>NC_091618.1:68312500-73312500 GCF_027580195.1 Bos mutus | reverse complement strand
ACCAATGAGCCAGAAATCTGATCAAGGGGAATTCTGATCCCTGAAAATAGCTACTCCTTCCTTTTTTATAAAAATGCTGAAACAAGAGTAATAGCCCTATTGACATCCCTGGAGGATAATTTGGTTGCAGTGGCTGGTGGTGGGCTCCAAATCTGACCCTGTAATTTACATATGTAAAGAAAGAGGAATGGCAGGAAGGGAGATGATATACCAACAGAATAATAGTTACTCTGACTGATAGAGCTGTTATGACTTTATAATATGATTATTTGAATGAGGACCTGAATGTGGAGAAATATTGAGCAAGTCTTTCCTTTGGGAGAAGAATCCAAATTAAGCACATTTGATGTGCTTAATCAGAATAAGAAAAAAATTAGGAAATTTTGGGTTTGCATATTATGCTTGTTCAGTTGGGTTATCTTAAAAATTTTGTTCCATTTCTTATAATAGGAAAAGACTGTTGCATAATGCATATGGAATTATAATATTGCTTTATGAAAAGGATTCTGTTTCTCTTTAAAATGATTTTACCCTCTTTTTATAGCAAGTAGTTTAACTCTTGTAACTTCTTGCCTATAAAATGTTGACCTTGGGGTATACATGGCATCATGATTTTTGTTGCTTTCTGTGGTACATTAATTTGTTCCCAAGTTGCTTTCAACTTGTTCTGGTACAGTTAAACCAAAAAATGTAAAAGTTAAACTATATATTTTCTCATTTTAACTAGAGTAACTTTAATGTGTGTGCACATGTGTGTGTTTTATATTTTAGACCCTCGAGGTGGTCTGTGGCTGCATTGTTAGGGTTGTTGGTTTTATTTAGTTTCCAAAATCTATTTGTACTATGAAATATTAAAAGCTTTTAAAACATCACTTGCATGTTGATAGACTTTTGCTCAATCCTTTTCACAGTTTTGAAGGGGAAGAAAGTCAATAGAGATTAAGCAATATAAGCTTACTTTTGAAATTGTTTAAATTAGTATTTAAAGGAAAATGGTATGTTTCAGAAAGCACAGTAAATGTATTTTTAAAAAAGACTCAGAAGGAGCCCCCAGTATTCTCTAAGGAGGTGGTTGACAGAGAGATGGGATAAATGGAATAGGCTGGCTTGGTGAACAGCTGTTATATCCAATGAAATGGTCAGGTTGAACCAGTTAACATTTTAAAGAGAATTGCTATGGAATGCAGTGCTGTGAGATGGCAGAGAAGTGTGGAGTGTGTGCCGCATGTGCATCTGTGTGTGGTGTGTGTGTTGCCAGGAGGTGATAGTCATGGTGAAGAGAAGACGGTATTTATTGTCATGTCTTCTTGCTACTACTGGATGGTAAACTCTTTGGGACAGGATGAACATCCATTTTTACTTGGAAATCAGTACTTGAGATTGTTGAATGAATGAACTGAGAAACAGTTTCTAAAAAGTAATTTTTTTTTTAAGTTGGGGGAAGCAAAAGATTTCTTAGAAATAAATTTCATCTAAAGATTTGTTTAGATACCAGATTTAGGTCTTATTTATTTTATAAACAATTGAAATCTATTTAAGACAATTGGATAATCCTATGGCCATTCTCTTACTAAGGACCTTTCTTGGAGCACTATGGCTGGTTCAGTTAGAAACCCATCTTTATCTCCTCACCTGCCATTTCCTCTTTAATTGTACATGCTGATTTTTAGCTGAGCATCCTCTGGAGAAATGCTGTTGTCTCTTTTGTGTTTGGAAATGAGGCTGAGGGATATATGTAAGTTTTGGGGATACCTCTTTTTTCAGGACTGGAAAGATTCATATTTTTACATAGTGTGTACATTTGCAAATAAAGACTAGTATCCTTCACTTCCTACCAGCTTCCAAGTAATCAGGTACGCTTTATTTTCACAAATTAGTAGTTTCTAAAAGACCTAATGATAAAAATAGCTTTGTTTAGTATTACTGAGTGATCGGTGATAAGTCACTTACACATGTAAGTATGGACGACATACAGGATGTCTAACATACAATGGATGATGTACATGGATGTCTGGTATAATCTGAAAAATTAGGTGAGTTTTCAAAGTTTGTGACTTGAAAGTATTTTGAGAGGAATATGTGCTTTGAAAGGGAGATGAACTATTTTTGGGAATCCTTGGTAATGTAGTGATTTTTGGACCTGCTCAAATGCTGATATAAAACCAGATGGTAATACATCTTGAATATTTCAGAAAGAGTTTTAGTTTGGCTTTAAAATTACTTCTGTTTATAATCGGTAGGCAGCATGGAAAATGGCAATCCTGTTATGAACAAACCTTAAAAAATCTGGTCTAATAATGAGGTTAGAAAGAGAACAGAAGTTCTTTTCACAATTCAGGGTTTTGACATCATTGATGTCTTTGTTAGAATGATTTAGGAAAGTGCATTCTGACTCTGAGGTTTGAATGAGTGTGAGTTAATTTTTAGGCACTCAATACATGTTCTGTGGGAAGTGAAGATATATTTGAAACATTCTCAGGGGAACACCTTTCCTAAGACACACAGTTCCACTTTGAAAAAAAATTCAAACCAAGATCTTCTCAGAAAAAGTTCTCTCAAAAATTTTGTGAATCAGTAGATTTAAGAATTGGAAAATTTTCTGAAAGGAGTGATTTTTATACTTGGGGGTTTTAAAATCATGTATCTGATTGTTGTATAAACTCTTAACCCTTAAAATGGTAGAATAAGTGTACTTTTTATTTTTAGTTTGTGAGTCCAAGAGTTGAGCAGAGAAGGCAATGGCACCCCCACTCCAGTACTCTTGCCTGGACAATCCCATGGACGGAGGAGCCTGGTGGGCTGCAGTCCATGGGGTCTCTAAGATCCAAAATGACTGAGCGACTTCACTTTCACTTTTCACTTTCACGCACTGGAGAAGGAAATGGCAACCCACTCCAGTGTTCTTGCCTGGAGAATCCCAGGGACAGGGGAGCCTGGTGGGCTGCCATCTATGGAGTCGCACAGAGTCGGACACGACTGAAGCGACTTAGCAGCAGCAGCAGCCAAGAGTTGAGAGATAGATAAAATGAAATTATAGGTTCTTTTATAAACTCAGCAAAATATGTCTGGGAATTTATTATGGTATCTCTCAACTGACACATGTGTGAGGTGGGAAAGGCAAAAGACTCTCCAGTGGCCCTCTGGTACCCTGAGAGAGACATCTAAAGAGTTACAGTGGCCTAAAATGTGTGGCCTGACCTGGCCTTTGCCCCCCACCTTGCTCAGACATCCCAACTTCCCAGGACTGGAGCTGGCATCTTTCAGCAAAACTCATCTTCTGGTAGACCTTCATGCGGCTGAATCTTTTGAGGGCCTTACCAGCCATAAGGACTCATTTCCCAGAGTAGTTTTATTCGTTCTTCGGTGTATGCCAGTTTTCCCCTTTGTGTCCCTCCTGCTTTAGGTCAGGATGCCTGTGAGACCCTCACTGCTCCTGCGGGTGAGCCTAAGACCCAGCCCCTGCACCATTTCCCTAAAGACTTAGGGGGCTTCCATTCTGCTCCTAGAACGATCCTTCCTGTTGTTCGCTGTTCTTGCTTCTTTTTCTTGATGAAAGAAGTACGTGCACATTATGAAAGTTCATGAGGCCAGAAGTACACAGTGCCAATCTCTTTCCCACCCTCCACTTTCTCTCAGTTTCCACTCACCAATGACAAGTCTGTTGCCAGGGTCTTGTATTTCCTTCTAGACATTCTCTGGGCATGGGAAGCGCAGGTGTGGTCCCCGTGTGTACAATCCCCCATTGCTACTTAGGTTAGATATGGGGTCTTATTCTTGCTGATCTTTCAAGGAGCCCGGCCTCTTCCCAAGCTGCTGTTTCCCCAGGGTAGTGTGGTGGGGAGTTTTCCAGAACAACTTCCCAACCACTGCCGGTCTGGGCTGCTGAGCTGAGCGGGGAGGATGTGGGCAGGAAGTTTGTGAGCCACATCCTGGGCGTGTTTAGGGGGATAACTTGCTCCCCGGGAGTGTGCAGGGTAAATGATAACCAGAGATGCTGATTCTGAGAGGTGGAAACCAGGAGGGAGGAACAGCTGAAATGCGGTTTGGGCACCTCATGTTGACAACACCCCCTGCCTCTGGGTCCTTCCTTCCTGCTTTCGTGTCCTTGTGGGTCGTGGACTCAAAGGTTGATGCCTCATCTCCCCACCCCAAGAATGCCGGCTCACAGATGATGCCGGCTCACCGGTGCTTAGTATCTTAGTCCCGCCCCTTTGCTCACCTAGAGGCCCCTTCTGATCTTGCCCCTCCTCCCTGGCTGAACTCGGCTTCTCCCATCCCCCCAGCCAAGCTTGCTCACAAATGCTTCTTGCAGTTCCCCAGATGCTGCATCCTGCTCTTCGCCCCCACATCCATGCACCTGCTGTGCCCTTGGCGTCAGAGGCCCCGTGTTCCTGCCCCTATGCTTTGTTTTCTAGCCAAATTTTACTTATCCCTCAAAATTGAGATGAAAGAGCCCCTAGTCCCGGAAGCCTCCTCTGACCCTCCATTTCCTGATGAAATGCGTTTTGTGAATATAGCCAATATTTTATAATAACTATAAATGGAGGAAATATAATTCTTAAAAATTGTGAAACACTATGTTGTATACCTGAAATGTACATAAGTAAGTAAACTATACCTCATTAAGAAATGATTTGAAAAATGGAAAGAAAAAAAAATGCCCTTGGTTTCCACAGCCTTGTGGGCACCAGGCAGTGTATCAGGAATGTGATACACGATACTTAAATCATCGTGTTGTCACCCTGTGAACAAAGGCAGGGCCCCGTCTTCTCCGGTCTACCTTCTCAGCCCCTAACACAGTTGGCGCTCAGATACTGGTTCAGTTAGTTCAGTTCAGTCTCTCAGTTGTGTCTGACTCTTTGGGACCCCATGGACTGCAGCTTGCCAGGCTTCTCTGTCCATCACCAACTCCCAGAGCTTGCTCAGACTCATGTCCGTGCCATCCAACCATCTCGTCCTCTGTCATCCCCTTCTCCACCTGCCTTCAATCTTTCCCAACATCAGGGTCTTTTCCAGTAATTCAGTTCTTTGCATCAGGTGGCCAAATATTGGAGTTTCAGCTTCAGCACCAGTCCTTCCAGCGGATATACAGGATTAATTTGCTTTAGGATTGACTGGTTTGATCTTCTTGCAGTTGAAGGGACTCTCAAGAGTCTTCTCCAACACCACAGTTCAAAAGCATCAATTCTTTGGCGCTCAGCTTTCTTTATAGTCCAACTCTCACATCCATACATCACTACTGGAAAAACCATAGCTTTGACAATATGGACCTTTGCTGGCAAAGTAATGTCTCTGCTTTTTAATATGCTGTCTAGGTTGGTCATAGTTTTTCTTCCAAGGAGCAAGTGTCTTTTAATTTCATGGATGCAGTCACCATCTGCAGTGATTTTGGAGCCCAAGAAAATAAAGTCTGATACTGTTTCCACTGTTTCCCCATCTATTTGCCATGAAGTGATGGGTCTGGGTGCCATGATCTTCGTTTTTTGAATGTTGAGTTTTAAGCCAGCTTTTTCACTCTCCTCTTTCACTTTTATCAAGAGGCTCTTGAGTTCCTCTTCGCTTTCTGCTATCTTAAGGGTGGTGTTATCTGCTTATCTGAGGTTATTGATATTTCTCCCAGCAATCTTAATTCTAGCTTGTGCTTCATCCAGCCTGACGTTTCTCATGATGTCCTCTGCATATAAGTTAAATAAGCAGGGTGACAGCATACAGCCTTGATGTGTTCCTTTCCCAATTTGGAACCAGTCTGTTGTTCCATGTCTGGTTCTAACTGTTGCTTCTGATACTGGTATTTCAGATACTGGTTGGACTGGAGTAGCTTTTAACATCTCCCTGCTGAGGCCACTGTGGCTGCAGCAGGTTGAGGATGTATGTTTGTAGGTGAAAATCTCAGAAAAGGAACAGCAGATTTTTCAAGTGAATGGAAACAAGCGGGAAAGCCAGTGGGGATGGGGGATGCGGGGCCCTTGTCTCTCCCTCCCCCCAAACCCCTCCCTCCCCTCTCCCTCTGCCCATCTTGGGCCGACAGATCCAGGGTTCTATTGACCCCCGACTCACTCATGGCTGTTAGGAGAGTGCATCTTCCCAGTCCCCAGGCTTACAACGAGCTGTTGTTTCCAGCCCACAGTGGAGGAGGGGTCCTCGCAGCTGCCTGCTTGTTCTGCTTCCCTTCTCCCTGCATTCTGCACACAGCCTTTAATTAAAATGTGGCCAGGGTGTATTAGCACAGAGGTGTCCTTGTCACACAGCCCCGGCGCTGACTCAGGGAATCTGGGCAGTGAGCCCTCTGGACTCATCTTATTAGGCTGGGTGGGTCCTTGCCCCCTCCTTGCTTGTGTCTGGGCTCTGCTAACATGCCTTCCAGAGTCCTGTGGGAAACTCCTGAGGGCTTTTCCTGTTGCCTCTCAGGCTCTTTCCAGGCACAGTTGTTAGCTGGTGGGACAAGAATAGGTTTTCTGGTCTGCTTGTGCTTAGGGACTGTGATCTGGTCCTCTGGGGATTTCCCCTTGAAGGTGAAGTTTCTGGCAGGGTCCTTGACAAGAGGTTATTTCCTGGTGCCCGGTCGTGAGGGCTGAAGATGAGGTTGAAGGAAACGGAGAGGACCGTCCTTTTCCCGGTAAAGGAAGCTGTTTCTCACTTTCTACTGTTTCCTCCTGCGCGTCTTTCCAGGGTGTGGCTGTGTCCATCCAGTCCTTAGCAAGTGCCTGTTGCCTGTCTGGTGTTCTGGGTACCACAGAGGACACTAGGACCTGGGACAGCCTCTTATTCCCTTGAAAAGCTTGGGTCTAATGGGGAGGGGAGTCTGTGGATGTCGGAGCAAATGATAGGGCAGTGGGGTAGGGCAGATAACCTTTTAGACACATAGGATGCTCAAGAAAAGATATCATTGGTCTGTTAGAGAAAGGACAGTCTGCAGCCTCCCCAAGAATGAATTAAAGGAAAATCAGAGCTATTAATGTAGAAACTAAGGCCATCCCGAGGCCGGAGTGCAGGAAGACTTAGGAGGGGCTTTGGAAACAGATTTTGGAATAAAGTAAATGCACTAGAGGATTTTACCTTCAGTGAAGAGATGGACCAGAATAAACCAACCCATCAACCCAGGAAGACCACTCAACTCTGTGTGTGGGGAGGCTTCTACTAGAATTTATAACCATGGGGAATGACCTTGTGCTCATTTGTTTTTGGAATTTTCATAGGTTGCTTTCCTAAGAAATAGACTCTGACTCTGAGATTCACTGCAGGAGGTTTATTAGGAATGGGGGCTGGGAGAGGCTCTCAGGAGTAATTTCTTCTTTTTTTTTTTATACACTTATTTTTTTTTTTTAATTTAATATATTGTTATACAGTAGATATAGCAGCTGATAAAAATTATACACAGGTAAGATGGGTGCATAATACACAATAATAGATATCAACTAAATATTTTATAAGATAATTTAAATGCTCAATAACTGATTATTAAAATGCCTGTTGGAGTTTACAAAAAGCAGCTTCTAGAAAATTATATTTATAGCATAGCATTCAAACACTTTTATTTTTTTTTTTTTTTATTTTTTAAATTTTATTTTATTTTTAAACTTTACATAATTGTATTAGTTTTGCCAAACATCAAAATGAATCCGCCACAGGTATACCCGTGCTCCCCATCCTGAACCCTCCTCCCTCCTGCCTCTCCATACCCTCCCTCTGGGTCGTCCCAGTGCACCAGCCCCAAGCATCCAGTATCGTGCATCGAATCTGGACTGGCGACTCGTTTCATACATGATATTATACATGTTTCAATGCCATTCTCCCAAATCTCCCCACCCTCTCCCTCTCCCTCTCCCACAGAGTCCATAAGACTGGTCTATACATCAGTGTCTCTTTTGCTGTCTTGTACACAGGGTTATTGTTACCATCTTTCTAAATTCCATATATATGTGTTAGTATACTGTATTGGTGTTTTTCTTTCTGGCTTACTTCACTCTGTATAATAGGTTCCAGTTTCATCCACCTCATTAGAACTGATTCAAATGTATAATTTCTGAAAAGAAGCAAGGGAAGCAGGATTGGGCAGGGGGAGAAGTTGAACGACAGTGCTGTTACCTCAGAGACTTGTCCCATAGGGACTTGGAGCCAGGATGGCCATTCAGAATTGTCTTATTGAAGCAAGGTTGCCAGACCCGTCATTGGTATGGGCTGCCCCATGGAGAAGTGTGACCTTGGGAGAGGCAGCTTCCTTCAGTAGAGGGCGGATATAGGAGAGGGATGAGCTGTGAGCCATTGGCAGCCCTCATTCCTGGCAGCTGAAGGAATGAATGGGGAGTCCCTGAGGGAGAATCCAGGGGGTACACCATGGCGTCCTATATAGGTGCTCATCCTGCCCGGGTATCCTAGGAACCCTCAAGCTGAGATACTGACATGGATATGGTTCTATGTTGCAAATACCCCTGGAATGCCTGAAAGAAGCAAGTGTAGAACCTCCACCAAGTCCCAGTAGCCTCATATGGATGACACGCCACCAATGCTGAGCTCATAATCCAACATTAGGAAGCTCCTGAGAAAGGATCTTAACTAGATGACTAAGTCATATAGCAGCATGATTAGAACTCGATGAGAAGAGGCTCTGATAGAATCTGTAAATGCATATATTTAATGAATAGACAATAAAAAAAGGAATCAAACACGTGAAGGGCACTGAAAAGAGCAACTGGGAAACAAACAAATATATGTTTTTGCTGCTTTTATGGAAGCCATAACATGAACGTAGTTTTGTTTTTTGCTGCACCGCACAGCATGAAGAATCTTAAGTCCCTGACCAGGGATCAAACCTGTGCCCCCTGCATTGAGAGCACAGAGTCGTAACCATTGGACCACCAAAGGAAGTCCCATGTGGGTGTGGTCTTTAAAGTTAAGAACTGTAGCAGCAATCCACCACCCCCGCCCTGCCCCCGCAACTCTCTCTCCTCTCTGTTTCCTCCTCATCTCCATGCTGGCAATCACTTTGCCTCTCTAGCTGATTCTTGCATTTTCTTATACCTTTAAAAATAACAGGCTTCTAATGCTAGTTCTTGAATTTTTGTTGTTAAGATGTTACTTGTTGACTTCCCAGCAGGGAAGAAGATAATTTACTCTCTACTCTCCTCCTGGCCCCACACAGACATGCTGACTTTGAATTCCCATCCTTGCATAATAGTTATGGTTTGCATTATTATGACTACATAAATCTTGCTCACTGAGCTATATGGCAAAGAATGATTACCTCTTTCCTGCACCATTTTTTATTTTCTCTGGTTTTAGTATTTAATATGTAAGTTCTGTTTGTTCCTATGTTTACTTTTCTCTGCATCTCTTTATTTTTTTAAAATTATTTATTTATCTCGTTGCTGCTCTTGGGCTTTCTCTAGTTGTGGCAAGAGGGGCGACTCTAGTTGTCACGGGCTTCTCACTGCAGTGGCTTCTCTTGTTGCAGAGAACGGGCTCTAGGACATGCGGGTTTCAGTAGCTGCAGCACACGGGCTTAATTGCCCCACGGCATGTGGAATCTTCCCTAACCAGGGACTGAACCCGTGTCCCCTGCACTGGCAGGCAGATTCTCAACCACAGGACCACCAGGGAAGTCCTTCTGCATCTCTTTCTTATTAAATTCTAATTCAGCATTTTTATTTCAACCTCAGCTTCTTTGTAATATTTTCAGATGCGTCAATAATTCTGTCAGCGTTTTCTTTAAGAAATCTCTTTCAGGGCTGTTTGACATTTGTTAATCTGTTTGGTTGCTCTTTCTA
Source organism: Bos mutus (assembly GCF_027580195.1). Classification (NCBI taxonomy): domain Eukaryota; kingdom Metazoa; phylum Chordata; class Mammalia; order Artiodactyla; family Bovidae; genus Bos; species Bos mutus. The sequence goes on along the minus strand of NC_091618.1, from coordinate 73,302,736 downwards.
TTTGATGGGCATCCTAACATCCTGCATCCTAGCATCACCCTTCACCACGGATTTGGGCATTCCCTGTATTTCTCCTCTGTTGAGTCCACTGTTTCCTGGATGCCATGTTTTTCTCTTCTTTGGTTGACATGCTTATCTTCTCTTAGCTCCCCTAGGAAGGAGCACATGGGAACGGAAGCTTTTCAAGCCTAAAATGTCATTAATATATCCTGACACTTGACTGATGGCTTAATAGAAAATTCTCAGTACAAATAATGTTCCTTAAGAGTTTTGAAGCTCTTATTTCTAGGGTTAGTATTTAAGTCCGAAACCTTTCTAAATCATAATCCTATGTATGAGACTTGCTGTGGTAGGGTCTTTTTCATGAATGTATGCCCCTCCTTTCTATTTTTTTTTCCATTCATCTTTTTCTGTCTCTTTGCTCTACATTCTGGGAAATCTCCTCCACTTTATACTCCTGTGTTTCTATTGAGCTTTTCATTCTTACTGTCAAGTTTATTTTTAATTGCCTGAGTGTGCCTTTTAAAAAATCATCCAACTCTTGTGTTACTGATCTTTTTCATAGACCTTTTCTTATCTTTTTGGGAAAATATTAATGACATTAAAAAAGATCTTTTTCTGATTTTGTATTGTCTTTCTCTGAGGTGCTATTTTCCCATTTTCCTTGGGTTTATTGTTTTTGTGAGGAGTCCTGTGAGTGGTGATCCTTGATAGGTCTGCTCATATTAAGAGTGGGTGTTAAAAAAGAGTAGACGTGTACCCTATGTTCATAGCAGCACTATTTATGATAGCCATCCCTCCCAAAAAACCCCAAAAATACAATAGTCAAGACATGGAAACAACCTAAATGTCTATCAATAATGAACGGATCCATGGAATACTACTCAGCCATGACAAAGAATGAAATAATGCCACTGGCAGCAACATGGTGGACCTAGAGATTATCATTCTAAGTGAAGTTAGGCAAATGCCATGTGCTATCATGTATATGTAGAATCTAAACTATGACACAAATTAACTTACATATGAGACAGACTCACAAACATGGGGAACAGACTTGTGGTGGCCAATGGGAGGGGCATGGGGGAGGATGGATTGGGAGTTGGGGACTAGCAGGTTGAAACTATTATACCAGGAATGGATAAACAACAAGGTCCTACTCTAAGGCACAGGGAACTAATTTCAGTATCCTGTGATAAACCATAATGAAAAAATAAAAAGGCAAAAATAGTGGATGTTTAAAAGCTGACTGGAGTTGTGAATATGTGGGTGGGTGGACTTTGTGGTGGACTGTTTTGTTGGGTGGATCCCAGTTTAATTAATGCTTCCTGGTCCTTCCTTCTGGGCTTCCCAGGTTGCCCAGAGAAGGGCTTTCTGATGTGGGGGGTAGATGGCTGCTGCTTGAATTGTGTGTATTGAGTTGAGGTGGAAGATTGAGATCTCATCATTCTATTTGGGATTCTTCATTTGGTCTGCTGGGTAAGAGTTCAGTTTGGTTTTCCCACCTTTATCTGAGTCTGTGAGTGAGTGAGTGAGTGAAGTCGCTCAGTCGTGTCCGACTCTTTGTGACTCTGTGGACTGTAGCCTACCAGGCATCTCCGTCCGTGGGATTCTCCAGACAAGAATACTGGAGTGGGTTATCATTTCCTCCTCCAAGGGATCTTCCCAACCCAGGGATCGAACCTGGATCTCCCACATTGGAGGCAGACGCTTTAACCTCTGAGACACAGGGAAGCTGGGTCTGGTGTTCCTCAAATAAGAAACTGTTGTACCTTCTTCAGAGAATAGATCTCTAATGTCTGACAGGAGTTGGGGAGGGAACCTGGAAAGGACTTTTAAAATAGACTTTGAACCAGTCATTCTGTTTTCAGTCTTCTCTTTGTTACACTGTGCTACCAATTCTTTTTTTTCTTCAGTGCCCTGAATGTAAATTGACCTGCCTTTTTGCTTTCACACTGCTGTCTTAGGAGTTTGCTTTCTGGAGTCTGTTAAATCAATTACTAGTTGCCCATATGTTTTCTGGCATCTAAAAATTGTTTTTGTTGCTTCTTCCATTTTCTTTTTCTAATGGGTTTGTCTTTTTTTTTTTTTTTAATCTTTCTACTCTTAGTTTAAAATTTTTTAGGGGAAGCAAAGGGGCTTCCCTAGTGGCTCAGATGGTAAAGAATCTGCCTTTAGTGCAGGAGACCCAGGTTCAATCCTTGGGTTGGAAGATCCGCTGGAGAAGGAAATGGCAGCCCATTCCAGTACCCTTGCCTGGAAAAATGCCATGGACGGAGGAGCCTGGTGGGCTACATACAGTCCATGGGGTTGCAAAGAGTTGGACACGACTGAGTGACTTCAGGACAAACAAAAGTAACCGTGAGGAACCATCCTGCCATATTTCCCTGGAAGTGTCACACACAGCAGTTGATAGTGAAAACATATGAAGTGAATTAGAAACCAATGAGAAATAGTGAACCAAAATATAGTCTGAGAAACTTACCCAGAATGTGGCCCAGAGTGATACTTCTCTTTCATGTTTTCTAAGAGACATGAAATTAGGAAAATTTCTAATATAAATGAATAAGAATTCTAAAAGTAGAAAAAAGAGGAAATAGAGAACAGTCTTTGTTTTTAGAGGTGTCTGAGACTGTTTTGGGATTGGTGGAAATTTAAAAATTGATGTCTTTGAACTATATCATGCTGACCATTGTGTGAGTGACTTGATGTCAGAGATTTTAAAATAAGAAAGAAAAGTACACTAAGAACATGTCTCTTTCATTTAAAAAAGTGCTGGTCACAACCTATCAAATTGATTTTATGTGCCACCAATGGGTGGTAACTTTTGGTTTTAAGAACACTGACCCAGTGGGTCAATATAGAACCATGCGTCCAACAAGTCTGTTTAACGTTATGGAACATTTATAGATGTGACCACTTCCATGGTTATGAAAGAAGCCTCATTCAGTTACTAAGAATTTGTATTTTACAGTGTTCTCTATTCACAATGCAATGAACATTTGAAATAGCATGTAGCTAAAATGCTTCTATATGTCACAACATATGTGGGAAATTAACACCTTTCTGAGTATCACAAGGGGGAGAGGTGCTAAATATTTAAAAATATTTAGAACTTAACATGAGATAAAAATTGATGAGCAAAACTATGTAAAACAAGAGACTAAGAAACAGCAAAGCAGTAAATCCAAAATAAGTGAAAGGAAGAAAACAGTACATTTAAGAGTACAAATTAATGAAAGAGAAAAAGATTAAATAGAATCAATAATACTAAAAGCTGTTTAAGACTAATAAAATTAGGTTCAGCTCTAGTCAAACTGATCATAACAGAAAAGGAATGAATGAAAAGTAATTGCAAGTTAAATGAGGAGTAATAATTAGGAATAAAGAAAAACGTAATCAGACTATTTACAGTTTTATGCCCATAAATTTGAAAGCTTAGGTGAAATGCATAGTTTTCTAGACTCGTAATCTGTTATGATTGACTCAAGGAAAAAAGTGACCAAAATGGCAACCCACTCCAGTGTTCTTGCCTGGAAAATCCCATGGATGGAGGAGCCTGGTTACAGTCTACAGACTATGGTCCATGGGGTTGCAAAGAGTCGGACACGACTGGGCGACTTCACTCTCATGCTTGATTTAAGTTAAAGAAGTTAATCTAAGCCATTGGTTCTCATCCAGGTATGATTTTACACCTAACTCCGTGCCCCCTCCTTTCCCAGAGGACATTTGGCAATGTCAGGAGACATGTTCCGTTGTCACAAATGGGGCTAGGAACGCTGCTGTCATCTGGTTGGCAGAGGCCAGGGATGCTGCCTAAACATCCCACAATGCATGGGGCAGTCCCCCACAAAACAAAGAATTACCTGGCTCAAAATGTCAATAGTGCAAGGTTGAGAAACTCTGATATAGGCCAACATGGTTTTATAGGTGGTTTTATGAATATATAAGGATTAGATAATCCCATTCTCATGTATTCTGTTTCACTGAAAAAGAAGGAAAACTTCCCATATAATTTTTTAAAAATTTATTATTAATTAATTAATTTTGGCCAGGCCATGTGGCATGTGGGGTCTGTCTAACCAGGGATGGTACCTGTGCCCTCTGCACTGGAGTCTTAACCAAGGGACTGCCAGTGAAGTCCTCAATGTTATTTTGAGAGTAATACTACCTTGATACCAAAAACCAAAGACCTTAGAGAAGAATTTACAGATAAGCAAGCTGAATCTGTGTTTATATAACAAAACAGTAAATAACCATCTTTATCACATTGTGTTAATTTTGGAATGCAAGGATGGTGTGGTCAGAATAGTTATTATGTAATTTACCATGTTTGTAAATTAAGAGGAAAAGTCATAGTGTCTTTCAGTAGATATACAAAAAGCATTTGATAGAATTCAAGGCAAAATAAAACTTTTAGCCAAGAAGGGAATTAACCTGATAAAGACTATCTAACTTAAAATGTTAACAATTGTAAGTGGTAAGCATTAGAAACAATCCTGTAAAATCTAGAATGAAGATAAGGATGCTGCTGCTATCACTTTTCTCCAACATTATTTTTGATGTTCCAGCCAGTGCAGTAAGGCAAGGAAAAGAAATAAAAGTACATGCATAGACTGGAGATAGGGAAAATAAGAAACCAGCTTTGCTCATGGATAGTATAGTCTACTCTACATAGAAAAGAAAAGAGAGTTGCAGACACTATTAAAAGAAATGAGAAATTTCAGCAAGGTTGGTGTGGATGAATAGAAGTTTAACATACAGAAATCAAGTGTGTTCCTGTACAATAGCAACACAGAAGTTGTTCAGTTGCTCAGTCATGTCCAACTCTTTGCGAACCCATGGACTGCAACACACCAGGCTTCCCTGTCCATCACCAACTCCTGGAGCTTGCTCAAACTCATGTCCATTGAGTCGATGATGCCATCCAACCATCTCATCCTCTGTCATCCTCTTCTGCCTTCAATCTTTCCCAGCATCAGGGTCTTTTCCAATGAATTGGCTCTTTGCATCATGTGGCCAAAATATTGGAGCTTCAGCATCAGTCCTTCCAATGAATATTCAGGATTGATTTCCTTTAGGATTGACTGGTTTGATCTTCTTGCAGTCCAAGGGACTCTCAAGAGTCTTCTCCAACACCACATTTCAAAGGCATCAATTCTTCAGTGCTCAGTCTTTTTTATCATCCAGCTCTCACATCCCTACATAACTACTGGAAAAACCATAGCTTTGACTGTGTGGACCTTTGAGGCAAAGTAATGTCTCTGCTTTTTAATATGCTGTGTTCAGTTCAGTTGCTCAGTTGTGTCCGACTCTTTGCAACCCCATGGACTGCAGCATGCCAGGCGCAGATGACATCACCCTTATGGTAGAAAGTGAAGAAGAACTAAAGAGCCTCTTGATGAAAGTGAAAGAGGAGAGTGAAAAAGTTGGTTTAAAGCTCAACATTCAAAAAGCTAAGTTCATGGCATCCAGTCCCATCAGTTCAGTTCAGTTCAGTCGTTCAGTCGTGTCCGACTCCTTGTGACCCCATGAACTGCAGCATGCCAGGCCTCCCTGTCCATCACCAACTCCCAGAGTTCACCCAAACTCATGTGTATCGAGTCAGTGATGCCATCTAACCATCTCATCCTCTGTCATCCCCTTCTCCTCCTGCCTTCAATCTTTCCCAATATCAGGGTCTTTCAAATGAGTCAGCTCTTCTCATCAGGTTGCCAAAATATTGGAGTTTCAGCTTCAACATCAGTCTTTCCAATGAACACCCAGGACTGATTTCCTTTAGGATGGACTGGTTGGATCTCCATGTACTTCATGGGAAATAGATGGGGAAACAATGGAAACAGTGACAGACTTTATTTTTTGGGGCTCCAAAATCACTGCGGATGGTGATTGCAGCTATGAAATTAAAAGATGCTTGCTCCTTGGAAGAAAAGCTATGACCAATCTAAACAGAATATTAAAAAGCAGAGACATTACTTTGCCAACAAAGGCCCGTCTTTTTAAAGTTATGGTTTTTCTAGTAGTCATGTAGGGTTGTGAGGGTTAGACTATAAAGAAAGGTGAGCACTGAAGAACTGATGCTTTTGAACTGTGGTGTTGGAGAAGACTCTTGAGAGTCCCTTGGACTGCAAGGAGATCCAGCCAGTCGATATGCTGTGCAGGTTTGTCATTGCTTTTCTTCCAAGGAGCAAGCATCTTTTAATTTCATGGCTGCATCACCATCCATAGTGATTTTGGAGCCCAGGAAAATAAAATCTGTCACTGTTTCCATTGTCTCCCCATCTATTTGCCATGAAGTGCTGGGACTGGATGCCATAGTCTTCGTTTTTTGAATGTTGTGTTTTAAGCCAGCTTTTTCACTCTCTTCTTTCACTTTCATCAAGAAGCTCTTTAATTCCTCTTCGCTTTCTGCCCAGGAGTAGAATTTTTAATTTTCATCACAATACCATGTCTTATACTAACAAACCGAAAGGAATAAATCTAATATACATACAGTTCCTTAAGTTATAAAATATTAAAGTGCATTAAATAAAATCTGAATAAAGAAACCCTGTTTTCATGATTGGGAAGACGATAAAGATATCAATTTTCCTTGTATTAACCTGAACACATGCAATTTTGCTAAGAATTCCAATAATTTTTTTCTAGTAAAGCTGTAAAATTTATGTGGGGGAATAAAGGGCTAAGTATAGTTAAAGTGATTTTGAAGAACAAGGTACATGGACTTGTCAAAACTTTAAACAATAGAGCAGTTGAGGACTTCTCTGGTGGTCTACTGGTTAAGACTCAGTGCTTCTACTTCAGGAGACAAGGGTTCAATCCTTGGTCAGGGAACTAAAGATCCTGCATACTGATCCACGCTGCATGGCATGGCAAAAAATTACAACGACAAAAAAACTAGAGCAGTTGAGATTATGATATTTTTAGGGACAAATAGACCAAGGAAGTAAAGTAGGCAGTTCAGAATTAGTACCACACATATGGAAATTTGATATGTGAGAGAGGTAGCGTTGCAGGTTGGGGAGGGAAGTAACAGTACTGAAACAATTGGCTATCTGTGCAGAAAAAATGAACATAAATTTCTACCTCCCACCACAGACAAATATAAATTCCAAGTGAGTTAAGACATTAACCTGAAAAGCAGGAATCTAAAACTTTTAAATGGAAGTATGAGAATATGCATATGACCTGGCAGTAAAGAAAGTTTTAAAATTTAAGACACAGCGCAAACATCAGTTAATTTAACTACAACAATAAAAAATGAATAAGTTTAACATTAGTAAAATAAACATTCATAAATTTGTCTACAAGCAGACTGAAATCTTTGTGCATAACAAAGAACTATATAAAATGAAAGATGAGCCTACAACTGGGAGAGGATATTTACAAAGCATGCAACTTTTATGTGTTCAAGGAGATGCACAGACTGTTCACAGCACTTTTGTTTGTAATGGCAAAACCTCAGAGGGAGAGGTCCATTAACAGGAGAACTGATAAACTCCGTGTCTTAATTCTGTGACTTTCTCTATATAACATCACTTTTCAGCTTTGTGAGATCCAGGGTACCCTTTTTATAACTTAAAATTTTTTATTTTTGGCTGTGCTGCATCTTCAGCTCTGTGCAGGAACATTCTCTAGTTGCGGAGAGCAGGGGCCATTATCTAGTTGTGGTACACAGGCTTCTCATTGCAGTGGCTTCTCTTGTTGCGGAGCATAGGCTGTAGGGCATGGGGGCTACAGTAGTTGTGGCTCGTGAGCTTAGTTGCCCCAAGGCATGTGGGATCTTCCCAGATCAGGGATGGAACCCATGTTCCCTACATTGGCAGGTGGATTCTTAACCACTGGACTTCCAAGGAAGTCCTATAACTTATATGTTACCATACCCATTCTATTATCTTAAACTCCCATCTATGCATACAATTTATAAAAATAACATTATATCCTAAAAGCAAAGTAATGGAAAAATAAAAGCAAGATAATTTTGAAGAAAATAGTGTATGTGTGACTGTATAAATGCTTGGTATGATGATATTTTTAGATACAGTTAAGCAGTTGTTTACACTTGTGTATAAGGAGGAAATTGGGATCTAAGAAGATTTCATTGTTTACATTTTATACATGTCTCCAAAATGTAGGGCATTTTGAAAGAAGGACTGAAGAGGTTGGTGATGTTGATGTGCACATGTGGAGTCATGACAAATGTGACACCTAGGAGGACAGACTGATACAAGTGTTCTGTATTGTGTCTTGAAAACCTGGAATGGAGTTGCTATTAGTGACCTAATATTTTGAACTGGTTTATAACTCTTTGTTAAAGTCTCACTAAAACCAATCATATTCTCCTTTTCATTTACATGGTATTTCCTATAAAAAAAATTGGTGTATATATAAAACTATGCAAAAGAAACAAACAAAGTTTCCTGTAGAGGTTAACAATAGAATTGAGTTCTAGGCTCAGATCCTTTTTCACCTAAATGAGTATCTTGTGGGTTTTCTGAAATCCTATGGGAAAAGAGAAAATTTTTCATTGCACAGGAGTCTCTTCAACATTTTAGAATATTAAGATCCCTGGCTCCCTCTCGTTCACTAAATACTACCGTCTCCCCAGGCCCACATTTAACAACCAGTGACAACCCAACACATTTCCAACATTACCCCACTGTTCTGTTGAAAACTGCTCAACTAGAACTTCTAATGTGGATTCATTGGAAAACAGTGCTTAAGAATGGAAGACTCAATGGCAATGGGATCATACTTATCAGTAATTACCTTAAATGTACATGGGTTGAATGCCCCAACCAAAAGACAAAGACTGGCTGAATGGATACAAAAACAAGACCCCTACATATGTTGTCTACAAGAGACCCACCTCAAAACAGGGGACACATACAGACTGAAAGTGAAGGGCTGGAAAAAGATTTTCCATGCAAATAGGGACCAAAAGAAAGCAGGAGTAGCAATACTCATATCAGATAAAATAGACTTTAAAACAAAGGCTGTGAAGAGAGACAAAGAAGGTCACTACATAATGATCAAAGGATCAATCCAAGAAGAAGATGTAACAATTATAAATATATATGCACCCAACACGGGAGCACCGCAGTATGTAAGACAAATGCTAACAAGTATGAAAGGAGAAATTAACAATAATACAATAATAGTGGGAGACTTTAATACCCCACTCACACCTATGGATAGATCAACTAAACAGAAAATTAACAAGGAAACACAAACTTTAAATGATACAATAGACCAGTTAGACCTAATTGATATCTATAGGACATTTCATCCCAAAACAATGAATTTCACCTTTTTCTCAAGCACACATGGAACCTTCTCCAGGATAGATCACATCCTGGGCCATAAAGCTAGCCTTGGTAAATTCAAAAAAATAGAAATCATTCCAAGCATTTTTTCTGACAACAATGCAGTAAGATTAGATCTCAATTACAGGAGAAAAACGATTAAAAATTCCAACATATGGAGGCTGAACAACACGCTGCTGAATAACCAACAAATCACAGAAGAAATCAAAAAAGAAATCAAAATTTGCATAGAAACGAATGAAAATGAAAACACAACAACCCAAAACCTGTGGGACACGGTAAAAGCAGTCCTAAGGGGAAAGTTCATAGCCATACAGGCACACCTCAAGAAACAAGAAAAAAAGTCAAATAAATAACCTAACTCTACACCTAAAGCAACTAGAAAAGGAAGAAATGAAGAACCCCAGGGTTAGTAGAAGGAAAGAAATCTTAAAAATTAGAGCAGAAATAAATGCAAAAGAAACAAAAGAGACCATAGCAAAAATCAACAAAACCAAAAGCTGGTTCTTTGAAAGGATAAATAAAATTGACAAACCATTAGCCAGACTCATCAAGAAACAAAGGGAGAAAAATCAAATCAATAAAATTAGAAATGAAAATGGAGAGATCACAACAGACAACACAGAAATACAAAGGATCATAAGAGACTACTATCAACAATTATATGCCAATAAAATGGACAACGTGGAAGAAATGGACAAATTCTTAGGAAAGTACAACTTTCCAAAACTCGACCAGGAAGAAATAGAAAAGCTTAACAGACCCATCACAAGCACGGAAATTGAAACTGTAATCAAAAATCTTCCAGCAAACAAAAGCCCAGGTCCAGATGGCTTCACAGCTGAATTCTACCAAAAATTTAGAGAAGAGCTAACACCTATCCTGCTCAAACTCTTCCAGAAAATTGCAGAGGAAGGTAAACTTCCAAACTCATTCTATGAGGCCACCATCACCCTAATACCAAAACCTGACAAAGATGCCACAAAAAAAGAAAACTACAGGCCAATATCACTGATGAACATAGATGCAAAAATCCTTAACAAAATTCTAGCAACCAGAATCCAACAACACATTAAAAAGATCATACACCATGACCAAGTGGACTTTATCCCAGGGATGCAAGGATTCTTCAATATCCACAAATCAATCAATGTAATACACCACATTAACAAATTGAAAAATAAAAACCATATGATTATCTCAATAGATGCAGAGAAAGCCTTTGACAAAATTCAACACCCATTTATGATAAAAACTCTCCAGAAAGCAGGAATAGAAGGAACATACCTCAACATAATAAAAGCTATATATGACAAACCCACAGCAAACATTATCCTCAATGGTGAAAAATGGAAAGCATTTCCTCTAAAGTCAGGAACAAGACAAGGGTGCCCACTTTCACCATTACTATTCAACATAGTTTTGGAAGTTTTGCCACAGCAATCAGAGCAGAAAAAGAAATAAAGGAATCCAAATTGGAAAAGAAGAAGTAAAACTCTCACTATTTGCAGATGACATGATCCTCTACATAGAAAACCCTATAGACTCCACCAGAAAATTACTAGAACTAATCAATGACTATAGTAAAGTTGCAGGATATAAAATCAACACACAGAAATCCCTTGCATTCCTATACACTAATAATGAGAAAACAGAAAGAGAAATTAAGGAAACAATTCCATTCACCATTGCAACGGAAAGAATAAAATACTTAGGAATATATCTACCTAAAGAAACTAAAGACCTATATATAGAAAACTATAAAACACTGGTGAAAGAAATCAAAGAGGACACTAATAGATGGAGAAATATACCATGCTCATGGATTGGAAGAATCAATATAGTGAAAATGAGTATACTACCCAAGGCAATCTATAGATTCAATGCAATCCCTATCAAGCTACCAACAGTATTCTTCACAGAGCTAGAACAAATAATTTCACAATTTGTATGGAAATACAAAAAACCTCGAATAGCCAAAGCGATCTTGAGAAAAAAGAATGGAACTGGAGGAATCAACCTACCTGACTTCAGGCTCTACTACAAAGCCACAGTTATCAAGACAGTATGGTACTGGCACAAAGACAGAAATATAGATCAATGGAACAAAATAGAAAGCCCAGAGATAAATCCACGCACATATGGACACCTTATCTTTGACAAAGGAGGCAAGAATATACAATGGATTAAAGACAATCTCTTTAACAAGTGGTGCTGGGAAAACTGGTCAACCACTTGTAAAAGAATGAAACTAGAACACTTTCTAACACCATACACAAAAATAAACTCAAAATGGATTAAAGATCTAAACGTAAGACCAGAAACTATAAAACTCCTAGAGGAGAACATAGGCAAAACACTCTCTGACATACATCACAGCAGGATCTTCTATGACCCACCTCCCAGAATATTGGAAATAAAAGCAAAAATAAACAAATGGGACCTAATTAACCTTAAAAGCTTCTACACATCAAAGGAAACTACCAGCAAGGTGAAAAGACAGCCTTCAGAATGGGAGAAAATAATAGCAAATGAAGCAACTAACAAACAACTAATCTCAAAAATATACAAGCAACTCCTACAGCTCAACTCCAGAAAAATAAATGACCCAATCAAAAAATGGGCCAAAGAACTAAATAGACATTTCTCCAAAGAAGACATACAGATGGCTAACAAACACATGAAAAGATGCTCAACATCAATCATTATCAGAGAAATGCAAATCAAGACCACTATGAGGTACCATTTCACACCAGTCAGAATGGCTGCGATCCAAAAGTCTACAAATAATAAATGTTGGAGAGGGTGTGGAGGAAAGGGAACCCTCTTACACTGTTGGTGGGAATGCAAACTAGTACAGCCACTATGGAGAACAGTGTGGAGATTCCTTAAAAAACTGGAAATAGAACTGCCTTATGATCCAGCAATCCCACTGCTGGGCATACACACTGAGGAAACCAGAAGGGAAAGAGACACATGTACCCCAATGTTCATCGCAGCACTGTTTATAATAGCCAGGACATGGAAGCAACCTAGATGTCCATCAGCAGATGAATGGATAAGAAAGCTGTGGTACATATACACAATGGAGTATTACTCAGCCATTAAAAAGAATACATTTGAATCAGTTCTAATGAGGTGGATGAAACTGGAGCCTATTATACAGAGTGAAGTAAGCCAGAAGGAAAAACACCAATACAGTATACTAACGCATATATATGGAATTTAGAAAGATGATAACAATAACCCTGTGTACGAGACAGCAAAAGTGACGCTGATGTATGGAACAGTCTTATGGACTCTGTGGGAGAGGGAGAGGGTGGGAAGATTTGGGAGAATGGCATTGAAACCTGTAAAATATCATGTATGAAATGAGATGCCAGTCCAGGTTCGATGCACGATACTGGATGCTTGGGGCTGGTGCACTGGGATGACCTGGAGGGATGGTATGGGGAGGGAGGAGGGTTCAGGAGGGGGAGCACATGTATACCTGTGATGGATTCATTTTGATGTTTGGCAAAACTAATACAATTATGTAAAGTTTAAAAATAAAATAAAATTAAAAAAAAAAGAATGGAAGACTCTACCAATGAGATAATCTTAACTAATACTAATGTATTGTTAACTACTGCACTGTTTGTGAATACAGAAGTGTAATAACAAACATGGAAATGGTAAGGTAAACTCAGGATGGTGTCTTGCTTGGAGTGGGTGGACACAAGGGATCAATGAAGGCTATACAGAAGGCTTTATCCGTAACAGTAATGTTCACAGTACCCCACCAAAACAAAAGTAACAAAAACCAACCCCCCAAAATACCCTTTTGGTGTAAATGTAGTGAACTGTAAAGATTTCTCAAAACTGTTGGTATGTGTATAGGTGTTCATTCTTTTATTGTTGGAACCTTGCAATATAATGTCAAGCGAGACAAAAAAGAGGATGACTTAAGATAAAGGTCAGATAAAGGGTTAAGGTTGTATATGTACTTAATTTTTGCTTCCATCCCTTCCCGCTTTTTTGCCATTGTCTACTGATTCCTTACTATGAATTAGTAACCTTTTCTTTCTCCTCCACTGTTTTCCATAGTATCTAATTTGAAATACCCTTTCCCTCATAGCATATACCCATAAGCAGTCAGTGAACATGTTCTTTTCATATACTCTCTCCCTGCTTCTTCTCTTTTTAAAATATTATGTAGTATTCACACTGTCAGATCAATGTGTAGGGAATTCCCTGGTAGCTCAGTCAGTAAAGAATTTGACTGCAGTGCAGGAGACCTGGATTCGATCCTTGAGTTGGGAAGATCCCCTGGAGAAGGAAATGGCAACCCACTCCAGTATTCTTGCCTGGAGAAACTGTGGACAGAGGAGCCTGATGGGCTACAGTTTATGGTGTCACAAGAGTCGGATACAACTTAGTGGTTAAATCACCAGCCACTATATTGTGTTTCTTATAGCCATCATTTAGTCTTAGTTTTACAGGTAAATACTATATTGTTGTATATTGTATATTGTTGAGAGTCATTGCCAGTCTTTATACTGATGTTTCATTTCAGTTCTTTCTCTGCTAGATTCCTCAGGGAGAATTCATGGGAACATTTCTGGAACTCTTGAATGTATATAGTATTTTTTTAACCTTTATACCTGAAGCTCATTTTGGCTAAATATAAAATCCTTGGTTCACTTCCCCCCCATCCCTGCCAAATATCTTAAATATGTTACATCATTGTCTTACGGCATTAGGCATTCCTGTCAATGTTTAATGACATTGATTGTCTTTCTTAAGAGTGATTTGATCATTTTCTCAGATGTGTAAATAATAACTTTCGAAAAAATGACCAAGAGTCTTCCCAAACTATATCTCAGTGATTGCTTTCTGGATCAACTTTTCCCAGATAGAAGGTGTAGCTTGATGACTTTCTATTTCAGAAACGTTTCTTAAAGTATCATTTTTAGTATTCTATTCTATTGCTTTGGTTTTATACCTTAGAAACTTCAGGGGTAGGTCTGTTGGATCTTCTTTACCTCTCGTCTGTATCTGTTGCTCAGTTGCTTGCTCAGGCATATCCAAGTCTTGATGACTCCATGGGCTATTGCCTTCCAGGCTCCTGTGGCCATGGGATTTTTCCAGCAAGAATACTGGTGTGGGTTGCCATTTCCTTCTCCAGGGGATCTTCCAACCCAGGGATTGAACCTGCGTCTCCTGAATTTGCAGGCAGATTCCTTAATATTGAGCTACCTGGGAAGCCCTCTATATCTCTTAATTTTCCTCAAATCATTTTATTTTTCAGTTCTTTTTGAGTTTAAAGATTTTCTTTCCATTTTCTGGAAAATAGCATTACTGTTTGTTTATTCTTGTCATTCTAGTGTTCTCTTCATTGCTGAAATGAAAATTTTCTTTTGGTTTTAAGCCTTTGCTGAGTTTTCTCATCTTTTTTCAGATGTTTTGTTTCTCCAGTCACATGTCTCTGAAATTTAAAATTCTGGTATGTATATATTTCTATATGGGCTTCCCAGGTGGCACTAGTGGTAAACAACCTACTTGCCAATGAGGGAGACGTAAGAGAGATGGATTCGATCCCTGGGTCAGGAAGATCCCATGGAGGAGGGTATGGCAACGTATTCCAGTATTATTTTCTGGAGAATCCCATGGTCAGAGGAGCCTGGTGGGCAACAGTTCACAGGGTCACAGAGTCGGACACGACTGAAGCAAGTAGCACAGCATACACATTTTTCCATACACATGCCACTCTTTATTTCGGTGTACTCCTTCTTGAGATACTATGTTAGAGTTTACATCACTTTGGTGAGTGTGTGCTTTGCATCACTTTTTTCTAGTGTGTGCTCACCACATATAGGGATATTTTCCTGCTTTTCATTCTTTTATTTACTTGAATAATGTTTGAGTGCAATCTTTTTCTGTGACTCATGTTTAAGTAAAACAAGACCGCCTATACTTCTATGAGGAAGGATAAGTCTGGAGAACTTTTTGAGCATGAGAGCTTCTAGATCTTTTTTTTCTATAAAGTAATTAAAAAAATATGGCCTCCTTCTCTGGATTTGCCTCTTTGGTTTTGCTCCTGTTCCTCATCTGTCATTATGATAGAGCTTTTCTTTGCCCCAGTTGCTTGTGGACTATTTAGTTTGAATTCTGCTTCTAGTAATTTTTCCTAAGTGTGGAGCTCAATCCTAAGAGAGAGCTTTGCCTTTAGTTCAGCACACATAGTTTTAGCAGACTTAATTGCTGTCCCATGTCCATGATCTGGAGCTTGTAAGACTTTCTCACACTTTGGACTGCCTTCTCAGATTGACTTACTACTAATTCTAGTGGTTATCTGTTTTAATTTGGTGGTTTCTCCCTGTTTCTTCCTTTTTGAAAAATCTGTTTATTTATTTGGCTGTGCCTGGTCTTAGTTGCAGCATGTGGAATCTTAGTTTCCTAACTAGGGATTGAACCTGGGCCCCCTGTAGTGGGAGCATGGAGTCTTAACCACTAGATCACCAGAGAAGTCCCTCTGTTTTCTTGATAGTTTCTGATCCATGTTCAGATAAATACTGATCACAGTATTCAGGTCAGTGTTTATATTTTATGTTTTCTGGCAATGCCTTTCAGCTAGTTTTGTTGTCAGCGTTTGAGTTTTTGTTTTATTTTTATCCTACTTTCTCTGATGTTTTTATTAGGGGACTTCAGAGAGATTAATAAACACTATTTACTGCCATTTCCACTTTTCCAAAAAAAACCCTTGGAGTTTATATTTCTTACTTGGGTCTGTTTTGCATGGTGCTTTTTTTAATCCAAGGAAATTTCTGGCATTTCTGTTACTTACATTTAGAAACATTATAGCATTTTTCAATGACAAGTGAACTTTCTTTATTTGATGAAGACATTTTCAAAATGGAGACTTCTTGATTTTTTTTTTAAAGAATAATGTGTATATATATTTTGTGAGCTCATTTTGTGAGCATTTGGATCTAATCCCAGGTTATTCTTTACTGGGAATGGGAAAATCTGGTATCAGAACTGAAGAGATATTATTATTGAATAATTGATGTACCAGCCTCCTGAAAGCAGAGGTTTAAACTTTACATGTCCCATAAATAGAGCATTCTTAGGGAATGATTTTTATACAAAAGATGGCTATCTTTTTGTTCTAAGCAGGGACAGATGCAATTTATTTCTGGTGAAATAAGAATAAGTTCTTAGTTGCAAGTAAATTTCATTACCTTTAAGTCACCATGCCAAGCACACTAGTCCTTCAGTTCTCCAGTACTCACACCATAGATCAGGCACCATCATATCTAAATTACCATTGTGAGTCGGGTCTTCACTCTCCTTTGCACAGACCAGCACCCTAATGTGTCCTCTTGGTTGTCAGGGTATCTCCCCCCACACCATCACACTGAAACATCTCAGCAGCAGGCACCTGTTCTCTTCTTTTGGGTCTCGCCAGCACTGTGACACTGCCTGCCTGGAGCCAGTAGCCGGGTGGTCAGGGTTTATTGAATTCATTGATTCAATGAGTAAGTTGAATAAGAGTAAGCTGTTTCTCAGAGTCAGCGTTCAGGGTTCCATCTTTATCTTCATAGTTTATTCGGGTTACTTTGGCATTTGTATTTTGCTAGTATTAGCCTTTGCATTGGTGGAACAGCTCCAATTTTGATTGTACAGGGTCTAATGGGTTAACCTGGAGAACCACAGTGTAAAGAAAGCTGAGGTCAGAAAGTTTTTAATTGCCTAAGCTTGGGTCGGGGGACGGCTTGGCTTTTTTACTAGTTTGTTCAAGGCTCTGAAGAATTCAGGGGCTTTTCCTCTGATGAATTAAATCTATCCTTCACCTGGATTAGTGACTTTTTATGAATTGCTAATGTAGCTTGTTTGATAAATGGATGGATTTTCAGTTAATGTAAAGCCAGAGGGGCAGGTTGAATGTTACTTCTGGGCTATATGTGCAGTTCTTTGGAGAAACCCCATTTTTAAGTGGGGGGAGGCGGTTATAATACTTGGCTTAGGCATTCATTTGAAATAAAGTCCATCTGTAGTGATTTATGTTACATCGAACTATTCAAATTAGGAAGCCATAATATTGGTTGGGTTTCCCAAGTGGCTCAGTGGTAAAGAATCCACCTGCCGACATAGGAGACACACGTGGGTTTGATCCCTGGGTCTGGAAGATCCCCAGAAGAGGAAATGGCAACCTGCTCCAGTATTCTTGCCTGGAGAATCCTATGGACAGAGGAGCCTGGTGGGCTATAGTCCATGGGTTCACAAAGAATTGGACATGACTAAGCACGTGTGCAGCAGCATCAGCCATATTTGGTTAGAATAGCTCAAGCTATTAGCTTTTCTAACTGCATCTGTCTTGCTTAACTCATTCATAAGTACTGGGCAAAGGTGAACTGCAAATGTTTTCCTCTCTTTGTTCTAGCCTGGGAGCAGATCTCTCTGAAAGCCCCTGGGCCCCCATTTCCTCCTAAGTGGTGGCAGGCTTCTTAGGAGGTATCATCTTGGAGGGGATGTTATAGTGCTGATTGTTTGGGAATGTGAGCTGGATGGCCCATGTGTCTAGAGCATAACTGTCTAATAGAAACAAAATAGAATTTGGGCCACAGATGAGAGCCACATAAGCCATTAAAACATTTTCAGGAGCTACATTAAGCAAAGTAAAAAGAGACAGGTAAAATTAACTTCATTGATATTTTAAATTACCCTAATATATCCAAGGAAGATCATGACATCTGGTCCCATCACTTCATGGCAGATAGATGGGGCAACAGTGGAAACAGTGTCAGACTTTATTTTTTGGGGCTCCAAAATCACTGCAGACATGAAATTAAAAGACACTTACTCCTTGGAAGGAAAGTTATGACCAACCTAGAGAGCATATTCAAAACCAGAGATATTATTTTGCCAACAAAGGTCGGTCTAGTCAAGGCTATGGTTTTTCCTGTGGTCATGTATGGATGTGAGAGTTGGACTGTAAAGAAGGCTGAGCGCAGAAGAATTGATGCCTTTGAACTGTGGTGTTGGAGAAGACTCTTGAGAGTCCCTTGGACTGCAAGGAGATCCAACCAGTCCATTCTGAAGGAGATCAGCCCTGGGATTTCTTAAGAAGGAATGATGCTAAAGCTGAAACTGCAGTACTTTGGCCACATCATGCAAAGAGTTGACTCATTGGAAAAGACTCTGATGCTGGGAGGGATTGGGGGCAGGAGGAGAAGGGGACAACAGAGGATGAGATGGTTGGATGGCATCACTGACTCGATGGACGTGAGTCTGAGTGAACTCCGGGAGTTGGTGATGGACAGGGAGGCCTGGCATGCTGCGACTCATGGGGTTGCAAAGAGTTGGACATGACTGAGCGACTGAACTGAACTGAACTGAATATATCCAAAATATTCAGCATTTTGTAATAAAATGTAAGAATCATTAATGAAGTGTTTTACCCTTTTTCATGCTAAATCTTTGAAGTCCAATGTTTGTTTGGTACTTACAGCACATTTTATTTTATTCACACTATATCTCATATACTCAGTAGTTACATGCGTTTCCTGGGTACCATATTGGACAGCATCCTTCTCAAGAGTGGGTGTGTTTGTGTCTTGGGAGCGAAGATATTCCATTGTTCAGTATTATGAGATATTTGAGTAGGATTAATACTTCGATGAAAACTGAAGGTCAGTTTTTCTATTACTGCCAAATACCTGTTGTTTCCCTGGAAATAAGTAGAAAATAATGTCTGTGAATGCTCCCAGTGGAGAAACTGTTTTAGCTGAGAGATTTAGTGATGGGAGAACTAATTATTTCCTCCCCAAATTACAAACTTATTTTTACCTATTTAAGAATATTTGGAGGATTAAGCATTCCCATATAGAAAGACTGGGAGACCATAGGAGTTTGTATAAAGAGGAAATTGTTAGGGGCTTCCTTGTTAGCTCAGCTGGTAAAGAATCTACCTGCAATGCAGGAGAACTGGTTTGATTCCTGGGTTGGGAAGTTCCCCTGGAGAAGGGATAGGCTACCCACTCCAGTATTCTTGGGCTTCCCTGGTGGTTCAGACAGTAAATAATCCACTTACAATGCGGGAGACCTGGGTTCTATCCCTGGGTTGGGAAGATCCCGTGAAGAAGGGCATGGCAACTCTTTTTGCTTGGGGAATCCCCCTGGACAGAGGAGCCAGGCGGGCCACAGTCCATGGGGTCGTAAAGAGTTGGACACAACTGAGCGACTAAGCACAGCACAGAGATTTTTAAGTTTCTCCTTTGTCATTGGTTGATTGCTATATTTTCATATTGTGTCTTGTGTACCTACTGCGGTGACATTCCTTTTATTTTGTTTTCTGTCTGCCAGCCTCTCAACCCCTCTCCTGTCTTTGGAGACTCTCACCATTTGGTCCTTGGTGGGACCAGTAGGGCTCTAGTAGAAAGTTGCTTTCCCAGGGCTGAAGCACAAAACCAAAGCTAAACCAATTAGAAATCCCTGCAGGGGATTTGCGTCCAGTGAGGCTGTCCTTTAAGACCCCTTCCTGGCCAGGAGTCAGGTAGCTTGCTGCTGAGTGACCACTAGTGGCAATGTAACCAGAGTCACCGGGCCGTATTATTGGCTCTGTTCTCAGCACCTCGTCTGGCTCAGTTTCCACCAGTGATTGTTTTGTCATCCTTCAGTCTGTCTTCCGAACTTGGAACTCCTTCCAGGGCAAATCCCTTCTCTTTCTTTTTTTAAAAAGTTATTTCTTTGGCTGCGTCAGGTCTTAGTTGTGGCACACAGGATCTGTAGTTGTGGCATGTGGGATCTAGTTCCCTGACCAGGGATCGAACCCAGGCCCCCTGCATTGGGGGTGAGAAGCTTTTAGCCACTGGACCATCAGGGATGTCCCCCATCTCTCTGTGTTAATCAGAGGTGCTGAATGGTGTTAGCAACTCCAGAATTAAGCTCCTTGAGTTTGGGAACTGTTTCCACACTTCTTTGTACCATCCTGTGGAACTTGGCTCATCATCTGGTAATCCAGATAAACTGAGTTCTGCTTTTCACCAGTGATTCATTGGTGAAATAACCCTGGGTACATACCTGTTGATCATGGTATGTGTAGTCTATAAAGAATTGACCTCCACTCAGAATAGATTTCCTTAATTGTCAGCTGGATCATGCATTTCATAGTTATGTAAGACCCAATATTAGCATCTCTGCTGTACGCATGGTCACAGCCACATGCGTCACTTCTAGAGAGGTCTCTGGTCTGTAGTGTTTGCATAAATTGTTGAGATGTATCCAGAGAATGAATACACAGTGCTTGTGTCTTGTTAAATTTTTATGTATTTAAAATGAATTTTACTTCTCAAAATGATACATGCTGATGAAGTCAGAGAGTGCTAAATTCGACAACAAAAAACTGTTCCCTCTGGGTCCACTCCCCTCCTTCTTCCTCACATAGCTATGCTTACCCCAGAGACAGCCTCTTCCCAATGGTTCTTCTGTGCTTTTCTGTAAACCCTTTGTTTCTAAAGTCATTACTTTTTGGCGTTTCTATGAACACATTATGGAGATTTTAACTTTATTTCCCATTGGGAGATAATTCTCTCTGGGTCTTGGGTGTTTCTGCATGTCTTGCAAGCAGAGGTGCTAACTCCTGTGTTTCAGATCATCTTTTCAAAGATACAAGCTTCAAGCTAGCAGTAATAATCTCCTCCAGAGCAGACAGCAGTTTGCTTACAGTCTTGGAGGGAGAGAGTGTTTTCCTCCAGAGAGAAGAGCAGGTCTGCCTACTGCCTGCAAGGAAATGTTCAGCTTCGCAAAGCTTGGGGTTCTCCTCTTGCAACACAGCTCATGATGTATACAGGTATCATGAATGTGCATGGCTGGGGAATAGAGGCTTTTAGAATCAAGGGAAAAATGAGGGTCTTCCCTGGTGGTCCAGTGGCTGACTCCGTGCTCCCCTGAGTGGTCAGGGAACTGGATCCCATATGCCACAACTAAGAGGCATGCCACAGCTAAAAAAGATCCTGCGTGCCGCAGCTGGGGCTCCCATGACCTGCAGTGAGGATTGAGGAGCCTGAGTGCTGCACCTGGGACCTGGTGTAGCCAAATAAATAAATAAATATGAATATTAAAAAAGGGAAAGATGTCACCCTGGCTACTGCTATTGCCGTGAGTAATAAATTATCCTTTGTCTCCGACCCAAAAGTCTCATGTCTTCTTCCAGCATCCATGAACCTGACAGGATAACTTGTTAGTTCTAAAGTCAGGGAAAATCTGTGACCCTTCACAACTTTTCATTTTTACCCCTCCAGTTTTCACAGAATTAAGGTTTTTGGTTAAATCTGTATTAGGTATAATTCTGACTATATAAAAATTGTGCACTGATGAGCCGAGTAGCATCTATGATTATACCTCCTTTCCTCTATAATTTTTGTTGCTCCTAAAGTTGCTAATTGCCTTTTAAAGCAATATATTAAAGATATATATTAAAGATATATATTATCTTTATAATATAAATATATAAATACATATAAATACAATATATATTTATATATTATATAAATATATCAAATATATAAATATATATATATTATAGTATATACTATATATTATTACAATAATATATATTTAATGTATTATATAATATAATATATTAAATATAAAAATATAAAATATATTATAAAATATAAATATAATTTATATATGTAAATATATAAAAATATATAAATATATAATATATAAAGATATATATTAAAGATATTCAGTTGATGAGTTTTTTTTTAAGTATTTATTTAATTGGCTACACCAGGTCTTAGTTGCAGCAGGGAAGTCTCTGGTGAGTTTTCTTTAATCTCTCATCACATCTTCCCATGATTTCTAACAACTCTATAATATGTTTAAAAAAAAAAAAAAGACAGCAGCTCAGAGATAGACTGTCAGATATTCTACCATTTCTTCTTTTTAACTGTAGACTCACCTCTTGGAGCAACCACCATCCTGTTCTCATGTGTACCTATTACTTTTAGGGGCTCTATAGTTGTTTTCGCTGAGCCTGGTGGCAGGCTTCCAAATCCCCGTTCATAACTACTTCTCCATTCTTCCATCTGCTTAAAGGCTGGGTAAGTTACATTTTCTCTTCCCTAGCTTCTGCAGTCTGGGGTGTCTATGTAAAACTTCTGGCAAGTGACATATGAGCAGAGGTTTATCAGGGAAAATTTTTACTTTCCTGATAAAAAGGACAAGAAGGACTCAGATAGTATTCCTTTCCTCTTGGCTTGATGGTGGGCACGATACCAGGACCTCTGACAGTCATTTCTCTGAAAAGGACACATGGATATATAGGATAGTAGGGTCCTTGGCCTAAGCCACACCTAACATTAGTTTTGTTCTAGATTTTCTTTTTGTAACATGAGTCAATACTTCTCTTTTTTGCTTAGGCCAGTATGGTTTGGATTTTCCAACTCTTATAATGAAAAATTCCAAATGATTTTAAAAGCTTTTCATTATTCCTGACTCGGTAATGGAGAGTATAATCGTGTTCGGGAATCTCTAAGGTGCAGAAAATGGGTTTAATGACTATGTGATTGATTTGTAGACAGAGAATCCTTTCCTAGTTTTGACTGTATTTCCTTCTGCCATGTTCCTTTTATAAAAGTTTTATAGCGATTTCATGAAATGCTGATGGAAAGAGGTGGGACATGGGGCCCGTGGGGGTTCCGGATCCAGTTAAGCTACTGGTGGACCTTTCAGTGACTTTTCTGGAAAATCCCTAATTTTATAACATATAGATGTAACATGATGCCAAATTATGCTTATTACTCATAAATAATTCATTTCCTTAATTTGATATTCCTAGCATTCTCAACTGCTATTTTTAGCAAAGGGCAAGATTTCCCCCCAAATTGCTCATGATAAAAACTTCTAGTTACTGATTGGGTTGTTGATTTGTTGTTTTCTACCTACTATGATTGAAAAAATATTGCCCAGCCTGTCAGTAAACAAAGGATGTTGCAGCCATCACATTATAGCTGCCCTGATGAGGGAACTCAGGATGGAGGCAGGATGTCCCCCCATCTAGCAGTCAACAGCTGCAGCTCCTCCACTGCCAAGGTGCACCCAGAGATTCAAGAGGAGAAAACACAAGATGCTGGTCCCAGAGAGCTGAGGGGCATTTCAAAGCATTGATTTCAGATTCAATCACTTGAATGCGAGTGACTCTTGCATTTTCCCATACATAGAAAAGCAGTAGATTTCTTGAGATGTCTGATTTTCTGTCATAGTAATCTTTTGATGTTCCAACTACCTGGTCTTTATTACAAAAACGCCTATGTATCCTGGCTCCCCCCTTGCCTCTTCTGAGCAGTGTCTCAGAGTTCTCGGAGATGTCAGTTTTTGTCCACCAAATAAAACACAACTCATCTTTTAGGTTGTATATTTTTTTCCAGTCAACACTACCCAGAGGTCTTCTTGGATTAAAAATTTATGTGTTATTCAGGATGTTTCAATGATATGTGTAGAGGAAGAGAGTCCTAAGTGGTAGGTTTATAGTGGAAGTCTAGAGCAATTAATTGAGAATTTTGGAAGCAGTTATTTTTAAAGATCAGACATCCCTCAGATGTAATGAGTGGCTTCAGGAACCTACTCAGCCATGATCTTTAAACACTGTGCTTGACTCTGGGGTGGGCGCACATTCAGCCAGTTACTTGTCAGCTTGGAATCGAAGGGAAAGGCTGGAGAAGCACTGCTGTTTTATTTCAGTTGTGACACCAGTGAGATAAGAACGTGAAGACTGAGATTCAGATCGGAGAGAGTGGACATTGTTGCTGGAGTGCCATCTTTTTCCGTTTGTCTGTTTTTTTAGTTGAAGTATAGTTGATTTACAATGTTGTGTTAAGTTTGTGTACCGCGGTGCCAGGTTTTGTGTGGACCTTGGTCTTGGGAGCTAATTCATTCTGCTCTCATGGCTTCTCTCTGGTGTTGCCAGAACACTGGAGTTGTAGGGCACCATTTTGCCCTCACGCCCTTTTTTGGTACTTTTGGAGTCT
Source organism: Bos mutus (assembly GCF_027580195.1). NCBI lineage: Eukaryota > Metazoa > Chordata > Mammalia > Artiodactyla > Bovidae > Bos > Bos mutus. The sequence goes on along the minus strand of NC_091618.1, from coordinate 73,278,393 downwards.
AGCCTCACCATCTGATGGCCCGACTCCAAGGGGCCTCTCTTGGAAGAAAATGCCCTTCCCATTGTCCCTAGCCTTGAGAGAATTTTCCATTCCTTCAAGGCCCTGCCTAAGCCTTTACTCCTGCTCCTGGTCAGAATTAATGGCCATGCTTCTTCCCACTTATGCTTCTACATTACTGCTGCTTATGGTTTTACTTGGTGCTCATTTCATCTTGCCTTGTAGTTGAACGTATCTATAAACTTCACTAGAGGAGCCCCTAGAGTAAGCTTTGTAGTTGATAAATTCTTTCAGTTGCTAGTTGATAGAAGATGTTGAGTTCAACATTTGTTAAGAGAATAAATGGATAGGGGGTGTGTGTAATAAGGCAGAGACCAAAGGCTGTGTGTTTTCTCCATGACCTGGGACTGTGTGCTGAACTTTTATGTGTCTTGCTTTCCCCGCCTGAGATAATAATACTTGATCAGAGTATTGGAGCTCATGCATGCCTCTGCTTAGGATGTGAGAGCACACACACAAATGGCAACTATTGGCATCCGTCATTGCTAGTAAATTGCCCATTTTACTGCTTTGAATTTTCTGTGAGTTAAACTGTACTCTTCAGAGACCACTTGAGAAATCAAGGGCATAGTGTAAAAAAGGGTTCCTTCTGTGTTCCCAGTGGTGAGGATCTGAGCACTGACACATCAAATTTAAGGAATTGCTGATCAAGTCACTTTAGTGCCCTCATTGTCCTTTTACCTGTTACTGGTCACATTTGTTTTCATAGCACAATTTGAACAACTCCCCTCCACACCCCCGTGTCTATCAAACACTTGTGTGAAGCCAAGAACTGTGCTGGGAACCCAGGATGGAGTAAGGAAGACCTGCCATCTGCCATTCAGTGTGTCCAGAAATGAGCAGGACTTATTACAGATTGGATCAGGAGACTTGCAAAATCTTTATAAGCACATATTTAGGTTCTGGTGTCAAGTGATTCAGACTTTGGAATTCCCCCTGATGTTTGCTCTATCAGAAAAAAAAATGTTCTCCAAAAAAAAAAAAAAGAAAGTAAAGATATTCCTGTTGTTCGGAGCTTAGTAAATGAGCTTGGTTTGAAATTAGAGGTAAGTGCAGTAGACAGAGTATGGAATGGGAAGTGAGGAGGCTTGGGCTCCCAGCTTGGGACTCTGCAGTCTGTTCCTGGAACCTTGGCTTCCACACTCTTTGGCAAGATCTAAGAGTGAAGAACTCTCTGGGGGCTCTTCCAGCTCTAACAGCCTGTGGTTCTGAGGACTTAGGACCCCTTTCCCATTAATTTTAACCCCATATGCCTTTCCTAAAGGGATGGACGACCATTCCCCATGGTTTACTTTGTGTGATGATGAGGCATGACATGATCAGCTGACTGAGACATGGCTTTGACCCCCCAAAATGAGCTGAGTGTGATCTTGGCTTCCACAGACAGGAAGAAAAATTTTCAGCTTTGTGAAGCAACAGAGGAAAACAAATACAAATTTGCAAGAAAGTTCCCCATCCTCCAGCCTTTCTCAGCTTCAGCTTTGCAAGAGGATAAAGCCTTACTGCCTGAGGAGGTGTGCTGAGTACAACGAATTAATGCCTGTCTTGTGCATCTAGAAGAATGGGAGCCACGCACCGTGAGTGAGGAAACTCAAGCCCACCATTTCCTGGGGCCTGTGGTTGAGATGAGGAATCCTGGTTGGAATGGATTGTAAGGCCAAGGGGCAATCTCTGGGTTAATCACATGCGGAGTCTTCTGTATTCATTTTCTCAGACATCTCTTAAGTATTGGACCAACTTGAGGTTGTTTTTCCTTTGCAAGGTGTGTCCCTCTCTTCTAAAGCACTAGCTTTTTAATTATTACTTTTAAAAGTTCCCCTTATTTCTGGTTTCCTAATTTACACTCATGAAAATAAACCTACCATGAAGGTGCTTTGGGGCATATGAAAACATATGGACATCAGGTTGTTTTATTCCTTGAGGAAAAACTTGTTGATGAACTATCCATTCCACAGACACTGATTGACGTCTCTGTGCTGGACACCAGGACATCACGTGGAAGGCAGGCAGGAGGACTTGTATACTGTGCGTGGTGGGGATGCTCTGAGCAGGCATGATGCCTGGGTCCAGTCATGGAGGCTGGATAGTGGGGTTTCCAGGTAGCTCTTATGTTCCTCTTTGGTTAGGAGAGTGTGTGCATGTGTTGGTGGGGGGAATAGGGAGAAAGAGTTCTTCAAAAGCCTTGTGCCTTTGGGAAATTGCAGGTTGTTAGATCAGTTTGGCAGGAGCACAGAGATGGATGGTTTGTGTGGGAGGAGCTACACGAAGTCAAGCTGAGGAAGTAGGGGGCAGGGAATGCAGGGCTGGCTTTTCTGGCAGGGAGCTGAGGCTCTATCTAGTAGTAATGAGTAGTAGTAGTCACTGAAGGAGGTCACACGAGAGTGTGGCACAACCTGGTGTGTATGTCAGAGACGACCACGTGGCCTGAGTGGGGTGGAGGAGGGTGCTCTGCTAGCTGGCTGTGGCGGACACTTGGGTGAGAAAGGAGGGGCTTCATTGTGCATGTATGATGTGCTGAATGCACAGGAAAGGATGACTTAGGAAGTGAGGGTTGCTGTCGAAGTGCCCTTAAACCACCCAAGGATCTCAGGCAGTTAATCTAAGTGGTTTAAAAGTTGGGTGAAGACATACCTTTATTATCCAGTCTCTATTCTACATTATCAAATCCATCCTGTTTAACCGATTTTTTGGTTTTTTTAGTTCTTTTTTTTTAAATTAACTAATCCATGGCGTTTGTAGCAGTAACCATTATAAAACGAATCTTTGTTGAGCACTTCCTGTATGTCAGGGCGTCTTCTAAGCCTTTCTTATGTTTTTGTGTGATCCTCATAACAACTCTATGTAGAAATGGAAGTGTGCGGAGGTTAGCAATGTGCTCAAGGTCCTGCTGCCCACATGTGATGGAGCTGGCTTCCAACCCTGGGCCCCCCGGCTCCAGGGAGATGGTTGTTCTTTCTGCATGAGCCCTGAGGAGAAGAAGCCCTGCTGGCCTGAAACCTCTGATCTTCTGAACAGGGATGGGAGGCTGATCCCACTCTTGTGAAATGGACAATGGGCAGCAGGTAGGGAACTGTCTGTCATACAGATCAGCTGTCTGAAGGACTGATGGGAAGCCTGTGCTGCCACTCAGTTTGTAACGAGCCTTTGGGAATACAACACCGGTGGAGAAATACAAGTTTTCTTGTATTTAGTTAATGAAAAAGTGAAAGGCATGTGGGAGGTGGACATTTGGTTAAATGTGACTAGTGACTTTAAAGGCTACTGTTTATAGGTTTCTTCTTTGTGCCTTAAATCCTGCCTTTGATTTAGTCTTTTAATTTAATCCTTTTATCACCCCCCTGAGGGTAAACATCCATTTAAATGAAAATTCCATGAAAACAGTAATGAATTATTTAGAAAATGATTAAAAATTTTAAGATCTCATTAACAATTTTTTCTCCAAAACCTTATGTTGAAAACCTTATTTTCCCATGCAGCCGTTTACGTGATTAAGACTTCTAAACCAGCAACCTCCTTCGCCACCCCTCACGCTAGGTGGCACAGAGCCACGGAATCCAAGGTATTTCTGTCCCTATTTTGTGGCTTCATTGGTTCCTTTGTATTTTCAGAGGAATTGGTGTTTAAGAAGTGTGCATGCCAAGTTGCTTCAGGCATGTCTGACCCTTTGCGACCATATGAACTGTAGCCCGCCAGGCTCCTCTGTCCATGGGATTCTCCAGGCAAGAATACTGGAGTGGGTTGCTGTGCTCTCCTCCAGGGGATCTTCCTGACCCAGGGGTCGAACCCCCATCTCTTAGGTCTCCTGCATTGGCAGGTGCATTCTTTACCACTGAGCCACCAGGGAAGCCCGTTTAAGGAGCAAGTTAGGTTTATGCAGGTGCTGGGTGGAGTCAGTAGGGGAATGGGAGGCTGGGCAAGTCTCTGGGCAGAGTGGAAAAGGACTTTGTGGGTGAGCCCCTCCCCATGGCATCACTCAATTGTGGGGTGGTGGTGGGGGCTGGGGATGACCTTCTGGGGTTAGGAAACTTGTTTCTAGATAGGGCACCACTTACTAGTTCTGTGGCCTTGAGCAAGACCTTGAGTCTCTCAGAGCCTCCGCACCTGTCTGTACAACAGGGACAGTGATGCTCACCATTGGCCCTTTCCAAGGCAGGTATATGAATCAAATTAAATGCCTTAGAAAGCCCTGGTATGCTCTGGAGTCATTTTACAGCTCCTCACACTGCTCTTCCTTCCAATGCAGAGCTCTTCTCCACTCAATCACTTGGATGAAATTGTTCTTTCTAAATGTAAATTCTTACAGGAGCCAGGCAGGCATGAAAATGAGTGAAGTGGGCACGGTGGGTGGGGTCCATGGCACACACCTGTCACCTACTTGAAATGCCACTGTGCCCTAAGTGGAGGAGAAGGCCTCTTCTTCTTTTTTTTCAAATTATTTATTTATTTGTCAATACCAGGTCTTAGTTATGGCATGCAGGATCTTTAGTTGCAGCATGTGAATTTTTAGCTGTGGCATGTGGGATCTGGTTCCCTGACTGGGGATCAAACTTGAGACCCCTGCATTGGGAGCACAGAATCTTCACCACTGGGCCACTAGGGAAATCCTGAGGAGACTACTTCTAATATTATGTATGACTGAAAATGAATGAGTTTGTTCTAAAGCTGATGGACCAAACAAGTAAAGCTACAGGTATAGTTATATACATGTATGGAGCATGTTTGGTCATAAGTACATATTCTCTAGCTGAGGGGCTGGGGGTCAGTGGTCCCTACCAGGATGGCTTTGCTGGTTGTTAAAACACCACATGGTGAGCAGCCACTAGCCCAATCTAGCCCTGCCTCCACCCTTGCACCCACCCCTACGCCCTGCCAAGATCCTGTGGACATACCCACTAACCAGCTGCTGAAAGGGTGTGGGCCTCCAGGCCTGACCCCAGCCCAGGAACAGATGCTGTTCTTTATGGCTGATGGAGGCCAGAGCTCTGTTGTCAAATATGATGATCATCATCTCTGTGTACAAGGCTATTGTTTTTCTGTACATACATAGATCTTGACAGTGTTTTTCATTAGGCGAAAGATTGGCATGGTTATCTCTTGAGGTAACAGTTGTTCTCAAATACAGCGGCCTCATTAAAATGTGGCTTATCTACTTGGAGTTAGAGGTGAACTCAACAGCTCAATAAAGATTCATTTTTAAAGCAATTAAAAACCAATAACTTGAAAGATTAGTATATTCAGCAGGCATCTATTGATCGCCTGGAAAAATAATAACATATCCCAAGCAGTGACCATTGGATTGGCTCAGTGAATGTGTCACAGCTTCTGATGGCTCTGGATCCTTGCTGCCCCAGGTACTGCGGTGGTTTGGTTTTACAGGTGTGGAAAATGAAGGAGCTCCTCGGGGTGATGTGAGTAGTAGAGACTGGGTGTGAACGCAGGTCTGAAGATTCCGGAACCACTGCTCTCACCTCGATGCCCAGCAGCCTTGCCCCCACTGGGGGGACTGGAAGGCTGATTATGATAGATGATTCTGGATTTTCCCGCAGGAGCTCATTCTAGTGAGAAAGATCCAGACGTAAACGTAAACAGTCCCCACAGCGCCATGTTACTTACAAAAAGAAACCTTGTCCCTGTTTTTTCCTGTGTAATTCATAAAGCCTGGAAAGGCAGCCAAAGAGGGGAACACATCCCTGTGCTCACGTCAAGGGCGGGGGGACGAGGCAGGATGCACCGTTTGTATTGTTTTGGCATGGAGCCTCAACTCACGTCTAGCTTCCAGAGTAGTGGGATTCCTCCCTGCCCTGGTGTAGCCTGTGGACCTTAAACCTCAGAGCTCCTCGGGGTCTCTATCCAGCTCTCCTTACTCTTGGGTGTTTGCTAGTGGCTCGGGGAAAGGGCAGATGTTAAAGATGATTTTCAAGGGCTCAGTGCAGTTCTAGAAAATATGCCTTCTGGAGCTGCAACAGCAAAATCAGTCCTGAGACCAGAAAGAAAAAGTAACCCTGACCAAGAGTGCACGGCACTTCCCGTTGGGGCAGGGCTGGCCCCGTCTTCCTGGTTTGGCTGCAGGTGAGTTTTCTGGAAGGTGGAGGAGCTTTTCACGGCCAGAGCTTCTCCTTGCTGTTAAACCCTGGGAGGAGAATAATGACCTTGCTTGTTCTTGCCGAGGTGTCCAGCATCGTGGGAAGAGCTGCTGTCCATTGCATTATGAATTGATGTAACATGGGTTGCGTTTAAATTAAAAAGATAAAAGGCTACTTGGGTATTTATTACCAAGTAATATTATGACAGTAACACATCATTTGGAAAAAAAAAAGTAGTCCTCTGTTCTTCTCCCATATCCCAGGGACAGCCATTTTAATATTTTTTGTTCACCCCTGAACTTTTAATCTATTTCAAGAATCATATATATGTGGTCGTATTATAAATACAGTTTTGTATTCTGTGGTTTGGGTCAACTTTGTTATAAACAGACCTTCTGAGATTGAAACTATCTCCCTTCTATGCAGCCCTTGCCCTGAAGTGAAGTCTCTTTCGCTTATAAGAGTTTACACCATGGTATGTTTTTTTAAAAAGGTACTGAAAGATGGTGGTGTCTTTGTTTTAAAAGGCTACCAGCACCTTCATTTTCTGTCTTCCCCATGCTTTTCCTACATGGATTTTGCAGTAAGTTTTTTGTCTACAGTGTTTCTCTTATGAGGAGTGGGATTTCATTGAGGGAAGGGCAGCCAGATGAGCTGCTGAAACTTGGGAGATGCTTTTGAAAAAAGCATCTATTTTTTTTTTGAAAAAAATAGCCCCATCATGGCAGTCCAGCAGGCCTCAGGCTTTTCCTTGCAGCTTCCTTTCTGACGTGTGAGAATCCTGGCACGTCTTCAAAGGCAACCTTCCTCTGCATGGTCAAGGCTAGGGTGTCTGTGGGAGGAAGGCCGGAGAGCAGGGTCACCGGCTTTGATTGTGCAGCCCTCACAAGTTATGCTAAGGGGATGTGGACACATTCATGGTATTTTACATCCTTCTGCCTAGGGGCTGTGTCTGTGGAAAAAAATTGACAAGAGAAAACATGGATACTGCCTTCAAGTTTTTCCTGCCCTATTTACAATGTCTTATCAGTTGGTTCTAGGAGAGAACAGTGAGGGTGGTTAAGCTTTTCACTTCGCATTGCCTCATGTAGCACTAACTCATTATAGTCTGTTCATCCCAAATATTTTTTTCCTCTCTCTCTCTTTTTTAAAAATTATTTTATTTTCAGTTGCATTGTGTGTGGCAAGAGGGTTCCCAACCTGCAAGCGTGTGGGCTCTGTAATTATGGTACATGGGCTAGTTTGTTGAGGTGCACAGACTTAGTTGCCTCGAGGCATGTGGGATCTTAGTTCCCCAACCAGGGATTGAACTCTCGTCCCCTGCATTGGAAGGCAGATTCTTAACCACTGGACCACCAGGGAAGTCCCATTCCCAAATATTTTTATGTTTAAAAATATATGTATAAAATTACATGATGTCATGTATGTGAGATACCAGAATAGGCAAATGTATAGAGACTGAAAGTATATAAATGTTTGCCTAAGGCTGGAGGTGTTGGGGGAAAGTGAGAGGTGACTTCTAGAGTGTAAGGAGTTTGTTTTGGGGAGGGTGACAATATTCTAACTATTATAATATTCTAAACTAAGCCACAGTAATGGTTGTGCAACTCTGCAGAATGATTGACAGGTACACTTAAATCAGTGAATTATATGATGTGTAAATTATGTCTCAATAACACTGTTTGAAAAAAATATGAATTCATATATGCCCACTGCAGTACTAAACAATATATTAGTATAACCCATCAGAAAGACATGTGTTTGAAGAGAGAACACACAAAAAACCAATTCTTTATGTAAGAATTCATGGAGGTTCAGGCATGTCTGTGAGATATCACAGAGTTTTTTTGTTCTTTTGAGAATGGGTGAAGATTGCTAAATTTTCAGGGTTTTTGTAAATTCCTGACATTGAGCTGGTAGCTTGAAATTGGCAACAATGTATATATTTACACCATCAGTTCAGTTCAGTGGCTCAGTCCTGTCCCCATGGAAATTGGCAAACGCTGCAGGTCAGGGCTTTTTCTCCCTCCAGGGAGCAGCTGCAAGACTGCACCTTCATTGAACCTTGCGGCACACACAAGTCAGCTTTCCTCCTGGCCGTTGAATTAAGAGCTGAGTTTAGGAGAATTGTATTAATGAGGGTGAGAATGGTGTGGTTGCGAGAATCATTGTCCTGGGTCCTTGCTAAACTCTCACATTGTTTCTGTCTGAAAGCATCTAATTGACATATTTCTTTAGCACTTGGGGGCTAACCTGAGGGGTCTTCTCTTTTTGGGGAGCTGTGCTCTGTGGAATGTTAGGAAATCATCAGTGATTGCTTTTGCCTGGCTTTTTGGCTTTTGAGAAAGAAGACAATTTGATTCCCAGATTCCAAGACCTGATCAGTTAATGAGTGCCGTTCTCCCATGGAGGCTGCCCTGTTGTGGCTCTAGATAAAGTTTCCAACTGTGACTTGTGAAGCTAAGGGACAGAATCTACTTTCCTTCATATTCATCTTCTTTAATTAATTCAATCTGACTTAGGCTTACATATCTAAAAGTAATTTTTTCCAGGCAGGAAATATCTGAATTATTCATACAGTCCCCATTATGAGCTGTGCGTATTGGTCCCCTGAGAAATCAGAGCTACGCATCTTACTGCTGTTCCCCTGTGGTAGTTTGTCAACATCTCTCAGTGAGATTAGTAATTAGACAGCCAGCCACACTGGAAATTGTGGCAATAATAAAGGGTTTTGGAAAACCTCAGGTGATACAAGTGGCTGAAGTTGAAACCCAGGTACAATTATCTTCATGCCTACATGGTTCACATTTCTTTCATTGGTTCATCATTTTTATTAATAAGAAAAGTAGTGTAATGATGTATTTCATTAAATTGTATTAATACTTGGTCTTTTTTCTTTGTGTGATGATCAGAATGAAATTTTGACATGAAATTTCAGGAAATGAGTTTTTCCCTGAAGTAGAGATGTCTTCATATATGTCTTTTTGTTTTAATACATATTTGTAAAATATGATTGGTACATAGAAAGTAAGGGAGAAGGCAATGGCACCCCACTCCAGTACTCTTGCCTGGAAAATCCCATGGACGGAGGAGCCTGGTAGGCTGCAGTCCATGGGGTCGCTAAGAGTCGGACACAACTGAGCAACTTCACTTTTACTTTTCACTTTTTGCATTGGAGAAGGAAATGGCAACCCAATCCAGTGTTCTTGCCTCAAGAATCCCAGGGACAGAGGAGCCTGGTAGGAGGCCATCTATGGGGTCGCACAGGGTCGGACATGACTGAAGTGACTTAGCAGTAGCAGTGTATAGTACAATCTGATTTATATACAGGAAAGTATGCCCCTAATATACCCCTAATATATCTATATGGAAGAATTTATATCCTGGATAAAAGTGTGTGTTTGTATGTATCTATAAATGATCAAAAAATAACAACCTTTTGTTTCCTAATGAATGTGACATGCTTAAACTAGCCCCCTGTTGATAGATAACTAGAAACACAGTTTTAGAATTCTGAACAGTGATGTAATGAGAATATACAACAATATAATTTTGTATATGGGCTTTCCTGGTGGCTCAGCGGTAAAGAATCTACCTGCAATGCAGGAGACATGTGTTTGATCCCTGGGTTGGGAAGATCCCCTGGAGAAGGAAATGGCAACCCACTCCAATATTCTTGCCTGGAAAATCCTATGGGCAGAGGAGCCTGGTGGGCTACAGTCCCTGGGGTTGCAAAAGAATTGGATATAACTTAGCGAGTAAACAACAAATAGTTGTGTATAGTAATTTGTGTTAATTTCCTATTCTGTAACAACCACAAACCTAGTGGCTTAAAACCCACACAAAGTTATTATGTTACAGTTCTTGAGATCAGAAGTCTGAAGTCGGCTTCAGTGGGCTAAAATCAAGTTCTTGGCAGGGCTTTTTTCTTTCCGGTTTCTCTGGGTCTCCCCGGAGCTGTTTTCTTGCCTTTTCCAGTTTCTAGAGGCTTTTCCACTTCTTGCTGTGGGGCCTCCATTCATCCAGCAATCATATCACTTCAATCTCTGCTTCCATTGTCACTTTCCATTCTCCCTGTTTCCCTTATAAAGACTCTTGTGATGATGTGGGGTCCACCTGAAGTATCCAGGATCATCTCTGTATCTCAAGATCCTTAATTTAACCGTACTCACATAATCCCTTTTGCCATTAAGGTAAAATCTTGACAGGTTCTGGGGATCAGGACGTGGACATCTTTGGGGGGCATTATTCTGTCTGTCATATGATTTAAAACAAACTACTAGCTTAAACTTGCTTATGTTGTTCAACTCATTTTCATGTCTGAGCACTCGGCCCTAGGAAAACAGAAATGAGCGGCATAGTTTTTCCTGGGGGTAGGGGGCTTTTCAGGGAGTTATAGCACTGAAAGGAGAAGGCAACTCGTGAAAGAATGTGGGCTGTTGGAGGGTCTGTGGGCCATTCAAGTACAAGGTGAGAGAGAGTTGGAAATGAAGGTTCTTCAGAGGCAGACCAGCAAGGGCTGGTGTGAACCTGTGACGTGGGCCTTGACCTTCCGATCAGGGCTTCTTATCCTAGGTTAATGGAAGGACACCAGAAGTCTCTTGTACCACCTGACCTGTGTGTGAAAGTTGAGGTGTTGTGCATTTTCCTGTGGTGGGGGTTGATGATGTTTATTAGATTTTTCATGGGGTTTGCAAACCAAAAGCTCAGGACCACAGCTGTGGTAGGACCCTGGAGGACTCCATGCAGGGAAATGATGGTGTGATTTAATTTGCACTTTGGAAAACTGGCCCCTGTGGGGTTTTGGGGGCACAGATAGAGGCAGAGACATCCTTAGTAAGCCCCCCAGGGATGGCAGCTAGCGATGGTGAGGTTGGGCAGATGGTGGAACAGAGCAGCAGCAGTGGTCTATGGTAGGTGAGAAAGGAAACACTGACAGGAACAGGGTGACTTTGATTGAGGAGGGTGGAGCGTAATTTGCCAGTATGCAGGATGGATGAATTTAGTGGACTTAAGAAATATAGGATGATGATCAGGATTAGGGTCATTCATTGTGGGGCGGGAGGGAGATGATAAACTCACTTTTGTATATATTCATGTCACGTGGCCTATGTGGTCTATCCAAGTGGAGGTCAGTAGTATACAACATATAAGCATAGAGATTTCTGGATTACAGAGGTGGTGTTGTTAAGTCGTGTCTGACTCTTTGCGACCCCATGAACTACAGCACGCTAGGCTTCCCTGTCCTCCACTATCTCCCAGAGTTTGCTCAAGCTCATGTCCATTGAGTTGGTGATGCTATCTAACCATCTCATCCTCTGCTGCTCCCTTCTCCTCCTGCCCTCAGTCTTTCCAAGCGTCACAGTCTTTTTCTAGAGAATTGGCCATTTGTGTCAGGTGGCCAAAGTATTAGAGCTTCAGCTTCAGCATCAGTCCTTCCAGTGAATTTTTTGAGGTTGATTCCCTTTAGGATTGACTGGTTTGATCTCCTTGCTGTACAGGAGTATAGATACTCAGTAACTGTGTTTCTATATTTTAATTTCTTCCTATCTAATACCATCCACTCTGTTCCTTAATGGTAGAGTTAAACCCTTAAAATGAGCAGGATGCTAAGGTTAGGGATTTTGTGGGGGAGACAAGTAGCAATGGCTATAAATTTTTCATATTTTTATAATTTACAAAGTATTTTTCACAAACAGAATCCCCTTCTATCTTTATATCCATCTTATGAAGGGTGGCAGTAGATGAACTGTAAGTGATGTAAGGATAATGATAATGAATAATTGTTGATAACGTATATCCAGCATTTACCATGTCAAGCTAGGTTCTGAGTATTTTACACGTATTAGCTTAATTCAGCTTCACAATAGCCTTCTAAGATGGTTTTTTTCACTATCCCATTGTACAGAGGAGGAAGCCAGGGTCCAGAGAAGTTGGGTCACTTGCCCTGAGTCACAAGCTAGTGATGGATGGCGCTGGCTTTGAATTCAGGGTGAAAGTGTTAGTTGCTCAGTTGTGTCCGACTGTTTGCGACCTCATGGACTGTAGCCCACCAGGCTCCCCTGTCCACGGAATTCTCCAGGCAAGAATACTGGAGTGGGTATCCATTTCTTTCTCCAGGGGATCTTCCTGCCCCAAGGATCAAACCCGGGTCTTCTGTGTCTCCTGGATTGCAGGCGAATTCTTTACCGCTGAGCCACCAGGGAAGCCCAGGGTGTTACTCTTCAATTCTGTGTCAGGCCTCTCAGTAGTGGGGCTCAGCCTGCATTCCTGCTGATCATCTCCACTTCCTGTGCTCCTTGCATTTCACCATCCTGTCTCTCCAAGGACGGGGGAAGATGACAATTGCGTTTCAGTTTTATAGCTGGAGATGGGAAGGAAAAAGCCCCAGGAGAGGGTAAATGGGGCAGTGACAGAATGGAGGAAAGCAGCATTCCAGGGGTCAGCAGGATGAAGCAGGGGTCTCAGTCCCCAGCTCTGGACAGAGGACTTAGTTTGGGGCTTTAACCCTGGGAGGTGAGTGTTCCCGGAGAGCCAGGCTGTAGAGAGTGATTCCAGACACAGAAGGGGCATGTGTATTGGTGTCTGGTGGAGCCAAAACAGTTTGGGAAGAGTTAATAGTGACTGATCCTAGAGGCTTTCAGGGACCAAGAATTGGGGAGGGGTGGGCCTCCTCGCTGATGGAGCAGCTTGGGTGATTTCAGCAGAGAATCACCTGAGTATGTTTGGGCCTCTGAATTGGCTTTGCTAATAGTGAGGATTCTGCAACCCAGACAGTACTCTCAACCTTTGGGGACCTGAGTGTCTTGGGTCTGGTGCCAGTCTCAGCATTATTAGTCTTTATTGAGGGACAGTGAAGCACTGGCGAGGACAGACAGGGCACGTGGTCCCACTCATCAGGCTGCAGACAAGGCTTCGTGGGTCGATGGAAAACCTCTCCAGAGGGAAGCCTTTGCAAACAGCGTGGTGTGCAGAGGGCAGGCCTTTCCCAGGACGGGGACTGAGTTACTCAAAAAAGATGAGCCATCTGTAAGGACAAAGGGATCAGCAGCTGAAAAAAAGAAATGAGCCAGAAATGAGCAAAAACATCCCAGACAGTTTTTATTTATGCAGGAATCTCCAGTGTTCTTGCCTGGAGAATCCCAGGGACAGGGGAGCCTGGTGGACTGCCGTCTATGGGGTCGTACGAAGTTGGACACGACTGAAGCGACTTAGCGGCAGCAGCAGCAAATGGTGTAGGTTTCAAAGGCCTCTAAAATCGAGGACTTTAATGTCAAGTATTGGCTCTTTGTGGGAAAGTATCTAGTTACAGATGATTGATCTCACATTCCAGCCAAACTCAGTTTAAAGGCCTCTGGTTTTCTGAAATGGAACCTTCCTGATCCCAGGGCACGCCCCCTCCCTTCCTCCCAGCTGTTCCCAGTAAGCCTTTCTTCCCCTCACATGTCACTTCCTGTCACTGCCCACAGCCATTGGATTCTAGCAACTCTAGCCAATTCAGTGTCACCAGTCCATTTGTTTTGTTTTGTTTTTGATTGACAAGTGAGCCTGAGTCCCAGTTGTCAGAGGCTTGCTCACTATAGCTGTTGTAGTGGAGGAAGGATGGTGTAAGGGCAAGAATGCTTAAGATGGTGTGGAGAGGCCCCCATTTCGCCCACCTCTTCGGGTCCTCAACTCTGGGTCTGCTCTTGGGGAGCACAGGAGGGCCCTTCCCTTTTCTAGCTCTGAGGATTACCTAACCCCAGTTTGAGATGCCTTGAGGTCTCTCAAGGAATCCTAAAAGAGGTATTGTCAACATCTTAAAGTAAAAATTTAAACTCATTTTTTTAAAAGTGCCATTTATCCTACCAGAAGTTGAGTTGTGAAACTGCGTGCTGATAAGATGTTCTAAACATACCCCAGAGCTGGTAAATTGCTATCTTGGGGGATAAAGATCCTGAGTTCCAGTCACTATGTTGCATAGAAATGTAATGGCTCCAAACCAACAATGACCTGCATTTTGTGGTTTCTGTGGGTCAGACATTTGGGTGCAGTTCAGCTGTGTGGTTTGGGCCTGGGGCCTCTGGTGAGGTTGCCATCAGAGAATGGCTGTGGTTTAGGTCACGTCAAAGGCTTGTTTGCGCACATGTCTGGGGTTGTGAGGAGACCCTTGTACAGCTGGGGAATGGCATAGAGGGGACTTCGTGGACATCTCTGTCCACTCCCATGGAGTCTTTCATGTTACCTCTCCAGCACGGTGGCATCAGGGTCACCAGACTTGTTCTTTGTTGGGCTTGCTCAGGGCTCTGAAGGTACGTGTCACAAGAGAGAAAGAATTGGAAGCTGCTGTACTTTGTGTGGAGAAGGCAACGGCACCCCACTCCAGTACTCTTGCCTGGAAAACCCCATGGACGGAGGAGCCTGGTAGGCTGCAGTCCATGGGGTCACTAAGAGTCAGACACGACTGAGCGAATTCACTTTCACTTTTCACTTTCATGCATTGGAGAAGGAAATGACAACCCACTCCAGTATTCTTGCCTGGAGAATCCCAGGGACAGAGGAGCCTAGTGGGCTGCCGTCTATGGGGTCGCACAGAGTCGGACACGACTGAAGCGACTTAGCAGCAGCAGCAGCAGCAGTACTTTGTGTAGTGTAGCTGTAGAAGCTGTGCTACGTTCTCTTTGTTGAAGAGGTCACAGAGCTCTACCCGGGTTCAGGTGAAGAGAATGTAGACCCACCTCTTGGTAGTGGCAGTGTTACATTGTGAGATGCACAAGTGGGATGAGAGAGCTACTGGTGTAGCTGTCTTTGGAAGCTGGCTTGTCAGAGCTGATGAGCTTTGGAATTGGAGTGTTAGAGAATCTTCACTAGGGATCCAGTTTCTTTCTTCCAACTGAGGGCACTATTTACAATAGCCAGGACATGGAAGCAACCTAAATGTCCGTTGACAGATGAATGGATAAAGAAGATGTGGTTCATATCTACAATGGAATGTTACTCAGCTATAAAAAGGAATGAAATTGAGTCATTTGTAGAGTTGTGGATGGACCTAGAGTCTGTCATACAGAGTGAGGTAAGTCAAAGAGAAAAACAAATACTGTATATTAATGCATATATGTGGAATCTAGAAAAATGGTACTGATGAATCTATTTTCGAGGCAGGAATAGAGACACATAGAGCATGGACATGCAGACACAGTGGGAGAAGGGGAGGGTGGGTGAATTGGGAGGTTAGGACTGACATATGTACACTATCATGTGTAAGACAGCTTGTGGGAAACTGCTGTAAAGCACAGGGAGCTCAGCTCGGTGCTCTGTGGTGACCTAGAGGGCTGGGATGGGGGTTTGGGAGGGAGGTACAAAAGGAAGGGGATATGTGTATACATATAGCTGATTCAGTTTGCTGTACAGCAGAAACTAGTGCAACTCGTAAAGCAATTATTCTTCAATAAAAATAAAAGTTTAAAAAGGGGGGGTGGGGGGCATGGAGGTGACTAGGGCTCTTTATTCTTTTCTTTTCTTTTCCCGTGTGATTGGAGGATAGGACTAGATCTGAAAAGACTCCCTAGGCCATTGCCAAGGTAGGAGGGACTTTGCAAAGGGAAGAAACAGCTCAGAAACATATGATCGGGCATCAGAAGGGGTTTGTGTTAGCTTTTGGGGAAGGACTTTGGTCCTTATAGAGTGAGCAGATCCTGGACGTGATCAGAAGACTTTCCATTCACTCCCTGGTCTGTTTTTCACAAGTGAGGGCAGGGAGCCCAAGGCTTTGCTTGAGCAGGGTGCTGCTGTGGTTGGGAAGTGGCCGTGGGTACACCCTTGCCACTTCTTTGATTCCCTCCTCTGTGGTGGTCTCTTTCATGTAGCACGAGGCCTGAAGTGCTGCATCCCTTGGTATGAGAGTTCCCTTAGGAAATGTCATTTAGTCAATGAGGTGGACAAGTGACCTCACGTGGTGGATTTTCACTTCCCAAGTGTGAAACAAACATGGGCTCATCCTGTCTCAAAGGAAAATGATGTAAACACCCAACATCCTTTGTAAATTATTTTGTGGTAGGGTTCTTAGGGGATCAGTTATTTGTTTAAAGTAAATAAACTCTGTGTTTATCGTTTGTAAATCCATTACAGGATATGAAGAGGAGAACGGCCACTAGAAACCTCTTTGCCTCTTTTTCTTTTTTTTGCACAAGCTCTATATTAATAGTGAAAGAGGAACCAGAAATGGCAGAAACCACCAAAAAAAAGGTGAGGATCTGCTATCTGGGATTGAATTTGGGGTCTGATTATTTGGAAGATTTTTTTTTTTTTTTGCATTTTTATAAGGAACTTAATAAAAATTTTTTTTTCAATTAAAATGCATCTTTATTATACAGTTGCCAATAAAAAGGACAGGGTACATATTTACAAGGTAGTATAGGGACAGACAATACATGAATAAATGAAACAATACCAACAACTCGTCATATTGTGGTTCCAAGGGAATGAACAGGGTAGAGGAGATGTGTCTTACTTTTACTGCTGGGGTGTATACATAGGGGAGACAGGGAAGACTCTCCAAAAGGTAACACTTAGAAGAGAAAAGGGATTAGAAGACTAACAAAAACATCTTAACAAAGAATTAAGCAATGGATTTTTGACGAAGGGAATAACCTGGGTCAGGAAAATTCCCTGGAGGAGGGCATGGCAACCCATTCCAATATTCTTTTTTTTTTTTTTAATTTAACTTTTAATTTTTTTAATTTATTTATTTTAATTGGAGGCTAATTACTTTACAATATTATAGTGGGTTTTGCCATACATTGACATGATCAGCCAATGATCAAGAGACTTTGTATACCACAATCTGTATCCTTCCCTGCCCCACCCCCACTCCACCAGTTACCTGGGTGAGAGGAAGATGTGGCCAGTAGTGAGCACACAGTAGTGAGCACACATATAGACACACGCACATGGAAACTCTTGGCTTATTCCAGAAGAGGGTTGTGTGCCGACTGGGGTTGAATTGTAACGTGCCAATGGCTTATGGGTTTGATGGATTATCCTTTTGGGTTTGGGGTTTTCATTTTGTGTCTTTACTAGTTTTGTTTCTCTTGACAGTTTTGTGGCTACTGTCAGGCTGTTTCTTCCATTGGTTGTCGGCTTTTGGTCTCTGCCTCCTGAGTGTCTCAGCCTGAGTATTCTAATATGGGAAATGAGGGTGAGGCCCCATGGGTCTTGCCCTCCTGGGCAGGGCTGGACCCACAGCCCAGATCCTGTAGCAGCAGGTCTGGAGCTTTGTCCACTAGAGTTCCAACTGTGTGGTTCCAAAGACTTTGCAAAACATTGTAAGTGTAACTGAATGCATTTGGCTGAAATTGTCAGATTTAAACTATTGGATTGATTTTTCTTCCCATCTCAGGAGATGTAATGATTAACTGTACAGTGTGTGACTCATTAAACAAATAACACTCTAATACTCTAGCTGACTGAGTGTTCCCTTCTAAGGAGTCACTTTGGGATATTTCACAGAATGTTTTCCTTGCTTAAAATGTATTTTAAACTTTTCTTTTGCAATTACATTTAGAAACTATTACATGTCTGAATTAGTTGGACTATAGGTTTGTTTGCTCTGAGAGACTCCAGTTAGTCGTGGCTTAAACACACTGCTGAGGCATAAGCAGTCCAGGGCTCCTATGATGGCTCCATTGTATCAGAAATGCTGTTTCCTTTCTTTGCGCTCTGCTTTCTCTAGCATGTTGATTGCCTCCACATAGCGAGATGCGCTTTCCATGGTCTAGATTTCATGTTCACATGCCAATCAGTGGGAAGGGGAATGAGGTGGGGAAGGTTTATCTTTTTCTGCAGGGGAAACACCGCAAGATCAAGGCCAGTCATCTCATTGGCCATAACTTCCTCGTGGGGTCATCCCTAGTGGTAAGGAATGGCGGAAATAGAGTCTTCATCTGGGTACTGTGTGGCTGTTCAGTCTCTAAGTTGTATCTGACTCTTTGTGACCCCATGGACTATACCATGCCAGGCTCCTCTGTCCTCATCTGGAGTAGATACTGTCCTCTACTGTATCTCCTGGAGTTTGCTCAAATTCATGTCCATTGATTCAGTGATGCTATCTAACCATCTCATCCTCTGCCACCCTCTTCTCATTTTGCTTCAATCTTTCCCAGCATCAAGGTCTTTCCCAGCGAGTCGGCTCTTCACATCAGGTGGCCAGGGTAGCAATAGTCCTTTCAATGAATATTCGGGGTTGATTTACTTTAGGAATGCCTGATTTGATCTCATTGTAGTCCAAGGGACTCTTAAGAACCTTCTGTAGCACCACAATTGAAAGCATCAATTCCTCAGAGCTCAGCCTTCTTTACAGTCTCTCACATCCATACATGACTACTGGAAAAGCCATAGCTTTGACTATGTGGACCTTTGTCAGCAAAGGTCATGTCATGTGCCCAACTATAAACTGGGCTTCTACTTCTTCTACAGAAGAAGAACAAAGAGGGAATAAATATTGAAGGATGACCAGCAGCCTCTGCCACAGTTGATTTTTAATTCTTCTCACATGGAGCACTTTGTTTGGTATGGGTTTGGTTTGGGGTAATAGACCCTTTGAGCTAAATGGGCGATAAGAATGTTCGAGCACTAGGTCATATTCCTGCTGGGATAAACAAGGGGTCGTTGTGAGTGCTGAATGGAGTTCCCTAGTAAGGCTTGTACTCTGGGTCAGAAAGATCCAGTGTCATCGAGGGCTTTCAGTGATGTTCTGAGGATGGAAGCTTTGATAGAAAAGACTCTGGCCTCCCAAAGTGACATCTCTGAAGGGAAACCATCAGATTACGTAAATTCTGGCAACAGGTTACATGTATTGAACACTTACTGTATGCTAGACATTGTTTGTTGTGTGGGTTATCTCATTTAATCCATGAAAAATCTTTATGTAGATGATACTATCTATATTTTTATTGAAGTATAGTTGATATACAGTGTTGTGTTAGCTTCTGGTGTACAACAAAGTGTTTGTGTGTGTGTAAACTTTTTCATATTCTTTTCCATTATGGTTTATTACAGAATACTGAGTATAGTTCTCTGTCCTATACAAGGAACTTATATCTATTTTGTTGTTTATCTTTTATATATAGTAGTTTGTATCTGTTAATCCCAAACTCATAATTTCTCTCTCCCCTACCCCCATCCCCTTTCACCTTTGGTAACCACAACTTTTCTATGTCTGTGAGTCTGATTCTGTTCTGTAAATAAGTTCATTTGTATCATATTTTAGATTCCACATATAGCGATATCATATGGTATTTGTCTTTGGCTTACTTTGCGTCCCTTGTGGCTCAGCTGGTAAAGAATCTGCCTGTAATGCAGGAGACCTGGGTTTGATCCCTGGGTTGGGACGATCCCCTGGAGAAGGAAAAGGCTACCCACTCTAGTATTCTGGCCTGGAGAATTCCATGGACTGTACAGTTCATGGGGTTGCAAAGAGTCAGACATGACTGAGCAAATTTCACTTTCACTTTCTTTACTTTGCTTAGTATGATAAGCTCTAGTTGTATCCATGTTGCTGCAAATAGCATTATTTCATTCTTTTTTATGGCTAAGTAGTATTCCATTGCATGTATCTACCACATCTTTATCCATTTAGCCTGATACTATTATAATCTCCTTTTTATAGATAAAGAGCTGGAGTAAATTCTCCAAGGTCATAAAATGAGAAAGTGGTGAAATAGGGTTTTGAAGCCAGGTAATCTGGCTCCAGAGTCTCACTTTGCATCCTAAAGTGAAAGTCTACCCTCTGGATGGTGAAGCTGCTGAATTGCAGTCTTCTACTTACTCCAGAGAGCCAGGGTTATTCCATACACCCGCAGGCAGGACCATGGAGGGTTCCTACCTCAGAAGTTCAGCCTATCCTGGCTTTGCTAGAAGTGAAGAAGGTGGGCACCAAGGAAGGGCTTTCAAGGCAGAGGATGTGGCATAGGTGGAGGCAGAAACAAGAATGGATGTTGAGGAAGCATTTCAGTAAGTTTGGAGTAGATGGTCTGTGTGGATGAGAATGAATGATGATGAGTAAGTAGTTAGACTGGAGAGATGGGCCCCTGATGGAGGAGCTGGATGGGCAGAGTATGGTTCTTTTTACAGAAATTTTTATTTGTTTATCTGTGGCTGTGCTGGGTCTTATTGCTGCGAGGGCTTTTCTCTAGTTGTGGTAAGTGGGGCTGCTCTTTAGTTGCAATGCTCAGGCTTCTCATTGCAGTGGCTTCTCTTATTCCTGAGCACAGTCTCTAGGGCACATAGGCTTCTAGTCATTGTGGCAGGTGGGCCCAGAAGTTTTGGCTCCTGGGATCAATAGTTGTCGCCCACGGGTTTAGTTGCTCTACACGGCATGTGGGATCTTCCCTGATCAGGGATCGAACCCGTATCTCCTGCAATTGCAGGCAGATTCTTTACCACTGAGCCACCAGGGAAGCCAGAGGATCTAACTGTTATTAAAAATCTCCTCTCTCTTTTTGTTGCTATTTCTAATAATTTAAGAACAGGATCAGATCTTAGAGGGAGCTGCTTACACATGTGTCAGTAAACATATTATCAAGAAGGAGGCTTCTGTTGATCAGAATAGGGCATGTCCATTCAACTACTTTAAAAGCAGTTTCAAGTCACAAAAATAACAGAAGTAAATGTTTGAGTGCTTTCTATCAGCCAGGCAGAACTTAACATACATCATCTCATAATGCTCTCAATAGTGCCTTAATACTTGACAGAGGCTGCTGGTGATGTCCCCAAGTTACAGATGCAGAAACCAAGGCACAGAGAGGTTAAGTGACTGGCTGGACCACAGGGCCAGTGAATTGTGGGGCCCTGTATTGAATTGGGCTCTGTAACCACTTTGCTGTGCTCTCTCCCTCTCTGTGAGTTAAAGAGAAGGGAGGGGGTGGGTACGGTGTGTACTCACTCAACTTGCAGTACTCATAGTGTTCTGAGTCGTCATCAGATCTTCCAGGGGACTGATCATTCCTCAAAGTGGCATTAGGTGTGGTGTGGCCAGATGGAGTGCAGAGTTCTCAATGTGTGGATCCTGACCAGCTATATCAGCATCACTACCGTATTAGTTTCCCATGCTGTTGTTACAAACTACCAAAATCTAGCGGCTCAAAAAACAGGAATGTATTCTCTTACAGTCTGGAGGCCAGGAGTCTAGGCTGAGTCTTATGATACTAAAATTAAGAGCCTGTGGAGAATCTGTTCTTGCTTCTTCCAGCTGGTGGTGGCTGCCAGCATTCTTTGGCTTGTGGCCACATCACCCCTGTCTCTGCTCCTCATTGTCACATTGCCTTCTCCTCTTCTGTCATTGACTCTTCCCGAGCTTGCTTCTCATAAGTACCCTTGACATTACATTTGTGACCTACCAGACAATCCAGAATAATTTTCCTATCTCAACATCCTTAACTGAATCACATCTGCAAAGTCTCTGTTGCCATAAAACCTACATATCTTTGGGAGGGAGGGGGTGACATTATTTAGCCTATCATACTGGAAACTTTTAGAAATGGAATTTTTTGACACCCCCCAGACATGTAGAATAGTGGTCCCCAATGTTTTTGGCACCAGGGACTGGTATCATGGAAGACAATTTTTTTCACCCATGGGGTAGTTGTGGGGGATGGTTTCTGAATGGTTCAAGTGCACTACATTCATTGTGCACTTTATTTCCATTATTATCACATCAGCTTCATCTCAGATTATCAGGCACTAGATCCCAGAGGTTGGGGACCCCTGCTGTAGACACAGAAACTCTAGGGTGGGGCCATTGATTCATGTCTTAACAAGTCCTCCAGATGATTTTGTTGGATGCTGAAGTTGACATTGAGCTCACACAGCTCAGCCTGTAATTGGAAACTGCTGAATCAGGGGTCAGGGAAAGGGAAGTCAGAGCCACAGGGATCTTGTGTTACTCCTTATTGATTTCCACAAGGGTGTGGGTGTTAACAAGAACCAATATGCACTAGCCGTGATGAAAGCCTGACTTTGCTGCCTACTAGGGAACCTGGTCTGAGAATTCTAGACCTGGAATTTATGAAACAGTAGAGGGGTACATGGTGTACATAAAAATGCCATGATGCAGGTGGGAGAAGAGGAGAAGCCACAGAACAAAAACGGGAGAGATGACATTGGTTGGGCCCTTCAGACCACATCTATAGGGTTACTGAGGGTCAGCAGGTTAGCCAGGTTGGATGTTTACCTGTCAACGTGGCCTCGGGGACTTTAGAGCATCTGAGAAGGAACAGGTGTGGTGGAAAGGGCAGGATTCAAATGTTGAGTGTCTTGGTTTTGTTACCTTCTAGCTGGGTAGCCTGGGCATGTTACCTCCTGTCACATCTCCTCTCAGCTGTGGGATGGAGGCAATTCCTGCCTTGCAGGGTTGGAGGAAGGTGTGGGAAGATGCAGGAGGCTGTGTGCTCAGAACATCCGCATCCTTGCCCAAAGTAAAGAAGATCAGTGCAGTCCTCTTGATGCTTCAGACTAAGAGCACAGCAGGGATGCTCAGGCAGAAAGCGCCCTGTGACGCAAGTATTTAGAGCACTTGACCATATCTTCTGCACTGTCACCCTTCGGATTCATCCCAGGATGCAGTGCAGCACTGGTCCATACAGCCAAGCCAGGGCCTCCTACAGGGCTTATTACTTTGATTTTTTAAGGAAGTGGCAAGGAGTTAAAAGGAATTTTGATTTTATGAGCTTCTGGGGCCTCTGCTGAATTCTGTCCTGCATGTTTGCTTCATGAACCAGACCGAGAACTTCAGGGGCCACTCCACAGGCTTCAAAATGTTAGAACTGACCAATTTCTAAGAAGCAGAAACCATCCTGAAGTGTCTTCAGCCAAAATTAGGGCTGAATCATAAGGCTTATTCCTATAGGAGGGGGGCCTGGAGCTCAGAGCCTGGACTGTCACCAGGTCCTAGAAAGCTGCTGGAACTACAGCCCTCATCTCCCACCTTCGTGCCTCTTTCTGGGTATGTTTAATTTCTTCTTTTGCTGCCGCTGGGCTTTCTTCACTGCCCAGGCCACTGGGTGAAGTAAGGGCTGCTGCGTATGAGAAAGGGTTGTTCACACAAAGGGAAGGAAGAGTCCAGCAGATCCAGTTCAGGGTTTTCTGGCCAGATGGGTTAACTGGCCTGCAGTGAGCGCTTGATGCAAATCATGCCATCAGTGGTGGTCTGGAGGATACTGTCGCCACCAGGCCCCCAGGCGTGGCACAGAGAAACTGTAACTTGGTTATTAGGTATAAAGTATAATGAGAGGTCTTGGAAAGCCCCTGGTTCTTCCTCATTCTTTGGAAGCACATGATCTGAAAAGTGTCTGGGGTTCTGGTGGATTTCAGGTCAGTGGTGTCAAAAGATTAAAACAAATAAATTACACCCTTTCTCCCTTCATTTCTTCTTTCTTAGGAGATAAATACACAGGGGGAGAATAATAATCACTCACTTCTCAAATCCCAGACTGAGTCACTATTAACATTTTAATTACATTTGTAGCTAGTCTTTTTCTATATCTGTCCAGAAATTGAAATTATATGAAAAATTATCTTATGAACATCATGCATTAAGTTGTTTTTGATCAATATTCCCTTTCTAGCCTTGCTTCCAGTATATCTAAAGATAGCCACTTTTGTGAGTTTGTCATATATCATTTTGATCCTTTCGTTATATCTTTCATTACATCTTTACGTATGAACTCTACCCATTTCAAATATCCATCTTAAAGAAGGGAAAATTATATCATGTTTGCACATTGGTTCCTAGGGTGGAAAGTGAATGAATGAAAGGAGTAACCCACAAGTATTTCCTTGAAAGGCTAAAATTTTGTTATTCATTTTGAATTCTGACTCCATTAAAAAACAAAACACCATTTTTAAAAAACACATGATTCTCTAGGAAATACACAGAGCCTTCAAGTGCCTAATCTTGGATTGGCAAAATATTTTTTCAAGACTGTGTGAGATGTGCCACATTTGCTTAATGTCTGAATGAAGAAAAGTTAAATTAGTCTTTATTCTATAGAATTTACATGAGTTCTGTATTGTGAATGACTCGCTGAGGTCATCATAAGCCTCTTGAAACTTAACAAATGTTGCTGTGTCCTACCTGAAAAATTAAGGACTTGCAAAGTCTTCAGATCTGGTTGCATGACTTTTGTCTAGAGAGGCTATAGAGGATTACTTAGGGATGATGCTGTGCTGCTGGGTGAAGCCATTGTTTTGGAACATGAAGATGGCTACAGATTTCACTTGCCAGTTAAATGAAGGAAGTGCTCCTTTGAATAAATACCAGGTGAAAACGATGCCTTGGTATGTGAAAGTACTTTTCCCCTAGGGTCTCCTTCCATTTCTGAGCTATTAGGGAAACACTATTTCTCCCTTTCTCTTTCTTTTCTCTCTCTGTCTCACACACCCAGCCACAGGGCACTTGTTTTGGAGATCTCCAGCAAAACCAGCATGCATGCATGTGACTACCTGGCTCAGCTATTTAAAGTGCAGAGCTGATGGACATCTGACTTAGGTTTGTCTAATGGCCTAGTTTCTCTTGCTCCTCTCTGCCATAGACTGGCCCCATGGTAGACCTCAGTTGGCTGACTTCAAACACTGGCCGTGGGTTGCCTGGCGGACCTTGTTTGGAAGCTCAGGTAAATCAGTACCACTACAGACAGATGTCTGTAAGGATGCGCTGCTGATTTGGGGATCAGGAAAGGAATTGTTTTTATTTAAAACAATTTGTTTTATTTAAACAAAAACAATTCCTTTCAAAGCAGTCTGAGTTTCTACCAGGGATATTCTTTTAAAAAAATAAGTTAAAAAAACTTACTTATTGATTTATTTTTGGCACGCTGGGTCTTCGTTGCTGTGCAAAGGCTTTCTCTAGTTGTTGTGTGTGGGCTTCTCATTATGATGACTTCTCTTGTTGGAGAGCACGGGCTGTAGACACGTGGGCTTCAGTAGTTGCAGCACATGGTCTCAGTAATTGTAGCTCATGGGCTTAGGTGCTCCAAGACATGTGGAATCTTCCCGAACCAGGAATTGAACTCATGTCCCCTGCATTGGCAGGTGGATTCTTAACCACTAGACCACAAGGGAAGTCCCTACCTGTGACATTCTTGATTTACTCTTCTTATCCATCCATCCATCCAGTCCCTCTGAATTCCATTAGCAGTTGTCCAAAATGTCCCCTGTTTGCCCAGTCCTCAACCATCTCTGCTGTTCCAGGTCACCATCCTCTCTTGTGGGTACTATTCCAGTGGCCTCTGACCAGCCCTGCTTCCAGTCCCCTCCCAGCTGCCTTACCTCTCCCTTTCAAGAGCAGAGAGATCATTTTTTTTTAAACTATAAACTAAACCTTCCCACTCTCTTACTTTAAACTCTTCCGTTGCTTCTCCATTGCTCTTACATGAAAATCTAAGCTCTTTTCCCTGGCCTAGAGGTCTGCAGTGGTCTGACCCTACTGGCCCTTCAGACCTCATAGGTACACTTCCTATGACTCATTCCCTGCAGACTATAGCCACTTTCCTTGGTTATCCAGCGTACCCAGATTCCTCATCCAGATCTTGCCTCAAAAATCCTCTCTGTGGAGGCCTTCCCTGATCCCTGTCTAAAATAGCCCCCTGTGGCCCATATCACTTGATCAAATCACCTTCTTTTGTATTTTTTAATAAGTTCAGTTCAGTTCAGTCGCTCAGTCGTGTCCGACTCTTTGCAACCCCATGAATTGCAGCATGCCAGGCCTCCCTGTCCATCACCAACTCCTGGAGTTCACTCAGACTCACATCCATCGAGTCTGTGATGCCATCCAGCCATCTCATCCTCTGTCGTCCCCTTCTCCTCCTGCCCCCAATCCCTCCCAGCATCAGAGTCTTTTCCAATGAGTCCACTCTTCGCATGAGGTGGCCAAAGTACTGGAGTTTCAACTTTAGCATCATTCCTTCCAAGGAACACCCAGGGCTGATCTCCTTCAGAATGGACTGGATGGATCTCCTTGCAGTCCAAGGGACTCTCAGGAGTCTTCTCCATCACCACAGTTCAAAAGCATCAATTTTCAGTGCTCAGCTTTCTTCACAGTCCAACTCTCACATCCATTCATGACCACTGGAAAAACCATAGCCTTGACTAGACAGACATTTGTTGGCAAAGTAGTGTCTCTACTTTTCAATGTGCTACTGTGAACTTCCAGATGTTCAAGCTGGATTTAGAAAAGGCAGAGGAACCAGAGATCAAATTGCTAACATCCGCTGGATCATCGAAAAAGCAACAGAGTTCCAGAAAAACATCTATTTCTGCTTTATTGACTATGCCAAAGCCTTTGACTGTGTGGATCACAATAAACTGTGGAAAATTCTGAAAGAGATGGGAATACCAGACCACCTGACCTGCCTCTTGAGAAATTTGTATGCAGGTCAGGAAGCAACAGTTAGAACTGGACATGGAACAACAGACTGGTTCCAAATAGGAAAAGGAGTATGTCAAGACTGTATACTGTCACCCTGCTTATTTAACTTATATGCAGAGTCCATCATGAGAAATGCTGGGCTGGAAGAAGCACAAGCTGGAATCAAGATCGTGGGGAGAAATATCAATAACCTCAGCTATACAGATGACACCACCCTTATGGCAGAAAGTGAAGAGGAACTAAAGAGCCTCTTGATGAAGGTGAAAGAGGAGAGTGAAAAAGTTGGCTTAAAGCTCAACATTCAGAAAAAGAAGATTATGGCATCTGGTCCCATCACTTCATGGGAAATAGATGGGGAAACAGTGGAAACAGTATTAGACTTTTTTTTTTTTTATAAGTTAGACATTACCAAAGGTTTAATCTTGTCTTTATTGACTCTTTCCCTTGCTTCAGTGTAAGCTCAGTGGTGGGGACTTGTCTTTCTCTCTCACCAGGACACCCTCAAGGCTTAGAATAGAAGGTACTTGGCAAATGTTTGTGGAATGAATTAGCTAACATGCCCACAGGAGGTGGTACCAGCCAAGGAGCAGGTGTCCTGCCGTCCCTACTGTTCCTTGCGTGATGTGGATGGCGGCAAGCCCCGAGATGCTTCAGTCACTTTAAGCCATGTTCTGAGAGGTCCTTCACAGGAGGGATCCTCAACCCCCAAACCAGGGACTAGTACAGGTCCATGGCCTGTTAGGAACCAGGCTGCACGGAAGGAGGTAAGCAGTGGGCTAGCAAGCAAAGCTTCATCTGTATTTATTGCTGCTCCCCATCACTCGCATTATTGCCTGAGCTCCTCCTCCTGTCAGATCAGCAGCAGCATTGCGTTCTCATAGGAGTGTGAACCCTACTGTGAACTGTGCATTCAAGGGATTTAGGTTGTGAGAATCATCCTGAAAAACATCCCTACCCTCCCATCCGAGGAAAATTTATCTTCTAGGAAACTGGTCCCTGGTGCCAAGAAGGTTGGGGACCACTGCTTTACAGGGTCTGCTCAGTATGGCAGGGAGCGGGGTCAGGGTGGGGCGGGGCCCTTGATCTGTCTTCTTTTCATCTCTCAGACTTAAAAGTCTGTTGTCCTTATTCTTTTAGAAGCATTTTAAGTTTCTTTGCAGATCAGAGTTTCATAAAAACCTGAAGGATTTTTATGTTATCTTCTCTTTGGAATATGTATTCTGCTTTTCATCTGCTAATACAGTTGTTTTGCTCATGTCAGTACTCAGAACAAGGCCAGTGTATTTGTTCTGAAAACATTAAAAAATACATAATTTTTCAGATTTATGCATTGTGTCTCTGTATTATGTGGGGGTGGAGGCAGGGGAAGAACTTATAATTTGAACAAAACTCATAAAGGCCTTTCATATTACTTTTGTTCTTTGACTTAAATAGAATTCTGAATCGAAAACTGGCTTTCTGTGACCTTAGAGCTGTTGGGTTGGAGCAGTGAACATTCATGGCTGAATTTTTTCTTAGCAGTTTTCTTTCAGCAAGGGCTGCTCATGTTTTGGGGTGTTGCTTTGTGTCCTCATAGGCTTTCACCCACACATCATAGAAGCTTCTTGAAGTCTATAGGAATCTGCATGTGGATGGCTATGACCAGCCTACTGAGTAATAAAAGTAACAATAAAATATTTGATTCTCATTCTTATCTGTTACAGCTACTTGTTTCTAAAATAGGCTTTTACTTAGAAATAAACCTTTCAATCTTGATTTGAAACCTTGTCAACACCTATAATTTCACTGCTTCAACACTATTTTAATTTTTCACTTATTTCACTTATTTGATTTTGAATATACAGACAGTTGGGTTCTTTCAATTTAAAAGTAACACAGGTTGATAAAAAGTATATATCATAGAGAAAAGAATAAGTTAAAAATTACAGTTTCTAAGCATACTTTTTAGGTGTTAATGTTTGAAATATGTAATTCTAGATTTTTAATACATATAAATCTTTATTTTTTTTTTTTACATAAAAATGTGGTCATACTGTGCATATGGCCTTATTGTTTAGTTGCTAAGTTGTCCAACTCTTTTGTGACACCATGAACTCTAACCTGCCTGGTTCCTCTGTCCATGGGATTTTCGAGGCAAGAATACTGAAGTTGGTTGCCATTCCCTTCTCCAGGGGATAGTCACAACCCAGGGATTGAGCCACTGCCCCTGGATTACAGGTAATTCTTTACCACTGAGCCACCTAGGAAGCCGGTCTCATAGTGCCCTACACCTTCCTTTTCTTACTCTCAGTAACACATTGTGGACATCTTTGCATGCTACCACATAAAGACCGACTGTGTTCCTTAGCGTGGCTACACATAGTGTTCTCTTTTGTGTTATGTTAGGTGCTTCCTCAGTAGAGCTTATGTAAGTTTTCTTTCTTTTTTTTTTTTTTTTTTTTAATTTCATTGGAGTATAGTTAGCCCTGAAGGAAATCAATCCTGAATATTCATTGGAAGGACTGGATGCTGAAACTGAAGCTCCAGTACTTTGGTCATCTGATGCGAAGAGCCGACTCATTGGAAAAGACCCTGATGCTTAGAAAGATTGAAGGCCAAAGAGAAAGAGGGCAGCAGAGGATGGAATGGTTAGACAGCATCACTGACTCACTCGACATGAATCTGAGCAACTCTGGGAGACAGTGAAGGACGAGGGAGCCGGGTGTGCTGTAGTCCATGAGGTCGTGAAGAGCTGGACGAGACTTAGTGACTGAACAACAACAGATAGTTGATTTACAATGTTGTGTTAGTTTTAGGTGTACAGTAAAGTGAATTAGCTATACATATACCACTCTGTTTTAGAGTCTTTTTCCATATAGGTCACTACAGAGTACTGAGTAAAGTTCCCTGTGCTATGCAGTAGGTCTGTGTTGTGTTCTATACATAGTGGTGTGTATCTGTCAATCCCAATCTCCCAAGTTACCTCCCCTTTCCCCGTTCCCCAGTCCCCATTCCCCATTTCTATATCTGTGGGTCTATTTCTGTTTCGTAAATAAGCTCATTTGTATCTTGTTTTTTTTAGTTTTCGCATATAAGTGATATCATATGGTATTTGTTTTTGTCTGGCTGACTTCGCTCAGTGCGACAATCTCTAGGCCCACCCATGTTGCTGCAAATGGCATACATGGTGTTCTGTAGCAATAGTTTATGTGATTTCACCCATTCCAGTGCTGATTGACATTTCAGTGGTTCCAAAGTTTTAGCTATTAGACTATACACTCATATTTTAATGTAATTTCGGGGTACTTTCAAGTTTTTAAATCATTATACACATTTATCCATGTTTTTGTTGTGTAGTTGCTGTCTAAAATTGGCATCTTTCAGCCAAAACATTACCCAGTGTTTTGTAATGCTTCTAAATTCCACCTTTTCATTACTATAGAGAGTACTTCAGTGGATTATGCTGCACTGTTGTTTGCAGAAGGGACTGTGAACATGTCCAGTGCAGTAGGACTTGGAGGATGTATTGGTCACTGGTATTAGTTCTGAGTACTGGGCATGAGAGGGCGCTAGAGGGGAGTGAGTGAGTGTGTTCTACTAAGCATGAGACTCCTTAAAGTTTTGAGTACTGGTTGAAACTGAACTTTTCAAGTGTTTATTTCCTTTTCTATGAGTTGTGCACGTGTATTTTGCTCATTTATTTCTTGAAGCTTTGATTTTTTTAAATGAGTTTGAGAATTTTATGTATTGTAAATATCATATTTTGTTTTTTAGCTGTGAGCCTGAAGAAGTGTTTACTTCTGGTTGAAGTGAATCATTTATGTCCCATATTAGCGAGGGTTGAATGAATATAAGAAATATCACAATTTAATACTGTTGGCAGGAAGTAAGTTCTTAGCACCATGAATCATGAGACTGATTTCAGAAAGGTTATTATAATTAGAAGCAGTAATGCTTACACAGATTGCTTAGTTATAAGTTGTATGAGATTGTTGTCCTTTCATGTCTGAGTGTATAATTGAAATAGAAATGTAAATACAATACTTTGTTGTTGCCAGTTGGACATTGGCTCTTCTTCACATCCTTAGTATGTGTCTTCTCTACGCATCAGTTGGTTTTCCAAATATTCAAAGCTGGCGGTGGGCAATGTGTGTTTACGTTTTGTTTTTTTTTAATAGATTTATTTATTTATTTGGCTGTGCCAGTCTTAGTTGTAGCTCGTGGGATTTTTAGTTGCCGTATGCAAAGTCTGAGTTGTGGCATGTGAGATCAAGTTCCCTGACCAAGGATCAAACCTGGCCCCCACTGCATCCAGAGCACGGAGTCTTAGCCTCTGGACCACCAGGGAAGTCCCAGGCAATGTGTTTTTGATGTGTTGGCGACTTTTCAGTATCTGTGGGGTACAGAGAACATAAATCCTCCTATCAGGTGACTTTGTCTACCACCTCCACAATTTACATTGAACTTGGCTGCTCTATCCAATGAGAATTTAAATATTATTCCCACTGTACATGAGTGCTCAGAAATTATTTAAGGGAATCTTTCATAGGTAATTTTAGGGGTTGGTAGAACATTCAGAGACTGTTAGATTCTAGTTCTGTTAGATAGATGAGAGATGCTGGGGTTGGGGGGAACTAACTTTTACAGTTTAAATTTTATAAATGACAGATTCTTTCATTTATGACTGTGTTTTGTGTATAAATGCTTCCTCTTTATCAGTTTTCGTTTTAGTGCTTAATAAATATGCTTCCTAGACATTTTGATTAATGAGTTAACGGATAATAATAATATAAACTCAATTTATGTTGGAAGGGAATATTGGAGGGGTCTTCCTTTTGTGAGTGAGGGAATTGAAGCATGGAATGGTTAAGTAGCTTGGCCAAGAACACACAACTGATTGAAGACAGGTCTGGTTTTTCTGAGACATATCTAGTGTCTTTCTTTTCCTTCTCAAGTTGAAAATTTGCACTGTGCTTTTTGTCAGTGTTGACAGAACTTTCAGGACCCAAATTGGGACTAAACTTTAGCTGATTTGCCTTTAGCGATTATGTAACTCTGGGTGAATGCAAATTGTGAAGCTGAATTGTTTGTAAGTGTGAGTTATCATGAGCAGTTTCTTGTGTGGATTTGTCATGAATCCAACCACAATGTGTTTAAGTCCTCAGGCTCTTTCTAATGACCCAGTCTTTTCATTTAATTAGAAGAAGCAGAGTAGACGTTGATGCTAAAAACAAACAGGTAATCATCAAAAAAGCTATTCTGTGCATGTACATATTGAGACTATACTGCATATATTAATCTTCAGATACTGGAAGTAAATAAACATACAGGAGAAGCTTAATATTAGAGGCAAAATCTGTTTTTTGCAAACTTTACTAAGTTAACATAGAGTAAAATTGACTTTGTTTTGGTATATATACTACTATGACTTTTAACACATGTACAGATTTGTGTAATCATCACCATAACCAGGATACAGAACAGTTTTATTGCTCCCCAAAAGTCTGATTGTACCTGCCTCTCACAACTAAGCCTTGCTGCTGCTACTGCTGAATTGCTTCAGTTGTGTCCAACTCTGTGCAACCCTATGGACTGCAGCCTGCCAGGCTCCTCTGTCCATGGGATTCTCTAGGTAGGAGTACTAGAGTGGGTTGCTGTTCCCTCTTCCAGGGGATCTTCCTGACCCAGGGATCGAACCTGGGTCTCCTGCATTGCAGGCAGATTCTTTACCGCTGAGCCACCAGGGAAGCCCAACTATGCCTTGGCAACCACTAATCTGTTCCTTTTTCACCATAGCTTTGTCTTTTTGAGGATGTCATACGGTAGAATTTTATAGTGTGTAACCTTTTGTGCCTGGCTTCTTTCACTCACTCAATGTCTTTGAGATTCATTAAAATTGTGTGTCAACAGTTTGCTCCTATTTATTATTGGTTAGTATACCATTGTATGGATATAACACAGCTGATTTATCCATTAACCTGTTGAAGGACAGACATTTGGGTTGGTTCCAGTTTTTGATGATTATAAATAGCTGCTCTGAACATCTATACTTTGTGTCAATTGAAGTTCTTTTCTCTAGGACAGATGTTGGCAAACTTTTTCGGTGAAGAGATGGATAGTATTAATAAATATTTTTGGCTTTGTAGGCAGTACAGTCTTTGTTTCAAGTGTTCAACTCCACTGGTGTGGGAAGCAGCCAGAAACAATACAAAAACAAATGTATCTGGTCCAATTTGGATCACTGCTGAATTTGGCCTGAGGGCTGTAATCTACATGATGGTAAATTCTTAGGAATAGGATTGTTGGACTGAATGGCAAGTTTATGTTTAACTTCTAAGAACCTGTCAAATTCTTTCCCAGAGTGGTTCTATTATTTTGCATTCCTACACTGATAAGAGTTCCAGTTGCTCCATATCCACTTGGTATTAGCAATATTTTTTTTTAATGCCATTCTAATGGAGTTGTATCTTACCAAGATTTTAGACTGCATTTTCCTTGGTAATGGTGACAAGCACCTTTTCATGTGCTTGTTTGCTATCTCTATATCCTCTTTATTGAAGTGTCTTTTTATTCATTAAAAAATGAATTTTCTCACAGTTGAGTTTTGAAAGTTATTTTTAATAAATTCTGAATATAAGTCTTTTGTTTGATATATGATTTGAAAATGTGCTCTTTTAGTCTGTAGCTTGTCTTTTCATTCTCTTTAT
This sequence comes from Bos mutus, assembly GCF_027580195.1. Taxonomy (NCBI): domain Eukaryota; kingdom Metazoa; phylum Chordata; class Mammalia; order Artiodactyla; family Bovidae; genus Bos; species Bos mutus. The sequence continues at coordinate 73,245,166 of NC_091618.1, read as the reverse complement.
TGTGTCTTTTTCAGAAAAATGTTTTTAATTTTGCAAAGGCATTTGATCAGTTTTTTCTTTTATGGATCTTGCTTTTGGTGGTGTGTTTAAGAACTCTCTGGCTAACCCAGAACTCCAAAGATTTCTCTTAAAATTTTGATAGTTTCATGTTTTGCATTTATGATTCATTTTGAATACATTTTTATACAATGTGTGAGGTATAGGTTGTGGCTTATTTTTCTTTCCTTTACATATGAATGTCCAGTTATTCCTACATCATTTGTTGAAAAGACCATCTTTTCTTTATTGAATTGTTCATATAGCTTTGTAGAAGATCAAGTGGCCATATTTGTGTGAGTCTGTTTCTGGATTCTTATTTCATTGATCTATTTGTCTTTTTGCTGATACCACATTGCCTTAATGACTATAGCTTTATAGCAAATTTTCAAATTTAATAGTACAGTTCTTTTAATATTGTATATTTCTTTCAAAATTGTTTTAACTAATTCTTTTGCCTTTCTAAATGAATTTTAGAATCAGTTTGTCTATATGTAGAAAAAAAAATCTTGCTGAAATTTGACTGGAACTGTGTTAAATGTACAGGTCAGCTTGTGAAGAATTTGCATCTTTACTGTGTTTAGTCTTTCAATCCATAAATATACAGTGCCTCTCCATTTATTTAGTTCTTTGACGTGTTTCATCAGTATTTTGTAGTTTGAACATACTGCTACTGGACATGTTTTATTATATTCACCTGTGTTTACTTTTTTAGCGCAATTAAAAGTACTCAAAAAGTTGTTTTTAATTATGTACTGTTAGTACATAAAAATTTGGTTGATTTTTGTATGTTGATCTTGTATCTCATATTCTTGCTAACCTTATTAGTTACATAAGGATTCTTTTTTTTTTGCTGTTTTTGAGATTTTGTATGTAGACAATGTCATCTGCAAATACAGTTTTCTTTCTTTCCAATCTATTTGTCTTTTATTTCTTTTTCTTGCTTCATTACACTGGCTAAGGCTTCTAGTATAATGTTGTACAGGAATATTAAGAATAAACATTCCCTTATGTTTGTAGTTTGTGGAGTTTTTGACATGAATGGATGAATATTGAATTTTCAAAATTTTCAATTGAGGTGATCATGATATTTTCCTTCTTTATACTGTAAGTATGTTGGATTACATTTGTTGATTTTTGAATATTTAACTGGTCTTATATTCCTGGGATAAACTTCATTTGCCCATTATGTATTGTTCTGTTTTATATAATTAGACATTTGTTGCGAATTTTTGCATCTGTATTCATGAGGGATATTGGTCTGCAGTGTTTTCTTTTTATACTTTCTTTGACTGGCATCAGGATAATACTGGCCTTATGAAGTATTCCCTCTTTTATTTTCTAGAAGACTTTATGTGGAATTGGAGTTATTTCTTTCAATTTTGGTAGAATTTGCTAGTGAAATTATGTGGACCTGGAGATTTAGTCTGCAGAAAGATTTTTATTACAGATTCAGTTCCTTTAATAATAGAGCTATTCAATTTATCTTTTTCATTTTGAGTGAGTTTTGGTAGTTTATTGTTTATTTGAAATTGATCAATGCAGTATAAATTGAAAGAATCATGTGTATAGAGTTTTCTGTTATTCTTATATTCCCTTATTCTTTTAATGTTAGTGGAATCTATAATGATGTCTCCTCTTTCATTCCTGGTGTTGATAATTTGTGTCTTCTCTCTTTTTGGTTAATCTTGCTAGAGGTTTATAAATTTTATTTTTCAAAGAACTGGCTTTTAGTTTTATTGATTTTTTTTTCTCTTTCATTTCTTTACTTTCAGTTTCATTGATTTTTGATCTTTATTATTTCCTTTCTTCTGTTTACCTTGCTTATTTTGCTCATCTATTTCTAGTTTTAAAAGGTAGAAGCTAAGATTATTGATTAGAGACTTTTCTATATAGGCATTTAATAATCCAAATGTTTCTTGAAGCACTGCTTTGTCTGTCTCCCATAAATTTTGATATATTGCATTTTCATTTTTTTAGTTAAAAATATTTTGCAATTTCTTTTGAGATATCTTGTTTAACTCATGAATTATTTAGAATTATATTATTTAAGTTCTAAATTTTTAAAGTTTTGGGGTCAGTTTTCCATTATTGATTTCTATTTTATCCTGTTATGTTCAGAGAATATATTTTGTATGATTTCAATTTTTTTATTATTAAGATTTGTTTTATTGACTCAGAATGTGGTCTCTCTTAGTGAATATTCTGTGTGCACTTAAATATTTGTTCTACTGTAATGGGTTAGTCTATATATGTCAGTTAGTTCCAATTAGATGCTAGTGTTATCCAGTTTCTACTTCCTTGCTCATTTTCTTACTAGTTCTGTTAATGAGAGACTAGTATTGAGGTATTCAACTGTAATTATGAATTTGTCTATTTCTCCTTTCAGTTCCTCTTTCATGTGTTTTGAATTTCTGTTGTTAGGTGCGTATGCATTTAGGATGTTATTTTTTCTTGATGACTTGACCAATTCATCCTTACATAATGTCCATCTTTATGCTTGGTGGTTCTTTGTTCTGAAATCTACTTTGAAGTGAAGTGAAAGTTGTTCAGTCATGTCTGACCCTTTGCAACCCCATGGACTGTAGCCCACCAGGCTCCTCTTTCCATGGAGATTTTCCAGGCAAGAATACTGGAGTAGGTAGCCACACCCTTTTGCAGGGGAATCTTCCCAACCCAGGGATCAAACCTGGGTCTCCTGCATCACAGACAGATTCTTTACCAATGAGCCACCAGGGAAGCCCTGGAATCTACTTTATCTGATATTAATATATCTTCTTCAGTTTACTTTTGATTCATGTTAACTAGCATATCTCTTTGACTTTTCACTTTTAACTTATTGATATGTGTATTTGAAATAATTTTTTTCCAGGTATCAGAAAATCAGGTTATTTAATTAATTAATTTATTTATTGGGCACTCTGCATGGCATGTGGGGTCTTAATCCCCTGATCAGGGATGGAATCTGTGCTCCTTGCAGTGGAAATGCAGAGTCCTAACCAATGGATTGCCAAGGAAGTCCTGATAATCAGATTATTTAAAAATTTTTTTCTATCTTTTAAAATTGATATTTAGACCATTCACATTTAATGTTATTATTGCCATACTTTCCTTTAAACATATCGTTTTATTATTTGCTTTCTGTTTGTTCCCTCTGCTTTTTGTCCCTCTGTTCCTTCTCTTCTGCCCTTTTTGAGTTATTTTACTAATTTTTAGTATTCTATTTTGACTATTGAATTTTTGATGATCTCTCTCTCTATATATGAACATGTATATATTTCTAGTAGTTTCATTCATTTACATATCATATTTTCTCCCTCAGCCTGCTGCCTGACTTTTTATTTTCTAATCAATATCTTTTTCTGAGGAAAAGACTTAAAATTTAATTTCTCACTTTTTAAAATGATATTGCTTTCTGTGTTATATTTAAGAAATCTTTGCCTATCCTCAATTTGCAAAGATGTTTTCTCATGTTTTCATCTAGGAGTTATATAGTAGTTTTCATGTTTATGCCTACAGTATTTCAAGTTAATTTTTATGTATGATGTGAGATAGGAATCAGTCCATTTTTTTCCTTTCAATTGGATATTCATTTATTCCAGCAACATTTGTTAAAATGATATGCCTTTTGCCCTTGAAATATCCTGGCGTTGCATCTTTGTTGAGAATCAGTTGATCATATATATGTGGGTCTGTTTCTGTTTTTTATGTTCTATGCATTGTTTATTTAACTGTCCTTATAACAATTTTGATTACTGTTGAGCATTTGCACTCATAGGCAGTTTCCACTGGTTTTCTAGTTATGTTTCCTTTCTCACTGTGCCCTTTATGGATTTTCTAAACAATGCTCTGCACCTTTTCTTTTTCATGTTTGTAGTATGTTTGCACATTTGCTTGCTGTCTGTCATATGGCTCAGCTCAGCATGTATAGCTCTATTTAGACCTATTTTTTATATTAATAAGGTGAAGCTGATTTCTCCATGACACCCTTTCCATCTGAAACGATACTTGCTTGCCTTCCTTACTGAACTGGAGTTTGAGGACTCTGAGTATTAAAAAAATTTTATTCCCTGAAGACGCACCATAAGTGAAAGGGGTTGGAAATGGAGCTTGGTTAAAGCTGGGTGCAGCCATTTTGAATGACCGGAGCTGTGCTTTCTCTTCTGAGATTTGGTTAAAGGTCTTAAACCTGGGTTTACCCTCTCAGAGTTACAGATATGCCTGTTCCCATGAGGTGAGAGTACGTTCAGTCTTGGAAGCATTTTCCCAGTTCCCATGACACTTCCCAAATAACAAGCTCTGCCAGTTTTCCTGACTTCTACTAAGATCTCGAGATACTACTGTGATGGTTAGAACTCATTTCTGCTCATGCCGCAGTGCTTGATACTTCTTAGCTATTATCCATTTCGTCATCTTGCTTCTCTTTAAATTGATGGGTGTTGGTAGAAATTTTCAATGTGTTGCAAAAACATACTGCTTCTTTTTTGAAAATCTACCCATTTTCTTTTTTTCTCTTTTTGGGCTTCTATTTTTCACCATTTTGTTAGGTATTAATGAAGGGAAGGAGTGCTGGTCCTTAAGCGTTGCCATCTTTACCCAGTTGTCTGAAAGAATCATTCATTCTTCCTTTTTCTGGGTTATTTATAATTTTACCTTTATGATTTTGCATTTTATGCCCATTTTATTGACCTGAGTATTAACCTTTACCTTAGTACTGGTTGCAGAGCTGGTACTTTAAAAATTGGAGCTCTATTATGGTAAATAGAAGCGACAGTAAAGGAAACCAAATTCTTAGATAAACTACAACCTGGGAACACTGATTCTTTTAAGGAAACTTAAATTTAGGCATTGTTTGTGTTTGGGAGAGAAGAAAGGAGATGATTTAATGTCCAAAATTTAATTTGCTATTAATGTATAATTAAATTTGTAATTAAATTTAATTTGTTGAATTTAATGATGTTACTAACTTCATAGTAAAGGGATGAACCAAAGAGACTTTAGCATTTTCCTTCCCTAGAAGAATGGGGCATATTCAGAAAAAATAATTTTCATTTCATTTCCAGCAGTAGTATCTAATACCCTAAGCTTTGGGAAGAGTTATGTATCATCTTTTGCATTGCTGCTTGTTTTTGTGACATTTTCTAGGTCTTTATTTCTGATTTAGCAGACGAATTGCTGTAACTAGACAAAAGAGTCCTCCAAGGACAAGATTATACACAAATACAGCACATTTAGATGGCAGCTTGTGTTCATGACATTTTGCTGTGAGCCTCTTAGAAGCTTAGCAGCTCACAGCATCTCCAATGGAAGCAAAAGGCTACCAGAAAATGAGAAATTGGACTTGGAACCAGAAACCAAAAATAAAAGTAACCATGGTAGTGTCTAAGCAGTGTGACAGTAAGCTGATTTTCAGATGGTGGGACTCTCATATTGGTCGTGATACTGAGGTGTTTGGGGCCAATAGTCCTGAGCTTCTGCATGTCAGTTGCCTCCTTTGTCTTCAGTTCTCTGCTTTTTTTTCACTGAAGGCTTTCTTTGACATGTGAAATCTGACTGTCTTCCAGTTTTCCTTAGAAAAATCTCATTTTCCTGCTGTTCTGGAACCCTGTGTCCATTCTGCCTGGTTGAATGCAGCTTCCACCTTGCTTCCTTGCATTTCTGTGGTCTTTTCCTGTTGTGTTGAAGATTGGGCCAAGATGCCGCATCATGCCTTTACTCTTCTGCTGTGGGCTTCTCTCTCCCTCCAGGCTATTTCCTACTTGACTGACCCCTCTGTTGGCTTTCATGACACACTATTGTGCTTTTTGTCCCTGTCCTCTCTGTTTGATTGCCTTGTCTTGGCTTCCTAACTGTTGGTGACACAAGAGAGGTGGCAGTCTGCACCCTTCTTTTCTTGGGTGGTTCTGTCTGATTCCAGTCATCTTTCTGGGTGCCCTAAATTCCTATTTCCATTCCTGTCTCCTCTCTTGAGCTTGGTGAGACATTTTCAGTCAATAAAGTTAGTAAAGTCCACCAGGTTGTGCCCTAGACTCTCCACATCACCATGGGCAGCATGGAACTCTCCTTCAAGTAGAAGAGTACAACCCACACTAAGGGTTTTGTTTGGTACCCGTGTCCTCCTGTATTGGTCTTGAAATCCCTTAAAATTTTTTTTTAAATGTTTCAAGGTATGCTGCTGTTGCTGCTAAGTCGCATCAGTCATGTCCGACTCTGTGCGACCCCATAGACAGCAGCCCACCAGGCTCCTCTGTTCCTGGGGTTCTCCAGGCAAGAACACTGGAGTGGGTTGCCATTTCCTTCTCCAAAGCATGCATGCATGCATGCTAAGTCACTTCAGTCATGTCCGACTCTGTGTGACCCTATGGACAGTAGCCCACCAGGCTCCTCTGTCCATAGGATTCTCTAGGCAAGAATAGTGGAGTGGGTTTCCATTTCCTTTTCCATAAATGTGAGTATTTATTTAGAATGAGAAAAGAAATCACAGCAAATTAGGAATTTTTAGAAATGGACAACATCACAGACTCTCCAAATATAACATGACATTTTTATTAACTGCCCAAAATACTTTTTTTCTTTATTATTTTTGGTTACATATTCTTTTTTTAATTCCAATTTTATTGAGATGTAATTGACATACAGTGCTACATAAATTGAAGGTGTACAGCCTAATGGTTTGACTTATATATACCATGAAGTGATTGTCACAATAAATTTAGTGAACATCCATCATCTCATATAGGTACAAAATTAAAGAAATAGAAATTTTTTTTTCTATGATGAGAACTCTTCGACTTTGTTCTCTTAATGCCTTTTACATGTAGCATGCAGCAGCAATAATTATGGTTATGTTTTACCTCACATCCTCCCCTTTCTCTCTCCTTTCCCTCAATCACATCTTCCCACCTGCACATCTCTGCACCTTCCTAACTACTCTTTTTCTGTCATCCCCCTCCTTGAATCCTTTATGCTCTTCTGTCCAGATGTCTCACCTTGACCTACAGATGTCTCTGATCTTGTCTCCCTTTCTTTTCTTGCCTCTGCCACTCACTCAGGAGCCTTCAGTGGTGCATACACTTTGACACAGCATTTCCACTTCTACTAGGACTTATCTTGCAAATTTACATAGACACGGGCATGCCAAGACTGACACTCCGTTTGTTTGCTGTCTTGTTTCTAACAGCAACAGGGGGTAATGACCTCTGTCCATCAATAGAGCACTGCTTGAATGAATAACGGTAGAGCTGTAGAGAGAATAGGATGTTCTATGGTGATTAATAATAGTGAGGTATGTATGTATTTGCTGACATGTAACATCTCCAAGACACACTGGTCAGTTGAAAAAAAAGGGTAAGGGACACGATAGTGTGTGTTGTTGTTCAGTCACTAAGTCATGTCCAACTCTTTGCAGCCGCCTGGACTGCAGCATGCCAGGCTACCCTGACCTTCACTGTCTCCCAGAGTTTGCTCAGATTCATGTCCATTGAGTCAGTGATGTCATCCAAGCATCTCATCCTCTGTCATCCCCTTCTCCTCCTGCCCTCCATCTTTCCCAGCATCAGGGTCTTTATCAATGAGTTGGCTCTTCACATCAGGTGGACAAAGTATTGGAGCTTCAGCATCCATCCTTGTAATGAATATTCAGAGTTGATTTCCTTTAGGATTGACTGATTTGATCTACTTGGTTTGATATCTGATAAAATGTGCTCCACTGGAGGAGGGAATAGCAAACCATTCCAATGTTCCTGCCATGAGAACCCCATGAACAGTATGAAAAGACAAAAAAGTGTGTATTTTAATATATTTCTATTTGTGTTTTTTAGAAATGCAGGATGAGTTTATATACACACTTGAATATTCATAAAATATTTGTGGAAGTTTACTGGACAGCTTTGCACAGTTTATTTTTGAACTGTGTGTATGTATTGCATTTTTCCTACAGAAAATTTAGTAAATAAATAAACAAAACCCTTCAGGCACTTCTTGGGGCTATAGAAGCAAGTCTGAATTTCTGAACCAGCTTTCAATGAAAATGCCTTTAGATACGGCACTGTGGGTGTTGCCAGCCTCGTATGTATTCCTTTCTTTTGTATGGTCTTTATCCCAACCTGAGCCTACTGAAGAAAGGCATAGACCTCTCACCATTGATTTGGTGGGTGTAATGTGGGCACAGCCCCAACTGGGGGGCACTCGACACTGGGTGTCATGCTCTCACTTTAGTAAGTAGATTGTGTGGACAAGTGAGAAGTGGGGGAGGGTAGCCAGGGTTATGGTAGCAGAGTTGGGTAAGACAGGAGAGGGTGGGCTGGGGAGATAGCCATATACCTTCTGATATGGACCTTTGGGGAATTTTAACATTTGGCCAAACATTCTGTTCTCTCCCCTCTGAATATCACCCCAAGGCATCCTTTCTGTGGCCTCTGCTTGCTAGCAAGCAGTGCCCGTATCCTTTGGTCTTTTCCTCTTGGAACACCCTTTCTAATCTCTGCCTTTGCAGATGCACCCACCCTTCAAGGCATGCTAAGATCTTCATCTTCTTCCCTCCAGTTAGTTATTTCAGTTGCTCAGTCATGTCTGACTCTTTGCAACCCCATGGACTATAGCACCCCAGTTTTCCCTGTCCATCACCAACTCCTGGAGCTTGCTCAAACTCATGTCCATCGAGTCAGTGATGCCATCCAACCATCTCATCCTCTGTCGTCCCCTTCTCCTCCTGCCTTCAATCTTTCCCAGCACTAGGGTCTTTTCCAATGAGTCAGTTCTTTGCATCAGGTGGCCAAAGTATTAGAGCTTCAGCTTTAGCATCAGTCCTGCCAGTGAATATTCAGGACTGATTTTCTTTAGGATTGATTGGTTTGATCTCCTTGGAGTTCAAGGGACTCTCAGGAGTCTTCTCCAATACTATAGTTCAAAAGCATCAGCTTTTGCACCCTGCTTTCTTTATGGTCCAACTCTCACATCCACACATGACTACTGGGGAAAAAACCATAGCTTTGACTCTATGGACCTTTGTCAGCATTAATGTTTCTGCTTTTTAATATGCTGTCTAGGTTGGTCATAGCTTTTCTTCCAAGGAGTAAGTGTCTTTTAATTTCATGGCTGCAGTCACCATCTGCTGTGATTTTAGAGCCCCCCTCAAATAAGGTCTGTCATTGTTTCCATTGTTTCCCCATTTATTTGCCATGACATGATGGGACCCAATGCCATGATCTTCGTTTTTTGAATGTTGAGTTTTATGCCAGCTTTTTCACTTTCCTCTTTCACCTTCTTCAAGAGGCTCTTTAGTTCCTCTTGGCTTTCTGCCATAAGGGTGGTGTCATCTGCATATCTGGGGTTATTGATATTTCTCCCGGCCATCTTGATTCCAGTTTGTGTTTCATCCAGCCCAGCATTTCTCATGATGTCCTCTGCATATAAGTTAAATAAGCAGGGTGACAATATACAGCCTTGACCTACCCATTTTCCAGTTTTGAACCTGTCCATTGTTCCATGTCTGTTTCTCACTGTTGCTTCTTGACTTGCATACAGTTTTGTCAGGAGGCAGGTAAGATGGTCTGGTATTCCCATCTTTTAAAGAATTTTCCATAGCTTGTTGTGATCCACACAGTCAAAGGCTTTAGTGTAGTCAAAGCAGAAGTAGATGTTCTTCTGGGATTCTCTTGCTTTTTCTGTGATCCAACAGATGTTGGCAATTTGATCTTTGGTTCCCCTGTAGGTTATCAGGGTCTGCTCTCTGAAGCTCTGAGCCTTTTGTGTGTCTGGGTTTTCACATTTATCTTTTTCTTTTGCACATTTTTCCTTGTCTTACCTCCCCTGCTGATGACATGCTGATAAGACCAGAGTAATTCATCACTGTATTCTCTTTGCCACATGAGATTTCCCAGGATTCCTGCCGTGTTGAATGTTTGGTTTGGTTCCCTCTAAACAGAGTGATATTCCTTAGTCTAGTGGTCTTGTGAAATGGAATATTTCCTGCCATATCAATAAACAAGGGTGTCATGAAAGCCATTCCGACCCTCCAAATGTGAATTTCGGAGCCCAAGGGCAACCAGGAAGAAGGGTGAACCAGGAACTAAGGATGTGAAAAATCAAGTCATGGGATGCTGGCCCCCGGATAGGTGAGATGCATATGAAAGGAGTGATTTCATTTAAGCCCAGACTCTTGTATCTTCCCACACATAGAAAAGTGCTACATTCCTTAACTTGAGATACTTGGTTTTGCTTATTTACAATGATCTTCTGATGTTCAGGCTACGTGCCCCTTGTAGGAAACTTCTACATAACCTGACTCCTTTCCTCACCTCCTCGGAACTGTTCTCTCAGGGTCATTGAGATGCTGTCTCCTGGGCTTGAAGTCCTATAAGTTCCCACTAAATAAAGCATAACTCTCAATTTTTAGGTTGTGACTATTTTTTTAAGTTGACAGTCTTGACTTCTTGTTTGGAAGATTTGGCCCCTGAATGATGGGTGAAGAGAAAGGGAGAAGGATGAATTGTATTTCTGCTCCTTTAGCAAAGGAAATTAGCAAAGCCCTTTCTGGGGTGTGTGGGGGGAGTGGGGGGGCTCAAGGATGCACTGAACCAAGGGCTGGAAGAGCCCTCCTCCATGGCAGTGAGTGCAAGTCCCTGTCACCAGGAAGTAAGGTAGTAGTATTTGTGTTTTCCAGATCAGTCCAAGAAGCTTAGCAAGGAATCAGATTGTAATTCTCTCAATGTGCAGTGTAAATGGACTTTCATAAATGTTTTTACTTATGTGTTTCTCTATTTTTTCAAAGGTATTTTATTTTAAAATTTTTAATTAACTTCTTTGGCTGCACTGGGTCTTTGTTGCAGCGTGCAGGATCGTTTGTTGCTGTGTGAGAACTCTTAGTGGTGGGATCTAGTTCCCACCAAGGATTGAACTCTGACCCCCTGCATTGGGAGCTTGGAATCTTGGCCACTGTATCTCCAGAGAAGTCCTTCCAATTTATTATTTGCCATGAGACTTTTACATGGTTTTTAGTCAATCCTTTTGTCCTCCCTTTTCTTTCTTCTCAAGAACAAAGAAGCACTAAACTTGTGAAGCCAGTTGTCAACACTGGAAATTCTGCTAGGTAAGATACCTGAACATTTGATCTTTGTCTCGATATGTTTCTCATATTTCTGTTACCTTCTCTAAACTTAGCAGCTAGAGTTAGAAGTTTAAGAATGTGTACCTGGTTTGGTTTTATTCCATCTTTTTATTGCAGGGTCAGTGAACTATGGCTGATCGCTCAGTCCCTAGCTGTTTCTGAGAAAGCTTTATTGGGATACAGCCACAGCTGTTCATTTATGGATCGTCTGTGGCTGCTTTCCTGATGCAAAGAGTTGAGTAGTGGTGTTGAGGACTATATGGACCTCACACCCTAAAACAGTTACTCTCTGGCTCTTTTCAGAAGAAGTTTTCTGATCCTGTGCTGATTTATGTTAAATTGTCTTCCACTCCCTCTCCCCACCTCCACCCCGTGATCATATTTTCTTCTTGGTTGGTTCTTTTCCAGTGTTCAGACCATGTTGGTTGGTTGGTTTTTTGCTAAGTCATGTCTGACTCTTTTGTGACCCCATGGACTGTAGCCCACCAGGCTCCTCTATCCATGGGCTTTCCCGGGCAAGACTACTGGAGTGGGTTGCCATTTCCTTCTCCAGGGGATCCTCCTGACTCAGGGATTGAACTTGTGTCTCCTGCATTGGCAAGTGGATTCTTTACCAGGGAGTCACTAGGGAATCCCCTCAGGTCATGGCACATAGTCAGTTATTCAGCAGACAGGACTGGCTGGTAGAGAGCAGACTTGCTCATCACCTGGCTGTCCTTGCAGGGGGGACTAAGTCAGCTTTCCTGGTGCCCATGGAAGAAGGTCTGGAGGAGGTGTTGAACACCTGCTGCTGCTGCTAAGGGAGCAGGCACTAGGCTCAGTGCTTCCCATGCTTGGGCTGCGCTTAATCGCTCAGTCGTGTCTGACTCTTTACGACCTCATGGGCTGTAGCCTGCCAGGCTTCTCTGCCCATGGGATTCTCCAGGCAAGAATACTGGAGTGGGTTGCCATGCCCTCCTCCAAGGGATCTTCCCAACCCAGGGATCAAACCCAGGTGCAGGCAGAGTCTTTACCATCTGAGCCACCAGGAAAGCCCTTTCCATGCTTAACCTCCCACCACTTACATGTAGAGAATGGTATCATCTTTGTTTTACTGGGGGAAAGGAGGCATAGAGCTGTTTAGTAACTTGCCGCAGAACATGATGGGCAAGGGCCAAGCCTGAATATGCATCAAGTCTAAGGTCTGTCTGACTCCAGAGAGCAGTGTCTCACCTCCTGTGCTTGGCTGCTACCTCACTGAAACCAAACCCAGCCTGAGGCGCCACAGGCTTGTGTTCCGGCTGGTTGTACTTGATCTTTCTGGTGAGCTTGAACGTCTGCCTACTCTTGGCTTCCCTACCTCTTCCACCTAGAGATAGAAATTCTTTCTTGGCTTCTTTACCGTACTCTTCCTCTTACTTTTGCATCTTAAACCTAGGCACTCTTTCAGATTCTTCTTTGTCACCCCTCTCTTAGGGATCTTATTTGTGGTTGAAGCTTGAAGAGCCAACATTCTACAGAAAACCCTAAACCTGAAACTTTGTGGTCTAAACCTTGGTCCTGTTCTTTTCCCAAAAGTCCATCCCTTTCTTTCTATTGTCTTGGTGGACTTTTCTTGGGTGTCGCCCTGAGATCATAAACTCATTTTCTCCCCTGGGTTTCTGTTCATGGCACTGTTGTTCTCTCACTCATTGAGATTCAGAATGTAATGGTCAGATTTCATCTTATTCTTTTCTCTCAGTGCTTCTTGCGTCTGCATTATCTTGTGTGTTTGCCCCGAAGTGTCCCATTTCTGCCACATCAGCCCCATGCCAGCCCTCACAATGCCTTTTGCTTAGACTGGTAGAATAGCCTCTTTCTGACTATCTTTAATGTTTCAGTCCAGGAATGACAGACTGCTTCATGGTTCTGTCTTCTCTTGGCCAGACTGGGCTTCAGAAGCCTTCTTAACACAGTCAGTGATGGCACTCCTGTCCATCCCTTCTCTGATTTATTTATGCAGTTACAGTGATATAATTTCCTGGAAGTGCAGCCTCATTTGTATCATTGATCTGCTTAGTAGTTAGGCAACTGAAAGGTCCCAATGGTTCCTTGCTTCCCACCTCCAAGCTCATCCTTCTTCTCAGAATGCCTTTCTCATCTTGCAAAGCCCGTCTCAGTTGCTGTTTCTTCTGTGGTTTCTCTGATTTCCAAGCTAAGGTGAGTTTTCTCCCTTCCAAGACTCTGTTTTGCTTTGATTAAAACTTTCATATTGAACTTGGCTCTTTACACATGTGTTGTGACTGGTGGACTTATTGAATTGTTCATTTACTATGGTCACCCATGGCAGTGGGGTGGCTGTGGCATGCAGCAGCTTGAAAGGGGATCTCAGTTCCCTGACCAGGGACTGAACCTGAGTTGGATCAGTGAATCCTAACCACTAGACTGCCAGATATAAGTGGCTAGGAGCAGGGCTCCATCTCTTGTCTGCTTTGAAGAAAAAACTCAGCAAAGAAATGAGAAGTAGTGAGGCAAGTAAAATGTTTATTAGGAGAAAAGATATGTGCAGAGAAAGCATGGGCAGGCTTAGAGAGAGGGGGATGCTATGTCCTTTTGGGGTGTTTAAATCACTTCTATGGGGACAGTTCTTCTGGGTTTCCTCTGGCCAATCATTTTGCTTTGTGGCTTTGAGTCCACCTTTGGTCTGGCTCAGGGCCCTCCCCTGTGTGCACCCATATCTTTTAGCCAAGCTGGATTCTAGGCAAGTGTCTCTGGGAAGCTGACAGAATATATTATCATATGGCACCCCCTCCCCTGAGGATCCTTTCTGCACATGCCTAGCTTGAAGGAGTCAGGGGAGGGTCTCCTTAACCTCAAGAATGAGAAATCTGTGACCTCTTTATCTTTTATCCGAGCAGGACTCAACTTCTCCTTGCCTCTGCTATTATCTTTGTCTTGGAGTATCTGTCCACAAGGGACGGATTCCAGGTGCTCAGCCTGGAGCCCATCTCTGTCCTGCCTCAACCGAACTGCTGATGCACTGAAGCAGGGACTCTTCTCGACTTAACTAATGTTCAAGATCCCTTGAAAATGCTTAATAAATATTTGTTAAATCAGTTCGAATGGGAGCATAGGAGAAAAGTCATAAGGTTGGCCATGAAGTTTAATAGCTTCTCATTCCAGTATCCCTAATATACTATTAAGTTCTTCAAAATATGCCTTTGGTAACATTCAAGTTTTAAAATACTGTCATCTTCAGTTTAAGCCCCAATACGAGTCAGTTCATTGTGACAGAACACAAAGAACCAAGGAGCAGCTTTCATGGCATGTCCCTGTCTTGGTCTCTGATTCAGCTCTGTGGCATTGAGCTTGCCTCTTGGCCTTTCTAGGCGTCAGTTTTCTCATCTGTAAACTGGGTGTGGATGAAGATCCTTTTGTTTTCTTAAAAATTTTTTAAAAAATTATTCTGTTTTTGACTGTACTGGGTCTTCTTTGCTGCATTTGTGCTTTCTCTAGTTCCTGCAAGCAGTGGCTATTCTTCCTTGTGGGGCTTGGGCTTCTCACTGCTGTGGCTTTTCTTGTTGTGGGGCACAGGCTTTAGGCATGTGGGCTTCAGTAGTGGTGGCACACGGGCTTAGTTCCTCCCCGGCATGTGGAATCTCCCTGGACCAGGGATTGAACCCATGTACCCTGCATTGGCAGGTGGATTCTTAACCACTGCACCACTGGGGAAATCTCAAGATCCTTTTCTAATAGAGCAGCAGTGCCAGGGGATGATTTTGTTTCCTAGGGGACATTTGTTAATGTCAGTACATTTTTGGTAGTCCTTACCCACGGATGTTGCTAAACTCCCTCATTGTACAAGACAGCACCCAACAAACAATTATTTGGTACAAAATGTCAAGAGTGTTGATGAAACCCTAAGGTAGAGGATACTATGACTCAAAATCTTATTTTAATTGAATAAGTATCACAAATCTGATATTTTAATTATAATTTAATGGGAGACATTCTTTTTCTCAGAGGTGTTCTGAGATGTAAGATTGTTTTCATTTTTTAGTGTTTGAACAAATGGGGATAATTAACATCAATGTGTGTGTGTGTGTGTGTGTGTTAGTTACTCAGTTGTGTCTGACTATTTGCAACCCCATGGATTGTATCCTGCCAGGCTCCTCTGTCCATAAGATTCTCCAGGCAAGAATACTGGAGTGGTGGAGGGAGGGCGGGGAGTTTATTTATTGATTAATTTCTTAAAAGAATACTGGAGTGGGTTGCCATTCCCTTCTCCTGGGGATCTTCCTGACCCAGGGATCGTACCAGGGTCTCTTTCATTATAGGCAGACTCTTTTACCTGAGCCACCAGGGAAGCCCTAATTAAACATCAGAATGGAGGCTTAAACTGTTTGTAAAGTCATATCCACCTTCATCCCATTGGGTCCCTAATTCTATAGGTTTCTATCTTATTATTAGAACATTTGAAAGAATTTGTAGGGAAGAAGTTAAGAAAAAATTGGAAACCATGTGTATGTGGGCTGAACATAAATGGAGGAATTAAAAGTGAAACTTTCCCCCCTCTTATTCCCCAAAGTACCACATTTACAGGTGTTGTCTGGGGAAGCTCTTGAAGCCTGATGAAAGTGGGGCCTGGGTAATTTGAAGGTGGGACTATTTGCTATTCCTTGGGACCAGTACCTAGTTAATATTGCTTTGTAATATGGAAAGTTTATCTTGTTAAAAACCCCAAAGCCCAGAAAAGGTATAAAGCTGGTGTGGAGGTAGCAGCCAGGTCCAGTGTTGTTTAAGTATTTGTTCCCTTAAAATACCAGGAACCCAGTCCGTGTGCCCCTTGCCAATTGTAGAAACCAAAGGGGATACCCTCTTACCATGGATGTGTTTGGAGTGAGTTGGGAGAATAAGGTCATTTTCTCTTGCTTCTTCCTTTTCTTTATCCATCTCTCCACAGATGAGCTTTGGAAAGCTACCAGGTACAAAAAGAGAAAACATAATTTATGGAGAATCACTGTTTTGGAATGAACTCAGAATCGCATTCTAAGAAATTAGTGTGAAGCTGGCACAGTTGCAGTGAATGGCAAAAATATAAAAATAATTGAAATATATTGGAGTGAAATGAAACTGTTTACTTATTAAAAGGATTAGATGATTTGGTAATTACACCTAATTTTACTGTGGTGCCATTAACCGATAATGAGAGAGATGCCACGATTCCAGCAGAATTCTTGCAGGAGGACATGTAGAAAACCTGACTAGGGTGACTTAGCCGAATGGGAGGTTATCCTTCTAGTTTGAATCCAGAGGAAGGCAGTTCAGAATCCTGCCAGGGTCCCAGACTTTCTAGCTTTTACTTCTCTGTTCTTAGTAGCATTCGCGTTTCATGTCATGTTCATAGGATTGCTGTGTTGCTTCCAGGTTTGGCATCCCACATACTTGGCAGACAGAAGAGGGGGAAAGGTCTGAGCATGCTCTGCTCATACCCAATTGGCTGGTTCTGGTTCACATGGCCACCTTTAATTGCAAAGGAACCTAGGAATCAGGCCACCTGAATCAGGATATTGCTGTCTTACCAGAAGTGGAGTTGTCATGGAACAGGCTAAAGCAGAATGAATCTCCCAGAGCCCCAAGGAGTGTCTGCTGCTCAGTGCTTTTGTCCAGTAGACCTCAAGGATTGTAAACTCATTCCTTCATTGGCCTAGGAGAAATAGATCAGGGAAAAGAATTTTCCCTGTGTTGCCCTGCTGCCTTTCTCTTTCAGTGGCTGGGTTGAGAGTTTGTCTTGCACTTGATTCCTTTTTGTTGACAGAAAGACTTTAAAATTATCCTTTGCTATGTGCAGCATCATTGTGCTATTTGATTTCCCTGCCAGGACTAAAAGGTTCACTTCCCATGCTGGGGCATAAAGGCTAGCTTAAAGGCCTTTGAACGTTGCTCCAGTGAGAGGCTGGAGAACATGGGCGCGTTTTAATTTAGAGAGGGGAACACGAGCCCCTTTCTATTTTCATGTTGGTTAAGTGTATAGTGAAATGTTCTTTCAGAGGAAGATGCGAGCTTTTCAGGTTACCTGTGTTTCTGGAATTTTCTACCCATGAGTGGGTGGCAGTTCTGTGGAAACTGGTAAGCAGTGGTGGCCACACAGATGTTGGCTTATATGCTGTATGCTGACTGTAAGGTGAATAAACACACATGCCCACCCACTCGGTTTATTATTCTTTATTGTTCACTGTGATTACTGAACAAGGCGTGTTTATACATTGATCTATGTCAACTGCCTGTGACAGTCAGAGCCTCAGTGTCCACCCTGATTTACCACTGGCCCATTTGAGTCAGAGATCTGGTGAAGCTCCTTTGGGGCTTTTTCCTTTGTATTGGTACGTCCTTCTCTACACCTTGAAGAGACTCTGGGCTGCCTTTAATCCATTTCTTTTAGGTTCCTGTTTGTACTTGGTTGCTGATTTTCCTTTTTCAACCAATTTTTCTTTTTCTCAAGTGTTTGACACTTAGCTGAGTGAGGCTGTCAAAATGTTTTCCTTCTATCATTAGCATAGCCTGTCTTAGCTCGGTATTGTGTGTGTTTGTGGTAGGTTTTTGTTTAATCTGCTGAGCCACAGATTAACAGCCAGACCTCCCCCTCTTCCCCTCACACATCTCCCATACAGAACACAGATATAAAAAAAATTAGTTTCAAAAAGCATCCTAGACATTTCACATCGCTGAAGAGGACAGGCTGCCTGCCTCACTGACTGGAGGTGGTGTGTCTTCTTGATGGAGGGTTGCCATGGCAACCGTGTGCAAGCTAAGGCGTCCTGGGCAAGGGGGAGGGGGTCTAGCTGTCAGCCCCTTGTTCAGCCCCTCAGATATGTCTTATTTCTCACCGCACTCTTGGGATTGACATTCGACTCTCCAAGTGCACGATGGATGTTGACGTGTGGAGATGGCTTTTTGTCAACTGTGCCCTTATCTCGGTTACTTCCTTGTGCCTTTCTGTCACATTCCAGTATCAAGTGTTTTCCTCTCTTCCGGCATCTCTTATTCTCTGCTCAGTGCTGCATTGGAGATGAGGGGTCTTATAAAGGAGATTCAGCTATATTAAGCCATCACTGACTTGAAAATGCTGGAAATGGAAGGAATATTATTTAGAGGGTTTTTTTTTTTCTTGCTTTTTGAAATGGGCTGGTTGTGTGGCAGGTGCATTAGGAGTGATGATACCTTTCTTTTATTCGGTATCTACTGTGTTCGAGAATCTTATCATGTGTTGTCTCATTTGATCCTCATAGCAATTCTCCAATGTGGATAATCATTCTCACTATACAGATAAGAAAAATAGGATCAGGGAGGTTAGATAACTTCCTTAAGATCACACAGTAACTACGTGACAGAAGTTAAACCCAGGATGTTACTCGTTGAGTATCATGAACAATCCTGATAAAGTAGGCACTTACAATGTAGGTTGTGTGATTGAACTCAGTTGCTACTGACAAGGACCTCAGAGGGTCTGTGAATACTGATATTGATGTACAATTCAACATGTCCTCTCATTAGAAAATAAGTAGCTCACTGATATTCAGATGTAGCTGTTTCCATTAGTTTGGATATCTACCTGAAATGCCCAGTCAACACAGATCAATTTGTCCATCAAACCCTTTCTTCACAAGCAACAGATGTCAACTTTGAGCCAGCCCAGCTTGGAATCACAAATTCTGAATTACTGTTTCAGGAAAATTACTGTTTCCTTTGTTGATAAGGCTTTGCTTCTGTGTGAAATCCATGCAAATAATTCTAATGAATATACTGATAGAGTTTTATTGGAGAACTTGGTAAGAGTGATACTGAAGTTTATTTAGAAAAGTAAATATGCAGAAATAACCCAGACTTGGGACAGAGATTGGTGACAAAGGACTAGGGTATAACCAGAATTACAATGAAGTTTAAATAGAAGACTTTAAAAGAGAATGGTGCAAGGCCTGGTCAGTGAGAGAGAACAGAAAGACCACAAACAGCATCCCCTTACCATCCCCATGTGTCTATAAAAACTGAGCATACAATAAGGCAGATCTTATAACTACCAAAATTATGCTAATATATGCTTTTACATCAAAAATATAATATATATGAAAGTTCAAGGTAAAAGTAATATCTTTTCTTCCTGTAATCTCACTCCTAAGAAGAGATTATTAATATATGTTTTTTGATGTATATTACAAATGTACCTACAGACATGCATACATTTTGGGAGACAGGCAGCATGGTGCATTGGTCGTTGTTGTTCAGTTGCTCAGTTATTTAAACTCCATGCTACCCCATGGACAGCAGCACACCAGGATTCCCCGTCCTTCACCATCTCCTGGAGCTTGCTTAGCCTCGTGTCCATTGAGTCCGTGATGTCATCCAACCATCTTGTCCTCTGTTGTCCCCCTTCTCCTCCTGCCTTCAATCTTTCCCAGCATCAGGGTCTTTCCCATTGAGTTGGCTCTTCTCATTGGGTGATCAAAGTATTGAAGCTTCAGCATTAGTCCTTCCAATGAATATTCAGGGTTGATTTTCTTTAGGATTGACTGGTTTGATCTCCTTGCAGAATGAGGGACTCTCAAGAGACTTCTCCAACACCAAAGTTCAAAAGCATCAATTCTTCAGTGCTCAGCCTTTTTTATGATCTAACTCTTACATCCATACATGAGTATTGGAAAAACCATAGCTTTGACTCTACGGACTGTGTCAGCAAAGTAATGTCTCTGCTTTTTAATATGCTGTCTAGTGAAGTCAAGTGGGCCTTAGGAAGCATTGCTACGAACAAAGCTAGTGGAGGAGATGGAATTCCAGTTGAGCTATTTCAAATCCTGAAAGATGATGCTGTGAAAGTGCTGCCCTCAATATGTCAGCAAATTTGGAAAACTCAGCAGTGGCCACAGGACTGGAAAAGGTCAGTTTTCATTCCAATCCCAAAGAAAGGCAATGCCAAAGAATGCTCAAACTACTGCACAATTGTACTCATCTCATACACTAGTAAAGTAATGCTCAAAATTCTCCAAGCCAGGCTTCAGGAATACATGAACTCCCAGATGTTCAAGCTGGATTTAGAAAAGGCAGAGAAAGCAAGGATCAAATTGCCAACATCTGCTGGATCATCAAAAACGCAAGAGAGTTCCAGAAAAACATCTATTTCTGCTTTATTGACTATGCCAAAACCTTTGACTGTGTGGATCGCAATAAACTGTGGAAAATTCTGAAAGAGATGGGAATACCAGACCACCTGACCTGCCTCTTGAGAAACCTGTATGCAGGTCAGGAAGCAACAGTTAGAACTGGACATGGAACAACAGACTGGTTCCAAATAGGAAAAGGAGTACGTCAAGGCTGTATATTGTCACCCTGCTTATTTAACTTATATGCAGATTACATCATGAGAAACGCTGGGCTGGAAGAAGCACAAGCTGGAATCAAGATTGCTGAGAGAAATATCAATAACCTCAGATATGCAGATGACACCACCCTTATGGCAGAAAGTGAAGAGGGACTAAAAAGCCTCTTGATGAAAGTGAAAGTGGAGAGTGAAAAAGTTGGCTTAAAGCTCAACATTCAGAAAATGAAGATTGTGGCATCCGGTCCCATCACTTCATAGGAAATAGATGGGGAAACAGTGGCTGATTTATTTTTTGGGGGTCTCCAAAATCACTGCAGATGGTGACTTCAGCCATGAAATTAAAAGACACTTACTCCTTGGAAGGAAAGTTATGACCAACCTAGATAGCATATTAAAAAGCAGAGACATTACTTTGTCAACAAAGGTCCATCTACTCAAGGCTATGGTTTTTCCAGTAGTCATGTATGGATGTGAGAGTTGGACTATAAAGAAAACTGAGCACCAAAGAATTAATGCTTTTGAACTGTGGTGTTGGAGAAGACTCTTGAGAGTCTCTTGGACTGCAAGGAGATCCAACTAGTCCATCCTAAAGGAAATCAGTCCTGGGTGTTCATTGGAAGGACTGATGTTGAAGCTGAAACTCCAGTACTTTGGCCACCTGATGCAAAGAGCTGCCTCATTTGAAAAGACCCTGATGCTAGGAAAGATTGAGGGCAGGAGGAGAAGGGGACGAGAGAGGATGAGATGGCTGGATGGCATCACCGACTCAATTGACATGAGTTTGAGTATACTCTGGGAGTTGGTGATGGACAGGGAGGCCTGATGTGCTGCGGTTCATGGGGTCTCAAAGAGTTGGACATGACTGAGCGACTGAACTGAACTGATCTAGGTTGGTCATAGCTTTTCTTCCAAGGAGCAAGCATCTTTTAATTTCATGCCTGCAGTCACCATCTGCAGTGATTTTGGAGCCCAAGAATGGAACTAGATGCCATGATCTTAGTTTTTTGAATGTTGAGTTTTAAGTCAGTGTTTTCACTGTCTTCTTTCACCTTCTTCAAGAGGCTCTTTAGTTCCTCTTTGCTTTCTGCCATAAAGGTAGTGTTATCTGCATGTCTGGGGTTATTGATATTTCTCCCGACCGTCATGATTCCAGTTTGTGTTTCATCCAGCCCAGCATTTCTCATGATGTATTCTGCATATAAGTTAAATAAGCAGGGTGACAATATATGGTCTTTTTTTAAATTTTTTTTTTTTTTTGCTTTACAATATTGTATTGGTTTTGCCATACATCAACATGCATCCGCCATGGGTGTACACATGTTCCCCATCCTGAACCCCCCTCCCACCTCCCTCCCCATACCATCCCTCTGGGTCATCCCAGTGCACCATCCCCAAGCTTCCTGTATCCTGCATCGAACCTGGATTGGCGATTCATTTCTTATATGATATTATACATGTTTTAATGTCATTCTCCCAAATTATCCACCCCCTCCCTCTAATATACGGTCTTGATGTACTCAATTTCCAATTCTGAACCTGTCCATTGTCCATGTCTGTTTCTAACTGTTGCTTCTTGACTTGCATACAGGTTTGTCAGGAGGCAGGTAAGGTGGTCTGGTATTCCCATCTCTTTCAGAATTGTCCACAGTTTGTTGTGATCCATACAATCAAAGGCTTTAGTGTAATCAGTGAAGCAGAAGTAGGTGTTTTCCTGGGATTCTCTTGCTTTTTCTTTGGTCCAATGGATGTTGGCCATTTGATCTCTTGTTCCTTTGACTTTTTAAAATCCAGCTTGAACATCTGGAAGTTCTCAGTTCATGTATTGTTGAAGCCTAACTTGGAGAATTTTGAGCATGACTTTGCTAGCATGTGAAAGTGCAATTGTATTGGTTAAGAATGTTGACTTTTGAAGTAGGACAGTTAGTTTCATGTATGGATGTGTGCCCTTGGATGTGTTATTAAAACTGTGTGCCTCAGTTTTTCTCATCTTTACAGTGATGGTAATAAAAGTACCTGCAGGGTTTTGTAGGGGTCAAATGGCATAATATGTGCAAAACTCTTAGATAAAGCCTAGATAAACACAGACATCATGAATGTTCAAGAAAAGTTAGCTTTTAAAAGTGTAAGGCTGTACCAGGTATGTTTTGCAATTAACTTATATCTGTTGTGGGCATATACTGTGAGTGGATACTCTCTCATGTATGTGTGTTTCATTCCGTTCCTTGACTGTATATTGTTCCATTGCACCAATTTATCAGACTCCTGTTGGTAGTGTGTTGGGTGTTTCCAAGACCATCCTCAGGCTTACTGGTTCACTAGAAGGACTCACAAGATGTAGAAAAGATGTTGCACTTGCAGTTATGGTTTATTACAGGGCTTCCCAGATGGCTCAGTGGTAACAAACAAAAACAAAAACCACCTTCCAATTCAAGAGATGCAAGAGACATGGGTTCAGTTCCTGGGTCAGGAAGATCCCCTGTAGAAGGGAGCAGTAACCCACTCCAGTATTCTGGCCCGGAGAATCCCATGGACAGAGAGGCCTGATGGGCTATAGTCTATAGTGTCGCAAAGAGTCAGACACAACTGAGCACACGTGCATGCATGGCTTATTACAGTGAAAGGATATAAACTGGAACAAGCGCAGGGAAGAGGCACATGGTAATGGGGTGAAGTCGATAGAAACCAGAAATTAGCTTCCAGATTTTCTCCCAGTGGAGTCATATGGATGCACTTAGTTCTTCCACCAATGATTTGTGACAACACATGTGATGTCTTGCCAAGCAGGGATATTCACCAAGCCAGGATATTTATCGGGAGTCATTAGGTAGCATGCACTGCCTGTGTGACTGGCCTCACTCAGCTCACCACACTCTAGCCCTTCAGAGCAAAAGCAGGTGCCAGCCATATATCATATTTGCATAAACCATCTGATGAAATTGGTACTGCAGGCATACGGAAACACTGTTATCAAACAGAATATTCCATGGGCTCAGAGCTTATCTCCCCAGAGCTAGTCAAGAATCAGTCCTGAAGATGGGCCTTCCTTGGAAATGTGCAGAGTCTGATCAATATGGGTCTATTGATTTAACCCTATTCCACAGATAGACATTTAGGAGGTTGGCTGCCGTCTATGGGGTTGCACAGAGTCGGACACGACTGAAACGACTTAGCAGCAGCAGCAGCAGCATCTTGTAAATATTGTATGTAAAGAATACTTGACGAAGTAGCTGTATACATATTGTCTTAAGGATTTCTGTGAGTGTTTTATAGTATAAATTCATAAACTTGTTGAGTCAAAGAGCATATAGAATTCAGCTTTTGACAATTGTGTGATTTTGTCCATGAGAAGGTTGCTGTCACACTCTGACCAAGGAAATCAGTGTTGGCATCCCCCCACCACCACCCTCTAGAGTGTTTTATATCCTAAACCTTGGTGATCTTTTCCAAACCGATCATGACAACATGTCAGTTTAATTTGCAGTTCATTGTGATAAAAGAGATTGTACATTTTTAGTTTCTTTTTTGAGTTGAAGTGGCCTGTCAAATTTAAAGGATAGAAGGCTACAATAGAGTCAGGACAGTTGGTTAAATTTCTTTGAAAAAGAGTAGGTTTATATTTTTCTCAATATGCAATAAAGTACACCTCAGATGAATTGCTTTTCTGTAAAGGACCAAGTAGCAAATACTTCAGGCTTGGGGGGCTGTACTGTCTCTGTTGTATGTCCCTTTCTTTTTTCCCAAACAGCTCATGGGCCATAAAAAAGTAAGTAACAACCCTTATAGTTTGCTGGCCCTGTATTTAAACAATTTACTGTAAAAAAGTGAGTCATCTGATTCTTACTTGGTTAGTATGAGAATATTTTTATATTAAGTAAGACTCAAATATAGAACATTTTCTACTTGCAGTTCAGTGTTCTGTTATACTCCAATTATAAGCAATAAAGAAAGTCAACATAAGGGAAAATAACGTACCAAAGGGAAAAGCCTGATGACTAAACACAATTTTTAAATGAGGATTTAACTGTTTAGTCTCAAACATCCATAAATGCAGTGCAAAAGGAAGGTGAAGAGCTAGATATTTTTCAAATGCCTTTATAAAAGATATTTACCAGTGTAACAGTCTTAAAGATAGACATGGCTACCCACTCCGGTATTCTTGCCTGGAAAAGTCCATGGACAGAGGAGCCTGGCGGGCTCCAGTCCATAGGGTCTCAAAGAGTTGGACACAACTGAGCTACTAATACACACACAGGAAGAAAAGTCCTATCATATTACAAAATGGGCAAAGGACACAGCCAGACAATTCCAAAGGAAGAGATTCAGTATACTAGTTAATATGATATCTAGAACACATTGTCACTGGAAAGAAAAGAAATACATGTTTAAACATTAGGCTAACATTTCCAACCAAATTGGCAATGATTGAATAAAATAGTAATATTTCATGATGGCACAAGTGGTGTGAAATGAGCACTCTAATATGCTGCTACTGAGCATGTAAATAAAAAGTCTTTCCAAAGGACAGTTTGCAAAGCTCATCTGAAGAGCCTTAATCAGAAGCTCAGATTCTTAGACCTGAAAATAACCGCAGGAATGCTGAATAATTTAAATGCTATAATCTGTGTTTTCGCTTGGGCTACTGTAATGAAACGTTGTAGACCCAGTGGTTTGTCAATAACAGAACTTTATTTCTCATAGTTCTGGAGGCTGGAAATCTGACATCAGGGTGCCAGCCTGGCTGGCTTCTGATCAGGAGCCCTCTTCCTTGTTACAGGTAGTAAGCTTCTTCCTGTATCTTCACATGGTAGAGAGCAGAGAGATACAGCCAGCTCTTGTGTCCCTTCTAATAAGGGTGCTAATGCCATTCATGAGGGCTCCACCCTCATGACCTAATTACCCCAGAGGTCCCACCTCTTCATTCTATCACAGGTTAGGATTTCAACAGATGAATTTAATAGGGAACACAAACATTCAATGCTCTTAACATATCTATTTCAACATAATGAAAACACCAAAATATTTAGAAGCAATTTGATAGAAACCATACATGAGTATGTTACTTACCCATAAGAGGGAACACTAAACGTGCTAAAATTCATATCCCTGAAGAGTGTTTTATTACTAAGTGTGTTTTAGGCAGAATAAGCCCCACCCTCCACCCATGTTCGTCCCTGGGATCTGTGAATAGGTGACCTTACATGGCTAATGGGACACTACAGAATTAGGTGTGATTAAGTAAGGGATGGGAGAAGGCAATGGCACCCCACTCCAGTACTCTTGCCTGGAAAATCCCATGGATGGAGGAGCCTCGTAGGCTGCAGTCCATGGGGTCGCTAAGAGTCGGACACGACTGAGCAACTTCCCTTTCACTTTTCACTTTCCTGCATTGGAGAAGGAAATGGCAACCCACTCCAGTATTCTTGCCTGGAGAATCCCAGGGATGGGGGAGCCTGCTGGGCTGCCGTCTATGGAGTCGCTCAGAGTTGGACACAACTGAAGCGACTTAGCAGCAGCAGCAAGTAAGGGATATTGAGACGAGAGGATTATCCTGGATTTTCTGAGTGTGTCTTATGGAATCACAAAGCTACTTCTATGAGGGCGGCAAGACGGTCAAGGTCAGAGAAGGTGATGTAATGATGGAAGCAGAGGTCAGAGTAATATGGGGCCAGGAGCCAGGGAATGCAGGCCACCTTTAGGAGCTGGAAAGGCAAGGAAACATTACAGAGCCTCCAATAGACTGCAGCCCTGCCAGCACCTTGAATTTTGCTCACTTAGTTGCTCAGTGAGACTGATTATGGACTTCTGACCTCCAGAACTATAAAATAATGAACTTGTGTTTTTCTCAGTCACTAAATTTGTGGTAATTTATTATGGCAGCAGTAGGAAAGCCATACTCTAGTGGAAAGCTCACATACTGTCAGTGGGATGGGAAGACAGGATGTCACCACAGTGAGGTGGTTATTGCGGGGTGGTGCAGCCCCTGCAACAGACTCTCTGATAAGCTGTTGACCCTGTCTGCTGAAATTGTACACTTGCTGGATTAGACAACTTTAGGCTTAATGTTGTCCTGTGTCACAGTCTTTTTTGTATTACTGTTTAGGAACGACATATGAAATGATCTGTTTTTCCTTTTTAAAAAAACATTTATTTGGCTGCTTTGGGACTTAGTCGTGGTGCATGGGCTCAGTAGTTGTGGCCCGGTTTCAGTAGCTGCTTTGAGGCATGTAGGATCCTAGTTCCCTCTCCAGGGATTGAACCCAATTCCCCTGCATTGAAGGTGGATTCTTAACCAGTGGACCACCAGGGAAGTCCCATGATCTGTTTTCAATGCAGATATTCGCAGCCATTCAGGACCTGTTTCACTTTTGAGTTAATCTTAGCATCAGCAAGGTGACATCTCACATAAAGGAAAATTCAGAATCATGTCTAGGTATCTCTGCTTCCAACCTCTCAATCCTCTGAATGTTCATCTCCTTATAGTGTTCCGTGGTGACTCTGGCCCAGAACTGCATGTGGCTTGTGATCGCAAAGTCCCACCCCCCACCGCTCCCCCAGCCCCAGGAAAGTACAGATGTGCAGATGAATTCCATCAATAAATGTTGCTAATCAAACCTCGTGAAACTTGCTTCACCTGTCTGGGCCCCATATGCCTATATTCCCTTAATAAAAAATAGGAGAGTTTAGATGTGAACTTTCTGGTCTTTCCATGTTGAACGTTCTAGAATTCTTTGTTGGATCTAGTCCTCAGATGTGAGTGCCACTTTCACAAAGTGTAAATGGAGGTCACAAGATGAATTTAATATGGTTGTCCCTTGGTATCCGTGGGGGGGGTGTGCACCCCTGCCCCTCCCCCTGCAGATACCAAAATCCCTGGATGCTCTTGTAAAATGATATATTATTTGGATACAACCTGTACACATCCCCTGGGATACTTTAAATCACCTAGAGATGACTTAATACCTAATGAAATGTAAATACTATGTAAATAATTGCAAATGCAATGGGCATAGTACAGTGTAAATAGTTACCAGCACAGCAAATTCAAGTTTTGCTTTTTGGAACTTTCTGGAATTTTATTTAGATTTTTTTTCCCGTGTTGAGGCATGTGAGATCTTAGTTCCCTGACCACGGATTGAACCTGTGCCTCCTGCAGTGGAAGTGTGGAGTCCGAACCGCTGGACTGCCAGGAAATCCCCTTTTTGGAATATATTTGATCAAGGATGGTTGAATCTGCAGGTGCAGAACCCATGGGTACAGAAGGCTGATTGTATACGCCTGGGTGAAAGTGAAAGTTAAGTTGCTCAGTCGTGTCCGACTCTTTGCGACCCCATGGACTGTAGCCCACCAGGCTTCTCTGTCCATGGGATTCTCCAGGCAAGAATACTGGAGTGGGTTGTCATTTCCTTCTCCAGGGGATCTTCCTGACCCAGGGATTGAACCCAGGTCTCCCGCATTTCGGGCAGATGCTTTAACCTCTGAGCCACCAGTACATAGACATAATTGATGGCTATCATCAGAATTTGTATGGGGTTTGCATGGTTACAGAGGAAAAAGAACACACAAAGTCAGTGTTGATGAGAAGGTGAAGTTTCTGTCCCTTTATTTTTTCTTCTGTTCTTTTTCACTACCACCAGAAATCTTCAGAAGAGGGATAGAAAACAGGATGGGAGAAAAGAAAGGGTGCAGTCCCCTGAAAGTCCTTCTTAAGAAACTGATGCATGGGCAGAGGTTAGAAAACATTCTTGCTGATTTGTGTTTTTGATACCACCTCTCCGCTCTGCCTTCTTTCTGCTTTCTTCTTTTGGTGAGAATAGATTTTGTCTAGTGCTAAAATACTCCAGGGGCTCCCCTGTGCTTCTGTGTAACCAGTGCTCCATTCAGCAAGCAGGCTGATAGTTTTTCAGAACTTGAGAAGATTGCTCGATTTAATATTATAAGAATTAACACACACCATAACTTAAACATCTGCATCTGGAGTTTTCTTCTCGTAATACTTTCTGCTGGGAATTCACTTTTAAGTCAATGGGGGTTAATAGAAACCAGTATCATTTATCCCAATACTGAAGGGCATACCACACTCTCTTAGTGTCTTAGGCACTTGGAAGCCAAATGCTTTAGTACCAGTTTCACCACAGCCTGTTGGCGATGCAAAGACTAGCTTTTGCTGTAATTTAGCAAAACGATATTCTTGGCAAGTTTCATTCCACAATTAGCATTCTCCCTGTTAGGGAGTGAAACCATGGATTTCCTGCTGCGGGAGTGACAGAGGCAGTGTAGGGATGGAAAACAAACGTATTTGCTGTGCCATCCAAGCTATGATTTTTGTTGAGGTATAATTTACGTAGAAGATCTGACAGTTGTAAAATTATTGAGTTATGCAACCGTGATTCATTGCCTCACCCCCAAAAGTTCTCTAATGCTTGTTCACATTCAGTGCTTGTTCCTAGCCCTACTGCTGCTACTGCTAAGTCACTTCAGTCGTGTCCGACTCTGTGCAACCCCATAGACAGCAGCCTACCAGGCTCCCCCGTCCCTAGGATTCTCCAGGCAAGAACACTAGAGTGGGTTGCCATTTCCTTCTCCAATGCATGAAAGTGAAAAGTGAAAGTGAAGTCGCTCAGTCATGTCCGAGTCTTCGCCACCCCATGGACTGCAGCCTACCAGGCTCCTCCATCCATGGGATTTTCCAGGCAAGAGTACTGGAGTGGGGTGCCATTGCCTTCTCTGGTTCCTAGCCCTAAGTAACTACAAATCTTTGTTCTATAGATTTGCCTTGCCTAGAAATTTCATATAAATGAAACCATGTAACATGTAGTCTTTCATGTTTTGCTCCTTTCAAATGGTTTTGGGTTTCATCCATGTCGTAGCAGGTGTCAGTATTTTATTCATTTTGTTCAATTGAAATATATTTGATATATAATATTGTATAGGTTTAAGGTACAATGTGCTAACTTGATATATTTATATACTGTAATATGTTTATCATTGTAGCGTTAGCTAACACCTCTATCATGGTGTATAGTTATTATTTCTTTTTTGAGCATCAGATCCCCAGGACTTATTTATCTTATACTAGTTTTAAGTTTGTAGTAACACCATCTCCCCAGCTCTGCAATTCCCCAGCCCCTGGTAACCATCATTCTGTTCTTTGGACATTTTCTGAGGGGAGGGGCCACACTGCACAGCATGCAGGATCTTAGTTCCTAGACAAGGGATTGAACCTGTGCTTCCTGTGGTGGAAGCGAAGAGTCCTAGCCATTGGACTGCCAGGAAATTCCTTCTGTTCTCTGTTTTTATGGCTTTAGCTTTTTTAAGATTCATACAGTGAATGTTTATATAGTGATATCACACAGTATTTGTCTTTTTCATCTGATTTACTCTCACTTAACATAATGCCCTCAAGGTACATTTTTATTGTTGCAAATGGCAGGATTTCCTCCTCATGGCTGAGTAATATTCCATTGTGTGCATGTACCATATCTTCTTTATCCATTAATCCATTGATGGGCTCTTGTTTCCACTATTGTGAACAATGTTCCAGCAAACATGGAAGTTCAGACATCTTTTCCATATGCTGTTTTCATTTCCTTGGATATACACCCAGAAGTGGTATTGCTGGATCATATGGTGATTCTATTTTTAATTTTCTGAGGAACCTTCATACAGTTTTCCATAATGGCTGAGCCAATTTACATTCCTACCAATAGTGTACAAGGGTTCCCTTTCCTGCACATCCTTGCCAACAATTGTTATGCTTGTCTTTTTAATAATAGCCATTCTATCAGGTGTGAGGTGATATCTCATTGTGGTTTTGATTTGCATTTCCCTAGTGATTAATTATGCTGAGCATCTTTTCCTGTATCTTTTGGCTATTTGGATGTCTTCTTTGGATATGCCTATATAGTTAATCTGCCTGTTAAAAATCATATTGTTATTTGAGTTGTATGAGTAATTTATATATTTTGGATATTAACTGCTTATTGACATCTGGTTTGCAAATATTTTCTTCCATTCCATGGTTTGCTTTTCCATTTTGTTTATTATTTCTTTTGTTGTACAACTTTTTAGTGTGATGTTGTCCCACTTTTGATTTTTGCTTTTGTTGCTTGTGTTATTGGTGTTAGATCCAAAAAATTATTGCCAAGACCCAATGCCAAGGATGGAGAAGGAAATGGCAACCCACTCCAGTGTTCCTGCCTGGAGAATCCCATGGACGGAGAAGCCTGGTAGGCTGCAGTCCATGGGATCGCACAGAGTCGGACACGACTGAAGCGACTTAGCAGTAGCAGCAGCAGCAATGCCAAGGAGCGTCTTCCTTTTGTTTTCTTCTAGGAGTTTATGGTATTTGGTCTTATGTTTAAGTCTTTAATCCATTTTAAGTTAGTTTTTGTGAGTGGTATTAGAGTCTCGTTTCATTATTTTGCATGTGACTTTCTAGTTTTCCCCAGCACCATTTGTTGAAAAGACTATCATTTATCCATTGAATGTTCTTAGAACATTAATTTACTGTATATGTGGGGTCAGTTTATTCTTTTTAATTGTTCAATAGTGTTCCATTGTATAGATACCCAGCATTTAATTTATCCATTTAGTTAATGGGCATTCAGATTGCTTCCAGTTTGGGGTCTTTATTAGTAATATGGCTATGAATACTTATATATTATGTGTATTTTCATTTTTTTATGTAGGTTTTCATTTCTCTTGGTTATATATTGAATTATATGGTAACTCTTTGTTTAACCTTTTAAAAAACTGAAACTGGTTTCTAATGTGGCTGTATCATTTTACATTCCTACTAGCACTATATGAGAGTTATATTTTCTAAATCTTCTGCTAACATTTGTCACTGTTTTTTTATTGCTAGTCATTCAAATGGGTATGTAGTACTATCTCATTGTTTTAATTTGTGTTTTCCTAATGACTGATGTTGTTTAGCACCTTTTCATGTACTTTTTAGCCATTTCTTTAGTAAAATACTGTTTAAATTATTTGTCTGTGTTTTTAGTTGAGATGTTTGACATTGAATATTATGATATATGTATATATATGTATATATCAGTCATTGATCAGAAATATGACTTAAAAGTATTTTCTACCAGTATTGGCTGGTCTTTCCATTTTGTTAATGGTATCTGTTGAAATTCAGATTTACATTTTGATCATATTCAGTTTATCAACTTTTTTCTTTTATGGATTGTGCTTTTAGTGTCATATCTAAGAAATCTTGACACTTAATCCAAGGTCATAAAGATTTTCTCCTACTTTTCCCTCCACAAGTTTTTTTTTTTTAATTTTATTTTATTTTTAAACTTTACATAATTGTATTAGTTTTGCCAAATATCGAAATGAATCCGCCACAGGTATACATGTGTTCCCCATCCTGAACCCTCCTCCATCCTCCCTCCCGATACCATCCCTCTGGGTTGTCCCAGTGCACTAGCCCCATTACAGTTTTACAAGTCTTATCCATCTATTTTAGTCAACTGTCCATTTTAGTTAATTTTTTTTCAGGAATAGGAAAGATTTTTTACTTGGAGCAAGTAAATGATCCCCAAAGCAGTATCTCCCATTTTAGTTAATTTCTTTTTTGTATAGGGTATAAGGGTAAGGGTCTAGATTCATTTTTCTTCTTTTCTATGTAGACATTTAGTTTTCCAGTGCCATTGTTGAAAGGTTGTCATGTTCCCCTCGAATTGCATTGGCACTTTTATCAAAGCTTAGTTCACCATAACTTGTTTTTTTTTTTTTTGACTCTCAGTTCTGCTTAATAATTGTATCTGCTTTTATGCTAATATCACACTGTTTTGATTATTGTAGTCTTTTGCTGCTGAAATCAGATAGTGTAAATCTTCCATCTTTGTACGTCTTTTAAACAATTATTTTGACTTTTCTAGCTCCTTTGAATTTCTATGTAAATGTCATGAACAGCATGTCCTTTTTTTTTTTAATAAAAATATATGGATTTTCGGGACTTCCCTGTGGTCCAGTGGCTAAGACTCTGGGCTCCCAAAGCAGGGAACCTGGGTTTGATCTCTGGTCAGGGAACTAGATCCCACATGTTGCAACTAAAAGATCCTATATACCATAACTAAGGCCAGGTGCAGCAAAAAAAAAAAAAAAAATATATATATATATATATATACATACATACACATATGGATTTTCATAGTGTTTCTATTGAATCAATAGATTGATTTTTGTAGAATTTCTATCTTGGCATTACTGGATATCATAGTAGAACATTTTCCCTTTTATTTAGGTCTTTAAATAATGTTTGTAGCTTCTAGTATAAAAATCTTGCACTTCTGTTAATTTTCTTCCTAGGTATTTAATTCTTTTCAAACCTGTCTTCTTCATACCATTTTCAGATTGTACATTTGTAGAATATAGTATATATAGAATAACATTGAACACCCACTCTGTCCAGAACTCTGTTTAGTGCTGAGGATGTGATGAGACATGAGTCAGAAAGTGGCAATACTTTGGTGATGAGACTTCTGAAGGAGCCTCAAGCCCAACCTACCTCCTCTGCAACTGGGATTGCAACCTCAGCCTAGAAGAGGTGGGCATAGTTTTTCCAACCTCTGGTCCATCAAGTCAGTCTTTCCTGGCAGTGATGCTACTAGTTTTCACATTCAACTTGGCCCTTGTATCACCATCCTATTCATTGAACTGGGCTGGGCGGTTGCTCTTGTCAGAGTCCTACTGTATTTACCCAAAGCTGAGCATTATTTTATGAACATATGCATCCCAATTTATCATATGCCTTTCATTATTTTCCAGAGACCTGAAACGATTGTTTTGACAATTTTATCCATGTATTGGGTTGCTTTTTAGAGAAGGGATGTGTTGGCTTCTTCTTTCCTTTCCTTCCTTACCAGAAGTCCTGCCTATGATCTTAAATGTCTAGACTATGTAAGGCATGGTGGAGTATGTGTGAAAGCCTAGTGGAAGAAAAACAAGGTTTATAATGCACCTCATTCTGGCATTCCCAATGATATATATTGTGATCATTTTGTAATATGAACTCAAAATGAGTGGACAACAACACCTTGTGTTGATGGGACCCTCCATCACAGTTCTTCTGTCATAGTGTACTTATTTAGAGAAACAGAAAAAAATCTTACTTATTTTCCCAAGGTGATAACCTTATAAAGATATGACGTATTGATGGAGGTTAAATAAGAGAGACTTGTTTGTGTATGTGTGTGCTCAGTGGTGTCTGACTCTTTGAGACACTGTGGACTATAGCCTGTCCTGCTCTTCTGACATTGGGATTTTCCAGGCAAGAATACTGGAGCAGATTGCCATTTCCTTTTCCAGGGGATCTTCCTGACCCAGGGATCAAACCCGCCTCTCTTGCGCCTCCTGCATTGGCAGACAGATTCTTTACCACTGGCCACCTGGGAAGCCCAAGAGAGACTTAAATACTATTAAAATTAGACTTGGTTGGTTTGCTACAGATATTAATACTTCAGTATTCAAGTCTACTATACTTTGAGTTTCAACAGAATTTACAGAAGAAAATATAGGTTATAATCCAGTTTAACAATGCCATTTGGGTAAATAATAAAATAATATAATTCTGATTTTTAGTAATTTGTTAGTTTATCATCAAAGGTAGTTTAGGACAAAATACTAAGGTTACTGTGAGCTTTAAAGTTCTGAGGCATCACACAAATTAATCATCTAGCACAAGCAATATTATTTTTAAATTTCTAAGACAAGTTGGTCAGTCTTCAGTGCAGCATTGTATTCTTTAAAAAAATTATTTATTTTTGACTGCGCTGGGTCTTCATTGCTTCACCCCAGCCTTTTCTAGTTGCAGTGAGTAGGGGCTACTTCTCGTCGCGGCGCGCAGGCTTCTCGTCGCGGCGCGCAGGCTTCTCGCTGCGGCACACAGGCTTCTCGTTGTGGTGACTTCTTTTATTGTGGGGCTTGGGCTCTAGGCGCCCAGGCTTCAGGAGTTGCAGCCCTTGGATCTAGAGTGTGGCCCCAATAGTTGTGGTTCACAGGCTTAGTTGCTCTTTACTGTGTGGGATCTTCCTCCACTAGGGATCAAACTGGTGTCCCCTGCATTGGCAGGCGGATTCTTAACCACTGGACCACCAGAGAAATCCCCAGTATTCTGTTTTTAACAGCGATAGCAAAGATCATTTCTCAAGAAGGCAGGATTATTTTATTTTCAAAGTTAAAATGTAGGCTACATATTGTCAAACTGAATCCATCAGTATGTAAAAGCATTATACTCAATAACCAGTGAGATTTATCCCAGGATGCAAGGTTAGTTTAATATCGGGAAATCAATTAATGTAATACTTCATATTAATAAAATAACAAAACTCACACAATCATCTGAATAGACACAGAAAAAGCATTTCACAAAATCTGCCCTCTCTGGGGGCTTCCCTCGTGGCTCAGCTGGTAAAGAATCCGCCTACAATGCAGGAGACCTGAGTTCAATTCCTGGGTTAGGAAGACCCTTGGAGAAGAAGGGAACAGCTACCCATTCCAGTATTCTGCCCTGGAGAATTCCATGGGGTCGCAAAGAGTCGGACATGACTGAGCAACTTTCACTTTCATTTTATTTCACCCTTTCTGTATCAGAATCCTCAACAAACTAGAAATAGTTACCCTAAATCTGATAAAGAATGTTTATGAAAAACCTACAGCTTACCATTGTACTTAACAATGAAAGACTGAATGCTTTTTCCCTAAGATCAGGATATCTACTCTCACCATTTCTATTCAACGTGGTACTGAGGTTCTAGTTAGGGCAATCAGGCTAGAAGGAGAGATGTATCCAGATTGAAAAGGAAGAAGTAAAATTGTATTTGTAAGTGACAAAGTCTGGCTCAGACGGTGAAGAATCTACCCACAATACAGGAGACCCTGATTCCATCCCTGGGTGGGATAGCTTCCTTGGAGAAGGGAATGGCAACCCACTCCAGTATTCTTGCCTGGAGAATCCCAGGGACAGAGGAGCATGGTGGGCTACAGAGCATGGGGCTGCAGAGAGTTGGACATGACTGAGTGACTAACACTTTTTTCAGTTTTACTTTAGTCTTCCATACAGAAAATACTAAATATTCACTAAAAAGCTATTCGAACTAATAAATGAGTTCAGCAAGTTCGCAGAATACAAACAAACTAATATACAGAATCATATTTTATGTAATAGCAGTGAAAAGTTTGAAAAGGAAGTTAAGAAAACAATTTCACGAACAATGGCATCAAAACAAATAAAATAGTTAGAAATAACATTTTTCCTTAGGAATTTGTTTCCTTAGGAAAAAGAAATACAAAACTTGAATTTTGAAGCTACAAACCACTGTTGAAAGAAAATAAAGAAGATCCAAATAAATGGAAATACATCCATGTCTGTATCTCATCATATTTGGTAATCCTTGCTCCCCTGGTGAAATAAGATTCACTTTCCTTTCCGGCTTCACTGTACCCCATAGAAATAGCTGTCACAGCGCCTTTAACACTTCATTATACTTTTGGTTTGTTTAGATACTTGTTGCTTTCTTTTGGCCTGTCAATTCCTTATAGGTAGAGACTATATTTCTCTGTCTTATTAATTTTTGCATCCCTACCTCTGTGCCTGGGGACCTAGCAGGCTTTCAGCAAATGCTGAATGGATATGTGAGAGACTTAAGGGAAATCCAAGTATGGATGAGTGATCCTGGTCCCTTCCATGCTGGGATAGCCTGGATTCTATTTTGTGGAAATTACAGGTGTGTGTGTGTATGTGTGTGTGTGCGTGTGCGCGTGCGCGTACGTGTGTCTGTGTGTGTGTGGTGTGTGTGTGTGTTTCCCTGGTGGTTCTAGTGGTAAAGAACCTGCCTACCAATGCAGGAGACCTAAGAGATGTGGGTTCGCTCCCTGGGTTAGGAAGATACCCTGGAGGGGGGCATGGCAACTAACCTACTCCGGTATTCCTGGAGAATCCCATGGACAGAGGACCCTAGTGGCTACAGTCTATAGGGCTGCAAAGAGCTGGGCACGAACTAAAGCTACTTAGCTTGTGTGTAAGTGTATGTGTATGAATGAAGAGAAATAGTAACTGACTTGTGACCACAGGGTACCTATTTTGGGCAATTGCCCATTAAATTTTTTGTTGTTTCGTTTTTGTTTTATTTTATATTGGAATATGCTTGATTAACAATGTTATGTTAATTTCAGGTATTCAACAGAGTGATTCAGGTATGCATATACATGTATCTATTCCTTTTCGAATTCTTTCCCCATTCAGGTTATTCCAGAATACTGAGCAGAGTTTCCTGTGCTATACAGTAGGTCCTTATTGGTTATTTATTTTAAATATAGTAGTGTGTATATGTCAGTCCCAAACTCCAAGCTTATCCCTCCTCTAACTTGTTTTTTGGTTTGATTTTTCAAAATACTTATATATCAAAATCGTTTGTTTTAAATTATGTCTTGTTTGTCTGCTTTGTGTACAGCATCCTGTGAACTAGTTATTTGAATATGGCTGACCTGCCTCTTGTAGAAGACAGTTGGGGTAGTTGAAATTACATTCTTGATAAAGAAGCTCTTTGGATTTAAGGATTTTGCCCAACCTGTATAATTATCCCCAGCCCTAGGGTCCTTCCACTCACTCCCATTCCTTCCAATGATTCCCTAAGGCTGTACTTCTCAATCCTGCTGCTCATTGCATTCACCAGGGGAGCTTAAAAAAATATTTCTTACCCCCTCCAATGGACAAACTGCCTCCAAATTTCTAGGGATGAGACCCAAGCATGGATATCTTTTGTAAAACTTCCAGATCAAAACTAAGCAGGACTCTTGTGGGGCTTTCCTGGGTATAAGAAACTCTCGGTGTTCCCTGATTGTTGTTTGTAAGGAAAAGACTTCATCCTCCCAGACCTTCCCTGAGTTCCAAAGGGCAGATTCAAGCAGTTAGTGATTAGGGAAGTGAGGAAATGCAGGAATAAAGGAAAAGCAGTCAAGAAAGAATAGTAGAGCAATAAAGCAGAGTCATGGTAGCCCTTCAAGGGATGTACTTAGCAATCTGATACACATCTTAGGGTTCTTCTAACAGAACTAAGACCCCCAAACAGGAGGAGGATGGTGACTCCATAATGAGTACAAGATTCCTGGAGCACTGCTCTGTTACCCCACCACCATCAATCAGAAGAAAGTCATATACCTTGAGTCTCAAATGTTGTTTTTAAATAAAAAGTGCTGGGGAGTTCGAGCCTTTGAGTGTGAGCTTCCCATTCTCCTTGCTTTTAGCCCTTGCAATAAATAAGCCTTTCTCTGCTCCAAACTCTGAGTTTCAGTTTGTTTGGCTTCACTCAGCATCAGGCACACAGACTTGGGTTTGGCCATGAGGTGACTGCTGTGCAGACAGTGTTGAGAATCAGACTCTGTGGGCATCCTGGGGGTCTTTCAAAGATGATGTTGGCAGTATGTGTTTGAACTTTTGCGTGCAAATACCTTCTTTGGGAGGATGAAATAAAGCAGATTCTCAAAGTGTGGGTCAGCAGATCAGCAGCATCAGCAGCATCAGCATCACCTGGAACTTCATTCAAATATGTATGTCCTTGGACCTCCACCCCAGACCTACTGGATCAGAAACTCAGGATTGGGGCTCAGTAGGCTCCTTTCGCAAGCGTTGCAGATGACTGATATGCTCTGAAGTCTGAGAATTACTGTGTTAAAAAAATCGGACCTCTGTTCTTATAAGGAATGAGGCTAGACCACAGCTGGCGATGGTCCCCGAGTTGGGAGTCCGCACTCCTTAGGCCTCCTGTGTTGCAGGAGACAGTGTCGGGTGTGAGAGGATGGTCACATCCCAGGTCTTAGGTGAGTCCCTGGGATGACCAAGTGTGAGTTCTTGGCTTCATGCAGGAAAGAATTCAAGAGTGAGCCATAGTACAGTGAAGGAAGGTTTATTCAAGGAGATACAGGCTCCATAGACATAGTGTGGGCCATCTGAGAAGGCTAGAGGCTCCGAAATATGCGGTAGTTAGTTTTTATGGGCAGGGTTAATTTCGTAGGCTAGGGAACAAGGATTATTCCAACTATTTTGGGTGAGGGGATGGGGATTTCCAGGAGTTGGGCCATTGCCCATTTTTGGACCTTCTTGGTCAGCCTCGGGAACTGTCATGGGCCTGTGGGTGTGTCATTCAGCTTGCTGATAGGAGTTACAATGAGTGTATACTGAGGCTCAGAGTCTAGTGGAAGTCACCTCATCTACCACCTTGGATCTAATCGGTTCTAACCAGTTTATGTTGTCCTCAATGGCTGTCATTCTTTTCAAGATTGTGCCCTACTCCCTTCCTGTCTCACCTGTACCCTCAGCAGAGCAGAGAGCCTGACTCTGCCTTGACTAAGGACATGAAGGTCCATCCTGGGCTAGTTTTGTTTTCAGCAGCCTTTACCCCTCCTCTCATAGGTATCGGACCTCCTTGTTCTGGTAAAGATGGTGCCTTGGGGTGTTTTGTTTAGCCCATCTCCCCTTCCTGCTTCTTGCAGGATCTTCAGTCCTTTTGCCTCCCTCTCACTCAGAATCTTGGGTTTTCTCTCTCTGCTTTCCCTTTCCCGGTCCCCTGCAGACCCTGCTAGCCTCACCCATAAAACCTTCCAACGTTTTCAACACCGGAGTGCCTAGGAGTCTATACTTTTTGCTGTGCCACATACAAGCCTATGTACCTGTAACTCACTTCTTCATTATTCTAGTGAAACTGCTTTTCACTGAACTAAAGTTTACCAAATCTAAATCCTCCTTCCCCCACCACTAATCTTAGTCTCCTTTGAATTTCCTGTGTTGTTGCGTGTTCTTGGTCACCGTTTCTTGATTGATAGATACTTTGTGCCTTTGTGTGTCACTTACCCTCTTAATTTTATTTTCCCTGCCTTCCTTTAGTTTGGCCCCAGAATTCTGTCCTCTGCTCACTTATTCCTCTGACATTGACATCCATGCTGTGTCTGATGCTCTGCTTGGTCCTGGGGATACCATAACACACAAGACACAGCCGTCACCTTCCTGGAGGCCCTGGTGCCCCAGCCCAACTCTTCCAGGGAGATGGGCTCTGGGAACGTTTTGGGCGGAGTGATGATTCTGCAGGCCTGGTCAGGGCGACTCAGAGGAGGGGACTTTGGCTCAGGGAATGCCCAGGAATTTGCCCGTGGCAAGGGCAGGGAAGAAAACATTCATTGTGAGCAGAGGAAAGAGCATGCCATTTTCCGAGAGCAGCGGTTTTAGTGTTAGATCGTGGGATTCATGACAGCAAGTATTGGAAGTTGACCCTGGAGGGGTTTGGGGAGCCAGATAAAGACATTACATGCTGTATTTAGACATTTGTAATTTACCCTGAGAGCAGTGAGTTAAAAAATACACATATATGTTTCCAATTTAACTTTTGCCCAAAATAAGCCATTCTCACTCTATCTCCTTCTACAGTGTCCCCTCAGTAGTACTCAAGTATTTAAAAGGAAAAGTGAATGCCCTCCCCTACCAGAATCATCCCAAGGGTGATTTCTGTTACCAGTTTCTGTGTGTTCCAGATATTTATAAATATAAGCCTTGCTGTGGTCCCTTGAATAATACATTGCTGTCATCTTTACACGTCAGCATGTTTGTATCGGCCTCATTCTTTTTAAGACCTGTGGCATTTCATTATATCAATGTCCTGTATTCTGTTTAACCACTTTCCTATGATGGGCGTTGAAGTTGTCAAGTGTTCACTATTGTGAATGTATAACAGTGCGCGTGCGTGCACACACACACACACGCACGCTAATAGCAGCACACATCCTTGTCTATGTTTCTTTGTTCTTTTGAGTTCTTCCAGTAAACTTTTGAGGAACTTCAGAGGAAACACAAAGGGGAAATTGCCAAGCCCAAGATTAAGCTCATTCATGTCTCTCCAAGGTGCTTGGAGCCAAGAGAAACTTTGCCAAACTGATAGGTGAGAAATAGGCACGTAATATTGTAGTAGATATCCCTTTTATGAGCAACATTGAGAATATTTTCCTATGTATGTTGACCAATAATTTCTTCTGTGAAGTGTGTATCATTTGTCTGTTTTCTTACTGGGCTGCTTTTTTTTTCTTACTGATGCAAGGAGGTTTTAAAAAGATTTGAGTTATTATTTTTTCATTGGCATTTAATTACCATTTTAAATTAATATACAGTTTGCAAATACTTGTAGATACAAGTTTGGAATACTCATGAGGGCAGTCACTCCATCTCCTTCCCTCAATCCTATTCTGTGTCCCTCTGCCCCAGGGCTCTTACCAGCTTGGGGAGTGACTTTTCAGGCCCTTTTATATCCCTTTAGACACCTTTGTATTGAGAGAAAATATATTGAGGGTTTTGTGTTTCATTAGCTACTGAAGATACATTTCAAGTTCTGAAACTTTTTCAGTAACAGTATGTCTAGTTCATCTTTGTTGTTATCAATACATATAAAACCAGCTATCATGGTTACCTGCTGCATAACATTCTGTATGTGGCTGTAACAGGATTTATTTAACCATATCCCCCATGGATTAACCTTGCCCCCTTCCTCCCCAATCTATCCTGTGTTATAAACAGTGCTACACTTCTAATCCTTGTGCATTCCCCCTTGATCGCTCCAATGTTTGTCCTGAATGGTTTAAAGCAAGAGAGTTCAGATCAGAAGTGTCCGCAGGAGCAACTCTGACAACAGAGTGAAGGAAAGGCAGCTAGGTTGGAACCAGTTAGGAGGTTATTGCAATAGTCCAGGTGAAAGAGAAAATGAATCTGAATTGATGCATCCAGTTTAGAGAGAGATGCAGGAGGTTTGGAGAAAGAGACCTGTGAGATGGGTGTGGAGTGGTTTAGACTGCCCACAGACAGAGTTTGAAAATTGAAACAAAGCTTCTTTCTTTTCATTGATTAAGTTGGTACATGGATTTGCCAGATATGAGTAAAACAGTACCAGCTGTAGCACTGTCTTCTGCAATGCTAGTCCTTGGGAAAGGAGAGAGCCTTTAGCCCAGGGAGGGTTACAGGTGACGCCTGTCACTCTGTCAGGCAGGACCCAGTATGTGCTGAGGTCAGGGGTGTGTGTGTATGGTCCTAGTGACCTGGAATCCTAAGGGGTGCTACTTGACAGGTAAAGGACAGCAACTGTGTTAGTGGTTTCCAGAAGGTGCCATAGTAGTCACTTTGTCTAGCCATCGGCAGAGGGCCGGAAGACTGCTGCTTTTGTGGGGCTTCTTCCCTAGGCATCTAGGAATATATGGGGTATATTCACTCACTGTCTTAAATTACTTGGCTAAAATCTCTCATGATCTTCAATTCAAGATTTGAGTGCCCTTTAGGGCCAAATCCAAACCCTAATGAAATTCCATCATCTTTTATAATAATATATAGAACCTTTGAACTTGAACTAATTTAAAGGAGAGTCTGGTAGGGAAAGGGCAAAAGCCTTGTTAAAAGATAAAATATACCTATGGCCCTGTGCCTAGAAGGGCAATTTTCTGGGTGATCACTTCCAGCAGAAAGATAGAAGGTTGAAATGACCTGATGTTGGATATGGGACTGGAAAAGAAAAGTGAGTCAAGAGCGACTTTGAATTTGTAATTCAGGTGACCAGAAGGATAATGTATAGATGGGACAGCAAAATACATCTGTGTTAGAATACAGATTTAAGTTTACAGTGCCCATAGCCCTCATATTAGTCAGGGCTCTCCAGAGAAACAGAACCAATAGGAGTAACACACACATAGACACACACAAACACACACGCACACACACTCACGCACATGCTCTTGTGATTATTGTTCAGTTGCTAAGTTGCATCCGACTCTTTGTGACTCCATGAACTGCAGCACGCCAGGCTCCCCTGTCCTTCACTATCTCCTGGAACTTGCTCAGACTCATGTCCACTGAGTCAGTGATGCCATCCATCCAACCATCTCATCCTCTGTTGTCCCCTTCTCCTGCCTTCAATCCCTCCCAGCATCAGAGTCTTTTCCAATGAGTCGACTCTTTGCATCAGGTGGCCAAAGTATTTGAGCTTCAGCTTCAGCATCAGTCCTTCCAATGAATATTCAGGATTGATTTCCTTTAGGATTGACTGCTTTGATCTCCTTGCTGTCCAAGGGACTCTCAAGTGTCTTCTCCAACACCACAGCTTGAAAGCATCAATTCTCTGGGATTCAGCCTTCTTTATGGTCTAGCTCTTACATCCGTACATGACTACTGGAAAAACCATAGGTTTGACTGTATGGACTTTTGTCAGCAAAGTGATGTCTCTGCTTTTTAATATGCTGTCCTGTGGTTATAGAGACTGAGAATTCCCCAAGTTCGAGGTCCAAGAAAGAGGTTGAGTAGTTCAGTCCGAGTCTGCAACCTGAAGTTCCAGTGGTGTAAATCTCACTCTGAAGGCAGGAGAACACAACATCCCAGCTCCAAAGTCAGGTGGAGAGGCAAGTTCTCCTTTTCTAAACCTTTTTGTTCTATTCAGGTCCACTGTAGATTAGATGATGTCCACCCACATTGAAGAGAACAGTCTGCTTTCCTCAGTCTACTGAGTCAAATGTAATCTCATCCAGGAACATCCTCAGGGACATAATCCAGAAATGATGTTAGCCTAATACCTACTCTACTCTCCCTGTGATCCAATAAAGTTGATACATATAGTTAACCATTGTGCTCCATAAGACAGATGTTTCTAATAGGGATTACAACTCAAGATAGGTGAGGACTTGATGCTAAAGCTGAAACTCCAATACTTTGGCCCCCTCATGCGAAGGGTTGACTCATTGGGAAAGACTCTGATGCTGGGAGGGATTGGGGGCAGGAGGAGAAGGGCACGACAGAGGATGAGATGGCTGGATGGCATCACCGACTCGATGGACTTGAGTTTGAGTGATCTCCGGGAATTGTGATGGACAGGGAGGCCTGGTATGCTGCGATTCATGGGGTCACAAAGAGTTGGACATGACTGAGCGACTGAACTGACTGACTGACTGACAGGTACACTGTACCTGCACAGGTACAGGTGCACTGGTGACTGTGAAAGTGAAAAGTAAAGATTTTAGAGTGAATGGGATCCTCAGGAGGGTGTGTCAGTCAAGTTAGACCACTCCATGTCAAGGATAGGCAGAAGAAATGGAATAGCTAGTGAGACAAGCAGAAAACCAGGGAAGAAATGGGTTCTTGAAGTCTAAGAAAGACATAATTTCAGGGAGGAAAAGATGAGATAATTAGACATTCCCGTAAGATGAGATTTGATTAGTGTCCTTGGAAATCAGGACATCTTCATTCACCCTTTTCAAAAGAGGATGCTGGTCATT
Source organism: Bos mutus (assembly GCF_027580195.1). Classification (NCBI taxonomy): domain Eukaryota; kingdom Metazoa; phylum Chordata; class Mammalia; order Artiodactyla; family Bovidae; genus Bos; species Bos mutus. Next base: position 73,201,391 of record NC_091618.1, on the reverse strand, counting down.
TCCATTTTAAGTATTTGCTCTGTTGGGCTTCCCAGGTGGCACAGTGGTGAAAGAACCCAACTGCCAATACAGGAGATGCAAGAGACATGAATTTGATTCCTGGGTCAGAAAGACCCTGTGGAGGAGGAAATGGCATCCCACTCCAGTTCTTGCCTGAAGAATCCCATGGACAGAGGAGCCTGGCGGGCTATAGTCCATGGGGTCACAAAGTGTTGGACACGACTGAGCGTGGACACAGACAGATTTGTTCTTCGATGGTGTTCTCTTGTGGCATTCAGAGATTTCAATGTGTCTATTGCATTAGGGCAATTCAAGCTAGCTGCTGTAATAACATTTCTAGAAGTCTCAGGGGCACGACACAATTAACTCATAGTTTCTCACTGTATATGGGTAGGGCGCATATGGGGCAGCCTACCCATATAGGGCAGCCCTCCTTGGCAGCAGTCCTCCAACAGTGCTTTGGAGGACCGAAGCACTTATGATGCTGCCATCTTTAAAATGAGATCACTGCAGTATTCTTGCCTAGAGAATTTCATGGACAGAGAAGCCTGGTGGGCTATATTCCATGGGGTTGCAAAGAGTCAAACAACGACTGAGCAACTAACTCTTAACTGTTTGTAGTTGCTGAGGAAAGGCAAGAGAGGGCATGGACAGGATTGCAGGGCTGTATGGCCAGGTCTGGAAGGAGAGTAATTAACTTCCATTCATATTCTTTTGACCAGAACTGTGTCACATGATTTCTATGTAATTGCACAGGAAAGTCTAGACTGGGAAATGGTGAGCGTTTAACCCTTCTTTGTCACTATACCAAAGGCATACCTACAGCCTTCACCTCTGTCTCTAGTTACAGGGTTCACATGTCTAATTTCTTAGTGGACATTTCAGACTCGTTTGAATTACAGTTAACCCTTGAACAATCGGGTGTTAGGACACTGACCTTCTGAGTTGTTGAAAATCCACGTATAACTTATGGTGACCCTCTGTGTATGGAGTTCCTCTGTATCCATGAGTCTTCTATGCAAGCTTCCACATCCTTGGATACAACCAACCTCAGATGGTGTGGTGTTGTAGTACTTACTATTGGGGAAAAAAAAATTGCATATAAGTGGGCCCTTGCAGTTAGATCTGTGTTCCAGGATCAACTGTAGATCTTACTACTCCCTTCCTCCTGCTATGATAGAGATTGCTTTCAGTGGCTGATAACAGGTTTTAGTTTTCTCCTTTAAAAGTTCCTTTAAGTTAGGGAGTCAGAGAGGTATATTCCTATCTCCAAGCCCTTGCTCAAGCTATTGCCTCTTGCTTTTCCTTCAGGTATTTATCTCACTGCTTTCATGTCTCTGTGAAACTTCACCTTAGTTAGGATTGCTTTGTCATATCTATTTAATATTGTGATACCCAACCCCACCTAGAATTCCTGATCCTCTGCATTCTACCCTCTTTCTTTATATTTCTTATACCTTCAAATGTGCAATATGCTTATTTATTATACTTAGTTTTATATAGATTATTGTCCCAGAAGAATATTAGCCCCAGGGCAGGGAGTTTTGCTTTCATTTCCTAACCAGGTAGATCAAGTGTCTCGGACAGTATCTGGCATATAGGAAGCCCTCTATAAATATTTGTTGAGTGAATTGCATTTGAATTGCTTAGACCAGAAAATCTTGGAACCTGTATAGAAGATAGGAGCACACTGAGGGTCTGGTTGGCCGTCAGGTCCAGCAGAGTTGTTATTGCAGTTGCTGTGGCCTCTTTTCCCTGACATGCTCATGGTTTAGTTACCACTATGCTATTGAGTCGGAGAAGGCAATGGCACCCCACTCCAGTACTCTTGCCTGGAAAATCCCATGGATAGAGGAGCCTGGAAGGCTGCAGTCCATGGGGTCGCTGAGGGTCGGACACTACTGAGCAACTTCACTTTCACTTTTCACTTTCATGCATTGGAGAAGGAAATGCCAACCCACTCCAGTGTTCTTGCCTGGAGAATCCCAGGGACGGGGCATCCTGGTGGGCTGCCGTCTATGGGGTCGCAAAGAGTCAGACACGACTGAAGTGACTTAGCATAGCATAGCATAGCATGCTATTGAGTTGGTTTCTGTCTTACTGGCTTTCCAGGCTTGAAGGATCCAACCTTGCCTCCTCCTGCCCCACTCCACATGTAGCCACATCATCTTCCTCCAGTATCATTGTATGAATATAGTGCTTCTACATGGTCTGGTTTGTGGGATGTGGGTGCGGGGACGTGGCAAGAGACATCTGGTGTTCCTTGTTTCCATGATATAGGTTTAGGTTGACTTGTTCTCTGTAACAGGCAGTTAGTCAGTTCAGTCACTCAGTCATGTCCAACTCTTTGCCACCCCATGGACTGCAACACTTCAGGCTTCCCTGTCCATCACCAACTCCCGGAGCTTACTCAAATTCATGTCCATCGAGTCGGTAGTGCCATCCAACCATCTTATCCTCTGTCGTCCCCATCTCCTCCCACCTTCAATCTTTCCCAGCATCAGGGTCTTTTCAAATGAGTCAGTTCTTTGCATCAGATGGCCAAAGTATTAGAGTTTCACCTTCAACATCAGTTCTTCCAATGAATATTCAGGACTGATTTCCTTTAGGATGGACTGATTGGATCTCCTTGCAGTCCAAGGGACTCTCAAGAGTCTTCTCCAAAATCACAATTCAAAAGCATCAATTCTTCGGCGCTCAGCCTTCTTTATAGTTCAACTCTCACATCCATACGTGACTACTGGAAAAATCATAGCTTTGACTAGACAGACCTTTGTTGGCAAAGTAATGTCTCTGTGTTTTAATATTCTATCTAGGTTGGTTATAACTTTTCTTCCAAGGAGCAAGTGTCTTTTAATTTCATGGCTGAAATCACCATCTGCAGTGATTTTGGAGCCCAAGAAAATAGTTTCTCATTGTTTCCCCATCTATTTGCCATGAAGTGATGGAACTGGATGCCATGATCTTAGTTTTCTGAATGTTGAGTTTTAAGCCACCTTTTTCACTCTCCTTTCACTTTCATCAAGAGGCTCTTTAGTTCCTCTTCACTTTCTGCCATAAGGGTGGTGTCATCTGCATATTTGAGGTTATTGATATCTCTCCCAGCAGTCTTGATTTCCAGCTTGTGCTTCATTTTGCATGATGTCCTCTGTATATAAGTTAAATAAGCAGGGTGACAATATATAGCCTTGATGTATTCCTTTCCCGATTTGGAACCAGTCTGTTGTTCCATGTCCAGTTCTAACTGTTGCTTCCTGACCTGCATACAGATTTCTCAGAAGGCAGATAAGGTGGTCTGGTATTCCCATCTCCTTAAGAATTTTCCACAGTTTGTTGTGATCCACACAGTCAAAGGCTTTGGCATAGTCAATAAAGCAGAAGTAGATGTTTTTCTGGAACTCTTTTGCTTTTTCAGTGATCCAACGGATGTTGGCAATTTGATCTCTGGTTCCTCTGCCTTTTCTAAATCCAGCTTGAACATCTGGAATTTCATAGTTCACGTACTGTTGAAGCCTGTCTTGGAGAATTTTGAGCACTACTTTACTAGCGTATGAGATGAGTGCAGTTGTGCAGTAGTTTGAACATTCTTTGGCATTGCCTAATTGGGATTGGAATGAAGACTAATTTTTTCCAGCCCCGTGGCAACTGCTGAGTTTTCCAAATTTGCTGGCATATTGAGTGCAGCACTTTCACAGCATCATCTTTCAGGATTTGAAATAGCTCAACTGGAATTCCATCACCTCCACTAGCTTTGTTTGTAGTGATGCTTTCTAAGGCCCACTTGACTTCGCATTCCAGGATGTCTGACTCTAGATGAGTGACCACACCATCGTGGTTGTCTGGGTCATGAAGATCTTTTTTGTATAGTTCTTCTGTGTATTCTTGCCACCTCTTCTTAGTATCTTCTGCTTCTGTTAGGTCCATACATTTTCTGTCCTTTATTGTGCCTATCTTTGCATGAAATGTTCCTTTGGTATCTCTAGTTTTCTTAAAGAGATCTCTAGTCTTTTCCATTCTGTTGTTTTCCTCTATTCTTTGCATTGATTGCTGAGGAAGGCTTTCTTATCTCTCCTTGCTATTCTTTGGAACTCTTCATTCAAATGGGTATATCTTTCCTTTTCTCCTTTGCCTATAGCTTCTCTTCTTTTCTCAACTATTTGTAAGGCCTCCTCAGACAACCATTTTGCCTTTTTGCATTTGTTTCTCTTGAGGGTGGTCTTGATCACTGCCTCCCGTACCGTATCACAATCCTCTGTTCATAGTTCTTCAGGCACTCTATCAGGTATAACCCCTGAATCTATGTGTCGCCTCCACTGTATAATCATAAGGGATTTGATTTAGGTCATACCTGAATGGACTGGTGGTTTTCCCTACTTTCTTCAAGGCAGTCTTGAGGGCCTAAAATAGTTTTGTATTGCACCCATAAAAAGATTTTAATTTCTTTTAAAATCAATAGAAAAATAGAACTTTTAGATTAAAGCAAAAGTTTTCATATATAACAGTAGAATACTCATATACAAAGTTGGAAAATATAATATGTAATTAATAGGTCCTTGCTATGTAATTAATATATAACTGCTGGAGGAAGGGGCAAAAATAAGCAGAGCTTTTAAAAGTCAGACCCCTGGCTGTGACTTGCCTGGGGTCACCTAGAATATAGTGGATTTAGGCCTAAAATTGTTTTAAAGTCCCTTTCTTATGAAACTGGGGCCTGGAGAGGCTGTGCTAGGCTGAAAACCACACACTGTTGAGGTCATTTGTAAGTCTTTTAAACCTCTGGCTAATGCTTCTTGCCTGTGTGCTGTGCCCCTCTGCCTGAAAAACCTTCCGAAGAAGTAACTTAGATGGATATCATTTCTAAGTATATTTCATTTATTTAAATTATTTCAACAGATGATTACTGACACTTTATTCCTTAGTCGTTTATAAGGAAATCATCGGTAAGTGGCTGTGAAGTTTCAATCACTCTTCAATCATGCTAGATAAAACTTTTTACTGTTACTAATAAGCCAAGTCTTAAAAGAGAGTAAGCTAAGGGGCCATTAGGTCTACAGATACTACTCTTAAAGAGGAGGAGACCTGCTGTACAGATTTTTGTGTTTTAAAATGAAAATGCATCTGGGGGCTTCTGGTCGTTAGTAGTCAGGTATGACTTGATTCCTTTCCTTTCTCTTCCATTAGGCAGCATTTTTAGTCATCTGCATACATCATGTTTTATGCTATTGTTTGTTCGTTAATCCTGTTGGGTCAGAGACAAGTTAAGAATTAAGTCATATAAAACAATTAAGTCACATATAAATTCCATGTTCACCTTCATTACTGTTTCAACTCCCTATGCTGTTTTGCTTATCTAGACTGAGTTCCACCTAGCCCATATGACAGCTGCATTTCATTCTCATTTATCACTTGTACAGTCATTCATTCAACAAATGTCATTTGATTGCCTTGTAGGTGATGGGCAATTTTCTAGGCACTGAGGATGCAGAAGTAAGCAAAGCCGGCAAACCCTGCTCTCAAGGAGACTGATGTCTAATGTGGGCAACACTAGATTTATTTGACAGTGTTTTTAATTTTGAGGTTCTCGATAGCTCTGATGTGTGTGGGGAGTTTGTATATGTAAATACTCCTACACATAGCAGAAGCCTTTTTACCAGATCTGAATACGACTGGGTGTGTTGTTTAAGAAAAAGTACAGTAAACCTGGGAACTTAGATATTATCAGTGTTAATTGTAATTTTATGTGTATGAAGTTTATGTGTCTACACCTAAAATATGTAGACCCTTTTTTGAATATGGATTCAGTGGTCGGTGTTTTGAATTGAGCTTGTTATGAACCATATCCAGAACATGCTGCCCCTGATTTCCAGTTGCCTGGGGTTAATACACAGCAAGCATGTACATGTCAAGACATGTCAGGTCATCCAAGCCTAGGATTTTACATTTTTATGATTTTTTCCTTTCCTCCCAGTCTTTCACAAATATCTTGTCCATACCTGGTATGAGTTGGTTATTTTTCAACAAAATGGTTTTAGCAAGTCTTTCTAAAGCATTTAACCTAATATATAGAAACTATGTTTTCTTTTTTATCCTCATGAATATCAATCTATCTAATATTTGTGTAGCCTAGGCTAGTAGGTAAAAGTGCAGGCTGTGGAGCCAGACTGCCTATGTTCTATCATAGCTCTGCAGCGTTTAGCTTGAAACTGGGTTGTGGCCGGTTTTCTCATTGATAAAATAAGCCTAATTATCAGATATATCTCACAGGATTGATGAGAGAATTTTATCAGCTAATACAAACAAAGTCCTTAGAGCAATATCTGGGACATAGTATGTGTTAGCTCTTATGATTACTATAAATATTTAGTATTATGTAATTGTATTCAGAAATTCAACTGGCATATGCAGGACTGGGAGCAGGCAACAGCATCTCTTGGCTAAAAGCTGGTGAAAATGGAGTGGAGCGGGCATCCAGGGAGAATAGTCTAGATCCCTGGGCATCTTACAGTAGGACTAGTGGCTGCGACTCTGGCAAGTATGTAAGTGGAGGTGAGTTGAGAGAGGTTATGCTCAGTGTATTATTGATCATCTATGTGCAAATCCTGTAATTCAGAACATGCATTGAGCTGCCTGTTAATATACTGTCCATCTTTTTATTTTGTTCAGTGAAAGCCATTACCTTGTTACAAAACCATTCTCTCTGATTCTCTCAGAGAGACAATGAGAAAAAGAGACTGACTGACTGGTCTTGAGGTCATGCTCCATGTCATGCTGCAGAGCTAATATTCTGCAGATTCTTTGGGATCCAGAGAACTGTCCACTACACTCTCTTCTGGATTTGGCACACGGTGTGCTTGAGGAAATATTTACTTGCTGATTAGCTAAACTAGTAGATGGAGATAAACTGAAAGTAACCAACTCAGCAAGCAGGATATCTGCTTGTGGGCATGCCTCCCTGGTTTTCAGTTCTGCCGCATGCATCCTTGGCTCTTGTGACAGGGAGAGTAACTTTTTGCACCACATATGTCTTTGTTTTTATCCTGCTGTGTGTGTGAGAGGCCATGGTGACAGGCAGCATATAAATAGGTAGCTTCCATTTTTATTTTTAGTGGTAATGACTTTTTTTTTGAAATGTGATTTCTTATTTAATACATTCTGGAGTATAATTACCACCTCGTCAGAATACATCACATTGATTTGAAACTCTCAGTAAAATTGAAGTCCACATATAATAGAATAAAGTAAGCCTGGTAATGAAACAGATAACCTTTAGGCTGTTTTAATGTTCATTATCTCCCCCTCTCTCTCTCTGCCTCCCTCTTACCCTTCCTTCCTTCATTTTTTATAAATTGGAATTATGCTGCTTAAAGCTGTTATGGAGTGAGCTAGACGGCATGTGTTTTCTGATATCCCAGCTCTCCCATTGTTCAAGGGTTGTACTTATAAGTGGATTTTCCCCTTTGCATCTTTATTTATGTAGTTGCCCACAGCCTTTAAATTTGTCCATCTAGAGAACCTGAAGACTTCATTAAATGACTTTCCTGTTCTGTATCCAGACAGGCTATGTGCTGGCAGAATAGCCTTCATAGGGGTTAACCCCCTACAAGACTGCCAGCATCTTCTGAGTTAAATCTCTGCGTGTAAAAAACCACCCCAGAATCAGAGTCATCTTCAATATTTTATGAATCACGCTTTTAGTCACTCGAAACCATCAACCCTGCAGTCGTAGGTGTTCTGAAGGGCCTGGGTCCAGATTGGAGAAGCAGTGACTAACGGTTGGTTTTGGACTTGGGTTACCTCCCACCCTCTCCCATCCTCTCCGTCCCCCTCCCTACTGGGCTCTGTTCTTACCACTCAAGGGCTGCACATCCAAGGCTTTTCATCAGAGTGTTTCTTAGGTAATCCCCTCCAAAGAGAACTGCAGATAGCACCAAGGCATGTGTCTTTTGAAGAGTGTAGTGTTGCCTGGTCCTGCATAGCCCCTCGAAGATGCAGAGGGCAGTGGTGAGGGGACTGTCTGCTTCTGCCTGGGCTGCTCTTTTCAGCAGTCTGTCTTGCAGGGAACAGCGTGGTGTCCTGCATTGCTTCCTCATTGACTGTTAGGCTCGGTGCTAAAAAAGGGGTTCCTCATATCATCTTAAGTGAATGCATTTATAATCACAGTGGGACTTTTAGGGGATTTTTGTGTCCACTGAAAAGCTGAGAGCACCTTTTTATTGTCCTTGTGTCTCAATTCTGCCCTCACCTCTAGTTCCTTTTTTTTTCTGTCTGCACTGTGTAGCATGTAGAATCTTAGTTCCCTAACCAGAGATCAAACCTGTGTCCCCTGCATTGGAGGCATGGAATCTTAACCTCTGGACCACCAGGGAAGTCCCTACCTTCATCTCTAAAGGCCACCTCAAGTTCTAGTCCGGCCTGATGGCAGGTCCTGTCTGTTTAAATGGATTTCTCCTTTCTCTGAGCTTATAGGAGCTTAATCTGTACCACACAGCCTAGATATTCATCACTTATTTTGTCTCATCTTCCTGAAAGCTTCATATTTTTATTTACAATGAAACAGAAACCCCTGGAGCCTAAGCTTTGGAAGCAGATTAGATGATATTACAACACTGGTCTCCTCTCATTTCCAAGGATATGTAATATCTATTTCATGTCTGTCTGATATGTGCACATTTCTGGGTTGTGAAGGCTTCAGGAAAACATAACCTGGTTGTTTCTCCTAAGAGCCAAATGGGAGGCGGCCACACATATAAGGCATGGCATTTGACTGGCTGTGGGAGTCCTAGAATGTCAGACTGTGGAATTCAAGCTTTATTTGGTAGACACCTGAGGAGCTATGATTTAGGTCACACCTGAATGGTCTAGTGGTTTTCCCTACTTTCTTCAATTTAAGTCTGAATTTGGCAATAAGGAGTTCATGATCTGAGCCACAGTCAGCTCCTGGTCTTGTTTTTGCTGACTGTATAGAGCTTCTCCATCTTTGGCTGCAAAGAATATAATCAATCTGATTTCGGTGTTGACCATCTGGTGATGTCCATGTGTAGAGTCTTCTCTTGTGTTGTTGGAAGAGGGTGTTTGCTATGACCAGTGCGTTCTCTTGGCAACACTCTATTAGCCTTTGCCCTGCTTCATCCCGTATTCCAAGGCCAAATTTGCCAGTTACCCCAGGTGTTTCTTGACTTCCTACTTTTGCATTCCAGTCCCTTATAATGAAAAGGACATCTTTTTTGGGTGTTAGTTCTAAAAGGTCTTGTAGGTCTTCATAGAACCATTCAACTTCAGTTTCTTCAGCATTACTGGTTGGGGCATAGACTTGGATTACGTGATACTGAATGGTTTGCCTTGGAAACGAACAGAGATCATTCTGTCATTTTTGAGATTGCATCCAAGCACTGCATTTCGGACTCTCTTGTTGACCATGATGGCTACTCCATTTCTTCGAAGGGATTCCTGCCCACAGTAGTAGATATAATGATCATCTGAGTTAAATTCACCCATTCCAGTCCATTTTAGTTCGCTGATTCCTAGCATGTCGACGTTCACTCTTGCCATCTCCTGTTTGACCACTTCCAATTTGCCCTGATTCATGGACCTAACGGTCCAGGTTCCTATGCAATATTTCTCTTTACAGCATCGGACCTTGCTTCTATCACCAGTCACATCCACAACTGGGTATTGTTTTTGCTTTGGCTCCATCCCTTCATTCTTTCTGGAGTTATTTCTCAACTGATCTCCAGTAGCATATTGGGCACCTACCGACCTGGGGAGTTCCTCTTTCAGTATCCTATCATTTTGCCTTTTCATACTGTTCTCAAGGCAAGAATACTGAAGTGGTTTGCCATTGCCTTTTCCAGTGGACCACATTCTGTCAGACCTCTCCACCATGACCCACCCGTCTTGGGTGGCCCCACACGGCATGGCTTAGTTTCATTGAGTTAGACAAGGCTGTGGTCTGTGTGATTAGATTGACTAGTTTTCTGTCAATCATACCATTCAGGAATGACCTAAATCAAATCTCTTATGATTATACAGTGGAAGTGAGAAATAGATTTAAGGGACTAGATCTGACAGATAGAGTGTCTGATGAACTATGGACGGAGGTTCGTGACATTGTACAGGAGACAGGGATCAAGACCATCCCCATGGAAAGGAAATGCAAAAAAGCAAAATGGCTGTCTGGGGAGGCCTTACAAATAGCTGTGAAAAGAAGAGAAGCGAAAAGCAAAGGAGAAAGGGAAAGATTAGACATCTGAATGCAGAGTTCCAAAGAATAGCAAGGAGAGATAAGAAAGCCTTCCTCAGCGATCAATGCAAAGAAATAGAGAAAAACAACAGAATGGGAAAGACTAGAGATGTCTTCAAGGAAATTAGAGATACCAAGGGAACATTTCATACAAAGATGGGCTCGATAAAGGACAGAAATGGTATGAACCTAACAGAAGCAGAAGATATTAAGAAGAGGTGGCAGGAATACACAGAAGAACTGTGCAAAAAAATCATGATGGTGTGATCATTCACCTAGAACCAGACATCCTGGAATGTGAAGTCAAGTGGGCCTTAGAAAGCATCACTACGAACAAAGCTAGTGGAGGTGATGGAATTGCAGTTGGGCTATTTCAAATCCTGAAAGATGATGCTGTGAAAGTGCTGCCCTCAATATGCCAGCCAATTTGGAAAACTCAGCAGTGGCCACAGGACTGGAAAAGGTCAGTTTTCATTCCAATCCCAAAGAAAGGCAATGCCAAAGAATGCTCAAACTATCGCCCAATTGCACTCATCTCACACACTAGTAAAGTAATGCTCAAAATTCTCCAAGCCAGGCTTCAGGAATACATGAACTCCCAGATGTTCAAGCTGGTTTTAGAAAAGGCAGGGGAACCAGAGATCAAATTGCCAACATCTGCTGGATCATGGAAAAAGCAAGAGAGTTCCCGAAAAGCATCTATTTCTGCTTTATTGACTATGCCAAAGCCTTTGACTGTGTGGATCACAATAAACTGTGGAAAATTCTGAAAGAGATGGGAATACCAGACCACCTGACCTGCCTCTTGAGAAACCTGTATGCAGGTCAGGAAGCAATAGTTAGAACTGGACATGGAACAACAGACTGGTTGCAAATCTGGAAAGGAGTACATCAAGGCTGTATATTGTCACCCTGCTTATTTAACTTATGTGCAGAGTACATCATGAGAAATGCTGGGCTGGAAGAAGCACAAGCTGGAATCAAGATTGCCTGGAGAAATATCAATAACCTCAGGTACGCAGATGACACCACCCTTATGGCAGAAAGTGAAGAAGAACTAAAGAGCTTCTTGATGAAAGTGAAAGAGGAGAGTGAAAAAGTTGACTTAAAGCTCAACATTCAGAAAACAAAGATCATGGCATCCGGTCCCATCAGTTCATGGGAAATAGATGGGGAAACAGTGGAAACAGTGTCAGACTTTATTTTGGGGGGCTCCAAAATCACTGCAGATGGTGATTGCAGCCATGAAATTAAAAGACGCTTACTCCTTGGAAGGAAAGTTATGACCAACCTAGATAGCATATTGAAAAGCAGAGACATTACTTTGCCAACAAAGGTCCGTCTAGTCAAGGCTATGGTTTTTCCAGTAGTCACGTATGAATGTGAGAGTTGGACTGTGAAGAAAGCTGAGTGCCGAAGAATTGATGCTTTTGAACTGTGGTGTTGGAGAAGACTCTTGAGAGTCCCTTGGACTGCAAGGAGATCCAACCAGTCCATTCTAAAGGAGATCAGCCCTGGGATTTCTTTGGAAGGAATGATGCTAAAGCTGGAACTCCAGTGCTTTGGCCACCTCATGCGAAGAGTTGACTCATTGGAAAAGACTCTGATGCTGGGAGGGATTGGGGGCAGGAGGAGAAGGGGACAACAGAGGATGAGATGGCTGGATGGCATCACTGACTCGATGGACGTGAGTCTGAGTGAACTCCGGGAGTTGGTGATGGACAGGGAGGCCTGGCGTGCTGCAATTCATGGGGTTGCAAATAGTCAGACATGACTGAGTGACTGAACTGAACTGAGGAGCTATGAACCTTTGTAGATGGAAGTGGTGTGAGGAAGGTCTGGGTTTCAAAAGACTTATCTGGAAACAGTGGGCAAGAGCTGGTTGGAGCCAGACCACAGGTGTGAGATAGGGAGCTGTCACAGTGGTGCTCATGCCATGTGACGGCAGCCAGTCTGAGTTGGGGACTCTGAGAGCAAGGGGAAGGGTTGGGTGGAAAATTTCAGGGAGGGAGGCAGGTAAGAACATAGGGCTAGAGATAGACAGGCTGGTCTGGCTACTGGCTGTGTGACGTTGGGCAAGTTACTTAACCTTTCTGTATCTCTACTTGGTCCTGGTCTGAAAATGGGGTCTTCAACCTTAAACTTCCTAGGACTGGATTAGGTGTAGCTCATCAGGAACTCTAGAAGAAATAAGAATCAGAGGATCTTGGGACTTGGAGGATAGGCGAAAGCCTGAAACATGATGGAAATTTTAAGTCTAAGTGACTGATGAATAAGAGCAGGTTATATTTATCCTTCAAGTTCAAATTGTATGACTGTTGCTGTTAGTAATGTAGTTCTTGATTTTCTACCTCCCTCAGGTTTCTTGAGGGTTTGGGGCTGTGCGTTAGTCTTATTTGCATTGCCAGCGCACTGCATGCGGTAGGTACTCAGTGAGTGCTGAGTGTTGGCCTCGTCTTTGATCTGTGTCTTCTCTTTCCAGTGCCCAGGTCCTGTGTGTTTTGTCTGTATATCAGAGCTCACCACCTCGTTGCTCCTTCTACTGCTTTTTGCTTCTGGATATAAAGACCTTGTACACAGACCATTGCAATTACTTCGTAATTACACTCTGCCTTCAACCTTTGTCTTGTCCAGTCCTTCCCGGGGATTCCTGGGTAATAGAATAAACTTTTTAAAGCACATCTTGTGTTACCTCTAATACTCAATGACCCCCATTCCTTGGAAAATAAAGCCCATATTCCTTAGTATGCTGTTTAAGGCCCTATATGAACCCTACCATGCCCTTCAGTCTAACTGGTCTTCTGCCCTCCACCAGGAATGGCCTCCTCCTCTCTTGATTTTTTGCATATCTGATTACCATCCTGAGATACTGAAGTTCAAGTGTCACCTGCGGCCCTTCTTGATTCCGCCATCAGCAAGCAATCTTATGGCCTCTTGGACTCTTAGGACAAACTTTACATTGTGATGCATTTACCTTGTGAATTTCCAGGTGTCCGGGTCCCTGTGTATATCCTGGGGTATGCACGTGAGTAGGTTCTTCACCACCTCATCTGGTAGATGTCTTTTGCACACCGTAGGTGTCTAATGAACATTTGGATGGAAAACTCTCCTTCTGAGAGGAGCTGTGGTGTAGCCTTGGTTAATGGTATGTGCCATCCCTGTGTCCTGGGAGGGTCTTGTCAGTGTCCTGAGAGGATCTTGTCTTCCCTCAGATTTCACCTGATTTTAAACTTCCCTACAGTTTTATCTAATTTAGGGACTATAGATTGGACCCCAAGGTGGTAATTATGTATTTTTTGGGCTTTCCTTCTCTGGTCTGAATGATGCTGTGCATGTGTGCATGCTAAGTCACTTCAGTCATGTCTGACTATTTGTGACCCCATTGACTGTAGCCTGCCAGGCTCCTCTGTCCATGGGATTCTTCAGGCAAGAATGCTGGAGTGGGTTGTCATTTCCTTCTCCAAGGGATCTTCCTGACGCAGGGATCAAACCTGCCTCTCTTTATGTCTCCTGCATTGGCAGGCAGGTCCTTTACCACTAGCACCACCTGGGAACCCCTGAATGATGCTGTGATATGAGGTGACTGGCATTGGTAGGCTATGGAGGAAGATGCCTCCACTGCAAAATCCTCTCTCTTTCCCCCTTCTTTCTTGTCCTCTAATTCACTCTTTTCTCTTGGAGTTGCCAGAGAATGGCTTTTTAATTTCATTCACAACTTAACAGCTTTCCAGGTCTGTGGGCTGACTGGTTCTCCAGGTTCTTCTCAACTCTCCACAAAGTAGGGTTTTTTGGAAGGACAACAGTCCTCGTTCACAGCATGAATTCTCTTGGCTCCAAAAGTGTTCACTTAGGACCCCAAGGTAAGCGGACTTGGACTTAGGGAGATACTACAAGTTTTGTATGAATCTACCTGACATTGAAGGGATTTGGGTTCATTTTTCCCCCTGGGCTTCTGTAACGTTTTACTTCCCTTTAGATGTGGCAATTTACAGGCACTGTAAACTGACAGGGTTATTTTTTCTTGTAGCATAACAGGGAACACAATGAAGTTGCTTTCCTCCTGAAAGTAAATTAAATATGAACACTGTGGTCATTGGATTTGAAGTGCATCCCTTCTTGTTCTATGTTTGAAGACCTCTTCATCAGTGCCTGGGAGGTCTCTGGAGCCTTTTAGGTTTTTAACATCACTGTGTGGCTTAACTGAATCTTTGTTACCGAGGAAAGGAGTCGCACCAGTCAGAAACCCTGGGGTAGCATTTGTGCCTCTCTGCTTAAGCAACTGCTTTCCTATTCAGAGTCTTAGCATTCCAGAATTAGAACAGTGACGAGACAGAGTTTCTTGATCCCCGTGCTGTGATTTATCTAGGAGTTCCTGTCTCATTTGTGTCTTCATCAGCAGGAACATATATGCCCAGACAACATGTTTTGTGTACGTGGTTCTTTTAACCCAGCTTTCCAGGTAGAGGTGATATTTTGGTTCAAGGTCAAGGGTAAAGCTGCTTCTTCTTTTTTAAAAGGACTTTAAAGACCATAGGTTTTCAGAACTCTTGAAGGAGATATTAAATAAAAAATTGACCCTTAATAAACCCTTGTTTTCCCACCTTTTCATTTTGCCCAGGTCTCATGGGGAAGGAACTGCCACTCTGTCCTCTGTTCTTAGGTGTGGAAAGGATAAAAGGCTCCTTTTGGATTTTTCTAGTGAATTAAATGTTGGTGATGCTTGCTTTAAGATGACTTGCTATAATAACCCCTGCTGCTCCACTACATTTCTGTGGTTAATTAAACCCTTCATAACAGCCGCCACTGGGACCTACCACCAACTTGTGATGGGGTCTGGGGTTCTCTTGGGGCTGCAGCACCAATGCCGCCAGCAGGACAGGCCTGGACTCTTACCAACAGCTGTTATGGGTTGACTTCATACGTTGAAGTCGTAACCCCCCGTACCTCAGAGTGTGACCATGTTTGGAAGTAAGATCCACAGCTGTAATTGTTCAGTTAAGATGAGGTTATACTGGAATAGGGTGGGCTGCTAATCTAGTATGACTGGTGTCCTTATAAAGAGGAGAAATTTGTACACGACACAGAGCGAATGCCACATGAAGATGAAGGCAGAGAATTAGGGTAAAGTAGCCAAAGCCAAAAAAGGACAAAGCTCACCAGTAGATGATCAGAAGCTAGGAGAGAGGCACGGAGCCTGTTGCCTCTTACAGTTCTCAGAAGGAACCAGTCCTGCTGACACCCTGATCTAAGGCTTCTTGCCTTGAGAGCTGTGAGACGATATATATCTGTTGTTTGAGCCCCAAGTCTATGGTGCTTTGTCACAGCAGCCCTGGCACACTAATACAGGCTTGGCCTGAGATTAAGGCATCCCCAAAGAAAAGGAGGGGCTTCCCTGGTGGCTGAGTGGTAAAGAATTTGCCGGTAATGTAGGAGATACAGGTTCAATTTCTGGTCTGGGAAGATCCCCTGAAGGAGGGCACGGCAACCCACTCCAGTATTCTTGCCTGGGAAATCCCACGGACAGAGGAGCCTGGTGGGCTACAGTCCACGGGGTTATAGAAGAGTCAGACGTGACTGAGCAACTAAACAACAACAAAAGAAAAGGAAGTTGCCCTCGAAACAGCCCTTTCTGCAACAAGTGCCATCCAAAGACTTTATACAGCATGTATATGCCTTTATGTAAAGCTTTTTACAACTGACGACCCAGATTTTGAACACTCTTTGGAGATCCTTAGGGCCTTGCTTGCTATTCATTACTATGATAAGGTGTTTGTACTAAAATTTTGGCTTTAAGTAAGTAAGTTTTATTTGCTCAGTCATGTCCTAGTGTTTGCAACCCCATGGACTGTAGCCTACCAGGCTTCTCTATCCATGAAATTCACCAGGCGAGAATACTGGAATGGGTTGCCATTCCCTTCTCTAGGGATCTTCCCAACCTAGGGATTGAATCTGGGTCTCTTGAATTGCAGATTGAACCCGAGTCTCCTGCATTGTAGGCAGCAGATTCTTTACTGTCTGAGCCACCAGGGAAGCTCACAGTTTTGGCTTTATTTATGTTTAGTGAATGAAAAAGCAGCTATCCTTCTCTTTCCATGGTTGCATTTTATGAATAAAATATCTTAATTTTACATCATGTTTATAAGAAATGTTAACAAGAATAGCTAACATTTATTAGGCATTGACTATGCCAAGCTCTCTTCTAAGCACCTTATTGTACTAATTTATTTGATTCTCACTTCAACCGTCTAAGAGGAAATGGAGGAAAAGAGAGATTAAGTAATGTGTCTAAAATTGCCCAGCAAGAAAGTGGAGGTGAGATGATAAAGAGTTTTAGAGATATTCAGTTTGCAGCCTTCACCTGAAAATGAATTAGGTTAAGAGATTGCTATCTCTTTCTACTGTTTCTGAGGAGGGGTGGGTGGAAGGGTTGAATGTATCACTTTAACAAATGCCTTTCCATGTGATGTAGTTATAATAGACTGAATATGTCTGCAGGCAGAGCATCGGTTTTAGGGCCTGTCCTTTAAGTTCCTAAAGAACATCCAAGTGTCCATGATGTGTCTTGACCATGAGCATCTGTAGGGTAGTGGGCAGGTTGTGGGCAGAGACCTGTGTGCAGTTGGGGTCCAGAGCGGGGCCTTGAACTTGGCAACTTACCAGCTCTGTGGTTCTGGACAAATCATGGCCTGTAGTTGCCTGAGCTTCCGTAGCTGTAAATGGAAATACTACCTTATGTTTACAGACTCACTCCTGAGCCTGTTGTTGATACTTTCACCTTATAGATGGTTTTGACAAACTCTCCAATATGAATCCAATATAGGTTGCTTTTTTCTTTCCCTAGCAAGAATCTTGGGTCTTTATCCTGTGTTTTTCAACTATTTTTTATAAAGCAGTTTCAGAGAGTTCTTTTAGAATGAAATGGTCAACAAATCTGTGGTTCTGGGTACTTTGTCTTCCAAATAAACCCTGAGGATTGTGTCTTGCTTGAAACTTAGTTTGTGGGAGGAATTTTTCACCTGTGATTTTTACACGGGTGACAATGAAGGGGCTGTGTAGACCCCCAGGCAACCCTACTGGACGTTCTCTGGGTGATTGTTGCACGACTTAGGAGGAGCTCAGTGAGTACATGCCTTTGCAGGTGTTGCTTTGAACACCATAGCTGAGTCACGAGTTTGTGGTTTTTGTTGAAGGCTGTTGCCTTTCTCTGATCCAGCCCTCTATTGACAGGCTTCTATGTTTATGCTTTTGATTTCAAGGCATTTGCCTTGTTCCGCAGCTCTTCTCCTGATGATAGTTGAGAAATTTCACTTGGATATATCAATAAGGGCATCCAGAAATGTGATTTCATTGTAGACAAGCAAGGAGAGTTTAATGGTGCATCCGTTTATCATTAAACCTTTATTTCTAACAATAGCATGCATTTTCTGGGCAGCAATCTTGTAGCCCATTTGTGTAGCACCTACTACGTGGCAGATGCTGTTCTAGATCCACAAACAGAAATCCTGGTCCTTATGGAGCTCAAAAGAAATAAAATACATATGCAATTGTTAGTAGTGCTATGGAAAAAAGTGAAAATGGAAAGGGACTAGAGCACAGAAATAGCAGTTCCATGTTAAATAATGGGAGAGAAAACCTTACTGAGAAGATCACACATGCAAGGAGGATGTGAGGGAATCAGCATGCAGGTGTCTGGGGAGGCGCATTCCATACCCAGGAATGGACAAGGCAGCAGGTCGTGAGCAGGGGAGTGGGCGTCTCAGAATAGCTGGGCAGCCAGTGTGCCCTGAGCAGGGGTGGGGCATGGGGGCAGGTATGCGTTCATATGAGAATCTGAGCACAGAATAGGAGCCTGCTGAAGTTTGAGAGTGTGGGTAGTGCCCGCGAGTGTGGTGAGACCCCTTTCCTGGAATTCCATTGGCTCCAGCTCCCCTGTTGGCCCTTGAATTCCACTTCAGTTGAAGACATGTGGCCTCCTGCATCTGAGGGCCTGTGGCCTTCTCTATGGGGGTTAAGTGAGAGGCCTTATTAGCCCTCGATTTGGTTTGTTTTTTTCCTTCATTCTGTAGGAGCCTTTTTGTCCTCTGAAAGTTTTGTCACTGAGTGACAAATATGAGCATCTACAGGGTGATGATGACGAGAGCTAATTATTAAAATCTTACCTGCCAGTAGGTGTTTACTGTCTGTCAGGCTTCTCTGGTGGCTCAGACCATAAAGTATCTGCCTGCAATGTGGGAGACCTGGGTTTTATCCCTGAAGATGCCTGGGAGAAGGAAATGGCAACCCACTCCAGTATTCTTCCTGGAGAATTCCATGGACAGAGGAGGCTGGCGGGCTATAGTCCATGGGAATGCAGCGTTGGACACAACTGAGTGACCAACACTTTCACTTCACTTTCACTGAATGCTTTACATATGTCAACTCCTTCGATACATGGCAACTTCATGAGCTAGAAACTATTATTCCCATTTTACAAGTAAAGAAACCGAGGGCACAAAGACATGAAAGAATTGGCTCACTTTTCAATGCCCAGCAGGGGTGGGCTGAGTATTCAAATCCAGACCACTGGATTCTCAAAGCTGGTGCTCTGAGTAATTGCTTTGCCAGTAGTAACATTCCAAGGGAGCTCCCAAGATTCCACTCCCACATGAGTAAATGAAAGTGAAATTATTCTAATATTTTCTTTTTCCCAATCATTGCACACTGATATGCCTCCTGAAATAGAGAAGTATGTTTTAGTGCCATTGTTATAGGAAGTGAAGTAGAGATGTCTAGTAAGCATGTGAGACATGTTCCAGCAGATGGATTCTTTTCTACTTATTGCAGGTAAGGGGTTAAGCTCCTTGAATCCCCAGAAGTGATTCCTTTGACTTCCTCTCTCCCACTCCCCTCTGCCTCCTCTCAATGTGGAGGCTGCCCCTCCACCTCCACCTGAGATAGCACCACCTCTTCTTTGGGTGCCAGTGACTTAATGTTGCTATAAAATAAGGTATCAATTTGATACAAGATTATGTTTTGTTCCTTCTTCCAGAGACTATTTATTATGATTAATTGGTTCTATGCACCTGGTTGTCCTAGAGGCAGGACCAAGTTGAGTGGAGGTTTCTGACTAATCCAGGTGCACGCGTTTGCAAAACTTACTATCCTTGACCTAGCCTCTGCCCTCTCTTTATTTTATTTATTTTTGTTATTGAAATATAGTTGATTTACAGTGTTGCATTAGTTTCTGGTATACAGCAAAGTGATTCCAATATATATGTTTTTTTCATATTCTTTCCCATTATGGTTTATTATAGGATATCAAATATAGTTCCTATGCTATGTAGTAGTGTGTTTCTGTTAATCCCAAGCTCCTAATTTGTACCCCCTCTCCAGCCCCTTAGGTAACCATAAGTTTGTGAGTCTGTTTCATAAATAAGGTAACCATAAGTCTGTGAGTCTGTTTCATAAATAAATTCATTTGTATCATTTTTTTAAGATTCCACATAGAAGTGATATCAGATGATATTTGTCTTTGATTTACTTTGCTTAATATAATAATCTCTAGGTTCATCCACAGATGGCATTATTTCTTTTTATGACAAGTAATGTTCCATTGTATGTATGTGCTACATCTGCTTTATCCACTCATCCTTCGGTGGACGTTCAGGCTGCTTCCGTGTCTTGGCTGTTGTGAATAGTGCTGCAGTGAGCATTGGGTGCGTGTATCTTTTTAAGTTACAGTTTTCTCTGGGTATATGCCCAGGAGTGGAGTTGCTGGATCATATGTCTGCTCCCCTCTTAAGTTCCTTTCTCTCTCAGTAGGCATCTGACTATAGCACACAGCTTTCTTTCTTTCTTCCCTTTTTGAAATGATCATACTTTGCAGAAACCCTTTGAAAGTTTCCTCAATCTCCTGCATTTCTTGTGTTCTGTCATGGACCTCTGCATTTGGTGTGTGTGTGTACACATGTGTGCAAATCTGAGCAGTTCTGATCAAGGTATCTCTTGATATTTCTACCCACACTTGGGGTGATGGAGCTTCATGACACCATTTGGAAGGGGGAAGTCCTCAATTACAGGAAGCCCTATTTTGACCCACTGAATATTTTCAATGGAGAATCAGTGGCCCAGAGGTTGGAGGGATAGTTACCTTTTTGGTTCTAGTGCTTCATTTTAAAGGTGTCTTCTTTGTGACTGATATGGAATAATTAGTGTACATGTGCTGATATGTATGATGGGAAAGGATGAGGTAACTAAAAGTATTAATAGAATGTCCCTTCATCAAGGTCATAAGAAGCTCTCCCTACCCCAAAGAGTATGAAGAATATTCTAAACTCCTGTACTTGGGGGATTGTTAGGGGGTTGGCTGGGGGAGGCTGCATACAGCAAAGCAGCCAGAGTGGGATGGTAGCTGCTTTTTATATTTAGATGAAAATGGACCCAGGTCTGAGCTTCCCTGGTTGCGCAGTGTAAAGAATCCACCTGCAGGGCAGGAGACATGGGTTCAATCCCTGCTCTGGGAAGATCCCACATGCCACAGAGCAACTAAGCCCGTACGCTACAACTACTGAGCCTGTGCTCTGGAGCCCAGGAGCCACAACTACTGAATCCCATGTGCCCTAGAGCCTTTGCTCTGCAACAAGAGAAACCACCGCAATGAGAAGCCTGAGCTCCACAACCAGAGAATAGCCCCCACTCGGCACAACTAGAGAAAAGCCCTTGCAGCCATGAAGATCCAGAACAGCCAAAAACAAATAAATAAAATAAAAAGCCAAAATGGACCCCAGTTCTGGAATGAATGTGAATTGTTGACATTCAGTTTTTCTTACCAAAGTAAAGTGGAGAATTTCAGATATTTTTTTTTTTGCCTTTTTTTTTAAACTTTACAATATTGTATTGGTTTTGCCATATATCAACATGAATGTGCCACAGGTATACACGTGTTCCCCATCCTGTTTCAGATATTTCTGAAAGAGACAAGCAAGGTGTGTTGTTGAGGCTATGTGCATGTATACACTTGTGAAGAGGATATGAAGCTTGTTTCTGTAGTGTGTATTTTCTAGTTAATTAAAGAAAAGCAGTTGTCTTTTTAAGAGGACAGAGTCTGAGTTACTTTTCAAATAGCTACTTTAGGTGATAGAAGGTTGGTCTTTAAAAAAGGCAAAGGAAAGAAAGAGCAGAACCAACTGGAAATGTTGCCTCTAGATGCTGCTGGTACCTCTGGACTCCAAGTTCTTTCTGCCTGATTGGCCCAGTGTGTCTCTATCCCTAAACATGGTATCTCCCTGCTCTGACTCCATTCTCACTGGCACCAATGTCCACAATGGTCAGCAAATTTGTCTTCATTATAGGATCTTGGAACTAAATTGAGTCTTAGTGGTTACCTCATGAAAACTTTCCTGGAGAGGTTGGTCGGCCAGAACCACTATCCACATCTGGAGAAGGAAATGGCGACCCTCTCCAGTATTCTTGCCTGGAAATTCTATGGACAGAAGAGCCTGGTGGGCTATAGTCCATGGGGTCACAAAAGAGTTGGACCTGACTGAGCACACGCGCATACTATCCACATCTTGCCTGTGTCCTAAGGTTATTGACCCAAAGATGGACATCCTGTGCATAATGAATGAATGAAACCACTTTATTACATGTATATTAGTGTGTATTTTGAGGAAAAGCTGGTGAGCTGAACAGGATTTTGTTTTACTCTTCTTTTTTTTTTTTTTGTAAAAGGAGTACTTTATAGCATCATATAGTCTGTCCCATCAACCTGCTTAATTGGGCTTGACAATTAGGTTTTGGTTCTTAAACAGTTTTGTAACCCTCCTAATTAAAATCCAGTGTTTGGTGTTATGTCTCTTAAATTGATGGCTGTGACTCATGGGGTTGAGATGGACTAATTAATTTTCAGTTCTTAATGAATTCTAACTCTTTTCACCTTTGTTTCCTTCACTATGAAAGTCATTGAGGTCCAGACAATAGCATTTAATGTGCTGTGAAAATTCATCTTCTCAACTGAAGAGAATTCCTTTATTAACATGTGGTTGGATAAGTGAAATACTCCTGCTTTGCTTATTGAAGCTCTTGATGAAAGCCTGGAGTTTCGATTTAAGTACCAAATCTTCCCTGGTTTAATAATCAATAATGTGCTTTTTTCCCCTGTAACTTTATATTGTTTTTGTAAGGTTAGGTTTTTCAATTTGGTTTTTCAATCTCACATGAGATCTTTTATATCATATGTAAGAAAAGAAGTTCTTAACATTAACCAATTGCCAAGAATTAGGTTTTTTTTTTAAAGTAATACCCATAAATAAGAAGTAAATTGGGTACTACATGATTGATATTTTACATATGTTCCTTCTAATTTTTCAACTTTGTGAGTTAGTATCTAACTTTTCAGAGGTGAAAACTGAGGTTTAGAAACATTAAATAATTTGCTCTTACTTATAGCTGATGTCATGAATGGATGTGAGAGTTGGACTATAAGGAAAGCTGAGTGCCAAAGAATTGATGCTTTTGAACTGTGGTGTTGGAGAAGACTCTTGAGAGTCTCTTGGACTGCAAAGAGATCCAAGCAGTCCATCCTAAAGGAGATCAGTCCCGAGTGTTCGTTGAAAGGACTGATGTTGAAGCTGAAACTCCAACATTTTGGCCACCTGATGTGAAGAGCTGACTCATTTGAAATGACCCTGATGCTGGGAAAGTTTGTGGGCAGAAAGGGATGACAGAGGATGAGATGGCTGGATGGCATCACCGACTCAATGGATATGAGTTTGGGTAAACTCTGGGAGTTGGTGATGGACAGGGAGGCCTGGTGTGCTGCAGTTCATGGGGTCGCAAAGAGTCAGACACGACTGAGCAATGGAACTGAGATGAATAGCTGATGTAAGGTCATAACTAGATTCAAATCCAAATCTGTATTAGTGCCTTGTGTAGACAGCTTGACCCCACTACTCCTGAAAGAACACTTATTCTTCCTTGTAAGGGAACAATTAGAGGGAAAAGGTGCTTAGTGAAAGAAACTTTAATTTTACTTAAAAAGAAAACATGGAGGAATGAATCACCCTGAAAAAACTGAGTCAATTAGAGGATCAGTGTCTTATTTGTAGTTAAATAGATTTATAGTGGTGTGGTTTTAAATCCATTTTGTTTTGTACTGTGAGAAAAACAAATGGAGTTTTGAAAAAGAATTCTATGTTCACACTATGTATGTTTTAGCAAACTGGAAATTTTATCAGTAATCTTTGTGTTGAAAGCTCTTATAGGGATAGTTGCCCTTTTGTAGATACAATGACACCCCCTTGAATGGCGTTGGGTCAGCTGGGGGTTGCCAAGGACACAGTCACAGGACAGCTGGGGCTGCTTTTGAGAAGTGGGGTGGGGCTTGGATGGACCAGAGCCACCCCTCACCCACCCACCTCCGAGTGTAGGAGGGCTTGATACCATCCTGCTGGGATTTTTGTTTGTTTGTTTGTTCATTTACTTATGGCCACATCAAGCCATGTGTGGAATCTTAGTTCCCCAACCAGGGCTTAAACCTGGGTCCCCTGCATTGGACTTCCCTGGTAGCTCAGCTGGTAAAGAATCTGCCTGCAGTGCAGGAGACCCTGGTTCAATTCCTGGGTCAGGAAGATCCCCTGGAGAAGGGATAGGCTACCCACTCCAGTGTTCCGGCCTGGAGAATTCCGTGGACTGTATAGTCCATGCGGTCGCAAAGAACTGGACACGACCGGGCAACTTTAACTTTTCTTTCCCCTGCGTTGGAATCACAGAGCCCCAACCACTGAACCACCGGGGACATCCCCCATCCTGCTGGACTCCTTCCAAGTGCTATACCTGCTGGAAATTTCTGCTCCACCTTTTGATATCCTCTAGGAATAATTGAACCAGGCTATTTACTTTTGGATTGTCCATTTAGATATTGGATGGGTTCAGCATAGAGATTTGTAACTCTGTGGTAGGGGATTTGGGGATGGAGGGAATGCAATATGTTAAGTTTTTGGGGACTAGAGCAGTCTTTTCCTCTTTATTTCCTCAGAACATGGTCAGGTACCACCTGGCTGAGCTATTTAAAAAAAAAAAAAAAAAAAGGTTGCTTCTTATGTACATGCACTTGGAGACATATACACACACGCATGAGTTATTTATGTAGTCACGTGATCACGTGATCAGAATTACCTAATCTAGGCTTCATGTCAGATTCCCGGGACAAGACAAAGGGGAGTAATTACCACTGCATATTGTGTCATTTTGGATGTGTACAGTATTTTCATATTGACTGTACAATGGGGAAGTGTTACCTGATGCCTTTTGCAGTTTGTTACCAAATTAGTCTTCTCAAAAGAGCTGCATGCAACATTACACATGCAGAATCTGTTAGCAAATTGTTCGCCTGGACCTGTGCCAGGGTCCTGGGCTGGGCAGGGACCCCTTGCCTTGGTTGGAGAGGTTCTTTTTCTGTTTGAATTTGCACAGCCCTTAAAGAGCATAAGCTTTTATTCAATGGTCAAAGAATGGAGAAGTGGGAACTTAGTTCCCAAATCAAGTTCTCAACCTGATTTGGGCTGAGTCACTATATATATACATATATGTATATATATATATATAACACAGGCCCAGGCAAAAGGGAGGGAATTGAGTAAAGAGAAGAAGGAATATTCATGAATTCTCTTAGGACATGGGTGTGGTTTGGATCCAGAGCTGAGTTGTTCAGTCGCTAAGTCGTGTCCGACTCTGCAACCCCATGAACTGCAGAACGCCAGGCTTCCCTGTCCTTCACTGTCTCCTGAAGTTTGCTCAAATTCATGTTCATTGAGCTGGTGATGCTATCCCAACATCTCATCCTCTGCCACCCTCTTCTCCTCTTGCCCTCAGTGAGTTGGCTCTTTGTATCAGGTGGCTAAAGTATTGGAGCTTTGGCTTTAGCACCAGTTCTTCCAATGAATATTCAGGGTTGATTTCCTTTAGGATTGACTGGTTTGATCTCCTTGCTGTCCAAGGGACTCTAAAGAGTCTTCTCCAACACCACAGTTTAAAAACATCTGTTCTTCAGTGCTCAGCCTTTATAGTTCAACTCTCACATCCGTACATGACTACTGTAAAAGCCATAGCTTTGACTATACACATTGGCAAAGTGGTGTCTCTGCTTTTTAATATTCTGTCTAGGTTTGTCATAGCTTTTCTTCCAAGAAGCAAGTGTCTTTTAATTTCATGGTTTCAGTCACCATCTACAGTGATTTTGGAGCCCAAGAAAATATGGCAACACTCCTTTTCAGTCCTTATATGGGCTCTTCCTGTTGTTGTCATGGTGGTAGGGTGTATGTCCTGTAGTCTTGGAGCTTCAGCATCCAGTCTTTCCCTAGTGGCTCAATTGGTAAAAAATTTGCTTGTAATACAGGTGAATGAGGTTCGATCCCTGGGTCGGGAAGAACCCCTGGAGAAGGGAATGGCAACCCACTCCAGTATTCTTGCTGGAGAATTCCATGGACAGAGGAGCCTGGCGGGCTACTGTCCAGGAGGGTCTCAAAGAGTTGGACAAGACTGAGCGACTAACACATTCCAATGAGTACTCAGGGTTGATTTCCCTTTACGATTGACTGGTTTGATCTCCATGCTAATACATTACAATGAGTATATAATGAAACTCAGGGGTCTCCTGCCATCTTGGGCCCCTGGTGAGTTCTAACTAGTTTTTGTTTTTCTCTTTGCATCTTCCTCCTTTCATAATTGGACCTGAAACTCAGATAAGAGCAGTTACTTTTCATTCTAGGGAGGGGCAGGGGTATGATTCTAGGGCAACAGCCATGGTAACGTAATGACAGTGGTAAATGAGTGACTGTTCACTTGTGTAGCAAAATAGAAATATAATTGGCTGATGTGAATGTCACCCATGACATTTCTGGTTCTAGAGAGACTATACTAGTGCAGTGGAGGCATTAACATCACCAAAGTGCCCTGCTCTTCCCTTTGGTGTGTCTATCTGGGTTCTCCTGTTTGACTTTGGTGAGACTAATTGTTTTGAAATGAGCAAATCCAGAACACAGAATGTGAGCAGAATCTATATGTGGACTTTTTTTTTTCTGGTTAAATCCTTTAATTAAGACTTTTAATGTAAACCTGCCAGGATATTGCATATCTCATTTGAAAATTACCCTTCTCTTATTTTTAAATTATGAAACTCATATTTACCAAAATCAGGAAAATTGGAGGATTAAAGGAGCCATTCAGCCATCATTTCCCCTCGTTTAGGACAGAAGTAGGTAACCTATGGGCCCTGAGGCTCACAGTGGCAGGTGGAAGAGGAGGAGGAAACACCTCCCAGCTAATGTGGGTGTAGCCTGGGTACTTGGGAGCCTCCTGCAGGCAATTGCAGGTAGGGAGGGAGGTTGGGACACTTCCCTGCTCCCTCTGTCCTGGCTCTGAGCCTCTAGCAGAGCAGCCCTGTGGGGACTTCTTTCAGGAGCAGCACCTCTTGCTGGACTCTAGGCTCCTGCTGGCTCTGGGGACACTGTCACCGCCCCTTGTCACTCCAGCCCTTGGAGTGGAACTTAATGTTCACCTGTGGGTGACTCACCATCTGAGTTTGCTCCCTTAACCCTGCAAGGTAAAGTCACTTCATTTGAACCACTTAGGGTGACTTCTGTTCCCTGCTGGGACCTTGGTGGATGGAAGGGATTCTTGGGGAAGGGAAAGGACCATCCAGAAGAGAGAAGACGTGATTCCCTTAGAGAAAGAACATAGATTTTGGTTCTCAAGAGGAGTCGATTTAAAGTCCATGCCGTACAATTATTTGTGTGTGTGGTGTATTGAAATGTGCCGTGCATACATGTTTGCGTGTCTATTATAGGCAGAATTTGGGGTGAGGGCAGAAGGGTGTGTGACTTTCTCCTGATTGGTTGGTGCTGAGGTGTAAATAATAGGGCGGTGCTCCAGGATTCTTGCGCCCGCCTGAGGTTACCATCCTCCAGGTTGCTGGGGGCCTTAATTCTGCTTAAGAACTCAAAGATACTGTTGTGTATATTTCTTGAGGATGAACCAGGACTCTGCCTAGGCTGCACTTTGGTTTCTTGTTTGTTCCTCCATTGTTTCTGCTTTCCCTCCCTTTCCTGATGAGCAACTGTTTGAACCTGTCCTTTGGAATTCAGGGAAAGTCAAGGAAAGTGAATGAAGCCCATTTCCTAAAAAACAAGGAATAGGGGATAAAGAAAGAAGTTGTACAGGGAGGGCCCCACAGGGTCTTACTCTGTTTCATGTATATATGACATACATATATCTGTCTATCTGAAATGCTAAAAAAATGGCCACTGCCTTCATGAAGTTCAGGAAATATGTATGGGATGCCTGTTTTGGGTCAGCCTCTTTGCTTAGCCCTGGGGTGAGGTTGGAGAAGGGGCTTACAAATAGGAATAAGGTATTAATAGTTGCCCCCCCTGGGGAGCTTCCTAGCTGGAGATGTCAGAACCAGCAAACTGGTTTGTGTGGGCTGTGGTGGTGCACAGATCAAGGTATTTACAAGATTTGAAAAGCACTGGCTGCACAGCATATCAGCAGGGAGGATTATTATTAATAGTATCTCTGTGTAATGATAATTTCATTTTTAGCAGACTTCAAAGGATTGTCCCTACCTCCTATCCTCAGACAGCATTTGTAACTGAAAGAAAGGAACCCTTGTGCCTTAGAAGAACGGAGGTGGGCCCGCTTGCAAGTGCAAAGAGTGCTGTCTCTGCAACTTGAAATGCTTGCAGATGTATTAGATCCGGGGAAGGCGTGTCCCCTGCCGGCCCTAAACCCTCAGCTTTGTAAGCAGAGAGGCTCAGGCTCGGCTCAACCATTATTTTCCTCTCCTGCTGGTTTGTGTGGGAGACCTTTCTCTCCTAGAAAAGAAAACCCTGGCCTCTGAGAGGCATCCAGCCCGATTGGTAGGGAACCCTGCTGGGCCCTGTGTTGAGGGTTAACATTCTCGCTGCCGCTTACTGGGTGGCCTTGGTGGCCTTTCATTTTGGGAGAGCTGACCTTGCAGGCTCCTCTGGGGTCAGACCTTATAACTGGGTGTTCAGCTTTCCCTGTACACAGGAACACCAATGCCCTATTGGCATTTTTTCAATTTCCTCATTTAGGGTTTAGTGAGAAATATAACAGCAACTGGCCCTTCAATGGCTAAAACTGTAGAATTTCACAGAGAGGTCATAGTCCCCTACCTAGTGTTTAGTGACTTTCTAAGATCGCCCACAAGTTTCCAAAGTCGTCACATTCCCTCTGTTCTTCCTTTGTCTCTGTTGTCCTCATTCCACCCACTCAGGTGACCAGTCAAGTGTCCTTTTCTCAGAGGTTTGTCCAGTGTTGATGTCCCACCCCACCCGATGCTGGCCAAAATCTTGGGTTTCTCTGCCTACCAAAGCCAAATAAAAAATACAGAGACAGAGTTTGGAGGTAATAGAAAGGTGGCTTTAATTCTCAGCTGGTGTAGATGGGAGGACAGTAGGCTCATGCCTCAAGAACTGTGCCCCGACTCCATGAGGAGTCCGGGGGCTTAGATAAGATGAGGACTCACAGTCAGGAGCTGGTGATGAGCAAAGGTGTTAGGATCTTGATTTGTTTTCCTCTTTTCTTCTTTCAGAAAGAGTCATAGGCAGTAACCCCGTAATTGTGTCCGGCAGGTAGCTCTGAGGCCTTCTTTCTGATACATAACTACAAGGGGAGGAGTGTCCTAAGGGTAAACACCAGATACAGGATGTATTTAGCATAGAGTCAAAGGAAAATAGGTGTGAAGTGTAGCTCCTGCAGAGTTAGGGGGCAGAAAAGCAAACTTAGTTACAGACCTGCAGAGTTAGGAGCAGTTAAAAACAAAAAAACTAGGAATGCTCAGGCCTGCTCACTGTTCTCTTGATCTTGGTATTCAGGGAGTGACAGTCGCTCGGTTGTGTCCAACTCTTTGCGACCCCATGGACCTCTGCCAGGCTCCTCTGTCCATGGAATTCTCCAGGCAAGAATACTGGAGTGGGTTGCCATTTCCTTCTCCAGTTCTCAGGAAAGGGAAAGAAAAAAACTCATTCCTCCTTTTTTTCCTGTTCACTGTGACATTCCAGCACACCCCTTAAGCACTTAAGGCCCTAGACGCCCTAGCCCTCGTTTTCCCCTTCCCCTTGGCTTCTTTTGTTTTTTCACTGGTTCTTCCTTTTTTTCCTACCTCTTAAGCATAGGCAGTCCCCCAAGTCTTTCCTCAACCTTTGCATGGCGAATTCCCCTTCCATACCCAGAGTCCTCTGTAAGCCCTGGGTTTTGGGTAAAGAGAAGAATGGCTTTATTGCTGTGCCAGACAAAGGGGGACACTGGGGGTTCCTGCCCTTGAAAACTATGTGTCCCAACCCAGGAGGACTGGGTGAGGAGTTTCATAGCAGTAGCCAAGGGCGGTGTGGCTGATAAGATTAGGGTCTGTGCAGGGCCTGCACGCTTTAATCTTGTCTTCCTAATCTTGATGAGCTTCTCTTGTTCCTTTAATCTAAAATGAAGAATACTAACACTTTCCATTTGTTGGGGATTTGAGTTCTGTAAAGAGCTGAAAGATAGTGTTATGTGTATCCTTTGAGGAGGAATCAGGACACTGCCTCAAGGCTGCATTATTGTTTCTTTTTTTTAATTTTATTTTATTTTTAAACTTTACATAATTGTATTAGTTTTGCCAAATATCAAAATGAATCCGCCACAGGTATACATGTGTTCCCCATCCTGAACCCTCCTCCCTCCTCCCTCCCCATACCATCCCTCTGGGTCGTCCCAGTGCACTAGCCCCAAGCATCCTGGATGCATTATTGTTTCTTGACTGCTCCTCCATTGTTTCTCCATCCCCTCCCTTCCCTGATGGTTGTTGATGCTCAGTTGTGTCGGACTCTTTGCGATCCCATGGACTGCATGACGCCAGGCTTTGCTGTCCTTTACCATCTCCTGGAGTTTGCTCAACTCATGTCCACTGAGTCAATGATGCCATTCAACCATCTCATCCTCTGTTGCCCTCTTCTCTTCCTGCCCTCAATCTTTCCCAGCATCTTTTCTGAGTCAGCTCTTTGCATCAGGTGGCCAAAGTATTGGAGCTTCAGCTTCAGCATCAGTCCTTCCAATGAAGTGTTGATTTCCTTTAGGATTGACTGGTTTGATCTCCTTGCTGTCCAAAGGGATTCTCAAGAGTCTTCTCCAGCATCATAGCATTGAAAACATCAGTTCTTCGGTGCTCAGCCTTCTTTATGGCCCAACTTTCACAGCTGTACTGGAAAAACCATAGCTTTGACTATACAGACCTTTGTCAACAAAGCGATGACTGTGCTTTTTAATACACTGTCTAGGTTTGTCATAGCTTTCTTTCCAAAGAGCAAGTGTCTTTTAATTTCATCATTGCAGTCACCATCTGCAGTGATTTTGGAGCCCAAGAAAATAACGTTGCTTCCCTGATTCAGTTCAGTTCAGTTCAGTCGCTCTGTTGTGTCCGACTCTTTGCGACCCCATGAATCGCAGCACGCCAGGCCTCCCTGTCCATCACCAACTCCTGGAGTTCACTCAAACTCACGTCCATCGGGTCGGTGATGCCATCCAGCCATCTCATCCTCTGTCGTCCCTTTCTCCTCCTGCCCCCAATTCCTCCCAGTATCAGTCTCTTCCAATGAGTCAACTCTTCGCATGAGGTGGCCAAAGTACTGGAGTTTCAGCTTTAGCATCATTCCTTCCAAAGAAATCCCAGGGCTGATCTCCTTCAGAATGGACTGGTTGGGTCTCCTTGCAGTCCAAGGGACTCTCAAGAGTCTTCTCCAACACCACAGTTCAAAAGCATTAATTCTTCGGCACTCAGCTTTCTTCACAGTCCAACTCTCACATCCATATATGACTACGGGAAAAACCATAGCCTTGACTGACCTAATCTGCCCTTTGGAATTCAGGGAAGGTCAAGGAGCCCTACAAACAAGGAACAGGGGACAGAAAGGCTTCTGTGCCCAGGGAACCCCACAGGATCCTGCTTGGTTTCAGTGCCTCTGCTGTTTGAAGATTGTCTCCCCAAAACGTGTCTTGTTGTGACTTGGAATATTCTCTTTGGCTCACCTGTTGAAATCCTGCCTCACTTAAAATAGAACCAGGCTCATCTGTGAAATCTTTTATGTTTTCTCCCAGCCCAATTTGACAGTGCACAGCTGCAGCAAATTCATTCTGCCTTCCGAGAGGCTGGGCATGGCTCCCTATTAAT
Source organism: Bos mutus (assembly GCF_027580195.1). Taxonomy (NCBI): domain Eukaryota; kingdom Metazoa; phylum Chordata; class Mammalia; order Artiodactyla; family Bovidae; genus Bos; species Bos mutus. The sequence continues at coordinate 73,169,949 of NC_091618.1, read as the reverse complement.
GAGAGACCTATCTCATTAGAGGGTGACCCAGCGAGATGGTGTGGAGCTAGGAAAAATCCCAAGAACACCGCCTATGTGTCTGTCTCACCCACCAGACTCTGAGTCCAGGGGCAGGGATTTTTCTGTTCACTTCTGTGCCTGAAACTATTGTTTGACTCAAGTCCCTGTGCCTGAGTCACAGTGAGGCCAGACAAATCGAAATGTCAGAATTTGGAGCAGAGAAGGGTTTATTGCAGGGCCAAGCAAGGAGAACAAGGTGGCTTGTGCTCAAATGTCCAGAACTCCCAGATTATTTCTAAGGAAGAATTTTTACAAGCAAAATTTGGAGTGAGGGCAGCAGGATGGGTGACTTTTCTTCTGAGGGGCTGGTGGTGAGGTAGCAGGGTGATTCTCCAAGAATCCTTTGCTCAGCCTGAAATTGCCATCCTCACCTGGGTGGGGGCCTTAGTTCCCGTAGAACAACTCTAAGATGTATTATCAGATTGTTACCACATCTCTTGAGGATGAACTGGGATCCTGCTTTATGGTACACTGTTGTTTGACTGCCTTTCCTATGTTCTGCATTCCCTCACTTTCCTAATTAGTAACTGCTTGACTTGTCCTTTGGAACTCAGGGAAGGTCTAGGAGGCGGAAGTCTTTTCTCTGCAAACAAGAAATGGGGGACACAGAAAGGCTTTTGTGCCCAAGGGAGCCCCACTGGGTCCTGCTTGGTTTCACAACCCCGCACACATGGCAGGCCCTCAGGCAAAGGGTGTGGAGTCTTTATTTCAAAAGGCAGATGTGAGCACTGCCCCAGGGAATTGTCTGACACCCTCAGTTCTCAGCCTCAGCTCCTGGATGAACATAAGCAGGAATGATGGGAAGCTGTTTAGATGGATTGGTTTCCAAAGTACTTAATCATTTTGTAGGTGAAAACTAAGGCCAAGCATCTTTATAAAGTTATCCTAGCTATCAGTATGTGTGCTTTATGATCATTTCCTTCCTCTTAATTCTTTCCCCTTAAGCTGTTTTGAAAAAAAAAACCACCAGGGTGAAGGAGGTCATGATTCTCCCTCCCCTCCTCTCTGCTCTGTCTGACCTTCCAGGCTGCATGCTTAGGACTTACCTCCTTTCTCCCTGGAGCCAGGCAGGTCTAGGATGGCTTGGCTAAGCAAATAGTTCCTGCCTCACTCTATACCACTAGGCCATGGGACACCTTTGAGCGTGTTAGAAAAACGCCCTCTTTTCTGAATCTGGATGTAGGCCCCACAGCAAAGTGCTCAGCTTGACTAGTCCACCAGCCTTCACTGAACCCCCTCGACAGAAAGCCCTTGCATAGTGAACAACCTTCACAGCTGTATGGGGCTTTACATCAATCTGTGCTATCATGCAATCTCTTCCCATCTTGCTGCTGGGAAAACTGCGAGCACAACAGGTCCTGTTAATGAGTTTACCTTACCATTTGGTCTTTAGAGAATTTCTTCATCCAAATCGGTGTTTCCTTTTTTTAAAAAAAAAAAAAGTTTTACCTTATTTATGGCTGTGCTGGGTCTTCGTTGTGGTGCCTGGGCTTCTTTTGTGGTGGCTTCTTTTGTTATAGAACACAGGGTCTGGAGTGTTCAGGCTTCAGTAGTTGGGGCGCTGGCTTTAGAGCTCGGGCTCAGTAGTTGTGGCAATAGGCTTAGTTGCCCTGTGTCAAGTGGGATTTTTCCAAACCAGGGATTGAACCCGTGTCCCCTGTGTTGGCAGGCATATTCTTAACCATGGACTACCAGGAAGTCCCAAATCGGTGTTCTCTTGGTGCAGATTTGAGGAACACTGAAAGATCTTCACAAGTACTAAGTAATTTGAGGGTGGGGGCCTTTGAACACAGCGGCCTGGATCTTTGGTAAATAGTTGGTACCCTGCTTCTATTTCACTCTCTTCATACTTGGCCATTTCCCCCCGTAAACACATGATAAGCAGATCTTATTTGTTTTTATTGTATTCTCCCACTCTGTCTCCTAAGTTACCAGGATCTGCTGTTTCTTGACTGCTTGGCCATGTGCATTTTATTTCTCACTCCTAATTACTGTCTGGATTTACCAGTGTTTTCATAGTGGGTTTAGAAAATTTTACTCTAAACCCTTAGAAACGTAATTAAAAATACAAACTGCTGGGTGGTAACCGGAGGCTCTGGCATGCAGGCCACGTAACGGATGATAGCAGCCTGGACAAGCTCCTGGCTGTGGGTCCCTCTCCAAGTTCACCTGAGGGTCTTAACTCCCTGAGTGCTGACGAGGAAGCCAAAACTGAAGCTGGTATCTCAAGTTTAAGGACCAAATTCTAGCAAAACACATTTCAAGTTTTGCAGAATGAAAGGATACAAGCCTTAAAACAGTGAAATAAACAAACCAAAACTCTTTCTAAATATTTATTGCAATGTGAATCCTCTGGTTAATTGTTATGTTTTAAATTCCTTTTTAATATTTGAAATTATATTTGTGTATCATCATGCTTCACACTAGAGAACCACAGAATTCTTAGAATCAATCTGTCTACACATTCTTAGAACTGCAAATTGGCCTTTATCTCTTTAGAGTAGTTCTTGTCCTCAGCGCTGTTCGTACTTTGTGCAGTTAAGTTTTGTTGGTGGGGTGAGGGGGAGGCTGTCCTGTGCCTTGTAGGATGTTCAACAGCATCCCTAGCCTCTCCTCACGAGATGCCAGGAGTGTCCCATCTCCCACGCTGTGACAACAATGTCTCCAGACATTGCCAGATGTCCATGCCTCCAGGTGAGAAGCACGGGGTTTATACTGTTCTCATACAACTTGAATGGCACTTTCTAGACTGAGCCCCTTCTATCCATCAGCTTTTTTTTTTTTTTTTTTTTTAATTTGACATGTATTTCACATTAGAGTATGGAAGCATTCTCAGCATTTGGGTCTCCCAGTTGTGAATTGCATACGACAAGAATCTGTTCTGTAGGGAAATGATCGGTTTTCTGTCTTCATGTGCCTTGGGGCTCTTTTCCTGTCGTGTGATGATAATGTGCTGGGGTGCCTGAAATCTGTTTCCTCTGGCCAGGAAAAGCCCCTTGGTATTCTTTCTTCAGCACACAGCTTCCTCAGGAGGTTGGGCGTGGAAGGCCCCTTGGTGGTCAGTCTAGTGACTGTATTTCTGGGCCATCAGTGTCTTGGGGATAAATTTTTGCAGATTCAGCACTGTGTTGTACTTCTGGGGTAATCATGAATATTTAAATGAGGATGCATATACAGCATCTAAATGTCACATTAAATATCAGTGCAGCAGTGATTTTTATTAGTTTTCTAATTTTCTATTGGTTCTTTGCAGAGCTGTACAGATTTGCACAGGTCATGAAGAGAACTTTATTCCAAATCATTAAGCACTTAGCCTATAATAAACGTATATGGTCTTCTGAGCTATGACCCTGGGCTGATCAAATAGCGGAAGGCTCTCGAAGGTCATGTTACTTGAAGTTGGGAGAAGGGGGGTCTGGTTCCAGTTTTTAGACACATTGATGATGGGGCCTCAGTCAAGTTGCCTCCCTCTCTGGACCCCAGTGCTTTTTCTGTTAAATAAAGATGTTGGACTAGACAGACCACCTCTAAGGACTCTTCCAGCTTTAAGTGAAAATGAATGATTTTAATTAAAGTGATAATGAGCTTGGTATTTTCAAATATAATTAGGTTGAGTCAGAGAGGTATCTTTTCTAAGAGGAGGGTTAGTGCTAGAATATTAAAAAATTATATGTATTCCTTCAGTGAAACTTTCAAGTGATGGATGTAATTAATGTTACCATGGAGAATTTGTGGCTGGAGAATCAAAGCTTTCTTTGAATCTTCTTCATTTGCAGTCTCTGCTCTGAAGCAAACATCTTTGGATGATATGTATCTGGACTGTGGGACTGACTCTTTCTCTCTGAGAATCTGGAGACCTGGGTACCAGTTCTAGCTTTCCTCTGTGATTTTGGGCAAGCCACTTTGTGTCTCAGGGCTCCATTCTCACTTTGATATGAGTAATTAAGCTTTAGTCCTGTGCAGAAACTATAGAAACCATTAACTTAGCAGGTGGGCCACTGCTGTTGTAGAAAAGCCTGCTTACAAGGCTGGCTCTTGGGTGGCACATGTGGGGACTTGACTAGTGAAGTACGCATATCACACTGTCTCTCAGTGATCAGAATGTCTCACTGAGCATAAACTGTCTGTACAAACAGTGTGGTTTATGCTGAGCACCTGCTTGCCTTCTGGGAGTCTGAGGTTTTGATATCTACTAACTTCCCAGGTGGCTCAGTGGTAAAGAACCCACCTGCCCATGCAGAAGACATAAGAGAAGTGGGTTTGATTTCTGGGTTGGGAAGATCCCCTGGAGGAGGGCTTGGCAACCCACTCCAGTATTCTTGCCTGGAGAATCCCATGGACATAGGAGCCTGGCGGGCTATAGTCCATAGTGTTGCAAAGAGTCGACACGACTGAAGCAACTTTGCATGCATGCACGCCCAGACAGAAGGTATGTGCAAGACGATCCCCTGAGAAAATCCCCAGGTGCTGAGTCTGTAACGCACCTCTCCAGGAGTCAGCATTTCCCCTGTGTTTCCCAACTTGTTGCTGGAAGAATTGAGCATGTTCTTCTCCATCTGCCTGGGAGAGGACTCTGGAAGCTTGGTCTTCCCTGGAGTTTGCTCCAAGCACCTTTTCCCTTTGCTGATTTGACTTTGTGTCATTTTGCTGTAATCAGCCTTAGCTGTGAATATGACTAAATGCTGATTGCCATGAGCCCTTCCGGTGAAGGGCTGATGACATAGGTACTTCTAAAACTCTTCCAAAGTCTATATAGTAGCATTCTTTGGATATTTTTTTCCCATACCATAGGCTTTCCCCAGTCCTGAACTGAGCTGGGAGACATCCCCCTGCTCTGTGGTTAAACCATAGCCTGAAAGTGAAAGTGAGAGTTTCTCAGTTGTTTTCTACTCTTTGCGACCCCGTGAACTATATTCTCCAGGCTAGAATACTGAACACTTTCCTTTCTCCAGGGAATCTTCCTAACCCAGGAATTGAACCAGGGTCTCCTGCATTACAGGCAGATTCTTCACCAACTGAGCTATCAGGGAAGCCCAAACCGTAGCCTAGTTGGTTAGAAAATATATACCAGTGAGAAAGGATCACTGCGAAGTGAGTTAACTAGGCAAGACCATTTCAGCCATCATCCTGTTAGCTGTGTGTTTTACATGGTGCATCCTTCTTGTTGTTGAATTGGATATAGTTGGATTCTTAAGACTGAGGCTGTTTATAATTTGAGGGGAGCTTATTGTTTATAGAAATCCTCCTGAGAATCGGTTCCTAATTTATCTTTGAAGTGAAGCCAGCACGAGTAGGGGAGTCTTGTTTATTATTGTGTCCTGATTGAAAAAGACGTTCATGTGTTGTAGCTGTCAAGATTGTTCCAGTTACAAGCAGAAGAGATCCCTCATTAATTTAAGCAAAGTAATTGAGAACACATTACCGAGTGCTGTTCGCTGGATCCGTGCCCTCACGTGATGATGTTAGAATTCTGTTGCACTCTCTCCTCCTGCCTCTTTCATCCTCTCTTCTCTCTCCTTTCTTCTGTGTCAGCCTCTTCTCAAGCCGACTCTCCAATATATGGTGGCCTTGAATTATCCCCAGAGTCAGAGCCATTTTAGTAGCAATTACCCTCAATGGGAAGGGGCAGATGTCCTCAAAAGAAAAGATTTATTTCACCTGTGCAAGGAGCAGAGTGAGCAAAAATAACTGTCTTATATAAGTGGATCCCATATGACAGTTCCATGGTGTCCACAAAATTGAGTCTTATGGGGCCCCTTGGTTGGTGGCATCTTTAAGGACCATCACTGAATATGGGAATAAAATATGACTATTTTCCCTGATGGGTAATAAATGTATTAGAGGCTTGATATGGGCCAGGGGCTGGGCATTGTCTAGAATACCAGTCCCACCTACAAAGTTCCATCCCCTTATTATTACGCAAAGGAAACCTTCCTTTACATGTGTTTTTCAAGTGTTCTTTGTATTAATTAACTCTTTACAGCTAAATTTTGACAGAACCCTAATTCTTTTTTTTAATTTATTTTTAATTGGAAGATAATCACTTTACAATGTTCTGCTGGTTTCTGTCATACAACAGCATGAATTAGCGATTAAGTATACATATATCCCTTCCCTCTTGAACCTCCCCTTTACCCCATCCCACCCCTCTAGGTTGTCACAGAGCACCAGGTTGAGCTCCCTGTGTTAGACAGCACCTTCCCATTAGCTACTTTACATATGGTAATATGTATGTTTCAATGCTGCTCTTGCAATTTGTCCCATCCTCTCTTTCCCCCATGTGTCCACAAGTCTGTACTCTATGTTTGCATCTCTATGCCTGCCCTACAAATAGGTTTATCAGTACCAGTTTTCTAGATTCTGTATGTATGTGTTAATATACAAAACTTGTTTTTCTCTGACTTACTTCACTCTATATAGGGTCTAGATTCATCCACCTCATTAGAACTGACTCATGCATTTCTTTTTATGATTGAGTAATATTTCACTGTATATATGTATATATATACACACACACACACACACACACCCCTCAGATTCTTTATCCATTCATTTATTGATGGATATCTAGGTTGTTTCCATGTCCTAGCTACTCTAAATAGGGCTGCTATGAGCATTGGGGTACATGTATCTTTTTCAGTTATGGTTTTATTAGGGTATAATGCCTAGTAGTGGGATTGCTGGGTCATATGATATTTTTATTTCTAGTTTTTTAAGGAATCTCCATACTATTCTCCATAGTGGCTGTATCAATTTACATTCCAGCAACAATGCAAGAGGGTTCCTGAACCCCTATTCTTAATAATAGCCAAAAAGGAAGTTGCTCTGCTTAAAATGAGGTAGGAGTGGGCTGGAAGATCTGTATTATCCCTAAAGGTTGTAAACCTAGAGAGCCTAAGGAATTCATTTTGAAAAGCCCTGAGGTAGATGGGCCAGCCACAGTTAAGAGTTTGAAACTATTTCATTCTCTATCCTGATACATAGTTATGAGTTATTTATCAGCACTGAATGGAAATAAAGCTGGTTCTATCAGAAGAAATATTGTCATAGGATCAAGAAAAAACCATGATTCCTCAGTTTTAGTTTCTTCTGGGGAAATCAGCACTGATCCATCTTTGATTCATAACTCAGTATCACTGGGAGATTGTCCTGGTTCATATAAAATGCCAAAAACACACCTCTCTAGCTGTAAAATCCAAGCAGTGCTCACTGCAGGCTGTTTGTCTCAGGGTAACTATGAGTCTTTGGCTTAGTGACATTCATGGAGTGTCTATATTTCACATTCAAGGGTTGTATCATCCATGTTTTTTCTTGCGACTGAGCCTAGGCTTCTCCTGTGAAGTTGTATTGATCGTGCGATGGGTCTGCTGATGTCTTTTTTTTTTTTTGCTGTTGTACTCTCTCCACTTTAGAATGCTCATGGGGCACATGTACAGCTGATGCATTTGTTGACTTAGAGACCAAACTCAAGATTTCTTTATTCTTGTTTCTACCTTTTCATAGGCTATGACTGCTCATGCTCAAGGTTAATGAAAGCTGACGATACTTTACTGAAACATAATAGACCTGGCTGACCCCCAAATATAACAGTTAACACAAAATTTCAAATACAGTAAAGTGAATCCTGTTTGTTGAGTAAATTGCCTTATTCTAGTATAAATCTTATTTGAATTTCGTTTTACTATTTTAAGTAATAAGAATGCTGCTGCTAAGTCACTTCAGTAGTGTCCGACTCTGTGCGACCCTATAGACGGCACCCCACCAGGCTCCTCCGTCCCTGGGATTCTCTAGGCAAGAACACTGGAGTGGGTTGCCATTTCCCTCTCCAATGCATGCAAGTGAAAAGTGAAAGTGAAGTCGCTCAGTCATGTCTGACTTTTAGCGACCCCATGGACTGCAGCCCACCAGGCTCCTCCGTCCATGGGATTTTCCAGGCAAGAGTACTACTAAGCTCATGCAATTAACTACTTCGGATGTAATGATGGATTTTAAATAAGAGAATATATGTGTTTTTTGTAGTTTTTTTAATTAAAAAACATTTAACTTTTGTTGAAGTATAGCTGATTACAGTGTTTTATTAATTTCTGTTGTATAGCAAAGTGATTCAGTTATACGTATATTTATAGATATTTCCACATTCTTTTCCGTTATGGTTTGTCACAGGATATTGAACACAGTTCCGTGTGCTATACAGTAAGACCTTGTTTGTCCCTGAAAGTTTTCAGCCCTTAACAGAGGGGGCAGTGTAGCCAAGTGGAGTCCTAACCTATTTAGCTACTGCAGAATATATTCTCTGACCTTTGTGTCTAGGACACAAAGTGAGTGTCCGGGACAGTTGTATGGTTGAGGATGTTTGTATTTATTGCTCCTTCTCTTGATTCTCCATCAGCATCATCCCCAACGAGGAAGGCAATGCTTTGTTGCAATGGAGAAAAGGCGCTCTCTTGGAGCCATTAATTTTGGGCAGTCTCTGACCTGTATTTTTATTTTGTTGCTGTTGTTGCTGTTCAGTTGCTCAGTCGTGTCCAACTCTTTGTGACCCCATGGGCTGCAGCATGCCAGGCTTACCTGTTCTTCACTATCTGCTGGAGTTTGCTCAAACTCATGTCCATTGAGTTGGTGATGCTACCCAACCATCTTATCCACTGTCACCCTGTGCTCCTGCCCTCAATCTTTCCCAGCATCAGGGTCTTTCCCAATGAGTCATCTCTTCGCCTCAGGTGGCCAAAGTATTGGAGCTTTAGCTTCAGCATCAGTCCTTCCAATTATTCAGGTTGATTTCATTTAGGGTTGACTGGTTGGATCTCCTTGCAGTCCAAGGGACTCTCAAGAGTCTTCTCGAACACCACAGTTCAAAAGCATCTTTGGTGCTCAGCTTTCTTTATGGTCCAACTCTCGCATCCATACACAACTGTTGGAAAAACCATAGCTTTGACTATATGGACCTTTGTCAGCAAAGTGATGTCTCTGCTTTTTAATACACCATCTAGGTTTGTCATTGACTTTCTGGATGTTGACAAATAGTAGGTCCAAGTGATTATTTTTTATTTTTTTTTGTTTGCACCATGCAGTCTGCAGGATAGTTCCTCAACCAGGGATGGAGCCCTGGCCCTTGGCAGTGAAAGCACAGATCCTAATCATTGGACCACCACAGAATTCCCGACATGATTTTTAACTGGAGAGTAGGCCCAGGTGGTCTAAAAAGCTTGGGGCTGGTGCACTGAGACGACTCAGAGGGATGGTACGGGGAGGGAGGAGGGAGGGGGGTTTGGGATGGGGAACACATGTATACCTGTGGCGGATTCATGTTGATGTATGCCAATACAATATTGTAAAATTATTAACTTCCAATTAAAATAAACAAATTTATATTTGAAAATAAATAAAAAGTCAAAGCCTAGCAACTATAATCTCCATCTGCAGAGAAGCCTTTTTGGCCAAATCCAGTTTAAGTGTATGATGGCACATAACTGTAGTAACTGATCTGCAGTGACCATATCAAAAGTGGTTAGGTTTCTTTCTTTGGTTTTGGTGAATGAACCTTGGAAATACATGTGGGTACATTAAGTATAAGTACAGAGCAAGAAGCCAAAAGGATGTACAGTGGAATGAGAGCATCCTTTCAACTTCACGTTTGCAGTACCCTTCTGAGGTCATCATCATCTGCAGTTTGTTGTGTAACTTCTCTGAAATTTTATCCATTTACGTATGCATTTATTTCTGTACATTCCATCTATTACTTTGTGTTATTGACTCACTACATTTTGCAGCATTATGAACTTTTTTCAAAGAGCTTAATGAAAACATCTCATAGAATGAATGTGTGATAATTTACTAAATTACTCCCTTTGAAATGGATATCTAAGTGGTTAATGGTTTGCTGTTTTACATGTATAATAAATACTCTTGTATGTATGCTTTCGGGAATTGTGGCAGTTCAAGTATAGAGTATATTTTTCACAGTATAACTGCTGGGTTCAATGTATGTGTAGATTACATTTTGCTAAACATTTCCAAGTTTTCCCACTGAAGAGATTTTCCCATGATATTGAATGAGAGGATTTGTATCTCATGCCCTCACCAACACTCGACTCTTAAAACATCCTTTTATTTTTGCCCTTCTAATAGGTGAAATAGAACTGATGTTTTCTTGTATTCAGTATGTTTGTCTTATGTTTATTGGCTGTTTTAGATTCATTTTTCTGAAGCTGCTTGTTCATGTCCTTTCTTCACTTATCTCAAACTTTTTAAAAAATAATTTTTATTGGAGTATAGATGCTTTACAATGTTGTGTTATTTTAGTTTCTGCTGTACAGCAAATAGAACCAGTTATACATATACCTACTCTTTTAGAGTCTATTCCCATATAGGCCATTACAGAGTATTGAGTGGAATTTCCTATGCTATACAGTAGGTGCTTATTAGTTATCTATTTCATACATAGTAGTATGTATATGTCGATCACAACCTCCCATTGTATCTCGCCTTTTCCCCTTCAGTAGCCATAAGTTTGTTTTCTACATTTGTGGCTCAATTTCTGTTTTGGAAATAGGTTCATTTGTACCATGATTTTTTTTTTTAAAGGTTCCACATATAAGCGATGTCATAAGATATTTGTCTTTCTCTGTCAGACTTACTTCACTTAGTCTAACAATCTCTCTAGGTCCATCCATAATGCTGCAAATGGCATTATTTTATTATTTTTTATGGCTGAGTAATATTCCATTATAAATGTACCACATCTTCTTTATCTATTCCTTGGACTTTAAAAAAAATGCTGATTTATAAGTATTCTTATGAAATATTGAAGTATAATAGATATACATTAGAGTGTCCTGATCAAAATTATACATTTTAAATCTTCATGAAATGAACGCATCTGTGTAGCCACCACTCACACTCACTCATCTTTTCACCTGAGAATCCCTTCTGCCCTCTCCCAGTCATTGCTCCCTGTCCCAGAGGTAACCACTATCGTGAATTCTACCACCATACATTGCTTTGTCTGTCTTCAGAGTTATGCAAACAGAATCACAAATAGATTACCTGTCTAGTGAATGCTTTGTGTTCTTTTGCACCTTATCATTATTTGTTGAGACTCATACATGTAATTGTGAGGAGCTGTAATTTGTTTATTGTCACTGTTGTGTGGTGTTCCAGTGGATAAATATACAGTACCAGCCTCTTACCCACTCTACTGTTGAATATTTGGGTTGTTCACAGTTTTGACAATTAGGAACACTGCTACTGTCAACATTTGGTAAGCATCTTTTGGTATCCGTATGTGTGCATTTCTCTTGGATACAGGGGAGTAGAATGACTGGGTCATAGAGCATGACTAGCTTTTATAGATACTGGCAACCAGTTTTCTGAAGTGTGCCAATTTATATTTCTACCAGCAGTTTTTTTTTTTAATGAATTTTTAAAAATATAAATTTATTTATTTTAATCGGAGGGACTACCAGCAGTTTTTAAGAGTTCCAGCTGTATCATATCCTTACTAACATTAGAAATGGTCAGCCTTTTTTTTTTCTTTTGTCGTAGTATCTCTCTGTGGATTTTAATTTTATTTTTCCGGGTGACTAACGAAGTTGAGCATATTTTCAAATGTTTATTGTTCACATATCCATCATCTTTCATGAGGAGCTTGCTTAAGTCTTTTGCCCATTTTCCTAGTGGGTTGTTTTTCTCTTTCTTATTCATTTGTTAGACTTAACATATTCTGGATTCAAATCTGCTAGTAGTTATCAGTCTTATAAATATCTTCTACCCTGTGGCTGACAGTTTTGCTCATTTAATAAGGTCTTTTCATGTAGTTTAATTTAATCTTTCCCTTTATGATGAGTATATTTAACTCCTATTTAAGAAATTGTTTATTGCCCACAAGATTATGAAAATATCCTCCCATATTATATTTCAGATATCTCCTATGTTATCATTTACTTAGCGTATTTATATCTATAGCTCATCTACAATTGTGTTTGGTGTATGGTGTGAGGTAGGGTCAATGGCCCAGTACCGTTTATTGAAAAGACCTTTCTTTCCTCCACTGTACCTTAGGATTGTCACCCTATATGTGTGGATCTTTTTCATTCCATGATCTTTTTGTTTATCCATGTGTCAGTGCTATTCTGTATTAATTACTATAGCTTTGAACTAAATTTTGATATCTGGTAGTGACTGTCTTCTATGTTATTCAGTACCATCTGACTATTCATGACTCTTTGCTTTCTACTTAAACTTTAGAATCAGTTTATTAATTCTCATTAAAAAACTGCTAGAATTTTGATTGCTAATAGTAACTCTTCTAATCCACTAACATGGTATGTCCCTCTGTGGTGTGCTTACTCTAATTTCTCTCAGCAATGTCTTATTATTTTTCTTGGTAGAGCTCTTAAGCATTTTTTATGTTTCCCCTCTAGATATTTGATTTTTATGCTGTATCTTTAAAAATTGTATCTATTTATGATCTGGTATAGAAATAACTGGTATTTGTGCATTGACTTAATGTCTGGTGGCCTTGCTAAATTAACTTCTCATTTCCCTTTGGTTCCCTGGTTCTGTCTGCCAGTTTGCCATACACCCCTGTCCTAATATCTGGGGATGTTTGCAGAGCTGCGTGCAGCTTTGAGTACCTTTTCTCTGTACATCTTCCATCCAGTCTCAGTTGTAGGGAGCATCTTCCTGCTTTGTGAGCAAGAGAAGACTGCCTGGCTGACAGTGGGACCTCTGCTCCTTTCCCTGCATAAGATTTGATTGAGGTATATTATCAGCTCTTAGCACATTCCTTCTATATTCCTATAATGTAAGTTTTAATGTATTTGATAGATACATTGAATTTGCTCTTTAAATTTGGGCTTTGGGTTGGTCATTTCTTAGTGTTTCTGGTCATTATATTCTTTCTCTAGTTTTTCTTGCTTCGTGTTGCTTTGGTAGGTTTTATAGAGGACAGTGATAGGGAAGGAGAGGAGAAAAGTCCCCTTTCTACCTTGTTTAACTTTTATTCTCTGAGTGATAATGTTAATGGTTCTCTAATGACTTTGATTCAGCTCAATTAAATACATATTTTTCAGCATCATTTTTTTAAAGCCAAGTCTTTAAAGTCTTATTCAGTGTATTCTTCTTCCCCACAATATGTTGTTTTTTTAAAAAAAGTTCCATTAATAGTTGTTTTTACCAAAGAAGTCCAATGTGTGGTGTGGTGTCATAGGTGTTGGACTAAGGGGCATCTTAAGTCATCTGTCAAGGCTGGACTTGGGTGGCAAGATCTATCCCCTTGCCAGCTCTCATTGCCATGGCATTAGCTTCTGATTAATCCTTGCGTGTTAAATAAAAAGCCAGATATTATTATTAGGTTTAGAGATTTCACAAGCATTTATTGCTCAGTAAGCATTTATTAAGCAGCCAGTATGGGCCGGTGCTTTCACAGACCCTGGGGATAGAAAGTTGAATACTATGGAATGAGCCTGACTTCAGGTTTTCACAGGCTGGTTGGAGAAGACACCAGGATTTCTTCTGCATGGTGAAAGGTGAGGGCAGCAGGGACAGGGGCTTTGGGTGCCAGAGGAGAGATGCTAAGCCAGCTAAGAAATAATGGTTTGAGAATGAGCAGTCAAGCTTCAAATTTCTAGCAACCACACTCAAACAGGTCCTTCCCAGGTGGCGATAGTGGTAAAGAATCCACCTGCCAGGACATGCAAGAGACACAGGTTCGATTCCTGGGTAGGGAAGATCCCCTGGAGTAGGAATGGCAACCCACACCAGTATGCTTGCCTGGAGAATCCCGTGGACAGAAGAGCCTGGCAGGCTATGGTCCATGGGATTGCAGAGTCGGTCATGACTGAGCAGAGCAGACATTCAAACAGTAGTCTAGAGACAAAAAAATGTCAGGATTCTGTTTTATAAAACTCTCCCACCTCTGTTTTCTGTGCAGTGAATGCTTTATTTATGAGGCAAAAGTAGCAGCGTTCTGTCATGAAGGGATAGTTAGGACTTTTAGGAGGCACATTTTATCAAATCACTGGGCAAGTCATGGCTGTATCCCCAGCTCATCACAGCAGTGAATGGCACATAGTACATGCTCAATAAGTATTTGTTTATTGAATAAAGGAAGATTGAGGAGCTCAGGCTGCTCTGGTTGTTCTGGAGAGGGTTGCAGGTTAGGGTCTGAGTTTCATCTGAGGACAGGCAATAGAGTTGTGCTAGCATCCCAATAACCAAAGCACAGGGGGCGGGAGTAAAATCATATGTAAGGGGGATTGTTAGAAACACGCAGATGATGTTTCCCAAGAACCCAGCTCCTCCCCTTAGTTCTGGCCAGTGAGAACTTTGGAATGAATGTAGCAACCAGTGAGGATTGATGGGTTACTCCACTGACAGCAGTCTGTAAGTGATCATCAGAGGTGGGTAATTGTGTTTCCAATTGCTCTTCTGCCTGTTTATTCCTGGTTTGTAGAAGAAGCAAGGAGAAGGCTATGGCACCCCACTCCAGTACTCTTGCCTGGAAAATCCCACGGATGGAGGAGTCTGGTAGGCTGTTGTCCATGGGGTTGCTAAGAGTCGAACACGACTGAGTGACTTCACTTTCACTTTTCACTTCCATGCATTGGAGAAGGAAATGGCAACCCACTCCAGTATTCTTGCCTGGAGAATCCCAGGGACGGGGGAGCCTGGTGGGCTGCCATCTATGGGGTTGCACAGAGTTGGACACGACTGAAGCGACTAGGGGGCAGCGGCAGCAGCAGAAGCAAAGTGAAAGTGTGCTGCTGAAGAAACTCTAGCTTGAAAAACTGGGCTCTGGGCTTTTCATCCCTGAGCTAGTGCTTCTTGTGCCTAGAACCCCTGAGAACCTCTCAAAACCTGGTTTCTCCCTATTAAGTTGCAGTTGTCCCATTCACATTCTAGGAAGACTCATTCCCACTCTGGGATGGGGTGAGTGCCTTTCATGTTACACTCAATGAAGCAGAGAGAATGACCATCTGCTGTGTGTTGGAAGGAGCTAGATGCCCTGGTCCAGGGTGGAGACTCTCCCTGGGTTGTTTTCATTCTGACTTCATTTGAATATGCGTGTACTCTTTATTAGGACTCCCCTGGTGGCTCGGACGGTAAAGCGTCTGTCTACAAGGCAGGAGACCTTGTTCAATCCCTGGGTTGGGAATATCCCCTGGAGAAGGAAATGGCAATCCACTCCAGTACTATTTCTGTCTGGCTCTTGACTTTCCGAGTTCAAGACTATTCTGGCTCTTCCCATAGTCCTAGAGTTTTGCTCCTTCTAGATGCTCCAAATTCTCCTTCAGGGAATGGGCCTTACAGAGGCTGCTTTCTCTGTGACACCCAGCAGAGTGCAGGTTGCCACTCCTGTTTGCTAGGGAATGGCTGCTTGGTTACCCATCGAGGCCTCTCTGCATGTGGAATCCTAGTCCTGTCTGCTCTCTCCCTGAAGACTATTCACTGCAAGTTGGAGCTAAGGGGAAGGTATTATTTCAATCAACTAATCAACCTGAGTGTTTTCATGTGTTCAGGCAGTGATTTAGGTATGTGAGAGACACCAAGGAACAAAAACGAAAAGCTTACACTTTGTGGTGCTTACATTCTTGTGGGTGAAGGGGACAAATGGTATACAGTATTCATAGATTAGTCAATGGGATGGTGTGGTAGATGTATGTGCTCTGGATAAAGGAGAACCCTGCTGCTGCTAAGTTGCTTCAGTCGTGTCCGACTCTGTGCAACCCCATGGACTGCAGCCCACCAGGCTCCACCATCCCTGGGATTCTCCAGGCAAGAACACTGGAGTGGGTTGCCATTTCCTTCTCCAATGCAGGAAAGTGAAAAGGGAAAGGGAAGTCGCTCAGTCGTGTCCGACTCTTTGCGACTTCATTGACTGCAGCCCACCGGGCTCCTCCATCCATGGGATTTTCCAGGCAAGAGTGCTGGAGTGGGGTGCCATTGCCTTCTCCAAAGGAACCCTAGAGCCTGGTAAAGGGAAGGTTGCACTATTAAGTAGGGAAGTCAGGACAGGCCTACAAATTGAGCTTTGAGCAGAGACCTGAAGGCAATGAGGGACTGC
This sequence comes from Bos mutus, assembly GCF_027580195.1. Classification (NCBI taxonomy): domain Eukaryota; kingdom Metazoa; phylum Chordata; class Mammalia; order Artiodactyla; family Bovidae; genus Bos; species Bos mutus. The sequence continues at coordinate 73,153,823 of NC_091618.1, read as the reverse complement.
ACCAGTTGGATTCTGGGGTAAGAATGCTCTGGGTGGAAGTACTAGCTAGAACCCAGGCTTGCAGGAGTGTGCCTGGCTCAGGGGAGGTCAGTGAGCAGGTGCAGCTATAAGGGGAGGAGGTCAGCGCATGGGGCCTCATCCATCATAAGGACCTAGGCCTTTCCTGGGCATGGGGCAGGTAGAACCACTCTGGCTGCATGTTGAGAATGGGCTGGGGCAGAGGTGCAGGCAGGGGGACAGTTAGGAGGATGTGGGAAGTCCAGGCAAGACACTTTGGGATTTTCCTCCTGTTATAAACCTGAATGCAAGTGCATCTTTTACAGCAAAGCTGCCCAGGTCACCATAAATGACATTCCCTGCCCCAGAGCAGTAGCTCAAGAGCAATGATTTCTAACATCTTCATACACATTCTTGCTGTGGGGTCACACAGGTTATTGTGTGATGGGATTGGGGAAGGAACTTTATGGCTACTTTCTGTACATGACTGCCTGTCTCTTGGTGATGTGGAAGAAAGAGAGAAACCTTCATAATCATCTCTGAGGTCTTGGCAAGGACTCTCTGCAGATAGGCAGATCCCTGGACAGTGGGTGGTCAGTGCCCATGGCCTGACGGGGCTAATGAAAGCTTCTCAGATTCCAGGGAAGGTGAAGCTCTCAAAGAATGGTGTAGGCTTTGAGAACTGACCCACGATACAGCTTTCTGTAATTTGCCAGGAGCCACTCCCCTGACACTGGAAATGTCAGATGCTAGTGTTTGTGAAGCCCATGTGAATATTTAGCAGGCATTTTGCTGGGTATTGCAGACATGGGGATGACACTGCTATCTCTTCCCTTAAGCTGCTCAGGGCTATACCCTCAAGCCTGCCTGGTCAGCTACATACCCAGAGAGGCCAATTGAGCGAGGCCAGCCAGGTCCAATGCTGTAGGAAAGACAGCTGCCCAAGAACATGTCCTGTGCGAACACAGCACTGGCTCTGCTGAAAGGGACTGCCCAGCACCAGCAGATCTCGGGTTTTCGAGACAAGCCAAAAATTCCAGTGGTTTTTTCCATTCCTTCCTTCCTTTCCTCCCTCCCTCCCTTTTCTTTTCCTAATTTGTGAAGTCTCTCAATTAAAAATGTTCGTATTTCTGATACTTGAATCATACTATATGGGTCGAACAAAGACTTCTAAGTTTCATCCTCAGGTGGCCCTCTTGCAGATTCTGGTCTAGACAAAGTACAAAGTTGTTACTGTGCTGCCACTGAAGATGAGTAGCTGAACAGGTTCAACAGCCTTGTTGATTTGTTTTTCTAACTGCGTTCCCTCTGTCCCTTCAGTGATGACTGAATTCAATATCCTGTCACTCATTTGTGGTAGTACGTTACATTCTTGTTTGAGTGGGAGGGAGCGTCTGAAAGCTGTCGGAGGTTCTGTTGAAGTGAGTCAGAACATCAGTCAATTTTGTCTCCTCCTGCTGCCTAGATTGCAGCCAGTATGATGAAATTGGATGATGGAAAGATGGTTCACAAGTTGAGTTAGTTCCATGGCTGTGGGTGAGGTGGTTGCTAGGCATCTGAGTGACAGAGGTGGTCTAATTAAAGTGGGATTGATTTATTAATGGAGCTTTACTGGGTACATAATTTAGCAACTCAGAGGTGTTATGGGGCCTGGGGTATTACTAAAAGAGTGCTAAGACTCAAGACAATTATTGCCTGGCTTTGGTGAGAATGACAGATGGGTCCTCATTGTTGGTTAAATTTTGCCTGTAGTTGAAATGGCCTTCTTTGTTTCATCCTTGAGGGGCTCCAGGCCTTGACCCTCAGTTGCCTCGCTGCCTCTCTCACCGCCCTGTGCATTTCCAAGGCACTTTGCTCCTCCCGAAGCCTCTCTGGGAGCCCACTGCTCCTGCTGCTTACTCAGCTGCGTGATTTGCATGTGGTTTGGCCCTGACAATGGGTTGCCTGGGTCTGATCCATTTTCCAGCTGTCCTTCTGTTTGAATTGGAGTTTCCAGCTGAAGTGATTTCTGGCCGGAGTGGAATTTATTTAAAGAAGGTCTGGTCTTTAACTAGACCTGTATAAATATTTATTTAGGACTTCTGTTGCATGTGTGCTTCTGGGGGTGTAGCTCTTATCACCCCCGTGACATGTCAATGAAGGAAGAGTGTAAGACACACAAAAACTAGGGAGGCTGGAGGTCCCTTAGGGGGGAAGTGACATTTTGCTTGTGTCCCTGGCCTGTCTGCCCCTACTGTGCTTCTGAGAACTCTTTGGAGGCATTTCCAGGCTTTTCATGTAGGTGATTTGGCCTTGGGAAATGGGTTTCAGAAACAGAGGCATAATGAAGACATGTATGGTAGCTTGTGTTCCTCTTAACTGGAAGCTCATGTGTGCTCATGAGCTCACAATGCCGCCTGCTCCCTGGTGTGCATCATAAATATGATTTCTGCTGCATTGTTACAAGTTGGGTAACTTTTCCCTCAAATAAAATGTATTTCTTTTTCTAGTTTGAATGGATGTATAGGCTGGTTGTGGAAAATATAGGCAGTACAAAGAAGCAGAAAGAAATCTACTCAAATATTCCAACCCACCAAAGATTAACTGCTGTTATCATTTGATGGATTTTTTAAATAAAAGTTGTTTTCAGTTCTATTTTAGAGCATAAATGTCCAGTATCACATACATCATTTTGTTGCTTACCTTTTCTACCTATTCCCAAACAATAAGGAGATCTATTATCTCACGTAGCTCCCCTCTTACTCCCTTTTGTCTCAGACCAAATGGCCTCGTACATTGCAGGTACTCCACCTCAGGGCCTTTGCACTGACTTTTCCCATTATCTGGACTTTTCTTCGTCTAGGTGACTGTGTGACTCACTCCCTCACCTCCTCCAGATCTTTGTTCAAATCTCACCTTCTCGGTGAAGCCCCTTCTGACCTCTCCATTCGGTTTGCACCTATACCAGCCAGGGGGCTTCCTTAGTGGCTTGGACGGTAAAGAATCTACCTACAATGCAGGAGACCCGGATTCGATTCCTGGGTCGGGGACATCCCCTGGAGAAGGGAATGGCAACCCACTCTAGTATTCTTGCCTGGAGAATTCCATGGACAGAGGAGCCTGGTGGGCTACAGTCCATGGGGTTGCAAAGAGTTGGCCATGACTGAGCGACTAACACTTTCACTTTTCAGCCAGAACTGCTCCTGACCTGGACCCATTCCTTTCCCATGACACCAGTACTGATGGCACTCAATATATCAGCTATTTATTATCAATATTATTATTTTTTCTAGTATGCTAAAATAAGCATTAGCCAGCAGTACACTTGCTAAACATTTTTGAACAGCTATATATATAGCTTATTCTTTAAATGGATCATTCTTTAATCACTACCCTACTGCTGGATATTTAAATTGTGTCCAGTGTTTTGTTAGTATAAATCATGCAAATGTGCTATGAACCTTTTGGTAGAAGGTGTTTGTCCATTTCTTAGGCATTAAAAGAGATTTTTGGAAAAGGGATGATTTGGGTCAAGATGTATTATATCCAGTGATACAAACTCAACTCAGACTGGCAGAGGTAAATTAAAGGAAATTATTGGTTTATGTATTTGAAAAACAGGCGGGGCTGATTCCAGATGTTCAGTCCATGTCACCTGGCTTTGGTTCATTATCTTCATATCCGCATTCCTCTGTGTTGGCCTCATTCTAAGTTGGCCTTCATCGTTGAGGGCAAAATTGCTACTGGCAGCTGTTGTTCTTGTGCTTCCAGCTCTGTGTCCCCTCTTAGATAGAGAGACATCCTCTTCCAGGATTTTCAGCAGAATCTCAGGACAGATTCTCACTGGCTCAAATTGAATTGTGCCATCTCTGAATCATTAACTTTGGCCATGGGACAGGGATAGGCTAGAGTGGGGGTCATGATGACATCCCACCCAAACCCCAGAGTCTGAGGGTAGGTGACCTCCTGTTTCCCAGAGGAGACTCAGGGCCCTTCTGCCCAAATGGGGAATGGCTGCTAGGCAGGCCCCAAGCTATAGATCTTCATTTGACTTAGGAACATCCTAAGGACTCTTGAGTCTTCATATATATATATATAAACAAGATAGCAGGGAAAGTCAGAGGAGCCCCGTTGCTATGCATTTCTGGGTGTGGAGAAGGAAATGGCAACCCACTCCAGTACTCTTGCCTGGAAAATCCCATGGACGCAGGAGCCTGGTAGGCTGCAGTCCATGGGGTCGCTAAGGGTCGGACACAACTGAAGCGACTTCACTTTCACTTTTCACTTTCATGCATTGGAGAAGGAAATGGCAGCCCACTCCAGTGTTCTTGCCTGGAGAATCCCAGGGACGGGGGACCCTGGTGGGCTGCCGTCTGTGGGGTCGCACAGAGTCGGACACGACTGAAGCAACTTAGCAGCAGTAGCAGCAGCAAGGTCAGCCTAATCAGATGGCAGCCTGCTTTCACTCTCATCATGGGGGAGTGAGAGATGGGGAGTAGTGTAGGTCTCAGCTCCTAGGGGAATGAGACTCGGTGGCCTGTAGGTAGTACTGCCTCCCTGAGTGCATGGTTCAGTGATGAATGTTAGAGACAGTCTCTGAATGTGAGGAGCAGAAACATTGCTGAAAATTTCCCCAATTTTCCCACTGGTACTAGTAGTATCCAGATGAATTTGGAGGCTGGTAACAGTTGGAATGTGTAGCCAAGATTCATCGTCTATACATTTTTGTATCAAATTGAAATGTGGAGAGAGGTTTGGGGTGAAGTAGAAAAGAATAGCTTTGTTGCTTTGCCAGGTGAAGGGGGATACAGCCAGCTAATGCCCTCAAAACTGTCTATTCCAACCTGGAGTGGGTAGTGAGGAGTTTTATTGCAGTGGTTCAAAGAGGAAGGTGTGATCAGCTCATAGACATTCTGTGATTGGTTGGTGGTGAGGTAATAGGGAGCATCATCAACCTTCTGGTCCTACTGGTCTGGGCTGTGAGTGCTTGTGGACAGCATACAGTTAACTTCTCCCACCTATGGGAGTTTCAGTATATACAAAACTGCTAACAGATCCCTGGAATAGGAAATGGCAACCCGCTCCAGAATTCTTGCCTGGGAAATCCCGTGAACAGAGGAGCCTGAAGGGCTACAGTCCATGGAGTCGCTAAGATACTGCTATGTATATATCCCTCGAGAGGGAACCAGGATCCTGTTGTAAGTCTGCACTATTGTTTGTTGGCTGCTCCTCCCTTGTCTCTACATCCCTTCCCTTCCTTTATTAGAATCTGCTGTTTGGAACTCAGGGAAGGCCTTGGAGGCTGAATGAAGCCTGTTTCCTGCAAACAAGAAAACGAGTGACGCAGAAAGGCTTTTGCATGCAGGGCCCTGCTTAGTTTCAGGTGCTCTATTCAGGAGCAGCTTCAGTATTAAACAGCCTCGCACCACGTGCTGAGAGCCACAGAGACTTCATTACCTTCAGCCGGACCTCTGCGTCAACCACGGACAGCCTTCCTAGGAGAGCATTGCCCTTGCAATGGGGTTGGATCTTGCCAGCTTGCATCGTAATGGCCTGAGGTCAAAAGGGCCTTTTCCTCTTTGTTGTCCAGCATTGAGTCTAGCACCTGCATGAAAGGCACCGCTGGACTTTTGATGGATCTTTGCTGGCTTCCCAGCTCCCTTCAGCCACGTACATGTGGGCTGCAGGGCCACCTGCCCTGTAATCTCTGCCTTGGTGGGTCATTCTGGCCCAGGACTTCTTCAAATGGAACTCGTTCTGAGTGTGAGGGAGACTGAAAATGCCAAGATGAAAACCCCACAGTTGGCTCTCTTTCTGTGGGAGCAGGGGCTGTCTAAACTAGTCCCACCTTTAAGGCCCTTCTTATCCCAGAACTAGATATGTCTTGTCCAGTTATGGCTCCCCACACTCCTGCCCCAACCAAAAGTCATTTACTCTTCAAAAACTCCTAAAAAGCTGACTGATCTCTTCCACTGGGTCCTGTGCTAATGATTATTTGCTGTTCTGTCATCTCAAAAGCTTGGGGATTGCTCCCACAGGACAGCTGCCAGAGCTGTAGCCAAGTGGAGGGCCCTTCAGTGCACCCTCAGTTCCCCACACAATCTTCAGCCGCTCTCATCTAGAAAATTAGATGGAACCAATTTAGAAGTAAATGGGACATGGGAATGCCTTCCTTCTCTTAAGGACTCTACATGGTCATGGAGCCCTCCTGCTCCCGTTTTCCTTGATGCATGGGGGTGTAGAACAACATAAAGATTTCACTTGTCCTATCAGTGATTCATCCACTGGGCAGGCTTAAGCCACACAAGCAGAATTTTATAGTTCTGAAAGTACATGATATCATGGGCCTTGACTGCCATGGAGTCAGGGAAATCCCACCCTTCAGCGGCTGTCTCCTCTGTTGGATTCTAGAGTCTCTGAGACAAGGTTCCTTGTGTTTCTTAATAAAATCAAGTGGGCATCAACTTTGAAATCTGTAACTTGTGGAACCCTATGTCAATGTCACAGGTTTGGAGACCTATAGCAAGGTCACAGGACAAAAATCTCTGAATTAACCAGGTTCCATAGCAACTGTTGCCATGAGCCTCCTGATGTAAACCTGCCAATTCCTTGACCCCATATTAGGTAAAATACCCACTCTATTTAATCTACCCTGGTAAAGGAATGGCAACCCACTCCAGCATTCTTGCCTAGAAAATTCCACAGACAGAGGAGCCTGTGTTTATACTCCATGCCTGTCTCTCTGCTCCTCAGTCTGTGTAACAAACCATGGCCAACCCTAGCTCTGATGTTTCCAAGTTTCATTTCCAACAGGGTAAATTGACCAACTAGAATCCCAGTCTCAACTATTCGTTTATTTTTTAGTTGGAAACTTTACTAGAACACTTGCCAATCACGTGTCCCAATTATCTATAAAAATCAAGTCAGTAGTTGGTTGCTTATAACATTCAAAGGGGCTTCCCTGGTGGCTCAGTGGTAAAGAATCTGCCTGCCAATGCAGGAGACTCATTCAGTCCCTTGGTTGGGAAGATCCCCTGGGAAAGGAAATGCAACCTACTCTAGTATTCTTGCCTGGGAAATTCCATGGACAGAGAAGCCTGGCGGGCTACAGTCCATGGGGTTGTGAAGAGTTGGACACGACTGTGACTGAACGACAACAGCAGCATTCAAAAATCCATCAAATTGTTGCTAGGCAAAGAAGATAGGTATATTGACATACTAGATTAGGTCTACTAGGAACTTGGTCAGAGTTGGGAGAAATGAGTTCTTAGTGTATTTATCAGCTACATCCTTTATAACAATAAAATTCTTAGATTCTATTTCTGCTACACAGAGGACTTCCTTATACATAGAAAATGAAACATGTTTGGGTTGCCCTGGGTTGGATGACCCACCCCTGTGGCTGAGGGCAGGAGTACTAAGCCCAATATGGCTGCCTGGGGTCCACGTGGATAAGCAGAGAGCAGCTCTCAGAGAAGGGACATGTGCTGAGTTGAGTGGGAGTCCAAGCGGATGTTGACTTCCATGCTCTGTATCCACGCCTTCCTTACTCCTTGAGTGAGTGCTTGTAACACCTGTGCCTGGAACAATCCACTTCACAGCCTTGCTGACCCTCAGGGTTGGGTTTCATTCTTTATTAGTGAGTGGGCATGTGCTTGTTTAATACGGCTTTTGCCTGGAACCCTGCCTTATTAAGTCAAGTCGAGAACTGTCTTGGAAGCTGCACGTGGTTTTGGCACAGAACAGATCACAGAATCAGAAAAAAAGTGCTACCCAATTGACTTGCCCCCCAAAAGGTAGATTGGTTTTTGAGTATGGATGAAATATGTCTTAATTATAATTGTGGCACCTACTTTTGTAGACATCTCTTGTTTAAGATAATTTATTCTTGTTTTCCTAAACAGTTTTATTGAGGTCCACACTGGATTTTCAGCTCTGGAGGGCAAGAGATTTTTTTCCAACTGTGCTAGCAATGGTGTGTGTATCAGTAAATACCTTATTATGAGAACAGTTCAGATGGTTACAGTTTCACTTTCAAAGTTTAATCTGGTTCCTACCCCTCTATTCCCAGTTGTTAAATTCTCAGCGTCTCAGCAGTCATTTGAGTGACAATCGCTTGAGTGTTTTCATTCGGAAGCTGGCCCTTTGGTGCTTCAGGGTACACTGGGAAGGGAGGTCCTTGCAAGTGAAGTCTGGAATCTTCATATCACTCTTGAATTTTTTTTTTTTTTAATTCTCAGATATGACAAGTACAGTTAATTTTTAATTTCATTCTCATAGAACTTTTCCAGTGATGTTTAAAAGGCCATATCAAATATATGAATACTCTCACAAATGAGAGAAAATATTCACAAGATCTTAAAATATTCTGAATAATATTTTCTTTCTTTTTAGCTGTCTCCGTTATGAGGTACAGCGCCTCTGCTTTTGGGTTTGCAGTAAGTAACCTGAAATGTACTTTTATGAAGTTTTGCACGTTTCTCCCGGGCCCACAAATCTCACGCTGGGGCCTCTGATTTAAGAGGGTGATTAGCAGATGAGAGAGAGAGCATAACAAACATACCTTTTATGGAAGTTGTTTCTACAAACAATTATAATTTGATAGAAGTAAAGTGCAATGACAGTGTATAATTCTCAACAACAGATCAGGGCCACCATGTTTTCTGCAAATCCTTTAGAGGATTTTTTTTTTTTTTAGGGTTTAGCCCTTTCCCCAGCCCCTTAAGGTTGTAGGTTTGAAAATGGGCACACACTGAAGTGAAGCGTTTGCTGGTGTGGGCAAAGGTGATGTGAGTTAAGATGGGGCTGCCGTCAATAGGATGTCAGTCTTCAGCCAGACTAGGGGTACCCTGGTTTCTGAACCTGCTTCCTGATGGCAGCTGGTTACAGAAGATGGGTCTCAGATACTGAAAACTTGGGTAAAGTCTCCCCACATCTTCAAGAGAACATTAGTGCTTGTAGTTTTCCAGACGAGAAGTGTGTTGGGGTGAGGTGATTCATGCAAAGAAAGCTCATTTCAACAGCTCTCCTGCTTCAGGGCTTCCTGTACCCGATGGTGTGTGTTCCCTGTTCCCAAAGCCACTTTTCCCGTTGTTTTGAGGACTTAATGCTTTGAGGCTGGCAGATTCTTTTCAGAATCTTTTGAAAGGTGTGGACTGTCTCTCCAGAAATTACACATACGTCACCCTCCTACCCTGCCCACCTCTGTCACTCACACTCCTCTCTCCTTCCCCTCCTTTCTTCACTCTCTTCCTACACATTCACTTGTTCATTCGAACAAAAGCACTGGTTTTTGTATCCAATTTCACAGTGTTGGCAGACTTCGTGGAGCACCCTGGGTGACCCCACCCTCACCCCTGGACCCCAGGTAGAATAGTCCTATTGAGAGCCAGAAACACAGAGTCCTTGGCCCAAATTCTTTGCTTGGGATGGACAGGAAAATGCTGAAATCATATTGCCTGCCCTGGGGAGATCAATTTCACATGTGTCATAAGTGTCACCACCCCACCCCCATCACCAGCGTGCTGGTAGTCAGGGGTCCCTGGAGCAGAGCTCAGCGCACATAGAGTGTGGCTCTCCCCATACCCCCGGCAGCAAGTGGCCAGGAGGAGCCATGACCCTGGCATCACATGGGCGTGTTTGGTGCCCTGACTTAGAATTCCCAGGATCTCCACCTTGAGGATGCTGAGTGGCCAGCATTGTAATGATGTGAAGCCTCTTTGCTCTGAGGTCACTGGTTCAGATGTTCCAAGTCACAGAACAATTGCCATGTGTCTTCACAGTTGCAACCTATTAACTCTGGAAAACCACTAATACTGTGTCTCCTCCTTCTAGTTTGATGCCATCCTCGATGTCCTGTCATCGGCGATTGTCCTATGGCGTTATAGCAACGCGGCTGCTGTACACTCTGCCCATAGGGAGTACATGTAAGTGGATTTTTATCTTCTTTCACTTGCAGAACCCTTGCCACATAATCAGGCTGTCAGCATGGCTCACCTTGCAGCTTTGGTACAGTGATGAGAATGAGGTTCCCAAATTGCCTTTGAGAGTGGCTGGTGTGATATCACATATATGATTGGCCCCTTCTGGGATGCTCAGAGAGATGGGATGTCCCCTTATAATTTTCCCTGTTCTCTGCTCTTGAGCCTGGAGTGAATGTTTGTATGCTTATTTGTCTGTCCATCCATTCATCTATTCATTGATCAATCTGAAACTGCACAGCTCAGATTGGGACTTGAACCCACTGTCTTAATTGAAATCATATACTCAGTCTCAGGACTTAGTGAAGCTCAGATTCTTTATGTCTCAGCACAGAAAGAATTTAGTAAGAGACACAAAGTGACAGCTAAGAAGTGGATTTATTTAGAGAGATACACATTCCATAGACAGAATGTGGTCTGTCTCAAAAGGCTAGAGTGGCCGTGGGAGAAACACACTCCACAGAAGAAAATGTGGGCCATCTCGGAAGGCGAAAGGCCCTGAAATATGAGGTGGCTAATTGTTTCCTTTAAAAAAATTTTTTTTGTTTATTTGGTGTGCCAGATCTTAGTTGTGGCATGTGGAATCTAGTTCCCTGACCAGGGATCAAACCTGGGTCCCCTGCATTGGGAGCATGCAGTCTTAGCCACTGGACCACCAGGGAAGTCCTGGGGTGGTTAGTTTTATGGGCTGGATAATTTCATAGACTAATGAGTAGGAGGATTACTCCAACTAGCTTGGAGAAGGGACAAGGATTTCTAGGGCTAGGGCCATCACCCACTTTTTGGCCTTTTATGGTTTGCCTCAGAACTGCCATGACACTGGCGGGTACGTCATTTAGCTTGCTAGTGTATTACAATGAGCGTGTGTATAATGAGGCTTCAGGTCTACTGGGCGTTGACCCTTCCACCACCTTAGACCTAGTTGGTTCTAACCACTTTTTGTCATGTCCTATGTCAATGCCCCCATATCCTATGACATATGCCCATGTCATTCTTTTAAAGGTCATGCCCTACCTCCTTCCCTCCTGTTTCAAATCCATCTAACAATTCATTCATCCTTCCATCTTCTTTCTCTTTATGTTACTGAAATTTTTGTTCCTTTGAATTTTCATGCTTTTTTCCCCATTCTTTTTAAGTAAGATGTGTTCTCCACTGTGATTTACAGAGGACATTTTGAAAGCATTCCAAATTATTCTACTGGTCTTCTGTCCTTCTGTGTATTAGAAAATATTGCTTCCTCAGTCTCCACGTTTTTTGGGTGATTATTTATCTTTGAAGTACTTGTATTTGTGACCATAAAGCGTGTGTCTTTTTCAATTTCCATTTTTTATATTCTTGGTAATTCCCAGGTTCCAAAGTCAGATTTGTTGACTTTGAATCTCAGCTCTACAACTTGTCAGCTTTGTGACCGTGGGAAGCTATCTTAACTGCTCTATGCTTTGTTTCCTTATCTGGAAAAAAGGGGGTATTTGACAATTATGTGAGTGAGATACTAATCATCATGATATATGACATGATATCATATTATATATATAAACTTATGACAGTGTCTGGCATGTAGTTCAGTAAACTTTAGCTGCCATCATTATTAATTATTAAGGGCGTTCCCCTGAGACTGCGTCACCGTGGCTTGTCATTAGAGCAAGAGCTTTACTCCACTTCTATAGCTTTTGGACATCTGAATACAAATGAGGAAATGCCCTGTTGTTTGTGGTGGTGCCTAGACAAGAGGTACTCTTGATGGAGAACCTGTGTCACACTCAGCCATATAAATGTTGAGTGTCAGGGGACTCAGGAAATAGTAATATATCTGAGGTTGCTTGTGCCAAATGGAAGGCTTTTGAAAGATGATGCCAAAACGGACTCACAAATGAGAGCCAATTTTAGTTTAGTTTTGGCTTGAGACAGAGCACTAAAGCTCCTTTTGAGTGTTAAATTAGCCCTTTTAAGAAATATAATTAAAATATCAAATCTGTGACATCATAGATGATGTTATTTAGGATAAAGTTAATTTTTGAAAAAGTGAGTCCATTTACTGGTTGGAAAAATCAAGAAGCAATAGTAGTAAACTGATTTTGCAAAAGATAATGATGGTTCCATAGTGATCAAAGTTGAATTACCACCTGTCTAGCCAAAGGAACCCTGAATACATCTACCCAGGCTGTTGCTGATTGGTCTTTGAGGAATACAGTAAGAACAGTCTAGAGAGTGCAGTATAGAGATATGCTTGACTTTCAAGAGCTAGTTCCCTATCCTGTCAGATGAACACATTCTTTGGATCCATAGTTCTGTTACCAACATGGCAGCCACTGAGGCTCTTTTAGCATTTATATGTGGCTGCTCCTAACTGAGAGGTTAATACACACACCAATACACTATTAACAGAGGTTAATAAAATATACACCAAATCCTGAAGATGTAAGAAAAAAGAATATAAACATTTTATTAATATTTAGAAAACAATATGGATTACTTGTTGATATAAGAATATTTGGGATATATTGGGTTAAATAAACTATTACAATTTTACTTCTGTTTACATTCTTAATGTGGCTTTTAGAAATTTAAAATGACATATGGGACATGTATTAAATTTCTGTTGGGCCTTGCCCTCTGAAAAGAAAGCTCTTCCCTCTGCCTTGCTTATTTTAGCATTGATAATCCAGAATTTGATTTGCAATTCTAGAAAGAATTGTGCTCACTGCTTCTCAATTTCTCTTTTCTAATTTGCTTTTTAAATCTGATTTCCTTTATGCTAAAGTGAGTCTCTTACATATTAGTCACAAAGCCACAAATTATTGTGGCTTTTCTATAGTGTTGGGATCTCAGTGAAACCAGGTGGCCAGCATGTTATCCAACATTGATTGATGATAAGAAATGTCATTGGTTTCACTGTTTTTAACGATCCCCAAATATATACCCTTAAAAATGTATCTTTAATAATACCCATAAGGCAGAAACTCACCAGTTTGCTTTGATAATTCCCAGATGATTGTTCCATGTGATGATGCCCATGGATTCATTTGGAGATTCTTAATCTAGAAATTAAAACAACACTCAGAATCCTCTGTATTGTTGGTTTAGTTTAGATTTTTAATCCCTGGCTCATGCCATGTAAATTAAAAATTCATGAAATCACTGCCAGCTGAGAAACTGGTGTTTGCATATTAATGAGCATGAATAATTATAAGGGGCAAAGCTAGAAAAACTACTGGCTTTCAGTTAGTTGCTGGAGAATAAGTTTTGAGAAAATGAGGAAATATCCAACCAGTCCTTAGTTAACTCTTCTAACTTTCCCTCTTTTGTTTCTAAGCTTCAGAGTGCGTCTTGAACTTGGAATTGCCAATGCAAAGTGATAGAAACCCTGCTCAGCCTTCTGCCTGATGACTGTGGGCACTGACTGTGGATGTGGTGGGTGTTTGATACTCAGAGGGAGAGAGTGTGCCTTCAGCCCCGCCACAGAGCAGAGTGCCAATAAGCTTTGCTTTGTGTCACACTTTTTTATTGTGGGGAAAAACATATCGTATTTACCATCTTAAATATTTTAAGTTTACAGTTCAGTGGTGTTAGGTGTATTCGCAGTGTTGTGGGCAGATCTCGCAAATTGAGACTCCATACTGATTACACAGCTTCCTATTACCCCTCCCCCAGAGCTGGGTAACTGCTGTTCTACTTTCTCTCTCTATGAATTTGACAACTCTAGGTAGGTCCCTCACATAAATGAAATGATACAGTTTTTGTCCTTTTGTGACTGGCTTGTTTCACTTAGCATGATGTCCTCAAGGTTTACCCATGTTATAGCATGTATCAGAGTTTCTTTCCTTTTGAAGGCTCTGTAACATTCCATTGTATGCATAGACCATATTTTGTGTATCCTTTCATCAACCAATAGACATGTGGGTTGTTTTCCCCTCAGCCTTAATAAATAATGCACTGTGAGCATGGATGTACAAATATCTCTTCATTGACCCTGCTTTCAATTCTTTTGGAAATACACCCAGGAGTGAGATTGGTGAGTCATGTGGTAGGACTATTTTTAATGTTTTAAGAAACCTCCATACTGTTTTTCCATAGCAGTTGCTCCATTTTATAATTCCACCAACTAGTTATCTATTTTGAAAAGCTCCAAGTTTAATCGGTTACCATCTTGTCGTAGGGAATATGTATATGGGGAAAGCGAACCGTCGGGCTTACGTGTTGTCAGGGCTTTCAGGAGACCCTGATAGAAGCAGGGGCAAGGGAGGGCTTCTGAGAACATACCAGGACATCCAGATGGCTGAGGGCTGGGAGGGAGGACCAGACAAGGTGAGTGAGTAGTCATGTTGGATTAGAATCCCACTTCTGTTGGTGGCTGTTGGTGTGGGGCACTATCTTGACAATGGGATGCTAAGAACCAGGATTTCACAGGTGGTTCATTTATTGTGTGGATTTAGGGTGGGAGTGAGTGGCTGATAACCTACTTACCCCTCCCCCCCCATCACCTTTCCCCTTTGGTAACCATAAGTTTATTTTTATAATCTGTGTGTCTATTTTGTAAATAGGTTCATTGGTGTCATTTAAAAAAAAATTAAATTCCACATATGAATGATACCATATTTACATATTTATCTTTCTCTGTCTCAGCCAGGTTCCATTAGGGTAAGGGGTGAGGGAGAGAGGCAGAAAAGTCTGGGTAGGTAGAAACTGGGAGTAGGATGAAAGCGTTAGTGGGGAAAGGAGCAGGGCCACCCAGGAGGGTACCGAGGAGTGTGGTTACAGGGTGGGGTGGTGACGGTTGTCCTGGTGATTGTGGGCTTGAGGCCACACAAAAGAATGCTGCTCTCTTTGTGCACTTAGATTGTCATCTCTGAGGTTCGCTAAGTGAGGAAAGCCTGGAGCCAAACCGTGTTTAAAGTCTTTTCTCTTTGGTTTTAACAAATGAGGTTTGCATCCACACAGACTGTTTGGACATATGAACAAAACTTCTGTGAGCACACAAAGAAGACTGGCAGCAGGGTCGCCTCTGGGAGGGGCACTGGGGACAGAAAAGAGGGGAGACACTTTCTTTGTATCCTTCAGACCAGAGCTGTGCACTGAACTCTCTGTGATAATGGACATGTTCTCTGTACTGTCCAGTATGGTAGCCATTAGGCACATGTGACCTTTGAGCCCTTGACATATGGCTAGAATGATGGATGATCTGGATGTTAAACTTTATTTAATGTCAATTAATTTAAATAGTCACACCTGTGACTAGTGGCTACCATGTTGAACAAAGCCTCTTTAACTGGTTTGATCATTTTTTTTAGTCACTAAGTCGTGTCGACTCTTGCGATCCCTTGGACTGCCAGGCTCCTCTGTCCATGGGTTTCTCCAGGCAAGAATTCTGGAGTAGCTTGCCATTTCCTTCTCCAGGGGATCTTCCCAACCTAGGAATTGAACCCGGGTCTCCTGCATTGCAGCATCATTTTTAATCTATTAAAAAAACCCAACAGACAAAGTTGTTAATAAATCAGTGTCCAGGGAATTTGGAAATGAGAGGAAGATATGGCGGGGAGGAGGTGATGGAGCCAGAGGGTGTGGGGGAAATTAGTGCAGGAGGAACTTGGCAAGATTGGAAGACATGGAGAATTTCACGCCTCTCTTAGCCATGCCCAGCCCTGGGTACCATGTAAGTCCACAGGAAGTATCACAGCCTCCCGCTGCCGTCTGCTGTGGAGGGCCATCAGGATGCTTGCCACGGAAGGTACAGCTTGATGCTCGCTGGGGGCCGGTGACATTTTGCATATGATTGCAGCACAGGTGGGAGGCCCCCCCCGAAGGTGTCCCAGTGCCAGCTGTCTGTTTGGGCTATTTATCCATCAACTCCCTGAGATGGAGAGGTGGAGGCAGATGGGAGGCTGTGCACCTTTACAGGCTTCTCATCCTGCTACAATGAAGCAAAAACGCAGCCTGCGAGGTTGTTCTCTTGTGCCAAATGTACCTCCAAATGGCATTACGCTCTGCATCATTTCGGGAAGCAAATGTGAGAGGAATGGAGAAGTATTCTTAGAGAGACAGAATCTTTTGTGTGTCTTCTGTGAAGAAGCTGGGACACACTGATTCTCAAGGAGGCAGGGCATTCACTCTGTTTCTCTTTTCATTTTGCTTGGCCTGAACACTGCCAGTTGACAGGATAGCTTGATAGTCTTTTGATTCCTGGTTTCAGTAGCATCCTTGCTGGTTTTGAAGCCAGTGCCAGAAATTGAAAAAAAAACTGATGCAGTCAAGAAAGGATGGGTTGATAATTTGCTTCTGGCATCTAGTCTAAGTAGATTGCAAAGGCGAATGTTGTACCAGGAACATAAAATAGTACCACATCCCCCCATCCCACCTTCTCAGGGAGCATCCTATCTGATCATAAATTGAGGGCTCTGGGAAGGCGAATTGCATTTTCCCCACATTTGTCTAGTGCTCTTAACTTTACAAAGCTCTAGAGTGTGTTTCAGCTCAAGAACAGACCTTGAACTAGAAAAATAAATAACTTCGGAGATGCCCTCTGTGACTGATGAGAGCTAATGTAGAAGGTAGGGTCTTGATAGCAGGACACGAGCTCATTCATCTGCCTGGAAGAATTTGGGTTTAGTCTTGCCTGAAGGCAGAAGGGAGTTGCTTTCCACTGTCAGGAAAAGAACATATGAAACCTGCCAGACATAGACATGATATTGATGGGTTGTTATGCAGTGGGCAGGATGTATATTAGAAGAAGGAGGGTAGGTTTGATCCCTGTTACAAGTTAAATTGTGTGTCACTGAAAGATGTTGACGTTCTCACCCCCTGTACTACAGAATGATAGTTTATTGGAAAATAGGATCTTTGCAGATGTCTGTAAGTTAGACAAGGTCTGAATCCAGTAAGATTAGGGTCCTTGTGAGAAGAGTAGACACATAGAGACAGCGGCACTCAAGGAGAAAATGACTGTGTGACAGTAGAGGCAGAGTTCAGAGCTAAGGGATGCAAGGGTTGTTGGTAAACCCCAGCAGCTAGCAGAGGCAAGGAAGGCTTCTGCCCTGCAGGTTTCAGAGAGAGTGTGGGCCTGCAAACACCTTGATTTCAGGACTTTGAGACCCCAAAACTGTAAGATAGTAAGTTTCTTTTGTTTTAAGCCCCCCAGTTTGTGGTGCTTCGATAACAGCAGCACAGGAAACTAATACTCTCCCTGAGAAGAGTTCTCTATCAGACCTGCACTCATTTGCTCTGAGCTTCAGTGATACATTCATCTTTTGAAATTTCAGTTTTCTCATGTGTGAAAGGAGGAGGGCCATAATAGCTACCAAAGGTCACTGAGATGAAGCTTAAACATGGTATTGAATGTGATGTCAATATATGCTCAAAAATGTCAGATCATTATGTTCCATCTTGAGAGTTTTGAATTTTTTTTTCCAGTCATACTGGGATAGTTTTTCATTGTCTGCACTATTGTTCTGTTTTCCTTTTCAAGAGTGTGGGATAAAAGACTCTACAAAGAAAAATGGGAAAAACTCAAATACATGCTTTGGCATATGTAGAAAGTTGCTGTCAACCTTGAGATATGGAGTAGCAGTGTAGTGAAGTGATAAAAGATTATTCCTGATTTCATCTCACACACTGCCCCCACCCCTGCAAAGTCTGAAACAGGACAAAGCAATACATGATCACTGTAAAATTTGAGGTAATTTCTAGTGGCACAAATACAATAAAACGTACTAGCTCTAGGACCCCCTGGAACTAACATTTCGATGGTGTGTGTGTGTGTTTGGCGTGTGTGTGCACTAAAGCACTCATGTGCATGGTTACACATACATCCTTTTTTCCCCACATAAAGAGATGATCTATATTTACCCCTTTGAAAACTGGGTTTCTCTGCTACCACCATGTTTTGAACATCTTCTCATCTTAGGACAGAGATATGTTATTTTTTTTATAGCTATGCAGTATTCTATGTATGGATTTAACATAATTTGTTTAAGCAATTTTCTACTGAAGACATGGGTTGTTTTCAAAGTCTTGGGATTAGAAACAACCTGAAATAACTGTCCTTACACATTTTTATTCTTACGCTTGTCCTCTTATTTCTTAAGGATAAATTACTAGACATCTGGGTCAAATAATATGCTAACTTACAGTTGTGATACCTGGTGTTAAACTGTGCTCCAAAAAGGTCATACTGATTTACATTCCCACTGCCAGGGGTGAGGATGTGTGTTTACTCACTTTTGCCAGCACTGTGTTCTCATTCTTTTCAATCATAGCCCCCTGTCCAGGTGGAAAATTGAATTCTCTATGTTAAAGTACATGTTAAAAAAATGTTAGTCACCAGTCTAGCTGAGCATATTCGCATATGTGTTTTTGGCATTTGTATTTCTTTTGGAAAATGGGTTGCCAGAATTTCAAATAGGATTAAAAGTCTTCTATTTCCATTTTGGGACATTGCCCAGACTCTGGTTGCTAGAACTTTGGTGACTGAGGAAGTACAACTTCCTTCTTGCTCTGGCCACCGTCACTCATAATTTTTTTCTTTCTTTTGCTGTGCCATATTTTTTTTCCTTTCATAAATCTAATTACCTATGATGTATTTAATGTAGTAGTAGATTTTTTTATTGTCCATCACCCTCGCAAGATTTTATACTCACAGAAACAAGAGTATTCCTTAACTGTCTTGTTCTTTTTATCTCCTAGAACAATGCCTGGCATTTAGTAGGTGCTGGTTAAAGAGTTGTGAAATAAAAAATTGAGCTATGGAACCCCTGCATCTTTTTTTAAATTAATTTTTATTGGAGTATAGTTGCTTTGCAGTGTTGTGTTAGTTTCTAATGTACAGCAAAGTGAATCAGCCATACACATACATCTCCTCCCTTTTGGACTTCCTTCCCATTCAGGTCACCAGAGTGCATTAAGTAGAGTTCTCTGTGCTAGAAGTTTGTTAACTGTTTCGCAGATAGATGGAACATGTATCTCATTTGTTATCTGCTTTATACATAGTATCAATAGTGTGTATGTGTCAGTTCCAGCCTCCCAATTCCTCTCACCCCTGCCTTTCCCCCTTGGTGTTCATACATTTGTTCTTTATGTCTGTGTCTCTATTTCTGCTTTGCAAATAAGATCACCCATTGGAACCACTTCATCTTATGTAAAGTTTTCATAGCCTTTATTAAGAGTGTAATAAGTATTCCCTGAGCACCTGCTCTGTGCCAGGTATGCCAGGATGTGCGTTAGGTACAGGTATTATTTAACACTTAATAGAAATGGTGAATACTGCTCCTGAAGGCTCATGGCTGGTAAATGGATGCGCCTGGGGTTTGAACCTAGGTCTTGCTTGCCTGGACATTTGCATGTCACCATTATGCAACCCTGCCTCTCCAGGTGAGCATTTGTGTGTCTTAGTTATACCACTTTTTAAAAACATCCCTTCCACCCCCAGAAATGACCCTTGCTAGCAATTAACTGCAACCTAAAATAAATGGAGGGAGAGGGAAAGTGGAATTAAGAACTATAAAATTAGGCAACGTGAAGTGCAGTCCTGGGCTTTGGTTCTGTGTGTGGTGGTGAGGTGGTTGGCAGTTGGCCAGACAAGGATAAACTGCCCGGGCCACCTTGGGACAGGCTAAGGACTGGAGTGGCTCTCCCAGGAGCAGGTGGTCGTGTCCTGGGTCACCTGGCAAAGGACGGCCGTGACAGGCACGGTAGCCCTTGGTATCTGAAAAGCCTTGCAAATGAGGGTCACTCGCCTTAGCTGTCATGCTCTTTGCAGCTTTAGTTGCTGATTTCAGGCCAAGCTGGCAGCTGAGTGGGGCTTTCTGGATCCTGGGCTGAGGGCTTTGCCGTCAAGGAATAGGAGCCAGTGCTGGTCCCCAGCTGTGGCCTCTTCTCTGGTACCTGCTGCAGGTCGGGGTGCTTGCTGTTTAGTTTCACCCTCAAGATGGTCACCCTTTGGAAATTTGGGCCTGAAAGTCTCGTTGTCTGTCATCCTTTTATCTTCCATTCTGGGCTGCGGTAGCCTAAGCCACTGCCTGTTCTTGGAGGTGAATGGACTTAGTTCAGGAGCCCTCTTTGAAGTGGGGAGGTCTGAGGCCTTTGAGAATGAGGCCTGTCTCTTTGTGGCCACCTTTGCTGGCAGGAGACGTTGGTACACACTTTCCTTCCTCTGAGGAGTCCTATTTTCAGAGGAAAACTCTGAGGGCTTGGGTCCTTCACAGTTGTCTTTGAAGGTTCAGGGTCAGAATTTTCATGCGTATTTCTTTTCCCTTCAGTCTCTAGAGCTTGTCCTGTGTGTTAGCTGTTGAACATGTAAAATGAAATTTTGTATAGTACTTGCTACTAATGACTGCTGCTGCTAAGTCGCTTCAGTCGTGTCCGACTCTGTGCGACCCGATAGACAGCAGCCCACCAGGCTCCCGTCCCTGGGATTCTCCAGGCAAGAACACTGGAGTGGGTTGCTATTTCCTTCTCCAGCTACTAATGACTAGTTAACACTAAAATGTTGATGTTGGTGATAGCCGGTGGTGACTTTCTTCTTTATGCTTTCTGATTTTTCTGAAAAACATTTTATAAGGTACATGTGTTAGTTTTGTAATCCTATCAAGCTCACTATTTTTCCTCTGGGGGAGTATAAAAGGCAAGCCAGCATGGGAACAAAGAATAAAGCCCTCCTCTCCGCTCTGTTGGTTTTCCCTGCCATGATTACCCTATGGGTGCTGCTCTTCTTACCGTCAATGTCACAGGGTGCTTTTAGCTGTGATACTAGATTTAGGAAGGGACCCAGCACAGCTCATGTAGCCTTCCTTTGCGGGTTGGGGGTGGGGGGAGTCAGTCAGTGAAATTGCCTTGATTGTAATTCTGGTAACTTTTTTCTCCCTGTCTCCTTTCTCTAAATAGATACATCCTTTTGAGCTTTTAGTTAGCACAGGCTTTACAAACATCTCTATATGATTTGGCTTCTTCGTATCACTAAATAGAAAGCAGCTAAAGGGATACTTCAGCTTTTTGTTTTTTTGTTTATTGAGAATAGTTTATACCCACCTCATAAAATGGTTATGAAGAGCCAGGAAGATAATGTAGGTAAAGTTTCTGGTCATAGTACTGCTTGTTACATACAGTAGGTATTGGATAAATAGGGTTATTTTTAACAGTAGGCTTTCTAGGCAAAATAGAGAAAGCTTTTTTTTTTTTTAATGGCTTTAGTGAAGCAGACTCGGAGATCTAGAGAACAAACTAGTGATTACCAGTGGAGAGAGAGAAGGGGGCAATAAAGGAGTGGGGAGGAAGAGGTACAAACCATTAGGTATAAAATAAGCTACACAGTAAACAACAAGGACCTACTGTATTGGCACAGGGACCTCTCAAGTAAGTGGAATCATATTTTACTTAGCATGTTTTCATCCCTTACTTAGTCTGTCATTTAGCATAGTGTTTTCCACATCTCCATACCGTAGTGGGTATCAGTGTTTCCTTTTTGTTGCTGTATAATATTCCACTGTATGGATGTGCCACAGTTAATTTATCCCTCCCTCCATTGATGGACATATGTGTTGTTTTACATTTTAGCTTTTATGAATAATGCTGCTGTGAACATTTCTGTGCAGCTGTTTGCATGGAGACATGCTTTCATTTTAAGGGGATTTATACCTAGGAGTGGAATTGCTGGGTTATATGGTGACATTTGAGGAATTGTCAAACTGTTCTCCAGAGTTGCTGTACCGTTTTACATTCCTGCCAGCAATTTGAGGGTTCTAATTCCTCCATATCCTTGCCAGCACTTGTTATTATCTGTCTTTTTGATTCTCGCCATGCTAGTGGGTGTGAGTAATATCTTTGTGGTTTTGATTTATATTTGAGAGTTCACATGCTTTGGAAAAATCACCCTTTTCTTCCTTTGTTTTAGTCTTGGTCTTGATTCCCACAGACCCTTTAGAAGTTGCATTACTCCTGCTAGTCAGGTGGCTTGGGTCCAGAGAAGCCCTCCTCGGAGAGGTCCTCCATCCCACTGATGATGTCCTCTGGCCTCCTTCCGGCTCTGTGGAGTCTGGCTCTTGGCCTTCCAGGCTGAGGTTTGGTTTTAATGGCACAAGGACAGGGGACTCAGCGTAATCATGCTTGTAGAATTGACTATAAAAATAAGGTGCAGTTTATCGGTGGATGCAAAATGTCTCCATCGTAAGACCTTGTCTGGGTATCCATGTGGTTCTTCCATGTTTGTCCCTGTAGGTAGACCAGTGTAGAAATGCCAGGCATTGGAACAAGCAGGGGTTAGATGGATCGGTGTTTAGTGGATTGGGCTCTGAGACCCTGATATTGGCATATTTTGTAGCATGTGCTCAGTTGTGTCTGACTCTGTGACCCTGTGGACTATATAGCCTGCTTGCCCGGCTCCTCTGTTCATGGGATTTTCCAGGCAAGAATACTGGAGTGAGAGGGTCATTTTCTCCTGCAGGGGATCTTCCCAACCAAGGGATTGAACCCGAGTTTTCTTTCATTTCACACATTGGTTCTTTACCAACTGTGCCACCAGCAGAGATACTATTCAGGACTAAAAGGAACCACCTTTGAGACCAGGCTACTGGCTGAGAGTCTGTCTCCTTTGAAAAACACACTTTGGAGGGATTTACCATATTTGTCTTCATGATTAATTTTTCTTTGTGTTTCCTTAGTTGACCAACCCATTTTTGTTTTATGAGATTTTTCTTCAGTTATGTCAATAGTGTCACCATCTGGTAGCAATGGAGAACTTCCCATTCTTTTCTTTTTTTTAATTTGTGTTTTGAGTGCCTATAGGCCCTAAACATGGAGAAGGCAATGGCAACCCAATCCAGTACTCTTGCCTGGCAAATCCCATGGATGGAGGAGCCTGGAAGGCTGCAGTCCATGGGGTCGCTAAGAGTCGGACACGACTGAGCGACTGAGCGACTTCACTTTTCACTTTCATGCATTGGAGAAGGAAATGGCAATCCACTCCAGTGTTCTTGCCTAGAGAATCCCAGGGACAGGGGAGTCTGGTGGGCTGCCGCCTATGGGGTCGCACAGAGTCGGACACGACTGAAGTGACTTAGCAGCAGCAGGCCCTAAACATACAGCTGTGACTTTCATAGCCTGTCAGGGAACGCTTGCCCAGCATTGGAGAGCTGGGATGTATGCTGATGATTTGCACCAAGCACTGCTGGACTCCAAAACCTGATGCTGCCTTCATTTTGAGATGGCTCCCTGTAGATTTTGCTTGGCTGAGAAGCCCCATGCATTCCTTGTGTGTTGATGGCAGGAATAACTTGGGTCCCGAAGTAACCGGGAGTCAGGAGAGAACAGCTGGAAACAGCCCCAAATCTTCATCAGCACCCACAGGGATGTCTCAGGGCTTCACAGTAAGTTGGAAAGGGTTGGTGAATGGATCTCCTTTCTTTTTCCCCACAGCTCAGAAAGAAGTCATCTTTCAAATTTAAGAGGCCCAAAAACCATGTTTCAGTTCTGTTTCTGCTACACATAATGTAACTCCCTTTTGCTTTTATCTCCTCATCTATTAGGTAAAGATTAATCTTCATACCTGCCTTGGGGGTGTCAAGTAAAATATGAAAAGAAGGTATGTTCTGAAGAGTCAAAGTGTTACATGTTGTGTGTGTATACATGTGTATGTACATATACATACACAAGTATACATAATATATCAGATCAGATCAAATCAGTCACTCAGTCGTGTCCGACTCTTTGCGACCCCATGAATCGCAGCACGCCAGGCCTCCCTGTCCATCACCAACTCCCGGAGTTCACCCAGACTCACGCCCACCGAGTCAGTGATGCCATCCAGCCATCTCATCCTCTGTCGTCCCCTTCTCCTCTTGCCCCCAATCCCTCCCAGCATCAGAGTCTTTTCCAATGAGTCAACTCTTCACACCAGGTGGCCAAAGTATTGGAGCCTCAGCTTCAGCATCAGTCCCCCCAATGAATATTCATCCCCTAAAAACAAGCCTGACTTTACCTACTTTTAGATCAAAGTTCAAATCCTCATCCTGTCCCAAGGTGAGTGAGGCCAAGATGATGGGAAAACCAGACTCTCCAAGGTGCAGTTCTTCCAGGATGTAAAGTTATGTACCAGAGTCTAAAATTACATTCCCTTCAAAAATAGTGGTGGTACAGAGGCTCTGTTGACAAGTCCTGTCTAAGAATGGATGGAAATTTGACAAATGACACATTTACATATTGCAATACCCTCTTTTATCCTTCTATTGAGTAAGCATTTTGTTTGCTCCAGTTAAGACCAATTTGGCTGTGTATCTGCTCTTCCTCAGGGCTCCTTTGGCTGCTGGGGTTGACAATTCAGGAAAAGTGGTCCTGGAGGGGTTCCTTCCTGACTTCTGTATGTGTAGGAAGGATTCATGAATAGAGACTTCTGTGAAGTATGAGTGACTCTAAACCTCATCCCTCTTTTGAATTCTGTAGCTCATTTGCATTTTTGGGTGATGATCTAGACATCTGGTTTCTGGTCAGATAGGTGTTCTGTCAATTGTGAGGAGCTAAACTGAATTATTTATTTGTTCACCTCATATGTGAGGAAATAAACTTTGGGCTTCCCAGATCGCGCAGTGGTAAAGAATCTACTTTCCAGTATAGGAGACTCAAGAGACAGGCATTTGATCCCTGGGTTGGGAACATCTCCTGGAGGAAGAAATGGCAACCCTCTCCAGTATTCTTACCTGGAAAATTCCATGGACAGAGGAGCCTGGCGGGCCACAGTCAACAGGGTTGCAAAGAGCTGGACACGACTGAGTACACATACTCCACTCCAAACTTTGTTTTGAAAAAGTCCAGTTTTCCTGATCAGGAGATGTATTTTCTAACACCTGACTCTGATATGTACTCATTGACTCAACAGTGATTTGTTGAGTGCACACCAGGGGCCAGGTACTTTTTGAGACACCAAGGAACAGACACACGCTTCCGCTCTAATGGACCTAAAAGGAGGTGACAGAGAGCACCGTAATTGTATAGAGAAGTAAGAGCCATGAAAAAAATCAGCCAGGTATTGTGACAGAGAATGTGTGAAGGGCTTCTCTGAAGTTGGGGGTCAAAGAGGGTCCCAGAACTGTATTTCGGATGGCAGGAAAGGGCCTGGAAGAGAAACATCTCTGGGCAGAGTGATTGCTGCAAACAGAGGCCTGAATGTGGGAACCAGCTTGGTGTGTATGAAGGTCAGAAAAAAAGGTTCTTGTGACTGGACCCAGTTAGTGGGAGGTGGGAGGAGAGATGAACCCAGGAGGTGGACAGGACTTTGGGGCCCTTGGGAGGAATTTTGATGATAAGAGCCGTGGGAAGCCTTGGGCAAGTTAAGCTGGCGGGAGGGGCATGAATTGATCTGGTTATATAATTGATGTCAGAGAGCTCAGGTGGTTTGTCATAAGGAAATTTGGCCGTTCTTGTAAATGTGTGAAGCTGTTTGTTGTTTCTTTAAAAATGAAAATATTTTTATTCATTTCACCAGTTGTAATTACACATATTTGTGGGTCAAATACGTTTCAATTCATAACATTTTTTTGAGAATTAAAAAAAATTATTTTATATTGGAGCATAGATAATTAACAATGTTGTGATAGTTTCAGGTGGACAGCAAAAGGACTCAGCCTTACGTATATATATATATATACATGTATCCATTCTCCCCCAAAGTCCCCTCCACCCAGACTGCCACATAGCATTGAGCTGAGTTCCCTGTGCTATACAGTAGGTCCTTGTTAGCTATCCCTTTTAATACAGCAGTGTGTACATATTGATCCCAAACTCCCTAATGCTTGATTTTTTTTTAAACAAAATGTTAGTTCATATAAATTTTAAAGTGAAACTTGGTCTCATTCATACTTACTTTCATCCTTTCCTCTTTCTCCCCCTGAAAAGAGAATTACACTGAACAGTTGTGTGTATGTTTTTCCAGAATATTTTCTATGTGAATACAATCTAATACACCACCCATATGCTTTACACACACACACACACACACACACACGACTAGGTGTAAATGAAAATAGAATCTGTACATATTGTTCTGGAACTTTCCTCCTTTTTCAACATAAAACCCAAGGACATTTTCAAATCTCCTACCTATGGATCTAACCTACACTTTTTAATGGCCTCATGGTTTTGTTGTTGACTCTACCAGAATTGATTTTGCACTCTATTGAGAAATCTGAGTTGTTCCAGTTTTTCTGTTGTAAGCTATAATGCCATCTACTGCTTGTGTGTGAATCTGTACATACCTCTTTGTGTCTGAAATATGGGGTGCTTTTTTTCTTTAATGAGAGGCGGACTGTGAGTTGAAAAGTCCTGTAGTGTATCCTAGCCAAGTCTGTTTTCTGAATGCGGGTGAATGCTGGTCTGTTGGCAAGAGCATGCCTCACACAGGAGACCTGTCAGTCCTCACGTATGGTGGGGCTGTTGTTTGCCCCTGCTTCGTAACCTTGGCAGTTCTTGGAGTGGCCAACGTGATTGGAAACAGTGCCAGCCACAAATGCAGGGGAGAATGAGGAACATATGCAGGGGCTGGTAAGCTTACCTACTTTGTATGCATGTCAAGCTGGCAGGATTCCCCAGGCACCCCTCACTGTGTGGGCCCAGCTGCAGGTCTGCATGTTTTCCTGAATATCATGAGTAACTAAAGCCCGGGGACAGGCTTACAAACAATCAACTACACAAAGCTAGGTCTGCCCTTTGCATAATTAACCTGCGATTCTGCATTTCCAGAAATGTGATTGTCGGAGGGAGTGCCAAGCCCATTCAGGATCAAATACACAGTTTCTTATTATCTAATCTGCATCTTGCAAATATCACATTCTATTAAAAGAAAAAGAGCTTAGGAAGAAAGATTGGGCTGATGCAAAGTCTTGGGAGAAAGAAATGACTTAAGAGTAATTTTCTGTGTGTGTGGTCCCACCCATTCCCTATGATCTGACCGACCCTGAAGACCAGTCTCAACAATACATTTGGGAGGACGTGCACAGCCCTTGGGGCTTGCTGTGTGTGAGTTGGACATGAGGTCTGAATCCACCCCCACCCCTCTACCATGGTCTCTATCCACTGCCTCTCTGTGCCCAGTCACCAGCAGGGAGGTGGAAGCCCCCCTGAGAAGGTGAATGGGCTTAGGATATTAGCCAGAGTACATATCTCAATGGCCTTTTAAAAGGGGGCTTTTTTTTTCTTATGGCAGAGCAGCGCAAACGTACATGTTATTACTTCCTCTCCACATCAAAATCAGACTGTGATAGAAGCAGATGAAAGGCATCAGTGCTCAGGTTGAAAGGAATCAAAGCACAGAGAAGGAAATATAGCAAAGTCTGTCAATCAATTTCTCTTTGGGGCCTAAGCATTTTTATATTTGGCCTGTTTCAGAGGAAGAGTGTGTATGTGCACATGTGTTGGGAAATTGTACAATGGGAGGAAATGTATTTGCACATTAGTTACTTTCCAGAAATAATTGCTTTGATTTATTCCCCCTCCAATCCCAGAGGGAAGCCCAGGTTATTAGGTTTAGCTCCGAAGAAGGCATATGTTACTGAGTTAGAGGAAAAGCCTTAAACTAGTAATTCATGTTTTTTTCCTTTTTATAGAATAAAAAGTATTTGAATAGATTTATTGAGGAGGACACTTTTTACATCTCTCAAGGGCCCATTTTATATTGGGAAGTCAGTCTTTTTCCCCCCTGCCTCTTAGATAATAGAAATGGGGGAATCCACATGGATGAGGGAGATATTTCTTGGGCATCTGAAGAAATGGGTGTTTGTAGGATGAAATTTGACTTTGGGATGCAGATGGGGATATGGGACTTCCTCATCTGTGTGATTTTAATTTTCCCGTGAAGGCCTGGACAGGCCACTAGATTGGAAGGGACCTTGGGGCCCCCAACGCGTCTCTTCCTCAGTGTTGAAATCTTCCCTGTGGTGTTTCCATTATAATCCTGGGTGGGGGCCCTACAGCCCCTGCCTGGATTCTCACAACTTACCATTTTAAGATTTCTGAAAATTAGGGGTAAAAAAATGATGTTTTATGACTTTTATATATATTTATTATTTTAAAATTGAAAAATAATCTCAAAGTATAAAAGTAAAAACTACCTCTTATCCTTTCCCCCAGAGAAAATGCTTAACTTTCTTTCCATCTCTTTGATACCCATGCACAGGTTTGTGGGCACTTTTACAAAATTGAGTTAATTTTCTGTGTACTGTTTCTCCCCCACTGAATTTTCTAGAGAGTGAGCGTTTCTCTGTTGTTAAAAATCTTGATATTTCATTTTAAAAAAACAAAAACAAAAACATTTAATTACTTTTGTTTGCAAAAAGTAAACTTTTTTTTTTTTTCCCCAAAAAGTAAACTTAAAATTTTTGGCTGTACTGGGTCTTAGTTGCAACATGCAGGATCTTTAGTTGCAGCATACATGCTCCTAGTCACGGCTTGTGGTTTCTAGTCCCCTGATCAGGGATCGAACCCCAGCCCCCTGCATTGGAAGCGTGGAGTCTTAGCCTCTTGATCACCAGGGAAGTCCCTGATATTTCATGTTAAGTGTCAGTATTGCGTCTTATGGATGCACCATCAGTAACTGTTCCCAGTTGGTTAAATACTTGTTTTTCTTTTTTCTTTTTCTATATAATCCAGCAGCAAAGAGTGTGTTACATTCTTGCCTGTATCTGATTAGTTTTTAGGGAGAAAATTCCTTGAAATGAATTTGTAATGTGATGTGATACATATGACTACATTGTCCTCTGAGAGGATTATGACCATTTATATTCCAACTGACACTGGAGTTTTTCTTTTTTAAAAATGGGCAATTTAAGAGGCAAAGTGGTATCCGTTACAACTTTGTTTGCTTTTCAGTTTTTTTCTAAGACATGACCTCACTCCAAATTGATTGTGTTTAGCTAATCAAGATTTTCCAGAAGGGTTATCCAACCAGAATTTAGTTCACTTAACTGCATCCTCATTTCTCTATCTTGTTCATAAGAATGTCATAAGAAAAAAACTCTTGGCCTTCATCAAATCAAAATCTCTAATCCAAAGCAATATGCTGGTTTACTAGACTTCTAAAACTATCTATGAAGGAGATGAAGTTCAGCCAAGTACAATTCAGATGGATAAAGTCTTGCTCATTTTGGAATGTTTCTAATAAATCGGTTAAATAAGTCAACTAAGGGTTTGAAGTAAAGCTTTTTATCAATCTTTAATTTCTAAGATCTATTTAAAAATAATAAGTCTTGTTTTCAGACCTATAGAAATATTTTCTGTTTGCTTTCATTCTTTTTCCAAAGACTGCTGGCAAATTTTCCATAATAACATTGAATGGTATTTCAGCGTTTGGGATGATGGGGTTTGGGACCTGGAGGCTGTTAGTGTGACTGAGCGCTTTTCTTGAGTCTCTCTGGCTGCGTGTGTGTGTCTTTGTGAATTTCATTTTCTGTGCTTGTGCCTTGTACGCTTGGAAGGTCAGGATGAAATGAAGAGGAAGTGGTGCTCGTTCTGGTTTTTTTGGTCTTAACATGGACCATTTTCTTGGGTTGGAACCCGCCTGAGAGTTTTTCTCTGAATAGCACTTGAAAAGGTTTCGTTTTTGCCTTAAAAATAAAAAAGATGTTCTCAAGGCTCAGCCCATGTGGGACCTATGTTTAATATATGTATTTGTACTATGCATTTGATCATGTCTTTGAGTAATTAATTGATTGAATATTTTTTTACATTCCTCTAAAATCTCACCTCATCAGAGAATTTCTCATGCTGTCACAGTGATGAATTTATGGGCATCTTTTCTTTCAATCTTGATGTTTTCCAAGCCAGTGCTCCTGGTTTCAGCCAGGACCAGAAATGACTCCCAAGATTAGGACAGGTAACTCTGGTAGCCTCACTCAGGTTTTTGCAAAGACAGGAATTGGAAAGCCTCTGAGATGTTGGTCTCATTGCTACATGCTTCTCTGGAAATTATAAAGCCCTTGTCCCTTGAAAACTGCCTGGCACACCTCCTTCTCTGTACTTTCGGCCTTGAGCTATGTTAGAGCAGGATTTAGGACTCTGGGACTTTTTAATATCCTATGCAGATATTCAGAATTTGTTTTATTCCCCTCTGGAAGGTTTTCTGTTACTTTTTAAAGTTGTTTTTTTTTTTTAACAAACTTTCCAAGTTCTCTCCCCTTCCTTCGTCTGTCCATCTCTCTAGTATGTGTATATCTGTACATCCATAGGTGCAC
Organism: Bos mutus; assembly: GCF_027580195.1. NCBI lineage: Eukaryota > Metazoa > Chordata > Mammalia > Artiodactyla > Bovidae > Bos > Bos mutus. The sequence continues at coordinate 73,123,669 of NC_091618.1, read as the reverse complement.
ACATGCACATATAAACGAAGAGTTGACTCATTGGAAAATACTCTGATGCTGGGAGGGATTGGGGGCAAGAGGAGAAGGGGACCACAGAGGATGAGATGGCTGGATGGCATCACTGACTCGATGGACGTGAGTCTGAGTGAACTCCGGGAGTTGGTGATGGACAGGGAGGCCTGGCGTGCTGCAATTCACGGGATCACAAAGAGTCGGATACGGCTGAATGACTGATCTGATCTGATCTGATGGCACATATATGTAGACACACATACACATGTATACATCCATAGGTAGAGATTGGCAGAGGAGCCAGGAGGAGTGAGAATGAGAGAATGAAAGTGAGACAAATGTCTTAATGACAAAGGATATGAGATTTATTCCTGATTATAACTCATAGTCATGTCTGAAAATGGTCTGTGATGACTGGAAAGGAAATGAGGAATATAGGAGATATACTTAAAACTCTAGAAATACTTAGCACTCTAGAAAGGCAGTTATTTGCCCCCATTTTTATAAGGCCTTAGGGGCTTCCCAGGTGGCACTAGAGGAAAAGAACCTGCCTGCCAATGCAGGAGACAAGAGATCCCTGGGTTGGGAAGATCCCCTGGAGGAGGGCATGGCAGCCCACTCCAGTATTCTTGCCTGGAGAATCTCATGGACAGAGGACTTAGCAAACATGGTGTAGGGCTCAAAGCTTAAAGAGTGAATGATGGGAGCCTCCATCTGTACATCTGCCTCCACCGGGCACACTGGGCCTTGCTGTCTTGTAGGGGTATTTTGTGCTTTTTTTTGAATTAATTTTTGCCTGTGCTGGATCTTGGTTGCTGCACAGGGGCTTTCTCCGGTTGCCGTGAGTAGGGGCTACTCTTTGTGTGGTGCACGGGCTTCTCATTGCAGTGACTTGTTGCAGAGCACGGGCTCTAGGTGTACGGACCTCAGAAGCTGTAGCACTCAGGCTCAGTACTTGTGGTGCATGGGCTTAGTTGCTCTGCAGCATGTGGAATCTTCCCAGACCAGGGATTGAACCCATGTCCTCTACATTGGCAAGCAGATTCTAATCCACTGTGCCACCTGGGAAGACTTGTGTACATTTTTATTATTGGATTTTCCAGTGAAAATTTGATGGGAGCTGGTAAAAGACAAAGTGTGGAGGATATGTGTTTACCTTGTCCTTCTTAAATTCTGATGGCCCAGATGGGACAAAAGCAGACACAGAACTTCAGAAACATTGATGTTTACATGGAAGTAGATTTCCTAAAGGACCTATCAGTGCACTGCATTGCTGGGTGGTTTTCTGTGCTGTTTCTAAGGCAGTGTGAGCTCCAGTTTTAGAAATAGGTAACCTAGATGAAGAAGCTTCATGAATTACACAAGGGTTCATGTCAGGCAACCAGGTTGTCTGTCATAGTGGTAGCATGGATTTTAATTCAACTCCTCCCCGACAGCCTTTTGACATGGATAACTATTTTCCTTAAAGTATTTTACAAATCTTGGGTGGTTTTATAAAATTCTCTTGTCATGCTAAATGGTCCTGAAGCATCCCTTCCCTTTTCTCTCTCTAAATAGAAGGGGGAACAATGCCTTTGTTCCTCCCTATTGGCTTTGGAAAAAGTGTATTAATTCCGAAGTGACAGTCATCGTGTTTTTGGACCTATTGTAGGCAGAGCAGATGTAGCTATGAAAGCTTTATGCCCAGGACTGTGGTTGGCACTGGAAGAGACCTGGCCCAAACCATCTCTCCGGTATACTCTCTGCAGGAACTGCCTCTCCTAGCCTGAGAGGTGAATTCATTGTGCACTTTAAATGTCTCTTCCTACCTGCTTGTGTTCTTGTGTTTCTCCAGCCTGCTCCCTCCTCCCTCCACTTATCCTCACCTTACTCCCCTGAAAGCACAGCCTCCTCTGGAAAGCTTTTCTAGACTCTGTGCATCTACTGAGTGTGGAAGGTTGATTAGAGGGAAAGGCCCCTTAAAGTCTGGCCAGGGACCAGGGCAGGTTCTGCGATGGTTCACAAGTGGTGCCCGCCCTGCGCTCAGGCTATCAGGAGGAAGATTTCAGTGGGTCCTTCCCCAAATACAGAGTTGGAAGTCAGAGTTCATTTGCATGGTTCCAAACTGTCTATATGTGCACCTTTACCCCAGAAGTCAGTCTCAAAAGCACATTCTCCAATCCGCTGGGCACACCTTCATACAGTGCCTGCAGGGCCATAAGGGAGGAAGCCAGGGCCTTCAAAGGGCTGCTCAATGAGTGATTTTGGAATAAGTCGAAGAACACAGTGATACAATTCCAAGCGATCAGAAACTGATGTGTGTCTGAGGACATGTCATTTACTGCAGCGCTGCTTACATTCAGGGGCCCTGGACCCCTTAAGGACTTGCCAGAGCTCACGCTGTGGGGCCCACCCCATAGTCTCTGATCAGGAGATGGAATGAAGGTGAGAGTTTGCATTTCTAAGAAGTTCCCAGGTGGTGCTGATGCTAACGGTCCAGAGACCACACTTTGAGTAGCCCTGGTGATAAACTATATTTGAAGACAGCGGTTCTTACACTTGACTGCACATCAGAATCACCTGAGGAGCTTTTAAAAGTCTTGCTACTCAGACTGCCTCTCAGACCAGTTCCCCCAGATGTCTGAGCATGGGACCCACACATCCTGTGACCCGGTGATTCCCGGGAGCAGCCAACTTTGAGAACCATTTTTCTAAGACTTCTGGGGGTTACAAATGTTAATATACTCTGGGAGGTTCTGGGAGGTTAAAATGCAGATCATAGGACTGGAAATGGACCTGTGAGCTGCTGGTCCATGAGCCATATTTTGGGTGGCAAGGGGCAAAAAAATTGGAGTAAAACAGACTATCTTAGCTTCAGTGCTGTTGACATGTAGAGTCCGATAATTGTTTGTTGTGGGGCTGCCCTGTGCATTGTAGGATGTTTAGCAGTGACCCTGGCCTCTACTTACTAGATGCTGCTAACACCCACCCATGCATGTATGACAACTAAAAATGTCTCCTCCTTTAGTTGTGTTCGACTCTTTGTGATCCCCTGGACTGTAACCCACCTGGCTCCTTTGTCCATGGAATTCTCCAGGCAAGAACACTGGAGTGGGTTGCCATTCCCATCTTCAGGGGATCTTCCCCACTCAGGGATCAAACCCAGGTCTCCTGTATTGCAGGCAGATTCTTTACTTTTTGAGCCACTGGGGAAGCCTTTAAAAATGTCTCCAGATGGTGCCAAATGCTACCTGCGGGTAGAGGTGGGGATGAACTCACTGGAGTAAGGGGACTTAACTGAGGTTGGAAGGGCCCCATCTCCTTTCTTCACGTTTCTTTTTCTTGAATGGAAATTTTGTTCCTTTAAACTGGAGAAAACCATTTATCCACATGTAGACTGATCCTAAGTGCTTGGCAGAGGCCACACAGTGACCGGAGTAATTCATAGCAAGATGAATGAAGCTTCAGCTTCTTTTGCCGAAGGCAGGGGAAGATGGCAGAATGGTGATGAAGGAGTAGGTGCCTGAGAAGTTGCAGGGCTTGGGGTGGGGCACAGAAGTACTCAAATAATTTTTTAGTAACAGATTTTGAAACGTATCAGTCATTGCTTTATGTATATTTCCATGTGAAATTTTGCTTGTTCCCAATTCCAGTCATCTCTGAGTTTTAAAAACAGTTTGAATGCCACATGTCAGATCATCTCTGTTAAGTGAAGTTTTTGGCATGTGACCTTTTAACAAGCCCGTGAATAATTTCCTTAATTGACTGGCTGGTGATGTTTTTATTCAGCCGTGTCAGTAGCAGTCCAGTGACAGAACACACACTCCCACCCCGACCTACACACCCATTGACAAGCTATTAAATCAACCAGGGGTGCAAATTGCATATCTCTTTCATGGTTTTGAATTGGAATCCTTTTTTACACAAAGCCTGTTAATGGTTAATAAAACTACTGTGTATACAGACATCAGTCTTTATCTACAAGACCCTAATTTTCTAATTGCTTGAACCACCTCTGGCATTAATGGTGCAGATTGAATGTATGTTGTGATTACCCAGGGCCTCTTTATATAGGCTCCATTAGGGGTGGTGTCGTTCTTTTCCATCTGTCAGGAAGCCATTGGGCTGGTAATTAGGAAGGGAATGGGCGTTGCGAGGGCTGCTCAGAGCCACGTGGCATTTTTCTTTCAACATGTACAGGACTGCATCTTTCTTACACCCTTTTTGTTTTTTTTAAGGCAGTGACAGTGTACTGTAATTCAAAACCACTAGGTAGGCAACTAGAGCAAAATGGGGTACTTGGAACAGTAGGTAGAATAATTATGATGGGAATAATAAATGACTTTCCTCTTTCCTGCCCCCATGATCATTCGTTCCACATGGCTGGCAACCTGTCCCTCCCGGGATCTTTATGTCAGTGGTTGATAAAGTCTCTGTTAGATCTGAGGCCCCAACACAGGCAGAGTGTATTATTCACAGATGGGCCCCTGTAGTTTTTGGTTGTGGGATTTAAGAGGGCAGATTATCTAGTATGAGTATCCAAGAAGCTCTAGGGTCTGACACTGTTAGTACCAAAACAGTATAGGAGACTAACCTGCTTAGGTGAAACACGTTTCCTGTTTTAGAAGCTGGCTTTCCCACAAGAAGGGCTGCAAATTCCCTTCTGACTGATCCACTGAGCTGGTGTTTTGTTTTATTTATTTAGTTTTGATTCTCGGGGGAACCTCTGTCTTTTAGTAACAAAGTTGTCTCCAGTCTCTATGGGAAACAAGTCCCTGCAACAGTCAGTCTCAGTAAGAGGCTCAGATGAAGGCCACTGAAGTACAGTGTCTGGATCCCAGATTTCAGGGCACTCAAGAGTCATCAGTGGAGCTTATAAGACCGCAGAGTTGTGTGGGTCCATTGCAAAAATTTTCTACAGATTTGGGGTGGGGCATGATATGCTAGGTGCAACAGGAGTTTCAGATCATGCTTTGGAAAAGTGAAGATCCAGAATGAGGTGAGAAGCAGCACAGTGGGCGGCCAGAGAATGGGCTTCTAGTGATGCAGATGAACACAGGGCACACCTCGGCTTGGCAGCCTTCGACATGCTCCTGAAACCCATTGAGCCTTGGTTGCCTCGTCTGCTCAAGCCAGTCAACAACATCTGTCTTAAATGGGATAGTGTAGCAAAGCCTCGAGCCCAGTGCCTACCCCTTAGTAGGGTTATTCATGGGGTGGAGTTAGTTGGGTGGTGAAACTGACACCCATGGATCAAAAGGAATAGCTCTTGTCTGACCAATGGAAAAGAAATGCAAAAAAGGAAAATGGCTGTCTGGGGAGGCCTTACAAATAGCTGTGAAAAGAAGAGAAGCGAAAAGCAAAGGAGAAAAGGAAAAATATAAGCATCTGAATGCAGAGTTCCAAAGAGTAGCAAGAAGAGATAAGAAAGCCTTCCTCAGCAATCAATGCGAAGAAATAGAGAAAAACAACAGAATGGGAAAGACTAGAGATCTCTTCAAGAAAATTAGAGATACCAAGGGAACATCTCATGCAAAGATGGGCTCGATAAAGGACAGAAATGGTATGGACCTAACAGAAGCAGAAGATATTAAGAAGAGGTGGCAGGAATACACAGAAGAACTGTACAAAAAAGATCTTCATGACCCAGATAATCATGATGATGTGATCACTGACCTAGAGCCAGACATCCTGGAATGTGAAGTCAAGCGGGCCTTAGAAAGCATCACTACGAACAAAGCTAGTGGAGGTGATGGAATTCCAGTTGAGCTATTTCAAAGCCTGAAAGATGATGCTGTGAAAGTGCTGCACTCAATATGCCCGCAAATTTGGAAAACTCAGCAGTGGCCACAGGACTGGAAAAGGTCAGTTTTCATTCCAATCCCAAAGAAAGGCAATGCCAAAGAATGTTCAAACTACTGCACAATTGCACTCATCTTACATGCTAGTAAAGTAATGCTCAAAATTCTCCAAGCCAGACTTCAGCAAAAAGTGAACCGTGAACTTCCTGATGTTCAAGCTGGTTTTAGAAAAGGCAGAGGAACCAGAGATCAAATTGCCAACATCTGCTGGATCATGGAAAAAGCAAGAGAGTTCCATAAAAACATCTATTTCTGCTTTATTGACTATGCCAAAGCCTTTGACTGTGTGGATCACAATAAGCTGTGGAAAATTCTGAAAGCCTTTGACTGTGTGGATCACAATAAAGTGTGGAAAATTCTGAAAGAGATGGGCATACCAGACCACCTGACCTGCCTCTTGAGAAATCTGTATGCAGGTCAGGAAGCAACAGTTAGAACTGGACATGGAACAACAGACTGGTTCCAAATAGGAACAGGAGTTTGTCAAGGCTGTATATTGTCACCCTGCTTATTTAACTTATATGCAGAGTACATCATGAGAAACGCTGGGCTGGAAGAAGCATAAGCTGAAATCAAGATTGCCAGGAGAAATATCAATAACCTCAGATATGCAGATGACACCACCCTTATGGCAGAAAGTGAAGAGAAACTTAAAAGCCTCTTGATGAAAGTGAAAGTGGAAAGTGAAAAAGTTGGCTTAAAGCTCAACATTCAGAAAACAAAGATCATGGCATCCAGTCCCATCACTTCATGGGAAATAGGTGGGGAAACAGTGTCAGACTTTATTTTTGGGGGCTCCAAAATCACTTCAGATGGTGACTGCAGCCATGAAATTAAAAGACGCTTACTCCTTGGAAGGAAAGTTATGACCAACCTAGATAGCATATTGAAAAGCAGAGACATTACTTTGCCAACAAAGGTCTGTCTAGTTAAGGCTATGGATTTTCCTGTGGTCATGTATGGATGTGAGAGTTGGACTGTGAAGAAGGCTGAGTGCCGAAGAATTGATGCTTTTGAACTGTGGTGTTGGAGAAGACTCTTGAGAGTCCCTTGGACTGCAAGGAGATCCAACCTGTCCATTCTGAAGGAGATCAGCCCTTCACCAAAGGGTGTTCTTTGGAAGGAATGATGTTAAAGCTGAAACTCCAGTACTTTGGCCACCTCATGCAAAGAGTTGACTCATTGGAAAAGACTCTGATGCCGGGAGGCATTGGGGGCAGGAGGAGAAGGGGATGACAGAGGATGAGATGGCTGGATGGCATCACTGACTTGATGGACGTGAGTCTGAGTGAACTCCGGGAGTTGGTGTTGGACAGGGAGGCCTGGGGTGCTGCGATTCATGGGGTCGCAAAGAGTCGGACACGACTGAGCGACTGAACTGAACTGATGTGTCTCTTATTGTGGGTATGTCCTTCTTAAGGAAGTTTATCTTCACCTTTCGTGCACAGAGCTTATGGCAGCCTTTCTCTGAATTAATTGCTGCTCTTTCCAAGAGTTTTGCCCTGCATCAGTCCAACACGTCTTACCAACTTAGATCTCTTATCTCAGTTTGATGAACTTGGAAACCTGATGTCCACACACTGGGCATTGCCCAAAGAAAGGCACACACTAGTTCTTTGTTGTAGGGTGCTGTCCTGTACACTGTAGAATGCTGTCAGCGTGTCTCGTCTCTACCCATGGCATGCCAGTAGCAGCATCCCAAGTTGTGACAATATAAAAACTCCAGGGACTTTCTTGGTGGTCTAGCAGTTAAGACTCTGTGTCTCCACTGCAAGGGGCACAGGTTTGATCTCTGCTTGGGGAACTGAGATCCCACATGCCTCATGGTGCAGCCAAAAAAAACCCACAAAGTATCTCTAGACATTGCCAAACGTCCCCTCATCTACTGGAGGGTAAAATCACCCCAGTTGAAAACCACCCAGACTCAGAGCCTTGCTACTGCCTTAAAACTGATGTTCCCGAGCCTCTTGCTTCATAAAATACCAGGAGAGCTCTGGTATAAAAAATAAAAACAAAAACAACCACCACCTGCCTAGGCGCTGCTGTGGACTAGAGTCGGCTCTTTGCAACCCCATGGACTATACAGTCCATGGAATTCTCCAGTCCAGAATACTGGAGTGGGTAACCTTTCCCTTCTCCAGGGGGTCTTCCCAAGCCAGGGATCAAATCCACGTCTCCCACATTGTAGGCGGATTCTTTACCAGCTGAGTTACAAGGGAAGCCCTAGACTACAGAGTCGGAAATGTCAAGGAGTACCCACTCATCTGAATTCTTTGAGCCCCATAGATTACTCTGATGAGCAGCTAGTTTGGGGACCAAGAGATGTACGTGTTGTGGTCCCCTTGCCAGTAGCTCTGGGTGGACTTGCCTGTTACAGTCTCATTCTAAAGATGAGTTGGCTGTCTGCCTTGCTGGATCAAAGGATTAGTAATGGTAAAGGAAGACTGTAGATGAGGAGGCACTTTGGACTTCATGTGCTGAGTTATAGGCCCCCGTCATAGGAAGATGGGCATGTGGTCCAAGGGAAAAGTTTCTGTTTGAATCAGTTACGTTTTGTGCATCATCCAGCTCTATGCGTGTGTGTGTGTAGTCTCTCAGTTGTGTCCAACTCTTTGTGACTCTATGGACTGCAGTCCCCCGGGCTCCTCTGTCCATGGGCTTCTCCAGGCAAGAATACTGGAGTGGGTTGCCATTTCTTCCTTCAGGGAATCTCCCTGACCCAGGGATTGAACCCACATCTCCTGTGTCTCCTGCATTGGCATCACACTCTTAAAAACAAAAAAAACTCTGTGCCCAGGTACTGTGCTAATAAGCTCTGTATGGGAATTAATTTATAATAATTATTTCTATTACACAGATGGTGAAACTGTGGCAGAGAGAGGTTAAGTAGCTCTTCTGAGGTCATATATTCCTAATAAGCACTGTCGCCATGATGTAACCAGATGCTGGGTCAGAGCCTGTGCTTTGAACACTGCTTTCTACTCCCTTTTTTTGTATTAAGAATGAAGCTTAGAAAAAAAGAAGCATAACTCCCTCAAAATTTTTTTAAAGGAAAATAGAAAAAACAAAGAATGAAGTTTCAACTAGAGCTTTCACTGTTGTTGCCAATAATTGGGGCATTAGGTTGATTTCACAGAACTGAAATTGAAAGTGAATAATTCCTTTTTAGAGGTGTCCACATCCTTAATTAATGAGTTGACAAATCAGTCATTTTTAGGACATTGAGTTGGTTATTTGGAGGAAGTGAGAATATATCAAAGACAGGAGGCCTTTAAAAATGGTCCCTCCCTCCCTTTGGTAGTATGTATAGTTAGCAAAATTAAAGCAAAATTTTCCTGATGCCCCTCACCCTTATTTTTTTCTTTTCTTTTTTTGACTCCTCCATGAGGCATGCAGGATCTTAGTTCCCAGTTCAGTTCAGTCGCTCAGTCATGTCTGACTCTTTGCAACCCCATGAATCGCAGCACCCCAGGCCTCCCTGTCCAACACCAACTCCTGGAGTTCGCTCAGACTCACGTCCATCGAGTCAGTGATGCCATCCAGCCATATCATCCTCTGTCGTCCCCTTCTCCTCCTGCCCCCAGTGCCTCCCAGCATCAGAGTCTTTTCCAATGAGTCAACTCTTCGCATGAGGTGGCCAAAGTACTGGAGTTTCAGCTTTAGCATCATTCCTTCCAAAGAAATCCCAGGGCTGATCTCCTTCAAATAGGCTGGTTGGATCTCCTTGCAGTCCAGACCAGGGATCAAACCTGTACCCTCTGTAGTAGAAGCATGGAGCCCTAACCCCTGCACCACCAGGGAAGTCCCACCCTTACCATTGTATTGGTTGTATGAGTTTGGTTTCCAGATAAATATGGAGGACAGGACTGGTGATGTGAACTGTCTTGTCCTCTACAGTTGGTCCTCCGCATCAGCGAGTTTTGTGTCCATGGATACAGAGGGCAGACTGTATTAATTACACCATTTTATATAAAGAATTTGAGCATCCATAGATTTTGGTATCTGCAGAGGTCCTGGAGGGCTTCCCTGGTAGTTCACCTGGTAAAGAATCAGCCTGTAATGCGAGAGACCTGGGTTCGATCCCTGGGTTGGGAAGATCCCCTGGAGGAGGATATGGCAACCCACTCCAGTATTCTTGCCTGTAGAACCCCCATGAACAGAGGAGCCTGGCAGACAGTTCATGGGGTTGCAGAGTTGGACACGACTGAGCAATAAAGCACAGTACAGCACAGCACAGTGGTCCTGGAACCAGTGCCTTGAAGATTGAGAGGGAGAGCCCTGAAAAGTGTGTTTTACAATTCACTCTCTTTGTCTGCCTTTCTGATTGAGCTTTTTCAGATGACTCAACACTCAGGTCCTCCCCTGCATCCTGGATAGTTGTTGTTCAGTCGCTAAGTCGTGTCCAACTCTGCGACCCCAAGGATTGTAGCATGCCATACTTCCCTGTCCTTTACTATCTCCTGGAGTTTGCTCAGATTCATGTCCATTCAGTCGGTGATGCCATGCAACCATTTCATCCTCTGCCACCCTCTTCTCCTTTTGCCTTCAATCTTTCCTGGCATTGGGTCTTTTCCAATGAGTTGGCTCTTCCCATCAGGTGGCCAAAGTATTGGAGCTTCGGCTTCAGCCTCAGTCCTTCCAGTCAGTTTTCAGGGTTGACTTCCTTTAGGATTGACTGGTTTGATGTCCTTGCAGTCCAAGGGACTCTCAAGAGTCTTCTCTAGCACCATGGTATGAGTCTTCAGAGTCTCCTGGCCAAACTTTCTTGTATTCATCTGACCAGAGGAAGCTCACATCTCTTTCTGCTTCAAACTCACCCCAACCTCCTAGCTCACACCTAGATGCAGCTTTGTTTTTGGTGCTGATTTGTGGCACAGAACTCAGCTGTGACTCTGCAAGGCCTTCTTTTATGGAGCTGGACCAGATTTTAAAGACTGCCCCCTCAAAAGAGGGGAAAAAAAAATCACAGGACTTCAGAGGCAAAATGTCTAATGATCTGAAGGGGGAAGTCTCAGTTTCTTTGGCTCTCTGATCCCCTTTATTTGGTTTAGTTTATTCATAAACTAAATGATTTTGCTTCTGTGAGTTTCTTATAGGGTAATGTGGAATTATAGAGTCCTACAACAATTGTGCTCAAGACTGTTGCTTTTGGTTGGATGTTTGAGCCTGGAAGAACAGCCCAGTTCTGGGGGCCTTGCCCAGGTTTAATCTGCAAAACCAGGAGAATGTTGAAGTGGCTATCCTGAGTCTATGTTGGGTTGTTCCCGTGGATGTTTGTTTTTAGACACTGAGTTTAGCCATATTATCTTGCTTTCTTTTTATTTTGACACTGTACCATGGCCGTCTTTCCTCTCAATTCTTCTTGGAACAACTCCTGTCTCAGATCAGGGCCTCAGGCAAGAAGCTAGCTGCAGGGGAATGATGGGGAAGTGATTCTGGAGTGATCCCAGGAGGCAGGAGGAAGGGAGAATTAGGGAGGGAGGAGAAGCCAGTAAAGAGGTTTGGAATTATGGTCTCCTCTGTCGTGGGAGCTTGATTTTCCCCAGACTCTGTCGGAGAGCCTAGAGCCTTCCACCAGCCATCATGTGACCTGGGGATATGATGGGCTCTAGAGGCATCTCCTATACCTCCCAGCCTCGTGCAGTCGTTCAGGTGACACCGCGCTCCCCATCCCCATCAGTGGTTTAAAAACCCCACCTGTTTACTCCGCGATGTTCTGGTGTTCATTCAGCACTGCAGCAAGTTGTATACAGATTCCTTAATTCCTCCATTCCGAAAATGGGCAGGGTGATGATGCATGTGTGAGTACTAGCATTTCTCTCTTAAGATGGTATGATCCGTGATGTTTTTAGCTTACACTGCTGATTTGGTCCCAGATCAGTAGCCTGTTTTTAGGCAGATGTATATCTTATAGGGAAGTGTTAGCATTTTGTGACTCTAATGAGAGAAATTGATGTAACTTAAAGTTTCAGAGTTCTTAGGAACTAGCTCCTCCAGGTGAATGCTTTTAGGGTTACTTATTAATGTGCTTTTTCCATATATAAGTTAGTGAAGCTACAATATATTCACGTTATTCAAATAATTTAAAACTGTCACTGTCTTTGGAAAACTAGTTGCCCACCTCAATGGATGCATAACATTGTCTTTTAAAGTGTTCTCTTTCTGTATTATCTATTTTTTCTCTCTCACTGTGGGAAATGTCAGCCTTTCAAAGGAGTAGAGTGTGTAGGTCACAGAGAAGTTGCAGAAATAAGTAAGAGCCAAAAATGTGGTGAATTTTTCTTGCTGTCTGACAGCTCTGTAGTAATATATGAAGGGAAGCCCATAATTTATACAGCGCTCAGTGGGAGACTCATATTTTTTCCCCTAACTTGCCAGTAGGTAAATAATACCTACTGTTCAGTTCTTACATCTCAGCTCTGCAAATCAATCTGTGCCTCAGACCTGTTGATTTACACTAAAAAGCTGTAATGAGCCAGAATTCCCATTGATACATTTAGACTTGAACTTTAGAATGTCAGGACCTTGGTGTTTAAATCAAAGTTGCTGATTTTCAGATGAGGGCGGTGAGGTCTGGAGAGATGTCACCTATTCTACTATTCTTCCCCAAGTTCATGACAAGGATAGATCTTGAACCCAGAGCTCCTGAGCTATTTAAGTTAGAAAATTCTGTACACAGAACCATGTACAAAAACCGTATGTGTCAACACTGACAGAACATCCAAATAAATACAACTCTAGCTTGTCTGTTGTAAGGCCCAGGTTTGATTTGAGTCTCAAGTTAGCTACTGACTGGCTTTATAATCGTGAGCAGGTCATGAGGTCTTGCCTAGCTCTCTCTCTGCCTGAATCCCGCTCTCTCAGTCCTTTTAATTTATCAGATGGCAGCCTTGATACGAGGTCAAGTCCATGGAAGTTCTTTGTAAACTAGACTCATAGCCACATGCCAGAGGGTGTTTGCCCCAGGGAATTCATACCCATTGGATTTGGCCCTGAGACTGCTACAGACAGGACATGCTAAATAGTGGGTCCCAGATATGGAAGAAAATGCCATAGAATTAAGTTAGAAATGTTATTTTTATTAGTTTACATATGTTCAGTATCATCTTAATACCATACCATTTTATCCATTGTCTTATCTGTGTTCAAAACAGTTTTGGAAAGGAAGTAGTATTTTTCTCATCCCCATTTTACTTATAAGTAAACTGAGTCTTAGAAAAGGGGGCATGAATCAGAGCTTGGATGGAAGCTTACTATATTGTTCAAGCAACAGTACTGTAACCCACCGAAAAGCATGCCTTCTACCTGTGTCCCCCTCACTTTGCAGGACACAGAGTAGATGCTCGGTTAAAACCTGATTAGTTTGTACCATCAAAGACCAGTGTTTGATGTCTTATGAAGATACAGTAAAAGGAAATGTTGAAAATGATACAGCTGGAGAAGGCATTTTTAGACATTTTCTTTTCATTATAAAAGTACAACACACAGAAAACTAGAAGGGACAAAAGTCCATCTTCTCACTACTGTCATTTCTCAGTGTATTTCCTACTAAAACTGTTCCCCCATGGTTTAGATTTATTTTTACATATTTCTAATCTCCATGGATATAGTTTTATGTTTTTCATTTAATATTTTATCTGTTGGACACTTTTTTGTTGTAGAGACAGTTTTAAGTAGCACTTAATAGTCTTCTGAATTGACATGTCACCAGTACGTAAACCCTTCTTTTGTGGCACATTTAACTTTCCCATTTTTAAATATAAAGAATGCTATCAATAAAGGATTCAGACATTCTTCTGCAGAAAGCTTTTTCTTTAGGGATACATTCCCAGAGGTGGATCAAAGAGAATGAACAATTTAAGCCAATTACTTTAAATACAGTAATCAAGAAGGTTAGAAACACTGGAGAATAGGTTACCAAGGCAATGATACAGTATTTTTGTAGGGATGAAAAGAAAGAGAAGATTCAATTAACCAAGTCACGCTGATAAGCATGTCTCCTGAAGGCTCAGAGCCTTTCATTTCCCGCAGAGACAGAAGAGTGGAGTTGGTGCCAAATACCTGCAATGCAGAGGCGGGACTTCCAGAAATCTAAGAGGCTTCCATTCTTGTATACCTTTTTGATTCTATAAGAGTAATCATTAAGAAGTGGTTTTCTTTGCATATCTGTGACACCAGGATTGCCTGCTTTACAAGACGGACTGAAATTTGAGTTGCTTCCTCTCTGCTATAGGGCTTCTCTGGTGGCTCAGATGGTAAAGAATCCATCTGGAATGCAGGAGACCCGGGTTCAATCCTTGTGTCAGGAAGATATCCTGGAGAAGGGAATGACTACCCACTCCAGTATTCTTGCCTGGAGAATCCCATGGACAGAGGAGCCTGGTGGGCTATAGTCCTTGGGGTTGCAAAGAATCAGGCATGACTGAGTGACTAACATTCTTTTCACTTTACTCTCTGCTATAAGCAAACTGTTATCAGACATGTGTTGTCCAGTGATCCTCAAATAGCCAATGGCCCACTCCAGTTCCAGAGCTGCTTTTTGGAGACAGCATTTTGCTGCCATTGCCATAAGAGGTTTCTCTTTCAAGAACCTTATAACTGTAAGTTTTGGTGCAATAACAAACTACCCTCATATCTCAATCCCTTTAAACCATGAACAGTCATTTTCCATTTAAGCTGAGGTTTGGTGTTGGTTGGTGTTGGTCCTTTTCAACCTTAGTTCTCATTCCAGGTCTTGGTCCAAAGGATTGGCTCCTCTCGGAGGATTGCTGTACCTCTGGCAAAGGGCAGAAATGAGGCCAACCAGATAGAGATTCTGCTCAGGTGTGGTGTATGTATTGTACATCATCTCCACTCACATTTCCTTGGCCCAAGGAAGTCACAGGTCCATGCCCGAACATGGGCAGGATGCACACTTCCCCTCCTCAGAGGTGCTATGAAGCACGTGGCAAGGATAGGAATGTGTAATTGAGATGAAACTTCTGTGAACAAAGATGCAGCCCACCTACTAGGAATTGGCTTTCTTGTTTTCTTCTGATCTCCTTCCATCCCCTTGTCTGCTGCAATACAGAACCTAGCTCTCCCATACAAGAGGGTCTCAAGATACAAAGGATTTGCTAACTGAATGTGTGACCTGTCATTCCGCTATAAGAGATGATGTCTCTATCTCCTCTCTTTCATCTCAGCAGGCCTATCACTCACTCATAGACAACAGAATGTTCTGGAAGGATGCTGGGGTCTTCTGCCTGATTCTTGGGGATTGCTTGCTCTGGTGGAAGTCAGCTGCCATATAAGAAAACCTGACTGCCCTGAGGGATATTGGTTAACCTCTCTGGTCTAGAGTCCCCACTGACCTCAGCCTTCCACCACCCCTGCTGTGGGGTGAATCATCTCTGTGTTCAGAGTTCTATGATAACTTTGTTATCATTCATCTTAGATTCAAAGACCAAGGAAAGAATATCTGATTAGCACAAGCTTGGGTTAATTGCCTAGGTTCAAGGCCAGGTGCAGTGATTGTCAGTCTTCTCTTTGAGGAGCTGCTGCTGGCTGTGTCGCTTCAGTTGTGTCCGACTCTGTGTGACCCCATAGATGGCAGCCCACCAAGGCTCCTCTGTCCCTGGGATTCTCCAGGCAAGAATACTGGAGTGGGTTGCCATTTCCTTCTCCATCTGTGAGGAGAGTGGGGCCTAAAAGTGGAATGATGCATGGCAGAGCCAGCAGAACTACTCCAGTAGTTCATGGAGGCTACTGACTGAGTCAGCTGTTGAAATGCAAATTTAACCATCTTACTCCATGTTCAAAGCCATTAAGGGCTCTGCATGGTTTTCATAAGAAAGTTTATACAACTTTGATTGGTCTGTGAGGTTCTTCAGCATTGGCTCTTGGCCCCTTCTCTCCCCAGCTTCCCAGACAGGATCCCTCATGGAACCTTGATTCCAGTCTTACTGAGGCACTTGTAATTGAACAAATGATCTCATCCACTTTCATGGCTTTCAGTACAATCTGTATGATGACTCCTGGTATATGTCCCAACTTGGACTTTTCTTTGAAACTAAACTCTTGTCTCCAACTGGCTTCTCAGCATCTCCACTTGGGGACCTAACAGACATCCCCAACAGTGAGTCCAAAACCCAAATCCTGATCACCCCTACGTCCCTGCCCCACCCCAAACCCTGCTTCTCCTGCACTCTTCCCCATCTCAGGAAATGGTAAATCCATCCCTCCCTTTCTTCACATCAAAAACCTGGAATCATTCTTGAGTCTTGTTTAGTTCATGGTACTTATCAACTGTACCTTCAGAATAGACCCTGAACAGACCAAAACTTGAAATCAGAATATATCCAGATACTCACCTCTTTCTTCAATGCTTGAGTCCTGACCCAAGATACCATCATTGGTCACTCTCTCAACTGAGTATTCCAACTGCCTTCTAACTATTAGCCCTGTTTCTGCCTTTGCCCAGCAGCAGCGATCCTGTTAAAACATGTGATATCATGTCTTCTCCAAGTCAGAGCCTCTAGTGGCTTCCAGTCTGTGTAAATACCTAAATCTTTACAGTGGCTTTAAGACTTGACATGACCCTTGGCCTCTGCCCTCACTTACCATTTTCCTGCTTCATCTTCAACCCTCTGGCTGCCTTGATGTTCTTGCATCAAGTCAAGCAGACTTCTGCCTCAGAGTCTTGCTCCTCCCTCTGCCTGGAAGGTTTTTGCCCCATATGTCTCCCTAGAATGGTGCCTGACACAACGAAGGCTTGTAGGGAAATGTGCTAGATGAATGGATTCTGACAGGCCTCTGGACATGGTTTCCCTGGAACATACTCTTCTATCAAGCTGACTTCTTTTAGTTCTTTAAGTCAACTTAAATCTCAGCTTCTCTAGGACTATTCCTGTGATTTATTAATAAAATCCCCCTTTTGTACTCTTTGAGGAAAAGGACTATGTCTTATTTGTCATTGTATCTAGTGTATCACAGGTTTCTTTGCATCTGGTTGACCCTCAGAAAGTATTTCCCTCAATCTCAACATTGATGTAGTATTTATTTTAATAGGTGGTACCCATACATTGTTACAAAATACATAACATGCATGCTAGGGTATATAGGGAAATGCAAGCTTCTGTTCTCCACATATTTTCTGTAGAGACTGTCATCCCTCTTATTGGGTATCTCCCTGCATATATTCTGTGCATAGACCAGCAGTTAAACATTCAGTATTTGTTGTTATTTACTCTCTAAGTTTTATATGCCTCTTTGTGACCCCATGGACTGTAACCTACCAGACTCCTCTGTCCACGGGATTCTCCAGGCAAGAATACTGAAGTGGGTTGCTATTTCCTTCTCCAGGGAATCTTCTGATCCAGGGATTGAACCTGCATCTCCTACATTGGCAGGTGGATTCTTTTACCACTGAGCTACCAGGGAAGCTCTAACATTCAGTATTTGTTTAAGAAAAAAAAATTGCACAGATTATTTACCCTGAATCTTAAATATAAACTTGACTTAAATATGCTTAAATGGTTCACTTTGCGTAACCAGTTTGCTTAAGTAGTAAGATTTCTTATTCTCCTGAAAAACAAGTATTACCCTGAAAGTCCCTCTTAAATCTCTTTAAAGCCCATCAATTCACTTTGTACTTCCCTAGGTTGAAAACAGTGACTGTCAGTACATTTGCCTTGGATCTCTCAAGAGCTGGTAGAAACCAGCCCTCTTTCCCCGTCTCCACATCTCCTGCCCTGTTCTAGCAGCATCTCTTTTCAAGATCATTGTTGTTACAGAATTAAGTCTTGTGGGCTCTGCTAGGACCCAGGGCTGTGGAGAAGGCTCTATTTCTCTTCCAGTTCCTGTAGCCAAAAATGAAACCAAAGCTGAGACTGAAGCAGTGCAGGCTTTATGGAGTGGTCTGAGAACGGAGAGGCAGGAACTTTGTTCACAAATCAACTTCTCATCCCTTGGTGAGATGGGATTTGATTTTAAACAGTAGAGACAAAGGGAGGAGGAGTGAGGATGGTGATGGGGAGGCATGTGTACTGGTTCACCAGGGAAGGGGCAGCGCTTTTGATGGCATGGGTGCCACCCACCCTCTCTTATCCTCTTTTGGTCCTTGATTTCTGATCACGATGCAAGTAGGTGTGTCATGCTAATGTAATAAAATCAGCGTATAAAGCCACTGTGTTGGAGGTCCAGTATGTCACCATCTTGGTTCCAACTGGTCCCATTTGTTTTTTGTTTTTTTCTTCCTATAGCTTCCTTATCTCTTAAAGATTTGTGATAACTCCTATTAAATGTGGGGGCAGGTGGATTTTGAGAAAGGGAGCTTCCCCAATCACTCAGTGGGTAAAAGAATCCACCTGCAACAAAGGAGACACAGGAGGTGTGGGTTCGATCCCTGGGTTGGGAGGATCCCCTGGAGAAGGAAATGGCAACGCACTCCCGTATTCTTGCCTGGAGAATCCCATGGACAGAGGAGCCTGGTGGGCTGCAGTCCATGGGGTCACAAAGAGTTGGATATGTATGACTTAGTGACTGAGCACAAACACTGGTTCTTGTGCCGGCAGCATTATCTTCCCTTGGCCTCCCTGCGTGCACCAATGACCCTCCTTGGTCTGCTCTCAACAGAACAGCCAGATTGATCCTGCAAAAAATAATGTGAGTCATTTCTCGATTCAATCCATTGTTGGTTTCATTTCATTGTTGGTTTCCCATCCTACTCAAAATAAAAGCCAAGTCCTAGTATGACCATGTATGCCAGTCAGGAGGGCTCCATTGCTGTTCATTGAGAATGCTTGGTTCCCTCTGTTACCAGGCCCTTTCCAGATCCTTCAGCAGCAACACTATGGAAATGAATATCACTTCCATAAGACCCTTAGATAAGCAAACCTTTCTTATTAAGAGAGGGAGCTTGTGCACAAGGGAGAAGGCAGAAAAAAATCGTGCCAACTCCCTAAGTAGAAGGGACAAGCTGCTTTTACAACAAAAGGGAGGGTTTGCCTCATGATCACTGATCATTTCCAGAAATTATGCACCTTTTTTGATCAGCAGCAGGTGGCTCCAACTGGATATCGGCAATAGGGAGCGTTTCTGTGAAGGGAAAGGAGTGCAGGAGAATTTTCTGCGAGAAAACATCTGAGCAGATGTGTCTAAAGTTTAGAGTTGAGGGACTTCCCCGGCAGTCCAGTGGTTAAGACTTCATGCTTCCAGTGTAGGGGGCAGTGGGTTCAATCCCTGGTCAGGGAATTAAGATCCCACGTGCTGCATGGCATGCATAAATAAGTAAGGCAGTCTTATTAAACTTTTTTCTATAGTTGAACTTCTTGTCTTCTGGCAACTAAGTATATTCTTGAGTGTAACACAGGTAAACTTAATTATTCCTGCAAGTCTGGCTTTTGTCTCTGGGACTTTGGTGTTTGTTCTTTCGTTACCAAGGCCTGTTTTGCCCAAGGCTGTTTCTTGGCCTTATTTCCGGAATGGCTGCGCTCATATCTTCCTGTCTCGCCTGCATGGGCACCTTTGCTCCTCATGTTCTCTGTCTAGAGTGCTCTTCCCCGGGGAGCTGTTCGGCTCACTCTCCCATCTCTCAGGTCTGTGGTTAAATGCCTCCTCCTTAGAGAAGGGTGATGACTGTGTGTAGAATACATGCCTGTTACTCTCCTCCTTTGTGCTGCTTTACGTCTGTGGAATGTTCTTGTTTGTTCACATGCTTATGTCTGCCCCTCCCTGTGTAAGCTGCATGAGAACAGGCTGTTATTCATGTGCTTCTTTGGTGCTGAATCCTGGCACCGGAACACTGAAGGAATCAATTGGTAATTGTGGATTCAAGGAGACTGATGAGGCTCTTAGGTCTCAGCATACAGCCCCCTTGCAGCATATATGGGAAGTAGAGGTACTGGGTGGGTTCTGGCAATCACTAGGAAGGTTGTTCCCAGTTCCTTTCTCTCCTTGCATCTCTCTATACCCAAGAAACAGCATCCTGAGCCCTAGGGGCCCAGGAAAGTGGCCCTGGGCAACAAGGCTTGGGTGATGCTGCTTCCACTAAGCTCCAAGTATCTGGCTGTCTGGACATTGCTCCTTGAGCTTTGAGAGTCCTAGACTAGACTCCCCACCAGCTCCCCACCCTGGTCTCACTCCTCCTGCTTTGGGACGTGCCACTACCTCTTTCCTTTTGGGAAAAAAGATTGGGTTTTCCTGGCATCCTTCTCTGTTGTCCAGTTGGTTACCAGGGTCCATCCCTCTGCCTCCACAGGGTCTTTCCTATTGACCCCTCTCAGCTATCACGGCTACTCTGTAAGGGGTCATCACTCGTTTCCTTGACTACTAGCCTTGTCTCCCAGCTGATTTCCTTGCTTCTACTTTCCTTCCCTTCAACTCTGCCAAACTTCCCCCAGTCAGAAGGTCTTTGTAAAGGCCAGATCACATCATGTACCTCCCTTGCTTAAAACTGTTTAACAACTTCCTGTCACCACTACAGGCTTCCTCAGCCTTAGACATGTGTGTTCCACCTTGGTGATTTGTGCCGTACCACCTATGCCATTACTTACTTAACATTTATTTAAATATAATCATATTTGACATTTTTTCCTTCAGCAATAATATCCTTGTAGGCATGGGGTAAAAATCAGTTTTCCTAATGTATATTAAAGTATATAACTATTATATATAATACAGTGGTCTATGTACTGTCTAAGATGCATTGTAAATATCATGTTGTCAAATTCTTCAAAAAAATTGTGAAGAGGAAGGAACACTCCTAAAGAGATTCTCTGAAGCCACCATCAATCTGATATCAAAACCAGACAAAGATACTGCCAAAAAAGAAAATTATGGACCAATATCTTTGAATATAGGTGCATAAATTCTTAACAAATTTCTTAGCAAACTGTATCCAGCAATATAAAGAAAACTCATACACCATGACCAAGTGGGATTCATCCCAAGTTCCTAAGGCTGGTTCAACACATGCAGATCAATCAATGTGATTCACCACACAAACAAAAGGGAAGACAAAGACCACACGATCATCTCAGTAGATTCAGAAAAAGCATTGTGCATATCGTGGGTGATGCTGTGCCCGCCATCTCGAGGGGACTTCCAGGACACAGAGGGCCCTTCCTCACGTGGCTCTTGCATGGCTGCTCCCCTAGCCTGATGATCCAGGAGGAGCCTCTCCACTTTGGATTTCCATAGAAACAGGGCTGCACAATGTGGGGTCTTCACATCTTTGCTTATGAAGTTCCCTCTGCCTGGAGTGCCCTCCATAGCCTTATCAGCTTCTCTACTTGATGGCTCCTGTCTAGTCCTCTAGACCCAGGTTACCTGTCACACCACAGCGCCATCCTTCCTTCCCACTTGGTCCCCAGGTTGTGTTTCATCGCTTTGGTTTCTTTCTTCATTCTGTTCTTTGTGCATTATCAGTTTTCACATTCACTACTAATGACTGTCCAGTAATACTTTTCAGGTTTCCTATCCCAGGTGTGTGCTCTCCGGAGGCTGGGGCTAGGTTTTGTTTTCTTACCTTGGCATTCCATTCACCTTAAAATGTGAATGAACGCAGTTACCCCAGTGGAGCAGTAGATGTTCTAGGATCGCTTGAGATAAGGTGAGATCAAGAGTGAGGCATGTGAACCTGGGAGATGGGGGTTAACCGGAAGAAGAGAGGGGATGCATTGATTGAGAAAGGCACCAAAGACATGATGTCCCTTCACAAGGCTTTTCAGAGTAGAACCTGCTGGACTTCCCTGATGGCTCAGATGGTAAAGAATTTGCCTGCGATGCAGGGGACCCGCGTTCAATCCCTGAGTTGGGAAGATGCCCTGGAGAAGGCAATGGCAATCCACTACAGTATTCTTGCCTGGAGCATTCCATGGACATAGGAGCTTAGCAGGCTGTAGTCCATGGGATCACAAAGAGTCAGATACGACTGAGCAACCAGCACTACTACTACCTACTGCTGGCCCACATCAACTTACCTGGTTGTTTGTGTCTCTCTCTCCATATATATATATATGTATATGTATATATATATATATATATATTTAAACTGAACAGATTTTTTGGTGAATGTCTGTGTTTTCAACCCATCCATTAGAGTTCTGCTGTTCAATATGGTAGTCACTAACCACATGTGGTCATTTACTTTAATTAATTAAATTTTTACTTAATTTAAAAAGCATTAACATTGAATTTCTTCCATTGCATTAGCCACATTTGAAGTCTCTGTGGCCGCATGTGGCTAGTGGCTACCCTTTTGAACAGAACAGAATGGAACATCTCCTTTGTCACAGAAAATTTTATTGGTCTGCACTGCTCTAGAATCTGAGTCTTTAACAAATCTCCCATGCTGATTTTCTCCCTAAAATTGAAGCCAAGAAGAAAGTCCTATGTCAGTGAGATTCCACTTGGATAGGCTTAATCAGCTTGTATATTGTTCATTTGTTGAGTAAGGAGAGGTTCTTAGTGATTCAGTCTTGAGGAGATGGATGATCTTATCATGGACAGGGTTTGACCACATGCCTGGAGAGCTCTAGCCTGAGTAGCCATCCTTGGTCCAAGCCACCCTCCCGCTCACCACAGCCTGTTCACAAAACAGCAGGTGGATGAGGTTAAAGCTAAAGAGAGGAGAGAGAGGAGGACACAGGTAGAGAGAGGAGATGGAGATTTAGAGCCTGTGAGGGTCAGGCAGGTAAGATGAGGAGGAGCAGAAAGAGGAGGGGAGCAAACCCCTGCAGTGGAAGAGGAGGCGGGTGCTGGCGGCCGTGGCGTGAAGGGAGGCAGGGGGTCTTGAGTCAAATGTTGGCTGTTTGGCGAAGCCATTATAGAGAATGAGAAATGGCTCATGGCATTCCTGGCACACTTTCTCTTGTCTCCTAGCTGATTTTGTGTGTTGTTTTACTTAAAATGGCAGACTACATGTAGTAAGAGAGGACCAGCTAGAATGAAACAGCATTAGAAATCATACATCCCTAAGAACCACATGAACTTGTGACTTGACTGTCTTTCATTTTTTTATTATTTCATGTTTGATTGAAGATGGACCCAGATTACAAGTGCTGTGGAGGCTGGGGTGGAAAATGATAAAACATTACACTTTAAGCTGTGGACTGAATTGGTAAAATGCCAGAGCAACTGTGTTTTAAGGCTTTTGTAAATTAGGAGATGATTAGAAGAAGTTTCTCTTTGGCAAATAACTTAGAATTGATAAGACCCAGGCTTTATTCATATGATTTCAGGCCTTTAAGCCTACAGCTGACCAGGGACCAAACTTCCAACCTTCTCTCATTTGGGATGTGAGAGTGTCTGCCAATTGGTTTCCTGTATAATTTCAGAGGCAAAAATTAATGCTGACTGCAAGGTGATAGATTTACAATGCTGAAGAAATTTGCAGCTTTTAGGAGGAGAAAAAATATCAGTGGCTTCAACTGTTTCTTTGGATTTTACTAATCTTTCAGATATTAATAAGTATATCTTGGACAAGATTAATACTACAGTGTTTCTCAAACTGCAGTGAATGTCAGAAGGACTTATTAAAATACAGATTGCTAGATCCCCATCTGCAGAGTTTCTGATTCAGTAGGTCTGGGTTGACCTCCGGCATTTTCATTCTTAACAAGTTCCCAGGTGATGTGGAGACTGCTGGTCCATGGACTATGCTTTTATAATCACTGGTCCTGTGAGAATTTAAATGCAGCTTCAGTCTGGATTGGGACATTGTATTCAAGGGGGGGCAGTTCATTTGAGGAGAAGGGGGTGACAGAGGATGCGATGGTTGAATGGCATCACCCACTCAATGGACATGAGTTTGAGCAAGCTCTAGGAGATAGTGAGGGACAGGGAAGCCTGGCGTGCTGCAGTCCCTGGCGTCACAAAGAGTCAGACACAACTGAGTGACTGAACAATAACAACAAGCAGTTCATTTGCCTCTTTCTTTTTTTATTCAATTAAGTTTTATTTCTTTTATCTTGTATTTTTAAAAGTTGTATTGAGCATACTATAGTTGATTTATAAGGTTGTGTTAGTTTCAGGTGTAAGCAAAGTGAATCAGTGATATCCTCTGGTTTTTTTTAGATTCTTTTCTCGTATAGGCCATTAGAGAGTGCTGAGTTCCCTGTGCTGTACAGGAGGTCCTTATTAGTTAGTAGTGTGTATACCTCAATCCCAATCTCCCAATTTATCCCTCACCCCAAATTTTATTATTTTTAATTGAAATATAGTTGATTTATAATATCATGTTAGTTTCAGATATATAGCATAGTGATTTGATTTTTTTTTTTGTAGATTGTATTCCATTAAAGGTTACTACAAGATATTGGGTATAATTTCCTGTGTTATACAGTAAATCCTTGTTACTTATCTGTTTTATGTACGGGCCTTTGTATCTAGGAAAGGGAAACTACAATAGGGAAGGCAAATGTATAGTGAGGATGGAAGAGCTCTTAAATAAGCCAGTACATGGATTAAGTAACAATCCAGAAAATTATAAAAGCCATCCTTTGCTTCTTTCTGACTCAGTGTTTTCCCGCTGTAGGGTTTGGGCTGGAGGGAGAAGGAGTTGTGTTCGCTGCAGTGACCTGGCTCTACACTGCCTTCTTTCCCTGCCAGGCCGGCCTCTCCAGGTGAAGGCCGTGGTGCTCTGATGGAGCAGGTCCCTTCCCCCATCCCTCACCGCCTCCCCACAAACCAGGAAGCAGCCCACAGTTGCCCATTCGGAAGCAGCCACATTTGCAGCGTTTGCTCCTGACCCAAATCTTCTCTGCTTCCGGGAGATCGCTGCAGTCCCAGGGCAGTGGTGGCGTGAGGATGTCACGTGAAGGCCCAGAGCCTTTGAGTGGCCAGGGAGGCTGACCACTGGGAGGGCGTAAGGAGACCTGGCTTCTGTTTCTGGGTGGACTTCAGATTCCTGGGGTGACCTTGGGGAAGCTTGCCAGTCCTCCACAATCCCGTTTTGACTCCTTGTGTCTGTGAAACAAACCTCTCCCGACCCCTGACCCCTCCAGTCCATGAAATAACAGAAAAACAAAAACCTAGGTCTGGTCAGTGGCCACCAGGGCATTTAGGAGCTGATGTGCAGAACTCTTGAGTGCCTGAGGAGAAAGCTGCTGTGTAAACACAATATATTATTAATAACATGTTAAAAAAAAATGGCATCACACGCTCAGCTAATAATAGCTGCTTTCAGCTATGGGGGAGCGCTGACACACAGGCTTCCAGCAGTGTTGATGCAAGAGTGACTGGCTTCTGAATTTGAAACACATTTAAAAAAAGATGAAAATAGGTTTTTAAAACATTTGGAGCGTATTTGTAGGTATATTTTTGAGGCAAATATGATAGATCTGTAAAATTCAACATGAATAAACAAATCATCAATTTCTTTGGATTTTTTTTTTCATTACATTTTGGAGTTGTTTTACAGTGTGGGCTATTCCATAGGCGTTTTGGCTCAAGTGTTAGGAGTCTCTTTCCTCTTCCCATTCCCAGTGGTAAGTGGTTGATGCCCCTTTAAACTCTATGGGGGGAAACTTACAAATCAGTCAGTGGTTAGGTAATCAGTTAATATAGGGAAGTGGCTCAGCTGGTAAAGAATCTGCCTTCAATGCAGGCCACCCACGTTCGATCCCTGGCTTGGGAAGATTCCCTGGAAAAGGAAATGGCAACCCACTCCAGTATTCTTGCCTGGAAAATTCCATGGACAGTGGAGCCTGACAGGTTACAGTCCATGGGGCCACAAAGAGTTGGACATGACTGAGCAACTAACACTTCATTTCAGGGAGTCAGACCTTCCTGGGTGGACCCCATTTGTGGCTCCGATCAGTTAATGATTATATATACTCTACAGATGCATGCAGGGGCACCTGCCAGGTGCTGCTATAGATATTGAGATATGAAGATATAGTTCTCACCCTTAAGCAACTTCTAGGTAGTTTTGATTGAAGGTATATAAGCAAGATATTATGTAAGGAGACCACTGCATCTTTTATACCTGTCTCCTTAACAGAATCCAGCAAAACCCAAATCCACTTTTTGTGTGTTATCAAGGTGTGCCTGTGTTGACTGGGAGAAAGATAGAGTCCTGCAGCACCACTGGCCCCTGTCAGGAAGCAGCTCAGACGCTTGTTCCTGTCCCCTCTGAGGGATTTGGAGATGGAGGCTTCTTGAGGATGTTGTGCTAAATGCTCTACAGAAGGTTTAGCACCCAAGTGGTGCCTCTCACTTGGGTTCTCTCATGCCTCAGTGAGAGAAGACCGATCAAATAACGGGTGCGCTGCAGGTTTCTCAGGGAACATTAGACCCCTCCTTCCTCAGCAGCTGGGGGTCCCTTCTGTTCAGAGAAGGATGGATTTCCCCCCATAGTGGAAGCTCACTAAGGACAGGGCCTTCCCTTGAACTAGGCCTGGGACTCAGCCCTGAGAGATTATTCAGGGAACTGCCTGGGGAGCTTCATTTTTCTACTGAAGTATAGTTGATTTACAGTGTTGTGTTAGTTTCGGGTATATAGCACAGGGATTCTATTTTACGTGTGTGTGTGTGTTTGTGTGTATGTGTGTGTATCTTCCCTGGTGGCTCAGATGGTAAAGAATCCTCCTGCAATGTGGGAGACCTGGGTTCGATCCCTGGGTCAGGAAGATCCCCTGGAGAAGGGAATGTCTACCCATTCTAGTATTCTTGCCTGGAGAATTCCATAGATAGAGGAGCCAGCTGGCTACAGTCCATGCGGTTGCAAAGAGTTGAACATAACTGAGTGACTAACACTTTCACTTTTTCATATATATGTATATACATACATATTGGAGATGGGGACGACAATCCACTCCAGTATTCTTCCCTGGAGAATCCCATGGACTCTAGAGAAGCCTGGCGGGTTACAGTCCGTGGGGGTCGCAAAGAGTCGGACACGACTGAGCGACTAACATTTCACTTCATATACACACATACATACACACATTCTTCTTCAGATTCTTTTCCCTTATAGGTTATTGCAAGATATTGAGTAGAGTTCCCTGTGCTGTACAGGAGAACCTTTCTGTTTATCCATTTTATATATAGTATAGCATGGGTGCTCAGTTATGTCCAACTCGACACAACCCCGTGGACTATAGCACGCCAGGCTCCTCTGTCCAAGAAAGACAATAGTGTGCGTATGTTAATCTCAAATCTCCTAGTTTATCCCTCCCCCACTCTTTCCCTTTGGTATCCACAAATTTGTTTTCTATGTCTGTGGGTCTATTTCTGTTTCTGAGAAGCAATTTAAAAAGCAAATACAGATGCCTGTATTCACCCCTAGAGATTCTGATAAGATTGACCCTGAGTGGCAGTCCCTGGGATACTGTTCCAAAAAATTCCTCAGTGGGGTGTAAAGTGTGAGGGCTAGAAAACCGAGTTGGAGATTAAATTTATCTGAAAGGGTGAAGCAGAGAGAGCATGTGTGCTAGTCACTTGAGTGGAGGCCTGACTTTTAGGCTCTTTTCCTGAAATGGCACCTCTCACGGTCCCATTTGCTAGCAGGTAGAAGTGGTTACTTCAAGTGTTGGGCACAGTGGGTCCATAGTCATCAGCCCTGTGGGATAGCTGGGCCTTGGGCCAGTTGCTTTGGGAGCTTTGATCCCCCAAGCCCTGGAATCCCTGTCCTGCCCTGGTGTCTGGTCACTAAAGGGCCCTCCAGGAAGCCGTCTCATTTCTGCATGATGCCCCTCTTGGCTGTGGTCCCCTCCAGCTTGATCACCCTGCCAGGACTGTGGTGACCAGCACCAGGCACTCCACCTTCTGTAGCCTTCTTCATTTCTGCTGCTGTGTCCCTGGGTGCTTTTTGCCTGTAATCTCGACACACCCACACCCACCCACCCACCGACCCCCACACACCTACTTGTAATCTCTCCACACACATGCAAGCACACACACTCACACCCCACCATCCCCCACCATCCCCTCAAGTGTATGTTTCCCCCCAGGCTCCTTATGAGGATGTATGGTGCCCGGGGTGGATCACCTGCCTGGTTTATAGGTCCAGGATTCTCTTTAGCTCAAGTCTGTACCAAGAGCCCCAGCCTGCTTATTACTTTTCCTTTGTTCTTTTGTGTTTCACCCCAGCCCACATTGATCGCTTCTTCCTGTGTTTTTGATTTTGTGATTTTACTTTTTGGCCTCATGCTAGAGCATGTGGGATCTTAATTTCCTAACCAGGGATTGAACCCATGCCCCCTGCATTGGAAAGTGGAGTCATAACCACTGGATTGCTGCTGAAGTACCTTCCCATCTGTGTTTTTGAGAGAATAAAACCTACTACTAATGTGTTGATAAGAAGCCTTTGGAGTGAACTCCATGCACCCTGTTTACCTCCTTATTTCTGACCCTTAGGTTTGGGAAAAGGTGTCTGTCTATAGGCTGGTTAGGATTCTAAGTAGGTGCCTCTTTGGGTCCTTCTATTAGTCCAGAACATGGTAATTAAAGCATGGGCAATGAAAAATGGTTTTATTTTGTAGCTTTGGAGGAGGGCTGAGAAGGCTGCTAGGTGATGGTGACCTCAGGTTGGGGCAGGAATGATGTAGGGCTTCTCGTACTGGTTTCTTTTCTATTTCTTTTCATTTTCATTTGGTATTTTGACCCTTGTATCTCTATCATCATTTCCTCAGGTTTACTTTCATTTTCTGTATTTTTCCCTCCTGTGAGTATCTGGGTTGCCAGCTGGTGCATCCCAAGCCCCATAGTCATCCTCCCAGCTCCACCCCACTCCCCTGGCTGGGTGTCCTCTGACTTTTCCCATGACCTCATTCCTAACTTGCTCTCACCTCTCCTGTGCATGGTGTCTTGGTTGACTTCATCCTTCCTTTTCTCCTCTCATTTATTTTTTAAAAGAATTGCTTCATCCTGCCATGAACACTCTTTATTTTTTTTGCTTTTAATTTTATTTTGGAGTATAGTCAGTTAACAATGTTATGATAGTTTCAGGCAGACAGTGAAGGGACTCAGCAATGCATATATATGTACCCATTCCCCACCTACCCCACCAAACTCCCCTACCATCCAGGCTGCCACATAAGATTGAGCAGAGTTCCCTATGCTATACAGTAGATATTTGTTGATCATCCACTTTAAATACAGCAGATGAACTCTCTTCTTTTGTCATTACTGAATCATTCCTCTTTTTATGTTTGAGAAAATCCAAAAGTGTCTGTCCTGTTCTATCAGCAAGAGACATCCAGGGTGTGTTTTTCTCTTCCATCATTTAAGCCAGGATTAATGGATTAATTTTTTATGCTCTGTGCATTATCTTATTTTATCTTCAGGTAGGAAATGTTACTCCCACTTGACAGATGAGGAAATAGAGGCTAAAAGAAGTTTGGTAGCTTGACCAAGATCAAGCAGCAGGTTAAATGGTAGAACCTGGAAAGTCTCACGTCAGAACCTCCACTCTTTGCTATTAAACTCTGTACTCCAGCTAGAGGAGGGGTGACATGCTGTGTTGCCAGGCAGGAGAAGGATTTCATGGCCTTGAAGATCCTTTCATACCAGCATTCGTGGGATGCTGTGAGGTCATGTAGGATGGTGAGACCCTTTCACATGGGGTTGATTTTGATGATAAATCACTGAACTGTGTTCTAGAAATGATTCAGTATTAATTCTGATACTGTGGGTGGGCATGGTTGCAGTATGGCAAATTATGGTGGATCTAGGGCCTCGGGTTGTGTCATTGTCACTGCCATTGTGTAAAGTAGCCAGATGGAGTTCTCCCAGGTGATTCCCAATGTTCTGTTTCTTTGCAGAGCCTGTGTCATCTTGGGGGTGATATTCCTTCTGTCATCTGTGTGTATAGTGGTCAAAGCTATCCATGACCTCTCGACGAAGCTGCTCCCGGAAGTTGTAAGTTTCTTCTTTTTTCTTAAGTCTTTCCTGAGGGTACCAGCCTCTTGTATTACCTCTCACCCCAGACTTACTGGGGGAAATTGGGCAGGTGGAGAGAAAATAAACAGTATCTTAGGAGTCCAGAAGACCTCATATTAGAATGTAAATGACTCGGCGGAGAAAAGCACTGGGCAAGACAAAAAGATAGTTGAGCTGGTGCATGTTCTGTGTCTTTTGACTACTTTTAATGTCTTTTATATTAAGAGAAACGAGGTGATTTTTATAGAGCAGTGATCCAACCTGTGTTGTTTGCATCTGTTCTGCATCCACTCAGTGACTTATAGTAAGAATTATTTTTGCCCTTGCACCTCAATTCAGTACATAAATCTATTCACATTAGATTTTCTGACACAACTAACATTCAAATGCAGAAACTGGAGGACACAATTTCATATTAAAGTGTGTTTTCGCCTCATTTTCTTGGTGAGAGGCACCAGATTCTTTTTTTTTTGTTTGTTTTTTTGCACTCTGATTCTATTTTTGCTCCACATCTTATGCATACTGGTAAAAAAAGACTTTTACAGTCTCCTGGAGGCTAATTTACCTATCAGGAGATGAAGATACTGCCATTACAATGATTCTCTCTACAAACTTACCTCAGAGATATGATGGGTTTAGTTCCTGACTGTCACCATAAAGCAATTAATGCAATAAAGCAAATCACACATTTTTTTTGGTTTCCCAGTGCACATAGAAGTTATCTTAATACTATGTCTATTATATGTAGTCTGTTACGTGTTCAATGGCATTATATCTTAAAAAACAAAACCAATGTACATACCTTGATTTAAAAATACCTATTGCAAAGATAAGTGAGCTATCATCTGAGACTTCAGCAAGTCACAATCTGTTTGCAATGGTAACATCAAAGATCACTGACCACCATAAGAAATGTAATAAAACGCGGGGGGAGGAGGGTAGTAAACTGGGCGATCAGGATTGACGTATATACATGAGTCTATATGAAATAGGTAACTAATATGGACCTGCTGTGTAGCACAGGGAACCCTACTCAATGCTCTGTAATGACCTATATGGGAAACGAATCTTTTAAAGAAGAAAGAGTGGCTATATGTATATATGTAACTGATTCTCTTTGCTGTACACCTGAAACTAACACAACATTGTAAATCAACTATCCTTCAATAAAAATGTTTTTAAAAGTTTGAAATATTTTGAGGATTAACAGAATGTGACACAGGGATAGAAGGTGAGCAAATGCTGTTGGAAAAAATGGTGCCAATAGACTTACTGGACACAGGGTTACCACAAACTTTCAATTTGTAAAAAAAAAATAATAATAATTATCTACAAAGTGAGGTGAAATGAGGTGCGCCTGTTTATAAGTTGCATAGTGATGTAATGCAAAATTACGGGCTCTTCTTTCAGGGTGTGACTTGGCTTGTGCTCGACTATGTGCACCATCTTATAAAAGGCCTAAGTTATGAGACCTTTAGTTTTACTTTTAGAAAAACACATGTTAGTCTTTTGGGGGTAATGTATTACATTTGTGTGTGTGTGTTTATGGGGAAGATGAAAATGGAGTGGGCATTACACTGTTTTTAGTAGAGCTGTTAAAGTGACTGTGTTAAGTTGTCCTGTGTACCTAATGCTCCCACCCCTCGCCAGCTTGAACCTGAGATTAGAGCCATTCCCTTGGTACCTCCTCAGGACCTTAACTGTTATTTATCATCGCAACTAACATCTCAGTGACACGGAGGAAAGATGGATAGCAGGGTAGTAGTGTACCTACCTATGGATTTCATCTTTTTCAGAAGAGCTGGCTCAAGCAAATAATCCCATGTCTTATACTCCATATGTTATATCTTATGTTACCTTGGTCTTCCTGGTTACCTTGAATCTGGACTTGTTCATCGTCTTCCTTCATCAGACTGACTATCATGTGTTCCATTCCACCAGAATCTGAAGCTTAAACAAAGTGAAAGTGAACATGTTGGTTTCTTGGTCGTGTCCGACTCTTTGCAGTCCTATGGACTGCAGCCTGCCAGGCTCCTCTGTCCATGGGATTCTCCCAGCAATAATACTGGAGGGATAGCTATTCCCTTCTCCAGGGATCTTCTTGACCCAGGGATTGAACCTGGGTCTGCTGCACTGCAGGCGGATTCTTTAGTGTCTGAGCTACCAGGGAAGCCCTTTAAAAATTAGTTGCTCAGTTGTGTCCAACTCTTTGCAGTCCTATGGACTGCAGCCTGCCAGGGTCTTCTGTCCATGGGATTCGCCCAGCAATAATACTGGAGGGGTAGCCATTCCCTTCTCCAGGGGATCTTCCCAACCCAGGGCTCAAACCCGATCTCCTGCACTGCAGACAGATTCTTAACTGTCTGAGCCACATCTAGACATAAAAGTATTGTGTGATTAATTAAGATGTCAGTCAGATAACATCTTTGCATTTTACAAGGGGTGGAAATCTGACTCCACTCTAAGAAATGTTTATTGGTGGGAATTTTCAGCACTGGGCTTGTTGACATTTTCATTTATTTAGGTGTTAAAAATTAATGTGAGGCAGGGCTTACTTGATGTAGAATGGATAGCTGTGCTCATAGACCTTGTTTGCGGCCCTCCTTGTTTTTGTCTTGTTTTTGCCTGTTATTTATCATCGCAACTAACATCTCAGTGACACGGAGGAAAGATGGATAGCAGGGTAGTAGTGTACCTACCTATGGATTTCATCTTTTTCAGAAGAGCTGGCTCAAGCAAATAATCCCATGTCTTATACTCCATATGTTATATCTTATCTTACCTTGGTCTTCCTGGTTACCTTGAATCTGGACTTGTTCATCGTCTTCCTTCATCAGACTGACTATCATGTGTTCCATTCCACCAGAATCTGAAGCTTGAACAAAGGGAAAGTGAACATGTTGGTTTCCCAGTCGTGTCTGACTCTCTGCAGTCCTATGGACTGCAGCCTGCCAGGCTCCTCTGTCCATGGGATTCTCCCAGCAATAATACTGGAGGGGTAGCTATTCCCTTCTCCAGGGGATCTCCAGGGGTTTTAACTGGAAGCAGCCTTATATCTTATGGTACAAATATTCCTAAGAGAAGAAGCTCACCAAGTTAAAATCCACATCATTGCTAGGGTATCTCATGCCCAGCCTAGGTGAGATCAGAGAGGGTGAAGACCTCTGTGATTGAACCAAGACTGTCCCTGTCCTGGTAGGGTTCACACCAACTGTATGGTATTAGTCCCGGTGTGGGATTTAAAAATCATACCCGCTTATGGTCATCCTGTCAGAACTCTAAGGAAAGATGTAAAGTGGTCTGTTGTATTTGTTTGTTTTTTTAGACCTTTAGAGTTGTGGAGACTCTGGCATATTTATGTAACCAAATATTTGGGGAACCCTGGTTAGGAGCAGGTGATTAGTTTCCAGCAGACCAAATGCAGTCTGTGCCTCTTGGCGGCTCATAGTTGGTGATGGTTGAAACCAGGGAGACTGGAGTTTAGGGTTTTGATATCCTAAATTTTACATCCAAGTTACACCTTCACCCTTGCCCTCGTCTGCAGAACTGCCTTTTTTTAAAAAGATTTTTTTATATGTACCATTTTAACAGTCTTTACTGAATTTGTTACAGTATTACTTCTGTTTTATGTTTTGGTTTTTTGGCCATGGTGTATGTAGGATCTTAGCTCCCCAACCAGGAATCGAACCTGCACCCCCTGCATTGGAAGACAGTCTTAACCACTAGACCACTAGGGAAGTCCCCAGAATTACCTTTTGATGTATGATTTCCATCAAGTTGTTACATGGGTTTGTCTGAAGCAATGTTTTCCCTGCCCCAGGCCTGTTTCCCCAGCAGCTTTCTTTTTAATGTCATGGGCACAATTCTCAGAGTGCGAGTAATTTGTGAGAATGCGTGAGTTTTGAAAGAAAGCCATGCGGTTAGGAATCGCCCTCCTGTGAAGTTGGCTGGATCTGAGCCATGGTGTCGCCTGCTCCTCAGCAGCCTCATGCTGGAGGAGACAGGCCAGCCCATTCTCAGGGGACCCCCAAAAGGATTCCATAGTGTCTCCTGCAAGGGCCTCTTGGGCAGATGGCTTAAGTTTGCTCCGTCATGGCCTGCATGGGGTCTCATTGGATCATTGACGAAGCAGATTCCAAAAGAGCCTTCTCAGAAACTCTGCATGAACTGTGGTTCTAGAAGTTGGGGAGTGTGTGTGCTGCCGCAGATGCGGTGGCAATGGTCTGGTATTATGTCTGTGGCTGCTTTGACATGAGCATCATTGTGTTGCTGTTTTCACACCCACCACACTCTAGAAGGGAAGGCAGGGACAGGTGGCACACTTCTCTCTTGTGGTGGCACCTGGGGGCTCTGAAAGCTGAAGTGAGCTTCCTGAGGTCATCAGCTAGCTGGTGGCAGTGCCTGGATTTGAACCCTTGTCTCCTCGTCTCAGTCTGTCTTGGCTCCTGATTCTGTGGGATTCCGTGGTCCCACTGTTCATTGGCTTTTCAAGTTTGAAACTTCTGTCTTATTTCTTCTCCTTTTTTTTTTTTTTTTTTACCCTCTCCATTTGTTTTTTGCTTTGCTTTTTCTTGTCCTCTCATATTCAGGCGAGGTGCCCGGCTCCCAGCTGATTCCATCCCTGGCATTTTCTGGCTGCCACTGCTGCTCCCACCATGCGGGCCCCCTGCAATCTGTGCCACTGACCAGGGTGTGCTCCTGTTGCTTTGTCTGTTGAAAAGCATGCAGGCAAGTGTACCAAGAAGCCATGGAAAAGTAGAAGTAGGGAATGAGGGAATTCAGGGGTTACATGGAGTCACGTGGAAAGAGGGGAGGGCATGGAGGCTGAGTGACTCCCCCCACCCCAGTACCCATGTGACCACTGCAAGCAAATTGCTCAATCTCTGACTCTGGGCTTCCGGATATGCCATATGGGGACAATACTTTCATCAGGGGTTTATGATAAAGATCAAGTGAGCCGTTTACTTAAAATAATCGATATTATTAACAGGAGACAGTGCTACTATGGTCTTAACGTTCTGATTTTAAAGTTTCTGAACTGCTTGTGGCCTGAGTTCCTTTCAGATGGGCCCCTGGATCCCTCTTTCCTGCCTCCTGGTCCCCCTCCCCCTGGCTGGATAGGACTGGTGTTTGTCTGTCTCTGGCTTCAGGCGGCCACAGCCAACTCTGGGCCCCTTCCTTTTGGGAACACCCAGCACACTATGGGCAGGTTGTCCTCTAAGTCTAACTCACCACTTGTTGGCTGTGAGACTTCCGGCAAATTGTGTCTTCTCTCTGAGAGACAGTTTCCTTCTTTGTAAATGGGTGTCACGCCCCCTGCTCCACAACAAGCATTGTGAGAACTAAACAATGTGATGAATGCGGAATTGCTCCATCAACTGTCAGGTGCTTGGCGAAAGCCGAAGGTATTATGTCAGATCCCATGACCCAGGAAGTCTCATCCTTTCTCATGCACTTTCTCTCAGTGACCTGTTGAGTTGTACTAGCTCATTACACTTTTCTGTTTGTATACTGTGACTTGTTTACCTTGAGCTCTTGACAGTGTCTGGGCCTATCCTCCTCCGTAAGTCACATGCACTAAAAGTGATAACAATTATAATTACAATGACGCATTGTTCCCAATTGGCAATGAATAATATATGGTCATATGCTGATAATAATAATTGCTGCCATATGAGTGCCTACTGATCCTTACTGTGCCTACTGTCTAGGCACTGGGGATTCAGAGTCAACTAGCACTAATGGTTAGTGTTTCTTCATTGCTCTGCAAAGGCCTTGACTTCTCCTAGGAGCTGGCATTTGCTCTCCAGCAAATGCTGGAGATGGTAAAGATGGCCCAAGAGGTGACAAGCTACTGAAGAACTTAAAGAAGTCTTCCCAGTAACTCCTGAATGCTAAACACCTCACAAAACCAAAAGCCTACAAATCCAAGAGTCACAGTCACTGTGAAGGAAGACCCTTGGGGGATGTTCTCGCCCGTGGACTTGCAAGTACAATCCTAATACATCCTTTACCAGAGTTATTGTTCTAGCTTTGTTCCTGAGAGTGAAATCCCATCCCATCTCCAGGAGCTCACAGTTGGGGAGAGACCCAGACAGCCTAAACATTTGATTTAGGTGATGAGGGCTGTAATAGAGACAGTCAAGCCTGCTATGGGGGAGGCGTGTTGGGCCTCCACTGTGATCTGAAGGAAGAGTGGACACTGGGGAGACAGGCTGAGGTCCAGGGAGGAGAAGGCTCTTAGAGGCTGAGCAGCCACAGGGACCAAGGGATCTGTGTGAGCTTGCTTTCTTTTTCTTAGGCGTTTGTTTCCTGTTTGTTTCCAGTGTGTCTGGAGGAAAGAATAGAGAACGGAAAGTGGAGAAGGAAGAAAGGAAAAATAACTCTGTTGTGGGTCAGGAGTGGTTGCTCGGCATCGCTTTGATTCTTCCTCGAGTAGCAGGGTTGCTTTCAAACCTCCCCTTGTTTTCGCTCAGCTAAGTTCTTGCCTGAGATTCCATCCCACCCACCAGAACAAAGGAGCTTCCGCCAAGAGGAGGGAGCCCCCCTCACAACTGTGTTCTTTCAGGCAACCAGTCGTGAGCCCTGTTTCATTTCCAGGCCTCGTGGGACACGAAGGTGGCTCACAGTGCGGGGTGGCTGCCTGCTTTCTGGGCACATCTCTTCCCTCAGTGTTGCTATATCCCCCTCACGCAGAGGCCTGGCTGGCTTTGCAGAGCTGGGGGCGGTCAGTGGTGTCCTTGCACAGGCCCCCGATGGGATTTCACTCTCAGGAACAAAGCTAGAGTGATAACTCTGGTAAAGGATATATTAGGATTGTACTTGCAAGTCCACGGGCGAGAACATCCCCCAAGGGTCTTCCTTCACAGTGACTGTGACTCTTGGATTTGTAGGCTTTTGGTTTTGTGAGGTGTTTAGCATTCAGGAGTTACTGGGAAGACTTCCTTAAGTTCTTCAGTAGCTTGTCACTTCTTGGTCCATCTTTACCAGGTGGAGAGGATGGAACCAGCTTAGCCTGCCCCCTCCCCATACCCGTTTGTCTCCTCCCCTTCCTCCTTCCCTCTCACCCAGGGCCTCTTGCTTCCCCTCTGAGCTCCCACCTTGTCCACTTCTTTGGAAATGGCGCCTCTGCACTCACTCCTCCTGGAACCCTCAGTCACTGCCTGCCTGACTCCTCCTCCTCCTTAGGCAGATCCCTTCAAGTCCTTCCACCCCCTTCTAGCCCCTGTTGTTCTCACAGATGCTCTGTCTGAAGACACTCATCCCTTCCTTCCCATTCCTCTTGTCCCTTCAGCTTCAAACCCAGCCTCCCCTCAGCCTTCCCAGCAGTCTTTCAAATCCATTCTGTATGACCTCCCTTGGGAGGTAGGAGATGGTTAACAGGGCGACATGAGAGAGGATGGAGGGGTCAGGAGTGAAGGCTTGGGCCCAGGTGAGCAGGCTTACAGACATGCTGCCTACCCAGTCAGCTTGTCCGCCTCAAGTCTTCTGGAGCAAGTGCCTCATCCATGGGAGTAAGTTTCTTGAGGATCTTGTACTGAGTGAGTACTCTGAGGCATGTCACCTTGTGGTTAAAGATATGGGAGAGAATTCCCTGATGATTCAGTGCCCTAGATGAGTCACAAGCTGGAATCAAGATTGCTGGGAGAAATATCAGCAACCTCAGATATGAAGATGATACCGCTCTAATGGCAGAAAGTGAAGAGAAACTAAAGAGCCTCTTGATGAGGGTGAAAGAGGAGAGTGAACAAGCCAGCTTAAAATTCAGTATTCCAAAACCTAAGATTATGGCATCCAGTCCCATCACTTCATGGCAAATAGATGGGGAAACAGTAGAAATAGTGACATTTTATTTTCTTGGGCTCCAAAATCACTGCAGATGGTGACTGCAGCCATGAAATTAAAAGACGCCTGCTCCTTGGAAGAAAAGCTGTGACAAACCTGGACAGCATATTAAAAAGCAGAGACATCACTTTGCTGACAAAGGTCTGTAGGAAAAAAAAAAACAAACTATGGGTTTTTTCCCAGTAGTTTTGTAAGAATGTGAGAGTTGGACCATGAAGAAGGCTGAGCACTGAAGAATTGTTGCTTTTGAATTGTGGTGCTGGAGAAGACTCTTGAAAGCCCCTTGGACTGCAAGGAGGTGAAACCAGTCAACCCTAAAGGAAATCAACCCTGAATATTCACTGGAAGGACTGAAGCTGAAGCTACAATACTTTGGCCACTGGATGTGAAAAGCCAAATCATTGGAAAAGGCCCTGATACTGGGAAAGACTGAAGGCAAAAGGAGAAGAGGGATAGTTAGATAGCAGAAGATGAGATAGTTAGCATGACTGATTCAATGGACATGAATCTGAACAAGCTCTATGAGATTGTGAAGGATTGGCAAGCCTGGCATGCTGCAGTCCATGGGCTCCCAAAGAGTCTGAACAAGACTTAGTGACTGAACAGCAGCAACAACTTCTGCTGTAGAGGTCATGGGTTTGATCCCTGGTCGGAGAAGTAAGATCCTGCATGCTTGTGGTGCAGCAAAAAAAAAAAAAAAAAAAGTGGACGCTGAGGTCAGGGAGACAGAGCCCAACTCTGCCTCTTCCTAACCAGAGAAAGATGGGGCAGGAGTCCCAGCCTTCTATGTCTCAGTCTCTTTTTTGTAAAATGGAAATAGTAATAGCAGTCTTCTTGCGAAGCTTGCTAAGAAAGAAAATAAAACAATATAGATGATGCATTTAGCAAATAATTGTTGAGTGGACGTTAACTAATACTATGGTTGTTGGACCAGAGAAGAGGTTTCTGAGGAAGTTGGTGGATCTTCTGATGCCTTTAGTTCTAGAAGCTTAGTCTGTATTGAACCATCCAGGAAATGCATTCAGGGATCCTATTTTCAGCTCAGATTGGGTAATGGTGTAGGCACCTTCTTGTACAATAACCTATAATTCCTGGATCTGCTATGAGCAATAGATTCATGTTCCCATATGA
This sequence comes from Bos mutus, assembly GCF_027580195.1. Classification (NCBI taxonomy): domain Eukaryota; kingdom Metazoa; phylum Chordata; class Mammalia; order Artiodactyla; family Bovidae; genus Bos; species Bos mutus. Next base: position 73,084,985 of record NC_091618.1, on the reverse strand, counting down.
CATGCTGTCAAGCATAACTCTGAATTTAATTTGGGAGTTGTATTGACTCCCAAATACTTTAAAAACAGACACGTGTACACAGTCAAGGTCCTCACCATCCATCCAACCTTCCAACATTGCTCCAGCACTGCACAGAGAAAGTCAGAAAATTCCTGCTGTTAGATCATCAATGGTATCCCACTCTTACTACTTTAGACAGAATTATTCCATCACCTCAGCAAGATTGACCTCTTCATTTATTCTAGAGCCACAGCCCACAAGTTTCTAAACAGAAGAGAACTGAGCTCTGATGAAAGTGAGTTATATTGGCTGGAGTGATCTCATGGAGAATCAGTTCAGTTCAACCGTGAACTTCCAGATGTGCAAGTTGGTTTTAGAAAAGGCAGAGGAACCAGAGATCAAATTGCCAACATCTGCTGGATCATCGAAAAAGCAAGAGAGTTCCAGAAAAACATCTATTTCTGCTTTATTGACTATGCCAAAGCCTTTGACTGTGTGGATCACAATAAACCGTGGAGAATTCTGAAAGAGATAGGAATACCAGACCACCTGACCTGCCTTTTGAGAAACCTATATGCAGGTCAGGAAGCAACAGTAAGAACTGGACATGGAACAACAGACTGGTTCCAAATAGGAAAAGGAGTATGTCAAGGCTGTATATTGTCACCCTGCTTATTTAACTTGTATGCAGAGTACATGATAAGAAACGCTGGACTGGAGGAAGCAGAAGCTGGAATCAAGATTGCAGGGAGAAATATCAATAACCTCAGATATGCAGATGACACCACCCTTATGGCAGAAAGTGAAGAGGAACTAAAAAGCCTCTTGATGAAAGTGAAAGTGGAGAGTGAAAAAGTTGGCTTAAAGTTCAACATTCAGAAAACGAAGATCATGGCATCTGGTCCCATCACTTCATGGGAAATAGATGGAGAAACAGTGGAAACAGTGTCAGACTTTATTTTTTTGGGGGGCTCCAAAATCACTGCAGATGGTGATTGCAGCCATGAAATTAAAAGACGCTTACTCCTTGGAAGGAAAGTTATGACCAACCTAGATAGCATATTGAAAAGCAGAGACATTACTTTGCCAACAAAGCTCCGTCTAGTCAAGGCTATGGTTTTTCCTGTGGTCATGTATGGATGTGAGAGTTGGACTGTGAAGAAAGCTGAGTGCCGAAGAATTGATGCTTTTGAATGGTGGTGTTGGAGAAGACTCTTGAGAGTCCCTTGGATTGCAAGGAGATCCAACTAGTCCATTCTAAAGGAGATCAGTCCTGGGTGTTCTTTGGAAGGAATGATGCTAAAACTGAAACTCCAGTACTTTGGCCACCTCATGTGAAGAGTTGACTCATTGGAAAAGACTCTGATGCTGGGAGGGATTGGGGTCAAGAGGAGAAGGGGACGACAGAGGATGAGATGGCTGGATGGCATCACTGACTTGATAGACATGGGTTTGAGTGAACTCCGGGAGTTGGTGATGGACAGAGAGGCCTGGCATGCTGCAGTTCATGGGGTCGCAAAGAGTTGGACATGACAGAGTGACTTTTAACTCATGGAGAATAGAGCCCAGAAATAGATGCATACATAGCTGGTCAACTGGCTTTCAACAAAGGTGCCAGGGCAATTTAGTAGGGAAAAAAATCTCTCTTCAACAGATGGTGCTGGAGCAACTGGAAAGCTTTATGAACAAAAATGGACATTTACCTTCATATAAAAACTAGCTCAAAATGAATCAAAAACCTCAGTGTAAAATCCAAAACCCTAAAACTTCTAAAGGAAAGTAAAACAGAACATTTAGGTATTTAGGTGAAATTTATTAGATTTGGCAGTAAAAGTTTGCACCATAAAATAAAATAATTGAAAACTGGTCTTTATAAAAGTAAGAAACCTTTGCTATGACACCATTTATGACAAGACTGCACAGACAGCATACACACATCAGAAAGAAGACTTGTCTCCAGAACACGTAAAGAACAGTTTAATAAGAAGACCCAACATTCATGTACGGATGTGAGAGTTGGACTGTAAAGAAGGCTGAGCACCAAAGAATTGATGCCTTGCAACTGTGGTGCTGGAGGGAGAAGACTCTTGAGAGTCCAAAGGACTTTGTTGGCAAAGTACAAGGATCAAACCGGTCGATCCTAAAGGAAATCAGCCCTGAATATTCATTGGAGAGACTGGTGCTGAAGCTCCAATACTTTGGCCACCTGATGCAAAGAGCTGACTCACTGGAAAAGATCCTGATACTAGAAAAGATTGAGGGCAAAGAGGAGAAGGGGGTGACAGAGGATGAGATGGTTGGATGGTTGACTCAATGTACATGAGTTTGAGCAAGCTCGGGGAGATAGTGAAGGACAGGGAAGCCTGGCATACTGCAGTTCATGTGGTTGCAAAGAGTTGGACATGACTTAGCGACTGAACAACAACAATAAGAAGACAAACAATCTGATAAGAGAACAGGCATAAGATTTACAGATGGTTCCTAGGAGAAGAGATAAATGAAGAGCCAATAAGCATATGAAAAATTGCTCAATATTATTAGTCTCCATGGAATTACAAATTAAAACCACCATAAGATACCACTACATACCCATTTGAATGTCTAAACTTGAAAAAAACGAAAATATGTGGACCATTTACAGCTCTCATATGTTGACGATGAGAGGATAAAATGGTTCATGTACTTTGGAAAAGAGTTCAGAGGTTTGTTAAAACATAAACATCCATTTACAATATGACCTAGCCATTCCTTCCCTAGATATTTACCCAAGAGAAATGAACATATACATTTGTAGAAAGACCCTCAAACAAATGTTTATTGCCTTTGGATTTCTAATATCAAAACCTAAAATGAATCCAAATGTGTATGAATAGGTGAAAAGGTGGTGTATCCATACAGTGGAGCACTACTCCGCAATAAAAAAGGCACTGCTGACTCATACAACATGGATGAAACTCAGAATAATTAAGGTGGATTCCAGATGCAAAGCCAAAAGAAATACATTAATAGTGTACAGGCATAGCTTGGAGATTCTGTGGATTTCATTCTATACCATTGCAAAATATTGCAATAAAGCAAGTCATGTAAATTTTTAGATTTCCCAGTACATAGAAAAGTTACATTTACACTATACTGTATGCAAGTGTGCAGTAACATTATATCCAAATATATACATATATACCTTAATTTTAAAAGTAGTTTATTGCTAAAGACACTAACCATCATCTTTAGCCTTCATTGAGTTGTAGGCATCATCAAACATCATGGATCACAGATCACCATGACAAATATAATAATAATAAAAAAAGTTTGAAACAGTGTGAGAATTACCAAAATGTGACAGAGACACAAAGTGAGCAAATGTAATTGGAAAAATGGCACTGACAGGCTTGCTCAATGCATGGTTGCCACAAGCCCTCAGTTTATAATAAATACAGTATCTGTAAAGCACAGTAAAAGGAGATATGCCTGCATCATTCCACTTATATAAATTTTTAGATGCAATCCTAGTAGCCAAGACATGGAAAAAAGCTAAATGTCCATCAACAAATAAATGGATAAAGAGGATGTGGTATATACACAATGGAATATTACTCAGCCATTAAAGAGGAATGAAAAATGCCATTTGCAGCAACAGGATGGACCTAGAGATTATCATACAAAGTGAAGTAAGTAATAAGGAGAAAAACAAATGCCGTATGATATCACTTATATGTGGAATCTAAAATGCGACACAAGTGAACTTATCTATGAAGCAGACTCACAGACAGAGAGAACAGGCTTGTGTTTACCAGAGGGGGCGGGGGGCTGGGACGGGAAGGACTGGGAGTTTGAGATTAGCAGATGCAAGCTATTATATATAGAATGGATAAACAACAAGGTCCTACTTGGCGCAGGGAGCTATATTCCATGCCCTGTGATAAACCATAATGGAAAAGAATGTGAAAAATGTATATATAGTATAACTGAATCACTTTGCTGTACAGCAGAAATTAGCACATTGCAAATCAACTATACATCAATAAAATAAATTCTAGGTGCAATCTAATCTATAGTGACAGAAGGCAGATAGTGGTTGCCAGAGGATGGTGTTAGAAGCGGGAGGGATTATTAAAGAGTCATAAGGAAGCTTTTGGGGGTGATGGAAAATAGCCTCTTGCTTTTGGTGATGGTTTCACGGGCATAAAGATATGTCAACACTGATCAAGCTGTCGCTTTAAATATATACAGTGCAAGTACATCCAGATGACACGTTTGAACACAAGTGACCTCACATTGCCACACCAGATAGGAATCCTGCTCAGATCTAACAGGATAAATATCTTAAGTTGCTATGAAGTGAGAGTTTAGTTTCCTGACTGTAACCCATACCTGGAATACAGACAGCACTGCTAAAATTTATCCTGTAAACAGTCAATGCTATGAAGACAAAATAAATGATAAAAGAGGAAAGTGCAAATAGTAGGCTAAATGTAACAGCTGTCATCAGAGGTAGCTAGTGAGAGGAGCTTTTGCTGAAAATGACTGATCTCATGTAGTTGCCAGAAACACCCCTGAAGTGCCTGCTGGTGGCCAGTCTCCTGAGTGAGAGTATTAACCATTTTAAACCTGAAAATGTGGGTGGTCTGTCTTTTCAGTTCCTTGCATGCAGTGCGGTTTGTTTGTCAGTTCAGGTGTTACCTAGGAAATTGCTCTGAGGATCTCTTATTGTTCTCTCTTCCTTGCTGTGTAAGCCTTGGATTTTAATCAGAATGTGATGTCTGTGAGCAGTCTGCCATGTTGCTCTATTCAGTTACACCTCTTTGTGCTTTGTTTTGTAAAAGCACTTTTAGCTTGAGGTTCATTAGACCTTCACAGGATTTCCGAAGTGGGCAGAGATACCACCATTTTATAACAAGGAAACAGATCTTCAGAAAAAAAAATTAAAATGACTGTGTAGTAGCCAGTGTCAGAGACACACACGGCAAACCAGGACCTGGACTGGTTGGGGGCTCTTTCTCGTCCATGGATTGCCTCCTGAATACTACGGAGTTTGAGACCCAAAAGCAAGCTTTTCAGAAAAGCGAATACAGCTGACTTGCTTTCCAGGCTGAGAACAGGCAGCCCACAGACTCCTCATAGGAGATTCTGAATCAGCTCCATGTCTAGGGTTTCCCACACCCAACTCAATGGGCGTGAACTCTGTCCACGCCTGCCATCTTCCCTGCGGCCTTGAAGACCCCAAGATGACATGTGCTATGAAAACCTGTCTGGGGGCTTTTGGGTTATGGTAACAAAAATGGAGAAGAGAAAGGAAGGGAAAGAGAAAGGAAGGGAAGGAGAAAGGGAAATGTGCCCATTCTTCATCTCCTGGAAACATTTGTATATTTAAAGGTACGGGTATTTATCAAAGGAGGATGTTGCAGGGTCAAGGTTGAATACATCGCTATTTAGATGCATCTGCATTTGACCTCCGAAAGTTTATCTCTTGGTACTTGTTTTCCCAACTAGAATGAGAGAATTTATCACGCTAACTTAGCACTTCCTTTTCTTTGAGAGATTTTGAGAGTGCTTTTATCTTTGCAAGAATAACATTTTTTTCGAAAGTGGTTTAACATTTTAAGGTAATTAGTTTTTCGTTCACTTCCCTAAGTATAGCATGTACAGTCCTCATAACATTTCTGATTTTCTGTTTATGGTTTAGCTAATGGAGAGAATCGTACTGAATGCCTTTTTATTTCTCAAGGTTTGGCTGAAGTACGCCTGCGTGTCTGATGCACACACCACATCCCAGTACAGCAGAGCCATGGGGACCACGTTTCCACAGTGACAAGAGCACCTCCTGTAAATTACTTGTGCTCCATTCTCCCATCACATGAGCAGTGCTGGTACTTTGGAATAGTCTGCCTGTGACTGGAATGTATTTGGTGACAAAGCCACACATTACTGGGTTGTTAAGGAAACATTTGATACTGGGAAATATTAGGTTGGACAAAAAGTTTGTTCAAGTTTTCCCAAACATGTCAAACTCTTTTGCCAACCCAATAGTTTGGGTACATTGGGTAAAAATTCTTCTTAAATAATCCTGTTGAAAGTGGGCTCTCATCATCTGAGCCTCCATGGACTCAATATATAGGACCTTTACTCTAAACGTTATAGGAAAACTCAAACTTTTTGGCCAGCTCAATAGTTTGGGCACATTGGGTAAAAATTCATTAAATAATCCAGTTGAAAGTGGGCTCTCTCATCATCTGAGCCTCCATAGACTCAATATAGGACCTTTAAAGAACTTTCTGAACAGAGATACAGCATGAGAACTGAGCTGACTGTGGGCGCTCGTGAAGGTCAGCTGCTATAGGAGGGACCCTGGACCTTCTCCTTTGTTTCTGTACAGTGGCTGTTCACAGAGGGAGGCTGTGTGCAGAGACTGTTACAAGAGGAAACAGCTGAGTTAAGGCTCTCACTGTTGAGAGCTGTGGTCATCCATGGCCCCCTTCTGCTAGTGAGAAGCAGCATTGGTGACCGTGTTGCACTAGGCTCTGCCTGCTGTCCTTCTGTTTTACCGAACCCTCCCCATCTCCATTTGCTGCTGCTACTGCTGCTAAGTCGCTTCAGTTGTGTCCGACTCTGTGCGACCCCATAGACGGCAGCCCACCAAGCTGCCCTGTCCCTGGGATTCTCCAGGCAAGAACACTGGAGTGGGTTGCCATTTCCTTCTCCAATGCATGAAAGTGAAAAGTGAAAGTGAAGTCGCTCAGTCGTGTCTGACTCTAGCGACCCCATGGACTGCAGCCCACCAGGCTCCTCCGTCCATGGGATTTTCCAGGCAAAAGTACTGAAGTGGGGTGCCATTGCTTTCTCCGCCCATCTCCATTTGGCATTATCCAAATACCACCCCACTCCAATATAGGCGCCCTGCTCCCATGACACCTCCTGTTGATTGCTGGGCACACCATAGTGTAATTTCCTGTCTACTTGTCTCCTTGAGAAGACTGTCGGCTCTTTGATGACTTAGCCTTGCATGTAGCAGAAACTCAGTAAATGGGCTGCATGCATGAGGCTATTGTCCCTACCAGGCAACAGGCTAGAGCCACATGTAGGAAAAGGTTGTAACTAAGAGAAGCTTATCTCTCAAGGAAATCCAAGCAGAGATTACCTGGGACCTTGCTCTGGACACTTACTGACCTTCTGTGAAAGAAACTCTGCTTGCAAAGCTGGCTTGTCTCAAACCCCCGCCCCCGCCATCCATTTATATCCTAGAGTTTTCTGTGCTGTGGTTCTAGAGATGTATGTGAAAAGGTGATACAAGGGTGAGGCATTCCATATCTCTGGTTCCTTTAGGCCACTGATGATGTTAATTGCCCATCATATAGATTCATGCACCTCTCTCCCATTGGTGGACACTGGGTAATTTCCAGCTTTGTCACTGTATCAAAGCTGTTAGAATGAACCTTGTTGTACTATCATGGTACTATGTAGTGTGGGCAGATGGTGTTTGTTTTTTCTTTCTTTTTTAAAAAATTTTTTATTAAAGTGTAGTTGATCTACAATGTTGTGTTAATTTCAGGTGTACAGCAAAGTGAATCAGTTACACATATACATATATCAGTTACACATATACATATGTCCAACTCATTTTTAGGTTCTCTTCGCATATAGATCATTACAGTGTGTTGAGTAGAGTTCCCTGTGCTATACAGGAGGGCCTTATTAGTTATGTTTTATATATAGTAATGTGTATATGTCAATCCCAATTCCCAATTTATTCTTCTCCCACTGTTGCCCCCGGTAACCATAAATTTACCTTCCATAATATATCTGTAACTCTATTTCTGTTTTGCAAATCCATTTGTATCTTTAAAAAAAATTAGAGTATAATTGCTTTACAATGTTATGTTGGTTTCTGCTATACACCATAGTAAATCAGCTGTAAGTATGTATATCCCCTCCTTCTTGAATCTCCCTCTTACTCCCCCATCCAAAGACACTAGCCTGCCCCTCTAGGTCGTCACAGAGCGCCGAGCTGAGCCCCCTGTGCTATACAGCAGCTCCCCACTAGCTTCTGTGTTACACATGGACTGCGTGACTCGACTGAACTGAACTGAGTGTGTATATGTCAGTGCTGCTCTCCCAGTTCATCCCGCCCTCCTCTCCCCGACTGTGTCCACCTGTCCATTCTCTTAAGTCTGCACTTATAGTCCTGCCCTGCAAATAGGTCCAGATGGTGTTTTTGAGAACAGTGTTTTGGAGAGGAGTTTTTGGATAGTAGAGGACGTGTGTGTGTTTTAATAGGTACTGCCAACTTGCCCTTGAGTGTGGCTGCGCCACTTTACATTCTCAACTGTCACTGTATTTGATAACCTTCACACTTCCCAGTTTTCCAGTCTAATGAGAGAAAAATGATACTCATTTTAGTCTGCTTTCCCTTGATTATTGGTGAAATCAATTATACATTAAAAAGTATATTTATTGTCTGTTTCCTCTTTTATAAACTGCTACTTTGCCCATTTTTCTGTTGTTGTCTTTTTCTTATTCATTCTTAGGAGTTATTCATATGTTCTGTGTACCAGTCTTATTGTATACAAGTTGCAATTGTATACAATTTTAGACGTAACCCTTTGCCCTCATCTTGCCTTTTAAGTGTCATGAAATTTACCAGTCTTTTCCTCTGTGGGATTGTGGTGGTTGTGTTTTGCTAGAGAAGGTAGGGGGTTAAGAATGCTTTTACTCCTGTGAATTAGATAATAATAATGCGTGAATGTGAATAAATGAATAAACCCATCCATGAGTTTATGCATAATCCTCCAATAATAGAAACTGAGAGTCTGCATTAGGTTTTATTAGGGTAAACAGTTATTTCTCATTCCTGCTCTTTCCATTTGTATGAAAGAATCTTCTTTTAAAATAATCTTGGCCTATCTCTACCCCAGGGAAGAAGTGGCTTTCTTATCTGATCCGTGTATTAGGGAGAAGGGCCTCTTTCTATCTCTATTTGAGATCTGCAGTTTTGTAGACAGCACAAGTTCTCTTAACCTTTGCTTATTTGATGCAGAGGCTCTTCCTCCACTGGGATGCACGTGTGCTCAGCGTGTCCAACTCTTTGCCACCCAATGGACTATGGCCCATCAAGCTCCTCTGTCCATGGGATTTCCCAGGCAAGAATATTGGAGTGGGTTGCCATTTCCTTCTCCAGGGGATCTTTCTGACCTGGGATTGAACTCGCATCTCCTGCATTGCAGGTGGATGCTTTGCTGAGGACCTGTGCTTTTCTTGTCTGAATAATTAATGGAGCTCAGATTTGGAAACCAGTTTGGCACACATCTAAGCCATGTTCTCCAACATCATCTTTGTAATAAAGCTTACATTTTGGTTTATAAAGAAAAATACATTACTGCTCGGATGCTGTAAAGATATCTTTACCTTATTTTCTTTTGATACATGTAAGAAATTAGACTTTAAAATTGGGCCTTTAGTTCATCTAGAGTTTACTTTTGTATTTGGTATCCGTTAGATATTCAGTTTTGTTGATTCACCCCGCCCCTACCTGAGGTGATTATACTGCTTTCCCAATACCATTTCAAACACCATATCCATCATATGACACATTCCCATGGGTGTGTGACTGGCTTTGAATTTCATACTTGAGGTTCAATGGATCTGTCAGTTCATTCTGTTCTAGTGCCATACTTTTAGAATTTCTGTAACTACAGTAAGTCTTAACATTCAGTCACCCTCTCTTCTAGGATTTTCGAAGAGGTTTTGACTAATGTTGCATTTGTAATACTCCATATGAATTTTGAAGTCATTTTGACAAGTGGGATGAAAAATCCTTTTGGAGTATTGTGAGTTGCATTCAATTCATTAGTTTTGAGAGAAATTTTCTTTTTTTAGCTATTTAACTCTCTCCTCCATTTCATCTATCTCCGTGAGGACCTTAGACCTTTTTGCTAGGGCATTACTTTTATAGTTTGTAAGTTTTGCTGCTTTATATTTATTTCATTTTCTAAATTATTACTGCATAAAAGAGGTAATGATATTTGAATATTGATTTCATTAGCCTGTAACCTTGCTGATTTTTAAAATTAGTTTCACTTTTCAGTTAATTATTTTGGCTATATCATATGACGGTTTATTTTTTTCTTTCCAGTTCTAATATTTCTCTTTTTGTCTTATGTTGTTTATTAGCCAAGATCTTTAGTACAATATTGAATGGTTTGCTGCTGATTTCGGAGCAATGGCTACATTTCTTATTTGCAAAGGATTTGTTTGTTTGTTTTTTAAATCACAAATAAATGTGGAATTTTGAATATCTTTTCTGTGTACTCTGAGATGTTTCTTTTCTTTAACATGTTCATATTTTAATTAATCAGTATTCTAATATTAAGGCATCCTTGCACTATTGGGGGCAGGAGGAGAAGGGGACGACAGAGGATGAGATGGCTGGATGGCATCACTGACTCGATGGACGTGAGTCTGAGTGAACTCCGGGAGTTGGTGATGGACAGGGAGGCCTGGCGTGCTGCGATTCATGGGGTCGCAAAGAGTCGGACACGACTGAGCGACTGAACTGATCTGATCTGATCTGCACTTTCAAGTGAATCCTGCTTGGTCAGATATTCTTATCATTTTAGTCTATTGCTGGTCTCCACTTACTATTTCATTTAGGAATTTTGCATCTGTGTTCATAAGTGACATTGGTGTAAAGCTCCTGTCCTTGTGTGTCACATATAATGAACTGAGTAAACTTTTCTTCATTTTCTGTGCTCTGGAGTACTGATTATAATGTAGGAATTACTTGTTCCTTTAGGTTTTAGTCGAGCTGATCTGCAAAACTAGGGCTGCTGCTCTTTGGAGAGACAGTGAAGGATGTCGTCTGTTAAGATGGTGAACTCTGGGGCCAGGCTGCCCACGTAAATTAGCTGTGGCCCTGGGACCACTTACTTTACCTCTGGTTCCAGTTTTCTCATCTGTAAAATAAACATTAGCATCTCTTTCATATCGTTGTAAGACTTAATTCAGTTAATAGACATTAAAAGGGTCTTAAAAACTGTTCAACAGTTAATCTTAATGATAGGTGTTTGTGGCTTCTATTATCAGCATCATCATTATTGTTATTATTGAGGCTTTTTTCTTGCCATCTCAAATATTTATAGTTTTTATTTTTGGAACATTTTTCAAAATTTGTTTTTTGTAGAAAATTGCCCATTTTATCTAGGCCTTCAAATTTACTGCATTAAAGTTGTTTGTATTATTCTCATATAATTTAAAGATCTCTAATTCATCAGTACTTCTGTACCCTCTTATTGCTTGTGTTTTTTGATGCTTTTTTATCTCTGAAGCTAGCTTGCCAAAAGTTTTACCTTTAAAATAAAATCTGCTTTTGATTATGTAGATCAAGTTGATTTGCTTTCTAGTTCATTAAGCTGTTATCTTTATTTTGTTCACGCTCACTTTTGGGGGGTGATTAAGTGAATTTCATGTTTGTTTCTTTTCCTTTTTAGGTTTTGCTGTTGGCATATTGTTTTTCTTTTTCCAAACTATGGGAGAGCTTTGTTTCCAAACTATGGGAGAGACAAACATTCATTCATGTAAGGAGCAAAGTCCATTTGCCTGGAAGGCTGTTCTGCATGGAACTTTTCCACATTGTCTCTTTTAGGTGTTAAACTTTCAGATTTCGGGCTACCCTCTGCCGTGTAAACTGTGCCTAGTAAGCCCTTCTGATGTAGCCCCAGTATGTTTAAGTGTGAGGAACAACGCAGGTTCTTTAGTGGCTGATCCGCCAATAGCTGCTCTTGGGGTAACTCTCTGATGAGAGTGTGTTACCCAGTGCCATGGTCAATTTAACGTGTCAACTGGCTGTGGGTGCATGTTAAGTTGCTTTAGTTGTGTCTGACTCTTTGTGATGCTATGGACTGTAGCCCACCAGGCCCCTCTGTCCATGGGATTCTCCAGGGAAGAATACTTGAGTGGGTTGCCATGCCCTCCTCCAAGGGAATCTTCTCAACCCAGGGATCGAACCTGTCTCTTCTTACGTCTACCTGCATTGGAATGCAGATTCTTTACCACTAGCGCCACCTGGGAAATCTATCAAAGCACAGGTTTTTAAAATATTTTATTAAATGTCTGTTAACTGATTTCCTTTATGATCTATTATATATTTTATCTTATGTTCCTAAAGTCATTTTCTCTGTTCTCGTGGGCTAGTCAACTTCCCAAGGCAGTAGGTACACTCCCTCAACTCTGTCTTTTCTGTGTGGTAACCCCTGCTTCAGCTGAGTCTGGTGAGCCCAGTGCAGAGACCCTTTATTTTGCTCTCTGCAATGAGTATGCATTCTCTCCTGCTGGGGAGCAATGTCATCACCCTCTGGGAAGTGGGGAGGGCTGTGGGCCTCTGAAGGACATAGTGAGTCCTCCTGCTCTTGGTCTCAGATCTTTCCTGCCTTTTCTAGGAGTGCCTAGTAAGTAGCTTTGATTTTTGAGCCTTTGGGAGTTCTGACATCTTGTTTCTCTACCGCCCGCTCTGTGCTAGAGTCCACCATTCCCTGTACCTCTAAGGCAGCTACCATTCTTCTGTTATCCCTTCTCCTGTTTGCTTTGTCCTTGTGGGTTCATGCCTTAAAAAAGAAAAAAGAAAAAACTCCTGTGCTACCATTCAGTGGCCACAAAAGCTGACTATGTGTTTTCAATCCACCATCTTTAACTGGAATCCCTTCTGATTTTTTAGGCATTTTCACATATATGAAGCAGTCCTATTAGCATTGTGAATTATTCCTCTGCTTTTATTTAGCCAAACTTGGGATTCAGGGCCATTTCTTCAGATGAAGGGTGATAGATTTTCAATCGGATAGATAGGGGTTTGAATACTATCAGTGTCATTGACTGGTTGTGTGAACTGATCATAGGGGCATGAATTTAACCTTTCAGTTTGGAGGCTGTGGTTTCAACTGAGCAGGTATCTTCTGATGATTTAAAATAAAGTAATTTATTAAGCCTTAGGAAAAGAGTGTTGTCTCTAATGGGGATTGATAATAATACGTGCTTATATGACTCAGAGGGTAAAGCATCTGCTTGCAATGTGGGAGACCCGAATTTGATCTCTGGGCTGGGAAGATCCCCTGGAGAAGGAAATGGCAACCCACTCCAGTGCCCTTGCTTAGAAAACCCCATGGACGGAGGAGCCTGGTAGGCTATAGGCCATGGGGTTGCAAAGAGTTGGACATAACTGAGCAGCTTCACTTTTCCTTTTTTATATGACTGTTATATAAGGAACTCTCTAGTCTGATCCTGGAGTGTTGATGTGACATTATTGGCATGGTATTCATATTAACAAAGGGAGCAAAAGCAGTCAGCCAGCAGATTCTGCTTCCTTTGCAGAACAGAGCTTTTCAAGGGTGGCAGAGAAGGCAATGGCACCCCACTCTAGTACTCTTGCCTGGAAAATCCCATGGATGGAAGAGCCTGGTAGGCTGCAGTCCATGGGGTTGCTAAGAGGTGGACACAACTGAGCGACTTCACTTTCACTTTTTCACTTTCACTTTCACTTTTCACTTTCATGCATTGGAGAAAGAAATGGCAACCCACTCCAGTGTTCTTGCCTGGAGAATCCCAGGGATGGGGGAGCCTGGTGGGCTGCTCTCTATGGGGTCGCACAGAGTCGGACTTAGCAGCAGCAGCAGCAGCGCCTCTGTCATGAGGGTTTAGCTGAGGGGATGTTAACTTGGTCCTGGTTTTAGGGAACCCCAGAGGTATTAAAATACCTGGTGATGATGGGCAGGAAGATTGTGAGCCCAGCAGGATGGCTCATCTCAGAGTCTGTGGCTTTGTCCAGGGATTAGAGTGCTTGTTCCCCAGTGAGCCTTGTGCTCCTATCTTGTATCAGAAAAGAACAATCAGGGAATTCCCCGGTGGTCCAGTGGTTATTAAGACTTGGGCTTTCACTGCTGTGGACCCGGGTTCAATCCCTAGTCAGGAAACGAAGACCCCACAAACCACAAGGTGTGGCCCCCTCAAAAAAAGAAAGGCAAGAAAAAAAGAAAATGACAATCAGACAGATGCTTCACTTAACAGAAGCCAGGCTGCGTCTGGGAGTGGAAGCCAAGCACTTCAGAGTGCCCTCTTGTCACTGAGGCAGTCGTGGTGCCTCAGTCAACACTGCCTGTCTGTCCTCTCCTGCATCCTGAGACCCCGCCAAACTCAGTTTCATGATGCCGGTGGAGCCAGACATCTGCTTCCCTCCCAAGCCTTTGCAGGGACTCCACAGTCAGGTTGGCCAGTGTGGCCAGGAACTGCCAGGACTCCAGCTCCCAGTCTGTCCTGTAAGCTTGCCAGTGACCCCGACATCCACTCTCTGCAGAACCTCCTGGCTTCTAACCTGGTTATCTAAACACCAACTCTCTACCCTCCCAACATCAGAATGGCTTGATGCTAATTTAAAAATTGTGAAGTCATTTAATGTGACTCCATGGCAATTTGTCAATATAATTTAATAACCAGGGGAAATTGCAGGCTCGTGCTTGGTGTCATTTCCTCCACGTCTGCCATCTTCTCTCATCGGCCGGGTCGGGTGGGGAAGGGGGCGATGAAAAGATCTAGGGATGAGAGTGACTTTTAATTTCACCTGGGGCCATAAATCGATACACATTTCTTATTCAGCCAGCACTCGCATTTCCCTGGGTAATTCTAGAACACATGTAGTGTCAGAAGGGTTTGAAATTTGTCCTCATTATGAAAGCAAAGGACACTTTTTTTTTTTGCAGACATAGCAAGTGAGCCTCCACACTCTCCCCCACCCCCAGCTGCCACACAGCTTATGAAAAGGGAGAGTGTTGGTCTCTGGGGGAATAGACAGTCTGAATTTCCAGACGTGACCTCTGGTTGGTGTTAGTGGCCACAGCTCCCTGTGACCTGGCATTGCAACCAACAGTGTCACCTATGATAAGGCATAAACTGAATATAGGAGGTGACAAGTGGCACTGCAGAAAAAATGGCAGTGCTGCCAAATGTTCTTCTGTGAGCAATACCAGGAGTCAAAGTGCTTTGAGATGAGACTGTATGGGGAAATGTGGGGGGTGGCAGGGGGGCATGGAGAAACTCAGTGTCACAGTGTTAGAGACTGCTGCTGGCGGCTGGCCAGCCAGAAATGGCCCGTTTCATGTGATGGTGTGGATCTGTCAGAAGGTGAGTTGGCTTTCCAGGTGTCAGTTCACACCCGCACTTCCCTGTTGACATATAGGACACTGGTGGGAGTGACGAGGGTGGGGGCCTCAGCTGTTCTGGCTGCTTGTCACAGTGTCGGTTACAGTGTGCTGTGTGCTGGAACTGGCCCAGTGACTGTTTAAAAAAAGTATTTATTTATTTGGCTTTGTTCAGTCTTAGCTGTGGCGTGCAGGATCTTTGTTCCCTGATGAGGGATCTTTCACTGTGGCTCATGGACTCTGTAGTTGTGATGCTCAGGCTTCGTTGTCCCGAGGCATGTGGGATATTCCAGGACCAGGGATCCAATCCATGTCCTCTGCGTTAGCAAGTGGATTCTTAACCACTGGACCGCTAGGGAAGTCTCAGTTATATTAACTTTAAATTTAAATAGTCAATATGTGTTTAAATGTGAAAAGTGCTATCAGAAAAAACAGGTTAGAATATAGGGGAGGATTATTAGTCAGGGACCATCAGAAAGCAAAGAGGAACTAAAGAGCTTCTTGATGAAGGTGAAAGAGGAAAGTGAAAAAGCTGACTTAAAACTGAGCATTCAAAAAAAAGAGATCGTGGCTTTTAGTCCCATCACTTCATGGCAAATAGAGGGGAAAAAGTGGAAACAGTGACTGCTTTTATTTTCTTGGGCTCCAAAATCACTGCAGGCGGTGACTAGCCATGAAATTAAAAGAGGCTCGCTCCTTGGAAGAAAGGCTGTAACAAATCTGCACAGTGTATTAAGAAGCAGAGACATCACTATTCCAACAAAGAGCCATCTAGTCAAACCTGTGGTTTTTCCACTAGTCATGTACGGATGTGCGAGTTGAACCATAAAGCAGGCTGAGTGCCGAAGAATTAATGCTTTGGAACTGTGGTGCTGGAGAAGACTCTTGAGAGTCCCTTGGACAGCAAGGAAATCAAACCAGTCAATCCTAAAGGAAATCAACCCTGAATATTCATTGGAAGGACTGAAGCTGAAGCTCCAATATTTTGGCTATCTGATGTGAAGAGCCGACTCATTAGAAAAAACCCTTATGCTGGGAAAGATTGAGGGCAAGAAGAGAAGAGGGCGACAGAGGATAAGATGCTTGGATGGCATCACTGACTCAATGGACATGAGTTTGAGCAAACTCAGGGAGATGGTGAAGGAGAGGGTAGCCTGGTGTGCTGGAGCCCATGGGGTCACAAGAGAGTTGGACATGACTTAGTGATTAAACAACAGTCTCACCAAGAAGGTGATACGTGAGCTGTGATGTGACAGAAGTAGGGGAGTGAGTAGAAACAGCACGTGCAAAAGTCCTGAGGCAGGAGCACACTCAGTGTGTTTGAGGAGCAGAGAGGAGGCTGAAGTGGCTGGAGCTGTGTGAGAGAAGGAGCAAGCGATAAACGTGAGGGCAGAGGAGTCAGCTTCGTCCAATGGGTTTGATTTGGTTTGATTTCACTGAGATGAGCTGGATAAGATCATCATACTATCAACAGCATCAAGTTATCAGTATTCTTATCTACCAGGTCAGCAGGCTGTGTGTGGTGGGCAGTGCAAGGACCCTGTGTCCTCCCGGAAAAAGCTGACTGAGACCCAGATCTGGCTGACCATGGTCTCCTGAGCTAGTGTACAAGTCACACGTCAGCACAAAGATCCTCCCCAGATCAGCTTTTATCAGCTCTGCCCTGATTGCTTTTGAATCCTAAAATTAGCCTCGTTGCTGTATTCTAGCCTGGACTTAAAGAATTATAAGGGGTTGGTGATACCAGGCTGCTGAGAAGGAGGCAAAGAGTGCTGTCTTTGGGGAGCCACCTGCCCTTCCCAAGCCTGTTTCCCCTCCTGAAGCATGGGTTATATGACCCGTGCTTTTCCAGTTCCAATGCTCTGTATTTTTCAGACCACTTCATGTTTATACAGACAGCATGCCCTCCCTTATCGGGTGGTAGGCCAGAGTTGGGGGGCTGGTGGTGGTGATGCTGGCCAGTGTGGGGGGTACTGGAGAGGGGGTGCTGGGGAAGGAGCATGATCTCTACGGCCTGATCTCTCGGCTGAGACAGGATTAGTCTTGGCATAAATCAGAGTTTGCGGTGAAGAGTTTTTCATACTGCAGGGGTCTATCAGGTTTCTGGAATTCCTCTCTGAATGATTCATCCCACTGAGTAAAGGTGTTTCTTCTTCCATTTGGGGATCAACAAAGTTAGAACATTACAGAGTAAAGGCATTACTGGCTCTTATAAAAGTATGCCCCTCAGATGGACTGACCATTATCACATGCTCTCTGGAAAGTAGAGGCCTTGTGGAGGACAGGCTGAGGGGGTGTCTTCTCCTAGGCTGGTCTGAAGTTTGGGTTGGGAGTCGTGGGTGATTGCTCAAAGAGGCAGGAGGCACTTTGCAGGTCTGGGGTAGGCCATGGGGTGGTGGGGTGGGCCTGGGGCGGCAGCCACAGTCAAGTCCTCGTGTCCCACATACCTGGCTGCAGGCAGCAGAGGGGGATGTTCAGACCCAGCTCGTGTCTGGCATCTTCGAGTGTGAGTGAGGCTGTGAGTGTCTGTCAAACCAAGATTCTTCTATGTCGCAGAATTTCAGGCTTGCCCTCACTGATGTCCTCTGTCCAGCAGTCCAGGGTCACAGTTGGTGCTCAGGAACTGGGGTGGTGTTTCTTCCCACTCTGAGGTATATTCCAGCACCCCGGTTTGATCATGAGGAAATCAGCCAGCTTAACCCTCTCCTCTCCCCACCCCCACCAACCCAGGCAAGCGTTTACCACTTAGATTTTTAAGCTTATGCTCCATACTTCCATGGAGGGTCAAGATGACAGCTATGTGGATAAATGCTTCTGCAGCTTCCATTAAAACTGCTTGTAAAAGACTTTGTTGATTATGATTTTGGTGTCTCTCTCTGCAGCATAGTAGTTCACAGCACAGTTTTTTTTTTTTTTTAATTGCAATGGGTATAGCTCCTGGGGTGGATGAAAAAGGACCTTTCCACACAGCTCACAGGAGAGGGGGACAGTGAAGGAAGGTGGGGTCACAGGAGCTCAGAGAACATGGTTCCAGGGGCTCATGGAGTGGAAACATTGTCAAGAAATGCTTAATAGAGGTGCAAACACTGGAGATGAGTCTATAAAAGGAAGTTTACTCACCCAGATGGTGGAAACACATCAGTGGAGGAAATTCATGAGACTCAAAGGCAGTCCATCTGGGTACATTATTCCACCACTGACCTCTCAAGCCTCTGATCTAATCTTTATTAGATTAGATTAGATCTCTGTCCTGACAACGAACATTATGTCCTTTATAATAATGTGCATATGCTGAATTGCATAAATACTAGTAATTATTACCTCAGGATCCCTGAGATAAATTGCTTTGCTTTTTTTAAATTAGTTTTATTGAGATGTAATGTACATACAGGAAAATTCCACTCATATATTTTGATGGGTTTTGATAGATGTTTATAATTACAGAGCTACCACCATAATGAAGGTAGGGAATATTTTTGTCACTCCAATAAGTGCCATCGTGTACTTTCGTGGTCATCAATTAATTCCTCTTCCCAGCTACTGATCTAGCTGTCAGCATGGTTTTCCTTTTCCAGAATGTAGTAGAAATGAGTCATGAACTGTGGACTCTTTCATGTCCGCTTTCTTTCATGCAGCATTTGCTTGTCAAGGCAGCTGTGTTCTTACTGAATGCACCACCAGTCCTTTTTCATTGCTGAGTACTATTCAATTGCCTGGCAATTTATCCATCAAACAGATACCCGTTTATCCACAGTTCATTTATCCATCACTTATTGAACATTTAAGCTGTTTCCAGTTTTTGGATGCTATGAACATGGTAGCTAAGGACAGTGGTGTGCAGATTTTTGTGTGGACTTAGGCTTTTTTTTTCTCTTGGATAAATACCAATGAGCAGAATTGTTGGGTCCTATGGGCTTCCCTGATGGCTCAGACAGTAAAGAAACTGCCTGCAGTGTGGGAGACGGGTTCAATCCCTGGTCTGGACAATCCCCTGGGGAAGGAGATGGCAACCCACTCTAGTATTCTTACCTAGAGAATTCCATGGACAGAGGAGCCTGGTGAGCTATAGTCCATTGTGTTGCAAAGAGTCAGACATGACTGAGAAACTAATATTAATATATGGTAAGTCTATATTTAACTTTATAAGGCCTGGCCAATCTCTTTTGCAAAGTGGCTGTACCATTTTATATTCCTCCTCACAGTCCAGGAGAGTTCCTGTTGTTTCAAATTGTACCACAATTGATATTCTTTCTCTAGTTTTACTAATTCTAATAAGCAAGTAGCAATATCTCATAGTGGTCCTGATTTACATTTCCCTATTGACTAATGATGTTGGCTGTCTTTTCATCTGCTTATTTGCTAGTCATGTATCTTCTTGGTGAAGTGTTTGTTCAAAGCTTTTACTCATTAAAAAAAAAAATTGAGTCATCTGTTTTCTTCTTATTGAGTTGTACATGCTCAAGTCCTTTAACAAATGTGTTTGCAAAATTTCCCCCAATCTGTGGCTTTCCTTCATTATTTTAATAGTGTCTTTCAAGGAGTAGAAGTTTTTAATCCTTTTGGTTAGAGGGAAAATGGTATCTTGGTGTAATTTTTGTTTCTTTCATGAGTGTGTTTAAGCATCTTCATATGTTTACTGCTACTGCTAAGTCGCTTCAGTCGTGTCCGACTCTGTACGACCCCATAGATGGCCTCCTACCAGGCTCCCCCGTCCCTGGGATTCTCCAGGCAAGAACACTGGAGTAGGTTGCCATTTCCTTCTCCAATGCATGAAAGTGAAAAGTGAAAGTGAAGTCGCTCAGTCGTGTCCGACCCTTAGCGACCCCATGGACTGTAGCCCACCAGGCTCCTCCATCCATGGGATTTTCCAGGCAAGAGTACTGGAGTGGGGTGCCATTTAACATTTGCTTAATTATTGCACGTGTCTTTTGCCCATTTTCTATTAGTTTCTTGGTCGTCTTTTGGATTTCTAGATTAGGGAGACTAACCCTTTGTGATAACATTTTTCCAAGTATGTATAATTTATCTTCTGCATATGTTTTAATTTTCCATGTAGTCAAATATATTAATTTTTATGCCTTTGAGATGGTTATAAAGCCCTTCACCACTACAAGGTCATAAAGAAACTTGCCAGAATGAACATGACTTATGTCATTTTAACCTTTAATATACATTTATCCTTGGCTTCTGAGTGAGTGGTTAGTTGACTGGAACCTTTTTTCACTTATTTCTATCCATTTAGTAATGACCCAATTGTGAGAAACCACAGTGACTCGGCACTGCAACAGTGGAGACAGAATGCCTAATGAGGAAATGCCTGTCCCCCTGTTTGTACAGGGTCCACAGTCAGTAATGTGAGGGATGCTTAGGCGGCCATGGTTGAGGCATCCTGGTAAGGTTTACAGCTGGGAACACATCCAGGCCCTGCTTCCAGCTGAGTGACCTTGGGCAGGTCGTCTCACTGCTGTGCATCTGTCTCTCCACCTTTCAGATGCTGCTTGACTGGGCAGTGAGGATTAAGTGGGACGTGACAGGCGTGGGTGCACTTGGAGAGAAGCCATCAGCGGTGCATACCTACTCGGGATTGCAATTTCTCTTCCTTATGTAGCATTTACCTTATGTACCAGCCGTGTCTCATCTGGCTTCCCGACTCTCAGGAAGGTTACAGTCAGAACCATCTTAACTCAGGATGACATAACAAAATGCTGTGGACTTGGTGGCTTTTATTTCTTATGGAATTTATTTCTCATGCTTCTGGAGACTGGAACTCTGAGATCAAGTTGCCAGCAGGGTCAGTACCTGGTGAGGGATTGCTCCTTGGATTCCAAATAGTTGCCTGTGAACTGTTTCCTCACCTGGCCTTTCTTCATTGTGTGTAGGTGGAGAGAACAAGAGAGAGAGAGAGATTTTTTCTTCTTGTTATAAGGACACTAATACCACCACGAGGGCCCCATCCTCATGATCTGATCTACTTCTGATCACTCCCTCATCTCCGCCTCCACATGCTATCACGGCAAAGATTAGGGCTTCCACATGATGCATTTGGGGAGGACACAAAGGCCTATAGGAGGGACCGATGTCTTGAGCAGGCTGATGACTGCTTCTCTGACATTATGCTCATGCTGACCATAGATGTGGAGGCTGGGGGAAGAGAGAAGACCCAGGCGGGCTCTGGCTGGGAGACTCCCAGCAGACTTCTAGGATGTTGAAAGCTGGTTTAGGGTGAGGGCATTGGCAGGTCTGTGCCAGTCCAGTCCTCCATGAGACTGGCCACAAAGTTTATTTTGTCTGAAGCAGATCAGTGCAGCTGTGGTGGGCAAAGCCCTGTAGCTCTTGATGAAGCTTTGAGGTGGCCCCAGTCTCTGTTTTCCCAGACTTGAGGAAGGCAGATGTTCTCTCAGAGCTGATCCTGGGAGCAGACTGGTTGGTGGGAATAATCCACAGACATGAAAACCCTGAGTTTGGCACATTGGCTTCTGCACTTTTAAATATATCATTTATTCTGTGCCAGGCCCTGTTGGAGCATTTCGGAATATCCTTATGAGGTAATATGTGAAGCTTAAGCAGGGAAGCAGAACCACTCTTAACTGGTCAGGATGGGGCTTTGTTTCAGAATGGCAGGAGGCTCCTGCTTCAGAGTCTGGGCCTGAAGTTAGTGGGACTCCCCAACAAGAGGGAAGCAGAGCAGGACTGCCAGAGACCCTGAAGGAGCTGCATCTGAGTCTCAGGGTCTCAGCCTCAGGGACACGGGTGATCTGATCTGCAGAAGAAGCTTTTGACATGAAACCACACACTGAGCACTTGGCCCAGGACTCAGAAAGGCTGGAGGAGGGGAGCGAGGGGAGCTGGCAGAGCTGAGGGCCTGATGTGGCTCTTCCGCCTCCACGAAGAGGAGCCAGTGGATCAGCAAGCTGTGCCCTGCAGCTGTCTTCAGGGACAAGGGATCACCGCATCACCTCCACTTTCCAGATCTCCTGCAGATGTCTCTGCTGGCCGAGTGTGGCTTGGAAACACCTAGCAAGGGGATTCTGGGGAACAGCTCCAGCTGATCCTTGTGGACACACTACACAGCCACCAGGGGTGGTAGATCTTTTTTTTTTTTTTTGCATTTTACAGGTGCTTACAGGGAGGGAGGTTCGGTGACTTGCCCAGAGTCACACAGTTATTAACTGAGCCTTCTGCTTGGGTGCCTTTAATTATCATATGATGCTTCTACTTTATTACATCAGGAATCCCCTGCTCTGTTCCTCCAGTATTCCAGTCCATGGAAAGCTTCTCCAAGGTAAAGGGTGGGTCCTGAGGGCTCCTTCACCCTTGTTAAGTCACCACGGACACCAACCAGTTTCTCTTATGCTTCTTTACATTGCACTGAGTGTGGTTCTCTCTAGGTAATGAAGTCCCTGTGTTTCCTGTATAGGAGTACTTACCATGCTGTGTCTGGGGCTCACCATTAGCACCTAATGTGGCTGTTTGGTGAGATAAGTTAGCTTGTGGATCATGCATCTTGTGCCGTTAACAACAATTACGACATTTAACTGCATACCAGCTGCCTGCCAGCGGCTGTGGGTATCACACTGCTCTTTGTGGGAGAGAAAATTGAGATCTGAGAGCCTCAGTTTGTTTCCCCAGTGAGAAGCGGCGTCTAGTTCGAGCAAAGATCTGCTGGTGCCTCACTGCCCTTTGTCAGCCAAGCCTGCATTCAGCAGTGAGCTCCCCAGGTGAGCAGAGCCAGGGGAGGACCAGCAAAGCCCACTGGCTCTTCTCGAGGTGCATCTGGGGGCGGGAGGGGTACCCCAAATCCCAGCTCCCTGGGGCTTGGATGGGGTGAACACATCTTTCTCTGTCTCTGAAAAGGTAGGGATGAGGGTTTTGTGGGCAGACTGGGTGGAACTATAAAGGTTTCAGGCAGGGGGTGAGCACAGTGAGAATTCAGCTCCTCAATCTGGGGTCTCACCATACTTACTGTCTCAATCTCCCAGTTTAGGCTTTTAGGATTGACTGGTTTGATTTCCTTGCTGTCCAAAGGACTCTCAAGAGTCTTCTCCAGCAACATAGTTCAAAAGCATCAGTTCTTTGGTGCTCAGCCTTCTTTATGGTCCAACTCTCATATCTGTACATGACTATTGGAAAACCATAGCTTTGACTCTATAGGCCTTTGTTGGCAAAGTGATGTCTCTGCTTTTTAATACGCTGTCTAGGCTTGTCATAGATTTTCTTCCAAGGAGCAAGTGTCTTTTAATTTCATGGCTGCACTCTGGGTCCGCAGTGATTTTGGAGCCCAAGAAAATAAAGTTTGTAATTGTTTCCCCATCTATTTGCTAAGAAGTGATGGGACTGGATGCCATGATCTTCGTTTATTGAAACTTGAATTTTAAGTCAGCTTTTTCACTCTCTTCTTTCACCTTCATCAGGAGGCTCTTTAGTTCCTCTTCACTTTCTGTCATTAGAGAGGTTATTGATATTTCTCCCAGCAGTCTTGATTCCAGCTTGAGCTTCATCTAGCCAGGCATTTCCCATGATGTATTCTGCATAGAAGTTAAACAGGATGACATTATACAGCTTTGAGGTACTCCTTTCCCAATTTTGAACTAGTCTGCTGTTCCATGTCTGGTTCTAGTTATTGCTACCATCTTGCATAATTAATTAGACTGAGTTCGCACATGAAGAAAGCTTTGATTTGGGGAGTTGGCGGGGGATCATTCCCCAACACCACCCCTAGCCCCCTCTTATGTAACCGCCATGCACAGTCCATACACAGCAGGGACTTGGGATCTGCCAAGAGGCCAGGTTTGGCATAGTCCTTACTGATTTTGAGGAACTGAAACTTTAATACAGTGACTATTCTAAAAAACTGCAAAATTTGGGATAGTTTTAGATTTATGCATCAGTTACAAAGACAGGGTTTCCCTGATAACTCAGTTGGTAAAGAATCCACCTGCAATGCAGGAGACCCTTGTTCACTTCCTGAGTTGGGAGGATCCTCTGGAGAAGTGATAGGCTACCCACTCCAGTATTCTGGCCTGGAGAATTCCATGAACTGTATAGTCCATGGGGTTGCAAAGAGTTGGACACAGCTGAGCGGCTTTCACTTCGCTTACAAAGACATTACAGAGAGGTCCCGTATGCCCTTCCTCCAGCCTCCCTTAATGTTACCATCTCATGCAGATAACCAAGGTGCCCTTCCTCACACCACGAGATGATGGTGATGTTGTTCAGTCACTAAGTCGTGTCCAACTCTTTGCGACCCCATGGACTGTAGCCTGCCAGGTTCCTCTGTCCATGGGATTCCCCAGGCAAGAATACTGGAGTGGGATTGCCATTTACTTCTCCAGGGGATCTTCCCAAACCAGGGATCCGACTCACATCTCCTCCATTGGCAGGCGTGTCCTTTGCCACTGAGCCACCTGGGAAGAACACTATGAGATGACAGCACTGTTAACAGAACTGCAGCCTCTGCACTGAGTTCCCCAGATTTCCTGCTAATGACCTTTTCTGTTTCTGTGGCATTTTATCCTCACATCTCCTTAGCCTCCAACCTGTGACGGTTTCTCAGTGGTTCCTTGTCTTTCATGATCTTGACATGTATGAAAAGTAGTACTTAGGTGTTTTATAGACCATCCTCAATACTGTTTGTTTTTTTTTTTCACAATTCAACTGAGGTTATGGATTTGGGGCAGGACACCCAGAGGTGTCCTTCTCACATCCCATCCTGTTGGGAGGCACGTGGTAGCAGTATCATTGTGTGTGGACAGGCTCACCTTGCTCACTCGCGTGGTTTCTAGCCTATAAAGTTATGGTTGGGTGGGCCAAGAAGTTCGCTTGGGTTTCTCTTTAAAATGTTATGGAAAAACCCAAATGAACCTTCTGGCCAAACTTGTTTTTCCTCTTTTCTGTATTCTGTTAGATTTGAGTCATGAGTTGAGCTGACATGCAAAGGACCAGGGGATTAGGCTGTGCCTTTTGGGGGGATGCAGTGAAGGATTTGTGGACATAGGTTAAGGCCAACTACCACTGATCAGTGTTGTGGAGGAGGTGCTTTGCAGATACCCTGTTTCCAGCGAGGTGATTTTTCAAATCACTTTACTCAGGTTTGAACCTGGGGAAGCAGGCTGTCTTCCTAGCTTTCTATTACTTGGTTATTTGAATAATAAAATGCTTAAGGAATTCTGTTCTTTAAGTATGCATGTGTGCATGCTGAGTCGTGTCCAACTCTTTGTGATCCCATGCACTATAGCTCGCCAGGCTCCTCTGTCCATGGGATTTTCCAGGCAAGAATACTGGAGTGGGTTGCTATTTCCTTCTCCAGGGATCTTCCTGTCCCAGGGATTGAACTCACATCTCTTGCTTCTCCTACATTGGCAGACAGATTCTTTACTGCTGCACCACTTAGGAAACCCATTCTTCGAGTACATATGATGCTTTATCAGATTTCTGCTGGCAGTGGCATTTTCATATTGGGGGATCTGGAGCCTGCATCTCATGGGAGTGATGCCTGGGAGCCCTAAGCTGAGAGTTTTCCATGGGCCCTGCTGTCAGGCAATAGATACAGTTCTACTCGCTTTGGCATGTGACTCATTCACTTGCTTCCAAAGGTGAGCTAACAACTTAGAGGAAGTACTAAGATAACATCAACAGCAAACTATATTTTTAGATGCCTTGTCCCACCTTGAAAGCTATATTTGAACTTCCAGTTGCTTCTGTGAAGTTAAGGAAAGAATACAGCCAGAAGTAGCCATATTGATCAGCCATAATTGACCCTGTGGCAAGTTCAGTTGGCCCTGTTCTCAAGCTGGTGGTCTACTTACTTGTTCCAAACTTTGCAATTAGCTGCTTTTTGACTTATCCTTGGAAAACTCTACATAGAAGTTACTATTGTTAGCACTTTGACCAACTCCATTATTGATCAATGATTGCCAACCATTTTGGCAGAATAGTGGGAAGGGAAGTCTCCTACAAGAAAAGAATATGTAATGGGTTTCTGAGGTTTCTAAAGAAATATAAATCTGGATTGTGTGTTTCTGATCATCCTTTTCAGTTTCTGGTGACACAGGTAACTGAGGTATAAAAGCAAGCAATATACTCCCATCTGGTGGCAGCCTCTATTGTTCTTCAGTCACTAAGTGACTCTGCCCCCTCGTAGACTGTAGCCCACCAGGCTCCTCTGTCCACGGGATTTCCCAGGCAAGAATACCGGAGTGAGTTCCCATGCCCTCCTCCAGGGGATCTTCCCCACCCAGGGATCAAAGCCACATCTCCTTCATCGGTGAGCAGACAGTAAATACTGCTGAGCCACCAGGGAAGCTGGAGTGGCAGCAAACTCAACTGTTAATTCTGGGAGCAAAGGCCAGTGGTTTGCCGATGATCTGCTCTGGCATGAGCTGAACCATTGAAATCTGGAACTTCCTCTTCTAGGATGATTTCCTGTTCAGCGTCTCCATTTTAAGTGGGATCCTGTGCAGCATCCTGGCTGTGCTGAAGTTCATGTTGGGGAAGGTTCTGACCAGCAGAGCACTCATAACAGATGGTGAGTAAGGCCAGTGTGCCTGGCCTCTGGGGGCTGAGCTCACAGTGAGGGAAGGTGCTGTTTGGGTCACTTTCAGCTGCTCGTCTTGCAGAAGAGCTCAACAGCTTGGAATCTGTTCCCCACTGTTCTCCCTTCCCTAGGCTGTTTCGTGATTCTCAGGGTTCCCTATCAGGGCAGATGTTTTGTGCCTGGGAATTGAATACGCTCTTCCTAAAGCACCTCCACCCAGACCTCCTAACAGGGTAACTCAGGGCTTGCCTCCTAATCATAGAGCACAAAGGGCTTCCCAGAGTCTTGTTTGTTGTGCATCACTCCAAATAAAAAGTAAGCATCTTCCCTGGATTCTATGAAGGTCTGGTGTGTGCTCCACACCCATTTCCCCCTTACCTGGGAGTTCAGGTAGCAGTGACCAGGGCTTCGCTGGGGAAATGAGCCATGTGTACTTTGCTCAAAACCCGAACCAGGTTTACGTGTCCCTCTGTGTCCTGTGGGTCAGGAGGAGCCTCCTGTGTGGCCTTTGGGCAGACGGAGAAGGGTGTGTGAAAGTAGGAAAAGCACGTTTCCATTTTTGCACACTAGTGCTGACTTGTAAACTAGAAACGTGATGAACACAACCTCCCGGCTGTTTTCGTTCTCTTTATCCCAGAGCGTGTGAAGTTTCTGAGGGTCGGGAGTAGAGACGTGCGCCCCTGTGCCCTGGGGTCAGCGGTCATAGGGTCCTAGCTGGTGGGCTGGTGGATGTACCTGCACAAAGTAGAGCAGAGATTGTAAGATTTTTTTTCCCCCTTAGCCGTACCACGAGGCTTGTGGCATCTTTGTTCCCTGAGCAGGGATTGAACCCAGGTCCCTGGCAGTGAGAACACTGAATCCTAACCATGGTCCACCAGGGAATTCCCATGATTTCTTTTTAAAGAACCACTCCCTGCTCCTCAGAGGTCCCACCTATGTGAAATATGTGGATGCAAACATGTGTGGGCGGCTGCATTTCCTTAACATGAAGGATGGGAATGCGGGCCTGGGGGGAGGCTGCACTGGTCAACACAGCGTACGTGCTAAGTCACCCAGTCATGTCTGACTTTTTGCGACCCTGTGGGCTGTAGCTGACTCCTCTGTCCATGGAATTGTCCAGGCAAGAATACTGGAGTGGGTTGCCATTTCCTTCTCCAAGGGATCTTCGTCTTCGCCAGCCAGGGATTGAACCCATGTGTCTTACATCTCCTGCATGGGCAGGCGGGTTCTTTACCACTAGTACCACCTGGCAAGCCCTGCATTATTCCCATAAGTCTGTCCTACATTACACCCTAAAGTCACAGAGCCTCTGTGCTGACAGAGCATCAGCACTTTCTCTGTTTGTTTGAGTACAGCTGAGATGCTGGACTGGAGGCCCCAGCAGTCAGACCATGGCCCCAGCTGCCAGGCAGGAGGCCCTGTCCCCTCCCCACCCCTGACCCTGAGGCTTAACCCCTTTCTTCTCAGAATAGTGGGACCTCTCCCATGACAGGCGGCCTTCCTTAACATTTTAAGAGAAGTCCCTGATGATAAGTATGTGTTTTCTAATGAAGTGACTCCGGATTCCATAGTTTTCACCTACAAAACTATCCAAACACATAAGTGGTCTTCCCATCTGCCTCCTGAACCCTCAGGAAGGGGTCATTACAAGGAGGAGTGAATAGTTTAAGGGAAAATTGTCCCACAAATAGGCAAAGCGGAGACAGGCACTCCTCAGGCAGAGGGAACCGAGGTGGGAGGGAGCCTGTGGCCTCGAGAGGGGGTCGGGGGTTCCTGTGAGGAAGGGTCACAGGGTGAGGGGCCCTGCCAGGTGGGCAAGGGTGGAGCATTCGGTATGCCAGGTCAAGCGCGGGATTTTGGATGTTTTGTTAAATATTTAAGCAGATGAGGGGTGACATGGTGGATGTTTCTAAATGACCCTTCCGGCCAACAAGGTGGAGAACAGAGCAGAGCAACTTCCGGGAGGGAGAGGTCTCTGGGGAGCCCAGGGGGTGGTGGCCTCAGTGGGTGAGGGCAGAGGGCTGGGATGTTGGGGAACTGAGGAAATGTCGGTGATGTTTATAAAACGGGCAGAGCTCAGGAATAAACAGGCCGTGGAGGTTGAGGAGAGACAGAGCAAGGCTGTTGCAAAGTGTGGAGGCAGCACCCCCACCCCCAAGCCCGTCCCATGAGCCTCGTTGCCTGGGGGTGGGGGGGAGGTTTGGCACACTCTGCAATCCCTCACTTAGTGGGAGTATCAGCAAAATATGCAGTAGTAATTACAGCCTCCTGCTAATTGCATTGTCTGGGATCCTGATTTTCCTCATTCATTGATTAGCAGAACCATCTGTAATTATGTCCTCACTTGGGGAGGAAGGGGTCAGGCTAGGGTTCAGGACCCCGGCCTGGGCCTGCCGTTCATGTTGGCTTGGCCCAGGGAAGGGGAGCAGGCCAAGCGCTTTCTCTCCAAGAAGGAAGCAAGTCCAGCAAATTGCTTCTGGTGCCGAGAGGCCAGGGGGGTCTCACTTGTCACCTGGTGAGGCAGCTGCTTCCCAAGCTGGTGTTGTGTGTGAAATGGGTGGGCCCGTGTGTGCACTGGGCCAGGCTGACTCCACCAGATCCGGTGTCCCTGGGTCCTGTCCTTACAGTCAGGAAGCATATCTCCAGGGAAAGAGGGGCAGCAGGGTGCAGGTGGATTCCAGACTTCCCCATGCTGTGCAGGAAATCATGTCTAATTGGGTTTTCTTGCTCTGGATATTTAGTGATGTGATAGCATGCGATCATGGCTATCAGGACTAGGCTGAAGCTGGCTATGTATTATTTAAGACAAAATGATTTTGTGCAGGAAGTTAATACTACAAATCAGACAGAGGAAGATTGTGGCAAGGTCCCTGGGGGCAGTTCTAAACCCTCGAGGGGCCAGGGTTCTGGCTCCAGAGCTGCCCGCAAGACAGCTGGAAACCTCTCTGAGTTGAGGGGCCTGGGCTGACTCTACCCAGAGCCTGTGGTGCTTTTCAAGTACATGAATAACTTTGAATCAGAATTTTCTGCATAAAATCAGTATGTGCTTAATTATATAGATGCTTATCTAGTCATTAAAGCCAGACCGTTAGAGCCTCTAATCAAGATCGCCTTAGACGTTCTTATGTGTTCTGAGGTGATGACAGCATTTACCTTTTGCAGCTGCTCTGTTTTTTGTTTTTTAATTAATTAATTTATTTTAATTGGAGGCTAATTACTTTACAATATTGTAGTGGGTTTTGCCATACATTGACATGAATCAGCCATGGGTGTACATGTGTTCCCCATCCTGAACCCTCCTCCCACCTCCCTCCCCATCCCATCCCTCAGGGTGATCCCAGTGCACCAGCCCTGAGCACCCTGTCTCATGCATCGAACCTGGGCTGGCGATCTGTTTCACATATGATAATAGACATGTTTAAATGCTATTCTGTCAAATCATCCCACCCTCGCCTTTTGACAGGGGACATGGGAATGAGCTTATGGGCATGGGAGTTTGGGGTGGGGCCCCATAGGAGGTGAGGGCAGGGCCCCGGAGGTAAGGGACTGATGGGACCTTGTGGGCCGCTTTGGTAAGCTGGGAGGTCTGTGGGTTGGGGCTGTAAGCTTAGGGTCCTTCATGGGGAATGGCTGTAGCTGGGAAGGCTCTAGAATCCTGGAGGATGCGGAAGGGCAGATACAGAATTGTCCCCTGGTCCAGGTGTGCTGGTTCCAGTGTTTCCGCCAGGCTCACAAGAGGTGCGGCTGAAATAAGCCATAACCAAAGGTGGGCGGAGAAGGTCAGATGCTCCTGGAGGGGATGGGTGAACGAGGTGAAAGTTCCATCCCCTGTAGGGGCAGGTGGGTCCCCGCATTGTCCTGGGCTGGCTGAGCCCGGTGATTTGGTGGAGCGAGTGGACATCTAGTGGCCGTCTGGGGGAACCTCACTCTCTATACTTACTGAGCTCCAGCGGGCTCGCTGAGGGCTCCAGGGCTACTGTGCCCACGATGAAGTTGGAGCAAGAGGGGTGTAGGATTCTAGTCTGCGGGGGCAGAGGCCATCTCCTTCCTGTCTCTGCCTTTCCCCGGCCACCCCTCGACACAGAACTCCCCCAACTTTGAGGATGCTTGAGAGATCAACTCCAGCCCAGGTAGCCCCTGGACAGAGTAATGGCATCTGTGGATGCTCTCTGTGGCCCTCTGTGAGAAGATGTGGGCTCCAGAGACTTTTTGGATTCTGTGCGTGCTTGTGTGTTAAGTTGCTTCAGTCGTGTCCGACTCTTTGTGACCCTATGGACCGTAGCCCTCCAGCCTCCTTTGTCCATGGAGTTCTCCAGGCAAGAATATTGGAGTGGGTTGCATGCCCTTCTCCGGGGGATCTTCCTGACCCAGGGATCGAACTTGTCTCCAGCATTTGCTACATTGGCAGGCGGATTCTTTACCACTAGCGCCATCTAGGGTCTGATTCCATTTGTTATTAATAAAAAGAATAGGAGGATTCAAGGGACAGCCAGAGGCAAGTGGGTGAATGCCAGACTCTTATGATGGGAGAGGGGAAACACTGACGATCACGATGTGTCAGAAGATAGGAGGGAAATATGACCTCGCCGTTCTCAAAGTGGACCTGCTGTCCCCCTACTTGGGGAGACTGGAGGCAGAATGGAGGGTGTGATGTGCAGAGGCTGAAATCAGGGGCGGGTCAGAGAGGGAGGAAGTTCCAGGTGCCCTACATGCAAGGAGCTGGGAAAGACTTGGCTGGCACCCAGCTTCCCATGAGGTCGAAGGCTGGAGGGGCAGCAGCTCCATGAGCTGCGTGGAGAACAGAGACAGAAGGGAAGCAGAGTCCACTTCCTCATTATCTAGAGGTGAGTGAGTCTGGAGGAGCCCCAGAAGGTCACACCACAGGGGCCTGGGCTGCAGCCTCGCCCCAGGCACCCTGAGAAGGGGCACCCAGGGAGTCACCTGCCCCTGGCCTCCACGGCGGGGAGGTGGAAGGCTGAGAGATCTGGCCTTGGGACTTGGTGTGGTGGGGCACATCTCGGGTGAAGCTCACGCCAGCCCTGCCCTCCCGCTCCCCCCAGGACACCCAGAGGAAGCTCCTTGTCAGACTGGCTATCTATCAAGGAGGCCTCAGTGGGTGAGGGGTGGGAGGCTCACGATGGGCGGTGGGCAGAGATCCCCAGGTACACACAGCGGGGCAGGAGAGGCCTGCCTGGAACAGCCCTCACCAGCCACAGGCGCCCAGCAGGTCCTGGCCTCCTTTTCCACGTAGTTCCCTGGACTGGCCTTCCGAGGATGTGGCCCCAGTTGGGGGAAGGTAGAGGGGTTTGCCTTTCCTCATCCTTGTTGCCTATATTGAGGTGGTACTGGGTTGGAGAGGTCCACCAGGTGTGAACCTTGTGGAGTGGGGAGGTTGACTTTCCATACAGCCCCCAACCACACCCCGAAGTCCCGGAGTAAGCCCTCTGTCTCTCAGTGGCTGTCTACCCGGAGCTCCAGCTGCAGGCTCTGCCTTGGTAGGGAGACCCCAGGGCCCGGGCCTTGGAGGCCTCATCTCTCTTGGGATAGCTCAGCCCGGCGAGTAGGCATCCTTTTAGCAAGACTGAGGCCCTTCTGTCCATCTGTGAGTTCAGTATGAACGCAGCAGTCAGTCAAGGCCCTGAACAGTGGCAGCCTCCATTCTGGGACTCAGAATACAGCAGGAAAGAGACAAAACTCCTATCTATAAGCTACATTTCTGGTGGGAAAGAGAGCGATGTTTGTAAAAAGAGAAACAGTAAAACAAACAAACAAACAAACAAAACACCATGTGATGAAGAGCCCTGGAAAACAGTGAAGGAGGGCCAAGGACGAGAAGGTAGGAGGGTGTGTCGGGGCTGAGTGCAGGCTGGGGAGGAGGCGGCCTGGGAGACCCCAGGAGGAGGAGTCCAGGGGGCGGGGCTGGTCAAGTCCAGTGTGGCCAGAGCACAGGGGGTGGGGACGTCGGGGGACCTGACGTGCACAAGGCTGGAGGGGCTGGTCACGCACGGCAGGGCTTGTCGGCCGTGAAGAGTCTGCACAGGTTCCAGGGTGGGCAGCTTGCCTACTGGAGGCTCTTGGCTGCTGTCCACTACCACGGTCACTCTGGCTACTGCGAGGGGAATCATTGTGAGGAGGGAGATGTGGGCAGGAGGGGAAGGGAATGGAGGAGGGGGGCTTGGGCTGGGGGTAGACGGAGCATGACTCTTGGAGGGAACGGTTGACAAGAATGACTTGATGGATGGATTAGATTTGTGTGTGAGGAAAGTCCAGGATGGACTCCTAGGGTTGTAGCTTCAGCAGCTGGGTGGATGGGGGCGCTGTTTACACAGAAGGTGGCTGAAAGGTAGGTCATTTGCAGGCAGAATTTTTTGCTCTGAACATGTTCAGTTTGAGATGCTTCTGTGTCTGCAGCTGAGGGGGAAGGTCAGGATGAAAGAGAGCTAGGGAGACGCTGGCTTATGGGATGGAGGTGAGAACCTGCGGGGAGAACGTTGATGGAGGAGGACTTCGGGGGACTAAGCCAGGAACTCGGATGGGGGTGACTAGGAGGATCCAGTGAAGGAGAGTGAGAAGGAGCAGCTGGAGGGGGAAGAGAGACAGTGGCAGAAGGTGGTGTCACGTGAGGCTGGAGGGAAGCATTCCCAGGAGGGCGTAAGACAAGGACAGAGAGGCAACCATGGCACGTGGCAGCCTTGAGCCATCCATGACCAGGGAGGGCTCAGGGGACGGGGGGACCTGAGGCGTGGGGAGGCAACCATGGCACATGGCAGCCTGCAGCCATCCAAGACCAGGGAGGGCTCAGGGGAAGGGGATCTAAGGGTGGGGTAGGGTAAAGAGAACGGGAGGTATGCTTAACGGGGGTAGACAGCTCTTCAGGGAGTTTCGCAAAGGGAGGTAGTGAATGGGGGTTATGTTGGGGGTGGCATGGAATCAAGGGAGGAGATAGAGGTTTATCCCAGTGGGAGTGATCCAGGAGAGGGAGAAGAAATTCAAGAACAAAGTCTTTCAGTGAACAGAGACAAAGGCACAGGTCTGACATAGAAACAGGGGTAACTGGAGAAGCAGCTGAGGATGTGGGGACAGCCGGCACAGGTGAGTGATGGGTTTGGTGTTGGCAAGATGAGGTATTGTGATCTGCACCTATGTGCTCTAAGACATGCGAGGCCGAGTCCTCAGCTGCGAACTGGAGCAGGGAGGTGATGGAGGTCTGAGGGGAGAGAAGCGTGTGTGATGCAGACACCAGAGATGACCTTGCAGGCCTAGCTTCATCTGGGTCCCGTTGTGGGAGGCAGCCTGTTGAGGTCTACCCGGTGGATCCTGAGAAGGGATTTGGCCTAAGTCACCTCTACCCTACACTCTTCTTCCTTTTCCCCTGCTCTTCATTTAGAACGTCTGCTAGTGGTACAGCCCCCACTGAATGCATTTAAGATTGATCTCAATTCTCCCGCTGGAACCTGGAATTACCGCTTTTGAGTTCAGCAGAAGCGTGGTGCCCTCACACAGGCCGAGCTGCCTGAGAACGGAGCAGGACCTGCTGTTGGAGAGGTTCCTGGCCTGCCCAAGCAGTGTGGGCCTGCCTGCGGCTGCTCTTGGGGCTCAGTTACACTGAGGCAGGCAAGGAGCCTTGTGGCTCACACCTCAGTGAGCCCCTGGGAGCCCCTCTAAGCCGTTCCCTCTCGTGTAGCCTTGGGAAACCTACAAGTAGACTGGAAGTGCAATGTCCAAGTTGTAGGGACCCACTGAGTTGACATGTGGGGAGGAGATGGTGATTGGGGTGTGTTGTGTCCAGGTCTTGTTTGATTGCGGTTTCTGTAGCTAATTCGAGACTTGGCATGTCCTTCCTGTAGTATGAAAAGCCTCAGGTGACTTAGGGAGACTGTTGGGAAAGGATGTGGGTTCTGGTTCACCCACCCTTGCCCCTTTCAATCCATGTAACTCTGGTCAGTTTGTTGAACCTCACTCATTCTGTTCAACTTAAGTCTTATTATTGGTAAAATGGGGGTGATAATCTGACTTGACAGAATTGAGAAGATCCCATCTCTGTACTTGCCTAGCAGACATCAGACAGATGTGAGTCCCTGAGCACTGAATGTGCCCCGTGTGTTCAGCAGGCCTGGTGCCCCTCCCCTCTCAAGACCTGCGTTCTAGCGTGTGGGAGGGAGGTGTTGGGAACCACACACAGGCTACATCATGAGCAGGAGTGCCTGGCAGGGGATGGACACTGATAATGGGGGTGGTAACTATCCAGGGCGTCTCTGGTGACATGAGTGGAGACTTGGCAAGCCACGAGGTATCTGAGGTGGTCGCTGCCGCTTGCAAAATGCTTCTGGAACATTCCTTCCAGCACACGCTCTGGAATGCAGAGGCACACTTGGCATTTGGGGGGTTTTCCTTGTGGCCACGCTGGGCACTGACCTCAGCCTCTCTCTGCTTCCCTTGCAGGGTTTAACTCCCTTGTGGGGGGCGTGATGGGCTTCTCCATCCTTCTGAGCGCCGAGGTGTTCAAGCACAACTCGGCTGTCTGGTACCTGGACGGCAGCATCGGCGTGCTGATCGGCCTCACCATATTCGCCTACGGGGTCAAGTAAGTGCTGCTTCCTCTTTACCCTCTGGGCGGCCAGGGGTGCTGTATTCCCCACTTCTGATAACTACGTCCTGTCCCTGTGACCCTCCTGCTCCTGGGCGAGGTCGGGGACTGGAACAGTCCCGAGCAGCCGTCACACATCCTTGTGGCTGGGAGAGAAGGGAGGTAAGTGGTCCTCCCTTCAACTCTTGGTGCCAGAAGATCAGTGCCCCTTCCTTCCTCTATAGTGAGGGTCATGATGATGCACCAGGCAGGCCTGTGTGGTATCCTCACCCGTTAGCTCCCTCTGCCACCTGAGGCAGTCGGTGGGGAGGTTTTAGAGGGGGCTAAAGCCCCCAGATTGAGAAAACTTTTTCTTAAAGGGACTTTGTGCACAAGGGCTGCATGTAGAAAAACCCACCCAGGCCTTGCGTTCTAGTCCAGCCCGAGGCCACTCACTAAAGTGCCCTGTGGGCATCACTGGCTCTGTACCCAGCGTCCAGGCTGGAGTCAGCCTCTGAAAACAGTTTCTCAAGCTTTTAAGTATTAACACACCCACCTCTCTCTCCCACCAGGATGGCTTTAATACAAGAGACAGTAAGTGTTGGTGAGGTTAAGGAGAAATCAAAACTCCATATTCTGTTGGTGGGGATATAAAATTGTTTAGCCATTTCAGGGATAGGTTAGCAGTTTCTCAAAGTGTTAAACACAGAGTTGCTATTTGGCCCAGCAGTTCCACTCCTTGGTACATAATCCAGAGACATGAAAACATATCCATGTAAACACTTACACACAAACGATCGTAGTGGCATTATTCACAGTGGGCAAAAAGTAGAAAAAACTCGTATGCCCAACATACAATCCATATGCAGGTTTTAAAGAACACAAATGTCCATTGATTAAATAAAAGGTGGTAGAGACACAGTGGAGGATTTATTCAGCCAGAAGAAGAATGAAATACTGATTTGTACCACACGGATGAACCTCGAAAATACACCCAATGGAAGAAGCCAGTTACAGAAGGCTACATGGTGCATGATTCCAGTTATAGTCAGTACCTCGAATAGGCAGATCTTTAGAGAAAGTAGATTAGTGGTTGTTGCGGGGGGTAAGGTAGGGTGATTGCCAGTGAGTTTGTTTTTTAGGGGGGTAATGAAAATGTTCTGGAATTAGGTGGTGATAACAGCTGCGCTGCCCGTGTGTACACTAAAACCCACCAAATCCCAGGGATGTTATGGTATGTGAATAGTATTTATGGAAACAAAGCCCCCATCTGTTCCCCAAGCCCAGGGCTGTGGAGGGTCCTTGTTGGGGTGACCGGTCCGCTTCCTCCTCGCAGACTCCTTATCGACATGGTGCCCAGGGTGAGGCAGACGCGCCACTACGAGATGTTTGAGTGAAGGTGGCCCGCGCCGGCCGCCCCACTGCTGCATGAAGACTGTCAGGACCAGGAGACGTTTCCACGCAGGCAGACGGTGCCCATGTTTAATTGAACATCAGCTTCTCTCTCGGAAAGCTTGTGCTCAAAGGAACGAGGTCTACCCCGCAGGTCATACTGCCCTGCTCTCCTCCCACCACCACCCCTGCCCGACACCGTAGGACAACACTCACCGAGCGGGGACCCTCCGTGGGAACTGACCTCGTCCACCTTCTGCTATAAAACAGGTTCGTGTGGGGAGGGTACACGCCCTTCTGTGGTGCTCCCAGCCTGACATGGATAGTGACTCACCAGGCCCACCTCCTCGGGGCTCCACGTGGGCCGAGTCTCTGGTCTCCTGGCAGATTTTAAGAGAGGACCGTACCCTTTGGTCCTGCACCCCTTTCCAGAACCATCATGTAGATCACCTCCTAGTTTCTATCCGTGTATTTCATTCGTTTCATACTGTTTTACTAATCCTCAATCTAAACACTGGATTTGTTCTAAAGGAGACCATTCTATTTTTAAAGTACTTAGTGATAGATGTATGAGCTTTGCATGGATCAAACTCAGCCCCAATCCTTTCTTGTACGTTCAGAGCCCAAACATATATGTGTAAACACAGGATCCCTTTTGGAGAGATGTGAAACTACAGTTTATTTGTAATAAATTATATAATCTATCCATAGATGCATAGATCTATATGCTGTGTGAAGTGGTAATGGTACATCACAGTCTTCTCGTGATGGCCTCCTCCTCTGTAAGGAATTAGATGTTCTCGGTTTATGTAGCGTTGGTCGTAGACTCTGTACAAAACAGCCCCCACATGCAACAGTCTGTCCCAGCACTGCTGCTTGTCCAGGCAGCGGTGACCAATAAAGACCTTTTCCTGTTTTGTATGGTATGGGGAGGTGATCGCCAGAGTTGTCACTGCTGTGGGCAGGTTTTCTGTCGTGGGTGAAGGACGACTTGTGCCCCGGTAGAGCCCCTGAAGGGCAGGTGGTCTATTCTAAGAGGTCACTGACCTTGGTTCAGTCCGATGCTTTCAAGAGTGCTTTTCTCCAATGGCATTCTGCAGCATGTTCTAGGGGCTGTTACCATGTCTCACACACACAAAACAGACACTGTTCTGGTCTGGGAAATACAAGATGCAACAGGTTCCTTTTCTGCAGGTTTTTTTTCCTGTATTTAATGTAGTTCCCACGGTGGAA
The DNA here is from genome assembly GCF_027580195.1 of Bos mutus. Taxonomy (NCBI): domain Eukaryota; kingdom Metazoa; phylum Chordata; class Mammalia; order Artiodactyla; family Bovidae; genus Bos; species Bos mutus. The sequence goes on along the minus strand of NC_091618.1, from coordinate 73,047,088 downwards.
TCTGCGTCGCATCCTCAAAACTTAAGCACTCAAGTTATGCTCACCTTTCCGGGGACTTGTGTCCCATCAAAGATGCCAGGTGTCTCCCATGGAGTCTCTGCTCCGGGCAGCATCCAGGCACTCTGCTGTCTTCAGAGAGGCTGTGCCATGCCCTCCAGCATCACCTACAACAAGCCCCTAGTGGGAGCATGAACTTGACCTTCCTTGTTCCTGGGGCACATGCCTAACCAAGTGCTCATGGACCACTGAGCTGTGGGGTCAGGGTGTTCTTTCTGAGGCAGGGAAATGTGGTCCAGGTCTAATAAGCCCACAGACAGCCTCTTAAGGGCTACCGTACTAGCACATCCTGAAGCAGTTTAAACATCCATTGTAGCCCCCGGTTATTTTAAAAAAGGAAAGCCTAGGAATCCACTGACAAATTGAGTTCCCCTCTAGGTACGTACAGGGGAGGAGGAGCGCTCCACCATCAGTACCGGTGGATGTGATCGAAGGGAAGAGTCTTACACAGTGAACACCTACCCCTCCCCCAGTGCCTTACACCTACCTTCCCATCAAGGTTTCCAGCAGCGGGTCTGCAGACGGTGAAACCGCGGCCGCCAGTGCTGGGGGAGTGGCTGTATCACACCCCGTGCACCCACCCGGAACCTCCCACCCGCCCCCCACAAATCAGGTCCACCTGTCACACAAGAAAAGTTTATTGAAAAATAAAGTTCTCCCTAGTTTTCTCTACAACAGTGGAAAACAAAGCAGTGCTCTCTACGCCGGTACAGTACGTGTGACAGCAACACCTCACTGGCAAAACCTTGCACGACTTAACCCCGGGGGAACAGCAGAAAACAGCCGTACCAGGAGCTGGCCGAAGACACAGACGCGGATGGCCGTTAGCTTATAGACACCGAGCTCACGACAGCAACTACGGCAGAAAAGATGTCGCCATCTCCTCTGGCATCGGTTGTCCCACTCCCATTTGTCCTGTTCACACCTGGGCAGGACAGGGAACAAATGCTTCCCAAGTTTGCACCATCTCAGAGGTGGGCAGAGGTGGCCGACTAAGCTAGGTTCCTGTCCAGCTGTCCCAGGGAGACCTCCTGCAAGTGGTCTGAGCACCTAGGGCTGCACCCCCCGACTCCCCAGACACAGGGCCCTGGTCTCCGCATTAGCACACAGATGCCCTCCATCCCTCTGCCCTGTCTCACCAGCTGCAGGGGGCTAGGGCTCCACAAGATCTGGGGAGAATCGAGGAAATGCTTGGAAGAAGGTGCACTCCAATCTTACATCCACAGACATGTAAGACTGCTGATGCAGCTGAAGACAATGCAAAGGATCTTAAAAAGACACCAACAGATTCCTCCATTTTCCACAAATGCAGTCTTTCCAGAATACGCCAAAATAGGAGATAAAAACTGAGCCTATTTAGGGAAGTAAGAGGCTGACACCAACCACGCCACCTCCCCCCCCACGCCCCAAAAAGCCAACTGACATTCGGGTGATTTGGAAAAACATCACTAAGCTAGGAGCAGCCTCTTGGAGTTCTGAAGACCCCTCACTCTCTCCATGGAACTAACCTTTAATTTGATAGAAACATAACAACTAACCAGCCTGGGAATCTGATCCTCTTGGACTGGACACTGGAGAAGCCACCCTGGCCAGCAGGGGGCAGCAAAGGGACTTCCTGGGGGAATGAGTACGTTCAAGAGGTCATTCCTTTTCTCTTAAATAAAAAAAACAGAAACACCTCTATTATTGCATTTCAGAGGAAGATGGGTAACTTTAAGGGAACAGTCTGTCAGAGGATTTATTTTAATTTCCAGCTCAAAAAGTTCTGCACACACCCTGGAAGGGTCCAGAAGATGTCAGTGGGGTAGGATCTGGCATGTGGCCACTCTATGTCAAGCTGACTAATTTTGCAGCCCAGTTGCACTTGGGGCTGAAGTCGGGCATATTTTCAAATCAGTCAGTGCATTCAGGGACACAGTACCATTTTAGCCAGCAGGGTGGACACAGGACCTGGGCATCTTAAACCTGTAATTCCTACAACATTCTATCAACTTGGAGTATCTTCCCGTACCTACAGGAATCAATGATAGGAAGTGAGCTCAGCTCTTTTCCTCAACTTGTATGAAATGTGAAAAACAACAATATTTAACATTTACTAGGACTTAACTATTTGCCAGACATTGCTAAACACTGAATCCTCACAAAACCCCTAAGTGCTAAGAAAGCTAGGGTAAAATTTTTTTTTTTCTGCATCTGACACTAGACAGCTAATTTGGCCTTTTGCCATATAAACTTGGGTTTTCCATTTTTTTTGTTGTTGAAGCCAACAAGAAGGAAAAGAACCCACCCTCTGCTTTAGACAACTCCCACCTTCTTAGAGCAGCCTGAATCTCTTGACATCTGTCCGTCTCTTCACATGAAGATGCTCTGCAGCCTAGGGGATGGGCGGGATTAGAATGAAACCACTGTGGAAATGAAAATATTCTTCAATAAATAAAATATTCCAGGCTTGGGAGAGTAACACAACCACAGCCTGTCGTTAATAGAACTTTTTTAAAATCAAGAATTGGTGTGTGTGTGGGGGGTGGGCGAGGGTGGCAATGTCCCAATTATATACATATCTAGTAGGGAATCCACCCCAGAGAGGGGGTGGCCTGATTGGGCTGGTCTAAAAAGCACAAACCCGCCCATAACAGCACAGTCTCTGCCTAACTGCTCACAATCACAGTTTTACTACCAGTGAGCTGCACTGGGACGCCAAGGGAGCTTGCTGGGAGGCTGATGTTTGCCAAGGAAATAAAAACAGGGGGTACATATTATTTCCCCTTCATCCTGATAGGGAGATAGAATGATTTGGGGCCAGTGCTTCCAACGAGCCCAGCGGGGCCTGCTTCCCTTCACTGCAACCCCTCACACAGGGTTGGCTCTCTGCCCTTGCCACCCTCCACCAAGCACCCAGGGTGGCACCTGTCAACCATCCGTCTCCAGACAAACCCAGAGACCTAGCCGAGCAGCCTGGGAGGGTGAAGCTTGGTCTGGAGGAAGTCAACCCTCTTCTTGGGGCCCTCGTGGCTGCATGGGGGTATCTGTGCACATATGCTGCGACCTGGGGAGCTTGGAGGGCATGTCTGGCGTCCAGCCTGGGTTGCCCTCTGCCCTAGGACCTGTCTCACAAGGACAGGTCCTATCTATCTCCAAGCTGGAGGAGTCTGCTAGCTTCCTTCAACAAAACCCGATTCCAAACACTGACACCAGATTCCAAAAACCAACCCAAAAGAAAAGTGAAAAGGCACCTCAGAGAAACAATAAATATCACCAAAGAAAAGATCGCTTAATACTTACAAACATACAGCAAACACAAAGTAAAAAACCCAATCTAAGCAAAAATGTGAAAAGCTTCTCCAATTGTGCATGTGCAAATCAAACTGCATACCAGAAATAAATGAGGTGTTTACTGGCATGAGAAGTGTGTTTTCCCTTTCAGGAATTTTTACTCCTGAAAGTGTTTACATTTCAAAGGAAAGCTTTCTCTCCTTTAATAAATTAAACCTTTTCCCTCAAGTTTTTTAAGAACTTAGGATCACAGTGGAGGAAAAATAAATCCAAACTTTTAGGAAAAAATGTACAAAAAACTAAAAAACCAGGCAAGAGGTGAGAGATGCTCAGAGCACAGGAAGACGCTAGTCCTGACTGGGGATATCTCTTCCTGTGGAACTGTCATCAATTACAAGGTGGTTCAGGAGTCTATCAAGATTGGCACTGGCAAAACCACCCAAGGCTTCTAGCCCACACCCTGAAAGGCGCCTTCCTCTCGCATAGCAGGCAGCAATTGCAGCCCTTCCTGCACAGGGCAGATGGAGGCCCCACCCTAATGTCCTCTGGGGTCACTGACCAGACTGGGGCCAAGTCTGTGGAGGCCTGGGAACCAGTATACACTTGGTGTCACCCCCTCTGCCCTCAACAACTGGAGTGTGGGTTTCTTTGCACCAGGAGCAGCAGCCACGTCACCCCACCCCGGGGCAGAACTCTGGCTTACTTCCGGTCAGTACTGGGATGGGGGGAGCAAGAAGGATCTTAAGGTGGGGAAGTGCTCCCTGGGCTGCCTGACTGAGGGTCCTGGCGTAGAGAAGAGGAATTCTTGAGAAGGCAGAGAGTCCCTGAGCTCAGGGGCAGCCGGCAAACAATCCCTGCAGCTTTTGGAACACAAGCCCGGCACAGCGTGTTTCTGAGAACCGGGCTTTCCAACCTCCTTGCTTTCAGAGTTCCTGTGCTTGTTCTAACGGATCTCTGCCAGATGGGTTAGTCTGGCAAAGCGTGGGAAACTGGTCTCGGCCCGCAGGCTCTCTCTGCTGGTCAAACACGGGAACGCACATCCTCAGCACCAGAAACGGCCAGAAGGGCCCAGGAGAGGGCAGCACTGGCCCAGGAACTGCTGGTCTGGGCGCTAAAGCGAATTCCTTCTAGGAAGGCTGCAGCCAGGAGGCCCATTCATAGGAAATAGTGGTTCCCGACAGCAGGGATGGCAGCTGTTTCCTCCCCCTGCAGGAAACTGTCCTCGTGAAGCACTCAAAAGCACACGGGCATTCACACCGTCTTGCCCAATTTCCTTTTAACTTCTGCCCTTGTTTCTATTCTCAGCCAGTTTGTGAGGAGTGGGCCCTGGCATCCATGCTCAGCGCGGAGGCTTCCCCATCAGAATTCTCCCTGGCACGGGTACTCAGGGGCCACCTATGGGGTGGGGGAGATCCTGGCTGCCCTAACTCCCCCACTCCATTCTCTAAGATCCACTGAGGTTAGTCTAAGGAAAGAAGGCCGGCTGTGCATTTGATATTAATTTTATACCCAAGAAGAAGAATCGAGGAGTGGGTAGAATCTGACCTCCCATCCCTCACAGCCCCACACTCCTCCTGGGTGGGCCTCAGACTTGAGAATTCTAACCTGAACCTTGCGTCCCGGAGGCTCACCCAGCCATTAGCTGTGTCCAGCTTTTCTGTTCAGCAACCAAGCCACTCAGAATCTTTAGTGAGGGCTGGGTGGCTCATGGGACAGCTTTCAAGGGGGACATTCTGCCAGGGAGAAGGGAGCTCACTCTTACCAGCACGGAGATGCCAAGGGGCATCACAGGAAACACACACACACACACGCTAAGCACTGAAGCACGGCGTGGGGGGAGGGGAGTGGAAGGGGCTGGGGGAACTTGCCCAAGAGCAGAGCACAGGGACTCCAGGGTTTGGTCCAACCTGCTGACCAGTTCAACACCCTCCTCCCCAGTATTTCTGCCTGGAGTAAAAACCAGTATCAGATTCCTACCCCTTGCAAACCACACCCACACTCATAGTCAGCAGCCAAGACAGTGCACATTCATCCTGGCCTGCCCTTGCTCCCCCAGCAAACATCAAAAGTTCACTGAGAGCCCCATTCCCTGGACTTTGGTGACATCGGACGGAGTGAAATAACACAAGCCCAGCTCAGGTGATGCCACTAGTTCTTAGGGACCAGCTTCATCCCTGTCCAAATCGCAGTTCAAAGACACCCCTTCTCAAGGGGGTAAAGAGCACCCCTCCACGTGCAAGGGTAGCTTTTAATCCTAACCGGAAATGACAGCCCAGCTGTGTGGGGTGTGTCCCACCGTGGGGGGTGTGATGGAACAGAGGAAGGAGCCTGTCACTGCAAAGCAGCCCATCTCTGGTCCCTGCTGGGTTCTCTGGGCCACACAGGCATTTCCCCGGACAACCAAGGGGTGCCTATCCCCTAGCCTCTGCCACCTGCTAAGCACAAGGAATTTATTTTCTTCTGCCACCATCCACTTTGAGGAGCTAGGTACCCACAGCTGCCCTTAATCATGCCACTAGCCCCACGGTGCACCCTGCCCAAAGCAGACAACAGTCATATTATAGTGAAGAGGGATGGCCAACAGAGGAAAATCAGAGAAGTAGCAAGACGCGCAATCAATCCCTCTTTGCCCTCCCCAGCTCCCCCTCCCTCCCTCCCAAATAAATAAATTAATGGGTTTAGGAATGTTCCCGTAGGAAGTTCTTTCCGACTAGCTCAACTCCTCCTCTGGTTTTGTTTTGTTTAAACGAATATTGAGATTCTTTTTTTATCCTGGAGCAGCTGCACAGTCTCCCTACAGTAGCTCCTCCAAAATTAAAGACAAAGTTGTGCCAGGGAGAAGCCAGGTTCCCGGCCTGAGGTTGGCTCCACTGTGATGCTCTGACTGCAGCGGGACCAGTACCAAATCGAGACCTTTCACCAAAATGTTCAGGCTCTGGGGAGAGTCCCTGAATTGCGTCTGTGTCCCTGCCCCACCCTGATGGGGCGGGAGCCACTGTCTCCCCCCTGCAGAGCATAGGCGCGGGTGGAGTGGTGGCCGCTATAGACAGTCTTTACAGAGAGCCACCTGGCCCTTGATGAAGTCCCGGCAGGGGCAGATCCTCCGGTGGCGGGCGTGGGCACCAGCACAGCTGAACAGCAGGAGGTCGCCTTGAAACACACAGTGCTTGTTCTTGGGGTCGAAGGAGGGCGCCACGATGTCCTTGGCCAGCTCTGAGCTTTGGCAGTTCACATCGTACCTGAAGAGAAAGAGGAAGGGGTTGGAGAGGCAGGGACTGTCCTCAGCCCTGGCCCCTTCTGCTGCCCTCCAGTGGGGAAGGCTGTTTGGGGCTCCTGTTGGCCACCCTCTGACCCAGCCATCCTCACTTCTGGGAACCCGGGCTCGAGAAGGGCGTGCAAACGCCTGGATGCGCATGTGGGTGCGGTATGTGTTCAAGGCTGGAGAAGAACCAGAAATAACCTGAAGACTCAGCACGTGGGGAATGGCTGGATCCCCTGTGGCTCAGCTGTGTTATCAGCACACGCAGCACTTGACAAGGAGGTAGGAATGTGAGCACCAGCATGAGAGCAAGTAATAACAGGGGGTGCAGTGTATCCACGTGTGTGTGTGAGTGTGGGAGGGAGAGCGAGGGGGAGCGGGGGGCGGAGAAGAGAGAAAAAGAGAGGGAGACAAGAAGAGGGAAAGAAAGTAGAGCAGGTACACTAAAGACTTAACAATGGTTACCTCTGAGAAGTGAGACTGGGACAATGATATGCATTATTTAAATGCTTTTTAGAACATTTTAAAACTATGTCTACCTTTAAAACTAATGCTTAGAGGGATCTCTGTTATATGACCTTAGTTTCCCGCTGGAGAGCAATCCGATGGTTTCCTGGGCATGGTGTGTCCTGGGGCCTCAATCCACGGGACCTTTGCAGCCGCCTTCCACGACTGCGGCAATAGATCGTCCTGCTACCCACCCTGGCCCCCAGCCCTTGAGGGCTGTGGATGTGCAGAGCGGGGACTGAGTCCAGGCCCTGATCCCAAGCCCAGGTTCTTGCTCCTCCCCCATCTTCTTCCACCCCTCTGGCTGTGGGCTGCAGACCCCTGGGGTTTTGCTTCCTCAGGCTGAAACCCCCACCTGGGGGGCTCAGGAGAACAGTGTTGGCCTCTCATCTCAAAGAGGAGCCACGGAAGTTCTCGTCCTAGATGGGGTGTTCGGGTCCCACCACCTTGTGCCCCGTTGTCCCACATGCCTGGTGGGGACCAGCTCAGAGAAGGTGGTGTAGGAGGTCCAGGCAGATCTGGGTTTGCATCCCGGCTTTATATGAGCTGTGTGGCCTTGGACCAATGCCTGAGCCTCCCTGTGGCTCAGTTTCCTTTTCTGTGAAATGGGGACGAATAACCCTTGACTCTCAGGGAAGGTCATGCGCTTAGTCGCATAGTCATGTCTGACTCTTTGCAGTCCTTTGGACTGGAGCCCACCATGGGCTTAGTGCTATGGGATTTTTCAGGCAAGAATACTGGAGTGGGTTGTCATTCCCTTCTCCAGATCATCTTCCTGACCCAGGAATCAAACCTGCATCTCCTGTGTTTCCTGCACTGCAGGCAGATTCTTTAACCACTCACAGGGGGGAAGTACAGGGATTAAATAAATGTTTACAGAGCAGCTGGCAGAGTCCAGCTCTGAGTAAGCATTCAGCACATGAGAACTAGCATGATTGCTCCCGCTGGTAGATGCTGGGTGGACTGCCACCTTCTGCCCTCACCCCACACTGTGAGTTTACACACATGCCAAGTATCTCCATTTTGCTTTGTTCACAGAAGTCCTGATTCTTGCTGACAGGGAGGGGATTTGGGCGGGGAACCTGAGGTTTCCTGCCACTTCTGGAAAGCTTCCAAATGTTTTGAGAAAAGGATCTGACCCCCCACCCAGTGTTACTCCTGCCCGCTCGTCTTCCTCGAGCCAACTAACTGCCTGGGCCCACTTGCTCCTTTGCCAGCATTAATCTGTGATTTCCAGCGCATCTCCTGGGCTTCCGGTGAGTTCTCCGAGGCTGCCAGCCCAGCTCCTGGCTCTTAGGAGGGCAGCACCCACTCCTGTCCTGCTCTTGCAGTCACCAGGGAGCTCTGTGACTTCTCTCAGTGGCCTAACACCTCATGTTAGATGTGCCAGCTGGGAGACGGAAGCAACCAGAGGGTTAGGGTCATGGCGAGGGCAGCGAGTTGGGGGCTCCATGGATTTCCTAAAGGAAACACAAGTCAGAGTCAGGGCCCACCTGGTCCTGCCTACTTCCTGGCCAACACTGAAAGGGGGTCTCCAGAGCCCAGCTGGGCATGAAGTTTCCACATGGAATGTGGCCTTGGGATCCAGATTTGTGCTGATGCTATTTATGTATTTAGGTGAATCACGGCAGCTACTGTGTCTTAACTCAAGCCATCTGCCTGGCACACGGCTCATCAGGGGCACGAAGTCTCCAGAACTCATCTCGGACTCCGTGGCGAGTGGGAGGGACTGTCAAGAGCCAGGGAGAATCACATCTGCTCCTGGCCTCCTGGACTTGGACTCCAGGCCCAGCGTGCCACGGTGTGAGCACACGTGCCCGTGGCCACGGGGCTGCAGTAGCAGCCTGTCCAAGGCCAATGTCCAAAGACCACCACAAAGCACTTGAGCAGTGGGTATTCCCCGGAGCCATGGGTGACCTGGCCCAGCAAGCTCCCCAGAGGCTCAGCGGAGTGGTGGTGGGGCCATCCTTGGATGTGACCCAATCCCTGGTCTGAGGTCTCTGTTCCACAGCCCTAGGCCTGCAGAGAGGCCCCTCGAGCATCCTTGCTGAGCTCAGCAGGAGGAGGGGACCTTCCCAATCGCTAGAGCACATCCTCACCCCCACGAGGTCCCTTGCCTCTTCAGGGCATGTGTGTTGCTGTCCTGCCTCTGTTCCTAACATGTCTGTCTTGCCTGCACAGGCGTACACACACACACACACACACACACACCCCTTGTGCTGTTTCCATTTTTCCTACACACACACACACACACACCCCTTGTGCTGTTTCCATTCTTCTTACACACACACACACACACACACACACACCCCCTTGTGCTGTTTCCATTCTTCTTACACACACACACACACACACACACCCTTGTGCTGTTTCCATCTTACACACACACACACACCTTGTGCTGTTTCCATCTTACACACACACACACACAACTTGTGCTGTTTCCATCTTACACACACACACACACACCTTGTACTGTTTCCATCTTACACACACACACACCTTGTACTGTTTCCATCTTACACACACACACACACACCTTGTACTGTTTCCATCTTATACACACACACACACCTTGTACTGTTTCCATCTTACACACACACACACACCTTGTGCTGTTTCCATCTTACACACACACACACACCTTGTACTGTTTCCATCTTACACACACACACACCACACACACATCTTGTACTGTTTCCATCTTATACACACACACACACCTTGTACTGTTTCCATCTTACACACACACCTTGTGCTGTTTCCATCTTACACACACACACACACACCTTGTGCTGTTTCTATCTTACACACACACACACACACCAAACACATACCCGTTGTGCTGTTTCCATTCTGCAGCCCCTGGGGTGCTCGCCTCTCTCTAACTGCCCTAGAACGGTTTCTCTCACAGGATGGGAACTGGGGCTTCTGAGGCCCTTCAGCCCTTGCCGGAGAGCTTAGAGCTCTTCAAACAGAAGAAAAAGGCCAAGCCTCCCCCTTCCCATGGGGCTGCCTATTTCCCAAGAGGACAGAAGCCCCGCAGCCCTCTCCACACACAGACCCGTGCAGGATGAAAGGAAGGAAGCCGGGCCCCACCTGCTGGTCTCCCTCCTCCTCTCCCTCTTCCCTGCACTCCTCCTTGCTAATCCCAACCCCGTATCCACCAAGTCTCCCCAAGCTCCCTTGTCACCACTCTGAGGCACTGAGGCACCACAGTGCTCACAGTCCAGGCTTCATGGCTTAGAATTCCTCTTCAAAAAAAAAAAAACACCCCAAACTCAATAAATTAATCTTTTAGAGGATACAACTTGTAAAGGTAGCAACATTACAAAGGAGGTCTTCCACTAACATGTGTTTCTATTTCCGGGGGTGAGGTGCTCCCCCCGGACCCCATCAGCATGGACTCCGGCTCTTTCTAGGACTTCTGTCCTCTGACCTCTCAGGGCCTGGTTTGGGTCAAGTCAGGTTGCACCTGAATCACGCATGCTCTGTGCAAGGGGTTTGTGGTCGCCTCTGTCACTCCCATAGCCCCACCTGAGCAGGAGCTCCAAGACCAGCTGCCTGACTCCCCAAGTCAAGATGACAGCACGGGACACTTGACATCTGTTACATCAAGTCATACTGCATGCTGGGACACCCGGAGATGGAAAGGAGCTTAAATTCAGAGTCAGGCCCCAAGCTGGAGGAGGAACAGCAGCATGGGCTCGGAGGAGCCGCTGCTAAGTGGCCATGAATATGGATCAGCCAGGATTGCTGCGCTGAGGAGGCACTCAGCAGACTTGCCAGAGAGCTATGACATTATCAGTATTTACAAATGCAGAAACAAAGGTATTCAGTAGGGCTCTTACATTCAGAAAATTAATTTCAGGCGGCTCTATTGCAAAATTAGCATTCGCAGCAGCCTCTTAGGGAGAAAACCCACATATCTACAAGGGGATAGGAGGGAGGGGGCTGCTGAGTAATGCCTTGGCAAAGGGCCTGACCCAGGGTAGCCCCTCACTCAGGCCTTCTGCTCCCCTGGGCTCGGCCTGGTGTACGGGATTACCGGTGGGGGGTGGGGTGGGGTTTGAGGTGGGGGCGGGGGACTGGCTTTTCTGGTCGCAGCCTGGCGACTTCAGGCCTGCTCCGCGGCCCACACTCCTGCAGGAAAGGACTTTGCTGTACACAGGCTCACCATCACTGGGGACGTCCCTATTTCACAGGTGGGCAGATTGATAGAACAGAGGAAATGGGTCCATTGGCTCATTCCTGTTCCCCTGCAGGCTCGGTGGGGCTCTGGGCTCTCTGAGCCCCCGGCCTGGCCAGGAAGGCCCACGCCTCTGAGCAGTCCCATCAAGGTTGCCTCCTCCAGAGGTAGGCGGGGCTGCACATGGACAGTTGGGTGTGGACAGCTAGCAGTCTGTCCCTAGTGACGCCAGACTTCCTGTCAAACAGAGGGAGACACTCAGGGTTCTCAGGAAGCCACCTTGGTACAGGAGTGGTCTGCAACAGGGGTGAGTGGGAAGCTCCTCCTGCACTTAGAATTGGGGACATGTGCTCTGGAGGTAGAAGCTTCTAGCATCACAGACATCAGACCAGCGCTGCCTCTCACACAGTGTCACTGGATGCAGAGCAGGATGCTGACCAACTCTGCTGGTCTGGCCTCTATTCTGCTGGTGGAATTGAGGGCACCTCTGATCCTGGTCTTCATGTAAAAAAATGAGAAAAAATAGAATCCCCCGAGTCCCTACTCAGGAAAGGAGCCCTGCAGGCAAGGTGCTAGAGATCACGTTTCCTCTCTGAAAAGGGTTTTACACCTCATTACTTGAGGTGAGCATAATAAGGCTTACAGGCAGGGCCAGGCCAGCTCAGACCACTGTGCCCAGATAAATGCAGTGGCCAACTGTGCTCTAACAGGGCGTGAAGCCAGAATGGAGACCCGTAAGCCTGGAGCCCTGAGTCCACTCTGTTCCTTAAGACTGGGGCAGGGGCTTCCCTGGTGGCTCAGGTCGTAAAGAATCTACATGCCATTGCAGAAGACGCAGGTTCGATCCCTGGGTGGGGAGGAACCTACATGCAAACCCTTGTACCACAACTACTGAGTCTGTGCTCCAGAGCCTGGAAGCAACGAAGTACTGAGCCCACGTGCCACAGAGCAACTAAGCCAGGCTCTACAACTACTGAAGCGAGTGCCTGGAGCCCATGCTCCACAGCAGGAGAAGTCACTGCGGTGAGAGTCCCGTGCACCACAACCAGAGTAGCCCTCGCTCGCTGCAACTAGAGAAAATCCTGTGCAGCAACAAAGACCCAAGCAGCTAATAAATAAGTTAAAAAAAAAAAAAAAGACTGGGACCAAACGACTGCTCTGCAGAATATCTGGGGTTGGGAGAACAAATCCCCTAGGGGAAAACACCACATTAGAGCTATTAAGGTTGGGAGGGAGGTGACAGGTAATTAACTAGGTTGTGGCCCAGTGAGTGAAAGTCGCTCAGTCGTGTCCAACTCTTTTTGACCCCATGGACCATACAGTCCATGGAATTCTCCAGGCCAGAATACTAGAGTAGGTAGCCTTTCCCCTCTCCAGGGGATCTTCCCAACCCGGGATCGAACCCACATCTCCCTCATTGCAGGTGGAATCTTTACCAGCTGAATCACAAGCCCAGGGTGGGTGCGATAAATATCAAGGCACAGATTTAGCCCTGACTGAGGTCATGACTCAGAGGCCAGAAGAAACCTCAGATGAAAATCTGGAAAATGTAAACATCAAACTCAAAATGCCACCACAAAAGGAAATTAATGGTGTTACTGAAAGTAACTGCTTCTCTGGTAGCTCAGTGGTAAAGAACCCGCCTGCCAATGCAGGAGGCGTGGGCTCATTCCCTGGGTCTGGAAGATGCCCTGGAGAAGGAAATGGCAACCCAATCTAGTATTCTTGCGTGGAGAATCCTATGGACAGAGGAGCCTGGCAGACTAGAGACCACGGGGTGGCAGAGTTGAACATGACTTATCGACTAAACAACAACTGTTAAGTGACAGAAGCAGCACAAGGGAAGCAATGCCAGCCAGAGAGAAGACCCCACTGGGTGACTCTGGGCTGTGATCCCAGTGCTGTGCCCGCCACCCTGCTCGGGGACCCTCAGGGACCTGGCAGTGCCAGGCTCACAGCCGTTGTGATACAAGCTGGAGGCGGAGCCGCCCCTCCCGCGCTCCGGCACTTACTTCAGCAGGTCCTTGTCCTTGTTGAGATGCTGGAAGAAGGACGGCTCACAGATGAGCTGGTTCTCCTGACATACCTGCTTGCAGGACTGCCCGGGCTCAGCAAATTTTACCTGTAGGGCACTCAGGGGCGGCCACATCACTTGCCCGTGGCAGAAGTCCTAGAATGACAATTAAACTGTCAGTCAAGGGACCAGGGATGCAAGCGGGGGATCCCCAGTCTCCCAACCTGTCCCAACAAGCTGGGCCCCAGCTGTGCAAGAGCAGAGAGGGGCAGCGGATGGGAGCCACACGGACTCAGGTTGGGATCTCAGCTAGAACGCGGCCTGGCCTTGACACCTCTACTCACCAGCTTCCTATGCCCAGCACCGTGCCTGCAGTAACAGGGGCTATCCCTTCATGTCACTGTCCATAATACAGTCGAGCTATTTAAAGTCTCCGCCCTTGAAGGCCCATCTCCAGGCCCACGTTCACCAGCTGTTCTGTTCCCTCCGCCCTAATTCCTAAGACATTTTCAGCGACTACCTAATTTGACACAGAATTTAACAACGGTTACCTAATATAACACTGTTTTGTGAGTGCTAGTTTCAACTCAGGGAAGCAAAAGAGGTCTGTAGGTCTCTGGAATAGAACCTATTGTGGGGACATGGTCTTGATAGAAGCTCAGCTGGTTGAAACAAATGTAACACAAATTCAATAGCTAGAGAAGCTGTCTGAGGATGTGTGATAGGAGATGAAGTCACCTGGTACCCCTTAAGAGGAGAGGCACCCGGAGGCAGGGGAGGTGGGGGTGTGCTCAGGATGGGGCTGCTCAGTCACTTCCAGGATCTACAGGGAGCGGAGGAAACGCACATGTCCAAGGGAGTCATGGGCGGGGAGGACCAGGAGCAAACGCGTGCAGCATGGATAAGCTGAGCGAAAGGTGAAGTGGGACCAGGGATAGGGCAGGTGAGGAGCAGGAACTCTCCTGCTCCTGGAGGAGGAAAGCAGGAACCTGGGACCCCAGCTTTCATCTCAACTATGCCAGGAGCAAGTGTGAACAGGTACCGGGGGTGGGAACTCAGGTACCACTGGCACCCAGAGCCCGCTCTGCCTAAATGTTGCAGATGGAACCCTAGTCAAAGCCCTCCAAATCTCTGGGCCATCCAACCTGTAGAAGAAAAGCTGTGTTTAACTTCTTTGGGGGTGGGCTAGGCCTCGGGGTACCCAGTGATGGTTAGAATCCTGGGCTCTCAATTCTACTTGGAGGAATTCACCCCAGACATATGGGACACATGGGGCAAAGAAACCTACTCAGGACACAGGGAAACCTATGCAATGTTGTTGAGAGGAGAAGTGGAAGACTTGAAACAACCTAAAGGCTGTATAGAAACAGGTTGTATTAAAAGGTTGTGCTTAAACGCCTAGAGCCAGACATCCTGGAGTGTGAAGTCAAGTGGGCCTTAGGAAGCATTACAATGAACAAAGCTAGTGGAGGTGATGGAAATCCAGCTGAGCTATTTCAAATCCTAAAAGATGATGCTGTTAAAGTGCTGCACTCAATATGCCAGCAAATTTGGAAAACTCAGCAGTGGCCACAGGACTGGAACAGGTCAGTTTTCATTCCAATCCCAAAGAAAGGCAATGCCAAAGAATGGTCAAACTATCACACAATTGCACTCATCTCACATACTAGCAAATTAATGCTCAAAATTCTCCAAGCTAGGCTTCAAAAGTATGTGAACCAAGAATTTCCAGATGTTCAAGTTTGATTTAGAAAAAGGCAGAGGAACCAGAGATCAAATGGCCAACATCCATTGCATCAAAGAAAAAGCAAGAGAATTCCAGAAAAATATCTACTTCTGCTTCATTGACTAAGCCAAAGCCTTTGACAGTGTGGATCACAACAAACTATGGAAAATTCTTAACGAGATGGGAATTCCAGACCACTTTACTTGCCTCCTGAGAAAGCTGTATGCAGGTCAAGAAGCAACGGTTAGAACCAGACATGGAACCACGGACTGGTTCCAAACCCGGAAAGGAGTATGTTAAGGCTGTATATAGTCACCCTGCTTATTTAACTTATATGCAGAGTACATCATGTGAAATGCCAGGCCGGATGAAGCACAAGCTGGAATCAAGATTGCTGGGAGAGATATCAATAACCTCAGATATGCATATGACACCACCTTTATGGCAGAAAGCAAAGTGGAACTAAAGAGCCTCTTGATGAAAGTGAAAGAGGAGAGTGAAAAAGCTGACTTAAAACTCAGTATTCAAAAACCTAAGATCATGGCATCCAGTGTCATCACTTCATGAGAAATAGATGAGGAAACAAGAGAAACAGTGACAGACTTTTATTTTCTTGAGTTCCAAAATCACTACAGATGGTGACTACAGCCATGAAGTTAAAAGACGCTTGCTCCTTGGAAGAAAAGCTATGACAAATCTAGACAGCATAAAAAAGCAGACACATTACTTTGTTGACAAAGGTCCATCTAGTCAAAGCTATGGTTTTTACAGTAGTCATGTATGGATGTGAGAGTTGGACCATAAAGGCTGAGCGCTGAAGAACTGATGCTTTTGAACTGTGGCATTCAAGAAGACTCTTGAGAGTCCCTTGGACTTCAAGGAGATCAAACTAGTCAATCCTAAAGAAAATCAGTCTTGAATATTCATTGGAGGGACTGATGCTGAAGCTCCAATACTTTGACCACCTGATGGGAAGAGCTGACTCATTAGAAAAGACCTTGATGCTGGGAAAGATTGGAGGCAGGAAGAGAAGGGGATGACAGAAGACGAGATGGCTGGATGGCATCACCAACTCGATGGACATGAGTTTGAGCAAACTCTGGGAGTTGGTGACGGACAGGGAAGCCTGGTGTGCTGCAGTCCATGGAGTAGTAAAGAGTCAGACAGGAGGGGCAGAACTGAAGTAAACTAATCTAAAGGTTGTCTTTAAACAGGTAACTGTTCAGATACAAAGAAAACCAAGCAATGTAACAGGTAACTATGCCCTGACATGGAAACATCCCCAGTACAGATTGAGAAGGGAAAAAAATAAGTTGAAGGCTGGTATACAGTGTGTTTCCTTTTGTGTCAATACACATAATCAGGCCTGTGTTCCTGTAAGAATATCTCTGGCATCACGGTAACGGGGTCAGGGATCATCAGGGAATTTACTTTTCAATGTATGTCCTTCTGGAATATTCTTTTTCCTCTTGGAATATCCTTTTTCTCTCTATCCTCTTTGTGGATGGGGAGCTGGTTAACCATCTCAGGCTTTCAGAACTGGAGCCAGCAGGCACAGGTTCCATGCTCCTCCTGTTGGTCACTTGGAGCATTGCAGGAGGACTGGGCCCTGCAGGGTCTCTGAGCAGTGAGGTGGGTGAAGCCCCAGAATGCAGGCCAGAGCTGCATCCAGGGGGCCCTTCTGTGCTGTTCGCATTTTTCCTCTTTCAAACCTCAGCTTCCTCATCAGAAAAATGTAGACAATGAAACTGATGATTTCCTATGGTTCCTGCTTCTCCCTACTTCCTTCCTGAAGGAGGTGATGCTATTACATGTGGAGGAAGGTAAGCGGCAAGTAGGCTTCTACTCCAGTCTCCTCATCAGGGCTTGCGATCCCACCAGTAAGGTGGACTTGCTGTCGTCTCCCACATTACATCCTGTCATGTGAGGATGCGCATGCTTGAGCCTGAGTGAGTGTGTGCTCAGCCGCTTCAGACTCTTTGCAGCACCATCGACTATAGTCCACCAGGCTCCTCCGTCCATGGGGTTCTCCAGGCAAGAATACTAGAGCGGGTCATCATTTGCTCCTCCAGGAGATCTTCCCAACCCAGGGATCCGAACCCTCCTGCATCTCCTGCATTGGCAGGCGGGTTCTTTACCACTAGCACCACTTGGGAAGCCCAAGTGAGTTTGGGGCTTAACAAATACTTCACAGCATGAGGTCAAACCTAGGGCCTTAATTTGTATCAGCTGAAAACAGAAGATTCCAGAAGGGTCTAACAATTCAGAAATGATGGAAATGCACTGGTTTAATAGGATCCAGTTTAAGGTTTTGACAGTGCCACAGAGCAGGACAGTATGCAGAGTGTCCTATCTCACAGCCCAGGGCTGGAAGACCTCAGTGAGGTCTTCAGATTTGTGATCATCTTCAGCATGATCCATGGAGTTGCTATGGCCTGTGTAAGACAATTATTTCGGTCTGGACACTGTTACTAAGGGTGACGGCAGACCCAGGCACCCTGAATGGGAACCCTGAGTGTTCCCTGGTGGCTGTCACTCTCTAACCAGGCAGCGTATGGAAACTTACCGGCTGAACTTTGAAAATATGTCCATCAAATAGGAAGGAAGACACATGATGATCAACATAGTTATTGCTGATCAAAGCTGAGCATGTACATGGATATTTGGAAAAGGTTAAGCATTGGTTTTTTGGTTTGTTTTTCTGGCTGGTTACTGTAAGCAAAAGAACTTATGCTTTTGAACTTTGGTGTTTGAGAAGACTCTTGAGAGTCCCTTGGACTTCAGGGAGATCAAACCAGTCAATCCTAAAGGAAATCAGTCCTGAATATTCATTGGAAGGACTGATGCTGAAGCTGGAGCGCCAATACTTTGGCTACCTGATGTGAAGAGCTGAGTCATTAGAAAAGACCCTGACACTGGGAAAGATTGGAGGCAGGAGGAGAAGGGGACGACAGAGGATGAGATGGTTGGATGGCATCACCAACTCAATGGACATGAGTTTGAGTAAGCTCTGGGAGTTGGTGATGGACAGGGAAGCCTGGCGTGCTGCAGTCCATGGGGTTGCAGAGTCGGACATGACTGAGTGACTGAACTGACTAACTGTAAGCAACTTTGCCTATAATTCTTTAGGAGAAATCTGATAGCATTTACAGCCTTTAAGTATTATAATAAAGAGATTCAAAGTCTGATGGACACCAAAGCCTACTGTGTGACTGTACACAACAGGCAAACAACTAGGAAACCTAGATCACTGGATACCACGACAGCTGAAGATGCAAACGCTGGCTTTTACAGCTTGGTAAGAACACTGCAGAATGTCCCTCCTACAGGCAGTGGGAGCTGAGGGTGGTGTCTACACCTGCTGAGTCTGGTGGACTCTTAACATACTGCTTCTTATTCATTCTGAGCCTCATATGGTGACGCAGTCCAAGGGATAAAACTGAAACGGGGAGAAAGATTCTTCCATGTTAAACTAGGAGGTGGTGAGGCCAGGGAATGTGCTTCAGATCCAAGACCTAGATTTGAGGCCTGGCCTCACCAGGGCGGGGCTTCGGGCACACTGCTCAGTCTGGTCCTGCCTCCACTGCTGGTCCATACGGAGTGATGCTGCCAGCCTGTGGGTGGCGCGGCTACGCTGAAGGCTGGCACACAGCAGGCACTCCCCTAATGCTCATCCCCCTCCCCTGTCCCTGTGTGGAGGCGATACCTGTGCCCTGTATTAGACTCTGGGGGCACCGCAGCACTGGCAAGTGCAGAAGCGGGGCAGCGCTGGACGGATGGAGCCCTGTGCCTCCCCCCAAGCAGGGCAGACCTAGCCCACCTGCTCAGTTCGCAATAAACCCCTGCAGCCCCCAGTGCAGGTTCCCTCTAGCAGGAGAGCTTAACTCGACTCCACATGAACTCTTGGGTCCCGGTCACCCTTGCTTTGGCTCGGCGGGGGATGGTTCAGTATCCTCTCACTAGTCCGTTCTGGGTACCAGTAGGACCAGAACTAATGAAGATATATTGGTGGGAATGTAAACTGGTGCAAAACTGTGGAAAACAGTATGCAGGTTCCTCCAAAAACTAGAGTTGTCACATGATCCAGCAACCCCACTCCTGGGCATACACCTGGAGAAAACACTAATTCGAAGATACAGATGCCCCCAGCATTCACGGCAGCACTGCTACAATGGCCAGGACATGGACACAACCTAATCGTCCCCGGAAAGAAAAACGGTGAAAGAAGATACGATATACATACACATACACGATGGAACGCTACTCAGCCATGAAAAAGAACGAAACAATGCCATTCGCAGCAACAGGGATGGACCTAGAGTGTCACAATAAGTCAGATGGAGAAAGACAACCACCATATGACATCACTCATATGTGGGATGTGAAAGAAGGTGCGTGACTTTGTCTATGAAACAGAAACAGACTCACGGACGCAGAGAACAGACTTGTTTTTGCCAAAAAGGGCAGGGGGGTGAGGGAAAGATGGATTGGGAGTTTGGGACGAGCAGATGCAAACTATTATATATATGTAAAACTGAATCACTCTGCCATACACCAGAAAGCACAGTACCTTGTAAGTAACTACGCTAAGTCACTTCGGTCGTGTCCGACTCTGTGCGACCCCATAGACGGCAGCCCACCAGGCTCCCCTGTCCCTGGGATTCTCCAGGCAAGAACACTGGAGTGGGTTGCCATTTCCTTCTCCAATGCATGAAAGTGAAAAGTGAAAGTGAAGTCGCTCAGTTGTCTCCGACTCTTAGTGACCCCATGAACTGCAGCCCACCAGGCTCCTCCGTCCATGGGATTTTCCAGGCAAGAGTACTGGAGTGGGGTGCCATTGCCTTCTCCTGTAAGTAACTATACTTCAATAAAATAAATTTAAAGAAAAAGAAAGAAGTAGGGAAAATAGCAGCAGGCCCTTTTTAAGGCTCGGTGAACCATGTGGAAAGCCCGAAGGTGAACAGGCTTGAAGAGAGGGAGAATGAAAGTGTCCCAGTCAATGTGGCAACAGGTAAGGCAGGAGGCAGTGGGGATCTGAGTTACAGTTCTGGCTCCCAGCTGCAAGACTTCACAAATGCCCCTCAAGTTCCTTCTGCCTGCTTTCACATCTAAAATGCAGATAATACCATTTGTCTTTCAGTCCTTATATAACTCCTGTGAGATAAAAAATGAAGTGACTCTTAAGAGGGTACCCATGAAAATGTTAGTCGCTCAGTCATGTCCAACTCTTTACAACCCCATGGAACACAATCCACCAGGCTCCTCTGTCCATGGAATTCTCCAGGCAGGAGTACTGAGGTGGGTTGCCATGCCCTTCTCCAGGGGATCTTCTTGATCCAAGGATTGAACCCAGGTCTCCTGCACTGAAGGTGGATTCTTTACTACGTGAGCCACCAGGGAAGCCAAGAGGGCACCAAGAGATGTTAAATATCTCAAGGTAGAACATTATTTGCTGCCAGGGTTCAGAGGGAAACGTCGAGTTGCCTGGATTACCTATGACAATTGTGTACAAGGGCCATTTCTTTGTCCAGCTGCTTGCAGGGCACAACAGACACAACAGCTTGTCATAAACCTCTTCTCACCCCAGGTGCCAGCCCCACTGGGTGCTCATGGAAAGTGAGAGGTCCTCTGTTTCACCCAACCTCAGCATCAGCTAACAGGGCAATGCCAACTGGCCTCGTCTCCTTGTTCACTCACTCAACTCACTCGTTTGTTCATTTGACAAATACTGTACTTTCTATGAAGCAGAAAATAAGGGTTTGGAGTTCAGATTGCTTAGGTTTGAATCTCAGCTCCTCCGAGCAGCTGAGTGGTCTTTGCGAGCCCCATAACCTTTCTTTGCCTCAGTTTCCTCAACTGTAAAATGATGAAAATGTCAGCAACCACCTCAGAGAGCTGTGGGGATGGGGGGAGTAAATTAATTATACTGTGTAAAGTGCTCAGAAATGTGCATGATCAAACACCATGGGTTGGCTCTTACTGTAATTATGAGCAAGGGACTTTTCTACGCCCTTGGGGATGACTTGGTTTAAAAAAAAAAAAAAGGAACTAGAACACCTGCCTTTAGAGAGCTTCTTTTTAGTGAGGGAGATAGAGAAACAAAATAAATTAATTATATGTAATGTTAAAAGCTAGTGATTGCTCTAAGTAAGAATGAAGAGAAGATAAGGAATTGGGACTGTTGGGGAAGAGGGTATTCAGATAAGGCATCACTGAGAAGGCAACATTCAAGAAAAGACCTGAGGAGGGAAAAATGTGAGCCATGCAAGTGTCTGGGAAGGACATAATAGAAAGCAGCAAATGAAGTGCGGCAGCCGTGACAGCAAAGCGTCCAGCAGGTTCCAGGAGGAGCGGGCATATGTGTGTGTGCCCATATGTGCGTGTGTGCATGTGTGTGTGTGTGCATGCATTGGGGTTGGAAGTAGGAAGAGATGGTATCTGGGAGGTCAGAGCACCCAGAGCTTGTTGGTGGGGGTGGGGGGGGTCCCATATAAAGCCTTGGCTTTTCCTTGGAGTGAAATAGAAGCTACTGGAGAATTCTGGGCAGAGGAGTGACAGGATCTGCTGAGCTGAGAACAGTAGACAGGAGCAGAAGCAGGAACAGAGACAGTTAGGAAGCCACACAGCAGTGCACAGAGAGAGAGAGAGAGAGAAGAGAGAGATAAAGAGGACAGCCTCAGGCATCTTTTTCCAACAAACCTCCATGAAATGCTCATAGGGTGGCTTTGAAGGGTCTCTCAGGCATCTGTTCAAAACTTAACAAACAACTTTTAAAACTACCCTGGGTGCTGGACATCTGAATGTGGATGAGACAGAGTCTCTGGGGACAAAGGCCCACATTTAAAAAAATTACAGAGCAGTATACAACAGATGTCCAACCAGGATGTAAAGGCCACTGAGAGGAGAGAGAGAATTAACTCTGGGGACGGGAAGGGGTGGGGTAAGTGTCAGAGAAGGCTTCCAGGAAATTAGGGACTTCCGGGCTGGGTTTGGTAGGCAAAATAGAAGTTAGTGGCTTAGCACAAAAACAGTGTTTTGCAGATAATTGGTGCTCAATAAAGAGCCACTGAATGGTTTTGGCATCCTGGGGCTTTGATAGAAATAGAAAAAGATACTATTCTAACCCAGAAGCTTTACATAATCAGAAGAGACATAAACAGTAATTTCCAATCTGGTTAACAAGCTCACTTAGACACAGAACATCTGCATTCCTCTCTAATAATGATTTTAGCCAGTCACCAAATTTCTCTAAGTTTGCTTCAGTATGAAATTTCCCTATAGTAACAATAGTAAGAAAGGTCTATTAATCAACACATTTATGAGAAGTAATGTTCTGAACCAATGAACACAACATACTATGAAAAAGAAGTAAGGGCGCTGCCCTTGTAACAAAGGCTAAGTAACAGTTTGGAGAAAATGTGATTCACCTAACACCCACAGAGCTGGAGAAGACGGGGTGGGGAGAAGGGGAGGCTGCCCCCTTGGACAGAAGCACTAGGAGGGACAACATGGGTGGTCCTTCCCTCTTGGTTCAGGTGATGGATCTTTTCCGTTAACCCTCTACCTTGAGTGGGCGTCTGGCTAAACCTTCGATTGAGTTATTACACCATGACATATCAGGTGCAGGTGGATTCAGATACAGGTCTGGAAGCAGCATCTAAAGAAGTAAGGTCAGGAATTTGCTAAAGAAAAAAAGGGGTGGCGAGTGGGAAGCAGGTTCAAGGCTATGAAATTGGGATTTGGGCCAAGTTTAGCCAGCTAGGTGAGGAGTAAGGGGCATATTTGTTATTTATGTTACAACAGAGGAATCCAGAGCCAAGCACAGAAAAAGTGTTCAATACATCATGCGTGACTGACTGGATTAAACACATTTCAGTTGCTTGCTGGCACCTGCCAAGAAACAACTTGTCCTGTCCTCAAAAAGAGTGAACTCTGTCCATGGGTGGCCCCTGGGGCTGATTCCCAGCAGCAGGTGCAAATTTACATTTCCACAAGTGCAATAGATAAGGTGGTGGTGAAGCTGAGCTGTGGTAATGAATCTCTATGGTGATCTTTACACTGCAAGCAAACAAGTTCATGTTGCAAAGATTCAGACATGAACCTCCCACATTTCAAACTCTTCTACATGAGGAGTCTATTGGGAGAAACAAAAACACATGTGCACGTACACACGAATGTTCAAGGTAGCAGTCCACTCTTCACAAAAGCCAAAAGGTGGAAATGACCCATATGTCCATCAGTTGGAGTAAACCAACTGTGGTCTAACCATACAATGGAATACTATTCAGCAGTGAAAAAGAATGCAGTGCTAAGGCATGCTACAGTATGCATGAACCTTACAGACGTTATGCTGAGAAACTGCCCAGGGGCACAAGAGTTTTTTAGGGTGATGCAAATGTTGTAAAACTAGATTGTGGGAGTAATTGCCAAACCCTAATAATTAACAACAACAAAAAGCTCCACTGAATTGTACCCTTATGTAGAGTGAATTTGAGGGTCTGTAAATTACACCCCAATAAAGTTGTTAAAAAACACACACACACACATCTGAAATGCTCTTACAACATGCTCTTCAGCTATATTTTCTACTTCCTGTAAAAACCCTATAAATACTATACAGGATGATTGTGCGCACATCATTTTGCAAGAAGCTGTGTCTTTTATGTGAAAACCAAGTATATTGGTTTCTGGGCTCCGTCAGCAGAAGTTAAGGCTTTCAGAGGACCTACTCTGTGCGAGGTACCTTCTCAGCCTTAAACATGTATTCATTTATTGATTCCTCTACCAACCCCATGGGGTAGGTAGTAGTATCCCCACTGTACAGAAGAGGCAACTTGACCAAGGTCACTGAGAGTAGGGGCTAAGCCAGGAAGTGAACTTGGCTGTCAGACTCTAGGGCCCAGCACTCAACCATTACCCACTTAACCCCCCTGGGTTCAGGAATGGCTGGGCAAACAGCAACCACCAATTTTTCAAAAGAGTGAATACTTCTTAAGCAACTGCCAACCTTCTCCCTGTGTCAGTTCCTCTTCCTCTTTCCCTGTGACCTGGCACTTCCACCCTCCCCGCTACGCGGAGCTATCCAGATTCCCTGCCAGGTTTGTTCTTGCATCTAGAACATGCCCCTTGGAGGTCAGGATTGGGCCCCCATGAACCAGATTTCCCAAGAGGTAAAGTTGATTCCACTGCGGCTCTTGGAGTTAACTCTTTTCTCCCCCTCCCTATCTCCAGAGTGCTTTTCTCATAAATGATACAGCTCCTTGCAAAATAATGTGAGCATGGCTTTCAGAAATTAACCTGAGCATTGACATTCCATCAAAAGAACTTGCTCTACTCTCTGGCCTGAGGCACTGAAGTCTTTCCCAAGAAATGCATAAGGAGAACCTTAACAAGCCTGAACACACCCAGGTTAGGGGAGAAGAGTGCTCTGGATCTTAGAATACACTGGATTTTTCTCCTTGGCACCAGCTCCTACTGTGGGAGAGGGTGTTTCTCTTGGAGAGCAATTCAATAGGGTTTGCTATGCAAATCGGCACTATTAGCACAGTAGAGGGAAAGCAAGTGGTTTTCCTAAAGCCAGGATTCATTCCCGTTGGGTGCTGCCTGGTTTGGAGGGGGAGGTTGCCTGCTGTCAAGCACTCTGTACAGAGTACACACTGAGGCCCAGGGCTTTCTCAATTGTGGTCAAATGGCATCCTCTGGCCCCCATTGCCTGGGGTGAGTGTGATGAACAACCTTGAAAGGGTTCTGGGATTAAAGCTTCCTTATTCCCTTAGCAGATCACACGGAGGGCTCTGAAGGCAGAGATCAGCCTAATTAGGGCTGTGGCGCTCCGACAGCAAGCGTGCACTGCCGCCACCTTTCAGAGCTTGAGGCTTTCCTGTTCACACCAGAAACAGCCTCTCTCCTCTCACTGCTCTTTGAAGATAGTCTTTGGGCGGCAAAAATAATGAACACTCCAAGCTCTGAAACACCAGAGCCTGGAGCTAATCATTAAGAGGCAGAAGACCCGATCTGTGAACCAATGGGGTCTTGGCTTCCTAATTTCCTTCTGGAGTTGGGGAACATTATGGCTTCAAGAAAACCCTCCCCAGAGGCCTAGGATAAACTCAAAATAGGCCCCTTTATTGCTCATTAGCAGCAATGAGAGAATGCTGATAAGAAATGCCCCTAAACACAAACAATTCCTAGAGTGACTTTTCTAAAACACCAGTCTGATAGCATCACTGCCCTATTCCTGAGTTAAAACCTGTCTTCAGCCTCCTCTTGTCCCAGAATCAAATTCTGAGTTCTTGAGCTGAGCCTCAGCCATCTTTTCATGATGTGTCTGCTCCGACCTCCTCTTGCATCATCTCTCTCTCTTCAGTCACAGCCACCTTCCAACTCACCATTTCTGTTTTTCCCCCAGGCCTTCACATCTCGACCTCTCAGGTACCCCCACTTTGCCTTCAGGACTCATCTCCCGCCAAGTGCTTGCAGATACTCTCCCTCCCCTCCCCCGTCCCCACCCTGTACCTGAGTTACAGGATCCCAGAGCACACCTGGGTAGTCGCTGTGACAGATGTAGTCAATGGCAGCAGCACTGCCTATCATCCTGACCCTGAAGCTACTTAAGAACAGAGACTCATCCTTTGACACCTCTTCTTCCCCAACTCCAGGAACAGTCTGCAGTCCCCTCCAGTTGACAAATACTTACAGAGCGGATGCATGAATAACAGCAGGCAGAAAAGAAACCCCTGGGTTTCTGTGAGCTGCAGAACTCTGCAGAAGAAAATCTCTACCCAGGAGAAGTGTGAAAGGGCAATTTTATGAGTATGTTTTCTAGGAAACAATTTTATTAATTGTCTCTCCAAGTCATTAGGGTCAAGAGGAGCCTGCTGGATCTTGGCACACAGGAATGAAAAGCACACACACTCATTACCTTCCTTATTCATTTAATCATTCTTTCAGTTTTGTTCACCTTCTCCCCGACAGGCAGAGGGCTAGGCACTTCGATGTCAAGGGGACCAAACTGGGTGTGGCCCTGTATCCCTGGACATTTAACAAGGTCTATTTGGGGAACAGGACCTTCCTGTTTGAAGGGAAATCTAGTAATAGGTTTAAAAAGAATGGGTCACATGATAACTTCTAAGGACTGGCTAGCATTCAAGAATCTTAGGGAAGAAAGAAAGATGGCCTTCAAATAAATATGATAAAGTTTTTTCAAATATCATATGATACCACTTGTATGTGGATTCTAAAAAATGATATAAATGAACTTTTTTTAAACAAAACAGAAACAGACTCACAGACAATAGAAAAGAAACTTATGGTTACCAGAGAGGAAAGGTGGTGGTGGTCAGGGGATAAATTAGGAGTTTGGGATTAACATATACACACAGGTGACAATGACGGTCACTCAGTCGTGTCTGACTCTTTGTGGTCCCATGGACTGGGGCCCGCCAGGCTCCTCTGTCCATGGAATTCTCCAGGCAAGAATACTGGAGTGGGTTGCCATTTCCTACTCCAGGGAATCTTCCCGATCAAGGATCGAACCCAGATCTCCTGCGTTTCAGGCAGATTCTTTACCAACTGAGCCGCCAGGGAAGCCATATACACGCTAATATATATATATACTAATCAACAAGGACCCACTGTATAGCACAGAGACCTATACTTAGTATTCTGTAATAACCAAATGGGAAAACAATCTGAAAAAGAATGTACATGTATAACTTAATCACTTTGCTGTATACCTGAAACTAATACAGTATTGTAAACCATATATACTCTTGATATAAAATTCAAAATGTCTTTTTACAATGTGGTGGTGAGTAACCATTTTCCCTGAGAGGAAGTGGAGATAGGAAAGGTGGAAGTGGGTTCTGGCAGGGATCCTGGTAAGATCTCAGCCTCCAGGAAGGGTAGTAAAGTCTGTGATGTGTTAAAATCTCACTGCCACAGGCCACAGCATCCCTGTCTGCACCTTTGGGAAGGGCTGGCAGCTTCTTGAGATCAAAGAAGATGGGAAGTATAGCTCTGGGATAAGTGTCATCGCCTGAGGCTCCGGCAATGCTGTTGGCGCAAGCCTGCATGGGCTCAAACCAACCCAGCATCCAACCCTGATTCCATGACTGAGCCCTATGGTTGAGACTCTTGGTTCTTGTTATCCAGAGAATGGATGATGATTGCTACCTCCCAGGATTACTGTGAGGATAAATGAGATGATGCGTTGGGATGTAAAGTCTGTATGTAAAGGGCTGCCCCTGTCAGGATAATGATACTGTCATTCTTGAGTTAAGTGTCATATAAAGAGTGAATGAGATAGTGATTCAAATGCTCAGCTCTCGTGGTAAAGTCTGATGAATACTACTGTAGAATACATTGTCACATAATAATATAATAATATATATTAAATAATCAACAGCAATAGTGTGTCTTTATTGAACATATGTGTCGGCCTTGTTCCAAGCACTTCATATGTACTAGCTCATTTCCACATTAGCCGCTTGAGGTTCTAGTATCATCCTCATTTTGCAGGGGAGGAAACTAACACATCCAAGTCATACGGCCAGAAGGCCTCAGCGGAGGGGCTGGAACGCCAGTGGATGGCTGCACTGTAGTCTCTCTTTCCATTAACAAACGTTCAGAACATCAGGCCCGGGCCCCTGAAGCCTCTGTCTCTGGCTGGCCCCGTCCAGCGGCTGCATTCAGGGATGTCCATGGCTTACCACAGTCTGTGGCCTCAGATCTTTCCTTGGAAACCTGCCTTGGCCTACAGTCCATGCCTACTTTCAGTCTGAACACGCCATTCCTACTTTCAGCCTTCAGAGTCCTCCCTGCCTATGTGTCAAGATCTCTTGATCGCACTAAGATGCTCTGCTTTGAAGCAGAGCTCCTCATATCTTGTACCTGGTCAAGGACCTCATATTTCCCTGCCCACGGGGGCTCTCGGCCTGACTATTTATATCTCTGTGTTATTTTTGAAGCCTAAGGAATTAAGATGTTTTAAAATGATGGCAATGATACTTTTGGCCTTTACTTCTCTGAGCACAAGACACAGTGTCCCAACTCTGTTGGGGGTGGTGGGACCCTAGGAAGTAAAGTTTTGCTTTTATCTGTTTTATATACTTGGATTTCAAGTAAAGTTTCATTTGAAAAGGAATCCTATTTTTAAAAACGTTTGAAAACCACTAAAGAGTCCTACCTATTTGGAATTACCGACATATATTGAGCCATCTATCTGTCCCCCTCCCCACCCAAGTCTTTGTGTGATTCCCGGACAAGGCACAGGTCTGATGGTGAAGGAGGTCTTCATCTTGACCATCCGGTCCCTCCCTTCAGTATCCATTTGACCTTCCACCCACAAGGAACATTTTTACTCCAATGACAGCCAGACTCCTCTGGGTGACCATGGCAGTTCATATGTTAGAATTTCAAGAAGCCCTCATCTAGCTTGTGGAATCCTCCAAATCAGGAAAATCTCACAGGATCATGGTGAGCTTTTACTTATTCACGAGTTGCCTGGGGTACCAGAAGGGGGGGAATGGCGAGGACAGATGGACTTAGGAGAGTCTTACCTGTTTTTCGATGAAAGCATTGATTCTTTGCAGCATCCCCTCGCATGTGAATTCATATGGCATGTATGGCTCAATCTGCAGAAACAGAACAGATCATGAAAGAGGAGGACATGATTCATGTAATCTGTACCTATTTCTCCACTGATCCACCCACACTCAGGTGCCAATGCCTGCAGGCAGTCAGGTGAGGGGCTTAGAATATGAACTTGGAAATCAGCAGACCTGTCTTCACAACCTCCCTGTTCCTTATCAGCTGTGGGATCCAGAGCAAATGAACTACCATCTTTGAGCCTCAGATCCTTCATGTGTGAAATGGTGATAAGAAAAACCCATTCTTTGGAATCTGTGGTGAATATTACATCGAGGGAAAAAGTAAAGTGCTTAGTTCAGTGTCTAACACACAGCAGGCATTCAACCAAAGGTAGAGAGGGTCAGTTGTTGGAAGGTAAGATCTATGGGGCAGGGTCCATGGCTGCGGGATCATCTGTATCCTGGCGCTGAGCAGCAGGGCACACATTGGAACCAGCAAACACCTGGTGAATGAATGCAGGCCTCCTACCCTGAGAAAGGCATGTAATGAGTTATTTCATGACAGTGAAAAAACTTCCTTTTGTACTGGTAGCTGAATATGTACCCAAAGAACTCATGGAGCAAAACACAGTGATGACGCATCACAGAGATTTCAGCAAGAGGTCCCAGGAGGCTAGAAGGTCAAAGCCAACTTCTGCTAATGTTGGGCTCTTAAGACCATCTGTGATTCTAGCAAGCCAAGACTGAGGGAGGACCAAGATATGGAAGATGTTCTATGGGGAGCAAGTAGCGGGAAACTACTTGAAAGAAGGAGTGTGGGAGGACAGAACTAGGATCATGGAAGCTAACGAGCTAGGCTAGAAAGCAGGTCACTGGATTTCCACAAAGGACTTGAGATTTCTACCCTCAGGAGCCTGGACTTTATCTGAGGGTGCAAGTAATGCAGAAGGTGCCTCACTGGGGTGGGGGAGGCAATCTGATCAATACTGTGATACCTGACGGAAGGGAAAGAAAAGTGGGTTGGAGTTCTGCACTGCCTATGCCAACATTCTGAGGTCTGTGTCTTCAGGGGCAGCCGTCTGGCATTATTAACCTGAAATGGACATTACACTTAGGAGAAAATCACCAGTAATCCTATTTTTAACAACTTCAGAGAACCCAACAGCAGTTAGCACGTTCACCACTTCCCTCTTAAATCTGCACTGCTAAGTCACTTCAGTCGTGTCCGACTCTGTGCGACCCAATAGACGGCAGCCCACCAGGCTCCCCCGTCCCTGGGATTCTCCAGGCAAGAACACTGGAGTGGGCTGCCATTTCCTTCTCCAAGTCTGCACTTGCCTATCTCAAATCTACAGGGTGGAAGCCTGGACAAAACGTCTGTGAGGTGAAGCCTGATGAAAATGGGAAATTGACAGAGAAGATACTCATCTGTGGGAAGTCAAGCAGTTGGGCTCAAGGCGTATTCTCCCATTTTCTGTGTTGATTCATACATTACATTTGAAATCTTCATCATCTATCATTGTTACTTTCATAACGTGTCTTTGAATACACAATTAGATGACATATCACACAGCCATTGCTGCCCACATCTACCCAGAGAGAGCCAAAAGAGGCAGAGCCATAAGTACTGTCATACCAGGGCAGGACTATTCTGCAAGAACTGAGGTCCTTTTGTCCCTAGATAGTTCTTCTCAGATGAGCACAAAATTCTTTAACTGACTTATATCTTCCAATCCTGCATCTTTTCATCTCAAGCTTTTGCACCTGCTGTGCCCTCTCTAACCCAAACGTAGTCCTTTACACCCAATGTATACTTTTTATTTTCTTTTAAAAAATATTTATTTAACCAACCTGTGAATGATTCCAGAAGCTTTCTCTAATTGGCTAGAGAATATGTCTCCCCCCATGTTTGTGGGAAAATATATGGAGGAATAAGAACAACAACAAAAAACATATAATAGAGGACTTGGCATGTCAGTTTCATTTATAAAGGGATAAGTAGGATTTCTAGAGTGAGGTAAACAAACAGCAGTGGCCATGTGTCATGCCACCAACAGGTCCAGCTATGCGGTAGAAAGCATACTAAACACTCAAAGGTAATTCCTACAACATATTCCAAAGGGCATCCATTAGAAATGAAAGTGAATTAATTCAAAGAGCTCATGCAATAAACACAGAAAAATGCCTCTTCCTATGTCACCCTACCAACCAAACCCAGGTTAACCAAAGGGATGCCGACTCATTACTTGCTCTGTGGCCAGTTCACTACTCTGAAAGATAAGGAACCAATTTTCCTATACAGGAAAAGCCAAAAAGAAAAGAAACTATATTCTTACACCATCTCTGCCAGTAAGTTCCATGAGCCATCTTGCTGTGGATGGGAACAGGGCCCTCTGTGTGGGAAAGCTCTGCAGCTTAAGGAATATTGAACACTGGCTAGTCTCTGATGTTAGATCTGTTGCACAGATTTTGTGTGTGTGTCAGTGAGAGAGTTTTCTGTCAGTCCTTCAGGGAAAGTCAAGGCCTCTTTGGGGAAATGGAAGGAGAGGGAATGTGAAACCACAATGACTGAGAATCCCAAATAGGGCCAGTTATGGAGAAGCAGGGGGAGCTGTTTGATCATCCTGCCTGGTGGAAGGACTGTTAGTCATGGCCACAGGAAGGATGCCTGCAGACTGCACCATGCAGTCCCTCCTGGCCTTGGAAACTTTCCCTATCCCCCCACATTTTCCTTCATTTTCTCCTCTTTATCTTCTTCCTTCCTGTGGGATTTCCTCTCTCCTCTAGCATCACTCAGTATTCTAAGTCAGAGTGTGGATTTCTATGGGAACTACAATCTGAGATCAGTTAACCCCTGCATGGCTCCACCTGACATGTGGCTTGGCACCAGTCAATGAGATATGGTCTTAGAAGGCAGAAGACCATGGGTTGAGTCTTCTCTTCTTTATCTACTAATTAGAGAATTTTAAGTTAGACACTTCATGTAATTTCTCTTGATGATTTAAAATGTAAGACAGGTCATGCCATTCCACTGTTCAAAACTACCCATCATACTTAGAATAAAATCCATAATCCCTATGGTGATCTCTTCAAAGGCTCTACATATTCTGGCTCCTATGGAATCTTTTATGGTCTCCATTATTTCCAATAGGAAGTTGGTTGTCTTTCATACTATTATTCCCCTGAATATAATAAATTTTTCTCTGGCTACTTTCAAGATTATTTTCCTTATCTTATATTTTTGACAGTTCAGCTACAATGTACCTAACTGTGTTTTTCTCCATATTTATCCTGCTTGGCCTTCACTGAGCTCCCAGGATCTGTAGGTTGATGTCATTCATCAATTTTAGAAAATTCTTAGCCATCATCTTTTCACAAATGTTTCTTCTGGTCGTTCTCTCCTCCAAGATTCTCATCACACATAAGTTGGGTTGTTTGATGTTCCACAGATCTCATATACCCCCTCTTTTTATCTTGTTTCTCTAACTTCAATAATTTCTACTGACAAGTCGTTAAGTTCACTGATTATTTTCCTCTGCTGTGTATAGTCTGCTGATAAATCCAGTGAAAGAGTTCATTTCTGATACTGTCTGTACCTTTGGTTCTAGTATTTTTTCATTTGGCTTAAAATTTCTTTTTTCCATTTCTGCTGAAATCCCCCATCCACATATGCTGTTCACTTTTTCCATCAAACATTTTAATATATTTGTCTCAGCATTTAAAATTTGCTGTCTGATAATTCCAACATCTGGGTCATCTCTGGGTCTGGTTTTATTGACAGAGTCCTCTCTTAATAATGCATAATGTTTTCTTGCTTTTTTGGGTGTTATATAACCTAAAATCTTGTAATTAAATATGAGAAATCTTGGTACCAAATTTCTGACACATTTATAACAAGCTTAAGGGTTATAAGAAATCACTGCAGATGGTGATTGCAGCCGTGAAATTAAAAGACGCTTACTCCTTGGAAGGAAAGTTATGACCAACCTAGACAGCATATGAAAAAGCAGAGATATTACTTTGCCAACAAAGGCCCGTCTAGTCAAGGCTATTATTTTTCCAGTGGTCATGTATGGATGTGAGAATTGGACTGTGAAGAAAGCTGAGTGCTAAAGAACTGATGCTTTTGAACTGTGGTGTTGGAGAAGACTCGAGAGTCCCTTGGACTGCAAGGAGATCCAACCAGTCCATTCTGAAGGAGATCAGCCCTGGGTGTTCATTGGAAGGACTGATGCTGAGGCTGAAACTCCAATATTTTGGCCACCTCATGTGAAGAGTTGACTCATTGGAAAAGACTCTGATGCTGGGAGGGATTGGGGGCAGGAGGAGAAGGGGACAACAGAGGATGAGATGGCTGGATGGCATCACCGACTCGATACACATGAGTTTGAGTGAACTCCAGGAGTTGGTGATGGACAGGGAGGACTGGTGTGCTGCGATTCATGGGGTCGCAAAGAGTCGGACATGACTGAGCGACTGAACTGAACTGAACTAAGGGTTATGATGACAATCATTTTTGTATTACTCTCATCCCTTATTTTATCTCTTTTTCTCACTCTCACTTTTTCCTTTACTTCATTTCATGCTCTTTTTCTTTTTAAATTTTATCTTAATAAACCAGTCAAAATGCTAGTTTCTATCCAGGTCCTACTACTTACTAGTTGTGTGAATTTAGGTAAATTATTTAATTTCTTTAAACCTTAATGTTCTTATCTGTAAAGGATTAAATGAGATAAGGCTCATAAAGATGCATAGAGACATTCTACATGTGTAGAAAGAGCTTCTCCCTACATATCATCTATTATAATTACCTCCCCCCCCCTACCCCAGTTAAGTGGCCTTAGTTTAAAATTATTTAAACAAATCTTTGTTGTTTAAACCACCAAGGGAAAGGGTTTTAAAATGTGGAACAGTAGATGTTCCATGGAGTGAACAGAGCCTCACTTAGGAGTGGACAGAACTTGGCAGCCACTCAGTGCTTTATGTGTCAGGCATTCCCACGAGATTTCTGTCCGACAAAAGGGATCTATTAGCTACAAGGTGTTGAACTTTATGATCCAAGATTTTCTGTCTGTACATTAACTTTTTAATTACTCCTCTTTGAGGCCATGCACACTTAACTAGGTGTTGTGGGTTGAACTGTCCCCCCAAAAAGATATGTTGAAGTCCTAACCCTGTGAATGGGACTCTATTTGGAGATGCAAATAGATATAATCAAGTGAGATGAGGTCATACTGATTTAGGGTGTACTCTAATCCAGTAAGGGCTTCCCTGGTGACTCAGAGGGTGACATGTCTGCCTGCAATGCGGGAGACCTGGGTTTGATCCCTGGGTTGGGAAGATTCCCTGGAGAAGGAAATGGCAACCCACTCCGGTACTCTTGCCTGGAAAATCCCACGGATGGAGAAGCCTGGTAGGCTACAGTCCATGGGGTTGCAAAGAGTCGTATACGACTGAGTGACTTCACTTTCTTTTCTTTCTTTCTAATCCAATATGACTGATGTCTTGGTAAGAAGTGGAAAAGACAGAGAGACACACATATGGAGACCATTTCATGACAACAGAGACAGGGATTAAAGTGCTGCAGCTACAAGCCAAGAACACCAGAAGGTGGATGAGACAAGGAAGGACCCTCCCAAAGGGGCTTCAGAGGGCGCATGGCCCTGCCAACATTTAACTTTAGACTTGGAGCCCCCAGAACTATGAAGGAATAAATTTGTGTTGTTTAAACCACCAAGCTGTGGTTCTTTCTATGGCAGCTCTTGAGGCTAACACCCTAGAGGACTCTGAGACTGAAGAAAAAAGAGCTTGCAATCTTTATGAGGAGGACCCTCTGGTGGGGAAGATTCAGACGTGCGGCAGACACTTGAGGCAACCAGACTCACTAGGCACTTCACCTCTTGGCTGGGCCACCAGAGGTCTGGGGAACTTCTGCCCTAAACTGTTGAGGCAGAGATGTTATTGTACACGTCACTGATGGGAAGCTCTGAGCAGTCACCCCAGAGCTCAGTAAGTATACTCCCTCTAAAGGGACATGGACAACACTGGAATGCTCCTGTTCCCTGGAGATGTTCTTACTAAGCTGAAAATGGCTCTTGTGGGGTACACATTTCTCAAAGGGGTCAGATGGTCCTTTACATGGCCAATTGGTGACTCCTCCCAGGATACATGCCTTTCTAGACTCTTCCCCGTGACTCTCACTGTTCCTCCAACTCTTATCTTCTTGAACCCACTTCTCAGTGTAGGTTTGCAGATCCCTACTCATCCTCTGAGACTTAACTCAATGCTGCATTCTCCTGATGTCCTTATAAGAAGCAGAGAAGACACACAGAAAAACCTACAGTTACTGGAGGGGAAAGGAGCAGGGAGGGATAAATTAGGAGTTTGAGATGACAAACTACTATATATAAAGCAGGTAAACAACAAGCTCCTATACTGTACAGCACAGGGCACTATGTTCAATATCCTGTAATAAAGTAAAATGGAAAAGAATATGAAAAAAGAGTATACACACATATCTGAATCATTTTTATGTACACAGAAAACTAACAAAATATTGTAAATCAACTATGCTTCAACTAAAAAAAAAAAAAGCAGAGAAAACAGACACTCCTCAATCTCTGGCATGTTGGTCTTGGCACCAAACACACTCTGCCTTAGTGCGGTGATTTGCAAATACCTATCCTCACTCCCTGCATGCTTCCCAGCCACCTGTTAGGTACCTCATTATGCTGGGTCCCGAGAACACAGCAGTGAGACAGATATAGTTCCTGCCCATGTTTCACAATCTAGTGAAAATCAAGACTATCACTAACAAAAATGAGAATATTATAGTATTACAATGGCCGTGACATACAAACAACCTGAGTGTCCATTGATGGAAGAATGGATAAAGAAGACATGGTATATATGTTACCTACACACACACACACACACACACACTGGAATATTACTCAGCCACAAAAATGAAATAATGCCATTTGCAGCTACATGAATGGACCAACAGACTATCATATAAGTGAAGCAAGTCAGAGAAAGGCATATCATTGTATGATATCACTGATTTGTGGAATCTAAAACACAACACAGATGAACTTGTCTACAAAACGGAAACAGACCCACAGACATAGAGGACAGACTGTGGTTGCAGGAGAGGGCTGGACTGGGAGTCCAGGCTAGCAGACGCAAACCACTACACATAGAAGGGATGAACAAGGTCCTACTGCAGAGCACAGGGAACTATATTCAATATCCTGTGATAAGCCATAGTGGAAAAGGAATATGATAAAGAACTTATATACGGATAACTGAATCACTTTGCTGTATACTTGAAACACAACACTGTAAATCAATTATACTTCAATAAAAAAGAATACTATGGCATATGTAATACTAACACTGACTTCATGTGTGCATGTGTGCTAAGGCACTTCAGTCATGTCCAAGTCTTTGCCACCCTATGGACTGTAGCTTGCTGGGCTCCTCTGTCCATGGGATTCTCCAGGCAAGAATACTGGAGTGGATTGCCATGCACTTCCCCAGGGGATCTTCCTGACCCAAGGAGCAAACCCGTGTCTCTCATGTCTCCTGCCTTGGCAGGTGAGTTCTTTACCATTAGAGCCACCTGGGAAGCCTACTGACTTCATACGACTGATTAAATGTTTATTATGATGCTGCCACTGCCTTTAAGCACTTTATATTCATTGTCTCATTGAATCTTCTCAAGCATCTGTAAACCAGATGAAACTATCCTTCATCAAGGATGAGGAAGGTTAGTAACTCAGAGGTTAAGTAACTGCCCGAGGGGGTGCCGCTAGATCCTAAGTGGAACCAGCCTCCTTTATGTTTATGAAGTAAGCATCCTCTACAGTGGTTCCGAAAGTGCTGTGCATACAGTAGGTATTTAATACATGATGCTGAACTCATCAGGAAAAGTCCGGAGAAGTTAGTTTCTTATATAAAACTCTATAAGATGTATAGGTAGAAAAGTCAAATAAATAGATGCTATAGAAAAACATTTCCCAGTAATTCCTTAATTATTCCTTATCCGTCTCACTTCTTCTTCTTCTTTTTTTTTTTTTGCAGGGGAGCAGGACTATCTTTCATGATCTTTAGAAGAGCTACATAATTAGGTCGAAGACTCAAGTAACAACTCAAGCTCCTATTACCATACATGGGACCCAGGAGTCATGTCAAAAGATCTGCAGAATCCACACTCATCTGGACACCAGCTCCGTTTCCATGTCATAGAACATCCACCAAATCCGCAGGCCAGCCCTTTAGCTGGGCTGTTTTCTAATGCCAGAGTTAAGCTGACATGGAAATGTTCTAACTACTCGAACAAAGGGGCTGGGATGCTTTCCACACCATCCCATTCACATTACCAATGGAGAAGATGGAATAAAAGAAACAACCTTCTGACTTAAAATCGCTTTCACGGCATCTTCGACCTCCTCCTGATTGCCAAGGTCAATGGTCCAAACGTGTGGCCGGCCGATGAAAACTTCAGCGTAAGGATGCTGCGACGTCAGCTGGAAAAGGAAAAACAGAACCTCAGTCTCACGAACACTGACTTTTTCAGCCTTCTGTGCCAGGTGAAGTGTAATGCTGTCTATGATTCAGAGTTGGACTTGTGTAGGTAACAAGTCATTTTCTGTTCTTCCTCCTGACGATGGAAACCTCCTAAGCACCCCATAAGCATGCGTGCAAGCTAACTCACTTCATTTGTGTCCAACTCTTTTTGCGACCCGATGGACTGTAGCTTGCCAGGCTCCTCTGTCCATGGGATTCTCAAGGCAAGAATACTGGAGTGGGTTGCCATACCCTCCTCCAGGGGATCTTCCTGACCTAGGGATCGAACCTGTGTCTCTTACCTCTCCTGCACTGGCAGATGGGTTCTTTACCACTGCGCCACCTGGGAAGCCAAGTCAACCTCATAAGCAGATAATAACAAAAGGGGGAGGGCTCCGTAGCTTCTCTGTTTTTGACCCAGCAGGACATCCACTGGGCCCTCCGAAGTCAGGACTGGATATGTATACCCTCTGGATTCGCATGCACAGCACTGACGGGTTCAGGTAAGGAAACCAAGGCTGTAAGGTGTGCCCGGCTGGTATCACCCCTAGTGCCTGTGGGTGCCCATCAGGTTCATGTGGGACATTTAAAAAGACACATGGGGACTTCCCTGGTGGTCTGGTGGCTAAGACTTTGAGCTCCCAATGCAGGGGACCTGGGGTTCAGTCTCTGGTCAGGGAACTAGATCCCACGTGCCTCAACTAAAAGTTTGCATGTCACAATTAAAAGATTGCAACATGCAAGATGTAACATAACACAACGAAGATCAACAATCCCGAGTGCTATCACTGAGACCTGTCTCAAGTAAAGAAAAAATATTTTTTTAATTAAAAATATATATATATTAAAAAAAAGACATACAGCCAGGCTGTCTTAGACCCTCTGGGCCTGGATCCTGGGCACTTTAGAGGGGATTCTAGGAGTCTAGGGGTCCCTGAAGAGTAAGAGGCAGGCCATGGCCCTGCCTGAGACCCACAGGGCAGGTCCAGTGATGTCTCCACACCCTGAATACCATCTGGAAGAAAGAGTTACATGTCATAACCAGGTGATGTGGGGGCTGTTACAAGTGGCTGTTCAACCCCTCAAATCACGCCAAGAAACAATGAACATTATTTCCTCAGTTATATCCCAGCCCTGAAAATCACCTGGATGGAACTAGTATCTACTATAAAATACTGGTTAGGACAGATAAGCATAATAAAATTGCAATAAAGTCATTACAGGTTTTAAAGTCATAGAACGACACGTAATGGCACATATGAAAGGTGACAAAAAGAGAAACAAGAAAACCAGAAAAAACAGAATTTTTGTAATAATCATCAGCAGAACATTGGAACCTTAACAGTCATAAAGACAATTTGTGATCAGAAAAGCAAGGAAAGGCAGCTTTTATTCTAAAGGAGGTTTTATTTTAAAAACAAAGGGTGACCAAAGAGACCCAGAGGAATACTGGTAACTCTCAGTTCTTAAAAAACCCAGTTTTTAAGAAAACTAAATTTGTCCCTCAGACGTATCCCCACCTTTATTCTTGTATCCCTATAAGGGTGTGATATAAAGACAGCATTCTAGACCCTGTGAGCACATGTTCAGTTCTTGGGTTGGCGGGTGCTTTCCTAGCCCCTGGCTGAGGACCAAGGATGCCAGATGCCTTGAGATGGGATAACAGTCTTGCATGGGGCAGAGCTGTCCACTCCCCACAGGCCTTCACATGCCTCCCAAGCTCTCATGTGGGTTCACAGAATCTACTCTTTGGCACAATTTGAATACACATTGAGTTTTCCAGGAACATAACTGCCATGTAAATCAAAGAACCTTTGTGTTCTGTTTTATTCGAATTTCACCAACGAGTCATTATTGTTTCAGAAAAATCATGGCGTAAAGTCAATGCCACCCAGAAGCTCTGGGTCTCCAGGACAATGTACCCTAACTAGTCCAGATGTGAAGCTGTCACAGTAACGCCAATTGTGTGTGTCTGCGTATCTGTGTGCACGTTTCTATTTAGCTTATCTTTCCTGATGGCAGTTATAAGCAAAAAGGGCTGACCAGCTTCACCTCAACGTCTTATTCCTCTTAAATACAAACATATTCACCGTAGGGAGGCATGAGACACCACCGCTGCCTTCTGGTGTGCTTCGTGAGCATGGTAGAGCATTTCTGGACTATGCATATACAAAATCTCTTTCACCTTTTTGCAAAGTATTTTCATTTCTCGTTCATATTAGAGTTAGAGAATCAGCCTTTTAAAAAATTATGTATGTTAGCAGGGCATATTACATGAATTCATTTCAGGACAGACAAGTAGATATAATACACTTAAAGAAGGGGCTGGTTCTCTTTTTTCCTTTAGACCCCAGTATACTCAGAGAACTGGATGATTCAATGGGCAGCTCTCCATCTTGCTTTTGATCACTGTTCTTTGTGTCTTACCACATGAATGATGTGCATGCAATAGCTGGTGGTGGGGAAGCGGGGAAGAAGATAAATTACTGGGCACCCATCTGAGCCTTCGCTGGCCCCCACTCATACGCTTCTAGACGCAGGGATCCTAGGTTTTATTTCTGCCTCCTCTGCCAGAGTCACACCTCTTGCTAGCCTGCAGTTCCCCATCCGTCTGACATGTACCCTCTTCTTTTTGCTCATCTGTGTGCTGAGTGAAAAAGGAGAGTGGCTGCAGGCTCTTGGAGCTGGGGGAACATCCTTTTCTTTTTTTCAGCACATACGGTAGATTGAGCACGTATCCTCGAAGCCCCTCGTTGGCCAGGCACTGTGCTCATTACCCATGCAGGTGTTATTTATCAGGTTTCCCGTGTAACAGCGAGGATTCTCAGGTTTAGAGGGGTTTCCAATTCGTCAGGACTATATAGCCAGAAAGTAACAGAGCAGATTCAAATCCAGATCCTTCAACAACTTTTAGCTTTTGATAAAAAAGGAAGATGACAATTTTAAAAGATGGTCTTGAGTTCTTTAGACAAAGACCAAAAGAAGCTCAATGTAAACACCAGCCTTTTCATCATTTTTTAAAAACTTGCTAAAAAAAGAAAAATTACAGGACTGAATGTATGTCTGTATAAGACCTTCCCTGAAGCTGAGCAAAACGTCACACCATTTTCATTTTGCGACCTGGAGAACCAAGTAATTAATTCTTCCAATTGAATCAGGGTAAACGAAAGCTGCCGTCAATGTGACTATTTAGCACTCGGTCTCCCCTCTGCCTCTTAAGGTCCCTGCTTATTTACAAGGTTGCTCTAGGCACTTAGAAGATACGAAATGCTGAGCCATTATCATCATGTTCATTTACATTTATGGAGGGTTACTTAATTTTATGAGTAAGGCTTTCTGTGATGCGTTATTCCCCATCTGAATGTTACACTCCTCCTCATTAATTTATTGAGAACCATCTGCTTTGAGCTACTTCATTGTATATCCATTAGTATGTTTACTGAAGTATATAGTTTGTAAAAGTCATGAAAATCTTATTAACTATGAGACATTATTTCAGAGTGGCCATTAAATCTCCAGGAAGAACATGAGTTCTCTTTATGGAAGAGGAAACGCTGGAGCCAGAGAATTTCCAATGGTTTACAATGTCAGAATAATGATCAAGAACCTGCTAATATGTTTCCCAATATAAAGATTAAAATACAATCCATATTACATTTCAAGTATAACTTGAACCAACCACACTATACTTAAGGCACATGAACTTCTCTTCCTGAGTATGTAGAGCATGGTTTTAAAAAGGGGTCCAATGAAGGGGATATCGGTTCAATCCCTGGTTGGGGCACTAAGATCCCACATGCCTCAGGGTGATAGAGCCCATAAGGTCTAGAGCCCGTGTTCCACAACAAGAGAAGCCTGCATACAGCAAGTAGAGAGAAGCCCCCGTGCAGCAACAAAGAGCCCATGTGCCACAACAAAGGCCCTGCTGCTGCTGCTAAGTCGCTT
Source organism: Bos mutus (assembly GCF_027580195.1). Lineage (NCBI taxonomy): Eukaryota > Metazoa > Chordata > Mammalia > Artiodactyla > Bovidae > Bos > Bos mutus. The sequence goes on along the minus strand of NC_091618.1, from coordinate 73,005,958 downwards.
CAGTCGTGTCCAACTCTGTGCGACCCCATAGACGGCAGCCCACCAGGCTCCGCCATCCCTGGGATTCTCTAGGCAAGAACACTGGACTGGGTTGCCATTTCCTTCTCCAATGCATGAAACTGAAAAGTGAAAGTGAAGTCGCTCAGTCATGTCTGACTCTTAGCGACCCCATGGACTGCAGGCCACCAGGTTCCTCTGTCCATGGGGTTTTCCAGGCAAGAGTACTGGAGTGGGGTGCCATTGCCTTCTCCGAACAAAGGCCCAGAACAGCCACAAAAATAAAAATGCTGCTGCTAAGTCGCTTCAGTCGTGTCTGACTCTGTGCGATCCCATAGACCGCAGCCCACCAGGCTCCCTCGTCCCTGGGATCCTCCAGGCAAGATGCAAAAATAAAAACAAAGCTTTTTCCCTGCTAAATACAAAGAAAAATTTAGACTTCTCTTCAAATGAATGCAAAGAAGAGACATAGATACAATTTATATGGATCAATTGTTGTTTAGCTCAAAAGATTAGCTAGGGCACAAAAAGATGGCTATGAAATTATATATGCTTCGGTTAGAATTTTTCAATTTGTTGAGGGGAAAAAAATGATACCTTCTAGGGATTCTTGACCCTTAGAAATCGGTACAAGTGTTGATAGCTCTTTCCCAATTAAAAGCATCTTTGGTATATGTGCCGCCGAAGTGGGCACTAAAAGTATCTTTGATCAGGGGGATTCTGTGAGCTGAAAAGCAGAGTGCGGTAGCCCACATGCCCATGAGGTCAGGTTCACTGGCTCCTCTCAAAGCTGAGTCACGTCGCTGGCTATCAGCCTGCTCTCTGCACTGTCTCCAGCAGGGAAGGAAATGGACATCAGATGGAACCTGTCCTCCTGCATAAAGCAAAGTGACCTGCTTGGGGTTTCCCTCCAACTCATCGACATTCATGTTTCTCAAACTCGAAACCCACCTCTTTTTTTCCTTTAAAGCACAGCTCCTCCACCATCCCCATCTCAGCTAACCCAGCCTACTCACCACCTGGCAACACTCCAAGTTAACTAGCCTTCTTTAATGTACTTGGTTATTTCCTTATGCATTCCCATTGATTAAGCATCATTCTTATCATGCTTCCAAATCAGTCTGAGCTCCTGGGAACAGGAAATGTGTCTTGGTAAGTTCCTCTAATGTAGTGACTTAGTACCACAGATCCTGTGGGGATACAGTGAACATCTGTCAGCTGACCTCTGCATCCCAGCCCTCCTGTGGGGGCCCATGGCTGATGGAGTCACCTGTGGGAGGTCACTCATTGAGCAGCTATTGAAAGGCTCCGCCAGTGCCAGTCTAACTGGAGTCTCATTCCAGCACTGGTCGGACCATGTGAAGGAACAGGAGGAAGCAAATGCCTGGGTGGCAGCTCCAACACCTATTCCCTTTTTATGCTGTGAAGGATGAAAACCCTCTATCATCTCAGCAAAGAAGTCAATTACTAAAGGAATGCAACTGACAGGGTGAACACACTTAGCCACTGCAGCCTGATCTGATCTATATATCATCACATTACATCACATCACATGCTGGGAAAGGGGTAGACTGTGTTTAAGAGGAGGCCTACTTTTTTTTTTTTTTCCGGGAAAAAGTAGTCAGTTGCAACACAGTGCTATCAAAATCTTCATGAATCAAAATTTAAATTATCATCTAACTCTAATGATCTAGAAGGTACCAATCTAAAATACTTTTGATAACTCATTTCCCAAAGGCTTGTTATAGAAATTGCAATAAGAAGAGATGGGTTTCTTTGCTTTCCATGCACTAAAAAAAAAAATTCAAGATGATGGAAAAATCACCATTAGAACACCACTGTAATAATGGTTGCAAGCAAGATCTACTGACACATAGTAAAAATAAATGGTCAAAAGTTGGAGGATCTACAACAGGCTGAAGGGTAGAGTGGAGAGGGAGATGGGAGGAAGGTCTGAGGGGGAAGGGACATGGGTGTACCTATGGCTGATTCTTGTTTATATATGACAGAAAACCATAAAATTCTATAAAGCAATTATCCTTCAATTCAAAAATTAAAAAAAAAAAAGTTGGAGGATATTTGCATGGTTTCAAAGTACTTCCCCCCAAAATAGAAAAAATTAGTAACTTCACAGTGGAGAAGTGCTGGCCAACATGACCTTGACCAAGTGATCAAGGTTACATCATCAGTAATAAGACACTGACATCACTAACCCCCTGATATGATACACTGAGGTCACATTACTTCTGCAGGATTCTTGCCAAAAATGTCTAATCTTAAACTAATCAGGAGAAAACACCAGTCAAATCTAAATTGAGGGACAGTGTTTAGAATCACTGACTGGTACTCAAAATGTCAAGGTCATAAATGACAGTAAAAGACTAAAGAACTGTCACAGATTGGAGGAGACTAATGAGACACGACAAGTAAAGCCCACCTGGGATCCTGCAACAGGAAAGGGATATTAGTGGAAAAACTAGTGAAATCCAAATAAAGTCTGCAGCTTAAATAATGCTAGGGTACCAATGTTAATTTCTTGGTTTTGACAATTACACTGTAGTTTTATAATATGTTACCATTAGTGGAAGCTGCATGAAGCACATAACCAAACTCTGTACTATTTTTGCAATTTTTCCATAAGACTAAAATTATTTCAAAATAAATAAAAAGCAAGTTCCAACAATTCTGCTCATAGGTATATATACCACGAAGAACGGAAAGCAAGGATTCAGATACCTGTACCCCCGTGTTCACAAAAGCATTATTTGTAACAGACAAGAAATGGAAATAACCCAAGTGTCCATAAACAGATGAATGGATACATAAAATGTGGTCCATTCATACAATGAAGTACTATTCAGCCTTAAAGAACAAGATTCTGACACATGCTACAACATGAATGAACTTTGAAGACCCGCTTAGTGACATAAGCCAGTCAGAGAAGGACAAATGCTGCATGATTCCACTTATATTAGGTAACTAGCGGAAGTAAGAGACAGAAAGTAGGGTAGTGGTTACTATTCTGTTCAGGGCTGGGGGAATGGGGAATGGGGCATTATTAGTAATGTGCAGAGTTTCTGTTTGGAACAATAAATGTTAAAAGATAGTAGTGAGTGGTGATGATTACATGATATTGCAAATGTACTGAATTCCAGTGAACTGCCCACTCAAAAAAGGTTAAAATCATAATTTTTCATTGCGTATAATTTATTGCAAAAAGTGGGAAAAAACACTGAAAATTAGAAATAATTATCCAATTTAGGCAGACATAAAAACTTCACGTTTCCTACACTCAAATAAAAACAGAGGAATGACTTGATGGCCCACACTTTTTTCCCAGAGCTCCAAAGTTTCAAAATCGGTCATAGGCTAAAGCACAGATGCCTAAATTGAGATGTTCTCACTGCTGGAGAGCATCTTTTCAAAGTTTTCCAAAGAATAAGTTCTCAAAGAATAAGATTGAGGGTTCCTGATCTGTGCCCTGGTGCCTCCCACAGCATGCGAAGTTCAAATACTTGCCCCTCCAAAACAAAGAACTCAAATTCATAATATTAGCAGAAGGAAAAAGCAGGCAAATACGCACGCACGCACACACACACACATACACACACACATTCACTGACTCACACAGCCTGTTAACTTTTGTCAGAGGTTATCTGGGTCACAAGGTCCATCTTTTTTCAGGATAATCTGTGGTCCTGCTGATCTTCCCCCATCTCCTTTGCCCTTTCACCAATGATGGGGAGGGTCAAAGAAAAGAACTCTCAGAATAATCAACTCTATTAACTGGTCAGCTCTCTAACTGGTAAAGAGTAATCATGGAAAACGTGCTTTATTCACTGGGGGCATTTCAGGAGCACTGTCCTATAAAGGTTTGAAAGTAGCAGAGTTGAAAACAGTATGCTTTATTTTATTTTATTTTTTTTAACAGTATGCTTTAAAAACATGTGTGGGGGTCAGGGTCGGGAGGGTTGCACAGCAGAATCATCCTTTTGTCCTGAATGATAGGGGCACTGGGACAACTCAACACTTAAAGGCTTCCTCCTTGCAAGCAGCCCGCAGAGCCACTTACTAACTAAATAAATATGAAATAATAAGAAATTGATCTTATTGTTCCTTGCACATGCTTATTTTCTAAGCAGATAAGGAAATACCCAGCTCGGTCACTCACATGCACTTTTGTTTATTGTCCCAAATAGAATCCAACTGCCTTCAACAGTGATTCATTCCCTGTTGTGGATTTTCAAGAGAACCCCTGAAGGCAATTCAGATAAGGCTTCTACAAACAGTTCAAGTAACAGCAGAACTGCTTCTCAGGGTGGTGCTGGCTGACAGCTAAAATACCAGGCACACTATTAAGTCACTCCTGATACATCATTTCTCTTAAGGATGATGATTCTTTAAGGAAGGACCCCACAGCCCACTTTTTATTCCCCAAAGCTCATCACAGAGAGTAGGTTCTTTAAAAATACCCATTAATGATCCAAAAGGATACATGCACCCCAGTGTTCATTGTAGCAATGTTTACAATAGCCAAGACATGGAAGCAATCTAAATGCCCCTTGACAGAGGAATGGATAAAGATGTGGTACACATATACAATGGAATATTACTCAGCCATTAAAAAGAATGAAATAATGCCATTTATTTCAACATGGATGGACCTAGAAAGGGTCACACTGAGTGAAGTAAGTCAGACAGAGAAGGAGAAATATCCTATGACATCCCTTATCTGTGCAATCTAAGGAGAAATGTTACAAATGAATTCACAAAACAGAAAGAGACTCATAGACTTATAGAATGAACTTATGGCTTCCGGGTGAAAGGAGGGAGGGAAGAGATAGTTACGGAGTTTGGGACCGACATGTACGCATGGCTATATTTAAAATGGATAACCAACGAGGATCTACTGTATAGCACATGGAACTCTGCTCAATGTTATGTGGCAGTCTGAAAGGGAGAGGAGTTTGGGGGAGAATGGATACATGAGTCCCTTTGCTATACCACAATACAAAATTAAAAGTTTAAAAAAAAAAAACCTGTTAACCAGTTGATTTTCTTTTTATTCCATAAACTAATCATTCAGAAAAATAGAGTCCAGCCAATTAGAAGGTTGGAGATATCTGTTCAAATTAAGATGGAGATGGGGTTTTGTAGATGGATGGAAATTAGACTGGATCTTGGCTCTGAAACTACCTAGTGAGGGGATGTAATCAAGCCATCCATGTCTGAGTCCCTGTACACCCTCTTCCTTCCACCCAACTGTATTAAGTTCCCTACATACAAATGAGTTCCATTCTGAGAGCACATTCGAAAATCTAGTCTGTTTGTAAGTTCAACAAAGGTAACCGAGGTCCCTAACTAACACAATTGGCTATACAGGAGTACTGTGATAGGTTTATAATACTTTTCACACAAATAATATGTAAGAACAAATACAAAAAGTAAAGAAAACATTTTTAATCTTACAGTACAGTATCTTAGAAAGTACAGTAGTATAGTGCAACAGCTGGCACAGAGGGGCTGACATCAAGCGAACAGGCAAGTACCAGCTACATCACTGCGGCTTTTATGCCTGCTTCTGGACATCCTGGGCTTGAAATGAAGCTACTGTCCTACTGTACTCTATAGAGTACTGCAAAGTACACAAAAGCACAGCCGCTTGTAGAGGACGCAAGCACGTGGCAGTGCATCCCAGACACGTGGGAACGAATGTGACTGATTAGTGAACACACGTTCGCGTCTTTGAAAGGCCACAACTTGAAGGTGTGTACATAGGGGAGTTACTGTGCGTGAAATGAAGTTGGCAATACCTACCGTCCAAGGCTCTGAGGTTCAAATGGGCTCCTTGCACTCAATAAAGAGGTACCATTCATACGAGTGAAAGCAGGAGTTTTACAGATGCTTACCTCTCTCAGAGTTGGCTTGCCAATGAAAAAGTCTGTGTTTTTGCTGCTTTTGGGTGGGTTGAACTTGGGATTCAGAAAAGCACATCCATTTGCGATGGCCTCCAGGGGAGCTGGGCCTTCGTACGGGAACCCAAGACCAACAAACAGCTGTAAGACAGAGAAGCACACCACATGTAAACACGTCGACCAGGACTGGCGTCCCTGGCTCCCAGGGGTCTCTTCTGGGCTCCATGCCTGTGCAGACACCTCTGAGACTGGGAAGTTCCAAGGCCCTGGGGAGCTGGGGTGATGAGAAGCCAGTTTACAAGAGGACCTGAAAAACATGACCAGGGACCTTGGCCCAGGAAGGTGTTCAGGTCATTAGGAATTTCACTTCTCTGTAAAAAAAAAAAAGTAAAGGAGTAAGTGTTGGGGTGGGTAGTTGAGGGGGTAGGGAGGTGGGGGTATTCAAAGAACAACAACAACAACAAACCTCAAGACTTAACAATAATCTTTCTGTAATGCAACAGGAGACATGACTGGAAAAACACTTGCTTAACTAAACAGAAGGTTTCTTCATTGAACCAAAGGAACAACAGGCCCTTTCAGGGATGCTGGGCACAGGGACAGAGAGGTCGCTCGGCAGTGTGATTGCAGTTCACATGGAGCTGCTTGGAAATGATGGGAGGTCAGCAAACATGGGTTTTCATAATGGGGTTTTCACTGGGGGACATCAACATCTTGGTTTTTATTTTCTTCTCGATGTGGGGAAAGGGTGCAGAGCTGTGACTGGGCAAGGCTTTCCCTCTCCAGCAAGTAACCCCTGAGTTGTCCCCACAGCAGACAACAGATGGCAGCAAAAACACATCTCAGAGTCCTTGTAGAGAATGCTGCGGCCCAGAGCCCCCGTGACAAAAGGGACTTGCTGCAGTTCAGTGGCTCTGATTCCTGAGACCAGAAATGAAACATCATCGCATAGAAAGGCCTCCCTGTGAACCCGCCTCCCAGGGTGTTTCACACCACTGAGGGGCTGTGTGTCCCGACGGGCAGGGTCTGAGTCTGGGCTTGGTGACATGTGAGATCTCCCTAGCCACATGAAGGAGCTGCTCCTGAAACCTCTCCAGTCTCGGAGGCACATCCAGTGGCAAAGGACAACTGGGCCCCAGCGCCTCCTTTTCTTCTGCCATCACACTGGGGAACAACCACATGGCCAGGCCCCCAAAGTGAAGGAAGCTGCTGGCTTGGACATGGCTGGATGCCTGATTCTCTTCTCCTGGGTCCTCTCCCCAGCCATCCTATCTCTGCAGCTTTAATTGAATGATGATTTGGAATGGTTCTGTCTAGAGAGCCCTGAGTACAAGCTGCTGGGTTCCCCAGGCAACACTGGAAGATGAAGCATGTATGTGCTGGGCACCCGATTCCAGGGCTTAACCCAGTGTGGCCCACGTTGGCCATACTGAAGAGTCAGGAAGCCCCTGCAGGGAATTTTCTGGGGCAAGAAACTAAAATCTCAGGTTTTCTGGAGAGACATCCTATAACTGTATGCTCTTTTGCACAGAACAGTGTACTGAAGTGTTTTGTTGTTTAGAAGAATAACCTTTCCTAGCTTGTAGACCTTGAGATGATTCTCAGAGACATCCACAAGGGAAGGAACCATGGAGGAAAAGCTTTGAGAAGCCAGCTGAGCTTCCTCTGCTGGTGGCGGTCATTTCTCCTGGAGCAGAAGAACCAGAGACACAGAGGGGAGGGAAACATGGTAGCCGGATCCTGGAAGCTGTCTGGTAGGCCCCAATTTTGGGTCTTATTATGTAGCTAACTTTATTTTCTTGGGCTCCCAAATCACTGTGGATGGTGACTGCAGCCTTGAAATTAAAAGACGCTTGCTCCTTGGAAGAAAAGCTATAACAAACTTAGACAGCATATTAAAAAGCAGAGAGACCACTTTGCCAACAAAGGTCCATCTAGTCAAAGCTATGGTTTTTCCAGTAGTCATGCATGGATGTGAGAGTTGGACCAAAAAGACAGCTGAGCACCGAAGAACTGATGCTTCTGAACCATGATGCTGGAGAAGACTCTTGAGACAAACCAGTCAATCCTAAAGGAAATCAACCCTGAATATTCATTAGAAGGACTGATGCTGAATCTCCAATACTTTGGCCACCTGATGCGAAGAGCCAACTCACTGGAAAAAACCTTGATGTTGGGAAAGACTGAGGACAGGAGGAGAAGGGGACGAGAGAGGATGAAATGGTTGGATGGCATCACCGACTCAATGGACATGAGTTTGAGTAAACTCTGGGAGATAGTGAAGGACAGGGAACCTGGCATGCTGCAGTCCATGGGGTCCCAAACAGTCAGACATGAGTGAGCGACTGAACAACAACAACATGTAGCTAATAGGAGTTAGACTGTCAGAAGAACTTACATGTACAGGGTGTGGCCTGTGCATGCACCTTAGGGGTGGGGTACAACTGACAACAGTAGAAGAAATGAAGGAACTGGCGGGAAGATCTAGTTCCAAGACATCCAGCTTCATTAAACATGAAGAATCCAGGGATACTATCCTTGAGGCTTTTGATCTCTGTGATCTGTCACCCCAGACGGATTTAGGGGAGGAGGTGCCAGCTCTCCAGGGAAAAGAGGACCTCTATCAGGCTGTGGCTGGACTCAGGAAAGCACAGGGCTTCCAGATCCTGAAAGATGCAGACAGGGGTCTCCATTGGTTTAACCAGAGACCACAGTATTTCCTAACCTCTGAAAATCAGGGCCTGCCATGAAGCACTGACACTGTCATCAACGCCAAACTGCAAAGAATAACTTTGGAGGAAATGCAGGAACCACAATGCTTGTCTATTTAAATCGAAAATCCTGGAAAAAGAAATTTAATTAGTTCCTTCAGACCTACCAATCTGAACCCATTAATTAAAAGGATTTGAGGCTGTTGCTTAATGGACTCAAATGTGACCCAGGTTTAATTATATCTGAATAACAATTTGCACCATCTCTTCTGCCCTGCTGGCAACTGAGTATCTCAGTACACATAAAATAAACACTTTGGGCTGACTCTCCAAAGCCCCACCAGTTCATAATGAATCTTAAGCAAACACCACACAACTTCTTGGCAATGAGTCTTCATCACACTAATTAGGATTGCAGGAAATGCACTACTTGCAAACACCAAAACAACAGTTTTTTGTCCCTCCTGTCAACAAACAACTTTTCTTCTTGCTTCCTGTGTCCTCATTACCTGTGATGTTCTAATGTAGCAGATGTATTAAGGTCAAATAGCATACTTGAGGTTTGAATGACAAGAGGACAGGCAGAGTTTGTCACCACCAAGGGCATTCTGTGAACTTGTGAGGACTTATGGTCTTGCCACACACTGGCACTTAACCACACTGAATTGCTTTTCCCCCAACTCCCCACTCCCCCATCATTCTGTCCACTTAGATTTCCTTAGCACAGGAACAAGAGAGACACTGCAAGAATGCATTCAAGTGCAAAGGCTCAACTCAGGAGGAAGCAGTATGTTTTATTGATACTTCATCTTGTCTTCAGAAGCCTAGACTGTAATGAGGATATTCCAGATGACAGAACATCTCCATGGCTGCAGCTTGACTCCATCAATGAGCGTTTCTAAATAGAGCTCTAAATTACATGCTCTAAAATTTAACTTTTGAACTAATACTAAGGAAGAGAGGACAGATGAAGCTCCAGGACTGGGACGTCCCTAGGTATCAACAGAGTTCAGTTAAACTACTCAGATTTTCACTCTGTGTGAAAGGAGGAACGAAATTGTTTTAAACCCGTAAGTGAAGCAGTTGACAAAGAATCCCTTAAGAGCAGATAAAAGTAGTTCTTAGACATCAGTGCATATATGTGGAATCTAGAAAAAAAAATGGTACAGATGAACTTATTTGCAAAACAGAAATAGAGACATGGACGTAGAGAACAAACATATGGACACCAAAGGGGTGGGAAGTGGGAAGAATTGGGAGATTGGGACTCACATATACACACTATTCAGTTCAGTTCAGTCGCTCAGTCGTGTCCGACTCTTTGCGACCCCATGAATCCCAGCATGCCAGGCCTCCCTGTCCATCACCAACTCCCGGAGTTCACTCAGACTCACATCCTTCGAGTCAGTGATGCCATCCAGCCATCTCATCCTCTTTCATCCCCTTCTCCTCCTGCCCCCAATCCCTCCCAGCATCAGAGTCTTTTCCAATGAGTCAACTCTTCGCATGAGGTGGCCAAAGTACTGGAGTTTCAGCTTTAGCATCATTCCTTCCAAAGAAATCCCAGGGCTGATCTCCTTCAGAATGGACTGTATAAAATACATGACTAATGAGAACTTACTCTATAGTACAGGGAACTCTACTTGGTGCTCTGTGGTGACCTAAACAGGAAGGAAATTCAAAAAAGAGGAATATATGTATATGCGTGGCTGATTTATTCTGATGTACAGCAGAAACTAATACAACAATGTGATGCAACTAAACTCCAATTTAAAAATTTTTGTTTGTTTGTTTTTCAAAAGGTAGTTGTTAGGCAGATTCCATGGCTGTGGTAGGTTTCCAGGCTCTCTCTCTCAAGTGGAATATCCAGGATAACCCAAACCAGGAGATTGCATGCCCAACAGACACTTTTCTGACTTGTTTTCATTAGCGAAGTTGATGGAGTCACTCAGGATGGAGTCTGAGCAACAGTCAGCCTCAGTTCATCCAATAAATAGATTATCAACACAAAGTGATCAGGACAACAAAGTGGTTAAGAACACAAGCTCTGGAGTCAGGTCGACCAGGTTTCTAAGCCTGACTGTACCATCCCCTAGCTCTGTAACTGTAAGAAATTGTTATGTGCCTCTCTCCATGGATTATCTGAGGTCCAGTGATAATGCATTTTCTCTAGTTACAGGTCTCAGTCAAGGTAACACAAGCTCTCTGAGCCTGTCTCTTCATGTGTAAAATGGCTGAAAGTAATAGTGCTTTTTTCATGGGGCTGCTGTGAGGATTCAAGGAGATATTTCATAGAAAGGATGTATTCCAAGGTTTGGTTCTAGTGTTTAGTGAACACTGACTAAGTTCAAACCCAAGTTCCACTTGGTACCCCTATGGGCCACATGCTGTGGCTAAGTCTTGTTTACCTTTCAGATAATGACTGGGAATCATTATTTGGTAACAGGTATCCCTTTTATATTTTTAAAAAGAATCCACACAAGGCTGGGCATGGAGAAATTTTATTTTCCTGATAAGTGATGCTTTCATGTAACCCAAAGGGTCTCTCTCTGGACATCTGTCTTTCGTTCAGTACTGAAAGAGGAGGCAACAGTGGCCAAAATCTCTTCCCTATACATTTAGCTACTCCCTCTCCCGATCTCCAGGATTCCCCGGTGGCTCAGATGGTAAAGAGTCTGCCTGCAATGCAGGAGGCCAGAGATCTATTCCTGGGTCTGGAAGGTCCACTGGAGAAGGAAATGGCAGCCCATTCCAGTATTCTTGCCTGGAAAATCCTATGGATGGAGGAGCCTGGTGGGCTACAGTTCATAGGATCACAAAGAGTTGGATATGACTGAGTGACTACACTTTCTCCTGACTTCCATAAGCCCCTAACCGATACTACCTGAAAACTGTCTTCTAAAGATCCACAAGGACAAAGGAGACAAAGGCAATATTTGCCAAACAGGTTTAAGTGCCTAAGGTTAGTTGGATGTTAAATCCAAGTCTGTTTCCTGGAGACCAGCTCATTGGGCAGACTCCAAGACTATGCCCAGCTACTTACGGGGCCTTCCATAAACAAAACAAAACATATAGCAACATCAAAACCACAGGATTGGTTTGTGCAAAGTCTCTGCACTTTGGTCATTTGGAAGCCCCAGCACAAAATCAAACACATCACAATTTGCACTGCAAATCCACAACTTTGAAGACGAGGAGGAACAGAACATTCAGATACACATACAACTGCAGATGCTGACCATCTTCAACTGTGCCTGTGTGAAAGGTCTACACGAAAAGGCAGTTCAGGTGCACCCCTTGGAGAAGCCTCCCCCACGCACCTCTCACCCCAATTCCACGCCAGGCCAACCACTCAGCTCTCAACAGTGAGGAGGCGTCACAGGCCTGCTCACTACCACAGGAAAGTGGGCTCTATACTGAGGTCAGAGGACTTTAGTGATGAAGAGAGAATTCATGGAAAGGGCTTAGCACAAGGAAACGTTAGAGAAAATGGGTGCAAAACCCCGTGGTCACGTGTACCATGGTAACATGAGCCAGTTAAATGTGTCACAACTGGCTCATGCCCTCCACGTGGGCTCAACTTGGTACTTCCCTGATGTCACCAATCACAGGGCAACATTTTCCACAACCGAATGGTTGCCCTGTGTATGAGGGGTCCCACCCAGTGAGGTCTCCTGTTGGGATCACTATTTTTTTTTTTTTTTTGCATTATTACTCCTCCTATCTGTGTACTTTTCACACAGTTAAGTCACCTATTTACCTGTCTGCCTCCTCTGCCACAGTAGTATCCTCCTGTAGGCACAACTGCCTTCGTCAGCCCCAGATCCAGAAAGCCTAGCACAAGTCCTAGAATATATTCTTTACTTCACCAACATTTGTCAGATAAATGGGCAAAAGACTAAATATTGCCAGATCTTCCAGCAATCGAGCATCTCTGTAAGGAGAGGATGAGCAATTTTTGTGTGCTATTTGTGTGTGAGGAGGTACCTTTGTTCTTGAAGTCCCAGAGGTTAACTGAATCCTATGTCCAAACATTCTTCATTTTACATACATACGTGTGAGGGGAGGGGAGAGGATGGAGTGTGTGTGCATGTGTACACAAAATACTCTCCATCCAGTTAAGAGAATGGCTTTTGCAACTGGTCACTTGCTTGACTGCTTGAGGGTAAATATTTCAGTATCTGAAATAGACATAGAAGATGGATTGCTCCATCAGTAAGCTCACTCTTGGGCTCTCTCACAGGGCCTGGAGATGTGGGCATAGCACAGAGAGACAGGTAGGCATTGGGTATCAGAAGGACCTTGTCCCCTGCTGGGGAGATATTAGAGATCAAGGCACACGATTCTTGAGAAATGCAAGAAATCACTCCTAGGGGCATGGCTCCAAGGTCCCAGATGACTAGCGGACTTCTCTTTGTCTCCTTCATCATTCTTTATACAGTTACCTGAAGGCCTCTACAAGCCAGGCCCTGAAAAGGCATCTGCCAACAGAACAAGTGGAGCCCTTGAATTCTCCTGGAGCTGTGCAAGGAGTCTGTTCCATCTCTGGTCCCTGGACAGAGGTTGCCTGAAGCCCCGGGTTTTTGAGAGAGCTTGTGCAACCACATCCAAGCTCGTGGGATGAGCCACAGTTGACTGAGGAGGCCAGACTCAAGGATGGGTTAGAGCAGGGACAGAAGTGCACACTGCCTGTCTTCCAACCCTGTCTAGGCTTCTTGGGGAGCCCCACAGCTAAGTTGCTGAGCTGACCTGGTAGGGAAACAGGGCCGTCACACCCTACCAAGGGCTGGAGGGGGACATGGCCAGAGGTGTGGGTAGAAAAGACACGTGGCAACAGCAAGAGCAGTAGCTGCTACTTCCTCTGCGTTCAAATAGGCACAATGTGTTCTTGACTTTCACTGTCAGAAATGGGGGTTCCTGTTTGGGCTCACTCCAAATGGTCCTCCAACCCAGTGAGGGATGTGAATGCCCCATTTCATAAGGAAATTCCCCGGTGAGACTGAAAGGGGGGTATGTGGGCACAGGGAGGTGAAATTTGGGAAATGGAAGAAAGAAACCTCAATAAGAGAGATGGGGATTGAAGCTAAAAATTAACATGTGCCACCCCACTCAGCCCTTAACTGCTGGTTTAAGATGCTCTCCTGGATTTTGCTGGCCTGAGTGGCTTGTCTATAGTTTTCTGATACATTATGAGTTCATCCACATGTATATGCCTATTAGAAGAGTCTTCCAGATTTGACAATTTCCCGGCTCTTTGAGCCCTGACATGAGGGTGACACGGATCCCATCCTGTCTCCATAGGCTCTGTGTACCTGGGCCCCTCTTGGCACGCCAGGACAAAATTCTGCTGAGCAGACGGTTTCCTGGCTTGATGCAGAGATTCAAAGATGGTTCATAAAGAAAAATAATGAGTCAGAAGCTGATTATGCATCCATCATTTCAATCTGTGTCTAGACCTCGAGGGGCACCCGACCCACTTCCCGCTCTCATAACAAGTCTGAGGAGCATGCAAGTCCCATTCATTCCACGCGCATTTGCTACTCTGCATCCCCAGTTCTCCACTTTCGATGTGGATTGGAATAAATCGCTTTTAAATTGCTCAGAGACACTGAGGAAGGAATTAGAGGCAGAAAGGGTTATAAATGCAAAGCCTGACTAGTCTTTAGTGTCATTATTCCAAAGCCCAAGATTCATTCATTTCACTGCCTGCTGCTGTGTTCTGGGTATATGGGGAGGCTCAGAGATACACTGCCTCATTTTCATTGCATTTACCAACTGTTTTAGCCGTAATTCTACTTGGAGAGCTTTCATATGTGCTAGTCAGAGGAACAAGCAATACAAAATGGGATCAGTGACATCCTCTGAAGGTACTAGTTTTTCAAGGATAAATAGTTGCTCTTGCACTCAAAATTCCAATGTAATCCTTGGTTCCTGGGCAATATCTTATATCATGGCCTAGGCCTTCCAGACCCCCTCTCTGCTCCTCCCCAAATACCAGGGACCCCAGCTTCAGCCTATTTCCCGTTCTCTAACAAAGTAAGTGGATGATCGGTAAGGAAGGGTTCTTTTAAGATTTACAAAGCTGAGTAAGACATTCATGCGGCTAGGTTAACATAAGCACGTGAGACAGTGACGACGGAGAACCAGTGCTACCAGATGTACTTTTAAAGGAGCTTGAGCTGTTTCCACATTCTGAGGTGGGGGAAAGTAAAATGAGGCAAAAACACTGCCACCAAAGAGCCCTGACATTCTAATGCGTCCAAATGTCCTCCTAAGACAGAAGGTGAACGCAAAGTCAGCAGTACAAACCGGTGAGCACACTTCACTCTGGAATGGCCCCCGTCATCAGCCTGCAGATGACCTTGTATGGAAATAAAATCTTAAGCAAACCAGATCTTTGGCCAAGAAGAGAAAACTATCAAATGAATGTATTCACGGCACCATGTGCATGACTTGGGAGGTAGCATTGTTCAAACGCAGAAAGGAGATGCAGATTCTTTCAGCTGGTGAGTATCCACTGAATATTCTTATGTACATGTGTTTATTCATTAGGATGGTTCATGGAGGGCCTAGCAGAGCTTTCATTTGCTACCCCCTCACCAAAAGAATTCCTGAGTCATGGTTCTCTCCAGGGTGAGCTCAGTGACTGCGGATAAGCCCAACTCTATAGTCTTGTTTCCTCCTGTTTAGAATGAAGTTAATAGTAATACCTGCCCTGCCTGCCTCTGCTTACTTCTGAGAAGCAAACAGGACAGCATTTGTGAATATGCTTTCCCACACTGATGTATCATACACACGGATCAGAAATGCTGTGATGCCACAGACGCTCGTCCACCCAGCCTCTGTCCTCTACCCTGGAAATGAAAATGCAGCCAGCAGGGACCAGGGCTGAACAATTCACTGTTGATACTGTGCTTCCCTCGGCCTGAGGAAACACTCGGGCAGAGATCATACTTGTTTCTTTGCTCTTGTATCTTGTGTGTGATGCCTGACATGCAGGAGCTGCTTGAGATATGTGTGTAAAATTCACAGTTTATTTTTTTACTATTTTGTTTGTAAAATTGGGGTATAGTTGCTTTACGATGTTGTGTTAGTTTCTGCTGTACAACAAAGTGAACCAGCTATACGGTGTGCATATCCCCTTCCTCTTGGACCCCTCACCACACCCCACCGCACTCTCTAGGTCATCCCCAAGCATGGGGCTGAGTGCCTTGTTGCTACACTGCAGGTCCCCACTAGCTATTTACACGTGGTAGTGTATGAGTGTTAATCCCAGCCTCCCAATCACCCCATCCCCACTTCCCATCCAACATGCTCACATGTCCATTCTCTACGTCTGTATCGCTATTCCTGCCCTGCCAGATAGATTCATCTGTACCATTTTTCTAAATTCCATATATATGTGTTAATTAATAAAGATGATTTTCATATGTATTGCAATTTTATTATCTAACAATTCTGCGGTTTCAATTCTTTTATTATCTATAAACAATTCGCTGTAGCCTGATGTATCTGTCTTATACCTGTGATGCTATTGTGTACAATACTATAACCCTTTAATGGATTGTAGTATTTTACCTAAAGAACGTGCAGCATTTTTAGGCAGCCTTCAGGAATCTATGTTATAAACGTGTGAAAAGGTAGTCTATCTTGCTCAAAAAATGAGAAAAGTATGAACACTGACAGACTATATAATATCCGTGGAGTCATTTTGGCTGTAACCTTTAAAACTAAAAATATATATATCCTTTAGTCCAGCAATTTCTGATAGGGAAAGATTTTCAAGATATATTTATACATGTACATAAACACACATACACATTCATTCTGGATATTTTCAATACTAAATATGTTGGATTAAAAAAATATTCATAAACATGAGGAACACATCAAAGTGCCAGCCAACCCTTAGAGGTCCAACAATGATCTATTTGCAGGTCCCCTAACTGCACTGGGTACATCCAGAAAGGACAGAGATTGCCAAGAGGATGCCCTTATAGTGTCAAGACCATGCTCATCATGCCACAAAAATGCCTTCCATCGGTGGCTCTCCCATCTATTCACACACATATACTGAACTCTACATCTGTGACAATCAGACCCTCAGCTCCTTGTCAAAGTTTATCTTCCACTATTTCCCAACACAGACTCACTGGGTTGGTCTCCTGACTCTCCTGAATGTATCATCGCCACCCTTGCAATCTGACTCACTCCTGTTTGTGCCAAATGCCAGGTGCATCCACACCCCACCCATCTTTCATCTCACACCTTTCATGACGCTTCCTCTGCTCCTTGAGCCACCAAGACTCTCCCCTTATCAGAACTTCTCCAGTGCCCAGCATAAACTTTTTGAACAAGCAAATGTGATGAACCACTAACAGAGGTGCCTGGGGAGGTGGGGGAGTTGAGCACTGCAGGCTTGCTGAGAAAGTTGCTGCTCTCTGAGAAAGGGTGACAGCCTCACCTCTCCTGCTTGTCACTGTTTCCAGCCCCTCACTTAATGGCTGGCACAAAGCAGGTCCTCAGCAGATAAGCCTTCAATGGTAGCAACCTCCTTCCCCAATTCACTACCTTTTAAGCTATAACTGGTTTAAAGTATCACTACCCAGAAATGACCAGAAGATCCGTACACCAATGGAAATAAAGCATGGAAGATGTCAATCCCATTTTCAACACCAACAAAAACAAGCCTCTGCCCAACATCATGGATGCATTTTTATAACAACAATGAAAAACTCACCTTGGTTTCTCGGAGAAGAAACTGCAAGTCTCGTCCGCTGAGGATCCCGTGGTTTTTCACGTAACTGGGAATGTTCTTCGTGCTGGAGCCGTAAACAGTCGCGTGTACTTCCGTGTATGTGTGGATGATGTCCAAGTAGACCTTCTTATTCTAAAGAGGGGACACAAGGAGAAGGCATTTCTCTTTTCATTCTCATAACAACCTGTCTCATGGCTGGAGACCACAAAGGCAGGAGTTCTTAACATGGAGACTGCACAAATTTGGCAATCCAACTCGTAAAACTTCTTTTAAAAGTAACCTGACTGGATTTTAAGGGCAAAAAAAGTCACATGGATGCTGTATAACTTTGCAAGAAGAAATATATTATATAGTGACCTACTACTGAATACCAGCGATGGCTCAAGGCTGACTGCTCTGAAGTACTGTCCTCGCCTTGTAAATTACCAGGGATCCAACACTTTGCTTTTGGCTTGTCTTCCTTATGAGGGAGGAAGTTTGGGGGAAGGAGCACAGAGAAGGCAGTCAGTTGGACTGGAATACTTATCTGGAGATGGTAAGCTGTCCCTGAGGAACACAAACATCCTCAGCTCTTGCCAATATTTCTAGTGATGATTAACTCATGTTGTCAGAACTGGATCCCACCTAATTCAGATCATGGGGAGATGAGCGTTTCCCACAGTATACACTGATTGACTTGGCAGATAGAGATAATGAGAACATTCAGGTAGACAAAAGGTGGAAGAAAGATTAAATGTAGACTCAGATGAGTCCTGAAACATTCACGAGTAGTCTTACTTTTCTTAGAGGCAAAACAGAACCTCTCTCTATTATTCGTGAGCATTGAATTTGAGGCACATTTTCTAAATCAAAACCACCTGGGAGGAGGAAGTAGGCTCCCTGTCCCTCTTCACGTTTCTGTGTGACTAAGTCATAGAAGCCGGATTCTGTGGGTTGTCCTTTGAGGTGTTTTTTTGGGGGGACATTTGAAAGATTCAAGGTCTGCAATGTTTTCCAGTTGTAGGAGAGTGGGACAAGGTTTTTCTCATTTGAAGCCTGTTTTCACACACTCCAGGCAAGTATAATAATCGCCAGTTTTGTGACTTAGGACCACAAAGGACCTGGGGTTATGGCATCAGCGGCCACTGAGCCCCTGATGGGAAGCAGCAGCCTTGGGGTGGGACCCGCACTCTGACCTGCGGGGGCAGCTCCCTCCACCAAACGGGCATCCTGAGCCCTGTTCAGTGTCTGCCCCCGCTTTACCACTCAGTGAGGATATTACAAAGCACTCAACTTTGGGGGATACATGTTTCAAATCAGGCATCCAAAGTCTTCATGATGGAAAAACAGTACACTTCACAGTCTCTATTTTATGCACCGAAGAAATTTGTGTGGGAATAAGCAAGTCGACCTTGCACCCCACTGTATGAATAAAATAAACGCTCCAACTGAAAGTCTAATTTCATGCCATGTTTGGTGGGGCCGGAAAATGCTAAATTCATTACTTGAGAGATGTATACCCTTCCATTCGTGCAGAGGTGACTAGGAACAGTTTACAAACCATGACTCCCACTCACAGCTTGAGCCAAATTTAGGATCACCTTCCTGGTGTGAGTAAACAGGAGGGGGTCTATGACACACTTTCTGTGCTAGAGAGACCTGATCACTCCTTCTCAGGGGTTCTACCCCCTCCCCTAGCCCTTGCTAGGTAGGCAGGGGCTTCTGTAACCCTGGCCCACCCCCTGCCAGTGCTGATGGGCCCAGGTGTGTCTTTCCTGAGGGGGACCCATCCCCAGGCTGCCTGCCAGCCTGGGACAGAGTGGCCGGACTCAGGAAAATGAGCTGAGCCAGTCAGGACCCTTTCTAGGGGGCTTAGATCCTAGTCACAGAGAGATGACTGCCAGATGGCCAGGGGCTTTAGAGCACCAAGGTCATGTGGTGTTGGAATCTGGGCAATTACAGACCAGATACAAGTCAGCTGCCAGTTCAAGGGAAACAGGTAAGAGCTGGATGGAGCAAAGAGAAAATAGTAAGAGGGACCTAGACTGACTGAGACCTAGACATTCCTCCTGTAAGTGTGACAGGGAGAGGGCACAGCGGGGGAGGTGGTGGGGGAGGAGGGAGAGAGAAGGGGAGGAGGAGGAGGAGCAAGGAAAGAGGTGGAGGAGGGAGAGAGAAAGGGGAGAGGGAGGAAGAGAGACAGACGGGGGAGGGGGAGACAGACTGAGGAGGGAGAGGGAGGGAGGGGAAGCGGAGAGTTAGAAGAGGGGGTGAGGAAGGAAGAGCAGAGGGACAAAGCGAGATGGGGAGAGGAGTGAGTGAGAAAAGAAAGCAGGGAGACAGAAGAGAGGAAAGCAGGGTCAGAGGTGCTTCTGGGTACCACCCCATCCGCAGCTGTTCCCTGCTCTAAACCCCCAGGTCTTTCTGGATCCTTACAGTAACAGCACCTTCCCAGCACTTGTTTGTATCTGGGCCACTGCAGGGAGATTCCTACCATCCAAAAGGAGGTCTGCTAGGACATCAAGCTGGGCTTTTGGCAGGGATGGGACTGGGTTGGGGATGAGGTGGGGGGCAAGCATCCTTCCTTTAATAAAGCAAAAAAACACATTTCCCTGTGAAGAACCAGCTGCTAACTAGTGAGGATAGACCCACAGTCCCTGACCAGGTCCGCAGTAAGCCACAAAGGAGAGCAGGGAGAGATCACCCGGGTCCTAACTTGGAGAAGAGCACTCAACTGGGTTCCTGAACCAAACCCTGGGGAAGGGAGCAGGAGGAGACAGGAGCTCTGCCACTCATCCCAGAAAAGGCTGTGGTGCCTTGAAGTTTCACCAGGGGGTAAGTTTAGGCAAATATGAAGAAGTATTTGCCAAGCTCAATAAAGTCTATGAATTTATTAACATGAAAGCATGGTAAAATCTGAAAGCAGAAGTACCCTTCAGAGATGATTCTGTTAATTTCACAACAGGTTCTGAGTGGAAAAAAGTTTTCAGACATAACCCTAACCTTTCAGGTTGACACGACAATAAAGAAATTTCCATCTCATGTTGCCACTTGTTCTGAAGAAATCAGGTGAGGGTGAGCCACACTATGGATTCCAGGCAAAGGAATTTGAACCACGAATGCCGAGTGCCCTGGCCCCTCCCTTCCCAAGTGAATGCTCACCGGATGCCCAAAGAAGCATCTCCATGGGCTCCCAACCACTGTTTGAATTTGGGGTCCAAAAATCCAGCTATCTCCTGTACCTCTCCATCTGTGTTGCCACAGACACTTCCAACTCTTAATGGGTCAGAAATGGAATGCAGTGCCTGACTTTCCCAGACCAGCATCACACTGCCGCCCCGCTCCCCACCCTGCCCCCCCCAGCCCCCCCCCCACCCCCAGCTCCTGATCTCAGTAACTGGCATTATCTGCTAGCCAGTTACCGGAATCACACTTGTCATTTCACACATCAAATTAGTCACAAAGTGCTGCTGATGCTGCCTTTGTAATATCAAATTGTCTCCTCCCCTCCAAGCTGCAATCTTTGCTCACCTGGACTGGACTAGGATGAAAACAACCAGTATCTTAACAACCTGCCTGAGGCTCAGAAAGATGACACAACTTGTCCATGGTCCAGCAGCCCTGGGACGGATTGCAAAAGAATCTGTATGGCTTGATGCCATTTTTTAACCATGAAGAGCAGTATTATTCAATGGTATGCATATCAACAATACTTTACATGGATATTTGTAGTTAACTATAAAAATATACATGGGGATGATAGATACCAACTTCCGGCTATTGATTACTGAGAAGAAAAGGGAGGGCTTGGGGAGGTGGATGGAGCTTCAACGATATTTGAACTATATCATTTTTCTGGTAAAGAAAACTATTGCACAGTATCAACATCTGTACATCTAGGTGGTGGGTATGTTTTATATATTTCACAATTAAAAGAGAGAAAAATTAAAATGCATGTAATTAACAAAAAATAGAAACCAGTCTGTATGACACTGAGGCTTACACCATTGCCATCTCACATCTCTTGCTAGGCTCCTGTACCTGTACAAGTCGCTTAGTCATCTCAGACTCTTTGCGACCCCATGGACAGTCCATGGAATTCTCCAGGCCAGAATACTGGAGTGGGTAGCCTTTCCCTTCTCCAGGAGATCTTCCCAACCCAGGGATCGAACCCAGGTCTCCCACATTGCAGGCGGATTCTTTACCAGCTGAGGCACAAGGGAAGCCCAAGAATACTGGAATGGGTAGCCTACCCCTTCTCCAGTGGATCTTCCCCACTTGGGAATGGAACAGGGGTCTCCTGCATTGCAGGCAGATTCTTTACCAACTGAGCTATCAGGGAAGCCCCCTTGTTGGGCTCAGTTCTTTCGGTAAAGAGGTTCAAAGGATCTTCTTTTCTCCTCAATGGATAATGCTATCTTTTGTGTTTAAGAAACAAGGATAAATTAGGAGGCTGGCATTAACATATACACACTACTATTTATAAATTAGGCAATTCACAAGGATATACTATATAGTACAGGGAACT
Source organism: Bos mutus (assembly GCF_027580195.1). Lineage (NCBI taxonomy): Eukaryota > Metazoa > Chordata > Mammalia > Artiodactyla > Bovidae > Bos > Bos mutus. Next base: position 72,984,070 of record NC_091618.1, on the reverse strand, counting down.
CTACTCGATATTCTGTAATAACCTATAGGAAAAGAATCTGAAAAAGAGCAGATATATGTACATGTATAACTGAATCACTTTGCCCAACACCTGAAACTAATACAACACTGTAAACTGATTATAATTATAAATAAAAGTTGTTTTTTTATCTATAAAAATAATATTAAAGTTGTTTAGAAAGAAAGAAGGTGCTGAAGTTAAGTCAACCATGGTCCTGGCCTGCCTTTCTCCACCCATGTGAAGGTCCACAGCAGGGAGGGATGTGTGTGCAGGGGGAAGAATATTTTCCAGCAGACCCCTCCCCTCCTGATTTTGGACATCCAGGTTCAAGGTCAAGGTAATACCCCAGAACTAGGGGTGCTGTTGGTCCAAGAACTAGATCAGTATCACTCCTTAGAAAGTTGTCTTCTCTGACTTAAGAGGACAAGGTCAGAGAAAATTACCTCCTCCATAAACATTTTCGGGCTTCCCTTGTGGCTCTGATGGTAAAGAATCAACCTGCAATGCAGTAGTCCCGGTTCAACCCCTGGGTCAGGAAGATCCCTGGAGGAGGGCATGGCAACCTGGAGAATTCCATGGACCAAGGAGTTCAGGGAGTCACAAAGAGATAGGCACGAATGAGCAACTAACATTTTCACTTTTCACTTTCTTTCATAAACCCTATTACCTACAAATTTGCTGAGATGTAGTCAGAAGGGGCTTGCACAGAGTCACCACACTGCAGCATGCCACTACCCCTGTCTCAGGGGTGAGACATGCCTCCAAAATGCCCCACCAAGCAGCCTGCAGCTCCTTAAAGCTCTCAGTCTCCAGTTCAATTTAAATTCCCATTAAAAACAAGCAATCAAACTGATTAAAATTTCAATCTACCTAAACTCATTTAGATCTACCTAAACTCATTAGGGGTCTTCCCTGGTGGCTTAGTGGTAAAAAAAAAATCTGCCTGCAATGCAGGAGACCTAGGTTCGATCCTTGGGTCAGGAAGATCCCTGGAGGAGGGCATGGCAACCCACTACAGTATTCTTGCCTGAAGAATTTCTTGGACAGAGGAACCTGGCGGGCTACAGTCCACGGTCGCACAGAATTGGACACGACTGAAGCGACCAAACAGCAGCAGCAGCAAACTCATTAGGAGATGGGGGAAGGGACGATACCAAGGAAAGGACAAGCAAAGAACACACTGGAGCGGCTTTCAGTGCATCTTCAGTGGCTGTGATTGCAGCTGGAGGCAGCTCTGTTTGCAGAGCTGGTAGGAAGATATTCAGAGGTTTAATAGAGAGCTTCGGGAAGACAATTCAATAAAGCAACACTCGCCTGAGTCCTTAGCAGGAGGAGAGGCAGAAGGCAGAAGCACAGAGTCAGGAGCCCTTTTCTTCTCCAGCTGGTGAATTAGGGGTTCAGGAAGGTTCTTTGGCGAATGGCAGTGTTCTGAGCTTTGGGCCGCAGGGACGTTATGTACGTTTCTCCCCATCAACACCCTTGCCCCCCAGGGCAGATATGCATACCCCTTCTCCTGGACCCTGTTTCCCCTCATCCACTTGGCACTTTGTGTAATAATTCTGCCACCCTGTGCAGAGGTGTTTGGTCCATGGAGAGCGCCTGGTGAGTGCTGAGCTAGCGGGCATCCTCCCCAGGAAGGGCCGAGTGGTGTGAAGAGTCAATGCTCTCTAGAGCCAAAGCAATCAGTTAGGAAACCAGCTGCTGAGGCCAGTGTGGGTCCTGTCCCATGAAGGTCAGGCTCCAGACAGAGAAGAGGAAAGTCCCCTCACAGAGAAGGCCAAGTGTGAGAGGGGGTATGTCCTGGCGGGGTCATGGTCCCTAGCTCCAGTGATATCTCTGCCCAGTGCATGCCTACCCCTCCCTGGATGCTGAGAGTCTCCCAATCCTAAGCTAGGAGAGCTGGGTTTCTGCCATTTCAGTAGAAAGAATTCTGATAGGTATACTTGTGATCAGATTCCTTATTTTGATGACCTTGGATTTTTAATCATTTTTAAAGTAGTAGCTTCCTCTTCTTCCCTGACAAATATAGGAATTGGATTATTCCATGACTTTATGAATGAGTATTCAATGATGAATCATTTTCTTTAGGAAACTTCAAGTCCATAGAGTATGCCTAGCTCCATACTAGCCATGGAAGCCCTTTACTGACTGCTGTACTGTGCTTAGTCACTCAGTCATGTCCGACTCTCTACCACCCCATGGACTGTGTCCCACCAGGCTCTTCAGTCCGTGCAATTCTCCACGCGAGAATACTGGAGTGGGTTGCCATGCTCACCTCCAGGAGATCTTCCCAACCCAGGGATTGAACCCAGGTCTCCCGCATTGCAAGTGGATTCTTTACCATTTGTGACACCAGGGAAGCCCAAGAATACTGGAGTGGGTAGCCTATCCCTTCTCCAGGGGGATCTTCCCCAACCCAGGAGTTGAACCGGGGTCTCCTGCATTGCAGGCAGGTTCTTTAACAACTGAGCTACTAGGGAAGCCCTTACTGACTGCTGCTGTGATGTATCTCATTGAAAGGTCAGGGTGGGACTTGTCGACTCTACTGAATGAATTGCACATTTTTCTCTACACTGGCCCTCTCCGTGCACTCTGGCATCCATCCCCTCCTTCCTGGACTGATGTGACGGTCTCTGAGGGGAGCTTGGTGTCTGACTGGTAACACCGTTATGGACCTCTCAGATTCCCCAGACTGCCTGCTCTTCTCTTTCTCAGCTCAAGCTCACAAAAACAAGGCTGCCCTCTGCTGTCAGACTGGGAAGAAGCTACACCAGGGGTCGGTGTGGGGCTAGGCTGTGGAGGCCCCCATCCCAGAACAGCATTCCGGAAGTACAGGACACCAGTTCCCTGTGATGTGAGCCAAGAAGCAGGAGGGAGCCTCTTTTCTCTCTTCTACAGGTTATGCTAAAGGAAGAGTTCCTCCCTGCAGACCTCAAAGGGTATCCAGAGTGCCCAGTGTCTGCGTGGCTCCTGGTAAAGCAGGAATATTAGTACTACTTCAGGTCGTAACACTCAACCTTTGCTGCAGGCCCTGCTTTCTAGAAGCTCTGGGTTAAGACACTGTTTCTAGGATCCCCGCCCTTCAATCCATCCTCCCCAGTGCCACAGTTTTCAAAACTGAAGATTTAGTTCCTCTGTATAAGTTTTCAAAGGCTCCTCATGGCAATGAAAGACCATCTCCGCAGCTCTGCACACACGGGGATCTTCACAAACTGGGTTTCTACGGGCTCTGCAGCTCACCACTGGCCATGCCCTCTCCTCCCTTGCTTAAGGTCCACCTGCTCTCTTGCCTGTGTCTGACCTGCCATGGGCTTCCCCAGAGACACCCTTCTTCCCTCCCTCCTTTTCTCTCCTGAACGGATTCCTCCCCCCTCTTCCTGGGCTCGCCGAGGTGAGGTCAGCTGCTACCTCCCCTGAGCCCTTGATATCTTCCTGCTTGGCCCCTTTGGACTGCGTTGTCACTGTAGGTGCCCACCCAGTGGGTCTGTGAATGTCAGGGAAGGACACTGTAGGTCCCACGTCTGTAGGTGTGGCACAGGGTAGTTGAAGACTAAGGGAGTGCAGGAAACACAAGACATTTATGGGAAGAGATGTCTCAGGGGCCAAGTTCTTCTATATCAAAGCCTGCTCTCAGCCAATGAGCTTAACGTCTGTGACTTTACCTAAGGGTGTATTTAAATCAAAATAAAATAAAAAGAGAGCTGCAAACCTTAAATGATATATTTCATGGTTGATTCATCTTCCTTTTAACGTAGCAATCAAGTATGAGGTTCTCACTTAGGAGTGAGGTCAAAGAAAGGGAGGGAGGGAGAGACAAAAAGAAACGACCTCATCTGCCTGTTACCGGAGTCAAAAATTCAACAAAGATTCTTTTATTCCAAGATTAGAAGTTGAGTTCTAAAATGCAAATCTCTGTGCATTTCAGCAGTGAAGCAGAAACAATTTACATCACAAAATAAGTTAAGTCCTTGGCTTTTTTTTTTGTGAGTCCTTGGCTACTTTATTTCAAGTAACTTCCCAAGGTGAAGGTGTGTGTGGGGTTGGGGGGTGGGGGAGTCCTTGCTCTGTCCCACTCAGGCCACTAGGACTCTTGAAGACTCCAGGAAGCTAAGATTCTTAAAGCCTACCCACCTCTGACTCCTCTCCGAATCCTTACCTCTCTGGGAGACAAGATGGTGCTCAATGATTACAGGGGGAATAATAATAAGAGGAACCTTGTTCTCTTGTCTCCAGTCTGGCTAGTGGTCCAGCTATGGGCCCACAGGTAATTAAAAGGGGGTCTGGTTTCTTTGGCTGTAGCGGGTTCTATACTTACCCTTTTTATTTAATTTTTATTTTATCTTGAAGTACAATTGACTTACAATGATTTTGTTAATTTCAGGTAAACAGAGTGATTTGGTTTTATATATATATATATATATATACACACACACACATATATGCACACATATTTATATGTATATATACATATATCTTGGAGAAGGCGATGGCACCCAACTCCAGTGTTCTTGCCTGGAGAATCCCATGGATGAAGGAGCCTGGTGGGCTGCAGACCATGGGGTTGCTAAGAGTCGGAGACGACTGAGCTACTTCACTTTCTCTTTTCACTTTCATGCATTGGAGAAGGAAATGGCAACCCACTCCAGTGTTCTTGCCTGGAGAATCCCAGGGACAGGGGAGCCTGGTGGGCTGCCGTCTCTGGGGTCGCACAGAGTCGGACACAACTGAAGCGACTTAGCAGCAGCAGCAGCAGCATACATATATCTATCATTTTTCAAACTCTTTTCCTACTTAGATTATTACAGAATATTGAACACAGGTCCTGTGGTATACAGTAGATCCTTGTTGGTTAGCTATTTTAAATATTTATTCTTGACTGGACCTCACCTGGTATAATTAATTACAACTCACCTAGAGCAGCAGGTGAATAGCTGGTTGTATGTAAGTCTGCCTTAAAGTATGACATGAGTGGTTCTCGTACCTACCTTTGAGTTTGGGATGGAGTGAAAAGGAAGAATTTTCAGGAGCCCTTGACTTATTATACTTACAATACTTTGGCCACCTGATGCAAACAAATGACTCATTTGAAAAGATCTTGATGCTGGGAAAGATTGAAGGCGGAAGGGGCCGACAGAGGGTGAGATGGTTGAATGGCATCACTGACTCAATGGACATGAGTTTGAGTAAACTCAGAGAGTTGGTGATGGATAGGAAGGCCTGGTGTGCTGCAGTCCATGGGGTCCCAAAGAGTCAGACACGACTGAGCGACTGAACTGAACTGAACTGACTTATTATTCTCTACTATCTGATCAGGTGAAGAATTTGGTCTCTAGCTTAAAAAAAGAAACTGGGAGATTTCTGAGGCTAAATATATGAGTAATGCAGACAGAGCCATCAGTCCTGTTTTTGCAATCTGATGGATCTATAAATGGGATAACATCACCTCCCAGTTCTATCAGACACCCACTAACTGTGCTGAGCTAGAAGTGGGAATAATGAAATGTATGTAAAAGCTGTTTAAAAATGTATTCTTAGTGTAAAACAGAGTGCAGATACTACCCTGAGGCATCCAATGGGACAAACAAGTGCTGAGTCTGGAGATGGTTAGAGCCTTCACACCACTGGCTACACCCACAGCACACTGTTCTCTGGGAACCAGCGGGTTAGTTCCTACGCTTCCCTGTTCCCAGCACTTTTAGGTTTCTGGGATTTCTCCGCCTTTGCACTGGAGCTTTCTGATACTTAACGAATGCCTTTTAAAGGACCCTGGGGACTCGCTAGCCAGTTTGTGAAAACAAGAAGCCCTTTGACATGACCTCCTTTCTGCTTTGAGACAGGCAGGAGGTCTTCAAATTGTAAAACTGGCTTGTTTCCCCGCCAGTGCAGACGGAGTCACTTAGGGATAATGTTACCCCTCACTCACTCCAGCCTGAGAAAAACAAAGCCCCCCAGCTATGCGATTGTGCTCAGAAAACAGGCTGAAAGGTTAAAAACAGACCACTGCGGCCTAAATGTGTCACCTGGCTCCTTCAGGAGCTCTGCTAATCAGTCTATCTAGGCAGTAATCACAGAAAGACTGGCCGGTGGCAGAGAGCTATCACGAGGGAAGGTCAGAAAACCAAGAGGCTGCCTGGCAACATGGAGCTGCCTTTTTTATGGAATTTCCACAGGATCAGGGACTTGTGGATGGAACGGACTTGACCTGAGAGATGCATCCACTCCTGACAAAGTGGAGGCGATGTTACCCTGTGGGCTTTGGCCGGCGACAGGCAATCAGATGCTGTCTGATGGCAAAGGAGACCTGGCTGACAAAGGAGTATTCTGTGTGTCTGCAGGGAAGGCTTTGGAGTGCTGGGGCTGGGTGCTGCCTCAGCAGAGCAGCAGGACACGCATGGCAGGTGAGACCATGTGAATGTGGGTTTGCCCTGTCAATTACACTGAGGCCCCACAGGCCGGCTACTGAACAAGGGTACTACACATCTCTCAAAGTGAGCAGCCAGCCTATATCCCCACACCCTGAGAGGTAAGAAGGGAGGTTGTCCTGGGGGAGCTGTGGACTTGTTTCCTTCTGCTACCTAAGTGGGTGAGAAGGCCCTTGAAGGGACTACTTTGCAGAGCTTCACTGCACCCCTGGGAATTTCTGAGGCACACAGATCAGTGCCAGACCCAAAGCCTGCAATGCCTCATGGATGGAGACTGAGGTCAAGAGGATGCCCGGAAGGAGGATTCCTGAGCAGAGCCCGCGTGTGCATCAGCAGGAGCTCCCACAATTTCTCAGAGGAACAGATGTTGTTTTCTCTTGGTGCAGGTGTGAATCCCACAGAAGGGTGCCCAGCTGGGTCCCACTGGGCAGAGCTCTATAAGAGGGGCCACAGGCAGTGGGGGCTACTAGAGACTGGTGCCAAGAGGGAGCCACATGAGCAGTCCAAGGGGGCAATGCCAGTGATGTGTGTGTGGGGGGATATAGACAGGTGAGGAAGGGTCACACTGTCATTCCACCATGCACACTGGCAGCAAGTCCATGGCCCAGGGACTCAAGATCACTCTCCTCACTCCCTTTATCTAATGGCGGGAACAGAGGAAGGCAAGAGGAACCAGGCCAAACGGTTCTGAGCAGGGAAAGTGCACGTGGAAGGAAAAGGTGGGTGGCAGGTCTCAGAGTCAAGAGAAAAAGGAAGTGGTCAACTTTCCCTCAATGTTCTCTTGCTTTGCAAAAGTCCAGGGATGGAAAGCTTCCTCATCAATGACACTCTCACCCTACAGCAGCTGTCAACTGCAAGCATCACGCAGGAATTTCCTCCCCTCTGTCTGGATTGTGAGTTTCTCAAGTTCACCCCAAAGAAGAGTCTTGAGTGAGGCCAGGCAAGGCTATTCAGAATGAAGTGCTTAGGAGGCAGGGCACCTAGATATAAGCTTAGCTCTTCTGGAACAATTTAGCTCTTCTGTAATGACTGAGAGAAGCCTGAACAACCTACTTTATCTACTGTAACATCAAATTCCTCGGTTTTAAAATGAAAGAGCCAATGGTTTGAAGGTCCTTTGAGGCCTAAAGTTGCAAGATTTTTAAATTTATGACTTAAAGCACCTTCCTCTCTGCTTTCCCAGGGGTGATACCTATTCGTCTGCAAAGGAAAGGAGGTGTGGTAGCTGCTGGCGATCAACCAGGTCCCCCGTCCCCACCATCCCACCATCCCTGGGTGTTTGGCTCTGACCATTAACCTCACAACTACCCTATCTCTAGAGAGCAGCTCTCCACTGAAGAAGGCCAGAGGCTGTCAAGGGTTCCAAAAGGCAGACCTCTTGTCACAAGGTGGGGTCACCTCTCCAATAACTCACTCCCCGCCAAAGAATCAGACTGAGGCTGGTCTCTAGCTGAAAATCCTCAGTATCCCTGGACCACCTGACAGCTGAAGGGGATCATTTGTTAACACCCTCTTCTCTGGATCAAAGATTATTTTCAGTAATAACCATGAAATGAAATAAATAGTAATAATGGTCAGAAAAGAAACATAGACTGGGAATATTTTCTTTTCTGAACTTTGTATATAAGACCTATACAATCATGTCAATTAAGAATAAAAATATGACCATGCAAAAACAAGTGACAGATTAATACTTTTAAATCACTTACTATATTTTTCTACTTTTTGTTGTTGTTTAGTTGCTAAGTTGTGTCCAACTCGCAATCCCATGGACTGCAGCATGCTAGGTTTCCCTGTCCTTCACTGTCTCCCAGAGTTGCTCAAATTCATGTCCATTGAGTTTGCAATGCTATCTAACCATCTCATCCTCTCTTACCTCCTTCTCCTCCTGCCCTCAGTCTTTCCCAGCATCAAGGTCTTTTCCAATGAGTCACCTCTTTGCATCAGGTGGCCAAAATACTGGTGTTTCGGCTTCAGCTTCAGCCCTGTCAGTGAATATTCAGGGTTGATTTCTTTTAGGATTGACTGGTTTGATCTCCTTACAGGAAAAATCTTCTCTGTTGGTCTCTCTCAGTAACGAATAACAACATGACATTTTCTGTTTTCGAGTGGCAGCTTCTGTGGATCTGTCACTGACTCCAAGATCGGTGCTTTTCATATTGTCATGTTACAGTGTAGCCACATCTGTCCACTTAACTTTACTCATAGTTTATACAGAAACACATTTTATTAAATTTCAAAAAGTTTCTTTCACATGAAGAAATACATGAATAAGCACACACAAGGTAACTGGCGGAATACACATCTAACCTGGATGCACACAGGATGAAAGGAAATTGCTTTCCTGTAATTTCTGACTTTCCCACATTACAGACAATGGGGAAAAAAAAGATAACTACCTCTCTCCAAAATCACACAGGGTAGCCCTGAAGGGTACACTTCAATGCAGAGACCGTGTAGAGATCTGGGAGGTGGAATAAACAGAGACAGCCCTATTTTTTTGGGAAACCAGGAAGGGAAGGTAGTATATGACGCACATCTATGGGAGAGTGCACACTTGCATCCTTCATTCTAAACAGGGAGGGTTTCCCATAGGCCTCTCTGTCTTGCGAGCGTCTCCCAGCTCTGAATGAGAAGGAAAGCTCCAGTTGCTGAACCACACACACAGACAGGATTTACACTGCACTGAATACGTGTGTGCTTCTTCTTGGACCTTGTGAAGATGGGAGTGGGAGGAGGCACAGGAAGATGGGCTCCATTAATTTAATTCTGAGTTATACAACCACAAGACCAGGCTGCTGCATTGTACACAAACAGCAACACGCAGTCTGGGACTGAAAAGTTTCCTTTAGGGGAAAAAAAGCCTTGTTTATGGTTTCACTGATTTTCAGAGAATTAATAAAATTATTTGATTCTGTGGTAGTATTTGGAGGTATCTTCTCTTTGAAGCCTTAATGAATAATCAAAAGTACCCTGTTGGGGAGACCAGGACAGCCACACAGATCAGGTAGGTCACAAATGTGGCCAGCGGTGCTGTCCCAGATCCTGACTGCGAAGCCTGCACAGGAGGGAGACGTTTCTGAATAAGACATAATTACACGTCCAGGAGGCTCTCACTGTTGGGCCAGTTACACGCTGGGTGATGAACAACACTGCTTCAAAAACACTGAGGGCCTTTTGAAGATCCTTATGCTTAGGGTTCTTACCAGCAGTTGGCACTCAGCGTAAACGCCATCTCCCAGAATGGATGGCAGACGTGGGCCACCTGTCCCAGCCTTGTTTCATTATTCAGAGTAAGGAGGGGAGGGGACTGCTGTCTGCCCGTGGACAGCCTTTCCATGGGCAGGCCAGCCCCTACCCTGATCTGAAGTGATTTGGTCCCTTCTGGGGACCCATTCACACTTGTGTAAAATTTAGTAGGCAGTTTGGGGTCAAGAAAGAAGCAATCTAGGCTTTTATGCCAGCTCTGTAACTAACTTCTTGTGGGACCTTGGGCAAGTTCCCAAGCTTGGTTTTCTTATCTGTAAAATAAGGCAACAGCAAAGCTGCCCTATGATCTCCTAGGAGCATCTGCAGAAACAAATGAGTCTTATCACTACATGACAGGGTCACAGTTCCTACCATATTATCCGACACACAGGCAGAGTCATGCACCCCACTCTCCACAGGCCTCTGAAAGAACACCCACGCTTTGTCCAGGTAGAGACCAGGCACCCCACTGACCCTGAGGAGGCAGTGCCTCCTGTGGAACAGGACAGATCCTTCACTCACAGACGGGTCTTTTGTCCTCGATACTGGGCCCATGATCCCACTTCTGGGTGGGTCTTCTCAGGCTCGCTTCCACTGCAGTTTCAAATTTCTAGGCTTAAGCTCTACTGCGTCAGGGCTGTGCTTGTTAAATTTCCTCTCCAAGGCATTCAGCCCAGCACCATATGCATTAATACCCAGGAATTCATGATGATGGATGTGTCAGTTGGTAATAATGTGCATAATCTCTCCCCTCTGAATAGCAAGTGTCAACACATCTTTGTTGTAAAGGCTGGGACCTGACATGTGATAAACCAGGCCATTTAAAACACTAGACTCTCTCTCTCAGGCTCTTTCCTTGTCCTGTTCCAATCAAACCAAGAATAACCTTCCCGATTCCAGGCACAGGCATAATAACCCTGTGCTTTTTGAGGAAGTCAGAGCATATAGATTCTGACTTTGGCATAGCAGAGAATGTTCCCTTTGATGATGGCTAACCACTGGTCTTTAAGTAAAGGACTGATTTTTAAGAGGGAAGCTAAAAATACTCTTTTCCACTCCTTGAAGTAAATCACATGTCTCTTGAAATCTCTTCCCTTCGTTCCTCACTTTCTGAAAACTTGAAGTTAGCAAAATACAAGTGATTAGCCTAATCACACACATTTGAATCTAAAATGCCACAAATAAATATATTTAGAAACGAAAAACAGCCAAAGTATCTAATTTAGAAGCAACAGTTTGAAAACAGAAACAATTAAAATACACTGGGAATACAAAGCTGAGGTCTAAGGCTTGCCCATCACTTTGGAAACTCCTTCAGGCTTTTTATAATCCCCTCTCTCCCCCTCAGTCCACACCTCTTCCCCCACCTCTCACACATTTCCAAAGATCTACCACCAAACCAGCACTCATCATAACCTGCTCAAGGGAGGCACAGGGAAAATGGTGAGAGACCAGAAGTCAGGAGATCTGGGTTTCATCCTGGGTTTGGTCATTTACCAGCTCTGTGCCCTTGTGCAAGTGGTTTCATCCACTTGAACCCAGATTATTCAGGTCATAACCACCATCCCTTCCAGAGAGGTCCTAAAAAATTACATGAGATGATGTGCACAAGTGACTCAAACTATAAAGAGCTGTGTCAGGGTTAGCATTCTCCTTAGGATTTCTCAACCTTGTCAAACCTTTCTTCCATCCCGAGCTCATGGCTCAGATGCAATCCGATGGTACCTTCTTTTCCCCACTTTCCTCAAGCCAATCAGTAATGGCACCACCTCCTCTCCTACTCTTCTAGCTGCCTCCCCCCAGCCCACGGACCATTGTCCTCCCCGCCTACTATTTCCTATCTCCTTAAACAGTGATGAAGATGCAGTGTCTATGTCCCCAACTTGATTCCCAGTTTCCAGGGAAGGCAAAGACCTAGTCAAATATGTCTCTGAGCACTAGTCTCAGTCAACACCAAGAAAGCACAGCATATCCTCTAGAATAATGAAAATAAAAACAAAAATAAACAAGTGGGACCTAGTTAAATGTAAAAGCTTTTGCACAATGAAAGAAACTATAAGCAAGGTGAAGAAAGAACCCTCAGAATGGGAGAAAATAATAGCAAATGAAACAACTGACAAAGAATCTCCAAAATATACAAGCAGCTCACGCAGCTCAATACCAGAAAAACGAACAACCCGATCAAAAAGTGGGCAAAAAACCTAAACAGACATTTTTCCAAAGAAGACATACAGATGGCTAATAAACACACGGAAAGGTGCTAACCATCACTCATCATCAGAGAAATGCAAATCAAAACCACAATGAGGTATCATCTCACGCCGGTCAGAATGGCTGTCATCAAAAAGTCTACAAACAATAATTGCTGGAGAGGGTGTGTAGAAAAGGGAACCCTCTTACACTGTTGGTGGGAATGCAAACTGGTATAGCCACTATGGAGAACAGTGTGGAGATTCCTTAAAAACCTGGGAATACCCATGGCTGATTCATGTCAATGTATGGCAAAAACTACCACAATATTGTAAAGTGATTAGCCTCCAATTAAAATAACTAATTAATTTTTAAAAATAGGGAAGAAAAAAAAACCTGGGAATTGAACTGTGATACAACACAGCAATCCCACTGCTGGGCATACACACCAAGGAAAATGGAATTGAAAGAGACACATGTACTCCAATGTTCACTGCAGCACTATTTACAATAGCTAGAACATGGAAGCAACCTAGATGTCCATCAGCATATGAATGGATAAGGAAATTGTGGCACATTTACACAATGGAATATTACTTAGCTATAAAAAGGAACACATTTGAGTCCATTCTAATGAGCTGCATGAACCTGGAGCCTATTATACAGAGTGAAGTAAGTCAGAAAGAGAAAGAGAATATACAAATACTGTATATTAACACATATATATGGAATTTAGAAAGATGGTAGATAGCATATTAAAAAGCAGAGACATTACTTTGCCAACAAAGGTCCGTCTAGTCAAGGCTATGGTTTTTCCTGTGGTCATGTATGGATGTGAGAGTTGGACTGTGAAGAAAGCTGAGCACGGAAGAATTGATGCTTTTGAACTGTGGTGTTGGAGAAGACTCTTGAGAGTCCCTTGGACTGCAAGGAGATCCAACCAGTCCATTCTAAAGAAGATCAGTCCCGGGTGTTCTTTGGAAGGAATGATGCTAAAGCTGAAACTCCAGTACTTTGGCCACCTCATGCGAAGAACTGACTCATTGGAAAAGACTCTGATGCTGGGAGGGATTGGGGGCATGAGGAAAAGGGGACGACAGAGGATGAGATGGCTGAATGGCGTCACCAACTCTATGGACGTGAGTATGAGTGAAATCTGGGAGTTGGTGATGGACAGGGAGGCCTGGCGTGCTGCAATTCTTGGGGTCACAAAGAGTCGGGCATGACTGAGTGAGTGAACTGAACCGATGATTCTTTATGCAGGACAGCAAGGGAGATCCAGATGTAAAGAACAGACTTTTGGACTAGTGGGAGAAGGAATGGGTGGGATGATTTGGCAGAGTAGCACTCAAGCATGTACATTACCATGTGTAAAATAGATGACCAGTGCAAGTTTGATGCATAAAGCAGGGCACCAAAAGCTGGTGCTCTGGGACAACCCAGAGGGATGGGGTGCGGAGGGGCAGGGGAGGGGGTTTGGTATTGGGGCGGGAGGGACACATGTATACCTGGGGCCGATTCATGTCGATGTATGGCAAAAACCACCACAATGTAGTAGGGTAATTATCCTCCAATTAAAATAAATAAATTAATAATAAAAAAAGTTGCTCAATGTGCATCTGTAAAAATAAACAGGAGTCCAAAAGGCAAAGACCTCTGGGGTCTGACACAGGACACAGAGCAGCACAAGTCTGAGGATTGGTGTAACTGATACTAAAAAAGGGGTATTTATCCAGCAAAAGAAACTGGAAAATGGTGGCAAGTGGCCTACTTCAGGGGAGACCTGGCCCACAAATAACTTAATGTTCTAAAGGAACTGTGCACTGACTATTTTAACAGAAATCAGTGACCACTATCACAGATTGGGGGGTTGGTGATAGAAGTTTCACATATTATAATACGTATCATGTAACTTTACTTTGTCCTTGGCAATAGTCACATTATTTCATGCATGAGTGGACATAAGGTCAGATTCAAGTCCTTCAAGAAGTTCCATCTTTGAAATGGTTATGGGGCCTGCCTGTGATTATGGGGCCCTGTGATTCAAAATAAAGTTTCACTTCCGAAAACAGTAAAAAACTTTTATGTTGAAAATAATCTCTTACTGTATTTCCTGATTTTAAAAATTAGTTAAATCTTGCCTTTGAGGTATGGTTTGTCCGGAGGTTACCACTGCCTCACTGGAACTTCATACAGCGTCTACCCTAACTGATGAAGTGTACCCCAAAGTGGGATGTGCAAGGAGATCCAGTGGGATGTAAGAAAAAAAAAAGTGAAAATGTTTGTAGTTTTCAAGGTTTTCAGAATACACATAACATTATTCTAGTACTGTTCATTTTTTATCAATATATTAACATCCATAGACTGACAGGGGGAGAGGGTGGTCTTGCTCAAATTTTTTTTTTCATTGACACGGCTGTAACAATTAAAATCAAGCTGGAGGCCAGGGAGCAATCCAGCCCTGAAGAGATGCTTGCAAATAACCACTTTCCTACTGAGAAAAAAACCCGGCAAGTCCAATTTTCCTAGAAGGAACGGTTGGGAAAAGCTGATAAACCACACCAGTGCCTCATTGGTCTTGGTCATTTGCAGTTCTCAATTTAGAAAGAGGAAACATAAAAGAAGAACAGCACGGCCTTCCAAATCCCAGCAGAATGTGAAAAAGGGAAAGTGAATGTCCTCCTTAAAAAGGTTCAGAAGAGGAGGCCTTTGAACTCCTGTGTCCTAGACAGAATTTCTGCTCAGGGCTATATGGCTTCCCCACAAGGGAGTTACCTAACACCCACTTAGGCATAAACAGAAATATTCCACATTAACTGTAGGAGCAGCTTGCCATATTCCACATTAGTTCTGATTCATATTTATTCAGGTCACCTTCACACACCATTAACTCAGTTACTCACCATTAGATACCATATGTGCACCACTATGGGCCTCTGGGTCTCCAGAAAAAAAAAAATCAATCACTGGGGAACCTATCTAGCTGGTAGGTCTGAAAGTTCAGCTGGTAAAGCATATGGACATAGCACAGGGCTGAGGCTTAACTCCACTTAAAAACATTAAAGTGAGAAAGCTTTAAAAAAGGAGAAAATCTGGAAAAGGCAGAGGGTGCCAGAACAGTGCAGATGTTAGCCAGGTCTCTTTACTTAGATGAATTTTCAAATGTTCCCAAACTTAGCATTCACGAAATTTAAATAGGCTGAATTTAAAAGTCAATATAATATTAGTAGGAATAACTTTGACAGACTGAAAAACATCTAATATATTTAAATTAAGTGCGTTTGTAAAAACACTTAATTAGAAAATCGCCATTTGCAAGCACTGATGAACTAATGGATCTAGGCAATGATTCTTAATAGCTGAGAACATCAAGAAAAACAAGATAAACAGACTTCTGTACCTCCTGAGGGTGGTCCCCAACCACACCTCCGAAATGGCCTTCCAAAGAGTCAAACCTGAATTTGATCAAGCTGGAATCTCTTATCTACCAATTTCAGAAAAGAGAGTAGGGAGAGAAAGATGGCAAATCACACCATGAGTATGCAATTAATAAAATTCAGACTGTGGGAAACTACAGGATAAATAACCCGGTTTCTTCAACAAATGAACCTCCATTAAGAGACTTATATAGAACGTACCCAATCATAACGTGTGGATCTTATTTGCATCCTGACTGAATAAACTCAAAAAAATTATGAGTGTAGTCTAAGAAATCTGCACACTGTGTATTCAATGTTAAGAACTTAATAATTATTTTCAGGGGTGATAATGGTACTGTGGTTAAACTGTCTTGAGACTTGATCAGATCAGATCAGATCAGTCGCTCAGTCGTGTCCGACTCTTTGCGACCCCATGAATCGCAGCACGCCAGGCCTCCCTGTCCATCACCAACTCCCGGAGTTCACTCAGACTCACGTCCATCAAGTCAGTGATGCCATCCAGCCATCTCATCCTCTGTCGTCCCCTTCTCCTCCTGTCCCCAATCCCTCCCAGCATCAGAGTCTTTTCCAATGAGTCACCTCTTTGCATAAGGTGGCCAAAGTACTGGAGTTTCAGCTTTAGCATCATTCCTTCCAAAGAAATCCCAGGGCTGATCTCCTTCAGAATGGACTGGTTGGATCTCCTTGCAGTCCAAGGGACTCTCAAGAGTCTTGATAGAGGTACACAATGAAATACTTAGGGATGAAATGATGAAATGTCTTGGATTTGCTTCAAAATAATCTGGGGGTGGGGGACAAAGAGGAAATATGGCTGGCCATGAGTTGATAACTGGTGAAGCTGGGTGAGGGGCTCGTTATAGTAATCTTTTATTAGATATTCTCCATGATACTATACAAAAGTCATCCTACTTTACTCTGAGAAAAGCTTTCAAACACTCAGAACTTTTCAAACATTTTTTCTTTTTTGCTGTCCAAGGTAACGATTTTGATGTTTCCTAATTTCTCATCACTTGGATTGCTGTAATCACAGGATTGATTGTACGTAGGGGAATCATCCTGATTCTTCAACAGTCACCTAATCAGTCACCTTATCTTGGGGATTTCCAGGCAAGTCATCCACTCACAGACATGTTATTTCTTCTGGCTCTGGAGCTCTCAGGTACACACTGAATACACAATTCTCCCTGACTAAGAGTGGGCTCCTTCCTCCCAATATTCCTGGTCCTTCTCATTCTTCTTCAGCAGACAAGTGTTGAGGACTGGGTCAGGATGAATGTGATCCCTCCCTCGCCCTCCAGCATGAGGTTAAAAGACTTTGCCAGCTGCTTTGTGCTCTGCTGAACAGGACTCCTAGCAGCCACATTAGTGGGCGTGATGTGCTGTGTGCTGGGCTCTCAGTCTGTGCTGTGACTTTTCATGCAGCATTTCAATTAATCCTCACAACCACCTTAGGAGGGAGGGATTGCTGTTGCCACCTTACAGATGGACAAACTGAGGCTCAGAGAGACCAAGACACCTGCCTAAGGTCACCCTGCAAATTACATGGCAGAATCAGCATTGGAACAAAGCTCTTCACCATCACTCTATGAAAGTGAGTGTCTCTGACAGCTTATTTAGTAAAGAGACTCTATCATACATATCTTTTTTTCTGGCCAAGTGGTCTTTGACATACTCCTGTTGTGGCAACATCTTTATTGTTCTTTATTTTTACCTTTACCCCAACTTTAGTTTATCTTGAGATGATGTCCTACACAGGCACATTTCCTGGGCATCCTCCCTAACCTTCATTTAATACAAAGATTAGCTCAGCACATATCCCTCTGGTGGTAGAGACAACTGGTAGTTACACTCCTCTTCTTATGAACAGAACTCCACTTCTATTTAGGGCAAAAATAGTTCCAGATAAAAGGTCACATTTCCCAGTCTCCTTAGCAATTAGGGTAGGTCAGGACTGTGTACAACTCTCCAGAAAACTCTGAAGAGGGCTGCCTCACCTGATGGGAAGGGAATTTGGGGAGAACGGACACATGTATATGTCTGGCTGAGTCCCTTCACTGTCCACCTGAAACTATCACAACATAGTTAATCGGCTAGACCCCAATACAAAATAACAGTTAAAGAAAAATAGAGGGCTACCTCACCAGAGATGTCTCCTTTCTATCCTTCCCTCTTTCTCTTGCATCCTAAGTGGACTGAGGACCTAATGGTTGGAGTTTCAGCATCCATACTGAAAAAGATAAATTTGAGGATGGGTGGGCTTCCTCCGTGGCTCAGCAGTAAAGAATCTGCCTGCAAGGCAGGAGATGCATGACAACCCACTCCAGTATTGTCTAGAGAATCCCATGGACAGAGGAGCCTGGCGGGCTGCAGTCCACAGGGTTGCAAAGAGTCGGACACAACTGAAGCAACTGAGCACACGCGCATGAATGCACATCATTATGGCAGAGTAGAAAGACAAAAACAGGCTGGGTCCCAGATGACAGGCCACGAAAGCAACCCTGAGTTGCCTGTCTTTCTTAAATAAGAGAAAATAAAACCCTTAATTTATTTGTGAAATTTTTTGTGTCTGTGTGATCTAATATTCACATTTGAAAGCAGTTCCAAATTTAGTTAACACAACCACCCATTGCAACACTCCAATTTGGGGAAACTTTAATGCCAACATTTTATCTATGCAGTTACTCATTTGACTGGCATTTCTTCTAACACTTCTGAGGTCACTCTTCCCTTTTGCATTTTCCATCAATGGCTTGTTCAAACATTTCATATTTTGCCTCTGACAGTTGCTCAAGCCCTGACACTTAACTGGCTCTCTATAGTCTGGTCACAAGCTAATTCTGCACATTTAGAAATAACCCATTATTTTACTTTGCCTCAAATTTTTGCTCTGACACCCTTTTGAGGATTTCTGCCAGCATACCAAAATGTTCCCAGTGCTTACTGTTATGTGATTCTGGCTGATAACAAGGTACTCCTTACACCTTATCTCACCTTCCACAAGACTGCTGCTGCTGAGCACAGCTTCTGCTGAACTGTTCTTTATTTTCTCTATTAAGACCAATATGACCTCATTGTATATGCCCCGAGCAAAAAAATACTAGATTTATCTTTAACAATATTTTTCAAAGTCTAATTTTCTGTATTTCTTCTTCCTCCTGAGAATGTTCAATATTCTTCAACTGCAGCGGGTTTATTATTTTTCTCTAGTGTTACATCATTATGGGTTTTTCATTTCTTATTGTGTGTTGATATATACTTATAAATATCCAACCTTATGTGTGTCTTAAAAAAAAAATTATTCACAGGGACGTCCCTGGTGGTTCAGTGGCTGGGAATCTGCCTGTCAATGCGGGGACACAGGTTCAATCCCTGGTCCAGGAAGATTCCATGTGCTATGAAACAACCTAGCCGATGAGCCAACACTATGGAGCCTGTGCTCTAGAGCTTATGCTTCTAGAAGCATAAGCCTATGCGTCTAAGCCTATGCTTCCCGTGGTCCTCAACTATTGAGTCTTTGTGCTGCAACTACAGAAGCCCATTGTGCCTAGAGCCCATGCTCCGCAACAAGAGAAGTCACTGCAGTGAGAAGCCTGTGGACCACAGCTAGAGAGCAGCCCCAGCTCTCCGCAACTAGAGAAAGCCCATGTGCAGCAACAAAGACCCGTGCAGCCAGAAATGAATAAATAAACATGCTACTCGATCAGCAGCTGATAATTTCTCCAACGGGGAGCCAGAAGTGAGGGCCTTTACCTGGCACAGGGAAAGATCAGGTGATTAATAACCTTCTAGTCAACCTTTTATTCTTCATTCTCTTTGGATTTAATATATACTGTGGTATATATATATATGCTGTCTTGACATAAATGCTGACCTGGAATTTTTAATGTTCATTTGATATCTGATTGTTTTTTTTGGCCAGTTACTGGGATTCAGATTCTTCTGCCCATACTGTTGTTTAATACATAAAATTATTTTGAGAAAGGGAAGAAATGACAGAGTCTAAAGCAGAAAAGTACAGTCAGTTCTGCTAAAACACGTTTCCTCAATGCCAATAAGCTTCTACATGAGGGATAAGGAGTGATGTGAACAGAGCATGTTAGTGGCGTTCATACACGATTTTTCCCTCAGCATATTAATGTTCTATACAATCAGAAACAGCAGTTGAATGCAAAAGAAAACTCACTCAGCTGTATGCACAAGCCACAGAGGGACAGAGGACTGGACATCATGAATGTTCTCCCTCCTGGCTCAGTGTGGCCATAGGCTCCATCTGGGAAGTACTCCTGTGGGGTTCTCCTCCATCACTATGCATCTGATCCTGTTCCCATGAAGCGGAAGGAAGCTCCAGTCACCTTAACCTCCCCTCTTTCCCAAGCATACTGATTTGACCTTCTTAAAGGTAAAGTTATATATTTATTATAGTATTTACTTCTTAGACTTTAAATGTATCTTTTCCAACTCTGCTGCAGTTTTTATTAGGAGCATTATCTTTGTATAATGGCTGTGGTTCACAGTATTCAGATTTGTAGTCATCTGCTCTGACCCTTTTTTTCTCCTAAGTTCTGTTATTTTCAGTCTGTGATTTTGCAGTTGGAGATGTCTTGGGAATATAGATATGATATAGCAGAAGTGCTTGCACATCCAGCCTCAAAAAGGTAATGGTAGCACCAAAATAAATAGGAATTTAAAATAAACGTGTATTTGTAGACATTAGTTATTGATTCATTAAAAATTTTTTTTTAAAGCTGAGATCTGACTTTACAAATATTTTATAGTTTAGAAGATCTAGGAGCTTTAGGTCTTATACACCAGAGGACTGGCCAGAATTAAATAGGTGAATAAAGAACCCCTGAAAAACTGACCCAGTTACATTCAGCACATTTACTTTAAAGCCAGGCTATAGGCAAGCCCTCAAGGACAGTGGAAAAGTGTAGGACTAGACACAGTGGCTCACCAGAGGGACAGCTAAACAGACAAGTGACTCAGGGAGAGCTGGCATTTGAGTTTGAGGTCCACCACTTTTTTCTTAAAGGGCCAGATAATAAATATTTTAGGGTCTCTGAACCAACACATAAATTCAGTAAAGTTGCAAGATACAAAATAAATACATGAAAATCTGTTGTACTTCTATACACTAATAATGAACTGTCAGAAAGAGAAATTAAGAAAATAATAGCATTAACAAATGCATCAAAAAAGAATAAAATACTTAGGAATGAATTTAAGCAAGGATGAGAAATAGCTGTATATTGAAAATGACAAGATGTTAATGAAAGAAACTGAAGAAGACACAAACTGAAGGATATCCTGTCCTCATGGGTTGGGAGAATATTGTTAAAATGTTCATAATGCTCAAAGGAATCTATAGATACTATGCAATTCTATCAAAATTGCAATGGCCTTTTCCACAGAAATAGAACAAAGAGTCCTCAAGTTTGTAAGGAATCATAAAAGACCCCAATTAGTCAAAGCAATTTTAATAACGAACAAAACTGGAGGTATCAAACATCTTGATTTCAAACTATATTACAAAGTTCCAATAATTGAAATAGTATGGTACTGGCATAAAAACAAACACAGAGATTAATGGAACAGAATAGTGAGCCCAGAAATAAGCACATGCATATGTGGTCAATTAACTTGTGACAAAGAAACCAAGAATATACACCTGGGAAAGGAGTCTCTTCAATAAATGGTGATGGAAAGACTAGACAGCCACATGCAAAAGAATGAAACTGGACCACTATCTTACACCATATACAAAAATTAACTCAAAATGGATTAAAAACCTGAACATAACAAAGGAAGTTGTAAAAGTCCTAAAAGAAAACATGGGCAATAAAGTTCTTGACAGTGGTCTTGGCAATGATTTTTTGAGTTTGACACCAAAAGCAAAAATAAACAAGTAGGTCTCCATAAAACTGAAAAGCTTCTGTATAGCAAAAGAAACAGTATAGCAAAGGAAACCATCAAGAGAATGAAAAGGCAACCTACTGAGTGGGAGACAGTATTTGCAGGTCATATAACTGATAAGGGGCTAATATCTAAAAATATATAAAGTACACATACAAGTCAATAGCAAAACCCCCCAAAACAATCAGATTAGAAAATGGGCATATCTGAATCAACGTGGCCAACAGGTATATAAGATGTTTACACCATTAATAATCAGGGAAATGCAAATCAAAAACACAAGTAGATGCAAATCAAATTAATAATTAGGGAAAGGCAAATCAAAAACACAAATAAAAAACACCTCACACCTATTGGAATGGTTATTATCAAGAAGACTAGAAATAAGAAGTATTGGAGAGGATGTGGAGAAAAAGGAATCCCTATACACTGTTGATAGGAATGTAAATGGTGCAGCCATTATGGAACACAGTATGGAGGTTCCCCCTCAAGATTATCACATGATCCAAAAATTCCACTTCTGAGTGTTTGCTGAAGAAAACAAAAATACTAATTTGAAAAGTATTGCACTCTCATGTTTATGGCAGTATTATTTACAACAGCCAAGATATGGAAGCAACCTAAATGTCCACTGATGGGTGAATGGATAAAGAAAATGTGACACACACATACACAAAATAGAATATTATTTAGCCTTAAAAAAAAATGGACATTCTGACACCTTACAACATGGACGAACCTTAAGGACATTATGCTAAGTGAAATAGTAAGAGAGACAGAAAATGTCAAATACTGTCTGATCTGTCTTATATGTGGAATCTGCTGCTGCTGCTGCTGCTAAGTCACTTCAGTCGTGTCCGACTCTGGGTGACCCCATAGACGGCAGCCCACCAGGCCCCCCTGTCCCTGGGATTCTCCAGGCAAGAACACTGGAGTGGGTTGCCATTGCCTTCTCCAATGCATGAAAGTGAAGACTCTCAGTCGTGTCCGACTCTTAGCGACCCCATGGACCGCAGCCTACCAGGCTCCTCCGTCCATGGGATTTTCCAGGCAAGAGTACTGGAGTGGGTTGCCATTGCCTTCTCCCATATGTGGAATCCAAAATCATGTATTTCTCACATGTCACAGCTTACTATTTTTTAAAATTTGTTGTCAACCATTTAAAATCATAAAAACCAGGCTTAATGGAAACTGAAACTGTAATCAGAAATCTTCCAGCAAACAAAAGCCCGGGACCAGACAGCTTCACAGCTGAATTCTACCAAAAATTTAGAGAGGAGCTAACACCTATCCTACTCACACTCTTCCAGAAAATTGCAGAGGAAGGTAAACTTCCAAACACATTCTATGAGGCCACCAATACCAAAACCTGACAAAGATGCCACAAAAAAAGAAAACTACAGGCCAATATCACTGATGAACATAGATGCAAAAATCCTTAACAAAATCCTAGCAAACAGAATCCAACAATATACTAAAAAGATCATACATCATGACCAAGTAGGCTTTATCCCAGGGATGCAAGGATTCTTCAATATCCATAAATCAATCAACATAATACACCACATTAACAAATTGAAAAATAAAAACCATACGATTATCTCAATAGATTCAGAGAAAGCCTTTGACAAAATTCAACATCCATTTATGATAAAAACCCTCCAGAAAGCAGGAATAGGAGGAACATACCTCAACATAATAAAAACTATATATGACAAACCCACAGCAAACGTTATCCTCAATGGTGAAAAATTGAAAGCATTTCCCCTAAAGTAAGGAACAAGACAAGGGTGCCCACTCTCACCACTACTATTCAACATAGTTTTGGAAGTTTTGGCCACAGCAATCAGAGCAGAAAAAGAAATAAAAGGAATCCAGATTGGAAAAGAAGAAGTAAAACTCTCACTGTTTGCAGATGACATGATCCTATACATAAAAAACCCTAAAGACTCCACCAGAAAATTACTAGAGCTAATTAATGAATATAGTAAAGTTGCAGGATATAAAATTAACACAGAGAAATCCCTTGCATTCTTATACACTAACAATAAGAAAACAGAAAGAGAAATTAAGGAAACAATTCCATTCACCATTGCAACGAAAAGAATAAAATATTTAGGAATATATCTACCTAAAGAAACAAAAGACCTATGTATAGAAAACTATAAAACACTGGTGAAAGAAATCAAAGAGGACACTAATAGATGGAGAAATATACTGTGTTCATGGATCAGAAGAATCAATATAGTGAAAATGAGTATACTACCCAGAGCAATCTATAGATTCAGTGCAATCCCTATCAAGCTACCAATGGTATTTTTCACAGAGCTAGAACAAATAATTTCACAATTTGTATGGAAATACAAAAAACTGTGAATAGCCAAAGCAATCTTGAGAAAGAAGAATGAAACTGGAGGAATCAACCTGCCTGACTTCAGGTTCTACTACAATGCCACAGTCATCAAAACAGTATGGTACTGGCACAAAGACAGAAATATAGATCAATGGAACAAAATAGAAAGCCCAGAGATAAATCCACCCACCTATGGACACCTTATCTTTGACAAAGGAGGCAAGAATATACAATGGAGAAAAGACAATCTTTTTAACAAGTGGTGCTAGGAAAACTGGTCAACCACTTTTAAAAGAATGAAAGTAGAAGACTTTCTAACACCATACACAAAAATAAACTCTAAATGGATTAAAGATCTAAACCTAAGACCAGAAACTATAAAACTCCTAGAGGAAAACATAGGCAAAACACTCTCTGACATAAATCACAGCAGGATCCTCTATGACCCACCTCCCAGAATATTGGAAATAAAAGCAAAAATAAACAAATGGGACCTAATTAAAATTAAAACAACAAAGGAAACTATAAGCAAGGTGAAAAGACAGCCTTCAGAATGAGAGAAAATAACAGCAAACGAAATAACTGACAAATAATTAATCTTGTATGATAATGCTTGTATGATAATTAATAATTTATCATACAAGCAACTCCTGCAGCTCAATTCCAGAAAAATAAACGACCCAATCAAAAAATGGGCCAAAGAACTAAACAGACATTTCTCCAAAGAAGATACAGATGGCTAATAAACACATGGAAAGATGCTCAACATCACTCATTATCAGAGAAATGCAAATCAAAACTACAATGAGGTACCATTTCACACCAGTCAGAATGGCTGCAATCCAAAAATATACAAACAATAAATGCTGGAGAGGGTGTGAAAAAAAGGGAACCCTCTTACACTGTTGGTGGGAATGTAAACTAGTACAGCCACTATGGAGAACAGTGTGGAGATTCCTTAAAAACCTGGGAATAGAACTACCTTATGACTCAGCAATCCCACTGCTGGGCACACGCACTGAGGAAACCAGAATTGAAAAAGACACGTGTACCCCAATGTTCATCGCAGCACTGTTTATAATAGCAAGGACATGGAAGCAACCTAGATGTCCATCAGCAGACAAATGGATAAGAAAGCTGTGGTACATATACACAATGGAGTATTACTCAACCATTAAAAAGAATACATTTGAATCAGTTCTAATGAGGTGGATGAAACTGGAGCCTATTATACAGAGTGAAGTAAGCCAGAAAGAAAAACACCAATACAGTATACTAACGCATATATATGGAATTTAGAAAGATGGTAACAATAACCCTGTATGCGAGACAGCAAAAGAGACAGAGATGTATAGAACAGTCTTTTGGACTCTATGGGAGACGGAGAGGGTGGGATGATTTGGGAGAATGGCATTGAAACATGAATATTATCATATGTGAAACGGATCACCAGTCCAGGTTCGATGCATGATACAGGGTGCTCGGGGCTGGTGCACTGGGATGACCCAGAGGGATGGGATGGGGAGGGAAGTGGGAGGGGGGTTCAGGATGGGGAACACATGTACACCTGTGGTGGATTCATGTCAATGTATGACAAAACCAATACGATATTATAAAGTAATTAGCCTCTAAAATAAATAAATAAAGTGAAAAAATAAAAAAAATAAAAACCAGGTTTAGCTTAGGGGCTGTATCAAAACAGGTGGTGGGTCTGGGGGTCAGAATTTGCCAACCTTGATTTAGAGCTTTGAGATGCATGAAGGATGAGATGAACCACTGTATTACAAGTAACAGTTGGATACAAACTGGCAAAAGTAGACAATGGCAATATTGACAAGAGCCTGGGGTGACCAGGAAGACAATTTCAAAAGCAAATCTTTTAGTATAGTACAGATCAACAGCTAGATTAGTAACTGGTCTTAGACTAATTTTCCTTTCAATGCCTGATTTAAATTAGAGGTATTGGTCTTACAAGAAAAATAGAAAGTTCACTAAATTATTCATTGTTGTTTAGGAAGATAGAAAATTAATGCTATATCAATATGTTAAAAGCTAATCACACCTACTCTCTTCATTTACAGCATCTATTGCTCATCGTTTCTTATTTAACAGAAGAGGGAAAAGTAGTTGGTCAGCTAAAAGTAGACAAAAATGAAAGGGGATACTTATATATCAGTAATGTTTTATTTTAACCAAAAACTATAACAGTGTATCTAAACTTTGTGTTGTGTAACTTAAAAATACTTGTAGAGCAATATAAGTGAGGTCACTCAGTCGTGTCTGACTATTTGCTATCCATGAATCATAGCCTACCAGGCTCCTCTGTCCACGGGATTTTCCAGGCAAGAGTACTAGAGTGGGTTGCCATTTCCTTCTCTAGGGGATCTTCCTCACCCAGGTATCAAACCTGTGTCTCCTGCTTTGCAGGCAGACACTTTACTGTCTGAGCCACCAGGGAGTCCCCAGAGCAATATAAACACAGCCTCAAAACTCTTATGAATTTCCCATTATTTTACTGTTGTTTCAATCATCCATAATTGAATAGCAAATCATTTTTCAGAGGACTCATTTCGATCAAATTCTTCCCGAGTAACAACCTAAGTTTGTACATAAGTGACTATTCTTAATTTTCACATTTATATTTTATCAGTTGATGTAACATTTAATGAAATTACGTAATTACAACACACGTATGTGGCCTTAACAGGTTAGGTAACAGACATACCTGATGCTAGATATGCGCACAATTCAAACTATGGGTGCAGGAGTACTGGCCACTGTGAGGGTGGCTCAAATTTCAAGGGTTTCTGGGCTTGGCACGTTTGACAAGGAAATAGCAGATGTAGGTTACTCAGGTCTTTGAGTAGTGGGGCTGGTCAAGAGATCTTTCCGTCTAGTCTCAACTTTTCAGTATATCCTCAAGTCTCTGGAATGCCTTAGAATCATATAGGGGAGGCACAGGCTAAAAAAATTTAAGTCTGGTCCCCCACCCACCATCTCTACCAAAATCACACAGAAGACCTGTAATCCTCCAGCCCTGCCCGGTCTTCCTTCATTCAGATCTCCAGATATGGTAGTTGCTTTTGCCCAGTTCCCGGATGACTCTGATGCATAGCACCTTTGAAAACTATCCTTTATTTATTTATTTATTTAATTTTTATTGGAGTATAGTTGCTTTACGGGCTTCCTGGGTGTCTCAGTGGTAAAAAATCCACCTGCAATGCAGGAGACATGGGTTTGATCCATGGTTAGGAAGATCCCCTGGAGAAGGAAGTGGCAACCCACTCTAGCATTCTTGCCTGGGAAATCCCATGGACAGAGGAGCCTGGCGGGCTATAGTCCACGGGGTCACAAAAGAATTGGACACGACTTAGTGATTAAACAACAACACAACAATAAAATATTTGCTCTAAAATGTTGTGCTAGTTTCTGCTGTAGAGCAAAGTGAATCAGCTATCAGTCAGTCAGTCAGTTCAGTCACTCAGTCGTGTCCAACTCTTTGCGACCCCATGAACTGCAGCATGCCAGGCCTCCCTGTCCATCACCAACTCCTGGAGTTCACTCAAACTCACATCCATCAGGTCGGTGATGCCATCCAGCCATCTCATCCTCTGTCGTCCCCTTCTCCTCCTGTCCCCAATCCCTCCCAGCATCAGAGTCTTTGCCAATGAGTCAACTCTTCGCATGAGGTGGCCAAAGTACTGGAGTTTCAGCTTTAGCATCATTCCTTCCAAAGAACACCCAGGGCTGATCTCCTTTAGAATGGACTGGTTGGATCTCCCTGCAGTCCAAGGGACTCTCAAGAGTCTTCTCCAGCACCACAGTTCAAAAGTATCAATTCTTCAGCACTCAGCTTTCTCCACAGTCCAACTCTCACATTCATACATGACCACAGGAAAAACCATAGCCTTGACTAGACGGACCTTTGTTGGCAAAGTAATGTCTCTGCTTTTCAATATCGTATACATATATTCCCTCTTTTTTGGAATTCCTTCCCATTTAGGAAAATCACCCTTTAAAGAGGCTTGCCTGGCAGCCTGATCCTTCCCATAAGACACAATAGTGGTGGTCAACCTTGGTTGTACCCTGAAGTCACCTGGTGAGGTTAGACAGAGATTTTGATCTAACTGGTCTGGGGCAGATGGGTCCTGAGCACTGGGAGTTTTGATGGCTGTCCAGGTAACTAAGAGCAGTAGCAGCTGGGGCTGAGAACCACCACCACACTCCAAAGTGAGTATTACTGACAGGGCCAGCTCATAAAGATGCTTCTAAGCTACCCCAAACCCAAACTTATTTCACACAAGCAGGGTTTAGTAGGCAAATGATAGTTTTCAACAAAAATACACATTTCTAATGTGTGCATGTATGTGTGTGTTTTTTATCATAGAAGACCTATGTTCATACTGAAGCAGGGCCCAGGGAATGCAGACAGCAAAAAATCAACTTGTAAAGGATTGAAAATTGCAATGATGGACAGAACAAGCCTCTAAAACCCAAGTTCCTGAGTTGATTGCAAGGTTTGAAACAGCTAAGACTAAGATACGCATTTGAGAGCCTGGGCAGGATTTTAGATAAATGTTTGCATTTCTGAAGCCAATCACTCTTTTCAGACATTTATATGGGTACCTGGAATCAGTCATTCTAGAAAGTCATTATAAAATCATTATAAAGCCAGAGACATGAATTCAAACTTCCCATGATTCAAGAGGAATTCAAAACTTGTTTCCACAAAACTATGACACTGGGTCCTCTATTTGTAAGGATTTTTACTGGAATTTGAAGGAGGCGGCAGGTGTACATAAAAAAAAAGAATATTCAGGCCCCTCTCAAAAAAGGCAACTTCCATTATTCTTAGTTTTCTTACCTTATTATTGCTCATAGAACGCATCACTATACTACTAGACTATGTAGCTACTTAGTGGTTTATCATCACCTTTTTTCTTATTTTAAAATATAAACTCCATGAAGGCAAGCTTATGACCTATTTACTCTTGCAGTACCAGACCCTGGAACAACGTCTGGCATACAGGCGTTCAGTATGAATGAATGAATGAAACACGGTTCTTGCCTTCTGGAAAGTTAAAAATGGAGTCTAACCCACTGAGCTGCAGTGGGGCAAACACAAAGCAGCTGAATGTGGCAACATCTAATTTCAGGTTTGACAGTGAAAGCGATACAGAATTGAGAGAGAATCACAACCAAAGATGGCTTCCATTCTCAGACAGCATTAATGTTTACGCTCTCCTCTTGTGAGGTCTATCTAGCACATGTGTCAGGTAGTGAAGAAGAAATCCAATGTGTATTTCTAGTTCACTCCTTTCCACAACCCTTGGTGTGTGCGTGCTGAGTCATCTCCGACTCTTTGAGACCCCATGAACTGTAGCCCATCAGGCTTCTCTGTCCATTGAGTTTTCCAGGCAAAAATACTGGAGTGGGGTGCCATTTCCCCTTCCAGGGGATCTTTTCGACCCAGGGATCAAACCCACTCTCTTGCATCTCCTGCACTGGCAGACAGATTCTTTACTTCTGAGCCACCTGGGAACCCCACAATCCTCTGAGGTGAGCATCATCATCCCTGTTTAGCAGATGAAGTTTTAAAAACTTCTTGAGTTGAGCAGATGTGGGAGAGGATGACTAGAAATGATCTCATAAACCCTTTCTTCGTGCTAAAACTCTGAGTCTGAATGATGCCTTCCTTGACTTAGAGGAAAGGAAGCTGCCAGCAAGCTTTCCTTGAAACTCTGTGGCAGACACTAAATGAACCACTCCCTGACCTTCCTTATTTCATCTCTGCTGCCCTATGACCCAGGCACTGTTGGTGTCATTCTTGTTTTACAGATGAGAAAGCTGGGTTTATGGAGGTTTAAAGGTGCTCATAGCACATAACGGAGTTAAGAGCAAGTCCAGAGTCCACAGTAAATTCACTCACTGAAGAAATACAACTTCAAGATGCCAATCACTCTTTTTTTCTCTTTCACTGTAAAATGCAGGAGTTGCTATTGAGAGGGGCTGGAATAGACAGCACATCCCCCTGGCCAGTTCACCCACATGTTCACAGTTTACTTCTAAGATTATTTTGTGCCTCCTGTGGCCAGTCTGGCTGGGCACCAGGTTCACATGTGAACAAGACCCGCAGTGCCTGCCCTCAGGAAGCCTGCCATCCAGCCCACAGCTGCTTGCTGGTACAATGAGTCTCAGTCCAACTGGAGGCAGCACTTGCCCACAGAACCACTTGCTCTGGGTTTCCTGGTGCTGGCGGGCTGCCCCTGTCTGCTGGTTTGCCTGCACAAAATGTAATTCTTTGAACTCTATATCCAGCTGGAGGAGGGGAGCCCTCAAGTTACAGATGTTTCCTCCCAAGGACCAGAAACTACTTAGACTGAAACCTCTGTGTCTGATCCCGAGCCGTGACTCATCGATCTTTCGGGTCATGGCCAGAATAGCGCTGCCTTCTTATTTCTGAAAGAACAGAACTAGAAAGAGAACACTTGACCCTGGAGACAAGTAACACAAGCAAGTCATCACAAGATAATAAGATACTCAGAACAAACACATGTGCATTTCTGCAAGGCCCTGAGCAAATATTTCTAAACTGTTTCATCAAGCCCTTGTTAACTCATCACAGCCAAAACCTAAAAATAGGGAGAGAGGATCAAGAGATGCATGACGATAGGATGGATGAGCAGGGGAGAGAGGAGAATGTAGAGACCAGAAAAAGAGAGAAAGGCAGAGGTGAAGAGGAGGTGAGGCAAGAGGCTTGAAGCCACGTGGACCCACACGTAAGTGAGGATTCAAAGTGGGAAGGACTCAGGAATCACTTGGTCCCATCACCCACAGAGAGCCTTCCAACAATTTACAGAGTGATTACTATATACCACGCACTCCACTAAATGTTTTCATGTCTAACAATGACCTCCAGTATTACAGATAACGCTGTGAATTGTATATTACTCTCCCCATTTTACAGCTGGGAACATTGAGGCTTAGATGAGTTCAGTGTCAGGTAAAAGAGCACAGTGAGTAACTGGCAGACCCTGGAAATGAATCCTGGTCTATCTCTGAGGCCTGTGCTCATCACTGCTGGGTCCTGCCTCTAAGGTTCTATAGACATGTCTATGGTCAAACAGCCTGTGAAATCTGACTCTAAGGGTAAATGAGAGAGACAAATTTTAGAAGATGAGAACTGCACCACAGGCTCTGCTTCCCAGATGATGAGCTCTGAGCCCACATACTCTGCTCCAGTGACATGGTCCCCATTTCCTCTCTCTGGCTCTATGGCCTGGGTGCTGCAGGAGCCACTAAGAACCAGATGCCTAATTCTTTTTCTCCTACGTCTTTCATGAACTCTGTACCGACAATGTTCGATAGCCAGCTACAAAGGAGAAATATTTCCAGGGCCCAGATCCACTGTCACGGAACAATTAGAAAGAGTGAATTTATACTGAGCCTCAGTAAGCAGGTACCTGGCACACTGGCTTACCCTCCTGCCAAGGGCAAGAAGCTCCCTGTGTCTGGAGGTCTAAGTGGGGTTGGGAGTGGAGGGCTAGCAAAAGCACCCAGGTGTGCGCTGTGTATAGTAGACGCCGCATGGACTTTGTTGAGAACTGTGCTGGAATTAAGCCCTCAGTCCCTGCTTGGACTCATCTGCTGATCAGGCCAGTATGAGCATGAGCCAGTTCTCTGTAAAAGAGAAGTTGGGGGCAGGTTTGTTCCAGGAAACAGGTGGAAAAAGAGGATCAAATTGAGAAAAACTGATCAGTGTCGATGGCGGGAGCCTCTGAACGACCAAGGTGCATCAGGTGGGGAGGCAAGGTCCTGGGGGACACACGCTTTTTACTTTTTTTCTCTCGATATTGCTGATGAAGTGTTCTATCTTCAAAGTGTCATCTGACTGTGATAAAGAGAAAGGGGTAAGTGAATATGTCACAGACTCAAAGTCCACTTCGCTCTCCTCCTGCCTTGTCATAGGAATCCCAACACCCTTGAGGTCCCTGGAATCCTGACTGATGGCCAATCACAAACATCCCTTCCTCCACCTTCCTTGACTCCCTTGTGCCCATGTGATGCCAATCAGAAAACAGCACACATCAGGGGGAGATGAGTAGGGGGTGCTTCTGTGTCTGATAAAAGGAACAGACATGGCTGGCTCCAGCCTCTTCACCCTCCTTTCTGCTTTGACCACAGACAAGATGCTTGGTGCTGCAGGAGTTCCTATGACCAACAGCTACCACACTAAGGTAGGTGGAGGGGGGTGGCGGGGTCAAGCAGAAAGACCGAAGCAGCCTGGGTCCTTAGTGACCCTCAAGAGGAGAAATGCCCCTGCCGTGGGCTGTGGACTCCCAGGTGAAAAGTAAACTCTTGTCTGCCCCACTGCTGGTGAGGTACCCTGCCCACACCTGCTGAATGAACTTCTACTGGGTCTGAAGCAACGGGTCTTGGGCATACCTGTCTAATATGTGGTAGTTTAAAAGGTATTTTCTCAACTATATCTCATTTGATTCTTATGTCAAACCCCTAAAATAGGTGAAACAGATGCTGTGAGCTCATATGAAGCTAAGGACACGGCTTAGCACGTGAAGCCATTAGGTCAGAGCACTAAGACGACTAGTGGCAGGGCGGGGGTCTGAGTGCACTGAGCTCATATCACCTTGGACAGCACTGGTACAAAGATGCACCCTGCCAATGGCTGCCAACTGACTTTCATTTCAGGGGGCAGTTATCCTTGGATTATGATCCTGTAAGAGTCAGCACACGATCACAAAATAAAAGTAAGCAAAACTATAATCATTTGTGTCCTGGCTTCAGCTGAAGAATGGGAAGAGCCCTGCTAGTTACAATGGCATCAGACAAGCCACTGAGTAAGGATGGGGAACAGCTTTCTCCTTCCTAAGATTCCTGCAAACCAGGAGATGTGCTGTACTGGGGGTCATTGAGGAGGAATTATTATCTGGCCCAAACGGTGAGGAATTTGTCCAGGAAAGTGGCTACACCTCCCCTTCTCCTTCAAGTTGTTACCAAACTGCCCCTGGTTTAAGTTACCCAACTGCCAATTCATTCCAGCTAAACATCATGCCTAACAAAATAGGACAAAGTCTCTATACCAGCAGATGAGCTATAGCAACTCTAGTAAATGATCTAATATTTTAAAATACAGAAAGAGGGAAGGAAGAAGAGGGAAAGAAGAGGGGAGGATTAAAGGAAGGAAGAGGGGGAGAGAAGGAAGGAGAGGAAAGGGAGGGTAGAAAAGAGGGAAAGAGGAAGAGAGGGAAGGGGAGAAGCAGGGAGACAGGAAGGGACAGAAGGAGACAGGGAAGAAGAAAGGAAAATCTTTGAATTGGATGCATCCCATCTTTGGCAGGGGTTCAAATTCCATCTCTCCCAGACCCAGTTTCCTCCTGGTAAATGCAGGTAACAGTGCTCCTTACAAGGTGGTGGGGAGGCCCCGCGTGTCTGTCATCACTCACTGCAAGTGTACTGGCGCCATCTGGAGATCTGGACAAACCCTGGCAGGTTTTGAGGACCTGGAATGACCACCAGTTGGTCTGGATCCACAGGGCTGTACGCTGCCCTACTCCATTCCCTAAAATGGTAATGGTCGTGACCTCTGGGGGTGTGTTGAGGAAGAGCTGCAGGACCCTATGGGGAAGCCCTCTGCTGACTCCCACTGCAAGCCCCCAGCGGTCTTGAAACTCCCCAGCAGTCTGGACAGAGGATGAAGATACTGAGTAAAAGACAGTGCGGGTGGCTTCCTAAACCCCTTCCTCTCACCACCCCCGGCCCACCTTCCCCCCTCCTTCACTTGAGCTGTGAGTTGTGACTTCATTGAGGAAATCAGATGGAGTCTCCCTAACCCACACATGGACTATCACTCACCCCTTATAGGGGCCATCCTTATCCTCCGAGTTCTGACATCTTCAAAAGCCATTTGGGCTCATGGGAGTACTCTCCCACTTACTTTTAAACTTCATTTTTAAATACTCTTCCCCACCCCCCGCTACTTTTCTCTTGTCTAGGTCAGTATCTCTGTCTCACCAAGCTCTATTAAGGCAGATATGCCTTTGCAAGTCCTGATATTCAAGTAGGTTCCTGATAACTGGTTCTACAACAACTGTTTCAGATACAATGAAAATGGGCCAGGTTTCATCTTTGGATCTGGGGCAGAAGCAAATGGTTTCACCCATTCAGTTTAAGTTGCCACATAGAATCCCATAGAACTTTTCCTTGAAATCTATCCATCATAGATATAATCAGGCTCCTGGGATTTGAGGGGACAGGCAGGAGAAAGAGGAAGAAGTTATGGAGAGTCCATTTCTTGGGAGATGGTCCAGTGTAGGGGCTGCAGTATACAACCCTTCAATTCAATCTTGGTTCAGCCATGCCATTTATTATGTGTAGGGTCTTAACCTCTGTTTGCCTCAGTTGCTCACTCAAAAATGTCTGAGCCACCAGGGAGTCTCAAAAATATAGAGTGGGTAGCCGTTCTCTTCTCCAGGGGATCTTCCTGACCCAGGGATCGAACCTGGGTCTCCTGCATTACAGGCAGATTCTTTACCATCTGAGCCATGAGGGAAGCCCCACTAATAGTAATGACTTGACAGAACTGTTGTGAGGATCATGCCTGGTATATAGAAGTCCTCAAATATTAGCTATTATCATCACCTCCCCAAGGAGCCCAAAGTAGTTAAAAACAGAATCAGAGAAGAGAGAAGCAAAGCCAGCTAGCTGTAAAAATTTCAACTGACTATAGATAACTCCAGCCTTCCCTGAAGCTCCCTCCAGCCCTAAGGTTGGACCAGGATTCTTGAGGGGGAAGTCCTGCGTTATCTTGAGTGCAGACAGACTCACACCAGATTTTATGAGCATATGCTGTTTATATGAATTTTACTTAAGTATAAAATTGTATATAGATGCTAAATATGATTTTGAGAAGCATACATATTACTACATTATAAAAATCTTCTCAATTGGTTTATCCATTTCTCGAAGGTCATAGTACCTCTTCTTATAATAAAGTGATAAATTTTGCTTCCAGAAACACTTGATGCTTGTAAATTTACAAAAAAACATTGTAAATGATGCTCCCAATCTGTATTTTTGCTATAAAACTCCACCAACCAGCTCTGTTCTTGCAGGGCCTATTTCAAAGTCTCAATGACTGGCTTTGTGCTGATGCAGAAGGTAGTAATACAGGGCAAAGTTCATGGTGTCAGTTCTCACCAAGAATGATTCCTTGGGGATTCAGGCTAGCTTGGGAAGCCAGCTGGGAGCCAGCTCACACAGACACCTCGTATACCTGGTCCCTGAGGCAGTGAACACAGCACCAGGAAGAGTTCAAACTTCCTTCAACTGGCCCAACACACTCAAGTATCTTATTTGACTACCACTCTCAGATTTATAATCTGAGTTGCCTCTAATCTCATTTTAAAACATGTCTACCTGACTATTTTCTCTGAGAAACAGCCAGAAATCCACACTTCTATTTCCTTTTACTGACGTGGGTTGCTTTCTTCACCGAGTTTCTCAACAAGGGAGGATAAACAGACCACAGGGAGCCCATGTAAAGGCTCCTCTTTGGGGTGTGTCTGAGCCCCTCTCTGGCAAGGCCGATGGGGAAGGAACTCCCTCTCCCAGGAGGTGGCCAGGCAGCCTCAGGGATCTGCCTTCTCCACAACCT
Source organism: Bos mutus (assembly GCF_027580195.1). NCBI lineage: Eukaryota > Metazoa > Chordata > Mammalia > Artiodactyla > Bovidae > Bos > Bos mutus. The sequence continues at coordinate 72,948,829 of NC_091618.1, read as the reverse complement.
CTCCACAGCTCTCAAGTCTCCAGGGCCTGAGCATCTTCTGCTGGGCTGAGCCACTGCAGCAGGTGTGTGCGACCACCACCCAGCTCAGCCTCCTCTCTCAGTACCCCTGTGTTTCATAGGGTGGCCACATCCTCTTGGCCCAACCAGCTTCCACTGGGCATGGCTAAGCACAGATGTGTTCCCTATAGCTGTGACTGTGCTTCTGGAAGAACTCAAATGATGCCTCGAAGTTGCATCCCAAACCATTTTCCTCTAAGCTGTGCTTGCATAATGTTCTATCTGAGGGATTCATGATACCAGTATGATATCTCAGTTGTCCTTATACATCTGGGCCTCACATTCAGAAAGGCACGCCTTTCAGACTATTGTACATTCACAAGCATTATGTCTCTCTCCTTTCAAGAACTATCTTAACCCTTTCTTCGCTTGAAAGGAACAATCTCGCAAGGCTTTTGTAACTCTTCTTTACACAGCCCTCTGGCTTTTCTCCATGCTGGTGAGCATGTGGGTACCTGAGACCCGCTGGCCACCCCTTTTTCAGGGAGCATAGCTTCCGCACATTTGGTGTCGCTCAATGGCTCCTGGCCACAGAAAGCCGTTTGTCTCGGCTCACAGACGGCAATTTCTTTTCCCATCCCTAAACACCATTGTTCCCATACCGTGTGCCAAACTGTTAGGGCTGGAGTAATAGTAAAAAGCCTCGAGGCAAATTACAACCACAACAGCTGTGTTTACTAAGAGCTTTACAAATGAACTCATCCCAGCGTCATGAGAGCGGGCAGGCAGTGGCTCGGAACCTTCCAGAAACACCCCACCCTCAGAATGATCACTGACTGCCTCAGCCTCCTGCTACCCCAGCCAGTCCCAGCTCTTGGAGGGGACCCTATGCTTCGCACCAGGGATCTTTTTTCACCCACAATACGTTGATCTGTATTCTTCTCCCAGCTGCAATGATTTACACTCGGCTGTTTATCCTCTGGGAGGGCTGCCAGTCACCGACAAAATAGGCAACTGGATGCCGATTCTGCAGAGGCAACAAGAAAACAACTGTCCACCCTGAGGGCCCTCGAATGCCTGCCTAACCACCTGCGGAAAGGCCTGAAATTCCACCATTCATCATTCACACCTTTGGACTGTTGGTGAGCACTCTAAATGCAATACATGTTGCAGTGCATGGCATCAAGAGAACTATCACTCATCCATAACTTTATGTGGATTTGTTTCTTCTAAACAGGTGGCTTCCCAGCTGGCACTAATGGTAAAGAACCCACCACCCAGTGCAAGAGAAATAAGAGACTTGGTTTCAGTCCCCAGGTTGGGAAGATCCCCTGGAGGAGGGCATGACAACCCACTCCAGTATTCTTGCCTGGAGAATCCCATAGACAGAGAAGGTGGGCTACAGTCCATGGGGTCACAAAGAGTTGGACATGATTGAGGTAATTTAGTACAACAACTCCAAAACTTTGTTTTGTTAACTGTAAAACTGACACATGCTTCACGAGGCTATGTTGAAGTTGCTTTGCAACTTCTCAAATTCCTGAAATTCATATCTGAATTACTGGATTAAAAAGCAAGCATTCTTGAGAGAGAATTCACTGCAACTGGTACCAACTCGGCACTCTTGCATGGATTAATTTAGGCAACTTGCTATTACCACGGAAATGAGAGGGCAGGTCCTTGGGCTATGAGCACAGGATACAGCCTAGTAAAACAAGGGCGTACATGCCTTCTGACATGGGGTGGTTCTTAGCCAAGTAGCAGCCATCCACCAATCCACCATGTGTGAAAAAGAAGCTATTAAGGTTTTACTCACCTAGGAAAATTCTGACTCCCTAGTACAACTCGCCTGTTTAAAAGAATGACCTAGAGCAACATACAATTCCCAGGTCTCTTTGGTGGAGGTTCTGATTCAGTGAGGCTGAGCAGGGTCCCTTACATCTGGATGCTTCACAAATTTCCAGGTGGAACTTACGATTGGGCAAGTTTGTTTAACGCTGACCTAGATTCTAAGCACCAACTTAAGCTTCCCTGTGGTTCCTTGGAACAGAGGCTGGAAATCATTTTTTTAAAAAGCAAAAAACCCCACAAATCTCTGCTACCCCCAGAGCACTGGGCCAGTTCCCTGCACAGACCTACAACAGAGCCGCTGCTTGAAACTATAGCCCTGAGAAGCTCTATCAGCTGGGTTCAAAGGGGAGGTCTTCACTCCCAGGTGGGAAGGAGTCTAAAGACTTTATTACATTATACATGAGCGTGAGCTGACAGGCTCCACATCCCAGACACAAAGTCGATGACGGCCATGCATTCTTCCCGGGCTCCCCCAGTTGCCAACCCAGAGGTTGAAACTTCATTTTCAAACCACAAGACAGCTTGGCAGAAACAGCTCTGGCAGTGTATTATCAGGGTTGGGCTCTGACAAGAAGAAAAACTCGAAGTCTCACAGTCAAATTTCAAGAACCAGGGCTTCCTACTAGAGCCGCAGCTGAAAACGGCCTTCATCTTCCTCTCAAAACTTCCCTGATGCCTCAAAACTTGACTGACATCCACACAGGCCACTCAAAGGATGCCGTGGCCCAGATAAAACATGGAATTCATTCTCCCATTCAAAGCTTCTTCTGTCATTTCACCCTTTTGTGAAGAAACACATTCCCTGAGAGCAGGAGATAGAAAGGGGGGCTTCTTTCTGGCCTCCCAGGGGCAAGTCACAGTCTCAAACACCTCTGGGGGCCGAGCAGCTTATGGAGGTTAGAGATGGACCTGGAAGGACTGTCACCCTGGAATATCCCCTAACCCCTACATGGCAGTTGCCACTACTCAGCTCAGCCACCCTATGGTATGTAAAGAGAGTCCGGTTTGCCATACCACCTGCATTTTCAAGAGAAACTGGGGATTCTGGCTTTTCAGATGAACTTTCCCAAATGGCAAATGTCCCAATTTAAAAAAGGTTGTGTTGGGAATTCCAGGGCAGTCCAGTGGTTAGGGCTCTGTGCTTCCACCGCAGGGGCCATGGGCCCAATCCCTGGTCAGGGAACTAAAATTAAAATCCAGCAAGCCTTGCGGTGTGGTGGAAAAAAAATACATTGTGCTGGTTAAACAAAAACATTTGTGGGGTAAGCTATGTGGGAGAAGAATCTGAAAAAAAATATGTACATATCTTATATGCATGTATATAAACATACATATATATATATTCTCTTTCAGATACTTACATATATATGTATACATATGTATATATCTGTATATAAAACTGATTCACTTTTCCATACACCTGAAACTAACACAACATTGAAAATCAACTATATATCAATAAAAAAATTAATCAATTAAAAAAATGTCTGTGGGGGATGTTGGTGGGGGCTTTTGGTCCTTGCAGTGCCCTCTTCTGCCTCCCTCCCTCCTGCCCCTTTCCATCCACCTTCTAGACACATCCTCTCTGGCTGCCAGTACCACACAGGCGGCCTGTCCCCTGGCACCAGTGACCCCTCTCCCCAAACCTTGCCAGTGTTCCTGCAGCCAGCAGCAATCGGGGGCGGGGGCTGATGGCTTCCCAGGTGGCCTCATCTCTGGACAGCAATGACGGCTGAGTTATACTTCATATGATCTTCTTTGAAAGCTCAACAAGTTCAAGAGCAGCCTGTTTACCATCCTTTGGTGGATTATCCAGGACCAGTCTGATTCCTCATCTCCTGGCTGCCCCTGTGGAGTTCTCACCCATAGCCTCCATCACGCTCACTGTTTCCCAGCCAAACACGCTAGGTTCTTCAAGCAGTCTTTGTAAAGCAAGGTCCGAGTCTCCGTACATTGTATTCCTTCCAATCAAAAGGTCTAATTTACCTAGATTATAACAGTAACAGTGAAACCTAACAGATACTAAGGAACACCAGGCATTGCTTTAAGAGCTTTGTATTTAGTAACTCATGCATTCTTACTCAGAACGCTAAGAGGGGTGCTGTTATTACCACCCATTTTACAGATGAGAGGAGAGAGGCCCAGGGAGCCTAAGGCACTGGCCTGCGACCACACAGCTGGTCAGGGCAGAACCAGGATGGAACCCCATCAGAAGTCACCACCACACCCTAGAGCACAAAGTGCTCTCAAATGGATGGGAACACCAATCCTTCACCACTGAAGGTCCATTATCCACACTGTTGACTCACATAAGCTTACTGTCAGTGACTCTCTGAAATCTCTTTTACATAAACGAATGCTAAGTCCCAGGAACCCCATCCTTTCCCCAGGCGGTGGGTTTTATGGACTCTGTGCCTGGCCTGGTCCAATTACCACCCTGTTGTCCTATTTCTGATGGCCCATAACATTGTCCTGGAGGTGCTCTTCCCTGCGCCCTTGCTCTTAAAAGAATTAGGAGGAGGCCAAGGAGGAGTTCAGATTATAGAATCGTGGAACTCTGGGGAATCAAACAAAAGAACATCCAGGCCTCCACCTCATTTTACAGATGAGGAAAGTGAGACCTGGACGGCAAAAGAATTCCAAGGACAAGCAGCCAGCGAGCAGTGCAGTCGAAATTAGAACCTGGGCATCTGCTTCCCACCCAGGGCTCCTCCAGCTGCTCCAGACTGTTTTCAGCCCACGTTTCTGGGCTTAAACAGGAGGATGACGAGGAAAATGTGCTCTATGTGCCAGTCGACAAGGAAACCTCAGTGGGTTTAAGATGACAGCCGAGAGCTGGCTGAATCAGGGGGCAGACCGCTACGATGATGAGATTGGGGGGAAAAGGCCGCCCAAGGCTCTCTGAGCTCTGAGTTCAGCATTCAGTCCTGCGCACATTCGCTCCTACACTCCGACGGGCTCATGCCAGATGCCCTGCGGGCTTAGGTACAGTCAGCACGCAGCCCAGGCTAGTGTTTGAAAAGTCCTTAAGTCTTCTGGACTGTAGGCTTTAATGTCTTAAAAGACTATGATTCATGCCTGATGTTTCTCTTTGCGTTCGGCATCTCTTCCTTGTTCCCCTGTCCCACACCCCTAAGCTTATACTTAAATGTGGGCAAAGGCTCTGCAGAATGACTGCCCTTTTCATGGGCCAGGCACTGAGCCAGACAGGACAGCATGTACAGGTGACCAAGGCTTGGCCAGCAATCACCCAGGAGGAGCATGTCCACTCGGGGACATGGAAGTCATCCCTGAGGGGAAGAGACGTACTCCCTGCCTCTGGCAAGGGTGGTCTCACAGAGACCGTGATGGGGTCTTTTCTGATTGCCCATTCAAGGGGGATAAACCGGGAAAGATACAGGGATGCTTCCAAAGGCTCTTCTGATGGAAACCAGAACCAGGACCTGTGATCACAATGCCTACATTTTCCGGAAAAACTTTAGTAAGACTGATTTTAATTTCATTATTTCAAAATATATAGGCCAATTTGACTTAAGGTAGGCTTAAATATGGGACTTCCTATGTGGCCCAGTGGTAAAGAACCCACCTGCCAATGCAGGAGACACAGGTTCAAGCCCTGGGTTGGGAAGATCCCCTAGAGTAGGAAATGGCAACCCACACCAGTATTCTTGCCTTGGAAATCCTGTGGACAGAGGAGCCTGGAGGGCTAAAGTTTGTGGGGATGCAAAAGAGTTGGACATGACTTAGCGACTAAACAACAACAGATTTGAATGTATCTGGTTTATCTCCATCTCATCTGGGAAGAAAAGTCTGGCCAAGTATTTTAAAGAACAAGATGACAAGGTTTAACCTGCTTACAAAAACATGTTCCTTTCAAGGATTTCAATACATCCTTTAATGACAAAGGTCTTTGGTGATTCATTAAAACAATATACTGCTGCTGCTGCTGCTAAGTTGCTTCAGTCGTGTCCAACTCTGTGTGACCCCATAGACGGCAGCCCATCAGGCTCCGCCGTCCCTGGGATTCTCCAGGCAAGAACACTGGAGTGGGTTGCCATTTCCTTCTCCAATGCATGAAAGTGAAAAGGGAAAGTGAAGTCACTCAGTCGTGTCTGACTCTTAGCGACCCCATGGACTGGAGCTCACCAGGCTCCTCCGTCCATGGGATTTTCTAGGCAAGAGTACTGGAGTGGGGTGCCATTGCCTTCTCCGAAACAACATACTAAGAGCAGTTAAATCTTCTTATGAAATAAAATGGCAGTTCTCCAAACAACTATTTCCAATTTTGCATTAATTTAAATTAAGTCCAAATCAACGAAATTAGTGAGCTAGATGATGACACAGTTTCTAGAATGAGATTTTATCAGACTCAGAAGAGAGACTTTCAAGATTTATTTCTGGTTGTTTAAAGCAGCTGTACTCTTTCTCCCAGAGAAATCTGACTGGACATCCAAATCTATGCCACAGACAAACCGGGGCTGCTGTAGTAAGTGGGCCCGGAGGAGCTGGTCTCCGGGGCTCTGAAGGACACAGGTGAATAATCACTGATCTCATCCAGGGCTCAGCAAACTTTCTCTATAAACGGACAGGCAGCAAATATTTTAGACTTTGTGTGAGCATGTATGCTCTCTGTCATATATCCCTTTGCTTTTACTTATTATTCATTGTATTTTTTACAACTTTAAAAATGTAAAAACCATTTCTAGCTTCAGGCCAAAGGCCCACAGGTCCTGTTAACTTTGATTTAATTTTTAACAGCCTTATTGAGGTATGATTGGTGTATAATAAACTGCATTTTTTGTTTGTTTGTTTTTTTAAACTTGCACCCATGGCCAGGTGTGTTTTTTAAAAGCAATATAACAGTTTCTGGCAACATTGTAACAATGAACATTTTCCCTCCCAGATGCTTGGCTTCTGAGGCATCTTGTACAGATGTATTCAAAAAGCCTGCTCCTTCCACACGGTCATCTGTTCAAATGTTTGCCCCTCCTCCAAGGAAAAAAAGTGGCACATATTTAAAGTGTGCAATTTGTAAGTGCTGACATATGGATATAACTCGGACCCATCACCACCATCAAGACAGCAGACATGCCCACCTCTCTCACCCCTCCTCCCGGCAACCAGCCATCTGCCTTCTATCCCCATGTATCAGTTTGCCTTTTCTAGAGTTTTATATCGGAGAAGGCAATGGCACCCCACTCCAGTACTCTTGCCTGGAAAATCCCATGGACAGAGGAGCCTGGTAGGCTGCAGTCCATGGGGTCACTAAGAGTCGGACACGACTGAGCGACTTCACTTTCACTTTTCACTTTCCTGCATTGGAGAAGGAAATGGCAACCCACTCCAGTGTTCTTGCCTGGAGAATCCCAGGGACGGGGGAGCCTGGTGGGCTGCCGTCTATGGGGTCGCACAGAGTAGGACACGACTGAAGCGACTTAGCAGCAGCAGCAGCAGCAGAGTTTTATATTCAAAGACTCATATAGTATAGACTCTTTCTCATGTTTGATTCTCCCACTCAGTGTCATTATTTTAAGGTCTGCCATGTTGCTGTGTTTATCAATAATTCAATCTTCTTCATTCATGTTGTTTAGTCGCTCAGTCACGTGCGACTCTTTGCAACCCCACGGACTGTAGCCCACCAGGCTCCTCTATCCATGGGATTTCCCAGGCAAGAATACTGGAGTGGGTTGCCATTTCCTCCTTCAGGGGATCTTCCCAACCCAGGGATTGAACCCATATCTCACTGCATTGGCAGGCAGATTCTTTACCACTGAGCCACCAGGGGAGAGGGCAGGAAAAGGAAGCTGGAAGTGCTACTCAAAAAATCCCACAGATAGTCCAGCCTCTTCCCAGGCTCTCTCACTGCTAATTTCACCAGAGCTTTTGAAAAACAAAAAAAAATTTTTTTTTTGACTGTGCAGTGCAGCATGAGGGATCTTAGGTCCCTGACCAAGGATTGAACCCACATCCCCTACAGTGGAATCACAGAGTCTTAACCATTGGACCACCATAGAAGTCCCTTGAAAACCTCTTGACACCTCTCGATGGTCTGAGGAACTTGCACAACTACCTCCATTCCTTTCCCCTTAAATCCCTCCTTCTGGTGTCCCTCAGGCCAGAGACACTTGGAATCTCCCAAGTCATACATACCCTAAATTGCACAGATAAATCAACGTGAAAAGAAATCAAAAGGAGATTGATTCATTCATCCAGTAGGTACTGCGTGCCTACGGTGTGCCAGGCACTGTGCTGGGTAGAATAACATCAATAATGATTCCTGTCCCCAGACTGCTTCATTTCTTAGCAATCAAGAAGAGATTGACAGAAATGATAAGTATATGATCACAAAATGATTTACATAAAAAGTAGGGGAGAGGATGCTGTGTTTGAGATGGGGAGAGGATGCTGTGTTTGGGATGGGGAGAGGTGACATTTGGTTGAGAGCACACACATGGGACACGATGGCCCCAGGAGGTGAGGGCTGGGGGAAGCCGGGGCAGGGAGCAGCCCTGCAGAGCCTGAATCCCCCTGCAAACTGGATTTCACAGGACACAACGTGCTCCAAGTTTACAATGAAGCCACTGCAGGGACTCCAGGCAAGGAGGAACACAGTCCAATTTATATTTTTAAAAAGATCACATGGGCCGCTGCTGTGTGGAGACGGGATTACAAAGGCCAGGAAGTTAGAACAGAGAAGGGAAAGGCTGTGGCACATTTCTGTCGGTAGCTGTAGGGATCTATATCCTGGATGATGAATTACATGTTCAGAAACTGCTTTTGTTCTCCCTCATTTGCACATTCGTTTTGAATGGCTGTTATTACATACAGACATGTAAAGATTATTACAGATTAAAGGCAATATCATCTCATTCTAATGCACTGCCAAGTTTTCCAGGAAATGCCTCAGAGACAGAATTTCAACTTTTAGTTGATTTATCAGAAACTTGAATATGGGGTAAACATTGAATGTGAGAAGCAACCGTGGTAGTGTTACATTTTTATTGAAAAAATGGCAGTTCTGTGGGATATCTGTTTGGAAATTTCATCATTTAATAATTGAAATGTGATAATAAAACTATATTACAAGAAAAAAAAATCACCCTACTCCCTGCACCCTGGGTCCTGTGGGTACTGTTCAGTGTCATTTTAGGGGAAGCTTTAAAACCACAGTCTTATAAAGAACAGACTCATGGTTGTTAAGGGGGAGCAGGGGTTGGGGAAGGATGGAGTAGAAGGTTGGGGTTAGCAGATGAAAGCTGTTATGTATAGGATGGATAGACAAAAAGGTCCTACTGTAGAGCACAGGGAACTATATTCAATATCCTACCTAAAACATACTGGAAAAGAATATGAAAAAGAATGTGTATTTATATATATATATATACACATATATATATAATTGAATCACTTTGTTGTACAGAAGAAACTAACACTTAACTATACTTAACAAAATCAACTATACTTAATAAAAATAATAATAAAAAGAGCACACAGTCTTTGTCAGCGAGATAAAAAGGAACTTTCCAAATTTGGATGAGACTATCTGACTTTGGTTGCTGCCAGGCAGGCTAGGGCTGGGGCGTCAGGCCCCCGGGTCTGCAGCCAGAAACAATTGAACGTGCTCAAATCAGGCATATTTACTCTGCAGAACTGGCTGTGAGGCTGTTGCTGACTCTGTGTGTGGTAAGCACCCAGGAGCAATGGTTTACCTGTTAATGTTTGTCCAGTGCACCAATATCACCCACGCTTCCTGGTTTCTGAATCCTGCTTGAAGCACGGACTCCCTCTGCTCAAGCTCCTAGTGCAAGTGGCAGCCAGGAGGCATGTTTCCTAGCGGGGGCTGGAACACTGACCGGGCTCTGGGTTGGTCCTGCCATGGGCCACGCCCCTTCATCTCCTTAAGCTGGTTTCTGTGCTAGAAAGCAAGCTGGTGAAGGAAGTGACAGCTGATACCTCAGATGGAGTCACCATGCACTCTCTAAATAATGGCTGTGAAAGGCCCAGTTCACATCAGTTCAGTTCAGTCACTCAGTCATGTCCAACTCTTTGCGACCCCATGAATCGCAGCACGCCAGGCCTCCCTGTCCATCACCAGCTCCCGGAGTTCACCCAAACTCATGTCCATTGAGCCGGTGATGCCATCCAGCCGTCTCATCCTCTGTTGTCCCCTTCTCCTCTTGCCCCCAATCCTTCCCGGCATCAGGGTCTTTTCCAATGAGTCAACTCTTCGCATGAGGTGGCCAAAGTATTGGAGTTTCAGTTTCAGCATCAGTCCTTCCAATGAACACCCAGGACTGATCTCCTTTAGGATGGACTGGTTGGATCTCCTTGCAGTCCAAGGGACTCTCAAGAGTCTTCTCCAACACCACAGTTGAGAAGTGTAAACCCTGCACTAATACTAGGCCCTCTTTCAGTATAGCGTTGGGGCTTCCCTTGTGGCTCAGCTGGTAAAGAATTCACCTGCAGTGAGGGAGACCTGGGTCTGACCCCTGGGTTGGGAAGATCCCCCAAGGAAGGGAAAGGCTACCCACTCCAGTATTCTGGCCTGGAGAATTCCATAGACTGTATAGTCCATGGGGTCTCAAAGAGTTGGACACAACCGAGCGACTTTCAGTTTCACTTATTATCATGTTAGTTATTGAATAAGTGGTAGCCTCTGCTGACTGCCTACTATCAAGAGATGTCAGGCCCAGGGCGGGGGACTCCGTCTTTACAGTAACACAGATCTTAGTAAAGTCACACTTCGTTTTCCATGGATTGCTTATCCATCAGCCTTAATTACACAGAACATAACCAAGAATCCTCAAACAGCTAAAAAGATGTGATGAGATCCATGCCAGGACTGTTGGCCAAATGTGTCCTTCAAGAAAGACTCAGTTTACAAAGGACATGGTGTAGTTCAGAGGTCAACAAACTTTTCTATAAGGGGCCAGATAATAAACAGTTTAGGCTTTGATTGTCACACAGTGTCTATTGCAAATATACCACTCTGCCACTTTAGTGCAAAAGCAGCCATAGGCAATGGGCAGGTGTAGCTATGGCCTTTTTTTTTTTTAATAGTTGGTTTATAGTATCTTGTTAGTTTTTGTGTATAGCAAATGATTCAGTTACAACTACATATTTTTTCTTTTTCATATTCTTTTCCATATGGGACTCACAATTTCTTTTTTTTCTAATTTCTTTCTCTTTTTTCTTCGCACATCACCAGGAATGCGGGATCCTAGCTTCCTGAGCAGAGATCAAACCTGTGTCCCCCTGTGCTGGAAGGGCAGAGCCCCAACCAGAATGAGCTATGCTCTAGTAAAATTTCATTTACAAAAACAGAATTGGCTCAAGGGCCAGAGTTTGCCAACAGAGTTTAAAAACTGGAATCTGAATATCTGAGAGCAGGTTTGTAAATGCAGTTCCTTAAAAGTCCTACCCTGAACCCCAGCTCCTCCACAACCTCACATTGCCATCAGTTCTCATTATGTTTCCGATCTGACCCCAATAATTATGTTAATAATAGCAAACATTTAGACTTACACTGTGCCAGGCCCTTTTCTAAGCACTTTACATACCTTACCCAAATTAAATCAATGAAGAAACCCTATTGTCGTCATTCCCATGAAAAACGAAGCCAAGTCAAGTTAAGCAACTTACCTTGGGGTGTAGAGGCAGGATTTGAACCCTGCCATCTGGCTCCACATCAGTGTTCTTGACCACTATGCCCTACTGCCTGGCAGGTACCAACTGTACATGTCAGGATGACAGATGACTAGGCAGGTACTGGGCTTTCTACCTCCTCGAAGAGTCCACTGTTGACCATGGGCTTGCCCCACTCGAAGGGGTCAGGCACCAGAGACTGGCAGGAGCAACACTTTGCCATTGTGCTTAGTAAGTAAGTAAGTACTTACTAAGTAAGACTGGGGGGGAAGTAAGACTGGGGGGCTGGTGGAATGAGTAACTAGCATGGGTAAAAAGTAACATGAGAGCTGGCAGCCTGACAGGAGGAGCAGGAAGGCCAAAGTAAAGAGGAAAAAGGAATTATTTATTCACGGACTGGCCAACTACTCAGGGCCAAGCACTCTCCACAACCCCAAACATCCCAAGGCCTTATGCTTTGATCAACCTCACGTGGGTATCACCGAGGGGCTTGTGTGAAATGCAGGATCTCGGCCCTGCCCCAGAAGGTCTGAATCAGAGTGAGCATCTACTACAAGGTCTCATGTGGTTCCCTTGCACTCAAGGCTGAGAAGCCCTGCCCTACACGGCAGTTGTTACCGCTCCCATTTCCCGGGTCACGCACCTAAGGCTCGAAGAGGTTAATTACTTCCCACATTGGTGAACTGCAGGCTTATGTCTGAACTCCAGCTTGTTGTTTAGGGGCTATGCCTATTTCTTGGAGGGGCTCAAAGCAAGTTCTTCAAGACATTTACTTCAGCAGCAAATGTGTATCAAGAAGTAATACAAATATCATGGTATGTAACATGTTGACCTACCATCAATAGAAAAATTGATGTGGATCAATATATGCAATTGTGCTCAGGATGAATTGTTAAGAAACATGAAAATGAAAAATTCAGTTAAGCAAGTTTCAATGACTTAATTTCTACAATTTTCAAAATCTCTTACTTTTAAGAAACTACCTTAGTTTTTACTCCCTGATGACTTAAGGTAACAGGAAGCTGAAGGACTCTGAATTCAGAAACACAGGACAGATGTCCCTCTTTCTAGGCACAAGTATTAGCTGATGACAATGACCAGACTGCCCCAGAGATAGATGAGGACAATCTAAATCTGTGGGTTCTTGGGCTAAGAAACAGGTTTGTACTTGGGATCAGGCTTTTGCAATCTCATGTGATGCTAAGGGTCTTGAGTAATGATGCTTTCTAAGTGGGCGTCTTTGGGATTCTGGACTCAGGACAGCCAGGTCCTCTCTCTCCCAGTCACCTCTCCACTATGTATTATAACATCAGGAGAGGACCAAAGGGTAACTCCACCATGAATTAGGGAAGAGCTGAAGAGTTAGCCCACTCCTCCTTTGCCTGTATTTTTAACAACAAGGAACAGAAACAACCCAGAATACTACAAGGGAACACAATGAGATAGAGACGTATGATCCAGAAAAAGAAAGCTTCCAGGACTTCCTTCGTGGCCCAGTAGGTAAGAATCTGCCTGCCAATGCTGGGGACACAGGTTCGATCCCTGGCCAAGGAAGATTCCACTTGCCAAGGGGCAATTAAGCCCATGTTCCACAACTACTGAGCCTGCACTCTAAAGTCCGAGAGCCGCAACTACTGGATCATTGCACCTACAGCCTGTGCTCTGCAATGAGAAGCCACTACAGTGAGAAGTCCGTGCACCACAACTAGAGAGCAGCCCCTGTTTGCCGCAACCAGAGAAATGCCCACATACAGCGGCAAAGACCCAGCGCAACCAATAAATAAATAAATGAAATTTAAAACTGCACACGCTCAAGCACACACACACACAAAGAAAGCTTCCAGGAACTCTAGCAGCTACTTTCTCTTTGTCTCCAGGCTGCATGGGTGGTGTCTTCCTGTCTGCCTTCCTACCTGCCCCCCAGCCCCCCCACCCTTCACCCCCAACCCCTGCCAAGGCACCCCACGGCTCTCACAGTGGGACCTCTCCCCCACTGTGGTTCTGCCCCCGTCATCCTCTCGACAGCACCCTCTCCCTTTCTAAACTGGTCCTGCTTCCTCCTCGCTGGCCTCCTGGAAGGCTTCTGCCTTGGCCTCATCACAACACTGGACACATTCTTTCAATTTCTGTCCCCATGGCTCACTGCCCCTCTAATTTCCAATGTCAAGTGAAGAATCCCATGGATCCAGTGTGGCTTTCTGAGCCAGAGTCAGGGCAGCCCACTACTGAAGAGCCTTGGGGCTGCCTCAGGCCAGAGGACAATTCCCCGGGCCAATCATCCCAGGGTGGAGGGCTGATGGGGTAGCATTCCCTAATCACATGCCTCAGAAGGTGGGGAGTATGTGGAGTAGGAGTAATAGCCTCGCAGCTATCTTCAGAGTTTCAGTGAGTCTAGAATCTCAGGGTGAGCAAGGACCTCCTGAGTCATCGGGTCCAAACCAGTGCCTGCCCACAAGCACTCACTGCAGTCCCCAACCGCCCAGGATTGACGGCGTCACTTCCCTTCTCAGCAATGCTGGGTGGGAGGAGAGAAAGGGACAAGGGATGGGAAAAAAATTCACTGACCTTCCTGCTGAAGTCAGTGTTGAACACGACTCTGGAAACATGACTGTAATAACACTGCACTTAAAGGGTGTGTCTGATTTCTATGAACATCCACTAGGCACTACAGGATGGGGAAGATTTGAAAGAGGAAGCTAAGTTCTCATATACTGTGCTGTGTTCAAAAGCCTGAGAGGATATCCTGAATTTATGTGAAAACTTTAGGGTATTTTTCATCTTTTGGCGCCTTTCGCCTCAAAGAATGTTGGGTAGTTATAATGCATTAAAATGGAAACAATGTCCCAGATTTTTGGCACTCAAATTCTAAAGTAGACACACTGCTACTCCATCTTTTGTAATACTTCCAGCACATGGGAGGTCAGGTACCCTGTGGAGTTTTGGAGGAATTTCCAAATCACACCCCAAATCTCTTGGCCAACATGGGTAGTAGTTTAGGATTCTGATTGGCATCACGGAAATCATCCTTTTAGTGGCAGTATTACTTTGTCCAAGGTGCCTGAAAAGCTTTCAGAACCAATTGACTGTTTTGTTTTTCTAGGGCTAGATGGCTCAGTCATGTTTGACTCTTTGCGACCCCACGGATTGTAGCTCGCCAGGCTCCTCTGTCCATGGGATTCTCTGGGCAAGAATACTGGATACTGGAGGGGGCTGCCAGGCCTTTCTCCAGGGGAATCTTCCCACCCAGAGATTGAACCCGTGTCTCCTGAGTTTCCTGCATTGGCAGTTGAATTTTTTTTTTTTTTAACCACTGAGTCACATGGGGTCGCTAAGAGTTGGACACGACTGAGCGATTTCACTTTGACTTTTCACTTTCATGCATTGGAGAAGGAAATGGCAACCCACTCCAGTATTCTTGCCTGGAGAGTCCCAGGGATGGGGGAGCCTGGTGGGCTGCCGTCTATGGGGTCGCACAGAGTCGGACACGACTGAAGCGACTTAGCAGCAGAAGCAGCAGCTGGGAAGACCCTTGTGAAACTGAAAAAGCTGCCAGAAGCACCTAGGAGGAAGCACTGGGGTCCAAAACCAATGTAGTTTCAAGTCCACGTGGACATACACACAACCTGTTTTTTGAGCAGGTACAGGAGGGGGAAGGGAGTTACTTTTTTTTTTTTTTTTAAGAGCTCAAGTCTTACTAAAATCAGCTTTGAAAGTCTTAAAACTAATACTACAATCCACTTATTTTACAATGAAGCAGAGAATGACAACATCCAATGTGCACTTTTAAACCCAAGTTCACCTGAATGGCAGCTGAAAAATGCCCGATTCAGAAGGGGCTGATTTTGACACAAAGGAAACAAAGATGTATACATTCAGGGGAACACCTTAAGTAACCACTTACAATCTCAGCTGATTTTATTTTACTTGAGAGGAGAACACATGGAATAATATATTAGAAAATAAATCTTGTTAACCAGCCCTAGTTTCTCAACCTCGGCACTACTGACATTTTGTGCCAGGTAATTCTTTGCTGTGGGGCTGTTCTGTGCACTCTTGGGTGGTTCAGCAGCATCCCTGACCTCTACCCAGTAGACGCCAGGGGTCCCTACCCTCTGCCAAGACAACCAAAATTGTTCCTAGACATTGCCCGATGTCCCCACCGGAGAACCACTGTACTAAACCAAAGCAGGATTCTAGCTGTTTACAGCAAAGGCAGTTATCTGGAAATAAATTAGCTTCCCTGGAAATAGGCTGATGTGTTGTCCCTTCCACATAGTTAGCACTTAGAACTGAAGAGGGGGTGTAGTGCTTTCCCTTTTCTGAACACGAGGTCAGATAACCAAGAGCAAGTGAATCTTCTTTGCATACATCACGTGTGCTCCCTCAGCGGTCAGACTCCCTGATCATTCCAGAAAGCGAATAACTTTTATGTTTAGGAAGACACATATTTTCCAAGTCCTGGAGACTGTTCTGTCTTGTACAAACATATCTTCCAAAAAAACTCGCAACATCTACATGCTAAGAAAGACTTTCCTTTGCATGCCATGTGGACAGGTCACACCCCCAATCCATTTCTCTTTTTTTATCGTATTTTTTTCAGATGGGACCTGGAAATCACCCAGGAGAACCAAGGGGCCCCCAAGGGCCCAACAATCCAATGTTCTTGGAAAACTTGGCTAAGCCTGTGGCCAAGAATGCTGCTTCAACCAAGATGTCCTCAAGTAAACTGTCTGCCGTCAGCCCAGGCAGGTATCTCCCTTCCCTGGTTAGTTGACTACTGACCACACTAGTGACCAAAGCCAAGAGGATGTGAGGGCCAACGCCCTCCCCAGGCAAAGGGAGCTGCCTCCCCTTACGAACCATTTCACAGAAGGCACAGGAAATGAGTCACTTGGCAAAGGGTCTCCCTGTGCAATGCCTTGCTCCAGAGATGCATGCAGCCTCTGAGGGGCCCGGGCTTCCAGGAGCAAGCCTAGGATGGGAGAGGAGCCGACACATGTCACTTTCAACATGCAAAGGATGAGGGGCCCTGTGGGGCAGCCACCGTACAGATGAGCAGGTATAGCTTTGATCAGACACCCAAATACCCATCGGCCCAAATCCCTGCATGCTCTTGTTTATTTCTAAGCAGACCCTGTTAAGCTGTGGGCACTTGGCTTGATTACTCCCTGGATCAAAGCTGAATTAAATTACACGGCAAGTTTCTTTTGAGAGCGAGAGGCACGCACACAGGCCGACTCACTTTCCAGAAGCTGTCCACTTTGCCGTACACGAGTGACTGGTTCTGCCTCTTGATTTCGTTGATGTGGTGGATGTCGCTGGAGTTCAAGTGCTGCTCGACCACAAAGCCCAGGAAGCTGTTGTCTGGAGTGTGAGCTGGTGTGGAGAGGACGGGACATGGCAGTTAAAATTCAATCAGCAGGAACAAACACCAACCATTACCAATTTCACTCAAGCTGTCGCGAGCATAATTAAATGTTTCCATGTTACCTCGTTCTTTCTTTACCTGGGAAGGGGTTCAAGGGAGTGGCCTGCTCCCACCCAGCCCCAACTCCACCTTCACAGAGAACTAATTCTCTCCAGGATGGATTAACCCAAGCCCAACCCTGCTTTTCTCAGTGGAAAGTCCATCTGTTTAAAAACCATTCAGCTGCAAACTCCCCCCCCATCCTGTCTCCTCAGCACAAAGACACTGGCTCCTGACAGAAATGCCCTCATCCAGGTTATACCAACTAGTGGCTGGAAACCTGGAGGGAGCGGGGCTGAGTCCACCATCCTCAATAAGGTCAGCAGACCCTGCACGCTCTCCTTCAACTCCAGGTGTACTCACTGTCCAGTGAACCAGGCAACATCACCCTCACTCTGCACCGCCTCTAAGAATCATTCACTAATGAAAGATGTAATTCTGAATGGATGGATGGAACGAAGACAGAATAAAAGGTGAAGCTCACCGGGCTGTGAACCACTTCTGAAAAGCCAACCAACCTAAGAAAGCATGTCTAGTCTCCAAGATAGACAACTCTGAAAGAGAAAAGGCATGTTCCTCTGGATCATTCATCATTTGAATTCTACAACTTCTCTATTTTTTTTTTCATTTATTTATTCTTTTCTTTTTTGGGCCACACCACGTGTGGGATAATCTTAGTTCCCCAACCAGGTATCAAACCCTGCATTGGAAGTGCAGAGTCTTAACCACTGGACTGCTAAAGAAGTCCCTAAAACTTCTCTGTTTTAACACCTGACAAAGAGAGAAAGCAAGCCCATACCCTTCACAAACATTTATCTCTCATGTCCATAATTTTAAAAAGGAATTTCACCAGAAGGCAACCATCAGAAAACAGTCTCTCTCGAGGAAACAGAGACCCTTCTCTCCTCTCCAAACATCTGGCCACAGAACCCTGCAGAAGATGACAACCCAGCAGAGGCCCCACCACAGGAAAAGCAACTGCTTGGCTTGACTTTGACCTGAACATAACTAAAAATAACTTAAATGGAGAGAGACTGAATATTTAATAAAATCTACACAGCGACGCTCCCACCGTATTTGGTCACAGGTGGGTGGCTGACAACCCACAACCGGAGGCGGAAGTTGCTTCCCCTGTCTTGCTTTGGTTTTCCCAGGAGTTTCCCAGGCAGGAAGAGGGCACAGAAGCCCTTTAAGATGCTCCAGGGACCTGAAGGCCTGGGTCCCCCTCAGGCACCCGCAAGAAGATGAACGAGGGAGCTGGGCAGAGAGCCCTGAGCCGTGGACGTGAAGAAGCTGCATAAATACTTGTGATCACCAGCCTGTCTCCTAGGCTGCTGCTTAATGGGGGTGACAGAACGAGGAGATAATAGGGTTGTGACTGGGGAGTTGTGTGCGGTCTGGCCAATCTGTTATTTCATTTCTGCGTTTTTGAACAAGTGCCCAGAGGCAATGGCAATGGCTGCAGTTGGCTGGAAAGTAAATTACTGAATAAATTCTACTGCCAACAAGAGGCAATGGTCGCTTTTTTATTTCTCCCCCTTTTGGAAGAGCTGGCGAGGAGGGGGTTTGATAGGGTTTAGGGGAGGGGCAGAGAGCCTGTGTGCATTTGAAATGTTGATAAGGCAGTTTAAAAAAAAAATCTCTTTCTAAAACTTTTGATTCTTTGTAGAAATTCTGAAATAGAATCTGATGCTTTAAACTTTGAAATTGTGGTTTTGTCTTCAGAAAATTTATGTGGTGACTAAGCTCCATGCTTTAGATATTTGTTTCTGCAGTTCCATTATCTAATTTCTAGGTGGGCCTGTTTTAAAAAATGAAATAATCTAGCATCTAAAACACTTAACAGGTTAGAAAAATAGATCAGGTACTAAGGTGCTTTCAAAAAGAAAATGATCATCAAGACCCAAGAAGAAAAAAAAAAATTGTTTGTTTATATTTCTGTGTCAAAGATTCCCCATAGCTTAAACAATAAGAGGGAGGGAAAGTAAACAACCTACTCAAAAAAACGTGTGGGGAATGGTGGGCCTTTACTATTTTATGACTGGCCATTTGGTATTAAACTAACTTGGACACTGTATGAGGAAATAATTACACACACAAGTTCTCCTCTGAAGTTTTCATCCACACACCTTACTTCAACTCTTCTCCTGTCCCCACTATAAACTTGGGGACTGACAATCTGCAGGATCCATTTAAGCAGCTCAGGTGAGACTTAAGGAGAAATAAGGTAGCACTTACAAACACACTGCCACA
The DNA here is from genome assembly GCF_027580195.1 of Bos mutus. NCBI lineage: Eukaryota > Metazoa > Chordata > Mammalia > Artiodactyla > Bovidae > Bos > Bos mutus. Next base: position 72,929,616 of record NC_091618.1, on the reverse strand, counting down.
CTTCACGAGCGCCAGGCAGATTGGCCATGTCTCTTTCCAGGCCACAGTGGACCTGTCCCGGGACACTGAGAGTCTGCAACATGAGCAGATGCTCGCCTGAGATTTGCCCGGCAGGGGACTTGGAAGTAACCACAGAGCAGGTATGCCTGGCCTCCAAGGAGCTGGGTGTCTGCCTGGTGACAAGCCCTTCAAGAGACTCCATCTGACACAAGCCTCCTTCCTGAAGCCGAGTATAGTAAACCACAAGCCACAAGAGCAGGCTGATGGATCTGCAAGGACCTTTCTGTGGAGACCTACCCTCAGGCCAAGCTTTGTTTTTTTGCTTTGCTTTCAGAAGGGAACACAAACTTCAGCTGTGTTGGGAGGGGTTCAAAGGGAGGGTATTTACATTTCAAGGTAAATCAAAGAAATCCCATCATAAATGAGACACAGGAAATCCTGTACTTTTTGGAAATCACTCCATTCTAGGAGGTAAACAAATGAGATTTAAAAAAATAGCTGACAATCTGAGCGCTTTATAGTGATCATTTCATTATATCTTCACAAAAACCTTATAACATATTTGTACAGATGAGAAAACAGAGAGAGAGTCACTTAAACTATCCAAGTTGACATGCCAGGAAATGGCAACATTGGGATTCAGAGTCAGACCAGCTGTTCCCAGAATCCAGCCTCCTTAAAGCACTTTAATACACCGCTTCAGACACCAAGTATCTTATTTTCCGGACTCTGTGAACCGTAATGGTAAACATGCTTTATAGGAAAATAATCTTATAAGGCAGACCAGGATATACATGAAAGAATAATAAAGTATAAATATATATATGGAGTCTTCAGAATTGATGCTTTCTAATTGTGGTGCTGGAGAAGACTCTTGACAGTCCCTTGGACAGCAAGGAGATCAAACCAGTCCATCCTAAAGGAAATCAGTCCTGAATATTCATTGGAAGGACTGATGCTGAAGCTGAAACTCCAGTACTTTGGCCACCTGACGCAAAGAGCTGACTCCCTAGAAAAGACCCTGATGATGGGAAAGATTGAGGGCAGGAGGAGAAGGGAGTGACAGAGGATGAGATGCTTGGATGGCATCACTGACTCCATGGACATGAGCTTGAGCAAATTCTAGGAGAAAGCAAAGGACAGGGAAGCCTGGTGTGCTGCAGTCCATGGGGTTATAAAGAGTCAGACATGATGCAGCAACTGAACAACAACAATATGGAGTCTTTCCTCAGTTTCTTGAGCAACTTACGTTATATGTATATGGAACCGAGCTGATTTTTTCTATGCAGCAACTGGATGGGACATTGTTTCTGAGCTGACTCCCGCAATGATTTTTTTAAAGAATTACTGTTAGTTTGAAAAGTGAAAGTGTCAGTCGCTCAGTCATATCCAACTCTTCATGACCCCATGGACTGTAGCCCACGAGGTTCCTCTGTCCATGGGATTCTCCAGGTAAGAATACTGGAGTGGGTTGCCATTCCCTTCTCCAGGGGATGTTCCTGACTTGACACACATTTTAGAGGACTCTTTCTGCGAACCAATTTTATGTGCTAGGTATTGAGGAATTAAAACATAAAGATGAGTTTCTGCCCTCATGAGGCTTACCAACTACTTAATAAAAGAGGGATAGATACACCATATTCACCAGGCAGTTATAAAGGCCTCTTTGGAAATGTAATTCACAATTTTTATCAAGTCAAACTAAGCCTTGTTTCAATGGCATAAATTCTCCCAGGTCTGATTTTTCAAACAGTCAGTTCTAAACATCTCTAAGAAGTACAAAATTCATTCTAACAGATGTCTGCCAGCCTCCAACTGCAGCTGGCCCTGCAGCTTTGGGGACCCCCACGCCACCTGGTCACCAAGGGCAGAAATTGCAGGGCCAGCTGGCCTCCCCCTGCAGCCCCACAGCCAGTCAGTCACCAAGTCCAGGGGATGTCAGCTTCTGAAAACCCATCATCTCCTTGTCTCCTCTTCACCTACTTAGTTATGACCTCATCAAGTCCTGCCAAAACTTCGATAAGTTTTTCTTTTCTTTAAATAGAAACATAGTCTCAGTGTATGACTTTTCTCAGACAAGAGAGAATGATAGAAGGAAAGAAAGATGTCACCCATCAATTTTACCACCTAGAAATAACTACTATTAGGCTCCTTTTTTTCTAGACTCATGGAGCCTTTTTAATCCTCAAACCAAAATTGGATCTTACTGTGCCTACTCTTTTGTGAATTTCTCTTCTCACTTACACAATGTGTCATGGGCATCTTTCTAGGGGTGACAACCACAGCCCATCACAGCTTGTTAAAGCAGCACAGGGCTTCAGCCCCTGGACTCTCCCCATTAGATGCAATGTGCCATGGGCATCTTTCTAGGAGTGACAACCACAGCCCATCACAGCTTGTTAAAGCAGCATAGGGCTTCAGTCCCTGGACTCTCTCCATTAGATGCAATGCCCCTAGTTCTGGTCTGCCAGCATCGCTATGTGGAACTAACTGCCCTTCCCAACCAGCCATGCAATTATGTTCCATTCAGATAGCCTGAACTGGTGCCAGTCCTGATCCCTTGTCTCCCCAGCTCCCCATGCCTCCAAGGATGGGCACTTGACCAAGAGGACTCTAGCTGACCATGGCTCAGTTGAAAGACGGGTTTATAACCCAAGTTCCATCTGTCACGGTTGCTCCATGATGAGTGGCAGCTACTTTTGGGGTCAAGATCTTTCTGCTACAGTCACTGAGCTGGCAGGGCAGACATCCTGAACTGTAAATGCCATCCCTGTGTCTGTGAGAGGACAGCCTGCCTGAGAATAACGCCAAGACAGAGAAATGCTAAGGCGAGATAGGTAGAGACTGAAGAGATCCTCCAAGCCTGAATCCAGCTCTGCCTAAAGCCAGTGTCCTCCCATCAGGAAGCTTCTACAAGTCTCCTATCCTTATCCATCAGAGAGCAGACAGAACAAAAACCACAATCAGAGAAAACTAATCAAACTGATCACGTGGATCACAGCCTTGTCTAAATCAATGAAACTATGAGTCATGCCATGTAGGGCCACCCAAGTGGGATGAATCATGGTGGAGAGTTCTGACAAAATGTGGTCCACTCAAGAAAGGAATGGGAAACCACTTCAGTTTTCTTGCCTTGAGAACCCCATGAACAGTATGAAAAGGCAAAAAGATATGACACCGAAAGATGAACTCCCCAGGTCAGCAGGTGCCCAATATGCTACTGAAGAAGAGGTTAAGCCAAAGCAAAAACAACGCCCAGCTGTGGATGTGACTGATGATGGAAGTAAAGTCTGATGCTGTAAAGAACAATATTGCACAGGAACTTGGAATGTTAGGTCCATGAATCAAGGCAAATTGGAAGTGGTCAAACAGATGATGGCAAGAGTGAACATCGACATTTTAGTATTCAGTGAACTAAAATGGATCAGAATGGGCAAATTTAATTCAGAGTGTTATTACATTTACTACTGTGGGCAAGAATCCCTTAGAAGAAATGGAGTAGCCATCATAGTCAACAAGAGAGTCTGAAATGCAGTACTTTGGTGCAGTCTCAAAAACGACAGAATGATCTCTGTTCATCTCCATGGCAAACCTTTCAATATCACAGTAATCCAAGTTTACGCTCCAACCACTAATGCCAAAGAAGCTGAAGTTGCATGGTTCTATGAAGACCTACAAGACCTTCTAGAACTAACACTAAAAAAACACACGCAAAAAATCCTTTTCATTAAAGGGGACTGGAATGCAAAAGTAGGAAGTCAATAGATACCTGGAGTAATAGGCAAGCTTGGCCTTGGGAGTACTAAAGGAAGCAGGGCAAAGGCTAACAGAGTTTTGCCAGGAGAATTCACTGGTCATAACAACCAGTTATGTTGTGTTCCAACAACACAAGAGACAACTCTACACATGGACATCACCAGATGGTCAATACCAAAATCAGATTGATTATATTTTTGCAACTGAAGATGGAGAAGCTCTATACAGTCAGCAAAAACAAGACTGGGACCTGACTGTAATTCAGATCATGAACTCCTTACTGGCAAATTCAGACTTAAATTAAAGACAGTAGGGAAAACCACTAGGCCATTCAGGTATGACCTAAATCAAATCTCTTACAATTATACAGTGGAAGTGACAAATAGATTCGAGATTAGATCTGATAGACAGAATGCCTGAAGAACTATGGACGGAGGTTTGTAACACTGTATTGGAGGCAGTGATTCTAATTACCCCTAAGAAAAAGAAATGCAAAAAGGCAAAGTGGTTGTCTAAGGAGGACTTACAAACAGCTGAGAAAAGAAGACAAGAGAAAGGCAAAGGAGAAAAGCAAAGATATATCCATCTGAATGCAGAGTTCCAAAGAAGAGCAAGGAGAAATAAGAAAGCCTTCCTCAGTGATCAATGCAAAGAAATAGAGGAAAACAACATAATGGAAAAGTCTAGAGATCCCTTTAAGGAAATCAGAGACACCAAGGGAACATTTCATGCAAAGACAGGCACAATACAGGACAGAAATGGTATGGACCTAACTGAAGCAGAAGATATTAAGAAGAGGTGGCAAGAATACACAGAAGAACTGTACAAAAAGATCTTCACGACCAAGATAACCAAGATGGAGTGATTATTCCTCTAGAGCCAGACATCCTGGAGTGCAAACCCAAGTGGGCCTTAGGAAGAATATGAACAAAGCTAGTGAAGGTGATGGAATTCCAGCTAAGCTATTTCAAATTCTAAAAGATAATGCTGTGAAAGTGCTGCACTCAATATGCTAGCCAATTTGGAAAACTCAGCAGTGGCACAGGACTGGAAAAGGTCAGTTTTCATTCTAATCCCAAAGAAAGACAATGCCAAAGAATGTTCAAACTACTGCAAACTGCACTCATTTTACATGCTAGCAAAGTAATGCTCAAAATTCTCCAAGCTAGGCTTCAACAGTATGTGAACTGAGAACTTCCAGATGTTCAAGCTGAAATTAGAAAAGGCAGAGGAACCAAAGATCACACTGACAACATCTGTTGGATCACAGAAAAGGCAAGAGAATTTCAGAAAAACATCTATTTCTGCTTCACGGATTATGCTAAATCCTCTGACTGTGTGGATCACAACAAACTGTGGAAAATTCTTAATGAGATAGGAATACCACACCACCTTACCTGCCTCAAGAGAAATCTGTATGCAGGTCAAGAAGCAACAGTTAGAACCAGATACGGGACAATGGACTGGCACCAAATTAGGAAAGGAGTACGTCAAGGCTGTATATTGTCACCCTGTTTATTTAACTTATATGCAGAGTACATCATGAGAAATGCCAGGCTGCATGAAGTACAAGTTGGAATGAAGACTGCCAGGAGAAATATCAATAATCTCACATATACATACAACACCACCCTTAGGCAGAGAGCGAAGAGGAACTAAAGAACCTCTTGATGAAAGTGAAAGAAGACAGTGAAAAAGCTCACTTAAAACTCAACATTCTTTTACAAGTGGTTGACCAGTTTTCCCAGCACCACTTGTTAAAGAGATTGTCTTTAATCCATTGTATATTCTTGCCTCCTTTGTCAAAGATAAGGTGTCCATATGTGCGTGGATTTATCTCTGGGCTTTCTATTTTGTTCCATTGATCTATATTTCTGTCTTTGTGCCAGTACCATACTGTCTTGATGACTGTGGCTTTGTAGTAGAGCCTGAAGTCAGGTAGGTTGATTCCTCCAGTTCCATTCTTCTTTCTCAAGATCGCTTTGGCTATTCGAGGTTTTTTGTATTTCCATACAAATTGTGAAATTATTTGTTCTCGCCCTGTGAAGAATACTGTTGGTAGCTTGATAGGGATTGCATTGAATCTATAGATTGCTTTGGGTAGTATACTCATTTTCACTATATTGATTCTTCCGATCCATGAACATGGTATATTTCTCCATCTATTAGTGTCCTCTTTGATTTCTTTCACCAGTGTTTTATAGTTTTCTATATATAGGTCTTTAGTTTCTTTAGGTAGATATATTCCTAGGTATTTTATTCTTTCCGTTGCAATGGTGAATGGAATTGTTTCCTTAATTTCTCTTTCTGTTTTCTCATTATTAGTGTATAGGAATGCAAGGGATTTCTGTGTGTTGATTTTATATCCTGCAACTTTACTATAGTCACTTTCTAACACCATACACAAAAATAAACTCAAAATGGATTAAAGATCTAAACATAAGACCAGAAACTATAAAACTCCTAGAGGAGAACATAGGCAAAACACTCTCCGACATACATCACAGCAGGATCCTCTATGACCCACCTCCCAGAATATCGGAAATAAAAGCAAAAATAAACAAATGGGACCTAATTAACCTTAAAAGCTTCTGCACATCAAAGGAAACTATCAGCAAGGTGAAAAGACAGCCTTCAGAATGGGAGAAAATAATAGTAAATGAAGCAACTGACAAACAACTAATCTCAAAAATATACAAGCAACTCCTACAGCTCAACTCCAGAAAAATAAATGACCCAATCAAAAAATGGGCCAAAGAACTAAATAGACATTTCTCCAAAGAAGACATACAGATGGCTAACAAACACATGAAAAGATGCTCAACATCACTCATTATCAGAGAAATCCAAATCAAGACCATTATGAGGTACCATTTCACACCAGTCAGAATGGCTGTGATCCAAAAGTCTACAAATAATAAATGTTGGAGAGGGTGTGGAGGAAAGGGAACCCTCTTACACTGTTGGTGGGAATGCAAACTAGTACAGCCACTATGGAGAACAGTGTGGAGATTCCTTAAAAAACTGGAAATAGAACTGCCTTATGATCCAGCAATCCCACTGCTGGGCATACACACTGAGGAAACCAGAAGGGAAAGAGACACGTGCACCCCAATGTTCATCGCAGCACTGTTTATAATAGCCAGGACATGGAAGCAACCTAGATGTCCATTAGCAGATGAATGGATAAGAAAGCTGTGGTACATATACACAATGGAGTATTACTCAGCCATTAAAAAGAAAACATTTGAATCAGTTCTAATGAGGTGGATGAAACTGGAGCCTATTATACAGAGTGAAGTAAGCCAGAAGGAAAAACACCAATACAGTATACTAACGCATATTTATGGAATTTAGAAAGATGATAACAATAACCCCGTGTACGAGACAGCAAAAGTGACGCTGATGTATGGAACAGTTTTATGGAATCTGTGGGAGAGGGAGAGGGTGGGAAGATTTGGGAGAATGGCATTGAAACATGTAAAATATCATGTATGACGAGATGCCAGTCCAGGTTCAATGCACGATACTGGATGCTTGGGGCTAGAGCACTGGGACGACCCAGAGGGATGGTATGGGGAGGGAGGAGGGAGGAGGGTTCAGGATGGGGAGCACATGTATACCTGTGATGGATTCATTTTGATATTTGGCAAAACTAATACAATTACGTAAAGTTTAAAAATAAAATAAAAATTAAAAAAACAAAAACAAAACCAAAAAAAACTCAACATTGAAAAAACAAAGATCATGGCATCTGGTTCCATCACTTCATGGCAAATAGATGGGGAAACAATGAAAACAGTGACAGACTTAATTTTCTTGGGCTCAAAAATCACTGCAGAGGGTGACTGCAGCCATGAAATTAAAAGATGCTTGCTCCTTGGAAGAAAAGCTATGACCAACCTAGACAGCATATTAAAAAGCAGAGACATTACTTTGCCGACCAAGGTCCATATAGTCAGAGCTGTGGTTTTTCCAGTAGTCATGTAAGGATGTGAGAGTTGGATTATAAAGAAAGCTGAGCACCGAAGAATTGATGCTTTTGAACTGTGGTGTTGGAGAAGAATCTTGAGAGTTCCTTGGACTGCAAGGAGATCTAACCAGTCAATCCTAAAGGAAATCAACCCTGAATATTCATTGGAAGCACTGATGATGACGCCCTAATACTCTGGCCACCTGATTCGAAGAACCGACTCATTAGGAAAGACCCTGATGCTGGGAAAGATTGAAAACAGGAAGAGAAGGGGATGACAGAGGATGAGATGGTTGGGTGGTGTCACTGAATCGAAAGATATGAGTTTGAGCAAGCTCTGGGAGTTGGTGATGGACAGGGAAGCCTGGTGTGCTGCAGTCCATGAGGTTGCAAAGAATCAGACACGACTGAGTGACTAAACTGACGGAACTGAAAGTCAGTTTCAATTCTCAGTGTCACAATTGCCAGTGACAAGCACCAACAAACCCTTGGGACCAAGTCAATTTGACAGAAATTCTAAGAAAGCCTACCACACTTAGGATTTTTTCCAATTTTTGACTGTCTAGACCAACAAATATTGAACATCACTGCACCCTGGTAATTTCTGCAGTGGATTTCCAAGTAGTCTCCGTATCTCCAGCCTTGGCCCCTTCATTTCTTTCTCAGTGCCCTCTAACTCCAGGTCATGTTCTCTGTTGCCTGACAAGGTATTCTTTGAAACAAGTATGTGACTATGATAGTTTTCTGCTGAAAAGCTTCGCTTCCTTCAGGGGGAAGCAGGGCCCAGCATTCGTATCATTTCAGGTCACCCTTCCGTGGGCACCTCTGCTCCATGACGACCTACTTGGGGCTTTTAATGCCATGTTTTCCCATCTTATTTCCTGCTGGCATATGTCTGCATGTCTATCACTTCTGCTTCCCTTTAAGTCTCAGCTCTCATCACCTCTCAGGTGAAGCGTTCCCTGACTCTCTAAGACTGAGGTAAGTAACTTTCTTCTTAGATCAGGAAGAGTTAGAGTTGTTGTCACACATCACTATTTCTACTTATGGCTATATACTCCTTGAGGACTGAGTCATGTTTTGTGTGTCTCTGACTCTTGGGGGCCCAGAGCATAGTAGGCATTGAGAAAATATTTTTTGTTTGCACAAATGATTAAGCTTGTTGATTAATGATGAATGTTTAATTACCTGGTGTGACTGACTTCATAGGCAGAGCTCCATTATTAGGCAGCAGAGGCCATGCTGCCTGAACCATTTCCAGCAGCACGTTCTTTGTACACAAGCTCCCAAACCAAAGCCCATTCTTCTCAAGATTCATCATTATCGAAGGTAGCTTACCACCCTAGCCTAGAACCTCGCTCAGGCCTGGTATAGTACAGGTGTTCAATGAATATTTATTAAATAGATAAATGAGCGTATCTTTTTTTAAAAATATAGGTCACAAAGTGTTGGGAAGAAGGGAAACAAATCAGTCATTTGGGCTTTTAAAATTCTAACATCACAAGTTTCAAAATATCCTCATTCATTCAACATTCAGCACATATACTGAGCACTTACTATAGACCAGGCAACAGCTTAGGAGTTAAAGATGGACCAGAGAACAGCATAAGCATGGATGAAGCTCCCCTCATTGAAGAGAAAGAAAGTAAATAAGTAAACAGAGTAATTCAGTGAAATACATAAAAATAAACACAACTCATTTGGTGAGCAGTATTGAACTCTAGTTAATGATGTCATGCTGCAATATCTAAAGGTTAAGTATTCTTTTATGCAAAAAAGAAAAACAAAGTTGGATTGATGGATGGGGAGAAGATAAACATATGGATGCACAGGTCATGGAACAAATAAAGCAAACTGTTACCTGCAGAGTCCAGGCTGTGGGATTCTATTGTACCTTTCTCCCCACCCCCCTCCACTTTCCAAATATTTCACAAATTTCGTAACAAAACGGGGAAGAATATTGGCTGCACGGCATTCACAGTGTTGATGCTGATTCTGATGATGAAACTGACATGACAGAAAAAACTCCACCAAAAAAATAAAGTTACATCACACAAGAAGCAATCTGATTTTAAAAACTGTACATAGTGATGTGATGCTTCAAATTTCACCAAAACTGATGTTTTTTCCCCAAATGGTAGTGATGCTAGGCTCTTTGAGAGACAGGAGGCTGGATATAGGCTGGGGAAACTATTATGTTCAGTTGAGTTGAAAAGGATGAGCATCTGAACTGTTGACAGAAGGCACACCAGAGTAAATTTTTCAAGTGTCAAAAAGCAATTTAGGAGGGAATGGACCCCTTAGAAGAACATCATTCCTGAAGGCTGAGACTCAGACTGAAGGAACTGCAAGGCTGATCCTATTACTCACTGGTCTGCACAGAAGTAAAAGGCAAGAGCCCTCCTGATCCAAGTTAAAGGCCAAAAAGGCCGTCTGAATCACAAATAGCTCCTCTGCTTGTCAGCCTCTAAAAATAAAGTCGTACATGGAAGCAATGCATCCTTGGCTGAAGCCAGCATGTTCGTCATTTGTATGAAATGAAACTAGCTTGTTTCTAAAATTCCTGTTTTGTAAGGCAAAAGTTTTGGTCTACAAGCCACTATTCTGACTCAGCTGCAAGCCCCAAGTCCCTGGAGAAACTGAGTTAGAATGTCAGCGACAACAATCATCAGTAAGACTTCAACAACTCTTGAAAACCTAACCGTGTGAATAAATTCTGTGGGAAGACAAGGGAGAGTAACCTGAGGTCACTAGCTTCAAGAAGCTTCTGTACTCTCAAATTTTTTTTTCTTAATTTAAGTATTGTAGAATTACAATGTTGTGTGAATTTCTGCTGTATAGCCAAGTGATTCTCATCCCATCTCAATGAGGTGAGGTTGAGATGGTTGGATGGCATCACCCACACGATAGACATGAGTTTGAGTGGGCTCCGGGAGTTGGTGATGGACAGGGAGGCCTGGCTTGCTGCAGTCCATGGAGTTGCAAAGAGTTGGACATGACTGAGTGACTGAACTGAACTGAGCCAAGTGATTCAGTTACGTATATATACATATATATTCTTTTTCATATTCTTTTCCATTATGGTTATTAATATCCTGTAATGGTTATTACAGGATATTAAATATAGTTCCCTGTGCTATATAGTGTAATCTTAAGATTTGTATATTGTACCTTCCTTATTTTTCCCTACATTGCTGCATGGTCTAAAAACAGAACAAACATGATCATTCAATTTAATTAAATCAGTAAGTATTTTCTGAATGCCTACTATGTGCCAGATAGTCTTTAAAGTGTTGGAGTCTCAGCGATGAAAAAAAACAGACAAAACTCGTACCAACACTATTAGAATCCGGCAGAGGAAGAGAAAATTAACAGAAGTCTGTGAAGTATAAATGCTGCATGGTAAAGCAATTAGAGGAAAAGAAAGCAGGGAAGGGGTGTAAGAAGTTGCAGAGAAAAGAGTTGCATTTCAAAAAGGGGAAGGGGGTCAGGATTAATCTCATTGAAGTGACATTTGAGCCACAGACCCAATTAAAGGGAACAATGTTCGGAAGATGGAGCAATCAATGCAAAGGTCCTAGAGTAGGAGTGTGTCTGGCCCACCTAAAAAACAATAGGGATGCTAGAGAGAAGTGAGTAAGAGATGAGGCCCGGGGAGTAGCGGGGCCAGACCCCTTCAGGCCTTGAGGCTACTGGGGTGACTCATCTTCCCCTCCAGTGAGAGGCTACATCACTGTGGAAATAGGAGGGTCAGGATGTGACTGACATTTTAATTAACTCCATTCTGTGGTTGTGTCTATCTGTTCTTTATTCAGTAATTCAACACACGTTGATCACCTATGATGCTGCTTCAGATGTGGAAGACTCAGCAGTGATGATGCTTGTGGAGACCACAAGGTGCGACCCGGGCTGGCACGTGGGAGTGGGGAGGACACGGGGCAGGAGAGTGTGGCTCAGGGCGGGAAGGCTTTCCGGAGGACAGCACCTCCCTGGAGGGTGCGCAGGGTGCGGGGGAGGCACAGGGCTCCCAGACAAAGGAACAGCGCATGCAATGGCCTGCTGTTGTCCTGAGGGACACCTAAAAGCCGAGAAGAGGCAGGACGACATCAAAGAGGCCAGCGGGGCTGAGGTAGGATAGCAAAAGGAAACGGGGTGGAGGTGAAACCGGGAGGCGATAATGCCTCTAGAGCCCCTCCACTCTGTTCCTCACTCAACTATCACAGCTTCCAAATTTCCACATGTGCCAACAAACACTGAACATCCCCCAGGCTGGACTACATGACACAAGCAGCCAGAAGGCAAATTCTCAAAAATTACTTAAGTAAAAATAAACTAATGTAAACAAGACTTTGCCTCAACTGGAAATATTCTAGGACAGTGATATGAACAGTGAGGTTGCTAAACAGACTAATGTTACTGAAACTTTTCAATGACAGGAGATAAATACACACCTGAGATGCAATTTGCCTGAAACCAGGAATGAGGACTCTGGTAATTTCTGCTATTGCTACCTTCAGCCATAGTCTCCACAACGAGAGAGGAAGATAATGCAATTAGATGAAGATGTTTTATCACTGCTCATGTTTTCACATAAGCCAGAAGAAGCTGTGAATGAGGGCATCACGCAGATAACCAGAACACTATCCAGACACGGGAGAATTCAAGATGCAAGACACCAACTTCAGGGTTTTATTTTCTCTTGTAAATGGTACAGGCATTTGATTTTTCTGTGTGGGCAGATTTCTTTCATTCCTTTACTGGGGTATAATGCACCTTGTTTGGGACTGAGAAAAACAAGAGCATGCCTTCAGGAGCTTAGTAAAAGCAGTATAGACAGCAGATTAAAGGCTATTGACTGAAATAATGCCTAAATACAGGGTCAAGTCCCTAGCAAGTCCATAAAAAGCAACTATTAATTCTCAACAAGAAATAGCAAAAGTATCCCCACATAAATCAAAGTCTACTTGGCAGACTACACAAAACAGTCCTGGAAACACTAGTTTAAAAACTAGAACCTTGAGGATTCATATATACGGATTCATGGATTCATATATATGTATGGCTGAGTCCCTTTGCTGTTCACCTGAAGCTGTCACAACATTGTTAACTGGCTTACCCCAATACAAAATAAAGAGTTAAAAAAAAAAAGTAAAACCGTGAAGACTTCCCTGGCGGTCTAGTGGTTGAGACTCCATGCTTCCACTTACAGGAGGCATGGGTTCAGTTCCTGGTTTGGGAACTAAGATCCCACATGCCAAGAGGCATGGCCAAAGAAAAAGTACAACCTTGAAAAAAACTTTTGATGTATTAAGTGGAAAATTAATGGGAAAAAAAAAAGGAGAAACAAAATTATAGTATGCATGTTACAATGCTGTAAAAATGTACCTCTGAAAAAAGATAATAATGCTTATATTAGGGTATGGGAACCTTCTTCCAAGGGGAGGCTTTCCCTGTTTTTGTGATAGGGTTATTATTATTACTATTATTTTATTTGATTAGAAATATGGAGGGAATCATACTTCAAGAGAAAAAATAAAATCCTGCTATTGGGGTGATCTAAAGGAGGCAAAGGTGGTGAGAATCATAGGGGCACCTTCAGAGAGCAGCAGGCTGTTGGGTGAGCCCAGGTTCAGATGAAGGGCAGTGGTGGGGGAGAGAAGACGGAGGGTTTGAGAGCTATGCTATGGACTTTGAATCCAACCCCAAGGGCAAGGGGAAGGCGCTACGTCTGTAAGGAGGAACAGCCTGATCCAAGCTGAGCTTTTCCGAGCTGGCTCTGGGGCAGGAAAAGGGTCTCAGAGTCCAATTCAGAAGCCACGCTCAAAGCCATACTAGTGTATGGACAAGAGGGAAAAGCAGGAACAAGAGGCCTGCCCTGAGGGAGTAGGGACCACACTTCTCAGCTCAGCTTCCTGGGGGAAAAAAACCATCATTCAAAGATCTAATTAAATGTCCTTACTATTCTCTGACCATCTGGTTTGCCCTATAGAAGCTGTGTAGGAAGGTGCTGGGAATAGTTTATGCTCATAAAAATGCTCAAATGCAAACAGAATACACGAAGATAGTTCTCTGAAATTCTGAGATTTGGGGCAAAACAGTAAAGAAAAGCCAGCCTTTCCAACTTGTAGAAACTCTATCAACTTGGTGAGGAAATGAGCTAGAGGAGAAATATAAGCAGCCTCAAAGTGAGGTGTGCTCTCTGAATCTTCAACAGTATCTATCTGGCCAGGAGCATCTGTCTCACTTCTCTGCTCCTAAAGATGCTTCAGCAATGGTGGGTGTGTTTTACTCTCTCCTTATCCTCCTGCTGGGCCCTTTCTAACCAGCCTTTCCCACCCTCCCCCTGCACTCCATACCTGCCAAACACCCAAGGCAGCTGGAGTTGATGACAATGATTTTACAAGTACAACATTATTTCTGTGGTCTCCAAACTTCTCCCTGTGCAACCATCCCATCAGGAGAGAACAATCTAAATGCATCCACAGTGTATGCGCACACTTTTCAGCAGCTTAGTTCGTGTCCAACTGTCTGTGGCCCCATGGACTGCAGCATACTAGGCTTCCCTGTACTTCACCACCTCCCAGAGTTTGCTTAAACTCATTTTTATTGAGTTGGTGAGCCATTCAACCATCTCATCCTCTGTCACCCCCTTCTCCTCCTGCCCTCAATCTTTCCCAGCATCAAGGTCTTTTCCAATGAGTTGGCTCTTTGCATCAGGTGGCCAAAGTATTGGGGCTTCAGCATCAGTCTTTCCAATGAATATTCAGGGTTGATTTACTTCAGTTATGTAAAGATTACTATCAGCCCATCTTTTAAGTACTAGTAAATGTTTCACTTTTTTTTTTAATTGACAAGACATAGGTAAACTTTTGACACTTTTATCTTCTATTCAAAGGAATGGTTCCCCACACCCCACCCCCTCCGCTTCAGGTTGTGAGAACAGCCACATATACCCAAAGGGTGGGGGATGGAAGGTTCTGTGGGAACAACTGGGTTAGACTGGATCTGGCCCCTTTGTCATGTGGGAAGGGAAGGACCCTCTCTGAGGGGTGCAGCCAAATTCTCTGTGGGCAGGCTCTGGAGGTAGGGTGGAGCAGGGAGGCACTGCTTTTTTTCCACAAGTTCTCCAACCTCGGGCACATCCTCAACAAGATCAAGGTCCCCAACTGCTTCGTTTCCCTGTTTCCCCCATTCAAGACTGACTCTGCCATAAGGATGTTTTCCATCAACCTGTTCACTGATGGATTTTGCCATCACTGATAATCCCTGCCTTGCTCCACTGTCTTATTAAGAGTTGTAAGATATTGATATTCTAATTTTTCATTCCTTTTGCATTTATTAGCTGTGATTTCTCCATAATTAACAACGTTCTCTCATCAACTATCTGATTATCTTCAAATACAATTTGTCCTAGGAAAGCAGGATCAAAACTGGATTCTTTCCCTTTATTTTTCAGAGTCATGAAGAGGGTGTCCTAGCCTAAAGGTGATCAATTGATTTGTGGGTTTTTCTTGCTTGGACTATCATTCTGGACTCATGGATTATTTTCTGTTGGTTTGATTCCCTCCACTGCAGTCATTATTCTTTTTTTAAAAAATTTATTTGGCTGTGTCAGGTCTTAGCTGCAGCATGCAGGGTTTTTAGTCGCAGCATATGGGGTCTAGTTCCCTGACCAGAGATTGAACCTAGGCCCCCTGCACTGGGAGCCCGGAGTCTTAGCTACTGGACCACAGGGAAGTCCTTTTTATTCTTTTTGATGCTCAAACTACCTCATCTTTGGCTCCTATGTCCTTCTGACTCCACCCCAGGGGTCTTTCTTAGTCTCCTTGCTTCCAGATTAAAGATGTCACATTTTTAATGTTTGCCGCCCTAGACCTAAAATCACCTATTTATCTTAGAAAGAGGTTTCTTCAGTGGGAAAGGTACTTAGGAAGCCCCAAACAAGTGTTAAGGATACTCATTGCCACCTGATTGTCTTTACTTTTGATCCTTTTCAAAGTACAGAGTTAGGAAACATTTACTTTTTAAAGAGAAAATATAAGTTCACATTGATATTTCCCATTCAAGCCAAATATTATACAGTCTTAACTTCTTTAAGCACTCCCTCTTCCTATCCACTGCAAATTCTGGTTCCCACAGTATACCTGGAATAGTTTCAAATAGTAATAAATATTCCCCACTACAAATGTACGGTCCAAAGATTGTGTTTTAAAGTCAGTTGAAATAACTATTTTATCTGTGTGAGAGATTAATACCAACCTCACATATCACTAGGTGTGTTTCATGTTTTTTAATCTCTTCAATCTTTAGTGAATTCTTATTTCTTTTTAAATAAAACATTTATATGGTTCTAAAGTCAAAATAAAGTACATTAAGAGACATCTAGCACAGAGAACTATATTCAATATTCTGGATAAATCATAACAGGAAACACTATAAAAAAGAATATATAGATATGTGTTACTGAATCACTTTGCTGTACAGCAGAAATTAACACAACATTGCAAATCAACTATACTTCAGTTTAAAAAAAAAAAAAAAGACATCTATTTTCTATCCCTGTCCCTTCAAACCCTCCTCCAGGGGTAATCATTTTTATTAGCTTGTTTTTTAGTCTTCCATTGTTTCTTTTGAAAACACAAGCACATTCACATACATCGGCATACATACATTTTCCTCCTGCTGCATACCCTTCTTGCATAGAAGGGAGGGACTCCACACACTGCCCTGAACTTTGGCTTTTATCACTTAATATAGACTAGACATCTCCCTTCAGACAGTGTAATCTTCCCTCAGTCTTTCTGCACAGTTACACACGATTTCACTCTATCAATGGACAATATGATTCACTCAGTTCTCTAATAGGAACCTCTGGGTTATTTCCAGTCTTTCCTTAGTACAAACAGCGTCACAATACATGGCCTTGTATGCATGCCATGTATGATCTTTGTTCACTTGTCTTTGGGGTGGATTCCTAGATATGATCTGCTCAGTCAAAGGAAAGACGCCTAGAAGCTGTGCTAGACGGTGACAGATGCCCTGGCACGGGGCAGTGGCAGCCGGGCTGCATTCCCAGTGCTCTCCTCAAGTCTCACCTGAGGAAGAGCTCCGTGAGCAAACTTTCAGCTTCTTGCCAATTTGATATGTGGGACACGGGATCTTGGTGCAATTTTAAAATGTACTTCTCTTATTATGCATGAGGTTAACATGTTTCATGTATTTGGAGCAATACGTTTCTTTTTTTCTCTGGACTGCTTTTGACCATTTGCCTATTGGATTGTGGAACATTTTTGTCTCAATTCTTAGTAGCTCTTTATACATCAGTGATATTAACCCTCTGTAACAGAATATGCTATGGTGTTATTTTTTTGATATTGTTGTTTTGGGCATACAGGTCTTTTTTTTTTTTTTTTTAAGGCACTCAAATGTATAGGCTTTGCCCCCGAGTCCTGCTGAATTCTGAGTCACTTAGAAAACTATCTCCTTCCCAGGTTAACAAGAACTGATCTATTTTTTCTATCTTTAGTTATATTTTAAGCAGTGAATGGATTTCAATTCAACCAACACTTTCAAATCCTCCATTCATAGAAAATAAAATAGGTTTCTCAGGACTCTGAATCCCAGCATTCTAAATGAGAACTTACTTTCTGGAAAAGCCTCCTATGTTTATGCCCCAGATGTAGGGAAACACCATCCCATGGAGGGTATAAATATACCATGTCATTTAAGCAGTTCTGGCCATTTTGCACAACATGGCTAAACATTGTATTTATGTGAATTAACAGACGAGTCACCCCATTCTGGCTCCTCGAAGTTGCACAGCCATGTCTCCCCATGCTGCCGGCCACCTGTCACCCACCACCCCTATATTAGTTTGCCCCCTGAATTCTGCCCCAGGAACAGACTATGACAGCAGGATGACAGTGCTCCAGAAGCAGTGATAGTAATGTTCACGATGCATACAGAACACTTTGACACGCCTCTCTGAGCTAAAATGAACATTCAAACATGAGCAGATTTCCCCACCTGCCACAGCCCTCAATTCGTTTTCCTTCCCACACTTCACACCCAAGGAGCAGTCCAGTGTATTTGTTGTTGTACTTAGTGAACCCAACAAAAGGTCACCTTTAGGTGGTGTTCGTGAGGGGAACGGGTCAGCACACGGGGAAAAGGTAAGGAGAGGAGGGTTGTGGGTCTTAACAAGGGAAACAGATTAGCTTTCAGACAGTAATTCTAGGATGGAAAGCTCTGGATTAAAATTACTCCAAGAATTTACGAAAACAGAAATCTGCACTCTGAGTGTACAAATGAACTGTTTAACTTGGGGGAATGGTCATTTCCAGAATAGGCATTCACCTCATCAAGGGGAATTATGTACAAAAAAGATCTTCATGACCCAGATAATCACGATGGTGTGATCACTCACCTAGACCCAGATATCTTGGAATGTGAAGTCAAGTGGGCCTTAGAAAGCATCACTACGAACAAAGCTAGTGGAGGTAATGGAATTCCAGTTGAGCTATTTCAAATCCTGGAAGATAATGCTGTGAAAGTGCTGCACTCAATATGCCAGTAAATTTGGAAATTTCAGCAGTGCCCACAGGACTGGAAAAGGTCAGTTTTCATTCCAATCCCAAAGAAAGGCAATGCCAAAGAATGCTCAAACTATCGCACAATTGCACTCATCTCACACGCTAGTAAAGTAATGCTCAAAATTCTCCAAGCCAGGCTTCAGCAATACATGAACCGTGAACTTCCTGATGTTCAAGCTGGTTTTAGAAAAGGCAGAAGAACGAGAGGCCAAATTGCCAACATCTGCTGGATCATTGAAAAAGCAAGAGAGTTGCAGAAAAACATCTATTTCTGTTTTATTGACTATGCCAAAGCCTTTGACTATGTGGATCACAATAAACTGTGGAAAATTCTTCAAGAGATGGGAATCCCAGACCACCTGACCTGCCTCTTGAGAAACCTGTATGCAGGTCAGGAAGCAACAGTTAGAACTGGACATGGAACAACAGACTGGTTCCAAATAGGAAAAGGAGTACGTCAAGGCTGCATATTGTCACCCTGCTTATTTAACTTCTATGCAGAGTACATCATGAGAAACGCTGGGCTGGAGGAAGCACAAGCTGGAATCAAGACTGCTGGGAAAAATATCAATAACCCCAGTTATGCAGATGACATCACCCTTATGGCAGAAAATGAAGAAGAACTAAAGAGCCTCTTGATGAAATTGAAAGAGGAGAGTGAAAAAGTTGGCTTAAAGCTCAACATTCAGAAAACTAAGATCACGGCATCCGGTCCCATCACTTCATGGCAAATAGATGGGGAAACAGTGAAAACAGTGGCTGACTATATTTTTTTGGGCTCCAAAATCACTGCACATGGTGATCGCAGCCATGAAATTAAAAGACGCTTACTTCTTGGAAGGAAAGTTATGACCAACCTAAACAGTATATTTAAAAGTAGAGACATTACTTTGCCAAAAAAGGTCCCTCTGGTCAAGGTTATGGTTTTTCCTGTGGTCATGTATGGATGTGAGAGTTGGACTGTGAAGAAAGCTGAGCACCAAAGAATTGATGCTTTTGAACTGTGGTGTTGGAGAAGACGCTTGAGAGTCCCTTGGACTGCAAGGAGATCCAACCAGTCCATTCTGAAGGAGATCAGTCCTGGGTGTTCATTGGTAGGACTGATGTTGAAGCTGGAACTCCAATACTTTGGCCACCTGATGCAAAGAGCTGACTCATTTGAAAAGACCCTGATGCTGGGAAAGATTGAGGGCAGGAGGAGAAGGGGACGACAGAGGATCAGATGGTTGGATGGCATCACTGACTCAATGGACATGGGTTTGGGTGGACTCCAGGAGTTGGTGATGGACAGGGAGGCCTGGCGTGCTGCGGTTCATGGGGTTGCAAAGAGTTGGACACGACTGAGCAACTGAACTGAACTGAAACAAAAAATTTATCTCTGGCATGAATACTATCAGACTTGGCATTTGGCTTCACAGTCCTCAACTAATTGTAAATGAAATCAAACTGCAGGCAGGGAGACTGATGGCAGCAGCGAGAAATGGTCAGTGTGGGAAAGAAACACAAAAAAAACGCTGAGAGGCTACAGCTGGGGCCAGTGAGTTCATCATCTTTTAGTCTGTCCATTACATCACTTTGCAAAATAATCACTGGTATTGGCAACAAGACACCACATGAGCAAGAGAGCGTAAGATTTCATCCTGAGCCCCGGGTTTAAGAAGTCAGTAAGGTATGTGACAGCTTTTTAAATCATTCCATCTTGAAAAGGCTGGCTTTTTCTTTATAAAGTTTGATACCTAAAATAATGAAGGTTCAATTACAGTATTTGGAAAAGTGTACAGACACGGAAGATCTCATTCCTCTTGAATCATCAAGTGGACCCTAAACAGGGTCTGTGTGGCAGGAAGCATGTTTAGTGTCTGCCAATCAAAGACCACCGAAAGTCTTTCCCAGGTGGTTTTCAGTCATACTTTAATATTGAACATGTTTCTCCAGAACATTTCCAAGGCTTTTCACAAAATGTTCACAGAGCCTTTCAATTCTAGTTTAAAAAAATCCAATTATTCTCAAGTAAAAGGTTCCAGAGCACACATTTCTACAGCTAAAGACCCCAGGAATCACAAATGCAAATGCATGGTAGCCTCATTTCTTCTCCCATTCGTCTCTGATGGGAGTCTGGAAAGCAGAGCTGAGACACAACTACTCACGGAACATGGTGTAAAACTGCTGTGGGTTCAGATTCCACTTGCCCCAGGGCGTCTTGTGGCCTTTCAACTGGGCATAGTTGGCATGGTTGAACTCTGGCTCTGTGCCGAACGAGTCCAGAATTCGGAGCATGCACCTGAAAGATAGACGATGCCATGAGTAAAATAACAACCTTGACCCCAAAGTCAAAAGACCAAAAGCTCTACCCTCTCTCTCAGGAACTACCAAAGATGGACAAATCCTCTAAGTAAGAAATGCCACTGGGCAGGAATCGAGAGGTCTTACACTGGCCTGTCTACTAAACATCCCCAGGTGTGACTTTCGAGCCAGAGCCAATGTCCATACAATCTGCTTTGGACAAGTTGACTAATCACAGAAGATGCTCAAATACCAGTGAAATAAAAAGTTCCCTAAAGCTAGAACTGTAGAAGGCCATGGTCACTGCTGCGCCCCAAGCCAGGGCTGAGCATACAGTGTTGACTATTAATGAACAACTGTGGAAAAAGAAAAGAATTAACATTTTTAGAGGCTACTATGGTATGAATGCTTATCTCCATCCCCCACAACCAGCCCCCCATCCCCCCTCAACCCCACCCCAGCAATTCATAGACTGAAATCCTAAGGAAATGGTATTAGGAGGTGGGGCTTTGGGGAAGTGATAAGCTCATGAGGGTTGGAGAAGTAAATGGCAACCCACTCCAGTACTCTTGCCTGGAAAATCCCATGGACTGAGGAGCCTGGTGGGCTACAGTCCATGGGGTTGCTAAGAGTTGGCATGACTGAGCGACTTCACTTTCACTTTTCACTTCCATGCACTGGAGAAGGAAATGGCAACTCATTCCAGTATTCTTGCCTGGAGAGTCCCAGAGATGGAGGAGCCTGGTGGGCTGCCATCTCTGGGTCCCACAGAGTAGGACACGACTGAAGCAACTTAGCAGCAGCAGCAGAAGTGATTCCACAGAACTCCAGTGCCCCTTCCACAGTATGAAGATACAATATGAAGCCTGCCACCTCACCTGACCATGCTGGCATCCTGATCTCAGACTTTCAGTCTCCCCAGTATGTGAGCAATACACATTTACTATTTATAAGTCACCCAGGATTTGGTACAGCAGCCCAGGCACACTGAGACAGAGGTCTTATTCTGCTCAGAGCACAAAGCTTGCTCTTTTTCAACAATTATTCAAGATTTTCATCAGTTGACTAGAGTACAAGATTTTTGGTAAAGCTTAGAATCTCACTCAGTAGACAGTCATGATTTGTTTGTATTTGCATTTCTGGGAGCTCAAAATGAATTGAAACTGAAGCTGTTTCATTTGGTTATTCCACCAAAGCCTTAGAACAGCCCCAACCAAACCCAGTCTATGGCCTGTTTTTGTGTGGTCTTCTAGCTAAGAATGGTCTTTCCATTTTTAAATGGTTAAAAAGGGGAGAATATTTTGTGATGTGAAAATTACATGACATTCAACTTTCAGTGTTCAAAAGTAAAGTTTTATTTGAACTAGCCAAGCCTAGTTGTTTCTGTATGTCTATGGTTGATTACCTAGAGTAACAGCAGAGTTTGGTAGCTAAAATAGAGACCACATGGCCAAGCAAAGACTAAAATATTTATTACCTGGCTCTTTACAGATAAAGCCTTCTGATCATTGCTTTGGAGTACATAAAGAATGGTCAATCAGAAGAAAGGAATCAATACTAAAACAGAATTTATTGATTTTGGTTACATTTATATCATCACTGATTTTCAAGACACCGATGTAAATTTAACTCATGACTGGCCAATGAAACAGCACTATTTTCTGTATCTATTATTATTTCAGCACTATTATTATGTATTAATCATTCTAAATGGCTTTTACTGGACCAATAAGCACAATAGTAAAGAGAGATCAGAGCCCACATTTTAGAATCAGATGATGACAATAACTTTTTGATTTGATTCAGTTTCTTTCTTCCTTCCCCCACTAGGAGGAAATCCATCTTTCAGTCAGTTTTACAGCAATGCATGATGCAGAAAAAAAGAATGCAATCGCCAGACTGAATCTTCCAGGAAGAGCAATATTAAGTTGTTATTTTAGTGTGATGATTTTCATGTCAGCATTATCTGTCTAGACAAGGAAGAAAAGAAAGAGGGAGAGAAAGGTGGAAGGCGGGTGGGCCATGACCACAAAGTAAAATACAAGCTGACTACAGAAACAGTGTCCTCCTTCCAGGTCCCCACATGGTTCTCAAGGAACAAGGGATCAACCTAATGACAGAATTTATATGTACGTGTAATTGGATCACTCTGCTGTACACTTGAAACTAACACCATGTTGTAAATCAACTATACTTCAGTAAAAAGAAAGAAAAAAGAGCTGGGATGATGGCAGCTCTGTAGAAGGTTGCTACAGGAAGGGGGAGGACACACACTGACTTGTGGGACTGGGGAAGGTTCAGCTCCCGTGAGACGCACAGAGCTGGGGGCCAAAGCTGACAGTGCTCCCAGCAGGCGCGGCAGGGGGAACCAGCCACCCCCCCTCACAGAAACCTTTGCCGTGGAGGCTTTGGCTGCCTACACTTGTTTGTAATGGACTCTAACACTCTCTAGCTTGTGATTCTATTTTTAACTTAGAATTTTGCTGGTGTTATTTTATATTTGGATAATTAAAACAAAGCCTGATGAGTAAAGACGCCTGGCAGGAGCCTCACACTTGAAATCCTGGACTTTTAGATGGGGTCTAAATGTATGCTAAATGATGCTGGCTTCTACTCAATGGAAGACTACAGAATGAATGATGATGGGATGCCTCTACACTTGTCTCTAAGCTTGTAGCTCTACATACTCAAAGCTTTGATCTGGGAATTGTCCTTTTTCTTTTCTTTTTGAGCTTATCTTGGTTTGTTTTACAAAGCAGAGGCAAGAGACTGATCACTGTCTGTGACAGGGGAGGCTGAACATTATAGTTTTCCCTCTTCAATCACTTTCTACATCTGTGTGTTTTGGAATTGGGTTTGTGTTGTTAATATTTATGCTGTTCCTCTAATGCCTTTTGTGTGTCTGGAGCATCAGGAATAGACTGATGACTTTAAAAGATACTTGCCTCGCTGCCCGAGGCAGCTGGCTTCCTAACAGGGATGGCTGCAGCAATGCCAAATGATTCCTGGAACATTCTCTCTGTGCTAAGCCCCGCTATTACAAGATTGGATACTCACAACCTCCTTGCCAGGACCTACTTTCTAATTTGGAGTTTGATGCGAAACAGTGTATCTTGGACTATTTGCATCTCCCTTTCCTGTGTGTTCTCAACGCCCAGCAAAGGCCTCACATGAAGCAAAACAGGTATGAGTTTTGCAGTACCTAGCAGGACACTAGTCACATGTAGATATTCAATACATGTTTAACTGAATGCCCTCAGTGCAATTTAGTCATTCAGTTGTGTCCGACTCTTTGCGACCCCATGAACTGCAGTACATCCTGGGTCCCTACATAAATTGGACAGAATTTATATTTTTTCAAGATAAACAGGACTCATAAGTTTGTGCCTAAACAAAACATCAAATGATAAACTTAACATTTAATACAATTCCTATCATCTTCCATTACCCATGATGAATATAGGGAGCACCACTAATTTCTAACCTTTAAAAGGAAAAGAAATAGGCAAGAAACTTTCTAGAGAATCTGCTTGGCCTTTGGATGAGAATCTCAAGACATATCACACCTCAAAGACACCAATGCTAAAGTCCTAACAGACCTCCTGCCAGCTAATATCACTGACACAGATGATTTATTAAAGAATGGAGGGATTAACATTACACTCTCCCATAAAATCCCCTCTGAGATAGAGCCTTTTCATCCAACAAGAATCAAATACTCATCAGCAGTGACCATTTTAATAATAAAATCATCCTTTTTAATTGACCTAAATGCTACCACCGAGAATATATTTCCATCCAGACAGCCTTTCTTAATGATGAGAATATGTGAGTCCAGGGACTCTCAAAATGCCCAGTTCCTTTGGCATGTTTATCAGAGGCCTGCCACTCGCAAAAGCCAGAGAAAAACAGCTCTGTCCTTCTTGTTTTTAATGCTGTTGCTAAAAAGAAAAAAAACTTTATTCACTGATAAGGCTTATTAACCAAGCATAAAGATGGCTACTCCCATATAACAGAGAACATTTATCGTGGTCTGAAGATTTGAAAAGAAAACAACAAACTGCCATCCTGGACCACCCCAAATTTATATTTTGTTTTTGTTTTTTTTTTTTAAGAAACTACAGGCCCACCTCATTTTATGGTGCTTCACTTTTTGGATTTTGCAGATACTCATTCTTTTTTCAATTTTTTAATACAAATTAAAGGTTTGTGGCAACCCTGCACTCTCAGATGTTGGTTAGCAATTTTTAGCAATAACCTATTTAAAAGAGTTTCCTTTCCCTTTCCAGTTTTACTGAAAAATAATTGACACACAGCACAGAATGTTTCAAGTGTATAGCATAATGATTTGACTTATATACAATGTGTAATGAATACCACAAGCTTAGTAAACAACCATCATTGTAGAGATACAAAATAAAGTTTCTTTTCCTTGTGATAAGAACTCTTGGGGCTTGATCTCTTAACAGCGTTGGTAAGTAATGCAGCAGTGTTAATAATATTTATCACATTGTATATTACATCCCTCACTTATCTCATAACTGCAAGTTTATACCTTTTGACTACTATCCTCCAACTCCTCCTCCCCCACTCCCCACTTGTTATAACCACAAACCTGACCTCTTTTTCCATGAGTTTGCCTTCATCTTTATTTTTGAAGTATAACTGACCCATAACACTATGCCAGTTTCTGGTGTACAACTTAGTGATTCCATATTTCTGTACATTACAAAATGATCAGGATAAGTCTCATTACCATCTGTTGCCATATCACTGACTATATTCTCACACTGTGCATTTCATAACTGAAAGTATTTTTTAAATTAAATATGTACTTTTTTTTTTACTCATAATGGTGTTGCACACTTACAGTATAGGGTAAACATAACTTTTATATGCACTGGGAAACCCAACCCCCCCCCCCAAAAAAAACAAAAACAAAAACGTGGGACTCGATTTATTGTGGCATTCACCTTACGGCAGCTGGATCTGATGTGGATTCAAGTAGCCCTTCCTCCCGGAATGCTGGCAGCTATCACCTTGCTATGGGTGGGACTGGAGATGGAGGGGCTAGAGCTGAAGTTGGGGGTGAGGTAGGGCTTCCTCTGGGCTAGGCGGCCGTCACCTTCCTATCAGAGGTGATCTGATCCTAAGGTTCTGGAGCAGAATCCTGAGATTTCGGGTGAAGCTGGCTCTGTTCTTATCTATTTGGCTGCATGGTGCAGCACACAGTATCTTTGCTGCATCATTCGGTATCTTCTGTTGTGGTAAGTGGACTCTCTAGTTGCGTCTCATGGGCTCAGCAGCTGTAGTGTGCAGGCTTAGTTACTTTGCTGCCTATGGGATCTTAGTTCCCTGACCAGGGATTGAATCCATGTCCCCTGCATTGCAAGATGGATTCTTTACCACTGGACCACCAGGGAAGTCTCACCTGTTCCTGTTAAGTGTGTGCTTGTCCCTGTCCCAGCACTGAGACCCTCACCCCTGAGTGCAGAGTGCTGAAGCAAGGGCAGAGGGTGCAGGCTCTCAGCTTGTCAGCCAACCACAGAGACGCGAGCTGTCTCTGACATGCTCGCTGTGTGGGCACCAGCCACTGTTTCCCTTCCTCTACTGAGATGTAGGCTTGGGTCCAAGTACCTTCTGCCGCTCACAGATAGCCTTTTGCTGCCCCCAATCTCCTCTGTTTCTGCCTATTTGTGGCATTGCTGGCAGGTGGAGCCTGTGTGCCCAGGTATTTAGGGTGAGCTGCTGTCAGAGATCTGGGCTGCTTCTGATGCACTGCTTGAGTAAGCGTCAACAGTAGCCACTGCCACCCACTCAGGTTCCATCCTGGGTCCAGGTTGCCTCTGTGTCCCACTATTTTCCCTCTCTCATCATGGCCACCCTGGATCCAGGGCCATGCTGTGACATGGAGTAAGAGGGGCTGGAGTATTTAGTCAGCTAGGGCTGGCACACTCTGAGGCAGCTGCAGGAAGCCTCTGTTTATCCTCTCTGCCCTGCCTCATGGGCAAGCCCGGGGACACGTTCTCCTCACAAGCAGGGTCTAAGCTTCCCACAGCTCTTCTGTTAGTGCCGGTGGCCCACCAACTTAACAAGGGGGTTCATCTCTCTCGGGTAGGACCCCATGACTCAGGGCCCCAGTCTAGCTCTCACCACTTTCCAGGGCAGTGTCCCTTTTCCGGAGCCCCTTCCCAGGGATCCCTGCCTGATCGCTTTTCCTTCCTTCCTCCCTGATTACCTGTGGGTCTTTCTTACAGTCCTAGTCATACAGACTATTTCTGCAAACTTCCAGTTAGTTTTCAATGAGAACTGTTCCATGTTTAGATGTATTCTGGATGTGTATGTAGCAGGAGACAAGTTCCACATTCTCCTACTCCACCATCCTGATCAATCCACCTATTATTCTTTATTAATAAGAATTGTTAAAGTCAAACTGATACTTTATTTTGCCTGTTGAACACTGAGACTTACAGCTATTCTCATGCAAGTGTTAAAAGTAGTGTCAGGGGGGATATATGTATACCTATGGCTAACTCACGTTGTATATGGCAGAAATCAACATAATATTATAAAGCAATTATCCTCCAATTTAAAAAAAGTAGTATCTTAGACACAGTAGCATTAAACTAAGCCTCTCTTAGAAAGAGTGTAAGGAAATTGAAAAATTAATAAGCTTCATTATAGAATTCAATGTTATTTAGTGTCAGGCTTGTGTACCATGTAAAACTGTTTCAAATACTAAGTCATGGTCTCAAACTCACATATATGGAAATAGTGAGATCTTCTATTAAATAATAAAACTGTGCAGAGTAACACTGAACTCCAGTCATACTAAGCATAAGGCATATCTTTAAAAATATAAGACCCCTAGCATTTAGACAAGCTACACCCAGCTTTTTCTTCCAAGAATAACAATACTGATGGAGGAAAGGGACAGAGAAATGAGTCACCATCTCAAATCTAAAGAACACAAGAAATGACACTGTCCATATTTTATCAAAATTGTTACTTGATTAAACGGATGAGATTAGTGTATGCAGACAGAGATGCAAGCTAAGTGTTAGGAGAGGAAAAATAAGGCTGGACATTTGGATTCTACTCTTAAATCAGTGAAACTAATGAAGAGTGTTGAAAGTCAAAAGACACCGTGGAGAATCTGAACTTCAATTAGGAATGAGAAACACTCTGCACAGCTCAAAAGATGATATTCGATAAGCTTTTTCTACTGGCAACCATGCAACTCTTGTTAACAAAATAAAAAGCTCTAAAAATTTAAGAACAAAATAAGTACGAGCACTTACTGGTAATGAACCCAAGATGGTCCAAGAGTTTTCTTGAATTGAGCGAGTCCTACAATATCAATATAAATGAGCTCAACGATTCGATCTCCTACAGTTGGGCAGCCAGATCGGTTTCCAACGACCTTCTTCATTATTCTAGAGAAAGAACAGAAAGAAGAAAAAAAGAAAAACAATTTACTACAAGCATTACACTTAGCAACTTTAATAGGCAAAGAAACATCCCAAGAATCCTTATCAGGAAGAATGACACAGCTGTTCCCAGTCAGCTGCCTATCCAAATTTTGCCCAGTCATCAGGTCCATCCAAAGCCTCAATTCTGAGTCTTGCAAAAGCAAATGGTGGTATACAAATACAGCCTTAGAAACCAAAGAAGATCTGGGTCTGTCTATCTCTATTTAATTTGCTGGTCAAGAAGATTATGGAGGTCTTTAAGCATTGGTGAAAGGGCCAGATGTGTTATTTAAACAGATAATTGTGGAAGCAACATGCAGCAATGGTTTCCAAACATGCCTGCACATTAGAATCACCCAGTGATCTTGGTGGATTTTCCTAAGCCCAGGCCATATATATTCCAGACAACATAAATCATACTCTCCAATCTAGCAGCCATGAGATCTTAGGAAGTTAACTTCTCTGAATCTTTCCTCATCAAAAACAAAACAAAAAGGATTAGATACGGAGAAGATGGTAAGACAGAAACCTTTCGGGAATTCTTTAGGTAGTTGAAATAGGTATTGAAAGCAAAGTACATATACTGGATACTCAGTACCTATCAGTTTCTCCCAGAGTCTGTTCTTGCCCTTATTGACCTCCTTCCATTTCAATACAAGCCTCTACAGTACAAACTTCTTTCGATACCGCCCTGTACAGAAAATAGTTTGGCCAAGAAAATGCACTATCATAGTAAACACCTTCTTTCAACAAAATAAGAGACGATTCTACACATGAACATCAACAGATGTTCAGTATCTATATCATACTGATTATATTTTTTGCAGCCAAAGATGGAGAAGCTCTATATAGTCAGCAAAAATAAGACCAGGAGCTGACTGTGGCTCAGATCATGAACTCCTTGTTGCCAAATTCAAACTTAAATTGAAGAAAGTAGGGAAAACCACTAGACCATTCAGGTATGACCTAAATCAAATCCTTTACAATTATACAGTGGAAATGACAAATAGATTCAAAGGATTAGATCTGATAGACAGAGTGCCTGAAGAACTATGGATGGAGGTTTGTAACACTGTACAGGAGGCAGTGATCAAAACCATCCCCAAGAAAAACAAATGCAAAAAGGCAAAGTGGTTGTCTGAGGAGGCCTTACAAATAGCTGAGAAAAAGAAGAGAAGTAAAAGGCAAAGGAGAAAAGGAAAGATCTACCCATCTGAATGCAGAGTTCCAAAGAATACCAAGGAGAGATAAGAAAGCTTTCCTAAGTGAACAATGCAAAGAAATACAGGAAAACAACAAAATGGAAAAGACTAGAGGTCTCTTAAAGAAAATCAGAGATCCCAAGGGAACATTTTATGCAAAGATGGGCACAATAAAGGACAGAAATGGTATGGACCTAACAGAAGCAGAAGATATTAAGAAGAGGTGGCAAGAATACACAGAAGAATTATACAAAACGATCTTCAAGACCCACATAATCACAATGGTGTGGTCACTCACCTAGAGTCAGACATCTTGGAGTGAGAAGTCAAGTGGGCCTTAGAAAGCATCACGATGAACAAAGCTAGTGGAGGTGATGGAATTCCAGCTGAGCTATTTCAAATCCTAAAAGATAATGCTGTGAAAGTGCTGCACTCAATATGCAGCAAATTTGGAAAACTCGGCAGTGGCACAGGACTGGAAAAGGTCAGTTTTCATTCCAATCCCAAAGAAAGGCAATGCCAAAGAATGTTCAAACTACTGCAAACTGCACTCATTTCACATGCTAGCAAAGCAATGCTGAAAATAGTCCAAGCTGGGCTTCAACAGTATGTGAGCCGAGAACTTCCAGATGTACAAGCTGGATTTAGAAAAGTCAGAGGAATCAAAGATCAAATTGCGAACATCTGTTGGATCATAGAAAAAGCAAGAGAATTCCAGAAAAACATCTATTTCTGCTTCACTGATTATGTTAAAGCCTTTTTGGATCACAACAAACTGTGGAAAATTCTTCAAGAGATGGGAATATCAGACTACCTTACCCACCTCCTGAGAAATCTGTATGCAGGTCAAGAAGCACCAGTTAGAACTGGACGTGAAATAATGGACTGGTTTCAAATTGGGAAAGGAGCACGTCAAGGCTGCATATCAGCACCCTGCTTGTTTAACATATATGCAGAGTACATCATGCGAAATTCTGGGCTGGATGAAGCACAAGCCTGAATCAAGATTGCTGGGAGAAATATCAATAACCTCAGATATGCAGATGACACCGCCCTATGGCAGAAAGTGAAGAAGAATTAGAGAGTCTCTTGAAGAAAGTGAAAGAGGAGAGTGAAAAAGTTGGCTTAAAACTCAACATTCAGAAAACTAAGATCATGGTGCTCCGTCCCATCACTTCATGGCAAATAGATGGGGAAACAATGGAAACAATGACAGACTTTATTTTCTTGGGTTCCAAAATCACTGCAGATGGTGACTGTGACCATGAAATTAAAAGACGCTTCCTCCTTGGAAGAAAAGCTATGACCAACCTAGTAAAGACGTTACTTTACCAACAAAGGTCCATCTAGTCAAAGCTATGGTTTTTCCAGCAGTTATGTATGGATGTGAGAGTTGGACCATAAAGAAGGCTGAGTGCCAAAGAATTGATGCTTTTGAACTGTGGTGTTGGAGAAGACTCTTGAGAGTCCCTTGGACTGTAAGACGATCCAACCAGTCAATCCTAAAGGAAATCAATCTTGAATGTTTATTGGAAGGACTGATGCTGAAGCTGAAACTCCAATACTCTGGCTACCTGATGCAAAGAGCTAACTCACTGGAAAAGACCCTGATGCAGGGAAAGACTGAAAGCAGGAGGAGAAGGGGACGACAGATGACGAGATAGTTAGATGGCATCATCGACTCAATGGACATGAGTTTGAGCAAGCTCCAGGAGATGGTGAAGGACAAGGAAGCCTGGAGTGCTCCAGTCCACGTGGTCACAAAGAGTCAGACATGACTAAGCTA
Organism: Bos mutus; assembly: GCF_027580195.1. Classification (NCBI taxonomy): domain Eukaryota; kingdom Metazoa; phylum Chordata; class Mammalia; order Artiodactyla; family Bovidae; genus Bos; species Bos mutus. The sequence goes on along the minus strand of NC_091618.1, from coordinate 72,898,552 downwards.
CTGAACAACAACAAAATACTGCTCTGGGCTGTTTGCTAATTTTTTCTCTTATGTCTAATTTTTCCTTCTGACTAGACTGTATTTAAGAACTGGCACTATGGTTTATACTTTTTCATTATCCTTCCATCCATCCACTAACATAAACCTAATCATCTATTTAAACCTCGCCTTGCACTCAGAGCCAACATACTTGATTGTAGGTGAGCTTCACATGGTGAAGCATATAACTGCTAACCATACTGCCACCTGCCCAGAAATTGGCCATTTATCTATTTATCCCTGCTCACATCCCATAATAATCCTTAACCAGACTATGGACACCCTATTCCAAGAGACAAGAGTCATCAATAAGCCTCTGCCTACAGCTCCTCAATGACACTGCTCTAGGCACCCTTTTCTCCACCGGGTTTCTGAAAGAACCAATTTCTTACCAAGAATTTGAAAATTTTTTCTGTAAAGGGCCAGGTAGTAAATACTTTCATCTTCGCCACATATTCTCTGTCATAGCTATTTAACTCTGCTCTTGTAGAAGGAAAGCAGTCACAGATAATATACAAACAATGGTTGTGGATGTGGGCCCATGAAACTTGATTAATAAAAGAGGATCCCTGTGCTATACCTGGGAGCATCAACAGAGAGTTATGCCTGAGTCTTACCCCCAAAAGCTGTCATTTAATCAGTCTGGGATATGGTCTGGGCTGGGGGAGTCTAAAAAGATCCCTAGGTGATTCTAATGTGCAGGCATGTGTGGGAACCACTGCTCCGAAATTAATAAACACATCTGGCTTTGACACCAGGGCTTAAAGACCTCCATGATCTTCTTGACCAGCAAATCAAATCTCTGCCTAGTAGATCCCTAAAATGACTTTTTGGGCCTCCCTAGGGAGTACCTATCCCCAGAGCACCCATAGTGTTCCATTTCTTCACCATCCTCTCTTCCATTGATCTCTTCACTTATTTGTTCAGTAAACAGTTATGAGTACCTGCTGTTTTAGGTGCTCAATCAATACACACTGGTGAGCAATATTCACAGCTTCTCCACTCCCTGGGCTTATCATCCTCACCTCAAGTAGTACTAATCACATTGCAGTTAGTGTCACTATTGTACAATGCATTAGTTGTAATTATCAAAAGATCTGCATCTCCTTGACCACAGGCTGATCATCTCTATGTCCCATACCAAGAACCAGCCCAAAGGAGGAGATGAAGGAATGACCCTGCAATGTATGAATACACCCACTTCAGAGATTGTGTCCCCAGTGTGTTTTTTAAGGAAGCAGGACAAAGGCAATGGCAGGCAGCTATTAAAGAGTGGTGAAGGGCTCAGAAAGACCTTGGGTTTCTCGAGCTTTGAAAGGAGTATTGTGGTTCCATGGTCAAAAGCACAGGCTCTAAGGTTAGAGAGACAGAGGGCTCAAATCCTGGCTCTCCCACAAACCCTCAATAGGACCTTGAAGAACCCATTTTTGGTTTGAACCCCAGTTTCCTTATCTTTAAAATGCAGAAAGCAATAGTACCTACTTTTGGCTTGCACTAAGGACTAAATAAAATATAACATGTGAAGTGCTTAATATCTGGTGCACAGGAAGTGTTCAACAAATGTTAGTTCTAAACGGGCACCATCAATATTATGGCTGTCATAACTGGTGACATATGATATTTTCACCATCAGTATCATAACTGTTGATATTACTGCTATAACTAAAGCTCAGATCATGGATTTAGCATATGGAAACCATTTAACAAATGAGAGCTGACATTGTTTTATTGATAATACTGCTTTTTCATCTCAATACTGCCTTTAATCCTGTGTGGACCTTGGACCTAACACAGTGACCTCGCTGGACAATAAAGTAGGAGCAAGGTGGGACATATGCTGTCTTATGTCTTCCATCTCTAGAATGTCCCTTCAAGTGTTTTCTTTTCGAACAGTTGACATATTGCTTCATGCTAACTTGGCTGTTGGGTAGAGAGTCTCAATGGGCAGTTATCCAAAAAGGAGGGAAGGAGAGCTAAGCACTTCTGCTTGGTCAGCCGTGTCAGTCTAAAAGTGATTAACGGCGGACTCAAGCTAGAAGGACATTTCAGTGAATCCAAAAAACCCAGGTAGAATTAACAGACTCAGAGTTGCAAGTGGGCTAATTGAAATAGGATTGGATCAGTGCTTTCGAGAAACTCATCTTCTACAAATTAAATTACAAACAGGAACCTGCCCTGTTTGAAGATTTAGAAAGTGTGATGTTGAGGAGGGAAGGGTATGCATTTCAGCAAGAGACAGGGAATTAGGAAAGTTAATAATGTTTTGTGCTGCAGATGTTGGAAGCACCTGTAACAGCAGAGAATAAGCTCCTTAGTTTGAATTTTCTGGCATTCATTTATCAAGCCTCTGGAGCCTGAAGCTACAATGAAAACATATTAGCCTTTTCACAGTGTATGTATTTAGCTCCTGAAAATAATCTTCTTATCTCCTGTTTAGTGAATTATCACTTTCATTTTCCTCCACAAGAAATTACACACTAATAGAGGGCTTTAAGAGTTTACAATTTCTTTTTTGTATTCTGATTTTAAAATTGAAAAGTAATCTCCTTACTCCTTGAGCTCCGCCAGTGAAGCTGAAATCCTAATGTCATGGCCCAGTAAGTACAGAGATGTAATTAAATCACTCCACTGAACTAATTCACCAAGAGGGCCACCACTGAAAGCTGTCTCTGCAATCTTAAATCCAGATTCCTTAGTCAGGAGGCCCAGGTGAACAAGGACCTGAAAAAAAAAAAAAGAGGGACATACTGATTCTCATTGGATCAAGTACAAATTCCACAGTAACCTACCAAAAAAATCACTCACCAATTCCAAAGTCAGGTTTATATTCTAATAAAATCTCAACATGGGGTAAATAATTTTTCTAGAAGGTAAATAGAAAGAAAGGAAATGATCTCTCATTGTTGTTTTAGAGAAATAAAGTCATTACTGCATTTGGTATGGCTTTGGACAGATAATCCCGTTGTCCAAAGGTGAAAAATCAGGAGTAAAGGACAGTCAACCAGGACAATAAAATATCTTTTAACAATACTGGGCTTTTTTTCCACAGTTGGAAAATTTTTAAGCTTTTAACATGATAAATTTCAAACACTAACAAAAACAGGTATGACAATATAGTCAATTCTGATGTACTTAACAATTACTGACTTCAACAATGATCAACTCCTGACAGATCTTATTTAATATACACCCCTCACTTTCTCCCAACCCCTCCAGCTTATCTTGAAACAAATCTGACAGAGCCTATCATCTGTAAAAATCTCAGCTGGAATTTCTAAAAGAAATACATTTTCACTTAAAAAATACAACTGTAATATCACTGTCACCCCTAACACAGCTATTAATTCCTTAGTATCATCCAATATCCAGTCAGTGCATACACTTGCTCAGCTGTCCCTTATTTTTCCCAAGAACAGTTATTTGAGCCAGAATTCAAATAAAGTGCATAAACTGTAATGTCTCATACCTCTCTAACCTTCTTTAACTGTAGTTAACTGCTTGATCTTCCTTTCTGGGAGGGAGAGGGGCTTGTAATTTACTTGTCAAAGAAACTGGGTTGTATTTCTAGTAGAGTTTTTCACCCTCTAGATTTCACTGACCGTAAAACAGATTTTTCTGTCCCTTGTATTTATGGTAAATCAATAACTACAGCTGCAGCCACAATCAAATTTGTATTTGATTTTTTGGGCAACACTACTTCATAGATAGTGCTGTGTACTTGCAGTGGTAGGAACAATATCTGGGTGTTTCTGTTTTGTGGTGTTTGCAGCTACTGATGATCACTAACTAGATGCATTAATCCATTATGGCTTGCCATTGATGACATTCTATCATTCCTTCTGCATTCAGTAGCTGTAATATTGGTACTTCTAGAAAGAGAAAACTATCCCTCATGGACAGATTACATAAGAAAAAGCCTGGTAAATACCTGATTATTTCCTTTTACTTAACTGGTTTTCAAAATAACAAATTTGTTCTTTAGCATTCTCTAATGATGACAAAGGAAGATTTTTTTTTTAAATATGTGTATTATTATACATGAACATGAACATAAGTATATTTGATGGCTTTCAGTACACTGCAGTTATTATTCTTACTGATTACCAAATTGTGCCACCTTGGGCAATGGGAAGCTATTAAAGTTGGCTTTCAAGTTCTTTGAAAAAATTCTAGTAGTCTTTGATCATTTCTTTTTTTTCATATGTAGAAAGATATTATGCTCACATGAGATTCATATTTAATACATATCAGTATGTTTTAGCTGACAGTGAGAACAGCATTCAGTATGGGTTTCCAGATGTAAATTCAGAGTAGCAAGGCAGCTTTTTTTTTTTTTTTTTTTTTTATTTTTAAAGTTTACATAATTGTATTAGTTTTGCCAAATATCAAAATGAATCCGCCACAGGTATACATGTGTTCCCCATCCTGAACCCTCCTCCCTCCTCCCTCCCCATACCATCCCTCTGGGCAAGGCAGCTTTTAATGTGGTCCAACTGACTGAAGTCTGAAAGGAAAACAGCGCTGTTAGCTTAACTAAACCTAGGGTGGAAGAGCTTCACGCTCAGGGATATTACAGGGGTTTCCCAAGCATCTCCTCATGAACGTCAAAACAAACTGGCTCAAGTTTAATTTACAGTTTCTCTGTCTCAGGAACACAAGCAGAACCGCCATCGAACACAGCAGCACTGAAACTCACCAGCTGGTTGCCCAAATGACAGAAATGACAAATACCCAGAGAACGAAACTGTCACGATGATGTGACAGGAAGCTCTTTAAGGTTGTATTCGAGTAAAGAAAACAGAATTAAACTTCCTGATGCTACTGAGAGTGAGTCAGATGGTACATAGGAAAATCTTACAGGCAGATATTCTGCTTGGCTTCACTGAAGAAAAACGCGTGCTAGTTCCTACTAAGATTGTTGTAAACCGGGGAAAGGAAAGCCCAAAACTGGCTGTACAAGAAGACACTGTGTGGATTCACCCCCAGGGAATATCACTGGGGACATGACACCTCTCTTAGTCTCGTCTCCATGAAAATCAAATTTTCAAGAAAACTGGCATTCAGCTGAAGTGAATTAATCAGAAACTCACTTTCTTCCGCTTTCTCTTCTCAAGATTCTGCTTCATTGCCAAGGACTTGATTGCTTGGATCCACGCATCAGCCATTCGCCGGATCCGCAGTCTCATCCATCGGAATTCTTCATGCTTTTTCATCATACTGTAGAGAATATTAACATCTGTACGAATTTCTGCCTAGAAACAGAAATTTAATAAAAACGAATAGGAGATAAGAAGCCCAAAAGCATAATGGTTTTCATGATGTGACGTTTGAAAACTTGAAAGAGAGAGTCAATTAAACATGTGGCTTCAAAAGGGAGTCTGGTTCACTGAAGAGCTTTGCTTGAAGGTCCTGGGGCTGCAAATTGAGGCAAACGGCCACTGACTGCTGCTCTGCTATATAAGGGACATCATTAAAAAATTAGAAGTGGAGAAAAGCAGCACAGGCATTGCCAAGCCCTGAGCTAGGTCAAAATGTGTATTTTACAGTGAAGTGCATCTTGAAATTATCTGCACCTGAATTTATTGGCCCTTTGGATCTACTTCGGGGGAGCAGACTCCTGGGAAAACTGAAGTTTATCCTTAACAGGCTACCTGCCATTATGGAGGCTGCCACAAAGCCTCATTCCGTCCACAAAGAAGGAAAATACAAGCTAACCCTCTAGTCTTGCCCCAATCCAAATAAACAAAAGTTTATTATTTTCTACAAGGAATTTAAAAGCCAGGAATATCACTTTACTATTATAACTGAATAACATTTTGAATTCAGGCCAGAATAACTTAAAAGTTATAAAGAGTATTTTTCTACAATAGCTGGATATAATCAGTGATTGAAAGAACAGGGGGAAATAATAACATTAGTATTTTTTTCATATAACATCTAAAGAAAGCATGCTGAATCCATCTTTCAGCAGTCACCATAATTGATTCTAAACACTCATCTGACCATGCCATGACTCAATTATGTCCCAAGAATCCCATGGTCTAAGTGAGGCTCAGCAAACTCTGGCTCTTTGACCAAATCTTTCTCGGTTCAGTTCAGTTGCTCAGTTGTGTCTGACTCTTTGCGACCCCATGGACTGCAGCACGCCAGGCTTCCCTATCCAACACCAACTCCTGGAGCCTACTCAAACTCATGTCCGTTGCGTCATGTGATGCCATCCAACCATCTCATCCTCTGTCGTCCCCTTCTCCTCCCGCCTTCTATCTTTCCCAGGATCAGGGTCTTTTGCAATGAGTCGGTTGTTTGCATCAGATGGCCAGAGTATTTGGAGTTGCAGCTTCAGCATCAGTCCTTCCAATGAATATTCAGGACTGATTTCCTTTAGGATTGACTAGTTGGATCTCCTTGCAGTCCAAGGGACTCTCAAGAGTCTTCTCCAACACCACAGTTCAAAAGCATCACTTCTTCAGTGCTCAGCTTTCTTTATAGTCCAACTCTCACATCCACACATGACTACTGGAAAAACCATAGCATTTACTAAACGGACCTTTGTTGGTAGAGTAACGTCTCTGCTTTTTAACATGCTGTCTAGGTTGGTCACAGCTTTTCTTCCAAGGAGGAAGCGTCTTTTAATGTCATGGCCACAGTCACCATTTGCAGTGATTTTGGAGCCCAAGAAAATAAAGTCTGTCACTGTTTCCATTGTTTCCCCATCTATTTGTCATGAAGTGATGGGACCTGATGCCATGATCTTAGTTTTTTGAATGTTGAGTTTTACGCCAACTTTTTCACTCTCCTCTTTTACTTTGATCAAGAGGCTGTTTACTTCTTCTTTGCTTTCCACCATAAGGGTGGTGCCATCTGGGTATCTGAGGTTATTGATATTTCTCCCGGCAATCTTGGTTCCAGCTTGTGCTTCATCCAGTTCAGCACTCCGCGTGATGTACTCTGCATAAAAGTTAAAAAAGCAGGGTGACAGGATACAGCCTTGACGTACTCCTTTTCCTATTTGGAACCAGTCTGTTGTTCCATGTCCAATTCTAATGGTTGCTTCTTGACCTGCATACAGATTTCTTAGGAGGCAGGTCAGGTGCTCTGGTATTCCCATCTCTTTAAGAATTATCCACAGTTTGTTGTGATCCACACAGTCAAAGGCTTTGGTGTAGTCAATAAAGCAAAAGTAGATGTTTTTCTGGAACTCTCTTGCTTTTTTGATGATCTTCCTCATTGCCTGTTTTTCTACATAGTTTTGTGAGAACACAGCCACGCCCACTCATTTACATATGGTGAGGGCTGCCCTGGGCTACAAGGTCAGAATTGAGTAGATGTAACAGACACTTCCTTACGGCCTACTAAGAGGAAAGTATTTACTATCTAGCCTTTCACAGAAAAAGTCTGCTGACCCCTGAGGAAAAGAATAAGGGCTTGAGTTTTTAATATTAAGCTTTTCACAGCCCCTACCTACCTTTCCCATCTCTTCTTCATTCCAGCTCATTCAGACCCCTATAGCCTTGTCCCAGGCTCTTCTCCTGAAAATGCCAGGCTCTTGTATGGGCACCTTTTTACCTCACATCAGAGACATCTTTCTCTCCTTGACTTGGTATAAATCCATTCATCACTTCACATTCAACTCCAAGGTCATTTTCTCTTTACATCTCTCCTGACCCACGCAGGCTGTGATGGCCACTTCCTCATTAATTTCCATGGGCCTGTGTTTCAGTGTTGACAAGGGTGCAGTCACCATTTACAACCCCACCTTCATTACCAGATCACTGGGCACCTCCAAGTCTGGTACCAGGTCTTATTGACTTAGGAACCCTCAGAGAACTGCTCAGTAAATAAACATAATGCTAACGGGTTGATGCGGCCACTCAAATTTCCACAGGGCTGGGGACAGAAGTTCTTCAGTTTACTATTATTTCAGATTACAGCTGGCATCTCGAGAAGACTCTACATGTATCACTTGGCAGCAGCCCCAAGTCACAAGCCAGGTAAGAGGTTTCCAAAACCACTTACCAATGAATTACGATCAGCTTCTTCATAGGGATTTTTCACTCTCCAAGGTAAATGGGGACACCAATTTTCAACCTGAAAAACAGGAACCAGAGACACTGAGTATGCCGGTTCATTTGCAAAGGAATTAACGTCTGTGCCAAGCCGGAGCACAGTGCCTTGTACACAGAAAGCGGGTTAAGTGGGTTTTTATCAATACATTAGTCAGACTCCCACACTCTTAGCTAGCAACCCAGAGAGGTCTGCTCTCAGATGCAACAATAACCAGTCAAGGTCCCAAGGAGCCTATGATTACACTGTACATCCATCCTTCAAAAACTTCCTAATGACTAATTCCTTAATCATTTAATCTTCATAATTCTATGCAGAAGGAGAGGGGGCTCTTATGGTAGAAAGTTAAAAGATATGAACACTGCCACCAGGGGATAGGAATTCAAAGGTGCTTCTGTGCCATTTATTTAGCAAAAGGACAGGAATGATTTGTTATTTGCTCTGGCGTGTCTGGAAAGGTAACAGCAAGTCATCTGATGCACAGAACTCCATCATTTATCTCCAAATTAGGAAGGCAACTGAGAGTTTAAGGCTAACGGATCAAGGCTTCTCCTCATTCTGTGGCTGTTCACTTCATACTATCTCAAGGAACAGGGTGATAAAACCTATTGGAAAGAGATGAGGAAAGAAAAAAATCCTTCAGCAATCTTGTGAGAGCCATTGTGGAAGACTGATTGTTCTGTCAATGCACCAGAGTTTAGAGAGCAGGAGAGGAGAAAAGAGAAAGCAGAAGTACCAAATTTTACAGGAATGACTTCAAAAAAGGTTACCAAAGAAAATTAAGGCAGATTTACACTTTCTAGTAACTGAAGAATACACTGACTGATATTGATGTCTGACCTCTATGCCAAAACTGGCCATATAATTCCAAGGTAGCATATCACCCATTCACTAATATGAGATTATTAAAGATGGCTAGTAAAATGAAAAGGAAATGAAAATAATGTTTCTATGGCCAGGTGGACCCATAAAAATGAACAGAGCCAGAGGGTGGGGGGCATCCTTGGAGGACCATGAAGAAGGCAGGGATGTAAGTGAGTTAGACTTTCAGGTCAGCAATGCAGAGTCAGACAAGCTAGTTAGCCCCCCAGCTCTGGGCAAGTTTTCAAAGAAAGCAGTTTCACTACTCTAGAAATAAAGCAAGGTGATTTTGACGAGGACCCAAAATAATTGGGCAATTTGCATAAAGCCCTCTGCTGCGGCAAGTGATCTGAAAGCAATATGCAGAGGGCAGCTAAGTTTGGGGGTGGGTGGAATTCCCGGATAGGAAAAGCATCATATTCTCTTTTCTTTTTGTGGAGTGAAATTAGACCTGACCAGCTTTGTGAATGGCTTCAGAGACTCAAAAGGACTCCTCATAAGAAAGGATGCAATGGTTTTTACTCATAAGAAAATACCAACTTGCCTGAAATGCCTATGTCTAAAAACTGAGCGCTTATACAGCAAGGCAAAAATCACAAAGGAAAAGCACTCTATAAGTGAGAAAAGTGAGGAAGAACCAGCAGAAAAGAAGCCTCCAAGAGGACGAAGCTGGTCCCAGCAGCACTGTACACATCTGTGCCTTGTATGCTTAGGCTGGACTGAATTATTTAATTCAAATTAAATTTTTGTAAATGGACTCAGTAAGACAGTGCTTTAAAGCATATTTATACCATGAAGGATTCAAATAGATTGCTGACCTGACTGGGAGACCTTCCACTGCACACAAAAGCATGAGGGTGAGCAAGCAGGGCACAGATTCATAGTCAATCCCATATTAAATAAATAACAAAATGCACACAGCAGCATGTCAGAATAAAAAATGTCCTCATGAAGAGCATGATAGGGAGAGATGAGACACGACTATGAATAAAGAAAATCAAGCAAAAGGAGACACATTAGTGAGATCAGATAAAGAAGAGTACATTCACTCCTCTGCCCTTCGAAGAATCTTCCAAAATTTACTCTGATGAAAATACAGTCCAAGGTGATCTTCTAAAGTATGACTTCCCTACAGAATACTCAAGACTTTAATTCCTCTTTGAAACTGATCATTTATCTCAGTTCTTCTTACGATAAATCACTGGATAATACCATGTGAGATTTCAAGGGCATCTCAGAAAGTATGGGAAATGGAGTCAGTGTATTTTGAATTTAGCAAGAAATCTTACCATTACATACACACTCACAATAGAGGAAAAATCCATTCTGAATATCCTGACACAGAATGAAGACAGTGGGTTTTCAGGGTGGCTGTTTTTGTACACAGTGATAAGCTAACTGGTTAACAAAATAATTAAATTATACCTAAATCAATTACTCCATGGGGAGTGGAGGAAAAACAAACAAACAAACACATTTCTTTCTGAAATCTCAGTGGATTACCAGGACTGGAAGAAAGCCAGCACTGGCAGTAACTCCATGTATTGAAACAAAACAGCCCTCAAATGAGCAACATTTTCCTAAATAAGAACATCATTGACAACACAGGGAAAATCTTGTTCAGGGATCGTAATTCAACTTCCTCATCCCTAACCGTTTTGTCCAATCTACCCTGGCTCCCTATATGAGTCTAACCACCCAGCATACCATCCTACCTAAGAAAGTTGGACCCCAGGGAGAGCCCCCTGTCTTCCTGATCTAGAAGCTCTTCTACTTCAACTCATTCTCATCATCTTAGTGTTCTGGCTCTCAGAACCCTAGGGCCCTATTTCTGCCTGTGGTCACCTACTGGCTTGGCTACAATTTTCCAACTGCAAACTTAGAGCTCTCTCTGGGATAAGATCTGTGGTGCTGGACCCTCCCACTGCCTACCCCCACCTCTACCCAGCTCCTGCAAGCTGGCAAGTCCTCTGTCAAGCCCTCTGCCAGGGAAGGGACTGGGCAGCCTTAAAATCTCCCACAAATCACTGTAGTGAGTCTAAGAATTGAAAATCATCTGAGTTCATGGCAACACGCATGCAACAATCAATAGAGGAGCAGAACCATGACTATAATAACCTTTGATTTGAAGGTGAAACTTCTACGGAACTAATCTTTTTAGTGCACTAGCCCAAGGCTACGAAATAAAGAGGCAGGGGAGGAGAGGGTGAGATGTATGGAAAGAGTAACAAGGCAATTTACATTACTATATGCAGTAATAGCCAACGGGAATTTGGTGTATGGCTCAGGAAACTCAAACAGGGGCTCTGTATCAGTCTAGAGAGGTGGAATGGGGCCGGAGATGGGAGGGAGGTTCAAAAGGGAGGGGATATATGTATACTTATGGCTGATTCATGTTAATAACAAAATTCTGTAAAGCAATTATCCTTCAATTAAAAAAAAAAAAAAATATGAAGAGGAAAAAGAAGAAGGCAATGGCAACCCACTCCAGTACTCTTGCCTGGAAAATGCCATGGACAGAGGAGCCTGGTGGGCTGCAGTCCATGGGGTCGTGAAGAGTCAGAGATGACTGAGCGACTTCACTTTCACTTTTCACTTTCATGCATTGGAGAAGGAAATGGCAACCCACTCCAGTGTTCTTGCCTGGAGAATCCCAGGGACAGTGGAGCCTGATGGGCTGCCGTCTATGGTGTCGCACAGAGTGGGGCATGACTGAAGCGACTTAGCAGTAGTGGCATGAAGAGGAAATAGAACCAGAAAAGACCAGCCAGGCTAGACCTTTGGAACAGGAAGGCATCTCTCAGAGAGAGGGCACAAAGAATCACTTTTCTTGAGCAAGGAGATCTAAAATTAACCAATTTTATTTTTGACATTCCCCCTTCCAATGATTTAAACTTCTTTGATCTGAGAGAAGGTTTTGCAGCTTCATCAACGTAGAACGTAAATCAAAGCAAAGTTTCTAAAAAGACATCAGGTAGGTCATACTTACTTTCAAGCTCTTTCAGATGGACAATTCTTACATTTAAGAAAAGAGAAACTACCAACAGAGATGCCTACAGCTCGAATTGGATTTTAAAGAGGGAAAAGAAATAATAAAATTACAGCAAGAATGAGTAGGAGATTTAATGTATATCTACGTGTACGTCTGCAGAACTAGACTTAATCTCTGCAGTAATAGTCTGTTCTTTTGGAAAGAATAATAATCAGGCTCTGATATGGCCTCTTCTCTTATGGATAATGTGAAGGGTTTTGCTTTTAATGAATCACTGACATACCGAATTTCATCCATATTTTTCCAAGAGTTAAGTGTGGTCAAAAAGTAAATATGCAAAATGCATAAGAAAAGTCTAAGATTACCTCTAGAGGTTGATGTCTTGAACGCTTAGGATTCTCTTCTTTATGTAAATTTTCATATTTTTTGTTTTTACAAAGAACATTTATTGAGTAATTTTTAAAGGCATTACATTATATAAGCATACAATCATTGACTGAAGGTTTACAGTTCAGTGCATCTGGGAAAAAAACAAATAAACTTGACTGTATCCCATCATATAATCCCCTGAAGTGCCCTACAAGGTGGGTACCATGCCCAGATTACACGTGAGGAAAGCAAGACTTGAAGGTGCTGAGAACTTGCAGAGGTCCACTCACTAGTGACTTCCCTGGTGGCTCAGATGGTAAAAGAGTTTGCCGACAATGCGAGAGACCCAGGTTCGATCCATGGGTCGGGAAGATCCTCTGGAGAAGGAAATGGCAACCCACTCCAGTACTCTTGACTGGGAGATTCCATGGATGGAGGAGCCTGGTAGGCTAGGTAGGCTACAGTCCATGGGGTCACAAAGAGTTGGAGATGATTGAGCGACTTGACTTTCACTTTTCACTCACTAGTGAGTGGCGGGGCTGGGTGATGACTGAGATCCTGTCCCTGAACCAGGACATGAAGTGTCAGAGACACTTTAAAGGGCAGGGACAAGAGGGCTGCTGAATCTGGAATCCACCAAAACAGATTCTATGTCCAACTCCACAAACATCTAGGGGTATAACCTTAAACCATCTGACTTTCAAGTTTTCTCATCTACAACATAAAGGTGCCAGCTTGGGTACTCTATAACAATTCTATTATCTATGAGACCTAAAAAATATAGTTAGACACCACCATGTGGGTTACCTATCAAAATGACACAATTGATTATATTCATTAGATAAACTGATGATACACACATGTATATGCATACACATATTTGTTGTACTGATAACCTATCTAATGAACTCATTAAAGAACATGCTTTAAAAAAAAATGTAAAAGAAAGATCTCTTTACCCCACTCCACGCTCCTCCCAGGCCTACTCTCCTTTTCTAAAAATTCAAAAAGGAAATGCACATGGTAAAAGATGTCTCCACATGTGAGCGTTTCCACTACCTGGCCCCATCCTCTCCATCAAATACCTGAGCTGATGAATATTTTGGCCAAGTGGCTTGTTAGGAAAGGCTGTGCCTGGGGAAGCAGGTGGATGACAGAGAAGAACAAGAAAAACGACACTGCACCAAGAGCCAAGCGCTTCACACACATTGTATCCTCTGGTTTCCACGTAATCACATGGGCAAGGTCGCTCATCATGACAGATGAGGCCATGGGTAGGGCGGCCCCGTGGCTGGGGATGGAAGTGCCATCTGTCCTGTCCAGGGCCGGCACTTAGCAGCGAAACCAGACATGTGGTTCCTGCAGTCCCACGAGCACAGTCCAGCCTCCAATATCAGAGTAGGACTGCCTAGATCTTCTCCACAAAATCCTCCAGAAAGGGTTCACTCCACTCCCACTGCGGGGCTGCTGGAAGGGCCATGACAGTGATGACAACTTGCTGCCTGCAGCCTTCTTCCCTGCTGTCTGTTCTGTGCAGCAGAGGTGATCATTTCAAAGCCTAAACTGGATTACATCCTACACTAACTCAGACCCTCCAGGGGCTTCTCCTTACCCTTAGAATAAAACCCAGAATTTACCCTCCTGCCCTCCAAACAAGAACCTCCTTCCATATCCAAACACCCGCCAGGTTCATTCCTGCCTCTGGAGGGTTGCCGGACTTGTGAGAAGAGGGGAAAAGATGCTCAGTTAAATTCGAATTTCAGACAAAGGATGATTTTTCTCTTGAGTAAGCTGCATGCAGTATTTGTCATATGTGAAAGTGAAAGTGTAGTCGCTTAGTGTCTGACTCTTTGTGACCCTGTGGACTATAGTCCACCAGACTCCTCTGTCCATGGAATTCTCCAGGCAAGGATACTGGAGTGGGTAGCCAGTCCCTTCTCCAGGGCATCTTTCCGACCCAGGGATCAAACCCGGGTCTCCCGTATCGTGGGCAATTTTTTTTATCATCTAAGCCACCAGGGAACCGCCATTTATCACATACTCACAATTCAATAAATAAAACACTCTACCTGAAATTCATGATCATTAGTCATCCTGTATTTTACCTGGTAACCCCACACCTCAGGCTTCGGCATCCACGCTCTTTCTACCTGAAACACTCTTCCTCTCAGAGCGCGCATGCCTCCCTCTCTTCCCTCCTACACACTATGCTCCAACTTTTCCTGAGAAGCCTTCCATGATCTGCTTACCTGGCCACTCTACCTCCTTACTCTGCTTTTCCTTGGCACAAAAACCACATGCAGAAATTATCTGACCTACGGGATGGCTACTGTCTGCTGCCCCAACGAATGTAAGCTCCTTAAGGACTTCAGTTAGCCTGCTCAGTGCTCTTTCCTCAATCCGGAGAACAGGGCCTGGCACACAACAGGTCCTCAATCATTACTTGTTACATACTGAATGAAAAAATGGGTGACTTGAGTGTTATAGATATTCATTATAAGGATACTCTTTTCCTTTTAAGTGGCACAATGTATGTTCATCATTGTATTAGAATCTTTCAACAACACCCTGAGGCAAGCATGGCAGGCTTTACCTTGAGGAAATGTTCTAGGCCACACAGGTAGGAGCTGAATCCAGACAGACATTTTTTTTTTTTTTTCATGGAAAGGCATTTTAAACATAGCAGTGTATACATATCAAACCCCAACTCCCAAGCTATCCATGAATTTTCTGCAATATGCAGTGCTGCCCCCGACCATGCGGGGGAAGGCAGGAATATCAGAAACAGAAAGTATGGAATCAATCATGTGCAAGAGAGCCGAGGGCTGGGAAGACCTGAGACAGGACTACTCAGGATATTAGGGAAGGATAGGACTTCAAGAGAAACTGCTGTGAGTTTTCAACACACCCCAAACCAGTGGGGTTCTAATGAGAGGATGTCAGAGTTTCAAACTGCTGCTGCTGCTGCTAAGTCACTTCAGTCGTGTCCGACTCTGTGTGACCCCACTGACGGCAGCCCACCAGGCTCCCCCGACTCTGGGATTCTCCAGGCAAGAACACTGGAGTGGGTTGCCATTTCCTTCTCCAATGCATGAAAGTGAAAAGTGAAAGTGTCCGACTCTTTGCAACCCCATGGACTGCAGCCCACCAGGCTCCTCCATCCATGGGATTTTCCAGGCAAGAGTACTGGAGTGGGGTGCCATTGCCTTCTCCTGAGTTTCAAAAATTCATCCCAAATCTCTGTGGGAAGAGACCTGTCAATTTCCTTTAAACAGGAGAGGCAACAAATTCTTCTTCTGTCATGAACTATTCAGATAATAGAGAGATGCTTCTTACACTGCACACAGGCAAACTCGGCCCCTCTGGGCCTGCATTCACACTGAGGACACTAGAGCCACAGTCACCCAGCTGATAAAAGTGGTCACATTCCAGCCACCAAGGACAGAGCTCCTCTTTTGTGGCAGTGTGCAATTTAGCCTTAAGTGTAGATCCAGGCAAATAACGCTGAGTGACAATAAGAAAGGGCTTCCCAGGTGGCGCTGGTAGTAATGAACCCACCTGCCAATGCAGGTAGATGGAAGAGACGCAGGTTCGATCCCTGGGTCGGGAAGATCCTCTGGAGAACAGCATGGCAACACACTCAAGTATTCTTGCCTGGACAGAGGAGCCTGGCGGGCTACAGTCCATAGGGTGGCAAAGAGCACACAGGACTGAAGCGACTGAACACACACACATGCAAAACAGCTCTTCTTTGGCAGTAGTACGCGATTTTGCCTGAAGCGTACATTTAGGCAAATAATGCTGAGTGACAATAAGAATAAAAGCTGGGCCAGAAAACTGTGCCTTCTAATATAATTGGCTAATTCCATCTAACAGTCTAACCTGATCCTCTGCATTCCCCTATAGATAAAGTATTAAAGAGCATTATATTAAAACCGCTAATAAGTGCTCAAAATGCCCTTGCTTCATGTCTCAAACTTAATGTTTTTAGCAGAATTTAATCTTAAAATTTTACAAAAACAATTCTTCAAGATTAGAAAGATGATAGCTGGTGAAGTCACCCACTTAGAACAAAGAGACAAAAAAGCTATCAACTACTTCAAAAAATGCTTTAAATAGTCATTCGTTCAATAAATATGTGTGTCAGGCACTATTATTCCTGTAAACAAAACAGACAAAAATCTCTCTGGAGATGACTTTTCATATACCTTTTCTTAATGCTGGATGTTGATGGTCACCCCAAGACCTTCGCACTGACTGTTCCCCAAACCTGTTAAATACCTGTATCAGACTTCTGAACCTCTTCCTCTCTCACTTCCTTCAATATGGTGCTCACACGTCCTCCTCCCATTTTTTCAGTAGGGCATTTTCTGAACATGCTATCTAAAACTGACACCATCACTCCTCATGAGCATTTTGAGTTCCATCTGTTTTATTTCTCTCCACAGCTCTACTGTAATCTAAAAGATATATATTTTACTTTTTGTTGCCCGTCCCCTCCTATAAAACATAACCTTAAGAAGTGTTTGCCTTTTGGCTCGCTGTCATATGCCCAGCATCCAGAAAATCCTAGTAGCAATGAATTTCCCTGGTACCCAGACTATGGATTGTCTTATTTCCCAGTAAGAGGAACCAAGGGGACTTACAGAAAACACCCAGGGTTATGTCAAAAGGCCTCAGAAGACAATATGCATTGGCTCCCACTGGTCAAAGAAGGAGTAATATGAGAACTAGAAAGAAAATAATTGGAATGGATCAAACATATCAAATATAGTTCATTCAAAGCCTTGATTGAAACAAGGTGCTGATTGAAACAACAAGCATTAAAACAAGCAACCAACCAAACTACTGGTCACCAGTGGAAGATGGCAGGAAATCAACAGAGAAATCAAGGTTTCCTTTATGAACTGTTCCTCAGGGTAACCAAATACCAGATGAGGACTCATTTCTCTATATAGAGTATTCCTGATATATTACGAACGAATCCTGATGAATCCAGGCAGTAATTATCGTTGGCTGCTGATATCACAAAAAGAGAAAAAGCTAGGCATTTATGTGTCTCCTGCACATTTAATATCATCCATGAAACAATTTTGAAAAAAATATTAAGCCTGACTCTGATCAAGCCTCAGATCTACTATCAATTTACAGGAAATACAGGGTTGGGGAAGTAGGTTATCCAACAACATGGGGATACAGTCATAAAAACTCAGAGTACAACAAACTCTTCTAAGAGTACAGAGTACAACAACAGCTTCTAAGGCAAGTAAAGTTTTGTCAGTGAAAAATTACAAGGGGCACCAACAGTTGTAATTTATGGTTATTGCTTGAAACTCCATTCAAATAATAAACTTCAGGTTACAAAATGGTCTACAAAATGTGAATAGTAATCTGATATTCGAAGATATTATGGAATTCTGTGATTTTAAAAATACGGAACAGTTTTAGTAGTTTTAAAAAGAGCCTCTTTTAAAGGTATGTGGTGAAACATTCACAGATGATGGGATTTGGGGGATTTGCTTCAAAATAACCATCTGGGAGAAGTGTCAATGAATGAGATTGGCCACAAACTGACACTTATTGAATCTGTGTCCCAGACATACAGAATTTCCTTATATCTGTTTCTTTTACATAGGTTTGACATTTTCCACATTAAAAAAAGTTTAAAACATAAAACTTTACAAATGTCTTACTGGTATATAATATGAATGATCAGAGACAATGTTTAAAAGTTTGTAAAAACACAAATTGGAGATGACTGCATCAAAGCCCCCATCTGCCACATGTTTCTAAAGAGCAAACAGGTAATGGTTTGGGGTTTGGCAAGTCCCTTTTAATTTCTGGAAGGTGGAGGTCAGAGTAAGAAATCTCAGTCTAAATGTTGTAGTTTGTGAAAATAATAATAATTTAAAAAGAGAAACAAAAAAGATATAAAACTAAATGTTGAGTATGTGAAACTGACAAACAGGAGTGGTCATAAAAGAACGAACTCAGAAGGAGGTAGAGGTTGAGGGAAATTGAGAGATCATTTAAGCTGACGACAAATACTGTTTGGTAAAATCAGGATTGTTTTAAAAAAGTGGTTTCTAAAGATGTCTTAGAATTCAGGTAATAAAAGACACAAAAAACACACAGATAAAGAAGATAAAATAAAGGCTGAATTCAAGAACTGAAAAGAACAAGATCATAAATCTCTGCCACCTCCTGTGTTGCCAAAATATATTATCTCACAGAAAGAGAATTTTCTGTGTCAAATGGCTAAACATTTAAAAGGTGTGTGTGGGTAATCTCAGGCAACAGTCTAGTGGTATTTTTAAAGTACTCCCTGACCTGTCCCAAGATGTTAGTTATATTTTCTCATTCAGGTTTTCTCCTGCAACCTGAACAGTCTATTCTTTACCACGGCCCACTTTGACAAATTAGTCTGTGAGACACCATTTCCAAGATATCTTTAGCAGCCAACACAGTCCATAAATCCAAATCATGGTACTGGTTATTAGGATTTCATTTCATGCTCACATTCACAAACATTTAAGCTTTCAACCTTTGCTGTTGGGCATTAATCTTGGCATTAATCAACGGATTAAGTACGCTGAATTTAAACTCAAGGTTAATAGCACGCTCAGCCAATATTAGTTTTACATATTGCCAAGGGAGAACAGGAAGACACAGAGAGCTTTATGTCTGTTTTTTTCTGAAACATAAGAAACAGACTGATGAGTAAGGCATGAAATTGCTTCTTTTCTTCCTTTATGAGGGACTCACACATACCGGTGGGTGTGCACACAGACACAGACACAGACACATACAGTCACTCACTCAACCAGTCCAAATTGGCATTTGAAGCAACAGCTTGTACACATCCTAAGATCTAGCAATCAATCACTGAGCAATTGAATGGCAACATAAGTCCTTAAAAAAATAGTACAAACAAATTAAGAAGTCTGGCAGGGTGTGATGGTTGCTAGTTGCTATAATAATTGTGTAGACAGCAAGAACGTGTGGGCATCAAATATATCAGCACCATCTATCAATATAATATCAATAGGGGTAAAGACATTTATTCTCAATTGTGTAAAAGCTGATAGCAGTAAAAGGCTCTTCGGAGGGCTAAGTTAATAATACCTGAAACAATGACATTCAGAGTAATTACTTGATAGGCTCTTGTCTCTAACGGGAGTAGTTACGTGGCTCACAAAAACAGATACAGAAAATGAACTGCCCGATGATCTGGAAATGCAAGCTGGTTAACGGACACGAATCATTCATTTGCTCCCACCTAAGTACTTGGTTTTCATGAGTTGTATCTTCAGGAGAATTGGTGCTGTTTTGGTGGGGGAGGGGGCTAGTAAATCATTAAAATTATGAGTATTTGAAAACTAGCAATGAAGACTGATTAATGGAAACCAGCTAACTTAGAGCTGTATGTCAAACACAGGTGGATTTGAGAATAGAACTGAACGCAAAGGCAACGATGACAAATGACTTCATTTGAGCTCAGCTTTCATTCGATGTGAAAGGGCAACAGTAATGGTGAGTGCAGAGGGACTAAGCAACTAAACCTCTCGGAGCCTCTAAGATGCAGCTCTCAGAGCTGGGGAGAGGTTGGAACTGCACTGTGCGTTGGAGGTGTCCGGGACACACAGGCTCACTCATGCTTCATTCTTCTTTCTGCCTGCCACCCGGGAAGGGCAATGCTGAGACTTTTAGCACCACACCCAGGCCCTAACACAGCGTCAGACACAGTACAAGCACCTGTGGGGATGACGAAGGGTAAACACTGATGGCTTTACCTTCTGAGAGTCCCCGTAGAGGCTGGTAGACTACTAGTTGGTGAGGGGAAGAGTAGAAGTTTCAGGGGAAGAAAAATGCAGGAAAAGTGCCGTCTTCTAAGACTGGTCTGAATCTAAATGCCTCAATTCAACTAGTGACTGACTATGGGAGATATTTTACTTCATGTCCTCTTTCATATTTGTCAAAGCTCTGAAGTTAAACGTACATGGAAACAAGAACTGGCTCTTCTTCAATTTTTGTTGTTGTTCAGTCCCTAAGTCAAGTCTGACTCTTTGCAACCCCATGGACTGCAACACACCTGCTCTTCACTACCTCCCAGAGTTTGCTCAGATTCATGTCCATTGAGTCGGTGATGCTAATCATCTCATCTCCTGCTCTTCAATAAGGATTAAGAAAAGAATCAAAGTCACCAGTGTATTCACTGACGAAGTAAAAAAAATCAAATGAAGATGTCTGTCAATCACCTTCCCAACTGCAAGAGTAAGCTGGCATACGATACAGGTTAAATGAAGTAACAAAAGAAGGAAAGTGTGAAGAAAGAGGAAAAAAAATAGACAAAAACAGCACCACAAAGCCATAGATGTTGTCCAGGATTTATAGACTACTAGAACAGAATTAACAGGGTTTAGGAATCATCTCTAATAATTTTATTTTAACAATGGCAAGAGTGCACTGCAGCTACACACATCCAGTTCATGATTTTAATGTGAACAAGCATCACATCCTGAGAAAGGAAGCCAAGGAGAACTATATTCTTCTATATTACTAGAAGTCTGCTGCTAAGTTGCTTCAGTTGTGTCCGACTCCGTGCCACCCCATGACGGCAGCCCACCAGGCTCCCCCGTCCCTGGGATTCTCCAGGCAAGAACACTGGAGTGGGTTGCCATTTCCTTCTCCGACTAGAAGTCTAGGGATCTAGAATTAAATGAGATTGGTGAATGAGAACCAGAAATTCATTCTAATTCTAAAAGGAAATCAAGGTCCCAACAGAAAATGTCCCGGGCTATATGACACTCCACAACTGTACTCAAATAATGGCAACATCAAAAATCTATCGTGCACAGACATAGAAAACAAACTTATGGTTACCAAAGGGGAAAGGTGTGTGTGGGGGAGGGATAAATTAGGAATTTGGGAGTAACACACACACACTATTTTATATATAAAATAGATAAGCCACAAGGACCTACTATATATCACAGAGAATTATACTCAACATTTTGTAATTATATAGGAAAAGGGGGCTTCCCAGCTGGCGCTAGTGGTAAAGAAACCACCTGCCAGTGCAGGAGACAGAAGAGATGCAAGTTCGATCCCTGGGTTGGGAAGATCCCCTGGAGGAGGGCATGGCAAACAACTCCAGTACTCTTGCCTGGAGTATCCCATGGACAGAGGAGCCTGGCGGGCTACAGTCCATAGGGTCGCAAAGAGTCGGTCACAACTGAAGCAACTTAGCACGTATTTGGGAAAAGAATTTGAAAAAGAATATATATATATATATATATTTTATATATATACACACACATAGACCTGAAACTAAGACAACATTGTAAATCAGCCATAGTTCAATAAAAAAACTAAATACCCTCCTCGAAAGTAAAGTTAAAAAAAAAAAAAAAAACAACTTACTATGAAAGCATCAGTTAAAATAATTATCATTTATCAGGCTCTACTCTAAGCATGGTCCCATATAGACTCAGGAATCCACAAGGCAGATTCTTTAAGAACAAAATTAAAACTTTTATATTATAAAGGAAGAACCTGAGGCACAAAGAGAGCAACTTTTCCAAGAGCACAGAGTTTAGCAAGCATCAGAAACAGAAGCTGAAGTCAAGTGTGAGGCTCTAAGACAGTACTATTGAAAGGCTCATATTGATTACATTTTCTTCTCTTACAGGGTATCTATTAAGATGCTTCGAAAAAAGAAAAAATATTTTCTTTGAGTGCCAAAGTTTCAAGATAATTTTCACATTAAAATTTTGAAGAAGTTCCTAGTTGTTTCCCAGGACCCCTTCCTGGCTCAATTTACCTGTATCCATGCTTTCTCTTCTATTAGACTTTAAAGATAATGAATGCATAGCATGGTGCCAAGCAAATGAATTCTCAGTAACTGTTGACAATCAATGAACATAACAGATGTTCAATAAGTGCTCACTGAACTGAGTTCAGTGGAACAAAAAGAAAAGTCTGATCATTTGCATAAGAAAAGAGTAGAATAGGCAAACGAAGCACCATTCCATGTCCAGGAAGGAGAAAAAAAAAGGTTAAAGGTTCTGAAACAAGACACCCAGGCTCCAACGTCAAGTCTACATGATCTATCACATGTTTATGCAGCCCAGTCTATCCCACACTCCTCTCAATTTACCTCCACAGAGGTTCCCTCTTCTCTCATCTTAGCTACATCCTTCCTTCCCTTCTGGTAGTGGTAGGGTGGCTGTTTCAAAGGAAGGGAACCAGGTCATATGTAATCGCGGTCCTCTTCATCTGAATTCTCCCGCACCTCCCGAGCTCTGGCTCAGGAAATGAAGACCCAGGCTGGAGCGGGCACCTCAAATCCTCTTCCTCTCTCTTCACTTCAGCAGTCCTCCCCAAGATGCAAACGGTTAGGGAGGCATGAAATTAGCTCAGTTTGTCAATCAGGGAGCCCAGTTAGACTGTGGCTAAATTCTATCAAATGGAAATGGGAAAAAATTTTTTGAAAATTGAACTAAATGAGGGACTTTTCCTCAGGGCAGGAAAGGTGCCTTTAGCTGACTTCTCACTGGAGTGAAGGTTCACCCATAGCCCCAGGCCTTACTCCTCTGGAGAAGAAAGTGAGGAGGCGGGCCCCAGGCCACCCAAGCACCCAGTGCACTCAAGTACACACTACAGAATCAACTTGTCAGCAGCCTGCTAGTAAGGTACATCACACACCCAAGTCTCAGAGCTTTTTCATTTCCAAGAGGTATTTTAACTATCATTTACTCTGACGGTTCCCATGATGGCCCTGGGGTGGCCATGGAGCAACCGCATCCAAAAAAAAAAAAGGTCTGACTCTTACAGAGGAAGCCAAGAGGGACAAATCCCACAGATTCCAGGGCCACATGCCCTAGAGCAATGCTGGTTTGGCTTCCATCCCCCATCATCTTAGGCCACAGAGGAGAGACACCTGAACCCCACAAGGAAAAGTATGGCAAAAACATTTCATTTAGCCTCAGAATTGAGGGATTCTCCTCTCTGCACGGGATCACCAGGGAGATGTTATTAAGTACCAAAACTAGGGAGATGGAAGCCAAGAGCCTGCCCAGTGCACAACCTTAAAAATTAGCCAGCATCTGTTCCACAAGCT
Source organism: Bos mutus (assembly GCF_027580195.1). Classification (NCBI taxonomy): domain Eukaryota; kingdom Metazoa; phylum Chordata; class Mammalia; order Artiodactyla; family Bovidae; genus Bos; species Bos mutus. Next base: position 72,875,105 of record NC_091618.1, on the reverse strand, counting down.
CTGAGGGCTACTGCCACTGCCCATAAGGGATGGGGGATAGAGCCAATGGAGTTTTCATTCCCTGCTCAGTTCTCTCCTGTAGCTGGCTCTGAATAAAGTCTTAACCCTACCCCACTCCATCAACCTTTCTAAAGGTGAAATGAATCACTGAAGCATGTAACAGATTCCATGTGGTCTGTAAAAATGCCCTATGACTCTTAAAAAACAAGCTTCTATTTAAATTCAAGGGTACAAATGAAAATGAAGTTTAGATAAAAAGGTGGAAAAAAGGGAGAAAGTTAATAATTCAGTCTGTAAGTACAATAAATAGCAAACTCAGCCAAGAAGCATATGAAAAGATGCTGAACATCATTAATCAGTAAGGAAATACAACCAGCGATATAATGAGTGAGATACTCCCTCATACCCATTCACATGACCATTAGAAAAGAAAAAATAGAAAATAACAAGTGTTGGTAAGAATGTGGAGAAGTTAGAATCTTGTGCACTGTTGGTGGGAATGTAAAACGGCACAGCTGCTATGGAAAAGAGTCTGGTGGTTCCTGAAAACATTAAAAATAGAATTACCATATGATCCAGCAACTCTGTTTCTGGATATATACCCAAAAGAATTGAAATCAGGGTCTCAAAGAGTTATATGTACACTCATGCTCACCGCAGTACCATTCACAACTGATGGAAGATGGAGGCAACCCAAGTGTCCAGTGACAGATGAATGGGTAACAATATGCAGTCTGTATACATAATGGAATATTATTCAGTCTCAAAAAGGAAGGGCATTCTGACACCTGCTATAACATGGATGAACCTTGAGTACACTATACTAAGTGCGATCAGCAGATCACAAAAGACAAATACTGTATATTTCACTTATAGGAGTACTTGGAGTAATCAGAATCTGAGGCAGACACAGCAGAATGGTGGTTGCTGAGGCTGGAAGAAGGAGGAGGCTCTGGAGTCACAGTTTGATAGGAACAGTTTCAGGTTGGCAAGATGAAGCGTTCTGGAGATGGATGGATGGTGGCAATGGTCACACAGCAACATGAATGTACTTAATGACACTGAACTGTACGCTTTACGATTAAGCTGGTACATTTTGTTATGTGTATTTTACTACATTTTTTTTAATTGGTAAAAAAAAAAAATTAGTGAACTCAGACTATTTTTTTCCTCAAGGGGGGGGAAAAAATCATGCTACTTGGGGACAGAGGAGAGCAATGAAAAAGGAAATCATAAACTGTTCACATAAAAACAATATACATTTTTAAGCTTTTCAAGTTCCAGGCTTAGCTACGGAACAGACCAACCACACACATCGACTCCACCCCCCGAAAGACACAAGAAGCCTCTCACCTCACTGAGGTAAATAAAAAAAGAGCAGGTGGACCCATCCACTCCGTATTCTGCGTAGCAGGGATCCGAGCGCCACATATTTTTCATCCACTGAAACAACCAGAGGAGGAAGAGCACTGGTGAGCAGCCATTCATTGAGCGGGCACGTCTGCCTAGAGGCTGTGAGATTCCTCCAGCAGTAAAGCCCAGGAGCACTGGTGGGGAGGGATGTTTTCTCAAGAGCAAGTGCCTCATAGACCCTGGCATGAGAGTGCCCTCCTGGAGACCTACAGTCACACCAGCCCCAGCACGGAGCCTGGAAAACAGCACGGGAATCAAGGCAAGAGCACAGTGTGCACTTAAATCCCATATGGGAGCCATTTAAAATGCTCTGGGGCTCGTCTCGCCATCCTAAGTGATGTCTGAACAGAAAACTTTTCTCTGAAAGCTACTGAGCAGGGAGTGGTCTCCCCAAGGTTTGGCCACATAAATGCAGTGAAAAACAAACAAACAAACGTTAAGAGTCAGAGTGGCCAACAGCGTCTGGGCACTCAACTGCACACGCAAATGTGACATTTAAATAACAATCTGGAGACCTCACAGCTGAGGCCTGGGGACTTGGGAGAAGGGAGCTGGACACTAAATCATGGAAGCCCCTTGTCTTTGGCTCTTGAAGGATCACCCGCTGGAGTATGGGAAAGAGGGAAACGCAATTTCAGACACAGCAGGTGCCTGCAATGCCCCAGCTCTTTCAGTCTGACCAGTTAGTCACTGTTGACTAATCCCATGGAGCTGGCATAAGCAGGGAACGGTTGTCACGGCCACAGCCCCAAACTGGCAGGGCTGATACACCCCCTACATGACTTCCTTAAAGAGGGCTCGATCACCCATCTGCATCGCTGGGGAGGAGAGGAGAGGGAAGGGGAAGCCAGGGGCTGTCAGTGCAGGTCGAGGAGGAGGGGGTAAATGGATATCACTCTTGACTTACCTTGATTTTCCCCTCGCAATGGGGGTAGCCATCCATAGGAGGCAATACACATTTTTCTTGAGCTCCATTAATGATATCTGAAAAAGAGGGAAAAGAACAAAGGATACCATCAAGTTCATGGCAAGTGCGGGGCAGAAAGAGAAACAGAAAAGAGAGGTCTATCCTGGGAACCACGTTGGCTCTGACCCCTCCAGCTGGTGACATGCTGACTGGTCTGCAGTGAGGACTTGACCCAACCACAGCCAGTCTCCAGGGTGGTCGGAGACCTGTGACGGGTGAGGCCAAGTCTGAAAGGAAGAGTCAGGCCAACCATAGTGAATACTTAGAAACTTGCAACTGTGAAACCGAGAAAACAAACAAGTGGGCGGGGCTGAGGGGCGCAGGAAAAGAAGCCAGGAGATTAGGAGGGTCCCTGGGTCAAGCCAGGCTGGGCCACGAGGACAAACTGAGGCCACGAGCAGCTTCATGAACACATGTGCTTGTCACTTACGGAACTGAAAACAGTGGTACAGATGAACTTATTTACAAAACAGAAATAGACTCACAGATACAGAAATCAAACTTACAGTTACTACAGGGGAAAGTGGGGGGCGTAGTGGAGGAATAACTTAGGAGTTTGGGATTAACAGGTACATACTACTATATATAAAATAAATAACAAAGTCTTACTGTTACAGCACAGGGAAATATATTCACTATTTTATAATAACCTGTAAGGGGAAGGAATATGAAAATATATATATATATATAAAAGAGAAATCATTTTCCTGTATATCTGAAACTAATATAACACTGTAAATCAACTATACTTCAATAAAACAAAACACACAAGTGCCTGAGCTGAGGCAGCCCAGGAGAGAGAGAGGTGAAGGTGTGCAGAGGAACAGAAAGCCCCAAGATGCTTGTGCAAGGTACAACTTCTTACAGACCCAGTTCTTATATTTCCACCAAGATCTCCTTATTCTTCCAATCTTTCCTCCCAATAACTCCCTTTCTATCAGCAAGCTCAAGTGGACTCCTATTCCTTGTAACTACAGAATCAAAACTAAAAAGAATGCCCTCCAGAAGCTTACAGTTAAGTGATGGACAGCAGACAAACTGGTCAACAACTGAACAGTAGCTTAAAAGGCCTTATATTAGGGAGGGCCAGGGAAGGATGCCCATACCAGTCTCTAAGCATCAGAGAAGACTTCCCGCACCCAGAGACATCTCGGCTGAGATGTGAAGGTGCAGGAGTGAGCCAGGTAGGGGGACATGGTAAAGACGGTGTTCAGCGAAACGTCCACATGGAGGACCTGATCTGATGAGAGTGAATGAGGGTGAGGTACTGAGATGCGAAGAGCTGACTCACTGGAAAAGACCCTGATGCTGGGAAAGATTGAAGGCAAAAGGAGAAGGGAGAGGATGAGATGGTTAGATAGCATCACCCACTCCATGGACATGAAATCTGAGCAAACTCCAGGAGACAGTGAAGGACAGGGGAGCCCCGAGTGCTGCAGTTCACGGGGTCGCGGAGTTGGACATGACTTAGCGACTGAACAACAACACTGAGAGTCAGGCAGGACCCAAACCAGAAAGGCCACGAAGACTCCAGCCTCTGTGCTAAGGGCATGGCTGGTGGAGCACTGGAAAATTTTAAGGAGAAGATAATTATGATCAGGCTTTTGTTTAGGAATGATCATTTTAGTTGGAAATTAGGACACTCCTAAACCTACATGCTTCTCTTCTGGGACCAACTATATTTTCCAGACACACTTGGAAAATGTCCCCATTTCTCACTGCTGACCATTTTCAATTCAAAGTACTGGTCAGACATTAGATCCCAAACTACAATGTCATTTGACAATGGTATTTAAACAATGTTGATGGCTGCTAGGGCTAAAACAGAAGTCAGTGCAAAGAGAAATTTTAGTTGTACCTGTTCCTTGAAATTCAGTTCATCTGAGAGTCTAAAACAGAAACCCCAGACCTCCTGATTGAGCCTTTTCAATGAGCATTCTACCTGCTAAGGATAACTAGAGCATAAAATCAGTATCTTCCTTATCATAGGTTGGAGGCTGTCAGTTAGTTGATAACATAAAAAACACTTAGCTTGTTGGAGTCTTTGTTTTCCCATCTGTAAAATCAGAATCGCTGCACTTCTATTTCATGCAGGTCTTATTAAATAAGTTAACATTTGTAAAAAGCCTGGTTGGCACTCCTATCGGCTGGTATCAGAGACCACGGCAGGTGCTTAAGAGTTGGCATTTGCTGTATAATTCCACACAACCTTCAATCACTATATCCAGGAAAGCAGTGTTTCAAATGCACAGCTGCTTCTGGAAATGAATTCTCTTTGTTTTTAAAATAACCGCAGGCTTGAATGGTGGATCTCCTGAAAATTCCCCTTCTGTCTCACTCGCACGGCGACAGCCAGCTCCAGTATCCTCAGACAGATGGGCTGCCTTACCAAAAAAGAAAGATACTTTCCAATGACTACTGCTCCAATGACTAATTCCAATTTTGCTCACATTCAACAAGCAAATAAGAGGCAGCACAGGTTCCGAGAAACTAAGCAGAGTCTAGAACTGCTGAAGTTTGCGGGTAACTGAACATTTAAGGGATCCGTAGAGGTCAGTAGGTTTCCCAGGTGGTGCTAGTGGTAAAGAAGCCCCCTGCCAACGCATGAGACATAAGAGACTCAGGTTCAATCCCTGAGTTGGGAAGATCCCCTGGAGAAGGGCATGGCAACCCACTCCAGTATTCTTGCCTGGAGAATCCCATGGATAGAGGAGCTTGGTGGGCTGCAGTCCATAGAGTTGCAAAGAGTCAGACAAGACTAGAGCGACCTATCATGCATGCATGCATTAGGGGTCAGTACCTCTCTTACGTTACACACAATAGGGATTATTCTAGTTCTGGACGTTTGGAGCCAGAAGTGGAGGTATGCTAATGTGGGGCAAAGAGAAACCACCAGGTGATAAAATTAACCAGCAGGTCCATGAAGGGTGCAGGCAAAGCCTGGTTGCTGGCAGTGTGGGTCCACATCATCTAAGAGTTTCAAGGAAAAAACTATGTTATGCCAACTTTTTCTGCAAAGGGCTAGACAATAAATATTTAAGGCTGGGCAGGCCACATGGTCGCTGGGATGTAGCCGTCACAACAGGGGGAATGGAATGATGTGTGTGGCTGTGTTCCAATAAAACTTTATTTACAAAAACAGGTTCAGACCCTGCTTTTTGCTATGCTAAGAGAACCCCCAAAAGAGGATCCTCGCTTCTTCAAAGACCTGCTGAACTGACGTTTTAAAGGACATCTGCAGGTACTCTCCTGCCAGGTGTGCCCTTCCTCCACACACTTAACACCCTTCCTCCTTTAAAACTGAGTTGGAGCATCCATCCCCACCTGAAGAAAGCTGAGATCCTTCCTCCCTATCCCTATGTTCAATCAAGACTGAGTTAGGATTGAGGGCTGCCCCTTCAGCTCCTGGCCCTCCCATGGCAGTGAGCAATCCTGTTCTCTTTTTTGCATCTGTCCACCCCCTTTCCTAGGACATGAGAACATTGTGGGAAGGTTATGTCTTTCTGCTCCATCACCAGGCATTCAGCAAGTGCTGCTGGACTGAATGAACACTCACATGTTCTGCCTGACCCCCACCTCCCCCACTGCCACATACACAGACACCTGACACTTTGGATCAAGGAGAAGGAGACTAAGCTGAGACCTCAGTGTTTTTTATTTCTCTACTAAGCAGCAGTGTGTCAGCTAATCCACCAGGGGCTTCCCTGGTGGCTCAGAGGTTAAAGCGTCTGCCTCTAATGCGGGAGACCTGGGTTCGATCCCTGGGTCGGGAAGATCCCCTGGAGAAGGAAATGGCAACCCACTCCAATACTCTTACCTGGAGAATCCCATGGACAGAGGAGCCTGGTGGGCTACAGTCCATGGGGTCGCAAAGAGTCAGACACGACTAAGCGACTTTAACTAACTAACTAAGCAGCAGTGTGTCAGCTAATCCAACAGGGCTCCTCTGCATTTCCATGATCTTAGGAGGGCTTTTTTCGCTATTTGTTACACAGTGATGGGTTTGAATAGATGGCAGCTTCCAGAAGTGCAGTTCGTGGCTGAAGGCTCTGCGGTAGGTGGGATCTGTGAAAGGGAGACACAGGAAGTGCCAGCCTTTTTTCTGAGCACGGGGTTGAAATGCTCCCAGAATCCAACCACCAGTAAGTAACCTGAACAAGACCCTCCACTACCCCCCAAGCCCTGAGGAGTCTCAGCACCTCACAGGGCAGTTCCCCATCTTGCTTCCATCACGAGGACAAAAACCCAATGAATCATGTTTTTATTAGATTTTTCTAATAGAAACAGAAGACTTTTCTACCTCTGGAAGAGCCTCCAATCTCAGTTCATTCCAGTCACTCAGTCACGTCTGACTCTTTGTGACCCCATGGACTGCAGCATGCCAGGCTTCCCTGTCCATCACCAACTCCCGGAGCTTGGTCAAATTCATGTCCATCAAGTCCATGATGCCATCCAACCATCTCATCCTCTGTCACTCCCTTCTCCTCCTGCCTTCGATCTTTCCCAGCATCAGGGTCTTTTCAAATGAGTCAGTTCTTCGCATTGGGTGGCCAAAGTATTGGAGCTTCAGCTTCAGCATCAGTCCTTCCAATGAATATTCATGACTGATTTCCTTTAGGATGGACTGGTTTAATCTCCTTACAGTCCAAGGGACTCTCAAGAGTCTTTTCCAACACCACAGTTCAAAAGCATCAATTCTTCGGTGCTCAGCTTCCTTTATGGTGCAACTCTCAAATCCATACATGACTACCAGAAAAACCATAGCTTTGGCTAGATGGACCTTTGCCGGCAAAGTAATGTCTCTGCTTTTTAACATGACTGCTTTTCAAGGGGCATTTAGCTTACTGCTCATGAGGCCCCTCCAAAAAAGGAGACAGGATTCTGCCAAGATATGTTACTAGAAGGTTCTTCCTGCTGTTTTCCCCACCCTCCCCCACCTGTCAAATTGTTTTTTTAATGGTGAAAGGGCAAGGTACTAATATAAAATGCAAATGTAAAATAAGATGCTAATGCAAGCAAAGAAACTCAGCTCTTACTATTGTTCAGGATCCAGTTTCATTTCTCACCGTCATAACCAGCCCAAGTAGTGCCCCGCACTGAAAACATCACCTCTGAACTGATTCTGTGGTGCTGTCAACCAGGTATTAGAAAAAAGGCAGGATATCTAGGTGTGAAAACTCTGTTGTTTTATCAGAGTAGTAAGAGATCAAATATTAGGCTGAATCTAAGAGAACAGTTTTATTATCAAAAATGCTCACAACTCAGGAAGAGCACATGTACTGCAGGAGAAGTGACAGAAGATGCCATAAACACATCCAGAGCGAGGTGTTCCTGTCAAGCATGGAAACAGATTCTCCCCGACAGCCCTAACATGTGTATACAGATTGAGAGAGACACAATGGGATTTCAACTATACATTTGGAAGTGACAGAGACCAAGAGATATGGAACCAGGCAGATAGATGTTTTTAACTCATGCTTTTCTCTGCCCGAGGAAGGAAGGAAAGTGGGAGAGAACGGGGTGGAAGTAAATGGTGAAGACAATCTCAGAGGGATGGTGACAACAGAAAATGGGTGATTCAGGAAATGAAGGTGGATGATCGTGACCTCTCAAGATATATGACCAGCCTTTTGAAAGTGCTGGTACACATATTGTCACATTTTACACTCACCACATCCTCCTGAACAAGGAAGGCAATTACCTCATCTTATGGTTTGGAAAGAGGCTTCAAAATCCTCAGCATCTACCTCCAAACTCAGCCCACAGTTACTTGGAATTTCTCCCCAAAGCCTGTGGCTTGCCATGTGCTGAGATGTCAAAGCCGCATCCTTGAAAGATATGGTCTGTATCCTCGAGGAGCTCCCCAGGGCTTGAGGAGCAACCACATACAGCAGAGTGAGGCACACATCAGCGGAACCCCTCCTCAGATAAACCTCCTGAAAGGCTGGACAGCCACCCTTTGGCTAGCCCCCACCTACTGCCGGGCACCCTGGCAACTCTGCAGAATTTTTTTTAAACAAATAAATGAACTACCGTTACAAAGGGATCAAGAGCCTCAGTTCCAGAGAAGTGCAGGGAGGAGAAGGAGAATGAGCCACAGAAGAAAGGGGGTGAGCATTCCTCACTGGGAATCCCTAAACCAGAAACTCTGAGTTCCAGACCACACACTAAAGAAGCTGAAGGAATCTGAGTTCCACACGAGGAAAACGACAGAAGGAGCAGCAGTGAAAAAAAGATTTGTTTCCTATGCAGAGAGGGAGGAAGTGGACCCATTCCCTGGGTGAATTACTGATATTCATGCCTTATCAGTATTTAAAAAGAGAGGCTTATAGTTTTGTGAGATATGATCTTCATGAGTTCTATGCTAACTGTCCTGATGCAGTCACAAACCAAGCACAGACACTGGGCACCACACAAGGAAACCTTTATCTTTTAACTGCGCAGTTCAATGCACATACATGGAGATGCTGTTGTGTTTTTAAAGTAAACGATCAACCATGCAGCATCATAGAACACTCACCTACTCAAACTCACATTAACTTAATGATAACCATTGCTCATTTTGAAGGACAAAAGTGATCCAGAAATATAGTTATAAAAAGAAACTCGTAACAAGAATCTGGCAGCCAGGTGTCACTCTGAATCTGATTCTATCAATGCTTGTGGGTGGTACCACCTGTAAGAAAGTCAGCTACAAGCTTCTGGTTGATGATGATAAAGTGAGGACATGGAGGGGAAGGGAGTGGATGTGTGTGTGGAGGGAGGTGGAGGCTGAGGAGGAGGTGGGAGAAAAGAAGAGAGGTGTGGTTGTAAGTGAGCCCCACACAGAAGAAAGTTATTTCAGAATGAAAGCTGACCCTCCTAAGAGAGCCTCCTTTGTGAAAGCTCACTTTTCTGAGTATTAATTATAGCAAAGGCAACATGTGTTTTGAAGTGGCATTTCTTTTTAAGAACTTGTAAAACACGGTGCCATTAATTTTTTAATCTAGAACTCAACAGGCATCGATAGGTTAAGTGTTTCTGATTTCCTTACCATCACTATTTTAACAGAAAAGGGGGGAAAAGATAGAAAAAGTGTTTTAGAAGCCTCTCAGAAACCTCAAAAAACACGACCATCTGTCCACCTCCAGAAGTTTTAGGAAACCTAGTTCAACCTCCTCGTCCAGTTCCGTTGCCAACAGCTCAGATAACCATCTTCATGAGTGAGGGCCTGATCCGCCCAAAGGTACCCCACGCATATTTCCTCTTAAAAGATAAAGGGTCTCCAGTGATCTGCTTTGTGTGTAAGACAAGGAAGTGCTTCTCTGGGAACACCTGATAGGAACACACAGCCCCAGTTATCAGATGGCCCCTGCAGGGCGCCCACGTGAGCACTGCGCCAGCCGGGAGCCGACTCCAGCTCTGCGCTCAGCCTGGAGACCAGGCTCTTGCCAGCACCTCTGTCAGCTGGCCTCGTGTCAGGAGTTAATAGCAATAAATCGGACAGAAATCAGCCATGGTGAAATGTAATCTCCCATTAAAGGTGACCTCACCAGTCATTCTCAGCTTGGCAAATATTCATTCAGGGCCACTTTATATCTGCATTATGAAAAACTGATTTAATTTCTATAACTGAATCATGTACACACATTCCAGACCCAGGGCCCACAGGAATAGGAAACTCTCTGCCCCCTGAAGGAGCTGGGGCAGTCATGATGGGTAATGGGGCATGACACACTCAGACTCCCAGGGATGGACAATGAGCGCCTTGAGAAGGGTTGTCTGCGTTTTGTTGGTCTTGTTTGGGTTTTCAGCCCAAGAAGCTAGAAATGCAATCACTGTACCAAAGAATTTGAGAGTTGCAAAGGACTTTCTGAAGCCATATTAGTAAGCTGTTGACTTTTCCTGATTCACAAGAATGCACTGAGTGATGAAGTGCCTTCCTTATTCAGTGATTTAACAAAATTCACTAATTACCTCCCATGCACAATGCATTCTGAAACCCTGGCCTCTGTCTTTTAACTCAAGATTGTTTCCACTTCTGGCTTTTGGTATTAAAAGGCACACTACCACCAGTATATTCATGTTCTACTCTAGAAATCTGAACAGTCAACACTGAAGAATAAAATGACCAATTTTCACTTGTCTCTGAATAAGTACTCCAAGGGCCTCATGGACTTGCTAAAAACCCGGAGCTACAGTCTGACACTGTTTCCCCATCTACTTCCCATGAAGAAATGCTATAGGCATACGGGAAGTCAATAGGAAAATCACATTTTATGAAGTTTTCCAATTATGCACAGCTTTTCAAGGATGGTATTAATGTGTAAAAAGAAAGAAATTGTGAGGACTATGAAAATACATTGCCAAGTATAATCAATGTCAAAATTTCAAATCATAGTAATAGCTAAATAAACCTATATTATTTATGTTTTCTTCTGTTACACCCTGTGTATATTCATGTTCTACTCTAGAAATCTGAACAGTCAACACTGAAGAATAAAATGACCAATTTTCACTTGTCTCTGAATAAGTTCTCCAAGGGCCTCATGGACTACTAGTTATGACCAACCTAGAAAGCATATTGAAAAGCAGAGACATTACTTTGCCAACAAAGGTCCATCTAGTCAAGGCTATGGTTTTTCCTGTGGTCATATATGGATGTGAGAGTTGAACTGTGAAGAAAGCTGAGCGCCAAAGAATTGATGCTTTTGAACTGTGGTGTTGGAGAAGACTCTTGAGAGTCCCTTGGACTGCAAGGAGATCCAACCAGTCCATTCTAAAGGAGATCAGCCCTGGGATTTCTTTGGAAGGAATGATGCTAAAGCTGAAACTCCAGTACTTTGGCCACCTCATTGGAAGAGTTGACTCATTGGAAAAGACTCTGATGCTGGGAGGGATTGGGGGCAGGAGGAGAAGGGGATGACAGAGGATGAGATGGCTGGATGGCATCACTGACTCGATGGATGTGAGTCTGAGTGAACTCCGGAGTTGGTGATAGACAGGGAGGCCTGGCGTGCTGCGATTCATGGGGTTGCAAAGAGTCGGACACGACTGAGCGACTGAACTGAACTGATCGCTTATATGTGGAATCTAAAAAAAAAAAAAAAAAAAAGAATTTACTTACAAAACAGAAACAGACCCAAAAACATAGAAAACAAACTTATGGTTACCAAAGTGAAAGGTAGGGGAGATAAGTTAGGAGACTTGGATTGGCATGTGCACAGTACCATATATAAAATAGATAACCAACAAGGACCTACTGAAGGGCAAAAGGACTCTACTGAATATTTTTTAATAACCTATCAAGGAAAAGAATCTGATATGTGTGTATATATATATATATATGTATATATTCATACATATATATGACTGAATCCTAAATCACTGTTCTGTGTACCAGAAAGTAACACAACATTGTAAATTGACTACACTTCAATGAAATAAATTTTTTAAATAATTAAAAGATTCTAGGAGGGGCAGGGTTCATAAGAATGTTGTATGTGTGCACTCATGCACACACACACCCTATTCTGATATGCCCCTAGGTACTGCTTCTGATAAATCATGTCAGATTCCTCGGAATTCACACCTAGGACCCCATATGCATAGTGGGCAGAAAACAGCTAGGGTTAAACACTTGCCAGTGACTTTAAAAAAAAAAAAAAAGCTCATCGTTGTTAATCTTCAGGGAAACTCAATCAAAACCACAATGAGATATCACTATACCCACTGCGATGGTAGAATAAAAAATTCAGGTCATAACAAGTGTTGGCAAGGAGAAATCAGACCCCTTAAGTACTTTTGATAGGAATCTCAGATGGTGTAAACTATCTTGGAAAGCTGTCTAGCAGTTCCTTAACAAGTTAAACATGGAGTTACCATTTGACCCAGCAATTCCACTCCCAGGTAGATAGATACCCAAAACAAAAGAAGACCTTAGACCCATACAAAAGTTCACAGCAGCATTAATCATAAGAGCCAAAAATTAAACACCAAAACAATCCAAATGCTCACCAATGAATGAATGCTTAGACAAAACACGGTGTATCCATACAACGGGGTATCATTCAGGCATAAAGGGAATGAAACACCGATTCATCCCACAACATGGATGAACCTTGAAAAAGTAAGCTAAGTGAAGGAGGCAGTCACAAACGACCACACATTACATGAAAGGTCCAGAAAACACAAATCAACAGAGACAGAAAGTAGCTTAGTGGCTGCTTAAGACTGGGGGAAAGGGAGGTTAGGGGTGTGTGGGGCAGGTTGTAGGTAATGATAACTAACTGGTACAGAATCTTTTTTGAGGTGATAAAAATGTTCTATACTCAATTGTGGCAATGGTTGCACAACTCTGTGAATATACTTAAAACCTTTAAATTATACTCTTTTAAAAAGGCAACCTGTAGGGTATACAAATTATATATCAATAAAGCTGCTAAGAAAACCCCCAAATTCCTGCCACTGACTCATTCAACAATCACTGCACCTAAATGAGTACCTGTGATGCTTTTAGTCCCATCCTAAGATGTATACTGGGGTTTCCCTGGTAGCTCAGCTGTTAAAGAATCCGCCTGCAATGCAGGAGGACCCTGGTTCGACTCCTGGGTTGGGAAGATCCACTGGAGAAAGGGAAAGGCTACTCACTCCAGTAATTTGGCCTGGAGAATTCCATGAACTGTCCATGGGGTTGCAAAGATTTAGAAACGACTGAGCAACTTTCACTTTCACTTTAAGACGTATACAGAGGAACACAAAGTAATCTTTACCTTGAGGGAGCCTAGAATACACCTAAAACTTGGCCATCAGAAAAGGCAGGTGGCAGCCTGGTGTACTGGAGAATAAAGGACCGCAGATGAGCAGTAGGCGGCAGTGGCCTGGACTTGGCAGCCAACCACCATTCCTCCAGTCTCATCTCCCTCTACGTCACAGTAACAGAGTTTTAAGCTGAACCCCTGGCCGGCCAGGTAGGGCCTCTGTTGCATCTAGATATGACCATGAGACTATGCTCAGGCCAAGGAAACATGAGAGGGAGTTACAGAGCTACAGGACTGGCCTGAGGTTGGCCAGGCCAAGTTTGCAGTTCTGATCCCCTCCCTGTGGGCTGGAAGATAGATCTGTGATGACTCAGCAACATGGGAGGGATGGGGAATCTCGAAAGGCAGTGTGTGGACAAGAGCCACCCAGGAGGCCTGACTGTGGGCTGCTGGATTATCATGTGAGAGAGAAGACACTCTGTCTCACCGAAGCACTGTGTTTGGGTCTCTTCGTTACAGCAGCTTAGTTTGTTCCTGAAATAAGCCTCAGGCAAGTGGGATTTCAGTTGAGCTTCAAAGCAGAAGTAGGAGTAGACAGGAGGGAAAAAGGAAGATGACTACTGCGTAAAACAGTGATGAGGACAACCAACACAGACTGAGCATCGGCCAAAATCCATGCATGTGAGCATCCCACTTAATCCTCACAGTGACTTGAGAGCTAGTAATACATACACTACCCCTATTCTACAGCAGAGGACATTGATGCCCAGAAAGACTGACTAACTCGGCCAAGGTCACAGAATAAATCTGCCTTTCCACATATTAAAATCATTTAGCGGGCTTTGAAAAATGGACTGTATCCTCCAGAGATTCTAATAGTCTGTAGAATGGTTTGGTCACTGTGCTTTTTTATGCTCCATTCACCTAAGGTGATTTTGATGGGCAGTTACTGTTGAGAAACACTAGAATAAATAGGGAAGTAAGATGGTTACCCAGAAAAAGAGGAAAGGCTAGGAATGGAAAACAGATTTTTATCTCTTGTTTTAACCCCGAGTGTCCTACTGAGACAGCAAATCCACCCCTCAGTAGAAGAGAGCAATCCATCCACCATCAATGTCTGAGAGGTATGGGAGAGGGGAAGGGGATCAGTCTGGCTAAAGCAGTGACCTCAGAGCAGGAAGAGACAGGCTGGAAAGACAAGCCGGCATCACACCTCCCAGAATCACAAATTTCCCACTGCGGGAACACACTGCATACACTTGGGGCGTGCGTGCAGTGGCACTGGGGAAGAAAGGCAGTCTTTGAGGAGAGAAGCAACACCCTGAAAAATGTGAAATCCAAGGAAAAAGCAAAGCAACAGCCATGTGCAGGATGAAAATTTGATCCTGTGGACTTCATCAGCATCAGGTCTTTATAGTTGAGTAGAGTTTATCTTGAAAGTTGTAAACTGTCTAGGAGCGGAAAGCTGTCTTTGCTGGTAAGGAAGCTCATGCTATTTTTCCAACACGGGGTCTTGAAAGATAATTATGAATGTTTAAGCCCTTCTTTGATTTATAGCCATTTCTAATGCCATTCTTTTTCCATTTACATTTAATGAAATTCTCATTGATGCCTACTTGGCAGGTAGGGGTAAATTCTTTTCAAATTTTCAAATGTTTTCCAAAATGATGTGGCATAAGCCTCTCAAGTTGTAAAATGATAAATATCTGTCTTCTGACTATAGTTAACACTGCTGTGTGGTTTATCTCAAAGTTGCTAAGGGAGGAGATCCTAAAAGCTCTCATGACAAGGGGAAACAAAAAAACACCTTTTTTTTTTTTTTTTTTCCTCTCCAGCCTTTTTTTCTTATTGGAGAGGATGGATGGATGCTAACTAAATTTACTGTGTCAATCATTTCACAATATTATGTAAGTCAGGCCTCCATGCTGTACACCTTAAACTGACACAGCGCTGTATGGCGATTGTATCTCAATAAAACAAAGGAAAACATCGGTCTTGTCTATGCTTCAACTAGTAGATCAATCCTCTCATCAAATGCTATCTTCCCACCCCAACCACCATACTATGTGCCTTCTCATTATGAGGCAACCTGCATCTGGAACTGACACAGCAAAACGTTCCAAGAGAAAGCAGCCCGCCATGTCCTGGTATTTGAGTGCCTGACCACATTGCACCCCAGCAGTGGAAATGGTAGAAAAGGTGAGTAGAGATTCTGTGCTGGAGAGGACTGAGGTATCTAAGAGATTGCCACTGGGATTATCGCTCAGTTTCTTACCATTAGGCAGGTTACTGGACCTTCCTGAGCCTGTTTCTTCATGCAACAGATGGAGTCAGTAAAACTTGCTAACACCTGAGTTACCACCTTTACTGTGTCAGGTACAGCCCCTGGCACTCATTTACTGTCTCACATCCTCCTTAGCCTTCAAAGTCAAATAAGAAATGCCAGGGGAGATAGAGCTGTAAGAAAGAAAGATGTGTATGTTACACTGAAATATCACATGCTAGCTCTCGTTCACTCAATTCGCCTATTTGTAAAATATACTTGTTCTACTGTCCCTATATCTCTGTGTCGTTACCCGTCTCTGATTCATTTTAATGTCACAGTGCTTGGTGGGGTGTGAGATACAGCCAGGGACTAAAATGCTTTGGATTTATGGAAGGAAAAAAGTTCAAAGTCTTTTTAAATGAACAGCACAAAGGACACACTGTAAACTCTAAGAGCTCTGGGACTGGAAGACAGAACTGAGTGTGCAGTATGATTTAGGCCATCAGCATTCTTTTCATGCATAAATCTACCTATATTTATCTCCATGAAGTATCATATTCTATAAATTTGTACTTCATTTCCACTATCTTTTCTTCTGCAACAAAATGTTCTTTGGCATTTTAAGTAACAATGTAAGGGACATAAAATATTCCATGTGGCTATTATGTATCCAGTTATAATAAATGGACATAACAGTCACTAAATTGGGAGAATGTCACTTTTATGCATCAAAAACAAAAAGTTATAACGGTATTGTATATCCAGAAAAAATAGTTTCCATATATAATATTTTAAAAAATAAGATAAATGTGGTTTGCATCAACATAGATGGACCTATGAAGCAAGCCAGATGGAGAAAGATAAATATCATATGATATAATTTATATGTGGAATCTAAAAAAAAAAAAAAAAATTCAAAAGAACTTATTTCCAAAACAGAAAGAGACTCACGGACATAGAAAATCCATTTGTGGCTACTAAAGGGGAATGGTGTGGTGGTGGGAGGGGGGAGGCAGTGGGAGAAAGGGATAAATTAGGAGTTTGGGATTAATATATTCTTGCCTGGAGAATCCCTACAGACAGAGGAGCCTGGCCGGCTACAGTCCACGGGGTTGCAAAAAGTTGGACACGACTAAGCAATTAAGTATAGTAGTACTATATATAAAATAGATAAACAATAAGGACCTACTGCAGAGCATTGGAAACTTTACTCAATATTTTTTAATAACCTATAAGGGAAGGGAATCTGAAAAAGAATGTATATAGTTGTAAATCAACTACACCTCAATAAAAAAGTAATAAAAAATAATTCAGACATTCAAATAAAAATAAGATATACTACTAACAGATTTTAATGCTTTCTCAGCTGTTAACTTAGATTCAAGAAAGATTAAACGGGAAGTAGATGGCAGACATTAAAAATTCCAGACTTGCAAAATTCTCAAGTTGGGAGCCTTAAGGCAAGTTTCACACCTATTCTCCTTTTTCAATAAACAGGAGAGGGCTTTTCATAATGTCCCTCTTTTCACATGCAGCTTACTGTAACAGCCACATGTCCCTGACACTTAAAGAATATACAAATCTTCCGTCTCCCCTCCAACAACAAATACTTCTATTTTTCTTCTAAAACACAGTTAAGCATAGCTCACACATTTCTAACTATTCGTATCAAACTGTCAAAGTGTTTGGAGTTTGGATTTCGCTAAGTAAAAGAAATGTACACACAGTGTATGAATGTGTGTATTCTTTGTTGAAACTAAAGAAGAAAAGCAAGCAATACGGAATTAATAATTGGAGAAGATTGGCTATGTGTGTTAAGTCGCTTCAGTCGTGTCTGACTCTGTGCTGCTCTACAGACTGCAGCCTGCCAGGCTCCTCTGTCCATGGGATTCTCCAGGCAAGAACACGGGAGTGGGTTGCCGTGCCCTCCTTCAGGGGATCCTCCGGACCCAGGGATCTAACTTGCATCTCTTAAGTCTACCTGCCCTGGCAGACAGGTTCTTTACCACTAACGCCACTGGGGAAGCCTATCCCTAGGCTATTTTGATTGTACAAACTACTAGAAACTACTGTTCTCCCCCTTCACACAAGGCCCCCTTTGAACCACCTGTCATAAGCCTTTTTGTAGCTGTTGGTAAAGACAGGAAGTATGACTGGACATCAGACATCTACAGGCAATGAGCAAGTTCTTTGATTACCCTTTTAATGGGAGATCAAGATAAATTTTTTCATTCACTCATATGAACTGAGTTTTTCCTTTTGTTTTGGTTGCTTGGTTATAGCCTCTCTCCTCGCTTTTTAGCATGGAAAAATAAATTGTAAATTAATTTAGAATCAAGATGACACCCTGATAATAAGTTTTAGGTACTACAAAAAGAGGCAGAGTGAGAACAAAACACAATAAAAAAAGAAGCTTAAGGTCTACAATATTGAGAACACCCTCCAGTGCATCAAACCTTTGAGTACATGTTAGAAGACAGGCTGAGAGCTACTTAATTTTTAGGTCCATTTGACTTATCCAGAGTTGCATGAAATCTGCAAGCCCCCTGGCACACCACATATATGCTATGCCTGCTAGATATGTCCTTGGCTAGGGGGTTGTCTCTCAAACACCAAGTTGTCTTAAAACCTAATTCCTATCTCTCCTAGCCTTTAATAGGTTTTTCTTCTTGTGGAAAGGAAACATGTCTGCCTAAGACCATATAAATTTGGACAATGGTACTCAGCCTGAGAAATTGCGAGGCTAATGGGCATATACTTAAACATTATGTCTTACCCTGAAATGCTAGTCATCTACTCAATAGAAAACATTAGTAAATACGTGAACACAAGTTCTTTCTAGTATGAAAAATGATTTTCAATGGCCTAGGAATCTGTTTCAGAAAGTAGGAAAGTTGGTTTTTGAGTCAGTTCTTTGCCAGTGGTGACCCTCTGGCAGTGGGATTACCTGAACGTCTTCACCTAAGGACCCATGCCACCATGTCAGTATAGAGCAAACTGCACTTACCCACTCGCTCTCTAGTCATGGCGTCTAGGAGAGGGAGAATCCTCATTAAAAACACATTCTCCTTGTCAACGTAGAAATGGAGGTTATTGCATCAAAATATAGAGAGCTGGCAGGCATACATACCAAAAGGCAGGGGAAAGTCAGAGCAATGATAAGAAATAGCTCAGATGATTTGCTGGTCAGGCACACTCTAAACTGTACTACTTGTGCAAGAACTGTGTGATCAACTTAACTTGGGACTCTTTATAAAGCAAGCCTGAGAAATCATACATTGGCAATGGTAGAGAAGCTTATATAGGAATAACCTTCCCACAGATAATATTTATAAAACAATGAAGAGTAAGGAAAAAGGGCAAAACCAGAAGGAGTTTGAACCTTAAAAGAAAGGGACTACACTGGATAAAGGGACTCCCAGGTGACACTAGTGGTAAAGAATCTGCCTGCCAGTGAAGCAGAGGCCGTAGATGCGGGTTGGACCCCTGGGTTGGGAAGACACCCTGGAGTAGAAAACAGCAACACATTCCAGTATTCTTGCTTGGAAAATTCCACAGACACAGGAGCCTGGAAGGCTACAGTTCATGGGGTTGCAAAGAACTGGACATGACTGAGCAACTGAGCACACTGGATAAAACCCACATTCAACAGCTTTGCCTGGAGGGGACTCTGGGTGGTGGTGGGATCACTAGAAGGTTAAGCAAAAGGTTAGTCTTAGGATTAAGTCTGGGTAATCAGGATAGCAAAGAAACTGAGGTAGGATGTTTCCATAAAGAAGGAACCAAAGAAGGGGAGCCCCCGAACCAGCATATAAACTACCTTAAAATCCTTGAATGACCCTATCACTGAGCATTTGTCTGGGAGAGTCCGAGGAAAGCTCTAAAGGCACTCAGAGATTCAGCTGCTGCTTGCTGCTGGGGAATCAGAGTTTGAAACTGAATAAGTCAGAGGGGTTTGGCCAACATTTCAAGGTTTCCATTGAAATCACAGAAAGCCTTGCATCAGGCCCAGGACTTAAGACTTCCTAAGACTAGGATAAAAACTGAGACAGACATGCCCAACAAAGCATAAAATCAAGACCTCTTAGGCTCAAAGTGGTCAGTAATTTAACGGCCTGCTAGAATGAAAAAATCAACTCTTCAGAGGATGACAACAGAATTCACACACTCAACAACATATTATAATGCCAAATATATAACAATTATTAGACTTGTGGAAAAACAGAAAATGTGGACCAGGGTCAAGAAAAGCAGTCAACAAAAACATATCCCAAGATGATGTACTGCTGGAATTGACAAATAATTTAAAGCAATTACCATAAATATGACTAAAGATAAAGAAATGGACAGTTTTTAAAACCAGAAATTCTGGGACAAAAATGAAAAGCTGACAAATGAAATTAACAACAGTTTGAAGATGGCAAAAGAAAGGATCAATGGACTCGAAGTCAAAGTCGCTCAGTCGTGTCCGACTCTTTTCAGCCCCATGGACAATACAATCCATGGAATTCTCCAGGCCAGAATACTGGAGTGGGTAGCCTTTCCCTTCTCCAGGGGATCTTCCTAACCCAGGGATCGAACCGGGGTCCTCCTGCATTGCAGGCGGATTCTTTACCAGCTGAGCCACCAGAGAAGCCCAAGAATACTGGAGTAGGTAGCTTATCTCTTCTCCAGGGGATCTTCCTGACCCAGGAATCGAACTGAGATCTCCTGCATTGCAGGCGGATTCTTTACCAACTGAGTTATCAGGGAAAGTAACAATTCTTCAATCTGAAAAAGAGTGACAATGAAGATTGGAGGAAAAAACTGAGAAGAGCCTTACAGTGACCTGTGGGCATCATATAAGCTACACTCTGTAAAAATGGATACCTAAAGGTAGAAAAGAGGGGAAAAATGGGGGAAAAAATAACTTGAAGAAATAATGGCCAAATACTTTCCAAACTCAGATTCAATATCTCAATGAATCACAAGTAAGAAAAATACAATTACATTTACCACCATCAAAATGGCAAAAGCCAAACATGAAGAGAAGATTTTGAAAGTAGCCAGAGAAAAATGAGACACATTACAGAGTGCAAAGACAGAAATGTTGCCTGACTTCTCATCCACAAAGGATGGAGGTTTAAAAAGCAAAGAAACAGCATTTTTAAAGTCCTGAAAGAAAATTACTATCAATCTAGAATTCTCTACAAGAAATCCTGAAAAATGCTGGTTCCCAAAAAGCCATTTTCAGATAAATGAATAATGAGAAATTTTACCACCTGCAGACCTTTGTGGCAAGAAATAAACAAAAGTGGTTATTTGCATTGAAAGGGAAATAACTTAAGATGGAAACCTGGAACTACACAGAGGAATAGAAGTCATTGGAAATGTTAATATGTAGGTAAATATTAAAGACTATCATTTTTCCTTCCCTTAATTTCTTCATTAATTGACTTTCTAATACAATAATCAAAAGAGGGTACAGTGAGGTTTAAAATATACGTAGATGTAAGATATTTAACAATAGTGCAAAGGATAAGCAAGCAGGATTAACAGAATCAAACATGATGTTTGCAATATTAACCCCCAAGTAGACTGTGGTAAGTTAAGAAGGTCTATTGAAATTTTTAGAACAGAGAACAGCAAACTACAACTTAGAGGTCAAATCTGGTTCACTGCTTGTTTTTCTAAATAAACTTTACCGGAATATAGCCATGCCATTCATTTATGTATTGGCTATGGCTACTTCTGCACTAGATCATATGTCCACAAAGCTAAAATATTTACTATCTAGTGTTTTACAAAACTAGTTCAGTAATCCCTTTGCTATAATATCCTTTGGTTAGTCTTAGTCCTGAGAGGATTTTGGGGGGCTATCTAGGAGGTAGGATGTAATGATTTGCTTCCACCAAGTTTCTTTTTCAAGACAAAGAGCCCCAGCTTCTATAGAACATTCATATCCCAAGGGCAGAGGCAGGAAAAAAAATAAAAGACTAGGGTGTCACTCTGTCATCATTCGCTCCAGCTCATACTTGTGGATTCCAGCATGCTATTATTTTCCTCTACTTAACATTCATCTTCCCTTGCTGGCTGTCTGACTTACAGATTTCAAGTTCCAGCATCAGACACAAAAGCAATACCTTACACAAACTGTTAAACCAACTCCCCCAAGTGTGTATGGTCAAAACAAATTCCTTAATAAACACGTGCTTGCACATATACACAGAACTAGTGGTTCTGCTTCTGATTTAATCCTGACTAGCAGACAAATGAACAAAGCCGAAGTTGACTCTTTGAAAAGACAAATAGAATTTAAAATTCCTAGCAAAAGTGATCAAGAGAAAAAGAAAATTTAAATGAGCAATATTAGGAATTAAGAGAGGAATGTTGCCACAAACTCTACAGATATTCAAAGTGTAAGAATAGGAACAACTTATGGCAATATAGTCTAGAATTTAGAAAAATATGATGGGCTCATGTATTTTTGGCAGTATTCCTAACAGTCCAAAACTGGAAATTATTCATATGTCCATTATCAGGAAAACAGATATCATCAATTATGCTTATACTCATAAAGCAGAATACTATTTGGTGATTAAAAAAAAGAACAAACTGATAAATGCAATACCACGGACGAATCCAAAAATACCATCCTGAGAGAAAGAAGCCAGGCACATACTGTATGATTCCATTTTTATGATGCTCAAGAACAGGCAAAGTTAATCTATGATGATAAAAATCAGGACAATGGTTTCCTACAGGGGAGGGAGAATAAATGGAAGGAGACTTGAGGGAACATTCTAGGGTGAGGAATAGGTTTGGTATCTCGCCTGCAGCATTGCTTTTATGGATGCACACATCTATCAATCCCATCAAATGGTACACTTAAGATCTGTGTCTTGCATTATATGTAATTTGGCTCTCACATAAGCCAAATTGCTTTAAAAAGTGTATGCTTTCTCTATGCTTAGGAATATAGATGAAGGAATACTATTTTCCTTTGCTAATTTCCATTTATTAATGCTTTGCCAAACATCTTCAGAAGAAAAGATACATTCTCCAATGAGCTCACATACATCTTAAAGCATCTCACAACACCAGTGCCTTCAATGGCCTCTAATACACTTTTCACCCTGGGCTGGCTGTGCTGGGGGCTCCCTCATTTAGGTTGGTTACACAAGCACAGAGAGAAATGATGCTTAATTTTTCTTCTAGAAACTACAGTCTCGGAATTAAGCACAATCTGTTGGGAAAGTGCTTCCCCACCTCCCCTCCGGTTACTGACTGCATCAAGGTGTCCCTTATTTAGAGTAGACCAGTTAATTGTGCATTTATAATGCTCAGCATGAAGCTGAAAGAGGTGTTTAAATAATATCCTTCACTCTAAAATGTAACTGCATATAGGCAGAGTGAAGAGTCAGCAGTCCCAGGAAATAATCACCCAAAAGACACTCAACAGAAGAAAGGCTGTGATTTCACTCCTCCCGTCTGCAGCCTGCGACAGAAATCACTTGAATTCAATTTGCAATATGCAACTCTGATTGCTCAGTCTATCTGTAATATGTGGTATTCTGCCTTTCAAGCTAAGCTCCTAAACAAGTACTGAGAGGAGAGGATGGTCTAAGTCAGGGGTCCCCAACCTCTGGGATCTAATGCTTGATGATCTGAGGTGGAGCTGATGTAATAGTAATAGAAATGAAATGCACAATAAATGTAACATGCTTGAATCATCCCAAAACCATCTCCTCCTGGGTCTGCAGAAACATTTACTTGCATGAAATGGGTCCCAGGTGCCAAAAAGGTTGGGGGCCGCTGATCTAAGTGAGGCAGACAGGAGAATTGGGAATTGTTCATTTTTCAGCACTGTACAAAGATAATAAACCAAAGGGTCAGAGAACGGTGGCTTCTTGCAAAAGTTAAAGTGACCAAGCAGGACTGTCAGGACTAACTCTCACTTGACTTCCATTCTGTTCACTAGAACACAGAAATGAACTTAATAGTAGCAAGTGCCACAGATGACTTCCCTGGTGGCTCAGACGGTAAAGAATCCACCTGCAATGCAGGACACCTGGATTTGATCCCTGGGTTAGGAAAATCCCCTGGAGAAGGGCACGGCAGCCCACTCCAGTAGTCTTGCCTGGAGAATCCCATGGACCGAGGAGCCTGGCAGGCTACAGTCTATGGGGCCACAAAGAATCAGACACAACTGAGAGACTACGCACAGTGCTTCAGAACTGCGGACCGACGAGTAATCATTAATGATTTCTACATCTATGTGACAAAACTGCAGGATATGAGCTTGGAGATATTCAAAGAGTTCCAAGTAAGTTTAGGGCAAGGCAAGGAGAAAGCCAGGGAGTAGTCCATTGGGAAGAAGCAAAGTTTATGTGTTCCAGGGGTGAGCGTTTGCTACAGGAATGGGACACTGCCCAAGGAGACCTCTGGGATTAAAGGAAGACAGCTTTGAAGTGGAAAAAAAAATTTTTTTTTTCTGGAGACTGTACATGTTAACTCTGAAGTTCTAGAGGAATCAAAGGTGAGATACGAAAAATAACTGATATTTATTCAAATATTATCTAAATGTTACATAAGAGAGGGCAAGAATTTCCAGGAGTTGCCTCAGATATTCCTGTTTGTGTTAGTCTTCCCACTTGGAACTAGAAGACAGGGTGCAACTACCCTTACCAACACCTGAAGTTCACCTTGCTGAAATAAAGAAGGTCTTGATGCAGATTGCGACAGCAGCCATGAAATTAAAAGACGCTTGCTCCTTGGAAGAAAAGCTATGACCAACCTAGACAGCATATTAAAAAGCAGAGACATTACTTTACCAACAAAGGTCTGTCTAGTCAAAGCTATGGTTTTTCCAGTGGTCATGTATGGATGTGAGAGTTGGACTATAAAGAAAGCTGAGTGCCAAAGAATTGATGCTTTTGAACTGTGGTGTTGGAGAAGACTCTTGAGACTCCCTTGGACTGCAAGGAGATCCAAGCAGTCAATCCTAAAGGAAACCAGTCCTGAATATTCATTGGAAGGACTGATGCTGAAGCTCCAATACTTTGGCCACTGGATGTGAAGAACCGACTCAATGGAAAAGACCCTGATGATGGGAAAGATTGAAGGCAGGAGGAGAAGGGGACAACCAGAGGATGAGATGATTGGATGCCATCACTGACTCAATCGACATGAGTTTGAGTAAGCTCCGGGAGTTGTTGATGGACAGGGAAGCCTGGCGTGTTGCAGTCCATGGGGTTGCAAAGAGTAGGACACGACTGAGCGACTGAATTGAATGGAACTGATGCAGACACACTTAAAACAAAATCAAAGAGCTACAAAACTTTAAATATAAATCCTGTATCCACTTATTCAATGCAATGAAGGTCATGCAAGTAGCTTTCAAAATCTTAGCCAGCCTGCAGATAGAGCTCAAAGTTTCCCTTACCTACAACCTTGGCAACATTACTTCCACTCAAACAGATACCCTGGACTGCTTCTGAACATCTGTAAAAATTTTAATCTGTACTGCACGATCTAGAACTCTGTCGTGTGTTCGTCATCTTGCCCTCTAATTGAGGTGTGTTTGTGTGTGTACAACCCCAAAATACTGCAAAGTCAGTAAGATTAACTTCTGCAAGGTCAGTGACTATATAAATCAGCTTCTTTTCTATTTCCCAGAAAAACAGAACAACAATAGCTCACACCATTGATAAGGTTCGTGAATTAAAGATGGTGTTGGCAGTGCCTGTACTTGAAAAGGTCAGACAGGAACCCCAGGGGAGAACAAAAATGTTAAGTTCCTGTGTTTCTGAGCAAGATGGAAAAGTGCTGTCAGAAAGACCTAGGTAACAATATTATTCTCAAATGAGGACATCACTCTTTCAGAGAAAGAATCATTTTCTAAATGTCACTTTCCTCTTCCATTCTTCTGTTGCCTTCTTCCTTCAGAGGGAAGTCATTGTCTTAACCTGCATCCGTGTCTGGTGTTGTGAAATCACCTCAGCTGTATACATTCACTCTAAACCAGCCCCGGTTTCAACCCATGGCCCTGGCCACCAACATAAATTACATGTATGTGTGCCCTACACACACATATACACTCAACCACCATCACCACCACCAAGAAAAGTTACCCCTTCCCCTATCCCCAGCCTAGATGCAGTTTTTGGTACACTTTCGATAACAACTAGTAAGATACCCTAAGCTGCTGTTGCTGCTGCTAAGAGACTACCTCAAATTATCTGTGGTCCTGATACAGGTCATACTGAAAATAGCTTCCAGCACCTGGAAACTGGAAATCTATATTTAGTTGACATTAATTTTTGATAAACAAGGATTTGTAACAACAAAATTTGATTTATGTGATGTCCAGTTTCCACTATAAATAGCTCCTCCAATTATCTGATCATTCTTAGGGCTGGAAAAAAATAAGAGACATGACTTACTACAAATAGAAATAATATTCTAACTCTAAATTTTCAATTACATTATTTATAACAAAGATTCAATGCTAACACATAAGGAAGTACACATTCACACTCAAAAGAAAAAAAACTGCTTATGTGACCTTACAATTTGGACAAACACAAAACACAACAGATTTAAGGTCTTGGAAGTTTTTTAAATTACCTAGGTTATTTTTTCTAAGTTTCTATTAGAAAAAAAGGTGAAACATACCCAACAGTAGAATAAAATAATAAACCTTTACTGCCCATTGCTCAGCTTCAACAGTAAACAATACACTGTTGAATAGAAGTGACAAGAGCAGACAATCTTGCCTTTCTGCTGATCTTAGGGGAAAAGTATTCAGCTCTTCTCTATTTAGGATGCCGTTGTTGTTTAGTTGCTAAGTCATGTCCAACTCTCTTGCAACCCCATGGTCTGTAGCCCACCAGGCGCCTCTGTCCATGGGATCTCCTGGGCAAGAATAGTGGAGTAAGTTGCCATTTCCTTCTCCAGGGGCTCTTCCTGACTCAGGGATTGAAGCTGTGTCTCTTGCATTAGCAGATGGATTCTTTAATACTGAGCTACCTGGGAAGTACATTAAGATATTATTTGTAGGATTTTTCCTAGTTTATTGAGAATTTTTCCTAAGTTAGATTTCCTCAAATGGTTTTCTTCATCTATTAAAATGATATATAATCTCTGACCTTTGTTTCATTAATATGGTATATTAATGATCTCTGAATGCTAAAGCAACCTTGCATTCTTGGATTAAATTCAACTAGTCATGATATATAATCCTATTTATATATTGCTAGATTTGGTTTCCTAGTACTTTAAGAAATTTTGTGTCTATGTTCATAGGAGTTCATGGCTTGTAGCTGGGTTACTTGTGATGTCTGTCCAATCTTTAGTGTCTAGGGAATAATACTGGACTGCTAGAATGTGTTGAGAGGCGTTCCTTCTTCCTTCACTTTATGGAATAGTTTGTGAAGGGTTGGTATTATTTCCTCTTTAAACTTTTGATAAAAGTTACCAATGAAGCCATATGAGGGTGGATTTCTCTTTGTGGGAAGAGGTTTAAATATTAAATTTCCTCATTTGTTACTGAGATATTCAGACAATTTTGAGATAGCATTAGATAGATGGATTATTTGCATCTTTTTGGGAACTTGTGGAAATCAGTACTGACTATTCATTGGAAGAACTGAGTCTGAAGCTGAAACTCCCAATACTTTGGCCACCTGATGCGAAGAACCAACTCATTGGAAAAGACCCTGATGATGAGATAGACCGAAGGAGGGAGGAGAAGGGGATGACAGAGGATGAGATGGTTGCATGGCATCACCAATTCGATGGACATGAGTTTGAGTAGGCTTCAGGAGTTGGTGATGGACAGGAAAGCATGGTGTACTGCAGTCCATGGGGTCACAGTGTCGGACATGACTGAGCAACTGAACTGAGGAACTTGCCCAATTTTATCAAAATTGCCATATTTGATGGCACAAACTTATTCATAGTATTTCCTTATAGTCTTTCTAATTTCTGTGAGGTCATTTGTGATGTTCCTTTTTTCATTCAGGATTTTAGTAATTTACATTACTCTTTTCTTTTTTCAATAGCCTAGCTAAGGGAGAGCCTGATGGGCTGCCATCTATGGGGTCGCACAGTTGGACACGACTGAAGCAACTTAGCAGCAGCAGCAGCAGCAAAGGATTTGTCAGTTTTCTTGATCTTTCCAAAGAATTCACCTTTAATTTCACTGATTTCCTCTGGTGTTTTGATTTCCACTTCACTGACTTTTACTCTGATCTTAGTATTTCTTGATTCCTGCTTGCTGTGGGCTTACTTTGCTCTTCATTTTCTCATTTCTTAGCAGAGAGTCTTCAGTTATTGATTGGAACCTTATTCTTTTCTAATATAAAGATTTAAACTTATAAATCATACCAACATATGTTACAAACCTAAGAATATTTCATTAAATCTTAAATAAAAGAAAAAAAAGTACCTATATCTATCTACTGATATAATCTTTCATATTTACCCATACATTTACTTTCTCTGGTGTTCTTCATTTCTCTGTGTGGATATAAGTTATCATGTAGTATCATTTCCTTTTAGCATAAAGGACATCTTAAGTTTTTCTTTTAAGGCAAGTCATAGTTAGCAACAAATTCTCTGAGTCTTTGGGGATGTCTTCATTTTGCTTTCACTGTTGAAGAACAGTTTTGATGGAAACACAATTAACTGCTGTTTTTTTTTCCTTTCAGCACTGTGTATTAACAGTGTCTTCTAGTCATTGTTTCCGATGTGATGAGTTATTTTCCAGTTACTGGTTTCAAAAATTTATCTTTGTCTTCCAATGGTTTGCCTATGATTTGCCTATGTGTGAATCTCTCTGTTTATACTGCTCTGGGTTCATTGAGCATCTTGGTCGCTAGGTTAATGCTCTTTATCAAATTTTGAAAGTTTTCAGCTATTATTTCTTCAAATGTCTTTTTCTGACCTCTTTTCCTCTCTCTCTTTTTGGGATTCCTATGAAACATATATTAGTATGCTTGAACTCAGACAAGTCTCTTGAGTGTACATTTCATCATTCTTTTATACTTTGCTTTTCAAATTGGATAATTTCAGGGCCTTCCTCGGTGGTCCAGTGGTTACAGCTTCACAATTCTACTGTAGGAGGCGTAGGTCTGATCCCTGGTCAGGGAACTAAGATCCCGCATGCCACACAGTGTGCTCCTCCCAAAAACAAAAGACAAATTCAGAGTGGGTAATTTCTATTTACCTATCTTCAGATCCACTAATGATTTCTTTTAACATCTCCAATATTGCCATGAGTCCCATTGGTGAATATTTCATTTCAGTTATTTCATGTTAGAATTCCAGAACTTCCATTTGGTTCCTTTTTTTATAGTTTATCTCTTTGCTGGGATTCTCATTGTTGAGTTAATGTCATCATGCTTCCCTTTAATTTTTAAAACATGCTTTCCTTTAGTTCTTAAAACAACTGCTTGGAAGTGCTTTTCTGGCAAGTTTAAGATCTATGCCCACTCACAGAGAGCCTCTATTAACTGCTTCTCTTGGACTCCTAGTATAGTTTTCCTTCCTGTTTCTTTGCCCAGCTCGATGCTTTGGATATCTATTACAGCAGCTCTGGAGTCTGTCCACCACCACCACCTCACCCCTGCTGGAAGCTGTTGTTGCTAAGATTTTGTTTGTATAGCAATCTGCCTAGACTAAATCTGAAATCTGTTTCCTCCTTGGTATTTGGCTGATGTTTCTGCTCAAGTTTTTTGTTTGTTTTTTAATTCCTCGTTCTTACTTTTAAAGTCCAGATCCTAAGAGTCAACCCTGTGTCTGCACAGCTTAGTAGTCAGCCAAACACTTGTCCACTACAAACTGGCTTTTGCCATTGGCCCTTGCCATCTACCTCTGTAAGAATTAAATCATGTGCTTCCATGCTGATTTTCAACACCCTCTGAAAGGAGTTCAGGGTGGAGAGCAGAAATGGGGCACTCTGTGCTCTGAGAAAAACTGGCAAAACAGGTCTTCAGATAGATATTTTCAAGAGCCAATTTTGTGAGCCCAATTCTTATATCCCCTCATATCTAGAAAACACTAAAATCCTTCATGGTGACAACTGCTCCTCATAACGAACAGAAACCTTCTGCAAAATATAGGATGCTTGATTGCATGTATTCCTCCTTCACCAAAATTACATATATACTGCCCTTCCCCCTACTTCTTTGAAGCAGTTTCTCAGAGCTATCTGAAATGTGGTCTCCCAGACTATAGTCCTCATTTTACCCCCAATAAAACTTAGCTTGAAACTCTCACATTGTGTATTTTTTTTTAATCAGCACATTGTTCAGAAATCTGTCTGTTGATAGGGCATTCAATATTCAGCAGTATTTAAATCCATCTGGCTTTTATATTCTGCCATAGCCCCTTGTGTTTCCTCTGTATGTGCACGCAGGTTTATGGTCAGCTAAGGATGAGTAGGCAGCTTGAGCCCTCTTTGGTCTCTCCTGAGTAGATTTGTGGAAAGCTTGTAAAACCTTCTTATGACTGTCTTATTTCCCAGATCTCCATATCTGGCTAAGTCTTCTGGTTCACCGCTTGCCCCAAACCGGGAAGCAACCTCCATCCAGCTGAGCCAGTGGTGTTCACATTCATTTGCCAGGATCACTACTGTTACTGACTGGACATGGAGTTTTTCTCTGCTTTGCTCCAGATCAAGTCAGTCTCCTTTCTATCAATCAAGCTGCTGGTTTTCTCACACTGTCTTTCCCTGCTAGACTGAGTTGGGGTGGAAAACAGCAGCAACTCCAGGCAAAAGGCTATCAACTATTTCAGTCTATTTTAGCAACATAAAATAAGAGAAGAAAGAGGGGTTACATGAAATAGACTACAACCTCTGCAGAATAAGGTCAATTTTTAAAAGATTCTCTATTTTTGACTGTCTCTCATATACTCTGTAAGAATAAGAAAAGTGTTTTTTTTCTTTCAAGTATTAAAATTAACTCCAAAGGGTAAAATGGAGAAACATGAAGGACAAAAAGAAAGAGGAAGTAAAAGAACCTTAAGTTCTGGTCCTATGCTCCAAAGTGTGTGTGGGGGGGAATATATATATATATTTAAACTCCTACCAATAAAAACTTGAAGCCAAAGATATTAAGAATAGGAAGTTCAGAAAAACTGAAGGAGCCAGCCACTCCCTCCATACCAAACCAAGTAATTTAATATTTGGTATTTATTTAGTGCCCACAAATTCCAGAAAATGACTTCCAGGTTCAGCCAGTTATATACGATCATTGTGACTTTTAAAACTGTGTCGGGTTTTTTGAGTACCAGGTGTCCATTCTCAATTGCCGGAAACGCAGCTGTGTGGAAAACACAGCAACTCAAATACAGTTGGCTTTGCCAACCATACTACACAAAATTTAATGAATTTAGTCTGTTTCCCACGCTTTTCTCCCTCCACCCCATCTTTTTGCCTAAATGGTCAAGAACATAGTATTTCTTTGTCCAAAGGGTCAAAATTCAAATAAGAACACACACATGTGCTTGAGGCTGCCAAGTACTACCAGATGAACTACTATTCACCTCCAAAGGATTTCACCTTACTTTCCACTTCACAAATAAACGTGTAGTCATTTTTGGATCCCACTACAAACCACAAACCCATAGATTTCTACGAGTCGGAAAGAACGTTGTGAAACCATCTAACCATCCTCCCATCCTTAAGGAGAACTTAGATTAAGACAGAGGAATATCTGTTGTGTTAAGGCTGAGCGACTGGCCTGAAAGACGAACGGCACCTTGGTGTAACTCAAGCTTCCGGAAACCACTCTGCTGAGCATCAAAGCTGCAGACAGCTCCTGACGCTTCCAACAGAAACTCTGAACAGTCCTGTCCCATTTGGCTAAAGCCAGTGACATAATCAATATGCCACTATCAGGCCACTACATGGTTCTTGTAATTCTTGGAGAGAATCTATGTGATGTGTTCAAATACAATGAATACTCTTGGTAAAATGATCTTAAAAGTACCTGCCAAAATTAAGACAGAGAAGGGTGAGAATAAAAGAGAAGGCCAATCAGGGGAACAAATACTTTTAACATCAAGAAGATTTCTTTTCAAGTATCATCCTGTTTCATAGTGCTAATGTTTGAAAATTACTGAAATAGGACATTCAAATGACTGCATCTTCCCTGCCTGACTGCAGAAAGCCATGTAGAGGACTTGGGTCCACTGACCTCCCTCTCACTGTCCACATCCCTGCCTCCTCCCCGCCCCATCCCCAATGTCAGCCTCAGCAGATACTTCTAGCACAATCTGAATCTACTATGGTTAAATCCAACTTATCAGTACCTTACCCATAATTTATCCATTTCAAGTCTCTACTTGTTCTTTTCTGACATCTTCAAAGCCCTTAAGGGTCATCCAATGTCAGTCAATATATGGGCACCCAAAAGTATATATCTGGACTAGCCTTTTATGAAACCACAACCCTCAGCATGCAGGGCCTTTATACAGAAGTTTATCTGTAGTGAGACATGTCTGGGATAAAAATACCTTGTTACACCACATATTTCTAAGGTCTTAGAAATAAGAGCATCATACTTGGAATACTTAATCCTAGGGGCTTCTGAAGCAAAGTCACCCAGCATCCCAAAAATATCCTTACGTTGAGATCCTATGTTAAGCATTGGAAACAAATGAAAATACAAATGAAAAACTTAAACTGAAGACAGATACTTTACTGCCACTACTTACAAGAGACCCTCTCACTACTTACAAGGTCTATGGGGCTAGACTGCAAGTGTGAAAGTGAAAGTTTTGCGAACCCATGGACTATACAGATTCTCCAGGCCAGAATACTGGAGTGGTTAGCCTTTCCCTTCTCCAGGAGATCTTCCCAAATGAAGGATCGAACCCAGGTCTCCCACATTGCAGGCAGATTCTTTACCAGCTGAGCCACAAAGGAAAACAGCAGGTGTGGCCCTTAATTAATGCCTGAAATAATGCAGACTGGCCACCATGAAGGAAGGCAGAGCACAGTTTCACCTCTCTCTGTGTGTCCCTCACTCAGAAGCAAAAGGATTGTGGCCACCAGAAAAAAATGCAGAAGATCTCTTTGTTGGATGGGAAACTCTGTGTGAAGCAGTCCAAGAACTAGTCCCTGCTAGATGTATCTTCTGTCCATTAAAACACCAACAAGCAGGCAGGAATCTGGGAGGGGCAGAAAAATAGTGAGTTACTTCTCCCATGTGGCCCACTCTCCCACCTCCCCACTGTCTTTCACATCCATGGCATCCTGTGCAAGAAGAGACTGAGAGTATGGACAGAAGGGGTCTTATCTCATTCTAGCAAAGCCATGATCACACACCTGGGAGAGGCTGCATATCCCCGTGTCAGCCCACTCTAGCATCCAGGGGCTTGGCCACTATCAAAATAGACAGTTTTCCAGTTCAGCTCTTCTTTGATTGAAAGGAGGAGAGAGGAGGCATAAGAAGATGAAGGAAAGGAGGAAGAAAGGGGTAGATATGTAGATGAAGAGGGAAGAAAAAGAAGGGAGCAAAAAAGTACCCACTTACTTGTACCAATATCCACAGGCTTCTATAACTGCACCCCCACCCCATACTTATTATCCTAAAATCACAACATGAGTAACCAGCCTACCGCTTGGAGCCAAGTGCCAGCTGATAATGGATTCATTTGCAATTTAATGAATCTACCATGAATTTTCAATTTTCATTATTTTCCACTCAATGAATAGTAACACTTATTATCATATACATGTTATAAAAACATGCAGGAGGGGCCAGGGTGCACAGTGGTGCCCAAAATGAATTGCAATTAAATGAGAAGTAGCTACCTCTCCTGTGTGAAGGTCTGGTAAGGACCTGGGTTCCCTGGAGGCATGTATGCTTGTACTTTTACCAGTGACAACAGTGGATTTGCCCTGAGCCTGGAATCCATCTGGGAAGGGGTGAGTGGAGACCCATGATTTCTCATCTGAATGCTATTTGGAGATCTCACCTTGAAACATGGCCTTTGAGGTACCTACCTATTCTTATCAACTTAGGTATTTGGGCCAAATGCAGTGGCTTTTCAAAGAGCTGCAAGAACAAGGAGTCACATGCTTTGATAAAGAGTCCCTGCATGGCATGGAGAGCCTACAGCACAACCACTGGGGACTAGGGTTGCCTGTGGAATCTCCAAAGCAGAATTTAGCCACCAGCTATGGTCCAAGGCCAAGAATAATGAGGAAGACAGATCCTAACTCGGGGTCGGGCAGGCGGGAGGCGGATAGTGCGGGAGACATACTAAGTGGTGGCTGGGATCCTGGACTGGTTGGGGTAGGAGGGTGGGGGGAGATAAACCTAAATTCTATTAAAATCACAGAATTTTGGAGCTGAAAGACCTTAGAGAGAAGCCAAATCTTCTAATTCCAAAAATAAACAAAGCAGAATCTGGGTTTATCCTCAGGTTAACACTCCACTGAGCAGAACTGGCAAGAGAAGCAAAGTCTACTGTGACAGGATACAAATACGATGGACTGTTTCAAAGAACTCAGAGTCAGGTCACAGATGTTCTAGTTAAGAACGGGAGATCTTGAGCAAAGGACACTCCTCTCTGCTGTCCTGCCAAAGAGAACTAGGAGGGATATTCTCGGCCTGCTTCCTGCAGGGCACTCTGTTCTGAAGACACACACAGGATCCGAAAACTCATCACTAAATGAGGCCATGTTTCCCAGCCAAGGTACTGGAAGGTTTCCATTTGACTCACTCATTCTAAGGGGGCTCAACATTTTCACATGTTAAAAATGTCAAACTCCAGATTAAAAAAAAAAAAAAAAAAAGATGATATGTATGTATATAGTCCCAGCCGACTGGGTAAATGCCTTTGAGAGGGGCACCTTCTAGATAAACAGTCATGGAAGGTCCCAGAATGGACCAGACTCTACAACTGCTGGTAAACAGGCAGAGACGGAGTACCATACTTCATAAAGCCTGTTGTTGTTCAGTTGCTCACTCATGCTCCATTCTTTGTGACCCCGTGGACTATAACCCACCAGGGTCCTCTGTCAATGGGATTTCTCAGGCAAGGATACTGGAGTGGGTTGCCACTTCCTTCCTTCTCCAGGGGGTCTTCCCAACCCAGAGATCAACCACACATCTCCTGTATTTGGCAGGTGGATTCTTTACCACTGAGCCACCAGCCTGGGCAACCACCAAATACAGAGCATTCACAGATTCTAGCAGGGCCCAAGTTTTATAAGCTGTTAGTAACAATGGACTGAAGAAGTAATAATCATAGCAGCTACTGTCACAACTATCAATATAGTCTTCCAACAGCCAATGAACAATTCTAACGTGTCCGGCAAGGCTCTCAAACCTCAGCCTGTATCCCTTTCCCCCTTATTCCCTGCTCTGTGGCCACACTGGCCTCACTTTGACCTACAGACATGCTAAGGAATGTGCCAACTCCCAGACTGTCTCCCTGCTGTTTTCTCTGTTTTCAATGCTTCTCCAGACAGTGGCTCCTTCACTTCATTCAGATTTTTGGCTCAGAGGCCTTTCCCACCCATCAGAAATGCACTCTCATCCAGCCTCTCTCTCTCTTAACCTTGCTGTATGGTTTTTACTTGACATTAATATTATATGTAAACTTGTTCATCTACTGCCTGCTATACTCACTAGAATGTAGGCTCCCAGAAGGTAAGTTCTTGTCCATTTCATTTTGTATTATGTCCCAGCACCTAGAAGAGGCTGCACAAACACCTACTGAGTTATCTAAATAATTTTCAGGCTCTGCGAACCCAATCTAATCATGAACTGGTCTTGCCCTGCTTGGTTCCACTGATGAAGTGTTCTCTGCTATGCTTTTCTGCCACCACTGTAAAGTGCTGAAGAAATTGGTTTTCTCCCTCCAGTATATCTTTCTCTGCTGGCTACAGATATGAAGTAGAGAAAAAGTCACAGAATCAGCAAGCCCCTCCATCACAGGGATCAACTATGCGTGATCAGCCCACTGGTGTGCATTTTCAGGGGGGCACCCCTTTCAAAGCAAAACCAGCGGGGAACTGAAGGGTGATTGGAAGAGGTTTCAGAAAACTATATATATATATATATATATATATATATATAGTCAAACATCAGTACAAACCCAACTGCATGACGTGACTAAGACAGGAAGAGATGTCTCATTCGCGTGGAATGAACACAGGAAGGAAGAGTGTGACCGGGGCGGGGGAGCGGGGTGGCAAACGAACCGCTAGTCTCACATTTCTTGTACTGTAAGTGGGATTGATCTCTGTCATCTGTTTTCATCTCCCACAAACCCCCGAAAATATGCCAAAGCAACACAATCAGAGAAACCCAAAGGGGACAGCTACTGTAGAAATGGTAAGAGCCAAAGTTCAGAATGCACTAAAATATATCAAGTGGCCAAGATAAGGCTGGTGGAAGCAGCTCTTCTCAGTTTCATCTCATTGGTGCAAGTGTATGCTTTCTGAAAGAGAGGGTGAACCTGAGAAAGTGTGTGTAGGATGATCTGACACCAGATAGCCTGTCTTAAATCTGCATAGCCTGTGAGGGTCCTGACATCCTGACAGCCAGCCCTGAAAACACCCCCTCATGTCAGGGGTCAGTATTCAAGACTGCTCCTAAGTTTGGCAATTCCAAAGACACAGCTAAGATCTATTTCAGCAAAAGTAAAACCAGCAAAGGGAAAAGGTGCAGGTGGCTGAGTCAAAGGAAACGAGGTAAAAGTCCTCTCCCAGTGGAGTCACATGAGATGCAGTTAATTCCTCCTGCCACGAGTTGTGAACACACAAGTGAAATGTCATCCAGCTTATTAGAGACTTGATGCTCTGTGTTTTTACTGGGGACTGGTCACATAGGGACTCTGGCCAGCATGAGCCAAGACTCGAAACTCCCAGAAGAAAAGCAGGTGTCTGGCATGAACCACATTGTCTGCACAGGTGATTTGGGCATAGTGAGCCACTCCTATCAGGAAATGGTAGGGACCTTCCTGAATTCCGCGCCTCCAGATGCCAGTCACAGGCCAACCTTTCACGCAGGCCTGTCTAAGGATAACAGGTCTGAGGATCACAATGTGAACCCTTTCTGCATGGACACCCCTACACCATACCCAAGTCTGTCACCTCTACATACATACAACACACAGGGCACTGCTGCCAAGAGGCTGTGTCTCATGTAGTCTGCAAGAGAGTGGGCAGGAAGCAGCAGTTGGCAGCTTTGTGTCCAGGCCACTACCCAGGGGTACTGTCGTTGGCAGGGACTCTAGAACAGCCATGCAGGGGATATGAGTACCAGGAAAAGAGAGGCTGTCTCCAAGGGCACAGAGCCCAGCAATAATTCTCCTTCCACAGTCAGAGAGGGAGAGTCAGGGCCACACCACAGAAGACAAGCCCCACCCAGCAAAAGCCATCCAATGGGAGCCACCCATGCATGCCCCAGGGCAAGCACAGCCAGAGTTTGGCTCCTGAGGGGCTGGAGGTCACAGCCGTGGAGGCGAGTGTGCAGAAGCCACAGGAGGAACACTGGGGCACTACAGACAAAGTGAGATGAAGGACATCCAAAAAAGACTGGTGGTTCAAACATATGGAGGGGCATTCAGTTTCCACGTGCTAACCACTGGCATCCATTTGCCGGCTGCCCGTGCAATGCTTTGAAAATAGACAAAACAAGGTTTGAGAAGGCTAAGCCCATTTTGTACATCTGGTATTTCCGCAAGGCAAGAGGTGAGGAGGAGAAGAGTAGAAAAAAGAAGTGGTGTGGTTTGCAGGTAGGATGTGGCTACAAAAGCAGTATTCCTGGAACCCTCCTGCACGTTGGTGGAAATGTAAATTGGTGTAGCCACTATGGAGAACAGTACAAGGTTCCTTAAAAGGCTAAAAATAAGAGTTACCATATGATCCAGCAATCCCACTCCCGGGCATATATCCAGAAAAGATAAAAATTCTAATTTAAAAAGATACATGAACCCCAGTGTTCACAGGAGCACAATTTACAATAGCAAAGACATGGAAACAACCCACAGGTGTCCATCCGCAGATAAATGGATAAAGAAGATGTGATACATATATACAATGAAATTTTACTCAGCCATAAAAAGAAAGAAATGTCATTTGTAGCAACAGGGATGCATCCAGAAATTATCAGACTAAGTGAAGTAAGTCAGACAGACAAACATCATATGATATCACTTACTTGTGACATCTAAAAAAAAAAAAAATGATACAATGAACTTATTTACAAAACAGAAACAGACTCACAGAAAACATAGAAAAACTTAAGGTTACCAAAGGGGAAAAGGGGGAAGGACTAAATGAGGAGTTTGGGACTAACAGACACACATTACTATATATAAAACAGATAAACAAGGACCTACTGTATAGCACAGGGAACTATATTTAATATCTTGCAATAACCTATAATGAAAAAGAATCTGAACAGGAATATATAAAAATATGTGTGTATATATATATTTTTAATAGTCATTATGTCATGTCTGACTCTTTTGTGACCCCATGGACTATCGCTCGCCAGACTCTTCTGTCCATGGGATTTCTTGGGCAAGAATATTGGAGTGGGTTGCTGTTTCCTTTCCAGGGGATCTTCCCAACGCAGGCTAATTCTTTAACACTGAGCCACCAGTGAAGCCCTATATATGTTATATATATACACACATATATATATATGTATCAATAACTGAATCACTTTGCTATACACCTGAAACTAACACAACATTGTGAATTAACTATACTTCAATTTATAAAACAACAAAAAAGTGCAATATTCTTGGAAACCAATTATCTGGGAAGTTCACTGAAGGGTGGACTGATCAGCTCTTACACCAACATACATCACTAGAAGAAAGATGACTGCCACTGTCATCTTGTTAGTTTTTGCAGAAGGCATGACAATGACACTGATTAGTTTTTGTTAATAAGAACAAGGAAGCATCAATTTTGCTGAGCCTTTGCAAATACCTATATAGTTTGAAGCAACCAACAAACATCTAGGTCAAAGGTTTGTGAACTTTCTTTTTTTTTTAAAAGAGCCAGATCATAAATATTCTGGACTTTAATGGTCTCTGTCTCAACTACTCAACTTTTGCCATGAAAGCAGCAAGAAAGTAGCCATAGGCAACATGTAAACAAACAAGCATGACTGTGGACCAGTAAAACTTGATTTACATACCAGGATGTGGGCCCGATTTTGGCCCATGGGCCATCATTTACCGACCACTGGTCTAATTTATATATAGAACTCATAAGAGGCAAAAACAGATTTCGGATGGCCTTTAAGGTTTTAGTTGAACTGGTGTTGACCTATCTGAGAAGAAACGTACATCACGGGTCAGAGTAAGTAATTCAGGTGCCTCTGCCCTCACATGAGGGTACCGGTGCCATGTCAGGGAGACACAAAGCCAGCAAATATAAAGAAGGCCTTCACTTTCAGATGCCAGGATTCAAACTTCATTGGTTTCTCAGGAGAATAAAACCAAAAAAGGACATGAACAGAATATTTATGAAATATACGAGTCTCATGAAACATATGGAAAACATCCAACTTCTCTAGTAATCAAAGAAACACATGTAAAATATCATTTTCTATTTATTATGTTGGAAGTCGTCTTTTTAAAATAAGGAAAATATCAAGGATTTAGACAGAGAATGTGAAACAGGAATATTCAGACATTACTGGTTAAGAGTGTCATTTGTAACATCTATACTTCAGATGCTTACACTGGAGATTTCCAGTCGGAAACAGTAACAGTTTATTCTCTGGACCCAAAAGTTTCTGGATCTAGAACAGAAGGGATAGAGAAGTGTGGGAGAGGTCCCTACTCCAAGCTTTAAAAGGTCCCAATCTTCAGCTTTGTAACAGTTTTAGAAGTGATGCTTTTTGTCCCCTGGGTCTCTGAGGAAACTAACCAGAGAGAGAAAAGCCTAAAATCAGATACCTGGGGGCTTCTTCCACCGTCCCCTATGGTTCCTATGAGCTGGCACAGCAGCTATCAATCCTCACCTATTGCCAAGCCCTGTGGTCTCTGTACCTTTCCCTCTAGTAGGAAAAAATACCTACAGGTTACTAAACATTTAGGAAAATATTCTAAAGTGAAAGAAATCACAATAAATTCATAAACACAAAGGGAAAGAAAATTAACTCAGAGGAAACAGAGGTAGCACAGACAACAGAAAATGATTTATTAATAACGATTTTTAAATATAGTAAATATCTGACAGATGCCAAGAAACACACTGAGATTCAGGAAACCAGAACAAGAACAGCATGCTATTTTTTTTTTTTAAAAGAGGAATCCTGAGAGAACAAGCAGTCTTGGAAATGAAAAGTAAAGCAGAAGAATTAACACATTCAGTAGAAGAGCTGAATATAAAGCTGAGGAAATCTTCCAGAAAACAGAGCAAA
This sequence comes from Bos mutus, assembly GCF_027580195.1. NCBI lineage: Eukaryota > Metazoa > Chordata > Mammalia > Artiodactyla > Bovidae > Bos > Bos mutus. The sequence goes on along the minus strand of NC_091618.1, from coordinate 72,835,325 downwards.
AAGATGAACAGAAGGATAATAGAAGAGAAAAATTAGGAGGGAGGAGAGGGGAAATCAATTACAAGTGCAAATTCCAACAGATGTTTTAGAAGAAACGGTAGGGGGAAATGGTGAGCTGGGGTGGGGTTGCGGGGACAGAGAGAAAGAGGGAGATCAAACATAATAGTTTAAGAATACTTCCCAGACAGAAAAGCATAAATATCCCAATTGAAAGAGTCCACCGAAGGGTCAGAATCATGATGAAACAGCCCACACCAGACGCAGGGCAGAAAGCAAAGGCCACCAGCTTCCAGGGGGCCACAGGTTCACACCCAGGTATGAGAATATAACCAGTATCTCAAAATAACACAAAGGAACAGGTCTTCAAATTTTTAAGAAAAACAATTTTCGAAGTTAAAATCTTATATTCAACTACTTTTATATTCAAGTGGCTCAGCAGCAAAGAATCCACCTGCAATGTAGGAGACATAGGTTCAACCCCTGCATCGGGAAGATCCCCTGGAGAAGGAAATGGCAACCCACTCCAGTATTCTTGCTTGGGAAATCTCATGGACAGAGAAGCCTGGTGGGCTAAAGTCTATGGTTGCAAAAGAGTGGGACACGACTTAGCAATTAAATAACAATTTCCCATTCAAGGCAGAACAAAGATACTTTCCATTTACTGAGACTTACTGTGATGAGCATTATGCAATATATACAAATATCAAATCATGACACTGTACACTTAAAACTAATATAACATTACATGTCAATTAAAAAAGGATATGTTCCAACAGTCAAACATTTTCTCCCCATGTACCCTCTCTTAGGAAACTACCTGAAAATGAGCTTTACCTAGATGAGGTAATAAAACAATTTTAAAAAGGAGCAAAAGAGAGGGAAAGAGTCTTCCTAGAATGTTGGAAATAGGGCAGCAGCCCCACGACAGACTGAATAGGAGGGCCAGAAACCAACCAGGCCTGGCTGCAACAGGAGGGCACAAGTTTCCAGGAAGAAAGCTGCTAAATAAAAACACCTCCAAGAAACTATCTGATCTGCTGGCCAAGTTAACAGGAATTCTGATGCAAAGTTTAGGACTGAAGCTTGATGAGGGCAAGAAATTGTTTCTGTTTTGTTCAATGATCTATTCCTGGCACCCTGAAACATTTATTATACTTATTAAAATGAAACAAATATAGAAAGTCAATTATTAACTCTGGGACAAACAAAAAGATGCATCAGGAAGGCAATATTCAGTATCATAATATTTTACTAGAGAGCTAGTCTATGTCTTTATACTTATACTATGACAGCTGTTTTAATTTAAAAAGAAGAAAATCAGAATATCAGAATTCTAGCAGATGGGAAGAGAAGTATGTGTGGGAAGGTTCCTGACAATGGTGGTATGTAGTGTCAGAAAGTTACATTCCCATCTTCAACAAGAGAAAACCAGGAGGTAACACTGCAAACTACAAGATAAGGAAAAGTAGGCAATGGCACCCCACTCCAGTACTCTTGCTTGAAAAATCCCATGGACGGAGGGGCCTGGTAGGCTGCAGTCCATGGGGTCGCTAGGAGTCGGACACGACTGAGCGACTTTACTTTCACTTTTCACTTTCATGCATTGGAGAAGGAAATGGCAACCCACTCCAGTGTTCTTGCCTGGAGAATCCCAGGGACAGGGGAGCCTGGTGGGCTGCCGTCTATGGCATCGCACAGAGTTGGGTACAACTGAATCGACTTAGCAGCAGCAGCAGCAGTAGCACAGACATGTTAATGAGAAATACAAAGATATATATTGGAAGAAACAACTAAATAGAGTTAAAGGTATGTACACTTGTCAGGGAGAGGGAAGAATGAATAAATACAGGTCAGGTGACTGGTTTTGTAGAACCCTGGTGTTAATTAAGTGTATGTCCTAATTTGATAAAAACAAAAATTAAATCTAAGACAAGGCTTATACTTTAGGCCGAGCCATCTGATAGCCATGAAACTTTCCCAGGAGAATAATCAGAGATACAAAGATTTTTGTTCACTGTAGCAATCTTCATAATAGAAAAAAAGGGGTGATCTATTGATATTATTTATTTCATAATAGAAAAATTAGAGATCTAGGTAATAAAATAAGAGAGCATTATGTAGTTCTTTTAAAAATAAAGCTTTTGAAGAACAATGAAAACATAATAGAGTGCTCCTTTAAAGATAAGGACTTAGAGACTATACAGAGTACAAGGATAGTTGCGTAGAAAAAAGAAACAAGCAAGTATATATTAACAGTCAGGTGCTCTAAATAGTAGGTTTACAGGTCATTTTTATTTCTTTTATACACTTTTCTGTATCTTCCAAATTTCCTACAGTAAATTTGTATCACTTGGTCAAGCATTTTTACAGTGATTTTAATTTACAAAGTAGGAAAAATATAAAAATTGGAAAACAATTTTTGGTATTTCTCTAGAGAAAAATGACCTCATTTAAACACTTAATGGTTAAGAAGAAAATCAAAGGGTAATCAATGCACAACAGCAAAAAGAAATCCCCTCCCCCCAAAAATAAAAAACCCACAAAATAAAGTATGCATGGTGCCTGACACATTTATAATACAGAATTACCAAAAGAGGTCCTGTCTCTTACATTATCTTCCACTGTCATAGCTTAAACTGATCTCATCTTTTAAAACACCCCGGATGTCACCTTGGCTTGAGGGGCGATGAAATTCTATTGTCTCAGCTGTGGGTATCTCCGGATGTGCAGTTTTGTTCTGAGCCAACCAGGATCTGAGTCCCAGCTCAGGTTTTCACCAATTTAGGCAGATTATACACTCTTACTCTGCCACTCCTCTATTAAATTGGGATAATTATTTTGCAGCCTTGCTCTGAGATAAGAACTAGGAAAGTATTTTAAAATGATTATTTGTTCCTGGGACATAGCAATCCATCAATAAATGGTGCCTTTTTTGTTGGTGTTTTATTTAATGAACACCCCACAAGTCAAATCTGTTTAGCCACAGCCACTAATACAAAGTGTGTACTCATCCACTCACCGACTCCTTCTCCCAAACTTAACTATGGGCCACATGCGCTTGATCTGAGAATGGGAAAAGGGATGACTTATTTCAAAGAACTACACAGCAGTGACTAGCTCACTGTGTCACATTTTTACAACTTCATCCTTTACTAAGAAAGCAGCTATCTCCAAGGGAATCTGATCAACTTGCAAAGGACTTGTGAGTTTCTTTTTATTTTTTTATTTTTGACAAATAACAAATGAAGGTTCAAGAGGTACAAGGAATGTACGGTGGTGAATAACAAAAGCTACGCTGTACCAAGGTCAGTGTGTTACAGCCACACAAGGCACACTTAGGTGATTATTTTCATAGTAATTTCATACAGGGCTTTAAACATTTTTAATAGTGTTTTCAACGACTTTGCTTTTAATTTCTATTGCCAAAATCTGTAGGGTGGCAAAGTATAAGTATGATATAGATTTGAAGGATGGGAATACCTGCACCATTATCTAGAAATTGTTGAGAAGACCAGAGATGGGCAAATGTTTCCTCCACTCAAATGTGGTAGAGGAGATAAGATTATGAAAAGAATAAGCTTCCTGTTCGTTCTTGGCAAAATTCTAGAGAAGATTACTACACAAATGACTTAAGAGTAATTAGAACACCAACTAAACTATCATTATCCACCAATGCATCCCTCCCCCTTCTTAAAGGGGTACCAGATCGGGAAAGGAGGGAAGGGTGAAATGTCCTCTGACATGACATCTTGACGTCACTCTTAATGATATCCCTGTGATTAAGATGGGAAAGTGACTGGCTAACTAGTTGCATTGTACCTGGTCCAGCAATTATACCAGTACCATACTGATCAATGGGCCACTGTCAACCTGGAAGTTGTCTCTAGTGCTACCACTGTGGCTCTGCTCTTTCACTGATTAAATGAAAGCAAAAAATGGAAGAAAAAACTATTAATTCAGAAGACAATAAAAACTTTAAAGCATCAAGAGGAAGGTAAGGCCCCTCCTTTCTTCCAAGCTCTGGACCATGCAGCTAGTTTCCAGAGGAATGAACACAGCTCTGGTATCCCACTGTAAGTGCAGAGTCCTGGCAAACTGGAGCATGCTCAGAGGACAGCATGGGGTCTGGAGGGGAATGGAGATACCACACATCATGCAGGAATGGACTGGGACAGATCTGAGAGGGTGAGGATGTAATGCCTGAAAAGGAATACTCTGCAGTCACATGATACAAGTCTCCAAAGACTAGGAGTTATTCTAGAAGGCAAAGCCAAGATGAGTGATCAGAATGGCCCCAAACTCAGATGGTTATCTTTTATGTTGGCTGAGCCCTACCAGGGCCATAGCTCACAAAGCACAGGCCATGCACTGCACTCCAGGGAGTACCACTCATTTAGAGCCAGGGGCAGCAAACTTTTTCTGTTAAGAGCTAGGAAGTAAATATTTTTCAGCTCTGTGGATCATATGGTCTCCACCACAACTTCTCAATTCTATATTTGTAACATAAAAGCAGCCACATATGGAAACAAATGGATTTCAATGCTTTATTTAAAAAACAGGTGGTGGGCCAGATGTGACCAATGGGCCATAATCTGTTAACCCCTCATAGACAGAGATCCACTGATGCTTCATAAGATCTAGGCTAGAAGAGCAGCCCACCAAGGATTTCAGAAGGTTGCAGTCACTCAATTTGGGGGAAAGGTTAGAGTATCCTTTAGTCTAGAAAGGGTGCTCTAAATAGAAAGTCTTCTCTACTTCTAGAAGTCCATGAAAATCTGTCTGTGAAAGAAGAAACAGAAAACCTGATCTCACAGTCAGTCTGACAGCAGCAGGTCTAGAACCCAGACCTCCTGGGTCCCTGGTTCTATACGCCTTCACCACAGTTCACTGCATAAGAGGCCTGGGATTCCTCAAACTTGTGGCCAGCTTACATTCAGAAATCTTCTAAATGCTAGCCAGTCAATCACGAGCCACTCACATATTCTCAGAAACCTTCCAGCACTGATGCCCACATCTTGGCATCCCTGACGTCACACAGAGAAAACCCAGTGGCCAGGGGAATGCACATGATTCTCTCCTTTGGATCTAAGAACAGAGCAGGCAGAGGCTGGAGATCATGTGTAGAAGGAATTCTTGTGGAGCTGGGATGCGGGGCAGACCTTCATCTCATGACTCCATGTGTCCAAGAATTCATCTTGAGTCAAGGAGAGCAGAGGAGGCGACTGAAACACTAAGAAAATCTGCATCTTGGACCCAGAAACACCATGATGACTTCTCATCTACGTACCATCTTTCAGGAAGCAATAAGCTGAAAGCTAAGAACCGAGTGTAGATCAAGCCACAAATACCACACAGGACCAATGATGACGTCACTGTGTCCTTCTGAAGACTCACTGTCACACACCAACATCCCCAAATCTGAGAACACTTTCTACAAAAACAAACACTACATTCTTCGACAATGGTTTCAAATCTGAAGAGACAGGCAAAAACAGAGAAGTTGTTGCAACCAAATCTGCATCTACTTCATGACAGAAAGCTCAAACCCCACCCCAAATGCATGTTCCTTCTGTTAAAGCTTTGATTATATTAAGCCTACTTGGCAAATGAATAGAACTTGTCCCCACTTTGGTGCCTTAAATACAATTTTTTGAAACTTTACTTTATTGAAGGATAGTTGATTTACAATGCTGTATTACTTTCTACTGTACAGCAAAGTGATTCAGTTCCACATAAAAACATTCTTTTCCATTACACTTTATCACAGAATATTGAATATAGCTCCCTGCACTATATAGTAGGAGCTTGTTGGTCATCCATTCTAATAAATCATAATTTACATCTGCCAATCCCAAACTCCCAATCCATCTCTTGCCCACCTGTCAATACAATGGACAACAGGTTTTTTAGATTTGGTTAACCTGTCTATGGAACAAAGTCACCTGCTGCTGCTGCTGCTGCTGCTAAGTCGCGTCAGTCGTGTCCGACTCTGTGCGACCGCACAGACGGCAGCCCACCAGGCTCCCCCGTCCCTGGGATTCTCCAGGCAAGAACACTGGAGTGGGTTGCCATTTCCTTCTCCAGTGCATGAAAGTGAAAAAATAAAGTGAAGTCACTCAGTTGTGTCCAACTCCTAGCGACCCCATGGACTGCGGCCCACCAGGCCCCTCCATCCATGGGATTTTCCAGGCAAGAGTACTGGAGTGGGGTGCCATTGCCTTCTCCACAAAGTCACCTACCATTTGCCAAAACCTCATTTTGATCATTATCATAATAGCCAGTATTTTCTGGTCACTTTCTGTTTGCCATTACTTCGTATATACTTTCTCACAAGGGCCTCCCAATGTCCCAGTGAACTAATTTCTGTAGTACAGATGATGGGACCGAGACTTGATTTCTCTAAATGACTTAGCCAAAGCCACACAGCTGGTGGAAGTCAGATTCAAACTGCAACAGCTCGAGCATGGGGCCTGTACTCATGGCTTCTACACATATGCAGATCATCACCTACCAAACCCCTGCGTTAACACAACACCTGACCATGGTTCCATTATCATCTCACAGATACCCAGTCTGAGTCTAGCAGAAGCATAAACTTCAAGTGATACAGTTGATAGTAAATGTTTTCTTTGGGGTTTTAATAAACCATCTTCTGCAGTAAAAGATTTAAAGGGCACACAAGTGTTTCTTGAATGCACCTAGGAAGGCTGTGCCAGGGATCCCTGTGCATGGACCAACCTCCCCCGGGTGGCCTCGTGGCTCCCTTCCTTGTTCATCTGGATTTCCATCCATGCCAATTCTTCAGAGAGATTTTTCCCTGGCAACCCCCCAGCCTGAAACAGCCCCCTTCCGCATCTCTCACCCTGCTTAGTTGTCTCCTACAGCATTTATCGCCCCTGGGCACAGTGTGTTTCTGTATTTGTTGATCATCTGCCTTCACTGCTGGGATGTTACCTCCATGAATGAAGACACTTGGTTTTGCTCACCCCTCTATCTCCAGTGCCTAGGAAGTAGGAAGTACCCAGCACAGAACACACAGTATCTGGTAGGAGAGCAGCAAATCAATTAATCTCTGGGTTATAGAATAACTGCTGCTTTGTATTTTTATCTTTGTGCTTAGCTGCAATTTCTAAATTTTTAGCAGTCAAATTTTACCCCTTTTTTATAACACAGAAGTAAAGTCCTGTTTATAAAAGCCTTTCCTTTAGAGAATAGTACCCTATTATTACATAAACTCAAAGAGATTATGGCTGCTTTTGGTCACTGGTAGCCTAGAGGCATGAAAACCATGTTAAATTAATCCCCTGGTGCCCTCAGATGACAGGTCAGCACGCCCAGTCAGGGGCAGGCATTCATCATGGGCTTCCCTGGCCAACTCAGCTGCTGCTAATGGCCTTCTGCCTTTAGTGAACAACATCCTCCCTGCATGGCAGAGCCATGCGCCAACAGCCACCTTCCTAATCCTCACGGCGTGCCTGGGAGTACAGAGAAGGCAGTTTCTCTACATTGCCATGTTACTCCATCTCATGGGGGCCAGAAACGTAAGGAGAGAACAGGCCTCACAACTGTCCCCCAGAAGACACCCACTGGCCTCCCCCAGCTCAGTACAGGGGAGCCACCCAAGAGAAACCCTTGGAGCCTCATCCAAGAACTCCACTGTCTTTCCACGTCAGACACCAGCAGACTCAGCTTTTATTAATCTTCTCTTTACCCCAACCCAACTGCACCCTGAAATAAAGTCTTAAATATTTACTTTGTTCTTTAGCTCATCTTGCTATAACATGTACTGCTCCTATTAACCAAACTTAATGAGAGCAATTATTGAGAAAGTTATATTAGCATAAAGTTTAGACAGGTTAATGACTGCCTTCCCCTGGGAGCTGAACTCTACAGCATGAGAGCTCCCCACCCTGCTCTGGAGTGAGACGGTGCAGTGAAGGGTCAGCACAGTTTCCAGAAGGCCAGACTTGGCTGTGACGAAGGCCATATGACAGCCATCGTTCAGTGGACATTCCTTCTATGCCAATCCCTGTAGGCCATTCCCAGACCTATCCCCAGATGGCTACAGAGTTTGAAGGTCATTCCCCAGGCAAAGCCAACAGGTCCTGAAAGAAGCTCTAGGCTGAAAGCCAAGAAAGGTACCATGAGCACCGTCAACCTCTCTTCCTTCTCTGCTACATGGCGAGCCCTATATTGCCCACAACAGCCTTAGCTTCTGTTGGTGACCTGGCTGCACCACCATCTGCCCCCAACACCCCACCTCTACCGCCCCAAGCCTGGCACAAGACCCAGCACCCTCCAGACAGGGCTGGGTATAAAACGCACATCAGTGTTTGCTGTATTATGTTTGGACTCCTCCCTTCCAACAGGGCACTAACCACAAAGGGTGGGATCTGTAGGTAAGTGGGGACAAGATGCCATGCCAGGCTCCCAGCACACGTTTATCTCATCATACACTTGCCACTCATGGGGAGAACATAGGCATCACTATGTCTCTGGCACCTTCGACAAAGCTAAGACTCTGCAATAGTAAGAAATCACCAACAGCAGGTTAGAAAGGGGACTGAGAGTTCTGCTCAAGATCATTTGATAACAACTGTACAGTCTGTGAGTGCCAGAAGCTTCCAGGAATTTTGTTCCTCAGGTCCAGTTTTCTCCAGGAAAAATGGCATGAGAACTGGCTAGTTTACACACTCACCAAGCACTGACCATCTTCTACCCGCCTGGCCCACAGGTCCAACCCTGAACTGTGTCCTTAAGCTGTGCACGTCCCAGTGCCCAAACTTTACTGAGTTCTTATTTTGTGTGTGGCCTTCCGTATTTTCCAAGGAGTAAGTCACAGTCTTCACAACAGCACCACAGCCCAGGTACTCTAATCCCATTTTACTGATAAGGAAATTGACTGGGTTTCTCCAAAGACACACGGCTAGGACGGGGAAGAGCTGGGATGTGAACCCAAGCAGTCAGGATTCAGGGTCTGTACCAGAATCCTATGACCGCAGTTTGGCCACCCTCCCCTCCCACAAGGGCTTCACTTGCTGTTCACCATGGTTCTTTCATAATGACTCTGTTTCAAGAGCCCATTTCCAGCTGCACCCAAGCAGAGAGGAAAGTCCCCACTGTAAATGCTGACTTGGGAAGTTCACCAAGATGAGACATCAAGACAGCTTTAAAGCAGTTCAAGACGCGTGGTTCCCAAGGGGGAGGAAGGTGGGGAGAAGTAGACAGGAGTTCGGGATTAGCAGAGGCAAACTATTATACATAAGGATGGATAAACAAGGTCTGTGTAAACCATAACGGAAAAGAATATGAAAAAAGAATATATATGTATATATACGTACAACTGAGTCACTTTGCTGTGCAGCAGAAATTAATACAACATTGCAAATCAACTATACCTCAATAAAAAAGAATTTTTTTTTAAAGGAGTTCATAGTGTAGCTGGTTACCTCAAAGCACATCAAAATGCATTGCAAACCTTCTATTAACCCATGACAGGAGCCCCTCTGCTGACTCTGTCAATGCAACAGAACTTCAGTCTGGTACGGATGGACTTGGGAGGCTGTGATTACGCACATGAGATATGCCCTATGTCCACAGGCCAGGGAGGGACAGAAAAAGGAGACCGCCATGAAATGAGGTCAGCAGGTTGAACCATGGGGCAACTCAGATCCTCTTCTTCACGTTTCAAACTGGACACCTTTGTCCTTCATTTCTAAACTCAGCCAAGAACTTCAGACCACCTTTACCACAGAGGCTCCATCTCTTCTTTTTCTGAGATCCAACAAGGACAGAAAAACTGAACTGGCAACTGATTTTCATTGAGGCTGCCTAATTTTAGAAGCTAGGGATATGCAAAGCAAAAGCATGGTTTAAAAGAAAATCCCTCAAAACCGCAAAAGCCTCTGAACGGAAAAATCCTTTTCAACCACGTGGAGACAGAGACAGTCCCCTGCTTCATCCAAACAGCTTTCATTCCAAAAAGTTGCTGGGTTTGTACATCTCAGGCTCTAGACGGCTTCTATTGAAGTAATGTGTTAAACAGGTAGAGAGAGGATGAGGCGGCAAAGACAAGGGAACATCTTGGGTAAAGCATATGCGGGGCTGTCGCTGTGGAACGTCTTTTGAATCAATACCATATGCAAGCTGATAGCACAACTGTATACACATACCTCATTAAGCCAAATTAGAGCAAGTGGGATCTGTCGCCTTCTGATTAAAACAAACACGTCTAATTTTGGCATGTCCTATCTCCCATCCGCAGAACCACCCTGGAGGCATTTTCATAAACACAGTAAAGCCTGCACAAGTTCCCAAGGCCAATACCGCCATGCATGCTCCTAAGGGTTGCTGTTCACCCTGATGCGTTCCCTCAAACGGCTGGGGAAGCATGGCATCCCCCCAAAGGGATACTCACTCTCACTTTCTGAAATGGAAAAAGCCACTTTGAAGTGTCAGTAACGAGTCCAAAGCACTAAGATTGGTGGGTCCCCGCCTCTCTTCTGCAAAAACTCTTCATTCAGAGAAATCCCTAATATAAGGCTTCCCTGGTGGCTCAGATGGTAAAGAATCCACCTGCAATGCTGGAGACCCAGGTTCAGTCCCTGGGTCGGGAAGATTTTCTGGAGAAGGAAATGGCTACCCACTCCAGTATTCTTGCCTGGAGAATCCCATGGACAGAGAACCCTATCGGGTTACAGTCCACGGGGTTGCAAAGAATCGGACACAACTGAACGACTAATATTTTTCACTTTCAATACAGTGTAGCTGGTGAGAATTCTTTTTTAATCCTACTTACATTTTTATAATTACCCGTGAAGAACTGACAAAGTAAATTACCTTATTACGGAATCATAGTTTCCAGAAAGCACAGGAAAGCAAAAGTATTTTTCCTTCTGAGCAACTTAGCAGTCAACTTTCTAGGTACTTTCAGGAATTCCTAAAATATTCAGGAAACTGCCAAGGCAGCGGACACAGTGATTCAGAACTGAGAGTGTGGACACCAGTGTCGTGCTAAAAGTTTCAGAACTGTGGCTGACCTGGTGTGTGGCCAGGATGCGTTCAGCTGGACAAACATTCCTCCCGTTCCAGATGCGGGAGGCATGCGTTCAGTTGGACAAACATTCATTGAAATCCTGCTATTTACCAGGATCCCTGCAATGGGGGAGAACTGGGTTCGATCCCTGGGTTGGAAAGATCCCCTGGAGAAGGGAAAGGTTGTACACTCCAGTATTCTGGCCTGGAGAATTCCATGGACTGTACAGTCCATGGGGTCACAAAGAGTCAGACACGACTGAGCTACTTTTGCTCACTGCTATATACCGGGCTTACAGGGCTGAAAGGAAAAACACAGGCTATTTTGCCGATGCCTTTGAAGAGCTTGGAGCCTGGCTGTGGAAAAGTCCAGGGATGCACATAGTAGTCATGGGGAACATAAAGCATAAAGAAATCCCTGAGAGTGAAGGACATCAAGGAAGCCTTCTTATGGGAAACAGTGCTTCAGGTGAGGCTTGAAAAAATATGATAAATAAGGGTAAGCTAGAAAAATGGAGGGCATCCAGGTTGAGGACAAAAACAAGGCAACGTTTAAGGCACACACAAAGAGCACGTTGTAGGCTGGGCCAGTTCCCAGAAGGGCTGGGGTACACACTCAGCCACAGCAGCATTTAAATTGGAGGCAGGAGACTTCTCGGGCAATCCAGCGGTTAAGACTTCGCCTTCCAATGCAGGGGGCGAAGGTTTGATCCCTCATCAGACAGCCAAGATCCCACATGCCTCCCAACCCCAAATCCAAAAACATAAAACAGAAGCAATATTGTAACAATTCAATAATGACTTTAAAATAAACTGGGGGAGCAGAAAGGCTAGCATTCCAGAAGCCTTGTCCTCTGAACCCTGCTGGAAAGAAAAGCCTGAGCTGGGCTTATGATGACTCTGGAAATCCAAACCATAACATGATAGGAGTCTGTGGTCATTGTCTATGTTCTATCTGCTTGCTTGGAATCTTTTTAGGGACACTCTCCCATCATGAAACCTCGGGGTGACCTATGTGATGTAGGCCAAGTCAGTCAGGAGGTTACTGCAGTGTCACTGGGTCATGGAGAGGCATACACTGCAACCCAAGCTGTTCCCAAATACTATTGCCAGAAACCTAGAGTCTCCGGTGACTTTTCTGCCACCACCCTGTGAGGATGGCCAAAGAGTGACGCCCATGCTCACAGCAGTACCGCTGAGGTTCCTGGAAATGGTCCCAAGCCTGCCTGCATCCAGCAATGTGATCTCGGCCTCATCTTCTGAACCCGCCAACTACATGGGCCCCCAATTCTATTTCTGTTTGATTACTGATAAATATGTGGATTTCCTCTCAGTATTGATAACAAAAGTCTCTGCTGCTGCTGCTGCTAGGTCGCTTCAGTTGTGTCTGACTCTGTGCGACCCCATAGACTGCAGCCCACCAGGCTCCCCTGTCCCTGCGATTCTCCAGGCAAGAACACTGGAGTGGGTTGCCATTTCCTTCTCCAATGCATGAAAGTGAAAAATGAAAGTGAAGTCGCTCAGTCGTATCCAACTTGTAGCAACCCCATGAACTGTAGCCTGCCAGGGTCCTCCATCCATGGGATTTTCCAGGCAAGAGTACTGGAGTGGGGTGCCATTGCCTTCTCCAAACAAAAGTCTCTAAGAACGGACAAAAAGGTCAACTGGGGAACTTCAAGTTTAAAGTACTCAAGGAAGTAATATACGTGTATGAAAATATTTTCTTATCCATAAAACACTATCCAAATATCAGTTATTAGTTTCACTGTGGTAATATTAACAATTAGTCAGTATTATATTACATATAAACATTAACAACTAATAATTAGTCAATATGGCCTTCATTCTTATATCAATATTCCAAATGCGTAGCCTTTAAACTGTAACTAACAATGTTTATTTAGTGCTGACTTTGCACCAGGTATGTTTCTATGTAGTTTGCTGATCTCACTTAACCCTCATAAACAACCCCCATTATTATTATTGGGGGACTATTGGGCACTATTATTATCTTCCCAATTTTATAGAAGAGGAATTGTAAGCCTTGAAAGATTAAGAGAGACTCCCTGGTGCTCAAGGGGTTAAGATTCCACCTTTCAATGCAAGGGACTCAGGTTCCATCCCTAGTTGGGGAACTAAGATCCTACATGCTGTGGGGCAGCTAAGCCTGGGTACCGCAACCACTGAGCCTGTACACCACAACTACAGATGCCCACGTGCCACAACACAAGACTCCACACGCCGCAGTGAGGATTCCATGTGCCACAACTAAGACCCGACACAGCCAAATAAATAAATATAAAAAAGAGAGAAACATTAAGAAACAGACCCAATGTCACAAAGTAGAGAAGGGTGTGAGCCTGGGTAGCATGGAACACGGAGAAGGCAACGGCACCCCACTCCAGTACTCTTGCCTGGAAAATCCCATGGATGGAGGAGCCTGGTGGGCTGCAGTCCATGGGGTCGCTAAGAGTCGGATATGACCGAGCGTATCCTTCACTTTCATGCATTGGAGGAGGAAATGGCAACCCACTCCAGTGTTCTTGCCTGGAGAATCCCAGAGGCGGGGAGCCTGGTGGGCTGCCGTCTATGGGGTCGCATGGGGTCAGACACGACTGAAGTGACTTAGCAGCAGCAACAGCATGAAACAAACACTGCCTTTCATTGTCCCTCATCTCCTGAGAACTAATGCTCCAACTTCCTTTAAACTGGTATTTCTAAACAAATGGCTTGTAGCAAAGCAATTTATACTCCAAAGTCCACATTAACACATGGCAACTGTCTTTCCCAAATCTTGCCTTTGCTGGCTTCTTTCCTCCATAAATGCACCACCCCCGTGTTCCATCATGTAAGCTCCATCCTTGAGAATCGGTTATGATGCCTCTTCCCTCAACCCCTCCCATGGTCCACCAGCAACCCCATCAGGTGGGCTCCACCTGATGTGGATCTCAAATCCTCTCCTTCTCCCTAGCCTCCCTCACACACCTCTTTCAATCCTTCTACACGCGTCAACTAAACTTTCACCTGGCTTCTCTATGACCCCCTTTGAAAGCATTCTGCATCCACATTTTTCTCTGAAAATACAGACCTCATCTAATCATCTGTCTGCTTTAAACCTTCATCAGCTGTCACTGCATACAGAATAAGACAGAAACTCCTTAGTACTACATTAAAAACTCTTCACAGATCCCCCAACCTACCTTTCCTGTCTCATCTTCTTTTATGTTGCTCCAGTTAAGGTCTGGAGGGTATTTCATGCTGTGAAGTAGATCTTTAGGGACCTCTCTTGCTTCCCTTAACTTAGTTAATTTACTCGCTCATATCTAGATAATTATATACTCTAGTTAAAATTAATAAAATGGAATTTCTTCTAAAACATCCTGGTAATTTAAATCCACTCTCTCCAACTACTTTGCCATCATTATTCTGAATTAGTGGCTCTTTTATGAAAAGAAATAATTATATTCTATATAAGCCAGAGTAAAATGCAAATTGCCAAAATTGTACGGTTTGGGTCCAGGAAAGAGGCTTCTTAAGGTCAGAATCCTAGAACAGTCTTCTGGGAGTGTATAACATTTTTTTTAAAGGTTTCAAAGACCAGTTGCAAAGCAAAAAGTGGTGAGGCTTGCAAACTGCCTTGTATGAATGGGGAAGGAGACTAAAGGTTTCAGCTGGTGATCAGGAAACCTCAATGTCTCAAACATCTTTCTCCACGGGTCATAAGTGGGAAAACCAATTTTTAACAATGCCTTATAGATGAGGGTTTCTGAACTACCACACAATTGACATTTGGGGCTAGATAATTCTCTGCTGTGGGCCAGCCTGTACACCACAGGCTGTTCAGCAGCACCCCTGGCTTCTGTCTACTAGACATCACAACATTCTCCGTTGTGACAACCAAAACTGCCTGGGGGGAAAAAACCCCAGGCAGTTGAGAACCAATGATATTAATATCCAGGCACAGAGAAATCAAAACTACAATGAGATATCACTTCACACCAGCCAGAAGAGCTATCATCAAAAAATCCACAAACAATAAATGCTGGAGAGCACGTGGAGAGAAGGGAATCCTCCTAGACTGTTGGTGGGAATGTAAATTGGTGCAGCCACTATAGAGAACAGTATGGAGGTTCCTTAAAAAACTAAAAATAGAGCTACCATATGACCTTGCAATCCCACTCCTGGGCACATATCCAGAGAAAAACATGAACTGAAAGGTGCACCCCAATGTTCACTGCAGCACAGTTTACAAGAGCCAAGAATGGAAGCAATCTAAATGTCCACTGATGGAGAAATGGATAAAGAAGATGTGGTACACATATGTAATGGAATCCTACTCAGCCATTAAAAAGGATGAAATAATGCCATGTGCAGCAACACGGATTGACCCAGAGAATGTCACACTGAGTGAAGCAAGTCAGACAGAGAAGGAGAAATATCCTATGACATTCCTTACATGTGGAATCTAAAAAGAAAGGATACAAATGAACTTACAAAACAGAAAGAGACGCACAAACTTAGACAGTAAACTTACGGTTGCCAGGGGGCAGGATGGGTGGAAGGGACAGTTGGGGAGTTTGGATGGACATGCACACACTGCTATATTTAAAATGGATTACCAACAAAGACCTTCTGTATAGCACATGGAACTCTGCTCAATGTTGTGTGGCAGCAGGGATGGGAGGGGAGTTTGGGGGAGAATGGATACACGTATATGTATGGCTGAGTCCCTTCACTGTTGACCTGAAACTATCACAAGGCTATACCCTAATACAAAATAAGAAGCTAAAAAGAAAAAAGAAAAATACCCAGGCACACAGGTCAGCACCACTCCTCCTGAACTGTATTTTCTTCCTTTTCCTCCTTCCTTGTGATAAAAATCAAAGTGCCCTTGACCACATAAAGTGAAAACCAGACCAACAAAGACATACATTCTCTGTGATGGTACTAAAGGGATTGTTTCTGACAAGTAGCCAAATACTGACTGCCGCCTGTGCAAAGAATGACACAGACAAGGACAGGTAGATAGACAGAAGGAACATACTGGCTTCTTGCTCAGATTAATAAAAAATCTTTCTTTAATTAATAAAAATCAGTCTTTTCTCTCTCCTTTCTCTCAGGCAGAGCCTGGAGTGCCACTGACAGGCTAAAACCTGATCCTGGGAAAGTCATCCGCTGTGCTGGTTTCTGGGCGGGGCTGGGACACTCCAGGTGCTAGGCCAGCATATCTGATGTCACAGGGACACAAACAAGGAAACAGCACAGGTTCGACTTCATTTCAAGGTCCATTAGCAGCACCAAGAGGGGGGAAGCTGCACTTCCAAACACAGTCCCTGGAACTCAGCAGGAACATTTTTCAATTTTCGAATGCTAAGAATAACAATTATGGTTCTTTTCTTGAGAACAACATCCCAGTTCAAATACACCACACTTCAACTCCAAATACTAGAATATGTTGCATGCTGAAACTTACATTTGGAAAACGCAGGGCTGCCTAATGTTCAATTTAGACTCAGTATCAGAAAGCATCCTCTTAAGCTGTGCCTGTATTTTCGATTTTGCGAATGTTTCCCAATTCATTCACCTTGCAACTGTAAGCGATCACAGCACAAGGGGATGGATGTGGTCATGATGTTCTGTCTTCTAGTCAACTGTTAGCATTGGCCAGTTATTCAGCTGATGTTGAATGACAACAAGCCCTTGAGAGTATAAATGAATAAATTTGTACACACAAGTGCCCACACTCCTGCTTCCCCTCCCCTCACCAGAGAGCTGCACAATATCCCCACTCCCTGCAAATATTACAGCCTAGAGTGGGAACCATCACATACTATCAGGGCTCCACAGCACCAAATCACCCACAGGAAGTTCAGTCATGGTCGAGAAACACGGAGTTGTATTTATTAGATGGTGTCTGCCACTGTTGTCTAAAACAGGAAAATGAGAAGCCAAGTCCCACTTGTAAGCAAATCCCTGTACATGTAAGTGGAGAAGGGGAGCTACAGGGAGGAATTCCTTGCAGAAGTGAAATGCTCTCCCCTCCAGCATAATCCAATCAATGTGGACAGTACTTACTAAACACCTTCAACAGCCAGGCTTTGAACCAGACACAGATGGCCAAACAAGGATAGAAGCAGACAATGACAGTCCTCAGCAGGCCAGCATTTTCACATTACACACCTGTAGCTCTTTACCTCTCCCCATGTCAGTACGTGACCAAGAACCACCAACCCTACCCTATTCTCTCCCCTTCAGAATTTAAAATCACAAATCCAGAGAAAAGCAGAATTGGTCTTTCAAAAAAAAAAAAAAACACCCAAGTATCATTCCTAAAATAAGTAATTTTGACAAGGAAATATACAAGTTCTATCAGTGATTAAACCTGAAGAAATCATGATTGGTTGAAAGGTAGGTTTGGGGTTTTTTTCAATCTATTTTTTCATTTCTTTGATTCACCTTCCTCTTCAGTAAGATAAAGATTGCTCAAAAATGCAGTTCAAATCTGGTTCTTTACTTTCCTAAAGTCCATTTCCACCACAGTTTCTCTAGGGGAACATTCATTTTCACATAATAAAAAAGCCCTAGAGTAATAAATTTGGTAAGACAAGCCATTTTGGATAAAAATCACATACAACATAGTTAAACAGAGCAAGGCAAGGGGAGACACACACACACATATCCCTAAAAAGAAAATAAATTTAGAGAATTCTTCTTCAACTGCTATGGTATCCAATTTAGATACAGTTTATAGTCAACCAGAAGATATATCAGCGAGCAATAAGACACAACAGTGAGCAATCAGAAACATCCGTTAGCAATAAGACACCAGAGTAAGCAGTAAAGACACACCAGGGAGAACATTTCTGAGCAATTACCACATGTCTTAATGCAGCGAGGGAGGAAGAACCACTTCACTCAACTAGTATTGGAACCCAATAAAAAATGAACTCTCATAGCTCAAAAGCCACCCCTGCTATGACAGGAGGGATGTGAGAACTGCTAGCCTGGCCATGGACCAGGGAAGAGGGCAAAAAAGCCATGAGGGGTTGACCATGAACTAGGACTGGGAACTCAAGCGCTTTGGCCCTCTTTATGGCACACTAACCCACAGACCTGGCAAATAAAAATACATGTGTGTTCTTTGCAGGACACAATGGCCCCTCCGACCTTTGGAGGAAATAAAGGCGGATGCCTGCATTCTTCACATCACATCTATAGTCACTGTGGCTAGTGCCGTGTCTGGCAGGGGTGCATATGCATGCACGCACTCACAGAAGGATGACATTTCTTTTTGTTGTTGCTTAACACACAGGTCCAAAGAAACAGACCCTCGGACAGAAAAAACTTCCATTTTAGACAGGATATTAAGTAGTCCAGGAAACTGCCAGCTCTCTAGGAACCTCGAAGAAAATGGGAGCACATTTTTCTAGACTCACTGTTTGAGATGATTCACAAAATGGAAAGCAAGGAGCGGGGAAAACAATCTCTTCTCTGCTTGGCATGAGGAGGTCTTCACCTCAGCCCCACCCCCTCCCACATACTTAAACTCATAAAACCTGCGAAAGCACTTACTTCTGAGATGCTGAGAAGAATAAACAAAAGCAAGGCTCCAAGTTCCTCCAAGGCTCAGGAACTGGAAACAGTTTAATGGCAGAGAATGGCGAGTTTCCTCTCCTTCCTTCTAACATCTTACCTGGGTAGCAATCCATCTCTAGTCTGCATCTCCTCCTCAATCCCCAGTTGCCTCCGTCCTAACCACCTTCTAAGTTTACCTTCCTATCAGAAGCCTTCCAAAGACAGCCCCTCTTACAGTGACCATAGTTTGCTTTATTCCATGCATGTGTATTATTTTTCTAATTGGCCAGTAAAAATCTCAAAGGTATGGGGCGTGTCACACACGAAAGATGAAAACAATTAAGAATGAGGTTAGTTATCAAAGGCAGAACTTTAAATTAGCTCCCTTTTCCCAAAAAGGAAAGATAAAAAACCAAATTCTCTGGTTCTATAAATATTAGTAAAAGCACAGCACCAGTGGCACTTTTAAAGAAGCCCTTTTCAAATCCAAGGACTTTGTGCAGAGGTCCCCAATCTTTTTGGCACCAGGAATCGATTCAATGTAAGACAATTTCTTCATGGACAGGAAAGGGGGGTGGTTTCAGGGTAACTCAAGTGCATTACATTTATTTGGACTTTATTTCTATGACTATTGTTATCAGCTCCACCTCAGATCATCAGGCATTCGATCCTGGAGGTTGGGGACCCCTGACTTAGAGAATGTGCTCAGAGATATTTGTTAACCAAGTGTACTAGCTCCATGCATGGGCCAGGGACTCCATTTGAAAAGAGTAGTCACTGCCTCCATCACATTTCATTCCACAATTGTGTACCCTGGGACTTGAAACTCAGGCAGGAAATCTCCCTGTGAGCCTGGCACACAAACAAGACAATCAGAGGCAGTGAGGTCCCTTATCAGGGAAAAGAATGATGGTAGACACATGGACATGGGCCCTCTAGGACAGAGGCAGTGGGAGGCAGCAATGCCAGAGACAGAACACCACCACCCCCCTACACACACAACCCTCTGAAACAGGAACCTACAGAACTGCCAGGAAATCAGAGAGGACCTTCTCAACAGCACTTCCTACTGGGAACAGGGGTGGAGGAGTGGAGGCTGGAGAGGCCTGGGTTCCATTTATTAATAAGCAGCTCAACACAGTGGGAGGTTTTCTTGTCTAATTACAGAAGCTGCTGGAAACTGCAAGGAAGACAGGATTTATGGCCCAGATGACACTGCCTCTGTGTTGTAATTAAAAGTTATTTTTAATGCCTCTGTTTGGTCAGATACTTTGGATTATTAGAAATATAGTTTGCAATTTAAAACTTGCTAAAGGGCAGAGAACACAGCAGAAAGGTAATACAACAAGCTTGCATAATGTGAAACAGTTAAATGTTTTGACACTGGGAGGTGGGAAAGGAAAAGAATCTCGTTCCACTTAAGGCTGTGAGTTTCCTATAAGAAAGGGAGAGAAAAACAAGCCAGAGAGGGTACTAAAGTAGATTTTTAAAATTTCAAAAGTAACCCAGCTATTTATTTTATCCATTAGCTAGAGCTTGTATACCACCCACCAGGAGTATAGACAACTTATTCACAGCCATTCACTCAAAGCACCTAATCCTTATCCTCATCAAAGCTCTTTGCTTTGTCCTGGGTCCCCAGGAAATGACAGTGGTCACCTAACAAGGGCAAGGCCTAGCTTAACCACAAAGGCCAAGAGGCCAACGTCAGGGCAGAGCGATGTGGGGGAGGTGGGGGAGTGGGTGGGTGGATCCAAATGTGAGCTGTAGACAATACACATTATGTATGATATGGGGATTGTTTTAAATCCATTTCTATTCTTTTATCCAAGAGTCCAGTTTCAAGAAGGGGGTCAGACACACACATCCAGGTGTCCACAAGGGGCTACAGAATCAGGCCAAGATCAGGCAGGGGCCATTTATTCCCCAAATGCCATTTCTAGAACGCCTATTTCCCTGGATCCACAAAGGAGGCAAGTTTGCCATGGCTCTTCTTTAACAGCAGGGAGGAGAGAATCTATTATGTGGAACAGACTTTGAAATTGTTTGATGAAAATGGGGAGGGGAAGGAACCTCTACCTGGTGTGAGCCTCCCAGATCACCTCTGTATTTCCTTTATCCCTGCTATGAATCTTCTCATTAAAAGTAATTCCAGGAGCTCATTATGGGAAACATATCACAGAAACCACCCAATATTACACATCATGATGAGACTGTAAAAGCCTTTGAACACATTATTCAAAAATAAATTTAAAGTTAGGGTTACAGGGACCATACTAAGTTGATGGGATTTATCTTATACCAATAAGAACCACTGTGCCCCTGTGGTTCTCTTCCTAGTTCAGAGCAGGCCTTGACTCCACATCTGGGCATAGACTCGTGGTCCTTACCTGCCACATTAATTTTCTCAAGTAAGCTGGGAACAGGTGTGGTGGAGTTGGTCAAGTTTGTCCCTGTGCCATTGCTTACGAGGTTGTCCACCTTTGACTCCAACTTGCCAATGCGCTGCAAAATGTTATCCAGCAACACAGCAAGAGTCTTCTTCAGATCTGCAACAGAAAATATACACAGTGTTTAAGTACAACAGCTTAGATGTCCTCCGGTCCCCCCCATATCGGCCTGGCACACACATGCACACTCACGCTCGTTCTCTCTTTCCCTCAAAATGTGGCAAATCAAAAAGCACCACATGAAGATCTGTCCTAACAAACTCCACCTGAAAGGCAACAGAGGCCACATTCAAGGGGCCCAGAGAGTCCAAAACACATCAGTTCGCTCTGTAACACAAGCTTCACAGTAAGTGACATAAAACTGTTCGGCTAGTAGGTTGAGAGATGCTGTTATTTAGCATCCTACCAAAGCATTCAACTCTTCCTCCTCTCGCATGGTGGTTACTAACACACAGAATGACAAGCCCCAAATGCAAGGCCTTGAAAACTTCCAGATCAAGTTCATTGTTGTTGTTGTTTGTTTTTTAGTGCTGTATACTCTTGCAAGTCCCAATTTTTTGAAAAGTCTTTACTGCCGTTGGTTACATATGGTAATACTTAATAAAAAGTTATGGGCTTTCTTGGTGGCTCAGTGGTAAAGAATACACCTTCTAATGTAGGAGATGCAGGTTCAATCCCTGAGTTGGGAAGATACCCTGGAGAAGAGAATGGCAACCTACTCTAGTATTCTTGCCCGGGAAATCCCATGGACAGAGAAGCCTGGAAGGCTACAGTCCATGGAATCACAAAAGAGTCAGACACAACTCAGCGACTAAATAACAACAACAAGATAAAAGCTACAGTTTCAGATTTCAGATATGCTGGATAATCCAAAGTTAACTATAATGCAATTTAGAAGCACACCAGATTCATTCATTGATTCGAAGTGAAAGTCGCTCAGTCATGTCCGACTGTTTGCAACCCCATGGATTATACAGTCCATGGAATTCTTCAGGCCAGAATACTGGAATGGGTAGACTTTCCCTTCTCCAGGGGATCTTCTCAACCCAGGGATCAAACACAGGTCTCCTGCATGGCAGGCAGATTCTTTACCAGCTAAACCACAAGGGAAGCCCAAGAATACTGGAGTGGGTAGCCTATCTCTTCTCCAGTGGATCTTCCCAACCCAGGAATCGAGTGGGGGTCTCCTACATTCCAGGAGGATTCTTTACCAACTGAGCTATCAGGGAAGGAGTTCATTCATTAAAGATATTAATTAAACAACTACGATGTGCCAAGCATTGTTCTAGATGCTGGGACTATTTTCTTCTGGTGCTTACATTTACGAGTTGATTCTCTTTCTTACATATCTGGCTATGGGTTACAGAGAAATGTACTTCTCTCCAGATAAATTACAGACGCATTATCTTCAGGCCTACATAAGGTATTTATTAAGTTTGTATACAAGGTACTCTACACACAGAGAGAGATTAAGTTAGCCCCCCTCCTCTGGAAACTCAAAGACAGTCTGACTCGTACATGTGAGCAAGGCAGGAGGACCACAGGGCAGCAGCTATGTGAACAGAATTCAGATTCACTTATGAGCTGGGAGTGGGCCAGGGGAGCAGGGTGCAGCAAAATCCTGAATTCAGACAAAGGGGAACCTTCCATTCTGCTGAGAACAGAGCACACCTGCACTGAACAGGTGCTCAGATCTGGCCAGGGAAGCAGCACAGTCTGGACCAATCCACCAACCCAGAGCACAGCCCATGACCGTCCACTAACAAGCAGGCAGGCTTTCTATTTCCAGTCAAGAGAGAAACACTCATCCGAACAGAAACAAGACACATAACTGACATGCAAGTTTGCATTTCCGGGGTTTACAGACAGCATCACTGAAGCTCACTAAAGGCTGGAAACAGAAGCCACATCTTTATCCTGGAAGTCTGGATCTTTGTGCTTAGCATAATCTCAATCTCCCCGCCACTCCCAACACCAAACGTAAGACTTCTTCACAGCATTAAGATCTGTAGCAGTCTGTGCATTCAGTCTCTCTAACAAACATCTGACCAGGTCTACTTTTTATTCTTCATTGAGTATGTTACCCACAGATACTAAGATAAGCTGGCCATGCAAAAGAGCAATTGGCCAAAAATAAGATTATAACAAAGAAGGTTAAAAAGGAACTAAGAGTTCCTGAATGTCTATCAGGTGCCATGTACATATATAAGGAACTGCATTTATTAATAACTTCATATTCTCCATGAAGCAGGTGTGACTTCATTTTACAGATGAGAAAACTGAGGTTCAGACAGGAAGCAATATGCTCGTGGTTCCAGACATACAAAATCACAAATGGGGACTTGACTCAGGTCTGCCTAATTCCCTGATGCCTCGCTGCTACCAGCCAGAAGTCAAGAGCCAGGGCTGAGAAAAGAAACCAAGTGTGAAATTCAGTGACTTTCAGCCTAGTGATTAAGGGCTTAGACTCTAATCACTTCCTAGGTTTGAGTCCTCTCTCTCCACTTCTGTACCCTTATTTGTACAAGAGTGAAAAGAATAAGCCTACCTCTTTGGCGTTATAATGAGGACGTAATGAGTTAATATTTGTAAAATGTTTTGAACACTGCCTGGCACATAATAAGTGCTACATAACTGTCTGTTACATAGGTAAGTTAAAAAAATAAAACCTTTGGAAAACGCTCTCATCCTTCCTAGAGAAATCTCTCCCCGAGTGATGCAAAGCTTTATCGTTTTATCCAAAGGGTCATGAGATCACGCTCCTCGGGGGCTGCAGCCTGACAACCAGTGTGACTCACAGCCTGTCCCTGACACATCATTAGCTGACACAGGCAGCAGGAGTCAGCCACCAGCTCTGGTCTTACACTGACTCTGAAGCACTGACTGCCTCTCCAGAGCTCTGAAGACTGCCAGAGGCTAGCCACACAGATGGGGGCCATGGTGCTGCTCAGAGGTGGCTGCGTGCACTCTAAAGAAACCACTCCTCAGAAAAATGATATCCATCTCCCTTCCCCTGCCCCGCAGTCTCAACCTCTTTGCCCAGAGCCTGAATTGTCAGCCAAGGCATCCACGTGTAAAAAGGGCATTTAACTCTTACCAGCAATAGTAGTTAGCCAGACACAGAGGCCCGATCTGCTAGTCTGTCTTTACTCAGGTTTCTCAGTTTCTACGCTATTGACACTTCGGTCAGATAATTCTTTGCTTGCCAGGAGGGTGGGGAGCAGGAGGAAGGAGGCTATCCTGTACTGTAAGGTGTCTGTAGCATCCCTGGACTCTAGCCACTAAATGAGAGTAGCAATCCTCCTGTGTGAACCAGAAATGTCTTCAGACATTGCCAATGTCCCTCCTGGGGAGTACAACTGCACTCCATTCGAGAACCACTGAATTAAGCACATTCTCCCAACGCTTGTCTTCTGCACTGCCCTTCTGCAGAGCTATCAAGATAGAACTTGGACACAAGGGTTATGGGAGAAAGAATGAAGAGTGAAAAGATAGTCACTAAACTTGCATTATGTATGACTTCCACGGTGACACTACTGCAAATGTGATGCAAAGTACAACGAGAAGGTGGGAGCTGACAGAGGCCCATGCTGCAGGCCTCTCAAGAGCTGGTAACCCCTTCCAGCCTTTTGCCCTTGTGTTAAAAGGCAGCAGGACTCCTGGTGAGAGTCTCCCAACCACAGCTTTTGGTGATAGTTATTGCTGGCACACACACCCTGGATACAATACACGGTGGTCACATCAGCATTAAGAAGACATTCTTCCTCGATTCTTAAAACACAATCCATCAATAAATGTGACTTACTATCTCTTGTTGATCCCACCTACATAGATGGACCTTTTGTGACTCTATGACACGGTATAAAGGAATTCATGATGATGAGAATGCTGATGTTCACCATCATCACTCTACTCCAATACTACTACTGCTAAGGTTGCTACTGCTGCTATTATCACTATATTGATGCAACTGCTACTATTGTTCCTCCACCAGCACCAGCAATACCATTTATTGAACCTCATGTGTTAGTTACTGGGCTAAGCATTTTACATGGATTAATTCATTTGGTCCCACAAGACAATATGAGAAACATGTTGCCATTCCCATCTCCATCATACAGATGAGTAAACCACAGTACCTAGAGGTTAACTAATTTGTCCCACGTGACTGCAGATCTAGGGTCCAAACCCAGGCAACCTGGTTCCAGACCCAACAGTTCTTACCCACCATGCTTTACTGCTTCTTAAGGAACCTTATGGACCTTCTAGCCAGCAAGCATCTCTGACTTGCTGCTTCTGAACACACTTACTTAGTAGGGATTAAGTCCTGGGCTTCTGCCGTGTGTCCCTGTTAAATCACACCCCAACCTCCCTCAAGATTCACTGATGGGGCAGTTCTGTGAGCAACTCCAACACTTAAACATAATGAAGAACTTGTTTTTCTGTGTCTTCTCCCTTAAATTCCATGAATTGAATACAAGGCTATTAAAAACCTTGGCCTCTCTAGACACTTTTCCTGAGTAGGCATGTTTTTTCTCCCAATGTGGAAAAAAAGAAAAAAGTTCATTTTCAATTCAAGCAGCTATTTGAGTTACTATTTTGAGACACTCCAACACAAGATAAAAGATACTTGTGTCAATAAAATACACAAGGGCAAAGATGATCCCAAGTTCATCTCTGAGTCCTTACAAACTGGCATGGTGCCTGGCACATTACAGTAATCAGTAAGTGTGTGTTACCTAAGTGGATAAGTAAATGAATGAACCAACAAATAAATGAACTACAGTCTTCCCACAAATAAGGCTGAATAAGCGATACCTTTCTAGGTGATGCAATTGTTTCTCACCTTTGTATTTCACAGCTAAATCTGCAAGAACTGTTAAAGAGTTTTATTGCAATTTTAAACTTAATACAGAGTATTTTTGTATGCATTCTTAGTCTTAATGTTAACCCATATATTTGATAAGACTGAACACTCAAGACTAATTTCATATAGTTTAATAAAGAAATGAAAGGAAAATATTCTTCCAAATTCCAGTATAATATCTTCATATTTATCATTGTGTTTTATACTTATTACAGCCATAAACTGTATCCTCAGCAGGATTACAGTTTCCAATTACTAACAGACTTTTAAAATTTTGTTTGTGCTTCAAAGCCTCAGTAATAAAAATTTAATCCCAACATTACTATTGCAATTCTGTGTTCTGAAAACTTATTGAACGTGATAAAGAAGAGATCAAAGTAAGTGAAAACATTTTAAATGTCCCTCTGGGGAAAGAAAGCTTTGGTTTCTATCAGGCCAGGAGTTCTTTGATAAAGAAGGAGATCAACAAAATCTCAGAACAGGTGCCCTGGCAGCTCTGTAAGTTTTCCTTTCTGGAAAGCCATGACAGTAATGGTAAGAGAGGCCGGAAGAGGTTTTCATATCCTTGAGCAGAACAGTCAAGGATTTATCACTGCCAGCTATACCTTCTCCCATAGCTGGGGTCCAAGGAGATGGAAACTAAAGAAAGGGGGTCCTGCTGGTGGAAAAAGATCTATCGGTTTATAGGTCTACTGGCTAAAGCTGTGAGACTGCCCAGATCGGCAAGTCAGTTAAGCAAGGATGTGCTGACCCCACCCCATTCCCCTGCAACATGCTTTCCAAGCAGGAGTTCTCCAGCCTGCAGTCCATCAGGCTCAGTTGTGGAGTCAGAGGTACCAGGTTCCATCCTCAAGCCACTCTGTTGGAACCTGCACAACCCACACGTCAAAGATTCTGGGCCCAGCCACAATCGAGAACTACATTTAAGGTGGCTGCCATGATTCACTGGCACAGAACCAACTGTGCAATGAGCAAGGACTTACATCAGAACTGCCAAAAATCATTTATATCTGGGCTTGCTCCTAACGCAAATCCCTCTCTACCATGGCCACCCTCAAGGGCAGAGCTCGAACCAGAGGACCACAGAGCAGATTCATTCACTGCTCTGGAGAAGCCAGCAAAAGACAGGGCGATAATGAGAAAGGAAGGTGCTAATGAAAAATGAATTAACCCCAACCTCCCATTCCCACTGACTGCCAGGAATGTCAGGTTTCATCAGTTACATGTTTGAAAATTAATTTGAAAGTGACCTTTCCACAGAAAGATAATACGGTTAGAGCAATGACCAAAATACAGTCCATTCATTATGTACAAGGACATTCGAAGCAGTGTTAGTTATAAAAGAGAACAGTGTTATTTATTACAGATAAGCTGTGGACACTACCCAAACACCAGCAAAAAGGTTGCATTATATGATGTCCAACTATTCCTAAAATGGAATAAATCACTAGGTTGGAGCCTGGGGAGGGCAGAGAGCAGGTCCATCCTGTCATCTCTGTTTATTGCCACAAGCTATTGACCCCAAGAACTCAATAAACATTTATTGAATGAAACGTTTTGATGAAAAAGGAAAAGTGTACGGTCATTAAAAAGACCTAATGGATGAGGAAATACAACAAAGATGAGCTTTAAAAGCTCGGTATAAAATATTCCAATTTTAAAAAATAAGCATACATATATCCATCTGCATTTAAATAAAGGACTAGAGAGAAATCAAATTTATCTGGGTTTGGGGGTAAGAAGTATTTTCTTCCTTATTCTTTATTTATAAGAATGCGATGATGGACTTGGGACTACCTCTGCCCTTGTGTGTTTTATGGAATAGTATCTTTTATCTTGTGTTGAACAGCTTTGAAATAGTGACTCACATGGCTGCTGGAATTGAAAATGATTTTTTTTTTCCTTTCACAGTTGAAGAAAAAAGAAGCTGACCT
This sequence comes from Bos mutus, assembly GCF_027580195.1. NCBI lineage: Eukaryota > Metazoa > Chordata > Mammalia > Artiodactyla > Bovidae > Bos > Bos mutus. Next base: position 72,807,465 of record NC_091618.1, on the reverse strand, counting down.
AGGAAAAGTGCCTGGAGGGTCCCAGGTTTTGTCAGCCTCATGTTCCAGATGCTCTGAATTTTCTATCAATGTTCATATCACTCTGACCATCACAAAGGTATGAAATGCTCTCTGGAAATGCAGTCAGAACCATGTATTCTACCTCAGAACTCCAAAACACTGGCCACAGGTACCCTGACATCCCCTACCCTTCCAAGAAGCATCTCGGTCACTGACCAAGCTCCAGCTCATCTGAGTTCTTCAAGCCATTCAGAGGACAACTCACCCACATCTAAACTCACCAGTGAGCCCTTCACCCTGCAGTTGTCACAGGCAGCCAGACCAGGTCACAAAGGGAACAATTACCACCCAGTGAAGAACAGCTTCGGAGGCTCAGCATCACTGACTGCACGCTCTCCTGGGTTAGCTGGAGGCAATCAAGCTGTGACTTGAACTTGCACCTATTCCTGTGCTGTGGGGAGGGTCGTGAGGATTTCAAGGAATTTTGAGGCAGCACAATCTGAGACCGTATCTTATCTAGGCCTGTGGACAGTAGTTAGTGCTTTATGGAATCTGTAAACAGCCAGGATGGAGTTCTTGGGCTGCTTTCTCCCTTTTCCTAACACTTTGCCAGCTGCATGGAAAAGGACTCAAGCAACTTAGCAATCAGTATAGAAAAGTCCACAGGCTCTGAAAGGTCAAGTCCACTGTCATCCGAAGTCCCCAATGACTCCAGGGCATCTTCCTTGTCGAGAAAGAGGAGCCACAGCATAGCCCTCCCCACTCACCATCCACCCCAGAAACTGCTCCAAAGGTGCCCACTTCATAGACAAAGCGAGAGAGGCTGCACTGGTCCATCCCACACCCATCAGAGAAAGACTTATCTTTGAATAAGAGACAATGACAATCACACATTCTGTTTCTAAGATGCCAAAGTCACTCAGTGGTGCTAACACACCTTTAAAAAGGGACCCAGGGCAGCGCCAAACTCTCCATAGAGTCCAGAGCAGCGGGCCTCAACCCTGGGGTGGAGCCCAGCATCTGTGTTGTCACAGCAGCCCTGGGGATCCTGGTGGGCACACCTTGCCAATCTTGTTTAGGAGGGAGTGGCAAGCCTGCTTCCTCCACACCACAGCTTATTTCCTCTCTTGTCTGGTTGGGTCCTGTCCTCTGTAAACCCTAAGAACAGCCGCATAAACAAGCTCCTGAAGCCCCATATTCAAGTGAATAAACAACATCAGGTCTACACGGACAATTCTTGTTGGCTCATAGCTACTGCAGGTCGGTGCAGGCCAAAGTGAGCAATAACTCATAACAAATACACATTACTGATCTAAGTGCTTTGATAAGCTTGGTCGCTTGCAATCCTTACAGCAAGCCTATCAGGTCAGTGATACTTAATCTGCTGTTTCTTAAAAGAGAAGGCGGGTTTTTAAAACATCAGTGACTTGCCCAAGGTCACACATCTAGTAAAGAATCCTTCCACAAGTCACAAATAAACACATTCCCAATGCCTTCCAGAATACACAATGGTTCCCATATCCGGATCCTGCATAAATAGCTACTTGGAGGCACCTGGACACCCAGTTCATAGGGAATCTCTTCTCATTTCCTGTCTCACTGAAAACATGACTGAGTCACTGTGATTTTCAAATTAGCCTCAGCTGGAGCCATACTACACAGAGTCAGAGTGGAGGGGATGCTGCTACTATTCACCCGTGGGTCCCACTATGTGCTAGGCAGGTGCTGAGGCCCCAGAATACTGTGGGGAACAAAAGAGATACAACTCCCTGCTCTCTGGGAGCTTACAATCTAAGTGGGGGAGACAGGTGATGGTAAACAGACATGACTGTGTCATGACAGGTGGTTTAAGTGCCAGGAAGAACGAGAAGGAAGCAGGGGTGGGGCTCTGCTTCTGAAAGGGTCCGGAAGGAGAGGCGGGAGCCATCTCTGTGCAGGTGGAGGGAAGAGCAATCGCTGAGGTTCAGAGGCAGGAAGATGCACGGCCATCACCCAACAGCTGGTCCTAGAAGATGGCTGCGCCATGAGGCAGCATGAGCGGGGTGGACAGCTCTTCAGGGTGGCCGGGAGCTCTGTCCGAGCAGTTCTGACCGAAAGAGCCCAGGGACACAGCTGGAAACGGGAGGAGCTATGGCCCCCAGGGAAGCTGAAGGACCTACAGTTCAGGGCGGGATCTGAGTCTGAGGCCAATCCCTTCAACACCTGTGTTCCCTTCTCCAGCCAGGACCAGAAGCAGCAGTGTGGTGTGAAGAAAAGAGCTTGAGAACAAAGGGAAAACAAGAAAGAGTCTCCAGTGCCTCCTGGAGACCCAGATTCTGATTACAGAGCTGTCCTAAACACACCCGAGGTCCTCCTCAGACATCCAGACTGGGCGGGTGTGCCCGTGAACTTGGCCTAGCTCAGACGGGCACGCTGTGGGGGCCAGGCCTCTACCACAGGCTCCGTGGCAAAGCCCCAAGCCCCAGAGAGGCCTGTTTTCAGGTTCCAAGCTTTTAAAGCAGAGCCCTTTCTTGAATCATACCAGCCATATCACTGTAGAGTAACCAGGGCCTCCTCAGACAACCAAATGGCCCATCTCTCTCTCTCTCTTTTTTTTTTAACCCCATACCTGGTTCACTCCAAGAAGAATGTATTTCCCTCAAGGGCAATGGTGGTTTTCCCATATCACCCAGCCCTCCAAAAAATGTCCCTTGATCAAATTTGGAGGAACAGAGGCAAAAAGAAAAAATTAAAAAAAAAAAAACAAAAAAACACAAATCTTCACAGGCCTAGCCAATGAAATCCAAGTTCATTTTTTTTTTCCTAACACTAAATGGTGTTAGTCTTGGAAATGTACATCCCCAGGCCAACGGGGGCCACAGAAGCCCAAAGCTGCTACTGCTCCACTGCCCGCTGGCCAGCAACCAAAACTCCACCCTAGTTCTCCACCCCCACGTCCCTAAGGAAACAGAAAGAACTCCCTTCCTTCTTACTTCCCTACCCGGCTGTGGAAATGACAGTGGACAGGAGGGCAGGGGCAAGACAGCCTGAGCTCTACAGAAGGGCACCCACCCATCTCACCCCCACCACTCCCATCTCACCGAGACCACAGCCTGCAAAGCCACGGCACCCACGCCCTCTGCCTGCTTCTTCCACATCAGCACCAGCCAAGCTACTCCGTGCTCACTTTCTTCTAGCTGCAGTGGCCTCTGTTCTGCCCTAGGAGTGCACATGAGGCTTTTGCTGCTGCTGCTGTTCAGTAGCTGAGTCGTGCCTGACTCTTTGCGTCCCCATGGACTGCAGCACACCAGACTTCCCTGTCCCTTCACTATCTCCCAGAATTTGCCCAAGGCCTTAGGACCTGGCATACACCATGCTTCTTGCCTGGCCTGATCTGCCTCCATCTCCCACCACGCCCAGTAGCTCCTCGGCATCCTTTGGGCTAAAAGACACCTCCCAGGAGAAGCCTTCTTTGACCTTCTCTTCCAAAGTATCAACAGCTCCACAAGTACTTAAAAAAAATTCCACTCTAATCATTTTTCTTCCTGGAATTTACTGTTATCTGTCATTCTCTTGGATATTACTTCTCCCTCCAAGTAAGTGTAACTTCTATGAGAGCAGGAACCCTGACGGTGTTTTCCCAGCTGTGCATATGAAGCTTCGATGGCATTGACAGATACTGGCCCACAGCACAGACATGGTCCAGAGTGGCAGGCTAGAAGGGTAACAGCCAATCTAGGGGACAGTCTAGGCCCAAGGAGTTCAGGGAACCAGGAGACAGGAGGTTAGGCAGAGCATGTGGACAGACCTGGAAGCCAAGAGGAAGCAGGCAGCACGGAAACAGGATATTGGTGGGGGGCTGGCCGAGAAGCTGGGGCTCTCGACTGCTTCAGCCTGAGCTGGTGACCTATCCCGGTCAGAGCATCCCAGTATACAGAGAATCAAGTGAGAAGAGTCAAGGTTAATAGGGTGAGGATGGACCCCTTGGTTGGGGAGAGGTGTGTCTCATCAGCCCAGGTTTCTATTACTTTGAGAACAGGATGGACCATGCCTGGCCTACTAGAAAAGAACATCAGAATTTGGGTCAGGCCATTGGAGACAGACATCAGTTCACCTCAGAACAAGCCCGGCACTGACTAGAGCGAATGACACCATTTGTGATGCAATTCCTGAGAAATCACAGACAGGCATGGCCCTGCCAGTCATGCTGGAGGCTGAGCTGCGGATGGCGCTGGCTTTACACACTCCTCTCCACAGTGACAGGGGAGCACTCAGAAATGCCCTCCACACCCCAGGGATGAACGCTCCAACTGTTCCACACAGGCTGCCAGGGACATCTTCCAGGCACTGCTCCTGAGTGACCAAATCCCAAAAGAAAGTCAGAAATCTCTTTTTGTATCACCAGACCAGGGTTGGGGGAGGAGGAGATATCATTTGAAAGTTCTTCTACTGTTGTCTGAGGATTAGTCAAATGAACAACCAACTGCAATCTTGTTGGAGACTGACAAACATTTTTGGCAAAGGACCAGAGAGTAAACATCTTAGGCTTTGTACTCTCTGCAGCAACTACTCAGCTTTCCAACTATCGCAGCAAACAGCCACAGACAATACAGAACAATGGAATGCTGGGTTCCAAATCCTTTCAAAGCCATATGAAAACAAGAAGGTCTGGCCCAAGGCCATGGGATTCCTGGGAAATTGTTGACACAGGAGGGATATGATCAGATGAGCATTGCAGAATGAACTATGGAGCCTCCTGAAAGATAGAGTCAGCACACTTTAGATGTTATGTGAAATAAATCCTGGTATTGTCACGTTTGTCTGTTATTAGTTGCTATAAACAAATGACAGTGTTTGTGTTTCAGTCAAACTTTATTTACACAGACAGGCAGAGTTCCAAATGGGACCCACAGGTCATAGTTTGCTGAACACTTCTGCTCCAGCATCTCAAGTCAGAAATTTTAATAAGTCAGTAATAATCTAAAGTCATCTGCTGTGTGCGTGTGTGCTCGGTCGTGTCCAGCTCTTTGTGACCCCATGGACTTATGTAGCCTATGAGGCTCCTCTGTCCATGGAAACTTCCAGGCAAGACTACTGGAGTGGGTTGCCATTTCCTACTCCAGGGGATTTTCCTGACCCAGGGATTAAACCCACGTCTCTTGTGTCTCCGGCTTTGGCAGGCAGATTCTTTACCCCTAGTGACACCTAGGAAGCCCCCAAATCATCTACTACAGTTCTTCAAACACCTGCTGCAGCTCCTGAAGACACATTAAGAGCCTCTGATTATACCAATACAGGACGAGAGAAGGGAGGGATTTTTTTTTTGAGGGGGAGGTGGTCTATCAATTGGATTCATTCAAATCAGACACGGGTCCCAGCCACTGAGGGTCAGCTCTTCACTGTCCCAGAGCAGACGTCCAGGAGATGCTCTGTGCATGGGCTGCATTTGCGGCAGAAAAACATGGCAAACCAATGGCTCATGCATCCTCATCCCCACGCCTCCAGCCCAGCTACACCGCTGAATGTCCAGCAGTCTCTGTATCTCCAGCCAACATATAACCTCACCCACCAGAGCTGCCCAGCAACCGACATGCCCACAGCTGCTAGTGATGGACTCCAGGGGATCGCATACCCTCACAGTGGCTCTCCAGCTTCAGGACTGGGCCTGGATTGCACCACGGGGCTCAATCCCAGTTGCTGGTGCCCAGAAATGAGAACCAGGGAGAACCAAGCTGGCAAGATTTAAATAACAAAATTCAATTATCTGCTTGAGGACTTCCATGAGAAGATGCTGTTAGACGGGTTTGTTGTTTTCAGTCTTAGTTCAGTGGTTCTCTAAGGTGGGGAGAGGGGAACATTTGCCCCCCAAGCCTGGAGATATTTTTGATGCTAGTGGATAGACACACCAGAGATGCTGCTAAGCATCCTACAAGATACACCATGCACAGAATTATCTGGCTCTAGATGTCAATGGTGCTGAGATGAAAGCCTGTGTCTTGGTAAGATTTCATCTCATGATGATCCCCAAACCTCAAGCACAAATGCACAGTCCAATTAAATTCTTGAACCTCAGCTCCAAGGACCACTTTGATTGGCAGGCTGAGTTGATTAGATGAAAGAGAAAAACAGGTTAGACTTGCTGTTTGGTTGTTTCTCTGTTGTTTCTGAGGAACAGAATTATTCTGCTAAAATTCCTCTGTAAAGGGAGAAAGTTGAAATAAATTTCTATAGTTTCTTTGAGCTCCAAAGTCTTATGATTATAAACATACAAGGTAGTTGATATTCTATCTAGGCTACTCGGAAGTTTTCAATAACTTTCTAAAAAAAATATACTGTCTCTGTGAGGCTAAAAAGCTAAGACCAGATCATTGCTCTTTAGTGTGGAGGAAACTCACGCTATGAGATGTTTAGCAGTACACAAGAAATAAAACCACTGCCAACAACTAGGGAAAAAAAAGTCTATGCATTTGCCATTCAAGTGGTTTTTCCTTTCCATGATAAAGATTTGAGAGAGAGAAACAGGAGGAAATTACTACAGGACTAGACCCCTTTCTCTCCAAATGTGTAACATGGAATGCATGGAACCAGAAATTGGAAAGCCGTACCTGTTTTACTCATGACATTTACTTGTAACACAATAAAAACACCAACAGTGAAAATTTGCTTTATTTATCTTTTTCTGATGGTTTATCTATAATATTTGGGTATTAATACAGAAGGTCCAAGTCAACACATAATTTAAAATCCACCCTCCAAAAAATTACCTAGTGGTTTTTCAACATCAGCTCTCAAACTAGTCTCAGTTTTTGATCCATCAGATCAAAGAAAGGTGACATTTAGATGTATTAAAAAAAGTGCCAACAGACACTGCGACACTGCCAAATCCTCAAAGACTGGATTAAAAGCAGATTGTGTGATCATTCAAATAGTGGGCACTGAAAAAGAAAGTCCACATTGTATATGAAAAACAACCATTTCCTCCTTACCAAAAAAAATATGTATATATATAATTAAAAAGTAACCATATTTCTTGGATTTCTTTTAAAAAGAAAAAAACATATATGTACAATTGAGTATGATTTCTGAAGTGGCTTAGCAGCACAGAATCCTCCTATGGATTTGATCCCTGGGTTGGGAAGATCCCCTGGAGAAGGAAATGGCAGCCCACTCCAGTATTCTTGCCTGGGAAATCCCATGGACAGAGGGGCCTGGAGGGCCACAGTCTACAGGGTCTCAAAAGAGTTGGTGATGACTCAGTGACTAAACAACAACAGCTCCTGTGTTTGAACTCAAAGTTCAACACCTGTTGCTGCACACTTTCAGGAATCGTCATCTGAACGCTAAAGTAGTCCATCAATGTTTCCCACCTCAACCAACCCCACCCTTGTATCTGATTTATATTATACCTCGGGTTCCAAACCTTGAGGCCACTGAAGTCTCCATTCAATGGCCAGAACTGTCACTGCACGACTTCACAAAGGTCATCCACTGCGAATTAAGTCCACTCTAATACTCAGTGACCATGGGAGGGCTGCAACTTGGATTCTCCGAAACACGGTCTGATCCAAATTTCATTTGCAGTTTTTGTTTTTTATGTGTGTGGTGGTTTAGTCTCTAAGTCGTGTCTGACTCCTGGAACTCCTGGACTGTAGGCTGCCAGGCTCCTCTGTCCAGGCAAGAATACTGGAGTGGGTTGCTATTTCCTTCTCCAGAGGATCTTCCTGACCATAGGAACCAAACCTGGTCTCCTGCATTGCAGGCAGATTCTCTACCAACTGAGCTATGAGGGAAGCCCCCATATTGTATTTGTGTATGCTTTGGTAAATATTTTGTGTCCGTATATATTTGTGTGTGAGTGTGTATGTATATACATATATATATCAGAAAGATATACACTGAAATGTTAATTGTGGCTATTTCCCACAGTTGTAGATTTATATGTGATTTTCCTTAATCTTTTTTTTTTGGTTTGTCTACAGCTTCCAACTTTTCTATATTAAGCCTAACTTTTGCCGAAAGAAAAATAATATTCCATATGCATATCTTTTCACTCAACCTCATTTCAAAAAGGATTTCGAGCACCTGACAAAAAAAGCAACGAGTACCAAAAGATCTCTTTCAAAGTGAGAGCAATCAGAGACAAGAGCAAGAAACGAGAGAGCCATAAACTGTGAGGAAACCCAAGGTTAAAACTACTGATCAGCATGTAGGCTCTGATGACGTGCGTACTGGCCGGAGGGAGGCACACATTTGGCTCTGAGTTTTCTGGCAGGCCTAGAACATTCCTCCTCACCCTCCTTACCTCGCCCCTACCCATCCTAATTAAGTTTTGTTTAGGGAACAATAATGAGACTATTTTTCTACATTCCCTGAACATCCTCCCAGATGAGACCATGCAATCCAGCCATGTGTCCAGCGAAGAGGAGCCAGCTGCAAATACAACCAACAGAGCTCCAAGAGGGAAGCCCCACTGCTCCAGGCACTAAGCATCAGTGTGTCTAAGAGGTCAGAAGCTCCCAAAGGGCACTGCTTTAACTTTCTCAAGGTGTCCCTTTGTGTGCAATGTGTCGCCAGGAAGGGAGTGGCAAGAGGTAGACTCAATCCATGACCAAGTGTGAGAGCCTCTGGGGTCCCTCGGAGGCAAAGCAGAATTGGATGGAGGTGCCCCGGCAGTGCAGAACTTACCATAGGCCGTCATGACCCCCGCATAGGGTCCATCCACCACGTTCCTATTTTCTTCAGCCAGCGCCTTTATGTACCTCTTGCTGAGGTCCAGGATCTGCTCCCGGAGCATGGAGCTGCTCTCGGGCTGAGTTCGCTGCTGGATGGTAAAATGCAAGAGCATCATACCCCAAATAAAGCCAAAAGTCACGAGGAAGAAGCCCAGCTTCTGAGAGGACAGCTTCCACGGAGTGAAGAAAGCCATTGCTTTCTGCCGACTTCGCCTGCCCCGGGTTCCTACAGCGCAGAGGGGAGACGCGAGCTCATGGTACTGGCTGGGTTTGCGGGTTTCCTCGACTCACTCTGGCTCCTGCATCAGCTGATTTCCTTGCCTTGTTTCCATCCTGCTGTGAAGAAGGGGGAAAGTTAGCAGAGTCCTCGTGGCAAAACACGGCGAAATAAACCAGAGCCTTGTTTTCATTCAAACAGCTCTGAAATGTGCACTTCCTTTTTTCTTCATCTGCCGGTAGCCTATCTCGTGTTATGATTTAGGATCTGTAAGCCGAGAGGGGAAATCTGGCTGGTCGACAGAAAGCTGTACAAATACGGAGGGGAGGAATGTGTGTCTGCGCATGTTCACAGGTGTAGTAGCAGGGCTGTTCCAGTCTGGACCAAGTTCAAAACAGGAAGTTTGTTTTGCAAGGTGGGGAGGAGAGAGAAGGATATTTTACTGAATGTCAGCAAAAACCCAAGAGGAGGGTGAAGTCGTATCACCAGCAGGCACTTCTGTGCCTGTGAAACTTGAACTTACCAAGTCAAGATTCTGTGCTCTGGCAAGGATTAGAGCCCGCAGCTGGAGAGGTGAGCCAGAAAGTGGATGCCCCCTAGGGGGTAATCAGACAAGGAAAAGAGAGAGCCCCCCGCAACCCCCCGCAACCGGTATTATTTGAGCATGGTCAGCTTTCAGTAGCAGTGTCTAGAGCCGAGCTGAAGTTCTCAGGGCCACCAGGTGGCCTCTCCCCAGACAGCAGCACAGAGAGGCTGTGCAAGGGGTACCCGACTATCTTTTCATGCCAGCTATACAAGTGAAAGCTGCACCATACTTCTCACTTGCACACTTCAGCACAGGAAATGTGGGGCACACGACAGCCTGCTTTTTTGTGGTTCTCATTTTTAATCACATCATGGGGCAAAATGAGAGGTTACAAGGCATCCTCTCAATACCAATGCAGCAGATGCTATCTGGTATCAGCACAGGCTGCACTGTGGTCCTGAATCAAGCCTTCCCAACAAATGAGGCTGAAGCCTGGGTTACAAATGCATTGCAGTGGCACAGATGGGCCCCCTTCTCAGAGTCCTGGGCTCACCAACCAGCCAGCCCACAAATGGCACGATTCTTTAGGCGTGTGAAAGCAGAAGCTGAGCATCCCCTCCTTCGAGGGACTGACCCGGGATGTATTCTGAGTGTGCCTATGTTGTGAGTCAAAGGATTCCTCTTCCTGAGCAGCGTAAGAAGAAATGATAGGGGACCCTGGAGCAGTTAGCTTTCAGGGTCTATAATGAACCAGATCTGTGCTGGTCTTCCTCTCTCTTTTCCTCGCCTGTCAACCATCATCAGTAGCTGGTAACACCTCTACTGATACTGATAGTAAATGATAAATAAATTCTAGTGATGTCCCAGGCACTGTGATAGATGCTTTTTATGCCTTAGCTCATTGAATTCTTAAAACAGTCCTATACGGTAAGAACTATTAATGTTATGTCTGTTTTACAGACAAAAAAACAACATGGAGATCACCTACATGGCAGAGAAGAGAGAATCTACAGACATCCAGCCCGGGAGGCACCAAAGCAGGCCCTGCCTTCCCTAGATCATTCCTCTTCCCTGCCCATCTGTTTATGGCCAAGAATGGTCTGAACAGGCTTAAAGGGTTGTGAAAAGCAATGAAGAATATGTACCTGAAATCCTACGTAGTTCAAAAGCCTAGAACATTCACTCTTGGCCCTTAACAGAAAAAGTTTACCAACTGCTGAATTCTAAGCCAGTGGTTCCCAGAGTGTGGTCCCCAACTCAGCAGCGGCAGGAGCATCAGTGAGAAAACCAAATTCTCAGGGCCCACTTCAAACCTACTGAAGCAGCAACTGGAGGCGGCCAGAAAGTGGTAGGACGGGTGGACCTATGCTTCAATAGCAATAGCAACCAGCAACCTGTACTTCAATAGGCAATTCTGATGCCCGCTCAAATTTGAGAGCCCTGAACACAGGCAGATGCCCTCACAATGCCTCACCATGGTGCTGCCAGTCCGTGTGGCGGTATCTCCCTTTTCTCATCCCGTAAGTTTCTCTGGTCCACCATACCCTCCACATCCGCCAGTCTACTAGCCCCTTAACCCCCAGGGTCTCCCTGTCTTCCCTCAAGCTGCTCCCCAGACTTGGCTGACCCTGCCCCACATCACACGGATCATCCAAACCAAGCCTGTCTCCCCCTCCTCACCCCCAACCAGCTCCTTTCGCTTCAGACTCCTCCCCTCCCTCCAGGGCATGATGCTCCCTCCTAGTCTGAAGTTTGTAAAACACTGTCTACCTGGACTATTAACCAGTTTCTGTATGGGATCCATGACACCTTTAAGAGACTCCCCACTTGTGTTCTCAGAGAACGATGCTGCCAGGGAACCAATAAAATCCCTACAGATTGGATGAGCTGGTTACCCAGGCTCGGTGGCACTTCACTCAGCCCCTTCTCATGTGGGCCAGCTGAGAGGCACCTGCATTCACCGCTACAAGGATGCACTGAGCACGTGTAGCCATCAGGCTCCGGGGACTGAACAGGGATAAGACAGGACTCCCATCCTCACTCCGGGGACTGAACAGGGATAAGACAGGACTCCCATCCTCAGGCCTGAGGCTTCAGAAGCCACCCTCTCCACCCCCCCGCCCTCCAGGAAGTGGCTGCACTTCCTTTTCAATAAGCCATGCCAGTTAGCTGATGTCACCCCAGGGCTGAACGGATTTTCCCAGAGCAAGCAAACAAGATGCTTACCAAGAAAGACAGCCTAGGGTAATTTTCTTTTGCTATTTTAGGAGAGCCCCCAAAGCAGATAGGAATTACCTGTCAGCTTTCATACAAGAAGCCCTGCTTTGCTTTCCCTAATGAACCCCCGAAGAAGCCGCTCAAGGCTGCAAAGTTTAAGCAAAGGAAAGAGCAGGCCCAGGAACTGAGCAAGGACCCAATAGTAGGTGGTGCTTCTCTGCCTTGGCTTTGGGGACAGTCAGGACCCACCCAGGTGATACATGCCAGGGGCAAAAAGACCGTCTGAAAACCCAGACGTGGTAAAATCACTTCCTAAAAGAACAGTGATCACTTCCCTCCCTTCCCATCCACTCATCAACATGCTGAAATATGGTTTCCCTTTGAAATGTGATCAAAGATCACATTTGACAAGGAAATACATCTTAATTTAAAAAACAAAAGTATGTGAAAAGATACTCAAAATGACTAGCCTTTAAGGAAATGCAAATAAGAGGCACAATGAAATATCAATTCCCCTCTGTCAGGATGGCTATAATCAAACAAGACAAATAAGAACAAATGTTGGTGAGGATGTAGGAATAGGAGAACCCTTATATCCTGTGGGCAGGACTGTACAATGGTACAACCGATGTGGAAAACTGTCTGGCACTTACTCAAATGACTAAGCAGAGTTATCAGATGACCCAGCTAACTCCACTCCTAGGGATTCTCCTGAGAGAAATGAAAGCGTACGTCCACACAAAAACTTAAACGCGAACTTTCACAGCAACGTTATTCAAAATAGACAAAGAGTGAAACCCAAATGGTCACCAAGTGACAAACGGATGACCAAAATGGGGCAAATCTGTTCTATTCAGCAATAAAAAGAGATGAAGCACTGATACATGCTACAACATGGATGATCCCCAGAAATCCTAAGTGAAAAAAGGCAGTCACAAAATGCCACATATTATGTGATTCCATTTATACGAACTGTCTAGTAGAATAGGCAAATCCTAGAAGTAGAATGTACACAGTAGTTGCTTAGGGTTCGGGGGGCGGGGGCAGGAATTAGGAGGGGACAACTAAGTCTTGCAGGGTTTATTCTGAGGGGTAGTGAAAATGTTCTAAAATGGACTGTGGTGATGGATGCACAATTCTGTGGATATACGAAAAACGCTGAATTGTATACTTAAATGGGAAAATTGTATGATATGTTAAACATATCTTAATAAAACTTTCCCAAAAAACAAAAAGCAAGCAAGCCCACCTCCAAAGGTGGGGTAGGAGGGAGAGCTGAATTGAAAACAGGCAGAGGAGCCTAATAGGTGCACTGTGGCCCCAGTCAGGACCCACCCCTTCCCCTACTTCCACAGCCGAGATAAGGGCTGGACCCTTACTAAGGGCTGACCACAGGCTCTGCAACAGAAGGAAGTTACGCAAGGAAACCTGCCACCCGTTTACCAGACACTGCTAACCCTTCTCAGCTATGGATCACTCACTCTTCAAGGCGAGGCCTGCTTTGCATGCCAGATGCCAATTTCTCAACACACTTGAAGAAACTCTCAAAATCAGCCCTGTTCTGGACAGAACCAGACTGAAGAAGCAGTAAGGAAGCTCCTTCAAAGGCTGACATTAGTGGGAGACCATTTGTCACATCAGGACCCGTGTCTTTGGAGGATGGATGAAGACAGAAATGTCTATCCCTTCAGGAGCAATACCAGCCCCAGCCACGGAGACCTTTTCCTCAGGCCCACAAGACAGTCCCGACACAGCCCGTAGGTACCACATATACATGGATAGCACCGCCTGAACTTAGTCATTCCCACAGCTCTGCTGTCCTATCACGGGTCACCCGATTTTCCCACCTGTCTTTGGATGGCAGCCATCACGGCCTACCTCTTGCCTCCCCCTCTGCAGTAATATTCAAGAAATCCTATTTGTGTTCTCAGAGGCTGCTGCCATGCCACCATCACTCTCCGGCTCTCCAAAGCCAGTGCACCCTCTAGCCCACCAAGCTCCAGCGGCAGAAGAAGATAAGTAAAGAGGTCTCTACACAGACTGCCAGGAAATCCACCCACGGTAAAGCATCAAAGAAGCAACTGGCTACGCAAGCCACTCACAAGAGTGTGCCCTCTATTAGAAGGGTAGAGAAACCTCACTGTTACAGGCCTGGTGAAACTGATTCGCAAACTTTCATTCCTGCGTCTGGTGCCGGAAACTGCTCAGGACTGCAAAACAGTTCTGTGCTTCCAGACTGCAGCGACTGGTGCTTTGCAGGAGGCAAGCAAGACCTGCTGCCTTTTAAAACACATCAACCTGGATTGTATCTATGCCAAATGTGTAACCATCATGCCAAAAAATATCCAGCTAGCACACCACATCCCTGGAGATCCTGCTTAAGAATCCACTATGGTGAAAAACAAACAAACAAACAAAAAAGAATCCACTATGGTGAAAAACATTTAAGAAAAATTCTCGTCTTCCTATTACTGTAGTTCTGAATGTTAAACTATTTCCCCCCCATGAGGGTCAAAAGATAACTAAGTATATAACTGCAAGTGGAAAATGAGGTGGGGGTGGGGAATCAGTATTGGCAATTTTTCCACTTTTATTTCCGTGAATTTTTAATATAAATGTGGGGATGTAAAGCATTAATGCAAGTCAAAATGCTTCAGTGAACAAGTTTCAGCAGTTCAAGTTGATAACAATATAAATAAACCTGTTAAAATTTTCTGGACAATGCCAGCATTTGGATTTTTTTAAAAACAGGTAAATTTCTTACTGACTGCAACTAAATGGTATTTGTAGCATTTTTATCATACAGTAGATTCCATTCATTCACTATACTTCTCTGAGTTGTCCTACGTGCCAAGTACATGTTTTTAAGTTTGCTATTAAAATACATTAAACTATTAAAAAAAACCACACACACAAATCCTGAGTCCACTGTAGTCATCCATGTTGCCTTGGAAACCCCATCACTTTCTCACAAATGAACCCCATATCCTGTCTAAAACCTTCCCTGGATCCCTGGACTGAGGAGGGCCCATCCTCCTTGGAGCATCCCCTAGAAGTATGTGCTCCTTCGAAAGAGCTTCTTAACTACTTCTCTGTTGGATAATCTTTTCTTTCATTTCCCATACAGGTTCTGTAACTTCCCTAGAGACAGGAAGTGCTAGGAATGGGACTGCCTTGCACATTGGGGATGGTCATTATGTGTTTGTCAGATGAAAGAATGGGATGACAGGGATGACAAAAACACAAATGAGTAGTGACCCCTGGGACCACCGCCTGGGGTGAACCACAAAGAAGCTGGACACTCTGAGAATGTAAGCTAACCTCACCTGTTAGAAGTTTTTAGATCTGTCACATAGCAGTGAACGATTATTATGCCCTTGACTAGATGGGGGTTAAACTAAAGGGGATGCGGTGGTAGATGGGCACAAAAAGAAAAAAAGGGACAAAAGTTTCAGGAAATAATTCTAGAAGGGGCAGTGACTTTGGCACCAAAAAGCTGTCCAAGACAAGGGATGGGAGGGGAAACAAGTTTGGGGGGAACTTAGGTAGAGGCTGTTGGTTCCATCACTGGGTATCCAAGATGATCCCAGGACATCAGAAGGGTGATGAAGGGGAATTGAAAGAACTCCTGCATCTACGGCCTGGAAATCCACAGCTGGCCCCACCCATTAGCACTGTGGGACTGTAGACAAATCTGTCTCAGGTTCTGCATAAGTAAAATAGGGAAAGTTGTGGAACCACAGAACACACTGGTAAACTAGATGAATAGGGGTTACTGGTCTTCAAATTGTGTTCCAAAGGACTTTAGGGTCCCCAGAGACGTTTCTGAGGTTCTATAAATGTTCTCATTTGAATTGTCTACCTTAGTGTAACATTTTTTTCTTTAAAAAATTTGGTTAGGAAAAGTTTTATACTATAGATTCTCAACAAAACTTCCACATACCTCTGTATGTGGAGTTTAAACTTTGAATTCTTATGCTAATTTGGTAGGAAAATTAATGCTTGGCAGCGGTCTTATTTGCTTATTTGTTTTATAAAATTCAGGTCCACATATCTACTCATGTAAGATTGCATGATACCAAATACTAGGAGACCCAGATTAAATGCCAGACGAGGGTCCATAATAAATTGTATGTTTCAGAAACATTTTGGCTGATCATTCTTCATTACAAGTAATAATAGCAGTCTTTAGAGAATGCTAATGACTCAACTCTGAAACAATTCCCCACCACTTCTCTTTCCAGCCTCTGGAGGAATTTACATTAACAGCAACTTAAGAGTGCCCGGTGTTAAAAAATAGTAGCCATTACCATTTGCTATCAGGGTGAATCTGGACTTCCGCTATTCTACAGCCAAAATTCAGCACAGAAATCAACTGTGTGCTAACTAGATACGAGTGCACACCATCTCACTAATTCTGCCTCTCCAGAGTAGCTCACTGGCCTAGTCATCTACTTTAAAAGGAAGTAGGATAAATTAAAGCATATAAAATAGCTGTATGCAGACTGGGATACTACATCTGAGATCTGGCTTAGGAAAATAATAACCAAGTACAAACTCTTCATTCACAGAGAAGGACACTGAGGTCCAGAAAACATTCTGCTTTCCAATGAGAGTCAGAATCAAACCATAACTCAAGCTTCCTGATCCCATTTGATCTGCTCCACACCAAGCTGTATCTCCCAGCTGCCTGCAGAAAACTCAAAGGGGAAGAAACTTACCAAATGAAACACCAACCAGAAACCACAGTCCAGTGACAGTAAGGACCTGTGACACCGTACCAAGCTCAAGAAGCTGGGAGAATCAGCAGGTGAAAAGAAAAACATACATTCATGGAATTACTGGTGCAAGGCAGGCAGATGGCCTGGGGTGGGAGTCTTGCTCTAAATGTGGTATCTTCTGTTGTTAAAAGGAGAAGCTGAGCAGGAGGGAAGGACAACCAAAACAATTTTTTCCTCCCAAGTAAGTCCAAATTCCTAGGAAGATGCCCCAAAGGTGGATACTCACTGCCTGCATGGTTCAGTGCCACCAACCTGAAGCCAGTCCCAGGGCCCACTCACCAGCTGCCCCCAGTCTGAGGTGTGAGTCCTTGACAGCTGTGCTAACCATGAGCTCGCCTCCCAATTCGTGGAGCAAAGGAGCCCAGGAACCAACAGTGTTGGAGGCACTGATGAACACGTACAGACAGGGCCCTCTTCGTCCACCTTCTTGACTGGATCCTCTGACATGTTCTAGTCCTTTATAAACAGGAAAAACACATTTGAAGTGAAAACAGACTGTTCTCTTTAGAACCGGCTAAACAAGTCTTATTTTGAGTCACTAACCAAAGACACCGGCTAAAACAACACACCTTTGCTACGGGGGCGGGGGGTGGTTCTGATGTTTAGGTTTTATATGACCCATGCCTTTTACATCTGAAGTGATCAAACCAAGACAGCCCTGTGCCTGGTTTGCATTTATCAGGCGGCACTTGCATTCTCCATGTGGACAGACAGAAGGGAAACGGCCGGCCATGCCCACTTGAAGCAAGATCTGCCTTGCAGTTACACTGTTGACTAAGTGTAGTTCAGAGCTCCATAACTGGAATTAATAAATAAGTTTTCAAATACTGTAATAAAGCTAGTGACTCTGTATCCAGAACAGGCCCTCCTTCCCACCCTCTCTATTCCATCCCTTCCCCATCTCCACCGCCAACTATCCTCTGGTGTATGTGGCCATCTCCACTAGGGGGAGCAGAGGGGCAAGGAAAACACTTGGAAAGGCACGTGATGACTGTATTCTGACTTCCCCTCTTGGGCAGAAGGCTTGCACATTACGGGCAAGTGGACAAAAAGGAAAGATGACAAAGGAATGCAGAGGAAGCTGTCACTTCTGGATCAGATAATATCTTTGTTCTGTAAGTTTCATTTACCAGGCTCACAGGTTATTCACAGTTGACAGAATTTCCCATCATCAACAACAACAAAAAATGAAACCACAGTAAGTCCAAGAATTCGGAAAACGTCTACTAAGCCATAACAAAAAGCATGGGTCCCTGAAAAATGAAACAAACCCATTTAATCCAAGGGGTCTCCATCCTTGGCACAACTTACATTTGAGGCCAGATCATTCTTTGTCATAAGGGGCTGTCCTGTGCATTATAGGAATTTGACAGCACCCCGTCCTCTAGCTACTAGACACCTTTAGATAGAACCTGCCACCCCCAACTGTGACAATCAAAAGTGCCTCCTGACAATGTCAAATGTTCCCTAAAGGATAAAAGCACCCAGGTTGATAACCACTGCCTTAGCATACCAGCAGGACATCACCCACCCCACTGGATGAGGCTCAGGGAAGGTGAGGCTATAGGACTAGACTGAAGAGCAAGAAGAAGCAAACCAAGAGAACTCAGGAGTCAGTCACCAGCCCTGAAGATGCGCAGGCTCAGAGCCCTGAGCTAAGACTAGAGGCCACAGACGGACAGGGCAGAGCAGGGGTAGCAGCTGATTCCTGATGCTGTCCCAAGCTGACTGACAGATGAGTCTCATTTTTGTCCACATCCTTCAGTCCCAGTGCTATCCTGGTAACTGCCAAGGAGCTCATGCCTGGGCTGGCTATGCCCCCATTTACTAATTAGTACATGGCATGCAGGCTCCACTCCACAGAGATCCGAGTCTACAAATCAAGGCACAGGGAAGAAGCTTTGAGAAGACAATCTCTGATGCTACATCAGACAGTCTTAAATAGAAAAGGATTGTCATCTGGCTTCCAGCCCAGGAAACCATGAACACACATTATGACAGGTTGATAATGACTCTCTAGGAAGAAAAGAGGAATGGTCTGTGAGAAGATCACACAGTGTGTAAATCTGTTGATCCCCCAACATTGGATGAAACACTCAAATATTCGCTTCCACTCAGAGCCAAAGGACAATAAAGCCACAGAGGAATTTTAAAAGTATGAAATGTACTTTTCCCCCCTGAGGATCAGATTTCTGGCAGCTCTCTATATGTAGAAAACATCTACAAATGACAACAGGCCCTAGAGAACCCTGGAAAACCAGGGTCACAAAGATCATCAAAATTACTTCCAGAAAGTAGGACAATGCCTCAAGATAAAGCTCATTATTCAACAAGTGCTCCCAGAACCCGATCAGCCCAGAACCCTACTCCTCCACCTGGGTGGAGCACAGGCTGAGTGCTGGACCACAAGTGTTCTATCTGCACTGTCTGCAGAAACAGCACAGCTCTCTGAGCACTGGATCTGATAAAGATCAGCAAGTTAAAAGCTCTTTTCAAAAAAAAAAAAAAGACTAGCTGGTGAGTGAGAAGATGAGTGCACGCACACGCAAACATGCACACACCACTGGAGGTGCCAGTCGGAGGCTTATCAAACACAAACAGTTTAGTGAATTCCCCATCACTTCTAAAATGGGGTTATAGCAAATCCCTATGAAGCACAAAGTCCTGGACTCTGGCAGATCCTGGGTCTTAAATGCCCCAAAGCTAAATTTTCTTAAAGAAGAACTTAACCACCCAACACTAGATTATAAGCTTACTTGTCCCTTAATATATAAACCAAGGTCAGCTGTCCCAATAACTACAAATATCTGGTCACAAGTTACAGGATTACACAAATGATGAATTATCTCAAGTTAAATGAGGAGAGTTTCCTGCCCTCCAAGTTAAGTGAAAGTGAAGTCACTCAGTCGTGTCCGATTCTTTGCGACCCCATGGACTGTAGCCTATCAGGCTCCTCCGTCCATGGGATTTTCCAGGCAAGAGTACTGGAGTGGGTTGCCACTGCCTTTTCCAGGGGATCTTCCCGACCCAGGAATCAAACCCAGGTCTCCCGTGTTGCAGGCAGACACTTTACCGTCTGAGCCATCAGGGAAGCCCTCCAAGTTAAGAACTGCCTAAATCCAGACCTTTCAACCCTGATGCATTTAAGAATCCCGGCATGTGTGTTTAGTCACTCAGAAATGTCTAACTCTTTGCAACTCCATGGACAGTAGCTTGCCAGGCTCCTCTATCCATGGAATTTCCCAGCAAGAATACTGGAGTGGGTTACCATTTCCTCCTCCAGGGGATCTTCCTGACCCAGGGATCAAACACACATCTCCTGTGTCTTCTGCATGGGCAGGCAGATTCTTTACCATTGAGCCACCTGGGAAGCCCAATAATCACCTGGGCTCCTTAAGAGAAAAAAAAAAAAAGATGCCCAGGTCTCATACCTAAAGATTCTGATTAACTTGGTCTGAGGTGTTCCCAAGCAAGGGTATTTTTATTTAATATACAGGCAGATGTGATAACCATTACATCTTTGGAAAGATATCCTTTCTAGCAAGTCTATGAATCCTATCTAGTGGGATCCAAAACACAGCCTACCCAGTATTTACAAAGATAAACCCTCTTCTCTGTACAAATGCAGGTGTGCTGTTTACTGGACAATATATATGCAAGGCCCTCTGGTTTTCTCCTTCAGGAATCACATGCTGATCTTCTCGGGTCAATGCCCAAGGCACCCTGCCCAAGGAGGCAGCCTTTCAGGAAGGGCTAGATGACTACAGAGCCCTGTTAGACCTCTGTGCTGTGGAAGGACATGTTGAAATAGAATGTTGGACAGTTAGGGCTTTTATTAATCTCTCCTTGGCATTTGGCTCCAAAGATGAGAGATTATCTGAGGCTAAAATAATGACCTCAATGTCTACCAATGTGTCTAGTAACCAGCACCTCTATAACCTTGTCTGACTTGTGGACTGGCAGCACTGAGATAAGCTGCTAGATTGTTGGAAATCTCAAGCCCAATCCCAGAGCAAGTGAATTGGAACTGGCATTTAAAACAAGATGTATAGGCATTTGCACATTAAAGTTTGAGATGTGTAGCTTTTTATCTCATCCAGGATACTAAGAATGAGAGCCTCTAAGACACTAATTTCCAGTGGGGTATGGTGGAGAAAACAGCATAATTCTTCTTTTTTAATGTGCAAAGAAATGAATGATTTGGTATTACTTTTGAATGGGGTTTCCCTGGTGGCTCAGTTGTAAAGAATCCACCCGCCAATGCAGGAGATGCAGGTTCAATCCCTGGGTCGGGAAGATCCCCTGGAGAACGAAATGGAAACCCACTCCAGTATTCTTGCCTGGGAAATCCCATGGACAGAGGAGCCTGGCGGGTACAGTCCATAGGGTCACAAAAGAGTTAAACACAACTTAGTGACTAAACAACAACAAATTACTTTTGAATATACTGGAGGCATTTCAAGAAAACCAGTTATCTTATAGACTTAGTTACTGTAAGATGCATCCAGTCAATGAGAATGGCATCTGCAGGATTTTGATTCATTTTGCTAAAATCCAAGACATGGTTTGGATCCATGTCTTTCAACATTAACTCTGATACAGCAAGTAACTCTACACTGCAAATCATTCTATGCAGCAACCCAACATATACTCTGTGCTGCTCAAAGTTAGATATCATCAGGGAAAGGGGGTTACTGGGTTTTTGTGTTATAATCGCTGAAGCGCTCAGTTTAGAAAACTTGCTTAACAATTCTGACTATTGTCCCAGATGACTTCAAAGTGAAATAGTCTTCAACTCAAGTAACCATCCTTATCAGAGG
This sequence comes from Bos mutus, assembly GCF_027580195.1. Classification (NCBI taxonomy): domain Eukaryota; kingdom Metazoa; phylum Chordata; class Mammalia; order Artiodactyla; family Bovidae; genus Bos; species Bos mutus. Next base: position 72,786,193 of record NC_091618.1, on the reverse strand, counting down.
ATGCTTAATTTTGCCTAAGATGATGTGAACCAATATTCAAGTTTCTAGAAAAGCTTCTAATTCTGGTATTTTCCAGGGCACATAACTGACTTTATGGCCACTCTAAGCCTTTCAATGTTTTGCTGAAAGGAATTATTTTTGAAGGATGACTAAAATTCTCTCTGAAAGAAACTCTATTTGAAGGATGACTTCATCCATCCACTGTTCTAGATTGACTTAGCCTAACCTTTTGTAACAAATGAGCTCTTTAATCATCTTTCATTCTCTTACACACATACGCACAAGCACACGTACCTTAGCAACTTTCTAAATATTTCTTAATGCCTATTTCATTTTTGAAACGATATTAGTTTATGAAATTCATTCATTTTGATACCATCTTTGTTCATGTGCAAAATGATTAATGACAAATTACCTTTTGCCTCTTTAGGCTGTTACACACAATTGGCTCATTATATGAGAAAAATATATGATTAGTCAACAATATCAATTTCACAATTACAGTCATATTAGTACACATTTGGGGTGGGGACCCAATGTCTATTCAAAACCAGAAAGCAATCTAATTATCAGTCCCAGAAACAAAACCAGACAGGAAACAGCCCAATTTCTTATATGTGAATTTAACAACAAATCAAATGGTTTATAAAAGGAGGACCCTTTACTTCCTCTGGACACATTTTCATGCAGAATGTGTGTTCCACTTCCCAGTAAGAACCACAGAGGGTTCTAAAACCACTCTATCAGTGCTCACAGGCCTTCTGGGGCAGGAAGGACAGCATCTCAGTGGAGAGGATGGGCTGGACGGATGGGTTTCCTGCCTCCAGGAGTTAAAGAGATGGGGCTTCTCTACCCAGCAGAGTCTGCCCATGGCTTCTTGGCCAACACCCAGGCAGCTGTGTAGATTTCCATCTAGGATGGGTCAGAAGTCTTACACCCAAGATCCATCTTCCAACCCAGCTTACTCTAATAAAGCTGGTACTGTAATCTTCATCTGGCTTCTACTATTCCCTCTACTTTAGAACCCAGAAGGAAGGAAGGGTATAATTAATTGGCATCTCCAACTCCCCATAAGTTTATTTTTCAAGTTTTCCTTGTTTTGTTTCTAAATATCAGGGTAAGACAGGTGGTTTCCACCAGCTACTTGGAAGCATTTCTCCACAAATAACACATTGCAGGTGTATGAATCTTTAATTCTAATAAATTAAAAGACAAAATGACTATCACAGTCATAATATTTTCTCTTTCTAAATATCGATTGAAAAAAAAAATACTGTAAGATATGCCAAAAGAATCCTGATCAGATGAATCCAACTTTTGGCTAGAAGGAAGATAATCTGGAGGAAAACTGGCAGAATTGTCAGTAAAATGATCAAATTTTTACTTTTGACCTCAGTGTTCCTTATTGTGTCTGTAACCAACAGCCTATTAGGGATATAAATAAATATTTTTATAACATATCACTTCCAGAAACTTCCTGGGTTTCTGGTTTAGAACTACTGACCACAATATAAGCTCTTCATAAATGCTGGTAGACTTTCAAACCATTCCATCTTAAACAGGAATTGGAGATTATGTTTGTAAATATATATTATATTTAATGACTTTCAAAAATAGAAACATTAAAAAGGACATCACCACTATTCAGGATGAAAGCCTAGGGCAACCCCAAGAGCCCCCAGGGCATAAGAACCATCCATCACATGGCAACTGCTGCTCTAGACATTTCCAATCCCTGGATTTGCGCTGACCCTAGACAACATTTCTTGGAAGAAATCTTCAAAGGAATGTATATTTAACCTAAATAGAAAGCAGTAAAAAGGAAATGGCCGGATAAAACCTATCTCTGTGTTTACCATAAACATGGCAAAGGTTTTCCTCATTATTCTTTTCTGTTTTCTGAAGGACCCAGAGAAGAAAGTTCTTTCATCTTAGTATGATGTTGTTGCTGTGCTCAGTCCTGTCTGATTCTTAGCGGCCCCATGGACTGTCGCACTCCAGGCTTCTCTGCCCATCAAATTTTCCAGGCCAGAATACTGGAAAGGCTTGCCATTTCCTACTCCAGGGGATCTTCCCAACCCAGGAATCGAGCCCGTGTCTCCTGTGTCTTCTTTGTGGTGAGTTCTTTACCATTAGTGCTACCTGGGAAGTTCTCTCAGTATCATCTGGGCATCTGAACAATCAGTTGGATTTTACTCAATGACACGTTAAAATGTAACTGATATTGCTTCACCTTTCAAGTTCCTAGGAAAAGCTCAAAGCCAAAATCATGGCCCACTTCTAGGAAACAAATTGGTGTCGATTTTGTGTTTAAACCTCATCCCTGACTCTTCATTTCCTCTAATTTTCTCCCTGCTCCATTTTTTTCCTCTTCATTTTAAAGGTATTACACATTTTAATCTTTTTTGAAACATATAAGTAATTAAACAAAAAGGAACAAGACAGCTGTAGCACACAGAATAGTAGTTCTCCAAATGTGTCCACATTCTAGCCTCAGAACCTAGTATGTTACATGAAAAGGGGGATTACAGTATTGGAATTAAGGTTGTCAACTGCTGTCATCTGTAGGATCATCAAAAAATCAAGAGAGTTCCAGATCGAGCAAAACATCTACTTCTGCTTCATTGACTATGCCAAAGCCTTTAACTGTGTGGATCACAATAAACTGTGGAAAATTCTGCAAGAGATGGGAATACCAGACCACCTGACCTGCCTCCTAAGAAATCTGCATGCAGGTCAAGAAGCAATAGTTAGAACCAGACATGGAACAACAGACTGGTTCCAAATTGGGAAAGAAGTACATCAAGGCTCTTTAATTGTCACCCTGCTTATTTAACTTACATGCAGAGTACATCATGTGAAATGCTGGGCTGGAGGAAGCACAAGCTGGAATGAAGACTGCCAGGAGAAATATCAATAACCTCAGATATGCAGATGACACCACCCTTATGGCAGAAAGTGAAGAAGAACTAAACAGCCTCTTGATGAAAGTGAAAGAGGAGAGTGAAAAAGTTGGCTTAAAGCTCAACATTCAGAAAACGAAGATCATGGCATCTGGTCTCATCACTTCATGGCAAACAGATGGGGAAACAATGGAAACAGTAACAGACTTTATTTTCTTGGGCTCCAAAATCAATGCAGATGGTGACTGCAGCCATGAAATTAAAAGACGTTTGCTCCTTGGAAGGAAAGCTATGACCAACCTAGATAGCATATTAAAAAGCAGAGACATTACTTTGCCAACAAAGGTCCATATTGTCAAAGCTATGGTTTTTCCAGTAGTCATGTATGGATGTGAGAGTTAGACTATAAAGATAGCTGAGTGCCAAAGAACTGATGCTTTAGAACTGTGGTGTTGGAGAAGACTCTTGAGAGTCCCTTGGACTGCAGGGAGATCAATCCAGTCAATCCTAAAGGAAATCAGTCCTGAATATTCATTGGAAGGACTGATGCTGAAGCTGAAGCTCCAATACTTAGGCCACCTGATGCAAAGAACTGACTCATTAGAAAAGACCCTGATGCTGGGAAAGATTGAAGGCAGGAAGAGAAGGGGACGACAGAGGATGAGCTGGTTGGATGGTATCACCGACTCGATGGATATGAGTTTGAACAAGCTCCAGGAGTTGGTGTTGGACAGCGAAGGCTGGCATGCTGCAGTCCATGGGGGCACAAAGAGTTGGACATGACTGAGTGACTGAACTGACTGAAGGTTGCTAATCAGATAACCTTAAAATAGGAAGATGATTCTGGATTATCCTGGTGGGCTCGCTGTAATCACAGGAGCCTTAAAAGTAGAAAAGGGAGACAGAGGATAGGTCAGAAGGATATAACAGTCTCAAGAACTCAGACTGATTACCAAGTTGTTTGCATAAAATCAAGCACACTGATGTAACACATTTGGTCATTTAGTTTCTCCTGGTAACCTTTGGTTCTACTCTAGTAGTGAGAGATAAAAATAAGGAGGCCACAAATGGAGATGACAGCACAGAAAGTAATTGCAGAAAAGGACCATAACTTAGGGCCTTTTGGTATAAGGGCCAGCAGCTTCTCAGGAGGGCCCAGGAGCATCATCCTGTGATTCTGACCAAAACTGATTTTCATGATAATGATACTGCCTCACTCTTTAACAAGCTGTGATACAGAATTCTGGGATACTTCTGGAAAAATTCATACAGCTGAGCTCCTCACTTACAGATAAATGAGGTATGGATGGGGGGTGGAGTGTACAGAGAGGGAAGACCATACGGTGAGATGGGAAAAGCACCGATGGGGTCAAATGTCATGTACGCTGACCATGGTGCTTCCTCACTTGATCCTGGCTTCCACGCAGGTATCCACTCTCTGAAGGTGGGACTGTCCTCCTCACTGCAGTGAGAGCTGTCAGTTATCATCTATCGTACATCCTCTCAGCTGATCAGGTAGGGACGATGACTATCCCCACTTAGAGCAGGGGAAACTGAGGTATGAAAGACCATAAGCAATCTGTTTGAGGCCACACAGCCAAAAGTGGCAGAGCTATTACAGACTCCAGCCATCTTGCTTCTTAACTATGGTTCTTGGATGCCTCAGCACCTATCAGAGAGCCTGACACCTTGAAGGTATCCCACTGATGAATTAATGGAGTGAGTCTGTGAAAAACCAAAGGGATTAAATCACTTGCTTGGGCACATAAAACAATAAGCTGTGCTTAGTCGTTCAGTCGTGTCCCACTCTTTGAGACCCCATGGACTATAGCCTGTCAGGCTCCTCTGTCCATGGGGATTTTCCAGGCAAGAATATTAGAGTGGGTTGCCATGCCCTCCTCCAGGGGATCTTCCCAACCCAGGGCTCCCACATTGCAGGAGGATTCTTTACCATCTGAGCCACGAGGGAAGCCAAAACAATAAGTACTTAATATATAACAGTTGTTTTCCACTGAGTGTCAGGCTTTTCCCCTGATTTGAAGGAAACCCTAAGTCAGCTCTTCAAATGAGGAGCTGGGGAAATATATAATAATCATCGAGAAATTTTTCAAAAGATATAGCCCTGAGCAAAGACCTCCATCATCCTCTTCCCCCAATTTAGTCATCCTGAGTTGGGCTTCTATCTAGGGATTAAAAAAGAAAATCACTTTCCAGGTGATCCTGTAAACACCCACTCCTATTCCCACCCGCAGCCAGCAAAGCGTCTCTATTATGAGATGTCTTGGCTCCCGTGACAGGGAAGAGAACCCAGAATGGGCTGAGGGTGGAACCTCATACGTGTGTGCTCAGCTATGCCTGACTCTGCGACCCCGTGGACTGTAGCCGACCAGTCCCATCTGTCCATGGCATTTCTCAGGCAAGAATACTGACGTAGATTGCCATTTCCTTCTCCAGAGGATCTTATTGACTCAGGAATTGAACCTGCATCTCCAGCATTGACAGGTGGATTCTTTACTACTGAGCCACCTCATGGTGGAGACTTAATTTCAAAGGTATGTGGAAGCACAACCAAAATTGATGCCATCAGCAAAATAATTACAATATGAGAGCTTTGGCAGCCAGATATAGAAAAGGGATGAAAACAGACACCTACCTTACACTGCAGAGGCTATCCTGGGGAGAATGGAAGATAACTCTCATGTTACCCATTTAGAACAAGATCACAATCTTACTCTCTTTCCCGTGTGATTTCATCAAAGTGATATTAAGGCAGCATCTTTTTAGTATTTTCCATAGAACAAAACCAGAGAAACTGACTAGACCACAGAGACCCCCATCAGTCAAACATGCATGAAGGAGCTCACTGTGTGCCCTTCATGGTTCTGTGTGTTGTAGACAAGACACCAAAGGTTCAAGAAATGGTCCCTGCCCTTAGAGACAAGTGTCACCACGCCCCCAACACACACACAGAGCTGTGCAGAACATGCTAACTCTGGGCTCTGTCCAAGGCATGACACCAGGGTGTCCCAAAGACACAGGGAATGAAGAGAAGCCCCTCAAGAGTTTCAGAGACCCCCCCTGACATAAATTGGGTCTCTTCCTTTCATTTTCCCTCATTTGTTAAGCTCCAACTAATGCCAGGCTCCAGACGAGTCACCTGGGGATAAAGGATGAATAAAAGTTCTGGAAGCTACTGACTGCAAGCCGCAAGCTTGAGGAAGGGTACACAGCAAGAGAGATACCCACTTTCTCTGCAATCTCAAGGGTTCAGGGAGAACAGCTCTAAACCAGAGGAAGGGGGCCATGAGGCACAGACTTCTAAGACTAGGGACAGAGTTTTAAATGAGTTATTTAACATCTCAACACCTTGGTTTTGTCTGCCCTTGAAAGGAAGCAGCAGATAGGTGATACCTAAGTCCCCTATATTTTAAGATTCAAATAAGAACATAGTTTATTGACCAAATACTCAAATGTTTTGATCATTCAGGATGACCACTCTCATAACCTAGAATGCAATCCTGGCAGGAAGGGGAAGGGCAAGTAGGCATCAGATGGCAGAAACTGATTTACAGTGAGGGAACTATACACAAATGAGGCCACTGTGCAAAACAGAAACCACCAAAGTTCATTTTAACTGCGTCACCTCCATTTTATCCCTTGCCTGGAATACACTAAATTCATGTCACTTGCCTCTCAGGACCACTAGATTTATAAGCCCATCAAAAAATACTTTGATAATCATTCTGTGCAAAACACTATGGTCATTATTATAAATGATTTAAATGCCTGCAGCAGTGCGGCAAGATCTGGGGGGAGTTTATTAATGCCTTAGCAAAATGTGCCATGAATACACCCTTGGGGTATTTACTTTGAGAAAAAGTTCCCTGAGTTTTTCCCAGTGAGCTCAGTTTGTGGCTCAGACAGTAAAGAATCCATCTGCATGCAGGAGGACCCAGGTTCCACTGCTGGCTCAGGAAGATCCCTGGGAGAAGGGAATGGCTACCCACTCCAGTATTCTTGCTTGGAGAATTCCATGGACAGAGGAGCCTGGCGGGCTACAGTCCATGAGATCGCAAAGAGTGGGACATGACTGAGCAACTAACACTTTCAGCTCCCACTGTGTTCACATTGTGACGGCCCCAACCAACAGAACAAGGTAAACTGTTTCCCCATTTCCTCTGCCTCATGGTGCTTCTCCTCGCTGAAACCTACCCCAGGATCATGCTAAGGCACTGGCTCCAACCCTTACAGTGCTTCAGAACCACCTGGGGAGACTTTAAATACAAATGTCAGCCCAACCCCTCCCCAAGATGATTCAATTGGCCCGAGTAAAGCCAGTATAATTTTAAGCATGTACCCAAATTCTAAGCACTCTTGGGCTAAAGTGTGCACCTTGCTGCTGCTGCTGCTGCTGCTGCTAAGTCACTTCAGTCGAGTCTGACTCTGTGTGACCCCATGGACAGAGGCCCACCAGGCTCCCCCATCCCTGGGATTCTCCAGGCAAGAACACTGGAGTAGGTTGCCATTTCCTTCTCCAATGTATGAAAGTGAAAAAGTGAAAGTGAAGTCACTCAGTCGTGTCCGACTCTTAGCGACTCCATGGACTGCAGCCTACCAGGCTCCTCTGCCCATGGGATTTTCCAGGCAAGAGTACTGGACCAGACAGATAATTGAACGGAGTAGAGAGAAAAATGGGTGGTGGGGGCGGGGGGCGGGGAATGTGTTTGAGGGGAGAAAGTGATGGATAAGGGAAAACAGCAGTCATGATGAACCAGAGACCCATCTAGAGGTGGCAACCACTATGCAGATCCCGACATGGGACCACTTGAGGGAAGAAAGACAGTCTGGGTTGGCTACATCTTTCAGTCTTTCCAGACAACCAGAAAACCAAAGTCTTAGGACAGATCTCTGTATGTATCAATGTCTGCACTAACTTAAGTTCAGATGGGCCCAAGTTCAAAGGAATTTAGTCTTGTTCACCTGCTCAGGCCACCTCATCACAGGTATGTTACTTTATCCTAATCGCCTAACCATTCTTAACCTTCTAAACAGTAGCCACTGTTGTTCTCAACCAAATACTAATTTCTGATCATCAGTCTCTCTGGCTTCAGAGCTCTAGCTTCTAGGTCACATGCTCTACCCAACACAAGCTTGTGAACCAGTGACACATAACTGCCACCCCTAAGAACTGGAAGGGCATTTAAAAGCCATCTAGAAAGAGAGATGCAGACCCCAGGACCCAAAAAGTGCAAGTGACCTGCCGAGGACCACAAAGACTGTTGAAGGTGTGGTGACCAACTCTGCCCTCATATAAATTGTTAGTTGCTCAGTCATGTCCGACTTTTTGTGACCCCAGGGACTGTAGCCCGCCAGGCTCTTCTGTCCATGGGGTTCATCACTGAACCCACATCTCCTGCATGGCAGGCAGATTCTTTACCATTTGAGCCATCAGGGAAGCCCATCCTGCTATAAGGACCCAGGCAAACCAGGATGGTTGATTGCCCTGAATGAAGGACAAAGCCACATGGCTGTCCCTTGAGAAGGCACCTCTATCATCTGGAATTCTTGATACATATATACATTGTAGCTTCATGTAGCCCTGTTAAGATTCAAACTCCTTGAAGGAAGGGATTCAAGTCCTGCAAATTAAGTACTTAACATTTGTTGGGGCAAGTCTTTGTATCTCCGTGGTCAATAAAGATGCCTGCCAGTGTTGTCCCAGGAGAATCCAGGCATCACTGCTCTGGGAATTTCTCTTCAGAACCCAAGGTCTTGACCATTCACAGAAGCTTCCATCTCAGCCCCTGATGACTGCTTCACCACTTCACTGACAGCGTGAGAAACACGAAGAAACGAACCAGATGAGTAACTTGCAGCTGGCTGCTTCCTTTTCTCCTCGGACCACTAAGTCTCCTTCCTGCCTAATGAGGTTATTACCCATCATCAAGGGACATGGCATCTAGCGCATTTCGAATTCTCCACTCGAAAGGCAGCCTCTCAGCCGTGAAAGAAGTCAGACTCTGCGGTCCTCTCTCAGACGCCTGCCCAGGAACTACTCATATGAGGGCCGGAGCTGAACTCGGAGTGTCTTGCACGGATGGAAAGGCAATCAGGTGTGGCTGCAAGATCCAGATTCAAATTTCAGAACTGGCCCTGAGCCCTTTTCCTTTGGGGCTTCCCAGGTGGCAATAGTGGTAAAGAACCCGTCCGCTAATGCAGGAGACGTAAGAAACATGGTTTGATCCCTGGGTTGGGAAGAGCCCTTGAAGGAGGGCATGGCAACCCACTTTAGTATTCTTGCCTGGAGAATCCCATGGACAGAGGAGCCTGGTGGGCTACAGTCCATGGGGTCGCAAAGAGTCAGACAAGACTGAAGTAACTAAGCATGCGCACATACACCTCTCCCTGTGGGAAGTTATAGAAATGGAGATACAGCATCCTTGTCTATAAAATGTCTAATCTGCAGGATTTTAATTTGCAACAGTGCTGGTCCTTAATGAGAGGTGAGTGTTACTGAATAAGTCTCAGGACTCCTATAAGGCTCCCCAGCAGCCACTGTGACTGAGGTGAGAAATCTTTCCACTACTGCCTTATTTTAGAACATACCACCAGCCTCCGCTAACCAGGTTTTATTCTGAATCAGACAGTGGTTTCCTTACTGCCCCTCAGTTCCTTTTTTCAAAACACGCAAGCTAATCTGTCTGAGATGCAGAAAGCGGAGGCAAGTGTCAGCAAAATGTCACCATGACTGACACAAAGGATTTTTCTAGTTCGCCCATCAGTTTTGATGGAGAAGGGAGCAGAGCTCAGTCACCAAGCCCAATGCCTGGTGTTGGAAAAGATGACGGCTTCAAAGAATGTCCTAGGTCAGCACCTAAAAGCCTGAAACCCATCCCCCTGAATTCATTATAAGCCATAGTAACTCAGTAGGACTCCGTCACTCAGAGCAAAACTCCACTTTCAGATTCACAGCCTAGAGTCATTCCCTCCAAGCAGCTGTAGTTTAGAATTATGACCAAAACAAGACCGAACAACAACAACAAAACAATCCCTATGCCCTTATGTTTTACCATCTAAACAAGATAAAACAAAGCAAGATTTACACATGTCTGGGAAACAATGCACATGGACATCATTCTAAGCGAACTGTATCTCAGATTCAGGAAGAATAACTGTCTGCACTGTTCTTCTAGCATAAAACCTGTTGTGGCAGTTCTTTTTACATAAGAAAGTTGTGACCTCAGGTCACCAGATAGAATTGCAGTGCTCAGACTTATTCTTTGGGGGAATAATCCACTTTGCAAGGATAAACAAGTGACAGCTATCAAAATCTTACATTCACATACAGCAAAGACCACTGCCATGACCATCAGTGTACACAGATGTAAGACTGTCCACACTGATCTTGAATCAAAATGTGTCACAGGACTTTCCTGGCGGTCCAGTGGTTAAGAATCTACCTTGCAATGCAGGGTACATGTGTTCAAACCCTGGTCAGCGAACTAAGATTTCACATGTCACAGAGCACCTAAGCCAGTGCGCCACAACTAAGACCAGATGCAGCCAAATTTAAATAAATGTTAAAAAAACAAAAAGTGTCCCAATAAAGTTGGGAAATAACCCATGAGTCCACATAATAAGAAGTCTGACATTCTAACCTAGCAAGAGAAATGGGCAATAAAAAACATTACTTGTGTCTAACAAACTAGTACTCAAAATTCTCCAAGCTAGGCTTTAACAGTATATGAACTGAGAACTTCCAGATGTTCAAGCTGGATTTAGAAAAGGCAGAGAAACCAGAGATCAAATTGCCAACATCCACTGGATCATAGAAAAAGCAAAAGAATTCCAGAAAAACATCTACTTCTGCTTCATTGACTATACCAAAGTCTTCGATTGTGTGTATCACAACAAACTAGAAAATTCTTAAAGAGATGGGAATATCAGACCACCTTAACTGCCTCCTGAAAAATCTGTATGCAGGTCAACAGGCAACAGTTAGAATCAGTCAGGAAACAATAGATTGGTTCCAAATCAGGAAAGGAGTACATCAAGGCTGTGTAATGATACCCCGCTTATTTAACTTATTTGCACAGTATATCATGCGAAATTCTGGGCTGGATGAAGTACAAACTGAAATCAAGATTGCTGGGAGAAATGTCAATAACCTCAGATATGCATATGACACCACTCTTATGGCAGAAAGCAAAGAAGAACTAAAGAGCCTCTTGATGAATGTGAAAGAGGAGAGTGAAAAAGCTGGCTTAAAATTCAACATTCAAAAAACCAAGATCATGGCATCTGGTCCCATTACTTTATGGCAAATAGATAGGGAAACAATGGGAAAAGTGACAGACTTCATTTTCTTGGGCTCCAAAATCACTGCAGATGGTGACTGCAGCCGTGAAATTAAAAGACACTTACTCCTTGGAAGAAATGCTATGACAAACCTAGACAGCATATTAAAAAGCAGAGACGCTACTTTGCCGACAAAGGTGGGTACAGTCAAAGCTATGGTTTTTCCAGTAGTCATGTGTGAATGTGAGAGTTGGACCATAAAGAAGAGTGCTGAAGAACTGATGCTTTTGAACTGTGGTGTTGGAAAAGACTCTTGAGAGTCCCTTGGACTGCAAGGAGATCCAACCAGTCAATCCTAAAGGAAATCAGTCCTGAAAATTCATTGGAAGGAGTGATGCTGAAGCTGAAGCCCCAATACTTTGGCCACCTGCTAACAAGAGCTGACTCATTGGAAAAGACCCTGATGCTGGGAAAGATTGAAGGCAGGAGGAAAAGGGGACGACAGAGAATGAGATGGTTGGATGGTATCACTTACGTGATGGACATGAGTTTGAGCACACTCCAGGAGTTGGTGTTGGACAGGGAAGCCTGGCGTGCTGCAGTCCAAGGGGTCGCAAAGAGTCTCACACCACTGAGCAACTGAACAGCAGTCAATGTCCTGGCATATAAAATGACATTGCTGAGGGAGGTGGGTTCATAAAACTCTCTGTACTATTTTTACAACTTCCTATTAAATAATTATTTCAAAACAACAACAACAACAAAAACGTTGCTTCTCAAAGCATTATTTATTGAGTTTCTTTCTGTTTGGGGAGATTTTTCAACATTTTTCATAATACAGAAGCCCAAACTCCATTCCAAGTGCCCCCTTTCTATTGATGGGTCCAGGATGGGACCTATACCTAAATACTTTGAAAAGGGTCTGCAGATGTTTCTGGACAACCTCCCCTGTTCAATAAGAGCCCCAAACAATGTAAGTCACTGGAGACTTTTAAAAGCAGAGAGACCACCGTATTTGATCTTGGCTGCTATGTGGAGGATCTAAAGAGGGCCTGACCATAGCTCTGGAGGCAGGATTGTACAACTCTTGGTGAGGACTGAGTCAGACAAAGGCCTCCACAGGGTAATGGTAGACATGGTAGGTGGAAACAATCAAGAGGTCAAATCTGCAGGACAGTGAAAGACAACTAAGTGAAGCGGGTAGAGGGAGGAGTCTCAGATGACCACTAGACTTTCATCTTGGGTAGCAGGGGTTATCATGCATCAAGACAGGAAAATGAAGAGCTGGTGTGTGAAGGAGGATCAGAAAGGCTGCTTTAAGTTTCTACAGGGCAACAGGTTTATGTATTATCTTCCGCAGTGGGGAAATCCCTTTTTCCTTATCTGATGGGGCATAAAGAACTGGGGATGGACAAGTTAGCACAGGGGGTGAGAAGGGCGGTCATTGTTCAGCCACGTCAGCCATGTGGCCATGGTCAGACGATTCTCACAGCCAACCACACTCCCAAGCATTAACCCTACATACTTCCACTTGGAAAAGAGCTTACCCAACCGAGAGGTCTCCCACAGAATCTAGAGATGTTAGATTAATATAAACAGAACTAAACACCACATGAAATCTGACTTAAAAGTTTTTTTCAAAATTGAATATCCTACAACAGATGTTTCTACATTTTCTTTTACATGTAGGAGTACAGTTTATTGGGAATAGGAAAAGGGTCCCTGGACAAACATTTCCTTGGGTGGACTGCCACAACCACTCAAAGTTATATTTAGGAATGCATTTCTTTGAGGCAGAGCATTCAAATTTCAGGAACCCCCTGCAACAAAAGAAACGTTCCTAGAATAAATTACCAAAAATCATAAGAAGGAGAAGGGACCTCAAAAACAGTTACTTCAACTGTACACCTGAAACGAATGCAAAATTTTAAGTCAACTATACCTCAATAATTGGGCTTCTGAGGTGACACTAGTGTAAAGAACCTGCCTGCCAATGTAGGAGACGTAAGAGACACAGGTTCAATCCCTGGGTCAGGAAGATCCCCTGGAGAAGGAAATGGCAACCCACTCCAGTATTCTTGACTACACAATCCCATAAACTGAGGAGCCTGGTGGGCTATAGTCCATGGGGTAACAAAGAGTCAGACACAACTGAAGTGACTTAGCACGCATACCTCAATGAAAATAAATTTTAAAAAGTTAACTCATATTACCTTCTCTATAACCTAAATGAATCCTTTCAATATCACTGATTATCAGAAATTAGCTTCTTCACCATCTACCCCATCCTCCACCCCAATCTTTATCTACTGAAAGGCCATTTTCAAATGAAACGTTGCCTTGTTAGGTTGTAAACACATAGGATTCCTCCTGTCTGTTTCTCTCTCGTGACTTTTGTGAAATGTCTGTGCTAGGGTCACTTTTCCGAGATGGCGATGGCACCCCACTCCAGTACTCTTGCCTGGAAAATCCCATGGAAGGAGGAGCCTGGAAGGCTGCGGTCCATGGGGTTGCTGAGGGTTGGACACAACTGAGCGACTTCACTTTCACTTGTCACTTTCATGCATTGGAGAAGGAAATGGCAACCCACTCCAGTGTTTTGTCTGGAGAATCCCAGGGACGGGGGAGCCTGGGGGCTGCCATCTATGGGGTCGCACAGAGTCAGACACGACTGAAGCAATTCAGCAGCAGGGTCACTTTTGTATTTGGATTATTCCTGACTATATTATTTTGTTATAAGAACTATTTCTTGAGTGCTTGCTATGTACCAACTAGAAGCTTTATGTAAATCTTAATTCTCACAGCCAGTATAGTTATCTGGTTTACAGAAAAAAAACCCAAGACTGAGAGATACTAATTCTGTACTGAAGTACAGAAATGCTCTTAGTGATACTTCTCTGTCCTAATGCAGGCTGCCTCTCCCTGTAAACCTTAGTTTATTTCACATTACATATGTGATGTGAGGATTTTATCCCCAGCACACTGAATTCTGGTTTTCCCACAAAGGTGTCCCCAGAAGACAAAGACTCTTTAGTGAGTAAAGATACACAATGATTATTTGCTAAACCGCACTAAGCCTCCCCAAGCAGGGCCTCTATCTGCACGCCCTGTAAGCCAGTGACTCCATTAGTGGGGCCTCAGTGATCCCATGGGGTCAGACGTTTGCCAAGTACTGGCACTGTCATCTTCCTTAATCTGGAATCCATGGGATCAGACGTTTGCCAAGTACTGGCACTGTCATCTTCCTTAATCTGGAATCCATGGGATCAGACGTTTGCCAAGTACTGGCACTGTCATCTTCCTTAATCTGGAATCCCTACTGCTAGAACCATCTTCTATCATCTGCATCATCATCATATAGTACCTACTAGGTGCCAGGTACAGCTCTAAGGCTTCACAAACATTAACACGGTTGATTTTCACAACAGTCCTGTAAGGCTGATGTGACTATACCCATTTTACAGATGAGGAAACTGAAGATTCAGTGAAGTTAAACAGCCTGCCCTCACCATTCAGTCATTAAGTGATGATCTGGGGTCTGACTCAAACTTCATGGTTAGTTTTCTAGAACTCAGAGCAATCTTTGGCTCTTATTTAACATTTCTGACCATAACCAAATTAAAACCACCACAACTTTATTTATAATTGGAATTACCATTAAGCAGGGTCTTCTCCACTCTGAAAGAAAGTGAATGTGAAAGTCGTTCAGCGGCATCTGACTCTTTATGACCCCATGGACTGTATGGAGTCTGCCAGGTTCCTCTGTCCATAGGAATTCTCCAGGCCAGAATACTGGAGTGGGCAGCCGTTCTCATCTCTAGGGAATCTTCCCAACCCAGGGATCGAACCCAGGCCTCCCACATTGCAGGTGGATTCTTTACAATCTGAGCCTCCAGGGAAGCCCATTCTTGTCCACTCTGGGTTGGTATAGTTGTTTGCGTTTACATGCATGAGTTCCTATTTACAGGTGCCTTTCTTATCCTTGGGGGATATGTTCTAAGACCCCCAGTGGATGCCTGAAACTGTGCATAGTCCCAAACCCTATATATGCTATTTTTTTTCCTATACGAACATATCAGTGATAAAGTTTAATTTATAAATTAGGCACAGTAAGATTAATAATAACTACTAATAAGATTAACAATTATAACAATACATTGTAAGAAAGCTTATATAAATGCAGTCTTTCTCAAAATATCTTACTGTACAAATTTAAAGCCTCCTCCATATTAATTAAATACCACACACTGTGCTGTGGCTATAACTTTTCCAGTCCAAGGAGCAACAGCAAAACTAGCACAAACATCCTTTTTCTTCTTTACAGCATCTCAGACAGAAGACTCGTTTTTACTGTAGATGTTACCAACCTCAATAAGTTGAGAACTTTCACCTATGCATTAAAGAAATCACTTTACAGCTTCTCTTTGGCACATGTACATTGCCAGCATCACCACTCCAGTGCACTGGGGTCAGTATTAAGTAAAATAAGGATGACTTGAATACAAGCTCTGTAGTATCACAGCTGATTTGAAAACTGAGATGGCTACTAAGTGGCTAATAGGTGGGTATGCTAGACAAAAAGATGATTCACATTCGGGCAGGAAGCAGTGTATTGTTATTATTCAGAATGGTGCACAATTTAAAGCTTTTGAATTGCTTATTTCTGGAATTTTCCATTTAACATTTTCATACTGTGGTTGACTGTGTGTAACTAAAATTGCAGAAGGCAAAACTTCAGATAAGGGGACCCAAGACATTTTATATTGCTAAATTTGGTCCACTGGTCTATCCCACTGTTTTTCTTTGATTGTTTCTGTCAATTAAAGTTCTAGATATCATTTTGGCTTTGCATCACTTATAAATTAAGTAATTTACAGATTCCTTGGGCAGCTACTATCACAAGACCCTGAGCAGAAAGGATATAAAATTAGACCTTAAACACTTAAGGAGTGATGGAAAACCAGGAGAAATAAAAGTTCAGAGAATGCATTGGTCCTCCAAACTGCTTCCTATACTGGAGAGTTAGAGAGGAGAGGAATGCCCTGTTAAGAAATCATACAGTTATTCTGTTCATTTTGCAATAATCTCCCTTAAAGAAATGGTCTCCAAATTAAAAAGGAAAGTTCTATGTGAAAGGACATCCAAAGAGAAAGCCCTTCATGAAGCCCTCTGACCTGTGGACAATGGACCTGTACGTTTACACACCGGCAGCATTTACCACCCACCACTGAGGGATGTGGTTTACCTGACTATCATTTGTCTAGGTTACCTGTTTTTGGTGACAGCTTTATTGACATATACTTCACATACCATACAATCCATTCTTTCAGAGTGTGCAATTCAAAGTTTTTAGAATGTCCACAGAGTTGTGCAACTATCAAATCAATCAATTTTAGAATATCTCCATCATTCTGAAAAGAAAACCATTCAGTTCACTTCCTAGTCCTCTACCCATCCCCCAGTTCTAGGCAATCACTAACTCACTTTCTGTCTCCATAGATGTGCTTATGGTAGATGGTTCATATAAATAGAATCCTATACTATGTGGTCTTTTATGATGGTCATCTTTTACTTAGCACAACGCATTCTTGCTCTTCAGTTCTGTTGCTCAGTTGTGTCCGACTCTTGGACAACCCATGGACTGCAGCACGCCAGACTTCCCTGTCCATCACCAACTCCTGGAGCTTGCTCAAACTCATGTCCATCGAGTTGGTGATGCCATCCAGCCATCTCAACCTCTGCCATCCCCTTTTCCTCCCGCCTTCAATCTTTCCCAGCATCAGGGTCTTTTCCAATGAGTCAGTTCTTTGCATCATGTGGCCAAAGTATTGGAGTTTCAGCTTCAGCATCAGTTCTTCCAACTAATATTCAGGACTGATTTCCTTTAGGATGGACTGGTTTGATCTCCCTGCAATCCAAGGGACTCTCAAGAGTCTTTTCCAACACCACAGTTCAACAGCATCAGTTCTTCAGTGCTCAGCTTTCTTTATAGTCCAACTCTCACATACACATGACTACTGGAAAAACCATAGCTTTGACTAGACAGACCTTTGTCGGCAAAGTAATGTCTCTGCTTTTTAATATGCTGTCTAGGTTGGTCATAACTTTCCTTCCAAGGAGTAAGCGTCTTTTAATTTCATGGCTGCAGTCACCATCTGCAGTGATTTTGGAGCCCAAAAAAATAAAGTCTGACACTGTTTCCACTGTTTCCCCATCTATTTCCCATGAAGTGATGGGACCAGATGCCATGATCTTAGTTTTCTGAATGCTGAGTTTTAAGCCAACTTGTTCACTCTCCTCTTTCACTTTCATCAAGAGGCTCTTTAGTTCTTCTTTACTTTCTGCCATAAGGGTGGTGTCATCTGCATATTTGAGGTTATTGATGTTTCTCCTGGCAACCCTGATTTCAGCTTGTGCTTCATCCAGCCTGGCATTTCGCATGATGTACTCCGCACACAAGTTAAATAAGCAGGGTGACAATATACAGCCTTGATGTACTTCTTTCCCAATTTGGAACTGGTCTGTTGTTCCATGTCCAGTTCTAGCTGTTGCTTCTTGACCTGCATACAGATTTCCCAGGAGGCAGGCCAGGTGATCTGATATTCCCATCTCTTGCAGAATTTTCCACAGTTTATTGTGATCCATACAGTCAAAGGCTTTTGTGTAGTCAATGAAGCAGATGTTTTTCTGGAACTGTCTTGCTTTTTCGATGATCCAATGGATGTTGGCAATTTGGATCTCTGGTTCCTCTGGCTCTTCTAAATCCAGGACTGAGGAAACAGAGTCTTGGAGGGCACAAACAAAACCTTGTGGATATACCCTTGGCAGACAAGAAATCATTTTTCCTTAGTGACTTAACAACATTTGGAAAACAGGGATATTTAATATAAAAAACTGAGTTTCTGGCAGCTCCTGAAAAATGGGACTATCTGGTCACACTAAACCCTTTCCTCTGAGAGGACTTTGGCAGTAGTGTTGGGCATAGCCCTCCAATTTTCCATGGAAACCATGCAGACTTCTTTATATATCTGTTACCTGCCTAGCATTTAAGTCTTATACTAAATGACTGTAAGATCTAAGGAGGGCAGGCCACGTGTTACTTTTATTCATAAGCATATTTCAACACAGTGTCAGGGGCACAGTGACCAGCAGCTGGGCCTCCTGGATACTAGGCGCTTGGTATCAAACACTGTGCTAGACCCTCTGTACACACCACTTCATTTCATTCTTACCCTTTTGAAATAAACGCTCATCACTTTACATGATGTTCAGAGAATTAGCCAACTGCCCTTTCAAAGCTCACCCAGCTAGTAGTACTGATCCCAAGTTTATGTGATTCCAAAACAAAGGAGTGTGGAAAAGCAAGTAAGCGTATAAAGAGTTTCTCATTAAAACACACACACACACACACACACACACACACACACAGAAAGAGGCAAACACTCTGGTTTCCCAGATGCAGTTTTTGTTCTACCTCTGTCAACAGAAAGTACACACTTTATAGGGTCATTGCTTCTTTCTTCTGTAAAACTCTTAATCTTGCACCAAGAGACGCGAGCAAGGTCTCCCTTATCTTCTGAGATGGACCACACTCTATGGAAACTTTTCCTCTCAGGGCCGCTCTCACTTTCTGAGATGGTCTGCCCTCTGTCTGTGGAATGTCTTTCTCTCAAGGATCCTCTAGCTTTCTGAGACAGTCTACACTCTATCAAATGCCTTTCTCTCAGTGCCTCTCTAGCCTTCTGAGATCTTCCACACTCTGGAATGCTTTCTCTCAAAGCCTCTCTAGCCTTCTGTGTGTTCACACTCTATGGAATGCGTTTCTCTCACCGTCTCTTAGCCTTCTGAGATGGTCCACACTCTGCCTGTAGAATGTGTATCTCTCTAATTAAACTCTTTCAGTTTAAAAAAGAGAGAGAAAGCCAAGAAGACCTCCTAAATCTTCAAATGGGTTAATTCAGCTATAGGGATTAGTGACCATGCTTCCAGCTAGGCAATTCAGAAGGAAAAGCATTCAGCTGAAACATAACATGCCTTCAGTGTGAGATCACAAGACAAAAAGTCACATCGGGAAGTCATTCCCCGGAATAGGAAGTAGGGATCCTTAGCCAAGGGGCAGAGCCCAGAACAAGCACTCAACGACAAACATTCTCTCTTGGGCTACATACCAGCTGACTGGTAACTGAACAAGTGGCTATTTAAGCTACTTGCTTGAAAACACAAAAAGTGCTATCCAGTCACAGTTTGAGGAGGCCATCACAGAAGCTCCCAGAAGAGGTCAGATTCTGGTAAAGGTCTAAAAATAACTTTATCACACAGGGCTGTCCACCTATCACTATCTACTGAGATGGGTGACACCTCAGCAGTAGGACAAAAATCTACCCACTCTTTTCTCTGATTCTTATGAACCACAAGATATACTATGAGATGAAATCACTCTTTTAATGTTTATCCTCCTGGACCAGACTCCTCAAAGTCAGAACCAAGGTCTTACTGCTTGAACCCCCAGAATCTTCTACAGTGATTTCCTACGGTGGGTATGAGTAGGTAGTCAAAAGGATTCTTTTTCTGATCTACACATTTGCCTCAACACTCACAGCAAAGTACCAAACAAATCACATACAGATATATATTACAGATACATATATATTTATTTTATGATAAATTCTAACACAAAGTGGCCTATATATATTTGTGTTAGAATTTATCATAATAGTGATAGGAAATCAGAACCAAATCTGATGCAGGGAGGGGCCATGCCCATGACACAATGCCTCAGAGAGATATGACTGCTGCCCATGAAACATGCTGAGCCTAGAACCTTGCTCCCTGAACATTCATGTGCCTGTGAATCACCTGGGAGTCTGGTTATTCTGTAGATTCTGAGTCTGTGGGCCTCAAGCATCTGCACTTATTCTTTGTTTTGTTTTTTCTTTTTGCATTTAATAACATTTTTTATCACAGTTTTTTTAAGTTTTTTTTTTTTGCTGTGGATCATTTTTAAAGTCTTTATTGAATTGAATGTGTTATAATATTGCTTCTGCTTTACTTTTTTAAACTTTTTATTTTATATTGGAGTATAGCCAATTAACAATGTTGTGACAGTTTCAGGTGGACAGCAAAGGAACTCAGCCATACCTATACATGTATCCATTCTCCCCCAAACTCCCCTCCCATCCAGGCTGCCACATGACATTGAGTAGAGTTCCCTGTGCTATACAGTAGGATATTGTTGGTTATCCATTTCAAGTACAGCAGTGTGTACACGTCAATCCCAAGCTCCCTTTTTAAAATTAAAGTTGATTTACAATGTTGTGTTAACTTCTGGTATACAGCAGAATGACTCTATTATACATACATACATTCTTTTTAATATTATTTTCCATTATAGTTTATCCCAGGATACTGAATACAGTTCCCTGTGCTATACAGTCACAGCTTGTTGTTTATCCATCCTATATATAATATAGTTTGCATCTGCTAGTCCCAAATCCCAGTCCTCCCTCTCCAAGCCCTTGGCAAACACAAGTCTGTTCTCTGTGACTGTGAATCTGTTCCTGTTTCATATGTAAGTTCATTTATGCTGTATTTTAGATCCCACATATAAATGATATGCTTTTTAATAAGTGATAAATAATTTGGTATTGGTCTTTCTCATTCTGACTTCCTTCACTTAGTATGGTGATCTCCAGCTGCAAGAGTCTGCATTTCTGTTAAGCTTCCAGCTGTGGCCAACACTGCCAGTTTGTGGAGCGCCTCTGAGCAACAAGGATCTAGGAGCTCCAACAGGGACCCTAACCGCCTTGGTTCCTTGCAGCCTACGCTATGCCCTAAGGAGCTGGGGTGACAGACAGCAGAGGGCAGAACTGATGAGACGTGCTCTAGATGGGCAATTCCTAAGGCAATGACCTTTCCCTTTTATTTCATTCGAGCTCTGACAATCCATCAGCAGCCATCCCTAATGGGTAAGAATTAGTATAGGGCGGGGGGAAAAAAACCTCTCAAAAACAAATTTCAAGCACCTTCCTGACCACCCCTGTGCGGCTGCCACAGCTGTGGTGATCTGGGCCATGAACCTCCAGATGCTGGTGAGGGCTTTATCCTCACTAGAAATGGGTATCTACATGCTCCTGCAGCCTCTAGTCTTTTCTCCAGATCATACATTGTTAACTTCCAATCTCTTCTGTTATTAACTCACTCAGTCATGTCCCATTCTTTGCGACCCCATAGACTGCCGTATGCCAGGCCTCCGTGTCCATCACAAACTCCCGGAGTTTGCTCAAACTCATGTCCACTAAGTTGACGATACCATCCAACCATCTCATCCTCTCTCACAGGGAAGCTAAATATTGGGGGGCCACAGAATCCAAGGGGAATCTGAAAAAAGCTATGAACACTCTCTGCTCCCCAAATACCCAGACACTAAAGGTTATTTAACATTTCAGAGGTTTCAAAGACGGTGCTGAATCTATAAAAGGAAGCCTGTGCCCTGTCTTCTAGAAGCTGTAAAAAAAAAAAAAAAAAAAAAACAGGTTAAGACTCAGAACACTTTATTTTTAAAATACAAATCCTTTTCTACAAATACTCCATGGAAGATATCATGTCCCTGTCTCTGGAAACTTTCTGCAGATCATAAAATGCCTGCAAACAGGCAACATGCCTTGTTACAGAGCTAGATGACAAATGAATGAAAGCCCAAATTTCAAGACAAAGCCACCAGCCTGGAAACAATAACTGTGATGGCCACTACCCCACCCACATTTTCTTAAAAGCATGCAAGAGATGCTGGAACTTGTTCTGTTCAGCCACAGAGGACTGTAGGATGGAGAGGACCAGAGGAGAAGCAGAGAGGAAAACTAATTAAAAAGCAAATGGGGAAAAATGAGCTTGGAAAGGGCTCACTGAACTGCTGACAGCCTAGAGTGCGGAGGTGAAAAACAAATGCAAAAGAGATTTGGCAGAATCCAAAAAGAGCAGGATCAGAATGAGAAATGAGGCCACGACCAACTCCCAGCTACAAGTCAGAGAGAGGAGTCAGAGTGACATTTGCGTGGAGGAGAAAAGAAAAAGTTCCCTGAATGAAAGGGGAGTGAACAGAGTGGACTGAAGGAGAGAGAGAGATAAGGAGGACCATGGACAGATAGCTGCTGCAGAAAATAAAACATGGCAGCATCACAGTCACACACACAGAACAGCAGAGAATCTTAATAAAAAAGAGGGAGGGGACAATGAGCAGCCTAGGCCATCACAAATCAGCTTAAAATTACAAATGAAAGCCTACCTGGTGCATGGAAGAATTTGCAGGCACCTGCAGGAGCGCCTCCCGGGCTCCACCCTCACATCACAGGCCAGGTGGCTCCTGCTCACTAACGCAGGAAACGACAACCAGAGAGACACCCTCTTATGCTCCTTTCATCTGAGCCACTGATGGTGGAGACAGGTCATTTCACTGCGGGTAGAGGTGGGGATGTGGGAAAGAGACTCAGTGTGAATGCAGGTGCCTAAGGACAGGACTTTGAAACAGAGCTGCATCTGGAAAGTAAAGTTTCCTGAAATGAGAGGCTGTGGGAGAACCAGGATCCCACAGCCAGGCGTGAAGATGCACAGCACTGCCCTGCAGTGTCACACAGAACAGAAAGTCCCACTGGCCACTCAAAGACTCGTGGACTTCTCTGCAGACCTTCCTTCCAACAAGGGGTATGCTGTTGTTGGTACCTGTGCTGTGCTTCTGTAGACTCTGGGGGTGTGTGTGCGTGCACACGGGTGCACGCTCAGTTGCTCAGTCCTGTCAAACTCAGTGACACCCTATGCTTCTGTCCCTTACAAAAGACAATGGACTCAGCAAGAGCCCAATTACAGGCGTGATGCTGAATGTTAAGGCGGCTAGCCAGTTAGTGTTTACCCACTACCAGGCTCCACTTACAGCCGTTTACTTATACAAACTCATTTATTCCTTTTGGTCACCCCAGGGGGAGGCATCATCTCCACTTTACAGATGCAGGACCAAGAAAGCAACTCGCTTGCTGAGGTCACACCTCTAATAAGAGGCAGGGGGCAGCATTTGAACCCAGGACCCTTAACAATTTCACCAGCAGTTCCCAAACTCAAGGGGCTTCCCTGGGGGCTCAGACAGTAAAGAATCCACCTACAGTGCAGGTGACCCAGGTTCGATCCGTGGGTCAGGAAGCTCCCCTGGAGAAGGGAATGGCAACCCATCCAGTATGGGAGAATTCCCATGGACAGAGGAGCCTGGTGGGCTACAGTCTATGGGATCGCAAAGAGTCAGACACGACTGAATGACTAACACTTTCAGCCTTTCCCAAACTCAAACTTCTCCACTTTACTGTCCCTTTAGAGATTTAGTCTTCAGTCATTTTTTCAGGACACCCTTTGGCCAAAAGAAGTAACTAAGAAAAGCTCCACTTACCAAAGCATTAGGTCTAAACAACTTTGTGGTGGTAGTGAGGTGGCAAAGAGAGCTATTTTCCTCACAGTTACACAATATCCTGTGACTTTCACTTAATCTCGTAACTTCCTTGGGGCACCCCAGGGTGCCTCGGCATACAGTTTGGAATCCACAGAACCACACTTGCCTGCCTTCCTCCTTCTGGTGAGGAAAAGGCATCAGCCTGCAGTAATCACACTGGCTGTTCCTTCCAGTACATGTGTCAGAGAGAAAAAGAAGTCTGCCGACAACTGCCCTCTGGCTGTCAGGAATGGCTGTGCCCTGAGCGCTCCGAGCTGCAGGGTCCACCTGGCCCACTCGCTCTCCTGCCACTTCACCCTGATAGGGACCCACGCCTTCCAGAACAAGCTGCTAAGGTCCTGCCATCTGCTTTCCCTTCCGTCCAGCCATTTCCTGCTACCAGCTCCTGGGTGACTTAGTTCCTCTTCTGAGCAGTCTCTCCACCCACAGAGAGACCTGGTTCACCTCTTCCTCTGGGGTCAAGGCCCACTTTGCACACAAGATTTGCTGGGCGACTCCAACTGGCCGTCTTCATGTGTATTTCCCCCACCCCTTTGGTGCTGAACTTTTGCAGGATGGGCTTGTATCTCACTCATCTTGGTGACTTCCTCAATGACTCTGCACAGTAAATGGCACACAGTCTTTTGAGTTTTCATTAATAAAGAATGGAACAAGAGCGAAGAATGGGTTGAGGGACCATAAGGAGGATTATGGGGTGAATGAAAAAAAAAAGGATAAATGTAGGAGATGTCCACACACCTTGCAATGAGACTCTGTAGCAACTCTCACCAAGATGAGTCTCCATCTTACCTTTTGAATCTGGATACATGTTGCACCTTGCTTTGCTAATAAATGTGGTAGAAGTCAGGAATGCCAGTTCTGAACCTGGGCCTCAAAAAGACATTCATCGCATGCTTCTGCTTATCCTGTAACCTGGATCAAACGGCTGCAAGAGGGCAGGCCATGTGGAAGGGAGCCCAGCCAACACTGGCTGGGACCTGGGAGCCTTTGCTGCAGTGTTTGCACCTGGACAAATATCTCCTAAACAACAAGATATAGAGAAACTATAAGGGACTAAAAATAACTGTGAATGTATGAGTGAGTGAGTGAAAATCACTCAGCTGTGCACAACTCTTTGCGACCCCATGGACTATACAGTCCATGGAATTCTCCAGGCCAGAATACTAGAGTGGGTAGCCTTTCCCTTCTCCAGGGGATCTTCCGCTGGGGCAAATTATGGACAAAAAAATACAAAAAGACCAAAAAACCCAACTGCCACTTCTGAAGAGCCCAGAGCAAAAGCAGGGTACTGTGCATGCCCCTGGCACCCAACACCACTACAGGGTGGTGGTAAGCCACCCCTCCGGCCACAGCCCTACCCTCACCCTATGAAAGGAACCAGCTCACCCTCCCAGTAAGGAGCAAGTGAGCAAAGGAACCTGTTACTTGTTTTCACTCCCCTCCTGCTGCAGCAGGGGCCCCAGTAAAGTCTTGCTTGAATTTCTTGTCTGGCCTCTTACCAATTTCGATTGATTAAGGAGGCCAAGAACCCTGGTTAGTTACAGTCTCAGCTGAGACAATCCTGGGCCAAACTCAGCCAGCCAACACCCCCCAAACATGTGAGAAGCCAGCTAAGAACAGCAGACTGACCCCCTAATTACTACATGAGTGAACCTAGCGGAAACCAGAACCACCACCCAACTGACCCAAAACCCGGGAACACCAATAAAAGACAGTGTTTTAAGCTGCTAAGAGTTGGGATAGCTTGTCATGTTGGTATGACAATGGCTGACTGTTGATGAACAGTCTAACTTAGGGCAGTCAAGTCCCTAGAAAGCAGGGGTTGTGAGTGTCTGTCCTGTGTTGAGCACCCACGTTATTGAGCAGATTGTGGGCCCATCTTAGGAGGTTATCTCATGATCTATTGTCAGGTATTTTTTGTTTGTTTGTTTGAAAAAATGAGAGTTTTATTCATGAACACTTAGATGTTTACCAACATTATATATATATATATTTTTAAAAAAGACTGGTTTCATATCAGTCTTTACAATCACACTCACATCTAGAGAGAAACACTGTTGTAAGGGATTTGAACAGAGTGTTTCTGAATTTTACAAGGGATTTACTTGAAGTTAGGTGTGCATTCATCATTACCCTCATCTGTAACACTACCTCTCTGCTTTGTGATCAGCTTTCTTGAGGAAAGAAAAGGGCAGAAGAGGAAAGAACCTACTTCCTATTATGCCTCCTAGAAGCCAGCAATAATAGTCACAGCCAGCAGGTATTCACACCTGTCTTACCCACCCTCTCCACTTGCATCCTCTGCCTGGAAACCAGCTCCCAGTGCACCTAAACAACCATTTCCGGTGATGATGTCAAATCCTTTTGAGAAAGGGCAAGGCATAACAACATTTTTCAAAGTTACAACTCATTCTTTTTTTCCTTCAACCTTCCATGCTTTCCCCCCTTCAATCAACATATTGCCTATTTGTGCTTGGCACTGAGGAAACCAAAGACCTGTCTTCTGCCCCCAGGGAACTCCAGTCTGATTGACCTAAGAGGCCTACTTGTCTCAACAAGAGGCTAGATAAGGGCCCATCCTTATTCCTTCTGGCTATAAAAGTCCGACATTTACAGCAGGTGGTGAGCCCTAGGGCCGGCAATCTAAAATGAGAAAGCCTAGTGACCACCCCCTCACTCCTACCATGGTGGCTGTCCCATTGGTGTAGAAAGCCTCTAATCTCAACCCCATTTCTGAGAGAAAGAAGGTCCTTGTGGAGGGTGACTGCTGCTTTTGTTGTAGGAAGGGGGAGGTGCTAGCGAGAGGGATTCTGGGAAGTGGACGGACACGTGGTGTCTCCTTTTGACCTTTCCCGAACTCTTCCAGTTGGTGGTGGCTTATCAGTTCCGTATTCCTTACCAGGATCTCCTGTCATACAACAACTCATGGGAATGGTTACTAAAGGGCCTGGCCAGGGTGGGTGGTTTCAGTCAGTGTGCTTCCCCTAACACTTTGATGGCACATGCAGTGTCTCCCCATGATGCATTTCCTCTGGAAGGCAGCTTTCAGTTCAATTTTTAGGTGCCCACACCCACTTTCCCTTACACTTTTCCAGGGAACCCTAGTCCAGCAAATTCTCAAGGCCTGAAAGCCTTAGTTTCACACATACAAAGTAGAGAAGGAATGAGGTTGAATAAGTTGATATGACATGAAAATCCAAAGGCTGGGCACAGTCCCAAGCACCTATCAGTGCTCACAAATGTTCGCTTTCCTTCCTTTCAGCTACAAAAACACAGGTGCTACCCTACACACACAAACAAACATATACACACTCACACTCCTTCAGGCCATACTTACCCCCTTTTGCCCAATATAATGTCACATTGGTAATAATAGTAGGAGCATAATGTTCTGCAAATCAGATCCCCAAAACACAGACATTCATTCAACTCTTACCCAACATCACATGGGGTATGATCAACATGGGAACCTTGAGGCTCCCACCAACCTCCAAGGGCATTATTCTTACTAGAAAGGATCATGACAACCTTCTGAACAATCCACAGAACAACTAACAAGCGAACAAGGCACTGGGGTCCCAGCAAACAGCATCTCATTATCCCACTGAAGTCAGTATTCTGCCAAGTCCATAGTGACTTTATTTTCTGGCAAAAGCATCTTTATGCTAAGCAAGACTCCGGACATGTCCAGGCGAGGGATCCGATCTATTCAGCTGGCCCTCAACTGTCAAGCACAAGATGGATCATGTCTCCTGCTCTCGAGACCTCACCCCCCGCAACTCCCACCTCCCTCATTCCCTGAGCATCTGAGCTGGTCCCTAGATAAAAACAGCCACAGCAAAAGGAGCAACATAAAAAACGATGCCAAATCTGTCTTCATTAATCACCTTCCTCTGCTGGTGTGAAACTCTCAGGAAAAGAGCCGGAGAATGACTCAGATAACCCGTTTACATAAGGAGACCTGAGTCTCTAACGTGCTTCATGTACCAACACTGTTTCCTAGTGAGTCTTTAATTTCCCCTCAGGATCTCCACGGTACATTCTTTAGATCATTCAATTGCCTTGACAAACAGAAAAACTTGAATTCCATTCTAGGAAGTAATACTACAATGTGCTTTCAGGTTGTCAGGGGTTTTGAGCTACTTCATCTTCATTTTTCTTCTTTGGAATCCTTCCATCCTGAAAGGTATTTGTGACAACAGGGGAATTTCCCACTCAAAACCTGAAAATCAAGTTTGGTCTCACCAGACCTGGATTTGAACAAGATTCAGACTTCTCCATCTTCCGCCCGCTGACTCCTCTGGGTTGTAAATGCCCACGGTGGGTACTAATCAAGTCAACTAGACCAAATTAAGCCAGCCTGACTTAGGCCTTGTTCCTTATTTTTGCTGATCTCACTGCAACCAACCATACAGTGAACAGAATGGTTATTCAGTACAAGACACTGACTTCACACGCTTCTCCCCTATAGAACAGCTGGGAGATGGTGGGGTCTATTAGAAAACATCAGCCTCTTTGGAAACTTAAAAATTATGCCTGCCTAAGGCTGCCATCTAAAACTAGTGAGGATTACAAAGTCCATTATAAGCACCAAACAAAAGCACATAACCAGGTCCTTTGGAATCAAATACAAAGGATGAGATTAAAACCACAACATAATACCACTACACACCCACCAGAATGGCTAAGGGGAAATGGACAGGAAATAGTGTACTGAGGACACAAGGGAGGTCGGCTCTCACCCGCTGGCCAACGTACAAGCTGGTACCACTATTTACAGAAACTGGTGGTTTTCTCACACAGCTGAGCATGCATACTCCCTGTGATCCAGAAATTCCACTTCTAAGTATATAGTCAATGTGCAACGTGGCCCTATGTCCACCAAGAGCCATATACTTGAGTGTTTCCAGAAGCACTATTGAGAAGAGCCCCAAACTAGGAATTATCTAAATGCTCATCTGTGGTAGAATGGACCAATCAATGGCAGCATAGTCACACAATGGAAGACTCTATAGCAAAGAGAATGGATGGTCTACAAATACACACGATGATATGAATTTCATAGCACAACACTGAGCAAAACATGCAAAACTCAAAATAGCACACACTGCAGGAGTTCATTCATATAGAGTACACAGAAGCAGACCAAAGCCATCCGTACTGGTGAAGGTCAGGAGAGTCGCATGAGTAGGGAGTGACCAGAAGGGGTAAGACAAGGTGGTTCTGAATTGCTGGTGATGTTCCGTTTGTCTGTCTGGGTGGTTAGGTGGGTGTGTGCACTTTGTGCAAATCCACCAAGCTGTACACGTGTCATGGGCACTTTCCTGCATATATGCTGCTGCTGCTAAGTCGCTTCAGTCGTGTCTGACTCTGTGCGACCCCATAGACAGTAGCCCACCAGCCTCCCCTGTCCCTGGGATTCTCTAGGCAAGAACACTGGAGTGGGTTGCCATTTCCTTCTCCAATTCCTATGCATATATATATATATATATATAATGCCAATTAAAAAGTTAAAAATAAAATCAAGGGTGGTGTTTTCTTGGGTAAGTCCCTGCTTGCCTGAGTGACTAGCCAATGCTGGTTGGCCAGTAGGTGGTGCTAAGGTTCTTGCTGACTGCTACTCTGGGACTGGTAACCAACTGGCTTAGGCACTAGACGGTTTTGTGACCTGGGGCAAACTCTTTACCCCACTTGCCTGAACTTGTTAATAAGATTGGACAGAATGCTGGCTCAGGTTCCTTCGCAGTTCTATTTCTTAAAGATTATAATGTTGCCCTCCTCATCCATTCCTTCATGAGGTGGATAGGAATCACAGGGGAAGGTGGCTGGGGTTTAGAATCCTGCTGGAACCAGAGGGAGCACCTGGAACTGACCCTCTTCATCTTAGAATGCAAGATTTAAAAGGACAGAGGCCCAAGTCTCACTATCCAGAAGCGTTTGATGTTTCCAAAGCCAGTCCAGTCTCTGATTAGACAAAATGGCAGGCACCTCACCATCTGGATCTGCAATTTCAACCCAAGAGCTCAATTTGCTGCTCATCTGTCACTTGCCTCCTTTTCTTTCCTCTAGGAAAAGGAGTCGATAGGGTATAAGCAAAGTGATACTTTTACACAAGTCAGCAGCAAAGGCCCTCTGAAAATAAAGTGCAAATATTCAAAAGGCTCATCCATATTGGGCTCCTCCAAGAACAAAACCTATCTCAATGTCAAAGAGAAGACAAGCCAAACATTTCGCACCTGTGCTGACTTCAGCAAATCAGCCTTCCTCGCCCAGTGAGGCCCAGCACTCAAGCCGGTTCGTTTACCCACACCGCTCGCTCCCTCTGGAGTCTCAAGGTCTTACTGACATCCTCCCTTGCCCTGGTTTGACGCAGCACAACTGAATAATGAAAGGAGTATTTGTGAAGAAGAATGAGAAGATGATGTGGGCGGGGAGGTGGACATAATGCAAGAACCAGGGAAATTCAAGTTTTCCCAATTTTCCATGTAAAATAAAACTTTTGTTTTGGGGAGGGAAGTTGGAGATGCTCCAAATTTCCAGAGAACTCTGATTCTACATTCTCTCAAAGCTGGACAAGAGGAGGCCAGGAAGCAAGGCGATCATATCAAGGTGTTTTATATTGTACAAAGAAGCCAACCCCATATACAACTCCCCTGACCCCCTGAAAGCAAGAGGAAGAGGAAGACAAGTGACTGCTGGTGACACACAATTGCAGGACAGGCCTTGGTCTTCCCGTGCACACGGCCTTCACGCTGACAGAACAGAGACCACCCAGCAACACTGCTCTCAAGACCCTGGCAATATCTGATGCTGATCACAACCCAGGGGCCTTTCCCTACTGATTCTCTTTATTATTTAATTCTTCTGTTTTCCCCAGAGGCTGAAAGTAAGACCAAGTTTTATTAAAAGACTATCACACAAAAAGTTTTTAAAAGTTTAAAGCCCAACTGAGAAAGGTCAAACAGAGTTTTGTTTATTACATTTTTGCTTCACTTGAACATTGAGTTTCATGGTCTGGTAAGGGCCCTGTTTTGACCCTATTTCCATAGTCATTCCATATAAAAGTAATGTAACTTTTTCCATAGCTTTATTCCCAGTAGGATAAAGATGAAGGTTTGTTGGGGTTTTTTTTGCGGGGGGGGGGGTCAGTGATGAGGGGAGCAGGTACACATCTCTGTGTTATCTATATTGTAAATACTAGTGTTGGTAACTAAACTCTTTTGCTTGCTGGGAATATCAGCTTGTCCACACCCCGGTGGACAGGAATTCTATTTGCAATGCTTCTAAATAGCTAACCAGCCATCTTCTTAGCTGCTAAAGCTAAACAGAAGTCTGGCTGATGACTCTATCTCCCTAGAGCACCAAACCCCCAGGGCAGTCAGCATAGTCTAATACAGGTTTGTTCCCAGCGTCGTACAGGTGCACTCTGAGAGGACACATAATATCCAAACACAGTCTTGATTCTAGTTGTTCAGTAATCATTTCAACCCGTACACACACCAAATGTGTACCTCTGTATATGTTGTCAATTAGGAATTAGGATAAGGCCAAATTAAAATACATGATAAATTTATTATATATAAACAAAACACTCTTATTAAAACAAGAATAAATTTGAAGAAAAAATGTTAAGTAACTAATACAAGTGGCAATAGGAAGATGGCAAAAACTATGCATGAAGTTTGGAAAATACTGATCTGCTTTAAAAGAAAAAAGTCCTGCCAAGATTCAAAGAGCTGTGGTTCCACAGTTGCCTGTCTGTGTCCTTGGGGGTCCTCCACCTTCCTTCCCTGGGCAGCCATTGCTAGAAGAATGACGGCAACGAAGCTGACAGGGTTAGGGCAGGGTGACAAGTGCGAAATCTTCTAAAAGAGAACACGAGGGCTTTTTGCCTTCAATTAAGGTGTGGCTACTGTCCAGCTGAGTCTCATGGACCAATATAGTTTGGATACATACACCGAAAGGGTAATAGAGTGAAAGCTTGAGCCTCCGTAGAAGCTCCCTGAGCTGTGGAAAGTCATCCTGCCAAGCCTGCAGGCACGGACCTCCCGAGCTCTGCTTGGTGGTGAGCTGGGGAGAGTAGATGGTGGCGCACCAACAATACATATCGTTGAGGCCTGGAGTCTGATCTCAGTGGCAACCATGCCCAGGATTCCCAGGAAGAGAGAATGTTCCAAGGTCATTCATCACTAGGCTCTCAAGATCACTTTTGAGCCGGGAAGAAGCAAATGACCAGTATCTCTGGTGAGCAACTATCTTTTTTTAACCTGTCAGTCTCATCCTGGGGTTTGCCATGTGCCTTGAGAAAGCAAGCTTGAAGGCTGAAACATGAAGGTCTGATTGGCTCAGGGACTGGAAGAGGAGTATAACACCAGGTGGGCAAGTTAGGTTTCCCAGAGAAGACCTATTTTTTCACCTTATATACTATTGTTGACACATTATTGACTGGCAGATTTCTGCAGAAACAAATGCCTGTGGCGTGAATACGTCTCCAGTTAATAATGTGTTAAGTAACTGCCCACCATCCGTAGTAAGCAGAAAATGTCTGCCTGCCCCCTAAAAAATGCCCCTGTCCTAATCCCCAGAACCTGTGAATATGTTGCCTTACATGGCCAAGGGGAATTAAAGCTGCACACGAAGCGTGCAGGGTGGGGATGGGTGACTTAGGGGAAGGGGATGAAGAGGTACAAGCTACCAGTTATAAAAGTCACAGGATGTAATGTACAGCACAGGGAGTGTAATCAATAACATGATAACAACTCTGGATGGTACATAATCTATAAAAAATATTGACTCACTATGCTGTGCACCTGAAACTCATATTTTAGGTCAACTATACTTCAGTTAAAAAGAAAATACAAAATTGTATCTGGACTTAAGGTTGCCAACTGGATGATACTGAGACGATGAGGCTAGATTATGCAAGCGGGTCCATAAGGGACCTTACATGTGGAGTCGTGTCAAAGTCACAAGAGTCAATGTCTAACAAGCATCAGGACAGATTTTTAAGATGGAAGAAAGCCACCAGTAAGGATAGCAGGCAGCCCCCAGAAGCTGGAAAACGCAAGTTAGCATTCTCCCCCAGACCCTCTGGAAAAGAACACAGCCCTGAACGCAGCCCTGCTAGCCATGAATTTAGTCCAGAGAGGCTCTGTATTAGCCCCCTATTGCTGCTATAACAAATGACCACAAACGTAGTGGCTTAAAACAACAAAGATCTATTCTTTCAAACTGCTACAGTCCAGAAGTCCAAACCATTCCATCAGGAGGAAACCAGGGTGTCAGGACCCCACTCCAGTGCTCTTGCCTGGAAAATCCCATGGACGGAGGAGCCTGGAGGGCTGCAGTCCATGGGGTTGATGAGGGTCGGACATGATTGAGGGTCGGACACGACTGAGCGACTTCACTTTCACTTTTCACTTTCATGCATTGGAGAAGGAAATGGCAACCCACTCCAGTGTTCTTGCCTGGAGAATCCCAGGGACAGAGGAGCCTGGTGGGCTGCCGTCTATGGGGTCGCACAGAGTCGGACACGACTGAAGTGACTTAGCAGTAGCAGCAGGATGTCAGGAGGGCCCTACTTGCCCCCCCACCCCCACCCACCACCCAGAAGCCTAAGACAGAATTTGTTGCTTGGCTCCTCCAGCTTCTGGGGGCTGCAAGCACCCCTTGGCTTGTGGCTGCATCAGGCCAGTCTCTGCCCCTACAGTCACTCTGCCTTCTCTCCTGTCTCCGTGTCATCTTCTCCTGACTGTCTGTGATAAGGGTATCTGTGATAGCATTTAAGGCCCATGTTAATAATCCAGGATAACCTGCCCATGTTGAGATGCTTAACTTGTATCTGCAAAGTCTCTGTCTCTTTTTCCATATTTGTTGTTGTTCAGTCACTAAGTCATGTCCAACTCTTTGCGACCCTATGGACTGCAGCATACCAGGCCTCCCTGTCCCTCACCATCTCCTGGAGTTTGCCCAAGTTCATGTCCATTGAATGAGTGATGCTATCCAACCATCTCATCCTCTACCACCCTCTTCTCCTTTTGGCTTCAATTCTTCCCAGCATCAGGGTCTTTCCATATAAGGTACTGTTTATAAGGTCTAAGAGTCAGAGCCTAAAATGTGTGGAGGGCATTATTCAGCCTACCACAGACCCACTTCAGACTTCTGACCTCCAGAACCTTAAGATAAATGTGTGCTGTTTTAGGTCACCAAGTATGGTCACTTGTTACAGCAGCAATAATAGGAAACTAATAAGCTCCTGGCTCTCAAATGTGGGCTACAGATGAGACAGCCTGGA
This sequence comes from Bos mutus, assembly GCF_027580195.1. Lineage (NCBI taxonomy): Eukaryota > Metazoa > Chordata > Mammalia > Artiodactyla > Bovidae > Bos > Bos mutus. The sequence goes on along the minus strand of NC_091618.1, from coordinate 72,752,211 downwards.
TGAGAGAAAGGAGCTAGCCCATCCCTACTAGTGACATGCTGGGGGGCCTTTGTATCTAAAGATGACACCCTTCTCACCCCACCAGATGTGAAAGACTGCTAAGATTCCGCAGCAGGTGGCCAACAGAAGCTTCGGAAATCACCCTTCTCTCTTTCCTTTCAACTACTGAATGGTTCTTAAATAAACTTTATGGTAATTCATAAAGCAAAGCTTAGGGGCGAGAAAAGAACTGCCATTCATTTCCAGGAATTCCTCTATCATATAATGAGCAGGCTCCATCCACAAATGTCAACGGGTTTTGCTCACAAAGCCAATAATCCTTACCACAAATATAAGATAATATAAGACCTTGAAGGACTGTATCCCTCAATTAGGAATAGCCTCTTCTGATAGCTTTCCTATCCTTGCAGGGCCAGAACATCACACTTTCCAGCACTCATTCATCACTGTTCTTTCTCAGGGAAGGTTATACTGCTGAATTTCTCTCTGTAGGGGTTTCTATTTACAGAATTGCGCCTTCTCACTGATCAGCCTTCAGGACACTATAGCAATTCCTGGGCAGACTCCTATCCTATCCCAGAATCCACCATGCTGGCACACCCATAGGTTCTGTCTCCAGCCCTCTCCTCTCTGGGTTCTCTCCCTTAGTGAGCGTACCCTGTCTACAACCTCAGATCCATATATCCAGCCTTGACCCTCACCTAAGAGAGCTCCAGCTCCAAACGTCCAAATGCCTCCTCCACTTAAACGTTTAGAATCTCCCCAATTGGGCCGGTCCCCAAACAGGGCTGCTAGTCGCACAAAGAAGCATCCATCGGCTTCATAAATGCCACCATGATCCACCGAGAGCTCTGATGAAACCCACAGCTTTCACATTCACGATCTCTCCATTCCTTCTTGCCCCTCATATTTAATTCATCAGCAAGTCTACCAGCCTCTATCTCCAATATTTTTCCCAAGTCTGAATTATTTTTCAATCCAGTTCAAGCTCCCCACTTCCCAATCTGACTATGTGTGTTTGTTAGTTGCTCAGTCGTGTCCGACTCTTTGTGACCCCACTAACTTTAGCCTGTCAGGCTTCTCTGTCCATGCAATTTTCCAGGCAAGAATAATGGAATGAGTTGCCATTTCCTCCTCCAGGGGATCTTCTCCACCTGGGGATCAAACCGGGGTCCCCTGCATTGCAGGTGGATTCTTTACCGTCTGAGTCACCAAGGTAGGCCCATTCAGACTATAGCTATTGGCTACCCGCTGATCCTCCTGCCCCAGGCACTGTTGCCTCCAACCTGACCCTCTACCCTCCTCAGGGCTGTTGGACATCTTTCTAAATCAGAAATCCAATCCACCCCACACTGTGAACTGGCTTCCGGCTACCCACAGACTCACACTTGACCTCGATCCTGAGGCGATCTGGCCAGTGCCTAGCCCACAGGCTCTCTTCCCCTTTGCTCACATGCACACACACTAGCCTCTGTCCTCATCTGGAACGTGAAAGGTTTATCCCACCTCCAAGCCTGGGTGCCTGCTGCCCCTCACCTGTGAATGCCCATCCTCCAGATCTTCGCATGACTGTCCTCTTCCATGCTGAGGCCTCACCTCAAAGGTTTAAGCATAGGGAAAAAGACCCTTCAGTCACCCATTTTTCTACTACCCTACTTTGTCCTCTTCAGAACAGAGTACCCGAATAGGTCTTCACTGTTTGCGGATATAAGTGTGGTGCCCTTCTGGGGGAGTACATGCTCACAGAGGGCAGGACTCTTTACCACGGTCTCCCCAGTGCCTGGCATGTCTCGGGGACACAAGGAATACTTGGTCACAAGCTGCTAAGAGTTTTACAATCTAGTCATGTCCGACTCTTTGCGACCCCATGGAATTCTCCAGGCCAGAACACTGGAGTGGGTAGCTTTTCCCTTCTCCAGGGGATCTTCCCAACCCAGGGATCAAACCCAAGTCTCCTGCATTGCAGGTGGATTCTTTACCAGCTGAGCCACCAGTGAAGCCCTTACAATCCAAGGGTAATATCAAATCATCTTAGTCTCTTTTAGCTTTTTTTTTTTTTATACTATTTTCCCTTTTCTTTAAACTGAAGTATAAAAGACTCATAATGCTATCTTTGTTTCAGATGTACAGCAAAGTGATTCAGCTTTATATATATAGATCTATTCTTTTTCAGATTCTTTTCCATTGTAGGTTATTACAAGATACTGAATATAGTTCCCTGTGCTATAAAGTAGGTCCTGTTGATTATCTAATTTATATACATTAATAGTAATGTGTATGTTAATCCGAAACTCCCAATTTATCCAATCTCTTTGAGAAAGAATGATTTCCTGGGTTCCAACAGGGAAGGCATCAAGAGCCCCCCCACACACACACACACAACATTCCCATCCCCTTTCCCGGCTCCTCTGCTTTCTTACATTGTATCCCATTCTCTGCTTCCTACCAGCTAGCTGGCTTCCTAACCTTTCATTTTACATTGTTCCTACTTCTTCATAGAGCTCAGTGGGTCACTATACTTGCTAACAACAAAGCTTTCTCTTACATCTCTCAATTCCTCTTCCTGGGAGACCATGTCCCTGGCCTGAGTATAGAAGGAGAACACCCAGGCAGAACTAGGAGTTCTAGTACTGAGATGAAGAAATCCTCCCAACAGTTGAGGGACCAAATGCATCTCCATTCCTTCTCCCTGAGAAGATGAGTACGTGACCACAGGATCATCCCAAAAGGGTGGGAGGGGTGTCAACCCCAGCAGATGGTGGGAATCAAGAGGACATGTGAAATGAGAATGAAGATTAGGGGAGAAATGAATCTCTGTGTAAACAATGTGATTCATTAAGAAAAATTAAGCAGTGCAAGGACACGTCTGATCCTTCCTTAAATGCCTGTACAAAGGCTTGCTCTTTGGTGGAAGGCTTCCTCTTGGCTCACGTACAACAGCTCCAACTTGTGCTAGGTAGTAAACATGCTATAAGCTTTTGCTCAAATCAGAGCTAATGCCTACAACACGCCTGCAAAGGAACCACAACCTCCCTTTCCAGGAGAAGGAAAAGATGTTCATAATGGTGTAAGGACAGTTTATCTGGGAGGCATGACATGTATGGTATCAAGGGCCCGATAGCATACATAAAAGGAAGCTTTTAGGGGCCATGAAAATGCTTTCATGTTTTGTTTGTTTTTAATAAGAAGGGAAAAGTGAATATAGTTCACCCTGAATGCAAACATTAAAATATACGCAATGCATTAAAATGAATGCAATCATTAAAATTTTCAGTACTTTCACATAGGAAGGGGTCTGTTAAACTCAATGTACCTGGGGCCCTCGAGAGTCCTAGGGTGACTCTGAAGAGGTGGAGTGATATACCTACGGTCACCAGAAGCCAAGAGCTGAGAAAAGGCCAGACCAGCCCTGCTCTCTTTCAGAACACCACTCATACTTTTAATGTCTCATGGAACCCTGAAAACTCCCAGGTTATAAAATGTCTCCGTCAATTTCCTGAAAATGCATTTTTTTTCAATGCAAGAATCAAGGAGCTATATAACACAGGGAACTATATTCAATATCCTGTGATAAACCATATGGAAAAGAATATGAAAAAGAATGTGTGTGTGTATGTGTGTAGACAGATATATCTCTCTCTCTCTATATATATATATATATAATCACTTTGCTGTACCACAGAGGATGAGATGGTTAAATAGCATCACTGACTCAATGGACATGAATTTGAGCAAACTCTGGGAGACAGTAAAGGACAGAGGAACCTTGTGTGCTGTAGTCTAAGGAGTTGCAAAGAGTCAGACACAACTTAGCAAATGAAACAACAAGCAGAAATTAACACAACAAAATTAACACAAACACTTTGTAAATCAACTATACTTCAATAAAATAAATTAAAAAAAAAAGAATCATAGACCTAGAAATGTACCTTTCAGGACTCACCAAATACCAGACCATTCCTCCTGTGCTTGGAAGACGAGTTGTTCCTAACGTATTAAAACAAGTAGGCTCTGAGTGTTCCTATTCCCAGGACTTTCTTCAGGGAACCCTCAAGGCAAATAAAGACTGATTTTCAAACAACTTGTTTCAAAGCTTGTCCTGGGACTAATAACTGCTCTGCGATGACGAGGCACACTCCTTAAAAATGTAGATTCCATGGCCCTGGGGCTTCCCTGGCATGTTAGACAGTAAAGAATCCGCCTGCAATGCAGGAGATGGGTTTGATCCCTCAGTGGGGAGGATCCCTTGGAGAAGGGAATGGCAACCCACTCCCATATTCTTGCCTAGAGAATTCCATGGACAGAGGAGCCTGGCAGGCTACAGTCCATGGGGTCATAAAGAGTGGGACATGACTGAGCAACTAATACTTTCACCTTTATACTTTCCAGGGCCCCACCCCCAGACCTGCGGACTAGAAATCTGCATTATAAACAAGCACCGCAGGGGAGTCTGATCTGCTGTGGAGATTAAGACCCACTGATTAGGGGTCCAGATGGGGACAAACTACCCCTTGCACAGTTTCAACATCTTCTAAATTTTCGCAGAACACAACTGAACCAAGACTTACTTTCCTTTTTCTCAACTTTACCACAAGCTACTAAGTGTTAAAAAAAAAAAAAAAAAAAAATTGTATCACTGATGACAAAACCACTCCTGGAATATGAGTCACCTAATCAACCAGGTATTTAGGGTTGTTAGATTTATTGGTGATATTACCAGTACCTACAGGGATCTGACAATGTCATCTCAACTCATTAGTACAGTTGGGTCCAAGCATTTAGATAATGAAATACCTATTTGAGTATGCACTACTTTCATTTCTTTTTCATATTAGACAGGAAGTTGCATTGATTTTTTTTTTCCCCCTCCGATTATGTGTGCTAGTAGGTTCTATCATCTGTGACTTGCATTACACATGGCAAAGAGAGCAGGACAAAATAACTGTTATAGAAGAAGACAATGGGCCTTACAGATTAAAATTTAACTAAAAAAATCCTGGCTAAAAGGTACTCTTTGAGATGTTGCTGCCAGTCTCACTAGTAGGGGAGGTCCCAAAGGACACTGCCCAGCCATCCATTTACCCACATACAAAAAAGAAAAAAAGCAATGAGCAGGGCTCTGGGGACTGGCAGCCAAAGCAGACACCTACAGCAGCACCTCTATCCAGGAACTGAGCCCTGGGCCAACCACAAGGTAGACAAGCTGTATGAAAAAACAATAAACATAAAATTCTGGCACAAGGTTGCTGGGGCAGGAGGCAGGGGATGGGAGAAAGAGGAATAGAGAGATATGAGTTCCTGGCAAGTCCAAGTCCTTGGGTTGGGTGGTTTCAAAGTTATTCAATAACAACAACAATAGCAACAATAATAATAACGCTATGAAACTAGTTGCATTTTTTCATTAGTATCAATAAACTACTGTATCATAGAAAGGAAAATGATTAACCTAGCAATAGTACTAAACCCTGGCAGCTTGCATAACAGACAAGAAGCAACATGTTAGTACAGAGCCCTTTAAGCCTGAGAACTCATTGGCAGCTTCTAAGAGGGATGGTGAGTAGTCACTGTTCTCATATTAATAAAAAGAAATTAAAAAAAAAAACCCAGCAGCAGCAGGCACTTGGCACAGGGAGCACGGCCTCCTGAGCACTGTGTCAGGCAGATAAAGACGCTGGCGCCTGGCGGCCACCAAGGCCATCACAGGCCACCATTCTGTTTCCTCATTAGCATCGTGCAGCTGTTACCTCACTAGACAATAACACCCGCCCTGGGGGATCTGACAAGCACAGGTCACCCTGAAGGCGAGGGGAGAGATGGAGCCAAAGACAAATCATAGAAATTGTTTCACCCTGACTGGAGCTGTCACAGGTTGACTAGACACGGCAGAAGATGGCTACTTCTTTTCCGAGGGCCTCTGGAGGATTCAAAAGGGCACTGGACTGCCTGCTCTTCCCCCCTCCCTCCCCATCATCTCATCTTGCCTAACAGTTGGTTACCTAACGTAGAAAGATATAAAAATAGGAGAGAGGGGAAAGTAATTTGCTGCTTGTGGCCAAAACCTAAGAGAGGAATCCTCCCCTATGCTATTCCATCATAGCAGAAGAGCGGACAAGCCCCTCTTTGGTGCCCCCCAAAAGACACATCTTTGTGCCCCCACTCACCCCTGGATCTGCCTTTACATGATCACTTAAGACTTCACTGTACCTGCTGATTCACAGATGCACCTGCCCAACTATGTCAGAGAGGATTCAAGAAAGCAAAGACCACATCCTCTCCATTTTTCAGAAACAGCACCAGGAGTAAGATCGGGCACAAAGTAGGTCTTTAATAAAAGTAATTGAACAAATAAGTACAACAGATAAGCTCCCCCAAACTGAATCCATTTTTTGTGTGTTCAAACTCCAAAGCAGCTTATGGAACACCTAGGCACTGACGTGACATAAAGTCCACGACTGTGCATTTTATTATCCTATATCATGCATGACCTTTAAAGTCTTTATGAGCCCTGGTGATAACTGACAGGAACAGAAGAGGAGGAGATAGAAAACTCTAGGCACAGCCCCAGATGGGGACGGAAAAGGAAAGGAGGGTTGAGAAAGCCGGCCACAGCTTCCAGAATGTGGAGACCCATGATCTGCTCCAGGCACTCTTGATTCAACTTCTTTTCTCTCTCCCTCCAGAATCCAGAGTCAAGAAGGAGTATTAGTTAATATGCCAACACAGGGACAGACAGGCAGCCAGGGATTGGCCTGAACTCACCTTTCCACGGCAGCTCCACGAGTCAAGATGATCACCAAGTACAGCTTCTACAGTGGGAAATAAAGCCCTTGCTTATGTTAGGATGAAGTTATCAAGGAAGGGAGAATGGCATGGCATGTCACTTCTAGGAAGGATATCAAGTGTATAACCTGGCACTTGGATCTCAATGCCCACATACAAGTAAGTAACTCAGCCTATTGGCCCTGACAGAAATGTGAGGTTGTTGGCACAGACTTCCTTAGTAGGTCTGTCTTCCTTATTCCAATGACGTCCATTACACTGCAGGGAAAATTCACAGCTCCTTACCCTGGCTATATGCAGACTATCTCGGTCAGCCACCTTCCCCAACCTCATTTCATCCTACTCCTCACTCCCCACCCCCATCTTTGGTGATGAGAACAAGGCTTACTGCATAGTAAGTGCTTAACTATTCCCTCAGTGAATAAATAAATTGAGAAGGGCTAACGGTCAACAGAGATGACATTGAAAAACACTTGACCTGTACCAAATTGGGTTTATCTGATTACAATTAGAGAGGGAAGGTCAAAGAGGGGCAGAATAGAAAAGAGAGGGAGACTAGTGGCACTGCTAATTGGCAAGGACAGCCCTGGTCCAGGAATAACAGCTGTGTCCCTGCAAAGGCAGCAACACTGCAAAGATGAGAGAAATTTCCAGAACTCACAAAGGAAGCTGATGTCAGGGGACCTCCAAACAGCCCTGTCTGAAGCATTCAGGCTGAAAGCTACACTCCCTTGGCAGAAAATCTCTTGAAATCCTTCAGGCATGACTATTAACGGTGTCCTTATCAAGGTCAGTCACCCACATATTTCTGGAACACTTCCCCCAAATTGTGACTTTCTCAGCCCTTATTGGGGCGGGGGTCGGGGGTAGTGAAGGGGCGAGAGGATCAGCTAAAACAATCATCTTTGTCCAAATAAAAGGCTAACAGCTATGTGCAAAGTCCTACATAATCAACTCTTCGTTTCAGAGAAGTTTACCTAAGACAGAGAAAACAAATCTTCAGGTATTCCAGAAACTTACTTCTAGTCAACTGCTTTAATGATGCATGAAGTGTTATGTTTGCCAGACTACAGAAGTTCCTTGTGGGCAAGAATGTTCAATTCTGCTATCTGCTCCATTTCAACAAAAGCAGCACACAGTAGGTACCCAATCAACACCAGCCTCCCTTAAACCAGCAGGGCCAATGGCAACAATGAATACCAGCCATTATGCAGAGCCATTTCCCAAGCAGAGGATTTTCTGGATCACCTTCCCAAAGTTGAAAGTTCAAATAGTAAGGGAGGAGAATAAACAAAGCAAAGGATTCTAGGTAAACCCTAAGAAAATCCTGAATGACTAAGGGAACAAAACCACAGAATGAATATCTGAATGATCAAACAGTTGGGGAAAAAATCACAGAATAAAGACATGAAAGAGTTGTTAGGCCAGCGTGCAGAATGGCGTAAAAGTCATCATGTTTCTCTCAACAGAGATTTAATCCTTCAGTCCCCACAGAGTGAATGGAACAAAGAGGTACAGGCTACTGCTTTTAGAAAAAGAAAACAGAGCATGCAAACAAAAGGCAGCTGCAGCCAGCCCTGAAATGCCAGCTTCCATCAGAAACCACCCTGACTGTCCGCAGGTGGCACAGAGGAAAAGTGGCTTTCTGTCAAAGCCCACAGCTTCTGTCCCACAGCTTCAGCCACTTGACCCTGACTCCCTCCAAGAATCCTCCAAGAATCCAGCCCCATCCCACAAGATTTTGTCTCATGAGATACACAAGTTTCTGAGTACTACCAGCAAGCAGGAAAACATACTGTCTTCCCGTGGAAGGTGGAGGATGGGGGGCAAAGAAGTGTAGTTAAGAAAGGAAGGGAATTTGCTTCTCTAAGATTCTAGCCAAATTACGTGCAAAAGATTTCCCTAACGAAACACTGGCACAGTCTAAAACCTCCAGAATGGAGTTTAATGTTTACTTTCCAATCTATCACTAATTTTGGAAGATCTGAAAGTATTTAATTTCCCTGAAATGGTACACATGCAACATTTCCTGGTGCGCTCATTTTTACCTTCTGTTAACCAAAATGTTTTAAGATAACTTAATATGCCATGAGAATACATTTCAAGGGAGCCTGGGAGCTGCACACAAATATCATTCATTCAGAACATAAACTTTTGTCTCCTGAATACTTACTGAGCATCAGAAACAGCCCAGCGCTTTGCACTTACAAGTTAAGCTGTAATACAAACCCCTCAGTGGAAGGGGCAATGAAATGCAGTTCAATGAGATGAGTTGTAAGTAGTTAAAGGAAAGGTTACAAAAGCAATGGGTCCCAAACCTGGCCTATTGTTAAACCCACACGGAGGCGGTGTTGCTTAAATGTCCATTTCTGGCCATCAGCCTAAGAACCTGCTAGAGCTGGTCTACTGTGGTGGATTGCAGGAACCCACAAATTTAACCAACCCCTCCTTCATGTGATCACAAGGCAGGTTTGGGAGCAGCTGCTATAGGAGGCACGGCAAGGGTGAGTTGACTGCGCTCACCCACACCATGTCAACTCGAAGTCTATAGGCAGCTTTGTACCAAAATGCCCACAAGTTCTCATTAACTCAGCCACCTTGGAGGGAGTCCAGATGGCCCAAGACAGCCCAGCCTCCCATCCAGCTGGACTCTGGAGCAAAAGGAGTACTCCCGAACACTTCCTGGGCATTGCTGCCAGTAGCTTGGCAGTTCTGAAGAATGCTGGGTCAGAATGCTAGAAATCTTCAGAGCAAGATATGTGCATGTCTGCCTGGGCACTTGTATTGCCCATAATGGTGAAGGTCACGGAGGGCAGCTGGAAGCCGACTAGAAGGCTCAGGGAGTTGGAAGAGGCAGACAGAGAGGGTAAGGCCTGTTTCATTTTTCACTCTGAGAAAGTAGGCTGTGGCTAACCTTCTTGATGACTCAGGGGTTAAAGAATCTTTTATTTCTAGTTATCAACAGCTTCAGCTGCTGAGGACAAGGTCTAAATAGGGCTATGATGGACTGCTAATGTTCACCCCTAACCATTCTCCACTCATTTCAAAGACTCAGAAATTGAGCAGAGCACCAGGATCTCCTGCAGTAGGTGGCAGGGTTAAGAGATGAAGAAATGTGTGCAACTTCTAGGCCACTAACTCCCCTTGCCCTTCCTCCCACACTTTATCCTCCCTTGTTCTTGTTTAGTCGCTAAGTCATCTGACTCTTTGTGACCCCATCAGGCTCCTTTGTCCATGGGATTTTCCAGGCAAAAATACTGGGGAGGGTTGCCATTTTCTTCTCCAGGGGGTCTTTCACTACCCAGGGATTGAAACCATGTTTCCTGCATTGCAAACCAATTCTTTACCACTGAGCTACCAGGGCCAAATGACAGAGAGAAACCCTGGAGATGCAGCCCAGTGGAAGGCGTTCAGGCCCTTTAGCAGAAGAGAAGTGCTGCTCTAGTCCACTTGAGTAAAAATCACTGCAGATGGTGACTGCAGCCATGAAATTAAAAGATGCTTTCTCCTTGGAAAAAAGCTATGACCAACCTAAACAGCATATTAAAAAGCAGGAGCATTACTTTGCCAAAAAAGGTCCATCTAGTCAAAACTATGATTTTTCTAGTAGTCATGTGTGGATGTGAGAGATGGACTATTAAGAAAACTTAGCACCGAAGAACTGATGCTTTTGAAATGTGGTGCTGAAGAAGATTCTTGAGAGTCCCTTGGATTGCGAGGATATCCAACCAGTCCATCCTAAAGGAAATCAGTCCTGAATATTCATTGGAAGGACTGATGCTGCAGCTGAAACTGCAATACTTTGGCCACCTGATGAGAAGAAGTGACTCATTGGAAAAGACCCTAATGCTGGGAAAGATTGAAGGCAGGAGGAGAGGGGGGTAATAGAGGATGAGATGGTTGAATGGCATCACTGATTCGATGGACATGAGTTTGAGCAAGCTCCAGGAGTTGGTGATGGACAGGGAAGCCTGGTATGCTGCAGTCCATGGGTTCTCAAAGAGTTGGACATGACTGACTGAACTGAACTGAAACTCTAGGTTGTTTAAGTCACTACTGTTTTGCATTAAAGCAGCTGCTCATGTATTCTAACACAAGGGCTTTCTTTCCTACATGGAACACAAAAACTACTGCTCAGAAAGCAATCCCTTCATACTCCCTTTTCCTCCTCAGTCTTTCAATATGGCAGACATTACCATCTTCAGCAACACAGGATAGCTAGTTAAGGTCAGGAGACTCAGAAATCTCTCTTTAATCCCCAACATCAAACTTTTTAAGTGCTAGACACACCTGAAAAAAAAACAAAAACCTTTTGTCTTCTACCCAACTAATGACTCAATCTACCTTTTGAAGTGAATTTTCCACCAGTAATTACTATGGAAACTATTCACAATTTCTGAAACAAGTCTACTATCACTTCTCCAATGCTAATGGTGTTCCCTCGGCCTGGAAGGCCCTTCCTGACCTGGAAATTCCTCCACATCAGTGCCAATTCCAAATGTAGAAATGTCCCCACCCTCTAAGGGCTTAGAGGACTTTTTAAAAAATGGATTGGAGTATATTGTGGTAAACATGCCCGTTAATCCTCAAGGCTGTTGCGATTTTTGATATCAAGAACAGCTGACTCGTCTTTGTAACCCCATCGCCATCGCCAGCCCCATGCATATCAGTACCTAGCACAGTATGAATGAATTGAGTATTTGGTGAACTAACGAATAAAGGTGTTGAATTGTGTTAATGCTATCTTGAAAATAATTTCAAAATTGTTGAAAATTCAAAAGCAGAGCATATGCCTTAAGGAAATTTCCATGTAAATCAAACAACCACAAGTATTTCCCTTAAATTATTCAATATTATACCTTAGTCTCTTAAGGTAGGCAACTCAGATTTTAAAGGATAACAGTGGAGTTAAAGATCCATGGCACTTATGAGCAACAACTATCATTTATTAAAAGCTGTACTTAGTGGAAAGACAATTTTGCACCAATTAGAAGAACAGGTAGCACACTAAGAAGTCTGAGTGGCCATATCTTTTTTCAATGATCCTTTTGCTTTGAAAGCAGATCCTACATTGAATCAAAAACATACACACATTAAATAATGTTTTTAAAAGTCCCCTTAGATAGTATATAGATTTGTTTTTACCTAAAGATCTGAAGGGGAAAAAAGTATATACACACTCCATGCTAGCACTTGAGCGCCGGAAGCAACAGCCTAAGGTCTCTCTTTCCAAAGATAATGGGAACAGTATTTTCACAAACACCAAGAATAGGTCATGGGTCACAATTCCCAAGTACAAGGCAAATCTGGACCAAGTCTATGCTCAGTAGAAATCCCCACTTTTGTGACTTGCTTACAGCATGGCTTGGGGACTAAGCAAACGTCTAACTAAAGGTTAAAGAACAATTTGGGCAATGAGAAACTTCGACTTTCAAATAATACCACGTTCAGAATATAAAACAGGAGCCTGAGGGGACCTACCTAAAATGATAACCTGAGGAAAAAGTTACTTCAAATTCTGTAAGGATCATTGAAGCCTTTTACCCTGGAGTTCCTGAAAAATAAAGCAGGTAATTCTTAAACTCACAGCATTTTAAAACTGCAGGGACCTTCAAGGCCATTTGTTCTAGATGCCCAGATATATTTAATGACTTTCTGGAAGGTGGATGGATGAACCGAGAGCCTGTCAAACAGAGTGAAGGAGGTCAGAAAGAGAAAAACAAATATCATATATTAACACATACACATGGAATCTAGAAAAATGGTACCAATGAGCCCATTTGCAGGGCAGGAACAGAGACACAGCACAGTGAACAGACTTGTGGACGCAGCAGGGGAGGGAGAAAGTGGCACAAATGGAGACAGTGGCACTGACACATACACGACCACGGGCACAACAGATAGCCAGAGGGGAGCTGCTGACGACACAGGGAGCTCAGCCGGGCACTTTGCGATGACCCAGAGGGGTGGGATGGTGGGGGAGGATCAAGAAGGAGGTGATACATGTGTACTTACGGCTGACTCATGTTGATGTGCAGCAGAAACCAACACAACACTGTAAGACAATTATCCTCTAATTAAAAATAAATAAAAAATTAAAAATGACTTGCTGGAGAACACAAGCCAGTTACGGGCACAGCAAAGCCTAGACTCCCCAGTCCTCAAAGATCTAACCCAGGGTCTCTCAGCACAGCATAAAGAATAAAGACGACTCCTGAACAAAATCTACACAGAGAAAACCAACTCCAGGAAAGGAGATAATCCAGTCCATTCAGAAGTTCATCTTAACACACACACACACATACCAGGCATTCAATACAGCAACAATTACAGACATTAAAAAGCCTCCAGGCAAATCTTACATTGGGATTCACTTAATGCAGCAGGTATTTACTAGGAATTAAAAAATGAGTGAAGCTAAAGGAAACACATTCCAACAGAGTTCACAGTAAGTGAAGGAAACAGAGGGGCCTACATACATAAATTACAAAACCACATGCTTCATCCCATATGGGAGACAAAAACAGAGTATTCTGGGACATTTCTGACTCCATGATTAAATGTTTATTTGAATCTTTCTTCCCTCTGTAATTTCTAGGGTAATGTCTAGAAAATTATACTCTAAGCTAAGTGGATAAGATGCAAGAAGTTACAGACAATGCCCAGACTAAAATCAAAAGACTTTTTCAAAACCTTTGAAAAGACAGATTGAATACTTCTCCAGAAGAGGAAATTCATCCTTGAAACTTTTTTCTAAGTCAAGTTTAAAAACATTGAGGGTATTGCATTTGTGGAAGACTAACAAGGACTCAATTCTAGTACAATATCTTCTAATTCAGATTTAGGTCACCTTCTCAGGTGGGTGAGAAATAAACCTGAACCATTGACAGGAATATTCCAAGCTGTCTTTGTCTTGAAGGTCAACAAACTCCATTATGCATGACCCCAATATCAACTGTGTTCTGGGGAAATTTGAGGTCAGAGACCACGAAAATAAAATAGACATGTGACCTTCACTTCCAGAACCACTAATAAAATACTGGAAGACATTAAGTACCTGAGCACTGGCTCAGATCAGAGAGAAAGATTTGTGAATACTAGTAAAAGAGCTCCCAACTTTAGCTCTCTCTTTGGCTTCCTGAAGCAAGGGCCTTGTTCGGGTTGCATGGACCATCCGAACCACAAAATATCAACCAATATCAAGGAGAGGAATAAATGCTCACAGAAGACCTCCCACCAGGGCCTTCACCAGAGAAGAAAATGAGGCCAGCACAGAAGGACGCTCCTCCCACTGGAAGGGCTGCTGAATGAGGCGGGTTTCAGAATCCACTGAAGTGACTGGAGCAAAACTATATAGAAGAGGGATCTACACCTCCTGGGGAACAGAGAGAATTCATGTGGGCAAGACCAAAACATTTGGATTCTAAACATGCCCCATCATTTATTACATTTTTTTTTAATACCAAAAATATTTTGTATTGGGGGATAGCTGATTAACAATGCTGTGGTAGTTTCAGGCGAATAGTGAAGGGACTCAGCCATACATATACACGTATCCTTTCTCCCCTAAACCCGCCTTCCATCCAGGCTGGCCCGTAACACTGAGCAGAGTTCCATGTGCTATACAATAGGTCACTGTTGATTATCCATTTTAAATATAGCCGTATATACCTGACCTTCCCAAACTATCCCTCTCCTAACTCCCTGGCAACCACAAGTTTGTTTCTTAAGTCTGTGAGTCTCTGTTTTGTAAGTAAGTTCGTTTGTATCATTTATTTTTAGATTCCACATATAAGGGATGTCATACAATATTTCTCCTTCTCTGTCGAACTTCACTCAGTTGACACACTCTAGGCCCAGCCATGTTGCTGCACTTATTGCATATTTTGTGAGCAAAAGTTCTGAGTGATTCAAACGTTTATTTTTACTGCACAGCACCCAGAAAGTCATATCTTCTTCAAGCTGTTGATCAATTATGGGGTGAACTTAAGACATAATAATCTACATACACACACTAGTGTATATAAAATAAGATAACCAACAAGGACCTACTGTGTAGCACAAGGAACTCTACTCAATATTCTGTAATAACCTATATGGAAAAAGAATCGGAAAAGGAATATATAGACATGTATAGACATAAAACTGAATCACTATGCTGTAAGCCTGAAACTCATACGATATTGTAGATCAACTATACTTCAATTTAAAAATAAACTTTTTAAGAGTTAATATTCTACCCTGCCTCCTTATTGCTGACCAAAGTTGTGCCAGGAATGAGTGACAGAGAATGGACATGGAACACTGCAACCGAAGTGATATTATAACCACCTGCACCATTTTTCTGGCCCTGTTCACACTGATACCTACTCGCATACTATTCTACTGAAGGCAGCAAAACTGTATTTTAATGCTACCCTTGCAGATAACTCTGAGAAAAAAAAATGTACTTTCCCCAGAAGTTGGCACATGTGTTTATTTACGGAGACATATCCTATACAACACTAGCAATAAAACTAATTCAATTTCTGGGAACCAGAGAGTCGATGTCACCTCTATCTCCTTCCCAAAATTCCATGAGGGAGAGGGGAAAAAAGCAAATTGCCACTGGCAGAGTTTCGTGTTTAAGGTGCACAGAACGATTCAAGAGCAAGTCAAGGTTTCCCAGCAAATGCCTATTCATTTACCCAGTAGGAGGTGCCACGCCATCTGGCACTCACGTCCAGTGAAAGATATATTGCTTAGGATCAATGCTGAGCAGCGAGCAAGTTTATTTTTATCCTTTCATGCGCAAAACTACAAGGACATAAATGTCTGTGTTAGACACGCCAGAAAGACTTAACGAGACTGGAAAATGGGATCCAAAAATGGGATCTGGCAGGAACCAGCTTTCATGGAACTTGATTAAATAACACCCTCCTCCCGACGCCGAGGAATCCCAACAAACCCCTCAACACCTCAGCTAGAGACTCCCTGGGAGTGGAAGGGAGGGGAGACAGCCCTGCAGCCACTGATGTCAAAGGACTTGAAGGGGCTCACACCCCAGCTGGGACTCTGGAGGCTGCCTGGGCACCTCAGCCTGAGTGCAAGGCCAGCCACAGGGGATGGTCAGCCCATCACTGGGTGCTGGACTGGCCACTCTGTGGTCTTCTCCCTCTGGGGCTCTTTGAGTCTCTCAGAACCAACCAGGATCTTCTTTTTCCAAGTGAAGTTACTACCTTTTTCTTTAACAGAAACATTATGTTTCTCATGCCAGAAATGTACTCAGTGCCAAATCATCAGAAAAGCACAAATAAAGTTAAAAAATCAGTTATCACCTCACCACTCACATATCTACTACGACGATTTTGGTATATTTCATACATACACAGAGAATGTGTGGATACACATATATATGTATCACAAAAACAATATTTTATTTGCTTTCTTATAGCCTGGTTTTATGGGCTACCCAGGTAGCTCAGTGGTAATGAATCTGCCAGGCAATGCAGGAAGACACAGGAAAGGTGTGTTTGATTTCTGGGAGGATTCCAGGGAGGATCCCCTGGAGGAGGAAATGGCAACTCACTCCAGTATTCTTGCCTGGGAAATCCCATAGACAGAGAAGCCTGGTGGGCTATAGTCCATGGGGTCACAAAGAGACATGGCCGAGCACACACACAGCCTGCTTTTATATCTTAATAACACATTTTAAGTGTTTTCTCAGGATAAAAAATATCTTTAGACCACAATTTAAAACGTAAATAGTACTCCACTATGTTACCATCCTAAAGGAAATCAACCCTGAATATTCACCAGAAGGACTGACACTGAAGTTTCAATACTTTGGCCACATGATGCGAAGAGCCAATTCACTGGAAAAGACCCTGATGCTGGGAAAGAGTAAAGGCAAAGGAGAAGGGGGTGGCAGAGGATGAGATGATTAGATAGCGTTACCGACTCAGTAGACATGAATCTGAGCAAACCCTGGGACAGTGTGAAGGACAGAGGAGCCTTACAGGCTGCAGTCCACAGGGTCACAAAGAGTTGAACATGACTTAGCAACCGAACATCAACAACAATTGGGCATTGATTTTTCTCCCACTTTTTCTCTGTTAGAAAATAATGCAACAACAGAATGTCTCTCACTCCAATCCTCGCAATTTCAGATATTACCTTAGAAAAAAAGGAATAACTAGATCAAAAAAGAGAATTCTTAGGCTTTTGATATAGTAATATTACCACATTTTCTTTCAGAAAAGTTATGCCAACTTATACTCCCCACTAACAAGGTACAGGGATGCTCCTATACCCGATGCTCTCAAAGTTTTTATTATCTATATTTTATTGTCACTTAAAAATGAGTTACCAATCAGTGAGGTGCACATGACCACTGATAATAACAACAGTAATAATAATAATACAATCATGACAGTCACTAGGCACTTACTGTGTACCAGGCACTGTTCTAAGAGGTTTACAAGTGTGAAGTATGGCTATATTCTAGACCCCACTGTATGGGTGGGGAAAATGAGGTACAGGAAAGTGAGGTCATCTGCCAACATGTGTAACTGGAGGGGCTGGGAGTTTGAATCCATGTGATCTAGTTCCAGAGTCCAGGCTCTTAATCACTAGACCATACAACCAGAGGGGGAACTATCAGGAAGAAGGAGAGAAGGGATAAGATTAACATACGGTGGACGGATCACTGGAAATATCTCCGGCCTGTCACACCCTGACCTTTATTCACATGTTCAATTATCACCATTGGTGGGGTTGTCCCATAAGTGACAAACAAGAGTTGTCTGTTCTAACAAACTAAATCTGAGAGCAAACTATGTACTTCCTATTGGCTCACTCATTAAAGTGACCTGCGTTTACTTCTTTGACATGTAACTATTTGCCTGGTCACACCAGTCCCGTAAAAGGAAGTGGCTTACTTGTCTCCTTGTAAAATAAAGTATTTGGGATTCAGTAATTTCACTTCTGGGTAGAGAGAAGTACTGAAAAAGTAAGAACTGGAACAGGTATATCTGAACACCTATGCTCAAAGCAGAATTGTTCACAACAACCAAATGGTGGAAGCAACTCAAGACTCCATTGAATAAACAAAATACGGTATACATGTGCAATGGAATATTATTTAGCCTTAAATAGGAAGAAAATTCTGGCATGTGCTACAGTATAGATGAACCTTGAAAACATTAAGCTAAACAAAAGCAGTCAGTACAAAAGGAGAAATACCGTAGGATTCCACTTCTGTGAAGTACCTAAAACAGGCAAAGGCAAAGAGACAGAAAGAAGAATGGTGGTTGCCAGGGGCTGGGGGTGGCTGCCAGGGGCTGGTTGCCAGGGCCTGGGGGTGGTTGCCAGGGCCTGGGGGTGGTTGCCAGGGCCTGGGGGTGGTTGCCAGGAGCTGGGGGCAGTAAAGGAAGCAGGGGTTGTTCTTTAATGGGTACAGAGTTTCAGGTGGGAAGATGAAACAGTTCTGGAGATGAACAGTAGGCAAGGTTACACAGTGATGGGAATGTACTTAATGACACTGAGCTGTACATTTAGAAATGGTTTAAATGATACCTTTTATGTTATATGTACTTAACCACAATTAAAAAAAATATTGGAAGCAAAGGGCCTCCTATGAGCTTTGTATCTAGTTGGGATGCTTCAGCCACTCAGGCCCTCATCAATTCCCCATAAACCTTTCTGGGAAAGGCTGCCCAACAGAAGTTGAGAGTGAGTACAAATGATTAAGATATGAAAATCCTTCTAGAAACACTCAGTCTTAAACTGCAGGGAAGAACTTGTACTGACTTCCACATAAGCGAGCAGTCTGAATAAAAGAAAAAATGGATTCCAAAGGATGGACTATAGAACCACACCTGTACAGGAATCAAAGAACTAGTGGGAAAATGAGGTGAGCATTCTCTAATAACTGCTGAGGATAACCAGCACCACCACAGGAAAGGTGTTCCCACTAGCCTATAGATCAGCAAACCTCAGGTCTCCAGTGGCCAAGAACATCAGGTGCAAAAAAACTGCCCATCCACAAGTCAGGATTGGGGCACACTTATTAAGAAGGGTACCTCTGGGAGTCAGGAGGATAGCTTCTGAACACTCAGCAACTCACTGTATTCACACAGCATCACAGAATAGTTTTAGAAAGACTCAAATGCAGAACTGTTGTCTTTGTGACTTATGTAATAGAAGGTCACTATAACATTCCCAAAGACAGCTTAATCACCATGAGACTATATAAAGCTCTTCTAAAGAAAGGAAAGCTAGAACTATCAAGGCTAATCACATATTACTGCCTAACCATAAACCCAACTCTATAGACACAGGATTAGACAGACAACACCAAGATAAGGGCTGGGCTCACCTCCCAGGCCACTATCTTATATCTTGCTAACTCAAATATACTGCTGCTAAGTCGCTTCAGTCGTGTCCGACTCTGTGCGACCCCAGAGACAGCAGCCCACTGGGCTCCCCCGTCCCTGGGATTCTCTAGGCAAGAACACTGGAGTGGGCTGCCATTTCTTTCTCCAATGCATGAAAGTGAAAAGTGAAAGTGAAGTCGCTCAGTCGTGTCCGACTCTTCGCAACTCCATGGACTGCAGCCCACCAGGCTCCTCCATCCATGGGATTTTCCAGGCAAGAGTACTGGAGTGGGGTGCCATCGCCTTCTCTGCAAATATAATTCCCCCTTATACAATAAAGAATTTGACTGATCTTAGTCCTTGGTTCTTGAAAGGGAGACTATAAATCCTTGGAATTTCCCGAGTAACAGAAGTGTCTTGGTTATTCATGAGCTCCTTGGATCACACCTGAGGTTATCTAAGATAAGCAGACTCAGATTGGGGGCTGATCATCAGTAAGACCAACCCTGTGTTTAGAGAGGTGGGGCTTTGAGGCAACCCAATCCTGAGAAGAGGAGAAAGGCTGGAGATTGAATCATTGGCCACGTGGATGGACTCAATGCCACCATAATGAAACCCCAATATACTCTCTGGACACCAGACTCAGTGAAGCTTGCAGGCTGGTGAATACAATGATGAGCTGGAAGGCGACAAACGCTAATTCCACAAAGAGAGGGTGTGAACGCTCAGCATTTGGAACCCTCTCAGGCTGTGCCTGTGTCTCTTTATTTGGATAGTCCTGATCTATATTCTTTAAAATTAAACTCCAGGCAAGAACACTGGAGTGGGTAGCCATTCCCTTCTCCAGGGGATCTTCCCTACCCAGGGATTGAACCTGGGTCTCCTGCATTACAGGTAGATTCTCTACTATCTGAGCCACCAGGGAAGCCTGATCTACATCTTTTAAAATTAAACTCTAATCGTAAGTATAGAACTTCCTTGAGTTCTGAATCATTCTAGATTACTGAACCTGAGGAGTCACGGGAACCCCAGACTTGGCAGCCAGTCAGAAGCATTAGTGGTTTAGAGACCCCAGTTGTAGTTGGCATCTGAAGGATGCACCAACTCCAGGTGGTCAGTATCAGAACTGTAACTAAGTAGCATTAAAATAGTCCTCCCAGTACACATTCCCAACTGACTCAAGTGCTATACACTGGTTCAACACTGAAGTCCACATAACAGAGCTTCACCCGCTAAAATTTAGGCAAACTGCTAATGACTAGAAATTTTTCCACCATTCAAATACTGCCATTTGCAGCAGCATGGATGCACCTAGAGATTATCATACCAAGTAAAACAAACCAGGAAGAGAAAGAAATATCTTGTGATATTCCCTTAAACGTGGGACCTAAAATATGATATGAACGAACTTTTTTTTTTAAAACAAAGCGGAAACAGACTCACAAGGATAGAAAACAAACTTATGGTTACCAAGGGGAAAGAGGGTTGGGAAGAGAAAATCAGGAGTTTGGGATTAACATATACATACTATTTTATATATATATATATATATATATAAAATAGATAAACAATAAGGTCCTACTGTATAGCACAGGGAACTATGTTCCATATCCTATAATAAACCATAATGGAAAAAAATATGAAAAAAAACATACACACACACACAAATATATGTATATATAACTGAATCACTTTGCTGTATACCAGAAATTAAAACATTGTAAATAAACTATTTTAATTAAAAAAAAAAACACAAAAAAGAAAACTTTCCCCATTCAACACTCACGCCCCTACTTAGTTGCTCAGTCGTGTCCAGCTCTTTGTGACCTCATGGACTATAGTCCACCAGGCTCCTCTGTCCACGAGATTCTCCAGACAAAAATAGTGGAGGGGGTCACCATGCTCTCCTCCAGGGGATCTTCCCAGCCCAGGGATCGAACCTGCATCTCCTCTGTCTCCTGCATTGGCAGATGGGTTCTTTACCACTGAGCCACTTGGGAAGTCCCACCCCTCCAAGGATTCACAGGTCATTGCCCTTCCCACCCCGAGGTGCTCCCATTCTCCATCCTTATGGCCATGTGCCTAGTCCCTTGGGGAAGACTGCATGCTTTCTGATGATAGATTTATTCAGCTTTGACTGGAGCTCAGGAAAACTAATATTGAGAACACTACAGTACTGGGGGAGATTAACTGTTTCCCTGAAAGTCTTTTCCAACAAAAAATACAAAATTAACAGCTGGATTACATCTGGAGCCATCTAGCTGTTAATTTTGTATTAAATTTTGTGACAAATTTCCCTGCAATAAATGAATAGATTCAAAGTTCTTCCTTTTCATTACCATCTCGCTCACCGCACGCAGAACCTCTCCACGGGTGACATGAATCCCTTTCTCCCTTCTTTTTTCCCCCAATTACTTAAAAGAATTACATAAATGCTTCTTCACTTTCATTGAATTAGTATAAGGTTAATGTTTTCAGTGTGCTTTGTACTACAATTAAAAAATGATGTAAGAAGGACATCAGCTGACTGTCCTTATAATTCATGTCATCTTTTCAGCATTCAAGGCACTCAGGACTGGGCAATCAGAAAAGTCTGCTTGCCCTCAGGGCACTTACACGCCAGCAGGGGATAAAATCAAAAAAGGGAGAGGTGCGGGCTGGCATGCATTGCATGTGTACATGTGGATAAATAGGGGGAAAGATCAATGATGCTAATAATAGAGTGAGTGTAGATATGTGGAAGAACAGGCTGTGTGTTCCTGGAGTGAAATCAACATTTTTGATTGAAAAGGGTAGGAGATGAAAACACAGAGGGATCAGATGGTTCTGAACTAAGGTATCCAATCCCTCATCACTGTCTCCTTCCCCTCCCCTGAATCTCTGCCTCCTTACACTGGACATTTGACTTTCCTACTTGACCTCTAGGCTTCCTTACAGCCAGTTCTCCATCCAAACTAAATGATCTTTACAAAACAGAAATCAGATAAGGCCATGTCCCTGATCAAAACAATCAGTATAAAACTAACTCCGCATCGTGCCAGCAAGGTTTTCCGTGTTCCAGAGGTGCTTGCCCTCCAAACTCAGCATCTTGTTCCCCTCTGCCCACACAGCTTTCATGCTGAGTCAGGTTGCTCCTGCCTCAGGCACCTACACCTGCTGTTTCTTCCTGGAGCTCCTTTCACCCTGGATATGTGGATTCCACTGTCACTCACATCTGGGCAGGTTCATCCCTCCCAGAAGTAGCCTCCTAGACCACTGAACCCTATATAGCACCCAATACATATTTCCTATCCCTCGCCCAACTGGATTCTTCTCCGCCTTCATCTCTACCTGACATATGATTTACCTCTTTCTCCACTTCCTCTATCTTTTTGCACTACTGTATCTGCTGCGCCTAGACTGATGCTGGGCACACAGTAGGGGCTCAGTGAACGGCTGCCAGATGGAGGGATGAATGGCTTCGAGGATACCACCAACCTCCTAATCCACAACCAGGTGAATCTGAGCTCTCCATGCCCCCTGCCCACAGACCACAGACTCTTGGGTCAGCTCTTATCGTCTGCCAGTGCAGAAGACAACACTTTCCATCAGATTAGGCCAACTGCTCCAATTCCCTCCCCCTGTGATTCTGATCCTAAGAGCATGAGGACGTCCTACAAAATCATCTGACAACCCAACATTTACCAAAATGGCCCCAAAGTGCTTCTTGGTCAATACATTTACCCAAATAGTGAAATAAGGATCGTCGTCCTTTCCAACAGGCAGTGGCTAGAGAGGACTCCTGGGGAGGTAGAAACCATCTCCAGGGTGCCCTTCTCTTGCACAGACTCAGTCACCACTCACTGAACTCCTTCCAAGTGGGGGCTGTGAGCTCAGCTCTGGGAACACAGTGAATCTCAAGAGTCAGTCCCTGGGGCAGGGGGCTTCATGAAGTCTAGTATGGGAGAAAGGCAAGACTGGAATCCTTCAGACAACCACTATGAGCCTCAATGCTTTGTCCTCTCAAAAATCACTACTGGAAACAGACTCACAGAGAATGAACTTATTGGTTACCATCAAGGAAGGGTGGGGGGAAGAGATAGTTAGGCAGTTTGGAATGGACGTGTACACACTGCTATTTTTAAAATGGATGACCAACAAGGACCTACGTACAGCACAGGAACTCGGCTCAATATTCTGTAATAACCTAAACTGGGAAAGAATTTGAAAAAGATACATTTATATGTACAACTGAATCACTTTGCTGTACACCTGAAACTAACACATTGTTAATAAACTATATTCCAATATACAATAAAAAAAAAAAAAAAAAAAAAAAAACAGTATGGCTGTCAGCAACCAAACTGGAATCTCCTTTGTGTGTGTGTGTATGTGCGCTCATTGACTCAGTCGTGTCCAGCTATTTGCGATCCCAAGGACAGTAGCCGGCCAGGCTCCTCTGTGTGTGGAATTCTCCAGGCAACAATATGGAGTGGATAGTCATTCCCTTCACCAGGGGATTTTTCCAGACCCAGGGATGGAACATGTGTCTCCAGCATTGGCAGGCAGATTCTTTACTGCTGGGCCAGCAGGGGAGGCCAGAATCTCCTGAGACTACTTCTAATTGCCAATACCAGGTACGGCCCCCCTTTCTGAGATAGTTTAAATACATAACTAACCATATTTGACTAGGAATTACTATGATAAAATATGGCAGCAGCCATTAAAAGATGGCTTCCAGTGTCAATGTAAAAAAAAAATTTTTTTTAATCGCTGTTGGGGAAAATACGGTGTCAGTAACTATACCTCAGGGTGAAAAGCAGGTGGCTGAAAGACCTTCTGGCCTGGTGGGAAGGCTTGAGTGGGGTGTGGGGGAGAAGACTGCCCGAAATCTTACCCCTAAGGCTGCCTTCAACACATTCACAGAGGTCAAGACAACTTTTCTCCTCTCCTTTGAGCAAGGGCAGTGGCACGAAGGACAGGTTGTGGTGACTGACAGGGCCTACCAACCTCCTGCCTTCAATCTTTCCCACAGCAGTGTCTTTTCCAATGAGTCTGTTCTTCGCATCACATCACTCTTGGGATTCAGGCTCTTCAGGCAGCAAGGAGACATGCCCTATGAGCCATGAGCCTCAGGTAACTCGCCTCTGTTTGTGAGTCAGGGATCCCCAAATGTGGGAAAGAGCAGAACCCCTGGCATCTTGGCCTCTGGGACTCCTGAAACATGAACACCCTCCTTCTGAACCAGGAACAACCCAACTAACAGGACAGGGTACAAGTTGTGGACAGAGGCCTCAGCATCTCAGAAAAAGGATGATTAATATTAAAGTCACATCTCCCTACTTTCCTACAGCACGTTTTTACTATGGTTCTTCTTTCTACCACCCATGGGTCTCACTGATAGGTGATTGCCAAAGGTCTAAGCCGGTTAGAGGAGGGGAAGAAAAAAAAAAAAAAGACAACTTTGGGAAAGCTCTATGCCATCATTTAATTTTTTTCTGGGAACTGAAAAAATACCACTATGATTCTAGGCGCTAAGTATCTGATTCCACGTAAGCACTCATGCCAAAATTACTACAGAAACAAGACAGGCAACACACAGAGCCTTTGTTGAGCTGCACAGTCATCATGTAAAAATGACAGTTATTTCCCTTAAGGGGTGATAATTAATATTGCCTTTACATAAGCCACTGTTTTTTAAGTTTTTCTCTTTTCCTGATGTTTTCCTGCATTAGCAATCAGCAGGGTGATCGACATCACTGTCAGGCTTTTTCTCTGAGAGATGAACACTTTCACCAACACTTTCCTGTAGGCAGAGAAGTATTCCCTTTTGAAAAATAAAGCAAGGGGATGGGGGGGTTTAGGGCATAGTTCTTGCCCCACAGCATTCTGGGATTCCCTTGCACCTGATCCCAAAGCCACTGGATGAGAGTCTGTCCATACTCAAGACTTAACACAAGTGAATGTGGTACAGGGAAAACTCTCCCTTGCTTCTACAATGCTCTCCCCATCAGGCCAGCCTTGCCTGCCTGCCATTCAAACATCCCCCGCCACCCCCAACCCCCTCTACCCCCTCGCAGGCCATGACACTCACGGCTTATGGGATCTTAGTTCCCCAACCAGGGATCAAACACAGGCTCAGGGCAGCGAAAGCGCCAAGTCCTAATTCACTGGACTTCCAGGAAATTCCCAATTCAAACATGAGTACTTTTGTCAGGTACTCAGTATGTCCTGATGAGTAGGCATGATCCCAGCCGTCAAACTTCAGTGGAAAGATAGACAACAATGGATCATTCAACTATAGCATAAAAGTAGAATCTACCTAGTGATTCCACAAATGTTTGCTGAGCACTGTTCTGAATGCTGAGCACATGCTAGTATACAAAACCAAGAGGACATACACAGGATAATCATAAGAACACAGAAGAAATCCATCACATCCTATCCAGGAGGATCAAGAAAGGCTTCTCTGAAAAAGGAACCCCTGGAAGGAGTCTTGAAAGATGAAAAGATGGTGGAGGAAGGCATCCCTAGCAGGGAGTGGGAGACTGTGCATCAAGCAGAGGCACGGGTGACCAAGGACGCCCCAGGGCCCGTTCCACTGCATGCCTGGAATGGGAGGCAAAGGGCCAAGAGCAGTCTTGGGAAGCAAGACAAGGTAACTGGGACCTTGATGTCACAGCAGGACTTCCCTGTTGTAGATGTTCAGTCACTAAGTAGCGCCCAGCTCTTTGCAGCCCCATGGACTGCAGCACACCAAGCTTCCCTGTCCTCAGCTATCTCTCCGAGTTCACTCAAACTCAAGTTCATTGAGTCGGTGATGCCATCCAATCGTCTCATCCTCTGTC
This sequence comes from Bos mutus, assembly GCF_027580195.1. Taxonomy (NCBI): domain Eukaryota; kingdom Metazoa; phylum Chordata; class Mammalia; order Artiodactyla; family Bovidae; genus Bos; species Bos mutus. Next base: position 72,726,248 of record NC_091618.1, on the reverse strand, counting down.
ATACCCTTGTCCTCCTGCCTTCAATCTTTCCCGCATCAGTGTCTTTTCCCATGAGTCTGCTCTTCACATCAGGTGGCCAAAGTTTTAGAGCTTCAGCTTCAGCATCAGTCCTTCCAATGAATATTCAGGGTTGATTTCCTTTAGAACTGACTGGTTTGATCTCCTTGCAGTCCAAGGGAATCTCAAGTCTTCTCCAGTACCATACAGGGCTCCACTGTAGTTGAGTAAATTTGAAGAGCCTGAATCCCAAGAGTGGTGTGATCCAAGGCCCATCTCAGATATATCATGAGATGGTTTTTAACTGCAAGTATTGCCTCTCCTGCCTCATAGGCTTGAAAATGCAAAAGACAAGCAGATTTAGATTAAGTAACTGGATACAAATACATTTCCAAAAAAATAAGAATCTTCTATTCCCAAAAATAGAAGATTCTTCCCTGTTTTAATTGGAGAAGATGGCTAGAAACCACTAAGTGGGCGGGAGGGGGGAGGGAAGGAAAAGGATGTTTTTTTCACAAGCCCCCAAAATTAAGTGAGCAAAAGCAGTTTCCCAGAGACAAACAGTACTGACTTCGTAATTCTGCGAGAACTGTTCGTTTTCATCTCTGCTGGGACCAACAGAAGCCGCACGGAAACGCTCTTCACGCTCTTCACGTCCCGTGCGGCCTGCTGCCACTTCACACCTCAGCAGGAGCCACACCAGCCTCCCAGCTCTGCCGCCAAGTTCGTCTTGCAGAAGCCAGCCTCTGACAGATCCAGAAAGGAGTGAGAGTACATATTCTCACCACAGAGGGTGGCTGCAGAGAAGGCTGCTTTTTCCAAATAATATTTTACATTAATTTACCAGTTCAACATTCCCAAGGGCCTTCAGACTGAGGACTGCAGTTCTACAACGTGAAGGACAATTTCAGATCCCCACAGCCCAAAATTCAACTATTAAACATTCCATCCCCATAGACAAGATACACTTACTACTCAGAAAATGGTACCCTGAATATAATACACTGAAACAATGAGCTCACACTGCGACATTATAGTTTCCAATCAAAATCTAATTAAAAGTTGCTATATAGTGTATCCTGCTTATTCACCAAAGTTTAAGCCTACCAGCTATTCTAGCTTCAAATGAACTTGATAGCTTTGATACAACCACAAACTCCAATTTGATAACTACACAATTATCTGCCTTCCAAATAAAATTCTAAAGCCCAACAAGTAACATCATAATTAGGTTGGTTACATTTTTTATTATGGAAGGAAGCATATTAAATGTTACTACCTCGAAGGCCAATGTTTCTCTTAGGGAAGCCACACATGAAACAAACTGGGGAGTTTTGTTCATCTCCCACTACAAGTTGCCAAGATGCTTAACTGTCACATTTTAGAACACTTCAAAAGTTCCCAGTCAGAAACAAAATTGAGAGATGGGTTAAAGAGTAGTTTTCTTGGACTTTCCTGATGGTCCAGTGGTTAACAATCTGTCTGCCAATGAAGGAGACATGGGTTCAATCCCTGGTCCAGGAAGATTCCACATGCCTCAGGGCAACTAAACTCATGTCCCCCAACTACTGAAGCCCCCAAGACTACAGCCTGCGCTCCACCGCAAGGGAAGCCACTGCAGTGAGAAGCCCGAGCACCACAATTAAAAGTAGTCCCCACTCCCCACAGCTAGAGAAAGCCCTCATGCAGCAACAAAGACCAAAAACTGCTTTACCAGACATGTTTTCATTCTCTTTCATTCATTTTTCTTAAAGATCCCAACCATATGTTCATCGCAGGATTATTTACAATTGTCAAGATCTAGAAACAACTCAAGTGCCCATCAATGGATGAATGGATAAAGAAGATGTGGTATATACACACAATGGAACAATACTCAGGCATAAAAAAGATGAAATCTTGTCATTTGCAACAACATGGATAGACCTTGAGGGAATTATGCTAAGTGAATAACACAGAGGAAGACAAATACTGTACAATTTCTCTCATGTGGAATCTAAAGAACAAAAAATAAATAAATGAACAACCAACAGAAAGAAACACGTAGACACAGAGAAGAGTAGTGGTTGCCAGAGGGGAAAGGGTCAGGAAGGAGGGACGGGGGATGGATAAAAGGGATCAACTGTTAGATGAAAGGCGGAAACTAAGTTTTTGGTGGTGAGTACGCTATAGGGTACCTAGAAATAGTAATATGATGTTGTATACTTGAAGCTTAGATAATGTTATAAACCAATGTTACTTCAATAAAAAATAAAAATAGGTCTTAACCATCCTAACAGCTGTGTACCCAGCACAGGGAACCCCAGCATGGATCATTATTTAACCATTCCCCTCCTTCATACAACTCAGCTATGTCCAGCAACAATCACACAATAATCATCATTCTACTCTTGAATCCTTTCGTTTTAAAATGAATATTTAAGTCATGTGGCAGCCTGGATGGGAGGGGAGTTTGGGGGAGAAATGGATACATGTACATGTATGGCTGAGTCGTTCTGCTATGCACCTGAAACCATCACAACACTGTTAATCAGCTATACCACAATACAAAGTAAGAAGTTTAAATAAATAAAATGAAGGCCAACTTTAAAGTGACTTCTAAAACACAGCACAAGTTTTCTTCCATGATCTAAAATACGCACTTACCCAGCAACATGACACCTAGGAGTTCTCACTCTCTCTTTTAAATCTTAGTCACACATCAAAACCTCCAAATGGTCACACAGAGTGACGGAAGTGAAGAAGCTCGATTTCTGTTTCTTCATCTTAAAATGCACTATCGCTGTTTATCTCGAAGTCCTATTTAAATTTAAGAACAGGTTGTACCATAAGGACAAAAGGCACGAAGTACTTCTAAAGAAGCTCCAACACGGCCAAAGCACTGGGATCGCACTCTCAAGTCAATGAGTATCAGTCCACGAGAGTCAGGGCCAACTGGATAACAGAGCTGCCCAAATTAATGTCCATGTACAATACAATGCTTATTAAAGGGAAAGCTTTTAAAAACATGTGCTAATCTGATTGTGTAACTAAATATATACTTGAAAAGTGAAATTGTTACTCACTCAGTAGTGTCCAACCCTTTGCGACCCCATGGACTGTAGCCTGCCCTCTCCTCTGAACATGGAATTCTCCAGGCAAGAATCCTGCAGTGGGTAGCCATTCCCTTCCCCAGGGTGTCTTCCCAAACCAGGGATCAAACCCAGGTCTCCCACATTGCAGCAGATTCTTTACCATCTGAGTGTTTATGTATATATATGGGCTTCCCAGGTAGTGCTAGTGGTAAAGAACGCGCCTTCCAATGCAGGAGACATAAGAGATGAGGGTTCAGTCCCTGGCTCTGGAAGATCCCCTGGAGGAGGGCATTAGCCACCCACTCCAGTATTCCTGCCTGGAAAATCCCATGGACAGAGGAGCCTGGCAGGCTACAGTCTATGGGGCTATAAAACATCAAACATGACTGAAGAGAATTAGCACAGCACATCTGTATATATATAGTTATTCTGGCACTTTTTAAATATTGGAATATAATTGCTTTACAATGTTAGTTTCTGCTGTTCAACATCATCAACCAGCTGTGTGTGTGCATTAGTTGCTCAGTCATGTCCAACTTTTTGCGACTCCATGGACTATAGCCCACCAGGTTCCTTTGTTCATGGGATTTTCCAAGCAAGAACACTGGAGCAGGTGCCATTTCCTACTCAAGGGGATCTTCCTGGCCTAGGGATCAAATCTGCGTCTCTTGCATCTCCTGCAGAGGCAGGCAGATTCTCTACAGCTGGGCCACCTGGATTACTTGGTCATAAAAAGGAACAAAATTGAGTCAGTTGAAATACTGTATTAATAGTTGGTCCTAGAGTTAGTCATGGAGAAGGAAATGGCAACCCACTCCAGTGTTCTTGCCTGGAGAATCCCAAGGACGGGGGAGCCTGGTGGGCTGCCATCTATGGGGTTGCACAGAGTTGGACATGACTGAAGCGACTTAGCAGCAGCAGAGTCAGTCACACAGACTGAAGTAAGTCAGAAAGAGAAAAACAAATACCATCTATTTACACATGTATATGGAATATAGAAAAATAGTACTTATGAACCTATTTGCAGAGCAGGAATAGAGATGGAGATGTAAATAAAGGATTATATTATTTATATGTTGTTTTTCGGTCTCTAAGTTGTTTCCGACTCTGCAACTCCATGGACTGCAGCAGGCCAGGCTTTCCTGTCCTTTACGATCTCCCAGAGTTTACTCAAACTCATGTCCATTGAGTTGGCAATGCCATCCAACTATCTCATTCTCTGTTGCCCCCTGCCCGCAATCCTTTACATGTATATTATATATATACAATTTACATAATCATATATAAATTATTCCCTGGAGAAGGAAATGGCAACCCGCTCCAATATTCTTGCTTGGAGCATTCCATGGATGGAGGAACCTGGCAGGCTATATAGTTCATGGGGTTGCACAGCGTCTGTCATGACTGAGCACACACACATACATATATATCAATTATTCAGAACTTAGACAAGCAAAAGGGTTTTTCCCAGAAAGTATTTTCTCATTAGCTTTGTTTAGAATTGCCCACATAAGCTGATAAGGAAAAAAAGCAGAAGGTTGAAGTCAGCTGTATTGGTTTTAGGCTCTCTAAAGGCTCCACCCTCTGACAGCCCCACTTGGAGTGGACCACACCCATGGCCCCACCCATGGGAGGCAGCTGCACACAAGCAAAAGAAGCCTACAAACAGAAGCCTTCTGAACACACAAAAATGTAAAAGTTCAGACACAGAAGGTTTTGTGTCACCAACATTTGTAGTGAAGGTAAAACAGGACTTTTCAACATCAGCACTACTGACTATTCGGGCTGGATAAGTCTCTGCTGTGGGCATGTCCTGCATGCCATAGGGTGTTTATCTGCATGCCTAGGCCCTACCTTCTGCAGTCACAGACCAGCAATACACTCCCACACCCTCCACCCTAAGAGGTGAGAAAGGTCATCCCCCATCTCTGGACAGCTGAGAGTCCCTGGGGTGGAGGTTAGAAGAACTTGTAACAACACACAGATCAAGCCCAGTGCTCACCCCAGGGAAGGAGACTTTTTTTTTTTTTTTTAATAGCACCCTTTTAATTCTTCACAAGTACATCTATTTCTAATTCAAACACACATATTTAAATACACAAAGAGTATGCGACTGAGAAAAACACAAGCAGCCCTCACAACTTATTTTCCTTTATTTTCAAATATTTCCCTAGTGAACAGAAACAAAACTAGCATCTTCCCAAAAAGGCCATTCAAACCAGTGAAAGATACTCTGTAAACAAGGACATAAATGATTATTTTAAAGAAAGTATTTCTGGATTATCCCTTGGAATCACTTCTTTCACGCTCTGTTCTAACTTGCTGTGGTTTCTCCAGGTCAAAGCAGCCTGGAAGGAGCCAATCGGAAAGGTGGTGTCAAGGCCAGTGTTGGAGAACCTGGCAGGGAGGCAGCCTGGGTATTACCAAAAGAGCCTAGTTTTGAAACCTGGCTTTGAGTCTCTGTTCTACCTAGCACTTTCTCAACCTGGGGCCCTGCCCAAATCACAACCTCACAAGAAGCCAGCTTTTATTTATGAAATCAAGGGTGATGTATGCTTCTGAGAACTGCCCCGAGAACTAAATCATTTTGTAACAGGAGGGAAGGGGGCAGGGCACCACTTTTGAAAGTACGACATAGTCCAAGGACACAACATAAACCAATTAGAATCAAATGGGTCCAAGATGGTGGACACGTCCACTTTGACGGATCCTCAATCAGCAAGCTAAATGACGCACCCTGAGGCGCCATGACAGTTCCAAGGCACTGTCAAAAGACCAAGGAGTGGGTGGTGGCCCAGTTCCTGGAAATCTCCACCCCTTCTCCAAAACAGATGAAACAATCCTCCCACTGATTAACATATGAAATTACCCAGCCTATAAAGACTAACCACACCACAACTCGCCCTCTGTGATGGCCCAAACTCAGCGTGTGGAGTGTGCTTCTCTCTGAATCTGAATAAATCCATTTCTTAACTATCACTTTGTCTCTTCTGCAATGAGACATCAAGAACCTGAACTTCATTAAGTCCTGAAACCAGGTACAGTGGGTTTTATCTGGGTTTGAGTCCCAGCCATGTGGGTTTGAGTCCCAAACTGGGTTTTGACTGGGTTCGACTCCCAGCCACGTGGGTTTGAGTCCCAATGTGAGGTAAATGGTTTCAGTTTGAACTATGTGGAGGTTTTCATACACATATCAAATATTATTACCTTTATTGTAGAATTATACACATCAGGAATCTCAACCAGAGCTAACTGTTGGCCTTACCAACAGGAGTTTTATCACTGAAAAGAGCTGCTGGGTTGGTTCCAACAGCATCAACAGCAGATTCAGGAGATGGAAAAGAGTAGGAAACAAATATGAACGCAGAGAACACATGGTGAAGGGCAGGGAGCCTGACTGCCTGGGTTCTCATCCCATTGGGTGATGCTCAGCAACCTTCTGGCCTTATGCCACCTTGGTCTCCATCTACGAACTGGGGAAAACAGTGGCACCATGATGGCCATCATTTGAAATCATGATGCTCTATAAAATCTACAAAAATCGTGAACACTGACTTGGCAAATATTAAACCAGTACTCCTAGGGGAAGGGAATATGTGGTTAGGTTTCCATGATCCTCTAATTAGAACATTTTTGTCATCTGATCAGTGCATAATCATCCACTTGGACTTCCCTGGCGGTCCAGTGGTTAAGACTCTGTGCTTACACTGCAGGGGGTGCAGGTTCAATCCCTGGTTGAGGAACTAAGATTCTGTGTGCCCAGTAAATAAAAAATAAAACAAATACTTAATTTCACCTATTAATTTTTCCAAAAAATCAGAAATAAATTATTTAAAAAGTATATCACCGTGTTTTATGTGTTTCTGTTTTAGGACACCTTATTTACTATATATTGTTGGTTCATTAAACTGAAATCGCAGCCAAAAGGGCTAAGCTCATGCTTGAAGCAGCTTATCTAATATACCTGTTTTTTCCCTAAGGCACAGCACAACCTTCTTGCCCTCAGGAACTCTAGATACAGTCCCAGTACTAGGCTTGGGGGCCATTTTAAACAACAAATCACCAGTCAAAAAAAAGAAAACTCAAAACATGCCAAGAGTTGCACTAATTATACCATGAAGAAGAAAGTGAAAGTGAAGTCACTCAGTCGTGCCCAACACTTTGTGACCCCATGGACTGTAGCCTACCAGGCTCCTCAGTCCCTGGAATTTTCCAGGCAAGAGTGGGTTGCAATTTCCTTCTCCATGGGATCTTCCCAATCCAGGAACTGAACCCGGGTCTCCCACATTGCAGGCAGACACTTTACCATCTGAGCCACCATGAAGAGGACACCTACTTAAAGTATAAGACCTGAAACAAAAAGGCAGAAGATCTCCTGAGCTGGGAATGCGCACATCAGTAACTCAAGTTGTCCTCCATTCTGTGTCTGTAAAGAGTTGCACAAGCACTGCACTGATTTGGGTCTTATACACATAAATTTTAACAAGGAAGCAAATATGTACATACAGAATGTGCAAATAATGAGGATCAACTGTACTGAGTTGCTCTGAGTAGGTCTGATGATTCAATGAATGAACACAGATAAAGTGCTAAGAACACTGCCTTCCCTGTGTAGTAAACTGTAAGTTGCTCAGCTGTGTCCTACTCTCTGCGACCCCATGGACTACATAGTCCATGGAATTCTCCAGACCAGAATACTGGAGTGGGTAGCCTTTCCCTTCTCCAGGGGATATTCCCAACCCAGGGATGAAACTCAGGTCTCCTGCATCATAGGCGGATTCTTTACCATCTGAGACACAAAGGAAGCTGTGTATAGTAAGCACTCCACAAATGTTCTCTGTAATTATTAGGGAGTCAAACAAGTCCATAACGTATCACATGGTGTAAAAAGTTGAGCTCTTTCAAATCCTAAAAGATGATGCTATGAAAGTGCTGCACTCAATATGTCAGCAAATTTGGAAAACTCAGCAGTGGACACAGGACCGGAAAAGGTCAGTTTTCATTCCAATCCGAAAGAAAGGCAATGCCAAAGAATGCTCAAACTACCACACAATTGCACTCATCTCACACACCAGTAAAGTAATGCTCAAAATTCTCCAAGCCAGGCTTCAGCAATATGTGAACTGTGAACTTCCAGATGTTCAAGCTGGTTTTAGAAAAGGCAGAGGAACCAGAGATCAAATTGCCAACATTCACTAGATCATCAAAAAAGGAAGAAAGTTCCAGAAAAACATCTATTTCTGCTTCATTGACTATGCCAAAGCCTTTGACTGTGTGGATCACAATAAACTGTGGAAAATTTTGAAAGACATGGGAATATCAGACCACCTGACCTGCCTCTTGAGAAACCTGTACGCAGATCAGAAAGCAACAGTTAGAACTGGACATGGAACATCAGACTGGTTCCAAATAGGAAAAGGAGTACATCAAGACTGTATATTGTCACCCTGCTTATTTAACTTGTATGCAGAGTACATCATGAGAAACGCTGGGCTGGAAGAAGCACAAGCTAGAATCAAGATTGCTGGGAGAAATATCAATAACCTCAGATATGTAGACAACACCACCCTTATGGCAGAAAGTGAAGAACTAAATAAAGAGCCTCTTGATGAAAATGAGAGGAGAGTGAAAAAGTTGGCTTAAAGCTCAACATTCAGAAAAAAAAGATCATGGCTTCTGGTCCCATCACTTCATGGTAAATGGGAAAACAGTGGAAACAGTGTCAGACTTTATTTTGGGGGGCTCCAAAATCACTGCAGATGGTGATTGCAGCCATGAAATTAAAAGACGCTTACTCCTTGGAAGGAAAGTTATGACCAGCCTAGACAGCATATTAAAAAGCAGAGACATTACTTTCTCAACAAAGGTCCATCTAGTCAATGCTATGGTTTTTCCAGTGGTCATGTATGGATGTAAGAGTTGGACTATAAAGAGAGCTGAGCGCCGAAGAATTGATGCTTTTGAACTGTGGTGTTGGAGAAGACTCTTGAGAGTCCCTTGGATTGCAAGGAGATCCAACCAGTCTATCCTGAAGGAGAACAGTCCTGGGTGTTCATTGGAAGGACTGATGTTGAAGCTGAAACTCCAATATACATACTCCAATACTCCATACACATACTGTCTGCTCTCACATACATTCTCTGGACACCTTGTCCTTTTTGCAACATATGGTAGCAAACTCCATTTATCAGTTTATCAAACTCTCCTGCCACCTAGCTTCCACGTAGCCGGGCACCAGCAGCTCTTGGGAAGACAGGAGAGGAAAAAGGCGGGGGTCTCTCACCCCTTTTCCAGCCACCCACCGGCATCTCTGCCAGGGATTCAGTCCTTTCTGGTATCATGGCCAACTCCCATGCCCCCTGCAGCCCCAGGGGTGGGTATCTTCCGGTGGCTGCACACAGTCTCTTTGGTATGTCATTGTCACCTCTTCCATCACCTACAAACCCAGTTTTCTGTAGAAAGTTCTCTGTTCACAATGCTTAGTCCAGTTATCCTGACATGCCACCACACATGACTCTAGAAGGACAGTAAACCAGGCAAATCTCCTGCCAAGACAGGCCCCACCACACACAGACGCCCCCGTCCCTCCTGCAACCTCACCTCTCACATTTGGAATCTCTGGATTAAAGACAAATAAAGGTCCTTTAGTTTCTCTTTTTTAATTCACTGCTTGCAGGGGGAAAAAAAATGCACTTACAAAACTATTAGAACTAAGCTATGAGAACTATTCTTCAGCTTTTTATCAAGTACATTACCTTCCCCATCTTTCAACATAGGCTCCTGGCTGCCCCTGCATCAAAGGCTTCTCGCTGTATAAGTGCTATTTACTTTAAAAAGATTAAGCAGTACTCTCAACTCCTACACACCTTGATTTTTTTTAAAAAAAAAGATCCAAATGCAGCCAACGGCACATGGCCAATTTACTCTCCTGGTCAGCACTGGCCACTGCTGGCTGCTGACAGTGGCTGGTATAATCAATGTCCATTAATCCTGAGGCAATTTCCAATCTTCTCCTCCCATTGTTTCTTATCCAGGGCATATAAAAATGTAACGCCTGACGATAATCACGTACAAGCATGTAAAGAGAAGTAAAGCAGCTCATGCAGATAAAAGGATGCAAGAATGAATCAGAGAAGCAGGAGGTGGGGGGTGGTGGTGGAGGGGATTGTGGGCAATGCTTGCTATGCACAGAACGCATATTCCTCTTCTCCCTGGACACACAACTGGATGAGGTGTCTCAGCAAGGGGCAGGGGCGGGGGCGTGTCCAGGGGACCTGTATCTGTGCCCCCTTCCACAGGCTAGAATGAGCACTGCAGGGTGATCCTGGAGGACAAGGGTTCACAAAGTCAAGCCCTATCCAGCCTTGGTCACGAAATAGCATTTTTTTTTAGTTGAAGTGTAGTTGATTTACAATATTTTGTTTCAAGTATATAGCAAAGTGATTCAGCCATACATATATATCTATATTCTTATTCTTTTCCATTTTAGGTTACTGTAAGATGTTGTTTCCTGTGCTATACAGTGAGTCCTTGTTGTTTATTTTATATATGGTAAAGGGCTTCCCTGGTGGCTCAGAGATTAAAGTGTCTGCCTCCAATGCGGGAGACCCGGTTTCAATCCCTGGGTTGGGAAGATCCCCTGGAGAAGGAAATGGCAACCCACTCCAGTACTCTTGCCTGGAGAATCCCATGGACGGAGGAGACTGGTAGGCTACAGTCCACAGGGTGGCAAAGAGTCGGACACGACTGAGCGACTTCACTTTCACTTTCAATGTGCATCTGTTAATACCATACTCCCAATTTATCCCTCCCCCTCTTCCCCTTTGGTAACCATAAATGTGTTTCTTTGTCTATGAGTCTGTCTCTGTTTCATATACAAGTTTGTTTGTACTATTTTTTAGATTCCATATAGAAATGATATAATATTTGACTTTCTGACTTACTTCACTTAGTCTGATAATCTCTAGATACATCCACGTTGCTGCCAATGGCACTATTTCATTATTTTCATGGCTGAGTAATATTCCGTTGTATATTTGTACCACATCTTCTTATCCATTCATCTGTGAATGGACATTTAGGTTGTTTCTATGTCTTGACAGTTATAAATAATGCTTCAAAGAACATGAGGTGCATGTATCTTTTCCAATCCAAGTTCTCTCCAGGTATATGCCCGAGAGTGGGATTGCTGGATCAGATGATATCTCTAGTTTTTTTTGAGGGACCTCCATATTATTTTCCTCAGTAGCTGCACCAATTTACATACCCATAAACAGTGTAGGGGGCTTCCCTGGTGGCTCAGAGGTTAAAGCGTCTGCCTGCAATGTGGGAGACCTGGGTTCGATCCCTGGCTCAGGAAGATCCCCTGGAGAAGAAAATGACAACCTACTCCAGTGTTCTTGCCTGGAGAATCTCATGGATGGGGGAGCCTGATGGGCTACAATCCACGGGGTCGCAAAGAGTCAGACACGACTGAGCGACTTCACTTCACTTCAAACAGTGTAGGAGGATTCCCCTTTCTCCAAACCCTCTCCAGAATGTATTATGCTAAATGAATTCTTTAAAAAATTTTTTATTTTTAATTAGAGGATAATTATTTTACAATATTGTGATGGTTTCTGCCATACATCAACATGAATTGGCCAAATGTCCCCTCCCTCTTGAACCCCCCTCCCACCTTCCCTCCCCATCCAACCACTCTGGGTTGTCACAGAGCACAAGCTTTGGGCTCCCTGTGGCAAACTCCCACTGGCTACCTATTTTACATACGGCAATGTATATGTTTCAATGCTATTCTCTCAAATCATCCCACCCTCTTCTTCCCCCACCGTGTCCACAAGTCTGTTCATTATGGATCCATCTCCTTTGCTGCCCTGCAAGTATGATCATCAGTACTATCTTTCTAGATTCCGTATATACATATTAATATATTTGTCTTTCTCTTTCTGACTTACTTCACTCTGCATAATAGGCTCTAGGTTCATCCATCTCATTAGAATGGACTCAAATGCATTCCTTTTTATAGCTGGGTAATAGTCCATTGTGTATATGAACTACAACTTCCTTATCCATTCATCTATTGATGGTCATCTAAGTTGCTTCCATATCCTAGCTATTGTAAATAGTGCTACAATGAACACTGGGGTACACGTGTCTTTTTCAATTACAGTTTCCTCAGGGTATATGGCCAGTAATGGGATTGTTGGGTCATATGATAGTTTTATTATTAGTTTTAAAAGGAATCTCAATATGTTCTCCATAGTGGCTATATCAATTTACATTTCCACAGCAGTATAAGAAGGTTCCCTTTTCTCCAAACCCTCTAAACGACTTTTTAAAAGGGGTTATTTCCCCATCTCCACCAGCCTAAAACTGTGAACGAGGGAAAAAAGCAAACTGGCACTGGGGGCAAAATGACTGTCCACATTGAAACACACACAGGCACACACACACACGAGGTCTTTCTGTTACAGAAGGTCTTGAATGCATGGATGTGTCCTTTTCAAATGAGCTGGGCAGACACCTGGTCAAAGTGGCCATGGGGGTACATGAAATAATCCCCAGCATGTCCCTTCCAGACAGATCTCCAAAGGGAGAACCACCTGAGTGAGGGTCACAGGAATAAGCACTGTTCCTGGTTCCCCAGCTCCTGTTAGGGAGAACTGTGCCCTGCAGACCAACAACGCTTTTACTGTGTAGTACAAAAAAAACAGGATTCAGAGAGGTCAGGGGGGGGCCTTTCAGCAGAAACAAAGCTAAGACCCCCATCTCCCAGGTCAATGCTACTCCAAGCGGGGTGGGGGGCGCATCCACAGAGCAGGGCCAGTCCACAAAGAGTTTCTGGTCTCTGAAGTACCAAAACCGAGGGTAAGTGTTAACTTTTACAGCCAGTGGACAGGGTAATTTTATGTCTTTGAATCTCATAATAAAATTGAAGGCTTGTATTTTAGACTTCTTTTTTTATTTCACTTTTCTAGTAATTTATTTTTATGGTAACAGTCTGTGATTGTTTAGAATTTTAAAAGCTGGTTCTGTTTCTGTCGGTACCCAGAGTCCCCAGACTCTTCTACCAAGATCACTGCACCCTCTCCCCCAATCCTTCCTACCTCAGGCTCACCCAGGGTCTCCTCCACCCACCCTTCACCCTTCCTTTCCAGGAGGTGCCTCCCCTTAGACAGGTGAACTTTCCTGGAGCCCCTCCAATGAATGCGCTGTGGATACCAATTCCTGTGAGCCATCCTGAGCTCAGGCCAAAAGGAAGTCAAGTGATTAATCAGTCCTCCATCCACACAGCTACAATAACACAGGACTCTGGTCCCAGAAAGGCTTCCCTGGTGGCTCAGTGGTAAAGAATCCATCTGCAATGCAGGAGACCTGGGTTTGATCCCTGGGTCGGGAAGATTCCCTGAAGGAGGATATGGCAACCCTCTCCAGTAGTCTTGCCTGGAGAATCCCATGGACAGAAGAGTCTGGCAGGCTACAGTCCATGGGGTCACGAAGAGTCAGACACGACTTAGCAGTTAAACAACAATGACAACAACTAGTCCCAGAAAGCAGTCACAGTACAAGAAGAAAGGACTGGAAACCTGTCAGTAGCTGTTACCCACATTAATTAACCCAAGAGAGAACCTCAGCATGCCTGACAGATGATGTCTATTCATCATCTCAACCTGGGATGAAAAGTGAAGGAGACTTTGCCTCTCTCCTCCAGGGAGATGGGGATACACGGAGAGATCCCACACTGGCTTGGAGAGAAAGGAGAGATTATTTATAGAGTGAGTCATGTGTGTGAGTGAGTGTGTGTGAGTACGTGAGTGTGCACAAGTGTGTGCGTGTGCGTGCGTGAGTATGCACACATAAGAGCTAGTGTGCATATCAGAGACAGTGTGTCTATGTGTGTGGCATCAGGTATGATGAAGTATTATGGGAAGGGAAGGGGATGTGGAGACCACATTAGCTCTGCCCAACAGGACCCACTGAACAACCCCTTACAAGGAAGCCCGAGCTAGTGGGGAGGAGGACCTGGAGAGAACTATTTAAACACATACATCTCCTTGAAAATGAATGCAGAGAAAACCAGACAAATGGCAATGATGGCCATGACCTAGCAGAAGGAACAAAAGAAACCCCAGGAAACAGCAGAGTCAGACAGCACCACCCGTTCCCAGAGTATGGACACTATGCGGGGCTCAGTGTCTGTCTCGGTTCCAGGGAGACCACACTGTTTCAGAATTTCCAGAGACAAAAGGATAGTAATTTTAATTTTCAGCACCTCTCAGTTATTAAGACATATGTCAACCATGGATCAGAAAGGCAGGGAGTCAAGGGGGATGTAAATGAGCGAGTGTTCTGCTAAGTTGCTGCACTTTTCTGGGTATTTGAAATTTAAAAAATTTTTTTTCAAGTAAACCAGAGAACAGATGCATGACACTGTTTTGAAACTTCTTGCCATGAACAGGGAGCTCTGATTAGAGCCTGTCCAAACTGGGCATGCCTTGGGAAGACAACTGCGCTGCTGTTCCCTGTCTGGTCCAGGGCAAGACAAGGGGTGGCCCCTGCCTTGACCTCCGCCCTGCACCCCCACCTTTCCCTGAGGCCAGCATTGCTAACCCAATGTGGTTATTATCAATGGGCAGCAGCTCTCTAGATACAACATAGGCACCTCATGGGCTTTGACAAGGAGGACTGAGATGGAGTTCCCATGCACGCCACAGGCAGAGGGCCAGGGAGGTGACAACCACCCTCAGCTGATTTTCTTCCCAAAGCCTGTGGCCACCATCAAGCTGGCTCAACAGCCTGTCCTGCCTCACTCCAGGCAGGCCACACACTGGACTCAGCTGCCTAGCATATGGCCAAAGTCAAGCACCGACATTTCCTATGACAACACTCATGTCCCAGGAACCACAGAAAGAAATCTGAGCACAAAGAGTGAAGGCTGTTTCATTTTAATTGCACCCCAGGCGTGCCATCTAAGCACCCTCCTTTCTGTTACACCTCTTCCAGGATTACTCATCTTTGACGCCAACAGGAAAACATCATGAACTTGAAACCCCATCATCTGGATTTGTGGATGATTGTACTTCAGTGCCTGCACTAGCAGGATACAAATAAAATGAAACCAAACTTTTCTACCTAAGACCTGTTTCTCTCCGACATTCGTTGTTTCAGCTCATCCTGAAGCCACATGCCAGGATCTTCACTCCCCACCAGTGATGTGAAGGGAGTAAGGCCAGTCCTCCTGCTCAAGAAATTTACGGTTTACACAGAGCCACAATGAATACAGCGCCTTCCGCTGCCCTCCCGCATCTCCTCTGCTTTCTTTTGCAATGTGTTCATGTGATCTACTGGGGTGGCTATGGTTTTAATTTGTATTTTTTTATCATCAACACTGCATCTTTCAGACATCCCTGGTGGTCCAGCGGTTAGGAGTCCTCCTGTCGATGCAGGGGACACAGGTTCCATCCCAGCCCAGGAAGATTCCACATGCTGCAGAGCAGCTGAGTCTATTCGTCACAACTGTTGAGCCCGCGCTCCACAAGAGAAGCCACTGTAATGAGAAGCCTGCACCGCAACTAGAGAAGGCCTGCACACAGCAACAGTGACCCAGCACAGTCACAAATAAATACATTTAAAACAAAACACGACATCTTTCTCTTCCAGTCCTATCTCCAGAAACAAAATGGAGATTTTCTTTGAGAAATTAAGGCATAAAAAAACAGGTGTGGGATCTACCAACCTATTTGAGAAACACCCTTTTTTTTTCCCCCTACACGCATTTCTTACCACAGACTCCACGGCAGAGCTCAAGAGTCATTTGTTTGCAGAAGCCAACCACCTCCCTGATCTAAACTAACAGTTTAGATCATACATAAACCCAAGCAGAAAGCTGGGACATCTTTTTCCCAGCTGAGTCAGAAGAGAGATGATGGGTTTACAAACTGGCCAGGGGACAAAGGTAACTGCTTCTTCCACCTTCAGGAAGACCCAACCATTGCCCAAGCCCTGGGCGTTGTCGAAGTGTGGAGAGTGTGCTTTCTATCCTGAACGCTATTTAAAGGATGATAAGAAACGCAAACTCATCTGTGATATGGCTTTCAAGTTATAAATGTCAATGACAGCCAGTCTGCTGCCTTGGGAACTCCTCCAACAGGTTGACAACGGCCCAATTCCACGGCTCTGGAGGAGGCCGACAGACAGCTGCTCTTTCAGCAGTTATTTCGAAAGGAGCCAAGAGGCCCTTCCAAAGGCAGCTAGGTGCTGGCACACTGAAGGGGGAAGGTGATGCCATTCCTGGTGGCAGACAGGCACAGCCCAGGAGTGCCACAAGATGCCAACATGTCTGCCTGCTCCATGGAGACTGTTAACCCAACAGAGTACAGGGGGCAAAAGATATCACGGGAGAGCCAGAAAGATGCGTATCCTTCCCAGAGCACAGGCCACAGCACCTGGGTACCAGGGACCACAGACCCAGTCCTGAGTCTTCACCATGTCAGCCTGCTATGCCCCCAGCTGCCACACTTGGCAACTCTTGAAGGGCAGTGAACGAACTTCCCTATCTGTCAACACTACACTAGTTTCAGACAGACCCTGGAAGACAGATGGTTTAACTAAACCAGTCTCTGAAATGAAGCTCATTCCCTTTAAGTCATGTGTGTGATGTGGGGGTGGGGAGGGTGTGTAAGATGGATTAAATATGCTTGTTCCATCTCAGACAAAATCCCATATCTTTAGAGATGCAAAATCTTTTTGAGGTTGTGAAGGAGACACTTCTTATTTTCTCTGGTTTCTCCCAGAGGGACAAACTCTCAAGGTGACAGGGAGAAGCCTCTGATAAAAGTCACGCGGTCACATGATTTGAGTTCTAACTAAGGCTTTTATTCACAGACATTCATCTGCTTGTCAGCTGCTGGGGTAGTTTTTCTTCTGTGATGTTGTTAAGGACAAAATTTGTTCAAAGACCACACACATGAAAGAAACACCAATTATGAATGCTTAATGTTTCATTCTGCTGGCCCCATAACCTCAACACCCAAATCTATCAGCCTGTAAAATCCAAAAATTCTGCTCGCAAGTTGAAAGTCTGATTTACCAAGGTGACTCTCAAAGGTAGCTTAGATCATGGTTTTAAGCACTCAGGACTATTCGTACTAGAACAGGAGCGTACTTAGCAAATTGCTTCCTCCATAAAATACGTTCGTAACTGGGGCTAAGGAAAATATACTCTTTTACAACATTCTTTGATACGGACACAGTTCAGAGATCATGCAGTCATCATGAGTCACACTCTCCAGTTCATTGGCTTTGTTATGTTCACACCACGATCCTCTGTGTCTGAAGGGGCCTGCACTTCTATCTAAGAGTATCTGGCCAAGATTCAGTTCGATACAGTTATGTTTGATAACGACTGAATACAGTAATAGATGGCCTTCTGCTCCAGTCACTTTACTAATTCGAAGCAGATAAAACATCCTTGCCCAATTAACCCAAATGATAAATTTCACCAGGTCTTAACCAGATAGCCAGAAACGTACATGCCCTTGGGACTGAGTCGCACTAGAAGAGTGATCCCCTGGCCTTTTGGGTCTTGATGGTTCCAAATGCTCCGACTCAAGTACTCAGTCCTCTCCCTAAGGGCAAATATCCCAGTCTGTGCTTAAATATCTGTTTATCATAGTACTTACATGGCCTGATGGCTCTGCCTCCAAAGTCCACGTTAGAACAGTAATCACTCCTGCAATCACAAAGACAAAGACATCTTTAAGTTTCTCCTCTTTACGGACTTGAGCCACTGCAAACAGGCTGACAAAGCGCTTCTACGAACTATGCCTCACATTTTGGAACCCAACTGCCTTTTAAGATAAACACCTAAAAATAGCTAGATTAGAATTCCCTATCACTCCAACACCCAGAGGCATATCTCTAAAAAATTACATTATCTCACTTGTTAGGATCCAAATCCATCCATTATTAGTTCAGCAGGAATAAGGCTCCATTTGGCAAAGATGGAGCATCTCCACAAAACCACTCTCTTGTTCTAAGTCTCAGAAGGCATTAAACCAAAGCTTTTACCAGTCCTAATGCTTTCCGGACTGGACTACATTAATTCATACACACAGTCTCAAGTATATGCATACACACAATTTTAAAAATACATAGCTCAGTGACAAAAAAACCAAGGACTTTGCAGTACATGATAAAGCAAATTGAATGACAAGCCTGTTCATTTAAGTATAACATTACTTGCAGCTGCTTCACCTTGAAAAAGCAAACCAGAAGAGCAGTAAAAAGCCATTTTAGAAATATATCTACTATGTGCTTGTGATATCACTAATATTTTCCCTAAATAACACTCCTTTTCAGTAAAAGGGGGAAAACAGTCCTTTTACAGATAACATACAGTGTGTTTCTGATATTCATGGAATTTATCAGCAGATAATTATAAAACTGAGAGCTCAGTAGAGAGAGAGGGAAGGAGGGAGAGAAAATAAGGACCATACTGCACAGATCCACCTTCAAGCTGACTATCCAGAAGTTTTTTAAAACTAGCCAACAGGTCTACCTCTTCCATAAGCCCCTCGTGGAAGAACATGTACCATCTTCTGCTGAAAAACATTTGATAAAGTTTTGCTTTTTATTTCCAAGTATGATCTGCAACATATAACTTCCCTTCACAGTACTAACATTTTTGTGTGTGTCAACAATCTCTGAACAATAGCAGAGGGCTGTGCACTGGGGCAACTTATAAGAGCAGATTCAATCTATCACCATTCCAAAACCATGATTTCCATGAAACAGTCTGGCCTCAAATGTTTGCTAAGGAAGGGTAGAAGGCTGGAAGGGTACCAAATTAATGCCAGTGATCACATGACCCTTTTAATACCAGCTATTATCTGAGATAGCTTTGAGGTGAAGGAATGGGTTGTGAAACTGGGTTATCATGATACAGGAAAAGCTACTATCTCCTGTAAGCAGCACCAAGATATATTTAGAGAAAACAATCCTAAGCACCTTCATCAACATTAAAAATACATTCTTTTGTAGTGGTATCAGCTAACAAAATGAACACCTCTGTGGCTCCGACCTGAATAATACCAACTTACTTTCAGTGCTCTTTTCTGTATGTTTTCATAAACATCTAATTTGTTGTATTACATGGTAGTCTGCCTTTGGATAGTGTGATCCAGTGCACAGGCTGTGGTGGCTAATGAATCATACAGTAGTGAGACTGGTATGATTCATAAGTCAAAATGCTCATCATGTGCCAAAAGAGAAAAAAAGTTCATTATCTTTTACCTCCCCCAATGCTTTCAAATCTGGATTTTTTTATTCTTTCATAATACTCATACTAATAAAGAACTCAATCTTGACTTCACCTTAAAAATCAGGCAAACTACTCCCTGAGTCATATGAAAATATACATTAGTAAAATTCATGGTCACCAAGAAGCCCAAAGGCCATTCATTTTTATCCTCAGCAAAACTTTAAAGTTCAGCTAATCTTAAATATCATTTCCTACAGAACCACGTATATAATATTAATGAAAGTTTAGAACTATTTTTAGCTGTGTTTATAGGTAAATGTCTTAGATAAATGTTCTCCATCCCCATTTTCCAAACAGCACCACTCCATAGCTTTCATCAAGATTTTACCCAAAAGTATCTTTTCTGTAAGTTCCCTCAATCTCATCTTGGGTGTATGCTTTGATTTCCCACCTTAATTAAACCTAACTGTGAAAACACTTGTAAATAGATTCTTCAGGCAAGAATACTGGAATAGATATCAGTTCCCTTCTTCAGGGAATCTTCCTGACCCAGGGATTGAACCCGGGTCTCCTACATTGCAGGTGGTTTCTCTACCGTCTGAGCCACCAGGGAAACCCGAAATAGAGATCATGGGAGTGCAACTCAATCTAAAAAGAATAAGACGGCAATCATTGGGGATGGACAGTGAAAGAGTAGTTAGGAAAAACTGGAGCATCATTTTCAGACATTTACCCCTCTCAATCTATAATTTGGATAAAATATATTATGGATGACCCACAAACAAAATAACCTGCTTGATGAGTTCTGCCCTTTAGACTGGCATTCTATTAGAAATCTGCATCTGAGTATCTTGCCTATCGCCCCTTCCCCAGTCAAAGCATCTTGAAAGGGGAGCCATGATAAACCCAGCTTGTTGAAGGACCATCTCTGCAGTATCTACTCAGCATATGATGACACAGGATGACAGAGGCCAATTCCAGGCATGTGGATCTCACACCTCCCTGTCCCTAATGCCTTTCAACACTGTCATCTGTCAGGTTGATCCCTTTTCAGTTTTACACTCAAGAGTCCCTCTTCTTATTTCCTATGGACAGCACCTCTCCAAATGGAGAATCTCAGAATCTTGATGTAACCTCAGATACAACTCCAAGCAGATTTTCCCTCCCCACTTTTCCACAGTCTAAGCAAAGGTGACTCACTGAGAGCACCAAAGCTGTCCCGTATAGATTCATGTGAGCAAACAGTTCAAGGGAGCCTACTGCTCTGCCGAAAATATTTTCATGCCTAGAACAAAGATTTTCAATGATGAGACCACTGAATGGTACACATTAGAAACAAATCATGACCATCACTATACGCCTTACTTTTTTAAATTTTTTCACTTCTTTAAAGAAGTTTTTAAAATTGAAATGTACAACTTCATGTTAGTTTCAGGTGTACAGCACAGCAATTCAGTTCATGCATATGTATATACACAATATACACTTCTTCAAATTTTCTTCCCTTACAGGTTATTACAAAATATTGAGTATACTTCCCTATTGTTTTAAGTCATTCAATCTCCCCTAAAGAACATCAGACAGTCACAGAGGAAAGAAGTCCCATAATGACAATCCTGGCATCGTATGGCTTTCACCTTGGGTTGGGCAGACTGACTAAATGTACTGCAAGTGCAATGCCGCCTAGTAACAAAGATCTAGAGAAGACCTTGACAACAGAACTTGCATAATCTTGACCTTTGTTTGGTTTTGTCTAATCAAGGCTCCACAGAGAGCTCCCCAAAGTAAACTCCAATCTAAATCTGCCCCCCAAGGCTCCCACTGTGGACACAAACGCAAGGCCCAATCTCACAACCAAAGGCTCTATCTTCTTGGGTCTGAGGCAGAGGCAACCTCAGTGTCTCTGTCAGAAATGATGGGGAGACTCACGGACTATCACAGACAAAAAGCGCAGCTGCCACATCAGAGGGGCAGCAAATCCTCTACAAATGTTAGTAATTATTACTATTGTGTTGTTACTGCTATCAGAGGATAATAAACTAATAGGATAATAAAAGGGCAGTTCTAGAACCAGTCAGAAGTCTGGAAGCACAGCCTGGTGGTGCCCAATGCGTTACATCTTCATTTTGCTAACAGCTATTTTGGCAGGTGGTGGCTCAGGAATAAAGAATCGATGCAGGAATGCAATGCAGGAAATACAGGTTCAATCTGTGGGTCAGGAAGATCCCCTGGAGAAGGAAATGGCAATCCACTCCATCATTCTTGCCTGGGAAATCCCATGGACAGAGGAGCCTGGCGGGCTATACTTCATGGGTTTGCAAAGAGTCAGACACAACTTAACGACCACATCACCGCCATTTTATCAGGCAGGTGTGACAATTACAATGATTCAGTGGCTTGGACCCTGGAATACCCTTACTTAACAAGACTGTTACCCTGTAGATGGTTCCCAGGTAAAGTGCTTGATTTACAAATTAGCAAAAAATATTCAAATCTTGCAACGTTTCAATTCATCACTAACTTGAATTAGAGAGAGAATACTTGTAGCCAAAAAAGTTTATCCAAGATTTTATCAAGACACGATGACAGCAGGTCAGGGGACCACTTATGTAGACTTGCAACTATTTTTAACATTGACAGTGTCACAAAAAGCAGATCCCCTTTACAAAACTTGTACATAATCCCAAACAAAACTTGCTATTTTCATAAAAATTATTTTAAGAGGCACAAGGGAAATTCATCTTAAAATTCTGTTTTTGGAACCATCCCCACATTACACCTGTTTCTCTCCCACAGCCCACCAGTTCTCAATGTATAGGCCCAGATCCAGAAACACCAACATCATCTGGGAAGTTGGGGATGCAAAATCTCCGACCCGGCCACCACACACCTACCGAATCAGAAATTCAACTGGGACGCAGCAATCTGTGTGTACAAGCCCCCCAGGAGATGGTGATGTACCCTCAAGTCCAAGAAGTGCTGACACTACGCTATTCACATGTGGCTGGGGACACCACTTCAGGCAGCTCTTTTCCCTAAAAGACGATCTGGCATTTTTCTGTGCCTTAAAAACCCGCTATAAGATGATGTCAACTGTTCCCTTCTATTTTTAATTCCTCATGATGAGGCTGAAGATGATTCATTCGGCACCTTATGTGATCACTTAAATAGTAAGGCTCCCTGTCTCCCACCCCTAATGGAAGGTGACTGCTGCCTGTTAGCGCTGATGTAATTACAAGAACGATTCAGCAACAAAAGCCTGTCCTTTATCAACCTCAGTGAAAGCTGTAATAGAGAGTTATAATTATAATGCTCCATTCTTTTCCATAATGTGTTCATAATAATGTATCCTTTGAAACTGATCATACCACATGTCATAACAAGGAAACACACAACCCGGGATCAAATTTAGTTTATTGTAAATAGAAATGAAAACTGTAAGTGTTTGGGCAAATCCTTTCAACTGACAGGAAACAAGGATGCATTAACCATCTGGCTTGATCTCACTTATCTACATGGAATATGAAAAAAAGAAAGTTGACTTAAGGCTTTCCATGGGGCCCTAAAGTGACCTCAATACTGAATGGTCTTATCACCAGACATCACCCATCATCTGATTATCAAAGCGGGAAGCATTAAGGGGCATTTCTGAAATAATAAATAATCCTTTTCTATACCTTTAATTTGTTGAAGTGTGTATTAATTCGAAGTTAATATCCTACCTGCTGTGAGGCCTCCTGATGGATTGTGACTACCGATGTTATTATTAATTTCCCTTTCCTTTTTGATTAATTTCACACTTAGGCTGGAGAAGAAAGGCGAGATTAATGATGTCTGGAAGACAATGTTTGGTTCTTGTAAGATACTAAATTAACTTCAAGTGTTCAAGTAAACAGAAAACCCAGGTAAGGATATGATAATGGAATCATATCCCAAAGATGTCTGAGGTACCACGCAAACACCCACCCATAACCCCAGGGAGGGTGTGAGCCGTGAACTCCAGTTAATACTCTTCTGGGATGTAAGGAGAATGAAAGCTGGAATTCTGAAGATCTCAATACACACTGATAAACTTGTGCCCCTACCAGTGACTGCAGCCATGCGTTTATTTATCATACTATAATTCTCGATTTTGCAAGGGTCCCTCTGTGTATTACTTAGCCTCTTCACACCCTTCTTGTCATCTCTCCAATCTCTCTAGGACAATCTCAGGATGTGAAGAGTCAGATCTCCTTCAGAGGATATACAGAAAAGGAGTATAAACTCAGTTGTGTGATGCACTTTAATAGTCAGGGAACTGTGTGTGTATATGCTAATCCTATTTCCAATAACAATGTCTACATTCTTTGAGAACCTTCTATGTGCCAAGACACTAGAAGCTTGACACTAGCATAAGTCATCTAACGTAACAAAAGCTCTTGGAGGTACTACTGATATTATACACATTTTACAGATCAAGAAACAAAGGCTTAGAAACCTAAATATCTCGCATAGGTAGCCACCATTTTCATATTGATCTGTCAGGCTCCCAAGCCTGAAGTCTTCCATATCATACTGCTTCCCTGGGAGTGCAAAGAAAGAGAACACTTATACCTGCATGGACTTTATTCCAGATGACGTAGAAGCTACAGGCATGCCATTATCCTCTAAGAAACTTTCCTGCCTACTCTAGCTCCACTGACCCAAGTCTTCTTTGAAGTCAAAGATTAAAAAAAATTTTTTTTTATAATACAGCATAGTTGATTAACAATGATGTGTTAGTCACAGGTGTACAGCAAAGTGATTCAGTTACACCCATACAAGTATCCATTCTTTTTCCATTTAGGTTAGTACAGAATATTAAGCTGAATTTCCTATGCTATACAACAGGTCCTTGTTGGTTATCAGTTTTAAATATAGCCATGTGTACATGTCAATCCCAAACTCTTCATCTATCTCTCCTCCTCCCACCCTTTCCTAGTGGTAACCATTAAGTTCATTCTCTAAGTCTGTAAGTGCTCCTGTTTTGTCAATAGTTTTTTTAACTTACAAAGTTCATTTGTATATATATTGTTTGTTGTATATGTATTGTGTATATATATATTTTTAGATCTCTGAAATCTAACATTTAAATAAAATTCAACAATCCTACACTATCTCTTAGACTTTCTCATGTCCATTAGAGTACCCTTATTTTAAGACATCTCCCATCACAAACAAGCCTGCTCAACTAAGAGCTATATTCAAGTGCTAAACACAGCCAGCAGTCATCTCTGGCCACTGTCTAGATCAGGGTTCATCAATATAGTTGTCAGTTACTACATATGGCTATTTAAATTTTAATGACAAGTAAATAACAGTTAAAATTCAGTTCCTTAGCCACACTAGGCACATTTCAAGTGTTCCATAGCTTCATATGGCTAGTGGCTGTCACACTGTACAGCAGAGACACAGAACATCTCCATCACGGCAGAAAGTTCTACTAAACAGCACAGGGGTAGACTTATTTCAGGACAGCACTTTTTCATCTAACATCCTTCCAACACTGTGTAGGAGGACACAGCCTCTTCACAGAACTAATTAAGGGCTTCAGACCTATGAGTTTTCAGATGTCATCTTTTAAGGAATACCACTGAGAAGTTAGGTCACTTAGAAAACTTATAAATAAAGCAAGCAGACCTACCTCATAGCATAGAGAGTGTCAGAAACGAGAGGCGCTAAGAAACAATCATTATAAGGCGCTCCATTCAGGAATAACCGCTGTCATGGAACCACAGGTCACGACTCACCAGAACAACCACACAGACACTTGCACAACCACCCACACACGTTTCTCTAGGCTCGTCCTCACCAAAGCCCTCTCCAGTATTTCTCCTGGGCAAGACAAGAGCCCTACATTTAATCTTTTGTTTCTAATCACCAAGAAAATCATTTTTCAATCAGACTGGTATTTCCCGCCAATCACTCTCAACTGCTTCATTAAAAGTTGGAGAATTAGTAATGAGACAAGCTTTTGGTTTCAGAGACAGTAGGCTCGAAAAGAGAGCCTCAGTCTCTTCAGTGACCCCTGTCCTGGAAGTAGTTACTTAAAAGATTTCCAAGAATTAAAAAATTCGAGAAACTCTGGGTATAGCTAACCTTTGGGGGAGGATCCCAAAATACAGTGTTCGTTACTGTTGGATTAGAACAGCCTTGGGTGGGACTCACTGAGTGACAAAGAGGCAAAGTCACGGGTCTGACCTTTGACTATTACAATCTGCAAATGCCCTGCACGTGGCATTTCTTCTCTCCCTCCATTCTTCATTGCTTTCTCTTTCCTCCTCCCCCACTATCATCAGACCTCTAGGACTGAATGCCATGCCCAAGACAAGCCAACCTTCACGGCTGCTGACATTGGTCCAGAAAGTGGTAGATGGATGACTGAATGCCACCTCCACTGCCAAGAAGGAGAGTTTTCTGAAGAAAATGCAAATCAAGTCATCCTCAGTTAGGAGGAGGTGATGATAAACTAACACGTCCCTTTCTTAGAGCCTATGAAAGTCATCTCTAAACTCCCAACTCAATCACAAGTAAGGCCAACTTCTGCCTCTCCTGTCGGCATTACTCACCTTTGCTTAAGGAGCACAGCCCACTGAATCACTAACTCTAAGGAGAGGCCCAGCATTAACCCTTTCCTCCCCAGTAGCTCACAACAGCATTCTCACCTGGGGGACCTTTCTCCAGCCTCATCCGTCCACCTCCCAATCCATTCCTGACCACCTGCCTGATGAACCTTGGGAAGCACCTCCTAGGCCAGGCCATTCCATGTCAATAAGATAGCCCAAGTGCCACCATCTCGAAGATCAAAACTTAGCCTCTAAGGTTCTCCTGAATTAGGATGGATGGCTCTGCTCAAGCCAACTTGTCTACTTTTTCTCCTTCTTGCCTTCAGGTCTTCCCCGCCCCCAATACAGCCAACTTACCCTCCATAAACATCTGCTCTGGGGAACTCTCACAGGCCCTGAAATGCCCATCACCTCCCATGTGTGGTAAGACCTATAACCAGTCAGCTCCTCAAGAACAGGGCGTGTCCTACACTTTCCCAGTATTTTTGCATAGAATTTCAGACCCAGACTCTTACACACAAATTGATGCTCTGCAAGTATTTGATAATCACTGAAAATAGCTTCTGTCCATGCTTATAAATCCATCATTTCAACAGTGGATTTTCAGACCACTAAGACCCCTTCCATATCCAGTTTGCTCGCTGTGAGCCCAAGGAGGCTCTGGACTCTGTGTTGTGATTCCCACTCCACCATCTTCCAGGAAATGTACTTAACACCTCGGAGTCTCAGCATCCTGTTTTGTGAAACCAAGGCCCTAACAGTAGTAGTAGCTGTAATACCACCACCATCAACACCCCCCACCAGCTGTGGGCTAGAAACAATGGGAAAGCACTTAGCACAGGACCGAGCACACAGCAGGCATTCAGTAACTGTTACCTTTACCTCTTTCTCCTATTATTATTAAGTTTCCTTAAAGGGGCTTCCCTTGCAGCTCAGCTGGTAAAGAATCTGCCTGCAATGCGGCAAACCTGGGTTCAATCCCTGGGTTGGGGAGATCCCCTGGAGAAGGGAATGTCTACCCACTCCAGTATTCTGGCCTGAAGAATTCCATGGACTATATGGTCCACGGGTCGCAAAGAGTCGGACACGACGGAGCGACTTTCATTCACTCACTTCTTTAAGGGGACACGGAACATAGTTGCTTTAACATGGTCCTGTAATAGCAACCTGTGTTCAGATCCCAACTCAGCTCAGATCCCAGCTGTAGGACCTTGGGGAAATTATTTCACTCAGCTTCAGAATCTTCAGCTGTAAAAGGGGTTAATAATCCACCTTAAAGGGCTAGTTTAAGAATAAGGAAATACACCTAAAGTTCCCAGTACTTAGTCAGCAATTCACTTCATGTCATTTACTAAACATGATTTTACTTCAGTCAAAACACAACTGAAAAGGGAAAAAAAAGAAAAAATCCATGTAACCTCACATCCCTGTCACCCCACCCCCTTTGAGTCACATTAACCCCATACACAAGACTCCGGGCAATCTGAAACTGAGCAGGACGCTGTGGGGGGCTCTCCTGGGTACAAGAGCCTTTCCCAGTGCCCTGTTTCTTCTTTGAGGGAAAAGCTGCGGCCTCCTGAGCTCCAAAAGGGCAAACAGCTACTACTGAGGGAGTAAGGGAATGCAGGAAATAAAGGAAAGGAAGTCAAACAACAGTCCAGGGCCTGATTCTGTGCCTCCTGGGGGACATGGGGAACAATCTGACAGGACTCTGAGCTCCTCTACAAGAACCAGCCTCCCACCCTCCCCGGTGGAAGGAAACGTTCAGGCTGAGCAAAAGCACACAGACCCCAGATTGGCTGGAACCAGAAGGCTGATGACTGAGACCCCTGGACCACCCCTCTGCTCCTCCCCACCAACCAATCAGAGGAGGATCATACACCCTACAGCCCTCACCCCAAATTCGGCCTGTGAAAACTCTGCCCCCAAAACTATCGAGGACTTCAGGTCTTTTGAGCACCAGCTGCCCGTTATCAACATTTACTCCACTCCAAACAACCATGATTCGGTCTGTTTGGCCTCACTGTGTGTTGGGGACTTGAACTCGGGTTTACCAAAAATTTCAGCTGCCAAGCCCCACCTCCGGGGACATCAGCTAGAGTCTTCACATAGTGAATGCCAGAATATTCCATTCAGAGCTGCAAGGAGACCCATTTCCTAAAGGCAAGTATCTGGGTTCTCACTTCCATCACTTTCCCATCTCCAAATATTCATATCTACTCAGATTTACACTGAAAACCAGCAAGGTCCTTCCTGAAAGGAAAATACACTAAGATAACACGCTACTTATCAAAAACAAACCTATAATTGAAGCCATTCTAACCAAACAAGAGCCCCATGTGCTAAGAGAGAAAAATCCACAGGTTTGCATATTCAAACAAGTGGTTGAAATGATACTACCCCAGAAAGGCAGCTCCCAGCCAGAATCACACTCCTATTGAAAAGAAACACTGCTCTTTCAGCTCAATTTGCAAGTTTCTGAAAACTCAGAGTGGGCAGTCAGAGCAAAGAGAAGCCTGGTGCACCCACTTTTGCCTTGTACGAGGCTCCGGGGTTCATGGCTTCCACCTCCTCTCAGCTCAAGGCCAGAGCCCAGAAGGCCCCAGTGCTGAATCCTTGGCTCAGGTTCCTCCAGGGCTGGGGGTGAGAGGAAGGGCAAGAAGCCAGCATTCCAGGGTGACAGTAGTGAGCAGGTAACCAGGTTCCCACCAGAAACATGTGTCTTCCCTGCAATGGTCTTACTCCCCAGAGATGAAAGATGACTTCCTTTACTTCCCCAAGCACCCACCCGGCTACCCCCTTGATGCCCGGGCTCCCTCAGGCTCACAGGCTCTTATCCCAGTCCCGTTCAGTCAGCTGGTACAAGGACAGTCATTCCCCCGATGCAGGCCAAGGAAGGCTTGCCGGCACCCAGGGCAAGGGAGCTGTGCTTCACAAAAGCCCAGGTCTCTAGAGCTGCGGACCCACCGACGGCCCCAGAACCCACTGAGCAGCTCTCTGCCGCACGCTTCCTCACCTCCTTTCACTACCACCTCCTCCTCCACGTGTTGTCAGGTTTTCCCCTCGCCTGAATCTGCCTGGGGTTCGTAAGTGTTCCTCGTTAAACCTATTAAATTAGCTGGATGTTCCCAGCCTGAGGTTCACCGGAAGTAATCAGATACCTTGGTAGAGCAGCAACAGGCATCACGCACTGCTCTCCAACCAGCCATGATCTCCATGACCAGTGACTTTTACAACCACCCTCCTGTTTGCAGATGAAGGAACAGAGGCTCAGAGACTGCAAATAACCAACCCCAAGTCACACAGCTGACAGGTGGCAGCGCCAGGATGTGAACCCAACTACCTAACCACAGAGCTCTCCCTTGTAACCTCTGGACCAGTCTCGTACCTTCCAGCCACTCTCCACCATCTGTCCTCTCACTGTCCTTTCACTGGAGGAACGGATGACCTCTTAATAAGCCCAACTCGCTATCATCAGGGGCTGCATGATGGGTGGAGCTGGCAGGGGGCACTGGCTGTGTCAACCCCCAGCTGCAGGCAACTCCTCATGAGCACCTCTCCTGAGCGACTCAGGCAAGCCAGACAGCGCTTTGCAGAAATGAACACTGGAGGCTTATGCTGCAGGCAGGGCTGCACTGCCCCTTCCCAGTCAAGCAAATGTCAGGCAAATGTGTCCAGTGACTTGTTGGGTGCAAATCAGCCTCATTCCTGGGAAACAGCAGCGTGCAGAGCTCAGAAATCTGCATTTCACTCCCCACATGATTTTGATGCACCCAGGAACCCCTGGACTGCCCCCTCTTCCCCAGAGTGGTAGTTCTCAAGGCAGACTTGGGAAGGGAATGAGAGACACCCACCTCAGGAGCTATTAAAGAGATGTGCCATGACCCCCAACAAAAATGAAACCAAAGAAATAAACCAAGAAATCTGAAATCTTCCAGGGAATAAAGACTTAAGGTGGAAAGATGGGAGACAGTGAATGACTTCCTAGCTTTGTGGCCCAGGATAAAGCACTCGTTGCCTTTTCTACTGAGCAACCTCATCATGCTTGAAAGGATGTAACATTCCCAAAGATTCATTTAGCAGGCTCATTGTAAAAATAGTGAAGAGAAGGGGGGAGGGGGGCGAGAGAGAGAGAGAGAGAGGGAGAGAGAAAGGAAAGAAAGACAAAGGAAGGAAGGAGAGATGCCTTTTACTTGTCACAGTGACAGGAATAACAGGGACACACACACACACGGATTTAGACCAGCACTCACCAAAAGGAAAACAATGCAAGCTGCTGCTGCTGCTGCTGCTAAGTCGCTTCAGTCCTGTCTGACTCTGTGCGACCCCATAGACGGCAGCCCACCAGGCTCCCCTGTCCCTGGGATTCTCCAGGCAAGAACACTGGAGTGGGTTGCCATTTCCTTATCCAATGCATGAAAGTGAAAAGGGAAAGTGAAGTCACTCAGTCATGTCCGACTCTTAGCGACCCCATGGACTGCAGCCTACCAGGCTCCTCCACCCATGGGATTTTCCAGGCAAGAGTACTGGAGTGGGGTGCCATTGCCTTCTCCGAATGCAAGCTACACATGTATTTTAAATAAATGTTCTAGTAGCCACATTGAAAAGTAAAAAGAAACAGGTGAAATTCATTTCAATGCCATTTATTTAACCCAATATAGCTAAAATATTATTGTAAAACATATAATCAGCATCTCGACATCATTAATGAAATCTACATTCTTTGCTTCGTACTAAGTCTCTAAATGTCAGTGTGTATTTACAGCATATCTCAGTTCAGATTAGCGGCACTTCAAGGGCTCAAACAGCTACATGTGGCCAGTGGCTGCCACATTCAAGAGTCTGAATTTAGACAGAGATGGTCAGCTAAAGGGGCTTCCCACATGGCTCAGTGGTAAAGAATTTGCCTGCTAATGCAGGAGATGCAGGTTCTATCCCCGGGTCTGGAAGATCCCCTGGAGAAGGAAATGGCAACCTGCTCCAGTATTATTGCCTGTGAGATCCTGTGGACAGAGGAGCCTGGCAGGCTATAGTCCATGGGTCACAAAAGAGTTGGACACGACTGAGTGATTAAGCATGCACACACAGGCAGGTAAAGAGGAAAAAGAAGGGGTGAAAATAAAGCCTTGAACAAAGAACTAAGGGAGTATGGCACCCAGTAACATCCATGACCCACAGTCAGTGTTTGTAAGGGGTGAGATGTAATTACCTTCAGACTCAACAGTTAGTACGTTAGCACAGTTGCTAACCAAGGGAAAGCTGGTGTCACCTTTTGGGTGCCCAAAGCACCAAGCCCAAAACTGAAGAATCAAAGTCCGTTACCTCAGTAACATGGCACCCAGTTGCACATCACGCACACCTGCTAGACTTCGAACCTCAATGTGAACTCTCCCTCACATAGAGCTCAGGCCTCCAAGGGAAGTAGCTGACAGCTGCCCTCTCAAGTCCTATGGGCACAAGCTCCACCCAAGGCAATCAAACAGCAGGGCCCTCCCATCTACAGGCTGTAAAGGGGAAGAAGAACACAGGCAGATGAAGAAAGGAGAAGATGACTTAGCACTTGCGGTGGGCAAAGTATCGGCCCATGATCATGTCCTTGTCCCAACTGTGAGAACTTGGCAATGTTGCTTTACATGGCAAAAGGGACTTTGCTGATATAATGCAGTTAAGGATCTTGAGATGGGAAGACTAGCCTGGATTATTCAGATGGGCCCAAGGTTTTATAAAAAGTGTTCTTATAAAACAGCAGCAGGAGAGTCAGAATCAGAGAGGTGTGGAATCCCAGAAGCAGAAGTCACAGTAACGTGATCACTTGTTTTGAAGATGGAGGGAGTGTCAAGATCCTCTAGAAGCTGGGCAAGTCCAGGAAACAGAGTCTCCCCTTCCAGAAATAACGCAATCCTGTTGACACCTTGATTTTAGCCAGGTGAAACCTCTACTGGTCTCCAGGACTCTAACGAATCAGTATTAAGTCACCAAGTTTGTATCAACTTGTTGCAGCAGCAGTAGAAAACTAGCATACCATCTGTCGAGTGGTCAGCTAGACACACACATGGGTTATGCCCCTGCAGGGTGTCAGAAGTAGTAACTGCAGCTGTCCTTGTAGTGATGGTAATGGCCACCGTGTGTTGTTTAGGCACTAAGTTGTGTCCAACACTCTTCTGTGACTCCATGGATTGTAGCCTGCCAGGCTCCTCCGTCCATGGGATTTCCAAGGCAAGAATACTGCAGTGGGTTGCCACTTCCTTCTCCAGGGGATCTTCCTAACCCAGGGATTGAACCTGAGTTTCCTGCATTGGCAGGCGGACTCTTTACCACTGAGCCGCCTGGGAAGCCCCCTATCATGTACTGAGGGCTAACTAAATCACAAGCACCCTAATTACTTCACCAACATTTAAAAAAAAAAAAAACTTTTCATTTTGGAATAATTTTCAACTCACTGAAAAGTTTCAAAGATTGTACAGAGTCCCTGTATCTATCTGTTCACCCAGCTTCCTGAATATGCCAACCTCTTAGACAATCGTGAAACATTTGTCAAAACCAAAAAATTAACATCAGCACAACACCATTAACGAAACTACAGACTTGCCTTGGATTCCACCAATTGTCACAAATATTTTATCTCCCGAGAACCCTGTGAGGTGAGTACCATTCTAATCGCCATGTGATAAACGAGGATGCTAAGGCTTAATAAGATCCAGTCACTGACTCATGGTCCTAACAGTGAACACTAGCAAGGCCTTTCAACTTGATGCCACTGTTTGGCTTTTCAACTTAATCCCTATACCATAAGCTCTCCTGGATACCATCATTCCCGTTTGGAGAAGCAAGTTACCCAGAGGCTTGCTACTAGAAGCAGCAGCAAACCTGGGGGTGTCTGACTCCAAAGACAGTCCAGCAACCCCATCTCCCTCCTGGACACCGAGGGATGAGAAGCTGCCAGGGCCCATGAGAGCCTCCTGAAATCATGAAAATATGGTGGCTGTGATGGGAAAGGAGGGGATCAGGCCTCCAGACAAACCTACCTGTCTAGGGCCACTAGTTAACTATGATTCTCAGGCAGCAAATAGAAACCCAAGGGGCCCCCTAGAGAGTCCCTTACAAAGAGCTTTCTTAGAGGATTGGGCAGCAGAAGGAGCTGCCACCAATGACTCTCCTGAATCCAACTTCCATCAGACCTCCAGGATCCTTGCCCTGGGGCCTTTATATGATTATAATGAGCTCCTTGAAAACATTCCTCCCCCAAAGCAATTATATTTCAATTTAAAAAAAAAATTCATTTCCTGGGGGATCCTGTACCTCCCACCTTTTAGCCCTGAGATTCTACCACTTCAGTCCAAAAAAGCAGAAAGAAGAACTTTTCCCACTGTGAAGTCATTAACAAACTCACACACGACACACAAGTGAAACAGGAACCAGTGCAAACTCAGCTGAACTGCCCACAACAAGCCACCTTGTTCATTCTTCCTCAGTCTTTCCTTCTTTGGCAGCATTCCATGATTTACAGGTCTCAGAACACTGTGGCAGGGACTATTTTGCTATCTACACATCTGTCTTAGTGATTCTCAAACCAGCACCCTCACCTGGGAGCTTGTTAGAAATGCAAGTTCTCAGGTCACATTTCAGGCCTAGGGAATCAAACACTGGGGGACTGGACCCAACAATCAGCATGTTAACAAGCCCTGCTGGTGTTTCTGATGCCTGATAGCTTGAGAACCACTAAACTCTATAACCCCTGCGACCCTCCATGGCCGACTTATATAACTTAGGCGTGTTTGCAAAATTCTCTGTCTGCAGGCAAACACGATGTCATACACCAACTGCAGGCCCAGAGCAGGAGGTCACAGCCTGGCTGGGGCAGCAGTATTCATTCATCACATATTACGAAGCAGTGTAAGCCAGGGCAGGCCAGGCCTGTGTCACGTGCTAAGGACCATCCTTGGCTTCAAGAGAAGAGAGCCTCCCTGGTGGCTTTGATGGTAAAGAGTCTGCCTGCAATATGGGAGGCCCGGTACAATCCCTGGGTTGAAAAGATCTCCTAGAGAAGGAAACGGCAACCCACTCAAGTATTCTTGCCAGGAAAATCCCATGGATGGAAGAGCCTAAAGGGTTACAGTCCATGGAGTCACAAAGAGTTGGACACGACCGAGAGACTAACACACACAGACACAAGGGAGGAGAGCTTGAAGGCATCAGTCAAGCAAACCTATAGATGAACAGAAACTATAAACTGGCAAACACTGTGAAAGAAAGAAATGGGAGTGCCATAACACAGAATGACAGGGTTCTCTTCTCACCTCAGTGGTCAAGGGAGGCCTCCCTGAGGAAAAGACACTTACACTAAGACATAGAGGAGGAGCAGGAGTCGGCCAGGCAAAGAGGGAAGGAGGCAAACATTCAAAATATAGAGAAAAGCTTGTGCAAAGGCCCTGCAGCAGGAGAAAGAATGGTGCTTTGGAGATGCTGAGAGAAGCCAGGGTGGGCAGAAAACAGAGAAGGAAGCAGGAGGAGTCCTTGGGAAATAAGAGAAGCTGTCCAGCCTTGTATCCTGCTGCACCTCAGAGGCTTGGTTAGGTGTGTGCGTTGGAGTCTAGACTTGAAAGATCCATGAATTTTAGGTGGAACATTGACAATAAACAATTTATTCAGTTGTGGTCTAAGTGTTCCATGTAAAAAGATAACCCTTACAACAACTCATGAGTAGGTTCTGTTAGCATCATCATCTCCATTTTGCAGATGAGGACAGAATGTAAGTTGCCCCACGTCACCCAGCTAGTGAAGGATTAGAATCCAGTAGGACCAACTTCAGGCTTCCCTGGTGGCTCAGTGGTAAAGAATCCTCCTGCAATGCAGAAAACACTGGAGACACGGGTTTGATCCCTGAATGGGGAAGATCCCTCAAGGAGGACATGGCAACCCACTCCAGTATTCTTTTCTGAAGAACCCCATGGACAGTGGAGACTGGTGGGCTACAGTTCAGAGTTTCACAGAGTTGGACATGACTGAAGTGATTGAGCACACACAGGACCAATTTCAGAATCCAAGCTCTGGATCATCTTGAGACAAGGCCTCTCAGTGGTAGAAGACAGACGGCAGTGATATGGTTTGCATTTCAAAAGCTTGTGGAAGATGCTGTATAGATAGGGAAGAAAAGACAGATGCAGGGGCCACTGCATCTTCCCAGGAAAAAATAGCATGTCTGGGCCTGGGTAGTGGGAGAAAAGATGTTCATCAAGAAAAATATCTGGGTGCAGAGAAAAAGTGGTCTCTCCGAGGGGTTGCTTGCCTAGTTCTCAAGCTTCTGAACAAAAGTCAATGCATCCTAACTCATAAGAGCTGAGAGGGCTCCCTGTCCTGGGAGATAAACCCAAAACACAAGGTTGTCACTGTGACAGAAATAGAACTTGGCTTCTTCAACTGGAGCCACTGTCACTCTTTAAATTTTTTTATGGGTGGCACAGCAGTAAGAATCTGCCTGCTGATGCAGGAGACACAGGAGACTTGGGTTCGATCCCTGGGTCAAGAAGATCCCCCAGAGAAGGAAATGGCAAATTCTCCAGTTTTCTTGCCTGGGAAATCTCATGGACAGAGGAGTCTGGTGGGGTGACAGTCCATGGGGTCTCAAAGAGTCGGCCACGACTTAGTGACTAAACAAATAGTTGATTTACTATGTTGTGTTAGTTTCTGGTGTACAGCAAGGTGATTCATTTATGCATATTTTTTCATATTCTTTTCCATTGTAGTTTATAAGATATTGAATATAGTTCCCTGTGCTAAACAGGACTTGCTGTTTCTATTTTAGTGTGTATATGTTAATCCCAAACCCCTAATTTAGCCCTTCACCCACCTTTGATAACTGTATATCTGTGAGTCTGTTTCTGTTTTCTAAATAAGTTCACTTGTATCTCAAACTTTAGCATTCTGAGGAAAAAGTCTGTTGCTTGTTCAGCATGGATGTCATTTGCCATCAGGAAAGGTCACCAACAGCAACAGGACCACATCAACAAGGAACAGGTTCAAACCTGGAGATAGAGGCTTTCTGCAAGCATCTGAGTGAACAGAGTTTCCCTTAACTTCCTTGACTGCCTCGTAGTTCATCAGGGAAAGTACGACAGCCCATCCCTCAGGGTGGCTGACATTTCCAGAAAAGTCCTGTCTATGGCTTGATGAAATGGTATGGGTCTTGGGGAAGACAGTATTCATCCATTTCCTTGGGTTCCATTTACAGTCCGAGGGGTGTGGTCGGAGTGACCTGACTTTAAAAGGGTAAGCAGGGGTGTGAGGCTTCATTGAATCATCTGACAGAGCCTGAGACCCAAAACCACAGACTGAGAGCTGTGTTGGCAGTGGGGAACCCCACCAGCCACCAGAGCTGCTAGGCTTCCTGTCTTCTGCGGGTCTGGAAGCCGCGGGGCTGCCATTTCCCCATGATGAGCCTGGCTTCAGCCCTCTAACTCACAGATGGGCCAGCTGTGGAGCGTGGCGGACCTCAACAGGAGAGGCGGGGCCTCGATAGGAGAGAGTGGGGACCATTTCCTTATATAAATCAGTCACAGCCTCACTTACTGTAGTTGTGAAAAGGCCCCTTGGATTTCAGAGTTCTGAAGAGCTTTGTCTTTGAAGGCTACAGAAGTGGGCAAGCTGTCCTTCTGAAGCCTCTCTGGCAACCATTCCCCACCCACCATTCTTCTGTCCCATACTCTTCTTAGCACTGCCTGCCTTATTGAGCTGCAATGTCTCTGTCTTATACATTGAAACTGTGAAACCTGGAAAGTGAAAAATGCTACATCTTGCTCTTGTTGACAAAAGCATGAAACTAACTGCCTCTTGTTTTGTAGGGCTCTTGTATCTTTTCCCCTAGATGACAGTGAATCTTAAAAAGAGCTACAGGGACTCCCCTGGTGGTCCAGTGGTTAAGACTCCATGCTTCCAATGCAGGGGGCATTGGAAGCCCCTGGTAGGGGGCTCAATCCCTGGTAGGGGACTTGGCCAAAAAAAAAAAAGAGAGAGAGAGAGAAAGTGGACTTCCCGGTGGTTCAGTGGTTAAGAATCCACCCGCCAGTGCAGACATTGTTTCAATCTCTGGTCTGGGAAGATTCCGCATGTCTCAGAGCAACTAAGTCCAGGAGCCACAACTCCTGAGGTCCAAGGGCCTAGAGCCCATGCTCCGCAACAAGAGATTACCCCCAGTCCTGTGCCTCAACTAGAGAAAGCCCACACACAGCAATGGAGACCCAGTGCAGTCAAAATTAATTCATTGAAAATACCTGACTTCAGGCTCTACTACAAAGCCACAGTTATCAAGACAGTATGGTACTGGCACAAAGACAGAAATATAGATCAATGGAACAAAATAGAAAGCCCAGAGATAAATCCACGCACATATGGACACCTTATCTTTGACAAAGGAGGCAAGAATATACAGTGGATTAAAGACAATCTCTTTAACAAGTGGTGCTGGGAAATCTGGTCAACCACTTGTAAAAGAATGAAACTAGAACACTTTCTAACACCATATACAAAAATAAACTCAAAATGGATTAAAGATCTCAACATAAGACCAGAAACTATAAAACTCCTAGAGGAGAACATAGGCAAAACACTCTCTGACATACATCACAGCAGGATCCTCTATGACCCACCTCCCAGAATATTGGAAATAAAAGCAAAAATAAACAAATCGGACCTAATTAAACTTAAAAGCTTCTGCACATCAAAGGAAACTATTAGCAAGGTGAAAAGACAGCCTTCAGAATGGGAGAAAATAATAGCAAATGAAGCAACCAACAAACAACTAATCTCAAAAATATACAAGCAACTCCTACAGCTCAATTCCAGAAAAATAAATGACCCAATCAAAATATGGGCCAAAGATCTAAATAGACATTTCTCCAAAGAAGACATACAGATGGCTAACAAACACTTGAAAAGATGTTCAACATCACTCTTTATCAGAGAAATGCAAATCAAAACCACTATGAGGTACCATTTCACACCAGTCAGAATGGCTGCGATCCAAAAGTCTACAAATAATAAATGCTGGAGAGGGTGTGGAGAAAAGGGAACCCTCTTACACTGTTGGTGGGAATGCAAATTAGTACAGCCACTATGGAGAACAGTGTGGAGATTCCTTAAAAAACTGGAAATAGAACTGCCTTATGATCCAGCAATCCCACTGCTGGGCATACACACTGAGGAAACCAGAAGGGAAAGAGACACGTGTACCCCAATGTTCATCGCAGCACTGTTTATAATAGCCAGGACATGGAAGCAACCTAGATGTCCATCAGCAGATGAATGGATAAGAAAGCTGTGGTACATATACACAATGGAGTATTACTCAGCCATTAAAAAAGAATACATTTGAATCAGTTCTAATGAGGTGGATGAAACTGGAGACTATTATACAGAGTGAAGTAAGCCAGAAGGAAAAACATAAATACAGTATACTAACGCATGTATATGGAATTTAGAAAGATGGTAACGATAACCCTGTATGCGAGACAGCAAAAGAGACACTGATGTATAGAACAGTCTTATGGACTCTGTGGGAGAGGGTGGGAAGATTTGGGAGAATGTCATTGAAACATGTGAAATGTCATGTATGAAACGAGATGCCAGTCCAGGTTCAGTGCACGATGCTGGATGCTTGGGGCTGGTGCGCTGGGAAGGCCCAGGGGGATGGTATGGGGAGGTTGGGAGGGAGGAGGGTTCAGGAAGGGGAGCATGTGATTTTTTTTTTAAAAAATAAAATTAAAAAAAAAAAAAAATTAATTCATTGAAAATAAATAAAATATCATCTGTCAACAACAACAACAAAAAAGTGAGAGAGAGAGAAAGCTACAGCCCTGCCCTTGCTCCAGTTGAAGGGGCCAACAGACTTCTAATGATGTAGGAAACATAAAGAGACAGGATGGGAAAGAGCACCCCATCTCTCTGGGCCTGAGCCTCCACAGCATGAGGCCCTGAGGAGCCTCCCTTCCCAAGGAAACATAAGCATCGGTTAAAGCACCACGCAGGGAGCTCTAGGGGAAGTACAGCCATGATCTCGGAGTTGATGGTCCTCCAGTGGCCTGTAAGATGCCGAATGAGTGGCTTAATCACCCAGCAGGGCCTAGTACCAGATACACAAAATTCCTCCGAGACAGCGGGCCTGTAAATGGAAAGCATTATTATTTGTAACAGGATTAATAACAACACAGGCTTGAAACCAATAGACACCACTGGATTATTTTTCCAACCTCTTCAGACAGACCACTGAATTCAAGGGATGGTTTTATTTCTTTGTTTTCAAGCCAGACAGAACTTCCTCCCATAAGACAGCAGGACTGCTGGACTGCCTCCAGGGAATTTACTTCTGATGCATCTGTCCTGCCAATGACAGGCTGCCTGAAGTGCAGGGGTCAAAAAAGCAAAATGAAAAAATACAGTCTGGAAGAAGGTCCAGAAGATTTTTACAATTCTGATTAAAAAAAAAAAAAAGACCAAAGATCTCCAGATCAAGCATCAGTACCTCAAAAATGGCTTAAGGGGAAGCACGGGTGGGGTTTGGGAAATAGGAGGCAGATAGTTAAAAGGTACAAACTTCCAGTTATCAGCTAAGTAAGTACTAGGAATGTAGCATACAGCATGAGAAATACAATTAACATTGCTGTTATACTTGTTATGTTATATTCAGAAGTTGTTAAGACAGTAAATCCTAAGAGTTCACCTCACAAGGAAAAAATGTTTCCATTTGTTTAATGTATCTATATGAGATGATGGATGTTCACGAAACTGATTGTGCTCATCACTTCATGGTGAATGTAAATCATTATGCTGTACAACTGAAACTTATACAGTGCTGTATAAGTATATATCTGTATGTGAAACAAAGTTGTTCAGTTGTGTTCGACTCTTTGCAACTCCAAGGACTATATGGTGGTGGTGGCTTAGTCACTAAGCCGTGTCCAACTCTTGTGATTCCATGGACAGAGAAGCCTGGCAGGCTACAGTCACTCCAGGCCAGAATACTGGAGTAGGTAACCTTTCCCTTCTCTAGGGGATCTTTCCAACCCAGAGATTGAACCCAGGTCTCCCACATTGTGGGCAGATTCTTTACCAGCTGAGCCACAAGGGAAGCCCATGTATCTGTATGTCTCTCAATAAGACTAGAAGAAAATAAAAACTTAAGAAATGTGGAAGTGTTTCCTAAACTGTGCTTCTTGAACCACCTGGGGTGTTGGCTATAAAGGTGGACCCCGTGTCTTGGGACAGGGTTGCAGGGGCTGAGATCTCCCTTTTTAATAAGCTTCTTCAGTCCTTTCTTATACAACCGAAATAGGTAAACTACTGCCCTATGGACGGCTGAAGTCTGAGACTGATCCCAACTTTTATTAATTTTTTTTCAAGATTTTTTTTATATGGATCATCTTTCAAGTCTTTACTGAATTTGTTACAACACTGCTTCTTCTGTTTTATGTTTTGATTTTGGGGCTGTGAGGCATGTGGGATCTTAGTTCCCTGACCAGGGTTCAAACCTGCAACCCCTGCATTGGAAGGCAAAATATTAAACACTGGACCACTAGGGAAGTCCCCCAACTTTTCTTTTAAAACCA
Source organism: Bos mutus (assembly GCF_027580195.1). Classification (NCBI taxonomy): domain Eukaryota; kingdom Metazoa; phylum Chordata; class Mammalia; order Artiodactyla; family Bovidae; genus Bos; species Bos mutus. The sequence goes on along the minus strand of NC_091618.1, from coordinate 72,685,735 downwards.
TGATAGTCTCAATCATGTCTATGTGTAACTTGGGAGATAAAACAGAGTTCACCATGCTCACCAGCCCAAGTCTCTGGCCCCTAAATCTTTCAACAAACACTTATTATTTAAAAAAATAAAAAAGACATTAATTTTTACATTTTCTTCCTTTGTTTTCCTTTGGTGAAGTTTCTATGCACTAGCCGTGATCTACAAAAGTCAGCATCTGGAGACAGAAAGATGAGGTGTCCCCATGATGGTGAGCTGGTCCACCTTGCTCCATGAGAAGTTCCTGCAAGTCTCCCTTATGTTTTATCAGCCTGACAATTATGCAAAACACAGACATTCTTTCCAAATCTAGGTCTCGGAAGGCCTAGAGGGAAGGTGAGTCAAAGCACATAGAACCTGGAGGGATGGGGGTTAAATTTGGCAAAAGCCCAAGTCACAACAGCCTCAGGCCCAGACATCTGGCACTTTCTCCCACTGAGTCACAGAGCCTCACAGAGATACAGCGATGGGGCTGAAGTGGAAGTCATTCATCATGTAACTTTGAACAGATATCCTATTACCAGATCACACCACCCAGAGTGTGCGCTCTCTCCATCATTTTGTAACTCCTCTAATTATCTCGTGGAAAGCATGATTAGGTCATATTATGTTTTCTTGTGTTAAAAACATGTAGTTCTTACATACAACATTTAAGATTCTCTAGGGTGATGTTAATCCTAATACGCATTTTCCCACTTTTCAAATACACTGGGAGGCTCTAAAGATGGAAGCAGCTGGATCTTCTCTTGAGTTCTGAGAGGCTGACCTGCAGAATGGCTGGTGAGGCTGACTGGGCACCAGTCCTAGCTGCCAGAGATGAAATCTACTACTGGAGATCTCCAGGCATGGGTGTCAGGAGAAAGATATGAGGGTGTTTCCAAATTGACATCTTCTCAACTAGGCAGTCATGAACTAGGGAGCAACAAACATTGATAGCTTCTCTACACAGACAGCAAGAGAGCCAGAGCTCAGAAAAATATGACAGATCTTGATTTGAGGGTTTGCTTTTTAATAGGTGAAGGTCTCCCTCCTTTTCTGTCTCCCTGAATAACCTTGCTGGTGTTTAAGACAGGGTTGAACAAGCTGCCATCTAAATCCTAAGATGCCAGGGGAAGGGAACACCATGTACTGGGCTCCATTTAGGTGCTAAGCCCACTGGCGAGCACTTCATTCACTTACTGATGTCTAACAGCCACTGTGTGTGCCGCTTTTCTGTTTATTTTCTGTGGCCACCTCCAAACAGTCCCAGCCCTAGCCTGTGCCCTGACCAGCTGGCACCTGTGGATTACATCACCAGGGCTCCACTGCCTGCTGGCTTCCCAATGGTTGTGCCCAGCAGTAGACTGGAGAATAGAAGAGACAGGGCAAGGTATCTCTTCCCAGCTCCATCGCTTCTTGGATGCCACCATCTTGGAGGTAGATTCTACTTGAATGCTCCTCTCCAGTTCCAGATTCCACTGGGCTCCAATAAGTCTACTTTCTCCCATCCCCCTCACGACTAGCAGACACACTGGCTTCCCACTGTTGTCCATCCTTGCGTGCCTCACAGTACCTGGCTAACGCCTCTGTAACTCCTCCTTTCATTAGTCTTCATTCACACCATCTGCGGTGAATTCTGTTTCTGGTCACATGATCTAATACTGGGTCTCACCCTAAGCATAACTGCTTCTGCAAGTGAGATGAAATACAAAGTCAATAAACTGGGGTAGGGGGGGCAGTTGTCCATTTCTAAGAATATGTTAATCTGGTCTAAGTACTTTCCTGAGAAGGGATAAGGCTAACTCATCATCAGTGTGACCTTGGACCCAACTCCTAAACCAGCCAGATGATAGCAATCCCAAAATGTGGGTTCAGGGCCTCTAGACTGTCTGCAGTGGTTGCACAGGGATTTTTTTTTTTAAACTTACCTCTTGTTTTCTGTGTACTAATTGAAAAAAGAACTCTGAGAGGACCAAGGACTACATCAAGCTCCTTTGGGGAATACAATTTGCAAAGAGAGTCCTGATAATAGCTGGCTACACTTCAGGCAGATTCTTTACCATTTGAGTTACCTGGGAAGCCTCCCTTGATAATAGCTACCTGTCACCAACATTGCACAGATTTCACAGCAGCCCTGAGAAGAAGCCTTCATAGTCCCCATCTGAGCAAACAGATTCAGAGAAGTTTGCAAGGATAAGTGGCTTGCCCCAAGGCCCACACCCCAGATAGGCCTGACCCCAATGCTGTTCTTTCCTGTCCATCCCACTAGTTCTTAAAAGAGGGAAATACAAGACAGCAAAAGAGACACTGATGTATAGAACAGTCTTATGGACTCTATGGGAGAGGGAGAGGGTGGGAAGATTTGGGAGAATGGCATTGAAACATGTAAAATATCATGTATGAAACGAGATGCCAGTCCAGGTTTGATGCACGATACTGGATGCTTGGGGTTGGTGCACTGGGACGACCCAGAGGGATGGTATGGGGAGGGAGGAGAGAGGAGGGTTCAGGATGGGGAACACATGTATACCTGTGGTGGATTCATTTTGATATTTGGCAAAACTAATACAATTATGTAAAGTTTAAAAATAAAATTAAATTAAAAAAAAAAAAAAAAGAGGGAAATAAGAATCCAGTCTTCCACCTACTCCTGAATTGTGCCTAGAGGGATCAGGCTCCCTAGTTGAAGGCAAATCAAAAACAGCAAAGAAAAGGAATTTAATCTCAAGGACCAATTTAGCTCAGAAATTAGTTTTGAAAGCTATGTGAAATAACTTGTATAGTATATCTGCATGGGGTAACATGTACAGTATAATCCCACTGGGGTGTATGTGTGGATGTGTGTGTCTGCAAGGATTAATTATGCAAAAAAATTGTCGGCAACATTTATATCTAGGAAGGTGAGTGAGTTGTGCTCTTTGTACAGTTTGAATTTTCTACCGTAAGCATGAAAATGAAGTTCTAATTAAAGAATCAGAAAGGAGACAGAGGGAGAAGGCAATGGCACTCCACTCCAGTACTCTTGCCTGGAAAATCCCATGGGCGGAGGAGCCTGGTAGGTTACAGTCCATGGGGTCATGAAGAGTTGGACACGACTGAGTGACTTCACTTTCACGTTTCACTTTTCTGCAATGGAGAAGGAAATGGCAACCCACTCCAGTATTCTTGGCTGGAGAATCCCAGGGACAGAGGAGCCTGGTGGGCTGCCGTCTCTGGGGTCACACAGAGTCGGACACGCACGACCACTGTGACTTAGCAGCAGCAGCAGCAACACACTGGGATCACAGGCCTCATGTCCATAAGTTCTAATTTAATTAGTCTGGTAGTCTGGCATTAAGACTCAGGTGGGGCTTTCCAGGTGGCTCTGTGGTAAAGAATCCACCTGGCAATGCAGGAAAACTCAAGAGATGTGGGTTAGATCCCTGGGTCAAGAAGATCCCCTGGAGAAGGAAATGGCAACTCCCTCCAGTATTCATCCCATGGACAGAGTCATGAAGAGTTGGATACGACTGAGTGCGCGCGCGCGCGCGCGCGCACACACACACACACACACCCACACACCCACACACACACACCCACACACACCCACACACACACCACACCACCCAGGCACCAGCAATACTTGAAGCTCCCAGGTAATTTGTATAGGCAGCCAGGGTTGAGAGTCACTCTGTTAGTCCCAGTTCCTTGGTATAAAATTTAAATCACAAAGAGGAGGAGCTTAACCTTTTGTATGCCTCAGACCCCAGGGCAATGAGGTGATGCTTCTAGAAGTCTCCTCCATATGATGTTTTTAAATACATAAAACACAAAACATTTCAAAACAAAGGATACTTAGATTTCATCGTCACTATGTGTTAAAACTGTGATACAGTAATATATCAGTGTTTCTTTATTAATACACCAAGTAATAAGATGGAAAAATAGCTCTGGGATCTAGCATTATTTTGAAGTAGTGATGTGTGTGTATAACATCTGGTGGTTTCTGCACAGCTATAATTCAGTACAGACATATGACGACAAAATCAGGATCCTTTTAACACTACTTTGATTTGCTGCCTAGGTTCATAATGGAAGAAAATGCCAAACTTCAGTTAGAATTCATTGTACATAAAGATGGATTTTTTTTCCCATTCAAGCTCACCGATTCCCAGGTACTGAGGGAGGAGGACAGGTCACACCAGCATAAATATTACCACAATAAGCTATGGAATATGATCTTACACTATAAGGTATAAGATCTCAAACAGAAGGACAAGGAAAAAAACAACTTTAACTTTGTTGTTCGGCCACTAAATCATGTCTGATTCTTTGTGACCCCAAGAACTGCAGCATGCCAGGCTTCAAATTTTGAGCAAACTCCAGAAGACAGTGAAGGACAGGAAGTCCTGGTGTGCTGCAGCTCATGGGGCCACAAAGAGTCGGACACAACTGAGCGACTGAACAACAACATGTCCATTGCGTCGGTGATGTCATCCCACCATCTCGTCCTCTGTCATCCCCTTCTCCTGCCCTCAGTCTTTCCCAGCATTTCTCTCCAATGAGTCAGCTCATCACATTAGGTGGACAAAGTATTGGAGCTTCAGCATTAGTCCTTCTAGTGAATCTTCAGAGTTGATTTCCTTTAAGATTAACTTTAACTTTATCATGTGCTAATTTCCAGTAGAAGCTGTCCTCCGACCACAACCAGCCATTTTTTTAAAGTAACTCTGTAAGGCTCCTTCAAGACATGAAAAATGTACATTTCCTGAAAACTAACTACACTGTATGTTTTAATTACAGCAGTATTTTTCAAGTATCACTTCACGTGAAAGGATCCCTGTTCCTTCCACTCAAAAGCCTCCACTGTTTTATCTGCCTCAAGACATCCATCACAGGAGTGCCAATATCTTGGGACTTAAAAGGAGGTTTTTGGAAACTTTCTAAGAGTTTAATCAATAGGTTCTTTTTCATACTGTGCTGTGCTGCCTACATAGAATCTGAATGCTTTTTTTTCCCTTTCATCTGAATTTAAAATGGAATTTACCATGTATTGAGTGACTGTTACACTGCAGGCACAGCGCTGGGCTCTTTTCCTGAATTAGCCCTAATGCTCATATCCACGCTGACTACTATCCCACTTTGTAACACAGAAATAAAAGAATAAGGAGTTTCACAACAGAGCTTGATATTATAAAATCACTCTCTCAGGAAGGAAAAAGGAAAAGGAAAAGAAAGCCCCCCAATACATCAGCATCTATGTTGAAACTCCAGTTTTAAATTAAAAGGTAGTTATTTTCATCTAAACAATAAAATATTTTAAAATATTCTCCTGGGATGGGGAGGGACTACCACACCTAGTATCCTAACAACAGACAGCTGAGTAATTCAAAGGCCTATTTTTTCTTCATATCCATATTTTTCTGAAGAATGACTGTTAAAGCCTCTTCCATCCTTACATTCTCAAAGTATATAGCACTCTGATTAATAAAACCTGGGTCATAGTCAGACCCAGGATACAGACTGTCCAAGCAAGTAGTACCCAGAGATAAGAGAAACCCAGCTTCTAAGACAGGCACCCAGCAAGCCTAGCGTCTGTAACAACAAAAGAGCTTGGGGAGGGTCCCCAGGCCACAAACATTGTCATCATTTTCATATAAGAAGGTTCCTGTTCTGTAACTACAAAACAGCTTTTGAAACAACCCTACTCAAACATTATTTACAATGCTCTCCAAACTCATTTCCTTTGACTTAATATCTGAAATTGGGGTGGCAATGGGCGGTGGGGGTGGGGGGGGAGGTGTGGCGGAAGGGTGTTTGCATTTTTTGTTTTCTGCTTCCTGTGAAATCAGTTCCTCAAGAAGGCATTTCATGAGGTGAGGGAGCCTCATAATTAAGGAGTTCTTTCAACATTAAACACCTTAAGAAAACTCAGGATGCCCCAAACTCTCCTTGAGACAGTATAGAGGCTGGGGAAAGAAACCCACGAAAGAGATCACAAGGCAAAGAACAGCAATGTTAACGATACCTTTAAACCAGCTTAATAGGAAGTCAGCGATTCACCCTTTGTTCTTATCTGGCTCCTCCACCAGGGCAGAAAGATACAGGAGACTGGCGGTGTGGTGAGGGGTTTCCAGGAAGAGAAAAAACTGGCATTTATTGAGCCCTAGCAAGTTTAAGGGGCTTCCACAAGTGTCATTAAGTCCTCTGATCTTTCCCATAACCTTATCAGATAGAAAATCACCTCTCTGATTTTAAAATAAAATCAGTTGTCAGAGAGGGTAAGCGACTTTGCTCAGAAGCACAGAGCTCATAACAGCAGTCAGAATTGGAAGAAAGATTGCCTAGACCCAGGACCCCACTTTCTCCTCCCCTGACTCCTCAAATCTTGAGTTATTTCAGCTCAAATTCCCAGGTTTAGGAAAACATTATCCAGGTTCTTAAAAAATCTGCTCCTAGGTCATAGTCTCTTGGGAGGAGGGGGAACAACATTAATGAATATTCATGAAATCAGAAGAAAAGGGGGGAAAAGGTCCAACTCAAAAAAAAAAAAAGGGGGTTGGGGATGGATTCCAGAAACAACTGATGTTGATTGGTACTCAGGTATTACAAGGAATATCCAGCAAATTGCTGGTGATTAATTTTAAAAGGTAATCCACAGTGCATAATGGGTTTGCACAAAGCCAGTGACTCCACAGAAATTTTATGCCCTTTCTGGAAAATACCCATATCTGGCTAACCAGGCAATGGTGAGAGAGACAGGAGACACAGGGCTTCTCCTTCAGCAAGTCATATGACCTGCTCTCCCATGTGACATTACTCCCAAAGATGTCATCCCAGGCCTGTGAACCTCCCAAACCAGTCACTATCGCAACTATTTTATTTTATTTTAGCATATAGCTGATTTACAATGTTGTACAGAGCAAAGTGATTAAGTTATACATACCCAGGTCTCCTGCACCGCAGGCAGATTCTTTACCTATATTCATTATTTTTCAGATTATTTTCACAAGTAGGTTATTATAGAATATTGAGTATAGTTCCCTGTGCTATACTGTAGGTCCTCGTTGATTATTATAATATAGGAGTGTGTATCTGTTAATCCCACAGATACACAGACATAGACAGTAGGGTACATCTGTTAATCCAAAGGTCCGTCTAATCAAAGCTATGGTTTTTCCAGTAGTCATGTATGGATGTGAGAGTTGGACTATAAAGAAAGCTGAGTGCTGAAGAATTGATGCTTTTGAACTGTAGTGTTGGAGAAGACTCTTGAAAGTCCTTTGGACTGCAAGGAGATCAAACCAGTCAATCCTAAAGGAAATCAGTCCTGAATATTCATTGGAAGGACTGATGCTGAAGCTCCAATACTTTGGCCACCTGATGCAAAGAGCCAAGTCATTAGAAAAGACCCTGATGCTGGGAAAGATTGAAGGCAGGAGGAGAAAGGGACAACAGAGGATGAGATGGTTGGATGGCATCACCAACTCAATGGACATGAGTTTGAGCAAGTTCCAGGACTTGGTGATGGACAGGGAAGCCTGACAGATCATGGGGTTGCAAAGTATTGGACACGACTGAGCGACTGATCTGTTAATCCCAAACTCCTAATTTATCCCTCCCCCAACCTTTCCCCTTTGGTAACCATAAATTTGTTTTTGAATTCTGTGAGTCTGTTTATCTTTTGTAAATAAATTCCTTACAACCATTTTGACCATACATTCCATTAGTAAAAATGAGCATGCACCCCTAATTTATTTACTTAAAAATAAGAAACATGTAAATATAACTAAAACATAAATCCTTAATTTTCAAGGGAAAAATACAAGTTAAAGTGGATGGTCCTTAGACGGCGGAGGAACAGGATGGGGAGACCACTTTCTCCCCCCAACAAATTCACGGAAAGAATATTTGAACGCTGAGCAAATTCCACAAAACAACCTCTGAACACTGGCAGAGGACACCAGGCACCCAGAAAGGCAGCCCATTGTCTTCAAAAGGAGTGCTGTATGGATGGAGAAGTCTTGAGACTCCTGTAAGAATAAGACTGAAAACCAGAAGCAGGAGGCTTAAGTCCAAAAGCTGAGAACACCAGAGAACTCCTGACTCCAGGGAACATTAATCGATAAGAGCTCATCCAAAAGCCTCCATACCTACACTGAAACCAAGCTCCACCCATGAGCCAACAAGTTCCAGAGCAAGACATCACACAAATTCTCCAGAAATGCAGGAATATAGCCCTGAGCTGTAATATACAGGCTGCCCAAAGTCACACCAAACCCACAGACATCCAGAGAGAAGAAATCCAGCTCCACCCACCAGAACACTGATGCAAGCTACCCTAACCAGGAAACCTTGACAATCCACTCGTCCAACCCCACCCACAGGGAGGAACCGCCACAATAAAGAGGAACCACACACAAACTGCCAGAATACAGAAAGGCCACCCCCAAAACAGCAATCTAAACAAGATGAAAAGGCAGAGAAATACACAGCAGGTAAAGGAACATGATAAATGCCCAGCAAACCAAACAAAAAAGGAGGAGACAGGGAGTCTACCTGAAAAAGAATTCAGAATAATGACTGTAAAACTGATCCAAAATCTTGAAAACAAAATGGAGTTACAGATAAATAGCCTGGAGACAAGGATTGAGAAGATTCAAGAAATGTTTAACAAGGACCTAGAAGAAATAAAAAAGAGTCAATCAATAATGAATAATGCAATAAATGAGATCAAAAACACTCTGGAGGGAACCAACAGTAGAATAACGGAGGCAGAAGATAGGATAAGTGAGGTAGAAGATAGAATGGTGGAGATAAATGAAGCAGAAGAGGAAAAAAGAAAAAAGAATTAAAAGAAATGAGGACAACCTCAGAAACCTCTGGGACAATGTCAAACGCCCAAACATTCAAATCATAGGAGTCCCAGAAGAATACAAAAAGAAACACCATGAGAAAATACTTGAGGAGATAATACTTGAAAACTTCCCTAAAACGGGGAAGGAAATTGTCACCCAAGTCCAAGAAACCCAAAGAGTCCCAAAAAGGATAAACCCAAGGTGAAACACCCCAAGAAACGTATTAATCAAATTACAAAAAACAAATATAAAAGCAGCAAGGGAAAAACAACAAATAACACACAAGGGGATTCCCATTAGGATAACAGCTCATCTTTCAACAGAAACTCTTCAGGCCAGAAGGGAATGGCAGGACATACTTAAAGTGATGCAACAGAAAAACCTACAACCCAGATTACTGTACCCAGCAAGGATCTCATTCAAATATGAAGGAGAAATCAAAAGCTTTACAGACAAGCAAAAGCTTAAGAGAATTCAGCATCACCAAACCAGCTCTTCAACAAATGCTAAAGGATTTTCTCTAGACAGGAAACACAGAAAAGGTATATAAACTCGAATCCAAAACAACAAAGTAAAAGGCAACAGGATCATACTTATCAATAATTACCTTAAATGTAAATGGGTTGAATGCCCCAACCAAAAGACAAAGACTGGCTGAATGGATACAAAAACCAGACCCCTATATATGCTGTCTACAAGAGACTCACCTCAAAACAAGGGACACATAGACTGAAAGTGAAGGGCTTAAAAAAGATATTTCATGCAAATGGAGACCAAAAGTAAGCATGAATAGCAACACTCATATCAAATAAAATACACTGTGAAATAAAGGCTGCGAAAAGAGACAAAGAAGGACACTACATAATGATCAATGTGATCATTATGATCACATTGTGATCAATGATCAATTGATCATAATGATCAATCCAAGAAGAAGATATACCAAATATAAATATATATGCACCCAACATAGGAACACCACAGTATGTAAGGCAAATGCTAACAAGTATGAAAGGGAAAATTAACAATAACACAATAATAGTGGGAGACTTTAATATCCCACTCACATCTATGGATAGATCAACTAAACAGAAAATGAACAAGGAAACACAAACTTTAAATGATACAATGGACCAGTTAGACCTAATTGATATCTATAGGACATTTCACCCAAAAACAATGAATTTCACCTTTTTCTCAAGTGCACACGGAACCTTCTCCAGGATAGATCACATCCTGGGCCATAAATCAAGCCTTGGTAAATTCAAAAAAGTTGAAATCATTCCAAGAATCTTTTCTGATCACAATACAGTAAGTTTATATGTCAACTACAGAAAAAAACTATGAAAAATTCCAACATATGGAGGCTAAACAACATGCTTCTGAATAACCAACAAATCACAGAAGAAATCAAAAAGAGGAAATCAAAATATGCATAGAAATGAATGAAAATTAAAACACAACAACCCAAAACCTATGGGACATTGTAAAAGCAGTGCTAAGAGGAGGGTTCATAGCAATACAGGCTTACCTCAAGAAACAAGAGAAAAGTCAAATAAATAACCTAACTCTACACCTAAAGCAACTAGAAAAGGAAGAAATGAAGAAACCCAGAGTTAGTAGAAGGTAAGAAATCATAAAAACTAGGGCAGAAATAAATGCAAAAGAAACAAAAGAGACCACAGCAAAAATCAACAAAGCCAAAAGCTGGTTCTTTGAGAAGATAAATAAAATTGACAAACCATTAGCCAGACTCATCAAGAAACAAAGGGAGAAGAATCAAATCAACAAAATTAGAAATGAAAATGGAGAGATCACAACAGACAACACAGAAATACAAAGGATCATAAGAGACTACTATCAGCAATTATATGCCAATAAAATGGACAACTTGGAAGAAATGGACAAATTCTTAGAAAAGTATAACTTTCCAAAACTGAAACAGAAAGAAATAGAAAATCTTAACAGACCCATCACAAGCATGGAAATCGAAACTAATCAGAAATCTTCCAGCAAACAAAAGCCCAGGTCCAGACAGCTTCACAGCTGAATTCTACCAAAAATTTAGAGAAGAGCTAACACCTATCCTACTCAAACTCTTCCAGAAAATTGCAGAGGAAGGTAAACTTCCAAACTCATTCTATGAGGCCACCATCACCCTAATACCAAAACCCGACAAAGATGCTACAAAAAAAGAAAACTGCAGGCCAGTATCACTGATGAACACAGATGCAAAAATCCTTAACAAAATCCTAGCAAACAGACGGAGAAGGCAATGGCACCCCACTCCAGTACTCTTGTCTGGAAAATCCCATGGACGGAGGAGCCTGGTAGGCTGCAGTCCATGGGGTCGCAAAGAGTCGGACACGACTGAGCGACTTCACTTTCACTTTTCACTTTCATGCATTGAGAAGGAAATGGCAACCCATTCCAGTGTTCTTGCCTGGAGAATCCCAGGGAATGGGGGAGCCTGGTGGGCTGCCGTCTATGGGGTTGCACAGAGTCGGACACGACTGAAGCGACTTAGCAGCAGCAGCAGCAGCAGCAGCAGCAGCAAACAGAATCCAACAACATATTAAAAACATCATACATCATGACCAAGTGGGCTTTATCCCAGGGATGCAAGGATTCTTCAATATCCGCAAATCAATCAATGTAATACACCACATTAACAAACTGAAAGATAAAAACCATATGATTATCTCAATAGACGCCGAGAAAGCCTTTGACAAAATTCAACATCCATTTATGATTAAAAAAAAAAAAAAAAAACAACCTTCCAGAAAGCAGGAATAGAAGGAACATACCTCAACATAATAAAAGCTATATATATGACAAACCCACAGCAAACATTATCCTCAGTCGTGAAAAATTGAAAGCATTTCCCCTAAAGTCAGGAACAAGACAAGGGTGTCCACTCTCACCACTACCATTCAACATAGTTTTGGAAGTTTTGGCCGCAGCAATCAGAGAAGAAAAAGAAATAAAAGGAATCCAGATTGGAAAAGAAGAAGTAAAACTCTTGCTGTTTGCAGATGACATGATCCTCTACATAGAAAACCCTAAAGACTCCACCAGAGAATTACTAGAGCTAATCAATGAATATAGTAAAGCTTCAGGATATAAAATTAACACACAGAAATCCCTTGCATTCCTATACACTAACAATGAGAAAACAGAAAGAGAAATTAAGGAAACAATTTCATTCACCACTGCAAAGAAAAGAATAAAATACTTAGGAATAAATCTACCTAAAAAAACAAAAGACCTATATATAGAAAACTATAAAACACTGATGAAAGAAATCAGATGACACAAATAGATGGAGAAATATACCAAATTCATGGATTGGAAGAATCAATATAGTGAAAACGAGTATACTACCCAAAGCAATCTTGTAGATTCAATGCAATCCCTATCAAGCTACCAATGGTATTTTTCACAGAACTAGAACAAATAATCTCACAATTTGTATGGAAATACAAAAAGCCTCGAATAGCCAAAGCAATCTTGAGAAAGAAGAATGGAACTGGAGGAATCAATCTAACTGACTTCAGGCTATACTACAAAGCTATAGTCATCAAGACAGTATGGTACTGGCACAAAGACAGAAATATAGATCAATGGAACAAAATAGAAAGCCCAGAGATAAATCCATGCACCTATGGACATCTTATCTTTAACAAAGGAGGCAAGAACATACAATGGAGAAAAGACTATCTCTTTAACAAATAGTGCTGGGAAAACTGGTCAACCACTTGTAAAAGAAAAACTAGAACACTTTCTAACACCATACACAAAAATACTCAAAATGGATTAAAGATCTAAATGTAAGACCAGAAACTATAAAACTCCTAGAGGAGAACATAGGCAAAACACTCTCTGACATAAATCATAGCAGGATCCTCTATGACCCACCTCCCAGAGTAATGGAAATAAAACCAAAACTAAACAAATGGGACCTAATTAAATTTAAAAGCTTTTGCACAACGAAGGAAACTATAAGCAAGGTGAAAAGACAGCCTTCAGAATGGGAGAAAATAATAGCAAATGAAGTAACTTACAAAGAATTAATTTCAAAAATATACAAGCAGCTCCTGCAGCTCAATTCCAGAAAAATAAATAACCCAATCAAAAAATGGGCCAAAGAACTAAACAGACATTTCTCCAAAGAAGACATACAGATGGCTAACAAACACATGAAAAGATGCTCAACATCATTCATTATCAGAGAAATGCAAATCAAAACCACAATGAGGTACCATCTCATGTCAGTCAGAATGGCTGCAATTCAAAAGTATACAAACAATAAATGCTAGAGAGGGTGTGGAGAAAAGGGAACACTCTTTCACTGTTAGTGGGAATGCAAACTAGTACAACCACTATGGAGAACAGTGTGGAGATTCCTTAAAAAACTGGAAATAGAACTGCCATACAACCCAGCAATCCCACTGCTGGGCATACACACTGAAGAAACCAGAATTGAAAGAGACACGTGCACCCCAATGTTCATCGCAGCACTGTTTATAATAGCCAGGACATGGAAGCAACCTAGATGTCCATCAGCAGACGAATGGATAGGAAAGCTGTGGTACATATACACAATGGAATATTACTCAGCCATTAAAAGAATACATTTGAATCAGTTCTAATGAGGTGGATGAAACTGGAACTTATTATACAGAGTGAAGTAAGCCGGAAAGAAAAACACCAGTAGAGTATACTAACGCATATATATGGAATTTAGAAAGATGGTAATGATGACCCTATATGTGGGACAGCAAAAGAGACACAGATATATAGAACAGTCTTTTGGACTCTGTGGGAGAGGGAGAGGGTGGGATGATTTGAGAGAATAGCATTGAAACATGTATATTATCATATGTGAAACAGATCGCCAGTCCAGGTTTGATGCATGAGACAGGGTGCTCAGGGCTGGTGCACTGGGATGACCCAGAGGGATGGGATGGGGAGGGAGGTGGGAGGGGGGTTCAGGATGGGGAACACATGTACACCCATCGCTGATTCGTGTCAATGTATGGCAAAACCCACTACAATATTGTAAAGTAATTAACCTCCAATTAAAATAAATTAATTTAAAAAATACAAGTTAAAGTTTTCACCTTTTCTTCCCATATCCTTATGGGTTATCCCGAGTACCAAATTTGGGAAATGACTGCCCCAGCAATACTGTGACCACTTGGAGGCCTTCAATGGCTGTCACCTTCACTCCACCTGAGCCACACCCTTACCTCTAGCTCGGGTCAGCTGTCCAGGTCTCCACTCCCAACACCAATGACCTGCTCTTCATGTCTCCGAGTTCGGGGATCATTTGCTTCCATTTTCTCCATGTCCAGAGCTGACCTCTCCAGAATCCCTTACCTCCCTGAACTATTACCACCAATGCCCTCTCTTCCCCCAATTCCTGGTCTTTCCATTGTAATCACCCCACCCCTTGTAGCAGCAAACTCAACCTAATCGGCTGCCTGCTCCTCTGCACTCAGCACTACCAGGAAAAGCATTTGTTACAGGTGCCTTCACACCCTCATCTCCTGCAGGCCACCTTTTACCAACAGGAACCCAGGTTTTTATCCTCAGCTCCATTTCCAGTTATCCTCAGCCAGATTCCAAACCAGCAGCCCCTACCACACTCTACATCCAGAGCCTGTCTGACCTTCCACCCCATCCATCCAGGCCACCATTCTTTCATTCATTCCAACATCTACCGAGTACCACCATGTGCCAGGCGCTGCTCCCGTACTAGACAGGATGGAATCTCACAGCCCTGTCTTACTTTCTAGTAAACAAATTGCCATCAGCTGTTGGGAGATGCTGACAATAAAGCTGTTACATAACAGGGAGCAAGCAGGGGCCAGAGAATCCTGGTCACCGGATGTGACCTACTTTGTATCATTCCCACTTGTCCCCTTCCAATTTTTTTTTAATTGAGGTAAAATTTACATAACTTTGAATTAACCATTAAAAATGTTCAACTCGGTGACATTTAGTACATTCACAATATTGTGCAACCAGCACCTCTGTCCAGTTCCAAAACAATTCTGTCTCCCAAGAAAGAAATCCTGGACCCATTCAGCAGCTCACCCCATTCTACCCCTCCCCCAGGGCCTGGCAACCAGTAACCTGCTTTCTGTCTCTGCAGATTCACCTTCTCTGGATATGTGCATGCTCTGTCACTTCAGTCAGGTCCGACTCTTTGCAACCCCATGATTGTAGCCCACAGGCTGTTCTGTCCATGGGATTCTTCAGGTAAGAATACTACAGTGGGTTGCCATGCCCTCCTTCAGGGGATCTTCCTGACCCAGGGATCAAACCCATATCTCCTGCATCGGCAGGTGGATTCTTTACCACTGAGCCACAGGGGAAGCCCCACCTATTCTGGATATTTCCTATGGAAGGAACCCTAGGACTCCCCTTCAATTCTGACAACAGCTCTGATCTTCCTGCTTTCTTCCCTCCAGCTAGCTCCTCCTCCTCCTCCTCTGTGTTGGCCATCCACCATGTGATACCTGGGTCCTGAGTCCCCAGAGTGACTCCTGCCTCTATCTTCAAAATCTCCTTCTGAGCTGGCTCCTTCTTTCAGAAAACAAACCTTGACCTTACCTCCTCTTGCCCTCAAGACAAGTTCCAACATCCTCCTCTTCTCAAGCTCTGCTTCAAGATTTGCAAAGGTCTGCAGAGATTTCCATACTGACAAGTGAAGTCGATCAGTCGTGTCCGACTCTTTGCGACCCATGGACTGTAGCCTACCAAGCTCCTCTGTCCATGGGACTCTCCAGGCAAGAATACTGGAGTGGGTTGCCATTTCCTTCTCCATCCATACTGACAAAAAAATAGGTGGGGAGGGGTGGGGCGGGGGGCGGGGAGCTCATCTCATCAGGGCAGTCTGGCATGTGATCAGGGCAGTCTGGCAGGGCGAAGCATGTGACCTTGGGTAATTGTGACTAACGCTCTGTTCCTCGCTTTTCTCTTTTGTAAAGTGGGGATGAGTATAACACTTACCTCATAGGGGTTTCATAAAGAACAGTTGAGTGAAAGCACCCTCAGTGCACGTCCATGTGCCAGGCACACTGGAAGGGCTCAAAAAATGCTATCACCTCGGTGATCAGTTCAATAAAACCTGAGCCACCCTGCTCTGTTCCAGCAGGACCAGGCCTCTCTGGCCTTTGCCCTCAGGCTTCTTTTGGGCTCAGCTTCCAGGGATTGGCTCTTTCAAGGTAACACTGTTTGGGGGAAGATGTCATCCACTCTCCTGGCTTTAACCTGCACCTGATGCAGGCACTGCCCAAACCCCCATCTATCCCGTCTTCTCCTCCAGCTCAGCTAGTTTGCATTCACCCAGGAGCATGTGTATGGCACACATCAGCAGCCCAGGACCCTTGAACTCAACACACCCGACATTAAATATGACCTTCCCCTCCTCTCCCTCTAGCCACCTCCGCCCACACACCCACACTGGCATCCCAAGATCTCTTGCTGGGACCACCACAGTAGCTTCTCCCCCACCCAATCTTGTCCTTGTTCCTTCCTGTCTTTACACTGTAACCGGGAACACCCCCATCTGAAATCCATAGCTGCCCATTTCACTCCCCTGTGTAAACCCTTTTGGGAGTTCTGTCTCTACTGTTCTCAGGGGCAAGCCCAAAGGCCTTCCCCAGGAAGGCTTCTCCTGACCTCACCCCATCTCCATCAGCCCCTGCCTGACCATCTCTGTTCCAGGCATAGCTACCTGGGGCAATGCTACAGTTAGTTCACATGGCTCCTCTGCTTGGCATGCCTCTCCCACCAGATTCTCCCAAATTCTTCTCATCTTTCAAGGATCAGTTCAGGCATCAGCCCCTGAAGGAAGGTGTCTCTGATAACCCAGATTGGACTAAGCACCCTTCCTGCCTGACCATGACTGGCATTGGGTGTTTATGAGTCTGTTTTCCTCCTTAAACTCCCTGGAGACCTTGTTTATCTCATCCATCCATCCATCCATCTGTTCATCTAGCCAGTCAGCCATCTGACCATCCATTCATACATCTATCCAACCATCCATCCATCCAACCATCCATCTATCCATCCATCTAACAAAAATGCCTCAAGAGCCTATGTTCAGCCAGGCACTAGGACTACAACAGTTAACAAGACAAAAGAGGTTGCTGCCCTCAGGCAGCTGACAGTCCAGCAATGTAAACAATATGTAACAACCACCCCGCCCCCAGCCACCACCACACACACACACAGCAGCTGCACAGAGTGAGCTCTAGAGCCAGGCCCACCGGGGATCAAATCCCGACTCCACCAATGGTTAGCTGTGAAACCTGGGACAAATTGCTTCATTTCTCGGTATCTCAAGAATTAGAGCAGTCTGCCTAACTCATAGGGTTGTTGGGAGGATTAAAAGAGCTAATACAGATGTAGATCAATGGAAAGTAACTATAACCCTGCCTGGCATATAACAAAAGCTTCCTAAAAGTTAGTTGTTCTCCTTGCTGATGGGCCAACAGGGGAACTTACGACAGGGCCCCACCCTAGATGTAGGGCCAGGTGATGCATTTGTGCCCCTATGCCTGACATAGAGGTTCACTGGGCCACTCTGGTTAGCCCTGCAAAGATGGTTCAGCATCAAAGACTGAGAGCTGGAAGTCATGTGTGTAACCTCTGACCCAACTTGCCCACTTTTGCAGAAGAAAGTGAACTGGTGGGAGGGAAGCACCAGCCCCCAGATTTCCTGACTTCCCAGCCTCCTGTCCTGTTCCAAGAAGACTCTGGTTACCCGAGACAGCTGCCCTGCATCCTCCACGGGTTCTCATTACCCACAGCAGAAAGGCTGTGGCCACCTCTTTTATCCCCTTGCTTCCCCTCATGCCTCTCGTCCAAGACTGTTTTCTTTTCCTGTCTTGTGACCCATGGTTCTCTTATTTCCAAGGAGAAATCTGGCCCTTCAAAAACAAAAACCCCACCAAGCATTGCGGTCTTCTTCATGGAGCTGCTCAAACAAATCACAAGCAGGTGCAATCCCCGAGCCCCCCACTTCCGCTCCTGCTCCCACTAGCTGGAGGAAGCCTTCTCCTCCGTCACCAGAAAGTTTCATTTTGCCTGCTCTGGGAGTCAGTCTTTTTTGGATGCTCCAAGTTTCAGAACGCACATCCCTTAGGGACCTGGGTGTAGAATGAAGCCAAATAACAGCTCTCATTTGAAAGCCAGATCCCGTATTTCCAGCCAGACACATAACTCTTCCCCACCGGGCCAGCTTGCCCTGGTTCCCAGCAGTGGCCTTTGAATGGCATGCCATTCTCTGGCATCGCTGACTTGATGACAAGCGGCAATCCAGCAGATGTTTTTAGAGGCCATGGGATTTACAGCAGTGTTCTGTTAGGAAACTTTCGTTTTCACACCTCAACTTGCCTGGAAGGTGGCAAGAGAATGAGACACAGAGAAAACATAAATCCCGGAGTGCTGTGTAATGTTCTTTATTATCTTCCGTGGTCAGGCTGTACGATCAGTTTCAAGTACCTTGAGTTTTACCTACCTTTGTGCCTGCACTTCTGCTAGTTGTATTCACACAAGCATATCTGAGGCTCACAGAGGCTCGTCACAAGCCAGGGTATCCAATCCTGGGAGTGCAATATATTTAAATGTGAGGACTTTTATCTTAAAATCTCACAGTAATGGTTATACCACACAGATCTGCCTTGTTAATAACAGTCACAGACAGAGTACTAAAGACAAGGGTAGTAAAGGACCTACCCACCTTACCATGGAGAATTCATTACATTACCCTTTATGGCAACAACCACTGACTCTGAAGATGTTTACCCTACATATGGAATTTTATGAGTCTTTCTCTATCTTTCTTGGAAATGTTACAGCAGACCCATTTTTTTCAACAACAACAAAAGGAAAAACCATTTTTCCAGAAGAGAAAAACCATCTGCCTTTCCAACAAAACCTCTTTTACCTTTTTATATGAAAGATCTCTGCTGCTGCTACTGCTAAGTCGCTTCAGTCGTGTCCGACTCTGTGCGATCCCATAGATGGCAGCCTACCAGGCTCCCCTGTCCCTGGGATTCTCCAGGCAAGAACACTGGAGTGGCTTGCCATTTCCTTCTCCAATGCATGAAAGTGAAAGTGAAGTCGCTCAGTCGTGTCCAACTCTTTGCAACCCCATTGACTGCAGCCCACCAGGCTCCTCCGCCCATGGGATTTCCAGGCAAGAGTACTGGAGTGGGTTGCCATTGCCTTTTCCATGAAAGATCTCTAGTTGACCTTTTTCTTGCCAAAGGAAACTTTAACCTAGCCTAAGAGGAATTTCTCTTTGTCTCTCTAACCAGTGCGGAACTCACCTTCAGAAGTTTATTCAATAAGTGCCTTAACAATTTATTTGTAGCAGCCCAATTTAATGCATCTAATTAAATACAGGTGAGCAGACAGGCTCTGGAATCAAATCTGAATTAAACCCCCAATCTGTACCTTCTGTATTAGTAAGGGGGCCACATGTCCCCATTTATGGCTGTTATCCTAGCTTCATCATTAATTTAATAGCACTCCTTTCACTCTCAAGAGTGTTCATGTTTCAAGACTTCCCTGGTGGTCCAGTGGCTAAGACTCTGTACTCCCAATGCAGGGGGCCCTGATTAGATCCTGGCCAGGGAACTAGATTCCACATGCTGCAACTAAGAGTTCGAATGCCTCAACTAAAGATCCCTCCTGCCAAAATGAAGATGAAAGATCCTGAGTGCAACAAGACCTAGTGCAGCCAAATAAGTAATTAAAAAAAAAAAAGACTGCTCAGGTTTGGATGATAAATTATATGATCACCTTATAGTTATGTGAGTCACTCAAGACAGGACATTTAACTTTCCCATACTTTGGTTTCACATTTGTTCAATGAAAACGAAAGATTCTAATTTACAAGGCTGTCATGAGCATGAAATTAGACAGTGTCTTCAAGGCTTGGTTCCCAGGAGGGCCCAGTATTCCTGCAAACACTAGTTACATGCTCAAGAGGTCCACCTTCTGGAAAAGGCGTTATTCTGTGAGATCTTCACCTTTAGATTGTCAGTTTGAAGACAGGACCTGCATTTTCCATTTTTCATTGTGACAAAATCTATACAATGGAACTGGCATCTGTGTCCAGCAGCCACACAATTAATTCTGCCATCTCTGGCCAGCAGGTGAATCACTTATGGACATTTTAGTTCCTATTCTCTAGATCTTCAGGACTTCATTTAATCTCTCCACAAAGGTAGGATTAAGATCAAAATTACCCCCAAACCAAACCTCTGTGAAAAGTAAGCCAAGTGCTTGTGGCTCAAAACAGGAGCAGGGGAGGGATAAGAGATCCTTTTAACTGAGTGAGCTTGGTGAATTTCTTGCTTTCTTGAACCAAAAAACACTGGCCTTACCAATCCAATGATAGGATAGTTTCTCAATAAAAGGATCCAACGTATCTCATTTTAAAAATTAAGCCAAATAGTACCCACAATCTTCCACTTGCATCTGTAATAGCATCATCAGTTCAGGAAGCATGTGTTGTTCCCTTTTTACAAAGAGAGAGAAAGAAAAATGCTATCACTTCAGTGACAGCTTGTTAAAGACACCTATGTTCACATGAGCAGGAACAAGACCTTGTAATGGGGCTGATCTTACTTCAAGGTAGTGGTTTTGATCAATGAGAAATATGATCAACACCTAAACCCAAAGAAGTAGTCCACTGCCCAAGAAATAGGTCATACAATTAATTGGCGGCCCGGGTGTTTTCCTCATTTATGGGGGAAGGACCATTTCCCAGCAAGTAGGGTTTGGGGTGAAGGCTGACAACTTCATAAGGGGTGCCCTTTGTCCTGGGTGCTACCTTACCATTCAGTGAGTCTGCCCTAGAGGGTGCTATGCCCCAGCTGTAACACGCCTTCGTGAAGACACGACATTTGAAACTATTCGATTCCAGTCTTAAATCATAATATTTTCTGAAACACAAAATGAACAAATACAATTCCATTATATAATATGGTTGCTCAAGGTATTATTAGTATTGCATGTGTAAAGATCCCTCTTGTGCTCAACTTCTAAAGAAATAGAAAGGAAATTTTCAGCATTTTCAGGCTCTAAATATAGAAGCTGTGGGACAAAAAAGATGTACATAGCAGCACAGCAGTAACTGCGTCTGGAGGACATCGAGGAACAACAGCAGGCTATTCTGAGGTCAAGACAGTTCCTCCCCACTGAAGTTTCTAGTAACAGAAAAAGACTTACACCACTCCCAGAAATCCAGTTACAGCTGGGGCACGGCACCCTCTAGGGCGGACTTGCTGGGCAGCAAGGTAGCACCCAGGACAAAGGGCACCCCTTATGAAGCTGTCTACCTCCACTCCAAACCCTACTTGCTGGGAAATGGTCCTTTTCCCACAAATTAGGAAAACACCAAGGCAGCCAATTGAGTGATCTACTTCTTGAGCAATGGGCTACTTCTTAGAGTCCTGTGATTCTAAACTCTGAAACACACAAAGAGGATAACAGAAGTTAGGCTGTACACAGGGAATTTTCCTGCAGGATGTCTATGGTTTTTCTCCACTTGAAAAGCTCAACCAGAAATCACACTTCTGTTCCAGATTCAGACGATTGATACATTTGGTTTTAAATGCATCTTGTACCTTGTACTGATCAATACAAGCCTTCCCTGAAGACTGTTCCGACAATCTTGCCTCCTCGTGTCTGATAAGAGAATGAGCCAAGGGCAAACCAAGAACCGTTCTTTGACCAGGTCTAGGAAGAAAAAGCCAACTGGAGATAACTCCACGCCCCCTACACACACATACCTGGCTGTCTTGCGGAAAGGCTGAGTCAGGAGGTAGTCAACTCCCCAGTGAAAGCAAGAGACAAGGCACAGTGTGGGGTTGTAGTGTCTCAAGGACTCCCCAGTTCTACTACACAATTTCTGTACCACCCAGACCTACACAGATTGATGAGGTGGTACTCCTCCAAATGCTTGAAATGCATAAAATACATAGAATTAGAGAAAACTTTTAAAATTGTAACATAGTAACACATTTGCTTCTTTGTTAATACATAGAAGGTTATAGCACCTCACTCCAGTACTCTTGCCTGGAAAATCCCATGGATGGAGGAGCCTGGAAGGTTGCAGTCCATGGGGTCGATGAGGGTCGGACACGACTGAGAGACTTCACTTTCACTTTTCACTTTCATGCATTGGAGAAGGAAATGGCAAGCCACTCCAGTGTTCGTGCCAGGAGAATCCCAGGGACGGGGGAGCCTGGTGGGCTGCCGTCTATGGGGTCGCACAGAGTCGGACACGACTGAAGCAATTTAGCAGCAGGAGCAGCAGCATGTAACAACCACTGTAATTTCTAAGTCATAATGAGCGTGACATTTCAAGGTTATCTGTTAGATACCTAAAATGTGATACAAAAATATCAAATTTCTATTGGTGACAAAGTTGCAAACAATGCCAATATTACTGTGGATCATGACCAATATCCAGAAGTTAAGGGATTGCTCAATTTTGGTCAAAAGGGTGTGAAAATCAAGGTGTGATATTTTTCGATGCAAGCTCACAGATCCCCTTGAATCTCTTGCAAAGAGGCCTGTAGTAGTTCACATGAAAACTCAGGCGATAATCTCATTTCCTCCCCTACTCTTCAGGCTCTTCCAGAATCACTGAGATCTACATTAGAACCTGAACCCAGCAGGAGCCTCAGCTGCTGATAAGGCGGGGGGAGGGGAGGATCTACACCCAGGAGAGTCTCTTGGAAGGAGCAGGATGGGGCCAGCATCCCTATTCTTTTTTTCTCTGTGGGCTCTGTGTTAAGGGTTATTTAACAGGTTGTTGTAGGACAGAAACCAATACAACATTGTGAAGCAATTACCTTCCAATTAAAAGTAAATTGTTTCAAATGTGGAGAAACACAGTTATTCAATTCAGTTGACTCATAGGTAGAGGGGAATTTCTTTCCAGATCACTTGACCTAGTGCTGTGGTATAAACTCTGTAAGCCCCAAAGCTCAAGGCTTACAGCAAACTTCCACCTCTTTACTTCCTGAAATCAATTCTTAGATAAACTTCCTGAACACATTTTCAAACATATGTATTTACTGCTTTAATAATAAGATCAGATCAGATCAGTTGCTCAGTCGTGTCCAACTCTTTGCGACCCCATGAATCCCAGCACGCCAGGCCTCCCTGTCCATCACCAACTCCCAGAGTTCACTCAGACTCACGTCCATTGAGTCAGTGATGCCATCCAGCCATCTCATCCTCTGTCGTCCCCTTCTCCTCCTGCCCCCAACCCCTCCCAGCATCGAAGTCTTTTCCAATGAGTCACCTCTTCCCATGAGGTGGCCAAAGTACTGGAGTTTCAGCTTTAGCATCATTCCTTCCAAAGAACACCCAGGGCTGATCTCCTTTAGAATGGACTGGTTGGATCTCCTTGTAGTCCAAGGGACTCTCAAGAGTCTTCTCCAACACCACAGTTCAAAAGCATCAATTCTTCAGCGCTCAGCTTTCTTCACTGTCCAACTCTAACATCCATACATGACCACTGGAAAAACCATAGCCTTGACTAGAAGGACCTTTGTTGGCAATGTCTTTGCTTTTGAATATGCTATCTAGGTTGGTCATAACTTTTCTTCCAAGGAGTCAGAGTCTTTTAATTTCATGGCTGCAATCACCATCTGCAGTGATTTTGGAGCCCCAAAAAAATAAAGTCTGATACTGTTTCCACTGTTTCCCCATCTATTTCCCATGAAGTGATGGGACCAGATGCAAATGAGACTAAAAGGAAAATAATTTATAACAAACTAAACCTGTATTTCAATATGCAATTAGTTGGACAAAACCAATCTAGAAGGCTTAAGAAGTTAGATGCTTGTGTCAAAAACCAGGTGAGCTACAAGTGTTGACTAACACACGTGGTGTGGTGATGCCATGTGATTTTCCTCATGGTAAATTTCCCAATAAACAAACCACAATCTTTCTTCACGGACTGGAAAAGTCAACATTTATTTGAAACATGCAAAATACTCCTCATGTGTAAGCTAGGTCTCTAGGTTCAGGTAACAAATGGGTTTTGTATCCAAGATCACCTTGTAACCAAACTGGTCAACCAGACCTGGGCTGGAGTCTTAACCTAGGCAGAGGCCCCTTGTCTCAGCCTAGGTTCTTTTTTTTTTTTAACCAGATTTGCACAGCCAATAATAAAGTCATTGCTGCTTCAATGGCCAAAAAATGAAGCGGGAACCTAGTTCAGAAGTCAATTTAACCCAGTTTGGCCAGAGACATCGAATATATAGGAAGGTGGAGGTAAAAGGATTTGAAAAGGGTGGGAGAAACATTCATGAGTTATCTGAGAACAGGGGTGTGGTTTAGACTTGGAGCTGTGCCAACTTGCTCCTTGAAAGAAAAGCTATAACCAACCTAGACAGCATATTAAAAAGCAGAGACATTACTTTGCCAGCAAAGGTCCATATAGTCAAAGCTATGGTTCTTCCAGCAGTCATGAATGGATGTGAAAGTTGAGAGTTGAAGAACTGATGCTTTTGAACTGTGGTGTTGGAGAAAACTCTTGAGAGTCCCTTGGACTGCAAGAAGATCAAACCAGTCAATCCTAAAGGAAATCAGTCAAATATTCATTGGAAGGACTGATGCTAAAGTTGAAGTTCCAATACTTTGGCCAACTTATGCCAAGAACTGACTCACTGGAAAAGACCCTGATGCTGGGAAAGATTGAAGGCAGGAGGAGAAGGGGACAGCAGAGGATAAGATGGTTGGATGGCATCACCGACTCAATGGGCATGAGTTTGAGCAAGTGTCGGGAGATGGTGATGGACAGGAAGGCCTGGTGTGCTGCAGTCCATGGGGTGGTAAAGAGTCAGACATGACTGAGAAACTGAGCAACAACAAATTTCTCAGTAAAAAAAAATATATATATATATTTTTTTTTCCAAAGTCTTTTCAATTCCATAAGTCCATGATTTGATGTCTCTAAATTTTATTATGCTCAAAAATAATACTAATTCAGAAATGTGACAGTAAGGACTAGGTGCCACAAAGGGGTTCTGAAAGAACCCAAGGTGACTGTTTTCCAACTTTTTCCCACTAATGGACTCCATTATATCACAAAAAGAGGCACTGCTGGAGTCTAATGAATAAATAACTAGCACTTGAATAGAATTTGTGTCCATTTTAAAATTCCAGCTACTTTCCACAAGAAAGCCTCATTTAAATTAGAAAGAAGGGGAGCATGCTTATAATGAAACATTTTCAAAACCCTTTAAAAGTTTCCTATATAAGTCAATCAGGTATAACATTAAATATTAATAGCAAAAACTTAATTGTTGAATCTAAGTGAATAAGAGAGCTTGCGTGTGACACAGGAAAAGCGTTAGTTTTCACGTCTGCTGGATTTGTTTAGTGTAACTTCCAGATGCATTATGGGGAGAGCTAATGGCCCCTTAAACAGTGTGTCTTCTAAATGGAGGATCACAGGTCAGCCATGGGTTACGAAACCAATTCGGAACAGGGGGTCAGAAAACTCTGCCTTCAAGAGCCGAAGTGTAATGATACCTTGGGCTCTGCAGGCCAGATAACCTCTGTTACAACTTCTTGACTCTGTCACTGCAGCTTGAAAGCAGCCATAAACAAATCATGAACAAAGAGGATTGGCTGTGTTCCAACCAGACCTTATTTACAAAATGGGCTGCAGGCCATGGTGCTGACTCCTGACCAGCATTTTTTAAACAAATAAAATATAGCAGAATATATCAGAGGCCATGACGAGAGAGGATAGGTACTGTCTCATGAAACTTTTCTTGCTGCAACACATTTCAAACTGTAGTGTTGAAGAAGCTTCTTGACAGTCCCTTGGAAGGCAAGGAGATGAAACCAATCAATCCTAAAGGAAATCAGTCCTGAATATTCATTGGAAGGACTGATGCTGAAGCTGAAGCTCCAGTACTTTGGCCATGTGATGTGAAGAGCCAACTAATTGTAAAAGACCCCGATGCTGGGGAAGACTGAAGGCAATAGAAGAAGGGGGTGGCAGAGGATGAGATGGTTGGATGACATCACTGACTCAATGGACACCAGTTTGAGCAAACTCTGGGAGCTAGTGAAGGACAGGGAAGCCTGGTGTGCTCTAGTTCATGGGGTCGCAGAGTCAGACACTACCTAGCAACTGAACAACATACACATCTGTATATGTGAGCTTTTAGTAAATATGTATTTCTTACTGTTGGCTGAGGGTCAAAAGCCACCATATTAGAAACGATAAGAAGAATCTGAAAAGAAAAACACAAGTTTGCTTCTGACTGAAACTGGTAAGAGATTAAAGACTTTCATGTTCCCCCGTCCCCCCAAAAAAAGTAAAGAAAAAAGGGTAGAAATAATGGGCAAGTTCTTGAGTCTAACATATAATCTTAAAAATATTTTTTAAATGTATCAAAATTTTGAAAAAAGAATATGAATTAGTTACAAGTAGTCCAAAATGGTCTTCAAAAGGACATTAAAATCACTACTTATGCTCTGCAAACATCTGATATAAACTATATATCAGTTAGCAAGAGCTGCATAACACACTTCCCCAGAACTCTGTGGCTTAAAATAATCATCAACGCTTTCTGCAACTCTACACATCAGCTAGCTGGTTCTGATGACCTAGGACAGATCTTGGCAAGATAAGCTCTGGAGACTTTGAGCATCTGGTCGTTCACTTGGGAGCCAGCTAGTCCAGAAAGGCCTCAACTGAAACAATTTGGCTCATTCCCCTGCATCTCTCAGTCCCTCCCTTAGACTAGCCCAGGCACACTTTCCCGGGGGTGGCAGGGATCTGAGTGAGCACGCCTAGCTGTGCAAAAGGCAATAGAAATGCGTAGGCTCTTAAACTCTGTTTATGTGGCATCAGCTAACATCCCAGGGGCCAAAGTAGTCATGAGGCCAGTAGTAGGGGAGAGGGATGGGGACTATAAGTTACAAGGCAAAGAGTGTGGACACAAAGAAGGAGGCCACTAATCGGGGCCATTAGAGCAATCACTCTGCCGCAGACACTATTACTGTTTGTCACCACCTTGGCAGAAACAGAGAGATTTTACATTATTTTAGTTTTCCCATTATCATTTCTCATTCTGGTTTTCCATTATCACTCCTAAGGCAGGAAGGCAGAGTGAAAAGAACACAGGCTTTGGAATCAATGAGATCCACTTTCTCAGCCTGGCTCTGCCACTTTTGGCTACCTGACCCTGGGCAAGTCTCCTTTGCACCTCAGTTTCCTCATCACAGCAACTACTAACATAATATGAGCTGGAACACAGAACATGTGTAGGTCAGTGTCTGGTTATCTCAGAACTCAAACCTTAGACACTGTGTGTTTGCGAATAGCTAAGTATATTCAAAAAGATGAGGAATAAGGAGATAGGCAAATTTTCTGGGGAGTAAAGTTTCTTAACAGAAAAGAACAGTTCCTTTACATAATAACTAAAAAGTCATTTCTTTACAAAGAGTTTTGGGGACTGTGGCAGGCAGGAATATGGCCCCAAGGATGTTCACATGCTAAACCCTGGAGCCTGTGAATATGCTACTAACAGGAGAGGTATGATGAAGTTAAGGACCTTCAAATGAGATTATCCGGGATTATCTGGGTGGGCCCAATCTAATCATATAGATCCTTGCTGCTGCTGCTGCTGCTGCTAAATCGCTTCAGTCTGTCTGACTGTGTGACCCCATAGACGGCAGCCCACTAGGCTCCTCTGTCCCTGGGATTCTCCAGGAAAGAACACTGGAGTGGGTTGCCATTTCCTTTCCAATGTATGAAAGTAAAAAGTGAAAGTGAAGTCGCTCAGTGGTGCCTGACTCTTAGTGACCCCATGGACTTCAGCCCACCAGGCTCCTCCGTCCATGGGATTTTCCAGGCAAGAGTACTGGAGTGGGGTGCCATTGCAGTCAAGGAATCTTTCCAAGCTGTGGTCCCAGTTTGATGGCAGAGTGACAAGGAGTCAGCCCAACACTGCTGGTTTTGATGCTGGAGGAACGAGGCACGAGCCTGTGAATGTGAGTGGCTGCTAGAAGCTAAATGAGGCAAGGATAAGGATTCTCCCCTACAGCTTCCAGGAGTGCACACCTTGGTTTTAACCGGTGAGACCCCTGTTGACCTCTGACCCACAGCATAATAAATCAATAGTTTATGTTGCTTTAAGCCATCAAGTCTGTGGTTATTTGTTATAGCAGTGACAGAAAGATGATGTAATCTTGTCATCTTCATAGAGAGGCTGACAGTGAGGAAATAGAAAGTCCCTCAGAGCCCCTGAACCAGGAAAAAGAAACTATGGAATCCAGAAAGCACTAACCAAGCATGGCATAAAAAAGGAAAGCTGCATCTGATTCTGGTTATCAGGGCAATTAAAGAAAAGGCAGTATGACAGAATAAGCAACTCATTATCAGGGAAAACACGTTATTGCAGTCTACAAGGAAGTACAATAAAATCATTACTTATCCACACTATCTCCAAAGATCCCTGGTTATAACTGACAAGCATGTACTAGGAGAAAAAACGTATTTTAAAAATACTTCCACAGAAACTTCCTAAAGGTTTCATTTAACTGAGGGCTGTTTCAGAGATGCAGTTCCAACTCTGATCACATTCATTTCTGTTTGTAGATAATATGACAATAAGGTAACAAGCCGTAGTGGTGTGTGGACATGAACACACACACACAGTCACAATTTATGAGACTTCATGAGCCCACAAATAATGCTCATAAAGAGGGAGAAAAATGTGTACACCCAAATGTACATGATGGATTTAAATGATGGATTTAAAAAACAGAACTCCAAGCCACAGCCAAAGAGGAACTCAAAATCAGAGACTTTTTGGAACTTCCCTGGCAGTCCGGTGATTAAGTCTTCCTGCTTCCATTGCAGGGAGCAAGAGTTCAATCCCCAGTTAAGGAACCAAGATTCTCATGTGGTGCTGGCATGCGAAAAAAAAAAAAAAGGAACACACTTAAGAATACCCTTGATAGATTAAACAGTCTACAGCAGATGAGTATGCTGGGCTCAGCCAACAAGTCAGACTAGTAGAATCCCACAGATGCAGGAGACACTAAAAGATGCCTCACATAACAGATGAGAAACCAGAGTCACAGAGCAGTGAGGTGACCTGCCCAAGGACAGCTGGCTAACTGCACAGAGACCTGCGCTGCCTGAGCAGCAGCTTACCTGTGCTGCCCAGCTGATCACATGACTCTGGGGTCACGCCCTCTGCGAGGCAATGGGGCGTCATGCCTATAGAGCCTGGCTCCTTGCTTAGAAACCCTTGGGGCCAGATGCAATTTTTTAACCAACCCGGGGTGGGGGAGGAGGATGGTGGCGGGAAACTCTCCCTTTCTGGCGCTCCCATCAGAATAGGAAATAAGGAATGGTGGACATATAGAAGAAAGTTGATAATATTTGCCCAAGAAAATTACACTGTCCTGTACTTATCTAGTACAGTGAAAAAGTACCCACATGAAAGTGAAAGTGTTAGTCCCTCAGTCATGTCTGACTCTTTTCGAGTCTGTGGACTGTAGCCCACCAGGCTCCTCTGTCCATGGGATTTCCCAGGCAGGAATACTAGAGTGGTTTGCCATTTGCTTTTCCAGGGGATCTTCCCAACCCAGGGATTGAACTTGGGTCTCCTGCACTGCAGGCAGATTCTTTAACCATCTGAGCCACCAGGGAGGCCCAACATAATGTTGCCTTTAAATCTAGCAAGCACAGCAGTTAGACATGATAGAAGGGGAGGAGGGAGAAACTGACCATCCTTAGCCACTGGAGCTGAGAATTCTGTTAAGGAAGGTAGGCCATTCTGATGGACAGAGGGGCTGGAAGCTAGGCTTGCAAAGATCTCAATTAAGACTGAGGATTCCTCAGTCCATGGGGTTGCAAAAGAGTTGGACACAACTCAGAGACTACACAACAACAACTCCTCATATGATGAACATTACTGGGGAGGGAGATGGAGAAAAATTCTAGGAGATGGGGTGAGAGAAGTATAGCGAACACAAGTACTAAGGGAAAAAAAAGAAGGAAAACAAAAAGATTGTACTTAGCAAGAGGTATAGACAGTGCTTTCCTAAACGAGATGCGTGAAAGAAAGAACTGGTCATTGAGAACATTTCTCATTGGAATGTGCTGAGTTGCTCAGTCGTTTCCGACTCTTTGCAACCCCATGGACTGTAGCCCTCCAGGCTCCTCTGTCCATGAGCATTCTCCAGGCAAGAATACTGGAGCGTGTAGCCTATCCCTTCTCCAGGGGATCTTCCCAACCCAGGAGTCGAACCAGGGTCTCCTGCACTGCAGACAGATTCTTTACCAGCTGAGCTACCAGGGAAACTCATTAGAATAAATACTAGTATATGAAAAAATTAAAGTTGAAAATAACAGATGGCCAAAGGAAAAAGGAAAAGCAGCTTCAAGGAGATTGTCGTCAAAGTCTCTATTCTTTCAACATAGTTATTTCACAGGAAAGCAATAATGAAGGTACGTAAACAGACTCTGGCCCAGCTTGTGGCAGTATCAACACTTAGCCGCTTTCTTGAGGGTGCTGAGCTGGGGAACCAGAGAACTCCAGGAGTCTGGTCATCTTCTGCTCTTTGAATCTCAACTTCCCAAGAGGGGAAAAATAGCTTCACTAGGGGAAGCAGGTTATTTTTAGGCTGAGAAGGACCACAACCTTTTATTCTAAACATACAAAAACACATATCCCAAAAGACAGTGAGGGTAGAGGGCTAGATCTTCTTAGGTAAACAGTTCAACTGTCTACTAAAGAGTGTGCCAGCAAAAGCAAAAACAACTTGAGCTTCTCCTCAATCTCTTTTTGTTCAATACCGCTGTTTTATTTCTTTATTCTACACCTCCTTTGCCACATGTGTAGGATTATACGCCGGAGAAGGCAACGGCACCCCACTCCAGTACTCTTGCCTGGAAAATCCCATGGGCAGAGGAGCCTGGTAGGCTGCAGTCCATGGGTTCGCTAAGAGTCGGACTCGACTGAGTGACTTCACTTTCACGCATTGGAGAAGGAAATGGCAACCCACTCTAGTACTCTTGCCTGGAGAGTCCCAGGGACGGGAGAGCCTGGTGGGTTGCTGTCTATGGGGTCGCACAGAGTCGGATATTACTGAAGCGACTTAGCAGCAGCAATAGCAGCAGCAGCAAGATTATATGAAATTTGAGGACTGAACGGAACGCTTGAGTTTGTTCAATCCCCACTTAGTCTCTAATGTAAAAATTAAAGCCCAAAGCAGTCGCATGGGCTGAATGAATGTGTTCTTCATTTGCATATTTGTTTTAACTGAATTTAACTCTTCTGTGTGGGCCCTGCCCAGGCCTAGACTTTAAACTCCATGAACAGCTGCTGCTACTGCTGCTGCTAAGTCGATTCAGTCATGTCTGACTCTGTGCGACCCCAGAGACGGCAGCCCACCAGGCTCCCCCGTCCCTGGGATTCTCCAGGCAAGAACACTGGAGTGGGTTGCCATTTCCTTCTCCAATGCATGAAAGTGAAAAGTGAAAGTGAAGTCGCTCAGTCGTGTCTGACTCTTAGCAACCCCATGGACTACAGCTCACCAGGCTCCTCCGTCCATGAGATTTTCCAGGCAAGAGTACTGGAGTGGGGTGCCATTGCGTTCTCCGCCATGAACAGCTGGGACTATTTATTAACCACAAAAGTTCAGAATCAAGAACAGGTGAGAACAACGACGTGCCTAATGTGAGGCCAGTCAAATATAAGGAATAAAATGAAGAGAAACAGCACTCGATGGTACACTTGATGGAAAAATTCCACGAAATATGAAAATCTCTGTGGTCAAAGGAATATTTTGTGAGACTTCAGCTCTATCTAAGATCCCAGAGACACTGGGGAAACATCCTTACAGGCCTTTCATTGGAAATGTTGGGGCATAGCCCTGACTCATCTGCCAGATTACCTCTGGCCCACCCCATACCCCGAAAGGGTGGAAATCAACACCAAGCAGGGGACTTCCCTGGTGGTCCAGTGGTTAAGAATCCGTCTTCCAATGCAGGGGACGAGTGTTCGATCCCTGGTCCAGATACTAAGATCCCACATGCCACAGGGCAACTAGAGACACCCACATGATACAAAGACCCAGCACAGCCAAAAAAAAAAAAACAACAAAAAACCACAGCCAGGAGCCCTAAGACACAGAGACAGAGAATGAATATTTAAGAATAAAATGTAAAAGCCTTCCCAGACTATATCCCTAAGATGTGAAACTTATAAGGTGACCTAAGCAAGGGAACACCTCATATAAAGGCACTTAAGTTGCTCAGATTCTTCTATTTGGGTATGCACAAAAGACAGGGCCACACGCACCTGCTCCCCACCAGACTGCAGGGTGAGACTGGATGTGAGCACACAGGGTGCTGGGAGTGGGAGGGACAGATGTCAAATAACCATCACATTCTCTTCCTGCGTCATGACTATAAACAAAGCAGGCACACATCTGCTTTTATCACTGTTGTTATCACTGTTCCTAAGAGACCAAGGTCCGGCTTTGCCACTGTCATCAAGCAGGGAGACTTCAAGCAGGTCCTTCTGCTCCTCTACACCTCCAGGACTGCAGCTAGAAAGAGAAGGGGTCCCGGGGGATCTCCTTGAGGTCCCTTCCAACCCAAGTGACTAAGACTCTTCTTGGCCTTGTTGGAAAGAAGGAGCTGGCCGGTACAAGGTGAGCTTGCTAGCCTAAAACTAAGCTAATGTGGACCCTGGACCTAGACCACCCAGGTTCAAATCCTCAGCCAGCTGCTTGCATGACCTTGGCCAGCTTTCATAACCTCCCAAATACCTCAGTCTTCCTACTGTATAAACTGGGAATAACAATAGTCTCCATCTCAGTGTTGTAGCCAGGAGCAAACAAGATACAAATGAAGCCTTTGCCATCACATCAGGTATAGAAGATACATTTTTCATCTCCATCTCTCCAAGTTTCTTGCCCACCTGTTCTGGACATTTTTCCACCCAGATATACAATCACTGCAGATGGTGACTGCAGCCATGAAATTAAAAGACACTTACCTCTTGGAAGAAAAGTTATGACCAACCTAGACAGCGTATTAAAAAGCAGAGACATTACTTTGCCAACAAAGGTCCGCCTAGTCAAAGCTATGGTTTTTCCAGTAGTCATGTATGGATGTAAGAGTTGGACTATTAAAGAAAGCAGAGAGCCAAGGAATTGATGCTTTTGAACTGTGGTGTTGGAGAAAACTCTTGAGAGTCCCTTGGAATGCAAGGAGATCCAACCAGTCCATCCTAAAGGAAATCAGTTCTAAATATTCATTGGAAGAACTGATGCTGAAGCTGAAACTCCAATACTTTGGCCACTTGATCTGAAGAACTAACTTATTTGAAAAGACCCTGATGCTGGGAACGACTGAAGGCAGGAGGAGAAGGGGATGACAGAGGATGAAATGGTTGGATGGCATCAACTCGATGGACATGAGTTTGAGTAAACTCCGGGGGCTGGCGATGGACAGGGAGGCCTGGCATGCTGCAGTCCATGGGGTCGCAAAGAGTCAGATATGACTGAGCGACGCAACTGAAGTATACAATCTTTGCTGATCACCAACAGAACACACTCTCATGGGTGGACAGAGACATGAAAGAGATCCAAAACTATTATACTGGAAGACTGTTCCATGTGGGATATTATTTTTAAAAAAAAAAAAAAAGAAAAAGCATCTTACCAGCACACTAGGACTTAGCGCTGGGCTGAGAATGCAGCACTAGTGAGCGGAGCTTGAGCAGGACTTGGTGGGCGGGGCTTAGGCCGGATCAGTGGGCGGGGCTTAGGCAGGAGTCGAGGACAGTACACCTTACTTCAAGGACCAGCACCTACTCGCAACCCCTAGGGATGCAAAATCAGTGAGGCTGTTATTCTTCTACAGATAACCTTGAAGTGATGACATTTTTAAACAAACTAAATCAATTGCAAACAGCAGTACTTAACTCTTGCAGATAAGGAAGTATTTGGGTACATCTGGCTGCTGAGTTCATAGGCGACAAGGTGGGATCAATACTCCTTAGCCATCCTAGGCTGCTGCCCCAGCTGGGGCCAAGGTCCAGCAAGCATTAACACAGGCATGGCAGTGGTGGTGGGGGGGTGGCGTTTAAAGGGAGAACTGCCCCCACAAGACCAGCCACAACAGCTTAACCCCCCTGCCTGTCCAGATTTTTGAGGCTGGACAAAGGCCCTGACAGAAAGGCCCCTGTCCTGTTTCCAGAAGGGTAGGTGCTCAAACAGGAGAACTGTGGGATTCTGAAGAAAAAAAGATTCCTATGACCTTTCTCATGCACACGTACAGCTTTCCAGAGATGACAAAGTCAGGGAAGGACAGACTTAACTATGGTAATGAAAAAAATGAGGAAATGGCAACCCACTCCAGTGTTCTTGCCTAGGAAATCCCATGGATAGAGGAACATGGTGGGATACAGTCCATGGGGTTGCAGAGTCCAACATGACTGAGCGCACACACAAACAAAGTGGGCAAACACAGATCAAGTTCCAACTCTTCTAGCTGAGAACATTGTTACAGGACTAAGGCTCCTGGGACCCATCTTGGCAACTTTCCAAGGGCTATTAGTTTGCCTTAACACAGGGAAAGAGAAAGTCAGATGCATTAAAAGTGAGAAGATAATTTTGAAGGAGGACGTCTTCATACCCAGCACCAGCACCCACCAAACCCGGCTCAAAGTGGCTGCCTGATAAACACTCAGTGAAAACCCTCAGCTGGCACTGAGGTTTACAGCTATGCTCAGACTTTCAGTGTTGACTGTTTAGGGGCATGGCTTAGACTGGCAGCTTTAAGAAGATGGGGTTGGGGAGACCTTAACTCAATCTCAAACAGAAATCTTAAAGTTTAGCCATCTATTCAATATTGTGGAATAAACCATAATGGAAAAGAATATAGAAAAGAATGTATATATGTGTATGACTGAGTCATTTTGCTATACAGCAGAAATTGATACAACATTGTAAATCAACCATACTCTGATTTAAAGAAAAAAAAATTTTTTTAAGTTTAACCATCTTCCAGCCATTAAGAGTGACTCTATACTTCAAAGCAATTATGAACTTTAAAGGCAGCCTAGTAAAACGTGCCCTGGCGAGTACCAAATTTATTTCTCACGTAAGACTCTCAACTGTCACCCACCTGGCACTCTCTCAAAGGTATTACCTCTCTCTTTCTTAAAGTACCTAGATTCTGAAACACACGCATCTTCCTTCAGCCAAAACTATCTGTTAACAGTTCACCTGACACCAAAACCCTTCCCCCAAATTTGACATCCCCTCTAACAAACCCCCAGAGATCATGCCCCCCACAGTACCAACTTTTCCAAGACCTCCTGTGGTAACATCAGTGCAGAACACCACCCTCAACAGCCACTCCAACCTCCTACAGCTAGGAGGCCAAGACACACGAGGAGGAGAAAAGAAAGAATCCTCTCGGCTCTTTAGGCCTCTAGGGAAGGAGCAGAGCAACTACCTGCCTGGAGGACCAGAGTGCAAAAGGACAAGAACTTCCCAAACAAGGTCTTATTGATGAATGCTCCTGGCAAGTTTCCAGATAGCTCTGCAGGGGACAGTGGTCACCATCTGTCCCCTGCCAAAATCAACCTGAGAGTGACTCTGCAATGACTTAGAGCATTAAGTCTCTGCAATGACTTAAAGCCACAGGAGTATTAAGAGGCTCACTTCATACAGAGGAATCAAAGGCACTCCCTGGGCTAGGATCATGGGGATTCTGGCGCTGCAATGCTTTTGGAGGCCAACTGGGCAAAGGCTGGTTGGTGATGTTTAAACTGAGAAAACTCAACAGGAAGGGAGCAAATTTGAATTCCTGTGATTTCCTAAGGTCCCTTCCAGCCCCAAGCTGCTACCAGAGAACACTGCATATGCACATACATGTGTACATGCTTCTTTATAAAAATGCATGTACGGATGTGTGAATATATATATTTATGAGTACTATATTCACAATTCCAAACACAAAGCACTTGAGATGTGCACACCTGAGGCAATTCAGAGACGCTTGAGCTGCTGGAACACAGATGCCACTAGCAGATCTGAGCACAGCCACCCAGCCCACCTGCCTGTCACTGCAGGCACCTTCAAACCAACCTGCAGCCGCTAGTGTAGGCTCGAACCCTGCAAAGTCCCAAACTGGTACAGTAGACTCCTTTCCCACTGACTCCAGTCACAAGTATCCCAGACTCGAGAAGGTGGGCTGGAACCAAGGAGGGGATGAAAAAATGTAAAGACCAAACCTCTATCCAGAAACCCAGGTCTGCCATTCAGGGGTCCGGCAGAGCAGGGTCCTTCTTCTCCCCTCCCCCCCGGTCCCTAAAAGAGGCAAAAGGTCACCCTCTTCTGCCAATGCCATCACCTCTTCTCAGGGTCTCTCTACTTCAAGTTGACTACACGGATTTCGAGTTAGTAACTGAAGAAACTAAAAAGTCTAGAAAGCGGAGCTTTGCTGTAATCCTAACAGAGCTAACCAAATGTGAGGGTTTCCTATCTCAGCCCTGAACAATAAGAGCAAAAAGAATCTGTGCTGTGTGTGTGTGTGTGTGTGTGTGTGTGGGGAGGGGAGGTAGGCGGGAGGAATAAAAGTTCATTTATTAAGAAACACCTGTTATGGTTTACCCGTCCGTGAAAAACATTTTGGTGATTTTCTCCAATCAAAATCGAAGAACTTCTAATCCGAGTTAAGGATCAGGATGTAGGTAGCTAAACTGGGGGACGGGTGGAGGGGGGAGGTGGGGGGCGGTGGGTGTGTCTCTCGGAATAAAAACCCACGGAGTCGCTCAGGTCCTGGCAATGAACGGAGGCGGGGCGCACCGGCTTCCCACCCGCCCCTCTTTAGAATGAGATTCCACCTCTAACACTCGGATCCGAGTTGTTTACAGGTGCAGTACTGTCATTCCCTGGGGAACCCCGCACAAACCTCAGCCTTCCCCTCCCAAACTTCACCGCCCCCAAAGTGCCCAGCCGTTCCTAACTGGGCAGTCAGGGCCGGGTGCAGAGGGAGGTGTCCGCCCTGGGCCGGGCCTGGCAGTCAGCGACAGGAGTACCGGGCCCCAGACCTCGACTCGGGCATCTCTGAAAACCCTCTGCATCGCCAGGTTACCTCAGCCCGCAAGCGCCCGGCACCCTGTCTGCGCTCCAAACGCCGCCGGACAATGCAAGCGCCACCTCTTTTCTCTTCCGCGCGGCAGCTACGAAACCACGGCTTTGTGTGTGACAGCAAGTGTGTGCGCGCGAACGTCCCCGGGCTCACACACCCCCTTCCATCCAGTCTGCTCACCGCGCCTGGTCCGCGCGCGCGGCGAGCGCATCCCGAGCGGGTCCTTACATCAGGCGGCCTCACCGCCATGCTTCTGGCCACCCGGCCTCGGACCTGGCCTCGGGAAGCTGGGGGCGACATTCACGCCCCCGTTCTCAGCCGCAGGGACGACCGATGGGAGCAACGCCGGGAGCCGGGCAAAGACGAGGAGGCGAAAGGACCACTGACGCGCGCCGCGCCCCCAAGTTTGGCAGCCGAGGGCCGGGAGGGGGCCGGGAGGGGGCCTGGGCGGCTCGCGACTAGGCAGGAAGTTCCCAAGGCCGCACTGAGCATGCTCTCGGGGATTGTGTGAGCGGGTGTGGGCTCTGCGCTCCCCGCAGCCTCTCCGGCCAGGCAGCCTCCAGAGCGCGCGGGCGGGATCCGCGGCCCGCGAAGGTCCCTTAAGGGTGGGAGGCACCCCCAGGCTTCCCTGGCCCCCTGAACCAGAGCACCCGCCCCCCACATCTCTCTTTCCCAGGGGCCAGGAGCCAGCCTTCCTTCTTTTACTCCCCAGCGGCCGGTGGCTGAGCCCGCCCTGCGCTCCCAGGTCCCGGGCACCCCAGCCCGGCCCACACCCTCAGCGTGACCCCACCAAGCTCCTCCGGGGTCCGAGCGCCCATCTACCATCCCTGGCTGCTCGCCTCCAGTCCGCGCAACTAAAGCCTTCTCCGGACAGTCCCTTGAAAAGCCCACAACCCCCACTTCCCAAGGGCCATGGAGCCCTGCAGTCTCCCCTGGGAAGCGGTTGCCCCGGGCAGGTGGGCGCCTCAAGGCGTATCCCCGGCCGCACTCCCGGGTCTCTCAACCCGGCCAGGGCACCCAGGCAGGCGGCCGGGTAGCGGAGGGCGGAAGACCCCAGACGGGCAACCCACGGTGCAGACTCTTCCCCCACCCCCGCGCCCAGCTCCCCGCGCCCTCAGCGGTCCCTTCTACGTTCATCTCCCCGCGGAGATGGAGAGCTTCGACGCGATCGCCCCGACCCACTGGCTCTCACCTCCTTGTTTGAGCGGTAGCAGCAGCCGGGAGTGCCTGCCAGCCGCTGTCTCCAGGGGAGCCCAAGGCGCGGCGGGGCACGGGGTCGCGGCGCCCCGAGCCTGCGGCGCGGCTACCTGGGCTGGATCGCGCCCGGGGCCGCCGCGGCAGCCGCGGGAGCCGCAGGGCCGCCGCTGAGCGGGCCGCGGCAGGGACAGTCTGCAAACTCTCAGCCCTGGCGGGGCCGCGCACGGCGCGTCCACAGCCGGCCTGGACACTGCAGAGACGTTCCTCCAGGGCTCAGCCGACCAGGGCGGGGGGGTCTGTCTGCAATTTCTTCCTTCCCTGCCTTACGGACCCCTCCAACTTCCTTCCAGCTTCTGAGCTCGCAGCTCTCTAAGGCAGGGATTCCGGCCAGGGACGTTCGGCAAACTCCCCGCCCTCCCCGCGGAGCGCTCAGCCAATTCGGAACGCCCCAGCCTCTCAGGGGCCGTCTGCAAACTCCCAACCCTGTCGGAGAGGACTTCTACCAACCCTTCAATTCCGCAGCCCAAAGGGAAAAGGGAGCAAGGGAGACACTTTGCGGCCACAAATAATAATCTAGCAAGGTCAGGGGCAAGTATGCACATACTGATGTGACAGTGCATCCTCCAGAGAGGTGCAGTCCAGGCCACTCAGGACCAGGGACCTTCCTCCAGCAGTGAAACCCAGTGGGGGAAGATTAGGGACTCAACCATCTATAGGTACAGGCTGCTTGAATCAATGCCTTGAGTCTCAATTTCCAACTTTGGGGAACGGGTTACATGAAGCAGTATAAATTTCAGCCTGGTTTTTGTGACCTTGAGCAGGCCACTTAACCATCTGAATTCAATTTCTTTATCTACGAACATAATAAATGGCGTTTCTTGAGGTTATTTTGAAGATGAAATAAAATATACCTAAAGTGCTTAGCAATACGTGGCACATAGTAGGTGTTCAATAAATAAATTCCATTTCTCTTACTCCTTCCCACTCCCACCCCCAGGTTTTATGAACACCCTGGACCGCCTAACCGAATGTTGCACTGTTATAAATTCAAAAAGAGATAAAGCATCCCATGCCCTGAAGGCACCACAGAGAACATTGACTGACATGACATATTAAATCCAACCAAGTCCCAGGAGAGAGAACATTGTACATTTACATCTCTAAGTATTATAGATCCTTGTTAAGCAGTATCTGGAATGGAAGGAGAGTGGCCTGGTGAATTACCTAGGGGTGGAAATGACAATGTTAATAACCCCATCGAGTTCCAAGCCCTTGTCACTGCAAGTTACTGTATGAGGGTTTATGTTCAACTTTCCCTTACCCTCCCTGCAGAATTTCTCCACCCCCATTTTACTGTTCCCCTAGGGTATTCTTTCTTCAACTTAGATCACCCTACTCTGATGCTCACCCTCTTCAGCAAAGGCATTTAAAAACTAAAGATAATGGAGTTCTTAGACCCTAGAAATGACTTAGTCCAAGAGCCTCACATTGTAAGTAAGCTATCGTGGCCACCCAGCTGGTTAGGGAGGTCTCCTGTCTCCAGAATCTTAGTATCCATAGAACACACCCTGTAGCCTCTCTTGCAATGAGCTACTCTAGGCTCTAGGCACATTAGATCGATCAGGCATACTTTTAATTCAAGCTGAAGGAAATGACTCTAACACTTCCTGACCAGATGAGCCCCAAATTATCAGCCACTTAGATCCTCTGCTGTCAGAAACTGTCTGGATAATGACCAAAACCACAAAGAAATCTGTATGGGCAGGATGATTCCTCTTAATGAGACCTTTTGGTAAAATCCCAGGAATGTTGGGAGTCACGTTTTTCTCTCAGTCCCTTGAAAGAAAAACATCTCTCCCTCTCTGGACACTGGGAGGGAAATAGAAGAATGGTGACATCTGGTGGTCAGGACTTTCTGTGCTTTGGATACGGATGGTACAGATTCTGATCCTAATAAATTCACTTTGAAGCCAAGTTCCTGCAGGTGCTTAATAATTGTACCACCTGGTTGCCTAGTGATTTCTGAAAGACATCAATTATTTGAACTCTGAGGACCCACTGCTATAAAGGATATGACAGATGATTATTATTTCAGGATATTTTTTATACAAAACAGTGTTCTTGCCTGGAGAATCCCAGGGACGGGGGAGCCTGTTGGGCTGCCATCAATGGGGTCGCACAGAGTCGGACACGACTGAAGCAACTTAGCAGCATGTGTATATAGAGAAATAAAGTATATTTAGGTGTAATATTCATATGTATATATATCATATGCATTTATATAATATATATTTGTATTACATATATTCTATTTGTATGAATAATATACTTCAGTGCTTTTGAGGGAAATTATATTATCTCAATTGTTTTCTTTATAGAGTTAAGGTTGTAACTTATAATAATAATTGCTAAAGAACACCACTTATAGATGTAAAGATGCTTACTAGGATGGAGTTGTATGTTTCATCACGTTCTCTCAAGAGAGAATTGATTACAAGTTTAGAGAGGAAGAAAATAAGACAGTGGTATTTCAATAGTGAAAGCTCTGGCAGCTGATGGTCAAGCCCAGGCTTACATGATGAACAGTGATTCATTTTCTGCATTTCACCACTTGTGAACAATGGTGTTAGGTTCAAAGAAGAAAATGTTTGAAATTAATTCACAACAATGCAACAGTGTCTGTTGGTGTTACTAAATGTTCTCCATTTCTTTCCATGTTTGTTCCAGGTACCATCCTTTAGATAATTGCTCAATTATAAACTTAGAAAACACAACTCTGTCCATACAATCAAGTCCATTGTTTCTCAGAATTGCTTATTAAATTCTATGTGAATTATGTTAAGCTCTTTAACAATTTATAGAGTAGATTTTACTGTAGCCATTTTATAGAAAAAGAAGCCAAGACTGAAAAGTTAGCTAATACACTCACCAGAAGGCACTCTTGAGTAGTCAGTCAGGATTAAATGGAAAATTTTCCTGACCCCGGAGCCCTGAATCTTTCTACTATGTTGTGCTGCCCACCCTCAGGAAGAAATGAAGATCAGAAACCACTCTGAAGGGCACACTGAAAACTAAAGGGGATACTTAAGGTACTACAGATAAACCACCTTTCCTGACCTATTCATATTGAAAATTATAAGCCACAACATAACAACTGTACATGTAAACCTTATAAAGCTGAGACTCATGTGATTCTGTCTTTGGAGCAGCTCTCCCAAGTAAAAGAATGTTTTTCCTGCCCAGTACCTGACTTATCTTTAACGGCTTGAGAATTATCCACTATGTAATCCTGAGTGACTCCTAACATTCCCATTAATGATTGTTGTTCCATCACAGGTAATTTTTAACTTTTATACTTGTTTATAATTGCTTATAATGGAAATTTCTGTATTTCAGATCCTATTAGTCTAGTCTACTGTCGCTAAATTGTGTCCGACTTGCCGGGAGCCGGCATATTGCATATTGAGTGCATATTGCATATTGAGTGCAGCATTTTTCAGGATCTGGAATAGCTCAACTGGAATTCTATCACTGCCGGTAGCCAGCGTGAGGAGCTCCGCCCATGACAAAGGTCATGAGGAAGGAGGCTCGGCATACGCAAAGGCGGGATCGAGCCTCAGGAGTCCCCCTGGAAATTCTTGAGCATTTACACCCAAAACCAGAGTCTGCCTACTTTCTGCTTTGTGCTTTCACCTACACCTCTGACTTTACGGGGGGCTGTCCCCCACTACCTCTCTGAAAAAAAGAGTTAGCTTACAGCTCCAGTTAATAATTCCTGGGTGTGACAGTGTTTAACCTACAAACTCCTTTGGAAATCCTCTAGCCTGCCTGAATAGGTTTTTCCGGCCACATATGATTGTTCAGAGCCTCCCAACTGTGAGAGGCAGGAGATGTTCTAAACTGTCTAAACACAGATTCTTTTGAGTAGTTAAAAGATTGATTAGAAATTGTATTGGTGAAGGGATTTTCACTTGTTGGGCCAATGTTTGCTGCTAAGTTTCCATATCCCTTACCTGCTGTGTCCCTGGCAGTGTATTGATTAATATAATTGGTGTGAGTAGTAGCTTTAATGTTTGTAACCTGGGACCCTTGAGTTAATTCTTTTTCTTGTTATAGCCCACCACACCTTTGCTCTGTAGGAATGCAACTTTATCTAATGCTTATGGAGGGTGGTGCTTGACTTATCACCTTTAGAGAAAAATAAGTTTTCTGAAGAAAGGGTCTTAAAATGTTAACAGGCCTCTGGGCCAGAAGATGATGCAAATCACCTAAGCTTTTGCATATGATAAGTTTGCAGGAAGAAAGCCTGGCTTGCTGCATGACTCTACCCCTTCCCCATTATCCTCTATGCATAACTTAAGGTATAAAAACTACTTTGAAAAATAAAGTGTGGGCCTTGTTCACCGAAATTTGGTCTCACCATGTCGTTCTTTCTCTTACCTTCTGGCTGAATTATTCAGCCTCTTTTCTCCACTGAATTTCCTCACTGAGCTATCCTTATTTCAGCCTCTTTTCTCCACTGAATTTCCTCACTGAGCTATCCTCATTCTATTACTCTTTATATCCTTAATTAACGTTTAATTAAGCAGTTGTTTCCTGATCTTCGCCTACGCCATCTCTCCTTCGAATACTCTGGATCAGCCGGGGCTCGTCCCCGGCACCGACTCTTGTAACCTCATGGACTGTAGCCTGCCAGGCTCCTCTATCCATGGGATTCTCCAGGCAAGAATACTGGAGTGGGTTGCCATTTCCTTCTCCAGGGTATCTTCCAGATCCAGGAATCAAACCTGGGACTCCTGCATTGCAGGCCAATTCTTTACTGACAGAGCTACAAGGGAAGCCTTCTCTTGGAAGACAAGTTGGTCCCAGTAGTGATTTGAAGGCAAATTACACTTGAGAATGTCAAATGTTTACAAATTTCATACCTTAAAAATGATAGAGTATATTTTAAAGATAATCATAATGCTTAAGATGACATTATTTGTAAAAACAGGAGAGTTAGGTTTCTTCCTATATATGATTGTATTGATGGTGCTTTATTAGTTTCCAATTGCAAAAGTAACAAATTACCACAAACTTGGTGGCTTAAAATAATGCAAACATATTATCTCATACAGTTCTGGAGGTTAGAAGTTCTAAATGAGTATCAAGGGGATAAAATCAAGTGTCAGCAGAATTGGTTTCTTCTGGGGGATCTAAGAATTCCTTGCTGCATCTATCTTCTAGAGGTTGCAGCATTCTTCAGCTGCTGGCTACATCACTTCAATCTTCGCTTCTGTCATCACATCACTTTCTCACTACCTCCATCTTATAAGAGCCCTGTGATTATATAGACCACTTGGATAATCCAGGCTGATTGTCCCACCCAAAGATGCTTAACAGTCGTAGCTGCAAAGTCTCTTTTGTCATATAAGGTAATATTCACAGGTTTCAGAAATTAGGTTGTAAACATCTTTGTTGTTGTTGTTCAGTCACTAAGTCATATCCAACTCTTTTTGACACCCTGGACTGCACATGCCAGGCCTCCTTGTTCTTCACTATTTCTTGGAGTTTGCTCAGACTTGTGTCCTTTGAGTATGCGATGCCATCCAACCATCTCATTCTCTGTCCCTCCCTTCCCCTCATGCCCTCAATCTTTCCTAGTATCAGGGTCTTTTCTAGTGAGTCAGCTCTTTGCATCAGGTGGCCAAAGTACTGGAGCTTCAGCATCAGTTCTTACAGTGAGTATTCAGGGTTGATTTCCTTTAGGATTGATTGGTTTGATCTCCTTGCTGTCCAAGGGACTCTCAAGATCCTGGAGGATCCTT
Source organism: Bos mutus (assembly GCF_027580195.1). Classification (NCBI taxonomy): domain Eukaryota; kingdom Metazoa; phylum Chordata; class Mammalia; order Artiodactyla; family Bovidae; genus Bos; species Bos mutus. The sequence continues at coordinate 72,641,690 of NC_091618.1, read as the reverse complement.
CAGCTCACCAGACTGTCTTCTGGCCCCTAAAGATTTACATCCATCTCACATCAAAATATATGACCCTTTTCCAACATCCTCCAAAGTCTCAACTTATTACAACATCAACGTACAGTCTAAAATCTCTTTGCATATTTATCAGTTTGACAGTTCCAAACCACTTTACTAAATCATGGAAATTAAGATTGAGTGAGACTGTGGGTATAATCCATCCTTGGCAAAATTCTTTTCTGTCCCTAGACCTGTGAGACTTGAAAACAAATGATCTGATCCCCCAAATAGAATGGTGAGATAGCCATAGGATAATAGTTAGAGACATTCCCATTCAAAAAGGAATAAAATAGAAGAAGAAGCCACTAGTGCTGAGCAATTTTGAAGTCCAACTATGAAACACTATTTCAGGGCCTATTTTAATCTTCTGTGGCTCTATTGTCTAAACCCAGGAATCCACTCTCAGTCATGCTTCCTTTTTAAAGAAGAGTAGGACCAGTTTTCACCTGAATAGTTTAACCCATCTGTTTCGTGCGTGTGGAATTTTGGGAGTTCAACAGTCTTTTTAAGTTTTGTCCTCTCTCTGTTCCCTTCAAGTTCAAGCTGGCAATATTTCTTCTCATATTACAACATCAAAAACCTCATGGGTCTCCCATGCTTGTCCCAGAGATGTCGTCCATTAGACAACATGCTTCTCCACATATTTTTGGATAGGTCTATGAGATGGCTAAAGAGATTGATGGATCACATGCTTAATTTTTTCAAAGAAATCATTGTACTACAGAATATATATATACACACACACATATATACATATATATATACGTTGTTGTTCAGTTGCCAAGTTGTGTCTGACTCTTTGAAACCCCATGGACTGCAGCATGCCAGGCCTCCCTGTCCCTCACCATCTCCCAGAGATATATATTTGATTCCAGGTACTAGCAAAAGACTGTCCAGCCATATCCTTGGCTTCCCTCTAGAGCATGCTTTCCTAACAGTAAATCTCCAACTTTTAGCCAAAATCTGGATAGGCTGAGAATTTCCAAAATTACTTAGTCCTAGTTCAGTTTGCTTAATAGTACTTTTACCAATTTATCTCTTCCTTCTTGGATTTTACTAAAAGCAACAAGAATAAGCCAGGTTGTACCTTCAATACTTTGCTTGGAAATCTCTTCAGTTAAATATCTAATTTCACGATTGACAAATTCTTCTTTTCATGTAAATGTAGGACACAATTCAGCTAACCTTTCTGCTGCTATATATTAATAGCAAGAATCTTCTTTTTTTCTGGTTTTGAATAACATTTTCCTCATTTCCTCCCAAGCCCTTACCAGCAATCTTTAACAGCCGTATTTCTACTAACTGTGTATTCCAGGCAATCTAGGCTTTTTCTATCATGCTCTTAGAACTTCTTCCAGCGTCTACCACTTATCCGATTCTGAAGTCATGTCCACATTTTTAGATGTTTGTTATAGCAGCACCTCACATCCAGATACGAGAATCTGTAGTGGTTTTCAATTGCTGCTCTAACAAATTACCACAAACACAGTGGCTTGAACAACACCAATTGACTCACTTACAGTTTGGAGGTCAGAAGTCTAGAATCAAGGTGCTGACAGGGCTGCATTTCTTCTGGAGGCTTCAGAGGATATTCTGTTTCCTTGCCCTTTCCAACTTCTGAAAGTTGTTTTCTGTCCTTGGCTCATGATCCCATATGAGATCACCTTTCCTGCCTCTACTACCATTGTCCCAGGTCCTTCTTCTAACTCTAGTCTCTTGCCTCCCTCTTATAAGGACCTTTGTTGTTACATTGAGCAAATCCACAAAATCCAGGATAATTGCTCCATCTCCAAATCCTTAATTTGATCACATCTTAATCACACTCAAAATTTCCAGAGATTAGAGTGTGACAAATTTGTGGTGCTCTTTTCAGCCTACCCTAAGCCCCAGTTCACCACTCCTTGGAACTGTGCCCCTGGTCATGTAACTTTACAGTGCCCTCTTTCTGTGACGGGGGCATCCTCCTCACACTTGGACTCTGAGGTTGGCCCTATGATTTGCTTTGACTCATAGAAAGAGGCAAGTGATGCCCTCAATGGGTCCTTCAGATTTCCTACTGCCTTTGAGCTCTTGCCATTGCCATGAGAAGGAATGTTTCCATCAGTCTAGCCCACTGGTCCCATGAGATAGATGAGGAATGTGTGGGGCACAGTTGCCCCAGAGAAACTCAGTTTAGGGTGGAGCCTCCAGCTGCTCCACAGACAAAATAATAAGTTAGAGCGGATAGGCTCTGCCACTAGACCTCAAATGTGAGAAATAAATGCTTATTGTTGAATGCCATTTACTCCAGGGTGATTCATTAAGCAGAAAGACAATTCTTTTTATCTCCACAATAACTGTAAGGCCTAAGGGAAAATTACCCATGCCCATCCAATTGTTCAAAATACCTACAGTCATGTGAATTTTACCACACATACATACACACACTTCATTTTATGGAATATGAAGCAAACTTTTAATTCTTTATAAAAACTGTTTCCAAAGAAAACATATGGGCTGAAGCAAAGAGGAATCAGAGAAAAACTGGAGAAGGCAGTGATTTAAAAATTTTAAAAAAAAGTTGAAATTATGAGGGAGGATGTTTACTGAAATAGGTTTCCTAAAGACACGAGAAGTCTGTAAAGTACACCTTCAGGTCATGCACACTGACTCTTCCTTGTTTCACAAATTTCGCAAATTAGAGAGTGTTTCCCAAAGTATTCTTTGCAACCCTGGTTTGGCAGTCTTAACTGATGTTGTTGCTGTTGTAGGTGTAGTCATTGTGTCCTGACAGACAACTAACCGTATACATCTCTTTCCAACTCCACCTTCAGCAGTTCAGTGACATTAGGTGACAGCTAGCAATGAACTTTGGTGGAGCATTTACACCACGGAGATCTTGCTTCGGCTCTGGATATACGCACTGAGTCATAATAGCAAGTGTATTTCTTACATTAGGTCATAGTCAGAAGCTCTGAAGGCCGTGGCTCCCATAGTGATTGAGTAAACTTCAACTTCCTGCAGTACTAATGATCTATTTGTGCAAAACATTTTTGCCCCTGGAAGCAAAGCCTGACACAGTAACAAAGCAAATGGTAACATTACCCACATTAATTTGGAAACAGGCATTTTTCTGTGGAAGCTTCTGCCATGGGTGTTTAGGTTTCTGTGTTTCTCTTTGTCCTCTAGCTAGCTGCAGCAGCTGGGGGGCAGAGAGTATGTGTTTGTAGATATTTTATCCTAATGCTTCAGGCTACAAATTACAATTTATGTCAGTAATAAGAAAAGAATGGGTGTTTTCTTTGGCTAACTTCAAAAGATGGCGGTGGTCCCTTCCCCCCTTCTCTCAGACCATGCCATTGCCCCAGCAGCGCTATTCAGAAGTGAGGTGGGGGACAGCACTGACTGAACCATGCTGGTGGCCCTTGTCTGCATCCCGCAGGTCCTTGCCCAGCAATTTGAGAGACTTCATGCTCAAGAATAATTCACCAGCTCACCTGGGCTGGGAACTTGAAGCAAATCCTGTGGAGGTTGGAACAATCTCTGTGTTAACACAACAATGTTAAAAGCTAGTTTTGTGTATTCATCCTGATGAGGAGGCTGAGATGTTGCTCTTCATTGAATTTCCACATTTGGTGAAACATCATATGTTTTGACAAACATACCCAATATTTTCTCTTGCTTTATGACTTTCTGTGTATCCTGAGTCTCAGACACACTTAAGAGTCCTGGTGCCTCTCTGCCTGTTTTACTGAGGTTCCCACTTTCACTATAGTAGAAATTTAAACAGGGGCACTAGGGATAGATACTCATGTAAAAGGCACCTTCCTGGAGCCATATGGTACTAACCATCTCAAAAACCCTTAGTCAAGTTTATTTCCTACCCCTATACCCTTTACACACACAATGAGGGTGGCATTGGCAGGACTTTCCCACATCCCAATCGCCAAAGCCTCACTGTTTGATCAGTTGACTAGTCACTCTCACCTAAATAGCCATCTGATATCAAGTTAAGCTCTTACCCTCCTCCACAACTTTCAACTAGATGGGTGCCACCGAGCAGCTCCTGTAGGGGCACAATGGAGGCCAACTTGTGGCGGCTTTCCCAGAGAGCAACAGTTGACCAAGGAAATCCTAAAAGAATAACAATGGTGGAAGGTCTAGTTGACACCATAGGTAATTCTACATGCCAGACGTCATTCTTGGGGCTTCACATCTATTTTCAAAGAACAAGGCCACCATGATCTGGCCCCTTTCTCATCTTCATACCTCTTCTCACACATTTTATGTTTGAGTCAACTGAAATGATCAATATTTGAAGTTCCCCAAGTATGGAATGTTATTTTACCCCATCATGCTTTGACCCAGGCTGAAAAACACACTCACCTAATCTGGCAAATTCTTACCACTTTTCAGGATCCAAGGCAAGTACCCTTTCTAGAAATCTCCCCTCCCTGTGCCTTTCAAGCAAGGAGCCCACTCCCTCCTCCACAATCCCTGGTACTCACTTCCAGTTTTGCACCCACCATGCTATCCTGGAGAGGCTGTCTCCAGTCTGTCTCTGCAGGACATTCCTAGCCCCTTGAAGATGGTGTGTTGTGCATGCTAAGTCACTTCAGTCATGTCCAACTCTTTACAACACAATGGACCATAGCCCACCAGGCTCCTCTGTCCATGGGATTTTCTAGGCAAGGATACTAGGATAGGTTGCCATGCCCTCCTCCAGGGGCTCTTCCAAACCCAGGGATCGATTCCAGGTCTCCCACATTGCAGAGAGATTCTTTATTGTCTGAGCCACCAGGGAAGCCCCTTTGAAGATAGGGTCTTATTTAATTCATGCTTCCCTGGGTCAGAGAGATCTGCTGGAAAAGGGAAAGGCTACCTACTCCAGTATTCTTGGGATTCCCTTGTGGCTCAGTTGGTAAAGAAACCACCTGCTATGCAGGAGACCTGGGTTTGATCCCTGGATTGGGAAGATCCCCTGGAGAAGAGAAAAACTACCCACTCGAGTATTCTGGCCTAGAGAATTCCATGGACTGTACAGTCCATGGGGTCACAAAGAGTCAGACACGACTGAGTGACTTTCACTTTTCACTTTCATTTTCAGCATATAGCTTGGGTCTTCCCAGGTGGCACTAGAGGTGAAGAATCCACCTGCCAATGTAGGAGGTACAGAAGACTCAGGTTTGATCCCTGGGGTGGGAAAATTTCCCTGGATTAGGAAATGGCAACCCACTCCAGTATTCTTGCCTGGAAAATTCCATGGGCAGAAGAGCCTGGCAGGCTACAGTCCATGAGGCCACAAAGAGCCAGACACAACTAAACACCATTGCATTGCAGAATATGGCTTGCAGATAGCTAGTCTCAATAAATACTGGGTTTGTTGAATTAATTTACAACTGATTGAATTAAACTGGGGGTTCAGTTCACATTGATATAGTGAAGAAAGAGAAGGACATAGAAATGGAAAGGGTGGGATGGTCCATCCTGACTTTTTGCCAAGGGCAGGTTCCATGTACCTTTTATAGCCATAATAAGAAAGAAGAGAAAACAAAAAGCTTCAGAGTTAATATCTTGGTGGCAAACTAGGTCATAGTGAAGCTGAGGGTATTTAAATTGGTCTTCTCTCTAGGGAGGCATGCTACATAAATTAATACACTGAACCATGGCCTGAAGGGCCCCAAGGCTTTAATAAATAAAGAGCTGTACTGGGCCAAATAAGAACATTACACTGCCAAACGTCCTGATGTCTCAGTTACAATAACAATGTTTCCTGGGTGTGGGCCAGAGAGCAGCTCAAAGAACATTAAAGAATTTTTGTGCTCCTCTTAAACTCCTCTTTGATTGAAGAGACAACTTTGGCATCTTCCAAAAGCAAAGCGGGCATCTCCAGTCTGCTTAGGCTCCTGCCTGACTCTGGCTTGAAAGGAAAGGCTATCTCTGGAGCCTTTCTGCACTGTTTTCTTCTTTGAGGCTTCTCCATTTGTTTAGGACAAAAAGCCAGCTGATGTTAAAGGGACAGTTCTGCTGGGTATGCTGGGATTTTTTTAACAAGACCTCTTTTACAGAGAAAAAGAGGATACTTCTTGGGATGAATTCCCTCTATCCCACTATATAATATCATGATATTTAAGCGATACAGGATCTTAGAAGTTATTCAATGTCTTATGTTACAGATGAAAAAACTAAGGTCCCAAGGGTGATCAAACACACTCACAGTCACAGAGTAGGGCCAAAATTAGTTCAGGGTTCCAATCTGGTGCTTGATTCATTCAGCACTTCTTATTGTTTGAATATCTCTAACTTTCCATCAAAAGACTGAAAAAAATTTTTTTAAAACAAAGATTGATATTTGGCCATTCATAGCACCATGGATGGACTCAGAGGGTATTGTTGTTGTTGTTTAGTTACTAAGTCATGCTTTTTGTGACCCCATGGACTGAAGCATGCCAGGCTTCCCTGTCCTTTACTATCTCCTGGAGTTTGCTCAAACTCATGTCCATTGAGAAGGTGCTGCTATCCAACCATCTCATCCTCTGTCGCCCCCTTCTCCTCATGCCCTCAATCTTTCCCAGCATCAGGGTCTTTTCCAGTGAGTCAGCTCTTCATATCAGGTGGCCAAAGTATTGGAGCTTCAGCATCAGTCCTTCCAATGAATATTCAGGGTCAATTTCCTTTAGAATTGAATGGTTTGATCTCCTTGCTGTCCAAGGGACTCTCAAGAGTCTTCTTCACCACCACAGTTTGAAAGCATCAATTCTTCAGTGCTCAGCCTTCTGTATGGTCCAACTCTCACATCCATACATGACTACTGAAAAAGCCATAGCTTTGACTATAAGAACCTTTGTCAGCAAAGTGATGTCTTTGCTTTTTAATACACTGTCTAGGTTTGTCATAGCTATTTTTCCAAGGAGCAAGCATCTTTTAATTTCATAGCTGCAGTCACCATCCTCAGTGATTTTGGAGCCCAAGAAAATAAAATCTGTCACTGTTTCCACTTTTTCCCCTTCTATTTATGCTAAGTAAAATAAGTCAGAGAAATACATATACTGTGCAATACTACCTATATGTGGAATCTAGAAAACACAACAAACTAATGAATATAATACAAAAGGAGCAGATACACAGATATAGAGAATAAAGTAGTGGTTACCAGTGGGAGGGGAAAGGCACTCTTAGGGGTAGGGAAGTGGGAGGTACAAACTGCCGAGTGTGAGATAGGCTATATGGTTGTACTCTGCAACATAGAGAATACAGGCAATACTTTGTAATAATTGTAAATGAGGTATAACCTTTGAAATTGTATTTAAAAACTTACTAGGAAATATACACAATAAAATATTGTTTACAAAAAAAGGAAGTTACTGCAGTAAGTAATCCATATGGGAGGTGATGAATCTGCAAAAAGGATGGACAGCAGAAGTGATGAGGCAAAGACAGGGACTTCCCTGGCAGTCTAGTGTTAAGACTCCACTGCAGGGGGTGCAGGTTCAGTTCCTGGTCTGGAAACTAAGAGCCTGCATACCACACGGCCAAAATAGAGGTAAAGACAGATGAGACACGTATACAGGAGGTGGACCCAGAGGGCCGTAGAGACGGATTGAACGAATAGAGAGGGAGTGATCGGTGATCTATGGCCAGCCATAGAGAAATAATCTGCACAGCAAGATTTCTCAAGCTTTCCTCAGCACCGTTAGTATTTTTGGCCAGATGATTCTTTGTTAGGAGGAGATGTGCGACTGTCCTAGACATTTTAGGATGTTTAGCATCATCCCAGGTCTTTACCCACCAGATCCCAGTACCACATCTTGCCTTCCCCCATTTATGACAACCAAGAATGCCTTAAGGTATTGCCAAGGGTCAGGGCAGGATGAGGGAGGGGAGCAAATCATCTCCCAGTAAGGTTTCTCAACAACTGACCTGAACACCAGCAGCTTTGGCATCACAAGAAACCTTGTTAGAAAAGCATTTTCTGGAGCCCCAAACCAGATCTACTAAGCCAGAAACTCTGAGGTGGTACCCAGCAAGCTTTGTTTGAATGAGGCCTCCCAGGGAACTGTGAGAACCAGTGGTACCAGAGGGGAGGAAGGAAGGTGAAGTTGAGGTTAGAGGCTCTGGACTGGATAGGGTACTTCTGACCTGAAGAGGGTGTGTCCTAGAGGAAGATTAGGTGTCTCCTATAACTCTGCTTAAAACAAGGTCAGACCACTTTTTCCTGAAGCCAGCATGTAAGGGGTAGAGAGAGAGCTAGAGGATCATGCAAGGTCCAAGGATGGTGATTTATTTTTTGGACAAAGCTTAAGTATCTGTACAAGTGTAGTCCAAAGAGCCATCTGGGACAGGGTTTAAAAGCTGCAAAGAGAGACATAGAAAATCTAAGAGAGAGTAGTTCAAAAGAAAGTAAAATCTGTAAGTAAACAATGCAAAACATCAAAGAATACAGTGGCAGAATGGTGTGGTTTAGACCACAGTCTCATGGGAGAGGTAGGGGAAAGTTCATTATTCAGGTTCAAAGTTAGCCTTGGGAATGTCCCTGGATCCTGCAAGGGTCTCATTGAAGATTCAATTCTGGTGTATATTCTTGCAAAATACCTATCGTTTCAGGCCAAGGAGAAAGAACTAAGTCCTCAATTATTTGGACATACCAATTAAAAGGGTTTCCTTTATTTAATGAGTTTCATTGCTCAAATTAAGAAGTTCTTTTCCCACCTTATCAATCCATTTATCTTGCTCACAGATCCCACTTCAGTGGCCTGGAAACTTCAGCTTCATAAATCATTGTAGAGTCCTGGACTCTTGGTGTGAGAGGGTACCTTAGAGGTGAGCTGGTCTCTGTTCTCTCTTTGGGCAGGTAAGGCCTATTTATGCTCACCATCATAGGTAATTCAACTGAGCACCCAAAAGAGAATGAGATTTGCTCAAGGAAACAGAGTCACCTTGTCAGTATGTTACACAGTAAATATTAAATGATGTGCTTGATACTGACGGCTCCATGACTGGATGTCTGAGCATTATCAGGGTATAGACCGTAACTGACAATTTCAGAGTGATGAATACAAACCCTGAAACAAATAATGCTTGTTGAGAAGATAGCTAGTTAATGTTACATAACTGGAAAGACCCTATGGACCAAAGAGGTAGATTCTCGGGCCATTTGCAGTACCCACAACTCCCTTAGGGATCTCCTTCCAGTGAGTCATCATGCTGGTTCCCTCTGAGCCTTTTCTCCTCCTAACTGTGGCAAACTGGGAAAGAAGTAGACACTTGATCTAAGTACAACCAGGGTACAGGCTCTGCAAAATCTCTGTTCAAATAGAGACTTCACTGATCAATCAGATTCCCCCTGTCTCTGGACTCTGAACTGCAGTTGAAAGGAGAAAGGCAGTTAGTTGGTATTGTGAGGACAATTGAGAGGGGCTTGGAGAGAAGAGAAAGAAACTATCACAAAGATAATGGAGCCCTAGGGTGAGGCTCACAATGATCTAGGCACTGGGGTTGCTTTGGATTTGGAGCAAACTCTGAACTCTTGACTAGATTTCCAGGCTCTGGTAAGCCCCATTTGCCCCCAGGATCCTGGTGATGCTACTCCTGGGCTAATAGAACAAGCCTGAAGCTGTGATTCCAACCAAACCAAACCAAATCAAACAACAACAACCAAAAAGCTCTTTCTTCCTTCCTCAAAGAATTTGGAATCTCTGTTGTTTGCAACAAGATACGCCTGGGCTGACAGTCTACTCTAGAACCTCTATTACTGCTGCAGCCGCTGCATGTTGGTAATGTTCATGCTGAGTAGCTTCAGTCATGTCCAGCTCTTTTCCACCCTGTGGGCTGTAGCCTGCCAGGCTCCTCTGTCCATCGGATTCTCCAGGCAAGAATACTGGAGTGGGCTGCCATGCCCTCCTCCAGGGGATCTTCCTAACCCAGGGATCAAACCCGCATCTCTTGCATCTCCTGTATTGGCAGGCAGGTTCTTTACCACTAGTGCCACCTGGGAAGCCCCAGCCCCAGTACATACAAACCTAAAAAGAGGCCAGAGTATCCCAGCAAAAGCCCCATGTGCTAGACCTTAGATAACCTTCTATCAAAGGACTATGTTCAGAGGGAAGGAAGGTCAGCGGATCCACAGTTGTCCTCTGTACTTGCAGTAGGGACAGTGCAGCTAAGGTTAGTGATAATAGTAATGTCTGTGGAGGAGAGGGTAAGAAGCAGTCTAGCCAGCAGAATTCTCAACAAAGGTTTCAGTAACATACTTACCCCTTTTCCTTCCAGCAGTCAGTTTTGGGTGTGCAAGATCTGTTCTCTGCTCTCAAGAAGCTCATTGTTTAGTGGGAAAACAACTATGCAAGCAAGTGAATGTGATACAATGTGACAGGTACTGAGATTGTTGCAAATACAGGGGAAGTGAGAAGATACACTAAAGAGAGAAAGGAGGAACAGGGCATGCTGAAAGAGAGAAGGACATGTGTGAAGCCCTGGAGGCCAGGAAGCATGCGGAGTAGCACCCAGAGTGCAAATAACCCAAGAAATATGGGTTTGATCCCTGGGTCTGGAAGATCCCCTGGAATAGGTAATGGCAACCCACTTCAGTCTTCTTGTCTGGGAAATTCCATGGACAGATGAGCCCAGTGGGTTATAGTCCATGGAATTGCAGAGTCAGACATGACTGAGCGATTGAGCACACACACCCAGAGTGCTATGGATGAGGGAGCCAGGGAGGGTCAGAGATGAGTGAGGCCAAGCCAGGTCAAAATGGGCCTCATCAGAGACCCCCAAACTTGCTCATTTCTCTGCTCTCTTAGTTTGTGAGTTGTTTTTTCATGGTGCCCTGAAGCAAAAAGAAATATATGGAATTAATACAGTTCCATATATTAAATAGTTGGGTTTAAGCAATTAAATGGGTATTTATGTCCTAACGATTATTGCCACTCAAAAAAATGTACATAAACTAAATGAAAAACACATATTACCACTCTGTTCTTAAAAGATCATGATTAATTATGAACAGGACTCCTGTTGGAACCAGCACAGTTTCTCAAACCTTGGAATCAGATTGGACTCTGCCACATCATTTTCTGCTTCAACTTGAATTTTGGGTGATATTTCATTTTCATCATTATGACCACACAAACCCCAGCAAAGATATAGTGTTATTAAAGGAATGAGTTGGGTGGGATGCTGAATTGTGAACTGTCTTAGACTGGTGTCCCTCAATGTTGAGGACTGCTGCATTTCCCTCAAAAATGTAAAATATCCTGGGTTCTCCTGTGAGTTTTCCTCCAGGTACTCTGATGCACTTCAGAGTCCAGTGTGGGAATCCTGGGGCCATGATATGGTTCCTGGTTTCCCAAAGAGAATGAGACCCAATGAGACCACACAACGGAAAACTTGGAGTTAATACTGGGATCCTTAGCAATTATTGGCATTGTTGGTGAAAGATAGAGGAACTCTGGGGACAAAGAAGAGATATATGTATACAAAGAACTGGCTTAAAACTCAACGTTCAAAAAACGAAGATCATGGCATCTGGTCCCATCACTTCATGGCAAATAGATGGGGAAAAAATGGAAACATGACAGACTTTATTTTCTTTGGCTCCAAAATCACTGCAGATGGTGACTGAAGTCACGAAATTAAAAGACACTGGCCCTTGGAATAAAAGCTATGACAAACCTAGACAGCATATTAAAAAGCAGAGACATTACTGACAAAGGTTCATATAGTCAAAGCTATGGTTTTTTCAATAGTCATGTATAGATGTGAGAGTTGGACCATAAAGAAGGCTGAGCACTGAAGAATTGATGCTTTTGAACTGTGGTGTTGGAGAAGACTTGAGAGTCTCTTGGAATGCAAGGATCAAACCAGTCAATCCTAAAGGAAATCAGTCCTGAATATTCATTGGAAGGACTGATGCTGAAGCTGAAGCTCCAATACTTTGGCCACCTGATGTGAAGAACTAACTCACTGGAAAAGACCCTGATGCTGGGAAAGATTGAAGGAAGGAGGAGAAGGGAATGACAGAAAATGAGATGGTTGGATGGCATCACCGACTGAATGGCCATGAATTTGAGCAAGCTCCAGGATTTGGTGATGGACGGGGAAACCTGGTGTGCTGCAGGCCATGGAGTCACAGAGTCGGACACGACTGAGCAACTGAACTGAACTGAGAGCTGATTCACTTTGCTGGACAGCAGAAACTAACATAACATTGTAAAGCAACTGAACTCCAATACAAAAAATAATAAAAAAATTAAGTTATTTAAATAAAAAGCAAACAAACAAAAAAGAGAAACTCTTTGGACACATGCAATGTAGATGGAGATAAAGGAACAGCGGAAGGTAGAGATGGTAGCCAAGGAGATGCTGTGTACTTGAGAGATTATTATTAAGCCTCTCTAAAGGATTTTGGTTTCTGTTACCCAGTAATAACCCTCAGCCTGGGTGAGAGGAAGAAGGCTGTGAACTTGAATCAGCCAGCCCCTCCAGGGTTTGAACATGGCGGGGTATACTCTGATGACCCCCTACTCCACCCTCTGTCGCTTTGGTGGTTGTGTGCTGTCTGTGTGTAGGCGCTTCATTTCTGTTTCCACCAAACACAAAAACACTGAAATAATTGCTGTGGGCCCTAGGCCTCTTCCATTCTAATCCCCAGTTTTCTGTCCATTGTGAGTGGAATTCCAGGGTTTCCAATGGACTATAGAGGCAACAAATGTCAAAGGAGACAAAAAGATGAAAAAAAAGAAAGAGGAAAAAAAAAAAAAGTCAGCAAGCAGCAAACACAGAACTTAACAGGAATGGAAAGACCCCTTCCGTGAAGGAGATAAAGCAGAGAATGCCTGACCTTTATTCACGGGAGATGAGATACAGTCAAAAGAGCAGATGCCATGAGAAGAAAGGGGCAAGAGAGTCCTGGAGAGACAGAAGCATTTTTCTATCACTTGGACAGTGGTGACATTATTAAGTCCCTGCCCGAGTTGCCTCCTACAGGAATTGTCTCTCTGGGTTGCCTGAGGAATGGGTAGAGACGCTCCTAGGAAGAACAGGCAGCTGGTGGCATGGAATAATTAGAAAGTCACATAAACTCCCCGGCCCTGGACCAAAAATAACCTCCCAACAGGCCTTCTACCAAACCTGGAATGCTCACCATTGTCACACTGCTTTTGAATTGGGGCACTGTGTCTCCAGGGTTCCTCTGTTAAAATAGAAAGGTGTTATTCAGGGAGGATAAAGCATTAACCCAACAGTGTTTGCCCAGATTTTAGTTCAGAATGGCTAATGGTTAGCCAATATAATCTAATAAATTATCTACTAATGTACACTTCTGTATCTCACATCACCTATCCCTGTAAGACAGATTATCTCAAAATTAGTGGCTTAAAACAGTAAGAATTTACTCTCATAGTTTGTGTGAGTCAGAAATTTGGGAGTGGCTTTGCTGGCAGTTCTGGCTTAGGACCTCTCAAGAGAATGTGGTTAAGGTTTTGGCTGCAGCTGCAGTTCTCTGAAACCTTGAACACTTTCAGGATGGCTCACTCATTTGGCTCTTAGCAGGCAGCCTCAGAGGCTTACCAAACGTGCCTCTCCAGGGGGCTGTCTGAGCATCCTCACAACATGGCTGCTGGCTTCCCTCAAGAGTGAATGATCTAAGAGCCAGAAGCAGAGAAGGAAGCTACAATGTCATTTATGACCTAGTCTCAGAAGTTATGCTCTCTCACTTCTGACACACCCCATTCCTTGGGATAAAATCACTAAGCCCAGGCCATATTCTGGGGGAGAATGATTAAGCTCCATCTCTTGAATGGAAGAGTATCACAGATTTGTAGGCATGTCTGAAACTCGTCACAGCTAATCAACCAATAGCCATAAAGAAATGGGGGATAGTCCAGGTAAGAACTTTTTAAAAAATAGTTTTCCTGTACTATATTTGACATAGCCATACAATCTACCAATTCAAGGTGTACAATTCAGTGGGGTTTAGTACAATCAGGGCTGTACAGCCATCACCAGTAATTCCAGATCATTTACATCACCTCAGAAACAAAGCCTGTATCCATTAATGGTCATTCCCCATTCCTCCCACTCACTAAGCCCTACTACTACTACTACTAAGTCATTTCAGTCGTGTCCGACTCTGTGCGACCCCATAGATGGCAGCCCACCAGCCTCCCCATCCCTGGGATTCTCCAGGCAAGAACACTGGAGTGGGTTGCCATTTTCTTCTCCAATGCATGAAAGTGAAAAGTGAAAGGGAAGTTGCTCAGTCGTGTCTGACCCTCAGCAACCCCATGGACTGCAGCCTTCCAGGCTCCTCCATCCATGGGATTTTCCAAGCAAGAGTACTGGAGTGGGGTGCCATTGCCTTCTCTGCACCAAGCCCTAGGCAACCACTAATCCACATTGGGGATTAGGTTAATTTTTAAACATTTTTAGTTTAATTTAAATTTTTATTTATTCAAACAATTTTTAAAGGTTACTTTCCATTTATAATTATTACAAAATATTGGCTACATTCCCCTTGTCGTACAATTCTTGAGCCTATTTTTACATCCAATAGTTTCTACCTCCCCCTCCCCACCCCTATATTGCCCCTGTCCTCCAGGTGGAAACCGCCAGATGCTGGTAACCATTATGTTACTTTTGATAGACAGTTAGTAAAAGAGAAAAGATCAGAATAGATTTCTGTTCTGGTCTTCCACCTTGCTGAGGAGGGCATGGCAACCCACTCCAGTGTTCTTGCCTAGAGAATGCCATGGACAGAGGAGCCTGGCCATCTACAGTCCATAGGATCATGCAGAGTTGGACACGACTGAAGTGAGTAAGCAGCAGCAGCAGCTCCCACCTTGCTAAGGCTGGTCAGAGGAGGGCAGTCGGAGGCAGGAACCCAAATATGGCAGTGGCAGAGATATTGCCAGGCCTACCTGTGTGCTACACACAGCAGTCAGAGACCACTCAGGACCTCTTACCTTCAGCAGCCAGAGCAAAGACACTGCCTAGGAAACTGGGTCTGCCTGATGGTCTCTGGTGAGGGCCCTGAGAAGCAGACCAGCAACCTGAGGATTCTGATGCCTTGTAGCAGGGCTCAGGGGCCTGAATGGAGTGCTACAGGTTGAGAGATGCTGGATCTAGAATCTGATACACCTTTGTTAGGATCCCAGCTCTGCTAACTTGTGTCTCTAGTCAAATTGCATGAATTTATTTAAGTAGAGTTTTCCTTGGAGGGTAGTACAAATTCTCTTTTTAATTTTCCTCCTGCCTATTAGTTCCTGAGACTCACCACAGAAGTACCAAACTTGCAATTTAGTTGTAAGTATTAGATAAAATAGATAACTAATGAGAACTTACCATATAGCACAGGGAACTCTACTCAACCCTCTGTGGTGACCTGAATGGGAAGGAAATCCAGAAAAAAAGGGGATATATGTATATGAACAGCTGATTCACTTTGCTGTACAGTAGGAACTAACAACATTGTAAAGCAACTACACTGCAATAAAAATTAATTTAAAAAAAAAGGAGTATATGAATATACTTAGCCTGAGTATGCAATGGCACCCCACTCCAGTACTCTTGCCTGGGAAATCCCATGGACGAAGGTGCCTGCTGCTGCTGCTGCTGCTGCTAAGTCACTTCAGTTGTGTCCGACTCTGTGCGACCCCATAGATGGCAGCCCACCAGGCTCCCCTGTCCATGGGATTCTCCAGGCAAGAACACTGGAGTGGGTTGCCATTTCCTTCTCTGGACGAGGGCGCCTGGTAGGCTGCAATCCATGGGGTCGTGAAGAGTTGGACACGACTGAGTGACTTAACTTTTCACTTTCATGCATTGGAGAAGGAAATGGCAACCCACTCCAGGGTTCTTGCCTGGAGAATCCCAGGGACAGGGGAGCTTGGTGGGCTGCCGTCTATGGGGTCGCACAGAGTTGGACATGACTGATGCGACTTAGCAGCAGTAGCAGCAGACTGAGTATATGCATGCGTGCTCATTTGCTTCAGCCCTGTCTGACTCTTTGTGATCCCATGGATTGTAGCCCGCTAGGCTCCTCTGTCTGTGGGATTCTCCAAGCAAGAATATTGGACTGGTTGCCATGCTCTCCTACAGGGATTCTTCTCAACCCAGTGATCGAACCCACAACTCTGATTCTCCTGCATTGGCAGGTGGTTTCTTTACCACCTGGGAAGCCCCAGTAAAAAAGAAGCATATGAATATACTTAGCCTGAGTACTTTACATATATTATATTTTCAACAGAGGATGGTTATTGCTACTATTATTCACAAGGTTGCCTGGGAATCACTTGCAGTTAGGCTGAGAGCCTGAGCATGTGGAGATAGGAATCCAGGTGAGTCTCCCTTACCTTTCTCCAGCGTGGGACACACCTCTTTTGCCTCCTTTGGGGATGCTCTATGTCTTTCTTTTGAACGGAGGGTGAATTTGAAAAACTATTTTGTTCTCACTGCACTTAGAAACACAGCAAGAGCTTAGAAATACTGCTATGTAAGCTTATACATTTATATAAAAGTTGGTTTCTTCTGTTTTGAATGCACACCATCTCAAAAACACATATGTACACAAATGCACTGCTCTGCCATGTTAGCAGAAAACACAGTTCAAACAACAAACAAACAAGCAGATCAGCCCAGCTGCAGAGGCAGCCAGAGAAAAGGCAGGTAGACGGATGGGCTCCTCCCCAGGGCTCCTGTTTTAGATTTGCCCATGGGCTAGAGCGGTGTTAATATTACCCTCGCTGCCCTGCTTGGCGCCATCA
This sequence comes from Bos mutus, assembly GCF_027580195.1. Lineage (NCBI taxonomy): Eukaryota > Metazoa > Chordata > Mammalia > Artiodactyla > Bovidae > Bos > Bos mutus. The sequence goes on along the minus strand of NC_091618.1, from coordinate 72,624,900 downwards.
GCCCCGGACATGCCTCATGGCAGAGAAGCGCCAGGAAGAGGACCTGTAATTTGAGAGAAAGGAAAGCAAGCTGCCCCTCTAGCATCCTTCCTCCCCGAGGCTGGCCCTCCCTTGGCACTGGGTGGGCACAGAGGGTTTACTCACAACCTCTACATCTTTACTTCCTTGTGTGATGGGGCACTGGCTCTATAAGGAGCCCCTGAACAGGTCACTTTTCTGATTTCCCATCTTACTTGGGCACCCTCTCCATCCACTCACCATCAGGTCTCCACGTTTTATCCTTTTTTTTGGCCATGCCACATTGGAAGTGTACAGTCTTAGCCACTGGTCTGCCAGGGAAATCCTCCACGTTTTATTTCCTTCATGGCAGTATACATCAGAATCTTTTGTTTGCTTCTTTGTTCACTCTCCCCACACTATATGAACATAAACTCCAATGGTGTCAGGGATTTGCCATCTTTCCATCCAGTTTCCCAGTTCCTGGAACTCTGTGTGATGCATGGCAGACACTGGGCAAATATTGCTGAGAGAATGAATAGAACCATCTAGCACTTAGCATCTTACAAAGCTTACAAAGCATCTTACAATGCGCTTTCATGCATTATTGCGTCTGATGCTTCCCCAAACCCATGAGATAACCATTTTTATTGACTTTATTTTATAGATGAGGAAATGGAGGATTCTAACCCTTAAATGACTTGTCTAAAGTCACACAGCTAGAAAGAAGAGCCAGAATCTGAACCTGCTTCTCCTTTTTTTTTTTCTACCAGCTTCTGATTGCAGATCTTTCATTCTTTTTACCAGATCCTGCAACCATCCTGTGTGCCCCACGATGGTGTCCCCACTTCCAGTCTCCCTCCACCCACACCCCCACCACTGCTCCTGTGTAAGACTGCTGCTGCTGCTGCTGCTAAGTCACTTCAGTTGTGTCCGACTCTGTGGGACCCCATAGACGGCAGCCCACCAGGCTCCCCCATCCATGGGATTCTCCAGGCAAGAGTACTGGAGTGGGGTGCCAACTGGTGAGCTATTAATACCATGTTTTTTTCCCTCAACAGGAACTTTCATCTTCCATGATCATGTCTTGTAAGAAGGCAACCAATAGAAAAGCATACTGGTTGCTAAAAGCTTAGATTCATGATCCTTTTCATACATTAAAAAAAAACTGCCTTTAATTCATTGGAACTGATATGGAGTAATCTCTAAAATAAAAGGAAAAAAGCAAGATGCAGTACACTGTTTATGGAATACTACTGCTTGGGTAAAGAGGGAAGGGAGATCATTTGATCCAGCAAATGGTGTTTACTCAAGTGAGCTGAAACCTTATGTCCACGCAAGGACCTGCACACAGATGTCCATAGCAGCTTTATTCCTAACTGCCAAATTTGGGAGCAACTGAGATGTACTTCAGTAGGTGAACAGATAAACAGACTCTAATATACTCAAACAATGTAATATTACTTAGCACTAAAAAGAAATGAGCTATCAGGTCATGAAAAAAACATGGAGGAATATTAAATGCATAGTACTAAGTGAAAGGAGCCAATCTGAAAAGGTTACAAACCACGGGATTCCCACTATATGACATTCTGAAAAAGGCCAAACTATGGAGTGATGAATAGGAGGAACACAGAGTATTTTTAGAGGGTTTTACTATACGATTGAAATTATGCAATTACTCTATATGATACTATAAAGACAGATACATGATATTAGGCACATATCAAAATCCAGAGACTATATAACACCAAGAGTGAACCCTAATGTAAATGATGGTCTTTGGGTGATAAATGACATGTCAGTACTGGTCCATCAGTTGTAACACATGTACCACTCTGGTGGGGGATGTTGATAATGGGGGAGGCTGTGCATAAGTGGGTGCAGGGGGTATATGGGAAACCTCCATATGTTTCTTTCAAGCTTGCTATGAATCTAAAACTGCTCTAAAATATAGTCTATTTTTTAAAAGCTCAAAAATTTAAAAAGAAAGTTAAAAGGGGAGAGGAGAGAGTACTTAGATATGTTTGCTTATATATGCATTACATATTTCTGGCAGGATAGATAAGAAATTAATTACATCAATTGTTTCCAGGGAAGTAATTAGGTCCCTGGAGTTAGGGATGAGGGGAAGACTTTTCACTGTGTACCCTTTTGTTCCTTTAAAATATTACAGCTTGTGACTATGTAATACTTTCAAAAATAAAATACCTCATACCAACCAACAAGAACCTACTGTATAGCACAGAGAACACGGTCCAATATTCTGTAATAACCTAAGTAGGAAAAGGATTTGAAAAAGAATAGATAAATGTATATGTATAACTGAATCACTTTGCTGTACATCTGAAACCAACACAATATTGTTAATCAACTATGCTTATATAAGAAAAAATAAATACCTAAGTGATAGAACCCCTGACCATTCCCAGTGTCAGCTTTTGTTTAAGTCTAATGACACAGTTGAGTTCTGAATACCCAGTCCGAGTTTCCCTCGACTTTCCACCAAAAAACAAAAAAATAAAATAAAGTAAGAGAAAATAAAAATGGCAGGGCCGCAGGATCCCAGCCGGGGACCAAGGGCAGCTCCAGTGTCAATCTCTCCCACCCAAATCCGCCCACACAAGATGCTGGTCCTGGCAGGAAGTATGGCTCCTGGCGCAGTAAGTGGGTATCCCTCTTGGAGACTCCAAGGCCACATGCCCTGACTCCCCTTTCACCCTCCAGTCCCCAGAAGTAGAGATCGGGGCCGAGGCGGGCATTCTGGGGAGTAGTTGTTTTCCTGAGCACGTTTTCTAAAGTGTTTTTTCAGTATTTTTTCCTGCCAGGTAAGCTGTTGATATGTTAGTTGTTAGAACTAATGATAAAAAAATTTTTTTTCACAAGAGAACATATCTGATAGAGTTGGCAAAGGAAGTTGCTGCTCTTTTATTTATTTTAAAAAATTTTTATTGGAGTACAATTGATTTATAATGTTATGTTAGTTTCAGGTGTACAGCAAAATGAATCCACCATCAGTTCAGTTCAGTTCAGTCCTCAGTCATGTCCGACTCTTTGCGACCCCATGAATCGCAGCACGCCAGGCCTCCCTGTCCATCACCATCTCCCGGAGTTCACTCAGACTCACGTCCATCGAGTCAGTGATGCCATCCAGCCATCTCATCCTCTGTCGTCCCCTTCTCCTCCTGCTCCCAATCCCTCCCAGCATCAGAGTCTTTTCCAATGAGTCAACTCTTCGCATGAGGTGGCTAAAGTACTGGAATCCACTATACATATACATATAGCCACTCTTTTTTAGATTCTTTTCCCATATAGGCCATTACAGACCATTGAGTAGAGTCCCCTGTGCTGTACAATAGGTTCTTACTAGTGGGAGTTGCCAATCTTTTCTTTCACCAGTTCCCTCTTCCATCAGCTACCAAGCACATGGCTGGGTCATCCCTAGTACCCTCCTCCCTGTCCCCAAGGTGAGAGCATGTCCATCCCTCTGCTTGGCTCCCACAGCCAGCTTTTCCCTCTTTGAAGACAAAATGGTGAGAATTACACACAAAAACTTAAGATCCTCTTTTCCCTTTCTAGTCTCTCCTAGACAGCTGGCAACACTTCCCTCCCATCCTGGATTTTAACGCCCAGGATTTTAAAGCTTGTACTGCTTTCAGAATTGATGGCAGATAATTTTCTATTCACTACAACTCGCCCACCTCCTCAGGAGCTAAGAGCATGCTTGTGACCTCACTTGCCACAGAAAGACACCAAACATCCCCCAGAGATTCCTTAACCACCCAGAGCCCTATCCACTCAAGTATCCATTAAGTGCAGTGCCTGCTCTCAGGCACCAGTAAGGCAGAAGGTAACAATCAATCTGAAAATATGTACCATTGTCTGCGGAAGTCTTGACTCAAATAGGGGAAGCACACATCATACTTAAAAAAATCTGAACATAATAACAGTGCAGTAGCGACAGAAACATAAGTATGCAACTAATTACAGATAGGAAAGCAGATGGCCTCAGCCTCATGGAAGAGATGAGGAAAACCTCTGCCGAGCAAGGTTAAGTGACAGCTCTGATAGGCCTGTGGCAGATGGAAGAAAGGCAGGCTTTATCTACCGTTTCATCTGTCCTCCCCACTCTTTTCAAGGCTAGAGAAGCTCTCTGTCATTAGCCTGTCAGAGCAACAGTCGTAAATAAAGAGAAGAGCCCCCACCTTTTTGGCAACTTGAAATACGGAGAGGATAAAAGGAGTTGAGAGGAGGAAATGAAATGCTGCTTTGAGCTATTTCCTCTGCCCTTCCTATTTGGAAGCATTCCATCCAGTGACCGTCTCTGACTACATGTATCCCCTAACCAAGCTTGGGAAATGTTGGTCTTGCATATCTTCACCTTGATTTGTGTGGTTGTTACAATCACAGCCCTCAAACAAGTCTCTGTCTTAATCCCAGAAACCTGTGAATCTGATATGCACATGGCAAGGGGGAATGAAGGGAGCCAATAGAATTTAAGGTTGTTAACCAGCTGACTTGAGGAAAGGAGATGATCCTGGGTTGTCCAGGTGGGCCAGTGGTCCTTCCATCACGTGGTCCTTCCATCGCACATAGAAGAAGGATGAAGAAGAGTCAGCATCATGGTGATGCAGCAAGAGGACTCAGACAGCTATGACTGGCTTTGAAGATGGAGGGAGGGGCCACAAACCAAGGACTCTGGGTGGCTTCTGTGTACTCCATCACTTAGTCATGTCCAACTCCTTGCAACTCCATGGACTGTAGCCCACCAGGCTTCTCTGTCCATGGGATTTTCCAGACAAGAATACTAGAGTGGGTTGCCATTTCCCTCCCCAGTGGGTAGCTTCTAGAAGATGGAGAAGGCAACGAGAAGAAGTCTCCCCTAGACTCTCCGGGAAAGAATACAGCCTTGCTGACACCTTGATATTAACCCAATGATATCTGCTTTGCACGTCTGGTCTCCAGAACTACAAAATAAGTTTCCTTTTTCTTTCTTTTCTTTGGCTGTACCATGCAGCATGTGGGATCTTAGCTCCCCAGCCAGGGATGGTACCTGCACCCTTTGCAGTGGAAGCATGGAATCTTAACCGCTTGACGGCCAGCAAAGTCCTAAAATAAGTTTTTGACCACCAAGTTTGTGGTAAGTTGTTACAGCTGCAACAGGAAATGAATAGAATTAGAAAATCAGATCCTACTTGACTCAGGTTGAGGTAGGACCTGCCTCCAAAGCTGTCCTGGAGGGAGTCAGCTCCATCATCGTCATTCACAAATGAAGGTCAAAAGAAAGTGAATTCCACCACTGGCTCTGAGCTAAGGCAGCAGGAAGGCTTGAGAAGGAGTCTCTGACATTTAGTTTCCAATATCTTGGGGAGAACTGAAATTAAATGGTGCCCAGTACTCATAAGAGAAGATGATTGGAGCAATTGTGTAGAGGTGTAGGTACTAAGCGTTTGAGTCAGTCATGGTAAGAAAGCACTGCATGACCTCAGGTGGCAGAAGCAGTCCGGGCTTTGGCCTGAAGGTTGTAAGGATCTAGTGAAATGGAATCAGAGGAGGACACTGTAGCCCGAGGGGTCCCCAGGAACCGTAGCACTCTGGAGAGAGAGGTGATTATTCACTCTTCAGAAAGAACCACCTTGGCCTGGAGGAATCACTGACACACAACACAAGAGTATCTCCTGAAGCTCTGAACTTCTTGCAGGTTCCCAAACCAAATCTTGTGGATTCATCAGAAAGGGGTAATGACCACTGAATGGTGTGACAAGTACAACTTTAAAAAATTCAGGAGAAACTCATTACTAATTCATTCCTAGAATTAGCTTTTAGAAATCCCTATTTTCAGTGCTCAGGAGGTTCAGAATTAAGCTTTACAAGCTGTTTATTTTTCTCCCAAAGGAAACACAACACATAATGAGTCCAAGCTTCTCTTTATTTCTCAACCTTCCCCCAGCTGACTCCACTTTTCATCCCCCAGGAAAACATTGAGGCGGGGGAGCGGCTGTGGAGAGGAAGCAGAAAAGCATGTCTTGGCCATCCTGCTTACTGAAACACGGAGCATGACCCCCAGAGTGGGGGTGGCCTGAGCTGGAACAGGTTGGAGGATGAGGGAAGAGGGCACAATGTGATAACCAGAGCAAGTCTAAGCAACGCACTCTGGGTTCCCTTTAGCTGGAACCCAACTCTTCACGGTGAAAACTCTAGAAGCAGAGCTCATGGCTGTTCACACATTACATCCCACCAGAACCTCTCCATCCCAGTACCAAGTAGAGTGCTGGGCACAGGACATTCCACTAAACCCCAGCTGAATTGCATGGGATTTGAATAGGCAGCTGGGCTTCCCTTGTGGCTCAGCTGGTAAAGAATCCACCTGTAGTGTGGGAGACCTGGGTTCGATCCCTGGGTTGGGAAGATCCCAAGGAGAAGGGAAAGGCTACCCAATCCAATGTTCTGGCCTAGAGAATTCCATGGACTGTATAGTCCATGGGGTTGCAAGAGTCGGACATGACTGAGTGACTTTCACTTTAACTGAAGAGGTAGCCAAGGTCTTCTTTCCCTTCCAGTAGCTGTGACTGATGGGCTCTCTTGCAGCAGATGCCAGGACTCTCTCTGCACCAGGCCACAGGAGTTTAAATGAGACCATGTAGCATTAATGTAAATTGAAGAAGTTGTAAAAATGCCTCCAATTGGAACATTACTGGATGGATAATTTGGGGTGTAATCTAACTTCTTAGGAAAACAAATTTAGGATAACTGAGCTTGTCTCCTGCTCTAACCACAGTCTTCTAGTTTCTGTCCCTCTTCCACAGACTCACTGAATGACTCAGTTCTCTGCAAACACCAGATTCTTTGGGGCTATTCCTCTGCCTGGAATGCTCTCCCTGTTCCCTCTTCCCCATCTATCTGGCAAATTGTCATTCTTAAAACTCAACATTCAAAAAACCAAGATCATGACATTTGGTCCCATCACTTGATGGCAAATAGATGGGGAAAAAGTGAAAACAGTGACAGACTTTATTTTCTTGGGCCCCCAAATCACTGTAGATGGTGACTACAGCCATGAAATTAAAAGACAATTTCTCCTTGAAAGAAAAGCTATGATAAACCTAGACAGTGTATTAAAAAGCAGAGATATCATTTTGCCAACAAAGGTCCCTGTAGTCAAAGCTATGGTTTATAAAGTAGTTATGTATGGATGTGAGAGTTGGACCATTAAGAAGGCTGAACCTGAAGAACTGATGCTTTCAAACTGTGGTGCCAGAGAAGACTCTTGAGAGTCTCCTGGACTGCTAGGAGATCAAACCAGTCAATCCTAAAGGAAATCAACCCTGAATATTCATTGGAAGGATGGATGCAGAAGCTGAAGCTCCAGTACTTTGAACACCTGATGCAAAGAATTGACTCATGGGCAAATATCCTGATGCTGGGAAAGATTGAGGGCAGGAGAAGGGGATGACAGAGGGTGAGATGATTGGATGGCATCACCAACTCAATGGACATGAGTTTGAGCAAGCTGCTGGAGATGGTGAAGGTCAGGGAAGCCTGGTGTGCTGTAGTTCATGGGGTCGCAAAGAGTTGGACATGACTGAGTGACTGAACAACAATAATAACAATTCAGGTCTCATCTCTCTCAAGAAACTTTTCCTGATGCTCCAGGTTCAGTTAGGTGCCTCTTCCCCAGGAACTTTTACTGACTGTCACTTGTTTCAAGCATAATTAATACTTGTCACCTTCAAGGGCTGTGTCGTTTATCTTTGTATCATCACACCCTAAAAAAATACCTGGAGTGTAGTAAACTCTCTACAAATGTCTTCTGAATGAATGACCCAGTATTAACAGATTTAACAGATTCTGTTTATTGGGCATATTTTACTCTGGACATCACATTGTTCTAAGCTTTATGTGTATACTATCTCATTTAGTCATTTCAACAGTCATAAATGTCCATCTGCATACGAATGGATAAAGAAGATGTGGTACATATATATAATGAAATATTACTCAGCTATAAACAAGAAAGGTTTTCCAGGTGGTTCTAGTGGTAAAGAACCCACCTGCCAATGCAGGAGACAAAAGAGATGCAGGTTCCATCCCTAGGTTGGGAAGATCCTCTGGAGGAGGGCATGGCAACCCACTCCAGTATTCTTTCCTGGAGAATCCAATGGACAGAGGAGCCTGGTGGGCTACAGTCCATAGGGTCACAAAGAGTCAGACACAACTAAAGTGACTTAGCACACATAAACAAGAATGAAATATTGCCATTTACAGCAATGTAGATGACCTTAGAGATTATCATACTAAGTGAAGTAAGTCAGACAGAGAAAAACAAATAGATGATATCACATATGTGGAATCTAAGAAAATAGCACAAATGAACTTACTGACAAAATAGGAGACTCAGACATAGAAAATGGACTTATGGTTACCAAAGGGGAAGTGGGGGAGGGGATAAACTGGGAGTATGGGATTAACAGATGCACACACGATGTACAAAATAAATAAACACCAAGGGTTTACTGTATAGTGCAGGGAACTATATTCAATACCTGATAATAAACTGTAATGGAAAAGATTTTAATGTATACATCAGTTCAGTTCAGTTCAGTCGCTCAGTCGTGTCCGACTATTTGCGACCCCATGAATCTCAGCACTCCAGGCCTCCCTGTCCATCACCAACTCCCGGAGTTCACCCAAACTCATGTCCATCAAGTCGATGATGCCATCCAGCCATCATCCTCTGTCGTCCCCTTCTCCTCCTGCCCCCAATCTCTCCCAGCATCAGAGTCTTTTCCAATGAGTCAACTCTTCGCATGAGGTGACCAAAGTACTGGAGTTTCAGCTTTAGCATCATTCCTTCCAAAGAAATCCCAGGGCTGATCTCCTTCAGAATGGACTGGTTGGATCTCCTTGCAGTCCAAGGGACTCTCAAGAGTCTTCTCCAACACCACAGTTCAAAAGCATCAATTCTTCGGTGCTCAGCCTTCTTCACAGTCCAACTCTCACATCCATACATGACCACTGGAAAAACCTTAGCCTTGACTAGACGGACCTTTGTTGGCAAAGTAATGTCTCTGCTTTTCAATATGCTATCTAGGTTGGTGATAACTTTTCTTCTAAGGAGTAAGCATCTTTTAATTTCAATGCATGTATAGATACATATATGGGGCTTCCCAGAGTATCAGTGGTAAATTATCTGCCTACCAATGCAGAAGACACAAGAGATGTGGGTTCTATTCCTGGGTTGGGATGATCCCCTGGGGAAGGAAATGTAAACTTGCTCCAGTATTCTTGCCTGGGAAATCCCATGGACAGAGGAGCCTGGCGGTCTATAATCCATGGGGTTGCAAAGAGTCAGACATGACTGAGCACAGCATAGCAGTATATACACACATATATGTATAATCTAATCAGTTTGTTGTACATCTGAAACTAATACAATATTCAACTATACTTCAATATGAAAAAAAAAAGTAGATATGCTCTCCCATTTTATAGATTCAGGAACTTCAGAAGAAGCTGAATAAACTTCCCAAGTTTACTGAGCCAATCATTGGGAAAGCCATCATTCAAATACAGAAGGTTTATCAGATTCTCTCTGGGGTCTTCTAAGGTTCCCAAAAGGGTTATCGACCACTGCTTTAGTTTAAAATAGAAAAGATCAAGATGGTCATCCTGTGTTTCTCATTTGTCCTCTAGTACAACTTCACTTTCACTTTTCACTTTCATGCATTGGAGAAGGAAATGGCAACCCATTCCAGTGTTCTGTCCTTGAGAATCCCAGGGACGGGGGAGCCTGGTGGGCTGCCGTCTAGGGGGTCGCACAGAGTCGGACATGACTGAAGCGATTTAGCAGCAGCAGCAGCAGCACATACCCTTTACCATGTGAGTTTACAGTTCCTACCATGAGAGCAGGAGTTAATTTTTGGCTCCATTGATGTTGGGTTTGGCTGTGTGATTTTCTTTGGCCAAAGGAATGTTAGTGATGGGAAAGGAGGACAGACTTTAAAGCCATCAATGGGATTGGGCTCATTCTTTGTGCTCCTACTTTTCCCCAAGGGAACACCATGCCTCAGGATACCACTGATCAGAGGAGAATGAGGGACAAATTGGGTAGCCCTGGTCCCAACCACAGCTTGATGCCAACTTAGCTGAGGTCAACCTCGATCAGTCAGATCTCTCACAACCCACAAATACCTGATCAAGAAATCAGTGCTTTTGCTAAGCCACTGAGTTTTGAGATTGTGTCTTAGGCAGCATATTTTTGGCACAGCCAACGAAGACAATTAAGAAGTAACTTTAGACACATAAAATATAATAATACATGAATAATATCCTTTCCCAGTGAAGATTAAAAAGGACCTCTAGCTTTTAGATTCATAGGAAAAATAATATGTCAATAGTTACTGTGTTGTCCTAGATTGGTTAATTGGGAAACACAGAAAAATTTTTTCCAGAAGAGCCTCATAAAGAGTCATTTTTCTAGAATAATTTCTTGCAGAGACTCAGATACAGTAATAAGCTAGAAGACCTTTAAAAATCCCTTAAAACCTGGAGATTTTGCTGGCCTGTAATGATTTATAAAAGTCTTTGAAGTCACAAATATGTAACTGAAAAAATTTAAACTGGCAACCTTTTGATTAAGTAGCAAAATGGTGCTATTTACTTTCTGGCAAGGTTGTTCTTGGGAATGGGAGTACTGCTCTGTGGTTAAGGTAGGAATATAAGTTAGAGGCCAAAGAAAAGAAAGGATTTGCATTCAGGAAAAATACGCACACACAGATTTTGAAAGCTTTCAGTATGTTCCCATCACTCACATACTTCCATCAAATTCTCTGCCCTCTAGCAAGTTGCTGCTGAAATCCTCAGTGTGAGAAGCCCTTCTCTGGGCTTTCTGGGGAAGGATGTCAAGCTGAGAGATGAGGTTCATTCCAGGCTCCTCTTCTTGGGGCTCAGTCTTGGCCTTTCTCTGGCACTGTGTCAGCCTCCTGCTCAGACAGCAGGAGGGAGATTGAATGTTTGTGGTCAAGTATGGCAGGCTACTGAACATCCACTGTAGCATAATTGCCTCACCACCCGTCCTCCTTTTGATAATAATTTTCATGTTGATGAACTCATTGTGGGTAGAGATGAGGATCATCAGTCCTTTAGGAGCTTTTCTTTTTCTAGGGTGATTTTTTTCTTTAATTAATTGGATGAGTTCCCCTCCCTCTTAACCCCCAAGTATAGCCAGTGAAAGAATTAAAGAGAATTGTTGAGATTTATAGCAACACAGTCTGACCTACTTTGGAACAAGCACATTCTGGGAAGCCCAGATTTCAACTATCTGTTCTCTTTGTATCTAAATCCTTTGCTCTTTTAGTAAAGAAGGGCCAAAGATAAACATGGTTTCATTGAGATTTAGAGAATTTCATTTTCTGTGGTGGATAGTTGATAATAAGCTTGATTCCGATGCAAGTGAAGGCCATTACGTAAAGGAATGGCCTTCGTAGCTGGGTCAAGAGAGTAATTTTCACTTCAGCTTCATTAAAAACTCAAAACTCAGGGCAAACATCTTAGCACTTGCTAAAGCTGACCAAATTGGAAGGCTAAATGTTTAACTTTTTCTGAAAGTCTTAAAAACAGAAAGAGAAGGTAGAATTTCAAACGAATAAATGTTATTTGACAGTGCTGCTTTAAGTCTTCTAGAGCCATCTCTTAAAAATAGCTATTAAAAAAATTCAGAGAAGACAATGATGGGGAAAAAAAACACTATTTCAAATCCAGAGAATCAGTCAAGTGTGTTTGACTTGTAACTAAATGTTTAAAAGTCAAATCCATGACTTTTAAAATTTAATGATCAAAAAGGCAAAGTCTGATTCAACTGCTTCCCAACCAATAAATATCTGAATATATGATCCCACACCTCATAGAGGCCTCAGAATTCCTCCCAGGACAAGAATTTGGGAATTGATCATAGGGTGACATCAGAGCCAAGGTTTCCCCCTAGGCCTCTTTTCCTTATTCCACTTGTTAGAAGGGTATTCCTTACATATATCTCCACGTGCCAAGTTGTCATGGATCCAACTCACCTATTGCACTATTGCTCTGTCTCCTTTCCACCCTCCCCAGCTTGACATGATAGGCATTTAGTTACAAGAGAATGGTGCACAGCCACAGATAACTAGAATCTCCACGTATTTGGGGAGCAGCCATTATCACAAATAATCTCCACGTACTTGCCACTTAGCTTAGCAGGCAAAGCATAGCAAGATCAGGGGATCTCTGCATGACTGCTCACAGGTGCACCACTGTGATAGTGGAAATGTCCTAAAAATGTTCACAAGCCTAAGGACAGGTAAAAAATATTGTGAAATAGTCATAATATAGATTATTACAGAGAATGAGACATGGGTACAACTGTGGTGTTGGAGAAGACTCTGGAGAGTCCCTTGGACTGCAAGGAGATCCAACCAGTCCATTCTAAAGGAGATCAGCCCTGGGTGTTCTTTGGAAGGAATGATGCTAAAGCTGAAACTCCAGTACTTTGGCCACCTCATGCGAAGAGTTGACTCGTTGGAAAAAACTCTGATACTGGGAGGGATTGGGGGCAGGAGGAGAAGGGGATGACAGAGGATGAGATGGCTGGATGGCATCACTGACTCAATGGACATGAGTCTGAGTGAACTCCGGGAGTTGGTGATGGACAGGGAGGCCTGGCGTGCTGTGATTCATGGGGTCGCAAAGAGTCGGACACGACTGAGTGACTGATCTGATCTGACACTTTAAAAAATGCTGGAAAAAAAATGGTTGCAGAAGGATCCCAAAATATGACAGCAGAAATATAAAGTTTAAAAGACGCAGAAAATATACTATCTATTAGATGATAGTAGGGCTTCCCTGGTGGCTCAGTAGTAAAGAATCTGCCTGCCATGCAGGAGACGCGAGTTCAATAGCTGGGTCAGGGATTGATCCTCTGGAGAAGGAAATGGCAACCCACTCCTGTATTCTTGCCTGGAGAATTCCATGGACAGAGAAGCCTGGCGGGCTACAGTCCATGGGGTCGCAAAAGAGCTGGACATGGCTTAGCGACTAAACAACAACAACAAAGAGAGGATAGTAGTAAAGGCAGGAAGATCTTCATGGGGACAAAGAACAACACATTCAGGGTAGAGGTCACCACTTGGGGGTGAGGTGGGAGGAAGAGCAGGAGTCTTCATTTATATTTCTATTTCTGATGTCAAGTGGTGGCCACAAGATACTTGCCTTATTTTTGCCTTACTTTTTTTGTATGCCTGGAAAAATTCATTATAATAAAAATATGAGAAAGAGAGTGCTATAGACTGAGTGCTTGTATCCCTCCCAAATCTGTGTTGTGTATGTTAAAACCTAAGCCCCAATATGAGGCTGTTGGGAGGTGGGGTCTTTAGGGGATGATCAGGTCATGAATGTGGAGCTCTGATAAGTGCGATTACCACCCTTGTAAAGGAAGCCCCAGGGGACTCCCTCAATCCTTCTGATTTTTGAGGACACAGCAAGAAGATGCCATCTTGAACCAGGAAGAAGGTCCTCACCAGGCACCAAACCTGCTGGTGCCTTTCTCTTGAACGCGCAGCCTCCAGGACCTTGAGAAATGAATGTCTGTTTAGAAGCCAGTGGTATTCACCAGTCCGTGGTATTTTGTTACAGCAGCCAAATGGACTGAGACGGTGAGCAAGCACCCGGGCAGGGCTGGAGTTCTTAGCCCATGGAACTACCCCGCATTTGCTCTCTCAGCCTTGGCTCTTTAGACCTCAGTTTTCTAACCCATGAGCTAGAAAGAGTTGGCCTCCATAATTTAGGATTTTAGATACTTGCCTGCAAAAAAGAAAACACTCTACCTGTCTGCTTGTCAGCATCCTTCTAAGACTGTGTCTGCACAACAGTGAGGGTGAGTGAAAAACTGAAATGATCAACACATGTGCTAGGTCACTTCAGGCGTGTCTGATTCTTTGTGGCCCCATGGACTGTAGCCCACCAGGCTCCTCTGTCCAAGGGATTCTCCAGGCAAGAATACTGGAGTGAAAAAAAAAAAAAAAAAGAATACTGGAGTGGGTTGCCATGCCCTCCTCCAGAGGATCATCTTGACCCAGGGATCAAACCACGACTCTTATGTCTCTTGCCTTGACAAGCTGGTTCTTTACCACTGAGCTGCCAGGGAAGCCCTGAAGTGATTAAAGATGACACCAAAAGACTGACATGTCTGACTTTTTAAAAAAATTTCACTGACTTGCTATTTCAGCACCTGCTGAAGGTTCCCTGGCTGGCTGGGTCTCTTCTGTTTTCAAATTTCTTCTTGAGAAAAAAAGATTCTACAGTTTCCTTTGGTAGCACTCCCTAGGTTCTGGCAATCTCTACTAAAGAGTGTAACGCATGAGGAAATAATGCTATAATCATCCTTTCCCCCTTTACCCCTTAGCATTTTTATATTAATAAAATTATAGATTTAGATAAAAATTACATGTTAAAAATGCCACTGTAAGAACTTCCCTGGTGGTCCAGTGGGTAAGACTCTGTGCTGCCAGGGCAGGAGGTATGTGTTTAATCCCTTATTAGGTAACAAAGATTCCACAAGCCAGTGTGGCATGGCCAAAAAAAATGCGCTATAATAATCTTTTTTTTTTCAGAGAAGACGTAAAGATTTCACAAAATGCCCATGATGTAACGTTCTATAATGGAGGATATATAGCTATGTACAGTATGATACCAATTCTGTTAAAAAAAAAAATCACACACACATACACATGACTGGAAGGAGGAGGATGGAAGGAAATGCATCTAGGCAATGCAATTATGAGTGATTTAACATTTTCCTTCATATTAAAATGAATTTTCCAATTTTTCTACAGTAAGTATATATTACTGTTATAACAGATTACCTATGTTGTATGCATTACTATATATTTTAAAGCATGGTTTGTTTTCAACTGGAAGCCAGGTTTCTAGCACTACCCTCCTGCCCCCAATCCCTGCAGTGGAGGAACCTGGGGTGGGCTCTGAGTTAGGCAGCCAGGATGGAGCACAAAGCCTTCCTGAGAGTTGCTTGTACACTAAGCCAGGTGTTCCAAAGCCTGGTTTCCTAGAGGCATCTGAAGCTCCATTTGACACATGGCAGAAGAACAAACGCATCGCCAGAGAGGATTCTGATGCTTCCAGAGAGTCATAAAGAGTGGAATGGAGTTGGTTCTCATTGCCAGCATAAAGTCTGCATCTAGGGGGTGATCAAATGCCCCGTTACATCTCCTCAGCCAGCTCAGCTGCCCAAAGTCTAAGTGAGACATCCCCTTAAACCACACAAACATCTCTGTCTTAGTCAGCTTGGGCTGCCATACAAACACCACAGACTGTGTGGCTTAAAGTTTATCTTCTCACAGTTCTGGAGACCGGGAAGTTCAAGATCAAGGTGCTGGCAGTGTTTGAGCTCTGGTGAGACCTCTCTTCCTGGCTCGGTAGACACAACCTCTTGCTGTGTCCTCACATGGCCTTTCTTCCAAGCGTGCATTTGAAGAGAGCAAGAGGGCAAGCTTTCTGCATCTCTTCTTTAAAAAATATATATATATATTTATTCATTTATTTGGCTGTGTTGGGTCTCAGCTGTGGCACACGTGACCTTTATTGTCTTTGTGGTGCATGGGCTCCATAGCTCCAGGGCTCAGTAGCTAAGGTGCACAGCTCAGCATGTTGGATCTTCCCTGACCTAGGATTGAACTAGAGTCCTCTGCATCGGAAGTGAAGTGAAAGTTGCTCAGTCGTGTCCTACTGGAATGGGTAGCCTTTCCCTTCTCCAGGGGATCTTCCCAACCCAGGGATCAAACCCAGGTCTCCTGCATTGCAGGCAGATTCTTTACCAGCTGAGCCACAAGGGAAAGCCGGGTTCTTAACCACTGGGAAGTCCTAGCATCTCTTTCTAAGGACATTAATCCTATTAGATTAGAGCCCCACCCTTATGACCTCACCTAAATTTGCTGCTACGGCTAAGTCGCTTCAGTTGTGTCCTACTCTTTGCGACCCTGTGGTCTATAGCCTGCCAGGCTCCTCTGTCCATGGGATTCTCCAGGCAAGAATACTGGAATGGGTTGTAATTTCCTCTTCCAGGGGTTCTTTCCAAATCAGGGACTGAGCCCACATCTCTTATGTCTCCTGTATTGGCAGGTGGGTCCTTTACTAGTAACAACACTTGGTAGCCCCATCTAACCTTAGTTACTTCCTAAAGGGCCTCTCTCCAAATACAATCATATTGGGGGTTAGGGCTTCAGCATATGAATTTGAGTGGGGTAGGGGGGTGTGTGTGATGAGGGTGGACACAATTCACTACCTAGCAATCTTCTGAAAGTAAACTTTGGACAGAACCCAGTTTTGTTTTTCTCTTTTGGGTCAACCAGCCAATGCCCTTGAACCTGCATGGACCAGTTCTTTAAAGAACATAATGGAAAGGACACAGGCTGATGTATTGGGTTGGCCAAAATGTTTGTTCAAGTTCCTGAACGAACTTTTTGGCCAACCCAATAGAACTAGGTGGAGAGCAGACAGCAGTGATGGGGGCTACAGGGTGACATCCGGTGAGGGGGAGCACTTGTGAGGAAACCCTACTGGCTTTCTAAACGAACCACCAGCCAATCCTACAAGGTTGGAAATGAAGGGAGACATTTCAAGTGTGCACAAATGGCTGGAATTTGGGACCCAAAGATTTATCCTTCTCTCCAGAAATCTCTCCTTATTGATGACAATCACTATGATGGACTAAAGGATGTCTGTTCTCTCTTATGAATCCCCCTTCCAAGGCTGTCATTGATTTTTCTCTTCTCAGTTCCCTGATGTATATGAACAACCAGAGGGGATCATCTCCCCAGCAGGAGGGTATTTCTTTATGCTCTCTTGGGTACCCAGAGGTGACCTGTTCATCTCAGACTTAGTCATTGAGGACATTCTTTGGTTGACAAATCAGGGTATTTGCTCAATATTACCTCCTACAGTGCTAATCTTAGAAACAGAAATGACTAGATGGCAGAGAGTGATTTTACTTTAGAACAGTTAGTAAGGTAGCTGTGGAATAAGCCTGGGCCCTCAGAGATGCCTGTTACTGTGTCAGGTTCATTTCCAACTTAGGATGGCAGATGAGCCAGGGAGAGGATTTCTTGTTCTTGCGGCAGAATGATGGCATGCTTCAAATGACCTGGCGTTAGTCTAGCACCTGAGCACAGTGTAGGCACTTCAAATATATTTGTTACTGTATACACGAATGAAGTGGCCAGTCAAGGTGTCAAGCATGGCGATGCTCTCATCATCATCTTCATCAACAACAAGTTCATCCTTACTGAGCATTTCCTATGACAGGGGTCCCCAACCCCTAGGCCACAGGCTGGTATAGGAACTGGGCCACACAGCAGGGGGTGAGTGAGCAAAGCTTCATCTGTGTTCACAGCCCTGCCCTATCACTCGCATTACCACCTGAGCTCCGCCTACTGTCAGATCAGTGGGGACATTAGATTCTTACAGGAACACAAACCCTAGTGTGAATTGCAAATGCAAGGGATCTAGGTTGCACGCTCCTTATGAGAATCTAATGCCTGATGATCTGATTCTGCATTATGGTGAGTCGTATAATTATTTCACTATATATGACCCTCTGCCTATGATAATACTGTAAAGGTAACAATGTACTGATTTTTGGATTATATAAATTGAGTGACTACAATAATAGAGGCTTTGTTGAGTCCTTGCTATGTGCTGGGTATTGCTAAGTACTTTGTAGGTATTTGTTTAATTTTCTCGAGAATCCAGAGAAGAAGATGCTGTTATTGCTGTCATTTAATAGATTCAGAAATTGAGTCAACAAGAGATGAAATAACTTGCTTATGGACTCACAGTAGGAGTGTGATAAAGTTAGGATTTTACCTCAAACATTATAGCTTCAGAGTTCATCTCCTAACTAATATATTATTCTGCATCTCAAGATTAAAAAGAATTCATACTGCAGCAACATGAATGGACTTAGAGGGCACTGCTGCTGCTAAGTCGCTTCAGTCGTGTCCGACTCTGTGCCACCCCATAGACGGCAGCCCACCAGGCTCCCCCGTCCCTGGGATTCTCCAGGCAAGAACACTGGAGTGGGTTGCCATTTCCTTCTCCAATGCGTGAAAGTGAAAAGTCAAAGTGAAGTCACTCAGTCAT
Organism: Bos mutus; assembly: GCF_027580195.1. Taxonomy (NCBI): domain Eukaryota; kingdom Metazoa; phylum Chordata; class Mammalia; order Artiodactyla; family Bovidae; genus Bos; species Bos mutus. The sequence continues at coordinate 72,606,720 of NC_091618.1, read as the reverse complement.
GTCCGACTCTAGCGACCCCATGGACTGCAGCCCACCAGATTCCTCCATCCATGGGATTTTCCAGGCAAGAGTACTGGAGTGGGGTGCCATTGCCTTCTCCTAGAGGGCACTAGGCTAAGTGAAATAAGTCGGACAGAGAAAGACAAATACTGTACGATATCACTTACATATGAAAGCTTAAAAATACAACAAACTAGTGAATATTACAGACACAGCTAATGAACTAGTGGTTGCCAGTGGGAAGAGGGGAAAGAGGCAATTTAGGAGTGGGGAGGGGGAGACACAAGCTATTTGGAATAAAATAGGCTCAAAGATGTATTGTAAAACATGGGGAATATGGCCAATATTTTATAACAACTGCAAATGGAAACTAATCTTTAAAAATTGTATAAAAATTTTAAAAAAGAATTCACATCAAAGCAAAGATGCACAACATTAGTCCTTAGCCTTTTCTGTCTGCTCAACAATTCCTTTTTGCTTGTCACCTTATTTCCCAACCTTTAAGAAATGAAAATTATAGAATCCTCAATGGATTCATTGCAATCTCTGCAGGGACGAATTCGTGGTGAAAGGAATTATTTCTGCTTTGTGGATGAGATGCCTCACAGAGGCTTGTAGGCACAATTCACCATTTCTTATGCAGAAAATGCAGATAAAGTGGGAAATTATATAGGTTTGAGTCCCCAGGCGTGGTTCACCTGAGAGTGTGAGCTGCCTAAGAGTAGAACAAACAGTTGCATGTGCTTGTGTGGTGGGAGGAGGTGAAGTGAGGACTGGCTGTTGAGAGATGAGGCTACAGAGGTATTCAGGGGAGGTGGCCTCAGTGGCCTGGAAACTCTTCAGTTGCTGTGCTTTACATAGAGGCCGCAGAAGAGTTTTAAGAGAGTGAGTGAACAACAGTTAGCCTTGTGTTTTGGAAATATCACTTTCCATGGTAAAGATTGGGATGTAAATTAGTGCAGCCACTATGGAAAACAGTATGGAGGTTCCTCAAAAAAATAAAAACAGCACTACCATATGATCCAGCAATCCCACTCCTGGGCATACATCCAGACAAAATTATAATTCAAAAGACATGCGCACCCTTATGTTTATAACAGCACTATTTACAATAGCCAAGACATGAAAGCAATCTAAATGTCCATCGACTGATGAATGGATAAAGAAGATATCCTTTATCTTCTCTGGATATCCAATATATCCACATATATTATATAGATATAAATTCCTCATATAAACAATGGAATACTACTCAGCTATAAAAAGAATGAAATAAGGCCATCTGCAGCAACATAGATGGACCTAGAGATTATTATACTAAGTGAAGAAAGTCAGAAAGACAAATACCATGTGATATTACTTAGTGGAATCTAATATACAACACAAATGAACATATTTATGAAACAGACTCACAGACAAAGAGAACAGAACATTAGGCAGACTCCTGCCAGGGGAGCAGGAGGGGTAGGGGCATGATGGATTGGGAGTTTGGGACTAGCAGATGCAAATTATTATATATATTGAATAGAATGGATAAACAACAAGGTCTTACTATATAGCACAGGGAAGTATATTCAATAACCTGTGATGAGCCATAATGAAAAAGAGTATGAAAAAGAATGTATATATGTATAACTGAATCACTTTGTTGTAGAGCAGAAATTATTTTTATTTTATTAAAAATTTTTTTGTACAGTAGAAATTAAATACAACACTGCAAATCAACTATACATCAATAAAATTTTTTAAAAAGACAATTGGAGTTGGCTAATCTTGAAAACAGCATAGGAGAGTGGGGGTCAGGGAGTTGAGTTAGGAAGCTGATACAACTTCCCAAGAGAGAGACACTGAAGCTATTTGAGCAATGACAGAGGTGTCTGACCACATTTGTATGCAGTCCCCATGCCTTGAGCTTTCTACATTTCAGTGATGAAAAATACTCTCTAGCATCCCTTAAGCTCTCAGGAAACCCTCCAGTGTTGATTGGCTATAACGGTGGTTGAAGGCTCATGGTGTATGGATGCTTGATTGGAGATTTCAAACTAACTAACCTCTGTCCCTGGGGGCAGCAAAGGATGAAAATTAACATATATAGTTATTACATTGTTGAGACCATATAATTGAAAAGTGAAATACGCAGCTAACAGCAGGACTGAGTAATGGGAGAGTGAATGACAGGGAAGGTGAGTTGGAAGAGATGCTTACCCTTTGGAATTGTTCCATCTAGAAGAAAGATGAAATGATAACAGTGGGCAGGTATTAACTGAAGTTCGGGTGAGACCAAATAAGACAAAGGATCTAAGTGCAGGTCATTAAGAGTGACAAATGTCCTCAAGTTGGCCAGTGGTAAGATGGACTGATCAGGAGTAAACTTAGCTTTTTATTCATTTTGCAGTGATGTGCCAGGCTTTGTGGAAATACATCAGTGAACAAAAGAGATGAAAACATCCCTCACCAATGAGGTTTTACATTTTTGGAAATATTGTTAGAAAAGGTGGGTGGGACTTGAGCTGGCTACAGAAGGAAGCGGAGCCTTGATTGGCAGAGAGCAGACAACATCAGAGAGGGGAATAGTATGAAACTCAGACACATTTACATGGGAGATAACAAGAGGAGGCTTGGGGAGTGGCCAAGGTGACTTTGTACTTGGGGGTGGGGACATCAGGAAATCAAATTGGAGAATGAGGTTGGGACTGGGCTTGAAAACTTGGCAGGGGAGACTGGACTTTATCCTGTAAACATCACAGAGCCCTGGGGATGGGAGTGGAGCTTCAAGTTGAAAGGAGGCGGTAGAGATAGCAGAGCAGATGGTGGGGCTGAAACCTGTGGTCATTTCAGAAATTAATTATTTCTCTCTCTCTGTCTTGTCATTCTCTCCACCCTCTGAGTTTTAAAGATATCTAAAATGTTGTAATTATGTCTGAACACATAAGAAGAGTAGAACCAGGTGGAAACAGCATACAGATCCACTGAAATTATTATGTAAATGACTTAGCAATAATCTAGCCAGTGTTCCCAGAGTGAACACTTAACCATTCTTACACTGGCTACTTAAATATATTGTGAGCTTAAGAATAAATCTAGGAGATTGATGTGCTTGGGTGAAGTGGGTCCCTGGGCAGGGTCATCTGGATATAGTTCCTCTGTTGGAAGTCCCTCATGGAGAATTTAATTTTAAATGGGTGATAATAAAGTGGAGAATTAAGATTCAATGAGAGGGAGGGAAAATGGATAAAGACTCCAAATGCTTCTTTCTCTCTCTCTCTCTCTTATGCATACCACACACTTTATGGAATCTTTCATCATTTTGACACTTGCCTTTTATAGCCCCAGTGTCTTCTCCCAGATTTATTTTACTGTTGAGGAGAAATAAAGCTGCTTATGCAATTCTCTAGCTTGCTCTGCAAAGAGCAGCATCCCTGTGATGATTTCAAGAGTCCGTCATCTCTGGAACTTCTTAGAGCAAAGGTCAGGATCATCTTTACCTTGGAAAGGAATATGGGAGCCTTTCCCTGATCAACCCAGAGGTACCCAAGCTGATGTTACAAATAATCATGGGATGACTGTGGAAACTCAAAGCCTGGGCGCAGAATCCCTCAGTGATCTGAGGGAGTCTCCAGATGTGCCTTGCTTGTGCTCAAGTTCTCCTTCTGCTGCTGGCAAATGTGCAAGAATGCATTCTGCTTGGCACATTGGTCCTTGAAGCCTTAATCACCTGTGTCTTCAGATGACAATGCCACAGGGTGAGCCCTTACATCTTATCGTGGAGACCCCAGAGCATCACTGCTAGTATCCAGTCTCACAAAGTCCTTATGTCTTTCAACTTTGAACTCTTCTGTTCACAGAGCTCAATAACAGGCCATCAGAAATAGGCAGAAGAATGTGTATTGCAGATGTGCTTTAGAATCGAAGGACCGAAAATAAATTGATTTCCCATCGAGAAAAGAAATTGACTGAATATATCATGATATATTCATACTGTGAAATTATAGGTAGACATTAGAGATAATGAACTAGAACTATTTCAGATGACTTGAAAGGATTGAGTTGCAAATAAAAGAGGTAGAAATGTATATGAAATTTGATCCCATTTTTGTACAAAATGGAACCTGTGCAATAGTGTAACCTGTACAAATAGTGTGTATTTGTACAGGTTACATTGTACAGTGTATTATACATTATTTGTACAATAATGTACACTGTCAATCTGTATGTTTTGGTATATGTGCATATGTAAAGGAGTTAATAGGGCATTTATAAGATGCATTAATATTAAGAAACAAGACGTAACTTAGGTTTTTATAAAGGTATCAAATACCTCTTTTGCCTCAACATCTTTTTCAGTTTACCTTTAAAAATTTTTATTTAAAAATTTAAGAAACGTGGTAAAGTGCACACAATCTACAGTTTATCATCTTGACCATTTCTGAGTGTATAGTTCAGTGGCATCATGTATATTCACCTTGTCGTGAATATACTAGTACATCATCACCATCCCTCTCCAGAAAGCTCACATCTTTCCAACTGACACTCCAAACCTATTACCCAATAGCTCACTGTTTCTTCTCCACCAGCTCTGGTAACCACAATTCTACTTTCTGCCTGTGAATTTGACTACTCTAGGTATCATACACAAGAGGAATCATACAGCATTTGTCCTTTTGTGATTGGTTTATTTCATTTAGCATGCCCTCAAGTTTCATCCATGTTGTAGCATGTAGAATTTCATTCCTTTTTCAGGCCAAATGATATTCTATTATCTGTATCGAGCACACTTTCTTCATCCATTTGTCTGTTAATCATCACATGGGTTGCTTCTATCTTTTGGCTATAGCAAATAATGCTGTTCTAAACATGGGTATACCAACACCTGTTTGAGACACTACTTTCAGTTCTTTTGGGTGTATACCCAGTAGTATTGCTACATCATATGATAATTTTAGCTTTAACTTATTGAGAAACCCCACTGTTTTCCACAGAGACTATACCATTTTGTGTTTCCTCTTATAGTACACAAGGTTTCCAGTTTCTTCAAATCCTTGCCAACACTTATTCGTTTTTGTTTTCATTTTTGTTTTTGATAGTAGCCATCCTAATGGCTGTGAGTAACTAATTATGGTTTTGACTTGCATTTCCCTAATATTTAGTGATGCTAGGTATCTTTACATATACTTATTGGCCACTTGTTTATCTTCTTTGCTGAAATGCCTGTTCAAGCCCTTTGCCCTTTTTCCCATCTGTTTGTGTGTTTTGTTGTAGCTGTTGAGTTGTAGTTTTTCATATACTCTGGATATTAACTCCTTATCAGATATATATATATATAAATATTTTCTTTCATTTTGTGGGCCACCTTTTTACCCCATAGATTACCTTTTCGTTGCACAAATGATTTTACTTTTGATATAGGCCCATTTGTTTATTTTATTCCTTTGTTTCCCGTGCACTGGTTCACCTTCTTTGCCAAACTTTCTAGAGCTCCTAGCTTCAGTAGACATCACTTGACAGCACTCACTTCAACTCCCCTTCTTCCACTCCAGATCTCTGATGCAGCTGGATGCACCCAGCATTCACACCTGCCTACGCAATCTGCAGGTTCCAAGTGGTTAACACTCATGTGGCAAACCTTGACCAATAGGCCTTGGATGTGGTGGATTAATCCTCTCCTCTTTCTCTCCTGAGATGGGCAACTCTGAGGTGCATTTTGTTGAACTCCTCAGATATCTGTGGTCAGTCAAAAAATGACCTGCCCAAAGAGATCCATGTCAAATCTCTAGATCCCTATGAATGTTAGCTTGTTTGGAAAAAGGGTCATTGCAGGTGTGATTAAATTATGGATCTTGAGATTATCTTGGTTTATCTGAGTGGGCTCTAATTTCAATGATAAGTGTCTTTTTCAGAGCAAGGCAGAGGCACACTTGAGACAGAAGAAAAGACAGATACAGGGGAGAAGGTGATGTGAAGACAGAGCAGAGGGAGGTGTGGCCACAAGCCAAGGAATGCCAACAACCCCAGAGGCTGGGGCAAGCAACGAAAGATTCTTCTCTAGAAGCTTCAGAGGGAGAATGGCTCTGCTGACACCTTGATCTCAGATTTTTACCCCATGGAACTGTGAAAAAATACACTTCTATTGTTTGAAGCTGATAAGTTTGAGGTGATTTGTTACTGCAGCCAAGGAAGCTAACAGTCTCCTGGGGGGTTCTAGCCCTAGCTGCCTACAGTTAGGGCAAGCTCAGTAAGTGAAGGACTGGCTTTCTTTCCTTCTCTGTCTCATTCATTCCCGACCACCATTTCTGTTCTCTAGGATCATTTCCCAAAATACATTTCCTGCATGTAAACCCTGGTCTCAGTCTCTGCTTTCTGGGGAAAATCTAGGTGAACAAAGTTAATCACAGCAGTGACCCTAGAAAGCAGAACCTCAGCTGGCATTGTGGGATTGGTTCACTCACTGATCAGACAGTGATAAGGACCCCATTGCTGGTGGGAAGTAGACTGGTAACAACTGCTGGCATCTGGCACACTGGTGATGTGTTTGAGGCCCGTGATGACATGGGAAGTGCAAGGACAGTCCCAACAAGTTGCCAAGGATAACTGATTTTCTTCTTGTACCTCCTATACCAGGTAAGAGACATTACACTTGTACCTCTTTCAATTCTGGAGGTTACATTGAACACATTTGGGAATACAGTTCTTGTCCTTTGATTGGGTCACTCAGAATCCTGTCTGTTTTGAGAAGATTCTCCAGCCTATCTTGGCTTTGGGGCAGGCTGTTCTGCCACTTGAGTCATAAGACTTGGCAAATCCAACAGTATGAGAAGTATCTACAGTAGATAAGAATGCTGTGTGGAGTCCTTGGAAAACCCTTATAGGAAAATCACAGCATAGAACCCTAGGGATGTAGTGCAAAGTCACACCTTCTTCAGCAGAGATTAACTCCGTTTAAAAAGCAAATGTATGCTACTTTGTATCCTGTTAGGCCCTAGTGGACCCTGACCATCTGCCATGAACCATCAAGGGACTATGCGACCTCAGGTGCCAATCAAAATTTGGCATTATGGCCTGCACTAAATCCTGTGATTAGCAGGTACTTGTCCAGAAAGAACGGTAGATTTTTGAACTGCATATGAATAGGCACTGAGGGCACAAGTAAGTGACATGAACAGGCAGCCCTGACTCCCATGTCACCTGCCTCTGTGGTACCATTGCCTCCTCCTCAACTTAATACAGTCAGCCTTGTGGTTGGGAGGGAGGGAGTTATGACCAACTGACATAGGAGGAAAAACCTTGGAGATTGTTCACAGATGGATAAGTTCAGTATGTTGCTGGATCCCTCTGCCCTACAGCCCCACCCAAGGGGGCCCTACGGGATGGTGAGAAGAAAAGTCCTGTTTGCAGGAAGAGCTACAGTAGTACATTGATGATTTAATTTACATGGGGGCAGAGATAATCTGAGATATGTCTTATACACAGATGGCTGGCAGGAGTAAGTGGTTTGGCTGAGTGGCTAAGGGCCCGAGGAACAAGACTGAAAGATGAGAGTTGAGGAAGTTAAGAGATGAGGCATTTGTGTCCATGAAAGTGGGCATGGTGTGTAAGATTTTTGTGTCTCATGTTAATCCTTACCAGAGAGCATTCACCACAGAGGATAGCCCTTTTGTGTAGATAACAGCCAGCTGCTCTCCTTGGTCACCAAGGTCTTCTTCAATGGTCTCTTGAATGCCATAGGAACCAAAATAAATGCTATATAACTAGTCCATCACCTGGAGCTTCTTCTTATTGAGGTTGATCAAGTTATTGCCACTGATGAGCGCCTAGATTTCCAGCCAAAGTAATCATAGAGAAGCTCTTGATGGGATAACATCACTCGATGAGACCAATAAGTCACCTGGTGGTGGGTGAATTTCTTTCAGATTTTTTCACCCTGATAGGGCAGCAGTTTGTTCTTAGAAGAAGTGACATCTACTCTGGATATGAGATTATGATCCCAGTCTGTCAGCATCACCAAGCAAGGGTCAACAGAATGCCTGATTTACCAACATAGAGCCTACAAAACATTGGCTCAAAACCATTTTATAGTGAAAGATGTGTGCCATTGGATGTATGGCTATAGGAATCACTAGAAGTTGACAGCTAAGAAGAAGGATGATGGATTTAGTAAAGATTCCTGTAAGATGTTCTCTTGGGCACAACACTCAGTGGTGTTGGAATGTGACTTTCATGATATGTTATACATGCACTGAATCATGGCCAGAATATGGTTTATGTCCATAATAGCTAGAATACGTGGGTCCTGGTACCAAGGGGTGAAAGAAGATTAGCTACTCTCACCATTACTCCCAGGAATCTACATGAGGAATTTGCACTTCCCACACTGTGGAGTAGAATAGGGGTTGAGAGGCATATTTACTCTACTGGATTTGAAGTTATAACTACTGCCTAGTCATTTTAGCTTTCTTGAGCAAGTGGACTGTAAATAGCTACATTGGTGAGGATAATGAACCCTGATTACTATAAGGAGCTAGAAATGCTGATCACCAATGGAGTAAGAAAGGAACCTGTCTGGAACCCATGGGATACTTGTGCTTCATGTCAATTGGTAAGTAGAAATGGGCCATCACAGAAACCATGACTAAATAGGGGTAAGAGAGCTAAGGCCCTGACTCTGCAGAGATGAGGGATGAAAAGTTTGGCCAGGGTGAGGGAAGTCTGGAATGAGCATGGGGGAAAGAAACAATGCACATCAACAGTGGTATTGGGACCGTGTACAGCTGGGAGGACTGCAGCTTGGTCTACAGACTCTCCTGTCTCTTTTGTAGAGACTGCTGCTGGCCATCACATTAAAGCAAACCAGACTCATAAATACAGAGGACAAACCAGTGGTTGCGGGGGTGGGGGTGTGTGGCAGGGGGGCAGATGGAATGGGTGAAAGGAATTATGAGGTACAAACTTCCCGTTATAAAATAAATAAGTCTCAGGGATGTAACGTATACATAGGGAATATAATCAATAATATTGTAACCATTTTGTATGGTGAAGGATGGTAACTGGACTTATTGTTGTGAAAATTTCATAGTGAATAAAAATATTGAGTCACTATGTTGTACACCTGAAACTAATATAATACTATATGTCAAGTATAACAATGAAAAAGGAAAGACTGGGACTGAATAGACTCCAGGAAGGGCTTGAGTGGGTGCAAGTAGCTTAAGGAGTGAAATATATTAGTCAGCTCTCATGCCTCATGCCTTGTATCCCTTCAGCCTACCTTTTGCCATGTCCATTGCTGAAGTGACCAGCTTCGTGCAGGTATGACCTTCCAGCATCTTCCCTGAGCTGAACCTCATTTCTCACTTTCTGCCTGGAGCTCTCTCTGAAGTCACTTGATGAAATGGCTCCTAAACTAGTCTGGCAGCTGCTCACTTGTGCACAATCTAGAAATAAAAGGAAATTAATATTCAGGGGGCAATCCTTGACCAATGAGAGACAGAAATTAGTGAATAAATAAGTGCTTCCATCTTCCCTTCCCACAGGTGGACAATTCTGAGTTGTATTCCAATAGCTCCTTAGCTGGTCCCTGGGGGATTGAGTCCTAATTGCTCATGGCCATGACCAGTTCAATAAAGAGCGCTTGTATTGACTTTCTTTCTTCCTTGCTTTGCTCTTTCCAGCTCTTCATTCCTGTTCCCTGGGTCACTGCCTCAAATAAACTACTTGTGTGCCAATCCTTGTCTCAGGCTCTGCTTTCTGGCTAAGACACAAGCGTTAATTGGGGAAAATGGAGATGGGTATGGGCTGCTGATCGGGATGAGGACAGAGAGAGGCGGGGAAAGGTGTCCACAGGAAAAATGATCATTTACATAAGATCCCATTTTTGTAAAATTACAGAGATATGTGCATATATGCATAAAGAGATGCTTGCAAGAGTGGTCACCAAAATACTAGTCTTTGTTATTTAGGATGGTACCATTTTTATAAAATAAATAATATATAAAATAAACTAATAAAATAAATTTTATAAAATAAACATTCTATTGCATTTTTATATTTTAAAGTATTATATCTTTATAAGTTGTTGGAATTATTTACAATGAATGTGTGATAGTTACATATTGTAATCAGATGACATTGTAAGGAGACAGGTATACATGGTGGGGAAAAACGTAGGTCTTGAAGCCAAGATGGGATTTCTCGGTCCAGATATCTGTGCACAAAACTCTCCCTCCTTCCCGAAGCCAGGAAACAAATCCTCTGTATATATCAACTCAAGGCAAATAGAAATTCCAAGGCATGATGGAACCCCGCTAGCTCTAGAGCAGAGGGTAGACTCTGATTTGAGCTCAACTGGGATTCTTGCTATACACACACAGATGTGTGTATAGCCCCCTCAACCCCAACTTGTAGGGAAAGAAAAAATCCTTCTCATTGAGATTTGATATTTTCTCAAAATGTTCACTTGTGCTAGGCAGCAAAGAAAGCTAAAAGGCTTATAGATTACAGTGGATGAGCTGAACCCTCTGAAAAATGATGCCTTCTATTTATTATTGTCTTTCTTCCTTTAGTCAAAGGTCACCACCTGGAGATCCTAACACCATCTGATGCTAAAGGTCTCCAGGCAGCCCACAGCTTCAAGTGTCTTCTTTAAATAAAACTGTCCTCAGCATGGAGAAGGCGATGGCATCCTACTCCAGTACTCTTGCCTGGAAAATCCCATGGACGGAGGAGCCTGGTGGGCTGCAGTCCATGGGGTTGCTAAGAGTCAGACACGACTGAGCGACTTCACTTTCACTTTTATGCATTGGAGAAGGAAATGGCAACCCACTCCAGTGTTCTTGCCTGGAGAATCCCAGGGACGGGGGAGCCTGGTGGGCTGCCATCTATGGGGGTCGCACAGAGTCGGACATGACTGAAGCGACTTAGCAGCAGCAGCAGCAGTCCTCAGCGCAGCTTGGCTTAGTTCATTAGCAAACCAGGCCCTGGGTAAAACACAGGCAGGACACGAGGCTGTGCTTTTGGGAGGTGGATGAAGCTGGGGAACTCTTCTTTCAGACTAGAAATTGGATTTTGGAAGATAGAGGAAAGTTTCTAATTTGAAAAGTGGGTTTTTGCCCCTGACAGAGGAAACCTTCTGGGTAGAAGATTCTAAGTACGAAAGATTTTTAAATGTGACCTAGAAAAAAGAAGGTTGGTGAAATCAGATCTCAAATCCCGGGTTGACAGCAGCTTTATGTTATTAAATCCTGACTTTAGAGTGGAAGGAAATTTCCCACTGGAAAAAAACAGAATCAAAGCTGATACTTGGCACTGGACTTGACAATCAAGGAGAGAGAAAAGACATCTCTCTGTAAACATCAGTTTAGGGATTTAAAGGGAGCAGGAGCATCTTTTTTTCAGCCTCTAGACCAAAGTTTCCACCACTCAGTGGCTATTAAACAAACCTGCAAGCATTATCATTCTTTACTGAAAACTGTAATTTACAAGTCAAGCCTATCAGGTTTCGCTGCTGTTTTTCTCTGGTCCGCCACATTCGAATTTTCCTTAAACCTCACTTTCACTGCCATCCTCATCCAGCTCCCATTCTCCTTTTCCTTGCCTTAAGCAGGGTCCCCATGGGATCGAATGCCTGATGATCTGAGGTGAAGCTGATGTAATAATGATATAAATAAAGTGCACAATAAATGTAGTGCCCTTGGTAGTTCCCTGGTGGTCTAGTGGTTAAGAATCTGTCTGCCAGTGCAGTTGACATGGATTCGATCCTTTGCTGGGGAAGATCCCACATGTCAAGGAGCAACTACACCCACAAGCTGCAACTGCTGAGCCCATGTGCTGAAACTGTCGAAGCCTGAGTGCCTAAAGCCTATGCTCCGAAACAAGAGAAGCCACTGCAGTGAGAAGCCATCGCAATGAGAAGCCCGAGCTCCGCAGCTAGAGAGTAGCCCCTGCCTGCTGCAACAGAGTAAACCCCAGGGCAGCAATGAAGAACCAGCACAGCCAGATAAAAAAAAAAAAAAATGTAACGCACTTGAATCATCCCAAAACCATCCCCCTGCCTCAGTCCGTGGAAAACTGTCTTCCACAAAACTGGTCCCTGATGCCAAAGATGTTGGGGATCACTGTCCCTTAAGGTTTCCTTTACTTTGTCAAGAAAATGTTCTCAAGGGCATGGGACTGCTTGGAGAGGTTCTGAAGTTATGTGCCTGAATGTCTTGCAATTGCCTTTAAGAGAAATTTTTCCTCCAATCTCCCCTGGCTACCTCTGGGAGTCTATTACACATCTGGGATAAGCTGGCCACCCAGGCAGAGGGCATAGGAGGCCTCAATTTGCATAATATTTAAATGTCATGTCCATATTTGTGTGCCCTAGGAACACTGTGGTGGTGTTGAAAATGTTCTCTATCTTGGTCAGCATGGTGGCTACCAGATCTATAATATATAATAATTAATCAGCTTTGTACACTTGGTTGTGTATATATTGCAGTTTACAAGTAATTTAAAAAAATGCCTTCAATATGTGCACAGATAAAACCTCACACTGTCCTTCTTATCCCTATGAACATTGAAATATGCACTAGAAACCATGACTATTTTATAGGAAGCCAAACATCTCTAAGATAATATACGTTTTGAATCAACAGCAGTTTTGGTTCATATTTGCATCTTGTAACTGCAAAAACATTTCTTTTCTTGGGAGAAACATCAGAACTCAGAGAAGAAATGGAAATTTTATGGAATGGCATTGTGATGGGAGGCAGTTGTCTTCAGTTAGTTGATTGGTTTCTTTTTCTTTTTAAGGTGACATTTGATTTATACTTGACAGTACCCAGGAATGCAGGTTAGTTTCAAAACTGAAAATCCTCAGTTCTTGAGTGAGTTGTGGACAGCTCCTGCATTCAGGATCCTTCTCCAGGAGACTACCTTGGACAGCCTGCAGGACTGTGTTGCTGGCAGCTCTTGGCTAGAGCCGGTGGGCTGGAAAGGGACCATCCCTGATGTTGTTCCTCTGGGCAGACGAACCAGGCACTCATTTTGTATGTGGCTTCTGCTTCTCCCACACTAGGCTCTTGGAGAGGACAAGACACTCTGCAAACCACAGGCCAGGTGTCTGTTTATAACTTGGAATTTTCTGTTTTTATTCTATGAAATCAGCCACTCTCTGGACAACCTGAGCAAGCTTTTTACTTATCGGGGCTTCCTTTTCTTCGTCTGTAAAATGAAGGAGTTGGTCAGACCCAGTGGATGATAGCCCTCGAGGTGGGGGAGACTGTAAGATTTAACCAGAACAGAAAGCAGGTGCTGTAGCAGACATTTTTCAAGGCTCTGGCTTAAAAAATCCAGATAAGTCTGCAAGGGAGCAGGACCCTGTGGTGCCTTCCCAGGGACAGACCTCTACCCCATATCCTCTCCTGTAGCATACCTCCATATTTCCTGAGTTTTTCAGATGTTCAAAACCACCACCAAATGGAAGAAATTAACTACTTGATGATCATGAGCATGTAGCTCCCAGACGTACTGGCGCCTAAGGATTGATCATATTAACTGCCCTGCTACCTCAATATCAACCAATCAGAGAATTGTGCATGAATTAATCACATACCCTGAGACCCGTCCCCCCTTTTCTTTTAAAGACCTTGCCTTTAAAAAGGTTTTGCTGAAACTCTTTGAGGATTTGGGGGTGTTTGGGGACATGAGCCACCTGTTCTTCTTGCATGGAAATGCAGTAAACCATTCTCTGCTCCAAACTCCCACATTTCTGTATTGTTTAGGCTCACTGCGTATTGGGCACATGACAAATCTGTATTCTGTAACAAGGCCTTAAGTTTTTTAAGTCATGGAGGACATGCTTTTAAAAACACACGCCTGTACTCACAGACATAGAGAACAGACCTGTGATTGCCAAGAAGGGGGGTGTGTGGGAGAGATGGATGGGGAGTTTGGGATCAGCAGACAAAAACTATTCTATATACTGTAGGATAGATAAACAAAACAAGGTCCTATTGTATATCACATAAAATTATAGTCAATATCCTGTGATAAACCATAATGGAAAAGAATGTGAAAAAATTCAGTGTTATATATATAACTGAATCACTTTGTTGAGAGCAGAAATTAAATCAACCATACTTTGATAAAATAAATTAAAAAACACATGTCCATAAATTCAGAGAAAACCCTAATTTGAAAAGATATATGCATCCCAATGTTCATAGTAGCACTATTTGCAATAGCCAAGCCATAGAAGCAACCTAAATCAACAGATGAGTGGATAAAGACGATGTGGCACATCTTTGCAGCAACACGATGGACCTAGAGATTATTTTACTAAGTGAAGTCAGACAGAGAAAGAGGTATCATATGATTTCACTTATATATGGAATCTAACAAAATGATCCAAATGAACTTATTTCCAAAACAGAAGCAGACTTACAAACACAGAAAACAAACTTATGGTCACCAGAGGGGGAAGATGGGGAGTAAGAAATTAGGAGTTTATCCTAATTTCAGGGGTTAAAAGATTCACACAACTATATTTAAAATAAATAAACAATAAGGATCTACCTTATAGCACAGGGAACTATATTCAGTATCTTGTAATAATCTATAATGGAAAGGAATCTGGAAAAGAACATATATATATGTGTGTGTAAAACTGAATCACATCTATATACCAGATACTAACACAATGCTGCAGAATATCTATACTTCAATTAAACAACAAAAGCAAAAAATGCCTGGTGAAACAGTCATTGTCCTCCATCCCACTGAGTGACATTCAGAATGCACTAGCCTTGCAATTAAACATTTTGATTATGTTATAGAATCTGTCCATTCCTCCCTGTTCACGCCACCTCAAGTCATCCCTAAACATTCCCTGTTATGATCAATGAAACTATCATTCAGTTATTATTATTTTTAACTTTTGTCTTTTGAAATAATTTTAACTACAAGATATTGCAAAAAGCATACAGAAAGTTCCTGTTTATCTTTCACCCAACTTCCCCCAAAGACAGCATCTGACATAACCATCCTCACTGGTCATTATTTCATAATATGATTTACATCGTCCCCACTCCTTAACCCAGTGGGCTGCCGTCTATGGGGTCGCACAGAGTTGGACACGACTGAAACGACTTAGCAGCAGCAGCAGCAGCAGCACCCCTTAACCTCAATCAATCTTGGGATATGAAAGAGCCTAATATCAAACAGCAGCATATTTGCAACAAAAGAGTGAGGATCTGAGACAACAACTCGTTTCCTGGTTCCTAATTCAGAGCTTGTGTGTCTTTATGTGATTCGGCTTCACAAGGAGGTTAAAAACAAATCCTCAAACGAAAACCGATAGTTTATGTATTTAAAGTAGATGCAGTGAATAACTCAGGAATTCATGCGTTTGCTTATTAGTCTCCTTTGTGGTGGAGATGGATGGTTAAATCAATTTATCTCTCTGCCTACGTATCTCTTTCCACCAGGCAAGGGAAATGAGATAAGCTGGAGAAGGCAGTGAGGTGTGATAGGAAGAGGACATCCCTGAGACTTGGGAAGCGGAAGATTTAGTCCTGGTTCTGCCGATGGGTCGAACTTGGTAAATAATTTTCTGAGCCTTCATTTTCTTGTTTGTAAAATGAGGGAGGAGACCTGGGTGGAGGTCCCTCAGAGGCTCAAACTGTATGTCTATGAGAATAGGCATGGTAGGCTGGGTTCCCTAAGTACCTGACTTAGAGAAGGGGGTTAGCCTGCAGGATGCTGGTTAAGGAGCATGCGGGAGCAATGTCATAGAAGAAGGAGGCAGAGGGAGAAGGTGAGGCCAAATGAAAGACTTGGCCAATTGCATGGAGAGCTCTGGAGCTGGAGTGCCCTTGGCATAGTGTCAGTAAAGGTGAAAGGGCTGGGTGCTTATACAACATGTCCACCAGGTGGGCTGTCCCAGGGCAGTCTGGCACTCTCTGCAGCTTGAGGCAACTCTCTCCAGTGACATTCCTAACATCTGAGTAATAAAGTCTTCACTGAAGGGTTCTAGGCGGGCTCACCACAATGGGAAAGCATTTGTTGTTGTTGCCATTGTTTAGTTGCTAAGTCGTGTCTGACTTAGCCTCCTTTGCAGCCTCATGAAGTGTAGCCTGCCAGGCTTCTCTGCCCATGGAATATCCCAGGCAGGAATAGTACAGTGGGTTGCCATTTCATTCGCCAGGGGATCTTATCAACCCAGGGACTGAACCTGGGTCTCCTACATTGGCAGATATATTCTTTACCATTAAGCCACCTGGGAAGCTCTGTGAAAGCACAGGTTGCTATTAATTACTACTATCCTAGGAATGATAGGATGTTAACATACATAGGGATATTAGAAATCATGCAGCTTGGGGCTCATCTGGTGGCTCAGTGAAGAGTGTGCCTGCCAATGCAGGGGACACAGGGGATACAAGTTTGATCCCTGATCCAGGAAGATCCCACATGCCACAGAGCAACTAAGCTCTTGTGCTACAATTATTGAGCCTGTGCTCTTCCACAAGAGAAGCCACCACAGCAAGAAGCCTGTGCACCATAACTAAGGAGTAGCCCCGCTCACTGCAACTAGAGAAAAGCCCTCACAGCAACGAAGACCCAGGACAGCCAAAAATATATAAATAAATAAACAAAACAAGAAAAGAAATCATGTAGCTCAATTTTTTCATTAAACGGAGAAGGAAAATGAAGGGTTCTGTCTTGCCCAAGTGAACCTGGAGAAATGCAACTTGCAGGGCTCTGGGGAGCTCTGGCTCTTCATGTCTTAGCGTAGAAAGAATTCAGCTGGAGTCTATCTTTTCTCCCTGGCTCCTGGTTAAAAGGGGGAAAGTTAAAAATGCATTAGTATTGGGACCAGTGGTACAGTTCCTCAATGCCTTCAGCCACATGGAAAATTCTTTAATTCATCATGCAAGGTACCTCAGCTGGTAAAGAATCCGCCTGCAATGCAGGAGACCCCGGTTCATTTCCTGGGATGGGAAGATTGGCTGGAGAAGGGGTAGGCTACCCACTCCAGTATTCTTGGGCTTCTCTTGTGGCTCAGCTGGTAAAGTATCCACCTGCAATGTGGGAGACCTGGGTTCGAACCCTGGGTTGGGAAGATCCCCTGGAGAAGGGAATGCTACCCACTCCAGTATTCTGGCCTGGAGAATTCCATGGACTGTATAGTCCATGGAGAGGCAACGAGTCGGACACGACTGAGAGACTTTCACTTCACAAAGCTCGACTGAACACAGAACAGAGCCAAGCCTGAGAGGATCGGGAACAGGCTTTTTCCCCCAGATTTGCACAATTTCATCCACAAGATGTGCTGGGGCCTGGATTGAGAGGCCCACATGGCTGGATAATGAACTCTTGGGTCTTGCCGAGAGCTTGCTTGGGTGCCTGGCAGCACTTGGTGAGGTGCCTGCGGGAGTCAAGGGGAAAGAGTGTCAGAAACAGTTACATTTTGTAAGAGACTTGTCTTATCTTGTTCTATTCACAGGGAAAAGAAAACATCAGTTCCAGAGCCAAACCTATTTCTCCAGGTAATCCATCTCTGTACAGCTGCTCCCTGCAAAGCTCTCCTGTGTTATGTTTCCTGGGCTTCAGACTAATTCACACACTGTCTCGGAAATTTAATAAGAGCCCTGTGTGTCTTTTGTGATTCCTGTTTCTGTGTCTTATCTCCACATAATGTGTTAATATGGAAATTAATTTAGTGCTTATCAGATAGTGGAATGAATTGTCAAGGTGTGGGTTTCTTTTGGCTTTGTTGAAAGTTCTCCCTACCCCATTCTCTCACAGCCTAATACTTAATGTTATCCAAACAGGAGGAAATTAACTTGCTACAAACACAGAGAAACTACTTTAGAGATGAAGGGATTCCTCAACTTTTCAAGCCTGGATCATAGCTAGCCTTCCCTGCTCAGTCTGTTTTCCCATCACTCCTACCTGTGTCCCCTCACTTGGGTACCTTTCTAGAAGATTCCTAAATGCTCACACTATTCCAAGTCTCTGTCCCTTAGTATATGCTGGTCCCTCTGCCCAGGTCTGTCTTCCCTCCCTTCTTTACGGAAGAAACACCTACACTTTTTTGGCCGGGGTGGGGGGAGGGGAGGGGCACACTGCATGCATGCGGAATCTTAGTTCCCAGACCAGGGACTGAACCTGTGGTCCCTGCATTAGAAGTCCATTCCCTGGACTGCCAGGGAAGTTCTTCACCTTTTAAGAGTGTTAAAACGTCACTTACTCCAAACGACATGGGTTGGGGTCTTTCCACTCTGAAGGTGTCCTCCGTGGCTGGGGCCAGGGACATGCTTCTGCAGGTGGGCCTGTTAGACCTCCCTGGGGAGCTGTGATTCTGATTCTTTGCACACCTCCCTCCACGGAGAGAATTCCTGCAAGGGAGACCAACTCCTGCTTCCTGGGGCTGCGCCCCAGCTGTGGCTTTCAGAGTTCTTGCCTTTGTTTGGCGCCTCCTGGGTAAGTCGTCAACAATTCCCCAGTAGGGACCTGGCCTGCCATTGTTGGTTTCCAGCCTTTAGCAGGCTCAGGAAGGGGGCAGCTAGAAAGAGTCTTTCTTAATGAATACATGAATAAAAGGGGGAAGGCATGAAGTAGAAACAGGAAGTAAATGTGTTTCCAAGGGAAAACAACTGGGGAAGTTTTTTTCCCTCTTATTTACAAGATAACAGTTTTTTTTTTTTTTTAAGTACCCTTCTCTTTAATAGAGAAAATTTAAAAAAGAAAAAAAAATAGCTATGAGTTAGAAGCCAGAAATAATTTTCACAGTTCTGAGACATGAGAACAGTAAATTCACTCCCCTTGGACCCAAAAGGCATGTGCAAACTGCCTCACCTGGAAGGGTCCCTTTGTCTGAAATATTTGGGTGGAGGAAGCTTGTCTCGAATGTCCTGCCCTGAACTGTTACTCTTTGGAACTGGGGCTCTCCTTTCCACCCCAGCACAGCCACAGGCCTCTTTCCTGACCACATGTCACTTCTGGTAGCCCCTGGACCCCTGCATCCTTACCTGCATCAGTACCACTGCCTTGAGTGTGAAGGCAGGAGCGTGGACAGAGTGCCCTTCTGTTACCTCCCCCACCAACCTCTCACAACCACCTCTCTGAAGGCTGTGTGGGAGGGTCTGATTTCACTGAATGGTGAGGAGAGGTAAGAAGCAATGCAGACACAGGAGGGAAACATTTAAAAAACTGAACTTTATATTGCCACCTACGGTGGCCAAGAGAAGAAAGCAAAGCTAGCCCCTCATAGAGGTGACATGCCCAAGTCCCTAGTCTGCTTCCCTCCCCGCAGATCAGCTTCCTCTGAAAGAGAATCAGGGGCTACCATATACACTTACTTAGAGTGTGGGGGAACCAGTGCCCCCTGGAGTTGTACAATGCAGCAGCCCTGGAGGCTTTCAAGCCTTCACATCCTCGGGAAGGAGACCCCAGAGGGCAGGTCTTATCTAATTTCACTTCCCTCCATCCTCCCTGCCCAGCTCCCCCTCCCCTCTGGAGACAGCTAGACACTAGACACAGCAGGACTCTCCTCAGTGAGCCTTGGCAGCTGTGTTGGCCTCTTTGGAGTTCTTCCTGTCAGTGTGAGATTTATTCACATTGCATAATCTTGTTGTCCTGGGGATAAATATTGACACAATTCCCAAAATCATATACAGGCATATTTCAGAGATATTGCAGATTCAGTTCCAGACCACTGCAATAAAGCAAATATCACAATGAAGCAAGTCATGCGAATGTTTTGGTTTTCCAGTTCATACAAATTTATGTTTAGACCATACTATAGTCTGTTTAGTGTGCAATAGCGTTATGTCTAAAAAGACTATATATATGTATATATCTTAATTAACAAAACTTTATTGCTAAAAAGTGCTAACCCTCATCTTACAATTCAGATTGCCACAAACCTTCTATCTATGAAAAACTCAATAAACCAAATAGCACTAAAATGAGGTATGCCTGTATTAAGTCTCTCAGATTGTATACTCTGTTTGGTTTTTCAGTTGCTAAGTCATATCCTACTCTTTACTACCCCAAAGACTATAGTCCGTCTGTCAGGGTCTTCTGTCCATGGGATCTTCCAGGCAAGAATACTAGGCTGGGTTGCCATTTCCTTCTCCAGGGGATCTTCCTGACCTAGGGATCGAACCCGTGTCTCCTACGTCTCCTCCATTCGCAGGTGAATTCTTTACCACTGAGCCACCTGGGAAGCCCTGAAGAAACTGAGACATTATATTAATACATAATAAATACATCTGCACAGAGAATTCCACACCTAGGGCCCAGTGAGAGTATAATCACTTGACATGGCTTTGTAGCTCACTAGACCACATGTAGGGCAACCCATGGGCAGAAGGAGACCCTAAGTTGTCAAGGTGAGGTTAACCACTGAGAGGGAGTAGCAGGCCTAAGTGGAAAAAAAATGAGAGAATGATACCAAAGACCAGGGGTCAGACCCAATCCCACTACTTAACAGCCATGTGACCTTTAGCAAGTCCCCCTCAGATTCCCAGTTTCACATTCTCATAGCGGAGCACAGGTTCTTGTGAAAACAAGATAATACAGATAGAAAGTCCTCTGTGAGTTTAAAAGCACAGAGTAAATGTTTGAGTTTAATTATTCAGCTCCATGTTTAAGAAGAAATGTGTGCAGGAAGATTTGAAAAGAGTTCCAGAATGGTAAGGGATGACTCTCAGTTCTTTGAAGATTTCACTTAAGTAAACGTGTGTGGGGTTTCCCAGGTGGCTCAGTGGAAAATGCAGGAGATGTGCGTTTGATCCCTGGGGTGAGAAGATCCCCTGGAGGAGAAAATGGAAACCCACACCAGTTTTCTTGCCTGGAAAATTCCATGGACAGGAGAGTTTGGCAGGCTATAGTCCATTGGGTTGCAAAACGCTGGACATGACTGAGCAACTGAGTATGCATGCATACGTGATCTACATATCTCTATCTATCTATCTATCCATCTATGAACAGTATGAAAAGGCAAAAAGATATGGCACTGAAAGATGAACTCTCAGGTCAGTAGGTGCCCAAAATGCTACTGGAGAAGAGTGGAGAAATAACTTCAGAAAGAATGAAGAGATAGAGCCAAAGCAAAAAGAACGCCCAGTTGTGGATGTGACTGGTGATGGAAGTAAAATCTGATGCTCTAAAGAACAATATTGCATAGGAACCTGAAAGTTAGGTCCGTGAATCAAGGTAAATTGGAAGTGGTCAAACAGGAGATGGCAAGAGTGAATATCGACATTTTAATAATCAGTGAACTAAAATGAACCAGAATGGGTAAATTTAATTCAGGTGACCATTATATCTACTACTCTGGGCAAGAATCCCTTAGAAGAAATGGAGTAGCCCTCATTGTCAACAAAAGAGTCTGAAATGCAGTACTTGGGTGCAATCTCAAAAATGACAGAATGATCTCTGTTCGTTTCCAAGGCAAACCATTCACTATCACAGTAATCCAAGTCTATGCCCCAACCACTAATGCTGAAGTAGCTGAAGTTGAACAGTTCTATGAAGACCTACAAGACCTTCTAGAAATCATACCAAAAAAAAAAAAAAAAGATGTCCTTTTCAACATAGGGGACTGGAATGCAAAAATAGGAAGTCGATAGATACCTGGAGTAACAGACAAGTTTGGCCTTGGAGTACAAAATGAAGCAGGGCAAAGGTTAACAGAGTTTTGCCAAGAGAATGCATTGGTCATAGCAGATACCCTCTTCCAACAACACAAAAGACTACTCTACACATGGACAATACCAGATGGTGGATATCATCAGATTGATTATATTCTTTGCAGCCAAAGATGGATAAGCTCTATACAGTCAGCAAAAACAAGACCAGGAGCTGACTGTGACTCAGACCCCGAACTCATTGCAAAATTCAGACTTAAATTGAAGAAAGTAGGGAAAACCACTAGACCATTCAGGTGTCAAATGATTAAATCAATTCCCTTATGATTACACAGTGGAAGTGACAAATAGATTTAAGGGATTAGATCTGATAGACAGAGTGCCCAAAGAACTATGGACGGAGGTTTGTGACATTGTACAGGAGGCAGTGATCAAGACCATCCCCAAGAAAGAGAAATGCAAAAAGGAAAAATGGTTGTCTGAGGAGGCCTTACAAATATCTGAGAAAAGAAGAGAAGTGAAAGGCAAAGGAGAAAAGGAAAGATATACCTATCTGAATGCAGAGTTCCAAAGAATGGTAAAGAGAGATCAGAAAACCTTCCTCATTGATCAATGCAAAGAAATAGAGGAAAACAATAGAATGGGAAAGACTATATCTCTTCAATAAAATTAGAGATACCAAGGGAACATTTCATGTAAAGATGGGCTCAATAAAGGATAGAAACGGTATGGATCTCACAGAAGCAGAAGATATTAAGAAGAGGTGGTAAGAATACACAGAAGAACTGTACAAAAATATCTTCATGACCCAGATAACCACAATGGTGTCATCACTTACCTAGAACCAGACATCCTGAAGCGCGAAATCAAGTGGGTCTCAGGAAGCATCCCTATGAACAAAGCTAGTGGAGGTGATGGAATTCCAGTTGAGCTATTTCAAATACTAAAAAATGACGCCAATAAAGTGCTTCACTCAGTATGCCAGCAAATTTGGAAAACTCAGCAGTGGTCTCAGGACTGGAAAAGGTCAGTTTTCATTCAAGTCCCAAAGAAAGGCAATGCTAAAGAATGTTCAAACTACTGCACAATTGCACTTATCTTACACGCTAGCAAAGTAATGCTCAAAATTCTCCAAGTCAGGCTTCAACAGTACATGAACTGAGGACTTCCACATGTTCAAGCTGGATTTAAAAGGCAAAGGAACCAGACATCAAATTGTCAACAATAATTGGATCACAGAAAAAGCCAGAGAGTTCCAGAAAAATATATGCTTTATTGACTATGCTAAAGCCTTTGACTGTGTGAATCACAAAAAACTGTGGAAAATTCTTAAAGAGATGGGAATACCAGACCACCTGATCTGTCTCTTGAGAAATTTGTATGCAGGTCAGGAAGCAACAGTTAGAACTGGACATGGAACAACTGACTGGTTCCAAATAGGAAAAGGAGTACGTCAAGGCTGTATATTGTCGCCCTGCTTATTTAACTTATATGCAGAGTACATCATGAGAAATGCTGGGCTGGAAGAAACACAAGCTGGAATCAAGATTGCCGGGAGAAATATCAATAACCTCAGATACGCAGATGACACCACCCTTATGGTAGAAAGTGAACAGGAACTAAAGAGCCCGTTGATGAAAGTGAAAGAGGAGTGTGAAAAAGTCGGCTTAAAACTCAACATTCAAAAACGAAGACCATGGCATCCGTTCCCATCACTTCATGGCAAACAAATGGGGAAACAAAGGAAACAGTGAGAGATTTTATTTTCTTGGCATCCAAAATCACTGCAGATGGTGACTGCAGCCAAGAAATTAAGACACTTGCTCCTTGGAAGAAAAGCTATGACCAACCTAGATAGCATATTAAGAAGCAGAGACATTAATATGCTGACAAAGGTCCATCTATCAAAGCTATGGTTTTTCCAGTAGTCATTTATGGATGTGAGAGTTGGACTATAAAGAAAGCTGAGCACCAAAGAATTGATGCTTTCGAACTGTGATGTTGGAAAAGAATCTTGAGAGTCCCTTGGACTGCAAGGAGATCAAACCAGTCAATCTTAAAGGAAATAAGTCCTGAATATTCATTAGAAGGACTGATGCTGAAGCTGAAACTCCAATACTTTGGCCACCTGATACAAAGGTGACTCATTGGAAAAGACTCTGATGCTGGGAAAGATTGAAGTCAGGAGAAAGGGATGACAGAGGATGAGATGGTTGGATGGCATCACCAACTGGATGAACACAAGTTTAAGCACACTCCATCAGTTGGTGATGGACAGGGAGGCCTGGCCTGCTGCAGTCTACTGGGTTGCAGAGAGTCAGACACGACTGAGCGACTGAACTGACTGCACCAATCTATCTATCTCTTTATCCATCCACAGAGAGAGAAATGGACAGTTTCACTGATGGTAAAAGCAGAGGTTCTGGAGTCTCTTATGTAAAAGGTGTATGTTCATTCATTCATTGATTTCCTGAGTGTCTACCATGGAGTAGGGGCTTCCCAGGTGGTTGAGTGGAAAAGAATCCACCTGCCAATGTAGGAGATGGGGAATCAATTCCCAGGTTGGGAAGATCCTCTGGAGGAGGAAATTGCAACCCACTTCAGTATTCTTGCCTAGGAAATCTCATGGACAGAGGAGCCTGGCGGGCTATACCCATGGGGTTGCAAAAAAGTCAGATATGACTTAGCGACTGAACAACAACCATGGAGCAGGCCCTAGGCTAGGCACAGGGGATTCAGTGGTAAGAAGAGACCAATATACTCATGTCCATTTTAATCTAGGGAGAGCATTAATAAAATAATCCTACTAAAGAATGTATTTTTAAAAACTGCAATGTTTGTTCTGAATTATGGCCTGGTGGTGCCAGGTTGTCTGGTTTTGAGCCCAGAATTCTGGCAGGGTGAGATTTGGTATGTTACTTAACTCCGCCAGGCTTCAGTTTCCCCGTCTATTAAATGGGGAAATATAACGACATCTCTTAGGGTTGTTGTGACGATTAAATGAGATAATACCGCTAAAGTAGGGATTCCTAGTCTTGGCATGATAGACATTTTGGGCTGGGTAATTCTTCATTGTGGAGGATTGCTCTGTACATTGTAGGAGTTTTCATCCCTGGCCTCTACCTGTTACATGCCAGGAAGCACCTTTTCCCGACACTATGGCAACCAGCCATGTCTCCAGACACTTTCAGATGTCACCAGATTCAGAAGCACTGGTCTACAGCATTGAGAACAGTGTCTGACACATGTTGGATACTCCATATATGTTGGCTTTTATCATTTTCATGAAAGGAGTGTACACAGGAAGACTTGGATTCAAATCATGATACTGTCATTGACTGGTTTGTGGGGTCTAATTTGGGGAAGAGTCAGTTCAGTTCAGTCGCTCAGTCATGTCCGATTCTTTGTGACCCCATAAATCACAGCATGCCAGGCCTCCCTGTCCATCACCAACTCCTAGAGTTTATCCAAACTCATGTCCATCGAGTCGGTGATGCCATCAAGCCATCTCATCCTCTGTCACCCCCTTCTTCTCTTGCCCTCAACCCCTCCCAGCATCAGGGTCTCTTCCAAAGAGTCAACTCTTCGCATGAGGTGGCCAAAGTTTTGGAGTTTCAACTTCAACATCAGTCCTTCCAATGAACATCCAGGAATGATCTCCTTTAGGATGGACTGGTTGGATCTCCTTGCAGTCCAAGGGACTCTCAAGAGTCTTCTCCAACACCACAGTTCAAAAGTATCAATTCTTCGGCGCTCAGCTTTCCTCACAGTCCAACTCTCATATCCATACATGACCACTTGAAAAACCATAGCCTTGACTAGATGGACCTTTGTTGGCAAAGTAATGTCTCTGCTTTTCAATATGCTATCTAGGTTGGTCATAACTTTCCTTGCAAGGAGTAAGCGTCTTTTAATTTCATGGCTGCAATCACCCCTGCAGTGATTTTGGAGCCCCCCAAAATAAAGTCTGACACTGTTTCCACTGTTTCCCCATCTATTTGCCATGAAGTGATGGGACCAGATGCCATGATCTCAGTCTCTGAATGTTGAGCTTTAAGCCAACTTTTTCACTCTCCTCTTTCACTTCCATCAAGAACTTTTTAGTTCCTGTTCACTTTCTGCCATAAGGGTTGTGTCATCTGCATATCTGAGATTATTGATATTTCTCCCGGCAATCTTGATTTCAGCTTGTGCTTCTTCCAGCCCAGCGTTTCTCATAATGTTCTCTGCATATAAGACATGTAAGTACCTTGGTTTCTCCATCTCAAAAAAATGTTGATTATTACACATAGCTTACTTTGTTGATCTTAAATAAACTATGAGTATTACTGTATATGAAACAGATAACTATCAAGGACCTACTGTATAGCACAGGGAACAATACTCAATGCCTCGTAATAACCTATAATGGAAAAGAGTCTAAAAAAGAATATATATGCAAAATATAAATGTATATAAAACCAAATCACTTTGCTATACAGATTTAGTGGATCTTAAATACTATATTAAGCATTAATTTAGCTCAACATGAGTATCTAGAATAATGTTTGCATCTTTAAGGCAAAGGTTGAGAAACAAATCTTGCCTGCTGTCAGTTTTTGTATAGTGCACAAATCAAATGGCTCAATTTTTCTTTTTTTTTTATTGAGTTGAAATTCAGGTAACATAAAATGAACCATTAAACATTTTAAAGTGTACTATTCAGTGACAATGGCTCTTAGGCTTTTTAATGGCTGAAAAAATAAAAAGAAAAATATTCTTTTCCCACATGTGAAAATTATATGAAATTCAAATTTCAGTGTCCACAAATAGTTTTGTTGGAACAGAGCCCCCACTCATTCTATGGCTGGTTTCTCACTGTAACAGCGGGGTTAAGTAGTTGTGATGAAGACTGTATGGCCTAGAAAACCTATTTACTATCTGGCCCTTCATAGAAAAAAGTTTGCTGACCTCTGATTTAAGTGTTAGTAAGATGGAAAAATTAAAGCCCTGGCTTTTAGGAAGTATGTGCTTCCTTCTTTTTTACTCTGCTTGCTGATTTTAATGAATGACAGAGTGTACTTGAAAATAGGAAGTGCTGTTATTTTCCCCCATCAATCTGGCATAATAGGCAAGATATGTAGACTTGAGGTCCTGGAGGCCAGTGAAGAGGTTGGTCCCATGAGGATCCAGGGCAGGAAGGTGGCCTCCTGCTATCTGATCTTCAGTTTCTGCTCTTGATTTCCCTTTGCTGTCTGGGGCCAACAAAGCTACCTCTGATCTTGAATGGTTTCATTTTGGAAGGCTATGTCATTTCAATTTTTGGTCATAAAACCAGGCTGCCCTTGTCTTTCTATCCTTTAGTTCAGTTTACTTCAGTTCAGTCGCTCAGTTGTGTCTCGACTCTTTGCGACCCCATGAATCGCAGCATGCCAGGCCTCCCTGTCCATCACCAACTCCTGGAGTTCACTCAAACTCATGTCCATCGAGTCGGTGATGCCATCAAGCCATCTCATCCTCTGTCACCCCCTTCTTCTCCTGCCCCCAACCCCTCCCAGCATCAGAGTCTTTTCCAATGAGTCAACTCTTTGCATGAGGTGGCCCAAGTATTGGAGTTTCAGCTTTAGCATCAGTCCTTCCCATGAACACCCAGGACTGATCTCCTTAAGAATGGACTGGGTGGACCTCCTTGCAGTCCAAGGGACTCGTAAGAGTCTTGTCCAACACCACAGTTCAAAAGCATCAATTCTTCAGCACTCAGCTTTCTTCACAGTCCAACTCTCACATCCATACACGACCACTGGAAAAACAATAGCCTTGACTAGACGGACCTTTGTTGGCAAAGTAATGTCTCTGCTTTTCAATATGCTATCTAGGTTGGTCATAACTTTCCTTGCAAGGAGTAAGCATCTTTTAATTTCATGGCTGCAATCACCACCTGCAGTGATTTTGGAGCCCCCCAAAATAAAGTCTGACACTGTTTCCACTGTTTCCCCATCTATTTGCCATGAAGTGATGGGACCAGATGCCATGATCTTAGTCTCTGAATGTTGAGCTTTAAGCCAACTTTTTCACTCTCCACTTTCACTTTCATCAAGAGGCTTTTTAGTTCCTGTTCACTTTGTGCCATAAGGGTGGTGTCATCTGCATATCTGAGGTTATTGATATTTCTCCCAGCAATCTTGATTCCAGCTTGTTCTTCTTCCAGCCCAGCATTTCTCATGATGTACTCTGCATAGAAGTTAAATAAGCAGGGTGACAATATACAGCTTTGATGTACTCCTTTTCCTATTTGGAACCAGTCTGTTGTTCCATGTCCAGTTCTAACTGTTGCTTCCTGACCTGCATATAGGTTTCTCAAGAGGCAGATCAGGTGGTCTGGTATTCCCATCCCTTTTAGAATTTTCCACAGTTTATTGTGATCCATCCTTGGTGTCACCTATTTCTATCTATGTTATCTTTCCTATGTTGTTTCTTAGTTGCTAAGTCGTGTCTGACTCTTTGTGACCTCGTGCACTGGAGCACCCCAGGTTCTCTGTCCGTGAGAATTCCCAGGCAAGAATGCTGGAGTGTGTAGCCATTTCCTTGTCCAGGGGATCTTCCCCATTCAGGGACTGAACCCACATCTCCCGCATTGGCAAGCAGATTCTCTACCACTGAGCCACTTGGGAATACCCCATAAAATATTTTATTCTTCTGTTTCCATCCCTGGTCTAAATTAGTCGACCATGGAACACTGCTTGGTCCAATGTTTAAAAAGAGATTCCCATTACTGCTTAGTTCACACTAAATCATTAGGCTGTCTGGTCTAAGAAGTTTATTAGAATACGAAACAAGCACAAGAGGGAGAACTTGAAATTATGCTTTCCTTTGAAGGTCATGAGGCTTCCCTGATAGCTCAGTTGGTAAAGAATCCACCTCCAATGCAGGAGACCCTGGTTCGGTTCCTGCGTCAGGAAGAGCCACTGGAGAAGGCATACAAGACCCACTCCAGTATTCTTGGGCTTTCCTTGTGGCTCAGCTGGTAAAGAATCTGTCTGCAATGCAGGAGACCTGGATTTGATTCCCTGGGTTGGGAAGATCCCTTGGAGAAGGGAAAGGCTACCCACTCTAGTATTCTGGCCTGGAGAATTCCATGGACTGTGTAGTCCATGGGGTCACAAAGAGTCAGACACAACTGAGCGACTTTCACTTTCACTTTGAAGGTCATAATGTAGGAAAAGCCTGAGGCATATTTAGCTGGAGCAGATAGAGTTAAGATGGAAGCAGGAAGAAAATCTTTTATAAGATACAAAATTCTTGAGTGCCTCTGACACAAGTACCCTAGACGGTGGAAAACTTAAATCAACATTCAAGGAAAAAGGCTTCTCTTGTACCTGGAAAAGCCTTCCTGAGGGTTTATTCCCATAGCCCCACCAGAGTGAGGCCCTAGGATTCTTTCCTGGCTTCTGATAAGAGCTGAAGACCTTCTGGCCATTATTTCCCAGGACCCTTAGAGGATAATATCTAGATAAAATGAAGCCACAATACCAGACTTTTCACCCTAGAAAGCCTTATTTTTCACAGTGATTGATTCAGAGTCCTTCCTTCCTGGGTATATATTATACAGACGTGGAGGCTTCCACTGAATGAATGTTATTTTGATATTGATAATTCTGTAGATCAACTTATACCCTAAGGATACCTTTGTCAAAATTCATCTATAGTCTTGCCCCTAGGATGCTGTGTCTCCCAGGCTGGGTCTGAAGTAGTAGCCATGGAGACAATATCAGAGAGGACTGGGAAGATTCACAACAAAGCTTGAAAGAATTTTTGATGTCGCAGATCTTACTTAGGAGGGGGTCAAGACACTTCTAGCAGTAGTTTAGAGCCTAAAAAACGGTGGATGTTGATTCCCCCTGAGGCCGACCAGCCACATCCTTGTCTCCCAATCTGAAGAAATTTTAGACTCTTAAATTTCCTTAGCTCTGAAAGGCTAGCTTGGAATGAAAAGAATTAATGCATGGCACAAAAGAAGTATGCCCATTAGTTTTATATTAGAATTATTCAAAAATTAATGTAATAAAAATAGAAGTCAGAAAATGCCTTCAGGCTTCTTAAAATCACTTCAGGAAAGTCTCATTTTTCAACCAGGGGACAAAAGACAGTGACAATGACTACGGGAGATGGACAATGTTCGCCATCTCTGTATGACACTGCATGTGTGTGCATATTCAGTCCCTCAGTTGTGTCCGACTTTTTGCAACCCCACGAACTGTAGCCTGCCAGGCTCCTCTGTCCATAGGATTTTCCAGGCAAGAACACTGGAGTGAGTTTGCCACTTCATTTTCCAGGGGATCTTCCTGACCCAGGAACCGAAGCTGCATCCCCTGGTCTCCTGCGTTGGCAGGCAGATTCTTTACCGCTGTGCTACCTGGGAATCCCCTATCTCTATGACGCTAAAAAAGTAATCATTTCAACCTGTATTTTGGGGGCTGTCATATGGACCTTGAACTCTCCTTTAACACTTGATGCAAAATGGAGAAGTGGGACTTTTTAATTTCCTGAAGAAGGGTTTCCCAGGACAGGAGACTTTCAGTGCTAACAGCAGGACAGACATAGGTGAACCAGTTTGGTCGCCATAAACTGATCTCCAAGAGTCCACGTCACTTTACCACCACTTTCTCCTAGATCTTGTTTTGGGTGCTGGAAGCCTAGAATTCCTTGCACAAATGGTCCCAAGACTGGTTCTAGAACCTGTACAGCCACTCTCCTAGATCTACTCTTGATTGTGCCATTGATTTTCATTTGCCTACACCTACAGTGAACGTGTTGGGAGGAGGGGGTATACTCTTTGCAGGTATAAGGAAAAGCTTAGCTAGGTTGCTGGGGTGTTTACATGCATGGTGTAGCAGTCCCTGGAAATATGCAACAGAGCAGGGCTGGGGAGAGTAAGGCTTGGCCTGAGACTGACTCTCTCCATGTCTCCATCTTTGATACAGAACTCTAAATAGTCTAAGAATTTTAACTTGAATATGGGCTTCCAAGTTGTTAGGAAAGTATCTTTTTCTGGCTAGCATAATAGAATATCTTTTCTTTCATAATTTTCTAGCTTGATGTGTAACTTTTAAATATGTGTAGAAATGGTTATGTGAATATCCACTCATACTTTTACCCCTGGAACTGACAAACATTAGGGATGGGTTTTATCTATTTTCCTTGCTTGCTCCTTGGAAGAAAACCTATGACCAACCTAGACAGCATATTAAAAAGAAGAGACATTACTTTGCCGACAAAGGTCCATCTAATCAAAGCTATGCTTTTTCCAGTAGTCATGTATGGATGCGAGAGTTGGACCATGAAGAAAGCCAAGCACTGAAGAATTGATGCTTCTGAACTGTGGTGTTGCAGAAGACTCTTGGACTGCAAGGAGATCAAACCAGTCAATCCTAAAGGAAATCAGTCCTGAATATTCATTGGAAGGACTGATGCTGAAACTCCAATACTTTGGCCACCTGATGCAAAGAGCTGACTCATTTGAAAAGACCCTGATGCTGGGAAAGATTGAAGGCAGGAGGAGAAGGGGATGACAGAGGATGGGATGGTTGGATGACATCACCAACTTAATGGATGTGAGTTTGAGCAAGCTCTGGGAGTTGGTGATGGGCAGGGAGGCCTGGTGTGTTGCAGTCCATGGGGTCACAAAGAGTTGGACACAACTGAGTGACTGAACTGAATTTGCCTGTTTTAGTCTTATTGCTTGAACAGAAATTCTATAGGCAGTTTTATTTGGTAGAAAATTTTGAAGGTCCTAGGCAGTTATATACAGGTGTGAGAGTTGGACCATAAAGAATACTGAGCACCAAAGAATTGATGCTTTTGAATTGAAGTGCTGGAGAAGACTCTTGAGAGTCCCTTTGACTGCAAGGAGATCAAACCAGTCAATCCTAAAGGAAATCAGTCCTGAATATTTGTTGGAAGGACTGATGCTGAAGCTGAAGCTCTAATACTTTGGTCAGCTGATACGAAGAGCCGACTCTTTTGAAAAGACCTTGATGCTGGGAAAGATGGAAGGCAAGAGGAGAAGGGGGCGACAGAGGATGAGATGATTGGATGGCATCACATACACAATGGACACGAGTCTGAGCAAACTCCAGGAAATAGTGAAGGACAAGGTAGCCTGGCATGCTGCAGTCCACGAGGTTGCAAGAGTCAGACACGACTGAGTGACTGTACAACAACAAAAGGCAGGTTTCACTGAAATTTGTCTTTAAAGGATGAGTTACCTTTAAAAAATGATATTCTGATCCATTTCTTTTGTTTTTTATTTCCATTATCTGGTTGAATGATTATTGCCCCAAGAACTGAAGAAGAGCAATCAGCATCATTTTACTAAATGACTTCAAACCATCTCTCAACCCTTGGTGAATGAACATACCTTCCTCCTTGACCTGTGTGTGTATTGAATTGACATTCACTTTGTAAATTAAAAATAGCAATGTTTATATATATTTTCAAATATAATGCAAAATATAGCATTTTGCACATGGATCAGATTTTCCTATCTGGACAACCTTGAGTGGAAAATACAATGACTAAATCACAAGCACTGTACTTGTGGTTTAGTTTGAGATTTAGTCAGTTTGGGACTGACCTTTGTAGAAGTCCCATCTGTCTGTGGGGAGATACCCTAATGAGATGGGGAATGAGCTTAGAGTACTTCCTGCTAAAGCCAAAGTCAAATTGCCTATGTGGCCACTTTGATGCCCTAAAATCCATGTTCAAAAGAAGCAGAAGTTTTGAGGGCTTCATTAATAACCTCCTTAAACAGGATGTCTTAGTTTTAATCCAGAGTCCACTAGACACTTAGTGAAGAAAGAGGTCGGGGAATTTTAGCTCTGTTGACAGACATGTCTACTGCTTTCCTGAAACCTTTACCACATTCATTTGTATGTCAGCCCAGTTCATTCCACAGTTCCTAATTCTAATACTATCCAGTATCCCAACTCAGGTCTCTATTGTTTTACCTGGCCAATGCATTATTTTTCCTCTCCAGTATATTCCTAACCTCTTACGCTTTCTAACCATGACCAATAGCTTATATCAATTACACAAACGAGATTAGTCGGGGAATTGCTTGAGCTGTTGCAGCCACTGAAGCTGCTTCTCTCAAGGACCATCTATTTCCTCTTGCCACTTACCAACCATAAAACAACTATATGACTTAAAGAATGAGGCCTCTGATTAGAAAAAGGCCATCAGGAAAACAGCAGCTTCCCTCCTTCACCCTTTTTACAACCTGTTTATATCCACACAGTCATCTCATAACTCCTGAGTCCCCTCTGTCAGTTAATACATCAGTTGGAGGGGACATCCAGGAAATTCGAGGGAACAGAACAAATCAGAACTGCCTGTGTGCACCTGCATTACCAACAAAGCAGCTTGTTATTGTGTGTGCTCTTTGCTTACGGCACAGGGCAGCTGGTGCTGGAATCATCCAGGACTTGACTGATAGCTGGATGTCCTCTCTCTACTAGTGAATTAAATGTATCAACAGTCTCCTATCAAGTGATAACCCCAAGTCCTAATTATAATATGCTTATTTTATAGAAGGTTCAAGGATTTTCCCTAGGAGAATAGTTTCCAAACTACTAGAAACAATGAACTATCATAAAGGGAAATAGCAAACTCTCACAAAGAGAAATTAAGGAAACAACTTCATTTACTATCACATCAAAAAGAATTAAATACCTAAGAATAAACCTACCTAAGGAGGCAGAGGATTTGTTTTCAGTAAACTAAAAGAAACTGATGAAAGAAATCGAGGATGACACAAACATGTGGAAAAATATACTGTGTTCTTGGATTGGAAGAATCAACATTGTTAAAAATGACCACAGTAGCCAACACAATCCACAGATTCAATGCAATTCCTATCAAAATACCAAAGACATTTTTCATAGAACTAGAGCAAATTCAAAATTTGTATGGAAACACAAAAGGCCTTGAATAACCAAGAGTACCACATCTTCTTTATCCATTCATCTGTTGATGGACATTTAGGTTGATTCCATGTCTTGGCAATTATAATTAATGCTGCTATGAACATTTGGGGTTCATGAATCACCCAAAATAGGGTGTTGGGAGCAAAAACGGAGTACTGTGCATGCCTCCTACACTAAACACCATCAAAGTGGTGGGCCAACTACTCAAGCCACTCCTCTGGCCTGATCCTTGGGCCTGTCCATACCTTCACTCCATATAAGGAATCAGTTTGCCCCTCCTGGGGAAGTGATCAAGTTAAGCTGTTACTTGTTTTTGCCCCCCTCCTGGAGCTGCAGGGGCCCTTGTTCATAGTAGCGTTATTTACAGTTGCCAACATATGGAAGCAAACAAAGTGTCCATTGACAGATGAATAGATAAAGAAGATGTGGTACATACATACAATGGAATACTACTCAGACATAAAAAGGAATGAAATAATGCCATTTGCAGCAACACTGATGGACTTGAGGGTATTATGCTGCTGCTGCTGCTAAGTCGCTTCAGTCGTGTCCGACTCTGTGCGGCCCCATAGATGGCAGCCCACCAGGCTCCGCCGTCCCTGGGATTCTCCAGGCAAGAACACTGGAGTGGGTTACCATTTCCTTCTCCAATGCAGGAAAGTGAAAAGTGAAAGTGAAGTCGCTCAGTCGTGTCCGACTCTTCTCGACCCCATGGACTGCAGCCTACCAGGCTCCTCCATCCATGGGATTTTCCAGGCAGGAGTACTGGAGTGGGGTGCCATTGCCTTCTCTGGGATATTATGCTAAGTGCAATAAATCAGACAGTGAAAGACAACTACTGTATGATATAACTTATATGTGGAATTTAAAAAGCCCAGCAAATTAGTGAATATAATGAAAAAGAAGCAGACTCACAGATATAGAGAAAAAAACTGATGGTTACCAGTGGTGAGAGGGAAATGGGGAGGAGCAGCATAGTAGCAGGGTAGTAAGAGGTACAAATTCTTGGGTATAAAATAAGCTACAAGGATATATTGTAGCACACAAAGAATATAACCAGTCTTTTATAATGATAGCTATAAATGGACTTATTGTTGTTCAGTTGCTAAGTTGTATCTGACTCCTTTGTGACCCCATGGACTGTACCTCAACAGGCTCCTCTGTCTATGGGATTTCCCAGGCAGTGGGATGCCATTTCCTTCTCCAGGGGATCTTTCCCACTCAGGTATCGAACCCACGTCTTCTGCATTGCAGGTGGATTTTTTACTGCTGAGCCACAAGGGAAGCCCATAAATGGACCATAACCTTTAAAAATTGTAAATCACTATATTGTACATTTATAACATATAATACTGTTCAGCAACTATACTTCAATTAAAAAATACAGGTTTCTGGGCCACACCTCCAGTTCCTCATTCAATAGTACGTGGTAATGCCTAAGAATCTTCATTTCTAAAGAGTTCCCAGGTGCTACTAGTGCTGTCAATCTGGTGACCACACTTGGAGAACCACTGCCCTAGAGGAAAGCAGACATATGACTTTGCCAAAACCTTGCTCCAAAAACACATTCCTCAATGTAGACTCTGATCGAGTTTCTGGTTTTATGGGATAAATTTTCCAATTTTTATGTAAAGCCCCCAGCATTAAATTCTAACCACAGAACCCAGAAGCTTGAAAAGCTTTGACGAGGTAGATTATGATGTGAAGCAAGAATTAAGTAGACTTTTCAGTGAAGACCTTAAATGGCCTGAGACCTCTCCAGTTATCATAATGAACATGAATTTCTGTAGCCAGAGAACTCACCCCATGTGAATTGTAAGGGGGACGGCTCAGGCTGGTTCCAACTTATGTTCCAGCTGTTTTTCTTTAGAACAGCAGTTGGAAAATTATGGCCCACAGACCAAATCAGGCCTGCCATCTGTTTTTGTATGGCCTGCAAGCTAAGAATGGTTCTTATATTCTTAAGTGGTTAAAAGGAAAAAAAGATAAGAATAACTGTTTCATTGAATGTGAAAATTATATGAGATTCAAATTTCATTGTCCATAAAGTTTTTACTGGAACATAGCCATGGCCAGTTTTGCATGTATTGTCTATGGCAAAGTTGAGAAGTTACAACAAAGACACTATGACCCACAAAACCTATAATTTACTATCTGGTCCTTTACAGAAAACATTTGCTGACCCCTACTCTAGAGGGAAAAAGAGGTTACCTTATGGCATCTACTGAGTGAAGACTATGTGAAACCTACAAAGACATGAAGAACTCTTTGGAACCACAGGCCATGTGAACTCAGATGTTGAGATGTGCATTTGAAAATGCTGAGTTTCCATGTTCCCACAGGATTATTAACCATCTTTATGTTGCTCACCATTGCAGTTGCTATATCTGCTAGGAAGACTTTTCTTCCTGCCATCTTCATTATCTGTGTCCAATACCCCAGCAGAAGGTTTAGAAACCAGTTCCCTAAACCTAGCAGTTGTGTTGGAAAATAAGTCAATGCTAGGCTTGTGTGTGTGCATGTATTCAGTTGCTTCAGTCATGCCTGACTCTTTTTGACCCTATGGACTGGTAGCCCACCAGGCTCCTCAGTCCATGGGATTCTCCAGGCAAGAATAGTGGAGTGGGGTGCCATGCCCTCCTCCAGGGGATCTTCCGGACCTGGGGATCAAACCTGCTTCTCCTGTCTTCTGCATTGGAGGCTGATTCTTTACAGCTGAGCCATGAGGGAAGCCATGTGTATGGCCTCTTAATGATAGTGAGCCTTCTTTTCATAGACTTACTATAAACGTTTCATTTTGGAACAATTTTATGGGTTGAGGGAAGGCTTCCAGATCAAAACAGTTAGAAAAATGCTAGGCAGGAGGCTGCATGGCCACCACTGTGGTCACATACAAGCCTCACAAGCTTCACAAGAGGAACCCATAGCCAATCACTAGGTCAGTGGCATAAGAGCAGCCTCATAATCTCCTGTGCCTGACCACTGATGGAGCATACTAGATCACAGCAAACTCCCCCCAAACATAAACATTCAGCAAAACAAACACAGATATTTTTGAATAACAGTGGTGTTTTGTATTGCAACGTCTCAAGAATGACTGACCCCTTGGAACATTCCTTCTAAGCAAACAATTAAAAAAAACCAAACACTTGACTGAAAGTGTAAAGTTTCCATTGATAAAGCTGTAAGTACTCTGTTTGGAGATTCCCTAAAATCTGTTTTTAGGGATTTATATGTTTTTATAACGAGGAAAAATACGTGAATTTGTTTGTATACAACAAAAAATTATGACTTAAACTGCTTTAAAAACAAAACTCCTATTTTTCCACCACAGTCTTAAGCTCAGAAACTTCTGATCTGTTAGTACGAAAACACAAGCCAAGGAATGAAAAGTCCTAGTTCAAGGAAGCAAATATGTGGGGGTGATTTTTTTGTTTTTTGGTGATCTTGTTTTTCTAAAACATATTGTTCAAATATAGACTTTGTATGCTGCTGTTTAAGTGCTAATTTGTGTCTGAATCTTTATGACTCTATGGACTGTAGCCTACCAGGCTCCTCTGTCCTTGGGATTTCCCAGGCAAGAATACTGGAGTGGGTTGCCATTTCCTTCCTCAAGGGCTATTCTTGACCCAGGGATGGAACCTGCACCTCCTGCACTGGCAGGCGGATTCTTACCACTGAGCCAGCAATTTGTTACTACTTGCCCGGGAAGACTGTTCTCTCACTGCCTGCAACTCCTTGACCTGATAGTTGCCAAGTGACATTTCCCGTGTCATTCATAGCAAACACTGTAAACTTGGTGCAGTAAAATGGAAAGACATCATTTTACAGAAGAAATCTTCCCTCCCTCTTTGTCCCACAACAATAAAGTTGCTGTCACAGAGACTGCTAGTTTAGACCTTGGAAAACAAATAAGAACCTTGTGCTTTAGTTCTACTGAACAAATAGTGTGACCTCTTCCAAAAGTCAGTTAAAAGTATGCTTTAGAACTTGCTAACCCTGGCTCCAGTTTAAGAGAACTGCACAGACCACCTCGCCATGCTGCAATATTTGGCTGAGATCAGTTTGCTTCTTATTTAAAATAATCCATTGTACCTAAAAGAATCCATTGTTTCTTTGGTAGATTTAATTTGTAAGCTGAGAAAGGTCAGTCAAATGATGGGGTGTGAGTGTTGTAGAAACTTTTTGTCGTGTGTGTGTGTGTGTGTGTGTGTGTGTGTTTCCCTCATTTCTTCCTGTATAAAGATTTTGGGTTAGTAATAGTCTTCTTCAAAGCCTGAAGTCTGAGGACTTACCTTCTACCATAATCAAAATTGCTCTTGAGAAGCCTGTGACATAGTGGCTGAGAACCCAAGACCTTCTTCAATGGAAAAAAACAAAAAAACATAACCTGTGAACTGCTTTCATAGGAAGGTGGGTCTTGTATCTGGAGAGACCCTCACTTTGCTGAGACCTTGACACAGTTGCCCAGGTGAGTTGTTCTGTATAGTTGAGTTGGGTGAGGACTTTGAAGTTTCCCCCATCTAATTGCCATGAAGTGATGGGACCAGATGCCATGATCTTATTGTTTTTAGTATTGAGTTTTAGGCTGGTGTTTTCACTCTCCTTCACCCTCATCAAGAGGCTCTTTAGTTCCTCTTCGCTTTCTGCCATTAGAGTAGTATCATCCACATATCTTAGTTTGTTGATATATCTCCCTGCAATCTTGACCCAGCTTGTAACTCATCCAGCCCAGTATTTCACATGATGTGCTCTGCATATAAGTTAAATAAACAGGGTGGCAATAAACAGCCTTGTTGTACACCTTTCTCAATCCTGAATGATAAAAAAAGCAGAGAGCCAAAGAATTGATGCTTTCGAACTGTGGTGCTGGAGAAGACTCTTGAGAGTCCCTTGGAAAGCAAGGAGATCAAATCAGTCAATCCTAGAGGAAATCAACCCTTAATACTCTTTGGAAGTTTGGATGCTAAAACTGAAGCTCCAATATTTTGGCCATCTGATGTGAAGAGCCAACTCATTGGAAAAGATTCTGACGCTGGGAAAGATTGAAGGCAGGAGGAGAAGGGGGCGACAGAAGATGAGATGGTTGGATGGCATCGCCAATTCAATGACCATGAACTTGGGTAAACTCCGGGAGATGATGAGAGACAGGGAAGACTGGAGTGCTGTAGTCCATGGCGTTGCAAAGAGTCAGACGCTACTTGGCAACTGAACAATAACAGCAGCAGCAGCCCATGGCTCTGTTCTGCTCGTGGTGAAGACATGACCTCTGTCTGTCACTTTGTATGTACACAACACAGGTGGCGAGGAAGAATGCACAATAAACACCTGCTTATAAGAGAAATGCAGTTAAAAAACAGGAAATAAGTAGATTAAATATTTCCCCGAGGTACATTAAGAGCCTTTATTAGGACTGCTGAAAAGCTTTGTGATTTCTTCCACCTCCTCGTATCTATGTAGCACTTTTAACTTCTCAAAGCATTTCCCCCATCCATTATCTAATTTGTTGTTTACAACTACCCTGGTGTAGGCACTGCAGTTCTTATTCTTTTGCTTCTTCTTCTACAAAGATATATTTAAAACACAAATTTACCAGAATCAGAGCAAAGATTCAAAATGGAATAAACAGTGATATTTCTGAGAAGGATACAATGGCTCCCTCCTTAGAGAGAAAATTCAAACAAAATGAAATATTTAACATATAAATAATTCCTTTCTGCCAAAGCACAGCACTAAGTGCTTATTAAAGGAGAACACATTTTTAGGTCATTTTTTTCCAAGAGAGAAAATGCTTATAAAAAATTCAAACAATATGGCAGTGTTGTAGAGAATACTTAAAATTTTTTGCTCACCTAATATAAAAAAAAATCAGAGAACTTGTGTGAGGCTGAGTCCAGTTAGGAAACAGAAATAATAATAGTTATTTGAATGAAGCAAATTTTATATAAAGAATTGCTAACTAGGTATAAAGTGGTTAACTAGGTAACTAAAAGTGTAAACAGAGAAAAAGGCAGAGGTCTGAAAACTATAATACAACCTGTGGGCCAAATCTGGACAGCTGCCTATCTTTGTAAATAAAGTTTTCTTGGAACACAGCCATGCTCACTTCCTTACAGACTGTTTATGGCCACTTTGTGCTATGATGGTAGAATTAAATAAGCTCAACAGAGACCACATTGCCTGAAAAGCCTAAAATATTTACTATCCAGCTCTTGGCCAGGAAGGTTTGTGGGCCTCTGCTCAGTATCAGTATCAAGGGTTTCCCAGTATTTATCTCAGTGGTAAAGAATTCCCTTGCCAATGCAGGAGCTGCAGGAGACATGGGTTCGATCTCTGAGTCAGGAAGATCCCCTGGAGAAGGAAATGGCAACCCACTCCAGTATTCTTATCAGGATAATCCCATGGAAGCTCCAATACTTTACCTGATGTGAAGAGCCAACTCATTGGAAAAGATTCTAATGCTGGGAAAGATTGAGAGCAAGAGGAGAAGGGGACAACAGAGGATGAGATGGTTGGATGGCATAAATGACTTAATGGATATAAGTTTGAACAAACTCTGGGAGATAGTGAAGGACAGGGAAGCCTGGTGTGCTGCAGTTCATGGGGTCACGAAGAGTCAGACATGACTTAGTGACTAAGCAACAATCCCATGGACAGAGGAACCTGGTGGGCTGCAGTCCATGGGGTCACAGAGTCAGATATGACTGACTGAGCACGCACTCATGTTTAGTTTCAAGGGGGCAGCAATTGCAGGAAGCAACTTTGACCTCTAGAAGGGAGGGAACAAAGAGAAGGAGTTGGAATTATTAACCCTTGGAAGCTCGGAGGAACCAAAAGCAAGACCACAGAGGAAGGGGTTGCAGTCTGGGTGCTGCTGGAGTTTCAGGGATGGGGCACCATAATGCTGGTTTTCCAAGTGTTGGAAGAACTTTAAACTTTGTCCCTTTGAGCCAAGAAATGAGGCTTACAAGGGTTAAGAGCCTGCCTTCAGACCACACAACCTTAGGAGCAGAACTGTAAGTTCCTCCAGGAAACAATTTTTCAGAATTGCCATAAAAACATTTGAAAGGAGAGAGAGCTTGGTAGGATGGTAATGTTGGAAGAGTTTTCTTAGGGAACAGCTCAAGGTGGGAAATGCAATGCAGGCATTAAGCTTGGGAAAAAAAAATGAAAAGGGTGCCAGATCCTCTGCCCAGGTCGCAGCTCAGACAGGTTAAATCAGGACCTCTAGGCATGGTTCTTGAGCATCAGTGGTTCTGAAAGCCCTGCAAGTGATTCCAATGTGGGGCCAAGGCTGAGACCAAGTGCTTGAAATGAGACATGGATGCATTCATGTTCAAAATCATCCTCATACCCACTCCCTGCTTCACTCATGGTATCTTCCACCTTGGAAGGAGTCCATTGTTTTGGGATGGAGGGGATCACTTCTGCATTTGGGGGCAGAGTGGCTGTGGGAGGGAAAAACAGCAGTCCCTTTTAGAGGAACAGCAGTCTCTTATGCCTCACCAAACAGAGACGTAGGTACACGTTGGTACTGCAGCCACAGGGGTGAGCAGCTGTTACCAGACTCTTGGCTTAGAGCAGCTTGGCTCCACCCGCTGTGTTTCTCTTGCAGTCAAGCCCCTTAATCAAGCTTTCATTGAGCGAGGTCATTTTCAGAGCATTAGCACTGGTGTGTTGCAGAGAAAACAAACCCTCATCAAGGAGGAAAACACCCACACAGGAGGAGGCTAGGGCAGGAACCTCCTCACCCCAGAAAACTCTGAGCTGGGCCTTCCTGTGGAAGGTGATACCAGAGGGCCCCAAGGGAGGCATCTTTGCCGAGCAACACATCCCGGGGCCTGATTCTTCTTTAACACTCTTTTCCCACAACAAAAGAAATGCATGTTCATTTTTTTTTTTAATTTGAAAAACCCTGAAAAGCACAAGGTAGAAAATCGTCAGCTGTATTCTACTCCTCAGAGATGATTACAGGTAGAATAATAGGGTAATTGGCCTGGACAAGCCATACATACATAAAATAAAATATAGATAAGAACGAAATTTGGATCATATTGATTGTATATCTTTGTACTGTTTTTTTCAAACTTAATAAATCTTGAGCATTGTCATCTGTAGTGTTATTTTAAAGAGTTCATTGGATTCTATTGCATGGATAGCATAGCTTATTTAAGACTTTTTTTTAGAGTAGTTTTAGGTTCACAGCAAAATTAAGAGGAAAATACAGATTTCTTACATATCTCCTGCCCCACACATGCATAGCCTCCACCATTATCAAATCACCCATCAGAATGGTACATTTGTTACAGCTGATGAGCCCACACTGAAACATCATAATCACTCACA
This sequence comes from Bos mutus, assembly GCF_027580195.1. Taxonomy (NCBI): domain Eukaryota; kingdom Metazoa; phylum Chordata; class Mammalia; order Artiodactyla; family Bovidae; genus Bos; species Bos mutus. Next base: position 72,564,779 of record NC_091618.1, on the reverse strand, counting down.
GTCCATAGATTACATTAGGGTTCTTGGTGTATTTTCCATGGATTTAGACAAATGTATAATGACATGTATCCATCATTATAACATCATATAGACTTTCTTCACTGACCTAAAAATGCTCTATAGCATAATTAATTTTTCCCCTGTTATTGGACCCATGGGTTGTTTTTTATTTTTCATTCTCATAAATATTACTCTAATGATCATCCTTACAGATAAGTCTTGATACTGCTGCTACTGTTTAGTCGCTAAGTCGTGTCCTATTCTTTGCAACCCCGTGGATTGTAGCCTGCCAGGCTCCTCTGTCCATGAGATTTCCCAGGCAAGAATAATTGAATGGGTTGCCATTTCCTTCTTGAGGGGATCTTCCCGGCCCAGGGATCAAACTCACATCTTCTGCATCTCCTGCTTGGCAGACAGATTCTTTACCACTGAGTCACCTGGGAAGCCAAGTCTTGATACATGTATTGATGGTTTTTCATTTCCTCTTAAGTTCTGAGATGTGGGCTTTTATACCCTCTGTTTGTAACACTTCCCTCTCTCTAGGCTCTTAGTTAACTGTGAACCTAAAATATCAATTCCTCCAGGGAGTCTTCCTGATCCCAAGGCTAGGTTAGACCTACTATTATATAACTTGGTAACAACTGTACTTTACTTTCACAGCAATAGGACATTTATTTCTGTCTTGTTTCTCCCAAGCTCCCAGAATTTGAATAGTGTCTGGTCTACAACAGGTATACAAGCATATGCTAATTGAATTTATATGGTCATCAATGCTTCTCAGCAGGGTTTTCAGATATCTTATCATTTTTCAGAGAAATGTTTTAGAAGACTGATTTAACCTCCAGTTCACCCATTGTCCTAAGGCTGCATTGCCCAGGTTGCAGGTAATGAAGTTAAGGTCAGAGTCTGATCATTTTAACTGTTAATCAATTATGTTTGCCTGATGACCATGGTCAGATCCTCCAATCTAGGCCCTAAGAGAACAAATTTATCTTTACTAGAGGAAAACCTACATATCTCTCTAACCAGGCATCTGTCAGCCTGCCCATCCATCCATCCATCTTACTCAGAGTGAACATGTATTATTCCTTCTCTCAAAAATATTTATTGAGTGTCTACCATGTGCCAGGCATGGTTCAAGTTTCAGTGAAAATGATGGCTAACATTTCCTTTTTCTTGGAGATTATAATTCATTTACTATATGGAAAACATTGCACCATCAATTTAGAAAATACTACAGAGAAAGAGACATGGTTCTGATTCCTAAGGAACTTAAGGTCTACTGATGAGTTATGGCAAGCACACAAATAGCCATAATACAAGAAGATATGAGAGCTATTAAAAGAAACTAAGAATTGTCACAAGCATTACCTCCTTCATGATGGAGTTCCCATGTTCCCATATATGGAAGTTCCCATATAATTTCAGCTCTTGGTCCACTGGTGGGATGTCATTCAAACTGATCACTATCCTCTGGTCAAGGTGTAGAGAAGAAATCTGCTTCCTTCCTTGGAATATTTCACATTAAAATCGAGAGTATCCGTTTCTTTCTAAGAGTATACATTTTAAGAGGAAAAGTTCCAAGGAGCTGTAGGCAGCATGTTTCTTGACATGTGGGGAAAAATGGGCTGCAGGGAGAGAGAATGGAGCCTACATGAAGGAGGTGGAGAATCTGGTGCCTTTCATTCACGGTTCCAGCTGTTTCTGCAGACCAGCTGTGATTTTTCGGTCATATTGTCTGTTAACGTCTTCCTTATATTTCAACAGCTGACATATTTACCACCAGTATTTATTGCTTAGGGTTGGGTTTGTATCACTTGCAACTAAAAGAATCCTTTCTAAAACTAAAGACTTTGGAGAAGAGCTGAAATTTGAGCTTGAACAATAAATAGGATTCAAGGTTTTAAGCTTTGACTTTTGCTCCAAGCCTGAGCTACCAGATAAAATGAGTCAAATCACATTTCAACTGTCATTTTGTATTTGGAAAAAAATTGAAATAACTTTTCCCCTGATAATATTAAAAATATGAATATTTCAATAATACAGAAAAAGTTTGTGTTTATCCCTCAGTGTCACTTAATCCCAGCCTCAAGAAATAACCATTGTTAACAATATGGGATGAATACACAGTCTTCTATAATCTACTTTTTTCCTCACTATGGGCTTCTTTTAAAATCATTTTATTTAGAAAGTTTTTTTTAAATTTGGCAATAATTTCAAATTTATAAAAATTTGAAAAGTCAAAACAGTACCGTGAAAAGAAAACAAACCTAGATTCATCTTATCTCATTTACTTTTCTTTTGCTTTCTCTTTTTGAGTCATTTGAAGGTAGATCATATACATCAGGAAATGGCACCCCACTCCAGTACTCTTGCCTGGAAAATCCCGTGGATGGAGGAGCATGGTAAGCTGCAGTCCATGGGATCACAAAGAGTCGGACACGACTGAGCGACTAAACTTTCACTTTCATCTCTAAATTCTTTAGTGTATATATGTAAGTATAGGGACATTCTCTTATATGACTATACCTCAGTTGTCAACTTCATAACTTTATACCAATATGACAGTCTTACCTAACCTACAGTCTACAGTCCAGTTTTCCAGTTATCCTAATGATGTCCTTCACAGTCTTCTTCCCTCTCAGGACTGCGTTTAGCTGTCATGTTTCCACAGCTTTATTTAATCTGGAATGTTTCCACAGCCTTCTTTGTCCTTTATGACATTAACATTTTAAAAATAGAAAATGCTTCATTTTGTGTTCATTTGATATTTCCTTGGGGCTTCCCTGGTGGCTAAGCAGTAAAGAATCCTCCTGCCATGCAGGAGACAAGGGTTCGATCCCTGGGTCAGGAAGATCCCCTGAAGAAGGAAATGGCAACCCACTCCAGTACTCTTGCCTAGAAAAATCCCATGAACAGAGGACTAGCAAGCTAGTCCATGGGGTTGCAAAAGAGTGGGACACAACTTAGCTACTAAACACAAACACACACATGCTATTTCCTTGTGATTAGTTTATTTATTCTCCACTAGAATATTGCATAGGTGATATTATAGTCTTTTCAGAGTATTTCATCTAAAGGTGTAAATTATATGCAGAAAAATGCATGAATCCAAAGTGCATAGCTTAATGTATTTTTTAAATTGAAGTATAGTTGATTTATAATATTGTGTTAGTTTCAGCATATGGCAAAGTGATTCAGATATATATGTGCATAAAATATATATGAAAAATATATACATATATATGTATATATATTCTGACTCTTTTTCTTTTCCATTATAGGTTATTACGAGATACTTAGCATAGTTCCTGGTGCTATACAGTAAATCCTTGTTGCTTATCTATTTTATGTGTAGCAGTTTTTAATTTATTATTCCCATACTCCAAATATATTCCTTTCCTCTTCCCTTTCTCCTTTGGTAAACAAAAGTTTGTTTGATAATTTTTCTTTGCATATTTACATACCCATATGACAAGGTCAAAATCTAGAATATTTCCATCCACTCAAAACGTTTTCCTGTGCCCCTTCCCAGTCAATGCCCACTCTTAGCCCACCTCAGAGAACCACTATCCTTCTATCAATATATATTAGTTTTTTGTGTTCTTGGATTGCATATAAATGGAACCATACACATGTTACTCTTCTACATCTTACTTCTCTCATTTAACATAATCTTTTGAGATTCTTTCATATTGTATATATCAGTAGTTTACTCCCCCCCGCCCCCCCGTAGGCACTCTTTTGTACGAATGAACCACAATTATTTTTATCCATTTTCCTGTTGCTGGAGAATATTTTCACCTTTTGGGTATTGTGAATAAAATTGCTATGAAAAACCTATTTACAAGAATTTGTAGATATTCAGTTTTATATGTCTTGGGTAATTAGCTTGGAGTAGAATTGCTTGAAAAAGCTTATGCTTACATTTATTTTTTTTTTGAAATAGCTAGTTTTCCAAAATAGTTCTATCATTTTAAACTCGTAGCATGAAAATCCTGTGGCCCCACGTTCTCGCCTAGGCTTGCAGTTGTCAATCTTTCATTTTGGCTTATTCTAGTGGTTATACATTAGTTTCTCTTTGTGATTTTCATTTGTATTTCCCTGATGATTAACTATTTTAAGCATCTTTGCGTGGACCTTTGGGTCATTTGGATGTCTTCATTTGTGAAATGCCTTCTTGAGTCTCTTGTTTACTTTTTTTAATTGGACAGTTTGGTTTTTCTTCTTGATTTCTCAGAGTTCTTTGCATATTCCAGATAAGTTATGTCAGATATGTAGATAGTGAATATTTTCTCCCAGTTTCCCCTTAATTCTCTGAATAATGTCTTGTCAATGAGAAAAAGTGTTTTATTTTGACTGAGTCATAATTGCAGCTTTCACATTTCACATATCTATGTATTATTTTTTGCATATGGTGAGAGATAAGAGATAAGGGTCGAAGTGTCATCCAATAGGTGTTACAGGTCCTTGCCTCTAGCGGGACTCTGGACCCCAAGCCCTGGATGCCTAAGCCTCTTTCTCTGCCCTCCAGCTAGGCTCTAGTTTCTCTACCTGCTGTCACTGCATACCCAGCACATGGGATGGGAAGAATTGGTGGACAAGGAGAGTTAGCTCTGCACTGAAAGCTCTAACAGATCCCAGGCTCTCTGGCCAACCCAGAGACTTTCTGAGCTCCACTGGTTTCTCCTTATCCCTATGAAGTCTCTGCCTACAACAGGATGGATTCTCCATACACTTACGTCAAGATTCAGCAGATATCTCAAAGGCAAAAAGCAATCTCTAATCTCCTGTCTTCTGAGGAGACCCCATCCTTTGCTGGTACTTTGTTCCCTTAGACTTCTTTGCTCTCCCAAATTCTGGAGTCCTTTAAAAATGTACATTTTATCTGGCATATCCACTTTTTTTTTAAAGTTATTACAGGGAGTGTGATGAGCCACTACAACTGTCTGTCAGAACTGAAGCTAGAAACAGAGTTTCATGAATTTCAACTTCTATTGTCCGGTTGTTGATTCTCAGCTGTTTATTTTGAGCCAGGATTATGCTAATGAATCCCAGACCTTTATCTTTAGTTATGCTAATATTCTATTACCCTTTGACATTTGCAAAGAGTAATACACCAGCTCCTATCTGGAATTTCCTGTCTTGGTGAATACCATCCCCACCCACCCAGCCACTCAACCCCCAAACTTGATGATTTTTCCTTCTCTTTCTCTACCCTAGCAATGGGTTATAATAATTTCACTGGAGTCTATCTCTGAAATTCTTACAAATCCATTCTCTTGATTCCCCTACCTCTGCTCTACTCAAGGCCTTCAGAATCACTGGCCCAAACTATTATAACAGCTTCCTGACTGAACTCTGGTGCCTCTCTCTGCCTCTCTATTTCTTTTCTAGAAACCACACACACACACGTACACTATTTTACTTATTACTTTAAGAATGATCTTTTAAAACAAATATCATTTCGAAGAGTCAAACATGGTTGAATAGCTCCAAGACTTGGGCTCAGTTAAGAGGATCTTTGAATTCTAAAGAGCTTATACTTTCTTCCATGGGAATTAAGAGAGCTATCAGGACTAGAGTAGAAATTCTTTAGACCACAAAATCCTTTATTACCTAGCCCAAACCTACCTTTCTAGTCACACATCTAGTCCTCCCACTTAGATGCTTGTGGACCAACTGCTGTGCAGCTTCTGGGCACCATTCCTGTGGAATTCTATATAAATGGCATCCTATAAAATGCAGTGTCACTCACTGGAGGTTTTGCAGTGAAATAGCTTGAGTATACTGTAGCATCTCTAGATTGTTTTCTGTTCCCCCCTAAATAAAGTACATTTACACCTTTGTATTCTTTCTCATGTTCCCAAGAGACCCCTTCCATAGCTGGCAAAATTCCTCTTCTTACTCCAAGATCCAGCTCAGATGGCTCCTGGCCACCTTAGGTTTTTCTAAAAGCCCCCTCATCCTACACAGAGGAATACATTATTCCATTGTGTTATAGTTGTTTGTTTCTCTCTCGCTTGCTCTCTCTTTCTAAGCAGTCAGATTTGAGGAGAAGCTTATGTGGGTATATGTCCTCATCTACTAGGCTGGGTAATCTTTGCTCTTTTGAGTTAGAAATAATTTAGATGTCTGGGTGTGGCTGTGGTTGAGAGCTTTGAATATCCGTTTGTGGAAGTTGTGTTTATCCTGCAGACAATGGAGAGGCATTAGGATTGGAGCTGGGTGAGTGGTAGGTAATAAAATGAGCTCTCCTGTGCTTAACAAAAGAAGTCAGCATCAAACAAAAGAACAATTCAGGTATCCGTGGAGGCAGGAAGGGCAGCTGGGTTGCCTGCCCAACCCACATGAGTCAGTAATAATTTCCTCACACATTACAAACAGTCATGTTGTTGTTGTTATTCAGTCGCCAAGTCATGTCCGACTCTCTGCAACCCCATGGACTGCAGCCCATCAGGCTCCACTGTCCATGGGGTTCTCCCGACAAGAATACAGAGTGGCTTGCCATTTCCTTCTCCACAAGCAGTCACATGAAGGCATTATTTTTGCGGAAGAGAATAATTAGCCAATTTCTGAATTGTCCCCGTTAGCTTTCAATCTGAATGTCCCATTTAATGGTCCAAGTGTTGACTTGTTGAAATCTCCCTGGAAGCATATTCATGTGTATTTCTTGATGGCTTTGGCTAGGCTGTCTCTAGGTATAAGGAGCAGTTTCTTCATTTATGATATGACTGCATATTCTGCTTTCTGCTGGGATATGTGGGGAGAGAACCACTCAGCTCAAGGGCAGGTGTAGGTCCAGTCTCTTCTTCATTCCCTTGTTTGACTGTTTTCCTAATTGGATCCCACTGACTCCTCTAAGCGAGCCTAGGGCCCTTCTTGCTGGACATACAACATTTTATTTCAAGACAGAATCAAATCATTTTTGCAGTTCCTCCATTTCTCTCTCCTTTCTTTATTTGCTTTCTTTGTTTCTCACTTGGTCTTGATTTTCTATTTCATTAACCTCATTGTATATTTCTGTTGCTGAAAGCCATGTCAAATATACTGTACAAAAGGCAGGCTATAAATAAAACCAAGAAAAAAAATGAAACAATAGCATGCTTTTGAAAAAAGCAATACACATATATTACAGAAATTTTATGACATGTAGACAGGTAAAAAGAAAAAAACTATTTAGAGAATAGCAGTATTAACATTTTGGTATATACCTGTAGACAAAGAATGCTGCCTACCATCAAGCCATCAGCCAATGCCCCACCCCCTGCAGCAAACAGTGTACTTTGAAGGGAATTCAGGATGGAGAAAATAGGATACTAGCCCTAGATATTTAAAATGTGTATTAAAGGAATAATTTCAATGAGCCCAAACTCTTGCATCTTTCCACATATAGAAAAGCACTAACATTGACTTGAAATGTCTATTTTGTGATTAGCAGTAATTTTTTGATGTTCTACTACATATTTTTTTTCAGCAAAAATTCCTAGGTATCCTGGCTCCTTCCTTACCTCTTTGGAACCATTCCTCAGAACTATCTAAGAGGCACTCTCCCAGGCTACAGTCCTCAATAATATCTCCAAATAAAACATAATGCACAATTTTAGGCTGTGAATTTTTTTCAGTTGTCTTGCCCTTACAAATTTTTACATAGAATTTCTACACTATAGTTTTACATATCTATATTTGTGGGCTTCCCTGGTGGCTCACATGGTAAAGGATCTACCTGCAATGCAGGAAACCTGAGTTTGATCCTTGGGTTAGAGAGATCTCTTGGAGAAGAGAATGGTAACCCACTTCAGTATTCTTGTCTAAAGAATTCCATGGACAGAAGAGGCTGCTTCCTCAGTCCTATATACACATATATATCTATATCTTTAGATTTCAATATAGCTACAGATACATACAGAAACATTGACCAAATATATATTTTTATAACAATAAAATGCTTATTTCATAACCTGCCTTTTTATCGATTTGTTTCTCCATGTCAGTCTATATCCATCTAGTTTCCAGATAAGTGTAGTTAAATGAAATTGGAGCTTAGAGTTTATTTCTCTCTCTGTCTAATTAAATAAAAGCAGCAAAAGCAAAAACAAAACCAATGCAACCAAATAAATAAACACAACCTCATCATAACCTAATATTCTTTTTTTTTAAATTTTTATTTATTTTTTGACTGCACTGCATGGCATGTGGGATCTGGGATCTTAGTTTTCTAACCAGGGATTGACCAATGCCTTCTGTATTCGAAGTGCAGAGTCTTAACCACCAGATCACCAGGGAACTCCCTAGCGTTCTGATCAGGAAGACAAATACTTCTTTTTCCAACCCTCAGAAGCAGGTTATTAAAAAAAGAATATCAATCAACAAAGCCCTGAGAATTTTTGCAAATATTTTCTAATATGAAAGGAAAAAAGAATAAAAGTTAAACAGGAAGCTCAGGATCTTTTCTATCGAGGGAAGCAAGAACATCTGCTAGGAAGAGATGAGTGAAAAGAGAAAGTAAACAATAGGAACTGACAATCTCATTTGACATATAGTTTCTAGGGAGTCATACTGAATTAAGCAAATAATCCAAAGTTGAAGTGCAGAACTAATGCTTCCCACTTTATTAAGTGGAGCCCTTTTACAGGACATTTCAACTCACTTGAGTTGAGAGTGAGTTGAGAGGAGTTGAGTTGAGAGGTCAGAGCCAAGTTTTCCAATGAAGATTGCATACAGTACAAGCTGATCACTTCCTCTATCTTCAAGTGAACCAAATTTCATACTTAGTTGATTTGGAGCAGAAGGAAACAGATGTCAAGTGGGAAGGAGTCAAGGATAATTCATTTATCTTCCGTTATAGGACAGAACTTCCCTCTTAAGCATGACCAAGATCAAAAGAAACTACATGGCACTTAGGCCTATGTACTAATAGTATTAATAGAAATAACAACAAAAAGTGAAAGGAACATAGAATGCAGCTGACAGCTGAAGATTCCATTCTGGGAGAAAAAACCTAAGAAACAGAAGAAAACTGTCTGCAAATATTTCATTCTACACAACAATTTAATGAGAATTTGAATGCAATATTTAGAAGAGCTCTGAAATTAGATGATAAAATATCTAAATGAGATGGATATGGAGCTGCAAAACTAAGGGGTGATAATAAATAAACCACTATCACTATAGAAGTTATTACTTAGAATAATTTAGAAATAGGGAGGAATGGAATAAATGTGGTTGGAAATGTAACCATGGAAATTCAGGAAAAGCTAGAGGTAATTTCAACAAATTTAAATGATTTAGGAACAAGCAAAAGGAATTAGAGAAAGAGAAGATAACAACTATAGAAGGGAGATAAGAATGATCAAACATTGATAAAACATGAAGCAGAACATCCATCAAATAGAATATAACATTTATTAAATTTCGTAAAAGAAAAATGTCCCTGAAAAGAATACTTGAGTTTAATATAGAAGATAATCTGTGCTGTAGAAAATCATTGGTCCAGATAGTAGACTCTGAATTATATCCTTTTAAACTCATTGAAGAAGGGAAAAATAGTATTCTTTAGGTCACCATGAATAAAAAGTCTTTTGAACAAGAATCAGGTTATCTTTAGACTTTCCATAGCGATATTCAATGCAGCAATGCCTACAACTAATATGAGGGAAAGTATGGGGAAAAAAACCACTTAGCAATTAACAAACATTAAAGAATCAGGGAATAAGCACATATGAACCATTCTCGAAGCAAATAACAGTTACTTTGTAATAAAATCGAGTGATCAAGAGATGAATGGAGAGGCCATAGGGAGAAAAACAACAACAAAAGATTAGTGGAACAATTTATGCAAGAGCACAGTGAAATAATGTCTACAAACTTCTCAGATGAAGAAAGTGTGACTCAAAGGTTTTATAGTCACATAGATTTTATAGCATAAAAGTGAGGACTCCTCTCTACAGCCCCCAACATACACATGTGAGAGTTGGATTTAGTGATTAGACTCAGAAGTCTTGCAAAACAGAGAGTTGAAGCCCTCTGGTGATGAGCAGATCCTCTGTGGAACTTCTACCTTGGACTACTGCTGCCTTTGTGCCATCTCATGTTCTGACCTCAGTATCTCCACCACTTTGACTTCTATCTCCTTCTTGGTCTGCCAATAGAAAGAGGAGATAGGCCTGGGACCTGGAACCCTTTGCTGTAGTGCTGCAATGCTTGCACCTGGATACCCCTCTCCTCGAGCAACAAAATGCAAAAAAAAAAAAAAAAATATATATATATATATATATAGAACTAAAAATAACTGCATGCACGTGCAGCTGGATCAAATTCTGGACCCTCAAAATTCAGAGAGACCAAAAAATCCAACTGACAGTTTTGAGGAGCCTGGAGCATAAACAGAGTGTTAGGAGCAAAAGCAGGGTACTGCACACACCCCCTGCACTCAACATCACCAAGGGGGTGGGCAGACCATCTAGGCCACCCTTACCCTCACCCCATTTAAGAAACAAGATTGCCCCACCATTAGGGAGTGAGCAAACAAGGGAAATGGGTGTTTGTTCTCACCACCCTCTGCTGCAGCAGAGGTCCCAGTAAAGCCTTGCCTAAATTTCTTGTCTGGCCTCTAGCTAATTTCTATTCATTGGGGAAGGCCAAGAACCCTGTCAGTAACAACAGCATGATACTTAATACAGGGATTCTGAGTTTATATTCATAAATGCTGCTGCTGCTTGAGCTAAAGTGTTACTTTCTCATAATGTCCTTGCTGTTTTTGAATCAAGGTGATTCAACCTTATGAGTTGGTATGTATTTTTTCAATAGTTTGGATAAGATTGGAATTAATTTTCTTTAGTTGTTATGTAATAAGTGTTTTTAGTTGTGAATCTCTATATTACTAGCCTAAGAGTAAAAAAGGATAATCTGATGATACCAGTTGTTTGAAATTTACTGAGATATATCATATGGCCTAGTACAAATACCATTCCCCAATACAAATATCAATGTCATTCTTACAACTGCTTAATGTTTGCTTCATATGTTTTATTTTATTATTGGGTCCAGGATTATATATGTACGATTAGGTCAAAATCGTTTATTATGTTGTTCAAATTGTTTATACTCTTATTTATTTTTTGTTGACTTGAAATCATACAATCACTTCCAATCATGTCCTCTTTCTTTATATGCTGTTTTTGTCATTTATTTTCATTGTAATTTCATTTTATTTTCTTGCCATAGATACTGTTCTTTGATAGTTACTTATTTGGTTTTCATAATACAGCCCATAGTCCAAAAAGTCAAAATACTGAGATAGGTGTGCTAAAATCTCCCACTATGATTGTGAAACATTCATCTATATCTTTTAGCAGTTCTGTCAAATTTTGCTTTGTTTTTTTGAGGCTACATTATTAGAGAAATACTATATTAATTATATCAGTCATATCAAATGCTATGTAATTAAAACTTTGCTTTTAGAAAGTCTTTATATTTTAAAATGGATCTTTAAAGTTTGACAGACTTTGTGTATAAATGAGCAATCTATTTACATATATTATTATTTGTGTATTTAGATTTATTTTCTGCCATCGTATGTTGTGTGTTCTATCTGTTGTGATTTTTCTCACTGTGGTTTTCCTCTCTCCTCTTTTTTTTGAAAGATTAAATATTTTTTCTTTATTCATTTTTTTCTATTCTTTTAGTCATTAACCTAGGATTGTAATATTAGTGCTTAACTTACTACCTTCTAGGGCTTCCCTGATTGCTCAGTGGGTGAAGAATCCGTCTGCAATGCAGGAGACACAGGAGACGCAGGTTCGATCCCTGGGTTGGACCATCCCTTGGAGGAGGAAATGGCACCCAACTCCAGTATTCTTGCCTGGAAAATTCCATGGACAGAGGAGCCTGGCGGGCTATAGTCCATAGAGCCACATGGGCCGCAGTCGAACATGACTGAGCACCTGGCACATCTCCATTCTAAAGTTATACAAGATGTTCGTTTAACATCTTTTAACATCATTTATGAAGGCAATGGTACCCCACTCCAGTACTCTTGCCTGGAGAATCCCAGGGACGGGGGAGCCTGGTGGGCTGCCGTCTATGGGGTTGCTAAGAGTCGGACACGACTGAAGCGACTTAGCAGCAGCAGCAGCAACATCGTTTAACACCAGTTCCAATCATGTCCTCTTTCTTTATATGCTGTTTTTGTCAGTTATTTTCACTGTAATTTTATTTTATTTTCTTGCCATAAGATATTGTTCTTTAATATTTATTTGGTTTTTATAATACAGCCCATAGTTCAAAAAGTCAAAACACAACATTAAAGGGGAAGTTTAATAAAAATTCTTCCTTTGTTTCTGACTACAACCCACTCCTTACCTCTCCAAAGAGATTTTTATAATCTTCTAGTATCTCTTAATATTTGTACAAACAGCTATAAATACAAATTCTCATTTTTTGACTTTCATATATAACTGCCAGCATATTATAAAACGCTTGTGTATTTTGATTTTTAAGTTTAACAGTATACCTTAGAAATGATTCATATTAATACGTAGTTGTCATTTAGTCACTAGTCATGTTCAACTCTTTGTGACTCTATGGACTGTAGCCTGCCAGGCTCCTCTGTCCATGGGATTTCCCAGGCAAGAATATTGGAGTCCTTCTCCAGGGACTCTTCCTGACACAGGAATTGGACCCAGGTCTCCTACATTACAGGCAGATTCTTTACCACTGAGCCACCTGAGAGGCCCATTAATACATAGAGATTGTCATTATTCATTTTTATAACTGCACAATATTCTACTGTCTGGGTGTACAGTAATTTATTTAACAAGGTCTTTACCATTGGCAACTTGGGCTGTCTCCAATCTTTTCCTAATACAAACAATGAAGCAATAAATACTCTATATGTGAAAACTATCTTTTTATAGGAGAGCAATTAAATCTGTGAAACAAATTCTCAGAATTGTGATTGTCAGGTCATAGGATAAATGTACTTTTCATTGAACAGATCTTTCCAAATTGCCCTGGTAGACTTGGTTTGCTAATATTTTGGTTAAGATTTTTTACATCTTTGTTCATGAGTGAGATGGATTTGCTTTCTTGTCATGTTCTTGGCAGATTGGGGTATTAAGATTATGTTTGTTTCAGAAAACAAACTTGGGATATCCCCTTGTTTTCTTTACTTTGGTAGAGTTTGTATAAGATTGATTTTATTTTTTATTTATTAATTATTTAGTAGAATTTGTCAGGAAAGCCATCTGGGCCTGGAGTTTTCCTTGTGAGGAGGTTTTAAATTACAGCTTCAGAATTTTAATTGAATTATATGGCTTGCCATTACCAGAAAGGAATCTCCCTATGGCCTTATTATCAAAAGAAATCTTCACAGGTAAAAAATTCAGGCTGATATTTGTCTCAGCACAGGGAATTGATTGAATATAGTGGTCAAGGGCATAGTCTCAGAAACAAGGCTAACTTGATTTGAATTTTAACTCTGAAATTTACTAGCTGGGTGAACCCGTTAAGATTCCTGCTTGATGTGGGCTTTCCCTGGTGGCTCACTTGTGAAGAATCTGCCTGCCAATGCAAGACACATGGATTTGATCCCTGTCCCGGGAATACCCCAAATGCCACAGAGTAACTAAGCCCATGTGGCACAACTATCGAGCCTATGCTCTAGAGCCTGGGAGCCACAGCTACTGAAACCCTTGCACCCTAGAGCCCATGCTGCAAAATGAGAGTAGCCCCTGCTCACCACAAGTAGAGAAAAACCTCCACAGCAATGAAGACCCAGCAAAGCCAAAAAAAAAACACCACAGATTCCTGCTTCAGTTTTCTTATGTATAAAATGAGAATAGTATCAGTACCTACCTCCTTCTGATTCTGAGGAGTGAATAAATGGGTTGTGAAAGCAAGAAAAGCCCTTAGAACATTCTTAGGTACAGTACAGGTACCATGGAAGTGCTGATTTCTATGATTCACGATATTATCCTATGATACCGTGGTTTTTCCACGGAGAGGAGACTTAGACTTTAGCTTTTGTTGCTTTGAAATTAACCTGTGTTTTCTTCCTGGCTACTTGTATGATCTGCTTTTTGTTCGTGGTATTTCCCAGTTTGATTATGATGCAGCCCAAGATATATTTCTCTTTATTAATCCCCTTGCTTTTTACAATTTTCTATTTTCTATTGGAGTATAGCCGGTTAACAATGTTGTGATAGCTTCAAGTGCACAGCAAAGTGAATCAGCCATATCCTTTCTTCTTTTTAAATATGTGCATAAGAGTAACACAGCTTTTTGAAAACGTTGAGCACTTATTTCCTCAAAGACTGCTTCTGTCTCATTCTTCTTCCTCTCTTTATGGAGTTCTAACAATACGTATGTTGTACCTTCCTACTTGAACTCCTTTTTGTGGGGGGATGTGTTTTTCCATCTCTTTGTGTCTGCTTAACCTTGGATAATCCCTCCATTTCTCACTGAGTTCACACGGTCTCTTCAGTTGTGACTAATCTGTTTTGTAGCCTATCATCAAAGTTTTAATTCCAATTATTATTATTATTATTATTTTAATTTCTAGAAGTTCTGTTGGGTTCTTCTTGAAATCTGGGTATACTTCATATTTCTAGTTCCTTGTTCATTTTTCAAGTGTCCCCTCAGTTTCTCTAAGCATGATAAACACAGTTTTAAGTTATGTGTCTGATACTAATATCTGAAATATTTCATGTTGCTTTAGCCTTCTCTCTTGCTTTGGCTTACTCTCAGACCTGGTGACTTGTGTTCATGTGTGTTTTATGACGTTGTATTCTACACTGCTCATTTTTCTTGGACTTGATGCATAGGAATCCTCAGGACCTGGGATGAGTGGGCCCTTCAGAGAGGAACTGTGTTTATTTCTTCTCTGTATCTTAAGGCAGTATCATAGTCTGTGATGATTTGAAACTATTTTTGGTTTGAAGATTTTTAGAACATAAGGAAATATGAATTTGGGGGTACAGATTTAAGCAAAATTTAAATTTAAGAAAATCTAAGTAAAATCAAATAAAATTAACTTTAATACTTTGAAAGTAACAGTATCTACCTGTCTGTTGAGGTGTTCATCCATGTGTCCATGGATCTATTTGTCTAGATTTCTTTGCACATATGTGCTTAGAATTGTCTGAAATGACATCCATCTAACAGGAAGAAAGCTTATTCCTCACTGATACAACTTAATGTTTTATTCTTTGGTCTCTGTTCTTTTTTGTATTGCTTAATTTTATGTTATAATGACCACATGTTCATTTCCTAAAACAATGAAGTCATTTTACTTTGAAAGCAAATGAATATGTAAATAATTTTCTATGTATGCATAGTCTATAAACTATTCCCCCTCAGTCTGACCAGGAGGCATCTTATATGGTCTCTCCTTGTGTTTTTGTTCTGTAACAGCATTCCTGCCTAGTGCGCTGGTCCTAAATCTTTTTTGTAACATTGGATGAGAGTCCAGTCTCTGATTTCTATCCGGCATGTCCGGCTTCACTAGTTGCTGACACACTTTGAGCCTGCCTGCTTGATTTTCCAATCTGGCTGGTGGAGAGAATCTTCCTGCCAAGGCCTGGTGTCCCAGCAGGTCATTCTTGTCAGATCTTGGTGCTGACTGCTGTCTTGGTATCGCATCGGGGGTCTCTGGTCCCGCCCTTAGGATGATATGCTCAATCCAGATCCTCTGGACACCTTCTGCTGGACCTGGGCTTCCCTTGGGGCAAAGGTGCTTGGAGTTGCCACCTGTTTATTCTTTAAATCTTTCCTTCCCTCATTCTTTCTCCATTGCACCTCTTCTCCATTCCTAGTCCCCCTTCCCCTCCTGATCCTATCCCACCCCCTTTTCTTTTCACTCTCCTTCCATCTGCCTTCCCCTTTCCTTCCACCCTCAGCTACCCTCCATCCCCTCTTTTCATCCTTCTACCTCTTTCCTTTTTCTTTTTCCATTTCTTTTCCTCCCCATTTCTTATCTATAAAATGCTTTGTTAGAAGGACTAAACGGGATGATAAAATGTCAGTTTTTAGCATAGTGTCGAATACGTAGTTAACGCCTGTTCTATATGGGCACCGCTATAATTGCTATCTATTTATGAATGAATGAATCTATTTATGAATGAATGCTATCTATTTATGAATGAATCCTTCATTCAGGCAACAAACATGAGTGAACCTACCACACACCAGGCACAGGGCTAGGCATTCACAGTTACAGTGAGGATTCAGATACTTTGTGCTCAAGGAGCTCACAACCAAGAAGGGAGAAAAAACACAGGAAAGGACAGATACTGTGCAGCTAGCTGGCCATTTCTGCTCCTTCTGCTCATTTGTGCACAGAGGCTGGGGATTGTCAGCTCTGGGGCAGAATTCGAGAGAACCACTCCATGACTTGTCACTGTTGCTGCTGAAGGATTTGCTCCTTGAGTGAGGAGGGGAAGGGCAATAGCAAAGATAGATTCTATACCTTAAATAAATGGATCTTTTTGGTCTTCGCAGACCAAAGTCAGCCTGCTTAGTCTCTACATTGGGAAAGCTCTGAAGCAGAGTTTAAGGAATCTATATTTGAGCCACTTTTATTATACAAGCAAGACAGTAAATTGGAAATCAGAGGGAGCGATGATGCTTGCAGGAGGCAAACTCGGTCTCATAAGAACTCAGGTGTCCTTTAAAAAAGAATTACCATGAATTCTGCCATTTTCATTATGAGCCAGATTTGGGCCTCCTGCACCCCTTCTAACACACAAAATTTTGCCTTTGGAAAATAAGATGTCCTAAGACATTCAAAGGACAATTTTCCACAAAGAGTCCAACTGCTTTTCAAACAATCGTGTGTGAAATGTACTATTCCCAGCTGTCTGAGCCATTTGGCCTTTGCAGTAGCCCCCCTGCCAAACTGCTGTGCATGTTAGTTGTCCCAAGGTGGGGCAGTTTAAGCTTGGCCCTGCAGTGAAGCCCAGGCAGGAAGCCCTGTGGCCAGGCTTAATGTTATTTGTGCATGTCAGCCTTAGCGCCTCTTCTCCAAGTCCCCTTCCTGGGTGTGCTCCTGGATATGCACAGCTGCCCACTGTTTCCTCCAGGCTGGGTGGTGTGCCCTGGAACTTTGGGGACTAAATCTGCCAGCAAAATCAATCTGTCACCTGTCTCCTTAGACTCCTGAAGCCTTCTAGTGTTGTTGTTGTTCAGTTGCTAAGTCACATCTGACTGTTTGTAATCACATGGACTACAGCATGCCAGGCTTCCCTGTCCTTCACTATCTCCAGAGTTTGCTCAAATTCATGTCCATTGAGTCGGTGATACTAACCGTCATCTAATTATCTCATCTTCTGTCACCCCTTTCTTTTGCCTTCAGTTTTTCCCAGCAGCAGGGTCTTTTCCAATGAGTCAGCTCTTCACATCAGGTGGCCAAAGTATTGGAGCATCAGCCTCAGCCTCAGTCCTTCCAGTGAATATTCAGGGTTGATTTCCTCTGGGATTGACTGGTTGGCTCTCCTTGCAGTCCAAGGGACTCTCAAGAGTCTTCTCCAGCAACACGATGTGAAAGCATCAATTCCTCAGTGCTCAACCTTCTTTATGGTTCAACTCTTACGTACATATATGACTACTGGAAAAACTATAGCTTTGACTATATGGGCCTTTGTTAGCAAAGTGATGTCTCTGCTTTTTAATACATGTCTAGGTTTATCATAGCTTTCTTTCTAAGGAGCAAGTGTCTTAATTTCATGGCTGCAGTCACCATGTGCGGTGATTTGGAGACCAAGAAAATTAAAATCTGTCACTGCGGGCCTGTGGGATTTGCTTTACCCATTGAATCACACCTACTGGGTGGCTGCTGTCTTTGTCTTTAAAAAGATGCTGTTTTTGTTTGTTCGTTTGTTTGTTTTGTTTTTTGCTGTTAAATGTCTATCGCACAAGATTCTGAGAAGGGAAGGGCCAGGCCAGGCCTGGAAGGAAGAGTGAGTGCCCAGCCCTTGGTCATTGTCATTTTCTAGGATTATATTAGAGAGGTCCCAGCCAGCAAGTCTCTTTTGAATAATACTTTTCCTATAAAAGTATCTTTGAATAACATATGTCCTATATATGTATTTTTCAAACTTCAAGAGAAATAAGTGCTTGGTTTAGGTAATTAGAAAAGTTCAGAATGGACAGAGTTAAAAAATATAAATCATCCATAATCTTACAGCCTAGTTATAATCACAACTACCATTTGGTGTACATTGTACTTCTGGTCATAGATAACAGACAGAAAAATGGAGAAGCCTTAACATCATTACATTTAGCTATGTCCAGACCATGATGTTTCTTAACTCTCTAGAAGAGTGGTTCTCAAGATATCATTCCTGAACTAGCAGCATTTTGGGGAAACTTATTAGAAATGCAAATTATGAGGCCCCATGTCAGACTTCCCAGGAGTCCAAAGCTCTGGTGGTGGGTCCAGTACTTTGTAATTTAACCAGCCCTTCTGGTGATTCTAATACACAGGAAAGCCTGAGGACTTCTATATCTGCAACTAATCTGATCCTCTGCGCCATTCTGACCCCTATCACATCCTCCATAACTACACAGGGTTGCTGGAGAAGATCTTCCACTTAGCTTACTGGAGTTGAAACTTAATCCAGACTAATAATTTATATAGTCTCTTTAGGCTTACCTTCATCTTCCTGGGACAATTGTTGAGTCTTTCAGATTCTTACTCAGCTCTTCTCAAAGTAGCATTTGGGAAATATAGGGCTTAAACTTTCATGTCCCCATAGCCAGAGGGACCCCTGGCCCTGTATTGGTGTCCCCCGTGTGCTGACTGCTGATAACGAGAGACAGCTGGCCGAGTCTCATCTTGGACATTCTACTGGCATTTGCCTCTACTGTGTGACTGCTGACATGTGTCCTATTCTTTCTCAGCTTGTTTCGGGGCTGGGAGCCTCCCTCTGCAACCTAGGTCCTTCCATGGCTCCTACAGGTGCTGCAGACCCCTGAGTTTCTGTCGTTTCTTCTTATTTACTCTTGATCAGCTTGATCCACCCGTGCTGTCACCTGTCCACACCTTAATTCAGATGCTACAGCCACGGGGATGCTTGCTCTGCTCAGCTGTGTCTCTCTGCTATGAGTTGTGCACCATGGACTTGTCTTGCACCTTGGCCTTGTCCTCTTCAGGAGGAGACCTGGGTAAGATTCTGTCTCTCCTGAGCTCAGCAGAGACAGCTTCCCCTCTCTGTCTCCATTTTCATTCTCTCTAATCCCTTATGCAAAGCTATTGGCTTCCCAGCTTTCAAACCCATCTCAGGTGTAAAATCCTCTTTTGAATGTCAAAAGCTAAACAGTCATTCTTTCCCTTGGCAGCTGTAATCATGCCTTGCCCCTAGGCAGATGGAAGTAGGAAGACAAAATAGAAAAACACAACAATATGTTTCCAAATCTTACTGTCTTCTCCTAATCGAACATACACACTACTTCCATACAATTTGAATTCTACTGCACGTTCTTTTGGATAGGTCTTTTTTTTTGTCACTTATCCATATGCCATGAACACTGTTTCCATGTCATTAAATACTTTTCTACAACATGACTTTTAATGACTCTGAGGAACTCAATTAAATGTGTGGTGGGAAGGAAAATAAATTGCTATTTTAAAAGCCACTGGTAATTTGTCTTGGTTTCTCTAGGATGTGGTAGCAAAATTCATTTGAGGAAGAATTTTTTTTAATTGATATAAAAGAAACATTTCAATGGGACTTTGATGATGCAAAGTTAAGAACGAATTCCTTCAGTGGAGCCAAAGTTTGAAACAAGGAGGAAATAAGTGGCAGCGAAAAATGCCTCTTTAGTTGTTCTAATAGTTATTGATTTTTGGCTTCCTTTGGGGGTCTGAGGTCAGGGTTACAGGCTTAGGGCACAGAAAGGTGAGAAGAACATGGATATAAGTAAGAGTGGACTTTTGAGGGTGGGGATGGGGAGGGAGTGGTGAGGTAGGGGATGGACCAGGACAAAGAGGTGAGGTCAGCAAGGAGATCCTTGTATTGAGGCACCAAAGATGGATTTATGAATATTAATGTCTGATTTTGAGATTTAAGTTTAGTGTTTTTGGTCTTGAACTCTATGATCTCCCAAGTCAAGATTCACAGTGATGCCTTGAGAAATGAAACAAAGGGGCTATTTCCATGTTTGCAGTAAAGTGGAGAGAGGGTAAGGATACCACCAAAAGATACTAGAAGTCAAGAGATCATGAACCAAAGGGTGAGAGCCACCACCAATTGCTATGGCTACTTCCTAGGACTTGTTAGAAACATTCAGGAGTCCCAGTGTCACAAGGAATAAAAAATCCAGTTGATTCATTTGAGAATTAAATAGCAGGGTGATTACACAGGATTGGAAAGCCTGGCACACTTTAACCATAAGTGTATATAACTTATTTAACCACTTCCTAATTTGGGGCATTTTCCTCTCCATTTTCCACTATCATTCATAACACTGCTATAAGCAGCCTTATAGATAAAGTTTGGGGTATATTATTGATTGCCTCCTTAGAGAAAATGCTAGAAGTGGAATTGTGAGGGTGATGATATGCCCATTTCAAAGGCATGTTATGTAGAGCAATTTTGCTTTTGTCCTTGAACTCCTTAGAAGAACAGCCATCTGTAGGGTCATGTGTCTATCAGAATTGGCATTTTGCCTGTAATCTGTGAACCAGACAGAGGATTCTAGTGTTTGAAGGAAGATCTACATCCTAGGCTCATACTCTGGCACCATACCATGGCCTGGGACACCTGAAGTGAGTCAGATGTCTGAGACTGTTCTCGTTGAAAAATGTTGTATATAAACACATATATGTGGACTCTAGAAAAATGGTATTGTGTGTGTGTATTAAATCATTTCAGTTGTGTCTGACTTTTTGTGACCCTATGGACTGTAGCCTGCCAGGCTCTTTTGTCAATGGAATTCTCCAGGCAAGAATACTGGAGTGGGTTGCCATGCCCTCCTCCAGGGGATTTTTCCCGATCCAGGAATTGAACCCACATCTCTTATGTCTTGTGCATTGACAGGTGGGATCTCAACCACTAGCACCACCTGGGAAACCTATTTCCAGGGGAGGAATAGAGACACAGATGTAGGGAACAGACTTGTGCACACAGCAGGGGAGGGGAGGGTGGAACGAACTGGGAGAGTAGCACTGACACATATACACACTACTGTGTGGAAAATAGCTAGCTAGGGGGAACTTGCTATGAAGCACAGGACTCTCAGCTTAGCGCTCTGTAATGATCTAGATGGCTGGGATGGGGATAAGGGTAGGTTAGGGTGGGAGGGTGGAGAAGGAAATGGCACCCCACTCCAGTATTCTTGCCTGGAAAATCCCATCGACGGAGGAGCCTGGTGGGCTGCAGTCCATGGGGTCTCGAAGAGTCGGACACGACTGAGCGACTTGACTCTCACTTTTCACTTTCCTGCATTGGAGGAGGAAATGGCAACCCACTCTAGTGTTCTTGCCTGGAGAATCCCAGGGATGGGGGCGCCTGGTGGGTTGCCGTCTATGGGGTCGCAGGGTCGGACATGACTAAAGTGACTTAGCAGCAGCAGCAGTAGCAGCAGGGTGGGAGGGAAGTCCAAGAGGGAGGGGATATATGTATACTCATAACTGATTCACTTCATCGTACAGCAGAAACTAACACAACATCGTAAAGCAATTATACTCCAATTTAAAGAATTTTTTAAAGGGAAAAAGATAAAATGAGGATGATTCCATATGAACTTTATCAATTTGATTTCATGGAAATTACACATAGAAAGTATGTGAAATTTTATGTATACTAAAAAAAACCATAGATATTAAAAGCATTGAATTCTCTGCCATTTTTTTATTTAATAGTGAAAGAAATGAAAATTTCAATGCTTTCATCTCTACAACTCCAGAAAGAAAAGAAAAATAAACCACATAGAACCTGCTTGCTGTGGTGGCCGCAGTCAGCCATTAGCCCCAGTAATTAAATTCAAGGATATTTATGACCTACTTTTTGAATCACTGCAGCCCAAGCAGTGCTGTTTCTCATGTTCTCTTGCTAAGAACTCAATGTCCAAGCAGAGGTTGTGTGGTTTTCCGTAAAGAGGTGGGTAGAATTTCTCTGGAAATTCTGGAAACCTTTCCAAGTGTGCAGCACAAGCTACGAGAATGATGGAGACAGGCTGTAATGCAAACTCATGCAAGTCTGCTCTCTCAGTCTTGCAGCCATGAGCCTGGGGGAAGTTCTTGCCTCCATATGTGCTCATCTCTCTGACACTCACTGACAATAATTGGATCCCATTCGGCCAGAAGGATGGGCTCTGACTCTTTCTCAAACACCATTATTTCACTGAAAATTTGTTGTTGAGTCCTTCAGTTGTGTCCGACTCTTTGGACACAGCACTCTTGATGGGGTGTGCAACCCCATCGACTGCAGCATGCCTGGCTTCCCTGTCCTTTACCATCTGCTGGAGCTTGCTCAAACTCATGTCCATTGAGTCGATGATGCCATCCAACCATCTCATCCTTTATCATCCCCCTTCTCCTCCTGCCTTCAATCTTTCCCAGCATCAGGGTCTTTTCCAATGAGACAGTTCTTCACATCAGGTGGCCGAAGTATTGGATCTTCAGCTTCAACACCAGTCCTTCCAGTGAACACCCAGGACTGATCTCCTTTATGATAGACTGGTTGAATCTCCTTGCAGTCCAAGGGACTCTCAAGAGTCTTATCCAACACCACAGTTCGAAAATATCAGTTCTTTAGTGCTCAGCCTTCTTTATAGTCCAACTCTCGCATCCATAACTGACTACTGGAAAAACCATAGCTTTGGCTATGGGTTTTTATGGCTGGCTGTTCATGGAGAATGGCCAGCCATATAAAAGGATGAAATTATGCCATTTGCAGCAACATGGATAGACCTAGAGATTATCATACTAAGTGAAGTAAGTCAGAAAGAGAGAGACTAATATCATATGATATTACTTATATCGGGAATTAAAAATAATGCAAATGAACTTCTGTGTACAACAGAACAGACCCAGAGACATAGAAAACAAACTTACGGTTCCCAAAGGAGAAGGAGAGGGTATGGATAAGGTAGGAGCTTGGGATTAAAAGATTCACACTGCTATATATAAAATAGATAATCAACAAGGTCCTACTGTATAGACAAGGAAATATATTCAGTATCTTGTAATAAACCATAATGGAAAAGAAAGAAAAAAAAAAAGAATGGAGTTACGCCAGTATGGACAATGGGTGCAAGAGGGAAAAGAAATATTCTCAACTGTGCTTGTGCCCCTTGACACCTGAGAGGTCAAATCCCAGCCCCATGATAGTTCCTCGCGGGAGGGTGTGCAGTGCAAAGTGGTAGAAGAAATCGTTGAGTGTGTCTTTCTAGTTCCCTGATCTTGTTCTGGAGGCTTTTTACGGAGATGATCTCATCAGGGCTGGGCCTGGGGGAGGTGAATGAAGTGCATTGTGCCAGTGCAGGGGTGGATCCTGTACTTAGAATTTGGAAATTTTGTTTTTTTTTTTTTTTTTGCATGAATTTTGCTCTAAGAAATATTGCTGTGGTTGAATAGTGTCCCTTCAAATTCAGAACCTCAGAAGATGACCTTATTTGGAAATCCATAGAGTCTCTGCAGATGTAATTAGTTACAATAAGATCATACTGGATTCGGGTGGATTCCAAGCCCAGTGGCTGGTGTCCTTATGAGAAGGCCACCACGTTTATGTGAGATTCAGAGACACAAAGGGAAGACATCCATTTGGCCTGTAGCTGCATCCCTCCTACCTCTTTTTGCACTATGGTATCACCTGCAAATCCCAAATCCCAGAGTGAAGGCCGAGGTAGGAGGGATGCAGCTATAGGCCAAGGGATGCCAAGACCACCGGCAGCCAGCAGAAGCTAGGAAGAGGCAAGGGAGAAGTTAGGGAGCATGGATCTGCTGACACCTCGACTTCTGTCTTCTCGTGCCCAGAACTGCGACAGGATACATTTCCATTGTTTTGAGCCACTCAGTTTGTAATGCTTTGTTATGGCAGTGCTAGGAAACTAACACAATGGCATTGAAGTGTTTATCTGACTACTGAGGTTTGGTGTGCCCCCTTAAATATTGATTCTAGTCTGCGAGTCTGTTTCTGTTCTGCTCTAAATAAATTCATTTGTATCATTTTTTGGATTCCACATATCAGTGGTATATGATTGATACTAATGTAACTTTATTTGAACCTCTGGTTGGTGAGGTCAACATATCCAAGCTATAGATGTGCCCAGTGGCATTCATTCATTCATTTAACAAATGCTAGATGTGAGCAGTGTCAGAAACTATGCTGAGTGACAACGCTGAAACACACAATCTCTGCAGTGAGAAGGGGATACAAGAGACAGACCCAAGCACCACAGAAAGAGATGGCATAGAGTGGGGTCCACAGTCCCCCAGAGGTTTTCATCTGCAAGGATTCTTCCAGGCCTTTCACAAAACACTCCCTGGACCTCGTCCTCCTCATCCACAGGACAAGAGATGGAGCTGTGGGAGAGTTTCCTTTGCCTTGTTCCCTCCCTCCTGCTTCTGATAGGCGTGGTCCTCCTGGTGGTGTGCCAAAACCTCTCTCTTGGCCAAGGTTGTGAGTGAGGAGGTCAAGCCCATAATGATGTCAAAACAAACTTCCAGAGCCAAGACACCCACGCCAGGGTTCAGAAAGCACATTGTCAAAATAAAACTAGGAATACACATTTCTCTTGGTATGAGGGAGTATGGATAGGGGACCTCAGTGGGGCCACTGAGCATGTGCCAATTGTAAGAGGATAAATCAGATCTCCGTTGGTTTGGAGAGGCAGTTGGACAGGATAGGCAAGAAAGAAGAAACAGGTTGATGGTCCCAGGAGCCTGGGATTTGCAGGTGATACCATAGTGGAAGAAGAACATCAGGGGAAAGAGGGATGGGCAGTGACTCTGGTGCATAATTTTCCCAGCTGGAGAAAACTCAGCCTTCTTGGAAACAGCTGTACATAAAGCCATTTGCCTTAGTGATGCAGGTTAAAAATAGTGGTAATTGCCAGCTGCCTGAGTGTGGCCAATTATTACCATTATTATAGTTGGACTGGAAATTAACCCATTGTGTATGGAACCCACAACATATCCACACTTGTTTCAGGCCAGCTGGTTTGCAAAACACTAGCATTAATGTGGTTGGTGTTTTCTTGGAAGAACTCAAAGCAGGGGAGGAGGGGGTGGGAGGGATGGTACCAGCTGTAGCCCTTGATTTTTCCAAGCTCTGGAGCAGTTCTTTTTTTTTTTTTTTAATTATTTTTTTATTGGAGTATAGTTGCTTTACAATGTTGTGTTAATGTCTGCTGTACAAACAAAGTGAATCAATTATACACATATCCCCCTTCTTTTAGATTTCCTTCCCATTTAGGTCACTACAGAGCACTGAGTAGAGTTCCCTGTGCTCTACAGTAGGTTCTCATTCTTCATCTATTTTATACATAGCAGAGTATCTGTGTCAATCCCAATCCCCCAATTCATCCCATCCCCTGCGAGTTGATCTCTACATCTGTATCTCTATTCCTGCTTTGCAAATAAGTTCATCTATACCATTTTTCTAGATTCCACATGTAAGCAATATTATATGATATTTACTTTTCTCTTTCTGACTTACTTCACTCTGTATGACAGTCTCTGGCTCCATCCATGTCTCTGCAAATGGCACGATCTCATTTTTTAGGGTTGAGTAATATTCCATGATATATATGTACCACATCTTCTTTATCCATTCCTATGTTGATGGACATTGATATTGCATTCTTGTTCTAGCTATTGTAAATAGTGGTGCATATATGGTTCCAAATTAAGATTTTCTCTGATATATGCTCCAAAGTGGGATTGTTGGTTCATATGGTAGTTCTATCTTTTGTTTTTAAGGAACCTCCATATTGTTCTCCATAGTGACTGTACCATTTACATTCCCACCAACAGTGTAGGGGTTCCCTTTTCTGCACACTCTCTCTAGCACTTACTGTTCATAGATTTTTTTTTTTTTGATGATGGCTATTCTGCATCATTTCTAAAGTCTAAAGCTAGGAGAAGCTGTGCTAAGGGGCTGAGTGGCTTTGCCCTTCCTGGTGAAGCGGCATTCAGCCTCACCATTGTGGTGTGTTTACCTGCTCTCTAGGGGTGATGGGGACATGGCTGTGATGGTGGGACCTGTGTGTTATAGAGGGTGTGAAGAGATCCGAGGTCTCTGAGAACTCCCAGCTGACTGAAATTCTGAGGCTCACTTAGAAGGGTTGTTCATTTTGGAAAATCAGATCTAATGGGAAGATACTGCCCTGAACAACATGGTGAGGGGGAAATAAGGGCTGGGTGTTTCCACTTGGCAAGTTTAAGATCAAGATGGGATTAGGATTAGGCCTGGAAGTTGCCCAGGTTGCAAAATTTAAGGAGGCTCTCAGTCCCAGGTTCAAACAAGTATACAAGTGCATGAACCTAACAGTAAGAGCCTCCTTAAATTTTGTGCTCTGGTCCCAGTACTGCTATCTGGTGGACCCGCTTTTCCCAGGTTTTTTTTTTTACTTTACAATATTGTATTGGTTTTGCCATACATCAACATGCATCCGCCACAGGTGTACATGTGTTCCCCATCCTGAACCCCGCTCCCACCTCCCTCACCATACCATCCCTCTGGGTCATCCCAGTGCACCAGCCCCAGCTTCCTGTATCCTGCATCGAACCTGGACTGGCGATTCATTTCTTATATGATATTATACATGTTTTAATGCCATTCTCCAAATCATCCCCTCCTCCCTCTCCCACAGAGTCCAAAAGACTGTTCTATACATCTGTGTCTCTTTTGTTGTCTCGCATACAGGGTTATCGTTACCATCTTTCTAAATTCCATATATATGCGTTAGTATACTGTATTGGTGTTTCTGAGGAGAAACGTGAGCATGATGCCTGTGATGGGAGTGACCTAGAAACGAGCTCAGGAAAATGGGGGCTTTTGTGGCAACAGTTGGTTGCCTCCGTCAAAGTTCATTTCTCCTTCCTTCTTAGGAATAGGAGCCCAATTTTATTTAAGGGGATGAGCAATGAACCTAGTTTAATAAAAGCACACAAAAGATTTCCCTGGTACCCTTATACCTTACAGCTTCGTCATGAAACTGAGTTCTCCTCCTTGAAAGAGAAGAGTAAATGTATGTCATGTGGGCAGCACAGTTTGCTTAAAAGGAGCTGATTAAACCAGACAAGGCTCTTTCTGTCCTCTTTTTTTGCCATTTTGACTTTTCTCCTCCTTCTGTGTATACCTGAAATTAAAAAAAAAAAAAAAAAAAAATTAAAAAAAAAAAAAAAAGAAATCTGGGTGCTTAATGCCAGTGTGGAGCTGTTAGTGACGCTGTTATTAAATCTCCTATGAGACAGGTCTTTATAGATAAGGAAGCATGATGCTGGGGGATAAAGTAACAGGCTTCACATCCTTTTCCTAAGAAAGGCCAAAGAGGACTTGAGACTCAGAACCATCTGATTACAAACCTATGTTCTTAGCTGCTACCTCATTCTGCTATGAGCCAAGGGTGCTTGTGGCCAACCTTTGGGAAATAAGTTGTACCGGGGCCTGTTTGGGGTGGGACTAGAGGTCAGCCCCTTCCCTGATACAGCGGGAAGGTTTCTGCCAAGTTCCCCTGAGCGGCTTGTGCTACCCGGACCTGAAGCCTGATCACTGGCTCTGCAGTCCCACGGCTACCTCCACAGGCCGGGCCTAAGGATCAGCTTCCCTGCTGGGACCTTTGAGCTCTCAGCTTCCAGGGAGCCAGCTTCACTGCACTGGTTGACCTGCCCAGCCAGGATGGAAACACTCCCCAGGGCTTCTTTTTCCAACCTCCACACGCTCAGTTAGATTAGGTTTCCATGAAATATGTATGCTTTTTCCTATGGTTCTGGGAAGTCTATGGCTGCCAGCATCAGCTGGGCAGGCTGATAAGTCAGGCTGAGGAGAGCTACTTTTTTATTTAGCTGTTTGTCCTCCACCAACAGTCAGATGGCAAAGAATCTGTCTGCAATGCAGGGGACTCAGGTTTGATCCCTGGGTCGGGAAGATCCCCTGGAGGTGGGCATGGCTAACCCCTCCAGGATTCTTGCCTGGAGAATTCCAAGGACAGGGGAGCCTGGTGGGCTACAGTCCATGGGGTTCCAAAGAGTTGGATACAATTGAGTGACAAACACTTTCACTTCATTAAGGGGCTGGAGTATCTTCATGTTTTGAGGGTAGCTTGGGATCAGAAAGGCTGCCCACAAACTGGTTCTGTGGGTGGCAGGGCAGGTACAGTGGATTGTTCTCAGGCAAATCATTCAGTCGAGAGGCAGGACAGGGCCTATCTGGTGTGACATGAGGCCCCTAGTTCTATCCTGCTGCCCTCAAACTTCCCACTTGTCTCCAACCCCAGAAACTCTACCAATAGCAGAGATGCATATCTTTCATCTTGAAGCCTGTGAGACCTTCAGCGGGTTTCCCAACCCAGTTGAAAACTTGAATTGTGTTTAGGGTTAGGGTTGTTGTGTTTATCTTAGGATTCAGCCTTGCCTAATCAAGTGGAGAGCTGATGGTGGGGTGCCATGAGAGGCCACTGGCGGGGTTCGGGGGTGGGTTGCTGCTTATATGAAAAATAAAGGAGTTTGTGGGGGAGGATCTTAGGGTTAGAGAAGAGAAAGTTAAAGCCATACTTTGGTTCAAGGGGTAAGGAAGGGGATGAAGGTGAGGTGGGGCAAACTCTTTTCCCATCAGAAGAAGCAGCTATGGTAAAGGATTTGGTGCCAGCCACATGAGCTGTGTGTGTCCGTGTGTGTGTGTGTGTGTGTGTGTGTGTGAGTTGGACCATATAGAAGGCTGAGCACCAAGAATTGATATCTTTGAACTGTGATGCTGGAGAAGACTCTTGAGAGTCCCTTGGACAGCAAGGAGACCAAACCAGTCAATCCTAAAGGAAATCAGTCCTGAATATTCATTGGAAGGACTGATGCTGAAGCTGAAACTCCAATACTTTGGCCACCTGATGTGAAGAGCTGACTCATTGAAAAAGACCTTGATGATGGGAAAGATTGAGGTCAGGAGAAGAAGGGGGAGACAGAGGATGAGGGTTGGATGGCATCAATGACTCAGTAGACATGAGTTTGAGCAAACTCTGGGAGAAAGGACAGGGTAGCCTGGCATGCTGTAGTCTATGGAGCTGCAGAGTCGAACATGACTTAGCGATTGAACAATAACAACTACACACGAGCTGTGTTCCTGCCTGCTTTGTGGAAGCCGCATGCTGCTCTGTATCAGCCCCAGTAGCTCCAGGTGATGCACTGACTGTGAAGTGCGGGCCATGGTGCTGGATATCCCTGGACTCTGTGTACCCTGGTGCTGCTTTAGTGGCATCAGTGGCGGTGTCAGCGCTGGGGGACAACCACCCCAGCAGACATAAGCAGCACAGCTGCCACCTCTGTCGCTAGTGCTGGCTGCTGCTGCTGCTAAGTCGCTTCAGTCGTGTCCGACTCTGTGCGACCCCAGAGACGGCAGCCCACCAGGCTCCCCCGTCCCTGGGATTCTCCAGGCAAGAACACTGGAGTGGGTTGCCATTTCCTTCTCCAATGCATGAAAGTGAAAAGTAAAAATGAAATTGCTCAATCGTGTCCGACTCTTAGCGACGCTGGAGGGGTGCTTAGTTTTAGGTGTCAACTTGTCTAGGCTATGGTGGGAGATTGGAAAAAAAGCAGGTTGCTTTTCTTAATGTGTGTGGGCCTTAGCCAATCAATTGAAGACCTGAATTGAACAAAAAGGCTGACCTACCCATAACTTGAGAGAGAATTCTGCTTCCTGTGCCTTTCAAACTGGGACATCAGCTCTTCCTGGTTCCATGGACTCTGGATTTTGGACTCACTTGTCAGACTCCAGAATTGTGTGTGTCAACTCCTTATAATAACTCTTTTCATCTATATCTATACCTGAAGCTAATCTCCTAATGATGCTTCGAAAAACCGTTAACTGTCCAGAAACATCACCACGGGGGCCCAAAATAAAGGTTTACCTTTAACCTCATCACACCTGTCATGGAGTAGCCAAACCACCTGGGGAGGCTGAGTGAACTGAGAAACACATGTGGAAATTTCTAGAATTATCTGACTAAATCTTTAGAAAGAATGGTTTATTTCCTTAGAGTGAGTGGGCGCTTAGAGGATGTCACCAAAGAGATACACTTGTGAGGCCTTGCGGTAGGCTGAAAAATGGTCCCCTAAGGATGACCATAGGAGAAGGCAATGGCACCCCACTCCATTACTCCTGCCTGGAAACTCCCACGGACGGAGGAGCCTGGTGGGCTGCAGTCCATGGGATCACTGAGAGAGTCGGACATGACTGAGCGACTTCACTTTCACTTTTCAGTTTCATGCATTGGAGGAAGAAATGGCAACCCACTCCAGTGTTCTTGCCTGGAGAATCCCAGGGACATTGGGGCCTGGTGGGCTGCCATCCATGGGGTCGCACACAGTCAGACACGACTGAAGTGACTTAGCAGCAGCAGCAGCAAGGATGACCATAGGCTTCCCGGGTGGCTCAGATGGTAAAGAATCCATCTGAAATAAGGGAAACCTGGGTTCAATCCCTGGGTTGGGAAGATCCCCTGGAGGAGGGCATGGCAACCCACTCCAGTATTCTTGCCTGGAGAATCCCCATGAACAGAGGAACCTGGTGGGCTATAGTCCATGGGGTTGCAAAGAATCAGACACAATTGAGTGACTGAGCACAGCACAGCACAAGGATGACAACGACCTAATCCTCAGAACCTATGACTGTGTTACCTTTCATGGCAATAGGGACTTTGTGGTGAGTAAGTTAAAGATTGTGAAATGAGGAGTTTGTCCTGGATGGTCCAGGCAGGCTCAGTGTAACTGGAATGGTCTTCATAAAGAGGTAGAGAGGATCAGAGAAGAGGGCGGGAGATGTGAAGGTGGTCGTAGCAGTTGCAGCCGTGTGCTTTACAGATGGAGGAAGAGGTCACGAGCCAAAGATGCTGCTGGTCTCCAGAAGATGGAAAAGGCAAGAGAGACAAATAGCTGGAAAACACATTACTGTCCCTGAGTAGGGACAGTAGGGTAGGGCATGAAGACATCAGCTGGGCAGAAGGCAAGCCTGTCTTTACACAAGTAGGGAGGCAGACCCTGAGGACGGCTCCCCAAACTGCACAGACTGATGTACTGACAACACAGAGCAGCTGAACTGATCCTGGAACTAGCTTCCCCCAACTGTCTTACTACACTACAAAAACATATGCACCCTTCCGGGTGAGATCATTGTTTAGGAGGGTTTTCTGGTGTGACAGCCAGGTGTGTCTGAACAGACCCAAATCTTGGCTGAGTTTCCTGGGGGCATCTCAAAATTTTGTGTGGGGGCTGGGCATTTTTTGGAGACACAAAGCTTTGCTATTTATTTCCCTTGTGCATAAGGCGGGTCCATCCCATGGGAGAGAAGGGTGTGGAGACCCTCTTGCTGCCCCAGGATTTTGCTTTGTTTAATGGTTGCACAGTACGAGACAAGGCGGTTTGCTTATCTGATCTGAAGGCTTTGATGTGTGGTGCAGGTGACCTGAGATGGTTTCTACTGGGAAGGAATAGTGGAGGGATAGAGTGCTGCTCAGCCAGCCCACAGCAAGGAGGGGTGTAATTGTTGCTGGGGAGTGAGGCTGTGGTTCTGTTTTTTCTCTCTCTCTCCCATCTTGTAGTTTTTCTAAGTTTGGCTTGGCTGCCCAAATAATCTGATTTTCACATTCTGTCTTTGTGTTTGCTTTAACTATTTTTAGATCCTTAGTTGGCAGCTGTTCTTCCCCCAAATACTTGAAGAACTTCCAATTTCACAGTCAGATGAGGCAAAGTTGAGGTGGCTGGGAAGAAACCCCTTCCCACTGCCGCCTTCCTGAGTCACCAGGACACGGGTGGCCTGGACTCAGCAGGGCGTGCACTGGCCCGCAGTTGGCGTCCTCTGTGGGAAAGCTCCAAAGGAGGCTTTCTCACGCGACCAGAGAGCTCACGTCACCTCCTGTGAATGCAACTCATGGCAACATTTTGAGGGCAGCCCTAGAAGTCCTTTCTTGGGAGAACTTTCGCTAGCTCTTCTAAGGTTCTGTTTGCCAGAATGGGCAAAAGTAGGATATCTGATGGCAAACTTATATGGCAAATGCGTGGGTTTTAAACTCAGCTGAGATTTCAATACTACTTTCTGATCCCTCAGTCATTCCCTGGGTATTTCTTCTCTAAATCCTGACATTGCTTGGTGACCACCTGGGTTCAAGTCCTGGCTTTGCCACTTTCCCCCACGTGACCATAACCTCTAAGCCTCAGTTTTCTCTGCTGTAAAATGGATATGATGATAATAGTGTGTCCCTCCTGGAGTTGTGGGGAGGATTAAATGAGTCAATATATATGAAACACTGATGACAGTGCCTGACATATAACACACACTACGGAGGTGTTAGCTATGTTCTCAGGCGACGGCGTTGCTGTGCTGCTGTCTCATGACTGAGGAAATAGAGGCCTCTACTACCAATGATCTCAGCTCTGTTCCATTTCAAAAACTGATATTTCTAGTTCAAATCTTATATTCTGTGTATGTTAATTTTACAATTAGACAAACAACATCAACACTTTGCCTTGGATTGTTTTTAACTGATTGAGTACCCAATAAAACCTGAGTCATCTGAAAAAAAAATCAGTATTTCATGAATTTTTATCCTCTTCTTGTTGATCTCAAAGGACAAACGACTCCTCCTCTTTGTCAGTACTAACCCTTCTGCCTGTGGGCTTGATCACTGCTCTTGTCTTTAAGTCTGGGTCTCGAGGGCTTTCCCGTCTTGGGTTACACCTTTTCTTCATGGCTGTACTTCTTAATTTCAAAGGAAGTCCTGAGTAAAATACTTTCATAGTAGGGTAAAATATAAATAAATTAAAAAAAATCAACCAGAATCTCACTGAACTGGCCCCCTCTCCAACTTTAAGATTATGAGTGGTTCTTCCCACTCAAACCAATTGGTCTTTCTATGTATCTATTTCATCACATCATCCCCCTGCCTCCAAGGGTCTCCACTTTCCACAGAAAAATATTCATCTTCTTCAGGTTGTTGCTGGAGCTCTTTGTCATCCACCTTCCCATCCTTCTCTCCTTCCCAGGTGGCTTTTGTGAGCCCCCAACCTTTGTTCCAACTTGTTTCTCTACCTTGTAAAATTCTACTGGTGATTCAAGCTCCACAGTGAATGTTATCTGTTGGGTAAAGCCTTCCTTTTTTATCCGCAGTCAGCAGCACTGGCTGCCTCTGTACTTGATCACATTGTGTTCAAACTTCTAATGAAGCCCTTATCACACATTACCACCTGTGCAGGTGCATATTTACATGATTCTTTAGATTTATGGCATTTGGCTGTTGTGTGATTCTCTCTCACTCAGCACTCCTGGAGATGGCTGAAATATCAGCAGGGAGTTCTTCCTCAAAGTTGCATGCATAGGCATTTAGCGTACTTTTGGAAGTAGCATGCTACAAATTGTCCTAGATCTCCATTTGCAACTGGAGGAGGGCACTTTAGGGGCTTGTCTTACGAGCACCCCTGTCAGGTGTATCTTTTGTGGTTTCTTCAGGAGACAGGGGTAACTCATCTATGTCAGGTTTTCTGCTGTGCATTTGCCTTCCTGAGTTATTTAGAATCTAGTCCTCACTGAACTTTGAGTCAGGGGTTCTCAATGGCAACCCACTCCAGTATTCTTGCCTGGAGAATCCCAGGGAAGGAGGAACCTGGTGGGCTGCCGTTTATGGGGTCGCACAGAGTTGGACACGACTGAAGCGACTTAGCAGCAGCAGCAGCAGCAGCAGCAGACTTTAGCAGACGTCAGAGTCACTTGGCAGTGGAGGTGAGAGCTGGTCAGAGGCAGGTGAAGACGGGGAAGGGGAAGAAGGATGTGTTAAAATGCAGATGGTGGTGGCCCCACCTCCAGGGTTTATGATTCCCAGAAGGTCCCAGATGGGGAGCTCAAATGTGCATGTCAAGTAAGGCCCCAGGAGAGGCTCATGCTGCTGGTCTGGGGACCATACCTGGAAAACCTGTGTTCTTAGAAGAAGGACAGGCTTAGACCCTGCTTCCCTCCATGGTCACCACCCTACACTTTCCTTCTGTCTCAGTGGCAATGGCCACAGGCTTTTCCTCTGCTTACTACCATCACTTCTTGTGACTTCCACTCACTTTATATCCATTCCTTGCTTTTCCCTGGCCCTCTTTTCTTTCTCCAACATGCCTATTATGAACACCCAAAGGACAAAGATTATGCCAGTGAGGTTTTTATATCCTCATTGTCCACAATGAGTGACATACACTAGATACTTGAATAAACTTGAGAATAATTGAGGTGGATGTCTGGTCCTGGCCCTGCTATTGCACTTTGTTCTTTTGGCAGTGAGTTAAATATTCTCCCATCCATTTCTATTGTTGGTAAAATGAAGGGAATGGTGTTTGACAGTAGATATGCATTAGAGAATTGGGTACAAAAACAAGTCTGCCTAGGAAGAAGGTGAATCAATAACCTGTTAATCAATCAGGTGGAGGCAGTGTCCACTGGTGCCGCTGGGAGTGGTTGTGCTGGGCAGCCGAGAGCCCAGGTGGCCTGCAAAGCTGTTTCCCGGGCAGGCTGCTTCCAAGACTTGTTCCTGAATGTTCTCCACAGGAACACAAGCTACTGCAGCATCCATGAGAAGAATTTTCCCTGAAGAATTTCAGTTTGGGAAAAGAAATAAGGAAATGTGAGCCATTACATAGCTGCTCTGGCCTAACACTTCACAGGATAGTAATATAAAAGTTGACTTTAAAAAATAATGATGTCTACTTTTTTCTGACTTAAAAAATTAATTTACATTTTTTCAGGATACAAAATGTATCCTGAAGGACATAAGTTATCTACAACCTTCATACCCAGAAATTACCTGCATTTACATGTTGAATTATTTTCTTCCTTTCAGTGTCTTTTTTGACCTTGTGCATGTGTGTGTGTGTGTGTGTGTGTGTGTATGTGTGTGTTGGAGGGACAGAATATTTTATGGGGTTTTAGCCTTTATATATTGTATGTCCTACTTTAAAAAACTAACCTTGCATTATAAAAATTTCTATTTCATCCATCAATCTTCAAAAACATAATTTTGGGGGATTTCCTTGGCAATCTAGGGGGCATGGGTTTGATCCCTGGTCAAGGAGCTAGGATCTCACATGCCAAATGATGTGACCAAAAAAAAATACACACAATTTTTAATCTTTATTTTTTTATTTAAAAAAAATTATAGTAAGTAAACCCAAGGATTCACAATTATATATAGTAGAAAAGAGAAATTTTCTCTTCTCTAAATTCATTTCCCAAAAGAAATCACTGCCAACAGCTTGAGACTTTTTATTCCAGGCATAGTTAGTAATTTAAAGTTTAAAGAAAATAAACAAATGGGTTTATATCATTCTGCCACTTGCTCTTAAAAAAGATTTAGCATTTTGTAGCCACTTCTTTCATACAAAAAAAAAGTAAAAACGTGATTATTTTCGCTAGCTATTCCAAGATTCTATTATCGAACACTCCCATTGTTTGGCATTTTCAATATTCTAAAGAATGCTGAGAACACCCTAATATAGACGTCTTTATCTGTGGGAGGTAGTGAGTGAGTGAAGGTCACTCAGTCGTGTCCAACTCTGAGACCCCATGGATTATACAGTCCATGGAGTTCTCTAGGCCAGAATACTGGAGTGGATAGCCTTTCCCTTCTCCAGGGGATATTCTCAACCCAGGGATCGAACCTAGGTCTTCCACATTACAGGTGGATTCTTTACCAGCTGAGTCACAAGGGAAGCCCGAAAATACTGGAGTGGGTAGCATATCCCTTCTCCAGTGGATCTTCCTGACCCAGGAATCAAACTGGGGTCTCCTGCATTGCAGGCAGATTCTTTACCAACTGAGCTATGAGGGAAACCCCCATGGGAGGTAGGACATTTTTAATGGCACTTGTATGCTAAGCAAGTCAGTATCAAGGATTCAGTCTTCAAATAGGGCTCTTGACTTTGGTCTCACCTTGACTCCTGACCTCACCCCTCACTCCCACCAATGTCTCAAGGACCTTTGGGGTTGAGTGCTGTCTGCAGGGTGGATCACTGAACTCTGGGTCCCTTACTTGGTCCCTCAGGTCACGCTCAAGGTGGCATTTTCCCAGAGGAAGGAAATGTTTTGAAAAATTCAGAGCAGCATAAATGTCCTGGAGGGTAAGAGGGTTCTTATCATTCATCCCTGTGAACACCCAGGGTCAGGGGGTCTAGGATGAATCCTGCTTCCCCCTTCACCCCCTCAATTGGAAGTCTTCTAGCTCCATCTCTGCTCCTGAAACCCACTAGAACAAACAGCTTTTGTATATGATGCTGAAAACTCAGCTTCTCTGTAGAGCAGTGCCAAATCAAATCTCAGAGACAGAGTCCTGGTTGAGGTAGAAAAAGATAGTTTTATCGCTTTGCCAGGCAAAGGGGGACACAGTGGGCTACTGCCTTCAAAACCATCAGTCCCCACTTTGGAAACATAAGGAGAAGTTTTATAGTAAATGAGGGCATGATCAGTTTCTGGACATTTCTTCTGATGGGTTAGTAGTGAGGTAAGTGGGAGTCAGCATCAACCTTCAAGTCCAACTGGTCTGGGTCTGCATGCTTGTGGACAGGATGCCATTAACTTCTCCCACCTAGGGGGGATTTCAGTATCTGTAAAATAGCTCAAAGATATTGTTGTATGTATTGATGGGGAAACAGGACCTTGCCCTAAGGCTGCTCTTGACTGTTTGTTTCTCCCCAGACTTGCATCACCTCCCTTCCCTAATTAACAACTGTTTGAATCTGCCTATTGGAACTCAGGGAGGGTCATGGAGGACGAAAAAAGGCTGTTTCCTATAATCAAAAAAATGGGGGACATAGAAAGGCCTTTGTGCCCAGGAACCCCACAGGGATCTGCATGGTATCAGATAGAAACTTCTGAAGTTATCAGGATGATTAAATGTGGAGGACAATGTTACTGGTCCTCCCAGAAAGTCAGATTCACTGCTTATGTAGGGGAGGGGTGGGATTTTGACAGAAAGCTCTCAAGACAATGGGTAGCAGAGCTAAAGTCTTTTGAAAGGGAGTGCGTAGACCCTTCTTGGATGAAACCAGAAATACATGCAGTTTTACATGACAGGAATATGTGCTTCTTGGTGAAAGACTGGAGAGGGTTCACAGTTCACTGGGAATGAGCAGGAAATCACCTCCTCCCAAGATGCACAGAGATAAGGGAGGAATCCTGAGTCCTTGAGGAATACAGCTGATGTGTGATTATTCCAGGCCTGGGACACAGTTCAAGGGTCTTGGCAGCCATTTCTCATTTCCTCCAGCATTCTTTCTCTGGAAGCATCTCTGTCATAATCCCCTCCCTGAGATGGTGCAGTAGGGGAAAGGATGAGCCTAGAAAGAAAAGAAGCCATAAAGGCACAAAGACTTCTCCTCCAGACCCAGGGTTGGGAGTTTTATGATGGATGGTTATCGTGCAGACTGGGGGCTCTTCAGAGTCTCACAGGGTGTGTGCCTGGTGGTCACATCTCTGATCCTTTGAGCTAGACCTACCAAGCAGGAACCTATGGGACCTTCCAGGGACAGGACCCACTCTCACCCCTTGACCATCACTCCCCACCCATGATCTGTCTGCTTCTTGTTTCATGAAAAACTTTAGCCTTCTAGGCCTTCCCTGAGTTCCAAAGAACAAATTTAATCAGAGAGATGAGAAAATACAGAAACAAAGGAAAACAGTTAAGCAAGACAAAACAATATAGTTTAGCCATTAAATAAAGTCAAGGACATTTAGTGCCTCCTCATTGGTTCTTGATAATATTCTGAGTCATATCCTTGAGTTGAAATCTCCACGAGGTGGAAGAAATCAACAGCATGCTGACCGCAAGCACATAGACCCCATACTAGATGGAACCAGAAGGTTGATGATGCTGACTCCCGATTACCTTACCACCAACCAATCAGAAGAATGGCCAAGGGCTGATCACACATCCCAAGACCCTTTCCCTCACCCTGTCTTTAAAATATCTTTTTGTAAAAGGGGAAGTTCGGGCCTTTTGAGCATTGGTGGCCCACACTCCTTGCTTGGCCTTGCAATAAATGCTGCACTTCCCTTCACCACAGCCTGGTGTCAGTAGACTGGCTTTATTTCAGCAGGGTGAGTGGACTCAAGTTTGGTTTGGTAACATATGGGTCAGGATTCAATCAGAGAAGCAGAGTCACTGGGAATGAATATCTATACCAGGGACTTCCATGGTGGCACAGTGGATAAGAGTCTGTCTACCAATGCAGGGAAAACAGGTTTGATTCCAGGGAGGATTCCATGTGCTGAGAAGCAGCTACACCCATGCACCACGACTACTGAGCCTGTGCCCTAGAACCCGCTAGCTGCAACTGCTGAAGTCCGTGTTCCTATAGCCTGTGCTCCACAAGAAGAGAAGCTCCCACAATGAGAAGCCCGCAAACCACACCTAGAGAGTAGCCCACACTTGCCACACTTAGAGAAATCTGCACGTAGCTACGAAGACCCAGCGTAGTGAAAAATAAAACAAATTAATAAAAAGGAATATCTATCCTAAATCCCTGCAACAAAGTATTTCTGTGTATTATATATAATATAATGCTTTTATATTATATATTTGCATAGATAGTTCTTACTATTGGTAAGGTCAAATTCCTGCAACAAATCATAGATAGATAGATAGATGTGGTTGGCTAATAATATTATATGTGGGAGACTATTTATTGGTCTCTATTCACACTATTTATTGGTAAGGTCAAACTTCTGAAACACATTATATGCCTATATATGTGACTGTGAAGTAGAAGAGAACAAAGGACAAGCTGGAACCCACAGGATGAGTGGGGTCTCATGAGGATAAACTTAAGCCCATGTCAGTTCTCACTGCCTCTGAACTGGGTGGTATGAGCCACCACCATGATAAGCTGAGGCTCTTCATCAAGGTGTGAAACACACTCCTGGTCCAGAAACTGCACAAGCTGAAGAGTTCAGGAGAAGGCAGAGCAGTTGCAGCCCTGGCTTCTTCTCGCCAAAGAGATGAGCCAGCAGATAAATGAGCACACGCGTGAGCTTTTCAACACCTGCAGCTTCCCTTCCATCCCCAACTCCAATCTCCCACAAGAATCTCTCTTGTGGCCCATCCTAACCAGAAACACTGAGCCAAAAAAGGAATCTAGCAAATGTAGGGTAGCTTAACCACACTGACACATCACACAGATACTGGAGTCTGCTTCCTGACCGTTTGGCACTCATACACACCCTGAAACCACACTTTTTAATCTCCAAATAAAGACAGTAGCAAAGTCATCCTTCCACCTACCATAATACGACTATTTAGTGTGAAAACAGAAACATTCTAGCCATTTCTCCAAAAAAGAATATAGAATCCTTTCTTTGGTCTTTGGGTAAAGTTTCTTCTTCCCCTAGGAGATTCACACACCCTCTTTTACATCCTCTACTTTAAATATTGAGATTAAAATACCAGGAAGGTAGATAAGGCATTCTGTAGGTTCATAGATGGTAGTTTTGGCAGAAGACCTGCAGGGAGGAAAGGCAAATTTCTACCCAGTGACTACGCTTCCATGATATTCCATAAATATCCCATAAATATCCACTGGGAATATTTCCCTTTTCCACTGTCATTCTGGCTCATCCAAGAGTGAGGCTATAATGAGGCAGTCACCCGCTTTCAGGTACAGAATCAATTGTGAACCATACCCCAAACTTCTTCATTCTTCTCCTCAACCAATTGTCATAGGGAATATCCTATGAAGCCATAGGTGTGGGTTAAAAGAGAGAAAGTGATGAGAAGATAGAGGAGCTGTGGTGGTGATGGTTTAGTCGCTAAGTCATGTCTGACTCTTGCAACCCCAGACTGTAGCCTGCCAGGTTCCTCTGTCCATGGGATTCTCCAGGCAAGAATACTGGAGTGGGTTGCCATTTCCTTCTCCTGGGGATCTTCCTGACCCAGGAATCAAACCCGGTCTCCGGCATTGCAGGTAGATTTTTACCGACTGAGCTAGAGGGAAGCCCTAGAGGAGCTGTAGGGATCTGATTTACTTCTTTGTGCAACTTGAATCTTTAAACCTGCTTGACTCTGATCTCATATGTACTACTTCCATATGATGATGGAATGCTGTTGTGGGTCAGACATCCCCCCCGGTCCCCCCCCACCCCACCCGTTTACAATGTGTAGCTCAAGTCATATAATAATGTAGTGTCCTATGGTCAGGAGCATTTTGTCTCCATCAGCGCCCAGCAGAAAGCCCAAAGCTGTTGTTGTTTCTCAAAGGAAAGTAGTTATCTGCAGAGGATAGCATGACTTTTCTCCCACATCCTAAGAATCTGCCCTGTGAATCACATACAAGTGCTTTCCAAAGCCTCCAGACATCATGCCTACCAGCCACTTCCACTTCAAGCGTGATTGGACCCGTGGGTTCTGTGGTCCAAGTGTCAGAGCAGCTGGCATGGCAGACCTGCTTTAAAGTCTTCTCTTGTTCTGGGACCCACTCAAAACAGGAAGCTTTTTGAATCACTTGGTGAACGGGTATGTGTTGCTTCCAAAATCCAGAGAACCGCTATGCAGGATGGGGCAAATATAGCAATTTGTCCTTCACATTGGAAGAGATATCACAACATGCCTCAGACAATGAAATTTCATTAAGGTTTTTATGGAATTTATTTCCC
Source organism: Bos mutus (assembly GCF_027580195.1). Taxonomy (NCBI): domain Eukaryota; kingdom Metazoa; phylum Chordata; class Mammalia; order Artiodactyla; family Bovidae; genus Bos; species Bos mutus. The sequence goes on along the minus strand of NC_091618.1, from coordinate 72,523,950 downwards.
TTACCTTACTTAGATGTTACCTCAGTATGCCTGAAGTTTGCTCACCAGGTTCAATTATCATAATATCATCAGTGAAATGGACAAGCCCAGTATCTTATGGGATGGAAAGGTAGTCATGTCCCTATGGACTAGATTGTGGAACAGGACTGGAGAGTTTCTATAGCCCTAAAATAGAACAATGAAGGTATATTACTGGCCTTGCCAGCTGAAAGTAAACTACTTCTAATGATCTTATTAATAGGTATAGAGAAGGAGGCATTTGATAGACCAATAGCTGCATACCAGGTGCCAGAGGATGTGTCGATCTGCTACAACAACAAAGCCACATCTGGAAGAGCAGCTGCAACTAAATATACCACCTGATTAAGTTTAAGGTAATTCAAGTTCCATCTGTTTTCAACACAGGTGAACAATTATAGGCTAGTTGTGTGGCATGTGGTAGTAATCGCCATGCCTGCACCTTTCAAGTCTTCAGTAGTGACAACAGCCCCCACAATGTCTCCTGAAATGTGGTACTGCCTTTGGTTTTTGATTTTCCTGCGTATAGTACTAATGGCTTCCCTTGGTCTTTCCTAGCACGATAGTCCTCATTCTACAGATTAGGGATTCTGCTATGTCTATTCCAACTATGCAGCCCAGATCTGGGCAAGTAACCACAGGATGATTTCAGGAACCCACTGAGCTCCCTATGAAGTGTAACTGTACCAGAATTCCATCAGCCATTTGGTCAATAGAACCCCTGCTCTGACTGGTGGACTACGGTGACATTTTAGACTTTTTAGGAAATCATGCACATCCAGATTCAGTGTTCCAGAATCCTTCCCCAGTGCACAGCCTCTCTGGTAAACAGTCAGAGATCTTTGGAGAGAAGGATGGGAGGGAGTTAAACAAGATATATTTTTGATGCTGGAGAGGTGCAGAGAAAAGGAAACCCTCTTAACACTTTTGGTGGGAATGTATTGAATAAATCAGTGCAGCCACTATAGAGAACAGTATAGAGGTTCCTCAAGAAGCTAAAAATAGAGTTATCATATGATCCTTTAATCCCATTCCTGGACATATATCCAAACAAAACCATAATTCGAAAAGATATATGCACACATATTTTCATAACAGCAGTATTTACAATAACCAAGCCATGGAAGCAACTTCAATGTCCATTGACAGATGAATGGATAAAGAAGATGTGGTGTGTATATATATATTTAATATTCATATTGTGTTATATATAATATAATAGGAATATTGAATGAATATGAATGAATATTATTCAACCATAAAAAGACTGAAATAATACCATTTGCAGCAACATGGATGGACCTAGAGATTATCAAACTAAGTGAATTAAGTCAGAAAGAGAAAAACAAATACCATATAATACCACTTGTATGTGGAACCTAAAATATGACACAAATGAACATATCTATAAACAGAAACAGACTCACAGTCATAGAGAACAGTTGTGTTTGTCAAAGAGGAGGGGGGGAGAGGGAATAATTGGGAGTTTGGGACTAGCAGACACAAACTGTTATATATGGGACAGATAAACAACAAGGTCCTACTGTGTAGCACAGGGAACTATATTCAATATCCTGTGATAAACTATAATGAGAAGAATATGAAAAAGAATGTATATGTGGATACCTGAGTCACAGCAGAAATTACACAACACCGTAAATCAACTATAATTCAATAAAAAAGATACAGTTTTGAGAGTGTGGCAGGCTTCTTCAAGGACCCACTGAGTGGGCTGGTGAACTGGCTTAAGTTTGGAGATGGACTGAAAGGCTAAAACTTTCTAGTTTGGTAGCTTGAGTCAGAATTCTGTTCACTTAACTTCAAGCTTTGATGACTATACAAATAAAATAAGGCTTTAATATACCGTCCAACTATTTTGGTCCTAGGGACAGCAGGATCAGTTATTCAGTGCTAAAGATCTCTGTGAGTCAGACTTTTGATTACTGCCTGGACTCTTCTGTGCCACTCCAGAGTCCTATCATTCTCATCACACTTAGGAATCACAGTTGAGTCACAAGTCACACTATAACATCTGACCTACAGAGAAGAGCAATCACAAAACTCTTCAACAATGCTGGTGGAGGGTATCCTCTAATTAATTTATCACAGCCTTAGTGAAAAGCGTATCCTCTGGATCCCACCCAGAATGGATGAGGTGGTATTATACAATCTCTCCATCCTATCCATCCTAATCTCAGCAAGGAAGTTTTGGCGTCTCATCTTCGTTTACTATAGACCACTTTTGGATACAAATTTCACTCACTCAATCAAGCAAGATGTGAGAGCTATTCCAATTTCCTTGAGCTAAATCCTCAATTATGGAATCTTTACTCAGTGAGCCTGTATTGATTAGAGCTTTCCAGAGAAACAGAACCAATCAGGTGTGTGTGTGTGATTTATTACAGGGAATTGGCTCATATGACCATACAGATTAATTCCAAGATCTGCAAGGTGAGATTTGTGAGGTGAGTCCTAAGTCTGTAGGGTGAGTTGCTAAACTGGAGACCCAGGAGAGTTGATGGGGTGGTTCCAGTGAGAAAGTGGGCAGGCTTGAGATCCAAGAAGAGCTGATGTTTCAGTTCAAGCCAAAGGCCTGAAAAAGTCAATGTCCTAGTTTGAAGGTCATCAAGCAGGAAAGCTCTTCCTTACTTGGGAAAGTTCAGCCTTTCTGTTCTATTCAGATCTTTGACTGCCCACCCACATGAGAGAGAGCAACCTGCTTTACTCAGTCTACAGATGAATGTCCATCTCACCCAAAAACAGCTTCATAGAAATACCCAGTATAATATTTTACCAAACGTCTGGGCACTCTGTGATCAAATTAACACAGAGAATTAACCAATTTAGAGTCCTTATCAATAAGTTTGGATTGATTCAAGTTTATAATTCTTCTGTCTGAACCAACTAAGGCAGGAAAGGAGAGGGAGTGGAGGAGAAAGCTAGGATAGAGAATCTATATGGTATATAATGATCTCACTGGTCACTATTTATTCCATGATGTACATCCTTTAGAATCCCCAAGAGATTGATAAGGCACACTTCCTAACTAGCAAGGCAGCTAGCTATACCCTTAATTAGCTTATCTTTGTATTTTCAGCCTATTCTTATTGTTTGTATTGAGGTGAATAGACAACAGAACTAGGAAAGGATGCTATTGTCATCTGGATTCTATTCTTGCTCCTTCTTTTTGGAAGAAAAAGTACATAAATTCTAGTTTCTTTCTCTTTGAATGGGGTGTTGCTTTGTGGAAGTTGTGATGATTAGAGACACTGTAAAGACCTGAGTTCTGGCTTCCCAGGTGGCACAGTAGTAAAGAATCCACCTGCCAATGCAGGAGATGCAAGAGACTCCGGTTTGATCCTTGGGTTGGGAAGATCCCCTGACATAGGAAATGGCACCCGACTTGACTATTTTTGCCTGGAAAACTCCATGGACATGAGGAGCCTGCTGGGCTATAGTCCATAGTGTCGCAAAGAGTTGATCATGACTGAGCATGCGCACACTACTGTAAAGAGCTTGGCACAGAGTCAGCATGGAATAAAACACGTGGTGTCAATTCTTATCCTTAGGCCTGAGCATGCAAATAAATTCCATTCCCATCCTTTTTGCATGAATACTTCTGGAGAGCTTTTTTGCTTTTAAATCTTAAATTTTGTGTAATCAGAAAATTATCCCTTTCATGAAAAGTGAAAGTGAAGTTGCTCAGTCGTGTCTGACTCTTTGCGACCCCATGGACTGTAGTCTACCACACTCCTCCATCCATGGGATTTTTTAGGCAAGGGTACTGAAGTGGGTTGCCATTTCCTTCTCCAGAGAATCTTCCCAACTCAGGGATCGAACCCAGGTCTCCTGCATTGTAGGCAGACACTTTACCATCAAGAAAACTATCCGAAGGACCTGACATCACAGAGATAATGAGAAGGTGCTGTTTCGGAGTATTAGAAGCATACCAATGACTGGTTTATTTTGTGCAAACCTCATTGCAAATGCTGCTTGACCACATGGGGGAAAAAACAGGGTAGTGGAGCGTTTCAAAGCATGTATTCTAGAGCCAGTTGGTGAGGGTTTTAATCCTGGCTAGGCATGGCTTATCAAATCTCTTTGTACCTTGGTTTCTTAAACTGTACAGTGGGGGCTACTGTGCCTACTCCCAAGGTTTGCTCTGATGATTAAAGGTGTAAACACATTAAAGACCCTTAAAACAGCTGCTGGTACACTGTCCTTGTGCTCAGTAAGTATTGCTCTTGAAAGCAGGTCTCTGCAGTGTACTGTGGCTATGTATTAATAATATATGATCTTGGGGGGAAGCAGGGTGAAGGGGTTCATGGAAATAATTTTCACTGTTTTTGTAACATCTTGTGTGTCTTAAATTCTTTCAGAATAAAATGGTATAGAAACAAAAGGGAATCTCCTGACTCCAAAGCCTGTATCCATCCTTAGATGTCTCTTTCTTCATTATTAGGAAAAGGCATTTCTTAAATGTTCCTCTACAGTAGCTGCTCTGGCCTAAGGACTGCAAAGTTAATCAAAGAGTTCTTCAGGGTCCAACTATACATATAGAGAACAGCGTTAACTACTTATGGAGCAACTGATTACACCTAGAAGGAACTGCAAGTAACTTGTAGTTGAGAAGCCCAGAGGTTAAAAGCAATGACAGAAATATCACTCTGTCCAGTTTAACTATGAGTGGAAGACGTTGGCAAAAAATCTTTAGTAGCCTGAGTTCAGGATGTGTGTGCATATACACAACACACACTTGCCTTAGGAACCTCAGAGGTCATCTACTTGTCATGTGTATATGGCTCAGGTGTCTGATAAAGCCCCATTAAGAATGGAGAACATATGTTATAATCTTGTGCATCACATAAAGGAAAAGAAACAGGAGGAAAATACCCAGGAATATAATTTTTAAGACATTAAAAAGAACGACACATCCAAACCCCTACTGATCAGGTGATTTTTGCTACTCTCAGTTCAGTTCAGTTCAGTTGTTCAGTTGTGTCCGATTCTTTGCAACCCCGTGGACTGCAGCACACCAGGCCTCCCTGTCCACCAACTCCCAGAGTTTACTCAAACTCATGTCCATTGAGTCAGTGATGCCATCCAGCCATCTCATCCTCTGTTGTCCCCTTCTCCTCCTGCCTTCAATCTTTCCCAGCATCAGGGTCTTTTTTGCTACTCCAGGGAGGAACATAAAGATTTTTAGAGCCAAGGATGAAGAAGAAACAAAGAATTTTTTGACTCCTCCTACTTGCAAAATTATTCCTCCTTCAGAGGCTCTTGAACTCTAGGAAGTATTCCAGAGAATATATGTTCAGACAAAAGTTCCTAGTTGTAATGTTTCTCTCAGCGTTCTTCAAGGGCAGTGAGAAGGTAGAGTCTCTCAAATGGGAATATGAGTGGTTTGAAACATATTTAAATTGTAATAACATTTATATTTGGAAAACAAACCAAAAAAACCATTTTTGTAATTCTAACTAGAAAAGTAAAACTCAGTATAGTCTTGGCTAGGAAGGCTATGTCAAAAAACAAAACCAAAACAAAACAGACTCTTTTGCACATTAATAATTCTTAGGGTGGTGATGAAAATTTTTAATCAAATGGTAGATGTGTGGTCAGTTGCTCAGTTGTGTCCAACTCTTTGTGACCCCAGGGACTGTAGCTCGCCAGGCTACTCTGTCCATGGGGTTTCCCAGCAAGAATACTTGAGTTCATTGCCATTTCCTACTCCAGGGAATAATCACCATGGTGTGATCACTCACCTAGAGCCAGACATCCTGGAATGTGAAGTCAAGTGGGCCTTAGAAAGCATCACTATGAACAAAGCTAGTGGAGGAGATGGAATTCCAGTGGAGCTATTTCAAATCCTGAAAGATGATGCTGTGAAAGTGCTGCACTCAATATGCCAGCAAATTTGGAAAACTCAGCAGTGGTCACAGGACTGGAAAAGGTCAGTTTTCATTCCGATCCCAAAGAAAGGCAATGCCAAAGAAAGCTCAAACTATCACACAATTGCACTCATCTCACACGCTAGTAAAGTAATGCTCAAAATTCTCCAAGCCAGGCTTCAGCAATACATGAACCATGAACTTCCAGATGTTCAAGCTGGTTTTAGAAAAGGCAGAGGAACCAGAGACCAAATTGCCAACATCTGCTGGATCATTGAAAATGCAAGAGAGTTCCAGAAAAACATCTATTTCTGCTTTATTGACTATGCCAAAGCCTTTGACTGTGTGGATCACAAGAAACTGTGGAAAATTCTTCAAGAGATGGGAATACCAGACCACCTGACCTGCCTCTTGAGAAACGTATATGCAGGTCAGGAAGCAAGAGTTAGAACTGGACATGGAACAACAGACTGGTTCCAAATAGGAAAAGGAGTACGTCAAGGCTGTATATTGTCCCCCTGCTTATTTAACTTATATGCAGAGTACATCATGAGAAATGCTGGGCTGGAAGCAGCATAAGCTGGAATCAAGATTGCCGGGAGAAATATCAATAACCTCAGATATGCAGATGACACCACCCTTATGGCAGAAAGTGAAGAACTAAAAAGCCTCTTGATGAAGGTGAAAGAGGAGAGTGAAAAAGTTGGCTTAATACTCAACATTCAGACAACAAAGATCATAGCATCTGGTCCCATCATTTCATGGGAAATAGATGGGGAAACAGTGGAAACAGTGTCAGACTTTATTTTTGGGGGCTCCAAAATCACTGCAGATGGTGATTGCAGCCATGAAATTAAAAGATGCTTACTCCTTGGAAGAAAAGTTATGACCAACCTAGATAGCATATTAAAAAGCAGAGACATTACTTTGCCAACAAAGGTCCATCTGGTCAAGGCTATGGTTTTTCCTGTGGTCATGTATGGATGTGAGAGTTGAACTGTGAAGAAAGCTGAGTGCCAAAGAATTGATGCTTTTGAACTGTGGTGTTGGAGAAGACTCTTGCGAGTCCCTTGGACTGCAAGGAGATCCAACCAGTCCATTCTAAGGAGATCAGTCCTGGGATTTCTTTGGAAGGAATGATGCTAAAGCTGAAACTCCAGTACTTTGGCCACCTCATGCGAAGAGTTGACTCATTGGCAAAAACTCTGATGCTGGGAGGGATTGGGGGCAGGAGGAGAAGGGGACGACATAGGATGAGATGGCTGGATGGCATCACCGACTCGATGGACATGAGTTTGAGTGAACTCCAGGAGTTGGTGATGGACAGGGATGCCTGGCATGCTGCGATTCATGGGTCGCGAAGAGTCAGACATGACTGAGTGACTGAACTGAACGGAACTGAACTCCAGGGAATCTTCTGGACCCAGCGACCAAACCTGTATCTCTTGTGTCTCCTGCACTGGCACAGAGATCTTTACCATGGAGACACCTGGGAAGCCCCTCATCAAATGGTGATATGGGTTAAAAAAAACTATTGACTCAGATAACTACAAATAGAATTAGCATATGATCCAGCAATTCCACTCCTGGGTATATATCTGGACAAAACTATAATTCAAAAAGGTACATGCACGTTTATGTTCAAAGCAGCACTATTCACAATGGCCAATACATGGAAACAGCCTAGATGTCCATCACCGGTTAAATGGGTAAAGATGTGGTGCATATGTACATCAGACTGCTACTCAGCCACGAAAAAGAACAAAATAATGCATTTACAGCAACACAAATGCAACTAGAGATTACCATGACAAGTGTGTCAGAAAGAGAAAGACCAATATCGTATGAAATCACTTAGCTACAGAATCGAAAAGATGACACAAATGGAGCTATTATGAACTAGAAGCAAACTTATGAACATAGAGAGCAGACTTGCAGTTGCCAAGGGGAAGGGATTTGGGGAAGGGATGGATTGAGAGACTGGGGTCAGCAGATGTAAGTAAGCTATTATATATAAATGGATAAACAACAAGGTCCTACTGCATAGCACAGGAAACTATACTCAACATCCTGTGACAAACCATAATGGAAAGAACATTAAAAAAAAAAAAAAATATATATGTATAACTGAATCTGCTGCACAGAAGAAATTAACACAACATTGTAAATCAACTATACTTTAATTAAAAAAACAATTTATATAGACAACTATTAAATATATATAAATTTATATTTTATATTAAATAACATATATTCATAAACATTTTAATTTATACTTTTAAATAAATGGCAAATGAGCTTATTGAAGACCGATGATACAGCAGAAGCGGTAGAGTATAAAAATGCACAAAGAATGGTAAATTTGAAGAGAAGTTTTATACTGATGAAGAATAAGTGGTTCTGAAGTCATTATTCAACAAGGGAGATTCTTTACCATTGGAGCCACCTGGGAAGCCCCTTCTTATTTTTAAAATGATAGAACTTTTAAAAGTAGCAATATGGCGTTACATTTGTATTTTCTTACATTGTTTCCAGTCACAATTAAGTCTTAAAAGAAACTAGAAGAAAATCTATTGAAAACTTCTGGACTAGATGGTGCAATTCTCAGGTACCCTACATCTTATCTGCCCCCTCCCCCACTTCTACATCCCTATCTTCCACCATTGGCTAAGACAAACTGGGATGACTGCTAAATATTAGCAGACATTTTTCTACGGGATGATTGAGGACTCAATATTTGGAAGGAGAGTTGGAGAAACATTTTTCCATGGATCTCTGCTCTTTCACTTGTCTTAAAAAGCAGAGTTCTCTGAGCTTTGGAGAACAGATCAAGGTTTATTTTTTCCCACCTGGTTTCCATGAACTACAGACTACACATCAGCACACACCTTCCGTCTGTAGTCCTGCTTGACAAGGCTGACTGCTAGACTTAAATCCTATGTCAACAGCTTAAAAGCTGAACTGTATTGAGTGACACATTTAATCTCTCTGAACCTCCATTTCCTCATCTATAAAGTAAGAAGGATAATAAGAGTACTCCTAAGTTGGTCATTGAAATGCTTAAATGAGATAATGCACTTAAAACCTCCAGCACTTAAAAGGCCCTCAGTAATATTAGCTATCATTATTAATATCTGGGGATAGAATTAATTGATCCTTTGCTCTCCTTCCCCTAAATGCCACCTCCTATGACTTCTCCACACATGTTTTCAGTACTATCATAGGATCTTATATAAATGCCTGGTCATGTTCCAAGTATATATTTGTTGTATACATAAGAAGACAGTCAACTAGAATCAGCATTAGTCTGTAATTTGGACAGTGGTCAAGATGGAACCTGGGTGTAAAAGGCTGAATTCCAGATGCTTCAACCTGGAGCATCTCTCTGGTCAGGAAAGGCCATAGTAAGACCTAATAACAATCCTTGACCTTACCTGTTAAGTTCTTAAAAGTGTTATCCTTCTTGGGCTTTCTTCTGGGAACCTGAAACGTCCCAAGTTGTAGAAAACAGGACCTTGGTCGCCCACTCCCTTTTCACTCAGGAGTGCTTCCAGCTTGTGAGGATCCAGAGTATGGTCCCCATCTTGGTAAGAGATGAGCAGTTTTTCCAGCAGACAATCCAGTGCCTAAGGCGCGTGTGCTCCCTGAACACCCAGCTTGCACTATCCTGGATTTTCTCTCTGTGAGGTGAGTCTCTCCTGAATGGAAGCCAGCTGAACTTTGTGAAAGTGACCTCAGGGGGACTCACATTTACATTTCCAATTTTTTTCCTCTTTGGCATTTTGTTTCTATTTTTTATGCTCCTTTTTTGGTATTTGATATATCATTTTAAGCCATCTGCCATCCTTTCTGGAATGAGATGGCATATAAATACATACATAGATGCATACATAAAATGAAATGCTGAGATTTGAGAGAGACATCAAACACAAATGTATCCCTCTAGGTTATTGATATTCAAGAGAGTGACAAGGGAGGGGAAAGGAAAGGGAGTTCTATTTTTCAAAATGTACATTCTAGTATTTTTTTCTCATCCTTCCCAACCCCCACTCTCCAGCTTCCTAGGTAATATGAAAATCAAGGTGAAGGGTGGATTTGTATTTTGAAAAATTCTTTCAGATGATTTTGATATATCTCTTTGTCTCCCAAAATCCTCTCCCCAGAGCTCAGAGTCATATCTCCAGGTTTTCTCAGCTCTGTCCTTGTGTTTGGTCAGGAAGCAGCTCGTTCTGCCAGACTAGCTCATCTCTCCATGGAAATGCCATCCCAGAGTTATGATGGAGAATTACACCCTTGGCTCTTAAAGTGGGATAACATGAGAAAAAAGCAAGATAGTTGAAGGGCATTTCTGAATCATTTGCAAAACCTTAGATGAGGCCACTGTCTGCTATGTGACCAAATGTCACCCAAATAAAGATTTCTCTTCATGATATTCAGTCCCTGAGAAAGATCTGACTCTCCAGGAAAACTTGACTGTCTATAGAGGAGAACTTCAATGCCCATCATTCTGTCATTTCCTCCCCATTATCTTTCAGGGGATTCTATTCAATGCAGCAAATATTGGATGCTGGGTACCATGTTACACTGGTTTATAAAGATCAGCAGGGCCAGTTCTGGGCTCTAGAACATTTATTCAATATAATCTACAGGATGCAGAGTGAAATACATGTTCCATTATAGCTATACTTTCCTAAGATTCTTCTTATAATAATATCTCCATACTTTCTCAGTAGTTTCTATAAAGCTTTGTTATATGAATTTTTAAAAAAATATGACAAATGGATAAGAAAGCTATGGTACATATACACAATGGAATATTACTCAGCTATTAAAAAGAATGCATTTGAATAAGTTCTAATGAGGTGGATGAAACTGGAGCCTATTATACAGAATGAAGTAAGTCAGAAAGAAAAACACCAATATGGTATATTAATGCATATATATGGAATTTAGAAAGATGGTAATGATGACCCTATATGCAAGACAGCAAAAGAGACACAGATGTAAAGAACAGACTTTTGGACTCTGTGGGAGAAGGCGAGGGTGGGATGATTTGAGAGAATAGCATTGAAACATGTATATTATCATATGTGAAATAGATTGCCAGTCCAGGTTCAATGCATGAGACAGGGTCCTCAGGGCTGGTGCACTGGGATGACCCTGAGGGATGGGATGGGGAGGGAGGTGTGAGGGGGGTTCAGGATGGGGAACACATGTACACCCATGGTGGATTCATGTCAATGTATGGCAAAAACTACTGCAATATTGTAAAGTAATTAGCCTCCAATTAAAATAAATAAATTAATTTAATAAAACATTTTTATAGTTTTTAAATATTATTTTGCATTTACAGTTATAGAATATGGGTTATATTTCCTGTGTTGTACAATATGTTATACATGTACAATGTTGTACATCCTTGAGCCTATCTTACGCCTGACAGTTGTTGTCTGAATTTTTTAATGTCTTGGCTTGGTTTTCCCCCAGTAGAAGGCAGACTTTTGGAGGTGTTTTCTGTTTTGTTTATTGGGTTTTGGCTGTTTGCTGTCCTGTATTTTCTCTCACCCTATATCCACTACTCAAAATCTCTTTATAAAAGCCTCATGTGCAGTGTAACCCCTCCTCCAGTCCAGGTAAATGGACTGGAGGTGACCACCTGACCCAAGCTGGGCAATAAGGTTTTTCACACTAGGAATTTGAAATTAGAACTCTTAGAAACAAATCAAGTGGTCTTGTGGGCTCAGGTTACCATTTTGAGGTGACTGTGGTGGAAAATGAGATGAGAATGATGATCTTCAGAAAGGAGGAGACTGAATTAAACAGCCAAGAAAAATCTGACACAGAGACCATAAAGAATGAAGGGAAAATGGGTATAAGTCTAAGAGGATGAGAAAAGCAGATGGCAGCACATGAAAGTTCTCTAGATTATTTCTATTTTCTCAGCGAAATGAAAGGTGAGGTCTTCAGCTGAGATGAGTTGTGGGAAGGAGGTGGGCAGCTTGAGAGGAGAGAAGGTGGTGTGAATTACTCATCATGCTATGGGGGAGTGAATTGACTCAGGGAACGTGGTGGGTGTGACAATCAGTGCTACAGACTCACTGGAGTGACTAAGTGGAGACAAGTCATCCTGGTTGTATGCTTTTCTCTGACCACTTTCAGCTGTGTGGATATGGAGCTGTCAAGTGAATATGACAGAACAAGAGAGGAGCAAAGGAGTCGACTATGCCTATGAAGGATTATTCCAATAATGGACCACGGAATCTAATGAGGGAGTGGACAAGTGAAATGATGACAGGGTTCATGATTCCAATGTAGTCAAAGCATCAGTGATACTGGAGTACAGAGGGAATAAGCTTGAGACAAAAGACTGAGGATCAGTTCAGTTCAGTTGCTCAGTCATGTCCAACTCTGCAACCCCATGAACTGCAGCATGCCAGGCTTCCCTGTCCATCACCAACCCCCAGAGCTTGCTCAAACTCATGTCCATCGAGTCAGTGATGCCATCCAGCCATCTCATCCTCCGTTGGCCCCTTCTCCTCCTGCCCTCAATCTTTCCCAGCATCAGGGTCTTTTCCAATGAGTCAGTTCTTCTCATCAGGTGGCCAAAGTATTGGAGCTTCAGCTTCAGCATCAGCCCTTCAAATGAATATTCAGGACTGATTTCCTTTAGGATGGACTACTTGGATCTCTTTGCTGTCCAAGGGACTCTCAAGAGTCTTCTCCAACACCACAGTTCAAAATTGGTGCTCAGCTTCCTTTATAGTCCAACTCTCACATTCATACATGACTACTGGAAAAACAATAGCTTTTACTAGACAGACCTTTGTCAGCAAAGTAATGTGTCTGCTTTTTAATATGCTGTCTAGGCCTAGACTACTGGTTTTTCCAGTAGTCATGTATGGATGTGAGAGTTGGACCATAAGGAAAGCTGAGCACTGAAGAATTGATGCTTTTGTGGTATTGGAGAAGACTCTTGAGAGTCCCTTGGACAGCGAGGAGATCCAACCAGTCCATCCTAAAGGAAATCAGTCCTGAATATTCATTTGAAGGGCCGATGCTGAAGCTCCAATACTTTGGTCACCTGATGAGAAGAACTGACTCATTGGAAAAGACTCTGATGCTGGGAAAGATTGAGGGCGGGAGGAGAAGGGGCTGATGGAGGATGAGATGGTTGGATGGCATCACTGACTCGATGGAAATGAGTTTGAGCAAGCTCTGGGGGTTGGTGATGGACAGGGAAGCCTGGCATGCTGCAGTTCATGGGGTTGCAAAGAGTCAGACACGACTGAATGACTGAACTGAACTGAACTGAACTGAACTAGTTGGGTTATAGCTTTTCTTCCAAGGAGCAAGTGTCTTAATTTCATGGCTGCAGTCACCATCTGCAGTGATTTTGGAGCCCCAAAAAATAAAGTCTGTCACTGTTTCCATTGTTTTCTCATCTGTTTGCCATGAAGTGATGGGGCCAGATGCCATGATCTTAGTTTCCTGAATGTTGAGTTTAAAGCCAGCTTTTTCACTCTCCTCTTTCACCCTCATCAAGAGGCTCTTTAGTTCTTCTTCACTTTCTGCCATAAGGGTGGTGTCATCTGCATATCTGAAGTTATTAATACTTCTCCCAGCAATCTTGATTTCAGCTTGTGCTTCATCCAGCCCAGCATTTCACATGATGTACTCTGCATATAAGTTAAATATGCAGGGTGACAAAATACAGCCTTGACGTACTTCTTTCTTGATTTTGAACTAGTTTGTTGTTCCATGGCCAGTTCTAACTGTTGCTTCTTGACCTGCATATAGATTTCCTAGGAGGCAGGTAAGGTGGTCTGGTATTGGTTTACTTGAAATACAGATTGTGGAAGGGTGTGACAAAGAATAAAGTGGTGGTGAGCAGAGGTAGGGAGGACAAAATAAGTGGAGAAGAGAAGATCAGGAAACTGGGAGGTAAAGTCCTGGAGGTATTATCTATGTGAATACTGAAACTATCAAGTGTTGTACAAGGAGTACTAGAAGGAGAGAGAGGGAAACAAAGACCTTCACATGGCCCTGATAAGATGATACCATACGGTGCACAAACATCATGGAAGCCATGTGTGTCCTTGTTTGTGTGTGTGTACAGGAGGAATGAAGGTCTGAAAGTTGCATTGAAGAGGAAAGAGGATATGTTTCCCACTAATAACCTCAGTGGTTGGAGAGGAGTGAGATAAATCTTGGACTTGAGAGGGCTGCAAGGGTTGGGGAAAGTCCTCAGGGAAGAGTCAGGCTTCAGCCAAGAAGGAAACATTCAGCTGTTAAGGATGGATGGGATTTTACTGATGATGGATCATGAGTTTCAGAATGCACAATGAAAGAGTTATGAATAAATAGGAAATTGGATTTGGTTAGGGGATGTTTCGAAGCTTACGGGGGTGAGAGTCCAGGTGGAAAAGAAAGACCGGAATTGTGGAATCTTGTGGTGACTTAGGGAAACAGGAATGTAGGATTAGATGGGAATGGCATTTATGGTCTCTGACTGGGAGGTGGACAGTTCATTGTAACTGTATCTTTTTTTTGTATCCTCTTCTTAAAAGTAAATTCTCAGGCAGATGGGAACCGTGAAGAGGAAGTCCTGGGGAAGGTTGCTTGTGGTGTTCCTGATGGTGGAGGCATGACTGGATAGGCATGATGGCATAGAACTTAGGAGCAGGCATGTGACACATGCAACAAATCACAGACCCCAGCTTCCATCAGAGGTGGTCTCAAACACTAGAAACCAGTATCCAGGTTTTAATGATCTTTTATCCACATCCTTGTAGCTCTACCATCTCTTATCCGTTATTCTGAAATCCTCCTACTTTGAAAATCAAAGTTTTATATTATACATTTATTGGCAAAGTCTGACCTGATCTGAGTTAACGAGAAAATTTACATTAACATCATTATCTTGAAAGTGTGACTCTTCAAACATTTTACCATAAAAGATTGCTTGAGTTGGATGATGGAGTACTGCTCTACACTCCACTGGTAGGGATATGTAATATATACCCTATATTATTCATAAAACCTGAAAAATTATAACACTTATCTGACTCCTAAGGTCTTGGGTAGAGATTTTTGGATTTACATACGTAACCAAGTGTGCAAAAATCTCTCCCAAGCCTCTCGAAGGTGGGGCAGCTTCATGGGACTTGGCCCCACCTGGGAACACTGTGAGAGCTCCCAGGACCTGGGGGTCCTGTGGGCTTGACCTGCTTATTCTCCATTCCTGCTTCTAGTCTCTTCCTCTATAGGCCAAAACAAGATGGGAAGAGAAGCAAAAATACAGCCACAGAAAAGAACAAAATTTTTAAAAAAAGAATGAAATAATGCCATTTGAAGCAACATGGGTGAACTTAGAGATTAATAATATCATAACAGGCGAATTAAGGCAGAAAGAGAAAGACAAATATACCATATGATATCACTCATATGTGGAATCTAAAAAATTATACAAGTTAACTTATTTACAAAACGGAGATAGACTCACAGACATAGAAAACAAACTTATTGTTACCATAAGAGAAAGAGGTGAAGGGAAGGATAAATTAAGAGTTTGGGATTAGCAGATACAAACTAGCATATATAAAATAGATAAAAATGACCCACTATATAAGCACAGAGAACAATATTCAGTATCTTGTAATAACCTATAATGAAAAAAAATCTGAAAAATATATACATACAGATATATGTACACACACATATATATATGTGCATGGATAACTGAATCACTTTTGCTGTACACCTGAAATTAACATGTTGTAGCCACACATTCCAGGAAACAAACTCCCTCAGAAGGACAATGCAGATAGTGGAGCGCAGCGGTTTATTATACCTGCGGGCCCAAGGCAGAGTCTCCTCTTAGCCAAGGACCCTGACCAATTTTTGTGAAAACCTTACATACCCTAAGTGTATGTGCACAAACCCACCTCCCCAAATTCCCTGACAATCAAAGTTAACCCATGATTTATATGCCTTAAGCCTAGGTAGTTAACAGTGGACAGTTATCAACAGGCCTGTGGTCATACCCCAATAAGCATAATAGAATGTATGGTTTTTTCAGTTACACAGATAATTAGGGTATTCTTTTAGCGAAGGAAGAGTGGGGCTCTTCCTTCTGGGGCCTGGCTTACCAGTTGGTATGTTGTTTCCATAATACTGGGCATATAGCTCAAAGTCCACAGTCCAGCCCAAGATGGAGTCCTGCTTTCAAGATAGGGCCTGTTCTGATTCCTCCTTCAAACACACTATAAATCAATTATGCTTCCATAAAAAAAAAAATTAAAGGAAGCTACAAACCTCTATCCTTCTCCTCTCTTTATTGATAGGAGAAAGAGAAGGAATTTTTATTCAGGTACTGAAATTCATATCCACTAGAGATTCCATGGCTGCTGCTAACCATGGTTCCTGCCCTTAGAAAAAACTTTCTTTAGGGAGTAAAGGTGAAGCCAAGATTTTAAGACAACACTGGTGGAACGCAGGACTAGAAACAGGTCCTAACTATGTTCCAGTCCTGGAATCTATTATTTCTGAGCTCCCAAATCCTCATCTCCTGCTTAAACTGGGTCAAGTATTCTGTTCATATATGACACAGCAGGAATGCTCTTCCAGGCAAGTGGTATAAAGTGACAGAGATCCCTGGACCTGGGGATGTTGGGCATCTTAGAAGACAGGTAGTTATGAGTACCATGGAAATGTGTCAGCCATTAGCAAAGTCTCCATTTCCTGGGCTTCAGGATGGGACTCAAGTCCTGTAGAGAGAGAAGGAGAAGCCAATAATTCCAGAGAAACTAGGGTCTTAAATGAATTCCAAGTCAAAGACTCAGGATCATGAGGCAAATATACACATCTGAGTATTACACATCTCAGCCAAGCAGGATCGAAGATGCTGGACCCAGAAGCTCAGGTGGTACATAGAAATAAGAATGCAGTTTCAGGGGCAGCATCTGGGTTGAAACCCAGTAATAAAAATCAAACAGCTTTTCCTAAGTAGTAGTTGTCATTGGAAAGAGTCTAGCAGAGAGGGTGGATATGGTAACATTTATAGATAGAAGAGACTTGGTGACTGAGCACACACACTCAGAAGAGAAGAGAAGCAGATGAGAGAGAAGATCCTCAAAGAGGAATGAAAGAGAGAGAGTCTGGAGAAATTCCTGAGTTGAAGGAAGGGTAGGTGTGGCTGCTTTTTAAGGGTTATCTGCGGCTTAGGTTTTGAGCACAGAGAAAGCTGCTGAGGTAATAGTTCACTGGAGACAGCAGACACACAATGGTCAGAACTGCGGCACAGGATTGGGTCTGGACAGGACTCTCAGATGAGCCAGACTGTGGTAACTATTATGCTTATGGCCCCTGGGAAGCCATGCGTCTCAGTATTCACACTCTTGTGTGGTCCTTCCCACAGTAGTGACTCTGGGCTCAGCCAGATACCGGGCTTTGGCCAATGAGATGTCAGCAAATCTGATTAATTAGAGATCTGATAAGCACTTGCGCATTGACTTTACACTCTTAGAATTCTCCCTCTTTGAACTCTGAGGCCACCATGGTGTGAGGAAGCCCAAGTTCGCCATGTAGGCTCTCAAAGTGGAGGACAACAAGGAATTCAGCCAAGAACCAAACTCTAGGTCCCCCAGTTGGCCAGTCCCCCATCTGAAGCTTCAGATATCATGGAGCAGAAACGAATCTTCTCCATTGTGTCCTTCCCATTTCCTGCCTCATAGCACTGTGAACAAATCAAGTGATTGTTGCCTCAGGTTACTAAGTTCGGGGCCCTTTGTTATGCAGCAATGGGTAACCAAAACAGGTGACCTCCTATCTACAAAGTTGCCGTCTTAGGTTAGAACTGGCCCTAAAGCTAGTGGGGTCAGGGGTGAGAACAGTGAAGCCTGCAGGTTTGTTAATTAACTGTTGCTGTAGGGGTTTGAAAGGTGGAGACTTGACCCGGGCCTGACACAGTGATCTGTCTGCAGAGGGTGTTGGTGGTTATCTACTATTTTTTATTTCTCTTCCTAACAGTTCTGACCAGGTATAAATCTCTACTCTAGGTGATTTGTAGAAAGGTGACCCAGTCCCCAAGGATAGATACTGGTTATGGAAGGAATATGTGGCTTAGTTTTGGCCAATGAAGCATGAGGGTGATCCTGCAATGGGGATATGTACGGTTTCTTTTTTGTTTTTTTCTGCTTTTTAAACAAGTATAATTGATTTACAATGTTGTATTACTTTCATGTGTACAGTGAAATGATTCAGTTACAGTATATATATATATATATATATATATATATATATTTCTTTTTCAGATTCTTTTCCCTTATAGGTTATTACAAAATATTGAGTATAGTTCTCTGCCTCTATAGTTTCTTGATCCTAACAAAGTCCTTTTCCTCTCAACAGTCATTGCCCACATGACTTGACGACCTATCATCATCTTTCTACAAACCTGTTAATGAAGCCAGCACAGCAGGAATGGAAGGAATGAGAAAGTAACAGAGATGTGGGGCTGGAACTCTAATACAACATGTCTGGCCCCCTCTCTGCCCCTGGCCTTCTTGTTAATGTGTTAATGTGTTAACTTTTTGTGTGAGCTTTTCAGTAAATTCAGTTACTTGTAGCTGAAAGTGCATTAATAATATAGGCTTGGGCTTTGTTGTGTTTTTAATCTTTGGAAGTAAAATTCTTGACATAGGTGTTTATTGCAAGCTGGACATTCTATAAATAAAAATTTTGCAAACTACTTCCCATCTTCAGTGGGGAGGCTCTATCACTGTGTCCTTACTTTCGTCCTACCCAATCCCCTCAGGACCAATTTCTAAAATGCACTGGGATGCAGCAAGGAGCTAGGCTGGTAATTTTAGAGGATCACAGCCATGCAGAATTATTATGGGTTATGTGTATTCATTTTGAACTAAGATAGACTTTTTGGTTCCAATTGTCATCTTGTGACCCAAGTGGGCAATACCCATTTATCCTCACTCCAAAGGGCTTTGAGGGGCACACCAAATATAAACACTTCTCTTATCCCTTCTTGCTCAGTGCCTAACACATCTGCTGTCTTTTCCCTCTGGTGCTTGAAACTTTAAAAAGGCAATAAAAGACACACATCAATATGTTAAAACAACTGTATCTTCCAAATATCATATTCTGGTTTTCTGGACATAAAAAAAGTGTACAATAGCCTTCTGTAAAAATAAAAGCACAGCTTATAACACTGTTTCCATCTGACATGTTCTCCTGCAAAGAAGACTGTATTATATTTCCTAATGTTTCCCCAACATCTACTTGAGTATCAAACAACTGTAAGATGCTGTTATAGAAATTAGTGGTTATTTATCTGTAATTGTCTTCAGGTTCAACTGTATCTATAATATGTCACTGTGCTGAGGTCATTAAGCTCTAAATAAATCAGAGGATGGGAATGACTCGTTCTATCCCCACTACTGGGTGAAAACTCAAAGCTTGTCCTTATTACTCACTCTGGGGTGTCTTTCTAAAGAGAGAAGAACAAGGCTGAGTTATTTGGAGAAAGCTGAAACCTGTGAATGCAGAGGCACAGCAGTGATCAATGGAGCATCCCCATCATTCATCACTGGGAAAGTCTAGAGAGGGACTATGAGCCCTATTTCCTCTCACTACCCTTAATGGAACACAGTCTCATTGCTCCATCTCTCCCCATAGCCTGTGCAAGAGCAAACAGTTTTGGGATGTGCACACTTCAAAACAACCCCATTAAGTCAGGATGGCAAATGTTGTAAAGAATTTGCCATTCCTCTTTTGGAGAAGTTGGATAAATGTGGCAAGTGGTAAAGCCTTTCCTACATAAAGACTGTGACAGAGCATTAACTAAGTTTAGAAAAATAGGTCAAGGTCCTTTCTCAGAGGAGAACCACCAACTACTTCCACTTGGTGTGGTAGCTATACTAGAAACCTGTGGGTTTGCCCTAAGGCTGTAGCTGGAAGCAGGGCAGTTATTGGGACATTTAGGCCAGAGTTCCATCCTCTGAGCAGTGCTGCTATTCCAGGAAGACTCTAAATGAGGTAACTCAAGTGTTCAATGGGTTCCGTGTTTTAGTCTCCATCACTCCGTTGACACTTGGTCTTATCCTATTTCCATCCCTTTCTTTTTGATCTTATGCCCAGCTGTCTGCAAATTATAGGACTTCTTCCATACCCAACCAGAGGGTATCTGGTCACTACATTTCCACATGCTGCCAGAAGCCAAACAGGACAAGAAATTCTAGCAACTCCTTTTGTCCATGGAAGGGAGATAGATGGTGCAAGGGAATTTCTGTTCAATTCAAGTAAGAATGTATGAAGTACCACATACTGATGAGGCCGTCAGGGGACACAAAGGTGAATGAAGCATGGCCCATCTCAAAGACCTCACTATCTAGAGAAAGGATTGGCAAACTACATCTGAAGGCTGAAGACCGCTGCCTGTTTTTGTAAATAAAGTTTTACTAGAACACAACCATGTTCATTCATTTACACATGGCCTATGGCTACTTTCTCTCTACAGTGGCAGAGCTGAAGAGTTGTAACAAAGATTGTATGACCCACAACGCCTATGACATTTACCATCTGGCTCTTTACAGAAGACGTTGGCCCACCTCTGTATAATTCAGTGATTTTTTTTTATATATTTACAGAATTATTGCACTCATCACCATTACTGAATTTGACAACATTTTCATCACCCCAGGAGAAACCCAGTGTTTATTAGCAGCCAACACCCTAACCCCTGGCAACCAGTGTAATACATATCTCTATGCATTTGTCCATTCCTGACATCTCATATAGGTAGGCTAATATGTGACCTTTTGTTACTGACTTCTTTCATTCACTAAGTATACTATTTTTCAGGTTCATCCATGTTACAGCATGGATCAACACTTTATTTCTTTTTATTGTCAAACAATAGTCAATTGTGTAAATATACCACATTCTTCTTATTTATCAGTTGATGGATATTAAGGTCATCTCCACTTTTTGACTCTTATGGGTAATACTCCTATGAACATTTGCTTTGTATGGTTTAAGTTTTCAGTCCTCTTGAGTATATAACTAGGTGTGGAATAGCTGGGTCACTGAAATTGAAGAAGGTGGAGAAAACCACTAGACCATTCAGGTGCGACCTAAATAAAATCCCTTATGACTATACAGTGGAAGTGAGAAATAGATTTAAGGGACTAGATCTGATAGAGTGCCTGATGAACTGTGGATGGAGGTTCTTGACATTTTACAGAACACAAGGGATCAAGACCATCCCCATGGAAAAGAAATGCAAAAAAGCAAAATAGCTGTCTGAGAAGGCCTTACAAATAGCTGTGAAAAGAAGGGAAGTGAAAAGCAAAAGGAGAAAAGGAAAGATATACCCATATGAAGGCAGAATTTCAAAGAACAGCAAGGAGAGATAAGAAAGACTTCCTCAGTGGTCAATGCAAGGAAACAGAGGAAAACAATAGAATGGGAAAGACTGAAGATCTCTTCAAGAAAATTAGAGATATCAAGGGGACATTTCATGCAAAGATGGGCTCAATAAAGGACAGAAATGGTAGGGACCTAACAGAAGCAGAAGCTATTAAGAAGAGGTGGCAAGAATACACAGAAGAACTGTACAAAAAAGATCTTCACGACCCAGATAATCATGATGGTGTGATCACTCACGTATAGCCAGACATCCTGGAATGTGAAGTCAAGTGGACTTTAGGAAGCATCACTATGAACAAAGCTAGTGGAGGAGATGGAATTCCAGTTGAGCTATTTCAAATCCTGGAAGATGATGCTGTGAAAGTGCTGCACTCAATATGCCAGCAAATTTGGAAAACTCAGCAGTGGCCACAGGACTGGAAAAGGTCAGTTTTCATTCCAACCCCAAAGAAAGGCAATGCCAAACAATGCTCAAACTACTGCACAATTGCACTCATCTCACACGCTAGTAAAGTAATGCTCAAAATTCTCCAAGCCAGGCTTCAGTGATACATGAACCGTGAACTTCCAGATGTTCAAGCTGGTTTTAGAAAAGGCAGAGGAACCAGAGATCAAATTGCCAACATCCACTGGATCATTGAAAAAGCAAGGGAGTTCCAGAAAAACATCTATCTGCTTTATTGACTATGCCAAAGCCTTTGACTGTGTGGATCACAAGAAACTGTGGAAAATTCTGAAAGAGATGGGAATACCAGACCACCTGAACTGCCTCTTGAGAAACGTATATGCAGGTCAGGAAGCAAGAGTTAGAACTGGACATGGAACAACAGACTGGTTCCAAATAGGAAAAGGAGTACGTCAAGGCTGTATATTGTCCCCCTGCTTATTTAACTTCTATACAGAGTACATCATGAGAAACACTGGACTGGAAGAAGCACAAGCTGGAGTCAAGATTGCCGGGAGAAATATCAATAACCTCAGATATGCAGATGACACCACCCTTATGGCAGAAAATGAAGAACTAAAGAGCCTCTTGATGAAAGTGAGAGTGGAGAGTGAAAAAGTTGGCTTAAAGCTCAGCATTCAGAAAATGAAGATCATGGCATCTGGTCCCATCACTTCATGGGAAATAGATGGGGAAACAGTGTCAGACTTTATTTTTCTGGGCTCTAAAATCACTGCAGATGGTGACTGCAGCCATGAAATTAAAAGATGCTTACTCCTTGGAAGGAAAGTTATGACCAACCTAGACAGCATATTGAAAAGCAGACATTACTTTGTCAACAAAGGTCCATCCAGTCAAGGCTATGGTTTTTCCAGTGGTCATGTGTGGATGTGAGAATTGGACTATAAAGAAAGCTGAGCGCCAAAGAATTGATGCTTTTGAACTGTGGTGTTGGAGAAGACTCTTGAGAGTCTCTTGGACTGCAAGGAGATCCAACCAGTCATTCCTAAAGGAGATCAGTCCTGGGTGTTCATTGATAGGACTGATGTTGAAGCTGAAACTCCAATACTTTGGCCACATGATGCAAAGAGCTGACTCATTTGAAAAGACCTTAAGGCTGGGAAAGATTGAGGGCAGGAGGAAAAGGGGACGACAGAGGATGAGATGGTTGGATGGCATCACCGACTCAATGGACATGGGTTTGGGTGAACTGTGGGAGTTGGTGATGAACAGGGAGGCCTGGTGTGCTGCGGTTCATAGGGTCACAAATAGTCGGACACGACTGAACGACTGAACTTACTGAACTAAACAGTAAGTATATGTTTAACATTTTGAGGAACTAGCAAACTGTTTCACAAAGCAACCGCACTGTTTTACAAGCTTAGCAGCAATGTCTGAAATTTCCTATTTCTCCAAATCTTGCTAACACTTCTTATTGTCCATCTTTTTTACTCTAGCCACCTAACTGGGTTTGAAGTGGTATATTATTGTGGTTTTGATTTGCATGTCCCTCATGAAGAATAAGGTTGATCTTTTCAAGTGCTTACTGGCCAAATGTATACTCTCTTTGGAGAGATGCAAGGAAAAGCATATGCTTTTTTTTTTGAGAAATATCTATCATATCCTTTGTCCACTTAAAAATTTGAGTTATTTGTCTTTTTATTGTTGAATTGTAAGAGTTCTCTATATACTCTTGATCATAGTCACTTATCAGATATATGATTTGCAAATATGTTCTCTTATTCTGTGGGTTGCTCTTCACTTTTTTGATGATATACTTAGAAGTAAAAAAAAAAAAAAAGATGTAATTTTGTCAATGTCTAATTTATGTATATTTTTGTTCACTTATGCTTTTGGTGCCATATCTAAGAAACCATTGCCTAATCCAATATCACAAAGATTTATTCCTATGTTTTTTCCTAAGAGTGTTATGGCTTTAGCTTTTACCTTTAGGTCTATCATCCATTTTAAGTTAATTTTTGTATATAGTGTGAGGTTGAGGCCCAACTTAAAGTTTTTGCATATGATGTTATTTGTTGAAAAGACTATTCTTTCCCCATGAATTGTCTTTACATCTTTGTTGAAAGTCAATAAACTGCAAATATGAGTTTATTCCTTGACTGTGAGTTCTGTTCCATTGATCTATATGTCTATCCTTATGTTTATACCATACTGTCTTCATTACTAAAGTTTTGTAATAAATTTTGTAATTGCGTGAGTCTTCTAACTTTATTCTTCCTTTTCAAGACTGTTTTGGTTATTTTGGATTTTAAGAAGTTTGTTAATTTCTGGGGAAAAAAAAGCCATCTTGGAGTTTTGATTGTTGTTGTTCAGTCACTCAGTCATGTCCGACTCTTTGCAACCCCATGGACTACAACATGCCAAGCTTCCCTGTCCTTCACTATTTCCCAGAGTTGGCTCAAACTCATGTCCATTGAGTCAGTGATGTCATCCAACTTTCTCATCCTCTGTTGTCCCCTTCTCCTCCTTCCCTCAATCTTTCCTGGCCAGCATCAGTGTCTTCCAGTGAGTCAGCTCTTCACATCAGGTGGTCAAAGTACTGGAGCTTTAGCTTCAGCATCAGTCCTTCCAATGAATACTTAGGGTTTATTTCCTTTAGGATTGACTGGTTTGATCTCCTTGCTGTCCAAAGGACTCTCTAGAATCTTCTCCAGCACCACAGATCAAAAGTGCTTCAGTTCAGTTCAGTTCAGTCGCTCAGTCATGTCTGACTCTTTGCGACCCCATGAATCACATCACACCAGGCCTCCCCATCCATCACCAACTCCCGGAGTTCACTCAGACTCACGTCCATCGAGTCAGTGATGCCATCCAGCCATCTCATCCTCTGTCGTCCCCTTCTCCTCCTGCCCCCAATCCCTCCCAGCATCAGAGTCTTTGCCAATGAGTCAACTCTTCGCATGAGGTAGCCAAAGTACTGGAGTTTCAGCTTTAGCATCATTCCTTCCAAAGAAATCCCAGGGCTGATCTCCTTCAGAATGGACTGGTTGGATCTCCTTGCAGTCCAAGGGATTCTCAAGAGTCTTCTCCAACACCACAGTTCAAAAGCATCAATTCTTCGGTGCTCAGCCTTCTTCACAGTCCAACTCTCACATCCATACATGACCACAGGAAAAACCATAGCCTTGACTAGACAGACCTTTGTTGGCAAAGTAATGTCTCTGCTTTTCAATATGCTTTCTAGGTTGCTTAGCCTTCTTTATAGTCCAACTCTCACATCCGTATATGACTACTGGAAAAACCATAGCTTTGACTAGGAAGAGCTTTGTTGGCTAAGTGATATCTCTGCTTTTTAATGTGTTGTCTAGTTTTGTCATAGCTTTTCTTCCAAGGAGCAAGAATCTTTTAATGTCATGGCTGCAGTCACCATTCACAGTGATTTTGGAACCCAACCATTGTTTCATCATCTATTTGCCATGAAGTGATGAGACTGGATGCATGATATTCGTTTTTTGAATGTTGAGTTTCAAGCCAGCTTTTTCACTCTCCTTTTTCACTTTCATCAAGATGCTCTTTTGTTCTTCACTTTCTGCCATTAGGGTGGTGTCATCCACACATCTGAGGTTATTGATATTTGATGGAGATTGTGTTAATCTGCAGATCAGCTTGGGGATAATTCTAGGATCAGTATTCACCCTTTTGTTTACAAAATATGTGGATGGATTGTCTGGGTAACTTTCCTCAATGATGCCCAACAGTTTTGAACATCAAGATCCCTCTATAATACAAAATATTACTTCTGGCTCATCAAAGGGTAAAAATTGTACTTTTTAAATTAATAATAATCATTTATTGCCTAAGTACACAGGAACAAAAACTATTATGAATTTGATAATGCTTTCATGTGAATTTGTATTTTATCAATTCACAGTTGCATCTATATGACATCCAGAAGTCATAAGCCATAACATGGAGAAATGCTAAGTACTCTGTCTTCAGTCATGTGTCGTATATTTATGGCTTTGTTGTAGCATTTGCCCAATGGCTCCCATGCTGAGAACCTCTAGTCAGCATAGAAGTCCTTCTTATGTATTCCATCATAGCATTCCTTCTTTCTGTACAGCATGTCTCAGCCACAGAAGAAGGAAGTTTGGCCAGTATTGGCCCCTGAGAATTAATGCACAATCAGTCCAGTGCTTGTGATAACCTGATTTTCTTGTGGAGAAGGAAATCCCATACTGAGCCACTGCCCTGCCATCTCAGGCCAACCATGCTGATTGTCTCACCTGGCTTAGGAATCCTTGCTCCCAAAATGATCTAACAATTGAGCTAATTGGCAGTAATACTTAGATGAACAAATTAGCCACAGAGATACTGTAACATTTTTTTCTTTGACACCTCCAATTACCAGTCTTTATAAAAATAGAAAACAAGCAAACAAAACTTACAAAACATTCTGATCTTTCCTGCTGCTACCACTTTTCTTTATATTTGAAACAAAGTAAAGAAATGAAAAATTATCATTTTTTTAAATGAGTCAAGGAGCTCTACTGAATAAAAGAATGAAATATGCTGATTGCTTACAACTGCCCAGAGAGATGTTTAGTTTTTTAATCTTCTTTTACTTGAAAAGATCCATTTTGCCACATGTTAATTGAAAGATCACTGATTTTAGCATAAAAATATTTGAGCTCAAGTCTCAAACCCCTGTCTTGCCAGTCCACATTTCTTTATCAGTTATAAAATTAGTAATAGCTAACTTTTGGATATAAGAATTAAGGAGAAAC
This sequence comes from Bos mutus, assembly GCF_027580195.1. Lineage (NCBI taxonomy): Eukaryota > Metazoa > Chordata > Mammalia > Artiodactyla > Bovidae > Bos > Bos mutus. The sequence goes on along the minus strand of NC_091618.1, from coordinate 72,497,413 downwards.
TTGAAGAGAAGTGGTTCAATAATTTAAGTATATTTTTGTCATTAGTGCACCATTTCCACATTAATACTAATGTGGATGTGTTCAGTCATGTCTGACTCTCTGCAACCCCATGGACTGAGCCAACCAGGCTCCTCTGTTCATGAGATTTTCCAGACAAGAGTAATGGAGTGGGTTGGCATTTCCTCCTCTAGAGGATCTTCCCAACCCAGGGGTCAAGCCTACATCTCCCTCATCTCTTGCATTGGCAAGTAGATTCTTTACCACAGAGCCACCTCAGAAGCTCTCTTTAATGCTGCTGCTGCTGCTCCTGCTGCTGCTAAGTTGCTTTAGTCATGTCCGACTCTGTGCGACCCCAGAGACAGCAGCCCACCAGGCTTCCCCGTCCCTGGGATTCTCCAGGCAAGAACACTGGAGTGGGTTGCCATTTCCTTCTCCAATGCATGAAACTGAAAAGTGAAAGTGAAAGTCACTCAGTCGTGTCCGACTCTAGCGACCCCATGGACTACAGCCTACCAGGCTCCTCCATCCATGGGATTTTCTAGGCAAAAGTAATGCTAATGTGCCTGAAACCTAATAAGATCCCCAGACTCTTCTAGAGGGTCATCTGTTTTCAGAGAAGCATGAGTCTATGTGGCTTCCCTTCCTCTGGAACAAGTAGGAGGTGTGCACACTCTCAGAGATGTGCCCAAATCATGGAACGCTCGAGATGCCAGGTCCCAGGAGTTTGTTTCTGGGACAGGAGTTCTTTCTTTCTGATGGCAGGAGTTGCCAAAGGCAATGGACCACAGGCCCACATGAAGTGAGACTGAGACAGCTAGGAGAGAGAGAGGAGCATACAATTTTTCTCTCTCCAACTTCTCACTTGCCCAGGTAACTGACATTGCTTTCATCTCCATGTGCCCTTTGGGTCCTCGGGTCTTCTATTTTCTTTTTCAGTATCAGTATTTTCTAGGCTTCTGGCTTGGTGCAAACTATTTGCCTTTATGGAAAAATAACACTTTTTTTTTTTTTTTAAGATTCACAGAGTTTTAAAAATCCCTCTAGTTTCCCCTTCTTTTCTCTCTTTTCCCCCTTCTGACAAACCAGGTTCCATTTTGTGTTCATTGCTTTAGGAACAGCTTGAAAGGGCAGGCTAGCTTGCTAGTCACTGGCTTTATATTTCTGAACCTTGACCCATGAACAAGAGTTGGTAGGGTGCCTTGGGTAGGATTGGGAGATAATAGGAGAGCATGAAGATGGAGGAAGTGGGAATGCCTCTGAGGACAAATGCCCAAGGTCAACAGAGAAGAGGTTCTTCCCCCTACTCTCCTTTCTCCAGACTAGAAAAGGATCCTCTGGGCTGAGGGTTAGGTTCAGAGGGAAGAGGTAAGAGCAGAAAGTCAACAAGTCAGAGAAGTTGACTTGTGCACCCTACTTCAAAGGCAGGACCTGGGATCCCATGCAGCCACAGAAATTTGGGGGAAGCTGGAGAGCAGGTTTGCAACCTTCCTCCATGGCAATAGTCCAGAGAGGCTGCAAGTGCCTGGATGGATTATGTCTGAGCAGGATGTCTCACAAGATAGGCCACAGGAAACCTGGCTGAGAATCTTGTGTTCTGTTCTGCTCAGAAACTTCACAACGGGTCATAAATAGAAAAGAGAAGTGCAGCCCCAAAGGGGCTACATGAATAAGAATCTTAGGATGTGGACAGGTGACAGAGGAGCAAGTGGGTAAGGCATATTTTGGTTAATACCTGTGACTTAAGGACCTTCCCTCTACTCCCACCCTCATGGCCTTGGCACTAAGTAATATCTCTTGAATTTAAAAAAAAAACAAAAAACAAAACACCCTGGGCAAAGAAGTGGATTCCTATCATGTGAGATCACATCTTTGTCATTCTGGCAGGATGAGGGCTCAGAAAAAACAAACTGAGTTATAGGAAACTTTGTACTTTTCACATTCTTTGGTTGGTGGAATGAAAGTCATACCCACCACACGTTTCTTTGTTTATTCCTTGTATATATCCTACTCTCCTTGGTGTGAGACCTTTGGACTGGCTTACTTCCTGTAAAACAATTATAATTGAGGCTACCATTTGCCTAACTCTGTAATAGGTGCTAGGCACACCCATGTGACTGAGATGGATTGCTTGAATGAAGCTTCAAGGAAAACCCAGGTGAGCTCTACCTCCTTGGGCAATTTCCCAGGTCTCTTGGTATTTATGATCTTCTGAATCCTCTCCATTTGGGTATAGGCTGGACCTAGTGACTCACTTTTAGTAAAGAGAATATGGCAAAAGTGAGGGAATGCCATTTCTAATATTAGGTTATGATAAGACTACTGAGGAAAGTCAGCTGCCGTGTTGTGAGCCACCCCATAAATAGATCCATGCAGAAAGGAATTGATGTCTCTTGTCAACATTCAGTGTGTCTTGTCAATAGCCATGTAAGGGAGCTTGATTTCTTCCCATGTTGGACCTTAAGCTTTAGTTGACCCTTGATTACAGCTTTGATTGCAGGAGGTGCCCTGAGACAGATACCCAGAGGAGCCACCTGGATTCCTGACCCTTGGAAACCATGAGATAAAAAATGTTTTCTTTTTGAAGCTGCTAAGTTTTGGGGGGGTGGCATTTGTTATGCAGTGATAGATAACTAGTACGTGGTCCTTCTTCTCCAATAACTTTTGCTCTAGGATGTGAATTTCTTTGGAATGGGCATCCATGATAGTCAATGTGAGCTGGGAAGAATGACATAGGTTCTGTTAATTAGGCTTCAGGTGGTGAGATGGGAAGGAGGGGATACTCAGATTGATGAAGAGGCAATAATGGCTTTTGACATCTGTGATGGACTTCCTCTAGACAAGGCATTCTCTTTAATTTACAAAAGTTCATTTTCTTGAAATGACAATATCTGCATTTTCACTTGGGTGGCAGAAGTTGGAGAAACAGCATCAAATGGTAGAGAAGAAAAATCAGGGCTGTTCTGCTATTGAATTTAGCTCAAACCAACATCTATTTGGGGGGGCATGTTGATGCTATACTCGTGTATGCTTCATATACTCACACACGTTCTGCCCTAGGCCTTTACTGAGAACATCTTTGCTAGGAAGGACTGCCTGTGAGTGATATCCTTAGTCCCCATCTCTTCTGTGACTGGAACACACAGAAGGATGGGAGCTCTGAGTCAGTGATTCTCATCTGCCATCATTTACACTTGTAATCAGTTTTGGAACTACTTTATTGAAAATGGAAGGGGGTGGTGGTGGAAGTGGAGGTAGTCATGAGGGAGAAATCAGACAATCACTGTTTCCCCTAAAAAGTCTCAGCTTAGCCCAAACATTGGAAACAGTACTTTTTTTTTTTTTTGATTCTGCTACCTACAGCTGAGGATCCCTAAACCACCCTCAAGGTAACCTGCCTTTTCATTCCAAATAATGTATTCTAACAAAAGCAGCCCTGGGCATCTAGATCATTTTCCTATCTATTGATTCGTTTTCCCTTGAGTGTCATCATATTGGAACATTATTCCTGAATCTTCACATGAGGAGAGTTCAGAAGAAAAGCTTCAAATTGAAAGATGGCATTGATATCAACTATAAACCCATTAGCTTGAAACAGTTTCCTTGTTCTTTTTTCTTTTTCCCCTTTCTCTTTTGGCAAATCCCCACACATACTGCATTTGGGTGCAATCAAACTGCTCCAGTCTTCTGATAACTGCCTTGAATGTCAGAAGTCACAGGGAGTACCAGCAGTCAGGCACCATTTCTGCAGAAACACCACTGAGTTATATGGAATTATGCGAATTTTATTGGAACAGCTTATGTTTCATCTTGTGAGCCCAATACCTTAGCTTACTGCTTGCTATTTGCAATGTTTGAGAGATAACCAAAGTATTCGCTCCTTTGTCTTCTGTTAATAGCACTGACTTCCTGGGGAGTAGATCCCACTCTTGGTCCGCATGATTGGGTGGGACTGCTCCCATCCTTGGCTCTGGAAGGAGGCACAGGACCCAGGGATGAGCCTTCAGAGCACTGTATCTCCTGGACCTAGTAATTGGTTTAAGATGGACTGATTACCCAATCCCGGCCAAGCCATCGAGACGTGATTCCCAGGTGTTTATTAGAAGGGTTGTAAAAGGCATGCTCTGTTTTGGAGTTGGTGATGGCAACCCTCTTCCAATCACAAGGGAAGTGCCTAGAGGCTAGTGGAGACAACATAGAGGAAAAGGGAGCAGAGAGAAAAGAGAGAGAGGAGTTTTGTGAGTTGATATATTTCTCTATATCTTCTTTTTTTTGGTTTCATTTTGTTTAAACAAGTTTAAGCTGGGTTTCTGTAATTTGCAACTTGAAGGGTCTTGGGTAATGTCAGGGAGCAACCTGCATGGGCCCTGCACACTCTTGCTGGATATGCCAAGGACTCAAGGCCCTGACTGATCTTTTTTTGATACACTTTTCAGGACTGTGTTTGCACAAAGCAACTTGAGGGATGAGGTGACTTCTTCCATAAAGAGCACACTTGTTTCCAAGTGCTATAAAGATGGTGAATCTTCCAAGCTCAGTGTTCCTGTGTGCACTGGGGAGCCTGGGAGTGGAAACAGGAGAAGAGACACAAACCAACAGAATGTTCACATTATCCTGTCTGTGACTGCTAAAGACCTTTGTCTCTTACCCAGGAGTCTCATGTCTCCTGCCAACATCCATGAAAAAGTAACAAAGTAATTTACTAGCTTGAAAAGTAAAGCAAAATCATATCCTTCACCCTTGTTGACACTGTATAGTTCCTAGGGCTTCCCTGGGCCATTGTGGGGTGCATGCTGTTTCACTAGGGCACATACCAAATAGGAAGACAGACAGTTGATTCTAGGCTCTACCACTGACTGGCTTTGTGATTATGCTTGCGCTTAATCTTGCGCTTCCCATGTGGCAATAGTGCTAAAGAACCTGCCTGCCAGTGCAGGAGACATAAAAGATGCGGGTTCGATCCCTGGGTTGGGAAGATCCCCTGGAGGAGGGCATGGCAATCCACTCCAGTATCCTTGCCTGGAGAATCCCATGGACAGAGGAGGCTGGCGGGCTATGGTTCATAGCAGTGCAAAGAGTCGGACACGACTGAAGTGACAACACTCATGCACACGTATCTAACCTCGGGCTGTCTGCTTTCTCCTCCATGGAAGGGGGCTACTATTGCTAATCACAGATTTTTTCCATGAGGACTTAAGAAGAAAATGGTTGTAGTGTACCTGACACAGAACCCGGCATAGGGTAAGCTCAGCAAGTGTTAACTATTATCAACTCCTTAGTCGTAGCATTTAGTACATTATATTATTAAAAAAAAATTCTGAAATATTTTCTCATTACAAAAAAGTTTATTGTTGAAAACTTAGGAAATACATATCAAAAAAATAAGAAAAGCTTTTTAGAAGTTATAATTCCATAACCCACACACTTCTTAATATCATTTTGCTCAATATCTAGCTAGAATTTTAGTGTGGATATATATATGTGTGTGTGTGTATGGGTGTATGCTTATCTGGTTCAAGGCAGGGTCATAATGTACACATTGTTTTGTTGTCTCTTTATCCTTACTTAACATATCATGACCAGACTTTCTTTTCAGGTTATACTTCAGTTTATACTTCATATACTTCACTAAAGAATGAGTAAAGCGCGCCGGCTGCAACAGACGGTGCAGAAGCGTGGTCACCCCTCGCCCAAGGTCAGGGGTAGCGGCCAAGAGGAGCCACCCCACGTCCAAGGAGCAGCGGCTGCGCAGGCACAGGAGGGCAGAAAGGAGCTACTCCATGTTCAAGGTCAGGAGGGGCGGCCGTGAGGAGATACCCCTTGTTCAAGGTAAGGAGCAGCGGCTGTGCTTTGCTGGAGCAGCCTTGAAGAGATACTCCATGTCCAAGGTAAGAGAAACCCAAGTAAGATGGTAGGTGCTGCAAGAGGGCATCACAGGGCAGACACACTGAAACCATACTCACAGAAAACTAGTCAATCTAATCACACTAGGACCACAGCCTTGTCTTAACTTAATGAAACTAAGCCATGCCGTGTGGGACTACCCAAGACGGGTGAGTCATGGTGGAGAGGTCTGACAGAATGTGGTCCCCTGGAGAAGGGAATGGCAAACCACTTCAGTATTCTTGCCTTGAGAACCCCATGAACAGTATGAAAAGGCAAAATGATAGGATACTGAAAGAGGAACTCCCCAGGTCGGTAGGTGCCCAATATGCTACTGGAGATTAATGGAGAAATAACTCCAGAAAGAATGAAGGGATGGAGCTAATGCAAAAAGAACGCCCAGTTGTGGATGTGACTGGTGATGGAAGTAAAGTCTGATGCTGTAAAGAGCAATATTGCATAGGAACCTGGAATGTTAGGTCCGTGAATCAAGGCAAATTGGAAGTGGTCAAACAGGAGATGGCAAGAGTGAATGTCGACATTTTAGGAATCAGCGAACTAAAATGGACTGGAGTGGGTGAATTTAACTCAGATGACCATTATTTCTGCTATTGTGGGCAGGAATCCCTTAGAAGAAATGGAGTAGCCATTATGGTCAAAAAAAGAGTCCAAAATGCAGTACTTGGATGCAATCTCAAAAACGACAGAATGATCTCTGTTCATTTCCAAGGCAAACCATCCAGTATCACAGTAATCCAAGTCTATGCCCCAACCAGTAACACTGAAGAAGCTGAGTTGAATGGTTCTATGAAAACCTACAAGACCTTTTAGAACCAACACCCCAAAAAGATGTCCTTTTTATTATAGGGGACTGGAATGCAAAAGTAGGAAGTCAAGAAACACCTGGGAAATTTGGCCTTGGAATATTGAATGAAGCAGGGCAAAGGCTAATAGAGTTTTGCCAAGACACTGGTCATAGCAAACACCCTCTTCCAACAACACAAGCAAAGACTCTACACATGGACATGACCAGATGGTCAACATCGAAGTCAGATTGATTATATTCTTTGCAGCCAAAGATGGAGAAGCTCTATACAGTCAGCAAAAACAAGGCTGGGAGCTGACTGTGGCTCAGATCATGAGCTCCTTATTGCCAAATTCAGACTTAAATTGAAGAAAGTAGGGAAAACCACTAGACCATTCAGGTATGACCTAAATCAAATCCCTTATGACTATGAAAGTGAGAAATAGATTTAAGGGACTAGATCTGATAGATAGAGTGCCTGATGAACTATGGACAGAGGTTCATGACACTGTACAAGAGACAGGGATCAAGACCATCCCCATGGAAAAGAAATGCAAAAAAGCAAAATGGCTGTCTGCGGAGGCCTTACAAATAGCTGTGAAAAGAAGAGAAGCGAAAAGCAAAGGAGAAAAGGAAAGATATAAGCATCTGAATGCAGAGTTCCAAAGAATAGCAAGGAGAGATAAGAAAGACTTCCTCAGTGATCAATGCAAAGAAATAGCGGAAAATAACAGAATCGGAAAGACTAGAGATCTCTTCAAGAAAATTAGAGATACCAAGGGAACATTTCATGCAAAGATGGGCTCGATAAAGGACAGAAATGGTATGGACTTAACAGAAGCAGAAGATATTAAGAAGAGGTGGAAAGAATACACAGAAGAACTGTACAAAAAAGTTCTGCATCATCTTCATGACCCAGATTATCATGATGGTGTAATCACTCACCTAGAGCCAGATATCCCGGACTGTGAACTCAAGTGGGCCTTAGGAAGCATCACTACAAATGAAGCTAGTGGAGGTGATGGAATTCCAGTTGAGCTATTTCAAATCCTGAAAGATGATGCTGTGAAAGTGCTGCACTCAATATGCCAGCAAATTTGGAAAACTTAGCAGTGGCCACAGGACAGGAAAAGGTCAGTTTTCCTTCCAATCCCAAAGAAAGGCAATGCCAAAGAAAGCTCAAACTACCGCACAATTGCACTCATCTCACACGCTAGTAAAGTAATGCTCAAAATTCTCCAAGCCAGGTTTCAGCAATACATGAACCATGAACTTCCAGATGTTCAAGCTGGTTTGAGAAAAGGCAGAGGAACCAGAGACCAAATTGCCAACATCTGCTGGATCATCGAAAAAGTAAAAGAGTTTCAGAAAAACATCTATTTCTGCTTTATTGACTATGCCAAAGCCTTTGACTGTGTGGATCACAAGAAACTGTGGAAAATTCTGAAAGAGATGGGACTATCAGACCACCTGACATGCCTCTTGAGAAATCTGTATGCAGGTCAGGAAGCAACAGTTAGAACTGGACATGGAACAACAGACTGGTTCCAAATAGGAAAAGGAGTATGTCAAGGCTGTATATTGTCACCCTGCTTTGCAGAGTACATCCTGAGAAATGCTGGGCTGGAAGCAGCACAAGCTGGAATCAAGATTGCCAGGAGAAATATCAATAACCTCAGATATGCAGATGACACCACCCTTTTGGCAGAAAGGTAAGAGGAACTAAAAAGCCTCTTGATGCAAGTCAAAGAGGAGAGTGAAAAAGTTGGCTTAAAGCTCAACATTCAGAAAACTAAGATCATGGCATCTGGTCCCATCACTTCATGGGGAATAGATGGGGAAACAGTGTCAGACTTTATTTTTGGGGGCTCCAAAATCACTGCAGATGGTGATTGCATCCATGAAATTAAAAGATGCTTACTCCTTGGAAGGAAAGTTATGACCAACCTAGATAGCATATTCAAAAGCAGAGACATTACTTTGCCAACAAAGGTCCGTCTAGTCAAGGCTATGGTTTTTCCTGTGGTCATGTATGGATGTGAGAGTTGGACTGTGAAGAAAGCTGAGCACCGAAGAATTGATGCTTTTAAACTGTGGTGTTGGTGAAGACTCTTGAGAGTCCCTTGGACTGCAAGGAGATCCAACCAGTCCACCCTAGAGGAAATCAGTCCAGGGTGTTCATTGGAAGGACAGATGCTGAAGCTGAAACTCCAATACTTTGGCTACCTCACGCGAAGAGTTGACTCTTTGGAAAAGACTCTGATGCTGGGAGGGATTGGGGGCAGGAGGAGAAGGGGACGACATAGGATGAGATGGCTGGATGGCATTACCGACTTGATGGACATGAGTTTGAGTGAACTCTGGGAGTTGGTGAAGGACAGGGTGGCCTGGCGTGCTGCGATTCACGGGGTCGCAAAGAGTCGGACACGACTGAGTGACTGAACTGAACTGAACTGAACTGATCTAAAGAATGAGTAGCATAGAAATCATTAAGAGGGATAAAATGAACACCCAGGAGCCTACCATATACCTTAAACAGGAGAATATCCCCACAACTCAGCCTCCTATGTGCCCCTTCCTAATTAGACCATCCTGCCTCATCCCTTTGCTCTCATGATACCACAATCCTGAGTTTCTCTTTATCATTCTCTTATAATTGGCATAGTTTTACCATGCATGTGCATATTAATAAACATTGCATAATTTGGCTTGCTCATAGAACTTAGTAGACATGGCATTATGCTGCGTATGTTTTCTGTGACTTGTTTTTATGCTTGGCATGTGTCTCTGAGATCCAACCATGTTGATATATGCAACTGTTCTTTTGTTTTTCAGGGATGTATAGTTTTCCCATGTAGACACATGACACTATTTAGTCAATGATATTTGGGTAAATTGCCAAGGAGATGGGTTTGGAGAAGGATGTCTTATCTCCCTTGACAGGTGCTTCAGACTCTAGGTGGGAGATGGGAGTCCCACCCCAACCTAAGCTATTTGCTCCCAGGCCACTTAGAGGTTTCCCAGCACTAAACAGACTGACCCAGATAATACACATCCCAGGGGTAATGTGGAGGAGACCCTTACAAGCAGAGGAGAAAAAGGAGGATTGGTGGTTCAAGGCTGTAGATAGAAGACAGTATGGATGCCATAGGTAGATTGCAAATATTGCACTGAGGGAAAACATTTTCCCATAAGAATAAATGGCTGGAAATGTAGTACTGAGTAAGTTAAGATTACTTTGCCTAAGAAAAAGCATGGAAAATGTCATGCCGTTTAAAACAAGCTATGTGGGCTGAGTGTGTGGGTAACTGACACTCTCTAACATTGCTAACAAGAGGATAAATTAGCAAAACCTTCACGGAGGATAATTTGGCCGAATTTACAAAAATGTAGATCTAAAATGTGCCCAAAATGTACCTTTGAGCCAATGATTAAATTTCTAGGAATTTATCTTACAGATGAGTAAAATTACATATGTAATTCGTTAGTTACTGCAGCATTATTTATGATAATAAAACATTGAAACAATTTGAATGTCTTTCTATAGAGAATTAGATAAATTACATTTGTTCCATCCAATGGAAAAAACGTAGCTGTTACAGAGGATGAGGTAAACTCTGAGGTACTAGTAGGGTACAATCCCCAAGTTTTATGAATTAAAAAGGCAGAGTGTAATGGTTTAAAAAAGAAACTGTGTTATGTGTATTTTCTATAAATAGAATATTCTTCGTGGTTGCTTCCGTGAATCTGGATTATAGGGAATAAAGATGGGAGAAATACATTATGGCTGCCTTTTGTGCCTTTACAATTTTGTACTGTATAAATGTATCAGTGAGCCAAAGAGTAATAAACATAATTAGAGGTGAGAAGCTGCAGTCAAAGTGAGGGAAGCAGAGGAGTGAAGAAGTTGCAAGTATAAGCTGGAGCTTTGAGGAAAAGCAGAGGGGTTTGTCCTGAAGGAGACTGTCAGAAGATAGGGTGTTAAAGAGGATTTTTGATACATTTTGTAGACTGTTGGAGTAGTTTTGCCAAGATGCCCTTTGCCTGAGGAAATCTTTACTCTCAATGCAGTTTGTGAAGTTGGATTCTTTTTCTTTTATTATTTCCATTTTTTTTCACCTTTAAAGTGAAAGTTGTAACAGTGGTAATAACAATAATAGTAAAATAGAGATAATACTAATATCAACAATGACGATTGGTTACTATTTTGGCATTTTGAATTTGACAGCCATTGACTAAGACTTCACATGCTTGATCTAATTTATTTCTTGTATCAACTGTAGGAAGTCAGTGGCACTATAATTCCCACTTTATAGATGAGGAAACTGAGGCACAAAAATATTAAGTAACATATATTAAGATTACATAGCTAGGAAGTGATAGCACTGAAAAGTGAGCTCACTTTGGTCTACCTTCAAAGACTGTGCTTTTATCCATTTTGCTGTATTCTTTTCCTAATAAATGAGAAATCTGTTAGAAAGTATAGTAGCCAGAAAGCATGCATACACACATACACACCCCTCATCTAACTTCAGATGTTAACTGCTTACAAATGTCTATGGTCCAGCTTTCAGGTAGAGGTGGGATAAGAACAGGGAATTGATGTTATAATCTTGTTCACCCAAGAAAAATCTAGAGATATTAGGACAATAGGCAGGGTAGTCATTTGGGGAGTGTTAGGAGGAAAGATAACTGCAAATCGACAGCCAAGCAGGTGTTGCTACCATTACTATTAGGCTACTGGGGATTCTTAGAATGTGAGGCTGAGGAGGAAATCAAATAAATACTTTGCTGACTCCACTAACTTGCGAAATATTTTCAAAACTCCAAGCAGATTATTGCCCACTGTTCAGGGATTCTCTGACTCTTGGTGATATTTCAGAGATAATGTGTTAAGCCGAAAGCTCTCACAAATCACCCCAGAGCTAAGATGAGCCAAGCTACTTCAGCTCACATGGGGCACGAAGGAGCCACTATTTTCCCTGGAAGACTAGTTCTTTCTTCCTTTCCCTTATTGTTCCAACAAGGCTGATTATTTCAGTAAGTTTTGGAGAATAATTCAAGGCCTATTTTCTCCAAAGGGAGCTGAAGTAACATTAGTATCTTTGTTCCCACCAAAGGAGAAGTGTATTTCCGTATTGTTCCCCACCTTAAGCTTTGATTTATTTGGACAGAAAATTTCTAATCAGGTACTCATATTCCCATCAACACCAAAACTTTTAAACTCTGGTTTCAAAAGACTAGAGTGGATTTGTGCTATCGGAGGCTATAGTCCCGATGGCTCACTGGGTCAAGAATCTGCCTGCAATGCAGGAGACATAGGAGATGCAGGTTTCGGTCACTGTGTTGGAAAGATACCCTGGAGGAGGGAATGGCGACCCACTCCAGTATTCTTGCCTGAAAAATCCCATGGACAAAGGAGCCTGGTGGGCTACAACTCAAAGGGTTGCAAAGAGTCAGACGTGACTGAGCAACTAAGTCCACACGTACACACACATATGCTGTAGTCACTAGTCTGTGTGGCTACTGAGCACTTGAAATGTAGCTAATCTAATCTGAGCAGTTTTGTAAGTTGAGATACATATCGTATTTTGAAGACTTTGTATGAAAAAAGAATGCAATATACCCCAAACTTTTACATTGAGTATTGAAATGATAATATAGGCAGTCCTTGCTTTACAGACAGTGCAAAACCACAAAAGTGACTTAGTAAGCCAAAACTACAGTTAGTAAGCCAAAATGATTGTAATAATCAATGGAGGGAAGTTATGATTATTATGTGATCTTTAGTGCTCACTTTGGCAGTACATATACTAAAATTGGAATGATGCAGAGAAGATCAGCATGGTCCCTGTTCAGGGATGACAAACAAGTTCATGAAGCATTCAGTATTTTTAGCATGAGAAAGGAAACATTCACTCAAGTCCACTTGAAATATTCAGTGAGAGTCCCATATAGGATTACTCCAAGGAGGAACACATCAAGACACATATTAATAAAAATGACAAAGTTAAATACAAAAATATTTAAATCAACAAGGGAAAATCAATAAATAATATACAAGGGAACTCCTAAAAGGTTATCAGCTGATTTTTCAGCAGAAACTCTTCAGGCCAGAAGGGAGTGGCATGATAATGTTTAAAGTTATAAAAGGGAAATACCTACAACCAAGAATACCCCACCCAGCAAGGCTCTCATTCAGATTCAATGGAGAAATCAAAAGCTTTACAGTTAAGCAAACATAGAGAATTCAGCACCACTAATCTAGCTTTATAACAAACAGTAAGGAATTTCTCCAGGCAGAAGGAAAAAAAAAAAAAAAAAAGACCACAACTAGAAACAAGAAAATCATAAATGGGAAAGATCACCAATAAAAGAAAACATACAGTAAAAGTAGGAAAGCATCCACACACAAATATGAAATCAAAACCAGCAAACACAAGAAGAGGAAAATACAAATGCAGTAAGTGGAAGGTGAAATTAAAGAGACAAGCAACTTAAAACAACCTTGCATATAAATAGACTGCTATATCAAAACCGCATGAAAACTGCAAACCAGAAAACTATAACAGACACACACACACAAAAGAAAAAGCAATCCAAACACAATAATAGTCATCAAATCACAAAAGAACTATGGAGGAAGGGAAGAGAAAAGACCTACAAAAACAAATCCAAAACAATTAAGAAAATAGCAATAAGAACATACAAATTGATAACTACCTTAAACGTACACAGACCAAATGCTCCATTCAAAAGACACGGACTGGCTGAATGAATACAAAAACAAGATTCATATATATGCTGTCTATAATAAAACTCACTTCAGACTATAGACTAAAAGTAAGGGGATGAAAAAAGATACTTCATGCAAATGAAATCCAAAAGAAAGTTAGAGTAGCAATACTCATATCAGACAAAACAGACTTTAAAATAAAGATTGTCACAAGAGATAAGGAAGGACACCATATAATGATCAAGGTGTCAATTCAAGAAGATATAACAACTGTAAATATATATGTACCCAATGTAGGAGCACCTCAGTATATAAGGCAAATACTAACAGTCACAAAGAGAAGAAATCAACAGTAACACGGTAAGAGTTGGAGACTTTAACACCCACTTACGCCAATGGACAGATCACCCAGACAGAAAATTTTTCCTTTTTGTCACAACCGCATTCCTCATTTCTTTCAATAAGTTTACCTTCACTAAGTTTCTGAGGCTATTCATCTGGTCTCTTGAACACTAGAATTGTCAGAGTCCCCGCAATTGTTCATCATCACATCTGCTTTCACTTCCAACAGTATCTTTTAAAAATTTCTTTGCTGATCTCTCACTTTATCAGGCAACTCCCTAAATGATTATCCATTTTTATGACGTGTTATATGGGCTTAACAGTGAGCTACAAGAAGGAACACAACTATATGCTTCACTGTCCATGCATGAATTGAATAACAGTTGTGCAGTGAACAATTACCAACAGACTTCGAAAGAAAACAATGTTTTGATTGGTCACTGATAATGATGCTCACTTGTTCAGGTAGTTGTTTGTGGACTGAAAGTCTAGTAGTGAAGTTTGTACAATGCAACTACTCACAGTTATTATATAAGAATAATAGAGATTCAGACCATGTTATTGGAAGATTACTTTTATTAAACTAAATGGTGATAACTGAAATTAATGCATGCCAGAATCATGCAAAGTAAAATCTGCCTGTATTTTGGATACTGGGTCAAATAAATTATATGATTAAAATTAATTACACCTGTTTATTTTTACTTTCTGTGACTAATAGAACATTTTAAATCACATATGTGGCTTGCATTAAATTTCTGTTAGTGCTGCTGTATACCGTATATTAACAAAAATGTTAAAAGAACAAAAAGAAATACTCAGCTAGGAAAGAATCAAACACTGTCACAGTTTCCATGTGAGAAGAGTAGTCACAGCAAAGGAACAGATTCAAATCTACATAAACTGAACATAAGTGTATGGTGAAAAACAGCAAAGCTAAAACTAAAAGACAATAAATTGGGAAAACATTTGCGACAAATATGAGCCAAGGGTGAATTGCTGACATTATAAAATTACCCATTCAAATTTATTCTAAAAGTATCAAGATACCAGTAGGTTGTAAAACAGATGAATAGGCAATTTATATGAGAGGAAATTGAAGTAGTAAGTAAACACCTAGAAAAGTATTTATCTTGTCTAATTATCAAAGATATGAAAATTATTGCAACTTTGAGTTACAATTTAGTATCTGCTTTATTAACAAAACAATTACAACACCCAACACCATGGGGGAATTTTGTGAATTCATGCATGATAACTGGCATTATAATCAGATATAATACTTTTAGTAACCAGCAATGTATAAACAGGAAGAGCCATACAGATAGTCCCAACCCTTTGACCTCATACTGGCACTCCTGAGAATGACTTGAAGGAAGTAATTCAACAAGAACAAAAAGTTATATATATAGTAAGATACATACTGTATCTGTATCATTGCTTATAATGGCAAAAACCTGGAGATATTCTAAAAATTTAATGTAGAAAACTGCATTCAACAATGACAGAATACACAGTGTTTTTCAAATGCATATCAAACATTTACTAGAATTTACCATATGCTGTGTCATAAAGCAACCTGCAATATATTTCAAAGGATTGAAATCATTCAGGGTGTGCTCTCTAAGCATAGTGGAATTTCTCTCAACATCCATAACAAAAGCTAATTAGAAGAGTACCAACTGCTTTTAAAATTGAGCAATAAAATTCTAATCAATCCATGAATCAAATAAGGAAATACATAGAAAGTAGAAAATATTGAGCTAAATGACACTGAAAATATGGCATATTAAAACATCTGGAAAATAGTTACATGATAATCAAGAAAATAACTACCAACCTGTAATTATATAATCATCAAAAGTATCCTTTATCTTCAGATTAACAAAAACTGAGAGAATTTATGCAGTTCTTAGAGAAAAATTTATATTAAGTGTATATATTAGAAAGAAAATAGAATGCTATTCATCCATGATTCAATTTTCTGTCTCAAAACAAAAAGAATGGCACATACGATTAATTAGTACAGAGAAAGTAGAAGGAAAGAAACAATAAAAAATAAAAGCAGAAATAAGATAAACAGAAAACAAAATACAATAAAGAAAATCAACAAAATGAAAACTTTGTTCCTTGAAAAAAAGTAATCAAATTGATAAAACTCTGGAAAGACTGATGTAAAAAGAGAGAGAAACAATATACTAATATCACTAATGAATAAAGAGACATTCATATGGGTCCTATAGATACTTTAAAAATAAGGCTGCAAATAACTTTATGGCAATTTAAATGAAATAAATTCCTTAAAGAATATAGTGTACTGAAGCTGACACAAAAGGAAAGAAAAAACAGAACATCATACATCTACTAAAGAAATTAAATGTTTTATTTTAACCTCTCCACAAAGTATGCTCCTAGCCCAGATGGTTACTTTGGTGAATTCTAGCAAATAGTAAAGAAAGTAGAAGCTTCAATTTTATATATACTCTTCCATGAAATAGAAGAAGAAGCTACCTTTTCCAATATTTCTATGGTATCAGCATAATCTTGATAGCTAAATTGTTACAAAAATTAAAAGAAAGGAAAATTACAGACCAATATGCAGCATGAACATACACATATAAAAATTTAATAGACTAGAAAAGGGAATTCAGTAATATATAAAATGGATAATGCATCGCAATTTAATGAAGTTTATTCTAGGAATGCTAATAATAGTTTACCATTAATAGGACTTCTGGTAAAGAATCTGCCTGCCAGTGTAGGAGATGAAAGAGACATGAGTTCAATCCCTGGTTTGGGAAGATTCCCTCCAGTAGGAAATAGCAATTCACTCTGGTATTTTTGCCTAGAAAATTCCATGGACAGAGGAGGCTGGTGGGCTGTAGTTCATGAAGTTGCAAAGAGTTGGAAACAAGTGAGTGACTGAGCACGCACACACAATAGTCAGTATAATTCAACACATTCACAGAAAAATGGAGATAAATAAAATGATGATCTTAATAACTAGAGAAAAACTTTTGATAAAATATTGATTTATGATGAAGACTCTTAGAAAATAAAAAGGGAAGCTAACTTAATGATCAATTACTGAAACTTTCTTCCTGAGATTAGGAACACTATATGGATTCTACTAATACTACTTCCATTAAAAAAAAAAAAAAATAGAACTTAACCAATGCAATGAAGCAATACAAAGAAACAAAAATCATAATATTTAGGAAAATAAAAAATAAAACTACATTACTCACAGAAAATATAATTGTGTATAGAGAAAAATCTTGAAAAAAATCTAGAGGTAAATATCTAGAATTAACATTTATTATTCAGGTTGTTGGATCTAAGGTCAATGTATGAAATCAATTGCATTTTTACATACCAGCGACAAAAAGTTTGGAAAAGAAATTAAAGTGATAACACTTATAGCAGCATAAAACCCTTTAAGTCCAAAAATATATTTGATGATAGATGATCAGGACCTCTACACTGAAAATTGTAACACTTTGTCAAAAGAAATGGATAAAAGCATAATAAATAGATAAATTATTTTCCCTCATTTTCATGTACTGGAAGAATTTAAAACTGTTAGAATGTAAATTTTTCCTAAATTAATTTTTAGATTAAAAACAATTCTAATTAAAACCCCAATACATCTGTGTAGAAATTGACAAGCTGATTTTAAAATTCATATAAGAATGGAAGAGGGTAAAAACTATCAAGGTGATCATTAATAAATAGAAACCAGCTGGAGGACTTATACAGCCACGTGTCACAACAATTAAAAGATTGAAGTTAGTATAAGAATAGACTACAAAAAAACAATAGAAAAGAGTTCCACATCTCAGGGCTACCTCATATCGGCAGAGGTGGCACTGTGGTGTAGTGTAGAAATAATGCTCTTTTTGACAAATAGTGCTAGGCTATTTGGATTTCCAAGTAGGAACAGTTACTCTTTACTGTCACCCCTCACAAATCAATTCTAGGTGGATTATAGACTTAGATATGCAAAAGTTAAGCAAAGGCTTTTAGAAAACAATTGGACAATATTTTTATTAACTCAAGTAGACAAAGTTTTCTTCAATAAGATACAGAATATTCTAATCATAAAACATTAACTTAAACTATATAACTTCCCTGGTGGCTCAGATGGTTAAGAATCTGCCTGCAATCCAGGAGACCTGGTTTGATTCCTAGTTGGGAAGATCCCCTGGAGGAGGCATGGCAACCCACTCCAGTATTCTTGCCTGGAGAATCCCCATGGACAGAGGAACCTGGTGGGCTACAGTCCATGGGGCTGCAAAGAGTCAAACTCAGCTGAGCAACTAAGCACATATTAAAATTAGGACATTCCTATTCCTCAAATGACATCATTCAGTTCAGTTCAGTTCAGTTCAGTCACTCAGTCATGTCCGACTCCATGAACGCAGCACACCGTGAACCGCAGCACACCAGGCCTCCCTGTCCGCCACCAACTCCCGAGTCTACCCAAACTCATGTCCACTGAGTCAGTGATGCCATCCAACCATCTCATCCTCTGTCGTCCCCTTCTCCTCCTGCCCCCAATCCTTCCCAGCATTAGGTCTTTTCAAACGAGTCAACTTTTTGCATCAGGTGGCCAAGGAAGAGAATCAAGACTCAAGCCACACAACATTGAATATATTGGTAATTCATATAAAAAGACTCATATGCAGGATATATAAACAACTAAACATTCAATATAAAATAGGACAAATGACTTAAATAGTCAAAGAGGATAGCCAAATGGCCAATAAACATATAAAACATGTTTAATTTCATCAATCAAGAAATGCAACTTAAAATGGCAAAGTAATATCATCACACATTCACTGGAATAGCCAAAACAAAGTCAGACACTACCAAATTTTAGCAAGGGAATAGAAGAACTGAACTCTCATTCACTGCTGCCAATTTAAGTGTAAATTCATACAACCACTTTGGAAAAACGTTTGACAGTCTCTTCTAAAGCTGAATGTATATATTTCGTATGAGCCAGTAATTTCTCTCCTAGTGTATTCATTCAATAGAAATAGAAACACAGGGCATCCCAAAACTTACAAGGAAGTTTATTGTACTATTTGAAATAGCTCTGAACTGAAATAATATGTATTTTTCAATAGTTGAATGTATAATTTTTGTATGTTTATACAATAAATACAAATGATAATAATGACTCACTGCTACATGCAACAGAGTGAATCTCTAGGAGTGACATGTGCATCATGGAAGCATAAGCTACCCCTCTTTCTCCTTTTTAAACAACTAATTAGACATCCATGACTGAACAAAAGTGCTTCTGTACATTACACCAAGGCACTCAGCAGGTGTCTAGCCCACCTGTGCATCTGAAAAACAAATGAGCAGAGCCTGAGAAAGAGCTGAGGATTCAAAGGAGTCAGCAAGCCTGTCCCACCCCACTAGCCATGACTGGGAGAAAGGAAACCTGAAGATTGCACATGTGGGCAGATACCCATGGATGAGAGAGAATTTGTGGAAGTGCAACCTGCCTAAGGGGGAGAGTCTAGCAGAGCATTGGAGAGGGATAGGGATGAGTTTGAATGCAGAGGAGAGGGAGGAACTTGCCAAGGTGACAGGCCTCACAAGGGTGACCCTGCAAAGGGTTGGACTTTTGGTGGCAGCAGTGGAGACGTGTCCAACAAAGGAGGAGAAAAGCAGTGACCTTTCCAATGGAGGAGGTGGAGAGCAAAACTGATGAGTAACTGCCCAGCTACCCCAGTTAATGAACAGAAGGAGCTCTTTACCAAAGAGAGTGAAATTAAAACAAACAAACAGAAATTCTGGACCTGAGTAATTCAATGAATGAGATGAATAATACAATAGAGGTCATTGGTAATAGGGCAGACCACATGGAAGAAAGGATAAATGACTTGTAGGATAGAAATACAGAAGTAATTCAATTAGAAGAGGAAAGAGTTCTAAGATTTTTTTTAAGTGAAGAAACCCTACAAAATCTATTGAATTTGATAAGAAAGGTAAATATAAGAATAACTAGCTTATAAGAAGAAGGAAGGAAGAAAAGAAACAGTATATTTAAAGAAATAATAGCGAGAATTTCCCAAACTTGGGGAAAGACTTGGACATAAAATTCCATGAAGCTAATAGAACACCTTATTATTTCAATGCAAAAAGATCTCCAAGACACATTATGGTAAAACTGTTAAAAACTATAATAAAGAATCTTAAAAAAATTATTATTATTATTATTTTTTACTTTACAATATTGTATTGGTTTTGCCATACATCAACATGCATCCACCACGAGTGTACACGTGCTCCCCATCCTGAACCCCCCTCCCACTTCCCTCCCCATACCATCCCTCCGGGTCATCCCAGTGCACCAGCCCCAAGCTTCCTGTATCTGGCATCAAACCTGGACTGGTGACTCGTTTCATATATGATATTATACATGTTTCAATGCCATTCTCCCAAATCATCCCCACTCCCTCTTCCACAGAGATCAAAAGACTATTCTATACATCTGTGTCTCTTTTGCTGTCTTGCATACAGGGTTATTGTTACCATCTTTCTAAATTCCATATAGATGCGTTAGTATACTGTATTGGTGTTTTGCTTTCTGGCTTACTTCACTCTGTATAATAGACTCCAGTTTCATCCACCTCATTAGAACTGATCCAAATGTATTCTTTTTAATGGCTGAGTAATACTCCATTGTGTATATGTACCACAGCTTTCTTATCCATTTGTCTGCTGATGGACATCTAGGTTGCTTCCATGTCCTGGCTATTATAAACAGTGCTGCGATGAACATTGGGGTACATGTGTCTCTTTCAATTCTGGTTTCCTCGGTGTGTATGCCCAGCAGTGGGATTGCTGGGTCGTATGGCAGTTCTATTTCCAGTTTTTTAAGGCATTTCCACACTGTTCTCCATAGTGGCTGTACTAGTTTGCATCCCCACCAACAGTGCAAGAGGGTTCCCTTTTCTCCACACCCTCTCCAGCATTTATTGCTTGTAGACTTATGGATCGCAGCCATTCTGACTGGTGTGAAATGGTACCTCATTGTGGTTTTGATTTGCATTTCTCTGATAATGAGTGATGTTGAGCATCTTTTCATGTGTTTGTTAGCCATCTGTATGTCTTCTTTGAAGAAATGTCTGTTTAGTTCTTTGGCCCATTTTTGATTGGGTTGTTTATTTTTCTGGCATTGAGCTGCAGGAGTTGCTTGTATATTTTTGAGATTAGTTGTTTGTCAGTTGCTTCATTTGCTATTATTTTCTCCCATTCTGAAGGCTGTCTTTATATAAAGAATCTTAACCTTAGCCAGAGGGATAAAAGAAAGTAACCGCCAAAGAAGCCCTGTTTGGATATCAGTAGATCTCTTAGCTGAAACCCTACAGGATAGTAGAAAACAGAATGATATGTTTGAAGTGTTGAAAGATGAATTTGTCAGGCAAGAGTAATTTCAGCAAAGTTACCCTTCAGTTATGAAGGAAAAATAAAGATTAAAAAAAAACTAACAAAAAATTAGAAAAGAACCAAAAAACTGAGGGAGTTCACCACCACCAGACCTGCCTTGAAGAAACAGTGAAAAAAGTTCTTCAAGCTAAAATGTAAAAAGAGTAACTGGCAACATGAAAATATTGCCAACACAATATTAGGGATACAACACACACTGGTGTAGGCGAAAACAGAATTTAAAAAAATGTAATTCTGTATTGAAATGGTGTGTTAACCACTAACCAGAGTATAAAGATTAAAGGAAAGGAATATTAAAAATAACTATAGGTACAATAATTTGTTGGCCTTCCCTGGTAGCTCAGCTGGTAAAGAATCACCTGCAATGCAGAAGACCCCAGTTCGATTCCTAGGTTAGGAAGATCCCCTGGAAAAGAGATAGGCTACCTGCAGCAGTATTCATGGATTTCCCTGGTGGCTCAGATGGTAAAGAATCTGCCTGCAATGTGGGAGACCTGGGTTCAATCCCTAGTTGGGAAGATCCCCTGGAGGAGGGCATGGCAACCCACTCCAGTATTCTTGCCTGGAGAATCCCCATGGACAGAGAAGCCTGGTGGGCTACGGTCCATGGGGTCACAAAGAGTCAGACACGACTGAGTGACTAAGCACAGCATAGCACTATAATTTGTTAATAAATATACAACGTAAAAAGAGATAAATTGTGACATCAAAGGTATGAAAGGGGATGAGTATAAGAGTGGAGACTTTATAGGTGAACAAAGATAAGTTGTTATCAGTATAAAACCAAATGTTTTGTCTGTAAGATGTTTTATATAAGCCTCAAGATAGCTACAAAGCAAAACTCTATAATAGATTCATGAAACATAAAATAGGGGGGACAGAGCTTACCAGAAGGGGGAAAAAAAAAACAATGGAGACACCTAACAGGAGGCAAACAATACCACGGCAGTAGGAAGTCCTTGCTGCTGTTGTTGTCACTAAGTTGTGTCTGACTCTTTGCAACCTCATGAACTGCAGCACGCCAGGCTTCCCTGTCCTTCACTATTTCCCTGAGTTTGCTCAAATTCATGTCCACTGAATCAGTGATGCCATCCAACCATCTCATCCTCTGTCACCCCCTTTTCCTCCTGCCCTCAATCTTTCCCAGCATCAGGGTCTTTTCCAGGGAGTTGGCTCTTCACATCAGGTGGCCAGAGTGAAAGTCTTTACATGTCACTAATCACTCTAAATGTAAATGGATTAAATTTACCAATCAAAAGGCACAGAAAGGATGGATAGATAAAAAATAAGACAACTATACGCTGCCTATAGGAGACTCACTTCAGCTCTAAGGACACACATAGAAACAAAGTGAATAGGATGAAAGAAGATATTTTATGCAAGAGGAAACCAAATGGAAGCAGAGATACTCGTATTTATATGACACAGATTAAACCTTAGGCCAAAAATGGTAACAAGAGGCAAAGAAGGTCACCATGGTTAGAGAACAAGATGTTTGGTTAAAAAAAAGAGGTTACGTGGAATCAATTATTTCTCTATGAAATTGTCAGTGTCTTCACTTTACGGATGTGGCTTCAGTTCAGTTCAGTCACTCAATCGTGTCCGACTCCTTGCGACCCCATGAATCACAGCACACCAGGCCTCCCTGTCCATCACCAACTCCTGGAGTTCACTCAGACTCACGTCCATCGAGTCAGTGATGCCATCCAGCCATCTCGTATGAAAGGGGATGAGTATAAGAGTGGAGACTTTATAGGTGAACAAAGATAAGTTGTTATCAGTATAAAACCAAATGTTTTGTCTGTAAGATGTTTTATATAAGCCTCAAGATAGCTACAAAGCAAAACTCTATAATAGATTCATGAAACATAAAATAGGGGGGACAGAGCTTACCAGAAGGGGGAAAAAAAAAACAATGGAGACACCTAACAGGAGGCAAACAATACCACGGCAGTAGGAAGTCCTTGCTGCTGTTGTTGTCACTAAGTTGTGTCTGACTCTTTGCAACCTCATGAACTGCAGCACGCCAGGCTTCCCTGTCCTTCACTATTTCCCTGAGTTTGCTCAAATTCATGTCCACTGAATCAGTGATGCCATCCAACCATCTCATCCTCTGTCACCCCCTTTTCCTCCTGCCCTCAATCTTTCCCAGCATCAGGGTCTTTTCCAGGGAGTTGGCTCTTCACATCAGGTGGCCAGAGTGAAAGTCTTTACATGTCACTAATCACTCTAAATGTAAATGGATTAAATTTACCAATCAAAAGGCACAGAAAGGATGGATAGATAAAAAATAAGACAACTATACGCTGCCTATAGGAGACTCACTTCAGCTCTAAGGACACACATAGAAACAAAGTGAATAGGATGAAAGAAGATATTTTATGCAAGAGGAAACCAAATGGAAGCAGAGATACTCGTATTTATATGACACAGATTAAACCTTAGGCCAAAAATGGTAACAAGAGGCAAAGAAGGTCACCATGGTTAGAGAACAAGATGTTTGGTTAAAAAAAAGAGGTTACGTGGAATCAATTATTTCTCTATGAAATTGTCAGTGTCTTCACTTTACGGATGTGGCTTCAGTTCAGTTCAGTCACTCAATCGTGTCCGACTCCTTGCGACCCCATGAATCACAGCACACCAGGCCTCCCTGTCCATCACCAACTCCTGGAGTTCACTCAGACTCACGTCCATCGAGTCAGTGATGCCATCCAGCCATCTCATCCTCTGTCATCCTCTTCTCCTCCTGCCCCCAATCCCTCCCAGCATCAGAGTCTTTTCCAATGAGTCATCTCTTTGCATGAGGTGGCCAAAGTACTGGAGTTTCAGCTTTAGCATCATTCCTTCCAAAGAAATCCCAGGGCTGATCTCCTTCAGAATGGACTGGCTGGATCTCCTTGCAGTCCAAGGGACTCTCAAGAGTCTTCTCCAACACCACAGTTCAATTTGTCATTGTCATTGTCATTCTGAGTGAAGTTAGACAGAAACACAAATATTGTATGACATCCCTTATGTGTATATCTAAAAGGAAATGATATAAATGAACTTATTTAAAAAAAAATAGAAACAGACTCACAAACTTAGAGAATGAACTTATGGTTACCCGGCAGGGGGTCGGGGGTGGGGGAAGGTGGCAGAAAGGGATAGATGGGGAATTGGAGCTCAACATGTATACACTGCTATATTTAAAATGAATAACAACTCTGATCAATTTTGAACTGTGGTGTTGGAGAAGACTCTTGAGAGTCCAACCAGTTCAAAAGCTTTTGAACTGTGGTGTTGGATGTGGCTTAGAACTATTAAATAACCTATGACCATACAATCTAGTCAGAGAAGACAATGGCAACCCACTCCAGTACTCTTGCCTGGAAAATCTCATGGACGGAGGAGCCCAGTAGTCTGCAGTCCATAGGGTCACTTAGAGTCGGACACGGCTGAGCGACTTCACTTTCCCTTTTCACTTTCATGCATTGGAGAAGGAAATGGCAACCCACTCCAGGGTTCTTTCCTGGAGAATCCCAGAGATAGGGGAGCCTTGTGGGCTGCCGTCTCTGGGGTCGCACAGAGTCAGACATATGACTTAGCAGCAGCAGCATACAATCTAGTAATTCTCTGGGGTGAGATCTGAATATGGATTTATCCCACTCTAAAGCTTATTTCTTTCATAAAATGTAGCCCATAGCTGTTCACTGTACAAGCAATTCAGTTACAGGAACTCACACAGCAGAGGGAACATTGCAGGCTGGGTTCATCTGGAAGCTGAGTGGAGGGGGATACCCTCTGAGATTGGACTTAAACAGGAGACCCATGGAGAGGAAAGAATCCTGGGTTGAGGGTGGAGGTGGTCAGGAAAGTCCTGGGAGTTTCAGTGGTCAGTAAGCAACTTGTTTGATTGAAGAAGAGGATTTTCAAGTTCCCTGAAGTTAGGGATTGTGTCTGTTGTGAGAACTGAGTTATCCCCAGAGCTTGACACATTTTAAATGCTTGATTGATATCTGTTAAATGAATGAAAGGGTAAATGAATAAAGGTTTCACATCAAAATTGGTTTGAAGCAACCTAAATGTCCATTGACAGAGGCTTGGATAAGGAAGATGTAGCACACATATACAATGGAATATTACTCAGCCATTAAAAAGAAAAAGATAATGCCATTTGTAGCAACATGGATAGACCTAGATTGTCATACTGAGTGAAGTTAGACAGAAACACAAATATTGAATGACATCCCTTATGTGTAGTATCTAAAAGGAAAGGATACAAATGAACTTATTTAAAAAAAAATAGAAACAGACTCACAAACTTAGAGAATGAACTTATGGTTACCGGGCAGGGGGGGCGGGGGTGGGGGAAGGTGGCAGAAAGGGATAGATAGGGAATTGGAGCTCGACATGTATACACTGCTATATTTAAAATGAATAACAAACGAGGACCTACTGTATAGCACAGGCAACTCTGATCAGTGTTATGTGGCAGTCTGGATGGAGGAGAATGGAGACATGTATATGTATGGCTATCTGCTCTGTACCTGAAACTATCACAATATTGTTAACTGGCTATACTCCAACATAAAATAAAAAGTTTTTAAAAATTGGGCTAAAGATAACTGTTTATAGATGGCATAGTTCATTTACTCCATGAATAACACAATTTGACACACCAGTTAAAAAGTACCCAGAAAATAAGATGGTATCAGCCAAATTTATTGAGAAAATATTCAGGGAAATTGAGCTTTCCAAGCATGACTTTGCATTTAGGTGCTGGGGGTATCTTAGAGCACAGGGTGGAAGTGGCTTGGATTAGGCCAGCACATGGACATGTTACCCAAAGCATCTGCTTCAGCCCTTCCATTTGGGGCTTTAGAACCATTGTCCTTCCTGTCAGAACTGCATTTCTTGGAAATTTCTTTCTGAGTTCTCTTTTCACTAGAAATACAATTTGTTGAGATAATGATCTATACAACACTACAAAATATTTCAGGCACCACCTCTGCTTTTAGGGGGAAGACTGGCATTTCAGGTCACTGTTAAAGAATTTCTCTTTTTTGGTGTTGCAGGAACACTGCTCCTCAAACAGTTTCCTCCTGGGGGAGGAGAAGATGATGAATCTCCTAACCTCAGTGTCTCTGACATTTACATCTGTGGGCTTCAGGTAAGACTCATTTCTAAGATATCATGGTTGGTTACTTACAAAAGGTATTGATTAATGGACCCAAGTCAACCTTGAAAAATGTTTCTAATGGATTGCAACAAGGTTCTGTGACTCTATTCATTTTATTATCTACTCGTGAATATATGAATGAAATCCAGACTTCAGACAGACAATTGGAATACATTAGTAATATATGTTGGATGAGAAATTCCAGTAAAAATTTCAGGCTTTAAAGATGTGCTGAAATTCAATCAGTACAAATGATGTCATAGGTTCACAATATCACAAATACAGAATGGGATACATGAGACTATACATCAATTTAAATATAAATGGAAAAGATAGTTTAATTAACTGCTAGTCAAAAAAAGAAACCTGAAACATTGTATTCTCTAGTAAACACTTGCATTTCCATTTGTACCATGACAAGACCTGGTTCCCTGCCCATAGTTAAGGGGTCCAGGAGTAAGCATGTGACTCAAAAATGAGATACCATCGCTTAGTTCTGATTAAATAATTATTAAGTTCATAGTAATTTAAAAAATACGATTATTTTGATATAGAGAATGGTAAGCCAGTCTCCCCTTGAAACCCTAGGTTCTGAAAGGCAAAGCTCTGGATTTGTAGGCAGCCATGTTTTCATCACTGGGCAACAGACGAATCTGCCATGGAGAGAACATCAGCTGAGAGATGAAAAAAGAAACCTCTGTTGAAATTTGGGTTCCTTGGGTCAGTTGTGCCTGTGACTCAGCTCCATTCCTCCTTTCTTGGTATCATTCTATTCTAATAGCCTAATGTGTGTGTGTGTGTGTGTGTGTGTGTGTGTGTGCATGCACATGTGTGCACATGTGTCTGACTCTTTGCAAACTCATGGACTATAGTCCGCCAAGCTCCTCTGTCCATGGCATTTTCCAGGCGAAGATACTGAAGTGGGTTGCCATTTCCTTCTCGGGGGATCTCCTCAACCCAGGGATCAAACCCTTGTCTCTTGTGTCTCCTGAACTGGCAGACAGACTTTTTACCGCTAGTACCACCTATAACTAAGCAGAACCTGAGAAATTACTTTTTAACTCAAGTTATTTAAGTTTCTGTTATGTATAATACAAAATGTCATAAGTAATAATACACAAACTTAAGCTCCAACTCTAGTGTCTGGAATAAGGGTGGGATAATCATTAAATACTAAATCTCTGCTGCTGCTGCTAAGTTGCTTCAGTTGTGTCCAACTCTGTGCGACCCCATAGACGGCATCCCACCAGGCTCCCCCGTCCCTGGGATTCTCCAGGCAAGAACACTGGAGTAGATTGCCATTTCCTTCTCCAATGCATGAAAGTGAAAAGTGAAAGTGAAGTCGCTCAGTCATATCCGACTCTTAGAGACCCCATGGACTGCAGCCTACCAGGCTCCTCCGTCCATGGGATTTTCCAGGCAAGAGTACTGGAGTGGGGTGCCATTGCCTTCTCTGACACTAAATCTCTAGGTAGCTATAATCTCAAGCTCTGTCCTGGCCACACTAGTATGGACTGTTGTGGTCATTTCTGGGTTCAACTTTCTACAGATGCCTGTCAACTGGGAGAAATCTTAGAGGAGGAGGATGCAGCTATGTAGAAAAGTTTAAAGGGCTGCCATGTGGAAGGCAGAGTAGATGTTCTATTTGAGTCAATGGACAAAACTGATCCCAAGAGTAGGAAGTTAGAATGAAGATTTTGACTCAATATAAAGATAGCCTTTTATAAATGGAGACAGTAGCATGGATGCATATACACTAACATATGTAAATAAATAACCAGTGGGAATTTGTATGACTCAGGGAACTCAAATGGGGGCTCTGTAATAACACAGAGGGGTGGGAATAGGTGGGAGGTGGAAGGGAGACTCAAGAGGAAGGGGACATATGTACACTTATGATTAATTCATGTTGATGTGTGACAGAAATCAAATCAATATTGTAAACCAATCAATTAAAAATAAGTAAATATTAAAAAAATAAAGGTGGCCTTTCTAAACCTTAGAGCTATCCAACAATGGAATGGACGACCTAATGAATGATAAAGGTCTCTATCAATGGGAAGGTTGGCTCTGAACATGGACAGTCACTTATTTGGTAATTTGACAGATAGGTAGCAACTAATAGCTATAATCTGTTGAAGGCTTCCTATATGTAAAGTGCAGTGGTTAATACACGCTTTATATAAATTTACTCATTTAATCTTTATAACAATGAGTGACTATCATACACTAACAATTTTGCAGTACACTTAGGGCTTCCCTGGTGGCTCAGATGGTACAGAATCTGCCTACAATGCAGGAGACCTCAGTTCAACCCCAGTCGGGAAGATCCTTTGGAGAAGGGGATAGCTACCCTTCTTCAGATAGCAAGAATACTGCCTGGAGAATTCCATGGACAGAGGAACCTGGTGGGCTATAGTCCATGGGGTCTCAAAGAGTTGGACATGACTGAGTGGCTAATAAGACAGATAAGACTCATTTAATCTCTATAACGATCAAGCAAAACAGACATTTCATATCCATTTTTTTAAAAGGTACTAAATATTGTACATAGGGCAATATTTCAATAATATTTAAAGGTAAAAAATATGTATAGAATTATACTACAGGTAGTGTCAGTCTTTGTCATAAATACTTGTAATTTTATTATTTCATGGTTATTTAAGTTGATAAATAGTTTTCAACTCACTTCTACAGCAAATGGTAACCTATAAGATTTTTAAATATGGACAAGATAAAGCCCTTTCATCTCTATTATGATTAATTCTGTATGTTTGCCCAACAGCCTCCCTGTAGTGTCTTTAGGACCTAGTGGATAATGGCTTTTCATTTATTCTATAGTAGGAAAATTGACCTTTGTTGTCCTAATATTCACTAGTTGCGAAGCTCAAACACTTTCTTTCATAAGTGGGTAAGATAAGGAGTTAAACTGTCTGCTTTACTATTGCTCATCAACTCTTAAATCTTTAATATTATCTGCTACATGAAAATTCCAAAGACCAACACTGCTTAACATCAGCCTAGAAATGAATCATTTCTTTTGGAGGATAACCTAAATTTGATAACTAACCCAACCTACCATACTCTTTATATAATAAGGAAATCTTATCCATCACACTAACTTCTATATGTATATATATATATACATATAGAAATATATTTTTGAGTTTTAAAATATTTTCTATAGCCATCTGTTCAATTTTGCATTTACTTTTTTTACCAGGTACTGTAACAATTTTGTGACGGCACATCAGTATTGTTTTCCCTTATCTCTTTTCTTAGTTTGCTCCACATTCTTTATCTTTATAAAATGTCTGTGAAAAGACTAAACATGAACATACAACAATCCCAGCTAAGCCAGATGCAGAGAGACTGAGGGTTAATGCCAGATGCTGGAGGTTCTCTTCAAATTAAATATTCAGCACCAGGTGTTTGAGTTGGCCTAACAAAGGAACATGTGCTTACGAGGGATACAAAGACGGAATTAGAGGGACCAATTCTCATTTGGATAAATTATTTAATCAAAGTATGTAAAGAGGGTTTGAAATCAGAGTAAAAATGAGATTAAGTTAAATCATTCATTCACAGCTATACAAAAGGGTATACAAAAGGGAAATATTGCAATTTGTAAAATTTCTTTTCAAAACTCATACTTAGGACAAATGCTGGTATTTATAATACAGCTAAAGGAAAAACCTCTTTAATTTGCTTTAGTGACAGCATAATATTGTCTGTTTCCAACTCCCTCCAGACTGATAATATTTAAAATAATCAATTTTTTTTCATTTGACTTAAAGTAGAAATAGCATTTCTCTCAAAAATGTATTTCTTTACTGAAAGATCTCACAGCTGAAATTCAGGTTGATGCCTTTACAATTGGCTACAGTAAGTGAACTGACCACTCGGTATGACCTCACACAGAAACTAGTGACTTAGCAGCATTCTAAGATGCTTTCTTAACACAAGTAAAGCAAGTCATCACAAATACACTGTGAAATGTGTTTAAGATAGATGTTTACACATGTGTGGATGATGCGGGCAGGTGAATGTTGCTATTGCCAAAGTTGCTACTGTTTCAGAAAGCTATCATGAGGGCAGGATGCTAATTTTACCATGAAATGTATTTATCAAGGTAGCACTGTCATTACTTACATTTATTTCATAAAAGTTACTTTTTAAGAATATAATATAGATGAACAAGAAAGTAGCCTCTTAAAAATATTTCAGACAATATTACAGACAACAAATGCAAATGCATAGCTGTATTGTCAACACACAGGAGTCTCCTTTCTTCTTTGCCAACTATCACCTTGCAGAAATAAGCTGAATACACAGAAGAACTGTACAAAAAAGATATTCATGACCCAGATAATCATGATGGTGTGATCACTCACACTCACCTAGAGCCAGACATCCTGGAATGTGAAGTCAAGTGGGCCTTAGGAAGCATCTCTTTGAACAAAGCTAGTGGAGGTGATGGAATTCCAGTTGAGCTATTTCAAATCCTGGAAGATGATGCTGTGAAAGTGCTGCACTCAATATGCCAGCAAATTTGGAAAACTCAGCAGTGGCCACAGGACAGGAAAAGGTCAGTTTTCATTCCAATCCCAAAGAAAGGCAATGCCAAAGAATGTTCAAACTACTACACAATTGCACTCATCTCACACGCTAGTAAAGTAATGCTCAAAATTCTCCAAGCCAGGCTTCAGCAATACGTGAACCGTGAACTTCCAGATGTTCAAGCTGGTTTTAGAAAAGGCAGAGGAACCAGAGATCAAATTGCCAACATCTGCTGGATCATTGAAAAAGCAAGAGAGTTCCAGAAAAAACATCTATTTCTGCTTTATTGACTATGCCAAAGCCTTTAACTGTGTGGATCACAATAAACTCTGGAAAATTTTGAAAGAGATGGGAATACCAGACCACCTGACCTGCCTCTTGAGGAACGTATATGCAGGTCAGGAAGCAACAGTTAGAACTGGACATGGAACAACAGACTGGTTCCAAATAGGAAAAGGAGTACATCAAGGCTGTATATTGTCACCCTGCTTATTTAACTTACATGCAGAGTACATCATGAGAAACGCTGGGCTGGAAGAAGCACAAGCTGGAGTCAAGATTGCTGGGGGAAATATCAATAACCTCAGATATGCAGATGACACCACCCTTATGGCAGAAAGTGAACAGGAACTAAAAAGCCTCTTGATGAAAGTGAAAGTGGAGAGTGAAAAAGTTGGCTTAAAGCTCCACATTCAGAAAACGAAGATCATGGCATCCGGACCCATCAATTCATGGGAAATAGATGGGGAAACAGTGGGAACAGTGGCTGACTTTATTTTTGGGGGCTCCCAAATCACTGCAGATGGTGATTGCAGCCATGAAATTAAAAGATGCTTACTCCTTGGAAGGAAAGTTATAACCAACCTAGATAGCATATTCAAAAGCAGAGACATTACTTTGTCAACAAAGGTCCGTCTAGTCAAGGCTATGGTTTTTCCAGTAGTCATGTATGGATGTGAGAGTTGGACTATAGAGAAAGCTGAGCACCAAAGAATTGATGCTTTTGAACTGTGGTGTTGGAGAAGACTCTTGCGAGTCCCTTGGACTGCAAGGAGATCCAACCAGTCCATCCTAGAGGAGATCAGTCCTGGGTGTTCATTGGTGGGACTGATGTTAAAGCTGAAACTCTAATACTTTGGCCACCTGATGCGAAGAGCTGACCCATTTGAAAAGACGCTGGTGCTGGGAAAGATTGAGGGCAGGAGGAGAAGGGGACGACAGAGCATGAGATGGTTGGATGGCATCACCAACTCAGTGGACATGGGTTTGGGTAGACTCTGGCAGTTGGTGATGGACAGGGAGGCCTGGTGTGCGGCAGTTCATGGGGTCACAAAGAGTCGGACATGACTGAGCAACTGAACTAAACTGAACTGAACTTATCATTCTGGAATGGATTCTTTCAAGTCTTTCAAACAGCAGATTATTTTTATATTAAAAAGGCTAGGAAAAAAGCAAATTTCATGTCTGTTACTGATACATTGTTGGACTTCCTATGGTTTACAACAAGAAACACTTTAATATGGTTTAAACTTGCTCTAAAATCCATCATTTATGTCCAAAACCTTTAGAACACTGAGATTTATTCCAAAGTCCTCATGTTAGTCATGATCATTAGAGGCTGAACATGGCAGGAATCAAGAGAACATAGGATGCCCCATTAGTCAAATGATAGAACTGCAAATGAAATACCATCACTCTCATGTAAACATCATATATTTCATGATTTCACAAATATGGTGATGCAAATGTGTACACTTTAAGCATACAACACTGAATATTTAAATGATATGGGATATGCTTAAAATAAAATGAAAAATAGAATAATAGAATAATGTAAATAATAATCTTGTTTGTTACAGAATGGCTGGATAGTAACTGGTTAATTCAGATGTAATATTATGGTAAAATATTGATCTTGCAGTCTAAGGGGCTCTGAAGAGTCTTCTCCAACACCACAGTTCAAAAGCATCAATTCTTTGGCGCTCAGCTTTCTTCATGGTCCAATTCTCACATTCATGCATGCCTAATGGGTAAATCATGGATTCATGGACCTTTCTCGGCAAAGTAATGTCTCTGCTTTTTATAAACTGTCTAGGTTGGTCATAGCTTTTCTTCTAAGGAGCATACCTGTGGCATAACAAGTGGTTTTCACTACCTGTGGCATACCAAGTTGACGATGTCAAAATCTAAGAAACTTAATATTTTTTTAGTATTTTTACCATAATATTACAATATCATTTTAAAAGTTACATGCATTTTTAAAAATAAGACTTGCCATAAAAACATTCAGACCCCTCATCTATGCTAACCCACCACCAACTCCCTCTCTCCTTAAGTAGTTATGTTTAATTTTTCTAGCTATTTCTTCTGGAATTTATTCTGAGTTGGGTTTGTGTGTGTGTGTGTGTTGGGGGGTGGTGGTTGGTATGGATAGTTTTTGTTTTTGCTTTGCTTTTTGGCTGTGCCATATGACTTGTGGGATCTTAGTTCGCTGACCAGGGATTGAACCCAGGCCCATAGCAGTGAGAACGCCAAGTCCTAACCACTGGACCACCAAGGAATTCCCTCTGTATTTTGAAATAACACGTGTGTGCTGTACTATTGCTTCCTGAGAGGATGTATTAGTTTTCTGTTGCTTGTGTAACAAATGACCACAAACTTCGTGGCTTAAAAAACACAGACTTACTATCTTACAGTTCTGCAGAAGAGAAGTCCAACACTGGCCAAACTGGGCTAACATTGAGCTGTCAGCTCTGTTTTCTCCTGGATGCCCTAGAGCAGCATCCACTTCCTCACTTTTCCATCTTCTAGAGGCCACCCACATTCATTGGCTCATGGGCCCGTTCACCAGCAACCTTGCATCACTGTGCTTTTCTTCTGTAGTCACATCTTCCTTTGAGAGACCCTCTGCCTCCCTCTTTCATTTTTAAGGATGCTTATGATTTTCTTGGGCTCACTGAATCATCTAGCATGATCTTCCTGTTGTAAGGTCGGATTATTAGCAATCTTAATTCCATCCAGTAGCTTAATTGCTCTTTACCATGTAATGTAACGTATTCACAGGTTCTGAGGATTAGGATGTGGATATTTTGTGGGGAGGAGTAGGTATTTGTTTCAATTAACAAAGGGGTCATGGGGATGTTGCCATCCAAAAAGAAGAGTTTTGCTCAATTTCCTTGTTTTTACTGCAACAGCCTATCTTGTCTATTCCTGGTGTCTCTGAGTCCCTTGGTTCAATTTTTCATCTAGTCTTTGGCTGTTGTGAAGGAAGATCTGACAACACGCATCTAGAAAGGGAACCTAGGATTTTTTCTGCTTCCTCCACCTTCCCCCATCCCCTTCCCCTACCCTCAGCCAGGCAAGAATACTGGAGTGGGTTGCCATATCCTACTCCAGGGGATCTTCCTGACCCAGGGGTTGAACCTACATCTCTTGTGTCTCCTGCATTGGCAGGAGGATTTTTTTATGCTGCACCAGTCGGAAAGCCCTCCGCAGTGTCATGTCCCCTCCAAATCTTGAAACTCTCTGAGGTTCTTTGTGTTGTGAATCGACTTTTTTCCCTGAAAGAAATTGGCTTCTTTCTGCTTATAAGCATTTTTGCCCATTTTCCCCTCTCTGTTTCTCTTGTTTCTTGTGGGTAAAAAACTTTGCTGCAATTTATTAGAGTTTAAAGAGAGAGTAGAGACAAACATGTGTGTTCCATCAGCCATGTCCAACCAGAAATTTAGGATACTCATTTTACAGAAGAAAAGCAAAGTCCCAAAGCTATCAAATAACTTGCCTATGCTCACAAAGCCAGTTAATTTGGAGCCAGAATTCCTGTCTAGGTTTTTCTGATTCTTGCATTGGGAAGAAGATAAAATGAGATGAACTTTAAGTTCTCTCCCTAATCTAAGACTTTATGGATACAATTAACCACAGTGATTCTCAAGATTTATTGCCTTTCTGATCGGAAAGGCAATTTAAATTTATATACATGCCATATAATGTCTATAAGATGATAATTACCTTGAGAATTTTATATATCTTTTTAACTCATGTGTCATAAACATAACGGTCACCTGATAGAAGAATGAAATAATAAAAAAATTCTTATTTGCTAACAGATTTGATCTTCAGGGTCTCCTAATCTATAATTCTAGAAATGGTTAGTGTCAGAGCTAGAGCTCAAATCCAGCCCTGATATAATGTGAGGGTTACTCTAGAGTAGGATTTCTGTGCTTTGTGAGTCAGCAGTCTACTCATGTGGTGTTTCCAAGGCTCTTTCAAAAGCACATGTAAGACAAGAGGTCACAGACATCTATGTGGATTATTAGCACTTGGTATATATTGGTACAGGATCAAAATTTTGGATAATTTTTCTTGTTGACACTTTTGGTATTTGGGGCTAGAAGGCATCAATGTTAGCAATAAAATTCTTGCAGTTTCCTATTACCAGACAGAATGGAGATGGTATTAAGCCTGGGCTATAACTTTAAAGGATTTGAGAATTGTAAAATTTATAGTGTCCAGAGAATGAGAAGATAAACCACAGAGTTGGAGAAAATACTGTCAAAATACACATCTGATAAAGAACTGTAATCCAACATATACAAAAAATTAAAACTCAACAGTATGAAAACAAACCAACTACAATGGGGAAAAGATCTTAGCAGATACCTCAACAAAGAAGATATACAGATGGCAAACAAACATATGAAAAGATATGCCACATCTTGTCATTGCGGAATGCAAGTTAGCACAACAGTGAGTTACCACTACACACCTATCAGAATTGCCAAAATCCAGAACACTGACAATACCAAACGCTGACAAGGATGTGGAACAACAGGAACTCATTCATTGCTGATGGGAGTGTGAGGTGATACAGTCAGTTTGGAAGATAGTCTGATGGTTTCTTACAAAACTAAACATACTCTTACCATACAGTTCAGCAATCATAGAGTCTAACTGTGCAAACTGAGGCAAGTTGTGTTATTTCTCCAAACCTCAGATGCTTCAGTAACATTCACTTTAAAACACCAACCCCTTAACACATACATACTACTATAAATAAAATAGATAACCAAGAAGGATCTATTGTATAGCACAGGGAACTATACTCAATATTTTGTAAAAACTTATAAAGGAAAAGAATCTGAAAAAAAAATATATATATATATATGTATAAGTGAATCAATTTGCTGTACACCCAACACAACATTTTAAATCAATATATTTCAATAAAAAAAGAGAAAAAAATTTTTACAAACTCATTTAAAAACTTATTTCATCTTCTATTTGTTTTTTCTACCTGTGCAAATACATGTGTTTAAATGAATAAAATACACTTTCCACAGATGTTTACTTAAAAAATAAAATACCAATCATTTAGGAGGAATGTGAAGGAGAAATGGAAAAATACATTAGGAGTTAGTGCCTGCCAATAGATATCAGTTCCATTCCCCCCTTTCCCATTATAAATAAGGGGATTCTGGTGACAATAATGAAGTACATTTTACTTTAATTTAAAAACTACAAAGCGGTTTCATATACATTCATAGAATGATCAAATATTAGTATTTGAAGATAATTTTAAAATTATCTAATTCTTTATTCCTATCCATGAATAAACTGGGGTCAAGAGACTCTATGTAAAATGTATCCAAGGCCATTCAGTTAGATAAGGGCAAGATTAAGATGAAAAACATGGGTGATACTCTGCTCCTAAACACACCTTTGGGTATATTTTATCTTTATGGATGATGTAGAGTAATATAATGGTAGCTATTATTTATAATCACTTACATACAGAAATCAAAGTGATTACATTCTTTGTAGCCAAAGATGCAGAAGTTGTATACAGTAAGCAAAAAGAAGCCTGGAGCTGACTGTGGCTCAGATCGTCAGCTCCTCATAGCAAAATTCAGGCTTAAACTAAACTGGGAAAAGCACTCGGCCAGCCAGGTATGACTTAAATCAAATCCCATGTGAATTCACAGTAGAAGTAACAATTAGATTCCAGGGGCTAGATCTAGTTAACAGTGTGCCTGAAGAACTATGGGCAAAGGTCTGTGATACTGTGTAGGAGGCGGTGAACAAAACCATCCCAAAGCAAAAGAAAAGCAAGAAGGCAAAGTGGTTATCTGACGAGGCTTTACAAATAGCAGAAGCATGAAGAGAAGTGAAAAACAAGGGAGAGAGGGAAAGGTACATCCAGTCAAATGCAGAGTTTCAAGGGAGAGCTAGGAGAGACAAGAAGGCCTTCTTCAATGAACAGTGTTTAATAATAGAAGAAGACAACAGAAGCGGAAAGACTAGAGAGTTCTTCAGAAAAATTGAAAACATCAAGGGAACATTCCACCCAAAGATGGGCACAATAAAGAATAAAAATGGTCGAGTCCTAGTAGATGCTGAAGAGATCAAGAAGAGATCAAAAGAATACATGGAAGAACTGTATAAAAAAGATCTTAATGAACCAGATTACTATGATGGTGTGGTTAGTCACCCAGAGCCAGACATTGGAGTGTGAAGTCATGTGGGCTTTAAGAAGCACTGCTGTTAATAAAACTAGTGGATGTGATGAAATTCCAGCAGAATTATTCAAATCCCTAAAGGAGGATGCCATCAAGGTTTTGCATTCATTATGTCACCAAATCTGGAAGACCGAGCAGTGGCCACAGGACTGAAAAAAGTAAATCCTCATCCCACTTCCCAAGAAGGGTAGTACCAAAGAATGTGCTAACCATCGGACAATTGGACTCATCTCCCATGTTGATAAGGTCATGCTAGGCTTCAGCATTATGTGAACCAAGAACTTCCAGATGTCCAAGCTGGGTTTAGAAAGGGAAGAGGAACTAGAGATCAAATTGCCAACATTTGCTGGATTATAGAGAAAGCAAGGGTATTTCAGAAAAACATCTATCTCTGTTTCATTGACTGCACTAAAGCCTTTGACTGTGTGGATCACGACAAATTGTGGAAAGCTCTTAGAGAGATGGGAATATCTTACCTGTCTCCTGAGAAACCTGTATGCAGGTCATGAAGCAACAGCTAGAACCCTGTATGGAACAACTGACTGGTTCAAGAACAAGAAAGAGAACAACAGGGCTGTCTGCTATCTCCCTGTTTGTTTAATCTGTATGCTGAGCACATCATGAGAAATGCCAGGCTGGATAAGCTGGAATCAAGACAGGTAGGAGAAACATCAACAACCTCAGATATGTGGGTGATACCACTCTAATGGCAGAAGGCGAAGAGGAACAAAAGAGCCTCTTGATGAGGGTGAAGGAGAAGAGTGAAAGAGTCAGCTTAAGACTAAATATTAAAAGAAAACTAAGATTATGGCATCTGGCCCCATTACTGTATGGCAAATAGAAGGGGAAAATGTAGAAGTTGTGATAGATTTCCTCTTCTTGGGCTCCAAAATCACTGCAACAGTGACTGCAGCCATGAAATCAGAAAGTGTTTGCTTCTTGGCAGGAAAGCAATGACAAACCTATACAGTGTGTTGAAAAGCAGAAACATTAAGTCCATATAGTCAACAGACGTACATATAGTCAAGGTTGTGGTCTTCCCTGTGGTCACGTACGGTTGTGAGAGCTGGACTGTAAAGAAGGTAGAACACCAAAGAATTGATGCCTTTGAACTGTAGTGCTGGAGAAGACTCCTCAGAGCGCCCTGGACTGCAAGATCAAACCAGTCAATCTTAAGGGAGATCAACCCTGAGTACTCACTGAAAGGACTGATGCTGAAGCTGAAGTTCCGGTATTATGGTCATCTGATGCGAACGGATGACTCATTGAAAAAGTCCCTGATGCTGGGAAAGGTTGAGCTCAGGAGGACAAGAGGGCATCAGAGGATGAGATGGATGGCATCACCAATGCAATCAACATGAACTTGGGTGAACTCTGGGAGATGGTGAGGGACAGAGAGGCCTGGCATGCTGCAGTCCATGGGGTTTGCAAAGAGTCAGATATGACTGGGTGACTGAACAACAACAATAATCATTTACCAAATTCCAAGATTTTCCCAATACTTTCTCATCTAATTCCTATAACAATATTCCAAGGTGGGTACTATTATTTTCCCATTCAAGGAATTAGGAGTGGAGGCTCAGAGAGGTTGAGGAACATTTATAAGTTCACTCAGCCAACAAGAGACAGTGTAGGAATGGGTCTGACAAATTCCACAAAAGTGTTGTCAAATGGGGTTATTAAAGGACAGTTTGGGTGGAATTAGTTGCACTGTTCAAACCACCTGTATGAGTAACTCCCTGAAACTGGTATTTATTGCTAGGAAACACAGTAGTGAAAAGTCTATCTGCTTTGGAGTTAGGCAGACCTGGGTTGGAGTTGGAACTTCAGAGGATATCTTTTGAGTGGAGTGATTGAGTATGGACTCTGGTGTCTATCTGACCCCTGTTCCAGGCCTGGCACTGCCACTGAGCAATTATGTAACCTCCAATTATGTGCTACTTGTCCTCTCTAACCTCTTTCTCCCATCTGTGGAATAGGCATAATAATAGTATCAACCTCGCTGGGTTGTTGTCAAGAGGAAATGAGACCAAGAATGTTTAAGCAAACAGTAGAGACACAGCATTTTGCACCATGCTTGTTACCTAGAGGGTGCTTACTGAATGCTAACTCTCATTATTATTGTTTTCAATAATTTCCTAACCTCTCTGAGTCTTGTTTTTTTTATTAGTAAAATGGGAAAATGATATCTGTGTTATAGTATAATCATTAAAGAAATGTATGCAAAGTACCTGGCACCAAATAAATGGCAACTCAAAAGTCCAGAGTGCCCTAGAGACTTTCATCACTGAGTCTCTGCAGATAAATACTGAGCATTCGGAAAAGTGTAGGTAAGTAGTCTCAATGCCAGTAATGCTGTCCCAGATGGGAAGTTGCTTCCTTATACTCATGTTCTTGGAGAGGGAAATGGCAACCCACTCTAGTATTCTTGCTTGGGAAATCCGGAATGGACAGAGGTGCCTGGTGGGCTACAGTCCATGGGGTCACAAGAGTCAGACACAACTTAGTGACTAAACCACTCCCACCGCCCATGTTCTATTTTGTAAAACCAACTATCAGAAGTAAATGAAAAGCTACAGATGAGGAAAGACGTCAGCTTTGCCCAGGACTAATTTTTTTAAACGGCTGAAATGCTCTCAACCCCAAGGTTGAAAAGAAAAATCTGTTGTTCTTTTGCCTTCCTCCAACATTCACTGAGAGCTGAGTTTGCTGAGACATTAGACTTAGCTTATAAGAAAAATGATTTAAACTAGTTAAAATAGCAATAGTTCCAGAAGGCTCTTGAGGAGGGAATAAAATGGTGGGCGTTTCATGGCTTTGCAAAGAGTGTGGAGTGTGATGCCTTTTCTCAAGCGTGCATCTTGTGCCTCATGATTCACACTATGTGGTGAGGTACTGCTCATATCACACCCAAGTGGCTGAGTCTTCTCATGCTCCTTGGCAGGCAGAGAAACGAGTGGTTTTCTGAAGCCAGTGTATGCTTGGGGATGGGGAGGGGCTGCAGGTAGCATGGTAGGTTGGGAGCAGGGGTCCTGGACCAGAAGTTCCCTTGAGTGCACAATGGGTAGGAAAAACTATCCATCCCCAAGATGCTGTCGTGGGTGGTAAGAAGAGAGACCACTCAGGAGAGCCCTGATGGGAATGTGACCTTGCTGGGTGCCTCTGCCTTCAGCCACAGTGCCCTGAGGTCTCCCTGCTGCTGCTGCTGCTGCTGCTAAGTCACTTCAGTCGTGTCCGACTCTGTGCGACCCCATAACCTAAAGAAGGCTTAGTGAGGTTGGTTCCTGACATTGTGGTAGCCCTTCTCCTTCAGATTCCCTCACAGAGGATAGGGTGCACAGGGGCAGAGTGGGATGTCAGAAACCACTGGGAAACAGAGAGGGCATAAGACAAACCCCAGCTTACTTTTTTATCAGCTGGGGACCCCAGGGAAGTAAATAAATCAACACCCCTATGTTGCTCCCTGACTCAACCATCTGTAAAATAAGAACTGTGAAAATAAAACACAGAAATGTGTTTGCTATGATGTATTGTGGGTGCTCCAAAAATGTCTTCAAATATTTAAAAATCATTAATGTTAAATGTTGGAGAAATAGAGAATACATCATAAACAGCGACAACAAAAATAAAACCAAACCCCTGAATCAAAACCAAACCTGAGCTTTCCAGGCCTCCTGTTCAAAGCATGAAATAACACCCAGTGGATTGTTCTGATGATTACTTCAAGTCTAAATTGGTAGTACTGTTTAAAAAAAATAACCATTGATTTATATTTTACTGGCTTAAAACTCCCTTGAAAGATGTTTTCATCAGTGACATACTCTTTCTAAATTAATTTGAGAGATTAAGTCATAGGACTGTTTGAAGGAACTTAAAAACAATTCTTCTTTAACACTTGTTATCTCAATAAATAAATGAATTTCTAACTTTGGTATTTCACATTAAGTAATCGCCTATAGTCTAGAAAAAAGTCTTTATATTTCTGAAAAGCTTCCTACTATCATCTTAATTATGACAAAGTATTTAATTTTGTATGAATATTGCCCTTTTCACAGCTCACATGATTGCACAAAGATCAATTAATGGATTCTGAATCCCTGATTTGCATAGTTTGAGGCCATAACTACGAAGACTCAGAATATTCTTTTTTTTTTTATAAATTAGCTCATTTCCAACTCCAGTACTCTTGCCTGGCAAATCCCATGGACGGAGGAGCCTAGAAGGCTGCAGTCCATGGGGTCGTTGAGCGTCAGACACAACTGAGTGACTTCACTTTCATTTTTCACTTTCATGCATTGGAGAAGGAAATGGCAACCCACTCCAGTGTTCTTGCCTGGAGAATCCCAGGGATTGGGGAGCCTGGTGGGCTCCCATCTATGGGGTCGCACAGAGTTGGACATGACTGAGGTGACTTAGCAGTAGTAGCAGCAGCAGCAGCTCATTTCCAAAGAGCAGCCAAAACTGGATCCCCTGACTATTCCAACCTTTTCTTATAGGAAATAAAGGTACAATAAATACATTTCCCCAAATAGAATTTGTAGGTTTCCATATAGAAAGGCAAAAGCTACACCTCCCCAAAATAATAGTGCCCAAGAAGGAGAGGAAATAGTATTTATTGAGCATCTGCTTTGGAATCTAAAAGCATTAGATGCATGATCTCATTATACTTTCACAGGCTCCATTTCATTTAATCCTTACAGCAACACTGTGACATAGACATTGCTTCCATTTTTCTGCATCCTGCTTCCCAAACCTGTCTCTCTCCCCAGTCATCCTCCCTGCTTAAATTCCAGGTAGACATTGCTTCCCAGCATTTTCATATCTTGGCATACCTGGAAAGGTGTAACATTTGCATGGCACATTGAAACAAACAACAGAGTCCTCTGAAACACTTTAGATAAGTCTTGGTGAAATATACGTATATAAAATAAGAAAAATAAAGCACATATATTATAGAAGATATTAAATATGGAATTTGTACCATCCTTAAAAATTAAAATTTTTTGAGAAACTTAAAGCCTACTTTTGCAAACAATACTTCATTTTTTATTAGAAAAGTTTATTGAGGCTTAACATTCAGTGAAATACACGATTTTAATACACTTTTGATCATTTTTGACAAGTGGACAAATACCTAGGCCCCAATCAAGATACAGAACATTTTTTCACCCTAAAAGTTTTTTTTTTTGTGTGCTAGCAATCAGTCAATGGCCCAAGAAGCAGCCCCTTGATCTGGTATCTATTACTGTGGAAAAGACTTTGTACAAATGGAATAAATCAGTGTATACTCTTTAGTGTCTGACTCCTTTTATTAAGCTTAATATATTAAAGATTCATTCAGTTTGTTGCATGTATTGGTAATTTGTTACAGGCATACCTCATTTTATTGTGTTTCATTTTATTATGCTTTGGAAATACTGCTGTTTTTTCCCACAAATTAAAGATTTGTGGCAACCTTGTGTTGAGCAATCTATTGGCACCATTTACCATTTTTTCAATAGCATTTGCTTACTTCAGATCTCTGTGTCACATTTTGGTAATTCTCATAGTAGTTCAAACTTTTTCATTATTGTTATAGTTGATATGGTGATCTGTGATCAGTGATCTTTGATGTTACAATTGAAATTTTTTTGAGGCTCCATGAACCATGCTCATATAAGACGGTGAACTTAATAGATAAATTCTGTATGTGTTCTGACTGTTCCATGGATCAGGCTGTTCCCTCATCTTTCTCTCTCTCCTTGGGCGTCCTTATTCCCTGAGAGACAATATTGATATTAAGCCAATTAATAACCCTATTCTGTCAAAGGAAGATTCACATGTCTTTCAATTTAAATCAAAAACTAGAAATGATTAAGCTTAGTGAGGTGGGTGGTGGTGGTTCTCGCTAAGTCATATCCAACTCTTGTGACTCCATGGACTGTAGCCCACCATGTCCCTCTGTCCATGAAATTTCCCAGGCAAGAATACTGGAGTGGGTTGCCATTTCCTTCTCCAAGGGATCTTCCTGACCCAGGGATTGAACCTGGGTTTCCTGCATTGCAGACAGTCTTCTGCACTGCAGGCGATTCTTTTCTGCTGATCCACCAGGGAAGCCCAAGCTTAGTGAGGAAGGCATGTCAAAGCTGAGATAGATTAAAAGCTAGGTGAATGTATGGCAAAAACCACTACAATATTGTAAAGTAATTAGCCTCTAATTAAAATAAATTAATTTACCAAAAAAAAAAAAAAGCTAGGTTTCTTTCACCAAACAGTTAGCCAACTTGTGACTGCAAAGGAAAAGTTCTTTGAAATTAAAAGTTCTACTCCAGTGAATACATGAATGACAAGAAAGCAAAACAGCCTTACTGCTGATATGGAGGAAGTTTTAGTGATCTGGACAGAAAATCAAATTAACCACAACATCTCCTTAGGCAAAAGACTAACCCAGAAGAAGACTCTAACTCTCTTCAGTTCTATGAAGGCTGAAAGAGGTGAGGGAATTGCAGATGAAAAGTTTGAAGCTAGCAGAGGTTGGTTCATAAGATTTAAGGAAAAAAGCCATTTCTGCAATATGAAAGTGTGAGGTGAAGCAGCAAGTGCTGATGTAGAAGTTACCTACAAAATCTAGCTAAGATAGCTATGGAAGGTAGCTACACTAAACAGCAGATTTTCATTGTAGACAAAACAGTCTTGTGTTGGAAGAAGATGCCATCCAGGACCTCCATGGCTAGAGAGAAGTCAGTGCCTGTGTCCAAAGTTTCAAACGACAATGTGATTCTCTTGTTAGGGGCTAATACAGCTGGTGACTATAAATTGAAATAAGTGCTCATTTATCATTCTGAAAACCCTAGGACCCTTCAGAATTGTGCTAAGTCCACTCTGCCTATGCTCTACATGTGGACCAACAAAGCCTAGATGATA
This sequence comes from Bos mutus, assembly GCF_027580195.1. Lineage (NCBI taxonomy): Eukaryota > Metazoa > Chordata > Mammalia > Artiodactyla > Bovidae > Bos > Bos mutus. Next base: position 72,453,041 of record NC_091618.1, on the reverse strand, counting down.
GCACGTCTGTTTACAACACAGTTAACTGGATATTTTAAACCCTCTATGAGACCTACTGCTCAGAAAAGTGATTCCTTTAAAAATGTTACAGCTCACGACAATGTACCTGACCACTACAGGCCTCTGATAGAGATGTAAAAATTCATGTTGCTTTCATGCCTGCTAACACAACATCTATTCTAGAACCCATGATCAAGGAGTAATTTTGACTTTCAAGTCTTACTTTAAGTAATACATTTTGTAAGGTTATCATTGCCATAGAGAGTAATGGATTTGGGCAAAGTAAATTTTAAAACTTCTGGAGAGGATTCACAATTCTTGATTCCATTAAGAAGATTTGTGATTCATGGGAAGAAGTCAAAATATCAACGTTAACAAGAGTTTGAAAGAAGTTGACTTTAGCCCTCATGAATGATTTTAAGGGGTTCAAGACTTCACAGGAAGAATTAACTGCAGATGTCATAGAAACAGCCAGAGAACTAAAATTACTAAGTGGAGCCTGAAGATATGAAGATGATAAAACATTAATGGATTCAGTTCAGTTCAGTCGCTCAGATGTATCTGACTCTTTGCGACCCCATGAATTGCAGCACGCCAGGCATCCCTGTCTATCACCAACTTCCGGAGTTTACCCAAACTCATGTCCATTGACTTGGTGATGCCATCCAGCCATCTCATCCTCTGTCGTCCCCTTCTCCTCCTGCCCTCAATCCTTCCCAGCATCAGGATCTTTTCCAATGAGTCAACTCTTCACATGAGGTGGCCAAAGTATTGGAGTTTCAGCTTCAACATCAGTCCTTCCAATGAACACCCAGGACTGATCTCCTTTAGGATGGACTGGTTGGATCTCCTTGCAGTCCAAGGGACTCGCCAAGAGTCTTCTTCAACACCACAGTTCAAAAGCATCAATTCTTCAGCACTCAGCTTTCTTCACAGTCCAACTCTCATATCCATACATGACCACAGGAAAAACCATAGCCTTGACTAGACGAACCTTTGTTGGCAAAGTAATGTCTCTGCTTTTGAATATGCTATCTAGGTTGGTCATAACTTTCCTTCCAAGGAGTAAGCATCTTTTGATTTCATGGCTGCCATCACCATCTGCAGTGATTTTGGAGCCCCCAAAAATAAAATCTGACACTGTTTCCACTGTTTCCTCATCTATTTCCCATGAAGTGATAGGACCAGATGTCATGATTTTAGTTTTCTGAATGTGGAACTTTAAGCCAACTTTTTCACTCCTCTCTTTCACTTTCATCAAGAGGCTTTTTAGTTCCTCTTCACTTTCTGCCATAAGGGTGGTGTCATCTGCATATCTGAGGTTATTGATATTTCTCCCGGCAGTCTTGATTCCAGCTTGTGTTTCTTCCAGCCCAGTGTTTCTCATGATGTACTCTGAATATAAGTTAAATAAGCAGGGTGACAATATACAGCCTTGACATACTTCTTTTCCTATTTGGAACCAGTCTGTTGTTCCATGTCCAGTTCTAACTGTTGCTTCCTGACCTGCATAGGTTTCTCAAGAGGCACTTCAGGTGGTCTGGTATGCCCATCTCTTTCAGAATTTTCCAGTTTCTTGTGATCCACACAGTCAAAGGCTTTGGCATAGTCAATAAAGCAGAAATAGATGCTTTTCTGGAACTCTCTTGCTTTTTCAATGATCCACCGGATGTTGGCAATTTGATCTCTGGTTCCTCTGCCTTTTCTAAAACCAGCTTGCACATCTGGAAGTTCGTGGTTCACATGGCTTGGAGAATTTTGAACATTACTTTGCTAGCATGTGAGTTTTGCCAAGAGAACACATTGGTCATAGCAAACACCCTCTACCAACAACACAAGAGAAGATGGACATGGACATCACCAGATGGTTAACACCGAAATCAGATTGATTATATTCTTTGCAGCCAAAGATGGAGAAGCTCTATACAGTCAGCAAAAACAAGACTGGGATCTGACTGTGGCTCAAACCATGAACTGGAGAAGGAAATGGCAACCCACTCCAGTGTTCTTGCCTGGAGAATCCCAGGGACAGGGGAGCCTGGTGGGCTGCCATCCATGGGGTCACACAGAGTCGGACATGACTGAAGCGACTTAGCAGCAGCAGCAGCAGCAGACCATGAACTCCTTATTGCCAAATTCAGACTTAAATTGAAGAAAGTAGGGAAAACCACTAGACCATTCAGATATGACCTAAAGCAAATCCCTTATGATTAATGGATTAGGAGTTGCTTTCTTATGAATGAGCAAAGAAAGTGGTTTCTTGAAATGGAATCTACTGGTGAAGATGCTATCAGTTCAGTTCAGTCGCTCAGTCGTGTCTGACTCTGCGACCCCATGAATCGCAGCACGCCAGGCCTCCCTGTCCATCACCAACTCCTGGAGTTCACTCAAACTCATGTCCATTGAGTCAGTGATGCCATCCAGCCCTCTCATCCTCTGTCATCCCCTTCTCCTCCTGCCCCCAATCCCTTCCAGCATCAGAGTCTTTTCCAATGAGTCAACCGTTCGCATGAGGTGGCCAAAGTATTGGAGTTTCAGCTTTAGCATCATTCCTTCCAAAGAAATCCCAGGGCTGATCTCCTTCAGATGAAGATGCTATAGGGTTATTGAAATGACAACAAAAAATTTAGCATATGACATAAACTTAGATGATAAAGCAGCAGCAGGGTTTGAGAGGATTGACTCCAGTTTTGAAAGACATTCTATTAATACTGTGCATAAAATGCTATCAACCAGCATTTCACACTACACGGAAATTATCCATGACAGGAAGATGTGGCTTTGCCACAGCCACCCCAAACCTCAACAGCCACTACCCCAATCAGTCAGCAGCCACAAATATCAGGGCAAGGCCAACACCACCAACAAAAGAAATTCCCTCAAAATTCAGATGTCGGTTAGCTTTTTTTTAGCAATTAAGTATTTTTAAACTGGGGTATGTAAACTGTTATTTTTCAGACATGATGGTATTGCACACTCATCATGTAGTGGACTACAGTCTAGTATGAACATAACTTTCATAGGCACTAGGAAACAAAAAAATATTGTGTGACTTGCTTTATTGCAGTATTGCGGTATTTACTTTACTGCATGGTCTGGAACCAAACCTGCAATATCTCTAACATGCCTGTGTATAGATATCCAGTTGTACAGCCATCACGCTTTAATGATACTTTCCTTTACTGTTTGAATTTCTTAGGTGCCCTTGTTGAAAAATCATTTCACTACATATGTGTGGATTGCTCTGTTTTGTTCCAAGAATCTATTTACCTATCTTTTAACCAATATCACACTCTTATGATTAATGTAGCTTTTAAGCAAGTACTGAAATGAAGCTAAGTCCTCCAGACTTGTTTATCCTTTTGAAAATTTGACCCTTGTAGATCCTTCTTGTTTACATATGTTTTATATATATATATAATTTATTTTTCCTTTGGCTCATGGCATGAGGAACTTCCCCGACCAGGCATCAAACATGCATGCCCTGCAGTGGAAGTGCAAAGTCTTAACCCTAGGCCACCAGGGAAGCCCCTTGTTGAAGTTTTAGAATCAACTTGTCAATTTCCATACATAGTCTGCTGTTATTTTGGCTGGGGTAGCACTGATTCTAGAGCATTTGAGTAGAATTCCCATAGTAACACACTGAATCTTCCCACTCAAGAACATGGAATTTTTTTCCCTTTATGTCTTTAATTTCTCTTAGCAATGATGTTTAGTTTTCAGTATAAAAGTGCTGTGTATCTTTTGTTAAATTGATCCTTAAGTGTTCTATATTTTGGGGTGCTTTTCTAGGATGTTATTTTAATTTAGATTTTCAGCTATTTATTGTTAATATACAGAAAAACCATTTGATTTTGTGTATTTTTGTATACTTTGTATTCTGTTGTTTTTGTTGTTTAGTTGATAAATCGTGTCCAACTCTTTTGCAACCCCATGGACTATTACCCACCAGACTCCTCTGTCCGTGGGATTTTCTAGGCAAGAATACTGAAGTCAGTTGACATTTCCCTCTTTAGAGGATCTTCTCTTGACCCAGGGAGTGAACCTGCATCTCATGGTTGGCCAACCTGGGAAGCTCCTTGTATTCTGTACCTCTGTTAAATTTTACTTATTAGTTCTGATAGAGTTTTTGTACATTCCTTAGTATATTCTATACACAAAGTTATTCCGCCTATGGAAAAAACTGCTACTTCTTCTTTTACAAACTTTATTCATTAAAAAAAAAATAAACTTTATTTATTTTTGGTGATCTTACTGTGCTGGGTAGGGCCTCTAGTAAAATCTGTGATAGAAGATAAAGTAGTAGACAAAACATTCTTATCTTGTTTCCAATCTTAGGAGGAAAGCATTTGATATTTCATTGATATTAGTAATAGGTTAATCATAGATGACTCTTACTACATTGGGAATTTTACTTTGATTCCTGCTTTAACATATTTTTGGTTTACGTGAAATAGTGTTGAATTTTGTCAAATGATTTTCTGAATTCATCAGGAGAATCATATAATTTTTTTCCCTTTAATCTGTTAATGTGGTTAACTACATTGATTTTCCAAGGCTGAAACAGACTGGTTCCAAATAGGAAAAGGAGTATGTCAAGGCTGTATATTGTCACCCTGCTTATTTAACTTCTATGCAGAGTACATCATGAGAAATGCTGGGCTGGAAGAAGCACAAGCTGGAATCAAGATTGCTGGGAGAAATATCAATAACCTCAGATATGCAGATGACACCACCCTTATGGCAGAAAGTGAAGAGGAACTAAAGAGCCTCTTGATGAAAGTGAAAGAGGAGAGTGAAAAAGTTGGCTTAAAGCTCAACATTCAGAAAACGAAGATCATGGCATCCGGTCCCATCACTTCTTGGGAAATAGATGGGGAAACATTGGAAACAGTGTCAGACTTGGGGGGGCTCCAAAATCACTGCAGATGGTGATTGCAGCCATGAAATTAAAAGATGCTTACTCCTTGGAAGGAAAGTTATGACCAACCTAGATAGCATATTCAAAAGCAGAGACATTACTTTGCCAACAAAGGTCGGTCTAGTCAAGGCTATGGTTTTTCCTGTGGTCATGTATGGATGTAAGAGTTGGACTGTGAAGAAAGCTGAGTGCTGAAGAATTGATGCTTTTGAACTGTGGTGTTGGAGAAGACTCTTGAGAGTCCCTTGGACTGCAAGGAGATCCACCTAGTCCATTCTAAAGGAGATCAGTCCTAGGTGTTCTTTGGAAGGACTGATGCTAAAGCTGAAACTCCAATACTTGGGCCACCTCATGCGAAGAGTTGATTCGTTGGAAAAGACCCTGATGCTGGGAGGGATTGGGGTCAAGAGGAGAAGGGGACGACAGAGGATGAGATGGCTGGATGGCATCATCGACTCGATGGACTTGAGTTTGGGTGAACTCCAGGAGTTGGTAATGGAAAGGGAGGCCTGGTGTGCTGCAATTCTTGGGGTCGCAAAGAGTCGGACATGACTGAGCGAATGAACTGAACTGAACTGAACTGAAACAATCTTATATTCTTCCAATAGAGTCCACTAGTTCAGGATGCATTCTTCTTTATGTTATATATATATGTATATTTCATATTTTTATATGTATCTTTATATTTTATATATACCTGAGTTCAATTTGCCAATATTTTGTTACGAATTTTTGCATTTACATTCATGAGGACTGGGGTTCTTGTAGGCAACTTTTAATTGACAAATTCAATTTCTTTAATGGAGCTAGGAATTTTCTGTTTTTTGTTGTGTCAAAAATCCTTTTCAAGGAATATGTTTATATCATTTGAGTTATCAAATTATTAGAATGAAGCTTCTCCTAATGTTCTTTTATTAGCATTTTAATACCTGGAGGATATAACCTGCTTCCTTCATTATTGATATGGGTATGTGTGCTTTTTTCTTTATGCTAGTTGTTTATTACTCTCCTGGATCTTTTTGAAGACTCTACATTTACTTGTTGATTTTTCTCTATTGTTTCTTTTCTATTTTTTTTGGCTTTGTTGTAATGTTTTCCTTTTATTTATGTAATTTGAATTAACTACGCTACCTTTTTAGCTTCTTAAAGTGGAAGACTGGATCACTGATTTTAGATGTTTACCCTTTCTTAATATAGACATTTAAAACTATGAAATTTCCTCTAAAAACTTTTATCTATATTTCATAGAATTTGAAATTATGTGTTTCACTATGATTCTGTTAAAAATATCTTCTAGTTTATCATGCTGACTTTAAAAACACCATGTGTCATTAGAAATGTGTTGCTTAATTTCCAAATACATGAACATTTTCTACTTTTCTACATTTTTACTATCCAGTACAGTAGCCACTAGCCATATGTGTGTATTTAAATTTTTATTAATGAAAAGAATTAAAATTAAAAATTCAGCTGCTAAGTCACTCTAGTCAAATTTCTAGTGCTCAACAGTTACACATGGAAAGTGACCACCTTATTGAGCAATACAGATACAGAATATTTTCATCATTACAGAAAAATCTATTATAATATTTTATTGTTATCAATTTCTAATTTAATACATTGCAGCCAGAGAATACTCTATATAATTTTGACTTTTTGAAATTTATCGAGATGTGTTTTATGGCCCAGAAAAGAGTCTATCTTGGTGAATTTTTCATGTGCGCTTGAGAAGATTATACAGTCCTTTTCTGTCATTGGGAGTAACTGTCAATTAAGTTGAGTTACATCTTCCATGTCTTGGGTACATATTCTTTTTGTCTAGTTGTCCTATCCATTGCTTAGAGAAAAGTGTTAAATTTTTCAATAATTGTATATCTATATATACTTTTATTTAGCTCTGTTTCATTTAAACCTGTTTTAGTCTTTTTTTCTTTGATGTGGACCATTTTTAAAGTCTTTATTGAATTTGTTACAATATTGCTTCTGTTCTATGTGTGGTTTTTTGGCTATGAGGCATGTGGGATCTTAGGTCCAGGACCAGGGATCGCTGCATTAAAAGGTGAAGTCTTAACCACTGGACCACCAGGGAAGTCCCTGTTACAGCCTCTTGATCACCTATTCCCTTTATCATTGTGAAATGCCTCTCTATCCCAGTAATACTCTTTATCTAGATATCTACTTTTGTTATTAAGTGATGGTAGATTTTTAATGATTAGTATTTGCACAGTATATCCTTTTTCATGTTCCATTATTTTACTTTCAAATTTTCTGTGTCTTTATGTGTCAAGTGTGTTTCTTGTCAACAGATACACTTTAGTCTTGTTTATTTTTAGCCAGTCTGACAATCACTGAGTTTCTTGGCTCTTTAGTCCGTTTTGCAGCTATTGGTGTGTGTGTGTTTGTGTGTGTGTGTTAAGTAGCTTCAGTTGTGTCTGACTCTTTGTGACCCTATGGACTGTAGCCCATCAGGTTCCTCTGTCCATGGGATTTTCTAGGCAAGAGTACTGGAGTGGGTTGCCATGCCCTCCTCCAGGGGAGCTTCCCGACCCAGGGATTAAATGCACACCTTTCCCATCTCCTGCACTGGCAAGCAGGTTCTTCACCGCTAGTGCTGCCTGCGAAGCCCAAGTTACATGAATTTTAATCTAACTTAGCGATCATAGTGATATTTGATTTATGTTGTTCCATCTGCTTTTTTCTTTGATTCCTCCTCTTCTGCCTTTTTTTTGTGTCTGTGTGATTTAATTATTTTAAGTATTCATGTCATTTTTATTTTCCATGCTAGTTATTATCAACAGTTATGTCTCTCCTTGTTAAAATTTTAATGGTTGATCTAGAGATTATCATAGGCATTTCTCACTTGTCACATCTACCATGAAACATTGTTTACTACTTTACAATGTAAGAATCTCAAAATAACATGTTTTAATTACCATCCTCTCACTCTTTGTCCTCTTGTTATATATTTTACTTCTAAATATGCCAGAACCTCACACTACAATGTCATTAGCTTTACTTTAAAAGATTAATAGTCTTTAAAACATGTATTTTTGTGTATGTGGGTTCTAATGTCCTTTATATTTACTGACATGTTTTCTTTTCCCTCCCAAAGAACTGGTTCTCTATCTGGTATTATTTTTATTCAGCTAAAATAATTTTTTGCATTTCTTATAGTAGAGGTCTCTATGAGACAATTTCCTTCACTTTTGTCTGTTTGAAAATATCTTTATTTTGCCTTTTTAATTTAACAATGTCTTTATTTATTATTGGAGGACCCCAGTATCGCTCCTAAGTCTCTATATCTATTTTGGGTAGTCCCCAAGAAATGTCTCTATAAGCTCACAAAACTGACACTAGCCAATTTTCTTATCTCCTGCTTCAATGCTGAGATCTCAGAAACTCAAGAAATTTGCCAAGGCATTAATTTTCCCAAGTTCCCAGAAAAAGGCCTTCAGCTACAGCAAAGGCTGTTGCCTCCTGTGTCTGCTTTTTCTGAGTCTCTTGTGCCAGCCCTAAGAATTTGCTCTGATGCCAGAACTGTGTGTGCGTGCTCAGTCCCTCAGTCGTATCTGACTCTTTGTGACTCCATGGACGTTAGCCTGCAAATCTCTTCTGTCCACGGGATTCTCCAGGCAAGAATACTAGAATGGGTTGCCTTTTCCTACTCCAGAGGATCTTCCTAACCCAGGGATCAAACCCATGTCTCCTGCATACATGTATTTCCTCTTTTTTGGATTTCCTTCCCATTTAGGTCACCACAGAACACTGAGTAGAGTTCCCTGTGCTGTTCAATAAGTTCTTGTTAGTTATCTATTTTATATGTAGTAGTGTATATATGTCAATCCCAGTCTCACAATTTGTCCCACCCTATTTCAGTTTTCTTAATTTTTAGGAAATAATTCCACTAGACCTAGAATTCTAGATTGATTTCTTTTCTCCTTTCCTTAAAGATGTCATTCCATTGTTTTCTCTTCTCCATTGTTGAGAAGCTATAATTTCTATTGTTATTTCCCTAGATGTAATGTATCTTATTTCTTCTGGCAGCTTTTAAGATTTTCTTTTTATGTTTGTTTTTCAGCAGTTTGGTTACAATGCTCTAAAGGTGCTTTTATTATTATTTCTTTGTATTTATCTTTCTTTGGGTTTGCTGAGCCTATTGAATCATGGGTTGATGTCTTTTATGTATTTTATAAAGTTCTAGGCCATTCAAATAATTCTCCAGCAACTCAAATTACATGTTTATTTGGACATTATATATATCCCAGGTATGTGTGTGTGTGTGTGCGCTAATATATAGCTTTAGTGCAAACAGAATTCAAAAGTGAACTGTCTATTTTCAATTTCACCAATTCCTTCTGCTGTGTCCGGTCTGCTAATAAACTCATTGAAATGAATCTTTATCTCTGGTATATTTTTTATGTCTAGCATTTCCACTTGGATATGAAATTGTTTATCTGTTCAAACGTTCACTTTTTCTGTGTTATCATTTTATATATCTATTGTCATATAAAAATGCCTGATAATTCCAGCAGCAATGCTATTATTTACTAGGTCCGGTTCTATTTACTGTTTTCTGTTTAAGGGAAGAGTCATTTTTCCATGTGCCTTGTAACTTGATTTTGACTGAATTCAGACATGATAAATGATCAATGAATAGTAGAGTCTGAAGAAATCAATAGTCAATGGTAGACTTTTTTTTTTTTCTGACCGACCATTAGGGAGAATGTTTGATACAATCCAGTCTGTCCTTGATTCACGTCTGAAAGTTTTGCTGCTGGAGTTAGATTTAGTTCACCATATGCTTCACGTTAATGAGAACCTTTCCTGTAGCAGGGCTTGGAATATGAGTACTTGAGGGTATGTTATCAGCACTTTGCCTTGTGCTCATTGCCACATCTGGGGGTTTCTGTCAATAGCTCTGTTCTGCCCTTGGATTCTAGCTGGCCCTATGCACTTATGTTCAGAGCAAGGTGTCTTCCTCAGCTCACCAGCTCCTCCCCTGGCAGGGACAAGGATGGAATCTGGTAAGGTAAGATCCTTTAGTGTCTGTGGAGTTTCTCTCCCCTCTCCTTGGACTCCAGCAGGCTTCACCCAGCTGCACGTGGGAAAGCTTTCCTCAGCTCTCCAGTTTCTCCCCCAGGAGTAGGCAGTTACTCCTCAAAATCAGCACCAGGATCTTAGAGCTGAGGGAGTTCCCTAAGTTCTCTTGCGCAGACTTCTACAGTCTCCACACACCTGTGCATTGGGGGTCTCTCAGCAATTTTACCATACCCTAGTCTGTCCTGTACACACTCTGTGAAGGCTTGTGGGAAGAGTTGGTGGGGAGGGGCAGACCCCTCTGTGTCTGAGCTCCTGAGGATTTAAACACTTTTAAAATTGCACTAAGTACATGCACCTCAGTATTCATAGCAGCACTATTTACAATAGCCAAGATACAGAAGCAATCTAAATGTCCATTGACAGATGAATGATTAAGGAAGATGTGGCACATCTGTATGTTTTCTTTGGAGAAATGTCTGTTTAGATCTTCTTCCCATTTTTTGATTTTTTTAAAATATTGAGCTGTATGAGAAGTTTGTATAGTTTGGAGATTAATCCCTTGTTGGTTACTTCATTTGCAAATATTTTCTCCAATTCTGTGGGTTGTCTTTTGGTTTTGTTTATGACTTCCTTTACTATGCAAAAGCTTTAAGTTTAATTAGGTCTCATTTGTTTATTTTTTGACCAAAAAACACATGAAAAGATGCTCAACATCACTAATTATGAGAATGCAAATTAAAACCACAATGAGATATTCCCTCATATTACATATGAGATATTCCCTCATATTACATATACATATCTCATATTATAAGATATTACACCAGTCAGGATGGTCATTATCTAAAAATCTATAAAAACAATAAGTGCTGGAGAGTATGGAGAAAGGTGAACACTCCTATACAGTTGGTGATCATGTAATTGGTCCAGCCACTTTCTTTCTCATGAAAGTTCCTAAAAAACTAAAAATAGAGCTACCATATGATCTCACAATCAGATTTCTGGGCATATATCCCAGAGAAAACCATAATTCAGAAAGATACATGCACCCCAATGTTCATTGCAGAACTATTTACAACAGCCAGGAAATGGAAGCAACCTACTTGTCTATTGGCAGATGAATGGATAAAAAAGATGTGATAACATATATACAATGGTATATTACTCAGCCATAAAAAGAATGAAATAATGCCATTTGCCGTGACATGGATGCACCTTGAGATTGTCATAGTGAATGAACTATGTCAGACAGAGAAATACAGTTATCAATGATATAGCTTATATGTGGAATCTTAAAAATGGTACAAATGAACCTATTTACAAAACATAAATAGAGTCACAGTTGTAGAAAACAAACTTATGGTTATCAGAGAGGAAAGGTGGGGTGGGGGCAGATAAATTGGGAGATTGGGATTGACATATACACACTACTGTATATAAAATACATAACTTATAAGGGCTTACTAGATAGCACAATGGAGAAGGAAATGGCACCCCACTCCAGTACTCTTGCCTGGAAAATCCCATGGATGGAGGAGCCTGGTAGGCTGCAGTCCATGGGGTCACTAAGGATTGGACACTATTGAGTGACTTCACTTTCACTTTTCATTCTCATGAATTGGAGAAGGAAATGGCAACCCACTCCAGTGTTCTTGCTTGGAGAATCCCAGGGATGGGGGAGTCTGGTGGGCTGCCATCTATGGGGTCGCACAGAGTCGGACACGACTGAAGTGACTTAGCATAGCATAGCATAGCATGTATATGCATAACCAATTAACTTTGCTGTACAGCAGAAACTAACACGTTGTAAATCAACTATATTCCAATAAAAAGTAAAAAAGATAGATAATGGAATATTGCTTAACCACAAAAAGAGAATGAAATAATGCCATTTATAGCAACATGGATGGACCTAGAGATTATCATACCAAGTGTCAATTAGTCAGACAGGGAAAGACAAATATCTTATGCAGTCACTTACAGGTGGAATCTAAAAAAATAAAACAAATGAACTTATTTACAAAACAAACTTATGGTTACCAAAGGGGGAAGCAGGGGAGGGAGGGATAAATTAGGAATTTGGGATTAGCAGATACAAACCACTATACATAAACAATAAGGTGCTACTAAATAGCACAGGGAACTATACTCAATATCTTGTAATAACCTATATGGGAAAAGAATCTGAAAAAGAATATATGTGTGTGTGTGTATATATATATATATATGAATCATTTTTTGTACTCTTGAAATTAATAGAACATTATAAATCAACTGTACTTCAATAAGAAACATTGCACTCAAGATTCAGCTTTTTTCTTATCAGCTTCCTCTCACATTAACAGTGCTGCCAAGGATAGAAGAAGCTCTCAAGAAGGATGTTGTTACTTTTTGGACTTGGGTTCATTAGGTTTCTTTATACTCATATCAGCTTTCAAAAGTTATGACTTTGTAGATTATCTGGCTTGTTCTTATTGTTAGGGTGAGAGCAATGTTCTCCTGTGACTTTCCATATCTCAAGTAGAAAGGGAAGTCAACATAGCTTTTTCTATCAAGTTATATTTTGAAATTGTTATAAGCAAATCCTAATAGGCTTTTTAATGTGTTCTTGTCAAATCCTCATCATCACCATTGAAAACAGAGTTTCATGTAGAGGTGATGAAATACTTGAAAACATTTTTTACAATCATTCAAACAGTTGCAAGAGCCAAAGCTCATTTAAAACCCTCAATAGTGCTTCCCTTTCTTGTATGGACAAAGTTATGTTAAATTTTGTTTTGTAATAATGCAACCAGAGTTCAAATGCAAGCTATTTTGGCATATCAAGAATTTGAAAATAATAATGAGGCTTTAATTTACAGAACATACATAGCAAAGCCTTTACCAGGAAGATATTTGGATTGCTAGTAAGAACACTTCAGCCACAAAGCAACACTTTCTAATCTGTGTTAAAGAGATTTGGAACTACACTATCCAGTCTTCTAGGGCCCCTGGCCAACAAGTTGCCCCCTGGCCTATAAGCCCTGTTCTGTGGGCATTTGGAATACCCCTGGCCACCTTCACTGAAACAAACTATACCTTGACCTATGACCCCTGTTATGCAGGCACTTAGAATATGAACCTTAGTGGGTCCATGAGTCCCATGGCTGTGATGGGCAGCTGAGTGCCTTACAACTGGCTGCTGATATAGAGGTCCACCTGGAACAATCTAGATGCTACCTGAGGAAACCAGGGGCCCACCATTAGACCTCATCATGCCTTCATCACTCTTCAAAAAGCCCTAGAAGAGACTTCTATGGCTACAAGTGCCTGGCCTTGTGTTCACCTTCAGCCACTGGCACACACCAATTAGGGAACTCAGGGATAGAAGTGGCCTCACACTGCTTCCAGGCCCCCCGGCCTCCCTTGCTCTTCCCTCACTTAACCCTGTGTTCTGAGCTTGGTTCTCACTTGTAAGGTTGCCAAGTGAAATGCTGGAAAAAAAATCAGGTAAACATAGATAACATTTTCATATGTCTCAAACATTGCAGGAAACATACTTTTACTTAACATTATTTTCTATCTGAAATTATAATTTTACTGGGAGTCCTGTATTTTTATTTGCTAAATCTGGAAAGGCTACTCACTTGGAGATGGGCCTATTACTGGCTATCTCTTGGAGATATTTTATTTTAGTCTTTGATTAGCTATAATGAGTTGGCCAACACACTCAACCTCTGTACTCTAATTAGCTACACCATCGAACAGGGTTGGGTAAGATTAGATAACACATGTGAGTGCTATTGGTGTATTATGAACTTCTCTGCAGAAGTGAGGCAGCATAATGATTACAGAAATGATAAAATCTAGTTAAATGACTAATTGCAACAGAGAACAAACCTGACGCCATAGTGGATCCATTCCTTTAGCTCTGACCCTTGTGCTTTGTTGCCTGTGCTTAGTCATGCTGGCCCTGCACTTTTGTAAAAGAATGTCGCCCATAGCTTGAAATATCTCAGTGCTCTGCCTTTCAGTCTTAGCCTTTCAAGGTATAACAATTTTCCATTCTTACAGAGACAAAAAATCGCAGAACAGAAATAACAATTGTTTTGGAAGATTATAGGAACCTTGTGACCAGACTTAGCAGGACAGTTGCAAGAACAAAGGATTCCAGAACCAAGAAATTTGCAACAACTAGCCACACCTCCTCCCCTTTCTGTAGAAAAGAAGCCTGAATTCTAATTCTGGTAATATAGTTCTATGGGACACTAGTCTACCATCTTCTCAGACTGCTGGTTTTCTGAACAAAATTGCTTTTCCTTGCTCCAACACTTTGTCTTTTGATTTATTACCCTGTCATGCAGAGAGCAATACAAGCCTGGACTCTGTAACACAGCCATTTTAAAAAGTCTTTTTACACTGTTCTCATTTTAGGCCACACGTCTGTCCGTGGGGGAGACAGGATAGCGAAGTCGGGGAGTTCTAAACTTGAGGCCTCAGTTTGAATCCTGACTCTTCCAGTTAACTGGCTGTGGGATGTTGGACAAACAATCTGTTATGTCTGTGCCCCAGACGCCTAGAGATCCTGTTAGTACAGAGCCCCCAGGGTACTGTGTAATCACATTTAGAATAGCATCAGCAAGTAGCAAGTGCTCAGTGTGTGAGCAGACCCTCCCTCTTTTGCATCCAACAGGAGACTGCCTCCTCTACCTTTGTACAAGCATTTTCTTATGATATTAATAGATGTTCTGAGGGAAAAAAGTACATGTGATTAAGTTTGGGAAGTGCTACACATTATAAGCCCCTTTGAAGCTTCATAGCATATATTTGCATATCAAAGCTACTGAGATGATCTACTACTGTAAAGAAACTTATTCTATTTATTGATCTAGGATTTCTAAAACTTTTTTATACATAAAACACCGTTTTAAAAAATGCTTCATCTATTAACAGTCTGTGAAACTATGTTCATCTGTCAACATTCCCATTAAAAGTCCTTCCAATGCAAGGCAGAAAGTCAAGAGGAACAAGACATAATGCTGTGGAATATATCACTCAAAGTGACAAAAATAATCCATAGAGGAAGTACAAACAGTGATAGACCTTTACTGAAGTTAGGAATTGGGATGATTTTTATAGTTGAGCTAAATCTTCGTCTACTAAAGAGGGTCAGGAGATCTCTCAAATTATCACACAAAGCAAGAGTGATAGAAACATAAGTTTTTCTAGGCAAGATAGGAACAACCCAAACAACTGAAAACAGGGCTGGGGGGTGGACAGGGGCAGAAATGCTTTCTTTTATTACCAATTCCTCGGTAAAAGCCTGACTTTTTAAAGAATATATGCTTGTACTATTTGGATAAACATTTTAAATAAGAAGAAAAACTTTGAATCTTCAAAGTTTTCAGGCTTGGGTAACTCTAAGTGGGGCCTATATCTTATGAAAAGGGAATTTCTTGCGACTAAGACCACCCCCCACCCCCTGCCCCCCCTCACCTCCACCACTTTGATAACAAACAGAGCTGTGATCAATCAACACCAGCCAGTTGGAACTTCATGCACGGCTTTCTACTTGCTCCCTTTCAATTTTGTGCTTGCTCTAATACTCTTCCCTCCCTCCCTTCTCTCTTTTTCACATTTCACGCCATCCTGCAGTTCTATATTGTGGGGTAAGATTAAAAAGAAACTAATAAGCCCAGGGCAACTGGCTGATTGGTGAATTCAGCTACCATACTATTTAGACAATATTATGACTATTTTTCCTCCAGCAACTCCACATATGCCTGCTCCTTTATGGCTTTTTTTTTTTTTTTTAGCAAAAAGATGCTGAAAAGTCTTAGTAATCCTAAGATAAGAAGACTTTCAAGATGCAGCAAACTTTAGAAATGGCATCCAGATGCATTGTTTAAGCCCCCTGACATCACCAAAGTAGCCTACCTGACTGATTAAATGATTAATTCTGCCTGGATTTAATTTCTGGCTCTCTTAGAATTCCGCTGTGGTCTAGATTAAAGCATTAGTCTTTTATGAATTTGGTTTACATGTGCAGCTCCCATTAGGAACTAGTTCTCATCCATCAAATCTCAGCTCATAATTCATCTCCTTTCTCAACTCCATTTCCCTCCTCCTCCTCTGATTTTACTCCTAATTGCCTATAGGTCTCATATGCACCTTTTGTGCCAACACCTCCTGTGCTATATTACAACCTTTTTACCTGTTTATCCTCACCTTACTTACTACAAGGTATATTTTAGACACAAGATGGTATATAAATGGAGGTGTATGGCCCCCTCCCCCTGAGTGTAGGCAGGGCCTGTGAATCTGACATCTTATCACTCTGTTGACCTGGTTACTTTACAGGGCAAAGGTGATGGGAGAGTCCCTCTGTGATTACCTTATGTTATGTGAGACTCACAGCAGATAGCAGGGACCTGCAATGCTAATGCCTTGGTTTCAGCCCACTGAGAAAGATATTTGGACTCTGATCTTCAGAAGTATAAAATAATAAATGTGTGCTATTTTAAGCCACTAAGTATGTGGTAATTTGTTACAGTAGCAACAGGAAATTGATAGAGATTTCAACCCCACCACCATCCTATATTCTCTTGGTGACTATCAGTCACTGTGCTTACCCTGCTTCCTCTCCAAAGAGAAGACAGGATTCAGATTTCCTATCCTGGAATATGAATTTTAAATGAACTGAAACAAGGATCAGAATGGAAGCCTTCTGGAGCTAAATCATTCCAGGGCAACACCCAGAATAAGGCTCTTAAATTCCAGTTGCTGAGATCCCTATAGGTGCATCGTTCTCAAGGTTGATAGTTTCGATTACACTTTGAGCCAGTTAGTGCCCCAGCATCTTTATAAATTCCTCTTTTTTTTTTTTTTTTTTCTGGCTTAAGCTAGCCAAATGCAATTTCTTTCACTTGCAGCCAAAAAAAAAAAAAAAAAAAAAAAAGCCCTAACCAACAAACAAAACCCTACCAGCTATCACATGGTCAGCACTTTTCTCTTTTTCCTCAAATATTCTCACCAGCTTGACTTTCCCTCCCAGGTATTGTGCTTTGTCCTTAATTGTATTTTAACTCTATTACAATGAGGGCAGGAGGAGAAGGGGACGACAGAGGATGAAACTGTTGGATGGCATCACTCACGCAATGGACATGGGTTTGGGTGGACTCTGGGAATTGATGATGGACAGGGAGGCCTGGCGTGCTGCTGTTCATGGGGTCGCAAAGAGTCAGACACGACTGAGTGACTGAACTGAACTGAACAATGATTAACTCTTTATAGTAACTCTTATAATAACTTTAGGATTAGCTATTCTTAGTCATTTCACTGACGGGAAACAGACACAAAGGATTAACTTGCTCAGTGCCACATGGCTATTTCATGGCAGCACCTGAATTCAAACATGGATCTCTTATTCCAAAGGTCCATTTGCCCAGCCATGAAGCTATATTGCTTTAAAATAAATGATGTTTGTTGAAGAAAGATGAAAGAGGCACTCCTCAGAGGGAACAGAAGAATCTAAGGTTGAGGGCAAGGAATAGCCTATGTAGATGTTGTAGATACAGAAGCTAACGTGAAGTAAAAGTTGCTCAGTCGTATCCAGCTCTTTGTGACCCCATGGACTATACAGTCTATGGAATTCTCCAGGGGAAGTCTATTTTCAAAGGGCAGGAAAACTGGTTAGAGGATGAATCTATCAACCAATGTAGGCTGTTCCTCTCAGTATTGTGTTCGGTGCTGTGATATTTGGGCCCCATATTGAGCAAAAGAATTATGAGAAACAGAAGGCATAGTTTCTGTTCCCATGAATATCAGTAATCTACTTTTAATGATAAAAACCAGTGGTAGCAAGGGAAAGGGCTGTTGGAGAGAGCAGATTACAGGAGATAATGCAAGGAAATCTCTCAGCAAGGTGTTTGGCCAGTATTGAGGCTAAATAAATATTTGCTCTAATTCTAGGACTTCGAAGCCCTCTGTTAAGGAAGAGAGTTTTCCTTTAGATATGGTAGTGCCTCCACCTGAGATTTGCCACAGCTTACAGCCCTGATCCAGTGTTGGTTGCTTCCTATTTGTGTGTCTGAAGGCTATTTTATTTTTTTCCTATTTCAGTTCCTCAGAGGACTTTTCACTTTGGGTTCTCACACATTGTTACCATTGCCTATAGGATAATGTGGCAGGGTGAAGCTTTTTCCTTTCACCCAAGGCTCTCCCATCCTCTCCTTTCCCCAACTGTGTGGCCAGAAGACCATCTTTTATGGGACAAAAAAATATGAACATAGCAATGCATCAGAGCTATCCTTCTAGCAATATTAGAAAGGTTGGTTGTCTTTGAAGATTCCCACTTACACTGGATTATTCAAACTAATATCCTCCAGAAAGAGTGAAAGTGAGTGTTAGTTGCTCAGTAATGTCTGACTCTTTGTAACATTATGGACGGTAGCCTGCCAGGCTCCTCTGTCCATTGAATTCTCCAGGCAAGAATACTAGAGTGGATTGCCATTCTGTTTTCTAGGAGATCTTCCCAACCCATGGATCCAGCCCAGATATCCTGAATTTCAGGCAGATTCTTTACCATCTGAGCTACCAGGGAAGCCCTAAAGAGTAGAAGGATCTAAAACCATTTCCAGCACTCCCTAGGGGAAACTATTGCAGAGTTGGGGTCTAGAGGAAGAGATGAAGAATGGGGGAAGAGCAGAGATAAAAAGACTGAAAAAACAAAGAAGAGAACTGGGTAGAACAGAGAGGAAGTGGAATGAGAGACAAGAGGGACAGGTACACTCCATTCATGCTATGAATATTTGGGGGGGTGTACTACATTTCAGGGAATGTGAGCATGGCAAAAGAAGGCCCCAGACCTCAAGGAATTCACATGACAGTGGGCAATAAACTAGTTAACAATGGATGAACTAGATGATTACCAAGACTGGTAAATCCTAAGACTAATATACAAGAGAATGATATTGTGGAGAGCACCTAGGGATGAGAGGCAAGGGAGTGATATTGGTTTGGGGGCCTGGGAAGGCCTCTGAATAAGTGGTGGGTGAGCTAAGATCTAAATGATGAGCAGGCAGCATGTAAAGATGAAAAGAAAGTGTTCCAGGCAAAACCAAAACTGCAAGTCAACACGGAGGTGCAGAGAAAGACTGATCCAAATAAGAGAAGGACTGTAAGTCTCAGTGGTCATGGACCTGCTGTGGTCAAGCAACAGGAAACAGACTTCAAGCAGAGGATCTCCTGCTCCTTCTCTGGGAGCACAGGTACAGGTAGCATGGTCCATGGTGAGAGCTTTCTGTAGTGGACTCCTCTCCACTTTCTCAGATAGTACCCATCCAAATATTCAGGGGAAGCACAGGGATAATGATGTACTTTTTAACAGATGAGGAAACCTAGGCACAAAGTGAAGATGACACCCCCAGAGAAACAGAGAAAATGAGTGGCTGAGCCAAGGGTTCAAAGGTATCACAGCCACATGATGTATCCCTTAAGCCACGCAGATGTTCCCTGGATTCAGCTATTGGGTTCCCTGCTTCTAAAAAATAAACTTCTCTCTTTTCACTAACATCCTGTCTGCTGTGGATGTTACAGTTTCTTTATTTGGCTGCATCAAGTCTCTTAGTTACATTAAGTAACCAATAGGTAAACTTCCTTTTTCAAAAATTTTATTTTAAAATTATTTATTTATTTTTATTGGGGTGTAATTACTTTACAGGGCTTCCCTTGTAGCTCAGATGGTTAAGAATCCACCTGTAATGAAAGAGACCTGGGTTCAGTCCCTGGGTTGGGAAGATCCCCTGGAGAACGGAATGGCAACCCACTCCAGTATTCTTGCCTGGAGAATTCCATGAACAGAGGAGCCTGGCAAGCTACAATTCACAGGGTCGCAAAAAGTCAGATGCGACTGAGCAACTTTCACACACACACAATTGCCTTACAATGTTGTGTTAGTTTCTGCTATACAATGAAGTGAATCAGCTGCATGCATACATATACCCCACCCTCTTGGACTTCCCTCCCATCCCAACCCCCATGCCACCCATCTAGGTCATCACAGAGCACCAAGCTGAGCTCCCTGTGCTTTAGAGAATTTTCTAAGTGTATTCTTGAATATCTCTTGAAATCTGACAGGTATCGTATCACTTGGGTCAGATAGCTCTAGTGCTTCCTGGCTGGGCTTCGGCTCTGAGACCCTAGGGGAAAAAGTATGGAAGGCTGTGACCCTGGTGTCAAGTGTCCACCCTCTCTTGGGGGCCAAGTAGTTCTTCCCTCTGTCCCACCTGGCATTGTTATTCTGGAGGCCTCAAAAGAGCTAACTAGGGAAATAAGAATTCCTCTCCTTACCCATTAGGGAACCACTCAGGAATCTGAATTTAATGTAAGTTACTTTAAAGAATTCTGACCTCGGTGGTTCTTGGACTAGCTTCCAGTAACACTTCCTTAGGGAATATACTCTGGATTCATTTGTTCTTTCATTCTTTTTATTCTTTCCTTCATTGATTCACAAGTGTTTTCTGACCCCCACTCTGTTCCGGGTGCTGTTTTAGACACCGAAGAAGGAGCAGTGATCAAAGCAGGCAGAAGTCCTGCCCTCGTGGAATTTCATATTTCTCTGTTGTTAGGCAGGCAATAAACAAATTAACAAAGAAATATACATAGCATAGTGTTAGGCAGTGATGGAGAGAGGGATGCTGGGAAAAGGGAAGAGGGGCAGGGGTGCTTCTTTGAAAAGGGTGATCAGGTCTCCTGGAGAAGATGTCACCTGGGCAAGGCCTGGGGGCAGTGAGGCTGTTCTCCAGGGAAGAGAGTCCTGAGCAAAGACCAGCATAGGTCCGAGTCCGGGGTGAGCCAGTGTCTCTGTGGGAAGCCAGGTAGGACAGCTGGAGCAGGAAGAGCAGGATGAGGGGGCAAGAGGAGGAGGACCGAATTACACGGCCGGGCAAGGCCACTCAGGAGGACCCTGGGGCCTTGTTGGGGGGATTCAGATTTTTACTGGATTTCAAAGGATGGACCTCTTTGGATGCTGGGGATGATCATAAGAGTGCATGGTGCTGGTGCCCTGCCTGGAGCCTCTGGGACTTCCTTTCCTTGCTCTGTGTGTCCATGCCCCAGCTTCTGTGAGCGTTCAGAGGACTGCCCAAGCACCCTGTAGCCATGACCCCAGGGAGATTGGGAAGGGCTACAAGAGTTTGAAAGCTTACAGCCTGCCTGAGAGCCGTGGCCCCAAACCAGTGCTGACTGCTGTGGTTAACAAAAGCCCGCCTCCTCCCCTTCCCTAGCATGCTGCCTGCCCCCACTCTCTCACTGGTGCTTTGTCGCTTGTACTAAATCTTTGGTTGAAGTTCTGCTTCTGGGATTAAGTTCCGCCATGACAACCTCCGGGTAGGCTGCTACTCAGTGAGCCCTCTCTTTGTCAGACCAAGTCCCTCATCCCCTGTGGCAAGCAGGCTGGCAGCCTCCAGCAGTGACTCTGTGTAATTCTCACTTGCCTCCTATTCGTTTGGCTTTATCTTCCTGATCCTTTCGATTTTCAACATCTCCCTATGACTAAGAGTTCAAAGTGTAATTCTGGGACGGCAGACTTTCCCATCCAAGAGAGTTTCGGTCTTGGCTCTGACACCTGCTGCCTGTGTGGCCTGTGCCATCTGAGTTGCGGTTTTCTCTTATGGAAAGTGGTGACAATCAAGCCACCTGGCCAGGTGGTTGTACAAGTTAAATGCCACAAAGCATGTGAAGTGCCTTGTTCCCAGGGTTTGCTCAGCAAATGCTGTAACTTTCCTCTCCTCTCCTACCCTTACAGCTTAAACTCTCCTCTCCTTTGTCTCCTCAAGGAGCTGAAGAAGGCTTTTGAAAATGATTACCCAATGGCAAACGTATTTGCATATTGACTAACATCCCAGAAGAGTGTTAAACACTTTGCACATGGTTTCTCTCTGAGCTCTCTTGTGTTAACTGTGATTTACTTGAAACTTTTGAACCAAAGTATTCTTGTGTGTATGTGCGATTGCAGTTAACCAGTTGCCTGGGTGCAGCTGGCATTCCAATGTGGGCTGAATGGCCAGAAGTGGTCCGTAAGCACTCTACCCAAGAGGCCTCTCCAAGGACCAATGCAGGCTTTTGTATCTGCATCTCCATCAAGCTCAGATGTGTTGCCTATTAGCTCAGAGAATGTCAGAAATGTTTCCTTACTGGTGAAATTAATGGCTTGTTAAGTAACATAGCAAGGGCTTCCCTGGTAGCTCATACAGTAAAGAATCTGCTTATCATAAAGGAGACTTGGGTTCAATCCCTGGGTTGGGAAGATCCCCTGGAGAAGGGAATAGCAACCCACCCCTATATTCTTGCCTGGAAAATCCCATGGACAAAGGAGCCTGGTAGGCTACAGTCCAGGGATGGCAAAGAGTTGGACACGACTGAGCAACTAACACTTCACTTCAAATAACATGGAAACTGTTAGACATGTATTTCAATGGGGAAGGAAAAATCTTCAAGATGGTTGGGCTGGATAAAACATCTTAGAAATGCTCTACAGCCTGACTCCTTAGAAATAACTCACAAGGGCTAAATCTCCAATCTGTCTGATGCCAGCGTAAGCAAGGAAGAGTCTGGTGCCTGGTGCCAATTAGAACATAAACTGAGTCCCTGCCTCAGCAGTCACCGTGTGTCTGCCCTGAAGGAATCTCCCAAGCAGACAGAGGTGGAAACACAGAGGGGCCGAGAACTTCATGGAGCTTACAGACAAGCACCCACTATGAATTCTTTTGGGTTTGCTTTCTAATAACTGTGTGGCAGAATTGTAAAATCTCCTTCCTTATTAACCTGGTTAGCTTGTAGAGGAGGAGTTGGCCAACTCTTCTCTACCTCAACCCTCTTTGTTACCCACATCTACCAAAAGGAACCCAAGAAGTGTGCAAGATCATACTCCATTAAAAGTTATTACAAGAAAATGGCTGTAATTCCCTGTGCCATAAAATATATCCTTGTTGCTTCTTGTGTTTTATACACAGTAGCTTGTATCTCTTAATCCCCATACTCCTAATGTGCCCTTCCCCAGTCCCTCTCTCCTTTGGTAGCCACTAGTTTGCTTTCTACATCTCTGAGTCTACTTCTGTTTTATATATACATTTGATTTTACGATCAGACTGTTTCAGCTGAAGCTGGCTGAGATGCCTTCTGCCTATTCCTTTAGGAACAGAGGCTGCTTCAGTGAAACTCTGCCAGTTCAGCCATTGGCCTGTTCCTTTGGAATAGGGGCTGCTTTCTGGAAACTGGCTGATAAAGCTTTTGGTCCAGCTCCTCCCAGACCAAGCTGTCTCCTTAGAACTGGCTGGCAAGTTGCTTGAATTGAGTTGTTTTGTACTGTAAGCTGTTTGAACATGATTCTTCTACTCTAGAGGGAAAAACCTCTGAGAAATGGGATCCCAGTTATCTAATATTTAAGTGAATATGCCCACCAGGGACTCTGGCTGATTTTATGTTTAAAAACCATGATTATTCTTCATGCATATTTCTAACTAATTGGATTGACCTAAACAAAGGCCACTGGGCTTCCCTGGTGGTTCAGATGGTAAAGAATCTGCTTGCAATGAAAAACACCTAGATTCAATCCCTGGGTTTGGAAGATCCCCTGGAGAAGGGAACAGCTACCCACTCCAGTATTCTTGCCTGGAGAAATCCATGGGCAGAGGAGGCTGGCAGGCTATAGTCCATGAGGTTGCAAAGAGTTGGACATGACTGAGCAACTTTCACTTCACTTCCCAGTAATAAACAATATTATTATCCTTCAGGCTTCCTAGGTGGTGCAGCGATAAAGAATCCGCCTGCCAGTGCAGGAGACACATGAGACATGGGTTCGATCCCTAGGTCGGGAACATCCCCTGAGTAGGAAATGGCAACCCACTTCAGTATTCTTGCCTGGAAAATTCCATGGAGAGAAGAGCTTGGCAGGTTGCAGTCCATGGGGTCACAAAGATTCAGACATGCCTGAGCATGCATGCACACACACACACATTATCCTTTAACAGTCTTTTGCTTCTAATCCTCATATATTACCAACATCCATTCTCACCAGAAATAAATTTGTTACTATAATTGATTTACATGGTGCATTTTTTAGTATTGCAGTTGATGAAGCCAGTCAATACCTTTTGGCTTTCACTTGGGAAGAAAATAATTCACCTGGCCAGTAATGCCTCAGGGTTTTACTCAGTCCTTCTTGTTTCTTGCAGATTCTAAAGGCTGACGTGGATGATATAACGTTCCCTAGAGGTTCTACTTTTTTGTAATATCTGGGTGATTTGCTTCTTTTCTCTCCTTCTCAAGCCTCCTCAGAGGAAGACAGCAACTAATTGCTATAGCTTTTAGCCTTAAAGAGACATAAGGTCACCAAAGGACTTTGCAGATCCATAGAGACTTCACAGTGTCCTAAGTTTCCCCAAACCCAAAACTAAGTGCCAACTGCAAGATTTTCTCAGGCTAGTTGGTGCTGCTGAAACTGGATCCCAAACTTCTCTTTTGACTAAACCTCTATATGTTTTACTCAACGATAACAAGCCAAAAGCAATGTTATGGGAAGACCAGGATGATATTGCCTTTAAAATCTTAAAGGGAGAATTTGATGAACTCATCTACCTTTGGGCATCCAAATGATCAGATTTCCTTCCTCCTTTCTGTACATGAAAAAGAAGGGAATGCCCTTGGACAACTCACTCCAAAAGACAGGGATGACCATTGACCCAGAGGCTGTTATAGACAGAAACTGGACCCTGTTATATGGGGATGCACTCCTTGCCTTAGAGTCATTACTGCCCTTTTGGTTAAGGCCACGGAGAAAATTACTGTGGGCTCTCCTTTAACCATTACTTGTGCCATATGCGGTAGAAGTTCTCCTGAATTCACATCACATTCAACATTTCTCAGCCAGTCACCTCACCTTCGAGGTAGTCCTTTTGTTAAGTATTCTTCACATAACTCCTTTATATTGCAGTAACCTTAAAGATGCTTACTCCTTGGAAGGAAAGTTATGACCAACCTAGATAGCATATTCAAAAGCAGAGACATTACTTTGCCAACAAAGGTTCGTCTAGTCAAGGCTATGGTTTTTCCTGTGGTCATGTATGGATGTGAGAGTTGGACTGTGAAGAAGGCTGAGCGCCGAAGAATTGATGCTTTTGAACTGTGATGTTGGAGAAGACTCTTGAGAGTCCCTTGGACTGCAAGGAGATCCAACCAGTCCATTCTGAAGGAGATCAGCCCTGGGATTTCTTTGGAAGGAATGATGCTAAAGCTGAAACTCCAGTACTTTGGCCACCTGATGGGAAGAGTTGACTCATTGGAAAAGACTCTGATGCTGGGAGGGATTGGGGGCAGGAGGAGAAGAGGACGACAGAGGATGAGATGGCTGGATGGCATCACTGACTCGATGGACGTGAGTCTGAGTGAACTCCGGGAGTTGGTGATAGACAGGGAGGCCTGGCGTGCTGTGATTCATGGGGTCACAAAGAGTCGGACACGACTGAGTAACTGAACTGAACTGAACTTTAAAGCCTGCTACTCTTCTCCCCTCCCTCACTGACAAAGTCTCTCATGACTGCTTAATGCTGACGGACCACCTCCTGACGCTGTGATGATCTACATGAAATTTTTTGGGGGTAGTTTTGACTTCTCATGGATTGTTGATAGTTCTTAATTAGAAGGTGACAATGGTCCAACTGTGTTGGACATGCTATTTTTGCTATTGTTGATGCTGTAGCTTTACATATGGCTATTTCAGCCCAACCAGTTGAATTATTTGCTCTTACTTGGGCTTGTACTTTAAGCAAGGACAAAACTGGCAATTCTTATACTAATAGTAGTATACTTTTGGAATAGCTAATGATGTTGAAATATTGTAGAAGCAACATGACTTCCTTACTTCCAGAAGAAATAAATTTAAAAAAAAATGTCTGTTTAGGTCTTTCTCCCACTTTTGGATTGGGTCATTTGTTTTTCTGGTATTGACTTGTAGCAGGCTGCTTATATATTTTGGAAATTAATCCTTTGTCAGTTGTTTCATTTGCTCTTATTTTCTCCCATTCTGAGGGTTGTCTTTTCACCTTGTTTATAGTTTCCTTTGTTGTGCAAAAGCTTTTAAGTTTAATTAGGTCCCTCTTGTTTTTATTTCCATTACTCAGGAGATAGGTCATTGAGGATCTTGCTGTGATTTATGTCATAGAGTGTTCTGCCTATGTTTTCCTCTAAGGTTTTTACAGTTTCTGGTCTTACATTTAGGTCTTTAATCTATTTTGAGTTTATCTTTGTGTATGGTGTTAGGAAGTGTTCTAATTTTATTGTTTTATATGTAGCTGTCCAGTTTCCCCAGTACTACTTACTGAAGAGGCTATCTTTGCCTCTTTTGTCAAATTGTTTGTCAAACAATTGCCTCGTTTGTCAAAAATAAGGTCCCCATAGGTGTATGGATAAATCTCTAGACTTTTTATCTAGTTCCATTGGTCTATATTTCTGTTTTGGTGCCAGTACCATATTGTCTTGATGACTATAGCTTTGTAGTGTAGTCTGAAGTCAGGAAGGCTGATTCCTCCAGCTCCATTCTTCTTTCTCAAGATTGCCTTGGTTATGTGGTGTCTTTTGTGTTTCCATATGATTTGTGATATTTTTTTGTTCTAGTTCTGTGAAAAATGCCATTGATAATTTAATAGGGATCACACTGAATCTGTAGATCACATTTGGTAGTATAGTCATTTTCACAATACTGATTCTTCTAACCCAGGAACATGGACTATCTCTACATCTATTTATGTCGTCTTTCATTTCTTTCATCAGTGTCTTACAGCTTTCTGTATATAGCCCTTTTGTCTCCTTAGGTAGATTTATTCCTAGATATTTTATTCTTTCTGTTGCAATGATGAATGGGATTGATTCCTTAATTTCTCTTTCTGATTTTTCAGTGTTAGTATATGGGAATGCAAGTGTATTGATTTCTGTGTATTGATTTTGTATCCTGAAACTTTGCTAAATTCAGTGATTAGCTCTAGTAATTTTCTGATAGTATTTTTAGGGTTTTTTTTTGTGTGTATAGTATCATGTCCCCTGCATACAGTGAGAATTTTACTTCTTTTCCAACCTGGATTCCTTTTTTTCCCCTCTGATTGCTGTAGCTAGGATTTACAAAACTGTGTTGAATAATATTGGTGAGAGTGGGCACCCTTGTCTTGTTCCTGATCTTAGAGAGAATGCTTTCAGTTTTTCACCATTGAGAATAATGTTTGCTATAGGTTTATCATATATGGCCTTTACTGTGTTGAGGTAGGTTCCTTCTATGCCCATTTTTTGAAGAGTTTTTTTTTTTTAAATCATAAATGGGTGCTGAATTTTGTCCAAGGGTTTTTATGCATCTATTGACACATACAGATGGCTAATAAACACATGAAAAAATGTTCAACATTACACATTATTTGAGAAATGCAAATCAAAATTACAATGAGATATCACCTCACACCTATCAGAATGGCCATCATCAAAAAGTCTACAAACAATAAATGCTGGAGAGAGTGTGGAGAAAAGGGAGCCCTCTGGCACTGCTGGTGGCAATGTAAACTGATACAGCCACTAAGGGAGACAATATGGAGATTCCTTGAAAAACTAGGAATAAAACCACCATATGACCCAGCAATCCCACTACTAGGCATATACCCTGAGGAAACCAAAATTGAAAAAGATCCATGTACCCTAATGTTCATTGCAATATTATTTACAATAGCTAGGACATGGAAGCAACCTAAATGTCCATCGATAGATGACTGTATAAAGAAGCTGTGGTACATACATACAATGGAATATTACTCAGCCATTAAAAGGAACACATTTGAGTCAGTCCTAATGAGGTGAATGAACCTAGAGCCTATTATACAGAGTGAAGTAATGGACATGACTGGGTAGGGGATGAAGGAGAGGGTGGGAGTTATGGAGAGAGTAACATGGAAACATACATTACCATATGTGGGAATTTGCTGTATGATTTAGGGAACTCAAACTGTGCCTCGGTAACAATTTAGAGGGGTGGGATGGGGAGGGAGGGGGGTGGGATGCTCAAGTGGGAGGGGACATGAGTAAACCTATGGCTGATTCATGTTGATGTTTGGCAGAAACCAACACAATATTGTAAGCCAATTATCCTTTGATTAAAAATAAATACATTAAAAACAAAAACAAAAAGAACTAAGATCATGGCATTTGGTCCCATCACTTCATAGCAAATAGAAGGGGAAAAAGTGGAAGAAGTGACAGATTTTCTTTTCTTGGGCTTCAAAATCACTGCAGATGGTGACTGCAGCCATAATATTAAAAGACATTTGCTCCTTGGAAGGAAAGCTATGGCAAACCTAGGAAGCATATTAAAAAGCAGAGACGTCCTCTTTGCCAACAAAGATCCATCTAGTCAAAGCTATTGTTTTTCCAGTAGTCATGTCCAAACATGAAAGTTGGCCCATGAAGAAGATTGAGTGCCAAAGAGTTGATGCTTTTGAATTGTGGTGCTGGAGAAAATATTGAGATTCTCTTGGACTTCAAGGAGATCAAACCAGTGAATTTGAAATAAAAAATGGTCTCTATGTTCACACTGACTCAATGGATATAAATTTGAGCAAACTATGGAAGATAGTGAAAGACAGGGAAGCCTGGTGTGCTACAGTCCACGGGGTCACAAAGAGTTGGATACGACTTAGCAACTGAACAACAACGAAGTTCACAAATTATAGGATGCAATACTTTTACCTGATGATTTATCTGTTAAGATTCTCAAGTACTCTAAACTTCACTCTCTAGATGCTAAGGGAAATTAACTTGCTGTTATTTCTGCAAAGAATGCTGCTCTTAAAAAGACCACCTTCAGCCAAAATGCTACCATGGTCCAAAGGCATATTTTCTCAAATGATAACTTAGAAAAACTGGCTACAGAAGCCCAACAATTGACCTCTGAAAGGGAAAAACAAGATTGGAAATCCAACAATTGTTGGTTGATAAAAAGAGAACGCTCTGGTTTGGACCAAATAACAACCCAGTCCTAAAATCCCCACTCCTCACCACTGTACAAGCACTAAACCAAAGATCTACTGACACAATGATAGCCTTCATGAATCAATATTGGTGGAGAAACATAAACAAGACTGTAAAAGTGCTGCCACACTTGTTCCAGTTGTCTGAAGTATAACCCAGGGACGACTGTTCTTACTGCTCCCAGATGTTTTAAACTGCCTAATGGCCCATGAAAGTTCTGGAAAATAAATTTCATACAACTTTCTCCATCTTGTGGATATAAATATGTTTTAGTCATGATCTGTATGTTTTCACACTGGACTGAAGCCTTCCCTTGCAGGCAGGGTACTGCCTGTTCTGAGACTAAAGTCCTTTTAGAAAAGATTATCTCTACATGTGGACCTCCCCTCGAACTTCATGGTGATCAAGGGACCCGCTTCACTAGGCAACTTCAGCAAGTTGTGCTGTTTGGCCAGTTTTACAACACTTTCACTGCTCTGGTTTAGTCAAATGCACTCACTAATGGCATTGTTAAAACTAAGCTGACAAAATTTGTACAGGCGTTCTAAATGCTTTGACCAAAAGCATTGTTGTTGATCTTTCTAAATCTTAAATTCACACTCTTAAAATCTCACTTGATAGTCACAGGGCACCCAATGGACTTTGCTCCTGCCTTTTTTTTTTTTTTAAACCTAAAGCTGATAAAAAAAAAAAAAGAGCTATTCCAATATTATATACAGAAGTGAAAGTCCCTCAGTCTTGTCCGACTCTTTGCGGCCCCAAGGACTATATAGTCTTTGGAATTCTCCAGACCAAAATACTGGAGTGGGTAGCCTTTCCTTCTCTAGGGGATCAAACCCAGGTCTCCCACATTGAGGGTGGATTCTTCACCAGCTGAGCCACAGGGAAAGCCCAATATTGCAAAAACCTAATTGTTTTTATTGAAATTAACCATATTTTGATAGAGCACTCTTCATAGTGTGTTCTCAGGAGATGAAGACCTGAAGCATCACATCTTGCAACCTGGAGGTTTTGTCTTTTGGAAAACATACCTCCAAAAGTGTTCTCTTCCACCTCACTTGAGTGGCCACTTTCAGGTACTGCTAACCTATCCTTGGGTCACCAAACTCCAAGAAACAGACTGATGGATTCACAAGACACACCTAAAGAAAGCACTGGATCCTGACTGGACCTGCATGCCATCTGGTGATTTAAAAGTGAATTATTTCCTGGAGTTGAAGCAGGTAACATCTGTTAAGATAGTCTTCCCTGGAGATCAGAACCAGACCTGTTGGAAGTTTATCCCCACATCTTTGATGATGACATATTGTTTCAGATGATCTCCAACATCTATGATCTTGAAAACACATGGACGTTAGACTAAAAAGCGCCTGAGAATTCTTCCTTGTACCCCTCCTTTTAACTCAAATGTGACCTTAGTACGTTTCCAATCTGTTTATTTTCCCTTTGACATGGACGCTAACCTAGAAAGATCCCTTCTGACACTGAGGGACAAAAAGCTGCTGAAACTGCAAAACCTAACTCTTGATCAGTGATGCTTTCAGAGAAAAATCTTAATCAGGAGGGAGAAATGTAAAAAACTAATAAACAGAAACCTCAATTAAACAGAGTTGGGAGGCCAGAAGGGACACCTCTTATGCCCTGCAATGGTAACAGAGCCCAATTGAAAGTACAAAGACTCCTCTTCTTTTCTGGCAACAACTTGGCCAGTGAAAAGTCATGGAATCTTTGTTTACTATCGCACTCTCAAATTCCTTTCTCCCCTCTATAAAAGAGTTCTGCTTCTCTTGTAGCATGAAGGCTTGCATGTGGCTCACCACAGTTGTAGACCTTAAACTGCAATTCTCTGCAAATCCCAAATAAACCCATCTTTGCTGGAGAAACACCTTACAGTCTATTTGTTTTAGGCCAACAGTACGAACAGGGCTCAATTTTCAAAAGCTTTCTAAATAGATGAAAGATATTATTTGCAGAGACAGAGATAAAAAAGAAAGATAGGAAGATAGATAGATACTGAGAAAGAGGTATAAAAACCATCTGAGTGTTCACAATCTCGCCACAGCGGTCTTATTTTATATTCTCACAACCACTATGTAAAGTATATGCTATTAGCCTGATGTCCCTTTCACGGATCACTACCTTGTCATGGTGAAGGGGTTTGCATAACTCCATGAAGCTATTAGCCATGCCATGCAGGGCCATCCAAGACAGATGAGTCATAGTGAAGAGTTCTGACAAAATGTGATCCTCTGGTGGAGGGAATGGCAAACCACCCCAGTATATTTGCTGTGAGAACCCCACGAACTACCTAAAAAGAGAAAGAGATGTGACGCTGAAAGATGAGCCCCCTGGGTTGGAAGGAGTCCAATATGCTCCTGCAGAAGAGCAGAGGACAACTACCAATAGCTCCAGAAAGAATGAAGTGGCGGGGCCAAAGTGGAAGCAACACTCAGTTTCAGATGTGCCTGGTGATGAAAGTAAAACCCAGTGCTGTAAAGAACAGTATTGCATAGGAACCTGATGTTAGGTCCATGGGTCAAGATAAACTGGACATGGTCAAGCAGGAGATGGCAAGAGTGAACATCAACATCTTAGGATTCAGTGAACTAAAATGGATGGGAATGAGTGAATTTAACTCAGATGACATTATATCTACTGCTGTGGGAAAGAATCCCACAGAAGAAATGGAGTAGCCCTCATCATCAACAAAAGAGTTCGAAATGTAGTACTTGGGTACAACCTCAAAAATGAGAGAATGATCTCAGTTTGCTTCCAAGGCAAACCATTCAACATCACAGTAATCTAAGTCTATGCCCCAGCCACCAATCCCAAAGAAGCTAAAGTTGATTAGTTCTATGAAGACCTAGAAGATGTCCTAGAACTATAGAAGGTTCTATAGGACCTCCTAATACCAAAAAAAGATGTCCTATTCATCATAGGGGATTGGAATACAAAAGTAGGAAGTCAAGACATACCTGGAGTAACAGGCAAGTTTGGCCTTGGAGTACAAAATGAAGCAGGGCAAAGGTTAATATAATTAGAGAGAATGCAGTGGTCATTGCAAACACCCTTTTTTCAACAACACAGGAGATGACTTTACACATGGACATCACCAAATGGTCAATATCAAAATCAGATTGATTACATTCTTTGTAGTTGAAGATGCAGAAGCTGTATACAGTCAGCAAAAAGCAAGACCTGGAGCTGACTGTGGCTCAGATCATCAGCTCCTCATAGCAAAACTCAGGCTTAAACTAAAGAAAATGGGGAAAACCACTAGGCCAGTCAGGTACTACTTAAATCAAATCCCCTATAAATATACAGTGGAGGTGATGAATAGATTAAAGGGATTAGATCTAGTAAACAGAGTGCCTAAAGAACTATGGACAGAAGTTCATAATATTGTATAGGAGGCAGCGAACAAAACCATACCAAAGAAAAAGAATGCAAGAAGGCAAAGTGGTTGTCTGAGAAGGCTTTACAAATAACTGAGGAAAGAAGGGAAGTGTAAAAGAAGGGAGAGAGAGAAAGATACACCCAACTAAATGCAGAGTTCCAGAGAATAACAAAGAGAGACAAGAAGGCTTTCTTCAGTGAATAATGCAGAGAAGTAGAGGAAGACAATAGAAAGGGAAAGACTAAGAGATCTCTTCAAGAAAATAGAAAATATCAAAGGAAAGTTTCATCCAAAGATGGGCACAATAAAGGACAGAAATGGTAAAGACCTAATAAAAGCAGACAAGATCAAGAAGCAATGGCAAGAACACTCAGAAGAACTACACTGAAAGATTTTAATGACCCAGATAACCATGATAGTGTGGTCACTCACCCAGAGCCAGACTTTCTGGAGTGTGAAGTCAAGTGGCCTTTAGGAAGCACTGCTGCCAATAAAACTAGTGGAGGTGATAGAATTCCAGCAGAGCTATTTCAAATTCTAAAACATGATGCTATTAAAGTGCTGCACTCAATCTGTCTGCAAATTTGGAAAACCCAGCCATGGCCACAGGACTGGAAAAGATCAATCCTCATCCCAGTTCCCAAGAAGGACAGCACTAAAGGATATTCAAACTACCAGACAATTGAACTCATCTCCCATGCTAGTAAGGTTATGCTCAAAATCCTTCAAGCTAGGCTTCAGCATTACATGAACTGAGAACTTCCAGATGTTCAAGCTGGGTTTAGAAAAAGCAGAGGAACAAGAGATCATATTGCCAACATTTGCTGGATCATAGACAAAGCAAGGGAATTCCAGAAAAGCATCTACCTCTGTTTCATTGACTGTGCTAAAGCCTTTGACTGTGTGGATCACAACAAACTGTAGAAAACTCTTAAAGAGATGGGAATACCAGACCATGTTATCTGTCTCCTGAGAAACCTGTATATGGGTCAAGAAGCAACAGTTAGAACCTTGTATGGAAGAACTGACTGGTTCAGAATTGAGAAAGGAGTACGATAAGGCTGTTTATTGTCACCTTCTTTATCTTATACACAGAGCGCATCATGTGAAATGCCAGGATGGATAAGTTACAAGCTGGAATCAAGACTTCTGGGAGATATATCAACAACCTCAGATATGCGGATGATACCACTCTAATGGCAGAAAGTGAAGAGGAACTAAAGAGCCTCTTGATGAGGGTGAAGGAGGAGAGTGAAAAAGCCAGCTTAAAACTCAATATTTAAAAAACCAAGATCATGCCATCCAGTCCCATCACTTCATGGCAAATAGAATGGGAGAAGGTAGAAGCAGTGACCACCTTCCTCTTCTTGGGCTCTAAAATCACTGTGGATGGTGACTGTAGCCATGGAATTAGAAGATGATTGCTTCTTGGCAGGAAAGCTATGACAATCCCAGACAGTGCGTTAAAAAGCAAAGACATCACTTTGCCAGTGAAAGTGCATATAGTCAAGGCTATAGCCTTCTAGTAGTCATGTATGGATGTGAGAGCTGGACAATAAAGAAGACAGACTGCTGAAGAATTGATGCTTTCAAACCGTGGTGCTGGAGAAGACTCTTGAGAGTCCCTTGGACAGCAAGAAGGTCAAATCAGTCAATCCTAAAGGAAATTAACCCACCCTGAATATTCATTAGAAGGACTGATGCTGAAGCTGAAGATCCAAATCTTTGGCTACTTGGCGCAAAGAGCTGACTCACTGGAGAAGTGAGTCTAATTTCCCTAATTCTGGGAAAGATTAAGCAGAAGGAGAAGAGGGTGACAGAGAATGAGATGGTTGGATGGCATCACTGATTCAATGGACATGAACTTGGGCAAACCATGGGAGATGGTGAGGGACAGGGAAGCCTGGCATGTTGCAGTCCATGGAGTCATGAAGAGTCGGACATGACTTGGTGACTGAACAACAACAAGCCTTATTCTAGTACTAAGGAAACGAAAGATCCAAAAGTTTAGGTAATGTTCCTAATGCTACATAGCTGATAATAGAGGAGATTGAAGTCTAGTACTCTGCAACTTTAAAGGCCATGCCCTAAAACACCACCTAGCAGACTTTGACTCCCAGTGCTGGGGCACTAGGTTAATAGGGCAGGAGATATCTGCCTTGGGACAATGTTTCTCAAACAATCTACAATGGGGGCCAGTCTGTTTCAGATCAATAAGTTGTTTATCGCACAGGACCCAATCACATCTCATGCCAGAAATGACTTACTAGCAAGTGAGTAACATCATGACTATTCCAAACCTGTTCAATGGATCACAGCCTGGGATGTTACAGCAAGGTCAAATCACCTTACCGGTTTCTAATGCTCACTCTCACCCTCTGTTTTTACCTTCTTGTGACTTGGTAGCAAACCATTCACAGAAAAGAAGCACTTTGCGAACCACACTCAGTATCAGTGGTGCAGGGCCCAGCTCTTGCAGGGAATCCAGGCCTCCAGCAGGGCCCTGAGGTCAGGGAAGAGACGCTGCCCAAGGAGCTATCATTCTTCCTGCTAGCCACGTAGTAGCAATCTCTAGGCATTTTACAACTCAGCGGATGCACAGCTGGCTCTAGATAAATAATTTGACAATGTCCTCATTCATGGGGAAGAATATCTATGACTCCTTTGAGATGCTAAATGAAATATTTTCAAAGTTTCCTTTGCTCTCCGTGTGATGTTAATTATAGTGTATTTATGGCTGTTGCTATGCGTTTTTGCCTAGGAGGCAGTTGAATCATTTAAGAGCTGCCATTTCAACAAGGACTTGTTAAGGTGTTTGGACATCCTCACTGTTGGTGATTGTGCCTATAATTTTTCTTTTCTTGGAGCACCCACAGGGATTTCTGTGTGCTCCTGGTAAACACGTGTATTTAAATAGTCTGCTTCTCTCAGGATTATGATTTTTCACTGGCATACAAACATTAGGATTTGCTGCTATCTTTTTCTGTCATCAGTCAACACCTGAGGAAACGTGTTTTCCAATCTGCTTCTTGGACCCTTGGCTTATTTCCTTCTGGGTGGCTTTGCCTCCCTGTTTGCATATGGTTCACCTCCACAAACACCTCAGAGCAGAAGACCACTGTACTTGCTGGCTTTTGTCTCAGATGTGCTTTTTTGGTGCCACCTAGTGGCCAGTTGGAGAAGGCAATGGCAACCTACTCCAGTACTCTTGCCTGGAAAATCCCGTGGACGGAGGAGCCTGGTGGGCTGCAGTCCATGGGGTTGCTAAGAGTTGGACACGACTGAGCAACTTCACTTTCACGCATTGGAGAAGGAAATGGCAACCCACTCCAGTGTTCTTGCCTGGAGAATTCCAGGGATGGCGGAGCCTGGTGGGCTGCTGTCTATGGGGTCACATAGAGTCGGACACGACTGAAACGACTTAGCAGCCAGCAGCAGCAGCAGCAAGTGGCCAGTTAGGTTGATTTCAGGTCTTGGAATTGTGACTGGTGAACTTGGCCTCGCATTGTTTAAGGAACACCTCAAATGTTTGAAAAATGGATGTCTAGAATTGTTTGGGTTTTTTTTTTTTTTCCCCCAAAAGGCCCTACTGAAAGCAGAGTTTTGAGAACCTGAAACTCATAGTTTTGAGTCAGGTTTGGGTTTGAACACTGACTGAGACTTGCTACCTGGGTGACACTGATCACATTACTTAACCTCTTTGGTCCTGGCTTACTCAACATGCTGGTGAGGATTAAATAAATATTTCTGGAATAAACAGTGCTTGGAAGAACAGTCAGACCTGCACCCAGGAGAAGCCTGGAAACATTTGGTAGATGACACAGATGACAGCCCTGCTGTCAGAGCTTCAGTCCAATCTAAGAGCAGAGCATCTCTGCCCAGGTAACCTCTGGCTCAGTGCATTCAGGTATATAGGGGTTTGTACGCACGTCTTCATAAATTCAGGACAGATGCAGAAAAAGGAAGGGCATGGAATTAACTTTCCACACCTGCCTTCAAACTTACCTATTCAATTCCTGGGCAGTGGGGAGGTCAAAGGCAAGGAGGACTCTGCCTACAGATTTAATAAGTTAAGAAAGGGCTGGGCATTTCACAGAAGCATCAAGAGAGGTACTTTGGTCTCCCCCACCCCCAGTCCTGATCTTCTCTCTACTTGAGGGGTTCATGTGACCAGAGGAAGGGGCAACTCTGCCCTAACCCAGGCTCTCCATGCCTCCTCCAAAGGTTCCAAGAATGCATAGGAACAGAAGTCTGTTATACCTGACACTGTGGGTTCCTCTGCAAGGAGAAGGGTGTCTGCAGGCACCAGAGGGGAAGACTCAGGTCTCATTCCAGGAGCTGCTCTGAGGGTTCCTCTTCCATCTCATTAAAAACAAAGTGTGACTTCAGATGTGATGCTATGGGGCGGGGAGTGTACAGTTTCTTGCGTGGCAGAAGCTGCACTTTAAGGAAAGGACACATGAAACTGGAGATAAATTAAGGACTGGCTCTTTGCCCTATGAAAGGGTGCTTTGATGTAGAAAGAAGATTTGTCATGAAATTTAAGATACTGGATATATGACCTGAGCTACAAAATCTCAATTTGTATGTAACATTACAAGAACACGTGTCTTTTTTATCTAAAGCTCATCTAAATATTGGAAGCTGAAGAATAAGAGGCTATTAACATAAAATAATAGAAACTGAGTCCAGATAGGGAAAAGTCATGGACTTCGGGTCATGCAGACAAGGTACTGAACCCTGTCTCTGCCCTTTACTCTGAGTCATGTGGTCTTAGAGAGGATGCACATCTAAATTTGTTCAGTGGGCAGGAAACCACACACCTCAGGGGTCTCATAAGGAGTCCACAGGCATGTAGCTTTAAACTGGCACTGAGCAGGCTCTTAGCAAAAGTTTATTTTTTTCCTGTTCCCCAAGGAGTTGATCAGGATGGTATTCTCACTGCGTTTGTGTCTGTGTATGTAACTGTGTGTTAGAGTCTGTGTATGTGTCTCTAGACAGACTTGTCTGGTTTCAGAGGGAGCAGGGTAACAGGCTGGGCTTTGGTCTATAAGAATCTCCTGTCTTTATTTTACAGCTGAGTGAGGTCAAAGTGAAGGCAATGGCTAAAATTCCCTGCCAGTCCAGTGGTTAGGGCTCCATGCTTCTATAGCAGGGGGCACAGATTTAATCCCTGGTCAGGGAACTAAGATCCCACATGCTGCACAGCAAAATAAATAAATAAATGAAATAAAAAGTGAAGGCAATGACTTGGGTTGCTCTTCAGTTGCCTCTAGAAGGGCCCCAAGTTTCTCCCTCTCATGATGTTAGAGAAAAAGTACTATACATAAGGTAAAAACATTAGTAGGTTGGCAAGTCCCTAATATTTAGTTACCAGAAATCATGTGAGATTGTACTTTATCCACAAAGTTGACCAGGAAAGCTCCCGTGTTCTAGCCAGGTGGGTGGGAGAGGAAGGGGTCCTAGGAGCAGCATAGCCTTCTACTGCTTCCTTGTCCAGGATCCTGGAGACCTTGACCTCATCTGACCACATCCATCTGTGAATCTGTGCCATAATGTCATGTCCGACTCTTTGTGACCCGAGGGGCAGTAGCCACCAGGTGCCTCTGGAATTTCTGTCCATGGAATTTCTCAGGCAACAATACTGGAGTGAGTTGCCATTTCCTACTGCAGGGTATCTTCCTGACCCAGGGATCAAACCCACATTTCTTGAGTTTCCTGCATTGGCAGGTGGATTCTTTATCACTCCACCACCTGGAAAGTCCACATTCATGCTTCCCTAGGAAAAAAGGCTGGGAAACCAGCAGCAGAGTTCTGAACACTTAAATATCATTCTCTGCTAAAGATGCACGAATATGCTTTATTTTCCACCTCCTCTTCTTTAATTTTTTAACAAATATTATTATTCCTTTTGAAGATTTTAAAAATATTTCAGATATGAATGCACTGATTTATCTTGTCTTCCCTTAGTACCTCTCTGTTCCTGTTCTGTCTCTTTGGGGGACTGACTTGCTCACTCGTGAATTGTGGAGGCCCCTCTCTTTCCCCTTCACACTTTCTCTTCTCTCCCCAGGCAATATGACCTTCACCTGCAGTTTCAGGAGATGCCACCTCAAGCCTCCTAAATTCAAATTTCTGTATGAAACTCATGTCCAGTTACCCAATGGGTGTCCTTATGGCATTGTCCCACTGACATCTTAAGGTCACCATGCCTTAGGCTGACCTTATTTCCTACATGGATCAGAAAGTTACTCAAGCCAGAGACCTGCATGTCCAATTTTACTGCTTTCTCTCCATCAACCCTCATAGAGAGTCAATGGCTGTATCCTTGCTTCTGTCCCTTCTTATGGTCAGTTCAGGCTAGATCAGGCCCCTGCATCATCTTCCTAACGGGTCTTTCACCTTCCATTTTGACCTGCTCCAATGTGTTCTCCAAAGAACCACCAAGTGTCTTTTTTAAGAATGCAGGTTGGGATATTTCTTTACTTAGAAACTTGCAGTGGCTCCCACGCCCCATAGAAGAAGCCTCACTCTTCCTAGTAAGCCAGGAAGGGGCTCTGAGGTCTGGTCCATCTCCCTACTCTGCCTTCATCTCCCTCCACCACCATGCTGTATCAGCATCAGTGGTCTTGCAGCTCACAAGCTCATCATGCTGCTTCCAAGCTGTGTTCTGTTTCT
Source organism: Bos mutus (assembly GCF_027580195.1). NCBI lineage: Eukaryota > Metazoa > Chordata > Mammalia > Artiodactyla > Bovidae > Bos > Bos mutus. The sequence continues at coordinate 72,413,967 of NC_091618.1, read as the reverse complement.
GGAAAGCCTTTTTTTCTGCTGTACACTTGGTGGACCCAAATGCATCCTTAGATGTTAATTTTTCCTCTATAGAGTTGTCTCTGCCTTTCAAAACTGAATTAATCACTCCCCCCTCTGGGCAACTGCTGTAACTCACACCAATGTACCTCTATTGTTGCACTTGAAATTGCTTTTGATGAGTTCATTTTTCCCACTAGACTGTGAGTGCTTGAGGGCAGGAACTGAGTCATATTCATCTTTGTGTCATCAACTTCTGGCCCGAGGTCATATTGTCAATATTAAATAGATCTCATGGTTCAGACCTCAAGTGTTTCACAGGAGGTTTTCTGTGCATTTAGTAGGAAGAGGCACAGGAAAACCATCTGTTCAGCCCTTGTGGCCCTTCCTGCACAGCTCCAAGAATTGCCTTGATATCTGAGAGCTGTTCCCTGGCCTCCCCACAGCATTTTTCTCTGGTCTATAAACTTTCTGAACTATTTTTTCTTCTGAAACTGTGTTCTATTTTGCTTTCCAATATGATGGATAAGCTAACCTGGTCTAATTTTCACAAAGGTACCGATGGCTGATAATGACATAAATACCAACTATAGGCAGTATTTGTTGTTGTTTAGTTGCTAAATTGTGTCCAACTCTTTGCAACCCCAGGGATTGTAGCCCGCCAGGCTCCTCTGTCCATGGGATTTCCCAGGTAAGAACACTGGAGTGGGTTGCCACTTCCTTTTCCAGGGGATCATCCTGACCCAGGGATCAAACCCACATCCCTTGCATTGGCAGGCAGATTCTTTACCACTGAACTGCCAGGGAAGCCCCATAGGCAGTATGAATTTACATAATGTAACTGCTCCTTGGGTTATTTATGCTTTAGTAGAGATGGAAACCTTATTATTATTTTTTTTAAGAAAGTTGGTTTTGTATGCATATTATGTCTCCTGCATTGCAGGCAAATTCTTTACTGGCTGAGCCACCAGTGAAGTCCTAATATAGTATTATGGTATGCATATTACTGGGCTTCCCAGGTGGCTCAGTGGTAAAGAATCTGCCTGCCAATAAAGGAGATGTGAGAGATGTAGGTTCAGCCCCTGGGTTGAGAAGATCCCCTGGAGTAGGAAATGACAAACCGTTCCGATATTCTTGCTTGGAAAATCCCATGGACAGAGGAGCCTGGTGGGCTGTAATTCACGGGACAGCAAAGAGTTGGAGTGACTGAGTGACTGAACACAAAGTATAGATATCAATACGAATATAGAAAAAGAATCTCAAATAATTGCTGAACTTTAGCTAAAAGATTTTTTCTAGCATAAGAGAGAGCAGTTTTTAAAAAACTTAAATATTAAAATATTCATAAAGAAAGTTATTACATAATGTCAGGAATTAGAGTCAGTATATTTGTTTAATCACCCATTTCAAATTCAGGCAGTGTCTACTGAGTCCCTTCTTTCTTGCTATAATTTTGTTTAGGTCTCACCCTTTTGAAGTGAAAGTGAAAGTTAGTCACTCAGTTGTGTCCAACTCTATTTGATACCATGGACTGTAGAGCCCGCCAGGCTCCTCTGTCCATGGAATTCTCCAGACAAGAATACTGGAATGGGTAGCCATTCCTTTTTCCAGGAAATTTTCCCAACCCAGGGACAGAACTCAGGTCTCCTGCATGCAGGCAGATTCTTCATCATATGAGCCACCAAAACTCACCCTCTTACATGTCCTAATTAATTTGTGCCCATCATGATAGTTCCATTCACCTTGTTAGAGAATGAATGAGGACTCAGTTCTGGCAATGAAATGAGGAAGGGGGTCTGCAGGAAAGTCCTGAAAAAAATTTTGCCTTTTTACTCTTCTTTTGGAGACGATCACATCTACATGGATATTTGTAGATATGCCAATCATGGAGAGGGGGAAAGTGAGGGCCACCCCAAGATGAAGATCACAGGGTGGACACGTGGAAGTTATCTAGATCCTTCATGACATCACAGCTGCTGAATTAACCTACTTGGAGCCTCTCTACATGGGAAGTTTTGCAATGTGAGCAAGTAAATCTTCCTTCTTGCTTACTACAGTGGTTCTTTGAAAAGATCAACAAAATTGACAAACATTTAGCTTGACAGATGAAGAAAATGAGAGAGAAGAATTAAATTAATACAATCAGGAATGAAAGAGGGAGCTCCATTATTGACCTTACAGAAAGAAAAAGGATTATAAGGCCATCAACAATGGCATGCCAACAAATTAGAAAACCATGATGAAGTGGGCAAATTCCTACAAAGAAAAAAACTATCAAAAGTGACTCAAGAAGAAATAGAACACCTGAGTAAACCTATATCAAACAATAAGGTTGAATTAGTAATCAAAAAATTCCCCCAAAGAAAATTCCAGGACCAGGCTTCACTGGTGAATTCTACCAAACACTTAAAAGAGAATTAAAGCCAATTTCCACAAAGTCTTCCAAAAAATAGAAGAAGAAATACTTCTCAATTCATCCTAAAACAAGACAAAGACAACATAAAACCCATAGATTAGTATTCCTTATCAATACAGACTAAAAATCCTCCACAAAATACTATCACACTGATACAGCAATATAAAAAAGATTATACACCATGACCAATTGGGAAGTTTCCCAAAAATGTAAGGTTTGTTCAAGATACAAAATTTAATCAATACAATATTAATAGAATAATGGACAAAAATACATAATCCTCTCAATAGATACAGAAAAAGCATCTGACAAAATCAACACTCCTTTACGTTAAAAACACTCAATAAACTAGGTATGCAATGGAACTTTTTCAACCTGAAGAAGGGCATCTAGGAAAAACTTACAGCCAATATCATACCTCATGTTTAAAAACTGAAATCATTCCCCCTGAGATAAAGAACAAGACAAGGATGTCTGCTGTCACCATTTCTATTCAACATTGTACTGAAGGTTCTAATCAGGGCAATTAGACAAGAAATATAGGGCATCCAGATTAGAAAGAGGAAAAAAAACAACCTATCTTTTTGCAGATAATATGATTATATATATGAAATCTTAAGAAATTCACACCAAAAAAATCATTAGAGCTAATTCATTCAGAAAAGCTGTGGGATAGATGATTGCTATTCAAAAGTCAATTGTATCAATAATCCTACATACTGGCAATGAACAACCCCAAAATGAAGTTAAGAAAACAATTTTATCTACAATAGCATCAAAAAATAAGTAAATAAAAAAGCATCATAAATCAAATACTTAGGAATAGATTTAGCAAAAGCAATGTAAACATCATACACTGACAACTACAAAATTTCATTGAAATGGATTTAAAGGCTTAAGTAAATGGGACGGTATCTCAGAAACTGGAAAACTTAGTACTGTTAAGATGACAAATCTTCCCAAATTGATCTACAGATTCAGTGTAACCCCTATCAATATCACAAGCAAATTTTTCTTCAAAAACTGATAAGATAATCATAACGTTTGTTTGGAAATGCAAGGGACTCAGAATAGCCAAAACAAATAAAAAAGTTGCAAGAGTTACATCTCCCAATTTCAAAACGTAGGCCAAAGCAACAGTAATCAAGACTGTGGAGTACAAGTGTAAAAGGGACATGCTGTTACCGTTGTTGTTTAGTTGCTAAGTTATATCCAACTCTTTTGCAACCCCATGGACTGTAGCCTCTGTCCATGGGATTTTACAGGCAAGAATACTGGATTGGGTTGCCATTTTCATCTACACTAGATGCATACATTAATGTAAAACAACTGAGAGTCCAGAAATAAACCTTACATTAATGGTCAGTTGATTTTTGACAAGGATACCAAGATATTTTAATGAGAATAGTCTTTGTAACAAATAGTGCTGGGACAACTGGATAGCCACATATAAAAGAATGAATCTTGCCCCTCTGTCATACTACATACAAAAATTAACTCAAAATAGATTATAGACCTAGGTGCAGGAGCAAAAACTATAAAACTCGTAGAAAAAAATATAGGAATAAATCTTTGTGAGTTTGAATGAAATAATGATTTCTTAAATATGACACAAAACACAGAAACAAAAGAAAAAATAATAAATGGAATTTCATCAAAATTAAAACCTTTTACATTTCAAAGGTTTCCAGCAAGAAGTTAAAACAACCCACAGAATAGGAGAACATATTTGCCAATCATACTTCTGATGATGGACTTATGTACAGAATATACAAAGAAATTTTGTAGCTCAAAAATAAAAAGATAAAATTAAAGACAAAATAAAAATTAAAAATGGGCAAAGAATTTGAATAGTCATTTCTCTAAAGAAGATATTGTAATAATCGATAAACACATGAAAAAATGTTGAACATCTTTAGTCATTAGAGAAATGTCTACAAAACCACAATGAGATACCATTTCACACAAACTACGATGGCTAGAATAAAAAAGACCAACATTAACACATGTTAGCTAGGATGTGGAAAAACTGGAACCCTCAGACATTTCTGCTGGGAATTTAAAATGGTGCAGCCTTTTGGAAAGAATTGGGCAGCTTTTCAAACTGCTAAATGTAAAGTTGTCATATGAGCCAGCAGTTCAACTCCTAAGTATGTACCCAAGAGAATTCAAGCATATATCCACATGTAAACTATTCATAGCAGCATTATATGTAATAGACAAAAAGCTGAAACAACTCAGATATCAACTGGTGAACAAAAAAATGCAGTATATATCCATACAATAGAATATTTTCAAACCATAAAAAGGATCAAGTACGATTCATGCTACAACATCAATGAATTTGAAAAGAGTGTATTAAGTGAAAGACACCAGTCACCAAAGGTCACATAATGTATGAATTCATTCATATGTAATGTCCTGAGTAGGCACATCTGAAGAGACAGAAGATAGATTAGTGGTTGTCAAGGGCTAGAGGTAAGCATAATAGAATGTGACCAATAATGAACACAGGCTTTCTTTTTGGGGTGAAGAAAATGTTCTGGAATTAGATAGTGTGATGGTCACACAATTTTATGAATGTACAAAAAGTCACTGAATTATATACTTTAAAAAGGTGGATTTTTAAGGATATATCAATATACCTTAATAATTTATATTAAATGTAGAGAGAATAGGGATAGTTTATTGGAAGTGTTTCTGTTTCATATTCCTCTCTCCTAGCCCTTCTTGGAGAAGGCAATGGCAAGCCACTCCAGTACTCTTGCCTAGAAAATCCCATGGATGGAGGAACCTGGTGGGCTACAGTCCATGGGGTTGCCACGAGTCGGTCACGACTGAGAGACTTCACTTTCACTTTTCACTTTCACGCATTAGAGGAGGAAATGGCAACCCACTCCAGTGTTCTTGCCTGGAGAATCCCAGGGACGGCAGAGCCTGGTGGGCTGCTGTCTATGGGGTCACACAGAGTCGGACACGACTGAAGCGACTTAGCAGCAGTAGCAGCAGCAGCCCTTCTAAAGAACTAAAATCTGTCTTAATAGAGATGCCCTCTGCCTGTTCTATGACTGGCTTTGATCTTGAAGCTTTAATTAAAGTATTAATGGATTTAATGTCATGGACATTGGCTACTGCTTTTATGGTAGTAAACTATTTTATTTACCAAAGTATAACACACTCAGAAAATTGCACCAACCATAAGTACACAAAGTGAACATATTTGTTTAACTGTGAACCAGCTCAAGAGAAAGAGTATTTCCAGGATCCTAAAAGTACAATTTGTATATCTGCCCATTCCATAACCTTTCTATTTTCCCTAAACATAACCACCTGACTTCTAACACCATAGATAAGTTTCATTCATTTTTGAAATTTTATAAGTGGAATTACACATTATATACTCTTTTCTTCCTGACTTCTTTTGCACAGCTCCATGTATGTGAGATTCATCCATGTAGCTTGTTGTATACAACTATAGTTAAGCGTTTTTTGCTGTACTGACTTCGTTGCTTGTATAAATAAAAGAGTTTTTAAATTTTTCTGCTGTGATGAACATTTGGCTTACTACCATTTGGAGGGCTATTGTGAATAATGATGCTGTGACCTTTGCTGCATATAACTTTTGGTGCACACGGGCATGAATTTCTCTTTCTATAACTTTAAAAGATTTTTAAAAATTAAATAATTTCCTGGACACATATATAGGAATTTATGGGTTATTGACCATGTATATATTTAAATTTAGTGGCTACTGTCATACAATTTCCTAAAGCATTTATACAAATGTATATTCCTATCAGCAGTAAGTGAGAGTTTCAGTTGCCTTACATATTTGTTGAACTTAGTTTTGTCAGGCTTTTAAATTGAGGCATCTTAAAAATTATGCACTGGTATCTTACTATAGTTTTAATATGTATTTCTTTTAATGAGTCTGGGCACATTTTCCTTTCTTAAAAAACTGTGGTAAGAACAATGAGATCTACCCTTAATTTTGTTTTTCTTTTATTTTTTTGGAGGACAGATGCTCTATAATATTGGGTTGGTTTCTGCCACACATCAACACAGATCAGCCACAGGTTACCCTCAATTTTTTAAAATGTAGACTACACTATTGTTAACTATAAGCATAATGTTGTAAAGAAGATTTCTAGAACTTCTTTATCTTGGGTAATGGGAGACGTTATACTTATTGAACAGCAACTCCCCAACCTCCTCCCCCAACCAGACCCTGGCAATCACCATGGTATTCTCTGTTCCTAAGAGTTTGACAATTTTAAATACAAAAGTGGAGTCAGGCAATATTGGCCCTTCTATGACTGGCTCACTTCACTAAATATAATGTTCTGAATGTCTAATTCATGTTGCTACATATGGCAGGATTTCCTTCTTTTTAAAGACTGAATAAAATTTTATTGTATCATATGCCATGTTTTCTTTCTTTATCCACTCATCTGTCAATGGACATCTAGATCGCATCTACGTCTTGGCTATTAGGAATAATACTGCAATGAACACGGGAGTGAAAATATCTCTTTGAGATACTGATTTTAATTTTTTGGGTAAGTAAACAGAAGTGGAATTGCTGCATTTTACTTTTAATTTTTTTAGGAACTTCTATTTTTAATTTTTTAAGGAACTTCCATATTATTTCTGTAGTGGTTGCATTTTGTACATACATCCATGTATATTTAATATATATACACACAAAAATATATATACATACATAATGTACACACATCAAACCCCATTGAATTATACACACACTATGTATGTATATATACATATTGGCTTCCCAGGTGGCGCCAGTGGTAAAGAACCCAACTACCAGTGCAGGAGACATAAAAGATGAGGGTTCGATCCCTAGGTTGGGAAGATACCCTGGAGAAAGGCACAGCAATCCACTCCGGTATTCTTGCCTGGAGAATCTCACGGACAGAGGGGCCTGGTGGGCTACAGTCCATATGGTCGCAGAGTCAGACACTACTGAAGCAACTTCACACACACACACATAATGGCCATCCTAACAGGTGTGGTTTTAATTTGCATTTCCCTAGTGATCAGTGATTTTGAACATCTTTTTATGTACCAAAGAAGATATACAAATGGGAACATTTTCATCGCTTGTTGGCCATTTAAATACCATTTTTGTGACTCATTCAAATATTTTGTCTATTTCTAAACATATTAAATTGATGGGATTTAAAAACTCATTGGTAGTATTTCTTAATATAGTCTGGATATGTGTCCCTTTTAGTGACATACAGTGTATAAAATCTCCCATTTTGTGGCTTGTCTTCTTACACTCATAGCAAAGTCTTTTCATGAACAGTTATTTTTACCTTGCTCTAATTTGTTATCTTTTCCTTTATGGTTAATAGATTTTGTGTTCTTTTCAGAAATCTTTGACTACTCCAAGGTCGTAAAAATATTCTATTTTTTCTTGTAGATCATTTTATATTTTGCATTTATGTAAACAATTCATCCGAAATTGATTCAAAGTAGCGATTGGGTTTCGCTTCTTTATGTACAGATATCTAACTGATCAGCAAGACTTAATGACAGAATTGTCTTTTCCCTGCTGCTTTCCATGCCATACTTGTCATAAATCAAGTGTAATACTGTATGGGTCTCTTTCTTGGCTTTCTGTCCAGTTCCATTTTCCTATTTGTGTTTTCTTGCACCAATACCATACTGACTTAATTACTACAACCTTATTACAAGTTCTGGCATCTTTTAGACATCTTTGAATTTATCTTGAATATTCTTGGTATTTTACACTGCCATATCAATTTTAAAGGGAATTTATCAAATTATATACACTATCACACACACACCATATCCTGCTGAGATGTCTGGGATTGTGTTGAATCTAGAGATCAATTTGAAGAGAACTGACACATTTACAGTATTAAAACTTCCAATTCAGGGACATGGTGTGTGTATGTGTGTATATATATATATATATATATAAATTTATTGTCTTGTTTAACTTCTCTCAATAATGCTTTAGAATTTTCTGTGTAGCCATCTTGTACATCCTTTCTCAGATTTATTTCCTAGGCATTTGATTTTTTAATGTTATTATAAATAGTATAAACATTTTCCCAGCATAGTTGCTAAGCCCATTTCTTAATAATTTATCTATAGTTTGTGTTTCTAGTTACACAACTATCTCTTATGAAAATTATGACAGTTTTCCTTATTTTAAATTTTTTCCCCTTGCTTTGTTAGACTGACTAGGACTTCCAGTACAATGTTAATTAGAAATTAATAAGTTTCATTATTGTTTCATTTCCAATTTAGAGGGAAGGTGTCCACATTTCACTAGTAAGCATGACATATGCTTTTAGATTACTGAAGATCCCATTTATCAGTTAGGAACTTCACTTCTATTCCTAGTGTTCTAAGATTTTATCATAAATAAATGTTAAATTTTATCAATCTTTTTTCCATGCCTATTGAATAAAATCAAGTACTTTTTCTTTTTTGTAAATGGAATGAATAACTTTGAGCTTCAAAACTTAAACCTCCCTTGTACTTCTGGAATTAACTTTTTCACCATTTATTATCTTTCTCATATATTACTTGATTCTTTTTGATAATACTTTGTTTAGTATTGTTGAATCCTGGTATTGTTTTTGGGATTCATGTGTTTGAATCATGAATTCATGTTTGGTATGAATTCCTGTTTGGTATGTAACTTTCCCTTCTTGTAACATCCTGTATCAGGTTTTGGTACTAACGTTATCCTAGCATCAAAAAATGACTTAGGGCACACTCTCCATTAAAAAAAAAAAAGTCTCTGAAAGGGTTTATAGACAAGTAATAGACCTTCTTTCCTAGTGACACTTGACTTTGGGAAAATCTGAATCTTCCAAGAAGTCCGAGGTAGATGCATTGACCCTCACCACATTCCCTCAACCAGACTCAGATCTTGTAGTGCTTGATTTACTTAAGCTTTGTGCACACATTTGTTTCCTTACTTTATTATTAGTGTTTGGTGGTTTCCTTCTCTCTCTCTTTTTTTTTTGGAATATAATTGCTTTACAATGTTGAGTTAGTTTCTGCTGTACAACAGAGTGAATCAGTTTTATGTATACATACATCTTCTCCCTCTTGGACCTCCCTCCTACCCCTCCTTACTTTATTTAAAGTAGTGTTATTTCTCTATCTTTTGTCTAACTTTTCAGTTTTAATTAATTTTTACAGAGAGACTCCAGCAAAAACAATGGTATTTTTATACCTCTCAGTGAAAAATCTTCTCCTCTATTTTAATATGGGAATCCTTGCTTTAAGACAAAGAAATGAATATGTCTCTTCTAGACATCTAAGATGGGAGAATGGAGGGACTGTATTTGGAGAAGCGAGGCTCTTAAGAGAAAGACCACAACATACAGGAGGAACACTGGATCAGGAGTTAGCAGGCCTGGGTATTTGACTATGTTTCCTCTCTTATTATTTGCATGAAGCACTAAACTTCTTTGAGCTTTAGTTTCTTTTCCTATAAACCACAGAGAATAACACCAGCCTTACAAAATTCAGAGGATTAATGGGAGGATCAATATTATTATCAATAATATTGGAGTAAACAATATTATTCTATTTGCAAAATGCTATAGAAATACAGTATGTTATTTTCATGCCTTCACAGTGAACACTCTGGAAAACTGTCAGGGAACACGAAACAAAAGAATGTCATAGCTCCTGTTGCCTTTTTATTCCATTTTAATGAATATCCCCCAGCTAATCTGTAGTCACAAAGGAGTCACATTAATATGGAACTTATATAAATCATAAACTGATACAGCAGCCTGGAAAGGCTTTAATCAGTTGCCTTCACTCCAAATTATTTTAAAACTTCAATAATGGCCAAATGAGCTGCATGGCAGTTTAATTAATTTGCATTAAGCCCAGAGGTCCTGAAAGAGTAGTGAGTTTATGAACACAACGCCTAAGGGTTCGGCAGGAGTATGTCAAGCCTGAATGGGTATCTGGGCTGGTTCCCTTCCATTTCTCCCAAGTCAAGCTGTGTGTCTGTGTATGTTGTATTCACACGATTTGTCTCCCTGTTTATTATATTAGAATTGGCCTTGAAGCCTCTGAAAATGAGCTCGCTTGCTGTCACTTGCTAAAGAAAAGCTTCGGAATTGTCTGTGAATTCCAATTGCCTCTGCTCTCATTGCTCCAGTTTCTATGGTTAATAGCGAGCTGGCTGCATGCCATTTTTATTTTTGTAGAGGAGAATTGATGCCTTTTATTCCCTGCCCATCACACTGGCTTGGTCATTAGTATGTTACAATGCAAAAATCCCACTGGGTGATAGTGGCATTCCTGAACTCTTTCAGTCTGAGCCAGATGCTGCACTGAGTTGGCCCTGCTCATTCTCAACCTGGAGGCTGTCTTCTCAGGCATGAGTCTGGGCAGGAGTTATCACCCACATTACCATCTGTCTGAGTTTGGAGTCATACCCATTCCATCAAGAGACATTTATAGCCAAATGGTCAGGAGGGCAAAGAGGAAGAAAAACAAAGTAGGTAAGTAGAGTCCTTTATCTGATTCATTGTATTGGTCTTCTATTTTTATATCAAATGCAGCCACCAAATGTGTGATATTTTGCAATGGCAGCACTAGCAAACTAGTTCAAGGGACAATAATGTATTAATACTACATATATCCCAAATTGTGAAGATTTAATGATGCACAGTCTGTGAAGCAGGTCCAATAGAATCTGGTGTGTAGTAAAAAGAGTGGATGTTTACTGAACATTTCCTATCTAAGTGTAAGTCCTCTTGCTGAGATGACTTATCACCCTGGTATGTGTTCAAACTCTTTGTGACCCCATGGACTGTAGCCCACCAGGCTTCTCTGCCCATGGAATTCTCCAGGCAAAAATACTGGAGTGGGTTGCCATGCCCTTCTCCAGGGGATCTTTTCCCACCTAGGGATCGAACCTGGGTCTCCTGAATTATAGACAGATTCTTTACTATCTGAGTCGCCAGGGAGAATGAAGTCACTCAGTCGTGTCTGACTCTTTGCGACCCCATGAAGCCTGGCAGATTCCTCCATCCATGGGATTTTCTAGGCAAGAATACTGGAGTGGGTTGCCATTTCCTTTTCCAGGGGAACTTCTTAACCCAGGTATCGACCTGAAGTCTACCGCACTGCAGGCAGACTCTTTACCATCTGAGCCACCAGGGAAGCCACACTTACTGAACATTTCCTATCTAAGTGCAAGTCCTCTTGCTGAGATGACTTTTCATCTTGGTACTTGTTCAAAGAACCTAGGGTAGTGCTGTTACTTAGATCTTTCTGTATTGATACGAATGTAACATACCACTGTTCAACATGATGCCATGGGCCACATGTGTCTCAAGCATTTGAAGTGTGACTAGTGAGACTGGGAAACTTAATTTTTATTGAATGTAAGTGTAAATAGCCATAGCTACTGTATGGGAAAGTACAGATCTAGACCTCACTAGAAGAGGCCCATTTAAACTTGAAATAGTTACAATACGATCTCATCCATCAGCATGGGGTATCACATTCCTTGCAGTCCTCTAAGATAGTCTAGAGTGCCATCAATGTCACTGTCACGAAGAATCACAGTAAATCCCCTATATATGAACATCTAAGTTGAGAACTTTAAAAGATGTGAATGTGGGTCTGGTTTCAGCCCTTCCTGGAACCTGTCCCATCAATGTCAGACATGAATGAAATTGCGGCTTGCCCTCCATCTCCTATTGTTGATGATCCTTCAGCTCTACCATCTCCCACTTCTTCTCTTTCCTCCAGTCAATAACTCTTCTTGCCTGTTTACTCAACACTAGCCCCTATATGCCAGCTGTTGTACTGTACTACTGTACTTTTCAAGATAATACTGTAAGATTAAAAATGTTTTATTATTTGTTTGTGTTTTTTTATGTGTTACTTGTATGGAAAATATTACAGTACAGAACTATACAATATTACATGCGTGCATGCTCAGTTGCTGAGTTGTGTTCGACTCTTTGTGACCCCATGGACTGTAGCACACTAGGCTCCTCCATCCATGGAATTTTCTAAGCAGAAATACTGGAGTGAGTTGCCATTTCCTCCTTCGGGAGGTCTTTCTGACCCAGGGATCGAACCCAAGTCTCCTGGGTCTTCTGCATTGGCAGGTAGATTCTTTACCTCTTCACCACTTACAGTACTGTACTATATATAGCTGATTGTGTTAGTTGGGTTCCTAGGTTAACTTTGTTGGACTCACGAACAAATTGAACTTAAGAATGCATTCTCAGAATGAAATACTCGTTCATATGCAGGGTACTTACTATACACAATGTCAGATCTTAAGTACCCGGCACATAATTTAATTGAATGTGTTGCTATTTCCATCCAAACATGTTAAAATCTCCATTGTTGCACATTCTAGTGGTAGAAAATAATATTTAAAGAATGGCCTGAAAGAACCATAAAAGGCTTTTATTTGGCTATTTGAGGGAATTTTCATCTCTGCTCAGGTTTGGATGGATCTCTGTGGTGTAAGAAGGAAAAGTTGAACGTGGTAAGGAGTTTTCTGAACAGGATGGAGGCATGAAAGTGAGGCGGAGATGGTGAAATGTGGTTTAGAGGTGAGTAAGGATCTGGATTCTCATTCTTTGCTTTCAAGGGAGAGCCTGATGGAGAAGCCTCTGCTTTTACCTTAGTGGAAAACCATTACCCCATAGCTTCAACATATTCTGTTGTGTCAGAAACACAAGTCCAGCAGGAAGAGCTGATGGTAGGAAGAGGAGGAGGTCTTTCCTAGTTAAGTCAGTATCTATCACGTGGGTATCAATCCTCTAGGCAGAGAATCAGAGAAGGCAATGGCACCCCACTCCAGTACTCTTGCCTGGAAAATCCCATGGACGGAGGAGCCTGGTAGGCTGCAGTCCATGGGGTCGCTAAGAGTTGGACACAACTGAGCGACTTCACTTTCACTTTTCACTTTCATGCATTGGAGAAGGAAATGGCAACCCACTCCAGTGTTCTTGCTTGAGAATCCCAGGGACGGGGGAGCCTGTTGGGCTGCCGTCTATGGGGTTGCAAAGAGTCGGACATGACTGAAGAGACTTAGCAGCAGGCAGGGAATATAGTGAGCAAAAGTTGATGCTGTCCTTGCCCTCATGGCACTAGCAGGCTAGTGATACAGACAAACATGATTACATAGTGACTCAAAAAGCCATGAAAGTGAAAGTCACTCAGTTGTGTCCGACTCTTTGTGACCCCATGGACTGTCCATGGACTTTTCCAGGCCAGAATACTGGAGTGGGTAGCCTTTCCCTTCTCCAGGGGATCTTTCCAACTTAGGGATCAAACCTAGGTCTCTCGCATTGCAGGTGGATTCTTCACCAGCTGAACCACAAGGGAAGCCCCCCAAAACTGTAGTGACAGGCAAAAAAATTTGCTGAGGAAGGAAGGTCTGGGCTGAATTCTACAGGATGAGTCCTGGCTTAGGGAGTGCCTCCTGTGACTGATGATGAAAGAGCAGAAGATTATAATACTTTTCACCCAATACCTTAGTATTTGAGGTACTACATTAGCTACTAGTAGAAGATGTAAATGTGACTAAGATGATTTCTTCCTTTGAAGACCAGGGGAAGACTTGGAATGGGGTAAACTGGAGGAGTAAGTGTGAACAAAATAGATGCCAAGGCAAATGTTAGAATGCAGTCAACGTCAAATGGTGGGGGAGGTCAAGAGATGGGGTTCAGAAGAGGCAAAGATCTGTCCTGATGGCAACATTGGGAAGGCCTTGTTGACAATGGGCTTTAGACTGGACTTTGGAAAAAGACAGGAGGGGGTGGAGTCCCCTGCTTCAACTTAACCAAGTGGGCTTGAGAAGTGAACACCATAGCTGACACCACCCTTCTCAAATGACAAGACCATTTTCCTTTTAAACTCAATATTGTTTCACGGTGGTGGTGGGAGGGCAGATGTGAGAAAGAAGCTCACCAGTGGCTGAAATTTAATGTTTCTCCTGCTAGGCAATAGAGATTAGAACTAATTTAAGTTGATACAGAAGAAGAAAGAAGTGATCTTTGCTGTACCTTCAGTTCGGTTCAGTCGCTCAGTTGTGCCCGACTCTTTGCGACACCATGAATCACAGCACGCCAGGCCTCCCTGTGGGTCTGCAATGAAAATCAAACTTTTTTCATACACTGCATGGAAGTGCATGATTCCTACCCTCAGAGAGCTTACTGTCAGGAGGATGGGTGGATAAAAAAATGTGTTAATATTTTCCACAATGTACTTAGTGCCATAGATGAGGCATCTTACAGGACTTTCAGAAGAAGGAAAGGCCACATGGTAGAACAAAAAAAGCTTTAGAATATGAAACGATATTGGTAATAGCTCAAAGAGAACAGTGAGATTTCATAGAGGGGTGGGAATGGAACTCCAGTAGGGAAAAGTGCTTGAACAAAGACTTGTGAAATGTCCTTGTTCTAGGGGTAGAGATGAATTTAATCCTTCTAGGGAAGATTGGCAGAAACACCTTGCCTTCCCCTATCTCAGGGTCTGACCACTCTTTACTGGGACAAATTCCCGCTGAAAATCAGTATGTTTTTCTTGTATTCCCCAGATCAGGGATATTTTATTAAGATGTACTTCATGCAGTTTGTATTTAAAAAATGATACAAATATTATTTGAAATACAGTGTAATATTGGACACGCTTTTTATAAGATACAAAGGACCTTTAAGGGCCCTCCCTTTAGACTCTGACTCATTGTCAATCTTCCTCCTCATTTGAAAATCATCAGAGTTTACTTGGGGTTAAGATATGTGTATGGGGAGCTGTGAGAGTTAATATTGGGAAGCTTTGGTCAGACTTGGCAGTTAGTACTGAGTGGACACAGAAGAAAAGGATAAGATCAGAGGACTCTGATCAGAGGAGGATGGACTTAATCAAGGAAGACATCTTGGGAATGGTGCCATGAACCAGGCATTGATGGGCAAAAAGAAAAGACGGTGAAAGGATAGTAGGGTAGGGGGAAGGAACACCCATGTAGTGCTGCATTGCAGAATAAGCAGTTAATGATTAAATGAATGAATTACTGCAGGTGATATGAAATTATTCAAGATCCTATGGATAGAATGAGCCACTGAGAGAGAGTTTCTTCAAAGATGAATGAGTCAAAAAAATGCATGGCTCATATTTGGAACTCTGTATGTTGACAGCAGATAAAGAAAAAAATAGTATTGCTACTATCACATGAGAAGAAAAGGTGTCCTTGGGGCTAATTGAAATTGAGTGCTACCACCAGACTGGTTACATGGAGTCAGCGGGAGCAGCTGTTTGACTGAGGGGTAACCTGGGAATTTTATCTACTCTCAGCTAAAAATCAGAGAGGTCTTCTTTTCATGTGAAATAACCCCTAAAAAATCTCCTGGGTCTTCAGTAGATTAACTGGGAGCAAAATTCAGGCAGAAAATAGAGGCAACAGGCTGATGGGCAGGCTGTGGTATTGGCTGTTGAATCCAGGGTGTGGAGTTGGATTTAATTCAGCAGAAAATTATTTTCAGGGTGAGCAGTCCACCCAGTTGGACTCCCAAGACTGAAGCAAGAGTCAGTAATTTTGGTGGCCTCCCCGCAGTGGGGAGGAGGATGGAGGAACAAGTGCACTAGTATTTAGAGGGAGGAGAAGCTTGTTTTATCTGAGATGTAGGGCCTCCTGCCTAAAAGTCAGTCACATAGAGTTCAACTTAGGCTGGCCTTTACTGTGGGGATGTGGCCAGAGAACACTTTGTAGGTGGCTCTTGCACCAGAGTTCTACTACATTTTAAAAGAGAGGGGAAAGCACAGTAATTTTCTAGAAGGTTTGAAACCTGGTCAGCTCCCTTTCTCTGTCCAGGTCCTGAATGATTTGAGAAGACAAAAGAGAAGCGGATAGAAGCCAGGATGGTGGATATGGCTCTGGGTCTGTCAATGCCTCCAGAGTTAGGCATGCTCCTCCCTCTCCTCACAAGCTGGAGAGGGAAACATGTTCTGGAGGAGTTCCAGAAGCCACCTGCTCCCCAAGGGCAGCTTATTCCCCAGAGGAGAGAAGAGGGGCTGAGATAAGCAGATCCAGTGGCTCTCAAACTTATCAGTCTGGCCCATGATGGTGTGTGGTGCCAGCAGCAGGAGGAAATAAGACTGTCCTCCAGGATCTGGCTGAACCAAGTGGTTTTCCTGATTCATTTAGAAACTGACTCAGGACTCAGAAGATGGCAGCTCCCTTCACTCTTCCCTTCCCCATCTCTTATAGATCTACTATGGACTTTGAAATCAACTGGATTCTCTGGGGACTATACAGCAAAGGCAGCTTCCTTCTGTGCTATAGTTCCTTACTATAAAGGGACTGGAATGAAGTGCCAGTTTCCTTGAAAAGGTATCTAAAAGTGTTTCAGAGGTTGAAAGTGAAAGTGTTAGTCGCTCAGTTGTGTCTGACTCTTTGTGACCCTATGGACTGTAGCCCACTAGGCTCTTTTGTAATGGAATTCTCCAGGCAAGAATACTGGAGTGGGTTACCATTCCCCTTCTCCAGGGGGTCTTCCCGACCAAGGGATTGAACTCGGGTCTTCTGCATTGCAGGCATTCTTTACCATCTGATCCATCAGGGAAGGTTAAGTTTATTCAGTTCAGTGAACTTCTCTCAGATCTACTAGAGAAATTTTGGATTCTGGATACTGGGAGCTGATGATAAACCTGTACTCAGAATTGGCTATGTAATTTGAAAGGCCTACCATGAAGGGAAAAGCGGGTCCCTGGTTCAAAAGTTATTAAGAATTGTAGGATGGCGACAGCATAGCACGGATCCATGTTTGGGACCTTATCTATACAAGGTCTGGTGCAACTGCAAAGCTCCCACACCATGTGAAGTTAGCCCTTGATGCTCCTGGATGTTATCTGTGGTCTGTAGAATAGTTTCTTCCCTGTCTGCTCTCCAGCCAGGAGCATCTCTTTCTCTCTCTGTCTTCATTTTACACATATACACACACAGACTTTAAATGTAATTTATGTTTAGCATGTATAAGAGAAATTTTACTTATCAGTAGTGTACAGCTTGATTGATCTTTCACAAAATAATCACATCAATGTACTCACACCAGTTCACAGAACATTACCAAAATCTCAGAAATCCCTTTATGTTTCTTTCTAACCATTACCTGTCTTTTGTGATTGGCTCTCTCAGTCAGTTCTCTTTTTGAGATTTATCTGTGTTGCTGTACGTGGCTGAGTCAGTTCATTTACTTTGCTGTGTTTTAAGTCATTGTACTTATTCACTGATGTATTTATTCCTTCTATGGTTGATGAACATTTGGGTGGTTTCTGCTGCTGCTAAGTCACTTCAGTCGTATCCGACTCTGTGCAACCCCATAGATGGCAGCCCACCAGGCTCCGCCGTCCCTGGGATTCTCCAGGCAAGAACACTGGAGTGGGTTGCCATTTCCTTCTCCAATGCATGAATGTGAAAAGTGAAAGTGAAGTCGCTCAGTCGTGTCCGACCCTCAGCGACCCCATGGACTGCAGCCTTCCAGGCTCCTCCGTCCATGGGATTTGCCAGGCAAGAGTACTGAAGTGGGGTGCCATTGCCCTCTCCGATAGTATTTGGTTATTACACTTAGCACAGCTGTGAACCTTCCAGTGAATCTCTCCTGGAGCATACATGCATTCATTTTGTTGGAGTTGCTGGCTCATGGAGTAACCTTATGCTCAACCATAGTGGCTACTGGTATTTCCCCAAAGTGGCTGACTAATTTACCCTCCTATTAGGCTCAGACAGTAAAGAATCTGCCTGCAATGCAGGAGACCCCGATTCAATCCCTGGGTCAGGAAGATTCCCTGGAGAAGGGAATGGCTACCCACTCCAGTATTTTTGCCTAGGAAATCCCATGAACAGAGGAACCTGGCGGGCCACAGTCTATAGGGTTACAAAAAGTGGGACACGACCGAGCAACTAACATTTTAAAATATATGAGAGTTCCGTTTGTTTAATATTTAATACTCTTGCCAACATTGGTTTGTCTTCTTATAAAACTGTTTTTATTTTGACCATTTTGATTAGAAGGGTATATAAAATTGATTCATGTCTCCATTGTCTAATTCAGAAAGGATGGAAAATTTCTTATACTTGTGCATAAAACACACCTCCTAGCTAAGCTTCTCTCTGTCCAGTGGCTTTACTTTTGAATCATTTTTTTTTTTCTCCACCTAGTGGCAAACAGAGCCACAGCAAATTTTTATTGCTGTCAGAATTTGGGAAAAGAGAAACCTATGGACTAAAGGAGTCAAGGGAGACTTTGTGGAAGTTATGAGATTTGAGTTAGATTTCTAAGAACATCAACAAGGTGGTGGGTTGGCAGGGAGGGATTCTTAGGTGGATTAAGGTGGAGAGAGTGGTCACATCAAACCTGCTCTGGCTGCAACGGCAGATTCTGCTTGGGAGCAGTAGTCAGTATGGCTGAGGGGCTGTAGGGCTAGAGTGCATGCAATGACTCCCCATGGCTGAGAAGCTTGGTTGCTATCCCTGGTTTGCTCATGTCTGGTTTAGGAAAATTAACCTGACCAAGGTCCATTCAAGGGAACCCAATGGAAGGGCTGGAAGCTGGCTAGGACAAGAGGAAAGGATGATGGGTGTGGGGGTCTGGATTAGGGTTTCCAGTAGTGCCAGAAGACCAAAAAGGAGTTGGATATATTTGGAAGGAAGGATGGATGGTCCTTCATATTCCTTGTTCCTATGCCAACATCATAGGAACAAGGATCATCAGAGGATGCTCATGGAGAGGCACCATGCTATCTTCTTGTCTGGGTCCTTCCCTCCCTGCCTCCAGTACAGAGCAACAAAATATAGATACGCATATTAGGTACATCTCATGAAATCCTTATCTAACTAACAAAATTGTGGCAGTGCCTCTTGGCTCTGAATTTAGAAGAATATTACAGAGCTACCTGAAATCATACATTTCAACTGATTTCATGATTTTTCATTAAGGAAAGGAAGGACTGTTTTTGTTTTTTAATTTTGTAAGGATATAAAGATTGTTTTGGTAGTTGGAAGTCCCAAATATATGTTGAATATATTTGCATGCAGGACATGATATAGGCTATTTTGTGCAGTTCTTTTTCTCCATGGTTGCAAATGATGTCTTCCTGCCAGTTTCGCTGGAAAAGGTAAAAGTTACTGCTTCAGTTTCTTTCACACTTCAATACTTGCCTACCATGCTATTTGTATATGAAGTTGATTGCCTCTCTATAGGGGTGTATGCGGTTCTTTTAAATATTTAAAACAATATTTTCCCTAAAGACTCCACACAAAACTACTAGAACCGATAAACAGACTCAGCAAAGTAGCAGGATATAAGATTAACACACAGAAATTGTTTGCATTTCTTTACATGAACAATGAAATATCAGAAGGGGAATGTTAAAATTGCATCAAAATGTTAGGAATAAAATGGTATTTCATTCTACCTCATTCCCAAATGCCTATTTTAGGATGCAGGAGATATGTACTTAGCTCTCTTTTGTGTCCAGAAGGCATGAACTCATATACAGAATGAACTTTCAGTGGCTTGTGCTGAAGGGAGGTGGTGGTGGTAGGTGAGTTACCAGGGGTCTCTTTCTTTGCCAGGATCTCCAGTCTTTCTCACTTAAAGCCAAATGGTTGTTGTTGATGCATGTGGGTTTCTGTACATGTGGGCATCTTCAAAATAATCTGTGGTGGGTAAGAATTTGCAGAGTAGTATCCCGAATGAGGGCTCCAATTAGTCAATGACTAGGAATGGCTGTATATTTCTTGAGTGATGGTTTCCTGGCCTTTTTCCCACCATAAATGTTCATAAGCTTTAGGACCTCCTTGGTGGCCCAGAGGCTAAGATTCTGTACTCCCAATGCAGGGAACCTGGGTTCAATCCCTGATCAGGGAACTAGATCCTGCGTGCCACAGCTAGAGATCCCACATGCCACAGTTAAGACCAAGAACAGCCAAATAATAAATAGTAAAGTGAAAGTCGCTCAGTTGTGTCCAACTCTGCAACCCCATGGACTATACTCCATGGAATTCTCCTGACCAGAATACTGGAGTGGGTAGCCATTCCCTTCTCCAGGGGATCGTCCAAACCCAATGATTGAACCCGAGTCTCCCACATTGCAGGCGGATTCTTTACCAGCTGAGCCACCAGGGAAGATTTTTTTAAAAACTGTCCAGAAGCCTCAAGACAACGACCTGCACTCACTGGACCTCAGTTTCCAACTGTTTAGGTTGAAGTTAAGGTCATTTGTCCTACTTTTCTCTTAGCTGTATTGTAAGCACCCCATACAAGGTATTGTAAGCAAGGTATATGGGAGGCTTACATAAAGGATTTTTGTTATTAACCAAATAAACACTTCAGAAATCCTTCAGAGATTCCCCTGTGAGACATTTAGACTTCGAGCATTTGACTTTATAGAGTTAGAAAGACAGGAAGAGAGAATATTTATT
The DNA here is from genome assembly GCF_027580195.1 of Bos mutus. Taxonomy (NCBI): domain Eukaryota; kingdom Metazoa; phylum Chordata; class Mammalia; order Artiodactyla; family Bovidae; genus Bos; species Bos mutus. The sequence goes on along the minus strand of NC_091618.1, from coordinate 72,393,067 downwards.
ACCAATTCTTATTTACATAGAGTTTGCTTATCCTGTTTATCTAAAATAAGAGGCAACAATCTGGAATGGTTTTGATTGGATCTAAATATTTCTCCATATTTGAATGGACTCCAAGGGTATATTTCAGCATTTGGGCCAAGAGATCTGCACGTTCTGCAGGGGAGCAAGGTTGTCTGTGTGCGCAGTGGTCCTGCTCTGGCTGCACAGAGGCGATGATGTCATGTCCTCGCTACCCTAGCTGTCACCATCACCTGCCTCCTCCTGCTCTAAGCTGATGGTGGGCTAGGATCCCTGGAATTATGAGAAGCAAGCTTCTGCTTTTCGCAACTCAGGACACTCTGGACATTTTAACTCTGAGAAACTGGCCTTTGTTCAGGTACTGTTCATACTTTGGGAGAGAAGAATTATCATAGCTAATATTTATTGAAAATTTATGTACCAGGTATAATTCTAAACATGGTCCTTTTGCTGACTCATTTAATCTTCCTAACACTTGAGGTAGGCAGTGTTACTCTTCCTAGTTTATAGATGAGGAAACTGAGGTGTTTGGTTCAGTTCAGTTGCTCAGTCGTGTCTGACTCTTTGCGACTCCATGAACCGCAGTATGCCATGCTGCGGACATGGCCTCCCTGTCCATCACCAACTCCCAGAGTACACCCAAACCCATGTCCATTGAGTTGGTGATGCCATCCAGCCATCTCATCCTCTGTTGTCCCCTTCTCCTCCTGCTCTCAATCTTTCCCAGCATCAGGGTCTTTTCAAATGAGTCAACTCTTCACATCAGGTGTCCAAAGTATTGGAGTTTCAGCTTCAACATCAGTCCTTCCAATGAACACCCAGGACTGATCTCCTTTAGGATGGACTGGTTGGATCTCCTTGCAATCCAAGGGACTCTCAAGAGTCTTCTCCAACACCACAGTTCAAAAGCATCAATTCTTCGGCGCTCAGCCTTCTTCACAGTCCAACTCTCACACCCATACATGATTACTGGAAAAACCATAGGCTTGACTAGATGGACCTTTGTTGACAAAGTAATGTCTCTGCTTTTTAATATGCTGTCTAGGTTGGTCATAACTTTCCTTCCAAGGAGTAAGTGTCTTTTAATTTCATGGCTGAAATCACCATCTGCAGTGATTTTGGAGCCCAGAAAAATAGTCAGCTACTGTTTCCAATGTTTCCCCATCTATTTGCCATGAAGTGATGGGACCAGATGCCATGATCTTAGTTTTCTGAATGTTGAGCTTTAAGCCAACTTTTTCACTCTCCTCTTTCACGTTCATCAAGAGGCTCTTTAGTTCTTCTTTACTTTCTGCCATAAGGGTGGTGTCATCTGCATATCTGCATTACTGAGGTGTAGAAAGGCTTAATATCTTCAGTCCACCCTGTAGTAAGGGACAACATGGGTGATATTCAAAAGCTGTAATGAGTAGGATGATCCAGACATTGGCCAATCAGAGGCAAGACTGTGACCTCAGAACAGATGCTACATATAAGCAAAGGTGGCATGGCTACATAGGTCCTATTGGCTGAGCATCACTCCAAGTGGGGATTCAGACCTGGGCAGTCCAGCTACAGGGTCCACATTCTTGCCACTGCCCTGTAACATCTCTTTGCTCTGGGAAGATGTTCCATCAACAGTGGGCAAAAGTAAGGTGCTATGATCCAAGTGCTCCCTTGCAGGGGGTGGGGGGAGTTCTGTTTTTTCTGTCTCCTGCCCCTCCTCTTGGCATTTATAACACCCAAAGCATGATTGTGCTCTTGTGGCACCATTCATAAGTGATCTTCTGGTTTCTGCTCCATGGTACTCTTTCTCTCTCCTTGTCAAGATCCAGGGTTCACTAACCTGCTTTCAGTCTCTCCACAAACAAACAACCCTTTACTCTACATGTCAACACATCCAACAGTTATGCTTTTGCTCTTTTGTTCTATGCCATATGATGGCTTCCCTAAAGGCATTGAGAGTCTGTGGTTTTCAAGAGGTGGCCTAGGCTGGTCTTAGAAAATGTAGGGCAGGAAGAAGAGGCTCACACAAGGTTTAATGACCAGCCTCAGTAAGCCCTTCAAGTTCCCAAGTGTCTTTTAGGGAAAGAAATAGAATATATAGACTGGAATTTCTCCATAGACAGAAAACTGACACAGAGCGCTTCTCTGTTTGCTTGGTGGTAAAGAATTCACCTGTCAATGCAGGAGACACAGGTTTGATCCCTGGTCTGGGAAGATCCTGAGAGGGTAACAGGCAGGAAGGCCAGGGGTCTCCAAATAGAGGAAATAGCCTGCAAGTGTCAGACATTTTTATCTCTCTTAAGCGGCAAGAGGAAACAAACTAGCAATATTTTTTCCTTCTCTATACAAATTTAAAGAGAGGTTTCTCTTAAAATACTGTGTTGCCATAATGACACCCGGCTTCGCCTGAAGTTAGCTATTCTCGAGTCTAGAGATAACCAATGCCTTTTTCTTATGGAAATGTTTGTCTTAAGCTATGCTAATGTACTATGCCTTTACCCCAAACTCTGTCTCCAAGTCGGTTCTGCCTCTTGGCCCAGAACCTACTTGACAAACCAGTATGGATATTGTTCCCTAATCTATGTAAATGAAACTATTTGTATGGTGGTCTGCCCTTCTTCAAGATTTAAGTTAATCATTTTATGGCCCAAGATAAACCATTTGGTGCCGAGATTATCCCAAAATGCATCTTATGGGTGAGGGGCCTGGTGCCATTCTGAATTTTAAGATATTCCTTTCTTTCATTAACAGACTGCTAGTGACTATATAACATCCAGCTAAAGACCAGCAGGGGGGTACTCTTTCTGCCCCCTTCTGATGCCTATGTCAGAAGCTTTCTCTATCTCCTTTATACTTCAATAAAACTTTATTACACAAAAGCTCTGAGCGATCAAGCCTCGTCTCTGGCCCCGGATTGAATTCTTCTCCTCCGGGGCCAAGAATCCCGGTGTATTCGCGTGATTCAACAACAACCTTTCAATCCCACATGCTGTGGAGCAACTAGGCCTGTACTCTAGAACCTGGAAGCTTCAACTACTGAGCCCACATGCTGAAACTACTGAAGTCCACAAGCCTAGAGCCCATGCTCCACAACAAGAGAATTCACTGCAGTGAGAAGCCCTTGCACTGCAACTAGAGAGAGCAGCTCCTGCTTGCCAAGACTAGAGAAAAGCCTGAGCAGCAACAAAGACCCAGCATGGCATAAATACATAAGTAAAACTATATATATATTTAGAAAGCTGACACAGACTTTCTGATTCAGTAGGTCTGGAGGGAATCCTGAGAATCTGCATTTCTAATAAATTTTCCAGGTGATGCTGCTATTGCTGGTCTGGGTACCACACCTTGAGATCATAGCACATTATTCCTCTGTCTTTAGAGCCAGCCCACCTTCCTAGTGATTGATTTCACCTAGGGAAGGCCTCCTGGTTCAAGGCTCAGGGCTTGTTCTAGTCATTTCTCAGTAGCATTGGCCGCATCCTCATTAAGGGCACTTGTGTGAAGAGTTTATCCTGACCCATGTCCAATACCTGGGCCTTGCTGGCCTGAAACCAAGGGCTGCTCTGAGTATGGTGTGGTATGGAGGTAGTCATGGGCAATCAAGAATGCTTGTGATCAGTGTCCATTAGGCAGCCATCAATCTCCAATTCCACATGCTTGCTACTGTCCCATTGGGATCCTGATGTCGAAAGGCACAAAAGGGTGCCTAGTGCAAATTCCCCCTCATACCGCTCCCCAACCCCCACTCCCAAGTTTTCCTCCTTAGAACAGTCTTACCTCTTTTCTGCAATCTTATCATTCCTCTGCAGCTTTCACTTCTGGGATTCCTGAGCACTCCTTCCCATCAGTTTTATGCCACTGATTTAGACTGTGAGCAGCTGGAGGGCGTGTCTCACTGCCTTGTTGATCCTTGTCAAAGTGCAGAGCACACTGTAGGCACTCTCTGAATGTTTGATTATTGTTGTTGTTCAGCCGCTCAGTCATTTCTGACTCTTTGTAAACCCATGGACTGCAGCACGCCAGGCTTCCCTGTCCTTCACTATCAGAGTTTGTTTGAACTCATGTCCATTAAGTCGGTGATGCCATCCAACCATCTCATCCTCTGTCATCCCCTTCTCCTCATGCCCCCAATTTTTTCTAGCACCAGGGTCTTTTCCTATGAGTCGGCTCTTCACATCATGTGGCCAAAGTACTAGAACTTCAGCTTTGGCATCAGCCCTTCCAATGAATATTCAGGGTTGATTTCCTTTAGGAATGTTTGATAAATGAAACAAAGGCACCAACTAGGAAGATAACATAACACAACAGAGGTAAGGTAGTCTGACTCTGGAGTCATCTGACCTTAGTGTAGGTTTCAGTTTTGTCATTTGTTAATTGCAAAACCCTGTATAGGAATTACTCAACTTTGTTCTCAGTTTTCTAATCTGCAAAGTGGATACAACAGTATCTTCCTCATAGAGCTGTTGTATTAAGATAATACTTATAAAGCTTTTATCACTGGGCACAGAATAGATTCTCAGACAATGATATTTATTAGCAAAAGAACCACTTGCTAAACATATGGGGGTGGGCACACAAAGAGGAATCTTGGGACCTTTATGTTTCAGGCTTTCACCCAATATCATATTTTAGCTTGATCTGAAGGCAATGGCACCCCACTCCAGTACTCTTGCCTGGAAAATCCCATGGACAGAGGAGCCTAGTAGGCTGCAGTCCATGGGGTCGCTAAAAGTCAGACACAACTGAGCGACTTCACTTGCACTTTTCACTTTCATGCATTGGAGAAGGAAATAGCAACCCACTCCAGAGTTCTTGCCTGGAGAATCCCAGGGATGGCAGAGCCTGGTGGGCTGCCGTCTATGGGGTCTCACAGAGTTGGACACGACTGAAGCGACTTAGCAGCAGCAGAAGCAGCAGCATTGAAGTGGGATAAAGCAAGAGACTCTACAGGGTAGATGTGTCATGTCTGAAGAGACAGAACAAGGAGAGTGCAAAGAGACAAGAAGACAGACCCAGCAGGCACTTCACAGCCTGTCTGGCCTTTGTTTTCATTTCTGTGTTTGTTTCTAATGGTGTTAATTCTCTGTCTGCTCTCTTTCACAGACACACTTTTTGTCTGTATTCATCAACAGATACAATAAAACCTGAATCACCCTGTGCTGAGAACTAGGACACCAGAGCTCTGTGTTTAATAGGTGTTTGGGAATGCCACTGCTTATTAGTATACACGATATGTCAGGGCTGTTAAAAACACAGCTTGTTCAGTCCTCCAGGCTACGCTTGGCTCTTGCATTAGCTGACTTCCCTTTGGTGCTGTGGAGAGGCACACCACGTAACATGGTAGACATCCTGGGTGCCAACGTCACACTAGTGTCATGTCCAGTTTTCCTTCCCTTCCAGGCATGTGGACAACAGGCCCCCTGCAGTTGAGCAGGACCCTGAGCCTGCTCCTGGGTAGCTTGTGAGCAGAGGCAGTGAAAACCCCCCACAGCTCTCTTGCTGAGGGCATGCGATCCTACAGGAGGCCTCGTTTTAGGGGCAGAGCTTCAAGATTAAAACAACCTGGACCCTGAGCTGCACCAGGAGGAAAGCTGCCTTAAAGAGGTACTTTCATCATCCCAAATCATTTGATGCATGAAGGCATTGAAATTTTGAGGTTGTTTGTGACTGTCAGATACCCTGGCTCATTCTAATTTTTAAAAATCTATAAGAAAATATTACAAGTCTTTCCACACTTTTTCCATCATCAGTAGGTTATCTGCTTGTGCTTTTCCTATAGTAGCCCAGGCATGTCAGTTTATAATGTTCTTGATAATTCTGTTTTTGGCCAGGAGCCTTTCTTCATTCTCCACTACCCACTCCACCCCCCAATTTTGTAGACCAGGTGGCACTAGTGGTAAATAACCTGCCTGCAGTGCAAGAGACATCAGAGATGCAGATTCAGTTCCTGGGTTGGGAAGATCCCCTGGAGAAGGAAATGGCAACCCACTCTAGTATCCCTGCCTAGAGAATCCCATGGACAGAGGAGCCTGGTAGGCTGCAGTCCACAGAGTCGCCAAAAGTCGGACATGACTGAAGTGATTTAGCCTGCACATAGCACACATATTTGCCAAAACTCTGCAAGAAAGATCTAGATGCCATCCTGGTTGGATCAAACCTATCCCTCTCCTGCTGAAAATTATTTATATTTTACTTGTGGTGAGAAAAGAGTGCCAGCTGCTTTGTAAACAGAAGCAGATCTCCAGATGGATCTTTTAGGGATAAAGTCTAGAGAAATACATGAACCAATAATTTACTTTATTTTTGTTTCTTGTGTGTGTGACCCCAAGTAAGAAGTAGCGTAGTGTGGATATCTAGATGAGGGACTGTGAAACTGGGTTTATGGAGGAGACTTGACTGGAATCAGCATTGTGGTTGAATGTAATTTATGTCCTGGGTCCCTGCTCATGGGCCTGAAAGACACTTCCTATTGTGTGTGATAGAACTGGGGCCTCTGGGCTCAAGGAACACAGGTGGACTGCACAGCATGGCAGGCCCTGAATATGTCCCATCTACTTCTCCGTTTCCTCACTGTGGAATGGGACTGTTACATATTTCCCAGGCCTTTGGAAAAGACACAATGCTTGGTACTTTACTGTATAGCTTTGCTTCTTCTATTTTAATATGGGTAAATTTCTTAAAAAAATCCACAAACAAAAAGGATTTCCAAAGAACCTAGGATCAGAAACATGGATGAAATAAAAATTCTGACTGATTAAACTATATAAAACTCTCAGGGGTATATCAAGAGAGAGTAGGTTGAAGGGCTAGCCTACTCTCCCTAACTCCCATCCTGGGACCAGATCTGGACTCCTGATTACTTCTGTAAATAAAGTCTCACTAAAACACAGTCAGGGTTTCCCAGGTGGCTCAGTGGCAAAGAATCTGTGTGCCAATGAGGGAAACACAGGAGACACAGGTTTGATCCCTGGTCAGGAAGATTCTCTGGAGGAGGGCATGGTTACCCACTCCAGTATTCTGGTCTGGAAAATCCCATGGACAGAGGAGCCTGGTGGGTTACAGTCCAGGAGGTCGCAAAGAGTCGAGCATGACTGAGTACGCACTCTCACACAAAAACAAACTCAAGCTCATCCACCTTACACAATGTTCATGGCTGTTTTCATAGTACAATGGCAGAGGTAAATAGTTGTGACAGGAATTTATGGCTCACAAAGTTTAACATATGTAGGATTTGGTCCCTTCTAGCCAAGACTACAACAGTGGTTCTCAAACTTGAGCAAGCATCTTAGAATCACACGATGGACTTATTAAAATACAGATTTCTGAGCCCTACCTCTAGTTCAGTAGGTCTGGGGTAGGGCTCATGAATCTGTATCTATCAAGGTCCCATCCAGGTGATGCTGATGTTGCTTGTCTGGGGACCACATTTTGAGCACCATAGGACTAGAGATTATAGCTGGCAAGCTCTAATGATGAGACAAATTCTAATAGAACAGAATGGGCACCAGCTGTGTTTGGGACACTTCTCCAGTTTCCAGAACAGAGTCGAGGAAGAAGGGGGTGCCTCTTTCTCTAGGACTCCTGGACTGATTATTGTTGCTTGGCTTCATCTCACAAAGGCTACTTCCAAAGGCTCAGAAGTTGATACCCATCAGAAAGAAGTGATACTGGATGAACAAACAAACAAAATGGGATATTCCAGGGCTGCAGAGAAGTTACTGTGCATGTATTTGGGGAACTCCATGAATAAGGCTGTCTATAAAACAACTCATTTATTTGTGGGTGTGTGGGAATCCTGTAGATCTGCAGAGCCTGAGGCAAAATGCTTCTTATGTACAATCAGCAGGTACCAACTTGTAGCTATATAATTATTGAATTCCAGATGAACATGTCGAAATTCACCTGGTATCACTTCTTTCTGAGGGTTGTCAACTGCTGAGCTCTGGGAAGTAGCCTTTGGGATATGAAGTCAAGCAGTGATAATCAGGCTTTTTAAAATATTTACTTATCTTTGCCCCCATACCTGCTTTGGAACATTAGTTCATTGGTATAGGGATTGAGAGGAAGCCACTTGGTATAAAAACGGAAGATAGAAAGTGAAGTTGCTCAGTCATGCCCGACTCTTTGCGACCCCATGGATAGTAGCCTGCACCAAGCTCCTCCGTCCATGGGATTTTCAAGGCAAGAGTACTGGAGTGGGTTGAGGCAAAGTCAGTCCCAGAATAGGAAATGAAATGGAGGTTGCCAACAACAATTCTTGTGTTGGAAATTCCGCTGTAAAAGAAGAAGGCTAGAGTCTTCTTACCGTGAGGATTCAGAAATGAGATCCTGTTTTTATCACTTGCTTCTGAAAATTCTCTCCACACAGCCATGCAGCAAGGAGGATGAAGAAGAGGGAGGTTTATGGTCCCCAGTGTCCCATACAAATAGGACTTAATTGCCTTTCAGGCTGGGCTAGGGTTCTTTGGGAGGGAGCACTCAGAGACAGCAGAGGAAAGCTGGAATTCACCCAGAGCTGCCTCTGCCCATCCCCTCCACACGCTGCTGCTTGCCTCTTCATCTCTTTAACGTTGGGCCCTCCAGGTGCAGAGAGAACACAGCTGTTGTGATGGCCCCACATGGAATCACCGTGGCAGCCCCACTGCAGGTGGTTTAAATTAGCCCAATCTTGATGGTCCCGAACGGAGCACGATGGCAGTTAGGAGCCTGGCTGACCATTTACCCAGGGGCTGATGAATTAGGTATCAGGTTTGCAAAGCAAAACTCCCAAGTACACCTTTTGCAGCCCAGCCAAGGGGCACTTCTTGTTCTGGGGCTTGTCTCTTCCATGCAGGCTCAGAAGACACCAGACCAATTAAGAAGGGCAACTGAGATGCATGAATATTCCAGGGCCTCTGCATCCTCCTTTGTCTCCCTGGAGGCCTCCTTCTCACCCTGTAGATTCAGTGGTGGGATCACCCTTCAGTCCTGCAGAAGCAGGCTGGCTTTCCGCTTGTGCTAATTCTCCACAAAGGCACACTCTTGCACAGGGAGTAATGTGCACAGTAATGTGCACAGGGAGCAGGCCATGGGGTGAGGGGTTTGTGGGTAAGGCATGCCGAGTGTTGGGATGCCTACAGGTGAGGCACCCCCAGTGGCTCACGAGAGGCCTTTCAGTGGAGTCTCTGATGTGGTTAGTAGGATCTGTGTTCCTTTGATGAATTCTGTTCTGAGCCCGGGCTGCTATTCTTTTAGTTGCTCACCACTCCCTGGCATGCGACTGGCAATTCAGCATTCTGAGGGGAAAGTGAAAGCAAAAGTCGCTCTGTCGTGTCCCACCCTGTGGGAGTCCATGGACTATACAGACCTTGGAGTTCTCCAGGCCAGAATACTGGAGTGGGTAGCCTTCCTCTTCTCAGGGAATCTTTGCAACCCAGGGATTGAACCCAGGTATCCCACATTGCAGGCAGATTCTTTACCAGCTGAGCCACAAGGGAAGCCCAAGAATACTGGAGTGGGTAGCCTATCCCTTCTTCAGCAGATCTTTTCAACCCAGGAATCAAACCGGGGTCTCCTGCATTGCAGGCATATTCTTTACCAACTGAGCTATCTGGGAAGCCTATTCTGAGTGGGGTGAGAGGCAAATGTCATTCTTTGGCAGTGACCAGCATAGTTGTAGAAGCAGGGAGTTTACTTACACACTCTCACTCTCCCCATGGGAAGAATCATGGGCTGATTCCTTGTCCAGTGATCTGTCTTGTCACTGAGCTGTGCCATCTTGGGGGAAGGGGTTAACACAGGTAAAGTGAAACTATTCCTTTCATCCTCTTCAGTGTGTAAAATCTTGGATTTTTTGTTTTGTTTTTGTTTGTTTGTTTCTGCTTTTGCTCCAGCAGTGTGCTGGAACTTCTCTGCTGGAATCCCAGGCTTCTGCAACGCCCTTCTTGTCCATTGGTGACTGTCAACATTGGTATTCTTTGAGGGGAAGGTGGTAGAAAACTTGTATTTTGCCATGTTGATGATATCACTTTCCTCATTTAATCTTCATAATAACACTGTGAAGTAGGTATTATTATTATGCTCATTTTATAGATGAGAAGACTGAGGCAGAAGGAGGTTATAATTGCTCATGATCACACATCTCATAAGTGACAGAGCTGGTATTCATAACTAGGCAGTCTGACTCTGGAGTCTTAATTACAGTGCTATGCCACTTCCCCTTATGGGAACCGTTTATTCTTTTTTTCATCCTTTATTTCTAGTTTCTAACACCGAGCCAGGAATAAGGAAAACCTAACAAATGTTTTTGAAAAAAATAATAGAGCACTTATTTGCTAGGAAGACAGAGGACTGAATATTTTTTTGGAATCAATACACACATATCCCATTAATGGAATCCACACTGTGGTAGTTTATTATGTTATTTGTCTCTGGAATTATTTTCCTAACAAAAATATGTATGTGTGTGTATGAAAAATCCCTTGTAGATTTCTGTTACATATTTTCCACAATGTGCCTTTGTATATTTTCATATTAAAAAAAGTGAGAGTGCAAACATAGAGAATAAATAGACTTGTGGTTGCCAAGGGGGAGGCAGAAGAGGAGGGGGGAGGGGAGAGGCCTGTACTGAGAGTTTGGGATTAGCAGATGTAAACTATTCTACATAGAATGGATAAACAACAAGATGTTACTGTATAACAGGGAACTACATTCCGTATCCTGTGATAAATCATAATGGAAACGAATAAGAAACATAATATGTGTATATATATATATAACTGAATCACTTTGCTATATAGCAGAAATTATCACAACATTATAAATCAACTATTGTTGTTGTTTAGTTGCTAAATCACTTCTGCCTCTATGCTACACTTCAATAAAATAAATTTAAAAAAGGCAAGAGTGGAAACTGTCCTGGACACTCTTAAATAATGAGTATTGGCATCCTCTGATGACAACCCTCTATGCCAGTGAACCCTCTACCCTCATTCTTTTTTTTTTTTGGGGGGGGGTGCTGTTGCATGCTTGTGGGATCTCAGTTCCCTGACCAGGGATTGAATCCAGGCCATAGTAGTGAAAGCCTGGAATCCTAACCACTAGGCAACCAGGGGATTCTTATGCCTTTATTCTCTTGAGTATATTCCATAAAGAGGGCTGTTAATGCCACTGTAACCTCTCTTTCTGCTATGTATTTTGCACCCCAGTTGCTGCTGCTGCTAAGTCGCTTCAGTCGTGTCCGACTCTGTGTGACCCCATAGACGGCAGCCCACCAGGCTCCCCCGTCCCTGGGATTCTCCAGGCAAGAACACTGGAGTGGGCTGCCATTTCCTTCTCCAATGCACGAAAGTGAAAAGGGAAAGTGAAGTCACTCAGTTGTGTTCAACTCTTAGCGACCCCATGGACTGCAGCCTACCAGGCTCCTCTGTCCATGGGATTCTCCAGGCAAGAGTACTGGAGTGGGGTGCCAGCATCCCAGTAGATTATTTTAATCTATAGTTACTGACCAAGGAAATGTGTAAATTAAGGGTCTGAGCCTGTATCAAAGAAACAGGCAGAGGATCAAGTTGGATCTTAAAAGACAGGCAAGGTTGTTATCTAGATCTGGCAAAGTTGACCACTAGCACAGCTCTGAAGTGTAATATTCTATAAGCAGCTCTTCATCCAAGGGAAATTAGAGAACCTCTTCAATCACTTCTAAAGTGCAAAGCAAAGAGCCATGAACAAAAATATCTGGAGGCAGACCTAGATGACGGGACAGATTCAAACACTGTAGAAACCTACAAGGGTAAAATGTTTAAGGAGGGAGCCAGTATTGACCAGCAAGCTGCATTTGGATTCTCTAGCACTCCAAGGACTTCACAAGACTGATATTAACCCTCCCATCCTGTCTTCATTGTGGATAAACCTTGCCTTTATTGGAAGCATGTGTTAATAAGTCACTTGACTCTTGAGAAAAGAGCAATGCGTTAGATTGTAAAGTCACCAAAGATAACTTCTCATTCTTGCTGGGGACCATGCTTTGACAGAGTCTAATCTGAGCTCCATGACCGTCCATTATTAAATGAGAGCAAACACTTTGTCTTCATGTGGCTGCATTTGTTATACTGGGGCTGTGCTGTTACCAGACATGTGCATAACTTCCTGAATATCATTTTCTTTTATTCATATGCATTTTTTAATATACAACATTTAAATTAATCTGCTTATTACTTGTACTACAGTTTAAATAATCAAGCCCATGATTCTTAGTAATAAAGAGTTTGGGTAGTAGGAACACATCTCTATTGGGACTATTATAAAATGTACCTTTACTAAGCATTTAGTCAAGGCTCAAGTTTTCAGAAGCATTTACAGTACCAAATGCTATGTGCCATGTTCTGTGCTAAGCTTTTTACATATTTTATCTCATTCAGTAGTCAAGATACAAACTTAGGAACTGCAAGGTTGAAATTGCAACCAGGTAATAAAATGCAGATATTATCCAAACTCATTAACTCCTTTGTGTGCGTTTGTGAATTGGTAGGCAGAAATTGAGTGCCTCTTTAGTACTGAACCCTCTTACTGAGCACCTGCAATTATACTAATTAACAAAAACATCTTTCCTTCCTTCATGACTAAGTAGGCAGTTGCTTATCCAATAATAATTGTTCTGTATCACTTAGGGCTTACATTCAGCAGCTAATATCGATGTTAAAGAATAGTGACTCATTCCAATGAAGAGTTTTATTTTTCTAATTCTAAGTATGGATATAGTCAGTTCAGGACTGGAAGGGCAACTCCATAATGTAATCAGAGACCCAGTAGATTCTAAAATCTTTCTGCTCCATCATCTTTAGTACATGCTTGTCTCATGGCCACAAAATGACTGCCATCCTCCAGCCAGCTTATTTGCATTCTTGGCAGGAAAAAGACAATGGGCAGGGGTTAAAAGGAACATGCCAGCTGAGTCAGCTTTCCTTTAATTCGGCTTTCCCAGATTTCTTATCTGTGAACTTCCTCTTGCTTCTCATTGGCCAGCTTTGTGTCTCATATTCACTCCTAAATGAAAAGGTGGCTGAGAAAATTAGTTACCTTTTTGAAAGGGACATATAAACCTGCCACGCATCTTTGAGCTTTGGTTTACTGTTTCCAGCTTATGTAGGGACAGGGTGGGTACAGACACAAGCAGACTCACAGCCACCTACATGGTGTGGATTAAGGAACACTGGGTAGGCTCAGAGGCCAAGTCATATTGTCAGATAGTGACAGAAGCTGGAACCAGCATCTTTGAGCCTCTCATGACCTTGCCAGTCTTATTCTTCACCTGAGAACTCAAATTCCTGTAAACTGACAGCCCACTGAGTAGCTGAGTGAATGGCTCCAGGCAATAAACGTTCTTTCTAAGCCATGTGACCTCCATGTGGCCAGTAGGACATTTACAACCCTAGGGCATCAGTTAAGACTGGAAAATGTCCAGATGGTGCTCTTTACTTCCCAGCCTCTGGGCAAAAGCAAAAGAGGATGGATAATTCTAGAGACAATTGAGCCATTATCTGTCTTTACTACAATCATAGATTGAGCTTGGAATACAGGAGGAGGGGAAATTCTTTATATTGTAAAGACACAATTACAGGACAGAAAAAAAAAGTGAACTACATACGTGGTTAAAGTCATTTTTGAAATGTTAGTGTTGCAGGGAGGCGGACCCCTTCCAGGGCCCAAAACTGGGCTCTTGTCTAACACTCAGAAGTGAATTGTCCGAGGAGACACATGTGGTGACAAAGCAAGAGATTTTATTGGGAAAGGGCACCCAGGTGGAGAGCAGTAGAGTAAGGGAACCCAGGAGAACTGCTCTGCCGAGTGGCTCTCAGTCTTGGGTTTTATGATGATGAGATTAGTTTCCGGGTGGTCTTCGGCCGATCATTCTAATTCAGAATCTTTCTGGTGGTGCATGCATCGCTCAGCCAAGATGGATGCTAGCGAGAGGGATTCTGGGAAGTGGACGGACACGTGGTGTCTCCTTTCGACCTTTCCTGAACTCTTCTGGTTGATGTGGTGGCTTATTAGTTCTGTATTCCTTATCAGGATCTCCCGTCATAAAACAACTCATGCAAATGGTTACTACGGTGCCTGGCCAGGGTGGGCAGTTTCAATCAGTGTGCTTCCCCTAACAGTAGGAGCCTCATAGTAGCCAGATTTTAGACAGAATTTAATAAAATCATGGATGACACAGTCATATAATTGATTTTCTCCCATCTTTGGGGCCAACTACATCCAGGAGCTCTATACTCATTAACACATTTAATCCAGGTAACACTTCTCGAAGCAGCTGGTTATCACCCTTGCACAACTGAGAGGACTCTAGGTTTAGCTGGTGAGCAGCTTGCCCTGGGACATATACAGTGGCTGGGCTCAATCTAGCTGTTCCTAATCTTGTGTTCTTCTCACCACCCTGTGCAAACCTTACAAGGCACTGCTAACATTTTCCATGCAAAAGGAATAGATTTCTTTTCTCAAGTATCACAGTGTTTATTGATAGATACACATCTATAAATCAGGGCATGAACATGACTTGATACATTAAGCAGACTTAATTTCAATATAATAACAAGAGAGACAAGTGGAGCCCTGTACCAAGATCACAGGATAAAAGTCTCTGGAACTGACCAAGCCCATACCAACTGTTGCCATGAGCCTCTGGATCTAAACCGCCAGTTTCCTGACCCCATGTTAGGTAAAATACCCACCCTATAGCATCCTAACCAATCACCTAATGCCACCATTCCGGTGGGAATTTTCTCTGTCTTGAAACTATAAAAATTGGCTACTGGCCTGAGAAAGAGGTCAGCTCTCCCTTGAGCTGCCCTGCTGTTGTAACAGCATCTCCTACTCTAATAAACTGTATTCACCTCCCTTCTGCCTCATGTCTGGAAATTCTTTTCCAACCCATGCAGGGACGACGACAGGACACATTCAATTTCTCACCAACTGTTTTATGTCTATGAAAGCCACTTTAAAGGCATTAACCATTTCTCAAAACTCATCAGTTTTGTGCAAGTAAATCATGTTTCTTCTAAAAAGACTTGTGTACCTGCCCAGGCTCAAGGATATTAAGTATTAGGAGATTGGAATTAACACATACACACTAATATATATAAAACAGATAACAACCAAGGACCTACTGCATAGTACAGGGGAATAAAAATAAATATCTGAATCACTTTGCTGTATACTTGTGAGACAGGAGGGAAGGGGGCAAGGCACAACCTTTAAAAGAATCACATGGGTGAAGGACATGACAAAAACTGGTTAGAACCAAGGCAGATACCACTTCCACTAGACCTTGAACTTCATTATACACTCATTATAATACATTGTTGTTGCTGTTTAGTTGCTAAGTCATATCCAACTCTTTGTGACTCCATGGACTGTAGCCCACCATGCTTCTCTGTCCACGGGATTTCCCAGGTAAGAATACTAGAGTGAGTTGCCATTTCCTTCTCCAGGAGATCTTCCCAACTGAGGGATGTACTGCATTGCAGGCAGATTTGTTGCAGGAAGGGGGACCCCTTCCAGGGCCTGAAACTGGGCTCTTGACTATCAGTAGGAAATGAGTTGTCTGAGGAGACACATGTGGTAACACAGCAAGAGATTTTATTGGGAAAGGGTGCCTTGGTGGAGACCAGTAGGGTAAGGGAACCCAGGAGAACTGCTCTGCAGTCTCGGGTTTTATGGTGATGGGATTGTCTTTAGCCAATCATTCTGACTCAGAGTCCTTCCTGGTGGTGCACACCTTGTTTAGCCAAGATGGATGCCAGCGAGGATTCTGGGAGGTGGTCGGATATGTGGTGTCTCTTTTTGACCTTTCTCGAACTCTTCTGGTTGGTGGTGGCTTATTAGTTCCGTGTTCCTTACCAGGATCTCCTGTCATAAAACAACTCATGAAAATGGTTACTATGGTGCCTGGCCAGGGTGGGCAGTTTCAGTCAGTGTGCTTCTCCTAACAGATTTCTTTAGGATTGAGCCACCAGAGAGGCCCTATAATACATTCAGTTCAGTTCAGTTCAGTCACTCAGTCGTATCCGACTCTTTGCAACCCCATGAATTGCAGCACGCCAGGCCTCCCTGTCCATCACCAACTCCCGGAGTTCACTCAGACTCACGTCCATCGAGTCAGTGATGCCATCCAGCCATCTCATCCTCTGTCATCCCCTTCTCCTCCTGCCCCCAATCCCTCCCAGCATCAGAGTCTTTTCCAATGAGTCACCTCTTTGCATAAGGTGGCCAAAGTACTGGAGTTTCAGCTTTAGCATCATTCCTTCCAAAGAAATCCCAGGGCTGATCTCCTTCAGAATGGACTGGTTGGATCTCCTTGCAGTCCAAGGGACTCTCAAGAGTCTTCTCCAACACCACAGTTCAAAAGCATCAATTCTTCGGCACTCAGCCTTCTTCACAGTCCAACTCTCACATCCATACATGACCACAGGAAAAACCATAGCCTCGACTAGACAGACCTTTGTTGGCAAAATAATGTCTCTGCTTTTGAATATGCTATCTAGGTTGGTCATAACTTTCCTTCCAAGGAGTAAGCATCTTTTAATTTCATGGCTGCAGTCACCATCTGCAGTGATTCTGGAGCCCCAAAAAATAAAGTCTGACACTGTTTCCACTGTTTCCCCATCTATTTCCCGTAAAGAGATGGGACCAGATGCCATGATCTTCGTTTTCTGAATGTTGAGCTTTAAGCCAACTTTTTCACTCTCCACTTTCACTTTCATCAAGAGGCTTTTTAGTTCCTTTTCACTTTCTGCCATAAGGGTGGTGTCATCTGCATATCTGAGGTTATTGATATTTCTCCTGGTAATCTTGACTCCAGCTTGTGCTTCTTCCAGCCTAGCGTTTCTCATGATGTACTCTGCATATAAGTTAAATAAGCAGGGTGACCATATACAGCCTTGACATACTCCTTTTCCTATTTGGAACCAGTCTGTTGTTCCATGTCCAGTTCTAACTGTTGCTTCCTGACCTGCATACAGAATTCTCAAGAGGCAGGTCAGGTGGTCAGGTATTCCCATCTCTTGAAGAATTTTCCACAGTTTATTGTGATCCATGCAGTCAAAGGCTCTGGCATAGTCAATAAAGCAGAAGTAGACGTTTTTCTGGAACTCTCTTGCTTTTTCCATGATCCAGCGGATGTTGGCAATTTGATCTCTGGTTCCTCTGCCTTTTCTAAAACCAGCTTGAACATCAGGAAGTTCACGGTTCATGTATTGCTGAATGACACACCCACCAGCACCATGACAGTTCTGAAGTAACCATAAATAACCCAAAAGTGGGTGGTGGCCCAATTCCTAAAAATCCTTGCCTTTTCCCCTGAAACATTTGGAATAATCCTTCCACTCCCCAGCCTATGAAATTACTCAGCCCATAAAAATTAACCACCCCATATATTGGCCCTCTCTCTAAGAGGCAACTTGTGCCTTTTGAGGGCCCACACTCTGCCAGTGGAGTGTGTTTCTCTCTAAATACATCCACTTCTTACCTATCACTTCGTCTCTGAATTCTTTCTTGACAAAGCGAGACCTAGAATTCACCAGAAGCATATTGGCAAAGCCAGCCAGAAGAATTCAGGATGCCTCAGCCTCTCGGCTCCCTTGTGTTTCAATCGCTGCCTCACCTTCCGCCATTACTCTCCCGCTGTCTGTTGCTTCCTTCCTACCTCACTCTTACTTTCCACTCTTATCTCTTACTCTGCTGGAAAATGGGGAAAAGAAGCCTTCCAGGCATTTTCCACCCTTCCTGCCAAGTCTTCCCCTTCTTACTGTACATGCACACAGGGAATGTCAGGGAAAGTTTCCAGCCGTCCTCACAGGCAGCTTGAGACATGAACCATAGGCTCTTTGCCCTCTGGGTTTGCCTTATCTACCATTTAATTAACTGTTAACAGGTCGAGCTGTGTAAAAACATGAAATACAGCTTTACTTAGAGTCTATGCCACTGTTAAGGTGGCGACAGCAGTCCCTTCTGGAGAGCTCTTGAATCGCAGGCAGGCAGTCTGCTCGCGCATGCTCCCAGGTGTTAGGAGTCGTGGATGGTCCTGCGCCACATGGTTGGCACTTCCGGTGGTGGGGCCATCAATCCCAACGTGCTGGTTGTGGCCAGCCCTTGCAGGGTCTGCCCTGATCCTACCTCCACTCCCTCCCTCTTAGGGCGGGACTGGCTACTCAAGCTGGGTGGGAGGTACACTTGGCACAGCCCTGGAGATATACTCCTGGGCAATGATTCACATTTGCCGTGCTTACCTCCTCCGGGTCGTACGATTGGGAGTGTCTTTCCGAGGTCCTGGGGTCCTCCATCTCCGTAACTGCAGTCACAGTGCCTCCTCCTGGGCTGCCATATCTGCCTCTGAACCCAGCCCCACTGGCCAGAGCACGTGTGGGGAGAGGGAAGAGAGAGGATGACAACAAGGTCCCAGGGGTGCCTTCCACAAAAGGGAAAGGAAAAAGAAAGATTTTTTTTTCCCCCCACAAACTCTCTTCCTAATAGCCAGTGCCTGATATTTGAAACTTACCACCTTTTAAGAGAAAAAGACTGGGGCTTAAATAGGTCTCAGAACAATGTGGATGTCTGTTCCAGGGGAACATATCCTGGAACACAAGGATTAATCTATAGAATCTGTAGAAAAACCTTCAGGAAGATCATCACGCATCATGGGTACCTCAGTTAGTCAGTTCAGTCGCTCAGTTGTGTCCAACTCTGTGCACCCCATGGACTGCAGCACACCAGGCTTCCCTGTCCATCAGCAACTCCTGGAGCTTGCTCAAACTCATTTCCATAAAGTCCGTGAAGCCATCCAACCATCTCATCCTCTGTCAACCCCTTCTCCTCCTGCCTTCAATCTTTCCCTGCATCAGGGTCTTTTCAAATGACTCAGTTCTTCACATCAGGTGGCCAAAGTATTGGAGTTTCGGCTTCAGCATCAGTCCTTCCAATGGCTACTCAGGACTGATCTCCTGTAGGACTGACTGGTTTGATCTTGCAATCCAAGAGACTCTCAAGAGTCTTCTCCAACACCACAGTTCAAAAGCATCAATTCTTCGGTGCTCAGCTTTCTTTATAGTCCAACTCTCACATCCATACATGACTACTGGAAAAACCATAGCTTTGACTAGATGGACCTTTGTTGGCAAAATAATGGCTCTGTTTTTTAATATACTGTCTAGGTTGGTCATAAATTTTCTTTCAAGAGCACGAGTCGGACACAACTGAGCGACTGAATAACAACAACAAATACTTCAATTAAAAAATAGCACATAAATCTCACTCTTATAAGTGGAAGTAGAAGGACTATAATACTGCAACAACAATCATCAAATGAGCTGGATATTCTCTTCTTCAACGGGACTCGTGGGGAAATCTGTCCTTTCTCCATGTTTACAGTTCTCCAGCAGATGGCACCAGATAGCTTAGAATCAGTTGCAGAGAGCGTTAAACTGAACCTAGCAGACGGCTCAGGTGCCTGTCGGAGGGGAGGAATCTCAGTACAGACTTGGTACCGCCAGCATTTAAGCATTCTCCATCTATTCAGGGAACTCTGGGCTGTTTCTGAGGTGTTTGAGACACGCAGCTCTCCGAGAATCAGGATGATTCATACATGAAAGGTGTTTGGGAGGAGGGCAGACTACCTGAAGGTGAGGCTGGCTTCTGAAAATGGGGATGTTGACTTCTGTGTAATTGGAAAGAAACAACAGAACAACCAACTTCATTCTGTAAGGAAATGGATCACTCGGTGAAATCTCCCCAGGGATCTCATCATGTTACCTAAATATTTATTCTGTACAAAGAGGAATGGGTTGTCTAGGAACTACAGAAGGTGGTGCTAGTGGTAAAGAACCCATCTGCCAATGCAGGAGATGCAAGAGTCGTGGGTTCAATCCTTGGGTTGGGACGATCCCCTGAAGAAAAGCACGATAACCTGCTCTAGTATTCTTGCCTGGAGAATCCCATGCACAGAGGTGTCTGACAGGCTACAGTCTATGGGGTCGCAAAGAATTGGACACAACTAAAGTGACTTAGCATGCCCACACAGAAGCCATAGGACAGGAAACAAGTATTGCCTCCAAGGGGTTTTCTTCTTGAGGCAAAACTGGAGGAAAAAAGAGAGGAAAACCAAAACCCAAACCCAACCCCAAACATTTTTTTGGGTCCAATTCCATGAAGGTTTGTCCACTAAAATGGCTATCTGCAAAAATACAGGTGACCCCCTCACCATTTCCCCTCGTTGCCATTAAGTTGAGAGCAGCCAGCTACACGCAGCACAAGGTAGGCCTGTGTCAGCCCTGAGGTGGGCTTCTCTGAGCTGCAAGGTGATGTCAGTCGCCTGCCCTTATCTCTGGAGCCCTTTCAGGTTCAATTTCACATCCACAAGTCAATCTCACCTGCAGCCTAGAGTCTCTAGGGATTTACCTGGGGGTCCAAAATGAACGTTCTCTCCTTCTGATGTTTCTATCTTTCCCTATTAAATGCATTTTGAATTTGCCATGGGTATAAAAATTTTTTTATAACAGGCATTTATAAATATTATAAAAGTGTTAACACCTTGAAGCCATCTGGAGACAGAGACCTTGAAAGCAATCCAATTCAGAAACAGACCAACAGAGCACATTTTGAGGGTCTCCCCTTACCCTGCTGTTGTTTGCCTTAGAGAGCCCACGTGTGAATACATGCACTGGAAGCTCAGAGTTGTATATTTCCTTCGTCCCTGCTACTTGAAATGTAGTTCATGGACAAGTAGTACGGACATCGTCAGGGAGCTAGTTAGACACGCACCCTTTTGGAATCCAGTTGCATCAGAAACTGCATTTTAACAAGATCTCTAGGATTTTGTATGTTTTTTAGAGTCTGAGAAATGCAGCCCTATGATACTCTTTTTAAAACTAGGAGCTAATAAGTCCAACAGGGTTGGGGAGGATCCCAGAGCTGGGCTCTGCCTCCTGGGGTGGATGTACTGTATTATTATTAATCGCCAGGTACTGTATTTTCTTCCTCACTGTCCTCTTTGAGGAAAGAGGGCTGATTGATAGGTATCAGCACATTGCGTTAGATAATAATAGGCAGGGGCTACATATCTATGCCATTTCCGGGCATGGGACATAGATAAGTGATACACAGAGAAAGACTGCTCTTCTGATGAGCAAGTGATGGGCATGGAGTGTCATGGAGGGAGAGGTGTCAGGAAGCGGCCAGAAAACAATGAAATCTCAGCACAGACATGCTCATTCAGGCTGCCAAAGATTACCTGGAATCATAAGGCGTCTCCTGAGATGAGAGTGGGGTGGGCAGTCTGAGCTGGAAGACTTCAACCTTCTCAGGCAACACCCACAAAGATCAAGAGATTTTCCATGGCCAAAGGATTCCTGGTCTTGTCTCAGACTGTGCCCGGGGACTGTCCCCAGCAAACTCTGTGCTAAATGAGACGATTTGACTGTCTGGTTAGGTGGCAGATGGAGATAGGGTAGAGGTGCACAGCTCTCATAGTTAAGAGATTTTTGTGCCCATTAAATAAGAATATTAGTGGCCCAAAGGGGCCATTCCAATTCTTTTCCTGACTATCACAACTGCCTGTCGTGTGGCAGAGATCAGATCAATATCTGTGTCTATGCAAGTATTACAAGTACTTTAAAATAGGATCTAACTTTTGCCTGGGATGAAGATAAACTCTTTCTATGATATTCTCAGACTAGTGGATATAATCTAATCTGATTTTTCTTTTAAAATGAAAACAATATTAACTGCCACTGTTAAGGGGATAACTGGAGTGAGAAAGGAGGTGTTACCCACCAGAGAGGCAGATTCACCTAGATTGTTTGGGGAAGGGAAGTGAAGGGGAGTGCTGGTGAGTGTTGGAGGGTGGAAGCAATGCCCTACTCCTTTTTCATATCTGCAAATGTCATTAGAAAGTCAAGCTGCCCTTTCAGAGCATGCTTCGTGTCTGACCTACTCTTGAATCTCCAAGGCCACCCAAGTGTTTGGAATTTCATCTTGAGAAGAAGTAATATTTCTCTCTCTCATTGGCTTGTTTTTCCCCCTTGGGGGCCTCAGTTACTCATCAGGCTTTAGTTTCTATCTACAGAATATTACCCAGAGAGAAATACAACCCAGAGGGAAAACGGCAGCAGGTCACATGGGGCCTCTGCTTGGCATGTTGGGCCTTGAAATTTGGTCAGAATCCCAAATCTATAAGTTAAGGTCCCTGGCAGGCTGAAGTCTCCTCTGTGTGCCTCTGAGTTTCCCAGGCACAACCTGACACTTCAGAAGCAGTCAGCCATCGTTTCTGGTTTCCTCTCGCCTGGAATGTTGGTCCCTGTAGGCCTGGAACTTGGTAATGACTTTGACCCTGCAGCCTGATGGGTTGGTTCAGCTTGTTCTCTGGGGGCATCTGAACCATTGATGGTTGGGGCCGGCCAACTGTGTTAAGTGTGTCTTTTTATTCTGATATTTGGACATCTGGTATCTTGCAGACTCTGGAGAGACAGCCTTCCAATGTTAGCTAATTCTTAGAGACACTAAACCACCTTCCTGGAAGTGCATTCTTCATATGCAAATCAGCCAACCCAGAACCCACACCCACCACCCTCTGCATCCGGCTTTTGGCTTTTATGACAACTGGAGACAGTCTCACAGCCTGCCCAAAATATTCAAATTAGCCGATCCTTGGCTGTTTACCTGCTTCACCAAGGCCTTCCCATGAAAACCACAATGAAGCCTTTTGCCAACATCTTTTCACTCTCTCTGCCTCCTGCCTGACCCTGGTGCTGTCCTGTGTGGCACTGCCTAGCACGCTCTGCCTCCTGTTTCTAGAGAACTTTGAGTATAAAAGCTTCTTCCTCCATGACAACCACTTGCATGTCTCACCAAACCTAATTAAAACAAATCTGGAGAACGTTTCAAACACCATCCCTCCTACCCCTAGATTGAGATTGGGGCCTGCATGGTGTTTCCTGTACTGGATGGGTCTACCTCCTGCCTTTCTGACTTCCAACGTGAAATTATTTCCTTCCACATACATTTTGTAATTTTTTATTGTCACTTTATTTGATAGCCTAGGGCCAGCAACATCTGGAAAGTAGGAATATGACTATCATGCATACCTCAAACACTGTACCTGACCCACTGAAATGCATTTTCCCAAACTGGTGCTGTTATTTCTGTGGAATGGATTCCAGGAGTAAAACTTCTGGGCTGGGGGATATGTTAATAGTCAATTTTGATAGGTGTTTCCAGATTGCGTTATAAAAACAAAGCTGTCAAAATTTATATTTCCACCAGCAAGAGATGAAATGAACCCGTTCCCAGAAGCTCCTTGAGATTCCTAGAATCTAGCCCCTCAGCATCCCAGGTGGTAAACACTCTCTGCTGCCCAAGAGGGTGGGGCTCCCAAGGGAGTGGGTGAGGCTGTTGGCAGCTCACAGATGTTAAAGCCACTTAAGGACCTGGGCTGATTGGTGAAGGCAGGGGTGCCTCCCACTGGCCTGCCCATAGTGGGTACTGCTTCTCTGAACTGAGATCATGCAGGCGACATTGTTTATGGTCCCCTTCCTTTCAATTGGGACCCCCAGGCTCAGATCACTCTGCAGGAGAGTCTGTTATTGCTTTTTAGTATCGATTTAAGGGACTAAGAGAGAAGCTTCCTCTCAAATAGCTCTTGCCAAATTTGCTTTCATAATTATTGAATATCAAGGACTTTATGGTTCCTGGTTTGATTTTTTTTTTTTTTTTAATCTTTTTCAAACCATTTTGACTTCCAAGTCAGGACTGATTTTAGTGGCAATTATCTGCTGGGGTGGTGGGATTTCCTGGACACAGGGCTTGCTACTTATCTTCAAGACCACCCTAGTGACTCCCTCTTTTTATGCTCTAGGGCTCCCTATTAGGAATGTATTTTGCCTTTTTAGAAAATTGCACGATTGTTATTTTATAGGAGAAAAACAATAAACAGATAAAATATTATTTAAATATGACTAACCAGAACAAACTGTGGAAAATTCTTTAAGAGATGGAAATACCAGACCACCTTACATGCCTCCTGAGAAATCTGTATGTAGGTCAAGAAGCAATAGTTAGAACCAGAAAGGGAACAATGAACTGGTTCCAAATTGGGAAAGGAGTATGTCAAGGCTGTATATTGTCACCAGCTTATTTAAATTATATTCAGAGTACATTATGCAAAATGCCGGGCTGGATGAAGCACAAGCTGGAATCAAGATTGCTGGGAGAAATATCAATAACCTCAGATATGCAAATGACACCACCATTGTGGCAGAAAGCAAAGAGGAATTAAAGAGCTTCTTAATGAAAGTGAAAGAAGAGAGTGAAAAAGTTGGCTTAAAATATTCTTTGCAGCCAAAGATGGAGAAGCTCTATACAGTCAGCAAAAATAAGACTGGGAGCTGATTGTGGCTCAGATCATGAACTCTTTATTGGCAAATTCAGACTTAAATTGAAGAAAGTAGGGAAAACCATTAGATCATTCAGGTATGACCTAAATAAAATCCCTTATGATTATACAGTGGAAGTGAGAAATAGATTCAAGGGATTAGATCTGATAGATAGAGTCTTTGATGAACTGTGTACGGAGGTTCATGACATTGTGTAGGAGTCAGGGATCAAGATCATCCACAAGAAAAAGAAATGCAAAAAGGAAAAATGGTTTTTTTGAGGAGACCTTACAAATAGATGTGAAAAGAAGAGAAGTGAAAGGCAAAGGAGAAAAGGAAAGATATACCCATTTGAACGCAGAGTTTCAAAGAATAGCAAGGAGAGATAAGAAGCCTTCCTCAGTGATCACTGCAAAGAAAGAGAGGAAAACAATAGAATGGGAAAGACTAGAGATCTCTTCAAGAAAATTGGAGATACCAAGGGAACGTTTCATGCAAAGATGGGCACAATAAAGGACAGAAGATATTAAGAAGAGGTGGCAAGAACACACAGAAAAACTGTACAAAAAAGATCTTCACGACCCAGATAATCACAATGGTGTGATCACTCACCTAGAGCCAGACATTCTGGAGTGTGAAGTCGAGTAGGCTTTAGAAATCATCACTACAAACAAGCTCGTGGAGGTGATGGAACTCCAGTTGAACTATTTCAGATCCTAAAAGATGATGCTGTGAAAGTGCTGCACTCAATATGCCAGCAAATTTGGAAAACTCAGCAATGGCCACAGGACTGGAAAAGGTCAGTTTTCATTCCAATGCTGAAGAAAGGCAATGCCAAAGAATGCTCAAAATACTGCACAATTGCACTCATCTCACACACTAGTAAAGTAATACTCAAAATTCTCCAAGCCAGGCTTCAACAGTACGTGAACAGAGAACTTCCAGATGTTCAAGGTGGATTTAGAAAAGGCAGAGGAACAAGAGGTCAAATTGCCAACATCCGATGGATTATTGAAAAAGCAAGAGAGTTCCAGAAAAACACCTACTTTTGCTTTACTGACTATGCCAAAGCCTTTTACTGGGTGGATCACAACAAACTGTGGAAAATTCCTAGAGATGGGAATATCAGACCACCTGACCTGCCTCCTGAGAAATCTGTATGCAGGTCAAGAAGCAACAGTTAGAACTGGACGTGGAACAAAGGACTGGTTCCAAATTGGGAAAGGAATACATCAAGGCTGCATATTATCACCCTGCTTATTTAGCTTATATGCAGAGTACATCATGTGAAATGCCAGACTGGATGAAGCTCAAGCTGGAATCAAGATTGCCACAAGGAATATCAATACCTCAGATATGCAAATGACACCATCGTTATGGCAGAAAGTGAAGAAGAACTAAAGAGCCTCTTGATGAAAGTGAAAGATGAGAGTGAAAATCTTGGCTTAAAACTCAACATTCAGAAAACTCAGATCATGATAACTGGTCCACCGCTTCACGGCAAATAGATGTGTAAACAGTGAGATATTTTATTTTTGGGGGTTCCTAAATCACTGCAGATGGTGACTGTAGCCATGAAATTAAAAGATGCTTGCTCCTTGGAAGATAAGTTATGACCAACTTAGACAGCATATTATAAAGCAGAGACATTACTTTGCCAACAAAGGTCCGTCTAGTCAAAGCTATGGTATTTACAGTAGTCATGTATGGATGGGAGAGTTGGACTATAAAGAAAGCTGAGCACCAAAGAATTGATGCTTTTGAACTGTGGTGTTGGAGAAGACTTTTGAGAGTCCCTTGGACTGCAAGGAGATCAAACCAGTCAATCCTACAGGAGATCAGTCCTGAATAGCCATTGAAAGGACTGATGCTGAAGCCGAAACTCCAATACTTTGGCCACTTGATGTGAAGAACTGAGTCATTTGAAAAGACCCTGATGCAGGGAAAGATTGAAGGCAGGAGGAGAAGGGGTCGACAGAGGGTGAGATGGTTGGATGGCATCACCGACTCTATGGAAATGAGCTTGAGCAAGCTCCAGGAGTTGCTGATGGACAGGGAGGCCTGGTGTGCTGCCCTCCATGGGGTTGCAAAGAGTCGGACACGACTGTGGGACTGAACTGAAAGCTCAACATTCAAAATACTAAGATCATGGCATCTGGTCCCATCACTTAATGGCAAATAGTTGAGGAAACAATGGAAATGGTGAGAGACTTTATTTTCTTGGCCTCCAAAATCACTGCAGATGGTGACTGCAGCCATGAAATTAACAGACGCTTGCTCCTTGGAAGAAAAGTTATGACAAAACTAGACAGCATATTAAAAAGCAGAGACAGTACTTGAACAACAAAGTTCCATCTAGTCAAAGGTATGGTTTTTCCAGTAGTCATGTATGGATGTGAGAGGTGGACTATAAAGAAAGCTGACTGCCAAAGAATTGATGCTTTTGAACTGTGGTGTTGGAGAAGACTCTTGAGAGTCCCTTGGACTGCAAGGAGATCAAACCAATCAATCCTACAGATGAGTCCTGAATATTCATTGGAGACACTGTTACTGAAACTGAAGCTCCAAATCTTTGGCCACCTGATGTGAAGCGCCGACTCATTGGAAAAGTCCCTGATGCTGGGAAAGAGTGAAGGCAGGAGGAGAAGAGGTCGACAGAGGATGGATGGTTGGATGGCATCACCGACTCTATGGAAATGAGTTTGAGCAAGCTCCGGGATTTGTTGATGGACAGGGAAGCCTGGTGTGCTGCAGTCCATGGGGTTGTCAACAGTCAGACATGACTGAGCGATTGAACTGACTGAACCAGAAATAACTGTTACTAACATTTTGGGTAGATTGTTTTCCAGACTTCTTTCATGAAAAGATTATTATTTTCACTCTGTCACCTGCATAGGACAACCTAAAAAATCATATGCATCATTCTTTGTCAGTATATTGGTTTGCGACAGCACTTTCCATGGATGCACGGGTATTTTGTCATGCCTTATATTGTTTAAACAATTCTGTATTGTTTGATTTTCTCAGATTTTTGGTATTGTAATAACTTCTATAATAGACAGCTTTGCACATATGCCTGTATAATTGCCCAATTATATTCTTAGGCAAAATGCCTAGAAGTGAGATTACAGAATTAAAGCATAGCTACTTTTTAACAGCTTTGAGCTGAATTGTATGCTAGAAATTGTGTACCAATTTACTTTCTCCCAAGAGGTATTTGAGTAACTATTTCCCCGAACTCTCCTCAATAGTTAAGATTTGTAAAAAAATTTTGGCCAATTGTTAGGTACATTGGATATATTTACCAGTAAAGGCAATAACCCCCTATCCTCAATTCTAATAAAGCCTTATCCTTTACCACCTCACCATCTAACATGAAAGGCTAAGAACTTGGGGTCTGCAGTCAGAAAGACCATATTTTTATGACCCTGGGTTAGTCACTTAATTCTTACGTTTCAGTTTCCTCAACTCTAAAATGGTGTAATAAAAAAACTTTATATCACTGATTATTGAGTGTTTAAGTGAAGTAATGTAGAAACAGTGCTTACCCGTGCTTGACACAACATGTACTTTTAATAAATATCTTTTTAGAGAATCCTCACAAATATCCCATGGAGGATGCTGGAGGAAGAACCTTGGCTACTTGGCTGCACACACAGAGGAGTAGTGAATGAGGACACATGTCTGCGTGCTGTCTTTCAATGCACGAAGAAGGGTAGGGAAGAGAGAGATTTTATACGGCTTGTTTTTTATTTTGGCCATGCCTTGTGGCATGCAGGATCTTGGTTCCCCAACTAGGGGTTGAACCTGTACCCCCTGCAGTGTAAGTGCAGAATCCTAGCCACTGGACTGCCAGGGAAATCCCTAATACAGCTTCTCTGAAGGAAGTTCTGCCAATCTGATAGGGTCAGATGAATTGATCAAATGTCTTATCTCCCTTCTTGTCACTTCAACTCCAGTATCAGCTCAGGAAGATGATTCCCCCTGAAAACCTTGAATCCAAATGTGCGAGTGAGATGACAGCGTCACTAGCGCCCCTGCACAGGAGCTCCTCATAGGAGGACATCTGTCAGCACTAAGACCAATTTCACAAGACCCTTTTGGGTGACTGCGAATGGACACCCCCTCAGGGTCCAGCCTGAATGTGACATCGGCTCTCCTGGCCTCCACTCCATCATCCCAGTCTCTCCCTTCCCTCTGGACACCCTGTGAGACCCAAGCAGGTCTGGAACCCTCAACACAACCTCAGAACATTTCTCAGAATCTTTTGATTTGCAGTTTATTCTAGCAACTTTAGTTATCAGACTCAGCCAGTAACAGATGAAAACAAAGAATTGTAAAGCAGAACAGAAGGTATCCAGAAGGAAAATGGATAGTCGACAAGAAGGCAGAAGAAAGACCACTGACACACTTTGGGACTGAGTCATAGACTGTGTGCACCCAGCTAAGAGGCTGCCCGGAGCCCCTTGGACGGGCTGTCAGTGTGAGCCCACCTGTCATTGAAGACTCTGTTCTAGCAGGAGTGGGGTGCCTGTTACCCAGGCAGGTGCCTGGTGGTGCGCTTGACTAAGAGGCGCATGGAGCTTAGACTTGCATCCCATGTCTGGCACCGATGAATCAGATTCCTTATGGTGAGGAGATGTCTATCAGCCCCTCTGTGTCTGGTGGACGCCATTTGGAAACCAAACACAATGCCAGGTACATATTAGGCCTTTTGGCTCCCTTTCTCCCAGCCTGAGTTTGTTGAGGGTGGAGTTTGGACCTGGGGCAAGAGGAGCTAGGTTGTATACTGAAAAGTTTTAGTTTCATAGCTGCTCACTTCTATTTCTTAAGATCCATTGGAAGATGCACCTACATTTTGGAGATGTTAAAAAGGAAAAACATATGTATCTTAGAATTGATGACATGTATTATTGGTTTGGGAAATTCTTGCCTTTGGGAGATTTAGCCAGCTTATCAATGTGGTAACAGCTCCAGAAGTCCTGGACTAAAGGCACTTGCTTAACTTTGAGTTCTCAGAGAATCCTCTCTGTATGGCTCCAATCAGCATTCTTTGGAACTTGCACTTCATGGGACATATCTTAAGTTGCCTTAAGTCACTTAGAAAAGTTTAAAGTTTATTCAGTATACCTTCTTCATTGACCTTAGTTCTGTGATATGATACATTTTAGGAAGATTTTTGTTAAACATGCTTAAAGACATGTCAATTTTAGCTACAGATTTGCATAAGTGCTTCAGGGAGCTTGGGACACTTGTGGCTTGCTCCAGGGGCTGATTTGTATAACGTACTCTAGGTTTGGGGGAAATTGCTGGCCAGGCCTCCCTACATTTAGGTTAAGACTGTTCCCTCCAAAAGGGGTGATATAGAACATGTGGCCATCCCAGGACCACCAAAAGCCAGAAGTACCTTCTGTCCCAGTGTCTTCCCATAGCTAGTGACTGGTGCTCAGCTGTAAAAAGCCTTGTCTGACAGTGAAACAGTGAAATAGCCACATTAGATCACCCTACAGAATCAGGCTTAGGCTGTGATTTTGCCTCAAGTTCCCACCTTGCCAAAATTTTCTCTTCCCCTTCTTCTTCCCTGATTCACTTGCCAGGTTTTCCTGGTGTCATCTCTTTGATAAAGCACTGGCATGTAAGTTTTGTCTCAGAGTTTGCATCCACGGATCCTAAACCCAGACAGGCCCTAAAAATGTAATACTTCTTAAGCATTTAACACATTCAATTTGCATAAAATTTTCACCAGTGTTTCACTTATTTCTTTTACTAGTTTGCTTTTTGCATCAGACTCCAAATATGATCCACATATATCAATAGGGAGACTTTTAAAATCCCTTTTAGTCTCTAGGTTCCCTTTATTTTCTTTCCCATTGCAGTTGTTTTAAAAATTTGTTTTGTTTTTGAGAAATGATCCTGTTTTCCTGAGAGTTTTCCACAGACTGGATTTGAGTGCTGGCATTCTCTTGGTCTTATTTAACATTTTCCCCTGTCTTTGCTTTTCCTATTAATTGGAAGTCACCTCTACAAGCGGGATTTGATTCAGATTTTATTTTTGACAAGACTCTTTCTTAAGAAGTAGTGTACTCTTCCATCAGAAGGTATCTAATTTACGGTTGTTCTTCTCTTTGTGATGTTGGTATCATCACAATTGAATACTGATGCTCTATACTCAGATATATTAATTCTTTGGGGGTTGCCAAATGGTGATATTCAGATTCTAATATCTCTTCTTAATTAGCACAAATATCTTGAGAAACTTTCCTTTATCAACTATTTGGTTATGTTGAAGTATAGTTTGTACAGGGAATTTGAAGAAGAAATATTTGATTTTTATCCTTTAATAGCCTATTTTCAAAGATAATGAGTTGGTCTCCTAGCATGCTTGAAAGTTTTCTTACCTTACTAGATTTCCTTTTGTATCATGATGTGCTCAGGGATTTATCCATAGAGCGTGTTTTTCAATCCACTGTAGCGGTATGAATTTTCAGAAGAAAGTGTTATCTTGCTGTATATTTCACTTTATAATTTCCATTTAAAAGCCTTTGAAGTACAACTGGCAGATCTTTTCAGGCTTGTGTGAAGATCTACGTCATTCTTTTCATTGCTACTGAGTGTGACACTATATACATGTCTTAAGGTTTACATTAGAGTGTTCCGTACTAGGCTGAGCCTTTTGTGTGCATTATTTCATATAGTCTTTAAGACACCCTATGATAGAAGTATGTTTTGGATGCGGAAGTGGAGTTCAAGGTCATCTAGCTTTGAAGAGGTAACCTGGGATTTGAGCCCAAATCTGCTTGAATTTGGAAGCCCTCTTCTTGACCACCGAGTCTCCGGCTGGTCCAAGTGAAGATGCTTTTCTTTTCCAAGAGAGTTCTTCACATGACCCCTTCTTTGTCTGAGTCCAATCCTCCTCTGGGTGGAACCTCCAACCTCCTTAGGAATCCTGCTTTAATCAGTTATCCCTCTGGGTACACACATCTGCCTCTCAAGTGGAATCTTTCCCTCAGTAGTAAAACAGGCTCCATCCTAAGAAGACAACCTGCTCACCCCTTGACACTGTGCCCTTTGACACAGCCCACCTCTCTCTCCCACAGCTGCTGTTTATTTGATCAAGTCGGTTGAGAGTAGGGTGGTCTGTGAACTGGCTTTTTGTCTGCTCCCTGAGTGATCTTTGGGCCTTTGTACCTGTCTTGGAGGGACTATCTCAGCCCACCCACCGCAGTTAGCTCAGTCTCTGTAGAAACCCCTACTATTGCTCCTACCTGCACTCCCCTGGCTCAAGCCTGAAGAGCGCGTAAATTTTGGAAAATCAAACATGGCCTTTGCGCTTCTGGCTTGGAGATGTTGGGAAAATTGCAAGAGAAAAATCTTATCTTAAAGAAGAGTATTCTTTTCATAGCCAGGAAATATGTTTCCACAACCTGGATATTCATTCTTTCTTGATGAATTTTTCCTTGATGTGCTCAGCCTTCATTAATATGTCTTTTTCTGTCCAATTATTTACAATTTTCTGCATATTTGGGTTTCCCTGGTGGCTCAGACAGTGAAGAATCTGCCTTCAATGTGGGAGGCCCAGGTTTGATGTCTGGGTTGGGAAGATCCTCTGGAGAAGTAAATGGCTACCCACTCCAGTATTCTTGCCTGGAGAAATTCCATGGACAGAGAAGCCTGGCGGGCTTGTTTGTAGGGTTGCAAAGAGTCAGGCATGACTGAGTGTCTAACACTTTCACTTTTTCACTTTTCTTTGCATATTCTGCTTTGCATTGTTAGCCAGGTTAGAATAAACATACTTATAAATCTTTGAGGGCTGGTATGTCTCCTATTCCCTTAAAATTACCTAACCCACTAATTACCCTCCACATGATGGGCACTCAGAGTTGTTGGAAGATGGTTTAATTTATTGTTCTTACCAGCCTTTGGGGAATAAATGAAGTATAACAGACAACCCAGACAAACCAGGCTTTAGAAGTTATCTACTGATTTAAGGGATCAGACTGTGGTGACATTCCTGGGTAATGTCTTGCATGAGCTCCCCCTAAAAGCCTATTTCTGACACCATTATTGTCTGAGATATCTGTTTTAGAATTTTCTGCTATTTCTGTGAGCTCTTCAGAGAGCCTCATTGTTCCTACCATAGCTGAATTATGGGGTTTCCTGGTGTCCAATCTTTTTAACATTAAGTAATAGGACTGGGATGGTATTCCTTTTGCCTGGCAAGAATCCCTTATGCCTTTTAAGAATGTATTTTCCTTGAAAGACCACCCTGCACCTGTAATCAGTTCTCATAGTTGGGGTAGGCCTGATTTTCCCTCTTCTTGCCCCAGTTCTGGGTATGTGCAGATCACATGACCCAAGTCAGGCAAATGAAGCTCAATTTTGGGGGCATGACCAAGAAAGACCCTGTCTGCTGGACTTACCAAAGTGGAATTAAGAAGCTTCCACGAAGACAGAGACTTTCTGAGAGAGATGCAAACACACAGTGGAATCAGAGCAATCAAGACAGAGCCAGGACCGATGACACTGTGTGAGCTTCTGGATCCATCCATGCCTGAAGCCTGAATGCTCCCTGCATTGACAATATTGAAACAACCGGTTCCTCATTTTGCTCAAACCAGCCTGTGTACATTTTCCATCACTTTAAACCTAAAGAGCCCAGTGAGCTTAATCGCTCAGTTGTGTCCAACTTTGTGTAACCCCAGTGACTGTAGCCCACAAAGCTCCTCTGTTTATGGGATTCTCCAGGCAAGAATACTGGAGTGGGTAGCCATTCCTTTCTCCAGGGGATCTTCCTCACCCAGAGATCTCACCCAAGTCTCCTGCATTGCAGGCGGACTCTTTGCCATCTGAGCCAACAGGGAAGCCCATAGGGCCCTAACTCATAGCATATCTTCCACATTTAAGTTAGATTGTTAGAAGAGTACAGTGTTTACAGGGGAGGAGCTCTGTTAACTTTGGTTTTTCCCATGGGTTCCCTATTTTCCTAAATGTTTTGACAGTGGTCTAGTGGGGAAAGGGAGCAAATCAAAGCAACAGACTCATGTTGTATGAGAACCTCCTTCTCCATCCAAGGAAGGGGATGTATCACTGGGGTACATCAGTTATAAATATGTTTGGCTTTAGGTAGTAGAAAATTCCAACAGAGACTTAAACCAATAGGCATGTAATTTTGTCATGTAACAAGAATTCTGTAGGTAGGTGGTTGGTGTAGATGAGGAGAGTAATCATGTCTGCCAGTCCTGTGGTGTTTATTGTTCTTCCTTCATACTGTTGCCTCATAGTCATAAAGTGGCTGCTGCCACCCCAGACATCACATGCACATTTAAGACAAAGTGAAGATGGAACAGAGAAGGGTGTTACTACCTCCATGGCTCCCCTTCCATTTGAAAACTGGAAGCTCCCTGAATCTCTGGGAAGATTTCTGTTTTCATCTAATGTTCCAGAACTTAGTAACATGATCAGTCCTACATTCAAGGAAAGCTGAGGGAAAAAAACTTTAAGCTAAATGTATTGATTTATAACCCTTACAATTATACAGTACAAGTGACAAATAGATTCAAGGGGTTAGATCTTATAGACAGAGTGCCTGAAGAACTATGGATGGAGGTTCATGATATTGTACAGGAGGCAGTGATCAAGACTATCCCCAAGAAAAATAAATGCTAAAAGGCAAGATAGTTGTCTGAGGAGGCCTTACAAATAGCTGAGAAAAGAAGAGATGCTAAAGGCAAAGGAGAAAAGGAAAGATATACTCATTTGGTTACAGAGTTCCGAAGAATAGCAAGGAGAGATAAGAGAGCCTTCCTCAGTGATCAGTGCAAAGAAATAGAGGAATACAATAGAATGGGAAAGACTAGAGATCTTGTCAAGAGAATTAGAGATACCAAGGGAATATTTCAGGCAAAGATGGGCACAATAAAGGACAGAAATGGTGTGGACCTAATAGAAGCAGAAGATACTAAAAAGAAGTGACAAGAATACATGGAAGAACTATACAAAAAAAGATCTTCATGACCCAGATAACCACTATGGTGTGATCACTCACCTAGAGCCAGACATTCTGGAGTGTGAAGTCGAGTGGGTTAGAAATCACCACTACAAACAAAGCTTGTGGAGATGATGGAATTCCAGTTGAGCTATTTCAAATCCTAAAAGATGATGCTGTGAAAATGCAGCATTCAATATGGCAGCAAATTTGGAAAACTTAGCAGTGGCCACAGGACTAGAAAATGTCAGTTTTCATTCCAATCCCAAAGAAAGGCAATGCCAAAGAATGTTCTAATTACTGCACAATTGCACTTATCTCACACACTAGCAAAGTAATGCTCAAAATTCTTCAAGCCAGGCTTCAACAGTACGTGAAAAGAGAACTTCCAGATGTTCAAAATGGATTTAGAAAAGGCAGAGGAACCAGAGCTCAAATTGCCAACATCTACTGGGTCATCAAAAAAGCAAGACCGTTCCAAAAAAACACCTACTTCTGCTTTATTGACTACGCTAAAGCCTTTAACTGTGTGGATTGCAACAAACTGGAAAATTCTCAAAGAGATGGGAATATCAGACCACCTGACCTGTCTTTTGAGAAATCTGTATGCAGGTCAAGAAGCAACAGTTAGAACTGGACATGGAACAAAGGACTGGTTCCAAATTGGGAAAGGAATACATCAAGGCTTCATATTGTCACCCTGCTTATTTAGCCTATATGCAGAGTATATCATGCGAAATGCCAGGCTGGATGAAGCTCAAGCTGGAATCAAGATTGCCAGGAGGAATATCAATAACCTCAGATATGCAAATGACACCACCCTTATGGCAGAAAGTGAAGAACTAAAGAGCCTCCCATGAATCGCAGCATGCCAGGCCTCCCTGTCCATCACCAACTCCCGGAGTTCACCCAGACTCACGTCCATCGAGTCAATGATGTCATCCAGCCATCTCATCCTCTGTCGTCCCCTTCTCCTCCTGCCCCCAATCCCTCCCAGCATCAGAGTCTTTTCCAATGAGTCAACTCTTCTCATGAGGTGGACAAAGTACTGGAGTTTCAGCTTTAGCATCATTCCTTCCAAAGAAATCCCAGGGCTGATCTCCTTCAGAATGGACTGGTTGGATCTCCTTGCAGTCCAAGGGACTCTCAAGAGTCTTCTCCAACACCACAGTTCAAAAGCATCAATTCTTTGGTGCTCAGCCTCTTCACAGTCCAACTCTCACATCCATACATGACCACAGGAAAAACCATAGCCTTGACTAGACAGACCTTTGTTGGCAAAGTAATGTCTCTGCTTTTCAATATGCTATCTAGGTTGGTCATAACTTTCCTTCCAAGGAGTAAGCGTCTTTTAACTTCATGGCTGCAGTCACCATCTGTAGTGATTTTGGAGCCCCGAAAAATAAAGTCTGACACTGTTTCCACTGTTTCCCCATCTATTTCCCATAAAGTGATGGGACCAGATGCCATGATCTTCATTTTCTGAATGTTGAGCTTTAAGCCAACTTTTTCACTCTCCACTTTCACTTTCATCAAGAGGCTTTTTAGTTCCTTTTCACTTTCTGCCATAAGAGTGGTGTCATCTGCATATCTGAGGTAATTGATATTTCTCCCAGCAATCTTGATTCCAGCTTGTGTTTCTTCCAGTCCAGCGTTTCTCATGATGTACTCTGCATATAAGTTAAATAAACAGGGTGACAATATACAGCCTTGATGAACTCCTTTTCCTATTTAGAACCAGTCTGTTGTTCCATGTCCAGTTCTAACTGTTGCTTCCTGACCTGGACACGACTGAGTGACTGATCTGATCTGATCTGATGAAAGTGAAAGATGAGAGTGAAAATCTTGGCTTAAAACTCAACATTCGGAAAACTAAGATCATGGCATCCAGTCCCAACACTTCATGGGAAATAGACTGCAGAAACAATGGAAAGAGTGAGAGACTTTATTTTTGGGGGTTCCTAAATCACTGTAGATGGTGACTGTAGCCATGAAATTAAAAGACACTTGCTCCTTGGAAGAAAAGCTATGAGCAACCTAGACAGCATATTAAAAAGCAGAGACATTACTTTGCCAACAAAGGTCTGTCTAGTCAAAGCTAGTGGTATTTCCAGTAGTCACATATGGTTGTGAAAGTTGGACTATAAAGAAAGCTGAGTGCTGAAGAATTGATGCTTTTGAACTGTGGTGTTGGAGAAGACTCTTGAGAGTCCTTTGGACTGCAAGGAGATCCAACCAGTCAATCCTAAATGAAACGAGTCCTGAATATTCATTGGAAGGACTGATGCTGAAACTGAAACTCTTAATACTTTTGCCACTTGATGCGATGAACTGACTCATTTGAAAATACCCTGATGCTGGGGAAGATTGAAGGCAGAAAGAGAAGGGGATGACAGAGGATGAGATGGTTAGATGGCATCACCATCTCGATGGACATGAGTAAGCTCGGGGAGTTGTTGGAAAGGGAAGCCTGGCATGCTGCAGTCCATGGGATCGCAAAGAATCGGACATGACTGAGTGACTGAACTGAACTGACCAATGCTTGTGTTTCTTTAAAAGAAGGTGAAGAATGGATCTTAGTTACTTAGCAAACACATGTCTGTTCTCTCTCAACTCCCTTATTGTGACTTCTCTACCAGGAGGCTCCTCAGACTTATTACAGAAAGACTCCAGCAGGTATCCCTTGCCAGGCTGTCAGATCTGAATCCCAGCTAAAAGTCATTCTCATTCCCCTCTATGTTTGATAAAAGTGGATTCTTCTGAGAAAATCGAAGGCTAAATTATAAGTACTAGTGTTCTAACTTGCTGTGTAAAAAGGTTATAATAAAAATTCTGCAAACAGTATCATAAAAGACATAAAGTGCCTAATACAGTGTCCAGCATATGGTTGGCACAAAATGAGTATTAATTTCCTTCTCCCTCTCTCTTTCCTGTCAGTGTCCACCTCCTCCCTTTACCCCCTTACGTCAGTAAGAAAGGTCATTGCAACATGCACTGGGCACTTCAGCTTTTTGGTTTATAACCCAGAACACTCAGAACTTATCAGTTTCAAAGAACTTATCAGTCTCCAAGATCAAAGGAAGTAAAGCAATTATCCTTCAATTAAAAATAAATAAAAAATTTAAAAAGACCCAAAGAAGCCACAAATGTCACATACCTTTGTTTTAATTCAATTCACAAGTTGTTCACCCAGAAAACATGAATCTATAGCATACCACACCCAATTCGTTCTGGTGCTTGCTTCATGGATCTGCTCATTATCCTGTAACGATGTAATCAATACTGCGCACTTGGCATGGAGTAGAGGTTCCACAAGATGCAGAGACACGAGAGGCCATCCAGGTTGCAGCATGACAGAGAGAACTTATCCTAGTGTTTTGCAGCAGAATCGGTTCTGCACAGAGGCAGGAAAGATGGTCTCCTATGTCACACAAGATCAAAGCAAGGACTTCTCCCCTGCCTTTATTTTTCTCTTTTTGCGAGATCCTGTGCTGAAGTAGAAGGACCACCCGAATGACAGTCCCAGTATGAGTTTGAAATTTGGATCCACCACCGACTAACTATATGATCCTAGGCAAATCATTCAGCCCCTCTAATCCTCCATCCTCCCTAGCCAAATGGGCTGTTGTGAAAATTAAAGAAGAAGACTTCCGTGAGAGGATATGGTACATGGTAGGTGCCAATTACTGCCTGTTGCTTCTCCTTCCAAAACAATAAGAGCATCTACTATGAACCAGATATTTTCAATATGTTAGATCATTGATTGTCATTATAAAATGAAGTATGGATAGAATTTCCAGTTACAGATGAGAGAGAGCTCTGAAGTCCTGAAAGTCTAAATAACTTGTCCTAAATCACACACTGGGTACATGAGGGAGCCAACATTTGTTCCTAGGATGGTTCTATTCCCTATTTTTCTATCCATGCACATACTGCTTATCAGAGAGTCTTTTGACTATTCCTGGCCTAAAATCTTATGACTTTACCTATTACATTTTCATTCTCATAGGGAGTACAGTTTAGACTAAATGGAAATCCTTCATAATGGCATCCCAGGCACCCGAAATTAAGCCACCAACCAAAGTAAACTTGATCTAAAAGACTGAACTCTGAGACTTCAGCACTAACCTATCTAATTTGGATAAGGGCTTCCCTGATAGCTCAGTTGGAAAAGAATCTGCCTGCAATGCAGGAGACCCCAGTTCGATTCCTGGGTTGGGAAGATCCCCTGGAGAAGGGATGCTAAGTCACTTCAGTCGTGTCCGACTCTGTGCGACCCCATAGACGGCAGCCCACCAGGCTCCCCCATCCCTGGGACTCTCCAGGCAAAAACACTGGAGTGGGCTGCCATTTCCTTCTCCAGTGCATGAAAGTGAAAGTGAAAGTGAAGTTGCTTAGTCGTGTCTGACTTCTAGCGACCCCATGGACTGCAGCCTACCAGGCTCCTCCATCCATGGGATTCTCCAGGCAAGAGTACTGGAGTGGGGTGCCATTGCCTTCTCCGGAGAAGGGATAGACTACCCAATATAGTATTCTTGGTCTTCCCTTGTGGCTTAGCTGGTAAAGAATCTTCCTGCAATGCAGAAGACCTGGGTTTGATCCCTGGGTTGGGAAGATCCCCTGGAGAAGGGAAAGGTACCCACTCCAGTATTCTGCCCTGGAGAATTCCATGGACTGGATAGTCCATGGGGTCACAAAGAGTCAGACACTACTGAGCGACTTTAAAAAAAAAATTTGGATAAGCCCCCTTTCAAGACTCAAGACCCTAGTAAACCCACAGAGCTGAAAGCGAATGAGTGTTTCTAGAATCTGTCAGGGCAGAGTGATGTAGAAGGGCACTTTTACCCTAGTATGTGATTTGACTGACACTGGACCATACTAGCTTGAGATTTTCCCCCAAGAGAATTGGGTGAAAGCCACTTTATTATATGTGCATATTTCTATTTTCTTTTCTTTTTAAACTTTACATAATTGTATTAGTTAACGAACCATACCACATTACAGAAAAGCATCTATACCTTGTTTTTTCACTAAACAGTACATCTTGGAGATGTTTTATATCAATGCATGTAAATCTATCTCACTTGCTTTAACAATTTTATAGTATTCTATTGTATGGAAGAACCATATTTTATTAGATGTTTAAGAATACATTTGAATCAGTTCTAATGAGGTGGATGAAACTGGAGCCTATTATACAGAGTGAAGTAAGCCAGAAAGAAAAACACTAATACAGTATACTAACGCATATATATGGAATTTAGAAAGATGGTAACTATAACCCTGTATGCGAGACAGCAAAAGAGACACAGATGTATAGAACAGTCTTTTGGACTCTGTGGGAGAGGGAGAGGGTGGCATGATTTGGGAGAATGGCATTGAAACATGTATAATATCATATATGAAATGAATTGCCAGTCCAGGTTCGATGCAGGATACAGGATGCTTGGGGCTGGTGCACTGGGATGATCCAGAGGGATGGTATGGGGAGGGAGGTGGGAGAGGGGTTCAGGATGGGGAACACGTGTACACCCGTGGCAGATTCATGTTGAGGTATGGCAAAACCAATACGATATTGTAAAGTAATTAGCCTCCAATTAAAATAAATAAATTTAAATTAAAAAAAGATATTTTCTATGTTTTGCTATTACACAATACTTGTAGTAAAAAAAAAAGAAAAAGATGCTGCTGGACACTATGGCAAACCCTCTCTGCCCAGAGATGGATCATGAGGATTTACGAGCTCCCCTGTCCCCTCAGGCCTTTCTGGGAGGTCCATTCCTCTTTTCTCTTGTAGATCCTGGCACAAGGCTATCCTCCTTTATGAAATCCCAGCAGAGAAGGGCAGCATTTTTCTTTATCTCCCATCTGTTGCCTTCCAAACAGTACAGAGTCCCTATTGATTTTTTTATGCCACAGGGAAACAGCAAAGTGTGAATAAAAAGATGAACTACTTGATAAATTATGTAATGTTAGGAAAATTCATGAAGCTATGATGGGCATTATCCTTGCAGACGTGTAAATGTTGCTGGTCTCAGTTCTCCAGTCCCCTTGCCAGCCATACTCTCATCTCCTCCTTGGGAATATCCAGCTTGGTTTACATTCTGTTTATCCTCTGCCTTCTCCTCTTCTCTGGAAGAGTAATTTTCAACTTCACCGACATCATTCCAGGTCTGGCATCCAATAAACCTGCTTTGAATCTTAGCTCTACCCCTTGTCTGACTTTGGATATTTCATCCCTCTGAGACTCAGTCTCCCCCTTCTCCAGTGGCATCTCCTCAAGGTGTTGTTATTAAGATTAGATAGGAACACACAGGGCTTCCCAGGTGGCGCTAGTGGTAAAAAACCTGCCTGCCAATGCAGGAGATGTAAGAGACCCACGTTCAATCTCTGGGTCAGGAAGATTCCCCTGGAGGAGGGCACAGCAGCCCACTCCAGTAATCTTGCCTGGAGAATCCCATGGACAGAGGAGCCTGGCGGGCTATGGTCTATAGGGTAGCACAGAGTCGGACATGACTGAAGCGACTTAGCAGCAGCAGGAACATACAAGAATGTGCTAAGCCCAGTGCTAGCACATGGTAAACAATTAATAAGTGTTAACCAGTCATAAGAATCATTATCCTGTAAGAAAATCCAAATGAAGTCTTCATTTTGGTTTTTTTCCCCATTGGATTTTTTTCCTCTTCTGGGGAACTACAATAACAACAAAAAAAGAACTGTCCAACCCAGACGCCAGAGTTCAGAATCAATCGTTGTTCTGTATCTTTGTGACAAGGGGAAAGAATCATATTTAAAAAGATAAGTCATTCCGTTCATGGAAGAAACACACACGAGTCATAGATGGAATGATTGGAGGACTAAAAGAGAGTCTGTGAAGAGACTGAGGACATAATACATTGCCACGATGTCGTTGGGTAATTTTTTTTTTTTTTTAAGGAAGTCAGTAGACAATGGAGTGAAAGATTTGTCTGGATTTTTTCCTCTGCTTTTCCTCTTTGATCTGAGATCAACTGGGTTGTTCTTTGAAGAGCTGGTTTCCGAGGCTTCTGATGAGTTGCAGGTGGCTTTCCAAACCATCATGTGATCATTCATCAATCTCCATGACATATTTGCCAACACCCAGGTGGAAGTTTTGAAATCTTTTTGGCTGATTTATGTATGCAAAATATGACAGGTACATTTTAGGCCTTTATTTAGGGTCAAAGGATGGCCCTGCCTGCTTTAAGCATGAACCCACACAGATAGCTATCAAAACATTCAGGGTTGCTAATGGGGACGGTGTCTGCAGACCACTCCAGAGGTCACTCAAACACTGTGAATCATTAACAAATGAACAACTGTAGTCTCTACATAAAGCGACTGTGTGGGTAGAGGCAAAAAAGCATATATTCTCAAAATTTTCCTGGTGAGTGGGATGTTATTTTTGTGATTCTTGTAAACCACTCAGAGCATGATTTTCCCCCATATCTGTCATACATGTTAGTAGGAAAGAATCAAGGAAAATCAGTGAAATAACTTTTATTATTTTGTGGAAATCTTAAGTACTATCTGAATTTGCTAACACATGAATTCTTGCCTTGATATTTCTTAGGAAAATCTTTTGGATGAATAATTCAGTAACTTAAAATGTTTACTTTGAGATTTTTCAGATTAAAATTGCTTTCATAATTTCCCAATTCAAAATCCCCATAGTCTTTGAGCCCAAACTGATAGTTATGGGGTCTCCATCACCTGTTAAGCGGTTTGTTTTTTTGTTTTTTTTGATCAGCGCATCCAATAGAACTTTCTCTGGTGATTTTTGGTTTAACTTTAATTATTAAAATTTTAATTTCAGTAGCATATATGACTGGTCCCTTCTTTATTTGACAGAGCAGGGTCGGAGCATTCTGAGAGGGATGTCAGGGGACCTGCGTTTTCTGAGCCTGACTGAGGTCAAGGAGAAGAGCCTCATGGCCTCTCTGGGTCAGGAAAGAGAGGCAGCATTGCAATGTGTCCTCTGGTTCCCATCTCTCCAGCCCCACTCAAGTCTCCCCTGAAAGCCCTAACAAGATGCTCCTCCTTTTGGTACCTTGTAAATCACCATCTCTGCCCCTCTCTTGGTCCTCTGTGAGGCTACTTTGTGTAACAAGGTTTCGTCCTGTAGGTCAACCCTCTGTGTCCCCCAAGACTGTAAGAGCACTGAAAGTCCTATCCCAGCATAGGGAGAAGAACTAATCCAGGCAAAAACTAAGCAGTAAGACCACAGGCCAGGGCTTGTGAAATTCATCCCGAACTCACCTTGACCTGCTTTGCAACCTCCCCCTCCCCACACCACCCTTATTTTCCCTTGCTTTTCAGAAACTCATTTTTTCCCCCCTCTCCATCATCCTCTTTCTCCTATTTATGTCTTCTGTCTTTGACCCTCCCACTTGGTTCCCACCCTAGCACCTCTCTCTAGTTTCCAGCACCTTGTGAATTTTCCACTGTGTTTCCTGGTACCTGACCTCTTTGGATGAACACAGGTGTCCTCCTGAGGTTAGAGCCAGGGCAGATCCTGCCAAAGGTGCCTGGGGTTCTGGGGTTGTCTGCCTCCTTCTTTAGTTATCACGCTAATGCTTAGTCGTTAAGTCTGTCTGACTCTTTGTAACCCTATTGACTGTAGCTTGCCAGGCTCCTCTGTCCATGGAATTCTCCAGGCAAGAATACTGGAGTGGGTTGCCATTTCCTTCTCTGGAGGATCTTCCTGATCCAGGGATCGAACCACATCTCTTTTATGTCTCCTGTCTTTTGCATTGGCTTGTGGATTCTTAACCACTAGCACCACCTGGGAAGCCCCTTCCATTAGGTATGCTGTTGTTCAGTCGCTCAGTCATGTCCAACTCTTTGTGACCCCATGGACTGCAGCACACCAGGCTTCCCTATCTTTCACCATCTCCCAGAGTTTGCTCAAACTCATATCCATTGAGTCAGTGACGCCATCCAACCATCTGGTCCTCTATTGTCCCCTTCTCCTCCTGCCTTCAATCTTTCCCAGAATCAGTATCTTTTCTAATGAGTTAGCTCTTTGCATCAGGTGGCCAAAGTATTGGAATTTCAGCTTCAGCATCAGTCCTTCCAATGAATATTCAGAGTTGATTTCCTTAATAATTGATTGGTTTGATGTCCTTGCAATCCAAGGGACTCTGAGTGTCCAACAGCATAGTTTAAAAGCATCAGTTCTTCATCGTTCAGCCATCTTTATGTCCAACTCTCACATCCATACATGACTACTGGAAAAACCATAGCTTTGACTAG
The DNA here is from genome assembly GCF_027580195.1 of Bos mutus. Lineage (NCBI taxonomy): Eukaryota > Metazoa > Chordata > Mammalia > Artiodactyla > Bovidae > Bos > Bos mutus. Next base: position 72,349,408 of record NC_091618.1, on the reverse strand, counting down.
ACAGACCTTTGCTAGCAAAAGAACATCTCTGCTTTTTAATATGCTGTCTAGGTTTGTCATAGCTTTTCTTCCAAGGAGTAAGCATCTTTAAATTTCATGACTCCCGTCACCACCATCTGCAGTGATTTTGGAATCCAAGAAAATAAAGTCTGTCACTGTTTCCATTGTTTCCCCATTCATTAGGCATAGGGGCCTAAAAATACTTGTTGAGAACTTAAAAAACAAAAGTCTTTTTTTAAAAAAACATTTCTGTTTTGTTTTGAATTGCTTCTCAGTGGTAAAATACGTGCAATTGCTTTCAAAAAGCAAAACCAAAATGGGGGCCATAAGGGGGGATCTAACCACCCAGTTCGATTTCTCCTTTTTGTTATTACTGACCTGCAGCAGGTTCATAAGCCATCATGTGTCTGTTTCCAGCAGTACTGTGGGGTGTTGTGGGAAAGGTAAGCCGCAAGTAGGATAAGGGTCCCATTCATGTATCTTCAGTGTACGAGCAGGATAGCCCCAAAGGAATGAGATTTTCCCCTGTGAAGGGGTGGGGAGGATTTCACAGAGATGAGAGGGGCAGTGTTGCCTGGTTGGAAGGGTGAGTGTATCCTCGGGCTGTAGTTTGTTAGACATGTGACCAGATGGTAAATGCTTTGGACATAAATGGAAAAGTGCTATCATAGGCTTCCCAGGGCAATTTTTAATCAGGAGAAAATTTTTCTAAAATTTAGGCAGCATTTAATCCCTCTGTCGAGTGAGATGCCCATCTTGTAAGGCACTAGATAGTTTTATATAAAATATATGCATACACAGACACACACATAGATGCATGTACTCATAAAGAGCTCTAGTGGAGACATGGACAACTCATCACACTCAGCTGTGCAGAAAAATGTGTTTTCCTTAATCTGCCTGTTACTGACATGATTTTCCTATGAGGTCCCTTCCTATGGGAGGGAGTAGCCCAGAAGGTACTTAATTTAGTCTAATCTGGCAGTCTTAGTCTGAGCCTATAGTTTGAATAGACTCTCCAGGTAATTTTGTTTCTTTGGGGGTAAATTTTGCCTTTCCTTTTCTGCCCCTCCCCACCTTCTTTCTTTCCCTTCCTTGGACAGATGGGGAGAGGGGTGTGGCTTAGGTGACCTGAGCAGTGGAGGGAAAATGGGGACTCTTGCATACACAGGGCATCTTCTGGGCGCTCCCTGAGTTCTTGTACAATGAGGCAGGACTGGCACGTGTGGGACTGGTACCACTGACCTGGCACTGATGAAATTGTCCAGATGGTCCGATGGGCTGGTATTTATGCTGCAGACATTAGCTTCCACATTTCACATCCAATTTCAAAGTTCCAAACTATCTTGAAGGTCCCTAGCCTTCTGCTGGGCCATATGGCCTTTAAGCATTTCCAAGACCCCAATTAGGGCCTTTCAGACCCTACCTGTCACACCAGGGGGACATACAAAGCCAACTCCTGCTGCTAGTGCTGGGACAGCCCATCCAACCATGGTCCGAGGGGCTGCTTGGAGGTGTCTTGATTACCCTGGGCTTCCATAACAGGATTCCTCATACTGAGTGGCTTAAATATCAGGAATTTATTTCTGGAGGCTGGAAGTCCAAGATGAAGGAGCTGGTAGGGTTGGTTTCTGGTGAGACCTTTCTTCTTGGCTTGCAGATGGCCACCTTCTCACTGCATCCACATATGACATCTTTTCTGTGTGTGTACCTCCCTAAGGTCTCTTCCTCTTCTTTAAGGACACTGGGAATAACTTTAATCACATCCTTAAAGTTCCTAATTCTAAAGAGTGTCCCATGGAGGTTAGGGCTTAACATACGTATTTATGGGGAGGACACATGTGAGACCATTCAGGGGACATCTTCTGGATGCCTCTTCCACTGTACCTGTGGGAGCTGCCACTGGCTGTCAGGTCTTGTTCCCTGCCTCCTCCGTACTCATCTGGATGCTTCTAGACTACCTGTGCTTTCCAGAAGTGTACCAAAAATGAAGACTTCACAATCCTTGTCTCTACCCCTCTTCCTTCCCACAACTCCTGAAGAAATTCTGTTGTCTGGGTCTTCCCATCTTCATGCCTGATAGGTTGAAAGCATCTTAGATGTGACTTTCTTTCTAAATAATGCTGGGTTTTCCAACTACTTGTCAAAACAACATCCATTGTGATTTTGCTCTGCTTGGGAGCTAATCCCACCCTGAAACACCGATTGAGACCCACGGTCTCAAAGCCCCAGGGACAAAGAGGGTCACAGAGTGAGAAATATCTCTGAAAATGCCTTAAAAACTTCACATACCTACAGTATATGTTTATGCACAAACACAGAGGTACCGTTGATGCTCTATCTTTTGCTTCTCTCAAATTCAATGGAATTATTTATGTAAATATTAATCACTGTCAGTATATATCAATGATTAGTGGTATTTTAGTTATATTTAATATTAATATAGTTAATAATTTAAGAATGTCATTCATATCCATGGATGGACTAGGGGGTATAATGCTTAGTGAAACAAGTCAGACAGAGAAAGACAAATCCTTTCACATAATGTGGAATATAGAAAATTTAAAAAGAAAAGAGTCATTATAACAAAACAGAAATAGACTCACAGATGCAGAGCAAAAACTCATGGTTAAAGAAGAAAGCAGGGTGGGGGAGGGACAAAATAGGGAAAGGGGATTAAGAGGTACAAACTGTTAGGATAAAATCAGTAAGTGACAAGGTTTTCGTGTACAATACAGGGAATATAGTCAATAGTTTATAATAATGGTGTGGGGTTAAGTCTATAAAAATATAGAATTGCTATGTTATATACCTGAAAGTAATATAATTTTGTAAGTTAGCTACACTTCAAATAAAACAAAAAAGAATGTCATGTTCTGGAAGTATAATATTCCAAATCCCTAGCAATGGGGTGGCCTAAACGAATTTGTTCCAGTCATGTCTGACTCTTCGACATCCCATAGACTGTAGCCCGCCAGATTCCTCTGTCCATGGGATTTCCCCAGGCAAGAATACTGGGGTTGCCATTTCCTTCTCCAGGGGATCTTCCTGACCCAACAAAGGAATTTGTTACATTTGCTTTTAGCCCTCACTGTCTGTCAGCCTCCTTGAAGTAAACTGGGACCATGGTAGGCAGGCATCTTTCAAGGTTCTGATGTGTGAGAACGTGAGGTCTCAGGAGAACACAGCATCTCATACTGTCAGCCTTCAGGGCTCCCCTGCCTCTACTGATGCTGTTCTCATGCCCAGACCCACTGATGCTTCCACCTCTAGATCTGACATTAAAAACAAAAAAAAAGGTTGTGTCTTAAATGGTACCATGTGTTGTATGAAAGGAGAGAAGGTTAGCGCTCCCCTTGACAAGGATGGAAGAAACTCTGGAGCCCGACAGCATGCATATGGTCAAGGCATTGCCACCTACTTCATGGCATCTAACCATGGGGCTTTCCTGATGGCTCAGCAGGTAAAGAATCTGCCTGCAATGCAGGAGACATAAGAGATGCAGTTTTGATCCCTGGGTTGAGAAGATCTGGAGAAGGAAATGGCAACCCACTCCAGTATTCTTGCTTCAGAAATCCCATGAACAGAGAAGCCTGGTGGGCTACAGGCCAAAGGGTTGCAAAGAGTTGGACACTGCTCCACAAATTTCACCCAGCCTCCATCCCCCATCGTCCCACCCTACCCCAAATAGGTAACCATTTTTATTGTTTTGTAGTGTGGGGGTGTGGTGTGGGGGTGTGGTAGGGTGAGGGGGAGGAGTGGGGAGGGAGTGGGAGGATTTGAAAAGCAAAAGAAGAAAACACAAATACAGATTTCTGTCTTCCTTACTCTCACATTGAAAAGGTAACATACTGTACTGACTGTTTTGTACACTAGTTTTTTTTAATTTCATTTTTTGAGAAAAATTTCCATGTTAGTATATAGAAAGCACCACGTTTTCCTTCTTTTTAAAAGAAATCCTTTCAGAGTATGCAGTCTTAACGTACAGTGATGAGAAACTATTATTTTATAATCTTTTCATTAAAAGCTTGACTGGAAAAAAAAAAAAAAAAGTTGCCTAGGGACTTCCCTGGCAGTTCAGTGCTTAAGAATCTGCCTTCTAATGCAGGGGACACAGATTCAACCCCTGGTCCAGGAACCAAGATCCCACATGACCAGGGGCAACTAAACCTGCATGACTCAAATACTGAGTCCTTGTGCTCAGGAGCTCCAGAGTCACCATTGCAGCCACGAATTCCAGAAAACAAACTCAGTAAGAAGTACAATGCAGATAGTGGAGTGCAGTTTATTGCACCGGTGGGCCCAAGGCAGAGTCTCCTCTTAGCCAAGGACCCCAACCAGTTTTTGTGAAAACCTTATATACCCTAAGTGCATGTGCCCAAACCCACCTCCCCAAATTCCCTGAAACTAGTCTGAACAAAGGAAAAGAAAGATACGGTCAAAGTTAACCTGTGATTCATATGCCTTAGGCCTAGGTAGTAAACAGTGGACAATTATCAATCGGCCTGTGGTCATACCCCAATAAGCATAGCAGAATTTATGATTCTATTTGGTTACTCAGACAATTAGGGTATTCTTTTAGGCAAGGGAGAGTCTAGGTATGAGCCCTGGGGCTCTTCCATGGTGGGGTGGGGGGGGGCGGGGTGTGTGTGGGGGTGAGGTGGGGGATGGGAGTGAGGTGATGGGGTGGGGAGATGGGCTGGGGGGTGGGGTGGGGTCTGGTTTTCCAGTTGGTTTGTTGTTTCCATAGATACCGGATATACAGCTGAAAGTCCACAGTCAGGCCCAAGATGGAGTCCTGATTTCAAGATGGAACCTGTTCTGTTTCCTCCATCACAACTAGAGAAGTCCCTGGGTGCCACAACGAAGACCCAACACAGAAAAAAAAAAAGTGTTTGCCCAGTATTCCATTCTTTGGTTGTTTAAACCATTTAACTAGTCATTAGCTATTTAAATGATTTAACTGTAAACTATTTAACTAGTCTTCTCTTAAGAAACACTCAATTATTTCCAATCTTTGATATAAGCAAAACTGCACTGAATAAACTTATATACATGTCATCTTGTACCCATCTTGCAGGTTTGTCTATAAGATAAATTCCAAGAAGTAGGATCGATGGGGCAAGTCTATGTTCTTTAGTGGATTTGCTAGCTATGAACAACTTGCTGTTTTCTGAGGATGTTCCCAGGTGGTTCAGTGGTAAAGAATCCACCAGCAATGCAGGAGACGTGGGTTCAATCCCTGGGTTGGGAAGATCCCCTCGAGAAGGAAATGACAACCCACTCCAGTATTCTTGCCTGGAGAATCCCCATGGACAGAGGAGCCTGACGGGCTATAGTCCATGGGGTCACAAAGAAAGAGTCAGACAAAACTGAGCACGCACGCATGCACAAGGCTGTACCAATGTGTGCACAGTAGTGTACTATGACCACTGAGAGGCAGACTTGATTCAATCATGCATTTCTTAAATATCTTGGATTATGAATCTTCAGTGTGACAGGCAGTGTTTAACTGCAGTAAATTACAGTTGGCACCTCTGGCTTACCTTAGTGTCTCACTTCTCAGTAATGTCCCAGCATTTTCGTGTCCTTGGGCCAGGACCCGCTACCAGACTGGACACAGGGTGCTTGCTCTCATGCAGGCCTGGTTTCCCCAAGATGCTGCTTAATTTTATTGGCTTGAAATAACTTTTTCAGAATAATGCTCTCTTCTATAAAGTCTTGACTGCTTTTAAGGTCATCAGATTGTTACTAAACACAACTTGGATCTGCTTGCCCACAAGCAGTAAGGTCACTCTACTGACACCAGGTTGTGGTAAGGGCAAGTGCAACATTTACTGCGGGCACCAAGCCGGAGCCTAGAGCAGTTAGTGCTTAAAAGGCCTGAACTCCCTGAAAGCTTTCGGGGAAATGTTTATAAAGACATAGTGAGGGAAGGGAGTTGTGGGCTGTGGGATCCACTCACAAATATTCTTCTGATTGGTTGGTGGTGAGGTAATTGGGAGTCAACATCATCAACCTTCTGGTTCCAACCCATCTGGAATCTACATAGGCAGCAGCATACAATTAACTTCTTCTACCTGATGGGGGTTCCAGTATCTAAAACAACTCAAAGGACATGGCTCAGAATAGTATCCATTGTCCTTGAAGAAGAACTAAAAATGGCTTTGACTTTGTTTAATGGCTAAGCTATTATTATTTTGTTTTCCTTTCTCTCTGCATTTTTTCACTTCTCTGATTATATTTACTCTTTGGAACTCAGGGAAGGCCCAGGAAGCCACACTTTTTCTACAGACAAAAGGTAGGCAGAGGACAAGGAAGGGGAGAGGGGTCTTTTCCAACAAGGCCCCAAAGGGTCTTGCTTGGTTACAAAAATCACAGTTAAAACTTGTGACTTCCAGGAGTGTGTACCTGGGAAAGCCCAGTACTCCAGCCACCCCTACATATATCTGTTTGCTTTGAGGCTTGGTTTTTCCTCTTGAGGGTATACAAAGGGTTTCTCTTTTTTGCATTCATGAATATACAAAGACTGCTTCTCAGAGGTACAAACGACACCATCTTACAAGTCTCTGGTCATATTAACCACTGCTTTCAGAAGCTGAAGCAGTCTTGTCTACGGTCATAGCCTCATCTTGGTTCTTTCTAGAAGAGTCTTCAGATGAACCCTTTGCTTGATTCTGCCTCTCCTCTTAGTTCCTCTCTTGAGCAGCATTTCCTTTTATTCTGGGAGGGAGAGCCCAGTAATGGAAACAGTATATTGATTCTGCAGCCTTTGTTGTCTCTCCAAGCCTCAGATTCCTCAGCTGTAAAATGGGATCATTAATAGCATCCTCTAAGCTTCACAGAGCAGTAGTGAGAATGCTCTGTGCACTGAAAAGTGCTGATTATACAGAGTGAAGTAAGCTAGAAGAAAAACACCAATATAGTATACTAATGCATGTATATGGAATTTAGAAAGATGGTAACGATAACCCTGTATGTGAGACAGCAAAAGAGTCACAGATGTATAGAACAGTCTTTTGGACTCTGTGGGAGAGGGAGGGGGGGCATGATTTGGGATAATGGCATTGAAACATGTATAATATCATATAAGAAACGAATCGCCAGTCCAGGTTTGATGCAGGATACGGGATGCTTGGGGCTGGCATACTGGGATGACCCAGAGGGATGGTATGCGGAGGGAGGTGGGAGGGGGGTTCAGGATTGGGAACACGTGTATACCCGTGGTGGATTCATGTTGATGTATGGCAAAACCAATACAATATTGTAAAGTAATTAGCCTCTAATTAAAATAAATAAATTTAAATTTAAAAAAAGAGTATATTTTTTCTAACTTTAAATTAAAAAATTTTATATCAGACTGTAATTACTTTATAATGCTTTGCTAGTTTCTTCTGCCCAATGAAGTGAATTTGCTCTATGTATACATATATTCTCTCCCTCTTAGACCTCCCTCTGACTCACCCATTCTACACATCTGCAAAAAGGAAACATTGAAGACATAAAAAGGGGTCTGAATATTGTGTATTAAAGCATATGTATGAAATCTAAAGAAATGGTACTGATGAACCTATTTGCAGGGGAAGTAGAGAGACACAGACACAGAGAACAGACGTGCTGACTCAGCAGGGGAGGGGAGACTGTGGGACTAATTGACAGAGTACCCTTGAGACAGATATATTACCAAATGTAAAATAGATAGTATTGGGAAGTTGCTGTATAACACCGGGAGCTCAACTGGGTGCTCTGTGACAACCCAGAGGGGTGGGATGGGGTGGGGAGTGGGAGTGAGGTTCAAGAGGGAGGGGGGATATGTTTACTTTTGGCTGATTCACAGTGTTGTTGGGCAGAAACCAACACAGCATTGTAAAGCACTTATCTTCCAATTAAAAGAAAAAAAGTCCACAGTCTAGCTATGCTAATCCCCGCAATTGCTATTTTCCGGTATTTTGTATTCTCTTCCCATCCTTATCCCCACAAAAACAATCAGATACGATCCTGAGCTGAATCACCACTCCCTCCAGGCTGCTCTCTGCCCTTCTGTTCTCCAGCCCATGGGAAGGGAGCAGAACCGAACCCCCTTCAGGAGGATGCAGGGTGAACGATTTATCTCTGAGTGTTTTGAAAGAGATCAGACATTTTATGCAGCATGATCAGGCTGATGTAGAGTTTGCCTAACACCAAACAGATATACACAGAAAAAAAAAAAAACACTCAAAAGAGACTTTGTAGCAGCGATGACCTATTTTTCCAAGTATCTCATAGTTTTGAAAGGGTCTTTATATGTATTAACTCACTCTAACCTTTTAACAGTGCAGGGAGGTAGGTAGGACAGAACTCATTTATTTATTTTTGTTTTCTGGTTGAGGACAAGAAGCCCAAAGAGGCTGAATAATTTGTTCAAGGTTGTGGTTAGTTTGTGCTAGGGTTGGACTTGGAACCCAGATTTGATAGATTCTTTTCTCGATCTTCAAGTTTTTGTTAATTTAATCCTTCATTATAATCTCTGTGCTTGGTGGCTATGTACTAGTATTGCTTTTGTACCCATCTCTCCATGGTATCTCTCAATATACACTCAACTGATAATTTGATTAGTAAAGTAAGCTTGGAAGCTACATATTTGGTTATCTGAAAATCAACAATTGTCAGATATAACTTACTATAACCCTTTCTAATGAACCCTGCTGCTGCTGCTGCTAAGTTGCTTCAGTCGTGTCCGACTCTGTGCGATCCCATAGACAGCAGCCCACCAGGCTCCCCTGTCCCTGGGATTCTCCAGGTAAGAACACTGGAGTGGGTTGCCATGTCCTTCTCTAATGCAGGAAAGTGAAAAGTGAAAGTGAAGTCGCTCAGTCGTATCCGACTCTTCACGACCCCATGGACTGTAGCCTACCAGGCTCCTCCGTCCACGGGATTTTCCAGGCAAGAGTACTGGAGTGGGGTGCCATCGCCTTCTCCTAACGAACCCTACTGAACTACAAATCTGGTGGCTTTGCATTTACTTGGAAGAAAAGGGTTACAGACTTGAGATCTAATAATTCAGATCTAATAGGACCCGACTTTGTATGTTATTAATACTGTAAAGTTTTCCAATCACTTTTATATATTTTATTACATACAGTTCTCACTGCGTCTCTGAGGCAGTTATGACAGCTTTGAAACCCTGATGCATCTGGGTCTGCCACCCTCTGGGGTCACATTTCACTTGAACATGCAGATATGAAGACTCACGTCTCCCTTCTGTGTGGTTCAGAAGGGAGCATTCAATGGTTCTGTGTATTTCCGGGGGAGACAAGCTTGGGGTGGAGAATGGAGAGATGAGTTCTGTTCTGCTTCAGAGGGGCCCTTATGAGGGAAGTTTGCAGCCCCCTGGTCAGTGTCAGCCTACCCTGCTGCCATCTGCTGGCAGGATGCTGTCTGATCCTCATGAGTGCTGTACCCCGCCTGACTGTCACCCTATGGACAGCCTTTCTTCATCCTGACAATTCACTATTCATATCAGATTGCTCTGTATTGCAGACTTTTTTGAAGTTTGGGGGAAAATGGAAGATAATTACACTGCAGGTAGAAAACGACCTTAACTGCCATTCAGATGTTCTTGTTCATAGAAATCTACTAAGCACTTTTCACCGCAGGGAACTTCTTATTCACCTGCTGCCATTTTGTCCAGCCTTCTCACTGCCAACAAGGTCTCCATCTTCCTTTCCGACAACTCTCCACCCTTTTATTCTGGGCCTAAATTTTCTCTTACTTTGGTTTGCAGAGCAATTCCTTTCTTCAGCTTGTTTTTAACCTTATCTTTTCAGACCATGACTCTGGAAGTTCTTACCTTTGATTCTCAATACTTTGATAAAGTATTTTCCTAAATAAAGAGCTATTAGATTTGAATTCCTAGCTATACCAAAGTGACTACAGCTGGTTCTTATATTAAGTATTGATTTTTCTTTCCTTTTCATGAATAATTCTTTCCATTTAGCAGATGAGGAAACTGAGGCTCCAAGTCTATAATTAAATGAGCACCAGAGCTAGTAAGTGGTGGTGCTGAGACCTTATTTTTCCACTCTGTTCTGTTTTTCAAGAGACTTTAATGACACCTTCATTGTTTAATGTTGTCATGATATCAAGCGGTATCTTAATTTATTTTTCTCCATTAGAACTGATTACCTCAAAGAACACTTTTCATTGACTTTCCACTGCTCAGAATGCAAGGAACAAAATCTCCACCCTAAGGAGCGATGGATGTCATAGCTGCTGTTCACATAGCTGAGTCAGGCTGTTTATATTCCTTGTAAAAGTAATTGTCTAATTAATCTTCACCTCAATCACCTAGTCCTGTGCCAAGGTCAAAGATGCAGGTGAATTGCAAATGTGTCCCCATGCACGTGGAACACAGCGCCTATGTCAGTTTGGTTTGACATGGCAATGAATGTTGAGGAGTCAGAAGCTGGAGGTGAAAGAGATGGAGGCCCACCTTTTGCAAATGTGCACAGTGTCTCTACTTTTAGTAACACCAGAAATAAGTATGTTAACCAGGCATGGAAAAATCCTGTTCAGCAAGGGAGGGCTAATTTCCCTAAATTCTACCATTGTTGCAGAAACCAGTACTTGAGAAACCACACACCACACTTGGAGAGTTGGAGAACTTAGGTATATTATGCCGGTGGCCCCAGAGGAGTTAACACTCCAAGCTCTGACCTCCCAACAAAGGGGTTACAGAGTTTTTATATATGGACAGGCGTGATTGAGCAGGTTTGTGGGTTTGTAGGGGCTCGAATGATTGCAAAGAGTGGGACAAGGGTGGGTGAGATAAGATCCAGTTCCTAGTATTGTTGAGTCCCCACTTTCTGAGACCTACATGATCTAGACTTTGCAAGGAGCAAGCTGAGTTACAGAGCCAGAAGGAGAAGGAGGTTATATAAAAATTTTCATTTTTCCTCTTCACCATAAAAAAGGCTCAGCACTGAAGAATTGATGCTTTCAAATTGTGGTGCTGGAAAAGACTCTTGAGAGTCCCTTGGATGGCAAGGAGATCAAACCAGTCAATCCTAAAGGAAATCAACCCTGAATATTCATTGGAAAGACTTATACTAAGGCTGAAGCTCCAATACTTTGGCCACCTGATGCAAAGAGTTGACTCATTAGAAAAGACCCTGATGCTGGGAAAGATTGAAGGCAGGAGGAAAAGAGAGTGACAGAGGATAAGATGATTGGATGGCATCATCGACTCAATGAACTTGAGTTTGAGCAAACTCTAGGAGACATTGAAAGACAGGTAAGTCTGGCGTGCTGCAGTCTATGGGTCACAAAGAGTTGGACATGACTGAGTGACTGAATAACAACAGCAACACATTTACTCATTTACTCAGTATTGAATTAAATGGTAAACTTTTACTCCATTCTTAGGCCTTCGTTTGTTTTTTACTCATCATCCTGCTGTCACAGAGGCAATGACTTAAGTGCAGAAACACCCATACAGACAAGAGTTTTCACATCAATGCTCAAGTTACATCACTGGGCAATCACTGGAAAAGAACTATATCACAGCAGGTCACTGATTTGTGGGCTAAGCTTAGGAGAAAGAAATAAGGGAAAGGATCCTTAGAGATGGATTATATATCTTTTAGGAGAGAGAATCAAGTGTGTGCTTTTTAATTTGATTTTCTTATTCGACAGTTATTCACTGGGCCAGGTACAGTGTTAAATACAGGAAAAGCAATACATAAGATGCTGAGCCTGTTGTCAGAAGCTGAGGGTAAACAGGTGATTATGTTATGACTGCACAGATGAGCTGACAGGTGATGGGAGAGAGGTAAAAATCCAGGGTGCTGTGAGACCCTAGAGCAGCACAGTCTTGGTGGGCAGAGAGAGCTTCTTTGAGGAAGTGTCACCTAGAAGAACCCTACGGGGCCTTCTTGGAACAGATTCCCCACCCCCATGTCCTCCACCTACCACTTGTCTGTAGAAAACTTCAGCCTCTTAGAACTTCTCACTTCTCTGAATTCCAAAGACTAAATTTAATCAGAGAAGTGAAAAAATGCAGAAAGAAAGGAAAACAGACAAGCAAGACAAAATAATAGCCCAGCCATTAAACAAAGTCAAGGACTTTTAGTTCAAGGACTATGAATAATATTCTGAGCCGTGTCCTTTGAGCTATTGTGCAGATGCTGAAACCCCCGGCAGGTGGGAGAAGTTAACTGTGTGCTCCCCACAAGCACGGAGACCTCCAGACTGGTTGGAACCAGAAGGTTGATGATGTCACCTCCCAGTTACCCCACCACTAACCAATCAGAAGAATGTTTACATGCTGATCCCGCACCCCACAATCCCCTCCCTCCTCCTGTTTTTAAAACATTTCCCTGAAAGCGATCAAGGATCAGTCTTTTAAGTACAACTGTCTTGACTCCTTCCCTGAAAGTGTTAGTCACTCAGTTGTGTTCGACTCTTTGCAACCCCATGGACTATATATTCTGCCATCTCCTCTGTCCATAGGATTCTCCAGGTAAGAATACTGGAGTGGGTAGCCAGTCCCTTCTGCAGGGGATTTTCCAGACCCAGGGATCGAACCCAGGTCTCCTGCATTGCAGGCAGCTTCTTTACCATCTGAGCCACCAGGGAAGCTGGTTCCTTGCAATAAAGGATGCACTTTCCTTCATCAAACCCAGAGTCAGTAGATTGGCTTTACTGTGTGCCAGCAAATAGAACCAAGTTTGGATTGCTAAATGGAAGTAAGCTGGTATCTGAAGGATGAGAAGGAGTTTGTTAGGCAAAAAGAGAGGTGCAAGTGGATGTTCTAAACAAATGGGACAGCAAAGTTCAGAGGTTGGAAGAAGAATTGTGAGAGCAACTGCTGCTGCTGCTGCTAAATCGCTTCAGTCGTGTCCGACTCTGTGCGACCCCATAGATGGCAGCCCACCAGGCTCTCCCGTCCCTGGGATTTTCCAGGCAAGAACACTGGAGTGGGTTGCCATTTCCTTCTCCAATGCAGGAAAGTGAAAAGTGAAAGTGAAGTCGTTCAGTCGTGTCCGATTCTTAGCGACCCCATGGACTGCAGCCTACCAGGCTCCTCCATCCATGGGGTTTTCCAGGCAAGAGTACTGGAGTGGGGTGCCATTGCCTTCTCCGGTGAGAGCAACTAGGTGTGGTCAAAGGGGAAGAAAGAAAATAAGGATTAGTTTTGGACTCAGTGAGGTTGAGATACTTTAGAAGCATCTAAGTAAAGATGCTCAAGAGAAAAATGGAGCAGACACTTGGGGAATGAGCACTGCATGATCTCAGGAAAACCTTCTAGGGGACTGGTCCAGGAGATGTCAAAGTCAGGCAGAGCTGGTGGGATGTGGCACATGGTAAATGTGGCATGTCTGCTGGCCAGATTCAGCTTCAGGATGGCCACTTTGAGACCCTGAAAAGAAATCAATTCATTGCATTTGCAGATGAAGAAACTTGACAACCATGGTTCAGTGACTTGCCCGGTGACTCATCTTTGGTTATTGTCAAAGCAGAGAGAAAACACACATGAGTCCTGAGTGCTTTCCCATGCTCCACCCTGCTTCAGTTTAGAATAGGCATTCACAACCCCCAGTTTGGTGCCAGGTTTCAGGTGAGGTGAGGAAGACCGGATACTCATTTATCTGCCAGGATAAAGTCATGAAAATTCTCCATGCTGTAACTGATCCACTTTGCTTATGCCTGAAACTAACACAACATTGTAAATCAACTATACCCCAATAATTTTTTTTTTTTTTAAGTAGAGAATACAATTCACATGAGCCTATCTAGGAAGCAGAAACAGACTCACAGACATAGAGAACAGACTTGTGGTTGCTAAGGGGGAGGAAAGGTTGGGGAGGGATGAAGTGGGGATTTGGGGTTAGCAGATGCAAACTATTGTGTATAGAATGGATAAACAACAAGGTCCTATTATATAGCACAGGGATCTATATTCAATATCCTGTGATAAGCCATAACGAAAAGGAACCAGGAAAAGAGTATATATATATATATATATATATATATATATATATATATTGAGTCACTTTTCTGTACAGCAGAAATTAAACACAACTTTGTAAATCACCTAAACTTCGATAGAATTAAAAAAATAAAACCCACTCTCCATGCTGTACAGAAGAAATAAGGCTTTTCATGCACTTTTTTCTCTTTCTTTTGTGAACAGAGGACAGTGTGTGTGCTTTTCCTCCACTTGGTACAAATGGTATACTCATACCCCTGATTCACAGAACATTCCAGAGTCTCCCAGAAACCTCTGGAATCCTTTGATAACACAGACCTCACATTAGAGAGTAACATTCCCACTCAACTCAGCTAGCACTTTTGGGGCTGCTGCTGCTGCTGCTGCTAAGTTGATTCAGTTGTGTCCGATTCTGTGCAACCCCATAGATGTCAGCCCACCAGGCTCCCCTGTCCCTGGGATTCTCCAGGCAAGAGCACTGGAGTGGGTTGCATTTCCTTCTCCAATGTGTGAAAGTGAAAAGTGAAAGTGAAGTCTCTCAGTCGTGTCCGACTCTTTGCGACCCCATGGACTGCAGCCTACCAGGCTCCTCCGCCCATGGGATTTTCCAGGTAAGAGTACTGGAGTGGGTTGCCATTGCCTTCTCCTACTTTGGGGGCTAGCACTGGGCAAATGGGCTTCCCAGATGGTGCTAGTGGTAAAGAATCCATCTACCAATGCAGGAGACTTAAAAGATGTGGGTTCGATCCCTGGGTCTGGAAGGTCCCCTGGCGAAGGGCATGGCAACCCACTCTAGGATTCTTGCCTGGAGAGTCCCTTGGACAGAGGAGCCTGGTAGGCTACAGTCCATAGGGTCGCAAATAGTCGGACACGACTGAAGCAACTTGGCACGCACACAATCTGCAAAAACTGTTTTTAGTTTCTTTTCATTGGGAAGGTAAGAGGTTGAGGGTGACTGGCTGCTTCATATTAGGGCACAAATAATACCAAACTTGTCTTTTACATCTTGAGGAACATCTTAAAACTCTTCACAAGCCACCAAAGCTTTGGGGGAAAACAACAAACAGTTTTCTCTCAAAGCTTGCCAAGCATAGCCGGGCCCCTTGCGTCCTCCGAGGCGGGGGCAGGCCTCCAGAGCTTTGAGGGCCTAGAGAAACATGAATGGACACAGTAAATTCCTTCATTCTTTCATGTTTTGAATAACAAAGATTTTACTGTATGGCGTTGCCAGATCTGGTTCTCCTTTAAAAAATTCTTTAAACTGAATTTCCTTTTGGCCTCAGGCAGGACAAGCCCATTTCATTCACTGCCTTGGGCACAGGAAGTGACACACCTTTGTCTCTTTTTGAGTACTCTGTGCAGAGAGGCCAATACTAGGATAGCGTTTGGAGAAAAGAGTTTCACTCAGAGATCAATCAGAAAGAAGACAGTAGGTAAAGCCCTCAAGTCTGTCTCCTGGATCCAGGGTGCAGTGTGAGATGTAAGGAGTTGGGGGGAATTTCAAACTTGGAAGCTGGTTGCTGGTCTTGAATCAGTCCACACAAGCTATTCCTGCTGCTGGAGTCAAATTTTCCTTACTGAAGAACTTCTTGCTTGCTATGGAGAAGGAAATGGCAACCCACTCCAGTGTTCTTGCCTGGAGAATCCCAGGGACAGGGGAGCCTGGTGGGCTGCCGTCTCTGGGGTCGCACAGAGTCGGACACGACTGAAGCGACTTAGCAGCAGCAGCAGCAAGGGGTTCTGGAGGCAGCATTTCTATTCTTTAGGCTCTGCAGATGGAGGGTTCTTGGTTCCAGGTCATCCTGGCAGCATGGGTTCCCTTCGTGCATATGCGCAATGCTGTCTCTAAAAACCATTCAAGGTTTGATTAATCAGCCTAAGGAGGCAAAACCAGTTAAAACTGGCCAGTGTTTTACACATTAATTTACTGCCCTGCTTCCCTTTCCTTGCTTTTTTTCCCTCTTCTTGTTTCTATTTCTAGCTTCCCCTTTCTTGCTTTTTTCCCACTTTCTTATCTTGCTTCTTGACTCTTTTTCTCTAAAAATTTTTTATTGTAATATTGTGAATTTACAATATTATATTAATTTCAGCTGTACAACATTGTGATTCCATATTTTAAAAGATTTATACTCCATAGAGATCTCTTCAAGAAAATTAGAGATACCAAGGGAACATTTCATGCAAAGATGGGCACAATAAAGGACAGAAATGGTATAGACCTAACAGAAGCAGAAGATATTAAGAAGAGGTGGCAAGAATACACAGAAGAGCTATACAGAAAAGATCTTCACGACCCAGAAAATCACGATGATGTGATCACTCACCTAGAGCCAGACATCCTGGAATGTGAAGTCAAGTGGGCCTTAGGAAGCATCACTTTGAACAAAGCTAGTGGGGGTGATAGAATTCCAGTTGAGCTATTTCAAATCCTGAAAGATGATGTTGTGAAAGTGCTGCACTCAATATGCCAGCAAATTTGGAAAACTCAGCAGTGGCCACAGGACTGGAAAAGGTCAGTTTTCATTCCAATCCCAAAGAAAGGCAATGCCAAAGAATGCTCAAACTACCGCACAATTGCACTCATCTCACATGCTAGTAAAGTAAGGCTCAAAATTCTCCAAGCCAGGCTTCAGCAATATGTGAATCGTGAACTTCCTGATGTTCAAGCTGGTTTTCAAAAAGGCAGAGGAACCAGAGATCAAATTGCCAACATCCACTGGATCATCAAAAAAGCCAGGGAGTTCCAGAAAAACATCTATTTCTGCTTTATTGACTATGGCAAAGCCTTTGACTGTGTGGATCACAATAAACTGTGGAAAATTCTGAAAGAGATGGGAGTACCAGACCACCTGACCTGCCTCTTGAGAAACCTGTTTGCAAATCAGGAAGCAACAGTTAGAACTGGACATGGAACAACAGACTGGTTCCAAATAGGAAAAGGAGTACATCAAGGCTGTATATTGTCACCCTTCTTATTTAACTTATATGCAGAGTACATCATGAGAAACACTGGGCTGGAGGAAGCACAAGCTGGAACCAAGATTGCCAGGAGAAATATCAATAACCTCAGATATGCAGATGACACCACCCTTATGGCAGAAAGTGAAGAAGAACTAAAGAGCCTCTTGATGAAAGTGAAAGAGGAGAGTGAAAAGTTGGCTTAAAGCTCAACATTCAGAAAACGAAGATCATGGCATCTGGTCCTATCACTTCATGGGAAATAGATGGGGAAACAGTGGAAACAGTGGCTGACTTTATTTTGGGGGGCTCCAAAATCATTGCAGATGGTGATTGCTGCCATGAAATTAAAAGACGCTTCCTCCTTGGAAGGAAAGTTATGACCAACCTAGATAGCATATTCAAAAGCAGAGACATTACTTTGCCAACAAAGGTCCGTCTCTTCAAGGCTATGGTTTTTCCAGTAGTCATGTATGGATGTGAGAGTTGGACTGTGAAGAAAGCTGAGCACCAAAGAATTGATGCTTTTGAACTGTGGTATTGGAGAAGACTCTTGAGAGTCCCTTGGACTGCAAGGAGATCCAATCAGTCCATCCTAAAGGAGATCAGTCCTGAGTGTTCATTGGAAGGACTGATGTTGAAGCTGAAACTCCAATAGTTTGGCCACCTGATGTGAAGAGCTGACTCACTTGAAAAGACCCTAATGCTGGGAAAGATTGAGGGCAGGAGGAGAAGGGGATGACAGAGAATGAGATGGTTGGATGGCATCACTGACTTGATGGACATGGGTTTGGGTGTACTCTGGGAGTTGGTGATGGACAGGGAGGCCTGGCGTGCTGTGGTTCATGGGGCCACAAAGAGTCGGACACGACTGAGCGACTGAACTGAACTGAACTGATACTCCATTTAAAGTTACTATAAAATATTGGCTATATTCCCTGTGCTGTACCATATACCCTTGTTGCTTATTTATTTTATACATAGTAGTTTGTACCTATTTATCCCCTGCCACATGCTGCCCCACCTCACTTTCCTCTCCACACTAGTAAACACTAGTTTATTCTCTTTATTCCTGGAAAACTGGGGCTCAGAATTTCCTGTCTAAAATAGGAAATTCTTCATATTTCAGCCCGGAAACTTGGGGCACAGATAAAAATATGGGAAATACATTTACACAGTTAACACATTTTGAATTGTTTTTGAAGAAATCATCAAAATTTTTATATGTCTTATGGTACTCATTATCAGAGTACTCCTTATGAGAACGAGTATCAGAGGTACTCACTATCAGAACGTGGACTTGGTAAAACGTGACTTTCGCATGGCTTTCTTGTCCATATTTATCTTGTTGGTAGATTCATTGGCTTCTTTTGACTAATTAGTTCTTTCTGAAGCAAAGATTAAAATGGTATATCTAGTTCATGTGGTTTTTAATAATTTCATGCAAAGTAATTTATCAGTTGATGTTTCTATTGTATATAATTTCCCATTTTCATTTTGTCACTTTTTTCTTCTTGTTGTTTGTAGCTATACATCAAATTTTTTTTTAATTGCAGTAGAGTCTGTATTTGTGTTGCAATACAACATAGTGATTCAATATTTTTATGGCATAGGGTTTATTTAAATATTAC
Organism: Bos mutus; assembly: GCF_027580195.1. NCBI lineage: Eukaryota > Metazoa > Chordata > Mammalia > Artiodactyla > Bovidae > Bos > Bos mutus. The sequence goes on along the minus strand of NC_091618.1, from coordinate 72,330,850 downwards.
CAAGTTGTGAGCTGTTTGGAGATGAATTGCTTGTGGGTATCTTGGTTTGCAAATATTTCTTTGCTTTCTGGGTTGCTTTCTTTCATTCCTTAAGGCCCTTCTTATGGGCACCTGCTTTGAAACTGAAGTAGGTCATGTTTTCCTGGTTTTGGGTTTATTTCCCATTGCTCTATGAGATTGATTCAAAAAGACCTTGCAATAATGTCATCCAAACTCAAAAAGACCTTGTAGTTTATATCATCACATGTCCTACCTATGTTTTCCTTAAGACTTTCATAGACCCCCTCCTGACCTTTAGAAATCTATTAATTGGAGTTAATTCTGTGTATGGTGTTAGAATGTTCTAACCTCATTCTCATTTTCTTTGTTTTAATAACCCTCACAAGATCCTTCAGAGTGTCTCTTACCAATGTATATCCCCAGCATCAGGAGAGGAATATTCCCTTTTCTCCACACCTTCTCCATCAGTTAGTGTTTGTGAAGTTTCTGACAATGGCCATTCTGAGTGCTGTGAGGTGATTTCTGCTGAAACTTCCTGTGGTTTCAATTTGCACTTCTAATATTTAGCGAAATTGACCTCTTTTCATGTGGTTTATTTTCAAGGGTGAGTTCATGTTACGTCTCGAGGAGGCTTCTTATAACTCAGCCCTGTTTTGAATTCTTTTCTCATAACTACCCCTAGGACGTTTGTTGAGATCAGCTGTTTTTGACTTACAGACCCTTTGGCCTTGAGAATACTCAGTGCCCGTCAGCACACTTGCTCCTTGGAAGAAAAGCTATGACCAACCTAGACAGCATATTAAAAAGCAGAAATATTACCTTGCCAAGCGAGGTCCATCTAGTCAAGGCTATGGTTTTCCAGTGGTCATGTATGGATGTGAGAGTTGGACTGTGAAGAAAGCTGAGCACCAAAGAACTGATGCTTTTGAAATGTGGTGTTGGAGAAGACTCTTGAGAGTCCTTTGGACTGCAAAGAGATCCAACCAGTTCATCCTAAAGGAAATCAGTCCTGAATATTCATTGGAAGGACTGATGTTGAAGCTGAACCTCCAATACTTTGGCCACTTGATGCGAAGAGCTGACTCACTGAAAAAGACCCTGATGCTGGGAAAGATTGAAGGCAGGAGTAAGGAGTGACAGAGGATGAGATGGTTGGATGGCATCACCGACTCGAGGGATATGAGTTTGAGTAGGCTCCGGGAGTTGCTGATGGACAGGGAAGCCTGGTGTGCTGCAGTCCATGGGGCCGAAAAGAGTTGGATACCACTGAGCAACTGAACTGAACTGAACTGGATCAGCACAGCTTTTCAAGATGTCATTACAGAAAATGGCCACAAAGCAGCAGCATTATTTAACCTGATACATTCCCCTCCCCCCACCCACCCCCCGACCCTCCATCGCCCGTCATTTCTGTGTGCTTTTACATTGGAATAGAGGTGATTTCTTTCTTTCTTTCTTTTTTTTTCCCATGGGGATGGTCTGCTGGTAGGGATTGGGGGTAGGAGGAGAAGGGGATGACAGAGGATGAGATGGCTGGATGGCATCACCGACTTGACAGACTTGAGTTTGAGTGAACTCCGGGAGTTGGTGATGGACAGGGAGGCCTGCTGCTGCTGCTGCTGCTGCTAAGTCGCTTCAGTTGTGTCTGACTCTGTGTGACCCCATAGATGGCAGCCCACCAGGATCTGCCTGGCGTGTTGCAATTATTCATAGGGTCACACAGAGTCGGACACGACTGAGTGACTGAACTGAACTGAACTGAGAGGTGATTTCTGATTTTATGTGTGTTTCAGGTGTACATGAACTTGATTCATTAATGCATGAACAATTATCTATTCTCTTTCAAGTTCTTGTTCCCATCTAGGTGATTACAGTGTGTTCAGTAAACTTCTACCTGCTATTCAGTAGGTCGTTTTCCATCACCTATTAGATACATGTATGTGTGTCTACATGAATTCAAATCTCTTAATTTACTTTGCCTGTATCTAGAGATTGATGGAGAAGGCAATGGCACACCACTCCAGTACTCTTGCCTGGAAAATCCCATGGATGGAGGAGCCTGGTGGGCTGCAGTCCATGGGGTCGCTAAGAGTCGGACACGACTGAGCGACTTCACTTTCACTTTTCACTTTCATGCATTGGAGAAGGAAATGGCAACCCACTCCAGTGTTCTTGCCTGGAGAATCCCAGGGATAGGGGAGCCTGGTGGGCTGCTGTCTATGGGGTCGCGCAGAGTTGGGCACGACTGAAGTGACTTAGCAGCAGCAGCAGCAGAGATTGAGGGCTCCTGCAGAGGGCAAGAGGCACTCCAGAAACATCGTGAGGTCACACTGCCTGCCACATCCTCCCAGGACTCTGAGCCCCACAACAATCCAGCCTTGGGGGACCCAGGCCTGAGGTCTCCAGAGATGTGATTCCAGTCAAAGTAACCATGGGATGAGGGGAATAGAGTCAGCATATGTTCTATACTTATTGTGTTTATACAGTTATTTGAACTTGAGTATATACGGGGGAGCCTGGTGGGCTGCCGTCTATGGGGTCGCACAGAGTCGGACATGACTGAAGCGACTTAGCAGCAGCAGCAGCATATAGGTGAATTACAAGGCAGTGGGTGTTTTGTTTTTTGCTTTTTTCAATTCATAGCCACTCCATTCACTTACACATAGATGTGTATATGCTGTATTTCAGGCACTGTTCCTGTATTGATTATTACAGAAATTGGAGTATCATTCCTAGTGTTACCCAGTGGGTCCTTGTGATTTGTTTTCTAAATAGTAGTATGCACATGTTAGTCAAGTAGCTCATTTTCATGTGCCCAACACCTTTTTTCTCTGCTAACAGTAAGTGAGAAGAGTTTTTCCCAAGTCTGTGAACTATTAATCTTGGCTTAAGGAGCTCATATGTATCCATTTTTAGGTTCCACCTAGAAGTGACGTCATATTTGTCGCTGCCTGTCTCTTACGCCACTTGCTATGATCATCTCTGTCTTCTTGCCTGTGCCTGAGCTTGGCATTGTTTCATTGCTCCTTATGGCTGATTAATCTACCATTGTGTGTATAGAACCCATTTTCTTTATTCATTTCTGTGTCCTTGTACACTTAATTTGCAGCCATGTCCTTGCTATGGAAACTGGTCTGGCAGGGATGGCATGGCTACCCTTTGTCTTTGAAAATGTTGCTTTTCCCTGACTGTATGCCCAGGCATGTGAATGCTATTTCCTAAGGCACTTCCATGTTTTGTTTCTAACCATCCTCCATGTTGTTCTTTCTAGTGAGTGAAACAATGGACATTTTTAGTAATCCCATTCAAATTAATCTCTTGATGGGAATTCTGTTCCTGAAACTTCCCCATTTTTATTTTGCTAACCTTCATTCTTGATTATTGCTTTTGTTTGTAGGTATCCATCACTCCTTTTCAACTGGGGTACAGTTGATTCACATTACTGTATTTGCTTTGGGATACAACAGAATGATTCAATATTTTAATGGAATGCAAATGCCAAGTTGTTTCAGTTGTGTCCAACTCTTTGCAGCCCCATGGGTGGTAGTCCACCAGGCTCCTCTGTCTATGGGATTTTCCAGGCAAGAATACTGGAGTGGGTTTCCATTTCCTTCTCCATTTAATGGAATATCTACCATTTAAAGCTATATGTCAAGGCTGTATATTGTCACCCTGCTTATTTAACTTATATGCAAAGTACATCAGGAAAAATGCCAGCTTGGATGAAGCACAAGCTGGCATCAAGATTGCCAGAAGAAATATCAATAACCTCAGATATGTAGATGAAACCACCCTTATGGCTGAAAGTGAAGAAGAACTAAGAGCCTCTTGATTAAAGTGAAAGAGGAGAGTGAAAAAGTTGGCTTAAAATTCAACATTCAGAAAAGTAAGATCATGGTATCCGGTCCCATAGCAAATAGATGGGAAAACAATGGAAACAGTGAGAGACTTTATTTTGGGGGGCTCCAAAATCATTGCAGATGGTGACTGCAGCCATGAAATTAAAAGACACTTGCTCCGTGGAAGAAAAGCTGTGACCAACCTAGACAGCATATTAAAAAGCAGAGACATTATTTTACCAACAAAGGTCTATCTAGTCGAAGCTGTGGTTTTTCCAGTGGTCATGTATGGATGTGATAGTTGGACTATAAAGAAAGCCGAGCACCAAAGAATTGATGCTTTTGAACTGTGGTATTGGAGAAGACTCTTGAGAGTCCCTTGGACTGCAAGGAGATCAAACCAGTCAATCCTAAAAGAAATGAGTCCTGAATATTTATTGGAAGGACTGATGCTGAAGCTGAAACTCCAATACTTTGGCCACCTGATGCAAAGAACTGACTCCTTGGAAAAGACCCTGATGCTGGGAAAGATTGAAGGCAGAAGTAAGGAGTGGCAGAGGATGAGATGGTTGGATGGCGTCACTGATGTGATGGACTTGAGTTTGAATAGGCAGGCTCCGGGAGTTGGTAATGGACGGGGAAGCCTGGTGTGCTGCAGTCCATGGGGTTGTAAAAGTCAGACATGACTGAGCAACTGAACTGAACTGAAAGATGTTATAACATCTTGGCTATATTTCTCTCTGATGCATACTATATCCTATTTTCTTCTTACATTATACATAGTAATTTTTGTCTCAATTTTTACTTCAATCTGGCAACACCCACAACCAAATCCCCACAGGCATCCATTTTCTGGATTTGTGAGTCTCTTTCTGCTTCATAGATAAGTCCATTTATGTCTTATTTTAGATGGAACTTAAATGTGATTTCTTATGGCAATTTTCTCTGTGTTTCTGACAACCTAGCCTTAGATGAGAATATGTAAATATATTTTTCTGAGAAGAGTGTAATTTTGGGGAATAGTATAATGTCAAATAGAAGTTTATTCTCTAGATCTATGAGTCTGTTTCTGTTTTGTTATATTATTTATATTATAATATTTGTTTGTTTTACTTTTTCAATTCCACATATGAATGATAAGGTACAGGTTTGTTTTTCTCTGTCTGACTTTTATTTCACTAAGCATAATACCCTGTATGTCTATCCATGTTGCTGAAAATGACATTATTTCATTCTTCTTAATTGCTGAGTAATATTCCATTATATGTATATACACACACACACACACACACACTCATCTTTATCCATTCATCTGTCCATGAACACTTAGATTGTTTCCATACTTTGGTTTTTGTAAGTAATGCTGCTATGAACATTGGGGTGCATGCATCTTTTCAAATTAGTGTTTGCTTCTCTAGTCTTGCTTCTTTTTCTTGGTTCCTTTTCCCCTCCTATTCTGTATCACTTTTCTCATTTCTCTTTTGTTGTTTCCGATGATGGCTGGGCAACTTCAGTGGCCATTACACTGCTTTCCCTGGTGCTTACCCATCCTACAGCAGTCTGGGGTTCTCTGCTCTGTTATATCAAGAAAGAAAAGCTATGACCATGAAGGTAGGGGCTGGCGAATGTGTTTCTGGCTGAAAATCTGTCAAGGAAAAAGGCCTTTTTGGTATGTGAAGAGGGGGCTGGAGATGTACATCAAGGGATCATCTCATGATTGAAAAGTGAGTTTGGTCCTCTCAGTCCGACGCCTCTAACTTCACAGCGATGAAGTCACTTTATTCTCAATGACATTCTCAGGCTGTGGTTCTTTCCTCTTCTCGAGGCAGAATTAATTGCTTCTTCATCTTTGATGCCTTTGCTTTCATGTATTCTTGTGTTGGGGCACTATCACCTCGGAATAGAATTGGTTGTCTGGGGTCTGCTTCTTCCCTTCCACAGTTGAGCATGTATACATTCGCTCACAACACACACACACACACACACACACACACACACACACACACACTCTTCTTTGAAGCCTTTGTTCATCTCTATTTTTCCTTACTTGGTGCCTGGAACATAATAAGACATCAGTAAATGTTTGCTACATGAATAAGTGACTGAATGAGAGTTGTTCCACCTAGGATTGCCTCCCTCTCTGTCCACGAGTTCTTACCTGTGTGTTCCCTGTTATGAAAACAGACATATACGTTTCAATGTTTTTTCAAGGTCCTGCTGGGACCTTGGACTGGCTCAGACATTTGATTTTCCAAACCATGGCAATGCAAGAGTGAATACAATGGGTTATGTGTTTCCCTGCACTGGTGTTATAGATAAGTGTCTTCTCGTCTTAATCTATACAGAATGATTTCCCCATGTGCCCCTCTTCAGCAATCCAGTTATTTTGTAGTGTTTCTGATCAAGTGTGCTTGTACTTCTCTCCTAAGTGACATGTCTCCATTGGCCGCCTGTGTTGCCTAATTATGGTGCAACCTTGGGTTAACTCCTCCTCAAGCTGACTGTCCATCTTACCTTTTCCTCCACTGTTTTTTATCCCTGCAATAATTTCCAAGCCATGGCAGCTACCCGGGACATGGTCATTTTGTACTGAGCTTCCCTTCTTGTAGCTGAGTGAGTGGCAGGTCGGGGCGGGGGGTGGCGGCGTGGGGGCAGGGTGCTGTTTCCTACCTTCCTGAAGATATTGAAGGGAGTCTCCTGGCATCTCTAAAGGTGGTGTGAAACAGATTCATGTGTATTTGTGCCTGTGTATTAAGCCTGTGAGTGCGTGTGTGCTCAGTTGTGTCTGACTCTTTGGAATCTGGTGGACTGTAGCCTGCCAGGCTCCTCTGTCTGTGGGATTCTCCAGGCAAGGATTCGAGTGGGTTGCCATGACCTCCTCCAGGGGATCTTCCTGAACCAGAGATTGATCCTGGGTCTTCTGCATTGCAGGTGAACTCTTTACCGCTGAGCCACTGGGGAAGCACATGTATTAAGCCTAAACTACTCATATTATAAAAATCTGATTGTGGTCAAAGGAGTGAGTTCAGCACACAGAAATCAAAATTTTTTTTAAAAAATGAGTGCTTTCCTTTCTAAAGTGGTATCAATGTTGGTGTCTACCCAGATCGGAGTCATTTTGCAGATGTCTGGGCTCTCCTAGTTCACCAGCATTCTGCCATCTGACAGCTGATAATTCAGAATTTGCTGATTCAGAGGCTGCTTATGGCTACAGAAATTTTAATCCACTTACTGTCTATAACTGATAGCTCCTCTGGTTATGTATAATCCCCCATAGGAGCGCTGAGCCTTGCATATGCCAGGTTTTTGACAAGTGATTTTTGCACATATAGGATTAAATTATTTCACAGGGGAGAAAAAAGAACAAGGAATGGGAACATTGAAGGCTCCAGAAAAGGGGAGAGCAAGGTCACAGTAGCTCTTTTTTCTCAGATCCTACAGGAATCTCTGTAAGTTTTCTGGCTTAGGGAAATGACTCTGATATATCAGAATATTTTCCTAAGATTGCCCTTTTCAAAGACCACAAGCCTAAAGGTTTGAACCCAAAAGGAACAGTTCAGAGTCAGGGCTCCAGAAAACTCTTCAGTCATAGAAATCTTTGTAGATACCCTTCCTCTTATTTTTGCAATACCTTATTTGCTGAAGCACCTGGTATGTTTATTATTTTGACTGTTAGTGGTGTCCTTTAGATGAATGTAGCCACTATGAAGAACAGTATGGAGGTTTCTTAAAAAACTCATAATAAAACTGTCATATGACCCAGAAATCCCGTTCCTGGGCACACTCCCGGAGAAAACCATAATTCAAGGAGGCACATGTACCTCAATGTTCATTGCAGCACTATTTACTATAGCCAGGACGTGGAAACAACCTATATGTCCATCAACAGAGGAATGGAGAAAGAAGATGTGGTACATATATACAATGGAATATTACTTAGCCATGAAAAGGAATGGAACAGTGCCACTTGCAGAGATGTGGCTAGACCTAGAGACTGTCAGACAGAGTAAAGTTAAGTCAGAAAGAGATAATCTCTAGGTTTCTTAATGACAGGGATTTGACTTCATTCATTATGGTAACTGTGCCTGTTATATACCAAGTATTCAAAGTCCTTAGCTATGAATGTTGTGATAAAATGTGGCAATCAGAGAACTGACAAACCAGCATTTTTCAGGTCCTCTTCTAATACAAAAGAGAGATAGAGATAAAGTTACAGTGACAGTGTAGCAGAGAGAAATGCCACAGGAGAAGGGGAGTCTGGGCCACCGAAGTGTTTACATGTAGAGGAACCAGTGTGTAGCTGAGGCCAGTAGACCTTGGCAGGCTGTGCTGGGGTGGTGTCATGCTTTAGAAGCTTGGTGATCGGGGGATCATACAGCAAAGCAAGCTGTAATCCTAACATAAGCCAGGAGGATCACCTTGGTGCTCAGAACATGGTCAAGGTGTCCAAAAGCATCACTCAAAGCATATCACCACTGACCTCAATGGGACCAGTGTTGATTCTGTGATTACATTTGGAGTGATGGTGCCAGTGGTCAAATTGAACCTTACAGTTCTCTCTCTACTTGGCATTTGGAAGTCACATGGACTCTGGGTCTGAAAAAGGGTCTAGAATATCAAAGAATCACAGTAAATGTGGGTCTTGAGAAGGAGCATCTGGACTTTCTATTGGTAAGAACAGTTTAGTGCACCAGTGATTAACTGGAAAAACAAAAAGAAGTTTTTTTTTTTTGGTCCCAGGTTGAGGTGACCAGACATAAAGTTTCAAATGTAAAATCTGAAACATCTATGAAATATCAAGGTGGAGGTTCCAGAAGGCACATATGAGCCTATAAACAAGGACAGGATGGGGGTGGAAATAAAAGCTTGAAAATCATCAGCATATAGATAAGACAGTCTTGTATTTAGCTTAATATCCCAGTACCTATAGAGGAGGGGTGAAAAATCAGCCTTTGTTGAATGAACAACTTGATGAATAAGTGAATGAGTCATGTTCCAACGACAAAGTAGAATAATTAGTTTTTTCAAGCAAATATATTAGGAATTTTCATCTAGATTTTTCTCTACTTCAAAGTAATCATCTTGGATGTATTCCTGCAATATCTTTATTGCTCAAGGCAGTTTCGAGCTCCTGTAGGAATTAATTGCATTCAGAGCACATGTTTTTACTTATCTTCAGTGGTGACGACTTTTTATCCTTTGAGGAGGATTGTGATTTTTGGAAACAACTGAAAGCAATTCATAGCCATATTTGGTGAATGATTTGGGAAACAGGAGAGAGAACACAATTTTGGTCATTAACAGTTTTAAATTTTAAAGTGAAAGAGCTTAGTTCCTAGTTCTGAAGTCAGTTTTAAAATAGGAGCACGAAAACCACAGCCTCCCAAGGTGATTACTTTGAAGCCCATATTGTATTTATTTTAGTATAAAGACCTAAAACAAAAGAACATTTATTTTTAAAAATATTTATTTAAAAATTTCATTAAGTATAATGTGAAGATCTTCAGCGTGGACCAAAAGTATGCTTCCTCAACTTTCTGTTCTTCCTCATTGGAATTCACCTTCTCTTTCTTTTTTGTCCCAATCCATATATCATTCCTTGAGTCATAACAGCTGGGTTGTTTAAAATGCCCTATGAGTAGACATAAGTACTGCTAACGATAGGACAGACTCTGGCAAATGGCAGGAGATGGGGTTGATACCTCACTACACTTTGATTCTTGTGTCTTTCGTTACATTGTGCATGCATGCCTGCATGCTAAGCTGCTTCAGCCATGTCTGACTCTTTGTGACCCTATGGGCTGTAGCCTCTCAGCCTCCTCTGTCCATGGGATTCTCCAGGCAATAATACTGGAGTGGATTGCCTTCCCATACTCCAGGTGATCTTCCCAACCCAGCGATTGAACCTGCATTTCTTATGTCTCCTGCTTTGGCAGTTGGGTTCTTTACACTAGCATCACCTGGAAAGTTCCTATTGCGGGGATGGTAGGAAAAAACCCAATGGTAAGCTCAGAAGACCTGGGTTCCAGTTCTGCCAACATTAAAAATGTTATTACTTTTCCTTCTACTATTACTGCTGCTGCTATGATTACTAGTGTGTCTGTATTTTAGGTTTACACAAAATTATGTATATTTTGTCCAATTAATCTTCACAATAGTCCTGTGAAATAGGAAGACATCAGTGGATCCATTTTCAGATAAGTAAAATGAGTACAAAGTAAACTTTCAATATTCAATCAAGAACAACATTGGACATCTTAGTTTAGATCTTGGAGCTAGACCCTGTAAGACTCATTTTATACTCTTTTCTTTTAATAGGGTGCAATATGTCATTATGTTATCACAGTATAGCTCTATATTTCATGAATTCCTCAGAAATGGGATCCTAGGGAAATACTCTCTCCTGGTAAGAGTTATAATACGTGCAACAAACAAGTTACATAAAGTCAAATACTTAAGGAAAAGATTAAGTCATGCAAGTGTTTGGAGCATATTGTAGTCTTCCTACTTTCCCCTCTACGTTGGGTAGAACCACTACTCTTAGCGGAGAAGTTGCTATGGAAACCAATTTGCACTGTCTCCCTTTGCCATGGTATTTTTCTTAGGCACGCTCTATCTCTCAAGAATCTTAACAGCAGTGAAACAGACATTCAACCTCAGAGGATTAAAAAATAGGATTTGTATTTCTTCTCTCCAGCCTCACCCTCCTCCCTTCAAAGGTATGTCTATTGACAAATTGGTGGCTCACAAACTCCAACAATGGTCTACTTTCCCCTCAGACAGATGCTGACAGAGGGGCTGCTGCCTTGGTGAAGGGAAGGCTGTGACTGCCAGTCTGTGACTCTCCTGCTGACTACAGTCCCACCTTCGGTGGACACAGGCGCTCTGTCCTGGTTTGAAGGATGAGAGCCATTCATCGTACTGGGAGGAACATAGGAAGCACAGAATTATTGTTCATCAACATCAAAATGATCAAGCTGGAGCAGAAAGAGGGGTGAGAATGAGGCTAGTTTTATTTTTAGGGTTCTGAAGGCACTGACCAAATAGGCACTGGGGAAACTTGGAAAGAATCTGGAAACACTGTGTTTGTGGGGTTCTTAATCTTGTAGGAGAGTTTTCAAGGGTTCCACTGCATGTCTAAAAATGGTCTCAAAACTTAGTGATGTAAACTGGCAGCCATTTTACTTTGCTCACCAAACTGTGAGTCAGAAATTCAAGATATTTCTGGCTTAGAAGCTCTCACTTAGAACCTCTTATGTGGTTGTCTACAAAGGTTGCCTGAAGTTACTGTCATCTGATGGCTCAACTGGGCGGGATGCTCAGGATGACTCAGTCACAGGGTGGCATTTAATACTGTCCTTGGGTTAGTCATTCAGCCATGGCTGTTTATTGACACCCTACATGTGATATCGGAATGACGGTTCATGATAGCTGTATTTCTTGCACGGTGGCCGACTTTCCCTGGAGTGAGCATTCCAAGAAAAGTAGGTAAAAGGTACATGAGCTTTGATGACCCAACCCAAGTCTTGGAGCATCATTTCTGCCATACTGAATTCGTGGAAGCAGTTATGAGCCTGGGAAGACATAGGAGAGAGGGATGTAGACCCTAACTTTTGCTGATAAGGCTGTCAAAGAGCTCATGGTCATTTAAAAAACCTTCTAATTAGATGAATTTTCTGGAAACCTGCTGAAGACTTAATGTACAAAACTGCAAATTCTTTCTGGATATCTCAGATCTCCATTAAGAGCATTTGTTAATGCACTGTCTGAAGTAAGTATTATCCCTAGGGCATATTGAATAGAATAATTTTCTTTTTAAAAAACTGCCTTTTACTGAGTGCTTCCTCTGTTCCAAGTGTTTTACATGTTTTATATCAGTTAATATCTGTAATACTCTGATGGTAGATAGATAGTGTTAGCTGCATTTTAAAGCTGAGGATTAAAGACAAATTGCCCAAAGACACGTAGTTAATAGGCCTCAGAAGTAGGTGGCTAAGTTTGAAGTGCCAGATTGTAAAACCCAGATTTTTTTTTTTTTGGTGGGGGAGTGATGGTGTTCTTAGTACTCTTGCCTGGAGAATCCAATGGACGGAGGAGCCTGGGAGGCTGCAGTCCACGGGGTCGTGAAGGGTCGGACCCAACTGAGCGACTTCACTTTGACTTTTCACTTTCATGCATTGGAGAAGGAAATGGCAACCCACTCCAGTGTTCTTGCCTGGAGAATCCCAGGGACGGCGGAGCCTGGTGGGCTGCCATCTATGGGGTTGCAGGAAGTCAGACACGACTGAAGTGACTTAGCAGCAGCAGCATAGTTGATTTATAATGTTGTGTTAGTTTCAGGTGTACAGCACAGTGATTCAGTTATATATATATATGTTAGATTCTTTTCCCTGATAAGTTGTTACAAACTATGGAGTGTAGCTCCCTGTGCTATAGGATAGGTCCTTGTTGTTCATCCATTCTATATATAGTAGTATGTATATGTTAGACCCAAACTCCTAGTTTATCCCTCCCAACCCTCCCCCCTTTGGTAACTATAAGCTTGTTTTCTATGTCTGTGGTCTATTTCTGTTTTGAAAATAAGTTCATTTGTGTCATATTTTAGATTCCACATATGAGTGATATCATGTAATATTTGTCTTTCTCTGTCTAGCTCCCTTCACTTAGTATGACAATCTCTAGATCCATTCATGTTGCTGCAAATGGCCTTATCTCATTCTCTTTATGGCTGAGCAATATTCCATTGTATATGTGCACCACATTTTCCATTCATCTTTTGATAGACATTTATGTTGCTTCTATGTCTTGGCTATTGTAAATAGTGGTGCAATGAACACTGGGGTACATGTATTTTCAAATTTTGTTTTTCTCTGGATATATGCCCATGAGTTGGATTGCTGGATCATACGGTGGCTCTATTTTTAGTTTTCTAAGGAATCTTCATACACTTCTCCATAATGGTTGTACCAATTTACATTCCTACCAACTGTGTAAGAGGGGTCCCTTTTCTCCTCAGTGAGGATATTTTTTTTAAAAAACACTTCCTCTTGAAGGAAATAGGGGCCTTCTCAGGCCCAGCGTCTTCTTCACGTTCTCTTTTTTGTCTTGAGGACAGCCACTTTCCACTCTTTTGTGATGAAGCCTCTTCTTTACCTACATTTTTGAGTCCTTTTCCCTGATAAAATGATTGACAGAGAGCTCTGTCTCCTTGATTTTCCCTCTAGCTTATTTTACTGCCCCCCCAAAAAACTAAGAAACACTTTGTGCTTAAAGAGTTTACTGCTGATCCTCATAGAAAAGACAGACAGAAGGCAACAGAAATTTCACTTTTGCAAGCTGAGTAAGAGTCCACATAGCTTTAGTCTCTGGCCTAAAGTTCTTGACAATATTTTTGCTGTAACTGGTAGGTCTGGGACTCCCAGTGCTTGCTTCTAAACAAGGTTAGGTTTGTACTCATTATACTCAGATGGAGACTGACCTCCAGCTTGCCTCTCCCCAGCCTATTATTGGAAACCCTTCCTGGTGTTGTCTCAGGGGACCTTGTTACTAGATCACTGCCAGCTTGTGTCTTCCACTCCGGCCTCCTCATTCTGCTATCTGGCCATGTCTCTGCTGGTGACCCTTGCTGGTGCCCTCTGCTGCCACCACCAGTCCTGCCTCAGATGGGGGCAGTGGGCAGAGAGAAGTCATTACCTCCATGTTACCATGGCTTTCCAAGTGTGTAAGAGATCTTTCTCTGGATTTCCCACTGCACAGCCAACGCCAGGCTCCTTTTGATCACAAGCTGGAGATTCAGTTATACTAGGTGGAGGAGAGTGAAAAAGTTGGCTTAAAACTCAACATCCAGAAAATGAAGATCATGGCATCTGGTCCCATCACTTCATGGGAAATAGATGGGGAAACAGTGGAAACAGTGTCAGACTTTATTTTTGGGGGCTCCAAAATCACTGCAGATGGTGACTGCAGCCATGAAATTAAAAGATGCTTACTCCTTGGAAGTGTTATGACCTTACTAGATAGCATGTTGAAAAGCAGAAACATTACTTTGCCAACAAAGATCTGTCTAGTCAAGGCTGTGGTTTTTCCAGTGGTCATGTATGGATGTGATAGTTGGACTGTGAAGAAAGCTGAGCACCAAAGAATTGATGCTTTTGAACTGTGGTGTTGGAGAAGACTCTTGAGAGTCCCTTGGACTGCAAGGAGATCCAACCAGTCCATTCTGAAGGAGATCAGCCCTGGGATTTCTTTGGAAGGAATGATGCTAAAGCTGAAACTCCAATACTTTGGCCACCTCATGCAAAGAGTTGACTCTTTGGAAAAGACTCTGATGCTGGGAGGGATTGAGGGCAAGAGGAGAAGGGGACGACAGAGGATGAGATGGCTGGATGGCGTCACTGACTTGATGGACGTGAGTCTGGGTGAACTCTGGGAGTTGGTGATGGACAGGGAGGCCTGGCATGCTGCAATTCATGGGGTCAAAAACAATCGGATACAACTGAGCGACTGAACTGAACTGAACTGAGGTGGGTCACGTACCTCAGCAGGAAATAGTAGCTCTTACCAGACGAGCACCACCCGAAGGGTCCCTGAACGTGAACTTCTTTTCCCACAAAGGAGCAGAGCCCTTCTCCACCTGGATGCTGGCCGCCACCTACACTAGTAGGTAGTTCTGGTCTCAGTAGCCCTGAAAACCAGAAACAGAAAAGACATCTCCTTCCCTGAATTGAAGTCCCATCCAGGACTCTTCATTTCCTGCCTTAAGGCTGACTTCTTTCTAGGAAGCTTGAGGGTAGGAATATTCACTTCCTTAGGGGAAAACCACCCGTCCTCAATGGTGTATTTTTCTGGCTTCTCCTGTCCTTTTTTTTTTTTTTTTGGCCAACTTCTGAGGTTTGGAGAGTGGCAATTTGGGGATGAGAGGTATCCACATCACTGAGATGATGAAATGAGGATCAGCCACTAGTTCATCACCCACCTCCAAGCTCTGCAAGGGGAGCTGGGACTTCACAAGGAGGGAGCAGGCCATATGTCTTGTGTGTTGTCTGCATCTTGACTGGGGAGGGAAGGAGGGCAGGCTGGGTGGGTGTGGAGATTTCCTTCAACCTAGGTCCAACTTTAAGAAAAATAATTAGAGAGCTTTTTATTCATCTCTTGGAAGTAGGGGATGTGAGGCCATCTAACTTATATAATGTATGAGGCATCTAACTCCTACCCAGTAAAACTTAGAGTTGTATCATGTGGTGTAAAAGTCAAGCTGGTCTTGGAAACACCCTGCAGTCTAGGGGGTGCAGCGCACTCTGTAGGTATGTACTTCCTGTGGGTCTAATGTGAATTCTTTGAAAAAGAATCAGGCATCTGTCTTCTTTATTTATTGATTGGTTGTTCTGTGTCTTCATTACTGCGCATGCTTTTCTCTGGTTTCGGTGCCTGGGCTTCTCATTTTCACTGGGGTGGCTTCTCTTGTTGCACAGCACAGGCCCTAGGGTACTCGGGCTTCAGTAGTTTCAGCACGTGGGCTCAGTAGTTGCAGCTCCCAGGCTTAGTTGCTCCGTGGCATGTGGGATTCCTCCCAGATTAGGGACTGAACTTGCGTCTCCCGTTTGGCAGGCAGATTCTTTACCACTGAGTCACCAGGGAAGCCCCGGCATCTGTTTTCTTATCCTACACAAGGGGATCCTCTGGAAGGGAGAGATAATTCCCAATAAGAAGAAGAACCCTAGAAAGCCAGGAGCTGAGGGAGCATCAGAAGTGAATAGCTAGGAGAGATGTCATTTGTGGCAGGGGAGCTGCAGGTAGGAGGACCCCAGCCTCCAGCATGGAACACGTTCTCCCAGTGCCTCATGGGAGATTTGGCACTTTTGCAATGGCACACATCCAGAAGGCTCATGGCCTTCCACAAGTGTGCTGGCCAGAGATGACTGTGTTCCCTCCTTTTCTCCCAAGCCCAGGCCAACCCAAGAGTGGCCAAATAGCTCTGCTAGTGGAGAAGGCAATGGCACCCCACTCCAGCACTCTTGCCTGGAAAATCCCATGGACGGAGGAGCCTGGTGGGCTGCAGTCCATGGGGTTGCTAAGAGTGGGACACAACTGAGCGACTTCACTTTCACTTTTCACTTTCACACATTGGAGAAGGAAATGGCAACCCACTCCAGTGTTTTTGCCTGGAGAATCCCAGGGATGGGGGAGCCTGGTGGGCTGCCGTCTATAGGGTTGCACAGAGTCGGACACGACTGAAGTGAGTTAGCAGCAGCAGCAGCAGCAGTGAGTAAGGAAAATTACAGGGAGAATAGTAAACTTCTTATCAAGTCTGTGCTCGCTACTGC
This sequence comes from Bos mutus, assembly GCF_027580195.1. NCBI lineage: Eukaryota > Metazoa > Chordata > Mammalia > Artiodactyla > Bovidae > Bos > Bos mutus. The sequence goes on along the minus strand of NC_091618.1, from coordinate 72,314,688 downwards.
TGGCTCCTCAGTCTGGAGCAGAAGACAAGGCAATCCAGGAAGGCAAAGAGTGTCTATTTTACGTGTTTAAGTACTCTGTATGATATTGTAATATTGGATATGACATTGTGCATTTGTCAAAACCCAAAGAAATTTATGGAACAATGAGTGAATCTTAATGCACACAAATTTAAAACCAGTTCAGAATGTCAGAGGATTTCAGGAAAGAATGTATCCTATAATAAAAGAATCTAATTGTATCACAAATGTATGAAACAGCCCACTGAAGGAGTTTCAGGGGGAAGGTGTTGAACTAAGTCACTTTGGAAATTAATGGAGTCTGTAAAACTAAAGGCAAAAGGAACTGCCCATAAGAGATATATTTTAGTTAATAAAGCCAGTTTTCCACAGGGTACAGGTTAACAATTCTGATACTGCTATATATGTATAGTGGAGTGGACCAATTAAGCAAATGGATGGTGGATGGTGGGATCAAGTTTTCTCATTGTAGAAGTGGGAATTTATAGATAAGCAAGAGTAGGGGATGTTAGAATCCATGTGGGGTGGTCCAAAGGTACAAACTTCTAGTTATAAACGAAATAAATTCTGGGGATATAATGTATGGTGTGGTAATTGTAGTTAACACTATTGTATTTTGTATTTGAAAGTTGTTAATAGAGTATATCTCAAAAATTCTCATCACAAGAAAATAATTGTAACTAGTTGTGGTCATGTATGTTAACTAAATTTATTGTGCTGATCATTCCACAATATAAACAAATAACAAATCATTATGTAGTATAGGAAAAGGAGTCCGTCAAGGCTGTATATGGTCACCTTGCTTATTTAACTTATATGAAGAGTACATCATGAGAAACTCTGGGCTGGATGAAGCACAAGCTGGAATCAAGATTGCTGGGAGAAATATCAATAACCTCAGATATGCAGATGACACCACCTTTATGGCAGAAAGTGAGGAAGAACTAAAGAGCCTCTTGATGAAAGTGAAATAGGAGAGTGAAAAAGTTGGCTTAAAGCTCAACATTCAGAAAACGAAGATCATGGCATCCGGTCCCATCACTTCATGGCAAATATATGGGGAAACAGTGGAAACAGTGGCTGAGTTTATTTTTTGGGGGGCTCCAAAATCACTGCAGATGGTGATTGCAGCCATGAAATTAAAAGATGCTTACTCCTTGGAAGGAAAGTTATGACCAACCTAGACAGCATATTAAAAAGCAGAAACATTACTTTGTCCACAAAAGTCCATCTAGTCAAAGCTATGGTTTTTCCAGTAGTCATGTATGGATGTGAGAGTTGGACTGTGAAGAAGGCTGAGCACTGAAGAATTGATGCTTTTGAACTGTGGTGTTGGAAAAGACTCTTGAGAGTCCCTTGGACTGCAAGGAGATCCAACCAGTCCATCATAAAGGCGATCAGTCCTGGGTGTTCACTGGAAGGACTGATGATGAAGCTGAAACTCCAATACTTTGGCCACCTGATGTGAAGATCTGACTCATTGGAAAAGACCCTGATGCTGGTAACGATTGAGGGCAGGAGGAGAAGGGGACAACAGAGGATGAGATGGCTGGATGGCATCACTGACTCAATGGACATGAGTTTGTGTCAACTCTATTAGTTGATGATGGATAGGGAGGCCTGGAGTGCCATGGTTCATGGGGTTGCAAAGAATTGGATGACTGAGCGACTGAACTGAATGTAGTATACCTGAAACTAAGACAATGTTATCTGTCAGTTATATCTCAACAAAAATCGTAAAAGAAGAAAGATTCATGTGGACTAGAGATAGAGACATCAGTTAGAATTAATGTTAACTTAAAGGAGCCATAGGTAGTTACATATAGAAATGTTTATACAAAGTCACATATACACATATATTTGTTCTGCCCACTGAGAAGGCCAGTAATTAATGAGCACAACTAGCGTCCAGATTTTGGTTTCTAATATCTTTCTCTAAGAGTAACCAGGGCTCCTTGAAGACATGGCTGATTCTAGGATTGGGGCAGGAGATATGCAAATGAACCAGAAGCATCTTGTAGAGCCAGAAAATAAGGAAGTCAATAAACAAAAACAAAACAAAATGATGACTCATTGGTGGGGTATCATTTGTCCGGTATGTCAAAGGGACACAGGAGTGAACTGAAAGAACCCCCAGTGGCTAAAGCTGGAACAATCTGAGTGACAAATTAAAGTAACATTGGGTCATAACCCAAAGTTCCCTTTTCCAGGGGATCTTCCCAACCCAGGGCTGGAGTCTCCAGCACTGCAGCAGACCCTTTACCATCTGAGCCACCAGGGCAGCCTTATACATAAATATATATATCCAGGAGCCTCCAGATCACAATGCATTAATAAATGGGAGAAGAAGCCATTTTCCTGTGCACAAGAATTCCAAATAAATTATGTACATATTCCACCCTACAGGAGCATAACTCCCCATACCTTAAATGTGCATAGTAATTTCCTTCCAAAGAATACAGTATGGAAAGATGGGAGGGAAAAGAAATAACTTTACTGATAAATACTACCTCAGCCAGATGATCACGGTCAACATCAACTGTATAAATCATGTTGATAGTGTGCACACTTGATACAGTGTGCTGAAAATGGCATTTTATGTCTGTGATCTTTCTCCCCCAAACCCATTACCTCAGTCTAATCATGAGAAAGCACCAGACTGGTTCTTATAAAGGGGCATTCCACAAAATCCCTGACCAGCTCTAGTAAAATTGTCAAAGTCATCTAAAACAAGGAAAGTCTGAGAAACTGTCAGTGTAAAGGAGCCTCAGGAGATATGACGACTAAATGTAATGTGGTGTCCTAGATGGGATCCAGGCGTAGATAAAGGACAGTAGGTAAAGCTAAAGAATTTGAGCAAAGTATGGACTTTAGGTAATAATAACAATGTATTATTCTTAGCGCATTAGTTGTGGCACGTGTAACATCCTAATGTAAGATGCTAATAATATGGGGAAACTGGATGTGGGAGGTAGATGGGAACTTTCAGTACTATCTGATCAATTCCTCTGTAAATCTAAAACTGTTCTGAAAAATAAGCTCTGTCAATTAAAAATTAAACCAATGGATTCTATATCTAACCATGATCTTATCCAGGCTATAGGAAAGAACAAGTTGACATGGCTTCAAGTTAGAAGACTGTGGAGTTCAAGTCTTCTTTGCCATTAACTCTCCTGTGACCTTGTAATGGTCATTTGATCTCTCTAGATCTCAGTCGATTTATTTATAAATGGTAGTAATATTATTGTATTCACCAGGGTTCTTCAGAGAAAGAGAACCAATAGAATGTATTATATATACGTATCTATAGAACTGCTGCTGCTGCTCAGTCGCTCAGTCATGTCTGACTCTTTGCGACCCTATGTACTATAACCCACCAGGCTTTTCTGTCCATGGGATTTTCCTGGCAAGAATAACAAAGTGGGTTGCCATTTCCTCCAGGGGATCTTCCTGACCCAGAGATTGAACCTGAGTCTCCTTCATTTCATTCATTGCCAGGGGATTCTTAACCACTGAGCCACTGGGGAAGTCCTCCATACAGATACAGATACACATACACATACACATACATATACACATACACACACACATACACACAGTACATCCTATTGGCTGTATACATGTCATATTGTAAGGAATTGGCTTACATAATTATGGAGGCTGTCAAGTCCCAAGGTCTTTAGATTGAGACCCAGGTAGAGACCCAGGAGAGCTGATGGTGTAGTTTCATTCTGAAGCCCAGCAGGCTCAAACCCAGGAAGAACCAATGTTTCAGTTCAAATCTGGAGGCAGGAAAAAGCTGATGTCTCACTTTGAAAGCAGTTAGACTGGAGGCATGCCCTCTTATTCAGGGTAAGATTTTCCTTCTATTCAGGCCTTCAACTGATTGGCTGAGGTCTACCCACATTAGGGGAGAACAATCTGCTTTACTTAGTCTACTGATTTAAATGTTCATCTCAGACAAAATCACCCTACTTTGAAAGAGACATCAAAATAATGTTTGACCAAATATCTGGGCACTATTCTTGCCTAGGAAATCCCACAGACAAAGGAGACTGGTGGCTACAGTCCATGGGGTTGCACAAGAGTTGGACATAACTTAGTGACTAAACAACAACATGCAAAGAGCACTCTGATGTACTCATGAATTACAAGGCCTTTGGCCCTGCCTGCCCTGTCTAATTGCCTATGTCTCTCTCTGCTTCTGGTCACATTGTTTTCTTTTCAGATTTTGTTCTTTCCAGTTCAAACCCTGTATTTTGCTCTTAAGTTCCTGCTTGTTCATGGCCTTGGTGCATCAGGACTGACATCAGCTTACCCACTTTGTGGCTATTCACACAGTCCATGGACTAGGTTCTTAGCCACTCTCTGGGTCCCCTGACTCCCTGCCCAGTTCATGTTTATTTCATGTGGTCCCATCTCTGACCAGTACCCTCCTAGCCAATATTTTGTCAGGCTCCTTGTTCCTTGAACATCCACACCTGCCCTTTTTATTTTGCCAGGAGTCCATCGTGCCCTTTTCCCCCTGGAGGGCAGACTGGAGGAAAAGGAAGGAAATGAAACGTGGGATCAGTTGGCCTCACTGTAGCAATTCGTCTGTGATGCTGGTGTCTCAGGTCACTCATTCCCTCAGGACCCTCTGTAGCAGAGTACACAGAACTCACTCTGATGTCTGATGTCCTGGCTGGACGTGCAGGTGAGGGAGCTGCTCCTGTTTCCAAATCTGAAGCCTGCACATAGCTGTTCTCATTACAAAATAATTCCCTTCCCACTGGCTGCTCTGTTTTTCAAGTAGGAAAAAATTGTCCCCCTAAATGGCTGACATTTGTTACTCTCCCTCTCAGATTGCATGCTTAGCTATGTCCTCAGCTCAGCTTCATTTGGGTCTCAGCAGGATCCTGGAACCAGTGGAGATTAACAGTGTGACTAATGTTGGTGTCTAATCAGTGACTAGCTTCCCAGTGGCCATGCCTCCAAGTCTTCCCTTGAAGCTTGTGAGTCCAGCTCATTTTAGACCCCAGCCAGCTGCTCGCATCTCTCCTAGCAGCTGCTGAGCATGCAAATGAGAGCTTTTTCGGGAAAATAGTTCTATGACTACTATGGACCTCCACTCTTATCGCAGAGAGGAAATGCTTATCTCTGAGTCATAATTCAAATGAGAGAGCTGCATAATGTCTTACTCCTTTAAACTACAGGGAATCAGTGTCTGTCCTTCTGAAAGTTCTGCTCTTCTGCCTGAACGTAAATGATGCCAAAGTAGGGAATGTCTAATGATGCTTGTCACTAACAGGACACTAACAGGATGCTCAGCATCCTCACCAGGCAGGGCGGCCAGTAGGCTCCTCAGATATTTCAGATACTGTTGTCCCTTGAGATCTCCTTGAGGTTCCCTACATTAATTAGTCTATTCCTGACATTCACATCAGATAAATATCAGGAGGGAACACTCGGGTAAAAGAGGGTTTTGAAACTGTCTCCCATGAATGAGAAAATTAGGGTGAAAATGCCCACCTGCTATCTTTTGTGGGTGAACTGGACTCTTTATGCAAAGATTATAAGGATGGCTGCTTTTCTGCAGAATATTTTTCAGCCTGAAGGCTAGATAGCAATTTGCAGGGATTTGAAAAACCTATGATTATGGCTAGTTTGCTGATCTGTTTTTTTTTTTTTCTGTGCCTTTCAGAAGTATTGTGACTGCCTATACTTGGAAAACAATAGTTCTCAGGAAACTCTACACTACTCCAATTGTTTTATGTATGAATGTTGGTTTAAAAGTGAAGTTATACACAACCATGTGTCAAATAGAGAGCTAGTGGGAAGCTGCTGTATAGCACAGGGAGCTCAGCTCACGGCTCTGTGATGACCTAGAGAGGTGGGATGGAGGGATGGGAAGGAGGTCTAAGAGGGAGGGGATATATGAATATCTATAACTGATTCACGTGCAGCAGAAATTAACACAACAACATAGTAAAGCAATTATATGCCAATTTAAAAATAAACAAAAAGTGAAGTTATGACTCATGTTTGGGGGCGATGGGGCCAAATTTTATTATTTCAAGTCACTGCTACAAGCTTTTATATGGAATGTCACTATCAGTGATGACCCATTTCCAAGAGCGCCATCATGGAGAGGGGCTGTGATATGGGTTAAGAACAAATTCCAAGTTCAGGGATGTGTATGAAGGTATTTCTCTTGGGGAAGAACTTTTAGGAGGAGGAGGAGAAAAATGGAAAGCTATATAAAATGATGAGGGACAAAACTTTATTTTTAGAAATTGAGATATAATTGACATGTAAAATTGTATTAGTTTCATGTATACAGCATGATGATTTGGTATTTCTACATACTGTGAAATGATCGCCACAGTCCATCTAGTTCTCATCCATCTGCACACATAGCTATCGTTTTTTCTTATGATGAAAACTTTTAAGGTTGACTTCCTTAAGCAAATGCATTTTTGGAATTCTCTTCCTGGGGTGCATTCTGAAGTCGTTGGAAAGCTGAAAGTGAACTTACCATTGGAAAGTTGAAAACGAACTGGGGTAGGGTCTAGGGGTAAGCAGCCATGGAGTAGCCTGTAGTTCAGGTGAACCAACCCCTTCTCATACCCTATTTGCATAGGCAGCTTACCAGGTAAAGGTGACTCTGAACTTTGGTCCCAAAGCCTTAGCAAGTGTTTACAAAGCAGGGATTTCTCCTGGTTGCCTCAGACCTTTAGAGAGAAGTTGCCTCTGGCCATGGTAGGTGATAAATGAAACCTTAGAAACATCAGGATCTTGGGCCTCAGCCAGTGGAGGCTTACTATTTTTTTTTTTTTTTTAATTGAAGGATAATTGCTTTACAGAATTGTGTTGTTTTCTCTCAAACCACAACATGAATCAGCCATAGGTATACATATGTCCCCTCCCTCTTAAACCTCCCTCCTATCCTCCTCCCTATCCAACCCCTCTAGGTCCTAACCCTGTTTCTATTTAACATCTCCTAATAAAGTAGATACATGTGCCAAGTTACAGGATAAGGTTCTGATGCTGAGAACCTTGAAACTAACACAATATAGTACATTACAATTCAATAAAAATTTTTATTTACATTTACTGGTTTTCCACTTAACCAAGCATCCTTCCTTACTGTCTTCCTGCCTGAACCTTTGACCTCTTAATACAGTGAATGGACATGCTTGATCTACATACCTCGACAGGTTGACAAAACAGTTTTCATATTTAAAACTCGTGAAGTATTACACACTTTGTCTACATGTCATGTTTAGGAGCTCAGCTATTTTCAATGAAAGGTGTACTTAGCTGTGGGCTGAGACCTACAGTCTACCCTGTGGAGTGGCTGCAAGTCACCTAATGTTATATTGGGTTCACTAGTGTATTAATGACCGTGTACTATTATTTAATTCAATCCCAGGTTTCATGTCATTAAGGAATGAGAGACAGGGAAACAAATTTGTGGAACTAATTATTTAAAAGGTACACATGTTGAAAATAATTTATTGAAAACAAAAACTTTTCAATTAAAGCATAATGTATGATGTGTTAGTTTTAAGTGTACAGCAAAGTGTTAGATATATATGCTGCTAAGTCGCTTCACTCGTGTCCGACTCTGTGCGACCCCATAGACGGCAGCCCACCAGGCTCCGCCGTCCCTGGGATTCTCCAGGCAAGAACCCTGGAGTGGGCTGCCATTTCCTACCAGGCTCCTCTGTCCATGGGATTTGCCAGGCTTAGGAGTCGGACATGACTGAGCGACTTCACTTTCACTTTTCACCTTTATGCACTGGAGAAGGAAATGGCAACCCACTCCAGGGTTCTTGCCTGGAGGATCCCAAGGACGGTGGAGCCTGGTGGGCTGCCGTCTATGGGGTTGCACAGAGTCGGACACAACTGAAGCGACTTAGCAGCAGCAGCATATATATCAGATCAGATCAGATCAGATCAGTCGCTCAGTTGTGTCCGACTCTTTGCAACCCCATGAATTGCAACACGCCAGGCCTCCCTGTCCATCACCAACTCCTGGAGTTCACTCAGACTCACGTCCATCGAGTCAGTGATGCCATCCAGCCGTCTCATCCTCTGTCATCCCCTTCTCCTCCTGCCCCCAATCCCTCCCAGCATCAGAGTCTTTTCCAATGAGTCAACTCTTCACATGAGGTGGCCAAAGTACTGGAGTTTCAGCTTTAGCATCATTCCTTCCAAAGAAATCCCAGGGCTGATCTCCTTCAGAATGGACTGGTTGGATCTCCTTGCAGTCCAAGGGACTCTCAAGAGTCTTCTCCAACACCACAGTTCAAAAGCATCAATTCTTCAGCGCTCAGCCTTCTTCACAGTCCTACACATATATACACACCTTCAGTTCAGTTCAGTTCAGTTCAGTCGATCAGTCGTGTCCGACTCTTTGTGACCCCGTGAACTGCAGCACGCCAGGCCTCCCTATCCATCACCAACTCCCGGAGTCCATCCAAACCCAAGTCCATTGAGTCGGTGATGCCATCCAACCATTTCATCCTCTGTCATCCCCTCCTCCTCCCATCCTCAATCTTTCCCAGCATCAAGGTCTTTTCAAATGAGTCAGCTCTTCACATCAGGTGGCCAAGTATTGGAGTTTCAGCTTCAACATCAGTCCCTCCAATGAACACCCAGGACTGATCTCCTTTAGAATGGACTGGTTGGATCTCCTTGCAGTCCAAGGGATTCTCAAGAGTCTTCTCCAACACCACAGTTCAAAAACATCAATTCTTCTCTAGTTGCTCAGAGATCCAGGTTCAGTCCCTGAGTTAGGAAGATCCCCTGGAGAAAGGAATGCCTACCCACTCCCATGTACTTGCCAGGAGAATTCCATGGACAGAGGAGCCTGGCGGACTACAGACAAAGGGTTGCAAACAGTCCGACATGAGTGAGTGACTAACATACAGTCACACACACACACACACGTTTCTTTTTTTCAGATTCTTTTCCAAAATATAAAATATTATAAGATAATAATTCCCTGGGCTATACAGTAGGTCTCTGTTGGTTAAAATAAAAAAAAAATAATTTTTTGAAGTTTTGGATATAGAAAATGGAGTCTTAGATGATTGACTCATGGCTTGATGTAGTTGTGAAGAGCATTTGGGAGGAGAAGGTTATCAACAACATATCTGCCATGTTCCTTTAAAATGTTCTATGGATCCTTTCTTGTGCAAGATGGGTCACAGGTCTGACCATTTTATTTTTTATTTTGAGTCTTAATGATGTACTTAGTTAAGAAGACATCTTAACTAGAAGACATGCTGAGGTGACATTCTCGAGTGCTCTTTTGGACAAACTCACCAGCTCTTCCTTCGTAGTTCTTACACCTAACCTACTGATTAATTTGGGTCTTGTTCTTTTCCATGGCCTTGGAGGAGGTGCTGGTAATAAGTGTGACTCTCTAGAAGAGCAACAGAACAGGGGAGGAGGAGAAAGAACCAGATATTAGATGATTTACTCCCAGATGCTTCAAAATATTGACAGTATATTGCATTCCTGTCCTTTGCCAAGATAGAAATGAGCCTGACTTCACTGACGCAAGCCTCAGTAAACCTTCCTCATGCTCAGGCAGCCATCATTAAGCACTTCTGGTCTGCCATAGGCTTTGAAGACCCACTTCCAGCCAGAGCAAGGAGACACTGGGTTTTATCCTACTCCTAAAGTCCACAGGGAAGCCTGGTGGGCTGCTGTCTATGGGGTCGCACAGAGTCGGACACGACTGAAGTGACTTAGCAGCAGCAGCAGCAAAGTCCATGAGCCATTTGACCTCAGTTGTTTCTGTTACTTTCTAAGCTCGTTTCTCATTCAGATGCTAACCAGCTGTCTACCAGGACTATTCTTGGTGTCACTTGTCCTGACATCTGGATGATGGAATTCTTCATCAGCTCAGCCATGTGTGTTCTCAAATGTGGACTGGTTGAGTCGGCTGCTCTAGGAACTGGTCACAGGCTGGTCCTCATTTCAGGGTTTCTGGGCTCTGTTTGAGGCCATTTCCCACTGCTCTATTTTCAGAGATTGGCGTGAAGACATGGTAGATTTGGAAGACTTGGTTGCTTTAGAATTTCAATTTTCACTTTTTAATGAGGTGGCACAGCTGTGGAGTTAGATTAGCTATTGGAATTTTATGGTGTGTGAGATTTGAGATGTCAAGGGAAGGGAGGAGGAAACACAAAATAATTAGTTACAAATTCATCCTCTTAACTTTGTCCTCAGAGGATCTGTAAAGTTCACACTGGCAGCTACCTTCAGTGCTGTGGGAACTAGGTTCCATCCAGCTGCTGTCCCTGTCTTGGGGTGGGCCTCTGGCCGGCCAGTTGTCATCTTTGAGTCTTCATTTTCTACTAATGGGGATTTTGAGCTTAGGAACATTAGGATTTTAGCTTAGGTAACCCTTGCCTAGGAGCTTGTTGAACCCACTAAAATTAGATATATAAGTATGGATGTTGGATGAATTTTTTTGGAGGAAGAGTATCCAAAACCTTCATCTAATTCTAAAGGATCTGTGACTGGAATAATATTATGAGAGACTGTATTGGATGGTTTCCATAGCCCATTCTAACCTGGATGTCCCTGGATTCTGGAATGCTTTATAACAAAAAGAAGTGGACGTCAGGCTCAGTTCCTGCCCACTGCCTGTGACGGAGCATCATCTAACTACTTTCATCCATGCTGAACTCTGCTTATCTCCTATAGGCTTTAATTAAATCATTCAATTATTCATTCATCCACTCATTCATTAAATATCTACTAGAAAGCCAATTAACAAATATTGATTGAGCACCTTCTCCATGTCAGGCAGTGTCAAAATGAAGCCCAACTGCTCAAATCAGGCATAATGAGCCTGAAAGCATTTTTGGAATCCCTCCTATACTTCCAGTACTACTGAAACTGGTGGGTTTTAATTTTGGCTGAATATTGGGGATCATTAAAGCTCTTACATCTTAGCCTTAGCCTAGACCCATTAAATCAGAATTCCTACGGGTTAGAGCTCAGGCAGTAGGGTTTTTAAAAAGTTGCCCCCATGGTCCAGTTGATTCCAAAGTGTAGCCAAGGTTGAGAACTGGTAATTGGGCTGGTGTTCCCTGGCCTGGAAATGACGTGAGTGGGCTAAGAAAGACCAGTAGCATGATTGTTTATAATTGTCAAATTGATTGGCATAAACTCCAAACCATGGTTTCAAGTCCTTAGAAAATCTGGCCCCTCTCCACATTTTTTCATTCATTCCACAAGAATTACTGTATGTCCAAGTTGTGCCAACCAATGATCTAGGCAGTCAGGATAGAATGAGGATAAGTCAGATAAGTTCTTTACTGTCTGGAATTTACATTCCAATGAAAGAGGCAAACCATTAGCATATAAACACATTTATTGATAAGAGAGTCTCAGTGGTGGTGGTTATTGTTTAGTCACTAAGTTGTGAGTGACTCTTTTTGACCCCATGAACATAAAACAGTTATAAAACTTGTGTAGGAAACACGTTAGGTTAGTGGTCCCAAGAGTGATAGGATGGTGGAAGGTTAATTTAGGTTGACATGTCAGGAAAGGGCTCTCTGGAGAGATAAACTTGAAGCTGAGGTTTCAATGCTTAAAAGGAGTAAGCTTTATGAAAACTAGGGGAGGAAGGACTCTAGGCAGTGATAAAAGCATGTGCGAAGCTCTTGGGGTAGTAAAAATGGAGATGAAATCTGAAGGTGGTCTTTTGCCCTGGTGATTTAGAGCCTTGCAAGCATGGTTTGGGTTTCCTTTGAAATGCCCTGAAGAGAACTTGCCCTGAGGCCCCACTTTAGAATTGGGCATTTATTAAGTATTATTAGGTACAGGCAGTCCTCATATTATACAGTACTACATGGTCAAATCTCAGTTCCCACTGAATCCTGCAAAGCAAGGACAAGATTCCTATGTGTACAAGCTCCACGTAACATGGTACCATGCAAAGTGAGGACAACTGTATCATGCATAATCCTATAATTATTTTTATGCTAGTCTTGTTTTCTTAATTTAATTGAGAGATCATTTGGCAAGGTGATGAGCCATTGAGCTGGTGGATTATTGCTCCCAGCTATTCACTCCCTTTGTGTGATTAGCTTACACCTTCCATGGGAGAAGTAGAAAGCCTTGCCTAATTTACTTTGGGCTTGGTCACATGACTTACCTTGGCCAGTGGGATAAGTAGACTGGACATTTGCTATGTTCAAGCAGAGTCAGTAAATGTGTGTTCTGCTTAGCCTCCCTCTACTGCTTTGCAATTCCTGCCCACTGCATGTCCCAGGAGGAGCTCCTCATTCATCTTGGTCCTACAGGGAGGAGATACACATGGCTGAGCTAAGTGGAGCTGAGGCAAGCCCAGCAGAATCAATCAGAGTTGTAGTCAACCCACAGCCCTTAAGTAACATGAGCAAGAAATAAACATTCAACACAGTAAGCTGCTAGTAAGTGGGAGGTGTCTGTTTCTGAAGTGAAAACTGACTAATATAGCCTAGGTGGTACTGAAAACGCAGGACTCATGAAACAGTCCTGAAATATTTAATGACTGATTTAATGCAATCAGGAGCATGGTTCCTGAAGTCAGATTGCTTGGGTTTAAATACCAGCTCTGACACACAATCTGTGAGATCATGAGCAAGTTACTCAACGTCACTATGCCTCAGTTTCTCCATCTGTAAAATTGAGATAATAGTAGTACCAACCACAAAGGTTTTTGTAATGATTAAATTAGTTCATATATGAAGTGAAGTGAAGTGAAGTCGCTCAGTCGTGTCCGACTCTTTGGGACCCCATGGACTGTAACCTACCAGGTTCCTCTGTCCATGGAATTTTCCAGGCAAGAGTACTGGACTGCGTTGCAATTTCCTTCTCCAGGGGATCTTCCCAACTGAGGGATCGAACCCAGGTCTCCCGCATTGTAGGCAGATGCTTTACCATCTGAGCCACCAGAGAAGTCCATATATATGACCGTACATATATGTCTAAAGTGCTAGTGCTTTTTAACATACATGAAGGACTTAGACAAAAACACTGATTTTAAAAGATACATGCACCCTGATGTGCACAGAAGCATTATTTGTAATTGCCAAAATATGTAAACAACCTAAGTATCCATCAACATATGACTGGATTAAGAAGATGGGGTATGTATATATGTGTACACACACACACACACACAATGGAGTACTATTTGACCATAAAAAATAATGAAATTTTGCTATTTTCAGAAACATGGATGGACTTGGAGGGCATTATGCTTAGTGAAAGAAGTCAGACAGAGAAAGACAGATGCTGTCTGATATCACTTCTGCTGCTGCTGCTGCTAAATCCCTTTAGTCTTGTCCAACTCTGTGTGACCCCATAGACGGCAGCCACCAGGCTCCCCCATCCCTGGGATTCTCCAGGCAAGAACCCACTCCAGGCAAGGAGTGGGTTGCCATTTCCTTCTCCAATGCAGGAAAGTGAAAAGTGAAAGTGAAGTCACTCAGTGGAATCTAAAAACTACTTTGAATATAACAAAGAAGCTGACTCACAGATTCAGAGAACAAACTAGTGTTTACCAGTGGGGAAAAAAAGGGAGGAGGGGCAACACAGAGGTAGGGGAATAATTGGTACAAACTATTAGATATAAAATGTGCTACAAGGATGTATTGTACAACATGGGGAATATAGACCATATTTTGTAACAACTATAAATGGACTATAATCCTAAAAATTGTTATTACTATATTGCGCATCTGTAACATATAAAATTGTACAACTATGCCTCAATTACAAAAAAAAAGGGAATTAAAAAATATGTACATGAAGTGCTTAAAATTGTGCCATGGTACATAGTATTTGCTGCTATTGTTATTATTCAATATTTAGCCTAGCTTAATTTTGACAATACAGTCATCTTTATTATACATTTAAGTTTTTTCTTTCATTTTATGCATTATTTAAAGTGACTTCTTACCAACCACAGTTCATTTTATTAAGTTGATTTTGTGTTGAGTATCTAAGAACTTCTCTGTGAATATAATATTCCCCTGTATTCAGTGAACCTGTTTTTATTCTCATTTCAGGTCAAAGATGAAAAGTTTCAGCAGAACCACATTTTATACATAATACATGTCTTCTACATGATGCTTTAGCAAGTGAGAAAGGATTTTTATTAAGTAGAAAATAATTAATTAAAAAGAAACACAGAGTGAAATGAATGTCAAGCAATGGAGGAGATTCCAATATTGGAAACGGGAATCATGACAGAGGAAGAGATGCTCATATTTAATAAAAGTGATGGACATGTGCTTAAAGCCAAAGAGCAAAAACAAGAATCAAACTTGCAATTTCATTTCAGAGAAAAGTCAAAAGCTTGTAAATCACGAAGTCTGTCAGTACAAAATTTACTTTAATTTCTCTTTCTTGCTTTATTGGTGATGCCTATTCACTCAAGCTTCTATTGTATAATGTACCCCTTTTTGTACAGCTCGCTGTGCCTCAGTTAAGCTTTACTAGCCAGCCCACCCTGAAGCCTAATGCAAGCTAAAGGTTTTTCTTTTATTCCTTTATCTTTATTGGGCACCAAACTTAAGCCATCTATCAGGACTTTATACTCAGTTCCTGAATAGGCATTTGTTACCTGAAACTCTTCCCCAGTTTCCCAGAGTGTTCAAAATATTCACTGCCCCTTGAAATACTTTTACATCCAAAAATACAGACCTTTCAGCCAGAACTGATACTGCCACAATATAACTATTGATTGCCTGAGTTTTTATTTTTGAAACATCATCAGACAGTGGATGTGAACAGAAATAGGAAAGTCATCCAACTTAACCAGGTTTATCTCTGTGATAAGGATGTTCAGCAGCAGAGAATTGTCCCTGGGCATCAGAAGCCCTGAGAACAGAGGGAGAGTCATTGCTGAGGTTTTATTGCTACAGATCATCTTTGGGTGAGCTGGTGATGATAAAGAAATAATAATAAAACTAGAAACAAAATTTAGAGTTATTGGGAGACAGTCTGATGGACTGGAAACCTCATGGACTTGAGCAGCAGGTTATCTGTGATCTGATGTCACATCTTAGAATGAGTGCATCTTTCCATAAGTATTTTAGATCTCATTTTCCTCATCCATGAGTCCAAAGCATCCTTTGAGCAAAGAGAAAAAAACGTTTTTTCGTTCAGGAACCGACTGCCTTGTCCCACACTATTTTATCACCAACAACTCACAAGACATAAACCTCCTATGGGCCGGGATATTGCCTGATTTGTTCATCCCTATTTTCAGTGCCTAGTACAGTACCTGACACACAGTAGACACTCAGGTTAGTTCCAAGAAAGGGGTGTCTTTGTACCGATGAGCTGGTCTCATGGGAGTTCAAGTTCAGGAACAGTTTCTGGCTGGACTTCATGAAGGTGAAATGCCATGAAAATTAAGAATCTGAGGCAGGATTGGGGAGCAGTCCCTTTCACTCTCAGCTAATCTATGCCTCTCTGTGCATTTGCTAATTTCTCTCCTTTCTTTGCATCGCTGCCTCCTAACGTATATTTGCATATGGCCGTAAATATTTCCCCAAGCTTGCCTCCTGACTCTCATTGGTGGCTGCCCTGTTGTCTCTGTCTCTCAGTTCTCAGTTCCTAAGAGAAGAATCTGCTTAGCTGAGTTCATCTGTTGAACTCAGATATGGTAACCTGCAAACCTGCAATAGGATCTTCTGTTGGGTGACCAGGCTTGGTCTGGTCAGCTGTGGTTAGGGCGAGCAGAAAATGCACACAGGACAATGCATGGCTTTTAGGGGTATGGATGGTTACACAGAGCAGTTTCCCTTGAGTGCGGAGTGAGCCAGTAAACAGACAAGTAATGAATGGGGTGTACATCAGGGCCCAGCAAGAAAAATGGCAGCAATCCAAGAGAGTTTCATAAAGGGAGTTTTTCAAAGGTATGAGCTGGGTGTAGGAAAACCATAGTGGGTATCACAGTACCTGGGGCTAGAATGCCTGAAGGAGAGGTACCAGCAGCTACCAGAGCTCAGAGACAGAGGGCCCCCCAAGATGCTACCCTCTGTAGGTGGTGGTGGGATCTGTGACTCTTATGGGCAAGAGCAGGGGAGTAGTGAGTTACCCTGATCTTTCTCCCTCTTCCTGCTCTGCTCTCCTGCCATGGCTTCCATTAGCCAGACCCAGCTAGAAGCCAGAGAGCAAGGAAACCATTTAGCAGGGAAAATGGTAGAGATGTGGAGAACAGATATGATGGGCACACTGAGATATCCAGCATGAAGGGCATCACCAGTCTGAGAGGACAGAAAAAGGCAAGGATGCTAAGACAAGGGATTTTCATAACACTTCCCAGAGGCAGGATTCACACCAGAACTCAAGTCTCTTACTAAGCAGGGACTTTTTGAAAAGCCTCAGGGGACTATTTTGTGGGAAAAAAGGTCTCTGATTTATATCTCTGTTAATAATTTATCCTCACTTGGATTATTAGAGATATAACTAAAGTGATTTTAGATATATATAGTCAAATGTTAAGTAGATTTTCAGACACCTGAAGTTATACCCACACTTTTGATTTAAAGCAAAAAAAAAAAAAAATTCTTTCATAAAAGGGAATGTATGTGTGTGTGTACATATGTGTGTTTTTGAATGCATATGTGAAATATATATATATATAGATATAGATAGATAGATAGATCTGTGATTTGTGTCTAGGTATGGATTTGTGTATGGGTTTCCCTGGTGGCTCTGTGGTAAAGAATCTGCCTACCAGTGCAGGAGACACAGGTTCAATCCCTGGGTTGAGAAGATCCCCTGGAGGAGGAAATGGGAATCCACTCCAGTATTCTTGCCTGAGAAATCCCATGAGCAGAGAAGCCTGGCAGGCTACAGTCCATGGGGTCCTAAAGAGTCAGGTAAGACTTAGCAACTAAACAACAACAACAACAACAACAATGTGTGTTGTTATATGTGTGTATAAACAAACATGGATTAGCCAAGAATATCTTTAAAAGTTTTTATTTGGCATATTTAAAATATTTGTTGACGTATAATTGATTTACCATATTGTTTTAGCCATGGATAACTTAATGAGTTGATTTAACATTCCTAGTAGATGAAAATGTCCCAAGAAAACTGAACATGAGACAGGGCAAGGAGGGCAGTGGTGGAGAGACATAACAGGAGTCTTCTGAGGCATTGTACATGGAGGGAGGGCCCGCCAGAGGCACGGAGGTAATGTCAACAGCAGGCTCCCTTTAGAATTCTGCTTTGGTGTGGCGCAGTGGCAAAGAATCTGCTTGCCAGTGGAGATGCAAGAGACGCAGTTTTGATCCCTGGGTCAGGAAGATCCCCTGGAGGAGAAAATGGCAACACATTCCAGTATTCTTGCCTGAAAAATCCCATGGACAGAGAAGCCTGGCGGGCCACAGTCCATGAAGTCAGAAAGAGCTGGACATGACTGAGCAGGCGTGCACAGGGGCTATTCCCGCAGGAACCTTTACGCAAACAGCTGGGTATTTCACAGCCCCAGTTCAATGTTCTGCTGACCCAGCTCTACATCTTCAACCAGGTTGTCCCAATCTAAGCAGCATTTCATTTTTCTTTCCTTGTCCAAAGCCTACCGATCTGTGGGCACAGCTCAAACCCACTGCCAGGGATCCCCACTACTCCAAGCCCCTCAGATTCACATAAATCCCCCCTATATTTTCAACAGTAGCACTGCTTTCTTGGGCAGTTATTCCATGCCAGCCACTGTGCTGAATACACGAATAAGTATTGCCTTTCATCCTCAGAAGTCTCCTATGAGGAAGGGATTCATATTCATATTCATAATAGTTCTGTGCTTTAAATAAGGAAGGTGGGGCCAGTCCCAGCCAGCGAGTGGTAGAGAGATACACAGCCCTGGGCTTTGAGGTTCCACGCCCAGACACCCAATGTCATGCCACCTGACTTATTAGTGTTCATAGAAAGTAAGTTCCTTTTACTTATGTTACTAGTTTATAAACAAACACTTTGAGGATAAGAATGACATTCTTTTCTTGGGTATTTCTCAAGGCACATAGCTTGTTGCTAAGCCTAGTGAAGTGAAGTGAAACTGTTAGTTGCTCAGTTCTGTCCTACTCTTTGCAACCCCATGGACTGTAGCCCACCAGACTCCTCTGTCCATGGGATTCTCCAAGCAAGAACACTGCAGGGATTCTTGTATTGGCAGGCAGAGTCTTTACCACTGAGCCACCTGTGTCTGCCTACTCCTTCAGTAACCCAATCAGTTCATGGATAGGAAGATTACCTGTAGTCCAGATGTCAGCTCTTCCCAGCTTGATCTATAGATGCAATGCAATCCCAATAAAAGGCCCAGCAAGTTATTTTGTGGATAGTAACACAGGGATTCTAAAGTTTATATGATGAGATCCCAAAAAGATCTGTTGATAAAATACCCCCAAAACTAACATCAAATTGAAGGAGAGGAACAAAATTAGAGGACTGACAGTATCTGACTCCAAGTTGTGCTAGAAATCCAATCAGATTGGTTTTGGTTCCCAGTTCCTGTCCTGTGCTTTCTTGCATCCTTTGGGTTTGCTTTTGTATAGTGGGCTGAATGGTGTCCTCACCCTGGGCGGGGGGAGGTGGAAAGATATGTCCATCTCCTAATCCCTAGAACCTGCACATGCTACCTAATTTTAGAGAACAGACTTCTCAGACGTAATTAAGTTCATGCTCATGAGATGAAGAAATCATCCTGTATTATCTGGTGGGCCCTGAATCCAGTAAGTGTCCTTTTTAAAGCTAAGTCCAGGGTGATTTGACAAACAGGAGGGGAGAAGGCACAGAGGGAGATATTGAAGTGATGTGACCAGAAGTCCAGAGGAGCTGACAGTCACCGGAAGCTGGAAAGGGCAAAGAACTGCAGAGGGAGTAGGGCTGTGCTAACACCTTGACTTCAGACTTCTGGCCTCTGGGACAATGAGAGGTAAATTTCTATTGTCTTAAGCCACCATTCCATGCTAAGTTGCTTCAGTCACGTCTGATCTTGGTGACCCTATGGACTGTAGCCCGCCAGGCTTCTCAGGCCATGGGATTCTCCAGGCAAGAATACTGGAGTGGGTAGCCATTTCCTTCTCCAGGGGATCTTTGCAGCCCGGGGATCCAACCTGAATCTCTTGCGTCTCCTGCATTGGCAGGTGGGTTCTTTACCACTAGCACCACCTTAAGCCACCCAGTTTTTGCTAATTTGTTATTGCAGCCACAGGATACTAATACATTGAGCCCCCTTCACTGTCTGAAATCTTATTTACCATTAACAGCCCAGCTTACATGTGCACTCACTTATGCAGCCTTCCCTGATCTCTCAAGCTAATGCTAATAGTTATCTCCTCTTTATTTCCCTGTTATAATCTATGCCTCTCTCATTGGGTTGAAGACATCAGTCTTGACATCCAACATAGCTGGATGGTTTGTTGTTGTTATTTAGTCACTAAGTCGTGTCTGACTCTTTGAGTTCCCATGGACTGTAGCCTGCCAGCCTTCTCTGTCCTTGAGATTTCCCAGGCAAGAACACTGGAGTGGGTTGCCATTCTCTTCTCCAGGGGATCTTCCTGACCCAGGGATCAAACCCACATCCCCTACATTGGCAGGTAGATTCTTTCCCGCTGAGCAACCCAGGACACCCAGCTGGATGGTTAGAGGTAGGTTAAAAATCGTACCTCTGCTTCTTGCTACCTGTCAATAGATGAATGGAAGCAACTTAACCTCTTTGAGACTGTTTGCTCATCTACAAAATGGGTATGATAATAATGCCATTGTTTTTTACCCTTATCAGTGCTGTAATGTATGTAACATGCTTGGCATAGAGTGAACATTCAACATTGGTAGTTATTATTATTAATTATTATTATTAACATGGCCTTTTGTATATCCTTCTATGCATTATAGCATTATTTCAGTTCAGTTCAGTAGCTCAGTTGTGTCTGACTCTTTGCGACCCCATGAACTGCAGCACGCCAGGCCTTCCTGTCCATCACCAACCCCTGGAGTTTACCCAAACTCATGTCCATTGAGTCAGTGATACCATCTAACCATCTCATCCTCTGTCACCCTCTTCTCCTCCTGCCTTCAATTTTTCCCAACATCAGGGTCTTTTCAAATGAGTCAGCTCTTCGCACCAGGTGGCCAAAATATTGGAGTTTCAGCTTCAACATCAGTCCTTCCAATGAACACCCAGGACTGATCTCCTTTAGGATAGACTGGTTGGATCTCCTTGCAGTCCAAGGGATTCTCAAGAGTCTTCTCCAACACCACAGTTTAAAAGCATCAATTCTTTGGTGCTCAGCTTTCTTCACAGTCCAACTCTCACATCCATACATGACCACTGGAAAAACCATAGCCTTGACTAGATGGACCTTTGTAGGCAAAGTAATGTCTCTGCTTTTGAATATGCTATCTAGGTTGGTCATAACTTTCCTTCCAAGGAGAAAGCATCTTTTAATTTCATGGCTGCAATCACCATCTGCAGTGATTTTGGAGCCCCAAAAAATAAAGTCAGCCACTGTTTCCACTGTTTAATAACAATATTTAATAATTATATAACAATTCTATTATATAATAACATATATATATGTATATAAAATAACTCTCTTCTCTCCTAATGAACCACATTTTTCTTGATGGCAAAGGTCAGGATTGGTTCATCTCTGCCCTCCCCCACCAAATGATTGTTGGGAGAGCTTGTAGGTGATCAGTCTTCAATACATATTGAAAAATTTGGTTTTGCAAAAATAGCCATATCTCTTGTTTTGTCATCTGTAAAATGGAGATCAAATCATACCAAAATCACCTTCAAGACCTCTTTCATTTCCAACAGCATCAGTCCATGAGCTCAGATGCCAGCATCAAGTCAGCTCCATTGGTCATGGTACAGCATGACTGTGTGTGTGTGTGTGTGTGTGTGTGTGTGGTGGGTGGGGGGATACAATAAAATCTCCAGAAGTACCCTGTAGCCCTTGATTGCTGCTGGCTGGGCTTTCTGTTGTGACTTTGAAGATGGCATGTTACTTTAGGAAGTAATTCTTTTCCCTGAATTTGAAAATTAGTACTTTCCTTGAACATCATTAATAAGGGCATGTACCCTGGATTTAAATTGCTTGCATTCAAATCCCACATCTGCCTCTTATTCTTTGTGTGGCTCCGGGAAAAATGACTTCGTTGCTCTCTGCCTCTGTTTCCTCAAGAGTGAAATGGGATGGCCAGGGTCATTGGGTGGATTTAGTAAGTTATTAGAGGTACTTCGGATTTGGCTCATGGTTAGCGTTCGATAAATATTAGCCAGCACCTTCGTCACCACCACTGCCATCATCACCATCATCACTCTGAAGTCATGTTTGCTAAGAACTAAGCAAGTTAACATTGTTTTCGTGTTCATAAATTTCCTATATCTTATTGTGAGGGCCTGGTTTCTTCTTCCTCCTTTCTTAATTGTCCATTTCTAAGCCACTTCCAGCCTATACTGTTAGGACTTATCTCTAATGGAGAGAAAACCTTAATAGTGGGTGGGTTAATAGGAGAGATTCTTGTCTTTAAGAATTTTCTGTTTATTAGAGGTCCTAATAATATTGTACATCTTAATGGAAGAGAACAGTTACATTTTTATGCTTCTTGGCTGAGCTGCAGATAGAACTGGTCTCAAAAGCCATTTGTGAGGTGACCTGATTCAAAGTTCCTTCCCTGGGGGTTCCCCTGGTAGCTCAGATGGTAAAGAATCTGTCTGCCAATGCAGGAGACATGGGTTCAATCCATGGGTCAGGAAGATCCCCTGGAGAAGGGAATGGCAACCCACTCTAGTTTCCTTGCTTGGAGAATTCCATGGATAGAGGAACCTGGAGGGCTACAGTCCATGGGGTTGCAAAGAGTTGGACACGACTGAGCCACTAACATTTTCGCTAACACTTTCCCTGGAGGCTTAGACGATTAAGAATTTGTCTGCAATGTGGGAGACCTGGGTCGATTCCTGGGTCTGGAAGATCCTCTGGAGAAGGTAATCCACTCCAGTATTCTTCCCTGGAGAATTCCATGAACACAGGAGCCTGCTGCTGCTGCTAAGTCACTTCAGTCATGTCCTGGCAGGCTACAATCCATGGGGTTGCAGAGTCCCAGACAACTGAGCAACTAACACTTTCACTTTCTATCCATTCCCACCACTAGATAGCACTGTGCCCGTAGTTTTAGTGTCTTCTTTATTGGTTTAGAAAAATGAAACCAGTTCACAAAACATACAAAGAAGTTTCTCAACATGATTACTTGGTGTGAAAAGGTACCTCCCAGGATTAAATTAAGAGCTTTTAGAAACAGTTGGTGGATGGAACAATTTAAATCTCTTTTTGTGTTTTCTTAATTCCTGGTAAGATGATTAGCCAGCAAGCAGAAAATTGGTGAAATTCCTCTGAAAAGGGTAAAGTTGCTGCAATAGTTCTCTTAATGAAACAGCAGTCACTTTCTTTGCCCACCTTTCCTGTCCCGTCTTTAATCCTGAAATATAATCTTCCCACCTGTGCAAATGGAACTTTGAATTTACTTTTAAAGATGGATATTAAGTGATACCAACAAAATAGTGAGGATTAGATTAATACCCAAAGAGCTGGAATGAATTAAGCAATTAAAGATACTTTCCCTCATGAGTGCCCTTTTGGATACAGGCATTTTTAGCTACAGGGCTTCCCCGGTGGCTCAGGCATGAAGAACCTGCCTGCCAATGCAGGAGATCTGGTTTGATCCCTGGTTCGAGAAAATCCCCTGGAGAAAGAAATGACAACCTACTCCAGTAGTCTTGCCTGGGAAATCCCATGGACAGAGGAGCCTGGTTGGCTACAGAACATGGAGTCGCAAAAGAGTCAGACACAACTTAGCAACTAAACAACATTTTAGTTAGAGTGCCTGCAATTTGAATATATGTGAAAGTAATTTATAAAACCCAAAGTATAAACTATTAATACTACCTTTAATTACATATGTCTCATTGAACACAGGGGAATCGTTTATTGGATTGTGATTTTTTGATAGTGGCCAGGGAAAATTATGTTTTGGTAAGAAAATAATCACACTGAGAGAAAGAGATGAGAGAATGCTTCAATAGTATTGTGAAATGAATTAGACATATGGTAGCAGAGAAATGAGAAAGCGGAGACAAAGAAAGAATGCATCTCTCATTTCTGCCTTTGAGAATTTTCAGTGTAAGGGGAGAAATAAAACATTAGCATCTATGAAGAGTCATTTTGTGAGATAAACAAAGCAAATATCAATTGGTTTAGGGCAGGGTATAGCATGCTTTAACTGCTAGGAGGCGGCCTGTTGACCTAATAAGAAGGCAAGAGGCTTATGATGGAAGGTTTCATAGTATGAATGGATTTCAAAATGAAAGAGAGGGACATGGCTTGGTGAGGCCTGTGAAAATGGCATTTGGGACGAATTTGTGTGTTGGGGAGAGATAGGGCACCTCTGAAGCTTCAGTGATGAAGACAGATGGGAAGAGAACCTGTTTAAATTATTGAGTATCCACAGTAGATTCAGGGTGAAAATTATATTTCTCTAAGCGTGCTGATTCACCTGTAGAATTAGGAGCATTGCTCCTGTTGGTTTTCAGCTCTCTCATTGATCCTACCTCTCTCTCTCTTCTCAGAAACATAGGGCACTCATTTGAAATGGAGTTGATTGGTGGAGAGCTCAGTGACTTTTCGTAAAATAGGTTTTCTTTAGAAACAAGATTCAAGGTAATTTTTTTTTCAAATTCCCTTCTCTTCAGGTGGTTTCCATTTAGGGAATCAGTATGAAGCTGTGTCTCCACACAACTGGGAACCAGGGGTAGAGACACTTGAAGGCAAGTGTAGGAAGGAAGCTGTCATGGCAGCGGGATGTCTATTTCAGAAACTATGAGACCATGATGCCGCCTCTCCTTTGGGCCTTGGTTTCTTCATCTGTGAAGTGGAAGGAATACTGCCTGCTGTCTCTGACCACATGGTTGTTAAGTGGTAAACGGATGTGAAAACTCTGAAAAGCGGTAAAGAGGATACAAAACAAGGCCAAATATCATATTGATAAAAAGCTGTGACAAATATGAGCAATGCCTTCCTTTCAATGCCTCCTCACAACATCGATAGGCAAAATGCTCATCTTAGCATTGAGTCAAATGTTGTGTTTTTATATCCTTTGGATCCATAACCTTATAAAATTTGTACTTATTAAGCATTTATTGTGCACAGCTCAAGGCTCCTTTCTTTTCCCAAGGAGCAGAAGAAATGCAAAGATCCTCGAATAAGCTCCCTGAACTTTTTATTGCTACATGATTACTTTGTTTTTCCTTTTTTTCCTTTTTTAGTGGTGGGGAAAGAGAAATCTAGAAAATTGGTCGTTAAGAAAGGCATGATTGTAAAATTTTTTAAAAAGTGTGTTTGGGTGCTCATTAAAGGTATCCAATTACATCACGGCAAGTGAGTCAGCTCATAACTGCCGCGTGTTTCCTACAGCATCTCAAGGCTGCATGTGGTCCTTCATTGGCCTCCGGGTGCTGTCTGGGGCCTATCTCCTGAAGCTGGCAGTGCCCAGTGGAGTCTTCAGAGGCAGTGGTGGCGGGGACTGCTGCTTTACATTTGGCTGCTGTTTTGAATGTGGCTGCTGGTGGATTTTAAGGGTTCTAATTAACTTCACTTTTTAATTGTGCAAGTTTTCAGGATTTCTGAAATTAAGAGCCCTTGTTTTGGAAAAGGAACATCAACCACTGTCTGTTCAGCTCTGTGGGGTTTTGTCTGGTTTTAGGGGGTGCTCAGGGAAGTGATCTGGCTCCTCATTTCTGAGCTGCAGTGGGGAGGGCATTGAAATGAAGATATTGCTAATATCTATCACAACTTTTTATAAATATGATATCCATTTTTGTGGTATAGCTGGGGATCAAGAACAAAAGACTGAATAATCAAACACACAAGCAGCTTAGAAGTAGGGCCTGGGGGATATTGAGAATGCTGGAGTTGATGATTTGGGGGAGCATGCTGGAAGGCAGAAGTGGGGTCAGGCCTCTAGAGGTCAGCACCTGGGGAAGCTCACATCCCAGATCCAGGGGCCAGAGCAGCCTGGGGACCTAGAATCGGATCAGCTGACAGAGGGTCCTGATGGACTGCCAATATCTGCTGGACCTTGTCCCCTGGGTTGGCAAGTCAACTCCCACTTTTGGCTTCCTTCCAAACTGCCACCCCCACTGACCACTCTTCATGGAGGTGGAGGCTCACAGAGATAGAGGAGGCTGAAAGCAAAATGTACTTTCATATGCTCAAGGCTTGCTGTTGATATTCTCTGCCTAGAATGCCATGTCTGTGCCATGCTTACCCAATGCTTACCAGTGATCCTGGACTTAGTTGCCATGTTTCCTCTTCCAGGAAA
The DNA here is from genome assembly GCF_027580195.1 of Bos mutus. Taxonomy (NCBI): domain Eukaryota; kingdom Metazoa; phylum Chordata; class Mammalia; order Artiodactyla; family Bovidae; genus Bos; species Bos mutus. Next base: position 72,289,272 of record NC_091618.1, on the reverse strand, counting down.
CTTCCCTGGGTTGGTCCCTAGCCTTGGTGCGTCTTGGAGGCCATGGTACATTCCTTTGTAATGCTTCGCTTTCCTCACCACCCCTAGACTCTGAACTCCTTGAAGGCAGATGCCCCCTGACCTGAGTGGTGCTTGGAGCAGAGGCTGGAGCTTGGTCCTCACTCCAATGTTTCCTGAGAACATGCCAAGTGTCTAGATCAGGGTTTTCAAAACTGCATTTATTTTGATGCCTCCTTCGCAATTTTTGCCATGCCCACAGGACCCTTTGTAATTTAACTTAATCTTTTCCTCAAATAAATTTGAAATCAAATCATCCTCATAAAACTAGCTTTGTTGTAAGCACTAATACCTGTGAAATGACAGGTTTGCTAAGCTGGCAATAATTTTTTCTAATGTACATGTAAATGAATATATAAAAATTAAAGCAAAAGTTCTATCTTTATACTCATCTCGCATGCCACTTATGCTGAGTCCATGTGCATTGGGGTGCTTACACTAATCCTGAGTGACTGAATCCCCTGCTACTGCCCCACTTTGAGCATCACCATCACTCTGCTACAGCCACTAGTGCTAGGGGCACCGCTGCTGCCCACCTGCTTGCTCTAGATGCCCTTGGTCACACAGGACTCCCCCCATCTTTTTTTTTTTTTTATTTTTCCTCTTTCTTTTTATTGGGGTATAGTTTTTCTTTTATTTTTCAAACTTAAAAAATTTTAAATTAGAATATAACTGCTTTACAATGTTGTGTTAGTTCCCACTGTACAACAAAGTCAATCAGCTACAGGTATATATATATCGCCTCCTTCTTGGACCTCCGCCCCATTCTGCCTCTCTAGGTCATCACAGAGCACTGAGCTGAGCTCCCTGTTCTATGGAGCAACTTCCCATGAGCTATCTGTTGTTATACACATGGTAGTACATATATCTCAATGCTGCTGCTGCTGCTAAGTCACTTCAGTCGTGTCCGACTCTGTGCGATCCCATGGACGGCAGCCCACCAAGCTCCCCGGTCCCTGGGATTCTCCAGGCAAGAACACTGGAGTGGGTTGCCATTTCCTTCTCCAATGCATGAAAGTGAAAAGTGAAAGTGAAGTCGATCAGTCGTGTCCAACTCTTAGCGACCCCGTGGACTGCAGCCTACCAGGCTCCTCCATCCATGGGATTTTCCAGGCAAGAGTACTGGAGTGGGGTGCCATTGCTCTTTGTCTAAAATAAATCTCACCAGCTTCTTATGCTTGAGTGGTCTTGCTTTTACTTATGAATGGTGGATTTTAATCTGTAACAAGGTATTAAAAGCTATTAAGATGATACAAATGAATGGCAACTATGGGCTACAGGGAATGGAATTTTTAGTCAAGAGTGGCAGATTCTTTAAGGAATAAATTTGCAGTGGAGGGACATTTGGGGCAACTCTCATAACCTCTGTGGGACTTCCCTGGTGTTTCAGTGGTTAAGAATCTGCCTTGCAATGCAAGGGAAACAAGTTCAGTCCCTGGTTTGGAAACTAAGATCTCACATGCCATGGAGCAACTGGTGCCACAACTAGAGAGCCTGTGTGCTGAAACAAAAGATCCTGCATATCGCAACTAAGACCCAATGTAGCCAAATAAATAGAAACAAAAACCCAAAAAACTATACTCCAATAAAAAGAAAGAGAAAAAATACAAAACAAACGAACAAAGACAGGAAAAAAGAAATGCAAAAAGGCAAAATGGTTGTCTGAGGAGGCCTTAGGAATAGCTGAGAAAAGAGACTCAAAAGGCAAAGGAGAGAAGGAAAGATATACCCATCTGAATGCAGAGTTCCAAAGAATAGCAAGGAGAGATAAGAAAGCCTTCCTCAGTGATCAATGCAAAGAAATAAAGGAAAATATTAGAATGGGAAAGACTAGAGATCTTTTCAAGAAAATTAGAGATACCAAGGGAACAATTCATGAAAAGCTGGGCATAATAAAGGACAGAAATGGTATGTTCCTAACAGAAGCAGAAGATATTAAGAAAAGGTGGCAAGAATACATGGAAGAACTGTACAAAAAGGATCATCACGACCCAGATAACCACAATGGTGTTATCACTCACCTACAGCCAGACATCCTGGAGTGCGAAGTCAAGTGAACCTTAGGAAGAATCACTACAAGCAAAGCTAGTGGAGATAGTATAATTCCAGCTGAGCTATTTCAAATCCTAACAGATGATGCTGTTAAAGTGTTGCACTCAATGTGCCAGCAAATTTGGAAAGCTCAGCAGTGACCACAGGACTGAAAAAGGTCAGTTTTCATTCCAATCCCAAAGAGAGACAGTGCCAAAGAATGTTCAAACTACCATACAATTGCATTCATTTCACATGCTAGCAAAGTAATGCTCAAAATTCTCCAAGCTAGGCTTCAACTGTATCTGAACCAAGAACTTTCAGATGTTTGAGCTGGATTTAGAAAAGACAGAGGAACCAGAGATCAAATTGCCCACATCTGTTGTATCATAGGAAAAGCAAGAGAATTCCAGAAAAACATCTACTTCTGCTTCATTGGCTATGCTAAAGCCTTTGATTGTGTGGAACACAACAAACTGTATAAAATTCTTAGAGAGATGGGAATACAAGACCATCTCACCTGCCTCCTGAGAAACCTGTATGCAAGTCAAGAAGCAATAATTAGACCCGGACATGGAACAACATACAGGTTCAAAATTGGGAAAGGAGTACATCAAGGCTATATGTTGTCACCCTGCTTATTTAACTCATATGTACATCATGTGAAATGCCAGGCTGGAATCAAGATTGCCGGGGGAAATATTAATAACCTCAGATATGTAGATGTCACAACCTTTATGGCAGAAAGTGAAGAGGAAACTAAAGAGCCTCTTGATGAAAGTGAAAGAGGAGAGTGAAAAAACTGGTTTAAAACTCAACATTCAAAAACTAAGATCATGGCATCCAGTCCATCACTTCATGGCAAATAGATGGGGAAGCAACGGAAACAGTAACATACTTTATTTTCTTGGGCTCCAAAATCACTGCAGATGGTGACTGTAGCTATGAAATTAAAAGACACTTGCTTCTTGGAAGAAAAGCTATAACCAACCTCGGTTCAGTTCAGTTCAGTTCAGTTGCTCAGTCATGTCCGACTCTTTGCGACCCCATGAATAGCAGCACGCCAGGCCTCCCTGTCCATCACCAACTCCCGGAGTTCACTCAGACTCACGTCCATCGAGTCAGTGATGCCATCCAGCCATCTCATCCTCTGTCGTCCCCTTCTCCTCCTGCCCCCAATCCCTCCCAGCATCAGAGTCTTTGCCAATGAGTCAACTCTTCGCATGAGGTGGCCAAAGTACTGGAGTTTCAGCTTTAGCACCATTCCTTCCAAAGAAATCCCAGGGCTGATCTCCTTCAGAATGGACTGATTGGAACTCCTTGCAGTCCAAGGGACTCTCAAGAGTCTTCTCCAACACCACAGTTCAAAAGCATCAATTCTTTGGTGTTCAGCTTTCTTCACAGTCCAACTCTCACATCCATACATGACCACTGGAAAAACCATAGCCTTGACTAGATGGACCAAAAGCAGAAACATTACTTTGCCGACAAAGTTCTGTGTATTCAAAGCTATGGTTTTTCCTGTAGTCAAGTACGGATGTGAGAGTTGGACCATAAAGAAGGCTGAGCACCGAAGAATTGATGCTTTTGAACTGTGGTTTTGGACAAGACTCTCCTGAGTCCCTTGGACTACATGGAGATCAAACCAGTGAAATCCTAAAGGAAATCAACCCTGATTATTCATTGGAAGGACTTACGCTGAAGCTGAAGCTCCAATACTTTGGCCACTTGATATGATGAGCCAAATCATTAGAAAAGACCCTGATGTTGGGAAAGATTGAAGGCAGAAGGAGAAGGGGATGATAGAGGATGGGATGGTTGGATGACATCACTGACTCAGTGGACATGAGTTTAAGCAAGCTCTGGGAGATGGTGAAGGACAGGGAAGCTGGCATGCTGCAGTCCATGGGGTCACAGAGTTGGACACACTGAGTGACTGAACAACATCTCATAACTTCTACACCATCACCCTTAGGTTAGAAATATCTGTAGTCTTTACATGCACCCCAATGTTCATTGCAGCACTGTTCACAATAGCCAGGGCTTGGAAGTAACCTAAATGTCCATCAACAGAGAAATGGATAAAGAAGATGTGGTTCATATCTACAATGGAATATTACTCAGCTATAAAGAGGAAGGAAACTGGGTCATTTGTAGAGATGCAGATGGACCTAGAATCTGTCATACAAATGAAATATGTCAGAAAGTGAAAAACAAGTATCATATATTGATGGATGTATGTGGAATCTAGAAAAATGGTACAGATGAACCTATTTGAAGGGCAGAAATAGAGATGCAAATGTAGGGAATGGACATGTGGACTTGGTAGGGGAGGGGAGTGGGATGGGTTGGGAGATTGGGATTGACATATGCGCACTGCCATGTGTAAAACACACAACTAGTGGGCACCTACTGTATAGCGCAGGGAGCTCAGCTTGGTGCTCTGTGATGGCCTAGACGGATTCGATGGGGGGGGTGGGAGGGAGTTTAGAGGGAGGGGATGTATGTATAGACATAGCTGAATCACTTCACTGTACAGCAGAAACTAACGCAGAATTGTAAAAGAATTCTTCTACAATTTTTAAAGTTGTAAAAGAATTTTACAATTTCAACTTTAAAAAATTATAAAAGTTTTTTATTTTTTTAGATTTTTTTCTTGAACTTTTCTTTTTTTTTTAAATTTAATTTTATTTTTTAACTTTACAGTATTGTATTGGTTTTGCCATATATCAACATGAATCCACCACATGTATGCATGTGTTCCCCATCCTGAACGCTCCTCCCTCCTCCCTCCCCATACCATCCCTCTGGGTCATCCCAGTGCACCAGCCCCAAGCATCCAGTATCGTGCATCGAACCTGGACTGGCGACTCATTTCATATATGATATTATACATGTTTCAATGCCATTCTCCCAAATCATCCCACCCTCTCCCTCTCCCACAGAGTCCAAAAGACTGTTCTATACATCAGTGTCTCTTTTGCTGTCTCGTATACTTGGTTATTGTTACCATCTTTCTAAATTCCATATATATGCGTTAGTATACTGTATTGGTGTTTTTCTTTCTGGCTTACTTCACTCTGTATAATAGGTTCCAGTTTCATCCACCTCATTAGAACTGATTCAAATGTATTAAAAAAGAACATTATTGATTATTATTACATGACTGTAACATTTTCTATTTCAGGATTAAACAATCCTAGCTTCCCTAACTTTTGGCCTACTAGTTATTTTGTATCTGCACACACACCTTCCCCCCCGCCTTTTTTTTCTGAATTCCCCTCTTTTTTTTTCCCTGAATTTTTCCTCATAGACTGGAGGCAGCAATTTAATTAGTGACTTCTGAGGAAATTAAGGACTCAGTGCCTGGGTTTATGAGTATAATTGTGCCCTGTTTCCTAAACACATGTCTGTGTATAAGAAACAAATGCTTTATAAACCTGAGTGCCACAGCAGCTAATGGGAGGAGCATTCCTCTGGGGTCACAAGAGCAGGTCCTAACCCTGCCTTTGTGAGTCTGAACTCTGTGACTGTGAGTCAACCACTGATCTTTTCTTTCTTAGCTTCTCATCTGTAAAAGAGGGAAAGTGATATTTTCCACATCCTATTCACCCAAAGTTATGCTTACGGTGAGGAAGCAAACAGAGTATGCTGTCCTGTACCTGCCAGCATCATCTCAGAGCACCTGACACAACGTATGCCTGGTTGTGCTGGACATGTTGGCTGGCCGAGCTGAGGGCCACCTACCTCTCCTCTGTAAGAGAGGATGTCCAGCTGACAGTGTCAGTGCTGCTGAAGATGCTCCAGACACTGTGGGAAACCCAGGGGAAGCTGTGAAAGATTCTGAAACACCCCACACCTTTTAAGTCATTGTACATCACATGTGGAGGCCACGCGGTTGACACTGACTATAATATCTCTCTTATCCTTTATATTGGGTGAACTGAGCCCACAGTGTTTAGCCATTGCATTCTACGGTCTCCTTGTTTTTGTTCCATTGCTTTAAGGAGACTGTAGGGCCGGCTCTGAGCCAAGTTGAGGGCAGTGGCTGCCAGGATTGTCTGAGAGCCAAGTGTGAGCCTTCTGTAAGCCCAAGGGGGCCACAACACCTCATATCCAGCAGGGAGGGAAACTCATGGCTCATAAAACTCAGCGCAGGAGAACAAAAAGAGACATTCAAGTCGGTCTAACTCAAAGGATGTTTCAATGGAGTCTGGCTGATAGAGGCTCAGATTCTGGACTCTTCGGTCAGATGGTTGCCTCTGGGGTGACACTGCTAGGTCGTTGGTGACCTCATTTTTGCTCTGGAGAGACATGGATAGGTATCACAAGACTCTCGTCTGACCAGGGCTGAATGGCGGCCTCTGTTTAAAGACAGATGTCTGACAGGACCGGCCTGGCTGATGGAGGATGTCAGGAGAGCCCTGACAAAGACAGGGGTGGGTGGGGGCAGTCAAACAGTGTTTCCCTCTGTACCGGCTGGAACCAGTCCGAGGTCCCTGGAGGCTCTTTTCACGAGCCTCTTCTTCCTCCTCCTCGCCTCCCACCCCAAGCCAAATGATGTAATTGTGATAAATAACCTCAGTGAGCATCCTGGCCGGCATAAATTCATCCTTGTTAATTTGTGCTTAGCTTGAAACCTTTGTCATCACAGATCACGCCTAATCCAAATACATGCCTAAACTTAGTTCTGGACCTGCAGTGTTATTAGTGAATTATGTGGGTTTGGATGAGGGTAGGATATTGTTAGCAGGCTAGTCAGCTGGAGGAGGGAGCTCTGGGTGTTCCCACAGGATCTGAATGAAAACACGATGTCTAATATTTCAGCAAGCACTCCCCCCGCCGCTTCCAGAACCATTGCAAAACCCAGCCATTAAGGCTGCTACTGGAATCTTGGCACATTCTTTCTGCCTCGTTGCTGGGAATCATTTGTAAAGTTATGTTGTGGCAATGTACTTGAATGATACTAATCACGTCCAGCTCTGTTATTTCTTTCACATGAGGGACTGTGTGTTAGTAACCAACTCAGAGCTTATTCCCACAAATCCATTTATTTCTCTCTGCGAATTGAGGATGGAATTTCTTCTTTAAAAATCACATATGTTGATTACAGTTGACCTTTCTATTGTCTAGAGATGAACACCAGAAACCATCAGTTTGAAAGGTATTTCCAAGATCATGTTTTGGGATTGAGTTTATCTTTGTAGAAAGAATCAAATGAGTAGGGAGTATAGAAGGAGTGTGCTTTGAAGCAGCATTGAATCTGATTTCATGCAAGTGGTTTAATTATATTATATGGCTATTGTCTTTCTCTAATTAAAAAATTGGAGAGTGGTTGCAGATAGCTCTTGAACTTTGTGAAAACTTCAAATAGTACCAAAAGATATACAGAGTGAAAGTGAAGTTCCCAATTCTGACACTCAGTGCTGCAGTACACCTGCGCCACCAGCAGCTGTTACCTGTTCTTTGTTGCCATTGCTGAGATGGTCTATGCATATAAAATACAGTAGAGAGCGAGTTCTGTGACCTGCATTTTGTCTTGCTCACTGCTCTATTTCCAGCTTCCAAAATAGTACTGGGCACATAGCAGGATCTCAACAAATATTTGTTGAGATATTTTGAAATGAATATTGAAATGAATAAGCAGGGATGTAAGCACAAGAACACACACCCAGTTCGTATTATACTATTTACACTGCTCTGCACATTTCACATTTTTTATAGTTATACCTGTAGATTTGCCTCATTGTGTTAACAGGTGCCTTGTATTAATACATTGTAGGAATGTGCTTGGTTTACCAAGCCACTAATAATGGGTATTTAGGATACGTCCATTTTTTCTCTATAGAAAAAAAAAGTTGCAGCACTATCTGTGTATCTTTGGCTTCATGCACATTTTGAAATCTCATCCATAAGATAAATTTCTGGTTAGGCTCTGAGATATCTGTAGAATAAAAATTTGGTAATGACTTGATTGAAGTATATGCATATGACATGGCTACTTTCTAAGTAACTAGCCCTTGCAAACTCTAAGGAGGGTTTCCCGTATTCATCAGTAAATGCAAAACTTTTCTTCATTGTTTCCTTTTCCTGAAACTCTCTTCTCATGCTCTTTAATTGGAGAATTCCTAGTTAGCTTTTCTGAACCATTCAAATGTTACTATGTCTATGAAAATCTTCATATCACATTAAATTATTATTTATTTATGCACTTATTTCTTTAGATGGACTGAAAATTCCCTGGTAACCAGGGCTGTGTGTTATTTAATCTCCATATCACCAATGACTGGCATAATGACTGCTATATTGTAAGTACTGATGAAGATTTATTTAATGGTGAACATGTCAGTGAATTTTAGAAAGTCAGTGTGGAAAACAAAAGTATAAGTACTCCTCAATGTTGAGACTTTGGCAGTGGAGGCAAGAAGAAACATTTGAATTAGCACTGTGAGATTCAAGAACAGGACCAGAAAGCTAGGTAGGCTTGGATCCAGCCAAGCTGGATCTAGCTGGTCAGGTTAGATGGGACTTGAAAGTCAAGGGCATAGCCTGTCAGTAGGTTAATGCTGAGCATCAGGCCTGGAACCACATGGATGGAGATACAAGAAGAAAACAAGATGAGTCTAAAGCCAGTTATTTGAACAGAACTGACGGGATGAAAATTGGGTTAGGAATTAAGGTCAGCTGTCTCCAAGGAGAGTTTTCTTCAAGGACCAAATGCAGTGTCTTCAGTTCAGGTATGGGCTTTTTAGCCAGAAGAAGCAAAGTCATATGCAAACTACTTCAAAGAAGTGGGTGCTTTTTGAAAAGAAGCTTATAAGGTAATACATGGACAGATATCTCTCAGGAACTAAGAAAGGCTATTAATTATCTATTGCTCTATAACAAATTACTCCAAGACTTAGTAGTTTAAAATAACAAACATTTATATCTCATAGTTTGTAGGGGCCAGAAATCCAAGAGCAGCCTAACTGTGTGGTTCTGGCTCAAGGTCTCTTATAAAGTTGCAGTTCAGCAGTCATCTCAAGGTAGGTTTTGCTTCCAAGTTGACTCACATGCTTTTTGGCAATTCCTCACTGGCTGTTGGCTGAAAACTCCTGTTCTTCTAGGCAAGCTCTCCATGGGCTGCCTGAGTGTCCTCATGATGGCAGCTGGCTTCCCTCAGAATGAGTGATCCAAGACAGAGCCCAAGACAGAAGTCACAGTCTTTAATACCTAATCCCAACCTTAAAACCTAGTAGTCTTGAGGGGAGTTCCAATAAGGCAGAGTAGAAAGACCCTCAGCTCACTTCCTTTCACAGGCGTACCAGCATTACAACTATTTGCAGAATCGCTATTGATGAAAAAGCCTGGAACCCAACAGAAAAAAATCTTGTACAACTAAAGATATAAAGAAGGAAACACAACGAGAGGGGTAGAGTTGTGATACGTTCAAGACCCACACCCCTGGGTGTGTGATCCACAAATGGGAGAATGATTAAAATGGCAAAGGTTCTCCCCAAGGAGTGAGGAGTTGGAGCCCCATATCAGGCACCTGGAGGGGAAGAAGAAAGAAAGTCATGCTTTCAAGGCCAGTGGGTTTCCTTTCAGGAGACCCAGAGGATGATGGGAAATAGAGACTCTGCTCATAAAGGGCACACACAAAACCTCATACATTCTAGGACCCAGGGCAGAAGCAGTAATTGAAAGGAGCCTGGGCCAGACCTACTTGCTGATCTTGAAAAGTCTCCTGGAGGGGCAGGAGGCAGCTGGGGCTCACTCTGGGGACATAGACACCAGTGGCAGCCATTTGAGGGATTTTGTTCTACCACACGGATGCTGGTACCATTTTGGAATGCACTTGGTACTTTTGGAATGCACTTGGTACATTTGGAATGCAAGCACCATTTTGGAATCCACTCTCAAACTCATTAGCCTCAGACCCCAGCTCTGTCTTGGCCACAAGCCTGTGGGCATCACTAGTGGAAGACCTCAAGCCAAGCAATTAACTGGCCAGGGATGCAGCACCACCCACCAGCAGACAGGCTGTCTTAAGACCTGAGCCCACAGCCATCCTTGGACATGGCCTTGTCCACTGGAGGACCAAGAATCTGGCCCCAGACACCAGTGTGCAGGCGCTGTAATTGGGACCCACAGGACACTATAGCCAGAGACCCGAGGACCAAGATCCATACACCAGTGGGCAGGCACCAGACTCAGAATCACCTGAGCCCCAGACCTTCACCCCAGCAAGCCTACTGTAGCTATGACCAGCTTCATCCTCCAGCAAGCCAGCACCAGCACTGGGACTGGTGGCCCTAGATTCATCCACCAGCAGGCCAACACAAGTTTCAGAATACCTCAGACCCTGCAGCCAGGTGAGTCAGGAACTGGTCCTACCCACCAGTGGCCTGACACCAGCCCTGGAAGCCTAGAACCCAGTCATGCATGTCAGTCATCCAGAACTAGACCCAGGAACCGGGATTGTCCTCTAGTGGATCTGTCTCCTGAGCAAAAAAAAAAAAAACAAAAAAAAACCTCAGAAGCAAAAATAAACAAATGGGACCTAATTAAACTTAAAAGCACATGCCTGATAAAGGAAATCATGGTCAAAACAAAAAGACAACCTACTGAATGGGATAAGTGAGTGAAGTCGCTTAGTTATGTCCAACTCTTTGCTACCCCATGGACTGTGGCCTACCAGGTTCCAACATCCATGGGATTTTCCAGGCAAGAATACTGGAGTGGGTTGCTATTTTCTTCTCTAGGAGATCTTCCCAACCCAGGGATTGAAGCCGGGTCTCCAGCATTGTAGGCAGATGCTTTACTGTTTGAGCCACCAGGGAAGTATGGGATAAAATATTTGCAAATGATATGACTGATAAGGGGTTAATATCCAAAATATATAAACAGTTCATACAAATCCCTATCAAAAGGCAACCTAGTTACAAAGTGGGAAGAAGATCTGAATAGACGTTTTTTTCAAAGAAGACATACAATTGGCCAAAAGGCACATGCAAAGATGCTCAACATTATTAATCATCAGAGAAATGCAATTAAAGCCATAATGAAATATTATAGCACACCTGTCGGAATCAGATCAGATCAGTCGTTCAGTCGTGTCTGACTCTTTGCGACTCCATGAATCGCAGCACACCAGGCCTCCCTGTCCATCACCAACTCCCGGAGTTCACTCAGACTCACGTCCATTGAGTCAGTGATGCCATCCAGCCATCTCATCCTCTGTCGTCCCCTTCTCCTCCTGCCCCCAATCCCTCCCAGCATCAGGGTCTTTTCCAATGAGTCAGCTCTTCGCATGAGGTGGCCAAAGTACTGGCTATCATCAAAAAGAACACAAATAACAAATGTTGGTGAGGTTGTGGGGAAAAGATCCCTTGTACACTGTTGGTAGAAATGTAAATTGGTGCAGCCACTGTGGAAAATAGTATGGAGTTTATTCAAAAAACTAAAAATAGAACTACCACATGATCCAGCAATTCCACTTCTGCATATATATCTGAAAAATGAAAACACTAATTTAAAATGATACATGCACTCCAGTGTTTATAGCAGTGTTGTTTACAATTATTAAGCTATGGAAACAACCTACATATCCAAACAGAGGAATGGATAAAGAAGATGTGATGCCTATATATACAATGGAATACTACTCAGACATAAAAGAAATGAATTTTCTCAATTTGCAACAATGTAGAATGACCTAGAGAGTATTATGCTTTAGTGAAATAAGTCAGAGAAAGAAATACTGTATGTTATCACTTATATGTGGAATTTGAAAAATAAAATGAACTTATGAATATAAGAAAGAAAGAAACAGATTCAGAGATCTGGAGAACAAACTAATGGTTACCAGAGGGGAGAGGAAGGGGGAGGGGGGCAGGATCAGGGTAGGGGATTAAGAGGTACAAACTACTATGTATAAAATAAATAAGCTGCAAGGATATATGGCACAGCACAGGGAAATAGATAACATTTTACTATAAGTGCAGTATAATCAGTGAAACATGTGAATCACTGTTGTACCCCTGGAACTAATACAATATTGTAAATCAACTGTACTTCAATAAAGAGTCTTTCAAAATCTAATCCCAGAAGTAATATACTATTACTTCTGCCATATTCTATTATTAAATACACCAGCTCTGGAGAGGGCTCCATGAGGGTGTGAATACTAGGAAGTGAAATACATGGGGTGCCATCTTCGCTAGTGACTATTAGACAAATGAACTATACCACATCAGACCTCACTGCAACTAGGGCAGGAAGACTTATAGGTACCAAGTCTACTTTTCATTGACTCTTTTAGAAGCTGTTTAGCCTTTTCCTCATAGCATTACTGCTACTTTATGCCCATCTTCTGCCCATTCATTCCACCCTCCACTAGTTTTACTCATTGACTTCCTCTCCTTATTCATCATTCATTGGCTGACACATGGTTCTACCAGGGCTCGCTGGTCCAGCCCTGCTCATATGTCTTTATTTCCTCTTCCTAACTGCTTGATGCCTTGATCACCCAATTCTAAATTTATACAAGATAAATCTGATTGTTCAGGCTCATCTTTTTACATCAAACCATAGGTAGTGGGTCAGCCTCTAGTGGAATAACACCTGGGATAAATGCCCACGTGCCAGCATTCAGTTATTGTTAGGGGCTTGCTCTGGATGGTACCCAACAGGAACCCTGAAACACGAATACCTATGGTAGGAGGTAAGTCTCCTAGAAACTTTGTGGACAAGGTAAATACTGATGGAAAGCTGGAGCTTTCCAAAGTAGGGCCTGAATCTTGGTCTGTAATTTACTAGCCATGTTTCCTTAGGGAAGGTGTCTATGCCATCTCTGTAAAATAGACATAATAATAAGAGTATAGTTTTGTGTTTTCATGAAAATTAAAGGACATTATACATTGGCACAGTGCTGGGAACATAATAAACTTCAATAAATGCTAGCTGTCATTTCTATTGAAATGACAAAACAGGTTTTGATGATGTTTTGGAGGTCAGCGGATGGAAGAGAAAATGTGTCTCTGTCAGTTTTAGCCATTCATTCATTCATTCATTCATGAAACAAGTACTTATTGATAGGTCTTCTTCCTTTCTCTTGGAATTTGCTTTTTGTTTATAGTATAGGCATTGAAATTATACATATGATTGATTCATTATCATGTGATTCACAAAATCTCTTTCAAGCCTTTTTATTTTTAAAAGTTCTCTACAGATGCCCAGCTCTCCTGGAACCTTTTCTCACTTTTCATGGATAACATCTTGTCTGCTTTCCTGAGAAGAGGTAATAGTAGGTAATGGAAAAAATCCTGAACTTGGCACAGGAAGATGTGAATTTGAGTCTTGGCTTTGCCTCTGATGGGTTAGCAAGTTACTTGTCTTCACTGAACTGACTTTCTCCTCTATAAAAGGGTTATAGTATGACTTACCTCACCCTCACCTAAGAAGCCATAGGGTGTGGTGGTTAAGAACAGTCTCTGAAGCCAGATCATTAGGTTCAAATTCCAGGTCTCCCTCTCACAAGCTGACCCTGCTCAAGTTACCTAACCTTTTAGTGCCTTGGACTCTTCATCTATAAAATGAGATGATGATACCAGGACCATGTCCATAGAGTTGAGTTGGGAGGGTTCAATGAGCTGAGAATAACCTGGCAATCATAATTGACACATAAATGTTACCTCTATCTACCTTTGCTCCTGGCTCTGAGAACCAATAAAAACAACATTTTAGTGTCTTCATTAGACACAAAATACAACAAGAACAAACATTTAGAAGTTGGAAGTCAGGAGTTACTTCTGTCTCTCCCAGGGATGCTTTGCATCATAGCCTCTTCTTTGTTGCAATGTCCTTCTATGCTGTTTCTACCAGTTTCTATCACCAGCTTCATGAAAAGGGAAACACAGTTCCCAGTTACATTTTTGTTTTCAATAACTTCTGTCTCCACTGACCCTCCAGTCTGGTTTCTAGCCTCCTGCCTATCTTCAGACTCCTGAGAGTCCCTTGGACTGCGTGGAGATCAAACCAGTCCATCCTAAAGGAAATTAGTCCTGAATATTCATTGGAAGGACTGATGCTGAAGGTGAAACTCCAATACTTTGGCCACCTGACACGAAGAACTGACTCATTTGAAAAGACCCTGATGCTGGGAAAGAATGAAGGTGGGAGGAGAAGGGGATGACAGAAGATGAGATGGTTGGATGGCATCACCGACTCAATGGGCATGAGTTTGAGTAAACTCCAGGAGTTGGTGATGGACAGGGAGGCCTGGCGTGATGCAGTCCATGGGGTCACAAAGAGTCGGACATAACTGAGGGACTGAACTGAACTGAACCTGTCTTCATTCACTCCTGCTCTTTACCAGAGTCACTTCCTTGACAGTCACTCAGGGCCTCCTCTTCTGGCATCGTTCTGTCTGCCTTCAGGGCTTCATCCTTCTGAGCATCCACCTGGAATTCTGTTCTATGTGCCACCTCCTTTTAAAAAACTTTGGATCATACTTTTTCTTTTTAATGTGCTTTTCATTTGTTTTATCCTCAATTTCCAAGTTTGTCATCAACAGCCTTCTCATCAAATAATCCTCTTGCTTTACAAGTCAATCTTCTCCAATGACTTATTCTCATCTCTGTGAAGAAGGCTTCCGAAGTGTAGTGCTGAGTCCAACTTGCCTTTCTGAGTTCAAGTTCTTTGGGTTTTATATTCAAAATGTCTGAAACAAAATTCATCCTCCAATCTAACTTCTCATGTCTCCTTACCTCTATAAATTGCATCTCCCTTGCCCTGATCACCTAAAGTTCAGAGTCATCCACTCATGGCTCATTCAATTCTTTCAACATCTATTGTGTAACAAGTATTTTGCTGGGTGTCAGAGTGCAAAGATGCATCTGACACAGTCCTTGGGCTAGGGAGAGAGAAACGTGGTGATGGGAGAGTTTGGTGAGTGTGAACAGGGCTCCTTCAAGTGCTCAATATGCCTGGTGGGACTCACGAAAGGATACAAGGAGGAGGTGTGGGTTGATCAGAATATCACAGGTAAGAACGTTTTCAAAAAGAGCTGGGAAAACCCAAACAGAGAGTCTGAGCCAAAACAAGAGAAGAGAAACAGTCAAGAGCTGTCATGACATGAGCACCTGCCCAGCCAGGCACTCTGGCTGGGTTTCCCGGCAGACCCAGAGAGATATGTCTCTGCTATTTGTCTTTGCCTCTCTCTCCCCAGTTCCTTATTCAGTCCTCCATCTTTATTATTGGTTTGACTTTACTATTATCCTTTTCTTATGAAATGTTTAAAACACATACAGAAATAGATGCTATCATAACTTCCCATACACCTATCACAGCTTCAACAGTAATCAACTCTATATTTCCACCTAGCCCTTCCCGTCTGTATTGTAATGAAGAGTCTCACACATTATCTCAGTTTATCCACAGCATTCCTGAAAGATGAGTGCTAAATAAACATAGCCACAACATACTATTTACAGCTCAATAAAGAAATTAATAGTTATTTCTTATCATATACTCAAGTCTCAGACATGGCTTTATTTTTCATAGTTTGTTTCTATCAGAATCCATATAAAGTCCACTTTTGTGGTTGGTTGATCACTTAAAAAATTTTCTTTTAATCTATAGGTTCTGCATCCATTTATTTCTTTCTCTTGCAATTTATATGTTGAAGAACCAAGTCTTTTGTCTTTAGGTTTTCCTATGGTCTGGATCTTGCTAATTGTATCCCTGTGTTGTCACTAGAAATATTCTTCTATCTGTTGAATTTCTTATGAATTGATTGGTAGACCTACACATTTGATCTACAGATTAAACCAAGAGCCTCATAGTGGCATGGGATGGACATAGTTTCTGCTTGTCTCTCTTTTAACATTACTGATGCTCAGGACCATTCATTCGTAAGAAGTGGCAAAATAGTGATATTCTAAATTCTATCTTTCCTTATTCATTTATTAGTGTAAATATTATATAAGAGTAAACTTCCTTCATTTAACATGTGGGTTCCCAGTGGTACATTATTTCATGGAGGAAAGACAAGATCAATGCTTGATTCTTTCCCTTACTTACTGGTTGGTTTCCCAGTGTCTTCGAATAGAGAACAATTAATGTTTTTCTTTTAAATACTGTTATGATATTGTAGATTTAACATCTGTGATGTGTTTTCATACCCTTAAGTTATGATTCTAATTGGATGCTCAAATTGCTCTGTTTTTGGCCTTTGGTCACTTCTCCAAGTTGTCTCTGAGTTCTTTTTATACAACCCAGTGGTCTTTGATAGCTTCTCTGTTATTTGACATAAGGTACTCCAGATTCATCTTGTAAATCTTCTGGCCCAGACTTGGGACCAGCCATATCTCTGAGGACTTCCTGATTTCTTGTGGTGGGAAGTGTATTCCAAGACTACAGTTTGGGTACTAGGGGTCTCCATTACTTTTAATTTCAGCTGCTATAGTGAACTTGACCCACTAGTTTCTGATTACTATATACTTCACAATTATACTGCATCTCTGCTGCCAGATCCTCCTGAATCCCAGAACTAGTCATGTCTTTCTTCCATGTAGCCATTTCATGAGCCTCCCTGACCCATCAGATCCACTACTAGCTGGGCATTCTAACATGTTTCCCAGTCTGTCCAACCTGATTTCCCAGGTGTGACCCTGCTTCTCCCCTGTGTACCCTGCCATGTACCAACCAAACTGATCCACCAGCTGTTTCATATTCTGCCTCCTACTTTCCCATCTCTGTGACATGGTTCATGCTATATAGTCACCTGGGCCTTTGGATTTTAGATGTCCTCTGAACCTGTGCTTTTAGATGTCCTTGGAGATATGGCTGATTCCAAGTCTGGGACAGGAAATGCACAAGCCCTCCCTTAAATGTCCCTCTGCTTTGGGGGCTGGATTGATTGCATCATAATGAAAGTTCTCCTGTTTTTGAATTCCTGTGACTCTGTCTCATGGCATCAGACATACACATATCCCCTGTGGGACTATGAATTCCTAGAAGGCTGAGATCCTGGCTTATTTATTCTTTAAATTCCCAGGGCTAAGCATTTTCCCTGACACATAGCAGATACTCAGATACATGTCTTTTTAATGAAAGACTGTTTCGATGACTAAACAGTTACTTATAGTCTGCCTAGTGTTATGGCTATTAGGTCGCAGTCCAGCTCTCATCTATTCAGTCTCACTGGATGACAGTCTCCTTGAAGGTGGAGGGAGGGATGGAACTTCCTCACTTTTGTCTTTTCACTCCTAACAATGCTAGCTAAACTTAGAGTAGCTACTGACTGTATATTGGTTGAGTTGAATTTATGGCAAAAAGAGAGGAATTTAAATCCAGAGACTCACTCTTTTGCCTCAGCCAACAAAGGTCTGAGCTTTTGACCCATTCTCTTCTGCATCAGTGACAGAAAATTTCAGAAGCAAAGGAAGGCACAATTCAATTTTCTTTTTTGCCACTTTTCTTTTTATGCATTTCCGGATAGGCCAGCTTAATATTGCAATTCTTCCTTTTTTCTCTTCTTGCTTCTTTTCCTTCTCTCTGAGGCATCTTGTGTGATTGAGGCTCTTCTAAGCTCACTGTAGAGGCTCAGCATGGCAGTAAAAAGCTTCCCAGAAAGCAGTCGAAGAACAAACAACCAGTGACCCTGGGGATGACAGCACAAAAATGCTATTGACAAAAGATGGGCAGAGAGCGGTTGCCTTTATTTGGACAGCGTGAGGAAAAGAACTCGCACTGAGTCTGTTAGCCAAGCACACCCTGGGTGTTCTATTGCTCTTTTGGGGAGAGTCGCATGCCTGCAATATCTGAAGCTAGGGAAAGGATCCAAGACTCTCAGCGGCTGCCCAAGGGCCTTCTGATGGCAGTGTGGAGATGGGTGATGTGAGCTGGACCACCAAATCACCCAGCCTGGTGTCTAGAGTTGGGACTTGGACCCCGTGGGCTGAATGTTTAGGGCAGGTTCTTTCTGCCATGCCAATCTCTATTTTGTAAAGAAGCCCAGGGTTGGTTTTATTTCCTGAGGAAATGCAGAAGCCAGCAAAATATCATGGAAGCTGGGTGTCCTAAGACCTGCTTTTTAATTCTTGTTCTTTCAGTAACTAGCAGCGAGACACTAGTTCTCTGGTCTAATTTTCCTCATTCTCTTTATATACCTAATATCTGGTTTAAGTTATCCTCAAAGTCCTTTCCAGTTTTAAATATTTTTAAATTAAATTTACTGCTATTGGAAATTCTGCTGATTAAAGTAATTTTTAAACGGGCCTTTAGAATACTGTGGCTGATGATTTTAAAGAAATCATCAACACTGGAATTCTCAACTCTGCTATTCAGGATTGTTCTTAAATCATAGAATTTTAAACACAAAGGGCGGATTTCCCAAACAGCAATGCATTGACTTGTGCCCTTGGTCTCCTGGCAAGCCTATGAGAATCCTGCCTGCTAGCATCCTACTTGACAGAAATGGAGCTCGCTCATGTTGAGGGTGTTCCAGTTGCCTAAGGAAGAGAAAGATGCCTGACCACCCAGGACTAATATGAACAATGAAGTTCTTTTCTGAACTCTTGGAATACGCATGTCAGCTGACTGAGGCTGTTATTACTTTGGGAAGGCTGGGAATTTCCAGTTCCTAAACGCCTCCCCTGTGCTGGGCATGGGACTCAGTGCTTTATGTAGAGTCTCCAAATTAACTCTCACAACAGTTCTGTGAAGCAGTTATTATTTTCCTCAATTTCCTCATGAACTGAGTAGAGAGAGGGGGCTTACTGAAGTGTTATTATGAAGAAGGGAAAAAAGAGCGGGGAAAGGAGGAAAAACAGAAAAATTATTTGCTCAAAACCACACTGAATAATGTACTCTGAAACCAGGTGTGTCCCATTCCAAATCTGGTGTTTATTATTTCTTCCTAATTGTTATGGTTAAAGAAGCCTATGAACACTTCCCTTCTTCCACTTAGCGTTTTCTGGGTTAAGTCATTGAAGGGCTGTGTGCAAATACAGGTATTTCTTTTGAGAGGAAGAGATTGGAAGACTCTGTCCATCTTTCCTGTCTTGGGTGGGATTCCTTGGTCAGGCTCACTTCACCTTCCACCAGGGTTGGAGGCAGAGGCACTTAGCACAGGCAAGTTTTAACCATGGATCTGAATAAAGAGAGGGAGCTCAGGCATGTGAAGGCACCCAGTAGAGTAATCATCTCATCCTTGTAGGGACAGAGTCCTGAAAAGAAGCACAAATGGGTCCATGTCCTTTCTGCTTGCCTCTCTCTCACTTCAGAGTGATGTGTACTATCTCAGTCTGTGCTGGTCATGAGTGGATCAGGCTCATCTCTGTCACATGACCAAACCTAACTACTCATTAGAGAATTAGGCTTTTGATTTACACAGCTGAACCTTGTTCTAGGCATTGCTGCCCCTCTGTTCACTAGGGACAAATAAGCAACCTGGTTTTTACCCAAGTGCCCCAAGAATAGGTAGACACAATCATGGAGAGAAGGAAGGGCCCCTTAAGCCGCTGTTGCTCCATGGTGTGGACCAGCATTTGTGGGCTCCATTTTGATGTGACTCAGTCAACATTGCTTTCTTGACTTTTGACTCTCCTTTCAACCCTGACCAGCCAGCTTACAACACCAAGAAGTAGATCTGGGACCAAAATGCTAATGACTCAACACGGCTCTTTGTCTCCATGGTAAAGTCATGTATTTCACACGCTCCCCAGACAGAGACTCACCACCCCACATTCCTCCTGCTCTGAGAAAGAAATGCTTTATTTCTTAAAGAGGAAACTATGATGGCCCAGGAGGAAGTTGAGGGGCTGCCTCAAATTATCTCTCCTCCCTTCCCAGTGCCATTTCCTCACTGGCTTCACCTTGGGCAGGGCAAGGAGGTAGTACTACTTTCTGTTGAGTGCTTTAGCTAAAATGTATGAACAAAACCCTTTTCACTTCAGACATTTTCATGCAGCTGAAACAAGAAGATTGTCAATCATGTGACCAGAAGTCCAAGGACAACTAAAGACCATGTCCATTGTGTTTCCAGCAGCATTGCATCCTCAAGGAACCTCTTCCTGGTGTGGATTCAGGCAGTGGAAGGAGCTCCATTTTAGCAGCTCTGACTTTGCCTACACTCTGTTCAGCTGATGATTCCATTCTGAACTTCCTGCTGCCATGTCCCCTAGGTTGGTTTACCAGCAATGATATATCCTAATTCCTTGGGTTTTATCTGCCCCAGGCCTGCCTCAGAAGTAGATTTCTAGTTCATTTTAATGATATGGTGTCCTCTGAAATGGCACCAGCCTTCAGCTCTGGCTCTGGTGTGACCTTCTCAAATTAGATTCACTTACGGTCTCATGTTTCCACTCACCTTTGTGTTCCTCTGCTTCAACTTCAGGTAACTCATTTTCCCTCCCCTGCAATCTCTACAAAGGAGAGTTGATGGGGCCAGCCTGCTGGCCAGCTCTGCAAGGTTGATTGAAAAGTGAGAGGACCCTTTGCCTACAACTGTGTCATGTTGGATCAGAACCGAAGGTCAAAATCAGGGTTGTAAGAGCAAGGAGATCAGATGCAAATTTCAGAAACTACAGTTTATTGGATTGGGTTGGTATCTCAGAGTTCTATAATAGCCTATCTGAGAAAAGAATGTGAGAAAGAATGGATACATGTATATCTATAACTGAGCCACTTTGCTGTACACCTGAAAATAACACAACATTGTAAGTCAACTATACTCCAACATGAATAAAAATTAAATTAAAAAAAGATGAAAATGAGAAACAATGAGCAGGAATGAACTGGTGGCATAAGCCCTAAGCAGTATTCCCTCAGCACTGGATTTTGCACAGTTCCTTCCCAGAGTTTGTGTAGATGCAGCAGCTCCATTCACAAAGACTGGACAGGTTGTGTCTCTAGCATATAAACCTATACTTTGGGGTCAGGTCATTGCTGAACTTGGATTAGACATTGTGGTTTAGTAACAAGAAGAGTGAAATCACAATGAAAACACAGGCAACCACATATAATATCTTTTTTCTTATTCTGGGGACTTCAAAGAATTGAATAGAAAGAATATCTTTTCTTCCTTTTCTAGATGCCAAAAGTCTGACTCTAGTTTTCTTTAGCAGTTGACTTTGTCAAGCTTATTCCAATATAACAGCCTTTTGTATATTTTTTTCCCGCCAAATCCCCTTGGCCTCTGAACCAAAGCAAACTCCACTGAATGTTATTGCTGAATAGCTGGTGGCATGTTTACAATATGTATGACTTTCTCTGGCTGACCTCATGGAATGGGGTTGTTGCGTGGCCAGGGACCCATTTAGAGTGGCAGAGGATGAGAAATTATAGACTGTCCAGCCTAACCTTAGAGGTGGGCAGATCTGAGAGACATTAAGGAGGAATGAGCTCACAAAACCTCTGGAGAAATATGAACTGACAAAAACTAGCCATTGTGGTTTTGTAAGGGTAAATCTTCTTTGACAAATATGGTGGGACAAAAAGAGAGAGAGAAAGAGGGAATAAAGAAGAAAATGTGGAAAGCAGAAGGTTTTGAGGCAACAGACATCAACTATTAGAACATCCAAAGGACTGTGGATAAGGTATTGTTGAATAGGGGCACACATTGGGTGGTACCTCTAGGCTTTCTAAAGGAGTGCACTTCAATCATTGCAGTAAAGAGCTCAAGTCAAGCTGTAATTATCCCCTTTCTTTTCCTAAGGGTACTGTCTTAGATTCAGTTATTACACATGTGGGTGGTGAGACTAGAGCCAAGTAAAGCTGTGGAGTTTAAGACCTCCAACTTTCTCTGCAAGGTGGTTAAAATCATCAGTTGGCTTGGGTGTGCATACACAAATTATTTAGGAAAGACAACTGAATCTCTTGAGGAGGACCATCAAGACATCAATGAAACAGATTTTTTGTTCAGTGGTCAGCCAACTACAACCCACAAGCTAAATCCACCTGTGTTTGTAAATAAAGTTTTACTGGAACACAGCTATATCCATTCATTTACATATTATGGATGGCTGCTTTGATGCTCTGATGGCAGATTTGAATAGTTGCCATGATATGGTCCATAAAGCCTAAAATATTGACTGTTTGGCAATTTACAGAAAAAGTTACCAATCCCTGTTCTAGTTTATCTGCAACCCACTCTGATCAATCATTTTATATAGTCCCTTGGTGAATCTATCACTTCATTTTCTTTTACTTTCTCATAGCACATGTCATTCTTTAAACCATCCTGTTGAGTTTATACTTTTGAGTTTACACTTATACTTTGACTATTTCCTCCAAACAGAAAGAAATTTCCTTGAAAACAGAGATCTTGCCTATTCTGTTCATCATGATACATCCTCAGTTCCTGGCACATAGAAGTAGTTCATCACCTGTTATTGCATGAATGAATGAGTGAATGAATAAATGCAGGTGAGAAAACATGGTGAGAAAAATGAGAGTAAGAATGAAATGATGACAATGCTTAGTGACTGATAAAACAGAATAATCATATATTCCTATTTTCTGCTTAACTGACCAGATAACATTAGTTTTAAATTAGTTAGATGAAGCATCCACATTGATCTACCTACTCTGTTATGTCAAATTTTATAATCCACTCTAAGTCGTCCAGTGAATGGTTTATAAACATTTTCAGGAATGGATGTGGCATGTTTACCAGGAAGTCCTAGTGCCTTTCTAGTTCTCCTGTGATTGTCTCATTGCTGAGTCCCTGACATCTGGGCCATGTCCCTGAAATGGGAAGACTGCTCACGGTGAGATGGAAGGAGGCAAAGACGAGTCAAGACCTTGGGATCCTCTCAACTAAGTCTGTTTGCCATTTGGAACTTGGGTGTTACCTACATTATATTTGATTATATATAAACTTCTAGAAGGAATAGTCTTCCCTTTTGGCTCAGACAGTAAAGAAAGAGTCTACCTGCAGTGCAGGAGACCCGGGTTGATCCCTGGGTTGGGAAGATACCCTGGAGAAGGGAATGGCAGCCCACTCCAGTATTCTTGCCTGGAAAATCCTATTCATGGGGATTTTCAAAGCCTCAATCCATGGGGTC
Source organism: Bos mutus (assembly GCF_027580195.1). Classification (NCBI taxonomy): domain Eukaryota; kingdom Metazoa; phylum Chordata; class Mammalia; order Artiodactyla; family Bovidae; genus Bos; species Bos mutus. The sequence continues at coordinate 72,266,128 of NC_091618.1, read as the reverse complement.
ACAAAGAGTCGGACATGACTGAGCAATTAATACACTCACTAGAAGGTATCACTACACAATTGGCCATTGCAGTTATATACACTTGTAATCTAATCATCAAGTCAAATAGAGCTTTGTGGTTTCCAGAAAACAATAATGTAAGCCTCTTAACAGTTAATCTGGTGGCTCAGATGATAAAGCGTCTGCCTACAATGCGGGAGACTGGGGTTCAGTCCTGGGTCGGGAAGATCTCCTGGAGAAGGAAATGGCAACCTACTCCAGTATTCTTGCCTGGAAAATTCCATGGATGGAGGAACCTGGTAGGCTATAGTCCATGGGGTCGCAAAGAGTTGGACATGACTGAGCGACTTCACTTTCACTTAACAGTTAATAATAATAACAAAATCCCTAATATTTCTTGAGTGCTTGGAGAAAAGTCTGCAAGATAAAAGGACTTGGCTCTAGACTTTGAATCCCTGCCTTTTTCCTGAATCTCTGAAGCAAGTGTAGTTCAGTGGGTGTGTGTGTGTGCTAAGATGCTTTAGTCATATCTGACTGTTTGTGACCCTATGGACTGTAGCTCACCAGGCTCCTCTATGCATGGGATTTTCCAGACAGGAATATTGGAGTTTCTATTTCTTCCTCCAAGGGATCTTCCTGACCCAGGGATCAAACCTGCATCTCTTATGTCTCCTCCATTGGCAGGCGAGTTCTTTACCACTAGCTCTACCTGGGAAGTCACATTTTGTTAGATGGGCTGCCATCTGTGATAGAAGAGCAGTGCTTATCTGCATAAAAATTCTCTTTATTCTGTGGATGTTTTAATTTGTCTTAAGATGACTGTCATGGGCTACTAGGGTCAAACAAAAATGACTCTAGTGCCAACTTTAACCAGGCTCCACTGGTCAAAGATGAAACAATTTGAGTATCAAAAAAAGAAATTAACTGCATTGGATTGATATTCATCAAATATAGTGAAATCCATGAGTTCAAAATGGCATTAGGAAAAAAAAGAAAATGAATTGCTCACTGTTGAAGGATACTAGGGAGCCAGTTCATTATTATGAACTCTAAAGGAAAATTATTAAATATTTTTGTTGTCTGTCCTATATAAACTGTACCACTGAATAGCTAAAATATATAGTAGTTGTGCGCATGCATGATAAGCTACTTAGTCATATCTGACTCTTTGCAATCCCATGGACTGTAGCCTGCCAGGCTCCTCTGTCCATGGGATTCTCTAGGCAAGAATAATGGAGTGGGTTGCCATGCCCTCCTTCAGGGGATCTTGCCGATCTAGGGATAAAACCTGTATCTTTTATGTCTCCTGCATTGGCAGGCAGGTTCTTTACCACTAGTGCCACTTGGGAAACCCATATAATAGATAACAGGAAATTCATAGATGTAGCCAGGTGGGACGTAAAGAAAAGATGGCAGCATTGGAATGTCACAATGATGGAACCACTAATGAGATAGTGGATCGTGGCACTGAGCATGAGTGACTGCTAATAAAAAGACAATCACACATTGTGACTCTCCTGAAAAACACACCACTGCCTTTGAAACACTCTTACCAACAGATAAAACTTGAATCTGATCAAGCCTCTAGATACAATAACAATTTGCAGGAAATGCAGAAGACAGATGATCAGTGTAGTAGACACTGCATGAATGCAGTTGGCAAAACCCAGATTGGTAAGCTCTGAAAATAAGTGATCTTGTTCCTTTAATAAATAAATTGTAAGAAAGAGAAGATGAAGGGGAACTATGGATTGAAAGAAAGTTAAAAAGCATCATTCAGTCATAATTAATGGGTCTTATTTGCAACCTGATTATATAAGCAAAATATAATAAATGGTTAACATTTATATTTCAATTGAACAGTGAGTAAATATTTTATAGTAATGAATTATTGTTAATTTTTAGGTGTGATATAGATATTATACTTTTTTTAAAGAGTCCTTTTAGAGATACTGAAATATTTTAGATGAAATGATAACAATGCTTGAGATTTGTTTTAAAGTAATAGAGGGTATAGAATTAGGTGAAAATATTAGATGAAGCAAAGCCAGTTGTGAGCTGAAAATTGTCAGGTTCATTGAGTTTGTGGGGTTCATTATACTCTTCTCTCTGCTTTTATGGATGACTGACACATCCATTACACAAGAATTTTTTAAATGACTATCTTGGCAGAAAGAACAGCAGTTGTTCAACTAGTTCTTTTAGTGGCAGACAGAGAAGGTGACATATGACTATAAATCATTCACTGTGAGACTTATCTATGGGAACATAGGCTATATATTAATAAATAAATATTTTGTGTATAATGTAATGTTTTTTTCCCATTATAACTTTAGATTATAATATATATAGTTATCACCAGGTGATCTCAGTGACTTGTAAATATTTAAGTAGTCATTTAAAAGATTTATTTAACGTAATGCATGTTACTATTTCATTACTGGGTAACTATTAGACGAGGACAGTTACAATGGGGGAAATACAAACCTTATTGATTAATTTCTTCTTTTTTTTGAAGACCGTTTCCCAAGAGTCTACTATTAATATGTGCCAGCACTAGGCTAGGTTCTGAGGATAAAACTCACCCAAGTCCTGTTCCTCCCTGGAGAAATTCATTTTCTAGTGGGTGAAACAGACAAGTGGATACCACGCAACTACAAAATAGCAGCCAAGGAAGCCATGGCTCATTTACCAAGGGAACGCAGTCAACCTGTCCTGAAGAGAAGGATGCCGGCTAGCAGGCTAAACCTTCGGTAGGTAGGAGGCAGGGGAGGGACAGAGAAGGTGGAAAGGCAGTGATGGCAGCAAGGCACCCTGGGAGGACGTTCACCTGCCTTTTGCTCTATATAGCAGGATTGTTGTGTGCAAGGGGAAGAATGAGAACAGATGAGACTGGTCAGGGAACATTTAGTGCTCCGTATTTCAGAGGAGGTGGAATAAGCAAAAGGCACACTGCTCCACGCACGGTCCATAGCATCTCATCCCACTGAGTTCCTGTCCTGCTCTTGACCATGACAGCTGACATGAAGCAAAGCCTCTGTTGCTCAGGAGCTGCTCCTCAAGTCCCCATCTACACACTCCCTTCTTGCCAAACCTTCCCTCTGCAGCCTTTCCTTCCTAACTTCCTGGTCTGTCCTCTCTCCCAGCCCTGGCTTCTTTTTCTTGCTTTTCGGTCCAAATCTCAAGAGGACAAAGGCTCTGTCTTTCTTTGCACTGCATTTAGCTTCACTTGCCTGCGTTGGTGTTTCCCAGGGATCCACATGGCCTTTTTTTCCATTTAAGTTTGTCAACTAGAAAAGACTTTGGGAATGAAACAATTTGATTTTTTTAACTTGAAGAATGATCTTAAAGAGGTAGCTTGTTTTATGTGATCACTTATCTCTATTGCTTTGGTTTAATTTACCCCTTTAAAGCAAGGGGGAGAAAAAACTTGAGTTGTCCAATGAGGGTAATTCCTTGTCATTTATTGAGAGATTTTTCTTGGTCAAAGAAAACATTAGCATTCTTAGCTGTTCACTTATTTATACTACAGGAAACCAACAGTTATGCAAAGTCATTGCCAACATAATCACGAGCTGCTGTGTGGAGTCTTAAGTACCTCATGGAAAAATAACTCTGAATTGGAATTCTTCCCAAAAGTAGACTTCATTAATGCTTTGACAACTGAGGTAGGCAAAAGAAAAAAAAGAAAAGGAATCTAGAAAGCAGTTATAAACATGAATGGCTGTTAAACTTTTCAGCAGGGTGATTTAGTATAAAAATGTAAGATATTAGCACAAATGTTCTTGCAAGAGTACCACGACTGTGTCATGTCTTTAATTTACCTAGAATTAATTATAGGTTTAAAGTGCTTTATAGTTTAATGAACAAACAGAACACAGCCTCAAGCATGTTTATTTACCTGGTTGTACCTTGTATTTTAAAGAGTCTGAAAATGTGGGAGACAAGGGATGTGTGTGTGTGTGTGTGTACAAAAACACAGAAGCAGTGTGGAACACAGTGGATATTAGGGCAGAGGGTGTGATTTGTTGACAAAGTCATTATCAAAACCGTACATTTCACTCACATTGCAATTAAGTCTTGGACGAGTACATTCTGGGCCCTTGTCTTTAAAAGGAGTTTCTGGGTTTTTTGGTTGTTGTTCTTTTTATTTGTTGAATAGACTTTGCCATGAGCATTTGCTGAATGCGTATTTTTTCCTTATAAGTGACAGGTTGGGGCTATGAATAAGAGTAAGAACTTTGGAAATGAGGGATTTCTAAGGTTATTGGGTACTTTACATCCTTACTGAGCAAACAGGGGGCAATGGCAGACACCACCTTTTGGAACAAAAGTCGTCCTTTAATCTGAGAGATGATGGGTAGAGATTTCTAGGACATAAATGCCTGAAACACTTCAGAGGGTAATCACTGTGTTTGTAGGTCAAGCCTTTTCCAACTTTAAAAATTGTCATTTGCCATCTGCCTCTACAAAGATTAAGTCCCAAGCTGTTGCAGCTGCTGACCTTAAACACAAGTTGAAAAGAGTTCAGGGTGGAGATCAGGAATGAGGCACTTTGTGCTTTAGGAAAAACTGGCAGAACAGGCCTTCAGGTAATTAGAAATTTTCAGAAGATTGTGTGAGCCCATTTCTTGCATCTCCTTATTCCTGGTAGATTTGAGATTCTTGCTTTGTCACAAAAAAATTCAGAGATGAAGCAATAGGTAGGAAGTGGATTTATTTAGAGAGAAACATACTCCACAGACATTGTGCAGGCCATATCAGAAGGCAAGATTCCAATTAGTTTGGGGGAATGGGCAGGGATTTCCAGAAATCGAGCAGCCATCTTTTATGGTTGGCCTCAAAACTATCATGGCACTGGTAGATGTATCATTTAGCAGGCTATTGTATTACAATAAGCATATGATGAGACTCAAGGTCTATTGGAAGTCAGTTCTTCTGCCATCTCAGACCCAGTTGGTTCAAACCAGTCTTTTCATGTCCTACAGACAAGTCATTCTTTTAAAGGTTGTGCCCTGCCCCCTTCTCTCCTGTTTCATTCCCTCAGAGATTTTGCTCCCGTATTTTTATGGGAAGAAGAAGGGTGATGGTAGGTCTGTCTTCTGTAACTGCTTCAAGACTGAGTAGGGGCATTAACCCTGCCTGTCAGGGAGTAAAAATATCTGGGTGCTTGATCTAGGGGCCACAGAGGCAGGACAGCTCCTTGTGTTAAGTTGGTCTGGGATCCTTGCATATTGGAACTGTTGTAATTGCTTCCATAGCCTTCCTATGAATCTCCTTGATGATTAAGTGCTTTTTGTAACAGCATCAGAGTACAAAAATGTCTAAAAATGATGAAAGACTTAAAAGGCATGGTTATAGTATAATGGATAAAGAAACTTGGTTACAATAACCAGAATTACAAATGATTATATTTAACTTATATCATATAATCCTAGTTAAATATTTCTCTTTGAGATACCTCAGGGACTCTCTAGGTATCCCAAAGTTAGCTGGAAATCAAAAGAAGTTTAACTGAAATTTGATATTTAGGAAGTTTGTTCAGAAATCTTAAAACACTTGGTCAAATAAGATCATAGGCATTGTGATAAGATAATACTTATTCCTTAACCAAAGTGACAATAAAAGATTTCAAAGTCAAATACAGAACAGGTCACTTACAAGCAAAGAAACTTAAACCTGTTATCATAGGCAGTTCAACATTTTAAGAAAATGAGTCCTTTTAACAGAGAGAAAGCCTAAATTCTGGTTTGTACCAGCTTACTTTCAAAATTCATTTACTCAGTAAAGTTTATTCTAAACTTATTCAATCTTAACCATGCAAAAAATCCTTTTCTCAGGGTCTGCTTTCCATAAACCTTCCACCACTTTCTTTATCTATCTCTTAATTTGCTTTCCATCCAGAAACAACCAGAAGACAGATTTACCTTCTTTCCCCTTAGTAAAATGCAATTCCAATCCTCATACCTTCTTTACTGAAAACAGACATCCTACTTGACGTTTGAAAATCCCTTCCCAGTGACGGGCTGGGTCATTCAAGCATGACAAGAAACTTGTTAGTGATGAGAGCCTTTTCCTTTTCTTTTAAAAATACCACATTTTAATATAAAAAGCTACTGTTGTTGTTTAGTCGTTAAGTTGTGTCCAACTCTTCAAGACCCCTTGGACTGTAGCCTGCCAGGCTCCTCTGTCCATGGGATTTCCCAGGCAAGAATATTGGAGTTGTTTGTCATTTCCTTCGCCAATAAAAAATTATACTATATATAATTTAAAAAGCTATACTATATATTTTTCAAAAAACATGCTATAAATTACTACGTAGTTATTGAGTAAACTCAATGCTCTAAAAAAATACCACCTTGGGAAACCACATCAGAATTTCAAATTTGCAGGACCTGAATTTCACAGCAAACTCTGTACAGTGGTATTTGCAACATGGAAGAATGTGTGTGCTGTATCTTTGCAGGTGCTTTGGCACCTTCTAAGTCAATTTTTCTAGGCTGGTTCAGTGAGGTTCACAAATATATTGTTTTGCTTTTGTTTATAGTTCCAAGTCAACTGACTTTTCTGATTAGTGATAAGATAAATTGATGCTAAGCTAAAAAGTTATCTTGCTAGGAAAGAGATCTTGTAAAGGCACTATTAATAATATTTCCATAACCCAAACTCCAGCTACTTACATTTCTAGGGGAATAAATACAAAACAAAAACTAACTTACTAATCACCTAAAACTGACTATTTTAAGTGCAAGTTAGAGGGGTGGTGAAATATTTCAGTTTTGGCTTTCTTTTGATCCCAACAATAGAGCAGGTTTCAGTGGTGAGGGACCCAGAAAGTTAGAAGCCAGGACACAGTAAGTGGCTCCTGGGTCCACCAGAAACTAGACAAGCTTACCTCCCAGGTCAGTGTCACCTATGGTTCCTCCCTTGTAATGATGACTGCCTTTTCGGGAGTCTCAGAGGTTCCAAGGTCCCATCAATCACCCATTGCCATGACTGGTGTGGGGAGTTTCCTCTCTTCCTTAGGAGCTGGGAGCTTTCCCTCTTTTAGCAGCCCATCTTCTTGGAGAGCAGGCATGACTTTTGGGGTGTAGGCTGGGACTTGCTTCCTGAGCATCCCTTGCTCCAGTGTTCAGGACTCCCACAGCTGAAACCGGCTCCTTTACCTGGCGGAGGTCCTCTGGGAGTACTTTTAGGGTGACCAGGAGAGGGGTTTAGGTCTTGTCATGACAGCTGCCGAAAGTCTGGTGTGCCATTGTTCCTTCCTTAAGTCATGCTGTTCCTTTTTTTCCTCCTCATCCTGGTCCCTGGTGTTAAAAAACTGAAGGCTGTGTCCATAAGAAGGTTGCCAGGGGTTTAGGACCCCATGGCAAGCCTTTGGTCTGGAATTCTTCAGTGAACGCATTAGGGTCCTCTGAGAATCTGCCTGAGTTGGTGAGGCATTGGTTAAGTTCAGGCAAGGAAAAAGGGTTGTGGACTCTGGTAATTGCCTGAGGTTCACCTATTCCTGAAGGGGTCAAAGAGGCTCTAGCTGTATTTCTGGTAAGGAAGGGTAAAGAGGTGGAAGAGAGGCTGAAGATGGTAGAAGAGTGTTGGGACTTGGGTCTTCTGTCTGGGGTACCTCCAGGGCTGCCACTGTAGAGGGTTTTTCTGTAGGCTGAATGAATCCCAGCCAGCAAGGTTCCCTAACATAGGACTTACATAGCTCCAGGTTTTCTCTTAGGGCTATAAAAGCCTGTACATAAAGAACTTTTGTCCATTTCCCCTGCCTTTTGCAAAAGATGTTTAACTGTAGGATGGCATTATAATGAAGGATCCCATTTTCTGTCCAGGCTTCATCATCCTCAAGTTTATACTGGGACCAGACTTCGTTCCAAAAGCAAATGAACTTTTTTGCATTTTAAAGAATCTAGAAAAAACATATCCCAGTGACTCAGAATGTACCCAAGGGTGAGTCCTTGGGGATGGAGGAGGGTTCCCCATCATTCCTCAGGGAGAGGGTGCTTCCATACCAGAGAGGAGCACTAGTTAGGTTCCACGTGTCCCTGTCCACCTGCTCTTATCGACTTCATTCACCGCGGAGGTCAGCTACTCCCCCATGTGGCCGTCCTGTTGGCCTCAGGGTCCTGGGGACTGTGTTCTATTCTGGCACCCGAGGTACCCCCAGGATGCGTGATGACCTTCCTGAAGGTTTTTCTACAGATTCTAGATTAATCCCTGTGTTCCAGGATACATTCCCCAGGAACAGACATCCTCATGGTCTGAGACCTATTTAAGTCCCAGTCTTTTTCGTAAAGGATAGTAAGTTTCTGAAAACAGGCACTGGCCATTAAAGAAGATGGTTTGTGAAAACGAAAAAAGCCTCTCGTTTCCTTTCCCTTTTGTGGGAGGCATCCCTGGGGCCTTGGTGTTATTCTCCCCCACATCCCTGTCCACATGTTCTCTGGCCAGCAGGCAGTGGGGCTGGGTGCAGGGGTGAATATGGCAGCCAGTGGAGAAACCATAACTTCAATTAGGGGAATGGAGGGCAGTCCCAATCCTGTGACCCTGGGGAAGTAAGCACGGCCAGTGCAGGTCATTGCCTTGGGGCATATTTCCCTTTGGCTTCCCAGGTGGCACTACTACTACAACTAAGTCATTTCATTTGTGTCTAACTCTTTGCAACTCCATGGACTATAGGCCACCAGGGTCCTCTGTCCTCTGTCTCCAGGCGAGAATACTGGAGTGAGTTTCCATGCCCGCCACCAGGGGATCTTCCTGACCCAGGGATAGATCCAGAGATCGAACCCGTGTCTCTTATGTCTATGACATTGCAGGCGAGTTTTCATGCCTGCAAATGCAGGAGATACAAGAGATATAGTTTTGATCTCTGGATTGGGAAGATCCTCTGGAGAAGGAAATACTCCAGTATTCTTGCCTGGAGAATCCCATGGACAGAGGAGCCTGGAGGGCTACAGTGCATTGGGTTGCAAAGAAACGGACACAACTGAAGCACTTAGCATATTTCCCTAGGTTGGAGCCAAGTCCGAGAGCCACCCAACTTGAGTAGTCTGCCCCACCCTAACAGGGAGGGGTGGGCGTGAGGTCAAGGTGGACCCTGGAGTGAGTGAAAGTGAAAGTCCCTTAGTTCAGTTCAGTTCAGTTCAGTCGCTCAGACGTATCTGACTCTTTGAGACCCCGTGAATCACAGCACGCCAGGCCTCCTTGTCCATCACCAACTCCCGGAGTTCACTCAGACTCATGTCCATCGAGTCAGTAATGCCATCCAGCCATCTCATCCTCTGTCGTCCCCTTCTCCTCTTGACCCCAATCCCTCCCAGCATTAGAGTCTTTTCCAATGAGTCAACTCTTTGCATGAGGTGGCCAAAGTACTGGAGTTTCAGCTTTAGCATCATTCCTTCCAAAGAAATCCCAGGGCTGATCTCCTTCAGAATGGACTGGTTGGATCTCTTTGCAGTCCAAGGGACTCTCAAGAGTCTTCTCCAACACCACAGTTCAAAAGCATCAATTCTTCGGCGCTCAGCCTTCTTCAGAGTCCAACTCTCACATCCATACATGACCACAGGAAAAACCATAGCCTGGACTAGACGGACCTTTGTTGGCAAAGTAATGTCTCTGCTTTTCAATATGCTATCTAGGTTGGACATAACTTTCCTTCCAAGGAGTAAGCAACTTTTAATTTCATGGCTGCAGTCACCATCTGCAGTGATTTTGGAGCCCCCAAAAATAAAGTCTGACACTGTTTCCACTGTTTCCCCATCTATTTCCCATGAAGTGATGGGACCGGATGCCATGATCTTCGTTTTCTGAATGTTGAGCTTTAAGCCAACTTTTTCACTCTTCACTTTCACTTTCATCAAGAGGCTTTTTAGTTCCTCTTCACTTTCTGCCATAAGGGTGGTGTCATCTGCATATCTGAGGTTACTGATATTTCTCCCCTCAATCTTGATTCCAGCTTGTGTTTCTTCCAGTCCATCGTTTCTCATGATAAGTTTCTCATCAAAGTCCCTCAGTCGTGTCCAACTCTTTGCGACCCCACAGACTATACAGTCCATGGAATTCTCTAAGCCAGAATACTGGAGCCTTTCCCTTTTCCAGGGGATCTTCCCCACTCAGGAATCGAACCAGGGTCTCCTGCATTCAGACAGATTGTTTACCACCTGAGCTATCAGGGACCCTGGAGGGGGCGGGGCAAACACCAGGAGGAGCGCGGTGAATGATGGTCCCACCGTCCCCTTCTCCTCACACCTGGCGGTAAGCACACTAACTATGAGCAAGGACGCTCCTGCAGGAATTGCGGCCGCTATAACCATTGCACAGACTCTAAGTAAGGCCGTATTTCATGTTTTTACACAACTGGACCTGTTAACAGTTAATTAAATGGTGGATAAGGCAAACCCAGAGGGCAAAGAGCCTGTGTTTCGGGTCCTGAGCTGCTGTGAGGACGGCTGGAAACTTTTCCTGACATTCACAGTAAGAAGCTGAAGACCTGGCGGCAAGGGTGGAAAATGCCTGGAAGGCTTCTTTTCACCCCTTTCCAGCAGAGTGAGAGATAAGAGTGGCAAGAGTGAGCTACGGAGGGAGCAAGAGAGAGTGCAAGAGAAATGGTGGAAAGTGAGCGCCTCCAGCACAACGGAGTGGAGAGGCTGAGGCTTCCTGAATTCTTCTGGCTGGCTTCGCCAACCGGTAAATTTGAGGTTCTTACTTCGTCTAGAAAGAATTCAGAGATGAAGTGATAGGTAAAAAGTGGATTTATTTAAAGAGAAACACACTCCACAGGCAGAGTTGGGGCCTCCTCAGAAGATGAGAGAGAGACCTGAAGTAGGGCGTGGTTGGTATTTTTGGGCTGGGTAATTTCATAGGCTAATGGTGGGAGGATTATTCCAAGAATTGAGGGCATTTCTAGGAATTGGGCCATCACTCACTTTCTGGTCTTTTATGGTTGGCTTCAGAACAGTCATGGCATCGGTGGGTGTGCCATTTTGCATATGCTAATATATAATAATGAGTGTATAAAGAGGCTCAAGGTGTACTGGAAGTCGAATCTTTCACCGTCTTGGACCCAGTTGGTTCTGATCAGTCTTTGTGATGTCCTATGGCCATGTCATTCTTTTAAAGGTTGTGCTCTGCCTTTTTTCCCTCTTATTTCATCCTCATATCTAGAAAAGTATTAAAATTATTAATGGAGGTGTCTGCTTTTCATTACTAGCAGTAACCTTCATGAACAACCTTCTGCAAAAATGTGTGCTTCATTGCACACACACCCCTTCACCAGAATCATGTATATCCTGACCTTCCCCCCTACCTCTTCAGAGCAGTATTCAGAGCTATCTGAAATGCTGTCTCCTGGGATATATTCTTCATTTGTAGTTAAAACCTAACTCACATTTCTTACATTGTGTTTTTTTTTTTTTAACTTGTCGCCATTTTACAATTTCTGTCAGTAGTTACTTAGTCATAGATACTTACACCCTCTTTGCAGCATACCAACTTCATTGTCCTGGTCTCTTGGCTGCTTCAGATGATTTTATCAATTTGTAAACTTAATTCCAAATTGGCAGGAGAAGGTGTGAGAGTTCAGTGTGATGTGGCAATGATGACTGTGGTAGCTGGTGTTGGTTCAAACTAACAAGGCACCAGGCATTGCACAAAACACTGGACCAGTCATTATTCCCTTTATGCAGGTGAGGAAACCAAAGCTTAGTGTGGCCAAATTAAGGACAAAGATACATGTGTGGAAAACTGGGTAGCTAATGCTAGAGCTTGGCTTTCATCTAGTGTGCTCTTGGGTGCCTCTCATCTGAAACCAGAGGACTCCATTCAGCTTCCACCTTTGCCAGGAAACAAGTGGTTTCTCTCCAGATTGCTGGGTACACGTGAAATTTCCAAGATGTCCATGAATCCCACTCACATTCTTTTCAGTTTTAAAATAAAAAGCAGTATTTCTAAACCTGTTGGAGAAAAAGAGAATGTTTTCCCAGATTAGAGTATTTTAGTGCAAAGGTTATGCTTATTATATTGAATAAAAATTTAAACATTATAAAATTAATGTTTAAAAATTTTAAGCATTATAAAATTATAAAAATGAAACTTTTATTTCTTGTTTGCTTTTTAGTTTAAACTCATCACATTCTTCATCATCCAATCAACTCTAAGCCCAGTTCCATTCACCAGATATAACCAAGGTTAAGAATTTGAAATCCATCTTTATCTCTGTCTCCATCTCAGTCTCTTTCTTTCTGTCCTATTCACTGCCCCTAGTGCGCACACTACTTGACAGTGTTAGTGGACAGACTCCGAGGCTAGACTCCCTATATTAAAATCCTGATTCTGCCATTTATTAGCCAAGTGATTTTGTGCTAGCAGTCTCTCTGTGCTTAATTTTCCTTATCTGTTAAATAGAGTTAATATTACCTACATCATACATCATAGATTTATGTGAAGATGACATATATATGTATGTGTGTATATATATATATAGAGAGAGAGAGAGAGTGAGAGAGAGTGAATATATAAAGCAGTTAGAACAGAGATCAGCACAGATAAACCCTTAATAAGTTTTCTAACTGTGTGTGTGTATATATATGTGTGTGTATTTAACACACATGGAGATGATAATGTATAAATTATTTTATATCTTTTACTTTTGGTAATGTTATTTTTAGTAATATAAAACTTTAAAAAACTAATTTGCAATATTCCGTTGCATACATATAACCTGTTAGTAGATGTTTAACTATGTCTGTTTTTCACTCTGAATAAACAATGCTGTGATAAACTTCTAGGTACATAAAGCTCTACAGGGCAGTTGTAGGATAAATTTTTAGAAATTAAATTGATGATAAAATTGTATGCACATTTAAAATTTTGGTTGAAACTTCCAGAATGCCCTCCCTAAAGGCCATATCAATTTGCAATTCAGAACATAAATTTTGGATATTTCTTCACAACCCTGTCAATTATAATTATGAGAGTATTTTTTAATCCTTACCAGACTGATAGGTGAAAATCTTACTGCTGTTTTAATTACATTTCTTTGATTACTAGTAAGGTTTAGCTTTTTTAATGAGTACAAATGACTGTTCATAGTAGTCTTTGTGAAATGACTGTCCTTATTTTTCTACTGGGGTGTCTTTTAAACTGATTTTTAAAATGCTTATATATTAAGAATATTTATCTTTTATCAGTCACATATATTAAAAACTTCCTGCGTATTTGTTGGTCTCTTTTTAAACATTTTTTTACTTCATAGAAATTTGAAATGTATACAGAGACAAATCTGTGCATCTTGTTCTCTCTGAATTAGAAAGTTTTTGGCATCTCAAGTTTATATAATTCTTCTATATTTTCTTTTGGCAGTTTTTGGGTTTTTTAATATTGAAATATGTGCCAAATAAGATAAGGTTTATGAGTGCTATGGTATGAGGTGGGGAATTTAACTTCATTTATCCCTAAACAACGGAGAAGGCAATGGCACCCCACCCCAGTACTCTTGCCTGGAAAATCCCATGGACAGAGGAGCCTGGTGGGATGCAGTCCATGGGGTTGCTAAGAGTTGGACACGACTGAGCGACTTCACTTTCACTTTTCACTTTCCTGCATTGGAGAAGGAAATGGCAACGCATTCCAGTATTCTTGCCTGGAGAATCCCATGGACGGAGAAGCCTGGTAGGCTGCAGTCCATGGAGTTGCACAGAGTCGGACATGACTGAAGCGACTTAACATCCCTAAACAAATGGGCGATTTTTATAAAAGTTGAAGAAAGAAGGAAACGTATATTTGGAAAACTATAGCACATATTTATTCATTCATTTAGCCAATTAATGAACACATATTTCTTGAATATTTATCCTATGACATGTACTATATAGGTCAACACCAGCTGATACAACTTTCTCTGATGATGAAAATAGTCTTTGTTTGTACTACTAAATACAGTAGCAACTAGCCACATGTGGGTATTGAAATATAGCTAACATGATCAAAGAATTTTAAACTTAAATTTTAAGATTTAAATTTATTTAAATTTAAAGTAGAAAGCTACTTTTGGCTATTGGTTATCATAATATAGAACAGTGAGGCTATAGATGATGGTAAAACAACAGAAGTGTATGTGTGTGTGTGTGTATGTGTGTGTTGAAAGAGAAAAAGACAATGTTTGTAAGAATACAAAAAGCATAGCCAAATGCTTTCTGTTAGAAATTGTAAAATTTAAGAAAAAAGTCCAATTTTGGTATCTCTTGATTTAAGGATAGGAAATTGAGGAAGTTTAGACAAAAGATAGGATACATTTTTGGCCTTAAGATTCCTGGCTCCTTACGTAGGCAAGAAGGAGTCTGCCCTTCTTTTTAAGCACTTAAACTGCATCTCTGCCTCAGTTCCACAGACCCCCATCTGTTTTCTACATTGCATACATACATCTATTTTTCGAGAAGGCTGTGGCAAACCTACAAACCCAACAACCTATCTCCATATTAGATTCTGCCTTCTGGGGATAATGATAAACTTCCTTTAAGAAATGAGCCAAGAAGATGGATATCAAATACAGAACATTCTGGATATGGATTTTGAAATTTCTTTGCTCTTTTCTGTAGGATCCCCTTGGTGTTTCAAGAGTTAGAGGTCATGGCTCTTAATTCACTTGCTACTGAATTGTTCAGAGAGTCATAGGGAATATTCATTTGATGATATCACCATGTCGATGTATTTGAGTGGTGGAAAGTCCTGCAGATTTTAGGCAGTGAAACTTTTATTTCCATTTTGCTAAAGAAAATAGATCTATTCCTCTGTTGTGAAGACAAGCTGGTGAGAATTACAACAAAGTTATTCTTGTGGCTTTGGGAGCCTATGGTTGTACATGGAGGAGGAGGTTGTTTGTGTGTGACAGGAGGAGGGGGAAACACAAGCCTGGGTCCCGCAGCTTGAATCTGCAGGTGACCAGAGCCATGTGCAGGCTGTCAGGCCTCCGGCCACCAGATTTATTACCAAGGTAAAAGGCATAGATTATGTGCAGAGACAGCTGGTCACCTGTCAGGTGGAGAGCTGAGGCTGAAAGCAAGCTGTTCAACATGGAGGAGATAACTGCTTTATGGGGAATCAGCAACAGGGGTGTTAAAGGAAAAAACAAAATCCTATCCTTCAAGGTACACCTGCATCATTTTTTGTGTGATAAACCTGGAGGATGAGAAAACAAAAGCAAGTGCTGTGGAAGTGTTAGACCTTGAGGTTTAGAGAATGTTTGATGTGGCACCTCATAAAACTTTAATCATGAAATTCATTCAAATTCATTGAGATGAGCAGGATGATAGGAACTGACATGTGGCAGAAGCCGTCTTAGTGTGCGGTGGTGATTTATGGGGAAGCAGAGCTCAAGATACTGCTGGCTTCCCCCTCCACTCTCTCTTAACAACTTCATTAATAACCCAGATAAACAAGCCGTCTCCTTCATGAATAGCATCTGATATTAAATTGAGAGGCGTTGGGAATAAAAAGGAAATCCTTAGCAGACTGTGGGCCCACATGGAGAAAAACAGAGGCTACTGACTAAAAGTAAGTAGGATTCTATTTGACTATGGGAGATATAGATGTTTATTTCTGGTCATCTCCAGACACATTTGAGAAAATAATGGAAATGCTTCAAGTAATAATTAGTAATTATTGAGTACCTATTCCAAATGCTCTCACTGATTCTTCACACCAACCTTAGGATGTTGACTTTATTATCCTTTTTTTTTTTTTTTTAATGCTGTTAATGCAGAGTTGGGAAGCAAAAGTAATTCATGCAGGTAATAAATACTATAGCTGTAATTGGATATCTAGGTCTCTTAGCCTTGGAAAACTAATGCTCTTTCTTCTGTATTCATGCTACTCAAAGTGTGGTCCACATGCCAGCAGCATCAGCATCATGTTGGAGTATGCTAGAAATGCAGACTCTCAAGCTCGTTCCTTGATCCCTTGGAAAGAGAATCTGCAGTTTTAGTAGGCTCCCTAGATGATTTCTATGCATGTTAAAGGACAGAAATGGTATGGACCTAACAGAAGCAGAAGATATTAAGAAGAGGTGGCAAGAATACACAGAAGAACTGTACAAAAAAGATCTTAACAACCCAGATAATCACGATGGTGTGATCACTCACCTAGAGCCAGACATCCTGGAATGCGAAGTCAAGTGGACCTTAGGAAGCATCACTATGAACAAAGCTAATGGAGGTGATGGAATTTCAGTTGAGCTATTTCAAATCCTGAAAGATGATGCTGTGAAAGTGCTGCACTCAATATACCAGCAAATTTGGCAAACTCAGCAGTGGCCACAGGACTGGAAAAGATCAGTTTTCTTTCCAATCCCAAAGAAAGGCAATGCCAAAGAATGCTCAAACTACTGCACAATTGCATTCATCTCACACGCTAGTAAAGTAATGCTTAAAATTCTCCAAGCCAGGCTTCAGCAATATATGAACTGTGAACTTCCAGATATTCAAGCTGGTTTTAGAAAAGGCAGAGGAACCAGAGATTAAATTTCCAATATCCACTGGATCATTGAAAAAGTGAAAGAGTTCCAGAAAAACATCAATTTCTGCTTTATTGACTATGCCAAAGCCTTTGACTATGTGGATCATGATAAACTATTGGAAAATTCTGAAAGAGATGGGAATACCAGACCACCTGACCTCCCTCTTGAGAAACCTATATGCAGGTCAGGAAGCAACAGTTAGAACCGGACGTGGAACAACAGACTGGTTCCAAATAGGAAAAGGAGTACATCAAGGCTGTATATTGTCACCCTGCTTATTTAACTTATATGCAGAGTCCATCATGAGAAACACTGGGCTGGAAGAAGCACAAGCTGGAACCAAGATTGCCAGGAGAAATATCAATAACCTGAGATATGCAGATGACACCACCCTTATGGAAGAAAGTGAAGAAGAACTAAAGAGCCTCTTGATGAAAGTGAAAGAGGAGAGTGAAAAAGTTGGCTTAAAGCTCAACATTCAGAAAACTAACATCATGGCATCCAGTCCCATCACTTCATGGCAAATAGATGGGGAAACAGTGGAAACAGTGGCTGACTCTTTTGAGGGGGGGGCTCCAGAATCACTGCAGATGGTGATTGCAGCCATGAAATTAAAAGACGCTTCCTTCTTGGAAGGAAAGTTATGACCAACCTAGACAGCGTATTAAAAAGCAGAGACATTACTTTGCCAACAAAAGTCCATCTAGTCAAGGCTATGGTTTTTCCAATAGTCATGTATGGATGTGAGAGTTGGACTGTGAAGAAAGCTGAGCACCAAAGAATTGATGCTTTTAAACTGTGGTGTTGGAGAAGACTCTTGAGAGTCCCTTGGACTGCAAGGAGATCCAACCAGTCCATCCTGGGGGAGATCAGTCCTGGGTGTTCATTGGAAGGACTGATGTTGAAGCTGAAACTCCAATACTTTGGCCACCTGATGCGAAGAGCTGACTCATTTGAAAAGACCCTGATGCTGGGAAAGATTGAGGGCAGGAGGAGAGGGGGACGACAGAGGATGAGATTGTTGGATGGCATCACCGACCCAATCACATGAGTTTGTGTAGGCTCTGGGAGTTGGTGATGGACAGGGAGGCCTGGCGTGCTGTGGTTCATGGGGTCGCTGAGAGTTGGACACAACTGAGCAACTGAGCTGAACTGAAAGTTTGAAAGGCCCTGCCCTATAGTTGGTGGATGGGAGAGCAAAGTCTTCATGTTGATAGCTCCCTGTAACCTTCTCATTCCTGCCCTGGGGTCATCCTCATGCCATCTACTTCTCAGTCAGTGTTATCATTGCTCTCACATAGTCACTGGTGCCCATAGTCTCACATGCAGCCCTGTCCATTTAGGAAGTAAAGGGAAGTTTCCTGGCAAATAACTCTAACCTTTGCTGCATTCATAACCTGTGTTTCCTACAAACACAGCACTCAGTGGGCTGAACTGGAGTTGTTAGTGTAATTGTTGTTAATTTCCCATTAGCCTCTTAAGTCTTGGAGAGCAAGGGATTGTCTTTACCCATCTTTGCATCCCTAACAGCTGGTACAGAGCCTCTCCTGGCCCAGTGAAGATGCCCAATACATGCTACTGACAGACTGTGAATGAATGAATGAACACTGCAAAGATTTTATTTCAACCTGGGCTCCATCTCATGGATGACTTACCCTAGATGCTTGAAAACATCTGGAAAGCTCTGGAATTCCTGCCCCACATTAACCACAGGTGTATTTTCCTTGTAGACCCAAGCAGATGTTCTTTTCTGGCAAAAACTAAAGAAGGGAAATCTTCACTATCCTCTTGACAGTGAATTTAGAAATAAAAACCAGTTGTAAATAAGAAAAATTCTTTCACAGATGGACTTTTTATGTTCTCATTTCTGCTGCATGTTGCAATTTACAGTGAAAGGCACAGATCAGGATACATTTATTCACTGATTTGACAAATATTTATGAAGACCTTTTAAGGCATCAAATGTTGAAGATATTCAGATAATCAGATATATATCTTACCTACTCTTGTGGAGCATAGAGATTGACAACTAAGATAAGACTTTAAGTTGGAATAACTAATTCAAAATAATACATGAAGTTCAATGAACTGGAGTCCCAGCTGTGCACTGTGCCAGCTGCTGAGAGACAAAGATGCTTCAAACAAAATCTCTGACTCAAAATAGATCACAACGCAGGGAGACCAGCTCATAAAAAGATCATCTCTCTGCTGTGATGGGGCAGAGATGGAGGGATACTCAAAATGCTAAAGGAGCATGACGCAGGGTGGGGCAAAGCGAGGTGGGAATTAGAAGAATTCTCAAAGGATGAGATACCCAAGCTGAGTTCTTAAATAAGAGTAGGGGTTTGCCAGGCAAGAAGGGGATGAATAAGGAGTCAAAATTTCTGTGACTCAATTGAAGGATCAAAACAGCTAAGGGCCGGAATATAGGAATACTGAAGAGCTCTGGGAATTCTGAGGACGGAGAGATCAGTTGCACCTCAGAGATAGGTGGGACCTTATGAAGGTTAAGTAGGATTTGCAGCATTGAGACAGGACATCCTATGCTAACGGAAAGTGTCTGAGCAGACATACAAGTGGTTTCCTGTCTCTCTTTCTCTTCCAGTCTTGGTCTTTCTTGCTCTCTGAATGCTCATCTTTTGAAATATCTTGTTCATCAAAAAATTCAGGTATTAAAAATTATATGTTTTTAAAGTCAAAATTAAAACTATTTAAATACAAAGGATAATCGAGATTTATTTCATGTATCAATTTTTTGTTCACTAAAGTTGGTTGGTGTTGTCCAAGTAGTGGGCAAGGGATTAAAGATGTGTGATGCTCATCTTCACTTACCAATGTCATTCATGTATTTCTGTAATTAACTGCATGAACAGGTTCTTTTGAGGATGGCTTCCAAAGTCTAGATTTGAAAGCCCCTTGAGAATGTAATGCTTGGCCCAAATGGTTCTTCTGTCCCAGCTTCAGACTATGGTAGATATTTTCCCTTTAATTTCAGAAAGTATCTGCTGAGGATGTCATGGGTGTACTTTATGGTTTGGTGGGGACATCTCGGTTCTAGTGTACACATTAGCCCTCTGGCTGTTCCCTCTATGTTCTATCATGTTAGGCTTCCACTTGGGGACAGAGCTTAATCCAGCCTCCAGGACCTTCCAATGAGAGCAGAAAGCTCTTCACTGCCCTAATCCCTGGGTGGGACCCAGATGTGAAATTTGTTCATCTTACAAATCAATAATAAAATACTAGGAAAAGATTGGTGCCTTCCTAAGATGCTGATGGAGAAACTCAATTGGAAATTCCAAGGCACTTTAGAGCAGTAAAGCTCTCAAATGAACTGATATGAAAGGGAACACCAGTGCTTTTGTGTGTATTGTCCTCCTGTTCCCTGGTGAGCTCAAAGATTTCTCTTAATTTTTGTTGTGTTTTTAAAATAGAGTTCTTCTGTACTCTGGAGCTCTCCTCTTTGGTATCTAAGAGGAGAATTATAGGTAACATTGAGGGTCTTAGAGGGTCTGTGTGACTAACCACTGCTCATAAATATGAGTGAGGTCAGAAACCCCTGTGGTGATTCCTCATGGCCTCTCCCTAAATCACAGCCAAATTTTTCATGGGAGGATCTTCAGGAAAGCCAAAGGTTATGTTCTCTGCTCTCTTTTTTAAATATGTCACATTACATTGGACCTAGAGACTTGGGGTCCCTCACAGCTAGTGGTACAGTCATAGCTGTGGTCTTCATTAAGATTTAAATCACTTAAAGTCCCATAACTCTTTCCCTGACCTCCAATGTAAAGAAGATGTACAATACCAAAAGGGTTTTCTGTGAGTCTATGATTTATTTTTAAAGTTAAAACACTGTTGACATAATAATGTGTAATTCTTTAGGTTACAAAATCTATGCCACATATAATTTTTTTTCGAGTAAGCTCAGATGGTCAATTTTTAAAAAATATAACAATGACTCCCTATTGTGGCATTTTTCATATTTAGTTCAAATGATATGTAATAGAGGATATGTTAGGTGATTTACTTTCACAAAATCAAGTGTAGTTGTCTAGGTAATAGTAATAATGGTAGTAGTTGTAGAAATAGTGCCTTCATAGTGGAGTGGAATATGGATAATTTTCATGTCATTACTGTATAAAACCCATAATTCTTAACAGCAAATCCATTTACACATAGCTTTAAAGGCCAAAAAAACTTGAGCAGGTATCCAAAGCTGGCTCTCATATTACCTAGCTTTCATGAATTAGACATATTTACTATGGAGTAGTATCATAAATACTTAAAATTAAACTACAACTGTCAAGATGAAGAAAATATACTTTATGATCCAGAATGTCTCCTTTTATGGCTATATTTAGTAGCCTCTCATCCCTCAATTTCATTAATCCATAAAACATTTCCTGTTCAATAATACAAAATAAGAAAATGCCATATTTTGGCTTTTAATGTAATTTTTAAAGCAAAATTATTCTCTGTGTTTGTGATAATTTTGGCAAAGGAAGGATAATTATTATTTTTAATCCTCAAGATTATACAATAAAGTAATAAATAATAAGTGCCCTTCATCTTGTGAGTGTATTCTTTTTCTTTTTTTTCAGAGATGCACTGTTTGTCATGAATATGGCATTTGTTTGTTTGAAACTTATTGTGGAATCATATTTGGGCTAAAGTTTAGGCTACTGTGTAGTCTTAGGCAAATCAGTTAACCTCTTTGAGCCTCAGTCTTTTCATCTGTAGAATGGGGATAATATCTAAATCTTGGGCTTTTTTGTAAGGATTAGTGATATTGCACGTATGTTGTATAGTGCCTAGCTTCAAGTTGGTGCTAAAAAAATGCAGCTATGATATGAAAATAAATTATTATATAACAAATACATGCAAAAAATAAATGATAAGTAAATGTATCTATTGTATACTAGGTACTGTGTTATCTACTGGAAATTTTTTGAAAAAGGACATTTTAGCTTCTATTCTCAAAAGGCTTTTGATTTGGGGAGACGGGAGGGCAAGAGAGACGCACACAGAAAATTATAAAATGAGCCAGACCATGTTTAGATTTCTACACATGGGATTATGGACAGTGCTTGGGAGCCCAAAGGGGGGAGTAATTCATTTTGGCTAGGGTAAGGGAAAGGAAGGAGTCAATGAGATATTAGGGAAAACTTTATTTTTAAAAAATCATATTTGAGTACCTTGAAGAATAAACAGAATTTGGATCAGTGGAAGAAGAAAGAACATCTCAGTAGGAGCAGATACCATTAGAAAAGGCACAGTGGCATAGGACATGCCCACAGAGCTTGAACTGTAACTTGGCTCTTCCCAGGTCTCCAGACTCCTGGCCCAACCTGCAGGTTTTGGGGTTGCCAGCTTCCACATTTGCATGAGCCAGTTCCTTATATCAATCTCTTTCTCTTGTAGATAGATAGAGGTAGAGATGCATAGATATATGTGTGTATATATGTATTTATTTACGCAAACATCCTATTATATATACACACACATCCTGTATATATACATCCCGTATATATCCTATGTACGTGTGTGTGCATGTATATGTATATACACATACATTATTTCTGTTTCTCTGGAGACCCTAATATAGATAGAAAACTCATATTTAAGAGTTTATGGAAAATCGAAAGAACTTGCTTCTATTTAGATATGAATAATGGCCATAAGCAGTGTCAAGATACACTATTAGTTTCAGAGTCCCTCAGAAGCGACTCAATTCCTTTACTGAAGTCATTCTCTGTTTTTATCAACTCACTGTTTCTTGGGTTTTTAGTCCCCCACTTACTACATGGCCCTCCGCCAGCAGCATTTTGGATATGATGGGGTTAAGGTGTGCTGCCAGGGCACCGTTCTCTGGAAGCTGCCTGAAATGATTGCATCTGTTGGGCTCCCTTTTCACTTTCCCCGCTTCAGGAGTCAGAGAGAATAAGGCACATGTTATCTTGTCATGTTTTCTGCATGGCTGTCTGAATTCCTTAACACCTAGAGGCACATTACCAGATTCCAAGGTTTGCAACCACTTGAACTGACTTATTCTTAAATGAAAACTGTAAAAAATCATATCTTTCCATGCTCTGCAAAAGCTGATGCGTGCTGCATTAAAAAAATCAGGGGCCAGGAGTGGCCCCATCTTACTGATGCTTTTATTATAATAATAACATCTCATATTTGACGGCTGCTTCATTTACTGCTTCATTTACTTTTATAAGTGTTATCTTATTTGATCTTCACAAATATTGGATCGGGAAGGAGTTCTTATCCTAATTTTATGTACAGACGCTTATGGAAACCTTGAGAAGTCAGGTGGATATAAACACAAAAGTGTGAAAGTATTAGTTACCCAGTTGTGTCTTACTCTTTATGACCCATGGACTGTAGCCTGCTAGTCTCTTCTGTGTATGGAATTTTCTAGGCAAGAATACTGGAGTAGGTTGCCATGCCCTTCTCCAAGGTATCTTACTGACCCAGGGACCCAGGTCTCCTGCATTGTAGGTGGATTCTTTACTCTCTGAGCTACCAGGGAAACCCATAAACACACAATCTGATGATAACTGGGGGAGTTGGAATCTCCGTCTTCATCTTCCAATTCTAAATCTCAGGTTTCCTCTCTCCTCTTAGCCTCCCACCTCTTAATCCATCCTTCAACAACACTTATTTATTAATTTTTATGTCAGATGTTGTCTCAGGTATTGGAGATACAGTGGCCAATGAGACAGACCTCTTCATGGACCATTTCCATGGACCGTCTTTATGGAGCTTGGAGTCTAATATAGAAAATGGGCATTAAAGAATGTAAGTAATTAATATCAGTTGTGAGAAGTGCTATGGAAGAAAAATATAGGAGGGGTTTATAGTGTATAAATATGCTCATTTATCCAGCCTTGTCTCAGAATAAAATGTTGCCTATAAGCAAATATTCCAGATAACTGAGACTGGCCCCTTCAAACGTAACACTTTCATTTTGGATGAAAGTGTTTTGAAAATATATTAGAATCTTCTCTGCCTTCTTAGGGGCATGTGGGATATATGTTTTCCTTACCCTCTGGATCAAAGAAGGACCTATGGTTTTAGAACTGTATGGAATTCATATTCATCAGGAAACAAATAGCATACTCAAAAAAGGTAATTGGGGAGGAATTAAATGGAATCCTTACAAAGGTGTGCTGTGCTTAGTCTCTCAGTTGTGTCTGACTCTTTGCAACCCTGTAGACTATAGCCCCGGAGAAGGCAATGGCAACCCACTCCAGTACTCTTGCCTGGAAAATCCCATGGACGGAGGGGCCTGGTGCGCTGCAGTCCATGGGGTCGCTAGGAGTCAGACACGACTGAGCGACTTCACTTTATTTTTTCACTTTCATACATTGGAGAAGGAAATGACAACCCACTCCAGTGTTCTTGCCTGGAGAATCCCAGGGACAGGGCAGCCTGGTGGGCTGCTGTCTATGGGGTCGCACAGAGTCGGACACGACTGAAACGACTTAGCAGCAGCAGCAGACTATAGCCCATCAGGCTCCTCTGTGCATGGGGACTCTCTAGGCAAGAATACTGGAGTGGGTTGCCATACCCTCCTCCAGGGGATCTTCCCAACCCAGAGATTGAACCCAGGCCTCCCACATTGCAGGCAGATTCTTTACTGTCTGAGCCACCAGGGAAGCCCTACAAAGGTGTACGTAAGTCCAAAAGAAAGAGAGGGAAAAGTTTCCAGAACCAAAGTTGTGTAGCTGTAGGAGAGGGCTGTTCCCTTCAGCCAAATACGCACCAACCTCATTCTCCTCCTGCCCACTCTGGTCTGCTGAGCCAGCGTGCATTCAGAGGGCAAAGGTGTCCCTCCAGCTACCCTCTGTAGGGCAGGTGAGAAGAGTGTGGAGGGTCTGGACTGGCAAATGAATGAATGGTAGATGAATAATAGCCTCTTCTGATCCTTGCTAGCTCATCTGATTCTCACAGACTTCTCTGCCACTGCCACTATTTTTAACTCCAATTGCCATATGAATGGTCTCCCTGCTTGCACGCATAGTTGGCCCTTATAGCAAAATCCACTCTTCAGCCCCCAGAAGCCAAAGTGATTTTAGAAAAAGCCCATGAAGCAGATAATGTGCTCCCTGCCTCTACCCCACTGCTTACAACAGGCCAAATGCTTCCCATTGCCCCTAGATGAAAATCCAGACTCTTCCCTAAACTCGGGGCCCTACCTTAGCAGCCCAGCCTCCCTTCCTAGCTTCTCTGGGTACCTTTCCCTTCTTTGTGTGTGCCTGTTGCCTGTGATGCCAATTTGTTCTTGCATCAGGAGCTTCATACTTTCTGTTCCCCCTGCTTGCTGGTCTCTCAAACCTGGCAGTTTAATTTTTCCATTTCTTCTTCCTTTTCCTCTGCCCCCTTTTCCTTGTTCTCCAAAGCAACTTATTTTTTTTTTTTTGAGGTATAATATCATACATTAATAAAATTATAAGTGTGCACACCTCAGTGAATTTTCACACACATACACACACACATACACATATATCTACCTCTCTCTCATCTATATATATAGATATAAGGCATTTCCAGGTACCCTGGTGCTCCTTCCAGTCAATATCTGCCCCCTTTCCTCAAGATATAAAAGTATTTTGAGCTCTGTCACCACAGGCCAGTTGTGCCTGCTTTTGAACTTCATATAAATGCAATGGTACATTTGGGTCAGTCTTCTGCTTAAGAATGTCTATGAGATTTTTCCATGTTGTTCCTTATACCAGCAGTTGGTTGCTTTTGCTACATAGTATTGCAGTGCATGAATGAACTAGAGTTTATTTATCCATTCTACTGGCTGAAAGACATTTGTTTCTAGTTGCTGTTTCTGGTTTCCTGTTGCTATTATGGGGAATACTGCTATAGGTATTCTGTTGGGTATATATGCTCTGGAGTGGAATTATTGGGCCACAGAAAAGGGTTTATTTTAGCATCTCCAACTCTGTCCCACACCACAAAGTCCCACTACTTCCTCCACCTCCACAAACTTCCAACTACTCCTCAGATTTCGAGGTATACCCACCTTTGGAGCGATTCACCACATGGGACAGACCCTAGAGTCAGGCTTGGGCTATGTGGGCAGGTCAGTGGGGTTCTCAAGCCCCTGAAGTGCAGGCTAGAAGGGAGGGTGGGTTCAGGCTACAAAGTGGGTGAGTTCTCAAGGCCTACAGAATTCCCCTGATCCTTCCTCTCCACCTACCATGGGGTGGTCCAGGGCTTTGAAAGCCAGAGCAAGGCTGAGGGTGGTGGGCCTTCTTGAGCATGTCCCTCCCCTATACAAGTGTTTCCTTGTCATTCTTCTGACTCTGAAGTTATCTTGTTTATTTATTCTTTCCTTGTTTATTATCAGTCTTCCCTACTAAAACTGATGCTGCAGAAAGGCAAGGGTCTCGACTCTCTTATTCACTACCATATCCCCTGGGCATAGACTCATACCTGGAACATAAGTGAGAAAACAGACATCTGGACTTGTTAAAAAATGCCCCCTAAATGACTGTCACAGACATTGAGATTAAGGGCCCAAAGGGTGAACGGAGGAGCAGTGACCCTTTTTGTTTGCTCTCTGGTTTTGGTTGAGAGGCCTAGGATTACTAACCCATCTGAGACTTTCTTGGTTGTAACAATAAATTTCAATAAACAATAAATTTATTAACAATAAATTTCTGCCTCCTGACAGCCTGAGTCCTGGGCAAATGGAGACCCCTGATTGATCTCCCCATCAGGTATGGTCAGAAAACTGATTCAGGAAGAGTTGAATTTCTCTGATAGTTGAAGGGCCAGCTTGGTCTTCTTAGCACCTCCTTACAGTGTTAAGAAAAAGAGCACTTCTCAGAATTGAGTGAAGATGAAACATGTATGTTGTATTCTGATCAGAATTGGATTAAACATCATGTGATTAGAGACAGCCATTTTCAAAAGTTTGTCATATCCAGGCTGAAAATGTGAATCATAAAGAGGATGTAATTGGGATGACATCTTGTTTTCAGCAGCTTTCTCTTCATTACTTTCTGAATGATGTTTAGGTTCTGTTCTTCCTCCATTTATTTAAATATTTTATGAAAATGCACTATTTGATGACATTTTGGGCACTGCTAATGATGAAGACTTATTGTCCAAGATGCTAAGTTGAAGAGAACAGAAATTACAGTGTCTGAGGAAGGTCTGGCAGCAACAACACAGGGCCCAACACAGCCAGAAGTTCCAGTGAAAGGGGTAGAGGGTACATACACAGTACTGTCCCAGGAGGGTGCCCAGTCCCAAAGTGAGTTCTTGCTAAAGCAGAACGTTTAGCTGCTGAGACACCCCTCTCCGTGAGGTACTCTTTGGATTTCTTTCTGCTGAGAGTTACAGGGACCTGAATAAGATTGCTAAACTTTGTGAAGGGGTTAATGTCTACCATGTAGATTGAAGTCAAAAGATAGCCAGTTCAGGACTTCAGCTCCATTGTGCCAGCAGGGACTAGTTGCTAATTTTCTGTTTAGCCATTTTTACCTTGTGGTTTTTGTCCTAATGCTTATTTTATGATTCCAAGATGGTTGCTTTACCACCTATATTTGTCTCTGTTCCAGTCAAGGAGGAAGGGAAGAGTGAAAGGCAAAATGTGAGTGTCAGGGAATTAAAAGAGTTTTCAAAGAGGCATCGTCTAGCATTTCCTATTTGTATCTCATTAGCTAGAGCTGTGTCACATGGCCACCTATCCATCTCATTGGTGAGGACTTTATCAAGTGGCCACCTATCCATCTCATTTTGTTGTTGTTCAGTCTCTAAGGCGTGTCCAACTCTTTGTAATTCCATGGACTGCAGTAGGCCAGTCTGTCTTCTACTATGGAGTTTGCTCAAATTCATGTCCATCGAGTCCATAATATTATCCAACAATCTCATCCTCGGCTGCCCCCTTCTCTTTTTGCCTTCAGTCTTTCCCAGGATAAGAATCTTTTCCAATGAGTCAACACTTCAGGTTGCTGAAGGATTGGAGCTTCAGCTTCAGCATCAGTCCTTTCAGTGAATATCCATGTCATTGACTAGAGCTGTGTCACATGGCCGCTAGTCCATCTCATTGGTGAGGGCTGTGTCACATGTCTCCTATAGCTGCAAGGGATGAGGAGGTAGTCCTTTTAGCTGGAAACATCACTGTTTTCCATCCTACCTCTATTTCAAATCAGAGTCCTATTAGTAGGGAAAAGGAAGAGCTATGGGGTAGGCACTTAGCAGTGTTAGTCACAAGAAAAGGGTCTCTCCATCACCTTTTCCAAGATTAGAAATCTATGTCTTATCAGGGTGTATGCTTAGTTGGAGGGAGTGTATAAAATACAATAGAAACTCCAGGCAATGTATTACACAAAGTCCCTTGGTGAAATGAAGTACCAAATAAATAGGAATAAGCAGTAGGAAGACTTCAGAAAATGTCATTTGAGTGTGGTGCAAGGGAAAAAAATCTCCAAACTTAACTTTATTTAGAAGAAATGAGAAATACTTTATAATCAAATTAATCCAGCACATGGTTCATACAGCAACTAAACTTATGATTTAACACTGTGCTATTGATTTGAGAGATAATGCTAATTGCTACTTTTGTCTTTTTAGATGATCATATTTTCACTGGTGATATAGGACTAATACATGGAAAGTTAAATAAGAACCAACTGAATAACTTCCCAATAAGAGATGGAGAGGTCACTGGGCTGAAGTGGTCAGGAAAGCCTTCATTGAGAAAGGGAGGCTTGAATGGGGATAGGGGATTGTATTTGTGCAACTGGAGAAATGGTGCAGGAGTCCCAGGGTTATTGAAGTTATAAACTTGGGATAAGTTGTTCTGCATGAGGATATATGAGAAAACCATCTTAAGGGTAAGTGTGCAGGGACTGCTAGAGGCCTACATATTACTATCCTCTCCCCTTTCCTTCATTGGAAAATCCCTACTTTCATTGGAATATTCTCTTCTTCATTGGGTATAGAAATATGTCCATTTATAAAAATACACTTCATAGCATGTCTTGCAGCAAAAATGGCACATGATGTATAACTGTAAATCTTTGGGGGAGAGTAATACTCCCAGGTCAGATCTTTAAAAGGTCCTGATACAATTGTAAGCATGCACTTTTTGTTATTTTGTCCCTCTCTTCTGCTGCCTAAAACATTGATGTGATGGCTGCAGCTACAGTGGCCATTTTATGACCATGAGGTCATCTTGAAATTTGCAACTATAAGGTAAATATTACAGAGCAAAAAGGTATGCAGTGCCTGTTGTTCTTTGGTGCTAACAATACACGAGAAGATTTCAGTGGTTATCTGACCCAGGGTTCAGATAATATGCTCAAGAAAAAATGTGGTAAGGAGTGAGATATACTTACTGTTAAGCATTGGGCCATAATCCCCAAATCTGGCCACTTAAAAGTCTTGCCCAGAAAGGAGAATCAGGACCTACCTGTTGTATGGGATCTAGTGAATGGGCTCCTTGGATCTCTCAAGGGCCTTCCAGGAACATCCCCTGTCCTCTTCTAATGATCCCTCTTCCTTCCTAAGTCTTTGGATCCTCCATAAAGCCCATGCTGAGACTGAGTTAGGGGCACCAGAGACTGAGGCAAGGGGGCAGGGAAGGGGAAGAGGTAATATCTAAGAAACACGGAGAAGCAAGAAGATGGCACAGGGAGAGATGACCAACCTCAGCCAAGGCAACGGAGGGCTTTGGAACATAGATGCCCATGAGAGGGGTCCTGCTTTGGGCAGAAATGGTCAGATACTCTTGCTGTCCCTTGCTGATGGATGCCCAGGAAGGGTGTGGCCTCTGCAAAAGAGTTGAGAGAAGACCTGAAGGTGCTAACAGATGGAGGCCATTAGCTAACTGCTTTTCTAGCTGGACAGCAGTTCTTCTTGAAAGGATCTTAGCAACACCTCCATGGCTGTCACAGCCCTCTTTCCACATTCCTCTCCATTTAACTCTCCTTCCCCAGAGCTCCCTACCAGACTTCTGAGACTATCTACCCCATCTCAGAGACCTGCAAGATCTGAGTCCTCTCTTGCATCTGGCATATTTCTCCACCTTGGATATCCACTTACTGCTGAGGCATCTCTCCCCTGCCCTTTCTGCTGCCATGTGATGTGGACAACAACGTACTGTTTTAGGGTCTCCCAGCTTGGAGACTGGGAGGGAAGAGAGTGAGCACTGGCTGTCTGGTGGTTGGGGAGGGCTGCAAAGAGAACTTCCATGCTGGCTGCAGCTTGTTCTTGGCTAACATATTTAAAATGCAACAAACCTCACAGCTCAAAGATGACTGTCTTCCACAGACCCCCATGTACATAGTTTGAACACTATTTCCTAAGAGCTGTACACTCAGATCGTGTTATGCTAAGAATGCATCTGCTTCTTTCCCAGAGCAGCATGTGTTTCCTGGACCCCAAAGGGAGCTAGGCTCAGTTCCCTATAGTCCAGGTGACCTTCCCTGAGGAGAAGGAGACTCACTCAGGTCCACTCTGACATTCCACAGTGATCCCATTCCATCCCCATAGTCACCACGCAATGCATTATGTTCATTACTTGTTATTCCAGGCAGTCAAGATGCCATGTGTTGAGGCAATTGAAAAGAGGGAATGAGGACATGGATGCAGGTCCCCAAGGCAGCCAAGTCCCTTCACTGTCTGATGACCCATGCTCACTATGAGAGTCTGGACTGTATGGATCCATCCATTCCTTTGTTCAGTATCAGGCAGTTCTGTGAGCCAGCTGGTCCCTGATTCAGGTTAACTGTGTTTTATTTTTTTAAAATAATGTTATTTTAATTAATTAATTTATCTTTGGCTGTGCTGGATCTTCATTGCTCCATGGGCTTTTCTCTAGTTGTGGTGCTCAGGCTTTTCCCTGTGGTCGTTTCTTTTGTTTTGGAGCACAGACTCGAGGTGCGTGGGCCTCAGTAGTTGCAGCACATGGGCTCAGTAGTTGAGGCTTCTGGGCTCTAGAGCACAAGCGCAGTAGTGGTGGCGCTGCTCCACAGGCTACCTGCTCCACAGCCTGTGGAATCCAGCTGGATCAGAGATCAAACCCGTGTTTCCTGCATTGCCAGGTGGATTCTTTATCACTGAGCCACCAGGTAAGACCTGGGTAACTGTGTTTTAAAGGAGGCACAGACACTAATGTCATTTATAACCTTAGCCAATATGGACCAAACATTGCCAGACTCAGGCTGAGCCCTTCTCCTGTGCTTTCTTCTCATAGCACCCCGTGAAGAAGTTGGAGATATTTTCCATCTGTGCTATGCTGCTGCTGAAGCTTTGGTTTAGCAACATAGAGCAGTTTGCTCAAGATCACATAGCAGGTAAGTGGCAGCGTTCTGACACCAGGGTTCAGATCCTCTGTTGCTAGGCTGTGTGGCTGCTTTCTTAGGAAATGAGGAGACATTGGAGGTCTTTAAAGCAAAGCATGGACTGCTAAAATTCACATGTGGGAGGGACTACAGGGCAATGTGCTGCTGGGCCAGGTTGCCACCAAAGGCACCAGAAGAGCCAGCATGCTGGGACCCAGATAGTCTTGAGAGATGTAGCTGGAATGATCAAGGGATTTTCCCCTTAGGACCGATTTTTGAAAATAATCTGCAGTTAAGAAAGATTAAAGATGACCTTGGAATATAATTCCAAGTCCATAAAAGCAACCACTGGTTATAGACGATGTGAACACAGACTTATTCTTTTAAATCCAGAAGATGAGAAACAGGTGGCCCCTCTTGTTCTAGGACAAAAAGAGAGGCTTGTTGCTTCCCACAGCTGGCGGTGTGTGTGAGCACTGGGGGCTCTATGTAGATCAGAAAGAGCAAGTACTTTGTCCTCCCTCAGGCCATTGCTGAGGGAATCTGTGGTGTCCAAAGGTCTTACAGATAAATGTGGAGCTTTTGTTCAGATGACATTTTGTGAGACAAATACAAGATGTGCTGCTGTTGGGGAGTGGAGGCCTCCCAGTTTATAGCAGCTTCACAGAACAGGACTGAAAACCATAGGGAGAATTCGGATTCCATGTCTGCATGCAACCAGCATTTCTGAATCTTGTGATACAATAACACTTCTGGGGCATCAGGCGGCATAAGAACCTTTTGAGGTCATCAAGTAGTAAGAGAGTGAATAATAGACCTGGGAACAAGAAAGTTAAGAAGGAACAGCACGCAAGAGGTGGTATCTGTAAAACCTGGGAGAAAGGCCTGCAAAGACGCTGCCCTGGGCACAACCAGCCTGGTAGATGGAATTAGAAGAGATGATGGTGGGGTTGTGGATTTAAGCACACACATCTGCTTCCTTAGGGTGTTTGCTTGGGGAATTAAAGGAAAAATCCCTGTTATCAGTTCAGCCTGAAATTGTACAATGCTTGTGATTTGTAAGAGTGGGATGTACAATCCAAGCATCTGGTCTGAGATGTGCTCATATCCAGTCATAAATTAGGATATGGCTGGGGGTAAGGTTTTCATCCAGTTATAAGATTTGTGGTGCTTATTTTTATGTTTTTGGTTTGGAAGTCAGAAGAGAAGTGCAAACCACATTTGGACTGACTTTCACTTTTGGAATGAGATAGTAGCTTTCAAACAATTTTTTCAGTTGCTTCCAAATATTTTTTTAAGGAGCAGAATTGTTTTCAAATGAAATCTTACTTAGGATTCCATGATATTGAATAGACAATGCAGTAGTTTATCAGCATAAATTTATTCTTTAAGTCTAAATGTGTAATATTTCTTTTAAATAAAGTTTACCAGGGAGAAAAATGGATGTGTTTTGATGATCAATGATATTTTAAATTAGAACTTAACATCACAGTTTTTATTAGTTTCCCAATCCAATTTGTTCCATGTGTTTTTTCATTGTTACCACAGATTTGAGAAAACAATGGTGTACACATATAAAGGGCAGTAAAAGCTATGACTTGTAAGTAACTTGCTGTTTCAGTTCAGTTCAGTCACTCAGTCATGTCCAATGGACTGCAGCACTACAGTCCAACCCCCTGGACTGCAGCACGCCAGGCTTCCCTGTCCTTCACCAACTCCTGGAGCCTATTCAAACTCAAACTCAAACTCATGTCCATCGCGTCGGTGATGCCATCCAACCATCTCATCCTCTGTCGTCCCCCTCTCCTCCCGCCTTCAATCTTTCCCAGCATCAGGGTCTTTTCCAGTGAGCCGGTCCTTTGCAATTTGCTGTTTAGTCCCACAGAATTTTCTTTAATTAACCACAAGTAGAAAAAGTATTTTATCCTAAGTTTTCCCTCAGAATAAGTTTCATTGGCACATCAGTCAGTATACTAGTTTTTTCCCATTAACTAAATTTTTTAAAATTGAAGTTTAAAAATAGACACTTTGGCTAGTTGTAGTTGTGGTACCCAGTGATATTTCTTCCTGCTATTTTCCTGTTTCAAATTACACCTGTTCTTGGGTAGTTCCAGAATCTTCTGGGACAACCTGGGTGCCATTGGTGGTCCATCATTTTAGTGGTTTTTAATCTGAGTTCCAGGAATTCCTTGGAGGTCCAGTGGTTAGGATGGTGCGCTTTCATTGCTGGGGCCCTGGGTTCAATCCTTGGTCAGGGAACTAAGATCTCACAAGCCAAGGGGCTTGGCCAAAATAATAATAATAACAATCTGAGTTCTGTGTAACTCAGGAGTTTGATGATTTGATTTCATTTAAAAATATATTACCTATTTTCAAAATGTCATCTTAAAAAAACACACATATCTTGTCACATCAGAGACATCTGATGCACTGACTTTACTGTGTATCACCCTAACTTCTTTGGACAGATTTTGCATAAAGCATATTCTGTTATCTTTGGTTAATGGAAGAGTGTACCAAGATTAATCAAGGACTTATCTTCTATGTATCAGAGATTTCTAATTACTTTTACAATACCCACTTTATGCTTCTTTCTAAAAATGGAACCCACAACAGTGTACCCAGCTAGAAGACATTTCCCAGTCTTCTTTGCAATAAGATGAGGTGGTATGACCTAGTTCTAGTCAATGATGTATAAACAGAGTATTGTATTGCACTTTCAGGACATCCCTTATGGAAGATTCAGTTCTAGGGTATTCTCCTTTATTGTCCTTCCACACTTTCACTTTCCTTTGTCCTGGAATGTGAATGTGAAGGCTGGGGTTTCAGCAACCACTTTGGACCATGAAGTGATCTTGAGGATGGCAACTTACAGATGATAATTTGCTTGATAGAAGAAACCTGAGTTTACTATGACTGTAGAGCCATTATACTAGCTCTGGAATTCCTACCTCTACCTCTTTCACTCCATGTTTAAACTGTACTTATATATGCCTACATGCATGTTCAGTTGCTCAACCATGTCCAGCTCTTTGCAACCCCATGGACTGTAGCCTGCTAATAGTCAAACCTAATTCCGATGCTATCAGAAAACTCTGTCAAGAAGGAAACTATGAATCTTCAGGTTGGTAGATGTTCCAGTTGACATCCTTTTGATTTCATGCTATGGACACTCAAGTAATGGTGGATTAAATAATACAGTTATTTTATATAATGGAAAGTCAGAAGATAGGTGGTTACAAAGTTGGCTCAGCAACTTGGTAATCTCACAGTGGATCCAGGCTCTTGCCCTTTTTCTGCTTTTCCAACCTCTGCATTTAAGAAATATCTACCCCCTCAGTCTCAAAATATCTATACAAATTCACACTTGAAAAATAGAGCAAGGAGGATGACCTATCTTTGAGCATCCCTATATATATATATTATTTTTTTTAATCAAGAAGAATATATTTCCAATATACCCTCAAGTATACTTTGCCTTATTTGCCAGACCCAGAAATTTTGCCCACCAGTCGACCGTTCACTGACAATGAAATGGATTACCATGATTGACTTAAAAGCAAATACAAGTTATCCCTTGAGATTGTGCACTTTGCAATATAAACAAAACTGAGATTCTATAAACCAGAGGAGAAGAATTAAATGACTCCTGGATCAGTAACATAATAGACTTTCCTAAGAGATTTTTAAAATTGCATTAGCAGGTCAGCTAAAGAGCAGTGAGCCTAATGGAACCGATCAGTATGCAGGGCCTCCTGGGACTCACCTCTGTCCATAAGAGAGGGTAGAGGTAACTCCTAGGCTGGCCATGTGGAAGCCAGAGAAGTCTATCAGGCAGGACATTCTTGAGAAATATTGTGGTTCTGTGGTGATCGGGTGAAGCTGCAAGGGACCTGCTGTCTGCAAAATCCATGCCCACAAGTCTCAATTCATCTGCAATTGCTGGGAAATGAGGTTGACTACATTAACAAAATGTGTCTAAAGTGTTAAATCATTTTTCCTGTAGGCTGTGCTGTGTTCAGTCATGTTGACCCTATGGACTGTAGTTTGCCAGGATCCTCTGTCCATGGAATTTTCCAGTCAAGACTACTGGAGTAGGTTGCCATTTCCTACTCCAAAATCATTTTTCCTAAAATGTTTATTATTCAGCTTTCTTTGCTAAAATATATGAATTTTTTTTTTTTTAACCACTCCATGCGGCTTGTGGGATCTTATTTCCCTGACTAGAGATCAAATCAGCAACCCCTGCATTGGCAGCATGGACTCTTAATCAGTGGACTGCCAAGGAAGTCCAGTATGAAATATTTTTAAGCATTTTTTGGTAGATCACAGTCATCTTCTTAACAGCTTTGTTAAGATATAATTTACAGGCCATAAGATTAATAACCTGTTTAAGTGCTCAGTTCAATGATTTTGGGGCTTCCCGGTTAGCTCAGCTGGTAAAGAATCTGCCTGCAGTACAGGAGACCCCATTTCGATTCCTGGGTCTGGAAGTTACCCAGTGATTTTTAGTATGTTTGAAGTTGTATACCCTTCACCACTATGTAATTTTAGAACATTTTAACCACTCCAAAAAGAAACCCTGCACTTAGCAATCACTCCCTGCTATCAGTCTCCTACACACCTTCACGCATCCCTCTCCCAGCCCCAGCCATACGCAACCCCTCATCTGGTATTTGTCCCCATGAATTTGCTTACTCTTGGTGTTTCGGGTGAAAGGGGTCACATAGTCTTTATGTATGACTTCATCCACTGAGAATGTTTTTGAAGTTAATTCACATTGCAGCATGTATCAGTACTTCATTTTTATTGCCCAATAGCATTCCATAGTATGGATATACCACATTTTGTATATCA
This sequence comes from Bos mutus, assembly GCF_027580195.1. Taxonomy (NCBI): domain Eukaryota; kingdom Metazoa; phylum Chordata; class Mammalia; order Artiodactyla; family Bovidae; genus Bos; species Bos mutus. Next base: position 72,230,446 of record NC_091618.1, on the reverse strand, counting down.
GTGGATGGACGGTTGCACTGTTTTCACTTTTTGGCTATTATTCATTATATTGTCATGAACATGTATATTTGTGGTTTTGTGTGGACATAAGTTTTCATTTCTAAGAGTATCAATTTTTATAGTGTTTTGTGGAAGAAGATGATGTTAAATAATAATAAAGAGGCATAAAGGCTTATAATATAAGGTAGAGTGTGACTTCTCTCCCGTATTATTTGTGTGGCAATAGTGATACTGTTTAGAGCCATTGAGAAAGGTTCAGAGAGGGCAGAATTCCAGTGAGGGAAGAGGGGCAGTGAGAGGTGTGTATGTGCGTGTGTGTGAGAGAGAGACTGTGTATATACACATTCATATGTGTATCTTGCTTTAAGCCTTAGTGTCATTTACTAATCAGTCTTCTCCCACTGACTTACATCATAGTATCAACTCATTTTAGCAACAGCCATTGAACCCTGCCTGTACAAGGCATTGAGCATCTCTATATTCACTGTGGCTACTAACACTTTCTCTAATGTCTGTCAGCTTCTCACTGTTCTCTGGCAGCTGCCTCCTGGTTAGTAAAGGAATATTTGGTAGGCTGGAGTATAGATGTAGGCAGCATAATTTCAGAATTTTAAAATATATTTATTTGTTTGGCTGTGCCAGGTCTTAATTGTAGCATGCACAATCTTTTGTTGTGGCATGAGAACTCTTAGTTGAAGCATGTGGGATCTAATTCCCTGACCAGGGATGGAACCTGGACTCCTGCATTGGGAACTCAGAGTCTTAGCCACTGGACCACCAGGGAAGTCCCCTGAATGTTTTTCTAAAGTGCTTAATCTTTTTATAAATCAGATAACTTTTTCTTTCTTTCTTTCTTTTTTTTTTGTAGGTTTGGATATGTGTGAATATAGATGAAGAGTAAAAATAACTGCCTTTTAATGAGTTATCTTTATTGCTAGGCAAGAGTTTTTTCACCCTTGCTGCACATTAAAATCATGTGAAGGAGCTTTGAAAATGTCCTGGCCCCACTCCTAGAGATTACTGATGTAATTGGTCTGGGATGAGACAGAGGCATTAGTTTTATTAAAATATCTCCAGGTAATCCTCAGCTACATCCTGGCTTGTGAGCCACTTACACCAAACAGCGTCACGGGACGGTGCTTTTCATGCATTATCTTTTCATGCAAATCTTCTTCATAGCCTGTGTGGTGGATGTCAGTATGACCTAGTATAGATTTTAGAAACATTTCTTGAGTACTTACTAGGCGGTAAGCACTTTGAAACGTTGTACTTGCGTCGACTCATTGAATAATGACAATGACCCTGTGGAGTAGATGCTATTATCACCTGCATTTTATAGATGAAGAAGCCGAGTCTCATAACATTTGAGTAACTTGCTCAACATTGTGTAACTAATAAATGGAGGAGGTGGAGGAGTTAGAATTGGAGTTCCATGGTCTTAATGCTCAAGCTCTATTGCAGAAGAGGAAATGAAATTCCAATTTGTTCTAGGAAAATAAGTTATTCACAAAGCTAGTTTGGAAACCAGGCCTTCTGACTTCAAATAATAGTAATACTTCTTTAATACTAGACATAATTACCACTAGTAGTTATAACACTACTACTACTAAAGAAATGATTATTTCTACATTTTGCTCCCATTTATTGAAGACTTTCATGATTCAGATGTTGTGCAAAGGATTTTGTTTCATTTAATTCTTGTACCAACTTACTGAAGCAGCTCCTATTATCTGCATTTTTTTTTTTCTGGTCTGGTAATTGAAACTTAGAAGGGTTAATAATGGTACCTGAGGTTCTTGTTGGAGCTGGGATTCAAACCCAGGTCTGGCTGACTACAAACTCCCACTATTTCCATGGCACACTGTGCATATAAACATGAATGCATGCACACAGGAATGTTACTACTCTGTTCAGCCCTTCCAACGACTCCTTCTTAGGGGCAATCAGATTCCAAATTTTTTTTTAAAGTCACCAAAGACAGTTATTCTTATTTGAATAAGTGATTCTGAATGAATATTGACACATGTAGGAAGAAAAAAAGATAAAGGGTATATTCAGGGGAAAGTGGAAAAAGTTATAAAAATTTAGTCTGGGCTTCTGGGGTCAAAAATAAGTTTCCGTCATGGGTGTATGAACCATTTCCAAGGCTTGGGTGTGCTGTAGAAGCAGGCGAACTCTAGGAGGGAGGAGGCACAGTTGAGGAGGAGGGAGAGATTGTCCTACCAAAAGAATGAGGGAAGACTGGAAGAGGCCTTGTGGGACCATCTGACCCAGTCTGCATAACTGATACTTAGTCCTGGTGCAGGGAGGACTGATGGGCAGTTAACACAGAGGAAGACTTATGACTTCATAGGATGAGGGTGTAATCAGTTCATGTCCTGGAAACAGGCACTGTGTGCTCAGTTGCTCAGTCGTGTCTCTTTGCAACTTTATGAACTGTAGCCCATCAGGCTCCTGTGTCCATGGAACTTTCCAGGCAAGAATACTGGAGTGGGTTGCCATTTCCTCCTTTAGTGGATCTTACCAACCCAGGGACTGAACCCACATCTCTTGCATTGCCTGCATCTCTTCCTCTTTAACACTGAGTGACCTGGGAAGCCCTGGAAACAGGCAGTCTGGAGGTCTAAAAGACATGCAAACAAAGAAAGGAATGGCATTGGCTCATAGCTCATGATGGCAATTCCAAATACAGGTGAATGGGAAGTAGGGGTCACACCTTTCATTTTTCAGTAACAAGAAAAACTGGGGAGAATTGATGAAACTAATGCTTCATGAGCATTTCTAGGCAACATTCTGGACAAAGTGTATGCTTAAAAAGGCTTCAAGGTACATGCTTTGGGTCAAACTGACAAAACAGAACAGATATTGAAATGTTAGGTCACTGACTCCTTCGCCTGCAATAGAACCATAATCTTTCACTTATGAAAGGTGAGTTTAACCTGGTTGAGAAAGGGTATAGCATTCAATTCTGATGTCCTTCATCAAGGGGCCCCTGGAGACTCTCAGCCTCCAGTGGGCTACTCAGGACCATGTGGTATCCCTGACCACTTCTAAGTTTGGGAGTTTTTGGCAGCAGAGTTGAATTCCATGGACTTCCACCCAGAGGTGATGAATTTATTGAACAAATACGTTCTATCTAGAGAACAGGTCAATTCACAGTCTGTCTCGCGTAGCCTCTGAAAGCCAGTGTTGTTATTTTTCCCCGGGTGTGTGTGTGTGTGTGTGTGGGCACACATGTGTGAAGTTGTAGGTGGGAGCTGGAGGTGGGGAAAAGGGTGAAGGTCAATATTTATGAGTGGGTTTCTAAGATTTTATTTTATTTTTCTTATTTCATTTCCATGATCAACATATGCCTTCTGGTGTCTAAGACCCCGTGATTTTGCATTTATAAGTGACTCAGAACAAAACCTTATTATAGGAAATTAGATTCTTTTGCTTTAGCTTATTTTTCATTTTTGACTTCATAAAAATGGAAAGAAATTCTATTACCAGAGAGAGGGCTTTCACTTAGAATGCTATTAAAACAAATACCTCAAATGCCTGTGATCCAGACTGGACTCTTTCTGTAAAATTGCAAATATTAATATATTCAGCACATTGGCTGAGTTTTCTGCACACCTCTCTCTAGGCCCAGCCCATATAACATGCCTTTTCTCTCCTCTCCAGGCTGCAGGTCCCTTCTTGATTTCTTCCTTCTTTTAATTCCTTGCTGTCAGTATGAGGTACTTCTCCTCTTTACACATGACTAAACTTTGCCTGGAACCGCTCAGATTTCACTGGGGGCAATCTCATACCCATAGGCCTTCAGTTCTAATTATTTAAACCACATGACTAATCTATGGAAAATCCCCAGGTTTTAGCCATTTTCAGACATTCTGGCATCTTTGCAACAAAGATGTGATTTTTCCAAAAGACTGAGTTTCTTATTTGTTGTTGTTGTTCATTTACACCATTCACAGAGTCTTTCCTGATGAATCCTGTTGCCCTTGCCAAAGTGATGACCTATTTTTCCAGTGTCCGGTGTGAGTGGGGATGTTGTTTTTGCCTGAATATTGAATGCAGAGCAGCAGCGTTTATCGAACGCCTACTGTGCACTTAATACTGAGACTGGCAGCTGCAAGCGAGTTGCAAAGAAAGCGCTGACACTGTCTTTGCCCTCAAGGAACTCACTCCCTAATGGGGAAATGGGGTGAAAGACAAACATAGAAGAAAACAATTTAAAAAGAGAAAGAATCAAATAGCAATGACCTCGAGTGCCCAGCTTTGGCTGTCTGCCCATGATGGGACCCACCCCCCCCCACCCCAGGAGCTGAACCTGAGTGGGAGAACAGGGAACAGGATGGAGGGCCACATCTTAGGGACATGCTCTCCCTAACTCAAATAACTTGAGTTATTTGGGGGCTATCACAATTGCTGCTATGTCCATGTCATCATAATTTTTAAACATTTTACTCACTTTTTAAAGGTTATATTTATTTTTTAAAAAATTATTTAAAAATTAGGAGGGAATATTACTATCAGTATTATTACCCTGAATGTAAATAGGTGATAATAAAGCACATATGCCTTTGTATCCATTGTATAAGTACAATGAAAACAAAACAACATCATGACTTTTAGCCAGCTCTTGCTGTCTAAGCTTGAGACTGGTTGTCTTGTTACACAGGGGAGACAGTAACAGTGGTGGAGACTTAACACAGCAGCATGGAGCTGAGACTGCTTCTCTGATGTAAGAAGGGGTGGGAAGAGAAGTGAAAGGGAAATGATGTTCCTGATGTTGTCTCTGTGCTGTGGTTACAACCTGAAGGAACCTGATGTCTGGCCTGGGAGGGGTCACACTGCAGAAAGGCCCTATCTGTCTAGGGACAGCACCCTAGTGAACGAGTCACAATTAGCAGTCTGTTGCTGCTGAGGGTGGCCAGGTACAGTGGCCAATGTGGTTCAGTTGTACTTTAGCAAAACCACTGCTGGATGGTCAATTTCATGGGTGGAGCCAGGCTTTCCTGGTGGATGGGAGCAATTCAAAAGTCACCCAGGCTGTGATGGTCCATGCTGACAGCTCTCTCCTCAGGTCCAAATGTGTACCTGTGAACAGTATGGAGGAGGCAGATCCAACCTGGGGAGAGGGATGAAGCAGAGATAATTGGCTGCACGGGTACTCACTCGAACCTGGGGACCACTTCTGGTTCACCACTTTCCAGTTTTCTCCACCTCTCTGCCCAGCCCCTTGACACCTGCCTTTCCTGCTCTGCCTATAACTTGATCTGCCCCTTGTTGGTTATTTCCTGGCTCCTTGCTGTGCCACCCACACAACCCATGAGACTAAGATTCTCATAAAAAGGTGTTAAAGGAAGCAGAATAAAACACGACTACAGCACTGATGGTCAGACTTTGAGAAGAAGGTATTGAAAGGGTGGTGCCTTCAGGGGCTGGCCCCACTTGCAAACAAGTTTCTACGTTCCATCCTGCTAAAGGATTCAAATGAGAGCTCGCCCCTCCTGAGGTTCAGAACTGTCATGCCAAGGAATTCCACTTTCCCTTCATGCCCCGCCCCACTGGACCACCAGAGTTCTCAGTGTCTGTGTCTGTCCCCATGGCCATGGCTTGTCTGTGACACGATGGAAGTCCAAGTCCCAGCCCTGAATAACAGCAAGATAGACAGAGGGAAGGACATGGGGGCCCAACAGTTGAGGCTGCTCTTCATCCCTGGGCTGTGGGATTTTTGAGCCCCACTAAGTGACAGCTTTGTACTAACAGCATCCCAGACTTAAGGGGTGGGTGGTAGCTTCTGTCTATGCGTGGCAGAGGGTCTGAGGATGGTGAAGTCAGTGTCCATTGCCTAGGTACAGAGGGGCATGCACCTTCCCAAGCAGGCTCTCCCTTCCTTCTGCCCTGTAGCACTCAGATCTGTTTGTATGTCACTTCACAGCTCTGATCATTGCATACCATTGACGGGCTTGAGCCTATTCCCATCCAGGCCATGGAATCTTGGAGGCTGCATTCATATCTTATTTGTCTTTGCATCTGCATTCTTACTGTGGCATTTAGCAAAGTGTGGACATAGCAGCCCGCATTCTTAGCTGGTAGCAGCTGAGCCTCCTTTACTTACAGCAGAAAATGTACGAATGAAATATATGAGTTCACGTGTTCATAGAGTCTGTGCAAGGACTGGTATGAGGCTTGGAACAATGCCCACCCCATCCCCCCATCTCATGAGGGTTGTGAGTAAAGACCTTGAAAAAGAATGTGTGTGTATTAATAATAATAATAATACCTCACTTCTGCCACTGGGCACAAACACCTCAGATCCCAGCTTGACAAGGGCACTGTCAGTGCTGCTGCTTCTCAGCATTGCTTCTCCACCACCACCCACTGGAAAAGCATTCCTCCTGGTTCAGCCTCCTTAGCTTCCCTTTACATCACCATCTCTTGTGAGCATCTCTGATTTTTGACATCCAAGACTGAGAAAGATATGGATCTCTAGTTTCTACTAGGGAAAGTCAGGGCTCTTAAGGAAGCAAATTCTCCAAATATAGGAAGGCTATCTAAAGGATGATGGAGGCCATGAAGCTTGATAAAGTCCCAATGGTAAATATATGTTGAAGGAATGAAATAGAATACCTCATTTATTTTTTCAAAAATTCTTTAAAATGGACCCAAACTGTTGTTTTACATTCATGCCCATCTTGCAGGAGAATCTACATAGAGGGGGATTCCTGCAGCTGCTGGAGTGACTAAAATTTTCAAAAGCATCTTCTGGGTATTTGAGGACAGAGTGACCAGAAGCACCATTCAGTTTTCAGAGTGTAATCAACAGATATTTATTAAGCACCAACTATGTGCCAGGTTGAGCTTTGGACGGATTCCCACCAGCTTACTTAAACTCTGAGCCACATACTGACAATTTTCCACACCATGAACGAACAAATGTGAAAACCCGAGAGAAATTACAGGGGTTTTCATCTGCATTGCATTGTGATGTGGGAGTTAGTCCCCTGGTTATATGGCAAGTCAACTGGAAAATTACTCCAGGCTGACCTGTCTCAGGAAATATTCTAATTTACATCAGTTCTGCAAAAAGGCAGAAGCTGTCTGCTTCTCTGTGGCTGTGTTGGAGGGCTTGTACCACATCTAGACAGAATTGAGTCTTTTTTAAAGCATCACTTCTGTTAAGAGGTGGTTTTGCCTCTATTGGCTTAGCCAGGTTTACTTAAACTGGACACCAGAATATCAAACAGTTCGCTCTGATACCCTGAGCTCAGAAACTTGTGTGCAACTCTGCAGGGCTCTGTAACACTGAGACTTATGGAGATGACAAAAGAATTTGTTGAGAGTGACTGAGACCAAATTCCAAAAAGAGAATAGCTTTTATCAGTCACATAGTGTGGGATGGGGAGGGGAGAGGTACAAATAACCTAGTTTCTTCCCCTAGTTTATAATATTCCTCTTCTACTCTCCCCTTGCCCTTATCAAAATGGAACATCACAACACTAGAACAAAATTTTAAAAGTATTTGCCAGGAATCTCAGAAACCATGAAGCACAATAATGAATGAAATCAGCTACACAAATTTTGAAACTTAATTTTTGGTTTGAATTTTTTCAGGCACATAGTACATTTTCCGAATTTCCCATGATAGTGGTAACAAAAAGCAGGGTAAACTATTTTCCACACATCAAGGGAAGCCTCCACCACTGCCATGCCAGCTTATGCCTCTTCTGTTACAAATCTGTTATCTCTGATGTGGGGAAGGCAGGTTGGGTATGTCTATAATTTAACTTATTACATATATGATTAATGAAACAACACAGTACGAGCCTGTGGACACCATACTGCTAAGTTAAGACAAATGGAAGGTAGCCAAGCAAGCTGTTAAACAGCTCTCCATATGCCTTTCTCACTCCTGCTTCTGCTCTGCTGTGTCATCCTTGTTTGAACACCTGAGCCCTTACCTGGTTCTTTGTGCTTCAGCTCCTACCTTGAAAGACAATTCCTGTCTCCTGTTGCAGTCTCATTTCCCTCTGTCTGGCTGGTATCCTGTCTGGTGTTCAGATTTCCCAAGACCTGGGAATGTACCTTGTTTTCAAGTGGATACGGAATGTGGATCTTTATATCTGGTGTGACTGCTTTGGCAAGACCCTTCTATCTGGTCCAGGCCATGTGCCAGCCCAGATGTCTGCAGTCACAGCTGCCAGACCCCCCTCAGCTACAGACTGTCTGTCTGGTATCTAGTCCTTGCCCTAGCAAATCCTGCCCAGTCAATTTCTGACTAGCTGGTTCTGATAGTAGATTAATGTAAGTGATGGAGAAATTCGGCAGTGTCATCTCAGAATGCAGGTTGATATCTAGTCAAGGAGGATTTTGAATGTTTATAAAAGGATTCGGAGTTCATTGTGGAGATCATGGAGAGTGACTGTTCTCTGAGCAAGGTAAGGAAGGACAGGGTCTTAGCTGTGGAAGGAAGTGATGCCAGACCTATTTCTAGGAGAGAGAGGATGGGACATCATGGCAACTATACAGATGGGGTATTACAAAGGCCTGAAATAGGGTGGAGGGTACCGGAGTGGAGATGGAGGAAGGTGATTGAAGAGTGACAAAAGAAATTTTTACAGGGACTTCCCTGGTAGTCCAGTGGTTAAGACTTCGCCTTCCAATGCAGAGGGCGCGGATTTGATCCTTGGCCGGAGAGCTAAGATCCCACCTCCTTTGCCCCAAAACCAAAACATAAAACAGATGTGATATTGTAACAAATTCAACAAAGACTTTTTAAAAACAGTCCATACCAAAAAATCTTTTTTTTTTAAAGAAATTTTTACATATTGAGATATAGGGAAATCATTCTGTCTTATACATGAGTTAAGTTGAATGTTATGCTAATTAAAACAGCCTGTTGTGGCCTATCCAGATTTCTTGGAGAAGGAAATGGCAATTCACTCCAGTATTCTTGCCTGGAAAATCCCATGGACAGAGGAGCCTGGTGGGCTACAGTCCGTGGGGTCACAAAGAGTCAGATAAAACTAAGTACATGCATGCCACATATACATTGTATATCTGCTTTAATTATTAAAGAAAAGGGCACACTTACCAGAAGTAAAGAATGTGTATGTTAAAAATAAAGATGAAATGCTCCTCTTCCTGGGATACCAGTGCTGGTCCTCCTTTGATGATAAGACACTGTTCCCAGGCATCAAGGTCATACTGAACCTGCTGGATGTGTACATGCTGGTCTTTTTTTTTTTTTTTCATTTTGAAGAAGTGACTCCCTGACATGTTTAATATTCTTTGTTCTGACAAGGTATAAAACTGTGTTAAAAGCCTGCTTCTCCAGAGTAGTTTCTCTGAGGTATCTGGGAAGCAGTTTTCCAAGCTAGCCCTCAGTTTGGCTCAAATGAAACTCTTTTCTATTGTTATTATTGTTTATTGATTATTTTCATCAACCAGAGAAAGGCATGGTGATGAGTTTCCACCTGAGTGATTGGGTGGGGCTGACTCATGGGATATGCTGATTGGGTTGGTAGGGAGGGGAGAGAGGATGAGGTGCTTTTGGATTTTCACATGGAAACTTTGAGTAGAGAAGGGGCATCTGTGAGGACTGATCCAGAATCACTCAGATGAAGGCATGGAGCCTGGTAGGAGGAGTGTGTGTCAATGTGGAGGTTTCTGACATGACACTGCTCAGGTGCTCTGGGCTGAAAAGTCTTTGTACTCCGTGTAAACCTGAACTTGAGCTCCAGGACAGCCTCAGGGACTCTGGAGCCTGACACAGATGACACACACACAGACAAAGGAGTACAGGCTATCAGGCAGAAGGACTAAATTCCGACATAGCTCACCTGCTTAGGAGCTGCGTGATGTGGGGCAGGTCACTTAACACCTGTGAGTCCCCTCATGTGTGAAATGAGATTAGTGAGAATGCAATGGAGCAGGGTTGGGAGGCTCCGTGACACATGCTTTCAGTGCTTCCGTGTTTCCTGCCATAAAGTAGGTCCATAGTAAACTGGGGCTATTATAATTCCTGACTTGAGTGTCACAAATGATTATGATATTTTGTGAAGTCATTAAATGAGTCCCCCCTTATTTATATACTTTCTCACATTAGCTTTATTTAAATTTATTTATTAATTTAGCATTTTAACTGATGTGCAGTTTATGTATATGTTACAAGTGTACAATATAGTGAGTGATTCACAATTTAAAAGGTTATACTCCATTTACAGGTATTATAAAATATTTGCTATATTCCTCATGTACAGTATATCCTAGTAGTTTATTTTATACCTAATAGTTTCTACCTCTTAATCTCCTTCCTGTATTGCCCCTCCCCACCAACAAATGGGACTTAATTAGGCTTAAAAGTTTTTGAACAGTAAAGGAAACCATCAATAAAACAAAAAACCTACTGAAAGGGAGAAAATATTTGCAAATGATTTGATCGATAAGGAGTTAATACCCCCCAATATACAAATAGCTTGTGCTATCAATATAAAAAAAACAAACAGCCTAATTAAAAAGTGTGTAGAAGAAGTGAATACACATTTTTCCAGAGAGGAAATGTAGATGGTCAACAAGGGCATGTGAAGATGCTCAACATTGCTAATCATCAGGGAAATTCAAATCAAAACCACAATGAAATATAACCTCACACTTGTCAGAATGGCTATCAGCAAAAAGAACACAAATAATAAACACTGGTGAGGATGTGGGAAAAAGGGAACCCTCCTACTCTGTTGGTAGGATTGTAGATTGGTACAGCTGCTGTACAGAACACTATGAAGGCTGCTCAAGAAAACTAAAAATAGAACTACTACGTGACTGAGAAATTCTAATCCTGGTCTATATTTGAATAAAACAAAAACACTAATTTGAAAAGATACATGTGCCCCAGTGTTCATAGCAGCTTTATTTACAATCGTCAAGACCTGGAAGCAACCTAAGTGTCCATCAACGGATGAATGGATAAAGAAGATATGGTAATTTTTTTAAATTTAAAATTAAAGGTTTAATTCCATTAAAAATTTTAAGATAAATGTTGTATATTTTAATGTCTACACCATGATAATTATGTGTGTGTGTGTGTGTGTATTTAGTCGCTCAGTCATGTCTGACTCTTTGTGACCCAATTGTGTGTGTATATATATACACACAAAGGGTGAAATAATTATTACAATTAAGCTCATTAACATAGTCATATCTTCACGTTACTTTTTTATTTTGTAGTGAGAATACCTGAAATTACTCTCTCAGCAAATTTCTAGTGTGCAGTATAGTATTGTTAACTATAGTCATCTTGCTATGCGTTAAATCTCTAGAACATATAAATTCTTTACACCTTTGATCACTGTCTCCTCATTTCTCCCAAACAGAGATCTTAAGCTGTAGAGGCTTCTTTATTATACTTTGATTCTGTCTTTATTTTTGAAGGTTCTGATCTATACCTAGCATATCAGAAAAAAATATTTCAACAAAGCATCCTGTTGTAAATTAAGAGTCCCAGCCATCATCTGATGGTTTTATTTCTTGTCCCACTCATAACTAAAAGTTACTATTTTGAAACGTTATATGTTTGTTTTGTAGTATTTTTAAAGATTTTATTTATTTATGTATAGCTGCCCTGGGTCTTTATTGCTGCTTATGGACTTTCTCTAGTTGCAGCAAGTGGGGGCTATTTTCTTGTGGTGGTGGGCAGGCTTCTCAGTGAAGTGGCTTCTCTTGTCGTGGAGCACAGGCTCTAGAGCTTGGGCTCAGTATTTGTGAAGCACAGATTCCTCTGCATGTGGAATCTCCCCAGACCAGGGATCAAATCTGTGAGCCCTGCATTGACAGGCAGATTCTTTACCACTGGACCACCAGAGAAGCCCAATGTTTGTTTTAAATTCAAAGTCTTTGGTAAAAGTCACATGTTAAGGATGACTGAAATAATTCCAAGGGAGCCATGTTGGAGTAGTTATAGACAATGTATTTGAATTAATGTGATATAAAACTACAATAAAATGGAAATTTCATGTACTTGCCAAAATTCTCAGTTTGTAAAATAACCTTCATCTCTTTGGCATCAAATGATGACATTAATAATAATAAAATAAGATATGGACATTTTCCATTGTTGTTCAGTCACCAAGTTGTGTCCATCTCTTTGTGACCCCATGGACTGCAGCACACCAGGCTTCCCTGTCTCTCACCATCTCCTGGAGTTTGCCCAAGTTAATGTCCATTGAATCGGTGAGGCCATCCAACTATCTCATCCTTTGACATTTTCCATAAAACATGACAAAACAAAACAAAACAGGAAATACTCTACTGTTTCTGTGAATTCAATATTTTTAGATTCCACATAGAAGTGAGGTCACAAAGTATTTTTCTTTTTCTACTGCATGTTTAAGTTCACATGTTTCAGTAAGGCTCTCATGACTAGGCAGGGTAGGAAGGACTGAAATGTTTTATGGATGAGGATCCTGAGGCCAGAGTGGGTGAGGCATGTAGTGACAACATGGGCTCAGGCCTGCCCTTCACACCCACAGTTGTGAGAGGAATATGCTACATTTCACCAGATTCTTAGAACTTCCCTCTTACTGCTTTGAATTGGAAAATACCCCTGGGAACACAGATTAATTATATGCCTTAAGTAACCACCTGGATGTAATTGCTTACTTGCTGTCCTCTTCAGAGAAAAACAAGTGCCCACCCCCATCCCCCAGCTCTTCAGCTTTCTGTGCAATTGATTTGTGCTAATCCTGGAATGAATTTGCAGACTGGAAGCCTTGTCCTCCAGAGTCCAGGATTCCACTTCCAGCCCTGTCACCATCTGGCCAGACTGTGTGGAAATGGAGGGGAGGGGGATAACAGCAGGCAGCAGGCCCTTGGCAGGAGTAAGAGTGCTGGGCTTTAACTTGCAGAGGGCCAGGGCATCCCTGCCATGTGCACCAGCATACAGGTCAGTGGGGCAGGTCAAAGGAGAGAGTGTAGGAACCTGGGAACAAAAACCTGTCTCTCATGGCCGTTCATTGTTGCCAGTGGAAGCCATCCATCATACTGCTTTTCCAAGCAGCTGGATGCGCCAGAGCTGCCTCCCGCGGGATCTTTTCTTTCTCTTGCCTGTCCCAGGAGCACTTGATGGCTCTTTTCAAAGTTATAAGACCCTTATGCACAACGTTTTGAATGGTGTGAGGCCAGTCGCATTTTGGACTCTTTTGAAGTTTTTGCGTTGTGATGGGTAGGGGAATACAAACCAGGGATCAACTTGGCTGATCCCTCAGAAGTTTTTCACAACAAAATGGGGGGAGCCTTGAAGTCAGGCTTTTGTGCAAAGATCTGTGATGCTTTGGAGTTCCCCCTTGTCATGATCAAGTAGGAAGAGCAAATTGCATGCATCAGGCTGCCTGTTGCTTGCATGAATCAAGTGGTTCTGCCTTTTTTCCTTGACTGATGTGATAATATGAACGCTGGACTTCCAGTGAATCTTTTATTTCGCGTACGCATCACCCAGTCCTTGTTAAAATGTTATTACAGAACTTTTCCCAGAGTAACGAGTGAAATCTGGTTACAATTCAGTTTTGATGGAAACTCGCTGCATGTGTGTTGCAAGGTAACAGATTAGATTTAGTGACTCAATGAGCTTAGATTTAATAGGACTGTAATTGTACAGCAAATTTTAAATGCCCTTTTGATTATTGCATCAGGGTTATATTGAAATACATACTTGTCATTATATCTTGACATTTTAAAAACAATTACATCAAATCTAATGAGAGGGAACCCAGTAAAAAAAACTCAATTACCTCTCAAGGGTGCCAGGTTTTCCATTTCAGCTCTGTGGTTTTCACTGACCTTGGCGTTTTTCTCCCAGTGGTGATAGAAAGATAATAAATTTGGTTGGTATAATTAGTCATTATTCTTATCATAGTGTTTTCTAATAAGCACTCCAAATTATCCAGTATGCATTTTTCTCCTTCAGGCTGCTTCCAACACCCTACATTTGTTTTTGTCTTCAAAAACAAAGGCTGGTGAAGATATACCATGGTTCCTGGGATAAATGTGCTCTTTAGATTAATTCAACAATTTGAGTGCCTGCAACATGCCAGGTTTTAAACAAGATGTAGAGATACAAAAATGAATTCAGACATTATTTTGTTGTCAATAAACTTTCTCTTTTTGTCCTCCTCCTCTTCTTCCTCTTTCGTCATCATAGTAGTCTTTGTCCTTCTTGCATCTATTGAAATTTTACCCTAAAGGAGTCACTGTGTTCATTTCTTATCTCATGTCTCATCTTCTAACAACTGCGTGATTAGGTGCCATTATTCCCCTTTGCAGATGAAGAAATCAAGACTTAAGTTAAATACCTTGCAGAGAAGCTGAGTTCAAGGTGAGGTCTGTATGACTGCAGTTTCCACCCTGAGAACCATAAATGAATATTACTTTTCATGTCATTCTATTGTTCTCAACACTTGGAACAACTTTCCAGAACCTGCTGCATAGGGTGAAATTCTTAGGGTGCTTCATAATGGAGCCTCAGTTACCTTTCCGAGCTCCAGCTCCACTTCTGTTCTCTGTGAGTTAACGTAGTAGGTGGAACCTACTGTACTCAATTTTATCCTTCAGTGTCCTCACCCACTCTCCAGACCCCTGTGCACATGGCTTCCTTCGTCAGCAGTGCCAGCAATGCCTTTTTATTCCTTTCTCTACCTGTCAAAACCCTTCCTACTCTTCAAGGTGGCTCCAGAAGTGGTCTCTTCAAGGTGGTCTCCCTGAAGCTCCCTCTTATCCTCTAATGATTACTATCTTCCTTCATGATGAAAGATCTTGGTAGTCCTTCTCCTGCTGTTTGTAGCTCATTCTGCTTCGTTAACTGTTAACTTTTCACACCTGAAATCCTTAACCACTCTGCCTGTTCCTTAAATGGACCTTCTCCATCTTGCTAGCTCCATGACACCCAGTACAATGTCTTAGGAGTTTTAAGAAAATACTTGCTGAATTGAATATTTATTTATCTGCAGGAGATGCATCATGCAATTTCGGATGGCATATGTTAGGGGAAATGTATTCTGTACTGCCAAACTATAGTTTCTGAAATTCTCCATTCAAAAGTTCTTTATCAGAGTACTGTCATATAGGGAGGACTAATGTATGGCAGAAACCAACACAATATTATAAAATAATTATCCTTCAATTAAAAATAAAAAAGAATGCTTTTTAAGAAACAGATCACTAACTACTAAAATTCTAAACAATCACGGAAAGATAAAGCTATTGTTTCATACTAACTTGAGGCTACTAATGGAAAGCAAGTTTAATATTTTTCCATTTATTTAAACTAAAAATAAAATGAAACAAAACAGTATATTCATTTCTCTTACCCCTATTCCCTTCTGGCAACCACTAATCTATGTATCTATGAGCTTAGTAATTTTTTTTTTTTACATTCCATATGTTAAAGAAATCATATAGTATTTGTGTTTTTATGTCAGACTTATTTCACTTAGCATAATGCTCTCAAAGTCCATCCTTTTTTGTTACTCATAAATGGAAGGTTTCTTTTTTGTGTCTGAATAATATTCCAGGGAATATATATACCACATCTTTTTTGTCCATCCATCCACTGATGGACACTTAGATTGCTTCCATAGCTTGGTTATTGTAAATAATCCTGCAAAGAATATGAGGATGCATATATGTCTTCAAATTGGCATTTTTATTTTCTCTGGATAAATATCCAGAAGCAGAATTCTTAGATCATATGGTCATTCTATATATTTTTAATTTTGGGGGGAACTCCATACTGTTTGCATTCCCACCAACAGAGTACAAGTGTTTCCTTTTATCCACATCCTTGCCAACACTTGTTTCTTACCTTTTTGATAATAGCCATTCTGACAGATGTAAGGTGATGTCTCATTGTGGTTTTAATATGCACGTTCTCAAATGGCAACCTACTCCGGTATTCTTGCCTGGAAAATCTCATGGATGGGGGAGCCTGGCAGGCTACAGTCCATGGAATTGCAAACAGTCGGACATGATTGAGCGATTTCACTTTCATGTTCATGATTAATGATGTCCAGCAGCTTTTCAAGGCTTCCTTGGTAGCTGAGCAGCAAAGAATCTGTCTGCAATGCAGGAGATGCAGGTTTGATCCCTGAGTCAGGGAGATCCCCTGGAGGAAAGCATGGCAACTCACTCCACATTCTTGCCTGAAGAATCCCATGGACAGAGGAGCCTGGCTGGCTACAGTCCATAGGGTTGCAAAGAGTTGGACGTGACTGAAGTGACTTAGTATGGAGCTTTTCATATACTTGTTAGCAATCTTTATGTCTTCTTTAGAAAATTTTCTATTCAGATCTTTTGCTCATTTTTTAATTGATTTTTTTTTGCTAGAGTAACATGAGTTCTCTATTATTATCATATATATGCTGTATAAATATTTTCCCACACTCAGTAAGTTACCTTTCATTTTGTTGATGATTTTCTTTTCTGTGTAGAAGTCTTTAGTTTGATGATTGCTTATTTTTCCTTCTGTTGCTTTTACTTTTGGTGTCAGACTCAAAGAACCAATGCTAAGACCTAGTCAAAGAGCTTATCTATGTTTTCTTCTAGGAGTTTTATGGTTTCAGGTCTTATGTTCAGGTCTTTGATCCATTTTGAATGACGCTTTGTGTATGCTGTAAGATAGAGGTCCAGTTCCAATCTTTTGTCTGTGGCTTTCCAGTTTTTCCAACACCATTTATTGAACAGACTGTCCTTTCCCCATTGCATTATCAGTTCTTTTGCAATAAAATAACTGAATGTGCTTGCATGCTCAGTCACTCAGTTGTGTCTGAGTCTTTGTGACCCCCATGGACTATAGCCCACTAAGCTCCTCTGTCCATGGAATTTTCCAGGCAAGAATACTGGAATGAGTGCCATTTCTTTCTCCAGAGGATCTTCCCGACCCAGGGAAGTAAACTCCTGTCTCTTGTGTCTCTGGCACTGGCAGCTGGATTCTTTACCACTGTGCCTCCTGGGAAGCCCAGAGTAATTGTGTGTCAATTCTTTACAAATTTATCATTTTCTTATCTAAAAGATATAAATATTGCTTGCTTTGGTTACTTCTTTGAGTCTCATTTGAGTCCCATATGTACAAAATTAATTTTTTTAAGTTCTCCTGTTATTCTTTCTTTTGTCAATTTAATTATTAGACCAACCAAGAATCTAGAATGGAGAAAGGAAAATGCTTTCCTTCCCCTACAGAAATAGCATGATCGTGAAAGAAACAACTAAGCATAGTTAGGTATAGCTTACCCCATCTGACCTTTGGATTTAAAATAATGGAAAGGAATTAGTGTGGATTTGTAAATTCAACTATGTTGGGTGTAAGACTAGGCTTATATTCTGCATTCAAGTCCAACGTGGGGGAGAAGGTGGTTTCTTCACACCAATAAATTCTTGGATACCAATCTGGTGTCCTATAATACCACTCAATTCTGATACTATCTATTAATACATGGAGGTAGCATTAGATCCCACAGGTTAAGGACTCAGTCCTACAGGACTGTGCCCCTCCCTTCAGGTGCCAATTGTATGTCCAGGTTGTCACATGTGCTTCTGACTGATAGGCTCTAGATGAGAGGTTCCAATGACCCCTTTTTCTTGGGTTTGATTATTCTGCAAGAACAACTCAAAGAACTCAGAGAAATATTTTACTTACTGGATTACTGGTTTCTTATAAAAGGCTATAACCAGAAATAGCCAGATGGAAGAAATGCATAGGGCAGGGCATGAGGAAAGGGCACAGAGCTTTCATGCTCTCGCTGAACATAGCACTCTCCTAAAATCTCCATGTGTTCACTAACCCAGAAATTCTCCAAACTCCCACCTTTTGATTTATATGGAGGCTTTATTGCATAGTCATGATTGTTAAATTATCAGCCACTGGTCATTGATTCAACCTCCAGCTCCCATCCCCTCCCCAGGGGTCAGTAATCCCCGGTGTACTCTAATAACATGGTTGTCTCTGGAAATCAGCCCCTATCCTTAGGTGCTTTCCAAAAGTCACCTCGTTATGTAACAATACACCTTTATGGTCCTCATCTCTTAGGAAATGCCAAGGGTTTTAGGAACTCTGTGCTAAGAATGTGAAAGAAGACCAAATATATATTTCATATTATTAATTACAATACCACAAGTCTTGACTTTAGGATTTGGTAGTCCCTCTTCTGTGCCACATGCCCTAAGTTCATGTCTCTTGATGCATTTACTGTATATAAATTCTTTGTATCCCCTATTAAATGATGAGTTTGCTGAGCCATTGCTCAGTGGTATGTGCTTAAAGAAATAGTTGTTGAAGTGAGATTTTAATCCATTACAATAAATAAAATTACTTACCTGTAAAGCAAGACCATACAGTACTAATCACACTCTTTCTTTTGTAAATAGCTCTTAGACTTTTATGTAGACCATCTTAATGTTTGGAAACTGATGATAACTAACACTGATTATATGTATACAGTGCACAAGATTCTAAGTGCTTCTATTCTAAGCTTCTATTATTATCCTCTTTTACATATCATGAAACAGGCATGGATTTTAACTAACTTGCTCATGGTTACACATCTAGTAAGAGGTGGACTTTAACCAGACCTAAATCAAATCCCTTATGATTATACAGTGGAAGTGAGAAATAAGATTTAAGGGACTAGATCTGATAGATAGACTGCCTGATGAACTATGGACTGAGGCTCATGACATTGTATAGGAGACAGGGATCAAGACCATCCCCATGGAAAAGAAATGCAAAAAGGCAAAATGGCTGTCTGGGGAGGCCTTACAAATAGCTGTGAAAAGAAGAGAAGCGAAAAGCAAAGGAGAAAAGGAAAGATATAAGCATCTGAATGCAGAGTTCCAAAGAACAGCAAGAAGAGATAAGAAAGCCTTCCTCAGCGTTCAATGCAAAGAAATAGAGGAAAACAACAGAATGGGAAAGACTAGAGATCTCTTCAAGAAAATTAAAGATACCATGCAAAGAAAAAAAATAAAGATTTCATGCAAAGATGGGCTTGATAAAGGACAGAAATGGTATGGACCTAACAGAAGCAGAAGATATTAAGAAGAGGTGGCAAGAATACACAGAAGACCTGTAGAGAAAAGATCTTCATGACCAAGATAATCACGATGGTGTGGTCACTCACCTAGAGCCAGACATCCTGGAATGTGAAGTCAAGTGGGCCTTAGGAAGCATCACTACGAACAAAGCTAGTGGGGGTGATGGAATTCCAGTTGAGCTATTTCAAATCCTGAAAGATGATGCTGTGAAAGTGCTGCACTCAATATGCCAGCAAATTTGGAAAACTCAGCAGTGGCCACAGGACTGGAAAAGGTCAATTTTCATTCCAATCCCAAAGAAAGGCAATGCCAAAGAACACTCAAACTACCTCACAATTGCACTCATCTAGCATGCTAGTAAAGTAATGCTCAAAATTCTCCAAGCCAGGCTTCAGCAATACATGAACCGTGAACTTTCAGATGTTCAAGCTGGTTTTAGAAAAGGCAGAGGAACCAGAGATCAAATTACCAACATCTGCTGGATCATGGAAAACACAAGAGAGTTCCAGAAAAACATCTATTTCTGCTTTATTGACTATGCCAAAGCCTTTGACTGTGTGGATCACAATAAACTGTGGAAAATTCTGAAAGAGATGGGAATACCAGGCCACCGGACCTGCCTCTTGAGAAACATGTATGCGGGTCAGGAAGCCACAGTTAGAACTGGACGTGGAACAACAGACTGGTTCCAAATAGGAAAAGGAGTACATCAAGGCTGTATATTGTCAGGCTGCTTATTTAACTTATATTCAGAGTACATCATGAGAAATGCTGGGCTGGAAGAAGCACAAGATGGAATCAAGATTGCTGGGAGAAATATCAATAACCTCAGATATACAGATGACACCACCCGTATGGCAGAAACTGAAGAGGAACTAAAAAGACTCTTGATGAAAGTGAAAGAGGAGAGTGAAAAAGTTGGCTTAAAGCTCAACATTCAGAAAATGAAGATCATGGCATCTGGTCCCATCACTTCATGGGAAATAGATGGGGAAACAGTGGAAACAGTGTCAGACTTTATTTTTCTGGGCTTCAAAATCACTACAGATGGTGACTGCAGACATGAAATTAAAAGATGCTTACTCCTTGGAAGGAAAGTTATGACCAACCTAGATAGCATATTCAAAAGCAGAGACATTACTTGGCCAACAAAGGTCTGTCTAGTCAAGGCTATGGTTTTTCCAGTGGTCATGTATGGATGTGAGAGTTGGACTGTGAAGAAAGCTGAGCACCGAAGAATTGATGCTTTTGAACTGTGGTGTTGGAGAAGACTCTTGAGAGTCCCTTGGACTGCAAGGAGATCCAACCAGTCCATCCTAAAGGAGATCAGTCCTAGATGTTCATTGGAAGGATTGATGCTGAAGCTGAAACTCCAATAGTTTCTTGAAGTTTATTGAAGTTCAGTACTTTATTGAAACTCTAATACTTATTGGCCACCTGATGTGAAGAGCTGACTAATTTGAAAAGACCCTGATGCTGGGAAAGGTTGAGGGCAGGAGGAAAAGGGGACGGCAGAGGATGAGATGTTTGGATGGTATCACCGACTCAATGGACATGGATTTGGGTGGACTCCAGGAGTTGGTGATGGACAGGGAGGCCTGGCGTGCTGCGGTTCATGAGGTCGCAAAGAGTCAGACTGAGCCACTGAACTGAACTGAGGAATGATGTCAGTGTGGCAATGTGGCCTCTTACATTTCTGACATAGTTATTAAATATGGTGATGTTAGGCAAGGCACGTCATCTCTCTGAGATCAACTGAATGGTAGGGTTGGGATTAAATAATCATCAAAAGCTCTAATACACTTTTCATCAACAGCATATAGTGAATGTGCAATGTGTTCCATATCTCACAAGGTAGGTGACAGAACAAGGCTAAATCCCTAGAGTTAAACAGCTAGTTGCTTAGAAAGGGGCACTCCCTTACAGCTGACACAAAGCCCTTTTAGTTTTAAATGGAAAATGAGGAGTTTTACTTGTGTCTTTTGATTCAAAACTTAATAAAATTCATATCTAAAATGGATATCTCATTCCCTTAGTTTGGTTGCTATGTATAGGTATACGGGCTTTGCACTGTACAAGTCCAGGGGGCACTGCTCACATAAATTGTGATGAATATGACACCCCTGGAACTGGACAGTGTAGTGACCCAATTCTTGACAACTCCATTTCCCGTAAAAGCAGACCCTATGACATTACTGACATTATTTCTATGTTAGGGCAAAATTCCATATTGTATAATAAGAAATTAACATAATGAGACTGCCTCTGCACATCTGTGTGGTACAATGGATACACATTTCCAATCCTGTAGATCTTTTTTACTTTGTGTAGGCTCTAAAATCTTCATGTGGTCTCATATGGCCAGTGTTGCCTCTTTCCCTATGAGTACATGAAAGAAAACAAAACTGAGCCACTGATAGAGTTGCAAGAAGAATACAAATCTGGGAGGAGATCCTGAGGGAATGCAGCAAGTTTACTAGACTTGCACAAGGGATGAAGAGGGAGGTAGGACTGAAACTAGGCATGAAGACAGAGTCCAGGGATGAAGAATATTTGGCAGATTCAGCCTGAGAGGGAAAAAACAGTGAGGAAGGATCAGGACTTACATTTGTTTTAGTGGGTTAGTTTTTCAATCCATAATCAAAGATTCCAAGAGGTCCTCATCTTTCTCTTGAAGGCATCCAATCACTTCTTTAGTAGTAATTACTCTGAGGGGCCTGAAGACTGGCTGTATCCTACTTATCCTAGAGGTTTTTTAAATATAGGCCTAGATATGATAGTAGAAGGTGGTAAGTGAATTTTAAGTGATAGTAAAGACATTTTGGGAACAGGACATTTCTTGGAATGTCCCAAATCAGACAACCCCCTGCCCATGCTTATGAAGCTCATCGTGGTCTAAGGAGGTCTAAGCACAAGAATACCTGAAATACTTGGTCCTCAAAGAAATAAATGTTTCCTTAAAACTAAGAAATGTTTTCCTTTTCACTTCAGTTCAGTTCAGTCACTCAGTCGTGTCTGATTTTGTGACCCCATGAATTGCAGCCTGCCAGCGAAGGCTGGATGGCATCACTGACTCAATGGACGTGAGTCTGGGTGAACTCCAGGAGTTGGTGATGGACAGGGAGGCCTGGCGTGCTGCGATTCATGGGGTCTCAAAGAGTCAGACACGACTGAGCGACTGAACTGAACTGAGGCTTCCCTGTCCATCACCAACTCCTAGACTGCTCAAACTCATGTCCATTTAGTAAGTGATGCCATCCAAGCATAATAACTAATACATAGTCTGTATGTTATTGATTCCTTTGTGTCATCTTTTAAAAACATTTTTGTTTTCAACATTTAGATATTATCAGTTACTATTTAGAGTCTGGAGGACAGGCAAAAATAAAAAAATTTTCCTGACTCTCCTCAAGTGCCTTAATGGCTGTGTATCAGTTGAAATGAGAGCACCTAATTGTTACTCAATTCAAGGTAATTGTCCATATCACTCATCTAAGTAGTTACAGAATGTTCTAGCTCCCTGGAAAATACCATCAATTAGAAAATACCAAACTCTCTGCAATTCTTTGGTGGTGGTGGTTTAGTCGCTAGGTTGTGTCCGACTCTTGCGACCCCATGGACTGTAGTATGCCAGGCTCCTCTGTCCATGGGATTTTCCAGGCAAGCATACTGGAGGGGATTGCCATTTTCTTCTCCAGGGGATCTTCCCGACCCAGGAATTGAACCCAGGTCTCCTGCATTGCAGGCAGATTCTTTACCGAGTGAGCTATGAGGGAAGTTTCAGATAATCTATTCTCTCTTTCTGTCATTTCAAATACATACTCCTCACATTTTTGACTTATGACATCCACTGACCTCTGGTATAGTTTTTAAATAAATGCTTATATTATATTCCTTATTTACACTTTAAAGTATACTACCCAAAATAAGCTTCTTACTTCTGAGGAAATGCATACAAGTTTTGAATATTTTATTTTCTAAAAGACCTGAGGTATTTTACATTCATGGAATCCTCAGTTCTGCTCTGCTCAGTTGCCTTTTTTTTTTTTTTAATTAATTTATTTTTGACTACACAGACTCTTTGTTGTTGCACATAGATCTTCTCTAGTTGCAGTGAGTGGGGGTTAAGTTCTAATTGTGGCGCCCAGGATTCTCATCGTGGTAGCTTCTCATTGCAGAGAATGGGCTCTAGGGTACACAGGCTTCAGTAGTGGTGACGCATAGGCTCAGTAGTTGCAGCTTGTAGCTTGCGGGCTCTAGAGGATAGGTTCAGTAGTCATGGCCTTTCGGCTTACTTGTCCCATGGGATGTAGAATCTGCCCGGACCAGGGATCAAACCCGTGTCCCCGGCACTGGTAGGTGATTCTTAACCACTGGACCACCAGGGAAGTCCTCTGCTCCGTTCTGATGTATTGTAGAACGCATCGCTATTATTATTCAAGAAGGGATTAGAATCCTAACTTTTCCATTCTAGGCACCCTTTGATAGAATGCCCTTTTGCATTCATGTATCGCCATCCCCTCTGCCTTTCTAGTACTGACTGGGAGGATTCTATAGTCCTCAAGCTCTCCAGGAGCCTGTACTGCGGCACTCTTCCTCTACGCCTTCTCCTTGGACTAAGGGCAGTGCTCCACGCTCCGCAGTTCTCTCCCGTGTCATAACACCTTTATACCCTGTAGTATAAGTATATATATATATACACACACACACACACACACACATATATGTATTATTCTTTTTTTTCTTTCTGCTCAGTTCCTGGCACAGAGTTCCTAAAACCCTTGGAATTTCCTAAGTGATAAAAATGTCTCTTTTATGCTAATAAGATTATTTATGGTGTGAAGTCAGGGGGGTTGGGATGTAAGAGGGCGAAAGTTGGGGGCTAAGTAGTCATGATTAGAAGGTTGAAATTTCTGGTTCCACCCCTGGACCTCCAGGAAGAGGAAAGGGATTGGAGAGTGAACTCAGCAGCTAATAGCCAATGATTTAATCATTCATGTTTACCCAACAAAACCTCTATAAAAACCCCTAGTCAATGGGTTTCAGGAAGTTTCAAAGTATGTGAACATATCCACATGCTGTAGGTGGGAGAGTGCTTCCTGGGGACTGAGGCTGTTGCCCTTGGAACCTTTCTGAACCTTGCCCTATGTACCTATTCATCTGGCTGTTTATTTGTATCCTTTATAATAAACTGTGATAGTAAATATAGCACCTTACTACATTCTGTGAGTTGTTCTGGGGAATTATTAAACCTTAGAGAGAGGGTCATGGGGAACTCTCAAATTCGTAGTCCACTTGGCAGAAGTGTTGGTAGCTACTGAGCACCTCATTGATGGCTGGCATCTTAGTTGGAAGCAGTTTTGTGAGACTGAGCATTTAACCTGGGTGTATTTCCTAAAGGTTCTAGTTCTCTGGGTAAATCCTGACTGGTACCTAAGCCTTGATGCCCTCTTCTCCATTTCAAAACAACTACTATCTTAGAATATGCCACCGGCCTCTTATTGCTTTCCATTCTGGCCTCCTATCATTCACTCTCTACCCAGCAATTACAGTGATCTTTTTATGATATGAAAGTAATCATATCACTTCCCTAAATCAAAAACCCTTCAAGGCTTACTTTTATACTTAAGAACAGAATCCATACATGTCATTCCAGGACTACTTGACTGGCCCATTCACTTCTTCCATTTCCATCTCCACTTTCTGCCACACTCCCTTCTCATTTACTGTCTTATGCACATGGGGTCCCTTCCACCTTTCTCTTCCAGAGGCAGCCTAGAAACATAGGTGAGGAAGGAGAACTTTAAGGAAGGTTAGCCCCCAAACCATGAAAACAAGCTTGTGATAAGCCAAATATGATGGAACCAGAATTTAAAATATTTTGGATCATGATCCACAGTAAGAAAATCCACTTGACATTGCAACCTAGCATAGGCACACACGCACACAACAGTCATTTCATTACACAGTATAATATGGCATTTATGTGGTCTACACTCTGATTCTTCCTATTCTAGGCTATTCCCTCCTCTTCCCTTCCCTGAGAAAAATGCTGGGGACTTCCCTGGGGGTCCAGCGGTTAAGAATCTGCCTGCCAATGCAGGAGACACAGGTTTGATCCCTGATCTGAAAGGATCCCACATGCCACAGAGCAACTAAGCCCATGTACCACAACTACTGGGCCTGTGCTCTAGAGCCCTCGAACCACAACTAGTAGAGCCCAAGTGCTGCAATTGCTGAAGCCTGTGTGCACCTAGAGCCCATGCTCCACACAAGAGAAGCCACTGCAGTGAGAAGCCCATGCACGGCCACTAGAGAGTAGCCTCCACTTACTGCAACTGGAGAAAACCTGTGCGCAGCAACAAAGCCTCAGTGCAGCCAAAAATAAAGAAATAAAATGCTCATAAAAAGATTAAAAAATGTTGGCATTGAACCATAAATTAATTTCATGACCCACCAATGGGCCTTAACTTGCCATTTGAAGTGCACTGGATACAATAAAGAGGTTTTGGGGTGGTGGATTAGGGCTTTGAGGACTCTGGATCCTGAGAACCACTAGAGAATAAGAAAAATTGGCTCGTGTGAGATCGTGACTTTTGGGTCAGCCTCTGTCATCTCTGGTTTGCTCTTCTGAAAAGGAATCAAGACCTGGGCTATAGGTTCTGATTGCTTTCTCTGCTCTGTGTTAAAATCTAAGTCTCATAAAGGTCTATGTTATCTTGTTTACTTTCTAAGTGTCAGTGTCCTCATCTTAAAATAAGAATGATAATAATTCCAACTTTATGTAGTCATTGGGAAGATTGTATGAGGGAATGTACCAAAAGGACTTAGCACATGACTGCATGTAATAAATAGCCAATAAGTGGTAAGGTGTGAGCTAGGCAGTCCCTAAAAGGCAGGTGCTACTAGCATCATTTTGTGGTATAGAAACAGAGATTCATTAAGTCAAAGTAAATTTGCCCCAGATTCAGCGATTTTTCAGTGTTTCATTTTCCTGACCCAGTTTGAACCACTTAGAGACAAACAAAGAAGCTAGTCAGATAGAGATTGAAATATCTATGACACTTGTCTTAGGTATGTGACAAGAATGGGTGCATCTCTGAGGCAGGCACCTCTGAGCACCCATGGGTCTCCCCAGTAGTGTAACTGACCTAAATGCAAATGTGTGTTGCTGTTCACATTGTTTTCATGGTTAATTATGAACTTTTTATGTATTAGAGTTTAAATTGATCTTTCATAAAATCCTTCTCAAGAATTGGAAATTTTCTCTGACAAGTTGCATTGATATCATTGGCTTTTTCTTTATGATTGTGTTATATAAATTAAAACATTTTTGTTCTGAAATATTAAAGGTTAAATGTGTGAGAATTAAATTAGTTCATTACCAATGTACTTGACAAAAAGATTTTGAAAATTTCTAGAAAACAGTAAATTAATATTTTTACTCAGACTCCTTCCTGTTCATATCTTTTTGCTACGGATCTTTAAAAATTTTTTTTTTTTACATTATCACAGATTTAAACAGTCTAGAATATTAACATAGTATCTACCATGCCACTGGAGAAGGCAATGGCACCCCACTCCAGTACTCTTGCCTGGAAAATCCCATGGACGGAGGAGCCTGGTAGACTGCAGTCCATGGGGTCGCTGAGGGTCAGACATGACTGAGCGACTTCACTTTCACGTTTCACTTTCATGCATTGGAGAAGGAAATGGCAACCCACTCCAGTGATCTTGCCTGGAGAATCCCATGGACGGAGGAGCCTGGAAGGCTGCAGTCCACGGGGTCGCTGAGGGTCGGACACGACTGAGCGACTTCATTTCACTTTCACTTACCATGCCACGAAGTGTTTACAACTCTGCTTTAAGCTGACATCTGCCAGAGTCCAGCTCCAGCAGCCAGAGAATCATCCTGAAGGGATGAGTGGTGTTGGCAGGAAATGATGTAGCCTCTGACTCAAGGTACAGGACTACATGTTTATTTCAAGCATCAGGTCTTCTTTTATACTCTGACAAAAGCATTAGGTCAGTGGTTTTACATTTTCAGTTCCCCCTCACCCAGATTTATGGTCTCATTGTTGTCCTTCAAACAGAGTTCCTGCTTCAGCGATTCTTCAGCGATTCTCTTAGAATCATGTTTACTTGTGATTACATTGTAACTCATGCTTATGTCTTGGCTGCATACCACATTCCTCAGTTTATTTCTTATCTTTCTAAATCCTGCTTGTCCCTAGTATCTTAAGCTCACTATCTCCTAAAAAGGCTTCTAGCTATTCTTAATTACTCCTAAACCCTAAGCTCAGCAAACTTCCTTTGCCATAAACATTTCTCTCACAAACAGGTCTCAGATAACAATCCTTCCCATGGCCTCAAGCTGTGCCTGCCTCCTCATCCTGGAACATTCTTTGTAAAGATCCTTGAACATATGTCAATGGTTACTTTATAGATTATTTTCTGGGCACAACTGCAGAAGGCTTTGTGCTTTCTCATGCTTTTCTCAAGAACAATAAGCACCTTAACATTCTTTCCAGCCAACTCAACCAAAGAAAGGAAAGACAAGTCAGAATCACAAAACTTAACTCCATCCCAGGACCGTGCCTGCGGAATGAGGAGAGGGAGTTGGGGCCATGCCTCCATTTTGTCAGTAATACCTAACCTGGCTCCCGACAGACATCCATTATAAGTAGCATATTACTTACATCAATGTTTAAAAAACAAACTTTTTATGTGACAAAGATAGCACCTGTATCACAAAGGCAAATAGTATGAATTATCGCTTTTGAATGAAAGCTTGTCTCTGAGCCCAGTGGTGTATATGTGTGTGTGTGCTCAGTAGCTTCAGTCGTGTCTGACTCTTTGCTACTCTATGGATTGCAGCTGCCAGGCTCCTCTGTCCATAGGATAGAGGTCCAGTTCCATTCTTTTGTATATGGCTGTACAATTTTCCCAACACCATTTATTGAAGAGACTGTTCTTTCCCCATTAGTTCTTTTGCTGTAAAGGAATTGGATGTGCGTGCATGCTCAGTCACTCAGTCATGTCCAACTCTTCGCAACTCCCCTGGACTGTAGCCTGCCAGGATCCTCTGCCTGTGGATTTTTCAAGGCAAGAATACTAGAGCAGATTGCCATGCTCTCCTACAGGGGATCTTTCCAACCCAGGTATCATTGCATTGCAGGTGGATTCTTCATCTGAGCCACCTGGGAAGCCTCCAATGATATATGCTAAATAATAATGATAATAAAAATTTACCTACTAGCATTGCAGACCAAAATAAAAATATCTTGCTAAAATATTTTCTGTTCAGGAAAATACATCTCTTGGGTAGATTTTTCTTTTCTGGTCTGCAAGATAATTGGAGGTTACTGGTTTGGTCTGATAAATTGCTTGGCATATAAAAATAGGGTTTAACAAATTATTTCTTGGCTGACATATTTTAGAAAATCCTGCAGGTATTTGAACTACAGAAGGGAATATTTTACCATGACAAATACAATTCTGATCAATAAAATCTGAACAAGATATGTATACTTAGTTGCTCAGTCGTGTCTGACTCTTTGCGACCCCATGAACCATAGCCTGCCAGCCTTCTCTGTCTGTGGGATTTCAAGGCAAGAATACTGGAAGGGTTGCCACTTCCTTCTCAGGGTTCCTGACCCAGGGATCAAACCGAGGTTTCCTGCATTTCAGGCAGATTCTTTACCATCTGAGCCACCAGGGAAAACCAAAATCTGACCAACAGGGCTTTTAAATTTTTTCCTCAAAAGATCATTGGTTCATAAAGCCTCCTATATGGCTTAACTTTTGGAAATGCTAAGACGTGATGCTGGGAAAGATTGAGTGCAGGAGGAGAAGGGGTGACAGAGGATGATCAGAGGTTGGATGGCATCGTCAACTCAATGGACATGAGTTTGAACAAACTCCAGGAGATAGTGAAGGAGAGGGAAGCCTGGCGTGCTACCGTCCAGGGGTCTCAAAGAGTCAGACATGATTGAGTGACTAAACAACAATAACAAAGACATTTCGAAAAGGTTTCAAACAGTTCTTTGTGCTTTGCAGACTCCTGGAAAAATAGGAAGCCAGGAATACCCTAGGGGGTGAGAGTCATTCACAGGATGGCTCCACCGTCAGTTTCTTCCCCAGTACCAGTAACAAATGTGGCATTTCCTCCTCCTGCCTTAACACTTGGCAGAGGATGCCTCACTTCAGTCTGTGAGGCATCCTCTGCCTGACTTCTCAGAGGAAGTAGTTTTCTTTTCCTTTGTTTTCAACCTAAGTCTTCCATGACTCCCCCTTCCTACTTCCCAGTTTACTTAACTTCATATTATCAAATTTTTCCCCTCTCCTTACTCTGGGGGTTTTGAGGAATGATAATTGTGAACCATATGAGGAAAAGACAGACATAGGATAAGATGTCAAATACCCATTTATTGTTATTGTTGCTGTTGGTAAACCACAGTTGAAGATTGTGGCTGTGATCTAAAACTGAACAACAAAAGGCTGTTTCCCTCGACCTCTCCGATGTGTGAGATTCTAACCTGCTAAGTTACTTTGCTATTTAGAAGAGGAAAAAGCAGGGAGGGTGGGGAAGAAAGATGGTCTTTGGGTTCACAGGTTCCAAGGGAGAGAGCCAAAGAGAGCTTCAGACAAGCGTGGATAATGACCCATTTTACCAAGGTCACCAGTGAAATAAATCCTTCTTTCCTTGGGAAGGACAGAGTGAAGGGGTCAAAGAGAAACAGAATTTCTCTGTTATTTAAAATTATTGATTCCTCAACAAATTAAAAGCAGAACTACCATATGATCCAGCAATTCTACTTTTGGG
Organism: Bos mutus; assembly: GCF_027580195.1. Taxonomy (NCBI): domain Eukaryota; kingdom Metazoa; phylum Chordata; class Mammalia; order Artiodactyla; family Bovidae; genus Bos; species Bos mutus. The sequence continues at coordinate 72,200,553 of NC_091618.1, read as the reverse complement.
TATATACATCCAAGGAAATGAAATCACTACATTGAAGAGACAGCTGCACTGCCATGTTCCTTACAGAATTTACAGTAACCAAGACATGGATTTAACCTAAGTGTCCATCAACAGACGAATGAATAAAGAAAATGTGATACACACACACACAACGCAGAATACTATTCAACCATATAAAGGAAATTCTGACAACCTGGATGGAACTTGAGGGCATTATGTCAAGTGAAATAAAACATAGAAAGACAACTACTATATGATCTCACTTATATGTGAAATATATTTTAAAAAGAAAGAAAGAAACAAACAAAAAGACTTAAAAAACAGAGATGAAATTTCCTAAGAAGAAAATGAATCTGCCCTCTGTCTTGGAGGTAGACTCTGTCTCTGTCTTTCAGGCTTTTTTTTTTTAATTATACAAACATTCTTGAAAAGATAGTTTGAGACAATAGCTTTTACAAAATGTGTAGAAACATAAAGGAGAATTACTTCCCAACACAAAGAACAGATGAGACAAATAGAAAGCAGCAAGATGGTAGATTTTAATCCATGTCAATAATCACATTAAATGTGATCAGATTAAATAAGCCATTTAAAAGACAAAGATTGTCAGGTTGAATAAGAAAGCAAGACCTAACTATACTGTCTACCAGAAACTCACTTTAACTATAAAAACATCAATAAATTAAAAATAATAGAATTTAAAAATATATGCCATGTAAATATGAACCATAAAAAAGTTGGAGTGAAAGTGAAAAGAAAGAAAGTGAAAGTCACTCAGTCATTTCCGACTCTTTGTGACCCCCATGGACTATACCGTCCATGGAATTCTCCAGGTGAGAATACTGGAGTGGATAGCCTTTCCCTTCTCCAGTGGATCTTCCCAACTCAGGGATCGAACTCAGGTCTCGGCATTGTGGATGGTTTATTTACCAGCTGAGCCACAAGTAGCTATATTGAACAGTAGATTTCAGACAAGGAATATTATCACAGATAATCAGGGATATTGCAAAAAGATTAAAAGGGTGACCATCCAGGAAGACAGAATAGTCATAAATGTGTATATATCTAGCCACAGAGCTTTAAAATAAATGAAGCAAAAACTGATAGAACTGAAGGGAGAAGTGGACAAATTTATAATAATAACTAGAGATTTCAATACTCTGAGTATCTAATAGAGCAAACAGACAGAAAGGCAGTAAGAATGTAAAATCTGAATAACCACCCACCTTGACCTAATTGACATTTATAGAATATTCCACCCAATAACACTAGACCACAATTCTTTTCAAGTGCACATAAAAGATTCACCAATATAGACCACATCTGAGGTCACAAAATAACCCCCCTTACCAAATTTAAAAAGAATAGAAATCATGAAAGTATGTTCTTGAATCATTCCAGAATTAAACTAGAAATTAATAGCAGAAAGGTATCTTACAAATTCTTATATGCTTGGAACATTAACACATTTCTGAATGATAAATGTATTAAAGAGGAAATCTCAATAGAAATTTTAAGGTAATTTGAAATAAAATAAAAATCCAACATATAAAAACTTCTGGGATAGAGCTAAATCATACTTAGAGGAAAATTTATAGCATTGCAGGCTTATCTTAGAAAAGGACAAAAGTCTCAAATTGGTACTCTAAACTTCTATTTTAGGAAATTAGAGAAGAAGAACAAAATAAACCAAAAGCAAGCAGAAGGAAGGAAATAATAAATGCAAGAGGAGAAATTGATAAAATTGAAAGCACATAAACCACAGAAAGGGCTTCTCAGGTACCGCTAGTGTTATGGAACCTGACCGCCAGTGCAGGAGCTGTAAGAGACATGGGTTCTATCCCTGGGTTGGGAACATTCTCCTGGAGGAGGGCACAGCAACCCACTCTAATATTCTTGTTTGGAGAATTCCATGGACAGAGGAGTCTGGTAGGCTGTGGTCTGTAGGATCGCACAGAGTCAGACGTGACTGAAGCAACTTAGAGGGCAAACAATAGGAAAAAAAAAAAAATGAAACACACAGCTGGTTCTTTGGGGGAAAACAACAGCATCAAAGACAGTAAAATTGAATTGGTAAACTACTAGGCAGACTGACTAAGAAACAAGAGAAGACAAATTAGTTTTTCAGATTTTCTGTAAATGTAAAGTTATATCAAATGATAATATTTTAAATGATATAGGGCTATTCTCTCACCATAAAATATGGCTGTATTATATACTCAGTAAACATTTGCTGAAATAAATTGAACTCAATATCCTAGTAGCATAGGGCAGAGATTAAGATCTAATAATTAATGGTTTACAGGCATACTCAGTTACTCAGTTGTGTCCTACTCTACAACCCTACGGACTATAGTCTGCCAGGCCCTTCTGTCCATGGGATTCTCCAGGCAAGAATACCAGAGTGTGTTGCCATTTCCTTCTCCAGGGGATCTTCCTGGTCCAGGGATCAAACCCATGTCTGCTGCATTAGCAGATGGATTCTTTACTGCTGAGCCACCTGGGAAGGCCCCAATTAATGGTTTGCCAAATATGTTACCTCAAAGTTTAAGTACTATTGTGAACTGAGATTTCTACCTGCAATTTAGTTTGTGAAAGTCAATGTTTGGATTACTTACAACAATTTTTAAGTCACTTCATAAAAATGTTAGAATTGTGTATTTGAATTTTGATTATGATCTTTTTACCAGAAAATCTAGTCAAGAGTCTAACCTCAGTTCAGTTCAGTTGCTCAGTCATGTCTGACTATGTAACCCCATAAATCACATCACACCAGGCCTCCCTGTCTATCACCAATTCCCGGAGTTCACTCAAACTCACGTCCATCGAGTCGGTGATGCCATCCAGCCATCTCATCCTCTGTCACCCCTTTTCCTCCTGCCCCCAATCCCTCCCAGCATCAGAGTCTTTTCCAATGAGTCAACTCTTTGCATGAGGTGGCCAAAGTACTGGAGTTTCAGCTTTAGCATCATTCCTTCCAAAGAAATCCCAGGGCTGATCTCCTTCAGAATGGACTGGTTGGATCTCCTTGTAGTCCAAGGGACTCTCAAGAGTCCTCTCCAACACCACAGTTCAAAAGCATCAATTCTATTCGAGGTTAGCCAAAGCAATCTTGAGAAAGAAAAATGGAACTGGAGGAATCAACCTGCCTAACTTCAGGCTCTACTACAAAGCCACAGTCATCAAGACAGTATGGTACTGGCACAAAGACAGAAATATAGATCAATGGAACAAAATAGAAAGCCCAGAGATAAATCCACGCACATATGGACACCTTATCTTTGACAAAGGAGGCAAGAATATACAATGGATTAAAGATAATCTCTTTAACAAGTGGTGCTGGAAAAACTGGTCAACCACTTGTAAAAGAATGAAACTAGAACACTTTCTAACACCATACACAAAAATAAACTCAAAATGGATTAAAGATCTAAACATAAGACCAGAAACTATAAAACTCCTAGAGGAGAACATAGGCAAAACACTGTCTGACATACATCACAGCAGGATCCCATCCCAGAATATGGGAAATACAAGCAAAAATAAACAAATGGGACCTAATTAAACTTAAAAGCTTTTGCACAACAAAGGAAACTATAAGCAAGGTGAAAAGACAGCCAAGAAAATAGCAAATGAAGCAACTGACAAACAACTAATCTCAAAAATATACAAGCAACTCCTACAGCTCAATTCCAGAAAAATAAATGACCCAATCAAAAAATAGGCCAAAGAACTAAATAGACATTTCTCCAAAGAAGACATACAGATGGCTAACAAACACATGAAAAGATGCTCAACATCACTCATTATCAGAGAAATGCAAATCAAAACCACTATGAGGTACCATTTCATGCCAGTCAGAATGGCTGCAACCCAAAAGTCTACAAGCAATAAATGCTGGAGAGGGTGTGGAGAAAAGGGAACCCTCTTACACTGTTGGTGGGAATGCAAACTAGTACAGCCACTATGGAGAACAGTGTGGAGATTCCTTAAAAAACTGGAAATAGAACTGCCTTATGATCCAGCAATCCCACTGCTGGGCATACACACTGAGGAAACCAGAATTGAAAGAGACACATGTACCCCAGTGTTCATGGCAGCACTGTTTATAATAGCCAGGACATGGAAGCAACCTAGATGTCCATCAGCAGACAAATGGATAAGAAAGCTGTGGTACATATACACAATGGAGTATTACTCAGCCATTAAAAAGAATACATTTGAATCAGTTCTAATGAGGTGGATGAAACTGGAGCCTATTATACAGAGTGAAGTAAGCCAGAAAGAAAAACACCAATACAGTATGCTGCTGCTGCTAAGTCGCTTCAGTCGTGTCTGACTCCGTGCGACCCCATGGACTGGAGCCCACCAGGCTCCTCCGTCCATGGGATTTTCCAGGCAAGAGTACTGGAGTGGGATGCCATTGCCTTCTCCCAATACAGTATACTAACGCATATATATGGAATTTAGAAAGATGGTAACAGTAACCCTGTATACGAGACAGCAAAAGAGACACTGATGTATAGAACAGTCTTTTGGACTCTGTGGGAGAGGGAGAGGGTGGGATGATTTGGGAGAATGGCATTGAAACATGTATAATATCATATATGAAACAAGTCACCAGTCCAGGTTCTATGCAGGATACTAGATGCTTGGGGCTGGTGCAATGGGACGACCCAGAGGGATGGTATGGGGAGGGAGGAGGGAGGAGGGTTCAGAATGGGGAACACATGTATACCTGTGACAGATTCATTTTGATACATGGCAAAACCAATACAATATTGTAAAGTTAAAAAAAAAAGTATCAATTCTTCAGCGCTCAGCTTTCTTCACAGTCCAACTCTCACATCCATACATGACTACTGGAAAAACCACAACCTTGACTAGACAGACCTTTGTGAGTCTAACCTGCTGCTGCTGCTAAGTCGCTTCAGTTGTGTCCTACTCTGTGCGACTCCATAGATGTCAGCCCACCAGGCTCCCCCGTCCCTTGGATTCTCCAGGCAAGAACACTGGAGTGGGTTGCCATTTCCTTCTCCAATGCATGACAGTGAAAAGTGAAAGTGAAGTCACTCAGTCGTGTCCGACTTTGTGACCCCATGGACTGCAGCCTACCAGGCTCCTCCTTCCATGGGATTTTCCAGGCAAGAGTTCTGGAGTGGGTTGCCATTGCCTTCTCCGTGTGAGTCTAACCTAGGGATTCCTAAAAATTTGTTGCACGTGCACTTCAGTAAATGAGTTCTGGTGTATCATTTGAAACGCAGTGCATTTAGTGAGCTTTGCCAAATTTTCTTTTGACTTGGGGTTGGCTGGGTGTCTATCTTGGATGAATATCTAGATAAAGTTCCTATTTTATTACCTAGAATTTACATAGCTCTGACCTAGTAAATACCACTCTTCATATTGCCTTTATACATTATAATTGCTTACATGGCTGTCATAGTTATGGCTATATTCATCATTAATTCACCCATCAAAGTGAAATTATTGCTTGCAAAGAATTCTATTCCCAGTTCCTACCAGGTCCTTCTGTACAGAACAGGTGCAGGCAAATATAAAACCCTGGTCTTGTGCAGTGTTTTTTGTATTTGAGTTTTACTGAGAGGAGCTGTGTTATTTTAACCTTTTCTTACTGTGCTTAGCTTGAAGGATTCTTTGGAGCTGGTCTGAACGTGTTTTGTTCCTCACTGTGGGGTCTCTTTCTCCCACAGCTTCTGTTCTCCCATCCCTTTGGGGGTTGCTCTTGCATGCATTTTTCTCTTCCTCTATTCACTCCCATGCTTTATCATTTTACTTTTGACTTTGGCTTTGTTCCTTCAAACTTTTTGCTTTCATTTGACAAGCCCTCCAGGGGTAAGAACAAAATGATCCAGGAAAGTAGCGATTGAAGATAAATGTTAAATCCTCAGTATTGCTCTGCTATATTAATTTGTGTTGAAATTTTGGGTGATGAGGGGGAAAAAACCCTGTATTTTGAAAAGAAACATCTCAAGCTGTATATAATACTATTTTGCCTTCAAAACATTTGTTTCTACAACCTTAAGTAGAAATTTCCATACAAAGTTTCTCCATTGGCAGTCTGTGAGTTAGTTTCACTTGTCTTTAGTTAGCTTTAATACACTCTCTAGCTAGACAAACAAAAGATCTTTGAGCCAATATAGTCCTGGATTGATAGAAATCCAAAGACTCATGTAGATTCAGCTTTAATGTGTTTTGCTCTGCTATCTGGAGTAATACCAGCTTTATGGGAAGAGGGTAAAGGGCTTGGGAGGCAGAAAGACAGAAGGAAAGAAGCCAGTCAGTAGGAAGATAAAAGACAGTGAAGTGCTATTCTAACACTCTTTAGAATGTCCCACATCACCTGAAACCCTTTCAGTTTAGTTCAGTTCAGTTCACTTCAGTTCAGTCGATCAGTCGTGTCCTATTCTTTGTGACCCCATGAATCGCAGCACGCCAGGCCTCCCTGTCCATCACCATCTCCCGGAGTTCACTCAAACTCATGTCCATTGAGTCGGTGATGCCATCCAGCCATCTCATCCTCTGTCATCCCCTTTTCCTCCTGCCCCCAATCCCTCCCAGTATCAGAGTCTTTTCCAATGAGTCAACTCTTCACATGAGGTGGCCAAAGTACTGGAGTTTCAGCTTTAGCATCAGTCCTTCCAAAGAATACCCAGGGCTGATCTCCTTTAGAATAGACTGGTTGGATCTCCTTGCAGTCCAAGGGACTCTCAAGAGTCTTCTCCAACACCACAGTTCAAAAGCATCAATTTGGATGCTTTTTGTATGTTTTATACCCCAGCCCACAGTCAAAACATACAAATGCACATACATTCACAGGCAGATATGAGATATATGAAACACAATTTCAAAAAACAATATCTTACCTTATACCTGACAAATGCTGATGTTTTTTATTCTATGTCCCTTGTAATTGTTGGTCACAGATGACTAGTTAATTTCATGACCCTTTAGTATGTGGCAACCTGTGGTTTGCATAGCACTGCAGTGGCACCCCACTCCAATACTCTTGCCTGGAAAATCCCATGGATGGCGGAGCCTGGTGGGCTGCAGTCCATGGGGTCGCTGGGAGTTGGGCACGACTGAGCGACTTCACTTTCACTTTTCACTTTCATGCACTGGAGAAGGAAATGGCAACCCACTCCAGTGTTCTTGCCTGGAGAATCCCAGGGACGGGGGAGCCTGGTGGGCTGCCGTCTGTGGGGTCGCACAGAGTGGGACACGACTGGAGCGACTTAGCAGCAGCAACAGCAGCAGCTGAAGAGATTGCAACTCTTCCTTTCTGAGGATATATTCTCACATTTTCTTATTTTTCAGTAAATGTCTTTATCATCTTTTCTCATCTCAAGCACTGAGCGGTACTATTTGTTGAATGCAAAGTGACTTTTTCTGACCTGGTTAAAGGCTTAGAGATGTAAATAAAGGGAAGATTGAAGCCCTGAAAACCCAGGGTTTAAATGTCAGGAAAGTAAATTCACAGACCAAACCTGTTGGGAACAAACAGGAGATTACGTGACAAAGAAAAGAAAGGGATAAAGAAAACCCGTTAATCACAACCAGAATCTGAGAGTTTTATGTAATCAAAGACCACATTCTGTTCAGCAAAATTCATGAGTTTACAGATAAATAAATATTCAGATTTCATCCAAAATTGGTACATTGTATAGAAGGAGATATTAGTAACCCTTCCCTCAGTGTTAGAATAAGATCCTCGTAAGAATTTAATTGAATCCACCCATGGAACAACAGGGATAAATGCTATTAAAGGTTAATGTCAGTGCTGAATGATAGCCCCACCCCCACTCCAATCAAAAAAGCAATGAGATTCTATTTTACATAACGGGGGGCTGCTGACTCACTTAGGGGAGGCTTTAGCTCATTACTTTCTGGAGAAAGAATTTTGTCATTTGTGCAAAAGCACCTATGCTGAGTGTTCCTTCACTATGGGGTGTATATAGAATCACTGGTAAGCTTTTTATAAATTCTGATCCAGATGAGCCATCAGGATGAGTACAATTGAAGTGAAAGGAAATAAATACTAGGAAACACCAAAAAGGAAATCTGAGCTGAGGACTCAAAACTGACCTCACAACTGATTTTGCCCTCCTTCCCACCCATTTCCACTTCAGCTATTCTGATAGGCTTGGGATGCAAAGGGCATCAGACTTTCCATCTGGGAAAGTCCATACCCTTTCTACTCAAGTGTGGTTCACACACCAGCATATCAGCATCACCTGGGAGCTGGTTAGAGCCGGTGGAGGAAGTGACAACAGCCCCGGATGTTGCTAAGGGAAGAATGGAAAGACCCCTTATGCTACAGGTGTGTTTTCAAATAGAGAGACTCAAGAAAGAGGATAACTCCTACACTGTTTGTGGGAGTGTAAGTTGGTGCAGCCATTGTGGAGAACAGTGTGGAGGTGTCTCAAAAAACTAAAAATAGAATTGCCATATGATCCAGCAATCCCACTCGTAGGCATATATCTGAACAAAACTATAATTCAAAAACATACATGCACCCCAATATTCATAATAGTATTTACAATAGCCAGGACATGAAAACAACCTAAATATCTGTCAACAGATAAATAAAGAAGATGTGGTATACATATACAGAGGACTATTAGCCATAAAAAAGAATGAAAATAATACTATTTACAGCAACATGCATGGACCTAGAGATTCTCATACTAAATGAAGTAAGCCAGAGGAAGAAAGACAAATACCATATGATGCCACTTTTGTGTGGACTGTAAAACATGACACAAATGAACTTATCTAAGACACAGAAACAGGCTCACAGACACAGAGAACACACTTGTGGTTGCCTTGCGGAGGGATGGATTGGTAGTTTGGGATTAGATGCAAACAATTACGTATGGGATGGATAAACAATGAGGGCCTATTGTATAGCACAAGGACCTATATTCAATATCCTGTGTTAAACCATAATGGAAAAGAATATGAAACGAAAAATAAAAAAGAAAGAAGGTAAGACAGTTCCTTTTACTCTTCCATGTATGACTGAGGGGAAGAGAAGTTGTCCAACATTTGGCTTTCTAAAATACTTCCCACTGTAAACACAACTGATAATGAAATTTCTGGATCACATGAAATGAAAAGTCAGAGGATTACTAGCTTCCTGTAATACAATGTAGGCACCATAAGATCAGGAAATTTTGTCTATTTTATTTCTTGTTATAATAACATCTGGATCAATCTTCGTTTCCCCTACCCTCATACAGACACACACTCTCATACACAGAAGCAAGCTGTATATATTGCTTTGGTTGGGATAGGCTGTATTGTAGTAACAAACAAAAAGGCTTCTCATTCATATGCAAGGTCAGTATAGTTCATCAGAGGAGCTTTGCTCATAGTGTTAGTGAGGCAATGGAGGCTGCATCGCAACGTGTGTTTCTAGAGGTAAATCAGCTTTCAAAGGCTTCAACCCTAAGTGACCTAACACTTTCACTCAAATTTCTTTGGATGAAGCAAGTCACATGGTCATACCAAATCTTGAGAAGGCAGGAGAGTGAAACAATACCATGCATCCAGAATGAAGAGAAGGAGAAATATCTGATGAACCACACCAATGACTACTGGGAACTAAATAAAGCTGATGAATCAAGTTCTATCTAAATACAGATGTTGTTGTTGCTTGGTCATGTCTGACTCTTTGCGACCCTGTGGACTGTAGCATGCCAGGCTTCCCTGTCTTTCACTGTCTTCCAGAGTTGGCTCAAATTCTTGTCCATTGAGTCAGTGATGCCATCCAACCATCTCATCCTCTGTCATCCCTTTCTCCTCCTGCCTTCAATCTTTCCCAGAATCAGGGTCTTTTCCAGTGAGTCAACTCTTCCCATCAGGTGGCCAAAGTACTGGGGCTTCAGCTTCAGCATCAGTCCTTTCAATGACTATTTAGGACTGATTTCCTTTAGGATGGACTGGTTTGATTTCCTCACTGACCAAGGGACTCTCAAGACTCTTCTCCAGCACCACAGATTGAAAGCATCAATTCTTTGGTACTCAGCCTTCTTTATGGTGTAACTGTCACATCTGTACATAACTACTGTAAAACCATAACTTTGAGTATATGGAGGTTTGTTGGCAAAGTGATATCTCTGCTTTTTAACATGCTGTTGAGGTTTGTCATAGCTTTCCTTTCAAGGAGCAAGTGTCTTTTAATTTCATGGCTGCAGTCAACATTGGCAGTGATTTTGGAGCCCAAGAAAATAAAGTCTGTCAGTGTTTCCATTTTTTACCATTCTGTTTGCCATGAAGTGATGGGACCAGATGACATGATCTTCATTTTTGAATGTTGAGTTTTAAGCCAGCTTTTTCACTCCCCTCTTTCACCTTCATCAAGAGGCTCCTTTAGTTCCTCTTTGCTTTCTGACATTAGCGTGGTGTCATCTGCATATCTGAAGTTATTGATATTTCTCCCAGCAGTCTTGATTCCAGCTTGAGCTACATCAAGCCTGGAATTTTGCATGATGTGCTCTGCATATAAGTTAAATAAGCAGGGTGACAGTATACAACCTTGATGTGTTCCTTTCCCAGTTTGAACCAGTCTGTTGTTCTGTGTTTGGTTCTAACTGTTGCTTCCTGACCTGTATACACGTTTCTCAGGAGGCAGGTAAGGTGATATGGTAGTCCCATCTCGAAGAATTTTCCACGGTTTGTTGTGATCCACACAGTCAAATGCTTTAGTGTAGTCAACGAAGCAGAAGTAGATGTTTTCTGGAATTTCCTTGCTTTTTCTACAATCTAGTGGATGGTGGCAATTTGGTCTCTGGTTTCTCTGCCTTTTCTAAATCCAGCTTGTACACCTGGAAATTCTCGGTTCATGTACTGTTGAAACCTGCTTGAAGGATTTTGAGCATTACCTTGGTGGCACGTGAAATAGTGTGATTGTATGGTAATTTGAACATTCTCTGGCTTTGCCCTTCTTCGGGATTGGAATGAAAGCTGACCTTTTTCGGTCCTGTGGCCACTGCTGAGTTTTCCAAGTTTGCTGGCATACTGAATGCAGCACCATAACAACATTATCTTTTAGGATTTGAAATAGCTCAGCTGGAATTCCATCACCTCCACTAGCTTTGTTCATAGTAATGCTTCCTAAGGCCCACTTGACTTCACACTCCAAGATGTCTGGCTCTAGGTGAGTGATCACACCATCATGGTTATCTGGGTCATTAAGATCTTTTTTGTATAGTTCTTCTGTGTATTCTTGCCACCATTTTTTTATTCTCTTCTGCTTCTGTTAAGTCCACACCGCTTCTGCCCTTTATTGTGCCCATCTTTGCATGAAATATTCCCTCGGTATCTCTAACTTTCTTGAAGAGATCTCTAGTCTTTCCCATTCTATTGTTTTCCTCTATTTCTTATTGTAAGGGATTTGATTTAGGTTATACCTGAATGGCCTAGTGGATTTCCCTACTTTCATCAGTTTAAGCCTGAATTTTTCAATAAGGAGTTCTTGATCTGAGCCACAGTCAACTCATGGTCTTGTTTTTGCTGACTGTATAGAGCTTCTGCATCTTCAGCTGCAAAGAATACAATCAGTCTGATTTCGGTATTGACCATCTGGTGATGTCCATGTATACAGTCGTCTCTTGTATTGTTGGAAGAGGGTGTTTGCTGTGACCAATGCGTTCTCTTGGCAGAACTTAGTTAATCTTTGTCCTGCTTCATTTTGTTCTCCAAGGCCAAACTTCCCTGTTACTCCAGGTATCTCTTGACTTCCTACTTTTGCATTCCAGTCCCCTATGATGAAAAAGACATCTTTTTTTGGTGTTAGTTCTAGATGGGTCTTATATGTCTTCATAGAATCATTCAACTTCAACTTCTTTGGCATTAGTGGTTGGGGCATAGACTTGAATTACTGTGATACTGAATGGTTGGCCTTGGAAACGAACCAAGATTTTTCTTCTGTTTTTGAGACTGCATCTAAGTACTGCATTTTGGACTCTTTTGTTTAATATGAGGGCTACTCCATTTCTTCTAAGGGATTCTTGTCCACAGTAGTAGATATAATGGTCATCTGAATTAAATTTGCCCATTTCTGTCCATTTTAGTTCACTGATTATTAAAATGTCGATGTTCACTCTTACCATCTCCTATTTGACCACTTCCAGTTTACCTTGATTCATGCACCTAACATTTCTGAAAATAAATGATACAACTCTAACACACTTCCAAATGTTGACCTGTTCAAAGAAATTGGAATTTTTTTTTTTTTTTTTACATAGACTCATATCAATGCAAGAAAATATTCTTAATGCAAAAAATATTCTCCACTTTTATAAATCTTATGTTTCTCTGCTCTTTTCCTCATTTTATTCCCCCCCACCCCCACCCCGAATGGGATGTTTCCCTTCTTCATTTTTCTTTAGGCATTTGATAGATTCTTGTGATACCAGTATAGAAATGTGGGCTGGAGCCTATAATGTTGATAGATTTATAGCTGATGAATGATTTGAGGTTGTTTGGATGAAGATCTTCAGTAGTCTGCCAAAGTTTTCTCTCTCCTTTGACAATTTTTATCATAGATTTGAATTAAGACACGAAAAGCATAATATACCACATTTTCAGATGACATGACATTGGGTGTGGGAGAGTTAGGTCATGTTATTTATAAAAAATCAGAATCCAAAAAAATGTCATAACAAATGTATGGAAAAACCACAGGATAAATTTCATGATAGGCAAATGAAATCCTTACTTCCAAGTTAAAAAAAAAATGTTTAAATACTTTATACAATTATAAAAATACTACATATCATTTTGTTCCAATATAGAGATATAGTAATTTTTAACAATATTTGGAATTACATAAGATCATCTAAATTAGAAGTTGATGAGAGAGAATAAAGAAAATGAAAGTTGGGGCAAAGAAGGAACCAAAAAAGGAGGTTAAAAGTCCCTCTAGTGATGATGTATGAGGTATGGGAAAGTGTATGAGAACAAGATTAACAGATACAATGTTCAAGATGACTGGACAAAACAGCATTCAACATGGCTCAGGGTGGAGTCAAGGCAAGGCTGACAAGAAGAGGTCAGCTAATATTTCAATTCTAATTGATTGGTAAGTGGATTCTTAGAGCAGCATAAGAGGAGGGCTTCGGAGACTGGGTTTAGCAGGAACGGACGTGGTCATACAGCAGTCATGAGTGGAAATGGGGTGGAGCACCATTTGTGTTGGATCTTTGGCAATCCTAGGTGAAATCTCTCCATTTTATGCTAGCAAATGTATACACTCAGGGAGGCAGATGTCAAAAAAAATGGTCAGGGGTGAGGAAATTAGATAAGGTTAAGTGGCAAGTCCAGTGGTGGGCTCATTAAAACCAATGCCAACTCTCTCTTAGTGCAAGGAAACTGCTTGGACCATGTTTTATAGGGCCTGACGCCTCCTTCATAGGTAGGGAGGGATTTTGGTGGATGCTAGAATGTATTCGAAACATTTGACTTGGGAAAGTCAGATCTTGATATGCGTGCCTTTTACTTTGGAATTCCCCATACCATCAGAGAGTCTTTATTTTTATTACGTTGCCTTTTGCTCCCATTTTCCATCCTGGAGTCCCTAGTCTCCCATCTATTCTATCATGGGTGTTGTTTAAGACAGAGTGGAGGATGATCTCTTCTGAAAGTTGCCAAGTCATATCTCTCCACTTTCCACCTACAACTGTCACCCTAGGAGTATAAAAGAGAGAGAAGTTTCTTGTACTGTGAATTCTGAGTTTAACTTACACAAGTTCTGGGTGTTGGTTTCCTCCCCAAAGGGTGGAACTTGAAGAGAGATTTACATGGAGCAGATCACATAGGATGAAGGTTTACCAATTCAGTTCAATTCAGTTCAGTTCAGTCACACAGTCGTGTCCGACTCTTTGCGACCCCATGTATCACATCACACCAGGCCTCCCTGTCCATCACCAACTCCCAGAGTTTACTCAAACTCATGTCCATCGAGTTGGTGATGCCATCCAGCCATCTCATCCTCTGTTGTCCCCTTCTCCTGCTGCCCCCAATCCCTCCCAGCATCAGGGTCTTTTCCAATGAGTCAACTCTTCGCATCAGGTGGCCAAAGTACTGGAGTTTCAGCTTTAGCATCAGTCCTTCCAATGAACACCCAGGGCTGATCTCCTTCAGAATGGACTGGTTGGATCTCCTTGCAGTCCAAGGGACTCTCAAGAGTCTTCTCCAACACCACAGTTCAAAAGCATCAATTCTTTGGCACTCAGCTTTCTTCACAGTCCAACTCTTACATCCATACATGACCACTGGAAAAACCATAGCCTTGACCAGATGGACCTTTGTTGCAAAGTAATGTCTCTGCTTTTTAATATGGTATCTAGGTTGGTCATAACTTTCTTTCTAAGGAGTAAGCGTCTTTTAATTTCATGGCTGCAGTCACCATCTGCAGTGATTTTGGAGCCCCAAAAAACAAAGTCTGACACTGTTTTCACTGTTTCCCCATCTATTTGCCATGAAATGATGGGACCAGATGCCATGATCTTAGTTTTCTAAATGTTGAGCTTTACGCCAACTTTTTCAATCTCCTCTTTCACTTTCATCAAGAGGCTTTTTAGTTCTTCTTCACTTTCTGCCATAAGGGTGGTGTCATCTGCATATCTGATGTTATTGATATTTCTCCCAGCAATCTTGATTCCAGCTTGTGCTTCTTTTACCAATTAGCTTTTGTTATATAAGACATCACCAAAATTCAATATCTTAATAACTTTTCTTATTTCTCATAATTTTGTGCATTGGGTGGCCATTTCTTCTGGTCAACTGATTTCTACTGCCCACTGGTGACTTACCTGTGACTGAGTTGGCTAGATCAACTCTCTCACCTATCTGTTTGTTGGCTTTATGTCATTTGGGTGAGTATTGGCCTTGCAGTGTTCCCAAGAGCAAGAGAGAGCAAGTCCAAAGGCCCAAGTACTTTGCATGTCTTTGCTTGTGCACATTTACTGTTGTACCGTTGGCCAAAAATAACCATGGTGGTGTGATCACTAACCTAAAGCCAGATATCTTGGAGTCCAAAGTCAAGTGGGCCTTAGGAAGCATCACTGTGAACAAAGCTAGTGGAGTTGATGGAATTCCAGCTGAGCTATTTCAAATCCTAAAAGATCATGCTGTGAAAGTCCACACTCAATATGCCAGCAAATTTGAAAAACTCAGCAGTAGCCACAGGATTAGAAAAGATCAGTTTTCATTCTGATCCCAAAGGAAGGCAATGCTAAAGAATGTTCAAACTACTGCACAATTGCACTCATCTCACACGCTAGCAAAGTAATGCTCAAAATTCTCCAAGTAAGGCTTCAGCAGCACGTGAACTGAGAACTTCCAGATGATCAACCTGGATTTAGAAAAGGCAAGGGAAGCAGAGATCAAACTGCCAACATCCATTGGATCATAGAAAAAGCGAGAGGATTCCAGAAAAACATCTACTCTGGTTTATTGACTACACCAAAGCCTTTGACTATGTGGATCACAACAAACTGTGGAAAATTCTCAAAGAGATGGGAATACCAGACCACATTACCTGCCCACTGAGAAATCTGTATGCAAGTCAAGAAGCAACAGTTAGAACTGGACATAGAGCAATGGACTGGTTCCAAATTGGGAAAGGAGTACGTCAAGGGTATATATTGTCACCTTGCTTATTTAACTTATATGCAGAGTACATCATGAGAAATGTTGGGCTGGATGAAGCCCAAGTTGGAATCAAGATTGCTGGGAGAAATGTCAACAATCTCAGATATGCAGATGACACCACCCTTATGGCAGAAATTGAAGAGAAACTGAAGAGACTCTTGATGAAAGTGAAAGAGGAGAGTGAAAATGCTGGCTTAAACATCAACATTCGAAAAAACAAAGATCATGGCATCTGGTTCCATCACTTCATGGCAAATAGATGAGGAAACAGTGGAAACAGTGACAGAGTTTATTTTTTGGGGATCCAAAATCACTGTGAATGGTGACTGCAGCTGTGAAATTAAAAGACACTTTCCCCTTGGAAGAAAAGCTGTTCCAAGCCTGGACAGCATGTTAAAAAGCAGAGACATTACTTTGCCAACAAAGGTCCATCTAGTCAAAGCTATGGTTTTTCCAGTAGTCATGTATGAAGGTGAGAGTTGGAACATAAAGAAAGCTGAGCACTGAAGAATTGATGCTTTTGAACTGTGGTGTTGGAGAAGACTCTTGAGAGTTCATTGGACTGCAAGGAGATCCAGCCAGCTAAAGGAAATCAGTCTAAATTCCTAAATTTCCTAAAGGAAATCAGTCCTGAATATTCATTGGAAGGACTGATGCTGAAGCTGAAACTGCAATAAATACTTTGGCCACCTGAAGCGAAGAACTGACTCTCTGGAAAAGACCCTGATGGTTGGAAAGATTGAAGGCAGGAGGAGAAAGGGACAACAGAGGATGAGATGGTTGGATGGCATTACTGACTAGATGGACATGAGTTTAAGCAAGCTTTGGGAGTTTGTGATAGAAGCCTGGAGTGCTGCAGTCCATGGGATCATAAAGAGTTGGACACGACTGAGCAACTGAACTGAACTGATTTACCAAAGCAAGTCACGATGACTACACTTGAACTGAAGAGGTAAAAATATATTCACTGCCACTGGATCAAGGAGGGATATAGCGATTCTATACCTCCACTTTAAAAGAATTTGCTAAGTCAGATTACAAAGAGGTGTGTGTAGGAATGAGAGGTCTCTGTGGTCATTTTTGTAGCCTGCCACAGAAGAGGGCACCTGCTTACCCACACTGAACAGTCAAATCAGTCATTGCAGATTGTCCTCCCATCACTGTGTTTAAAATTGGAACTGGAATCCTACTTTCCCAGTGAAACACTTTCAAAGATGCTTATTCCTTGATATTGGACCACCACTATATGATCACATTCGAAATCTAGTTCTAAGTGTTCAACTTTAAAATAACCTTTGAAAATACAACCCATTTCTAATTTGAGGTCTACCTGTATTGTTGACTGAAACAGAGTTGCAGAAAAGGACTAGTGCCTTTCTTAAAAAAAAAAAAAAAATCATTCTGTACTCTGACAGTAAGAACTGCTTTCTGAGGTAGATACAGATGATAACCTCTTGGTCTGAGTTTGAAGTTTGCTATTTCATTTTTTGGCTAGTTATAGTCAGAACTGCTATTTTCACTGTAGAGCCAAATGATTATTTATACTTCTCCTGGATCATTCTTTATGTGCCATTAGCAATGACATGCAAAGCACAAGGGATTGAATATTTACATCCAAAATTCTGAAGTGAATATTCTCTCTTTGGCAGATACAATTGCTCAGGGTTGTAAGGCCCAGTAATAAAGAACCATATGTCATTTATGGATTGGATGCCGCTGTAGCAATGGCTTTCAAGCAGCTGAAGCTCTAAATTTCCCTGCTTTTCACTCTGTGTCTGAGTGTGGCTGAGTGTTGCTTTGGTGTTGCCTGTTAAAGAAATGTGGAAGATGATGAAGATATCTTTCTTTGAATTTTCCTAATGACTAATCCCTCAGGATTGTTGTTTTTTAAATAAATGGAGTATTATAATTACAGCATGGGAGGATTAAGGGTTCAATGCAAAAAGTATTTCTTAGGCATTTAGGGAGATTCTGAACTTGAGGTTGCTCTGATGATGTATGGAGCAAAAGGCATGTTTCTTGGCCTCAGCCAGCTTATGTACTAATCAGATTGTAAGAGAGGAACATAAATAATTCCAGCAGTGTCCAGAATACGCTGAGTCCCAAAAAGAATGCAAAGAAGGGAGTATGAAGTTCAAAGAAAGGAAGGAGCAATATGATTCAACTTACATTCATAGCAATGAGGCATGGCTTTTAATCATCGATTTTCTTGTCCTCTTGATGGCAGAAGCTTAGACTTCCCTGGGTTTTATCATCCCTATTGCCTTTCAAAGTGCCTTCCACACAGTGGCAGAATAGATGTCAATGAATTTATGCAAAATGAATGAATGGATGGATGGATGGATTCACTTAGCAGGAGGAAGAAAAACTGTGGATGTGCAAAAAGTTGCCAGGTTCTTAGAAGAATTGGCAGACAGCAGAGGATTAGAGAGTGGAAGTGTTTGTGATGGAGGGCACAGACTGAGCAAAGATTTGAAACAAGGAAAGTACAAAACAATTAGGAGAAAAATAATCCAGTTTGGCTGCAGTGTGGGAGGATGCATTTATGTCCTAGAACTTTTGGTGTAAACTTCATCAAGCCATGAATGGTGCTTCTTAGCTCCTGTCCTCTTTCCCTTAAGGGATGAACATCAACTCATCCATTGTGTTCTTGATTCCAACTGCAGATTTGGGCAGAGTGAAGCAGAGCAATAACAGGGAGAAGAGCTAGCAGTGACATCAATGGTTCCTGAGCCCCTAGACAAGGAACCACCATAATAATAATAATAATGACAATAATGGCTCCAAACTTATGGACTCATACTAATTGTCAGGCACTGTGTTAACTACTTAACATGACCATCTTATTTTATTCTTCCAACAGCCCCAATTTTTCCTTTGACAAAGAAAAACAACACATTCTGCATAGAGATATTTGAATGTATAAGGTAGTCACATTTTTTAAAAGACTAATTTTATCTTCATAAAACTAAGATCATTGCACCTGGTCCCAACACTTCATGGCAAATAGATGGGCAAACAGTGGAAACAGTGACAGACTTTATTTTTGGGGGGATCCAAAATCACTGCAGTTGGTGACTGCAGCCATGAAATTAAAAGACGCTTGCTCCTTGGAAGAAAAGTTATGACCAACCCAGACAGCATATTAAAAAGCAGAGACATTACTTTGCCAACAAAGGTCCATCTAGTCAAGGCTATGGTTTTTCCAGTAGTCATGTATGGATGTGATAGTTGGACTATAAAGAAAGCTGAGCACAGAAGAATTGATGCTTTTGAACTGTGGTGTTGGAGAAGACTCTTGAGAGTCCCTTGGACTGCAAGGAGATCCAACCAGTCCATCCTAAAGGAAATCAGTCCTGAATATTCATTAGAAGGACTGATGTTGAAGCTGAAACTCCAATACTTTGGCCAGCTGATAGGAAGAACTGACTCATTTGAAAGACCCTGATGATGGGAAAGATTGAAGGCAGGAGGAGAAGGGGACAACAGAGGATGAAATGGTTGGATGACATCACTGACTCAATGGACATGAGTTTGAGTAAACTCCGGGAGTTGTTGATGGACAGGGAAGCGTGGTGTGTTGCAGTCCATGGGGTCACAAAGAGTTGGACACGACTCAGCGACTGAACTGAACTGAATTTTATTTTCCCTTTATGTGCATGCATGCTCAGTCACTCAGTCATGTCCGAGTCTTTGTGATTGTAGACTATACCCCTTCAGGCTCCTCTGTCCATGGGATTTCCCAGGCAGGAATACTAGAGTGGGTTGCCATTTCCTACTCCAGGGGATCTTCTTGAGCCAGGTATCGAACCTACGTCTCTTGTGTCTCCTGCATTGGCAGCCAGATTCTTTACCACTGGGCTACCTGGGAAGTCCTTATCTTCCCTTTATAGTCCCCAGTAACTTTCACATATTATTTATTCTTATTAAATTCATACTGATAGCATATATTAGTTTTTATGATAGAAGTGAGGAGCTCAGCACAGTTTTTAAGAACATGGACTCTGCAAGTATATTTACTACCTAGATTAAAATTCTGGCTTAGGCACATTCTGTATCTGTGACTGTGGGCAGGAAATATATCCTCCCTGTATCTTAGTTTCCTAATCTGTAAAGTGTAAATAATAACAGAAGACCCTATTTCATAGTGTTGCTATGATAATTAAGTATATCATTATTTGCAAAAGACTTCAGGAACACTCTATGATGGTTGGCTATTATAACTATTACAATGTTCATTTTACAAATGGGGAGACCAAGGCACAGGAAGGCAAAGAAACTTGCCCTGCAGTAGTTAGCAAGCAGTGGGACCCAGCATACTGAGTTCAGGGTACCACCTCCAAGACATGAAGGAACTAACTCTCTCATGGGCCTTTGATTGTCCATCAGAGCTGCATCTTTTATGGTTACATATTTGACACAGTCTCAGTGGACTGACCCAGGCAAATAATCTTAAGTGAACTTTCTATTTCTTCCTGTTGGAAGAGTTTTTAAACTTACTGATAGATGCTTATGCTGAAGCTCCAATACTTTGGCCACCTGATGCTAAGAACTGACTCATTGGAAAAGACTTGGATGCTGGGAAAGATTGAAGGCAGAAGAAGAAGGGGATGACAGAGGACAAGATGGCTAGATAGTATCACCGATTCAATGGACATGAGTTTGAGCAAGCAGCTGCTGGAGATGATGAAGGACGGGGTAGTCTGGCATGCTGCAGCCCATGGGGTCACAAAGAGTCAGACATGACTGAGTGACTGAACAACAGTGTTAGAAAAAGCATGAACCTTGGTCTTCAGAGTGCTATTGATTACTTTCTCTGCACAAGGCATGGAAGTCAGAGTTCTAGAGAAACACCTGGCAACACTCTGTAGCTCGAAGATCTTACAAAGTTATAAATAGATGAAATGTATTCATGAGAAAATTCCAGAATAAGGCATATACCACTTACATAAAAAGAGAGATCAATCCCTATTCCACTATGGGCTGAAAAGATTAGGAATGGAGACTCCTTTGGAGGGTAGGAGTTACCTTGAGTTTTGGAAGAAACAGCCAAGAATTATATCCCTAGGGGCACAGGTACAGGTAGATGTGGGAGGGGGTGGGGTGTGTGTGTGTTGTGTATAGAGGACATGTCCACAATGTTATAGGAAGAATATGTAGAGCAGATCCAGAGGACAAATGTGATGACAGGCAGATTAGGATGAGGAAACAAAACAAGGAAACAAACAGTAGCCTGAGGACCAATATCTAAGCTTGAAAGAATGTAGGAAATTGTGGTCGTAGGTCTAAGATGAACCCCTCTGCTTCATCTGGCACTTCAGAGCACAGGTACCTTAATATTTCAATCTTGTTTTTTTCCTTAAATGGCCTTAATTTTTACATAGGTTAACAGAAATAGGAACGTTGCAATATTTGGGATGAAAGGTTTATATTTTCTATTTTCCTATTGTTCATTACTAAGGTATCCTATCAGTATAAAAGTAGAAAGTGTGTTTAGGTCAGTGTTCTTCTAAAGGCAAAGAATAGAGGAATTAAACTCTAGAAGAATATCATCTAATTATTACCACACTGTTCTGATCTTAAGCTTTGAAGTAAATGGCTTCTCTTTTGGTCATTTATTGATTTCCTCTTTGAAAGTTTTTTGTTCCCATATATCATCATTTTGCATACATCTTGCTATATCTCTCTAGTTGACTGCTATTATAAATTTTACCTTATTTTCTTACATGGTTCAAGCCAGTTTTTTTTTTTTTTGAGTTAAAACACATGAATAAGTAATAAATAATTACATTATTGATCTCTTCTAGACATCTTTGCTGGATGTGAAACTACCATTTCCTAAACTTATCATATTTGTGGAGTAAAAAATTTTCTGTAGCTTTACCGGTCTTGTATTAAAATTCTTTTCTATGACATTCCCTGCCTTCTTTTCTTAAATGCCTTTCCTATAATTTAATGAAAAAGGACAAAAGTAGAACAGAGGAAAGACACTGACAAATGGCAATGGAGAAGATAAGAAAGATGCTCTTTAAATATACTGACGATAAAACATTAACTTTTTCAAGTGTAACCATATTTATAAAAGTTAGTTTTTTTGCTACTTTTTAAAATGTAGGATATAATATTTCTTTGAAATGATTTTTAAGGCTATTAATTAATTTTAAGTGCTCTTATCATTAAGTTATTTTAAAGGTTTATCAGACTGGTTAAATCTGATGAGCAAACTAGCTTGTGAGCCCATATATTTTCTGGTTTCTTCCAAATGTGATTAGAATTCAGTAATAGTTTGGAAGCCCGACAGAATAATTCGATGATATTGTTCACCATTTCAGATATTTACCATTATAAGGCCTTTCTTAGCAACTGATTTTGCTTATGCAGCTAATGTCATTAGGAGCCTCAGTGCTTGGTTATCATATTTTTTAAGTCCAGAGTACTTGAGGTCCATGAGTGAGAATGTTCCAACTGTCTTCATGTTAATAGTTTTAGCCTGGGGATGAAAGTTTACATGAATTAGGGTCTGCTGATAAACTGGACATTTTCACATTTTGTACTGTGAAATACATTGAAAAATACAATATATTGTGAGTACATTCTGTATACTCCTTACAAAGTCATATTGTCATCCCTCCTTTGAGATGAAGACTCTGAGACACAGAGAGGTTAAGATATCTCCCCAAGTTCACAGGAATAGTAAATGACAGAGAAGAAGTTGACCTTAGATGAGTCTAACAATGAGGACTGCCATCTTTCTGGGGGATCTATTGCCTCTGCCTGAATAAGAGGAGTTTCTTTCTGTAAAGAAGCAGTATATAATGCAGAGATGGGTTTGGGCAACTGGTGAACCTGGAAACAAGGCTTGAGAGAAGTTCAGGTCCAGAATCCTTCCCTTCTCTCTTCCTCCTCCCTTGCATGGCCACCTTTCTCCAGTCTATCACTTTCCTTTACCTACACTCCAGTCTCTGAGGAGGATTAGCATGATAGTGAAGAACCCAGGTAGATTCTGTAGGCAACAAGTGCCCATGAGAAAATCTATAAATCCAAGACAAAGAGCACCAGTTTGATTTTGAAGGTACTGAGCCTTGGCAGAAAACTGTCAGTTTGCACAACATGCTTTAGGGAAACATCTTTCCAGGCAAAATAAAAACAAAAGCAAAATTTAAGTTGTCTGTAAACCTGGGCATCTATAGACATCTATGTGGGGGATGGATGCAGAAAAGACACCCTGACTGTTGGAGATAGTAGTAAAGACCAGACATAGCAATAAAATCAGTCCAGATGAAACTGGGGCTCTGTGCACAACTGCTCTATCTCTAAAGGCCAGGATAGTGTGCTGCCAAAAGGGCCAGGATGGTCAGTGGTTTAGGAATGAGATTTTCTCATTCAAATCAGAACTTTCCCACTTACATCATGTCAAGTGAAGACAACTCTGTCTCAACTTTTCCATCTGTAAAGTGGGAGGAATAATGTCACCTACTTTGCAGACCTATATTACTGGAGTTTAGTATATACTTGGAACGAGACCTGGTACATAGAAAGCCCCATGCGTGGATTGACTCTCGAACCTGCTACTGAATTGCCTTTTCATGTAATCAGTCAATGAAGCCCTGAAAATATAAGAACTCCTTATAATCCTACATGTGACAAAAATTAGGAAGGGTCACTTGTACCAAAAAAAATGCATTTATAAACCCCATAGCAATGATATTACTTCTCACTCACTACTTTGATGAATTCTTCAGTGGGCAAGATAAAATGGAAATTGGCATTGTATACTTGCCTGCAGCAACCACTATCAAATGTGGTCCATCATCTGTGACTTACCAAAATATGGTTGAATCGATTCACTCCTAATCTTCTGACAGTTCTTTCAATATTAGTTCTTTAAAGTGCAGTCAGTGAAGACAAATGCAATTCAGCATATTTCTCTCTCCTCTCTCGCTGCCTCTCCCTCCCAGCTATAAATCGTTATCTATTCACTGGATAAACAACAAATTCCCTGGTGCCCAACAGCCCACTGATTTCACTCAAAGGTTGTCTCATCCAGCTCTGAATCTGGAGTCTGGTGTCTGAATGGCCAGCAGGATTTATTTTCCCTGGTGGTTAGAGCCGATCTATTTTACCCAGGCAAACCACTTTCAACATGAGGTGAAATTATTTGCATAAAATAAGTGTACCCCATCAATGAACTGCATTTATTTTTTTATCAGAGAACTAGCTGCCTGCTAGCCCTGCCCATCAGCAGATGGCCTCTCTGACCTTTCTGACTTCAGTTCACAGTGGATTGCACTTTTCACTAGTAGTAGCCTAGATACTCAAATCAATGTCATGGTTTCATACCCAGAGCCTCTGACACCCTAGGCACCAGACTTGTGGGAATAAGGAGACCCCATTAGAGGCACTATTTCAACTAACATGAGCTTCCCACTTGCTTCCTGTTGCTTCATTTAGAGTTGGCAGGCAGTGTGGCTTTAGGAAAGCATAAAGAAAGCTGGGATTATATCTTGGCTCTGCCAATTTCAGATGGTGACAATGTCAGCAGAAGTTTTGACATATCTGAGCTTCAGTTTCTGAATCTGTAAAATGAAGATAAATACTATTTTATTCAGCATTTTTTGAAGATTAATAGAAGGGCTGGAAGTTGTGTCTAGCATAATACCTGCCACCTAACAGGTACTGGTCAAATGTTTCCTATCTCGTTTTTCTCCTTCCTGTCCTCCTTTCCCCCTCCCTTCCTTTTTTGTTCCCCCCATCCTTCCATCTCTTTCTTCCTCACATATAATTTTCAATTTGCCTGGGGCTCTTTTTGTGATTCTAGGTGATCACTTCTGAGGTAATTGTCACTTTTGGGGGCCTGAGATGTGGCCCCTAAAGCCTGAACATCAATCTAAATCTTGCCCACCAGCCTTCAGCCTCCCTTCCCACCCATGGGACACTCCCCTGCAGAGATCAAGTCTCTAAGTCTGATTTTCTCCAAAACTTAATAATCAGTTTACTTCACCCCTAAGATGACTCTTGTTATCTCTTAGACAAAAATTAAGTAGATGTTTAAAAAGTGCTTGATAAATTGGACCTACGATAGCCAAGCTACAGGTGCGCATGGAGTATGAGATACAGATTCTGGGCACTAAGTGTTTTGTAGTCCTGATCAAATGTGTCCACAAGCCTGCTTCTGGAAAAACAGCTAGGTGTCAGGTGAAGAGCTTGGGTTCTAGAATCACACTGGCTTTCTCTGTGTCCTCCAACAAATCCCTTAATTTCTCTAAATCTGAATTTTCCCATCTGTTAATAGGTTAATTGGTGCTTTCCTGGTGGCTCAGATGGTAAAGTGTCTGCCTGCAATGCAGGAGACCCGAGTTCGATCCCTGGATCAGGAAGATCCCCTGGAGAAGGTAATGGCAATCCACTCCAGTACTCTTGCCTGGAAAATTCCAAGGATGGAGGAGCCTGGTGGGCTACAGTCCATGGGGTCGCAAAGAGTCAGACACGACTGAGTGACTTCACTTCAAGGTGGTTTTGGAGCAAATAAGAAATGACCCCTAACGTACTTAGCACAGAGTCAGTTGGCTCATGGGAGAAACAGACAATGGCTAGTCCTGAGATACTCTGAAAGAGATCTGTTACGGCCCTAGCCCTAACCTGAATCATATATTGAAGTGTAACCCCTTGTGACTGTAATAGTTTTTAGAGAGGTGATTAAGTTAAAATAAGGTAATTACGGTGAGACCTAATCCAATATGAATTGTGTCCTTAGAAGATAGGATTAGGGCATAGATACAAACAAAGGAAAGGAAGAAGGAAATGGCAACCCACTCCAGCACCCTTGCCTGGAAAATTCCATGGATGGAGGAGCCTGGTGGGCTATAGTCCACGGGGTCGCAAAGAGTCAGACATGAGTGAGCAACTTCACTTTCACATACAAAGGAAAGACCATATGCAGGCACAGGGAGAAGCCAGCCATCTGCAAGCCAAAGAGAAGGGGTCTCTGAAGAAACCAACCCTACCACCTGAATCTTAGATTTCCAGCCTCCAGAAATGTATGAAAATAAATTACTGTTGTTTAAGCTCCCCAGTTTGTGGTATGTCATTATGGCAACCCTAGCACCATCCCTCGAAATGCCAGGCTGGATGAATCACAAGCAGGAATCAGGATTGCTGGGACAAGTATCAGCAACCTCAGATATGCAGATGATACCACTCTAATGGCAGGAAGTGAAGAGGAACTAAAGAGCTCATTGATGAGGTTGAAAGAAAAAAGTGAAAAAGCTGGCTTGAAACTCAACATTCAAAAAACTAAGATCATGGCATCTGGTCCCATTACTTTATGGCAAATAGAAGGGGAAAAAGTGGAGGCCATGACAGATTTTATTTTCTTGGGCTATGGATGGTGGATGGTCCAAAATCACTTTGGATGGTGACTGCGGCCATGAAATTGAAAGACCCTTACTCCATAGAAGGAAAGCTATGACAAACCTAAATAATGTATTGAAAAGCAGAGACATCACTTTGCTGCCAAAGGTATGTATAGTCCAAGCTATGGTTTTTCCAGTGCATGTGTGTCCAGCTGTTCACTTGCATCCGATTCTTTGCAATGCTATGGACTGTAGCCTGCCAAGCTTCTCTCTCCATGGGATTTTCCCAGCAAGAACACTGGAATAGATTGCCATTTCCTCCTACAGGAGATCTTCCCAAACCCAGAGATCAAACCCGCATCTCTTGCATCTCCTGCATTGGCAAGCAGATTCTTTACCACTGAGCCATCTGGGAAGTCCATGATTTTTCTAGTAGTCATGTATGGATGTGTGAATTGGATCATAAAGAAGGCTGAGTGCCAAAGAATTGATGCTTTAAAAATTGTGAAGCTGGAAAAGACTCTTGAGAGACCCTTGTGCTGCAAGGAGATCAAACCAGTCAGTCCTAAAGGAAATCCTCTCTGAATATTCTTGCTGAAGCTGAAGTTCCAACACTTTGGCCACCTGATGTGAAGAGGCAACTCATTGGAAAAGACCCTGACCCTGGGAATGACTGAAGACAATAGGAGAAGGGGTAGCAGAAGATGAGATGGTTAGATAGCATCACTGACTCAATGGACATAAATTTGTACAAACTCCAGTAGATAGTGGAGGACAGAGGAGCCTGGCGAGCTGCAGTCCATGGGGTTGAAAAGAGCCAGACATGATTTAGTGACTGAACAACACCAACAAAAAGCCCCACCCTACACCAGGGCTGTTTCCCCCCAGCCCTGTGATCCTGAAGAGAACTCTGCACTCAGCCTGGGCTCAATCAATAATGATATGTTTGAATTTAACAAACTGAATGTTTTTCTGTTTCCTCTTGGAGTTTTACTCCCTGGTGACTAACATCTCCCAGTCATAGGCTGGCCATGTTTCAGACTAAGCTCCTGCTTTGCATGTGGAAGCCCCTTTTGAGCATCTTTTCAACACCAGTATCTTAATCCATTTACTGTTTGCCTTGGTTTGCCCCTTTATTTCTTTATGAACCAAGAAAACAGAGCTTTGATTGTTTTCTCAACAATTTGGCCATCTACCTGTGTGAGTGTTCCGGTTTGCCAGAAATAGGGACCTAGTTGCTCCGTCTATGTTCTTGGATTCTGACCCACTGCCACATCTGACCTAGGTTTTCCATGTGGGCCCTGAGTACTTTCTAAGTTTCAGTGGCTCCAGCGCCTATATAATTGAGGAATGGGAAAAGCACACACGTTCTAACATTGATTTGAGTGGTGAGTGTAGTTAGTATAGCTGTGTCATGCTACCCATGGACATGTGAAGAAATTGAGGCCCAGTCAGGGTCAGTACCTACATGGTCAGTATCACACTTCAGTTTGCTTCTCAATAGCACCAAGACCTTCCTGTTCCTGCACAGAACCTTTCACTTTGCCTTCCTGCCTCTGACCCTTGACTTTGCTATGACCTCCACAGTCTGCCTGGCTCAGCTGATAAAGAATCTGCCTGCAATGCAGGAGACCTGGGTTCAACCCCTGCATTGGGAAGATCCCCTGGAGAAGGGAACAGCTACCGACTCCAGTATTCTGGCTTGGAGAATTCCATGGACTATACAGTCCATGGGGTCGCAAAGAGTTGGACACGACTGAGTGACTTTCACACAAACACCACAATCTACCAGATCATTCTAATAATTAATTGTTTGACATTCCCAAAACAGTTTCTAGCTTTGTGTCCATGTTTCAATATATGCCTCTATGTGGTTTCATAAAGATCAGCTACAGTCCAATGCAAAGGTCCCCAACCTCTGGGATCTAATGCCTGATGATCTAAGGTGGAGCTGATGTAATAATAATAATGAAATAAAGTGCACAATAAATGTAATGCATTTGAATCATCTGGAAACCACTCCCCCCACCCTCCAACCCCAGTACATGGAAAAATTTCTTTCTACCAAACTGGTTCCTAGTGCCAAAAAAGTTGGAAACTACTGGTTTAAGGAATCTCTGACCCTGAAGCTATACCTCTGAGTATGGATAAAGAAGATCAGCATTTGCTGACGAGATCTGGAAGTGACTTAAAACAGAATTGTTTTGCTACTCCTTGGACACTGAGCTTCTCAAACTTGCCTCTAGTAGTAAGATTACCAGGATACATAATAAGCTCTATAAATGGCAGAGAGGAATTTATGTCATGAGATCTAAAAATTCCTAGGTGGCCTTTTTCTATGATGACTATGCCATATGTCTTGTGTGAGATCGGATTTCCTTAGAGATGCAACATGGTCATTGCATGAAAGTGATTCATAAGAGGAAGGCAAGGAGTCAGAATTTGAGCACTTGAAATAAATCTGGAGGCACAAAAGCAGACTAGATCTAGGAAAATTCTAGGAGTCAGTAGGCAAGTCAGAATGGGGAACCATTTGGGCAGTCTGATATAGGAACAGGCATAGAAAAAGGAAGTATGTGACTTAGACACATTATTTTGTGAACTTTCTGTGAAGTCATTAATTGTTTCTTTCCTCAGTAAATCCTCTTTAAAAAAATAATAGGTTGGACAAGTTGTTCTCTAAGTTCTATTCTATTTCCCCGACACTAATCTGTTTTATTTGTTAAGTACCACTGTCAGAGCACATTAGCAGTACAGCTAACAGATATAAGATACCAGCACTATTAAGTATTTGACATCTGAGACCAACTTCTCTTCTAGAAGAAAAATTATTTTATGTATGGTTTTTACTAAGGCTAGAGCAGGTCAAAATCCAGGTGTAAGGGTTGGTTTTGGAGAACACTTCTGAGAGCAGAAGGTGACCCATCGGTACTCATTTCACATCTCTAGTAACTTGTGAGCTATTTGGCCCCATGGCAGTGGGTTGGCAGTGCTTTTTGAGGGTTTGGCACTGAATTTGACTTTGTCAGACCATGAATCAAGGCTCAGGAGGATTTAAAAACAGATGACAGCTACACGTGGAGCTTTCTGTCCACAGAATGACAGTGGGGGAGAGGGGTTTGACTACACTGGAAGCAAAATCTTTCTGAACCAATAAGATGAAGTGTTACAAACAGTGAACCATTAGTTCAGGGTGAACCAGTTAGAACCCACCCCCACACCCACCCCAGATCACTCTTTCTGCCCTTGTGTTTACTGGAGAGATTCTTCTTCCTAGGTCACCCTCCTTAATCCTTGCATTTGCTTCAGAACGTGTTAGAACATTGGGCAAGACAAAAGTAAGGTGATATCTACACCCTCAATATGATAGTCCCAGCACTTTTCAGCTTTGACTATGTGTTAATCAGATTTATGCTATCTTTCTCAGGACCAGCTACATAATTTCCTGAGCCCAATGCAAGATGAAAATACGGGGCTCCTAGATAGCTCAGTCAGTAAAGAATCTACCTGCAATGCAGGAGACCCGGATTTGATCCTGGGCTTGGGAAGATACCCTGGAGAAGGAAATGGCAACCCACTTCGTATTTTTGCCTGGGAAATCCCATGGACAAGAGGAGCCTTGCAAGCAACAGTCACAAGTGTCAGAAGTGACTTAGAGATTAAGCCACCACCACCAGTTCAAAAGTGAAGAACTTAAAGATGGTGCTGGCACAGGATTAGTCCAAGTACAGATTTCTTCTGAGCATGAGATTCTGTGTGACTGTACAGGCTGGATGTCTGTGGAGCTGACACTCATCCTGTCTCCCAGTCTTCTGTTCCTGTAAAGGAGCCTGTTCAAGTAGGGTGCTGGTTTTCATCTCTGAGCTGTTGGACAAATCCACTCAAGCGAGCTTGTGCATACCATTCTCTGTCTTGTACTGTCTTGTTAGGAACCACAGACAATTTTGCTGAAGTGAGGAAAAGGCATCAGAACAAATTTGACAATGTTTTCTGGTTCACATTTTCCATTGAGAGGCATCCTCAGGTTGCCAAGATGTTCCTACATATGCTGCCTCTAAACCAGGGGTTCTTAATGAAGGGTGAAAATCAGAATTACTAGGGATGCTTCTTCAAAAAATACTCCTCAGAGATTCTAAATCTGCCAACATAGTTTACGTAGGGTATTGAAAAGTCTTTGAGCAAAATATTGGTAAAGAACTACTTGAAAATTATTCCATGTATTTGTTGTTTTTGAGGAACTTATGTTTATATTATCTGTATATTCTACCTTCTTCCTTGATGTTAGAATCTGTTGAAACTGACATTTTTTTTTTTTTCCAGAGTGCTTTAACCTTTACTTCAGTAAGTAGATTCTAGGTGGTGATGATTATCCACTTTGACACAGAGTGAATTTATTTGTGACCTGCTTTCACGGAGTTCACAAACTAGTTATTGCAACCAACCAAGAAAAGAATAAGAGAAATGAAGAAATGCCACAAGTATTGGCAATATTTACTGCAGCATATGGCTAATGTGTAAAGAGGTAACAGAATGACGTATCTCAGGGGATCATTCAAAAGGAAAATTACTTAAATTAACTTCTCAGGCAAACCAAATTATGCACCATGCCCCCTCCTGTAATGCTATACAAAGTCAATGTTTGTGGAGAGTAGAACTGAGGACTATCAATCAAGTCTTTCATAAGAATGGTTGTGTCTGCAGGGATTTATTTTTTTCTTTGCATTTTTGGCTTTTAGATGAATGAAGAATTTTTCTCAGCAAATTATTAATTACTCCTACTTGCCTGTCGAATTGAGTTCACTGTAGTTATGTAGGAGTCAATGGTATTCAAACTGCAGCTTTTGATGAAGTAATCGGCTGCTTCTGGGGCCTCTTTCAGCTGCCCTGGGCGTGCTTCACATGTAAACGACTGCCAAATGGATTCTTTCGACATTCCAGCCAATTAAAATACATTTAAAGTGCAGCTGGTGGAGAGGAAAGCCGGGTGATTGTGTGGAGAACTTCAGGGCAGAGAGACAGAAAACAAACTTTGTGGAACCCAGTTCGGGCAGCCTAGCCAGGGGTTTGGGGGCAATGGAGAAAGTCCCCCAAAGAGGGTATTTTTAGTTGCTGTCATCATCAAAGATGACACTTTGAGCACCACCTTAAAAGACACAAAAGAGGGAAGCATGTTTGTTAGGGTGTCAGTTTTCTCCCCTTGCCTCTTGAAACTCTGTGTTGGCTGGTTGCCCAATGCGGTGCTGCATACAAATATTGACAGAACACAGCGGTGTTTGTTAAACCCGGCCTGGGGAAGCCAGTGATTAAAACTCTTGAAGGAAGATCCGAAAACCCCAGGAACTCGCCTCAATAGCCTTAGAACACTGACCGAATGCAAGAGAAAGCGCTGAGTGGGCTAAAGTGAACATATTCACCGTCCCTGCTATGCCTTTTCGGTAAGGTCAGAATTTTCTTTTCTCTCTCTTTTTTCTTTAATGTTTCTGTTGGTGTGGAGGTGAGAGCTTCCGACATGCTAAGTAAGTGCTCTGCTTCAGACCTCTGAATTGCAGAGCATAAGGTTTGCCTGTGATTTTTCTGGAGGGCTTGAGGGGATTGCAAGGTGTAAATAGACACAGGACATCACCCAGCACACACATGGAGTCCACCAGTGCTTTTCCAGAATTCAGGATACATTTTCTGTTGATCTATCCCAGTATTTGCTGCCTGTGTCCAAATGTCCTGAGGTTGGTTACAAACACATTCCTCCTTTGAACCAATAGGTATGCTGTACGTGCTTGTTTCGATTTTCATCATCAATGTCTTGTGCATTCTGCCACCAGCCCCTTGCCTATGCATGCAGAAAGTGTATTTTTCCTTCTGGGTTAATATTCAATCAGACACAAGTGTTCTGTCTTACTCAAGCAAATCCCAAATGTTTGGAAATGCCTTGCTTTATCTCAACTTTCCTTGGAGAAGCTGATAACTTGGGAATTTGTTCTGAATCACTCTTATGCTGGAAGAGGGCAGCTGCGGTTGCACTATCTCTATGGTTCTGCAAGCTCAGTAAATACCCGGCTCTGGGGGTTGGACTCCCAGGCCCATCTTAAATTCCTGAGAATGTTTAGGAAGAGTAGGGCTGAGCAGGGGTATTGATTGCTATCTATCAACTGACCAATGAAAGACACACAAAGTTCCCGATTGTTTCCGATCCTAGCTTGTCAGTTGGCCCTTTTTGGCTTTGGTTTTGTTCATTGCAAACAAAGAATCTTGCACATTTCATGGTGAAGGATCACGTTGCAGTGTCCTGAACTCAGTTCAATGCTCTTTATTAATCTTTAATGTGCCAGTAGCTCTGAGGCTATGCCAAGCTGAGACTTTCCAAAACTCTTCAAGCTACCTGCTGCCAAGATAAACGGTGGTAGGCTCAGAAGGAATATTTTAAGGAAACTTGCAAGAGCAAAGTTTTAGCTATTAAATTTGTTATGGGTCAATGAAAGAAATCTTAAATAAAAGAGATTTCAGAAAGGGCTGCTTCAGCTCTGCCCTCCATGTGAGAGACCTGCTGTTGGAGTGCATGTTCTCACACACAGTGGTCTATGTTCTGTGTGTGGAGAATATAAGGTGACCTACTGTATGGGTGTTGGGTTGGGTTTATGAAGTGGGTGCTGTGTGAATGGAGGCATGCAAATGCAGAAGGCCTTTCTGCTCATGACAGTGTTGGAGTCCAGGGGTAAACATGGCTACACATGTGGTGGCTGCTTGTCCCATACAACCATTTCAGACACAAAAAATGAGCCAGTGATGGACAGTGCTCACAAGAGTACCTGTGCACAGAAATGTAACTATGTACAAAAGAAAAATGGCATGGTATACCTCAAAATCTTGGGCCCTGGAGGTGATTTCAGAACTCAGATGAAATGGAAACTTACTGTGAGGCCTTGGAAAATGGAAGGCAGTGGCCTCTTGGGTCTGTCGGTTGCTCACCAGGCTAATGCAAGGTCAATGGTGTCATCATCATTTCTTGGGGATGCAGGTAAGAGTCAAATGGATCCTGCCTGTAGACACCAGTTCTGTAAGCAGAGGCTCCATCTGTCATGGTTGCTATGAGAAGAACAGTGAATTGAAGTGAGAGGAGCTTCAAAGTCCTTTCTTATTTAGAGTCAATGATGTAAAGACTTTACACACATACATGTAGACAGTGATGAGAAAGGGGCAAGGGTGAGGGAATCCTTCATTAAATGGGTTTTGTTGATTTTAGAGTCAAGCCCAGTCTTCTTCCTGTGGCCTAGAATAGGGCTGACAGACCTAGGCATCACAGGCTAAATCTGATCACCATGACTTTTTTTTACAGATGAATTTTTATTAGACCCAACCAAACCCCTTTGCTGATATATGGTCCACAACTGCTTTTGTGCTATCATAACAGAATTGAATAGTTGCAACAGAGACCCTATGACCCCACAAAGCCTAAAACAGTTAGTGCCTGGCTCTTTACAGAAAAAGTTTGAGAGATTGGAAATGGAGGACAATGCTTCTTAAACTATCTCATAGATCAGTTTTGTTTTTAATTTCCAGTCTGTTTTGGACTGGAAATAATTTTATTAAGTGTGGCAAAATGTTGCTTCAATGTTGTGGCAATACCAGATTGCTACAATATTTCTAAACATTTACTCTTAAATTTTGTACTTATCATGGATCCTTTATTTTAATTAATTTATTTATTTGGCCAAGTGGCTTGTGGTATCTTAGTTTCCCAATCAGGAATGAAACCTGGGCCCTCAGCAGCAAAAGCTTGGCGTCCTAACCACTGGACCATTAGAGAATTCCCTATCATGTATCCTAAGCAAACAGTTTGCAGACCAGTACCAGTCCTGGGACCACACTTTGAGAAGCTGTAATCCCTGCTAAATTTTTGAGTTTTGTCTTGTGACATTTGCCCCACATCTGTAATCATACTACTCTTCTTTCTGAAGACTGGATGCAATAAACTCTTTTCCACATTTGGGCCTGTGTCATGACTATTTGCTGGTCCTGGAACTGTCTAAATCTTGCCTTAGCTTTTTCTTTGTATGAGGGGTCTGCTTTGGTTCATTTCATCAAGAAGACCTTTTGACCACTCTGTCTGAAAAATCTTTCCTCACCTTACATCACTCTGTCTTTATCTTGTATATTACAATCAATGCTTGTGTTGTTTATGTTCCTATTATTTGTTTCCCTCCATTGGTCTGGATTCAGTAATGACCCATTTCAGCTGGTTCAAGCAGAAATGGATTTCATATTTGTTTTAGATGGCATGTGAAATCTTGCAGGTGCTGGGGAGCCAACAGAGCTTCTGAGATAATGCTCAGAACAACAGAACAAAATTTACCATTACATCTCTGTCACAATACAAAGCTAGGATTCAGGAAGCTGATGCCACCATTGCCAGCTTCAGGATCACATTACCTCTTCCACCAAAATAAGCAACTCTGTTTCTTGAAAACACATAAATCTACGGGATCTTTTCTAAACAGATTTCAGAATACCCCAAACCTCT
Organism: Bos mutus; assembly: GCF_027580195.1. Lineage (NCBI taxonomy): Eukaryota > Metazoa > Chordata > Mammalia > Artiodactyla > Bovidae > Bos > Bos mutus. Next base: position 72,166,008 of record NC_091618.1, on the reverse strand, counting down.
GGCAGGAACAGCAGAAATATCGCATCTACCACATGATCTTCACTCTGATTTTCAAATCCCACTGAATGGGAGGTAAAATCTGGATCACTGCAGAATTTGAGCTGTGAGAGCATCAAGGAAATGTCATATTAGGTTTTTTAGTCTTTAATGCTGTAATAGAATCACCAGAACCTGCCTTCATCCCCTGTTGGAATTTCATCTCTATGATGGTAGGGACCCATCTGCTCATTCATCACCCTTCACCATTAATTAATGCCTGATATGTGCCCAGTGAATGTTGATAGTAAGAATGCATGTGAATGGCATGCTCCCCAGAAGTCCATGATTTATATAGGAGGATAGCGTGGGAAATGTGTCTGTGGGAGATGCAAGATTACCTATAGGTGACAGTCTCATTTTTGAAACATACCTTGTTTTTTAAAGCTGAAATATATTTATGTAGCTGTAGTTAATCTTCTTAGGACTTGGATTATTCTAGTTACTACCTATTATCATTTTTTGAGGATATTCAATGAGGATATTTAATAATATCATTTGCTGAGTAACACAGTACATTAAGTGTTATGTATAATTAGCTCATTTAATCTGCAAAATATCTTGATGAAGTGACATTATTTCCACTTACAAAGAAAGCAGAGGTTTTGAGTAGAAGAGTATCTTCTCAAGTCACAGAGCTGGCGAGTGGTACATTTTGACAAGTCACTCAGTCGTGTCCAACTCTCTGCTACCCTATGGACTGTAGCCTACTAGGCTCCTCTGTCCATGGGATTTTCCAGGCAAGAGTACTGGAGTGGGTTGCCATTTCCTTCTCCAGGGGATCTTCCTGACCCAGGGGCGAGTGGTACAGTCAGATTTTATCCCATGACTTTTGAAACCTAAGTTTATACCCTTCACCTCTAGTTATAACACTCTATATAATTTATCTTTGTGGTTGCTCTCTCTTCACTTAAGACTCCCTAGTTTTGTTTCCATCCTAGTAAATGGTTAATTTACTGCATTATCTACTTTGTGCCTTAGCAAGGTAAATACAGTCATCAGGACTGAAATATCAGTACAGGTTTCTGGTTATCATATTCATGCTGACTATCAGCAATGAATCTGTGGGTCTATAGATGATGATATAAAAGTAGGTAGGAGAGAACTAAATAAGTAGTGATCAAGATACAAAAAGTTGCACTTAGGACAAAAATCCTAGAAGGTGGGTTATTTCTCTTGTAATTGTACAAACTTCCAGCCCCATAGAATTAACAATTTTAGGTCTTTTTCAGTGTTGTGGAATGAGATTTCTATTGGAACTTTCAAAAGCTCACATATTCCTGGATATGTAAAAGGCATGCACATGCATAGAGGTATGCATTTTCTCAGGAAAGACCTGAGAAAGCCCCAGTTGCTCACCTATTACTGACATTGAGCCTCTGCACAAGCAGGGAGTGAAAATTAAGAATTGTAAACAGCTGGCAAATTGAAGGTGTGCCCTCTATACACAGAAATCCCCTCAGCAAAGCCTGGAACTTACTGGCTGAGGGCATTATTATTATTATTTTAAAAGAAGTTTTCAGCCATTAGCTGGCCACTAAGCTAACCACACATGACAAAGAATGCAGACTCTATGGTTAGGAAAGTCACTAAACAAATAGGAAGAATAATTACAGCAACAAAAAACTGAAACAACAAACCATAGTTGGGGGAGTGATATGATTTCAAGAATTAATGTTTTATATTATTTTAAATGTCCAGTTTTCAAAAAAAGTAATGAGACATGCAAAGAAACTGGAAAGTGTGTTCTATTCACAAGGAAGAAAAGGCAGTCAATAGAAATAATCTTTGAGGAAGCCCAGATATTGGATTTACTAGAGCAAGACTTTAAATCAGTGACCATAAAAATATTCACTGCTGCTAAGTCGCTTCAGTTGTGTCCGACTCTGTGCGACCTCATGGACTGCAGCCTAGTAGGCTTGTCCGTCCATGGGATTCTCCAGGCAAGAACACTGGAGTGCATTGCCATTTCCTTCTCCAATGCATGAAAGTGGAGAGTGAAAGTGAAGTCACTCAGTCGTGTCTGACTCTTAGCGACCCCATGGACTGCAGCCTACCAGGCTCCTCCATCCATGGGATTTTCTGGGCAACAGTACTGGAGTAGGGTGCCATTGCCTTTTCCCAAAAATGTTCACAGAACTAAAAGAAATCATGTCTAAAGGAATAAAGGAAAATAATGAGAACAATATATCACCAGAGAATATCAATAAAGGGATAAAATTTGTAAAACACAGCCAAATATAAATTTGAGAGCTGAAAAGTATAATAACTAAAAAAAATCACTATTGGGTTCAACAGCAGGTTTAAGTAGACAGAAGAAAGAATCAGAAAATTTGAAGAGAGGTCAAATGCAGAGTACATAACGACAAACGCTGGGCTGGAGGAAGCACAAGCTGGAATCAAGACTGCCGGGAGAAATATCAATAACCTCAGATATGCAGATGACACCATCCTTATGGCAGAAAGTGAAGAACTAAAGAGCCTCTTGATGAAAGTGAAAGAGAGTGAAAAAGTTGGCTTAAAGTTCAACATTCAGAAAACTAAGATCACGGCATCCAGTCCCAACACTTTATGGCAAATAGATGGGGAAACAGTGGAAACAGTGGCTGACTTTATTTCTGGGGTCTCCAAAATAACTGCAGATGGTGATTGCAGCCATGAAATTAAAAGATGCTTGCTCCTTGGAAGAAAAGTTATGACCAACCTAGAGAGCATATTAAAATGCAGAGACATTACTTTGTCAACAAAGGTCAAGTCTATGGTTTTTCCAGTAGTCATGTATGGATGTGAAAGTTGGACTATAAAGAAAGCTGAGCACCGAAGAATTGATGCTTTTGAACTGTGGTGTTGGAGAAGACTCTTGAGAGTCCCTTGGACTGCAAGGTGATCCAACCAGTCCATCCTAAAGGAGGTCAGTCCTGGGTATTCTTTGGAAGGACTGATGTTGAAGCTGAAACTCCACTACTTTGGCCACCTGATGCGAAGAGCTGACTCATTGGAAAAGACTCTGATGCTGGGAACGATTGAGGACAGAAGAAGGGGATGACAGAGGATGAGATGATTGGATGGCATCACCGACTCAATGGACATGAGTTTGGGTAAACTCATGTTGGTGATGGATAGGGAGTTGGTGATGGACAGGGAGGCCTGGCATGCTGCAGTCCATGGGGTCTCAAAGAGTCAGACATGACTGAGTGACTGAACTGAACAAATGAGATTATTCAATCTGAAAAGAGAAAGTAGAAAAAGAAGAAAAATTAGCAGAACTTTGATGAGACAGTATCAAGTATACCAATATACACATAATGAGAATCTGAGAAAGAAAGGAGAAGCAGAAAGGGACAGAAAGACTATTTGAAGAAAAAATGGCTGAAGACTTTCCATATTTGATGGAACATGGGAATCTATATATTCAAGAATCTCAATGAATTTCAAGTAGAATAGATTCAAAGAGGTTCACTTTGAAACAAATTATAGTCAAATTGTAAAATATCAGAATCTTGAAAGCAGCAAGAGAAAATCATCATGTTATGTATAAGGGAGTCTCATTTATATTAATAGGTAGTTTCTCATCAGAAACCATGGAGGCCAAAAAGCAGTGGAATAACGTAAAGTACTGAAAGAAAATGACTGTCAACTTAGAATTCTATATCCAGCAAAACTGTTCTTCAAAACTAAGGATAAATTAAGACATCACCTGGAGAAGGAAATGGCAACCCACTCCAGTACTCTTGCCTGAGGAATCCTCTGGACAGAGGAACCTGGTGGGCTACAGTCCATGGGGTCAGAGTCAGACACAAGTGACACACACACAAGATATTACCAGGTTAAAAATCTGAGAGAATCTATCACTGACAGACCTTTCCTTCCTTAAATTACTAAAGGAAGTCCTTTAGACTGAAATAAAAGGAACTAGACAGTAACTTGAATTTGCACCAAAAAATAAAGAGCACTGCTAAAATATAAAAGGCAGTTTATGCGTATTTTTTGTTTATACTTCCTTTCTTTTCCTCCTGCTTGATTTAAAAGACATGTGCAAGCTATAAGCATAAAACTATATTGATGAGCTTATAATATATAAAGATGTAATGTGTATTACAATAAGAGGACAAAGGAGACTAGCTCTATAGAAGTGAAGTTTTTGTACAATGTTGAAATAAACTAGATATTAATTCAACTAGACTAATATATTAGATAATCTAGATAAAATAGAAAAATTCCTAGACACAAAATACTGGAACTGACTCAACAAAACTTGAACAGACTTTTAACAATAAAAATATTGAATTAGTTATCAACAGACTTACCACAAAGAAGAGCCCAGGCCAGGTAGCTACCTGTTGTATTCTAGCAAAAAGAAGAATTAACACTAATTTTTCACAAATGCTTCCAAAAAATAAAACAGAAACACTTTCCAGCTCAGTCTATGAAGAGGGTATTATTGCCCTGTTACTAGGGAAGTAAGAAACAGGAACTATAGCCTGATATGTCTTATTAATGTGGACACTATAATTGCCAACAAAATACTAGCAAACCAAATTAAGCAACATATAAAAAGGATCATACTGCATGACTAAGTAAGATTTATTCCAGGAATGAAAGACTGGTTATGCATATGAAAAAAATCAATGTAACACAACAACATATTAATGAAATAAAGGGAAAAAACATATGATTATTTCAATAGATGTATAAAAAGCACATGACAATAGCCAACACTTTTTAATGGTAAAAGTCTCAACAAACTAGAAATAGAACTGTCTCAACCTGATAAAGGGCACCTACAAAAATCTTACAGCTAATATTATATCCCAAAGAAAGGCAATACCAAAGAATGCTCAAACTACCACACAATTGCACTCATCTTACACGCTAGTAAAGTGATTCTTAAAATTCTTCAAGCCAGGCTTCAGCAATACGTGAACTGTGAACTTCCTGATGTTCAAGCTGGTTTTAGAAAAGGCAGAGGAACCAGAGATCAAATTGCCAACATCCTCTGGATCATGGAAAAAGCAAGAGTGTTCCAGAAAAACATTTATTTCTGCTTTATGGACTGTACCAAAGCCTTTGACTGTGTGGATCACAAGAAACTGTGGAAAATTCTGAAAGAGATGGGAATACCAGACCACCTGACCTGCCTCTTGAGAAACCTGTATGCAGGTCAGGAAGCCACAGTTAGAACTGGACATGGAGCAACAGACTGGTTCCAAATAGGAAAAGGAGTATGTCAAGGCTGTTTATTGTCACCCTGCTTATTTAACGTATATACAGAGTACATTATGAGAAATGCTGGGCTGAAAGAAGCACAAGCTGGAATCAAGATAGCCGGGAGAAATATCAATAACCTCAGATATGCAGATGACACCACCCTTATGGCAGAAAGTGAAGAAGAACTAAAGAGCCTCTTGATGAAAGTGAAAGAGGAGATTGAAAAAGTTGGTGTAAAGCTCAACATTCAGAACACTAAATCATGGCATCCAGTCCCATCATTTCATGGGAAATAGATGGGGAAACAGTGGAAACAGTGGCTGACTTTATTTTTGGGGGATCCAAAATCACTGTAGATGGTGATTGTAGCCGTGAAATTAAAAGACTCTTACTCCTTGGAAGTAACGTTATGACCAACCTAGACAGTGTATTAAAAAGCAGAAACATTACTTTGTCAACAAAGGTCCGTCTAGTCAAGGCTATTGTTTCTCCAGTGGTCATGTATGGATGTGAGAGTTGGACTATAAAGAAACTGAACGCAGAAGAATTGATGCTTTTGAACTGTGGTGTTGGAGAAGACTCTTGAGAGTCCCTTGGACTGCAAGGAGATCCAACCAGTCCATCCTAAAGGAAATCAGTCCTGGGTGTCCATTGGAAGGACTTATGTTGAAGCTGAAATTCCAATACTTTGGCCACCTGATGGGAAGAGCTGACTCATTTGAAAAGACCCTGATGCTGGGAAAGATTGAGAGCAGGAGGGGAAGGGGATGACAGAGGATGAGATGGTTGGATGGCATCACCGACTCAATGGACATGGGTTTGGGTGAACTCTGGGAATTGGTGATGGACAGGGAGGCCTGGCGTGCTGTGGTTCATGGGATCACAAAGAGTCGGACATGACTGAGTGACTGAACTGAATATTATACTTAATAGTAAGAGACCTTCCTCCCTACAATCAAGAAAAGATAAAATTCTTCTATCATTATTTCTATTCAATATTGTATGTAGTTCTATCCAGAGAAATTAGATAAGAAAAATAAATCCAAAGGCACCCAGATTGGAATAAAGAAGGAAAACTATGTTTATTTGCTGATGACATATTTTGTGTGTATAAAATCCTAAAGAATCCATTTAAAATAGAATTAATAAACAAATTAATGCTACAGAGTACAGGACAATATACAAAAATCAATTGCGTGTCTATACAATAGCAGTGAGCAATTGAAAAATGAAATTTAAAATAGCAATTCAATTTATAATAGCATCAGAAAGAAAATGTTTAGAAAGAATTTTAACAGAAATGTAGGACTTGTAATACTTGTAATACTAAGTATTGCTAATGAAATTAAAGAAGGCCAAAATAAATGGAAAGATATCCCATGTACATATCTTGAGTGACTTAATATTTTTAAGATGACGATACTCCCCATATTTATCTAGAAATAGAACACAATTGTTATCAAAATCTAAGCTGCTGTTTTTTTCAGAAATGACAAGCTGATAGAAAGATTTGTAAAATGGAAATTACATGGGGCTTCCCTGGTGGTCTCATAGTTGAGACTCTGCCTGCCAATCTGGTTTGATCCCTGGTCTGGGAAATTCCCATATGCAGAGCAAGTAAGCTCCATGCACCTCAACTACTGCTCTAGAACCTATGAACCACAATCACTGAGCCCCTGCACTGCAACTACAGAAGCCCACATGCCTACAGCTTGTGTCCTGTCTGCGCATCACAGTAAAGAGTAGCCCCTGCTAGCCACAAATAGAGAAAGCTTGCATGCAGCAATGAAGACCCAGCACAACCAAAAATTAATAAATAAATCTTAAAAAAATGAAAATTACCAAGGAAGTCAAAACAATCTTTAGACCAAAGTTGTAACTGACAGTTCTTGATTTCAAGTTACTGCAAAGCAACAGTACTAAGAAAAAAAAAAAGTATGTTATTAGTATAAACCTATATATAGAGAGAGGAGAAGGCAATGGCACCCCACTCTAGTACTTTTGCCTAGAAAATCCCATGCATAGAGGAGCCTGGTAGGATGCAGTCCATGGGGTTGCTAGAGTCGGACAGGACTGAGCGATTTCACTTTCACTTTTCACTTTCATGCATTGGAGAAGGAAACGGCAACCCACTCTAGTGTTCTTGCTTGGAGAATCCCAGGGACGGGGAAGCCTGGTGGGCTTCCGTCTATGGGGTTGCACAGAGTCAGACACGACTGAAGCGACTTAGCAGCAGCAGCAGCATATATATAGAGATCAATGAAATTAAATTGAGAGTTCAGAAATAAACCCTTACATTTAAGGCCAATTGATTTTTTTACAGTGGTGCCAAGACAATTCAATGGGGAGAAAGAATAATCTTTTTAACAGATGGTGCTGGGAAAGGTGGATGTCCACATATAAAAGAATAAATTTGGAACTCTAACTCCCAACTCAAGCAAATATTAATTTAAAATGAATCACAGAGCTAAATATAAGAACTAAAACTATAAAACTCTTGGAAGAAAACATAGGAGTAAATTTTCATGATTTTGGATGAGGTAAAGTTTTCTCGGATATAACACGAAAAGCAAGAGTGACAAAAGGAAAAATAAAGACTTTATCAACATTAAATCTTTTCAAAGGACATCATTTAAGAAAGTGGAAAGATAGCCCACCCAAAGGAAGAAAATATTTGCAAATCATAAATTTAATAAGGGACTTGTATCCCATATAATGGTGTATTCAACCAGAAAAAGAATTCTTTTAAAAAATGGGTAGAGGATTCAGAGTAATTTTCTTCTAACAATATGTACAAATTGCCAGTAAGCACATGAAAAAGGGTTTGAGATCATTAGTTATTGCAAATAAAAAATTTGCAATAACTAATGCAAATCAAAAGCAGGAGAAATACCACTTTTCCCCTATTACAATGACTATAATGAGAAAGATGAACAATAACAAATGCTGGCAAAGATGTAGAGAAATGGGAACTCTCATGTATTGCTGGTAGGAATGTAAAATGGTATAGCCATTTTAGATAAGATTTGACAATTGTCAAAATGCTAAACATAGAGTTCCCATATGATCCAGAAATTCCTCTCAAGTATATACCCAAGAGAATCGTAAATGTGTGTCCATACAAAAACTTGTACACAAATGTTCTTAGCAGTATTATGCATAATTAACAAAAAGTATGTGATATATCCATACTATCAAGTCATATAAAGGAATTAAATACTGATACCTGCTAAAATATGGATGAATCTTGGAAATATTATGCTAATAGGAGAAGACACAAAAGGCCACATATTGAATATATATATTCTATTATATGAAATGTTCGAAATAGGCAAATCTATAGAGACAAGGGGAGAAACCAGAGTAGTTGGACACCTCAGAGTCAAGTCCACCTTTCTAATTTTTGAGTATAAGACAAGAGTGCAAATAGAGGTTCACATACCATAAGTTAAATATTTTAAAATTATAAATCAAGCAAACACCATCTTAAATATTTCTATTCTCCTATTTTGACAAGTATACCTTTGTCCAAAAACAGCCTTGTACTATTGGCTATGGGAAGTCAGTAAAAACTTTAAGAAGAACAGTAATGTAATTATATTATCATTTCTGAAACAACCTGCTGGCAAACTTGTCCATGTGTGAATAAAAAGTGTCTGGGGATTGCAACTGTAGATTCTACAAGACACTGGGGAGTACTTAAACCAATGTCCTAAATATGGAGAGAGTGTTACAGATAAAACAGAGATTCTAAAACCTGGATCAGCAGAAATGAATGAGGAAGGAAAAGGAAGGAGGAGAGAAAAGAGAGAGGCCAGCTGACCTTTAGTGCATGAGTGATTCAGGCTGGTGACATCGTTACCTAAGAGGAAAAACAAGCAGTTTGGTTTTTTTTTTTTTGCTAGTCACTGATTTTTTTATTTTTTAAATTTCTCTCTCTCTCTTTTTTTAACTTTACAATATTGTATTGGTTTTGCCATACATCAACATGAATCCACCACCGGTGTACACGTGTTCCCCATCCTGAACCCCCCTCCCACTTCCTTCTCCATACCATCCCTCTGGGTCATACCAGTGCACCAGCCCCAAGCTTCCTGTATCCTGCATCGAACTTGGACTGGCGATTCGTTTTTTATATGATATTATACATGTTTTAATGCCATTCTCCCAAATCATCCCCCCCTCCCTCTCCCACAGAGTCCAAAAAAAACAAGCAGTTTTAATGGGAGTGGAGGAGTCTTGCCAGCCGGTCTTTGAGTATGAGAGGCTGAGCTATCTAAGGGACCTCTGGTGAAATTGGCCAATTAGCATTAGGAAGCATATGCGTGTAGCTTGGAAAAGAGGCCTGAGTTAATAAAATGATTTAGAAGTCATCAAAATTATAAAAAAAATCCCAGGAGGGAGTAAGATTTCATAAGGGGAGAATAAATAAAGACTAAGAACCAAATGGAAAGAGACACAAAAGAGCAGTATCATTAATAATCAGACTTGAGAGACTTCCTTGGTAGAAGGGAAGGGAAGTGGGTGCAGATATGATCCTTGGTCAGGGAACTAAGAACCCACAAGCTGCTTGGTGTGGCCTAGAAAAATTAGACTTGAATTGTTTGCTAAAAATAAATGACAAATATAACAGCATTTTTATAATAGAGTTTTAATCACAAGGCAAGCTTGATTCTATTGATTAGAAAATGGTGATTATGATATGATCCATAACTAGCAGCAGTTGGGAAGAATAACCCAAATCAGCTGAATCATATATGGAAAAACATATAACTAGCTTTTAATACATATAACTGCTTTTATATAAATACCAGTCTCCTCCGTCCATGGGATTTTCCAGGCAAGAGTACTGGAGTGGGGTGCCATTGCCTTCTCCATTTAAAACTAAAGATGTATGTGTAACTGGCTTTAGTTTGTTAGGGTTGTTTTTGTGTGATCACCTATGTTTGAAAGAAGAAAAACAGGCTGTTAATTGCCTTAACTGGATGATGATGGTACTATTTAATATTATTATAGGATTTTATACCTTGAAAGCACTTCAGAACCATTAATTAGGCACTCCTTATCAACTCTCTGCACTAGACATTACCGTCCTGCTTGTGTTCTTTCTGCTACTGCCTTTCCTCCACATGCTGTAATTTATGATAGGGTATGTGATTGGAGTTCGTGGGAAAAGATCTTAGAACCGAGAAATTGCTTAGTTTTTGTTTCTTTGAAATAGCATTGATTTGAGTTTGAAACCTTGGGTTTGCAAAGTATTTTTGTTTGTTTACTTACTGAATGAATAAAATTTGCACGTTTTCAAAGGCTTAAGCTGCTGTCTGAAGCACTCTTCTGTCCTTTGATTGACAAAATGCAGGGCTACGACTACATCTTGTCACCCAAGCCTAGTCTTAGGAGTCACTGTTTTTACATTATCACCAGGAAATAGCCGGCAGTGTTCTTTTTCCTTGATTTCACTGGGATTTAGCATTTCTAAGAGAAGCAGGTAATTTTGTACAATAAGTAATTGAACTTAGTGGAATATAGGAAAGTAAGAAGTTAAATGAGTTAATTAGGCTTTTAGTTTTAAATTAGCAGCAGTCACCCATTTTCAAGAAACCACGAAGGAGCTTGTTTTGGGGAAATCTTTACAAGAGATAAAGATTTCATACATACCTCTCCATGTTGATTCTACCAAGGCAATGCAATCCTCTTCTGCCCTGGCTTCTAGAAATTCCACAGCAGGATTGACTGTCTTCTCCCTCTGTGACTTGTATGCTATGCTCTTTATGTCTTTATCTCTCTGCATCCTGTTTTATTACTATGATTGGCTATAAAATGGGTTGCTATGAGGTAGGTGATCTCATAATCTGATAGCTGAAGTGTAAATTGGTGTGGCTTTTATGGAAAGCATTTTAACAATGTATGTTAAAGTATTTTAATCTATTCTAATTTAATCTATTCAAAAGAGATAATGTGTGATATATAAATATCAGCTTACAAAATTATTCATTACTATATTAATGCTAAAATGAAGAAAACAACTACCCATTAACAGGAGAGCTGTCAAATAAATTACGGACTAGAGAGCTCTTACAAATCAATAAGAAAAGATCACTATCCCAATAGAAAATTGTTAAAGGAAATGAAATGCGATTTTCCAAGGAGCAATATAAATTGCCAAGAAGCATTTGAACAGATGTTCAGCCTCATTATAAATTAACAGGATATAAATGAAAATAATGAGGTATTATTATGTTACCTATTATTAGCAGTGATTAAACCATCCTCGTTGGTGAAAAAGGAGAAATCGGGTATTCTCGTTTACTCTCAGTGGGAATGTAATTGGGATGAATAAGGGGGCAGTTTGGTTGGGAGAAAGGATAATTTTTGACTCAGCAATGCACTGCTGCTGCTGCTGCTGCTATGTCGCTCCAGTCGTGTTTGACTCTGTGTGACCCCACAGCTAAGAGTATTATTTTAAATAATCAAAGTCTATAAAGAGTACGTATAGGGTATTTATTACAGTAACATTTATGCTAGTGAAAACTGAATAGTCCAAAATCCATAGGTAGGTGGTTGTTAAATAAATTGTAGTACAACCACAGAGTGGGACACTATACAGCCATTAAATACTGGTATAGATCTAGTAGATAGGAATGATGCCTATGAGATATTAACAGTAAGTGAAAAATGTAGGCTAAAAGTGTGTATTATAAAGTCATTTCTAGAAAATGTTTTTATTCACATGTATGTGTCTGCATACAAACAAAATTTGAAAGTACTTCCACTAAAATGAGAAGATAGTTTACTTTGTTGTACATTTTTGTTTTGCTGAGTTTGTTTTCAATTCACATATATTAATACCATAATCAGTAAAATGCAGCCTCACCGTTGTAATCAAAGAAATAAAATGTTACACCCATAAGATGATATATTATATAGAAAGTTATAACAGGAATTTTGAAAAAGTAGTCAATTAAATGATGCTAAAGAAAAAATAACCTCAGAGAAGAAAGATTGGAAGGAAATGTATCAAATGTTAGCAGTTAATCTACAATAAATACAAAAAGAATTACAGCCATAACCAAATTATTTGTAATAAATATCTATTAATTTCATATTTGGAAAAAGTTTTAAAAACAATTTAAAAGAGTTATTAGTATTGTGACCAGGTTCTCTATAGTCTCTCTTTTTTAGGTGTCACAGATCAGAATGCCATAGTTATACCTATGAAACACTCACATTAAAAAGTAAATGTTGCACATAGGAGATATATGTCATAAGTCAATTAAAAAATTGTATGTAGAAGCTTTGTATGTAGAAGCTTCTGTAATAGTGGATACTGTAGGCATTGTGGCAGACAGATTTTTAGCTGGCGAGTCTTCTGGAAAATTAGGGAGAAGGGTCATATACACACAAAACATTTCTGCATGTTTAGTAGACAATCCAAGACTTGGGTAAATGGTAAAAACAAACTTGAAACAGGACTTCCCTGGTGGTCCAGTGGTTAAGACTCTGCACTTCACCTGCAGGGTTATGGGTTAGTCCCTGGTCGGTGAACTAAGATCCCACATGCCACAGGAGGTGTGGCCAATAACTAACTAAAATATAAATATAAAACAAATTCTGAAGTATATTATACTATTTGCTATTTCAGATAGAGAATTTGGAAAATTGGGTAAAATATATTTTTCACCAACCATCTAAAATGCTTTAATAATTTATACCCCCACGCCCCATCAAATTATCTTAAATTGATTTATTCTTATGAATCTTCTTTTAGTTTTGTCACCTTCTTAAAATATTTTTTATCTTCACAACAATCTTGTGAAGCAGGAAGGACAAATATTTACAATTCACTGCTAAGAAACGAGGTTCAGAAAGGTTAAAACCATTGCTCAAGATCTCAAACTAGAAAACTGAGGAGCTAGGATCTGAACCTACATTTTCCTGATAATACAGGTTAGTTCCAGTTATTACTGGGACTTGAGTCTGAGTTTACTGACTCAAAATCCGGTTATACCATACCATTCTATTCTTCTTCCAGAAGTTTAAGATGCCTAGGATTGAACCTGGATCTGTCTTTTAACAAAGCAGCAGTGAGCAAAAGAAAAGGAAAATTCCTGGTAGAGGAATGATTGTGGTAAGGCAGTTGTCAAGGGAAGGGGTTTGGATGTAGGAGCAAAGTAGGGAGAGTCTCAAACCCAACATCTGCAAAGGATCTACAGGTGATATAAACAATGTAAGCCTGCCAGGAGTAAGAAAAACAAAATCATGATAATAAATGGGAATACCACTGGATTTCATTATGGTAGAGACAGCAGGGATTCATGAGGAAGGAAGTGAATTGGAGAGCATGTCTTGTGAATGTCTAAAGGATATAGGTGTTACACAACACCAGTAATTGCTGCCAAAAAAGAGCTAGCTCTGTATTTTAATTTTTTAAAAATTATTTAAAAGAAGCTGGAAATCTGTTTTTTAGGTCAAACCATCCCATTTTTAAATGCTAGCATTAATTTAAAAATAATATTGTGTAGGCTGACTAAAATATTGGGTTGGCCAAAAAGTTCATTTGGGTCTTTATACCATATTTACGGATATACTCAAATGAACTTTTTGGCCAACTCAATACATCCAAAGGCCATCAAAGCCCTAGCCAGGACATGGAAGCAACCTAGATGTCCATCAGCAGATGAATGGATAAGAAAGCTGTGGTACATATACACAATGGAGTATTACTCAGCCATTAAAAAGAACACATTTGAATCAGTTCTAATGAGGTGGATGAAACTGGAGCCTATTTTACAGAGTGAAGTAAGCCAGAAAGAAAAACACCAATACAGTATACTAACGCATATATATGGAATTTAGAAAGATGCTAACAATAACCCTGTGTACAAGACAGCAAAAGAGACACTGATGTATAGAACAGTCTTATGGACTCTGTGGGAGAGGGAGAGGGTGGGAAGATTTGGGAGAATGGCATTGAAACATGTATAATATCATGTATGAAACGAGTTGCCAGTCCAGGTTCGATGCATGATACTGGATGCTTGGGGCTAGTGCACTGGGACGACCCAGAGGGATGGTATGGGGAGGGAGGAGGGAGGAGGGTTCAGGATGAGGAACACATGTATACCTGTGGCGGATTCATTTTGATATTTGGTAAAACTAATACAATTTGTAAAGTTTAAAAATAAAATAAAATTAAAAAAAAAAAAAGCCCTTCGAGTTGCCTCAGTTTGTGATTTCTGGGATATTTTCTGTTTTAAGATACTTCTTACTGATCAAATTCAGTTGTTTCCTTGATGTCTTAATTACATCACTGTGATTCTTGACATTTGTCCTTACACATTTAGGAAAGCATCCCAGTTTCATCTTCTTCACACTTACCTAAACCAGCCTCCCCTATCCTGGTTCTTTCTCAGCCTCTATCTAAGAGGTTGGAAGAGGAGGTTGCTCCTGAAAGGATTTCCCCATTGTATCCCCAGAACAGTCTGTGTAAACACCGCTTTATGTGAGTGCCAAGGAATGACCCTCAGGGCTTGGGAAAGATGTGCATTAATTAAGTTATGTTTCTGACTTAAATTATTGCCTAGACCAGAACTTTTTCCAAGACTGTAAATGTATGGGTGGTGGCTTGGTGATACAAATCACTTGGGTTTTCTTTATCTAGGAAATATCCCACCAAGAGGGGAAAGTTCAAGAGACATATGAGCAATGATGCAAATCACCATGTTAAATCCGCAGACTGGATTAAACATTTGACTGCAGTCTTGATCTGAAATTGGCAAAGACAAATGTCCTCCTAATCCCACAGGAAGCACCACAACAAAGGCGAAATGTACACATATCTGACTCTCTCTTTCTTTTTCACACACACATTTAGTTTAGTGAACATTCTGATGTATCTTTGGGACCATCTTCACTTGGGAGATAACCATCTTAGGGCTAGTTTATAATATTTAAGTATGTAATTTTTAATTTATAGTGTGTCTTTAATAATGTTTCATTATAGAACATTTGGAAGATACCACAAATTATGTGGAAGAAGTTAAAAAATTACATATAATCCCATCATTACCCAGAGACACTCACTCTTACAATTCTGGCATATGCTCTTCTAACCTCTTGGCTATACTAGTATGAAAAAACAGACAAAACAAATAAATAATGACAATAACAACAACAATAGCAAAAAACCCAAAACCAAACTCTTGACTTTATATGGAGAATTTGAATATCAAATAATACATTTTGTGGTAAATTCATTCAAGATAAGTAAACAGTGTGGAAAAGTGCTGAGAGGTGAGGCTTCATCAAGTCAGAATCTAACCCCTAAGTAGAGAGAATGCTTCCTCAGAAACATGTTTTGACTGAAGGGGTAAAGGTCAAGGAGGACAGAACTACCTGGGGTATTGGATACACTTATGGCAAATGAAACACATGTGAACACAACTTAGAGCTCCTGATAGAAATATACAGGATTCTTACTAAAAAAGACATCAGTTTAATGGTTTTGGGTGGGAAGAGTTCTTATCCTAATCTAGCCTGAATTCTCTTTCATTAGTCATTCTATTTCTAGTACTTTCTGCCCATCATAAATAAAAGCTACAAAAATCTACATTTTCAACACTTATTACATGTATACTTGTATGTAAAGTTTCATTGTGTATATTTTATATATGTACTCTATTATGTGTACACTGTGTCATTTAATTTTTTGGTAACTCCATTGAGATATCGTTTATATGCCACTTAGAGTATGTAACAGTGATTTTTAGTATCTTCACAGATTGTGCAATTATCACTACTATGTAGTTTTTTTTTAATTTATTTTATTGAAGTATAGTTGCTTATAATGCTATGTTAGTTTCTGGTGTACAGCAAAGTAGTTCAGTTTCATAAATAAATGTATATATATATATATATATATATATACATGCTATATGAATGCATGCATGCTAAGTTGCTTCAGTCAAGTTTAACTCTGTGTGATCCTATGGACTGTAGCTTGCCAGGCTTGTCTGTCCATGTGATTTTCCAGGCAAGAATACTGAAGTGGATTGCCATGCCCTCCTCCAGGATGTATACTATATATATGTGTGTGTGTGTGTGTGTATGTATATATATATGGACTTCCCCAGATGGTAAAGAATCTGCCTGCAATGCAGGAGACCTGGGTTTGATCCCTAGGTCAGGAAGATCCCCTGGAGAAGGGAATGGCAACCCACATGCACACGTGTGCCAATGCATGTGCACACACACACACACACTTTTTCAGATTCTTTTTCATTTTGTATTATTACAGTGTATGGAATACAGTTCCCTGTGCTATAAGTAGAACGTTATTCATTCATTCTGTGTGTAATAGTTTGCATCTGTTAATCCCAAACTCCTGGTCCACCCTTCTCTCCACCCACAAAAGGAACCAATTGCTATTACCAATTGTTCTCATTCACTGTAAACAAATCCAGTACATTCTGGTACTGGACCCTTATCTGATGTCTGATTTGCAAATAGTTTCTTCCATTCTATGGCTTGTGTTTTCATTTTTTGATAGTATCCTTTGATCCTCAGAAGTTGTGTGTGTGTGTGCTATAAGTATTATGCTTTAATGAACTCCTTAAGTAGAAATGTCATGACAAAAATATACAATTGGAAGAGATAGGGTATTCTGTATATACTCCATACCCATAGAAAACTATAAAGGAAGAAGTAGAAATTGGAATTAAAGAAGCAACAAGAGGAGGTGAGAAGGAGGTCTGTAGCCCATCTTGTTGGCACTGATAAACAATAGAACTGATTCTCACAGTTTACCAGTGCAATATTCAAAATTTCCATCTGAAAGGAATGGAATTGCCCTGAAAAAAAGAGGCAGTTGTTCTGGATTGTTTTTGTTTCTTAATTCTTCAAATGACAAGAAATTATTTAAACCACACAAGGCGGAGTAAGAGCTGGATAAGGTTAGCACCACTCATCTGCAATGGAACCTTAAGTCAGTGGTCTTGTTTACGGGTTGGTGTATGAAAGTTGAGGCAGTAAGACCATATAAAAAAAACCGAAGATAAGAAAAACAAAACTCTTCCTCACCCCAGACCACCCTCTGCCCTGCCCATGAGAAAGCCAGCAATTTCACCAGGATTGGGAGAGAATGGTATTTGGATTTCTTTCCTTGGAGTGATCCTCAGGAGATATTCGGGGTGTCTATTTGCTTACTAACTCCTGAAGATGGGATAGCTCATCCTGGAGGCCAGAGACTGTGGGAGCTGAGAGGCCCATCTGCACATCAGGTCTTCCCTTCAGGTAGCAGCATCTTCAGAGCCTGATCTGGGTCACAAACATTCAGGCAGTAACAGCCCTGGGGGTAAAGGGCAAGTTCCCCAATGTGAGGGGAGCCCCTAATCCTGATCAGCCAGGCTTTCAGAAGAGATTGTAGGTTGAGGGAGCCACTGAGAAGAGACTGGCGGCAGGGAGGGACTGTCCCACCAAGGACAAATTCAGGGGTGTTAGAGCCCCTCTAGAGAAGAGCCACACAGAACTGGGGAGCCCAGGAACCATGAAGCTTGGCTGCTGTCTAGGGAGCCAGGAATCTGGGCAGTGTTCTGGGTCATAGCCTCGATTATGAAACTGTAGTATTTGTTTACTGCTGTAGCATAAATTCCAGTCCCAAACAGATAGATGTGGGTTAATAGAGTTCCCAGCCAAGGGCTGGGAGTATCAGCAGTATAGATTTGTGTATAGTTTTTGAACTCACTTTTCATATTCAAGACTCCAGAGGTTTTTAATTTTGATAAGTCCAATTTATCTTTTTTTGCTTGTTCTTTTTTATTTCTAAAAATTCACTGCTTAATCCAAGGTCATGAAGATATACTTCCATATTTCTTCTAAGAATTTTATAGTTTTAGTTCTTACATTTTTGTTTGTGATCCACTTTTAGTTAATCTTTGTATATAATATGAGGTAGGAAGGCATCAACTTCATTTTTCTAAAGTGCATACCCAATTGTTTCAGTGCCAAATATTGAAAAGACTATTATCGCCCAATTTAATGTCTCATTTAATTTGCACACTAGTCCAGTGAAGTAGAATTATTGCCCCTGTTTCCAGAAGAGGAAACTGAGACTTAGAATGGTTAGTGCCTTGTCTGAAGCCCTGAAGAATTCCAAGTAAGAAGAAAAATTTAACTGGGCTCCAAGGGCAGGGTTCTTTCAACAATACCAAAATGGGCATTTATGTCATGCCAGCTGATGGTAAAAGAAAAACATACAAAAAAGAAATTGAACAAATTTTTTTTTTCAGTTAAATACAGTCTTCCTGAGGAGCCATGTGTATCGAGAGCTCCAGGACTAGGAAAGATAAATAAGCATAGTTCTTATTTTTAAAAGCTGACAACAATACAGTAAAAATAAGGGATTCCCTATGGATGGAGGAGCCTCATATGTAGGCTGCAGTCCATGGGAATGCAAGAAGTCGGACACGATTGAGTGACTTCACTTTACTTTTTACTTTAGGGTGGCTGCAGAAGTCATAGTTTGGGTCACAGCAACAGAAAGCAGCTTACAGAGCCACAGTCAGAGTCAGCAGAAACCTGGAGAACCGGCAAACAGGCCAGAACTGAGGCAGGTCCAGTCACTCAGAAGCAGGGAGCCAGGGGCTGCCTTGGGCAAGCCATAGGACCAGGACATCACAGCCATTGCGGAATCCCACTGTGGACACTATAAGTGAGCTTCTTTGTCTCCAAGTCTTTATGTCAATAGATTTAGATCCAGAAAAAGGTAGGGGAATGAGTGGCTGGTTGAGCCTGAGATGTGTTGTCCTGCTGTGTGGGCAAGAGGCCAAGGGGCACTCCATCCAGTCCTTAGTACACACAGTAAAGTATCCTCCAAAATAAGTGGAGGATGCTGGAAATGAAGGGCTTCCCTAGTGACTCAGTGGTAAAGAATCTGACTGCTAATGCAGGAGACACAGTTTCAGTCCCTGGGTCGGGAAGATCCTCTGGAGAAGGAAATGGCAACCCACTCCAATATTTTTGCCTAGAAAATCCCATGGACAGAGTAACCTGGTGGGCTATAGTCCGTGGGGTCACAAAGTGTTGGACACAGCTTAGCCCCTAACAATAAGAACATGCTGGAAATGCCCCACCCAAACAGGGGAGAAATCACTCTTCCCTCTGCTATTCCAGTTGTTTTTGTTGTATCAGTAGTTACAGAACCAGTCTCTCTTATTTTTAGTTCTCAATACTTCACATGACCCATTTTCTAAGGAGAATATAATTTCTTAGTGGTTAGGACCTACTAGTATTTTATATGCCACTACTTTGCATCTCTCATTGTACTCTAAATATAGGTTCACAGGATATATTTTCAAATGACTGATGATTCCTAGCCTACCCCAGGGACCACAATCCAGTCTTCAAAATCCACATCTGGATTCTCTATAAGCCAGTTTCTAATCTTAAGTCTGATTTTCCTTCCTACTCCATATGATCCTGAGGACCCCACCTCTACCATTGGTTGAGGATATACATTTGCCTGGGCTCTGTTAGAGGAGATTCTGGACCAAATCATAGCTTTCACCTAGCACAAACATTTCTACTAATACTACCTTTGTTTTTGAATGCTCAAATTCTTTAAGGTAGTTCTTTTTAGGGCTTCTTTCATCCATCAACATTCTGTGGAGTTTTGGGTTCTTTCCCTTATTTATCATCGGGGCCAGAACTGTTTGTCTTTTCTGCTTTACTGATCTCAAGGGATGTGAGTGGAATCCCCCAAATAGCTGAGCTCTGACTCAGAGCTTTGAGGACCTTCTGCCTCACCCTCTCCTCACTCCCTTCATCACTTTCCAAAGCCCTAAGTTCATGTGATCCACTCACAATAAAAGTATCTTGACTGCATGGCAAAGTAACATCAGGTTCTTATTTTACTCATACACATTTAGGGTGAAGGCTGCTGCTGCTGCTGCTAAGTCGCTTCAGTCGTGTCCGACTCTGTGTGACCCCATAGACGACAGCCCATCAGGCTCCCCTGTCCCTGGGATTCTCCAGGCAAGAACACTGGAGTGGGTTGCCATTTCCTTCTCCAATGCATGAAAGTGGAAAGTGAAAGTGAAGTTGCTCAGTCGTGTCCGACTCTTAGCGACCCCATGGACTGCAGCCCACCAGCCTCCTCCATCCATGGGATTTCCCAGGCAAGAGTACTGGAGTGGGTGCCATTGGTGAAGGCTGCTAGATAACATGAAAAGCGTTCATTTGTTGTTGTGTCATGTCTTGCTATAGTTCTTCTTGTCCTTGGAGCTACAGGCTATAATGTCACTTGACTTTTTTGAGAAAGTAGATGCCCACCATTAGCCTTTGGAAAGAACATGCAATTTTCCTGAGGGACAGAAGGATGGAAGGCCAAAGTCAGGGAAGATGAATACATGCAGTCATTAAGTTTTAAGAAGTTCACCAAAGGTTGTGTGCTAAGAGAGTATTTTTATCTTGGGCAGCAGTGGTTCCCCCTGATGGAGTGAAAACACATTAAATGAGATTCAGTGGTTTGAACTATCAATATCATTCATTAATGGGTGGATAATACGTGTAGCCAGCCACCTCCTCTTTTCCCTTAGAACATGCACTCTTGATCAGCAGTTGTATTGTTCTTGTTCTCAGTTATTGAGAGGCCTGCAGAAGGTGGTGGGGGGAAGCTGGTCAGGACACACAATGAGGTGTGTTTAATGTTATAGGGAGACAAAGTTATTCTGTGATGGTGGTGGTGGTGAAGGGAGAATTGGTTGGAGGGAAAACATCTCTTGTTTACTAGCCTTTGAATCAAAGGAGAAATAAAAAGACATCTCCAATTGTGAAACTTTAAGTAAAATACTATTTGTATTTAGAGTCCAGACTGTTGAAGACAATCACACACTTGACAACTTTTAATTTGTACTTGGATTGTTGATAATTCTTTACTCCATTAAGACAAGATCCTTTCCAGTACCATGTGTATCTAGAAAGAAACAGAATTCTGAAGCAAGGGAGTTGTGAGAAGGAGGGGAGGGGTGAAGATTTATCTTTATTATTTCCCATGATTATTTTAGGTTTCTCTCTCCTGTCTTGGAGGTTACACTCCAGACCTTATGTACCAGGCAACTGTCCCTGTCCCATTGTTCAGATCTGCTATAAGAATCCTAATGATAGGATTCCATTAATACTTTCTCACTGAGCACCTACTGTGTACCAGACCCTATTCTAACAACTAACCATAACAATAGCTACTGTATTAATAATTATCATGTGGCAAGTGCTTTGTGTATCTCACCTCACTTCCTCCTCAAAAGATGACTATGTTGCAGATGGGGCACTTGAGACTCAGTGAAGTTGATTTGTCCAAATCAAATAGCTAATGGGGGCTTTCTTGGTGGCTCAAATGGTAAGGAATCTGCCTGCAACACAGGAGATGGGTTCAGTCTGGGAAATCCTATGGACAGAGGAACCTGGTGGGCTCCAGTCCAGCAAATAGCTAATGGGTGGTAGAATCAATATTTGAACTCAGGTCTGTTTGACTATAGAAACCATATGCATTTTTTTGACTAACTTTTAATAAGCGCCTTTTTCCTGTTTTTAAGGTGAACATTGCAATTGAATAGGGGAAGGGAGATACATTAAAACCTTTGAAAACTTCTGAGGTCAAATGCCTAACAACAGATCTGACAGAGTAGAGCAGGTTCAGCAGCCAAGGGACCCCTTGTGGATGCTATAATGTCTGATGCTTTTGGTTACTAAGCTCTGTTCTCTATGGCCTCATCCCTCTAACCTTGAATATACAGGCAGAATGTCTCCAATCTCTTCTGGCTCCCTGTATCTTTGGGACCCCCATCTGCTCAAATGGACACCAGAACCATGTTGCTTCACAAATGGAATCTCTGAATTCCTGCTGGGGCTCTGTTCTCTCTTGACATACATATTGTTCCCAGGTCCTTGGCTAGTGTTTTCATTGTAATGTAAGACCATATTAGACAAGAGAAACTTAAGATTAGAAATGAATTCTCACTGTGGGCATGATGGTTTATATTAATGAAATATAATTTCACCTCTAGAAAAAAAATGTGCACCTCATGTTACCTTAATTGATTACAGTGGTAAGTTAAAACTAGGTATTTGTGTAAAAACTTGAAGAAAAGAAAAGGTGAATAATTTCACAGTAGAATGGAATCACCGGTAAGATATGGGGGATGTCACTGCAGTTGGGAGAGTATTTCTTCATAAGGTTGCCATGATCTGTTTAGCTGTAAGAGTAAATAAGTTCCCTTTATTTCCTCATTTATAAATGCCAGAGTTGAGCCCAAAGAAAGAATTAAATGATTGAGTGAATGATGGTCAATGTCTACAGTTAAAAGTTCGCAGATGAAGGCAGCTTTGGTTGAGTTGGAGTTGTAACTCAGTTGAATTGCCAGGCCTCATGCTTCTGCTATATGATGCATGAATCTGCCCCAAGACTCCAGTTGAAGGTTATGACACTTCCAAAATACTGAGAAGAGCCTAAGTAGGAACCTCTGTGATGGTAAAGAAGATGGAAAATATGGCATTGATTCCTCCACCAATCTCACTGATCAAACTACTTGTGAAAGCTCAGCACCGGGGAGGAATACCTTATTCATTCAGAAACTATTTAGAAACTACCATGTGTTTGGTATTGTGCCAGGCACTGGAATGATTTTGTGAATATGAAACAATTGCTGTCTTCAAAAATGTACCATCAGTTGGACATAAGGAAAAGATAAGACATGAGCCCACATAGGCCAGAATCTACAGAGAAGGGGCTGCCCAGGGAGAGCCAAAAGGATGGAAATGGAGCCTTTGGTGGCACAAGCAGGAAATTTTTGCTCCTGATGCAGGACTGGGAAGAGATTGGGGTGAGTGCTACTATTTAATCTCAGTCATCTTGTCATCCTGAGTTTAGAAATTTGAGGATTTTTTTTTTTGAGGAATTTTTAACTTGCATATGATGAATCAAAAAGAATGCCAGACCCAAAGGCCAGAGAACTTTATGTCTAATCACCAAGAAAACCATGACAACTGCCCCCTACCCCAACATTTACTTTGGAAAAATGATCAGAAAACTCAGGGTCTTAATTATTTGATAAGTAAAATGGTAATAATGATAGATTCTTCCCTAAAGGTAGAAGTCTGAACCTCCTGATTTTGTTAATTTTCTTTCAGTTCTCAGGTCTGTGATCTTATGACTACTCAGTAGATAAAGATAACACAAAGGTTGAGTTTTTGCAGAAGTGTGTTATTTGCTTGACCAAACACAGTACTTACCCTTGAAAATGTGAACAACAGCCATAGAAACTGTTTCTAGCTTCAGTTTCTATAGAAAGTAGTCCTAGATGTTGTTGAATTCATTTCAATCAAGGCTAGAATAGTTTGCAGCTTTAAGAACAAGACAATTTGTAGAAATTTCTGCATACTATTTAACCATCTACATTTCTTGATGAATTAAAGATAAGTGCAATAGTGTTATCTTTAAAGGAACTTTTAAGGTCAGGCACTCATAAAAATGTGTTTGATAAATGAGATAGACTCATGTTTGTTTATGGAAAATTCTCTGATTTGTTTCATAAAATAGTGGGTTAGCAAGTATCTAATGAGTGCCTACTATGTATAAAAAACCAAACTGGGCTTTCTTGTATAGGAGTAGAGGAGTAGAAAACATTATTTTTATTTTTAAAAACTGTACCATTTATTTGAAATGAGGCATGCATCTGAGAATAATTATAGAGCAGCCTAGCAATACATTCTGTAATATGCTTTGAATCAAAGACACTCTTTACAATTGTTGGCAGAGTAAAGGAAAGAATAGAAAAGGAAAGATTACATTGAGTTTTGAGTCTTGAAGGAGCTGATAAAATGCTTTCCCTAGGCTATGTCTAATATTAAAATTCATTTAACAGCCTTCAAACCAGAGCTGGACACAGGTGGTAGCCAGAAGACAGACCATGGACTAATCCCTAATATTGGGAACATAGGATGCATTAGAACAAGAAAGAACAAGTGAGGAAACTTCCCCTGGCAAAGCCTGATTGTGAACCAGGTACTTAAAACTTATTACTGTGATAATTCCATGTGATAATGTTCCCCCATTACTGATTAGGAGACTGAAGTCAAGAGGGGCAAGGTTTGGGCTTGTCTCTACATCTACCAGGATGAAAAAAATCTGTGTGAAAGGTGACAAATGATGCAAAGAAAATTGAATGCAGTTCATCGATTTATTCTCATACAGTCAACTAAACTAATTGATAACAGTAATTGGCTGAGATCACTAGCCACTCCAACTGTACTGGAAATTTAGATAGAAACTGGGCAGACAATGGATTGCAAGCCTGAGAGACAACGTGTCTGTGCTTCTTATTCCCTTAGTAGGTTTTATAAAGTTCGCTGGCCAAAAGGAAACTGCAGAGCAACTCGAAAGCTATATAAAGCAAATGTGTAATGCTGTTGGCAGTGTTCTGAAGGGAGCTACCAAGAATGCATACTACAGGGAGGAATAAAGAACTGATTTCTGGCTGAAATTCATTTTGGATGAAAAACTTTAATGGACAAATTCCCCATCAATATGTTGCTGCTTTCCATTTAATTGTCATCATTCACTATTTGATTTTTAAATCTTTCTGCATGTACATACATGACTCCATAGGGAGGTTGTGGAAATTATGTTTTTGAACTATGTGTTCTCCTTCCTTAGAAAGTGAACAACTGTCTGACTCAACACTGTATCCTCTTCTCTTGCCTTGTGATTATTATTGGCTTTATTTAATATTCAATATAGAGCTTGGTCTGGTGTTCCACCTTACATGCTTCCTGAGGAACCTGCATACAGGTCAAGAAGCAACAGTTAGAACTGGACATAGAAGAATAGACTGGTTCAAAATCAGGAAAAGAATATGTGAAAGCTGTATATTGTCATCCTGCTTATTTAACTTATATACAGAGTACATCATGCAAAATACTGGAATGGATGAAGCACAAACTGGAACCAAGACTGCCAGGAGAAATATCAACAATGTTAGATATGCAGATGATACCACCCCAATGTTAGAAAGTGAAGAGGAACTAAAGAGCCTCTTGATGGAGGTGAAAGAGGAGAGTGAAAAAGCTGGCTTAAAACTCAGCATTCAAAAACTAAGATCATGGCATCCAGTCCCATCACTTCATGGGAAATAGATGGGGATATTGGGCTCCAAAATCACTGCAGATGGTGATTGCAGCCATGAAATTAAAAGATACTTGCTCCTTGGAAGAAAAGCTATGACAAAACTAGACAGTGTATTAGAAAGCAGAGACATTGCTTTGCTGGCAAAGGTCCATCTAGGCAAAGCTGTGGTTTTTTCAGTAGTCATGAGTGGATGTGAGAGTTGGACCACAAAGAAAGCTGAGCACCAAAGAACTGATTCTTTCGAGCTGTGGTGTTGGAGAAGACTCTTGAGAATCTCTAGTACAGCAAGGAGATCAAAGCAGTCAATTCTAAAGGAAATCAACCTTGAATTTTCATTGGAAGGACTGATGCTGAAACTGAAACTCCAATACTCTGGCCACCTGATACTAAGCAATGACTATTTGGAAAAGACCCTGATGCTGGGAAAGACTGAAGGCAGGAGGAAAAGGGGACAATAGAGGATGAGATGGTTGCATGACATCACTGACTCAATGGACATGAATTTGAGCAAACTATGGGAGATTGTGAAGGACAGGGAAGCCTGGCGTGCTGCACTCCATGGGGTCGCAAAGAGTCAGACATAACTTTAGCAACTGAACAAGAACCAAAGATGTTTCTCTATTAAAATTTGAGAACTTGATTTTCCCTCTTCTGTATTTCCTCATTAGGAATCACATGGGTGAATCAGTCCTTCTACTTTAATATGTAAATATGGGAACTAAAGTTTATGTGCTTATCAAGTGCCTTTCATAGCTTTTATAAGGTGGTGAGTCACTAAGCCATTCCTGAGTAGTCTTGCAGATCATGTCAGATCAAGAGATCATCCCACTCAGATTTTTTGTTGTTGTTGGTTTCTGGGGATGTCTCCAGTGATTGTTCTTGCCAATAGGCCATGAACTCTACGAATGGGAAGGAAATGCTGGGTTATTGCAAAGGGTGTATAAATTCATATCTAACCCAAGCAGCAATACATGTACTACTATTTTTCAAAAGCATATAGTAGTAGGGGGAAAGAGTGGGATGGGATAAATTGGGAGATTGGCATTGACATATATATACTATTGATACTATGTATAAAATAGATAATTAAAGAGAACCTACCGTATAGCAAAGGGAACTCTACTTAATGCTTTGTGGTGACCTGCTGCTACTGCTGCTGCTGCTAAGTCACTTCAGTCATGTCCGACTCTGTGTGACCCCAGAGATGGCAGCCCACCAGGCTCCCCCATCCCTGGGATTCTCCAGGCAAGAACACTGGAGTGGGTTGCCATTTCTTTCTCCAATGCATAAAAGTGAAAACTGAAAGTGAAGTCTCTCAGTCGTGTCTGACTCTTAGCGACTCAACGGACTGCAGCCTACCAGGCTCCTCCATCCATGGGATTTTTCCAGGCAAGAGTACTAAGTGGAAAGCAAATCCAAAAAATAGGGGTTATATGTATAAATATAACTGATTATTTTGCTGTACAGTAGAAACTAACACAACATTGTAAAGCTACTCTCTGTGTGTATGTTAGCTGTTCAGTTGTGTCCGACTCTTTGCAACCCCATGGACTGTAGCCTGCCAGGCTCCTTTGTCCATGGAATTCTCCAGGCAAGAATACTAGAGTGGGTTGCCATTTCCTATACTCCAATAAAAACTTTTTAAAAGTATGTAATATATATGTGTGTATACATAATACAGTACCATGAATTAATGGATTAAAATACCCTTTAAACATGTTGAAGTTTACTGAACTCATAGTAGGTTTAAATTATAATCTATTTTTGAATCAGCACATGCAAAAAAAATTGACATGTAGAAGGTCATGGAAGTTTTTGAGGTTAAAATAGGAAACTTTATAACAACAAAAAAAGAAAGTATGATCTTATGCTCTACCTCAATTCAAACCTGTTTAAAGCACTTACATCATTCATGACCTGGAGTATGGGCATAACAAACTTGGTCTATTTATTTTCCTTCACTTTGGAAAGCAAAGAAAGAAAATCCTGAAAAGGCTAATTTCCTTCCAATATTCATATATTTCCTTTCTTTCTTTTTCTATTCTCATTGTGTCAACTCAAAATGTTTTGTCATTGCCTCTGATACAAAGAGGAAGGATGGTCATATTTTATTATTTAATATATTTAGCAGTTGGTTTTGGGTAGAACCTCTTTCCTGTATTATGGAAGTATGCTTCTATTCTTGATTTACTTTTTTTTTTTTTTTAATAAGCAAAAATCAGGAATAAATGTTGAATTTCACAAACATAATTTCAGCTTTCTATAAATGTGTATAAACTTGGCTACTTGATCTAGTATTGTAATAGATTATATCATAGCAAACCATTCTTGTTTGTGATACTTTCTTCCTTTTCAAACTGCCGATCTTGATTACTCTTTTATTTGAGACATTATAAATGAGTCTGGCTTGTAGTTTTCCATTTTTATTAGTTACTAGCTTTATCAAGATTGCTATCAGGTTTATTCAAGTTCACAAAATGAATTTGGAAGATGTTCATCTTTTTCTGTGTTTTAGAAACACAGAAACTGTCTATGTAGATAAGGCAATGTAGATAAGGCACATAGCCTTTGTGCCCATGGTCTTTGGGGATATACACAGATGTCTGTATGATTCTAGGCTGTTCACTTGGAAGTTTCATAAAATTGGGCTAGTTATTCATCTTGTCTAAATATCATTTTTGTTACCTATAAAATGTAAACACAAGTACCTATCCTAAAAGGTTTTGTGTAGTTAAATAGGCAAAGCCCTTATTATAGTTCCTGGCTCATTGTGAGCCTTAAATGGATGTGGCTTCTGTTGAGATAATGATGATGAAGATGATTATAATGATGCTGATTACATTGTTATCATTGCATGGAAATTATCTTTCCCTTGAAATTAGTCGTGTTCAACAAGGCAACAGTTTTCTAAAAAAAGAATTAGGGACAATTTCCCTCAAGTTCTTCTTTAACTTGTCCAGTTTTCCTATTTTATTTCAGTTAATTTTAATAATTTTTTTTCAAGAGAAACTTGTCTTTAGACTATGGAGTTCTTCAAAATTGTTAGGCCAAGTAAAATGTGTTTTATGAACGATCCCTCTCTTTCTTTATCTCTCTCTCTATAAGTTTATATGTATACATATTTCTATATTTATTCAATGAAATTACGAGCCATGCCAGGTAGGGCTGCCCAAGATGGACAGGTCATGGTGGAGAGTTCTGACAAAATATGGTCCACTGAGAAAGGAATAGCAAACCACATCAGTAGTCTTGCTTTGAGAACCACACGAACGGTATGAAAAGGCAAAAAGATACGACACTAAAATAATTCCCCAGGTTGGTAGGTGCCCAATATGCTACTGGAGAAGAGCAGAGAAATAGCTCCAGAGGAATGAAGAGGCTGAGCCAGAGTGGAAACAACACCCAGTCGGGGATGTGTCTGGTGGTGAAAGTAAAGTCTGATGCTGTAAATAACAGTATTACATAGGAACCTGGAATGTTAGGTCCATAAATAAAGGTAAATTGGAAGTGGTGAAATAGGAGATGGCAAGAGTGAAAATCAGCATTTTAGGAATCAGTGAATTTAAATGGACTGGAATGTGCGAATTTAATTCAGATGACCCTTGAATCTACTATTGTGGGCAAGAATCCCTTAGAAGAAATGGAGTAGCTCTCATAGTCAACAGAGAGTCCAATATGCAGTACTTGGATGCAGTCTCAAAAATGAAAGAATGATCTCTGTTCATTTCAAAGGTAAACCATTCAATATCACAGTTCTGTTCAGTACAGTCGCTCAGTTGTGTCCCACTCTTTGCGATCCCATGGAATGCAGCACACCAGCATTCCCAATCCATCAACAACTCACAGAGCTTGCTTAAAATTATGTTCACTGAGTCAGTGATGCCATCCAACCATCGATCCTCTGTCATCCCCTTCTCGTCCTGCCTTCAGTGTTTCCCAGCATCAGGGCTGGGAGTCAGTTCTTTCTAATAAGTCAGTTCTTCACATCAGGTGGTCAAAGTATTGGAGCTTCAGCTTCAACATCAGTCCTTCCAATGAATATTCAGGACTGACTTTCTTTATGGATAGATTTGTTTGATCTACTTGTAGACCAAGGGACTCTCAGGAGTCTTCCCCAACACCATGGTTCAAAAGCATCAATTCTGCAGTACTCAGCTTTTTTTATGGTCCAACTCTTACATCCATACATGACTACTGGAAAAAACATAGCTTTGACTACACAGATTTTGCCAGCAAAGTAATACCTCTGCTTTTTAATATGCTTTCTAGGTTTGTCATAGCTTTCTTCCAAGGAGCAAGTCTTTTAATTTCGTGGCTGAGGTCGCCATCTCCAGTGATTTTGGAGCCCAAGAAAATAAAGTCTGTCACTATATCCATTGTTTCCCCATCTATTTGCCATGAAGTGATGGGACCGGATACCATGAACTTTGTATTTGAATGTTTAAGCCAGCTTTTTCACTCTCCTTTTTCACTATCTTCAAGAGACTCTTCAGTTCCTCTTCACTTTCTGCCATAAGGATGGTATCATCTGCATATCTGAGGTTATTGATATTTCTTCCAGCAGTCTTAATTCCAGCTTGTGCTTCATTCAGCCTGGCATTTTGCGTGATGTGCTCTGTATATAAGTTAAATAAGCAGGTGACAATACACAACTTTGAAGTACTCCTTTCCAATTTGGAACCATTCCATTGTTCCATGTCTGGTCCTAACTGTTGCTTCTTGACTTGCATACAGATTTCTCAGGAGGCAGGTAAGGGGATCTGGTAGTCCCAACTCTTTTAGAATTTCCCACAGTTTGTTGTGATCCACACAATCAAAGTATAGTATAGTATTAGTATAGTCAATGAATCAGAAGTAGATGTTTTTTCTGGAATTCTCTTGCTTTTTCTATGATCCAGTGGATGTTGGCAATTTGATCTCTGGTTCCTCTGCCTTTATAAATCCAGCTTGAACATCTGGAAGTTCTTGATTCACATACTGTTGAAGCCTGGCTTGGAGAATTTTGAGCATTACATTGCTAGCATGTGAGATGTGTACAACTGTGTAGTAGTTTGAGCATTCTTTGGCATTGCCCTTCTTTGGGATTGGAATGAAAATTGACCTTTTCCAGTCCTGTGGCCTCTGCTGAGTTTTCCAAATGTGCTGGCATATTGAGTGTGGCACTTTCACAGAATCATCTTTTAGGATTTCAAACAGATCAGCTGGAATTCCATCACCTCCACTAGCTTTGTTCATAGTGATGCTTCCTAAGGCCCACTTGACTTCACACTCCAGAATGTCTGTCTCTAGGTGAGGGATCTTACCATTGTGATTATCTGGGTCATGAAGATTTTTTTTGTACAGTTCTTCTGTGTATTCTTTTCACCTCTTCTTAATATTTTCTGCTTCTGTTTGGTCCATACCATTTCTGTCCTTAACTGTGCCCTTCTTTGCATGAAATGTTCCCTTGGTATCTCTGATTTTTTTGAAGAGCTCTCTAGTCTTACCCATTTTATTGTTTTCCTCTATTTCTTTGCATTGATCCCTGAGGAAGGCTTTCTTATCTCTTCTTGCTATTCTTTGGAACTCTGTATTCAGATGGGTATATCTTTCATTTTCTCCTTTGCCTTTTGCTTCTCTTCTTTTCTCAGCTATTCATAAGGCTTCCTCAGACAACCATTTTGCGTTTTTGCATTTATTTTTCCTGGGGATATTTGTGATCACTGCCTCCTGTACAATGTCATGAACCTCCATCCATAGTTCTTCAGACAATCTGTCTATCAGATCTAATCCCTTGAATCTATTTGTTCCTTCCACTGTATAGTCACAAGGGATTTGATTTAGGTCATACCTAAATGGGCTAGTGGTTTTCCCTACTTTCTTCAATGTAAGTCTGAATTTTGCAATACGGTGTTCATGATCTGAGCCACAGTCACCTCCCAGTCTTGTTTTGCTGACTGTATAGAGATTGTCCATCTTTGACTGCAGAAAGTATACTCAATCTGATTTTGGCTAGATGTTGATTATCTGGTGATGTCTATGTGTAGAGTCATCTCTAGTGTTGTTGGAAGAGGGTGTTTGCTATGACCAGTATGTTCTCTTGGCAAAACTCCGTTAGCCTTTGTTCTGCTTAATTTTGTACTCAAAGGCCAAACATGTCTGTTACTCCAGGTATCTCTTGACTTCCTACTTTTGCATTCCATTCCCCTCTGATGAAAAGGACATGTTCTTTTTGATGTTAGTTCTAGGTCTTTTAAGTCTTCATAGAGCCATTCAACTTCAGATTCTTCAGCATTAGTGGTTGGGGCATAGACTTGGATTACTATAATATTGAATGGTTTGCCTTGGAAATGAACAGTGATCATTCTTTTGTTTTTGAGGTTGCACCCAAGAACTGCATTTCAAACTCTCTTGTTGACTGTGAAGCCTACGCCATTTCTTCTAAGGGATTATTGCCCACAGCAGTAGGTATAGTGGTCTTATGAATTAAATTCACCCATTTCTGGGCATGTTAGTTCACTGATTCCTGAAATGTCAATGTTCACTCTTGTCATCTCCTGTTTGACAACTTCGAATTTACCTTGATTCATGGACTTAACATTCTAGATTTTTATGCAATATTGTTCCTTACAGCAATAGACTTTGCTTCCATCAACAGTCACATTCATAACTGGCTATTGTTTTTGCTTTGGCTCAGCTTCTTCATTCTTTCTGGAGCTATTTCTCCACTCTTCTCCAGTAGTATATCAGGGGCACCTACCGACATGGGGAGTTCATCTTTCAGTGTCCTATCCTTTTGCCTTTTCTTATTGTTCATGGGGTTCTCAAGGCAAGAATTCTGAAATGGTTTGCCGTTTCCTTCTCCAGTGGACCAAGTTTTGTCAGAACTCTCCACCATGACCTGTCTGTCTTGTGTGGCCCTACATGGCTTGGCTCATAGTTTCATTGAGTTAGACAAGGCTGTGATCCATGTGATCAGTTTGTTTGTTTTCCCATGACTAACCCTTTCTCCTGGGTCCTGCTGTGCTCAAGATTTTTTTGGTGCCCTCCAGGAGTCTGTTTCCCCAGTCCTGTTTAAGCTCTGTAATCAAATCCCACTCATCTTCAAAGTCAAATTCCCTGGGGGTTCTCAGTTCCTTTGTGGATACCCAGGTTGGGAAATCTGTTGTAGGTCTTAGAACTTTTGCAATAGTATGAGAATTTATTTGGCATAATTGTTCTTCAGTTTTTGAATCATCTGCTCAGTGGCTCTATGATGGGGCTATGGGCGACCTCTTCCAAGAGGACTTATGCCATATGTTGCACCTCCCAGGTCTGCTGCAGCAAGAACCCCTGTCCCTGTGGCAGGCCACTACTGACCTGTGCCTCCACTGGAAACACTTAAGCACTCAAAGGCAGGTCTGGCTCAGTTCTGGTGGGGTACCTGGGTCCTGGTGTCCACAAGATTGTGTTTGAGCCCTCCAGGCATCTATGGAGGGTAAGAGGTTTGATTCTAAATGCAATTTCCCACCCTCCACTGTCTTCTTGGGTCTTCTCCTTTGCCCTTGGATGTGGGGTATCTTTTTTTGGTGGGATCCAACATTCTCCCATTGATGGTTGTTCAGTGAGTGGTTAGTTGCAATTTTGGAGTTCTCTCAGGAGAAGATGAACGCATGTCCTTCTATTCTGCCATCTTGAAGAGACCAATATCACAGTAATCCTAGTCTATGCCCCTACCACTAATGCTAAAGAAGCTGAAGTTGAATGGTTCTATGAAGACATACAAGACCTAGAACTAACATCAAAAAATAGATGTTCTTTTCATCATATGGGAATGGAATGAAAAAGTAGGAAGTCAGGAGATACCTGGAGTAACAGACAAGTTTGGTCTTTGAGTACAAAATGAAGCAGAGCAAAGGCTAACAGAATTTTGCCAAGAGAACACACTGGTCATAGCAAATGTCCTCTTTCAACAATACAAGAGATGACTCTACACATAGACATCACCAGAATATAATCAGATTATATTCTTTGCAGCTGAAGATGGGGAATCTCTATACAGTCAGCAAAAACAAGGCTGGGAGTTCCTGTGGCTGAGATCATGAACACCATATTGCAAGATTCAGACTCACATTGAAGAAAGTAGGGAAAAACTACTAGCCCATTTAGGTATGACCTAAATCAAATCCCTTGTGATTACACAGTGGAAGGGACAAATAGATTCAAGGGATTAGATCTGATAGACAGACTGCCTGAAAAACTATGGATGGAGGTTCATGACACTGTACAGGAGGCAGTGATCACAAACATCCCCAGGAAAAATAAATGTAAAAAATCAAAGTGGTTGTCTGAGGAAGGCTTACAAATAGCTGAGAAAAGAAGAGAAGCAAAAGGCAAAGGAGAAAATGAAAGATATACACATCTGAATGCAGAGTTCCAAAGAATAGCAAGAAGAGATAAGAAAGCCTTCCTCAGGGATCAATGCAAAGAAATAGAGGAAAACAATAGACTAGAAATAGAGGAAAGCAATACAGAACAATAGAATAGGAAAGATAGAGAGCTCTTCAAAAAAATCAGAGATACCAAGGGAACATTTCATGCAAAGAAGGGCACAGTTAAGGACAGAAATGGTATGGACCAAACAGAAGCAGAAAATATTAAGAAGAGGTGAAAAGAATATACAGAAGGACTGTACAAAAAAATCTTAATGACCCAGATAATCACAATGGTAAGATCCCTCACCTAGAGACAGACATTCTGGAGTGTGAAGTCAAGTGGGCCTTAGGAAGCATCACTATGAACAAAGCTAGTGGAGGTGATGGAATTCCAGCTGATCTGTTTGAAATCCTAAAAGATGATTCTGTGAAAGTGCCACACTCAATATGCCAGCACATTTGGAAAACTCAGCAGAGGCCACAGGACTGGAAAAGGTCAATTTTCATTCCAATCCCAAAGAAGGGCAATGCCAAAGAATGCTCAAACTACTACACAGTTGTACACATCTCACATGCTAGCAATGTAATGCTCAAAATTCTCCAAGCCAGGCTTCAACAGTATGTGAATCAAGAACTTCCAGATGTTCAAGCTGGATTTATAAAGGCAGAGGAACCAGAGATCAAATTGCCAACATCCACTGGATCATAGAAAAAGCAAGAGAATTCCAGAAAAAACATCTACTTCTGCTTCATTGACTATACTAATACTATACTATACTTTGATTGTGTGGATCACAACAAACTGTGGGAAATTCTAAGAGTTGGGAATACCAGATCCCCTTACGTGCCTCCTGAGAAATCTGTATGCAAGTCAGGATGGGGAACACATGTATACCTGTGTCGGATTCATTTTGATATTTGGCAAAACTAATACAATTATGTAAAGTTTAAAAATAAAATAAAATAAAAAAAAAAACAAACACAGAAGCAACAGTTAGGACTGGACATGGAACAATGGAATGGTTCCAAATTGGAAAGGAGTACTTCAAAGTTGTGTATTGTCACCTGCTTATTTAATGTATATGCAGAGCACATCATGCAAAATGCCAGCCTGAATGAAGTACAAGCTGAAATCAAGACTGCTGGAAGAAATATCAATAACCTCAGATATGCAGATGATACCACCCTTATGGCAGAAAGCAAAGAGGAACTAAAGAGCTTGATGAAAAGTTAAAAGAGTTAAAACGTTGGCTTTAAAACTCAGCATTCCAAAACTAAGATCGTGGCATCCAGTCCCATCACTTCATGGCAAATAGAAGGGGAAACAATGGATATAGTGACAGACTTTATTTTTGGGGGCTCCTAAATCACAATGGATGGTGACTGCAGCTGTGAAATTAAAAGATGCTTGCTCCTTTGGAGGAAAGCTATGACCAACTTAGCATATTAAAAAGCAGAGGTATTATATTACTGGCAAAATCTGTGTAGTCAAAGCTATCATTCTTCCAGTAGTCATGTATGGATGTGAGAGTTGGACCATAAAGGAAGCTGAGTGCTGAAGAATTAGTGCTTTTGAACTTAGATGTTGGAGGAGATTCTTGAGTGTCCCTTAAACTGCAGTGGGATCAGTCAATCCTAAATGAAATTAACCCTGATTATTCACTGGAAGGACTGATGTTGAAGCTGAAGCTCCAATACTTTGGCCACCTGATGCAAAGCATCAGAATCAACCTTGATGCTGGGAAGGATTGAAGGCAGGAAGAGAAGGGGACAGCAGAGGATGAGATGGTTGGATGGCATCACTGACTCAATGGGTATGAGTTTAAGCAAGCTCTGGATGCTGGTGAAGGACAGGGAAGGCTGGCGTGCTGCATTCCATGTATTCACAAAGAGTCAGACATGACTGAGGGACTGAACAAGAACAACATGTATTTGTATATCTATATATTTTAATATATACATATATAGAGAGAGAGGGAGAGAGAGGGAGAGATCCATTATCTCTATGTATTCTCATATTCACTTTATAATTTTTATTTGTGAATCTTTGTAAATTTTCTTTTTTCATCATAGTATTATCACGGGTTTATTTTTGTCCTTGTGAAAATTAGACATTAAGTTTATTTTCAAGCTTTTTATATTTTGTTTTTAAAATCCTTTCTACTTCAATCCATATTAATCTTTCTATGCTTTTCTAAGTTTATATCTCAATATTTTTGAAGATTAAGATTTGGTAATTTATTATTTACTCTTTTTTTTTGAATGTTGAAATCATTAAAAAATGTTGGTTTACCTATGAATACAATTTTCCCTGTATCTCACAAGTTTTTCTACATTATTCCATAAGTTTAATTTTTATGTTGTCTTTGATCTGAGAGCTCTTTAGCTGAACCAATACATATAAATAAATAATAATATAAATAAACAATAAATAAATATAACTTTTCAGGTTTTTGTTTGCTACTATTTATTAGTTTATTTCTAAGTTTTTTCTCATAGATGTCATAGAACAATGCCTATCTTTTGCTTTAGGAATTGTGATTTTTATTTCATAATGTTCAAATTTGGTAAATATTCCATGAGTAATGGAAGAGGAAGCATATTATTTTGTAGATCGTAGAGTTTGAAGACTACATAAAAATGTGTATGTGTACATATATTATGCATGCATGCTAAGTCACTCCAGTTGTCTCCGACTCTTTGCCACCCCTTGAAATTTAGCCCGCCAGACTCCTCTGTCCATGGGATCCTCCAGGTAAGAATACTGGAGTGAGTTGCCATGCCCTTCTCCAGGAGATCTTCTGTACCCAGGGATTGAACCTGTGTCTCTATGTCTCCTGCATTGGCAGTCATGCTGTTTACCACTAGCGCCACCTGGGAAGCCAGGACATATATGCATATACACAAACAAAACAACACAGAGGGTCAGTCAGTATTGTTTAGATCTTGTTACCTTTTTTGGGGTCACTTTTTGCTTTGAGAACAACAGAAAAACTGGTAAAACTTAATCATTTTTTCTTATGATTTTATGAAGTTTCTTGTATTTACAGTATTTTTCTTTATATACTTTAATGCTATGTTATCTGTAGTATTAATATCAATAACAATTATATCTTGCTAATACTACTATTACTGAAACAGATACTATAAAAACAGCTATTAGTTTCTGAGCATGTACTGTGTGGCAAGTATTGAGTTTGGTGTTTTAGATGAATTTTCTTATTTAATACTTATGACACATTTATAATAAGGTGGCTATATCTATCACTTCTAGTGGGGATCCTTGTGGATTTTATTCTTCATTAACAGACATGCAAATAAAAAACAAATATTTTTACATAAACACTTTTTGCTTTACCACTGCTTCTTTAATGTTAACATTGTGATTCTTGTTTTCTTTTTGTCTGCATTTGC
Organism: Bos mutus; assembly: GCF_027580195.1. NCBI lineage: Eukaryota > Metazoa > Chordata > Mammalia > Artiodactyla > Bovidae > Bos > Bos mutus. Next base: position 72,128,778 of record NC_091618.1, on the reverse strand, counting down.
CATGTATACCTGTCTCTCTTAACATGTAAATTTTTTGTCACTGGGCTTCCCTGGTGGCTCAGTGGTAAAGAATCCACTTGCAATGCAGGAGACACAGGAGATGCAAGTTCGATCCTTTCATGGGAAGATCCCCTGGAGGGGGGCTTGGCAACCCATTCGAGTATTCTTGCCAGGAAAATCCCGTGGACAGAGGAGCCTGGCAGGCTATAGGCCATGGGATCTCAAAGAGTCAGACATGACTGAAGCGACTGATCACGTAGTCACTTAGCGTGATATTGGTATACAGGGGATATCCTACAAAAATGTCTGTAGGATGAACAGACCTTTTGGAGTCATTTTGTTTAATTTGTATCTCTTCTAGGAGGCATATAATTGGATTTTGTTTATGATGCAGTGTGAGATGCTTATTAGGGCCTTATTAGGGGAATTTAACCCACTTATTGTGTTAATGATATGTTTGTTTTACTTCTAACATTTAGTGTTTTGTATTATTTTTTACCGTTTCCTTTATTTTTCTTTTACCCTTGCCATATGGCTGTGAGCTCTTGATTAAATATACATACAAGTTGGTGCAGAGAGTGTACATCTTGTTTTCATTTCACTTTTGACTGACATCTGGCTTGTCCTACAGCTGAGTACATTCACACTCTTGGCATGATAGTTAAGAGTTTCCATTGCAGCTGCTGCTTTGCTAGGCTTTACATTCATGTGCCAGTCTACAGTAAATTATGTTTATGGTCCTGAATTTCTCATTTTGTTTATGATCTCATCTGAAATAATTTATTCATTTGAAAATGAAACATATTTGTTACATTGTGTAGTCTTTATTTGTTAGTTTTATCCTCATCATATAACAAACATTAAAGGATATGTACTGGTTATCTCTTATGTACATTGTGGCAAACTGTGTGAGCTCAGAGAAGAAAGAAGAGGAATGCAGAGTAGTTCTGTTCCTGTTTTTAAGTTGCTTAAAGTAACTTGGACCAAGTTATTTTAAGCATGGCTCCTGCTATGGACCAAGCAATTGACAGGAGACTAGATGTATATCTATAAAAAAGTTAAATAACTCAAAAGTTAAAATAGAAATGATGTCACTGGCACTGTGTAGAAATAAATATCAAATGAGAAACATACGCAAAATGTACCATGAATTCAGAGGTCAGAATTATTGCCTAGGGTTGAAATGTTCAGAGAAATCTTTAAGGAAGAGGGAAACCATCCCAAGATGAATGAATAGTGTGAGCACAGGTGTGGAGATGGGCATATACAGGGTGTGTTCATGAGATGACAAGCAATGATCATGGACACATCAGAGGTTTCATGCAATTGGAGATGTTTGTTAGGGTAAATGATTCATTCCACATATCTTAAACACATAGTACCCAGAGAGAGTACAGAGGACAGTTAAGCCAAGGTGTAGGGGCAGAGATGTGTCTGGGAAGGCTTCCATGTGAAAGCCCTAAAGGACAAATAGGTGTTCAACAGGAAAAAGTTTCAGGGAGGGGTGGGGAAGCTGGGAAAAGAATAGGGGAAGCTAAAGATTTGAAAGCTTATAGGTAAGAGAGAACTTGGTGCTTTCAAGAGCTGTAGCTGTTTTCCTGTGGTTGGTCTATGAAATGTGAATGGGGGAACTGGGTAAAGAGTTTGGAGGGAGAAAAACTAACCCAGGTTATGACGGATTTGGGGTACCATAATGGCTTTTGGACTGTATTACAAGACTTGGGGAGCCTCAAAATGACTAGGATAAGGAGTTGGACTGTAGACAGGAAGGTCAAAGGTGGGGAGATTGATTGGGAAGATATTGGATTAATTCAGGTGAAAGATACCTAGGGACAGAACACAGGGGTTGTGTGGGTAGCAATGGGGATATAATTGAGGACAATTAAATGTTAGGAGCAACAGTTTCTAGGTCATGGAGTAGTTGTGGGGTAGGTTGAGATAATTTCATATAAATGTGTGTGTGTGTGTATATATATATATATATATATATATATATATGAATTTCACATTCTTTGTGGCATTTTCCTACTGAGTTTAGAATGCTAAGTCATTTCAGTCGTGTCTGACTCTGTGTGACCCCATAGATGGCAGCCCACCAGGCTCCCCCGTCCCTGGGATTCTCCAGGCAAGAACACTAGAGTGGTTTGTCATTTCCTTCTCCGATGCATGAAAAGTGAAAAGTGAAAGTGAAGTTGCTCAGTAGTGTCCGACTCTTAGCTACCCCATGGACTGCAGCCTACCAGGCTCCTCCATCTATGGGACTCTACAGGCAAGAGTACTGGAGTGGATTGCCATTGCCTTCTCTGGAGCTTAGAATAATAGGGTTTTAAATGGAAGCATTGCCTTAAGACTGTCATGGGTGTATAGTATTGGTAAAATTACTAGGTCAATAAAGTGTGTATAAATGTACAGACTTGTTGATTAAACAAACTTTTATTTAGCTCCCAATCCCATAAATGGCCAAATAGTTAACAATGATAAAGTTTGTTTCAGTAACAAAGCCTCCCAAAGAAAGGGAGATTTGGATGCCTTTCAACAAAATAAATTCCTTTCTTCTCAGATGACATGTAAACTGATGTCATTTCTCATTCCATAAAAAAAAAAATAGAGAGAGAGAAAGATGAAACTTGCTATGGTTTGCAGTATTCCAACGATGACATTCTTCCTCAAAGCAATCTAAAAAAAGACATTGTGAGCAAACTTGTGCTTCCCCTGCCAGAAATGCATGCCTGGCTATAATGCAAGTCTTTCTTGTTTAGCCATTTAGATAATGGTTTCTACATGAACTTTCATAACATTTATTTACTGCCATAAATTAATGGACCAAGCTCTGTTAGAAGCCAGGAATCCAGTTCCTCAGCAGTTGGATTTCTCACTACTTTATCTCAACATTATAAAGAGTGCTCTGAAAGTGGTCTTTCCTGTCAATAATTCAGAGGCAATGTGGAATGTATGAATATCTCAATTTTGCACTTTTACAGTTTTGCTTGCTTGTGAAATATTTTAGCTTCACTCTATGAAGACTATGCTCTAGTTATAAATATTTCAGCTCCCCACCCCCACTCTTCAGGGTGTATCAAGCACATTTTCTTTCCCCTCCCCTCTGACTGACTGATTCATACATTCTCTGAGTTGTTGCTACAAGAAAAATTAATATAGGCAGAGGCCGCCTGATTCTAAGACAAGTCTTTCTATATATTCATCTTGATAAAATGGTAAAATATTACTTGGGCTGATCTGCTAATGAGAGTTTAACCAGGATAGATGTGTTAATCACTGAATGGAGAAAAGCGTCTTGCTATAATAGGTTTTCCATTTACATGGTAGAGGTGATGGATGATGATTCTCCTTGAAAGAATTTGAATTCAAGATAACTCTGCTAAGCAGATGTCTGACTTGTTGAAGTCCCACTACCTCCTCTGGTCCCTACATGCTGAGGCGTGGGGTTCCCTCAGGTTGAGCTGGTTAAACTGGACAAACCACAGTCTCCCAGAGCAGGCTCTGAGTCCATGGCCTCGGGGCTGGCTCCTGCTCTGGCAGGAAGCTGTGCCCACGTGCTTGCCTTCATCATCTCCCACTCTGTTAGCTCCAAGCTCAGCCAGGCAGGAGCAGGGGATGGCCATGCACAGGGCAGTCAGTGTCTGACTTTAGTCTGCTCTAGAAACATTATTCCAGAGTGCGCCCAGATCTTGGCTGACATCCTGCAGTGGACTAGGATTAGAGATCAAATTTCAGGAACCTCTCACTCTTGGTGGCCAGAAAACAGAACCAGATGTAGCTGTGGAGGAAGATGGTGGAGAAAGGTAAAAATAATTGATCTTTTAAAATAAAATTAGGGTTTATTTTTAAATGCGGTATTTATAAGATATTTTAATACAACAGTCTTCTATGTTTTCTTTCATAAAGTAATAGGATTGCTTGAAGGCATGGGTAAGGGAGAACCTCAATAAGACAGGTAGAAGGAAAGAAAACAATTAGAACATTTTACTGTGGGAAAGCAGAGAAATATCTAGTTGCTAACATTTGCAGCTCTTATAGCTATTAAGAAATCTCGGCTGTCCACATGAACAGAGATGCACATAAGTGCATAAGATCCTCAAATACCAGAGAGCCTCCAAAGAACTTGTATTTGACTCTACAATTTAACTGTCGAATTTATCCACTGTATCTATGCCTAATTGCTGAGGAAGGATAAAGAGAAATGGAGCAAAATCCATGTTTTCACAAAGGGTGCAGGAGAATGGGGGAGTCATTACCTTGAGAGGTATGAGTGTTATGGTGCAAATACGGTGTAGATTCTTAGGAAGCAGTTTAACTGTCTTCACCTCCCCACTGTCTAATACAGGGCTTAACTGGTGGTGTGGAACTTCATATTAGTTGAAAGTTGTACTTTGGTTGCAGTCAGCATTAATTTGAATCTTTTCACCACACACTAATTCTTTAAGTGGTTTTCACTCATTCTATTTATTCATCCATTCACTGGGAAAATACTTAGAGAGAACTACCATACCAGACCAGATGTATTTATATATGTATAATGTATGTATATATATATATGTATAAGTATGTATATATATATATGTATATATATAAGTATGTATATATATATAATAAATATCAGTGCAATTCCAGACTAAATTTTGACATTTGCGTAAGTAATCTAGAAACTTTTTTTTGCAAGTGAAGTGATATTGTGTATAGAGGTTGTTTAGTAGTGGGTTGGCCAAAAAAGTTCATTTAGATTTTTCCATAAGGTGTACAGAAAATCCCAAATGGAACTTTTGGGTCAACCCAGTATGTTGAAAGATTGGTAAAATGGATTACTTGTTGAAGAAGATTGCTTCATTATTTAAATATATATATTAATTATATAATTCCTAGGCCAGTGCAGATATTTTATTTATAATCATCTCAGTGCTGTAAAATGATTCCAGAATATTCTGAAGAATGTCTCCTTTTCGATTCCCCTTCAAGTGATCTCCTAGAGATTCTGCATCTCCCTAACCTAGGAGAAACCTTCTTCAATCTTTATGAATTTCCTCCTTTATAAGAGTGATATGTTCTAACTCTACTTCTTTACTTCATACCCATTCATTCAAAATATTTATTATGAAATATTTCAGAAACATTATATGAAATATTATGAAATATTTCATAAAGACCCATGTTTTACCACTCAGGCTAAGAAATAAAACATTACCAATAAAATTGACGTTCCTGTCCCCTTGCATCTTACTTCCTTCAAATGTGCAATTGTGCAACAACTATCTCAAATTTGGATTTGATACTTATCATTTCTGTGTCATTCTTTACAGTCATACTAGATATGCATGCATCCCTAATCATTACATCATATTGTTTTCTATATTTTTAAACTTTACACGATGGTATTAGGTGTATGTATTATTCTATCATTTGGTATCTTGGTACTTTCATTCATTATTGTGTTGGTAAGGTTCATCCATGATGATGGTCTTCCTTTGTACGAACTTCCATAATTTGTTTCCACTCTCTCCTGTGGATGGATATTTAGTTTGCCTGCAACTACTGTGTCAAGGGGTCAGGACAGATATCATTAATATCACTTGGTGTAAAAAGGGACTCATTAGCAGGAAAGTGGTCAGAGTCTCATCATCCTTTTCAGCGGTGTGCTTGAGCTCCAGGGCATTGGGATGCACTGTGGAATGGGTCTCCTGCAGACAGAGTCCACCAGTGGGATGTTCCCCCTCTTGCTACTCTCTCTTTCTGTGAATTGAATAGGAGAAGAGCCTTGTAAGATTTGGGGGCAGACTCCTTTGGTGTCAGTATGAAGGTGAAGTGTGAACTGTTTGCAGTCTTTGGGGACATTAGCTACCTCACACTGGAGGTTTAAGGGGGATGCCTGTAATGCACTTAGTTTCTTACCAGGCAATATGGAGGGAGCACCTTATGGATTGTCATTTGTCACTACAAATCAGTTTTTTCTTGTTTCAAATACTGTTGCCATGGTCATATCCCCTCGTGTACATGTACAAGAGTTGTGAAGGATATGTGACTAGGAGTAGAATTACTGAACTGTGGGGATTGTACCTTGTCAAACTTCCTGGAGGTTGCCATTTGTTCTTTAAATCATTGAACTAATTTATACTCCCACAAGTCATATGCTAAGAGTAATACATTGGTCCACATCCTCTCTGACAACTAATAATGTCCAAATGTATTAACTTCTTCTAATTTGACAGCAGGTATGATAGTACCTCAGAGAGGTCTTTTGCTTATAATTAAGATTGAGCAGGTTGAGGGGGTAGGAGGAAGGCTCAACAGGGAGGGAATATATGTATCAGTTCAGTTCAGTTGCTCAGTCGTGTCTGACTTTTTGCTACCCCATGGAATGCAGCACGCCAGGCCTCCCTGTCCATCATCACCTCTCAGAGCTTGCTCAAACTCACGTCCATCAAGTCGGTGATGCTATCCAACCATCTCTTCCTCTGTCGTCCCCTTCACCTCCTGCCTTCAATTTTTCCCAGCATCAGGGTCTTTTCCAGTGAGTCAGTTCTTTGCATCAGGTGGCCAAAGTATTGGAGCTTCAGCTTCAACATCAGTCCTTCCAGTGAATATTCAGGACTGGTTTCCTTTAGGATTGACTGGTTTGATCTCCTTGCTGTCCAAGGGACTCTCAAGAGTCTTCTCCAATATCACAGTTCAAAAGCATCAATTCTCTGGTTCTCAGCTTTCTTTACGATCCAACTCTCACATTTATATATGACTACTGGAAAAACCATATCTTTGACTAGACAGACCTTTGTCGACAAAGTAATGTCTCTGCTTTTTAAATATGCTAAGTTGATCACAGCTTTTCTTCCAAGGAGCAAGTGTCTTTGAATTTCATGGTTGTAGTCACCATCTGCAGTGATTTTGGAGCCCAAGAAAATATACTTATAGCTTATTCACAGTGTTGTACAGCAGAATAATTTTTAATTTCAATAATTATATATCTATTTTACATCAATGATTGTATTTTAATTTCTGTAAGTCTAATTTGGCTTTTTAAGATTTCTTATTTGTATTTTGTATCTTTCACAAACTTTAATATACTAACTTCTGGGAAGTCTACTTTTGAAGGTTTTATTTCTACAAATGCTTTCCCCTAGTGGCCTGTTAACTTAGATATGTTTTTTGAATAATCTCTTTTTTAATTGAAGTATAGTTGATTTACAGTATTATATTAGTTTCAGGTGTACAATATAGTGAGTCATCATTTTTTTAAGTTATTTTATATTGAGAACTTATATCTGACTGCTCTTTACCTGTGAGAATCCTGAGAGCTCTGGGTGAGTGTGTATTTCTTTGCATTTACTTCTACCACACATCTTGGAATGCTGAGCAATTAGAACATCATTCAGTTACCATTTTGGTTTGTTGGTTTCCAAACTCTGGTGTTTGTGTAAATTTGAGCCCTAAGCTCACGTGGAATAGGCCTATATTTAATAACTTTTGGTTGTGGGGAAGGAGTGGGAAAGTCAATAAATTTATCAGGAAACAAAATATTTTTTTCATCTAGTTAAATTTGATTTTCAGGTAGATAATAAGCACTTTTTTTTTTTAGTTTTAATTTTTTATCTGGCTACTTTTGGCCAGTGGGTGGAGAAATTTTGTTTTCCTAAGAAGAGCTGAAACTGTATGAGAAATTTACATATTGTCTTCATTTGTAGGTGAAGAGAATCTTTTTCTAATCTATCATTTCACGGAGTATCTAGTCTTTCAAAGTTCTTGGGTTTTCATCTAAGTCCCAACTCCCCACCTTGTGGAAGCTTTGTGCCCTGTTCCCCAAGTTCCAGGTCCCTGGAGTGGGGAAATTCTATCAGCATAGTTACTGATCCAGCATTTGCTTTCCTTTCTGGTTTTCTGTTTCCTTTTTTGTTTGGTCATTTGGTATTTTTAGTGCTTAGGATTTTTCCCTTTCTTTCAAGTGAGATATGCATTTTAAAGCACATTTGCTATATTTTCATCAGTTACATTACTGGAAGCAGAAACACTTCTATTCACTCCTAACCAAGCCTTCGCCTCTACCACTGTTCTCAAATCACTCCTAACCAAGCCTTCGCCTCTACCACTGCTCTCAAATTGCCCTTTGCTAAATCCACTGTCACTTCTTGAGAGCTGCCTACTTGAAAGCTTTCATTCTTTGACTATCCTTTCTCGTTCACTGACTTTCATGACTCCAGTTTTTCATATTTTCTGCCTCTCTGACCAGCCATCGTCAGTCTTCTTTAATGGGTCTCTTTCCCTCTGCTTTTCCTTTGGTATAAATATGCCTTTTGGATAACCAGTTTACTCCTAAACTAGTGTCCTGATCTCTAAACTCTGCAGACTTGTTACAAATTGTTTTCTGTGAAAACCTTTTTTAAAAACAGATCTTATGAGTATTCTTGCCTTTGAAAATCTTTGATAGCTTTTAACTGCCAAAATATATCATTTTAGCCTTAAAATTCCTCCATAATGTGACTCTTAAGCTATACCTTATCCAGCTTTCTCAGCTACCAAGTTCTCTACTCATTGCACTGCTCTGTGCTTCTTGGACCATGTTGCTATTTCACTCCTTCTTTGTTCATAACCCTAGAGAAGCTGATGTTTGTTGTCTTATGAAATCAGACCCTTTCTTCAAGGTTAGGGTCAGATTTCCCCTTGGTGAAGGTGGAATACATTCCCACCTACAGCTGGCTGTTCATCTGTGCTTTATTCATGCTTTTGCTATTAATACAACATATGTATTTTGTGCTATCATTGTTATTTTTGTATCTCTCTCGCATTTCGGGGGTACAAACTATTGTTTATTCATCCTGTCACTTTAATTTTGAGCACAATACTGTCTATTTGGTAGCCTTCAACAAATTTGTTTTTAATCAAGGTGCTTTCCTATAGTGTTTATGAGGACATATTAGATAGGCTTATAAAATCATACCAGGTTTTATTCAAAAACTGAAGATCAGCTTAGAAAAATTGCATAGAAAATCTTCATTTTCAGTTTGGAAGAGTATTTCCCTTGATCTCCTATATTATCAGAGGGTTCAACTTCTATGTTGTATTTTCATGCAGACTGATGGTCACAAGTCTAGAATCTCATGAAAAGGTCTCCTGGAAAATGTCCACCCTCCGTGGCCTTTGTCTGTTCATTCATTTCTCCAGATTCCTTTTTTTCTTCCCCTACTTTAAAATCGTCACACTGTGTAAATTAAAGGTAGGCAGTTTATGCCTGTTTAGCACATTTATTCTAAAAGATTGCACTGTTATATCACCTTCAAATATCTGTAACACCTGGGAATCTTTTCCTCCTTCCTTTTTCTCTGTCTAGAGTTGCCAGATTTTTCAAATCAAAGACATCAGCAAAACTTGATTTTCAGATAAACAATGCACACATTTTTTTAGTATATATTTCAGTGTCACATGGGACATCCAATTTAAAAAGTCATTACTTATCTGAAATTCAAATTTAACTGGGCATCTTGTATTTTATCTGGCGACCCTATGTCTTTACCACTTCCAATTCTGGTTGCTTGTCATTGAATCATCTAAAAATACACAAAGGCTCTCCATATTCAGAAACAAGGTTTCCCTAAAAGTGATTCTTCCTGGAAAACTCTCAAAGATTTCCTAGCTTGCAAATTTTAAGTGTGGAGAAGAATGTTAACATGGCAACAGTGTAATTAATTCTAAAATGAGGTGGTGAGAAAATAGTACCATAGTGAAAAACTGGTCTCAGCTATGGGAGTTGATTAACATAAATATGTCTCTGATCATTTTTCCAATACAATTAATGTATTGTGGCAAGCACATCTGGGTGACACACATTCTGTAACTCAGTAAAAATGCTTGGGAGAAAGCATGCGTGTGTGCATGTGTTGAGTTAAACAGCCTTTTGTTATGAAGGAGTGGAAAAGGGCCATGAACATTGGGCTGAAATGCAAGCTAATTGATGGATAGTATAATCACCACCTTAGTTAGCACCCCGGGACTCTTTTCATACCAGTAAGCTGTAAATTTAAATGGAAACCAAAAGGCTAGTACTCAGCCCATAACTCTGCATTCCATTACTTCATGTATGAAATATTCAGTGAGTAAGAAAGAGGCTTAACAGATAATAGCTAGAGAGGAGCTGCATGGTGATTAAGGTAAGACTGAAGTGATTGGTAAATATCTCCATCTAACCATGTACAGATAAGAGCTTCTGTTTGAGGGATTAAACTGTATTCTTTGCTCAGAATGTACTTATGAGTGCTGAACAACCCAGCGATGTCTTCTATTCAGCCCTAGTCCAAGACAGTATGTTCTTTTTGAGATTATATGATTTTGGATAAGAGGGCTCTATTCATGAGCCCAGTCAATCATGGTATATTTATTTTTCAGAGGCCTGCTATTTAGTGTCATTGAAAGTACCTGAATTTTCTACTCAGACTGCATGTGTGGGTGCATGCTAAGTTGCTTCAGTAGTATCTGACTCTGCAATGCTGTGGACTGTAGCCCACCATGCTCCTCTGTCTATGGGATTCTCCAGGAAAGAATACTGGAATAGGTTGCCATGCCCTCCTCCAGAGGATCTTCCTCACCCAGGAATCTTTTCTGTCTGCTGCATTGGCAAGTGGGTTCTTTACCACCAGTGCCACATGGGAAGCTCCTAATCAGACTGATTTGGATTCAGATCCCACCCAGCTCTACCCCTTGAATCATAATACAAACTTTCTACACCCTTTTGATATTCATCTATAAAATGAAGTTGATACCATCCATCTCTCAGGATTGGGATGTGGATTAACCAGGTTTATTACACGCAAACTGGATTTTGTTCATTACATCATGAAAGGTAGGCTTGTCCTTCTCCATCTGTATGCTTTCTTGCATTCTTCTCTTTGCTTAAGCTTGATGGCAGGGATGCTGCTTTCTAATCTCATACACTTCCTGCTTGCATTTCTCATTTTTTTGGAGACACCTTAATTTGAAGGTGTGTTACTGAGCACAAGTCAGGTGAGGCAAAACAAACCTAAATGCCAGAGTTTGGAGCAATGAAAGGTTTATTGAAGAGCCAAGCAAGGATAATGGGTGGCTTATGTTCAAAAACCAGAACTCCCTGCTTATTCGGGGTGAGAAGTTTTTATGGGCAAAATTTAGGATGAGGTCTACAGGGTATGTGACTTCTGATTGGTTGGTGGTGAGGTAACAGGGTAGTGCTCTAGGAATCTTGTGCTCAGCCTGAAGTTACCATCCTTCACCTGCATGGAGGCATTGGTCCCTACAGAAGAACTCAAAGATATATATCTATATATGTATACATATACATATATTCCTTGAAGAGGAATCAGGACCCTGCCCCATAGTTATTCTGTTGTTTTCTTCACTGCTCCTCCTTTGTTTTTGCATCCCCTCCCTTCCTTGATAAGCAAGGAAGGAGTTTGTTTGAATTTGCCCTTTGGAACTCAGGGAATGTAGAGTGCCTGAATGAAGCCTATTTTCTACAAATAAAAAATGAGGGATGCAGAAAGGATTTGTTTCCAGGAGGGCCCCATACAGCCCTGCTCCATTTCAGGGGCACCACGGGTGAGGGAGAACATTTACTCTAGGTTGAAAATGGCAGAAGACTGTTCTTTCCCAGGCTGACTCCCATCAGTGGACTCTGGGCACTGGCTGCCCACCACAGTGTGTTGGGTAAGATCATGAGACTGCCTGGGAATGCTGAGAGATAGCCCCTGGCTGACTGATGAAGGCTTCCATTTGCACAGGGAGGGGAGAGCTGTGTGGTTGTTGATGAGGCGCCCCTTGGTCAGGTTACGAAGCAGACAGCTGGCCTTCAGGAACATTACCATTCCCACTTCCACTCTTTTATCCACTTTTTGTGACACCTTCCTAGGTTCACTAGTGCTCATAAACTGGCTATGGGAAAGAAAATGAAGGACAAACTCATTCAGTTCTTCTAGGATCTGGGTACTTGGCAATCACTTCTTTCTGCAGAGTGCCCTGAAGGGAAAGCCAGTGTGCTCTGGGTCAACCTTAGCTGACAGTTTCCCCAGACACAAACTGGTGGTCCTTAGCTTGTATTTGTGGCTACTGCATGGCAGCCCTATGCATGACTATGGAGGAAAGGAAGTCCTTCAAATCATCCATCAGGTCATTTGAGGTTCTAATCTCTGAAAAAAGGTTCAAGGAATCTTGCTGTATATGCAAATAAGTTTAAAAAGAAAATTCAATTATCCAGGGGCCTGTAGGGATAATTTCTTAGTTTCTGGGAAAGGCCAAACAATCCAAAATACCTTTCTGGCTTTTGGCTATTGACTAGATTCTCACTGAGGATTGCTGCATTTCTTTAACTTACACCTCTGTTAAAATTTAAATTTTCCTGAAGAAAACCTAGGGTGGCAGCATTGAATAGAATATTTTACGATAGATTGAAGAATGAGAAAGAGAAATTATATCACTGTGAATGCAAAATATAGACTTGCCAGGAGGAGATGGAGACTCTCTGAAGCAGGTAGGGTAAGATAGAAGAGTTCTGGGGGAGCTTCAGCCTTTCACACAGCTATACATTATTCTTTTTCTTAAATTGGATGATAATTACTTTACAATGTTGTGATGGTTTCTTGCCATACATCAACATGAATTGGCCATAGGCATACATGTGTCCCCTCCTTCCTGAACCCCTTCCCACCTGCCTCTCCACTCCATCCCTCCAAGTTGTCACAGTATAATATTCTTAAAGAAGGCTATCTGATCAGTTTTTTTTTTAAGTAGCATTTTTTTTCCTGATTATTATGGTAGAAATTTTGCAAAAATATGGAAATAATACAAAAGAAAATAAAAATTTCTGATAACCCCACAGCAAGGATTGACCCAGTTGGGTAACATTCTGGTGCATTTCCTTCCAGTCTGTTTTCCTGCATAGACATTTATGTATTTGCACATAAACTATCAACCCCAGCAGTACTTGTTTCCCTGAGATTACAAAATAAGGTGACCTTGTTAGTTTTCTTTAACCTTCATTAAAAAAAAATAACAGTAAACGTTTATTGTCTCACAGTTTTTATGGCTCAGGAATTCAGCAGCGCCTTAGCTGGGTGGTTCTAATTCAGTCTTTCACGAAATTGCAATCAAGATGTCAGTAGACTGTAATCTGAATGCTTGACCAGGGCTAGAGGACCTGCTTTCACAAAGGCCCACCCCCACAGCTGCTGGCTGGAGTCCCAGGTCCTCACCATGTGTCTCTCCATAAGGTGGCTTGCATGTCCTCCCAATGTAGCTACTGGCTTCCTCAGAGTGATGATTCTCAAAATGGCAAGGAGGGAGTCCTAGTGTCCTGGTCTTGGAAGTTACACACTGTTACTCGCATCTTGTTCTGTTTATTAGAAGAAAGTTGGGAAGCCCACTAAGTGACCTTGTAGTACCTTGGACTTGGTCTTGTGGCCTGCTTGCTTTAACCATCATTTTTAATGTCCAGTTATGCTAATTTGTGTTCCAACAATGGAGTTGCGAGCCAGTGTTCCTCAGCAGCTTCTGAGAGTTTTTCAGAGGCTTAGCCTCATAAAAGCTTAAAAATAGACTTGTTCTGCTCTGGCCTCTACTGTATACAGCCATGCTATGGCAGCTGCTGACCATGTGACTTGATCAGTTAGGTGTTTCTTCTCCTGGTCCTCTCTGATGACTGCTAGTGATATGGCCACTCCACGTTTTAGAACAGGACACAGCTCAGTCTGTGGTCTTTCCCATCAATTCTTGGGACAGCCCTTCCCTAATTCCCTGATGCACAGCTGAGGAAGTGGGGCATTTTCCAGAAGAGTTTACTGAAGTTTAGGGGATACCGAAAGAAATCTGACATAGAGAACAGCTTAAAACTGCTTCTAGAAATGCCTACTCATAAAACTGGCCACAATTTTGAATGGAATGGAAATCCACCCACTCCAGTAGAGTCCAAGAGCAGCCTTCTAGACTCTGTATTGAATGCCTCTGTGTTAACCCTTTTACAGAATGATTAAAAGTAGGGACTTTCATTCCCTTCAGAGAATAGAAGACCCCAGCCCCACCCACAGGGAGATGATCTGTCTGACCACTGGGGCAGATGACTCACTTGTACCACCCTTAGAGAATATTTCCCAAAGTCAAAATTATTGATGCATGAAGCCCGACGTGGACCCTAATTTCCAGATATCCTCCAATGTCACATGAACAGAAGATCAAATCTTTCTGTCTTTGAGCTATACCTCACAGAACAACAGCACATCTCTCTTTAAGGACAAGCAATGATTTGATGGTATATTGCCATCTAAGTCCAAGTTTAAAGAAAAAATACTCTCTAAAGGAACTGATCTTCAGAGATATAATTTTAAAATGCAGCTGTTTTACATTTATTAAACAGAACATCTCAGTCAGAACCTTCTGCTTGTAGATTGCTTCAACACATTTACATATTCACTCTTCCTTTAGGTTGTATAACTTCAAGGGACCACACAGAAGTCAGGAGTAATCTCCCTAAAGACAAAGTGAGATCTTGCATGAAAATTTGAAAACAGTAATTTTTTAAAATAAATCTCCATCTGTGATACAACACACATATTTGCATAATTGGAAATCATATTTTACATATAATTATAATCAGTTGTAATCAATTTTCTCTTGTAAATATTTTAATATCATTAAATATTTTATCATTGACCAAACCATCAATGATAAAATATCATTACATTTTGAAAATACGATTTTTAATGATTTATGATCTCAGATCTGTAGTTATTATTAACCTAATTCTTTCTTGTTGGACACTTATATTGTTTCCAATTTATTAGTATAGATGATATTAAAATGAACATCTTTGTACATGTAATTGCCCATTTTTTCTGATTACTTTTCAATAATTTAGCTTTTATTAAGAGACCACTTCAAACTTAATGACTTAAACCTACAAACATTTATTATTTTTCATGATTCTGTTGATTGACAGAACATGTTTTTCTGGTCTGGGTTGGTTCTGCCAGGACTGAGTGGTCTAGGATGGTCTAACTCATGTGTCTGGGATGACTGGCATTGCTGTCATCCCAGACACATGAGACTCTCATCCTCCGGGAATCTAGCCCAGACTTATTCATGATGGCAAAAGGGTCCCCAACAGCAGGAGAGGGCATACTGCATGCTAAGTCACTTTATTCATGTCCAGCTCTTTGCACTGCTAGGGACCGTAGCCCACGAGGCTTCTCTGTCCATGGGATTCTCCAGGCAAGAATACTGGAGTGGGTTGCCATGCCCTCCTCCAGGGATCTTCCCAACCCAGAAATCGAGCCTGTGTCTCCTGCATTGCAGGCAGATTCTTTACCTACTGAGGCATCAGGGAAGGCATCAGGCATCCTTGAATTTCTGAAAGTATTGGGTTGGCCAAAAAATTGCTTTGGGTTTTTCCATTAGATCAAATGGAAAAAAACAAATGAACATTTTGGCCAACCCAACAGAATGCCTCAGAAAATATAAATATTTGTTTATAAATGTTTCTTACTATATATTGACATACTTACCCTATAGAAAATTTCTCCTGGTTTGCATTTTTAACAGCAGTCTATTATAGTGCCTATAGAAAACATTTATGGCAGCATTAAATATTTAAAATTTTAAGTATGTAAATTGTACATATTATTTATTTTGCATGCATTTCCTTAATTACCCATGGAGACTGATATTTTCATAAATATTATCCATTATATTCTCTGCTTTGTGAATTTTCTTTTTGTGCCCATTTTCTCTGAGGTCCTTGTATTTTTCTCATTGATTTGTTCATGGCTTTTATGAAGGAATAATATTAACCATTATTCTGTCAGAGTTTATACAAATATTTTATCCAGGTTTTTTTTTGTTGTTGTTTGTTTTTAAGACATAGGAATTTTAAGCTTTTATGTAGTCCATATATTTTCCTCTGTGATTATTTCATTGCTTTTAAGATGGGAAATTTATTACTGCCAATGTAAAAATATTTATTCATCTATATAGCCTTTACTTTTTGTGTGATATCCTTTTTTAAACATTTAACTAATTCATCTGAAATTTATTTTGGCATGTGATATTACATAAACTATTTTTTTCCTTAAAAGCTACTTCTCTTCAATTTCTTTTTAAATATATACACCTTTTTGAAAGACTTATCCTGAGTAATTTCAAACATATATAAACTTAGAATAGTATAGTAAATCTCTATGTATGTATTTCCCAGATTAAAAAATTATCTATAAATACCCAAAATTAGTTTATCTGTTCTTATTTCCTCGCAATTTTCAGATTATTTGTGTCAATGAAAAACTTAATCAATAGTCTAAGAAAGAAATGGAAAATTTTATTCAAGACAACCTGAGGATTATAAGCTGGAACACAGTCTTTCAGAAAACTATTCCAAAGAGGTAAAAGGGGAGGTCAGTATATACATGATTTTTGGTAAAGGGTTACGTGCAATCAAATACATCTTAGTAGAAGGTTGCTACAATTTGGGAGGAGCAGATATCTTGGTTAATGGTTTTAGTGCTTTTCTAAGTATAGGAAGATGCAAGAAACTGGGTTCACAAAATTTTCTTCTGAAATATCTAACTATCTGAAGGTCAGTTGTGTCAGTTTTCTGAGAGCACAAAATGCCTCATCCTGCTCTTAGCTCTGAATTCTTTTCAGAGTGTACTATAGGTCAGTGACTGCAGTAGCTAATGACTTGATTCTTGTAGAACTGGATAGTGAGCAACATTCTTCATTTTACAATGCCTTCCATTTTGGTCTTAATTTTGACCAAGATTTGAGAAACATTTCACGACCGATTTGTCCCTGGGAATGCTCACTCCCAGGTCAGGAGAGGATTTTGATAAGCTATTCGATGTACTATTACTGGACTAGACCTTTTAACAGTAACCAAAAGCCTCTAAATTGCCTGTTTTACTAGTCTGGAGCTTCCCAGCTGGTGCAGTTGGTAAAAAATGTGCCTGTCAATGCAGGAGATGCTAGAGACGTGAATTCAGTCCCTGGTTGGGAAGATTCCCTGGAGCAGGAAATGTCAACCACTCCAGTATTCTTGCCTGGAAAATTCCATGCACAGAGGAGCCTGGTGGGCTGCAGTCCATGGAGTCACAGAGTTGGACATGACTGAATATGCACACATACACACAAACTTCTGTTATGGTCTGGGCAATGTTTCCCTCTTATATAGGCTTCTTCCTGTATCTAGAGTTAGACACTATTACAATCAGGGATCTTATAGGGCTATATATTTGATCAGTCTCTTTAAGTTGATCAGTAATCATCATTTTAATTGGAGGCTCAGTCACGTATTTGCTAATGCAAGACACAATGATCTTACAAAATAGGCAGAATAATGAGTAATATAACTACCAAAATTAATAAGGGCATAAGTGAATATTTCAGCTAAGAACTTCCAATGGATGCTGCCCAGTATCTCCCCAGACTGTCTGACTAGTTTGCTCTGCACCAACCCCTGTCTTTAAGGGACACGATATATTAGCATCATACATAAAGTTCACCAAAGATGGCTGCACATACAAGGTAAGTAGTGGGTCATTAAGGATTGAGAAAGGTGTGTTATCTTGTAAGGATTTACATGGGTGACACCAGAAGGAGAAATGTAGATCTTTATAGTTGAGCAGGTATTTCTGCCATTGGGGAGTTCAGGTTAATGCAAGATGCAGATGAGAGGAGGAGGGAGGAGGCCGAAGGGCGGTGAAAACATTTTACACTTTCCTGTCCTGCTTTCAAATATGAATTTTTATTCGATTGACAGGCATTCTATCATTTCAACATCTATTTCTGAAAGATAAAGACCTTTTAAAAGCATGGTAATGTCATTATTATACCCCAGGTATTAATAATTCTTTAATACAAAATTTTCACAATTGTGTCATAATTTCTTTACACTTCAATAGGAGTCTAAGTAAATACACTGTGATTGGCTGCTATGTCTCTTAATTCTCTTTAAGCTGCTAAGACTCTCTTTTATTTCCCTTGCAATGTGTTTGTTGAAGAAAATAGATTGTCCTATAAAGTCTTTCCTTTTCTAGATTTTGCTGTTTGAATCTCATGGTGTTATTTACCATATTTCTTTATGCTTACATTTCCTTTAACTTGGTATTTAGATCTAGAAGCTTGATTAAATTCATTTTACTTTATTTTTGAGCCAGAATATGTTCTAGATGATATCGTTATATATTTCCTTCAGTAATCACGAATGATTATTACCTAGATCCATTAATTCTTTATGAATCTAGGGAGCAATATTCTAATTGTATCCCTTGATCCTCATTTACTAGCAGAATAATTTGATAAAAGGAAACTTTCCCTCACCTACATGTTACCTGTGGTACAATTTATAAAGGAGAACCTTGATTCTTTGCTTTTGTTTAATAGCTTTCAAAGTGATAAGTTAGCTCTTTAGCATCCTCCTATGGTGACTAAGCATTTACAAATACTATTATGTACTTTAACATTTAAAAACACATTATGTTTTAAACCATTGCAATAAGGCTCATTTTTTTCTCATTTTGGTCAGCAGGAGCCTCCTCTTCAAACTGGTGCCTGAATCTTTTTGGCATGAACTTAGAGGTCTTTGGAAGCTTCCTTGCTCTCTGATATGACAAGATATTTCAGTCTTTCTGTGTCTACCTCCTGCCTCTTAATGGGATCTTAATGAGAAACCCTGGTTCATTCTGGTGGAAATTGGTATTTGGAAAGCCTGATTTGATTTCTTGGAGGACTCATTGCTAGAGGGTTGGTCATTGTTTCCAGTTGTTTTTCTCATCATTCAGAGCTAAGAAAATGTATACTGTAATTATATAATTTTATAAAGATAAAGTATATCATGGATTTAAATGCAGATTTTTCTGATTCATATTCAAGACCACAGCATTTTAACTAAACCATTTGACCTTACACCTGTATTTCTTTTCCCAGGGGCTGAATATCACTTTACAGTGATATCAACATAATTACTAATTTGGTTTATTTATTTATTTATTTTTAATTTGGTTTATTTTACAGTGCATTTGCAACAGTCTGGGAATAAGCAGCAAATGTATCCCAACAATAGATTGCTGAAAAAAAGTTTAAGCCCTTTGTTAGTTGTTTACTGTAGTTGTGTGTGTGTGTGTGTGTCCCCTCTTGGCGTGTATTAAGATGTTTAGTGGAAGTCATTGAGTGGTTCCCCTCTATACATTGTGCCGACAACTCAGACACAGATTATTTCATTTTGCTTTCAGTTTTTAGGGTTTGCTACATTTTATCAATCCGTAAACTTTTTTTAAAATCTAAAATTTTCCTCTTAGAGCTGTCTCTTGTAGTTGGAACATTAAATGAAAACTGTCATTAAAAGTATGATATGTATTAAATGGCATCCAAAATCATCACATATGTACTGAAACATGCCAGGGTTCTGAATCTTGAGTCCATAAAGAGATTTTAGGACAGGAAATGGCTCTACTCAAATAGCATCATAATGTTGAAGAGACACTAAATGAATAGTCTGATAACTGACAGCTTTTACATGCTCTGAAAAACATCATGTAGCAATTGTGCTATAATTATTGCTAACTTGTTTACTGTTGTTTTGAGCCTTTTCATCCCTTCAACTGTGCTGCCAAGATTCTAGTGTCTGAAAGGGTGCCTTTAACATAAACCACAGATGGAGGAGGTGGATAGAGCATTGCTGGTCCATGGTGGTCTTGCTCCAGGAGCCTGGAACAACATAGTACATCTGTACCAGGGTTTTGTTGTAGCAGGACCTGAGAAATTTATGGGGATGACCCTTGGGGGACAGAACTTGCTTCATTGACAATGGATGATGGGAGAGACTGCTTCAGAAAATTCTTGGACTGCTCTCTTCAAGAGCTCATGTAAGAGCGACGAGAAAGAAGCTGTAAGAAACTAAAAAGAATGCTTTCTTTTTCTTTTAACACTCTAAGAACACAACCAATTCCAGTTTTATAGCCCCAGTATAGTCATGTGCTATACAATGATTTCCCACTTCAGTAAAGGGAATGCTGGACCACCCATAATACAGGGAAGAGAATGAAGAGGGAGGTCTTGGAACAAAGTGGAGCCAGTCTCCATATGGAACAGAAGCAGCTGTATAGGACATTAACTTAGTGAATTTGAGGAAACAACATAGACAACTCTGTAGCAGGCAGGAGAGTAGCGACTGGGGCCACATCACAGCCAAAGGATTGGGTTAGAAGGAATCTCTAACTCTGTTTCATATCCTTGATTATTCTACTTTCAGGCTAATGTTAAACACATTCTTCCTTGTTCTGAATAACTGAATAGTGGCTAAAATTTCTTGGTGAGCAGTAGAGCTAGATAAATGTTACGCAGCTACTATTATTACAACCTTAATTTTAGTCCTGGGCTGGTATTATTGCAGGATAGTCTTCAGGGAGTAAATCATTCTCCATAATCATAGCAGTGGGCATCTGTATAAATCTTTTCCCTTACAAAGTAGTTTTGTATCCACTGAACATAAGAGAGGTGGAATACCCTACCCCCCCACCTCATATTGTGAACTTTCAGTTAGGGAAATAATTCTATCAAAAGTCATAGAGGTGTTACTAAGGGAATGTCTACATGGGGGCCTAGGATTTGACTCTACTGTTCTATGATCTTTGTAAAGGTTGTTTTAGCTTTTATTTATTTTTGGCCACATCAGGTGGCTTGTGGGACCTTAGTGCCCTGACTAGGGATCAAACCTGGCCACCTGGCAATGAAAGTGCGGAATCTTAACCACTAGACTGCCAGGGAAATCCCTATTCTAAGATTTTTCTCTATGATTCATGGAGAAGTAAGGAGGAAATGCTTTTGAGGTGGGACTTTGGATATTTAAATTTAGCTTTACTTCAGCTCTAGGGATGCTCTCTACCTAGCCCTTCACAACTGTTTGTTCTCACTATTTTCTTTCTTAACATTCTAAGTTTCCTTCATGGAAATCTATTTTGTAGCATCCATTCGGATGGATTCCTTCTCAGTACCTGCTATTTATCAATGCTGTATAGTAGGTACTCAGTACAAGTTCCTAAAGGGCTGGGTGATTGAACAGCAAAAATCCTCTTAAGGACAGCATTGCAGAAGGCTTTACCACTACTATATATGAAATAAATAACAAGGACCTGCATATGGTACAGGGAGCTGTACTCAATATTTGTATGGTAACTCACTCCAGTGCTCTCGCTTGGAAAATCCCATGGGCCGAGGAGCCTGGTAGGCTGCAGTCCATGGGGTCGCGAAGAGTCGGACACGACTGAGTGACTTCACTTTCACTTTTCACTTTCATGCATTGGAGAAGGCAATGGCAACCCACTCCAGTGTTCTTGCCTGGAGAATCCCAGGGATGGGGGAGTCTGGTGGGCTGCTGTCTATGGGGTTGCACAGAGTCGAACACGACTGAAGCAACTTAGCAGCATCAGGGAAAACACTCTGAAAATATAGATAGATAGATAACGGAATCACTTTGCTGTGCACCTGATACTAACACAACATTGTAAATCAACTACACTCAAAAAAATAAAAGAAAAGAAGGCTTTACATCTATTCAATCTTTCTTAAATGTCAGGCAGACAAAGCTAAGTATTTCTTGGCATTAATTGAGGCCATCTCCCCATTCTTAACACACTACTATGTTGTGGCAAATACAGGAATGAGAAACTTGTGTCTCCACTTTTCTTAGCATTTTTTGGTGCCAGCATATTAATGATGAGGAGCTTCCCAGGTGATGCTAGTGGTAAAGAACTCGCCTGCCAATGCGGGAGATGCAAGGGACGAGGGTTCAATCCCTGGGTTGGGAAAGTCCACTGGAGGATGGCATGGCAACCCACTCCAGTATTCTTGTCTGGGAAATCCCATGGACAGAAGAGCCTGGTGGGCTATAGTCCATAGGGTCACCAAGAGATAGACATGAAGTGACTTAGCACACACACAATAACAAAGAAGCAAGAAGAAATGAAGTTCCTCTGCAGAGAGTATTTACATTGATCATAAACCAAGAGCTTATAACCAGAAGAATAAACTGCTAGTCTAAAGATCATGATATCTTACACTTACTCATCATTTTGCAGTTTAAAAAGTACTTCGATGTGTATTATCTGGGAGGCCAATAAGGGTGATTGATCGTGTGATGAAGTACCATCCTTTTAAATGGTCTAGCTAAAAACAACACTGAGTGTATTTGAGATGGAAGATCAGGAAAGGATAAAGATGTGCTTTTTCAACCCAGATGCTCTTAGCGGTTTCCGGTTTTTCTCTGTCCTGTGAGAATCCATCAATTGTATCATTTGTTGTGAGACTCAATGCAGATATTCTGCCAACGCCTACCTCTCCTTTTCAAGATAATATCTTATTTCCGTAATGAAGCTTGGGATATTGCTCTAGAAACCTTTCTGGCATTTTCTGGTTTCATATTTCCTTCTTATCTTCCCTGTGAATTCAAAAGTTTATTGATGGTGTTGGAATTTTCAAAAATATGGAATGTTCATTATGCCCTATGAGTGGCAGCCAGGTGCAGTAGTGAGCTATCCATGAAGAAAAAGTTTACTGTTAGTCTGTATGAAAAATTAATAATGTGTATATTGTGAACATAACAGAATGTTGAAATGCCTCTCTTGATGTCCAAAAATTTTGGTTGACATGTCAAAGCTGAAATCTGTGGGTGCTAAGTACACCCACATTCTATAGGGTACTGCCAAATACTTCTATACAGGATGCCTGTGTGCGTGCTAAGTTGGTTCAGTCATGTCCAACTCTTAGAGACTCTATGGACTATAACCCACCAGGTTCCTCTGTCTATGGGATTCTCCAGGCAAGAATGCTGGAGTGGGTTGCCATGCCCTCCTCCAGGGGATCTTCCCAATCCAAGGATTGAACCCTCGTCTCTTATATCTCCTGCATAGGTAGGCAGCTTCTTTACAACTAGCACCACTTGGGAAATCCCTATATAGGATGTGTTATAGCAAATTAGGTAAAAACCTCCGTCCTGCTTAGTCTGTAAAAGAGAAGGTTGGAAGTTTGAAAACAAGGATATTTGAAGGGGGTTTGATAGAAGAAAGGATGTTTTAACATTTCTCTTTTAGAAGGAAGTTAGAGGTCTCTAATACCCTGCAGGAGCCCATGGGGAGAGCCTGTTAGTTGCCACATTCCCCTCCCCCAGCCTTTTCATCTTGGGTAGAATAATTTAAAGTGAACCTCAGACATCATGTCATTTCATGGGGTGCAAGGAGTCTTGCTATATTATTGAAGATAAAAGACAAACCAACAAAATAACACAAGAACCCTTTTTGACTGGAGAATTCCTTTTGTCTTTGACTGACAGGCAAGAAACATAGACCCTTTGGGGAATGGAGGATCCCACGAACCATATCCATCCTGACAGATAGTGCAAAGAAAGCAATAAAGTGAAAAGATGAATTCTTGCCAAATGATCACCTGCCTGGTTTTGGCTGCAGTCTGGGTCCCACCTTGCAAGACTGTGGCTGCTCTTACTTGGAGGGGAGGGGAAGGGGACAAGAAATTTTTTTACAGCTGCCAGAGGTGGAAGAATGCAACAATCCATTTCTTGCAAGTGATCTGATGGATGCATCACACATCAAAAAAGAACAGAGAAACATTTTACCTCCTGTTCTTGAATGCAGTGCCCCTTTTCAGGCATTTAGCCTGTGCTAGTATTTCAAATTTAAATCCAAGGTCATTTCTCTGGGCAGGGGGTCATTCTCACATTTCTAAGAAGAGAAAAGAAAAAAGTACAAAAGCCCCAGAGAGCCCTGAAAACAAAGACTGTATTCTGCCCTTCCTATTGAAACACCTTGTTAACCCCACTGTCCCCTCTGACCAATACAGATGGCATTTTCATGGAAATCTTGGTCAGTGGGAAAGAGCTGCTTGTTGAAGGCAGAAGATTTTCTGATATAATTGCACTCTTATTTTAAAAAGAAAGCAAGTTTACTGTAGAAAATAGAGATACACAGAAAGAAGAAAGACAAAATAACCCATATACTATCACTCAAGAGCAAGACTATCAATGTCTTATTTTCTTTTGGTCTATTTTTTTCCATCTTTAAGGCTTTTATTCCATAGCTTTTTAAAATTTTATTTTATATTAAAATATAGTTGATTTACAGTGTTGTGTTAGTTTTAGGTGTACGGCAAAGTGATTCAATTGTACACATACATATATCCACTGGGGGTGAGTATGTGTGTGTGCTTATTAATTTTAACCAGTGGAATAATTCCAGACTGTTTGGTGGCTTTCATTTTTCACCTGAGCCACAAGGAAAGCCTGAAGAAAAGACTATTTGCCCTTCTTCTGGATATGGGGTTGCCTGGAACTTTTCAGCACCCCTCCTGCTCTCCACGTTTAGGCTGGCATGTTGAGAGGGAAGAAGAAAATGCCCCTCTTTGGGCACACCTTGTTCTGTTGGGTAGCAATGCAGAGATCAGAGAGGCCAGCACAGTAATGTGAGGGGCTCTGAGAACACTGGTCCTTTAGCCCAGAGTGGAGAAGTTATCTCCTCCAGCTTCTCTCTTCCCCAGCATACAAATATATCTCTAATTCATCTTCTTCTAAATACAATTTATTACCTCCTCCATCTCTTTCATTAATCCTTTGTACTTTGGGGTACTTGGAAGGTTGCTATCCTACAAGAAATATACCCTTTATAGCCATCAGGGCACAACTTCATATAGAAATCACCCCATTGTATGTATTTCTCTTCATGGTGGAAAGGAGGAAAGAGATGATCTAAGAGCAAAAGCCCATATTCAGTGTGAGTTCTGGATAGAAAATCAAGCTATTTATTGACAATGAGGAAGAAAGGAGACCCAAGAAAGCAGGAAGGTACACTGTCGTCTCAAGATCTTTGCCTCCTACTGGGATTAAGTGGGTTTCTGATGGTTAAAAAAATATCACATTTCTCTAGAATGAAGCTGATCCAGGAATTTAAATTAAAATTCCTAAGGGACTACTCTATGTGGGTGGTGCCCTCTTTTCTGCTAATTGCCTTACTTATTATTGCTATGTATTATGAGTAACTCTTGACACACCCTTTCCAAATGTTTGAGCTTTATCATTCTGGAAAATATTTCTGAAATGTGTGATGGATATTTGTTATGTATCTCTAGCTTCCTTGTTCATTATCTAGATAATGTTTGGGGTATAAAATCCAGTTCTGATGAGTTAGCTTGATACAGAAGGCTAAGCTATCCAATAGGGATTATCCTGGATGTGAGCTTAGAAGCCTGGTTGTCTTTAGGGAGTACAAATCTGGAAGATGGGCCACAGTCCCACCTTGGCTCCTCTCATGGCTCAGAGCTAGTAACCAAGGTGGAGAGAGAGAAGAAAGTATTGAATGACTGTGATTTATCAAGATGGTAGTAAATAAGGTTCAAAGCCTTCACATGCATGAATTATAACCACTCATTTCTAGAATAAAAAATGGCAGAAATTGTCCTTCATCCTTTCAGAGTTTTTGAGGTACCTGGATATCAAAACCATATAAATTTCAAGCTGAATAAAACATAGTTTATTCATTCAACAAGCATTTGACAAGTGGTTTCTATGTACTAGCATGGAGATAAAGAGATGAAGAGTGAACAATTTCTTCTCTCAAATAACTTCTAATTTAGTTGTAAAGTAATAAAAAAAAATCCCAGGAAGCAGGCTGAAATGAGCACTATGTTAGAAATACACACAAAGTACCATTATAGGGAAAATAAAATAATACAGTTCTGATGCCTGGCACATAAAAGACACTCCAAAATAATTGAATGAGTGAATGTTATCAGGAAAAGTGTCTTTAAGGGAATGTTACATTTGAATTGATCATTGAGGAGAGGTAGAATTTCATCATGAGCTAACTAGACAGTTTGTGCAAAGATCCAGATATGAGAGCATGTGAAATGTTTAAAAGTGTGGTTGGTTTGTGGAAACACAGAGAGAAATAGAGAAGCACATGACTATGAAGGATATTGCGTGCTATTGAATTTTACTCTCTATATTATGGGCGACCAAGAGTCTCTGAAGAGAAAAGCTGCATGATTTGACTTCTTTTAGGAACAGAATTCTGAGGGCAGCTCAAGAAAACTTGCAAAGGCAAAAGTGGCGTTATGCAACTATACTATCTTGTGCTCACCTCTATTACTGACTCTTGAATCTCAAATGAAAGCCTTGAGGCAGTCAGATTCTGACTGTGATCCTCATTTTCCTTAGAGGAGAATACACTTGGATAGGGGGGAAGTTTTGCCCAGGGTGGCACACTGAGTGACACAGAAATGCTCCAAGAAGCCTGGTCTCTTCGTTCTATTCCTGGTAATGCCAACACTCTTTTCTTTTCTTGAAAGAAAGAGGCAATGTGATACCAGGATCTCCTCATTATGACTGTGTGTCTGCCTCTAAGCTACTTGCTTTCATTCTCAATTAATACTAAAGGAATATCAGGACTGTGGGACATAAAGTTTTTGATCACAGGAGCAATGCTACTATTATTATTATTCAAATTTGATAGGCAAAATTTGTTACTATGAATCATGAAACTCATTCTGGACTCTTGTGCCCTTTATTTTCACCAAATATGTATGTGATTCTTCTTTCTTTGGCTATTACCTGCCATCTGGATATCTCTGTAGCTGGGATTTACTTGTTAATAAAATGTCTTATTCTTGCTGTTCAGTCGCTAACTTGTGTCCAACTCTTTGCGATTCCATGAACTAAGCACGCGAGGCTTCCCTGTTCTTCACTATCTCCTGGAATTAGCTCAAACTCATGTCCATTGAGTCAGTGATGCTTTGTAAATTATCTCATCCACTGCTGCCCACTTCTCCTCTTGGCCTTAATCTTTGCCAGCATCAAGGTTTTTTCCACTAGGTTGGCTCTTTGCATCAAGTGGCCAAAGTATTGGAGCTTCAGCTTCAGCATCAATCCTTCCAATGAATATTCAGGGTTGATTTCCTTTAGGACTGACTGGTTTGATCTCCTTGCTGTCCAAGGGACTCTCAAGAGTCTTCTCCAGCCCCACAATTCAAAAGCATCAATTCTTCAGCATTCAGCCTTCTTTATGGTCCAACTCTTACATCTGTACATGACTACTGGAAAAACCATAGCTTTGACTATGCAGATGCTTGTCAGCAATGTGATGTCATTGCTTTTTAATATGCTGTCTAGGTTTGTCATAAGAGCTATTAGCTAATTTGGAGATTAGTCTTTTAAACTAATAAATAAATAGTTAATATATTGATTCCATACAATCCTATAAACTTACTCCCACAAAGTCAATGAAGAATATTTGAAAATGGCTGAGACACACCTTCATAGAGCAAGGAATCTTTGATCATGAAAATCAAGGGGCTATTAATGAGAATTTCAGTAAGAAGAATTAGAGCGATAGAACTTTATTTCAGTTGAGGTGTTGTATGTGACTAAAAGCTGTTTTTTAGGAGTTCCATCAAATGAAATAAATAATTTTATCCTGAAAACAGACATAATGTTAAAATCAGGTCCATATTATGTATTCATCAGAGCTGTAGATTTTGTTTTTTTTAAATCACGCTCCTTTCTCCAAAAAAATCACTGAAACTTGATACTGGAACAGGAATTTTCTGAGAAGATGTGAGTTAATATCAGTAAGTTGTTATTGAGTTTCATCAGCATTAAACTATCATGTTAAAAGCTGAAGCCCGTGACCATGATACAGTCATTAAAATGAGTCCCAGACTCACTCTGCAAGAAAATACATGTAGGGATTTCCTTGTGGCTCCTTGGGTGGGATAGGAATGTCAAAAGTGATGGCAGGATTTGAATCATACTTGTCTGAGATTTGTGGCCTTTCTAAGCAAGTGCTTAGAAATTTCAGCCTTTCCTTTAGTAAATCTAAGGTTGAAATTTTAAAATTATGGATGCTTTCTTTTTTTCCTTCTGTCACATTTTAACTTCGGAAGCTTTGAAAATACCCTTAGGCATGTTCAAATGAATTTCATAATGCACAGAATCTGTTATTCCCAGGTGAGCGTCTTCAAAGAGTCTCCTTTTCTCAGTCCCTTTCAACTGCCCTCGCTTCCCAATCTTAATCCAGTGTTGTTTCAGTTCGTTGGATTTTGGCAAAATTACAGATCTAACCGACTCAATAATAATAATTGAAAAGTGAAAGTGTTAGCCACTCAGTCGTGTCCAACTCTTTGCGATCCCGTGGACTGTAGACTACCAGGCTCCTATGTCCATGGAATTTTCCAGGCAAGAGTACTGGAGAGGGTAGCTATTCCCTTCTCCAGCAAAATGTCCCAATCCAGGGATAGAACCCAGGTCTCCTGCATTGCAGGCAGATTCTTTAACCATCTGAGCCATCAGGGAAGCCCAGATCTTCAATGATAAATGAAGAAATGCCATTTTATCCATCCAAATGGGCATACCCCACCCACGTATCTCTCATGTCTGGCTTGGGAAGGGAGTAGAGAGCTCTCTTCTTTGACTCAGAGGTAATTAATGATGTGCTCAGGTAATTTCTGTGGAAAGGCTACCTAGAAACAGCCTTTTGGCATTTTTTTCTCAAGTCGAAATTATTAAAATTACAAATAAACAAGCCAGAAATTATGAAAGTTTTCTGTTACATGGAATAGGTATTGACCTCATAAACTATAAAAGTTTGTTAAAAAATGGTAGATTTTATTTTTTTTAATTAAAAATTTTTTTTTGATGTGGACCATTTTTTTAAAGTCTTTATTGAATATGTTACAATATTGCTTCTGTATTATGTTTTGGATTTTTGACTGAGAGGTATTTGGGATCTTAGCTTCCTGATCAGGGATTGAACCCACATCGCCTGCATTGGAAAGCAAAGTCTTAACCACTAGACCACCAGGGAAGTCCTATGATGGTAGATTTTAGTATATTTCAGGCTCAGTTTTAGAGACGCAAAAAGTAAAAATAAAAAGGATTAATAATGAATTCATGGACATGAGCTTTTGTCCCTCATTTAGAATTTCTCACAGCTACTTTTATATCATCTAGTGTCAGTGGTGGAGTACTTACTGATTAGGAAAGGAATTTTGGAGACCAACTGAGTTGTACCTTGTCACTCTTTCCATTTTATTCTCTTTATTCCCTGATGGACTGTATCTAGAGAAACAAACAGTATACTACCTAGAATGTCATGAGATATTAGTGGTGTTGTAACCTAAGCTGGATAGATGGTGGACACACAGCAAACACTTTTGGATTCAGTATTCTGACAAGCTCTTAGGCCTGGCCCCAACCACCCCTCTCTTGGGCTTCTCTCTACTTCTGGACTGGCTTTTAAAGCAGCGATTCTCAAACATGCTGAGCATCACAATTATTGGGGACAAGCTGGTAACAGTTCAGAGGCTCAGGCCCTGTTTTCCCTCAACAAGCACAGGATTCTGTACTTTTTCATAAGTTCTACTGGTGATTCTGATACAACCCAGAGTTTGAGAACCATTCTTTTTAGAGGCTTAGCAGTAAAGAATCCACCTGCAATGCAGGAGACACGGTTTTGATCCCTGGATTGGATTTCCATGATCAAATGGAATCCCATGGGTTGGATCCCCAGAATTTTTTTGCCTGAAAAAAATGGGCTCCAGTTCATGGAGTCAAAGAAAGTCAGACACAGCTGAGCACGCAGGCACGCATAGCTGCTTTACAATGTTTTGTTAGTTCTCTCTGTACAATGAAGTGAATCAGCTCTAAGTTTATGTATACGCCCTCCCTCTTGGGTCTCCCTCCCACGTCCACCTCCATCCCACCCCCATCCCACCCATCTAGGTCACAAAGCTGAGCTTCCTGTACTTTATAGCAGGTTCCCACTAGCTATCTATTATATAATGACCGTATATATGTCAGTCCTAATTTCCTAATTCATCCCACTCCTCCTTCACCCTACTGTGTCCATACATTTGTGTTTCTATTCCTGCCCTACAAATAAGTTCATCTGTACCTTTTTCCTAGATTCCATGTATACGTGTTAATATACAACATTTGTTTTTCTCATAGTTTCTTCTTTAGGAAATTGTACTTTAAAGGATTTTTGAAGCTCTATCAGAATTTGATTTGAGCTATGTTTGGTCACTACTAGCAAGGCCAAGGTGAGGACTAACGCATGTAAAAATAGCATTTGTAAAATTAATCTGCTGATGCAATTATGTCACAGGCAAAGAGATAGCCTCAATTTTAGTTATTGTATTCCTTGGTACTTTTTAACATTTTATTATGGTTCTTTGGCTCATGGAATCTCCTGCTGTCTTTTTTACTTCATTTACCCAGGTCATTGCAGCTTGGTTAAGACGTGTGCTAAAGTAGCAAGGAATTAAATTTTAAATACGCCCGAAGAGCTGAGAAGTGTTTGTAACACTTTGTTCTGAGTTTTCTCAAGAAATAAGATGCCCACACAGGAACAAACCAAATCAACAAAAGCAAAGCATGGAGCTAGGCAAAACCCTGATGCAAATTATTTATATTGATATATCCTAGATAAAACAAGATTTTACAAATCGATGAGCAGATTTATTTCTTGCAACAGTTTCTAAGTAGGACCCTATGACTAATTCAGGGATCATGCTTTCAGGCTATTCTACCCAGTTATCAAATCCATCCATATCCTCCAGCCCTGCTCCTTCTGCACTCTGAATCCCTCCCTCATGCCTTCAGCCACTCCATGAGTTTCTCAGAAACACAGCCAGGAGGTCAGGGACTATAGCATCGCCTGTCAGAGTCACTTCAGGATTGAGCCCCAGCCTTGTGCCCAGACCACACAAACATCCCTACCTCCCCTCGCCCAAGGCAAGGATCAAGGATTTTCACACTTAATTGCACCAGGCAGAGGATAAACTTAAATTCACACAGGCCAGCCAACCAATTTAAAGAGAGCAAGGAGGCTGTTATATGAGATGAGGGGGCAGTGGCTGAGAGAATTGGGTTGAAAGATCCAGAGACCAGCTTATTTGGCGAGAACACAGTGCCTGTCTGCTAAGAAGCTTAAGGCACTGGGTAGGGATTAATTCTACAAACAGCCCTGGGAGGTAGATAAATCTGTATTAATTAAAACTGCAAAATGTTCTCTACCTGCCTAGTTTCAGTCTTGTGAAAGAAAATATCTTTCCCAAAAGGCATGGGAAGAAAGGAGATGATGATGGCTGTAAGATTGGTTCAATTTTCACCTACATTCTCAGTGAGAGAAAGAGAAAGGGTCAGTCCTTGGTGCTGGGCAGGGGGACTCCTTGGACCTCCAGCCACTTCTTCCATGTCCTTTAAGTTAGTCCCCAGGATAAGCAGAACAGGAAAACGCAGAGGAGAGCACTGACATAGGACATAGGATGACACAGGTCTGAGCCCTGCACAGAGACTGACCGTCTAATGCCTGTGACGGTCCATGCAGTGGGCTCTGTTATTACCTACCCCTCTTGCAGAGGGAGAAAACTGAGGTCCAGAAAGGGGAAGTGGCATGATCCAGACAACGTGAGATTCAAACCTGATTGCTACGGCAAGTCCTCTTTCTGTATTACTGAACTCTGTTGCCTCTCACTGATAACCAGGGACAGTAAGACTAGAGGAAAAAAAGGCAAGACTCAAAATCATCCTGTGTGTTCTAATATGAATTATGCAATGTCCTAAAGACTGTTCTTATTTCTTGGGGAGCCTGCTCCTTGCTGTCATTAGCTGATTTTCATGTTTCTCTCCTCACCTAGACATTTCTCACCTGCCTTCCCTGCCCTTCTGAACCCTCTTTTTCCCAGGAAGCATTCCCAGACACTGCAATAAGCTGTCCCTCCCAGATCCTTGGTATCTCTTGACTCTCCCATGACTTAACAGTAAATATTGCACCACATGGTCTGTCATGGTCCTTCAGTGTCTAGTCCAAGGTTAAAGAGTTGGCAAGTACTCAGGAAACAGGTGCTGCCAAATTGCCAGAGGACCAGCATAATATGTGGGAGAAGCTAGGCAGTGGATGAAATCCCTGAGGTCATCAGCACCACCAGCCCACTTCTAGGGGTGAAATGCTCTTCTGGGAGTCCCCGAGAAGGCTGTGTCATCCTGCAGTTCTCTAATCATTCTTTTGCAGCTGACTCCATGTTCTGTATTTTTGGCTGTCTAATAAACATAGATGTGTCTTCTCTTTGTCTTCTTCTCTTTGCATGCATGTGTGTGAGTACATGTGTAAGTCTCCAGCTTAAATCACCCCCCATCCTTTGCTTGCTCTTCATTTTGGCTAAGGAATAAAGCCCTTCTGCCTGTTACTATTACTAGAAGTTTTTGAATCACCCTCTGCCCTTCTGTACTTCCACTCTGCCCCCTGCCTCCCTTGACAGTTTGCACAATGCCTCTCAAATCTGTGTCCTCACTTCCATGTTTGATCTTGCTCAGTCCTCCGCATCTTCTGTAGGGCCAGCTAACTTCTCTCCTTTCTCTAATCCAGGGGCTGGCAAACTACAGCCAGCAAGCCAAATCCTGCCCAAGGCCTATTTTTGTAAGTTACATTTGACTGTAACAAAGCCACACCCTTTGTTTCTATATTTGTCTGGGGCACAGTGTTGAGTAGTTGCAAAACAAAACTTACAGCCTGTGAAGCCTAAAATATCCACTCTCTGGTCCTGTGTAGACAAAGTTTGCAGACCTCTGCTCTACTCTCTTCTCAGAGCTTGTCCTCCCCACTGCAACCATGACTTCTGTGCTCTCGCTTCCCTCCTGAGAAAGCCCCCTCCCTCACTCATGACATAGAAGACTGATATTTTTGCCCAGCATTGAGGCCCTCACCACCTGGTACTCAACGGCCTTCCTGACCTCAACTCCTTCTACCTCCCTTTCTACACCCAGTCTCCAAAATCACATCACTGTTCAGCATCCCAGAACAAACCCTGTTCATTCCTCTGCTCCTTGCTGTACCCAGATCTCTCAGGCTTGACTCAAACGCTGCCTCCTCAGTCATCCCCACACTAGGAGACGCTTTGATTCTCTGGGTCTGGACGTTCTCTTCCTTGGATTCCCAGCAGTTTTCCAAAGGCACTTCCTATGATGGCCCACACTAAATAGATGGTCCTATAATAGCTCTTCATTGGTTTCCTTTTCTACTCTTACTCTCTTGCAATCTGTTTTCCACAGAGCAGGTACATGAATATTTTTTATTTATTTTGACTTTTTGGCACTGCCCTGTGGCATGTAGGATCTCATCAATTTTGACCAGGGGTTGAACTTAACCCTCAGCTTTGGAAGGGTGAAGTCTTAACCCCTGGACCACCAGGGAGAGTGAAAGTGAAAGTCACTCAGTCGTGTCCAACTCTTCAAGACTCTATAGACTGTTGCCTGCCAGGCTCCTCTGTCCATGGAATTCTGCAGGCAAGAATACTGCTCTTCCCAACCCTCAGGTCAAACCCAGGTTTCCCACATTGCAGTGCAGATGAATTCTTTACCATCTGAGCCACAGGGGAAGCCCAAGGATACTGGAGTAGGTAGCCTATCCTTTCTCCAGGGTATCATCCCAACTCAGGAATCGAACTGGGGTCTCCTGCATTGCAGGTGGATTCTTTACTAGTTGAGCTACCAGGGAAGCCCTGGACCACCAGAGAAGACCCTGTTATTCAGATGACTTCACTTCCTGTTCCTCTGAGTTCTATTTAACCTCACCTCCCGCTGGCCCCTGACTGTGCTGTACTCTGACCACACTCATCATCTTTCTGCTCCCAAACATGCCACACTTTGTCTCTATCTCAGGACTTTTTCCCCTGCAAAAAAGGAGTTTAAAAAACCCGTCAAGGTAGGAATTAAACAAACAAAAATCTTGATGCCCATTGTATTCCAAGGTTCCAAAAGCCTTTTGTTGGTGCCAAGAAATATTTGCTGAATAAATGATTAAGCGGGTGAGTCTTCCTGGTCCCCCAATCTGGCAATGGTCACTGAATCAACACATTTCCTGATTTATTCATTCAGAGACCAGCAGACAAGGCTGGCTGCTTTATATTTCAAAGGTCTAGTTTCATTATACTAGTACCTCTGCTGACAGTTCGTGGCAGACAGCTCATTTCACCCTCCCATTCTTCCACCTGGCCATTCAGACTCTGTGGACCATGAATGGGCTCTGCTGGGAGGGTCTGGGGTTTACACCAGGTGGGCTGAGGCTGTATGAAGAAGCTAAATACATCATTCTCAGAAAGAGTGGCCATGGTGAAGGCTGGAAAGGTGGTGGCCAGGTGAGAGGTGATGTGGAAACTTTTGAAGTCAGAGGTAGAGATCAGGAAGGCACCAGGATGCATGTGAGGAACAGGTGTGAGAAAGCAGCTCCCCATGTGCCTGCTGGAAGGGGCTAGATTCTACTTTCAGCTTGGGATAGCAGTGCTGGGGGCTCGACTCACAGGAAAGGAGCCCTCCAGGTGAGTCAGGTGGGCCTTAGTGACCGCTTCAGAGCAGGATTCCCCTGTCATGGTCCAGTCACCCCCGTGGGAGTGGGTGCAGTGCTCACATATGAGGACCTGTCCATCTGACGGCTGCTATCAGGGGTCTGGCTGTCAGGAAGGATTCACTTGTAAAGAACTTTCTCCACTGCTTCCCAGGGATGAGACCTTTTCTCAAATTGAGAGTGAAGGTACCACACATCAAGAGTGAGAGGTGCCAGCCAGGCCTCCCATTCAGGGAATTGATAATGGAACTTCATTTTCCACCAATTTGCAGACAACTCCTGGGCTCCTGGCTTGTAACTCGGTCAGCTCTGCTTCAGTGGACACGTGAGCGGTTCTCAAAGACGCCCCTACAGCTCATTGTTCCAGCTCTGGCCTTGGAACAAAAAGGGTTTTGTGTGCTTGCTGTAGTGTGTGCCAGGACTAAAGTGTTTCTCTCTTTCCCTAGAGGCTAACTTCTTTCTCTCTTTCTCTCTTGTTCTCTCTCTCTCTCCCTCTCACTTTGAATTCTTGTCTTGAGAAACTGGAAGAAAAATCTTCTATCAGGCAAATGCCCATGAGATCAAATCCATTTCATTGGAAGACTCAGGCCCCTTGGATATGTGCAAGAGGACAATTGATTCTTGCATGGAATGAAGATCCTGGACCATCTGTTATTAAATGATGGCAAAACCACACTCACTTCATTTCAGGGTGGCCTTTTGGGTGCTGGCTCCCTACCATCTTTTGCGATGAATTTATCCTCTTGATAAACAGGGCTTGATATCAGGGCTTCCCTGATAGCTCAGTTGGTAAGGAATCCGCCTGCAATGCAGGAGATCCTGGTTCTATCCCTGGGTTGGGAAAATCCCCTGGAGAAGGGATAGGCTACCCACTCCAGTATTCTGGCCTGGAGAATTAGAGTTGCAGCTAGAGTTGCAACTAGAGTTGCAAAGAGTCAAACATGACTGAGTGACTGACTTTCACTTTCACTACCCTCTTGAAAGCCCTATTTCCAGACATACCCTATAATGTGTCCCTTAAGCCATTCCCACCTCATTGGAGACACGAATAAGCAGGGTGCCATTGTTTAGACTGGGTGGTGGGCAAACCCAGCAAAGCTGAACCTCAGCCAGTGGATCTGACAGGAGGCAGCTGCCACTCTGGCCCTCAGAAATCTTTCCGTGAGCCTTAAATCTCACTGTGGGGTGTGTGACGGATTGGCTTTCACACTGTTGCTAAGGCATGGATAAGCTGATTGGGGTCATCCCAGGAGGCAGTGGGAAAGCCCTTCTTCCCTCCTTGATCTGATTTCATGGCCTCTGGGGGCAGTGACAGAGTTTCCAGCTGAAGCATGTGGAAGTGGTCCTGACTCCAAGCATCTCACCCAGTGTTCCAGATGTGGAGGGCATGTGCTTACCAGCCCTGCTACCCCCACGTGCCTGCCCTCGCCCTCTCTTCTCCCAGTCTCTTCTCTTTCTCAGGCAGCATAGTCAAGGTTGAAATCAAGGCTGAGCATGCCTTGAGGCTGATGAAGTGCATCTTATATGCTAGGTAATGTCTACACATCTAAACATTGAGTACACCTAGTACTTACAAAGGACTGTGTTCCATGCTTCTTTCCAGCCAGAGCCCAGGCCTCCTTCTGCCAGGCCATATCCCCAGTCCCCTACTTGGACATTCCCTTTGGACATTTTGCATCCCGGTACTTTCTCTGTTCTCTGCCTCCAGGAGGCAAGAAGCTGGCAGAAGAGCAGGCGGGGGAGCCCTCTCACTGCTCCAGGCAGGCGTGACCTCAGTGACTCATTCCCAGGCTCCTTTCTGCCGAGACTCCTGACCACCTCCAATCCTCACACAGCCTTGCACACAGGCTGCTTTCAACAGCTCTGAGTTTGCACTCGAGACGAAACATCTGCCATCTGTTGTGAATTGAATTGTGCCCCCCAAAAGAAATATTGAAGTCCTAACCAGAGGTATATTTGTGAATGGGGCCTTATATGGAAGTAGGGTCTTTCACATGAAATCAAGTTAAGATGATGTCATGCTGGATTGTCATTGTTCAATGGCTCAGTTTCATCTGACTCTTTGTGACCCCATGGACTGCAGCATGCCAGACTTCCCTGTCCACTATCTCCCAGAGTTTGCACAAACTCATGTCCTTTCCAGAGAAGGCCATGGCACCCCACTCCAGTACTCTTGCCTGGAAAGTCCCATGGACAGAGGAGCATGGTAGGCTGCAGTCCACGGGGTCGCTAAGGGTTGGACACGGCTGAGCGACTTCACTTTCACTTTTCACTTACATACATTGGAGAAGGAAATGGCAACCCACTCCAGCGTTCTTGCCTGGAGAATCCCAGGGACGGGGGAGCCTGGTGGGCTGCTGTCTATGGGGTCGCACAGAGTCGGACATGACTGGGGTAACTTGGTGACTTGGCAGCATGTCCTTTCAGTCGGTGATGCCATCCAACTGTCTCATCCTCTGTCGCCCCCTTCTCCTCCTGCCCTCAATCTTTCCCAGCATCAGAGTCTTTTCCAATGAGTTGGCTCTTCACATCAGGTGGTCAAAGTGTTGGATTTTCAACTTCAGCACCAGTCTTGAATGCTGGATTAGGATGGCCCTAAGACCAATGATTGGTATCCTTATAAAGAGAGGGAGATTCAGGGATACTGACACACAGGGAGAAGTTGCAGTGATGCAGCTACATAAGCCAAGAAACAACAAGAATGGTTGGAAAATACCAGATTCTAGGAAGCATTGAGGAAGGATTCTTCCCTAAGCTTTCAGAGGGAGCAGGGTCCTGTTGACGTCTCAGTTTTGGACTTAAAGCCTTCAGAATTGTAAGAGAATAAGTTTCTGTAGTTTCAGCCTAAATTGTAGTAATTTGTGACAGCAGCCCTAGGAAACACAAACCGTCTTTGCTGTCTGCATTTCCACCCTGGTCAGCATCCTAGGCCTCTGGTACAAT
The DNA here is from genome assembly GCF_027580195.1 of Bos mutus. Taxonomy (NCBI): domain Eukaryota; kingdom Metazoa; phylum Chordata; class Mammalia; order Artiodactyla; family Bovidae; genus Bos; species Bos mutus. The sequence continues at coordinate 72,091,426 of NC_091618.1, read as the reverse complement.
ACTCTGACTCCCTGTTTTGGAGATTTCAGCCTCATCCACTTTGAGAGGGTTGGTGGAGATTCAAGGGAGAGGAGACCCCCAGGATAGCTTAGTGCACCTGAGTTCTTGTCAAGGAGGAAGGCTCCGTCAGTGGACTCATTGGACCCCTGGAGAGGTAAGAGCCCCGGGACTAAGGTGACACTGTGAGTCTTATGGAAAGAACCACTAGGCCTGCTTCAAAATAGTCCTTTGAATTAGAGAAGAAGTAAAGGAAAATTCTCAGAGATGTGTGCTTGAGCCTGGTTCATGAATGTAGGGCATTGTACAGGATTTGGGAGACAAGGCCTAAACTTGCCAGGAAGAGGATTACAGTTTCTTGGGGATCTTCAGAACATGGTTGCCCCATGAGCATGCAGTGTGTTATGGGTTACGTGGTTGATTGAAAATGAAGAATTTGCTGCTTAGAAATCATGTAGCACTGTGTGCCAGGCACTGCTCAATGTGTTTTGTAAATATTAACTCCTGTAGTCATCACAACAACCTGAGGAGCAACATACTCTAATTATCTTCATTATAAAGGTAAGGAAACCGAGCACAGAGAGGTTCGATAATGTGCCTGAGACTACCCAGCATCGTAAGAGATAGAGCAGAAATTCTCGTTTATGAAGTCTGACTTCTGAGCTGTACTCTTAACCATAACACTCCTTAGAGCCCTTCTTTCTCCCAGTTTATCCAGATGGATATTCATACTCCCATTAGTTTTTAAATCATTGGGCCAAACTTACTTGAGCATAGCTGAGCAGTGGGGATGAAGGCTGGGATGGAGAATTTTTAACCTTACTCAGCAAGAGCCTCATGGCCTGTGCAGTTGATGCCGAACTGAATTTTGGAGACAGAGTGTTGGGTGAAGTAGAAGAAAATAGCTTTATTACAAGGTGCCAGGTGAAGAGTCTAGGACAATTAGTGTTTAAAAGACCCAAACTTCCTTAAAGCTTTCAGGGAAAGGTTTATAAAGACAGGGTGAGGGTGTGGAACAACTGAATAAACCAGAGCAGTGAGGAGGGGGTGAGCAGGGGAATGTCAAAGGTCATGGCAAGGACAGCAGCAGCTACCTCTTTTAGGTCATTGGTTTTTAAACTTGAGTATCCATCAGAATCACCTGGAGGGCCTGTTAAACCACAGACTAATAGGCCCATCTCCAGAGTTTCAGTAGGTTTGGGGGATCAGGCCCAGGAATCTGCATCCTCTCAAGTCTCCAGGTGATGCTGATGCTGTTTGTCTGAGTACCACATTTTGAGAATCATTATTTGAGGTTAATTCCCACTCTCCAGGATGCTATGATAGGCTCCTAGGTAATCATAGAGACCATAAGACCATGTCTAATTTTCCTGAAGAGATCTCTAGTCTTTCCAATTCTGTTGTTTTCCTCTATTTCTTTGCATTGATCCCTGAGGAAGGCTTTCTTATCTCTTTGCCATTCTTTGGAACTCTGCATTCAGATGCTTATATCTTTCCTTTTCTTCTTTGCTTTTCACTTCTCTTGTTTTCACAGCTATTTGTAAGGCCTCCCCAAACAGCCATTTTGCTTTTTTGCATTTCTTTTCCATGGGGATGGTCTTGATCCCTGTCTCCTGTACAATGTCTTGAACCTCTGTCCATAGTTCATCAGGCACTCTATCTACCAGATCTAGTCCCTTAAATATATTTCTCACTTCCACTGTATAATCATTAGGGATTTTATTTAGGTCATACCTGAATGGTCTAGTGGTTTTCCCTACTTTCTTCAATTTAAGTCTGAGTTTGGCAATAAGGAGTTCATGATCTGAGCCACAGTCAGCTTTTGGTCTTGTTTTTGCTGACTATATACGGCTTCTCCATCTTTGGCTGCAAAGAATATAATCAACCTGATCTTGGTGTTGACCACTGGGTGATGTCCATGTGTAGAGTCTTCTCTTGTGTTGTTGAAAGAGGGTGTTTGCTATGACCAGTGCGTTCTCTTGGCAAAACTCTATTAGCCTTTGCCCTGCTTCATTCCATATTCCAAGGCCAAACTTGCCTGTTACCCCAGGTGTTTCTTGACTTCCTATTTTTGCATTCTAGTCCCCTATAATGAAAAGGACATCTTTTTTGGGTGTTAGTTCTTAGAACTTAGTTCTTAGTTAGGTCTTGTAGGTCTTCTTAGAACCATTCAACTTCAGCTTCTTCAGCATTACTGGACAGAAGTGGTATGGACCTAACTGAAGCAGAAGATATTAAGAAGTGGTGGCAAGAATACACAGAAGAACTGTACAAAAAAGATCTTCACGACCAAGATAATCACGATGGTGTGATCACTCACCTACAGCCAGACATCCTGGAATGTGAAGTCAAGTGGGCCTTAGAAAGCATCACTACGAACAAAGCTAGTGGAGGTGAAGGAATTCCAGTTGAGCTATTTCAAATCCTGAAAGATGATGCTGTGAAAGTGCTGCACTCAATATGCCAGCAAATTTGGAAAACTCAGCAGTGGCCACAGGATGGGAAAAGATCAGTTTTCATTCCAATCCCAAAGAAAGGCAATGCCAAAGAATGCTCAAACTACCCCACAACTGCACTCACCTCACATGCTAGTAAAGTAATGCTCAAAATTCTCCAAGCTAGGCTTCAGCAATATGTGAACCATGAACTTCCAGATGTTCAAGCTGGTTTTAGAAAAGGCAGAGGAACCAGAGATCAAATTGCCAACATCTGCTGGATCATGGAAAAAGCAAGGGAGTTCCAGAAAAACATCTATTTCTGCTTTATTGACTATGCCAAATTTATCATGGATCACAATAAATTGTGGAAAATTCTGAAAGAGATGGAAATATCAGACCACCTGACCTAACTCTTCAGAAACCTATATGCAGGTTAGGAAGCAACAGTTAAAACTGGACATGGAACAACAGACTGGTTCCAAATAGTAAAAGGAGTACATCAAGGCTGTATATTGTCAGGCTGCTTATTTAACTTATATGCAGAGTACATCATGAGAAACGCTGGGTTGGAAGAAACACAAGCTGGAATCAAGATAGCCAGGAGAAATATCAATAACCTCAGATATGCAGATGACACCACCCTTATGGCAGAAAGTGAAGAGGAACTAAAAAGCCTCTTGATGAAATTGAAAGTGGAGAGTGAAAAAGTTGGCTTAAAGCTCAACATTCAGAAAACTAAGATCATAGCAACTGGTTCCATTACTTCATGGGAAATAGCTAGGGAAACAGTGGAAACAGACTTTATTTTTCTGGGCTCCAAAATCACTGCAGATGGTGATTGCAGCCATTAAATTAAAAGATGGTTACTCCTTGGAAGGAAATTTATGACCAACCTAGATAGCATATCGAAAAGCAGAGACATTACTTTGCCAACAAAGGTCCATCTAGTCAAGGCTATGGTTTTTCCAGTGGTCATGTATGGATGTGAGAGTTGGACTGTAAAGAAAGCTGAGCACCAAAGAATTGATGCTTTTAAACTGTGGTGTTCGAGAAGACTCTTGCGAGTCCCTTAGACTGCAAGGAGATCCAACCAGTCCATTCTAAAGGAAATCGGTCCTGGGTGTTCTTTGGAAGGACTGATGCTAAAGTTGAATCTTCAGTACTTTGGCTACCTCATGCATAGAGTTGACTCATTGGAAAAGACTCTGATGCTGGGAGGGATTAGGGGCAGGAGGAGAAGGGGATGGCTGGATGGCATCACCGACTCGATGGACATGAGTTTGAGTAAACTTTGGGAGTTGGTGATGGACAGGGACGCCTGGCGTGCTGCAATTCATGGGGTCGCAGAGTCGGACAAGACTGAGCGACTGAACTGAACTGAACTGATAAGACCATGTACTAAGATCTTCAACATTTTTCTTTCTCCCAATTACTATTGGCAACTTTCAGAGGAGCAAATTTGTCATGCAGCAATTTTCATGAAGATGAGTAAACTTAAGAGCTTTACAGTGTTCATCCACGGGCGTTATTTGTCAGTGGGCCTCCATCTCTGCTGCAGCAAATTGAGAGGAAATTAGCATGTTTTGCATGGAGGATGCAGTTTATACTGCCTGCTGTTGCTGTTGTTCAGTTGCTAAGTTGTTTCCGACTCTTTGTGACCCCATTGACTGCAGCACGCCAGGCTTCCCTGTCCTTGACTATCTCCCTGAGTTTGCTCAAACTCATGTCCGTTGAGTCAGTGATGCCATCCAACTATCTCATCCTCTAATGCCCCCTTCTCCTCCTGCCCTCAATCTTTCCCAGCATCAGGGTCTTTTCCAGTAAATTGGCTCTTTGCCTCATGTGGCCAAAGTATTGGAGCTTCAGCTTAAGCATCAGTCCTTCCAATTAATATTCAGGATTGATTTCATTAAGGATTGACTGGTTTGATCTGCTTGCAGTCCAAAGCACTCTGAAAAGTCGTCTCCAGCACCACAATTAGAAAGCATCAATTCTTCAGCACTCAGCCTTCTTTATGGTCCAACTCTCACATCTGTATGTGACTACTGGAAAAGAAGGAAGAATTCTCATTGGTCTGGGATGATTTAATTCTGAATTTCTCTTGAGGTGGAAAGGTCAACAGGATTCCTCCTTCCTGCCCCTCTATCCCCAGAGTCTGTGATGATATAAGCCACGCGTATTCTTTATAACAGTTCCAGTCACTGCCAGGGCCTTACTCCACCCACATACCCTGTAAGTTCCCAAGGTGACTGCATGTCTGAAGGAAAACTTTATGTTTGCATTCCTGAACCCAATTTTGGTCTCTCTCAGTTCATAGCAACATCTTGTTCACTCATCCATGCTGGAAATCTGCAGGTCATCCTTGACTCATCTGTCTATCATCTCTCCCACTTCCATGATCACAGTTCCTCCAATCTGATTCTCTGCCCCTTTTCCATGCCAGGCTCAGAAGCATCTTTTTTTTTTTTTGGTCACCTCTCACCTGGGCCATTGCAATGGCCACCTAAGTGGTGCTTCTGCTTTTAGTCCTGTCATCTTGCCTTCATCTTCATCACTCTCCCACAATGATCCATCTAAAATAGGGGCTGGTAAACTAATTCCTGGTCATGTTTGGCTCATCTAGTTTTGGATAACTCATGAGCTAAGATGGCTTGTACATTTTTTAATGGTTAAAAACATTGAAAGAAGAATAGTGTTTTATGATGTGAAAATTCTATGCAATTCAAGTTTCAATGTTCAGGTGTAAAGTCTTGCTGTACAACATGCCCGTGGTCATTCATGTACATATTGTCTGTGGCCACTTTCATGTCTGCAACCACAGAGCTATGTACTTGTAACAGAAACTGTATGACCCACAAGTCTAAAATATTTACTTCCTGGCCCTTTATGAAAAAGATTTCGTTACCCCTGATCTGCAAAGAAAATCTGACCAGGTCTATCCTCTGCCTTGAAACCTTCGTGGGATACTTCAGAGGCCTCACTCAGGGTGAAGTTCGAGCTCCACCAAGTTCTTGGTTCAAGTTTAAGTGAAGCACATGGCCCACCAAGACCTCTGTGACCCAAACTCTGCCTACCTCTTTGGTTCCCAGCTTTGCCAACTTAAATGCCATCAAGGGCCAGGCTGGCAATAGTTAAAAAAAAAAAAAAAAAAACAGCAAATAAGATTGATAAAATGGAGGCCACTGGTGAACTGGAGTGTTCATGCCCCACAAAAACATTCATTCAGTTCAGTCAGTTCAGTCGCTCAGTCATGTCCGACTCTTTGCAACCCCATGAATCGCAGCACGCCAGGCCTCCCTGTCCATCACCAGCTCCCGGAGTTCACTCAGACTCATGTCCATCGAGTCAGTGATGCCATCCAACCATCTCATCCTCTGTCGTACCCTTCTCCTCCTGCCCCCAATCCCTCCCAGCATCAGAGTCTTTTCCAATGAGTCAACTCTTCACATGAGGTGGCCTAAGTACTGGAGTTTCAGCTTTAGCATCATTCCTTCCAAAGAAATCCCAGCGCTGATCTCCTTCAGAATGGACTGGTTGGATCTCCTTGCAGTCCAAGGGACTCTCAAGAGTCTTCTCCAACACCACAGTTCAAAAGCATCAATTCTTCGGCGCTCAGCTTTCTTCACAGTCCAACTCTCACATCCATACATGACCACAGAAAAACCATAGCCTTGACTAGACGGACCTTTGTTGGCAAAGTAATGTCTCTGCTTTTGAAAACATTCATTAAAATAAAGCAAAACAATACAAGATGAAAGCAATATCAACCACAGAGCAACTGTTTGAATCTACACTTTGACAGTCAGGGAAGGTCATGGAAGCTGAATGAAGCTTCTTTTCTGCAAATAAGAAACAGGGGACATAGAAAGGCTTTTGTGCCTAGGAGCCCCAGGGGTTCCTAGTGAATAGTGAAGTCGCTCAGTTGTGTCCAACTCTTTGTGACCCCACGGACTGTAGCCTACCAGGCTTCTCCATCCATGGGATTCTCCAGGCAAGAATACTGGAGTGAGTTACCATTTCCTTCTCCAGGGGATCTTCCGGACTGAGGGATCGAACCCAAGTCTCCTGCATTGGAGGCAGACGCTTTAACCTCTGAGCCACCAGGGAAGCCCCACAGGGTCCTACTCAGTGTCAATACCGTTGGTCCCAAGGTATATGCTGCTGCTGCTGCTGCTGCTAAGTCACTTCAGTCGTGTCCAAGTCTGTGCGACCCCATAGACGGCAGCCCACCAGGCTCCCCCGTCCCTGGGATTCTCCAGGCAAGAACACTGGAGTGGGTTGCCATTTCCTTCTCCAATACCTGAAAGTGAATAGTGAAAGTGAAATCGCTCAGTCGTGTCCGACTCTTCACGACCCCATGGACTGCAGCCTACCAGGCTCCTCCATCCATGGGATTTTCCAGGCAAGAGTACTGGAGTGGGGTGCCATCGCCTTCTCCGAAGGATCTGACAGAGGAATGGAAAAAGAGTCCAAAGTCCAGTTGATGAGAACAGCGTTCAGGAAGAAGAGGTCTGAGTGTGAAGGTTTTAGGCCTTATTTGACACTTGGTGTTGTGTAAATAAAGAAATACCTACACATATAAATAACTTTAATTTTGCCTGAGGCTGGCCTGGAAAACTCATTCTCTGACTAGAGCAATATAGTTTTTTAGCAAGAGAGCCTGGTATGTACAGCAAGGTATTTGGGTTTAAAACCATCTAAACATTCATCAGCAAGGAGCTAATTACATAAACCAGGGTGCACTGACTCAAGCAATTCTGTGTATTAATGGATGGTATACATGGGCTTCCCCGGTAATGCTAATGGTAAAGAATCCACCTGCCAGTGCAGGAGACATAAGAGACATGGGTTCTATCCTTGGGTCAGGAAGATACCCTGGAGGAGGGGACAGAAAACCACTCCAGTATTCTTGCCTGAAGAATCCCATGGACAGAGTCCATAGGGTCCCAAAGAGTTGGACATGACTGAAGAGACTTAGCATGCACATACATTGATATACAGATACATTGTCAAATGAAAGTGTTTTCTATTCATATGTATGTGTGTAAAACAATCATATATATTTTGGGAATACAAGACATAGTTACCAGTAGATAATTATCTTTAAGGACTGATTAATCTCAGCTTTGTGTGCCTAACACACAGTGAGGCCAGACAACACTGAAACACCTGAGTTTGGAGCAGAGAGAGGTTTACTGCAGGGCCATGCAAGGAGACGGGGGACTCTTCCTCCAAAAAGCTCAAACTCCCTGAAGGCTTTCAGCAAAGCACCTTTAAAGGCCAGGTGAGGGAGTGGCATGTTTGGTTCTTGCATACTTCTTGGTATAGGAATTGTTCGTTCTTGCAGCTGTCCACATAGGTCAAGTCACTATGATCCTGTAACCCTCCAGCAAGACAAATGTTCTCTGTTCTGCAACTTTTTATCTGTATATAAATGGAAAGTGTTATGCCTTTAAAGACTGGAGCTTTGAGAATGGACTGTTGTGTACATTTCAGCCTGTAGGGCAATATTCTTAACTGGAAGCAAAAGCAAAAGAATAGAGAGGTCAAGTCAAAGAAATAGATTGAATATGGAATCAGATTTGTTCTTCCCTTATTACACTAGGAATGAACAATTTTTTTCCTACTTTTTGCCTTATACTCTTCTGTACAGTTTGGGAAAAAAAACCATCATAAGCATGCATTACTTTTATGATAAATATTAAGAAAATTAAAGGCTTTAGGCTCATTTCTGAGATTGCTTCTGTAAAACTAAGTTTTCTGAGCTTCAGTTTCATTTTCAGGGTTAAGAGAAACAAAGAGAATGACCCATATAAAAGTCCTCTGCACACTCTAAAGTAGTGTCCAGGTGTTTTCACCCCTTTTTTTCAAATGGAGCCCAGGAGCCCTCGCTTGGAGTGGACAGTTATAGTAAAGTTGGAGGGACAGTTATAGTAAAGTTTTCTCCAAGCTATTTAGAAGGCCAGGATTTTCAGACAGTATTTGCCCTGCAGCCTCTGACAACTGCCAGGATCCCACAGCGCTCTCCCCCTCCTTCCTGGAGACACGTGGCTCTGTGTTCCCAGTACAGTGGGAGATGCCTGTGTTATCTGGAAAGGGCAAGGGACAGCAGCAACTCCCCTGGCAGCAGAATGGGGCAGCTGTTTTCTGAGACACATGACTTCATGCAACCTCGATTGGCAAACGTATCACCTCATCAGGAAGGAAAACTCAGCCATTCAAATGCTTTTTGAGGCCCCAACTTAGCTCACACTGTTTATTTGGGCTCTTAGTTGAATGTTGATCGCTAGGATCTCAATAGTGATTCATGGCCTCACCTGACTTGCAGCCCCATTTTATCTTCCAGGCAGGGAGGAAGTTCCCGCCAAGTGGATCTTGGCTTTATTACAGCTTCTCTGCAGTCTGAGCCCCAGCACAGGTGTGATATAGATTTAGAGAGGTAGAAACACACACAGACTCACATGCACCCACACATGCAGCAGTCCCTCACACACTAAAAACACACACCACTCACACACACATACATACAGCACACATCACTCACACACTCAGACCTACACACATGCATTCACACACAGATTCACACATATATATCACTCACACACATTCACAGTACTGGCAGCACTCACACACATTCACACACATACTGCTCACATACTCACACACATTTGTATACAACACATACTACTCATGCAACATATTATTGGGTTCGCCAAAAAGTTCATTCGTATTTTTCCAAAGGATCATGCAGAAAACCCCAAACAAACTTTTTGGCCAACGCAGTATACCCTCACACACACCATACACGCACTATAGCATTTCTATGAACGAACACTCTGAAATATGAGAAAACATACAGAAAACTGCTTATCAAAATAAGTGAATCTTCTGCTCCAGGGCTTGGCAGAAAGAGCAATTTTTCCTTCTAGATATCTACGAGGGGCCACTGTAAACAAAAACAATGCCTTAGGCAATGGTATTTAAAGACACAGGATAATTCACTACAATGAGGCTTGACCAGTTATGCCTGCTTATGGGGCTGCTGCTAGTCTTGTTTGACTTTGTGGTTTGCTGTAGCTGTCAGGATCCCTTTTCACCCACTGCCAATCACAATGCTTTTCCCTAAAAGTTTTGAAAGAAGGATACTCAGGATGGAGAGTTGGGGAGATCACTGTGTTCACCAGATCCAGCTGAGCTGATGCTTCTTGGGAGAATGTCCTGGAGTTCTGGGAAGAAAGGCAGAGCAGGCTGAGGGTGGGTCATTGGAGAAGGAAGGCAGGAAAGGGGTCTTGGAGGATGGGGGTGGGGCTCCTGTGGAGATGGGCTTCTGCCCTAGCCCACGGAGGGTGCTTGACTGTGCACAGCCTCCTGGTTGAGTTTGCTTTCAGGCAGCAGAGAGAGACCTGATGAAAGTTCTTCTGCCTGTGGAAACCACATCACTTTGAGTTTCATGTTCATTAGCAAGTCTCTTCTTCTCCTTCAAGACTGAATGTTTTTGCATCTCCTCTTCACTTTAAGGTTGTCAATGCCTGGCACCAGCAGGCAGTCAATCACTGTTTATTGCAAGAAGGAAGGGCAGCTTCCCTGATGCTGCAGTCCAGATATTTCTGTACAGTCCCCTACATACATATAAAGGGGCTTTGGCCATCTGGTGGGCATGAAGACGGTTATAAAGTGCTTGAACATTACCTCACTGTCTGAATATCTTTTCTTCTTTATTTATGTGTACTTCCTTGGTGATCTCATCCAGCCTCATGGCTTTAAATACTAGTTATATACTGACAACTCCCAAATCTATACCTCCATCCCAGATCTCTTTTCTGAATCCCAGGCTCCTTATACCCAGAGGCTTACTGGGCATCTCCTATTAGATACTTAATAGGCATCCAGCCTTAACATGTTCAGAATGACTCTTCATTTCTTCCTGAAACCTATTTCTCCTGTAGGTTTCCCCTTCTCAGGAAAGGCAACTTCATCTTTTTGGTTTCTCAGACACAGTCCTTGGATTTATTCTTACCTTTTAAAATTTCTTTCACACTCATATTTACCTCATCAGTGTGTCAAATCTACATTCAAGCACATTCTAACACCTCCACTGCTATCTTTCTGGCCAGAGTCACCCACCACGTTACTCCTTGGATAACAAGTTGTCCTAGCTGGTGTCCCCATGTCCTCTCTTTACTTCTCTCCAGTTCATCTTTCCCCTAGTGTTCTTTTAGAAATGCTGGTGAGGTCAGATCAGCCCTCTGCTCCAAAAACAGTAGTGGGTCTGCATCGTGCTTCAAGTGCAAGCCAGAGTCCTAGTCTTGTCCATCACCCCATCTCATTTGCCACCCACTTGTCCCCTCATTCCTGCCTCCAAATCACACTGGATTCCTGGCATTCTTCCCAATCCCAAGCAGATTATCATCTCAAGGCCTCTGCTCCACTGGTCTCTTTGCCTGGAACTCCCTTTGCCTAAATATTGTTATGGCTTTCAGTAGGCTCTCAATGTATTTGTGATGAATGGAAGAAGGGAGGGAGGGAAGAAGAGAGAGAGAAAGAAAGAAAAGAACCATGAGTTCTCTTAAGCCAGCACCCAAACACATCAGACTATGGGGCATTAAAGCAGTATTTCTTAAACCATTTCAATCATGGACCTTCAGTAAGAAATTCATTTTATATTAGGACATAATTGACAGATAAAGATGTAGATATATATATATATATAGTTCAATGCTTATAGTCTATTTTCTATTCCTTTTAATTCTATTTTAACATTTTCTATTTTATTTTCACAACAAAATACTGGTCTGGACTCATTAAGCTGATTTAACCACCAATAGGTTATGAACCATGATTTGAAAAATGCTGTACTATAGTGACTAGAAAGTCTTGATGGGGGATAAAGGTTAAAATGCAAATAAAGTAAGCAATCATTACACTATCTTGTAATTTAGAAAACCAAACTGCTTTCTTTGGAAAAGTCTGGCATCTTTGTTAGAGTCATGGAGAAAAAGACGATTTTCTAGTATGGGTGATTTGTGGAGAGACAAGCATAAGTTGGATGCTGATGGCAACGTGTTTTCAAATTAAGAGGATGTTAAGAGAGGCTAGGGGAGGGACTTCCCTGGTGGTCCAGTGGTTAAGACTCAAGCTTCCAAGGCAGCAGTCGCAGGTTCAATCCCTAGTTGGGGAACTAAGCTCCCACATGTTGCAGGGTGTGGTCAAAAACAAACAGAAAATCAAGAGAGGCTAGAGGAGAGGCAGGTGCCAGGAAAAGCTCATCCTCACAGTACAGGGAAGTTGATGTGCGCTAACTCGTTCCCTGTACCATCCATACTTCAGACTGGGACAAACCCAGTTTCAAACCCCACCTACCTCTCCTCTGCCACACTGAGGATTTTTCCCATCCTTCCCTTCAGATGGAGTCTGTGTGTACAACATGTACCCCCTCTTCTGTCATCCACATCAGGTCTTTCCCAGGAAGATGTAATTAGTTCCAGATTTTTCCATTCCAGTGTTCCCTGCCAAACTGAAAGATGACTGAGTATGCCATGCTCAGGTTATCTTCTCCAAAGCAGACATGAGACATTTCAGTTGGTCATGCGATGATTGTTATCTGACAATGAGTCTTTATTATGTGCCAGACATTGTTCTAAGTAATTACAGCAGCTCTATGAAGTGGTGGTGCCATTAGTCTTTACATTTTACAGATCTGAGCCTGATTAAGTAAGTTCCTCAGGGTTCCCTAGCTAGCAAATGGTGGACTAGGATTCAAACCCAGGTCCCCTGGCTCTCCAGTTCTTGTTCTCACTCACCACTTGTTCTTGCAATACATGATGACTGATATGATGGTGAAATTGGTGCCAGCCCATTGCTTCATGCAGGGAAATGAGGAGAACTTCAGTGGCATCAGAGGTGGCCTGTGAGATTAGGGCCAGGACCCACCTCTAGGACAAATCCCATTATTCTATCTTTATCTGAAATCAACTTTTTGATAGACGTGCAATTAATCCAGGCTAAAAGATGGATTGTCCAATATAGAGATCATGAATTTGCTGCACACCTCTTTTGTTTGGTCCGCTAAGTACTTAAAAAGCTGTAGATCTTTTGCTGGCCCTGAACTTTGCTGCTCATCACAGTCTCCACCATTCCTTACTGTCCCCACTCTGCTATTCTCTTAGGTCACTGCCTTGTTCCTGAAGGTAATGTGTGTGTGTGTGTGTGTGTGCGCGTGCGTAAACGCGTGCATGCATGTGTGTGTGTTGCTGTCTCAAATGGGATCAGGTGCCAACTGACTTTACCCCCTATCTCTTAACATGATCTTGTTAGTGTTAATCTGCTCATAACCCTACTCTGAGAATTAAGAGAAGGCAAACTGGGCATGAACTTAGCTAGTATTCTTTTTGCATCTAAAGGAACATGCATGATTCTCATTAGTTAGAGGAATACCCACTGATAGCACCAGACCTTAAGAATCATCTGGTACCTCTTTTCCTGAAGTTGACACTGTTAAATGTGATCCAATAACAAGTGAGAGACTACTGAGGGAGGAAGTTAAGGTGATGGTAAATCAGCCACTCAAAGCATCAGGGTTCAAGAGTGAGTGAGGGCAAGAAGCTAATTCCCTGGGTCAAGTACACAGGTGTTCAGGAACTGGTCAGGAATTACAAGCAGAAGGGAAGGACGTGATGGGGGATTCAGTGAGAATATTATTGGCCAGGCGGTCACATGGCACTTGTGTTCTGAGACACAGGTTTTTACAAACATAGAGAAAGTTTGGCTTCAATTGGTCATTAACATTTAAGTATTTAATGGTGCCCTACTAAGGGTCTGAGTTCATTGTAGCTGAGTGAACTTTTACTATTGAAGATATAGGCTCTTAATGATCTCTGCGCTGAAGATGCTAAGGATAAAATACCAGATCTGCCTATTATCTCTAATATCGGCTCATGCTTAATCCCAGGCTCTTACTTTTTCTTTTTTAATGATTAGCACTATGCCAAGATCTTATTTATGCCAAAACACAGAAACTTGATGCCAGCACAAGAAGTGGGAGGAGTTGGAGGAATCTTTTTCTCTAGAAATATTTCAGAATGGAGAAATTCAGAGCAGCATAGATTTTTCTGTAGTCCAACAGATGGTTTGAATTCTGGAGTTGATACTTTCTACCTGCATGTACTGGGCAGACTCTTCAACCCTCTCAGTCTCAGTTTTCTCATTTGCAAAATAAGGTGATTAGTACCTAGAATGTTACAGTATACAAAACATTATAATATATACACACACACACACGTATGTAGTATATACAACTTTAGAGCATATTGAACTTGTTGTAAACAGAAATAACATATAAAATGATTAATATAAGCCTAAAATGTATTATGAATTCAATGATTTTAATTTTTATTCTCAGTTTTTCTTGAAATACTTGGAGGAAATCTAGATGGAGGTGGTCTCTGACCTATGACAAAATGTTACTTTGTACGTTCCTTTCAGTAAAACAGAAAGAAAAGTTAGAAACCCTAGTTGGCATTCCTAACTCTAACCAATATACGTCAGACCACTTAAGCTATGAAAAGTAGTAGACAATAGAGTCTGCAATGCATGAGCTTTGATCCAGACAAACTTGACCTTGATCTCTATTTATTAAGTGATTTTGGATAGTCAAGCATATGTGTATGGATCTTTTCCCAGTTTGGTATAATAAAATACTGTGTGTGCTTAGTTACTCAGTCATGTTCGACTCTTTGTGATCCCATGGACTGTAGCCTGCTAGGCTCCTCTGTTCACGGGATTCTCCAGTTAGAAGTACTGGAGTAGGTAGCCATTCCCTTCACCAGGGGATCTTCCTGACCCAGGGATTGAACTTGGGTCTCCTGCATTGCAGCAGATTCTTATTATCTGAGCCACCAGGGCAGCCCAATAAAATCCTGTAACCATTCCAAACACATCAGTCATTTCTATCCGGTTGTTTTCAGTGTCTATCCCTGTGTGTTCCCATGAACATAGGTACTATGTGTTAACTTCCAGTTAAGAAAAAATAGGATCTCACTGTTTATAAAATTTTGCATCCTGTGTTTTCACTAAACTTTATCTTGTGATTATTTTTTAATAAATTGTGCTCAAGAATCAATTTATAATTGACTGCTTTATAGTCCATCTTGTAGAAGAACTAGCTTATTTAACCTTGTATTATTTGAAATGTAGATTGTTTCCCCTTTTTTCATTTTAAAAAATATGGTTAGAGAGAAATTTCTTATATATTAATCATTTTTTCCATCTCTGGGCAATTTCCTTTTGGTCAGTTCCAAGAAGTGTAATTACTAAATCAAATGATATGCCAAACTTTTTCCCAGAAAGGTTGTACCAGTTTACAACTCCTGTTGGCATTGTGTGAAGATGCCTGTTTCACCATGACCTCAGCAACAGTAGGCATCATCCCAAATTCTGTTCTGTAAGATAATTTTATCTATGAAAATTTTTAATTAGTTGTCTGGAGACATCTTGAATAGATAACAGTGTATCCCTATCCCAGCCTCTTACCTGGTCAAGGCTGAGTGAGGCTTAGAGAATGCCTTAGGAGTTCAGATCTCAAGATTGACTGGACCATGAGAATGGAAACATGCCATTCATTAGAACAAAGGGTAAACCCAGATCTATTTTTATAGTCTTAATTGAAAGATCACTAGCCACTTCGATTACCACCATCTATAAAATGGGGACTTTTATGTCTGTCCCATGGAGGAATTTTGAGTAGAATTTCTTGGTGACCTGATACATCTGGATGTCTGCAGAGCTGCACATGTTACAGCTAATTACTAATATGTGCATGGGGAAGGGGGGTATAATTGTGTGGGAGCAGGGAATTAGACAGCTACTACTAGAAGCACCTTTTATGAGAAAGTAGGAAAGCGTGGATTAGATGTAGCTGAAGCAGGAGTGGATCATGATGGATGATTTAGAGAGCATGTGTAACCCTCTAGAGCAGCAGTCCCCAACCTTTTTGGCACCAGGGACCAGTTTCATGGAAGACAATTTTTCCACAGACTGGGGACGAGTCGGGGAAGGTGGTTTCAGAATGATTCAAGTGCATTACATTTGTTTCGTGCATACTAAGTCAGTTTAGTCATGTCCAACTCTGCGACCCAAGAGGCCAAGCTCTTCTGTCCATGGATTCTCCACAGGTGAATACTGGAGTGGGTTGCCATGCTGTCCTCCAGGAGATCTTCTTGACCTAGGGATTGAGCCCACATCTCTTTTGTCTCCTGCATTGACAGGCAGATTCTTTACCACAAGCCACCTGGAAAGCCCCATTATATTTGTTATGCCTCCATAGTCTGACAAGAGGTGGAGGTCTGGCAGAAATGCAAGCATTTGGGAGTGGCTGTAAATGCAGAAGCTTAGCTCACTCGCCTGCCTGCCTGCCACTTACCTCTTGATGTGTGGCCCGGTGCACAACAGGCCATGGACCAGTACCAGTCCCCTGGTACTGGGGACTGGGGACCCCTGCTCTAGAGTAGGCCTCACACTTCCTCAATTAGACCATATCAAGTTGTAGCTTCACCTAGAATGTAGTTATCAAAACTTTTCTTGCAACAGAATCACTTGGGGGGTTACTTTTCAATTATTTTGTATTGAAATATAGTTGATTTACAATGATTCAGATGTACAGCAAAATGATACAGATATATATGCAACAAAAAGATATATATATATATATGTATGTATGTATATGGGCCTCCTTGGTGGCTCAGAGGGTAAAGCGTCTGCCCGCAGTGCAGGAGACCTGGGTTTGATCCCTGGGTTGGGAAGATCCCCTGGAGAAGGAAATGGCAACCCACTCCAGTACTCTTGCCTGGAAAATTCCACGGATGGAGGAGCCTGGTAGGACTACAGTCCATGGGGTCTCAAAAAGTTGCACACGACTGAGGAACTTCATTTCTCTCATATATATATATTCTTTTTCAGATTCTTTTCCATTGTAGGTTATTATGAGATATTGACTGTAGTTCCCTGTGCTGTACAGTAGGTCCTTCTTATTTATCTCTTTCATATACAGTAGTGTGTATCTGTTAATCCCAGATTAACAGATTTGTGGCAAGGGACGGGGAGGGGTTTGTTGAGACATTGTTGAGTCCCACTCATAGAGTTTCTGATTAAGTAGGTGAGGTTGGACCTGAGAATTTGCATTCCTAATAGGCTCCCTGGTGACACTGATGCTGTGTTCAAGGGACCACTCTTTAAAAACCACTGGTCGAACTGCTGTAGTGGTTCAGTGGTTAAGACTCTGTGCTTCCACTGCGGGGGTGCAGATTTGATCCCTGGTTGTGGAACTCAGATCCCACATGCCTTGAGGAATGGCAAAAAAAAAAAAAAAAAACCCAAAAAACAAAACAAAAAACCCTACTAGTCTACAATATCCCTTTAGCAGTTTATCATTCTATCATGAAATTAAACCACCACCTGCTGTGGATTTGTGTTTTTTCAGTAGGAGGTAACCTAAATTTACATAATAGCAGTATTCAGTTCAGTTCATTTCAGTTGCTCAGTCGTGTCTGACTCTTTTTGATCCCATGAATCGCAGCACGCCAGGCCTCCCTATCCATCACCAACTCCCGGAGTTCACTCAAACTCATGTCCATCGAGTCGGTGATGCCATCCATCCATCTCATCCTCTGTCCTCCCCTTCTCCTCCTGCCCCCAATCCCTCCCAGCATCAGAGTCTTTTCCAATGAGTCAACTCTTTGCATGAGGTGGCCAAAGTATTGGAGTTTCAGCTTTAGCATCATTCCTTCCAATGAACACCCAGGACTGATCTCCTTTAGAATGGACTGGTTGGATCTCCTTGCAGTCCAAGGGACTCTCAAGAGTCTTCTCCAACACCACAGTTCAAAAGCATCAATTCTTCCGTGCTCAGCTTTCTTCACAGTCCAACTCTCACATCCATACACGACCACAGGAAAAACCATAGCCTTGACTAGACGGACCTTTGTTGGCAAAGTAATATCTCTGCTTTTCAATATGCTATCGAAGTTGGTCATAACTTTCCTTCCAAGGAGTAAGCATGTTTTAATTTCATGGCTGCAATCACCATCTGCAGTGATTTTGGAGCCCCCCAAAATAAAGTTTGACACTATTTCCACTGTTTCCCCATCTATTTCCCATAAAGTGATGGGACCGGATGCCATGGTCTTCGTTTTCTGAATGTTGAGTTTTAAGCCAACTTTTTCACTCTCCTCTTTCACCTTCATCAAGAGGCTTTTTAGTTCCTCTTCACTTTCTGCCATAAGGATGGTGTTATCTGCATATCTGAAGTTATTGATATTTCTCCCGGCAATCTTGATTCCAACTTGTGCTTCTTCCAGCTCAGCGTTTCTCATGATGTACTCTGAATAAGTTAAATAAGCAGGGTGACAATATACAGCCTTGACGTACTCCTTTACCTATTTGGAATCAGTCTGTTGTTCCATGTCCAGTTCTAACTGTTGCTTCCTGACCTGCATATAGGTTTCTGAAGAGACAGGTCAGGTGGTCTGGTATTCCTATCTCTTTCAGGATTTTCCACAGTTTATTGTGATCCACACAGTCAAAGGCTTTGGCAGAGTCAGTAAAGCAGAAATAGATGTTTTTCTGGAACTCTCTTGCTTTTACTATGATCTAGCGGATGTTGGCAATTTGATCTCTGGTTCCTCTGCCTTTTCTAAAACCTGCTTGAACATCTGGAAGTTCATGGTTCACGTATTGCTGAAGCCTGGCTTAGAGAATTTTAAGCATTACTTTACTAGCATGTGAGATGAGTACAATTGGGTGGAAATTTGAGCATTCTTTGGCATTGCCTTTCTTTGGGATTGGAATGAAAACTGACCTTTGCCAGTCCTGTGGCCACTGCTGAGTTTTCCAAATTTGCTGGCATATTGAGTGCAGCACTTTCACAGCATCATCTTTCAGGATTTGGAATAGCTCAACTGGAATTCCATCACCTCCACTAGCTTTGTTCATAGTGATGCTTTCTAAGGCCCACTTGACTTCACATTCCAGGATGTCTGGCTCTAGGTCAGTGATCACACCATCGTGATTATCATGGTCATAAAGATCTTTTTTGTACCGTTCTTCTGTGTATTCTTGCCATCTCTTCTTAATATCTTCTGCTTCTGTTAGGTCCATACCATTTCTGTCCTTTATCGAGCATTAAGCTTCACCAAAAAGCAATCTTCTAATTATTTCTCCGGGACATGGTGTTGTGTCTTTGGAAAACGTAAATACATTAAGTTTATCTCTGCATGATCCATATCTTCATCTGGTGTACACATGTAGTTGAATGTGTATTACATGGGCATTCCCAATATTGCAAAAAAGGAATATATTCTAGCCAATGTTAGCATTATCTCCTGCTTTTCAAGCAGAGCTCTTGAATTTAACAGTGATTTACAATGAAAAGTGAAATTCCAGCCTCATTTCAGGCAAGTGGAAGATCTCCTATCTCCAAATGCATGTCTGTGAGAACCCTGGGTCTGAGTGGCCTGGGAAAGATAACGGGATATTTCATAATTTCAGAGGGGACCTCAGCCCATAGACACTGAGCTGTAGTCAGTGAGTGGACAGCCCTGTTTGGTTCTGCCCTCTTCCAGGGAAATGGATTCAATCCAAACACATGAGCAGGCCAGAAAGCAGGATTATGTAATCACCTGGAAGCTCAGCCTGCCACTGAAGTTGTTGGAGGAACCTGTCACAGTCGGCTTGCCAAGGTCCCAGGGCCAGATGCCTTCTCTAGGATCATTCCCAAGTTGACACCTGGGCTTCTGGATAGCCAATGAGGTTCCACCAAGTGGAACAGAGGGCCCCAAGTTAGCCAGTGTGTTCCAATCAGAAAGAGTCACTCTCCATAGGAGAGGAAAAATCCCGCACAACAGGAAGTGGCAGGGAAAAGAAAGAGACGCAGACGTCCTATTAGATAACCATCTCCAAACATGACTTATTAAGCATGCAGCATTTTGATGCTGTTCTCTGGGAACCCAGATGCATCTTAGACATTTCCTTCCCGAGTTTACTTTAAAAATTTTTTAAACGCTTTTTGAAGGGAGGGAAACAAATGTCCTCATTCAATAGAGATTTATTTTAGCAGCAATGGAGGATTAACTTGTGATGAGGTCATTCCGTGTGAAACAGTTCTGAAAAAGAGTGAGTGCTAGTGCCTAATTTAGATATGATTACATTCTTCTTGACTTAAATCATATGAGAAGGATGGACAAGAAGACAGGAAAGAGGAAGGCGATTGGAAGAAAAGGGAAGAAACAGGGTATCAGTTGAGCTTTTCAATAAGTGATTGCAAATAGTTATTGAGTTTGGAACTACTTTGTTCCAAAACTCTATGTGTGTGTGGGGTGGGGAGACTTTATACTGATTACACATTCTGGGTGGGTCATGTATCCCTGTATTTGCACAAATGCCTGAGATATGGTCTTAAAAACAATGACTAATGTTTTAAAAAATGGTATTTTTATGTATTCAGGATGGAAGCATCACACACAAAAGGATAGTCCATCCACAATGTTCCCTTACCTCTGAGGGTGTGTGCATTGAATGTTCTAAGGTACCAGGAGGTGATTAAAGCTTGTGGGGAAGTGCTGAATCTGTCTTGGAAATAAACCATGCTGATTTGTTCTAAGTGAGTAAGAGGCTTCCCTGAGCCTTCAAGAGACAGTCTGTATTAGACAGTCTGATTTATGCTGCACCATGACTACATTACACTGGCTGAGGTAGAGGGAGCCATCACCCCAAGTTATTAAAGCTGTTCATTTCTCCATAGTGCTCTGTGATACCTAGGATTTCCATGTAAAAGAGAAAATAGCTGTTTTCCTTTCTACATATTTAGCCTGGGATTCAACTTCTACATCCATCTGAGTAGTACACAGAGCTCAGAGAAACAGAGGCACTGAAATGTAGATCCTGTTTGACTAAAGACTTGGAATATGAATAATCTGCAACATAGGATTTTTTAAAATTTATTTATCTTCAACTTTTTCTATTTTCTGCTACCAAGAAGCAGAAGGTAGGATGTGGTTTAAAATTTCATCTTCAAGAAGCAGAAGTGACCTGGGTTATCTCAGTTCAGCAGTAACACATGGGCGAGCTGACAATTCACAAAGGAAAATAGGCGCCTTGGGCTTCCTGAGTATGAGGGAAGGAATCCAAGGCTCACCCCTGTACCCTTGGATTGATGGGTTGGTTCATTGGTTTGTCTAGTTTCTCTGCAGCATCCTGGTTGGATAAAAGGAAAAGAAAAAATTTCATATCTATTATTTGTGTTATGTACTGAAGCCAAAGTTACTCACGGTGTGTTCTTTGTCTATCCTGCTGCTGCTGCTGCTGCTGCTAAGTTGCTTCAGTCGTGTCCAACTCTGTGCAATCCTATAGACGGCAGCCCACCAGGCTCCCCCATCCCTGGGACTCTCCAGGCAAGAACACTGCAGTGGGTTGCCATTTCCTTCTCCAATGCATGAAAGGAAAAGTGAAAGTGAAGTCTCTTGGCCATGTCCGACTCTTAGCGACCCCATGGACTGCAGCCTACCAGGGTCTGCCATCCATGGGATTTTCCAGGCAAGAGTACTGGAGTGGGGTGCCATTGCCTTCTCCGTTATCTATCCTATTTGCTGGGAATTAAAGGAATTGCATTTTTATGGTGGAATCAAGATAGGGATAGAAAGGTACCTAAATGATACCCACAAGTTTGAAAATGGGCCTGGCTGTATCTCAGTTTAATACAGAGGATTTCCTTATCCAGGGAGAAAGGAGGGCCATCAAAATATTTATGTGGTCTATTGATGCTAGAGGGTGATGTTTATTGCCATGGGATGAGGTTATTAACCTTATCACTTGTTTCCCTTCCACTGAGTCAAGTTTACTTCCTATTTCTATCAAGATTTGTCTTTATTCCTGCATTTCTCTGTCCGGGTACCTTCATTTATCTGCCTTCACATGCAGACCTAGGCAGATCAACCCTGAATTAGGGTTGATCTAATTGGGTTGATCTAATAGGGTTGATCTCTTGTGATATAAGCAAAAGATGGAAGTGAGGCAAGAATCCTGCTATAGAATCAAGATCTCTGCTGTGATGGGCTATTCTCATGTCCCATCTGACCCGTCCCTTTGAGTTCTGTGTGTCTTCAGGTTCCTTACCACATGATTTCTCACTACCATTCGCCCTCTTCTCTAGTTTGATTGTAGATACATGGAGTACACGTATTATATTCACATCATGTAGAATAAGAGATTGGGGGAGTCCTTGGGGCCAGCTGTTTAGTTAAAATCCTAGCTCTTCCCACACTTTGGCTGTTCAACTTTGAGCACTTACCCCATCTACGTGTGCCTCAGTTTCCTCACCACAAAATGAGAATAACGGAAGGACCTAATGCACTATTGTGATGCTACCTAACTGAGCTAAGACACAAAGCGCTGTGAAAGGCACTGGGCACATACTAAGTGCTATATAAGTGCTTATGGTCGTTAGTTTCCACTACGACTATTTGACCTTATGCATCTTATTTGATGATTAAAGCTGCTGTTGTGCGTTCACCTTGTGTTTCTTTCAGGTCATCTGCTCAGTTGTTTCCACCTTGCAGCATGTGCTGTGGTTTTTCAGATTGCAATTTCTCATCCTGATTCGGTATCCTGGTTATCTAAGAAAACAGACTTTGCTGATTACTCTGGAGAAACTGTACTTTCCCCTTTTTTAATGTAACGTTCTCAATGTTGGAGGCTACAATATAGGTTTGGTTCTCTGAAAGCAGGAAGTAAGTCTTATATCGAGTGATTTAGGCTATTGTGGGATGTTGTTGTGAGATGCACACCTGCATAAGGGAGGGGAAGAATTTGGACAGGACACAAGGAGAAGGTGATTGATGATGCAGGCCCAATAGAGCCCCAGCCAACCCTGCAGGCAGCTGGGGAATGCATATGGCCTTGGAGTGACCCAAGTCAACTCGGAATTTCTTGACCTTCATATTCCTACATGGATCAGTAACTGAAGATGAACCACTTTGGAAAGGATGGGCCACTGGGTGAGGCAAATCCTGAGGAACTGGCTGATGGAGGCTCTCTGCTGCTTGTAGAGGGATCTAGCAGTGCAAGCACACAGGTTAAATTCTCACTAAAAGATGCAGCCTTTCCAGGAAGACGTACCACAATATCTCTTGTAAAGACTTCACAGCTTACTCAAACACCTGTTACTGAAATAGGGTGGGGAAGAAAAGGAGGTCACCCAAGGACCTGAAGGAAGGAAGGATGGCAGGGAAGAGGGATACATGGAATAGAACAGAGGTTTATGTTATTGTAAGAAGTGGGGCTCAGTGGGAAAAAGAGGAAACCAAGTAGAATCTTCACATGAGAGGGGCTGATGGCAATCTGGTAAGTGTTAAGGGACTTGTGTAGAAACGTGCCATTCCACTTGCATTTGTTTTTTGAGGCTTTCAGAAGTGTTAGTCATTTAGTCATGTCTGACTCTTTGTGCAAAGAGTTTGTGCAAAGAGTTCCAAAGAATAGCAAGAAGAGATAAGAAAGCCTTCTTCAGCGATCAATGCAAAGAAATAGAGGAAAACAACAGAATAGGAAAGACTAGGGATCTCTTCAAGAAAATCAGAGATATCAAAGGAATATTTCATGCAAAGATGGGCTCGATAAAGGACAGAAATGGTATGGACCTAACAGAAGCAGAAGATATTAAGAAGAGATGGCAAGAATACACAGAAGAACTGTACAAAAAAGATCTTTATGACCAAGATAATCACCATGGTGTGATCACTGACCTAGAGCCAGACATCCTGGAATGTGAAGTCAAGTGGGCCTTAGAAAGCATCACTATGAACAAAGCTAGTGGAGGTGATGGAATTCCAGTTGAGCTATTCCAAATCCTGAAAGATGATGCTGTGAAAGTGCTGCACTCAATATGCCAGCAAATTTGGAAAACTCAGCAGTGGCCACAGGACTGGCAAAGGTCAGTTTTCATTCCAATCCCAAAGAAAGGCAATGCCAAAGAATGCTCAAACTACAGCACAATTGTACTCATCTCATATGCTAGTAAAGTAATGCTCAAAATTCTCCAAGCCAGGCTTCAGCAATACGTGAACTGTGAACTTGCTGATGTTCAAGCTGGTTTTAGAAAAGGCAGAGGAACCAGAGATCAAATTGCCAACATCTGCTGGATCATGGAAAAAGCAAGAGAGTTCCAGAAGAGCATCTATTTCTGCTTTATTGACTATGCCAAAGCCTTTGACTGTGTGGATCACAATAAACTGTGGAAAATTCTGAAAGAGATGGGAATACCAGACCACCTGATCTGCCTCTTGAGAAACCTATATGCAGGTCAGGAAGCAACAGTTAGAACTGGACATGGAACAACAGACTGGTTTCAAATAGGAAAAGGAGTTCGTCAAGGCTGTATATTGTCACCATGTTTATTTAACTTATATGCAGAGTACATCATGAGAAACGCTGAGCTGGAAGAAGCACAAGCTGGAATCAAGATTGCTGGGAGAAATATCAATAACCTCAGATGTGCAGATGACACCACCCTTATGGCAGAAAGTGAAGAGGAACTCAAAAGCCTCTTGATGAAAGTGAAAGTGGAGAGTGAAAAAGTTGGCTTAAAGCTCAACATTCAGAAAATGAAAATCATGGCATCCAGTCCCATCACTTCATGGGAAATAGATGGGGAAACAGTGGAAACAGTGTCAGACTTTATTTTTCTGGGCTCCAAAATCACTACAGATGGTGACTGCAGCCATGAAATTAAAAAACACTTACTCCTTGGAAGGAAAGTTATGACCAACCTAGATAGCATATTCAAAAGCAGAGACATTACTTTGCCAACAAAGGTTCATCTAGTCAAGGCTATGGTTTTTCCTGTGGTCTTGTATGGATGTGAGAGTTGGACTGTGAAGAAGGCTGAGCGCCGAAGAATTGATGCTTTTGAACTGTGGTGTTGGGAGAAGACTCTTGAGAGTCCCTTGGACTGCAAGGAGATCCAACCAGTCCATTCTGAAGGAGATCAGCGCTGGGATTTCTTTGGAAGGAATGATGCTAAAGCTGAAACTCCAGTACTTTGGCCACCTCATGGAAGAGTTGACTCATTGGAAAAGACTCTGATGCTGGGAGGGATTGAGGGTAAGAGGAGAAGGGGACGACAGAGGATGAGATGGCTGGATGGCATCACTGACTCGATGGACATGAGTCTCAGTGAACTCCGGGAGTTGGTGATGGACAGGGAGGCCTGGCATGCTGCGATTCATGGGGTCGCAAAGAGTCAGACATGACTGAGCGACTGATCTGACTCTTTGTGGCCCACTAGCTGGGCTCCTCTGCCATGGGATTTTCCAGGCAAGAATATAGGAGTGGGTTGGCATTCCCTTTTACAGGGATCTTCCCGACCCAGGAATCAAACCCAGATCTCCTGCACTGCAGAGAGATTCTTTACCATCTGAGCTACCAGGGAAGCTTGGGAAGCCACCAGGGAAGTTGCTAATAGAAACTGGTGGGTTTACAGTAATCAATCCTCTTTTGCCTGGACTAAGGGGTTTCCCAGGATGCTTGTCTTTTAGTATTAAACTTTTGTCCTAAGTGGGTTGATACCAGCTGTTTTCCAAACTACCTCATGGAGTTAAAACTGAAGCCATGGAATAACGCAAGGGCAGAGGGTTGGGAAACCATGGGAAAGCATTTTTCTGTTTAGAGTGACAGGGAACAGACACATTATTGATGGTTCTTACAGTGCCTCACGTGGACTTGGCAGCTCATAAATACAGATCAAGAGGAAATGGAACATGAGGGCAATGAATTAAAAGAGAAAATGATTTGGAACAAACTGCTGAGGACTGGGAAAGAATAGTAAAATAGGGAATAAATCTAAAATGCAAACCAGAGCTAAGTGTCATAATGCACCGAGATACTTACAGTGTCAGAGGGTTCGGGCTAGGTCCTAAGCCAGTGTCTTTGGTTCAGATCAGGGTGCTCCTGTGCCCATGTGTATCATGGAACACCCCTCTCTCTGCACTTGTCCTCACCTCACATATTCTGGAATATCCTTTCCTTCTTTCCTCCTACTCGCTCACCAGAGGGGTGATGTGTTATTCAAAGTTAGTGACAAGCCCACTTCTACCCTCTGACATATCCATACTTCTCCCCTCCAGAAGGAATGAGTTTCTCCTAGGACTGGATGTGTTGTAGGGGTGGTTTGGAAGTTTGGGTGTGGGAGTGGGGGTGGGGCATGCTTTTACCTGCTTTGGAGAGTACATTTGTAGGGGTTGCTTCCAAGACCCAAAAAGTTTGCTGGAAGCATGTTGTCTCTGCATTGAAATGAGAGCAAGACCTACTTACTTTGTTTCCAAACTATGTAATGTGTTCCAGGAAAGACTGATAAGCTGTTATGCTTCACTAATTGTGACCTTTGGACTTTCTGACCTCATACAGACCATAGTTCACACTCAGTCAACAATTACATCTCCAGTGAAGAACTGGGCTCCCCCAGGAACTAGTTCTTTGTATCCAGAAGCTGGTACATCATGCTCCCCTCCCTGTATTTTATTGTCGGGTTGCCTTCACTTCTCTAACACACAATCTCAGTTATTCTCTCTGGGCCTTAGAGCAGTGCCTCTACAGGTTGATTTTATTTTTATGAAAATAGGGATTGAAATATCTTTTTAAGTGTATTTTTCCATTATATCTCCCAATCAGTAGAAATCCAAGGAATGTTCTATGAGTGTTCATAGCTGCTCAGATTCCAAAATAAAATAGAGCCTGGAATTCAGGAGGTGCTCAATGAAGATTTGCTGTGTACACTGTAAACTGCTTCATGTAATGTTTTGTGAATGACTCAATGGGTGAATGAGCAAATACAATTGCAGATTAAAAGATAGTGATTTTGAAGATTAGTGCTTCCATGTAGCCCTCAAGTTCATATGACATTTGTTAGACGATAATGTATTATTTTCTCTGGACTTTCAACATATTGTTCACCATTATTAAGTGATGCTGATTGCATCTTGGGGAAATAGGTGGAAATGATCATATGCATCTGACATATGATTTCGAAGAGGGTGTTGAAGAAGGAAAAGGAAGAAGACAAAGAAGAAAGACAGTCAGGTTTCCTTATCTGAGACTCTGATGCCCACATCCCCGCCACCCCACCTCCCATTCAAGCCTGTCACTAGCATCCCAAGTTGGATCAATCTTCCTACCTGCTAACTTTAGGCCTCCAGTGACTTTAAGTCTCCTTCTCTAACTGGAACAAACAGCTTGTGCATGCCTAGTACCAGGCTGGCACAGAGCGAACTACTGACACACAGAAACATGGTCTCTGCATCAGGATGACAACGATCTGCTTGGGAGCTAAGAGCTTCCTGCAGAAGGCAAATGTGAACACACAGGTCCTTGCTGTGCATCATTAAGTGCCAAACTGGGTGATGCCGAGGGTACGGGGCCAAGGAGCTCAGAGGGCAGAGGTCCAATATAGGATGAAGTAAACGGGGAAAGCATGATTTCATTTAGCTCAATTCATCCAGCCCCACCTGTAAAATGTATGTCTTCTCTCTTCTCTTTTCTGCAGGTGGGAGTTGGGAGGGCTGGCAGGATGGTCTGTAGGACCTCTCCAGGGACACTACGCTCTGAACTGTTGTATGTCACTAAATTCTGCCCAAGATTTCATTTCAAAAGTGTCCTATTGCTAAAATAACATTCCCAAGGCTCCTTATTATATTGACTACACTCGTCTTAGAAAACAAAGAATTTATCTTTTTATTGAAGTATAGTTAATTTGCAATGTTGTGTTAGGTTCAAATGTACAGAAAAATGATTCATGCAATATTGATTCATACTTATACATATACATATGTGTGTGTATTATACACACACACACACATATACATATACATACACACATGTTCTTTTTTCACTTTTCCGTTATAAGTTATAAGATATTAAGTGTAGTTCCCTGTGCTTTTCAATAGGTCAGTAACATCATTTTTATATTTATTCCAAAGGCATTAGCTATATTCTTAGGTGGTTTCTAACCTAACAATAGCATCTCGTGACCTTGATCAATAGGATTGGCATTACTACAATTTGTCAAAATAAGAAGTGATAACCAATAAATGGAATCGTTATTCTCCTTTGTTAATAGCCTCTGCTTTAAAATAATTTCCTCACCAGCAGATTTTTAGGTTTCAAAATAGATTATTGTACCTGGAAAAGGCTTAATCTGTTTTAAATCAGTTCCCCTGGATTTACATAAGGTATAAAATCTAAAAGAGCAGTGATGACAGAGCTGAGGGCTTTACTGCCTCCAAAGGTCTTAGAGCTTAGAGTTCAGTCCCTTAGCCTTTCTGACTTCTCCGGAGAATTATGGAGGCTTTTAACATTTAATTTAATTTTTTTTTTTTTTTTTTTTTGGCCACGCTGCTTGCAGAATCTTAGTTCCCTGATCGGGGATTGAACCCTGGCCCTTGTCACTGAAAGTGCGGCATTCCAACCACTGGGCCACTGGGGAATTCCCTACATAGGCTTTTAATACCACAGTTTCCTGAACAAAAGGTCATATCTCCACACCACAGTAAGCTTTGTCTGGGCATGTGAGGAAAGAAGAGGCACCGACTTTTGGCAGCGAAGAGGGTGGTGAAGAGGCCAAATGTGCACCCTGGCTGCTTGCATGATGACCACTGCTTCCCAGGTCTGTCCTGGACCTGGCCATGCTGCCTGGGGCCCAGCCTGTTCGCCGCATCCCCTGCAGTGTGGGCCTGGGTTTCCACAGGTGTTCTTCACACCTGAGCTTGTTGCTCTCTTGTGCCCCCACCCCTGAGTCTCTGCCCTTGCTGTTGACTTCCCAGGACTGTTTAGTTGGGGACACGCTACACAGATGGCTGCCTCTCTCGTTGATCTGTAAGGCATGCTTTCTAATGGGCCTTTGAGGAATATTTGCCACAAAAATAAGGTGTTTCTGGGGCCTAAAATATTAGGCTACCAGAAAAAAGAACTCCTGGCTGTGTATGTGTGTGTGTGCACTTCCAAAGGAAACTAAAAGGAGGAAAGAAGAGGCATACCCCTCCTCCAGTCCTCCCCTCCAGCACACCCCTGAACCCACTTTCCCTACCACGGTCCCCTCTTTTGTCTTTTCAACGTAAGAGGCTTCATCAGCATGAAAGGAGGAACGCTGGGGCCTCTTGAGCTGGCCCAAGCAATCCAGGGCTCTGCTGACATTTTGGGCAAAAGTAGGCAGGGATTTCCAAGCCTGGGCATTGTCCCCTGGGGACCCACGTTACCTCTCCTCTGGGGCACCTTCTTCCTGGGCATCCTAGCTGTTAACAGCCTTTCCTCTAGGCTTTGTGTCCCATCCCTGGCTAATGTCCAGGGCTGGTAAGATGAGATGGGAGCAGGGCTAGTATGTGCCAGAGCCCCAGGTTTCAGGAACCACAGGGATCTTACTGTCAATGCCATTCAGGGCAGGTTTTATCAAAGACATTAATCACCCAGTAATCCTGGTGGCAGGCATCGAGCTGGGAAAGCCAGTGGCTGTCCCCATCCCCTTCCTTTCCTGAGAGCTTATCTCTGATTGTAATGGCCTCTCCATAGCTGGTGAAAATTGAACTCAGGGCCTTTTTCTTTAGACAATAACCACAGACCACAAAATCCTCTCACTTTACAGACAGTTGTGTCCCTGAGGCCTCCCGTGGGTTCTGGTTTCATAAAGACTCAGTTCTCAGGTTAGAAGGAATGCAATGTGCATCTCCCAGTTTACTGAATCTACACAAATCTCTGAAGCAGCACCGCTGCACATGGCTTGCAATTGCAGACTTTAATGCTGTGCACTGATTTGTATAAAATCAAGGTTGGGGAGGGTTATGGCCCCCTCCTTACCCTCACAGACTCTCACCCAGCCCTTTTTATCTGGGTCCTGCAAAGTAGTTGAAAATGTCAGACTCACAGTATGCACTGTCAACATCACAGTGAAGAAGCTGAAATCAAATCCTTCAGCTTCTGAGGTGGTACTTTACGCTTACACACAGGCCTTTCATCAGAGCCTCCAGCACCTTAGGGAGCATTAACCCTTGCTGTACCTCCTGGGCTTGGGCCTGGAGCACGAGCTGGTGAAGGCACATGTATTGGGGGAGGGGAGTAGCACCCCATTTCCACGGCGAGCCCCAGGTCAATTGTCACAGATGCTCAATTTTTTTTAATCTCTTCCCTCTACCTCCTCTTTCAAGGGGCATCTACCCTATCACATGCAAAGGCTCCTGGTGTCCCAAGGGTGTCAACAACCTAATAAATAGGCTGCCTATGTGTTGAGAGCACCGGCAAGCGGCCCCCTCTCTCCCATTGAAAAAGGAAAAAAAGCATTTCTAGGCTTGAAAAGTGATCTATCACGAATGCATCTAAGCTTCCGTTATGGGAGTAACCTGAACTTTGTTGGACTTCACACTTTATGGTTTACTCTTGTTTTTGTTGGATTTATGTATGGGGGATGGTGGTGACATCAGCAGTGAGAAAAGCCTGTGAATGACTTTATCCAATGACATGTCGGGGACCATCCCTGTGACACCTGCTGTGTGTTTTCCAAGTTGCCCATGGTCCCCCAACTTTGTGTAAGGTGTGATCTATTGTTGGTGAGAGTTACCAGGAATTTACTGTTTGATCCCAGTGCTCATTCTGGGGAAACATGGCCCTGATCTTTATCAATGTCTGATCTTAGATGAAAGGGTCATATATTTACTTCTCTTGGTATAAACAGTGTTTCTTAAAATACAATCAGAGGTCCACATGCATGAGAATGATGTGGATCACTTTCTAAATATGCTGATTTTCAGGCCCCCAGGGACTTATACTCTTCAAAACCATGGTTATTTGTTTAGGAAATGCTGGAGTGTTCCTGTGTTACTCCTCCTCACATCTCTGCTTCCTATTTCTGATCCTGTTAACTTTTATAGGGCAGACTCGCTGGCCACAGGCTGTTTCTTAAGCTCTGGTAGAACCATTACCACCACCATAAGCAAAGGAACCAGAGTTACTGAAGGTTCTCAGCATGAAGGGAAACAGGCTGTAAACATGATGAAATGCCTGCCTCCAATATTTTCTCCTTCCTGTATCTGGATCTTGTGCATCTCCAAGGGCATGGAACACTTACTCCATCATGATACTGTGGGACTAAGCCCTGGGAAATGAGTCCTATGGTCTTTGAGGCCTATAATACATCTCCTCTAAGAGGCAAGCAGAGGGCCTGGGCTATAGAAAGCAGCAGTAGTCACACTAGTTCAAGACTGAAGTCTGAAGGTCACTGCCATCTATCTGTGTATAGAATTCAGAACTGAGTAATGAAGGCTCTGAGTGTGTGCATGCTAAGTGGCTCAGTCGTATGAACTGTTTACAACCCTATGGACTGTAGCCTGGCAGGCTCCTCTGTACATGGGGATTTGCCAGGCAAGAGTGCTGGAGTGGATTGCCATGCCCTCCTCCAAGGGATCTTCCTGACCCAGGGATCAAACCCATATCTCTTATGTCCCCTGCATTGGCGGGCGGGTTCTTTACCACTAGTGCCACCTGGGAAGCCCATAATGATGACTACATGCTTTTAATCCAAGTTGCCATTATTCATATTGGTTTAACAACTCTCTTTTCAATGTTTATAATCCTCAGAGGGATCTAGGGATTCTAGGCATTCCCCAGGACACTGGAAGGTCAGGCAGAGTTGAAATGGTGGAAATTATTATCTGTGTGATTAGAGTCAAATCACTTCAGTAACATCTCTCTCTGAGCCTCAGTTTCCTTGGTTGTAAAAGGGAACAGGTAATGAAAGTATGTAACTCACTAGGATATTTTAAACTGGATGATGTATTTAAAGCAAATGGCACATATCCATCCTTAATAAATGGCAGTAGTTATACGTGTTTATCAGGATGAGAAGGGTAGATGCATGTGTGCTCAGTTGTGTCTGACCTTTGCAACCTTATGGTCTGTAGCCCACCATGGAATTTCCCAGGCAAGAGGACCAGAGTGAGTTGCCATTTTATTCTTCAGGGGATCTTCCAGACCCAGGGATCAAACCCACATCTCCTGCATTGACAGGCAGATTCTTTACTACTGAGCCACCAGGGAAGCCCAAGGTAGAGGGGGGATTAGATCCTGGAGGTAGAAACTGTATCTGAGGACAGTCTTGATAGTTGCCATCACCAGCAAGCACCTCCAAAGCAGGTCTTGGCTATGATTCACATCTTGCAGATATGATTACCATCTCCGACTTTCCAGTTTAAGACAGAAAACACTTAAACGTGAAGAATACAGCATAACACTTTAAAATAATGAACAGGTGAAGAGACACATATATACCTGTTGTAACTGCCCAGCCGTTCCCCACCAGGGAGAGCAGCCTGATGGAGAGAGAGGAAATTGCCTGAATGAAGAACTAGAAGGCACTGGAAGGGGAGCCGGGCCAAGCATCTCAGCAGGTGGAAGTAATTTTGGCAGCAGTGTTAATGATCACCTGGTCAAGGTGGGGAAGCAAGCCCTGCCCACTCCCTTTTCCCTTATTTGTTTTTATCCTGAATTGTGAAAGTGTTAGTCGCTCAGTTGTGTCCGACTCTACAACCCCATGGACTGTAGCCTGCTAGGCTCCTCTGTTCATGGGATTCTCCAGGCAAAAATACTGGAGTGGGTTGCCATTCCCTTCTCCAGGAGATATTCCTGGCCCAGGAGTCAAACCCAGGTCTTCTGCATTGTGGGATGGATTCTCTACTGTCTGAGCTACCAGGGAAGACTGGTACAATTACAATTCAGGGAATCCTGAATTGTAAGTCAAGTTAAATGCTTGTTTTTAACTCTCAGTTGGGAAAGTGTGACCCTATCACACTCAAGGGGCTCCAAATGTGCTTTTAAGTAGAATCAGCCCTCAGAATCCTAAGATATGTGGATGAATAGATCATAAAAAACAAGCATGAAATATGGCTGTGCTTTCATTTTTTTCTTGAAATGATTACAGACATAAGGCATCTTCTCACTAGAAAGTAAGATAAGGCTCCAGTATGTTTTCTCTAGAGGAATGGAAATAGTGCTTTGGGAAATCTATCTTACCTTGGAGGAAATCTTCAGTGATTTTTTTACTGGTATTTTTTTCCTTAAAGAAAAATGTAGTATCTAATATATAGCTTATCTTTGTTACATTCTACTATGGAGGCCTGGAGGCTGTATGTAGGGGAGACAGAGCTGTGTTGGGCATCATAACTCCTGACCACTGACTTTTTCAAAGTCCCGAGCCCCCTTGTAATAAAGCCCCGAAGACTGTGTACATTAGACTTTCCTAACCTCCCTCACTGGAGAGTTCCTTAATGTTACACCAGCCATGACAAGGATCTGGGTAAACCTGTGTCCTTACCAGGTTCCTGAGTTTCCCTCCAGAGCTTGCTGGCAATCAGTGAACTGAACCAAAGCGGTTCTTGCTTGTCTTACCTTAAAACTCCAGTTGTCAAACAACAGTTGCACAACGGAAAGGTCAGCACTTTATGCTCTGAGCACTTAACTTTAATCATTTCTTAAAGTGGACAGAGTCCAAGAGGTTTTCAAATTAGTCCTTAAATGTAAAGGAAAGGAGGTCGGGCATTCCATCAAGAATAAAAGCCCAGTGCCTGTTCTCCTTTGTTACCCCAATCCATCCCCCATACTGCTGTATCCTAATAGACATGTCACAGGTCTGCAACCGATCACTAGATCTTTATTAAACACCTACTATATGCCAGACATTTGTTGAAGGAATAGCTAGGTTTTTCTTTATGATTTATTTTGAAAATTGCACAATCATATATTTACTTTTATTATTTTTTAAGTAACAAAAGTGGAACACATTCATTTTTTAAAAAAAGTTAAACGACACAGAAAAATTCCCCAGAGATAACCACTGCTGATAATGTGCATAATTCTTCCTATCATATGCAATGATTTTCTGTATTCAGTCAATAAGCTACCTACTTCTTTCCATGTCAGTATATGCGCTGTTAGCTCAATTTTTTCAACCTCTTCTAAGTTTTTTTTTTCCTACTATACATGTACCACAATTTGTGTGACTTATCTTTTCTCATATTAATGAATATTTATGGTGTCTCTACTTCATTGGCTTACAAAGAATGTTGCAAAGAACATTATTGAGCTTATATCCTTAGGCTCTTTTGTGAGCATATGTGCGGGGTCACTTTGGAAAAGAGGAATTGTTGGGTGTCAGTGTTTGTACTTAAAAAACTTTAGGTACTTCTAATTTGCTTTCCATAAATAGAGTTTATTTAAACCTGTAAGTAGCATAAAAATAGGTACTATCTTTAACCGATTCCTACATGAAAGTGAACTATTTGGGGACCTTAATACCGTACCAAATCAATAATAATCAGTGCTCTTTGAAAAAACAGTTTTTGGAAGTGGCAAAGAGCATCCACTCACATGGTAACAGGGGGGTGCAAGTTAATTATTTTCCAAGGGCAGGGAGAGTGCTTATCTAAACATACATCCCATTCCATGGGCTCTGCTAACCTTGTTCCTGCCTTGGCCCTCAAAGTCCTCCTCCCCCCATTTCTGCTTAAGATTCATGATGGCAGGAGGTATGGGTATAAACAAATAACACAATGGCTGCCCTCAAAGACCTTTCAAAGTGACTTGGGGAGACAGAAACACAGATGGCAAAAAAACAAGCTAAAAATATATCAGTATATAAAAAGCAGCAAATAAATATAAATAGTCAGCATCATTATAAGCAGTTCAGAGGAAGGAAGGAAAACAGTGGGCTAGGGTGTCCCAGCTTCATGGCAGGGATGTGATATAGGGTTTGTGGATTTCTCAGGTTGGGGTTGGGGGAGAAAAACCATAGAAACCACCAGTAAGAATCAGTTCACAGAAGAAGGGAGATTCCTTGAGAGAGCAAATAGCAGGGGAGGCACCCATTTTTATCTTGCAAATTGGAAGTGGGTGGGGCTTATAGTACTTCTTGAGATAATTAGAGATACTTGGCAGAGATGATTTTTTGATTTGATTTTTGGTGTGATGAGAGTGGTGTAGGAAGGTGATTAGGAATCTGAAGAAGCCTTTCTCAGAATAGAATGCCCTGATTTGCATATACATAATTTGGGGTACATTTCAGGGAGTCCTACCCCCAAGTTGAAAAACTTTATAGTATACCTGAAGAGTTTCATCTTTGCTAGGACAAGCCATCTAGGAAAAAAAAGTCAGCCAGGTACACACACACACACACACACACACGTATCACTCAAGGAGGTGTATATATATATATATATGCATATATGCATATATACATACGTATATATGTCACAGTAAAAGTTGTTAGGCAATATAAGATATAAGTAATCATTATGTTGTTGTTACACAGTTAGGCAATATAAGACGTAACTAATATTCATTTACTCATGAATCATCAAACTCTGAAGCTGACTGGAAACAGGTGGGTAACAACTTGTCAGGGGCCCACTGGCTCCCTCATGGCTTCAGCTTAGCCAGCGTCAGTCGGAGGAGGTGATTCTCTGCCTTTCTCAGAAGAAAGGATCTGACCTGAGGGAAACCAGGCTCCTGAAAATTTGAATCAATGGAATTATTTACGCTTGCATCACCGGAATCCGCTCCGAGATGCCGATTTTGTTGCAGAAAAGATACTCTTGCTCCCCACCCCCTCCTTTCTTTTTGACAGTCAGTTAATAAAGACTCAACAATAAGCAGCTGCCAGTGATGTCATGTGGGACTTTGTCCACGGAGCTTGTATTTACAAGCTCAGAGCAACCACGGAGCCGCAGCCGGGGGAGCAGCGGACTCTCGGCAAACTTGCTCTGAATTCGCGGTAGCAACTTTTGCTGCTGCTTTGGCTGTTCAGGAAAACTGGCGTGTTCTCTGCGCCCAGCCTTTTCAGGCTTCACAAATAAACAGAGGATCAACTCGGGAGGAAATGTTTAACTGGAGAGAGTTGCAGTTCCTGTGTTTGTCTCCAGGGCTGTGAGATGTGTTGACTGCAGAGCTGACGACAAGTAAGACTGTTGGAATTGTTTTAAAACTCTTGTAACAGTTTTTCGTATTTATATGGCTTGCTTTGCTTTTAAAGTGAGATGATGAGGTGTTTGTATTTCTCTGGGCTCTCTCGCTGCCGCAACAAGAATGCATTTGTTTCAAGTAGTAATTACAGTGCACTGAAGTTGATGGGGTAGGTGCAGAGAACTTGCACGTAGCTGATAACAAGATACCGAGTTCCTGATACTCATTTGCCTCTGCAGGGAGGTTGTAATTTTTTTTTTTTTAATGAGAAGCAACCAACCATACAGAAAACTATTAGCTTGACCTAGGAATTTTAGTAGAAAACTGTAAAGACTGATTTTTAATTAACTGTTTGTGTTGGAAAGGAAAACACACTCTTGTTTTTATTCTCTGATTCTTTCTGTGGTTTATAGATTTTAATGTGTGTGTGTTCAATGTCTACTTCTCTTCTTGATTACACCCTCCTTCCAAACACGCACAAACTCATTCATTCTGAGGGAATATGAACCTCTAGACAAATGTTTTGCAATGGAAACCATTTCTATCTGGATTTCTTCCCTTTAGGTATCTGGAGAAATGTTCGCTGTTCTGACTTGCCCTCAGAGATGGGAACCTGAATGAAGGTGCTACTGAAAAAGTCAAACTTTGACACTCAGCTCTGTGGGGATGGGAGACCCACATCCTTGCTTTCACTTTCTTCCAATTCTTTCAAACTCTCTGAACACATTCTTTGGGGAATTGGAAGGGTGGGCTCTGTGTACCGCCAGCCTGGACCAGAGCTCCCTCTCATTACGGCTGCCAGGCGCTGCCTGGAAGCACTGCATCAGAGCCACGTGGATTTGTCTTTCGGCTGCATGCTTCCAGATGCAGGGCTTGCACCTGAGCGCCTGCGGTTCAGCTGCTTGTAATCAGTAGCACATTCTGGCCGATGCCTGCCATCCAGTCCTGACAGCCCTGCCACATGGATTGGCAAGTGGCTGTTAGCCTGTTACCTCCTGCACGTGAGCCCCATGACTTGATCCAGGAGACCTGGCTGGTCCTCAGTTCAGCAGCTCTGTCACCAGCCCACAAGAGCAGTGACAGCCTTTCCCTTTTTCTCTGGTCTCAGAATTGAAAAAGTCAGTGCCCAAAAGCTCCTAAAATATCCTACAGTTTTCAGTGGAATTCTGATATGGGCAGCCTCCTCGTGCATGTTTGTCAGCTCCAATTTTTTCCATCAGAGCACACTCTCTTGGACATGTTTTTTTTTTTTTAATTTTATTGAAGTGTATTTGATTTATAATGTTAATTTCTGCTATATAGCAAAGTGACTCAGTTATATATATATATATATATATATATATATATATACACACACACACACACATAATTTTTTTTTTTTTTTTTTTGACTGTGTTACACAGCATGTGGGATCCTAGTTCCATATCCAGGGCTTGAACCCCCACTCCCTGCTTTGGAAGCACAGAGTTTTAACCAATGAACTACCAGGGAAGTCTGGTTTATCACAGGATATTGAATATAATTCCCTGCACTTAGACAGTAGAACCCTGTTGTTTATCCATCCTGTATCTACTAGTTAGTACTGGATATGTTTTATGTATTAAAACTCAATGCTTTCTGTGAATTTTTACTTAAAAAAGGGGATGTGCTACTAAAATAGTTTCCAAACCATTAGTCAAAGCTTATCATTTGTAGAAGAAAACCTGAGGCATGAAGAGGGGAAGTGATTGGTCCAGAGTCACCTAGCAAGACACTGGCAGAGCTCCAACCAGAAAACCATGCTCATCCTGGCATGCATTTCACATTTCAGTTCTTCCAGGATGTAGAAGAAATAGGACCCATGTGTGGTTACTAGCCTTCTTGCAGGAGCTGGCTGAGTGAAGGTGTATAGATGAAGGTGGTCTGGTAAAGAGAGAACATTCCTGTTTTGTCTTTTTCTCTGGGTATGTTTCTTAACAACTCTGCTCCTCATTAGTTTGGCTAGAGAACCGAAGAGCACTTTGTGATTACTTGACAGTTGCTGACCTAAAGTTAAGTGAGACATTTCAGGTGGTGGAATCGTACATAAGGCAGTTTGCATCAGGTGCAGGTTGAGAGACCAAAGCTGGTTTTCAGCTCGGATATTTTGTGCTTCTGCTTTACTTACATCTCTCAAATTTGTTTTATTGACCACACCCTTATCTGTCTTTCTCCTCTCTCCCAGCCTCATTTTCTCACTGCAGCCTGGACCTCTGATGCTAACACTCAACTTGATTCCACTAATGCCCTGTGTTCCTCTTTTCTCCGGAGCCTTCCTTGCCCCTGACACTTCTGCCTATTGGATGCCTCCATGGATTCTTCAAGTTGAAATGATGATTTTCTTCTTTGGACCCTCATGGTATCCTGTGCTGATTTTTGCTGTGGGATCTGAAGCTCTTTGCCACACAGTTAAATACATCTTTCCATCAAAAGCCAGGGCTATGGTTCAGTACTTCTATATCCACAGCACTGTTACAGAGTGGTGGTTAAATATATAATAGTAAAGAAGTGAAGGACTGAATTGCTAATCTTAAGTATCCCTTTTCCTAAACCAAACAGGCATGCCTCTACACATGGCTGACAAAAATATGTAAGTGTGCTGTGTGGCTTGACATGCATCTTCAACGAATGAAGGCCCCCAATACTGGACTCCCAAGCGTGCACACAGGGCTATTCCTGAAGCGATTGTCTCCAACCTCCCCAGCCTCGTTTCTCTCCACTCCCTCCCATGTACTCTGTGTCTCTCCTGGAGATTCCTGACCTGACAATTCATCTGTGTCTTCTGTCAGGGGTTGAAGAACAGCATGGTAGAGCCATTCAGGATTTGGGTTCTGGAACCAGACTGCCCAGCTCAAGTCCTCCTTTCATCACTGGCCAGCTTTATGATCTTGGTTAATTCACTTGAGTTTTCTCTTTCGCTTTTTGTCTTTAAAATGTGGCCAATGAGAGTGCCTACCTCATACAAGTATTGTTGTTCAGTCGATAAGTTGTGTCCACTCTTTGCAACTCTATGGACTGGAAGCACACCAGGCTTCCCCGTCCTTCAGTGTCTCCTGGAGTTTGCTCAAATTCATGTCCACTGAGTCAGTGATGCTATCTAACCATCTCATCCTCTGCCACTACCTTCTCATTTTGCCTTCTGTCTTTCCCATCACCAGAGTCTTTTCCAGTAAGTGGGCTCTTTACATCAGGTGGCTGAAGTATTGGAGCTTCAGCTTCAGCATCAGTCCTTCCAGTGAATACTCAGAATTGGTTTTCTTTAGGATTGACTGTTGTGATCACTATTGGCCTGACCAGTGCTCATGTTCCACCCTAGGCTTAATGAATCAGCATCTCCAAGGTGGGATTCAGATTGAGGCATAGTTAAAAAGTTCCTCAGATGATTCGGTTTGGAATTCCTGTGTTACCTACCCGGAGGTGCTTTCTGTTACCTACACGTGCTGGGCTTGTATGTTCTCTAGCACCTCAATACCTTTATACTCTTGCCTGTGGCACCTCCCCATCCACCTAGTTTATCCTCCAGGTTGTGGCCAGATTTGTAATCTCATACCTAACTAAGCACCTGGCACTGAGTGAGTTCCCAAGAGATGATGAAAAATAAAAGTGTATGAATGCATATTTGATAGGTACTCTAAGAGAAGATTTAAACTTTCTTCCCCATAGTCAGTACCACATTTCTAAACTCTTCACAAGTGCTATCTCATTATGATCATTTTGCTCATTTTCTAGGTAAAGATACTTAGATCCAAAGAGGTGAGGTAATGTGCAAAGGTCACATGGGCAGTAAAAGAGGCAGAGACAGGACCTGAACCCTGACCCCATACTCTTGACCTTTCACAGTAAGACTCTCCAGACATATGGAAGGCAATCTTCCTTGTGAGCTTTACCAATGGTGGAACTTTGATTTTTCTTGTCTTTCCATACACTGATTGTACTGGAGAGCTACACATCAGATGAACACCTCTAGGTGCCAGCTGGCTGAAGGGATGATTCACATTCTCTAGCTTTGCAGAAGGGTCAAAGCCCATGCCCAGTCCTTTGGTATTTTTGTTTTTCCTTTAATCTCAGGCATGAATCCCCTTGCAGGTTGGCCCAAGTTTATGGCTCAACATCAAGATTATTTGCATTCTTGGTGGAGACGTTGGTAGGCTGGGTTCAGCTTGGTCAAGAGTATGATTCAGGGGAGTTAGGTTAAAAAAAAAATTGGAATTGATCTTTGGCCATTCAGCTGGTCTCTGAAAAGTTTACCAGGGGAAGTGGTAGTATTTTGTTTAAATAGCCAGAATGGTTGAGGTTGAACACTGGCAAGTCATGGAACCAGTTACACGCAAGATACATTATAGCCTTATTTTTCTCTAGTTCTCTAATTCTACAAAGTTTAATGCCTTTGGAATTTTAGATTCCCAACTGTGTTTTTTTTTAAAGATGAAATAATAAATCTCTCAGATACATAAGAACATTACCCACAGCAGTTACTATGCCTGAATACATACTTGTCTAATGAAGTGTGTCCTGTCCTTTTGGAAGCCTCCATTACACAAGGTACTTCCCAGTAGTTACATAAATTAATCTGGTATTTTCAGGGCAAGAAATCAGATCTCTCCTTTTAGAAATAAACTTTCTGGATTAGTGATTCCTTTGAGTAGAATTTGGATGCACTATAAGAAACCAATGGACTGAGTTCAAGAAGAAAGTCTCAAACCCATTTTGGAACTTAAGCTTGGATAATAATATGATAGATACATATTATAATGTTGAAAGAAAAACTGTTATTTCTAAAACACGGGAACGAGTATTACTGTCAAGATGTGTGTCTGACAAACTATTCCAAGAAGGGTCCTTGCTTCATTTGACAAACTGAATATGGAAACATAGACCCCTGATCCAGGCCAATCCAAAAGATATATCCTAAGTGGGTTCCATTGCCAGGGCTGACCTGTTCTTAGAAACTTTTTTTAAAAAAAATCAAAGTAATACATGTTCATAATTTAGAAAACCAAATAGTACAAAAATGTCTATGTAAATAACTATATTCACATATGTCACTTGGTATGTATTAAATGGTAGTCCTAAAATTGAGGTGGACACCACTGAGCAACTGAGCATGCATGTTCTAAAATATTTACATATATATATATAAACAGTGCTTGTATATATGACAAGATACGTGTGTGTGTGTTTATATGTATGTGTGTATGTGTGTATGTGTGTATATATATATATATGACAGTCCTGAGCGACCTCCAAACCCCATTCCTCAGTCCTGCTTTTCAGAGGGTTTTCTTTTAGCTGTTTTTTCTATAATATTTTTAAATAATGCTTTTTATATCTAGTTATAATATAAAATTGTTTACCTTCTATTATGATAGATTACAATATATATTTGTTACACTTCCAATTCCTCTCCTGTTCTCCAGTGTAATTATATCACAATTTTGGTTAAAGGTATATTCAGTGCTTATTTTTATCATGACTATAAATAGTATTTACTGTTGAGTCAAATAATTATTGAATTTCCTTTCTGTTAAAAACATTCTTTCTAAAGTTATAATTGCCTCATTTAAAACACTAACTTGGTTTTCTAGGAATACGTAGTTAAAATTTTCAACAGCCTTTTGATGAATGTGCCAAAGATAACTTAATTTTAAAACATTATTCTATGGATAAGTTCTTAAGTCACCATATACTCTTTTCTTTTCTTTTTGGTTAGTTGTCAAGCAGGAGAAGTTAATTATTATTTGTGTCATATCAGAATCAGTTTAAAAGGCCTGCCTTCAGCATTTTTTTTTTGTTCTAATTATAGTCAGTTACTCATATGTGAATAAATAGACTGAAATAATCTGGTTTATTGTAGTTTGTAAATAACATTCATAATTTAGTTTTATGGTTGCATGAATATTAATACATTTCAGTGCAAGAAAGAGCCTTTGTTTCTGAGTACCTTTGATATATAGAATAACTTTATCAGAGGAAAGCAAATGATACTTCATGTAATGTTATTTTATGAATAGCTAAATGAATGGCCCACTTAAAATGACATTTATTTCTTCCCTTTCTCATTTTCTTCTCATTCTTTTCAGCCCAGATTTGCACAATCAGGAATGTGAGATGCTTTATTATTGGGAGTACTAGTTAAAATAGTTTACTTAAAATAATTTGAAAGAGACTGTGTTTTTGGAGATTGCCAGTAGAGGGCCTTATTAAACTGAATAAAACTTCTCATACAGACCAGTTGCAACAGGTACCATGAAAGAAACCATTGTTTTTGGGACACCTGATTAACAGCAGTAAAACCACCAAGGTAATTGTTTAAAATGCCTGTATTTCTTCCAGTCTGGAGAAATTAGAAGTCTTAGCTCTTCCATTGTTAGAGAAAATTGGAGCATTCAGATCATTTATATAGCTCATCTATCAAACCAGGACTTTGGATGCCAAGCCATAAAATACGTACGACCAGTCTTTTGGAGTTGGAGCACTGGTCCCTGAGCCTTTTGGGGAAACTGATATTAGCTGCTGAGTATGGAGGGAAAAAACGATGGTTTTCCTGTCCTAGGAATGTGTCTAGTTTATATGTTTCCTATATCTGAGTGAGCCCACTCTCAACAAAACGGGTTTTCTGTTTCCTGCACCCGGACTAGAATCTTCCCACTCTGTAGCGTATCCTTGATTCAGACACAGGGAAAGAGAATCTAGAGAAATCATGAATGCTGGAGAGCATTATTAAGTTCTCACATTGCCATGTTGCAGTGAAGGAAAGAGCTGTGGGGACTTGAGCTGACTTGTCTAGAGTCATTTGTTGGGTTAGCACAGAGCTCTTCTCTTCCTACTCACCAAAATACCTCTTTCTGAGGAAGGCTGCCTCTCCCTCCCCAGCCTCACTGAGACAGTTCCTGCTCAGCCTAGATGGCCTTTCCTCAGGAAAGTTTTCCCCATCTGTTATAGATCTGGAGAGCTTCAGGTCCTCGCTTTGCATAGCATGTGTCACCAGAGGAATTAAACACATGGTCAGCTATTGGATTCAGAAGGTCTCCCCATACCGTTTCTTGTTCCATGGAGGCAGAACCTGTGTCTATCACATCTAATATTGTAGCCTGAGCATCAAAAGCAGTGGCTGATAAATGGTAGATGCCCAACAGATATTTGGTGCATGGGCAGATACAAGCAAATTTTCAGACTTTAGTGCTTTCTTCTCTCCATTCTTATACTTTTGAAAAAATACCTTTTTATAACTCAACTGATGACATTTAACATTCCTGTGGACACAGAGAACAAAGGCAAGACATTTCTTTTTACCCAACTTTCAATGAGTGAGTGAGTGCCTGTTTAATTTCAGTAGTGTAAGTATCAATATTCACTGCATTCATCAATGGGGGCTCTATAGATATGAAAGTAAATGAAGAAGAGGATGGACAGGATTTCTTTTCTTCCTTCATTGTTGAAGACAAGGGAGTGGGAAGAGAAAGATGTCTTGAGCTACTTGTGCCCTTTTACGTTTTCCAACTTGGGCTGGCAACTTTCTGGATACCCTTTCCCTGAGAGGTTGCCTTATACACTAGAAAGATCAGGATTCTTTGGAGTCCATTAATAGAGAAACAAAACAAGTAGTTAAAGCTCAGGCCCATGTGGCTTTAATCCCTAGATACCTAGGGATTGAAACCTAGAGGGTTCCAGCCTCTGACCTGATGTCTGTCGACTTTGAGAGAACTATTTAATTTCCTTGAGCTCAGTTTCCTTGTCCATAAGATGTAGTAACATCAACAATGATTAAGTGCTTGTAGTATGTCTAGCCCTGTTATGCTTTGTATTTATATTGTCTCATTTAATCCTCAAAATAGCCCTCTGAGATAGAGATTCCTATTAATTCTATTTCATAGATGAGAAGACCAAGGTCCCAAAAGGTTAATTTGTTCACAATTGCACAGTTAGACTTTGACCCAGATATTTGGATTATATTACCTCCTTATCACTGTAAGGATTAAATGAGATAAAGTATGTCCAGCTCCCGCACAAAACTAGACTCATAGTATGTGGTGACTGTTAACATTGTTATTGGCTCCTTATCACTGAAGACATTATGGGCCCTTATAAGCA
The DNA here is from genome assembly GCF_027580195.1 of Bos mutus. Classification (NCBI taxonomy): domain Eukaryota; kingdom Metazoa; phylum Chordata; class Mammalia; order Artiodactyla; family Bovidae; genus Bos; species Bos mutus. The sequence continues at coordinate 72,047,852 of NC_091618.1, read as the reverse complement.
GGTGATAGTTGAAGGGAAGGGCTTCCCTGGTAGCTCAGACAGTAAAGCGTCTGCCTGCAATGCTGAAGACCTGGGTTCAATCCCTGGGTTGGGAAGATCCCCTGGAGAAGGTAATGGCAACCCATTCCAGTACTCTTGCCTGGAAAATTCCATGGATGGAGGAGCCTGGTAGGCTACAATCCATGGGATTGCAGAGTCAGACACGACTGAGCGACTTCACTGGTTCACTGGTTTCAGGGAAATGAGAGGCTGATGTGAGCACCACATGTCTGGTCATAAGGACTTGTTATTTCATCTCAACATCAAATGTCAAGAACTCCATTTACTCGGCATTTTGGAACCTACCAGTATCTGCAGCCCCCAGGAGCTACCGAGGAGCCTGTCCACCTCTATGCCTGCTGGGCCATGAATACATGTGTTATGTTCTCATTATTTGGCCAGATTTTTCATTGCTCAATACCTTTATGTGTCTGTTTATGTGATGCCCTTGGCTTTATCATTTCTGCATTTTGGTTGGCAAAACTCAAACCCTGTGGACTTTTGTATGGGTAGAACTGCTTATTTGAAGTACAGTAGAGTCAGGTTTCGGAGAAGGCAATGGCACCCCACTCCAGTACTCTTGCCTGGAAAATCCCATGGACGGAGGAGCCTGGTAGGCTGCAGTCCATGGGGTCGCTGAGGGTCGGACACGATTGAGCGACTTCACTTTCACTTTTCACTTTCATGTATTGGAGAAGGAAATGGCAGCCCACTCCAGTGTTCTTGCCTGGAGAATCCCAGGGACGGGGGAGCCTGGTGGGCTGCCGTCTATGGGGTCGCAAAGAGTTGGACATGACTGAAGTGACTTAGCTTAGCAGTAGCAGAGTCAGATTTGGAGAAGGAAATGGCAACCCACTCCAGTGTTCTTGCCTGGAGAATCCCAGGGATGGGGGAGCCTGGTGGGCTGTCATCTATGGGGTTGCACAGAGTCAGACACGACTGAAGCGACTTAGCAGCAGCAACAGCAGCAGACTCAGGTTATGAGGTTGGATGGATATAAAGTGTGCTCAGCTCCTTTTGGTCAGATCTTAATTTGATGTGCTTTTCCTACGTCCCTGAACCATCTTTCCTAGCTGTTCCTGCCCCTCTCTCCCTCTTTCCCCCTCTCTCTCTTTACCCCACCTTATTACTCTATTCTTGTCTCTCTTAATCATCTCTCTTCCCATCTCTCCCTCTTTTTTCATTCTTTTTGTTTTTCTCCTTCCTTATCTTAATTTACCTCCTCTTTCTCACCTACTCCCCAGAAAGCCGAGTAGAGAAGCAATAGTGGCCATTGTTTCTCACTGGTGATGGACTGGGCAATGGAGAAGGGAATCATTTCAGTTTTCTACCTCTCCATAAACTTCAGATGTCCCAGGGCCTCATTATAATGCTGATCCTATTAAACAGAGAACACATCCAAGTTCCAAGCCAAAGCAAGGGAGAAACCAAAAGAGCAAGCAGCATGGTGAAATCTAGATGGAGACTTGAACAACCCTGCTGGTAAGATTGTCCCACAGCCAGCTGTAGGACATGGGATCAAGTGGCCCCATCTGCAAAGTGAAAGGTGGGGATCATCAGATAGTCATAAGGCCATTTCTGATGCTGTGAACCTATTATTCCTTAACATACAGTGACTTGCATCTGACTCCTAGTCCAGATAATCCAGCACAGCACTTGGGAGCAAGCCCCTCCCCTCCCCGCCCCCAGGACAGCGGGGGCAGGTCTGGGCTGCAAGCACAAAGACCCTCGCAGCCCCTGAGATCTCGAGAAGCCTGGTTTTTCCAAAGTGCTGAAGTGATTTTGTCACTGCATAGTGCTGTGGGCCTTCACAACAGATGCTGAAGGATCACTCTTGAAAGGGTGTTTCTCCAGAGCATTTAATTATAACCTCCAAAGAAGATTAACAGATGTTATAATTGTCTTTACTCTTTGATTAAATAGTTTCTGCATGAGTAGCCTTCTTAGATTTTCCTTCTCTGTTTTGTATGTTCTTTAAAAAGAACTGACATGTGTCTGCAATTTTCTAGAGATAGCTCCTCAACGGGCTTGGTAGGAATCTTTCCAGATTTATAAGTTCGTTCTTTCTCTTTTCCTTATCTAGCTGTCTATCTCTCGTTGTTTCTCTCTCTCTCTGCCATCTTTCTCTGTCATCTCTCTCATCTCTGTCTCCTCTTTCTCTCTGTCTCCTCTCTGTCTCTGCTGTCTCTCTCTGTGTGTATCATCTATATATCTATCAAACAATCAGTTAAACCTGGGCCAAGGCAAGCTGTTCTTCTATAGATGGAACCATTGGTTATAAAGGCAGCTGGGTGACAGGAATATGAATGTGGCTAGGAAACTGGCCACTCTTTTTACCATTTGTCCAGGAAAGTGACTGATGCCCATAAATATTCTTTTTGGAAAAAACTGCAAGTGGGAACAAAAAGTTGTGCAAACCTCATGCAGCAACCAACCATGCCAGGTGCCAAGTGTGCAAATGAGTGTGTGAGTGTTCACTATGTAAATGTCTACAGATTTCCTTGGCAGTATTTTCTCTGGGAAGATAAGTTACCAGCCAGAATCCTTATTGACATCAAAAGCATTGTTGCCATTCCATTATTGAGAACCCAGGAGTCTTCCTTTCCATCAGATATGTGGTTTGTGTTCTAGGGCTCATTTATCTCACCTTCTACTTAGCCCAGCAAGAAGGAGGATGCCACTAACTTTACATGAATAAGAATGCTTCTTTATCATCATCCAATGTTTTTTCCTTGAGAAGAAAAAACTATAAGGAAGGGGTTCAGACATAAGGTCAATTTACGGTTGATGATAAGAGAAATAAGTACTGAATCCATGTTTTATAGGGGTCTGCCTAGTGATTGTTCCCACCTCACCATGTGGGAACATCTGAAAAGGGCTCATAAATCAGGGCAAAGATCAATCCTTAGATGAGCTTGAAGGAAGAGAGCAATCATTGACTTCACTGGATAAGTTAGTATTAAACATTTCATTGGGGGAAAAAGGGAAGAAAATACTTAGGTTGTAAATTTGATCTATTTTATCCATACTTGCTAAGGAAGAGGAGGGAAAAAGAGTATTTTCTGAGCATGCAAGGGATTTTTGAATATATGTGCTACTAGAAAATCAAAAGGGAAAAATGTCTGTCTATATGGGGTTTAACTTATATGCAGAGTACATCATGAGAAACGCTGGGCTGGAAGAAGCACAAGCTAGAATCAACATTGCTGGGAGAAATATCAATAACCTCAGATATGTAGATAATACCACCCTTATGGCAGGAAGTGGAGACGAACTAAAGAGCCTCTTGATGAAAGTGAAAGAGGAGAGTGAAAAAGTTGGCTTAAAGCTCAACATTCAGAAAACGAAGATCATGGCATCTGGTCCCATCACTTCATGAGAAATAGATGGGGAAACAGTGGCTGACTGTATTTTCTGGGGCTGCAAAATCACTGCAGATGGTGATTGCAGCCATGAAATTAAAAGACGCTTACTCCTTGGAAGGGAAGTTATAACCAACCTAGACAGCATATTAAAAAGCAGAGACATTACTTTGTCAACAAAGGTCCGTCTAGTCAAGGCTAGAAAAACTATTGGTTTTTCCAGTAGTCATGTATGGATGTGAGAGTTGGACTATAAAGAAAGCCAAGTGCAGAAGAATTGATGCTTTTGAACTGTGGTGTAGGAGAAGATTCTTGAGAATCCCTTGGACTGCAAGGAGATCCAACCAGTCCATTCTAAAGGAGATCAGTCCTGGGTGTTCTTTGGAAGGACTTATGTTGAAGCTGAAACTCCAATACTTTGGCCACCTGATGTGAAGAGCTGACTCATTTGAAAAGACCCTGATGCTGGGAAAGATTGAGGGCAGGAGGAGAAGGGGGCGACAGAGGATGAGATGGCTGGATGCCATCACTGACTCGATAGACGTGAGTCTGGGTGAACTCTGGGAGTTGGTGATGGACAGGGAGGCCTGGCATGCTATGATTTATGGGGTTGCAGGGAGTCGGACATGACTGAGTGACTGCGCTGAACTGAACTGATGGAGTTTACAACATATTGGAGGAAAGGAGTTAATCTCATAGGGACATTCACAGAATGTTTAAAACCAACAAATATGATTAAATTCCAAATGAATGATCAGAGCTTTGCCAAATTAAAAGGTTTTATAAGTTGGTGACCAGGATCTTGAACATTCTATAACCCATATGTAAAAGAAATGGCTAAAGAAATTTGATTTACTCAGGTGATTTGGAAGAAGAAGAGGATTTTAAAAGTATACTGCTTGACATACTTTTATGAAGTGAATACACCTCAGAGTTGTTCAAAATTGAGAAAGGAGTACATCAAGACTGTATATTGTTACCTTGCTTATTTAACTTCTATGCAGAATATATCATGTGAAATGCTGGGTGGATGACTCATAGCTGGAATAAAGATTGCTTGGAGAAATATCAACAACTTCAGATATGTAGATGATACCACTCTAATGGCTGAAAGTTAAGAGGAACTAATGAGCTTCTTAATGAGGGTTAAAGAAGACAATGAAAAAAGTGGGCTTAAAACTCAACATTCAAAAAACCAAGATCGTGACATCCAGTCTCATCACTTCATGGCAAATAGATGGGGAAACAGTGATAGACTTTATTTTCCTGGGTTCCAAAATCAAGATGGTGACTTCAGCCATGAAATTGAAAGACGGTTGCTCCTTGGAAGTAAAGCTATGACCAACCTAGACAGCATATTAAAAAGCAGAGACATCACTTAGCTGACAAAGTCCCTAAATTCAAAGCTATGGTCTTTCCAGTAGTCATGTACAGATGTGAGAGTTGGACCATAAAAGACTGAGTGCCAAAGAATTGATGCCTTTGAATTGTGATGCTGGAAAACACTCTTGAGAGTCTCTAGGACTGCAAGGAGATCAAGCCAGTCAATCCTAAAGGAAATCAGCTCTAAATATTTGTTGGAAGGACTGATGCTGAAGCTCCCATACTTTGGCCACCTGATGGGAAGAGCTGATTCATTGGAAAAGAGCCTGATGCTGGGAAAGATTGAGGGCATGAGGAAAAGGGGGCGAAAAGGATGAAATGATTGGATGGCCTCACTGACTCAATGGACAAGAGTTTGAGCAAACTCTGGGAGATAGTGAAGTACAGGGAAGCCTGGTGTGCTTCAGCTTATGGGGTCGTAAGGAGTTGGACATGACTTAGTGACTGAACAACACCACTACCACAACCTGGATTACCAGTTCTTAGACCAAAAATATCACCCACACTTCACTAACACCCTTCTCAAGTTCCCTTCTAGTCACATCCCTCAGGTAATCAGTGTGAGGGCTTCCAGTAACATAGATTAATTTTGTCTGTTTTTACACTTTATATAAATAGAACCCCACAGTATGTATAATTTTCTTTCGTTCAAATTGTATTTTTGTGATTCAGCCACATTGCTGTGCTTAGTCATAGAGTTTTCATGCTCATTGTTTTATAGTATTCCACTGTGTGACTATATCATGATATATTGTTTCTACCGTTGATGGGAATTTGAATAGTTTCTAGTTTGAAACCATGACAAATATGCCGCTATGAATAGTCTAGTACATATACCTCAGTGAACAAACACACACATTTTAGTATCTGTTAAGTGTGTTTGTGTGTGTAATTATTGCATCACAGGGAATCTAGGAGACACTGCTCAATAGTTTTCCGAGGCTGTTGTACCAATTTATATTCCCACCAATAATATGTGGAGATTATGTGATGTTTGAATTTACTCAAGAGAATACTACTTAACTTCCACTACTACTTAAGGGTAGAAGTTAAAGAGAAGCAAGTGTGGCCTAAATGTTAGGCAGAAATTTTGGTCATTTGGAAATTCACAAACAGAAACTGGGACAGTGAAAAATAGTTTCTTGTCTCTAGAGGTGCTAGACCGTGATGGGATGGATGGTTTTTATTGGAAAGGAAGGTGAGCTGGAGGATTCCAAGTCCGCTTCCTTCTATGGACTTTTTAGATCACAATTAGTAAACTATGGAAACTGAAAGATGCAGGAGGTTAAAAGTGGTCATTGGCATGGACCAGATAGTCAGATGGTAGGAGACCAGATGTGAGTCACCAGGAATGACTACAAAGACAGTGCTGACTGTGAATGAAGGCAGAAGCCACTCAATAAAGGGAGACAGGTACTTGGAACTGAATAGGATGTAGTGGAGTTGAATGGGGTCATAAAAAGAAATAATATACTAGTAGATGGAAGAAAAAGGAGTGGTTTAGTTGCAGCCACAGGTTTATTTTAGAGTGTGTATGGAACACAGGTTGACTCAGTTCAGTGCTGGATGCTTAGAACCAATCGGAAGCATCCTAAAGGAAAGTGGAGAATTTGATCATCTCTATCAGAGGTCAAAGGATGCCTGAAAAATGCCCTGGAGGAGAGTTATTCCATAGGGTCCTGGCCAGATAACACTCCCCAGGGCATAAGAACATGGCAACATTTCTGCAAAACTGATTGGAGACTATGCTTCTATACCTGTCTCCTTTACACTTCAACCTCTAGGAAGCTTAGAATCAAACTTAAATGTTTAATTGCAAGTAGTCTGTTGGCTTATATCCTACATATTTGCAATTTTCCATCCTCTTATCTTTGAAGCTTGTGGTAGACAGAATTCTGTGATAGGCCATAAGAAGCCATTCCCTTGAATAATCCTCCCCTCTGCTTTGTGTGGGCAGAGCCTAATCACTCTCATGATTAGGTTACATGATATGGCAAAGGTGGATTTTTGCAAATGTAATTAAAGTCCCTAATCAGTTTACTTTGAGTTAATAAAAAGAGATTTTCTTTGGTGAGCCTGACCTAATCAGACAAGTCCCTTAGAGCAAGTCTGGAGATTAGAAATTTGAAGCTTAGGTTTTCCTGCTGAGCTTAGAAAAGCAAGCTATCATGAGTTCTACAGATATAAAAAAATGAATTCTGCCAACGGCCACATGAGTTCACAAGACGACTCTAAGGCTCAGATGAGACCTGAACAAGGTCCCAGATAGGTTGTTGTCAGATTCCTGAGTCGTGGAAGCTGTGAGATAATAAATGTTTTTAAGCTGCTCAATTTGTTACACAGCAATGCTAAGTCGCTTCAGTCGTGTCCGACTCTGTGTGACCCCATAGACGGCAGCCCCCCAGGCTCCGCTGTCCCTGGGATTCTCCAGGCAAGAACACTGGAGTGGGTTGCCATTTCCTTCTCCAATGCATGAAAGTGAAAAGTAAAAGTTAAGGCACTCAGTCATGTCCGACTCTTAGCGACCCCATGGACTGCAGCCAACCAGGCTCCTCTATCCATGGGATTTTCCAGGCAAGAGTATTGGAGTGGGGTGCCATTGCCTTCTCTGTACACAGCAATAGATAAGTAATGTTAATATATACATTTTCACTCATCTCTATCTCAGTTTTATCCTTTATTTGTTGTGTAGATGGCCTCTTTATTTTCTTTGTAATTTGAGTAAAACTGAATGAATTAAGGAATCAATAGTGTCCTAGGACCCCTGACACCTACTCCAGAGTGACAGGGGTGATGCTGTCCCCTCCCTCACATTGGGCTCCCTCCCACCTCTGTGACTTGCATTTATCTCTACTTCTTCAAACTTCATCCTAACTTAGAGGCTCAGCTTGAGTTCTCCGTCCTCCATAATTCTTACAATCTGAGTTTTTGGAGGTTTGTTTTCTGTTTTTCTTTCTAAAATCCCTACAGCAGGGGTTTCTAGTCTGAGGGCTGATGGCATCATAATTACTTCAGGGAGGTTTTAAAAATGCAGCATTCTCTCCCTCTCTGCCTTTTCTAGAAATTCTGGTTCATTACTGAACTTCTGAAAACCTTCCCAGGTTATATCACTGGGCATCGAGGTTTGGTAACAGTTGCCCTGTCATTCTTAACACAATGTTGGCTCTGTATATAGTGTCCTGTGTGACTTACTGCCTGGTCTTGAGGCTTTCAAAACTTTAATCCAAATATGTAAATTACCTGTAGCCTGGACAGCATATTGTGCATTTCTTTAATATTAACCTTGGTTTTATTATGTTTATACTAGTAGCTTCCCTTTGGCTTTCCTTCCTCAATTATTTGATAATTTTCTTTTTGTGTATATTTTTGTATTAATAAGTAATCACAAATCTTTGTTGGGTGGGGTGAGATTGGGGATGAATAAATAGAAAACCAGTGTCCTCATCCCTAATATTTTAATATATGTGAATCTTGTTTCCTTGGCAACAGTAAAATTTTCTAAACCACAAACTCTGACTTATCCTCTTTCATGCCCTCATTATACCTTGCACATTTTGAGCATATAGGAATGGTGTTCAGAAAACTAAAGACTGATGCTTGGACTGATAAGCTTCTTGCTTTATACAAAGAGTATTCCTTCCTCTCCTTTCCGCTCCCACCTTGTCTCCTTCCTCACCTGCTTCTCCTATCTTTTGAAGCATTGAACAAAGAATTACTCTTTTCCCTGGACTCAATCATTCGAGGCTGGCACAATGCAGAGATAAGGCTTTAGAATTCATAGGAGGACTCTTTGTCTCTTTCAGGGGGTTTCATCTGCCTGAAATGGCTTTACCTGAGGTATATATTTTTTTAACCTCCTGGTTCTGTGAACAGGCACAGTTTAGACCCAAGACTGGAGGTATGAGCAGGAAAGAGCAGGAGGAATAATCACTGGATGCTGCCCTTTCCCATTATAAAGCCTCATTAAATGGGCTGCATTCGAGACAGCAACTACGCCCTTTTATGCCAAAGCACACCTCTGTGGTACCACTGGAAATGGTCTTGTGCAAGCTATATTATATTTGGTGAGTGGAACATTATTGCGTGGGGAGGCTGGTTTATCATATAGAGCTGAGGAATGTTCCAGGAAGTTCTACAGAGACAGTCATTGTGGAAAAACTGATAAATTGTACTCCTCTAAATACTCCTTTGAAGCCTTTTCAACTGTTCTGAAAATGTATACTCTCTTGGGCAGTGAGGAGTCTCCTGTATCTCTCTACTTGTCCTTTCTGTAAATCTCTTTTTACTTCGATTCTCCTCAATGGGCGACTGTTTTTTTTTTTTTTTTTTTTTTTGCCATTGACTTTTTCTTGAATGTATTTGTATCCAAAGATCTGAACTGGCCAGGTGGGCATGATAAAATATGCTGTGTATTTATGTGTGTGTACACGTGTGCATATATGCATATAAGCATATGCATTTGAGTTTTGGGGTTCCTGTTTTTTTTTTTTTTGCCATTTCCATTAGACAAAATCAGAATGCTATTTCATACATCCTCCAATTTCCAAATTAAACTAATTGAATTTAGAAGGCACTCTATCAGAAACTCAAATAATCCCAGGGCATTTTAAATAGTGGCATTTATCATTTTCTACTAAAATAAAAAAGTACTTTCTGCTTGATGGAAAGGTTTTTGTGCCATTTTCTCCAATATAGTGGGATTACACTTAAACCATTATAAATCTTATCAAAGGTAAGTGTTTGGGCTATTAAATTCTGCCTCTTTCCTACTTCCATCACCCTATGTACTTGTAAGGATATAGAATTTTCACACATGACTCAGAATGTTTCAGTTTTGTTTCTTAGATACATATTTAGTGAGAGCTCATGGAAGCATTATACATTGTGGGTTCTCCGAGCCAACATCTTGGATGTAGAGGAGATCTGTGTAGTAGTGACTGAAGCTGACTAGACTTGGAGTCAACCCAGCCCGAAATGCTGGGCTGGATGAAGCTCAAGCTGGAATCAAAATTGCTGGGAGAATAACCTCAGATATACAGATAACACCACCTTTATGGCAGAAGTGAAGAGGAACTAAAGAGCCTCTTGATGAAGGTGAAAGAGGAGAGTGTAAAAAGCTGGCTTAAAACTTAAAATTCAAAAAATGAACATCATAGCATCTGGTCCCATCACTTCATGGCAAATAGATGGGAAAACAATGGATACAGTGACAGACTTTATTTTCTTGGGCTCCAAAATCACTGTGGATGGTGACTGAAGCCATGAAATTAAAAGATGCTCCTAGGAAGAAAAGCTATGACAAGGCTAGACAGTGTGTTAAAAAGCAGAGATATCACTTTGCCAACAAAGGTCCATATAGTCGAAGCTATGGTTTTCCAGTAGTCATGTATGGATGTGAGAGTTGGACCATTAGAGAAGGCTGAGCACCGAAGAATTGATGCTTTTGAACTGTGGTGTTGGAGAAGGCTCTTGTGAGTCCCTTGGACAGCAAGGAGATCAAACCAGTCAATCCTAGAGGTAATCAACCCTGAATATTCATTGGAAGGACTGATACTGAAGCTCCAATACTTTGGCCACCTGATGCGAATAATTGACTCATTAGAAAAGACCCTGATGCTGGGAAAGATTCAAGGCGAGAGGAGAAGCGGGTGACGGGACGAGATGATTGGATGGCATGCATCATCGATTCAATGGACCTGAGTTTGAGCAAACTCTGGGAGATAGGTTTCCCTGGTGGCTCAGACGGTAAAGCGTCTCTCTGCAATGCAGGAGACCCAGGTTCAATCCCTGGGTTGGGAAGATCCCCTGGAGAAAGAAATGGCAACCCACCCCAATACTCTTGCCTAGAAAATCCCATGGATGGAGGAACCTGGTAGGCTACAGTCCGTGGAATCGCAGAGTTGGACATGACTGAGCAACTTCACTTTCTTTCCGGGAGATAGTGAAGGACTGGGAAACCTGGTCTACTGAAATTCATGGGGTCTCAAAGAGTCCAACACAACTGAGAGACTAGACAACAATAACGCCGTAAGGAGCAGCAGAGCCTGTAGGCAGTTGTGTGTCTGTGTGCGCGTGCGTATGCCTGCTCAGTCATGTCCCACTCCTTGCGACCCTATGAACTGTAGCCTGCCATGCTTCTCTGTCCATGGGATTCTCCAGGCAAGAATACTAGAGTGAATTGCCATTGATAGGTGGATTCTTTACCAACAGCACCACCTGGGAAGCCCTTAGGCAGCCATGCAGCACATCAAATACCATCAAATGCTAAACCATGATGGTCCTCAGTTGAAAAAAACCCACATATTTTTAGAGATCCTACATGCCTTACAGTTTCCTTCACCACCTTCACTCTCTGCCTTGGCCTCCAGCTTATGCTGATCACAGGCAGAGAGACGTGGAGAACTAAGTGTGTTGGTCAGTTTCCTTGATAAAGCAGCTCTGGGTGCAGAGTCCCACTCTAGGAGCCACCTTTCAAATTCAGCAACCTAACTTGGCTATTTCTGTATCTCCTGCCACCTTGACTTCAAACAGGAACAAGCAGAAAATTTCGCCAAGGATAGCTTAAGCAAAAAGTTCAGTGTTGTTATGACAGATAATTAAGAAAATTGGATGAAGGAAAAAAAAAAGTTTAGCTTCAAGTTCTCTGCACCAGCTGCCTTCAATATTTGGTTCCATGTCTGTCTCCATATTTTTGTGTGTGTATGTGATGGGGGGAAGTGTCCTTTTTGAAACCTGATGAGGACTTTGCATAAGCCGTTCTTGCCCAGGCTTCCAAAGGAGTTATGCCTTCCTTAATCAGACTTACAGAACTATCAAGAATTATGCTTACAGGGAGGTTGTGGTTAGCAGAGCACTGAAAACTGAGTGCACAGGAGTTCTGGGTTAATGACACAGAATTACTTGAAAGTGAATTATTGTACAGGCATGGGATACTTTAAGGGGAATGTGAATTTGATTCTGAGGTTGATAGTTAAATTTCTGGGAGCTGATAGGCATCATTCTCTGCCTTTCTGAATCAAAAATATAAGCAATCATTGGGGCAAAAGAGGAAGCAGTTAATGGTTTAGATAAGTAAGAATTTGGATGTGTTCAAAAGTGGAGGGGACTTTAGCTATTCATCCTAGAAAATAGTTCATCTGTATGCTTGAAGTGGTATGTGCAAGGGTAAACATTGTAGCATTACTTGTAATTCTGCTCAGTTATCACAGTCTAAATGCCCATCAGAAGAGGAAGAATAAAACAAATAACCCTCCATTTATACTACAGAGCCCATGTAGCATTAAAAGAACAGAGGAGACCTATATGTATCCTCACATTAGAAGACCTCTTGGACAAAATAATGAAAACAAACTGTCAAAAACATGTAGAACAGGGTACTGTTTCTGTTTCCAAAATCTTCTAAAATTGTTCATACAGATAATATATGTAAATGGACTGAAAATGTTCTAGAAAGGTAACAAATCATTAATTGTTTTTTCCCCTCTAATTGAGAGGATATCATTGGGAGTACATAAAAAGAAAACTTTTGCTATTCTTCATATTGGTTTCTATATAATTTTTAAACATTTTGAGAATATGTTCATGTTTTAAGAATGATCTACATGTGTGTATGTGTGTATAACTGCATTATTTGTTTATATATACTTTAATAAGGGGATATTCTGAAAGAATATGTCATAGGATTATGAGAAAGGGAGTTATTTTTTCCCAGATAAGTAATCTGAGGTAACCAAAGGTAATACAGAAGAGGAACAGAATCTCAGCTGTCCTCTGGTTGGGTTACAGTTTCCAGACATGGTAATGTCAAATGTGAGATACAAACAAAAGCTGTTAAGATAGCAATCACCAGCTATTTCTCCGTACACATGAAGCAGCATAAGTTATTTGCGAAGAAATCCATTACTCAGGAGTTTAATTTCATTTCAAACAAGTTGAGCTTGTCCCAAACATTCAGTCTTGGGACTGGGGATAACTTGATAAGTGAGCTACAGTCTTGGTCCTAGAGGGTAAACAGCTGTGGGAAGGACAGGCATGTAAGCACTTATCATTTATTTACAAGTCCCCACTCCAGTAGAAGCCTAAGTGAAGGACTCAAGGGAAGGACAGGCTGTGGGCATGCAAAGAGAAAAACAAATATTGATTGTTTTCAGGGAAATAAGAAATCTATTTTCATGAAGAAGCATATGAAGCATATCCTAGGGTCTAGGATGGACACAGGGGGAATAAAGATGGGACAGGGCTGATGGCTTGGGAACCTGATGATGGTTCAAAGACTAGAGGTTTTGATGCTGATGAAAGTTCATTTCTGGAAGTTAACAGTGATAATAATTAGTTGAAACAATAATATTGGATGTGAACCTTCCAGGGACCTGAACAAAGGCAACTTTATATGGCTAACAGGTGACATATCCTTTTTTTATTGAAGTATAGTTGACTTATAATATTATGTTAGTTTCAGGTGTATAGCAAAAGGATTAACTTTTATGTATGTATATATATGTATGTGTGTATATATGCTATTTTACATATTCTTTTCCATTATAGGTTATTACAAGATATTGAGCATAGTTCCCTGTGCTATACAGTAGCTGTATAATAGCTGACATTTTTTGATCATTTTGTTCTTGTTGTTCAGTCACCCAGTCGTGTCTAACTCTTTGTGACCCCATGGACTGCAGCATGCCAGGCCTCCCTGTTCCTCACCATCTCCCGAAGTTTGCCCAAGTTCATGTCCTTTGCATGGGTGATGCCATCCAGCCATCTCATTCTCTAATACCCACTTTTCCTTCTGCCTTCAATCTTTCCCAGCATCAGGGACTTTTCCAATGAGTCAGCTGTTCACATCAAGTGACCCAAATACTGGAGCTTCTGCTTCAGCATCAGTCCTTCCAATGAGTATTCACAGTTGATCTCCCTTATGATTGATTGGTTTGATCTCCCTGTAGCCCAAGAGACTATCAGAAGTCTTCTCCAGCATCACAATTCAAAGGCATCAATTCTTTGGTGATCTGCCTTCTTTACAGTCCAGCTCTCACAACTGTACATGACACTGGGAAGACCATAGCCTTAACTGTATGGACCTTTGTTGACAGAGTAATGGCTCTGCTTTTCAACACTGTCTGGGATTGTCAGAGCTTTCCTGCTGAGAAGAAGTCATCTTCTGATTTTGTGGCTGCAGTCACCGTCTGCAGTGATTTTAGAGCCCAAGAAAGGGAAATCTGTCACTGCTACCACCTTTCCCCCTTCTATTTGCCATAAAGTAACTGGGCCGGATGCCATGATCTTAGTTTTTTTAATATTCAGTTTTAAGCCAACTCCTTCATTCTCCTCCTTCACTCTCATCAAGAGGCTCTTTATTTCCTCTTTGCTTTCTGCCATTAGAGTAGTATCACCCATATATCTGAGGTAGTTGACATTTCTCCCATCTGTCTTGATTTCAGCTTGTAATTCATCCAGCCTGGCTTTTCTCATGATGTGCTCCATGCATAGGTTAAATAAACAGGTTGACACCAGACAGCCCTGTGGTACTCTTTTCTCAGTCCTGAATCAATCAGTTGTTCCATGCATGGTTCTAACTGTTGCTTCTTGATCTGCCTACAAGTTTCTCAGGAGACAGATAAGATGGTCTGTTATTCCCATTTCTGTAAGAGCTTTCCGCAGTTTATTATGATTCATATAATCAAAGGCTTTGGCATAGTTGATTAAACAGAGGTAGATGTTTTTCTGGAATTCCTTTGATTTCTCTGTGATCCAGTGAATGTTGGCAATTTTATCTCTGGTTCCTCTGTCTTTTCTAAACCCAGCTTGGACATCTGGAAATCCTTGGTTCACTTAATGCTGAATCCTAGCGTGCAAGATCTTAAGCATGGCTTTACTAGCATGCAATTGTCTGATGGTTTGAATGTTCTTTATTACTACCCTTCTTGGGAATTGGGCTGAGGATTGACCTTTTCCAGTCCTGTGGCCACTGCTAGGTCTTCCAGATTGCTGACATATTGAGTGCAATACTTTGATAGCATCATCCTTTAGGGTTTTGAATAGCTCTACTGGAATTTCATCACATCCACTAGCTTTATTGACAACAGTGCTTCCTAAGTCCCACTTGACTTTGCATTCCAGAATGTCTGGCTCTGGGTGACTGACCACACCATCATAGTTATCTGGTTCCTTAATATCTGTTCTTGTATCTCTTCTTGAACTCTTCTGCATCTACAAGGTCTCTACCATTTCTATTCTTTATTGTGCCCATCTTTGGATGAAATGTTCCCTTGATAATTCCACTTTTCTTGAAGAAATCTCTAGTCTTTCCCCTTCTGTTGTTTCCCTGTATTTCTATGCACTGTTCACTGAAGAAGGCCTTCTTGTCTCTCTTTGCTATTCTTTGGAACTCTGTGTTTAGTTAGATGTGTCCTTCCCTTTCTCCCTTGATTTTTGCTTCTCTTCTTTCTTCAGCTATTTGTAAGGCCGCCTCAGATAACCACTTTGCCTTCTTACTTTTCTTTTTCTTTGGGGTGGTTTTGTTCACTGCCTCCTGTACAATATTATGGACCTCCATCCACAGTTGCTCTGTTTACTACATCTAATCCCTTGAATCTATTCATTACCTCCATAATAGCTGACATTTTTTGATTGCTTTACCTGTTGTTATAGCTGACATTTCTTGAACACTTTACTATGTTCTTGGTACTCTGCTAAGTATATTAGGTGAGTTATCTTACTGAATCCCTAAAAGTAATCCCATGATGTAAATAGCATTGTAATCCTACCTATGGTGTGGTAATGTTGTGATTTCCATTTTATAAATAAGCCATGTTAAGACTCAAAGAAACTTACTTATAACACCAGATATAAATAGCTCCAAACCTCTGATTTTATTTATGCGGATATGGCCCCCAGAAATAGACAAGCTCAAGTTTTTCTTGTAAAGGGAATAACTGGTAAGTATAGTTTCCAGAGGTCAAGTACCTTCAGTAGATAAGAACATAACACATGGCTATCCTAAAGGACTGTTAAAATGGTGACAGGATGAAAATCACATCATAAAATACGTCCAGGAAATCCATATGAAGGTTGGCTCCACCTCTGGTTATGGTAGTGAACAAGGAGGAAAGGAAAACTGAACAGAAGCTAAAGCTCCCCAAAATGGCAGCATGTCTGAAGCTCGTTAGTTGTAGACAGTACAACTAGTTAGTTGTAGACTTTGTGAGAGAAATCATTTTTGAAATGAGTAATGCATGCAAACCATTCCTGTGCAAAGCTTTTCATTTTACTAAATGGGTGATGGCAAGAATATTGGGCATTGAGTTTGGGGTTCAGGGGGAAGCTGGGTTTGGAGGAAACAGCAGCAGCTTCCTCATCAGCCCAATTCTTTAATGTAATTTTGGGTTTGTAGCTAGCAGTTTAGCCTTGAATCTAGTTCCCAGCCCTCCCAACCATTTTGCGAGTCACTCATCAAGTTTTTAAAAATAATTTGCTTCTGAATCAATCAGTATCAGTTCCAAAGTAGAGTTGATGCTAGTCTTTTGGTAGTGCTGTTTTTCTTGGTTTTGTACAAACATTCTTTCAACAGAAAATTATCAGTTACTTACTATTTGCTGAGTACTTACCCAGGTATTAAAGATAAAAATACTTGATGATGCTTTTTCTATTTCTAGTCCATGTATTATATATACAGTCAGGAAAGTTTCTTTAAACAATTTTAAATAATTTCTTTAAATCTAAGGATTTTTCTGTAAGATATATGGGGATATTAATATCTTAGAGGACTGTAATGCAATTTAGCATATATTGCATAAAGCTTGTTTAAAATGTTTTATTGTAATCAACTCTGAATTAATTTCTATTGTTAAATTAGCCTATTTCCTCTGTGGCTGTTGCTCTCATCTTTTGTCCTCATTTACATAATTCTCTATTTCAGTTAATTTCTCTTTTTTCTTTTTAAGAAAAGTAACTTGATTGTTAAATTTGCTCTATTATTACCTCTTCTTTGTAATTAAAAGGTATAGCAAAGTTTAAAAAAAGACTAAGAAAAAAATCATACCTTTGTCTTCAGAATATCCTTCAGTGCATTTTCACTGAGGGTCAGGGGAAGGTAAATTTTTTGTTTTAGTAAGTCTGAAGAGTTTGTTTGTTTATATCTTTTTCTCATGCTTGGGTTGTATTTTGTAGCTCAATTTGGAATTCTAGGTTTACAGTTATTACCCCTCAGCATTTTGAAGACATTATTCTCTTGTGTTCAGGGACTTACTTTTGCCAACTAGAAATATGTTGTCAGGCTAGCTATTCTAACAGGCTTTCATTTGTATGTCACTGTAAAAATGATCTCTATTAAGTATTAAGATTTTCTCTTTAGCTTGATGTTTGTATAGTTTTAATATTATACATGTTGATAGGAATTTACTTTTATTTATACTGTACTTCCATCAGAAAAACACATGTTCAGTTTTGGAAACATTTTAGCCATTATTTTTTAGAATATTTGTTCTATGTTATCTTATTTTCTTTTTGTTTTTTAGGGGGGATTCTGTAGATACATTTTAGAACATTTCAATCAATTTTCCCCATCTACAACTTTTTATTTGTGCTTCATTCAAAGTGAATTCATTAGTACAATTTTTAAATTCTTAATGCTCTCTTTGATTGTCAGGTTTTATCTGCTTATGGTGTTTTATTTCAGACCATGGTTTTCTCTTCTAGATGTATAATCCTTCTTCACACTGACTTGTTTATGTTTTTTACTTGCCTGTTCTATATCACAATTTCTCATTCCTTTTATTAATACTATTCCATTTTATATTTTGATTTTTACTTGTTCTTTTCTTCAGCTCTATTGAGGTATACTTGACAAAAATGGCATATTTTAAAGCATTCTGTATGATGATAAAGCTGAAACTCCAGTACTTTGGCCACCTCACGCGAAGAGTTGACTCATTGGAAAAGACTCTGATGCTGGGAGGGATTGGGGGCAGGAGGAGAAGGGGACGACAGAGGATGAGATGGCTGGATGGCATCACTGACTTGATGGACGTGAGTCTGAATGAACTCCAGGAGTTGGTGATGGACAGGGAAGCCTGGCGTGCTGCGATTCATGGGGTCACAAAGAGTCGGACACTACTGAGCAACTGAACTGAACTGATGATGTTTTGGTATAGATATACATTGTAAAATGAGTACCACAATCAAGCTAATTAACAATAACATCACCTCATATAGTTATGATTTTGTGTATGTGTGTTTGGTGAGACACTCAAAATCAAATCTAATAAATTTCAAGTACACAATATAGTATTACTAATTATACCACCCTGCTATACATTGTATCTCCAGAATTTATTCATCCTGCCGCTGAGCCTTGGTACCCTTTAACAAACATGTTCCCGTTTCCCTCATCCCCCACAGCCCTGGATAGCACTAGTCTACTCTCTCCTTTTATGAGTTAAACTACTTTTGGATTTCTCACTTAGGTTATTTCTATATCCTGGCCATTATGAATAGTGCTGCAATGAATACAGAATCATAGATGTCTCTTTGATACAGTGATTTTGTTTCCTTTGGCTATACACCTGGGAGTGGGATTGCTGGGTCATATGGTAGTTCTATTTTTAATGTTTTGAGGAATCTCCATATTGTTTTCTAGAGTGGCTGTGGCAATGTGTGGTCCAGCCAACAGTGTGAAAGTTTCCCTTTATTCCGTATCCTTGTGAACACTTGTTATTTTTTGCCTTTTTGATAATACATATTTTGGGGAGGACAAGGGGAAACTACTTTATTTATTTTTCTTTTATTGAGGTGTAGTTGTTGTACATATTATATAAGTTACAGGTATACAGTATAGTAGGGCTTCCCTGGTGGCTCAGTGGTAAAGAATCTGCCTGCCAGTGCCTACCAGTGCAGAAGATGTGGGTTCAATTTCTGGGTCAGGAAGATCCCCTGCAGAAGGAAATGGCAGCCCACTGCTGTAATCTTGCCTGGAAAATCCCATGGACAGAGGAGCCTGGCAAGGTACAGGGCATGGGGTCACAAAGAGTTGGACACGGCTTAGTGACTCAGATGACATTATACCTACTACTGTGGGGCAAGAATCCCTTAGAAGAAATGGAGTAGCCATTATAGTCAAGAAAAGAATCTGAAAAGCAGTACTTGGATGCAATCTCAAAAATGACAGAATGATCTCTGTTTGTTTCCAAGACAAACAATTCAATATCATGTAATCCAAGTCTATGCCCTGACCAGTAATGCTGAAGAAGCTGAAGTTGAACGGTTCTATGAAGACCTACAAGACCTTTTAGAACTAACACCCAAAAAAGATGTCTTTTTCATTATAGGGGACTGGAATGCAAAAGTAGGAAGTCAAGAAACACCTGGGGTAACAGGCAAATTTGGCCTTGGAGTACAAAATGAAGTAGGGCAAAGGCTAATAGAGTTTTGCCAAGAGAACACAATGGTCATAGCAAACACCTTCTTCCAACAACAAGAGAAGACTCTACACATGGACCTCACCAGATGATCAACACTGAAATCAGATTGATTATATTCTTTGCAGCCAAAGATGGAGAAGATGTATACAGTCAGCAAAAACAAGACCAAGAGCTGACTGTGGCTCAGATCATGAACCCCTTATTGCCAAATTCAGACTTAAATTGAAGAAAGTGGGGAAAACCACTGGACCATTCAGGTATGACCTAAATCAAATCCCTTATGATTATGCAGTGGAAGTGAGAAATAGATTTAAGGGACTAGATCTGATAGACTGCCAGATGAACTATGGATTGAGGTTCATGACATTGTATAGGAGACAGGGATCAAGACCATCCCCAAGAAAAAGAAATGCAAAAAAGCAAAATGGTTGTCTGAGGAGGCCTTACAAATAGTTGTGAAAAGAAGGGAAGCAAAAAGCAAAGGAGAAAAGGAAAGATATACCCATTTGAATGCAGAGTTCCAAAGAATAGCAAGGAGAGATAAGAAAGCCTTCCTCAGTGATCAGTGCAAAGAAATAGAGGAAAAGAATAGAATGGGAATGACTAGAGATCTCTTCAAGAAAATTAGAGATACCAAGGGATTATTTCTTGCAAAGATGGGCTAAATAAAGGACAGAAACTGTATGGACCTAAAAGAAGCAGAAGATATTAAGAAGAGGTGAGAAGAATACACAGAAGAATTGTACAAAAAAGATCTTCATGAACCAGATAATCACGATGGTGTGATCACTCACCTAGAGCCAGACATCCTGGAATGCAAAATCAAGGGGGCCTTAGGAAGCATCACTATGAACAAAGCTAGTGGAGGTGATGGAATTCCAGTGGAGCTGTTTCAAATCCTAAAAGTGCTGTGAATCCTAAATAGTGCTGTGAAAGTGCTGCACTCAATATGCCAGCAAATGTAGAAAACTCAGCAGTGGCCCCAGGACTGAAAAAGGTCAGTTTTCATTCCAGTCCCTAAGAAAGGCAATGCCAAAGCATGATCAAACTACCACACAATTGCACTCATCTCACACACATTTGTAAAATAATGCTCAAAATTCTACAAGCCAGGCTTCAAAAACATGTGAACTGTGAACTTCCAGATATTCAAGCTGGTTTTAGAGAAGGCAGAGGAACCAGAGATCAAATTGCCAACATCCACTGGATCATGAAAAAAGCAAGAGAGTTCCAGAAAAACATCTATTTCTGCTTTATTGACTATGCCAAAGCCTTTGACTGTGTGGATCACAATAAACTGTGGAAAATTCTGAAAGAGATGGGAATACCAGACCACCTGACCTCCCTCTTGAGAAACCTATATGCAGGTCAGGAAGCAATAGTTAGAACTGGACATGAAACAGCTGGCTCATTCCAAATTGGGAAAGGAGTATGTCAAGGCTGTATATTGTCACCCTGCTTATTTAACTTATATGCAGAGTACATCATGAGAAACACTGGGCTGGAAGAAGCACAAGCTGGAATCAAGATTGCTGGGAGAAATATCAATAACCTCAGATATGCAGATGACACAACCCTTATGGCAGAAAGCGAAGAAGAACTAAAGAGCCTCTTGATGAAAGTGAAAGAGGAGAGTGAAAAAGTTGGCTTAACACTCAGCATTTGGAAAACTAAGATCATGGCATCTGGTCCCATCACTTCATGGCAAATAGATGGGGAAACAGTGGAAACAGTGTCGGACTTTATTTTTCTGGGCTCCAAAATCACTGCAGATGGTGACTGCACTCATGAAATTAAAATATGCTTACTCCTTGGAAGAAATGTTATGACCAATCTGGACAGCATATTAAAAAGCAGAAACATTACTTTGTCAACAAAGGTCTGTTTAGTAAAAGCTATGGTTTTTCCAGTAGTCATGTATGGATTTGAGGGTTGGACTATAAAGAAAGCTGAGTGCCAAAGAATTGATTCTTTTGCTTTTTTTTTTAATATAAATTTATTTATTTTAATTGCAGGTTAATTACTTTACAATATTGTATTGGTTTTGCCATACATCAACATGAATCTGCCACGGGTATACACATGTTCCCCATCCCGAATCCCCCCCTCTCCTCCCTCCCCATACCATCCCTCTGGGTCATCTCAGTGCACCAGCCCCAAGCATCCAGTATCATGCATTGAATCTGGACTGGCGATTCGTTTCATATATGATATTATACATGTTTCAATGCCATTCTCCCAAATCATCCCACCGTCTCCCTCTCCCACAGAGTCCAAAAGACCGTTCTATACATCTGTGTCTCTTTTGCTGTCTCGCATACAGGGTTATCGTTACCATCTTTCTAAATTCCATACATATGCGTTAGTATACTATATTGGTGTTTTTCTTTCTGGCTTATTCTTTTGAACTGTGGCATTTGAGAAGGCTCTTGAGAGTCCCTTGGAGTGCAAGGAGATCCAACCAGTCCCTCCTAAAGGAAATCAGTCCTGAATATTTTTTGGAAGGCCTGATGTTGAAACTGAAACTCCAATACCTGACGCAAAAGAGCTGACTCATTTGAAAAGACCCTGATTCTGGGAAATATTGAATGTGGGAGGGAAGGAGATGACAGAGGATGAGATTGTTGGATGGTATCACTGACTTAATGGACAAGATTTTGAGTAAACTTCAGGAGTTGGTGATGGGCAGGGAGGCCTTGTGTGCTGCAGTCCATGGGGTCGCAAAGAGTTGGACACGACTGAGCAACTGAACTGAACTGAGCACCTTTTCATGTACTTGTTGGCCATATATGTGTATCTTCTTTTGTTGTCAGTTTTAGTTTTTTGTTTGTTTTTGTTTTTTGTTTTTTTTTGTCAATGAATTCTCTGAATTAAAAATTTTTTTCTCTACTCAGTTTCCATGTACTTTGTTTTCCATTTCATCTTGAGTGTAGACTTTCCCCCATTTTCTCTGTATGCTTCTCTATCTAGAGGATTAGTGGATACCTCTGGAAGACTTAAAAAATACCCAATCCAAAATCAGGGTTTATGTGAGTGACTTGCTGCATCTATCCAGTAATATAAAATCGGGCACATATCATATAAAGCTGAGCAAATAAATGACTTGGTTAAACTTTTATCTTTGAGACAGCCTGTCCTCCTATTGTACAGATCAGCAAACTCTATTATCTGAAGTCTAGGATAGCAATTTGTACCATCCTTCTTTTAAGTTTGAGAAACTCTTTTTTCTGAAGGTAACATGCTGCGTTTTGGCTTCAAACTTAATAGAAATTTATTTTTATGTTTTATTCTTTTAATTAGAAGATAATTACTTTACAATATTGTGATGATTTTTGCTATACATCAACATGAATAGGCATTAGGTATACATAGGTCCCCTCCTTGACCCACCTCTACCTCCTTCCCCATTATTTGTTCTAGTTCTGTGAAAAATACCATTGATAGTTTGATAGGGATTGCAGTGAATATATAGATTGCTGTGAGTGGTACAGTCGTTTTCACATTATTGATTCTTCCAATCCAAGAACATGGTTTATCTCTACATATGTTTGTGTGATCAATGATTACTTTTCAATGTCTTAGAGTTTTCTGCATACAAGTCTTTTGTCTCTTTCAGTAAATTTATTCCTAAGAATTTTATTCTTTTTGTTGCAATGATGAATGAGATTTTTTCTTTAATTTATCTTTCTGATTTTTCATTGTTAGTGTATAGGAATGCAAAAGATTTCTGTGTATTAAATTTATATCCTGCGACTTTACTATATTCATTGATTTGTTGTTGTTTAGTTGCTTAGTCGTGTCTGACTCTTTGTGACCTCATGTCTCCCGGAGTTTGCTCACACTCATGTCCATTGAGTTGGTGATGCCATCCAATCATCTCATCCTCTGTCATCCCCTTCTCCTTCTGCCTTCAATCTTTCCCAGCATCAGGTTTTTTCCCTAATGAATCAGCTCTTTGCATCAGGTGGCCTAAGTATTGAAGCTTCAGCTTTAGCACCAGTCCTTTCAATGAATATTCAGGACTGATTTCCTTTAGGATTGACTGGTTTGATCTCCTTGTAGTCCAAAGGACTCTCAAGAGTCTTCTCCAACACTACAGTTCAAAAATATGAATTCTTTGTTGCTCAGCCTTCATCATGGTCCAATACTCATATCCATACATGACTACTGGAAATATCATAGCTTTGACTGGATGGACCTTTGTCACCAAAGTAATGTCTCTGCTTTTTAATATGCTGTCTAGCTTTGTCATAGTAGATAGTTTTTCTGGAATTCTCTTGCTTTTTCTATGATCCAGTGGATGTTGGCAATTTGATCTCTGGTTCCTCTGCCTTTTCTAAATCCAGGTTGTATATCTGAAAGTTCTCGGTTCACATACTGTTGAAGCCTAACTTGAAGGATTTTGAGCATTACTTTGCTAGCATGTGAAATAAGTACAATTGTGCAGTCATTTGAACATTCTTTGGCATTGTAGTTCTTTAGTATTGGAATGAAAACTGACCTTTTCTAGCCCTATGGCTACTGCTGAGTTTTCTAAATTTGCTAGCATATTGAGCACACCACTTTCACAGCAGCATCTTTTAGGATTTGAATTAGCTCAACTGGAATTCCATCACCTCCACTAGCTTTGTGGATAGTAATGCTTTCTAAGGCCCACTTGACTTCACATTCCAAGATGTCTGGCTCTAGGTGAGTGATCACACCATTATGGTTACCTGAGTCATTAAGATCTTTTTTGTTTAGTTCTGTGTATTCTTCTCACCTCTTCTTAGTATCTTCTGCTTCTGTTAGGTCTATACAGTTTCTGTCCTTTATTGTGCCCACGTTTGCATGAAATAGTCCCTTGGTATCTCTAATATTCTTGAAGAGATCTCTAGTCATCCCCATTCTATTGTTTTTCTCTATTTCTTTTCATTGTTCACTTAGAAAGGCTTTCTTATCTCTCCTTGCTGTTCTTTGGAAATCTGCATTCAGATGGGTGTATCTTTCCTTTTCTCCTTTGTCTTTTTCTTTTCTTCTTTTCTCGGCTATTTTAAGGCCTCCTCAGACAACCATTTTGCCTTTTTGCATTTCTTTTTCTTGGGGATGGTCTTGATCACTGCCCTATATACAGTGTTACAAACCTGCATCCATAGTTCTTCAGGCACTCTGTCCATCAGATCTAATCCCTTGAATCTATTTGTCACTTCCACTGTATAATACTAAGAGATTTGATTTAGGTCATATCTAAATGGCCTAGTGGTTTTCCGACTTTTTTTAAATTTAAGTCTGAATTTTGCAAATCTGAGTTCATGATCTGAACCAGAGTCAGCTCCTGGTCTTGTTTAGCTGACTATATAGAGCTTCTCCATCTTTATCTGATAAGAATATAATCAATCTGATTTTGGTAATGACCATCTGATGGGGTTCGTGAGTACAGTCATCTCCTGTGTTGTTGGAAGAGGGTGATAGGACCAGTGCATTCTCTTGGCAAAACTCTGTTAGCCTTTGCTCTACTTCATTTTGTATTCTAAGTCCAAACTTGCCTGTCACTCCAGGTATCTCTTGACTTCCTTCTTTTGCATTCCAGTTCCCTATGTGCTTCCCATATTCCCTTGGTGCTTCCCAAGACCTGGGGATGGATCAAGACCATCCCCATGGAAAATAAATGCAAAAAAGCAAAACGGCTGTCTGGGGAGGCCTTACAAATAGCTGTGAAAAGAAGAGAAGCAAAAAGCAAAGGAGAAAAGGAAAGATATAAGCATCTGAATGCAGAGTTCCAAAGAATAGCAAGGAAAGATAAGAAAGCCTTCTTCAGCGTTCAATGCAAAGAAATAGAGGAAAACAACAGAATGGGAAAGACTAGAGATCTCTTCAAGAAAATTAGACATACCAAGGGAACATTTCATGCAAAGTTGGGCTCGATAAAGCATAGAAATGGTATGGACCTAACAGAAGCAGAAGATATTAAGAAGAGATGGCAAGAATACATAGAACTGTACAAAAAAGATCTTTATGACCCAGATAATCACAATGGTGTGATCACTGACCTAGAGCCAGACATCCTGGAATGTGAAGTCAAGTGGGCCTTAGAAAGCATCACTATGAACAAAGCTAGTGGAGGTGATGGAATTCCAATTGAGCTATTCCAAATCCTGAAAGATGATGCTATGAAAGTGCTGCACTCAATATGCCAGCAAATTTGGAAAACTCAGCAGTGGCCACAGGACTGGAAAAGGTCAGTTTTCATTCCAATCCCAAAGAAAGGCAATGCCAAAGAATGCTCAAATTACCACCCAATTGTACTCATCTCACATGCTAGTAAAGTAATGCTCAAAATTCTCCAAGCCAGGCTTCAGCAATATGTGAACTGTGGACTTGCTGATGTTCAAGCTGGTTTTAGAAAAGGCAGAGGAACCAGAGATCAAATTGCCAACATCCGCTGGATCATAGAAAAAGCAAGGGAGTTCCAGAAAAACATCTATTTCTGCTTTATTGACTATGCCAAAGCCTTTGACTGTGTGGATCACAATAAACTGTGGAAAATTCTGAAAGAGATGGGAATATCAGACCGCCTGATCTGCCTCTTGAGAAATTTGTATGCAGGTCAGGAAGCAACAGTTAGAATTGGACATGGAACAACAGACTGGTTCCAAATAGAAAAAGGAGTACGTCAATGCTGTGTATTGTCACCCTGCTTATTTAACTTCTATGCAGAGTACATCATGAGAAACACTGGACTGGAAGACGACAAGCTGGAATCAAGGTTGCCAGGAGAAATATCAATAACCTCAGATATGCAGATGACACCACCCTTATGGCAGTAAGTGAAGAGGAACTCAAAAGCCTCTTGATGAAAGTGAAAGTGGAGAGTGAAAAAGTTGGCTTAAAGCTCAACATTCAGGAAATGAAGATCATGGCATCCGGTCCCATCACTTCATGGGAACTAGATGGGGAAACAGTGTCAGACTTTATTTTGCGGGGCTCCAAAATCACTGCAGATGGTGACTTCAGCCATGAAATTAAAAGACGCTTACTCCTTGGAAGGAAAGTTATGACCAACCTAGATAGCATATTCAAAAGCAGAGACATTACTTTGCCAACAAAGGTTCATCTAGTCAAGGCTATGGTTTTTCCTGTGGTCATGTATGGATGTGAGAGTTGGACTGTGAAGAAGGCTGAATGCCAAAGAATTGATGCTTTTGAACTGTGGTGTTGGAGAAGACTCTTGAGAGTCCCTTGGACTGCAAGGAGATCCAACCAGTCCATTCTGAAGGAGATCAGCGCTGGGATTTCTTTGGAAGGAATGATGCTAAAGCTGAAACTCCAGTACTTTGGCCACCTCATGCGAAGAGTTGACTCATTGGAAAAGAGTCTGATGCTGGGAGGGATTGGGGGCAGGAGGAGAAGGGGACGACAGAGGATGAGATGGCTGGATGGCATCACTGACTCGAAGGACGTGAGTCTGAGTGAACTCCGGGAGTTGGTGATGGACAGGGAGGCCTGGCGTGCTGCGATTCATGGGGTTGCAAAGAGTCAGACATGACTGAGGGATTGAACTGAATTGATGGTGCTTCCCAGATGATTCAATGATAAAGAATCAGCCTACCAATGAAGGAAGCACAGGCGATGGAGGTTTGATCTCTGAGTCCAAAAGGTCCCCTGGACAAGGAAATAGCAACCAACTCCAGAATCCTTGCCTGGAAACTTTGTGGACAGAGGAGGCTAGTGAGCTGCAGTCCATAGGGTCACAAAGAGTTGGACACCATAAAGCAACTTAGCACACATGTACTCCTATGTTGAAAATGACATCTAATTTGGATGTTATTTCTAGAAGGCCTTTAGGTCTTCATAGAATCGTTCAACTTCATCCTCTTTGGCATAGATTGGGGCATAGACCTGGATTACCATGATATTGAGTGGGTTGCCTTGGAAATGAACAGATTATACTGTCATTTTTGAGATTACACACAAGTACTGTATTTTGGACCCTTTTGTTGACTATGAGAGATACTCCATTTCTTCCAATGGATTCTTGCCCACAGTAGTAGATATAATGGTCATCTGAATTAAATTTACCCATTCCGGTCCATTTTAGTTCACTGATTCCTAAAATGTCAATGTTCACTCTTGCCATCTCCTGTTTGACCACTTCTGATTTACCTTGATTTATGGACCTAACATTTCAGGTTCCTACGCAATATTGTTCTTTGTAGAATTGGGCTTTACTTTCACCACCAGACACATCCACAACTGGGCCTTGTTTCCACTTTGACTCAGCGTCTTCATTCTTTCTGGAGCTATTTCTCTGCTCTTCTCCTGTATCATATTGGGTACTTATTGACTTGGGGAGTTCATCTTTCAGTATCATATCTTTTTATACTTTCCTATTGTTCATGAGGTTCTCAAGGCAAAAATACTGAAGTGGTTTGCCATTCTCTTCTTCAGTGGACCACATTTTGTCAGAACTCTCCACCATGTCCATTTTATAATACACAATTTTGTACTGAAGAGTTTTTTTAAAAAGATAACCTATGTACACGCAGTTATTTTACCTCAAAGTACTTAAAATACAGTGTAAACATTTAAGAGGCACAACAAATTCCACTGTGGTTCAAATATTCATTGATTGGGTAATTTTCTGATAGCATCTTTAGGATTGTCTATGTAGAGAATCATGTTATCTGCAAACAGAGTTTTACTTTTTCTTTTCCAGTCTGAATCCCTGCTATTTCTTTCTATTCTCTGATTACCATGGCTAGGACTTCCAAAACTATGTTGAAGAATAGTGGCGAGAGTGGGCTTCCTTGTATTGTTCTTGAATTTAGAAGAAATGCTTTCAGTTTTTCACCATTGAAGATGTTTGCTGTGGGTTTGTCATATATGGCCTTTATTATGTTGAGATATGTTCCTTCTATGACTATTTTCTGGATTTTTTTTTTTTATCGTAAGTGGGTGTTGAATTTTGTCACAGGCTTTCTCTGCATCTGTTGGTGATGTTTTTATCTTTCAATTTGCTAATATGGTGAATCACACTGATTAATTTGTATATATTGAGGAATCCTTGCCTTTTTGGGTTAAAGCCCACTTGATTATGTTGTATGATTTTTTTAATGTGTAGTTGGATTCTGTTTGCTGGAATTTTGTTGAGGATTTTTGCATCTATGTTCATCAGTGATATTGGCCTGTAATTTTTTTTTTTTTTTTTTTTTTATTATGGCTTCTTTGTCTGGTTTTGCCATTAGTATGATTGTTACCTTGTAGAATAAGTTTGGGAGTTTTCCTTCCTCTGCAATTTTCTGGAAGAGTTTGAGCAGGATAGGTTTTAGCTCTTCTCTAAACTTTTGGTAGAGTTCACCTATGAAGCCATGTGGCCCTGGACTTTTGTTTGTTGGAAGATGTTTGATTATAGTTTTGATTCCTGTGCTTGTGATTGGTCTGTTCATATTTTCTATTTCTTTCTGGTTCAGTTTTGGAAGGTTACACTTGTCTAAGAATGTCTCTATTTCTTCCAAGTTGTCCATGTTATTGACATACAGTTGCTCAGAGTTTTCTCTTATGATCCTTTGTATTTCTGTGCTGTCTGTTGTAACTGTTATTACATTTCTAATTTTATTGATTTGAGTCTTCTTTTTTTTCTCTTGATGAGTCTGGCTAACAGTTTGTCAATTTGATTATCTCCTCAAAGAATCAGCTTTTAGTTTTTATTGATCTTTGCTATTCTGCTTTATTGACTATGCCAAAGCCTTTGACTGTGTGGATCACAATAAACTGTGGAAAATTCTGAAAGAGATGGGAATACCAGACCACCTGACCTGCCTCTTGAGAAACGTATATGCAGGTCAGGAAGCAACAGTTAGAACTGGACATAGAACAACAGACTGGTTCCAAATAGGAAAAGGAGTACGTCAAGGCTGTATATTGTTACCCTGCTTATTTAACTTATATGCAGAGTACATCATGAGGAACGCTGGGCTGGAAGAAGCACAAGCTGGAATCAAGACTGCCAGGAGAAATATCAATAACCTCAGATATGCAGATGACACCACCCTTATGGCAGAAAGTGAAGAAGAACTAAAAAGCCTCTTTATGAAAGTGAAACAAGAGAGTGAAAAAGTTGGCTTAAAGCTCAACATTCAGAAAACGAAGATCATGGCATCTGGTCCCATTACTTCATGGGAAATAGATGGGGAAACAGTGGAAACAGTGTCAGGCTTTATTTTTCTGGGCTCCAAAATCACTGCAGATGTTGATTGCAGCCATGAAATTAAAAGATGCTTACTCCTTAGAAGGAAAGTTATATCCAACCTGGACAGCATATTCAAAAGCAGAGACATTACTTTGCCAACAAAGGTCCATCTAGTCAAGGCTATGGTTTTTCCAGTGGTCATGTATGGATGTGAGAGTTGGACTGTGAAGAAAGCTGAGCACTGAAGAATTGATGCTTTTGAACTGTGGTGTTGGAGAAGACTCTTGAGAGTCCCTTGGACTGCAAGGAGATCCAACCAGTCCATCCTAAAGGAGATCAGCCCTGAGATTTCTTTGGAAGGACTGACGCTGAAGCTGAAACTCCAATAGTTTGGCCACCTCATGCGAAGAGTTGACTCATTGGAAAAGACTCTGATGCTGGGAGGGATTGGGGCGTGAAGAGAAGGGAACGATAGAGGATGAGATGGCTGGACAGCATCACTGACTCGATGGATATGAGTCCGGGTGAACTCTGGAAGTTGGTGATGGACAGGGAGGCCTGGCGTGCTGCAATTCATGGGGTCGCAAAGAGTCGGACATGACTGACTGACTGAACAGAACTGATAATCTCTTTCATTTCTTCTTCATTTATTTCTGCTCTGATCTTTATGGTTTCTTTCCTTCTACTAGCTTTGGGTGTATTTTGTTCTTCTTTTAGTTGCTTAGGTATAACATTAGGTTGTTTATTTGATGTGTCCCTTGCATATTAGGTATCAACCTCTTTTTCATTTTTGTATGCTTTTACACCCAGAACTCAGGCCCAGGATGTTAGTACATTTTCTGAGCTCAGTTTCTGGTTCATAGAGATGTTTATCTTGTTTATAGATAATATAAAATAGAGGATGTATAAACCTACAAAAATTATGTATCTTTCCCAGCTATTAATTAATGGGAAGCTCTTACTTTGAGGTCCATTTATCTATCCATGATTGGGCTGCAGATTACCATAAATCCTTAGAATTGTGCAAAAAATTGTACGCATAGTAAATGTTTGTATTTTTCCAAGGTGTTGTATATTTAACTTCCTCTGATCCTTTAAGTTTTCAAGAGCCACTGACCTAATTTGACTCTTTCAATCTAAATACATGTTATATTTGCCAGGAAAAGACACAGTAATCAGAATTTATCTTATTATTCCTCCAAGATGTATAATTATATATTTTTTTAACCTTGAACAACATTAGGATAATTTTAAAAAGCAGTGGTACGGCAGCAACTTTGGAAAGGTTTGAATGGAATCCCCCAACATAAAGCTGAAATTCAGCTTCATGGTACAATTTTATTTTTTCTTTTGGCAGTCAAAGGAAATGCTTTCTTTAATGGGAAAATATAAATATTTAAAGCAGCAAGATGGGAAATGAAGAGGGTATTTATTATATGTTAGTCTCTTAACAACTGCTTTTATGACATTATGGAAGTTAAATGCAGTTTGCTTGGTAGATAGAGAAAAATGTGTGAGCAGCAGATGTGGGAACTAAGACAATGTCACTGCTTGTACATTCAGTAAGGAGTCGATGTGTACTAGTGCAGGATGCCGGAGTCTATTGCCATTTATTCTAAATGATTCAGTAGCCAGGCATTCAGCTTAACTTCAGTTCACATAATGAATATATTATGCAGAACTAAAATAAAAATGAGTGCATCATTTAAAGCAACACACACAAAAAAAGTTAGAATGAAGTATGACCTAATTTTTCATCCTGAAGCTTAAAAGGGATAAGTGCAATGAACAATCCAAAATTCTAATCAAGGAAACAATCTCATACATAATACCAACCAAAAGAATATGCCATCTAGGAATAAATTTGGCAAAACATTGTTAAGACTTACACACCAAAATTTATAAAATATTGTTAAAAAAATTTTAAAGGTCTAAACAAATAGAAAGGCATCCTATTCTCATGGATCAGAAAACTTAGCATTGTTAGGATGGAAATACTCTACAGGTTGATCTACAGACTCAATGCAATCTGTATCAAAACTCCAGCTGGCTTTTTTCAGAAATTTATAAGCTGATGCTAAAATTCATATGAAAATACAGGCATATTCATATGGAAAATAGCCAACATCATCTTGAAAATGAAGACTAAAGTTCAAAGACTCACACTCCCAATTCAGAACTGACTATAAAGCTATACTAATCAAAATACTGTGGTTCTGACATAGTTCAGTTCAGTTCACTCACTCAGTCATGTCCGACTCTTCGCGACCCCATGAATCGCAGCACGCCAGGCCTCCCTGTCCATCACCAACTCCCGGAATTCACCCAGACTCACGTCCTTCGAGTCGGTGATGTCATCCAGCCATCTCATCCTCTGTCGTCCCCTTCTCCTCCTGCCCCCAATCCCTCCCAGCATCAGAGTCTTTTCCAATGAATCAACTCTTTGCATGAGGAGGCCAAAGTACTGGAGTTTCAGCTTTAGCATCATTCCTTCCAAAGAAATCCCAGCGCTGATCTCCTTCAGAATGGACTGGTTGGATCTCCTTGCAGTCCAAGGGACTTTCAAGAGTCTTCTCCAACACCACAGTTCAAAAGTATCAATTCTTCGGCGCTCAGCTTTCTTCACAGTCCAGCTCTCACATCCATACATGACCACAGGAAAAACCATAACTTTGACTAGATGAACCTTTGTTGGCAAAGTAATGTCTCTGCTTTTGAACATGCTATCTAGGTTGGTCATAACCTTCCTTCCGAGGAGCAAGCGTCTTTTAATTTCATGGCTGCAGTCACCATCTGCAGTGATTTTGGAGCCTCCCCAAAATAAAGTCTGACACTGTTTCCACTGTTTCCCCATCTATTTCCCATGAAGTGATGGGACCGGATGCCATGATCTTCGTTTTCTGAATGTTGAGCTTTAAGCCAACTTTTTCACTCTCCTCTTTCACTTTCATCAAGAGGCTTTTTAGTTCCTCTTCAGTTTCTGCCATAAAGGTGGTGTCATCTGCATATCTGAGGTTATTGATATTTCTCCTGGCAATCTTGAGTCCAGCTTGTGCTTCTTCCAGTCCAGCGTTTCTCATGATGTACTCTGCATAGAAGTTAAATAAGCAGGGTGACAATATACAGCCTTAACGTACTCCTTTTCCTATTTGGAACCAGTCTGTTGTTCCATGTCCAGTTCTAACTGTTGCTTATAGTCTAGACATAAATTTCAGGTGAATAGAATTGAGAACATAGAAATAAACTGTCATACATATGGTCAATTATTTTTGACAAGGGTACCAAGACAATTCTCAGGGTGAAAGAATAGTTTCTTCAATGAATATTACTAGAACAGTTGGGTGTGCTGTGCTTAGTCACTGAGTCATGTCCAACTCTTTGTGAACTCATGGACTGTAGCACTCATGGACTTCTATCCATGGGGATTCTCCAGGCCAGAATACTGGAGTAGGTTACCATGCTCTCCTCCAAAGAATCTTCCCAACCCAGGAATTCAACCCAGATCTCCCACATTGCAGGTGGATTCTTTACTGTCTGAGCCACCAGGGAGCCCAAGAATACTGAATTGGGTAGACTGTCCCTTCCCCGGGGGATCTTCTGGACCCAGGAATTGAACCATGGCCTCCTGCATTGCAGGCAGATTCTTTACCAGCTGGGCTACCAGGGAAGCCCAAACAGTTGGATATCCATATGTAAAAGAATGAATTTGGACCTCTACCTCACATCATACACAAAAGTTAACTCAAATCACAGACCTGAGTGTAAAATATAAGATCATAAAAATTTCTATGTTTCAGGGCTTCCCTGGTGGCTCAGACAGTGAAGAATCTGCCTGCAATGCAAAAGACCTGGGTTTGATCCCTTGGTTTGGAAGATCCCCTGGAGAAAGGAATGGCAACCCACTCTAGTATTCTTGCCTGGAGAATTCAATGGATAGAGGAGCTTGGCAAGCTATAGTCGATGGGGTCGCAGAGTCAGACTCAACTGAGCTACTAACACACACAAATGATAGGAGTAAATCTTCACAACTTTGGAGTAGGCCAGAGTTTCTTAGAAATGACACCAAAAGCATTAGCAACAAAACAAAAAACATAGATAGCTTGGATGTCAATAAAATTAAAAATATTTGTGCATCAAGGGACATTGTCATAAAAATAAAATGATCACCCCCAAAATGAGAGAAATATTTGCAAGTAGTATATCTGACAAGGGACTTGTAACCAGAATAAAGAAAGAACTCTTACAACTGAACAATAAAATGAGAGATCATCCAATTAAAAAATGGGCAAATGTCTGTATAGATATTTCTCCAAACAAAATAAACACATGAAAAGATGCTAAACATTGGTTATTAAGGGAATGGAAGTCAAAACTATGATGAAAGATCACTTGAAATCCACTGAAGTGATTACAATAAATATAGACAATACCAAATGTAGGCAAAGGTGTGGAGAAATTAGAACGTTAATACGTTGCTGGTGAGAATATAAAATGGTATAACCACTTTGGAAAATAATTTGGCAGTTTCTCAAAATGCTAAACTGAGAGTTTCCATTTAACCCAACAATTCTACTTTTAGGTATATTTCCAAGAGAAATGAAAACATATATCCATATGAAGAATTGTTAATGAATGCTCAAAGTAAAAATGCAGAAACAATCCCTATGTCCAATGGCTGATAAATAGATAAAATACAGTAATTCATATAATGGGTTATTATTCAACTATAAAAGGGAATAAAATACTTATGCATGCTATAGCATGAGTGGTTCTCAAAAGCTTTATATTATGTGAAAGAAGACTGTCACAAAGACCATTCATCATGGTTCCGCTTGTATGAAATGTCCAGAATAAACAAATCCATGGAGCCAGAGTGTAGACTTAGAGGTTGTCTGCAGATAGGCAGAGGAGAGAGCATGGGGAAGCACCACAAATGTCTATGGGTTTTCTTTCTGGAATGTTGAAAATTTTGTAAAATTAGATTGTGCTGATAATTGCACAGTTCTGTGAACTAACTAGAAACCGCTGAGCTGTACACTTTCAATGAGTCAATATTATATGAATTGTATCTCAACAAAGCTGAAAATTAAGAGATGCAATTAATTTAAAAACCAAAGGTTTTTATGTATATAAATTACAGTTAAACATATTTTGGGGTCAAAAGAAATCTTAAAGATCACTTACTTTATTTTTCTTTATATGTGAGATGAAGCTGAGGTCTAGATATTTTGGTTAATTTGTTGAAGATAATATAAGTAGTTAGTAACAGAACCGGATATATAAAGCCTATATTTGAATTTCTAAAATGTATTGAGATTTGCTAAACCCAACAGAGACCAGCTACACAACAAAATATGAGGTAATAATATGGTCATAATTCAGATAATTAGTGTGACCAATCAAAATATCCACATGACAATTATTTTTTGTGTAGATGAGACAGAAATACTAATACTAAATACCAATATTAAGGGAGAAAAAACATAAAGGCAACCAAGAGATTACAGAAATATATATTCATATACCTTGGATAATCTATTAAATTAAGGAAATATATAAAATTGTCTTTGAAGGAAAGACTTTTAAATCTCATGCTATAAAGAATAGTGGAGTGAGTTGCCATTCCCTTCTCCAGGGGAACTTCCCAATCCAAGGATTGAACCCAGGTTTCCTGCAGTGCAGGCAGATTCTTTACCATCTGAGCCAACAGGGAAACCATAAAATTGCATACATGAATATCTAAAAATTATTCAGTAACCCAAGTAATACTTTAATTTTAAAGTAAGGAGAAAAAACCTTTATGCTCTCAGAACTTATTCTATGACTTAAGGTAATTGCTTCCACGTTTTGACTTCATGTGAAAGGATAATATATTATCTTTGAACAGAAAATTTGGAATTTTTTTTTGCATAGACAGGTGGTGGGAAATTAAATTGCACCTCCCCCCCAACAATTGCTGTTCTTAGTTTTTAGCACTAGTGTTTAAGATTATAATTTTATTCAAGTTTAACATTCACTCAAAATTTTCAAAATAACTATCAAGTTTTAGAGGAAGAAGGAGGTTTGTAAGAATTCCTGTAGTCAAAATTTGCAAGTTTGTAGCTTTTAGACTGCACACTTCTCAGAGATGAATTTTATTGGGCTTGTGCCATATATTTTAAAAATCTAAACAGTGTTTAAAAATGGAGAGATTTTGTATAAATACGTGAACTTTGGGCTTCTCTTGAAAAATGGAATGGCTTGATAAAATGAACTTTCATTCCTGCATGGTATTTTTGGCTGCATTTGAGTGGCAGCTTCCTTTTTGGAAAAGATGTGTGCTACCCAGGTGGGCACAGTCCCCCCAGGGCCAGTTTCCCTCACGTACATTACACTCCTGATATATTACCCTTTTTGGTTGGTAACTGCTAACTATGCCCAATCGTCTCTCCTACCCTACATTTCGCATAAGGCACTTTATCAAATGACTGTGCACCCAGTGAAATACCTCAGAACTCATGGTCACTCTAGCACCTTCTCTTGGTCAGAAGAGTCGTAGGTCTTGCTGGCTATGTAAGAGAATCAAGTTGACTTTCCCCAGAAAAGGAAATTGAGAATCCTGAACATATTTCATATCCTTAGAGAGGAATGTTCTCAACAGGGACAAAAATTGCTAACTGGAGCAAAAAATTTAGAAATCGGAATGTGTCACGGTACTTCATGGGACCACATTACATTAATAGATATACAGTGTATCTGTGATAATAGTTTCATGGGAGAAGGGGAGCAATTAGAAGAAAAAAAATTAATGAAGATTTAAACATTATAAATAAAAGAAATAAAAATTTAAAAATGTAGGAAAAGCGATGCAAAATTGAAAAAAAAAATCCACTGAAAAAAGGAGGACTCAAGACTCAGAAAGGTTAATTCCTGGTCTAGCGTGTTCTTGTTGGTTGTGGTTCCTTCCTATAAGAACCTCAAGTAAATGTGTAAAGAAAGTTGTAATCAAGTAGAGTAAATGCACTGCCTTCAATTCAACTGCTCAGGAGTCTGTCTAATCTATTCACAAAAATAACCAAGGATTTCATTTCTCCCCACCCCCCAAGCTTTACTGAAATATAATTACATAAAGTATAAGTTTATAGTATACAGTGTGATGACTTGATACATGTATATATTCAAAATAATGACCACAATAAAGTTAGTTAATACCTTTATCACTTTATGTAATTATAATTGTGTGTGTGTGTGTATGGTGAGCACATTTCATATTTATTATCTAGCAGCTTTCAAGTATACATTATTAACTATAGTCACCATACTGTACTTGCACACACATACACACAGACATACATTGTGAGTATATCCAATGGAATACTATTCAGCCATAAAAAAGAAGGCAATTCAGCCATTTGTGACAACAGGTAGATACCTTGAGGGCAGTGTGCTAAAGAAGTCAGAGAAAGACTGTGATTTCACTTACATGTGGAATCTAAAAAAGCTAAACTCACAGAAGCAGAGAGTACAATGATGGTTGCCATGGCCTGGGGGGTGGGGAATGGGAAGATGTTGGCCAAAGTGTACAAGCTTTTAGTTATAAGATGAGTAAGTTCTGGGGATCTAATGTACAGCATGGTGACTAGGAAAAGAACCACGTACACAATGAACTTTGTTGTTATTAGGAAGCATTTCAAATCAGTGGGAGGAAACTTTAATCACAGAACTAGTGAATATCTTTAAAAAGCAAAATTAAAACTATGCTTTACACCATGGATACAAGTACATTCAGATGTGACCATAAAAATGTGAAGAGAACATAATTGAAAATGTTCTTTCAGTTTTGCAAGTTTAAAGGCAAAGATTGATGCATTTGACTACTACTGTTACAGTATTCTATACAATAATGAACAAAGAACCAAAAGACAAACATGAAAGAAATATTTGTAACACCCCTTAATGATGAATAGATATTCGGAATGTATTAATAGGGAAGTAATTTAATAAGCAGTGCAGACAAAAATAATTCATTTGACCAACAAACATACAAAGATGTCCAACCTCACTAATAATCATGGTATGTAAAGTAAAACCGTGAAAACTACCTTTCTGCCTTTCTTCCCTCCCTTCCTCTTTTTTTCCTTCTTTCTCTCTCTTTCTCCCTTCCTTTCCTTCTCCCTTCCTTCCTTCCTGCCCTCCCTTCTATCTTCCCTCTTTCCCAACCACCTTGGAAAAGTTTAAAGATTGATTCTATTCAGCAACGAGAATCATGTGAAAAATAGGTAGTCTCATATACTGCTAGTGATAATGTACAATCTTAAAATATTTTCAAAGGCTATTAGCAATTTCAATCAAAAGTTAAAATTTTTTACACTATGCTGTGTGCTTAGTTTCTCAGTCATGTCTGACTCTGCAACTCCAACAGGGAGGCCGTTTTTACACTATAATTATACCTTTAAAGATGTATACTTTATAAAGGAACTTCCAAACGCACAAAAGAAGCATACATAATGCTCATGGCAGTACCATCTAGAATCAGAAAATATCAATGTCCATCTAAATTTCTATTCATAAATTAATAAGCAATTTATTGCTCATTCATCCTGTAAGTAATACAAAACTATAAGAAGGATGAATTAGGCCATTGAATCTACCAGGATTAACAAATGTCACAGAACAATAGATGCTTATCCTATTTATAGAAAGTGGAAAAAAAGCAATGTTAATAAATGTACATGTTTCTGCTGCTGCTGCTAAGTCGCTTCAGTCGTGTCCGACTCTGTGAGACCCCATAGACGGCAGCCCACCAGGCTCCTGTCCCTGGGATTCTCCAGGCAAGAACACTGGAGTGGGTTGCCATTTCCTTCTCCAACGCATGAAAGTGAAAAGTGAAAGTGAAGTTGCTCAGTCGTGTCTGACTCTTCGTGACCCCATGGACTGCAGCCTACCAGGCTCCTCCACCCATG
Source organism: Bos mutus (assembly GCF_027580195.1). Classification (NCBI taxonomy): domain Eukaryota; kingdom Metazoa; phylum Chordata; class Mammalia; order Artiodactyla; family Bovidae; genus Bos; species Bos mutus. The sequence goes on along the minus strand of NC_091618.1, from coordinate 72,009,541 downwards.
GGATTTTCCAGGCAAGTGTACTGGAGTGGGGTGCCATCGCCTTCTCCGGTACATGTCTCTACAGGTAAAGAAATAGAAAAGCTATTTAAAATGATTATTTCTAGGGAAAGGAGTTGAATAGGGGGGCAGTGAAAATATACAGTTTTACATTACAATGTCTATACATTTTTTTTTTACAGCTTTTATCTTTTACAAAGAGAATAAATGCACATATTATGATGTAATTTTTTTTTAAAGAACTAGAATAAAAGACATTATGTCACGGCATTTCATCTAGTTCTAGCAAGTACTAGAGATAGTGACAAAGAGGGTAAGGTCTGTAGCAACTTTCTCCTAAGAGAAAATGTTGAAAAAGAAGCTGTGGGTATTTTGCTTGAGTAAAATAAAACTTTTTTTTGCTCCAGGGAAAAGAGATGATGCCCAGTGGGTGAAAATTCAAGAGACAGATTGAAATGTTCTAACCATGCGAGAACCGCAAATGTGAAATGGGATGCTGCGAAAGGCAGTGTGAGCTTTATTCCTGGTTTATGGGAATACATGTGTGCTAAGTCTCTTCAGCCATGTCTGACTCTTTGCAACCCTAGGACTGTAGCCTGCCAGGCTCCTCTGTCCATGGGTTTCTCCAAGCAAGAATACTGGAGTGGGTTGCCATGCCCTCCTCCAAAGGAGCTTCCCAACCCAAGGATCGAACCAGAGTCTCTCACTTCTCCTGCATTGGCAGGAGGACTCTTTACCACTGGTGTTTGTCCTGGTAGATTCAAGTAATTACCAAAATTTACCAAATATACTTGTTAGGTTTATTTTAGAAGCAATGACTGCTCTGGTGGGTAAATGAAGCGAGATCCCAGAAGAAAGCATTTAAACCTCAGGATCTGTAATTGCAAGTATGAATAGAAGCTAGCACAAGAATTATTGTACATAATGAGCTAAACTGTATAGTCAGTGAAGGATCTTAAGTTATGTCAAGAACTACATCATCAGAACATCTAGCTAGATGAGCACAGCTTTATGAGAAAATTCTCAGAATTTCACTCTTCTATGTATACAGATAAATTTTCTAAGTTTCAGATCCTTTATTATCAAAGTGCAGTCCACAGACTAGGAACATCAGCTTATTAGAAATGAAGAATCTCAGGCTTTACCAAGACCCAATGAATCAGAATCAGTGTTTTAATGAGCTCCACCAGTGAGTCCTGTTCTTGAATTTGAGAAGCGCTGGTTTATCCAGGTATCCATAGGACTTCTCTTATTCTTGAGCCTTCAAAGCCCAAATGAAATGAATCAACCCATCACATGAAAAAAAAAAAGCTCAAATAATGAGAAGTTTTGATTGTTATTGTCTATAACTTGGGAGAAATAAGAGAAAAAAATGACCATATATACATACATATATGTATATGTGTACACATATTTATATGTGCTATGTAAATATATGTACATATGTGGATAGCACATATACATATACTTATATTGAACATATAAGTATGTGCATATACACACAAAAACAAAACTTAAGTCTTTCTAGCTGTCAGTTTAAGTGGGTGGTCAACTGTTTTACCTTTTAAAGAGATTTTAGCTCATTTTCCTCCCCACAAATGAATAGCACTCAATTTAATTAAACACTGAATTAAGAAGGTAAACATCTTTGAGACATTTTATATACCTTTCATTTTGACAGCTACTAAGAACATCTTTGGAAGGAAAGTTATGACCAACCTAGATAGCATATTTAAAAGCAGAGACATTACTTTGCCAACAAAGGTTCATCTAGTCAAGGCTATGGTTTTTCCTGTGGTCATGTATGGATATGAGAGTTGGACTGTGAAGAAGGCTGAGCGCCGAAGAATTGATACTTTTGAACTATGGTGTTGGAGAAGACTCTTGAGAGTCCCTTGGACTGCAAGGAGATCCAACCAGTCCATTCTGAAGGAGATCAGCCCTGGGATTTCTTTGGAAGGAATGATGCTAAAGCTGAAACTCCAGTACTTTGGCCACCTCATGCGAAGAGTTGACTCATTGGAAGAGTCTGATGCTGGGAGGGATTGGGGGCAGGAGGAGAAGGGGACGACAGAGGATGAGATGGCTGGATGGCATCACTGACTCAATGGACGTGAGTCTGAGTGAACTCTGGGAGTTGGTGATGGACAGGGAGGCCTGGAGTGCTGCGATCCATGGGGTCGCAAAGAGTCGGACACGACTGAATGATCTGATCTGATCTGATCTGAAGAACATCTTTAATGTCACTTTTGGTTTATTAAGAATTCTTTCTGTGGCTTTCAGCATATTGATGGGTTAATATCCCTTAATTTTGATTTACTAGGATTCTAATATTTTTTTTTGCATCAAGATTATTTGGGGCAAGGGAATTGTGTGAGGAGATTACTATAAAAAAGACTGGATAAAGTGAAAAAAGTAAAAAAAAAAAAAAAAAGCTTCCAAGTAGGGAGACATATTCTAATTACCAGCTAAATCCTTGACAAAAATGTACTGGCTTTCAATTGATTTTACTATATCCATTTCCTGAATCATTTTGATTTTTCATTTGTGTGCAAAGACATTTAATGAGCAATAATGAATTCAGCAATGTATGGGAATGTCATGGTAAAATCTTTTGCTGGATTTTTAAAACTGATGCTTTTTATAAACTGTTTCCTTAACAAGTCATGTTGCCTCTCAGCTGTCTTTACAGAGTTTAAAGCATACTCTCCCCAACTGGCCCCAGATGGAAAATACTCTCTTGAAATTGAATGGTTTTTTTTTTTTTTTTTAAGTGTAGCTCTGCATGGCCTTCTTAAAGGAAAAAAATTAAGTTTGAACAGAATGCGTTTGGTAGTGGGTCTGTAATTCCCCCAGCATGCCACATATTTGGATTTTTCGCTTTTGGCAGTGGAATTTTTCTAATTTAATTAAATCATTAGCGTTAGCAGATGACAGCATGAAAATTCTTTTCCCTAGTCACTTATCTAAATATTCTTCCAGTCCACTGGGGTTATGTGCACACTTTATCTATTTTGAAAATGCATCTATTTGTTTCATTTCTACACTGATTTTCCCATTCAGAGTTTATGGGCAATGTGTAGACATTTCCCATAATGATCTGCAAGCTTTTTTTCAAGCAATAAATGGAGAAGAGGCCAAGGAGGGAACTAGACAGTGGAGAAAATCTTTACAAAGAAAGACTGGGAGAGAAACAGCAGATGGTTCCGGAAGAGCAGCCAGAGCTGAAATGCTTATCCTGGTCCAAGCCCCTGCCATTCTGTCTTTTGCTTTGTAGCTCATACACTGTAAAAATGTGACAATGGTTTGTGTCTAGAAATTAGCTGTCAATACTTCAAGTGACAATAAAGGCAAGTTTTTCAGGATTATCTGAACCAAAAGTGAATCTTTGCACTGAAACCTTTCACTCATTCATTCACACTTTTAAACCTTACTTTTTACTATTGATATATACATCTTTCCTTCTTAGATTTTAAACTTCCTTGAAATTTGAGGATATATACTTTATATCTTCCTTCTTTCCTTCTTTTTTTCTTCTCTTTCTCTGCCCCCATTTCCCCCCGCCCCCCCCTCCCCACCACCCTGCTCAAGATCCTCCCTTTTCTCTCCTCCACCTCTTTTCCTTCTCTCTGTCTTCTTTCACTTTTTAGGGCCTAACTCAGGGCCTGGGACATAATACATATTGAATAAACAAATATTACTGAATTCTGAGCAATGGAATTCTATTGCATCATTTCTAGCAGTTACTGAATATCTACTGAAATATTTTAAGACAGGCATCATTTTAATCCTGAGAACAGTCTTGTTAAGATGATTGCTGTCATCATTATCTTAATTTTGTCCATGAGGACATAGGGGCCAAGAGATATTAAATAAATTGCTCATAGTCACAGAACTCTTCAGTTAGAGAATTTGAACTCAGGATAGTCATGGATGCTCAAAAGGATGGTGACACTAGGGAGTTAGGATTGACGAAGCTCAAGCAATGATGAGGGATTTTCTTTGCATTTCTATAGCATATCTCCAGTTTCTGTCACAAATAAGTCAGTTTTGGGTGGTAGAAAGGGTTGACTCTGAATTGCACACTTTAAAAAAGTAAATGTTATGGTATGTAAATTAGATATCAATTTTAAAAGATTTAAATAATACGGATTGGAAATGAATGACTTTTGGATATTTTAGATGTTCTGAGAGCTTTCCCATCCTTTGTTCCTTTAGGATCTTAGTTCACATTAACATCAATTCTTTAACTGTTCAAATTCCTGAAGCCACATGTTGAAGCAATATCCAAAATTTTCAGGCCCAGATTTTACTGTACCCTTAGTTCCATGGGGTCACAAAAAGTAAACTGTGTTCCAGTGGGGATAAGTATTTTTTAACACTTATGTCCAGAACCATTTATCTGAGGCACAAACTACATGACTCACACACATGCATACAAATAATAACACATACAAGGATATAATAGACAATACATACATGAATATGGCAATGAATGGATGGTATCATAGCAGAAATAAATGGAAGATAATCAGTCATGTCCAACTCTTTTAATCCCATGGACTGTGTCCCTGTAAACTAATATAATATTGAGAAAATCAACTATTCTCCATTTAAAAAATTAGGATTGAACAGTTCTCATCATGCATTGACAATCTTACCTCCTCCAGGAAATTTTTAGAAGAAAGTTAAAGGAAAACTCTGAAAGGAAACTGTTGTCATTTCCTCAATGAAGAAGATTTCCCAAACCTTTTGACCCAGGGATGTAGATATCACATTTGATAGTATTTTCCATGCAAGAATATTCAGATTCATTTCCATTTCAGGTGGGATTCACTGCTTTGAAGATGAGATGTTCCTGCATGAGTCATTGTATACCAGGAGAGCTATGTGTTCCTTTGAAGATATCCATAAACATTCAGGCATTCATTTATCCATGCAAACAACAAATGCTCATTGAGGGTCTGCCATGTTGCTATGCATCAAGCATTTACTACCTAGGATAACATAGGGTATAAAACAGTTTTCCTGCTCTACAAGAGCTAAGTGCCTAGTAGAATTTTTAATTTCCATGCTGGTATTTCAGAGTGTATTAAAAAGCAGAGATATCACTTGCCAACAAAGATCTGTGTAGTTAAAGCTATGGTTTTTCCAGTAGTCATGTACAGGTGTGAGAGTTGGACTGTAAAGAAGACTGAGCACTGAAGAATTGATGCCTTCAAATTGTGGTGCTGGAGAAGACTCTTGAGAATCCCTTGGACTACAAAGAGATCAAACCAGTCAATCCTAAAGGAAATTAACCCTGAATATTCAGTGGAAGGACTGATGCTGAAGCTGAAGCTCCAATACTTTGGCCACCTAATGGAAAGACCTGACTCATTGGAAAAGACCCTGATGCTGGGAAAGATTGAAGGCAAAAGGAGAATATAGTGGCAGAGAATGAGATGGTTAAATAGTATCAGTGATTCAATGGATATGCACTTAGACAAACTCTGGGAGATGGTGGAGGACAGAGGAGCCTGGCATGCTGCTGTCCATGGGGTCACAAAGAGTTGCATAAGACTTAGTGACTGAGCGAAAACAACAAGTTTCAGAAGGTTCACAAGAAAGAAGCCAGGGATTACTCAAGGAAGATCAGCTGCCTGGTCCAAAGGCATTTCTATCTTGACCTCAATCATGGTCAAACCTGGGAAAAAGAAACTACTTATTTCAAGCAGAGAGGGATTTAATGCAAGGAATCAGTTATGAAGCTGTTGGAAGGACTGGTGGGGTAAAAGACATAATAAGGTCATGGTACTCAAGGCTGGGCAGCTGCTCCCGCCCTTTCTTAGGATGAACAGTTGGAGGAATCATGGAAGTTACTGGACCTGGTAGTCCCTGCTTTTAATCCTGCCCATCTAGAGATGGAAGCAGAGTGGCTTCTCCCTTCCTATTGTCTTCTGATCTCTCATTACCACCTATTGGTGGCATCCAACTTGACCAACCAGCCAAGAAGTCTTGATAATGTAGTTTGTACCTCTAGACCTGTAATACAGAGAAGAAGTTATAGCAGTGCAAGGCAAATGCAGGTGATGGTGGTCATGAATCCAGTAATCAAATAACTACTAGAGAGAGGTGGGGTCTGGGAGTAGTCACTGATACCCAGAGTTTTCCTGACTTGGTACAATGAGATGTGACCAGGCTTTGAAATCTGACTGAAACTAACTATTATGGACTGAAATGTATTCTCCCACCCAAATTCATATGTTGAAGCCTTAACCTCAAATGTGCCTCTATTTGGAGATAGAGCATTTTAGGAGACATTAAGGTTAAATGAAACCATAAGAGTCGAGGTCTCATTCAATCTGTGTGTTAGTTGCTCAGTCGTGTCCAACTCTTTGCAACCCCATGGACTGTACTCACCAGGCTCCTCTGTCCATGGAATTCTCCAGGCAAGAATACTGGAGTGAGTTACCATTCCAGGTGATCTTCCTGACCTAGTGATTGAACCCAGGTCTCCTGCATTGGCAGGCATATTCTTTACTGTCTGAGCCACCAGGGAAGGCCTCAGACGGGTGTCCTAATAAGAAAAGGAAGAAACACCAGAGGCATGTGTACAAAGAAAAGCCACGTGAGGATGCACAGAGAAAGCAGCCAAATGCAAGTTAAGGAGACATGCCTCACCAGAAACCAACCTTGCGAGCACCTTGATCTTGAACTTTGGGCTTCCAGAACCATGAGAAAATAAATTTCTATTGTTTAAGCCGCCCAGTCTGTGGTATTCTGTTTTGGCCACACAAGCTGACTAATACATTAAGGAAATGTTTAAGTGATGAATATAAATAGTCAAATGTCAAACTGCAAATTTTTACTAAAAATGTGACTTTCTAAAATATTGCCTACTTATATTTGCTGGACAGAATGTTCTTCTACAACTAAAACTACATGGTGGGGGCCTTCTCTGGTGGTCTGTGCTTGAGAAACCGTCTTCTAGTGCTGGGGACATGGGTGTGGTCCCTGGTCAGGGAACAAATGTCCTACATGCTGCAGGGCAACTTAAGCATGCTAGAACTGCAGAGCCCATAAGCTCTGGGACCTGTGAGCTACAACTAGAGACAAGCCTGTGCACTGCATGGAATAGTGTACATGCCACAATGAAAGATTCCTTATGCTACAATGAAGATCCTTTGTGCAACTAAGACCTGACACAGCCAAAAAAAACCCTACATGGTAATCAGAGAAAATTAGGAGGTTGTTTGATGACAGTCTCTGATCAGCGGAGTTTGTTGAAAGATATGAATAGCCAGTGTCATAACAAAATGTCCTCTGTCTGTGGAATTCTCCAGGCAAGAATGCTGGAGTGGGTAGCGATTCCCTTCATCAGGGGATCTTCCCAACCCAGGGATAGAATCCAGGTGTCTTGCATTGTGGGTGGATTCTTAAGGTCTGAGCCACCAGGGAAGCCCCAAAGTGCCTTTCAAGTCTGACATACCCACTTTTCCTCTAGACCCACAGTCCTTGTTGGGTTTATATACACGAGGGCACTCCACCCCCATGGTGCTGAGGGCAGAGTGTATCAGCCTTTCTGATGTTCCCTTTGTGGCTTCCTCCTCTTTTCATACTCACACATCCTGGCTGCCATTTTGTTTCTTTGGGGTGGTCTTGCATTGACCCTTTTGGATAACTCACTTTGATCCTTTGCATGTGTTTTATTGTCTGATTTACGAATTTTCAATTCTTAGGGCAGAGGCAGTACACACTCAGGCTGGCAACTGCCCAGGATACACTGCTAGAGCTGTACTGCTTGCTGCCTTTGTTCCCTTCTGATCCATCAATACTTGTGCCGTCTCAGTCACTAAATGTTTTGAATGTCAGTCTTTGCCTGTGTAATTAGCACCATAAAGTGTGAAAATAAATTGATCAGGTTAAGCTGTTCAATTAGCCTTCCATATAGCAGACTAGACTATTTGAGAACTGTCAAAAAGGTTTCCATTTCCAAAAATAACAGCTTCATCAGCCTATCTCAGAGCATAAAATCCAGCCACTAGAGTTGCTCCTTAATAAATTTAATCTTATTTACCAGAAGGGATAATAAATATGTCTAACATTTAAAACTAACCTACTATGTCATCTTTATTTATTTAATTAAATTTTTTCTTTGCGGGGAGGAGCAGAGAGATGTTTATTGCAGGGCCAAGCAAGCTTAAAAAACTCCAAACTCCCTAACAGTTTTTGGGAAAAAGATTTCATGGGCAAGATTTGGGGTGAGGGTAGCAGTGTGTAGCTTTCTTCTGATTGGTTGGTGGTGAGGTAACAGAGTGATGTCCCAGAAAGTGGTGTCCTGGGAATCCTGTGCTCATCCTGAAGTTATCATTCTTCACCTGCGTAAGTGCCTTAGTTCCTGCAAAAGAGATAAAAGATATTGTTATGTATAGTCTTTGAGGAGGAATCAGGCTCCAGGTATTCCTTGGCGCCTGCCCCAAGGCTGCACTACTGTTTCTTGGCCGCTGCTTCCTAGTGTCTTCATCCCCTCCCTTCCCTGATCAGTGCCTGATTGAATATGCCCTTTAGAACTCAGGGAATCTCATGGAGGCTGAATGAAGTCAGTTTCCTACAAACAAGAAATGGGGAACACGGAAAGGATTTGTACCCAGGAGCCCCACAGGATCCTGCTTGGTTTCACTCCCCCCTTTTACCTGATACTTCTCAGCCTTGAGGAGAACAGGTGTTGGACAAGAAAGAGCATAATGTTTTGGATAGTTACTGTTGTTTAGTCTCTAAGTCATGTCTGACTCTTTTGTGAGCCTATAGCCAACCAGGGTCTGCTGTCCTTGGGATTTTCCAGGCAAGAATACTGGAGCAGGTTTTCCTTCTCCAACGGGTCTGCCTGACCCAGGGATACTAGAGTAGGTTTTCCTTCTCCAAGGGATCTGCCTGACCCAGGGATCAAACCAGCTTCTTCTGCATTGGCAGGCAGGTTCTTTACCACTGAGCCACCAGGGAAGCCCCAACATTTTGGATAGAGACATTAGTCATAAACTCAGCAGAAGAACTCAGTTTTAGGGGGACTCAGTTTAAATTCTACTATGTGATCTTTAAATGGATCATCTCATTCATCATCACAACAATCCTACTAGGAAGAAAGAAGTGAAAGTGTTAATCGCTCAGTCATGTCAACTCTGTGATCCCGTGGACTATAGCCTGTCATGCTCCTCTGTCCATGGGATTTTCCAAGCAAGAGTACTGGAGTAGATTGCCATTTCCTTCTCCAGGGTATCTTCCTGACCCAGGGATTGAACCCTGGTCTCCTGCATTGTTGGCAGATTCTTTACCACCTGAGCCACCAGGGAAGTCCATTACTAAGAAGAAGGTCATGTTATTAGTGTCCTTTCATCGATGAATCAACTGGAGTTTCAATAGGTTAAATAATTTGTTAGGACTTCTCTGGCAATCCAGTGGTTAAGTCTTCACCTTCCAATGCAGAGGATGTGGGTTCCATCCTTGGTCAGGAAGCTAATATCCCACATGCCTGGTAGCCAAAAATCAAAAACATAAGCAATATTATAGCAAACTCAATAAAGATTTTTAAATGGTCCTTGCTTAAACTCAATATTCAAAAAACTAAGATCACGGCATCCGGTCTCATCACTTCATGACAAATAGATGGGGAAACAATGGAAACAGTGACAGACTTTATCTTCTTCGCCTGCAAAATCACTGCAGATGGTGACTGCAGCCTTGAAACTAAAAGACACTTGCTCTTTGCAAGAAAAGTTATGACCAACCTAGCCAATCCCAAAGAAAGGCAATGCCAAAGAATGCTCAAACTACCACACAATTGCACTCATCTCACACGCTAGTACAGTAATGCTCAAAATTCTCCAAGCCAGGCTTCAGTAATACGAGAACCACGAACTTCCAGATGTTCAAGCTGGTTTTAGAAAAGGCAAAGGAACCAGAGATCAAATTGCCAACATCAGCTGGATCATTGAAAAAGCAAGAGAGTTCCAGAAAAACATCTATTTCTGCTTTATTGACTGTGCCAAAGCCTTTGACGGTGTGGATCACAATAAACTGTGGAAAATTCTAAAAGAGATGGGAATACCAGATTACCTGACCTGCCTCTTGAGAAACCTATATGCAGGTCAGGAAGCAACAGTTAGAACTGGACATGGAACAACAGACTGGTTCCAAATAGGAAAAGGAGTATGTCAAGGCTGTATATTGTCACCCTGCTTATTTAACTTCTATGCAGAGTACATCATGAGAAACGCTGGGCTGGAAGAAGCACAAGCTGGAATCAATATTGCTGGGAGAAATATCAATAACCTCAGATATGCAGATGATACCACTCTTATGGCAGAAAGTGAAGAAGAACTAAAAAGCCTCTTGATAAAGTGAAAGAGGAGAGTGAAAAAGTTGGCTTAAAGCTCAACATTCAGAAAACAAAGATCATGGCATCTGGTCCCATCAATTCATGGGAAATAGATGGGGAAACAGTGGAAATAGTGTCAGACTTTATTTTTTTGGGCTCCAAAATCACTGCAGATGGTGATTGCAGCCATGAAATTAAAAGACGCTTACTCCTTGGAAGAAAAGTTATGACCAGCCTAGATAGCATATTGAAAAGCAGAGACATTACTTTGCCAACAAACGTCCATCTAGTCAAGGCTATGGTTTTTCCTGTGGTCATGTATGGATGTGAGAGTTGGACTGTGAAGAAAGCTGAGCACCAAAGAATTAATGCTTTTGAACTGTGGTGTTGGAGAAGACTCTTGAGAGTCCCTTGGACTGCAAGGAGATCCAACCAGTCCATTCTGAAGGAGATCAGCCCTGGGTGTTCTTTGGAAGGACTGATGTTGAAGCTGAAACTCCAGTACTTTGGCCGCCTCATGCAAAGAGTTGACTCATTGGAAAAGATTCTGAAGCTGGGAGGGATTGGGGGCAGGAGGAGAAGGGGACAACAGAGGATGAGATGGTTGGATGGCATCACAGACTCGATGGATATGAGTTTGAGTGAACTCTGGGTGTTGGTGATGGACAGGGAGGCCTGGTGTGCTGCAATTCATGGGGTTGCAAAGAGTCGGACCCAACTGAGTGATTGAACTGAACTGAACTGAGACAGCATATTAAAAAGCAGAGACATTACTTTTCTGACAAAGGTCTGTATAGTCAAAGCTATGTTTTTTCCAGTAGTCATGTGTGGATGTGAGAGTTGGACCATAAAGAAAGCTGAGCACCAAAGAATTGATGCTGTTGAACTGTGATGTTGAAGAAGACTCCTGAGATATCCTTGGATGGCGTGGAGATCAAATCAGTCAGTCCTAAAGGAAATCAGTCCTGACTAGTCATTTAAAAGACTGATGCTAAAGCTGATGCTCCAATACTTTGGCCACCTTATGCAAAGAACTGACTCATTGGAAAAGCCCCTGATGCTGGGAATGATTGAAGGCAGTAGGAGAAGGGGACAATAGAGGATGAGATGGTTGGATGGGATCACCAACTTGATGAACATTGAGCAAGCTCTAGGAGTTGGTGATGGACAGTGAAGACTGGTATGCCGCAGTCCATGGGATCACAAAGAGCTGGACATGACTGAGTGACTGGACTGAACTGAACTGAACTGAACTGATGTCACAAACAGAAGAACAATAGTAATTTAACATGATCAATTGGTAAAGAGTAGAGAATCAAATCCAAAGATTAACCATTGTGTTTAGAACAAACAAGTCACCTAGACCTACCAGATCCTGTGTGATCTAGTTGTTACATTTTAGAGCTTTTTTCAGACTCTTCCTAACTTGCTTTATTCCTAAGAAAATGGTCCCAGGTTCTGGGGCACACAAACCTTTTCCCCAGCTATTTCCCAGCAGAAAGACTGACCCCTCTACAGGGAAAGCTCTTTACCCATGTTTTTATATGTCTAGCTCCTCCCCTTGCCATTCTATCTAAAATTTGTTCTCTTTTCATATACTTGACCCTATGTTATACCAACTACTGGTGCTTATTTCCTCACAGTGAAACCAGTCTAGGCCCTATGGGGCTCCCAGACACAGAGGGCTTTTTTTCCCCCGCCTCTGTTTCTTAAAGGCAAGACCACCCCCGACGACCTTCCCTGAGTTCCAAAGGGCAGATTTGAACAGTTTCTAATGAAGGGAGGAGCAGTCATAAAACTATGGAAGGCAAGATTGAAGAGACCAGAGAAGCTCATCAAGTTTGGGAGAACTGACCATCTGAGGCAAGGTTAAGGGAGTGCAGGCCCTACACACACCCTAGTCTTGTCAGAGACCCCACCTTTGAACCATTGTTATAAAGCCCCTCATCAAGTCCTCTGAGGTTGGGACACAAAGTTTTCAAGGGCAGGAGCTCACTGTGTCCCGCTTTGCCTGGCAAAGCAATAAAGTTATCCTTTTCTACTTCACCCAAAAGTCTGTTTCTGAGATTCAGTTCTTCAGCTGTATAGAGAGGCCAAGCTTGGCATCAGCAGCAGGTATCTATCATAATTTGGAATTGTTTACTTATTTGTTTTCTGTATCATCCCACTGGTCTTCCCAGGTGGCTCAGTGGTAAAGAGCTCACCTGCCAATGCAGGAGATACAAGAAACGTGGGTTTGATCCCTGGGTCAGAAACATCACCTGAAGTAGGAAATGGCAACCTGCTCCAGTATTCTTGCCTGGAGAATCCCATGGACAGAGGAGCCTGGTGGGCTACAGTCCACGGGCTGGCAAAGAGTTGGACGTGACTGAGTACACACACACACACACAAATACGCACATACTACACAAATACGCACACACACACAGAGTCCTCCCACTAGTTTTCATGAAGGCAAGGGCTTGATCTCTGTTGTATGTGGCTGTGTTGCAAATACAACACAACAGAAATATTGAGTCCTCCATTTATTAGGCACTTAACAACTTATTGACCAGAGATGTATTAATACATCTTTTGTTATCCGAATGTTATAGAGTGGAAACTTATCAATATTCACTTAAATAACAAAGTGCCAAACACACATATTAGTTTCTACAAAAATCCTCCGATCAATAATGTTCATAAATATGAGCTAAATGCCAAAGTATCATCTATTGTGATCTATTAAACCCCACAGTTCTTGGGAATAAGACTCAGGATAGTATGCTTTTGTTGGACAGGGACTTCTCAGGGCCTGAGTGGTCTCTGTAGCTGGACTGATCATCACAGAGAATATTCTGAGTCACCAGTGCATAAAGTCACAGAGATGAGGGGGTGGCTGCAAAACGGTTGGGGACAGCTGAAAGCAGGAAAGACAAGCTCCCAAATAAATTTCAGTTGACTCATGTGCTCAATCACCTCCAACTCTTTGTGACCCCATGGATGGTAGCCCTCCAGACTCCTCTGTTCCTGGGATTCTCCAGGAAAGAATCTGGAATGGGTTGCCATGCCCTCCTCCAGGGAATCTTACAGACCCAGGGATCAAACCCACATCTCTTACATCTACCCACTTTGCCAAGCAGGTTTTTACCACTAGCACCACCTGGGAAACCCTCTTAGTGTGTTTGGGGATTGTAAAAGACTGGTTGGCAGGAACTAGATCTTGAACATGATGTTGAAAATTTTGGATTTTGTCCTTGTTAGAGTGGACTCCTAGGAGTTTCTGAGTGGACTGCTGCTAAGTCGCTTCAGTTGTGTCCGACTCTTTGTGACCCCATAGACTGCAGCCCACCAGGCTCCCCCGTCCCTGGGATTCTCCAGGCAAGAACACTGGAGTGGGTTACCATTGCCTTCTCCAATACATGAAAGTGAAAAGTGAAAGTGAAGTTGCTCAGTCATGTCCAACTCTTCGCGACCCCATGGACTGCAGCCTACCAGGCTCCTCCGTCCATGGGATTTTCCAGGCAAGAGTACTGGAGTAGGGTGCCATTTCCTTCTCCATCTGAGTGGACTAGTAATGAATTCAAATGAATGTTTCTGAAAGTGAGAGATGGAATGATTAAGATGGAGGAGGGAATGTGTACTGGAAAAGGAGCCCATCAGTTTCTGACAAATTGACTATAATGTGGGCAAACCCTGCCTGGGGCACAGCTGTCTCAACTCTTTTCCTGGCAGAGGAAACCAAGGGAAAGAGGCCACATACTGTGTATGGGCTGTGCAGTCTCATCTGTTGTATCCTTGTTGAACTTGGAGCAGTTGGAATAATTCTAAAAGATATTTCTTCTCAATTCTATTAGAAACTGATTGGTATGGTATTTTGTAAATCTCAGCTCTTCCTACATTGGCAGTACAATGATTGATATAAAAAGTGTTTTCTGCAGATGATGAGCAATTTCTGTACCTCAGAGTACCTTCTGAATTATCAAAGATATATTAAATTATGTTGACTTGTATTTAAGATTAACTGGTTTTTAACATAATCTTTGCGTAATTAGAACTTAAATATAAGTTGTCATTTAAACCATTTTTATATACATCATTTGATGGCCATTTGTTATCTGTTGTTGCAGTGGAGAAAGATTAGCTTCAGAGAATCTCGGTGTTTTGTACAAGGTCACTTGGCTAGTAGGTAGAAATGCCTGGGTTTAAACCTTTCTTTCTAGCATTTTATATCTTGGTAAAAACTGGAAGCTAGTGTTTAATACATATAATGCATCCTTACTAAAAAGAATTCTGAATCATTATAGAACAAGCAACTCAGTGGAGTGCAGGGGTTGACGCTATCTGATATGATGTAATTCAGTGGGTGTTCAAATCACTCAGTAACGATAATGATGTCATCACCATTCATTCTGATTCAACCCATCCCAAAGTGCATGTATCTTATAATGTTCCTCAAATAGGTTTAAATTAAGTATTTTTTAATTAAATATTGACAGTAATGTTCAGGCTTCAGTTTCCCCTCATTGGGTTTTGGACTCAGCACTCTAGGATATGGAGTATGGCTTTGTTCATTTGCTCTCCTGGAATTTGCAGACAGCAGCTATGTACTTGGCAACAGGTTGATGCTGGCGGAGAGAGGACGGGTATGAAACAAGTGTGGCATGAAACTGTTTGCTTTTCTCCACCACAGTCTGCTGATTCGACCTGCAAACCCATTCCCCAACTCGGTTAGCAGAACCTGTGAAAACATAGGGGCCTCCATGAAGACGACTCTGATCTTGGCAGCTGGAGAGAGCTTCTGAGTCCAGTTCTAAACTTATGATTTGGGCCTGGGTATTTTTGGATTCAACACTTGCCCTTGGTTAGAAAGTGAAAAACAAGGGTCTAAACACTATTCACTTGGATAGTAAAACACATGTTCACTTTTTGCAGTGACCCTGGCAACAGAAGGGGAATTCTTATAAATCACAAAGGAAAATAAATCACTTCACCCATGGAGGGCAAGAGACAGCTTGAGAAAAGGGACTTTGGAAAAAGGCTGTCTTTAGATAGCAGTCTCGTGGTAAGTACTAAATATTCATTACACTCTATATGTTTTGGCTTGAAATGCATTATTCTTTGTGATTTCTTGAACCCCATGCTTTCAAAAGCCTCTATTCCAGTTACCCTGTTAGCAATATCCCCTGGGATTTTTGTTTCACTTATTTTTTTTACAAAGTCAAAAGCCAGCAAGTTATTGGAATGTTTGTATAGTGTCCTAATAGGCAAATGTCATAATCTGTCAGCATTACATGTAATTATATTAACTCCAGCTGAAGTAGACTTTAACCCATACAAAAACACTACTGTACAGCTAATGCCAAATGCCAAGCCTATTTATAGTTCTTCTATCACCCACTTATCTTAACTTTGGGGTAAGTTGAACAAGAATTCAGTAGGGTTTCTAATACTGAAGAGAAGAGAAAATCTCTGAGATCTTAGGTATAGAAATTAGTTCATTGGTCCATAAACTTTATAAAGTTTCAACGCTGATGATCATCATTCTTAAATTGGCTGGGTTTCATGTATGAGAATCTGGTTAGTTCAAAGAAATAGACTATATCAGTGATTTCTGAATGTTGGCACTTCTTTCAGTCTGAACTAAGATGTCTTGGTCACTTACTCAAGTAGGCATCTGAATAGAATAAGAAACCAAATGGGCCAAGTCACTCCTTTCTCTTTTGGTCATTTACTCGCATGAAAATTTAGCTTAGTTCCTTCTTTGGCATGTTGTTGAGGAATGTGGTTTATTCATTTTGTGTCTTCCCGGTTCCTGGCCTGGAATTGGGGTCAGAGTAAATGTCCAATAAAAGATTTGTTGAATTGATTTATCAGTTGCCCGTTTCCAATCTCTGACTGCTAAGGTTTCACATCACAAACTGTTCATAGATGTGAGTTTATCAGTTGTCCGTTTCCAATCTCTGACTGCTAAGGTTTCACATCACAAACTGTTCATAGATGTGAGTTTCTGGGAATTGAGAAAAGGATTGCATTAAACTTTTGTGTCTAGTTCTTCGGTTATTAACATCAACTTCTCTGTCTCTGTGACTGAGGTAGGCACTGAGCAGCATACCTTCAGAGGCAAAGAACTCTTATAGGATTTTAAGTTCTCCTCCCAATGGATGCACCTTCTTCTCATCTCTGAGGTTTTTCTGTCTCTAGGTAGAGTGTGGTGAAAATAGTGTGTATGTCTGTCTGTGTGTTGTGTGTGTTTCTGTCTATACCCTTTGAAACTTCTAGGGAAATTTAGAATAAAAAGATAATTTCTCAGCCTCCCCTTTTTCTCTTTGCCAAAGGAAACACTTCTTACATATCATTCTGCCAGTAGGGTCTGTCTTATGCCTAACCAGGCACTCACATTGTATATATAATATGAGTAGTAAAAGAAAGTTTCTCTTAACCCAGAAGCATCATCCTTGCTGATTACTCCCTAAAGCTCATAATTCTGCCTTAGGGCCCAAAGAAGCTAAGCTAAGCTATTGTCTTTTTTTGATTGGGGCGGGGGGTGTTATACTATTTTATTCACATTTAAATTTCACCAAGAGTTCAGGAATATGCTAGCCTGATTTTCAGATTTTTGAAATGAAGGTAAAATGGACTAACAGCTTTAAGGGTACAATGAATTCATATTTAACACTGCACAATATTAACAAACTAGACAATCTAGGGGATGGTATAACTATATGCTTTGGAGCACAATATAAGGACAAGCCCTGGAATTGAAGGAAAAAGCCACCATTCAGGACTGAACAGAGGTCTTTGGTTGCTGATAGAATCTCCCCTTGACTTCAGACTTGAGACAAACTGTGAGAGTTTGTCAGTATACAAGAACCCTTGAATTCAGGACAAACAGTAACAGGATAGATTGACCAGAGCCCTTTAGACTGTGGTGACCTTTCTGAAGCTAGCAGGAGTGGCTGGAGGCTGGAAACGTTGCGGCTGAGGTCTGGGATCCCTAGATGAGAGCAGCTATCTTCGAAAATTCGCTGATGTCCATACAAGTTCCTAAGATGTTTCTCCCAAACAGTGTAAGCTATTGTCTTTTAATCATTCACAGGAGCACTCATTAATAAAAGGTCTTGGATCATTCTTAGATCCATGAGTAGAATTTTGTTGAGGTTATTGGTAAAGAAACACATGCAGAGCATGGAGTCCTGGTGTGCAGGACTGGGTTGGGGCACGGAGGAAAGGGGACGTAGATTATCACAAGGGTATGAGGAATCTGAAAATAAGAGAAGGTGTTTCAATGAAGTTTTGCCCACATTTAAATTTTCCTTAGGGCAGACTTGACTGTGAGCATAAATCAAAGCCCTTCATATTACCTGTGCTGGCTGAAATCCCCAAGCTGAGCTTGCATTCCCATTGGCATGTGGCTCTAGCCTGAGTCTTGTGGGGGCTGTGAATCTGTTTCTTTACTTACAGTGTAAGAGAGCACTGTGAAAAGAATGTGTTGCTTGGTACCACTGAAATCATCATCCTGTTAAATCTCCCTAAATGATAATTGGAAGGGTTTTTGCACTAATGAAATATCTTCCTTGTTTCCTGGAGGCAGATTGAGTGTGACATTTGCACGAGCATGTTGGAAAAATCCTGAAAGAGTGTGTGGGTATGCTCTCCTATGACTCTGTGGCTCCATGTACAGGAAAGCTTGAATACCGTTAATCATTATACGATACAGGCCATATGACTGATTTTTGTCTTCTATTTCACTGTTATGTTCTTTCCTCACAGAGGATGACACTGCTGGAACAATGACAGCAAGATGATTCTTGTCAGGTTGGTTTTTAGGGTGTGAGACCCATTGAATGGCCCTTAAGTGAATTTTATTGTGACTCTAAGAGAAACAGATGAGGGAGATTAAAGCTGACTGGCCTGTAAAAGACTTGAACCCAAGACTGTGTCCTCTTCTTGGCTCCATGCCAAAACCACACAACTCACTAGGCAAGAAGCACACAAGGATGATTCTAGACCAGGGTTTCTGGGAAATACAAGGAAAAAAAAAAAAAAGAAACACCTGGTATTCTATCACACACACTTCATTCCCAAGGCACCTTTACTTTGTGTCATTCTTTCCCACTCTGTTCTATTCTATGCTATTTTTAAATTGTCGAATGCAATTTGAGAATGGGTTACCTAGTCCCCCCACTTTACAGAAAAAGTATTGGGTTGGTCAAAAAACTCATTCATATTTTTTTCAGTAAATGTTATGGAAAAACCCAAACAAACTTTTTGGCCAACCTGATGGTTAATAATCAGCAGGGTTAAATGCTTTCCCTGAGGCTACACAACTGGATACAACCAAGAGTAGAAACAAAGTTTCCAACCTGAGGATTCACTTCTTTGCTTTTTGTTCTCTAATAATAACCCAGTAAGAGAAGATCCTTTTGGAAAACTGAGCAGAGGAAAGAGAAACATACTGAACTCTAAGTCTTGACATTCCACTGCAGTAATCGTTATGAGCCATATTTTTGAGAATTAGAGGGCCCAGAGGTAATTTCCACTTACAGATTTTTGCAGGCAAAAAATTCCTTAGAATGTACTGCAAGGATAAGGGACTATTAACTTCATTACACTTTTTATTTTTCATAATCAAATCGTGAAGTGTTGAGTAGAAATTATTGCCCCCCTGCAACAGTTTTTAAAATTTTATGCTGAAGGAACCACAGAATAAAAAAAATCTCACAGTCGAGATACTGAAGAAAAGCTCCAAATGAGGGAATATGAGTTTATGGTCCTTGGTCACAATTTTTCTTTCAGGATGCGACACAGGGAGGGGATGTGTGTGTCTGCACACATGCTCACTCTAGTAAGGACTGAGTATTCTTTGATGTTGATGATTTTTTACTTGATAAATCATTCTTTCAAAGACAAAAGTGGCAGGGAAGTGAAACTGAAATGAAAAATATGTTTCCATGTCAGGGGTAAAGACCCTGAGAGAAAGACAGGTGATGGCACATTTGCCTCCCCCCAGTAGGAGTGGGCCAAGTAGCCACATATCCATGGCAAGCACAGTCTTCTCTATGATAACAATAAAAATCACCCCAGAAATTGGGGCCTCTTCTTGACCCAAAGCTCTTCAGCCCACACCCCAGGATGTTTTCTGATCAGAAAAATTCAGCATTTCATAATGTGCTTTATTTGTAAGAATCATCCCCAGGCTATGTGTTTAGCTATTTGACACTTATAGCTGTGATAGCATTTAGCTGATGAGCAAGTCAGGGAGTGAATTATCATTTTTACCAGCTTGCATTTCAAGAGCAAAGATTCTCTTTTAATTTTGGGAAGAATGTTTTTTGCTTTTAAGCACAGATAGGAGTAACAGTTTCTCTTATGAATGATGAATTGTAGTTGGTACCCCAATCCTTTCTCCCTCACCAAAAGGAAGACAAAACGTACTAGATCCTTACACCTAACCTCAGCACAGTTTTGATAGATTTGTGGCAGCAGGAAAGGCCCTATGCATGACCTTCAGTTCATCCTTCAACCTCTTTAATGGTTTGCATCCAAATCATGAGAGTAATTAGGCCTTCCACAGGCTACATTAACTTTGTTGATCAACAAGCACCACTGAAAACCTGCTTTATATTTAAGATGCTTTAGTAGCCATGAGATGTGCTGGATAGTTGCCATTCCCCCACCCCACCCCACTCCAGATACACTCCATCCTTCTCTACCTGGCTGTCCTTCCCTGCAGGATGTACCACATGGACCTTGTCAAAAGAATTCCTGGCCTTCTGGCAGCTCGTTCAGTTTGGCCAATGGGATGACCTAGCAGGACGTCATTGGTTGGGAGGAGAGAGAGGTCAAGGTAATTGTTTTCCTGCTGTCTTCCTGCCTGGCTGTGGACCACAGTGACTGGGCTACTCTTCCCAACGCCATGGCTTTTGTTGGGCAATCCTATCCCACAACTGTAGCTGCAGTTATAATCACAGCTCTCTGTGTTCTGGCACTTTCTCTCTCTCCAGGTTCCTACAAACATTATGGTAGTGATGATTCCTGGATGTTGCCAGTCCATCTCACATTGGTTTGTTTTCGGTCTGCCCACACTTCCTTAATGAGGTGGTTTGAGTGTGTTATCTTTTTCCTGCGGGGTGCCTCTGCCTGATACAAGGTAACACTCCTTCTCAAAGGGTTTATAGTTTATCTGTAGAACCTAACCTATTAAAGAGGAAAAATGACATAACACAGAGAAGGTAAATCAGGTGTGACATTGACAGTGATAGGAGTTGAGATGCTTCTGGGAGGATGTAAGGAGACACCACACAGGAGCTACAGTTAGAGCTGTGCTTTGAAGCAATGGAGAGAATTTAGGAAGTGAAGACTGGGATAGAAGAGAAGAAAGAGGCAACCCACGGATATTGTGCTATGCCCCTTGGTGACAACTCACTTCATTGCTGAATTATTTTTTTCCCAGGAAAGCTTCTTCCTTGTATCAAATTGTGATGGTTAATTTTATATTCACTTCAACTGGGCTAAGGGATGCCAAGATAGCTGGCAAAACATTATTTCTGGGTGTGTCTTGCTAGTGTTTCCATCAGAGATTAGGATTTGCATTGGTAGGCTGAACACAGAAGACTGCTTTAGTCAATCAGGATGGATATTGTCTGATCTGTTGAGTGCCTATATAGAACAAAAAGCCAGACAGTGGGTGAATTCATCTTCTGTCCTCAGACAAGGGTGTTCCTGGTTGTTAGGCCTTTGTATTCAGACTGAGACGTGTATCATTGGCTCCCTGATTCCCAGGCCTTGGGGTTTGGAATCAACTATACCACCAGCTTTCCTGGGCCTCCAGCTCCCAGAGAGTGATGGGACTTCTCAGCCTCCATAATCATAAGTGTAATCTCTCATGATAAATCTTTTTATTCACACACACACACACACACACACACACACACATCACACACACAGAGCTCTGACTAACACACAGAATTAAACCTTTCTGCTGTTTTATCTTCAGTTATATCCCCATGTTTAGTGACTGGAAGCTATTCAAACTAGGGGTCAGCAAACTCTGTAAACAGCCAGAGAGTGACAGGTTGAGTCTTTGCAGGCCCAAGGAGGAGTCATGACGACTCAACTGTGTCGTTGTAGCCTGAGGGCAGACACAGACCAGACAGGAATCAGTGGGCGGGACTTGTGTGCCAATAACACTTTATTTACAAAGACAGGCAGCAGGCTGGATTCCATAGGGTATATGCACACGTTACAGAAATGGGAAACTTGAGAGTCCAGGTTGGATTTTTCCTGAGTGCTGCCTTTCTGAGTAGTGACTTGTGTTTCCCCTCAGGATACACAATACACCAAGGCAGGCAAAGGGGTAGGCTGAGGCTATTAACATAAAAATGAAGATCTTCAAGTGGCCAGAAGTTGAGCAAAGGGAAAGATTTTAGAAAGTTCCTGACTCACTGAGACTTTTTTTAAACAGGAAGTAAGGTCATGGTTAGTGTGGCTCAGAGTAGCCATTGGATTGTGAATACTCAGGAAAAAATCTGCACCTTGGAATGCTCCAGGCATTTCTTTAGCCTTCTCTACTCTTTTGGTATTACAGTTAGACCACCCCTCACTGGAGGGATGCTGTGCAGAAACTACCAGTTTGCAGGAGAAGGTTTCTAGCTACTCAAATCCTAACTACCCTTGACCCGTTCTACTATTGGAAGCAAATGTAAAGGATGGTTTACTCAGTGCTGTGACCACTGGGCAAAGGCCAAGCTGTCCCCTGGGAAGCCTGACCTTTGTTCTCTGGTGTCAAGATTGTTGAGATTTCCCAAGTGAGCATCAAGTGGAGGAGGGTCAAGGAATGCGAGGGAGCTTCTTATTTCCCAACCGCATTATTCCCTCTAATGGGGCTATTCTCTTAGCCATCTGTTAGATGTCCTAAGAACAGACCATGCATTGGAGCCTAGAGTTGGAGGGTATGGTTTGATGTCTGAGGATTCAGCCAGTCTTTTTTAAAGAAAAAGCAACAATGGAGAATAGATCAACTTTTATCTAGGTTAGTCACCTTTCTGAAGTGGTTTGCTGAATCTGACTGCTCTCCTTGAAAGTGGGAAATGGTAGAATTTGAGAAGTGTCAGATCTTTATATGGATATTTACCTAGTGAATCTGCCTACTACCGTAACCCAGCATCTTGACCATCATGGCAGGTCAAGAGAAGACTGGAGAAATACCCTGTCCAGCTGCTATCTAGCAACACAGATCCTTGGGGACTATGGATAGATTCAGGGCAGATTCAGCAGATTCTTGAGGACTATGGATAGATTCATGGGGACTATGGATAGATTCAGGGCAGATTCGGGGGTGTGGGTGGAGGGTGGGGAAGACAGGAGAGGCTTGGCCAAGTGGGCACAGCCCACAATACCTGGTTGCTAAGGGTTGTAAAGGGGCTCCAGACAAACAGAAAGAGATGAGAAAAGTGGTGGAAGGGAGGTTAAAGAACTGAGCAATGCTACTGCTGGGGACAGAGTCTGAACGGAGAGTAAGAACAGAGGACCATGTGTAGACCACGCCCAAGCCAAGGGGCTTAGAGTGTCAGCAGCGGGGCTGGTGGAGTCTAAAACAGAAGCCACCTTAGCAGACATCTCAGCATATTTAGGCAGAGAGTTATGCATTGAATCTCAACCAGGAGGGCTTTCTTCCCTTAGTAATAATAGAGGCAATTTGTTGAGGCTTACTATGTGCCAGGCACTCTGCTCAGTGCTTTAGGTGGAAACTGAAACTGTCATTTAATACTCATGAAGCCCTTTAAAGTAGGAACTCTTTATTCCTATTTTATAATTTTTTATTCCTATTTTATAAATGAGAAATCTGAGGCTTAATGAGCTCATCAACTTCCTCAAGGCTAGAGGACTGCAAGGGGAATTAGAGTGAGTGATGAGCTGGTATTTCAACTCAGATCTGGCTACCTCTAGACTACTCTCTGCTGTGCAGCTTGGAAGCAGAAAACTTTTTTTCTGCCAGTGACTGGGAGCTCCTCACATGTTTGCTTCCCAACCATAGAGAGTCCCAGACTCAACAGGGCTAGAGGTTTACATGTGCTTTGGCTCATCTGCCATATCTTTGCCTTCTGATGACAGAGGGCTGGTCCTGATTTTGACAAAAGAATTGTCAAGGGGCAGAGGTTGGAGGCAGAGGGTTATAAAGAATAAAAAAACGCATGTGTTGAAACTTGGTCTAGACCTAATCTGGTCTTGTGTTTTTTCATATGAACCAGGTCTTGGAACCAACTTCTACAAAGATTAAACTTTGTAATACACACACAATGTGTATATGATAAATACATATTTATAATATATAATTTATCTGTAAGTTAATGTTTTTAGCCATATGAGGAATGATTGTGGTGTGTACATGTACAAGGTGAAATTATTTACTAGACAGGAGTAGAGTTGGGAGAAACTGGTGAATGATGGGGTTCATCAAAAATACAGGTGTCCCCCAGTAAGAAGCAGGGTGTATGACTTGAGCGATGCCTACCAAATGGCTGGACCTCCTTTTGACTGGGCCACTGCCTGATGGAGATGGATATGGAGCCAGCATCATTTCCCATGAGGAGATTCCCAAAATATGTCATGTGTTTGCCCACTCCTTGCAATTGGAGCCCCTTCCTCCGATGTCACCCATAGGAGGGTCTATCTTTATTATGGTGATGGCTCCCCTTCAATGACTCTTCTCTCTCTTCTATTCTTCATCTCATTATTGAAAATCAGACAGATGTAAATAAATAGAGTTCTTATTAAAATGTCCTTTCCTAAGGTGCTGTAATAGTCACTTCTGATCTTTATCTCCACACGTACCGCTTGAGCACAAGTTTGTCTACTGAAGAACCTCAACCAAGGCACTCCTAACATTTTGGACCCTGTATTTCTTTGTTGTGAGGGCTGTCCTGTGCACTGTAGAATATTTAGCAGCATCGCTGGCTTCTGCCTACTGGATGTCAATAGCACTCTTTCTTCAGTTGCGATGACCAAAACAGCCTCCGGACATGGCTGAATGTCCCTAGGGGAGCACAATCAGCTCTGACTGAACTGAATGCCCCTTGAGGACATGAGCCTTTTCATACTCATATTTGCATCCCTAGAGTCTGATGCATAGAAAACTTTCCATGAAATGAATGAGTGAGTGAATGTACCAGTGAGTAGCTGTTTATGGCATGTACCAACCAGCGGGAAACACTGGGTATTGGGGGAGATGCAACTACTTGGAAAACACTGAATGCTGATTGGGAGGGTCGATGATATTCTGCTTCTTCTGTTTTGCCCAGGGATGAGTCTAATGTGTGGCTAAAGTTTTTATTATTATATATCAGAAATTTTACCATATCTGGATCCTGAGTCCCAAGGTACTTGATAGGGTACATTTATGACAAGATTCCAGAGGTTTAAATTTTCTGAAATATATTAGATTTTATGTGTATATGCTTAAGTGTATTTTTATGAGGGGTGGGTCCACAGGAATAATCAGATTCTCAAGGGCATCTGACTCAAGAATGGTTAGGTGGCTCTACCTGCTGTTAGCCTAGCAAGTCCAGCCTGTGACACCTGCACACAGATGGCTTCCCTTCCCCAGGTCACAGAGTAGGTCTCAACAGCACCTGCTTCCATCACCTGTGCTCAGCTGCTGCTGTGAGTGCTGTCTGTCTGCTGTGTATACATAGTGTCTCACAGATCACCAAATCAAACCAGGAACTGGGAACATTTTGAAAGCTCTTTGCAAACACTGTGTTATGAATAGATGATGAAATGAAACTACCTCTACACAAGAAATAAGTACAAATGGGCAGAGACGTTTGCTTGGCGTGTTCTGTGTTGTTTTAAGACTCAGAGATCTGCTTGTCATTCTCCTGGTGTCTCTCCATCTTTCAACAGTGGGAATCATCAGGTCACACAAGTTTCCATGGCAACTGAGTTTTCTGCATCATTCCCTGGCAGCCTAATATCATTCCTGCAGCAGACTCTCTCTAGTACTTTGTCCCTAACAAGGGGTAGAGTTTTCATTGATCGCCTTAAAAGCAGGTCCTCAAACCCAAAAGGTAGCTGGGGTCTCCTCTCCGATAGGTGCTTGCTTTCCTTTCTAGAGTTTCTAATGAATCAGCACAGACACTGAGCATCTAGCAGGTCTGAAGCACTGTAAGGTGAGTGCTAAGAAATGCACGGCATGATTTCTGCTTTACAAAGCTTAAGAAATCTAATCACATGTACAGGAATCATAGTAATACCAGCAGGTAGGCAATGGTGCAAGCAAGCAGGCTGGGATTTAGAAAGGAGAGGTCGCTCTCTGGCTATATTGATCAGGGAGGGGGGCCTCTCAAGAAGGAAAGCTTTCATATCCCCCTCTAGAAAATTGGTCCACGTTAATCAATGGTGTCTCTGAGTTCCCGGAAGCAGAAATTGATTGAGAAAGCCACAGAGTCTTAAAAGAACAGACCAGGACTCCGAGGTGCCTGGTTTATACTTGTGGAATTGCTGAGACCCTAAGAAAGCTCTATTGTGATCCTGAATTATCATCTTAACTCTCCTCCTGTCCCCTCTAGCCACCCCTCCCCACCCTTTTATTAATATTCTCTTACCCATACATCCTGGTGCCAGGCAAAATGCACCTCACAGATAAATCACTTTTATTTTCCTTTCTTCTCATTCATTTATCAGTGTGTACCCACTGTATATATATTAGCTGCATTTCAGCAGCCTAACTGTCTCACAGTAATTTACCACCCTGTACTCTAGTTCATTATTATCAATTAATATTTATTAAATATCCACAGGGTTCATGCTATGAATTCAACAGTGTTTTTATTACTTTCTGTTGCCTTGCCATGTTCTGTTGACTTGGCTCAGCTTACCAAGTATTTATGATCCTCTTGCCAGTTTTCTATTCCTGTGACTGCCCTCATATTCATCCCAATTTCAATTAATATTTCAAAAGCAAATCCAGGAGCCATCGTATTAAAACGCTTCACTTAACACCAGATGCACTGCCTCGACTCTTGTCCCTTTCATGTACTAATTTTGCAGTTTTCGCCTAACACAGAATCCCATTTGTCTGGGCTGTTCTCTACAAGCCCAAACAGTGGTTCCTTCTGGTTCCTTTGCATTCCAGGCAGCTCCAGATGTTTCCTCCTCATAAATTTCAGTCCCTTAACTAGGCTTAATGGATCATAATTGTCCATTTCCAAAGATGCCTCTGAGGTTTGCTTGCCTTCTGTCTTTCAGCACCTTTTCGGTTCTTAGTTTGAAGCAGTTGTCTTCAGCTTGGTAGGTTTCCTAATATAATTAATCCATTGACTGCTCTCATGCATGTGTTGAGGGAAATAAAATCATTTGGTCTAGTGAATTCTGGGATCCATCTGTCAGGGCCAGCAGAGAAGCAGGCTCAGCGGCTGTTAGCCTTTTTGTGAGGTGGAGCTATGGTCAGAGGCCTGCCACCCCTAGAATGGCGAGGCCTTGAAGGCTGACAGGAGTTGGTGTCCGTGGGTACAACCTGAGCTGACATTCTTGAAGGCATCCACTAGATATGACTGGGATGTAGGGGGTACTGTCTGTCATTCCTTCCTCCCTGGTTGGAATCCTAGCTAGATAGTGGTAGGGGGAGCTATTTGGTGATCTCCTGGGCCAAGTTTGGAGCTCTGCAGAATACCTGACTTCATTCCTGTTTCGCGAGGTGCAGTAAGGAGGAAGTGAGGTGACGAGAGAGTCAGGTGTCCTATGGTTAGCATTTGCCATCCTCTTCAGTTCAGTTCACTTCAGTTGCTCAGTTGTGTCCGACTCATTGGGAAATTACCACCACAAATTGCATTTTGGAAATTCAATTCAATTTAAAATGCATTAAAGTCTATTTCAAGAAACCTAGGAGTCCTTTGTTATATGACGAATCTCTGTGGAAAGAGGAAAAAAGCAACCCCCCCTCCAGGCATCTTTTGTGCAAACCTCAGTTCATTTCAGTCGCTCAGTCGTGTCCGACTCTTTGCGACTCCATGGATCGCAGCACGCCAGGCCTCCCTGTCCAGCACCAACTCCTGGAGTTCACTCAGACTCACGTCCATCGAGTCAGTGATGCCATCCAGCCATCTCATCCTCTGTCATCCCCTTTTCCTCCTGCCCCCAATCCCTCCCAGCATCAGAGTCTTTTCCAATGAGTCAACTCTTCGTATGAGGTGGCCAAAGTACTGGAGTTTCAGCTTTAGCATCAGTCCTTCCAAAGAACACCCAGGGCTGATCTCCTTCAGAATGGACTGGTTGGATCTCCTTGCAGTCCAAGGGACTCTCAAGAGTCTTCTCCAACACCACAGTTCAAAAGCATCAGTTCTTCAGTGCTCAGATTTCTTCACAGTCCAACTCTCACATCCATACATGACCACTGGGAAACCCATAGCCTTGACTAGACGGACCTTTGTTGGCAAAGTAATGTCTCTGCTTTTGAATATGCTATTTAGGTTGGTCATAACTTTCCTTCCAAGGAGTAAGCGTCTTTAAATTTCATGGCTGCAGTCACCATCTGTAGTGATTTTGGAGCCCCCAAAAATAAAGTCTGACACTGTTTCCACTGTTTCCCCAGCTATTTCCCATGAAGTGATGGGACCAGATGCCATGATCTTCGTTTTCTGAATATTGAGCTTTAAGGAGGGCCTAAATAAGGGTCCATAGTTTTGCCTACAAAGATGGTTCATCAACAATCTTGTTTTCTTATTTATTGCATCCATTGAGGTTCTCAAAACAAACAGATGGCACACTGACCCAGAGGAGGGTTTAGTAAAGAACCTCTTTACTAAGAGGTGATGGAATTCAGGGAAACTTATATGATCGTAGTACAGTGCCCAAGGTTGGAAAGAGTGGGACGCCATTGTGACACTAGGCCTGAAAGGACTGGCAGGGGGAGGAGGTAACCCGAAAACCACGTGGCTGTAGGCAGGGAGCCACTTTGTGGGAGATGTCATCTTAGATGGAAGGATGCAGACCACCAGCAGGGAGGTGATCAGGACATGAAAACTCTCACTGGGGTCCCCTCTCACTCTCCAGGCTTCTGCTGGCAACTCCCATTTGTCAAACCCAATTGAAAGCCAGAGAGAAAGGGGCCCTCAGAGGATCTGGGGACTGGCGCAGTGCAGAGAAGGATGGAGAGTGGGTGTGTAGGGGCACACAGGGCGTATTCAGTGCATGTATCCCATATAAATATATGCCCTACCTCAGTCCCTCTCTTCTGACATTTCTGGGATGAGAAGATAATACTATCCTAAGTCTGACTAGTTTATTATTTATATACTAGAAATGGGTTCTTGCCTGTTAGATTCGCCAACTTAATTTGACTTGAGCAATATGATGTCACATCTTCAGAAGATAAGTTCCACGTGACCAGAGGCATGGTCTTCTCTTCCAGAATCCTCATAAAGATGCCCAGTGCAGGGCTGTGTATGTGTTGTGCAGTGGCTGGGGTTCAAAGAGTGTGATCTAGTGGGTTAATCACTGTATTAGAACTCGAAGTCCGTAGATTTAAACTTGAAGTGCACCCTTTAGTAGATGTATGGGCTTCAGCAAGTCTTTGAAACTCTCTGAATCTCTGTGTTCTCAGTAGTGGGGATGCCAATGCGGCAAAATTAAATAAAGAATAAGAAGTTATTACACTAAGTGAAGTCATACAGGGAAAGATGGGTATCGTGTGATCTCACTTGTAAGTTGAATCTAAAAAAGTGATGCTAATGAACTTATTTACAAAACAGAAATTTACTCACAGACTTAGAAAAGAGCCTAGCCAAAGGGGAATGAGGTGGAGGGAGGAATAAATTAGTAGTTTGGGATTAACATATATGCATGTCTATCTTCTATATATAAAAGAGAGAAACAGCGAGGACCTATTGTATAGAACAGGGAACTATACTCAGTATCTTATAATAACCTATAATGCAAAAGAAGTTGAAAAATAATATATATTTACATGTATTATATACATATATGTATAAAACTGAATCAGTCTGCTGTATACTTGAAACTAACATAATGTTTAAATCAACTGTACTTCAATTAAAAAAAAATTAGTGATGAAGACAGACAGTCTGTGACTCCACATAATTTATGTGCATAATAAAGTCACCACTGGCATTGAACAAAACAAGAACAAGAGGTTGTTCTGGAGGCTGTAGGATGCTTTGTAAATGAAACATCTTGCTGTCATGGCCCTGCTGCAGCTCCTACCTGCTAAACTTCAGTGGATCAAAAATATACATAGCAGTGGCAGCTTTAGGAAGAAATACGTACTCAGAGCCTCCTATGGACAGAATACTCCTTTCAAAGGCTACAACAGAAACCAGTGTCACGTCATATAGTGGAAAGAGCATGGGCTGGCTGGAGAATCAGCCTGAACTGGATTTGAATCTCAGCCTGCCCAGTTCTGCCTACCTGTGTGAGGTTGGCCATGCTCTTTACCTCCTCTGAGACTCCGTGCTCTCATCTGTAGGAAGAGGTGCTAATCTCCTCCTCGAAGGGATGTTGAGAGAATGAACAGAAAGGATTCAAGCAGAGCACACAGCCTGGTGCTTGGTGAGTGGGCTCCTCTGTGCTGAAAATCTGTGGAGCTGGCTGCTGTGGGGCCTCCAGATGGCAGTTTTCTTTGTCTACAGATGGAAGGGGGCATTCAGAAAAGATGTTTTCTTAATGTGTGGTTTGCATATATTCCTATATGATGTTTAAAAGCTGAATGGCATCTCTGTGATGTTATTAATATTAGCTAAAATGCTCACCCAGGTGTTAACTCCAGGTTGTGCCTGACCAAACCTTGGATTCCTTTCTTCTTTGTCCAGTGGCTCAGTTGGTCTTCGCCTATTAATGAGCTGACTCCAGACCTTCTTATATGGAGCATTATATTTTTTCTGGAACCTTTGGCCTACTGCTGTCACCCTTGAAGCCCAGCCAATGTCTATTTATAACAGGCAATTGTATTCGAAAGGCTTCCAGAAGTGCCCATAGTTTTCCAAGCAACTGTACAATGACCCCCTGTGCACAGGGGCCCGCTGGGTCTTGGGCCCCAGGCCTTGTGCCCCTGATAAAATCAGGCAGGAGGACTGGGCACCAGAGCTCTCTTTCATCTGCCTGATGCCGTCACTTGCTTTGAGTTGTGCCAGCTCAGAGCAGTGGGAGATGAGATTTGGGGAAGGGGCTGGGGACCATTTCCCATGTGACTCCCTCTCTTTATTGCAATGGGGCGGGGTGGTCAGGGGAAGACTTGGAGGGGTCGGAGTGGGAAAGATTTTCCACTACATAAAGAGAACGAGAAAGGAAACAGGGGCCCGGTGGCCTCTTGCCAGGCCCCAGGAATGCACCAGTCCTGGGAATTGGCCCCTGGCCAGCCTCCTCAGAGGCTGCTGACTTGGGAAAACAGGCTCCCTAGCCACTGCCAAGAATGCAGACAATGGTCTTTTGGATATTTCACTTTTGAAAGTTAGGCTTTTTGTTTTATTATCACCAAAGGTAACATTTATTGGGCACCTATGTATGCCTGCCAAGAGATAAAGCGCATGATTGGAAGTCATGTTTAAGTGTAACTTAAACCGAGCAGAAACACTAGGGCCCTCATATAATATTTACAATCTGCTTCTAATTAGGGTCTAATCCTTTGCTTGGGTACTTTGCTACCTTAAATGTGAGTGCTGAGTGGTACTGTAATTTTAGACTTAAAATTCATTTGTAAGTGCTCAAGTGACTCATATTATGTCACCTGAAAGGGAATCAGCTTGTCCAATTGTCATTTGGCTGGGAAAGGATTTTGAGAGAATGAAGCACAAAACTAGTGTGTTCTGTTGGAGGAAAAGAGGACAAGATCCAGCTATTGGTTCAGGATGGAGTAGCTCCAACATATAGGATGTGAATTCTGAGATGGAAAGAGGGGGACCAGTTACACACGTCCCTCAATGTGGGGGTGTGTGTAATTTCACTAATGTGAAATGATGATGATGGTGTTATGGAAAAATCAGATGACCTTAAATTATTCTTTATGATTTTTAATTCCCATCTGAATAAGTGGCATTGATAATAATAGCAGCTAACATTACAGAGCATTTGCAGTATCCTGAGTGCTGAACTTAAATATTTTATTTATGTTCAATTCATTTAATTTTCATAACAACTCTACAGGGAGGGACTGTAATATCCCCATTGAACAGATGAAGAAACTGAGGCTCAGAAATTAAATGAGTTGAGTGCTCCAAGATCACTCGACTAATAAACTCCAAGGTCAGTCTTACCAAAAAGCTCATGCTGTTTGTAATGCCTGCACTGTCCATGTGTATCTTGAATGCATTTTAGAGTTGAGAGGAGCTTGCCTCTCTGGGTTTGACTGGGGGCTTTCTGGCTTCCCTTTCCCATGGTGATTGGCTGGTGTACTTACATGATATTGTCTTCTGGAGGGTTCTCAGCTATAGCTTCAATAGCCATTTGACAGTGGTTCTTCTCAAAGCAGTTTTCCTGTTGGTTTGAAGGCCTTTACATCTGATATCAGTGTAGCATCCTTCATGTTTAGAAACCTTCCTCTGTTTTGTGATGAGAGGTCCTACCAGGATTTTCAGCAGGCGGAAGGATGGAACAAGCTGCTGTGAAATTCCAGGAACTTCACCACTTTGCAAGTGAGGCTGTGCTCACACCTTGGTTTAAGAAAGTTCTACTTAAATGACTCCACTGTGTGGATCACAATAAACTATGGAAAATTCTGAAGGAGATGGGAATACCAGACCACCTGACCTGCCTCTTGAGAAACCTATATGCAGGTCAGGAAGCAACAGTTAGAACTGGACATGGAATAACAGACTGGTTCCAAATAGGAAAAGGAGTACGTCAAGGCTGTATGTTATCACCCTGCTTATTTAACTTATATACAGAGTGCATCATGAGAAACGCTGGGCTGGAAGAAGCACAAGCTGGAATCAAGACTGCCGGGAGAAATATCAATAACCTCAGCTATGCAGATGACACCACCCTTATGGTAGAAGTGAAGAGGAACTAAAAAGCCTCTTTATGAAAGTGAAACAAGAGAGTGAAAAAGTTGGCTTAAAGCTCAACATTCAGAACACTAAGATCATGGCATCTGATCCCATCATTTCATGGCAAATAGATGGGGAAACAGCATCAGACTTTATATTTTGGGGCTCCAAAATCACTGCAGATGGTGATTGCAGCCATGAAATTAAAAGACGCTTACTCCTTGGAAGGAAAGTTATGACCAACCTAGATAGCATATTAAAAAGCAGAGACATTACTTTGCCAACAAAGGTCCGTCTAGTCAAGGCTATGGTTTTTCCAGTGGTCATGTATGGATGTGAGAGTTGGACTGTGAAGAAAGCTGGGCGCCAAAGAATTGATGCTTTTGAACTGTGGTGTTGGAGAAGACTCTTGAGAGTCCCTTGGATTGCAAGGAGATCCACCCAGTCTATCCTAAAGGAGATCAGTCCTGGGTGTTCATTGGAAGGACTGATGCTGAAGCTGAAGCTCCAGTACTTAGGCCACCTCATGTGAAGAGTTGACTCATTGGAAAAGACCCTGATACTGGGAAGGATTGAGGGCAGGAGGAGAAGGGGATGACAGATGATTAGATGGCTGGATGACATCACCGACTCGATGGACATGAGTTTGAGTGAACTCTGGGAGCTGGTGATGGACAGGGAGGCCTGGCGTGCTGCGATTCATGGGGTCGCAAAGAGTCGGACACGACTGAGCGACTGAAATGAACTGAGGTTTGCACAAAAGATGCCTGGAGGGGGTGCTTGTTTCCTCTTTCCACAGAGATTCGTCATATAACAAAGGACTCCCCAGAAGGTTTCTTGAAATAGACTTTAATGCATTTTAAATTGAATTGAATTTCCAAAATGCAATTTGTGGTGGTAATTTCCCATGGAGCTAAACACCCAAAATCAGACTTTTTTTTTAATTTTCCTATGATGGAAAACAGATCATACATGGTATTTGGGGTCAGAGCTCTTTCCCCAGGAGCCCTTAAGGGGCTAAGAGCCTGTGACTCGCAGTTCAGTTCAGTTGCTCAGTCGTGTCCAACTCTTTGTGACCCCACGGAATGCAGCATGCCAGTCTTTCCTGTCCACCACCAACTCCCGGAGCTTACTCAGACTCGTGTCTATTGAGTCGGTGATACCATCCAACCATCTTATCCTCTGACTTCCACTCCTCCTCGTGCCTTCAGTCTTGCCCAGCATCAGGGTCTTTTCTAGTGAGTCAGTTCTTTGCATCAGGTGGCCTAAGTATTGGAGTTTCAGCTTTAGCATCAGTCCTTCCAATGAATATTCAGGACTGATTTCCTTTAGGATGGACTAGTTGGATCTCCTTGCTGTCCAAGGGACTCTCAAGAGTCTTCTTCAACACCACAGTTCAAAAACATCAATTCTTTGGCACTCAGCTTTCTTTATAGTCCAACTCTCACATCCATACATGACTACTGGAAAAACCATAGCTTTGACTAGACAGACCTTTGTTGCAAAGTAATGTCTCTACTTTTTAATATGGTGTCTAAGTTGATCATAGCTTTCCTTCAGAGGAGCAAACGTCTTTTAATTTCATGGCTGCAGACACCATCTACATTGATTTTAGAACCCCCCCAAAAATAAAGTCTGTGACTGTTTCCATTGTTTCCCCATCTATTTGCCATGAAATGATGGGACCAGATGCCATGATCTTTGTTTTCTGAATGTTGAGTTTTAAGCCAATTTTTTCACTCTCCACTTTCACTTTCATCAAGAGGCTCTTTAGTTCTTCTTCACTTTCTGCCATAAGGGTGGTGTCATCTGCATATCTGAGGCTATTGATATTTCTCCCGGCAATCTTGATTTCAGCTTGTGCTTCATCCAGCCCAGCGTTTCTTATGATGTACTCTGCATATAAGTTAAATAAGCAGGGTGACAATATACAGCCTTGACGTACCCCTTTCCCAATTTGGACCCCGTCTGTTGTCCCATGTTCAGTTCTAACTGTGGCTTCTTGACCTGCATATAGATTTCTCAGGAGCTTGGAGGTAATTTTCACTCAGGACAATAAGGGGAGGATCACCACCAGGACTCTTAAGCTTGGCTCTTCCTGGGCAGAGTCATTTTATTTCATTCTTTTTGTTTGTTTTTTAAATTTTTTGGCTTCACCACACAGCATGTGGGATCCTCGTTCCTCAACCAGGGATTGAAACTGCATCCCCTTTGTTGGAAGTGCAGAGTCTTAACCACTGCACCATCAGGGAGGCCCCTCCTTTCCTCACTCTTGACAGGTCTGGTGGGGCTCATGGGCAGTGCTCTCTGTCACGAAGAATGGGTGGCAACCTACAGTTAATCCAAGCAACTCAGACATCTTCACAACCCTCTTGCATGTCTTTGGAAGACTTTCCTGGTAGTTTTTTCTATAAAACATTTTTTAAAGAACTTTTTTATATAAAAGTTCTTCCCTCCTTGCCAGTTATACCCGTTAAACATTTATTTGTACAGATCCCATGGAGCCCAATCCTCTGAATAAATGAAAGAAAACATCAAAATGGAAGACATTGGCTTGGAATTAGATTATGACTCATTGGGGATACTGTACTGATCCAGGTTACATATTTTAATCAATCCTTTAACAAATATTTATTGTGCTTGATTCTTTAATGAATTCTGTGGTTAAACAAGCCAGATACTGGCCTTCTCTAATGGAGCTTATATTCCAGTAAGTTTTCTCAACAGTCTGTGAAGCGCATATCATGCTTTCCATTTTAGAGATGTGGAAACTGAGGCTAAGAAAGGTTCAATCACTTGCCCCAGACAGATCATCCAAATTAGTAAGCGGTGGCATTTGTTTCAGAACCAGAACCAAGCTCAACCAAAAGTCATTGCTTGGTTTTTTTATACCCTGCACTAAATATTTGAAACACTTAATTAATGATCAAATCTATATTTCTTTTATATTTATTTGATAATTGGAGATTATCTGGAAGACACAGCAAAAACAACAACAACAAAAAAAACCCCTGGTTTTAAGTGAGGAATTAACCAGGATGAGTCTTAGTAGAATAGGACCAGAAAGATAGTTAATCCTTTTCCCTATGTGGTTACCATCTTCCCAGTGGGAAGTTGGAAAAGTGTTTATAGTGGTTATTAGTGAAAGCACAGCTTTGCAAGTCACACATTTGGTATTTAAAGTCCTTTTGCCCAGAGAGGATTGACTGTCCCTGTTGATAAGCACATTGCTGCGGGGCTCCTTTAGAAAGGAAAAGGGGACAGGCTGGTAGAAATGACGTGTAACTCTCAGTGTCACAAAATGAGACCCAGCTCTGCTGCTGCCTGGCTGTGTGCCCTTTAACCTTTTCTGAGCCTCTGTTTTCTTCAGGACTTATATTAGAATCAAGTGACATGAGAGGGAAAAAAAAATTGAGAGAGTTAAAAATTATACCCCAGTAAACAAAATAAAATAAAAAGTATACCCCAGTAACAAATGAGAACAGTAACAATATGGTTTGGGATAAGGAATAAGGGTTTTGACTGTGTACGGTGAGACCCCCAGTACCTGGTGGAGGGCCGCTTTCCAAGATGGTCCATGAATGGCTGAGCAAAAGAAAATGAAGAATAATGGTTGCACTAATGAAATAAAAACAAAGTGTCATTGGCTTTGTTCTTTTTATGTGTCCCTACAGCCACTACATAAAGCTCTATTGAGTACAGAGAGTGAGCCACACAGGTTCTTTTATTTTTAAAATTTTAATTGAAGTATAATTGATTTACAATTTGTGTTAGTTTCAGGTATATAGCACAGTGATTCAGTTATACATACATACATACACACACACCCACACCCACACACACACACACACACACTTATTATCAGTGAATCACTGTACTGAAACTAACACAACACTGGGTTGAGAAGATCTCCTGGAGAAGGAAATGGCTATCCATTCCAAATGAAGATTTCTATGTCTACAGCTTTTGTATACATAGCTAAATAATAAATTGACTAACTAAATGAATAAACTAAAATTCTCTTGGTTGGAGAAGTCCATGGACAGAGGAGCCTGGCAGGCTATAGTCCATGGAGCTGCAAAGAGTCAAACACAACTGAGCAACTAACACACACACACATATATGTATATACACACATATATATTCTATTTTGGATTCTTTCCCCTTATTTCTTAATTAAATAAAAAAGTGACAACTTGTCCCTGAGAGTGGAAGGTGCATCTGGCCACTCTCAGATGCCCAGGAAGCAGTTCACACAACTTGATGTGATCTAAGAAAGATCATGGTGGATACCTGCCCTTACTGGAGCAAGGAAAAGGGGCCGCCTCCATCCAAGGCCCCACCTCCTGAAAGAGCTTCAGCTTTTCCCAGACACATTTTGTAGGCTTACCAGTTAGTCTTCCATTTACCACATGTTCATTGACTACCTTCCGTGCAAGGCACTCTCCTCCTAGTAAAATCTTTTAAAAAATGTAGCTCTCTTAAAAATTTACTATTTCTTTCTCTCTGGATTTCTGCCATGCATCCTTCAGAGCTGTGATGAGGGCCCTCTTGGGAAGCTGCACAGATGGGAGTCACAGAAGCTTGTAACATGTGCTGTGAAGAGCTGCATTCAAAAGCGTTGTCTTTCTCTGCA
Source organism: Bos mutus (assembly GCF_027580195.1). Taxonomy (NCBI): domain Eukaryota; kingdom Metazoa; phylum Chordata; class Mammalia; order Artiodactyla; family Bovidae; genus Bos; species Bos mutus. The sequence goes on along the minus strand of NC_091618.1, from coordinate 71,972,574 downwards.
GTGGTCCTTTATGAATGTCGAAAGGGAAGTGGATGGGTGACACACAGGGGAAAGAAGGCAGAGAACTGAGTCAGTCCTGAGGCTGGAATGACTCTCTAGAGATAAGCTAGTGACTTTTGGGCTAAAGGAAAATGAGAGACTAGAAAAACGATCACATCACACACACACACACATAGATGCAACAATGACGCACATACGCACACACAGACACAACAGATATCCAATAATTGGATCCAGTTTCTTCTCTGCTCCCTCACTTCTCAGATATGAGCCAGCATTTATGTGATATCCCAGGGTAGGTAAGGACCCTGGTTCATACTGTCTGCATGTGTGAAGGGAAGCAAAGGCCCCTGAAATGACATAGCTCAAGCATTATACATTTTTGCCCATCTCCAAAATGAGATAAAGTTAGTACATTTAGGAGAAGACACACATCAGCCAGATAAAGAAAATGTGCAAATAGACCAGACAGAACCACACATGGAGTTCTGAGATGTTGGGGAAACCCAAGGCCAGAGCCAGACACCAAAGTAGTAGGCATCACAGTTACCACAAGTACATGAGGGAATGGGAACTCAGAAATCTAGGGAACCTCCATGCTCTCATGAAGCAAGGGCTGCGTGTCAAGTGTTGGAAGTTAATACTCTTGCCCTTTTGAGCTCTGTGATTCATATCCTGGTCCCATGGTTCAGACAGTCCCAAGAGGACTAGAAATTGATAATGTACCACATTGTGATATTTCTTAAAACTAATTATCTGAGAGAGTTCATGGAAAATTGAATGGAGTAAGGGTTCACACTTGACTAAGATTCACTATCATGCATGACAACGTACAAATTGATTCTTTAGGAAAGTTAATAACTTAGCCAATGTTAATAGTAACCAGTTAGATCTGAACATCAGAATTAATCAAGATTTCTATGTCTATGGTCTTTGTATACACACCTAAATAATAAATTGACTAACTAAATGAATAAACACAACTTTAATTCTGAGTATATAATTAAAGAGCTTGAGCTCTCTCTTCACAGTCTATAAATGCAATTTTTTTTTTAAATTAGTAAAGTTAAAAGCACATCTGTGGGCTCTAAGTTCTAGTACTTCTTTATGGGTGCAACATTCTAAGGATATGAGTTTTATATCTCACTTATTAAGTTCATTAGATAAATTCACAAAGGTTAAGAACTAACTTCTATGTTTACAGGTAGGCAGGTAGATTCATTGTGACAACTGGGTTTTGAGTCTGGCTAACTTCTATATGAAAAGGCACTTGTAATCCTTTCCTGGCCTAGCCCACAGAGGGCTCAGTAAAGGCTTGGGAGGTTGATGCCAAAACTTGCCCTCTGTGCATCAGTGCTGAGTTGAATCTCAGAGGAGAGTTTTGGGTGAAGTAGAAAAGCAAAGCTTTATTGCTTTGCCAGGCAAAGGGGGACACACGGGGTTTGTGCCCTCAAAAGTTGTGTATCCCAGCCTGGGGGGATGTTGGTGAGGAGTTTTATAGCAATGGTTCAAGGGTGGGGTTGCTGATAAGGATCAGGGTGTGTGAAGGGCCTGCACTCCTTTAATCCAGCCTCCTGTGGTCTCCTGACAAGCTTCTGTGGTTCTGAGGTTATCAAACTGTGACCCTCTATCTAGAATGAAGAATGCTTCATCAGATAATTAACATCTTCCATTTGTTGGGGGTTTTAGTTCTGTAAAGAGCTCACAGACACTGTTATGTACATCCCTTGAGTTGGAACCAGGCTTCCGTCCTAAGAGCACTATTGTTTTTTGGCTGCTTCTCCCTTGTCTCTGCATCCTCTCTCTTCCCTCATCAGCAAATATTTGAACCTGCCCTTTGGAACAAAGGAAAGTGCAAGAAGTGAGGAACTCAGAAAGGCTTCCATGCCCAGGAACCCCACAGGGTCCTGCTCAGTTTCACAGTGAGTTGCCAAGTGCCTGCACATGCCACACTTCTGGACCCAGCTTTGTCTCTAATGAGCTGAGTCACTATGGACAATTTTCCTTTTTCTTTTGAGTTTAACTTCACCTTTTTGTCTTTGTGATCAGAAGACAGGGCCCAGTGACCTGTTAGGTTCCTTGGGCCCCAACAATTCTATGATATTAAGTGCCTAACATATCGTGAGGAATGCCAAAGAGGGGGAAAACCAGATTCCAGCTACCACAGTGTTCCCAGAACAGCTCTGGAGATGGAGTTTTGGTCACAGAGAAGCTGTAGCAGGCCTTTCCTCTGGGTTACATTTAAATATGTGATAAAGGGAGGAATGTCTAATGATGGAATTGCAGGGAGAGGACAGAGAGACTAAAGGGAAAGAAATATGTGTCACAAATATATCACTATCATAAGAAACTCACTTGTAAGGTTCTGAGGAAAATTCAGTAGGAGATAATTTGTACTATCTGAAAGTTATTTGCTTAGATTCCTTTCAAATGCATAAAGATAACCTTATTTGTTTATTTTTATTAATTTTTAAAATATTTCTTTATGTTATCATTATTTATTTGGCTGTGCTGAGGCTTAGCTGTGGCCCAGGGGATCTTGGATCTTTGATCCTGCATGTGTGATCCTTAGTTGTGGCGTGAGGGAACTTTTCTAGTTGTGGCATGCAAACTCTTAGTTATGGCGTGTGGGATCTGGTTCCCTGACCAGGGATTGAACCTGGGCCCCCTGCATTGGCATTGCTGAGTCTTTTAGCCACTGGACCACCAGGGAAGTCCCAAGATAGCCTTTTTTTTAAAAAAAAAAGTCAGTTTACAATCCCATCTTAATGCTTTAATTTCTCACTTTGTCCAAAGCCATCTTGTGTGATTTACAGTGAATTTAAGGATTCTATTTTGCCCAGTACACTGTTGCTTCAATGAGATATGGCCAATTGGTAGTATATTTGAGAGACATTATTCCTATGTCTGGTTTGCATATTTCCCACTAGAATTGTCTCTCTTCTGCTTTCCAAAGTTATACTTCAGAAAAACACATGTCAGTGGGGCAATGTCTTTGACCTGATAAACATGCTTAAGTTGTAAATTATACAGAAAAGTCTTGTCACAAGTCACACTTTTGTGGACTTCAGAGGGGTTGAGTAAATGGTCAGGCCTCACTGATTTGGAGGCTTTGGAGTTGATTGTCTGTGTGACTGAATATTTTTTGAAAGACTGACAGTTAAGGCATTTCAAATTTATAGTTGAATTAACAGTGAATAGAATTTTTTCACTCTGTTTGAAAGATGAATAAATAAGTTATGATTGGCATCACTTTGCCAAACATCCACATCCCTCTCCTCCTCTTCTTCCTCCTCCTCCTCCTCCTCCTTTTGAAGAAACCCTTGCTTGGAAGAGGAAAAGGAGGGGAGAAATGAAGAGACGGAAGCATTTGAAGAAAGTATAAATAAAATTGCAGTGGGGTAAATAAGAAAACAAGCTCCCCTGGCTCAAAGTCTCGTGGACAAGCCCGTAGAAGGGTCTGGACTAAGACTGTTAGGATAGGGACTGCTTTTGCCTTTATATCCTTTGAGAATGAAAGAGCACCCAGCCCATTAGATGCCAGTTGAATGAATGAATGATATTGTAATGAAGAAATACTGCAAAATGGCTCTGAGGTTCTAGTATAAGGACCCAAAGCCAGCAAAGCCCCAGGAAACAGAGGTTGGCCTCTGACTGATAACTCCCACTTGGTACCAGTTCTGAACTTGAGAACTTTGTCAGTCAGGTGAGTGTGAGGCATCAAGTTATTATCCTCAGCACAGGGAAGATATAATATCTATTGAATGAATGAATGCAGAAACAGGCATCCATGTTCCAAAAAGCAATGTGTCCCTTTCACAAAATTCCATGTTTTTCTGTAAGTTGATATAGACTCCGTAGATTTCAGATGGAATAATCTTACATATCCAGGTAGTCAACTCAAAACTCATGAATGTTTACAGTGTTTGCTCTTCTAAATCCTTGTGACCAATCAGAGAAACTATTTGAAAAATATCTTTGGGTCACAAATTGGGATCCACTTTTTACCTCTGAAAAATCAGAAATCCAAAAAATAAGAACATCTGGGCTTTGTGTCACTTTTCCTTGGCATCAAATTGTGGGGGTTTTTATCTGTAAATATTTTCAGTAAATATTGTATTTATCAGTAAATATTTTCATGTGCATTTATAAAAAAATTCCTGGTTGGTTTTTGATGATGTGACAAGGTATCTGCCTGGCATGGGTTATAGCCTATGACCCTTGAAAATGTGGTTCTTCCACTTAGTTCATGTGTTTTTAGGACCCAGAGATGATTGAGACAGAAAGATAGACGTGTTCCACCCTCTTGGGATAGTAGTTTAACTTGCAAATAAGCTTTTGGAGTTAAGTATTTATCTCATGTCCAGATAATATAAAACTTTTCTGTTTAAAGACTGGTTCATTTTTATCAATTTGGTACTGGGTTGCAAACCAAAAATAGCTTGTAATTCTTCAGTAGAAGTCCTTATGACTTTGATCAAATCTGCAAAAGTTGCAAGCAAAAAGATAAAGCTATGGACACCTGGCCATTCCAATTTAGTAACTGGAATGTAACCAATGACTTCCCAGTTAGTTTTAAAAGGCTACCTTCTCCCCACACAAAGAAAGCAATGTTGACTTGCCAACCTGTATTAGAACTCAAATAAAATGTCAGCCAGCAAGTTCCTTGAATCAAGAGGTCACAGACCTGGGCATGACCGCTACATTTCAGATAGGCCCGGGTTATTCTTGGAGCAATAAAACAACTGTATGTGTGGAAGCTGAAATAATGAACTATCCAAGCTTGTGAGATAATCATGTCAAGCTTGGGGATTTGAGTTGATCACCTCTTGAAGAGGACAAGCTCTCTTATCTCCTTCTAGACCTTCAGGTCAGCGCAGCCAAAATCACTTCCATCTTTTCTTACAAGTGTTTTTGCTGCCTTTTCTTTTCTTTTTGTTTTGCCAGCTCTTCCCTTCATCCCTTCCATTTCTTCCCTCTATCCCTTCCATTTCTTCCCTCACACACATTCTGCCTAAAATTACATGTCAATGTAAATATCCTGAAAGGAATCCATGAATTCATCTGGACCATCGACTCAGGGCCTTGTTCAGCAGATTTGCTTATCAACAATAAACTCTTACCTTACCTTCCAAAATATGAAACTCTGAAAACTACCTCTAGCCCTTGAAAATGTGAGGCACAGCTCTCAGATGCTGAGCATTTACAAACACAACCTCCAATTAGCAGCATATTTGCTTATGGGCTTTTTTTTTTCCTTGACAAAAACCTCAATCACTGAAACCTGGAATGAAATTTCAAAGACTTTGTCCCTATGAGAAGCTACAAGATCAGAAAAGTGGAGAGTTTTAAATCTGGGGTCTTAGATATTTGAATAGATATTGAATATAAGCCCAGCTGTGCGGGTTGCATTTGTTCATTTTGAACATCCTGGTTTGTGTTACCTGAGGTTCTCTGTGTCTGTCTGAGGATGCAGAGACAGAATCCCCTACGGGTCTCTAATTTTTACTGGATACAAAGGCCTATGTGAGAGCAGAGTTAGCCGTGATTTGAACTTGTTTGCTTTCTTCCCAGTTGGTCACAGTCATATATAAAATTTGAAAATGCCAAAATTGCCCAAGGAACAAACAAATCTTTCAGAGGTCTAAAGCAATTTCTCCCTGGTTTTCCATACTCAGGAATGGCAGATAGCAGATCTACTGTTATTAAAAGCAGACTTCATTATACAGCAGATGTGTCCTATGTGATAAGGTCATTAGTGAGGACCAGGGAAGGAATGCCAGAAAGAGTGGACAGAGGCTGGATCACTCTTAGTGCTTTGTTACTTCCCGGTGATCTTCCTGGTGGGATGCCTTACGGCAGGGGCGTGGGCTAGGAAACCCTATCTGTGAGCATCTTATTCAGCCCATTCATAGCTCACTCGTGACTGAAACTTGGCATGCTGGAGTCCAGGCAGGAGGCCATGGCAACCCATTTAATACCAATGTTCAGAACAATCTCCTTGTAATGAGGGCAGTATTAAGAAAAAGACTTTCTGCCTCATTCTGGCCAGAGCTTAAAGATGCTAGGCTGTGTTGTAGTAGAGCTTTTCTTTTCTCTTAAGTCAAATTTTGATCATCCTTTATCCTCAAATATAGATGAGCCATGTTTGATATTTGGAAAATAAATTTGTGATATCAAATTTTCAATGCTAATCTTTTAAAATTGGCAATTGCCTTAGCTCAATTATATGTTCTCTAACTCTATCAATCTGTATAGTACTTGGTTTCCATGGGAATAAGCTTTGCACGTTCATTCATTCAGCCCAGAACCTGAATTAATTCAGGAGGCTGTGGTTGCCTTGACACTCAGTGCTAAGCAGTTCTCCTGATAATTAGAAATATCATCTGTGTTGCTACATTAGACAAGCATTTCTCTGTTTTGTATGTGTTTTTAAAAATTTTTTCATATCAGTAATCTTACTGTGCCTACTTTCTGCAAGAAGTAGTTCTTTGCCAAGATAATTGGAAGTTTTTTGTTTTTTAACTTCTTCAAATCCATCATAAGAACCTCAATCTTTCCTTTTTCTCATAAGCTAATCAAATTGTCCAAATTGATGCTGATTTGTAGTTATAGGACCATAATTCTCCAGTTTGAGATAAAAGTCAAAATCACACAGAAGGCTCAATAAAACACAGATTACCGGTCCCACCCCAAGAGTTTCTGATTCAGTAGGCCTGGGTAGGGCCATGAATTTCCATGTCTAACAATTTCCCAGGAGATGCTGATTCTGGTGCTGATGGACTGGGATGTACACCTTGAGGCCCATGAGGTTTGTCAATATTAAGTTGTCACAAAAGAACCACAAGGCTGAGAGAGAATTTCTGGAGAAGTTGCTATATGCTTGGTTAGCATGTTGTAAATTTTGTCAGATGTATTTTTTTACTATCTTGACTTTGTGTAAATTACATGCAAATTCAAGAAGGGTACACAGTGAAACCTATAAATAGAGAAGGAAAGAGAATGGATATGAAGTGGAGGACACAAAGTAGACTTTGAAGAAAATATTAGACTAGAGCTGACCACGAAGCAAGTGAAAAATGTAATTTTCATAAAGCAGATAATTGTTTTTTCTTTTTTTTTTTATAGGCAGGAAACTCCTTAGTTGATTTATTGTTTAAATTATAGAAAAGCAGTTCAGTTATAGGATATGTTCTTGCCTTTAAAATGTCAGTTTTTCCAGTATAATGGCTCTGTAATTTATGTTAAGAAGTAGATTCCAGTTCCAAAGAGTGATCATGCTTTTGAAATTGTGTTTTCAACTAGCTCTATAGGTATTTCAATTGATCTAAACTTAAGTTATTGTCAAAGTTTTAGAAGCAAATCTTAATTTTTTTTTTTTTTTAAATATAGTTGATTTATAATGTGTCAGTTCCAGGGGTACAGCATAGTGATTCAGTTCTACAAGTATATGTATTCATTCTTTCAGGTTATTTTCCCATGTAAGTTATTACAGAATATTGGTTAGTGTTGCCTGTGCTATATAGTAGATCCTTGTTGGTTATCTATTTTATATATAGTGTTGTGTATATGTTAATCCCAAGCTCCTAATTTATCCCTCCCCTCAACTAAAACAGATGGTTTTCTCTTATTTTTTAAAATTTATTTATTTATGGGTCTCCTGGGTCTTCGTTGCTGTGTGGGCTTTTCTCTAGTTGCGGTGAGCAGGGGCTACTGTCTAGCTTCGGTGCTCAGACTTCTCACTGTGGCGGCTTTTCTTGTTGCAGAGTGCAGGCTCTAGAGTGTTCAGGCTTCAGGAGCTGTCGTTCCCGGGCTCTCAAGCACAGTCGCAGTAGTTGTGGAGCATAGGCTTAGTTGTCCCACAGTACATGGGATCTTCTTGGACCATGTGTCTTGCATTAGCAGGCCCATTCTTTACCACTGAGCCAACAGGGAAGCCCTAAGGCTGGTACTTTTTCAATCAGCAATTAACAAGTAGCACAGACTTGGGTTCAAGAGATGCCTCATGTGTCACCCGTAAGGTTAACTGTTGCATGTGTAAGCAGGATTTCCACTTTACAAACAGAGATTCAACAATGATTCAACAATGGCTGCTTTTTAAATGTCTCCTTGTCTATAAATAATGTCCAAAGTTGGCTTGTTCACTAATATCATCTCCAAAAGGATTTTGTTAGATATATTTGACTGAACCACTGGTAAAAAAACGACAAAAACCACATTTTTTAACCTTGAGTATTGTTGGATTTTGTACACACTCCTGGTTTTAATGAACTTCTGAACAGACATACGATGATCTGTCAAAGCAAGTACTTATTTCATTTAATTGAGACTTTGAGATATTGTGACATTCTATGAGGAGGACATAAAATTTTGCCTGAGAATAACCAGTAAGGAAATGTTTTACTGCTTATTTATTTTAAATGTAATCATTACCTAATATTTCCTTGTCTAGTATTTATACTACACAGATGCATTAGCGGGTTTATTCCTAAGTGAGACTAACTGACCCCCCCACTTCCCCACCCCCTCCATACCCATGTCCCTGGATTGAATCCTTCTATGATATCCTGAGGTCTTTCTGTGCACATGTAACCACAGCCCTTCAGAATCAGACTGGCGTGAAACAGCAGTTTCAATATTAAAGAAGAACTAAAGAAGATGCTCTGGCTTTGGAATCTGCAAATCTCACAGGAGTTTAAATCATACTAGCTCTTGGCAGTGGAGAAGGCAATGGCACCCCACTCCAGTACTCTTGCCTGGAAAATCCCATGGATGGAGGAGCCTGGTGGGCTGCAGTCCATGAGGTCGATAAGAGTCAGACATGACTGAGTGCCTTCACTTTCACTTTTCACTTTCATGCATTGGAGAAGGAAATGGCAACCCACTCCAGTGTTCTTGCCTGGAGAATCCCAGGGATGGGGGAGCCTGGTGGGCTGCCGTCTATGGGGTTGCACAGAGTCGGACACGACTGAAGCAACTTAGCAGCAGCAGCTCTTGGCAGGTAATGGCGGGTTGTCAGCTCATCCTGAGTGTGAATCTGTGCATGTGTTGCTTGGTCAAGTTGCCATGTTAGTGTGTTCCTGGTATGCACACCTCTAGTTCTTCATATGCTGGATGACAAGGCATTCTATCACAGAAGTCTGCCAGAGATCACATTTTCAGTTTCTCCTTGCAAATATAGTCACTGGATTGTTGTACTCTCCTTCCCACGGACCAGGAGTCTTGTCTGAGACTGGTAGGATTTTCTATTCCCTTAACTTCCCAAGTGGTGTTAGCAGTACACTTGATTGTTTTGTGGCTGTCTTCTGACCTCTGGGAAATCAGCAACTACATTATTAGCAGGAAGAACAGGAAGGGCAGATCTAAGAGACAGAGATGAATATATTTATTCATTAGGTTGGCAACCACTTAGTGAGCATTAGATGTATCCTCTATGTATATATGTATGTGTGTGTTCATATAAATGATGCATAATCTTCAGCCTTGGGGAGAGGTGATTAAATAGTTTATGATCTAGCACTATGGTTACTATGATAGAAAGAGAAGATGCTAGGAACACACAAAGGTGAGTGGTTGGATGGCTGCCTAATAGAATTAGGGAAATCTCCAGTAGGTTTTAAAAAGAGAGGAGATTGGAAGGAAGATGACAGGAGGATGTTTTGGACAGAGAAATGTAGAACAAGTACGATAGTATGAGAGAGCTAGTGTGCTTCAGGAATGGCAGGTGGATGGGCAGAGTTGGAAGGTAGAGTGTCACCAGAGAAGTTGGACATGAACCTGGAGAGGGTAACAGGAGCCAGGTCATGAAGAGTGTTATATCCTGTGCTAAGGAATTGGATTTCAGTACAGTGATATATGATGAGTACTGCCTTTTCAACTCACACCTGGGATGAAAATATTGAAAATGGATTCAAGGGGCATATGACTTGAAGCCCAGAGACTGGTTAGAAAATATTTCTGTTAGTTTAAGAAAAACCCAAGAATAAGTTGAGCTAGGGTCATGGCAGTGGGAATGCAGAGAAGGCTATTATGAGAAAGAGGATTGGGAAATTTTGGTGGACAGGAAGAAGGGCTAAGTGAAAGCCTGAGGTTTCAGGTTGGGGCCAGATAGGAGTTAATCTCTATTAACAAATTTGTTAGATAGCCTCTCTGGCTTTTGGTGTGGTGAGGATGAACAGTAAAGGCACAGAGAAGAGTCAGTCTTGAGCTAAAGAGGCAAACCTACATCTCTCCATTGGTAAAAAGAAATAGAAAAGGGGCCCTTTGTGGGCCTTGTAATACCACCCCATAGGCTGCATTATGGTCCATAGCATCATCTCTGAACAGGAAGGTCTGCCGAAGAATGCATATTCATGTAGAACAAGCTAAAGGACCACCAACCTATTCTCATAAATCCTTTCTTCCCTGACGTTACAATGAGTTCTTGGGTAAGTAAGAAAAATTGACCTCTCTCTCTTTGTTCTATTGCCTCCCAGAAAGTGAGCAGTCTTCAGGTGGTGGAGCACAGGGCAACTGGCTGATCTCAGACCTTCCAAGTCCTCCCTTTTGTCAACATCTCTTGGTTGCATCATCTCTTCAGTCTGCTCACTTTTTTTTTTTTCTTTTGATGGTGCTACACATTCTAATATATTACTCTTCTCTGTACAGCAAGCAAATGGAAAAGTTAGCTCTATAAAAAAAATTAATGGCAAGTTTTTAATTGTGTAAGAGGATGATGACTTCATAACATTCTACAGTGGAACTTGAAAAACTAATTCACAACTAGTGAGTGGAAGGGCTGGAATTAGAATTCACATTTTTCCTGATCCCATTTTTACTGAGGGCTTCCACAGAGATGACATGGATGTACATGCAAAATAAAAACAAATCCAGATCCTGAATCCTGCATCAGGTGCTTGTGGGGCAGGTATTATGAAGAGCAGTAAGTAGACTCGAAAGAAGAGTTAGGTCAAAGAAAGGAGCAAGCATTCTGGCTGGACTAGCTGGGAAGGCCTTCCAGAAAGCCTACGAAAAAAATGGAAGTTCATGGGGGAAGTCACACACACAGAATGGAAAAATAATCCTCCTCCAATAAAAGCAAGAAAAATATATGAAAGAGACTGAAGCACATTCATCTCTCTTTTCTCTGCCATCCTCTGTGCAGTTGCATTTGCTCCTCGCCAAGTCTTCTCCCAAGACTTTCAAGATTAAGTGATTTTTTGCCAAAAACAAAAGCAGGATCATCTCATTCCCCCATGGTTTTGCATTAAAACTGGTAATAAAATCAAGTACAATAAAATGGTTTCAATTCCTTGTTCTCCTGATGCCCACATATTGGGTTTTTACAAAATATTTTTGTAGTATCCATATTATCACCAGATTTAATAAGCTTGCCAAAATTATGGTGAGGATACTGTAATATCCTTGAACAAGAATGATATGGAGACATTTAGTCATTGGTTAAAGATACTTATTACTTTCAGCTATGTTTTCCTTTTCCTATGCCCAATCTGGATTATTCCTGCCCTATGGACTTATACTGGCATTCGTGCCTGTATTATTTTTCGACTACTGTACACCTGGCTCTGCCTTCCATACTTTGAAGTGTTTCAGCCAAATGTAAATCCTGTCAAGGTCAGAGTGTCATTTAGAATTGCAAAAAAGTTGCTGGGCATGTCCATTTGGGCACTGTGACCTATCTCCACCCAACTTTGCCCTGCAATTTGGTGAGATATTTATAACACCACATGACTGCTTCAGATAGAGGGACTTAAGCTGAAATAAACACAAAGCGATTTGTCAGATTTACCAGTGCAGAGTCCATTAATGACCTTCACCTTGGAAAGAAATATGTGGGGGGTTCTGATAACCCTGAGCTGAGTCACATGTACCTTAACAATGGCCTTCTCCTTGTGACTTCTGTTCTGTGCAACATCAGAATGACTCTCACTACTCCCTGGTCTTCTAGTCCAGGAAGGAGTTGTCAGAGAGAAGTACTTAGTCTATGAATTTCTTTCTAAAGGAATTACAGCTTCACATAACTGAATTTTGTATTAAATCAACAAGAATTAAGGAGTTAAGAGCCATAGAATCAGAGGTTTTAGAATAGGAAATGCTTTCCTTTTTCTATATATTATCTGGTAGATTATATCCAATATCCCTGTGAGGTTAGCATGATTATTCCTATTTTGTAGATGAGGAATTTGAGGCTCAGAGGAGTTACATGACCTTTATTCTTGGTCATATAACTAGAAAGTGACAGAACCTGAAAGGAATCTGTCTCTGATAATTCTAAACCCAGTGCTTTCTGGAGCATGTAACACTATCTTCAAAGACCATTGATAGGAAACATAATGTGCTATTAAAAAAAAAAAAAAGTGGAAACAGTGAGATATTTTATCTTCTTGGGCTTCACAATCACTGCAGACAGTGACTGTAGCCATGAAATTAAAAGAAGTTTGCTCCTTGGAAGTAAAGCTATGACAAACCTAGATAGCACGTTACAAGCAGAGACATCACTTTGTCGACAAAGGTCCATATAGTCAAAGCTATGGTTTTTCCAGAAGTCATGTATGGATTTGAGAGTTGGACTATAAAGAAGGCTGAGCGCCAAAGAATCAATGCTTTTAAACTGTGGTGCTGGAGAAGACTCTTGAGAGTTCCTTGGATAGCAAGGAGATCAAATAAGTAAATCCTAAAGGAAAACCATGAATATTCATTGGAAGGACTGATACTGAAGCTGAAGCTTCAAAACTTTGGCCACCTGATGGGAAGAGCTGACTCTTTGGAAAAGACCCTGATGCTGGAAAAGATAGAAGGCAAACAGAGAAGAGGACAGCAGAGGATGAGATGATTAGATAGCATCACCGACTCAATGGACATGAGTTTGAGCTATCACATGATAGCTCAGGACAGGAAGCCTGGCATGCTGCAGTCCAAGGGGTCACAAAGAGTCAGACACGACTTAGCAACTGAACGACAACCAAGTGTTATAGGTACCGTGGGACGTAACTGAATATCAAAGGCATAGCCCCTTATTACAGAAATCCGTAGCCCTGCTGACATCTGTTCCCATGCCCAAACACCCGTTTATACTGTTCCTTCTTTACAAACATGCTGTGGGTACTAGTGCTCACATTCTATTTTACAGAGGAGTTTGAAAAACTAGTTTACAACCAGTGACTGGAAGGGCTGGAATTAGAAGTCACATTTTTTTCTGACTCCATTTTTACTGAGGGCTTGTCCAGAGATGACATAGAAGTACATGCAAAACAAAAAGAAACCTAAATCCTACATCCTACATTGGGTGCTGGTGGGGCAGGTATTATGCAGTTCAGTAGACTTCCCTGAAGGCTCAGCAGGTAAAAAATCTTCCTAAAATTCAGGATACCCAGAAGTCATGGGTTCGATCTTAGATTCAGAAAGATCCCCTGGAGGAGGAAATGGCAACCCACTCCGGTATTCTTCCCTGGGAAATCCCATGGACAGAGGAGCCTGGTGGGCTATAGTCTATGGGATGGCAAAGAGTCAATCACAATAGCACACACATACACACAGACTCCAAAGAAGAGCTGGGTCAGAAAAAGGAGCAAACATTTGGGCTGGACTAGCTGGGAAGGCCTTCCAGAAAGCCTTCAAACAAATGGGAGCTCCTTGGGGAAGTCATACAGAGAAGATATGGAAAAATAACCCTCTTCCAATAAGAGCAAGAAAAATGCATGAAGGAGATTGAAATGCATTCATCTCTCCTGTATTCTCTGCCATCCTCTGTGCAGTTGAATTTGCTCCTTGCCATGTCTTCTCCAAGACTTTCAAGATTAAGCAATTCTTAGCCAAGAAACAAAAGCAGGATCATCTCATTCTCCAGTGGATTTTCATGAAAACAGGTAATAAAATCAGGTACAGTTTCAAGAGAAGAAGAATCAAGCTGAGTCTATGAGGAGTCCCGCACATGAGCACATGAAGTGGCACACATATTTATGCTGTGTCCAGATCTCTTGCATCTCACTACATCACTCTGAGAACATCACTACTCTCTGAACAGCTGGATGTGTTTTATTGGAAAAATAATTTGTCTCTTTGTGTCAGTGTTTCTACTCCAGTGCTTTGGCTCAATAATAAATATGTGAGACCTTTTGTTGAAAAAGGAAAGAAATATAAACACCTTTACAAAGAAATGCATTAAACTTTCACATGCATTTATGAATGGACATAAAGACATTGCAGACTTGTATGCATGGTCCTCATCTGACAGGCTCTGCAGGGAGGCTGTGACTAAGTGGTCTCCTATTTCTACCTTAGCCTGTGCCAGTGGCTTTAGCTGACCTGCTCATCTTGAGGTCCTTAAACTATGTTCACATCTCAGCGCAAAGGCTAGCTAACCCTTCACATCTTGTCAAAATTCCTTCCCTCACATCATAGGGACCCCTGTTCAGAGAGCCATCCCTGACTACCTTATCTAAATTAGTTCATGCCAGGTTCTCAAGAACTCCAATTCCTCCTATATTTTCATTCAGGGCAATTGTCATTACCTAGTTTAAATAACAAACTGGCTTATGTGTGTTTTGTCCATCACCCATGCCAGATAGCAAATTCCACAGGAGTAGCTTTTTATTAACCTTTTTTTCTAGTGCTTAAAACAGGACCTAGCATGTCAAAATGTCCAGTAATTATTGAATGAATTAATTGATTAATATTCAGTGCTGTCGATAAGAATCTTAGGTGGACATGAGATGATTTTGCAAATTCCTAGTGTTCTCTTTCTCTCAATATCAGTTATCTTCTTTTCCCACTTCTAACTGAGCATTTCCCTGACATCTCTTCTGGTTCTTTTTGGAAAATAAGCATACCTACTTTTTTTTTTAAAGGACCTCTCCTTGAGGGAAAATCACAGTTCTTCACAGAATAGATTATGAACTCAGTAAATACAAAGCAAATAGACAGTGCTTGAGTCTCTGATGACTTGGCTAAAAAGGAGCATTGCCTTGAGCATTAGCACCAGAAACTCAGTTGTTAACTGTGTCAGTGGTGTTTTCCTAGGCCTAGCAGCCTGGGTCTGACAGGTTATGTCCACAGGTATTAAAAATACTGACATAAAGCTGAATGATGATGCATGAGGTGCTCTCTTTTCTCGTCCCTTCACTTGACTTTGCATTCGAACAGACCCTAAGTCTCTTGGCTCCGGACCTTGTCTTCCTTATGCTGATGGTGTAGAACATGCTCTGTGCAATGGAGATCGTGCTTAAGTTTTAGGTGGGATCTTTTTTGCATTTGCCCTACACCATTCTTTCTCATTCCCATCTGGCTTCAGTTGCTTCAGTTCAGGTCAGTTCAGTTCAGTCACTCAGTTGTGTCTGACTCTTTTCGACCCCATGAATCGCAGCACGCCAGGCCTCCATGTGCATCACCAACTCCCAGAGTTCACTCAAACTCACGTCCATTGAGTCAGTGATGCCATCCAGCCATCTCATCCTCTGTCATCCCCTTCTCCTCTGCCCCCAACCCCTCCAGGCATCAGAGTCTTTTCCAGTGAGTCAACTCTTCGCATGAGGTGGCCAAAGTACTGGAGTTTCAGCTTTAGCATCAGTCCTTCCAAAGAACACCCAGGACTGATCTCCTTTAGAATGGACTGGTTGGATCTCCTTGTAGTCCAAGTCTTTTCCAACACCACGGTTCAAAAGCATCAATTCTTCAGTGCTCAGCTTTCTTCACAGTCCAACTCTCACATCCATACATGACTACTGGAAAAACCATAGCCTTGAGTAGATGGACCTTTGTTGGCAAAGCAATGTCTCTGCTTTTGAATATGCTATCTAGGTTGGTCAAAACTTTCCTTCCAAGGAATAAGCGTCTCTTAATTTCATGGCTGCAGTCACCATCTGCAGTGATTTTGGAGCCCCCCAAAATAAAGTCTGAAACTATTTCCACTGTTTCCCCATCTATTTGTCATGAAGTGACGGGGCCAGATGTCATGATCTTAGTTTTCTGAATGTTGAGCTTTAAGCCAACTTTTTCACTCTCCTCTTTCACTTTCATCAAGAGGGTTTTGAGTTCCTCTTCACTTTCTGCTATAAGGGTGGTGTCATCTGCATATCTGAGGTTATCGATATTTCTCCCGGCAATCTTGATTCCAGCTTGTGCTTCTTCCAGCCCAGTGCTTCTCATGATGTACTCTGCATATAAGTTAAATAAGCACGGTGACAATATACAGCCTTGATGTACTCCTTTTCCTATTTGGACCCAGTGTGTTGTTTCTTGTCCAGTTCTAACTGTTGCTTCCTGACCTGCATATAGGTTTCTCAGGAGGTGGGTCGGGTTGTCTGGTATTCCCATCTCTTTCAGAATTTTCCACAGTATATTGTGATCTACACAGTCAAAGGCTTTGGCATAGTCAATAAAGCAGAAATAGATGTTTTTTTCTGGAACTCTCTTACTTTTTTGATGATCCAGCGGATGTTGGCAATTTGATCTCTGGTTCCTCTGCCTTTTCTAAAACCAGCTTGAACATTTGAAATTTCATGGTTCACATATTGCTGAAGCCTGGCTTGGAGAATTTTGAGCATTACTTTACTAGTGTGTGAGATGAGTGGAATTGTGCAGTAGTTTGAGCATTCTTTGGCATTGCCTTTCTTTGGGATAGGAATGAAAACTGACCTTTTCCAGTCCTGTGGCCACTGCTGAGTTTTCCAAATTTGCTGGCATATTGAGTGCAGCACTTTTACAGCATCATCTTTCAGGATTTGAAATAGCTCAACTGGAATTCCATCACCTCCACTAGCTTTGTTCGTAGTGATGCTTTCTAAGGCCTACTTGACTTCACATTCCAGGATGTATGGCTCTAGGTGAGTGATCACACCATCGTGATTATCTGGGTCATGAATATCTTTTTTGTACAGTTCTTCTGTGTATTTTGTACAGTTCTGTGTATTTTGTACAGTTCTTCTGTGTATTCAGTTGCTTAGAGATGCTTTTTGATTCAGACATAACCTTGGTGATTCTCTTGGACTTTTCTGCACACACCATTATTGCCATAAAGCAAGTGTTAACTGCTCACTCTGCAGGCCTGAGGAATCTGGAAACAGTGTTGAGGGGGGTCACTTGTGTTGCTTTCTGGACCAGCTTGGAATCGCCTTAGAATAAATGCTCCTTTAGAGCTCTAGAGAAACTGGCGTCATCATAACTACTCTCAGTGGCCCATTCTTGGCCTCGCTGGGGACCTGTGTCCTAGACTTCACTCAGGATGTGGGAGTAAGGGTAGTTGCAAGACCAGGGCTGCATCTAGCTCCAGGGTGTTGATCACTGATGCTGGCACAGCCAGCATGTAATGAGTCCTCCCAGCACTCATGTCATGAATTCTCCTAACTTGGACATTTGGGAAATTATGTCAGAAATCATAAGATTGCCAAGAGGAGGTCCTTGACCCTTTATAGCACTGGTGCTCTGTCTCTGAGACCCCTGGGTCCCTGTTCTGCCAGCATCATAAGCCTATTTTCTGTCAACCTCTTCCATAGCCACCTTTGCTTAGCACACTGGAAATTCCCTGCCTAGATCTCTGTGTGTAATAGAATCCGTAGGTTAACAGAGTTGATTATCACAATTTCCACCACTCAGATTGAATCTTGGGTGTCTGGGTATTCTACCTGCTCCTGAGGCATCTTTCTGAGTTGCCCCCATAGCTCCAGTTCACATCTGAAGATTCAGCTAACCTCAGACTGTGTAGTATGATAGCATTCAGCCATGAAAAAACTCGCATAGAAGGGGAAAACTCACGCAGTTCAAGCCAGTGTTGTTTAAAGCTCAGCTGTAGTTACCTGGGAAAGTAAAAGGAAGATATTCAACTAAAGATTTTGTTTGGTTTCTTTCTTGCTACTTTAAAATTCTCTGATTCTACTTTGCTGTAGAATGACCATGTCAATGTGAGTCAGAAGTGAAGATGACTAAAAATACAGCACTACCAAAGCCTTGCTTTCATATGAGAACTTCCATGAGTCCTTCTGGATGGATGATTGTTTTTTTCCTCCCACATCTCCCCATAAAGATCCCCTTTGTAACCCATTTTTAATTTTTTATCTCCCTGAACACAGACTAATTTCTCAGAATGTCTTTCTTTCATGTAAGATGATTTGTCCTTTGAGAGCCATTTCAGATGATCTAACCTCATATCTGCAGAAAAAGTAGACATAAACATTAGGATCCTGACTTTAGATGAGCATTATACCTATAGTTTCCATATATTATTGACTGATTTCTTGGCACATTTCACAGAAGCAGAAGTAGTAGAGGAAATATCCCATCTGATGACACTCCCAACATACAGGTGTATGTTCCTTTTCATGATGAGAGGGGTGAGAGGTAAGAGAAACACTTTACATATCTAGGTGGATAGAAAAATGTGCATTTGTTGCCCTAGGGAAATCTAACCATAAACTTGGAGTCCCCATTTCAAATGTTTAGATTTACTTACCAAGTGGACCAGGGCTTCCCAGGTATCGCTAGTGGTAAAGAACCCGCCTGCCAGTGCAGGAGACATAAGAGACTTGGGTTCCAATTCCTTGGTTTAGGAAGATCCCGTGGAGGAAGGCTTGGCAATCCACTCCAGTATTCTTGCTGGGAGAATACCATGGACAGAGGAGCCTGGTGGGCTACAATACAAAGGGTTGCAAAGAGTCGAGCATGACTGAAGTGACTTAGCTAGCACTAAGTGGTCCACATTAGGGACTTACAACCTGATTTTTGCCTGCTTAATAGAGCTCTAGTCAATGTGCAGTCAACTGCTGCTTGACCATCCGGTGCTAGAAGACTTTCTTTTTCCCATGGAAGATGTTAGGGTGATTCAGGAGGTCAAAAGTCCTGGGAAAACAGACCAAAAAAAAAAAATTTCTTCAAGCTAAATAAGTAAAATACTCTGTAAAAATAATGTTAACAAATATTAGAAGATAATGTCTATTGAGTGTTTAACCCTGTGTTGTACACTTGATAGCTACATTTAAAGCTTATAACTGCATTTCTGTCTCCATTTTGGAAAATTAAAAGGAGCAACAACAATAGTTAAGGTCAGAGAAATATTAAGCAATTTACCAAAGGTCATGGATCTGGTACTTGGCAGAGTAGAGAGTTCGGATTTGTCTGAGCCCAGCACCTGTGCTCTTTACCCACAAGCCGTGTGGCCTCTAGTCAAAGGGTGTGCATTCTGCCATATTGAATTTGTGAGCCCTGGGGAGGAACATTCATTTGGGCACCACAGAAGATAGAAGGAAATTTTATGGTTATGGATCTCTGAGAATTAGACTGTGGGCTCCCTTGGTGCTGCTGCTGTAGCCAGGAGGTTGAGGACAGCTTTTTTATCATCCATTTAAGTAGCCATCCTAGGAGGGGCAAAGCAATGACCATGAACCTGGATGTGCTTCAGTCTGCCTCATCTTCAAATCCCTTAATACCCTTCCCAAGGGGACTGGAACTTACATATTTGGCAGGTGAATCCAGAATTCCTTCTAGCTCCTCCCCCCACTAGCCAACATCTCTATAGTTTCATACAGTATAACATTTTTGGAATTAGAGGGAATTCTTACAGGCTGTCCAGCTCTGTCTCTTACCCTCTGCCCATTTTATGGAAGAGACCTGGGGATGTTTGGGGGCATGCCCCAAAATGAGGGCATGACTAATTCCCATCAGCACCAACAAAAGCCTTAATTTTTCTAATTTCTGCTACAGTGCCCTTTTCATATCACTTTTGAGAGGCAACCTTTACAAATCCTGCCCTTTTTGTCTTGCCTTCCTGTTTAAATTTCTCATTATTTAAAAGTATCTCCTCTCTACTCTCTCTACTCCTCCTAAGTTTTCCTCATTTTTCCCTTCATTGTGTCTATGACTCTTCCTGTGCTATTTTTGAAGGCACATTAATGTTGAATAATGTCCATTCCTTCATCCAGTTTTAGTTTGTATTTTCTTTGTGGCAGGGAGGGAAGTATGAAAGAAATGTGTGCTATGAACAGCTGTTACTGAGTTCTCCAAACAGGAAAGTGCCCTGGGCTATTTATAAGCCCTGCTTTCAAAGATGCAGGTCGGGGCACTGCCTTTTACCCCTGCAGTGTGCCGGGCTGTGTTTTCCAGGGTCCAGTTGATAAAAGCTGTGGTTATTGTTTCTTCAAGCGTTTGTCTTCCTCGAAGTGGGACCAAGTCAATGACCGCACTTGTGAAAAAGTGTGGGAAGACTGAATTACAGGAAACACAATGACCTATTGAATGAACTGGTGTCCATCAATGATTCTCGTGAATAGATTATGAATTGTTCTTACCAGAACCAAAATAAGTTATTCATAATGCCTGACCCTATTTAACTACATCAAGGATTGGGCTTTTTGTGTAGTTGCTGAGAGGAAAAGATATTTTTAAAAGTTCACTACTCAAGCTGTTATAGAATAAAAAATTATGTTAACCTAGTGAGGTCAATTCAGCTGATTGAATCTGAGTTCTATATTAACATGTGTTGAATGCTAACCCATATGTAGTCTCTGATTCTCTGATGGTATGTTTAAAAGCATTCGAACATTAAATTACAGGTAAGCATATGAAGGATTGCCAAGAATATACCTCAGGTGACAGACAAGTGTTTATCATCATTATCACATGTTATTGCAGTTTGAGTTTCCCTTCCAAAAGAGTAAAAAAAAAAAAAATCATGGTAATGATTCTGCTGCTTATAGCAATGACAATAATAATGAAAGATTTCAAATGAAATTAGACCAAGGACTGAGGGATCTGCCCTAAGATCTTTTTCTTGAAAAGCATCTATTCCATTCCATGTATCTTCTGTGTAATCTAGTCTATGTGTTTTCTTCCACGTCATCTGTTGTTTTTGGACTTCATCACTATTAGTGTCTATGTGGACTTCCCAAGTGGCTCTAGTGGTAAAGAACCTGCCTGCCAAAGCAGGAGATGTAAGAGACTTGAGTTTGATCCCTGGGTGGAACGATCCCTGGAGGAGCACATGGCAACCCACTCCGATATTCTTGCCTGGAGAATCCTATGGACAGAGGAGCCTGGTGGACTGTCCATAGTGTCACAAAGAGTCGGACATGACTGAAGCAGCCTAGCACAGTGTCTACATAGCAGCCTTTTGACATAGAGACATATGGTGTCTCTATGTGTGTGTATGGACACATATGTCTGCACATTTGCCAATTAGCTACATAACTTGCAAGTGATTCAATCACATCTTTAGCCCATGGTTTTCTTCTTTCAGATCACCCCATTTACTGCACATAGTTGTGAGGGTATATCTTATGTGGCAGCTGACTTAAAGACATCATTGAGGTTACAAATGTGATCTGGTGTAAACTAATGTCTTGTTAATGGAATTTATTAAGTTTGGGTTAACCCTACCACCCCAGTATTTAGCAAGTAGGATACCACAGTAGATGTTTTCCATGACTGGAGATAAATTTCACCAAGCTTTCCATATGCTCTTGGGTTCCTTTACAATCATCTCATGTTTGGGAGAAGAGCCAATGTTAGTAGTTTATTTTGTGGCCATGAAACATTTTTTCTAAGTGAAGTTAATGGGCCTTAGTTTATGACTTTGACCTTGCCGTTAGTTCCTAGCCAAGGGATAATGTTGACACTGAGGTCACATCTTTTGAATTTAAAGTTTGGAGACCCTGTTGGTTTTCTTAGAAGATATTTACATAGCTACATAGCCCTGCAAGCAAAGTGTGAATACTTCCTTACAAAGTATATGTCTACAGTTATCTAGAAGCTGCCAAAATCTGGTAAGACTGATCGGTTTCATTCTCATGGGTAAATCAGTTCATTTGGAGAGTTCCTGGAATGCACAGCCATCTGCCTTTCCACACTTCAGTGATTTAAAGGGCCAGGTGTGTTGTCTAGGGTAGGAAAGATTCCAGCCTAAATAGTTCCTGTAGAGTGCCTCTCCATCTTTCTTTTCCTCCTCAGAAATAGTATCAATGTAATTACATAGTCACTGTTTGTTCATTATTTCTGTTTTCCTTATGACTATAAACTGTTTGTGGTCAGGGAGCATGTTTGTCTTATTTCCTGCTTTTACCCCGTATGTAGCCATTAAGTGGTACACTGAAGGCCTCCATGAGGGATTAAATAAGTGATGACCTGATAGACATGTACAACATCAAGCCAGAAAGGGTTTAATTCCTTCAATTTGAAGATGGAGAAATGAAAACATAAGGGTATTTATGATTAGCCTGACTTGGCTATTTTTGTTAGTGGCAATGTTGGGACTTCTATCTCGACATCCTGATTCAGTCTATGGTTCTCTTTATGGTGTCATGCTTATGTTTGGATTATAATCCATCCTTTCATATTATTTTAAGTGTAGTGTTTTGGTTCCAGGGGATACATTAGGGAGAGGTTAGGGAAAAATCATCTTTTACTGTTCATTTGGGGTGGGGACATGCCAGCTTCCTAGCTGCACCCAGTGGCCCTAGGGAAGAATTTATTCACTGTTGAGATGCGGAACACAAGATGTGAACTCTCCCTGCCTTGAAATTCCTAGAAGCAAATCACAACCACATGAATACAGGGACAACGCCAGATGGTCTGTCCTCGTCCTTTCCAGCTTTCTGACTCAATCCCAATGATTCAGCCAGGTTGGAAATAACTTCACATCTTCCCCCTCCCCTGGGGCCTGTCCCCCACAGAAGAGCTATCAGAACTACAGTAATTAAGGATCAAATTATCGTTGAAAGTCTTTATTTAAACTTTTCGAAGGGCTTTTTCAAAATGGAGGATTTGGACACAATAATGGTCCAGTGATTTCCCATCCAGGTTTTTCTTCCAAAACATAAATCCAAAGGAAATTAATAGTATAAAGTTATAATCACAGGCACCAAAATTTTAACTGCTAAGGCAATATTTAATGTTCAGTCTCGAGACTCTAGGCATGCATGGTTTTCAAACCTGGCTGAATATCAGAATCACCAGGGAAACTTGGTCCTACCTGCCAGAGATTCTGCTTCAGTAGGTTTACTGTGGGACCCTGGAATCTTCTTCTTCTTCTGTGTTTAAATTGACAGCCCCGCTGAGTGAGTTTAATGATGGGCTGCATTTGGAAGCCACTGTTCTAGAAAATCTTAAGAAACTTTCCAAATGGCAAGTTCTATTTTTAAAGCATTGTTTAAAAGCAAACCCCTTGTTCAGGATTCTATTTTAGGAGATAAAAGGCCCATTACTGTGTGGAGTATTAACAGAGTTCTCAAACAGTTATTCATCTTTGGTTAAGCGTTGGATTTTTCTTAGCATTTTTTTTCTTTTTATAAATTCAGCAGAGTGTAAAACACACCTCATCCCATCCCTGAGCAGGGGGAGGGGCATCTTGGACTCACTTGCAAGTTTCTTAGTCAGTGGATTTTTATGATCTCCTTGGCATCCGGTCAGCTAGACTTAAACTGCTCCTGTATGGAGGAGTGCTGTGAGTCCAGGAGTCTCAACTCTGTTTCAACAGTTCTTTAGTGTAGTTTATGTAATATATTAACTTATGAGTTAGACTCACACATCTGGAGAAATCATGACAATAAAAGATACAACAGATTATGAATTAACAAGTACCAGATGCACCAGAGTAATGTAGATTGTTCTATTTGCAGTTTCAGATGCAGATTTTAGAAAAATGGCCACTTTTCAGGACTGTACATGTGTATTTGGAATCACTTAGTAGTTAGGTAGAAGACAGATGATAGGAAGAAAGTAGGATGATAGCTAGATAACTGAATGGATGATACATATACTTGGACTTAATAGGAATCTAGCCTGTTTATTTCAAGTGGCACTGGAAAGCTGTATGATTTAGTGGATAAAAAGAGTCCTGGGAAACCATGTATTTGAATCTTGCATCTGTTCTCCAGTTCCTTACCTGGAAAAGTAAAAAGCAATTTGTGTTTTCCTCCAAAGATTACTCTATCACAGGAGTGGTCCTTAAGTGAGAAACAACAGAAGGTAATGATTTCAGAGAATGGTGGGTGAGCTAATAGAGAAGGCATAAAATCATATGGAGTCTTAGTTTAGATGCCCAGGCAGTCATCAGGGAAATGCTGGATTTCAGCACTTCAACATGCCAGGTGTGGGCATTGGCAGAAACACCATGAATCATTTGCCAGATGACTGTACAGCTCAGCCATAATGTTTGTTTTTTAAGAGCAACTTAATAATGCTGTCAGATGTTTCAGAATTTCTTGCCATCATAACTACACTGATCACCAGCAAGATTTGTATGTTTGTATATATGTACAACTTTCCTCCTATTATTCAAAGGTATGATATGGGTCCACTTGAAATAAACTTATAAATATATACAAGTTATTTGGTGGTAAGGAACAGAAATGGATGCCAGCTGCAATATACAAGTGGAGCAAGAATGTTATTGGATGAGTGGAGGATAGATTGGGGCTTCCCAGGTGGTGTGGTTAAAGAATCCGCCTGCCAATGCAGGAGACATAAGCGACATCTTCCCCCTGGGTTGAGAAGATCCCCTGGAGTAGAAAATGCAACCCACTCCAGTATCCTTGCCTGGAAAATTCCATGGACAGAGGAGCATGGCAGGCTACAGACCATGCGGTTGCAAAGAGTTGGACATGACTGAGAGACTAATACACACAGAGGATAAATTAGTAACACAGTGAAAGTTGCATAATCTCGCCTTGGGAGGGATGGGCAGAGAGCAGTTTCAGCATCTCAGTATGAAGAACTGTCTTCACTTGGGTTTTCTCCAAGGCAGAGCATAAATAAGAACTAGTAACAGGCAGCTTATTTGGGAAGTGTTTCCAGGGAGTAGCAGTAGGGGGGACAAGCAAGGGTGAGTCAGAGGAGCAGACAACCATGCAAAGGTGTGTTCATGAACTGGCCATCATTGTGAGCTACGGGTGGTCCATCTGTCTGGTGCCTTCTGAAGAGCAGTGTTGTCTACTCAAGGCGTAGAAGGTACACCAGTAGCCCTGTGTTGCCTCTGGGGGTTGACTCCCTTTCACTTCCTAGATCAGCATATCTGAGCATGCCCTTGGCAGAGGGCTCTTGCTACAGTGTTAATGAAGCTCCAGAGAAGAATAATGACAGGTCCATTCTGCAGAGGAAAGACCATGAAAGGGTGATGTTACCAAAAGATGGGGAAACAATGAGGCAAGCAAAACCAACAGACATTCCTTAATTGAAGCCTGAGGATGTTCATGTATGTGAGAGAGAGAGAGAGAGAATGAGGGGGAGAGAGAGACTTGATTTAGGATATTAGGACCTGGTAAGTAATTCATATACACCCTGGCTTTCATTCATGCTGTTCCTTCTACTTCTCCTCCATTCATCCAAATCTTAACAACCCAAGGCTCCAATCCTCCTGTATGTCTTGAGAGTATCGTATTTCTCATCATTGTATTCTTTCGTTCTTTTCTCTAAAGTCTCATCACAGTGTCTCCACCACTGAATTTAAACTTCAGTTATCCCCTAGGACTTTAATGTTTGATTCAGTTCCTTCCCATGGTAGAAATACTTGAGTTTTTACAATACCCAGAATGAAGCTAAAATTATTATTCTGCCACTAACTGGTTAATGCCATGTTCTCTTGGGCAAGTCACTCCTTGTACCTTAAGGTTAACTTATCAGTAGAGTGAGTGTGATAGTAACCACTTGGTAAGTTCATAAAGATTATATTAAAGAAAACTATTTACTTTTGCAAAGTGAATGTTAGGTGCTTAATAATTATTAGTTCCTCTGCTTTGATAACAAGGACTAGGCCTTATGCTTCTTTTGAATATTCCCTTAAAATATTAGTTCAGAATGAGTTCTTACTAGAGTTTAGAGTTATTTCTTGGTTATCCATGCAAACTCGGTTGTTGAAAGCCTTGCAACAGAGATTGCAAACTCTTGTGATCCATGGGGCAAATCTATCAATGATGAATTTGACCATTATACATTTAATAACTGAATGAAAGGCCAACAATAAAAACTCTAGGTATTTTGCTTATAGAAATATGGATTGCTCCTTTTCTTAAAATATTTGGCTTACCTTTCTGTGTGGTACAATTAACTGGACCCTGTGCCAGTGCCACACCTTAGGAAGACATGGACTCTCCAGCTTGCTACAGTCCTCAGCACACCTTACATAATCTTATGCTAGGTCTTTGTTTTACATTTTTGGTGTCTCCCTGATCCTTCTGCATTTGTGTTTAAAACTCCAGCTTATTCATGAGGATAGAAAAAGATGAAAACTTAAAATGCAATTTAGTTGACCATGGTCAGAGTGGTGAAACCACTGTCTTATATGACTTATCTTAAATATTTGCTAGTTTGTGAGACAGTAGTACTTACTCAGATGATTTTTAGAGCATCTGTGTGAGCCCTGGTGGTTTGAAAAGTGGCCTGGCAGATTATACTTTATGGGACTGTCACCCATAATCCTGGCTTTTGAGGTGACAGGACAAGTGGAATGATCATCCCATTTAATGACAAGAAACCAGCCTCTGTGGGATTATAAAAGTATCAAGGTCCTAATACTAGTAAATGGTGGAATTACTGACTCTAAATCCAGGATTGTGCTGATGCCTGGTGAAGGAAATTTTAAAGAAAGCAAAGGTCATTGACCTCAAGGAGTTCATTATCAAATGATATTTCTAGAAAACTGCAAAGAAATGTGTCAGGAATATTTATTGGAAATACATATAATGGTACAAAATGAGCTACTGGTACGAACAAACTGCAGAGGACTTGCTGGCATGATTAGGGTCAAGTGATTCATGATTCATCGTGATAGACAAGAAAGAAAAAGTTTGAAGCCACATCCTGAAGATTTGGTTCTTTTTGCACAGGCTTAACTTTTCCCTTTATGTTTTAAAGTTATAATGTAGATCCATGTGAAACTGAGTAATAGGAGAGTGTCTATGGGAAAACACTGTCATGTCATTAAAAACTCAGTATTTAATTGGAGAATGTATAAAAGCACCAACAGCAACTTGGTCTTCCTGAAATAGATAGAATAGAATGTCTAAACTGAAATAAAAATAAATCATCAAGAAGATTTTATCAAAGGGAGAAGGTACAGCTCTCCAATTGCGTGCTAAGAGCAATAGCCAGAGCTCCTTGACCTTGAGATTATAACAGGAGCAGTCACCTAGTCAGGCTGCTGGGTCAGGACACCTGGGCTCACGGCCAATGTTCCTCTCTCTTTTCCTCTTCTGAGGAAGTAAAATTAGGGTCATACTGCTCAACAGCTTTGGGAAAAAAAATATACAGAGTAGTTAAAATTAACCTTAAATTTTCTCCATAAGGGAGAAATCATGATTAAAAACATGCTTCAGGAGCATATTGAAACTGACCAATAGAAAAAGAGAAGAGAAAGGAAAACAGGTTGTACAGAGCAAGACTGGGTAGCTTCTTTTGTGGTTGTGGCAATTTCAAATAGGGAACCATGATATGAATTCCAATTCCATGTCTAGCTCATGATGGGAAGGTGTTCAGAAAGAGAAGAGGTAATTGTAACATCCTCAGCCACTACCTTTTTTCTTTAAGCACTTAATAGTGGAGGATCTGGGAAATCAGATGTATTTTCCTAAAGAAAATCTTCATCCATAATGTAAAAATCAATGTGCTATATATGAGCATGAAGGATAGTCAATGTGAATGGGAAAAGGTGAACTAAAGATGGATGACCCTATCTAAACACTTTAAAATATAATTTTACCTGGTAATTTATTTTTTCTTCTTTTATATTGATTAATATAATTGGCTCTAGGGGAAGAATGTATGAAGAGTAAGCTTAAACAGTAGAGATTAACTCCTCTATTAAAATGTAAAGGCACAGAAGGCAGGATATAGGGCTATCATATGTTGCTTGATTACTTGATAAGTGTTCTGGAAACTGAAGGATGCTGTCAGCAGAATCAGAAGTTTTAATTACGCAGGTGTGAAACTTTCCAGTGTGAGGGCAGCCTGATTAGAATGGATGGACCTTGGCTAATAAAAGCCTTACAGGTTATGAAGTTACACTTTATAATTAAAGAAAATCACTGTTATCTTAAAGTGTTTTTTATTTCTCCATGGTTTAACGCTTGGTCAAGATGAAAGAGAAACCTGACTTTGCATTCCTCTCTGCAATGAGTTTTATTTACACTGAAAGTATGAATCAAAGGGCACCATTGGCAATACCTTTTCCTTATTAGGAAAAGCCTTCAGGGCTCAAGAAACCAGTTAAATTCAATTTTAGTTTTATATTTGATGATTGTCAAGACATGCATAGGCCTAGGAAATAGACAACTCCAGAACCAAAGGATGCTAAAGAAAAAACTTTCTGGTTTGACTTCCTTTCTGTCAGGCATACTACAGAGTGGTTTTTTTTTTTTTTTCCTTGTTGTTTTTGTTTGGGAAAATTTTTTAAAATTATTAAATAGATAGGAGACAGCTGGCTCTTGGGTTGATGCATAAATCTTCCCGTTTCCAAACACTGTGATTAATTGCATGCTTGTGAAAGATTACCTGGAGTTATGATAAGGGAATACTGATGCCTTTAGTCATTGTCATGAATCACACCCATCATTTCCCTCTTGAAAGACACACCAAGATAATGCTGCTTGATCCAAATACATCCAGTATTTATATTAGATGACTTAGACCAACATTTTTCTGTACATCTGTTGAAAGTGTGGCTGACCTCTTGGTGTTTCATTGTGAGAAATCTAACATGTCACTGAGAAAGTCCAAAAAGGGCAGTTATGGTATGTGAAGCAAAATGCTGTTTGCCATGTCATAAAACAGTTTATATTTAGTTGTTCATTCAGTCTGTCTTGTTTATTTCTGTATGAAGAGACAAGAGCACCTTCACACCTGTTTCTTAGGTACACTGCATTTGGAAATAAGAATAAAGTGTAAGATCTAGTTTCTGTTCTTGAGCTGCTTTGTAGTGAAGACTAATACCTGTACAAACATTTTAATTGAAATAAATGCTTTCATATAAATTTTAACCAAGTGTCATAAGATCAGAAAGGACAGCATCACTAAGGCTGTATGTGGCGTCCATGTGTGTGCTGTGTGCACATTGAAAGTATGGTTGTGGGTAGCATGCATACTAGGGAAGCTGCATTGACGAACTGGCATTGATCTTCCCTTTGAGAAGAACATGTTACAACTCTGTGTTGCAAACTTATGGGCCTTGGGCTGAGTTTAGCCATCATATGGTTTCATTGTTGAAAATTTTTAGAATCCATTGCATATATCTAAGTATCTGGAGATTTTGCTTAGAAATCTGGATTTCTGGCTTCTTTTGAAAAACATCAGAAGTCATAACAATAGTATCCTGAGGATAATAACAGTGAAGAGCTGCCGAGAGGCTGAACCTTTAAATAGAACTCTCTTCATGTTGTCATTCTCTTGTTTCATGCATTCTTTTTTTTGTTTGTTTGTTTCATGCATTCTTGACTTCCTACTTGGTCTACATGCATATTTGAGTTTGTGATTTCATTTAGTTATTTGCCAATAGAAAAAGAAAACTTGTGCTAACTGGGTTCAAGGTGGTGGAATACAAGAACATGCACTCATCTCCTCCTGTGAGAGCACCAAAATTGCAACTAGCTGGTGAACAACCATTGACAGGAGTATGCGAGACACCACCAAAAAAAGATACCCCACACCTAAAAATAAAGAAGAAGCTGCAACAGGATGGTTAGGAAGGGCACAATCACAACAAAATCAAATCCCTTACCTGTTGGGTGGGAGACCTCCAAACTGGAGAATAATAATACCAAAGAAGTTCTCCCACTTTTGTGAAGGTTCTGAGCCCCACACCAGGCTTCCCAGCCTTGGGATCCAAAAAAGGGCCTGGGAATTCCCAGGGAATCTTACTTTGAAAACCAGTGGCATTTGATTGCAGGACTTCCACAGTACTGGGAGAAACACTCTTAGAGGGCACAAACAAAATCTTGTGTGCACCAGAACCCAGGGGAAAGGAGCAGTGACTTCACAGGAGAGTGAACCAGACCTACTTGCTAGTGTTGGAGGTTCTCTTTCAGAAGCGTGGGTCAGCAGTGGCTCACCATGTGGATAGGAGCACTGGCAGCAGCAATCCTGGGAGGTGGCCCTTGGTGTAAGCCCTCTTGGAGGTTGCCATTAGCCCTACCATAGACTCCAGAGTTAGGTTGCTTCAGGTCAAATAACCAACAGGGAAGGAGCACAGCCCTACCCATCACCAGACAATCAGATTACAGTCTTACTGAGCATGGACCTGCCCACCAGAGACAGTGCCACTTTTGCCCACTGCCAGTCCCTCCCATCAGGAAGCTTGTGTAAGCCTCTTAGCCTCATCCACCAGAGGGCAGGTAGAAGAAGCAAGAGGAACTACAATCCCATGGCCTCCAGAACTGAAAACCAGAATCATAGAAAGTTACTCAAAATGAAAAGGCAGAGGATTATATCCCAGTTGAAGGAACAAGATAAAACCCCAGGAAAACAGCTAAATGAAGTGGAGATAGGCAACCTTTCAGAAACAGAATTAAGAATAATGATAGGAAGATGATCCAGGATCTCAGAAAAAGAATAGAGAAGATGCACAAAATGTTTACCAAAGACCTAGAAGAACCAAAGAACAAATAAACAGAGATGAACAGTATACTTAAAGAAATCAATAGAGGAATAACTGAGGCAGAGGAATGGATAAGTGACCTGGAATACAAAATGGTAGAAATCACTGCCAAAACAAAATATAGGCAAAAAGGATGAAAAGAAAAGAAGACAGCCTAAGAGACCTCATCCTAGCTGGCACAGTGGTAAAGAATCTCCCTGTCAGTGCAAGCGATGCAGGTTTGACTCCTGGGTTGGGAAGATCCCCTAGAGGAGGCATGGCAACCTACTCCAGTATTCTTGCCTGGACAGTCCCATGGACAGAGGAGCCTGGCAGAGTGCAGTCCATAGTGTCGCAAAGAGCCAAACATGACTGAAGTGACTTAGTGTGCACACACACAGGAGACCTCTGGGACAACATTAAACACAATATAGGGGTCCCAGAAGGAAAAGAGAGAGAGAAAGGACCCCAAAAATTATTTGAAGAGATAATACTGAAAACTTGCCTAAACTGGGAAAGGAAATAGTCAGCCAAATCAAGGAAGCACAGAGAGTCCCAGGCAGGATAAACTCAAGGAGAAACACACTGAGACACATAGTAATCAAACCGACAAAAATTAAAGACAAAGATAAAATATGAAAAGTAACAAGGGAAAACAACAAATAACATACAGGAATTCCCTTAAGGTCATCAGCTGGTTTCTCAACAGAAAAATAAGGCTTGGATACAAGGGCTACTCTGGCATCCATATACAAGGAGGGGCAATTCTGAAAGCAGTTAGGAGATGAGCATAGTTGGTAATTTTAGCAGGCAGGAAAGTAATTTTCACTGGTCAGCTCTACAAAGTAAAGCTGGATGAGTAAACTGAGTCCAAATTTTAAAATGTACACAATTAGATTGTCAGTTATTAGATTATCAATATTATTTTACAGACTAGCAGATTTCAATGAGTCGTCCCCAGACTAGCAGCTTTGGCATCCCCTAGGAACTTCTTAAAAACACAGATTCTCTGGCCTGACCCCAGATCTACTAAAGCAAAAATTCTGGAGGGTGGGACCCAGAAAACTGGTTTAACAAGTCCTCCAGGTAATTCTGATACATGCTGAAGTTGGACAATGATACAACCAAGAGAAAAAACTAATAAAATACTTAATTGGACAAACTTTGCTTAAGATCAGATGGGTTACAGTGGTAAATTGTCAGCATGGAAACCAATTGCAGACAATTATTATATAAGTAAAAGATGATAAAGACCTAGAACAAAGCAGTGACCATGAGGGAGCCAGTAAGAGAAGCACTCCAAGGTGTGAAAGAGACTTCTAAGACAGTGCTAAGGAGGACTTGAGACCTATTGGATATGGAGGAGTGAGAGAGAAGAGATTCCTAGTGTAGTTGCCAACCTCAGAGATTGGATGAATCTTGGTGCCTTAACCTGGGTGCCATTACATGTCCACCTGGAAAGTAGACTAATTTCTAGAAGTTAGCGTTTACTGCTTGTGAAAATACTTGAGGTTTTGGTGGGTATATGTTTGCTGGCTAACAGACGTAGGTCTGGGGCCTTGGAGAAAGTAAGGCCTTGATTGTGAATGATTTCACCGAGAAGAGAAGAAGTGCAGAGAGAATTATTCATGAAACCCAAGAGAACCATGACTGTTGAAGAGTGGATGATGGAGGCAGAACTTATAAAAGAGATGGAGAAGGAATAATAATCAATCCTGACAAAATAACCAAAGTTTGGAAAATCTATATGTGCAAAGATATCCCTCACAGAATTGTTTAAATGGGAAAAATAAAAAGCCACATTAATGTTTGATAGCAAGATTAATTATAAGTAATCTAAAGAAAGATTACATAGGCATTAGAAATGATTATTATAAAGCCTATAGTATGGTATAAAAATGAATATTTACAACATGAAACCAAGCAAAATTTTAAAGTACACACCATTTCATGTAAATATGATTTCAGTTATGTAAAATTACATATAAAATGTTGTTTGGTGCATGAACATGGTAGCAGTAAGAGAGTGAGATGGTAAAATTATGGGTGAATTTATCTTTGCTCTCAGAATTTTTTTCTTTTTTAAATTAATTTTTAATTGAAGGATAATTGCTTTACAGTTTTCATTGATTTCTATGCATAGGTTTACCCATGTCCCCTCCCACTTGAATATCCCTCCCACCTGTCTCCCCATCCCACCCCATTAGGTTGTTATTGAGCCTCAGTTTGAGTTCCCTGAGTCATACAGCAAATTCCCATTGGTTATCTATTTCACATAAGGAAATGTATGTTTCCATGTTAGTCTTTACATACCTCCCACCCTCTCCTTTTCCCCCAGCCCCAGCCATGTCCATAAGTTTGTTCTCAATGTCTGTGTCTCCATGCTGCTCTGCAAATAGGTTCATCAGTACTGTCTTTCTAGATTTCACACACATATATATATATATATATCAGTATACAATAATTGTTTTCTTCTTTCTGACTTACTTTTTATTATCTATTTTTTTATTTTTTATTTTTTAACTTTACAATATTGTATTGGTTTTGCCATATATCAACATGAATCCACCACAGGTATACACATGTTCCCCATCCTGAACCCTCCTCCCTCCTCCCTTCCCGTACCATCCCTCTGGGTCGTCCCAGTGCACCAGCCCCAAGCATCCAGTATCGTGCATCGAACCTAGACTGGCGACTCGTTTCATATATGATATTATACATGTTTCAATGCCATTCTCCCAAATCATCCCACCCTCTCCCTCTCCCACAGGGTCCAAAGGACTGTTCTACACATCAGTGTCTCTTTTGCTGTCTCGTATACAGGGTTATTGTTACCATCTTTCTAAATTCCATATATATATGCGTTAGTGTACTATATTGGTGTTTTGTTTTCTGGCTTATTTCACTCTGTATAATAGGCCCCAGTTTCATCCACCTCATTAGAACTGATTCAAATGTATTCTTTTTAATGGCTGAGTAATACGCCATTGTGTATATGTACCACAGCTTTCTTATCCATTCATCTGCTGATGGACATCTAGGTTGCTTCCATGTCCTGGCTATTATAAACAGTGCTGCAATGAACATTGGGGTACACGTGTCTCTTTCAATTCTGGTTTCCTCAGTGTGTATGCCTAGCGGTGACTTACTTTATTCCGTATAATAGGCTCTAGGTTCATCTGCCTCATTAAGACTGACTCAAATGTGTCCCTTTTTATGGCTGATTAATATTCCATTGTATATATGTATGACAACTTCTTTATCCATTCATCTGTTGATGGACATCTAGGTTGCTTCCATGTCCTAACTATTGTAACTAGATCTGTAATGAATATTGGGTTAAATGTGTCTTTTTCAATTTTGGTTTCCTCAGGGTATATGCCTAGTAGTGGGATTGCTGGGTCATATGGTGGTTTTATTCCTAGTGTTTTAAGGAATCTCCGTACTGTCTTCCATAGTGGCTGTATCAATTTGCATTCCCACCAACAGCACAAAAGGGTTCCCTTTTCTCCACAACCTTTCCAACATTTATTGTTTGTAGATTTTTTGACGATGGCCATTTGGACCCGTGTAAGGTGATATCTCGTTGTTTTGATTTTCATTTCTCTAATAATGAGCAATGCTGAGCATCTTTTTATGTGTTTATTAGCCATCTGTATATCTTCTTTGGAGAAATGTCTGTTTAGATCTTTTGCCCATTTTTTGATTAGGTTGTTTGTTTTTCTGGTATTGTACGAGCTGCTTGTATATTTTTTAATTAATCCTTTGACAGTTATTTTATTTGCTATTATTTTTCCTATTCTGAGGTTGTCTTAAAATACCTAGGAATAAGCCTACCCAAGGAGACAAAACAGCAATATACAGAAAAGACACTGATGAAAGAAATCAGAGACAACATAAGCAGATAGGGACATATTCCATGTTCCTGGGTTTGAAAAATCAATATTGTGAAAATGACTATACTACCAAATGTAATCTACAGATTCAATGTAATACCTATAAAATTACCAATGGCATTTTTCACAAAACTAGAACAAAAAAGTCTTCATATGGAAACACAAAAGACTTGAATAGCCAAAGCAATCTTGAGAAAGTAGAATGGAGCTGGAGGAATCAACCTTTGTAACTTCAGACTATACTACAAAGCTGTAGTCATCAAGACAGTATGGTACTGGCACAAAAAAACAGAAATGTAGACCAATGGAACAAGATTGAAAGCCCAGAGATACACCCACGCACCTATGGATACCTTATTTTTGACAAAAGAGGCAAGAATATGCAATCATCAGGCAAAGATAAGTGCCTATTGAAGCAGCACTTCAATTATTGCTGCTGGGAAAGCTGGACAACTGCATGTAAAAGAATGAAATTAGAACACTTTCTAGCACCATATACAAAGATAAACTAAAAATGAATTAAAAGCTTAAATGTAAGACCAGAAATTATAAAACTCCTAGAGGAAAACATAGAACACTCTATGACATAAATCACAGCAAGATCCTCTATGACCCACCTCCTAAAGTAATGAAAATAAAAACAAAAATAAACAAGTGGGACCAATCAAACCTAAAAGCTTTTGGACAGCAGAATTTTTTTTTTTTTTTTTTAATGTTTTGTTACAGTTGGGCTTCCTTGGTGGCTCAGTGGTAAAGAATCTGCCTGCCAATGCAGAAGATGTGGATTTGACCCCTATGTTGGGAAGATTCCCTGGAGAAGGAAATAGCGACCCACTCCAATATTCTTGTCTGGGAAGTCCCATGGACAGAGCAGCCTGGTGGGCTACAGCCCATGGGGTCACAAAAATGTCGGACATGACTTAGTAACTAAACAACAACAACAGCATATTATAATTACTTCTAAAAGTTTACTCAATTAAGATTATGCATAATGAACACTAAGTTGAAATAAAGAGGAAAAAATAAACAAAAATTTATTAGCAACTACTGTTTCAAACTAAAGCATAATTTATGGTATTGAAAGTTTGAGACTTAAGAAGAGTGCTTTGAAGGGGTTGTAAGCAAGGTTTGCATCATTTTCTGGGTATTGCAGAGGGAGCCCTGAGTAGGCAAGGAATAGGACATCAATGTCTATGGGCAAGGCAAGAGAAGTGTTATCTTGTCAATTGTCCCTTGGGAAAAAAGTTTAAAAAGGAGTTTAACCTGTGATGAAAAACATCCGTGGAAGCTATGTTTTATTTACACTTGAAACACCAGTGGTCCAGATAAAACACTGTCAGAAGGTCATCAAAGTTGCCCTCTTTCTGAATGGTTATGCCCAACAACCACAACTTTAATCTGTTCCTGCATGGTCATTTTTCTCCTCCATCCCAGATTTTCATTTCCCCTGATTTTAGAACCTGGAAATAGTTCTATCATTAGGCGCCTTGCAAAGGCAGACAAAATTTAAAATAACGAGATAACTAGAGAGAAATGTCATTGCTTCTTCCTTGGGTTAAGGGTTGACAAGATAAAAGCTGGTCCAGTAGACAAGGGTGTTCATGAAGGACACTTTATTTTTTTCATCCTTTTCTGAATGAGTACCACTGGCTAACATGAATGCAAAGCTTGTGGGCACTTTGGTAACTATAACTATTCTAATAGTACATAAAAGCCCTTTGTCAAACAGGGAAAAGATGTGCTGAAAGTCTGAGAGATTATCATTGCAATGAATATACCTATTGAATATACAGCATAAAATAAACACTAATACAAATTATTGGTTAGAAGGGAGGTATAAGATTTTACAACTGGATTCTTAGGCAAAACTATGGTAAGATTAAATATCCTGTGAAAGAGAATCCTCAAAATCACTGTGTTATGTTGATCTTGGGAAATTTGGAGAAGGATAAGGCAGAGATGGTGGTGTATTTGGCTATTACTAATAGGATTCCAAAACCATGCAGTGCTATAGGCCATCTTGATGTATTAGCATGTGCCTGGAAGATACCGTGGAAGGAAACATTGAAACTGTATTGAAATCTCTAGGGAAGACAGCCCAGTTTGGGGCCAGCTTTGCCCCAAAAGTGTTGTTGGATATCCAAGCAACATGGTGAGGAAGGAATAGCCTTGGTAAGAACCAACAGACTTGAGTCTGTGTTCTAAGTCAGTGACCCCACATCTCTGTGACTCTGTTTCTTCATCAACAAAATCTTCATCATCATAGTGCCTGCTTTTATATTAATAGTTAAGATGAAATAGAATATTGAGGAAAACTGTGTTTCAAACTACAAAGTATTATACAAAAGCTTATTCACACTTTTCAGAGTTATCTACTGTGGATTTAACTTTAGTATATTATATATGGTCTCTCAGTTTATTGTGTTTCTGTCTTTCTACTCAGAATATCTGTTTGCTGAACCTTTGAGATATCCCCAGAAACCCCAAATGTCTCATATAAATTGCCAAGGCAGCAGACAGAAGTCTGGTATGACCCAGAGCTCATTGATGAGACATTGGGAAATGCAGATTCAATAGTGCTATTTGCAATCATTCCACGTGAAGATGCTAACCTGAAATCCCCAAGCTGGGTCCAATGGGATGCTTGCTGAAATATATGGTTAATAGGAGAAAGAGATTGGATTATAAATCTTTGGAAGTAAGACTTTCTGAGATAACATCTGATGCTGGAACCTCAAGAGAACCTAAATTCTTTAATCGATTGAAAACCTGCCTTGCAAAAGCTTTTAAACATTTAAACACCATGATATAAATCAAGTCAGAAACATCCCACCAAGGAATAAAGGGGTCCTTGCCATGTAAAATATTAATTCATCCTTTCAAGGCAGAACAAACCCTTCATCTAGAGGAACATTGGCTAGGAAGTGGTGGAGGAAGCAGAAAATGTAGAGTAAACTCATTGTATTCACTTTGGATGCCCTCTTAAATGTCTCAGATCTTTGGGCTTTTACTTATACTGATAAGTGAAGATCGTTTAGTGCTTTGTTCTAGAGTATTTTGCTCAAAGTTGTTCTCATGTCTTTGATCTCATGTTGCACATTAGTTGTTCCCAACTGTTTATTAATAAATGATCTGCAATTCAACAGTTGATTTCAGCCTAGAATTTAACAGATAGGCTCCTGGAATGGCAAAGGAATATTTGCAGTGGCACTAGATTTTAAAACACAATTGCTCTACAAAAACAACTATGAATGAATCACAAAAGGGAAAACATCAACCACATGGCCATTACTTCATTTGCTACAATATACATGCATCAGGAGTAACACAAGCCAGCCTGGAAGACGACCAGAAAGGAAACTATATGATTAGCAAAGTTAAAATCTGATTTGCATCTAAAAAATTTAGGGTATGCTCATTTATGTGCACATGTAATGGAAAAAGGCTGTAGGTAAAGTGACTAACGCCTAAACAAAATAAACACTTAATTTTCTTTTATTGTACCCTGTGACTATTAATAATATTATGGTACCAAGTCAGAAACATTAAGCCAAGCAGGGGAGCAATAAATGTTTCTAGACTGTGCACCACTGTTGATACTAGCAACTAACCACTCCAGAGTTCACATAAAATTCAGATGGGAGTACAAGGAAGATATTTGATGAAGTCAGCAGTGGCAGAAACCATTCATGGTGAAACCAATAACTAGAGGGCTGGCTCAGCAGGGGCAGGCCCTGGGGAAGAGATCAAGAAAGGCTTCAAGAATCATTGGTTTTGAACGTGTCTGTACCTATTGACATATGGATGTTCTTAAGTTCATAAGTTTCTTGATCTTAATCTCAACTGACAATATTATTTGAGAATTTGCAAAATTCTTTTTTTAAAAATTTTTTAAAAATGTATTTTAATTGGAGGCTAATTACTTTACAATATTGTATTGGTATTGCCATACATCAACATGAATCCGCCACAGGTATACATGTGTTCCCCATCCCGAACCCTCCTCCCTCCTCCCTCCCCATACCATCCCTCTGCGTTGTCCCAGAGCACCAGCCCCAAGCAACCAGTATCATGCATTGAACTTGGACTGGCAATTCGTTTCATATATGATATTATACATGTTTCAATGCCATTCTCCCAATCATCCCACCCTCTCCCTCTCCCACAGAGTCCAAAAGACTGTTCTATACATCTGTGTCTCTTTTGCTGTCTTTCATACAGGGTTATCATTACCATCTTTCTAAATTCCTTATCAGTTGATCATTATCATAACTTGATGAGACGTGTATGATGACTCTGGTTCTTCCCATCCTTGTGTGCATGCTAGCGAGCTCAGTCATATCCAACTCTTTGCCACCTCATGGACTATAGCCCATCAGGCTCCTCTGTTCATGGAATTTTCCAGGCAACAGTACTGGAGTGGGTTGCCATTTCCTACTCCAAGGCATATTCCTGACGCGGGGATTGAACCCACATCTCCTGCATTGGTAGGCAGATTCTTTACCACTGTACCACCTGTCTTCCCATGAGCAAGAAATCAGAGTTGTGAGTATGGTCTGTTGACAGAAAAAATTCAGGAGTAAAACTCTAAGCTTATGATTCCAGCTCTCTTGTTCTTTTGATGATATTCCTTATATAATTATATATGCATATAAGAGTTGGACATGACTGAGTGACTGATCTGATCTAATAACATATATATTTATATATATAATTTATGTAAGTGTACATGTCATTATAATTTATGTAAGCATGTGTGTCATGTAACATGGTATTCGGGGCTTTCATCTCTGATGTGTCTTAGACAGAAAACCCCACACCCAAGAAGAAAATTAAAATGCTGGTTAAAGGGTAAAACAAACAAATAAATAAACCTCATAATTTTAAGTGTATTGCCAAGCTGAAACAAAAGCAAGGATTCCAGAGAGGCCAGAATTTAAATAGCAACAAGAATTAAGGAGGGAAGTGGGCACCAAGAAACTAAAGGGTATCTGCCAGTCCATTAACTGCCATTCTGATGGCTTCATAGCATGATGTAATGTGAAGTAAAAGCTCAGGGCCACTCAAGGTGAGACCTAAAAGGACTGTGATCTCAGAGTGGTGACAGCTGGAAATACGTCCAATGCCCTGAAAATATCCACAGGGAAACTTGTCAGTGAGGGCTAACAGAAATTAAATCAATTTAACATTGTTTAGGATTGGTAAAGGCAAATGTATTTGCTCCCTGGAAGAATGAAACTTCAACCCAAGCCTCAAAACATTCCCACAGGAATGCAAACTAGTACAGCCACTGTGGAGAACAGTGTGGAGATTCCTTTAAAAACTGGAAATAGAACTGCCATATGACCCAGCAATCCCACTGCTGGGCATACACACCGAGGAAACCAGAATTGAAAGAGACGTGTGTACCCCAATGTTCATCACAGCACTGTTTATAATAGCCAGGACATGGAAGCAACCTAGATGTCCATCAGCAGATGAATGGATAAGAAAGCTGTGGTACATATACACAATGGAGTATTATTCAACCATTAAAAAGAATACATTTGAATCAGTTCTAATGAGGTGGATGAAACTGGAGCCTATTATACAGAGTGAAATAAGCCAGAAAGCAAAACACCAATACAGTATACTAACACATATATATGGAATTTAGAAAGATGGTGACAATAACCCTATATGTGAGACAGCAAAAGAGACACAGATGTATAGAACAGTCTATTGGACTTGGCGGGAGAGGGCAAGGTTGGGATGATTTGGGATAATAGTATTGAAACATGTATATTATTATATGTGAAATGAATCACCAGTCCAGGTTTGATGCATGATACAGGATGCTTGGGGCTGGTGCACTTGGATGACCCAGAGGGATAGGATGGGGAGGGAGGTGGGTGGGGTGTTCAGAATGGGGAACACATGTACACCCATGGTGGATTCATGTCAATGTATGGCAAAACCACTACAATATTGTAATTAACCTCCAATTAAAATAAATTTATATTAAAAAAGAAAAATAATTCCCACAAAAGATGTTCCACAGAAGATAAACTCACAGTCACAAATCACAAAAAACAAAGGACAATATGACATGATAAGTAAAAAACAGAAAACAGCAGATTCAGACTTCCACAGGCTTTGATAGTGGATGTATTAAGCACATCATATAGCATCTTTATGTTTCATGTTGTTGCACTCATTTCACATGCCAGCAAGATTAAGCTCAAAATTCTTCAAGCTAGGCTTCAGCAGTACATGAACTTCCAAATGTACAATCTGGATTTAGAAAAGGCAGAGGTACCAGAGCCCAAATTGCCAACATATGCTGGATCATAGAAAAAGCAAAGGGATTAAAAAAAAAAAAAAAAAAAACCATCTACTGCTTCATTGACTATGCCAAAGCCTTTGACTGTATGGATCAAAACAAACTGTGGAGAATTCTTAAAGAGATGGGAATACCAGACCACCTGACCTGCCTCCTGAGAAACCTGTATGCAGGACAAGAAGCAACAGTTAGAACCAGACATGGGAAAATGGACTGGTTCAAAACTGGGAAAAGAGCACATCAAGGCTGTATATTGTCATGCTGCTTATTTAACTTATGCAGAGTACATCATGAGAAATGCCAGGCTGGATGAATCACAAGCTGGACTCAAGGTTGCTGGGAGAAATATCAACAACCTCAGATATGCAGATGATACCACTTTAATGGAAAAAGTGAAGAGGAAATAAAGAGCTTCTTGATGAAGATGAAAGAGGAGAGTGAAAAACCTGACTTAAAACTCAACATTCAAAAAACGAAGATCATGGCATCTGGTCCTATCACTTCATGGTGAATAGATGGGGAAAAGGTGTCAGATTTCATTTTCTTGGTCTCCAAAATCAATTCAGGCAGTAACTGCAGCCACAAAATTAAAAGACACTTGCTCCTTGGAAGGAAAGCTATGGCAAACCTGGACAGCATATTAAAAAGCAGAGACATCACTTTGCCAACAAAGGTCCAAATGGTCAAAGCTATGGTTTTTCCAGTAGTCGTGTATGGATGTGAACGTTAGACCATAAAGAAGGCTGAGTGCCAAAGAAGTGATGCTTTCAAACTGTGATGCTGGAGAAGACTCTTGAGAGTCCCTTAAACAGCAAGGAGATCAAACCAGTCAATTCTAAAGGAAATTAACCCTGAATATTCATTGGAAGGACTGATGATGAAGCTGAAGCTCCCATGCTTTGGCCACCTGATTCAAAGAGAAGACTCATTGGAAAAGACCCTGATTTGGGGCAAGATTGAGAACAAGAGGAGAAGAGGGTGACAGAGGATGATGGTGGGATGGCATTACTGAGTTTGAGCAAACTCAGGGAGTGAAGGACAGGGAGCCTGGTGTGCTGCAATTCACAGGGTTGCAAAGAGTCAGACACAACTTAGCAACTGAACAAGAACAAAGATGTTTCATAAAATAGATTTTCACCTATTCCATAGTAATAGTAGAGGATATACTGCTGCCTAGTTTGACTGCATTCCCCTATTCCCTTTGGAATCAGATGTGCAATCATAATTAGGTTCTCACAAATAGAATGTGTGTGAAAGTGATGTGTATCACGGCCACCTCTTGCCGCTTCATACTTGAATGAAGCCCAGAAAAGTCAAAACCAAGCTTTCACTATGTCCATGTTGACAGTGTTTTAGGAGGTGGAAGAACAGTGTGTCTCTGAATGAACATAGAAAGATCTAGGTCATTCAGACTCAGACCAGGTGAAAGAGATGTAAACCTCTGAGTTATTTAAGTCTCTGTATTAAGAAATAGAGGAAAACAACAGAATGGGAAAGACTAGGGATCTCTTCAAGAAAATCAGAGATACTAAGGGAACATTTCATGCAAAGATGGGCTCGATAAAGGACAGAAATGGGATGGACTTAACAGAAGCAGAAGATATTAAGAAGAGATGGCAAGAATACACAGAACTGTACAAAAAAGATCTTCACGACCCAGATAATCATGATGGTGTGATCACTCACCTAGAGACAGACATCCTGGAATGTGAAGTCAAGTGGGCCTTAGAAAGCATCACTACGAACAAAGCTAGTGGAGGTGATGGAATTCCAGTTGAGCTATTCCAAATCCTGAAAGATGATGCTGTGAAAGTGCTGCACTCAATATGCCAGCAAATTTGGAACACTCAGCAGTGGCCACACGATTGGAAAAGGTCAGTTTTCATTCCAATCCCAAAGAAAGGCAATGCCAACGAATGCTCAAACTACCGCACAATTGCACTCATCTCACACGCTAGTAAAGTAATACTCAAAATTCTCCAAGCCAGGCTTCAGCAATATGTGAACCGTGGACTTCCTGATGTTCAAGCTGGTTTTCGAAAAGACAGAGGAACCAGAGATCAAATTGCCAACATCCACTGGATCATGGAAAAAGCAAGAGAGTTCAGGAAAAACATCTATTTCTGCTTTATTGACTATGCCAAAGCCTTTGACTGTGTGGATCACAATAAACTGTGGAAAATTCTGAAAGAGATGGGAATACCAGACCACCTGATCTGCCTCTTAAGAAATCTATGTGCAGGTCAGGAAGCAACACTTAGAACTGGACATGGAACAAAAGACTGGTTCCAAATAGGAAAAGGAGTTCGTCAAGGCTGTATATTGTCACCCTGTTTATTTAACTTCTATGCAGAGTACATCATGAGAAATGCTGGACTGGAAGAAACACAAGCTGGAATCAAGATTGCTGGGAGAAATATCAATAACCTCAGATATGCAGATGACACCACCCTTATGGCAGAAAGTGAAGAGCAACTAAAAAGCCTCTTAATGAAAGTGAAAGTGGAGAGTAAAAACGTTGGCTTAAAGCTCAACATTCAGAAAACAATCATGGCATCCGGTCCCATCACTTCATGGGAAATAGTTGGGGAAACAGTGGAAACAGTGTCAGACTTTATTTTTCTGGGCTCCAAAATCAGTACAGATGGTGACTGCAGCCATGAAATTAAAAGACGCTTATTCCTTGGAAGGAAAGTTATGACCAACCTAGATAGCATATTCAAAAGCAGAGACATTACTTTGCCAACAAAGGTTCATCTAGTCAAGGCTATGGTTTTTCCTGTGGTCATGTATGGATGTGAGAGTTGGACTATGAAGAAGGCTGAGCGCCAAAGAATTGATGCTTTTGAACTGTGGTGTTGGAGAAGACTCTTGCGAGTCTCTTGGACTGCAAGGAGATCCAACCAGTCCATTCTGAAGGAGATCAGCGCTGGGATTTCTTTGGAAGGAATGATGCTAAAGATGAAACTCCAGTACTTTGGCCACCTCATGTGAAGAGTTGACTCAATGGAAAAGACTCTGATGCTGGGAGGGATTGGGGGCAGGAGGAAAAGGGGACGACAGAGGA
Organism: Bos mutus; assembly: GCF_027580195.1. Taxonomy (NCBI): domain Eukaryota; kingdom Metazoa; phylum Chordata; class Mammalia; order Artiodactyla; family Bovidae; genus Bos; species Bos mutus. Next base: position 71,928,748 of record NC_091618.1, on the reverse strand, counting down.
TGAGATGGCTGGATGGCATCACTGACTCGATGGACGTGAGTCTGAGTGAACTCCGGGAGTTGGTGATGGACAGGGAGGCCTGGCGTGCTGCGATTCATGGGGTCGCAAAGAGTCGGACACAAGTGAGCGACTGATCTGATCTGATCTGATCTGATTATATTGTTAAAACTCTAGCTTTGCCCTTGATAATATATATATCTGCTTTTGAAAAATAGTGAAGAAGCTTGAACATATAAGCAAAAAACCACCAAATTAATGGATCAATAAAAAGATCAAGGAGGGAGATTTGAAAAAGAGTGAAGTAGAACTTTCAGAAAAAAAATTTTTCATTCAATTTAGACAACTTACAAAATATAAGAAAACATAAGGAAATAGAAAAGGTTATCCATATTTCCAAAGACAGTGTTTACATTCAGAGGTTCTTCCTCCAGTGAAGATTGCCAAAGACCAGGGTGCATTCTCCTGCAGCCCTCTGTTCACTGGCCCATCCCATCTCCATTTGGCTGCTTTGTGTTGCTTGGGTATAAAGAACATCATTTAGATTTTCTGTGGACTAACAGAAGACTCACTTAAGCTACTTCTTAAAACTCATTTAGAAAAATAGGCTTTTTTTTTTTTTTTTACTTTAATAAAAGAGGTTTGTTTTTCTCTAAAAATTGTAAGTAATGTACTGATCCTCTGATTTTTCTTAAATATTGTAAATTCTATACTTTGCCTTAATTTTGAAAAGTTTTTGAGACTTTAAATATTAACTATTTTGTAAGGGAGCTATTTTAAGTAGAAAAATACAAGAAAGTTTGGTTTATTTTTCTTAGCAAAAATATTATTTTTCTCAAGATGAAATTTCTTAGCTATTATTAATTTCTTTGGGTGCTACTTCTGTGGGGAAGTTAAAGGAAAAACATTTATGTTGCAATTTATGGTTTGCACATAACAATTCTAGTTAAACTACTTTTCTTCCATGCTTTTACAATGGTCATACGTACCTGGTTATGTTAAGTGTTATTCTAGCAAAGGAGCTACACTTATTATATTCTCAAAAGCTTAAATTTTAATTTCATTTAAAGTTGTTATATGAAGTAAATTGGTGGATGTTTCTAAACTTCTTTTGATCCTTAGTAGTAATAATACACTTACAGCAAAACCAGTGTTAAGAATATATTGCTTAAATTGGTAATATTCATAATATGAAAATATATTGACCTTCCTTTTAAGTTTATCCTACCGTTAATCCTAAAATCAAGTAGCTCTAAGTAGACCTCCAGCAATACAATGATTCATTACTGGGTCTATTTCAGCCCTGCATCTGATTCAGCTCAGTAAGTGAGCAATTTAGAATTTTGCCGAGTATCAACGTGTAAAACTAGGAATGGAACCATTTTGGGTGATAAATATGTGTGAGGTAATTTCCCCTGTTCGTTTTGGAAGGATAAAAAGAGGAAAATGTAGTTACTGGGCAGTTTTTTATCCCTCCAGTGAGGACGGAGTATAATATAAAATCATAAAACTAGGCCTTAGCCAAAAATAGCAGTCTTCTTCTATTTGCTGATTGACTAGTAAAAAGATAACTGAATTAATGCAAGGTTTTCTTTCCCTCCCTTTCCATGTGTCTTATTCTCTCATGTACCTATAATCATTTTACTATTCAAACAGATATAATACTGAACTTGATATTTGTTTTTCAGTTTCTTTTTTTCTTATTTGAAGTATAGTTAATTTACAGTGTTGAGTTAGTTTCAGGTATACAACAAAATAATTCAGTTATCCATATACATTCTTTTTCATATTCTTTTCCATTATGGTTTATCACAGGATATTTAATATAGTTCCCAGTGCTATACAGTAGGACCTTGTTGTTTATCCATTCTATATATAATAGTTTACATCTGCTAATCCCGAACTCCCAATTCACCCCTCTCCCAATCCCCCTCCTCCTTGGCAACCACAGGTCTGTTATATATGTTTGTGAGTCTGTTTCTATTTAGTAGATAAGCTGAACTTTATATTTGAAACATAGAAACCTTTGTTCCCTGTGGACATATACACATTTGAGTAACATTTCATGTACCAATGACAGCAAGGAGATCAAACCAGTCAGTCCTAAAGGAAATCGATCCTGAATATTCATTCATGATGCTGAAGCTGAAGCTCCAATACTTTGGCCATCTGATGTAAAGAGTTGATTCATGGGAAAAGACCCTGATGCTGGGAAAGATTGAGGGCAAGAGGAGAAGGGGGCAACAGAGGATGAGATGGTTGGATGGTATCACTGACTCAATGCACATGAATTTGAGCAAATTCCAGGAGATAGTGAACAACAGGGGAGCCTGGGGTGCTGCAGTCCGTGGGGTCTCAAAGAGTCAGCCATGACTTGGTGACTGAGCAACAACAGTGCTCCCTAAGGGAAGTGTTAGCTTCTCATTCCTGACCAGATACGTACAACGCTCATCATTACATATTTGTAGAACTTTACAGGCATTTAGTAGGTCAGGAGAGTCTGGCCCATTCCCAGTTTTCAGAATGCCAGTCTATTAAAAAAATTACAAATGCTAATCAGTTAGGAAAATGGATGAATTTTAAATGTTCCCATTGAACAACTGAAGTGAAATCATCCATGTGGAAATCTTTCAATCCTTACAGTGTAACTCTCCACACATAGGCATAATTTCAATTGGAGAAACCCAGAAGTTTAAATTTGAAACTATTGGTAAAGAGGAGGCCTGGCCTAAGTGGCCCCTCAACTCCTCCTAGGATAGGCCCCAGAAAAATCCTACAGAAATGTATTCACAGAAGCCAGAGAGACAAATTGTTAGTCCCTGATGCCTTGAAGCTTTGCTCAGGCTCACATCCCAGTATGGGAGAAATGTACAAACATCCTGGAATCTGGTTTTGTGATGAAAAATTCCAAGAAAATCCTTTTTCAGCCAAGTGCTCAGTGTTTCAGCTGTTACAGATCCAGCCTTTGTGCTAGTTCTTCTTCTCATGAGCTTAGCTCTAGAGAGAAAACAGCACAAGCCTACATAAAGTTGAAGTAAAGCTAACACAGCTGGTAACAAACCAGAAATGGAATACATGCATATCTAGATTTTACAAGGCAGGAAGTCACCCAAGAGTCCTCCTTCAGGCAAGTTTATGATAATCATCAGAAGCCATTTTAAGGATTTTCTAAGTTAACATTTGTGAAGATGAAATTCTCTGTAGGCCAGTCAGTGATGTTCCCATCTCAATTTGATAGCATCTCAATTTGATAGTATTGATGACCTGCCTATTTAAATACCTGTTTTCTCAAATCCTAAGATTCTTACCAGCTTCCTCTTCACCCCTCAATCCTTCCCCTCACTGTCCTGTTGTACCCAGGAGTGATTTCTTCATAAATGTTCTGAAGTAGTGAACCCAACAATGAAAAAGATTCTATTCCCTTTGTTAAGGGCTTATTTTTTCCCTGCAGGAGCCTTCTAAAAGGTGACAGTCAGAATCTAAAGACTTGATATTTGCTTTTCAGTTTCTTTTTTAAAAAATATATTTGATTTACAATGCTGTGTTAGTTTCAGATGTACAGCAATACACACACACACACACACACACACATATATATATATTTTCATTTTCTATAATGTCACATAGTCAATTTAGAAGGAAGGTGTGGCATGTGGATAGGGAACAATCCACTTCCAATCCCATGCTTCCTCTGTTCTGATCAGATGGTAGCCAGGATATTGCAGTGTTCCCTCAAGTTTTTCCTGGCTCTGCACATTTGAAACATCTAAATGCCTAATACATAATGTTGCTAATGTTTTTAAATTGTCCTGATTCTTAGGATATGGTCTTTTAAGATTGGGTTTGGGGGACAGAGAAAAGATGGAAATCTTCATGGGAGGTGGGAACATTGTTTTTATTGTTAAAGGAGTTTCATCTGCCCAAGTACACCATGACGAATACCAGCCCCCATCCTCTTCCCTGACAAACAGTAGATTTTAATTAATCCTATAAATGTGATTCAAGTTACTACTAGTCAGCACCTAGTCCAGTGGCAATGGATGGGCCTATTGCAAATGCAACTGTGTTCTCTTTAACTGCTTATGTAGCTTAAACTGAACACATCTTTATGAATGCTCCTGGAACTCAGAATTTTTTTATGTAGCCACCAGGCATGGTTGCACATGCCAGCTGAGCTCATAACGGATTTATTGGCTGCAATATGAGGTAACAGAGGCCTGACATCAAGGCTGAACACAGGAAGTGGTGAAAAGAGGCATGCATGTTTATGTACTAGTCTAAGTAAAGGAAAAGGGAAAAATCATGTTTAATCTTTGTCCTAGTATAACTGTCTGAAATTTCAAAGTATATAATTTTCCTTTTATTACCAGTCATTATGTATAGCCTGAAGAACATTTAAAAAAGAATTAGGAGTTACTCACACTCTTAGTTTAAAGAAAAAAAAAAGAGGGAGAAACTAGCCCTTTAAGAAGAGATTTTTGCATTTCCCTGTTCAGATTATACAAATGAAGATTATTAGGTAGACTTGTCTGTATAGTCAATGTTATGATATTTTACAGTAGTCATGTATGGATGTGAGCATTGGACCATAAAGAAGGCTGAGCACTGTAGAACTGATGCTTTTGAACATCATTGTGGTGCTGGAGAAGACTGTTGAGAGTCCCTTGGACTGAAAGGAGATCAAACCAGTCAATCCTAAAGGAAATCAATCCTGAATATTCATTGAAGGACTGATGCTGAAGCTGAAGCTCCCATGCATTGGCCACCTGATTCGAAGGGTCAATTCATTAGAAAAGACCCTGATGCTGGGAAAGATTGAAGGCAGGAGGAGAAGGGGACAACAGAGGGGGAGATGGTTGGGTGGCATCACCAACTCTATGGACAAGAATTTGAAGCAAGCTCCGGGAGATGGTGAGGGACAGGGAAGCCCAGCGTGGCTGTAGTCCATGGCATTGCAAAGAGTCAGACATGACTGAGCAACTGAACAACAAAAAGTAGACTTTATTGAGTTGGCCTTACACCTCATCCCACTTGGCAACTCATAAATGTTATTTTTGATGTGGATTATTGATTGTTCTGAATGAAATCGTTTCCATGAGATTTTTTTCCCTTCAGGCTATCAAAAAATATTTATTTTAAAATTTATCTTCCCATCTTAAATATTTTACTTTTGTTCTTGAGCCAGCTCTACGCTATTTAGAAAGTATCCTATTTTGAAATATGAAGATGCAGTCTGTATTATCACTCTACCTTGGACATGGTATTAATGTAAGTGCTTCTTTGAACATCTTTGTCTCCACATCAAATGGGAAAGAATTCACGGTGGCAGTATTTGATATGTAACCAAGGGAAGGATTGACTCTTTGAGGTCAGATTGTAGTTTTGGCTCTACAAACCCTAGAAGCCATTATCTTAAAATGATATAAATTCAGTTACAAAATGGAAAGATGATTACATGATTAATGGAAGTTAATAAAAATCATTGAAATCTTAGCCTGGATGAGGCCATCGGAAACTATTGAATCCAATTTTCTTTGGCTCCAGGCAGGCCACCTGGGAACCCCTTTGTCAGATGGAATCTCTCTCCTCATCACATACCTCTCTGGGGAATTCAAGTCCCTTTTTAATATGAAATATTATACATTTTAAGTACCTATTTTTACCTGGGACTTCTTTGCTACCAGTGTTTCTCGCTAGAAATTAAGCTCTTGGCTGTGGACTAATAAAAGGAATTGGTTGGACAGTATGGGAACTGAAATACAAAGCTCTCCCTCCACTAATGACATATCCAACTGTCCCAAGAACTTTAGTAAGCATTTACATGGCTGCTGAGAGTACGACGGTTAGATTTATATGGTTGACACCCTATTTGTTGTCCAGTCATGTCCAACTCTTTGCAACTCCATGGACTGCAGCACTCCAGGCTTCCCTGTCCTTCACTGTCTCCCAGAGTTTGCTCAGACTCACGTACATTGAATCAGTGATGCCAGCCAACCATCTCATCCTCTGTCGTCCCCTTCTCCTCCTGCCTTCAATCTTTCCCAGCATCAGGGTCTTTTCCAATGAACTGACCCTTCAAATCAGGTGGCCAGTGCATGGGAGCTTCAGCTTCAGCATCAGTCCTTCCAATGAATATTCAGGATTGATTTCCTTTAGGATTGACTGGTTTGGTCTCCTTGCCGTTTAAGGGACTCTCAACAGTCTTCTCCGGCATCACAGTTTGAAGGCATCAGTTCTTCAGTGCTCAGTCTTCTTCACAGTCCAACTCTCACATCTGTACATGACCACTGGAAGAACCATAGCTTTGACTAGATGGACTTTGTTGGCAAGGTGATGTCTCTGCTTTTTAGTATGCTGTCTGGGTTGACAAAGGACACCCACAGGGTACATCTGACAGTGCTTGAGTTCAAAATATATAGGAAATACTAATTCAGTTTAAAAAAAGAAAAACAAAAAAGGCCAATTTGAAAAAAAAAAAAGTTGTATTTGCTCTATCTAACCTATTCTCACTAATGGAAAAATAACGATTAATGTATTACTGACTTGGGGTCAGCAGCCTTCTTCAAATTCACTAAGAATAAGACTATTACATCAGTTAGAAGTTAAGTACACCTGCAAATAAGAGATATGAAATATCATGAAAATATCTTAAGAAGGGATTTTTTTCCTCTGCAGCATGAATCTTGGAGAAGGCAATCCAGAGCTGATATTTGTGACTCCTGGATGTCATCAGGGAACTGTACTCCTTTTTTCGGCTATCCCACCATTCTTGCTATCTAGTGTCCATTATCAAGGTTTCGTCAAGGTTACCTCAGGTCACAATGTTACTGAAGGAAGGAGGAAGAGGGAGATAGGAGGGCAAAGGGGCAACTGCCAACTCGGACACCTTTGAACAGTGTCCCTGGGAGCTCTGGCACAACAACAGTGACTTTAGCTTACATTTCAGTTGCTACCCCTGTCCTCCAAGGAGCCTACAAAATGCCCTTTTCAGTTGGTGCAATGCTACCCTTGCAATACTGAGGTGTTAGTGAAGTATAAAAGGAATAAGGAAACCTTCCCAGGAAACCGCCAGTCTCTGCATCAGGTTCTATCCTTAATTTTTGCTTGTGTGGGCTTTCACCTGGGATCACAAAGGGATGATTTCATTGCTCATAAAACAATAAAAGTTCAGAGAATCAAACAAGATATGGTACACAATCACTCCATAGATTCAGAGCCCAGATGTCTTTCCATTTTGATAGTGTTTGATTTAGTGAATTTCAGCTTACTCTTCTTCTCAACTGTGGTTGGGAAAATAAGTTACGGGTGTTTTTACCTTTGTACTTTTATCAGTGGATTTATTTGTATCTCAACGTTGCTGATGTAAGACTTAATGCCTGCAAGGTTTTACCTTGGCAGCTATTTGATTGTTAGGATTTCAAACCCTAAAGAGTTCTATGTTCTATTTTTCTATAATGAAAAAAAATTGTCTGGGTTTTTCAATTGCAAGGACTTTTTCATAGATAATCCTTTATGCTCCCATTTCTTATTGTCTTCATGTTTTGTTTTGTTTTTTCAGAGAGGAGGGGTGGGGTAGAAGTGGTATAAAGTGCATTTGGATTTGAACGTATCTTAGCTTCTGATCAGAATTTGAACAAGCAGAAAAGCCTAAGATAGAACAAGTAGAAACATTGTAAATTAGAGTAAATGAAGAATGATCATCATATAGTGCAGTCTAGATATGATTACTCTGTTAGGTAGGAATTCCTGAGAAATGGATTTGATATGTAGAGCCCAGTGACACAAGTGTGCAAGAGTGGATTTGGAGTAATAATACATTAGAATATTTGTCCCACAAATGACTAGAGCCACTAACCTATGATAAAGCATGGAAGGGGGAAAAGCCATAATTCTAATATTCATAAAGCCATATCAAATGACTGACCTTGAATTTAGACAGGGAGGAAATAGATGTGAACTGCATCTCCATGTGGCATTTTAGATTTTATGAAAAGAATCTGAATTGTTAAGACTTTAAGATTTTATAATCATACCAAAAAAAATTGCAGAGTCTTTCTTTTTGGACTATATAAAGAATATGCTGTTGTTTTGTTGTTGTTGTTGTATTACCTGAAACACATCCAGGCTTGATTAAACTTTTGTGGCTTTTAGAAAGCTATACTTTACCCAGTATTTGGATAAAGACTCTGACCAATCATCATGAAGTATATTTTGAAAACTGAGTCATAGGGTTTGGTTCATTTCATCTGTGAAATGTATTGGTTATAAAATAACCACTGTTACGTCTTCAAGGGTGCAGTGAAGCTGTGGATCTGAGATTGTTTTTGTGGCTCAGTACTTCCTTTGACTGCTCTAAGGATAGTCAGTCTCCTGACCTGGTGCAGTTCAGGGGACGCAAATATCTTATTAGTCATGTTTGTCCAAGAAAATATACTGGGTCAGCCAAAAAGGTCATTTGAGGTTTTCCTTAACATCTTATGGAAAAACCAGAACAAACTTTTTGGCTAATCCAATACTTAGCACCTTCCTCTCTGAACGCCCTAAGAAAGACTCTTTTGAAAATTACTATTTGTCCTTCCTATCAGTTCCAAGTGGAAACTTCATTGTATTTTAATCTGAAGGAATCAAAGAATCATCAGCTATGTTAAAAAAAATGTTTTCACTCAAGCTGCTTGTAATCTACCAATGCTGAATATCATGCCACATATTTGCTCAATTTATACACTTTGGATAAAGTATGTGATCATTGGTCCAAATTCTCTCTGTGTGATAGGTAACATCCCAATTGTTTTCATTTTGGATTGATTACCAGAACTGAAAGTATCTTGGATTGTGCAAATAATAGGGTAAAATATTTCAACGTATTTAAAAAAGTTAGAGAAAAAGTCCCTGAAAGGAGGTAAGCCCCACAAGCTGTTTATGCAAACAGTTTTGAAAATTGAAACCATCTATAGAATGCAGACATGTTTATACTTAGCTGGGCTTTCTAGGTATGATTATTTTGAAAATCTCAGCTACGTCCAAAGCACTGCAGTTCTTACAGAAGCTGACATCTAAAATAATAAACAGATTCTTTCTTGGTGGAGAGAGGGTTTTGAGTTTACTGGTATATTGTATGATCGAAAATGTTGATAGCCATTATTGATGCAAATGATTGTTTGATAACTACTACATGGTTTGATCTGAGTATTAAAGAGATACTCATCTCAAAGGCACAGAGCACTGTTACAGATTTCTGAAATGTTTCTACATTTTCTTGTATTTAATGAACTGACTCAGGTAACAGACATAATTTTATCAAAATCTTTAGTATGTTGAAGTATAATTCTGTAGGAAATTATTTCACTGTAAGTTACAGAGTTCAAAGTAAGTCAGCCATGCTTTACATGTGGTAATCACTGGAATCACCAGCTTATCCCATTTCAATTGTATTGTCCAGCTTGCATACCCTGAAAGCTCTTTTGCTAATACTGTTTAAAAGAAGAGTTTGAACAATATTAGCTTTATTTCTAATCATAAGTGCCTAGTTTCTTAGCTTCTACTCATATTATTGAAAATGAATATGTACTATCCCTTTTACTGATTTGCAACTGCTGACTGACAGCAAGATAACTCAATTAAGAACCACTGTTGCCCTTTTTAAGATAATTATTAAAGTAAATTCAAAATATGTGACAAATTCTTATATGTAAGTAACAGGCTTGAAAGTGCTTAGAAGTAGTTTTAAAACCTGACTCTCCTATGTCACTTCTTATTTTCAACTTCTGTTTTTCAATAATGTATAATTGACATAATATATTAGTTTCAGGTGTATTACATAACGATTTGGTGTTTGTATATACTGTGAAATGGTCATTCACAATCATGCATCTGAGTGGCACAAGAGTGGACGGAGGAGGAAGTAGGGGGAAGGTGATACATTTCCTGCCTGAATAGAATCTTCCCAAATGGCCCCTGCTTAACAATTTCTAAAATAGAAGATGTCAACATGACAGAAAGACCATCAGAGGAAGCAGTGTGAAACCAACCTGTCTACCATTCAGCTCTAGTTAATATCCATCACTATTTATAGTTACACATTGTTTCTTGTGTTGAAAGCTTTTAAGATCTACTCTTAGCAATTTTCATTATGTAATACAACATTATTGATTATAGTCATCATGCTGTGTATTAAATCCTCATGATATTCATTTTCTAACTGAATGTTTGTACCTTTTGACCCCCTCAAGTCATTTTGCCACCTCCCCAATTCCCTATGTCTAGAAACCAACTTTATAGAAAAAATAGAACTTGAAGTATTTATTATCTTTATCAGTTCAGTTCAGTCGCTCAGTCATGTTCAACTCTTGCGACCCCATGAATCACAGCACGCCAGGCCTCCCTGTCCATCACCAACTCCTGGAGTTCACTCAGACTCACGTCCATCAAGTTGGTGATGCAATCCAGCCATCTCATCCTCTGTCGTCCCCTTTTCCTCCTGCCCCCAATCCCTCCCAGCATCAGGGTCTTTTCCAATGAGCCAACTCTTCGCATGAGGTAGCCAAAGTACTGTAGTTTCAGCTTTAGCATCATTCCTTCCAATGCACACCCAGGACTGATCTCCTTTAGGATGGACTGGTTAGATCTCCTTGCAGTCCAAGGGACTCTCAAGAGTCTTCTCCAACACCACAGTTCAAAAGCATCAATTCTTCGGCGCTCAGCTTTCTTCACAGTCCAACTCTCACATCCATACATGACCACTGGAAAAACCACAGCCTTGACTAGACAGAACTTCAAGTTCTATTTTTTCTATAAAGTTGAACCTATTGTTTGATATATTACTGAATGATTTATTTGGAGATTTTTAAATATCTCCTGCCTTGTATATAAATTCACTTATTTAGCAATGACTTTATGTATGTAGCAATGCAAAGAACAGGAGGAAAAACATGAAGAGGAGAGGCTCTCTCAGGGAGTTCAGTATCTAGTGATGTGAAGACATATACTAGATTAGACTTCCCTGGTGGTGCAGTGGGTCAGAATCTGCCTGTCAGTACAGGGGACATGGGTTCGATCCCCAGTCCAGGAAGATGCCATATGCCACAGAGCAACTAAGCCTGAGGACCACAACCACTGAGTTTGTGCTCTAGAGCCTGTGCTCTGAAAGAAGAGGATCCACCACAGTGGGAAGCCGAGCACTGCAACAGAGAGTAGGCCCCTTTCGCCACAACAAGAGAAAGCCCGCACAAAGCAATGAAGTGCCAGTGCAGTCAAAAATAAATTATTTTTTAAAAATATACTAAATTCCAGTAAGTTGAAGCGTGGCAACTTCTAATAGCAGAGAATACAGCAGAGGCAAGGTGCCCCCTGGCCTTCTACAGGTAGGGCTTTTGGGCTGCACAATTACGTGTAAAAACATACCTCACTTTGGTGACAACTTTTTCTTTTTTTGGCTTCTACATGTGACTTGCAGGATCTTAGTTCCCTAACCAGCAATTGAACCTGGGTCCTAGCAGCGCAATTGCGGAGTCTTAACCAATGGACCACCAGGGAATCCCCAGTGACATCCTTTTCTTGCATGTTTCTCAATCTAACTCCTGAATCTTGTCCTGAATGGATTTACAGGTTGGTTTCACACTGCTTCTTCTGATGGCCTTTCTGTCATGTTGGCATCTTCTGTTTTAGAAATTGTTAAGCAGGGGCCATTTGGGAAGATTCTATCCAGGCAGGAAATGTATCACCTGCCCCCTACTTCCTTATCCCTCCACTCTTGTGCCACTCAGATGCATGACTGTGAATGACATTTTCTGGTGAGGTTCAGTGACAGTTTCTCTATCCCATGTTATCAGCCTTAGGTCTAAATTGATAAACTATTGATATTTTTATTGATAAACTTATTGATAAAATTATTGATAAACTATTCTCCTCCAGTGAATTTTCTTCTTGGGCACATGTTCCTTGTAATCAGGGCTTCCCCTGGTCCCATATTCCTCATCTCATGGACTGCTCCAGAACTACTGGTTATTTTCCTAATCATGGAGTCTCTCCTAGTAGGCTGTGTTTCACACTTTGGTTCTTCAAGTGGTCCCATGTCCTGAGAACATGGATGCCCTACAGTGTGCACTGAACTTGCATAAATGAGAAATAGTTCTCTCAAGGAGAGGAGGTTGCTTTTAACATAGTGCTGTTTTTGAGTCAAACATTATTATTTTTGGCCAGTTGGCAGTTTTCTTCTTCATCTCAGAGAATTGAAATATGTAGTGAAATGAGCTGGGTAACTGTTTCAGGAAACTCATTTACCAGGTCACCTGTCCTAAAGAAGACTAATGAAATCCTTTATTTGTGAAGTTTCCTCTCCTCTGAATAGGCTTGTGTGGTGTACACATAGACCTGGTTACTCAGTATGTGTGTGTAATTGAGTGTGGGGTAAGACCATCCACAACTGTATTTTAGAAGAGAGTGTTTGAAGCTCCCATCACTTCTTTTCTGCCCAGTAGGACCTATTAGTATGAATCGGCAAAGCTACACTGGGGCTTTAGCTCAGAAAGAGTAAAGTCTCATAATTCACTCTTAGGTCTCGGTCTCTGGGACTGCGGAATTACCTGGCATCAGACAGCACTAGGGATGCAGGTCATCTGGCTGATAGACACTGGTATTGTCACTCTCTCTGCCTTGCTATGGAAACAGAAGGTTTAGCTCAAAAATCAGTGAAGTGGATCTGTTACCCTGGCAGAAAAACCAGTGCGGTACTTTTGTGTGATTTTTACATGGCTGTGTGTGGCATTCCAGGGAAAAGATCCTTTAAAAGACAGACAAGATCTCACAACTCACGTTTCAGCAGACTTGGTTTTCACCGATCAAGTTGATTACTGGAAAGGATACTCATGAGTCCTTGGGCTATAAGCTTTCTGATATCTGCATATGAATAGACACCAGTCCAGTTCCCTGAAATGTGGGCCTTCAATTTCTTTTTTTTTTTTAAGTTTTATTTTGTATTGGGGCTTCCCTGGTGGCTCAGACGTTAAAATGTCTGCCTGCAATGCTGGTTCAATCCCTGGGTCAGGAAGATCCCCTGGAGAAGGAAATGGCAACCCACTCCAGTATTCTTGCCTGGAAAATCCCATGGATGGAGGAGGCTGGTAGGCTACAGTCCATGGGGTCACAAAGAGCTGGACACGACTGAGCGACTTCACATAGTCATTAACAATGTTGTGATAGTTTCAGGTTAACAACAAAGGGACTTGGCCATACATTCACATGTATTCATTCTCTCCTAGGCACTCATCCCATCCAGACTGTGATATATAGCATTGAGCAGAGTTCCATGTGCTGTTCAGTAGGTCCTTGTTGGTTATGCCTTCAGTTTCTTTGCAAAATGAAAGATGAAGGGAGGTGAGGTGAGAGCTGGTTTCCAGGGAACTTGCATTGCATTTAGTGGATGATGCTGAAGAACAGGAAGTAGTGAGATACATGACCACAACATCAGGGTCAAGAATGGCCTCTGATTCTCACTTAAACATCTCTGATTAGACTCTACAGATGGCAAGATTTCCCCCCGTGCTTATAGAATTTCCCCATGATATTGAATGATCTACAAAAAGCATATTCATATTACAGATCAATTGTATAATTGAGCATTCATGTATCATAGGTTAAAAGGTAATTAACATGAGGACAATATAAAAGACCAAGAAGAAGGAAAAAAGAAACAATATACTGCATAGGAGATTCTCTCTACGGAGAAGGCAATGGCACCCCACTCCAGTACTCTTGCCTGGAAAATCCCATGGACGGAGGAGCCTGGTAGGCTGCAGTCCATGGGGTCGCTGAGAGTCGGACACGACTGAGTGACTTCACTTTCACTTTTCACTTTCATGCATTGGAGAAGGAAATGGCAACCCACTCCAGTGTTCTTGCCTGGAGAATCCCAGGGACAGGGGAGCCTGGTGGGCTGCTGTCTATGGGGTCACACAGAGTCAGACACGACTGAAGTGACTTAGCATAGCATAGCATAGCATATTCTCTCTAAGTGGAAAGGTTAATTTTAAAATTTAGTTTAAATTCCTTAAAATATTATAACTTCATATTTCCTATTGACATATTATAACATGTTCTTTAAAGTGTTATAGTGTCTCATTCAGGCTGTTTCAGTTCAGTTCAGTCTTTCAATCATGGCCAACTCTTTGAAACACCATGGACTCCAGCACACCATGCTTCCCTGTCCATCACCAACTCCGGGAGCTTGCTCAAACTCATGTCCATTGAGTTGGTGATGCTATCCAACCATCTCCTCTGTTGACCCCTTCTCCTCCTGCCCTCAATCCCTCCCAGCATCAGAGTCTTTTCCAATGAGTCAGTTCCTCGAATCAGGTGGCCAAAGTACTGGAGCTTCAGCTTCAGCATCAGTCCTTCCAATGAATATTCAGGACTGATTTTCTTTAGGATTGACTGGTTGGATCTCCTTGCAGTCCAAGGGACTCTCAAGAGTCTTCTCCAACACCACAGTTCAAAAGCATCAGTTCTTCAACATTCAGTTTTCTTTATGGTCCAGCTGTCACATCCATACATGACTACTGGAAAAGCCATAGCTTTGACTAGACGGACATTTGTTGGCAAACTAGACATGCTGTTTACCAGGATAAACTATTCCAACTTAGTTCAAATGAATTATTTGCTTTTTGAGGCTTATTCTTCTAATAATCATTTGTTGGAATGTTTTGTGTATGTGTGTTCATGCATGTGGTATTGTGTACACCAGCAATGGACACAGTTGAAGTTTGGTGCTATAGTGGTTACAAAAGAATATTATATAACCTTCCCTCAGTAAGGTTATAATATAATTGGAAGTATAAGAGTACCATTCAAGAAATAATTGTAGAACATGACAATGTATGTTACTAGGTGGTAAGTTCTGTAGTTCTCCTTTTAATGACTAAGTAGTGAAAAGAAGGTAGAGATGAATATGGAATTGCAGTAAATGGGGCAGGGGACATACTTGGTTTGCTCATATGATTTGGGCAGGTTGAAGGCAGAAGCCTTGTGCTCTCCATATGATACATAATATATACATTTCTCCCTATGATACAGTGCATTAGTATCCAAGAGCTAGTGGGAACAAATCATACTCACTGTGTGGCTTGAAAAAAAAATTATTTTCTCATAGTTTTAGAGACTAGGAGTCTGAATCCAGGGTCCGCCTGACTGTGTACCCTCTGAAGGCTCTAAGGAAAAATCCTCCTTTTCCTCTTAGCTTCTGGCGGTTGCCAGCAATGCTCAGGCATAACTTCATTCACTGTATTCTAGTACACACAGCCATCTTCCCTCTGTGTCTGTATCTGTGTCCACATGACTGTTTCCTTATACGGGTACTCATCCTTGCACAGAGCCCTATATGACATCATCTTAAATTAATTTCATGTGCAAAGACCCTGTCTCCAAATAAGGTCACAAACTACTCAGTGAATATGAATTGAGGGAGGAGGGAACACTATTTAACCCAGTACACACAGTTTGAGAAATACAGTAATAAATTTTTCTCCATCTTATTTTTGGCAGAGCATTCTTTTAGTTTTATCTTGTGGAAACTTTTCCCAAGATTTCTCATTTTCCCTTGTGGAAAATGTGGAGAAATGTGGTCTGGATGCAAATACTATATGGTGGATTAGATCTTTGTTGAGTGATTGCCCCCAAAGAGAGATTGTTGTCAGTCAAAAGAAGGTTTTTGTGGCATACTCCACAGTGCTTTTCATGGCCTTGGATATGTTCAAATTTTTAGTCAATTATGTGAATGAAGGTAATGAAAACATTGTCTATCTCATTTGAAGATAGCACATAGTTAAATTTTTTAGTTTCAGCCAAATAATGATGTTAAAGGATAAATAGAGCTGGAAAAAGGATATTTTAAAAAATAAATGTAAATTTGGATATGGTTCTAAAATCAAGTGTGCGTTAGAGCATCCAAGGGCTATTGTCTTAGTGACCATATGTATTTAAATAGCCAACATTAATCTCAATATGAATGGCTCCCAAAATAGTAATGTGTAAACCAGAAACTGTCCTAATGGAATGAGAGAGGCCATCATCTTCCTCTGCTTTAGGCTGGTCAAATTATATTGCTAGTAACGATGTCCAGGGGAGGTTACCAAATATTAAAAGAAATCTGATGGAGATTTGAGAATGTATTCAGAGAACAATGGCCAAGGGAGTAAATGACTCAAGATGACATTACTTGAGGGATAGGTAAAACTTGAAATGTTAGCTTGAAAAATGAATGGCAAGAACCAGGCTGAACAAGTCAGCTTTAAAAAAAATTTTTTTTCAAGGCTGTTTGTATGTATGTTTGCTTGGAAAAGGGATTCTATTTTATCCTGTGTTACCCTAAGAGGCCACATTTGGACACATCAATGCATGGTTCTGGAAGGTATATCTTTGATACTTTGTAACCTCTTTTCTGAGGTCCAGGGATTGCCTAGGGGACAGTGAGTTCCAAGAACTCCTGGAGGTACACAAGCAAAAATGCATGGCCATTTGACAAAAGAGTTTGTCATGACAATTCAGTCAATGGTAACAGTGCTATTTGGCCTCTAAGAGGCCTTATACCTCTGAGTTTTATAACTTCTTTTGAAAGAATATGCTGTAAAACTCTGTGAGGTTTGGATGGGCTGTAATGCTGTTAATTATATATTATCCTCCCTTTATGGTTCAAATTGATACAGCATGTAAAAGAGAAATGGTAATAAAGTCAGGATGATACAATCTATGATCTCAGCTTTGACATGAAATTCACTTCAGATTGGCCTGCAGTCTTGGAAAGGGAGCATTTTGGAAGTTGAAGAGTCATATTATTAAAAAGAACTGCTGTGCTTGGGGCAAACTGTTCTATTTCCTTGTTCAAAGAATTCTTTAGGTTGGAAGGGACCTAAAAGTATACCTATTTCAGAGGTATTTGGGTCTAGTATTTCTGTCTTCAGAAAGAAGATATATTCCCTGTATATCTATACAATGTCATTTACAATTATCAATACATTCTATATAATGCCATTTACCTATTTTGATAATTTCTCATTATTCTAATATATTTTAAAATTCTTTAAATCTTCTCAGTATAAAATAGATGACTTAGAACCGCTTTTGCCTAAGGCACTGTATCTTTCAGCTAAAGTTGAAGAAAAAAAGAACAAAAGCTAGGGTCAGAAATTCAGTTTTTTCTAACATATATGAGAGTTGATAATAGTTTAGGGAATATTTTTTCATTCAGCCATTTACTGACCCACCAAAGATTATGGCACAGCTACTCTGATAGGAAACAGAAATGTAAAGTGGATAGAAACTATCCTTAATCTTGTACTTACAGTCTAGGAGGGAGAGATAGCTTTATATAGTATGAGAAGTGCTCTTATGGAGGAATATTCAGAGTGCCTGAAAGTTTCAAAGAGCATCAAATCCATGGGGCAGGAAAAAAACCCACCAAGCACAGCCTATATATAAAATGGATAATCAACAAGGATTTACTTTTTAGCACAGAGTATAGCCATCATTTTGTAATAAGCTATAATTGACTAAAATCTGCAAAAATACTGAATCACTATACTGTACATCTAAAGTTAATAGAATATTATAAATTAAGTATACTTCAATTTTAAAGTAATAAATACATTTTAGAAAACAATAGACTCACTTGAATAAATGTAGCTTCATAGATAACTTAAAAAAAAAAAAGAACAGCCTATATCTTTGCTCATGTGTGCACCTTGAGAATATCTGTGTAAACATAGCCTCTTACCTACCTATGTTATTTTACAGAAAGGAGAAAGATGGTTAGAAAGTTTAAGCAGCAGATAGACTAAAATGCTAAAATAGCCATAGAAGTCAGGGTTCCTCTCTTATCAATAAGGTTTTTTAAAGGGGAAAAATAAATTATGGAAAAGCTGCCCAAACACATACTTCTAGGTAGAGTTCACTTTGCAGCCTTTAGAGAAATCTTGAAGAATACCAAATCAAGCATTTACATGTACTGCTTTGTTTTAAGATTTAGCAAGTCTTTCCTCTTGACTGCTCAGGATAAACAATTGGATTGCTTGACATGATTCTACACAGAATGGATTAAATTTGTTCCTCCCAAGTCAATGAAATGTATGAACTTCCTCATGCCAGAATGGTTCAGAAGTTTGATTTATGGTGAAGAGTTTCCAGGAGCTTACAAATTGTAAAAATTGTGCCTTTTTTTTTTTTTCAGAATAAATATCAACTGCTTATTGGAATGAATGCTGACAAAGGGGAGAATACATTCAATAGGAGAATAAGTCTTGCCTCTATTTCAGGGTTAACATAATCGAAATACTATGGGAAGAGTAAATTAGAAGTAGAAATTTTAAGTATATGGATTTAGGACACTGATCTGCTGATTCATCTCTAGTCTGTTGCTATGTCTGTTGCTTCACGTGTGTCTATTTATAATATAGTTAATAGGTGTGTTTGCTTTAGTCTGCAGAGAGGGCAATGGCACCCCACTCCAGTGATCTTGCCTGGAGAATCCCACGGATGGAGGAGCCTGGTAGGCTGCAGTCCATGGGGTCGCTAAGAATCGGACACGATTGAGCGACTTCACTTTCACTTTTCACTTTCATGCATTGGAGAAGGAAATGGCAACCCACTCCAGTGTTCTTGCCTAGAGAATCCCAGGGACGGGGGAGCCTGGTGGGCTGCTGTCTATGGGGTCGCACAGAGTCGGACACGACTGAGGCGACTTAGCAGCAGCAGCAGTAGCTTTAGTCTGATCAGTATTCTCAGCAGTGCCCTTAATGCTGTACAAGCCACAAGCCCAGGCATGTGGACAGAACTACTGGAAATACCATTTGTGGAGCTCTGTCTCAGCAGGCTAGACACACCAGCTACCCTTTAGAGCATCAAGATGAGGCCACAGAGAGAAGTGCAATATGATGGTGCCTCAAGACTGAGTTTTCCTCCATTTAAAATAAATAAACAGACATTGAAAATAAGTTGTTAAACAGATTAACTTTGAGTTTATTACTTACCTAAAAAGACTATTTTACTTTAAGAATGAGTTCAGGGACCTTGCCATTGACCTCCAAATTCTACATGTCACTAGGTAGAAGATGCAGATGGAGTTTCCTCTTAAATATGAAACCTCTCTTGGGTTTACAGTGATTTGTTTCTGGTTTTCTCCTGGCTTTGTTGAGGAGAGGGTGGGAATGGCTGGTGGGGAAAGTTGGAGTTGGGAGTTGCAGTCATTTGTGTTAGTGTTACTCACCATCACCCATCAGAATCACCAGCTCAGCTGTACCAATGGCCTTGCTTGCTTTGTTCCTTGCTTAACTGACCTTCCCCATTTAGTTTTAATGGGCTTATGCTTGGAACATACTTGCAGATCTTCCTTTGGTGACTGTAAGCCTTTGGTCTCTTTCTCTAGTTCTTCTTCTTTCTCACCTACTGTGTGTATATTTCTAAGTTGCATTCTTCATCTTCCCTCCCCTCTCTGCTCTTCCTTCCCCTCACTTCTCATTGCTTCTCCCTGCCCTTCCCCTCTCCCCCAGGACCAGCTCATCCTCTTCGTAAGTGCAGTTGACAGCTCTGCACAGATGCCCTCCAGAAGTGCACTTTTATCTTCCGTTACTTTTATACTTCATCCTTGACTTTGACCTGCTTCTTTGCATGTTTATCTAGTTGATCCAGGGCATAAGAAGTGATTGCTCCTAAAAGAACCAAATACTACCTTGTGTTCACTCCCCTGAGGGACATTGATTGCTGTAAACCGAAGTTCTGAGCCTTGTGTAGTGAGAAGGATTTGGAGTTTGAAGGAAGGGGATCTGGAATTTTAATCCAAGGTCTGCCAAAGTCAGTCTCCATATTTTTGCTTACATAACTGTAGTAATAATAATAGCCAAATCAGATTTTTTTTATGAGAATTAAGTTAGATATGTATGAAAAGTATTTTAAAACTAGTACTTTTTAAAAATCCTAGTTTTATTTAACAACTAGTTGCTTTGCATTTCATTTTTAATATATTCCCCACATTCCTTATGTATTGTAACCTATTTAGGATTGGTGTTGAATAATTATTTTTGACTGAAGCTGTAAGATTCAACTTGTAAAACTTTCTAACCACAACTTCCTTCTTTTAAATAACCCATCTCTCCTATTAGAGTTTCCCAGGTGGTGCTAGTGGTAAAACGAAAAACCCGCCAGCCAATGCAGGAGACATAAGAGACTTGAATTCAATCCCTGGGTTGGGAAGATCACTGTAGGAGAAAATGGCAACCCACTCTAGTATTCTTGCCTGGAGAATCCCATGAGTAGAGGAGCCTGACGAGCTACAGTCCATAGGGTTGCAAAGAGTTGGATGCAACTGAAGCAACTTATGCATATTAGTTGAGATCTACCTAAAATATAGGGGCTGTGTCAAGGTGGTGAAACATGAGAGAAAAAGTTCACATTATCTAATACTTTTGTAACTTGCCCTTTCATATAAGGAAAATGACCTTTTGATAAATTATTTCATTTCTTAAATGAATCAGTCACAAGAGAATGTTTAGCAATGTTTAACATCCTCTTATTGGAGAAGGCAGTGGCACCCCACTCCAGTACTCTTGCCTGGAAAATCTCATGGGTGGAGGAGCTTGGTAAGCTGCAGTCCATGGGGTTGCTGAGGGTTGGACACGACTGAGCGACTTCACTTTCACTTTTCATTTTCATGCATTGGAGAAGGAAATGGCAACCCACTCCAGTGTTCTTGCCTGAAGAATCCCAGGGATGGGGGAGCCTGGTGGGCTGCCATCTATGGGGTCACACAGAATCGGACACGACTGAAGCGACTTAGCAGCAGCAGCAGCAGCAGCAGCAGCAGCAGCAGCATCTTCTTATAAGATAAACAAAATGATCTAAGAAATCACTTCTTATTAACAACTAACATCTCTCCTCGCCCCTTGAGATTTTAAAAGGCAAAGTATTAAAACAGTTCTTCGCATGGAGAGCGCAATCCATGGGAAAATCATATTGGGTAAAGGTTCAAAACGTTAGCTGAGGAGGGAACATTTAGAGACTGCTGCTGCTGCTGCTAAGTCGCTTCAGTCGTGTCTGACTCTTAGCGACCCCATGGACTGCCGCCTACCAGGCTCCTCCGTCCATGGGATTTTCCAGGCAAGAGTACCGGAGTGGGGTGCCATTGCCTTCTCTGATTTAGAGACTAGGTGGATTCAAAGAAGCAAGGAGGCCACTGTCTGGCCTGGTGTCAGGTCTTAGGTTAAGAGGGGCTAGCAGTCAAGTGAGGAGTGAACTCTTGTTCTGCTTGAGCCAATAAGTGGGAAACCAATGATGAGGGTGTGAGGCGGGAAAACACGGGCACCTGGCAGTGCCCACAGGTAACACACAGAGAGACTTCTCATCATCTCCTGACTAGAGATTGATGTCTTACATCTGTTATCTCACTTTATCCTTGTAACACCCCTCTGGGATAAGGAGAACAAGGTTCATTATCCTCCTGTTTGACAAGAGAGAGAGAGGTGGGTCTCTCTCATAGACTATATCAAGAAGGTATTTTTTAGGCAATACCAGAAAATGGATAGCTCTAAAAAAAAAACAAATCCTTCCAGTTTTTGTCTTTAAATGTTCTTTATAGTTTGGAAGGTTTCTGAGGTTGGGCTGCCGTCTCTGGGGTCGCACAGAGTCGGACATGACTGAATCGACTTAGCAGCAGCAGCATGGCCTTATGTTATTTGTTCCATTGTACTTAAACAGCCCTAAGATGCTGTGGGCACTTTTCTAGATTGTGTTCCCAAAACTTGAGCACATCAGTCTTTCATTCTTTCTGATCTCTTTCGTCATCTGGAGAATGGGACAAAATGTTGGCGGCCTGGACACCTACCAGCTTTATTTAAAGGCCTCGTGTATGTCAGTCGTGAGAAAGGGAATTTTGGACAATGAAGTAGACTAAAAAAAATAATAAACCATGGGCCATATTTAAAAGTACTCACCAGGAATTAAAATTTTTCAAAATTTTACACTTGCCAGGTTTTTCTTGTACATTGATTAAGCATCTTGCATGTAATTAGGAAGGAGCAGCCAGTTGCCCTGGGCAGTGGTGTGAAATTGTCTGAAACATATCAGTTAAAAAGCTTGTTGGAATCTTGACTTCTAGTTTCAAATGTCAGCCCTTAAGTTCAAACACAGGAAAGATCACCAGGAGAATGAAAATGTACTCAACTGGTCCCTTTACTCATCTTTCCCCCACTCCCTTTTTCCAGCAGAGAAACAGCACTGAAGAGGAAACATCATATATGAAAAGGGATGAGCTGGGGCAGCAATTGATGGAAGCCTACTTGAAGCTTGAAAGTCACAAGAAAGTGTGACTGTCCATGACTGTGGCCTGGCTAAATATAGAGCAGCTGCCTTGCGGCACATGCCCTAGGCTATGTGGCACAGTGGGAATGGTATGCTGATTCATGCCAGAGAGGCTAAAGTCAGCTCAAAGTTCTCAGAAAGTTCCTGCAAGTAGAATTGCAATTTTCCTGCAAGTAAAATTGAGCTATAGAAAGGAAGGTCCATGGAGGAACATCAGAAGGAAATAGGAAGGTTCCTACTAGGGATGGGCTGAACCTCAGTGCTTTGCCATGCCATGTAATCTGAGTGGTGTTACGGGATCCTGCAGACCAATCAGTGGCCATCACTGAGGAGCATGAATGTTTGCTTTTGTTAAATTCCAGGAAGAAGAGGCAAGGTTAGAGCAAAGGCCAGCACTGAACAGAAAGAGCAGGACAAGAGAAGACCTCTTCTCCCTCCCCTGTAGGAGTCTGTGAGGTTCAGATTGTGACATCCCTTAAGCCTGCATCTCTGGAGACACTGGCGTGAGAAAACTCTGGAGTGACTAGTTTAAGATTCTATTTTTGTTTTTTTTAAAGCCATCTAAGAGGATAAGTACAGAAAGAAAAGCTACATTTTGTTAAATATGTGTTTGGAATAATGCAATTGATTATCACTTAAAAATAACATCGTCTATGGGGTCGCACAGAGTCGGACACGACTGAAGTGACTTAGCAGCAGCAGCCTCAAATTAGAAATCAATATTCAGAAACTTACATGCAGCAGTCCAGTGTGGCAACAACTTTGGAGGTACCAATTATAAAGCAGTAGAATAAGAGAGCCACACTCGAGGCCCAGCATGGTGTGGACCTTAGGAGGGCTTTATGGCAGAGGTGATGCTGGCCACATCAACCTGGGTTAGTGATTTGTGCTTTTCCCTGGCCAACCAGAATGGAGAGAAGATACAACAAAAGTGGAGTAGGGAAGAGGGTGAAGAAGAGGAAAAGAGGGAGCCAGAGGTTGTCTATGTTATTTCTGCTCTGCTAAAGCTTCACAAAGCCCAGGTACATTGCAGTCATTGCCATGGGAAGGACTAGTAGAAACTCAGCAGCATCCTGAGGCAGGGTGATGCATTTTTTCCTGGCTTGGACAGCTTTGGGACATTTCTCTAAATTATATGTAAAAGCATCATTTAAAATGCCCATCTTTCATTGTTTTCCTTTGTCGACTAATGGAAATGATGCTGCAGCCTAGCCCTTACTTCTCACCCCTTGATCAAATAGAAATGGTGCTTTTTGCCATGCCATTCTGTGCCCAGCGAGATTTGCCATTAATGCTGCCCAAAGGCAACTAATCTCCTTCAGCCTTGTCTCACAGAAAAATAGACACATCTTGTCTTTTCTCTTCTCCCCTCATTCACACACTGCCTACCACTTGCAAGGCCCTGTGCCCAGCATACTGGGCAATGGCATGAAGTATCATGTGGTCCATGTTCCAAAAATACTTAAAGGAGCACAGAGACTCAATGCATATACCCAGTAAATGGAGCTAAAGTTCAAGGCCATGAGGATTTGGGGCCAGATAGCAGTGATGCAGAGCAGCATTTTTCAACCACTGTGTGGCTGTTGTGTGGCTGTCCTGTGCATGGTAGGATGTTCAGTGGCCTCCCTGTTGTTTGCCACTAGAGATAGCATCCTCCCAGTTGTGACCAGCAAAAATGTCTCTAGACATTGGCAGTGTCCCCTGTGGGGGCAAAAATCACCCCCAGTTGACAAGCACTGGTACCAAGAGTAAGTACATCAGATGTCAGAGGGGAGTTGCTAGGTGCCTTGGAATCATTACAGGGATGTGAATCTCTGCAGTGACTCTGAGATGAGGAAGGTTTCTGTAGGCACAGTGGAGTAGGGATGTCTTTCCAGAGGATGGTTCTCTTTGTCATTACCACCCTAGCTCCTCTATTTGTATAACTGTCTAGAGTCATTTATTCAGCTCAATCACTGCAACTCTATTCTATTTCCTCTTCCCCTTCCTTCCTGCCTTGATGTATGTCCCTGACTCTTTCTACCACTGGATAGAGCTTCATTGTGAGACAATAGCTGCTCTTTCAGAGCACCAGAATAGCCTCCTTTATGTCTGACGCCTCTCCCAAGAACTCGGATTTCATTAGACATCTACCTGATGTTCCCGTGAAGGGCTGCAGGTAACTGGTAATCTGCCTTCCTCTATACTTAAGATTTTCCTTTGAAATCACATTGTCTGTTTCTTCATTTGGTCTTTTTAGTCGTTACATTCTGTTCCATCTGAAAGCCATGTGGGCACAATTCTCATTGTTTCCCTGATTTGAAATGCATCTGAATCCTATTTGGGTAGAAGAAAAAGAACAATACTTGGCAGAGTTTCTATGACAGAAGGACAAAAAGAACAAGATTGATACAGAGAAGACTGGTATAAGTATATACATGAAAATCATGGTAATGATATGAGTTTTTCCTGAGCTGTTTTGGGAAATCTCTAAAGGACAACTGGAGTGTCCTGTGAAGGTCATTGTAAACGACTGGTGACTAGAGAAGAGGAGGCAGCAAGGCCAGTAGCAAAGAAGGTGTGTGGGATGGTGGTCCGTAGCAGAGGGCTGTTTCAAAGAACTTAAATATTGAATAAGTCACAGAACTAGTTTATTATCTTAGCTCATTGTTCATCTTGATGCTGAGCTTACTGTGTTACCTTTCTTGGAGTCCCCAGATCATTTTGCACATTCACTGATGTGCAGCTGTGTGGATAATTTGTACCCACTCTTGGAAAGTGTTTTGTATCCCCATCCTCTGAAGACTTCCAGCCAGTTCTATAATGCACTTTGTGCTGACACAGCCAATCTGTTGAAAGAGGCTTCATATTTAGACATTGATGAACTTCATTCAATGTTTCCCTGAAAGTTCATCTTAATGCTGGGCTCTGAGTCCAGACCTTTGCTCTTCAAGCATCTATTTTAGATAAGGCACTTCTGGCTCACCAAAAAGACCATGGCTAGAGAAGACATATTCTGAAAAACAGTCTTCAAGTTGAATATTGGATTTGAGTCCAGGTCTCTCTTTCAAGCCAGCTTCCTAGCTGGTTATGACAGATCATAAATTTGTGGGCCTTTAGATACTGCAGGTAGCAGATGAATGAGTTGTGACAGAGTAAGGAAAAAGATGAAACTCTAATATGTGTGTGTAGACATTGGGGACTGTATCAGTATGTATGTTATGTTATTTTATTTGTGGGGCTTTAAAGGAAAGAGTATATATGTTTTCTTTGCAGAACTATATATCCAGAGTTTCAAAGACCTTAAAATAAACTAAGTTCATTTGTGTGTCTTAGGTAGGGTCATCCTTAGTAATACTAAAGCCACATACTTGTCTGTTTCAGCACTCATAAGGGATGTACAGGTGTTAACTCATGTAACCCTAACTCTCTAGGGACATGGATACTGGTAGTATCCATATTTCACAGGTGAGGACACTAAGATGTACAAATGTTAAGCAGTTTGCCCCAGATTCCACAGCCAGAAGGTTTAGGATTGGGGTTTGAATTTAGGCAGTCTGGCTCCAATGTCCTTGCTCATGAGTACTGCCCTCCAGTCCTCGTATCCCAAATCTTTATTGGGTCAGAGTTTTTGTTCAACAAGGGAATGACTATGAATTGAACTTCTACTGTACACCAGACACTG
Organism: Bos mutus; assembly: GCF_027580195.1. Classification (NCBI taxonomy): domain Eukaryota; kingdom Metazoa; phylum Chordata; class Mammalia; order Artiodactyla; family Bovidae; genus Bos; species Bos mutus. The sequence goes on along the minus strand of NC_091618.1, from coordinate 71,902,752 downwards.
CACAAATGTCATATAACATCATCACAACGTGGGCATCATTATGGGTTATTATGCCCATTCTGCAGATATGGAAACTGATTCAGGCTCACGCAGATGTCAAAGGTCAGGGATGGGATGAAAATTCCAAATTCTGGCTCCCAAACTAGTACCACTTCCTCCCCTCAAACACACACACACACACACACACACACACACACATGCACGCGTGCGCGCGCGTGTACATACACCAACTGCATTTAGAGAAATAGTAATTAAGTTCCTACTGTATGCTTTGTACTATGGTCACCTAAGAACAGAAGAGTCAGTCAGTCTGCCCTAGAAGCACTCACACCACTGCCATGGGTATACTATACAAATCGAGATATAAGTCTATTATCTGTTAAAATGCCAGTGTTTAAGATATAGAAGAAAAAATATCCCAGAAAAGTTTACAGAAGTAAGAGTTTTATGGAGATGGTAATTATAGAGATTGCACTCTTCGACAGTTCCAGTTTTTAAATATTTGAATGTGCTTGTCAGATATCATATCACAATTATTAGTTCATAAAATGTGCGTCTGTGGTTACTAGAACCTTGTGGAAGACGACAGTCTTAAAACTGAGCTGAGGTGGCTGGGAAACAGGTGGGTGGGCTGAGAAGGGAGCATGATGGGTGTCTCTTGGGTCAACAACTGCCAGGATCATGGTGTATCTGGTGGGTAGTTAGGAGAGGGGACAGGTCAGAATCATATGTCCTGATTACACTTTGAGGCATTTATAAGTTTATTTTTCCCCTCAAAGGTGATGCTCAGTATCCTACAATTTTCCACTCAGTTCTTGAGCTGATGAAAAACAATGGCCCAGCCTGTTCCAAAAATCACATAAACATATGGCATTGAAATAGGTCTTTGCTCTTACATATGCCTGGCCCTTTAAGTGTTGAATTGACGCCGTTGCCCCCTACATCTTTTTCTAGCTTTGTTAATTTTATTTTCAACCTCTGCTAATATCAGTATGTCTACGTATAATCATTAATTGAATATGATTCAATCTAGTCCCATCTTTAATAAGAAACCAAAGAAGGAAATTCAATTAGGCTCACCCTTTCCATTTCAAAAGATCAAGTCCTCCCCTTTCACAGTTAAAATTATGAAAGATTATCTTCTTAGTGGTAGGCTACAGGAAAATTTGGATTCCTGTCAAATATTTAGTGTAATAGCCCAAGATCTGGATTAATACAGCTTTTCAGCAGCTTGCTCTGAATTTCTGTCGATGTAATCTCTCTTCTGAAAGCCTTTGAATAAAAGGCATTCTGGACCCTTGTGTGACTCAAAGTATTCAGCAGAAATGATAACAAGATCAAACAGTTTTAGGACAAGTTATCTTGCCTTCTGGTCATAAAAATACAGATACCTCAATCTCATTCTCATAGCTTGGTGTGATCCGCTAACTCCTTGGAGAATATTGAAATGATTGTAGTCTATGTGAATATTTGGGGATTGGTCTAAAAATCACAAACAACAGCAGCAGGAAAAAATAACATAGGATAAGATGAAAAATAAACCTAATCATTTTTGCTGGAATTTTGTAAAATAATATTATTAATAATCACCAATGCAACATTGTAAATCAAGTATACTCCAATATAAAATAAAATTTTTTAATAATTACTACTATTATTACTATCAGAGTTAAGGCTTATTGCATCTATTTTAGGTTCTTGATACTCAAAATGCTTTATTTTCTCAAACATGTGTCTGACTTCAAAGACATCTGCTGTAATCCCTAGACTGTAACCCCCAAATTCCATTGCTTTTTAACCCTATTGATAGTCCCCTTTTCCAAGAATGAAATATCTCCTATTATATTTTATGCAAAGTTATCCATGAATCTGCTTTGGGAAAAAGACTTATATATAAATAACTGGGACTATTTTGTCCTCCCAAGCTTTATTTTGCAGTCTGATGCCATGATGTATTACAAATATAATCATAAAAGAGTTGATTTATGCAAAGCTTTCCATGTCATTTCAGTGAGTTCTACCTCAAAGCTCTGTTCAAACAGAAACCCTAGTGTCCCCTGGTATTCCAGCTAAAAAGGTAAATATTTGCAATAGGTATATTGCAGTCATATTCTCAACACTGGCAAGAGCATTCATTTCTTTCTATGCCATGCTGCTAGAAGCTGGCACCAATCAGCACCTGTGGCTTGCTCTGAAATTTAAGTCATGGGTCACTGGTTTTTATTTTATTTTATTTTTTGCCACTAACATGTTCTAGGGAGCAGGCAAGGCATGGGCTTGAGTCTCTGAATTGCAGAGGAAAGGAGTAACACTGGCTCCATCAGCCACTCAAGTTACAAAGATCCCAAGGGAGAGTCAGATTGAAATCTCTATAGTCAAACATTTCTAGCACCGTGCTTTCACAAAGTATTTCTTTTTAACGCAAGCAAATCCCTTCTTCAAGTGAAATATTATTTTAAGTCCAATAAGTAAAATAGGTAAAAGCATAAGGGTGACTGTTTCTCTGGGGCTTTCTCTGTGACAGGCATCATGATAATCTCCCTGCATAGTTTTCCTCGTTTAATTCTCTGTGATTGTGTGAGTAGGTACATTATTCCCCATTATAAAGCTGAATTAGAGGGTTTATATAAACTTACCCAAGTCATGTGCCCTGCCAGTGGAAGAACACAATGCAAATGCAAGTAGCCTGACACGAGAGCCCAAATCTTTGGCCACAAAAAGCGTTCTTGCCCTTTTGAGAACAGACACAGGCTGGGATCATTCCCAGGAATCATCTAGATTTTGGTCCTTACCCACCTGATGACTTGTCCACATCCCTATGGTCCAGAGGACGCCCAGAAGTATGCAAAGTGACGGTAGGCTGAGAAAACTACAGTTGACACTCTATAGTCATAGTTTTGAGGAGCAATTGCAGTTTGTTTCTGTGTTTGATGGTAATGATTTAGTCTCTGAGTTGTGTCCAACCCTTGCGACTGCATGGACTATAGCCCACCATGCTCCTCTGTCCATGGGATTTTCCAAGCAAAAATACCAGAGTGGGTTTCCAGTTCCTTCTCCAGGGGATCTTCCAGACCCAGAGATTGAACCCACGTCTCCTGCACTGCAGGCAGATTCTTTACCACTGAGCCACCAGGGAAGCCCTGTTTCTTTGTTGTTTTCTGTAAATGTAATCACCTCTCTGTCTTTTCCCAGATGTACTGCGATACGATTGACAAATGAAAATTGTGTATGTTTGCAGTGTACAACATGGTGTTTTGATATTTGCGTGCATTGTGAAAGATTAGCAAAATTGAGCTAATTAACACATTTGGCACAGCACTTGGTTATCTTTTTTGTGTATGTGGTAAGAACATTTACTTCCTTAGCAAATATCAGGTCTATAATGCAGTGCTATTATCTGTAGTCACCAAGATAGTATTAGGTTTCCAGAACTGAAACATATTGAAAAACTAAAACTTTGTGCTCTCTGACCAGATCTCCCCATTTCCCTCATCTTTTAGCCCTAGAAGTCACCATTCTGCTCTCTGGTTCTTTGAGTTTCACTGTTTAAAATTCTAAGTACAAGTGAGACTGTTCAGTATTTGTCTTTATGTGTCTGACTTAATGAACTTGGCTTAATGAACTTAGCATAATGTCCTCCAGTATCATCCAAGTCACAAAAGACAGGATTTTCTTCTTTTGTAAGAGCAAATAACATTCCTGTATGTATATATGTCTGTATGTGTGTGTGTACATGTATGTACACATATCTCACATGTTTGCTATCCATTCATCTGTCGATGAACACAAGTTAACCCTGTATCTTGGCAAATGTGAATAATGCCGTAGTGAACATAGGAGTGCAGACATTCCTTTGAGATAAAATTTGATTTAGATTTTTCAATAGGTTTTCCTAAAGGTTGCTTCTGAAGAGGATAAGATTGCTTGCCAGTTACATAATACCTTTCTTCCTTCCTTCATTTTTTGAGCATATAAACATATACCAAGTTTTAGGAATTGTATTAGGCATGGAGATTAGAGCAAAGGATAGAACTGGGTTACTGGCCTCTGTGATCTCACAGGTAGGATGACTATCAATTTCCCATCCATGTTAAGACATCCTTGGGACTAAAATGGGGCACTGTTACTAACGAAAAGGGGACAACAGGCACGGGGCATGAGTATCCTGAGAAAATCAGCTCATAGGGAAGTGGACGATTCATGTGTATGTGCCCAATTTTATGACGGCTTACAAATGCGCTGATAGAGATATGCACAGTGTGTGCCACACACAGAGCAGTGGTACACAAGCAAGTTAGAATGAAAAAAAAGTTCTTAGAAAAGTGAGGCTTTAAGGGTGAATAGGCACTCAGTCAGTAAAGAATCTGCCTGCAATGCAAGAGACCCAGGTTTGATTCCTGGGTCGGGAAGATTCCCTGGGGAAGGAAATGGCAGACCACTCCAGTATTCTTGCCTGGGAAATCCCATGGACAGAGGAGCCTGGCGACAGAGGACCTGGGGGTCACAAGAGTCGGACATGACTGAGTGACTAAACCAAATCAGGTGCTCACCAGGTGAAGAATAGGGATCAACATGGTGAATAAAGAAGAGACAATGAGCCCAGGGCTGAAGTAAGTGGAACAAAAGATGTGAGGCAGTGTCAGGGCATAAGTAGAGAGGCCACAGAAAGTTAAGGAATTTGGGATTCACTTTCTAGACATTGGGCAATCACAGAAGAGATTTAGGCAGAATGGGTAGATGAACATTATATGGAGCATCCTGGTACTCCTTCAGGGTGTGGTTGTAGGGGGACAAAACCAGAGCCAGAGATAAGAACAAGAAGAGTGACTCTGAAGTCTGACTCCACTAAAGTCACATTCTGTTCAGTTCAGCTCAGTTCAGTCGCTCAGTCATGTCTGACTTTTTGCAACCCCATGGACTGCAGCACACCAGGGCTTCCTGTCCATCACCAACTCCCGGAGTTTACCCAAACTCATGTCCATTGAGTCAGTGATACCATCCAACCATCTCATTCTCTGTCATCTGCCTCTCCTCCTGCCCTCAATCTTTCCCAGCATCAGGGGCTTTTCCAATGAGTCAGCTCTTCGCTGACTCATTTGGCCAAAGTATTAGAGTTTCAGCTTCAGCATCAGTCCTTCCAATGAACACCCAGGACTGATCTCCTTTAGGATGGATTTGTTGGATCTCCTTGCAGTCCAAGGGACTCTCAAGAGTTCTTCTCCAACACCACAGTTCAAAAGCATCGATTCTTTGGCGCTCAGCTCTCTTTATAGTCCAACTCTCACATCCATACATGACTACTGGAAATGGAGCCCCAAAAGATAAAGTCAGCCACTGTTTCCACTGTTTCCCCATCAAGTTGCCATGATGTGATGGACTGGATGCCATGATCTTAGTTTTCTGAATGTTGAGCTTTAAGCCAACTTTTCACTCTCCTCTTTCACTTTAATCAAGAGGCTCTTTTGTTCTTTACTTCCTGCCATAAGGGTGGTTTCATCTGCATATGTGAGGTTATTGATATTTCTCCCGGAAATCTTGATTCCAGTTTGTGCTTCATCCAGCAGTGCCGAGGCCCTGCCCCATCCTGAAGAAAACCACATCTCTTGGAGTGGATTCAAGCCCTGGTCATGTTTTCAATTCCCCATGTGATTCTAACATACAGCCATAAGCGAGAATCCCTGAGCTAGAAGAATATTGGTTAAAATACAAGAAATAATTGATAATTTAGAGTGTACAGTCATAGTTGCGATGTAGGGAATGGACTTTAAGAAATGTTTTTTGAAAGGGAAATATCAGTGTAGGAAGAATTGATAACCAATTGGATGGGGTTAGGGAGAGAGAATGGTTCCTGCTTGGGAAACTAAGTGGAGGATAGTGCCAGTGATCAAAGTAACAAACTAATGAAGAGTAGCTGTTTTACTGGAGAAGACAAAGGGTTAGATTTTGGCAATGTAGAATGTCCGGTATCCCAAAAACAGTTGTAGAAGGTATACAGAGTCACATAAGCAGGAGTCAGTGAGGCATCCCAATAGGTACGTAGCAGATTTTTTAAAAAAGAAAAACATTGTGAAGGAGACAGAGAAGAATAGAGATGTCAAGGGGATTCACCTAGGCTTCACCATCCAATATGGTAGCCACTAACCACAAGCTGATACCCAAAATGAAATCCGTTCTTGACAAGATTTGATGAATGGGAAAAGTCCTGACTCTTTCACCTAAAATCTTTTATAGGTCAGTACCTTCTCTAATTTCATTGTATGTGTTCATTCAATCATACATTCATTATCTCACTCACTTCCTTGCCCACTCTTTTGCCCCATTGTGTCTAAGGTGAAAATGGTGATGCCACACCCAGATCATAATAAACACTGTAGAGGCTGGCTATGTTCCACCTTGGTAAAGCCAGTCTGTCTCCATTTTGAATGATGTGAGCTGTGTGTCTAGCCATCCTATTATCTTGCGGTTCCTAGGAAATACATTGCTCTTTCTAATTCCAAAAATAAGAATTGCATTTTAGTGGTGAGTGATGTGACTACTAAGTACATGGATTAAAAAAAAAAGTTAAAAATGACTCTGGGATTTTCCAGGATAAGAAGTCGTTGCCGACATTGTGTTGTTTCAGATGTCTTGGAGATTAAATAGGCCTACATCAGCTCCTGAGCATTTTATTAGTGAATCTGTGTCATTTGAAAAATCCTTCCCTGAAACTTTCCTACCCACTCTCCAACCCCCACTTGAATGAAGAAATAATTAAGGATGAGATCAGAATCTCCACTTCATCTTGACCCGTTCCAGATGGTGTAATAGTCATGGCTTTATCAGTAAAGAGTAGAAAGGCAGGCCTGGGCTATGCCAAGAAAATTGTACTCGCATTAATTCAGCCATTTGGATTCGCGTTAAGACTCTTCCTTGTCTTTTATCTGATACTGTTCATCACTCTCTCATTATTCATTCTATTGCTGCATTCAGGTACATGCACCCTGCACCCTGGAATTGTTTCTGAAGGTACCTGTATTGTCAGTCCTGTGTTGCACTGTCATACTTTGAAGACACAAGGAAATTTTGTCCTTTCAAGAAATCCTAGTGGAAAAGTCTTTATAGTCATCCTTTTATTCAGCAATTATTTATGAATCACCTACTATGTACCCTGGTGATGTTGGTTCTAAAGAGTACACTTATATACTATTCACAAGATATTAATAATCTCATATGGAGAATACTTGGTGTTATGTGCTGGACACTGTTCAAAGTGTTCTTACATATTTAACTCACTTCATTATCACAACACTGTGAGGTTGATAACAACCCCATTTTGCAGATGAGGAAATTGAGGAACATGGAATTTAGCAACACATCCCAAATTGTACAGCTAATAAAGGCTGAGCTGGTATTGGACTAAGGCTGTCCATCTCCAGTCTCTGTTCTTAACCACTGTACTTTATCTCCTCTCCTCCACTCAGCTATGGTCTCCAGTGGAGACAAAACTCCTCTTGAAATGAATTTTTTATAGAACGCGGTTGTTGACTTTTCTGTGGTTGACATTTAGCTCTTTATATATTAATGATTCTTGAAAAGGAACATTTAAAAAATACTCTGTCTCTTCTTATTAAGCATTGCTCAGCCAAATAGAAATGAGAGAAGAAGTAAACATTTAGTTCACCATGCACACCTTGGGTTATCATTAAGAATGTTTGACCTTTCAAATCTAAAGTATTTTTATAAGTATTCTTGGGCTTTTACTTCATTCCAAGCATTTAAGCAATGAATATCTAGAACAATGAGAATGCCTTGTTTTGGAAGTCACATATAAACATTTATACAATAATACCAACCTCTGAGCTTCACTAACCAGATTCCACCTTGGGCCCTGTTGCAAATTGCCTAGATTCTCTCCACATTCCTGAATGGGTCTATTCCCAAAACCAAAAATACTTGAGCTGTATGAACATAAAGAAGTTAGATAGACCAGTAGTCCCAAAGCACTTACAGAGCAATTTGATCAGGACTTGGGTTTCTGGGAAGGCTTTATTTTATCACTCCACTATTATCTTGAATCTGCCATTCACTCAAAGGTTTCTGTTGGCCTTAATTCAATCCTCTACCTTCTGGGCTATCAGTGTGTTGCTGAGCACTTTTCTCTGCAGACAGATAACAGGATTTGGTGATAGCTGTCAATTGTATTAACATTGAAACTTTGGTAGGTATAGGGTTTCTTTGTGTGGGCTGGTCCCTGACTGTGACTTACTTCAGCTATCATTTATGGCTCATAAAACTGGCCTGACTCTACCAAATAACTTACTAATTCTGCCAGAATGAAAACCTCCAAAGGTATTTATCAACACACATGTAAATAATCTTAGGGGCCCTGGTCTATCATATAAGTCCATTGAGTAAAGAGATCCTTGGCAATAGAAGTATTAAGATCACCTAAACTTTAGCTTTCAAGGCTCCTGTTGTACTTTTGAGAAGGAATATCAAAGGAACCAAACTGTCGAAAAAGTTATGGTACCGAAGTTTAATGAAGTATCTGGGAAAGGCTCCCATACACAGAATGGGTGTAGTTCTTCAGTTGATGGACCAAAAAAAAAAGAAACTATAAATAAACAGAAAAAACTATTCAATTTACAAAATAATTCCATTCAAATTACAACAAAATATTATTAGCATTTCATTCTCCCCTCAAATTATCCACTCTTTTAAAAGCCTTTAATAGCTAATCTTCATGACAAGTGGTAAAATTTATTTTTTTCTTGTTTACTTATGACACTGTCCATGTAAGTCATTTGGCAAGAATCTTAAAAATGTTCTGATTCTTTGGCCAATTAATTCTCCTTTTGAGAACTCAAAATATGGAAAAATCCTATGAGTAAAGTATTAATCCCAGCAATGTTTAATATGGTAGTAAAAGAAGAAACAGAAAGCAGAAGTAGTTAATGAAATTATAATATCCTCATTTTACAGATAGACAAAGTTCAAAGATTCTTATAGGCTCCATTCAACATAAGTATGTATTATCTTCTATGTGCCAGGTAGGGCTTGCCAGGTGGCTCAGTGGTAAAGACTCTGTCTGTTCATGCAGGAGCTATAGGAAATGTAGGTTCAATCCCTGGGTCAGAAAGGTCCCCCTGCAGGAAGAAATGGCAATCCACTCCAGTATTCTTGCCTGGAGAATCCCATGGATGGAGGAGCCCAGTGGGCTACAGTCCACGGGATCACAAAGAGTCAGACACAACTGAGCATGCATGCATGCATGGTCTAAATACTGCTCCAGGTTCTGAGACTATCATGATGAATAAAATACTTACCATTTACTACTGAGCTGTCAGGGGAGTTAGATAATAGTGAAATTAACACACCACCTTCATGAGCAGGTATGTGGCAGGGCTAGTTTGATGGTTAAAAGATTGGCCTTAATATGCTACCTGACAGATTGCATTTGGAGCTGACTTTGTGCACAGGATGGTAATCTTGATAGTATGTTTATCCCTGGCTTAGAAGTGACAACAGGCAATGGGAACATCTGAGCAGCCTGTGGGAAGGGCAGGGTGGAACTCTTAAAGTGCTCAAGTGATCAGTGCTGTTATGAGGCCTGAAATCCAATGTTTTGAAGCTCCACTGAGTCTTCTGTTGACAAAACGACATGTTTAGGGTAACAACACTTCTGTTTCTCTTGTATACGTATTTTTAGGTCCTGTATACTAGAAACAAAATATGAATAATTAATAAACAATTTTTATTGTATCTCATGAAACTATAATGATGCTAAGCTTGTTGCATGGTACAGTTAATGCAGTAGTATTAGCTGTGCAGTTTGACTGTAAATGGTGATATTCCCTCTTCACAGTTTAATGAGCTCTTGCTGTGGGCAACATTAGGCACTTATAGAAAAGTCATTTTTCAACTTACCTTGCTAAGGTTAAGGAATGATGTAGTGATAGATTCCATGACTTGGATATTTATCTGATTCAAGTGTTTGGCAAAATGTGTATGTTTCAGAGGAAACATATTTATTTCTTCTCAATAGGACCTCTCTTACAGGGACAATTTTACTCAAAAGTTATGCTCACTAACAACTCTTGGGTTCTTGGGTTGTGCTTTCTTAATTTTTATTTTCCCATAAATAGATTTGATTCTTCTTCTCATTTGCATGGAAAACTTACTCCTTGTTCTTGCTTTCATGATAAAGGAAATTGTTTTCTCACCTCTCACTTTCTTTTTATTAGCATCACTTCCACTCTGCATCCCCCTGTTTGATATTGGTAATAGGAAGAAATCTTTACTTTTGAGTTTTAGGTGTAATTGCTAAAAAGTAAAATAAAAAGAATCCTCTCCTTTATGTACAAAACACAAACCTTGTTCTGCTATAGAAAGCACAACTCACTTAAGCAGGTTACCCTGGTTCTCTGTGCTTCTGGGTTGATGCAGGCAGGCACTGTAAAGAGATGTATTATTGCTGACCACTGCAGGGATTTCAGATGATCTTTGCAACAACTTCAGCATGTTTTCTCTGAGGATGAGTCAGTGAAACCAAAAGGCCACATCAAAGAGACAGCCTTCAGGCCTTCCAAGCTGTGTACCTTGGAAATGGCTTTCTCTCTCCTCTTCAAGCTGAAAGCCCAGAGGTGGGAGTGGGAGGTGGTTAACATATCTCATCAACACACAGTAATTAATTCTATGCTGGGAACAGATTATACATCTGAAGACAACTAGAAACAGCCAGTTTAAACATAGGAAACACGGGCAGTAGGACCGATTAGCTTGGCAGAATAGCTGAGTTCTGTTGATGTTTGCCTTCTAGGGAATTATTATTTCAATATTCTGAAGTTCTGTCAAATGCAGTACTGGTTTCTTTTATGTCTCATTGGTACTTCATCATCTCAGCAGAATTGGATACATGAATTTCAGTTCAGTTCAGTTCAGTCGCTCAGTCGTGTCCGACTCTTTGTGGCCCCATGAATCGCAGCACGCCAGGCCTCCCTGTCCATCACCAACTCCCGGAGTTCACTCAGACTCACGTCCATCGAGTCAGTGATGCCATCCAGCCATCTCATCCTCTGTCGTTCCCTTCTCCTCCCACCCCCAATCCCTCCCAGCATCAGGGGCTTTTCCAATGAGTCAACTCTTCACATGAGGTGGCCAAAGTATTGGAGTTTCAGCTTTAGCATCAGTCCTTCCAAAAAACACCCAGGACTGATCTCCTTCAAAATGGACTGGTTGGATCTCCTTGCAGTCCAAGGGACTCTCAAGAATCTTCTCCAACACCACAGTTCACAAGCATCAATTCTTCGGCACTCAGCTTTCTTCACAGTCCAACTCTCACATCCATACCTGACCACAGGAAAAACCATAGCCTTGACTAGACGGACCTTTGTTGGCAAAGTAATGTCTCTGCTTTTGAATGTGCTATCTAGGTTGGTTATAACTTTCCTAAAAAATAAAACTATTTCCATGATGCAGCAAAACTTTATTTAGCCAGATATTTCTCTCTCTCAAAAATAAAAAAAAAATAATTTTGAGATTTTTATTTTCTTTCCTGTTACTGTGTAGTATAGATAGCATTACTGTTTGTTTGTCTTTATCTTATTTCTCAGTTGCCTTAATATAGTCTCTGAACTTTTTAAAAGATTGTGCTGTGTATCTTGAATGTTCTATATATCTATATGCACAATTTAATGAATAATTATTGTTTTATAAAGTATTTCCCAGTATTTATATATATATTTCATTTTCACATCTTATTACATCTGCTAGCTGCTCTAAAGTGATGAAAAGTACAGCAATGAGGGAGATATTTATGACTTTAATATGAATATAGTTTGTTTTGGTTTCTAGTAAACAGTTTCTCATGCTTACAAAGCTTCCAGTGGTATTTCTTTTACTTAAAGTCAAGATTCTTGCAAAAGTGTTGTAAGTGATTTCAGCATCTAATGATATAATTACATATTTTTGTTTTGTTAATATAAATTCAATGAATAGAAATACTGATTCACCCTTATATAACTAAAATAAACTATACTTGGTCATAGTTTATTATAAGGCTGAAAACAATTTACTAACATTCTATTTAATACATTTAACTTTTTAAATAAAATTGGAATTTGTCTATGCCAGGTTTATCAGGCTTCAGTATTAAGATATACTGGCTTAACAAAGTTAATTATAAAACGTGTTTTCTTTTCTCTGACATAATTTGAATTATATATGAATTGTCTATTGCTTAAAATTTTACAGGGCTTCCCTGGTGGCTCAGATGGTAAAGAATCTGCCTGCAATGCAGGAGATGTGGGTTTGATCCTTGAGTTGGGAAAATCCCTTGGAGGAGGAAATGGCTACCCACTCCACTATTCTTTCCTGGAGAATTCCATGGACTGTTTATTTGCTTACTTTTAAACAACAGATCTGCAGCAATATTTTAAATTTATTTTATTTTATTCTATTTTCTTCAGCCTTATTACTTTTAGTCATCTGTATGTTACTTAAAAAAAATTCAGTTCCCAATGCAATGTCAGTGAATTGCACATAATCTTTTCATTTCTCAATATACATCAATATCTTATTTCTTAGTCTTTGCATTATATACTTTTATCTTTTTTCATTAATCAGGATGCCAGAGAGTTGCTTATTTTGTCTTCCTGAATAACCAGCTTTCAATTTAATTGCTCCTTTGCTTTTTTATTTTGATGTTGTCCCTCTCTCTGGAACATCTCCCCTCAGATTTCTCCCTGAGCTCTCCCTCCTTCATTATGGGAGTCTTAGCTCAAATGCCGCAGAGGAAATTTTGCTGATCACCCTTCCCAGCCATCCTCCCATCCCAGGACATCCTGTTATATTACCCTATCTCACATTCTTTGTAACTTTGCTTTCCTGGTGGCTCAAATGGTAAAGAATCCACCTGCAATGCGTGAGACATGGGTTTGATTTCAGGGTTGGGAAGATCCCCTGGAGAAGGAAATAGCAACCCACTCCAGTATTCTTGCCTGGAGAATCCCCATGGACAGGGAAGCCTGACAGGGCTACAGTACATGGTCACAAAGAGTCAGACACAAATGAGCAATTGAGCACAGCACACAGCACATCACTATCTGAAGTCACACACTTATTTTTAAAATTTCAAATAGACTTTGTTAGAACATTTTTAAGGTTACAGAAAAGCATGACCAGCTAGGGCAGAGAATTCTATATCAGTTCAGCTCAGTTGCTCTGCCATGTCCAACTCTTTGCAACCCCATGAACTGCAGCATGCCAGGCCTCCCTGTCCATCACCAACTCCCGGAGTTCACCCAAACCCATGTCCACTGAGTAGGTAATGCCATCCAGCCATCTCATCCTCTGTCGTCCCCTTCTCCTCCTGCCCTCAATCATTCCCAGCATCAGGGTCTTTTCCAGTGAGTCAGCTCTTTGCATCAGGTGGCCAAAGTATTGGAGTTTCAGCTTCTACATTGGTCCTTCCAAAGAACACCCAGGACTGATCTCCTTTAGGATGGACTGGTTGGATCTCCTTGCAGTCCAAGGGACTCTCAAGAGTCTTCTCCAACACCACAGTTCAGAAGCATTGATTCTTTGGCACTAAGCTTTCTTTATAGTCCAACTCTCACATCCATACATGACCACAGGAAAAACCATAGCCTTGACTAGATGGACCTTTGTTGGCAAAGTAATGTCCCATATACTTTGTATCTAGTTTCCTCTGTTATTAGCATCTTACATAATGATGCTCTGTTGGTCACAATTAATGATACATTATTATTTTTATTAACTTACCATCATCATACTTTATTTGAATTTCCTTATTTTTTTTTTTTTTTTTTTTTGACTCTTCCATATGCTTGCAGGGTCTTAGTTTCTCAACCAGGGATTGAACCTGTGCCCCCAGCAGTGAAACTGCTTAACTGCTTAACCACTGTCTTAACCACTGGACCACCAGGGAATCCCTTAATTCCCTTAGTTTTACTTACTGCTCTTTTTCTGTTCCAAGATCCTATCCAGGATACCACACTGACATTTGGTTGCCCTGTCTCTTCAGGTTCCTCTTAGCTACCACAGTGTCTCAGTGTTTCCTTGTTTTTCATAACCTTGACAGTTTTGAAAAGTACTGTTCAGGCAATTTGTAGGATGCTCTTCTCTTGAAACGTGTCTGATTTTTCTTTCATGATTACACTGGGGTTATGGGGCTTGAGGAGGAAGTCCACGGTGATAAAGTGCCATTGTCATCACATCGTATCAAAGGTACATACTGCAAACAGAATATATCACAGTGGATGTTTATCTTGATCACCTGGCTGATTAATGTTTTTCTGGTTTCTCTACAGTAAAGTTACTATTCCCCCACCTCCTTTCCATATTATACTTGGAGAGTAGGGAGTTATGCTCCTTCTCACTGAAGGTGGAATATCTACATCAATTATTCATCCATCATTTTTTGTTCATCTATTTGGTAATGGTTTTCCTTCACTGCTGTATTCACTGAGTCTAGAAAAGTAGGAAAAAGCAAACAACAACAAAGACAACTCCTAGGCACTATTCAATAAATATTTGTTGAATCAGCTAATGTATAAATTGATTACTAGCCAATTTATTTCATGTTTTTTTCTATCCTTTTTTAAGTTCATTTTATTTCATTAGGTCCCTTAATTCCTTTGGGAATTTTGAGATATTAATTTAATTATATTCAATTAAAAAATAAAACTATTTAAAGCTATATATTTTCTTCGCATTCAGATGCATCTGAGTTTTGATAAGAATGAACTATTCTTGATTGTTGTGCTTATATCTAAATAACTTGTACTTTGTATTTTTATTGCCTTTTTGACACTTGGTTTAGTTAGGAGACTATTTTTTCATTGAAAACCACTTAAATTTTCTTCTTTTGTCCTTTCCTCATTCACTTCAAGGAATCTTAGTGTCTTCTTTGTGTCCATATGCCTAATCCCTTCCTGTAAATTTATGACCCATGGGCAAAAAGAAGGCTTTATGTTTCCTATTCATAAATGTCCATGCATACACATACAAATAAAACTTTGTACTCAGTCTTCTGGCTCTCCCATTTGAAATATTTAGAATTTTGGATTCGGACTTCTATTGTATTTGCTGTTACATCTGTTTTAGGAAGCAAAGCCTTTAAACCTTTATATTATTTCAATTTACCATGTTATGGTCATCCATTTAGATTTCACTTTCAGTTACTTTTTAAAAAAACATTTTTTTAACACCAAAAACATTTTGTATTGGGGTATAGCCAAATAACAATGTTGTGATAGTCTCAGGTGAACAGTGAAGGGACTCAGCCATATATGTGCGTGTATCCATTCTCCCCAAAATCCCTTCCCATCCAGGCTGGCACATAACATTGAGCAGCGTTCCATGTGCTATGAAATACGTTTTTGTTGGTTATCCATTTTAAATATAGCAGTATGTACATGACCTTCCCAAATTCGTTAACTGTCCCTTCCCCCCAGCAACATGGATGGACCTGTTGCTGCTGCTAAGTCGCTTCAGTCGTGTCCGATTCTGTGCAACTCCACAGACGGCAGCCCACCAGGCTCTCCTGTCCCTGGGATTCTCCAGGCAAGAACACTGGAGTGGGTTGCCATTTCCTTCTCCAATACTACCTTGTTGTACTACCTTGCTGCTGCTGCTGCTAAGTCGCTTCAGTCATGTCCGATTCTGTGCGACCCCACAGACGGCAGCCCACCAGGCTCCCCCGTCCCTGGGATTCTCCAGGCAAGAACACTGGAGTGGGTTGCCATTTCCTTCTCCAATGCATGAAAGTGAAAAGTGAAAGGGAAGTCGCTCAGTCGTGTCCGACTCTTAGCGACCCCATGGACTGCAGCCTACCAGGCTCCTCCATCCATGGGGTTTTCCAGGCAAGAGTACTGGAGCGGGGTGCCACTGCCTTTTCCATGGATGGACCCAGAGAGCATCATGCTGCTGCTAAGTTGCTTCAGTTGTGTCCGACTCTGTGCGACCCCATGGACTGCAGCCTACCAGGTTCCTCCGTCCATGGGATTTTCAGGCAAGAGTACTGGAGTGGGTTGCCATTGCCTTCTCCTAGAGAGCATCATACAGAGTGAAATAAGTCAGTTAGAGGAGAAATATCATATGACATCCCTTATATATGGAATCTAAAAAGAAATGATACAAATGAACTTACTTACAAAGCAGAGACACAGATTTAGAAAACTTTCAGTTACTTTTTGCTTATCACCCTTTTTGGTTTTGCTTTGCTTTCCTTTTTCCTTTTGCCAAAGGGTATTTGTGCTGTCCTCTAGGCCTGGAATGAATGCTGTCTTCTATAAAATCCTTTATTCCTTTGTTATCCGGTACAGTCCCTATGCTGACAGCTCCCCAGATCATTTTACAAAAGGAAATCATGTACATACCCCTTTGGAACTTGCTTAGTCCCAGACTAGTATGTCCAAATACCAAATTGACCTACACATGTGTGTTTATTGGCCCCTCAAATCTCCCATTCCAAAATAGACTTCTCCACATATGTCAGAAATTTGCTTTTTCTCATTTAGACTTGAATTACATTTTATATCCTCCTTGACTATGAAACTAGAATTCACAAGGCACAACAACATAAATTACAATAATGTCTTTCATTTTCTTGGTCAAAAAGCTTTGATTTCCAGGAATGTTTTTATTTTTATAACTCTATTAAATGATTTTATGGAGGTTTGTTCCCTCTTTACGCCAGGTTGGGTAATAGTGCTCCTCAAACTGTCATGGCTTTGGACACCCAGCAGTCTTCCAGAAATGCAGATTCTGATGCAGGTCTGGGGTGGGATAGGTTTGTCCATTTCTAACAAGTTATGGTGATACCAATATTGCTAGTCCTGTGGATGCACTTTGAACAGCAAGGCTATAAAATCCTTCTGGATTTAAAACAAAATTTTTTTAAATTTAGTTTCAGTTCAGTTCAGTTCAGTAGCTCAGTCATGTCGGACTCTTTGCGACCCCATGAATCGCAGCACGCCAGGCCTGCTTGTCCATCACCAACTCCTGGAGTTCACTCAGACTCACGTCCAATGAGTCAGTGATGCCATCCAGCCATCTCATCCTCTGTCGTCCCCTTCCCCTCCTGCCCCCAGTCCCTCCCAGCATCAGAGTCTTTTCCAATGAATCAACTCTTCGAATCAGGTGGCCAAAGTACTGGAGTTTCATCTTTAGCATCATTCCTTCCAAAGAAATCCCAGGGCTGATCTCCTTCAGAATGGACTGGTTGGATCTCCTTGCAGTCCAAGGGACTCTCAAGAGTCTTTTCCAACACCACAGTTCAAAAGCATCAATTCTTTGGCACTCAGCTTTCTTCACAGTCCAACTCTCACATCCATACATGACCACTGGAAAAACCATAGCCTTGACTAGACAGACCTTTGTTGGCAAAGTAATGTCTCTGCTTTTGAATATGCTATCTAGGTTGGTCATAACTTTCCTTCCAAGGAGTGAGTGTCTTTTAATTTCATGGCTGCAGTCACTATCTGCAGTGATTTTGGAGCCCCCAAAAATAAAGTCTGACACTGTTTCCACTGTTTCCCCATCTATTTCCCATGAAGTGATGGGCCCAGATGCCATGATCTTCGTTTTCTGAATGTTGAGTTTTAAGCCAACTTTTTCACTCTCCTCTTTCACCTTCATCAAGAAGCTTTTTAGTTTCTCTTCACTTTCTGCCATAAGGGTGGTGTCATCTACATATCTGAGGTTATTGATATTTCTCCCGGCAATCTTGATTCCAGCTTGTGTTTCTTCCAATCCAGCATTTCTCATGATGTACTCTGCATATAAGTTAAATAAGCAGGGGGACAATATACAGCCTTGACGTACTCCTTTTCCTATTTGGAACCAGTCTGTTGTTCCATATCCAGTTCTAACTGTTGCTTCCTGACCTGCATACAGATTTCTTAAGAGGCAGGTCAGGTGGTCTGGTATTCCCATCTCTTTCAGAATTTTCCACAGTTTATTGTGATCCACACAGTCAAAGGCTTTGGCATAGTCAATAAAGCAGAAATAGATGTTTTTCTGGAACTCTCTTGCTTTTTCAATGATCCAGCAGATGTTGGCCATTTGATCTCTGGTTCCTCTGCCTTTTCTAAAACCAACTTGAACATCTGGAATTTCATGGTTCATGTATTGCTGAAGCCTGGCTTGGAGAATTTTGAGCATTACTTTACTAGCGTGTGAGATGAGTGCAATTGTGTGGTAGTTTGAGCATTCTTTGGCACTGCCTTTCTTTGGGATTGGAATGAAAACTGACCAGTTTCAGAACCTCTCAAAAAAGAAAACTCTATACCTGACGAACACAAACTTTTCACCCACCTTGAAAATCCATTGTCGGGGGTGAGGGGGTGGCTCTGAATTCTGAAGAATCAAAATTTGTTGGCTCAAAAAGATATAAATAATTGATCATATACTATGTTGACTAAAAAGATGCACAGTGTGAAAGTTACAAGTTAAGTTTTATTTGGGGCAAAATGAGGACTGCAGCCCAGGAGATAGCACTTCAGGTAACTCTGAGAGACTGCTCCAAAAAGGCAGTGGTGGTAGGTCAATAGTAAGATTTTGGTGAAGGGGGAGTTCAGTACAATCAAGCGCTTACTTGCAAAAGGTCCTGTGTTAGTCATGACATGAGGAGCTGATGTCACCATGAAGGGATTTAGTTCTTTTCTAGATATGAGGCCTTACAAGGATTAGGATCATGAAATCAGTTCCCCAAAATATCTAACTATCTGTAGACCTGTTCCGTCAGTTTCCCTGGAGAACAGAGTGCCTCACTCTCCACCCTGAATTCCCTTCAGGGGATGTCGAAGGTCAGCAGCTGCAGCAGCACAAGCAGATGACAAATGCCCTTGCTATTGTTGTTCAGTCACTGGCAAATTCTCTTGGCAAGTGTCAATTTGTACTTGACCGGTGAGTGCCAATTTGTGGCTGACAACTATACAGTCCGTTCCCAGCACAGAGTTCTAACATGAGCCAAGTAATAGGAAGTTCAGTGGCCAACCCATAGACTGCCCCAGACCTTGCTGGTGTTAGCACTCATCATCATGCTTGTTGGGAGTCCTGCCCCCAGTCCTGGGCAAACTGGGACAGTTAATAGCAACCTGAGAAGGACTCTGTACCTTGAACATGTCTTATGCTCTCAAAGTGACTGTTTTAAAAGGCTCAGAATTCCCTGCCCCACAGGAGTGCTGTGTACTTTCAATAATCATCACTTATCCTTGATTATTCCTCATAAGAGGTGGGCAGGCCTAGCTACCTCATCTCAGGGATGAAGTGCCTTGCTCAGGTTCACATAATATCATAATATTGACTGAGGCTTCAAGTTCTCTGTGTATATTCATTATGAGTATGTAATGCCACTTCCTTTCTGAAAAAGACTATTTAATTGGCTTTTGGGCAATTTGTTTTATTTTGGAAATTTTCTTTAAGATAACTTATTAAAAACAAGCAAACAAGCAAAACACCCCAAACCCTCTTTCTTCTATTTTGTAAAGCTGAGTACACAAGAGATAAGCAGGGTATATTTGAAATATTCTGTATTTTGAAAGAGGCTTCCCAGGTGGCATAGTGGTAAAGAATCTGCCTACCAATGCAGGAGACATGAGAGAGGCAGATTTGATCCATGGGTGGGGAAGACCCCCTGGAGTAGGAAATGGCAACCCACTTCAGTATTCTTGCCTAGAAAATAACATGGACAGAGGAGCCTGGCGGGCCACAGTCCATGGGGTTGCAAAGATTTGGACACAATTGAGGATGCATGCATATCTTTTGAAAACAGAAATTCTTCATAATTGACATCTGGATAAGTCAGTTGCATTTGCTTATTATTTTCCGTGGGATCATAGTTATCTCACCACCTCTGATATTAATTGTATTATTTGAAAAGAGTCCCTCACCTTGCTATAGTTTACTAAAATTGCCTTTAAAAACAAACAAAGGTCATATAGTACCATGTCCCTCTAGTGGGATTGCAAGATAAATGGCACAAATCCACTCTAATTGGATCCAGAAATCCCTAGGCATTGGGCAATTAGAAGTAACAATTGTTCCATTAATAATGTATAGTACCCCCCATGCCAAATGTGTTATGTGTTATCAAGAAAAGAGATTATGAAAACATCTTGTTTTGTTTTTTTTTTTTTTAAAGAGCAAGCTTGAGTGTGATAAAGCTTCAGTTTTGCAATGATTTAACATGCACTGTGGATTTATTAAAGGCTGAAATTAAACCATGTTTCCAGGATGTGAAAGAGGCATTTGGGGCAGGATTCTGCTGAACATTACTGACCGATTAAAAAATGTCTTTGGCCACAACCAAGTCATCAGCATTAGTTCCAGGTCACCAGTTTTCACTGGAATGGTGGCAATGTCAGTTAGTATTTGTCAAAACCTTAAATACCTTGTAGTAAAATATGGAAACAGACTATAAACGTTCACTTTAGAAACAGTTGGGGAAATGGATGTGTGGAGTTGGGAAATGGCCTGAGAAACTGACTGTGAGAGATACTTCCATGCAGAGATGCTCTTGAGCTTGGAACATGTCCCAGATTAGATGTGTTGAGGTCCTCAGGCTGCGGTTTGCAATTCAAATATCCCAACACTTTATGTGGCAGTCTCTTATGCTCCTAATGGTGGGGTCCTTTGAATGTTCACACATAAATGGGGAGCTTTGTTCTCTGCAGCATGAAATTGAAATCAGTTTTGGTAGAAAAGAGATTATATGGGCATATGTGAGGGCTGTGCTGGGTGGTAGATGCAAACTTTGAAAAAAATCCTAAAGTGAGTAGCTTTTGAGCCTTCCTGATCACAGATGAAAGGCCACAGTTTAATATTGCCCAGTGGCTCTGTAAATCTGTATATATTGTTATTTTAAATTAATTAACTTACTTTTGGCTGAGCTGGGTCTTTATTGTAGCTTGGGCTTTCTCTAGCTGTGGCAAGTGGGGGCTACTCTGTAGTTGCGGTGCTCAGGCTTCTCATTGCAGTGGCTTCTCTTGTTGCATGGGCCCTCGGGCACACAGGCTTCAGTAGCTGTGACACATGGGCTCTCGAGCACAAGCTCAATAATTGTGGTGCATGTGCTGGTAGGCTACAGTCCATGGGGTCTCGAAGAGTTGGGCACAACTGAGTGACTTCATTTTCACTTTTCACTTTCATGTATTGGAGAAGGAAATGGCAACCTACTCCAGTGTTCTTGGCTAGAGAATCCCAGGAATGGTGGAACCTGGTGGGCTGCCATCTATGGGGTTGCACAGAGTTGGACACAACTGAAGTGACTTAGCAGCAGCAGCGGCATGGGCTTAGTTGCTTCACAGCATGTGGGATATTGCTGGATCAGGGATGGAACCCTTATCTCCTCCCTTCACAGGTGGATTCTTCACCACTGAGTCACCAGGGAAGCCCCTGTCTATCTTATTTGAAAGAGTCATCATTTGTTTATTAAGTGTCAGAATTTTTGTATTTTTGCTTTGGAATAGTCATGAAGAGATTAGAAGGGTATTTGGCAGATCCCTGTTTACCTATAGCCAAGTAATGTTGTCCCAGATTAATTCCTTTGATCAGGGAAGAATGATACTCTGTTATGCAAACTTTTTTCCCTGATCTTGAAAATGGGTCCCAGGTAATCTTCTTTACTCTCTAGGTTTATCTGCTATTTGAAAGATCTGAGGAGTCATCCATATTTGTAACACTAAGGGACCAATAGACTTCAGTCAGTTTTCCCTGTTGAGACATCTGTGTTCAAATATTCAGTCTTAGAAATAGCTGGAGAGAACAGATGTTGTTTAAAAGTACAAACATGCAATGAGAGACAAATATGTCCTAGAGATCTAATGTACACTCAAGTGAATATAGGAAGGAATATTGTACTATAATCATCAAACTTGCTAAGAGGATTAGATTTTAATGTTTACAACCACCAAAAATAAATGGTAACTATGTGCTGTGATAGAAGTGCTAACAACACTATAGTGGTAATCATTATAACATAAATGTATCAAATTAACATGTTGTAACCTAGATAGCATATTGAAAAGCAGAGACATTACTTTGCCAACAAAGGTCCGTCTAGTCAAGGCTATGGGTTTTCCAGTGGTCATGTATGGATGTGAGAGTTGGGCTGTGAAGAAAGCTGCGCATTGAAGAATTGATGCTTTTGAACTGTGGTGTTGGAGAAGACTCTTGAGAGTCCCTTGGACTGCAAGGAGATCCAACCAGTCCATTCTGAAGGAGATCAGCCCTGGGATTTCTTTGGAAGGAATGATGCTAAAGATGAAACTCCAGTACTTTGGCCACCTCATGCGAAGAGTTGACTCATTGGAAAAGACTCTGATGCTGGGAGGGATTGGGGGCAGGAGGAGAAGGGGACGACAGAGGATGAGATGGCTGGATGGCATCACTGACTCGATGGATGTGAGTCTGAGTGAACTCCGGGAGATGCTGATGGACAGGGAGGCCTGGCGTGCTGCGATTCATAGGGTCACAAAGAGTCGGAAATGACTGAATGACTGAACTGAACTGAACTGATGAACTGAACACCTTAATATACACATGTTATATCACAAATAAAATTCAATAAAAAAGAGAAATAGCTGATAATCCAACTCATCAAGAAAAAGTGAGAAATGACTGCCCTCTCTCAATACTTTGCCTGTGGTACTTACGTATGTAATCCTGCTATTCTGTAGACTGATAGAGTTCCCTGTGTTGAGTTTCAGCTCCTTGAGGATAGAGGCCATGCATTTATCCTCCTGTGTTTTTCTGGATCTAGCTTGGCCCATGAGGGTGTAATTCTGAGTGTCCCCATCTTTGGAAAATTCTCTGGTCTCACTTATATCATCTCTTTGCAGCCGCCTGTCATGGGAGATGTCCTACCCTGTGTGGCCCAGCATCCTAACACATAACACACTGTCTTGACTGCCCAAGGATGAGATCTTAATTTCTGTATCCCATTGCAAGTTCAGTAGGTGCTCAATGCATGCTGAAAGAACTGAAAGAATGAATGCATGGAAGGCACTTGATAAAAGTTCAGTTCAGTACAGGTCAGTTGCTCAGTCGAGTCTAGCTCTTTTCAACCCCATGAACCGCAGCATGCCAGGCCTCCCTGTCCATCATCAACTCCTGGAGTTTACCCAAATTCATGTCCACTGAGTCAGTGATGCCATCCAATCATCTCATCCTCTGTCATCCCCTTCTCCTCCTGCTCTCAATCTTTCCCAGCATCAGAGTCTTTTCAAATGAGTCAGCTCTTTGCTGACTCATTTGGCCAAAGTATTGGAGTTTCAGCTTCAACATCAGTCCTTCCAATGAACACCCAGGACTGATCTCCTTTAGGATGGACTGGTTGGATCTCCTTGCAGTCCAAGGGACTCTCAAGAGTCTTCTCCAACACCACAGTTCAGAAGCATTGATTCTTTGGCACTAAGCTTTCTTTATAGTCCAACTCTCACATCCATACATGACTACTGGAAAAACCATAGCCTTGACTAGATGGACCTTTGTTGGCAAAGTAATGTCCCATATACTCTGTATCTAGTTTCCTCTGTTATTAGCATCTTACATAAGGATGCTATGTTGGTGACAATTAATGATACATTATTATTATTTGCCATGAAGTGATGGGACCATGATCTAAGATGCCATGTTCTTAGATTTCTGAATATTGAGCTTTAAGCCAACTTTTTCACTCTCCCCTTTGATTTTCATCAAGAGGCTTTTTAGTTCTTCTTTACTTTCTGCCAAAAGGGTGGTATCATCTGCATATCTGAGGTTATTGATATTTCTCCTAACAGTATTGATTCTAGCAATCTTGATTCTTCCAGCCTAGCATTTCTCATGATGTACTCTGCATGTAAGTTAAGTAAGCAGGGTGACAGTATACAGCCTTGATGTACTCCTTTTCCTATTTAGAACCAGTCTTTTGTTCCATGTCCAGTTCTAACTGTTGCTTCCTGATCTGCATACAGGTTTCTCAAGAGGCAGGTCAGGTGGTCGTATTCCCATCTCTTTCAGAATTTTCCACAGTTTATTGTGATCCCCACACTCAAAGGCTTTGACATAGTTAATAAAGCAGAAATAGATGTTTTACTGGAACTCTCTTGCTTTTTCGATGATCCAGCGGATGTTGGCAATTTGATCTCTGGTTCCTCTGCCTTTTCTAAAACCAACTTGCACATCAGGAAGTTCACAGTTCACATATTGCTGAAGCCTGGCTTGGAGAATTTTGAGCATTACTTTACTAGCGTGTGAGATGAGTGCAATTGTGCGGTAGTTTGAGCATTCTTTGGCATTGCCTTTCTTTGGGATTGGAATGAAAACTGACCTTTTCCAATCGTGTGGCCACTGCTGAGTGTTCCAAATTTGCTGACATATTAAGTGCAGCACTTTCACAGCATCATCTTTCAGGATTTGAAATAGCTCAATGGGAATTCTGTCACCTCCACTAGCTTTGTTTGTAGTGATACTTCCTAAGGCCCACTTGACTTCACATTCCAGGATGTCTGGCTCTAGGTAAGTTATCACACCATCGTGATTATCTGGGTTGTGAAGATCTTTTCTGTACAGTTCTTCTGTGTGTTCTTGCCACCTCTTCTTAATATCTTCTATTTCTCTTAGGTCCATACCATTTCTGTCCTTTATTGAGCCCATCTTTGCATGAAATAATCCCTTGGTATCTCAAATTTTTGTAAAGAGATCTCTAGTTTTCTCATTCTGTTGTTTTCCTCTATTCCTTTGTAGTGATCACTGAGGAAGGCTTTCTTATCTTTCCTTGCTCTTCTTTTGTACTCTGCATTCAAACGGGTGTATCTTTCCTTTTCTCCTTTGCTTTTCACTTCTTTTCTCTTTACAGTTATTTGTAAGGCCTCCTCAGACAACCATTTTGCTTTTTTGCATTTCTTTTTCTTGGGGATGGTCTTGATCCCTGTCTCCTGTACAATGTCACAAACCTCTGTCCATAGTTCATCAGGCAGTCTATCAGATCTAGTCCCTTAACCCTATTTCTCACTTCCACTGCATAATCATAAGGGATTTGATTTAGGTCATACCTGAAGATCTAGTGGTTTTCCCCACTTTCTTCAATTTAAGTCTCAATTTGTCAAAAAGAGTTCATGATCTGAGTCACAGTCAGCTCCCAGTCTTGTTTGTGTTGACTGTATAGAGCTTCTCCATCTTTGGCTGCAAAGAATATAATCAGTCTGATTTCGGTGTTGACCATCTAGTGATGTCCATGTGTAGAGTCTTCACTTGTGTTGTTGGAAGAGGGTCTTTGCTATGACCAGTGTGTTCTCTTGGCCTAACTCTATTAGCCTTTGCCCTGCTTCATTCTGTACTCCAAGGCCAAATTTGCCTGGTACTCCAGGTTTTTCTTGACTTCCTCCTTTTGCACTCCAATCCCCTATAATGAAAAGGACATCTTTTTTGGGCCTTACTTCTAAAAGTCTTGTAGGTCTTCATAAAACCGTTCAACTTCAGCTTCTTCAGCATTACTGATCAGGGCATAGACTTGGATTACCGTGATATTGCATGGCTTGCCTTGGAAACGAACAGAGATCATTCTGTCATTTTTGAGATTGCATCTAAGTACTGCATTTCAGACTCTCTTGTTGACTGTGATGATTACTTCATTTCTTCTAAGGGATTCCTGCCCACAGTAGTAGATACAATGTTAGTTGAGTGGAATTGAATAGAGCAGGCACACCCTCTAGCTATCGCTGGAGTGGGATTTAGTGCAGGTGATGTAATGTAACTTGACGTAGTAGTTAAATATTGACAAGCAGGAGGAAACATACTGGTCCTGTTAGAAAGAGGAAAGAAAGATCTGGCTGTCAGATCAGGGAACTGAGGCTCTAAGGGGCCAAACTGAGAAGCTGCAGTGATCCTGATGACCCAGTGAGGTCACTCCCTGGTGAAGACTTCTGCTTCAGTAGAGGTAAGGACTGGAGCCCAGTTGGGACGCTAATGGCTTGTGATGTGAGTCAGTGCAGATTCTGAGCCTGTGGCATGGAGATGATTGGCATCTCTGCTGGCTGCCCCTTTGTATACAGCTCAGGCTGGCCCTCATTTAATGCAAGGCATTTGAGTTCTATTTTAGTCTGTCCTCCCCTGACTGCACCTTACTGCCCTCTCCCAGGTGATTTATGCTTTAACATAACCTCCTGAAGTGTGTGGGGTTGGATATAGGTGCATGTGTTCTGAATGCTTACTTGAGGAGCTTGTCTACACGGATTCACGTGTAGATGTTCTTTGATGGTGACAATGAGAGATACACATGCAATAGAATGAGGACGTCATAAACAAGTTCAGTGCTATCTATATGTTGTTTTATGTATTCAGGGATAAGGTGAGAGGTACATTAGGCAGTGCTTTTAGCTCTAATATTTAATGAGGAAGAAAGCTGAGGTATGTTCAAGGAGAATATTGGGTAAGTGAGAAAATGTCAACAGACAGCAGACAGAGAAGTGGTTTAGGCAGGTCTAGTTCTGCATTTAGAAAAGGACACGTTACCCTGAGAGAAAAAGGCCCCATTTGGCTTTAGAAAGACTGGCATATTGCATGCAAGTTAGCTTTAAAAAAAAAAAAAAACTGCTTTCCTGTTCATAATTAAGTAGTCAACTTGCAGCAGTAAGAAACAGCCAAGGGAAATTGTTTCTATTTAGTTTCATGTCTTTGAGAGGAGGAAATGCTGCATGACTGATGTGGGTTCACATATCAGCTTAGCAAGTAACTAATTCTTGCCTGGAGAATCCCAGGGATGGGGGAGCCTGGTGGGCTACCATCTATGGGGTCACACAGAGTCAGACACGACTGAAGCGACTTAGCAGCAGCAGCAGCAGTTAAGGAGGCCTAATCTCTGAGAGCCTTTATTTGCTCATCTATGAAATGGTCAAAATGAAATCAATTGGCAGGTTGCTGTGAGGCTTGAATAAAATCACACACACTCTCTCACACACACACACACACCCCCACACACACACACACAGGCTGAGTCTGCCTGGCCCATAGCAGATCCTTTCAAAATATTAGTTCCCCTTTCCCAATTACAAAAGGCTTATCGGTTTTTAACTTTCTTTAAATAAGAGCTTTACTTAGCTGTAATTCACATACCATAATATCCACCCATTTATAGCATCCTATTCAATGATTTTAGTATATTCACAGACATGTACAACCATCACCACAATCAGTTTGGGGACATTTTTATCTCCTCCAAAAAGAAACCTCATCCCCACTAGTAGTCATTCCTGCTTCCCCCCAGACTCGCCAGTGGTGGGCAACACTAATCTACTTGCTTTCTCTATCAGATCAGATCAGATCAGATCAGTCACTCAGTCATGTCCGACTCTTTGCAACCCCATGAGTCACAGCACGCCAGGCCTCCCTGTCCATCACCAACTCCCGGAGTTCACTCAGACTCATGTCCATCAAGTCAGTGATGCCATCCAGCCATCTCATCCTCTGTCGTCCCCTTCTCCTCCTGCCCCCAGTCCCTCCCAGCATCAGAGTCTTTTCCAATGAGTCAACTCTTCGAATCAGGTGGCCAAAGTACTGGAGTTTCAGCTTTAGCATCATTCCTTCCAAAGAAATCCCAGGGCTGATCTCCTTCAGAATGGACTGGTTGGATCTCCTTGCAGTCCAAGGGACTCTCAAGAGTCTTCTCCAACACCACAGTTCAAAAGCATCAATTCTTCGGCGTTCAGCCTTCTTCACAGTCCAACTCTCACATGCATACATGACCACAGGAAAAACCATAGCCTTGACTAGACGAACCTTTGTTGACAAAGTAATGTCTATGCTTTTGAATATGCTATCTAGATTGGTCATAACTTTCCTTCCAAGGAGTAAGCGTCTTTTAATTTTATGGCTGCAGTCATCTGCAGTGATTTTGGAGCCCAGAAAAATAAAGTCTGACACTGTTTCCACTGTTTCCCCATCTATTTCCCATGAAGTGGTGGGACTGGATGCCATGATCTTCGTTTTCTGAATATGGAGCTTTAAGCCAACTTTTTTACTCTTCACTTTCACTTTCATCAAGAGGCTTTTTAGTTCCTCTTCACTTTCTGTCATAAGGGTGGTGTCATCTGCATATCTGAGGTTATTGATATTTCTCCCAGCAATCTTGATTCCAGTTTGTATTTCTTCCATTCCAGCATTTCTCATGATGTACTCTGCATATAATTTAAATAAACAGGGTGACAATATACAGCCTTGACGAACTCTTTTTCCTATTTGGAACCAGTCTGTTGTTCCATGTCCAGTTCTAACTGTTGCTTCCTGACCTGCATACAAATTTCTCAAGAGGCAGATCATGTGGTCTGGTATTCCCATAGGTTTTAACTATTCTAGACACTTCATATAAACGAAATTATACATTGTTATACTTTGGAATGGCCTCTTTCACTCACCATACCATTTTCAATGTTCATTCCTGTTGTAGTATGTATCAATACTTCATTTTTTAAAAATTAGCAAATAATAATGTTTTATTGTATAGATGTAAAGTATTGTAATTATCCACTCATCAGTTGTTTCAAAATTAGATTGTTTCTACCATGGGGCTATTATGAATAATACTGCTATGAAATTCATTGTGTGGACATATGGGTCTAGCTTATCTTTTTAATATAGATATAAAACTAGATTCTCCCCCTGCCCCATCTTCCTGAGAAGTTACATAGGAGCACAGTAGAAAAGACTAGGGAGGCTACATCTTACCCAGTGGAAAATGAGAAAAATGGCAAAATGGTCATCATTCTCCTTCAGAATATTGTGATACAAGTAGGACTTTATCAGTATTTAAAGTCTATGTGAGAAGGCAGTGGCAACCCACTCCAGTACTCTTGCTTGGAAAATCCCATGGACGGAGGAGCCTGGTAGGCTGCAGTCCATGGGGTCACTAAGAGTCGGACACGACTGAGGGACTTCACTTTCATTTTTCACTTTCACACAGTGGAGAAGGAAATGGCAACCCACTCCAGTGTTCTTGCCTGGAGAATCCCAGGGACAGGGGAGCCTGGTGGGCTGCTGTCTATGGGGTTGCACAGAGTCGGACACGACTGAGCGACTCAGCAGCAGCAGCAACAGCAAAGTCTATGTACACATGGATATAATAAACAGGCCTCCTGTACTAGCTTATGTGAATGCACATGCCTTGTGTTCCCTAAATACATAATCACCATAGGATCAAGATTGTGCCATGTAAACTTCCCTGGTGGTAGAGTGGATAAAACTTCACCTGCCAGTACAGGGGACATAGGTTTGATCCCTGATCTGGGAGGATTCCCCATGCCTTGAAACAACTAAGCCCATATGCCACAGCTACTGAGACTGAGCTCTAGAGTCCTCGAGCTGCAGCTACTGAGCCTGCGTGCTGCAACTTCTGAAGCCCCTGAGCCTAGAGCCCTTGCTCAGCAACTAGAACAGTCTCTGCAGTGAGAAGAAGCCCGTGCACTGCGATGAAGAACAGCCCCTCACTCATCTGCACTAGAGAAAGTCTGCGAGCA
This sequence comes from Bos mutus, assembly GCF_027580195.1. Lineage (NCBI taxonomy): Eukaryota > Metazoa > Chordata > Mammalia > Artiodactyla > Bovidae > Bos > Bos mutus. Next base: position 71,873,257 of record NC_091618.1, on the reverse strand, counting down.
GCAACAATGACCCAGTACAGCCAAAAATCAATCAACCAATCAATCAATCAAGAAAGAAAAGTTTAAAAAAAAAAGTGTGTCATCCATACAGGTAGACATTAAGTTTCTTGTTTGTTAGTTCTTTGCAAAAATTATCATGATTACTATTTAGGAAAATAGAAACAACATAGGGAACAGAAGGGATTGCAAAATCAAATGTTCCCATGGCCCATGAAAATAAGATGGATGAATGAAATGAATAGTTAAGATAAGCAACTGTACAAGTATGATGATTCATTCTGAATCCCCTGTGACCTAATGTCATGGTGACATTAGGGAGTGGGGTGACTATGGCAAACTAGAGAGTACATGTCACATCTAAAGGGGACAGAAAACATGAAACGCTGGCTGATTGTGCTCAGATAGGTATATGAGCTCACCTGACAATGCCTTCTAAATTTTCAAGGCAATTAATTTTGAATTAAAAAAATTGACTTTGTGGGCCAAATAAAATATAACTATGAATCCTATTTACCTCACTGAAGATCAGTTTGTGGCCTTTCAAATGGAGCAAATCATATGACTTAGTGACCACAACATTTTCCCTGTGGCGCCTTATTGGGGATCATTCCAGTGTTGTCCTCCTCCTAATTGTATTATTTTTAGTTTGTCTCTATTTCTCTAACCTTCTATTTCCTGTTTGGAAAATACGGATATTTGCTGAAATATACTTGCTTGGTCTTTTTGCCTCTAACATTTGAGAGCTGCATAAAGACTACCCAGTTCAGAGTTCTGATTCTGACAGCAGTAACACAGACCACATAATGAACAGAAGCGATGTTCCAGCCCATGACAGACCTAAAAAGGCAAGGGTGCATTCCACTTCTTGGGGAAAACTTAGATCTGCTTGGGACAAAGTCTCTCATCTTTTGGCTGAAAAGGTACTTTAATTTCCCTTCATTTTCAAAGGCTCTTTTCTCCTTAGCTAGAATTCTGGATGGACAGGTTTTATTTTCTTACCTGGTAACTGAATATGTCTTCAGCCTGAATTTGCTCTAGGGGTAAAAATTTCCATCACTTTATGACTATGCTAAAACACTTGGCATTCCAGTATTCTTGCCTGGAAAATCCCATGGACAGAGGAGCCTGTCAGGCTACAGTCCGTGGGGTCACAAAGAGTCAGACGCGACTAGGCGAATAACACACATACACAAAACACTTATATTTATTTGTCAATTTTGTATTTATTTAAAACATACCTGTAACAAGTACCAAAGTCAGTAGAGTTCTCTAGTTCTGATATTTGAGGATTTCGTGGTGGAGTGTTTCCAGTCAAAATGTCCAAACACTGTGGAGACCACAGCCTGGTTACAACACCTTGTGTGTTTGCTTTGCACTGGTCTAGGCCTCCTGCTACGGAGAAGGCAATGGCGCCCCACTCCAGTACTCTTGCCTGGAAAATCCCATGGACGGAGGAGCCTGGTAGGCTGCAGTCCATGGGGTCGCACAGAGTCAGACACGACTAAAGCGACTTAGCGGTAGCAGTAGCGGGCCTCCTGGTTGTGCCCAATGTTGGGCTGCAGATCTGGGAAAGACAAGAAGGAAACAGCAGCCTGGACACCAGCATCACTTTGATCTTGAGTTCTCTGTCCTGCTGACCCTTCTTTTTTCTCACACTGAGGCTGGGTAGGAGGAGCTCATTAGAATAATACTAAGGAAGCCTGGTATTTTACTATTTGGGAGTAGCCTTGGGGTCTGAACAGTCTAATTACTACATACTTGGGTTCACTGTGCTGTTCATTCCTTTTATAATGTCTCTCCAAGCAGTCCTCCAAGGGACAACACAGCAATCATCCCCACGTGACAGTTAAGGAAATTGAGGTTCAGTGCTTGTTTGAAGTCTGAGAGTTGATTAACAGCACAGTTGACATCAGGATGCCCGTCATCCAAGGTCTTGATCTGTCACTTGGCCACAAAGACAAGTCTCATCTCAGCTAAGTAAGTTATTAAAGCAAGGTTTAGGGAATCCTGCATGGCAACATCAAATATTATCATTTTTTAAAATTTTTAATTGGAATATAGTTGCTTTACAATGCTGTTAGTATGTTTGTTGTTGTTCGTTGTTCAGTTGCTAAGTAATGTCTGACTCTGTGACCCCATGGACTTCAGCACGCTAAGCTTCCCTGTCTTTCACTATCTCCCAGAGTTTGCTCAAACTTATGTCCATTGAGTCAGCAATGCCATCTAGCCATCTCACTCTCTGTCACCTGCTTCTCCTCCCACCCTCAATCTTTCCCAGTATCAAGGTCTTTTCCAATGAATTGACTCTTCGCATCACGTGGCCAAAGTATTGGAGCTTCAACTTCAGCCTCAGTCCTTCCAATGAATATTCAGTGTTGATTTTTTTAGGATTAACTGGTTTGATCTCCTTGCTGTCCAATTGATTCTCAAGAGTCTTCTCTAGCACCGTGGTTCAAAAGAATCAATTCTTCAGTGCTCAGCCTTCTTTATAGTATCTACTATATAGTAAAATGAATCAGCCATACATATACATATATCCTCTCCCTTTTGGACTTCCTTCCCATTCAAAGAGACGTCAGTCATAAGGAGCAGTGGTGAAGGCCCAAATTCTGTTTCGCACATGAAAGGCAATGCCAAAGAATGCTCAAACTACCACACAATTGCACTCATCTCACACGCTAGTAAAGTAATACTCAAAATTCTCCAAGCCAGGCTTCAGCAACATGTGAACCATGAACTTCCTGATGTTCAAGCTGGTTTTCGAAAAGGCAGAGGAACCAGAGATCAAATTGCCAACATCCGCTGGATCATCAAAAAAGCAAGAGAGTTCCAGAAAAACATCTATTTCTACTTTATTGACTATGCCAAAGCCTTTGACTATGTGGATCACAATAAACTGCGGAAAATTCTGAAAGAGATGGGAATACCAGACCACCTGATCTGCCTCTTGAGAAACCTATATGCAGGTCAGGAAGCAACAGTTAGAACTGGACATGGAACAACAGACTGGTTCCAAATAGGAAAAGGAGTACGTCAAGGCTGTATATTGTCACCCTGTTTATTTAACTTCTATGCAGAGTACATCATGAGAAACGCTGGACTGGAAGAAACACAAGCTGGAGTCAAGATTGCTGGGAGAAATATCAATAACCTCAGATATGCAGATGACACCACCCTTATGACAGAAAGTGAAGAGGAACTAAAAAGCCTCTTGACGAAAGTGAAAGTGGAGAGTGGAAAAGTTGGCTTAAAACTCAACATTCAGAAAATGAAGATCATGGTATCCGGTCCCATCACTTCATGGGAAATAGATGGGGAAACAGTGGAAACAGTGTCAGACTTTATTTTTCTGGGCTCCAAAATCACTGCAGATGGTGACTGCAGCCATGAAATTAAAAGATGCTTACTCCTTGGAAGGAAAGTTATGACCAACCTAGATAGCATATTAAAAAGCATAGACATTACTTTGTCAACAAAGGTTCGTCTAGTCAAGGCTATGGTTTTTCCTGTGGTCATGTATGCATGTGAGAGTTGAACTGTGAAAAAGGCTGAGTGCCAAAGAATTGATGCTTTTGAACTGTGGTGTTGGAGAAGACTCTTGAGAGTCCCTTGGACTGCAAGGAGATCCAACCAGTCCATTCTGAAGGAGATCAGCCCTGGGATTTCTTTGGAAGGAATGATGCTAAAGCTGAAACTCAAGGACTTTGGCCACCTCATGCGAAGAGTTGACTCATTGGAAAAGACTCTGATGCTGGGAGGGATTGGGGGCAGGAGGAGAAGAGGACGACAGAGGATGAGATGGCTGGATGGCATCACTGACTCAATGGACGTGAGTCTGAGTGAACTCCGGGAGTTGGTGATGGACAGGGAGGCCTGGTGTGCTGCGATTCATGGGGTCGCAAAGAGTGGGACACGACTGAGCGACTGAACTGAAGTGAACTGAACTGAAGGGGACTCAAATGACCCCTGTCTTCTCCCTGCATCCCCACAAGTTTGCTTTTAAAACTCAACTGAGAAAATCTGAATTTTAAAACACAAAATGTATTCCTGTCACCAGTGTTAGTATTTAACAGCCCTTACTATTGGAAATTGCAAACAAGAATTTCCCTATCCCAGTCTACATTCATTTTCTCCTTCTGCTTTTCTTCTCACACAGAATGTTGAACAGTTGGCCATGTCGACAACATAATAGCCCCAATACCATCCTGGCCTCAAAACCCCCTCCAGTTCCAGCTTTTCTTCCCCTCGGCAAAATACTACCCAGGGCCTGGACCCTTTGCTTGGAGGTCCTCCTCTGCCATCCTTTGATCCCCATTGTGGCTCTCCTCTGAATCTCCTGTTGGAGGCCAACAGGACATTAGCTCCATCTCATAAAAAGTGCACCAAGGCCTCTCAAATGAGAGGCCACAGAGCCTGGGGCTCCCATCACCACCCTGAATATTAGCATATTTCCCACATCCACATCAGGGGAGCTCTCTGCCAGGCAGGACACCTGCCATCACTCAGGCAGTTGGCTGACTTGTTGACAGCGTGACTTCCCACGATCATAAAATCAACCTGGGAAAGTGAGGCGAAGGTTGATTGCATGCTGTGACATCTGTAGGTTCACCTTATGGGACAGAAGTGCCTGCCTTCAGAGGGAGAAGCAATCAGAGGTTAATGGGAAATCACCATTTGGGGTTATCACAAATCATGCAATACTGGGAGAGCTAACCTCTCTGGATCCTCCAGGGCTGATGGGAGCAAAGTGCCAACTGTCAGGACCAATAATTGGAAAAAATTAGATGAGTCAGATAGAAGAGAATGTGGTTTTTAATAGAAACAAACAAAAAAAATGCTTTCTTTTTATTCTAAAGAAATAGATTGGGGCAAAAAAGAAAGATATTCCTATTATTCACATAAAAGTGCGAGAAGAAAAGTGTTTCTCATTTGAAGCAACATTTTGAAAGCAGGGGTATCTGGCAATGCTTTTATTGAAACTTGGGTTTCTCATTCTCTTTCTAAGCATGGCCGCTCCCTTCAGTGCATGCAAAACCAAATGTTTGGCAGGGAGAGGAGTTTTGTATAGAAAGATGCTGCCCTTGGAGGCCTCTTTTTTTTTTTTTTTTAAGCTTGAGAAGTTGCATGTTACTTCAGAACTGGCGTTTTCTCCATGATGGTCCAGGAGATGAGATGCTTCTCACACAAAGCTTAGAATGATGAACCTGGGCTGAGTTGAAATCCTACTGAGAGATAAAAATAGAAAAACAGGCTGTAAAAATCCTGTAGGATATAGTTATTCCAATATGATACCAAACTAACTTTTTTAGATGATGCCAGAGGAAATCACTTTCATTGTCAAGTTGGGCATAAGCCCCTTTCCCTGCAAATCCACACATGTAATAAGGAGATAGGGAACCCACCCAATCTCTCAGATGTAGTTGGGCATTCTCAAGAAGCCTGTGCTTTGTTTGCTGTGATCCTTGTCATCAAGAAGATGGCTTCTTAACTGAAACAAATATGTAATTCAACACTTTACTAAAATTGATACACACTCAAATTTTCTACTCTTTTTTTTTTTTTTTTTTTTCAATAAAATGCTACAAGAGTGAAGGGGATCAAAAAAAAAAAAAAAAAAAAGAATACAGCTTCTTTTCTTTTCTGAAGATACCCCATTCTCAGAAATTCTGAGCCTTTTTGCAAATGTGAAAAAGTTGTTCCAGAATATATGTTTTTTATTTTTTTCCCCCTCTATAGTCTAATAGGTGATTTCTGAAAAAACAATTCTAAAGGGATTTTTTATTGAGCCTATGTGGGAAATTTCCCATATCTTGGATTTGGAAAACAGAACATATGTGTTTGCTAGGAAAGAGTAACTAGAGAAATTTCTGCTCATTTCAGCCTGTGAAAGAAAGGACCTCATCTGTCTTGTTCCCCATGAGACCCAGAGTCCCACATGGCACTGGGTACAGAGGAGGATGTTCTTTAGATATCTGTTTAATCATGATAACATGCCACATCATGAAGAGGGCAGGGAGGCCTGAGGTTTATCAGGGACAAACAGAAACCTGAGATCGCTTAGTAGCAGAGAGATCTGGCACTAAATGATAACAGGAATATTTTATTCAATGAGACTGTTGATTTGACTCCTCAAAATCAAACCAAGTTGCTTTCAATCCACCACTCACAATGATGTTTTACTTTTTCTCCAATAAACTCATCTCTGGGAAGCAAAACCACATTTGATTGTTATCTTTACCTCTACCTATTACTATAAATCTATTCAGAATAAGTACATCATTTCAAAAAAGGAGTCAATCATTTTTTCAAAAGTCTCAGCAAGAGAGCCTTTGTATACAGAGAGAGGATCCATGGTTGCAAAAAATATTTGAGTAAGAAATACAAGTACCATTTGGAAGCGAAGCTCTAGATTGGGGATTGGAGTTTACTTTAACTAGGGAAGCTGCAAATTATTTGCCTGATTTGTTGCCCGATGGTCAGTGGAACCCCTGGTGACCGAACACACTTGTTCAAAGTAAGAGCCAAAGCCCCTTTGACCTTTTGATGCATTGTCTGCAGGATGGATGGTCAGCTGGCTCCATAAGTGAGCCGGGCCAGCAGCTGCACCGCCAGCTGGCCGTCACACACACGCAGCAGCACACGTGGAGGGGCCTCATGGCCTCACCAGATGCCGTATAGCAGGGTCCAGCTGATGCCACATGCAGTGCACCACCAGTTTTACGTTACAAATAAAATTTCTTGGTTTAGATGTCACCGACATTACTTTGAATTCAGCAGAACCAGCATCTCATGCTTGTAATCTAGTTTCCCAAATGTACGAGCTGTGGTCTGATCTGTAGCTGCTGGTGACAGCCAGATCACAGGCTCTAAGCATTTTGAAAGGAATTCCAGATACGCACGCTCTTTGGCAGTGACACAGTGCAAATAGTAACATTAATAACTCCCTTCTACCAGTGTGAACTGAGGCAGCATCTGTGGGGACTAGAGGGTTGATTTAACCTGTGTAGCCAAACTGAATAAATCTGAGGACGTAATGAACAGAAGCAGCTTGGTTTGTGTATTTACCAATTTGGAAAACAGCTAAGCGGAAAGGGAACATATTGTGGGTCAAAGTTCAGCACCAGGGAGGATGAGAGAATCCTATCAGTGAATCCTTGACCTAACAGGCCACATGAGGGACCATTAGCCAGGACCTCCATCTGCCCCTGAATTTTAAATGCAATCTATTTATTTTAAATTTTTTATTTCATATTGAAGTATATTTGATTTCCAATGTTGTGTTACTTTCAGGTGTATAGCAAAGTGATTCAGTTTTACATATACATATATTCATGCTTATTCAGGTTCTTTTCTCATATAGGTTATTATAGAATGTTGAATAGAGTGCCCTGTGCTATATAGTAGGTCCTTGTTGATTATTTTATATATAGTAGTGTGTATATGTTTTAAATGCAATTTAACTCTCTTGATAAGCTAACTTATATGTGAAAAAATATGTAAAAAAATCATACTTTCTCCTCACTATATGGTTGTGTGCTATAATATTCCAACTCTAATAGACTTATTATGGGGCAAATCTGATTTTCTTGGCTAAAATTATGAGAAAACATCACTATTAGAATGGCATAACCAGGAAAAACTATGTCTGAGCATGCCACATATAGTTAAGAGATGCTAATAGAGGAGATGGACCATACGTTGAGTAGGCCAAGGATCATAGAAAACATCTTTTAATAAACATAAAGATGGAGTTAAATATGTGAGTCAATTTCATGCCTTTTTGGTGTAGCAAGGAATGAATGACCTCAATTCATCCTTCCTGTCTTTACCCCATTGGTGTTTTTGCCCTTTGCTGCTTAGTAATAATGGGAACATTGCATTGCCTTTGGGGTAAATGATTCCACTTGAACAATTTACCATGTGGAAACCAAAGGGAACAGGTTTTTAATGTGGAAAATATTTAATCTCAGAAAACTAAAAGGCAGACTCCATTTGGAATGACACCCTGTCTTTGAATCCTAGTGTGTATGTATATGAGAGCTCCAATTAAATCATGTGTCTATGTATTTTCAACTTTGATTAATTAGGCCTTACCTGATTCTTGTTTCATTAATAATTTCAGAGCATTTGTGACTTTAGGAACTCCCTATATTTTATATGACTCCTGAGTTGTGACAGTTATAATAGCATGACTTTAGTATGTCATTGATTTTTCTTGGAACCCATACTAAGTGGTTCAGTGACTATAGAAGAATACTATAATGGTGCCTTTTATGTTCACAACCCCAGGGGGACAGAGATAGTGAGGTGTCCTTGTATTCTCATTTATGATGCAGTGTTAAACCTGAGACAGACTGTGCAAACTCAGATGACTTCTTGGGCAACCTAGCTTTCATCTTCATAATTCTTTATAGAAGGATGGGATGAAGCTAGTGTCTGTGGGGACCAGACAAATAACATACATAAGTGTGGCAGGCTGGGTAGTGAATGTGGCAAAGTGAAGATTTTAAGGCCTGTCTTTAAGAATCAGATGCTATTCCCCTTCCTCCAGTTGTTATGATGGGATACCATGCTACTGTGGGAACAAGGTATAAGGCTGCTATTGTCAAATCTTCCAGTTTTTCAAGAACAGCTGGAAAATAAAATGTTTATATGAAATCTTCTGGTTTATAAAGGTTAACTCATTTTCTTGAGTTAAAGTTTAAACCATTTTTTTGCTTTGAATAATTATAAATTTTCAAGCAGTGGCAAGAAATAATACAGAGAAATCCCATACACCTTTCTCCTTATTTCCCCTGGTGTTAACATCTTGCATACTACAGAATATCACAATCAGGAAATTGATGTTAATATAATGCAAGACCTTATTGGCTCATTCTTTTCCAACTCGGTACATATCCACCAAATTATAGCTGTGGGGCAGAGTTAGCTTGCTTTACTATTTCTACTTGCAACCGGTGTCTCTTATAATCTTGTTAGAATCAGAGAACCAGTCCATGGCTCTGGGTCCTCATTGCTGAAGATAGAGAAGCCTGTTTAGAACCTGGCTAGAAGATGGACCCCTCCTATCTTTCCCTTTCTGAATGCCTTTCTGTTCTTCTGGTCTGATCCCATTTGCGTCTTGTCTGTTAGTGAGAGCCCAGCAATGGTCGTGCTCTGACACCAACCCCTTCTCTCCCCACTGTGTAGCTCCATATTCTGGCCTTGCTTTCCACTGAAGCTTGGTCAGCTCTGCATGCGTCCTTCAGGTGAGCCTGTCCCTGCAGGCTCTGGCCTTGGACATGCCGTCTGGGCTCACAGGCATCTCAGACTTGCTTACTTCACATTCCTTCCTAACTTCTCCTTCTCTCTCCCTCCCCAATGAAGGCAAATACTTGAACGTGGTGGATATCCAAAGTATTTATTTGTTTGTACTGGAATTTTGAAATCTCAAATATTTATTTAAAAGAAGTGAGCTGTAATTTGGAGATTACAGTTATGGACTTGTTTTGCGTTTATACCATCTGTCATAAAAAATCAATTTTCTACTGTAAATGGCTTTAAGACCCCCATGATATCAAAAAGAAAATGCCAATAGAGTCTTAGAGTATTGAGGGCAGTAATACACTTCTAGACTTCCTTCTGCTCTAAGGGAAAAGTCTTCCTTGAATGTTTGTTGACTGTTCTCATAGACCTCAGTGCCTTTTCCAGCCTGAGTGTGGGAATGGTTCCTATGCCCCAGTGTTGTCATTCCAGGTTATCATGACAGAGGTAATAGCAGGCATTCTTGGAATAAAAAACACTTTAATCAGCGACCTGAGATTTCTGAGTACCAATCAAGGTCAAAATAAGGGGTTCAGAATTGGAAAGAATGTGCCAGAGAGGAAAAGAGGGGGCAGACCTAGTGACCAGCACATGGGGACCACGATGACCCATGATGGGTTGAGGTCTAGAGCCAGCTGCTTTCTTCCCAATATTGTGTGTAAACAGTAGTTGGAGGCAGAAGCCATGAAGCTTAGTTTGAAGCTTCTTCTCAGATGATGGTGAACCATCCTCACCCAGCAGAGCTAGTGATTCAGAAGTTGTGTCTCTCATGGAGAAGAAGCAGAGGAAGATGAGGATAGAGATACTGGATTCAATAAACCCAAAGTTGAATTTTCCTGGAGTTAACTACTTCATTTCTGGGCTCCCATTGTTTTGAGCTAATGAACTTGTGTCTTCCTTACCAAGCAAGATAAAATGGTTATAGAAGGAGAAATGAGCTACATTGTCCCTGGGTCCCCCGTCCATCTTTTCCAGCCTGACCAGAGTGCACACAGATATTCACCCCACTCTGTTTTGGACTAACGCCTCACTCTCCAAGCCCTTCCATGTTGATTTGGAAATCAAAATCTCCATGGATCCCAGCCAACACTGACTGCCCCTCTACTGGCCCCTGTGGAAACAGTGTCTCCATCCTTGCGCACACCCACCAGTCACCCTTCCTGATGCTGCTCCTCGTCTTGCCCCACTCATCTCCCACCAAGTCCTGTGAGACCCACAGTCCCCTTTCTAGATGTTACATTTTCCAGTGAATACCTAGCAGCTCTGCTTTTTGGCATTTAAGCCAAAAATACTCTAAGGTTTACCAATGCCTTCTCTATCACCCCCAGGTATTTCTCCTCCCCTCACCGAGACACATGACTCTCCAGCAGAGAGAACCCAGCAAAGGCTGGTCCTGGTCTTCCTTCTATTACTGTGGGTAACGCTACAAGTGAAAAAGACATTACAATTCAGTTTTCACATCTGAAAATATAAATATGTGGTAGGGATTGTTACTGTTTCTGTTTTGTAAGTGAAGATGCTGAGGCTAAAAGAAGTGGACGAAACTTCCCCAGTGTCACATAGCTACTAAGTGGTGTGGCAGGTCTGCATCCAGAGGGGACGACCGCACGTTGATGGGTCTTCAAGTATCCATCACAGCCTGAAGAAAGGGAGAAAAATGGACTTCCCTGGGCTTCAGAATAAATAATTTAAATCACTGGGGGTCCTTCTAATAACTATCAATGCCTGGGGTTCTGATTTAGTCTAAGGTAGATTGGAGTATCAACTGTGTTTAAAAGCATCCAAGGTGATTTTAATGCTAAGCTGTGATTGCAGTTCACTTCTCTACATCAGCAATTCTTCAGTGAAACATCTATCAGAATTGTGCAGAGTGCTTGGTAACATACTCTCACTGGGGTCCATTCCTAGAATTTCTGGATTCTCTTTGTCTGGGGTGGGCCTGAGAATTTGCATTTCTAACAAGTTCCTTGTGATGCTGCTGCTGCACATCATAATTGAGGACCACAACTTCACACACACCTAAATGGAAGACTGGGATGGGGCTACATCTTAGCCTTTATTGCATACATGCTAGGTACTAGGCAGAATGATTATGTTATATGACTTGTCACAATCTTCCCACAGACCTTTTGATTTAGGTTGGATTATTCCTATTTAATATATGGAGGAAACTGAACCTCAGGGAGGTTAAATTTGTGCTTCTCAAACTGGGATCTCTGGGGATATAGCAGAAATTATGAAAACAACACAATGGATAACATGTAACTTCTTGGACCATGAATTTTATTAGTATCAGATGAACTCTTTGCTGAACAGGCTTGAACTATTTGAGAGGGAAATGTCCCTATTACCTGTACATTGATTATCTTAACTGTGATGTATATTCTAGGCCAGTAGTAGAGAGTCAAGTCATGGCTGTAAATTTTCCCCATTCTACTTCATCCTTGACGTGAGAAGACAAATGGAGATTGAAATGAGGCTTGGGAATTATTACTATTACCCTGTACACATAGTCACGTCTCAGAGAACCTTGAGCCCTTGCTTTACTGCATCTGTGATTGACTGTTGTAATGGAGAGGATGAAGTTTCCCTCATTGCAATGTGTCAAGTACCATTTTTATTAGTCATTAGTTCAGTTATAAGAACATTTCTTAAATAAGCTCTTACCTCATTGAAGTTGTTATGTTTAAGGGTTTTTGGGTCATTTTGATAAAAAGTCTGTTTTTTGTATGGTCTACAGTTTGATCTTCTATAGCAAAGTCTGAGTAAATGCACTTATTATATAGTCATACAAGTCATACAATAAGTCATATATAGGTTTCCCAATTGAACACACATTTTTCATCCTTTCTGAGTCAAGGGCTCTTTCAGAAATCTGATGAACAATAAGATTCAGCACAGAACAGTACACACACATGTATATACATGCATACATAGCCTTGCTTTCTGGAGCATTTACAGACCACTGAAACCCATCCATGAATCCTAGCCGCAGGCCCCAGATTAAGACCTCCTGCCCAAGCTTGAAAGCTTCTCTGTGGCAAGGTTTGTGACTTGTCTGAAATGGAGTCTCTGGTGTCTAGTGCAGTGGCTGGCTGGAAGGGCCCTCAGTCAGTGTCAAAGAATGAATGATTTCTCCTGGGGTGATGAAGTAGGAAATGAGCTTGAGCACTTGTGGTTATTGTGCCATAGGTGTTGTGTTTGTAGCAGTGTGTCAGGACTTTACAGGTGTGATGAGATACTCTGGGCCTCTATTGGCTGCCCAGCAGGGGTTACAGGGAACATTCCATCTGAATCCAGTGTGAGTACAATGTCAGTGTCCTCTGCTCTCACACCAAGGCTTTGATATCTGACTTCCTGCCTGGTATTTCCTCTGCTGGATTTAGGGCCACAAACCCTTGCAATTTTTGTTTAAATAATCAGAACGGCCTCCTAAAGTTGCTTCTTTTTTTTTTTTTTCCTTCGCTGAAGTCCTGGCTGGAGGTGTGAGTCCCCAAGCTGATTTTTCCACAGTAAACCTGTCACAGGCAGGAAAGACTCTCACCCTAGGTATGGCAGGCTGGGTATTTCTGTAGGGTGAAGCAGAGGCAATAATTTCTGTGTCATGGTGTCTGTAATTTACTTCAAAATACCTTGGACTAGTGTGATCTTATGTATGTGCTAACTAGTTTAATTTTCAAATTAGGTTACAGATTTCTAATTCCAAATCCCCATTCCAGGGCCGGACAATCACACTCCAGAGCCAGCTTCTACAAGCATTTCAGCCAGCCACCTGAGGTTTTGTGAATGTCAGACATTGCTTTTATTTGTGAAATTAGTAAATTAGTTTGATAAATGTTAGGAATGGTCTTATTAGTGAAGTTCAAGGTATTACATATTTGATATATATTAATTAGTTTTAGATATATGGGGTTCACTGGTGGCTCAGACAGTAAAGAATCTGCCTGCAGTGCAGGAGACTCGGGTTCGATCCTTGGCTCAGGAAGATCCCCTGGAGAAAGGAATGAATATGCACTCTGGTGTTCTTGCATGGAGAATTCCATGGACAGAGGAGCCTGATGGGCTACAGTCCATGGGGTCACAAAGAGTCAAACACAACTGAGAGACTAACAATTTTTTTTCACACAGTTTTAGATACATAGATAGAGAATAGAGAGATTTTGTCTGTCTCACAAAGCCTATAGGTTTACTATGGAACAGGCATAAAGCAGGGATGAAAGCCTGACAACTGAGTCTTGACTTCTAGAAGTCCTTTTGCCCAGGCCTCGTTACACAGAGTAATAGTTGCTTGCTGCCTATTAAAAGGTATGCTGCCTCTGGTATGTTTGGTGTCAGCTTCTAGAAAGCATTTCATGACGGGGTGAGATGAGCATCAAAGGACAGAGCTCTGGCACTTTCTTGAACTTGCGCAACAGGTTCTAAGGACCATTTTTTTTTTTTTCCCCTAAGGACCATTTTTATGCCTGCTGGCTAAGCCATGTTTATTTAATCAGTGTTTACATTTGTGGAATGACATCTGATCTGAGATTTGCTTCCATTGTAACTTAGCAGCAAGGTCAGGCTTCTTCGGGAAATGTCATTATCTACCAGAAAGAACCTCAGTGTTTTCTGTGATCTAATTGGCTGAGAGCAGTTCACAGCACTTCAGCTCTATGGTGGATTTGCTTTTCGGAGAGATTCCACATATTAAATCGTGTGGTAACAACCCAGGAAAAAACACATTGGCTGCAGTAACCAACATCCGTTTCTCATTCATGGCTCTTTGGGTTAGCTATGGAGCTGCTGGGTCCTTGCCTGGCTTGGCTGTGCTTGGGCAGCCAGATGAGTTGGGTCTGCTCCTCCTATCTTATTCCAGATCCCAGACTCAAGGAGCAGCCCCACTTCCCACTCAGGAGCATGTTTTCCTCACAGGGTAGATAGGAACACAAGAGGGGGAGGCAGAGAGGCTCTGTTTAAAACTGGTACAGGGTGACTTCTGCCCATGCCTCACTGGTCAAAGCCCGTTCCTTGGCAAATCTCAAAATCAGAGGTGATAGGAGGTGTTTTTTAGTTCTCCCTGAACAGGAATGGTAGAAAAAGGAGAATTACGAATAGATAGTACAATTTGTCACCGTCCAAGTTAAATGATAAAGCTTTCAACGTCCCCTTAGTCACCCAGCAGGCAGTCCGTTCCAGTCAGTTCCTTAAACATTACCAAGTTAGTGTTAATTGCCATACACTTGTAGTATGGGAATGAGCCAGAGATGTGAAAGGCATAGACCTTGGCCTTGAGGAGCTTTAAGTCTCAGAGAGGAGAGATTTTGTCTGTCTCACAAAGCCTATAGGTTTACTATGGAACAGCATTCTAGAAGAATTAAAAAAATACAGATGTGTGATCAGGTCACCCAAGATGACTGTTCTCTTGCTGTTTGACAAGGTCCTGCTTCACTTACACCCTGTCAATATGACTGACCTTCCCTCTTCATCATAGAGCCTAATCAGTAAATGCCCAGGTACTTCCCTCTGGCCCCAGCTAGGGATTGTTCTGATCTCTAGATCAGAATGACTCCTCAGTGATAGTTTATTAAAGGGGGAAATTCCTCCTATAACTGGTAACACACCCCCCTCCTACTGCCTACCACCTCAGTGAAGCCTGCCGCCATATTCTGTCCACCTTCTGCTGTACACAGTGGGGTGTCACTCCAGGACCTCACTTCAGACATGTAAGGTCCTCCATCCGTTAAACCACTGATCTCTCTTTTGTTGCCTCTGGGTTTTTTTCTTCAGTTTGGCGGCTGGGCAGGTACAGGGCTTGCAGACCTACAAGGTGCAGCTGAATAACACACTACACATGAAAAGAACACAAAATGTGTGCCAGCCCAAAAAACATTGTTAGAGTAGTAATTGTAGGTCTAGCATACCATTTTAGCACCAGCTGTCCATTCTAAAGCAGACCAGTCCTGGGAGCTCTTTGGAAGGAATGATGCTAAAGCTGACACTCCAATACTTTGGCCACCTCATGCGAAGACTTGACTCATTGGGAAAGTCTCTGATGCTGGGAGAGATTGGGGGCAGAATGAGAAGGGGACGACAGAGGATGAGATGGCTGGATGGCATCACCGACTCGATGGACATGAGACTGAGTGAACTCCAAGAGTTGGTGATGGACAGGGAGGCCTGGCATGCTGCGATTCATGGGGTCGCAAAGAGTCGGACACGACTGAGCAACTGAACTGAACTGAACTGTGCTTCACACCATTAGGAGACCAAGGGTTCTGGGATCTCCTCTTTGTAGTAAACTGCAATCAGATCTTCTTCGCCAACTCAGCAGCAGGAAGAAGAAAGGAAAATATGCCAAAAGGCCAGACCCCAGTCCTAGCTTCCCACTGGGATGTGCAACTCTAGCAAACTCCTTGAGTTTTCAGGGCTCTCAGACTTCTAGGGCTTCCCAGGTGGCTCAGTGGTAAAGAATCTGCCTGCTAATGCAGGAGATGCAAGAGACATGGGTTTGGTACCTGAGTCAGGAAGATCCCGTGGAGTAGGAAATGGCAACCCACTCCAGTATTCTTGTCTGGAAAATTCCATGGACAGAGGAACCTGGTGGGCTACAGTCCATGGGGTCACAAAGAGCTGGACACAACTGAGGGACTGAGCACCTCAGATTTCTCATTTACAAAGTAGAGCCTGGAGACTAGCTCATGAAGTCTACGATCCTGAAAAGTCAGGTGTGATCTGCCTGCGGTTTCCTTCGGTCTCTATCCCCTCCCGTCGGGGCACCCAAGGGTTGTGAGGCTGTTTCCTCCTATCCTGTTGCTGGTTAATCTTGATCCTCTCTATTCCTCTAATATTTCTTCCCTCCCCAAACACCAACTGTAGATGAAGTTCATTTGTATATATTGTTGAAAAACACAATTCAAATGAGTAAATTTATTAGCTTTCTTCAATGATTCGTGAATCAGGCAGTATTCCATCTAGCAGATAGAAACGAGCTCTGAGAAACTGTACAAAATGGAAGACTTTATAGACAGAAGGGGGAGGAACAGGAAGTTATTATCAAAGAGTAGATTGTTTGTCACATTCCATTAGGGGACAACAGGAGTCTATCAGGCAGATGGATAACTGACTGGTGCTGGTCAGGTAACTTCAGATTGACTGGTTTAAGATTCTATCCTGGGAGAGCCTGAAAAGTGTAATTAAGTTAGATATTAAGCCTTGGTTTGCTGACATGCATTTATCACAAGTGACCTCATTTTGGGTCAGCTGGCTCTTTTTAAAACATCCGTAAACTTGTTATTTATAGTCCAACACTAGATGTTCTTCTCTTCACTCTTAGAAGAATTAAAGGTTAAGAAATTGTTGCATTTTAGTTGTGATATTTCTGTGTTTTATATGCTCAGGGATGGCATATGTTTGTTATCTTTGCTTGGGATAGTCACAGCATGATGTAGATTCCAAAGGAGTCCACTTGGGAACATGAGGGACACTTGTTTGCAACCCTGTCTTCTAAAAATCCCCAGCGGGTATCCCAGAACTGCCTGCCCCTGCCGGGAAGAGGCGCCACTTGCAATTGCAGGTGCCTGCGCTAGGGGCAAAAATAAAAAAAAATAAAAAATAAAAAAATAAATAAAAATCCCCAGACTCAGCTTGTTAAGTGGATGGCCCAGTCACCTCTCCCTGTGAAAGGGCACAGCAAACATGATTTGCCATCTCCCAGCATCTTCACTGCCCCCACACCCCAATCAGTCCCACTGAGTGTTAGCTTTCCTCCTAGACTTGCTCAATTGTTTTGACTGCTGTGGTAAATGGATTATTCTTAAATGGAAGCCTGGGCAAATCTGGTTTGGACTGGAAACCACTCAAGGTTTTAAAAGAAGCCAACAGGAGGGACTAGGATTAGTTTGGTTTCTCTGTTTTCATGGTGTACTGACAAGCCCTAAAAGAAAAGAACATAGTTATCCTGAGAGCAAACACTTGTGTTTCTAAGAAAACTTGAAAATCAACACTGATCAGCCCCTGAACAATAGACTCTCCTTACTTGCAAGTTAAGGCGAAATTCTTGGAGCCCTTATTTCATCTTTCATACTTGGCAGATAAACATTCCTTATCTCAGGACTCTGGCTCCTGTACTTTTCAGATGCTATTATATGAGTTCAGTTCTTTGGCAAAACAGATATGCCTAGAGAGTCAAGTATGAGCTTGGGGCACAGAGACACTCCCATTTGAGGGAGAGCTTGCTCTCTGTGCTCTTCCTGTTGGATCTGAGACATAGGAAGGCTCAAAAGGGCTGTCAGAATTGTTGGATTCATGTTGAAAACACTACTAAAGGCTCCTGCCCTCCCCACCCTCAACCCCCAGTAGAAGAGAGAAGAGTTTGGATTTGCCATCATGAAAATCCCCTGGAGGGCAGAGCCAGGTGGAACTTACTATGGAGTTTGATTTTTGCTGGGAGGTTAAGGAACTCCAGGGTGGCCTGAATCGTGTTTCTTGAATGCAACAATGCACTCCCTATCTTCTCTTGTCTGTGAGTTTACTCATCAGAAAGCTGTATGTGCATTCCCACCACAAAGAGCATCCCAACTTGATTAATTAATCATTAAACTCATTTTCTCATTAAACTTTTTTTCTAACTGGTTTTCAGTTTCTGTCTCTCCTGCCCTTCTTTTTCTCTCTCTTCCTTCCTTCCATCTTTATTAAGAGTTTTCTTGGGACTTCTCTGGTTGTCCAGTGGTTAAGATGCTGGTACTTCCACTACAGGCTTATGGGTTCAATCCCTGGCATGGGGACTAAGAGCCAAAAAAAAAAGTAAAATAATTTTTCTTTCTTTCGTCCTTCCTTCCTTCCTTCTTTCTTTTTTCTAAACAAATTGGGGTCATACCAAGAGAGAATAAGGCAAGCCCAACCTCACGCAACACTGTGAAACAGAGGTTTGATTTTGAAGGCCTCACACCTCCCTTCCTTTCCTCCTTGTTATGTTTTGTATCCCTTCTCACCTCCAGGAGTCCATTGCCTTCATGCTGAATCTAGTTCTCCAAAGCAGCCCTTTCCTTCTGCATATCTTTTTTCACATTTTGCCTTTCTCCCAAATCACTACCCAAAGCTCATCAAAATGCTTCTCTTGGCTTAGTTAAGAAATCAGCTTAGTTAAGTGAAAGGAAATTGTTTTCATTCATCTGAGAGATAAGAGAATAACAAATCTATATCAGTACTCAGGTGAAACTGTCCAAAATCCCCTCTTCTCTCAACAATTTAGTACTGTTTCTAATTTGAGAGGCTGCTTTTGACTTATTGATGACATGTATGATTAAATAAAATCCCAGCATAATAGGAAAAGATTATAGGCTGGAACTTCATAGAGGGTGCTTTTTAAAAGTAGTGGATCTTCAAGTTGGGGATTTTTTAGACCTGTAAAGTAGTCCCCTAAAATTTGGATACTGTCAAAGATGGCCTATGTATTCTGTTTTGCCAAGAAAGCACATCTTATGAAAACAGTTGTCACTAATTAATTCATTAATTTGACAAATATCTATTGAATACTTAGTATATTGAGTTCTAGTGTATAACTGGGGATACAGTGGTAAAGAAAGGAGACAAGCTATAAATTTTGGAGGTTATACTTCTAATATTGTTGCTGTCTAAAAGGAGAGACAGCAACAATATAAGAACATGTGATAGAGGTGGTTCCTAGAAAGAAAATTAACCAAGGCATGAGATCAGGTGGGACCAAGTAGGAACTGGTATTTGTATAGGGAGGTTAGTTAAGACCTGTAGTGTAAGGAAGACAATAAAGATACTAATATAATAAGGAGCCAGGCCTCCCAAGATCTGGGGGAGGCACAATCCAGGTGAAGAGAACAGCAGTGCAAAGGCCCAGAGATAGGAGTGAGCTTGCGCTGACTTAGAAATGTGGAGATCAGTGGTGGTTGTTGTTCAGTTGCTAAGTCATGTCTGAATTTTTGCTACCTTGGAGTGAAACAAACAAAAGTATTGAAAGGAGATGAGGTTAGGAATGTAGGAGGTATCAGGCTGTATTTGACTTTACAGTTCGTATAGAGCATTTGAATCTGACCTAACTGAAGTGGGAAGCTGGGGACTGAGGGTGATCCCTCAAGTGATCTCATTCATAAAATCTAACTGATCATTTAAATGCTGGTGGAGAATTGACAGAAGAGAAACAAATTGAAAGACCTGTAGTCTAGGAGTAAAAAATGTTAGCTGAAAAAAGGAAGGCACACCAGCATTTAATAAAAGACAGTCACTTGCAAGAAAGAACAAGTGACAAATGTCCCCTGATATAATACAAACAGAAGAGTAGTGTTTCTGCTTTTAAAGTGAGAACTATAGCAAAGTTTTGCTTCATAATGTTGCTTTGCATATTATTGTGCTTTATGTTGCTCAATTTGGGGCTGTATTACAATTGTTCAATGGGATAGGGAAGCCAAATGACCATTGTCTTTCCAGTCATGGTCACAGTGTAGTTTTGTTACTGAACCAACCTTGGGCCCAATTGTCCATGTGCAGTAAAGCCAATCTACTGACACAGCTGGGTTGTGGTGATGCAGGGTGCCAAACAAGGAGTCCAGTCAGCTAGTGTTAAAAGACCTAAACTCCCTGAAGGCTTTCAGGGAAAAGTTTATAAAGACAAAGTGAGGGAGGGGATTTGTAGGTGTGTGATCAACTCATAGAAATTCTTCTGGTTGGTTGGCAGTGAGGTAATTGGGAGTCAGCACCATCGAACTTCTGGTTACAACCAGTTTGGGGTCTCCAAGCTTGTGGGCAGCATAAGGTTAACTTCTTCCACCTCGTAGGGGTTTTTATATGTAAACAGCTCAAAGGGTGGCCCAGGATATTATCCATAGTCCTTGCTGCTGCTGCTGCTGCTAAGTCGCTTCAGTCGTGTCCGACTCTATGCGACCCCAGAGACGGCAGCCCACCAGGCTCCCTTGTCCCTGGGATTCTCCAGGCAAGAACACTGGAGTGGGTTCCCATTTCCTTCTCCAATGCATGGAAGTGAAAAGTGAAAGTGAAGTTGCTCAGTCGTGTCCAACTCCTAGCGACACCATGGACTACAGCCTACCAGGCTCCTCCACCCATGGGATTTTCCAGGCAAGAGTACTGGAGTGGATTGCCACTGCCTTCTCCATAGTCCTTGAGGAGGAACTAAAAATCCTTGACTTTGTTTCACAGCTATACTATTATTATTTTGTCTTGCTTGACTGCTTTCCTTTCTTTCTGCATTTTGTCACTTCTCTGATTAAACTTATTCTTTGAAGCTCAGGGAAGGCCTAAGAGGCTAATGTTTTCTACAGACAAAGGAAGGTGGAGGACATGGGAGGGATCTGTCCTGGGAAAAGCCCTATGGGGGCTTTGGTTGGTTATACTTTCAATGAAGTATGTTGACAAAACTGGAAAGTAGGCTCCTAATTCATTCAATTCAGAATACTTGGGAGACAGAGAGGAAAGCTGAGGCACAATAGCTGTGGTACCTGAGCCTCTGGGAAAAACCAGGCTGTAGGCTGTGTGGGTATACAGAGCAAGCCTGGGAGCCCTGGACCTGAGAAGTAGGCTTTCACAGGGCAGTCAACAGGCTCAGAACTGATTGGGAAAAACTCACCTCTCCATATATCCCTCCTAGCCTGGCTCCTGGCCAGCTGTGGGAACCCTAAGATTGAATGCATTGGTTAAGTGCTTTCATTTCCTGCACCCTCTGAAAGGTTGGATGAGGATGGACTGAAATGATGTGAATCCTCTTTGTTCCATTTTACCTAAAAAAGGAAGTTGAGGCTGGTGGAGGTGAGATGGACGACTACTTGAAGCATTATAAAGAATGTGCCCAGAGGAGCATGTTCTATAGGACAGCATTTTGCGAAGGAGGTGATAGGAAGGGCCACAGTGACAAAAGTAGTTTGCATCATCTACTGTTAAAGCTAATGTCAGCCTCAAGTTATTCAAATTACATCAATAGATGGGCTTTCCTGAAAATCAAATATGTTTCACATGGATGTGAAATGCAGTCATTTTGAACCAAGAGTCTTATGTTAAATGCTAGACATTCAGATTTTTAAAAACTCAATAAAACATTGTTGGCTAGACTAAATACTTTGAGTAATACATAGAAGAAATAACTTACAACACCATGTGGTCATACATATCCACCACAGGCCATTTACTTTACTCTTATAAGGTGCTGGCTAAAGTAAATTTAATTAAATCAATTTCTGTATTTTTTTTTAACACTGTGGAAATACCAGTTGTCACTAAATAATCAGTGGTGCATGGCATTTGAATTATCCATTAGTCATTTCCTTTATAAAATAAAAGCCTCCATCTTAATGAATTTGGCTTTGCATTATTTGTTTTAGAAATGAACTTTTGTGGTCCTACTTTATTAGTCATGACCTAGGACTTTCTTAGCTGTTTGGAGCATAATCCACGAATCACAGTGCTATCTGGTTTCTGTGGTATAATTTCTTCTTTTCAAAGCTATTCAGAGATCTGTGCTTATGCCATTTTGGGTCTGGAAATCTTTCTCCACAGGGATATAAAACTTAACCCTGGTCAATTATTTCCACAACTGAAACAATCTTTCTGTTCCTTAGAACTCACTGGGAAATGTAAACAGTAAATAAAGATATATTGCTATGTCTTACATTTTACATTGCTATTAAATTTTTATTGCTGGTGACCTCTGGGCGTGCATGCTCAGTCATGTATGACTCTGAGACCTCATGGACTGTAGCCCACCAGGTTCCTCTGTCCACTGAATTCTCCAGGCAAGAATACTGGAGTGGATAACCATTCCCTTCTCCAGGGGATCTTCCTGACCCAGGGATTGAACTTGTATCTCTTGCATCTCCTGCATAGCAGGTGGATTCTTTACCACTGTGCCACCTGGAAGCCCATGGGGGACCTCAAACTCTTCTCTTATTTTGCAGCTGCCATATCTCTATGACCTAAAGAGAAATGTTTTCTCCATCAAATCTAGCATCCCAAACCAAATCCCCCACTTCCCATCTAAGCTCCTTTCTCATCTCTTCCTCACATCCAGATGACCAGTCATTGGGAGCCTCATTCTAATGAGGACTTTCTAGATGGATCTATGTTCCATGTCATCAGAAGGCTGAGTGCACACAGTGCCAGTCAGACAAAACTGCAAGTTGAGCTATTCTTTAGCATTGGAGGCCTCCTATGGCTTTGCCTTTTCCCCTATTTATCCATCAAAAATAACTTTCCGAATTGAATCATAAATACAGTGTGCATAGATTATTAATTTGAAAGACACCAGGCTCCTCTGTCCATTCTCTGGGCCAGAATACTGGAGTGAGTAGCTGTTCCCTTCTCCAGGGACTCTTCCCAATGCAGGGATCAAACCCAGGTCTCCACCATTGCAGGCAAATTCTTTACCGTCTGAGTCACCAGGGACAGCCCAAAACTTTATAGCATCCCTGATGAAGCTGTATAGGCTACGATGGTGACTGACAGGATGGTGTCCCTGAAAGGACATAAAGGATTTCACAATCTCATTCCTTGAGCTGATTTTTAAGAAGTCAGGGAAGGCAGGTTTGGAAACCACAGGTAGATTAGAGTAGTGCAGTTGGTCCAAGAAGAGAGTACAGGGAGAGAGAAACTTGGAGAGGTAGGTAAGAGCCAGGCATTCTTGCCATGCTAAGGAGTTTAGTAAAACAGTATGACTCAGAATTACCAGGTAATGCACTGAAGCTAAGGGATCTCCTAAAACCAGACATTGTACTCTGAACTTAATAGAAATTAGCCAATTTATTTACATGTCTATCCCAATAGTAGGGTAAATGCACCTTGACAAAGGGATATGATCTTTATATGCCTAGAACAATGCCTGAGACACACCAAGATCTGCTGTAATTGAACTACTCCTTAATTCTGGTACAAAAGCATGGATGTCATTATGTGTTATGCTCTTTACTGGCTTCATTTGGTGCTTACCTTGCAGAATATATCTTGCAGTATAGTTGTGATTTTTCCTCATGGGTTATAGATTTTATTCAGTTGTTGTGGTAACTAGCAACATTAAATCATAAAGCATATAAATGTTTAAACACTATTGCCATTTAAAAGTGTTTTGTGACATTTTAAAAATAAAGAGCATTTAGAGATAAATTTTACCTTAGCTTCTAGTTTTATTACTAGTGCTTTATTATAATATACTTGCATATGTGAGTGCTTAGTAATTCAGTTGTGTCCAACTCTTGTGGCCTCATAGGCTGTACGTAGCCTGCCAGGCTCCACTGTCCATGTGATTCTCCAATTAAGAACACTGGAGTGGGTAGCCATTCCTTTCTCCAGGGGATCTTCCTGACCTAGGGATCAAACCCGGGTCTCCTGTATTGCTGGCAGATTCTTTACTATCTGAGCCACCAGGGAAGCCCATAAGATACTTATTTTTAATCATTTTAGAGATAACAGTGGTAAAAAAAATCAGCATTTTATGTATGTCATGACTTTAATGAAAAGCAAATAAAAATAAATGGGTATCATTTAATCATGGTGACAAATTACCATCCACATGGTGGTTTAAAACAACAGAAAATGTTCTCTCACAGTTCTGGAAGCCAGGCATCACAAATCAGATTGGGTTATGCTCCCTCTAACGTCTCTAAAGGAGAGCTTTTCCTAGTTTCTTCCAGCTTCCTGTGGCTCCAGTCACTGCCTGGCTTGTGACTTCATTACTCCAGTCTCTGCTTGCATCTTCACATGATCATCTTTTTCTTTTCTTCCTTCTCTATCTCTTAGTGTCTCTTTTTTTTTAAAAAAATTAATTTGTTTATTGATGGCTGTGCTGGGGTCTTCATTGCAACTTGAGGGCTTTCTCTAGTTGCAGCAAGTGGGGGCTATTCTCTAGTTTCAGCGCACAGGCTTCTCATTATGGTGGGTTCTCTTGTGAAGCATGGGCTTCAGTAGTTGTGGTGTATGGGCTCAGCTGCCTCAGGGCATGTGGAATCTTCCCAGATCATGGATTGAACCCATGTCCCCTGAACTGGCAAGCAGACTCTTAACCACTGGATCACCAAGGAAGTCCCTCTTAGAGTCTCTTCTAAAGAAATTTTCCCTCAGATGTAGAGCCCACCAGATAATACAGAATGATCTGAGCTGGAAATCCTCAGTCTTCCCTGGTAGCTCAGTTGCTAAAGAATCTGCCTGCAATGCCAGAGACCACAGTGGGTCAATTCCTGGGTCAGGAAGATCCACTGGAGAAGGGATAGGCTACCTACTCCAGTATTCTTGGGCTTCCCTAGTGGCTCATCTGGTAAAGAATCTTCCTGCAATGCCAGAGACTACAGTGGGTCAATTCCTGGGTCAGGAAGATCCACTGGAGAAGGGATAGGCTACCTACTCCAGTATTCTTGGGCTTCCCTAGTGGCTCATCTGGTAAAGAATCTTCCTGCAATGCAGGAAACCTGGGTTCCATCCCTGGGTTGGGAAGACCCCCTGGTGAAGGGAAAGGCTACCCACTCCAGTATTCTGGCCTGGAGAACTCCATGGACTGTATAGTCCATGGGTTAGCTTACCTATCTTCAGAGATCTTTTTCCAATAAGATCACATCCCACGGTTTAGGGTATGGGCATATCTTTTGGGTAGACCACAATTCAACCTACTATGATCTTGACTAATAACATTACATTTCTGATATTTCTCCTCTGACAACTAGAAACTGGGCTTTGAGAGACTGAAAATGACAATCTTCATTAATATAAAACTATTTTATGTGTAAGTATATAAAAGAAAAGGATAGATCTGCCCTCTACCCTCTATCCTCCACAAAAGTGTATGTGGAAGATAGGGGGTAGAGAGCAGATAAGATACTTAAGAATTCAAATTAATTTAAAAATATTTAAGAATACTGTGTAAGGAAGATTAAGATTAAAAATGGAAAAACTTTTGTTTGCCAAAAACATGTTTTTGCAGACATCTAGTATTACAGACCTGCTTTATATATTTATGTAGCAATTTAATAGGAGCCAAAAATGTGGTCAATATCAGTGGAACGTTTCTGTTTTAACTTGGCACACCATTATGTGTAAACTGACTGATTTTTACAGTTACTTAAGCGTATTTAAATTGGGAGAACTACTGAGACCCCTGAACCCCCCTTTTTTTTCATTAATTTTAATACACAAAAGTCTATCTGTACTGTGCTGTGTGGTCAGAAATGGAATCCGCACCAGTTACTTGAAAATGTGAGGAAGGAATCAAGTTAGTCCTCCTACATAGATTTCTAAATATTATTGAAGTTTCCACACTGTCTCTCTTAATAATTTGCAAAAAGTATTCTTATTGAAAGGGATTTGTCTTCAGTGGAAATTTTAGGAGGAGGGGAATAAAACCTCATATAAAATGCTGGAAAAAAAAAAATCCTGAAGTGAGCTTTTCCAAATCTCAATTTTTGCCTGTCAACATGGACAGAATCTTAAGAAAACTCTGGGCTACTGCTGCCCCTCCCCCACCAGCTCTGTAAAGATAGCTAGTCTTTTAATCTTAGGGTCAGTTCCTTATCTGTGAGCTTTATTTGGCTGCAGAGACCTCCCTAATCTTATTGCTTCTTTCTCCTTTTACTTGACACTTGTGCAGCTTTTGTTACAAAACGGTGACTGTAAGGAGCAGAAACTCACTGAGGCTAGCGCAGATAAAGAATTAGGGTGTTTCGTTGCACGGTACAATGTGCTAAAAGGAAGCACACTCAACAGGAATTGAACTTAGGATCCAGGAAGCCATCAGCAGGCTGGGAGGCTGTCCCTTTTTTGATACTTCTTTGGTTTTCTGTTATCTTCACTTGGCTCCTCTTTTCTCAAATTTATTTATTTATTTGCCCTTACATTTTGGAAAAGTGGCCTCTCTAGGCAATCTTGGTTTATGTCACTTTTGACACCATTATCTGTGATGCCAATTTTCAGACCAACTCCATGTTAGAAACTTTCACCTGCTGTTTCTTGCTCCCTGCTTCCTGATGCTTTTGATTGGCATCAGGAAGTCAGGTGATCAAAACTTATCCAATCACACCCACCCAATGGGCCCCAGCCCTCTCTCCGTTCTCCTTTCCCTATATCTCCATCCTCTGGGGCTTTGCTGCCAGTCACCCCGTACATCCCTCTCCAAATACATCACTATTGATGTATCCACACTTTTGTCCCCCTGAAAATTTATCGCTGCTATTTTTCCTACTCTCCAGTTAGAAGGTGTATTTATTTAAAATGGACATTTTTTTTTTTTTTTTTTTTTTTACTCCATACGTTCATTGTATTGAAAAAAATATGGTTCAGAGTGATTCTATTGACTCTCCTTATTGGTCAGATTGCTATTTTGTACGGAGACAATTAGGATAATTCAATAAAACTTTCCTTTGGATGTATTAAAATGCACTAAATCAAGATCTTTATCACATATCAGGATATTTTTACAAAATATTACCTTATTTCAGTTGCTTCTCATCTTGAGAGTTTCTTATTGTTGAGTTTGTTTCTTGTTCAGAAGAATCAACTGTGATGAGTGAAGATGACAGGGTGGCTAAGTCTCTGCTCTCACATAGGAACCAGAGGGTAGAACATTTGCCAGGAAGAAATTCATACTTCAGTATCTTCATTTCTCCAATGCTGGCAGAATCACCACTCACCCACGAGCCCTTCCTCAGTAAAATTGTTCTTCCTGAGCTGATGCTGAGGGGGAGGCTGTCCCTGACATAGGACTCATCAGAAGATTTTCCCCATATTAACTTTTCCCATGATGCTAGAAATGGCACAGACTTTCTTCCTTTGGCTTAGCTCTCCTTGCCTGAGAATCTCCTGAGAGAGTGATGTGTAATCACTGGCAGCAGGAACAAGAGTGGCCTTTGCATCCCCTTCATGCAAATTAGAAAAAGCATCCCTTCTCGTACAGATTAGAAAAGTGTTATAACATTTAGATTTATACTAGAGCAAGGCCTTGTAAATGTTTGCTCAAGAATTGTCATAATAATTATAACAGTTTACACTCTTGTCTACAAACTGCTCCAAACTACTCAACAACTTCAGAATAATTTACTACTCAGTCCCCCAAAATGCATCTATGTTTTTTTGCTGCAAGTAAATTTTAAGAATAAGGAAAGAAGAGACAACACAAATACTCCCAATATACAGTGAATATCAAGGTTAGTGAGAAAGAACAGACTGGGAAACAAAGGTAACTTTCACAGTTGCACAACTTTCCCATTGAATTACATAGAGAAGGTAGTTAACAAAAAGGCTATCTTTGAAAATATTTTCAGATATCATTGAATGCACTGTTCTTCCATTCCAAGAGATTGCAATCAAGTGATTAGATGGACTCAAATATGAAAAGACAAGAAGGATCCTTTTAGATTTCTTTCTATAGACTTGAGTAAACAGCCATAAATAAAAACCTGTATTTATTATGAGGAAAGAATATTTAGAGTCTTAGGGGTAAACAAAGATATTTGAGTGATTTTTTTTGAATTGTTTTTAAGATGTTTCCTTTTTTGGAACAGAGGAAGAAGCTTGATTTTGCTGTGTTATTTTTGTTTTATGAAAAGAATGAGCTGACCTGATGTGGGTTAATTTACCTGGGTGTAACTATTTATTGGTGACCTATAATGTACAATTAACATTCCCAGGTGGCTCACTGTGGCAACCTACTCCAGTATTCCTACCCAGAAAATCCCATATACAGAGGAGCCTGGCAGGCTACAGTCCATGAGGTCTCAAAGAGTCGGACACAACTGAGCAACCGTGCACACACGCAATGTACAAAGACTTCTTTATACAAGCTGCTCTCCCTGCCTTGGCTTCACACCATCCTTGCAGGATAGAGATGTTATCTGTATGTCATATAGTAGGGACCCTCAGAGGTGAATTTCAGCCTAAGTCCATCAAGCTGCAAGCTTGCGCCTTTCCCATTGTAATTGCTGCTCCACAAACTCAGTTGAATAATAATAATGGTAACGATATTAACATGTGTCATGGGTTGAACTATATCACACAACAATTTATATTATTTAAAAGAATTTCTGTTTATTTCTATTATTAATTGAAGTTCTAACTCCCAGTACTTCAGAATGTGACCTTGTGTGGAGACACACAAGTAATCAACTTAAAATGATCTTTACACAAGTAATCAACTTAAAATGAGGTCATCAGGATGGGCCCTGGTCCAATATAAGTTGTATCGTAAGGAAAAAGAGAAATTTGCACAGACACACACAGGAGAATATCATGTGAAGATCAAGGCAGAAATTGGGTGATGTTAGCAAACCACCAGAAGCTAGGAGCAAGGCCTGGAACAGATGCTCTCTCAGAAGGACCCAACCCTGCCAGCACCTTTGATCTCAGACTTGTAGCTTCCAGAAATGGGAGAAAGTAAATGTCTGTTGTTTCAGCCATTTGTCTGTGGTACTCTGCTACTGATGTCCTAGCAGACTAATACACTGTTTGCCTGAACTCAGATACCATCTGAGTTAAGCATAGACCCTGAATCTCATTTTGGTTGCCTTCCTATGATGCAAGAAGCTTGGAGGAACCAGCTGCTATGAGTTTTGAGAGAGGAAAGGACCAGAGTGGGTTTAGTGATTCTCTTTTGGTGAGAATCAGCTGGGGTTATCTTGGTGGCAAGAGCTGAGGTGTATAAATAGGAATTCCTGCAAATTTTAAAAGCCCTTGCAACCACATTGTTCATTTTTGAGGGTTTTGCCTCATGCTTCCCAATTTTGTTTCTACCTCTTGTTATAGTAGACAAAGTTCATTGACCTTTATATACTTTGATTAAATTCCAAGCAGAATTTTTATAACATCCCTCAGCTTGCCAACACTGCTGGCCGTATTCCTTGGACTTTATATATCTTGGTGATTCAATGACTCTTCCATGATATTCTCTTGGGCAATGGATAGGAGAGTTGAAAAAAGGAGTATGGGAGAGATGAGGGTAGATAGATTTATAAAAATGGTGCTGGATAGGGAGATGATTTATCCTCGTTATATATATGACAGTTTGTGTCCTAAGAAAAATGGGTTTTTGGATGAAAATAGGATAATTTTCCATTTCTACACACAGCAAATAATTAGTAGAAGGGCAGCTCTCTCCTGCTTGTAAACCACAAGATCACTTGATAACCAATACCATTCATTCAACATGAAAGCTATATTTGGTCTGACCCAAACAAACTTTGTATATATTGTTTTCAAGGAAATCTTCAGCCCAGCCATTAAATATCAGCAAAAGAGTCTTCTTCTTTAGTGTTGAAGAGTATGTCTGTGAACAGAAGTCTGTGCAGTATGTTGAGTTCATTACCTAATCCTTCTAGCTCATCCATCTCTCCTAGGTGGACAGCTCCATGGGAACAGAAACTGAAAGATGAGGCAGGGATGCTCCTCACACACCCCACCCTTGGCTTCTGGGGTTCCCTTTTTATTGTTGTTCAGTCCCTAAATCATGTCTGATTCTTAGTGACCCCATGGACTGCAACACATCAGGTTCCTCTGTCCTCCACTGTCTCCTGGAGTTTGCTCAAATCCATGTCCATTGAGTTGATGATGCTATCTAACCATCTCATCCTCTGCTGCCCTCTTCTCCATCTGCCTTCAGTCTTTCCCAGCATCAATGTCTTTCCCAATGAGTCGGCTATTCGTATAAGGTGGCCAAAGTGTTGGAACTTCAGCTTCAGCATCAGTCCTTCCAGTGAATATTCAGGGTTAATTTTCTTTAGGATTGACTGGTTTGATCTCTTTGCTGCCCAAGGGACTTTCAGGGTCTTCTCCAGCACTACAATTCAAAAGCATCAATTGTTTAGCAATCAGTCTTCTTTATGGGTTCTCTTTCAGTTAAGTTCAGTTCAGTCCCTCAGTCATGTCCAACTCTTTGCAACCCCATGAACTGCAGCATGCCTTGCTCAAACTTGTTTCCATTGAGTCAGTGATGCCATCCAGCCATTTCATCCCCTATCATCCCCTTCTCCTGCTTTCAGTCTTTCCCAGTATCAGGGTCTTTTCCAATGAGTCAGTTCTTTGCATCAGGTGGCCAAAGTATTGGAACTTCAGCATCAGTCCTTCTAATGAATATTCAGGACTGATTTCCTTTAGGATTGACTGGTTTGATCTCCTTGCAGCCCAAGGGACTCTCAAGAGTTTTCTCCAACTCCACAGGTCAAAAGCATCAATTTACCAGTGCAGAGCTTTCTTTACCATCCAACTGTCATATCCATACATGGCTACTGGAAAAACCATAGCTTTGACTAGATGGACCTCTGTTGGCAAAGTAATGTCTCTGCTTTTTAATAGGCTGTCTAGATTTGTCATAGTTTTTCTTCCAAGGAGTAAGAATCTTTTAATTTCATGGCTGCAGTCACCATAGGCAGTGATTTTGGAGTCCGAGAAAATAAAGTCTGTCACTGTTTCCATTGTTTCCCAGTCTATTTGCTAAGAAGTAATGGGACTGGATGCCATGATCTTAGTTTTTTGAATGTTGAGTTTTAAGCCAGCTTTTTCACTCTTCTTTCATTTTCATCAAGAGACTTTTTAGTTCCACTTTGCTTTCTGCCATAAGGGTGGTGTCATCTGTATATCTGAGGTTATTGATATTTTTCCCGGCAATCTTGATTCCAGCTTGTGCTTCATTCATCCAGCCCAGCATTTCGCATGATGTACTCTGAATATTAGTTACATAAGCAGGGTGACAATATATAGCCTTGATGTACTCCTTTCCTAATTTGGAACCAGTCTGTTGTTCCATGTCCAGTTCTAACTGTTGCTTCCTGACCTGCATATAGGTTTCTCAAGAGGCAGGTCAGGTGGTCTGGTATTCCCATCTCTTTAAGAATTTTCCACAGTTTATTGTGATCCACACAGTCAAAGGCTTTAGCATAGTCAGTGAAGCAGAAGTAGATGTCTTTCTGGAATTCTCTTGCTTTTTCTATGATCCAACAGGTGTTGGAAATTTGATCTCTGGTTCCTTTGCCTTTTCAAAATCCAGTTTGAACATCCGGAATTTCCCAGTTCATGCACTGTTGAAGCCTCACTTGGAGAATTTAGAGCATTACTTTGCTACTGTATGAAATGAGTGCAATTGTGTGGTAGTTTGAACATTCTTTGGCATTGCATTTCTTTGGGATTAGAATGAAAACTGACCTTTTCCAGTCCTGTGGCCACTTCTGAGTTTTCCAAATTTGCTGACATATTCAGTGCAGGACTTTCACAGCATCATCTTTTAGAATTTGAAATAGCTCAGCTGAAATTCCATCACCTCTACTAGCTTTGTTCGTAGTGATACTTCATAAGGCCCACTTGATTTCACACTCTAAGGAAATCGAGTCTGGCTATAGGTGAGTGATCACACCATGTGGTTCATCGTGGATCATTAAAATCTTTTTTGGATAGTTCTTCTGTATGTTATTCCCATATCTTTTTAGCATCTTCTGCTTCTGTTAGATCCATACCATTTCTGTCCTTAATTGTGTCCATCTTTGCATGAAATGTTCCCTTGGTATCTCTGATTTTCTTGAAGTGATCCCTAGTCTTTCTCATTCTATTGTTTTCCTTTGAAAACTTTAATATGAATTATTTGCTTCTTAAGAGATGCTTTTCCTATCTAGATCAATGTATCACATATATTATGAACTGGTTCATCATAGATGATGATAACACTAATAACAACAATAGTACCTGACATGTAGGTAACATTTTCTATTGGCAGATGTATTGCTAAATATTTTATTTATCTCATTCCTTAATTCAGAGGGAATAATCCCCTTGGTTATTTCAAAACCAGGTAACTAAATTTGCCTTTTAATTTTTCTGTCCACTGAATTTTTCTATCCTTTTAATTTTCTGCTCAGAGCCTGAGTTAGATATGGTTTAAAGTGTTGTTCCCATCTCCTTGGGTCTATCTCTGAGGCTATGGAGTCATAGTCTTTTTGGTCTGCTTCCTCCTCATGCCTTCCTGGTGACTTCTTTGATTAATTGGATTGCATCTCCCCTCGTATGATCCAATTCTCTAATATGTTTTTCGAGGGTCCCTCCTCCAAAATGACACCTGGAATTTCTGTTAGGAAGCATCACTACTTATTCTTTGGATTCATTTGCAAGATCAGGATAATCATTTCCAAAGCCTGTACTAGAGGATCTAATATCTCTGGTACCTTTTGCTACATAAAACCTTCCTGGAATGAACATTGTAGTCATCCTAACTCTAGTCTTAAAACCAACACAGTGTGTCTGTGTTCTTATTGGTTTGCAAGTCCCATGGCCTGCAGCTTCCTTAGCCTATATTCTCTACATCCACCTCTTTCATCATTTTTAGCTCTGCCTTGAATGGCCCATCTCCTTAGAGACTTTTCCTGGAAACCTGTGTTCTGAGTTTGGAACCCTTGCTACATGTTTCTATGCATTTAACCTACCAGATACCTAGCTCATTGTTTTGTGATTGTGTATTTACCGTCTGGAGCTTCCCAGGTAGTGTTAGCGGTCTAAAGAATCCACCTGCCAATGCAGGAGTTGGAGGAGATGTGGGTTTGATCCCTGGGTCAAGAAGATCCCCTGGAGTAGGATATGGCAACTGGCCCCAGTATTCTTGCCTGGAAAAATTCCATGGACAAAGGAGTCTGGTGGGTTATATTCCATGGAGCTACAAAGAGTTGGACACAACTGAGCAACTGAATATACTCACATTTATTGTCTGAACATCTGTGACAAACAATTGACTTGATTTGGTTCTCTGGTACTTAATACAGTATCTGACATCTAAAAGTCAAGCCAGATTATTTATTGAAAGAGTGACAGAAAAAGACTTGTCTCTTTCCTCACTTTTACCAAACTGTGTGACTTCTTATGTAAATTGTCCATTATACAGAAAATATCTTTGAGAAGACAATATCTTCCTAAATGGTCTTTGTGTGCTGAGTGCTCAGTAAGGAAGCCAGGTCATAGATAGGTGCCAAATGAAGAAATAAGCAAGTGGGGACCAAGATCTCTAATAAGAATCTCTTACATCATCTTGCATCATGTTTTTGGCAGTGAGAATTCAGAAAGAAGGAGAAACTCTGATTTGCTTCTTAATTTTTCTCTACCACTAATGACTCTCAGACAAAGCACAGCAGTTTTCCTTCCAATTATTTATAGCACCAAGGTTCTTAGTAGTGCTTTGTTTTTCCTTCATAGATATGAAGGTGACTTAGGAAAGAGCCCCATGATGGGAAGGGTGAAGGAACTTGTTATTTATCACTTTCTATTTGTTTTGGATGCTGGGTTACCTAGAATTCCAGAAACAAGTGTTAGAACTAATATTTCTATAAATATGAAAACCTGCTGGCTTTATATCAATCTGTAATGCTGCACTAACTTAGCATGAGAGATGAATATAATTTATGTGTGGTTATAAACAGTAGCCATTCCCTGGATATTTCAGATCCATTTTATAGAGTTGAAACATGCTTGGTTTTTGTTTGTAATTAAAACTGCAACAATTTTTTATTAACTATTGCTCACAGTTCAGTGATTCTCTGAATATTTCTAGGGGCTCTGGTGATGACTGCTAGGCAGGTGCAGATGAACGTGAAATAATGTGCATATATAAGCACATTTTTGATAACTGAAAGCTTTCATGTGCTCAACTAAAGTTCAAACAACTTGGAACGAAGAGGCGGAACCAACAAGTTTTCAAAACGCTGCTGGATGTTGGATTTTGACAAGGTCAAACTGAGTTTATTACTCAATGGCTCAGTAGTTTCCACTCAAATCTCTAATAAAATAAGCATCCTGTATAATTCCTCCTTTGGAAAGCTCTGTTCCACTCATGCACACCTTTGGTGTAACGTCTGAAAGTCTAGTTTCCAAAGAGATTTGGTTGATTTGGATGTGGGACGGGCGGACCAGTCAGTGGCTCTTGATTCAGCAGTTGTTGCTGTTGTTCAGTCACTCTGTCCTGTCTGACTCTGCAATCCATGGACTGCAGCACACCAGACTCAGCAGACCAGCCTCCTTATTTGTCTGATTCTATAGTTTGGCTTCTGTAATGAGATAATTTGAGTCTGTTTTCTGCTGAGAACTTTTTCTGAAAAGCAATAAAATTATGGAAAGTTACAAGGTCAGTTTTAGGCTCTGTTGTTTGCTAAGAGTGTCATTTTTCATTAGTATTAATAATATACATGACCTCTCTATATCCTTCAAAAGGTATAGTAAGCTAAATTCTCCCAGTGTTGAATTAAATTGTCTTATTTATGTTGGGCTTCCCTGATAGCTTAGTTGGTAAAGAATCCACCTGCAATGCAGGAGACCCTGGTTCAATTCTTGGGTTGGGAAGATCTTGAAAAGGGATAGGCTACCCACTCCAGTATTCTTGGGCTCTTCTGGTAAAGAATCTGCCCGCAATGTGGGAGACCTAGGTTCAATCCCTGAGTTGGGAAGAGCCCCTGGGGAAGGGAAAGGCTACCACTCTAGTATTCTGGCCTGGGGAATTCCATGGACTGGTCCATGGGGTTGTAGAGTCAGACACGACTGAGTGACTTTCACTTTTTTGTGTACTGAGTATAATGGACCTTTGGGGTACATGTTAAGAGTTTGGGAGGAGAAAAAGCTATTTCTGGACTTTGATAGGTGAACATAAAATCTTTAAAAAGTGTATTAGATTTTAAGCTTTTTAAGGGAATGTATTCTAGGAAAGATAGAAGGCAGAAGAAGAGGGTGACAGAGGATGAGATGGCTGGATGGCATCACCAACTCAATGGACATGAGTTTGAGCAAACTCTGGGAGATGGTGAAGGACAGGGAGGCCTGGTGTGCTGCAGTCCATGGCGTCGCAAAGAGTTGTACAAAACTGGGCGACTGAACAACAGCAACAACAACAAAGGGGAGGCAGCAGTCATCATTTTATAAGTAGCTACTGAGTACTTGAGATGACTCAGTCATTGTGCTAGATTTTGAAAATGTAAAGGAAGAAAAAAACAGTAACTTTACAGTCATAGTTACTGTCTTTAGGGAGTTCACCAATGGGGAAGATAGAAACAAAGACAGCTAATTACACTGTTGTTTTTTTTTTTAAACTGGTATGCTTGAGATTATGCACTCAGTATAATGACAAATCAATTGATCATGAAGTGTGTGTATGATGGGAGTGAGTTTTTCAGACAGAGGTGCCTGAGCAATGCCATGGTGGTACAAGTGAGAAAGACCCTAGGTGGCCAAGGGAAGCTGCAAACCATTTTATGTTGTAGATTTATCATGGATTAGCAATACATTCTAGTTGAGGCTGGACAATTAGGTAGTGTCAGATTTTGGAGGGGATCACATGCCTGGTTAAGGACCTTAAATTTTACTTTTGAGCAAAGAAAAGCAGTGACATGAATCACATTTATCTTTAGGTGGTTTATCCTGGAGATTCTGGTGAAGAGGGGACTGTAATTAGCAAAATAAATTAAGGGACACCCATCAGCAGCCTTATTTTGTAGTTAGCAAAATAAATTAAGGGACATCCATCAGAGAAAGGATGAAGGCCTGAATCAGGGCACTGGGCACTGGGGACTGGCTATGTGAATGAACATAACTTCTTGGAGACAACAAGAGATTTAGAAGATGAGGGGAGGGAGTGCCCGGGAGAGGGAGGATAAACAAGACTCTCAGGTTTGAACTTCAGTGACCAGACGGATGATGGGTCTGCCAACTAAGAGGATGCAGAAGAAGTAGGTCCAGTGGGAAGCCAAAGCATTTTTTTTTGACACCTTGAATTTGACTTGTCCATGGGATCCACCAAAGCAGATGTCCATGATGTAGTTACGTACACTAGTCTGAATATCCGGGTGGATATCTGGATTGAATATTTCAACTTGGAGACTCTCAGAAAATAAATGATAATTGGATGGAGGCTGAGAGTTTTTTGGAGGGAGAAGAGAGTTCAGAAGAATAGGGAGGCTGAGGATGGGAATACTCAGAATGTCAACACAAAAGAAGGATGTATCTGTATATTTAGGCAGGCTCAGGGCCCAACACAGGTGCATGTAAAAATTTAATAAATATAAAATGACTAGATTATTCATGAATACATTCTGAATGAGTAAATTAAAGTTAAAAGGTACATTTAGGTAAAGAAGTTTTTGGTAGTGACTCTCATCCCTGAGTATACAATGAATCATGGAAGATCCTTTAGAAATGATCAGTGAGGAAGTCTTACTCCCTAGCTGCTGCTGCTGCTGCTAAGTCGCTTCAGTCATGTCCGACTCTGTGCAGCCCCATAGACGGCAGCCCATCAGGCTCCTCTGTCCCTGGGATTCTCCAGGCAAGAATACTGGAGTGGGTTGCCATTTCCTTCTCCCCTTGCTCTAGGGTAGGGCTGAGACAGAGACACAGGCTCCTGTGTGTAGATTTTTAAGTCTCCATGTGATCCCAGTGTGAAGCCAAGGAGAAGAACTACTGCTCTAGAGGAAATAAGAATGAACTGGGAGGGTAAAGTGAAGGTAACACCCTGGCTGGGGAATGGGAAATGAGGCAAGAAAAAAATCAAGTGATGCAGTTTTAGGAAACAGGGAAAATTAGGATTAGAAAGAACATATTCCATAAGAAACCAGGCAAAGATCTTTTCCTAAGAAAAATTGACTGAAAGAATTGGGTTAAAGAGCAGAACAAGTCTGGAAATAGGTGCATGCCCTCCAGGCACTGGGCATGTGTGTGTTGCTCTGCATTCTGTCTGGTAGGCACACCACGGGTACATTAAACTGGAAAATCAAGAAGTTAATCATCACTGACTGATACCCAGAACATTCTGAGGGGCTAAAATAGTCTCCACTGGAAGCAGTCCTGTCCATCCTGGGGTCTGGAGGGTTCAAAGCACAGGGATGTCCTGTGAAGGAACGGTATGTGCACTCAGGTATTGACACCAGTGGGCCTGGTTGCCAGGAATTGCCCAGTTTTACTGATAGACAGCTGTCATTATGGGCATGTTACCTCCCATTCTTAGTTGTGGGTGTAAGTTGGGATAAAGTGGAAGGCATTTTTGGCGCTGAGGATTTGATCGAGACATCTCAGGCATGAGTGTGTTGCCTCAGTCATGTCTGACTCTTTGTGACCCTATGGACTGTAGCCTGGTAAACTCCTCTGTAGGGCTTTCCAGTCAAGAATACTGAAGTGGGTTGCCATGTCCTTCTCCAGAGGATATTTCCAACCCAGAGATTGAACTCACATTTACTGCATCTCCTACATTTACCACTGAACCACCTGGGAAGCCCTAGAGATGCTTCAAGTATTCTCCAAACAGGGATACTGGTCTAATCAAGCTATCACTTAGGTGGCCTGGAAGCCAAAGCTTCTGAAGGTTAATTTCAGTTTCAAGATTCTATTGTTAAAAGAACAAGCCACTGGATGTTCATTCTAAAGATGAGAGGTCATTTTGTATGAAAAGAATGTAATTGTTGCTCAACGTTGGAGTTCTCTGACAAATAAGAACAGAGAAAGAGAAAGTGAGAGAGGGAGGAAGAATAAGTAAGGGCAGGAGTATGAGGGGATTGGGGAAGAGAGACCCTGCAACCAGGACAATATATGAGCAAGCACAGGGCCATACATTCTAATTGTTGTAAACCCCGTGATCCAGTTGGCTGTGGCACATCTTAGAAACATGTGGGGTTGTTCAGTATAATTATTGGCTTTGGATGTTAGAGACTTCTTCCATTCTGTGATGCAGAGCAGGAGGACCTTATGTTCACTGTTGCCTTCCATGCTGAATCTCTAATAAATACAAGCATGTTAGGAACTGTCCTCTGGTAGGCTTTGTTGCTGACAGTGCACAGGTTAGTCCTTGTCCCATACCTGGGACTTACCTGGGTGCTCATGTATTTCGTGGCTTCTCTGCCCCAATGTATGAGGCTGACACCTGGGTGGGGGAATCAGTCAGAAATGATAAGAAATAAGACATCATGGTGTCACGTCTGAACCTAGAGGTATGGTTTGACTAGGGTCTTTTGGATACACATGGCTTCCAAGAATAGGCCATTTTGCAGAAATATGCTGGTGAGATTTATGAGCCACTGGTACAGCTAAAGAGCTACTTCCCCTCAGAAATCCTAGAAAGCATTACTCTCATATGTACCTAGAAGCTGCAAATTATTACTAGCTGCTTCATAAGCAATGGCATAAATTTCAACTAACTTCTTTCCTTCCTTCTTTCTCCTTTCCTTCTTCCTTCATTTCTTCCCTCCCTCTATCTCCCTTCCTCCCTTCCTTCATTCTTTCTCTTTTTCTCTCTGTCCTTCCCTCCTTTTCTCCCTCCCTTCTTCCCTCCCTTCCCTGTATAGTGTGTGTCTACTATGTGTCAGCTGTGGGTTAGGCACTGAGGATAAAATGGTGAGCTATCAAGGACACAGTCTTGTTCTCATGGAGTTTGCAGACTAGTGAGGACAGGGTGGTGGGTGAGGAGGCAGGCATAAATCAAGAATGTCCTAATGAATGTAGGGTTATATACTCAGGGAAGTTCTCCTAAGGAAACACATACATAAGAGCATATTACTGAGCAGTGACTACACTGATGAATCTGAAAAGGCTTCTTAGTGGAAGTGGGTTTAAAGCTGAGATTGGGAAGAATTAAGGGCTGAGGCAGGAGCGATGGATGGGGTCAGAACATGTAAGAAATTGAGGATTGTATTAAACCTATGAGAAGTTATTGAATGGCTTTAAGTGGAGGTGAGTGATATAGATATTTGAAAAAAATTACTCTGGCCACTGTCTGGTGGACACATGGGGAAGAAGGACAAAATAAAAGTGAGAAGACCAGTTAATAAGTTACTGTATAAGTCTAGGCAAGAAAGGACAGTGTGTATGACTATCATCGTTATGGGGAAAGTATAGACATGTGGGGAATTCCAAGCTCTCTAGGGATATAATTTATGGTGCTGCTGATCAGATTTGAGGGTTGTTTTTTTTTTTTTTTTTTTTTTTGGCTGCACCATGTAACATGTGGGCCTCACTCATGGTTCAGATGGTAAAGAATCTGCCTGCAATGCAGGAGACCTGGGATTGATCCCTGGCTTGAAAAGATCCACTGGAGAAGGGAATGGCAACCCACTCCAGTACTCTTGCCTGGAGAATTCCATGGACAGAGGAGCCTGGTGGGCTACAATACATAGGGTTGCAAAGAGTCAGACACAGCTAAGCAACTGATGCATGTGACATGAAAGATCTTAGTTTCCTAACCAGAGATTGAACCTGCTTCCCCTGCATTAGAATCATGGAGTCTTAACCACTGGACCACCAGGGAAGTCCTGGATTTTGGACTGAGGAAGAAGGAGGGATGGCCTCTGGTCTTCAGTCTTGCAAAATCAAAAGAGGAAGAACAGGTTTTCTGTTGCTTTGGCATGGGTGTACAGAACAAACCATGAGTTAATTTTCAGTGTCTTGAGTATTCTGGGAGAGACCTAAGAACAGATGTTCAGCAAATACAGCCTCAGACCTGACCTTTGAAATTCCTTCTTGATACCCTTGCATACAACACTCCCAAGAGTACCTGTGCATCACCCCTTGGAGGAATTTTCCATTTTGTTGTTTATCTTTACTCTATTTGATGGCTGGCTACACAGCCTTACCAAGAAGCATGGGCCACCATTACATGAGTTTGATTTACTCCCACAACTAGGGGATGATGTGGTTCTCTATCGCTAAACTCATATGCATGGGCCCAGTTTATCCTTGCAGTGGCTGTCATGGTTTTAGGAGTCATCTGACATAGCAGGAAAAATGCTAGTTAGATACAGTCGATCCCCAGTTGGGCTCAGCCATGACTAGCAATGTGACTTGCCCACTGTGATTTCCCTAGATCAATAATCCCTCCTGAGAGAGAGAGAAGCAGTTGAGCTAGATAATCAATGAGACCATCTGGCTCTAAAATCTCATTTATTCTAATTTCTAATCTCAATCTGTACTAATCAAGTCTCTTGGGGAATAGAGATAAATATGTTTCTAGATGTAGGGAGTAATATTTGGCCATTTCAGAATCTCTCATGTTTGGTTTGCTCAGTGGAGCCTCAAATTACCCATTTTTCATTTATCATCACTTAATCTTGTTACTTATCATTTTTGCTGCTGCTGCTACTGCTAAGTCGCTTCAGTCGTGTCCAACTCTGTGTGACCCCATAGACGGCAGCCCACCAGGCTCCCCCGTCCCTGGGATTCTCCAGGCAAGAACACTGGAGTGGGTTGCTGTTTCCTTCTCCAATACATGAAAGTGAAAAGTGAAAGTGAAGTTGCTCAGTAAGTGTCCGACTCTTCATGACCCCATGAACTGCAGCTTACCAGGCTCCTCTGTCCATGGGATTTTCCAGGCAAGAGTACTGGAGTGGGTTGCTATTGCCTTCTCCAACTTATCATTTCTAGCAACTTTTAAATAGGGATAAAGAATGTAAGACAAATGCTAACAAGTAGGAAAGGGGAAATTAACAATAACACAATAATAGTGGGAGACTTTAGTACCCCACTCACACCTATGGATAGATCAACTAAATAGAAAATTAACAAGGAAACACAAACTTTAAATGATGCAATAGACCAGTTAGACCTAATTGCTATCTGTAGGACATTTCACCCCAAAACAATAAATTTCACCTTTTTCTCAAGCACACACGGAACCTTCTCCAGGATAGATCACATCCTGGGCCATAAATCTAGCCCTGGTAAATTCAAAAAAATTGAAATCATTCCAAGCATCTTTTCTGACCACAGCGCAGTAAGATTAGATCTCAATTACAGGAGAAAAATTATTAAAAATTCCAACATATGGAGGCTGAACAACACGCTACTGGATAACCAAAAATCACAGAAGAAATCAAAATATGCATAGAAACGAATGAAAATGAAAACA
Organism: Bos mutus; assembly: GCF_027580195.1. Taxonomy (NCBI): domain Eukaryota; kingdom Metazoa; phylum Chordata; class Mammalia; order Artiodactyla; family Bovidae; genus Bos; species Bos mutus. The sequence continues at coordinate 71,832,135 of NC_091618.1, read as the reverse complement.
ACCCAAAACCTGTGGGACACTAAAAGCAGTGCTAAGGGGACGGTTCATAGCAATACAGGCATACCTCAAGAAACAAGAAAAAATTCAAATGAATAACCTAACTCTACACCTAAAGCAGCTAGAAAAGGAAGAAATGAAGAACCCTAGGGTTAGTAGAAGGAAAGAAATCTTAAAAATTAGGGCAGAAATAAATGTAAAAGAAACAAAAGAGAGCATAGCAAAAATCAACAAAGCCAAAAGCTGGTTCTTTGAGAGGATAAATAAAATTGACAAACCATTAGCCAGACTCATCAAGAAACAAAGGGAGAAAAATCAAATCAATAAAATTAGAAATGAAAATGGAGAGATCACAACAGACAACACAGAAATACAAAGGATCATAAGAGACTACTATCAGCAATTATATGCCAATAAAATGGACAACTTGGAAGAAATGGACAAATTCTTTGAAAAGTACAACTTTCCAAAACTGAACCAGGAAAAACTAGAAAATCTTAACAGACCTATCACAAGCACGAAAATTGAAACTGTAATCAGAAATCTTCCAGCAAACAAAAGCCCAGGTCCAGATGGCTTCACAGCTGAATTCTACCAAAAATTTAGAGAACAGCCAACACCTATCCTACTCAAACTCTTCCAGAAAATTGCAGAGGAAGGTAGACTTCCAAACTCATTCTATGAGGCCACCATCACCCTAATACCCAAACCTGACAAAGATGCCAAAAAAAAAAAAAAAGAAAACTATAGGCCAATAGCACTGATGAACATAGATGCAAAAATCCTTAACAAAATTCTAGCAAACAGAATCCAACAACACATTAAAAAGATCATACATCATGACCAAGTGGGCTTTATCCCAGGGATGCAAGGATTCTTGAATATCTGCAAATCAATTAATGTAATACACCACATTAACACATTGAAAAATAAAAACCATATGATTATCTCAATAGATGAAGAGAAAGCCTTTGACAAAATTCAACATCCATTTATGATAGAAACCCTCCAGGAAGCAGGAATAGAAGGAACATACCTCAACATAATAAAAGCTATATATGAAAAACACACAGCAAACTATCCTCAATGGTGAAAAATTGAAAGCATTTCCCCTAAAGTCAGGAACAAGACAAGGGTGCCCAATTTCACTACTACTATTCAACATAGTTTTCAAAATTTTGGCCACAGCAATCAGAGCAGAAAAAGAAATAAAAGGATTCCAAATTGGAAAAGAAGAAGTAAAACTCTCACTGTTTGCAGATGACATGATCCTCTATATAGAAAACCCTAAAGACTCCACCAGAAAATTACTAGAGCTAATCAATGAATATAGTAAAGTTGCAGGATATAAAATCAACATACAGAAATCCCTTGCATTCTTATACACTAATAATGAGAAGATAGAGAAATTAAGGAAACAATTCCATTCACCACTGCAATGAAAAGAATAAAATACTTAGAAATATATCTACCTAAAAAAACAAAAGACCTATATATAGAAAACTATAAAACACTGGTGAAAGAAATCAAAGAAGACACTAATAGATGGAGAAATATACCGTGTTCATGGATCAGAAGAATCAATATAGTGAAAATGAGTATTCTACTCAAAGCAATCTATAGATTCAATGCAATCTCTATCAAGCTACCAATGGTATTTTTCAGAGCTAGAACAAATAATTTCACAATTTGTATGGGAATACAAAAAACCTCAAATAGCCAAAGCAATCTTGAGAAAGAAGAATGGAACTGGAGGAATCAAGCTGCCTGACTTCAGGCTCTACTACAAAGCCACAGTTATCAAGACAGTATGGTACTGGCACAAAGACAGAAATATAGATCAATGGAGCAAAATAGAAAGCCCAGAGATAAACCCACGCACCTAAGGACACCTTATCTTTGACAGAGGAAGCAAGAATATACAATGGAGAAAAGACAATCTCTTTAACAAGTGTTGCTGGGAAAACTGGTCAACCACTTGTAAAAGAATGAAACTAGAACACTTTATAACACTATACACAAAAATAAACTCAAAATGGATTAAAGATCTAAACATAAGACCAGAAACCAAAAAACTCCTAGAGGGGAACTTAGGCAAAACACTCTCCGACATAAATCACAGCAGGATCTGTTATGACCCACCTCCCAGAATATTGGAAATAAAAGCAAAAATAAATAAATGGGACCTCATTAAACTTAAAAGCTTCTGCACAACAAAGGAAACTTTAAGCAAGGTGAAAAGACAGCCTTCAGAATGGGAGAAAATAATAGCAAATGAAGCAACTGACAAAGAATGAATCTCAAAAATATACAAGCAACTCCTGCAGCTCAACTCCAGAAAAATAAATGACCCAATCAAAAAATGGGCCAAAGAACTAAACAGACATTTCTCCAAAAAAGACATACAGATGGCTAACAAACACATGAAAAGATGCTCAACATCACTCATTATCAGAGAAATGCAAATCAAAACCACAATGAGGTACCATTTCATGCCAGTCAGAATGGCTGTGATCCAAAAGTCTACAAGCAATAAATGCTGGAGAGGGTGTGGAGAAAAGGGAACCCTCTTACACTGTTGGTTGGAATGCAAACTAGTACAGCCACTATGGAGAACAGTGTGGAGATTCCTTAAAAAACTGGAAATAGAACTGCCTTATGACCCAGCAAGCCCACTCCTGGGCATACACACTGAGGAAACCAGAATTGAAAGAGACATGTGTACCCCAATGTTCATCGCAGCACTGTTTATAATAGCCAGGACATGGAAGCAACCTAGATGTCCGTGAGCAGACAAATGGATAAGAAAGCAGTGGTACATATACACAATGGAGTATTACTCAGCCATTAAAAAGAATACATTTGAATCAGTTCTAATGAGGTGGATGAAACTGGAGCCTATTATACAGAGTGAATTAAGCCAGAAAGAAAAACACCAATACAGTATACTAACGGATATATATGGAATTTAGAAAGATGGTAATGATAACCCTGTATGCGAGACAGCAAAAGAGACACAGATATATAGAACAGTCTTTTGGACTCTGAGGGAGACAGCGAGGGTGGGATGATTTGGGAGAATGACATTGAAACATGTATAAGATCATATGTGAAATGAATCACCAGTCCAGGTTCGATGCATGATACAGGAAGCTTGGGGCTGGTGCACTGGGATGACCCAGAGGGATGGTATGGGGAGGTTCAGGGTGGGGAACATGTGTACACCCGTGGCAGATTCATGTTGATGTATGGCAAAACCAATACAATATTGTAAAGTAATTAGCCTCCAATTAAAAGAAATAAATTTATTTTTAAAAATAAAATAAAAAATAAAAATAAAGAAACATGTATATCATATGTGAAACGAATCTCCAGTCCAGGTTTGATGCATGATACAGGATGCTCGGGGCTGGTGCACTGGGATGACCCAGAGGGATGGTATGGGGAGGGAGGTGGGAGGGGGGGTTCAGGATGGGGAACACGTGTACACCTGTGGCAGATTCATGTTGATGTATGGCAAAACCAATACAATATTGTAAAGTAATTAGTCTCCAATTTAAATAAATTTATATTAAAAAATAAATAGGAATAAAGAAACATTTTTGTAATGCTAATTTTGATTCATGGGCCATGGTTGACCTCTGGTTCTCTATTAAGAAGGATTCTGGTTCAGCTGGGAGGAGAAAGAGCCATGATTGATTGGAAATGTCAGTCTTTCATATGGGATGAGAAGTGGTTGCATCTTGAATGTCGTGTCTTGCCATCCCTGGGTTGGGAAGATCCCCTGAAGCAGAGCATGGCAACCCACAACAGTATTCTTGCCTGGAGAATTCTAGGGAGAGAAGAGCCTGGTGGGCTATAGTCCATGGAGGTCACAAAAAGTTGGATATGACTGAGCAACTAACATTTTCACTTTCACTTGCCATCTCAGTTCTGAAATCTGGATCTCATATTTGCCCTGCCGATACATGAGCACTATCTGGTGGTTAAAAAAAGTAATTGCAGGATTATACTTTCCCAAACTTGTTCTGGAGCTGAAATTTTCCACTATCCTTTTTATTTTGTTGTGTTGAATTCTAATGCCATTTCCAGCTATCTGATGGGGTAATGCTGGGGGTGGGGGGAGGGGCAGTGTGACTATGTGTCTGGTTCACTTTGTTTACTAGTTAGCACAGTTTTGCACTTCCTACAGAAAGTAGAAAATGATCTACTTTTCCGTTTCCAAAAGGAAAATCTATTGAAATAAATCCATCTTTCTTTGTAGGTTGAAAATCATGCAGGATCTCAGGGTTAGCCTTCCAAACTAGTACCTTTCAGTTTTCATGTGCATATATATCAGTTAAAATCCAGATTCCTAGAGTCTAATCCCAGAGATTCTGATTCAGTAGGTCTGGGTGAAGCCTTTGATTCTGGCAACCTGCTTGTCTGGGACTGTACATAAAGGAGCAAATGTCTCAACAGTACTAATAATTGTGTACCAACAAAGATACAGGTAGATTACTTAGAAGAGCTGAATGGTTGGTAGTGAGACAATCCCCTAAAAACACTTAATTTTGATAAACAATACTGCTTTCTAAATTCTTGATATGAATTGGTTTTTATATGATATGCTTCTTACTAAGAATAAAACAAAGGAAAACATGCTAGTCGATTATATTCTGGACAAAGTGTGATTGAGCACCTAAAACACCCACTATGTATACCACAAAGTGTGGTTACATAATTGTTATTTTATTTTTTTAATTGTTTCACTCAACTACAAAAAATGATCCTTGCCCACCATATGAAATTCAGACAGTGCAGAAAGGCATAAAATAGAAAGTGAAGACATATCCTCTCCCAAACCCTACCTCTCAGATTTAATAATGTCATTACAGCTTTTGAAGAGTTTGTTGTGAACTTTTAGGCTTTTTCCTGTGCTTATGTAAATCTTATCTCTGTATTCACATAAATAATTTAGAGGGAAAAAAAAATCAATATCTTTTTTCTTTCTAAAAGGGAAATTATATTTTCAGTCCTACAGGATGAGTTTCAAAGGGGCCAAAAGTGGATTTTCTTTCTCTCATATTTCTGCAATTGGCTTATTGACACTTAAGATGCAAAATTTTAAACACCTTTCCAAATAAGTGCACACCCTTATTTGTTTCCCACTATTTTCCTTGTGTTAGTTAGTCTGGTTCCCATCATCTGATTATAGACCCTAATTTTTATTCTTTCGTATCTCACAAAATACCTTATGTGAGATCCCTGATATTAATAAATATATAACTGACACATTTTATTGCACTTTGAAGTATTCTGACATCACCATGGATCACCCTCTCAGATCTGGGATGTAATATTAATAATGCTTATTCGTTGATTCCATAAGCATTTCTTGAGCTCCCTACTATGTGCCAGGTGTTAAGTATATACCTGTGCCAGACACTGGGGATACAAACGTGAATAAGTGAGAAGGCGATAGCTCCTGCCCATGTCATATTGACAAGGCAAGGAAAGACAAAACCCTGGGGTGTTTTGCTGCAGTTTAATTTTATAACGATGGAACTTGGTATTTGGGAGATTTTTAATGAGAATGGGCTTCCCTGGTAGCTCAGCTAGTAAAGAATCCACCTGCAAAGCAGGAGACCCTGGTTTGATTCCTGGGTCAGGAAGATCCCCTGAAGAAGGGATAGGCTACCCACTCCAGTATTCTGGCCTGGAGAATCCCATGGACTGTATGGGGTCCATGCGGTCACAAAGAGTTAGACACTACTGAGCAACTTTCACTCACTTTAATGAGAACAAGAAAATCCTGGTAACTTTCCTCCCTTCACTTGATATGAAAGGATGAGATCATCACTAGCATTGAGATTACTTCCCCAGCTTTGGCCAGAACCCAGTTTGGTGAAATACATCTGGAGGTCACATGCAGAGTGGGGTAGTCCAGAAAATAATTCTCTCTCCATGAATGTATCGAAGGATACGCAAGGGCAAGACTGAGAAGATATTATTTTGTACTGAGAGAGGTATGCACATCGGGACTTACAGGAAAAGTGATGAGCTTTATTAATTTATTGATTAGGGCAATGGAGTGTGTAATAATGTTTTTTGACCAATGCAAAGGTGGGATATGAATTCTTGCTACCAAGTTGACTCATGCTTTATATAACCCCTGTTTTGCATTAGGCACCATTGGCGTATTGTATAGAGTTAGATCATTATATAAAGACTATCGTTGCTGACAAGTCAGCTCTTAATAGCATGGTTGTGTTATCTGGATATTGAGAACGCTAGGATTTGTTCTTCGGTGGCATAAGTTACTTTATTATTAGGATATCTTAGGAAGCTCACTGATTGAAATAATTAGAAGCAAATTGCTCATATCCACATTGGTTAGGATAAGCTTCTTAGCAAATCACCACTTCACAATCATCCCAGATTGGGCTTCTGGAAAAAAAACCCTTATGCACTTTTATTAGCAAGTGTAAAGACTGTATGTATATAGGTTTTAAATTTAATACTTGATAATCTTCTGCCAACAGTTGAGCAGCACTTAATGAGCTTAGCCTCTTTGCAATTAAGATGCTCTGAATCTGGGTGAGATGGGATGGAGGGAGGTCTTGGTTGTTTCAGTTAATTTCCTAGGTGGCACATGCTGCTTTCCCTTTGATACCCTTTCCTGGCTATGGGCTGCTCGCTATGCTGAGAGGAGGAGGCTTGGGAAGGAAGGTCTGGTCTGACAGGTTAATTATACCTGTCTCTCACCTGCTGCTCAGCAGCCTCATCCCCTGTGTCTGTAATGGCAGGCTTTGCAGGGAAGTCAGCCCTTCTTGTCTGATTACTGTCAATGAGATGGGTAGGGAAAAAAAAAAAAAAAAGGCAGAATTGAATGTACAAAAAACATTACAGATAGAAACTAAGAAGTTGGATTTAGACCCACCTCACTGGTTATTCTGTGAAAATTTGAGAGTTTACACAAGAACTCAGATTATTTTGTGTCTGTAATTTATCTAACAAGTAGGGGGAAAATAACCTCTCCAAGAATATCATTTTAATGTTAGCACTAGATATTTTTTTTCTGATGTGCCTTATCTTATCTTATTGGTTAAATTCAGATTTTTTTCAAACTTTAGTCATTTGATATAAGCTTCACAATTTTCCATATCCCAGGAAGACCTGTGGTATCATTTACTTATAATTTTTCTTCATATCGACTCTTTTTTAACTTATGTGACCCTGAGAAAGAATATTAATAAATCACAAGGTTAGTTTTATTATAAAACAACTATACATCATTAGTCTTATTTTTAATTTTCTTTTAATATATACTCAAATAAACTCATGGCTATGAAGATGTAAGTATGTTTTTCTGTGAGCTGCTATAATTCTTCTACATATAACATAGCACATAACACATAACACACCTGGAGAAACCCTGCTTTTGTCCAAGCTTGTCCTCCCTGTGATCATTGATGTTGATGTTAACGTAGATCCAGGCACCTGCTAGCTGCCCAGTTAGAACTTCTACTTGATTCCAGACATCAAGGCCACTTCGGGGCTTGCACTAGGCTGGCTCTATCACAGGCCCAGCCTAGCTCTCACCTCCATCTTCCCAGTATTGTGCCTTCTGTCTTTCTGTAGATCATTTGCTCTCACACATCACATGCTCTTTAGAACATTAAGCCTGCTGCCCTTGCTTTCAACCTCACACTGCTTTGCACACACGAGGTGGCCTGTGAATCATTTCCAGGTAACTCAGGGGAGCACTGGACGCCTCACCAGGTAGGAATCGAAAAGTGCTACTTAAACCCATTTTCTACACTTCCCTTCGCTCTGTCTCAAGGCTCTTTACACAAAATGCTTTTGTTGAGTGTTTTTTCTCTTCCTTTTCCTCCCACTTTTGATCCAGGCAAGAGGTAGTGTGGGAAATAATGTATTTTCCCCTACTTGCTTAGTGAATTTTCAATAGTGTAGGTGGGTGGCAAAATCTTTGCTGCAGCATTCACCAAGAATTTTATAGTGGTGTTATAATATTTTTACTGTGCTTATTGAAGCTTGTATGTTTTTCAGAATGCATCAATATACTTAATAATTTGAAACTTTGGCAAATCTCAAATAACTTATATTTGGCTTTGGAAATTATAGTCATGTTGGGTTTTGTAACAGGCTTTCTTTTCTGGTTATGTATGATTTTGGCAATATTCAGCTAAAATAAGAAATAATAGAGATTGATATGTTTCCAATGGATGGCTTTAGGTGAATGAGAAATAGAGAATATAGGAACAGATTTTGATGTCTCAGAAAAACAGGACAAGACATTCATCTGTAGGATGATTTTTTTAAGTTTTTATGCAATTTCTAAAGGTTACTTTCCATTTACAGTTATTACAAAACATTGGCTATATTTCCCATGTTGTACAGTACATCTTTGTGGCCTATCTTACCCTAATAATTTGTATAATACCTCCTATTCCCCCACTCCTATGTTACCCGCCTCCCCACTCAGGATTCTTTGTTAATTTCCTTGATACCGTTTATTCAGGGAACTTCCAAACATAATGTCTGGTATCTCAGGCATTTCTGCCCACACTGCTAGATGAACACAGTACCAGAATTGAATTCAGGACTCTTTACAGATCTATGTATTGTGTGTGGTTGTCAAAAAAAAAAAAGAATCCAAGTTCCCTACAGGAACAGAGTATGTCAGCAACAATATTGACTTTATTTCATTTGGGAATCCCCAGGAATACTTAGTGCCGCTATAGACCAGCTCTTACAGTGATGCTCTTTTACCTTTTCTATTTGTTGTAAATGACAATAGAAGAGATTGGAAAGCTTTGTCAGGCCTAGACGCCTGGCTTGATTCTGTAGACAGAGGAAAGCCACCGGCAGGCTTGAAGCAGGAGAGTCTGGTGATGAAATCTATGTTTTAGAAAGATCACTGCAGCTGAAATTTGTTGTGGAGGGCAGGGGGATAAGGCAAGCAGCTTGGTTAGGAAGTCTCTGCAATGTTCTCACTGAGGCTTGATAAAGACAGAAATTTAGTCATAGTGGCCATGAGGATGGGGACCAAGGGAAATATTTCAAGTTTATTGAGAATGTTAATGTAATAGAACTTGGTGGCATGGGACTCTGGCAAATAGAGAAGGGGGCTTGAAGATGACTCCCAAACCCCTGGTCTGTGTGACTGGGTGACCAATGATGTGACATCTTACGCAGTCTTAGTCACGTGTGAACATACTGAAATTCAGGTATCAGTCACCATTTATTAAAAATTTTTCCCAGTTTCTAACACCATTGCTTTTATGTTGGGTTGGTCAAAAAGTTCTTTCAGAGTTTTCCATGGGATGTTACAGAAAAACCCAAACTTTTTGTCCTACCTAATAAATCATTTATTTTTATTAGGTTTGAGTATACTGAATTTGAGATCTCAGCTATCATGTATTGGAGATAATTTATCATTTCTGTTGCCTTCAGTTCATTCACTCAGTCATGTCTGACTCTTTGCGACCCCATGAACCATAAGATGCCAGGCCTCCCTGTCCATCACCAACTCCCAGAGTTCACCCAAACTCATGTCCATTGACTCGGTGATGCCATCCAACCATCTCATCCTCTTTCGTCCCCTTCTTCTCTTGCCCTCAATCTTTCCTGGCATCAGGGTCTTTTCAAATGAGTCTGCTCTTCACATCAGGTGGCCAAAGTATTAGAGTTTCAGCTTCAGCATCAGTCCTTCCAATGAATATTCAGGACTGATTTCCTTTAGGATGAACTGGTTGGATCCCCTTGTGCTTCAAGGGACTCTCAAGAGTCTTCTCCAACACTACAATTCAAAAGCATCAATTCTTCTGCACTCAGCTTTCTTTATAGTCCAACTCTCACATCCATACATGACTACTGGAAAAACCATAGCTGTGTCTAGACAGACCTTTGTCAGTAAAGTAATGTCTCTGCTTTTTAATATGCTGTCTGGGTTGGTCATAACTTTCCTTCCAAGGAGCAAGCATCTTTAATTTCATGGCTGCAGTCACCATCTGCAGTGATTTTGGAGCCCCCCGAAATAAAGTCAGCCACTGTTTCTACTGTTTCCCCATCTATTTGCCATGAAGTGATGGGACCAGATGCCATGATCTTAGTTTTCTGAATGTTGAGTTTTAAGCCAACCTTTTTACTCTCCTCTTTCACTTTCATCAAGAGGCTCTTTAGTTTTTATTCACTTCCTGCCATAAGGGTTGTGACATCTACATATCTGAGATTATTGGTATTTCTCCCAGCAATCTTGATTCTAGCTTGTGTTTCTTCCAGCCCAGCATTTCTCATGATGTACTCTGCATATAAGTTAAATAAGCAGGGTGACAATATACAGCCTTGATGTACTCCTTTTTCTATTAGGAACTAGTCTGTTGGTCCATGTCCAGTTCTAACTGTTGCTTCCGGATGTGCATACAGGTTTCACAAGATGCAGGTCAGGTGGTCTGGTATTCCCATCTCTTTCAGAATTTTCCACAGTTCATTGTGATCCACACAGTCAAAGGCTTTGGTGTAGTCAATAAAGCAGACATAGATATTTTTCTGGAACTCTGTTGCTTTTTTGATGATCCAGCAGATATTGGCAATTTGATCTCTGGTTCCTCTGCCTTTTCTAAAACCAGCTTGAACATCTGGAATTTCATGGTTCATGTATTGCTGAAGCCTGGCTTGGAGAATTTTAAGCATTACTTTACTAGCATGTGAGATGAGTGTAATTGTGCGGTAGTTTGAGCATTCTTTAGCATGGCCTTTCTTTGGGATTGGAATGAAAACTGACCTTTTCTAGTCCTGTGGCCACTGCTGAGTTGTCCAAATTTGCTGACATATTGAGTGCAGCACTTTCACAGCATCATCTTTCAGGATTTGAAATAACTCAACTGGAATTCTATCACCTGCACTAGCTTTGTTCGTAGTGATGCTTCCTAAGGCCCACTTGACTTCACATTCCAGGATGTCTGGCTCTAGGTGAGTGATCATACTATCGTGATCATCTGGGTGCCTACCTCTTTTTAAATTTGTGCATTCGTTCATTCATCAGATGGATATTGGGTGTTTATTGAGACTATGTGCCAGACTTGTGCAGACAGCAGTACTCTGACACATTCTATTCATTTCTGTTGTGGTTCAGTCACTAAATTGTGACCTACTCTTGTGACCCCATGGAATGTAGCCCACTGGGCTCCTATGTCCATGGGATTTCCCAAGCAAGAATACTAGAGCAGATTGCCATTTCCTACTCCAGGGAATCTTCCTAACCCAGGGATTGAAACTACATTTCTGGCATTGCAAGCAGTCTCCAGCATTCCAGGTGGATTTTTTTTTTTTAATTGAAGGATAATTGCTTTACAATATTGTGTTGATTTCTGCCATATATCAACATGAGTCAACCATAGGTATACATATGTCCACTCCCTCTAGAACCTCCCTCCCACTTCCCACCCTATCCCACCCCTCTAGGTTGTCACAGAACCCCAGGTTGAGTTCCCTGAGTCACACAGCAAATTCCCACTGGCAGATTCTTTATTGCTGAACCACCAGGGATTCCCTCATTTCCATTGTACCTGTGCCTGATTCCATTGCCCAGCCCTTGTTGGTGGAAATCACCATACTTCTCTGAACACCTAGCCAGGCCTTTGGTGCTGGAGAGCCAGCTTCCCTGACTGGACTCAATGGCCGCCTTCTGAAGCCCTTTCTTTCCTGCTTGAGCTGGTCTTTCAGACATTAGACCCATTTCCCTTTTTAGATTCCTGTAATCATTGGCATCATTGATGAGCCTGCTCTTAAAAATAGTGGCTTTCAGATTGCTATCCTTTTTCTTTTTTCCCCCAGATATTTAACTGCATGCCAGATTCACTTCATCTGGCTCATTTCTCAGTGCAGACTACTGCTGGCCTACTTTTATCTTCTTAAAACTTGACCCACACTCTAGAAAGATAGCAATATAATCACATTTTGGAAACATAATAAGTTACAATGGGTAAACTCTAAAATGCCAAAGACAGCATAAGATTATGGAAGCAGAATGTTTCCAAATGAGTATCTACACTTCAGTCTCATTAATAGAAGTTGGAACAGGGGGATTTTCCACTTGAAAAGGGGTCCTCTTAGGGATTCATTTCATTGCCAGATAAGCACTATTTCACTCCACTGCCCACAAAGCTGTGGCGATACAACAACCCTGACACCCACACTTGCTCCCTCCCTCCAACTGAAAGAAGAGCACAGGAATAGAGGGAACTGTATTTATAAATTTGGGGTTGTCCCACTTAGGGAGTTTGAAATCCAGTTGTTGGAGTGCCCTTTGGCTTTGGGGTGGGGATGTCCATCTTTAATGGAATTTCAGGAGCCATCTGGGTATTTCTGAGCAGGGCAAAATTAATTTGGCCTTAGGAAGAAAATGTAATGAGTGTTTTCCTGAGACTGATTACTTCTCTAGTTGTGTGGCTGTTATTGTAATGTACATTGGAGATGCTTCTTTCCCTAAAGACCAACAGCATAGAGAAAAGTAGATTTCATGTTTATTTCATGATTGATTTACCATCTGTGTGACCTGATGGCTGGGGGTAGAACTGGAATGTAGATGGCTGGAGGGTTTAGGAGAGGGAATGTGAAAGAAGAAAAGAAAGAAAGCCATTCTCAATCACTGGAAGGCAATGGGAGTGTGCTCAGTTAAAGAAGATTTGAGAAAGTAGAAAAACTAAGGAAAAGACTTTATCCAGTTAGAAGGGGCCTAAGAAGGACCAGTTGGTGACAGAATTATAGGACTGACTCTAGATGAAAGTGCACATCTAGAAGAAAAGTGTACTGTTAAAAAGAAAATTTCTTCCAGGAGCAAATGTGGCAGCGTAGGTGGATCTAAGCCCAACTTGTCCTCCCCCAGGTCTAGGGAGGGAGCTGCCTCTGGAAGTGCTCAGAGATTCGAAGGCGAGACTCCGTGGGTCCCTCCTAGCAACATTCACAGCTGGCTGGAATACCCATGGTAATTCATCAGCCTGGGCATGGGTTATGCTAAGCCCTAAGGCAATCCTCAGTACCGCTGAGTGGAAAGATTTACTAAAGGGAGGAGGATGACACAAGAGAAAGGAAGAGTCATTATTAAGGGTAGAGTCTAGGAAGGAAAATCCCCCTTTCTTGGAAAGGGAGTGAACAGTGATGAAAACCAGGGAATCTCCCTATTCACTCATAGGGTACAGACAGAGAAGGAGCAAAACTTCAAATCAGCTTAAATGACAGATTTAGTTAATTCCAAATCTACGGTCAGGATCATGTCTCTTTGGTGATGGAGAAGCATGGAAGTGAGAGGACCAAGGTTTCCAAAGAAAGGCACCAACCCAGCCAGCACTGTTGGGGAGCTGGTGCTGTACTTGCTGAGAATAAAGGCTCAGAACCACTTGCTCTGGACTTGTGACCAGTGAGGTAAGCTGGGAGATGATTGTCAGGAAGCTGTCAGCCTCTTGCATAAGCCAGGCTTTGTGAAAAGGGAGAGGCCAGGCTTCCAGGTACATGTGGGTGAGTCACCTCTGTGGCATCCAGAATTCCTCCTAGGGATGACGAACCCAAAGAAGTACTGGGCATTGACCCTGCCCTCAGGGATCCCACCTGAATCCTCACTTTCCTCAACCTAGGAAACTAAGGTTGAATTAGTTGTAGAAATTTGTTTACACACATAATCTAACAGGTCCAGGATCAGAGCATTTTCCTCTATAAGCGAATCTTTGTCATTATACTTCTAACGATGGCCATCTTGTTTGCTAATCCCTGAGATCTCTACATAAAGCATGTGGAGGAATAAACTGAGTTGATGGTATAAATGAAGAGGAAGGAGAGAGAGACTTACTTTGTTCCACGGAGATACAAGAAAATTTGTTACTAAGTTTGAATTTTGTTTTTTGGAAACAAGTTTTTTTTTTTTTAAACTAAGTGATTAGTATTAGGCAGTACTGACTTTTTTTTTTTTTTTTAAGTTTGCATTTTATTTTATTTTTTGGCTGTGCCCCAGCCAGGGATAGAATCTGTGTCCCTGCATTGGAAGCATGGAGTTTCAACCACTGAACCACCAGGGAAGTCCTTAGAAATAACAGGTTTGCTTAATTAGTTTTAACTATTACATTTCACCACTTATCTCTTTTATTTTCTAGAAGTGAACTATTTGTTATGTTTGAAAAGGGGATGCTAGTTGATAAATAGAGTGTGACTTTTAGTTTGCTTACTTTTCTACAATGCAAAAAGAGTGGTTTTCCATACAGCTTTTGAATGTAAATGTTATGAAGCTCTTTCCTCATGCTGGTGCTCTCAGGGGAAGTTGTCTATGATATGTGTATCTATCTTTAGTCTTCCATATGATTTAATTCCTTAACAGTAAGAATATGTTAATGGTATTGTCAAATACATAACTAAATTTTGTGACTCCTGAAATAACTTTTTTTTAATTAAAAAAATATTTTTCTTCTGAGAAAGTGAAGAAACTTAATGTGAAGTTCAGAAGAGTCTGGGAGAATCTAAAGTGGTCCTCACTTTGAAGTATGTGTCCTCTCAGCCTGTCTGCACACATCTTTCTCAGATAAAAATCTTAGAAAGCAAATCTGGCTCACACAAGTCATGCCCAAGGCAAGGCTGGGCTTGCTCCAAATTATGACATTGGCTGGGTCACATATCCATTCCCTTTTCCCCTTTGCCATCTTTACATCATTTGACCCTTAACAGTATTCCCTCCCCCTACCCTTTTTTTTTTCTGGATTAAGACTTATTTTAATATACAAACTGTATAGTACTTCATGGGCTTCCCAAGTGGCACAAGTACTAAAGAACCCCCCTGCCAATGCAGGAGACATGAGACAAGACAAAGTTTTGATCCCTGGATCAGGAAGATCCCCTGGAGGAGGACATGGCAACCCACTCCAGTATCCTTGCCTAGAGAATCCCATGGGCAGAGGAGCCTAGCAGGCTACAATCCATAGAGTTGCAAAGAGTCAGACACAACTGAAGTGACTTCACTTCAGTCAGACACAACTAAAGTCAGACACAACTGAAGCTCAGCACAGCACTGCACATGGTACTTCATATAATTTATTAATGTCATTTTCTATAGAACACTGTAGTAAACTGAGTGACATCAATATTGACCTCATACAGACAAAGCTGGATTTTCATACAGGAAAGCTGGGTTTTCTTGTGTATCAAAGACAAAACATGTGCTGAAGAGTTATCCCACACAACAGTTTTAAGATCGGCTTGAAGGATGACTCACGTTCACAGTAGTTGCTGCACCTGGGTTTCCCTCAAGACTTGCAGACTCTTCGCAATATCCCACAAGTTATGCTCCCTTTGGTGTTCTGCATCTGTACTTCTTTTCTACCTTTTCATTCAACATCCTGAGTAAGGACTGGACGAATGCCTTTCCACTAAATCTTAAGCATAAAAGCATAACAGAATAATAATATCTAACATTAATATTTACCATGTGTCAGGTATTTTGACATACACATTAAATATGTACTTTATAATAGGCACATTATGTACATTATATCAACAGTATTACATTCTGGGTAGTATTTTTGTCATTCCCACTTTATAGAGGAAGAAATTGAGACTTGGAAAGGTTATAAAACATAACCAAAATCCCATAAAGTCAGCAGAAGAATTAGGACTGGTACCCAAGAGAATCTGATGCTAGAAACTTCCCTTTTATAGCATACTTATATATATAAAGAGTTTTGGGGAATGTAACATATATAAAGACAGAAAATCTCAAGTTAGCTAAAAGAATATCTAATGTTGGAGCTTTGAGCTGAAACCAATCATGGTTAGAGACACCTTAGATGCCATGGTGAGGGGTGCTGAGTTGGGGTGGGTGAAGAGGAAACTTCTGAAATCATATCATGGCTGCTCCTCATGTTGCCAACTTGTCACATTCCCGAAACTCAGCTGTGGAAAACACCCACAGAGAAGGCTGTCTCAGGAGCTATCTTTGTTGAGGAGTTGCTTAGACAGTGGCTTATCTAAGGGGCAGGGGTTACTGCCAAGGACTTGTAGCATGGCCTGTGTCCATGTAGACTGGCTGAGTCATCAGACCCTGATTTGAGCTCACACAAAATTTGTTTGAGTGAGCTGCCTTTCCAGCATACTGGGGAAGGGTTTATGTCATCAGAATTTCCACCACCTAAATATCTGGGCACCACTCAACTACAATTATGTTGGTTTCCCTGAGCCCAGGTTGAATTCTACAAAGAAGATATGGGTATTAAAAGGAAAGGTGCAATCCAGAAGGTTCCTATGGTAGTAGGTCAAAGGGGAGGAAATCCTGAGTTACAGAGATTGTTGTAGGTTTAAAGGGAAATGAGAAAGTTGAGAGATGTTTGGAAGAAAGCATAATAACAATTAAGCATCATATCATATCATATAATAGGTAGTAGTCTGGGTCCCCAAGTTGTCTGGATTCACTTGTTCTGGGACAGGGTTTAGGAATTTGTACTTATTTAAAGCCCGCAAGGTGATTTTGGTCAGTCTTCAACTAATGTTGAAGCCAGTGACAAACATCAAAAATACTTCCAAGGGTATCAGTCTTTGAACCAGAGAGGAATGTTTGTTGTCACTGACATAAATGGCTGGTCCAGTGGACGTGGAGAAAATAAATATGAGTTCTGGAACAAGCAAGCAGTGATGAGATATTGAGAAAGTATCCTATAGCCAGTAGGAGATAGGAAACAGATCATTGATTGTGTTTTCCACACTTAAAATCTCACATAGTTCCTTCTTTCCTAAGGGATAAAATCCCATTCCTTAAATTAGGCATTTGAAGGTCTCCAGACCATGGACGGAGGAGCCTGGTAGGCTGCAGTCCATGGGGTCGCAAAGAGTTGGACACGACTGAGCGACTTCACTTTCGCTTTTCACTTTCATGCATTGGAGAAGGAAATGGCAACCCACTCCAGTGTTCTTACCTGGAGAATCCCAGGGATGGTGGAGCCTGATGGGCTGCTGTCTGTGGGGTCACACAGAGTCGGACACGACTGAAGTAACTTAGCAGCAGCAGAGTGAGTCAATCTGCCTGGCCCATCCTCTCCCCCGATATTCCTATAATGAAACCCTCATGGCAGACACAGCAGTATCCTCACTGACCCAAACCAGTCACACACTTTTCCATCCCCACCATCTTTGCTCATAATAGTTGACCCTTCTAATATTCCCACCCCCCTCAACTGCCCTTATATAAATCCCACTCATCCTTCAAGGGCCAACTCAAATCTCATCTCCTTTGCCAATGATGATACAACTCTCTTCTCTAATTATGGTTCTTCTGGGTTTGCCAACTCACTTGTCCTTACAATCATTATTTAACCTTGGATGTGTTGTTCACTTACTATACTATTATAAACACAGAAGATAGAGACCTTAGATTAATTCCACTTTTCATCCATTAAAAAATCTAGTCTATTGCTAAGCTCGTAAATGTTGAAGGACATGGTTGCATAGCAACATTTGTTGAAGCCCTGAAACTCAATAAATTTGTAAGAAAATGTAAAAGGGAATGAACAGGAATGGGACAGCAATAAGTGATGGAAGGAAGCCTGATAAAGAAATATTCAGAGTTCTGGAGGCAGAACCAGGAGAAACCAGCACATCAGCAGCCCAGGAAAGACAGATGTCTGAGAAGGTGAGATTGGCTCTGGGTCTTTATTGATTCAGAGTTTGAAGCAGATGTGCATGAGAACATATGTTATTTTTACAGTAAAATAGAGGATGTAGAAACTTTATGTAGCAGATTGTATATAAAAGAACTCAATCTTCCATTCAGATTTGAAGAAATACTTATTGGGTGCTTATTGGGTGTCAGACACTGCATATTATCTTGTAGTATTATAAACAGGGTTGTTCCTAACTTCATAGTGGACATCATTGCAGGCAAGCCCCATGGCCCTTGATGCTATTTGAAAACCATGAGTTCTGTTATTTTATGTTACGTTAAGGAGCATGTGGCATTTGTTTTTTGGGAAATCTAACTAAGCACAGATGTCTGATTCTGCCTTCTCACCTGGGAATTTAACTGCAAAACAGGGCTACCTTTTTCCCCATGTCCCCAAGTGCTTTGATTATACACATGAGTATTGAGATTCTTTTTAAAATAATGGCTTAAAAGAATCCTCATGGTGAGGAGTGAGAATCTAATTTCTAATTCATGACTGATGGTATATTGTACAAATAATTGTAATGCAAAACCAGCAAGTTTTCTCTTGCTTAAGACCAAGGGTCTTAGGTGATGAGCGACAACCACTTCTATTTGGAACCACACATAGATGTTTTCATACCCCACTTCTTGTTTCCTACCTATGATTATATTGAGAGGCAAAAGATTTATGTTTCCCCAGTCTAATGACTGAGAAGTGTGCCTTCCTGTGCTCTCCATTTGGTTAGGAGGCATATTATGAGGCTTGGCAAATTCACTTGAATGAATCCCATTTGTTACTTTCAGGTCAATAAGCATCGTAAGCATACTGGGGCTGGCAACACTCTTTTTGTCATATCCCATAACTTCTAAACAGGGCTCTCCCTGGAGAAGTGTTAGCCAAAAGAAATGTAATCCTTTAAGTCTTACATAGGACATACTTGAGTTAAAAAAAAAAAAACAAAAACTAAAGAATGAATCCATTTTCATGATGAGGCATTTTCTTATAAATGGTAAAAATACATTAGGCAAACTTTTCTAATTGACTTCATTAACTTCTTAAAATTACATATACATTAATAGGATTTTTATTAATTCTTCTAATTTGTTTATAGAAGGCTTTGAAAGGGATCTTATTATTATTATTTTTTTTTCCCTTTGAGCCTAGCTTTGCTTTGATGAGACTCATTAAACATAATGGAATCTGGCAATTTATCACCCAGATTAAAAGCCCTTTCCCTGTAACCTCCATTTACCCTTCATATTTAGAGGCACCTCTTTGGCATCAATCAAGGGCTTGGTATGATTTCCCAGATTTCTCAGTAACAGAATCTCTGCATAGCTAGGCATGTCTTTCCTATTCTGCCCTGCCCTTCCTCCCACCCACATTACTTGAATACTCAATTCTTTTCAGTCAAGCAGAATTGTAGAAAGTACACAGAGTTAAGTTGTTTGAGTAAATGCAATCTTGCCTTTTCTATCATTTCTTTCCCAAGCCTTTTCTGGTCATATTTCTTCACTTGAGCCGTGTTCTGCAGGGAACTATCAGAAATCAATGCCCTTTACAAATGTTAAATGTCTCTTTCTTGTTATGAATGGAACGTTAGCCACCTAAGGTCTCCTGTCTTCCCCTGTGGTGACTAATGGGATTGTAATTTCATCAAGGTCTCTGATGACATCAAAACCCCTACCAGTGAAACGTTAAGTGGATTTGGATGTCACCTGATCTCAGAGATGAAATTCGAAGCAGTATCTATTTAAAGGTTCAGAGGCAGTGAGGTCTCAGCTCAGCCGGCCACTGTGACCCAATCGAGATGTCCCTTATGGGGCAGCCTGGATGATGATAATAAATCATTTCTTAAGAAACACTTTAAACCAAATATAGGAGACCTAAGCAGACATAAGGAAGACAGGATGACTTGTATTTTAGTCTATCCTTTGCATTTATAATCTCTTTTTTCTCCTTTACAGATAAATGAAAAGGAAGTATTCAGCTGCTCTTTAAGCCATATAAAACACTATTCCAACATGCAAAGAAAGTGCTATTGATCTAGAGGTCATATTTTCAGGATTTTTCTTATTAATTTTTTTTATTAATTGTTGTTTTCTCTTGGTATTGCCTTACCGCTCTTCTGTATTTTTATCCTAGCCCTGCATTTGTGATAGCTGCATGAAATAAAAATAACACAGCTTAAGATTCAAAACAAAACAAAACTATATTGCAAATCAGAAGTTTGAATCTAGTCTCATGGCCTTAGTGCACAAATCTACAAAGCCAAATAGTTACAGTATAATTTTATTTTTTTTAATTTTATTTTATTTTTAAACTTTACAAATTGTATTAGTTTTGCCAAATATCAAAATGAATCCACCATAGGTATACATGTGTTCCCCATCCTGAATCCTCCTCCCTCCTCCCTCCCCATACCATCCCTCTGGTTACAGTATAATTTTAAAAAACAGGAACATGAATGCTTCTTTTCTCTTTGCTTTCCCTTCTAAGATAGTGAGCCTCATCTTAACTATCTGTCACTGTCAAGGGATCACTGTTTTCAGAGACATTCATTTAGAACCTTGAGATCTTTGTGACTCAACTTCCCCCTTCATCCCCATTCCCGCACATCTGATCTCTTGTTGATTTACACAGCCTATCCTCACTTCCCTAGCCCTGGCATCTTGGACTCAGTCCTCCCCTTGCCAACCCATACTATACACTGCTGGAAGATTCATGCCAATTAAATGACTTTGGCCACATGATATTCTTGACAAAATTTGCCCACGGCCTCCATTTCTTTCTACATCAAATCTAAACCAGTCTTGCCTTGGCTTTCAAAGCTTCCTCAGTCTGTCTCCACTCTGCCTTTCCAGTCGTATTCCCATCATGTGCAGTCATATTTCTACCATCCGTTATCAGTCATGCTGTCTGGTTATTTCTTTGTGGAAATGTCCTCCCTGATCTAGCCTTTTCAAAGCATATTCATCTTGGACCCATGAAGCCTTCTCTGGTACTTCTGTCTTATCTTGTTCTCCTCCATATTCGTGGGGATTTGTGATGTGTGTGATGTAACGTTATACTTTATTCTCTCTTATTTGAAGTTTATATGTACTCTCCATCCCCACAACACACACACAGCACATTTCTTAAAGTATCTGTAGCAGTTACTTAAGTAGATAGCATCTTATAATATTTGATCAATGCTTCCTACTTATATTTCTTATCTCCTCCCTTCAGACATCAGCTCTCAAGATAGGGACCATACCTCATGTTTCACTGTCACGAAAAAACACAGAGAAGATCAGAACTAGAAGTCAAAGGATTTAAATTCAAATATAATTTTGCTACAAATTAACACTGTGACTTTGGTGAATTGTTTGAACACTGAGGAACTAAATTATATATAATTTGTTAATGATTGCATTTTCCACCAAGGGTTGAGCTCTTTTCCCCCACAAAAGATAATGCTTTCTCATTATAAAATATTCAAATAATACAGAAATGCTTAAAAAAGAAATTTAAAAGTCAATTGAAAATATACTACCTTGAGATAGACGCTGTATTAACATTTTGGGATTTATCATTTCACATTTCTTATCCATGTACACACATAGGTAAGAGATCAATCTATCTACCTATCTATCCATCTATCTACCTATTTAATAATAGCAAGATATTTCTTGGCAGCTTTTCTCACTTAACACTATAAGATAGATATTATTTCACATCACACAATCACTGTGCCATTGTATGGATATTAAAGCATATATATAGTCTCTTCTTGACAATGTATTTTAGACAATGAAGTAGGAATAGACATATATACTGACTGCTGAAAAGGATCTATAATCTCCAATTGACTATCTTTGGTGAGATATTCCTGACTTTTGTACAGAACTTTTCACTGAACTTCATCATTGAACTTTTGTTTGCTTCTTGCTGGCCTCAGTTCAGTGGATTGGGCTGAAGTCTCCACTTCTGGCTTCTGAGAAGCTCCAACTTCGCTTCCACCACATAGATGCACAGTCCTTTGGCCACAGTCCCAACATCCAGAAAGCCCTAAGAGTCAAAAGTTTATTTTTTTAGAAGTTTTGGCCCAGCTCAATCAAAAAAAAAAAAAAAAAAAAAAGATGTAAATTGCTGTGAGGAAACCTGTAGCTTTTTATGTAATCCATTTGCTGCAAACACTTATGTGTTTTGCTTCCAATATATGAATGTATTTAACTATGAGTTGCTGCCCTAAGTCCTTCCTGGGAGCAATACATAATATGGAAGATATGTTCTCTATTAACTAGCTCATAAATACAAACTATTCTGAGTTCCAAAACATAGCTGGAACAAAGAGTTTTGAATAACAGACTGTAGCCTAAATTTATGAGATCTACAATCCCTGTGACTAAAATCAGCACTTTATTTTTTCTGGTTTGGGCTCATTAAAAAAAATCAATAAATGAAAATGTCGGGTGTTATAGCAATGTTTTTCAAACTTGTATTTTCTTTTGGGGCTTCAGAAAACATCTTCAAAGAAAATTTTACCTAGAAAACCAACCTGTAGCTAAAGTACAGGTCAAGTCCTTCCCCCTGGAGGGGAAGCCCAGAAGTTGAAGTCTGCTGGGATCCTCCTCCATCCACCCCAAGGTCACCTCTGCTCTGGTCTGGTGAAATTGGCTGCAGTGATGGTTGACAGTTTCTCAGGGTCTGTGATACCAGGTAGGGCAGGACTGCAGCCACAGTGGCCTAAGACACTGACTGGGCAGATTGTGCCACCGCTCCGTGGCTGGGAAGGGTTTGTTGTGGATATTTCTTTTGTTTTATTCTGATAAACAGGAGTTCACACTTAGCATTTAAGAAGAATCCTTAAGAAGGAGATTCCATTACAGCTCACGTTGTTTAGAGGTAGAACGTACATATGGGAGTTGAAGACCATTTGTCTTCAGATTTATTAACCGATCCCTATTTGAGTTACTCATTTTCACTGTTTTTGTATGATGAGTAAGGTCATGGGGAACATAAGTGCACATACACCAGTGCATGTTTCTGTTACAATATCCTTATGATAAATTCTGAGAGTAAAACTGTTTCATATGCACTTTAAATCTTTTGTATATAGTGTCAAGATTGTATTCCAGAAAGAGCAAAACAATTTATATCCTGTACACCCTAAATGTCCCTTCAAGTCCTGATTTAGAAAGACTTATTACATCAATAGTCAGTGTTTAACAATGCTTCCTCACTCTTTTCATTTTATTTTTGGACTATAATAATTTTTAGTGTCATACAAATTTAATAAGCACTGAAAAGGAGTTACATCAAAACAACTATTTATTTAGTT
Organism: Bos mutus; assembly: GCF_027580195.1. Classification (NCBI taxonomy): domain Eukaryota; kingdom Metazoa; phylum Chordata; class Mammalia; order Artiodactyla; family Bovidae; genus Bos; species Bos mutus. The sequence continues at coordinate 71,809,137 of NC_091618.1, read as the reverse complement.
GTTAGTATTTAATTAAAATATTTATTTACATCCAAATGATCCATATTGTTTTTAAAATCTCTAATAAATTTGTGACTTTATTGTCTTTTCTTTTTACTAATGATGAGATTTATAAGGAAAGATCTCAGAATGGTCATTATTCCTTAAAATTATTATAAAAAAAACTCCAAACACTAAAATTTCAAAAAAATTGTACACTAGACAATTTGTCTCACTTCTGCAGGTTTTTTACTTTTAAGGTAATTGCTGCTGCTAAGTTGCTTCAGTCGTGTCCGACTCCGTGCGACCCCATAGACAGCAGCCCACCAGGCTCCCCTGTCCCTGGGATTCTCCAGGCAAGATCACTGGAGTAGATTGCCATTTCCTTCTCCAATGCATGAAAGTGAAAAGTGAAAGGGAAGTCTCTCAGTCCTGTCCGACTCTGAGCGACCCCATGGACTGCAGCCTACCGGGCTCCTCCGTCCATGGGATTTTCCAGGCAAGAACACTGGAGCGGGGTGCCAAATCTCTTTTTTCTCTGTCCTTTTAAACGTATCAAGAAAGTGTCTCTAACTGAAATAATAAAAGCACATTGTTGAATAGGGCATTTTCTGGAGAAACCTTGACAACCAACATCTGACAACAATGTTTTAGTGTCAGCAGGGCATACCTCTGCTACTTTAAATACTAAAGGTTTTTTTTTTTTTTCTCACTGTCACTGAATTGTAGAATGAACACATTTCAGATTGAATGAGACTATAGTTTTCAGAGGAGATGAATCTAACAAAAAAAAATGAGACAAAATGTGTTGAAATCCAAGAAATTTTAGAAATCAAGTCAATAAATAAATGAGGACTCTCCTAATAGGTTCACAATGTGCCTGTGTGAGCAGTGATGTGTCTTTAGTGTCTCCATAGCAAGCTCTTTTCATTATCAGTTGCAGTTTTGAAGTTAGCTGGGTGGCTGAACAAGATGTGAGAAAATAAAGTCCTCTTGCCTTCATGGGACCTACATGTTTTCATATAAATATAGAATCAATGTGTGTATTTTTTTTCTATTTGGCCAAGTATAATGATGAGATTCTAGAAGACTCCCCCACCATCCAATAAGCCTGGCTCATAGGTGAGGCAGGAAAACTGGGGCTGGTCTGACACATGCAATGAATGAATATTTGGAGCATGACCCAAACTGCTCTGGTCTTTGGAATTCAGAGACACACATGTTAAGAGTTCATTTCTGTCATTCAACATGCTTCACCAGCTAGCACGCAAATGGTGAAAAATAGGAAGTAAACTTGGGATGCTCACAGCCCAGTGCTTGTTCCAGTAATCTAGTCATTGTTGAAAAAAGGTAGAACTGATACTCATACTGTTTGTGGTTCTCAACAGTTTCTGAATTGGAACTGTCATGAGATTTTGTGTGTATGTGTACACACATAAGTGTTAATGACTAAGCTACACGTCAGCTTACTGAGCTTGTAGTCCATTAAATAAAAAGTCACACTGACATTTGAAATACCATGGTATAAGGCATGGGGACAACAGCATTTCTGTGCTATTCTTGTCAAAACAGCATCAGTCTAGCAGGAGAGGAAAAAATCAGACAAACCCAAATTGAGAGACATTCAACAAAAAGCTAATCAATATTTTTCCAAAGTGTCAAGAAAGTTAAAGACAGGCAAAGACTGAGAAAGTATCACTGATTAGAAGAGACTAAAAAGCAATAGCAACCAGATGCAAAGCAGGATCCCAGATAGCATCCTGGCACAGAAAAAAGACATTAATGAAAAAACTGGTGACATTTTAGTAAGATCTTTAGTTGAGTATTGTGCCAGTGTTAATTTCCTGACTGTCATTGTGCTGTATTTATTTACTTATTTTTAATTTGGCTGTGCCACACAGCATGTTGGGTCTTAGTTCCCAGACCAGGGATTGAACTGATAACTCCTGCATCAGAAGTGTGAAGTCTCAACTACTGGACCACCAGGGAGGTCCCTGTGCTGTATTTAATAATAGGTTAACATTGGGAAAAACTGAGTGAGGAATAGAATGGGAATTCTGTACTATTTTTGTAATTTTTCTGTCTAAAATTTGTTGAAAATAGAAACACTTTAAAAAAATATATCTTTCATAGGATCTTTTCATAGGTCCCTTCAAACAAATTTTCATCTTTCTAATAAGACTTTACATTTATCCTGAATAAAATCAGGCTTATTCATGTGTATAAGTTGCCCCAGCATATGATAGTTAGAAGATCAGAGTCAGGAAGACAAGGTTTTGAATTTCAGCTCTGTCACTTACCTGAAACTTGACTTTGGGAAGTTATTTAGTTTCTCTGAGCCTCAATTTTCTCATCCATAAATACTGTAATGAGGGTGAGGATGGTGATGATACTAACATCTTGTGAAGAGATTGAAAGAGTTAAATGGAATAACATTTAATAAATAGGTAGCATGATGGTTAGGATGTAATAACTGCTTTATAAAAGAGGTGGCAAGAATACACAGAAGAACTGTACAAAAAAAGATCTTCACGACCAAGATAAACACGATGGTGTGATCACTCACCTGGAGCCAGATATCCTGGAATGTGAAGTCAAGTGGGCCTTAGAAAGCATCACTATGAACAAAGCTAGTGGAGGTGATGGAACTCCTGTTGAGCTATTTCAAATCCTGAAAGATGATGCTTTGAAAGTGCTGCTCTCAATATGCCAGCAAATTTGGAAAACTCAGCAGTGGGCACAGGATGGGAAAAGTTCGGTTTTCATTCCAATCCCAAAGAAAGGCAATGCCAAAAAATGCTCAAACTGCCGCACAATTGCACTCATCTCACACGCTAGTAAAGTAATGGTCAAAATTCTCCAAGCCAGGCTTCAGCAATACGTGAACTGTGAACTTCCAGATGTTCAAGCTGGTTTTCGAAAAGGCAGAGGAACCAGAGATCAAATTGCCAATATCTGCTGGATCATGGAAAAAGCAAGAGAGTTCCAGAAAAACATCTATGTCTGTTTTATTGACTATGCCAAAGCCTTTGACTGTGTGGATCACAATAACTGTGGAAAATTCTGAAAGAGATGGAAATACCAGACCACCTGACCTGCATCTTGAGAAACCTGTATGCAGGTCAGGAAGCAACAGTTAGAACTGGACATGGAACAACAGACTGGTTCCAAAGGGGAAATGGAGTACGTCAAGGCTGTATATTGTCACCCTGGTTATTTAACTTATATGCAGAGTACATCATGAGAAATGCTGGGCTGGAAGAAGCACAAGCTGGAATCAAGATTGCTGGGAGAAATATCAATAACCTCAGATATGCAGATGACACCACCCTTATGGCAGAAAGTGAAGAGGAACTAAAGAGCCTCTTGATGAAAGTGAAAGTGGAGAGTGAAAAAGTTGGCTTAAAGCTCAACATTCAGAAAATGAAGATCATGGCATCTGGTCCCATCACTTCATGGGAAATAGATGGGGAAACAGTGGAAACAGTGTCAGACTTTATTTTGGGGGGCTCCAAAATCACTGCAGATGGTGACTGCAGTCATGAAATTAAAAGACGCTTACTCCTTGGAAGGAAAGTTATGAACAACCTAGATAGCATATTAAAAAGCAGAGACATTACTTTTCCAACAAAGGTCCGTCTAGTCAAGGCTATGGTTTTTCCTGTGGTCATGTATGGATGTGAGAGTTGGACTCTGAAGAAAGCTGAGCGCCAAAGAATTGATGCTTTTGAACTGTGGCGTTGGAGAAGACTCTTGAGAGTCCCTTGGACTGCAAGGAGATCCAACCAGTCCATTCTAAAGGAGATCAGTCCTGGGTGTTCATTGGAAGGACTGATGCTGAAGCTGAAACTCCAATACTTTGGCCACCTCATGCAAAGAGTTGAGTCATTGGAAAAGACTCTGATGCTGGGAGGGGTTGGGGGCAGGAGGAGAGGGGGACGACAGAGGATGAGATGGCTGGATGGCATCACCGACTCGATGGACATGAGTTTGAGTGAACTCTGGGTGTTGGTTATGGACAGGGAGGCCTGGTGTGCTGTGATTCATGGGGTTGCAAACAGTCAGACATGACTGAGTGACTGAACTGACTGACTAGTGGTATTATTGTCTCTTTTTCTCTATTCAGAAGTGAAATATAAACTATATCCCATTTCTACTATAAGGATAAAATAAGCTATTATATCTAAAACATTATATGTCTCTGGCACACAATTGCTGCTGAGTAAGGTATGGTTAACTGCTATCATCCATCCATCCATCCAGTACTTTTGAGGGTCTCCTGTGTACTTGAGCTTGGCTTGTTTTTAATGTGAAAAGCAATTAATCTTTGAACAGGTACAGTGATCATAATAAGCTATGCTGTACATGTGCAGAGCACTTAAAATCCACACGGAGCTTTCTCATGCATTATTTCATTAGATACCTTGTGAAGCATTTGCTGTAGTTGTCAATTTCTAAAATGTGGGTGATGACGAGTGTCAGAGAGGCTGTGATACAACTTAGCTTATGTGACTCGTCAGGGGGTTGACAGACGTTTTCTGTAAAGGGCTCAGCAGTAAGTGTTTTAGCTTTGTGGGCCATGTGGTATCTGCACAGCTACTCAACTCTGCCACTGGAGCCCAAAAGCAGTCGTAGATGACAGGTGAGCAAATGCGTGTGCTGTGTTCCAATAAAACCCGATTCACAAAAATGAGCAGTGGGTCAGATGTGTGGGCCCCTGAACTAGTCAGTGGTGAAGCAGAGACTCAATTTGAAAATCCTGACTCCAAGCCCAGGCCTGTTACTATCCTCTGTTGCATCATTTCAGCACAGTTGTTAGGCAGAGAACACTACCGTACACCTCTGCAATACTTAACTAAAATGCGCTTCTAGGCCCTGTTTCCATATCCTACTTCTTGGCTTATTTTATTAAACACTCAGTAAAAGTCCAGATTCACTTTACCTCTCAGTCTTGTTACTTTTATTCAAGACTTATGAACATGAATTGTTCTTAGGAAGGCCCTGTGACTATTGATGTGTTCTCTCATTCTCATATACCCTCTTTTAAAACATTTAATTCTAGAAATACTTTGTTTTCCCTTTTTTGAGGAGAGATGGGGAGAGGGGAGAGAAGCAAACTAAAAAATGATTTATAGCTCTTAAATGCAGCTTTTGCCTTTGATATTGAAAATTTAAAAATTCTGAAATGTCCTTAAAAGAAAACACATTTTCCTCCTTCTAACATAGGCTCCTCTCTGATGCACGATGATTTCCCAAAGATTAGCAACAATGCTTCCGCAGTCCCACCTGAAGTCCTTCCATTACCCGGGGTGTAGTTGGTCGGTGAGGGTTAGATTTATTCAAAATAGCTTGCTGATCTCCAGAGGGATTTCTTCACTTATCTTGGGCTTCATGTGTTCCTCTTCTTTTCAATATGGAGATTATTTGCTTTGATAGCAAATGTTGAAGCAAAGTAGGAATTGAATGATTCTGCCTTTTCCTTACCTTCTATTAGCATTATACCATCAGCATCAAACAGTAAGTCAGACCCATCCTTGTTCTCATCTGACTCTAAACACAGTCCTAAGCTGACATTTTTGTAGATCTCATCAGGTTTTGTAAGCCATGGCTTACCCTGGACTTTTTGACACTGTTTTTTTTTTTTCCAGATTTAATTTTCTCTTTGCTAGTTATTTGTCCTTCCTTCCACACATCCTAATCTTTTTATTCTCATTTAATTACAGAACAAAAATAAATTTATAAGTGAAAACTATAAAAGCAATAAAATTGAAATATATGACGTGGATTTAATATGCCAGATAGTGCTGTTTTGCTGAAATATTTCCCAAACCTACAACTTGATTGTGGTCTTCTATGATCCCCTCCACGAGCAGTAGGTTCTTTTGAGTTTGGCTGCCATTTATAGTCTCGTGATGGATGTTAGCCCAATAGGCTTCCCAATTTTCACCCTTCAAACTATACAATATTTGTTAGTTTAATATGTGTGTATATCACTTTTGCCTTTCCTTCTGGCAGGGATATGCCATTATTCATTGTCTACCTCTGTTCTCTTTTGATTAGCTTTTTTCAAGAGCAACATGGACAAAAGTAGAAAGAAGACACTAGACCATGACAGTATTCGTTCAGAAGTTGTTTATTAGTGCATTCAGAATATATTTACTATTCATTCTTATGTCACTGAAACAAGATTAAAAGTTTAAAGGTATTTATTGAGATTTTGTGGATCTATTAAATATGACTTTGGATACAGAGGAAATCCCTGAATCTGTTTAATCTATATTTGCAACTCTGTTCAAGGAATATTGACTGAGACAACCAAACACTTTGGGTTTTTCCTAAACATTCAGCTGTTTACTCTCCCAGTTCTCTTCCTTCCTCTTCTGGCCATTTTTGAACTGGATACCTCTACTTAAGCTCTCAAGTTATTTAGTATTCTCTGGAGAATTTCAAAACCACTGAAGATCTGACTACAAGTTTCTCTGCTCTATCTGAATGAATAGCAGGGTATGTTTGTTAGTTGTGTAGTGGGTGAGGCTCTCCCTGGCATCTCAGATGCATTGCTCCAAAAAAAAGACCCAAATCCCTAGTTAGCAATTTGAGATGAGTCCATGGCTGCCTCTAAAGGCTTCAGGGAGAGCTCTCCAGTCACCAGCGAGAAGGTCCTTGTTTCTCTCTTCAGGTTGCCCACTGCTATCTCTGACCATTGCTATCTCACACATTTTATGTTTAACACAGTTATGAATTCTTCCTCTGAACTGGTATTTTTCTTCCTTCTATGAGAAGACCCTCAAACCATTTATTGATTCCAGTTTCTTTCCAGCTTAGCAAATGGTCTTCTATCAAATGATCATCTATTGTTTCTGGAAATGCTTTTCCCTTTTAATCAGTTGGGACATGGAGAAAAATCCACAAGATCCCACCTGCTCTGATACTTGTCAGACACTAACTGACATGTCCTATATTGATGATTCTCAGACTCTGGGAAGAAGGCATTTCATTGCATTACCATCAGGATAATGAAAGGGCTCTCTTGCTATCGGGACTTACCGATATTCAAATGAACTGGAATCCTTTTTCAGTCTGCCTAAAAGTCCTAGAGGATCCCTGATATACAGACTTTCTTGCCAAGTCTGTTGATGACTTTAATTTTTAAAAGTTTTGGCTGTGCTTGGTCTTCGCTGCTGCACATGGTCTTTCTCTAGTTGGGGCTAGTGGGAGCTCCTGTCTAGTAGCGGTGTGTGGGCTTCTCATTTGAAACCTTCCTTTGTCACAGCCTGGAAATGGGCATTTCCTTGATGTCTACTCTCTCCTCTTTCTTCCTCCCACTCTTTCCTGTTCTTTGCCTCCCTCTTTTATGGGCCGCTCATCAGTCCTGACTTATACAATATAACACTAGCTCTGCTTTTAGGAGAAATACGCAGATGTTGGCTTTCTGTTTAGAGCATCCACTCAGTCCCTTCAGCTTGATTCACCTTCCCTCTCTTCCCTTTACTTCTTATCTTTGCTCCTATTGGATTTCTATCTGGGATCCTGTGGTATAAAATCATCCTATGTGAAAACCATACACTTTTCAGAATTGGTTGTTTGGGGAATTAGTAACTCGACTGTTTCCAAGCAAAGCGTTGTTTAGGATTTTGTTGAAATTTGACTTCAAATTCTATAACTATTCTCTGGATGCCACTCTCCTGATGGCAAATGGCTGGATTCATCGAAATTCTTTCTCACCTACACCTGACTTAGAAATGTTTCTCTCCAAAGATCAATCATGATTCCGAAATCAATTCTGTAAATCTGGTAATCATAACAGTGGTCCATGTGAGCTGTCTAGTGATAATTAGTGTCATATTTCACATTCTAGGATGGCAGTGGTACAGTCAGACAAGAAAGATATAAGATCATATTCTTATTGAGTGGTGTGAAGTTTCAGCACACAGTCTTCAGTTTAGACTGCCTTTGACTAATGTCAGATGATCACTTTCATCATACCTCCCAACTTGAAATGGTCTGTGCCATAGAAGAAGAACAAATCAGTAATTTTAATGAGGTTGTTACAGTTTCCCTTAATTTCACACTATTGTAAAGCACATTAGCCAAAATTGCATTTCCTAAGTTATGCCATAGCCAAAATACATATAATATAGTTAATGATGGGGTTTTATTTATGGGGTTTTAATTGTGGAAGAACTTCTTTGGGGTCACTTCCCAAAGGATTCAGGGAAGAATTCAACTGGTTCCAAAAAGTAACGTTTTAGAAGTTCTTTCTATATTCTGAGAGCCTGACTGGTTTCAGTGATGTGCTTCATCTTCATGGTGAATTCAGTAACTTTTCTGGTTGCATTATTTATATAATGACTTTTGCTTATAGATATTCAAATATATGCAGTTGGTTATAATCCCAGAGAAAATAAGGGGGAGGAGGTGGGAAATAGATTCCTGAGTCATTAGTATGGAGAATGATCTCAAACACAATAGATTTTCCTCATGACAAATCACATAAAATCTCCATAGCAACTTCACATAATTATGCATAAGATTTCAGTGTAGTAACAAAACAAAGCCCAGAAGAAATTGTGAAGAATAGTGATATAGGGTGAGAGAGACGTGGGTGTAGGTAGCACATAGGAAGATCGAAGGGGAACAGTTCTAAGATGTGAAAGGTGCACAAAGGACAAAAGCGATTGCCTATTTTGTGCTTTGGGGAGTACTGATTAAGTCCTTGCATTGCACAGTCTACTGATGATACTGAGAAGGCTGCTAGAACCACCATTATTCAAGGAGTGTCAGCATTTCTATTATAAATTCTCCTGAATTTATAACAACCATGAGAAAAATCTCTCTAGGCAATACATTGAAATACTGGATTGAAATAGAGAAATGATTTTATAACTATTTTTTGAATTTATGAAACTTGAGTTCTTAGATTGAAAAATAAAAAATCTATAGAAGCACTCCCAATATGCAAATAATATCAAATTTAGTTACTGTGAAACAGAACTGAGATGGTATAATAGAAATGTTGCTTTCAACTTAAGTGATTATATTTTGCAAGTGTTAGCACATTAAGCAAACTCATGCTTGGGTATTTTTCTCACCTGAGTCTCCAGTATAAAGTTGCTTACTAATATATCAGTGTCAGCAATATGGCTTTTGTTAACACACATTTATGAAGAGTGTTGTTGCCCTATTATTATGAAGGACATTAGTAGCTTAATTCACTGATTCATGTAAGAAAAAAAAGAATGATAATTTCTGGAAGCTCCCAGATCACAACAGAACGTTGAGAAATTAGGTAATATTGATGGTAAGAAAACAAGATAATGTTAGTCAACTTGGTTCAATACATATTAATTCCATTGGTACTGTGATTCTGATTTCAGAATGAGTGCTGGAAATATTAAGATTACTGATATAGTTGTGAAATGAGAATACCTAGAGTGCAGAGTTGGATATCGACATGTAACTGGTTAATTTCAATGTAACATAGCAAATACTGAGATACGCTCAGGTATATATGGGACTATAACAGAGGAACATATAACCAAATATCTCTAGGAAAATACCCCATTAAGCCTAAAGGGAGAAAGTATCAACAAGGTGAAGACAAGTGAGGATAGCACTTTAGACAAAGGAAAGCACACAAAGGCACAGAGGTGTGTAAATGAATGTGGTGTGTTCAGAAAGGTGGTAGTAACTATTTCTTTAGAATTTCCAGAGCTAAGGCAAAGAGCAAAGGGAATTGGGATTGAATATGTAGAAGGAGCATAGTTCAAGTCAGGACTTACCCACCCCTCACCCTGCCAGAAAACAAAAACAAAAACAAAACATTGCTCTTAAAAAGATAGGGGCTACTGAACAGGCTCATGAAAAGATATTCATCTTTGTTAATCATCAGAAAAATGCAAGTCAAAACCAGATGAAGATACCGCCTCACACCTATTAGAATCAGTTCAGTTCAATTCAGTCGCTCAGTCATGTCCAACTCCTTGCGACTCCATGGACTGCAGCATGCCAGGCCTCCCTGTCCATCACCTACTCCCAGAGTTTACTCAAACTCATGTCCATTGAGTGATGCCATCCAACTGGTGATGCCATCCAACCATCTCATCCTCTGTCATCCCCTTCTCCTCCCACCTTCAATCTTTCCCAGCATCAGGGTCTTCTCAAATGAATCAGTTCTTCGAATCAAGTGGCCAAAGTATTGGAGTTTCAGCTTCAGCATTAGTCCTTCCAGTGAATATTCAGGGATGATTTCCTTTAGGATGGATAGCCTATTAGAGTGGCTATTAGCAAAAAGATCACAAATAGTAAATGTTGGCAAAGATGTGGAGAAAAGGGAACCCTCCTACACTGTTAGTGGGAATGTTAACTGGTACAACCACTATGGAAAACAGTATGGAGGCTGCTAAAAACACAAAAAATACAAAATTAAAAGAAAAATAGAACTATCATATAATCCAGCAATTGTATTTCTGCATATGTATCCAGCAAAAAAACCAAACAACACTGTAATGAAAAAATATTCACCCCAACATTCATAGCAGCAGTATTTACTATAGCCAGGCCATGGAAGCAACCTAAATGTCCATCAATGCATGAATGGTTAAATAAGATGTAATATTTTTATACACACGCGCGCACACACACACACACACACACACACAATGGAATGCTTGTTCTTTAGTTGCTAAGTTGCATCTGACTCTTTTGTGACCTCATGGATGGTAGCCTGGCAGGCTCCTCTGTCCATGGGATTTCCCAGGCAACAGTACTGGAGTGGGTTGCTGTTTCCTTCTCCAGGGAAAATTTCTCAGCCCAGGGATCAAGCCTGCATCTCCTGCATTGGCAGGCAGATTCTTTACCTCTTTACCACTGAGTGACCAGGAAGTCCACAGTGGAATACTGTTGCTGTTGTTCAGTGGCTAAGTCATGTCTGACCCTTTTCAAGTCCATGGACTGCAGCACACCAGGCTCCTTTGTCCTCTAATATCTCCAGAGTTTGCTCAAAATCATGTGCATTGAGTCAGTGATGGTATCTAACCATCTCTTCCTCTGCTGCTCTCTCCTTTTGCCTTCAATCTTTCCCAGCATCAGGGTCTTTTCCAATGAGTCAGCTATTATATCAGGTGGCCAAAGCATTGGAGCGTCAGCTTCAGCATCAGTCTTTCCAATGAATATTCAGGATTGATTTCCTTTAGAATTGACTGGTTTGATCTCCTTGCTGTCCAAGGGACTCTCAAGTGTCTTCTCTAGTACCACAGTTTGAAAGTATCTGTTCATTGGCAGTCAGCCTTCTTTATTGTTCAACTCTCACATCCATAAATGATTACTGGAAAAGCCATAGCCTTGACTATATGGACCTTTGTTGACAAAGTGATGTCTTTGTTTTTTAATATACTGTCTAGATTTGTCATAGACAAACCTAGGAAGCAAACCTTGCTCCTTTCCTTCCAAGGAGCAAGTGTCTTAATTTCATGGCTGCAATCACTGTCTGTGGTGATTTTGGAGTCCAAGAAAATCCATCACTGCTTCCACTTTCCCCCCATCTATTCGCCATGAAGTGATGTGACTGGATGCCGTGATTTTAGTTTTTTGAATGTTGAGTTTCAAGCCAGCTTTTTCACTCTCCTCTTTTACTCTCATCAAGAGGCTCTATAGTTCCTCTTCACTTTCTGCCGTTAGAGTGGTATCATCTGTATATCTGAGGTTGTCGATATTTTTCCCAGGAATCTTGATTCTTGTTTGTGACTCATCTAGCCTAACATTGGAATACTACTCAGCCATTAAAAGGAATGAATACATTTGCAACTACATGGATAGACCTAAAGAATATTATGCTTAGTGAAATAAGTCAGAGAAAGAGAAATACTGTATGATATAACGTACACATGGAATCTAAAAAATAAAACAAATGAATATAATAAAACAAAAACAGTCACAGATCTGAAAAACAGTAGTTAGCAGTGGAAAGGGGAAGGGGAGAGAGGCAAGATGGACAATAGGGGATTAAGAGGTACAAATAGGTACAAATTATACTATTATAATAGTATACCTATTATACTAGGTATAAAAATAAATTAGCTACAAGGGCATGTTGTACAGCACAGGGAATATAGCCAATATTTCATAATAACCTTAAATGGAGTATCATCTATAAAAATATTGAATCACTATGTTGTATACCTGAAACTAATAAGATATTATAAATAACTGTACTTTAATAAAAATAAATGAACAAATACATAAAAGAAATCATAAAAAAAAATTGGGGGATATCTTTTAGAGCTCCTAGCACCATTCTCATTTTTAAATTTAGTAGATTCCAAATAATATTTTTTTCTTTTCTTTTTTTTTGGCCACCTGCTAGCTTTGCAGGATCTTAGTTCTCCAACCAGGGATTGAATTCTGACCCTTGACAGTGAAAGCACAGAGTCCTGACCATTAGACCACTAGGGAATTCCCTGTCTTTTAAATATTAAAATGACTTTAATTAGATATTTTAAAAGAAGATGGAGACTACTGAAATACTGAAGTGCTTAAAGCAAGATAGCAACATGATAGGATTTACATTTTAAATAGGTACCTTGACTTCATTTTGGAGAGTGGAATTAGCAAGGTAAGATTAAAGCCAAAGAGATTGATGATTTGAAGCACAAACCTTTCCAGTAACTTGTCTCCTTTGTCCCAAGTATCAGGGGCTAAGTACAGGTCCCATGCAAGCTTATTAATGCCCCCTCTAACCATGAGAATCTTTATTTAAAATCATTATTTTCAAGGTGATCTTACTGATGCCCTCTTACAATTAAAATGTTAATTGGTTTAATTTTGTATTGTGGAAACCAGTCTCATTTTTAGGACAGATTTAGTCAATTTCTTTGCTTTTAATCAGAACATCTGAATGATTATGGAAACATAAGGATTTATTGTATTTTAAAGGCTATAAGAAAAAGTCTATTTTCACATTAGTCTGTGTGTGTGTGTTTGAATATGTGTGTGAGTATCACCCAACTGATAGGAGTAAGTGTTGGGTGACTACAGTTTTTGTTGTTGTTGTTGTTGTTTTTTAGAAATAGAACATTATCTAGGGTTGGGAAAGCATGCATTCATTCATTTATCAATCTGTCCATCAAATATTTTTGAACCCCTAACAGGTGACAAGGACTATGGAATGAAGCAATCGTTTTCAAAACAGATATGAGCCTTGCCCTTGTGGAAATTACAGTCTAGCAAGGATGACAAATGTTAATCAAATAAATGCATTTGCCTTTAAACATTAATGCAGTTCTATCTCACAATACCATTTATCCAAGTCTTCAAATTGGTCAAGAATGTCAGTTCCTTGGTATTTTCCAGCTCTCCATCAGCTGGCTTTGAATTGTTGGAGGAGGAATATTGATACTGAACATGGTTCCCTGACTTCCCAGGGAAAATAGCGTAAAGGCCTTCCCATCTTTTTCATATATGCAAATACCAGTTGTATGATTTCTCCTATTATCCCTAAATCCTAATTAAAAATATCATAGTCAGAATTTAACTTCAACAGCAAAATTGTAGGTATTTCTCAAGGTGTAAGTATTTAGTTACAACTCCTAGATGAATGAATGACTATCTAATTTGTGGGGTGTAAGCTTTCTTCAAATTTTATCATAAGTAAATAAATTCCCAAATGTGCAGTAATATCTTGATTGGGTAGATACAGCCCTCAGTTTATCTTACTTACATCCTGTCCTTTAGTCTCCATTCAATTGTGTGACCCTTTAACTCTAGGGAGTTAGATGTATTGGCCAGAAAATCAAATTTCAGTCCCTAACACTGATGCTGTTGGACTCTGCTCTCTTCTTTTGGATGCTGCAGGGAGAGTGGTGAAAATGGTCATTAAATGCTTTACTTTGAGGACTTCCCTGGAGGTCCAGTGGTTAAGACACCAAACTACCACTGCAGGGGGTGTGGGTTCGATCCCTGGCCTGGGAACTAAGATCCTGCATGCCACATGGTACAGCCAAAATATTTCTTAAAAAAAAAAAAATTAATGCTTTACTTTGTTCCCTTAAATAGTAAGTATTTATCTTGCATTGCTAACTCAGCATGCTGCTGCTGCTGCTGCTTCTAAGTTGCTTCAATTGTGTCTGACTCTGCGACCACATAGACGGCAGCTCACCAGGCTCCTCCGTCCCTGGGATTCTCCAGGCAAGAACACTGGAGTGGGTTGCCATTTCCTTCTCCAATGCATGAAAGTGAAAAGTGAAAGTGAAGTCACTCAGTCGTGTCCAACTCTTAGTGACCCCATGGACTGCAGCCCACCAGGCTCCTCCGTCCATGGGATTTTCCAGTCAAGAGTATTGGAGTGGGGTGCCATTGCCTTCTCTGGCTAACTCAGCATAGATAGTGGTAAATACGCATAATATTTTTAAATCATGGTCCCACAGGACCATTAGAGGCGGTTAATAAAAATACAAGGCACAGGTGTGAGTTGAGATTTGTGCTGTAGGACATTGTTTCTTCAAATGTGAAAAGCAGAATCATGGGTTTTAATATGACACTTTTGCACAAATCTAATTCAAAGAACCTAGATTTTTAAAAAAAATGCAGATATGTGACTTGAAGTGCTTATATGCCATGTATCGTGTTTGTAGAATCTCTCTGCTTTGCTGGTTGAATCCCTGGTGGATCAGACAGTAAAGAATCTGCCTGCAATGCAGGAGACCTGGGTTTACTAGGTTGAAATTAAGAAGCCTTCTTGGGAAAGCTGAACTCTGAGGCATCTTTTGCAGTAGACTATCTGGGAAGTTGATTTTTCCTGGTGAGAAAAAGACTGAAGGCTAGGCAAGGTCATGAAAAAGAAATACTTTCATAATCACAATATTGAAAAATCTTTTGACTCAAAGTAACACTGAGGCTCCAGTTCCAAATGTGCTGTAGCTGTGAGGAAAGTAAATATTTCCAACTTTACCTGAACATTTTAAAGACAAAAAAATCAAGGAAAGAATTAACTCTTGTGTATGATATTAGCATCTCATTTCTGGAGAGGTTCTGTCTGTTAATATGAATCATAATAAGATGATTTGTCAGTAGATATATGCAGAACTTTTTATTCAAACCTCAGTATGTTTTATTTGCATATAAAGTGGCACATTTATACTGAACAATAACTAGCCCTGAAGGAGTGATATTTAATAGGAGAATACAATTATCCCAAGCAGGCCATAAACATTTTCTTTAGAGCAATGGCTACAGTTTAAGATCAGCTCATAATCACTCATGTAAAGTACCAGGCTATTACAAAACTGAGCTAGAGAAAAATTTAACCAAGAAAAATATTGTGGTTTCATTTGAATAAAATATCTATTTTCACTTATCTACCATTTTAGGAGTTATAAAGGTCAATGAGCTATTAAATTTTTATTTCAGATTCTCTGTGATGATCTCAAACAATTATTTTAAGTACAAATGTTAAGAAGTGTAAGTATTTTATTCTATACCATGTTAACCATCCAGAATAACTTTGTTTTTCAGCTAAGATGATGGCATTATATGAAAACTAGTTAGAATATATCTAGTTAATGACTCGAGTCTTTTGAAGTGGCCTCTTCAGGATGTCTTATCACATGCCTTATGTATCAATACCTTGGCACTATTTTTTTATTTTTGCATTTTTTTCTGATTAACTTTTTCCCCTTAATCTTTTAAGGAAATTATAGTTGATTTACAATGATATGTTAGTTTCAGGTGTACAACAAATTTATATATATATGTGTGTGTGTATGTATGTATGTGTGTGTGTATATATATGTGTGTGTGTGTATGTGTATATATATATATATATATATAAAATCTTTTTACATAAAGTGTATATATACATATATAGGTTTTTTCCAGTATAAGTTATTACAAGATATTGAACATAGTTCCCTGTACTATACTCTAGGTCCTTGTTGGTTATCTATTTTATACATGGTAATGTGCATATGCTCCTGATTTATCCTTCCCCCTGACATTGTTGCTCTTTCTACTGAGCATTTTTTTCTGAGATTTTTGGATGTTTTCTAAATAGCTATCATGTCTCAATATGTTACAAGTTATACATGGTCTTGCAAACAAACTAGAAAAAATAGAAGCTAACTTATTTTACCCCATCCTCCTCATTTTGGTAGAGGTATTATTTTATTAGGAATCAGAAGGCTTGGGTTATTAATTTGGCTTCTATCATTAATAAGATGGAAGACAATTCAATTCTCTTCTGTAGAACATTTTTTTAATATATTAGTTGATGCATTTGACCATTACTGAGCATTCCCCAGGCCAAGATTGCTAGAGACCTTGTCCCTTAACCCAAGATGGTGTGTGGTAATAACATCAAGGAAGTGTGTAGGCGAGAAGCGGAGAAGTGAGGACACTGAGGTGGAGAAGGGAGTCTGAACAAGTAATGAAGGGGCCTGGAGTCAGTCTTACAGAGGATAAGGAAGGACTGAGTCATTGATGAGATGTGAGAACAGTCACAGCCAATGCCTTGAGGTTACCTTGTCTGCTGGCTTTCAGAGAGAACTGTACTGAGAAGCCCAGGGAAGGGATGCTAAGTCACTTCAGTTGTGTCCGACTCTGTGCGTCCCCGTAGACAGCAGCCCACCAGGCTCCACCGTCCCTGGGATTCTCCAGGCAAGAACACTGGAGTGGGTTGCCATTTCCTTCTCCAATGCATGAAAGTGAAAAGTGAAAGTGAAGTCGCTCAGTCATGTCCGACTGTCAGCGACCCCATGGACTGCAGCCCACCAGGCTCCTCCGTCCATGGATTTTCCAGGCAAGAGTACTGGAGTGGGGTGCCATTGGGAAATCTAGACTGGATGGTGTGTAAGATGCCTTCAAGCCATGAAAATTGTAGGAATGTCTTCTCTCTTAAGGCTGTTAGATAATAATCCAACTTGTTTACTCTGCAAATGCTTCATGTCTATTGGTAACAACAGGACAGAATTTAGGTTTTAGATTTTCATTTAGGCCTGATTTTATGAGGCCTAAATACTAATGCTCTTTTTCTTTTCTTCCTTATCAAAGTTCACTTCCTTTATGTTTGTAAATAACTGCATTCTAATTGAGAATTCAGTGTCCTCTGCTCAGTCCAAGTTTGTTTGAATAAGGCCCAAAGTTTCTTTCATTGCTGGTCTACTCAGAGCCTTGGTATGGCCTTCAGTTTCTAACAAGATAAACTTGTTTGTTTGGCAAAAAGCTATGGAGTCACAAGACAGGCAGCCGACTATAAATGTTTCTTTTTGGTTTTTCTTTGGCCAACATCTGGACAACTCATTTTGAGCCAGTTTCTCAGCATATGTTCTGGAAATTCAATTTCAGTTGACAATGGGAAGTGAATTTGGCTAGTCTAAAAACGGCCTCGTTTTGGCCCCCAAGCCAGCGGGATTTCTGGCCAGAGTCTTCTGCTGCAGGCATGTCCCTAAGTTTTGGCAGTCCATGTCAGTCACTGGCAGGTCCATCTGATCAGATCATTCTCTGAAGGGGAATGGATGCCCTTCTTTGCCTGTGCAGAGAGCAACCATCCTTGTCCTTTTACACACAGCCAATCAGCAGTCCCAGAGTCATGAGGCTGGCATTGCCACCACCTGGGTGCTACCAGTGTCCCTGCCATACTGATGTGGCCACAGTCAGGAAGCCAGTCATCAGCATGTGCTTGGGTACACCCTAACCTTTCCTCCTTCTCTGGGGCCTCTGCCTCACACTCACTTGAAACAGGTTTGCTGCTTGTCTGTGCCTTGTAACCTATATCAAATTGTGTTTGGGACAGCTCTTGCCTTGGGAGTGGTGATGCCTCATCCATGTATCCATCCATCTATCCATCCACCCATCCCTCCCTCTCTGCCATCCATGTATTGAGTCGAGATGTATTTACTGAGCACCTGCTGTGTATCAGATACACATCAGATACTCCCTAGTGTTCAATATTAGGGAGACAGCAGGGACAGAACAAATATACATCACTGCCCTCTGGGTGCTTCCTTTCTAGTGTAGAAAACAGATTATAAAGAAAATGTGTAGAAGGTGGTGAGTGTTGAGAGATATGAAAGCAAAAGCAGGGAGAAGATACAGTGTGCTTACCTTGTGGAGTAGGGAAGGCTCTCCTTGGAGGAAAGATCTGAAGGGGAGGAGATGTGCCAGACAGAATCCAAGAAAAAGGGCAGGTTGTGGGGTGCTATCTCCACTCCAGAAGTGTGTCGTGTGTTACCCTGTGGATTACGGGAAGGCTTGGAGGAGTTTGAGCAGGAGAGTGACCTGATATGATTTACATTTTAACAACATCATTCTGGCTGTTCACAAAGGCAGGGGCAGAAGCAGGAGACCCATTTGGAGCCTGATGTAATAATATGGGTGGATCAGAATGTAGTAGTCGATATGGTGGGGAGTGGCAGGATTCTGAACATATTTTGAAGAGAAAGCAGACAAACTTTCATGATGGATGTGATGTAGGGGGAGAAAGGGAAGAGTCCAAGAAGATGCCAGGTCTGACCTGGGTCATGGCCAGGAGAGCATTGCCTGTCTGATGTGGAGAGGTTGAGGGGAGCAGGTGGAGGAGGCTGTGTCAGGTGTAGAGCACTAAGTCCTCACTGTGTGTCTTCCATGAAGCAAGACAATCATCTTAGACACGGGATATAGCTTTAGCTATAATATAAAGAATGTATTTATATTCTTTATATTAATATATATAAATATAAAGAAACAGCTTTAGCCAAATAGTATTGATGTTAAGAGTTAACATTCACCCAATGATGCCCTCACATGAATTTTATAGGATGGATGATTTTTTTTGATCATTATTATAATAAATAATTATTATAGATTTAATTAATACTTTTATAATTATTATAACGATATAGTTATACTTAGCTAATTAACTTTATAGTTATAATAATAATTAGCTATAATTGTTATAATGGTTATAATTGTTATTATATGTAGATGAGTTTATTATTATCAGTATTATAGCTACTATTACTACTTATAGAAGAAAACAAAAGTAAGACTCAAAGAAGTTAAATTACTAGCATAAAGTTCCTCAGTTAATGGGTACCAAGTTTTAAAGTTGGGACTTTCTCTCACTCACTAAAGCTGGGTTTTAAGTGGTTAAATGAGCCACACAGGCAGCAGCCTACAAAAGAAATGCAAGTGACTTTCATTTTTATTTTTATTCCTAAAGCCATCAAGCACTTGCTTTTGTTGCCCCTGGAGCTGTCAGCTGAGCTTTTTTCTGTTCAATCCATAGCTTTGAAATAATTGTCTTCTGTGTAGCAAGTTTCATGCTGGTTCTGGGGATTGCTGTTGCGTAAACACGAATATGCCCCCTGCCTTCTTACAGGTTACTCTTTACTTATAGAAACAAAGATGAAATTACAACTGTGATAAGTGATTCAGCGGAGAGGTCCGGGGAGTGGTGAGGACATTTAATGGAGGAATGTGACAGTCTGGGAAGGAGTGATGATTTAGCTGAACCAAGGCAAGTAGGAGCTAACTAGGCAAAGGGGGGTGGGAAGGGGGAGTCATTCCAGGCAGAAAGGACATGTGCAGGAAGAAACATTGCACATCCTGCGTCCCATCCCAGGATCTTAAAGAAAGTCTTGCCAATGGCTAACAAACATGTGAAAAGATGCTCAACATCACTCATTATCAGAAAAATGCAAATCAAAACAATGAGGTACCATCTCAGACTGGTCAGAATGGCTGCTATCAAAAAGTCTACACACAATAAATGCTGGAGAGGGTGAGGATAAAAGGGAACCCTCTTACACTGTTGGTGGGAATGTAAACTAGTACAGCCACTATGGAGAACAGTGTGGAGATTCCTTAAAAAACTGGAAATAGAACTGCCATACGACCCAGCAATCCCACTGCTGGGCATACACACTGAGGAAACCAGAATTGAAAGAGACACGTGTACCCCAATGTTCATCGCAGCACTGTTTACAATAGCCAGGACGTGGAAGCAACCTAGATGTGCATCAGCAGACGAATGGATAAGAAAGCTGTGGTACATATACACAATGGAGTATTACTTAGCTATTAAAAAGAATGCATTTGAATCATTTCTAATGAGGTGGATGAAACTGGAGCCTATTATACAGAGTGAAGTAAGTCAGAAAGAAAAACACCAATATAGGTATTAATGCATATATATGGAATTTAGAAAGATGGTAACGATGATCCTATATGCAAGATAGCAAAAGAGACACAGATGTAAAGAACAGACTTTTGGACTCTGTGGGAGAAGGTGAGGGTGGGATGATTTGAGAGAATAGCATTGAAACATGTATATTATCATATGTGAAATAGATCGCCAGTCCAGGTTTGATGCATGAAACAGGGTGCTCAGGGCTGGTGCACTGGGATGACCCTGAGGGATGGGATAGGGAGGGAGGTGGGAGGGGGATTCAGGATGTGGAACACATGTACACCCATGGCCGATTCATGTCAATGTATGGCAAAAACCACTACAATATTGTAAAGTAATTAGCCTCCAATTAAAATAAATTAATTTTTTTTAAAAAAGAAAAATCACAGATGGGTTTCTAAGTTAAAAATTCTCTTTCCTAAAAGAACTACAAGGGACAATAAAGTGGTGACTATTTTCTAGGTAGAGCAGCCATTTGATTTGGGTTGAGATACCTTTCTTTTCCTTTGGAATGTAATCTCAAGGGGAAAAACAATGCCTGACTGCAGGTCAACAAAGATGCACAAGAGTGGCTTCCAAACCCACTCATCGCCCAGGACCTTACAGAAAAATATTCCTGAGTCGATAAAATGTGGAAAAAATTATGACGCTTATGATGCTATTGGAAATTTGAACACTGACTGCATATTTGATAGTATTAAGTAATTATTGTTGTTTTAAGAAGAACAGTGATACTGTGATAAACTTTTTAAAAGATCCATACTGAAATATTGCAGATTCAGTCATATCTGGGATTTGCTTTATATTACTGGGGAGAAGAAAATGTAATGGGAGGAAAATAAATGAAACAAGATTGGCCATGAGTCAACAGCTAACAATAATAATAATAAAATAAAATCGAGAGAGATTAAAAAAAATTAGTAATAGATTAGTAAATATAACAAAGTTGCTTTATATGTTTTAAAGCTATACATAAGGGTTTAATGTATTAGTATTATTTTGAGCTTAGTAACAACCAACACTAGTTTTTAAAATTTGTCCTTTCTGCTTTGCTTTTTTCTTACTGCTATGTAGCAGTCCATTATTAAGTGTGTACATGTAAAATACATATATTTCATTGTTTAAAAAGAAAGAAAGTCTGTGCCACAGGGCCTCAATAGCAAGGAGTGGAGTGATGCAAAACAAAGGTTAGAGGTCACTAGGCAGGGTCAGACATGGAGAGCTCATTGTGGGTGACCAAGTAATTTGTCATCCAAACTGCGGCTCTTTTGAGAGTACTCAAATGTTAAATGGGGTAGTTCATTGGCACTCTGTGTGAGAACAAGGTCTGTTCTGGCCAAACTAGACTGATAGACACACTATTTATGAGCCAGCTTAAGGATTTTAGTCCTGTTGTAAGAGTTGATGGGAAGTAATGAACAGGTTTAGCAAAATGGAAAAGGTTGGCATAGTCAGATTTGCGTTGTAAACGATCACTCTGAGTTTAGTGAATAGCATTGTACCAGCATAGATTTCCTAGATGTTATGTTTGTGGTTATGTAAAATGTTATAGTAGGAAAGCTAAGTAAAGGGTACAGGAAACTCTGTGTTTTAATTTTGTAACTTCTTTTGAGTCTAAAGTTATACCTACTCTATAGCAGAGGGAATTCTACTCAATACTCTGTAATGGCTTACATGGGAAAAGAATTTAAACAAGAGTGGATATATGTATATGTATAACCGATCCACTTTGCTGTACTCCTGAAATTAACACAGTATTGTAAATCAACTATACAGCAATAAGAATCTCTTAAAAACAATTCAGTATATAAAGGGCAAAAGAAAAAAAAATCAAAATGAAAAAATAAATATTTAACTTTGCTTTCAGAGAGCAGATAAGAGATGGGCCAGTTGGAAACACAAAATTCAGAGATGAGGCTAGTTCTATAGGCTAGGCAGGAGTTGAGGACAAAGCAGTGTGGTGATGTTGAAGAGATAGTTAACATACAGAGCTAAAGATCTAAATGTAAGACCAGAAACTATAAAACTCCTAGAGGAGAACATAGGCAAAACACTCTCTGACATACATCACAGCAGGATCCTTTATGACCCACCTCCCAGAACATTGGAAATAAAAGCAAAAATAAACAAATGGGACCTAATTAAACTTAAAAGCTTCTGCACAACAAAGGAAACTATTAGCAAGGTGAAAAGATAGCCTTCAGAATGGGAGAAAATAATAGCAAATGAAGCAACTGACAAAGAATTGATCTCAAAAATACACAAGCAACACCTACAGCTCAATTCCAGAAAAATAAATGACCCAATCAAAAAATGGGCCAAAGAACTAAATAGACATTTCTCCAAAAAAGACATACAGATGGCTAACAAACACATGAAAAGATGCTCAACGTCACTCATTATCAGAAAAATGAAAATCAAAACCACAATGAGGTACATTTCACACCAGTCAGAATGGCTGCGATCCAAAAGTCTACACACAATAAATGCTGGAGAGGGTGTGGAGAAAAGGGAACCCTCTTACACTGTTGGTGGGAATGCAAACTAGTACAGCCACTATGGAGAATAGTGTGGAGATTCCTTAAAAAACTGGAAATAGAACTGCCTTATGACCCAGCAAGCCCAGTGCTGGGCATACACACTAAGGAAACCAGAATTGAAAGATACACGTGTACCCCAATGTTCATCGCAGCACTGTTTATAACAGCCAGGACATGGAAGCAACCTAGATGCCCATCAGCAGATGAATGGATAAGAAAGCTGTGGTACATATACACAATGGAGTATTACTCAGCCATTAAAAAGAATACATTTGAATCAGTTCTAATGAGGTGGATGAAACTGGAGCCTATTATACAGAGTGAAGTAAGCCAGAAAGAAAAACACCAATATAGTATATTAACGCATGCTGCTAAGTCACTTCAGTAGTGTCCGACTCTGTGCGACCCCATAGATGGCAGCTCACCAGGCTCCCCCGTCCCTGGGATTCTCCAGGCAAGAACACTGGAGTGGGTTGCCATTTCCTTCTCCAATGCATGAAAGTGAAAAGAGAAAGTGAAGTCGTTCAGTCATGTCCGACTCTTAGCGACCCCATGGACTGCAGCCTATCAGGCTCCTCCATCCATGAGATTCTCCAGGCAAGAGTACTGGAGTGGGGTTCCATTGCCTTCTCTGATACTAATGCATATATATGGAATTTAGAAAGATGGTAACAATAACCCTGTATACAAGACAGCAAAAGAGACACTGATGTATAGAACAGTCTTTTGGACCCTATGAGAGAGGGAGAGGGTGGGATGATTTGGGAGAATGGCATTGAAACATGTATAACATCATATATGAAACGAGTCGCCAGTCCAGGTTCAATGCACGATACTGGATTCTTGGGGCTGGTGCACTGGGACGACCCAGAGGGATGGTACAGGGAGGGAGGCGGGAGGAGGGCTCAGGATGGGGTACACATGTATACCTGTGGCAGATTCATGTTGATATATGGCAAAACCAATACAATATTGTAAAGTTAAAAAATTAAAAAAAGATACAGAGCCAACAGTCTCCTCTGGACACCGCAGTTCTTTATGCTCTCTGAGATGTCCCACCAAAGAGGATCCCTGGAAGAGAAGACGGGGGCACTGGGACTCCCCTTCTAACACACAGCTTCCCTCCTGTTAACTGCAAACTCTCCTCTTCTCAGGATGTCCCTGAAGTGGCAGGGAAAGGCAAATTCATTCATTCATACTAACATTATCTCTTCTTTATAGGGAAACAAAATGATGTTTCCCTAAACTGAAGGCCACAGAATAGGAATTGTAATGTTTGAACTTACCACAAACAAATAATTAAAATATACTCCCCTTTCTTTTTGTGGACAGAGAGAAGGCAGTAAAAAGGAAAGAGTTGACAGGACATTTTTAAATTAAGGCGAGGTCAAGAAGGATGTGTGCTCAAAATAAACTGCTTTTAGGGGGGAAAAAGTGCTTAAGAGTTATTTTTGGGAGAGAATATTTTTTTATTACTCCAATACCAGAAGACTTCTAAAAAGAAATATGTTAGTATTCACTTAATTTTCCATATTTGCTTGCATGGCTTTGGGGGTTTTCTAAACTGCAGTTCCTCTTTGCTATGTCTTCTTACTTCTTGTAACTCCTTCCCAACTAGGCAGAAGCTTACAGTCTTGATAAATTGCGTTTATTGGACATTGAACCTCGTTCATTCATCAGGAGGAAATTGTTTTCAATAGCATGGGTGGCAGGAATCAGGAAGAAAAGGAGATTACTGTGTTTTAGCAGAGTTAGAAACTGTATTTCTTGTGATCAAGAGCATACAAGTTGCAGTATGATATTTACGTGCCGGTTAGTGGTACCTCAGTGCCAGTGATGGGCATCTGGGGGGTGTAGGGAGGTGATGATACTGGCATGGCATCACTGTAACATCGCCTTTATAGTTTCCAAGAAGTATTTCCACCTAAAAAATAAGATGCAGATTTTGTGTTTTGTTATACTAGATAGATGAGTAAAATAAATGGATAGAAGTTTAAATATTGGAATGATCTGTAAACAATATTGTCCAAATAAAACTTTATGTAAGAATAGCCACTTGCTTGCAAGCTAGGTCGCTTCAGTTGTGTCTGACTCTTTGTGCCTGTATGGACTGTAGCCCGCCAGGCTCCTCTGTCCATGGGATTCTCCAGGCAAGAATGCTGAAGTGGGTTGCCATGCCCTTCTCCAGGGGATCTTCCCAATTCAGGATCAAACCCACATCTGTTATGTCTCCTGCATTGGCAGGTGGGTTCTTTACCATTAGCACCACCTGGGAAGCCCTAGCCTCTTGCTTATTAAATGATTGTATTCTAAAAGTCACTTATTTGAAACATGGGATTTTTTTTTCAGCTTTATTGAGGTATAACTGGCAAAGCAAAATTGTATATGTGTATTTATTTTGGTGAGAACACAGGATTTATCATCTTAGCAAATTTTAGGGAAATCCTGTCATTTGCAACAACATGGATGAACCGGGAGGACAATATGCTAAGTGAAATAAACCAGACACAGAAAGACAAACACTGCGTGATTCCACTTATATGGGGAACTTGAAAAAAAAGTCAACCTCACATTCTAAACAAACTTCCCCAGGATTTTCCAGCACCCTGGCTGACTCCACTTACTTCACTTCCTTGATTCCAGGTCATGGTTTGCTTTACTCCATCTCAGCTCCTACGTCACATCCTGAACCACCTTCAAAGTCACAGCGCAAGCATCCCACTCCCTGACCACAACCCCTCCCTTCTCAGATGACTTTGGCAAGTACCCTCTGCTTTATCAAGGCCTTCAGGTCTCTGATTCTCTCACTGCCTTTCCTGTCTTTTTTCCCCTTAATTTAATTCCTTTCAAAATAAATCCATACCTTCACCAAACAAATCAGAATGGCTTCAGGGTGTGGTCGTTTGGGGGTGTGGTTTGGGTGTTAGTATTTTTCAAAACTCCTTGGTGATTAGAATCTGTAGCCGGGTTGAGAACCGTTGCTCCCCCTCTGAATATCAAAACATTCAGTTTTCTAGTTAAGTTATGGATAAAGCTCTTTTAGTTCATTGATAAGTATTAAGGTGAACTTTATAACAGGATTATTTTGGAAGTAGCTACTCTTGCCTAGAAAATTCCATGGATGGAGGAGCCTGGTGGGCTATAGTCCATGGGTTTGCAAAGAGTTGGACACGACTGAGCAACTTCATAGCTTCAGAAACATGGAGAGATTAACAGGGGACTTCCAAATTTGTATTTTCATTCCTGACCTTCCCCAAGCTGTAGACTTTTATATATCCTGCTATCTACCTGATATCTCCATTTTCATGTCATAACTCTCACCTAAAATGACCTAAACTGAACTCCTGATTTTCCCCTCTACACTTGCTCTTGCCTCAGTATTCTCCATCCAAGCTATGGTGCCACCTAGTAGCTAATTCACTTATTCATCTAAGAGCTAAGCTTAACTAAAACATTCTTGAGATTACCTTTGATTCATCACTTACCCTCTCCCATCCAGTCCATCAGGGACTCCTGGTAGGTCTCCTTGTCAATTATATTCCAAACCTGAACATGTCTCATCACCCCCACCTCTGCCTCTCCAGATCACTTTCATCTCTTGTGGAAATTACCTCTGTGCCCTCCTGGTCAGTCATCATGTTTTCACCTTAGAAGAGAGCACATTCACTACAGTGCTGTTTCCTACTGTTTCTTCAGCAGCCTGACTGCTTCTTTAAAAATGTATTGGGTTAGCCAAAAAATTAATTTGGATTTTTAAAACAAGCTAACTTTTTGGCCAACCCAATAAATCGGGTCACAGCTCTGACCTTCTCAGAATTCTTTATTGACTCCCCATCTTATGCATACACGATTCAGATTCCTTCCAGTGCCCACAAAGTCCATGTGATCTAGCCCTTGCCTACCTCTCTTCTCACACTGGCCTTTCTGTTCCACAGACAGAAAAGATATTTCCTGCCTTAGGTCCCTGTACTGACTTTTTCTTCCTGACCCATCCCCAACTTCCTACTTCATGGCTTATTTTCTCTTCATTCGCATCTCTGCTTAAATGTCATTGGCTTAAGAATTTTGATCACCTTCCTAAAAGATCCACCATTCCATGCAGTACCTGGCCCCTTAACCATGCTTTGCTTCTTCATATCATATCCAGGCATGAGTTGGACCTGCCTTGCACTGTTCTACAGAGCTGACTGTATACAACATGTTGTCACACTGAATGTGACATCACCTTGGTAGTTTGAGGTTACCCAGAGTGGGAGTATTTATACTGTGGCAAAAAGTTACTAGCTTCCCTGATGGCTCAGTGGGTAAAGAATCTGTGCAATGCAGGAGACACAGGAGATGCGTCTTTGATCCCTAGGTCTGGAAGATCACCTGGAAAGGAAATGGCAAGCCACTCTAGTATTGTTGCCTGCGAAATTCCATGGACAGAGGAGCTACATCAAGTGCTCCCTCCCTGAAGCTTTTTGTGAAACATTTATACCACTGCTTCTGACTACCTGAATTCAGATCATAGACTTTGTGTGTTTGGTCTGACTCCTTCAGTAGAATTTAAGCTCCATGAGCACAGGGGCTTATGTTGGACTGCACCCCCAAGGCCTGTAAGCCCTATACTTGCCCACCCCACTGTGTGAGGCAGAAGGCAAGCAGGACATGGCAGCCTCACTGAGGGTGGGCTTGGGGGGATGGGAGTGTTACTAGTTATAGGGCAAATTGACCTCAGGTTGGTTTATTAGTTACTAGGGAAACCAGCAGAGGAGCAAGTCCCTTTGATAAACTATCAGAACAATCACTAGCTGGGGCCTGGGGCAAGTATATAGGTACATACTGAATAGGTTCTGTGCTTATGGAGGAAGATCAGTCATGTGAGTAGGGTGTAGGTAAAGCAAGGATGGGTCAAGCAGGGGGTGCACAGAGAGCAAGAGATATCCATCTTGGGTGGCCTGATCATATAACTTAGAGTACCTTTGGCCTATGGTCCTATTTAACTGTCTGTGAGAGTCCCTGGACACAGTTGGCATTTAATTAATCTTCATCAGCTGGATGGATGAGTGAAAGTCATATTTTGGTGGTCTCATCCCAATTTTCAGAAATGAATTTTTCAAAGGGTAGAATTTTTTATTTTCACTCCCTTATATTTTTCTTAAACTATTGATCTTTGCAATACTTCTCTGAGCACAGGTAGCATAGGTTCTTTTTCTTTTCTTTTTTTTTTACATATGATTTTCTTTTGCAAATGTATTTGTCATTTCCTACTAATACGATTTTTCTCTTTTATGTATCTGTCTAAATTAAACATGTCAGTTTTAGTAGGGGTGGGCTATTCTTCAGGGTCACCATAGATTCTGGAAACCCAGGAAAATGTACATAATGAATAGTATGTGGATGTGGATAAGACATCAGCCAGCATGTTTGGTGACATAACAAGTTGAATGCATTGTCCCCTATGAATAGCACTTAGTTCAATTCAATGGTCTGTGCCAAGGGGAAGGAGGATGGTCATTAACACAGCATGTCCGTCAATCACCACACCTGCATCTGTGATGCCTCACCTCGGAGGATTTGTGTCTCTAATTTTCACTGAATGAACCTTTGCATTTGTACCTGGGAAGAAGGAATCAAGAGAGTTTAGACCTGGTGAGCCTGCAGCCCATGTTCCAGGGTCACTTTCTCCCATCTTGCTTTGGAGATGATCTTCTCACCCATCTCTCATTGTTCTGACATGAAGAGGTTGTGTACCAGCCTGTGGGAACTGCTCTGGTAACCTCCTAGCTTGTCAAAAGCAGACACTGATTAATCACAAAATGGTGACATCTGTCCAAATGTCCCCTATATTTTCAGGCTCTGAAGTTACCTGAACCAATAACACAGTGACCTCTGGGTGTTTTGGGGTCTGAACACATTAGAGAACCCTTTTCCTAAAAGAAGTACACCGAGATGCAGGAGTGAAAGGATCCTCCCTGGCATGCATGGGGCAGACTTGGTGGGAGAGTGGGCAACATTGTTGAGCAATAGTCCTCAAACTTCTAGGGACTTCTCAAAGGACAAATTATCTTTGCAAAAAGCGTATGATCATAAGGCTGAATGAAGACAGACATCCAGAGTATCCAGGGCCTCCTGAGTGTGGCTCACACAGCCAGTTCTGGGAAGGATGAGGATTCCCATGGAAAGGAGTAGTTGGGAGGCAGGCTTGTCTCTTGTCTCCTCCTCATTGACCAAAGCACATTCTCCTCCCTTTGGGTCATCAAGGGTGACATTTGTCACAGTGTGGTCATGCATCTTCTGCATAACATCGTCTGTGATACTAGTTATACTGGGTTATACTAGGTTATACTAGGTTAATACTATACCAGGTTATACCTAGTTATACTAGGTTCCTGGGTCCCACCCTAGACCTACTGCATCAAAATCTCAGTAATGTTAGTTTTCTTCTCTTCTCCATTTCTTTTCCTGGAAGTCCTTTTAAAAAATAAGCTTAGACTCCTCTATTCTTCCATTCACCAATCATTGCTTCTAGTTACTAGATTGAATCTTATGAAGTTGCCAGTGTGGCTACATTTGAGCAGCAAAACTAGCAATTGAATGTAATCCTCAATCATGCTAAATTCCAGGCCCTGTCCCAGGTGCTGGAATGCAAAAACAAAGAAAATAATCCTTGACCTCAAAGCAATGATCCCCCAACTTTTTGGCAGGGGATCAGTTTTGTGGAAGACAATTTTTTCCTGTATAAAGGATATGGTTTGGGGTTTCACCTGCCTCTCGCCTCCTGCTGTGCTGTAAGGCTCATAGACTTCACTTTGTGGGTAGAGAAGCACATAGATGAGATAATCTAGTGTAGTTACGTGTGCAGATGCTGTTCTACTTAGCTGTTGGTAATTTTAAAATGACACTTAAGTACATGTATTCTGAAATATAGATAACTTTTAAATTATTTAGGTAGAGTCTCAGATGAGAGATTGAGAATAGGTTATTAAGGCAAGTTAGCATGGTACTCATTGCATTTGATGTTAAGAAGAAATCCCCATCCAAGAGAAGGATAATTTTCTGTGATAGGAACCCAATGATGGGGAGGATAAGAATATCAAGATCATCTGAGGGTCTTGTCTAGAGTTAAATATTTCTCATCTCATGACAGCGTGTGCTATTTTCCTCTAAGAAAGAGATCCCATTCCTCCACCCCTCTTAGAAGTACTGCCTGAGGGAATTGGTGAGGAGTGAGTCATAGCCTTCAGGTCTGTGCATACAGAGAAAAATATTGAGAACAACTCTCACTTCCAGAGTGACAAGTTAGAGGTTAGTGTTGGATTTGACCTAGTTGGTCATTATTTCTTGTGTTGTTATAGTTTGACATTTTTACCACGAAATATAGATTCTAATAAATGCCTTTTTTATGTAATAAATGAACATGGTTATAGGAGATAACCAGAAATAGATTTGAGCCAGTGATCTTCGTAATTTCATCTAGAAGTGGATAGCAATTAATGGAGTTGACAAGAGTTTGGGGAGGGGGGACTGTGAATATTTAGAGTGGTTTCGATGAAGTACGAGACATGAACACGTCTAAATAAAACTACTTTGACGATGTTCCTCGGGAAGTCTAGAACAGTGATGCCCCTGAGGAGGTGTGTTAACTGAGTCATGAAGCAAATAGGAATGCACTGAGGCATAAGCAATGGAAAATGTAGGTGTTAGAATGCCTTCTTCTCCAAATGTACTTTAAGATCCAGATTTATCCCATTCTTCTGAAAAGCAATCTGTCTACTCCAGCACACTATCTCTGAATTCTTAGACCCTTCACCATTTTACATCACTCAAGTGATGTTTATTAAGGTCATTGTTATGGACCAGCTACTTCCTCTTTCTTGGCTTGTCAGATAGATTGTGAAGCTCTTCTTTTCCCACACTTTGTCAAGGAATATCCAAAGTCACTTTCGTTAAGTGAAAGAATTAGATTACATAGAATCCAACTTAATGCAAAATAAAATCTTAATAAATACTTGTAGAATATAGAGAGAAGAGGAAGTAAAGAAGTGGGCTAGGACTCCCAATGTCTAAAATCCCATGAGTTTTTTTGGTAAAACTTAGTTTGGCTAGAGAAAAAGACTTTTGAGGGTCACATGAGGTCTTTGAACCTTCTTTAAGATGAAGAGAATAAGAACTGTTTTTCATTCCCAAAGTGACAGCTAGAATATATTGTCCTCAGTTTTTTTTAAAAGGCACTTACCACCAAACTATTAAAAAAATTGCTTGTCAGCTTCACACAGTTGTGAGTAAGTTGGTATTACTGTGATTTGGTCTATTTTCAAACACTTGTTCTTTTCATGAAAAGCCAGATTTTGTCTGTGTGTATGTGTGTGTGTGTGTCTGTCAGCTGATATAATTAAAAAATACAATAATTTGTTGACCAGGGAATATGTATGTTAGGGGGTACAAATTGGCTTTCGAACCGCAGGAAGCTAAAATAACTAGAAAAATGTTCAGCAGTGGAAATTGGATTTGTTGTTAAAACCAAACATTTAAAATTAAAGAGATTCCCAGAATCATAGCTGGTATACACTGACACTCTTCATTTTTTTTTTCTTCAAATTGTATGGCCTACTTATGGACAGAAGTACAAGTATTGGTGAAAGAAAATGAGATTAGTATTTTAAACGACAAGCTATTCATCCCCAAATTTGATATGTGTAACACTTTATCAATTGCTAATTACAAACTGAAGAATCACGTTGTCAAGAGTATCTTCTCCGCTCTGGCTCTAGATTTTCTTAATTATCCCCTCCCCTCTGACACACACACATTATTGAGTGGAAGTCTATCTGTCTTGGTAAAAAGAAATGAACGGCTGCCTTTGAGCATGCTATGATGTTTGGTTAAAATATGGTTACTCCAGCTGTGGTCCTAACAGTCCAGCCCACTTGTCCAATTAGTTCCCCTTCACACACATAAACATTCTTAAATGTCAAAAGTTAAGGAATTCTTAGTTCCTTCTTATTCTAAAGTCCAGGCCTTCAAAGACCAAAGCAACTCACTGTTTATATGCCTTATTAAAAATAGCTCTGGGGCATGAATTCACAGCCCAGGGGACCTGTTTCATAGAATTTTTTTTTCAATGACTTAACCTTGTGTTCTTTTTTAAGATCAAAAGAGGAAAAGTTCCACAAAATTCTCATTATTTCTAGGAGATTCTCTTTTGTGGCAGAGTTATTTTTAAAAATATACACAACTTAGAGTTTCTCTCTGTTGCTAAAGAGACTTGAGGGGGGAGAAAGAAACAAAGATGGGTAGTTCAGTTCTTAAGAATTTATATTATATTAGTGACTTCAGTTTTTTCCCCTGCATATAATGATAGCCGGAACAGACAGAAAGGGAAAAGTGTCCTTGTGTGTTAAAGAAGCTTATGTGTCAGAGCACCTTTGCTTGCAAAGAAGGAATACACTGAAGTAATGTAGGAATTCATGGGTTCTTGTCTTGATGGCACCACTAAACACTAAATAAATCTTGTGGTTTAGCAAAGCAGTTATTGTCTGTGTTTCCTCACATATCAAACAGTACTCATTTGTATTACCTTTGCTGAAGACCGAAAAGAATTAATCAGTCATATAGTAATAGGATTTAATGTCTCAGGATGAGAGCTGCATATGAGACTGAGGTGCATTATCCAGGTTGCTAGCATTTGAGTCAAGACCTGCTTATGTAGCTTACTCTATTATTAACGAGCTGGAATACAATGACATTCCATGTGTATGCATTCTTCTCCAGGCAGAATTTCATTCTCATTAGCAAGAACTGGTATGTCTTTGTCTTTGAACATGTATTGGTATCTGTAGAGAAGAATACGCTATCACTTTGTGCAGACTTCCCTGCGCTGTTTCACATCATTCACACCAAGTGCCTGTGAGGAAAAATTGCTACATTTTTTTTTAACCAAATTGTTCAATTTAGAAATTTGATTAAAACCAACAAAAGATTCAATAAACCCATGTAATTCAGTTTTCCTTCCATCATGCCCTTTATATGTTCCAAGAATTTTTACTATACCTTGCTAATATTAAAATCTAGACTTCTTGAAAATTTGGTTGAAACATTTGGGCTGGATGGAATAGAACATGTTTAAACATATGAGTGTAACATATATCAGTGTTTGTTTATAGTCTAGAATATATGTTACCAACTTTGAGGGTAAGATTTTCTAAGGATGTACATTCTCTGCGCTAACATGAAATTCTTCCTGAAAATGGTTCATCCTACCCAAGGATGTTGATTAGTGGAATAATGAGTATAATAGGGACTTCCCTGATGGTCTAGTCGTTAAGACAGTACACTTCCACTGCAGGGGCACAGGTTCAATCCCTGGTTGGGGAACTAAGATCTCACATGCCCTATGGCATGACCAAAAAAATAGAAAAAAAAAAATACTGTATTTGTTTGTCCAGGCTGCCATTACAAAGGTCCACAGACTGAATGGCTTAAGCAACAGAAATAGGTTTTCTCACAGTTCTAGGGGCTGAAGTCAAGGTGTTGGCATAGTTGTTTTCTTCTGAGGTTTCTCTCTCTGGTTTGCAAATGGCTGCCTTCTGGCTCTGAGCTCTTGCTGTTGTCTTCTGTGTGTACATGTGTCTGATGTCTCTCTCTCTCTCTCTGTCTCCAAATCTCTTCTTCTGATAAGGACACCAATCACATTGGATTAGGGGCCACTCAAAAGATTTTGTTTTCACCCAGTCACCTCTTTGAGGGCCCAGTGATATCTAGATACTGGGAGTAGGTGTGAATTTTGGTGGGACACAATTCAGCTCAAAACAATGAGGAAAATTCTTTCTACATCAGTCTTCTTTGAATCCATTCCTGTAACAGAGACACTGAGCAGAGTATTAATGCAGACCTCCAGTTTACCAACTATCTCTTCCATAAACCTGTATCTTAAACTAAGCTGCCTTGAATGTGAAACATCAAGGAGATGAAAAATCTCAGGTTGATGAAGCCTCCTAAGGCCAGAGTAGTTTAGATCAAGTTCACAGAACACAGCTAAACAATGGCAGAGCCAGGCTTAAAACGCAGGTATGCTGAACATGAACTGAATATGTGAAAATCGCTCAGTTGTGTCTGACTCTTTGTGATCCCATGGACTGAGGCCTGCCAGGCTCCTCTGTTCTTGGAATTCTCTAGGCAAGAATACTGGAGTGGGTAGCCATTCCCTTCTCCACAGGATCTTCTGAACCCAGGGATCGAACCCAGGTCTCCCACTTTGCAGGTGGATTCTTGACCATCTGAATCACCAGGGAAGCCCTTGGACTGAATATGCTGCATGGAAAATAAAAACTGTCCATCATGTTGACATAAGATGCATCCCTTACAATAAGGAAATAAAGAAGATTGGGTGTAGGAGAGGGGAGCAGAGAGCACAGTTGAAAAGAGGCCTGGCTTCAAGTACAGTCACAGAAGTTTGATGGCTTATGACAAGAACCTCTAAAGGCTCTGACAGTTTTAGTTGTTTGGTATTTATGATAACAATGCCACTCATGCTTCTCTAATAGACACCTGGGGTCACGGGGACAAATCAGGTGATGCTGTTTAATGAACGCCTCCTCTGCTCCTCGAGCTGAGAGACCCAGGGGGACTGTGCTCTGCCTGATGGAGGCCCACTGCCTGTCACTTTTAGAGGTGGAGTCAGTTTTATCAGCTCTTCCTGAGGCAAAACAGAAGTTGTTAACCTGAGCAGCATAACCCTTCATTCCACAAATGAGGTATTTCAAGGCCAGAGTGATGGGGAACTTATTCAAATCTCCCAGCTCATCATTAGCTGATCTGAAATTAGGATTCTCACCCTGTCCCACTGAGTGGTTCTCTCTTTCACTTCAATTCACTAGCTCCATTAATATATATGAAACTGTTGTATGTCTCTTTTCTTCAAACACATCTTTCATTCTGTATTTTTTTTTTTTTTTTACATTTTCCTCTACAACTCACTATGGTGTAAAAACCAGGGGAGGGCATTCACTTGGTTTGAAACATTGCTAAGATGATCGTGCCAAAGGGCACAATTATCGTGGAGCTCAATCCTTGTGTTAAAATGTATTTATGTAAACTGTTTGCATTTAGGGGGTTAATGGACAGAAGAAAATGTGAACTTTTGAACCAACAGATCTGAGTTTGAATCTCAACTCAGCCACTGACAACTATCTGATTGATAGAGCACAAATCACTTTCCTTCTCTGAGCCTGTTTCCTTATCTGAATAGTAACTACCTAGCCAGATAACTATAAGGAACAGAAAAAATAAAAAAAAAAAAAAAGAAAAAATATATATGTTTTACTGAGTTTCTTAAAGTATTCTTTAACTCGTTTATTTCTTTATTTATTTTTGGCTGCTCTGGGTCTTCGTTGCTGTGTGCAGGCTTTCTCTAGCTGTGGTGAACAGAGGCTACGCTCTGTTGTGGTCCACAGGCTTTGTGGTGGTTCTCTTGTGGAGGATAGGCTCTAGGCATGCAGGCTTCAGCAGTTGCAGCTCACGAACTCTAGAGCATGTGGGCTTCAGTAGTTGTAGCACATGGGCTTAGTTGCTCCGGAGCACATGGAATCTTCCCAGACCAGGGATTGAATCCATGTCCCCTCTATTGGCAGGTGGATTCTTAACCATTGGACCATGAGGAAAGTCCTATTTTATTGAGCTTAATGCCAGGTACACCCAAGACATTCAGTAAATGGGACCTGTCTCTTCCCTACTTTCTCATCAAACTCTAAGAAATAATGGCTGGATTAGTAAAAACAAGATACTGACTTTCCAACCCTCTGTGTTGATTGAAGGCCTACACCTCTTCATTCCTGAGAATGTCAGATACCTAAGACTATAAAATGGAGGAATTTCTACCTCCTTGAGTGCTAACAGATATAATAATCAGCAATGTTGTCTCAAGAGGAAAATGTCTTGACAAACACCAAATACTATATAAGGCATCTAACCTGAAGCCTGACCAGCCATTCATTTTGCTTTAAGAAATTTATACCTCAACTTTTCTACTCTGATTAGCTTCTAAAATCAATTTTTTTTGGAATAGAAATGGAAAATAAAATATCAGTTCTAATTACTTCACTTAGCAAAGTAATTCGTAAAGATAGTAATAATTTTCATAATTTGCAATTGATTACAATAATAATGGGAAAAGTGAATAATTATTTAAACTCAGCTTTTAAGGGATCTTTTTACTACAACACAGAATATGCAAAAATGAAGATATGTATGCACAATCAATATATCATTAGGCTAAAATTGTTATTTAAGTTTTTTATGGCTCCTTGTTCTGTGCATTTTTATAGAGCAAGTGACAGATTTAAAATAAAGCAGATTTATAGTACAGGTAAAATATATATAGGATTAAGGGGCTTTGTGTAATTGCTTTCCTTTCAGTGACACACCCAGGTCCCAAGTGCCAAACTGATTTCCAGTTCTTTCCGTACGTGAATTATAATAATTATAATATTTACAGTGTGTGTTCTTCCAACTAAAGAAGGAAGAGGTGTAATGGTCCCAGCTAGAGCACCAACTAGTGGTGAATAGGAAGAACTGCTAGCAATTTAGGAGCTAGTGCTGGAGGAGCCTGGTAGGCTGTAGTCCATGGGGTCGCTAAGAGTTGGACACGACTGAGTGACTTCACTTTCACTTTTCACTTTCATGCATTGGAGAAGGAAATGGCAACCCACTCCAGTGTTCTTGCCTGGAGAATCCCAGGGACGGGGAAGCCTGGTGGGCCGCCGTCTATGGGGTCGCACAGAGTCGGACACGACTGAAGCGACTTAGCAGCAGCAGCAGCAGCAGCTGTGCTTAGTGGCGCAGTTGAGTCCGACTCTGTGATCTCATGGACTATAGCTGCCAGGCTCCTCTGTCCATGGGGATTCTCCAGGCAAGAATACTGGAGTGGGTTGCTATGGCCTCCTCCAGGGGATCTTCCCAACCCGGGGATTGAACCCATATCTCCTGCATTTTAAGTGGATTTGGGTTATATTTCTGTTGGGAAAGTTAATCTCTTTGAAGTAATTTTTTTTTTTTAGCTTTAAGAGTAAGACAGGAAGAAAACTATAACACAGTGATTATAACTCAGAAAACATATTGCCTACATTTGAATCCTAGCTCCGTTGAAGTATTCCACAGATACCATAGGTTGGGCCAGTTACTCTACCACCCCGTCCCTTGGTTTGGGCACTTGTAAAATGAGGATGACACCAATACTTACACCATTCAGCCACATGAAACTTAAGGAACAGACTTTTGGGAAAACACTTAGCATAATGCATGTCACATAATTAGCACCCAGCAAGTGTTTGCCATTATTATAGAAGACAGTGAGCAACTACAAGGTAATGAACATGTGTTTGGGTTTTTCTCTACATCTTTGATTAACTGCAGAGACCCCTTTCAGCCAGGGCTGAAAGAAGCTGTTCTTTCCTACCAATATGAAAAATCTAATATCAGGAAGCTATTTCCTGCACTTACCAGTGTGAGGGGCACCCTAATTCAAGAGTTTTGCTAATTACTTTCTGGCAAAGCATCTGGTGCTCCATGCTTGAATTAATGTACACAACAGCCCTCTTGAACAGAACAGTATGAATGGGGAACAACTTGATAACAAAGTCAGTTCTCTGTGGCTTTGTACAGGGAGAATTTCCTTCCTACAATTGAAGTAATTTTATTTTTATGTACAATAATGTGGAGAAATTATAAAAGGCAATGTGAAGTGACAGAAGAAGCGTGGACTTGGGAACTAGACAGTTGTGGGATTGAATCTCCACTCAGCCATTCATTACCTTGTGACCTCAAATAAGTCATTAAATACTTGTGAGCAATCACTTTAAAATGGGGGTAGTAAGAGCTACGTGCTGGGAAGATTCAATAAAATAAATGATGAACATAAGGTGTCTGGCATCTATCACATGGCATGCCCTTCATGACAAATAATTCTCACCACCACCACCGAGAGCACTGCTGTGTCAATTCAGTCCTCAAAGGGAATGGCTAATCCTTACATAATGTCAGCTTTACAAGTATTAATTTGTATGATTTTCTTGAAATCCATATGAAATAAGAATCATCATTTGGTATTATACCCATTTTGCAGATAAGGAAATTGATGCACAGAGTGCTGAGGACTTAACCAAGGTCAAAGATACCAGTGAGTTGTAGAACCAGACTTTGAACCAAAGCAAGATAATGCTAGCATCCATACTCATAACCACTAAAATAAACTAACTTTCAAGGGATTGGTCACTGACTTTCCTCCCCTGCATCTCCTTTGAATCCCTTCTATAAGACTGGTCATGCTATGGGGTACCTGGTTCATATATGTATATGCCTGTCTGCCTGGGAGGCTACAAGTCTCGTCTTGTGCCTCTGTCATATTCAGTTCCTCAAGGCACCCAGTTAGTCCCTCACTATGTATGATGACCAACGAATAGTATAAAAATTGAGGCAAAGAAGATTTTTAAAACTTTCAAAATTTGTCTACAGTTTTAAAGTTTATTTTCCATTTACAGTTACTGCAAAATATTGACTATATTCCCTGTGTTGTATAATATGACCTTGAGCCTCTTATACTGAATAGTCTGTGCCTTCCCTCCCCCACTGCACTGTCCCTTCTCTTTTCCCTCTTTCCACTGGTAACCACTGGTTTGTTCTCTATGAGTATGCTTCCTTTTTGTTACATCCACTAGTTTGTTGTATTTTTGAGATTCCACACACAAGTGATATCATACGGTATTTTTCTTTCTTTCTTAATTATTTCACTTAGCATAATGCTCTCCTAGTCCATCTATGTTGCTGCAAATGGCAAAATTTCATTATTTTTTATGGCCAAGTAGTATTTCAGTGTGTGTGTGTGTGTGTGTGTGTGTGTGTGTATACCATACCTTTATCCTTTCATCTGTTGATGGACACTTAGATTGATTCCATGTTTTGGCAATTATGAATAATGCTTCTGTGAACATTCAAATCAGATCAGATCAGTTGCTCAGTCGTGTCCAACTCTTTGCAACCCCATGAATCGCAGCACGCCAGGCCGCCCTGTCCATCACCAACTCCCGGAGTTCACTCAGACTCACGTCCATCGAGTCAGTGATGCCATCCAGCCATCTCATCCTCTGTCGTCCCCTTCTCCTCTTGCCCCCAATCCCTCCCAGCATCAGAGTCTTTTCCAGTGAGTCAACTCTTCGCATGAGGTGGCCAAAGTACTGGAGTTTCAGCTTTAGCGTCATTCCTTCCAAAGAACACCCAGGGCTGATCTCCTTCAGAATGGGCTGGTTGGATCTCCTTGCAGTCCAAGGGACTCTCAAGAGTCTTCTCCAACACCACAGTTCAAAAGCATCAATTCTTCAGCGCTCAGCCTTCTTCACAGTCCAACTCTCACATCCATACATGACCACTGGAAAAACCATAGCCTTGACTAGACGAACCTTGGTTGGCAAAGTAATGTCTCTGCTTTTGAATATGCTATCTAGTTTGGTTATAACTTTCCTTCCAAGGAGTAAGTGTCTTTTAATTTCATGGCTGCAGTCACCATCTGCAGTGATTTTGGAGCCCAGAAAAGTAAAGTCTGACACTGTTTCCACTGTTTCCCCATCTATTTCCCATGAAGTGATGGGACCAGATGCCATGATCTTCGTTTTCTGAATGTTGAGCTTTAAGCCAACTTTTTCACTCTCCTCTTTCACTTTCATCAAGAGACTTTGCATGTATCTTTTCAATGGAATTTCCGGGTCCAGTGGTAATTCTAGTTTTAGGTTTTTTGAAATGGCTCCCTACTGTTTTCTCCAGTGTCTGAGGCAAAGGAGATTTGAGAAGATCTATCTCTCTGGGCACTCTTGTCTCATGGTATTGAGCAATGCAGCCTGATTGACTCTGAGAACTGTTTGAGACAATTTATGGAAGGTCTCGAAGGAAAATGGTGCATTGCCACCATTCCTGACTCTACCGCTAATTCAGTGGTGTGGGCAAAGTGACAGTGTGTGGCTAAGATAGAGAACTGTTGTGGACAGGAATGATCATGTGTGACTTCGCTTGATTTCTGTGTGACTTCACTTCCATACTATTATTTGTTGAGTTCCACAGGGTCATGGCTATGCCTAGTTATGGGAGGAAGGAGAGAACATTGACATTCATGGTAATGCCTTAAGGGCAAAGGGAGCTTCAAACTCAAGCCAAGAGACTCCAGTGCTTGTGCTCTTCCAATGTACCATGTGCTCATCGATAAACTCTACAAACCCCAGGAGCCAGGTTTTATCTAAAACAGAAAAGATAAATATTTGGATCTATATATTGCCAGGAGAAATATCAATAACCTCAGATATGCAGATGACACCACCCTTATGGCAGAAAGTGAAGAGGAACTAAAAAGCCTCTTGATGAAAGTGAAAGAGGAGAGTGAAAAAGTTGGCTTAAAGCTCAACATTCAGAAAACGAAGATCATGGCATCTGGTCCCATCACTTCATGGGAAATAGATGGGGAAACAGTGGAAACAGTGTCAGACTTTACTTTTCTGGGCTCCAAAATCACTGCAGATGGTGACTGCAGCCATGAAATTAAAAGACACTTACTCCTTGGAAGGAAAGTTATAACCAAACTAGATAGCATATTCAAAAGCAGAGACATTACTTTACCAACAAAGGTTCGTCTAGTCAAGGCTATGGTTTTTCCAGTGGTCATGTATGGATGTGAGAGTTGGACTGTGAAGAAAGCTGCGCACTGAAGAATTGATGCTTTTGAACTGTGGTGTTGGAGAAGACTCTTGAGAGTCCCTTGGACTGCAAGGAGATCCAACCAGTCCATTCTAAAGATCAATCCTGGGTGTTCTTTGAAAGGGCTGATGCTAAAGCTGAAACTCCAATACTTTGCCCACCTCATGTGAAGAGTTGACTCATTGGAAAAGACTCTGATGCTGAGAGGGATTGGGGGCAGGAGGAGAAGGGGACGACAGAGGATGAGATGGCTGGATGGCATCACCGACTCGATGGACATGAGTTTGAGTGAACTCTGCGAGTTGGTGATGGACAGGGATGCCTGGCGTGCTGCGATTCATGGGGTTGCAAAGAGTCGGACACGACTGAGTGACTGAACTGAACTGAACTGAACTGATACATTATCACCCCTTGCTTTTTTGTCTCAAGCAATTCTGAAATGAATTAACCACCTTTCACCTATAAAACTTGGAACTGCTAGAATAATAGAATTTTTACTTACAGAACTAGCTCTGGGAAGACTGAAATGTAGAGGCTTTGTGTTCATTCTTCTAGTGACCAATTAGGGAAAATTCAGAGATCAATGGCAAATTTTAGGCTCCTAATTAATTATTCTGCAGAGAGTTGGCAAGGAGTCCCATTGATGGTAATATTGGGCTGTTACCCAATTTTACCTCTTCAGAAAAAACCCAAATGAACTTTTTAGTCAATCCAATAGAAACTCCATTTTTTGTTTTTTTAGTTTTGTTCTTACCAGAATTTTCTCTCAAAGGAGAACCATTTAGAGAAGTGTTGTCAAGTGGTCCACCTATATAGTGATGGGTTCCCTCATGAAATGCTCAGCCCACAGCCCAGGGTCTATCCCTGAATTGGGTATTGACATGCTGTCTAATTCTGAGCAGGTCATGGAACCTTCCACCTCAGGGCTCCATCTGTAAAGTGAGAGAAAGATTACAGTCTTCCCTCAGAAGGAAAAAAAAAAAATTAACATAGTAAAAGAAGCACTTCAATTTTGACTCTGGAATTCTAGAGGCCAAGAGTATATGCATGAATATAAATTTCTTTTTACCTTAATCATTAACCTCATAGTCCCTAAAACTTTTTAAAGTTATGTACAGTGGAGACATTTTCTAAAATGTTCAATTCTTAAGCATAAACACGCCCATATCTTTGTATGATAACTGTATGATCATTGCCCAAGGGTCTTGTGAAAATTTATTCTTTTAAAAAATATTTTATTGAAGTGTAGTTGGTTTACAATGTTTAATTTCTACTGCACAGCAAGATGTACAGTTATACATATATATGTATATTCTTTTTCACATTCTTTTCCATTATGGTTTGTCCCAGGATGTTGAACATAGTTCCCTGTGCTGTACAGCAAGACATTGTTGTTTATCCATCCTAATAATTTCCATTTGCTAATCCCAAACTTCCATCCATTGCTCCTCCGCCTCTTTCCCCCCTGGGCAATCACAAGTCTGTTCTCTACGTCTGTGAGTCTGTTTTGTAGATACGTTCATTTGTGTCATATTTTAGGTTTGACATATAAGTGCTATCATGCAGTATCATGTCTTTCTCTTTCTGACTTACTTTGTTTAGTATGACAACTTCTAAGTCTATCCACAGTGAAACTGTGAAAGCTGTTCAGTTGTGTCTGACTCTTTGCAACTCCATGGACTATAGCCTGCCAGGCTCCTCTGTCCATGGAATTCTCCAGGCAAGAATACTGGAGTGGGTAGCCATTCCCTTCTCCAGGAGATCTTCCCAACCCAGGGATCGAACCAGGATCTCCTGCATTGCAGGCAGATTCTTTACCAGCTGAGCTTGCAGGGAAGCCACAAGGTCTATCTATCTTTGTTGCTGTAAATGGCATTTTTCATTCTATTTAATGGATGAGTAATATTCCATTCTCTGTATATGCCACATCTTATTCATCCACATATCTGTTGAGAGATGTTTAGACTGTTTCCATGTCTTGGCTGTTGTGAATAGGGCTGCTGGGAACATAGGGGTGCCTGTACATTTTCAAGTTATAGCTTTGTCTGAGTATACACCAGGAAAGGATCTGCTGGATCATATGGCAACTCTATAAAAACCCTTTCTTTATATAAGAAGCTAGATAGAGGCTGAACCACTGAGATTACTGACTCCAGAAAAAACAATGAATTTTGTTTCTTTAGCTGAAATGGGAATATGCTCTTGAACATCTTATTCTCTCTTCTAAAAATGAGGTAATAAAACTGATTCTGGTTAGTTGGGTACATCAGTTCCATTGGATTCTGGTTAATATAGACTTGGTGCATTTATTTAGAATGAAATGCTTCACTTGGTTCTTGGTAGTGTTTACAAGGCAATTTCTCTAGCACAGAGAGGCAAAGGTGCGTTAAAAAATAACTCAGGTGAAAATGGTATATTGAGCGTGTTTTGCTGGAGCACTTGACCCTCAAGCTTAGAAACTCAGATGCTCCATTAGGTGCAAAGTCCAAGGTAACACTCTGAAGTTTCCCTGAAGACACATGTCTTATTATCACCCAGAACCTCCTTCAGGACTGTTCAGATATAGAGGAGTTAGACAGGGGTCCACACATGTGACACATATATGAGCTTTTAAACAAAACTGCCTGTAAAAGGAAGAGATGTTGTTCCTGACAGCATC
Organism: Bos mutus; assembly: GCF_027580195.1. Taxonomy (NCBI): domain Eukaryota; kingdom Metazoa; phylum Chordata; class Mammalia; order Artiodactyla; family Bovidae; genus Bos; species Bos mutus. Next base: position 71,766,083 of record NC_091618.1, on the reverse strand, counting down.
TGCTCCCAACAGCTGGGAACAGCCCAACCTCTTCTCCAGGGCTGCTGTCCTCAAACTAAATGAGCAGGAAAGGAAAGTCAGTATGTTATCGTCCCAGTCATTGTGCGTCGCTTTGTGCGTGGGAATGCAGTGTGTTCCCTGGAGGGACGATTGTAGTACTTACTGGAAGGGCAGTGTCTGCTGGCAGCTTTCCACACCCTTAATGGGCACCACAGGTGACATCAACCTGCCGCCCAGATGCCATTGCGAAGGCTAAGCCACTTAAAACCTGGGTTGGCTGTTTATGCACTTCAGTGGGAAAGCAGTGCCCAAGCTGTCCCCAAGATTTAACGAGGACACAGTAATTGCTTTCCTTTCAACGACCAGCAATGCATTTGCCACTGTGGAGTAAAGCACATGGCTGCTCGTAGTCATAACAGGAGCGGCAGGAGAGAAACGCAGGAGGAAATAGAAAATGTCAAAGAGCTCAGGGCTGAAAATTGCATTTTGCAGATACTATTAGGTGCTGCCAGGAGAGAAAATGAAAATGCTAATTGATAGATTTAGTTATGTTTTGTTGTCTTCAAGTTTCTGAGTAAGTCATCAGGTGATTTTAATCAGGTGAAATTTAATCATTAATATAAAACTTTTGAGAAATCCATCAATTGTTTGTGATTCATCATTTATCCTCTCCACAAAGATGTCTTAAATGACTGTACCCTGCCGGCAAGAAAAGGAGAAAGAGAATAAATATTTCTATTAAGAGCAAGAACTGATAATAAAAGTTAATATGTACAACACAAGAATATTTGTAAAAATTTTTGTATCAATTTTGAAGACACTATCCTTAGGATATATTTTATATTTTACTTAAAACTATAGCCACATACATAGACACACACTTATGCAAACATATTTATCCAGGGTCTCTTAATTTGTAAAATGAATATAATAATAGTACATGCCCAACTGGGCTGTATGTGTGTATCTGTGTGTTTGCACGGCTTAAATAATATCTGTGTATAATATAGAGTATAATGTTTAACTGCCACATGGTGTAGAAAGCAATACATCAAAATAAAGTTATAAGTAAGAGACTTTCAATGTATTTTTTCTTTTTGTTATGACATAAAACATGTCCTTTAAAAAATATGGATTGATGTATTTAGAAAGGAAAAAAATATAGCTGTTTTCTTGCCCATATTCCCTTCCAAGGTTGGAGAATAATGCCAGTATATTATTGTACTCTCTGTATTTTTCATAGCATCTTAGACACTGCCCTTTCAGGTCAAATGTTAGGTGCTCAGGGTTAAATGAAGCCCTTTACACAACACAGATTCCTCAGATTTATTTCAGACCCATGCATTAGAAGAGCAGGATCCATATTTTGAGACTCCACAAGTGATGCATGACACTGGACAGAGCACCCACAGGCAGTTGTGGATGGTCACTCCCTTCCTGCACATTCAGAGAACGATGTGTGGGAACTGGATTAGTCTAGGCCACCATTATGTGTGTGCGTGCTCAGTCATGTCCAGCTCTTTGTGACCCCATGGACTATAACCTGCCAGGTTCCTCTCTGTCCGTGGGATTTCTCAGACAAGAAGACCTGAGTGAGTTGCCACTTCCTTCTCCAGGGGATCTCCCCAACCCAAGGATTGAACCCACGTCTATTGCATCGCCTTCATTGACAGACACGTTCTTTACCACTAACGCCACCTGGGAAGCCATTACAAAGTACCAAGTACCACAGGCTGAGTGGCTTCAACAACAGGGATTTATTTTCTTACAGTTCTGGAGGCTAGAAGTCCAAGGTCAAGGTGTGGGCAATGTAGGTTTCATTCTGAGGCCGTTCTCCTTGACTTGTAGACAGTGGTCTTTCCCTGATGTCTCCACATGGCCTTCCCTGTGTGTGTGCTCTAACCTCTTCTTACAAGGATGCCAGTCATATTGGATTAGACCCATGCTAATAACCTTTTTTTGATATTAATCACCTTTTAAGGGCCCTATCTTCAAATACAGTCGCATTCTGAGGTACTGGGAGTTAGGATGTCAAGATATGAAATTGGGGGTGCACAATTCAGCCCATAACGGGATTCTACCCAGCTCCCTGTGTCTTTTTTAGTGTTTCCAAAATTCCAGAGCACTTAAGGGTTACAAAAATGCACATGATCTATTCCAGCATTAGCTCTGGTGAATAAATTAATAGAGTAACCATTTAATGTGTCATGGTACAAATATCTTTCCTATTATCTAACCCAAATTTTGACAATTCAGGTGAATTGATGTTATGCCAATTGTTAAGCCTGTCTTCTCCTCCCATTGCTCTCCAAATGCTTTACTCATCCACCACCTGTCTTTTGTCAGATTTGCTCTTTTTCTCTTTTTTTAAGCTTGACTCTTCCTTATTAAAGGATGGTGTTTGGGGTAGGTAAATTCTACCTCAAGCTCCTCTGCTTGCTTCTCTATTATTTTCCCCTTTTTCTAAGGCAACTGGAAAACTGTGACATTTATGGGAAGTCATATCTGGTACACCCTCTTCTTTTTATGGGCCGTTTCCAGCCTCCCCCTCCCTTGCCCAGTGGCCACTTGGCTCCTCTTGCTTGCTCTGTATGCCCTCACAGGCCTGTAGACTGTACAGTGGGAATAGCTAATGAGGCAAGACAGGGAGGTGGAACCAGTCCTGATGGTTCAAGTGTTTCCCTTCTCCTGTTTCTTCAATAACTTGGCAGAAAGCTCAATTCCACTTTCAGAAAGTTTAAAAGAGAAAATTAAAACACGTGGTACATGTATATAATGGCATACTACTCAGCCATAAAAAGGAATGAAATAATTCTCTTTGCATTGGATTGGAAATAATGCCATTGCATGGATGCAACTAGAGATTATCACATTAATTAAAGTCAGACAGAGAAAGATAAATATCATATGATGCCACTGATATATGGAATTTAAAATAGCACACAGATGAACCTATCTATGTAACAGAAAAATAATCATGGACATAGATGATAGACTAGTGGTTACTATAGTGGGGGTGGGGGGAAGGTGTTGGAAGAAGGATGGAGAGGGAGGTTGGAGTTAGTGGATGTAAGCTTTTATATATAGAAAGGATAAACAATAAGGTCCTACTGCAGAGCACAGAGGACTATATTCTATATCCTATGATAAACCATAATGAAAAAATGATTTTTTAAAAAGAATATATATGTATGTACAACTAGATCACTTTGCTCTATAGCAGAAATTAACAAAACGTATACTCCCATCAAGTATACTTCAGTTAAAAAAGAAATAAATAAGAAAAAATTTAATATATATGTAGGCCACTACATTTGGGTAAAGGAAACAGTGAAACTCTAAATGCTTCCTTAAAACAAATTCCTTTTTAATGTCTTACTTTTCCTTATAATACAATAGTCATAGTTACTACAGGGCATTTCCATATAAAGGGACGTACTTAATCATTTGTCCTAGGATTATAAACACCTGAGAAGAATAACATTCTAATATTTTGATTGCTGTAAATTTTTGCTTTCAGGAAAGTTTCCAGCATTTAATGATATTTCAGTAGTGCTTATATGAGTTTGAAAATGCAAGTTCATTTTAAATTAAACATAAGGCATGCATCTAGTCTATTCTTCAAATAAAACTTGTATATATTTTTCCATTTGTAGATATATCTGTAGACCTTACTGGATTGGCTGGTTGCTTTCAATCCTGATTACCAACACGTCATAATGGAGTTCATAGTGTCTGACTTTTTCCCAGGTTTCTATTATGTGTTCATCATTTAATGCTCTTAAATATTTAAAACATTGGCTGTCAAAGAATGTCAAGGCCATCAAGACTCCAGGAGCTGTATAGTATAGGGTGGCAGAAGAAGTCAGAAAGTATTAATTAGTTTCAACCTACCTGTCATTCTGTCTCTGTTGTTGAGTCTCGGTTTTTTTCTCTCTTTAAATAGATTGTTTTAAATATCTTGATTCATGTAAGAGCTCAGTTTAAAACAAGATAGAGAAAAATCTTCATCTATGTCCAAGCTACTATATTGTGTTAACTCCATTCTCCCATGATCTTTATCTCCTACCTGAAACTTATATAATGAGAGCGAATGTTCAGTGAATTTGAAAATCAGTATAGAATTTGCAGTTTGCAGGACCTCCTATAAATCAACAAAGGAAGATTAAGGTAGTCTGCCCAGAAAGGGGAGGCAGCATGTTGGAATGGGAAGGACACAGCTTTAGAGGTAAGAGACATTGGTTCAAATCTTGGTTCTACTGAGTAGGTACCCTTGCGCCAAATGGCGGCAGGTAGAGAGCAGGTTAATTGTCATTAATGGAGCTCTGAGGATGTGGACAGTCTCTGGTTTGGTCTACATCAGAATTTCTCAACCTCAACCCTATTGACACTTTAGCTAGTTCTTGATTGTAGGAGCTTCTCTGAACAAATGTTGCTTAGAAGTTTCCTTGGATTCTGCTCACCAGCTGCCACCCCTCCTTTCCCAGGTCTGAGACCAGAAATGTTTCCTTGGGTACAAAGTCGCCACCTGGTGAGAATACAGGTCTGCACGTTCACCTCTGGGCCCTGCATCTTCACAGGAGCCCTTTAGGTGTCCATATCTCTAGTGTCTTATTAAAAATCCAAAGCTATAGAAGGGAAAATATTTAAGGACTTTTCAAAGACCCTAAGAATTTGAGGCAATTGTATTAAATATATTTGCCAGCTTTAAAAAGATCTAGAAAACATAACAAACACTGTTTTCCTAGATCCTAGAGAGAGGGTTATCATTTCTATCCATTTTTTTCCATGATAACAACTGTTCTTGCATTTTGTGAGTCCTCCAAATAAACTAGTTACTCAGACCAGTGTCTACAATACCATGTCTACAACCTGCAGAACAATGAGAGTCAAGAATCTACATTTTGTTTTTGAAACACTAAGAATATTAAACAGTGCCATTGGGTCATAACTATTAACATTTCTTGCCTAGGATTGGGATGTAAATACTTCAGAGGTCTTTTCTCACTTAATGATATAGAGAAAAGGTAAAAAAACAACTTCAGATGCTAAAGATGCAGCATTTGGTAGCAAGCCTTCAGGAAAAAAAAAAGAAAAAAGAAATAGCTCAATGGGGAACACTAGTGTGTTTCCAGCTGCTGACCCCCAAATTTAGGCAGGACAAGAGCTAGGAGCTGAAGGCACAGCCTGGAACTTGAAATTCAATTCCCATTTTTCTGTCCTTCTGAAAATCACCTGGGTTGCCTGGTAAATATCCAAGTTTCTTTTCTGGAGATTCTGAATCTGAAGGTTTGAGGTTGTGCCCAGAAATTGCATTTTTAGGAAGCTCCCTGTGTGAATTTTATGATCAAGTAGGATTAGAAAACACTGAGGTCTAAACCCTTGCTGCTCAGAATGTGGTCCACAGGCCAGCAGCAGCAGCATTCATGGGCCAGCAGCTGCAACCCCAGGCAAGCAGCAGCATCCCTGGGCAAGCAGCAGCAGCAGCAACTTGAGAGCTTGTTACAATTGGATTCACAGCCCACAGGTCTGAGGTGGGGCCCAGGATTCTGCATGCCTAACCAGCATCAAACAGATGCTGAGGCTTCAGGTTAGTGCACTTCACTTTAAGCAGAAAGGATCCTGGAAACTTTTAAGTAGGAAGTAGGGAGAAGAATGAGTCATCACTAAGTCCCACTCTGTGGTTCATGATAGATCTCACAGGTCATCAGAGATAGGGGAGAGGCCCCTGGAGATGGGAGTGCAGAATGATAAGGTTTTCCATGTTAATGAACAGAGTGCTCAGAATTCCATGTTTCTGTAAAGTTTTTTCAAATAAGGAGATGGAAAATGTCTCCAAGGGAAGGTGGAACTGTTATGTGCTATTTCAGGACCCCTCCTTCAGTGTCCCATTTTACACGTCTCGTGGCAACTTTTCTTGTACTTTCATCAGTGGTATCCTAAGTTACAGCTCTTTGTCTGCCAGAAATGCTGAGCATATTGTCCCTAAAGTGGTCCATCCTCCAGAATGAGTGAAAGGAGAGCCTGCCTGCTTATGCTGCTGCTGTTAAGTCACTTCAGTTGTGCCTGACTCTGTGTGACCCATTGACGGCAGCCCACCAGGCTCTTCTGTCCATGGAATTCTCCAGGCAAGAATACTGGAGTGGGTTGTCATTTCCTTCTCCGGTGCATGCATGCACGCCAAGTGGCTTCAGTCGTGTCTGACTCTGCGTGCTTATACAGTTAATCTGTTCCTTGTAACTACCAGAAGGCAGCATTGTTAGTGGACCCTAATGACATCTTTTGGATGGTTTCCCCTTTAACTGAGTCCAGCACACACACCATCGGCAGCTTTGGAGGAAATTGGGTAAAAGTGAACATTTCAGCTGTATTGAAGAGGGAAAAGGTAGCCAAAAGGTCACATGTATCGGACCCAGAGGATGGTGATGGCTCCAACCAATGCAGAAGCTGGTAGTCTCAAGACTGGAAGGGAAAAGGAGATGCCATTCACGCTTTAGTTCCAGCAAAACCTCATTGGCTCTAGTTGGGTCCAATGCCTATCTGTGAACCAGTCAGCATCTCTGGGGAATGTGATTGCTGTTTGCCTTTCGTTCAGGTCACAGGCTCCATCCTGGGAGCAGGGATAGAGAGCCACTGGGTAAAAGAGGAGTGAGTCCCCCAAAGAAGGGGGCTTCATGCTCTCCAAAGTCACCAATGTCTGCTCTGTGCACCCACCAATAACTGAGAAATGCAATGCCCCATAGAGAGTAGTGCTGTGGAAACTAAGGATGTGAGCACTGAGGGAGAGCTGGGACTGAAGTCATAAAAATGAGTCACAGTGTATGCAGATCCCTCAGGAAACATCATCCCCAAAGGCCCCATACTAAAAAGAGTAGCTGGTAGAAGTGTCCCCTATTGTTAGGCTTATGTGGACAGAGGGTTGTATAAATGTGATCTTTGCAAGATGCAGTGATCTGGTTTTCATACAGTATTTGGACCCATCCCTTCCCAAAGGTCAGAGCACACCCTTTGGAGACACAAAATCCTGGCTACAATTTCCCTGATGCTCCCTCACTTGCTGGGAACAGTTGGGAAAGGGGCTTAATGTGGTAGAGCTATAGGGCTTCTTTTATAAAGTGAGACACCACTGCTTAGTTCCTCTCTCGCTTCCTCCCTCCCAGATAGTTGTAAAGATTATATATGGCATTGATGCAGGGGACTTTATTTTTTATCACCATTGTACCCAACAGCTCCTAGCACTACATATAGCAGATATCAGCAACGTTTGTTGAGTGAATAAATAAATAAATGCTTTTAAAAGTACTTGGCCTATAGGAGGTGCTTTAAAATATTTATTATTTTCTTACTTGATTATAACTGATGCTTAGGTATGCCTCTACAACAGATTTCTTCTATTTGGCTAAAAGCAGGCCTTTGTGAAGGCTAAGTGAAATTTTTTCTTGTTTTTAGGATCTTCTATGTGCCAGGTATTTTCTTCTTTCTTTGTAAAAACTTCTTATTGGAGTATAGTTGCCTTTACAACGCTGTGTTAGTTTCTGCTGTACAGCAAAAATTAGTCACCCATGTGTATACATTGTCCTTGTTTAGCCTATAAGTCATGTCTGACTCTTTGCGATTGCATGGATTATAGCTCGCCAGGCTCCTCTACCCATGGGATTTCCCAGACAAGAATACTGGAGTGGGTTTCCATTTCCTCCTCCAGGGGGTCTTCCTGACCCAGGGGTTGAACCCCACATCTCTTGACATCTCCTGCATTGACAGGCTGTTTGTTTTTTGTGTGTGTGTGTGTGTGTGTGGTTTTTTTTTTTTTTTTATTCCTTTATTTCTCATGTGTTCCCCATCCTGAACCCTCCTCCCTCCTCCCTCCCCATACCATCCCTCTGGGTCGTCCCAGTGCACCAGCCCCAAGCATCCAGCATCATACATTGAACCTGGACTGGCATCTTGTTTCATACATGACATTTCACATGTTTCAATGCCATTCTCCCAAATCTTCCCACCCTCTCCCTCTCCCACAGAGTCCATAAGCCTGTTCTATACATCAGTGTCTCTTTTGCTGTCTCGTATACAGGGTTATCGTTACCATCTTTCTAAATTCCATATATATGCGTTAGTATACTGTATTGGTGTTTTTCCTTCTGGCTTACTTCACTCTGTATAATAGGCTCCAGTTTCATCCACCTCATTAGAACTGATTCAAATGTATTCTTTTTAATGGCTGAGTAATACTCCATTGTGTATATGTACCACTGCTTTCTTATCCATTCATCTGCTGATGGACATCTAGGTTGCTTCCATGTCCTGGCTATTATAAACTGTGCTGCGATGAACATTGGGGTACACGTGTCTCTTTCCCTTCTGGTTTCCTCAGTGTGTATGCCTAGCAGTGGGATTGCTGGATCATAAGGCAGTTCTATTTCCAGTTTTTTAAGGAATCTCCACACTGTTCTCCATAGTGGCTGTACTAGTTTGCATTCCCACCAACAGTGTAAGAGGGTTCCCTTTTCTCCACATCCTCTCCAGCATTTATTATTTGAAAGCCCAGAGATAAATCCATGCACATATGGACACCTTATCTTTGACAAAGGAGGCAAGAATATACAATAGATTAAAGACAATCTCTTTAACAAGTGGTGCTGGGAAATCTGGTCAACCACTTGTAAAAGAATGAAACTAGAACACTTTCTAACACCATATACAAAAATAAACTCAAAATGGATTAAAGATCTCAACGTAAGACCAGAAACTATAAAACTCCTAGAGGAGAACATAGGCAAAACACTCTCTGACATACATCACAGCAGGATCCTCTATGATCCACCTCCCAGAATATTGGAAATAAAAGCAAAAATAAACAAATGGGACCTAATTAAACTTAAAAGCTTCTGCACATCAAAGGAAACTATTAGCAAGGTGAAAAGACAGCCTTCAGAATGGGAGAAAATAATAGCAAATGAAGCAACCGACAAACAACTAATCTCAAAAATATACAAGCAACTCCTACAGCTCAACTCCAGAAAAATAAATGACCCAATCAAAAAATGGGCCAAAGATCTAAATAGACATTTCTCCAAAGAAGACATACAGATGGCTAACAAACACATGAAAAGATGCTCAACATCACTCATTATCAGAGAAATGCAAATCAAAACAACTATGAGATACCTTTTCACACCAGTCAGAATGGCTGCGATCCAAAAGTCTACAAATAATGACAGGCTGTTTCTTTACCGCCGAGCCACCAGGGAAGCCAGTACATTTATGTATATCCCCTCTTTCCTTCCCATTCAGGTCACCACAGAGCGTTGAGCAGAGTTCTCTATGCTATACAGTAGATTCTCATTAATCATCTATTTTACACATACGGATGGTGATGGTGGTCTAGTCTCTAAGGCATGTCTAACTCTTGTGACCCAATGGACTGTAGCCTGCCAGGCTTCTCTGTGCATGGGATTTTCCAGGCAAGAATACTGGAGTGGATTGCCATTTCCTTCTCCATTTATACAGAGTATCAGTAATGTAATATGTTGGTCAGAATCTCCCAATTCATCCGAGTGAACTCTTCAAAGAAGTTCTGGGACTTTCTCTTTGTGCCTTGGTTTCAGAAGCATATCTCCAGGCCTTGCAACCAAGAAGCTACAGCATAGCTGAAAGTTTCCAGTTTTTCGGGCAGTTTAGTCTGACTCACGGAGAAGGCAATGGCACCCCACTCCAGTACTCTTGCCTGGAGAATCCCATGGATGGAGGAGCCTAGAAGGCTGCGGTCCATGGGGTCGCTGAGGGTCTGACACGACTGAGCAACTTCACTTTCACTTTTCACTTTCATGCATTGGAGAAGGAAATGGCAACCCACTCCAGTGTTCTTGCCTAGAGAATCCCAGGGACGGGGGAGCCTGGTGGGCTGTCATCTCTGGGGTTGCACAGAGTCGGACACGACTGAAGTGACTTAGCAGCAGCAGTCTGACTCAGCCACAGACTTCCTACTTCTGACAAAATCCTTTAAAATATTTTTTAGTGTCATTCCAAGGAAATGTTTTTCAAAGATTTTCTCAGTGAGTCAGTTTTGCTGTCACAGATAAGCTCAGAGAAACCGAAATGCCATTCAGGCCTCTATACTCTCAAAATACAGAGTCTCTTGTTCCCTTGAACCATCCCTGGAGGTGGATTAATCTGTTGACCCAGAAGGCAGGATTGATCACTCACCCACTTCTTTGTACAGGGATAAGTGTACATGATTGCTAAGTCACTTCAGTCTTGTCCAACTGTATGCTACCCGCCAGGTTCCTCTGTCCATTGGATTATCCAGGTAAGAATACTGGAGTGGGTGGCCATGCCCTCCTCCAGGGAATCTTCCTGACCCAGGGATCAAACCTGTGTCTTCTATGTCTCCTGCATTCGCAGACAGGTTCTTTACCTCAAGTACTGTCTGGGAAGAGGGATGGGCAAGTTAAACTTAATACCGTCCAGCCTTCAAACCTTACTTAGGCCTTGGAAACCTAATGGGCAGGAGTGGGGAGGGAAGATCAAAGAATATAGGCAAAGACAGGTATATTTAGAAGCCAAATCTGTAAATGAAGACTTCTGTCTGGAGCTCAGGATCTATCTCACACAGTGAGGGTGATTTAGTGCCACTTTCAGAAAAATCTCTGGGAGTTTCTTTGGGCATCATTTCAAATTGTTGATGCCAGGTCCTGGATAGGACCAACCGTCATCACAGTGAGGAGCTGAGGTTGACTGGTTTCTGTCTTAGAGAAAAGTATTGGGCATGTTTGTTGTTGTTACTGTTTTTATGATTATTTCTAAACATGTGTCTATAGAACCTTAGTCCCATAAAAATGTGCTTCAGGCTGGGACAGTAATTATATTGAATTTACCTCCCTGTCAGATTTCCCAGACAATTGTGCTAAGGCTGCTCATTTATTTTGCTGCCAACCCTGCACTCCCTGAAGTGTATGCCAGGAAGTGAGGTGAATTTCAGGAAATGCATGCCCTCATTAGTGGCACAGTTGGCACTAATGAGAGCTGATTCACACTGTGCAGACAAGGGATTTTGGTCTCCATCAGGTAATGCACTGTGTTAGGAGTCAATTATACACTTTGCATGTAATCGTCCTCCCTTCTCTTTAACCCCAATTCTCCCTTTCTCAGCCTGGTCTCCATGTGGTCTTTGCTTTCCTAAGCTTCTCCAGAGAAGGACAGGGAGGAAACTCAAAAATGCTGAAATAGGAGAGAGATGCCTGCGGTTATAGTGCGGGGTCCTTCACTGTCGTATGGAGGCTTAGTTGCCCTTGCCCCGCAGATTGTGGTATCTTTGTTCTCTGGCCAAGGATAGAACACCCATTCCCTACTTTGGAAGGGATCCAGGACCCCTTAACCACTGGACTGCCAGGGAAGTGTTAGTCACTCAGTCATGTCTGATTCTCTGGGAACCTTTGGACTGTATCCCATCAGGCTCTTCTGTCCATGGAATTCAACACTGGAGTGGGTTGTCATTTCCTTCCCCAGGGGATCTTCCTGACCCAGGGATCAAACCCAGGTTTCCTGCATTGCAGGCAGATTCTTTACTGTCTGAGGCAGGATCTTAGTTCCCCAGACAGTGATGGAATCCTCGTTTCCTGCATTGGGAGGCAGATCTTAACCACTGGACTACCAGAGAAGTCCCTGTGTTTTATTATCTATTTACTAAATCATCTTCCCTACTTTTATCCAAACTGGGGACAAATGGAAAACATACTGGTAATAAACATTCAACAAATGTTTTTGAATTAGTGGATGGATGATGTTGGACATATGAAGACGTAACTGTCAGCTGGTCCAGATGTAAGACCGTTAATTAAGTTTTTTCATACTCAAAACTGCAGCATCGTAAAAATAGTAAAAATATATCTAGGACTTTCTCTGTTGTTGTTGTGGGCAGTGTGGGGTCAGTTCATTTTTGGATAGTTTCTTGGTCCGGCTTATATTTCTCGAGATCTATAGGCCCCTTCCTATGTAAGGTGGGAGCGGGGTTCAGGATGAGGAACACGTGTACACCCGTGGTGGATGCATGTTGATGTATGGCAAAACCAATACGATATTGTAAAGTAATATAATAATAATAATAAAAATAACAACAACAAAAAAGTAAACCTGTAGCAGCCTTAGCGCCTTGATCTGAGATATAGTTCAGTGGTTCTCCAACTGTGTTCTGAGCCCAGCAGCATCAGCATCACCTGGGAACTTATTAGAAATACAGATTCTCAGGTCTTGCTCCTGCCATCTTTGTTTTAACAAGCTCTCCAGTTGATTCTGATGCCTTGTGAAGTTTGCCAACTACTGATCTGGCCCCACCCTCTTAAAAGTAAGGCTGCAGAGAAGCAGAGGTATCAGAGTCTATATGGGTTGTAGGTATCCTTCATCTGATCCAGGGAAGATTCTGATATGCAGTTTTTAGAAGGATATTTTGAATGGACAGTAACAAATTGTATGACACTGTATTAAATATAAGGAATTATGTAAAATATGATTTTTATACATAAATTATTTTCCTGCATGCTCCCACAAGCCTTGATCTTACATGCTGCTGGATCTCAATCATAGTTAGAATGGTACCCTTTTTATGTAAAATATGTCCATATGATTAAGTGTGTGTAACTTTCCTACATCTATGCAATGTTACATTCTCAGAGGCTAATGGTCTTGTCTGTAGCAGAACAGAATTTGCATAGTGAGTACTAAAATATTTACTGATTTAACTACTGATATTTTAATATATATGTTTAATCAAATCTACTGATTTTCTGCTAAGCAACTCTAGTATATATAAAATACACTTTACAAACGTGATGAACTGAGGGATGATACTCACTTTATAAAATGATTCAGTGTATGAAAATTAGGTCTACATACAATTCTTACAGAAACATACTTTTGGGTAAAGTAAATGCACAGGCACAATTTAAGATTTAGCTAATTAAGTTTAAAAGCAAGCTAAGACAAGGCATAGTTAAAGTTGAGAAGGCTTTTAGCCTAAATTGGAGTGAATTAAATAACTATTGCTCTGGAGTTGGGCTTAATCTGGGTATTGTCCTTTTTTTTTTTTTTTTTAGGTGAAGTGGAATAGAGGATAAAAGAGTCAAACACATTGTATGTGGATAGGGACTATTTCATTTCAAGCTTGGGGTGTAGCAAGGAGGTAGATAGCAAGCTCTTGAAACCAAAAAAGTCAAGTGCTTTTTAACAGCCAGGCTCAATAGGAAGCTGGATGTCTCCATGTGTCAGCGGCCAGGCAAAGCCCTTTTATCATTCATTTCCCCCTTTTGTTTTTACAAATTATCTCTACCATGTCCATCTTTTATCAAATCTAAGGAATGGCTGCAGCTTTCAAATTCTGGAGTTTCTTTCTAAATTTAGTAGAGCTTTGGCTTCTACTTTCAGCCAAAAACATGCTACTAAAAATCTGTTTCTCTCATTATACAAGCCAGCCTTGGAGATACTGTGGGCTCAGTTCCAGATCACTGCAATAAAGCAGATATTGCAATAGAGCAAGTCATAAGAATTTTTTGGTTTCAATGTGCATATAAAAGTTATGTCTACACTATATGGTAGCCTATTTTGTGTACAGTAGCATTATGTTAAAAAATGTTCATCCTTTAATTAAAAAATACTTTATTTATAAAATAAAGTAAAAAAAAAAACTAAAAAAATGCTAACTATGATTTGAACCTTCAGTGGGTCCTGATGTAACATCAAAGATCATGATTGGAGATCACCATAACAAATAAAATGATAACAATGAAATAGTTTGAAATAGTGCAGGAATTACCAAAATGTGACACAAGGACATGAAATGAGCAAATGTTGTTGGAAAAATGGTGCCAGTAGACTAGCTCGAGGCAGGGTTGCCATAAACCTTCAATTTGTAAAAAATGTCTCTGCAAAGCACAATAAAGTGAAGAACAATAAAATGAAGTATGCTGCTGCTGCTAAGTCACTTCAGTCGTGTCCGACTCTGTGCGACCCCATAGACGGCAGCCCCCCAGGCTCCCCCGTCCCTGGGATTCTCTAGGCAAGAACACTGGAGTGGGTTGCCATTTCCTTCTCCAATGCATGAAAGTGAAAAGTGAAAGTGAAGTTGCTCAGTAGTGTCCCGACTAGTGACCCCAAGGACTGAGTATTGGGTTAAAATGAAGTATAACCCAATACTAATATAGTAAAGCACTATATTAAACAGAGCAACAGTATTATGTCCAGTGCTTTGTGATCCTTTTGAGGAAAGACAACATGAATGTTCAAGAAGTACAGTATTCACTTCTAGTATGAGACAGAAAAGTATATTTTAAGAAGTAAAACTGAGATATCAATAATAATCCAGTGTGGACTAACTAGAAACCGAGAATATAACTGAGTCCAGACTGGTTGAAGGGCTGGCCCCACTGAAGTGTCCTGAGTAGTAATAGATGTCACACACAGGGTCTAGGGTGGAGGCATGGCTGTGATGCAAACTGATCTATCTTGGGGGCTTTAACCTGGGGGTGATGTTGAGGGCATGGGCCCTCTGAGAGTGAGTTCCCTGTAAGAGAACAAGCCTTTGATTCCAGAGCAGTCCACGTGGGATAATGCAAGACCTGGGACAGTGATTGGACTCATCACTGTCCACCTCTTTAGTAGATGGTGGATGAGCAAAAGCACCCCCTAGAGTTAAGTCAGGTCAGTTGCAATAAAGTTTAGGGATGAATCCATTTCCAGAAAGGAACTTAGAGCATTTTTTAGAAAAACTGAAGCCCAGTAGTGAGAAACTGTTACCAAGTCAAACTTGGGCTCCTTTGCCCATTCACAGTAATGCCAGTCTACTGACAGAAGGTTGTGGTGAAGGAAAGTGCAGTGTTTATTGCAGGATGCCAAAGCAAGGCGTCCAGGTGGATGGTGCTCAAAAGTCCTGAACTCTGAAAGGCTTTCAGAGAAAAGGTTTTAAAGACAGGATGAGGGAAAGGGTTGCAGTGCGTGTGATCAGCTCATGGACGTTCTTCTGATTGGTTGATGATGAGGTAACCAGGAGTCAACATCATCAACCTTCTGGTTCCAGCAGGTCTGGAGGCTACATGCTTATGGGCAACACACAATTAACTTCTTCCACCTGGTAGGGGTTTCCGTGTCCACAAAACAGCTCAAAGGATATGGCTCAGAATATTATCTACAGCCCTTGAAGAGGAACTAAAGGTCCTTGACTTTGTTTAATGGCTAAACTATTATATTTTGTCTTGCTTGACTGTTTTCCTTTCTTTCAGCATTTTCTCACTCTTTGGTTAAATTTACACTTTGGAACTCAGAGAAAGCCTAGGAGGCTAAAGTTTTTCTACGAATAAGAGGCAGGTGGAGGACCTAGAAGAAGGTGTGTCCTGGGAAGACCCCTGAGGGTCCTGCTTGGTTATAGAATGGGCAAAGAGGCTGAGAGTTAAGAGTTGTGATTATGGTAGAGTGACCACCTTGACCCAGTTTGTCCAAGACTTCCCTGGTGTTAGCCCTGAAAGTCTCATACCCTGAGAAGCCTCAGTCCTATGCAAATGAAGATGACCTATAACTCAAGTGCCCAGAAGGTGTATGTGTGTGTGTGTGTGTGTGTATGTGCATGTGTTAAGTCACTTCAATCATGTCTGACTCTTTGCAACCCTATGGACTGTGGTGCACTGGGCTCCTCTGTCCATGGGATTCTCTAGGCAAGAATACTGGAGTGCGTTGCCATGCCCTTCTCCAGGAGATTTTCCCAACTCAGAGATTGAACCCACATCTCTTATGTCTCCTGCATTGACAGGTGAGATCTTTACCACTAGTGCCAGGCCAGGAGGCACTTAAAGCCTAATTTCGAGATTTTCCAGCAAAGTCATAAGACAAGAACCTGTCCAACAAAAGGAGGTCCAGAGCCCTCTTGTTAGTGCGAGTGTTTATAGAGTAAAGAAGGGAGAATCAATATGCTAGAAGGCTAAATTCTCTCCAGCCTATCAGCCTAGGGCAGGAAGGAATGGAGCAGTACTAAGATTTTAGAGAGATTCCAAAATAGAAGTTTGGTTTTGTTTTTCTGATATTATTAAATGATAGTGCTGAGTCCTTCCAAAATAATTAGAGGCTAAAAGACACATTGCTTCCAATGCTTTTGATTCTTGCATCCAGACAAGTGGTGCTAGAGTCTGCCGAATCCTCCCACCTCTCACTCCAGTTGGTTTTGTTTGAACTGAGTGAATAACAGTACTGGAGACTGCAATGAGATTCACCTGCAGTTTACTCTCAATTTGCAGCCTTTCAGTCATAAAAATGAGGGTCCCTCTCATGTTAACTAGTCTTATTCTTGACTGTGATTCGTTATTATAGCAAATTTAATTTTCCATGAAAAGCAGGATAACTAATTATGTGGCATTTGCATACTCAGAACAAATTCTCAAAAATATTTGCATAAATTTCCTGATGTTCTTTTTGACTCATTAACAACCTCATCATGGTAAATTGCCTTTCTAAACTGACTTAACACATCTGCCTTGTCTAAATATGGTTTATTTTCATCAAAAATAAGGATTAGGATAGCTAAATTACTATCCACTGGTAAGTGACCTGTCTGTGTCTCAAGCCCAGATATGTATTTTTTTAATGGAGTTCTTGTCTTGGGTGATTGTCCTGGTACAAAGAGCTCATGACTCTTCAAGTCTCAAATGTTGCCCAGTCTGTTCACTGAATGGTCTTGGCTACTTAAGGCTTTCAGAGGAAATACTTAAAAAAAACAAATTAGAGGAACAGCACAGGTGTACCTCCTACCATTTTACTTATCATGGTTACTGACCCCATGCTGATTTTTTTAAATGGCACCTTCATCATTAGTATGAAAACTGGCTTCACAGCAGCACAGCTATTTTGCACTATTTTAAATGGAGTTTTCACCAGATGCGATGAAGCAAGTCCCTTAATGATTCTCTAGTCCCCTACCCTCAAAATGAGATTTAAAAAAAAAAGAAAAGAAAAAACTTAGAATCTTTACTCAATGCTGAGAGCAACTCAAACTAATTATGGACTTTTGAGATTAGTCACTTTTGAAAATTCTAGGGGTGGGACACATGTGGGTAATGAATGTAATAAGGAGGGGCTGATTAACTTATTAACCATTTATTGAGGATGGTTCTCAAAGTAAAGTGAGATCATAAACACCTGGGGGTCTTGGTAAAAACAGATTGGTGGGCCCTGCCTATAAAGGTTCTGCTTCAGTTGGTTTCAGGAAAGACCCGAGAATCTGCATTTCTACCAAGTTTGCAGGTGAAGCTACTGCTGGCAGGAGACCACACAGGAATAAAAGCTGAATTAGATCCTAATTTTAAGAAGAATGTACTTTTGTGAAGTACTACAGGTATTTGTGCTGTGTGCTAAGTTGCTTCAGTTGTGTCTGGCTCTTTGTGGCCCTATGGACTGTAGCCCACCAGGTTTCTCTGTCCATGGGAATCTCCAGGCAAGAATACTGGAATGGGTTGCCATGTGCTCCTCCAGGGGATTGAACCTGTGTCTCTTATGTCTCCTGCATTAGTAGGCAGGCTCTTTACCACTATTGAATGGGTTGCCATGCGCTCCTCCAGGGGATTGAACCTGTGTCTCTTATGTCTCCTGTATTAGTAGGCAGGCTCTTTACCACTACTGCTACCTGGGAAGCCCCATAATAGGTATTCAGCTAAAGCTAAAGGACCATTTTGGTCAGACCTGGCAGAGCTGAGAGGAGAATGAATGTAAGCAGGGCTCAGGTGATGTGAAGTTATGAGATGCTGTGTTCTGATCCTGCTTCACTTCCAGTGATGAATGGGTGCCGAGAAATGGTGACCCTGGGTACAAAGTCTCTCTCTAAATTAAGAGGTGCTGTGTGTTACAACATTTCTCTTTAGATTTACCAATGAAAGCATTCAAGACTCCTATAACCACATTCTAACATCTACTTGATTTTCCTTGCCCTTCAAGAGAAAGAAATTTCTTTTTTCCTGAATCAGAGAGAGTTGCCATTGTCAGGACAAAATGGTTTTCTAATTACCTTTTCAACAAGAGACAGTGCCATTTCCTTCAGCTGTATCAGCCCTCTAATTACCTCTAATAAGAGTATGTTTTAACCAGAGTGGTAGTCATGTTATACTATAAGACATTTGGGGCACTTTGGAGAATAAACTCAAATTTCTTCCTATATATCACACTGTAGCATTGAGAGTGGAAACAATGGTATTTAATCCAGTCTCTTTGAGAAAGGGCTTCTCTGGTGGCTCAGCTGGTACAGAAGCTGCCTGCAATGAGGGAGACCTGGGCTCCATCCCTGGGTTGGGAAGATCCCCTGGAGAAGGGAAAGGTTACCCACTCCAGTATTCTGGCCTGGAGAATTCCATGACTGTATAGTCCATGGGGTCGCAAAAAGTCAGTCACAACTGAGTGACTTTCACTTTGAGAAAAATGGAAAGTTCACTACTGAATTGTTATTGGGTTTTATTTATTTTTATTTTTATCTTCTACTTCCTAATTCCTTTCTCTGCATCTTCCAACACTATGCTAAAATCTTCCTAATGATTGGCAGTCATGCCATGGGCCTGATTCTGGGGGAAACTGGTATTAAAGAATCCACTAGGCTGGAAGCTCAGGGTCTCTGGAGGCAAAGTTGAAGAAGAAAATTGTTCTGTCATTTCAGAGGAGGGCATGTTTTCCCACTGTGCCCTTTCTCTTTTAAAAAAATATTTGTTTTTCTTTATTTGGCTGTGTTGGGTCTTCCAGCTCTTGGGATCTTTCACTGCAGCACATGGAGTCTCTAGCTGCATGTGGGCTCAGCAGTTGCATCATGCAGGCTCCAGAGCATACAGGCTTCAGTAGCTGCAACTTACCTGCTTACTTGCTCTGCAGCCTGTGGGATCTTAGTTCCTTGACTAGGGATGGAACCCATTCCCCTGCATTGCAAGACAGATTCTTAACCACTGGACCACGATGGAAGTCCCCCACTGTGCCCTTTTTCTGCCTTGGCAGAGTTGCAAACTAGAAAGAGGGGCTGCCTCATGAAAATATAGACAGCCCCTGGATGCAGTGTGTTTGTCTTCAGGAGGCAGGGATCCATTGGCAGAAGGGAGTCCTCACTTTCAACCTCCTACTGTTTAGTACCCAGCTGATATTTTCCTGGTCATATTTAAAGATCTGAAAATGAAGAGTGGCAGCCAGACATGTCCTGCTTTGCCTTAATGCCTATTATATCAATACTGATCCTGGCTTAGGGAACCATATTGAAATACCATTGAACTGGCCTTCAAGGAGCTAAGTTTCCGTCTGTAGAGTTGGCCTCTTCCTGGAGGATGTTGGACAAGTTCAAGGGTCTACCATCGATCAGTTCAGTTCAGTTGCTCACTCATGTCCGACTCTTTGCAACCCCATGAATCGCAGCACGCCAGGCCTCCCTGTCCATCACCAGCTCCCAGAGTTCACTCAGACTCACGTCCATCAAGTCAGTGATGCCATCCAGCCATCTCATCCTCTGTCGTCCCCTTCTCCTCCTGCCCCCAATCAGTTTCAGCATCAAAGTCTTTTCCAATGAGTCAACTCTTCGCATGAGGTGGCCAAAGAACTGGAGTTTCAGCATTACTATCATTCCTTCCAAAGAAATCCCAGGGCTGATCTCCTTCAGAATGGACTGGTTGGATCTCCTTCTAGTCCAAGGGACTCTTAAGAGTCTTCTCCAACACCACAGTTCAAAAGCATCAATTCTTCAGCGCTCAGCCTTCTTCACAGTCCAACTCTCACATCCATACATGACCACTGGAAAAACCATAGCCTTGACTAGACGGACCTTTGTTGGTAAAGTAATGTCTCTGCTTTTGAACATGCTATCTAGGTTGTTCATAACTTTCCTTCCAAGGAGTAAGCGTCTTTTAATTTCATGGTGCAGTCACCATCTGCAGTGATTTTGGAGCCCCCAAAAATAAAGTCAGCCACTGTTTCCACTGTTTCCCCATCTATTTCCCATGAAGTGATGAGACCAGATGCCATGATCTTCGTTTTTTGAATGTTGAGCTTTAAGCCAACTTTTTCACTCTCCACTTTCACTTTCATCAAGAGGCTTTTTAGTTCCTCTTCACTTTCTGCCATAAGGGTGGTGTCATCTGCATATCTGAGGTTATTGATATTTCTCCCAGCAATCTTGATTCCAGCTTATGCTTCTTCCAGCCCAGCATTTCTCATGATGTACTCTGCATATAAGTTGAATAAGCGGAGTGACAATATACAGCCTTGACGTACTCCTTTTCCTATTTGGAACCAGTCTGTTGTTCCATGTCCAGTTCTAACTGTTGCTTCCTGACCTGCATATAGGTTTCTCAAGAGGCAGGTCAGGTGGTCTGGTATTCCCATCTCTTTCAGAATTTTCCACAGTTTATTGTGATCCACACAGTCAAAGGCTTTGGCATAGTCAGTAAAGCAGAAATAGATGTTTTTATGGAACTCTCTTGCTTTTTTGATGATCCAGCGGATGTTGGCAATTTGATCTCTGGTTCTTCTACCTTTTCTAAAACCAGCTTGAACATCTGGAAATTCACAGTTCATGTATTGCTGAAGCCTGGCTTGGAAAATTTTGAGCATTACTTTACTAGCATGTGAGATGAATGCAATTGTGTGGTAGTTTGAGCATTCTTTGGCATTGCCTTTCTTTGGGATTGGAATGAACACTGACCTTTGCCAGTCCTGTGGCCACTGCTGAGTTTTCCAAATTTGCTGGCATATTGAGTGCAGCACTTTCACAGCATCATCTTTCAGGATTTGGAATAGCTCAACTGGAATTCGATCACCTCCACTAGCTTTGTTCATAGTGATGCTTCCTAAGGCCCACTTGACTTCACATTCCAGGATGTCTGGCTCTAGGTCAGTGATCACACCATCGTGATTATCTTGGTCCTGAAGATCTTTTTTGTGCAGTTCTTTTGTGTATTCCTGCCACCTCTTCTTAATATCTTCTGCTTCTGTTAGGTCCATCCCATTTCTGTCCTTTATCGAGCGCATCTTTGCATGAAAGTTTCCTTTGGTATCTCTAATTTTCTTGAAGAGATCTCTAGTCTTTCCCATTCTGTTGTTTTCCTCTATTTCTTTGCATTGATCACTGAAGAAGGCTTTCTTATCTTTTCTTGCTATTCTTTGGAACTTTGCATTCAGATGTTTATATCTTTCCTTTTCTCCTTTGCTTTTCGCTTCTCTTGTTTTCACAGCAATATGTAAGGCCTCCCCAGACAGCCATTTTGCTTTTTT
Source organism: Bos mutus (assembly GCF_027580195.1). Classification (NCBI taxonomy): domain Eukaryota; kingdom Metazoa; phylum Chordata; class Mammalia; order Artiodactyla; family Bovidae; genus Bos; species Bos mutus. The sequence goes on along the minus strand of NC_091618.1, from coordinate 71,744,825 downwards.
GCATTTCTTTTCCATGGGGATGATCTTGATCCCTGTCTCCTGTACAATGTCACAAACCTCCATCCATAGTTCATCAGGCACTCTATCTATCAGATCTAGTCCTTAAATCTATTTCTCACTTCCACTGTATTATCATAAGGGATTTGATTTAGGTCATACCTGAATAGTCTAGTGGTTTTCCCTACTTTCTTCAATTTCAGTCTGAATTTGGCAATAAGGAGTTCATGATCTGAGCCACAATCAGCTCTTGGTCTTGTTTTTGTTGATTGTATAGAGCTTCTCCATCTCTGGCTGCAAAGAATATAATCAACCTGATTTTGGTGTTGACCATCTGGTGATGTCTATGTGTAGAGTCTTCTCTTGTGTTGTTGGAAGAAGGTGTTTGCTATGACCAGTGCATTTTCTTGGCAAAACTCTATTAGTCTTTGCCCTGCTTCATTCCGTAGATAGCCACAGCTAAAGAAGCAACCTAGAGCTCTCCATGATTCATTGAGGTCTTGCAGGCTGACAGCTCTGACTGGCAGGGTTCTACTAGTATCTCTTGCAGAGGCACCAGTGGATACCAGCTCCTTTTTATTTCTTTCTTAGGCCCCCAAGCCACACCGAATCCAATCTTCAAATGCCACCCTAACACTGTGGCCCAGTCTGTCCAGGGATGAAATTAATCCTCAGTAGAGGACAATTCTTTTTTCTTTCTTTGCTTAAAAACTGAAGTAGACTTGATTTACAATGTTGTGTTAATTACTGCTGTACAACAAAGTGACTCAGTTATACATATGTGCAAATGTGCCTACTAAATCGCTCCAGTTGTATCTAACTCTGTGTGACCCTATGGACTGCAGCCCATCAGGCCTCTCTGTCCATGGGATTCTCTAAGCAAGAGTACTGGAGTGGCTTGTCGTGCCCTCCTCTAGGGGATCTTCTGACCCAGGGATCCAACCTGAGTCTCTTACGTTTCCTGCATTAGCAGGCGGGTTCTTTACCACTAGCACCACTATACATTCTTTTTCATATTCTTTTCCATTATGGCTTGTTACAGGATATTGAATATAGTTCCCTGTGCTATACAGCGGGACCTTATTGTTTATCCATCCTATATACAGTAGTTTGTATCTACTAACCCCAAACTCCCAGCCCATCCCTCTCCTACCCCCTCCCTCTTGGCAACCGCCAGTCTAGTCTCTATGAGGACAGTTCTTTTCAATCCTGAGATCAAACTTCCTTGCTTCCCTTTGGTGTGTGCAAGAAGGGAGATGGCCACAGAATAGTTCATTTGAATAAATCACACAGACTATTATGGAGGAAACCCTTTCTATTCTTTTTCTGTTCCATCCGAGCTTGGAGTTTTTCTGGTGCAGCCAGAAACTATTCATGATTGTTTGTTCTTATTTTGGACTGTGCCCTTATAGCTTTTGTCAATTACATTAAAATTTTTGAGTTCTAGAATTTTTCATAACTTTTTAGCCCTCTTTCCTATTTTGCATTGATAATACAGATTTATACTATATGTGTGTGCACACACACACATGTATGCCATGCAGAATATTATATTAGAGAAGGTTGTTGAGAGATGGCATATCTCTTCAGCACCACCATCCTTTATTTCCCAAGATGTGTGTTAGGGGGGCACCTGTGGTCTCCCATTATACATCATTTGATATAATATGGACACCAGATTGAAGGGTAAGAGGAAGAACATGGTCAATGGTGGTCATTCAGATGTTCTGCCTTTTCTTGTCTTAGGAAATACAAGAGAGAGCTAGTGTTTCTTTTCACTCAAACAAGTCTGAATGTTTAAATACTTACAACAATAGCCTCCAGCCACAGGAGAGTGAGAAAAACTCAAGCTTGGGTCCATTACCTTCATTTTTTTTTTATGATGAAAATCATATTTTTATGATGAAAATATTTTATCATATTTTTATGATGAAAATATAGACATCAATGAGACCTGATTCTGTACACCATCCACCTGGACCCAGAGGCAATAGAGAGGGAGTCTTTGAAACCTCTCGCTCCAGGAGGAATGTTTTTTTCCAGCATGATTGATGTACAGTGCCCACAAGTGAGAAATGCAGTTTAACAGGCAATGTACTCAAATCCTTGAATCCACAAATGCTTTCAGGCTCAGAAAATAAAATCCAAACAAGGTTTCTGTGTTAATACATAAATGCATCATCTTATCACCCAGTAGGAAGTAGCCCGTTTCTTAGAGACTATCTCTTACCAAGCATGAATATGAAAACAAAAAACATTTTAAAATATTTTTACCGCTTTTTTGTGTGGCAAGGGCATCTTCCTAGGATAGGCAACCCAAGCTTTCCTAGAAGAGTTCCTGGCTCCAACATGGATAGAATGATATACTGGTTTTCTCAAACATCTTTGTGTTCCCAGTTTTCTTTAAAAATGTAGGAGTGTCAATTGACCCCAACACCCTGACTCATGGAGATAGAACAAGAGATAGAACAAGTGTTGTGAGTAGGTCAGCAAAAGGTTCAATTAGTTGATTGCTTGTTGGTGATTGGTTGGTTGGGTTTGATGCATTAGACACTCAAAAATGACTGAAACCTCCATGTAGCCGACGTTCTCCAAAAGTGCCCCCAGAAAACTAACAATATTTTCTTCTCTATTCCTGTTAAAATTAGATCTCTGGGGCTTCCTGACTCCCGGATTTACAGAACCAGAATCTTTGGTCTGGGACCTGGAATCTGCCATTTTTATCTCAGGAGCATTGACCTTTAAGACACATGATATTTTCTAGAAAGCTCTGTTCACACTTTTTCTCCAACCTGGCATCAAACTTTCCTTGACTCTCCCCAGCAAGGACTCTGGAGAGCCCGATCCATGAAAACCGCTTCCATCAGACCACTGAGGGCTCCGTACTGGCAAAGGCCAAGGTCAACTTTGGGGCCTGTCTTAAGTGATCCTTGATTGTATTTGACCTTCTCTTTTTGAAACACTTTGGGAAATTCGTCCCTCTTTCTCTCTCACTGACTTCTCCTTCACTTATTGGCTTGTTTTCCTTCTCCCAACCTTTGACTATGGGATCCTTTCATCTTCAGTGTTGTTCCTTCCTCAGGTGACCTCACGTCTGTATTGTGGCTCAAAATGTTATCTGTGTCCTTGTCAGTATCTCCTCCCCCACATGCAATAGGCATCTTATACTCACCTGTCCAGAGGAGGATAGTTTATTCAAGATCCCCTGGATAAGGGAACTTATCCACTCCAGTAGACAGAGGAGCCTGGTTGGCTACAGTCCTTGGGATCACAAACAGCCAGACATGCCTGAATGACTAACACTACTGCTACTATACTGGTCTCTTAAAAAGCCTAATTGTGGATGACACTGGTGAAACTTAACTTGGCATCTACCTTTCTGCAGTCCTGTGCTAGGTGCTGGAATCGCAGAGAGCTTATATCTAGTTTATTATATTTTCAGGAAAAGTGAGGAGCCTGGAAACACGAGTCCCAGGACAGCTTTGGGGGAATAATAGGAGATAAAATTAGAATATAACTAGCCAGATTTTGAATAGTGTTGTAGGCTCAGGGAGCTATGGCACACTGTAATCATGCAGTAGTATTCTGTGATCTGATCTAAGTGGAAGGAAATGTGAAAAGTTCAGTATATTAATGGAATGGATCCATCAGTCAATTCCTGATGTGTTTTGATGTGATACTAGAATTTGGAATAGTCCTTGAACTTTCTGTGGCCAAACTCTTCTACTTACAGTAGCTAGTGACCTCATTGAGGCTTTCCACTTATGTAAGGCTCTGTCAGCGTCTCTCCATCAAAACAGGAATCAAGGTTGAAATGAGGACTCTGTTAACTATGTCATTTATATTTTTATGGTGACCAATTTTTTCTTGAACTGTATATATATATAATCTACTGCCTTGCTGACAAATGATATGTTACTGACTCGCACAGTTTTAGGATTGATTGAATTATTTTTCATTTCCACTTCAGGAAAAAATAAAAAGAAAAATTAAAAGTAAGTTATTTTCCCATTTAAATGAGTTCCTTATTTGACCAATATATACTTATCTCCCAAACTGCTATAAAACAATAAGTATGAAAATAATAATAAGCAACTTAGAAATGCAGCAACACTTCTCTTTTTCACTTAAAACCAAGTATAACTCTTATGTCTTTTCCTCAGATAGTATCTAGGTATCTGTAATAGCATCTTTTGTCAAATGTGATAAAAATTAAAATGTATTGTGTTTGAATTCATTCCATTTCTTAGAGTGCTAAATATGAGACTCCTAATTTAACTTCTGCCCTCGGCCTTATCAAAGCAAAACCAAAGTCAAACTTACACAACATGTACCATTAGTATGAATTTGGAGGTTTGTTCCTGACTTTGTTTATGACTGCATCTCTCCAGATCCCCCTAAGTGAGGGACTGGGGGAGTCATTGCCCCTCTAGTCTCCATCTTTCAGCAATGAATCTTCTTTGAGGGCAGTTAGCCCACAGGGAAGGACATTCTCCCACTTCACTTTGGCCTAGGGCAATGAGAAATGTACTAGACTGAGTGATTGTCTTAAGTCTGTCATTGTTTGACCCCAAACAAATCATCTAACCATAATCTGAGCCATAGTCTTCTAAATTGAAATGGTGACCATGACTTAAAGGTATTGTGAGGATTAAATGAGAATGGATGCCAAAGTGCTTTGGAAAATGACGACAAAGTGTATCAATCAATCAAGAAATATGGAGATGTGAAGTTGGTTGTTTAGTACCATATTTTACTTTGTCTGTTAATTTTGAAAGAATTATCTTTTGAACAGAGTATTTATTCTATTACTTATGGTATAGGCCAAGTCGTGTGACAGTGAGATCCCAAAATGTGTTTCATCTAAGATGGAAACTTACTTCTTTTTCACAAGGTGGGCAGACAGCTGCTTTACAATCAATCAGTTTTGCCCTTCTGTTTTTGAGTCCAAGGTTGTTACTGTTCCCTCCCAAGGGGAGAATGTGTAATGGGCAAGCAACTTGCCATTTTTTTTAAAATGGAATTTGAAGGTAGTTTGTTAGGATTTTTTTTAAGGCCATGCCGTGTAGCATGTGGGATCTTGGTTCCCTGATACCTGATTGGGGATTGAACCTGTGCCCCCTATATTGGGAGCACTAAATTTTAATCACTAGGCTGCCAGGGAAGTCCCCAAGCAACTTGTCTTTAGGTTGAAGATTCCTTGGATAGTGCAAGTACCATTTTTGCTCCATGTTATTGACTTGAACTTAGTCACATGTTCACACCTAACATGCTGGGAAATAGAAACTCCAGCTCAGGAACCAAGTGCTCAGCTGAAACTGGGGAGGAGTGGAAGCTATCTTTATTTTTTTATTGAAGCATAGAGAAGGCAATGGCACCCCACTCCAGTACTCTTGCCTGGAAAATCCCATGGGCGGAGGAGCCTGGTAGGCTGCAGTTCATGGGGTCACTAAGAGTTGGACACGACTGAGAGACTTCACTTTCACTTTTCACTTTCATGCATTGGAGAAGCAAATGGCAATCTACTCCAGTGTTCTTGACTGGAGAATCCCAGGGACTGGGGAGCCTGGTGGGCTGCCGTCTATGGGGTCGCACAGTCAGACACGACTGAAGTGACTTAGCAGTAGCAGTAGCAGCAGTGATTTATAATATATAAATTAATATTTCTCTGTATAGCAAAGTGATTCAGACATATATGTATGTGCACATGTGTATATGTGTATGTTTTTTTTTCATATTCTTTTCCTTTATGGTTTATCTCAGGATATTGAATATAGTTGCCTTGTTTTTTGTCAGTTACCTTTAAAATAAATATACAATGGGGGACAATTTAGTGGTCTCCAACAAATTGATATATATTGTACTACAGTGTCCTGTTAAACTGTACTCATAGTTTGATTTGCATTAATTGCATTGCCTTGGTACCAAATAGCAGGCAATGAAACTTTTTGAGGACCACATGTACTATTTGTCTATACTCTGTCACTATTAATTTATATTAATGAAATTCTCATATGTGACAGAGATTAAGAGATGTTTTCACCCTGTGGGGTTTACTATTCATTTTGCTATCCATTATCCTTCTATTTGACAACAAACTTTGGCTATGACTTTTTTTTTTTTTGTATTATGTTGAAATCTTTGACAGCCTGTATGACTCACTAGCATAGATAAGCAGTGTAGCTAAATCTTCCTCAGGAGGAAGGATTAGGAGATCAGCGGAACACAATGATTTTGGAAAACTGTCCATAGGTTATTTTTCAGATTTCATTTCTGGTTTGTACTAATAGAGTAAAAGTGAGCATACAGTGATTTTGGAAACCTGCCTAATGTCTCTATGACCACTGTAACCTTTTTCAGTTAAAAAATAGCCCTGTAAGGTCAAATTAATGCACTTATAATTTCAGATTCTCTTTTATTAGACTGACTACATCTAGCTGATTAACTAATTTACTTATTCGTTTATTTATCACACATCTGTGATGCTCCAAGTGCTCAGCTAAGTATTGGAGGGTACAAAAATGAAGGAATAGGTGCTTTGAAGATCTGTGGCACATTCAAAGGGACCTGTTTGGTAAATAGCCAGATACACCAGATTAGACCTCAAGAGAGTGATCTGCATGCTCAGTTGCTACGTCGTGTTCAACTCTTTGCAACCCCATGGACTGCAGCCCACCAGGCTCCTCTGTCCATGGAATTTCCAGGCAAGAATACTGGAGTGGGTTGCCATTTACTCCTCCAGGGAATCTTCCTGACCCAGGGATTGAACCCACGTCTCCTGTATTGGCAGGTGGATTCTTTAACTCTGAGCCATCTGAGAAGCCCAAAAGGGTGATCTAGCTTACAGGTAAATATTTGGGAGTTTCTGGATTTTGGGTGATATTTGAAGACCTAGTAGTCTATAGGATTTTCCAGTAGAAAAGGGGCCTGTGATAGAATCTTACTTTTAATACATAAGGGGCTGGAAGAGGAAGAAGGAAGGAAAAACAAACAAACAAACAAACAAAGATCTCAGAGTGATAGCATGCAGGAAACACTTTCATAGAATACCAAAAAGGGAGAAAGTATGATTTCACATGTCTTGCTATAGGAACTGTTCATACAATAAGGATCAAAGCAATACTCTGAGATTCCACCTGTGGAGGCCATCAGTCACTCTAGTGGAGCAGTCCCACTGAAGAATTTGCAGTACAAGTGAGGTTTAAAGAATGATTGGAAAAGAAAAATTAGAGGTGGCTAGTGGAGAGATAATTGCAGTGAGATGAATTTGTCACAGCTAGTATTCCTGAATTTATTTGTTTGTGTTGTTTAACATTTTAAAATATTTTATTGGAAGAACTTATGTTGGCACAGATGCTAATCAAGTATGAGGTACCTTTCTTGTCTGTTACCTTGCTATGTCCTTTCCAAAGTGAATATGTTTTAATATTTTATATTTACTGAATAGATGTACCTTTCTGTTAAGGTGACAAAATAACTTTTGAGGACAGCATCACTTGTTATAGTAGTTAGTCATTTCCTAGGTGTGAAAAATCCTGTAACTAATGCTAGCTAGGTTGATTAGAACAGCTGGCCTAGTTCATACAGCTTTGCCTGCAGGTGGATTTGGAATCCTACGTAAGTAGTATAAAACTGCTGACAGGATTTCACAAGCTCCAACATAAATTATGGTGATTATAACATAACGATTATTTTCAGGGGTTTTGGATCTCTGTAAGCTTTGAAATAGTATTATATTTTAAACTCCACTTGAAGTGAATGAAAAACAAGATCCTCTCATCATTGGAATTCATTTATAATGGGCTTTGCTCAGAACCAACACAGATCAGACAATACCAGGCTCACATTAAGTGGGCTTATACTACACAGATATGCAGTGTTCCATTTATCTGTAAACCTAATTACTTTAAATGTTTCATACTCACTGTCCTGAAGCATGTTCATTAAAGAAGTAAAAGGCAAATTCCCTGAAATATACCTCCAAAATTATTCTAATTTGCATAAGTTAGATTCCTTTGCACAAGGAACAGATGCCATACCTTTGTAAAAATTTTAAAACATATCATACAGCTATGTCATGGTGTAACTTGGGGTTCCTCGCCTGTCTTCACTTGGGTGAAATGCTTTTAGCAGAACATTGGCAAGAACAAGTGAAAAAAGGCTTCATTGTTTCAAATACTAGCTTAGCTCTAGGATAATATAAATGATTTTGTTTTATTGTGGTATTTTAGATCCAGCTTTCTAAAATTTAATTATAATTAAATTTTTGGACATTATTTTCTTGGCCTGTATTTTTCTAAATAATATTCATCACTTTTAATATTTATTTAGTAAATAAATTAATTTAGTCCATAATGTTACCATTTATTATTTGCTTTATTCTCTTTTGATCTTGTATATATTTTCAGAACTGTGCTATATCAGATTATACAGTTTTATATCATACTTCTTTCACCTAATATTATACTGTTATCCATTTTATTAATGTTCTTTACAAATTTAAGAAACTGTATAATTCTTCAAATGGATAAAGTGTGCTAACCCTTTATTTTTGGAACCTAATACATCAAATTTTTTATATTTCTATAAATAATACTTTAAACATCATTTGTTTTGAGTTTTTACTCAGGGTGATTCCTAGACATGAAATTTCTGGATCAAATGAACATGAATGTTTTAATTTTCATGACGTATTACTAAGTTGCTTTTCCCAACTGTTAAATAAATAGGCAAAGCACAGGCTTGTACTTAAGCTTTTCTGATGTTCAAGTCAAATAGAAAATAACTTTATATCTATGTCCTCAGATGCTCAGTTACGTCTGAGTGTTTGTGACCCCATGGACTGTAGCCCACCAGGCTCCTCTGTCCATGAGATTCTCCTGGCAAGAATACCGGAGTGGGGTGCCATATCCTCCTCCAGGGAATTTTCCTGACCCAGGTATCAAACCTACGTCTATTACATCTCCTGCACTAGAAGGTGGATTCTTTGCCACTGGTGCCACCGCAGAGATAGGGAAGCCCTGCATCCTCCTGCTTCCCCCTTTCTCTTCCTCCTCCCTCTGTCTACCACAAAGATGCATAATTTACATCCTACATCTTCTTTCTAGGATGTTTAATTTTATAAATGTAGTTGAATTTTTAGACATTAAATCTGTTTGAATTATTTTGAATCTTCCTTTTATATTGTGAATTCCATATTTTTCACTTAAGGTTCGGTATAGAATGTATGTGTATATACACACATGCACATACGGGCATATATACATATACATATCTGGTACATACTTTTTACTCACCTATTTGATATTTGTATATGTTTGTGTGTGTGTATTTAGTCACACACATGTCCAAGTCATGTCCAACTCTTTTGTGACTCCATGGACCAGCCCGCCAGGCTTCTCAGTCCCTGGGATTTCCCAGACAAGAATACTGGAGTGGATTGCCATTTCCTTTTCCATGGGATCTTCCAAATCCAGGGATCAAACCCACATCTCCTGCATTGCAGGTGGATTCTTTACCACTGAGCCACCAGGGAATGAATACAAATATGCATGTGTGTATGTATGTGTGTATATATATATATATTTTTTTTTTCATCAGTTCAGTTCAGTCGCTCAGTCGTGTCTGACTCTTTGCAACCCCATGAATCACAGCACTCCAGGCCTCCCTGTCCAACACCAACTCCCAGAGTTCACCCAGACTCATGTCCATCGAGTCAGTGATGCCATCCAGCCATCTCATCCTCTGTCATCCCCTTCTCCTCCTGCCCCCAATCCCTCCCAGCATCAGAGTCTTTTCCAATGAGTCAACTCTTCACATGAGGTGGCCAAAGTACTGGAGTTTCAGCTTCAGCATCATTCCTTCCAAAGAAATCCCAGGGCTGATCTCCTTCAGAATGGACTGGTTGGATCTCCTTGCAGTCCAAGGGACTCTCAAGAGTCTTCTCCAACACCACAGTTCAAAAGCATCAATTCTTCGGTGCTCAGCTTTCTTCACAGTCCAACTCTCACATCCATACATGACCACTGGAAAAACCATAGGCTTAACTAGATGGACATGTATGTATATATGTGTATATTTACATATTTATAAGATTATGCAGTTTTACCTCATAGTTCTTTCACTTGACATTATACAGTTTTATGTATGGGTCAGGGAGATTCCTCTGGAGGATGGCATGGCAGCCTACTCCAGTATTCTTGCCTGGAGAATCCCATGGACAGAGGAGCTTGGTGGGCTACAGTTGATACAGTTGCACAGAGTCAGACATGACTGAATTGATTTAGCATGCATACACCAAAAAAGTGGAATTACTAGCTCATATGGTATTTCCATTTTTAATTTTGGGGGAAGCTCCATGCTGTTTTCCAAATTGGCTGTACCAATTTACATTCCCACCTACAGTGCATGGGAGTGCCCGCTTCTCCACATCCTTGTCAAGATACATCGTTTTTCATAATAGCTATTCTAACAGGTGTGAGGCATTTTTCATTGTAGTTTTGATTCACATTTCCCTGATGATTAGTGATATTGAACATCTTTTCATGTATCTGTTGACTATTCATTTGCATCTTTAGAAAAATGTCTGCTCATTAAAAAATCAGATTGTTTAGATTTTTTGCCACTGAGTTAGTATGAGTTTTATATTTCAAATATTAACCCATTACAGGTATATGATTTGCAAATATATTCTCTCTATTCAGAAGGTTGTCTCTACCTTTTGTTGATGGTTAACTTTGCATCAGAGATAAGATGGCAGGATGGCATCACGGATGCAATGGACCTGAACTTGGGCCAACTTCAGGAGATGGTAAGCGACAGGGAGGCCTGGCATGCTGCAGTCTATGAGACTGCAAAGAGTCAGACATGACTGGGTGACCAAGCAACAACTTTGCTATGCAGAAATTTTTGTTTATGTTTAATGTAGTCCCACTTCATTATTTTTGCATTTTTGGTCTTTGTTTTTGGAATCAGATTTAAAAACTCATCACAGAACACTCATATCAAGGAGTCTGCCATCTATTTTATCTTTTTTTTTTTTTAAACTTTACATAATTGTATTAGTTTTGCCAAATATCAAAATGAATCCGCCACAGGTATACATGTGTTCCCCATCCTGAACCCTCCTCCCTCCTCCCTCCCCATACCATCCCTCTGGGTCGTCCCAGTGCACTAGCCCCAAGCAATCCCACTGCTGGGCATACACACTGAGGAAACCAGAAGGGAAAGAGACACGTGTACCCCAATGTTCATCGCAGCACTGTTTATAATACCCAGGACATGGAAGCAACCTAGATGTCCATCAGCAGATGAATGGATAAGAAAGCTATGGTACATATACACAATGGAGTATTACTCAGCCATTAAAAAGAAAACATTTGAATCAGTTCTAATGAGGTGGATGAAACTGGAGCCTATTATACAGAGTGAAGTAAGCCAGAAGGAAAAACACCAATACAGTATACTAACGCATATACATGGAATTTAGAAAGATGGTAGCAATAACCCTGTGTACGAGACAGCAAAAGAGACACTGATGTATAGAACAGTCTATTTTATCTTTTAAGAATTTCAAATTCAGGTCTTACATTCAAATCTTTAATCCATTTAGAGTTAATTTGGGTAAGATAGTAAGATAGTGGTCTGGTTTCATTCTTTTGCATGTGGCTGTCCAGTTTTCCCAACACCATTTATTGAAGAGATAATCCTTTTTAAATTACATATTCTTGACTCCTTTGTCACTAATTAACTGACCATATAATAAATATGGATTTATTTTGGATTCCTTGCTCTGTTCCATTGGTTTGTGTTGCTGTTTTCATGTCAATGCCACATTGTTTTGATTACTCTAGCTTTAAAATATAGTTTGAAATTGAGGAGCATGATGCTTTGTTCGTCTTTCTCAAGATTGCTTTGGCTATTCATAGTCTTTTGTGTTTCCATGCAACTATTAGAATCATTTGTTCTGTTTCTGTGAGATAATGTTGGAGTTTGATAAGTATTGCATTGAATCTATAGATTGCTTTGAGTAACATGGACATTTAACAATACTAACTATTCCAGTCCATGAGCATGAAATATCTTTCATTTCTTTGTGTTTTCAATTTCTTTTATCAGTGTCTTAGAGTTTTCTGAGTACAGGTTTTTCAACTTTTTGGTAAAATTAATTTTAGGTATTTTATTCTTTTTGATGCAATTGTAAATGGGACTGTTTTCTTAATTTCTCCTAGTATATAGACATGCAACCAACTTCTGTATATTGATTTTATGCCTTGTCATTTCACTGAATTTGGTTATTAGTTCTAACATTCTTTTGGAGAAAAGTTTAGGGTTTTCTACATATAAAATAATGTCATCTGTTTATAGTGACAGTTTTACTATTTTCTTTCCAACTTGGATGCCTTTTATTTTTCTTGCATGATTTCTTTGGCATGGATTTCCAATATTATGCTGAATAAAAGTGGGGAAAATAGACATTCTTGTCTTATTCTTCATCTTAGAGGAAACATTTTTAGCTTTTCACTGTTGAGTATAATGTTATCTGTGTGCTTCTCATATATGACCTTCATTATGGTGAGGTATATTCCTTCTGTACTGACATTGTTGAAAGTTTAGTATAAATGGATATTGAATTTTGTCAGAAGTGTTTTTATACATTTATTGAGATGATCAAATGACTTGTTTTCTTCATTTGGTTAATGTAGTGTATCATATTACTTTGCAGATGTTGATATTGAACCATCCTTACATCCCTTGAGTAAATCCCACTTGATCATAGTATATGATTCTTTTAATGTATTGTTGAATTTGAACTTCTAATATTTTGTTGAGAATTTTTGCATCTGTGTTCATTGGGGATATTGGCCTATAATTTTCATTTTTTGTGACGTTTTTGGTTTTTGTGTTTGTCTGGGATTTGGTATAACAATAATGCTACTAGCCACATCAAATGAGCTTTGAAGAATTTCCTCCTGTTCAACTTTTGAAAGAGTTTTAGAAGGATAGGTATTAACTCTTCTTTAAATGTTTAATAAAATTCACTAGAAAAGCCGTCTGGTCCGAAACTTCTGTTTGATCAATAATCAAAAGCCTCCCACAATCTCTTTATATGTTTCGGTCTGTTCAGATTTTCTATTTCTTCCTAATTCAGTCTCTAAAGATTCTGTGATTCTAAGAATGTATTCATTACTACTATGTAGCCCAATGAGTTGGCAAGTAATTGTTTAGGGTAGTCTTTTAAGATCCTTGCTTCCCTGATAGCTCAGTTGCTAAAGAATCCATCTGCAATGCAGGAGACCCTGGTTCGATTCCTGGATCAGGAAGATCCTCTGGAGAATGGATAGACTACCGACTCCAGTATTCTTGGTCTTCCCTTGTGGCTCAGCTGGTAAAGAATCTGCCCAACCTGGGTTTGATCCCTGGGTTGGGAAGATCCCCTGGAGAAGGGAAAGGCTACCCACTCCAGTATTCTGACCTGGAGAATTCTATGGACTGTATAGTCCATGGGGTCACAAACAGTCGGACACGACTGAGTAACTTTCACTTACTTACTTACTTACTTTAAGATCCTTTGTATTTCTGTAGTATCAGTTATAACATCTCCTCTTCAATTTCTGATTTTATTTCAGGCCTCTTTTTTTCCTTGGTTAGTCTGGCTAAGGGTTTGTCAATTTTGTTTCTTTTCAAAGAATCAGCTCTTAGTTTTACTGATTTTTTCTGTTGTCCTTTTAGTCTCTATTTTATTTCTATCTGATTTTTATTATTTACTTTCTTTTGCTGACTTTGTACTTTGTTTCATCTTTGTCTTCTAGCTTCTTTAGATGTAAACTTGTTTTTTTTTTAAATTGTTCTTGTTTCTTGAAGTAGGCTGATATTTCTTCGAGCTTCCCTTTTAGAACCACTTTTGCTCCATAGGTTTTGGTATGTTGTATTTCCTTTGTCTCAAAGTATGTTTTTATTTCTCTATTGATATTTTTCATTGACCCAGTGGTTGTTTAGTAGTCTGTTGTTAAATATTCACATATTTGTGATTTTTACAGTTTTCTTCTAGTAATTGATTTCAAGTTTCATTCCATTGTGGTTTGAAGAAATGCTTGATATGATTTCAGTCTCCTTAAAATTGAAATTTGTTTTATGGCTTAATGTATGATATGTCCTAGAGAATGTTCCATGTGCACTTGAAAAGAATATGTCCTGCAGCTTTTGGATGGAATATTTTGTGCATGCTAAGTTGCTTCAGTTCTGTCTGTTTGTGACCTTATGGACTGTAGACCACCAGGATCCTCTGTCCATGGGATCCTCCAAGCAAGAATACTGGAATGGGTTGCCATGCCCTGCCCAGGGGATCTTCCCAACCCAAGGACTGAACCTGGGCTCTTATGTCTCTTGCACTGGCAGACAGGTTCTTTACCACTAGTGTCACCTGGGAAGTGGGAATATTCTGGGAATATTCTGCCACCCAGAATATTCTGTAGATGTCTATTAAGTAGATCTGATGTAAGTTGTCACTAAGGCCAATGTTTTCTTATGAGTTTCTGTCTGAATGTCATCTTATTTGGAGTTCTCTGGGCTTCTGAGACCTGGATGTCTGTTTCCTTTCCTAGGTTAGGGAAATTTTCAGCCATTATTTCTTCAAATAAGTTCTGCCCCTTTCTTTTTTCTTCTCCTGAGACCATCATAACGTGAATGTTAGTTCTCTTGATGTTTTCCCACCGATCCCCTAAGATCTCTTCACTTTAATTTCACTTGTATTATTATTGTTGTTGTTGCTGCTTAGTGTAGATGAGTTTCCTTGCTTTGTCTTTTAAATCATTGGTTCTTTCTACCACTTTATCTAGTCTACTAGTGAATTCTTTTAGTGCATTTTTTAGTTCAGTTATTGTGTTCTCAGCTGTGTGTACTTTGTTATATTTTCTATCTCTTTGCTGAAGTTCTCACTGTGTTCATATATTCATCTGTGTTCAGTGAGTAGTTTTATGATTATTGCTTTTAATTCTTTATTAGGTAGATTCAGTTCAGTTCAGTTCAGTCGCTCAGTTGTGTCCGACTCTTTGCGACCCCATGAATCGCAGCACACCAGGCCTCCCTGTTCATCACCAACTCCCGGAGTTCACTCAAACTCACATCCATCGAGTCGGTGATGCCATCCAGCCATCTCATCCTCTGTCCTCCCCTTCTCCTCCTGCCCCCAATCCCTCCCAGCATCAAAGTCTTTTCCAATGAGTCAGCTCTTCGCATGAGGTGGCCAAAGAACTAGAGTTTCAGCTTTAGCATCATTCCTTCCAAAGAACACCCAGGGCTGATCTCCTTTAGAATGGACTGGTTGGATCTCCTTGCAGTCCAAGGGACTCTCAAGAGTCTTCTCCAACACCACAGTTCAAAAGCATCAGTTCTTCAGCGCTCAGCTTTCTTCACAGTCCAACTTTCGCATCCATACATGACCTCTGGAAAACCCAGAGCCTTGACTAGACGGACCTTTGTTGGCAAAGTAATGTCTCTGCTTTTCAATATGCTATCTAGGTTGGTCATAACTTTCTTTCCAAGGAGTAAGCATCTTTTTCATGGCTTCAATCACCATCTGCAGTGATTTGGGAGCCCAAAAAAACAAAGTCTGACACTGTTTCCACTGTTTCCCCATCTATTTCCCATGAAGTGATGGGACCAGATGCCATAATCTTCATTTTCTGAATGTTGAGCTTTAAGCCAACTTTTTCACTCTTCTCTTTCACTTTCTTCAAGAGGCTTTTTAGTTCCTCTTCACTTTCTGCCATAAGGGTGGTGTCATCTGCATATCTGAGGTTATTGATATTTCTCCCAGCAATCTTGATTCCAGCTTGTGCTTCTTCCAGCCCAGCATTTCTCATGATGGACTCTGCATATAAGTTAAATAAGCAGGGTGACAGTACACAGCCTTGATGTACTCCTTTTCCTATTTGGAACCAGTCTGTTGTTCCATGTCTGGTTCTAACTGTTGCTTTCTGACCTGCATATAGGTTTCTCAGAGGCAGGTCAGGTAGTTTGGTATCCTTCCCCTTGCAATATGGAAAAGTCTTGACACACCTTCAACAACAGGAACCTGTCAAGAATAAATCAGGCTGTAGGACAATCACAAAGGTTCAAAATACAACCAACCGCAAGGGTAAGGTTGAATTATAAAGTTCCTCACATACACAAAGCCAGTACTTCAAGACACAGAGAGGTCACCATCTCACCTAATACTTAGGAACAGAGCATCAAACAGAATGACAAAACAGAAATATGTGCCAAAAGAAGAACAAGTCTTGGCACATATTTCTGTTTTGTCATTCTGTTTGATGCTCTGTTCCTATGTATTAATCCAGCTTCCCTGGTGGCTCAGAGGTTAAAGCGTCTGCCTGTAATGCGGGAGACCTGGGTTCAATCCCTGGGTCAGGAAGATCCTCTGGAGAAGGAAATGGCAACCCACTCCAGTATTCTTGCCTGGAGAATCCCATGGATGGAGGAGCCTGGTGGGCTATAGTCCATGGGGTCGCAAATAGTCGGACACAACTGAGCAACTTAACTTTAACTTTCCTATGTATTAGGTGAGATGGTGACCTCTCTGTGTCTTGAAGTACTGGCTTTGTGTATGTGAGGAACTTTATAATTCAAACTTGTCCTGGTGGTTGGTTGTCTTTTGAACCTTTGTGATTGTCCTACAGCCTGATTTATTCTTGACAGGTTCCTGTTGTTGAAGGTGTGTCAAGACTTTTCCATATTGCAAGGGGAAGGATCTCACTTTGTACTTAGCTTTAGGCTATTTGAAAGCCGGATACTTGGGGAACAGGTTTTGAAGTATGCAAATATATAGTCCTGTGGACCATATTCATAAGCCCTGCTGGCCTTCAGACCAGGAAATCTGGAGGTGACCCTTGAGTAGCATTTCCGTAAATCAGACCTCTAGACAAGTCTATAAGCTCCTTTCTGGGATGTATCAGTGAGCTCAGGGAGGTCAAGGGAGTATGCAAGAATGGTGTCTTACATTTCCCAAGAATGCCTCTGTACTCTCTAGATGTGTGCAGACCTGAAGCCTGTCCCTCAAGCTGAATCTCCAGGACAAGTAAATTGTCCTTTTCAACAAGACTGGAGGTGTGTTTCAGTCTACTACCTGTACAGTGCCCTGGATGTGGCATCCTGTCAAGACTATCTTTCCCATTGTTATAGTTCCATGGGGCCCAGGAATGCAAATCCCCTTGCCCACCAGGGCCAGATGATCAAGGGGGCATAGTCTGTCCGTCTGGGTTGCTTGATCTTGCTGGCTCTAGAAAGGCATCTGGAATGCATGGGGGTGGGACATGCTCCTTGGCTTCAGCATGACATCAGGAAAAATCCTTGTCTGTGTGCCCCTGCCAACTTCAGCAAGGGAGTGGGAGAGTGTCATGATTTCACACTAGCTGGTACCAGCCAAGGTGTGAGGGAATGCCATACCCACTCGTCCCTGCCTGTCTTACCAAGACAGTGGGAGAGTGCCCTATCTGCATACCTGCCTGTGCTAACAAGGTAGGAGAGTGTAAAATGGCATCTGCCAGCATTCCAGTCTCCAGAAAGAGCTCCAACCGTCCTGACCTCCCCCAGCAGATGCTTGAAGATTAGTGTATGAATCTGCTTCATGTTCCAGGCACTTTTCAAACTGCTGGTTTTGCAGTGGGTTCTAGGGCCAATGAGGCTTCCCTGGTGACTCAGATGGTAAAGAATCTGCCTGCAATGCAGGAGACCTGGGTTTGATCCCAGGGTCAGGAAGATATCCTGGACAAAGGAATGGCTACCCACTCTAGTATTCTTGCCTGGAGAATTCCATTGAGAGAGAAGCCTGGCAGGCTACATTCTATGGACTTCCAAATAGTTAGACAACTGAGCAACTAACACTTTAACTTGTTTCTAGGGCAAATGAGACCCCATGCAAGCCTTTTTAAAAGGGAATCTCAAGTCACCTCAACTGTTAACTAAAAAAAAATCACATCCTAAAAGTTTAGAGTTATGTTTTAGTCAGTGGACAATACTGGGACTTAAGGCAGAGACACAGCATCTCAAATAACTCTGAAAGACTGCTCCCAAGAGGCAAGGGAGGGAGCCAGGCTATATAGGAATTTTTGCAACAAAGGCCAGGTAGTCAGATACTCAAAAGAT
The DNA here is from genome assembly GCF_027580195.1 of Bos mutus. NCBI lineage: Eukaryota > Metazoa > Chordata > Mammalia > Artiodactyla > Bovidae > Bos > Bos mutus. The sequence continues at coordinate 71,726,684 of NC_091618.1, read as the reverse complement.
TACTGTTAATTAAGGAAAACCAGATATTTCAAGTTAAGGAATTTGGCACTTTTCTATATATGCAAAGATGCAAAGTCTGGGCTCACTGAAATTAGCCCAGAATCATTCCTTTGATATGCACCTCAGGTCAGTGTCCTGTGCTTCTTATCCTAGTCTCCTCAGAAATACCATCAGAGGTAGCTGTAAGCAGCTGGCTGATACATGTGGGACAGATCCTGCCTCCATCCTGAGTTCTCCCAGGGCTCACCATTAGGACAGCTGTAATGTGATGGCTGGATGTCAGCAACATACTTTGTTTACTTATGTGGCAGGTGGCATTTTTAGTTCACACAGACTTTTGGATTCCTTGAACATAAGCTCTGCTGGTTTCTAAGCCAGACGTTTGGGGGGCTCATTTCTTTGCTGTAGGTTCCAGGGCTGGGCTGGCTGATGTGGGGAACAAATTCATCATCCTGGGGAGAAGCTCTCTGTTTGTGAGATCCCGCCCTGTTGTGGGACTCTGCACCAGGGATGGAATTTTTGGTGAGCTTGCATCTCTGCATTTTCTACCAATCTCAGTGTGGTCCTTTGATCATGTGTTGTGGAGGAGCAGTTCAGCTAATTTTCAGTTCTTTTTTGAAGAATATTGTCCCATATATAGCTGTAGAGTTGGTGTGTCCATGGGGCAAGGTGAGTTCTTGATCTTCCTGAGTCTCCACCTTGGAACACCTCTCCCTGCCCCACCCACCCCCACCCCTGCCATGCACATGTATTTTTAATTAAGGGAGGTGCTTTACTTTCTGAATTCATGTAAACCTGGGAATGTCTTTCGGTTGCTTTGTTACAAAGAATCTATTTTATTGGGATTGTTTATGGATTAAGACTCAAAGGTTTCAATGGACATCTGGACTTGCCAGAAGCTATGCAGTTAGCCTTTTTAAAATCCTTGGTAGGAGACCCATTTGTCTGGGTGCATGCAGTCTTCCAGCCACCACCCCAAACATACACAGTTTTTTTTCCAGCCCTTAGGTGGGTGGAAGTGTGGATGATTTTCTGTAAAATCTACCTGGAGTGTGAGGAAACTTTTTGATGTGTAAAATCAAGTGTTTTTCTTATTCTCAATTTTATGCTGAAAGGTCTCTTTCATTATCCCTTTGATCATTGTTTACCTTACAAATCTTGCCAAATACTCAAAAGCTATAATTAATAGACACACCTACATTTTCTGACCTAATATTCATCATGTCTCTATTCATTTTCATCTTTATCCTTTATTTAATTTATCTAGATTGTTTGTCCTTCACAGGACTGTGTGTTTTTATTGTCACTTCTACTGTAAAATCTAATGTGTGTTTGTCATAAGGAAAATGAGTAGAATACAATGTTCATCATGTTAATAACTATATTTGAATATAGTTTTTATGCTGAGTGACATGAGAAGTATCTTCTAGGCAAAGCAAGCCTGATGAAACTGGCATTTTTTCATGGATAATGTTACAATGAACATTGACACCAAGGACAATGGGAATATGGTATATGTTTTTCTTCTAGCTTGCATGCACGTGTGCTAAGTTGCTTCAGAAATCTTTTCTCCAAGGTCTCCCAATGTCCAGTCCCTGAGGCACATTGGAGAGCTGTGTTATACTGAGGTAAACTTTTGCCATTCCCTTTCTTTGATACTCTGGAATATTGGAGCTTGTGTTAAGAACATTCAGTATGTGCTTTATACTCAAGCTGGCACCGTAGGCACCGTTGCTACAGCATTGTACTTGCTGTGACTGTAATTCCAGTGTGCACCACTGCCAGCCCCACTGTGATCCTCCTCCATTGTTTCCTGGGAATTAATCTCCAAATGTAAATGATTCCCAGTAGAATAATTCTATTTTATTCTTACAGAATGATAGGTGTTTATTATTAGTTAACAAATCTTTCCAATTTAGGAGCCAGAATTGATAAATGCATGAGGTGCTGCCTAAATTCTCTTGGGCAGGGGAAAACATTTCATTTAACAGAAAGCACATGTAAGCATTATCTTTTCTTCTTTCAATTCATTTAAGTTAGTGTCTCTTTGTGTGTGTGTGTATACATAGGGGTGGGGTATAGGCAATACCCAATAAATATGCAAGAAACAGAAACTGGGTATTAGAAGTAAGCATGCCATGGAGAAAAATTAAGCTGAAAAGAAGGGTGAAGAATTCTTGGTTCTAGTTTTCCATTGTTTGTGGTTTAAGATGTCATTATATTATAGCTATTTTTATGGACAATTTGGTAAAAATACCTTAAATGGAAGCACCCTATCTGTATTTGTTATTTGAAATAGCATTTATAGTTTAAATCATAATCCAGATATACCTAATAAATGGTTGAAAAGCTGTATTATTACTGTTAATCTCTAACTACCTGTTCTAAAATCCAACTATAATTGAAGAAGCATTGACTTACAAACCTTGAAGCTGAGTAAGAGAAGAGAAAATGCATATAACCTTCACCTTGTAAAGTGGTTTGCCTTTTGAGAAGAGGTTTGATCCTATGGAACTGGCTCTGTTCACTGCTTGCCTTGTGTTATATGCTTAAACTGTTTTATTTAATCCTTACTATACCTCTTCAATTATTTATCTGTATGAAAAAAAAGTAAGGTTTAGAGAGATTAAATGACTTGCCTGAGGGGGCACAGCTAGTAAGTACCAAAACCAGGATTTGAACCTAAATCTCTTTGATCTAAAGATTATATTTGTAATCACCTTTTAGAGTCCACCTCTGACTTGAGCTAAGCAGAATAAGCAGAACACAGATCTCTTGGTTACTAGAACTTGCACATGGTTTGGCCCCTGCCTTCCTGTCCAGGGAGGGCTTCCCTGGTGGCTCAGATGGTAAAGAATCTGCCTGCAATTCAGGAGACCTGGATTTGATCCCTGGGTCAGGAAGATCCCCTGGAGAAGGGAATGGCTACCCACTCCAGTATTCTTGTCTGGAGAATTCCAAGGACAGAGGAGCCTAATGGGTTACAGTCCATGGGGTCCCAAAGAGTCTGACATGACTGAGTGCTTAATACTCACTTCTTGTCCAACTTCTTTTTAGACTACACACCTCAGGCTCTGTTCGCTGGCCCCACTGGCTTCCTTTCTGTTCCTAAATACCACATTTGGGGGTCTTTGCTTATGCTGTTTCCTTTGCCTGTGCTGTTCTTCCCCCTCTTCCTCTCTCTATATGCTTGCCTATTCTCTACCAGGCCCCAGACCCAGAATTCATTTGCTCAGAATCCTCTTCCAGCCATGGCATATAAAGGAGGTGCCCTCCCCATTTAAAGTCCTTCCTATCATCTGTTATTTCTTTCCTAGCAGGTAACCAATCAGAAATCAATCTGATCACTTCTTTGTTATGTATCTCTCTACAGAACATAAGCTCTCTGAGGGGAGGAATTTTCTTCCTCTTCAGTTCAGTTCAGTTCAGTTCAGTCGCTCAGTCACGTCCGACTCTTTGCGACCCTATGAATCGCAGCACGCCAGGCCTCCCTGTCCATCACCAGCTCCCGGAGTTCACCCAGACTCACATCCATCGAGTCAGTGATGCCATCCAGCCATCTCATCCTCTGCCGTCCCCTTCTCTTCCTGCCCCCAATCCCTTCCAGCATCAGAGTCTTTTCCAATGAGTCAACTCTTTGCATGAGGTGGCCAAAGTACTTTTCAGCTTTAGCATCATTCCTTCCAAAGAAATCCCAGGGTTGATCTCCTTCAGAATGGACTGGTTGGATCTCCTTGCAGTCCAAGGGACTCTCAAGAGTCTTCTCCAACACCACAGTTCAAAAGCATCAATTCTTCGGTGCTCAGCCTTCTTCACAGTCCAACTCTCACATCCATACATGACCACAGGAAAAACCATAACCTTGACTAGACGGACCTTGGTTGCCAAAGTAATGTCTCTGCTTTTGAATATGCTATCTAGGTTGGTCATAACTTTCCTTCCAAGGAGTAAGCATCTTTTAATTTCATGGCTGCAGGAGAAGGCAGTGGCACCCCACTGCAGTACTCTTGCCTGGAAAATTCCATGGACAGAATAGCCTGGTAGGCTGCAGCCTATGGGGTCGCTCAGAGTCGGAAACGACTGAGCGACTTCACTTTCACTTTTCACTTTCATGCACTGGAGAAGGAAGTGGCAACCCAGTCCAGTGTTCTTGCCTGGAGAATCCCAGGGTGGGGGAGCCTGGTGGGCTGCCATCTCAGGGGTGGCACAGAGTCGGACATGACTGAAGCGACTTAGCAGCAGCAGCAGGAGCAGTCACCATCTGCAGTGATTTTGGAGCCCCAAAAAATAAAGTCTGACACTGTTTCCACTGTTTCCCCACCTATTTCCTATGAAGTGATGGGACCACATGCCATGATCTTCGTTTTCTGAATGTTGAGCTTTACGCCAACTTTTTCACTCTGCACTTTCACTTTCATCAAGAGGCTTTTTATTTATTTATTTTTTATTTTTAAAAATTTATTTATTTTGTTATTTTTTAAATTTTATTTTATTTTTAAACTTTACATAATTGTATTAGTTTTGCCAAATATCAAAATGAATCCGCCACAGGTATACAGGCTTTTTAGTTCCTCTTCACTTTCTGCCATAAGGGTGGTGTCATCTGCATATCTGAGGTTATTGATATTTCTCCCGGCAATCTTGATTCCAGCTTGTGCTTCTTCCAGTCCAGCATTTCTCATGATGTACTCTGCATATAAGTTAAATAAGCAGGGTGACAATATACAGCCTTGACGTACTCCTTTTCCTATTTGGAACCAGTCTGTTGTTCCATGTCCAGTTCTAACTATTGCTTCCTGACCTGCATACACATTTCTCAAGAGGCAGATCAGGTGGTCTGATATTCCCATCTCTTTCAGGATTTTCCACAGTTTATTGTGATACACACAGTCAAAGGCTTTGGCATAGTCAATAAAGCAGAAATAGATGTTTTTCTGGAACTCTCTTGCTTTTTCCATGATCCAGCAGATGTTGGCAATTTGATCTCTGGTTCCTCTGCCTTTTCTAAAACCAGCTTGAATATCAGGAAGTTCACGGTTCACGTATTGCTGAAGCCTGGCTTGGAGAATTTTGAACATTACTCTACTGGCATGTGAGATGAGTGTAATTATGCTGTAGTTTGAGAATTCTTTGGCATTGCCTTTCTTTGGGATTGGAATGAAAACTGACCTTTTCCAGTTCTGTAGCCACTGCTGAGTTTTCCAAATTTGCTGGCATATTGAGTGCAGCACTTTCACAGCATCATCTTTCAGGATTTGAAATAGCTCCACTGGAATTCCATCACCTCCACTAGCTTTGTTCATAGTGATGCTTCCTAAGGCCCACTTGACTTCACATTCCAGGATGTCTGGCTCTAGGTCAGTGATCATACCATCGTGATTATCTGGGTCATGAAGATCTTTTTTGTACAGTTCTTCTGTGTATTCTTGACACCTCTTCTTAATATCTTCTGCTTCTATTAGGTCCATACCATTTCTGTCCTTTATCGAGCCCATCTTTGCATGAAATGTTCCCTTGGTATCTTTAATTTTCTTGAAGAGATCTCTAGTCTTTCCCATTCTGTTGTTTTCCTCTATTTTTTTGCATTGATCTCTGAGGAAGGCTTTCTTATCTCTTCTTGTTATTCTTTGGAACTCTGCATTCAGATGCTTATATATTTCCTTTTCTCCTTTGCTTTTCGCTTCTCTTGTTTTCACAGCAATTTGTAAGGCCTCCGCAGACAGCCATTTTGCTTTTTTGCATTTCTTTTCCATGGGGATGGTCTTGATCCCTGTCTCCTGTACAATGTCACGAACCTCCGTCCTTAGTTCATCAGGCACTCTATCTATCAGATCTAGGCCCTTCAATCTATTTCTCACTTCCACTGTATAATCATAAGGAATTTGATTTAGGTCATACCCGAATGGTCTAGTGGTTTTCCCTACTTTCTTCAATTTAAGTCTGAATTTGGCAATAAGTAGTTCATGATCTGAGCCACAGTCAGCTCCTGGTCTTGTTTTTGCTGACTGTATAGGGCTTCTCCATCTTTGGCTGCAAAGAACATAATCAATCTGATTTCGGTGTTGACCATCTGGTGATGTCCATGTATAGAGTCTTCTCTTGTGTTGTCTGAAGAGGATGTTTGCTATGACCAGTGCATTTTCTTGGCAAAACTCTATTAGTCTTTGCCCTGCTTCATTCTGTATTCTAAGGCCAAATTTGCCTGTTACTCCAGGTGTTTCTTGACTTCCTACTTTTGCATTCTAGAAGTTAGAACAGCACATGACATATAATAAGTGTTGGAAAAAATTGAATGAAGACTGGATGGGTGACCTTGAAGTTTATATATTTGCCTCTACTTAGAAACACTGTCTTTAATATTTTTTCAAACAATGTATTTGAAAATATCTTTAAGAAATTTGAGTGTTCCTGTCATGTTTAAACCTTGATCAAGATACTTAATAGCGTTACCACAAACCATTGCAACTTCCTGCAGTAACAGATTTATGCTTTGCTTTTCATGTCAATGATCTTGTTTAAATAACTCACCTGAACATGCATATTAATAAGAATAAGACTCTTTGGCTAATTTTCTGTAATAGAATTATGGAAAACTATTAGAATAGTGTTGTTAGATAACAACTTGGGATGCCCTCCTGTCTAACTGAAATATTGTAGAAAGGTGAAAAGGCTTCTCCAAGGCTACCCAGGTCCAAAAACTTGAACAGAGCCCTTCCTGTTACATAAGGCCAGCTCTTACTGTGTGTCTTCTACTCCCCCACCCATTATAGTCAATATTTTATAGAAACAACTGATTTTATATAGTATTCCATCAAAATAAAAATGTTTTAAAAAGGTATCAATATTAATCTGAATTCCTAGTTTATCTTAAATCAATAAGATATAAAATGGTAACTTTCATGGGTACCTTAATACTGAAATCACTGCACACTCTTCTGTCTAAGGCTGCTGTGATGTAGACACAGAGGCCTGTGGGCTCCTCAAAGAGAAAGGGAAAGAAGTACTAGGTTCAGGATGAAATAAATGATACAAGTTTTCATTGTTGTCATTGTTGTTGTTGTATTTTTATACGTAGTTAGCAATTAAAATGATTGTATGTGAACCTCATATTCAGGAATCACAAATTTTAAAATAATTAGGTTCAGTAACCTACAGTTATTGCTATGAGCAGTTCTCATGCAATGAAGGAATCCCTTATTTTTTGGAGATGTTTTTGAAAACCTAATTTGATTTACACAAATTTATGAGTATTTCTAAACAAGAAAAGGTTGCCTTTATATCTTCTTAGAAGCTAAATATTGGTTTTCTAAGGAAATAAATATGATAAAAAGAAAAAAAAGGAAAACCAAGGACAAATTGCATTGTTCATATAAGGAAATGAAGGAAAAATAAACATGTGACTCATCAATATAAACGATATGCCCAGTGAAGGAGGGCAATGAATATGTAGTTTCTATGTAGCTCAAAAATAGTGTTTTTGCTGGAAAGTGATTTGTGTAAAATCGGTATAATCAAGACCTGCACTGTCTACTTTTTTCCTCCTTTTCTAAGTTTGGCTCAATTCGCATCCCCCCACAACCCCATACTTTTATGTGGCAAAACATATAAAACATGGCTTCCCAGGGGGTGCAGTGGTAAAGAATATGCCTGCCAATGCAGGAGATGGAAAAGATATGGATTCCATCCCTGGGTCAGGAAGATCCCCTGGAGTAGGAAATGACAATCTGCTCCAATATTCTCACCTGGAAAATACCATGGACATGGGAGCTTGGTGGGCTACAGTTCATGGGGTCTTAAAGAGTCAGACACAATTGAGCGACTGAGCACACAGCACACATACACATAACATATTGTGTAAATGACTATGAAATTTGGCTTTTCTCTGTGATTAAGAGGATTTTTATGTTGACTTGATAGAACTCCAGTTCTCCTCCATTTTTTCATTCATGGAACCATGGTAGGATATGGAGAAAAATTTATTTGTCCCCAAATGACAATGCATATAAGTCATAGAAGCATCTATTCCTACAAATGAGACGGACCAAGGGAATTATCTTGTCCAAAATTTTCCTGTAGAGATAAAGATGATCTTAGAATCCTGATGCCTATGGTAAAGAGGTTTTGTCTTTGCCTTTGTCTTTGGTGTAATGCAGCTTTATTTTTCTATGCACAGGAATACATGGACTCCAACAAATACATTGAACATCTGTTAAATCAACTTGAGGAGCAACACAGAAGTCTCTGGAGGTGAGTTAAATCTACTTCTTAACTTAATAGCTGCATCTATAGCTTTAATCTTGATCACAGAAGCATGGAGTTGGCAAAAGGTCTCTTCTTCTACTTGGTTGCCAAAAGCACCTTTGGGGGCAAAAATCAGCAGAGGCTACCTGAAGAGTTCCATTCCTTTAATTAAAGTAAAACAGTGGTGTCAAAAGTTGTCCTTGAGTGAAGGACCCGCTCAGAGATTGGAGGATGGTAGAAAGCATAACACTTGCCAAGGTCAAGGAATGCATTTGTCCATGGCCATGCAACAAACTTATATTGTAGAAAAGAAAGTGAAGTCGCTCAGTTGTGTCTAACTCTTTGCAACCCCATGGACTGTAGCCTACCAGGCTCCTCAGTCCATGGGATTTTGCAGGAAAGAATACTTGTATTCTTGTAGAAACTAGAACCCAAATCCTCTGGCCTTTGCCTGCCTAAATATTATTTATGTTTTTCTATAATTGAAAGGCTGAGAACACTTCGGCTTAAAATTTCTGCTTCTCTTTATATTAAAAAATACATATTTCAAGAATGCTGTTGTATAGGTCCTCCATGTTTGGTTTGGTTTTTGTTTTATGTGATGGATTCTAACTCTAGGTGTGAAAACATCTGCAGGTAAATTGGAAAAAGAGGAGAGTATTATATAAGTATTATATAGGTTTTCCCAAGTAACTCATTCCCTGAGGCTTCTAGGGAATGGAGATCATTGTGATAGGATTATCCAGATCTTTAAAGTCCATGTGGCCATGTTTTTGCCAGTGCTAGTATGGACTCTGAATTCCACTTAATAAATTCCTGTAGTTCTTGTTATCTGGAATAAATATGCTAGTGCTCAGTTACATGATACCTTACACTGCATCAGAATTATTGACTATAATTAGCTTCTTCTCTAAGGTGTCAATAAGCCCCTAAAGTCCTTTATGTCTTATCTCCTCATGGCACGGAGGCCAGTTCCCCCTCTGTGAAGAAGTGAAGTGAAGTCGCTCAGTCGTGTCCGACTCTTTGTGACTCTATGGACTGTAGCTTACAAGGTTCCTCTGTCCATGGAATTTTCCAAGCAAGTGTACTGGAGTGGGTTGCCATTTCCTTCTCCAGGGGATCTTCCCGACCCAGGGATTGAACCCAGGTCTCCCGCATTGCAGGCAGACACTTTACCCGCTGAGCTACCAGGGAAGCCTCCCTTTGTACACAAAGACCTAACCCTGTGGCTTTCTTGCCCAACCTCATCCAAATCCATTTTACTCATTTGTTCTGCTCTGCTGTTAGTTTTCCTACTAGGAAACATGTTGTTCAGTCTCTAAGTCATGTCCGACTCATTGTGAAACTAGAAAACATATCTGTGGTTATAGTAATAGACAGTATTCTATTTTTCTACCTAGAAAAAAATTGCTAATAGGATACAACAAAACTGTACAATTTTTAAGTCCACTTGTCACTAAAAGACACATCAGTTAACTTTATATAACTTGATGCAATATTTGTTAGATTTGATTTTGAGATCTATAACTTGCTGATACAGTTTTCTTTTGAGAACCAGTGTGTACCAATAGCAATGTATTTATGGCTATATGCCTTTTAAATTATATTTTCCATAGATGTACTGCAAAGTATATTTAACTGAGTTGTAACATTTTCTTTAAACTATTTGTATAAAATAACTTCCCCCATCTTTCCAAAGAAAAATATATGAATGATGAATACCATCTGATGAATAAATTATACTTTATTAATAATTTGATCAGTGTGTTTTATATACATTTTTGAAGAGGAATAATAGTTTCACACATTTTTGAATCAAACCTGCATGGAAAAGGATATTTTCCTGCTTTCTTAAGGAAGTTAATAAAAACCTTTGGTTTTCTATGATATGATTAAATTAAAATCTCATTTCAGGCACAGACATCACCTAACTTAAAGTAAGACCTCAGATTTTTGTGGGCAATTCCATCCATTTTCCTTCAGAAATAGAATTATTGCTAGTAAAGAAGCAAAGGCTTACCTATAGCATCACAAGATCTAATAGAAAAGCTTTATTTAAATAATAATAAAGGGCAATAATGATATTTGAATAGTCAGAATAACAGTGAGGAAATGGAAATGGTAGTATTGAAATGAAAATGAAAACCAATAATAGTAGATTTACTATTTATTGAATCATGAAATTATACTTGATTATATTTTGCAAACAGATCCTGACTGACTTATAGTGATAGGCTTTCTGATGCTTATTACAATATCACAAATTCAACTACAGCCAAATAGTTTATGGTGAACGATTTATGAGTGACAGTGAGCAGTGGGGGACTTTTTTTTCTGTTTATGATTGAATAATTAAAATGCTTTCTTGAGTTAAGGTAGACTCTATGATATGCCAAGGACCATATACACAAACACAAGCACAGCTAAAGTGTCTGAAGTCAAACAAACATTCCCATAACTCAGTATATATGTTTTCTGATTTTTATTGTGCATTTGATTTGTAGCTGTTACAACTTTCATTGATGTTGATATTAACTAATGGTCTTCCATTTATACTTAACCTATAACTTAAAAATTCTGAATATTTTTAAAAGATTATTTTGATGTGAACCATTTTTAAAGTCTTTATTGAATTAGTTACAATGTTGCTTTTAAAAAAAAATGTTTTGTTTTTTGGCTACATTGCATGTGGGATTTTAGCTCCTGACTAGGGATCAAACCCACACCCCCTACATTGGAAGGGGATGTCTTAACCACTGGACCACCAGGGAAGTACCAACTTTGAATATTTTGATCTTCCAACAATAATAGTGGTCAGCATTAATTTATGGCCATAGTCTTTGAGGACTGATCAAAAGCAGAGAAGATATATGTCATACTGTTATTGCCTGTTGCTTAATGATAAAAGAATTGGACAAATGGTAGAAGATTGGATATAAGAATGAAAAGTCTTATTTTTGTGAAGGAATCTCATAGTCTTTAACAGGCTTTAGTCATTTTTTATAGCATAACCATGTGCTGTGACACAAATATATTGTTGTAATCATACTCTCAAGATAACTGGTTATTTTGGGGTCCTGTTTAGTACTGTGCTGAAATAGACCTATAATATACTCTAGGTTTTCAAATTGTTAAGGAATTTGTGGAGTGCAAATATAGCTGTCTGGCAAAGAGCATTTAGCTCAATTAATGTTTTGATACCAGCAGAAGAAAACTTCTGTGAATGTATCTGAAGAAGAGGGTGGATTTGGGATCTAGAACCTAGTCTAAGACTTGAGTACAAATCTGGGTGCATTTCAATTGCTCTGCCTCTCCCTGCCTGATAAGAAAAAATAAACATACCCAGCAACAGCTTATTTATAAGTTGATATTGAAATGTGATCATATATTTTTGTACGTTTATTTGTTTTAATGAGGAAAGTTAAGATTAGGAGAAAAAGGCTCTTTTGTACTTAATGATTTTTATATCATCTGTTACTATTTCTGATTTGACTAAATATATCTGTGACTGACAAGAAGGAGTGTGAGAAAACAACTGCTGAGACTTTCTCCTGATATTTGACAGAAATCTTTATCCATTTGCAGCCTTAGATTAAGAGTTTAGAACAAACACAAACAGTTGGAAAATACAAATGGGATTCATGAATATTTATGGTGTTAATTACTCTTTCATGTCACATATGTGAAATTATGTATGACAAATAGAGGCAGCATAACACTCTAGAAATGGAAATAAGACTGGATTGGAGGTTTTAGAGACATAGACTCTGGTCCTGGTCTGTCCAAAGTGATTATTGGATAACATCTCTGAGACAGAGTTTCCTTAGGTATAAAAAGAACGTATCAATATAGCTAGTATTTAAGATAACTGAGCACTGAGATTGTATGAAGCATATAATATCTAAAATAGCATTACCTATATATAACATGCACTGATATGTATAATCTTTTTTCTCTAATACTTATACAGCTGGATCATGTAGAATTTAATACATGTCATAAAAGGCTTCAAAGAATCTGTGTAGAAATGCCTAATATAATAGATCCCTAATGGCTTGTGGGGCTTCCCAGGTGGCTCAGTGGTAAAGAATCCACCTGCAATGCAGGAGATGTGGGTTTGATCCCAGGTCCAGAAGATCCCCAGAGAAGGAAATGGCAACCCACTCCAGTATTCTTGCCTGGGAAATCCATGGACAGAGGAGCCTGGTGGGCTATAGTTCATGGGTTGCAAAAAAGTCAGACACGACTTAGTGACTAAACAACAACAGCTTGCCAGTGACGGAACCAGATAATGTCAAAGCATTCATTTCAGATTTTCAGAGTTTGAGTTAGAGTTATCAATAGCCTGTAAGTAAGTGAAGAATAAGTAGGTTTCAAGGCCAAAATTAAATGACAAGATCTGGTGAATGCACAGTGCCAATTTCCAACCAACAGATGCCAAATCGAAGTCTCATTTGAACAAGCTATATTTAGGCTAGAGTTTCTCAATTAAGGCACTCTTGACATTTGTGGACAAGGCACTCCACTACAGGGGGCACAGGCTCAGTCCCTGGTCAGGGACCTAAGATCTGTCATGCTGCATGGTGTAGACAAAAAATAGAAAAAAAGAAAAGATTTTAGTTGTAGAACTACTCAGAGCCATTTTATTGCTAATGTGTTATGCATATCAAGTATAGACTATAAAATATAATTTTGACTTCTTAAAAAATATTCCCAAATCCTATTTTCTTAGAGCATCTACTCTGACTAAAGGTCTAAGGAATATATTTTGCGAAATGGTGACTTATCTAGGTTGGTAGCCAAATATACAAAAACATAGTTGTACCTCTTTCTTCATCTTTCTCCCCTTACTTCACAGGTACAGGATGGGTACCTGTGAATGGTAGTTTGTAAAAAGAAGCAAATAGTGTGAAGAGTCTGGGCTGTTGATAAAAGAGGAAAGTCAACCCCAAGTTCTGAGGGGCAGTCAAAGTATCAATACTACCAGATTCCAAGAATGTGAAGAACCATTGATCACAAGCAGTGTTTGCCCTGGTAAAGCACGGAACTTGTGCTTCCCCGGAGGAATAAATGTTGGTTGCCTACACCACCAAGAGGAAGAAAACACTTCACTGAAAAGCATGTAGAGATCTCTGGGTGCAATAAGAGTCCCTAAGATCCATCCTTCCAGCAATAAAATGATAGTTTCAGTGTATCCAAAATCCTTTAAAGTAGACTTTTGCATTCTGCCTTATTTGTGATTCTTAATATAAGGGAAGAGATAGAAAAAAATATTGGGGAAGAGCTTTGTTTTCATTCCCACCATGATTCAACATGCTACCTACCTAAGCAGAGTGAAGACTGCCATGAAATGATGCACATCCCAAATAGTCTTCAGGTTCTCCATAATTTTGACATATTTATACATTTTGGAGTGAAGGTAATTGGCCCCAGTGCCTAAAATTTCCTTTAGCAGTAATCCCTGTTTCTGTAAAATGTAAGTGACATTAAAGTTGCTTACTGAGAGGCTACATGCTATCATTCTGTCTCTAGGAAAAGATCATCCTTTGCTAACATGTTATACAGAAATTGTCTTGTAGCTGTAAAATAGAGTTAAGAAGCAAAAGCACACACAGCCTGAGAAAAGTCAAGCCCAGAACTTGTTGGAGATTTGCCTTCTGTGTATTTTGGTTCTTAGAATCGAATTATCCAGGCATCTTAAGAATTAGCACGTCTCTATCCTCAAGGGGTTAATTTATGTAGACCAAAGTAATTCCAAGTATTACACAGGTTGCCTTTGGTATAATCATAGACTTCCACTGGGAGAGCTTAATTGGGAACAAGTAAAATTGCTCTGCATGAATTCTTAATGGTGGACACCAAATAAAATAAGAACTGTGATTTGTTTTTTAAAATCCCTTCAAGAGAAAAGGAGGCTACCTCTGGGGAATAGACTGTGTAGCAAACAAAGAACTCAGCGCTCTCTGCTAGCAATAAAAGCAAAAGCTCATGCTAAGCCCACAGAATAATAGTGTACGCTTTCCCAGCTCTGCATCTTTCTCTCTGCTGAGGTCAAAGGAGACCAGGACTAGCAAGCTTTACAGTTTCTTCCCCTCCTCTCTGCCCTTGGGCTGGATTTCTAGCATATATCTGCATCCTCGGGGCAAGTGCAAGCATCAGGCCACCCTGGGAACCCATCAATGTCACTTCTCAATTACCCACCAGGGGTTGTTCCAGAGATGCAGACAGTCTCAGACCCCTGCCAAGATAAGAGTCTTGCCTTTAAGTCATGCCCTCTGCCCAGCACAAGGGAGAATAAATCAGGAAATTGGGTATTGTCACATGCTTCAGTGGTTATGTCATCCCTGGACGGTGGTGGGGAAGGCTGTGGGCTAAGACGTATCCCCAAGGACTCTTATTATAGACTGATGGTGCTGCTTTAGGTAAACAAGGGAGCATGTAGGCTTCTTCTCAGAGCTTTGAGACTCTGGCTGAACTAACAGCTTTATCTTTAAGGTGACTTTTGTTCAGTAACAGAAGGGGCTAATAGAACTAAATCCAGAAAGGTATCCGATTGATTGGAAGATCGCCCAGGTTCATCATGCTTCATGCTTTGCTGCTCAGTTGTGTCTGTCTCTTTGCAACCCCATGGACTGCAGCCAACCAGGCTCCTCTGTTCATGGGATTCTCAAGGCAAGAATACTGAAGTGGGTAGCCATTCCCTTCTCCAAGGCATCTTCCCAACCTAGGGATTGAGCCTGGGTCTCCTGCATTGCAGGCCTGATTCTTTACCCCATAAGTCCCCAAGGAATCCCACCCAGGTTCATATTTGATTGATCACCATTATTGTTGATTTAGGTGGCCGGTGTATGGTCTGCCTGTTTGTCTACTGTAAGAGTTGCCTAGTATTTGAATCCAAGTTATCCAAGGCAGAGATTACCAAAAATGCCAGAGTGAAACTCTATATTAACTTTATATATACATGATTTACTTATTAAACTTGTCCACCCTTAAAAGGGCTGTGCTAATCCATCAGAGAATATATTTAGGTCTCAATTGAATAAATTTATAAAATATAAACTATTTAAAACCATATGGGTTTTATCTTTGCCTATTCACTACAAATCTTGTTTGAGAGAAAAATTCACATCCATTTATCAAGACTGTTCCACCTCAGGCTAAGTGGAGGACTCTGTAAAACGCATTTTATGAAACCGTCCTTCAAAAGACCAAAGGTTTCCCCAAGGAGCTGATGGTTTGATCTGAGTCCTGAGTAGGAGCAGGTCTGGTAGCATGAGGACAGATGAAGAATTAGTTATTGAATAGATTGAATTTGGGCTGCCTTTAAGACCTTTGAGTATAACTATATGTAAGATCTTTGATGAGGGATTCAGGTCTAGAGCTCTTTATAGTTAATACGTAAAACACAATATAGATAGAGGCATTTGATTAACCTACAAAGACATAAAACTGCCCTCTGCTGTAACTGGGGACACATCCCCACCTTAAAGATGGATTTATTGCAGCCATGGGAAGCTTGAGTTGAATAATATTGTACAAGCAGGTCTGTAGAGGATCTGAAAATTATTCTACTTCTAGTTTAAATAGGTTTGTGCTCTTCAAGAAACACTCTTAAAGTGCCAAAGAATATTTCAACATCAATAAGATTCAGGGGTGACCCAGAGAAATTTAGCACTATGTAATCTGAAAACATTTGACTTAAAAACACATTTGTTATTTTTAGATCCATGCTTATCTTAATATGACAGCCAGGAACCTAATGTGATTTATTTATGTGAAATTAAAATAAAAGCCTCAAGCAAAAGGCATTTTGTAGATTTATTGGGGGTAATAAAGATCACAAATATTCCCTACTAAGTTGAAAGAAGAAAAACTCCAGCAGGCAAGGACATAAATGACCTACTCGACATAAATGCATGTGTTGAAGCTGACATGCACCCACAGTAAAGAATGACAAAGTGCCTTTTTTTTTTCTGGAAGGAGGAATAAAATGGGTAATTTACCATGGCCTCCTATTTAATTTTAATTTTAATGGAAAAAGAATCACCAACTTGTTAGTGTATGAGCATACTTGTGACTTCCCCCACCCCCAAAGAGATTGATTGTTAGGCTATAACTCTACATATCTCTCTACATGTGTAACTCTGGAGTTTAAAGAGTAAATTATTTGTTTTTGCTTACCCTCAATTCTTTTAGTGCCTTCTGTATTCAGAGGCCTGGAAGGGAGTTCTAGAACTCATCTCCATCCTTCAGTTCTAGGGAGGGATGTTAGAGCTTCTATGAGAAGAGAAAACACAAACTGCACATCTCAATTCTATGCTGCTCCATTAGCCAGATTTTACTAGTAGAGGACATCACTCACGTAGACCCAAGGGAGGCACTGGTTCTTGCTCCATCCCTTTACTCCTCCCCCCAGTTAATGAGAAAGACACTTCAACAAAATAATCCAAAATGTAACATTGGCTCTATCCACACCTTAAATGACTTCTATACCAGTTCCAAGCATGAAGCTCTTAGTCACACACTGTCTTATTTTTCATGCATGCTCATGCTCAGTAGCTCAATCATGTCTGACTCTTTGTGACTCCATGGACTGTAGCCTACCAGGCTCCTCTGTCCATGGAATTTTCCAAGCAGGAATACTGGAGCAGGTTGCCATTTCCTGCTCCAGGGATCTTTCCAACCCAGGGATCAAACCTGCATCTCCTGTATCTCCTGCATTGGCAGGCAGATTCTTTACCACTGAGCCACCTTATTCCCCTAAGGTCTTTGGCTTGTAGAACCAACTCTTCAGGTATCTCATCTCTCTCACAGCGCTTATCATAAGACATCCAACTTCAAACCTAACACTTCACTTACCCTGAAAGCAGAGAGACAATTGGTTGTATGTTCTAATCATCTTTGTACCTAAGAGACTTAGCATGTGATAGGTCCTCAAAACACTTTTCTTAAGCCATTGAAAGAATTGATGTTGATTCAAGAAGAGAAATTATTAATGGTTCATGTGTTTATTAGGGATGAGTCTGCCTTTATTGGTGAGTCCATTGCAAGGAAAAGATCAGGCAAGCATAGCAAAAAGTCCTTTGTTTCAGTGCCGTACCAGTGCTAAAAGTGACCTGTAGTTTCAAGATAGTTCCTCTTAGCAAGATAAAGATGGGATACTTCATGAAGATGTGAACATATTGCTTTTGATATATAAAGCTAGGAAGAATGCTTGCTTCACCAGACTTTTATTTTATGCTTTTAAAAAATTCAATCATAAAATAAATTTGGAGACATGTCCTGTCTGCCTGTTGTGTCACTGGGCATTATAGGAAAGGTTCCAACCAGTAACAATAATCAAGTGTGTATTTCTGTCCATAATTTTATTCCCATTATCTACCAATTGTATCTTGGGCTACAAACAACATTTTCAATAGACACAATGAAAGAATTTCTCATAATTTTTAAAGAAAAGGACAACTAATACAATTATGTAAAGTTTAAAAATAAAATAAAATAAAAAAAAAAAAAAAAGAAAAGGACTAAGAGACTATGAGAGGTTAAAAAAAAAATTCCATGGTAAAAATCTAGGCCTTTGATAATTTATCACCTTGAATAAAATGAAAAAAAAATTGTAGAAAAATTGTAGACAATAGATTAAGTTACTTTTAAAGATAGAATTGATAAGATACACACTGCTGTACATAAAATATATAAACAATAATGAGCTTCTGTATAGCACAGGGAACTATATTCAATATCTTGTAATATCCTATAATGGAAAAGAATCTGTAAAAGTGTGTGTGTGTGTGTATGTATGTGTATATGCCTGGAAAATCCCATGGACGGAGGAGCCTGGTAGGCTGCAGTCCATGGGGTCGCAAAGAGTCGGACACGACTGAGCGACTTCACTTTCACGTTTCACTTTCATGCATTGGAGAAGGAAATGGCAACCCACTCTAGTGTTCTTGCCTAGAGAATCCCAGGGACGGTGGGGCCTAGTGGGCTGCCGTCTCTGGGGTCGCACAGAGTCGGACACGACTGAAGCGCCTTAGCAGCAGCAGCAGCAGCAGCATATATATATATAGGTTTCCCAGGTGGCACTAGTGGTAAAGAACCCACCTGCCAATGCAGGATCCATAAGAAACATGGGTTCTATCACTGGGTCGGGAAGATCCCCTGGAGGAGGTAACCCATTCCAGTATTCTTTCCAGGGAAATCTCATGGATAGAGGAGCCTGGCAGGCTACAGTCCATAGGGTTGCAAAGAGTCGGACATGACTGAAGCAACTTAGCGCACACGCACACACACATACAAACATATATATATATATACACATACATATATAACTTTTATATATATATAAAAGCACACATTCATATATATATAACTGTATAATATATATAATACATATATTAAAAGTATATATATATAATAGATATGTACATATATATATTAAAAAACTGAATCACTTTATTGTACACCAGAAACTAATACCACATCATAAACCAACTAATACTTCAATTAAAAAAAAAATAAAAATAGAATTGGGGCTTGGCCTGAAAGTCTATAAAGTGGTACTGGCAGAGAAGACCTTAGAATTTTGTTAAGATGGACACACACTTGAAGTCAAGGTCATTCAGCATAGATAACAATGACATGGGCTGCCAAACAGAGGGCACGTTTTCAAAGAATTAGTGGCATTAGTAGAAAATAAACAGATGAAAAAAGAGAGCAACTAACAGCCAAAAGTAAATTTCATTTTTATTCGTTAAGTGCTTTAGATAACAAATAAGGGGCACTTTTTATCTCCTAAAATGTTACCTCCAATCTAGTCCACCTGGGGTGGTATTTGGTGGCACACTGCTGCAATCAGGGTCTCTGTTCTGACTGCTTGGGGAATGTGCTGTCCTGTTGAGAACTTTTTCAAATACTCTCTGGTTCCTTCTCTACAATGTGAAGTTCATGTCCTGATTCTGACACTTACAGTGTGGTTTCTGGAAAAGCCCTTTAGACATCCAGGGCCTTGGTTTCCCACTGATAACAAGACAGGGTTAATCAGTGATTTCAGCAGTCTTTTCTTTAAGGTTAACAGTCTGTAATTATTACCAATTACCTTGTAGGCCAGCTGAAGGGTTGAGTGATGAAGACAGAAAAGAAATGATAGATCCATAGAATTACTAAAAGTTGAAAGTGATAGAAAGTGACAGTTTTCCTTCTTGAAAGAAGGCAGCAAAGTATTTTTATATACCTGGTCTTCTTTCAGCTCTAACTCTTGGACTGTGTCTTGGCACTGAATCTTCCAAAGGTAGTAAAACAGCATGCTGGCAGACCTAGGGCACCAGAATAGAGTCAGAGTCTGTGACCACTTTCAAAAGGCTTTGCAGGAAATTGTTCTATTGAATAATGTTTAAGTTTCCACAGAAGCTATGAGCACAGCATGGTGGAAAATAAAATGTTATTTGCTCATTATATATTGAATGATGCTCATTACATATTGAAAAAATATGCCACTCTGAGGTTATGGTCCCTATTAAGGGAAACTGCACTGTCTTATGATGTCTCTTCAGTGCTCCCTAGAGATTCACAAAGTCATTGGCTAATTGAAAGCCAAAATGTGTATTTACCTGGATTTATTCATTTTTATTATCTAACTGATTTTCCTGTGTCTTGGCTTTGGAAATACATATCTGAGTGGGGTCAATTACAGATGGCCACTCTAAAGAGAAATTCTTTGGGTCAGATTCATAATTTAGGACTGTGGCCTTTGGAATCATTTGTTACCAAGATGACATAATTTAAACTGTACCAAAAGTTGCATCTATCCAAAAATATCTCTCCCACAGGACTGCCTGGAATTCTTATGCTTGAAATAAAAGAAATTGGGTGTCCAAAAAATCACCTCTGAAATCTGTACTTGCCACCTGAGGGGAGTTCTAGGTTTACTCTCTTAGCTCCTGGTAGTACTCACCAAGGATTAGTTTGCCAATTAGAGACCTGTGGATATCTGAGTCCCGCTTTTTTTTTTTTTTTTTTTTTTAGCAAAGTTAAGCTCAGCATATTTAGAATTGAAGAAAGTCCTAGTAGACATGTTAAGAGTACAAATCTAAGTATTTCTATTTCTAGCTATACATGTCCCTACCAACGCTGACCTTCTTTATTACTGATTATTCCTACACACACACACTCCCTACTGTGGCTACCAGCTGGGGTGAGGAAGCGGGGAGGGGCAAGATACGGGTGGAAGATTAAGAAGTATAAACTATGATGTATAAAATAAGCTACAAGGATATTGTATGCTACAGGAAATACAGTGAATATTTTACAATAACTCTACACGAAGTGTAATATTTAAAAACTATGAATCACCATATTGTATACCTGTACTTCATATAATATTATACTTCAATTATACTTCAATAAAAAACAACTGCAGTGAGTTATCTTGTGGAGAAGGGATCAGCAGTATCCTAGGATATTCAGGAGGGCAGGTACTAGTTAACCAGTTGCCTATGTTAGAACCTGAGGGATGGCAACTCAGGGCTAAAAAGAAATGTTCTGATACATTCTGTTCTCTAACACAAAGGAGGGTGTTTGGGATAGTGAGCTGTGTGCCAGTACAAGTGTCCAGGCAGAGCCTGGGTGACCGTCTTTCAGAGGTCGTGTCCAGGGGATTCTCCTTCAGTGGATGGGGAGAGGTCAGGTGCCTTTCGTGTTGGATAACTCATCATGCAGCTTTTACTCTCTGGCCCCAATACCACCATCAGCGTCTCTATTTGTAATGACTATTTCCTCATCAGCCCTTTAAAATATTGACAGTTTGATCTGTTTGACCTCAGTCTTCACTTTTCCAAAGGAAGCAGATTTGGTTCTTGCATTGCTCCTCATACAACTTACATTTCAGACCCCTCTTACACGTGGCCACCTATGTGATTTATTTTAGTTTGTCAATATTCCTCTGAATGTGTGGGCCTCTAATATAAACATAATATATTTGATTATGAACAGATTACAAGTTCAATTTCAGTCATCCTTTGAGAGAGGGTTATTATTCTAACTGTATGATTTTTACCCCAGTGGTACTAATTGTTAATAACCTTTAGGCAAAATACCTAAAATTCCAGCATTGCATCACACATATCCAATTACTCTCTTGTGGACTCAAAGAATATAAATCATTATTTGAAGAAAGGACAAGGAGTGTTTTAAATTTAGAAAATCCGTTCTCTTTTTCTCCACTGTTCCATTACTCCCTGACTTTTGAAAATTGCCTTGTCCTGTTTCACATCTTCTTCTTCTTTTTTTTTTTTTTCAATGCCAAGGCTTTATTTATGGTTAAAGGGTCAGAGAAGAATTAATAATAACAAATAAATTAGGTCATTTCTGACCTTGGTAGAACTTTTATTGGATGATTACTCTGGTCTTCAGAGGGAAGAAGGGAATGAGGTTCAGATTATCAGTGAAATGAATAATTATTAATTTAACATTTACAATCCCAAGGTTAAGGAACATTAGGAAGGATAATGCTAGGAAGATTAAACAAAACTCAGGAGAAAGTATTTCAGAGCATAGCCAAAGTGAATGGAACTACTGGATACTTTGCTTATGACAGAGATGGAAGTTGAGCATTGTAGATGTTGTCTGGGTTCAAATTTTGATTTTCCCAATTTCAGCCATATTATGACAATGCTGTGTGCATTTTAGGACTTCTCTGGTAGCTCAGTGGTAAAGAATCCACCTGTCAATTCAGGAGACACAGATTCGATCTCTGGGTCAGGAGGATCCCCCTGCAGAAGGAAATGGCAACCCATTCCAGTGTTCTTACCTGGGAAATACCATGGACAGAGGAGCCTGGCCGGCTACAGTGCCTGGGGTCGCAAGAGAGTCAGACACGCCTTAGCGACCAACCAATAGCAACAGCAGTGTGCATTTTACAGAGGCAGATATCGCTCCCCCCACTACCCATGGCCAGAGGGATGGGGATAAGGAAAGACATCACTTTTTGAAGATACATTATCCTGTGAGTTTCAGATCGTTTATTTTGGAAATCCAATTCCACTGCCCAGTCTTTGTGTGTGACCCCACCCTGAGGTTTATTTCTGGCCCATTTATGATTGTAGCAGGAGAGTTTATTTTTTCTGGCTTGATGCTACACTATCATTATAGAGATTCCATTTCCAGGCCATTTTAAAGTAGAACTATTATCTCCTTCCTCCTAATTTTAAAGCCAACATTTGAAAATCACTTTCAGCTCTGGATAACAGCTGAAAAATGGCTGTGTGAAGCTCACATTCATCTTTGTCAGAGTGGTAGAGATTTTGCCATAAATACAATGTAGATTATTTTTCCTGTCAAAAGGCTGCTAGTCATTGGAGTAAATTAATTAGCTGGGACTGTTGTCAGATGTGGATGTCCTGATACTGTCACAGAGAAGGAATGAGCTGAGGTTGGCTAAAAGGCAAAAAGCTGATTCACATGCTATAGCAGGACACATTCTGAAGGAGTCACTTAGGGTAGCCTGGGAACATCATCTTGGAAACCCGATAGGTTTATGTGATAATGGATTTCTGACATTTCTGAGCCAATGACACCTTCTTTTTCCCAAGAAACATGCAAGTAAATTCATTCAATAGTGGGTTGGAAACAGTAGTGTTCTAGATATAGGTCTAAAACAAGGGCCATGCTATAATGTGGTGAGATTTTTTAATTGATGCATGGATGCTTGTGTATGTTGATGGGAAAAACCACAAAAGGGTCAGAGGTTCAGGATGTCTGGAATGTTTCCTGCTTTGCAGTTGAGGAAACCAAAGAAGAAAGTGTGGATAAATCCTTATGAAAACTTTCTCATGGGATTTCCAAGACCTGATTCTTCATGTAAAGTCAGAATGTAGAAATATCCTTTATACTCCTGTTTGGGAACAAGATATTTTAGATAGAGTTGTCGTGGTTAATATATAGTCAAAAATTGGTTCCTTGAATGTCCATCTTCTGTTCAGAAACCCAGTAGCCTAGCAACTTCACATGGCATCAAAAATGAGGCATCTGGACACTTCATGAATGGAAGCAAGGATTGTCATGGTGCATCAAGGTTCTGTGCTGCCTCTGTCTTTGGCAGAGTTGGCAAAGCAGCACTTCTCTGATGTTCATTTTCAACACTGATAACATGATACAGACATTGCGTTTTTTATTATGAACTGTGATGGGCCCCTTGTTACTTGACATGAGGCATTCAGAATTTATCTGTATTTCTGACTTCCTCTACCTTGTGTTTAAGTTCCATAAATATAATGCCTACCTTGTGCAGTAGGGCTTCCTTTTACATGGCTGAGACACACATAGATTTCAAGTAGTGACTCCTCCATTAGACATTTTGAATTTAATGAATAATTCCATGTTTACTCTATTCATATTACTTACATTCTTATAGACATAAATCACTTAGGTTCTGATACAGAACATTCCCTGAGAAGCCACAAGAGTAGCTCTGGACTCACGTTTGTTTTCTTGATTCTTTCATCTTTTAAAGCAGCTGGTACATTCAGTATTATAACAGTTCTAGTGTTGAGTCTGGCACTCTTTGTAAATATGAGTAAGTCATTTGGTTACTGGACCTTCCATCTTTGAAGCAGAAATTTGGACTGTAATTTCTTTTCAGCTCTATGATCTTTTGAACTTGTGACCATCTAGGGAAAAGACTACAGAAATAAAATTCAAATCAAATAGCCACTTTTATATTGTAATTATTGTTTTGGGGAATGAATAGCAAGGAATTTTATAAATATAAATTGATTATGAAATGAGAACTTCTTAAGGTGCCTCTGAATTATTACCTGTGGGTAAAAAAAAGAGCTCCTTTTACTTTTTAAAATTTGTTTCTCCTCTACTCTCTTCAAGTGGTCACTCTGACCCATTTCATGGTCATTCGTGATATTTCATTAGCTTGGTATTCATTACAGGCTTTGACTTTCATTCCTCTTCTCCTTTAAAACCTCAGTTAAAATGTTCAGATCAGATCAGATCAGTCACTCAGTCGTGTCCGACTCTTTGCGACCCCATGAATCGCAGCACACCAGGCCTCCCTGTCCATCACCAACTCCCGGAGTTCACTCAGACTAACGTCCATCGAGTCAGTGATGCCATCCAGCCATCTCATCCTCTGTTGTCCCCTTCTCCTCTGGCCCCCTATCCCTCCCAGCATCAGAGTCTTTTCCAATGAGTCAACTCTTCTCATGAGGTGGCCAAAGTACTGGAGTTTCAGCTTTAGCATCATTCCCTCCAAAGAAATCCCAGGGCTGATCTCCTTCAGAATGGACTGGTTGGATCTCCTTGCAGTCCAAGGAACTCTCAAGAGTCTTCTCCAACACCACAGTTCAAAAGCATCAATTCTTCGGTGCTCAGCTTTCTTCACAGTCCAACTCTCACATCCATACATGACCACAGGAAAAACCATAGCCTTGACTAGACGGACCTTTGTCTGCTTTTGAATATGCTATCTAGGTTGGTCATAACTTTCCTTCCAAGGAGTAAGCGTCTTTTAATTTCATGGCTGCAGGCACCATCTGTAGTGATTTTGGAGCCCAGAAACATAAAGTCTGACACTGTTTCCATGGTTGCCCCATCTATTTCCCATGAAGTGGTGGGACCGGATGCCATGACCTTCGTTTTCTGAATGTCGAGTTTTAAGCCAACTTTTTCACTCTCCACTTTCACTTTCATCAAGAGGATTTTTAGTTCCTCTTCACTTTCTGCCATAAGGGTGGTGTCATCTGCATATCTGAGGTTATTGATATTTCTCCTGGCAATCTTGATTCCAGCTTGTGCTTCTTCCAGTCCAGCGTTTCTCATGATGTACTCTGCATATAAATTAAATAACCAGGGTGACAGTATATAGCCTTGACGTATTCCTTTTCCTATTTGGAACCAGTCTGTTGTTCCATGTCCAGTTCTAACTTTTGCTTCCTGACCTGCATACAAATTTTTCAAGAGGCAGATCAGGTGGTCTGGTCTTCCCATCTCTTTCAGAATTTTGCACAGTTGATTGTGATCCACACAGTCAAAGGCTTTGGCATAGTCCATAAAGCAGAAATAGATGTTTTTCTGGTACTCTCTTGCTTGTTCCATGATCCAGTGGATGTTGGCAATTTGATCTCTGATTCCTCTGACTTTTCTAAAACCAGCTTGCACATCAGGAAGTTCATGGTTCACATATTGCTGAAGCCTGGCTTGGAGAATTTTGAGCATTACTTTACTAGTGTGTGAGATGAGTGCAATTGTGCGGTAGTTTGAGCATTCTTTGGCATTGCCTTTCTTTGGGATTGGAATGAAAACTGACCTTTTCCAGTCCTGTGGCCACTGCTGAGTTTTCTAAATTTGCTGGCATATTGAGTGCAGCACTTTCACAGCATCATCTTTCAGGATTTGGAATAGCTCAACTGGAATTCCATCACCTCCGCTAGCTTTGTTCATAGTGATGCTTTCTAAGGCCCACTTGACTTCACATTCCAGGATGTCTGGCTCTAGGTGAGTGATCACACCATCGTGATTATCTGGGTCGTGAAGCTCTTTTTTGTACAGTTCTTCTGTGTATTCTTTCCATCTCTTCTTAATATCTTCTGCTTCTGTTAGGTCCATACCATTTCTGTCCTTTATCGAGCCCATCTTTGCATGAAATGTTCCTTTGGTATCTCTGATTTTCTTGAAGAGATCCCTAGTCTTTCCCATTCTGTTATTTTTCTCTATTTCTTTGCATTGATCTCTAAAGAAGGCTTTCTTATCTCCTCTTGCTATTCTTTGGAACTCTGCATTCAGATGCTTATATCTTTCCTTTTCTCCTTTGCTTTTTGCCCCTCTTCTTTTCACAGCTATTTGTAAGACCTCCCCAGACAGCCATTTTGCTTTTTTGCATTTCTTTTCCATGGGGATGGTCTTGATCCCTGTCTCCTGTACAGTGTCATGGAACCTCATTCCATAGTTCATCAGGCACTCTATCTATCAGATCTAGGCCCTTCAATCTATTTCTCACTTCCACTATATAATGATAAAGGATTTGACTTAGGTCATACCTGAATGGTCTAGTGGTTTTCCCTGCTTTCTTCAATTTCAGTCTGAATTTGGCAATAAGGAGTTCATGGTCTGAGCCACAGTCAGCTTCTGGTCTTGTTTTTGCTGACTGTATAGAGCTTCTCCATCTTTGGCTGCAAAGAATATAATCAATCTGATTTCGGTGTTGACCATCTGGTGATGTCCATGTATAGAGTCTTCTCTTGTGTTGTTGGCAGAGGGTGTTTGCTATGACCAGTGCATTTTCTTGGCAAAACTCTATTCATCTTTGCCCTGCTTCATTCCATATTCCAAGGCCAAATTTGCCTGTTACTCCAGGTTTTTCTTGACTTCCTACTTTTGCATTCCAGTCCCCTATAATGAAAAGGACATCTTTTTTGGGTGTTAGTTCTAAAAGGTCTTGTAGGTCTTCATAGAACCGTTCAACTTCAGCTTCTTCAGTGTTACTGGTTGGGGCATAGACTTGGATTACTCTGATATTGAATGGTTTGCCTTGGAAACGAACAGAGATCATTCTGTCGCTTTTGAGATTGCATCCAAGTACTGCATTTCAGACTCTTTTGTTGACCATGATGGCCACTTCATTTCTTCTGAGGGATTCCTGCCCGCCGTAGTAGATATAATGGTCATCTGAGTTAAATTCACCCATTCCAGTCCGTTTCAGTTCGCTGATTCCTAGAATGTCGACATTCACTCTTGCCATCTTTTGTTTGACCACTTCCAATTTGCCTTGATTCATGGACCTGAGATTCCAGGTTCCTATGCAATATTGCTCTTTACAGCATCGGACCTTGCTTCTATCACCAGTCACATCCACAGCTGGGTATTGTTTTTGCTTTAGCTCCATCCCTTCATTCTTTCTGGAGTTATTTCTCCACTGATCTCCAGTAGCATATTGGGCACCTACTGACCTGGGGAGTTCCTCTTTCAGTATCCTATCATTTTGCCTTTTCATACTGTTCATGGGGTTCTCAAGGCAAGAATACTGAAGTGGTTTGCCATTCTCTTCTCCAGTGGACCACATTTTGTCAAATCTCTCCACCATGACCCGCCCGTCTTGGGTTGCCCCACGGGCATGGCTTAGTTTCATTGAGTTAGACAAGGCTGTGGTCCTAGTGTGATTAGATTGACTAGTTTTCTGTGAGTATGGTTTCAGTGTGTTTGCCCTCTGGTGCCCTCTTGCAACACCTACCATCTTACTTGGGTTTCTCTTACCTTGGACGTGGGGTATCTCTTCACGGCTGCTCCAGCAAAGCGCAGCCAATGCTCCTTACCTTGGATGAGGGGTATCTCCTCACCACCGCCCTTCCCGACCTTCAGTGTGGGATAGCTCCTCTAGGCCCTCCTGCGCCCGTGCAGCCACAGCTCTGGGTAACTCCTATCGTCGCCGCCCCTGGCCTCCGGCGTGGGTTGCTCCTCCCGGCAGCCACCCCTGGCCTCGGGCATGGGGGCGTGGGTTAGCCGCCCAGTTCCTCCAAAAAGTATTCCCTAAATATCTCCTGAAAATGGACCTTTCCTCCTTCTGTGTTCTCTTAAAATTTGGCATGTACGTGCAGTACAGAATTTTTTTCATTCTGATTTATGCTATGCATGGGTTAGTAACTTTTCTGTCTCTTTTATTATTAGCTTCTGCAAAAGGAAATTGTGTCTGCTCTTCTCCTCATCTGGTGCCTAACAGTCCAGAATCGTTGGGCTATGTGTTGATGCATGGGTGGTCACGGGTGGATGGTCAGGGGTGGATATCTGGTCATGGATTCAGAGCAGTTGTACTGCTGTGTACTGTACCAGTGCTGAGTCAACAGTTCTTATAGGAATTGAACAATGCCATAAAGCCACCATTTGCTATGTTCTACATAGGATGGGAGCTGACTGCACATCCTGGACACTGGTTCTTAGCTCACTGTCTCTTTCTTCCCATTTCTCTTCTTTTGGTATTACCTTGGCTCTTTCTAATGGGACTCAACCCCTGTGGCTCAAATGGTAAAGAATCTGCCTGCAATGCAGGAGACCCGGGTTTGGGTCTCCCTGATCCCTGGATCAGGGAAGATCCCTAGGAGAAGGGAATGGCAACCCATTACAGTATTCTTGCATGGAGAATTCCATGGACTGAGGAGTCTGGAGTCTATCCCCAGACTATCCCCATCCATGGGGTTGCAAAGAGTAGATACAACTGAGCAACTAACTTTCATTTTTTTTTTTTTTAATGGGAGTCTTCTACTTTAATGCTTATATTTAGTCTGATACAAACCTCATAAGCCACTTATTAGAAGGGATTCATTCATATACTGTATTACCCAAATGTGTATACTATTAATATATTCTAGTCCTACCCAGCATATGCCACTTACTTTGTCCATGTTTTATGTTCACATCCTAAATTCATTCTCTGACATTCATATTTCATAAGACCTATTGTAGTTTGATGTTTTTATCCCCCTGATGCTCCAGCTTCTCTTGAACTAACTGGCTACCCCTTTAATGGCATGTCTCCTGCCTCTTGGATCAATATTACTTAGAAGGAAAACCTAGCATTTTGATTTCTTTCATTTAGTCATGGACCTTTCCTCATACTTCTCATAGGCATCTCTGCTAGGCCCAGGTCAACATTCCTAAGGCTGCCCTACTCTCTTTTTGACTCTAAAGAGCAGTGTGGCAAGTACATCACTTGGAATGAAACAACAACAACACATTTTACTGTACTCCAATACTCTTCTAAATACTGCATAAGTTTTAACTCATTTAATTCCTACATTTCTATGAGGTTTAGTATTTTCATTGTACAGATGAGGAAAGTGAAGTACAGACAATTAACTAGCTTGGTCTGAGGGTTAAGTCCTTAATCATTAACCTAAACATTCAATGAGTTGTTAGTAAATAATTCTACTTTATCCCTTATGAGTACATAAGTGAAAGTGAAGTCGCTCAGTCATGTCCGACTCTTTGCGACCCCATGGACTGTAGCCCACCAGGCTCCTCCGTCCACGGGATTTTCCAGGCAAGAATACTGGAATGGGTTGCCATTTCCTTCTCCAGGAGATCTTCCCAACCCAGGGATTGAACCCCAGTCTCCCGCATTGTAGGCGGGCACTTTACTGTCTGAGCCACCAGGGAAGACATAATAGGATTACAATTCCTGTTCCCTTGCGGTTGTGCAGGGTCATGTGACTATTCTGGCCAATGAGTCCTTAGCAAAAGGGATAGTCCAAGTGGAACATGGTGCACATACAACCCTCCAGTGTGCTCTTTTGTTCTGGCATGACAACAAGCAATGCTCAAGATGGTGTTTTATCTAAAGCTTGGGACATAGAATGACTACCATTAGCAGAGGTCTCTGCCAACATGTAGCATGAGAAATATGCTTTTGTGTCAAGTTATGGATATCTGGGGGTGATTTATTACCATAACCTAGTCTTTCCTGACTCCAAACACAGACCAAACAGAATAAAGGCAGAACAGATTCTCTGTGGTGCCTAGAAAATATTTCCTAAAAATTAATAATTTATTATGGTGCTACCTTACTTCAATCCCTTATATGCCAATTTCCACTTTAGACTTTTTATTTTATCCCCAGTATATCTGAATAATATGTTTCAAAATTCATTCCTTTTATAAGCAACTCTGGAATCCATTTTTCTTAATATTCCTTTAAATTTACTGTAATTGAAAAAGAATAGATACACACACGCACACACACATATATAACTGAATCACATTGTTAATCAACTATACTCCAATATAAAATAAAAATTAAAAAATATTTTTTAATTGTAATTGAGTAATAATTGTAATTGCTCAAATAGTAACTATAGTTTCAAGATTTTATAGTGTAACATAGAAACTTGATAAATGTTGTATTCCTAATACATAAAAATAGATTGAAAAAATTTCATGTTTGTACGTTGGGAAAATACAATAATCTTGAGTGTGCAAAGAACAAAATGAAACCATAAAAGCAACTATAACTGTCTTTGTAAAGAAAGTTACAGTAGATATCCATTCATTAGGAACACTGTGTTTTAATTATTGGGAAGTATTCTTAGCTGTAGTTATTGCAGGCTATAAAATGTTAATTTAGGTTTAATTTTAAAAGTTAATTAGCTAAAATTACTCCTATTAAAAATGGAATGTTTCAGATTCTGCAGAAGTGTATATGCTGTAGAACAACTTATATCAGAAACTTGAGGGCTCATTAGACTCTATAACATGCATTTAATTACCATGGTTGTTTCCAAGTGTAGCTAAGTGTTTTAAAGTATAGTTATTAATGTGTCTATTATAGCTTGTAAGAAAGCAATATTTTCTATAGTGGGGGTGAACAAATTTTTCTGTTAAGGGCCAGACGACAAATATTTTTGGCTTTACTGGCTGTATCCTTATGGTCACTGTTGCAACTACTCAAATCTGTAGCTGGAGCTTTAAAACAGTCACAGATAAGTGAATGGGTATGACTGTGTCCCCTCAAAATTTTATTTGGTACAGTAGCTAAGATTTTGCCTGTGGCTGCCAATTCTTGATCTAGAATGTGTTTTTAAAAAAACATGTTTGTGTTGTTTTGAAACTATCTACATACCAACTTCTGTATAAGTAAAGAAGTATTATTGGTCAACATAATTATGATTTTGTGTCTCTATGTCTTTCTAAGGCATCTTTTGGAGCTGCTCTGCTAAGCCCTGGGGCACTTAAAGGTCCACAGATCTGGTGGCTAGGGTTCTGAACAGTGGATGTGGAAACCTCCTAGCCAACACTCAATTCTCTCTATAAATCCCTTGTGTGGTCCTAAATATAATGTAAGCACAATTTCCCTATCTATAGAGCAAGCAGAAAGAGTGATTCTAGGCTCTTTTCAATAATCATATTCTTTCATATGTGTCTATTATGAGAAACATTAAAAATGGAAATCCAAAAATCATCAGGTAAAATTAATTAAAAAAACTAATATATGTAACACACACACTAATTTTAGGAGACATTCTAAGACAAGATCTGAATACAACACAAAATATTCAGAAAATCAGCTGTTAAAATTTGAAATCATGAAACTTTTTTGGCTCACTTTTGAATTTAAAAACCTGTATCTGAGTAATAGTTGCTTAATAAATGATAGTTGAATAAATAACTATGTTAATGAAAGAATGCGCTTCCCTGGTGGCTCACATGGTAAAGAATCTGCCTGTAATGCAGGAGACTCGGGTTTGATCCCTGGGTTGGGAAGATCCCCTGGAGATCTAGTATTCTTGCCTGGAGAATTCCAGGGACAGAGGAGCCTGGCAGGCTATAGTCTATTGGGTCGCAAAGAATCTGACATGACTGAGTGACTAAGTACAATGAAAGAACACGAATCTTTAAGCTTCAAAAAATAGAACAATCGGTAGAACATGGATGTGTATTTATCTTTTTTTTTTTTTTTCCACCAAGGCCCAGAAGAATAACCAGGTACTACTTAAGTGCATTCCATTTATAAATTTCTTTAAAGACAATAATGCTATCCTAGAATGATGATCTGCTCAATTGTGACTGCAAAAGTGTAGCAAGTCCAGTGGAATCTTCTCTAAGTGTATGTGCTGAATTCAGCCTTGTACCCTAGCCTCAGAGGTTTAATTATTGAAGAAATCAAATTTCCCAATTAACAAAAAGTTCATAGGAACCATGAAAAACATATAGTAGACAACAATCTTGGATAAATCCAAAATTAGTAAGCCATATTGTGTTAGTTATATGAAAGCTTTATTTCAAACTAAAATTTCTTATAACGAATGATTGTTTAGCCCTAATAATTTTCAAATCAATAAACATTTATTCAGTGCTACCACATAGAAAATAGTGTAGAAATTGTTCATAAAGGATTACAAAATTAAATAATAGTTTTTAATCCAGTCCAAAAGATAAATCATAAGGATAAAGACAAAATGTAGGGTAAGAATACGTTAAATATATTTTAAACAACAGTTTAAAAATTTAGAAAGATGGTAATGATAACCCTGTATGCAACACAGCAAAAGAGACACAGATGTATAGAACAGTCTTTTGGACTCTGTGGGAGAGGGCAAGGGTGGGATGATTTGGGAGAATGGCATTGAAACATGTATATTATCATATGTGAAATGAATCGCCAGTCCAGGTTTGATGCATGATACAGGATGCTCAGAGCTGGTGCACCAGGATGACCCAGAGGGATGGTGTGGGAAGGGAGGTGGGAGGGGGGTTCAGGATGGGGAACATGTGTATACCTGTGGCGGATTGATGTTGATGTATGGCAAAACCAATACGATATTGTAAAGTAATTAGCCTCCAATTAAAATAAATTTATATTTAAAAAAATAAAAAAAATTACAAACAATTTAGCATTGAATAATCATGTGCCTGTGTATTTTTGTATTGTTGGAAGTATACTTTCATTCAGGAAAACTTCCAAAAAGTGAAAATGCTCACTCCAATTGTAAATATACATGGAATTTTGTTAGAGATGTTGCCAAATTTTACTTCAAGAAGGCTGCAACAGGATCTTTGATCTTTGCTGAGGCATGTGGGATCTTTAGTTTGACGTGGGAACTCTTAATTGTGGCATGTGGACTCTAGTTCCCCAACCAGGGATTGAACCCAGGCCCCCTGCCTTGTGAGTGGGAAGTCCCAGGCACTGGACCACCAGGGAAGTCCTTAAGCTTTTACGCTTTTAAATTTGTTGATAATTTATTGTTCTACTGCATTTTACCCACAAACCTTTGTCATATTTCAACCTTATGGAACTTACTGATATTTATTATGAGACTGAATATACCCCACTAGTTTTACTGAGATATAATTGACATGCAGTACTATGTAAGTTTAAGATATATAGCATGAGTTGACTTACATCATGAAATGATTACTGCAGTAAGCTAGTGAACATTCATTATTTCATATAGATACAAAATAAAAAGAAAAAAAAATTCCTAGTGATGAGAACTCTTAGGATTTACTCTTTACAACTTTCACATATAAGGTAGAGCACTGTTAATTATATCAATTGCATTGTACATTATATCCCTAGTGCTTATTTATCTTATAACTAGAACACATACCTTTTGAAGGTTAAGAAGGCAGACACAGTGTGAGTGGCGGCAGCCTTCTGATGGGCAAGGCCAACTCCCGTTAGCTGGACTTGGCGCAGGCAGACCAGGGGGCCTCAGTTTGGTGGCAGACCAGTGTCGCTTCTGTTTTTATCCCCCACTTTCCTCTCCTGAGACTGGCCTCCACCTATCCTCTCTGGCTGGGCCCATGGGCAGCTGCAGCCTGCCCTGGATGGAACTTTTAGGATCTGATGCTCTCAGGAGTCAGCTGGCCCCTCACCCTGGCTTTCCCAGCACATCCCACACCAATGGTTGGTCCCATGATTCTCCCAGTGCTGTGATGGGTGTGGGTGGAGAAGCATTTGTTATTAAATGGCTGGAGTTTTACAGCCAAGTAAACAACAACAAAATAATGCAATTTGTATGTTCCATGTGTGCTTGTATATATATGTGTGAGACTTGCCCTCTTGCAGGTACACAGATATGGGGCAGCCATGTTTTAGACAAGGAGAGCTTTTACCTTTCCAGCATAGATCTAAGCGTCTCTGCCTGACATGTGTCAGAGTTTTGTTTTCCATGAAGCCCCACCAAAACATACTGTAATCAAAATGATTATTGTTTTCCTATCATGATAGGCCTGAAATAGTATTAGTGTTATTTTAATTTGTATTACCCCAGGAATGAGATTGAGCACTTTATTTATTGCCATTCAAGTATCTTCTTTTGTGAACTGCCTATTAATATATTTTATTTATAAAAATTATTTTCTACTATACTTGTGAAGTGGAAGTCTCTCAGTCGTGTCCAACTCTTTGCGACCCCATGGACTACACAGTCCAAGGAATGCTCCAGATCAAAATACTGGAGTGGGTAGCCTATCCCTTCTCTAGCAGATCTTCCCAACCCAGGAATCAAACTGAAGTCTCCTGCATTGCAGGCGGATTCTTTACCAGCTGAGCCACCAGGGAAGTGTTTTTCTTTATCAAGTTGGGATAGTGATTCTCCTTAGGTTACGTGTATGTGCTCAGTTGTGTCCAACTCTTTGCGACCTCATGGACAGTAGCCTGCCAGGTTCCTCTCTCCATGGAATTTTCCAGGCAAGAATACTGAATTAGGTTGCCATTTCCTTTATCAGGGGATCTTCCTGACCCAGTGATTGACTCCACATCTCCAGCATTGGCAGGTGGATTCTTTATAACTGTGCCACCTAGGAAGCCTCTTAGTTATATATGTTTCAAAAATATTCTTCTAGTCTGTGCCTTAACTTTTCATTTTCTTTATGGTAATTTTTTTCTTTTCACAGTGGTTCAAAATATGATGCAGTAAAATACTTCTTTATCCTTCCCAGCCTGATGATATAACATATTCTTCAAAAGGTTTTATAGACTTGCTTTTCGTGTGTGTTTTCTTTTCAGACTTAATTTTTTAAGAACAGGTATAGGTTTACAAAAAATTGAGAGGAAGATACAGAGATTTCCAATATACCCTCTGCCTCCACATGTGCATAGCACCCCAGCTCCATTATTGACAGCACTCACCAAATGGTACACTTTTACCAACCGTGAACTTATGTTGACACACCATAATCACCCAAGTGTATAGTTTACCTTAAGGTTCACTCTTGGTGGTGTACATTCTATGGGTTTGAACAAATTGATGACATATATCCATCATTATAGTGTCATGCAGAGTATTTTCACTGCCCTAAAAATCCTCTGTGTTCTTTCTATTCATGTCCAGCTCTCCTCCGATATCTAAGAATCATGGGTATTTTTATTGTATGCCTTTTTGAGAATGCCGTATAGTTGGAATTATACAGTATGTAGC
This sequence comes from Bos mutus, assembly GCF_027580195.1. Lineage (NCBI taxonomy): Eukaryota > Metazoa > Chordata > Mammalia > Artiodactyla > Bovidae > Bos > Bos mutus. The sequence goes on along the minus strand of NC_091618.1, from coordinate 71,691,528 downwards.
CTTCTCAGATTGGCTTCTTTCTCTTAGTAATATGCATTTATGGTTCCTCCCTATTTCTTCATGGCTTGATAGTTCATTTGTTTTTCTTGTTCATTCCCTAAGTTGTGTCTGTCTCTTTGCAACCCCATTGGAGACTACAGTACACCAGGCTTTCCTGTCCATTACTGTCTCCCAGAGTTTGCTCAGACTCATGTCCATTGAGTCATTGGTGATGCCAGCCAACTATCTCATCCTCTGTCATCCCCTTCTTCTCCTGCTCTCAATCTTTCCTAGCATCAGGGTCTTTTCCAATGAGTCAGTTCTTTGCATCTGGTGGTCAAAGTATTGGAGCTTCATCTTCAGCATCAGTCCTTCCAATGAATATTCAGGGTTGATTTCATTTAGGATTGACTGGTTTGATCTCCTTGCTGTACAAAGGATTCTCAAGAGTCTTCTCCAGCACCACGGTTCAAAAGCATCAATTCTTCAGTGCTCAGCTTTTTTTATGGTCCAATTCTCACATCCATATATGACTACTAGAAAAACCATAGCTTTCACTAGACAGACCTTGTTGACAAAATGATGTCTTTGCTTTTTAATGTTCTGTCTAGGTTGTCATAACTCTATTTCTAAGTAGCAAACCTCTTTTAATTTCATGGCTACAGTCACTGTCCACAGTGATTTTGAAGCCCAAGAAAATAGTCTCTCACTTTTTCCTCATCTGTTTGCCATGGTGATGGGACCAGATGCCATGGTCTTCGTTTTTTGAATGTTGAGTTTTAACCCAGCTTCTTTGCTGACTAATATTCTATTGTCTGGAGGCACCATAGTGCATTTAACTACTGAAGGACCTCTTGGTTGCTTCCATGTTTGGGCATTTATGAATAAAGCTACTGTAAATATGTGTATGCAAGTTTTTATGTGGATATGAGTTTTCTTTTTTAATTTTATTGAAGTATAGCTGATTTATGATGTTATGTTTAATTTCTGCTGTACAGCAGTGGCTCAATTATACATATATACATATATACATATTTTTATATTCTTTTCCAATATGATTTATCACAGGATATTGAATATAGTTCCCTGTGCTCTATGGTAGGACTTTGTTTACCCATTTTACATGTAATAGTATATATCTGCTAATCCCAAACTCCCAATCCTTCCCTCCTCCATACCACTTGGATATGAGTTTTCAACTCCTTTGAATAAATACCAAAGAACATGATTGCTGGATCATATGGTACAAGTATGTTTAGTTTTTTAAGAAACTCCAAACTGTTTTTAAACTGGCTCTACCATTTTGCACTCCCACCAACAATGTATGAGAGAGCCTGTTGTTCCACATCCTCACATTATTGGGTGTTATCACCGAATCTTACCCATTCTAACAGGTATCAGTGGTATCTCATTAGTATTGTTTTAGCTTGTATTTCCTCGATGACATGGTGTAGAGTATCCTTTCATACACTTATTTGCTGGGTGAGGTGCCTATTAAGGTTTGTGGCCCATTTCTAAAATCAGGTAGTTTTCTTATTGTTGAGTTTCAAGACTTGTCTATAAATTATAGACAATAGTACTTTATTAGATATGTCCTTTGCAAATATTTTCTCCCAGTCTGTGGCTTGTCTTCTCATTCTCTTGATACTGTATCTCATTGAGCAGACGTTTTAAATTTTAATGAGGTCCAGCCTATCACTTATTTCTTTCATGGATTATTTCTTTAATGTTATATCTAAAAAGGCATCACTGTACCCAAGGTCATCTAGATGTTCTCTGATGTTATCTTCTAGGAGTTTTATGGTTTTGTGTTTTACCCTTACATCCATTTTGATCCATTTTGAGTAATTTGTATGAAGGGTGTAAAGTCTGAGTCTAGATTTTCTTTTTTTTTTTTTTTGCATGTGGGTTTCCAGATATTCCAGGACCATTTGTTGAAGAGACTGTCTTTATTCTATTGTCTCTTCTCCTTTGTCAAAGATAAGTTGGCTGTATTTATGAGGTTCTATTTCTGGTCTCTCCATTAATATATCTGTCCTTTCTCAAATATCATGCTCTCTTGATTACTATGCCTTTATTTAAGTTTTGAAATTGCGTAGCGTTAAGTCTTGAAATTAGAGGTAAAAAGTCCTCTAAATTGTTCTTCTCCTTTACACATTCAGTGTTTAATCTTAGTTTGTTTTTTGTGAATGGTCTGAGTTCTTTATTCAGATAGAAAGTGGATTTGTTGCCATTGTTTCAGTCAATTCTTTCTCCACTAATTAATGACATCATTTCTTTTTTTTTTTAATTTTAATGTGGACCATTTTTAAAGACTTTCATTGAATTTTTTATAATACTACTTTTGTTTTATGTTTTGTTTCATTGGCCACAAGTCACATGGGATCTTAGCTCCATGACCAGGGAGCAAACCCACACCCTCTGCATCAGAGAAGTCCCAATGATACCATTTCTGATCAACATCTTTATTCAATAGATGTACGTCTATGTCTAGGCTCTCTTACTATTTCATTGATGCAATTGCCTACCTCACTTACCTGTTTAATTACCTACCTTTATAGCAAGGTTCCTGATTCATTTCTGGATGTTAGTGGAGTCACCATTCTTAAAGATTAGTTGTGCATTTTTTTGTTTTATTTGGAAGTTTTAGGACATTCATTAGCTTTCCTGTATAATACATGTTTACTTTTAGTATCGAGGTCATTCTAGATGACTCAAAAAATTGTTCCTCTCACCTTTTTCTCCCCTTTCTCTTTAATCTTTCTCCCCTCCCCGCCTTATTTTACTAGAACTTTTGCTGCAAGATTTGAATATTAGAGTTTTTGTATTGTTTTCAAGCATTGTAAAACTTGCCTTAAAAAAACTGGACCCACAATTCAACAATAAAATGACAAATAACCCAATATAAAAATGGGCATAGGAACTGAAATGAAATTTATCCAATGATATCTCTCCATAGAATGACATATTATTTGGCAACAGGAAGAAATGAAATACTGATATGTGCTATAGCAGGATGGGTATTGAAAGCATCATGCTAAGTGAAAGAAGACAAACCCAAAAGATCACATAGTGTACGAATGCGTTTATATGAAATATCCAGAATAAGCAAATTTTATAGAGATAGAAAGTGCATTGTTGGTTACCTCTGGCTGGAGAATGAAGAGTGACTATGAATGGGTACTGGGGGATTTTGGGGGGAGGGGTTATGAAAGTTCTTCTAAACTTAAATGATGGTGATGGTTTATACACCTTAAATGGGTGAATTTTATAGAATATGGATTATACCTCAATAAAGATGTTTTTAAAATCTAGGCCTATTGGTTATGCAGGGGTAAATTTTTATTTTCAACTATTGAGTTGATGTATTGTTCATGATTCTGTTGATTCTAGCATTTTATGGACAGATTTTTTAAAAATTTAGGACATTGATGATTTTATCTGTATTTTAAAATGTAGTACTATAAAGTTCTCATAGTGAAGCTGTCCTATTATTTTAAATCTCCCGTATCCTTATTTATGCAGCTTTTTTTACTCCAAAACTTAGTGATTTATGTCTCCTCTGTTTTTCATTGATCTAAGCAGTCACTGTTTTATTGATCCTGTATTAATGCTTTGTGTTATACCTTATTAGACTTTGATTTTATCTTTACTAATTATTTTATTCTACTTGTTTATTGCTATGTTTGCCTCTTTACTTGGATGCTTTACACATTAACTTTCCAATTTTTTTCATTTCCAGAATATGCACTAAAATTATTAATTTCTCTTTATATACCGCTTTAGTTTTTTTCATCTTAAAGTTTTGATAGTGTTTTAAGACATCAAATTCTATTTTTTCTAATTCCTTTATATTTAACTATTGGGTTTTAAGAGTATGTATTTTTTCATTTTTTGTTATGAAGAAATTCAATGGATAGAAAAAAGTAAAAGACCAGAGCAATGAAATATTCATTTATCCATAGCTTGGCATTGTGCTCAGTCATGTCTGACTCTTTGCAGCCCCATGCACTAGCCCACCAGGCTCCTCTGTCTGTGGGATTTCCTAGACAAAAATACTGGAGTCGGTTACCATTTCCTACTCCAGGTGATCTTCTTGACCTGGGAATTGAACCAGCATCTCTTGTGTCTCCTACATTAGCAGGCAGATACTTCACCACTCAGTTCAGTTCAGTCAGTTCAGGCGCTCAGTTGTGTCCGACTCTGTGCAACCCCATGAATCACAGCATGCCAGGCCTCCTTCTCCATCACCAACTCCTGGAGTTCACCCAAACTCATGTGCATTGAGTCGGTAATGCCATCCAGCCATCTCATCCTCTGTCGTCCCTTTTTCCTCCTGCCCCCAATCCCTCCCAGCATCAGGGTCTTTTGCAACGAGTCAGCTCTTCGCATGAGGTGGCCAAAGTATTGGAGTTTCAGCCTTAGCATCAGTCCTTCCAATGAACACCCAGGACTGGTCTCCTTTAGGATGGACTGGTTGGACCTCCTTGCAGTCCAAGGGACTCTCAAGAGTCTTCTCCAACACCACAGTTCAAAAGCATCAATTCTTTGGTGCTCAGCCTTCTTCACAGTCCAACTCTCACATCCATACATGACCACAGGAAAAACCATAGCCTTGACTAGACGGACCTTTGTTGGCAAAGTAATGTCTCTCTGCTTTTTAATATGCTATCTAGGTTGGTCATAACTTTTCTTCCAAGGAGTAAGCGTCTTTTTATTTCATGGCTGCAGTCACCATCTGCAGTGATTTTGGAGCCCCCAGAAATAAAGTCTGACAGTGTTTCCACTGTTTCCCCATCTATTTCCCATGAAGTGATGGGACCTGATGCCATGATCTTAGTTTTCTGAATGTTGAGCTTTAAGCCATCTTTTTCACTCTCCTCTTTTACTTTCATCAAGAGGCTCTTTAGTTCCTCTTCACTTTCTGCCATAAGGGTGGTGTCATCTGCATATCTGAGGTTATTGATATTTCTCCCAGCAATCTTGATTCCAGCTTATGCTTCTTCCAGCCCAGCGTTTCTCGTGATGTACTCTGCATATAAGTTCAATACTAGCGCCACCTAAATGTTAATATTTTGTTTCATATATAATTTTTCCAAAGTGAGTGGTAAACACAATGATACTTCACCCTGAATACTTTAACATGTGTCTTTTAAAATCAAGGACTACTGCCTTTATAAACACAGTATCATTTTCGTCATTAGGAAAAGTAGTAAAACTTCTCTTATCCTATTCAATGCCAACCTTATTTGAATTTCTCTAATTTCCAGAGTATCTTTCATTTTTTTAATATTTGTTTTATTAAAACAGGTGTTGTGGCATCATGGGTTCTAGTGTGGCATATGGAATCTAATGGTATATGGAATCCCTGACCAGGGATTGAACCCAGGCCCCCTGAATTGGGAGCATGGAGTCTTAGCCACTGGACCACCAGGGAAGTCCCTCTGAAGTCTCTTAAAGCTTTTATATTGGACCAAGATCTAACCCCATTAGTTTCATTTAGTTCTGTCATTTAATCTATTTTTATTCCTTCTACTTCCTTCTATTCAGACATTAAGCGCTGCAGAGCACCCTGTATTTTGCATATGCCTCATTGTTTCTTTGTAGTGTCATTTATCTTCCTTACTTCCTATAAGCTGGAAATTATGTCAAAGTCCTTGCTTAGATTCAGGTTAAACATGGTTTTTCCAAGACTACTGCATAGGTGATGTGGTTCTTTTCTCACATAGCATCATATAAGCAGGAACGTTTCAGGGATTCTCTCTCTTGTATAATATAACTTTTCCCTTAATAATTAGCAGAAAATCACAAGGTGATACCTGATACTGGATTAGTGTTTTACTTCCCATCAATCCTTTATCTGATAGCTTTGGTACGTGTGTGATAAGTTGCTACATTCTTGTCCAATTCTTTGCTACTCTATGGACTCTAACCTGCCAGGATCCTCTGTCCATGGGATTCTTCATGAAAGAATACTGACATGGGTTGCCATGCCCTTCTCCAGGGGATTTCCCAACACAGTGATTAAACCCTGGTCTCTGGCATTGCAGGCAGATTCTTCACCATCTGAGTAGTTATCTATCTTATACACAGTAGTGTATGTATCTAAATTCCAATCTCCCAATTCACCCCACCCTCTCCTTCCTCCTTTGGTATCCATAAGTTTGTTCTCTACATGTGTCTCTATTTCTGCTTTGCAAATAATTTTACCATTTTTTAAGATTCCACATATAAAGTGATATTAAAGTAGAGAAAACCACTAGACCATTCAGATATGACCTAAATCAAATCCCCTATGATTATACAGTGGAAGTGAGAAATAGATTTAAGGGCCTAGATCTGATAGAGTGCCTGATGAACTATGGAATGAGGTTTGTGACATTGTACAGGAGACAGGGATCAAGACCATCCCCATGGAAAAGAAATGCAAAAAAGCAAAATGGCTGTCTGGGGAGGCCTTACAAATAGCTGTGAAAACAAGAGAACCGAAAAGCAAAGGAGAAAAGGAAAGATATAAGCATCTGAATGCAGAGTTCCAAAGAATAGCAAGAAGAGATAAGAAAGCCTTCTTCAGCGATCAATGCAAAGAAATAGAGGAAAACAACAGAATGGGAAAGACTAGAGATCTCTTCAAGAAAATTAGAGATATCAAGGGAACCTTTCGTGCAAAGATGGGCTCGATAAAGGACAGAAATGGTATGGACCTAACAGAAGCAGAAGATATTAAGAAGAGATGGCAAGAATACACAGAAGCACTGTACAAAAAAGATCTTCATGACCCAGATAATCACGATGGTGTGATCACTCACCTAGAGCCAGACATCCTGGAATGTGAAGTCAAGTGGGCCTTAGAAAGCATCACTACGAACAAAGCTAGTGGAGGTGATGGAATTCCAGTTGAGCTATTCCAAATCCTGAAAGATGATGCTGTGAAAGTGCTGCACTCAACATGCCAGCAAATTTGGAAAACTCAGCAGTGGCCACAGGACTGGAAAAGGTCAGTTTTCATTCCAATCCCAAAGAAAGGCAATGCCAAAGAATGCTCAAACTACCGCACAATTGCACTCATCTCACATGCTAGTAAAGTAATGCTCAAAATTCTCCAAGCCAGTCTTCAGCAATATGTGAACCGTGAACTTCCTGATGTGCAAGCTGGTTTTTGAAAAGGCAGAGGAACAAGAGATCAAATTGCCAACATCCGCTGGATCATGGGAAAAGCAAGAGGGTTCCAGAAAAACATCTATTTCTGCTTTATTGACTATGCCAAAGCCTTTTACTGTGTGGATCACAATAAACTGTGGAAAATTCTGAAAGAGATGGAAATACCAGACCACCTGATCTGCTTCTTGAGAAACATGTATGCAGGTCAGAAAGCAACAGTTAGAACTGGACATGGAACAACAGACTGGTTCCAAATAGGAAAAGGAGTACATCAAGGCTGTATATTGTCCCCCTGCTTATTTAACTTATATGCAGAGTACATCATGAGAAACACTGGACTGGAAGAAGCACAAGCTGGGATCAAGATTGCTGGGAGAAATATCAATAACCTCAGATATGCAGATGACACCACCCTTATGGCAGAAAGTGAAGAGGAACTAAAGAGCCTCTTGATGAAAGTGAAAGTGGAGAGTGAAAAAGTTGGCTTAAAGCTCAACATTCAGAAAACTAAGATCATGGCATCCGGTCTCATCACCTCATGGGAAATAGATGGGGAAACAGTGGAAACAGTGTCAGACTTTATTTTTCTGGGCTCCAAAATCACTGCAGATGGTGACTGCAGCCATGAAATTAAAAAACACTTACTCCTTGGAAGGAAAGTTATGAACAACCTGGATAGCATATTCAAAAGCAGAGACATTACTTTGCCAACAAAGGTTCATCTAGTCAAGGCTATGGTTTTTCCTGTGGTCATGTATGGATGTGAGAGTTGGACTGTGAAGAAGGCTGAGCGCTGAAGAATTGATGCTTTTGAACTGTGGTGTTGGAGAAGATTCTTGAGAGTCCCTTGGACTGCAAGAAGATCCAACCAGTCCATTCTGAAGGAGATCAGCCCTGGGATTTCTTTGGAAGGAATGATGCTGAAGCTGAAACTCCAGTACTTTGGCCACCTCATGCGAAGAATTGACTCATTGGAAAAGACTCTGATGCTTGGAGGGATTGGGGGCAGGAGGAGAAAGGCACGACAGAGGATGAGATGGCTGGATGGCATCACTGACTCGATGGACATGAATCTGGGGGAACTCTGGGAGTTGGTGATGGACAGGGAGGCCCGGCGTGCTGCACTTCATGGGGTCACAAAGAGTCGGACACGACTGAGCAACTGAACTGAACTGAACTGAACTGATATAGTATTTGTTTTTCTCTTTTTGACTTACTTCACTCAGTATGACAATCCCTAGGTCTATCCATGTCTCTGCAAATGGCACTATTTCATTTGTTTTTATGGCTGAGTAATACTCCATTGGTATATGTACCACATCTTCTTAATCCATTCCAGACTTTTAGGTTGCTTCCAGTCCTGTCTATTATAAATAGTGCTGCAGTGAACATTGGGATACATTTATCTTTTCTGTGTTTAACATTTTGAGAAACTGTCAACTGGTTTTCCAAACTTCCTATATACCCTTCTGCATTTCCATCAGCTATGTATGAGAATTTAAGTTGCTCTACATCCTTGCCAACACTTGATATTGTTAATATTTTTAACTTTGTTGATTCTTGTAGGTGTGAGTAAATGTAACTAAGATTTTAACTTGCTTTCCTCTAGTGACTCATGATGATGATCATCTTTTCATGCAGTGATTTACCATTTTTATATCTTCTTTGATAAGGTTGTATTTAAATCTTCTGCACATTTAAATTGGGTTGTTGTCTTAAGTTTAAAATTACTTACAGAAGTATATTTTTAAACTTCCATATGTCCGCAAGTTGTTTCTTTGTTACTACTTTACAATTTATTGAACATCATCTGAGAAAACATCCTATATGAAACTTGTGGGCTAGAAATCTTTGGTCTATTGACATTGGTTAATGAAAGGGAAACATATCTATTCCCTCTCAGAAGCTTTGTTCTACATCAATATTTCTTGAATTCAAGAATAGGCGACCCCTCCAAAATTACCCATAGATAAGCTAAGAAATGTTTTTCAGCATTAGGCATTTGATCCTTCACTGATTCATTACCTGCCTCAGCACACAATGAATATCTCTCAGGCCCCTGACCTTTACATAAGTGGTGGGACATCCTGAAAGTTGCACTGTAAACAGACAATAGATAATTAAGTTTTCTAGTAACCTCGGTTAACTCTCTCATAGCCTTCCTATGTGTTCTTTTGGGTTCTCTATGGAGACGATCATACCAGGATCCTCTGATTATGAGATCACATCTTCCTTGATATACCTTGATTACTAGGTTCCTGAGGGAGTCTGCTCTCCTACTTTACTTTCTCCCTCTTGGGTTGCCATTTGGGGCCATCTCCTTTGCTGGTTCCTCTTTATCTTCTTGACTTTTTAAAGTTGAAATGGCTTATGGGATTTAATCTTGAAACATCTTCTCTTTTCTAACTGTGTTCTCAGCCTTAATGGCCCACCTGATATGACGATAAATTTAATTTAACCATCTATGGTGGCTCAGAAGGTAAAGTGTCTGCCTGCAATGCAGGAGACCTGGGTTCAATCCCTGGGTTGGGAAGATCCCCTGGAGAAGGAAATGGCAACCCACTCCAGTACTCTTGCCTGGAAAATTCCATGGTCTGAGGAGCCTGGTAGGCTACAGTCCATGGAATCACAAAGAGTCAGACATGACTGAGCGACTTCACTTCACTGTATACAATTCCCAAACATACACCTCCATCCTGGACTTGTGCCCTGAACACAATACTTTAATATTTATTCAACTGCCTTCCCAATACCTCATTTTGGTTGGCAAATATCAATAATTACAATAACAGCCATCAAATCATACTAACTAACACAAGCTCCACCACCACAAATATTTACATGGTCCTTAGCAAAAGCCAGGAACTATTTGAAGGGCTTTATTTACATAGCTATTTAAAAACATAACTTAATAGGCATCCTAATCTTAACACATCTAACACTAAACTTCATATTCTTCCACTAAAATTTGCTTTACTCATTGTCTTCTGCATTTCAATTAATAGCAACTCCATCCTTTTGCCTGCTAAGTCCAAACACTTATTATTTTTCTTGTTATGGTCCTGCCCAAGTCACTCTGTCTTACCTGGATTTTTGCAGTAGCCTAATAACAGATCTTCCCCCTTATCATCTTCCTTTTTCTTCTGTAATTAGTTTGCAATATGGGACTTCCCATGTGGCATCAGTGGTAAAGAATAAGCCTGCCAATGCAGGAGACGTAAGACACCTGGGTTTGACCCCTGGGTTGGGAAGATCCTTTGGAGAAGGGCATGGTAATCCACTGCAGTATTCTTGCCTGGAGAATTCTATGGCCAGGGGAGCCTGGCAGGCTACAGTCCATGGGGTCACAAAGAGTCGGATACAACTGAAGCGACTTAGCATGCAGGCAACCAGAATAATCTATTAAATACAAGTCAGATCATGGAATTCCTCTGCTCAAAACTCTTTGGGGGATTCGCTGGTGGTCCAGTGGTTTGAACTCTGCACTTTGATTGATAAGGGAGTGGATTTAATCCCTGGTTGGGGAACTAAGATTTCACAAACTGTACAGGGTGACAGAAAACAAACAAAATACCGCCCCCCGCCGCAAAACCTCTCTGTATCCCTGCCCTCCCACATCACTTAAGAGTAAAGCCACCATAAATCAAACTTGATGTTTTAGGAAGATCACCATACTGTGTCAGTCTCCTTGGGCTGCAGTAACGAAGCCCTACAAACTGGGTGTTTTATTTTTATTTCTTTTTTCTTTTTTCTTTTTATTTTTTTTTTTTAATTTTATTTTTAAACTTTACATAATTGTATTAGTTTTGCCAAATATCAAAATGAATCCGCCACAGGTATACATGTGTTCCCCATCCTGAACCCTCCTCCCTCCTCCCTCCCCATACCATCCCTCTGGGCCGTCCCAGTGCACCAGCCCCAAGCATCCAGCATCGTGCATCGAACCTGGACTGGCAACTCGTTTCCTACATGATATTTTACATGTTTCATTGCCATTCTCCCAAATCTTCCCACCCTCTCCCTCTCCCACAGAGTCCATAAGACTGTTCTATACATCAGTGTCTCTTTTGCTGTCTCGTACACCAGGTTATTGTTACCATCTTTCTAAATTCCATATATATGCGTTAGTATACTGTATTTATGTTTTTCCTTCTGGCTTACTTCACTCTGTATAATAGGCTCCAGTTTCATCCACCTCATTAGAACTGATTCAAATGTATTCTTTTTAATGGCTGAGTAATACTCCATTGTGTATATGTACGACAGCTTTCTTATCCATTCATCTGCTGGTGGACATCTAGGTTGCTTCCATGTCTTGGCTCCTATGGCACGAAGGCTAGAGCTCAAGTGCCTTTTTATCCCTGCAACATCTTCTCCAATCACTACCCACACCAACCACCCTGAAGTCCAGCCAGAACCAGACTCACACATCTGAGCCTTTGGCCTGCAAATGGTCACCGTGCCCCGACTTCATCAAACCCCATCATTCTGGGCCACGTTTCATTCATCTCCTCCCACTTTTCCTTTGGTGAACTTGGCTCCAGCCACACTGATCTGCTTTCTCCTCTTTGAACTTGCCACATGGATTCCAGACCTCTTGGAAGATATTCTGGCGTGAGTCTTGGGCTGAGTTCCATGCATTCAGCCAGTGTTATCCAGCCTGCCAGTCACTGTCCAGCTCTGTCTCCAGCTCTTTCCCAGCTGTCTTCTTCTCATCCTCAGGGAAATAGCTCACCATAAAGAAAGCTGAGCACCGAAGAATTGATGCTTTTGAACTGTGGTGTTGGAGAAGACTCTTGAGAGTCCTTTGGACTGCAAGGAGATCCAACCAGTCCATCCTAAAGGAAATAAGTCCTGGGTGTTCATTGGAAGGACTGATGCTGAAGCTGAAACTCCAGTACTTTGGCCACCTGATATGAAGAGCTGACTCATTTGAAAAGACCCCGATATTGATATACTAACACATATATATGGAATTTAGAAAGATGGTAACAATAACCGTGTATACGAGACAGCAAAAGAGACACTGATGTATATATAGAACAGTCTTTTGGACTCTGTGGGAGAGGGAGAGGGTGGGATGATTTGGGAGATTGGCATTGAAACATGTATAATATCATATATGAAACGAGTCGCCAGTCCAGGTTCGATACATGATACTGGATGCTTGGGGCTGGTGCACTGGGACGACCCAGAGGGATGGTATGGGGAGGGAGGAGGGAGGAGGGTTCAGGATGGAGAACACATGTATACCTGTGGCGGATTCATTTTGATATATGGCAAAACCAATACAATATTGTAAAGTTAAAAAATAAAATTAAATTAAGTTAAAAAAAAAAAAAGAGTAAAGCCAGTCCTTCATTTCAGTTCAGTCGCTCAGTTGTATCCAACTCTTTGCGACCCCATGGACTGCAGCACGCCAGCCTTCCCTGTCCATCACCAACTCCCGGAGCTTGCTCAAACTCATGTCCATCATGTCGATGCTGCCATCCAACCATCTCCTCTGTTGTCCCCTTCTCCTCCTGCTCTCAATCTTTCCCAACATCAGGGTCTTTTCCAGTGAGTCAGTTCTTCACATCAGGTGGCCAAAGTATTGGAGTTTCAGCTTCAACATGAGTCCTTCCAATGAATACCCAGGACTGATCTCCTTTAGGACTAAGAATCTTCTCCAATACCACAGTTCAAAAGCATCAATTTTTTTTGATGCAAAGCTTTCTTTATAGGCCAACTCTCACATCCATACATGACTACTGGAAAAACCACAGCTTTGACTAGTTGGACCTTTGTCAGTAAAGTAATGTATCTGCTTTTTAATATGCTGTCTAGGTTGGTCATAGTTTTTCTTCCAAGGAGCAAGAGTCTTTTACTTTCATGGCTACAGTCACCATCTTCCCTGATTTTGGAGGCCCCCAAAATATAGTCTGTCTGTTTCCCCTGTTTCCCCATTTGCCATGGTGATGGGACCAGATGCCATGGTCTTAGTTTTTTGAATATTGAGTTTTAAGCCAACTTTTTCAGTCTCCTCTTTCACTTTCATCAAGAGGCTCTTTAGTTCTTTGCTTTCTGCCATTAGGGTGGTGTCATCTGCGTATCTGAGGTTATTGATATTTCTCCTGGCAGTCTTGATTGCAGCTTGTGCTTCATCCAGCCCAGCATTTCACATGATGTACTCTGCATATATGTTAAATAAGCAGGGTGATGATATACAGCCTTGACCTACTCCTTTCCCAATTTGGAATCAGTCTGTTCTGTGTTCAGTTCTAACTGTTGCTTCTTGACCTGCAAACAGATTTCTCAGGAGGCAAGTAAGGTGGTCTGATATTCCCATCTTTTTAAGAATTTTCCACAGTTTGTTGTGATCTACACAGTCAAAAGCTTTGATGTAGTCAATAAGGCAGAAGTACATATTTTTATGGAATTCTCTTGCTTTTTCTATGATCCAATGGATGTTGGCAATCTGATCTCTAGTTCCTCTGCCTTTTCTAAATCCAGCTTGAACATCTGTAAGTTCTCGGTTCACGTCCTGTTGAAGCCTAGCTTGGAGAATTTTGAGCATTACTTTGCTAGCGCGTGAGATGAGTACAGTTTTGTCATAGTTTGAACATTCTTTGGCATTGCCTTTCTTTGGGATTGCAATGAAAACTGACCTTTTCCAGGTCTGTGGCCACTGCTGAGTTTTCCAAATTTGCTGGCATATTGAATACAGCACTTTCATAGTATCATCTTTTGGAATTTGAAATAACTCAGCTGAAATTCCTTTGCCTCCACTAGCTTTGTTCATAGTGATGCTTCCTAAGGCCCACTTGACTTCTTACTCCAGGATGTCTGGGTCTAGCTCAGTGGTCACACCAACATGGTTATTTGGGTCATTAAACTCTTTTTTATATAGTTCTTCTGTGTATTCTTGCCACCTCTTTTAATATCTTGTGCTTCTGCTAGGTCCATACCATTTCTGTCCTTTATTGTGCCTATCTTTGCATGAAATATTCCCTTGGTATCTCTAATTTTCTTGAAGAGATCTCTAGTCTTTCCCATTCTATTGTTTTCCTCTATTTCTTTGCATTGATCACTGAGGAAGGCTTTCTTATCTCTCCTTGCTATTCTTTGAAACTCTGCATTCAAATGGCCTGTTATGTCCCACCCAATGATCTGCCCTCTCAGACCATCCCCGTAACTCTCGCACCTCACTCTTTCCATCCCTACTGCCTCACTGCTGTTCTCAGACCTCTCCCAGCACACTCTTCTCTAAGGGCCACTGCACCTGCTCTTTCTGCTTCCCAGGACTATCTGCCCTCAGATACCTACATGGCTCACTGCTTCTTTGCCTCTTGTATTTACTTACTGCAGCCATGAAATTAAAAGACGCTTACTCCTTGGAAAGAAAGTTATGACCAACCTAGATAGCATATTCAAAAGCAGAGACATTACTTTGCCAACAAAGGTTCGTCTAGTCAAGGCTATGGTTTTTCCTGTGGTCATGTATGGATGTAAGAGTTGGACTGTGAAGAAAGCTGAGCACCAAAGAATTGATGCTTTTGAACTGTGGTGTTGGAGAAGACTCTTGAGAGTCCCTTGGACTGCAAGGAGATCCAACCAGTCCATTCTGAAGGAGATCAGCCCTGGGATTTCTTTGGAAGGAATGATGCTAAAGCTGAAACTCCAGTACTCTGGCCACCTCATGTGAAGAGTTGACTCATTGGAAAAGACTCTGATGCTTGGAGGGATTGGGGGCAAGAGGAGAAGGGGATGACAGAGGATGAGATGGCTGGATGGCATCACTGACTCGATGGACGTGAGTCTCAGTGAACTCCGGGAGTTGGTGATGGACAGGGAGGCCTGGCATGCTGCGATTCAAGGGGTGGCAAAGAGTTGGACACGACTGAACGACTGATCTGATCTGATCTGATTTACTTACTCACAGTTGGCATTTTCAGTGGGATTATCACTGAGAATTTTGCTTAAACTTGAATACCACCCAACCTTCCCTGCTTTATTCTTCTCCTTAGCACTGATGATTTTCTAACAAAAAGTATTATTTCCTTATTTTTTTCTAATGTCTGTCTTCTCCTGCAGAATGTAAGTTCCACAAGATCAAAATGTTTTTTTCTGAATTTATACTCATTTATATTTTCCAGCACTGAAACACAGCAAGCACTCAATACATAACTGAGAAGTAAATAATTGAGACAACTAGACAGGATATATTTTGAATTTAGAACCAAAGACTTGATGGATTGGAGGTGGGGCCATCAATTTAGCCTCTCACTTACATGGGCCTGATACAATTAAAACTACCAACTTGCAGAGGAAAAAACACAGCAGAACATAACAGTAAGGTGCCTGTAGCCCAGGGTCTGACTTGCCACTCAACTCTTGTCTACTTGGACACCGATTTCCTGGACATTGTCCCTTAAATTATTCACCAGCATCATACTTTATTCTGGTGGGGAGGACCTTTTTGGAAATATTTACTTCTTGGTACCATCAATCTTTTAACAGAATTTTTAATATTAAACAAACTGGCAATGAAAAATTGCAAACTGTTAGACATTATAAAAACATCTTAACATTGGATCTGTAGCTGTCCTTTACTTATATTATTTACTTATGAGGGAAAGTAACACTGGAACTTCATTTTAGGTCACCTGTCCAGCCACAGTAATGTATATGATTTTAATTTACAGGTCACTGTAAATTATTTACATTTACAGTGACCTGTAAATTAAAACTTCAAACCATCAGTATTCATGGAGTGCCCATTACTGCATATTCCTGTTGTAAATACTACTGGGCTGTAAATAAGTAGAAGACACAGTCTCTGGTTGGATCAGTGGGGGACTTACTGTGACTTGCCTGCATTTCTCAACTATAGCATCAAGCAAAAGAATGATTTGAGCACTATTTTAAAGCTCTATTCAGTTTTCACAGTATAGTTATTTTTTTACCTGATTTTTACATCTATCTGAATAAATGACTTAAAGTTTTTCCTCTTCAACTTTTCAACTGGTGATCTGTTTATCCAACAAATTATTTCGCCAACAAACACTGTCACTCAGGGTAACTGAACATTTCCAGCACTTGCAAAGAATGTATGAAAGCAGGCATAATCCCATTGGTTGTATTCTTTATACTTTAAGATTTATGTATATCTAGGACTGCTGTTATTTTCATTTAAAAATTTTTGCCATAATCCCCATAAGCCTATAACCGGTAGAAATATATGTGATTATATTGCAGTGGCATATTAAAATAGTTCAAAGTATATTATAGACAGGAGCAGAAGAAGAAACTTATTTCATCTGCAGAAGAAACTATTTTAGTTGGGAAAAAAAATATGTTTCAGAAGTCATGATTTTATAATAAAATAGCATTTCTTTAAAAAGAACATTCCCATTAAAATGTGAGAGAAAATATGATAATCCTTTTAACTCAGGCTGGGGCTAACCTGAGTCCAGCATTTTCTTGCCTGAAGCAGATTTTCCTTTTATCTTTCAAAATGTCAACAGGAGGCATTGGGCCCAGCTTCATCGCGAATTACAGGGTGGTTCTCTCTCCATAAACTTGATTCTCAAATGTACTTGGGAACTAACTTCTGACTGCAGACAAATGACTGTTAGTTCTAGCTTTTACCTCCCAATTACAATATCTTACTTTGAATATCCCTGTCGGTTTCTGGATCAGGCTGATGATAAGATTCCAGGACCTGTTTGTTCAGTTCCTTAGCATTCGTTCCACCCAGAGAGAGCAAGCAGAGGTTTGGGATGCGGGTAAGGGGATGGATATGTCTACCAGGATAGATTGATTTTTCTTATCGGAAACTGGGAGAGGAAACCATTATTTCCCCATTGGGATCCCCATTTCCCCTTTCACTTCCTCTGTTTGGGGCAGACAATAGAAGCCTCCAGGCCCCGCTCTCCCCGCGCTGTTCCCGGTAGCCCCCTCGCCCCCTCGCCCCCTCCTCCCCTCCGCGCCCACGCCCCGCACCCACCGGCTCCCCCAACTCCGGCTCCAGGCAGAGATTTGTCAGAACCGTTGGGTTGAGACTGATTATGATTGCAGCAGATGGGCTGGATTTGACAGCCTGATTCTAAGCAGCTTCTGATGGGGGGGCCGCGGAGGGGCGGGGAGGGGAGAAGGTGGGGGGCGGGAATCTACAGGCCGGAGCCGCCTGCTAGGAGCGCACCGCGCGGCCCCGCCAGGCGCAACGGGGCAGCTGTTTAACGCGCGTCTCCGGGAGGAAAGTGGCACGCGGATCCCAGGGGCCTCCCAGAAGGCCGGGGAAACGTCCCATTGCCGAAAGGGCACCCAGCACCCCGAGGCAGGCTCAGGAAGACCAACCCAACACAACAAAGCGGAAGAGCGCCCGGGAGCGCACGGAGGAGGCTCGGCTGCCGGCCGCGGTAGGCGGCGGGGCGCGTCTGGCCCCAGCTGCCTCCGCGAGCCCGGGGCATGGCAAGTTTATCAACTGCGGGCTCCGCGGCCAGCGCCTTGCTGGCCCCGAAGTGACAGCATTGCAGGGTCTGCCCATCCCGGCCCCGACCCATTGCAAGATGCTCCACCACCGGCCAGGTAAGGAGATGCCAGCCTGTTCCCCTCCCGGGCGCGCCTCCCGCTCACGCCGCCCGCGCTCTCCAGCCTGACCCTTCGGCCCCTTTGCTTCCACTAGTCCGCGTGGACTCTTTGCTTCTGTGCCTCCCTCTGTGGTCTCCTCGGTCCATCTCTGCCCTCTACCGCCCTCCCTCACTGTCGCCCTTCTTTTTCCACCTTACCGGATCCCAACGGCAGGGGGATAAGTTCGGAGGTGGCATGAGGTTCCGGCTCTCTTCCCCAAGCGCCTGCACCCGGACCCGCCTAGCAGGCTGTGGGTGGGAGCCGCGATGTGTGCTTTCTTCCCCTTTCCCGCTCCCACGCAGTCCGAGCCTCGCACAACACACACACACCCTCCTTTCCACCTGTGGGGCCTTGTTTTTGTGCTGGAAGCGCAAATGAAAACAAGCACACGTGCAGACACAATTCCACGTTGGCATCCTCCAGAGACTCCTGAAGGGAGAGGGGTGGCGGGGAAGGGACTGATCTTGAGAACTCCGACTCATCCAAGTGCAGGACCAGTGCTTCTTCCTGCTCCTTGGCCTTGATTCTGTGTCCTGGGCTAGCAGACAGAGCCTGGCCCCTCCAGGGGGGTCGGGAGACTACTGTACTTGGCACTGGCAATGCTGTGCCACCAGAAACCCTTCAACCTCCCCCCCCTCCCCACCCCCCATCCCCAGGGGCCAGCGGCCTGGGACCACTTCTGGCCCCTGGGGCCTGCCTCCATCCCGGTACCCCCAGGCCCATCACCAGTGGTCTCTGACCTTGTCTACCCAGCTCAGGTTGTCTGGCCCTGGCAGCCCCTCACTGGTTGCTGTCTCCCCAGCTCACCAGGAGCTACTAGTATGTGCCCTGTTGCTACTGGCAACTGCCTGTGCTGAAAGCTCAGCCCCCAAAGCCGCTTAATGCTGATTGATGGGCAGAAACGTGATATTTTCTGGAGCTTAGCAGCCAGGCTAGTGCAGGGGCCCTCCCCGCCACTGGAGCCCTGCAGACCTCCTGCTACTCTAGGCCCTACCCCACCCTACCCCACCCCACCCCACCCCACCCCACCTCACCTCACCCTACCCCACCTTACCCCTTAGTCAAAAGGGACTGTTTGAATCACCTTAGCCCCTGGGCATAAATTTGGTGTCTGCATTTGCTTTCCTGAGTCACTAGCAGTCTCGCTGGAGTTTCCTTTCTTGATTCTGTTGAGATGGCTTGTGTTGAGAAGGATAAACAAGGCAACATTTTCTGGTCACTGTGGTCTTCCTTTCCACTGCCAGCCCCCACCTCCTCACACAGAGGTGGACTTCAGATAGATCATATCATGACCTGAACTGTGCCTACAAATGCTGCGGAAAACATTTTCCAAAAATAATTCATTTCCTCTCAGCACCTCTTCCTTAGCAGACTCCTCTCCTCCCACTGCACTGCCTCTTCCCTCCTCCCATAGGAGCTGGTCCTCTGCAGTCCAAGGAGACACAACCCCGGAAATAAGCCTGAGCTTGGGATGCTCTGTGCTGGGCCAGCCTATACCACCTCTGTGTTTTTGCACATTAGCCATCCAAAATCATTACCCCTTCCCTTCTCTGGGATGGCAACCTCCTCCTCTAAGCTATTGTGAACTAAAAGAAATTTTTGCAGGCTCATAGAAATTCCTGCACCTGTCTGTCCCCCTTCTCTTCTTCTCCAATACTGAACGCAAAGGACCAGCTTTGATTATCAGTGAAATTTTCTTCAAAGTAAGTTTTGGTTCTACAGTTTTTTCCTGAGCACCTTAGTGTTTTGGGCAGAATATTTTCACTATCTAAATAGTCTAGCTTCATTTTACATGTGGATATTAATTTGGAAAATGATGTGATGTTTTAAGCCATTCATTTGTTCATGCCAACCAAGCTTTTTTGTGAGCTCTCCTGTGTTGGACACCAACCAAGGACATGGATTGGAAATGGAGCAGACGAGGCCCAAATGGCTGTGGTCAAAGCTGGACTGTGGTTATTGCCATGATGGTTAACATTACAACAGCACACTACGTTCGACCAGGACTTTACAGTTTATAAAAGGCTTTCACAGGCATTATCTCCTTTAATCCCAGCAGTGGGAATTTTCAATAGTAGGGATTCCACCAAAAGGCCCAATAAGGCTCGCCAATCCCGCTTAACCAAAAATAAAAAGAATCTCGCCGATCATCCCAACAGCTGACAGAGCTTTAAAACACAGAGTAAACAATTCAGAAGAAGCTTATGAAGCTTAGTTACTGGAATGTAGCTTGAGGAAGATAAGTGAAATGCATGGAACATGGGCATTAGCAGAAACGCATCTTGGGAAGAGGCTCCATCCTGAAAGGGCTGGCCGCTCGAGGTGGCTTTCTGGGCTCTGGACCTTTGCCTTATGCCAAGATCTAAAATAGGATGAAAGTGTTAGCACAAAGTTGCTGAGAGACTAGCAAATTAAGCAAAATGAGTAGGCAATGATGTTACTTTCTTTAGCTACAAGGCATTCTTGAGATATCCGCAAGTTTCTGGCATATATTTACTTTAGAAATGAAGCAATTTTCTGTATTTAGAGCATAAAACTTAAGAGTTTTTGTGCCTTGTCTGAGCCATATGAAGACAATCAGGGTTTTATTTTCCACGCACTACTTGGAAAACTAGGGTTATATTTGGAAACAGGTGGATAAATAGAAATTTCTCTGTTTTATCATTTATAGGGAAAACGTGCAGAAGGTCTTCATGTCGATTTGTTCCTTTTTTCTTATTCTTCAACATGGAGGGCAGCTGTTTCTCATGTCTCAGCTGTGAATATCATTCATGACTTCCCTCCAAAGACGATGTCAAGAATGCCAACTGGTAGAAAATTTGGTTGGCATTTCAGACATCATGTGAGGCCTCTTGTTTGTCATTTTGAAAAGTTTTATTCAAAGAAGATTTACAAGCAAGATGGTATATCATAAGGAGCTAATTATGGCCAGAGGCTGGCTGTGGGTACCACTAACTAGATAACAGATAAGCCAAGAAAGTAATCACAGAGTAAGGTCTGTTGTTAGGAAAGAATGAGATACCCAAGGAAGCTTTTTCTTGTTTGGTATCATAAGGGCTTTGTGGAAAACTTTTGATGTGTAGGTATTTTGGTTTTAAGTTTTGTGTGTGTGTGTGTGTGTGTGGAGAATCTGTTTTCTCAACCCTGATACTCTGGCATTCCTTGTATTATTTTTAATTCTTAGATGTTAAAACATTAAGATTAGAGTTGAACTTACATGCTTAGGTTGACTGTATGTCAATGAAAAACATATACCATATATATATATATGAAGTTTGATTGGATCTAGTGGACCCTCCTCTAACAGGGGGACTTCTGTAGCTTTAGTTGGGTGCTTGAGGTTTCAAGTGAAGTTTACAGAGAGGTATGATTGATTCCAACCCTAGGCATCCTCCTCTGATTTTCCTGTTTAATGTGAGAGACATGAGTGGAGGAAAGTTGTGGGCACTGTGATGATGGCTAACATCACCCTGCTGCAGGGTTGTCAGGCTTCCCCATGACTCTCTAACCTAAACCCTGATTATTGATTTGCTTGTTCAATAAATATTTGTTGAGCATTTTTAGAGACCAGGCTCTGTGGCCCAAGCCTCTTTGCTTTTTCTGCAGAGCTCTGCCATTTCATCTAGTCCATTAGCTGTGTTCCTTTCAAATATCTGATGGTTTTGCCCTTCGGGGTTCCTGTAGCTGCGGTTTAGAGGACACAGAATGTGGTGCTTGAGAGGCTTTCTTGCTGCAGTGAAGTCCTATAGTATTGCTGCCGAAGGCTGCTGCCTCTGACCGTTGTTTCTTCCTAAATATTACTCTCTTCCAACCTTGATTCTCCCAGTAACTCTGTTCAAATGTCTCCTCCTGCTTAGACTTCTTAGATGGCAGTGAATTAAGTAAGCAGTCCCTGTGAATTCATTGCTCATCTCAAAGAGCATGGCTGTTTCGTGTTACTCGATGTTAACTTAGCACACAAATATATTAAGGGAGTTTCTGGTTCTGAACCCAGATTCTCAGGTTCTCTGACAGCTAGGGAGGGTTGAAATAAAGGGAAGGAAGTGAATCATCATATGCTGAGTTGAAAGATGTCGAAAATAGGTCATGGCACTTACGGTTGCAGGTAAGACTGTGACTCCTAAATGGATTGTGGGTTCAGAGTGTTGCTATAACTGCAAGTTACCTGGCAGATGGTTAAGAGATTAAGCCTAGGAGTCTTGTAGACTTGGACTCAGATCCTGATACCATCATTTACTACTGATGTGATTTGAGGCAAAGTTGTTAATCTCTATAACCTCAGCTTGGTTTCCTTATTAATGAAAGAGAAAACAACAAAGCATTAAGTATAAATTCTAACATATACATTCTAAGTATACATTCATGGGTTTAGGACAACATCTAATATGCAAGAAGATTAGTGTATGTTCTCTGATGTGGCCTTTTAATGTTTTTCCATTGCGTTGGAACTCAATAGGACTGGTTTTTCACATCTATATCATCTTTGAACTGTCTCCCAGCACCGTACAGAGAGTCACCATTATAGGAGAGTTATAGTTTAAGGCCATTGCAGTTACTTTCCGAAGGAGCACATGCCTTTTGCAAGTATGATGGGAGATGGTACCTGTTTCTCTCTTTGAGCACAAACAGTTTAGTTTCCAGGGTTCCAAGGTAAACCTAGAAACTTTCAGTTAACATTCAGTTCATCCTGTGAAAGGCACTGTGCTGGGCTGCAAGGGATGCAAAGAGATAAAAACAGTTTGTTCTTAGCTTTCAAGGTGGGAGAGAGGATATGTTGATGTGAAAAAAAATTACAGCATAATAGTAAGAAACTTCATCATAATGAAGACACCTGTCGCTTAGTAAGCCCTGGTGTGTGTCAGACACATCCTTTATTAAAATCAGAATATGATATCTGTGAGAGATGTTATTTTAGATGTTATTTATTTTATCATATCTCTATCCATTATAGAGATAGGATAAAGGTAAACTTAAGTTTCATAGTGATATTATTAACAAAATACTATTGGTTGCAAAGGAGAGTGTCAGCCTTATCAGAGAAGCGTTCCTCAGGTGGTTTTTGCTGGTGTTTGAATGAGTTGTCTGGAAATATTGAAAGTGATTTATTTCATAACCACATTATCCAGGGTTGTATTGGGGTTCAACAATCTCTTGATCCCCTGTGATCTGTTCATAGCATTATAGAAAAGAGAGAAAGAAAAGACTGGACGTTGTTAAGCAGCCATTGAGGAATTCATTCTCTTCTCTTTCTCAAGTCTTTGTTCATTTTCGTTGTACATGCCCCATGGAAAATATCTTACTCACTTCCCTTGAAATGTTCTTCCTTATTCTAAGGACCACATTATCATCAATGATTTTTTTGAATTTATTTGTTATTCTATTGCTTAACATTAAAGTGACCAAGTTTTTCTGTAGTGTAGTTCATATCAAGTTTATGAACACACATGGATGTGTGCCAAATGGTAAGTGTGGCATTCTAAAATAGCATGGATTGTTGACTACCGGCATCAGAGTCAAATCCAAGATTCAACACACATTTCATGTGATGCAAATTCTGATACGTTGACTTCTCCCAAACGGTTCCTCTTTTGTTTTTCCTTTTAGTCACGTCTTGTCTTTTCACCTAAACATGTTAATATTCTAATATTGTAATGCTTTTCTTCCCACCTCCTCCCAAGTGACAAATGTCCAAACTCAACTGTTACTCTCCATTTTTTCCTATTAAGACTGTATAAAATGAACTGTCTTCTCAGATTTTTGGAGTGGTGTTTTTATCTTAGGAATCCTAAATTTGCCTGAATCACTGTAACATGAAGAGAATCCCATAGGCTATCTAAATATTTGGGCATATGAATTTTAATCATTCATAATGATATTTTAAAGGAGACAGGTAGTCTCTTGAGAAAGCATAGGTTGATCTTTGCAGCTCATCATCCGCTGTGCCCAATTTAAAGAAATTTCAGCATAAAAAGAATGGTAGCCAAACACAGAATTTCTGTGCATTGCCAGAAGTCTTTCTTGCCTGCCATCTTTCATTCACTTGTTTATTCATTAATTTAGTCAACAGACTGGGATTAAATACCTGCCATGTGTCAGGCAACATGTCAGGCTTAAGAGTCACTGCAACCAGTGTCCATTCTTCAACAGAAAGTCATTAATTCTCAAAAGAAACAAGTGCACACATTTGCCATTGCACATTTCTGCCCATTTCCTGCTTTGTGACTTATTTCAGGTGATCTCATTCTTATTGCATTAATACACTATTTCACATTGATTTTCTTTTTATTTCACCGAAACATTTATTCAGAAAATAGAAGCTTTTGCTCTTCTAAAAGTTTCTATCTAGACTCTAGTCTATCTCAGAATCTACACTGGTTTTCCTGATATATTTTCACTTGTCTTTTTTGCTCAGTTCTCGATGTCCAGTAGGCTTTTCATAAATATTCGTTAACTAGACAGCAGGAAGGAAAGGAAGACCTGAGGAAGCTTAGGAATTTCTTAAGGTGTTCAATTCAGTTCAGTCGCTCAGTCATGTCTGACTCTTTGAGACCCCATGAACTGCAGCATGCCAGGCCTCCCTGTCCATCACCAACTCCTAGAGCCTACCCAAACTCATGTCCATTGAGTCCGTAATGCCATTCAACCATCTCATCCTCTGTCATCCCCTTCTCCTCCTGCCCTCAATCTTTCCCAGCATTAGGGTCTTTTCAAATGAGTCAGCTCTTTGCATCAGGTGGCCAAAGTTATTGGAGTTTCAGCTTCAACATCAGTCCTTCCAATGAACACCCAGGACCAATCTCCTTTAGGATGGACTAGTTGGATCTCCTTGCAGTCCAAGGGACTCTCAAGAATTTTCTCCAGCACCACAGTTCAAAAGCATCGATTCTTCGGAGCTCAGCTTTCTTTATAGTTCAACTCTCACATCCATACATGACTACTGGAAAAACCATAGCCTTGACTAGACGGACCTTTGTTGACAAAGTAATGTCTCTGCTTTTTAATATGCTGTCTAGGTTGGTCATAAACATTAACGTGTGAGGAATTAGTAAATTCTATGATTTGGGGGTTAACATACTCCAAAATGACAGTCATCGTTCTTCCTGCACATCATCATGTCTGCCTCAGATCATATGAGGGAATGTATCCTCTTTTTCATTGGACAGTCCATTTTAGGTTTTGGTGTACACAGCCTTATGTCTGTGTTTTCACCTTAGACATTTTGGTACTGGTGATGATTTTCCAGAACTGTTGGAACCCTGATGCTGCTTTGTGGACACCCTTCACCCACTCTGCTAAATTCTAATTACTCTGAAAGTTGCATTCTGTCTCAATATGACCTCTCTCTTCCTCTTCCTACAATGGCATATTTGGAGACATCCACTTTATTTCCATTCAAAGAGACCATGTGTAACACTTGTCCTGCACAAGACCTTGCCCCCGATTTCATGAATTTGTAGTGAGTTGTTAAAAAAAATGTCATTAGTTATAAAATTAGTTTTAAGATGCAGATGTACCAGAGGAGCTTATTATATAGATGGAATAGGAAATATACCTGTAAGATAACAAAAACGTTTAGTGAAGGAAATCAGTGTAACAGAAGTGGAAAGATGAAATGGTAGATGAGGACCAGGTGGATGGGATAGGCTTCTAGGTTTGGGGGGGAAGGAGGGTGAAGGAGAACATAGTTGACCCTATAAGCTGATTGAAAAGAGGGAGAAGATCTAGGCAGGAGAGGGCTTGCTCTTTGGCTCTGAGACAGGCACTTGAAGCAGCCCCAGAAGAGAAGGGGTGCTGAAGATGGAAGAGCAGTGGGGACCCAGGATTAAGGGTTGCCACATGGGTGCTAAGCCATCTGGGCTCAATCCTCTGGGCTAACTTTACCCAAAATACATCTCCCTGGAATGGTGGGTCTGCTGGGTGTTGTAGATGTGTTAGTCCAAACAAGTCCCCATGGTTGAAAAGTAAACAAAACAGATTTTCTTTCCTGCAGATGTTCTCAGGGGCTTTAATACGCTAATCTTCATTGTTCATTTCTTAAGAGTTTCCCAAAATATTTTTGATTGCTGAATCCATTTTTTATGGGGATCCTGTTTCAGGAAATGCTGTTGGAGGCCATTGATGATTTGGAGTCATGTGGGTGGAAGATGTTAGGAGCAGGAACCTGAAGACTGTGCATAGTGGGTGGGATATGAGGGAGAAACACAGGATATGAGGAGACCGGCAGGTCAGGATGAAGGCCTGGATTGGGGAGTGCTATGAGAATGGGAAAGAAGAGAGAGATTTTGTGAGATTTTAGTGATTAAGAACCTCCATTTTTTTTTTTTTCAGTGACCAAATGGAAAAGATTTGCCAAGATAGGGAATCAGGGATGGCCCCAAACTTTTAGATTCTTATGCATTAGGAACCTTATCTAGCAATTTCTATTTCTAAACTTCTGTTATCTTCCAGGTGGTAGTCAAAAGCAATGAAACTTGATGAAACGGGTATCTTTGCAGGCATGTACCTTTTTGGGGTGGATGCCCAATAGTCCAAATACTTCCTCAGTAAAACGAACTTAACACAGTCCTGCTATTTCAAATCATGTGTCTGGTATAACATTGTCATAAATGACCCAACACAGCTATTAGAGCTTCCTGAATTGGAAGTGGCTTGTTTTTGCTGAGGGAGTGAAGACACCACACCCTGCTGTTGGGAATCTGGCTAAAGGGCACTTGAGTTGGTTTTCCTCAACATGGGGAGCTTTATTGGAAATGACAGTGGGCACAGTATAGAAGTCACACCGATTTTGGTGCCAGTCTCTTGAGTTTATTCATCCCTGGAGAGGCAGAGATTTCGGCTTACAGAGTTGAGTCCCATCATTTGTCTGTTTGGTCTCCAAGGACCAGACTCCAGGTCTGTTCCTCGTCTGCATATACTGTTTAATTTGTGTGCAAGAAATTGTGCACCTGGCTTTTGGCTGTTTGCATAAGATTACACAGAATAATGATTTTTCTTTTTCTGTGATTATTTTCTATTTTTGAGAAATGTTCTTGATACCTTTTTCCCCCCAAATAGGCAGCAGAATCATGCAGTGGTATAAAATGAAAAGCTTTGCTGCTTTTTCTCTAAAATTGTTCATGGGAACAATTAGTTATAAGATTCCCAGTTTTCTTACGTACTTATGAATACAAATACATTTAACTGCTTGATAACTCATTCATTCCCTATATTTACTTCTTTCCATTGCTATACCTATTGTAACTCTGTTCATGTATTTGAAAGCTTGCAAATGATTCAAAGTAGTTGTGAATATTCAGTACTTCTGAATGTTTTTCTCTTTTATTGTTTGGAATTGCAAAAAGTGTCTGAATCCTTTTGGTTCTCCACTTACATTGCTTATTTGCACTGCTCATGGCCTTGAAAACCCTGAGTTACGCTTTTTTGAAAAAATTGTATTGGAGTACAGTTGATTTACAGTATTATGTTGGTTTCTGCTGTACAGAAAAATGAAATCGTTTATACATGTACATTTATCCACTTTTTTTAGAGTCTTTTCTCGTGTAGGTCATTGCAGAGTTCCCTATCAGTAGACCCTTATTAGTTATCTATTTTATATAGAGTATATATGTCAATCCCATTATCCCAGCTTATCCCTCCTCTCACAACCCCAATAAGCATGTTTGTTTTCTACATATGTGACTCTTTATGTTTTGTAAATAAGTTTATTTGTACCATTTTTTTTCGATTCCACATATAAATGATATTATATGTGTCTTCTCTATACTTCTTACTTGACAGATCTCTGTCCATTGGTGCCTCACTTTGAAATTAACTTGTATTCTGTAAATAAACCAGTGTCCTTGAGCCTATCAACTCCTTCAGGCTATAGACTTTTATGTTGTTGCCTGATTTCTTTATTTGGCTGTCACTATTGGCTAAATTACTATATAATTGCAAAATCAGTCTTTTCCTTTTTTGTTTGTTTTTGTTCTGTTTTGTTTTTAGTGCTCTACTTCTGTGGCTATTTTAGTAATTGTCCCCAGCTCTTCTGCTACTCAGAGCCCACCCAACCCCGACTCAGTCCATTCCTTTGGTGAGCACTGTGTATTCTCCACCAGTGTGTCATAGACAATGGCTATAAAGGGCAAAGATGCAACTCTTATTATGACTCGCTATTGTTTGGTTGGTTAGGATTCGCTGACTTTCTGTTGCTACGTGATTGTAGGAGAGAAGGAAGGGAGGATAAAGGAAACAAATAGAGAAGGCACACCTTAGAAGGAGATACCTACCTGGAAACAGTTGTCAGTGAATGGCCTCTAGTGTGCTAGATTTCAACAGAAAGTTTTGCTGTTTCTTTTCAACTACATGATATAGTTTTCTTCCATTTCATATATTGTAGATAATAATCCAGGCCAAATGTCTTGACTAGCTTGTGTGGCCACATTAATTTCCTAAGTAGATGGTTATAATATCCTCACGACTTTTATCTTTGTCATTCTTTCTCTAAACCACAATTTTAATATGCTTGTGAGAATATTGACCTGCCTTTTTACATGCAAATTTAAGAGAAAGTTTCAGAGTCTCTTGAATGTTCTTTGATAAAAAGAAAAGCAAACATGAACAAGGTATTATTAATATTCATAATAAAAAAACAATTTGAGGAAGGTTAGAACAAAGACATGCTGAATCAACCATAATCAATCTATACTGGTTGTATTTTGTGGGCACAACTTTTCCTAATGGGATTGTTAATTTTAATGAAGGATTTAGTCTCACTGCCTACTCACAGCTTCTATTTCTGTGCAGTTAGATTTAAGAAGAGTGGGTAGCGTTCCATTTTGTTTAATGAACAGATAAGAATATATCACATAAATATAAGCAAACACATGTATATATTATACACATTTTATTAGCATAATATGATATGAGTACCATTATTCAGAAAATAAGCTGCGTATTTGAAATCAGACTGATCAGATTATATTTCCAACGTTATTCTTGGTTTATTTAAACATTTTTATGTTTAAGCATTAAAACATAAACAGATTGTTTTATTTAGTTTTAGTCTACCATTGTTCCTTCCACTCTTCAGTAGAAGCCATGATATTTTGTTTGTTCACATACTAGAAAATATATATGCTTTGAGGCCTTTGGAAAAGAATAATCTTAAATCTTTAATAAGAGAAGCATCTTCCTTACCACCCATCATCTCATACTCAGGAGCTGGCACATAATTTGTTCATGAATAAAAATCTTATTTTTAACTCTATAATATAAGCTTTGCTGCTGCTGCTGCTAAGTCGCTTCAGTCATGTCCAACTCTGTGCGACCCCATGGACTGCAGCCTACCAGGCTTCTCCGTCCATGGGATTCTCCAGGCAAGAACACTGGAGTGGGTTGCCATTTCCTTCTCCAATGCATGAAAGTGGAAAGTGAAAGTGAAGTCGCTCAGTCGTGTCTGACTCTTAGCGACCCCATGGACTGCAGCCTACCAGGCTCCTCCATCCATAGGATTTTCTGGGCAACAGTACTGGAGTTGGGTGTCATTGCCTTCTCCAGTATAAGCTTTAGGCATGTACTATCTTATTGTGGTACTACGTTTTATTTCCAATGAAAGAAGTCCCATAAATTGTTGAGACTACCAGTGACACCATTTGGTTTCCAAAACAAAAACTGCTAGAAGAATTCTAGGCAATGACTTCAGAGGATATTGTAATGCCCTTAGCTGCCACTGCCCACCCAAGGAGCAGAGAGTTTCTTTCTCTTTATGATAATTCTTATATCTGATTTCATTTAATAGAGCAGATAACTTCATATACACATTTGCTTTTTCCCAGACAGAATCTGTAGCCATCATCTCTTTCACACTTCTTTTCTGGTATCCAGTACCAGGAGGAGACCTCTTTTTGCCCGTGTCAGGATTGTGAGTATTCTCATTGCACTTTGCCTAAAGCTACTGCTCCTGCCCTCCTCCCCCAGGAACAAAACTCCTATAAATCAGTGGACCAAAGGGATGTGGAATATAGACATTCACTAGAAGTCAAAAGGTTTCTGCTTTTTACAACTTTGCCTCCAAAAATATTAATAAAAAGTGATGTATTATAGTTATCTTTGAGTTTATTCCCCATTTTTAAAAAGGGGTGTGTCCCAAAGCTCTGGAAACAGAACAGTAATTATATGAACATTTATCTTGGAAGGAGGAAATAAAACAGTTTGAAACTGGGAATGTCTCTGATGACTATGGAATAGAGAAATGTCAACTTAATTCAACAATTCTTCACATTTGTATTGGACTTTTTTTTTCCTTTTTGGCTTGCAGAAGTTCTTTATATTAAGCATATCATTTTGATCCCACAACCACCACAAAAATCTAAGACATTATTTTCATTTTTCATAAAAGGAACCTTTTGGTAGTCAAATTGTGTGTTCATTTTTATATAGCTGGTGATTAAGTCAGAAGTCAAGTTCAAGTTTCCAGGCCCCTAGTTGAAAAGCTATTTTCACTATAACACATGGGCTCCATTTAGATTATTTAAAATAAGTATCTAATAATTAGCAACATTTTCTGTTAACCCAATTTTCCAATGATTCATCAAAGACCAGTAATTTTATCATATGTTTTGTGAAAAATATGACACAGTTATTAAGAAAATGGGCTTTGTGGTCAGAGCTGGGTTTCAAATCCATGTCTTCTTGACCTTAGATAACTTACCTCACCCAACTTCATGTGTGAATTGGTACCATAAACCCTGTGTTAGTGAAGGTTAGATAAGGTGTATAGCGATGGTTCAGATGAAGGTAGCTCTCCCTCTCCTCTTCCTTCTCCACTGTTACTGTTTTCTTTACTACCTGATAAACAACTCCTGAACTTAGGGTTTAGAAGAACTTTCATTGTACTTCCTCTTACAGTTCTATGTTGATTGAGCTTGGCTGGGTGGTTCTTTTGCTCCTTTTGGCTGGGGCTACCATCCTCTGGGCACTCCACTGGCCTGTAGTATCCAGGATGACTCACCCACATGTCTGGAGCTTCCATGGGATGGCTAGAAGGCTATGCTCAGCAGGGATGCTGAGATGGCTGGCTGTGTTTTCCTCCACTTGGTCTTTCCAATAGGACTTCTTACATGGTGTCTCAGGGCAAAACTAGAAGTTTCTAGACCTTCTTAAGGCTAAGTTCTATAAGTGGCAGATTGTTAACTCTGCCATGTTCTGTGGGTTATAGGTATTCACAGGACCAACCTGTTTTCAGTGATGGAGGGGACTGTGCCTAAGGGTGGTCATCTTTGGAGATGACCAACTGTCATAGTTATTCCAGTTGTTCAAAGCATTTAACGGTGTCTTTCCCATGCTTTTGCTGTGGTGTCATGAATAAGACAACTCCAGTCCATGAGCAGAGGACTTGTGTCTGTCTCTGCCACTCCATGAGTTAATAGAGGGTAACCTGGTTGCTCTTCTAAAGAACTTGTTAGTGTCCACTCTTCTCTCTCATGTTGAGCTTCATGTGGTAGAGGAGCTGGTGGAACATGTCTGGGTAGGGTTTTGTGGTAATGATGCCTCACATTTGAGTTTTTAACTTTAAACCACTTTTGCATATATTTTTTCTCTTCTCTCTGAAATACACATAGTTTTGACCTATATACCCATTCTACAGATAGAGAAACTGAGTCTAGGACTTTAAATAACCTTTGCAATGGCATGAAGCTTGAAAAAAAGTAGAAATAGAGTCTCATTGCAGGGGCTCTGCAACTGAGATATTGCCTCCCCATCTTGCTTCCATTCTAGAGATAAATGTGGTGAAATGGAATGGGAGTGGGGATGGTGGGAGCAGAAGGGAAGAGTAATGAGTGGAGGGTGTTAAGGGGAAGCGTGGCATGATAGACAGGACCTGAGCTCTCCCTGTTTCCTAATTCTGCTACTTTCTACTTTGTGAACTTCAACCTTTAACTTCTCTACTCTTCAGCCTTCATTGGCTTTATTTGGGGAATATACTATCTATTCCATGAAAAAGAGGAGAATCATACTTGCCTTAATGACTTCATAGGCTTATCATGAATGTTAAATTAAGTAATCATAGGGCCCAGAAGAGGACCTGGCATACAGAAGATGTTCAAAACATGTTAATTCTTTTTTCCTCTTTCCTTATATTTCTGAAGGGATCTTCTTTCTTCAGCACAGAGCTGAACACTTACTCTATTTTTTTAAAATTTAATTTTATTCACATAAAATTGATATACAATGAAATGTGTTAATTTTCAATGTTGTGTTAATATGTGATTCAGTTATACATGAATTGTGCTTAGTTGCTCAGTTCTGTCTGACTCTTTGCAACCCCGTGGAATGTAGCCCGCCAGGCTCCTCTGTTCATGGGGATTCTCCAGGCAAGAATACTGGAGTGGGTTGCCATGCCCTCCTCCCCGGGATCTTCCCAACCCAGGGATTGAACCCAAGTCTCCCACATGACAGGTGGATTCCTTACTGTCTGAGCCACCATGGAAGCCCATACATAGATTAGATTGGCCAAAAATTGTTTCAGGTCTTTCTGTAACATGGAAAAACTCAAACTTTTTTGCCAACCCAATATATATATATATATATATATATATATATATATATATATATATATATATAATTTTTCATGTTCTTTTCCATTATGCCTTATCACAGGATGTTGAATATAGTTCCCTGTGCCATACGGTGGGACCTTGCTTTTTATCCATTCTATATGTATTCATTTGCATCTGCTAATCCCAAACTCCCACTTTATCCCTCCTCCTCCCCCTGCGTCCCCTTAAAACCACAAGTCTGTTCTCTCTGAGTCAGTTTTTGTTTCATAGATAGATGCGTTTTTATCGTATTTGATTCCACATATGAGGGACAGCATATGGTATTTGTCTTTCTCTTTCTGACTTACTTAGTACAGTAATCTCTAGTTGCATCCATGTTGCTGCAAATGGGATTGTTTAGTTATTTTTTATGGCTTAGTAGTATTTCACTGTTTATATGAACCACATCTTCTTTACTCATTCATTTATTGGTGGACATTTAGGTTGCTTCCATGTCTTGCTAACAGTGCTGCAGTGAACATAGGGATGTATATGTAATAAAAATTTATAAAATATTTATTATATCATCAAATGCATTGAGGATTATCATTGTGCTTTGTGTTATCATAAATGAGTGGAAAAGTTGAGGGTTACTTGCGTGGTTTCCCATCAGGGATTCTTTTATGGTTGCCCACTTCAGAGAAATGCAACTTGGGAAAAGTTGACATCTTTTCCCTTGAAACACAGAACCAGTTATTCCTTAACAGGAGTGGTGATGTGAATGAATCCCTCTGTCCAGAAGGTAGCCGACAGAGTCTTTACCACACATACCACAAAAACCGTAGTTGGCAGACCCACCAGGATTCTCCACCTACCTCAGGAGGATGGGAAAGGACCATGGCTTACTTTTATAAATGGCTGCTTCAGAAGATTATTCTAAGCATTGGGATAGATTCTACCAGGCTCACATCAGTCCCAAATTTAAAATTGTAGACTTTATATACTAGAACTTTCTAAGCCTTCTGGCCCCTCCTTTTGGCTGGCATCGAAGAGAAGCTTTCTTCATTTGCATTTGGTACTGCTCTCTGGCAGCCTGACTCTGGCCTCAGAAACTTCTGTTCCAGAAAAGGGAAGGTTGGACTCACTCCCACAAGGATATAGGAAAATGTTAGAGCATCTTCTTTGCCTAAATCAAGTCAGGACAGCTGAAATGTGACCTTGGAATTGAACAGTGACTCTTCCCTGGCAGCAGTGCTCTGCTCACAGATCTTTTGTGTTCTGATCTGATGGTGTCTGGTGGTTCTGAAGCAGGGCTCAGCTTCCGCCAGTGATGGAGTATCTGTGAGTTGTGGTATTATTGGGAGGTTGGGCTTTTGTGTGTGTGAACAGAAAGAGAGCTCTGGGGTGAGAATGAGAGTTCAGAGAGTCTCTTATCAACCACTTCTAGGCATGGTTATGTCAAAACCAACTTGAGCAGATATATTTATTTTTTCCTTTTTGAAAGCCTCTGGAAAAAAATTATAGCTTTTCTAAGTAACCTTTCCTGCCAAGAACTCTGTCCTCATTGCTAATAAATATATCTCCAGTCTAAAAACCAGGCTTCTGTTCTCTTGTTTGTTTAATCAGGAGATGTGGGGATTGGACTGAACAGTGATGCTTCAGGTATTGGAAAGTACTGGATGGATGATATTAGCTCACGGCAACTACCTTCCCCATGTTATGGAGTCCCAATTCTTGAACTCAGGGTCTGTGAAATCATTTTTTCCTAGAGAAATTAAAAATAATATTTTAGTGGGTTATGGCCAAGGTCAAACACGAGGAGACTTCCTCCTCATTTCAGGGCCTAAGCCCTCCATTTCAGAGACCCAGTGGAATAAACAAAATGAGGTTAAACATTCATGGGGCAGAAATAGAAATTTGTATCATGTCTCTGTTTCATTGCTCTTAAAAGAAATAAGTCTGTGAAAATAAATGTTATGAGTGCATGTTTCTTTATATGCACTGATTTCATTTGTATTTTCTAAACTTAACATTAAAAATTCCCAATTCCTAATGGGTAGCGAACTTGCTTTAGGTTAAAGTTGCATACTTAAAGTGCCTTGCACAGTCGATAATGAATGATTGTATGTAGTTTTTGGCAATTGGTATGTGCTGGATGCTGTATTTAGTGTTATTATCCCCCTTAAAACCTCTGTGCCTGGTAAGTCCATAGCCATGTCACAAAATAATGACTGGCACATTAATGCAAAGCCTGACCTGTCCTGGGAAGGCCTGGCCTGGCCTTGGGGGAGCTCAGTGGCAGTTTTAGGGTCTGGGTCAACATCTATACAGTTGTCTATTTTCTGTTTCACTGCTGTGACTGTGGGCTTCCAAGCTGGCAGATATATTTATCCTCCTGCCAATGCAGGAGACACAAGAGATGAGGGTTCGATCTCTGGGTCACGAAGCTCCCCTGGAGTAGGAAATGGCAAGCCACTCTAGTATTCTTGCCTGGAAAATTCCATGGACAGAGGAGCCTGGTGAGCTACAGTCTATGGGGTCTCAAAGAGTTGGACCTGCCTGAGTGACCGAGCATATGTGCAATACACTCTGACTGTGACTAGCAGCAGATACTTGCTTTAAAGGCAAATAAAAGTAAATTGGAGAGAATTTGTTTCCGATATGGGTTCTTTTCCACTGAGGAATTAGCAGGCATTGAGATGCCCAGGACGGCAGAGCCTGCCTCAGAGGCAGTTGGCCTCATGCTCCTCACCGCCTCAAAGTTTTGGGAGGCATGTCTGGCACGGTTGCTCAGCACCCTTGAAGGGTGGCATCTCTTCTGTGAGGTTGTGAACTCAGACAAGGACAACATCATGTCCATTCCTGTGCTGGAGGCCAAGGCTCAGCCCTCTGGGGTTCCAACTAGGAGTGAAACGAAAAGTGGGCCACCCTCCTCCACCTGCCCTGCTCACATGGGGTCTGGGCTTCTCTCCAGGGGGTCACCCAAGGTCCAAGTTCTGGGAGCTTGCCCCAAGCAGGGGCTGTCCTGAATGCGCGCTTCCCCTCTTCTCCTAGGCATGTTTTCTTCCTTATTCCATGTCCTTGGGGCACTGCTCTGTGGCCAGCTCACCAAAAGATGGATTGTTTCTGATAAAGGTTTATCCCAAAGCTGTGGGTTAAGAGGTACTCTGCCTGGGAAACATTTGCACATTTCATCAAAACCACAAAGAAAAATCCGATGTTTTCCTGTGCTCTGGAGTCTGTGCTCTGATTTCATCTCAGGAATCTGATATTTGCAGATATCCTGTAATTCCTCTGTTTAAAACCCCTCTCCTTAGATCGAAGTTAAAGCAAAAGCAAAACAAAACAAAAAAAAAAAAGCAGTCTTTGCCATGGCATAGTAGTTGGATCTGATAGGGTCTCCCTTCTCCTCTGGCTTCCTTTTTCACAACCTGCTCCAACCTTTCCTCTGCTTGCAAAGCTCATTGCTGGCTGCTCATCTCCCATCTCCAGGATAAAGCCTCCTCTTCTTTCAGGTCTTATCTTAAGCCTCCTTCCTCCAGAGATGGAGTCAGCCCCCACAATGTGCTCCCATGGGAATGTCTTAGTTACCTGGGGCTGCTGTAACAAATATCACAGACTGGGTGGCTTAAACCACAGGTGGTCATTTCTCATAATTCCAAAATCAAGATGCCTGGCATTTCAGTGTCTGGTGAGGAATCTCTTCCTGGCTTGCAAACTGCCAATTTCTTGCTATGTCCTCTCCTGTGTCTTTCTTTATAAGGTTGCAAATTCCATTCATGAGAGCTATAAGCTTATGCCTTCATTACCTCCCAAAGTCCCCACCTCCAAACACCTTGACATTGGAGGTTAGAGCTTCAACTTATGAATTTTGGGGATAACACAAACATCCAGTCCATGGAGAACATTATTTGCCTCCTTTGTAGCTTTCGTGTCATTTGCTGTTATTGACTTTGGGTCTGATCATTGGCTTCATACATGTGGATAGTGTGTTCATGCTATTCTGTATGGAGCAGTATGGAGCACAGAGCTGTTCTGTATGGAGCACAGAGCTGGCACATAGAAGGTGGTCAGTAAACATGCCCTGGGTAAAAGCAGGAAAACAAAGGAAAGGTGCTGGGATCTGGTCAGACTGGGGATAGTGGTACCTAGAGCAGTCTTGGAGAGTGTATTAGTCTCCTAATGCTGGCTCTAACAATTTGCCATGTATTCAGTGGCTTGCAGCAACATACATTTATGGTCTTTACAGTTCTGGAGGTAAGCAGTCTGAAATGGACAATAGTTCAAAGGTCAAGGTGTCAGCAGTACTGATTCCTTCTGGAGGCCCTTGTGGACAATCCATTTCCCTGTCTTTTCTAGCTTCTAAGGACCACCTGCATTCCTTGGCTCATGGCACCCTTCCAGCAATTGGGTCACTCTGACTCCTGCTTCCATTGCCACATCTCCTCCTCTGGTACTGATCTTCCTTGCCTCCCTCTTACAGAGATCCATGTGATAAAATTGGATCCACTTGGGTGACCCAGGATCATCCCCTGTCCCCATCTCAAGACCCCTGACTTGGTCATACCTTCAACATCCCTTTTGCCATGTAAGGTAACATTCTCCGAGGTTTCAGGGACTAGGCTGTGGACAGCTTAATCATGATGGGGAACACTATCTGACTAATCAGAGAGAGTTCTGGGGACATGGAAAGATTGTGTCACATCTCAATTAGAACCAGAAGGGTCAGGGCATAATGGGGCATAATGGCGGTCAGAAGTGTCATAACAAGTTGGGGGGGGCACATTTATGTTGGGTTAAGTTGTTCTGGGGTTGAAGTAAGAGGTATGACCCAGCAGGTCCTTTTAATGTGGATGTAAGGAGGCATCATTCTATAACCAACTCCCTACGTTGTGGGCTACAGTCCATAGGGTCGCAGAGTCGGACATGACTTCACTTTCCCTTTCACTTTTTACTTTCATGCATTGGAGGTAGAAATGGCAACCCACTCCAGTATTGTTGCCTGGAGAATCCCAAGGACGGAGGAGCCTGGTGGGCTGCCATCTATGAGGTCGCACAGAGTCTGACACGACTGATGCACCTTAGCAGCAGCAGCAGTATGTGCTTCATCTGTCCACTTGGAGACTGTCTGACTGCTACATTCGCATGTGGGTGATCGAGTTTCTTCCACAACTACTTAAATGGGGATATCAAGATGTCAGGAGTGGATTCAGATTGTGGGCTGGGGGAAGACTAAAGGGATATCCATAGTCCAGGATAAATGAATTTAGAGTTATCTTCCTTGGCAGACTCAGAGGAAGGAAATAAAAATGAGAAAGTAAGATAGAAACATACAAGGGTAATGGCCATCAAAAACTCTGTAGTGGGGAGAGCATTATTTCTCTCTGACTATTACCTTATTGGTTGGAATTGAGGAAGGAAGAAGTAGGTTTTCCAGGGACCAGGACTGGATCTGTTGATCCAGTAGGGGAATAAGCAGAAGCAAGTCAAATGTTCTGTGGGTGCTCTGGTTGGTCTGAGCAAACGATGCCACTGTAAACCTGTCAGTCATGCTGCTGCATGTGCTGTGCACGCTCGCTCAGTTGTGTCCGACTCTGCAGCCCCTTGGACTGTAGCCCACTGCCAGCCTCCTCTTGTCCATGGAATTTTCCAGGGTTGAAATTTCCTTCTCCATATAAAAGAAAATTTTAAAGTTGAACTGCGTTCAACATTGTCTTGCCCCTGCATTTTATAACTTAGAAAACTAAGGCCTAGAAAGTTCAAGTGGGTTGTCCAAAGACACATGGCCAGGTGGTGTCAGAATTTAGACTAGAAACCAGGGCTCTTGACTTCAGTCCTGAAATGGTCTCATGTATTAGTGTCCCATATACTGTTGAATGCCTGTTGTAGAGAAGCGTGGGGCTAGGACACATGTCCACTGTCTCCATCACAAAAACACAGATTGCTTTTGGTTTGATGGAGCCCTGAGTGGTTTTGTTTGAGAAACCGATGGACAAAAAGAAGCTTTATATGAGTAGCATAGGCAGG
This sequence comes from Bos mutus, assembly GCF_027580195.1. Taxonomy (NCBI): domain Eukaryota; kingdom Metazoa; phylum Chordata; class Mammalia; order Artiodactyla; family Bovidae; genus Bos; species Bos mutus. The sequence continues at coordinate 71,653,231 of NC_091618.1, read as the reverse complement.
AGGTGGGACATGCATACCCGCTGTGTGATTGGGTGTAGATTCAAAAATAGCTAGTCCTAAACAATAGCAATGCAGTTAAACTCACCCACTTGTCAATATAGCATTGTGATTACACCATCTTCTAAATGTGGCTGTCATGAAATCAAGGGAGGTCATATGACTGGCTGATAGGAAGGCAGCTGCACAGGGTCAAGTTCATTATTATTCCCCTTTCAGCATGGAGTCCATTTTCTTCCCTGGCAGTAAGAGAATAGTTTCTCTAGAATATCCATGCAGCTTTTGGGGTTGAATTCCTAAACTGCTTTGAACACTTCATCAGTAATGTGATGGGTCAATTAGTAAGCAATGAACACATGGCTTTATTGACAGAACAACTGCAGATACCCAGATAGGACTCTGAAAGTTTCAATTACCTTTTCCTAATATAGTAACATATCTGAAAGGATTTTAGAGTAATTCTGGAGCAAGTAACATGAGATGAACATGACTTCAAGTAGCCTTAGCAGAAAATAGGATGTGATGGGGGGGAACTGCAGAACCGTAGAGTATGGGGAAAAGCAGATCTTTGCAGAAGAGGAAGTGAATATACACTTGAGATATTCTGTGACTGCCTACTTCCAGGTCGCCAAGTTTCAGAATGAATGAAGGCCTTCTTCACTCCCAGTATAAGCTTATATAAAGAAAACATATACTCAGATATTTCAGTGGGCCTTTAACTATTCATGGATATTATCCCACAATAAATGCTTTGTGTAGCTGATTGGAATGCTTTTGCTGTCTAAAGACCTTGGGTTCCTAGTGAGTTTTCTTTTTTAATTTAAAGTGATGACGGTGGGGGCATGGGTGGAGGCTGCTTATTGGATTTTAATTTAATGCTATAAAATTTGAAGGGGTTGGGAAATTTTTATGTTCTTTTAATTGAAGTCTGCATAATTTAAAGGAGATAGGAAATTAACATAGAATAAAATTACTCTATGTAAAAAATTATTTTTAACATTCGTCACAGTTTTTAATGTCAACATCATTAATGGCATGATCATAAAACAGCCATTAGCTTTGCCGATGCTGGATTTATTTAGTGAAAATGATGTAGAGACATAACTAATGAGGTAAGTTAAAGAAAAGACAGTTTGCAACCTCACCTCAAATTGCCAGTTATTTGACCCTTCTTAGGCAGCGCTAGGTGTATTAGGTGTTCCAAATGGAATGCAGTTTAGAATTTACAAGGCAGAAACAGAATTACAGATACTTAAAACAAGCTTATGGTTATCAAAGGGGAAATGTGTGTGGGGGGGAAATAAATCAGGAGCTTGGGATTAACACATACACATTACTATATATAAGATAGATAACCAACAAGGATCTACCGTATAGTACAGGGAACTCTACTCAGTTTTCTATGAGAACCTGTATGGGAAGAAGAGTCTGAAAAAGAATGGATATACGTATATATTAAAATCAAATCACTTTGTGCTATGAAACTAACACAACATTGTAAATCAACTATAATCCAATAAATTGTTTTAAAAATACAAAAGAACATAGGAAATCATTAAATTCCAGCACCATTTGATATTATTGAAAAGAGTGCTAAATTGAAGACCCTTGGGAAAGAGGATATTTAGGGAGAAACAAATAACCCTAAGGTTTAAGCAAGAACTTGGGAAGGTCTGAATGTCATCTTACTGTAGACTTTTGCTCTAGACTCTTATTGTAGAATCTACACTGGCTGTTCTTTCATCTACTAAGTATCTCTGTCATTCAGTGTTCTTTGGCAAACATTCAAGCCTTTCTTTGTTCAAATTCATTCTACAGAACTTTACTTTCAGAGTCATGTTTTCCCAATTTTTTTGACTGCCAACCACAGTAAGAAATATACTTTATATTTCAACTTAGTGCATGTATACGTGTGAATATATACACATAGAGAACACATACACAAAACAAATTTTTTAAAAACAATGCTATACCACCAGATGAGATGAAGACAAGCTCGATGAGTCAGCCATTACATATATTTCTCATATTCCCTCCATCAGGTATCCCCAACCCTGCCACAATTCCATCCTGGATCAGTTGCAATATGTATATTCTTGCTAAGCATCTGTGGAATGTACTGTGGTATTTTCTTTCTTTTTAAGTTGATTTTTATTGGAATATAGTTGCTTTACAATGTTGTGTGAATTTCTACTGTATAACAAAGTGAATCAGCCATTCATATACATATGTCCTCTCTCTTTTGGATTTTCTTCCCATTTAAGTCACTATAGAGCACTGAGTCGGGCCCCCTAGTTATCAGTAGGTTCTCATTAGTTAACTAATTTGTACATAGTAGTGTATATATGTCAAGCCCAATCTCCCAGTTCATCCCACCCTCACATCTTGGTGTCTGTACGTTTGTTCTCTGTGTCTGTGTCTCAATTTCTGTTCTGCAAATAAGATCATCTGTATCATTTTTCCACTGTGGTGTTTTCTAGTCTACCCTCTTCTTAAGGAATATCAGTTTTAGAAAAATTGTTTTGGATAATTGCAGTTCAGTTCAGTCACTCAGTCGGGTCTGACTCTTTGCAACCCCATGAACCGCAGCACGCCAGGCCTCCCTGTCCCATCACCAACTCCCGGAGTTCACTCAAACTCACATCCATCGAGTCGGTGATGCCATCCAGCCATCTCATCCTCTGTCGTCCCCTTCTCCTCCTGCCCCCAATCCCTCCCAGCATCAGGATCTTTTCAAATGAGGCAGCTCTTCGCATCAGGTGGCCAAAGTATTGGAGTTTTAGCTTCAACATCAGTCCTTCCAATGAACAGCCAGGACTGATCCCTTTAGGATGGACTGGTTGGATCTCCTTGCAGTCCAAGGGACTCTCAAGAGTCTTCTCCAACACCACAGTTCAAAAGCATCAATTCTTTGGTGCTCAGCTTTCTTTATAGTCCAACTCTCACATCCATACATGACTACTGGGAAAACCATAGCCTTGACTAGACAGACCTTTGTTGACAAAGTAATGTCTCTGCTTTATAATATGCTATTGGTCATAGGTTGGTCATAACTTTAATAGGTTAGTCATAACTTTCCTTCCAAGGAGTAAGTGTCTTTTAATTTCATGGTGGCAATCACCATCTGCAGTGATTTTGGAGCCCAGAAAAATAAAGTCAGCCACTGTTTTCACTGTTTCCCCATCTATTTGCCATGAAGTGACGGGACCAGATGCCATGATCTTAGTTTTCTGAATGTTGAGCTTTAAGCCAACTTTTTCACTCTCCTCTTTCACTTTCATCAAGAGGCTCTTTAGTTCTTCTTTACTTTCTGCCATAAGGGTGGTCTCAAAATAATTTTAATCCTCAACTAATATATCACTTCCCACAATTTGAAAAAATTTCCAGAAAATGGCAGTAAATGTAGTTGGATGAATTAAGATACCTCTTTCACAAGCTTCTTCTCATGCCATTGTTCTATCTAAAGGATCTAAGAGTGGACAATGATTTTTTTTTCCATTAGAATAGAGCTTGGTGTTCAGTGTTATCTTCTCCAGCAGCTTGTCTTTACAGACCTCACAGTGGAAATTCAGTCTGTTTACAATCACCACCCATCTCTCCCTGCATTCTCCCTCTCTCTGGAATTTTTCTTAGCACTCTCTCCTAAGACTGCAAATTCAGTGTTGTATTTGTCTCCACTTCAGGCTCACATCCCCTTCTTCCACCAGGTATATCTAGATAGATTCAATCCTCCACCATTATCCTTTCTCAGACCTCCCTACAGCACAGCTGTGGGAAAATATGGTCATTGCTGGTGCCAGCACTATAATCATTGAGTGTCTGGCACCACTTTTTTTTTTTTTTTTTTTTGATAAAATTAAATCATAAAGTTATGAGAATTCCATATTCTCTACGTCTTTGCCAACAAACCCTTGGTATTCTCTTTTTTTTTTAAAACTTAACCTCTCTTGTGGGTGGGCTTCCCTGGTGACTCAGCAGTAAAGCATCTGCCTGAAATGGATTTGATGCGGGTTTGATCCTTAGGTCAAGAAGATCCCCTGGAGAAGGAAATGGCAACCCACTCCAGTGTTCTTGCCTGGGAAATTCTGTGGACAGAGGAGCCTGGTGGGTATAGTCTATCGGGTCACAAAAGAGTCAGACATGACTTAGCAAATAAACCACCACCACTCTGGTGGATGGTAGCAGTATTGAACTGTGGTTTTGTTTGCATTTCCCTGATGACTAATGAAACTGATATGCAGTTGTTTATTTGCCATTTAAATATTCTCTTTTTTGATATGGTCTGTTCAAGTCATTTGCCCATTTTTCCAATGGGTTATATCTCTTTGTTCTTATTTATTTGTAGAATTCTTTATATATTATGGATCCAAGTCTAAATTGGATATAGGAATTGTGTTGCAGGAAAGGGGACCCCTTCCAGGGCCTGCAACTGGGCTCTTGTGTAACACTCAGAAATGAATTGTCTGAGGAGACACATGTGCTGACAAAGCAAGAGGTTTTATTGGGAAAGGGCACCCAGGTGGAGAGCAGTAGGGTAAGGGAACCCAGGAGAACTTGTCTGTCACATGGCTTGCAGTCTCAGGTTTTATGGTGATGGGATTAGTTGTCTTTAGCCAGTAATTCTGACTCAGAGTCCTTCCTGGTGGTGCATAAATGGATGCCGGAGAAAAGGATTCTGGGAGGTGGTCCAACATGTGGTGTCACCTTTTGACCTTTCCCAAACTCTAAGGCTTGGTGGAGGCTTATTAGTTCCGTGTTCCTTACTGGGACCTCCTGTCGTAAAACAACTTATGCAAATAGTTACTATGGTGCCTGGCCAGGGTAGACAGTTTCAATCAGTGTGCTTCCCCTAACAATTGCAAATATATTTTCCTACCCTGAAACTTAATCTCTTCATTCTCTTTAATGTGTCTTTTGAGAATAAAGCTGAGTTTTCAGCATTTCCCCTTAATGCTTAGCTGAGTCCACTTTAAAAATCCTTTACCTATTCCAAATTATGAAGATACATGTTCCTATGTTTTTAAAGTAGATACTTTGTTGTCTTTTATATTTATGTTTGAAGTCCCTCAGAAGTTGATTTTGGTTTATGATTTGAGTAAAGACTCAAGAGTCATTTTACCCCCAGTAGATACCCAGATTAGATCAGATCAGATCAGTTGCTCAGTCGTGTCCAACTCTCTGCGACCCCTAGGCATCCCTGTCCAACACCAACTCCCGGAGTTCACTGAGACTCACGTCGATCGAGTCAGTGATGTCATCCAGCCATCTCATCCTCTGTTGTCCCCTTCTCCTCTGGCCCCCAATCCCTCCCAGCATCAGAGTCTTTTCCAATGAGTCAACTCTTCGCATGAGGTGGCCAAAGTACTGGAGTTTCAGCTTTAGCATCATTCCTTCCAAAGAAATCCGAGGGCTGATCTCCTTCAGAATGGACTGGTTGGATCTCCTTGTAGTCCAAGGGGCTCTCAAGAGTCTTCTCCCACACCACAGTTCAAAAGCATCAATTCTTCGGCACTCAGCCTTCTTCACAGTCCAACTCTCACATCCATACATGACTACGGGAAAAACCATAGCCTTGACTAGACGAACCTTTGCTGGCAAAGTAATGTCTCTGCTTTTGAATATGCTATCCAGGTTGGTCATAACTCTCCTTCCAAGGAGTAAGTGTCTTTTAATTTCATGGCTGCAGTCACCATCTGCAGTGATTTTGGAGCCCCCCAAAATAAAGTCTGACACTGTTTCCACTGTTTCCCCATCTATTTCCCAGGAAGTGATGGGACCAACGCCATGATCTTCGTTTTCTGAATGTTGAGCTTTACGCCAACTTTTTCACTCTCCACTTTCACTTTCATCAAGAGGATTTTTATTTCCTCTTCACTTTCTGCAATGAGGGTGGTATCATCTGCATATCTGAGGTTATTGATATTTCTCCCGGCAATCTTGATTCCAACTTGTGTTTCTTCCAGTTCAGTGTTTCTCATGATGTACTCGGCATAGAAGTTAAATAAACAGGGTGACAATATACAGCCTTGACGTACTCCTTTTCCTATTTGGAACCAGTCTGTTGTTCCATGTCCAGTTCTAACTTTTGCTTCCTGACCTGCATACAAATTTTTCAAGAGGCAGATCAGGTGGTCTGGTCTTCCCATCTCTTTCAGAATTTTGCACAGTTGATTGTGATCCACACAGTCAAAGGCTTTGGCATAGTCCATAAAGCAGAAATAGATGTTTTTCTGGTACTCTCTTGCTTGTTCCATGATCCAGTGGATGTTGGCAATTTGATCTCTGATTCCTCTGACTTTTCTAAAACCAGCTTGCACATCAGGAAGTTCATGGTTCACATATTGCTGAAGCCTGGCTTGGAGAATTTTGAGCATTACTTTACTAGTGTGTGAGATGAGTGCAATTGTGCGGTAGTTTGAGCATTCTTTGGCATTGCCTTTCTTTGGGATTGGAATGAAAACTGACCTTTTCCAGTCCTGTGGCCACTGCTGAGTTTTCTAAATTTGCTGGCATATTGAGTGCAGCACTTTCACAGCATCATCTTTCAGGATTTGGAATAGCTCAACTGGAATTCCATCACCTCCGCTAGCTTTGTTCATAGTGATGCTTTCTAAGGCCCACTTGACTTCACATTCCAGGATGTCTGGCTCTAGGTGAGTGATCACACCATCATGATTATCTGGGTTGTGAAGCTCTTTTTTGTACAGTTCTTCTGTGTATTCTTGCCATCTCTTCTTAATATCTTCTGCTTCTGTTAGGTCCATACCATTTCTGTCCTTTATCGAGCCCATCTTTGCATGAAATGTTCCTTTGGTATCTCTGATTTTCTTGAAGAGATCTGTAGTCTTTCCCATTCTGTTGTTTTCCTGTATTTCTTTGCATTGATCGCTGAGGAAGGCTTTCTTATCTCTTCTTGCTATTCTTTGGAACTCTGCATTCAGATGCTTATATCTTTCCTTTTCTCCTGTGCTTTTCACTTCTCTTCTCTTCACAGCTCTTTGTAAGGCCTCCCCAGACAGCCATTTTGCTTTTTTGCATTTCTTTTCCATGGGGATGGTCTTGATCCCTGTCTCCTGTACAATATCACGAACCTCATTCCATAGTTCATCAGGCACTCTATCAGATCTATTTCTCTAATCTTAAATCTATTTCTCACTTCCACTGTATAATCATAAGGGATTTGACTTAGGTCATACCTGAATGATCTAGTGATTTTCCCTACTTTCTTCTATTTAAGTCTGAATTTGGCAATAAGGAGTTCATGGTCTGAGCCACAGTCAGCTCCTGGTCTTGTTTTTGCTGACTGTATAGAGCTTCTCCATCTTTGGCTGCAAAGAATATAATCAATCTGATTTCGGTGTTGACCATCTGGTGATGTCCATGTTTGGAGTCTTCTCTTGTGTTGTTGGAAGAAGGTGTTTCTTATGACCAGTGCATTTTCTTGGCAAAACTCTATTCGTCTTTGACCTGCTTCATTCCGTATTCCCAGGCCAAATTTGCCTGTTACTCCAGGTGTTTCTTGACTTCCTACTTTTGCATTCCAGTCTCCTATAATGAAAAGGACATCTCTTTTGGGTGTTAGTTCTAAAAGGTCTTGTAGGTCTTCATAGAACCGTTCAACTTCAGCTTCTTCAGCGTTACTGGTTGGGGCATAGACTTGGATTACTGTGATACTGAATGGTTTGCCTTGGAAACGCACAGAGATCATTCTGTCGTTTTTAGATTGCATCCAAGTACTGCATTTCAGACTCTTTTGTTGACCTTGATGGCTACTCCATTTCTTCTGAGGGATTCCTGCCCACAGTAGTAAATATAATGGTCATCTGAGTTAAATTCACCCATTCCAGTCCATTTCAGTTCGCTGATTCCTAGAATGTCGACATTCAGTCTTGCCATTTCTTGTTTGACCACTTCCAATTTGCCTTGATTCATGGACCTGACATTCCAGGTTCGTATGCAATATTGCTCTTTACAGCATCGGACCTTGCTCCTATCACCAGTCACAGCCACAGCTGGGTATTGGTTTTGCTTTGGCTCCATCCCTTCATTCTTTCTGGAGTTATTCCTCCACTGATCTCCAGTAGCATATTGGGCACCTACTGACCTGGGGAGTTTCTCTTTCAGTATCCTATCATTTTGCCTTTGCATACTGTTCATAGGGTTCTCAAGGCAAGAATACTGAAGTGGTTTGCCATTTCCTTCTCCAGTGGACCACATTCTGTCAGATCTCTCCACCATGACCCGCCCATCTTGGGTTGCCCCATGGGCATGGCTTAGTTTCATTGAGTTAGACAAGGTTGTGGTCCTAGTGTGATTAGATTGACTAGTTTTCTGTGAGTATGGTTTCGGTGTGTTTGCCCTCTGATGCCGTCTTGCAACACCTACTGTCTTACTTGGGTTTCTCTTACCTTGGGCATTGGGTATCTGTTCATGGCTGCTCCAGCAAAGCGCAGCCATTGCTCCTTACCTTGGACGAGGGGTATCTCCTCACCGCCACCCTTCCTGATTGTCAATGTGGGATAGCTCCTCTAGGCCCTCCTGCGCCCGCGCAGCCACGGCTCCTTTCCAAATCACAGAGTGAAAAGACCACTCTTTCCCAAATACTTTTACCTGTTATCTTTGTTATATATGAAGTGATTCTCTATTTCTGACATGCCTATTTTATATATACATACATACATACATACATATATATATATATATATATGTCTGTTTCAGTCTCCATTGTGTTCCATTGGTCTATTTGTTTATTTTTTGCTTCCAACAGCCTCCAGTCTCCAACTTTATAGAGACTCGGATGGTAAAACATCTGCCTTCAGTGCTGGAGACATGGGTTTGATGCCTGGGCCAGGAAGATACCCTGGAGAACAGTATGGAACCCACTCCAGTATTCCTACCTGGAGAATTCCATGGACAGAGGAGCCTGGAAGGCTACAGTCCATGGGGTTGCAAAGAGTCAGACATGACTGAGTGACTAACACTTTGACTTTAACATAATAGAAGTCCTCTAGCTTTGTTGTTCTGTAGGATTGTCTTGGGCATTTTTTAAGTGTCATGCTAACAATATAGGATTATTCAAATGGGCTGTAAACACATTTTATGTAAGAGGAAGATGACAAAATCATGACAAAGTCAATGAGAGAAATTTATACATGTTGTAAGATAATAGTTACTCAATTTTGATTTTGCAAATTTCACAATTGGGGTTGCTGATAAGAGATGATTGTATACAGAGAAACATTCTGAGGGGATTTGACTGAGGAAAATAAGAGACAATAAAGATGAATTAAAGTGGTGTTTAGGAGAGTGAGCACAAAGAATATCTGTCTTCATCAAATCTTGTACCAAAAGCAATACTTAAGTATAATTAAGATATAACATGGTGAACCTCAATAAATTAGAGTGACTGCATCTAGAAATACATTTCTGAAGAGAGTTCCATTTTGAATGGATTGTGATTAAAATTCACATAGGAAAAAATAAAAAAGACCACAGATTTGCTGTATATTTTAGTTTGTCTACCATTTCCCTCTTGAAGGAGCCACAAAAGAAAAATCCTAAATAGAAGGAACCTCTTCACTCTGAGGCTACTCAGCCTATGGTGTATGTACAGCTGCAGGAAAAACTCATGGGCTGATGACATTACAAGTGATGGGAATGTACATGCTTTCTTACCTCTGGAGAAGAGGAGAAATAGAGAAATGTAAAGAAGCAAACACTGTATTTCTTGGAGCATATCAAGCAGATTTAACAAATGTTTACTCCTCGTTGTCTGGGCATTAGGACTCCTTGCTGCCTTAGTTAGCAACACCTTCATGGGTTTTCTAATTTAAATCCATCGTATCGATCAAATATGATGGCTTTAGCTCGCAAATACCTAGAGCTGGAGAGGGCTTAGCTAAGTTAAACGTGTTGAAAAATGAAGCCTCCAGACATGGAATCCATGGAGGGTGAGAAATAGTTTTATTTTATATGGTTTGCAGGGAAGGAGACCAATTGGACTTTAAAAGATTGTTTCCATAGCTACTGGGCTGAATCAAAAGAAAATGCTGTCACAGCATTTTTCCCCTTGCTACCTTAACTGCTAGATGGTAGCTGCCAGGCCAGGTCTTTTTTAGGAAATGAATTATTCCATAGATGAAATGCTTCAATCTAGGATTTGCTGGAAGCAAACTTGCTTTGTTGTGAGAATGCCATTACCTATCCTAGATTTGACTAGAACTGCCTTTCTGTTCAAAAACATCTTTAGAAAGGTTCTCTCCAGGTAGAGTTCTGTTGAGCAGCTCCCTACCAATTGAAAATATATTTCATGATTTAATAAATGGGGGCTACACTTAAATTATAGAAGAGTCCGGGCTTTTACTGCGCTTGACCTTTTTTCTTAAAAGTGAAAGTGAAAAGTGAAGTCGCTCAGTCGTGTCTGATTCTTTGCGACCCCATGGACTGTAGCCTACCAGGCTCCTCTGTCCATGGGATTTTCTGGACAAGAATACTGGAGTGGGTTGCCATTTCCTTCCCCAGGAGATCTTCCCGACCCAGGGATTGAACCTCGGTCTCCCGCATTGTAGGCAGACGCTTTACCGTCTGAGCCACCAGGGAAGACATCTTCTTAAGAGATGGGTACAAAGAATGATTTCTCAAAGAACCCTAAAATTGATTGCTTTGACATTCATTATAAGTTCAGCCAAAAACAGTATAAACTTAAAATCCAAAGCAGTATTGCTGCTGCTGCTGCTAAGTCACTTCAGTCGTCTCCAACTCTGTGTGACCCCATAGACGGCAGCCTACCAGGCTCCACCATCCCTGGGATTCTCCAGGCAAGAACACTGGAGTGGGTTGCCATTTCCTTCTCCAATGTGTGAAAGTGAAAAGTGAAAGTGAAGTCACTCAGTCGTGTCTGACTCTTTGTGACCCCATGGACTGCAGCCCACCAGGCTCCTCCATCCATGGGATTTCCAGGCAAAGGTACTTGAGTAGGTTGCCATTGCCTTCTCCAAAAAAAATATTAGGACCAAGTTTTCTTTTTTTTTTTTTTTTAATTTTGGATACAAGCTACACATTATATATCATGTTACTCTAGTTTTATACTCATCTGATATTTGTGCCACAGTGATCTTGATCTTTTGTATAAAGTCCTCTGTAGTATGGGTCTTTTATTAAAATGCCTTCCCAATAATAATTTGTAATGAATGAGAGGAGGACGAATAGACATTCACTTTTGCTTTAATGCTCATGTGTCTCCCAACTGAGAATTGTATAGTCTTTGAGTACCTCTATTGTTTTTTTTCCAAAGATGCTTGTCTAATCATTTATATTTCTTTTAAGGCTGATAGATCCAAGCTGACTTCTAAGAAGGGTCCTACTGATTTTGCATACAGTAGCTGTATTCTTTCTGAGGAGTTACCAAAGTTTGCATTGACATAGTTAATGGTGGCATTTCCTTTAGCCATTCACTCAGCCACTTTTATAAACCCACAGTCCATTTAAGAAGTATGAGCTATGCGTCAAACTCCCAATTCATCCCACACCTCCTTTCCCTGCCTTAGTATCCTTACATTTGTTTTCTACAGTCTCTGTCTCTAATTCTGCTTTGCAAACAGGTTCATCTGAACCGTTTTTCTAGGTCCTACATCTGTGTGTTAATATATGGTATTTGATTTACTATTTCTGACTTACCTTCACTGTATAAAATAGGTAACTAATGAGAACCTACTGTATAGCATGGGGAACTCTACTCAGTGCTTTGTGGTGACCTAAGTGGGAAGGAAATACAAAAAATAGGGGATATATGTATACGTATGATTGATTCACTTTGCTCTATAATAGCAGAGAAGGCGATAGCACCCCACTCCAGTACTCTTACCTGGAAAATTCCATGAACGGAGGAGCCTGGTAGGCTGCAGTCCATGGGGTCGTGAAGAGTCAGACACGACTGAGCAACTGCACTTTAACTTTTCACTTTCATGCATTGGAGAAGGAAATGGCAACCCACTCCAGCGTTCTTGCCTGGAGAATCCCAGGGACGGGGGAGCCTGGTGGGCTGCCGTCTATGGGGTCGCAGAGTTGGACACAACTGAAGCGACTTAGCAGCAGCAGCTCTATAATAGAAAATGGCACAACTTTGGAAAGCAACTATATTCCAATAAAAATTAAAAAAAAAAATAAAAAAGAAGTATGAGCTTGCTCTCCAAATAGAGCTTCAAGGCAAATACACTGCCTCCTCATTCTGACCCAATTGCTCCTTTGAAACCCCATCTAGAAATTCTGGAGCCACCACTATTTGTCTCTGTATGTCCCCTCCGTGAGCTTCCCTGATGGCTCAGTGGGTAAAGAATCTGTCGGCAATGCAAGAGACACAGGAGATGTGGCTTCAATCCCTGGGTCAGGAAGATCCCCTGGAGGAGGGCATGACAACCCGTTCCAGTATTCTTGCCTGGAAAATCCCATGGACGGAGAAGCCTGGTGGACTATAGTCCATGGGGTCACAAAGAGTTAGACATGACTGAGTAGCAGCAGCAGCAGTCTGCTCCATGATAGAGCCAGTTTCTTGTTTTTAAAGTACATTCACTTTTTTTTTTTTTTTTTTTTTTTTGATGCAGGGGTGTCTCCCTTTCTTTAGAATAGACTGTGATTCCAGGAATAAGTCAAAGTTAATTTTTCTGAATGCACTATCAGTTGTTTTTGTGGTTTGAAAAAAGAAAAAGGAAGCAGGGTATTTGTATATTCAATGCTGAGAGCATTGGTTATTTTCAGGAATTGGATGAGTAATTCCAAATAGAGATTGAGCTCTTTTGTCTTGATCATGTTTATTTTTAATGCACCAGATATCCCTGTAATCCATATCACTCATCTCATCCTGAGATTCAGCTATCTAGGAGACAACCTTGGGGGTAGGCCAATTGGGCAAAAACACATTCCTGGGATATCTGAAAGGAGGAGGGTTATTAGCCCTCTGCAGATATGGGGGAGGAACAGAGAGCTATGTGGTAGAGTAGATAAAAACTAGGAGAGAAAAAGCCATTTACTCCTCAAAATGAGGAGAAAGGATCTCCTTAGACAGGCCTATCTCACATCTCTGGGAACTTCTGCTGGAAACAAATGATGGCTCCAGGCTATGACTTGTTGCATCCATTGCAGAGTGCTAGAATATACCTCTGTTTATAAATACAAATTGTATTTTGCAAACATGATGTAAATAAATCTTCTTGGAAAGATCCAAAAGTCAGATTTCAGGGCTTGAAATCGCCATTGATTTTGGTAATGTTTGAGCTCCTCAGCAACAGTATGAAATGTTCATGGATATTTACATGGGAATTTTTGTTTATGACTGGTGAGTAGAACTGCTGATTCTGAACTAAAACCCCAGAAAGGGAAGGGAAGGGAGTTCTTTGACCTCTGAAAACAAACAGTTTCTGGGATGAAATTCCAGAAAATATCAAGAGTTGTTTAGAAGCATGGCGTGGGAATGTTGCACCAGGGCAAAGCCTATGAGCTTTGCTAAAACTTTTAACTTGGTCTTAAAAAGCCAGTTTTCTTTGCCTGTTAGTCCCGGATGAGAAATAGAAAGTGAAGTCCATGTTGAGGACTGCATTGTAGAATAAGAAAACGTACAGGAAGAAAGCTTAGAAACTCAAGGTTATTTCTAGATACACCAAAATATTAGCAGCTGATCATGTTGGGAGAGTGGATGCAAGGGAGCAACATGTCCTCAAATGCTTTCATTTGAAATAAGATTAATCTTCTATCCTGAATGAAAATAGAGGCAAACAGCAGCCATCCAGTGTGAGCTTTGTAAATCACATTATTAGGGCTTGCTTACAGCATTCACCTAGTATTCTATTGATATATGGAGTTGGTTGGTGGGGCCGCCATATGCTGGCTTGGGCCTGAGCCAGGGAAGCACACAAGAAGGCTTTTGCATTCCAGCCATCCACTCCTGCCTGGCAAAAGGCACTTTTTGTGCGTGGCATAAGTGGCCAAGTTATTTGTACACAATGGGAAGCTGAAATTTCATTTTCACGTGAAATTAGTGAATAATGGGTTTCAAGACTCACTGATAAGCATGCCCAAGACACAGTCAGCATTTTAAGTCTGTCTACAGGACGCCAGCCATCTGGATGAGAAATAAATCAGTTATGCAGTTACTTTGGGGGCCTCGGAGGTGGGACATGGGGAAGGCAAAATGAATGGGTGCTGTACCAAAGCTTTTGCTTTTCACTGAGGCTTTGGTGCAGTGAAGGTTTGTCACTCTGTGATTCCATGTCACTTTTCTACTGACCTGATGTACCAAGCCACAGACATTCACGCCTTGATGTGCACTTGTGTTATTTACTGTGTATCTGTTTAATGCTTTTTATCAGTTTTATTGTTTTTTTATCTTTTTGAAATATACCTACACATGAATTTTGGATTTTAGACTCCAAGAGAATAGATATTCTATTTGCCTAAAGAAGTTAAAAACTGTAGAATATACAGTTATACCATTATGCAATTCTAGGAATGATACTTTCCCCAAATGGTGTGATGATAAGATCTCCTTTTCTGCTAATTTAAAGATTGTTAAAATACCACTTTCTGAAAAAATCTGATTTCATTTTTGGTAGATTATGATTTGAAAAAATGAGAACAGGGTTATTTATTTTGAGACAGTAAGATCTTGGTAATTTATGTATAATAATTAAAGCAAAGCGTGAAAACTAAAATGAGAGAAGCAGATGGAACATCCCCTAGGTCAGTATGAACATTTGTTCTAAAAAATGGAACAAGTGGCAGCAAGGTGTATAATTATTTTCTTTCAATTACACCTGATTTTGATTTTTTAAAAATGTTGGCAAAGCAGGGTTTCAGCTTTACTTACCTTGCTTTGGTTTCCTTCAAAAATGCTTTGGAATTTAGCACATGAACAGGATATAAGTGAAAAATATAGATATTTGAAGGTAATCAATTAATGGGCTATAAAATAATTCCTTGGCTTGATAATTTTGGGGGTAAAATCAGAATCTAGCTAATGCATTCAGATACTCCAGTTTTCCTATATTGGTTCTATATATAAAAGGTTAACAGTTTATAGGAAAAAATGAAGGATCAATAAGGTTTCTTTAATTTGCTAGAATTCCATGGTATAGTACTTCATAGAATATATTATTCAATATATACATTGAGAACAGAACTATTTGTTTCATGCTCCTGTAATTTTGTTGATTCACATACTGCTCTAAAGAAATGGGTCATCAGCTGGAGTTTCACTGTCCTTTGCAATTTGAGCTATGCACTGAAATATATTACTTATAATGGGATTTGGCTTGTAACTTTATCATGTGAGCTATACACATTAATTAATTTCAAGGCAGCTGCTTATTACAAATTCTTTCTGGTAAACATAACAAGTGAACATATTTTGGAAGATGCCACCACATGATGTATTAAATGGATTTTGATAAAGGCATTTGGCTGATTTGACTGGCAGGTATAAAACATTTCATGTTTATGGGAATCCAGCCTGAGTAACTGTAAAATGGTATTTTTAAACTAGTTTTTACGTTATGGATTTTAGGTATGCCACATGTGTGGTGTCCGACTCTTTGTGACCCCATGGACTGTAACCCGCCAGGCTTCTTTGTCCATGAGAATTCTCCAGGCAAGAATACTGCAGTGGGTTGCCATGCCCTCCTCCAGGGGATCTTCCCAACCCAGGGATCAATCCCAGGTCTCCCGTGTTGCAGGCAGTTTCTTTACTGACCTAATAAAGTAATTGGGTTGGTTATTAACTTGGAATAGGTGATATATTACAAAATACCAGGCAGATTAATATGAAATGAAAGGGGATTTACTAATCCTCTTTTATCTTCTCCTCTTGCTTTGTCATGGGAAAACTGAGACCAAAGAAGTGGTAATTTATCTGAAACCATATAAATGGTAGAAGAATGGAAGCTTGAGCTCAGCCTCTTGACACTTTAAATGCTCTCTCATGAATCATGAATTCATGGAACCCTGTCTAGGTAAGAATGAGATTAAATGAGAAGTTACCATAGATCCAATTCACTTGGAAAGAAGAAAGAATGTTTTGCTTTGGAGGGTACACACTTGAGGCTGCCTAGAAAAGCTGTGGAGAAAGATGGTAATGGTAACCCTCTATGCAAGACAGCAAAAGAGACACAGATGCATAGAACAGTCTTTTGGACTCTGTGGGAGAGGGTGAGGGTGGGATGATTTGGGAGAATGGCACTGAAACATGTATATTACCATACATGAAACGAATCACCAGTCCAGGTTCGATGCATGATACAGGGTGCTCGGGGCTGGTGCACTGGGATGACCCAGAGGGATAGGGTGGGGAGGGAGGTGGGAGGGGGGCTCAGGATGGGGAACACATGTATACCCGTGGTGGGTTCTTGTCAGTGTATGGCAAAACCAATACAATACAATACAATATTGTAAAGTAATTAGCCTCCAATTAAAATAAAATAATTTATATTAAAAAAAGAAAAGGCTAGAGAAGTATAAGTACTGAATGGTAGAGGTATTAACCTAATGAAAGTATGAAAAGAGTTGTTTTTTTTTTTTTTTTTAAGCTGGCAGCACGTGAACACTTGACTGAGGCATGTAAGATCTACTTCCCCAATCAGGGATCTAACTTAGGACCCCTGCATTGGGAACATGGAGTCTTAGCCACAGGACCACCAGAGAAGTTCAACAAGAAGAGTTCTTTAGCTGCTTCTGAGAGCTGGGATTTCCTCATCTCTTCCTGTGGTCTACCTTTTCCATCCAATGGAATTATTCCTATTAAATTATGCATTAAATTCACCCTCTTTGAAACCTGTGCTAAAAAACAGGTTTCAGTGTTCCTTTGGGATGCTAGGCCCTCCAAACCTATTTCTACATTTATTTCCTTAGTCTTAAGAAAAGGTATCCTCTGAATCATGATAGTGTAAACCATGCTGGAGAAATCATTTGGGTCATAACTTTTGATGTCTACCTTCTTTTCATTATACTCAGTATTTTATCTATGTTTGTTTGGAAGCTGTATTCTTTGACTTTGGATTTGGAATAATGGTCCCATAGTCTGCATACATTTAGAAGACTTAAGAAGGTGAGTCAGTTTCTTTCAGGGGTGGCATATGCCCACTTGGGCATTTTCCTCTCAGAACTGTGTTGAACAAAGTCTTCTCAAATAAATGTGGTTCTTGCCTTGTGTCTAGAATCCTCATATATGTCTGAGTCTCTGCCTTCTTTCTGGTTCCTATCAGCATTGCCCCAGTAGATCAGATCCTTTTCCTGGTGGCATCAAGGAAGGATTAGCAATGGAGGCCAAGGTGACTAATTCCAGCCTGGTTGGTAAGAGTGGGCAAAGATGCTTCCTGCTCAGCAGCAAGGCCCCTGAGCTCTTGGCTCTTGAAAGTCATTTAGTGTGTGTGGGCTTCTTTGGAGATGACCTACCTGGGGGATTGAGAGTTATTTCAACTGATCCTTTTCCTCTTCAGTAGCCTCAAACAGATAAACTATCCATATTCAGAACTTAAGTCTAGGAAAGGACATCCATCACATTCGTGTTGTGTTAAAAGTAGGGGGAGATGAGAAAGGGATAAAAGAGGTACTAATAAAATTGAGGTGTCAGTTTGTGGAGGGAAACTAAGGTGTGTCAACTTTCCATCACTTGGCCAAGCTAACTAACATCAGGGTAATGAAAATTGTGTACTCTCTCTTTCATGAGAGCGCATATATTTTCAGTGGCAAGAGTCAGGGTGTTCTCCTTCTAATGACTCTCCCAGCCAGAAATAACACTGGTGGGATCCAGTATCTCCACCTTCCAGCTAACTTGCTTTCAACTTGTTGTGGTGTGGACAGCAAAAGTGACTTGACAGTGAAGGTGAGAGTTGCCCATCCAAACTAGTCTGAGTTTGTGAGGTTTCCCTCCCTCCCATATGGAGTTAGAGTTGCATTATTTCTCAAGTGTTCCTATTAGAGCACAGCTGATTGGTACCATGGCCCCTACAGAAACCGTACTTTAATGTGGAGATGAGGCCACCCCTTGCAGGGTTATTTTTCAAAGCATCAGCCTCAGCTCCGTGGGCTTCTCTGGTAGCTCAGATGGTAAGGAATCTGCCTGTAGTGCGGGAGACCTGGGTTCAGTCCCCGGGTTGGGAAGATCCCCTGGTGGAGGGCATGGCAACCCCCTCTAGTATTCTTGCCTGGAGAATCCCCATGGACAGAGGAGCTTAGTGGACTACAGTCCATGGGGTTGCAAAGAGTCGGACATGACTGAGCGACTAAGCACAGCACAGCACAGCTCAGTAATGTTTTTCTCCTTTTGTGGTTCCATCTTCCATGGTATTTATCACCTTGTGATGCCTTTGTTGACAACGTTTGCTCACCTACTAGATTGTGAGCTTCCGGAAGGCTATTCTGTATCTTGTTCTCCTGGGGGTGTCTCTGATGGCCAGCCCAGAAAGGAACTCAATAAATGTGTGTGGAATTAATGCATCTTGAATGAATAAATAAATAAGTTGTATGAAAACAGATGCTTTCAAAATCTTGAAAAGCTTTAAAAAAAATTCTTAGTACAGTATTCTAAAACTTAAGTCTCCTTTAATATCATTTAGTGTGTTTTTACCTGTCAAATGTTTTTATAGAACAAAGCAATACCTGCCTAGACTCTTGATTCTGAGTTAGTGAAATCTGAATTAAAATGATCTTTACTAAGAAAGGGTTACTTTGTTATACTTTTACACACATACAAAGTCTATCTCTGCTTAGGAGTGCATTAATTTGTTTTTCATAATTAATCAAGGCAGAGTTTTTAAAACAATACTCTTGTTTCCTAAAGTACATTCTCTGTATTCATTAAATAGGAGCAGTTCGTATTGGTGAGTTTCTGCTTTATGTTGAAACCCTGGAATTTTTTTACAATGAGGACAACTTTGTAATTTCAAACTATTGTCACTGACATACTCAAGTCTGATTTGCCATTTTAATTGGATTTGTTTGAAGGGTTTATGCATAAAAGGCTATGATTTTCTAAGTAGCAGGGTTAATAGCCTATTCCAGTAGGCTATATTTACTTGACCTGGAACTCAGATGCCTTTTGATTGATTATAGATAATCTTAGTATTTCCAGCTTCTACTAGTATACTAACTTCAGGGATATATTTAAATGCAATTTCATGTTTTCATACCCTCTTCTGTGGAATACAAGGAGTCAGAGGTAGATGTTTTACACTGTGTTGCTTGCACATACCTGAGAAGACACTGGCTTTACCTTTAGATGGGTCAGATTCCTTAAGCGCCTACTTGTGCTGGTCACTTCACCAGCATTTTCCAAACCTACCTTTTCTCAGATCTAAAACACACTGATTGAATAAGGACAGTCACTGCTTATAATTCATGGCAGTGATGTTCCAGAAGCTTGCTACAAACATTGATTTGATGTATAATGAATCATCACTCCTAAGGGAAATACAGAGTTCGGTTTCTACTAGCCTGTGGTGATAATGTTTTCATCATGCAATCAGCACTTTATCTTCATGTATGTTCTATGTATGTTTTTTTTTAATACCTTATTTAATACAGTTGATACCTTAACATTGAACTCATGGCTAACAGCATTGTAACTCATACCTGAATGAAACTGATCTAACTATATGTTTTATATGTAAGATACATCATAGGTTTTTTTCAGTTAGGGGCAATATATGACATTTCAGCACTACATTTGAGGGCCAAAACAGCAAAAACACAGAAGTGTAAAAAAAACATGGCACTAAGTAGAGCATGGAAAGGATACTTGTTTACGGTATGAGAGCTACAGAGTATTGCCCTGTTCAACCTCAACTAGCAATGTGGGCATTGATGACTCACATTTTCTGCTGCTCTATTCATGTTTGCAAATGATCACGAAAACACCTCCAGTATTGATTTTGGGGTTGCAAATACATTTTACTGAGTAGGCAAACTTGCAAATATGTAATGTATAAATAATGAGAAATGATTACATTATCATGTGTGCGTGCTCAGTCGCTAAGTCGTGTCCGATTCTGTGCAACTATGTGGACTGTGGCCTGCCAGGATCCTCTGTCCATGGTATTTCCCAGGCAAGAATACTAGAGTAGGTTGCCATTTCCTTCTCCAGGGGATCTTCTGGACCCAGGGATTGAACCCAGGGATCAAACCCACGTCTCCTGCATTGGCAGGCAGATTATTTACCACTGAGCCACCAGGAAAGCCCCTGATTACGTTATCACTTGAGTTTAAAGATGGAGACTCTGAGACTTAGATGTTAGAAAAATTCAGTTCAGTAATCATCTACCAAGGCCTACTGGTCATTGAGCATGATACTTAGGGAGACATGGTCCATGATTCTAGGCTTGGCCCCTAGTTGTCAACTGGCCTAATGACTCATGTCTATATTTGTATAGACTTAAGAATGTCTTAAGTAGACTTACTTAAATAGACTTACTCTGTCTGAATAATTATTTTATTAAAATAATAATATTTATTTTTAGTTCTTGCTTTAACATTGGCTGTTCTTATAGAAAGCAAAACCAATCTTTAAAACTTTATATAAATATTTTAAAAGTAAGATTTGATGTCACACTTTCCATTATCTTTCTCTGAAAATTAGAACGAATGCACAGAATTTAGCTCATGGTGAAGGGCTAAAAATCAAAAGGAAAAGTCAACAAAACTGCAGGCTAGTCTAGATTTTGTTCTTGACAGATTTCTCCAGATGTGAGCAATGTGTCAAGAAATCCATGATGGTCAGTACTGGATTTAATGTTCCTAAGGCTGGCTTCTCCATCATGGTATATTGGTGCCAGAGAGAGCTAGATTCACCATTTCTCAAAATGAACCTATCAGTGTCCAGAAAACTAACTAATTAATACTAAATTAATACTACTAACTAAACTAATACTAATACTAAGTCCCCTGCATATGAACCTTCAAGTTGCAAACTTTCGAAGATGCAAATATGCCCCTTTGCCAGCTGTTGTGCTGCTGTACTTTTCAAGATACTGTACTGTAAGATTAAAAATGTTTTATTTTTTGTGTTTATTTATTATTTGTGTGAAAAGTATTACAAACCTATTATAGTACAGTACTATATAGTTGACTGTGTTAGTTGGGGAACTAGGCTAACTTTGTTGGACTTAATGAACAAATTGGCCTTGTGAATGTGTTTTCCAAACAGAACTCATTCAGGGACTTATTGTGGTCCCAACAGTTTGAACAGAAGAGTGAACTACTACATTTTACTTAATTTGTTTAAAAGTGTTAATGGAGAGTAAATTTAAAAGAATCAGATCAGATCAGATCAGTCACTCAGTCATGTCCAACTCTTTGCGACCCCATGAATCACAGCACACCAGCCCTCCCTGTCCATCACCAACTCCTGGAGTTCGCTGAGACTCACGTCCATCGAGTCGGTGATGCCATCCAGCCATTTCATCCTCTGTTGTCCCTTTCTCCTCTTGCCCCCAATCCCTCCCAGCATCAGAGTCTTTTCCAGTGAGTCAACTCTTCGCATGAGGTGGCCAAAGTACTGGAGTTTCAGCTTTAGCATCATTCCTTCCAAAGAAATCCCAGGGCTGATCTCCTTCAGAATGGACTGGTTGGATCTCCTTGCAATCCAAGGGACTCTCAAGAGTCTTCTCCAACACCATAGTTCAAAAGCATCATTCTTCGGCGCTCAGCCTTCTTCACAGTCCAACTCTCACATCCATACATGACCACAGGAAAAACCATAGCCTTGACTAGACGAACCTTTGTTGGCAAAGTAACATCTCTGCTTTTGAATATGCTATCTAGGTTGATCATAACGTTCCTTCCAAGGAGTAAGTGTCTTTTAATTTCATGGCGGCAGTCACCATCTGCAGAGATTTTGGAGCCCCCAAAAATAAAGTCTGACACTGTTTCCACTGTTTCCCCATCTATTTCCCAGGAAGTGATGGGACCGGATGCCATGATCTTCGTTTTCTGAATGTTGAGCTTTACGCCAACTTTTTCACTCTCCACTTTCATTTTCATCAAGAGGCTTTTTAGTTCCGCTTCACTTTCTGCCATAAGGGTGGTATCATCTGCATATCTGAGGTTATTGATATGTCTCCTGGCAATCTTGATTCCAGCTTGTTTCTCATGGTGTACTCTGCATATAAGTTAAATAAGCAGGGTGACAATATACAGCCTTGACGTACTCCTTTTCCTATTTGGAACCAGTCTGTTGTTCCATGTGCAGTTCTAACTGTTGCTTCCTGACCTGCATACAGATTTCTCAAGAGGCAGATCAGGTGGTCTGGTCTTCCCATCTCTTTCAGGATTTTCCAGTTTATTGTGATCCACACAGTCAAAGGCTTTGGCATAGTCAATAAAGCAGAAATAGATGTTTTTCTGGAACTGTCTTGCTTTTTCCATGATCCAGCGGATGTTGGCAATTTGATCTCTGGTTCCTCTGCCTTTTCTAAAACCAGCTTGAACATCAGGAAGTTCATGGTTCACATTTTGCTGAAGCCTGGCTTGGAGAACTTTGAGCATTATTCTACTAGCATGTGAGATTAGTGCAATTGTGCTGTAGTTTGAGAATTCTTTGGCATTGCCTTTCTTTGGGATTGGAATGAAAACTGACCTTTTCCAGTCCTGTGGCCACTGCTGAATTTTCTAAATTTGCTGGCATATTGAGTGCAGCACTTTCACAGCATCATCTTTCAGGATTTGGAATAGCTCAACTGGAATTCTATCACCTCCACTAGCTTTGTTCATAGTGATGCTTTCTTTTATTTATTTATTTATTTATTTTTTAATTTAATTTTATTTTTTAACTTTACAATATTGTATTGGTTTTGCCATATATTGAAATGAATCCGCCACAGGTATACATGTGTTCCCCATCCTGAACCCTCCTCCCTCCTCCCTCCGCATACCATCCCTCTGGGTCGTCCCCATTGCACCAGCCCCAAGCATCCAGTATCATGCATCGAACCTGGACTGGTGACTTGTTTCATATATAATATTATATATATTTCAATGCCATTCTCCCAAATCATCCCACCCTCTCCCTCTCCCACAGAGTCCAAAAGACTGTTTTATACATCAGTGTTTCTTTTGCTGTCTCGTATACAGGGTTATTGTTACCATCTTTCTAAATTCCATATATATGCATTAGTATACTGTATTGGTGTTTTTCTTTCTGGCTTACTTCACTCTGTATGATAGGCTCCAGTTTCATCCACCTCATTAGAACTGATTCAAATGTATTCTTTTTAATGGCTGAGTAATACTCCATTGTGTATATGTACCACTGCTTTCTTATCCATTCATCTGCAGATGGACATCTAGGTTGCTTCCATGTCCTGGCTATTATAAACAGTGCTGCAATGAACATTGGGGTACATGTGTCTCTTTCCCTTCTGGTTTCCTCAGTGTGTATGCCCAGCAGTGGGATTGCTGGATCATAAGGCAGTTCTATTTCCAGTTTTTTAAGGAATCTCCACACTGTTCTCCATAGTGGCTGTACTAGTTTGCATTCCCACCAACAGTGTAAGAGGGTTCCCTTTTCTCCACACCCTCTCCAGCATTTATTGCTTGTAGACTTTTAGGTCGCAGCCATTCTGACTGGCGTGAAATGGTACCTCATAGTGGTTTTGATTTGCATTTCTCTGATAATGAGTGATGTTGAGCATCTTTTCATGTGTTTGTTAGCCATCTGTATGTCTTCTTTGGAGAAATGTCTATTTAGTTCTTTGGCCTATTTTTTGATTGGGTCATTTATTTTTCTGGAATTGAGCTGTAGGAGTTGCTTGTATATTTTTGAGATTAGTTGTTTGTCAGTTGCTTCATTTGCTATTATTTTCTCCCATTCTGAAGGCTGTCTTTTCACCTTGCTTATAGTTTCCTTTGTTGTGCAGAAACTTTAAGTTTAATTAGGTCCCATTTGTGTATTTTTGCTTTTATTTGCAATATTCTTGGAGGTGGTTCATAGAGGATCCTGCTGTGATATATGTCGGAGAGTGTTTTGCCTGTGTTCTCCTCTAGGAGTTTTATAGTTTCTGGTCTTACATTTAGATCTTTAATCCATTTTGAGTTTATTTTTGTGTATGGTGTTAGAAAGTGCTCTAGTTTCATTCTTTTACAAGTGGTTGACCAGTTTTCCCAACACCACTTGTTAAAGAGATTGTCTTTAATCCATTGTATATTCTTGCCTCCTTTGTCGAAGATAAGGTGTCCATATGTGCGTGGATTTATCTCTGGACTTTCTATTTTGTTCCATCGATCTATATTTCTGTCTTTGTGCCAGTACCATACTGTCTTGATGACTGTGGCTTTGTAGTAGAGCCTGAAGTCAGGCAGGTTGATTCTTCCAGTTCCATTCTTCTTTGTCAAGATAGCTTTGGCTATTTGAGGTTTTTTGTATTTTCATACAAATTGTGAAATTATTTGTTCTAGCTCTGTGAAGACGGAGAAGGCAATGGCACCCCACTCCAGAACTCTTGCCTGGAAAATCCCATGGACGGAAGAGCCTGGTAGGCTGCAGTCCATGGGGTCGCGAAGAGTCGGACATGACTGAGCGACTTCACTTTCACTTTTCACTTTCATGCTTTGGAGAAGGAAATGGCAACCCACTCCAGTGTTCTTGCCTGGAGATTCCCAGGGATGGGGGATCCTGGTGGGCTGCCGGCTATGGGGTCGCACAGAGTCGGACACGACTGAAGCTACTTAGCAGTAGCAGCAGCTCTGTGAAGAATACCGTTTGTAGCTTGATAGGGATTGCATTGAATCTATAAATTGCTTTGGGTAGTATACTCATTTTCACTATATTGATTCTTCCAATCCATGAACATGGTATATTTCTCCATCTATTAGTGTCCTCTTTGATTTCTTTCACCAGTGTTTTATAGTTTTCTATATATAGGTCTTTAGTTTCTTTAGGTAGATATATTCCTAAGTATTTTATTCTTTCCGTTGCAATGGTGAATGGAATTGTTTCCTTAATTTCTCTTTCTGTTTTCTCATTATTAGTGTATAGGAATGCAAGGGATTTCTGTGTGTTGATTTTATATCCTGCAACTTTACTATAGTCATTGATTAGTTCTAGTAATTTTCTGGTGGAGTCTTTAGGGTTTTCTATGTAGAGGATCATGTCATTTGCAAATAGTGAGAGTTTTACTTCTTCTTTTCCAATTTGAATTCCTTTTATTTCTTTTTCTGCTCTGATTGCTGTGGCCAAAACTTCCAAAACTATGTTGAATAGTAATGGTGAAAGTTGGCACCCTTGTCTTGTTCCTGACTTTAGAGGAAATGCTTTCAATTTTTTACCATTGAGGATAATGTTTGCTGTGGGTTTGTCATAAATACTTTTATTATGTTGAGGTATGTTCCTTCTATTCCTGCTTTCTGGGGAGTTTTTATCATAAATGGATGTTGAATTTTGTCAAAGGCTTTCTCTGCATCTATTGAGATAATCATATGGTTTTTATTTTTCAATTTGTTAATGTGGTGTATTACACCGATTGATTTGCCGATATTGAAGAATCCTTGCATCCCTGGGATAAAGCCCACTTGGTCATGGTGTATGATCTTTTTAATGTGTTGTTGCATTCTGATTGCTAGAATTTTGTTAAGAATTTTTGCATCTATGTTCATCAGTAATATTGGCCTGTAGTTTTCTTTTTTTTTGTGGGATCTTTGTCAGGTTTTGGTATTAGGGTGATGGTGGCCTCATAGAATGAGTTTGGAAGTCTACCTTCCTCTGCAATTTTCTGGAAGAGTTTGAGTAGGATAGGTGTTGGCTGTTCTCTAAATTTTTGGTAGAATTCAGCTGTGAAGCCGTCTGGACCTGGGGTTTTGTTTGCTGGAAGATTTTTTATTACAGTTTCAATTTCCGTGCTTGTGATGGGTCTGTTAAGATTTTCTACTTCTTCCTTGTCCAGTTTTGGAAAGTTGTACTTTTCAAAGAATTTGTTCATTTCTTCCCTGTTGTCCATTTTCTTGGCATATAATTGCTGATAGTAGTCTCTTATGATCCTTTGTATTTCTGTGATGTCTGTTGTGATCTCTGTTTTCGTTTCTAATTTTATTGATTTGATTTTTCTCCCTTTGTTTCTTGATGCGTCTGGCTAATGGTTTGTCAATTTTATTTATCCTTTTAAAGAACCAGCTTTTGGCTTTGTTGATTTTTGCTATGGTCTCTTTTGTTTCTTTTGCATTTATTTCTGCCCTAATTTGTAACATTTCTTTCCTTCTACTAACCCTGGGGTTCTTCATTTCTTCATTTTCTAGTTGCTTTAGGTGTAGAGTTAGGTTATTTAGTTGACTTTTTTCTTGTTTCTTGGGGTATGCCTGTATTGCTATGAACTTTTCCCTTAGGACTGCTTTTACAGTGTCCCACAGGTTTTGGGTTGTTATGTTTTCATTTTCATTCCTTTCTATGCATATTTTGATTTCTTTTTTGATTTCTTCTGTGATTTGTTGGTTATTCAGCAGTGTGTTGTTCAGCCTCCATATGTTGGAATTTTAGTAGTTTTTCTCCTGTAATTGAGATCTAATCTTACTGCATTGTGGTCAGAAAAGATGCTTGGAATGATTTCAATTTTTTTGAATTTACCAAGGCTAGCTTTATGGCCCAGGATGTGATCTCTCCTGGAGAAGGTTCCGTGTGTGCTTAAGAATAAGGTGAAATTCATTGGTTTGGGGTGAAATGTCCTATAGATATTAATTAGGTCTAACTGCTCTATTGTATGGTTTAAAGTTTGTGTTTCCTTGTTAATTTTCTGTTTAGTTGATCTATCCATAGGTGTGAGTAGGGTATTAAAGTCTCCCACTATTATTTTATTATTGTTAATTTCTCCTTTCCTACTTGTTAGCATTTGTCTTACATATTGCGGTACTCCCATGTTGGATGCATATAGATTTATAATTGTTATATCTTCTTCTTAGATTGATCCTTTGGTCATTATGTAGTGATCGTCTTTGTCTCTTTTCACAGCCTTTGTTTTAAAGTCTATTTTATCTGATATGAGTATTGCTACTCCTGCTTTCTTTTGGTCCCTATTTGCATGGAAAATCTTTTTCCAGCCCTTCACTTTCAGTCTGTCTGTGTCCCCTGTTTTGAGGTGGGTCTCTTGTAGACAACATATGTAGGGGTCTTGTTTTTGTATCCATTCAGCCAGTCTTTGTCTTTTGTTTGGGGCATTCAACCCATTTACGTTTAAGGTAATTACTGATAAGTATGATCCCATTGCCATTTACTTTATTGTTTTGGGTTCGAATTTATACACCCTTTTTGTGTTTCCTGTCTAGAGAATATCCTTTAGTATTTGTTGGAGAGCTGGTTTGGTGGTGCTGAATTCTCTCAGCTTTTGCTTGTCTGTAAAGCTTTTGATTTCTCCTTCATATTTGAATGAGATCCTTGCTGGGTACAATAATCTGGGCTGTAGGTTATTTTCTTTCATCACTTTAAGTATGGCTTGCCATTCCCTCCTGGCTTGAAGAGTTTCTGTTGAAAGATCAGCTGTTATCCTTATGGGAATTCCCTTGTGTGTTATTTGTTGTTTTTCCCTTGCTGCTTTTAATATTTGTTCTTTGTGTTTGATCTTTGTTAATTTGATTAATATATGTCTTGGGGTGTTTCGCCTTAGGTTTATCCTGTTTGGGACTCTCTGGGTTTCTTGGACTTGAGTGATTATTTCCTTCCCCATTTTAGGGAAGTTTTCAACTATTATCTCCTCAAGTATTTTCTCATGGTCTTTCTTTTTGTCTTCTTCTTCTGGGACCCCTATGATTCGAATGTTGTAGCGTTTAATATTGTCCTGGAGGTCTCTGAGATTGTCCTCATTTCTTTTAATTTGTTTTTCTTTTTTCCTCTCTGATTCATTTATTTCTACCATTCTATCTTCTAATTCACTAATCCTATCTTCTGCCTCTGTTATTCTACTATTTGTTGCCTCCAGAGTGTTTTTGATCTCATTTATTGCATTATTCATTATATATTGACTCTTTTATTTCTTCTAGGTCCTTGTTAAACCTTTCTTGCATCTTCTCAATCCTTGTCTCCAAGCTGTTTATCTGTGATTCCATTTTGATTTCAAGGTTTTGGATCAATTTCACTATCATTATTTGGAATTCTTTATCAGGTAGATTCCCTATCTCTTCCTCTTTTGTTTGGTTTGGTGGGCATTTATCCTGTTCCTTTACCTGCTGGGTATTCCTCTGTCTCTTCATTTTGCTTAAATTGCTGAGTTTGGGGTGTCCTTTCTGTATTCTGGCAGTTTGTGGAGTTCTCTTTATTGTGGCGTTTCCTCGCTGTGTGTGGGTTTGTACAGGTGGTTTGTCAAGGTTTCTTGGTTAGGGAAGCTTGTGTCGGTGTTCTGGTGGGTGGAGCTGGATTTCTTCTCTCTGGAGTGCAATGAAGTGTCCAGTAATGAGTTATGAGATGTCTATGGTTTTGGGGTGACTTTGGGCAGCCTGTATCTTGGAGCTCAGGGCTGTGTTCCTGTGTTGCTGGAGAATTTGCTTGGTATGTCTTGCCCTGGAACTTGTTGGCCCTTGTATGGTGCTTGGTTTCAGTGTAGGTATGGAGGCATTTGATGAGCTCCTGTCAATTAATGTTCCCTGGAGTCAGGAGTTCCCTGGCGTCAGGGTTTGGACTTAAGCCTCCTGCTTCCAGTTATCGGTCTTATTTTTACAGTAGTTTCAAAACTTCTCCTTCTATACAGCACCATTGATAAAACATCTAGGTTAAAGATGAAAAGTTTCTCCACTGTGAGGGTCACCCAGAGAGGTTCACAGCGTTACATGGAGAAGAGAAGAGGGAAGAGGGAGTTAGAGGTGACCCGAATGAGATGAGGTGGAATCAATAGAGGAGAGAGAGGGCTAGCCAATAATCACTTCCTTATGTGCACTCCACAACTGGACTGCTCAGAGATATTCACAGAGTTATACAGAGAAGTTATACAGAGAAGAAGTTATACAGTTATACAGAGAAGTATAACTTCGTGTATACACGAAGTTATACAGTTATACAGATGGAGGAAGGAGACAGAGGTGGGCAGAAGGATAAAAGAGGGGAATGAAAAGGAGGGAGACAGATCCAGCTAGTAATCAGTTCCCTAAGTGTTCTCCACCGTCTGGAACACACAGAAATTCACAGAGTTGGGTAGAGTAGAGAGGGGTTAGGGAGGAGACACAGGCGACCTGGTGGAGAAAAAGGAGAGTCCAAAGGGGGAGACAGCAGTCAAGCCAGTAATCTTGCTCCCTAGTAAAAAATGGGTACTGAAGATTGGGTTCTTAAAGGTACAAAATTGGTAACAAATACATAAAAGCAAAAATTATAAATCTAGAGTAGAGTTTGGAATTTCAAAAATACAATGTTAAAGAAAAGAAGAATGAAAAGAGAGAAAAAGAAAAAAAAAATTATAAAGAAAATATAGGTACAAAATTGATAACAAATACCAAAAAGCAAAAGCTAAAAATCTAGAGTAGAGTTTGGAATTTCAAAAATACAATGTTAAAGAAAAGAAGAAGAAAGAGAAAGAGAGATAAACAAAAACAAAGTCACAAAAATTATAAAAAAAATATAGGTACAAAATTGATAACAAATACCAAAAAGCTAAAATTAAAAATCTAGAGTAGAGTTTGGAATTTCAAAAAATACAATGTTAAAGAAAAAAAGAAGAAAAAAAAAAAACAAGGTCACAAAATTTATAAAAATATATATATGAAGTTTGCTTATTAAAAAAAATAGGGTGTTTTTTTTTTTGCAAAGTACTAGTAGGTTATAAAAGTGAAAATTAAAGGAGTAATAGAGGACTTTAAATTTTTTAAAAAATTAAAAAAAAAGAAAATAATCGTAAAAATAATAAAAATATGTCTAGAACTTTCTCTGGTGTTATTGTGGGTATTGTGGGGTCAGTTCGTTTTCGGCTAGTTCCTTGGTCCGGCTTATATTTCTCAAGATCTATAGGCCCCTTCCTATGTAGTCGGTACTAACCACAGGGTTTTAATCTATTGCCTGTAGCTTCCAAGGTGGTTCCCTCTGTTATAGCTTCTTCTGTTTGGTGGTCTCTTCAGTGTCTGATTTCCGCCCTGACACAAAGGGGATGGTGGTGGATACTTTTTTTTTTTTTTTTTTTAGGCTCACTTGTTCAGTTGTGCTGTGGGGAGGGAGGGACGCTGCAAACAAACAACACTGGCATGTGCCTCATGGCTCGTGTAGCCTCCCTGCCCACACTGCTGAGGCTCTAGGTTGCTCTGCCAGGAACCATCCACAGCCGGCCCTGGGCTGCTTCCATCTCCCAAGTCTAAGCCGCTCAGGTGCAGGCACTCAGGTAGCCCTCAGAGGTGCAGACTCAGTTGGGCCTGCGTTTTGTGCCCTTCCCAGGTCCGAGCAGCTCAGGTGATGAGGTGTTTGGTGAGCGCGGTTGCTGAGACTTATCGCCTCCCCGCCACTCTGTTATCTAGGTGTACAACCGTCGCACTTTCTCAGGCGGATGTTGACCGTCCAGAACCCCAAGAAGTTTTAGTTAGCAAAGAAGCCTGCTTACAGTTTTGTAGATAATGTCTCTCTGGGGCTGTGATTGCCCCCTTCCGGCTCTGGCTGCCTGTCATCGGAGGGGGATGGTCTGCAGCCGGCTATCTCTGTTCAGTCCTTTGTTCCTTATGCGGGTCTGGCAGTGTCTTAGGTTAGGGCTGGCTTTTCGCGTGGTAGATATCCCACAGTATGGTTTGCTAGCCCAAATTATTTCACTCAGATAGGGCTTGGGGTATTCAGGCCAGATCCTTACTCTAAGCACTGCAGCCCGCGCCGCACCTCCCTGCCCAGCCCCCACTTGCTAGTGGTGTGTGCAGGTGTCTGTGCTGCTTCTCCGCTGGGGGAGTTACCATAGGGCTCCTAATCTGCAGGTTTTAATTGTTTACTTATTTTTTCTCCCTGTTATGTTGCCCTCTGTGCTTCCAAGGCTCGGCACAGATTCGGCGGTGAGAATGTTTCCTGGTATTTGGAAACTTCTCTCTTTTTAAGACTCCCTTCCTGGGACGGAGCTCCGTCCATCCCTCTTTTGTCTCTTTTTTTGTCTTTTATATATTTTCCTACCTCCTTTCGAAGACAATGGGTTGCTTTTCTGGGTGCCTGATGTCCTCTGCTGGCATTCAGAAGTTGTTTTGTGGAATTTACTCGGCGTTTAAATGTCCTTTTGATGAATTTGTGGGGGAGAAAGTGTTCTCCCAGTCCTATTCCTCTGCCATCTTAGCTCCTCCCCGCCTAGCGATGCTTTCTAAGGCCCACTTGACTTCACGTTCCAGGATGTCTGGCTCTAGGTCAGTGATCACACCATCGTGATTATCTGGGTCGTGAAGCTCTTTTTTGTACAGTTCTTCTGTGTATTCTTGCCATCTCTTCTTAATATCTTCTGCTTCTGTTAGGTCCATACCATTTCTGTCCTTTATCGAGCCCATCTTTGCATGAAATGTTCCTTTGGTATCTCTGATTTTCTTGAAGAGATCTGTAGTCTTTCCCATTCTGTTGTTTTCCTGTATTTCTTTGCATTGATCGCTGAAGAAGGCTTTCTTATCTCTTTTTGCTATTCTTTGGAACTCCTTATTGCCAAATTCAGACTTAAATTGAAGAAAGTAGGGAAAACCACTAGACCATTCAGGTATGACCTAAATCAAATCCCTTATGATTATACAGTGGAAGTGAGAAATAGATTTAAGGGCCTAGATCTGATAGATAGAGTGCCTGATGAACTATGGAATGAGGTTCGTGACATTGTACAGGAGACAGGGATCAAGACCATCCCCATGGAAAAGAAATGCAAAAAAGCAAAATGGCTGTCTGGGGAGGCCTTACAAATAGCTGTGAAAAGAAGAGAAGTGAAAAGCAAAGGAGAAAAGGAAAGATATAAACATCTGAATGCAGAGTTCCAAAGAATAGCAAGAAGAGATAAGAAAGCCTTCTTCAGCGATTTAAAAGCATATGTTTGTATATCAGATTATCCTTGTTTCTGATTTGACCTATTCTGAGTAGATCCCTTGAAATTTTGCCCTATGCTTCTGCTGATCTAAGACTGTTTATCACATTGCTATCATCCCTTGTAGGAACTAGAATTCTGTCCTTGAAACTTAAACTCCCAGCTGACCGCTAGCTTTGAAATCCCCTTCATAGAACCTGGCTTTTGTGAAACATTCTGGACTTTTCCAAATCTAGACCTTTCCCCATACCTGTCAGAAGGTGCTTCTCTGAACTACGTGCCTGAATTTCCTATTTTGAACTCTTAGGCCTGCTCCTAAGGGTAGGGGCAGGGGTGGCTCAAAGGCCCTTGCCCTGCCATGTGGCACTTCTGGTTATAGACTCTGCTGGGGAATTATTGTTGGAATCATCCTTAGTTTGATCATGTTTCAAAAGCAGGGTAAAATTCCATTCATAACCAACAACAAATTAGGTTCCACAGAATCTCTTCTAGAGGTGTGTGGCTTGAAGGAGTTTAGTGCAATGGTTTAAAACTCAAATGACTGTTCATTTAGAAGGTCTTTTACTCATCTGTAAGAAGGATAGATTTGTGAGGATTCAATAAGATAATAGAGGTAGCAGCATATAAGACAGTGGTTGTCACATTTAATGGCTCAATAAGTACTATCTAATTGTATTATGGATTTTTTTTTACTCTTCTCCAACTCCAGCAAATTATCAGCATCATCTGTGAAATACCTGATCAGATTGTGCTTCATATATAAGATAGTTGGTGTTCAAATGTAGTTAGGTGTACATATCATGCATATAAAGTTATGAAATAGGAAACATCATATTCAATAGATTGTTCATAAACTTGGACTTCTGAAAATATGCATTCTATTTTGATTTTTTATTTCAATATAGTAGAAATGTACTTTGCAGCAAAAATATATTAATATGAGGATGCTGGCCAGAATATGAAAATAACTTTACTTACAGAGTTGAAAATTCTGTTTATACTTGCAAGAAATGAGCGTTGGTAAAATCAGAGACCAAAGTAGTAGTTTATAAGTTCTAGCTTTTGGAGGACAGGGGCCATTGTGGATGTGTATACTTTTCAAAACCCTGTGTCTTTCATATTGACTTAAATATAACAGGTGAAGATATATAATGTATACAGAATTAGAGCTTGTATTGTCACCCTTTCCTCTGTTTCTCTTTAGACTTTCTTTTTTTCTTTAATGATTTCCTCCCTCAACCCCCGACCATAGACTGGCGTTTTGACAGCACTGCAGGTTTTCCCAGTGAGGAGCAGTTATCCCTTCTTGGGTTCACACAACAGAAAAGCTGGTTGGTTGAATAGATTCAGTGTGGTTCCTTCTGTAAGTGCTTATCTTGTTCACTGGTCGCTTTGTAATTGTTATTACTTTGAAAAGGCATTTCTTTTTCATCTGGACACTCAGAT
Source organism: Bos mutus (assembly GCF_027580195.1). Lineage (NCBI taxonomy): Eukaryota > Metazoa > Chordata > Mammalia > Artiodactyla > Bovidae > Bos > Bos mutus. The sequence goes on along the minus strand of NC_091618.1, from coordinate 71,619,836 downwards.
TATATAGAAGGAGACTTTTTCCTATTGAGGTATATTCTTATCAGGATGTTTTTCTTCTATTTTATAAATAATAGTATTATTAGACATAGGATGAGGCTCTCTTGTAGTTAGTGCCAAAAGAAACAATACAATAGGGTATGTGCGGTAGGGGGTGAGCCAGATAGAGCAGCTATCTTGTTTTCCTTGCCTGCCTTTAATCAATGCACGTATTCTCTAAAAATGTTCTTATCCATCTTCTGTGGGCACTGTTTTGTGAATTTCCTTCCTTTCTTCCTTTTCTTTTGTGACAGTGTTTCTGTTTCTTTAATTTATCAAGGTGTCACACACAACAGACTTATTGTATTGTACTAAAGACATTCTCCATTTGCAAGAAAATCTGTCTGTTGCTAGGTTTGCTTTTCTTTTGGACTAACTTGGACATTGCTATTTTGCCTTTGATCTTAAGAATGTATTTCAGCTCCAGACTTTGTCTATCGATAATTTAAAAAAAAATGAATTGAGCCCTTCACCACAGCAAGTATATTGTCCTTCTTTAATGGAATTCCCATCTATGATGGTCTGTTTTTATTGTGACTTTCAAGGACTGAACCTTTCTTGTATGTGGATGCCTGCAGAATCCTTTTCTAGTTTTGTTTTCATTTTTGTCTTTTAGACATGAGAGTGTAGCCAAGGAGCAAAGAAAATAAGAAAGCATTTGTGATCAAGAATGTTTTTAGCTACAAATCTCAGGTTTATCATTATCCACTAAAAAAGTACATCCTTTCTTTACCTGTTTAGTTGTAGGGGAGATGATTACACAGAAGCCATAGAAAACTTGAGTGAATGTCTTTTTTGAGCTTGAGAAAATGGCTAGAATCAAAAGGAAGTCAACCCCTTAGTAGTTTACACATTCTATTTGCTTTTATGTAAAATTTATTAATCTCTAGTACATTTCTTTTGGAGAAGCAAATTTAGAAATCATTGAAGTGATGAATGCTCGAAATAACTTTGTCTTTTATTTGCTACAGTCAAAAGCAGCTACCTTTAGTATATTTATTTTTTGAAGATTGATCCCATTTATTGCCTGTTTCAGTTTTTGTTGGATGTGATAGACATTGTAATCATTTTATTTCAGAGCAAAAAGCTGATGAGTTACTTATCTAGCAAGTAACTGCTTTTGATGTAATAAAACAATTGCTCTCTGTTTTATATCTTAATTTAGTTAAGCCGTGATACTGACTTGGTCCTACATCACATATGGGCATAGTAAAATGGGGCTGTGTTACTGTATTTTTCTTAGTAAGTTGAATTGCTCACCCGCTTGCTTCAGTTGTGTCCAACTCTTTGTGAACCTACGGACTGTAGCCTGCCAGGCTTCTCTGTCCATGAAGATTCTCCAGTCAAGAATACTGGAGTGGGTTGCTATGCCCTCCTCCAGGGGATCTTCCTGACCCAGGGATTGAACCCACATCTCTTTACATCTCCTGCATTGGCAGGTGGGTTCTTTACTACCAGCACCACCCAGAAAGCCCCAATAAGCTGAATGCTGCTGCTGCTGCTAAGTCTCTTCAGTCGTGTCCGACTCTGTGTGACCCCAGAGACGGCAGCCCACCAGGCTCCCCCTTCCCTGGGATTCTCCAGGCAAGAATACTGGAGTGGGCCACCATTTCCTTCTCCAATGCATGAAAGTGAAAAGTGGAAGTGAAGTAGGTCAGATTAAAACCCAATAAGATGCACAGTAATATGGAGACAGTGAATTTGTTAAGTATTTAGCATGTTTTGTAGTTTGTACAGATGTGTTCATGTCATCAAATATTTTTCTTATAAACACAATTAGCCTAGAAGGAGCACTGGTTTGATTCCTATAGATAATGACTCTGTTCTTGCTCAGACTTTAATTTTTCTCAACAAGGTAGTCAGCTTCTTTGACACTCCATTTTCTCCTCTCTAAAATAAGAGTGGTACTGTGAAAGATCTCTATGGGCTCCCATATTAGTGACCTGTGATCTTTAAGATAGATTAGAAGCACCAAACAGTTACTTTCTCTTTCTCAGTATCTGTCGCAACTTACAGAGTTGTCATCGGCAGCATCCCCTGGAAGCAGGTTGGGTGGAACATTCATTGTGAAACAGGAGCTTTTACATAAAATATTGTACATTAGGAAACTAAAGCTGGTCAGAAGTCATGAAGCAAAAAACTTGTCAAAGTTATGTAATCCTTCACCCTTAGAAACAGAGATAGCAGCGGCTGCTGTGATCGTACTCAAATTGTGTTCCATCAATGGAAAAACTGATGTTCAACTCTATTTCCAAAATGACAGCTGAAGGAAATGAAATAGGTGCATCTTCAAGGGCAAAATAATTGACTAGATCATGTAGAAGGGAAACTAGAGACTTCAGGTCTTTAATATTAAAGACCTGGATTGTCAATAAATGAAAAAGATTACTGGGAACATTGAAGAGAAGTGTGCAAAAAGCCCAAAAGGCAACCAGTAGAACATTAGGACTGAGTTGAAAGAATCTGGGAATTAGAGAAGCATTGGATTTGATTAGTACCAGAAATGTTTCCTCTAGCAATTTTTTCTCTCCTTGTACTTTTTTCCATGTGAGTGTCTGGCTCATTAATACTTATCTCCTACCAGTTATAGATGAAAAAGGTTATAAGCATGAACACTTCCATACAGCTTGCCAGCCACTGTTCTACACACTTCATAAAAATAATGCATTAATTCCTATAGCAACCCTAAAAGGAGGTGTAGGACATTGAAGCACAGAGAGTGTATGAGACAAGACAGCCAGTATGTGACAAGCAGCCCCTGAATTATAGTGGGTTATAAACGCAGTGGTGTATTTCTTACTCCAGCAGGAGACTGTGGTGCATCTGCTGCTTGGCTTCAAGGCTGCCTCACTCCAGGACCCAGGCCAGCCTGTTTCTCAAACAATGCTGATCACAATGAGAAAGATAATAATGGCAGATTTTGTCCTAGCTCTACAAGTTTCTGCCCCAAAGTTACACATGTTTCTTCTACTCAACATTTCATTACCAAAGTGGGTCTCCTGCCAAGCCTGGTATCAGTGAGGTGGGGAAGTCAAAATGTTTCCCCAGAAAAGGGGCAGTCTGTATTTGTAAGTAATAGTACATTCTGTCTCAGGAGGGTAAGTAACTTCCCCTCAGTCAGTGAGTTGGTTGGTGAGTGAGCTTGGATTCTGAACCCATGCAGTCTGGTTGTAGAGTCTGTTGTGTTAACCACACCTCTGTTCTGCCTCTTCAGTTGCTTGACTCTCAGAGGGAAAGAAAATGGATTTTGAGAGTTTCTTGTGAAATTCACACAGATCTTTAGTGTCTGTATTACTGAACAACAATGCACCAAGTAAAATTGTTAACTCCAGCTAGAATTATACCTGTCCAGGTGGCACAGTGGTAAAGACTTTGCCTGTCAATGAAGGAGATGCAAGAGACATGAATTTGATCCCTGGGTTGGGAAGATCCCCTAGAGTAGGAAATGGCACCCCACTCTGGTATTCTTGCTTGGAGAATTTCGTGGACAGAGGAGCCTGGTGGGCTGTAGTCCTTGGGGTCACAAAGAGTCGGCCACAATTGAGCACACATTCACACACAATAGAATTACATGGATAGCACCCCATTCAGATGAGAATGGGGCTTTGAGACCAAGAGTGTCTGCCTGCAAATCCTGACATCATCAATCACTACCTCCAAGACCTTTAAGCAGATGAATAATCTTTTTCTGCCTTATTTTCCTTATCTGTAGAATGGGGATAACAATAGTGCCTACTTTTTGGTTAGGATGAAGATTAAATGAATTAATAACATGCTTGGAATGTAATCACAATGTGAGTGTTAATTATTGTTGTTATTACTCTTATTATCTAGTTTCTTAAATGTAACCAAAATTTGTTAAAAAATGATTCCTCACTTCTTCAACCACCTTCTGACTTGAGGATGATGAGTGCCTGTCATTCTTCAGAAAATGGCTTTTTGTTGAATTCAAACTACTCACTACCTGACTTTCTCTTCTCTTGTTTTAAGATACAAAAGATGCCTTCATTTTTCAAATGTTTCTCTTTCTCGCTGTGATAATAAAACAGGTAATTTAAATGCTTAGATTTAATTACCTATAAACGGAAAGTTTACAGTAACCTGTTTTGACAGAATTAATTTTGTTGCCTGGTTGTTGTGCTATTATTATTCTTCAAAAACATCTGCTGTTGTTTGCATATGAGTTGTTTTCCTTTTTTCTAAAACACTTTTACTTCTTTTTTTTTTATTTTATTTTATTTTTAAACTTTACATAATTGTATTAGTTTTGCCAAATATCAAAATGAATCCATCACAGGTATACATGTGCTCCCCATCCTGAAGCCTCCTCCCTCCTCCCTCCCCATACCATCCCTCTGGGTTGTCCCAGTGCACTAGCCCCAAGCATCCAGTATCGTGCATTGAACCTGGACTGGCATCTCGTTTCATACATGATATTTTACATGTTTCAATGCCATTCTCCTAAATCTTCCCACCCTCTCCCTCTCCCACAGACTCCATAAGACTGTTCCATACATCAGTGTCTCTTTTGCTGTCTCGTACACAGGGTTATTGTTATCATCTTTCTAAATTCCATATATATGCGTTAGTATACTGTATTGGTGTTTTTCCTTCTGGCTTACTTCACTCTGTATAATAGGCTCCAGTTTCATCCACCACATTAGAACTGATTCAAATGTTTTCTTTTTAGTGGCTGAGTAATACTCCATTGTGTATATGTACCACAGCTTTCTTATCCATTCATCTGCTGATGGACATCTAGGTTGCTTCCATGTCCTGGCTATTATAAACAGTGCTGCGATGAACATTGGGGTACACGTGTCTCTTTCCCTTCTGGTTTCCTCAGCAAAACACTTTTACTTCTGTTGAGAGTATCCTATGTGGACTTATATCTGAGAATTTTTTCCCCCCACTAGGGTCATACCTTGGAGAAGGCAATGGCACCCCACTCCAGTACTTTTGCCTGGAAAATCCCATGGATGGAGGAGCCTGGTGGGCTGCAATCCATGGGGTCACTAAGAGTCAGACACAACTTCATTTTCACTTTTCACTTACATGCATTGGAGAAGGAAATGGCAACCCACTCCAGTGTTCTTGCTTGGAGAATCCCAGGGATGGGGGAGCCTGGTGGGCTGCCGTCTATGGGGTCGCACAGAGTTGGACATGACTGAAGTGACTTAGCAGCAAGGTCTTACCTGGTGTCACATATATTACATGATTTCACAGATTGGTTTCTCAGACATTAGATTCTATTTTTTCACCCATGTATTCTCTTTTCCCTCTAAAATTTCCCATTGTTGACTTTTTGGTGCCTACTCAGTTCAGATACTAATTGGATAGTATATGTAGTTGGCCACAGTTAGGTTGTGTACAAAGAATATAGGGAAATATGAGCTTTTATTTTCTAGCTTTCCTACATTGGCATTCCTTTAAATGTGCCTTTCAAAGATGCAAATTGTCTTGAAATGTTATTGTTGGTGTTTTGAATAGATTTGCTGATAATGGTGTAAGAGGCAGGAGCTAGAGGATGAGGATACACCCTGATTTTTTCATATCTTCTGGGAGTCTTCTCTCTAGTTTTAATATTATGTGTACTGTATGAACAAGTACAGAATGCTTCATAGTTGATAGTATTTCTAGGAATGTGCTCAACGTAAATTAAGTAACGCTGACAGTGGGGCTAGTAAGGCAATGTATAGAAAGCATATATGGACTAAAACTAGTTAGAAAGAAATGAGAAATGTGCTCAATATAAATTTTTAAGTCACAGAGATAGTGGAAGGGTCAAGAGAATATGAAGAAAGCAAGGTATAGGTTCCATTCTAGCCCAGTATTTTAAAAGGACTCCTCAAAAGGAGTTAGTCCAATTAAAATGAATGCAAAAATTATTAAATTAAGAAAAAGTATGATATCTGGTTGTTTATTTTTGCTACAGGTCCAAGTAAAGATTAATTAGGAAATATATAGAAACCATTTTCCAAAGAGAAGACAACACATATTGTCAAGCCATAAGATAGACTGTTTTCTTCCCCCAGCCTGTATTAGTGAGGAGTATGTCTAAGACTGCTGTGTGGCCTTGACCTCCAGGCCAAAGCCCTCAACTCAGAAGGTGTGCCCTACTTAAGCTGTGCCAATCAGGATCTTATTCCAGGGTATTTAAAATATGAAACTGGTGAGAAATACAAACCAGAAGTTCCCAGAACTGAGCTCAAGCATTATAGCCGCACCTAAGGAGAAGGTAAATCAATTCTGGACATGCTCCGGGTCCTGCCCTTTCTAAGGTTTGGTGGTACAGTTGCTCCTAAAATAAAATAATCTGTTCAGTAAAAAGCTTCATCTTTCCTATGCTAGCTGGAGTTTGTTTCTGTTACAACCAGGAAAAATCAGACTCATACATTCCCTATGAAAAGATAGAGGGAAAAAAAAAAAAAAAAGAATCAGGTTACAAAGCTCAATAATGAAAATTCTGAAAGTAAAGTAAGTGAGCTAGGTTCTGATAGATTATGGACTCATTAATATGAACTGGCAAATGATCAAAGCTTCCAAAATTATTCTTCCTGAATGCTTCAGGAAAGGTTATTAAGTTGGATGGTTTATAATAATCAGAAAATTAATAGTGGTTCTAAGGTTCAATAATGGCTTGTTGGGAGATACTTATGTTAGTGGGAGCCTGGTCATGGATTCTGTCTCTAGACAGACCAGTTCCAGGACTACACATGACTCCTAACTCCTTATTATCTGCCAGTGACCAGTGCACATCCCTATAATGAGGATGGTGGCCAGAGAGTGAGTTAAGTGTAGTTACAAGTGAGAAGGTGGCAGCCAGAGTAAATATGTTTGCAAATCATCCCCACTCTGAAAGACCAACTAAGTCAGTATTCTTATAGTAGCACAGGAGGCAGCACTTTGTCTTATACTAGATATCACAGTAGCCTTTCAGTTCAGTTCAGTCACTCAGTCACGTCTGACTTTTTGCAACCCCATGGACTGCAGCATGCCAGGCTTCCCTGTCCTTCACTATAGCCCGGAGCTTGCTCAGACTCATGTCCATTGAGTTGGTAATGCCATCCAACCATATCATCCTCTGTCACAGTAGCCTTAGTAAAAGCAATACAAAGAGGAAAGGACTAAAAATATCTTTGTGGCTAAGATAATGTATATTTTTAGAAGTTTAGATATGAAGTGGGCCATTTGAGTCATGCGTATAGACTTCTTGAACTTTCTTGAGAAGTGGCATGGTAAAAGAAGTGAGTTTATTGGATGAGAAACAATAGGAACAACTTTGCAATAAATACTTTATAGTCCTATAGTCATAAATTCCTAGGTTTGCCTTCTGACTTATGTAGCTCTTAATTTGTCTAAATGTGACTACCATTTCCTCTATAAAGACCTCCTTGATTCTCTTGGTCAGAAGTACATACTCCTACTAAAACTATATGACACTTGCTTGGGGCAGCCATTATATTTTACTAAGCTATTTGTATATTTGCTTGTAGAGAGAGGGACTATGTCCAAACACATATACTTCGTAGATTTTATGTTAAAATTTAAGTGTATCTGAATATATTCATTTGTTAGGGCTGCCCTAACAACGTACCACAAACTCGCTGGCTTAAATAACAGAAATGTTTTGTCTCACGGTATTGGAGGCTACAGATAGAAGATCAAGGTGTTGGCACAGTTGCTTCCTCTGAGGGTATCTGTTCCATGCCTTTGCCTAGCTTCTGGTTTGCTGGTAGTTCTTTGATTTATAGAAGAATCTTCACAATCTCCTTCTTTGTCTTCACGTGGTATACTCTCTGTTTATACCCATCTTCAAATTTACCTGCCTTTTTAAAGGACTCCAGTCATATTGGATTAGGGCTCACTCTAATAACTACATTTTAACTTGATTACCTCTGTAAAAACACTGCCTCCAATAAGGTCACATTCTGAGGTACTGGGAGCTGGGACTTCAACATATACAGTCATTCAAATTTTTATGGGGATACAGTTTAACTCATAACACTGGCTATAGACTGTTTTCTGAGACATGATGCTTCCTGACTACAGGGATTAAGCCTTACTTGTCATTGTATCTGAGACTAGCAAAGTGCTTCCAGCATAGTATGTGAGTGCTTAGTTGCTCAGTCATGTCCAACTCTTTGCGACCCCATAGACTGTAGCCCACCAGGCTTCTCTGTCCATGGAATTTTCCAGGCAAGAATATTGGAGCAGGTTGCCATTTCCTTCTCCAGGGTACCTTCTCAACTCAGGTATTGAACTTGGGTCTTCTGCGTCTCCTGCTTTGGCATGTGGATTCTTTACCACTGAACTACCTGGGAAGCCCCATCCAGAACAGTAGACAGGACAATATTTGTGGGACAGATTTATGGCATTGCTAATCCATTCTAAATGGCCACCATGTTGTTGAGCCAAATTCACCTTGGATGTGTAGCTCATTCCACAAGTGAAGAAGGAGTACTTAGAGGATAAACTGTGTTCTATGTTGCAGTCTTACCATGGCTTTCTTCATTATCTCCTTCAACTTAATTCCAGTAGGAACTCCAAAGCCTTATTTTTCTTGGTCTAGACAGATGGCTTGAATCTACTCACAGATACTGTCTTCATGAAAATAGAGACAGACTGAGATTTCAGGGCTATTGATAATTGAAAGCCATGAAAACCAAATTAATTGTTATACGAAGGCTTTTGTCTCACATACCCACAGGTATGTAATGCTCCTTAGGAGATAGTTAATGTGTGTTTTCTTTAAGAATTCTCTTTGCATATTAAATGACACTACAGCTCCTTCCTTTTGAATGTTACTGAAATTCCAGTGGTCATGTATGGATGTGAGAGTTGGACTGTGAAGAAAGCTGAGTGCCGAAGAATTGATGCTTTTGAACTGTGGTGTTGGAGAAGACTCTTGAGAGTCCCTTGGACTGCAAGGAGATCCAACCAGTCCATTCTAAAGGAGATCAGCCCTGGGTGTTCATTGGAAGGACTGATGCTAAAGCTGAAACTCCAATACTTTGGCCACCTCATGCAAAGAGTTGACTCATTGGAAAAGACTCTGATGCTGGGAGGGATCGAGGGCAGGAGGTGAAGGGGATGACAGAGGATGAGATGGCTGGATGGCATCACCGACTCGATACATATGAGTTTGGGTGAACTCCAGGAGTAGATGATGGACAGGGAGGCCTGGCACTCTGCAGTTCATGGGGTCACAAAGAGTCAGACACCACTGAGTGACTGAATTGAACTGAACTGAAAATTGATGGAAGAAAATCAAACATTATTAATGAAGTTCTATTGTTTTTCCATTGTTTTCCTTAATCGACAGGCATAAAACAAACCTAGATGTATCTTTTTTAGTGGAATTTTAATATTAAAGGAAGACCTATGGGTGCAGAATATGAGAACATACAAAATTTCACATTTCTTAGAAAACTTAGAAGCCTAAGGAATCCTCACTCAGAAATCTAGGTTTTTCAGAAGTGTAAGTTAAGTTTAAAAACATTAAACAGCTCTTCAATGACTCATAAAGTGTGTCTCAAGAAGATCTTTTTTAAAGTCCTTAAACTTTGCTTAACATTCAAGAATGAAATTATAGCAAGAGTTAAGACTCAAATTTCTGTATTAAATGGGAGGAGTTTTTTGTTGTAATATATATTTTAAATACACATTAGGTAGAAGACCTTTGGGATTTTCTTCTGCCCCACAAAAAAGAAGAGAAGAAAATGGGGTTGTTCTAACTCAGTGTTGTGTTCAATAAAGTTAGTAGACCCTGTGTTTATAAAACATGTTGGGATGAAAGCATGTCTTCTTCTAGTGAAAGCTAATAATTCTAAGTATTAGAAATACAGGAGAGAAACCCCAGAAATATTTCTTCACTAGTTTATTTATTTGCTAACAAGATTCCATGGTTCATCTAAAATGAGCAGAGTTCTGCAAGTGTGTTGGTAGTAGTAGGATTTACTATTGGCACATTTTGTTAAGCTCTGGGGCATGGGACTAACCTCTGATACTCAGAATAGAGTCAGATACTCAGAAGACAGCCTGTGGTCTTGCCTCAAGTCCATAGGTTGTCTTTGCCCTGAAGCATGATCTTTCATTCACTGAGGATGTGTCTGTGCCTGTGGCACACAAAGACCGTGAAGTCCTACTTGCCTGGGTCTTAACGGCCCAGTAGAGGTGAGAAACCGGTAAGCAATTAGGATACAGTGGGTGGAACAAGTGGCTGTATGGATGAATTAGTGAACCACTAAATGAACATGCGGGTATCATTTGAGACACCATTTTTGAGAGTGGAAGAACGTTCCTTGTAGAACAGTTTTTTTAATCTTTATATTATAGTTGATTAACAGTGTTGTGTTAGCTTCAGGTGTACATCAAAGTGATTTAGTAATACATATACATGTATCTATTCTTTTTCAAAGTCTAAAATACTTATGTGACGTCTTATTTAGAGAACTTTTAGAAAATTCTCAAGAAATTTAGAAAATTGGAAAAAAATATTGATAGCACATCAGAAAGCACCATGAGGAACAGTATGTGGATAGAAGACCTTCAGGAATTCAGGAAAATGAGATTAGAGTGTGCATTTGTTTTTACTTATGATCTCTGTATTCCAATATACTGAATTCTCTAAAAAGTTTGTGTTAATTTTTTTTTGGTAGAAAGGGAATTTGGTTAACTAGCACAACACACTGTTACTACACTGCGTCTGTCTCTCTCGCAAAGTCAGTGGGTGTGTATGCTGCCTTAAGTTTTGCTGCCCCAGATCGTTTAAGGTCACCAATTTGGAACCACTCTCAACTTACTGCCTTTTATGCATAGTGGATTTTAATTGAGTCCTCTGAAATATGGAATAAGAGGGTGATTTTTGGTATGTAAAAGTGTTGGGGTGAACACTGACATTATGCATTGGAAAGAGTTGTACAAACATTTCTTTCATTTGGGTTATAGCTCCCGAAGTTTCTCTTAAGTCTCCTCTCACTCTGAATATCCAAGTGGATGAGTAATTAAATGATCTGTTTCGGAAGGCTAATTAATTTAACCATTATTCAGGGCCTGTTGCCACTGATCTCCCCATCTGCCCACTCCACAGGCACACCTGGCACTCGGCATTGTCCTGCCTCTGTGGCCGCCGCCTCCCTAGGACGCCTGTGTGTGTGCAGAGAATGGTTCGAGGCCTCCTGGGGGAGCAGACCTGCTCTCCTCTCTCTCACACACACATGCTCTTATCCGTGGGGCCCATTTAGAAATGGGAAGGTGGATAACTTATTGAAACTTCTCTAAGAATTTAGAGTGTGACTCTGTGCCCCAAGGTATAAATAATAGGAATCATTTATCTCATTTCCCTTTGGGCACTTGGTGAGATCTTTGTAGGGAAAAAATGGGGGTGGGGAGTGTTAACTGAAACAAAATGTGTGCCTGAACTAAGGTTTATATGGGGAATATCATTCGTATTTTTCTTCCACTCTGCCAGAAATGTAGGTTCATAGTTCTTGGAATTCAGTATGTCCTTGAAAAGTTTGATCAGAAATTTTCCTATTGATTGCCCTTCAAATAGTGAAGAAAAGTTTTATCCTTAAAGACCCTCATTATTTCTCGCATTATTGTGACATTGACAAGGGTTCTTGGCCTCCTTAATCAATAGAAATTGATGAGAGGTCAGACAGGAAATTCAGGCAAAGCGTTATGGGGGCCAGAGCTTCGAGAAGCAACAGGTTCTCTTTCTAATCACTCCCAGATCAGGGAGGTAAGCCTTATATTTGGTGAAGGCAGAGGTGTGTCCAGGAGTCCAGTGGAGGGGTGGCTTAGGTGGTTTACCCACTGCTTTGTTGGTGGAATGTTCAGGGGGCATGCAGTGACCTGCTTTTGCTCCCTGCTCCTCAGAAGTGGTGGTTGGGTTTTTTGGTCTCTTTGTATCTTGTCCATGATTTGCTTCAGTTGCACATGCACACAGTTATTTTTAGTCCCTTATAGTTTCTTTGTATTTGTTGCTGGAGGAGATGTTTTTCCAGCAAGCCTTTCAGCAAAGGGTCTCAGGTCCAGCCTGTTTCAATTGGTGATTCCTTTTCTAGCAGTAGAGGCAGTATTTTATAGCTGATGGTAAATACAGAGGCACAAGTTCTAGCAAATATAAATATTCATTGGTATTTTGCAAATATAGAAATACCTATGTGGTTGTATTTGAACTTAACAGCAAGGGCACAGTGGGCATGTTTTCCAGACTACTTGAGCCTCGGGTTGCCCAGGGAAGGTAGGTGTCACCATGCATCAAGAGCACTCAGACTGTGGACTGGGGGGTTTCCAGGGACCCTACAACTTTTTCAAGAATTCAGAGTTCAAAACTGTTTTTATAAGAATACTAATATGTTATTTGTATTTTTCACTCTCATGGGTGTACAGTGGTTTGCCAGAGGCTACTCAGTAGCCTGAACTATAGCCTGCAGCCTATAACACTGCAACATGCTGAATACAGAAGTAGTTATGGGAATCCAGATGTCGTTTTTTGTTAGGCAGACATGGAAGGCATTAGCAAAACTATAAAACACTGCCATTCTTTTTACTAATTTTAGTTTTGTATATAGTTGTATTTCATAATTACATATTGTTTATCTACAATGACATTATTTTTTCAAATAGATTAGTATCATATTATACTATAAATTAATATATATTTAAAGCCTGTTTTAATTTTGAATATGGGAAACACTGGTAGGTATAACCTACATATATTAAAGCTCTTTGGAGTCCTCACATTTTTTTCAGAGTGTAAAAAATTTCTAAAAAAAATGAGAATCATTGCTCTGTGTCCTGTTTATGATAGTAATACCTAACTCATGGGATTGAAGTTGCAATATTTTATGTATTTAGAACTGTGCTTGACATACTAACTGTTCAATAAATATTAACTTAATATTATTTTTTATAATTGTGATATGGTATATTGGAATGGAAAAGGCTGAAGAAGTCAATTGAGTTTCTCTGGAAAAAAAAAAAAATAACCTGGATAACATCATTGTCTAAAGGGGCAAAACTTGGAACTGAAGTTCAGTACCATCACCTGCAAAACTTAAGGAATTTAATAGTGCAATCAAGTTCTGTAATAGACATTCTTAATAACTAAAATACTCATGAAAACAGTATTTTATATTTTTCTATATGACTTGCTGCTAAAAAAGCATGACATTTGGAAAATAATTTTCTTAGAGATAGGAGAATGCACCTATTCATTTAAAGGCAGATACATTTCTATTTTTTGAAAAATCATTACCTAACATTTATTTTAAAAACCAACTTTTAAGTAAGCAACACTTTGTAATACCTGGCACTCCTGTTATGCTCATGCACCCTATGACACAGGAGTGCCTAGATATGCTCTCTGTCTGTTACACCCTAGCTCTCTATTTCCCAGTGCCTAGTATCAGGCCAGGCCTAGAGTAAACTCACATTAAATGTTTGCTGAGTGAATTACTATTTCCATCATTGGATTGCTATATATAATCAGCAGAACATTCCAAATAAAATAGGGATAGATATATACATTATATAATATATAAAATAACTGAGTTTAAATACTTTAAAATATAGGAGTTTATCCTCACAACCAAAACGAACATGAAGGTACAGTTTGGTGGGATATTAGAAGATTCTTAAATATCACAGTATCTTTCCTACAGTAAATGGACTTTAGGTTTGTAAGCTGCTCAGTACTATTTTTTTTTAATACATATGTGAACATGCTTAGTTGTTATGCTTTATTTTTCTAGAAGAGTCAAATAGAAATAACAGATTAGCTGGCAATTTGGTGAAAACACATAGAGTACTTACTGTATTGATAGCTTGCTGGATGTGCATTTCGATCTGCACCTTTCAAATGTGTTGTGTATATTGCCAGTTTGGGTGTGATGAGACTTAAAATAAGTAGAAGTAATTCTCCACACTCACACTGAGTGTCAACCAGTGCTGCCCCTTCCTTCAGCGCAGTGTCACAGGGGTACCATCTGCTTGGTGGAGAGCAAGCCTGAACAGTGGCATCATTCCTACACATTCAGGATGGATGCCGGGCTTCCTTGCAAATGGCAGCAGAACACCACCGACAGGGCTGCCTGCCCCACTCCTGCAACAGATGGCTGTTCCCTGCCCTGAAGTTTGAGGGCTCCACACATCAAAAACTGAATACAGTCCCGCTTTGCAAGCTGCTTTCTCCTTGGGGAACATTTTCTAAACATCCAAACCTTGCAGGTCTTTTCTGGCTTTTACAAATGCCAACATCCTGTTGATACTGATATCATTGTAGACAGTCTTTCTGTGGTTTAACTTGTAGGTGTATCAGTGGTATTCTGAAGGTCTGTGGTTCACGTAAATAATTTTGTTGTTGTTTGTTACAGTCTTTAGATGAGATTGTCTGGGGCTGTAATGAAGGATTTAGAAACCTGGGACTGATTCAGTATTTGGGTATAAACTTGAATAAAAATGTAGCTCTGTTTTGTCCTTCTTGGAAAGAAAAGTTCTCTTTGCATTTAACTGAAGGAGAAATGAGTGTTGTGATTTTTTTGTTTTATTGTTTGTTTATTTTTTATATCCTTCTTTTATCCCTGTTCTATAAATAAGGGGCCATAGCTCTTGATAAAATAACTCTGAACATTTGTCTTGCAATCATAAAGTCAATATCCTCTTCCTAATGAGTTACTGGCTTTGCTACAAACACAAAACAAAACAGAGATGTATTGTAAAAGCACAGTTGTCAATTTTTAGCAGATAAGCTAAAGCCTTCAAATAGGAACCAGAATATTTGGAAGTGTGTTTAATTTGCCTTGGGTAGCCTGCAAGTTAAGGATTCTTTATTTCTTATACAAAGCTGTTTTTAAGAACCCTGAATTTACTTGAAAAAGATGCTGGTCCCAGTTGGTTCCATACATATACTGGGACCACGGGAATTTGAAGATACGGCTTACCAAGAGGCAACTACACCAAGGGCAAATGAGAGTAGAGTTTTCAAAAAAAGACCAATTTAAGTTTTAATACTTTAAGTTCATAATTTGAGCCCAGAAATATTAACATCTAGAAATCCTAAGAATTTTATCATAGATCATTTTACCCATTCAACAACTCCATTACTTTCTTAATTTTAATAATAAAAAAAAAAGGCAATCCTTCTTTCATACACACACAAAAATACAATTCCTGCTGGGAAAAACTCCTGCTGACATAAAGTGTACGTACATGAAATACGAAAAGCCTGAAAGATTTAGGGAATACAAAAATGTGGACCCTCAAGACCCTTTTTGGTGAGTTTTAGCCTTGAAACACCCTTTTCAAAGGAAATATGATTCAGAGCCTTACTATATGAGACAGCTCCTAGGACATAAAATTGGGGTCCCCTTGCTGTAGTGTGATTTAGCTGCCACTGGTCTTGCCAACCCACCCCATAGAGGACACTGGGCTTTTATTGGGATCCCTTAGTAATTGTTCTAAGGCATTATATATATTGTGTTTCCTAAACAAATGATTTAGGGCATTACAGAGCATGGGCCCAAAGAGGCACTTGTATTTGTTTTTCATGAAAATTTTCCTTCACCACCAGGCTGCTTTGAATGAGAGTAGTTCCCATAAACTAGACTAAAGTGAGTTTCCAACTTGTAAATGAAGACAAGCAGGGAGCAGGGCTAGGGATGGGAATTGTCTTTCCTGTGACTCAGACTACTTGGAAATTCTCTATGTTTGCGTCACACAATTCCACATGGCTGTTCGAAAGTGGGCATATCTCTTTACATGTTGTTCACTTGTCAAATCATGTTCAACTCAATGACACAGTAGACTGCAGCACACCAGGCTTTCGTATCCGTCAGTAACTCCCGGAGCTTGCTCAAACTAATGTCCGTTGAGTCAGTGGTGCCATCCAACCATCTCATCCTCTGTAGTCTCCTTCTCCTGCCTTCAATCTTTTCCAGCATCAGGGTCTTTTCCAATGAGTCAGTTCTCATCAGTAGTCAAAGTATTGGAGCTTCAACATCAGTCCTTCCCATGAATATTCAGGACTGATTTTCTTTAGGATTGACTGGTTTGATCTCCTTGCAGTCCAGGGATTCTCAAGAGTCTTCTCCAACTCCACAGTTCAAAAGCATCAATTTTTTGGTGCTGATCTTTCTTTATAGTCCAACTCTCACATCTATACATGTCTACTGGAAAAAACCATAGCTTTGACTAGACAGAGTTTTCTCGGTTAAGTAATGTTTTTGCTCTTTAATATGCTGTCGAGGTTCAGTTCAGTTCAGTTCAGTCGCTCAGTCGTGTCCGACTCTTTGCAAGCCCATGAATTACAGCACACCAGGCCTCCCTGTCCATCACCAACTCCCAGAGTTCACTCAAACTCACATCCATCGAGGCGGTGATGCCATCTAGCCATCTCATCCTCTGTCATCCCCTTCTCCTCCTGCCCCCAATCTCTCCCAGCATCAGGGTCTTTTCCAGTGAGTCAACTCTTCACATGAGGTGGCCAAAGTATTGGAGTTTCAGCTTTAGCATCATTCCTTCCAAAGAAATCCCAGGGCTGATCGCCTTCAGAATAGACTGGTTGGATCTCCTTGCAGTCCAAGGATTCTCAAGAGTCTTCTCCAACACCACCATTCAAAAGCAGCAATTCTTCAGTGCTCAGCTTTCTTCACAGTCCAACTCTCACATCCATACATGACTACTGGAAAAACCATAGCCTTGACTAGACAGACCTTGTTGGCAAAGTAATGTCTCTGCTTTTGAATATGCTGTCTAGGTTGAGTCGTAGCTTTTCTTCCAGGAAGCAGTTTAGTTCAGTCACTCAGTCATGTCCGACTCTTTGCAACCCCATGAATCGCAGCACGCCAGGCCTCCCTGTCCATCACCAACTCCCAGAGTTCACCCAGACTCAGGTCCATCGAGTCACTGATGCCATCCAGCCATCTCATCCTCTGTCGTCCCCTTCTCCTCTTGCCCCCAGTCCCTCCCAGCATCAGAGTCTTTTCCAATGAGTCAACTCTTCACATGAGGTGGCCAAAGTACTGGAGTTTCAGCTTTAGCATCATTCCTTCCTAAGAAATCCCAGGGCTGATCTCCTTCAGAATGGACTGGTTGGATCTCCTTGCAGTCCAAGAGACTCTCAAGAGTCTTCTTCAAAACCACCGTTCAAAAGGATCAATTCTTTGGCACTCAGCTTAGCAATCATCTTTTAATTTCATGGCTGCAGTCACCATCTACAGTGATTTGAGCCTAAGAAAATAAAGTCTGTCACTGTTTCCATTGTTTCCCCATCTATTTGTCATGAAGTGATGGGACTGAATGCCATGATCTTTGTTTTTTGACTGTTGAGTTTTAAGCCAGCTTTTTCACTCTCTTCTTTCACTTTCATCAAGAGGCTCTTTAGTTCCAATTCAATTTCTGACATAAGGGTGGTGTCATATGCATGTCTGAGGTTGTTGATATTTCTCTTGGCAGTCTTGATTCCAGCTTGTGTTTCATCCAGCCCAGCATTTTGCATGATGTACCCTGCATATAAGTTAAGTAAGCAGGGTGACAGTATACAGCCTTAACATACTTCTTTCCCAGTTTGCAACCAGTCCAGTTTTCCATGTCCGGTCCTAACTGTTGCTTCTTGATGTGCATACAGATTTCTCAGGAGGCAGGTTAGGTGGTCTGGTATTCGCATCTCTTTCAGAATTTTCTACAGTTTGTTGTGATCTACACAGTCAAAGGCTTTAGCATAGTCAATAAAGCAGAAATAGATGTTTTTCTGGAACTCTCTTGTTTTTTCGATGATCCAGCGGATGTTGGCAATTTGATCTCTGGTTCCTCTGCCTTTTCTAAATCCAGCTTCAACATATGGAAGTTCTCAGTTCAAGTATTGTTGAAGCCTAGCTTGGAGAATTTTGAGCATTACTTTGCTAACGTGTGAGATGAGTACAATCATGCAGTAGTTTTATCATTCTTTGTGATTGCCTTTCTTTGGAATTGGAATGAATACTGTCCTTTTCCATTCCTGTGGCCACTGCTGTTTTCCAAAATTTGTTGGCATATTGAATGCAGCACTTTCATAGCATCATCTTTTAGAATTTGAAATAACTCAGCTGAAATTCCATCACCTCCACTAAATTTGTTCGTAGTGATGCTTCCTAAGGCCTACTTGACTTCTCACTCCAGGATGTCTGGCTCTAGGTGAGTGATCACACCATTGTGATTATCTTGGTCATGAAGATCTTTTTTGTACAGTTCTTCTGTGTATTCTTGCCACCTCTTCTTTGCTATGTATTCTTGTGTATTCTTGAAGTGGCTGTGTATTCTTGCCACTTCTTCTCTGCTATCCTCCGCTTCTAGGTCCATACCATTTCTGTCCTTTATTGTGCCCATCTTTGTATGAAATTTTCCCTTGGTATCTCTAATTTTCTTGAAGAGATCTCTAGTCTTTCCCATTCTATTGTTTTTCTGTATTTCTTTGCATTGATCACTTAGGAAGGTTTTCTTATTTAGAGGAAAAGATATACTTAAGTAACAATCAAGGGAAATATAATACAGTATAGAGTGTAGACTAGAAGTTAAATGTTTCTGAAAAAGCAATAAATTCAGGTACTGTTATATTAACTTAATTATCATCATAAGCATCAGAGTAGCTTCTGGATTCTTTTTTTTTTTTTTTTGTCTCCTCACGTTTATTTTTTATTTTTTTTTTCCTCTAATTTTATTTTATTTTTAAACTTTACATAATTGTATTAGTTTTGCCAAATATCAAAATGAATCCGCCACAGGTATACATGTGTTCCCCATCCCGAACCCTCCTCCCTCCTCCCTCCCCATACCATCCCTCTGGGCCGTCCCAGTGCACCAGCCCCAAGCATCCAGCATCATGCATCGAACCTGGACTGGCAACTCGTTTCCTACATGATATTTAACATGTTTCATTGCCATTCTCCCAAATCTTCCCACCCTCTCCCTCTCCCACAGAGTCCATAAGACTGTTCTATACATCAGTGTCTCTTTTGCTGTCTCGCATAATCGGTTATTGTTACCATCTTTCTAAATTCCATATATATGCGTTAGTATACTGTATTTATGTTTTTCCTTCTGGCTTACTTCACTCTGTATAATAGGCTCCAGTTTCATCCACCTCATTAGAACTGATTCAAATGTATTCTTTTTAATGGCTGAGTAATACTCCATTGTGTATATGTACCACAGCTTTCTTATCCATTCATCTGCTGATGGACATCTAGGTTGCTTCCATGTCTTGGCTATTATAAACAGTGCTGCGATGAACATTGGGGTACACGTGTCTCTTTCCCTTCTGGTTTCCTCAGTGTGTATGCCCAGCAGTGGGGTTGCTGGATCATAAGGCAGTTCTATTTCCAGTTTTTTAAGGAATCTCCACACTGTTCTCCATAGTGGCTGTACCAGTTTGCATTCCCACCAACAGTGTAAAAGGGTTCCCTTTTCTCCACACCCTCTCCAGCATTTATTATTTGTAGACTTTTGGATCGCAGCCATTCTGACTGGTGTGAAATGGTACCTCATAGTGGTTTTGATTTGCATTTCTCTGATAATGAGTGATGTTGAGCATCTTTTCATGTGTTTGTTAGCCATCTGTATGTCTTTTTTGGAGAAATGTCTATTTAGTTCTTTGGCCCATTTTTTGATTGGGTCGTTTATTTTTCTGGAGTTGAGCTGTAGGAGTTGCTTGTATATTTTTGAGATTAGTTGTTTGTCGGTTGCTTCATTTGCTATTATTTTCTCCCATTCTGAAGGGTGTCTTTTCACCTTGCTAATAGTTTCCTTTGATGTGCAGAAGCTTTTAAGGTTAATTAGGTCCCATTTGTGTATTTTTGCTTTTATTTGCAATATTCTGGGAGGTGGGTCATAGAGGATCCTGCTGTGATGTATGTCGGAGAGTGTTTTGCCTATGTTCTCCTCTAGGAGTTTTATAGTTTCTGGTCTTACGTTTAGATCTTTAATCCATTTTGAGTTTATTTTTGTGTATGGTGTTAGAAAGTGGTCCAGTTTCATTCTTTTACAAGTGGTTGACCAGATTTCCCAGCACCACTTGTTAAAGAGATTGTCTCTAATCCATTGTATATTCTTGCCTCCTTTGTCGAAGATAAGGTGTCCATATGTGTGTGGATTTATCTCTGGGCTTTCTATTTTATTCCATTGATCAATATTTCTGTCTTTGTGCCAGTACCATACTGTCTTGATAACTGTGGCTTTGTAGTAGAGCCTGAAGTCAGGTAGGTTGATTCCTCCAGTTCCATTCTTCTTTCTCAAGATCGCTTTGGCTATTCGAGGTTTTTTGTATTTCCATACAAATTGTGAAATTATTTGTTCTAGCTCTGTGAAGAATACTGTTGGTAGCTTGATACGGATTGCGTTGAATCTATAAATTGCTTTGGGTAGTATACTCATTTTCACTATATTGATTCTTCCAATCCATGAACATGGTATATTTCTCCATCTATTAGTGTCCTCTTTGATTTCTTTCACCAGTGTTTTATAGTTTTTATATATAGGTCTTTAGTTTCTTTAGGTAGATATATTCCTAAGTATTTTATTCTTTCCGTTGCAATGGTGAATGGAATTGTTTCCTTAATTTCTCTTTCTGTTTTCTCATTATTAGTATATAGGAATGCAAGGGATTTCTGTGTGTTGATTTTATATCCTGCAACTTTACTGTAGTCATTGATTATTTCTAGTAATTTTCTGGTGGATTCTTTAGGGTTTTCTATATGTAGAGGATCATGTCATCTGCAAATAGTGAGAGTTTTACTTCTTCTTTTCCAATTTGATTCCTTTTATTTCTTTTTCTGCTCTGATTGCTGTGGCCAAAACTTCCAAAACTATGTTGAATAGTAATGGTGAAAGTGGGCACCCTTGTCTTGTTCCTGACTTTAGAGGAAATGCTTTCAATTTTTCACCATTGAGGATAATGTTTGCTGTGGGTTTGTCATATATAGCTTTTATTATGTTGAGGTATCTTCCTTCTATTCCTGCTTTCTGGAGAGTTTTATCATAAATGGATGTTGAATTTTGTCAAAGGCTTTCTCTGCATCTATTGAGATAATCATATGGTTTTTATTTTTCAATTTGTTAATGTGGTGTATTACATTGATTGATTTGCGGATATTGAAGAATCCTTGCATCCCTGGGATAAAGCCCACTTGATCATGGTGTATGATCTTTTTAATGTGTTGTTGGATTCTGATTGCTAGAATTTTGTTAAGGATTTTTGCATCTATGTTCATCAGTGATATTGGCCTGTAGTTTTTTTTTTTTTTGTGGGATCTTTGTCAGGTTTTGGTATTAGGGTGATGGTGGCCTCATAGAATGAGTTTGGAAGTTTACCTTCCTCTGCAATTTTCTGGAAGAGTTTGAGCAGGATAGGTGTCAGCTCTTCTCTAAATTTTTGGTAGAATTCAGCTGTGAAGCCGTCTGGACCGGGCTTTTGTTTGCTGGAAGATTTTTGATTACAGTTTCAATTTCCCTGCTTGTGATGGGTCTGTTAAGATTTTCTATTTCTTCCTGGTCCAGTTTTGGAAAGTTGTACTTTTCTAAGAATTTGTCCATTTCTTCCACGTTGTCCATTTTATTGGCATATAATTGCTGATAGTATTCTCTTATGATCCTTTGTATTTCTGTGTTGTCTGTTGTGATCTCTCCATTTTCGTTTCTAATTTTGTTGATTTGATTTTTTCTCCTTTGTTTCTTGATGAGTCTGGCTAATGTTTGGTCAATTTTATTTATCCTTTCAAAGAACCAGCTTTTGGTTTTGTTTATTTTTGCTATGGTCTCTTGTTTCTTTTGTATTTATTTCTGCTCTAATTTTTAAGATTTCTTTCCTTCTACTAACCCTGGGGATCTTCATTTCTTCCTTTTCTAGTTGCTTTAGGTGTAGAGTTAGGTTATTTATTTGACTTTTTTTCTTGTTTCTTGAGGTGTGCCTGTATTGCTATGAACTTTCCCCTTAGGACTGCTTTTACCGTGTCCCACAGGTTTGGGGTTGTTGTGTTTTCATTTTCATTCGTTTCTATGCAAATTTTGATTTCTTTTTGATTTCTTCTGTGATTTGTTGGTTATTCAGCAGCGTGTTGTTCAGCCTCCATATGTTGGAATTTTTAATAGTTTTTCTCCTGTAATTGAGGTCTAATCTTACTGCATTGTGGTCAGAAAAAATGCTTGGAATGATTTCTATTTTTTTGAATTTACCAAGGCTAGCTTTTTACGGCCCAGCATGTGATCTATCCTGGAGAAGGTTCCATGTGCGCTTGAGAAAAAGGTGAAATTCATTGTTTTGGGATGAAATGATCTATAGATATCAATTAGGTCTAACTGGTCTATTGTATCGTTTAAAGTTTGTGTTTCCTTGTTAATTTTCTGTTTAGTTGATCTATCCATAGGTGTAAGTGGGGTATTAAAGTCTCCCACTATTATTGTGTTATTGTTAATTTCTCCTTTCATACTTGTTAGCATTTGTCTTACGTACTGTGGTGCTCCGTGTTGGGTGCATATATATTTATAATTGTTATATCTTCTTCTTGGATTGATCCTTTGATCATTATGTAGTGACCTTCTTTGTCTTTTTCACAGCCTTTGTTTTAAAGTCTATTTTATCTGATATGAGTATTGCTACTCCTGCTTTCTTTTGGTCCCTATTTGCATGGAAAATCTTTTTCCAGCCCTTCACTTTCAGTCTGTCTGTGTCCCTGTTTTGAGGTGGGTCTCTTGTAGACAACATATGTAGGGGTCTTGTTTTTGTATCCATTCAGCCAGTCTTTGTCTTTTTGGTTGGGGCATTCAACCCATTTACATTTAAGGTAATTACTGATAAGTATGTTCCCGTTGCCATTTACTTTATTGTTTTGGGTTGAGTTTATACACCGTTTTTGTGTTTCCTGTCTAGAGAATATCCTTTAGTATTTGTTGGAGAGCTGGTTTGGTGGTGCTGAATTCTCTCAGCTTTTGCTTGTCTGAAAAGCTTTTGATTTTCTCCTTCATACTTGAATGAGATCCTTGCTGGGTACAATAATCTGGGCTGTAGGTTATTTTCTTTCATCATTTTAAGTATGTCTTGCCATTCCCTCCTGGCTTGAAGAGTTTCTATTGAAAGATCAGCTGTTATCCTTATGGGAATTCCCTTGTGTGTTATTTGTTGTTTTTCCCTTGCTGCTTTTAATATTTGTTCTTAGTGTTTGATCTTTGTTAATTTGATTAATATGTGTCTTGGGGTGTTTCTCCTTGGGTTTATCCTGTTTGGTACTCTCTGGGTTTCTTGGACTTGGGTGATTATTTCCTTCCCCATTTTAGGAAGTTTTCCACTATTATCTCCTCAAGTATTTTCTCATGGTCTTTCTTTTTGTCTTCTTCTTCTAGAACCCTATGATTGAATGTTGTAGCGTTTAATATTGTCCTGGAGGTCTCTGAGATTGTCCTCATTTCTTTTAATTTGTTTTTCTTTTATCCTCTCTGATTCATTTATTTCTACCATTCTATCTTCTAATTCACTAATCCTGTCTTCTGCCTCTGTTATTCTACTATTTGTTGCCTCCAGAGTGTTTTTAATTTCACTTATTGCATTATTCATTATATATTGACTCTTTTTTTTATTTCTTCTAGGTCCTTGTTAAACCTTTCTTGCATCTTCTCAATCCTTGTCTCCAGGCTATTTATCTGTGATTCCATTTTAGTTTCAAGATTTTGGATCAATTTCACTATCATTATTCGAATTCTTTATCAGGTAGATTCCCTATCTCTTCCTCTTTTGTTTGGTTTGGTGGGCATTTATCCTGTTCCTTTATCTGCTGAGTATTCCTCTGTCTCTTCATCTTGTTTAAATTGCTGAGTTTGGGGTGTCCTTTCTGTATTCTGGCAGTTTGTGGAGTTCTCTTTATTGTGGCGTTTCCTCACTGTGTGTGGGTTTGTACAGGTGGCTTGTCAAGGTTTCCTGGTTAGGGAAGCTTGTGTCGGTGTTCTGGTGGGTGGAGCTGTATTTCTTCTCTCTGGAGTGCAATGAAATGTTCAGTAATGATTTATGAGATGTCTATAGTTTTGGGGTGACTTTGGGCAGCCTGTATCTTGAAGCTCAGGGCTGTGTTCCTTTGTTGCTGGAGAATTTGCTTGGTATGTCTTGCCCTGGAACTTATTGGCCCTTGTGTGGTGCTTGGTTTCAGTGTGGGTATGGAGGCATTTGATGAGCTCCTGTCAATGAATGTTCCTTGAGTCAGGAGTTCCCTGGAGTCAGGGTTTGGACTTAAGTCTCCTGCTTCCGATTATCGGTCTTATTTTTACAGTAGTTTCAAAACGTCTCCTTCTATACAACACCATTGATAAAACATCTACATTAAAGATGATAAGTTTCTCTACAGTGAGGGTCACTCAGAGAGGTTCACAGGGTTACATGGAGAAGAGAAGAGGGGAGGAGGGAGTTAGAGGTGACCCAAATGAGATGAGGTGAATCAATAGTGGAGAGAGTGGGCTAGCCAGTAGTCACTTCCTTATGTGCACTCCACAACTGGACCACTCAGAGATGTTCACGGGGTTATACAGAGAAGAGAAGAAGGAGGAAGGTAACAGAGGTGGCCAGAAGGATAAAAGGGGGGAATGAAAAGGAGGGAGACAGATCCAGCCAGTAATCGGTTCCCTAAGTGTTCTCCACCGTCTGGAACACACAGAAATTCACAGAGTTGGGTAGAGTAGAGAGGGGTTAGGGAGGAGACACAGGCGACCTGGTGGAGAAAAAGGAGGGTCCAAAGGGAGAGAGAGCAGTCAAGCCAGTAATCTCACCCCTAGTGAAAAATGGGTCCTGAAGATTGGGTCCTAAAAGGTACAAAATTGGTGACAAATACATAAAAGCAAAATTAAAAATCTAGAGTAGAGTTTGGAATTTCAAAAAATACGACGTTAAAAAAAAAGAAGAAGGAAAAGAAAGAGAGAAAGAACGAACAAACAAAAACAAAACAAGGTCATGAAAATTATAAAGAAAGTACAGTACACAATTGATAACTAATACCAGAAAGCGAAAATTAAAAATCTAGAGTAGAGTTTGGAATTTCAAAAATACGATGTTAAAGAAGAGAAGAAGGAAAAGAAAGAGAAAAAACGAACAAACAAAAACAAACAAGGTCATGAAAATTATAAAGAAAGTACAGGTACAAAATTGATAACTAATACCAGAAAGCAAAAATTAAAAATCTAGAGTAGAGTTTGGAATTTCAAAATACAATGTTAAAAAAAAAAAAAGAAGAAAAAAAAATAAAGAGAGAAAACAAACAAACAAATACTTAACAATGTCACAAAAATTATAAAGAAAATACAGGTACAAAATTGATATCAAATACCAAAAAGCATAAATTAAAAATCTAGAGTAAAGTTTGGAATTTCAGATATACAATGTTATATAAAAGAAGAAGAGAAAGAAACAGAAGAAGAAAAAAAAAAAAGTCACAGAAATTATATAAAAAAAACTATAGGTACAAAATTGATAACATATACCAAAAAAGCTTAAAATTAAAAATCTAGAGTAGAGTTTGGAATTTCAAAAATACAATGCTAAAGAAAAGAAGAAAAAAAAAAAAAAAAAAAAAAAAAAACCAAGGTCAAAAAATTATAAAATATATATATATGAAGTTTGCTAAAGAAGAAAAAAAATAGGGTCTTTTTTTTTTTTTTTTTGCAAAGTAATAGGTTATAAAAGTGAAAATTAAAGGAACAATAGAGGACTTAAAATTTTTTTTTTTTTTTAATTAAAAAAAATAGAAAGAATGATCGTAAAAATAATAAAAATATATCTAGGACTTTTTTTTTTTTTTTTTTGTGGGTGTTGTGGGTTCAGTTCATTTTTGGCTAGTTCCTTGGTCAGATTTCTATTTCTCAAGATCTATAGGCCCCTTCCTATGTAGTCCGTAGTAACCACAGGGTTTTGATCTATTGCCTGTAGCTTCCAAGGCGTTTCCCTCTGTTATATCTTCTTCTGTTTGCTAGTCTCTTCAGTATCTGGTTTCCGCCCTGACTCAAAGGGCACGGTGGAGGACACTTTTTTTTTTTTTTTTTTTAGGCTTACTTGTTCAGTCGCGCTGTGTGGAGGGAGGGAGGAATGCTCCTTTCGAAGAGTTGGGTTGCTTTTCTGGGTGCCTGATGTCCTCTGCCGGCATTCAGAAGTTGTTTTTGTGGAATTTACTCGACGTTTAAATGCTCTTTTGATGAATTTGTGGGGGAGAAAGTGTTCTCCCCGTCCTACTCCTCCGCCATCTTGGCTCCTCCCCTCTGGATTCTCTTTATTTAGTTTCATCATGTTATATATTCCAGTGAGAAATAATTTATTGATTATTTTGGTAAAAATTTTGAGTGTGATATTAAGTTTTTGTGTCACATAAATGAGGTGTGTGTCATATAAAATCTCATTTAATTGCTGTACACAGTGTTTTGTAGTGTAGCAGTCTTTTATTACATTTATTCCCTAAGTATTTTATCTTATTATAAATTCTTTAAATTTGATTTTCCAATTGTGTGATGCTTGTACATAAAAACACAATTGATTTTTGTATATTCACTTGTATCCTGTGACTTTGCTAAACTTTTTATTGTTTTGTAAATTCCTTGGGATTTTCTGTTTGGAACATTATATTGTCTTTGAATACTGCCAATTTTTACCTCTTCCTATTTGATAAAAGTGGAAAAGCAATGGAAGCAGTGACAGCTTTTATTTTCTTGGATTCTGAAATCACTGAGGATGGTACCGCAACCATGAAATTAAAAGATGCTTGCTCCTTAGAAAGAAAACTGTGATGAACCTAGACAACGTATTATAAAGCAGAGAGATCATTTCCCAACAAATGTCCATACAGTCAAAGCTATGTTTTTTCCAGTCTTCATGTATGGATGTGAGAGTTGGACCATAAAGAAGGCTGAGTGCTAAAGAATTGATGCTTTCTAATTGTGGTGCTGGAGAAGACTCTTGAGAGTCCCTCAGACAACAATGAGATCAAACCAGTCAATCCTAAAGGAAATCAATGCTAAATATTCATTGGAAGAACTGTTGCTGAAGCTCCAGTACTTTGGCCACGTGATACAAAGAGCCTGACTCATTGGAAAGGACCCTGATGCTGGGAAAGAGCTAAAGCAAAAAGAGAAGGGGGCAACAAAGCATGAGATGGTTAAATAGTATCACCAAATCAATGGATAGGAATTTGAGCAAACTCCAGCAGATAATGGAGGACAGAGGAGCCTCCATTAGTCCATGGTTTGCAAAGAGTGAGACACTACTTAGCGACTAAACAGCAAAACCAAATTTGATAATTGTATCTTTAATTTCTTTTTCTTACTTTATCAAACAGGTAGAGTTATGCCATCTTTGAACTTCAATAAATGAAATAAATTAGCTGTATATTCATCTACATTTTATTCTTTTACCCATTACTATTGTGTTGAAGTCTTGATTGTTCCTTCTTAGTACTTTATGACATTTTAATGTATAACTATGTTCAGGTTTATCCATTCTACTGTTAATGGGTGTGTGCATTTTCAGTTTAATGGTGTTATGAGTAGTCCTTCTATGAACAATATAGTACAATGTCTTTTAGTGAATATATATATATATATATATACACACACACACACACACTTCTGTTGAGTTTATACCTCAGAGTGGACTTACTGAGTCATAGACTACTAATGTAATCTTCTCCATTCTTTTGGGCTCATGAATACTTACCAAGTGTTTAATTTTCTTATTAAACCAGAAATCTGTCATAGTCTTCTCTTTCAATTCTCTGCTCCTGCTCATCTGGACTTGGATCAGAAAACACGTGTGGGCTCTTTGCCCGGCTAACCCCAAAAAGGGATACATGACCCCATCTCTTTCTGGCTTCTTTCCACCTACTTTGTTGCCATCTCATAGATTATAAGCACAGGTGCTGCCCTTGGCTCCCAAAACTTTATCCCTCAAAAGTCTCCTGATTCTACTTTTCCTCCTTCTAGTTTGTGTCTTTAGGTGTTTATTCAGAGAGAGAAATATTCCTACTACAAAGTCAGTCTACTTTGTGTGAAAGTGGAAGTGTTAGTTGCTCAGCTGTGTCCGATTCTTTTGCCATCTCATGGACTATATCCTGCCAGGCTCCTCTGTCTATGGAATTCTACAGGCAAGAAAACTGGAGTGGGTAGCCATTCATTTCTGCAGGGGATCTTCCAACCCAGATATTGAACCTGGGTCTCCCATACTGTAGGCAGATTCTTTACCATATGAGCCACCAGGGAAGCCCATAACCAAACTAAAATGCATGCCTTCTTGACAGTCTTGAGCATTTCAAATACATAAATGGTTAGAGAGGGAGAAATCCTCACCCTAATCTTGGATTCAGGTTGCTTCCTTGCTGTTTGCATGTAGCTGATCCTGTGTAGAGGGAAAGCAGAGGGCTGAAATAGCTTTCAAATTGAAGGCAGTAGAGGATTTCAGGGAAGATCCTTGCCAGAACTAAGACTTGAGAATTACTGGAAGAGTTCATTACCCCTACTTCATCTATTAACTTTTTAAGAATAATTGAAAAGTTGGCCAAAATGAAGATATCTGTCACCTTACAAAAGTGTCTTTAAAATTTTGGTGACTATTATATTTTTAAAAGTGAAATCAGAATTCCAATTATAAAGTATACAAAGCTCTTAGAAATAGTTCCCTGTTGTGAACTAAAAAATACTTAAATAATCTGATTTTCAATTTCACATTTTCATATTTCATAGATCCTGAAAAATGATATGTAGAATTTTTAAGTAGGTTTTGAACTAAGGAAGACCTAAAATTTGGTTGTGATATTACTATTTACCAGCTGGGGGCTTCATATATTATTTAGCCTCTTAGCCTCATTTCTATATGTATGAAATGGAGATAATAAAGCCTATTAATATTATAGAGTTGTTGTCAGTCTCATATGAAGCCTATTAATATTATAGAGTTGTTGTCAGTCTCATATGAGATCAGGTAAAATGGCCAGCACTGTTCCTGTTATATATCAAGCCTGCCAAGGATTTTCTGTTTTTATTTCAAGAATGGTACCAGGTTACATTTTGTTTGCTTTTCAAATTCAATTATCTACATAGGGCAACAAAAGAAATAAAAATAGTTAAAACTATTTATGAGCAAAGTTGATAACAGAAAGGAAAACTGAAATATTTTAGCCATGGAACATTTATAAGTAATACATGTTCATGAACTTAAAGGGAAGCTTTGAGTTGGGATATAGCATTTATTTGGCTATTACAAAAATATCTCTTTCATGACACGCAGTGAAAACAATGCACTCGTGACCAATCACTTTAAATATTTATAGAAAGTTTAGTGGAGGAAGTGAGCTAAACCAAGGAGGGGGTTTTCCTGGAGACGGCAAAAGGATGTTTCGAAGCCATGCCAGTGTCCCTCTGCCCTGAGAAGGATGGTCAGCTAATCATGTACTTTTGCTTCTCCAGGGAGAAGTTGGCTGTGGCCCGACTGCAGAGAGAAGTTGCCCAGAGAAGAAGTGAAGGGGCCATGGTAAGTCCTGGCTGGTCTGTTCCAATTCCCAACCTCCCTTCCAGAGGTCTCTGGCTTGAAAGGCATTTTGTCTCATTAAGGATTTCAAAGGAAAATATTTGCTTGCAGCAAACTGAATGCTACATTGGTAAATAAT
The DNA here is from genome assembly GCF_027580195.1 of Bos mutus. Classification (NCBI taxonomy): domain Eukaryota; kingdom Metazoa; phylum Chordata; class Mammalia; order Artiodactyla; family Bovidae; genus Bos; species Bos mutus. The sequence continues at coordinate 71,590,143 of NC_091618.1, read as the reverse complement.
ATGTTTATAATGCAGTTTAAACAGATCTGCCATTTGCTGAGAGAGCAGGAAAGATTAATTGGGAAAAATAACTCTTTGAGGGCTTTAAGGAGGATGTTAAAATGTTCAAAAGTCGTTGGCTTTATTTCCTAAAGGTCTATTAAATGCCTAGGCTTCCAGCTGGGAGCACAGTACCCCTAAAGGAGCAATCTCAGATTCTCAGATAAGGAGAGTGCAGTTTAATTCAAGCCTCTCAGTGCTACAAACCTGGAAAAAAAAAAAACAAAACAAAAAACAACAACCTCAGAAACAAAAGAAAAGAACAGATGTTTGCTAATGTAATTGTCTTTTACCCTCTTCTTTCTCTGAACTCTTTGCGGTGTATTTCTCCCTGTCCATTTCAGTATGTGCTACTTAGGAAACTGATGTTTCCTTGTGTTTTGAATTGTACTAAAAATCAATATAGGTGTTTTGGTCCAGGCAGCTTCATTTTATAGACTTTCTTTGCCAAAGTAGCTGCCTGTGTGTCCCTCTAAAATCAGAGACAACTGTTGGGGGACCTGGAAAATGGACTTATGTGGATTAACTGCTGCTGTTACCTCTGAGAATAGAAATCTGACACCAGATTTTTTCCCCACACTGATAACAAAACAGTGGCATGTGTTCAATTTCTCAGCCAATGGTTTTTTTTAAAAAAAGAGAAGCCACACATTTTTAAACCCTGAAAGCTGCTTCCATTTGATTTCATGAGAGTTAATTGGCAATTCATTTGCTGAAAAGAGTAAGAAACTTGTAAAATAAACTGGCCTTGAACTTCTCTCCAGAGGGCAGGCAAAGGTCTTGAACAAGAGGCTGAATGTTCAGTGGGTTCTGGAAGTTTTGGTGGCCCTTGAACATACTAAAATACTCAGGGAGGTGATCACATTGCTTGCTCTGGTAGTGATCTCAAGGCAAAGAGAATCTTGACTGTTCAAACAATATGATCTCTGAACAATGATACAGGAATGAGTTGGAGAAAATGAAAATTTAGTTACATGGTGAATTGAAAACGTTCAATCTGGACTTACGCTGCATTGCACAATGTTTCTCAGCTAGGTCATTCTGTAATAGTTCCATCTTTGTTCAGGCTGGCTCCTGTTCAGCACTTCTTCAGCTATGTTCAAAGTGAAGGTGAAGCAGTGACAGCTTTTCTAGGCCTGTTTCTTCATCTTTAAAATGAGGAGGCTGGGATTGTACGATTCCATTAGCTTAGTGAATCATGTGAATGAGCATTTGCTCATGTGAAGTTTTTGTAATGAGAAGGTTTTTCTGGTATATTATTTAAGCTCATAAGATCAGACACCTAAAGAATTTATCTTTCTGAATCTGACAGTGAATGAACCTGGGTTGAAATTGTCTCAGATAACTGTCTAGTTTTTTTGTAAAACTAAGACCCCTTTTAAAACATTATAGAGGTTATTCTTCAGTGTAGGAAATACCCAGAGAATGAGTTCAGTTCAATCACTCAGTCGTGTCCGACTCTTTGCGACCCCATGGATTGTAGCACGCCACGCTTCCCTGTCCATCACCAACTCCCGGAGCTTACTCAGACTCATGTCTGTTGAGTCGGTGATGCCATCCAACCATCTCATCTTCTGTCATCCCCTTCTCCTCCTGCCTTCAATCTATCGCAGTATCAGGGTTTTTTTCCAGTTCTTCGCATCAGGTGGCCAAAGTATTGGAGCTTCAGCTTCAGCATCAGTCCATCCAATGAATATTCAGTACTGATTTCCTTTAGGATTGACTGGTTTGATCTTCCTGCAGTCTGAGGGACTCTCAAGAGTCTTCTCCAACACCACAGTTGAAAAGCATCAATTCTTCAGTGCTCAACTTTCTTTATAGTCCATCTCTCACATCCATACATAACTACTGGAAAAATCATAGCTTTGACTAGACGAGCCTTTGTTGCCAAAGTAATGTCTCTGCTTTTTAATATGCTGTCTAGATTGGTCATAGCTTTTCTTCCAAGGAGCAAGCGTCTTTTAATTTTAAGGCTTCAGTCACCACCTGCAGTGGTTTTGGAGCCCAACAAATAAAAGATTACTCTGGTTGCTCAAAAGGCAACTTTAAAGAAGTTACCTGTGATTTATTACTCTTATTTAAATAATATTATTGAAAAATCACATTTATGTATTGATTGATGTAGCCAATAAATTATGGAGCACCTAACCCTTATCCTACCCAGCTCTATTATAGGCCCTGGGGAAGTATTGGTGGGAAAACAAGCAAATAGGTACATATCTGAGAGCATACATTCTAGTAGTTGGAGAACAGCAGTTTAATGGAATTACTGATAGATGGTGGAAGCAGCTATGAAAAAACAAGATCAGGGTAGAGAAAAGTAGCATGCCAGAGGATCAGTATGAGTGTTCTTAGTGGTGTATCACTGAAAAGTTAGCATGTGAGCAACATTTGAGGAGGGAAAGGAGTGAACCATGGTGGTATCTGCTGGGGGAGAATGTTCCTAGTGGGTACGTGAGTGAGTACAAAGGCCTGGATTGCTTGAAGAACAGCATGGAGGAGCAGGGTGTCTAGAGGGCAGTGAGGGAGAGGCTGATGGTAGAACAGGAATCAGAGAAGTGATGGAGGCAGAGGGGTACATCCTGAGCATTCCCAGAGATCTCTGGCTCATGCCCTGAGTGATGGGACCCATTGGCAGGCTTTGAGTGAGTGCCTTATCCAATCTGATTTACTACTATTCATGTGATATTTCCCCTATTCCACAGTTTGTCACATCTCAATGCTTTAGAGACACCTAAACCCTGATTTTTATTAATGTTCTTTATTTCGCTTTTTCTCAGTATTTCCCCCCCTCTCCTTACCTAGTCAACCTCCTCTGAGTTTTCGACTTAATTACATGCTTCAGCTTTTTTGCTCCTAGGATTCATTTATTTCTGAAGTCCTGATTCTCTCAGTATCTGACAGCTCCTAAAACCAGGCAGTTCTATTAATCCTCTAAATTTAATTCTTGCTGTTAAAGTCCAGAACTTTTGTCACTTCTGTAGCAGAAATGAAGACAGTTCATTACAGCCAGATCACCTTACGTTTTTAAAGAATAATACTTACGGTATTCTGTAAGTATTCTGTAAGTATGAAAGGAAAAATGTTATTAAAAAAGTTACATAAGTTGTATTTTCAAAAAATAGTATAATCAAGGCTAATAATTGTTTTTAAAATCATCAGTGAACCTCTAAAAATCAAAGCAAACCTGTGAACTAGTTATAATGCAAAACATGCCCTTTTAAAAATTTGACTATGCAATAAATCTTTTTCCTTATGAGTTTTAAGGTGGTAACAAAGGCATCATTTTTGAGAGTTTGCTTCTATTTTTTAACACACTATTTATTTCGGCATAATTTTAGACTTCCAAGATGTTGCACACCTACAGGCCCTTCAACCAGGTTTCTAGTGTTAATACTTACATGACTATAGGATAATGATCAAAACTGAGACATTAACACTGACATGTTACTACTAAGTTCCAGATTCTATTGGAATTTTACCAGTTTTTCCAATAATGTCCCCTTTCTGATTTAGGATTCATTTCAAGGTATTACATTGCATGTAGAAAGATTTTTTTTCTGATGGCTGATTGACACATATGTGGAAATCAGAGGAATATAAACATGGGAATAAGGCAGGTCTGGATTCAAAGTACAGTTCCACCAGTAGTTAACTATGTAACTTGGACATATTTCTTTATGGGTTTTTAACAATTCTGTCTGTGCTTTTGTTCTGTTAACTCAGGTCTTTATTTGGCAAAGCTGTCTTTCAGCATATTAGACACTTCCTGTTTGTTTCTTTGTTCTTTATTCATTCTTCCATAAAATAACTATTGCAATTGTTTTCATACCTACCTTTCATCATTTTTTCACAAACTACTATAAGGTCATGTTCCTCTTTATTCTGGGGAGTTGTGTTTCAGCCTGTGTTCCCTATCTCTGACTCAATTTACTGCCAGATCGATTCTGTCTGTAAGACTTTGATGTCATCTTAAATGTTGTTATATGTAAGAAAGCTCTTTCCATTCCAAGAATTTAAAAATATTCATCCCATTCTCTTCTTGAATGTACATAGTTTTTATTTTTCTGTATGTAAATCTTTGCATATGCTAGGTGGAATTACATTGTTGTGAGGTAGGGATCAAAATGAGTGTTTTTCCAGATTAATTGTTCAGTAAATGATGTTGGGAAATTAGGCAGTATCGAAACTCCAGTACTTTGGCCACCTCATGCGAAGAGTTGACTCATTGGAAAAGACTCTGATGCTGGGAGGGATTGGGGGCAGGAGGAGAAGGGGACGACAGAGGGTGAGATGGCTGGATGGCATCACTGACTCGATGGACGTGAGTCTGGGTGAACTCCAGGAGTTGGTGATGGACAGGGAGGCCCGGCGTGCTGCGATTCATGTGGTTGCAGAGTCGGACACGACTGAGCAACTAAACTGAACTGAACTGCACTTTTGCTGTCATATTTATTATTTTCCGAATCCAGTCTCAATCTATCTGCATCAATTACTGTACCATTTATTTTTTCTATTAACCTTTGTCTAGTCTTCAGTTCAGTTGCTTAGTCCTGTCTGACTCTTTGTGACCCCATCGACTGCAGCACGCCAGGCCTCCCTGTCCATCACCAGCTGTCAGAGTTTACTCAAACTTATGTCCATTGAGTTGGTGATACCATCCAACCATCTAATCCTCTGTCATCCCCTTCTTCTCCCACCTTCAGTCTTTCCCAGCATCAGGGTTTTTTCCAATGAGTCAGTTCTTTGCATCAGGTGGCCAAAGTATTGGAGTTTCAGCTTCAGTATCAGTCCTTCCAGTGAATATTCAGGACTGATTTCCTTTAGGATGGACTGGTTGGTTCTTCTTGCAGTCCACGGGACTCTCAAGAATCTTCTCCAACACCACAGTTCAAAAACATCAATTCTTTGGCACTCAGCTTTCTTTATAGTACAACTCTCACATCCATACATGACTACTGGAAAAACCATAGCCTTTACTAGATGGACCTTACACTAGCCTAAATTTTTTTTTCTAAATAGTTTTAATTACTAGAAATTTATAGTCTAATATTTTATAGACTGAGTTGTTTCTGATTAATTTTTTTCTCCAAGTTTATAAAATATAACTTTATTTATTGAATAACAGTTCGGGTTCATGAGTTAAAAATAAGTGTTTGGATTTTTTAAAAATAGCAAAATTGTTTGTATACATGCTTATGACAGAATAACATCTTAAAGACTTTTTCAAAATGACATGAAAAAAGCTTAATATGTTCATTTTCTACATTTATGTTAAAGAGTTTTAAAAGAATATCTCTTCTATCAATGAGTTTGTTTTTTATTAATATCTGTAGAACACTAATATTCTACCAAATATAATTTTAAAAATGCTTGGGTTAGTTATGCAAAGTTATCCACACTGTATGGCTCCTTTTCATCCCATTGAGTAATTTCTAATTGGAGAAAAAGAAAAATACCAGTTTTTGATTACTCATCTCAAGACACTAAGGAAACATTGTATCCCCATTTACCCTGTTGCTCATCGCTCTTTTTCTTTCATCTACATGGATATTCAAACACTGACTGGGTGTCCGTTGTGTACCATCAGCTGAATTTGAAACCATATCCCCTTGTTTTTTGCATAATTAACATCTAAGGAATAACTATCAGTGATTAGGATATTTTCAGTCATCTCAGGAATTTAAGAAAAAAGAACGTTGGGGGCGATAGGGAGGTCAGAATCCTTGGCCCCTCTGTGACATCCTTGCTGGAGGATGAGGCAAATTTAAGTCGGCAGAAACCCTCACCAGATCTTATTCAGTGCCACAGTATGAGGCACTAGCTGTGGTGCTGATACTGGAATTGGCTGAATTCACTGATACAAAAACACATAAAAGAAACTTCGTGCCTGTGGATTCACAGTTTCTAGGGGTTTTTTGTTTATAGATAAATAAAGGGATCTGCAGGGATCTCTTTTTTAAATATCTACATGGTTTTTGAGAGCTTTAGTGCTAGTCTTATTTTTAACATGTCGATTCCCTGCCCTCTACAGTGTGTGAGTTTACTTTGCCTCTTAGTTATTCACAGAAAGCAAAAATCACAGTGTTAAATAACTGTGACTTAAACAAGAAGAGATCATTTCTTTAAAAAAAAAAAAAACTTTTTCTTTTATATTGGAGTATAGCTGATTAACAATGTTGTGATGGTTACAGGTGGATAGCAAGGGACTCAGATGTGCATATACCTGTATCCATTCTCCCCCCAAATCTCCTCCCATCCAGGCTGCCACATAACATTGAGCAGGGAAGAGATAATTTCTTTTAATTTAAGAGTCATATGTAAAAATAGGAACATTGCACACAACCCAGGTGAACAGTGCTTTGATGAATGGCCAGGACTGCGACCAGTGCATCTTTCATCTTTCCCTGCCTGCCCAGCAGTATTGTCTGGCTTCTGATAGACAAGAGGGCAGCCAAGAGTTTGGAAACCCAGAAGGAAGAGGGCCTGGAGCTGTAGTACTAAAATGTCAATTCCTGCTGCTAGACTTCTTGGGGTCAGGTGTTTGGTTTTGGTGTTTGTGTTGCTGTTCACAACACAGTGGATAATATAACTGATTTTCTAACTGCTAGTAGTCAAATAGCAGTGGGCTTCCCTGATAACTCAGTTGGTAAAGAATCTGCCTGCAAAGCAGGAGACCCTGGTTTGATTCCTGGGTCAGGACAATCTGCTGGAGAAGGGATTGGCTACCCACTCCAGTATTCTTGGGCTTCCCTGGTGGCTCAGCTGGTAAAGAATCTGCCCACAATGCGGAAGACCTGGGTTTGATCCCTGGGTTGAGAAGATCCCCTGGAGAAGGGAAAGACTACCCACTCCAGTATTCTGGCCTGGGAATTCCATGGACTATACAGTCCATGGGTTTCAAAGAGTCAGAAACAACTGAGCAGCTTTCACTTTCACATCAAGTCAAACAAGAGGGGTTAAGATTATAGGGTGAATTAACTTTCTTGTGTTTCTTTTTTTTTTTTTTTTTTAGACAAAACTGACATACATCATTGTATTAGTTTGAGGTATCCACCATAATGGTTCAATATATGAATTTACCAGTTTCCCCTGCTGTCTGAAAGTCGATAATTCCTATGAAATCCTTGGTAAGCTGAATGGTGTAAAACTAGAAGCAATTACCTTTTTTGTAATAGTGAAAGTCCTCTATGAATTTCTTTTGGTTGGCAAAAACGGTATAAATATAGGTCTTTCATAAAAGTGAAGTCATGCAAAGTAAACTTTCAAAAAGTGGTTTCTACCTATATATTGCAGTATGATCACCTCAATAAGTCTAGTTAATATTCATCATTACAGAGTTACAAATTGTTTTTCTTGTGATGAAAACTTTTAAGGCATACTCTCATAGCAAGTATAAAATACAGTATTATTAACTATAGTTGGCATGCAGTCTGTTACATCCTCAGGACTCATTCTAGAACTGGAGGTTTGTACCTTTTGGCTTCCTTTACCCATTTGCCTACCTCTTCCCATCTCCCTGCCTCTATTTTTGTATCTGTGAGTTTTGCTTATTTGTTTTTGAGGATTCCACAATTGTGTGGTATGTGTCTTTCTCTGTCTTGTTTCACTTTAGTATAATGCCCTCAGAGTCCATCCACATTGTTATAAATGGCAACATTTCCTTCTTTTTATGACCAAATAGTATTCCATTATATGTATTATATACTACATTCTCTTTACCCATTCATCCATCAAAGGACACTTAGACTGTTTATATGTCTTCAGTTCAGTTCAGTCGCTCAGTCGTGTCCGACTCTTCGTGACCCCGTGAATCGCAGCACGCCAGGCCTCCCTGTCTATCACCAACTCCCGGAGTTCATTCAGACTCATGTCCATCGAGTCAGTGATGCCATCCAGCCATCCCTATGTCTTAGTTATTGTAAAAAATGTGGAAATGAGCATGGTGGTACACTTGTCCTTTAAAGATAGTGATTTTATTTCTTTTGGATAAATACCCAGAAATGGAATTCCTGGTTCATATGGTACACTTGTCCTTTAAAGATAGTGATTTTATTTCCTTTGGATAAATACCCAGAAATGGAATTCCTGGTTCATATGGTAGTTCTATTTTTAATTTTTTAAGAAACCTCCATATTATTTTTCATAGAAGCTTTACCAATTTCTCCCATCAATGGTACACAAGCCTTCCCTTTTCTCCACATCCTAGCCAAAACTTTTGTTTCTTATCTTTTCATTAATAGTCATTCTGACAGGGGTGAGATGATATCTTATTGTGATTTTGATTTGCATCTGCCTGGTTATTAGTTATGTTGAGTACCTTTTCATGTACCCATTTCCCATCTGTTTGTCCTCTTTGGAAAAATGTCTATAGGCATACCTTGGAGATATTGCTGGTTTGGTTCCAGACCATTGCAATAAAGCAAATATCACAATAAAGTGAATCCCATGAATTTTTTGGTTTCCCAGGGCATCTAAAAGTTATGTTTACACTGCAGTGTAGTCTGTTAAGTGTGCAATAGCATTATGTATAAAAAAAGTACATGCCTTAATTAAAAATACATTATTACTAAAAATGTTTACCATAATTTGATAACACAGAATTTCCACAGACCTTCTGTTTATAAAAAATCACAAGCATGAAGCCCTATAAAGTAAGCACATAAAACAAGATGTGACTGTATTCAGATCCTCTGCCTGTTTCTGAATTGGATGTTTGTTTTGCTACTGATACATATGACTTCTTTATGTATTTTGGATATTAACCCCTTAACATATATGACTGCAAATGTTTTCTTCCATTTAGTAGGTTGCCTTTTAATTCTGTTGATAGTTTCCTTTGCTGGGCAGAAGCTGTTTAGTTTTATATAGTCCCCTTTGTTTATTTTTGCCTTTGTTGTCTTTGCTTTCAGTGTCAAATCCAAAAAAATCATTGCCAAGATTGATCTCAAGACACTCCCTATGTTTTCTTCTAAGAGTTTTCTGGTTTCGGGTCTGTGTTCAAGTCTTTAAAACATTTTTGAGTTAATTTTTGTGGATAGAGTAAGATAGTGGTCCAGTTTCATCTTTTTGCATATTGCTGGTCCAGTTTCCCCAACACCATTTATCAAAGAAACTGTTTTTTCCTCGTTGTATATTCTTGACTCCTTCATCATAAATTAGGTGACCATACATGTGGGGCTATATTTCTATGCTCTCTATTCTGTTCCACTGAACTATGTATCTGTTTTTATGGCAGTACCATACCTTTTTTATTACTGTAGCTTTGTAATATCGTTTGAAATCAGGGAACATGATGTATCCAGTTTTGTTCTTCTTTCTCAAGATTCCTTTGGCTATTCAGTTTAGTGTGTGTGTGGTGTTTCATATGTGTTTTAGGATTGTTTGTTCTATTTCTGTGAAAAATGCCATTGGAATTTTAATGGAAATTGCATTGAATGTATAGATTGCTTTAAGTAGTATGTACATTTTAACACTATCAACTCTTTCAAGCCATGAGCACAGAATATATTTCCATTTATTTGTGTCTTCAATTTCTTTCATCAGTGTCTTAGAGTTAAATTTGGTTAAATATGTTCCTAGCTATTTTATTGGGTAAATTTGTTCCTAGGTATTTTACTCTTTTTGATGAAATTATAAATTAGATTATTTTCTTAATTTATCTTTCTTATAGTTTGTTATTAATATATAGAAATTAACTGATTTTGGAAAAACTTAGTTATAGTCTCATGGGAAGTTTTGACCTGTTTGTGTTAATATATTGATGTTAGCAGCGGTCACAGCAGTTGAATTTAAAGTGTCATCCAAGAAAAGTGTCTTGGGCAATACATCATTCACAGTGTTTATCACTGGCTAAAATATATCCATAATATATCTCTGGAAAAAGAACCAGTTTTTTTTGTTTTCTTTTTCTTTTTCACAGCAGCAATTTAATAAGTTGAAAAATCAAGTAGACGTGTTTTCCTAAGAGTATAGAATGGTAGGTGGCAAACTTCAGGACATGTTTCTGTGTATGTGCTAAATTTTGGAAATAGACCCTGCATATTATTGTATTCATTTATCTATTCAACTTATTCAGCAGAGAATAAAATGAAGTACTTGCTTTCATAAAATTTATAATATAAAATACTTATTGTACAAATACATCAGTGTCATACTTTTCATGATATTTGTTCACAGTTACACCAGAAATCAATAACATCCCCTCAAAACTGCATCTCTGGAAATTTTAGTAAAATAATTTAGATTATTCACTTAAAAATTTTTTAAAGTGGAGTTAATTTACAATATTGTGTTAGTTTTAGGTATACAACAAAGTGATTTAGTTATACATGCACACACATATATATACACAAATGTCTTTTCCACTTTTTAGAAAATAAATTATAAGAGAATTTAAAATATTTAAGCTGAATGAAAATGAAAACACTCTATGTACACAAACAGGCAATATAATTAAATCAAAAGTTATGGTGAGATGTTTACCTTTAAACGTATGTAATAGGAAAAGATTTTAAATTAATAATTTAACTCAAGAAGTAATGAGGAATAATATATGTAAAGAGGAAATAAATAATGAAGTAAAAAACAGAAGCCAGTGAAGTACAAAATGAAGAAATAGCAGAAAATTTTCAGCATCACTATCAGATATGCATAAAAATTATAAGATAATTGTACTTGTGACCACTGACTATTTGATATTAAGAATTATTGTGTGTATATGTACATATATATATGTAAACATATATATGTACATATATATATATGTAAACTTGAAATTATGGTTCTGTGTTTCAAAAGAGTTCTTATGTTTAGAGATACACACAGAAATATTTACCCTTAAAATGCTGTGATATCTGGGTTTACTTCAAAATAATACTGGAAGAGGGAAATAGCTGAAGTTTAGATAAATTAAAATTGGCCATATTTCAGAGAAAGACGTATGCTGTATAATATCAGTTATACATGGTATCTAAAAAAATAAGACAAGCTGGTGGACAGAATAGAAACAGACTCACCAGCACGGAGAACAAATGAGTGGTTACCAGTTGGGAGAGGGAAGGAAGGAGGGGCAAGAGAAGGGTAGAGGATTAAGAGGTACAAACTACTATAAAATAAGTAAGCTACAAGAATATAATTACAGCAAAGGGAATATATCCTATATTTTATAATAAGGATAAATAGAGTATAACTTTTGAATCACTATGTTGTACACCTGAGACACAGTATTTTAAATCAACTGTACCTCAAAAGATTAAATTGTTTAAAAAAATTGGCCATATTTGATAACTGTAGAAGTTTGAGTGTTGCTTCCCTGGTGGCTCAGACAGTTAAGAATCTGCCTGCAATGTGGGAGGTGTGGGTTTAGTCCCTGGGCTGGAGAGATCCACTGGAGAAGGGCACAGCAACCCACTCCAGTAGTCTTGCCTAGAGAATCCCATGGACAGAGAAGCCTGGCAGGCTACAGTCCATGGGGTCGCAGAGTCAGACATGTCTGAGTGACTAAGCACAGCACATACTTTTACAAATATTTAAAACTTTTCATGATAAAAGTTTTTAACCATGCCCAACCCCTCCCCCCCACTCCCCAGAAAACTGCCAGGTCTAATGATTTTACAGAGTTCAACCAAACCTGGAGTGAAAGAGAGAATATTTTATATAGACTGATGTGAAAGAAGATGAAAAAAATATACCCAACTCACTGTTTACAAAAATAAAAGCCAAACTTTTCGGATGAGAAGTTATATATTTACCAAAAAATTGCAAAGATACTACAGAGATTTCCAATATGTCTCATAGCCAGTTTCCCAATTATTAACCTCTTATATTAATATGGTACGTTTGTCACAGCTAAGGAACAGTGTTGATTTGTTATTAGTAACTTAAGTCCATTCATTATTCCTATTTCCATAGTTTTCCCTAATGTCCTTGTTTCACGATCCTATCCAGGATTCGTATGACATTTACTCACCTTGCCTCCTTACGCTCTTCTTGGCTATGGCAGATTCTCAGACTTTCCTTGATTTTGCTGACCTTGACAGTTTGAGGAGCCCTGGTTAGCTGCTTTGGGAGATTTGTCTCAAGGAGATTTGTCTGCTGTTTTTCTTATAGTTAGATGGGGATAGATTTGGGGGAGGTATTTAAAACACAAGTTAAAAGTGCCATTTTTATCACATTGTATCAAGATTGCATAATATCCATATAACTTACCATTATTTTGGTGAACCTTCGTCATGTGGCTCAGATAACGTTTGTCAGGTTTGCACTGTGAAGTTTCTCTCTCGACCCCCGCTCCTGTGCTGTTCCCCTTGAAAGAAAATCACCCTTCATGGTCCGCACTTACAGAGTGTGCTGTTGTATTCCTCCTCCTCCTGCTGCTGCTGCTGCTGCTGCTGCTGAGTCACTTCAGTCCTTTCCGACTCTGCGTGACCCCATAGATGGCAGCCCACCAGGCTCGCCTATCCCTGGGATTCTCCAGGCAAGAACACTGGAGTGGGTTGCCATTTCCTTCTCCAGTGCATGAAAGTGAAAAGTGAAATTGAAGTCGCTCAGTTGTGTCCGACTCTTAGCGACCCCATGGACTGCAGCCTACCAGGCTCCTACGTCCATGGGATATTCCAGGCAAGAGTATTGGAGTGGGTGGCCATTGCCTTCTCCTGAGGGTGGAGTATTTTTGTAATCCTTCCACATGGGAGATTTGTCTGTTCTTTGCTGTTTATTTGCTCAATCATCTATATTACTATGGATGCATCGGTATCTGCATTTATACTTTGGGTTGTAAACCAACATGAACTACATAATTTTGTTGGTATTTTGTTCACCATTGTCCATTAGCAGCCCTTTCAGTTGGTTCTCTTGTTGCTCCGACACTGTCATCATTATTTTTGTTTGTTTTCCTTTCCTTTTCCTTTCTTTTCTTCGTGTGTCTGTGTGTGTGTGTGTGCACACGTGCGTGCTCAGTAGCTCAGTTGTGTCCGACTCTTTGTGACCCCATGGACTGCAGTCTACCAGGCTCCTCTGTCCATGGAATTTTCCAGGCAAAAATATTGGAGTGGGTTATACTTTACTCCTCCAAGTGATCTTCTGGACCCAGGGACTGAAACTGCATCTCTTGTGTCTCCTGCATTGGCAGATGGATTCTTTACCACTGCACTTTCTTACTTTTTTGGTTTTACAAGGAGCTTCAGGATTATATTGTATATTTCCTGCCACAGTCTTCAAATCAGCTATTTATCTAATGAGCACTGGTTTTATTTGAAGACAAGGGTATTTGAAACCAAGATCTGGTTGCTAGGTGTCAACTCACTTTTCTGAGGCTTATTTAAAATGGGGTTTATTCCAGAAATGCAGTGATTTCTTAACATTAGGAGATCAATTAAAATAATTAATCACAGCTATAGATTAAATACAGAGAACAAAGGCTCGACACATACAAAATAAAACATTTGATAAAATTCAATGGCAATTCACAGTAATTTTAAAAAATGTAGTCACCAAGAACAAAAGGATGTTTTCTTAAGTTGATAAAAGGTGCTCACAGAAGATCTTCAGTGAGAATCGTACTTAAAGGTGAAAAACTGGAAGTGTTCTTTTTAAAATCCATAACCAGACCAGGATTCCGCCAGTCAGCACGGCTATTTGTTTTTACACTTCTGGACCTAACTAACATATGAAATTAAGTGATATATGGGTTAGGAAGAAAGAACAGTTTTTATTATTTGTAAATAATTGTCTAAGTAGAAAATCCAGGAGATTCTTTAGACACACTTTTAGAAGTTTGCTGAATATTACAGAAGCTACTGAATATTACAAAGTTTGCTGAATATTACAAAAGTGAATAGAAATCCTGCATTTCCATTGTTGTTATTGTGTTGTTCAGTTGTGTTTGACTCTTTGAGTCCCCATGGACATGCTAGGCTCCTCTGTCCTCCACTGTCTCCCAGAATTCTCTCAAATTCATGTCCATTGAGTCAGTGATGCTATCTAACCATTTCACCCTCTGCTGCCCTCTTCTCCTCTTGTTGTCAATCTTTCCCAGCATCAGAGTCTTTTCCAAAGAGTTGGCTCTTTGCATCAGGTGGCCAGAGTATTGGAACTTCAACTTCAGCGTTAGTCCTTCCAGTGAATATTCAGGATTGTTTTTCTTTTGGATTGACTGGTTTGATCTATCCATTATCAACTCTTAAAGTAATTTTAAAAAACAGTACTTAAAATAGTTTTTTAAAGGGCATTTAGGAATAAATCTAAAAAGGAAGGAATATGTGAGATATTGATGGAGAAATAAAGTATTAAAAAAGGGACAAAGGTTGGTGGAGAGATGGATCATAGATTTTTGGAGGGGAAGACTTAATGGTGTAAAGATACTAATTTACTCTAAAGTGGTTTATACATTTCATGTCATTCCAATCAGAATCCCAGAAAGATTTTCACAGAATACAAAAAGCTGTTGTTGTTCATTCTCTTAAGTCTTGTCTGACTCTAGGCGACCCCGTGGACTAGCACACCAGGCTCCTCTGTCCTTCACCATCTCTGAGTTTGCCCAGATTCACACCCCTTGCGTCGGTGATGCTATCTAACCATCTCATCCAAAAACCAGACAAAAAGCTAATCTAATATTAAAAATGTAGGTTTACATATAGATGATATGATTTTAAAGAAAGATAATAGGAAATGCTGTATCCTCTCACACATGGAGATTTATTCTAAAGCTTAAGCAGTTGTATCTGTGTAGTGTTGGGCAAAAATACCCCAATAAACCAGGAGAACAGAACAGAGGGCCTTGAATAGACCCATATGTATATAGGAATATATAATGGAAGTGGAATTACAATTCAATGAGGAAAGAACGGACAATTTAAAAAGACCACTGTGACAATTTATAGAGTAAACTACACAGTTTTATTGCTACCAAGTACAGTGCACAGAAGTAAATTTTGAATGAGTCCAAATCTTAAAGCAAGGTTTTTAAAATTTTTAGAAGTAAATATAAGGAAATATCTTTATAGTATTGAAATAAGAGGACAATTTTTAATGAAGATAATGTGTACAATTAACAAAGAGAAAGATTAATAAATTCTTAATACATTAGGAGTAAAAATACTTGTTTAAAAAAAAAAGAGAGAGATTATTAGCCAAGTAGAAGAGTGAGCTCCTGGCTGATATAGGAGATCTGCAAAATGAACCAATAAAAAAGTGCCATCCATAAACATTTAAAGTTTTCTTGTTCAGAAAAATGCATATATAGGCTAAAAGATCACATAGCATCTTATGCCCATCTATTTTGGAACCATTTTAGGAGTCTGAAAATGCCCATAGGCAAGCATATGTGGAAACTGGAACTCTTCTGTATTGTTGGTAGGAGTGTAACTGATGTAAACATTTAAGAAACTCATTTTGTGTTACCTAAAAAGATGAATGTACAACACAGCCTGCAATCTAGCAATTCTACTTCTGTGCTTTGAACCTAGAGAAACTCTAACATATATGCAAAGGGATTCATATAAAGAGATGTACTTTTTTTCTGATGATGAAAAAGTCAAAATGGTCTCAAAGTCCCACAGTAGGAGATGAATTGAACCAGCTGATTTCTTCAAAAAGTAAATTAATCTGTAACAATTAAAATGAACTATATCTGCATGTATCAACATGGACCAGTCTCAAAAACATTGCATTGATTATTGATATGCAAGTAGAAGAAATCTAATAAATGTAGGAACAACACACACTGAGTTGAGCATAATGAATACTTCTGGGGAGGGGGAAGGTCTTAGTTATGTCCACCCATTTAATTTTTTCAATAAAGCAAGTATCCTAAAATGTTAAAAAATTTTGGGTAAAGCCAAGTGACATCTTGTGTTTCTGAAATATTTTCTGAATTTTAAAAATATTTTACCATTAACAATATTAAGTTAAATGTAAAGAAAATACTGAAATTAAAAAAGAAACATAGGGTAGAGGAGTAAGATATACCAAACTGCCAAGTGTAAAACAAGCTACAAGGATATATTGTACAAGATAGTGAATATAAGCCAGTATTTTATAATATCTAATAAATAAAGTGTAATCTTTAAAAATGTGAATCATTATATTGTACACCTGTTGGTTATTTGCTATTGTATAGCAGCTGTACTTCAGTAAAAAAATAAAGTTAGCTATGTGAGGTGATGGATGGGTTCATTATCTTGATCTCATATAATGTAAACATGTATCAAATGTATGTGTTTAGTTTCTCAGTTTTGTCCAGCTCTTTGTGACCCCATGGACTGTAGCCCACCTGTGGCTCCTCTGTCCATGGGGATTTTTCAGGCAAGAATACCAGAATGGGTTGCCATGCATTCTTCTGGGGGATCTTCTAGGAGATTTTGCCAACCCAGGGATTGAACCCAGTCTCTCACATTGCAGGTGGATTCTTTACCAGCTGAGCTACCAGGGAAGCCCATATCACATGTATATGTATGAAAAATAATCAGATTGTACAGATTAAACAGATACTGATTATTCCTCAGTGAAGTTTCAAAAATTACAAAAATAAAAATAAATTAAAAAAATAAAGCTGTAATAACCATCAGCAGAGAAGATAGGAGACATCAGAAGAAAATATTAGACTTCTCAGAGGAAATGATAAAATATACATTGTTTTTATGATCAGGGCATAGTTAAGTCATGTCTCTGCATGATACCTCGCTTGTAGCATGCAGGGCCATAAACTGTGAGGGTAAATGATGGAGAAATGGTATAGACCTAACAGAAGCAGAAGATATTAAGAAGAGGTGGCAAGAATACACAGAAGAACTATATAAAAAAGATCTTCGTGACCCAGATAATCCCGATGGTGTGATCACTCACACTCACCTAGAGCCAGACATCCTGGAATGTGAAGTCAAGTGGACCTTAGGAAGCATCACTACGAACAAAACTAGTGGAGGTGATGGAATTCCAATTGAGCAATTCCAAATCCTAAAAGTTGATGCTATGAAAGTGCTGCACTCTTTATGTCAGCAAATTTGGAAAACTCAGCAGTGGCCACAGGACTAGAAAAGGTCAGTTTTCATTCCAATCCCAAAGAAAGCCCATGCCAAAGAATGCTCAAACTACTGCACAATTACACTCATCTCACACACTAGTAAAGTAATGCTCAAAATTCTCCAAGCCAGGCTTCAGCAGTACATGAACCGTGAACTTCTAGATGTTCAAGCTGGTTTCAGAAAAGGCAGAGGAACCAGAGATCAAATTGCCAACATCCGCTGGATCATGGAAAAAGCAAGAGAGTTCCAGAAAAACATCTATTTCTGCTTTATTGACTATGCCAAAGCCTTTGACTGTGTGGATCACAATAAACTGTGGAAAATTCTGAAAGAGATGGGAATACCAGACCACCTGACCTGCCTCTTGAGAAACATGTATGCAGGTTAGGAAGCAACAGTTAGAACTGGACATGGAACAACAGACTGGTTCCAAATAGGAAAAGGAGTACATCAAGGCTGTATATTGTCCCCCTGCTTATTTAACTTATATGCAGGGTACATCATGAGAAATGCTGGGCTGGAAGAAGCACAAGCTGGAATCAAGATTGCTGGGACAAATATCAATAACCTCAGATATACAGATGACACTACCCTTATGGCAGAAAGTGAAAAAGAACTAAAGAGCCTTTGGATGAAAGTGAAAGAGAAGAGTGAAAAAGTTGGCTTAAAGCTCAACATTCAGAAAACAAAGATCATGGCATGTGGTCCCATCCCTTCATGGGAAATAGATGGGAAAACAGTAGAAACAGTGGCTGACTTTATTTTGGGGGGCTCCAAAATCACTGCCGATGGTGATTGCAGCCATGAAATTAAAAGACACTTACTCCTTGGAAAGAATGTTATGACCAACCTAGACACCATATTAAAAAGAAGAGACATTACTTTGTCAACAAAGGTCCATCTAGTCAAGGCTATGGTTTTTCCAGTAGTCATGTATGGATGTGAGAGTTGGAGTACAAAGAAAGCTGATTACCGAAGAACTGATGCTTTTGAACTGTGGTGCTGGAGAAGACTTTTGAGAATCCTTTGGACTGCAAGGAGGTCCAACCAATCCATCCTAAAGGAGATCAGTCCTGAGTGTTCATTGCAAGGACTGATTTTGAAGCTGAAACTCCAATACTTTGGCCACCTGTTGCAAAGAGCTGACTCATTTGAAAAGACCCTGATGCTGGGAAAGATTGAAGGCAGGAAGAGAAGGGGACCACAGAAGATGAGATGGTTGGATGGCATCACCGACTCAATGGACATGAGTAAACTCCGGGAGTTGGTGTTGGGGTTGCCAAGAGTCAAACACGACTGAGCAACTGAACTGAACTGAACCGATAGATTGCATGCTTGTTTTTGTTCAGTGGCTAAGTTGTGTCATACTCTTTGTGACTCCATGAGCTAAAGCCCACCACACTCCTCTGTCCATGGGATTTCTGAAGCAAGAATTCTAGAGTGGGTTGCCATTTCCTTCTCCAGTAGATTACGTAGCTATGTTTTAAAAGTTAGATCAGTCTAGAGCCTCTAAGATTTTCCTAGAACACTTTCAAGTCGAAATAGTGTTCCCTGAAGCGGGTATATTCTTATTCATCTGTTCACCTCTTGCTAACCAGGTCTAGCCCACAGAAGAGTTAAGTGAAAATCTCCATTTTCCTTTTAATGCAAGTTTGATACTGGAGATAGATACTGTATTCTATCAGGAAGCTTGTGAAGTATTCTGAGTGTGTTTTCAAATAAGGCAGGACTTTTAGAAGACTGTGTACTTACATGCAGAGTCCCTTTGCCTCTGTGTTCTGTATTTGAAAAGGGTACAGCGAGGTAAAGGACACCATGAAGCATGGTGCTCCCCCTTCTTGTCCTTAAAACATTTGAAGTGAAATTCACAATAGTGAAATGCATATATCAAAATTCTCCAATTTGATACACTTGTGTAAATGTATTCCCCTGTAAAAGCAACACTCCATATATGAAAATATAGAGTATTTTAAAAAAGGTTCCTTCTTAACTTTTCTCCATCACCCCCCCGCCAAGTTCTGCAGAAACAACCATTGATACATCTCAGATAATCCATGTATTATTTGCCTGTTCCTGAATTTTATATACATGCTTTCATACAGTATGTATTCTTTTGTGTCTGGCTTCTTTCCTTCAATGTAATGTTTTTGAGATTCTTCATATATTGTCTGTTTTAGTTTTTTCAGGTTTTCCTTGTTATTTTCTTCAACTATTGAATAGTATTTCATTGTATGAATTTCATACTTTGTTTATCCAGTTTCCTTTTGACAGATAATGGTTTATTTTAACTTGGTCTATTACAAATAAGGCAGCTATGAAATTCTCGTATAGTTCTTGTGGACCTGTCAGCCCGTTATCAGGTACATGATTTCAAATGCTTTCTCCGATTCTGCTAGGTTCTTTCACTTTCTTTGTGCACAGTGCCCTTTAAAACACAAAGTGGTTTGTTTTTTTTTTTTTAAGAACTCTAATTTATTTCCTTTTTCTCTTTTGTCACCTTTGATGTCTCATCTAAGAAGGTCTTGCCTAACCCAAGGCCATGAAGATTTTCTTCTAAGAGTTTCATAGTTCTAGGTCTTACATTTATGTCTGTGTTCCACTTGGATAGTTTTTTTGGTTTGTGTTGTTTGAGGAAGGGGTCCAGCTTAATTCTTTTGCATGTGGCTATCCTGCTGTCATAGCATCATTTGTTGAAAAGACTGTTCTATCCCACATTGAATTGTCTTGCACTCTTGTTGAAAATCATTAGAGATGAATGTGGAGGTTCGTTTTTGGACTTCCATTTCTTTTTAATATATTTTAAATAATATCTTTATTGACATATAATTCATATACCATGAAATTCACCCTTTTAAAGTATACAACTCAGTGTTTTAAAGTGTACAACTCAGATGGTCCAGACATCAACCCTATCTGAATTTTGTAAAAAAAAAATTTATTGAGGTATAATTGATTTACAATGCTTGTTAGTTTCAGGTTTCATCCCCCAAAGAAACCCTATACCAGTTAGCGTGGACTTTCAGTTCTGTTACACTGATCTATATGTCTGTCCTTCTGCCAGAACAATGCTGTCTGAATTACTGGAGTAGTCAAGTAATACAAGAGCTATGGTGTAGCATAAGTTTTCAAATAGGGAATTGTGCATCCTACAACCTCATTCTTCTTTTTCAAGATTGCTTTGATTAGTTTAGGCCTTTTGCATTTTGATGTGAATTTTAGGATCAATTTGTTAATTTTTGCAACAAAAAAAGCAACTGGGATTTTAAAAGGGATTACATTGAATTTGTCAGATTAGTTTTGCTGGTTATGAACTTCTTATGAATGAGTCTAAGAGTACACATTACCATGTACTCTTACCATGTCTAGATTCTTTTAGGATATGTTTTTGAGAGTCATTCATGTCTTTGTATGTATTAACAGTTCATTCCTTTACCTTGGTGGGTAGTAGTTCATTGTGTAAATACATCCATTTTGTTTATCTCCTGTTGTATACTTTTGGGTAGTTTCTAGTTTTTAGCTATTATGAAGTAGCTACTCTATACATTCATGTGCCATTATTATGGGCATATGCTTTTATTTGTCTTGAATAAATATATAGGAGTGGAATTGTTGTACCTTATGGTAGATGCATATATATTTAATTTTGTAAGAAAATGCCACTGTGTTTTCCAAAGTAGTTGTTCTATTTTGTATTTCCACCCAGTGATATTTGAGAGTTTTGGTCCACTGACGTCCTTGCCAATATTTGAAATTGTTAGTCTTTTGAATTTTAGCTCTTGTAATGAATATGTGGTGGTATCTCATTGTATTTTTTGACTGAAGTACACTTGATTTACAATATTATGTTTCAGGTATACAGCATAGTGGTTCAATATTTTTGGTTTATATTCCATTTAAAGTTGCTGTAAAATAATGGCCGTATTTCTCTGTGATGTACAATATATCCTTGTTGCTTATTTATTTTATAGTAATGCATAGTAGTGGAGAAGGAAATGGCAGCCTGCTCCATTATTCTTGCTTGGAGAATCCTGTGGCTGGAGGATCCTGGTGGGCTGCTGTCCATAGTGTCGCACAGAGTTGGACACGACTGAGGCGACTTAGCATGCATGCATGCATTGGAGAATGAACTGGCAACCCACTCCAGTATTCTTGCCTAGAGAATCACAGGGACGGAGGAGCCTGGTGGGCTGCCGTCTATGGAGTCGCATGGAATCAGACACTGAAGAGACTTAGCAGCAGCAGCAGCAGTAGTGCATAATAGCTTATCCCTCTTAATCTCATACCCATATCTTGCCCCTCCCTCATCCCTTCTCCCCATTAGTAACCACTAGTTTATTCTCTATATCTGTCAGTCTGTTTCTGTTTTGTTATTACTTTTGTTTGGTTTTGGATTCCACATATAAGTGATTTCATACAGAATTTATCTTTTTCTGACTTGTTTTACTAAGCATAATACTCCTTAGGTCCATCCATGTTGTTGCAAATTGAAAAATGTCATTGCTTTTTATGGCATTCTGAAGGAGATCAGCCCTGGGATTTCTTTGGAAGGAATGATGCTAAAGCTGAAACTCCAGTACTTTGGCCACTTCATGCGAAGAGTTGACTCATTGGAAAAGACTCTGATGCTGGGAGGGATTGGGGGCAGGAGGAGAAGGGGACGACAGAGGATGAGATGGCTGGATGGCATCACTGACTTGATGGATGTGAGTCTGAGTGAACTCCGGGAGTTGGTGATGGACAGGGAGGCGTGGCGTGCTGTGATTCATGGGGTTGCAAGGAGTCGGACATGACTGAGTGACTGAACTGAACTGAACTGAATATTCCATTGTATAATATACCACACCGTCTTTATCCGTTCATCCATCACTGGACACTTCGATTGTTTCCAAATTTGACTGTTGTAAATAATGCTGCTGTAAATATTGAAGTGCTTGTATCTTTTTGAATTAGTATTTTCATTTTCTTTGGGTATATATCCAGGAGTGGAATGGCTGGATCATATGGTAGTTCTACTTTTAGTTTTTTGAGGAACCTCTGTACTGTTTTCCAAAGTGATTGCACCAGTTTACATTTCCACCGACAGTGTACAGTGGTTTCCTAAAGGAAGAAGTAAATTGTTGCTGTTTGCAGATGACATAGTACTATATATAGAAAACCCTTAAGTCTCCACCAAAAAACTATTAGAACAAATAAATGAATTCAATAAAGCTGAAGGATACAAAATTAATATAATGCAATCTATTGGTTTTTTTTACATCAGGAAACTATCAGAAAGAGAAAGCAAGAAAGCAGTTCTGTTTAAAGAATAAAATAACTAGGAATAAATTTAACCAAGAGGTGAAATATTCATTGTGATTTTATCTGCATTTCCTTGATGATGAAAGATGTGGAGAACTTTTCATCTACCTATTGTTCATTTATGTCTGTTAAATTCTTTTGTCTAATTGAGAGAAGTAGCTAGTTTTCTTATTGAGTTGCATTATATATTTTGAATACAGGTCTCTTGTCAAAGTATGTATTACAAATTTTCCATTGTTGGTTTGCCTAATCATTTTGAATAATGTCTTTTGATAAGAAGAAATATTATTGATGAAATTGTGTTTATTTTTTCACAGTTAGTGCTTTCTGCATTCTAAAAGTCTCCGCCTACCCTATATTGACAAAAACATTATTTCCTCCAGAGCTTTCTTTTTTATGCTTAGATCCATGATGCATTGACACTTAATTCTTTTCTGTGGTGTGAGTTAGATGTTAAGATTTGTTTTTTAAAATATAGATATCTGCATATTTTGTTATCATTTTTTGAAATGAGTTTACTTCCTTTATTGAATTGCTTTGTTGCCTTTGCTGGATGTCATTTGACTTTATATGTACAGATTTATTCCTGAAGTCACTTTGTTTGTTCATATACATTTCTCTGTCCTTTGCAAATACTACATTGCCTGAATATGGTGAATTTGTAGTAAGCTCTAAAATAATACAGTGCAACTCTTACAACTTTGTTTTTCCGCTACTACCAGGGGCTAGGGAAGGAGAGAAAGGGAAATAGAAAACAACTAAATACTTCCCCTCCTGCCCTGTAGACTCTCTTTTCCTTATGGACTCCCTTTCCTGTTCCTTAGGCCAGAAAAAGAGCTATTCCTGGAGTTCTTTCTGTCCACACCTGCTGTGTACTTCTGAGTTTTGGGGCTGTCACTGAGTCCAGGCCAAGTGGTATCAGAGGGGAAAAATAGTAAACTCACTACTTTCAGTAAAACTTCTAATCTCCTTCTCCAATATGCCTGTTACCCTTCACTTTTCAGAGTCCTTTGGTTATAATTCTGTGCCTCCAGGATTTATTGCATTAAGTGAGAGGTGCTGGAGTGTGCTTGCCCTATCTTAGCTGGAAGCAGAGCCAAGGGATTTTTAGGTCAGAATTAATACCTTCCCTTCATCTTGGCTTAGACTCTGAGCACTTCAGGGGCCTTGGAGATTTCCTTTGCTTTATTCCAAGTGCCAATATTTGGAAATATGGCTGACCTCAGATGTCTTGCCCTGCAGCCCAGCTGATAGCACTTTGAGTCACTGGAAGAGGTCTTTGCCTCCTTGTGCTACTCTTAGCTTTTCCATGCCTTACATGTTATCCTCTACTCTTCTTCCCTGCCCTTAGCCTTAGAAGGCTGTTGTACATTCAGTGAGGGTTTGGAGAGCCTGTGTGCATCTTGGTTCTCTTGCTTTTAGTCACAGTTTAGGAAACCCGTACATATGATAAACCTGTACATACCCTCCTCAGGTCTTTCCCAGCTGTCTGTGGCCCTTCACCAGCAGCTAGCTGTCTATGTCTAGTACTTGTTGAAAGCCAAGACTGTATCAAGGGCTGTGCCCTTATCTTTAGTGTTTCCTGCTGCTCATATAATTCAGGGGAATTCTCTCTCAACTCTCTTCATCTGACCCAGTACTTACAGGTGGTGATTCAGTGAAGAGTCACGACAAAAAGTTAACAGGTGGTATGTCAATCCCTGGGGGCTTCTAGGGTTGCTGAACAATCACACCAGCATACTCAACCTTTTAAATTTTATAAAAAGTTTATCTGGTTTCTCCTAATTCCCATCAGTGGCAGGCTTCTCCTCTATCATTGTCCAGGGTAAAAGCAGTTATGGGTCTCTTCATTGCTTGGAGAAGGAGCTCATCAGTTTCTGGATTTTAGTTCATTTATGTTTCTTAATATCTTTAGTTCTCCAATGGGTTGAAAATTTAGAAGCTCGATTTCTATGATTCAGGAAGCTCAGTGAACCTCAACAAGACAATTTCAAAGATATTTATGCCCAGGTACATCAGATTTGTTTTCAATTTTATGGTAGAAATAATATTATCTTGTGATTTTCTATATCCTAAGCTAAGTTTGACATTTTGAAAATTATTTTCTGGTACCATTTTTTGAACAGACATCCTTTCTGTATTGAATTGTCTTGTAACGTTATAAAAAAAATTCTGTATTTTCTAATTATCTTTAAAATTTAATGTCAAAACTTTTGATTTTCATGATACTTTCAAGGAGTTTATAAAGATGCCATGATGAGGTCCCCTTTCAACTGTAGTTCTCTTGGGTTTCAGTACTGGTTAATTCTCACCATCACTTTAACCAATTTTCAGTGGCCCAAAATAAGGAAAATATTCTCTTGAGTATCTATGGGGAATTTTCATCCAAATGCTTTTTCTAGTGATTGATAGTGATTTAAATATAGATACCAACCCATATAGAAGCTTTTAACCTCACTGTGTTCTGATTTTGTACTCATCTGATCATTCATGTCATCCTAGTGTACAACTCTACAGAGAGAAATCTTGAGGATTTAGATAAGTAGCTTCTTACTCTTAGCCACTGCTTCTAAAATTAGCATTCAGCTCTTAGCAACTGGAGTGTGTAGTGTGAAAAGCAAGGGTTCAAATAAACTTTAGAAACTCAACAACTCATACTCCTCTACTAGTGATTCAGTAGTAGTATAATATATATAATTATATTAAATTATATAATTTAATATATATTCAATTCTACATATGATTATATTAAAAGCCCCAAGGAGTCTTGCCAAATAGTGTTTAATTTTGCTTCCCAAATGGTGTAAGTGGTAAAAAAATCCACCTGATAATGCAGAGACTCAAGAGATGGCTTTGATCCCTGGGTCCTCAGGAAGATTCCCCTGGAGGAGGGCCAGGCAACCCACTGCAGTATTTCTTGCCTGGAAAATTCCATGGACAGAAGAGCCTGGTGGGCTACAGTCCATGAGGTCACAAAGAGTCAGACACAACAGAGCATGCACACGCTAGACCAGTGCTACACTAAATGGAGTTAGAATATATTTTTTCAAATATCCCGTTGTTAACAGTTGTCTAGTAGTTGTCTATACTCCAGTGATTTATTTTATCTAGCAAGAGAATTATCCCTTCATCATTATCTGAGTCTTAAGATGGCAGGGATGTGAGTGCATTCTTTTTTTATTTTTTTAATTCACTTCACATTAGAAGCACCAGCATTATTATAAATATATTTTAGTAATATATTTGGTAATAATTGTAAAAATGAGCAAGATTCAGGATGCAGAGAATGAGAAATCATAGGTGTATAATTCTCAGAAATAGGGAACACAGGAAAGAAAGTGAAAGTGAAGTTGCTCAGTCGTGCTCGACTCTTTGCAACCCCATGGATAGTAGCCTGCACCAAGCTCCTCCATCCATGGGATTTTCCAGGCAAGAGTGCTGGAGTGGATTGCCATTTCCTTCTCCAGGGGATTTTCCCGACTGAGGAATTGAACCCAGGTCTCCCGCAGTGCAAGGCAGACGCTTTACCGTCCGGCTTTCCCTGGCTTCACCAGGGAAGCAAGGATAGGTAATACTTAGTGACACAATAGAAAAGTTAACCTGGCAGTCCTAGACATAGTGACCTTAACGTCGGTGTCCTTGGCAAGACTCCTGTACTTGCTGGTATCTCGGGAAAGGTGAGGCTGGTGTGTGCATATCCTATGTGTAATACAAAACAAGAGGTCAGGAAGCCAGAGACTGACTTATAGGTCTATGATGCTAAATAATTACCCACATATTATGTGTGGAATAAGATGCATTTCAAAGTCTTTGTCTGGAGGAAGATGTTTGCTTAGTTATTGGATAAACATTTTACTCCATTAGAATGAGTCTTATGTTTGCTGAGCAAGCACTCTGTTAGTGGATAATATATAAACTAAGGATTTTGGGGGGCTCCAAAATCACTGCAGATGGTGATCGCAGCCATGAAATTAAAAGACACTTACTCCTTGGAAGAAAAGTTATGACCAACCTAGATAGCATATTGAAAAGCAGAGACATTATTTTGCCAACAAGGGTCTGCCTAGTCAAGGCTGTGGTTTTTCCAGTGGTCATGTATGGATGTGAGAGTTGGACTGTGAAGAAAGCTGAGTGCCAAAGAATTGATGCTTTTGAACTGTGGTGTTGGAGAAGACTCTTGAGAGTCCCTTGGACTGCAAGGAGATCCAATCAGTCCATTCTAAAGGAGATCAGCCCTGGGATTTCTTTGGAAGGAATGATGCTAAAGCTGAAACTCCAGTACTTTGGCCACCTCATGCGAAGAGTTGACTCATTGGAAAAGACTCTGATGCTGGGAGGGATTGGGGGCAGGAGGAAAAGGGGACGACAGAGAATGAGATGGCTGGATGGCATCACTGACTTGGTGGACGTGAGTCTGAGTGAACTCCGGGAGTTGGTGATGGACAGGGAGGCCTGGCGTGCTGTGATTCATGGGGCCGCAAAGAGTCGGACACGACTGAGTGACTGAACTGAACTGAAGGTACCTAGACTTAAATAACTGATCAATTTCAGGTACAGAATCAGTTCAGTTCAGTAGCATCCAACTCTTTGCCACCCCATGGACTGCAGCATGCCAGGCTTCCCTGTCTGGTACAGAATGAAGAAGTGACATGAAGTGAAGTCGCTCAGTCGTGTCCAACTCCTTGCGACCCCATGGACTGTAGCCTACCAGGCTTCTCCGTCCATGGGATTCTCCAGGCAAGAATACTGGAGCGGGTTGCCATTTCCTTCTCCATGGGATCTTCCCGATCCAGGGATCGAACCCGGCTCTTCCGCATTGCGGGCAGACGCTTTAACCTCTGAGCCAAAGAATAGTCACTGTCAAACCCTTCTCAGAGACAGTGTCTCGTCTAGCTCTCATGAGTTTAAAAAAACATGAGTCTTAAAATTCTCCTTTTTAAAGCTTATATATAATATATGTTCAGTTCAGTTCAGTCTGAGTCGTGTCCGACTCTTTGCGACCCCATGAATCGCAGCACGCCAGGCCTCCCTATTCATCACCATCTCCCGGAGTTAACTCAAACCCACGTCCATCGACTCGGTAATGCCATCCAGCCATCTCATTCTCTGTCGTCCCCTTTTCCTCCTGCCCCCAGTCCCTCCCAGCATCAGAGTCTTTTCCAATGAGTCAACTCTTCGCATGCGGTGGCCAAAGTACTGGAGTTTCATGTATATATAATAATAATATATATAATAAATGTATGTATTATATGTAATGCATTACACTTAAAAACGGTGAATTTAGTCTCAGGTTCCCTTTATCAGTTGTAACCCAGTCCCCAATCCACTTTGTAAGTAGGAAATTTTCAGTATGCTTAGTTTTCTACTAAAATATAACTGTATTTTGTGGAAACTTGTCTTTTTAAATGTAATTTAGAATTAAATCAGACATTTGCTTTTTACAATCAAAAGATAAAATGCCATGTGACTCAGAGGCTACAAGTAACTGATTAGCTTTTATGTATTTACTTCTCTTTACAAATTTAATCAAACCTTAGTTGGTATTCACAAATATACACTGACTTCAGGGCATTTGAAAAGAAGCAAAAGTATCTCCATACGGAAATTAATAATTTCTGTTTTTTAACTTTTTTTTGTATCTAGAGAACTATACATTCATATGAAGTTGTATTAAAATAATATAGATTCCAGTGTGCTTTTTACCCAGTTTCCCCCAATGATATCATCTTGTAAATAAATGGTATAAAAATCGCAGTATCAATCGACACTTATACTGTCAAGACACAAAACGTTTCTTTCACTGTATGGATCCCTCATATTGTTTTATGGCCACATCCATTTCCCTCTTTTTCCTACCGGCTCTTTAACCCCTGACAACCACTAATGTGTTCTCCATTTTTTTAATGTTGTCTTTTCAAGAATGTTATACTAATCAAGACTTTCCTGGAAGTGTAATGGTTAAGGCTCTGCACTTCCACTGAAGGGGGCATCGGTTCAATCCCTGGTCAGGGAACTAAGATCCTACATCCTGCTGGAAGCCTTGTGGCTTAGCCAAAAAGGAAAAAAAAAAGAATGTTCTGGAATGGAATGGAATCATACAATATGTGACCTTTTAAGATTGGCCCTTTTCACTCAGAATAGTTCTCTAGAGACTTATCCAGGTAGCTGTGTATATGAAGAGTTCATGCATTTTTATTGCTAAATAGTATTC
Source organism: Bos mutus (assembly GCF_027580195.1). Lineage (NCBI taxonomy): Eukaryota > Metazoa > Chordata > Mammalia > Artiodactyla > Bovidae > Bos > Bos mutus. Next base: position 71,561,571 of record NC_091618.1, on the reverse strand, counting down.
CATGGTCTGGATGCATCACAACCGGTTTAATCATTCACCTGTTGAACGACATCTGGGTTGTTTCCGGTTTTAAGCTGTTATAAATAAATATGACTTTGATTTATTGATGATTTTTTATCTCTTTGAATAGCTCTTCTAATCATTCCTCTGATTATTACAATGTAAACATAACTTATTAGTTACTGATGTTGTCATTTTACCTAGTGAAGTGCAGAAATCTTACATTCCTTTAAATCCCTTTACTGGTCCCCATTTAAATATAAATGCCTTAAAACTTTCTTCTACCAACATTTAAAATCACATTACCCTTTTCTATTGTTTCTTTTTGTATTATTTCTTTTTTTTTTTTTTAGAAAATTTTAGATATTCTTTTAAGGTAGGTCTACTATCAACAATTTATCTTTACTTTTCCTTCAATTGAGAATGTTTTAATTCCCCTTTCATTTCTGAGGGATGTTTTAACTCAACCTAGAGAATTCTGGGTTGACAGAATTCTGGGCTGAAAGAAATTCCAACATTTTCTGAAAAATACTAGGCCGTTGACTTCTGGCTGCCATAGCTTTTGATGAGAAATCTATTCTAATAATCTTTGTATTTCATTTTCATAAATTCGACTATAATGTGTCTTGAGGTGGATTTCTTTGGGCTTTTATGTATGGGATTTACTCAGTTTCTTAAATTTGTATGTGTTGGGTCAAGTTGAGAATTTTTTACACCTTATTATTATTTTTTGTAATGCTTTGTCAGTCCTACCCTCTTTATCTTCTCTTTCCAGAACTCTGGGAACATAAAAGATAGGCCCTTTGTTAGTGTCCACACATCCTTGGGGTTCTGTTTAATACTTTTCTTCAGTGTCATTTCTCCCTGTTGTTCAGATTGTGTATTTCCTATCATTGAATTCTTTCCTCTGGCCTCCCTGCTGCAGTTGAGCCCATTCACTGGCTTCTTCGTGTTGGTTATTGAATTTTTCAGTTCTAACATTTCCATTCGGAGAAGGCAATGGCACCCCACTCCAGTACTCTTGCCTGGAAAATCCCATGGATGGAGGAGCCTGGTAGGCTGCCGTCCATGGGGTTGCAAGGAGTCGGGCATGACTGAGCGACTTCCCTTCACTTTTCACTTTCATGCATTGGAGAAGGAAATGGCAACCCACTCCAGTGTTCTTGCCTGGAGAATCCCAGGGACAGGGGAGCCTGGTGGGCTTCCAGACGTCTATGGGGTCGCACAGAGTTGGACACGACTGAAGCGACTTAGCAGCAGCAGCAGCAGCAGCAACATTTCCATTTGGTTCTTGTTTATATCTTTTATTTCCTTGCTCAGACTTTTCTATTTCTTTACTAAAGGCAAATAACCTAATTCTAGTTTTCATTTGTTTCAAACATGTTTATGGCTATTCAGTTAAGCATGTCTTTCATGGCCATTTTAAGATCCTTGTCAGATAGTTCTAACAGCTCTGTCTTCTTGGGCTTGGCATCTTTTGAGTGTCTTTTTTTTTTTTTTCTGTTTGAGATTTTGATTATTTTTTAATTTATTTATTTTAATTGGAGGCTAATTACTTTACAATATTGTAGTGGTTTTTTGATATTTTGATTATTTTTAAGAGTGATTTTTGCAATGACATCTGGACCTTTGTGTTATGTTATGACTCTTCACCTTATTGGAACCTTCTGCTTTGCCTGGTTTTCATTGCCACTGCCCGTCAGAAGAAGGGAGAGGTACCTTGTTACTGCGAGGTTAGTGAGGAAGTTCGTCGGCCTCCGTTGACATCTAAGTGGGTGCTTCTCATTGCGCTGGGAAGGGATGGGAGTTCTGGTTTTCTCCTTGGCCCCTGCCAATAATATCCTTTCTGGATGAGGGAAGGGTGGGAGTGTCTTGTTACTGTTTCCACATGATCTTCTCTGGCAGTAGGGGTGCTCAGCCTCCTTACTACCCAGTGATGGTAAATGCTTTGACCACCTGATGTGAAGACCTAGCTCATCAGAAAAGACCTTGATGCTGGTAAAGACTGAAGGCAGGAGGAGAAGCAGATGACGGAGGACGAGATAGTTGGATGACATCACTGACTCAATGGACATGAGTTTGAGCAAGCTCCAGGAGATGGTGAAGGACAGGGAAGCCTGGCGTGCTGCAGTCCATGGGGCCACAGAGAGTCAGGCGTGACAGCAACTGAATGACAGCAAATGATAAACATGTCATCTCTCCACTAGGCCCCCACTGATACCACTGCAGTGGGACATGGGGTAGGGGTGAGGATCTCATTACTGTTAGGTAGAGGTGGAAGTCGAGGCTGACTTGCCAGGGGGCCTCCACTTACATGGTGGGGGTCATGACCACATGATGGGGATGAACGTCCTCATTTCCAGTGGCTGCCTCTCACTTCCCCGCGGGTGTGCTGAGGTGCTTCATTACAGCTTCACAGGTATGGGATACAAACTAGGAAATACCAGAGGTAGAAGTGGAGGCTCGAACACAGACCCCTCTTTCACAAACTTGCCATATGAAAACAGCTCAAGGTTAAAGTGCTAGCTGGGGGGAAATATGGGATCGAGGATGAGTTGTTCTTTTTGTTTTGTCCTAAATTATTGACACCATGTGTGTTTGCATTATGAGAACATCTGTGTGGTTCAAGAGGGTAAAGCAAGGCTGAGGAAGCTGCACAGAGATGCCTTGGGCTTGCATTCTGGATTCCCACTTCCTCTCTCTCTAATTTTTCTTCACAGTGTAGAGGTGCGGAGGGGGCCCAGAGAATGCCTGAAGTCCTGCTCTTGGGCTCACAGTGTTCCTCCTTTCTCTTTTCTGTACTTGGCAAAGAACTCTGAAGGGTCTGAATCACTGCTAGCCTAACCAAATACTGTGAGCATGGATAGGTGGAAAGCATGGACTGCATGGATGCTTTTTAATATGTACAGGGAAAAAAATGTGTCACCAAAATCCGTTCAGTGTTGACTCCATTCTTTCCAGACTTAAATCATCTGCAACCTGGGTTATTTAGCTTAAACCCACAGTATCTTTTGAGATGTTATATTTACAGTGGGACTTTTGGCATTCATATCTTAAAAATACTGATTTCCCACCATTTTGGAGGAGTAGAGAGTTGATGTGATAATAAAGTTTCAGCTCAAAGAGGAATACACTATAGGATATTATTTATATAGATTTGAATATACTTGCTTCTAGTATGAGTTTCAGATGCCTGTGGTTGGGGAAGGAGAAGTGGGGTCTAAACAGGCTGGAGGACAAAGAAATTACTACAAAAAGAAAGAGACTGTAAATCCATATTGAAACTAGTTTTTAAAATAGATTTTAAAAACACAGTCTGTTTTCCCATACACACACACACACACACACACACACACACACACACTCACTCATATTTTTCATATAGACGTAGGGATTATTGTACCTGGTGAAATATAAAATCATTTAAAAGTGAATCCATGGTTGCTTTCTTTCATTAGGTGTTTTCTAATCAAGTGACACAAAAGAAACAAAACTATCACTTGGAAGTGTTTGAGGTTGAGAATCATTGGCACACACTTGATTTAAAAATACAAATCCCATGTTTTAGGAAAGGAATATGAGTAACATTCTATCCAAAGGACAGAAAAGAAGCGTAAACCTTAAAGCAAGAATATTTAATAGGGGGCACTAGCAATTTCAAAGGTTCCTAGAATGATGTTTGGTCCATGAAGAAAAAAAAAAAAAAAAAAAAAACAGTGATTCCATCTGTTACTTCTATTCCTAACAAAAGGAAATAAAAGGAGATCATTTTGATCAATGTCCTTTTAATTCCTGGACTTGGTATAAAATAAATCACAGTGTTGTGGCAGTTCATTTATAGCGGTTAAAGCAATGTGATGTGGCTTTCATGGTAACATGGGTTTCACTTGCTGAGCGCCTGGGACTTTGATTTGCCACATTACCTGCTGTGGTGTAAGTGATGCAAAATAATTATTGGGACTTCCTTGTCACAGTGGCCTATTCCACACCTGCACCCTTTTGTTGGGAGCCCGACAGGGATGCTGGATTTGAGTCTCCACTGAATAGCTGTCCTCTCTGTGTAGTCCTTCTCCACTGGATTGATTTATGGATGCATCAGGCTCTTTGTTAGCATGTAAACCTCTAATTAATTTAAAGCCCTCTGTAGAGAAATTAAACTCCTAGTTAAGATTTTTAACAGACTCAGATGGCTAATAATGGGGAGCAAGTCCTATTAATGGATTTGCCATGGTCCCTGGCATTCGTCCTTCACAATGAGGGTGGGTATATGGAGCTTGGAGTGTATTCTGCAATAAAGAAAATCATTCCGTTGTTGCCTCTAAACCCAATTAGGCTTATCGTTAGAGTTCTAGCTTCCCATCTGTGGGGTGAGAGAGGGAGACACAGCCAGAGACAGACATGGAACAGAAGAGACAGGATAGGGAAAGAAGAAAAACCGGACTGCATAAAGCTTCAGATGTTTCTCTTCAACTTATGACTCCAAGCTAAATATCTACACTGGAGTTAGCCTTAGTTTAGGTCAGAGTAGAAACATCAAGGCATTCTCAGAATGGTCTGAGAATAATTGAGTAAAAGGGCTTAATTTACCATCAAAAAAAACCTTATTTCTTTAGATTATTGTAAAACAATGATTTCTGAATGGATTAGTGACTTAAATGTAACATGAAACTCTGTAACTACTAAGATGAAGAAAACCCAGATTAATTTTTCTTTAATGTTGGTTTAGCAAAAGGCTTTCTAATTATGACTCAAACTCTAGATGCAGTAGAAGGCATCTATTTCACATAAATGCCTGATGTATTTCACATAAAGATTAAACATATTTGCATGACTAAAAGGAGAAGGCAATGGCACCCCACTCCAGTACTCTTGCCTGGCAAGTCCCATGGACGGAGGAGCCTGGTGGGCCACAGTCCATGGGGTCGCGAGGAGTCGGACATGACTGAGCAACTTCCCGTCACTTTTCACTTTCATGCATTGGAGAAGGAAATGGCAACCCACTCCAGTGTTCTTGCCTGGAGAATCCCAGGGACGGGGGAGCCTGGTGGGCTCCGTCTCACACAGAGTTGGACACGACTGAAGTGACTTAGCAGCAGCAGCAGCATGACCAAAAACACTGTAATCAAAGTCAAAAGACAAGTGACAAGCTGAGGTAAAATGTTATATATAATCTCACAACAAACAGCTAATATACCTAACATTAAAAACAATCCTTTAAAAGTTGAGAGTCACAGGACCAAAAACTTAATAGAAAAAAAATGGGGAAAATACATGTACATGTAATCCACAAAAATGATATAAAAATGACCTATAGGCATATGAAAAAAATGATCAAGCTCAGTTCTAATTAGAGACATGCAAAATATAACAACATTGAGATACTATTTCTTACCTATGAAAGTGGTAAAAACTAGACAATATCACAGCACATTGTGTTGAGAGGATGTGTTGGGAATGAACATTGTATTGTCATCCATTTTTAGTGGAAATGCAAATAGGTGTTTTCCTTCTGAAGGGAAATTTGATAACATTTAACAGAATTGCATATATACTTAGATTCAGACCTAGCGATCCTACTTCTAGGAATACTTAGGATTCCTACTTCTAGGATTCCTACTTCTAGGAATCCTTATGATACATCTGCAACATGCACAAGGTTATTCATTTAAGATGCTTTGTAATTACGAGATACTGGAAACAACCTAAATGCCAATAGATAGGAGATTTATTAGATGATCTAATGCATAGTTACCCAATAGAATACTATGGAGCTGTGAACAAAACAACAAGAAAGATCTCTATGAATTGGTCTGGAGTGATTTCATATTTGTGTGTGCTTATATATGTGTATGTATATATACACACATATATTTTTCACATCTACACACATTCAGACATATACATTGTACATGCTTAACAGTCTATATACCCACACACACACACAATATGTGCAACAGTGTGGTATAAACAAAAATATAGATGTATACAACTGCATAGGTTACCATATACATGTATTTCCCAGCCCACTGAAGGGACTTAAAGCGGTGGCACTCTGGTCACAGTGAGCATATCTAGAGCCCAGATCTTGATTTCTGAACACCATTCACTAAAAAACTGAACTGAGACTCTTTGGAAGAGTGATTTACTCCAGAGCTTGGGCAGCAAAAACACAAGATAAACTTGAAATATGTTGTATTCCCGTAAAGCATAGAAATGCCCCCAAAATGGATGGGAATTTCTCAGAAGAACATGGGATCTACCTGTAGCAGCTCCTAATAGCCAAAGCAGAGAAATATGAGTAGCAAAATAAATAATATCAATAACCCCAGAATTGAATTTTAACCTATAGAACAGATTTCCATGAGTTCATATGAAGGATTCTAAAATTAGTGGGTATAAGTTTGAGGAAAAATCAAATTTACATATTCTCAGAGTAGCTCATCCGAGTTGCCAGCTTCCCTTTGTATTTAATATAAATATATTATGTGCATTTACATTAACATTTATGTGCTATATGATAAATATATTAGTATATAATATAATATATACATATTATAATAATATAAATATAATAAATACAAAGCAAAGTTGGCAACTTTACAACAGGGAGACCTCAACTAATGAGCAAAGTCAATATCACCTGTAGTAAGACAGTAGCATCACAAACTCTTGGTGTGATGCACTGAGAACATTTTTTGTGGTCATACTTTCCTACAAATATATACCCTCATTCCAGTCATTTAAAAACCAGAAAAACTCAGATTGAGGCACATTCTACACAGTAACTGATTTGTACTCTTTGTGATTCTCAAGGTTATGAATGTCAAGGACAAAACTGAAGAGCTATTATAAACTGGATGAGACCAAGGAGACATGTCAATAAATGCAACATGGGATCCTGGATAGGATACTGGAACAGAGGAAGGATATTGTTAAAAAAATAATTGATGATGTTCAAATATGCTCCTTGGTTAATGGTGTTATACCAATGTGAATTGCATCCATTTATATCATTGAAAAAAATGTAGTACATATTTTCCTATATCTCTTTGTTTTTTTTTTTTTAATCTGTGTTTCTGGTTTCCATATCTCTAATAAATCTATCGTATGTGCTAATTCACTTCAGTCGTGTCTGACTCTTTGCGACCCTGTGGACTGTAGCCTGCCAGGCTCCTCTGTCCATGGGATTCTCCATGCAAGAATACTACAATAGGTTGCTATTCTCTTCACCAGGGGATCTTTCTGACTCAGGGATCAAACCCATGTCTATTACGTCTCCTGCATTGGCAGATGGATGCTTTTCCACTAGCACCACCTGGGAAGCCTGTGTATCTATATTTGGGTATAAATGATGCTTGATATTTCCATATCCATTTCCTTTCTTCCAACTCCCCTCAGAGTTGCAACGTGCCTCTTTTTTTATAGGAAAGAACAAGAATAAGTATATCTATCCAAGTTGTCTTTGGCAATACCCCACACCCGACCTCCTGTCATTTCCTAAAATAGGGAGTTTACTTAATCTTCACTGAGAGTTGGTGGAGACATCCTCAGAGGCCAAACACAAGATCACCCGGGTCTTCACTGGTCACATTTGGTATGAGGCTGGAGCCCTCTGCCTTCTTCAACTTGAACTTTCTGCATGGAAGCACAGTGCATTGCTCCCAGCACTGAACTGCTTTCATAAAGATAAGATAAATCTGGGCTATAGCTCCTAGCAAGTGGCAGGATTTGTGATCCAGAAACATTGGGATCATTCAGGAGTGAATATAATTTAGCAATCAACCAAGTGTTCGGAGACAGAATGTGGGGGTCTAAACAGGCTCTTCTGTTAGGACTGTGAGCATTTTTGTTTTGTTGTGCTTTGTGTTTAACTATTCCTTGGCCTCTGTCGTGCTCAGCCTAGTAGGAGTCCTTCTGGAAGCAGCGTGTTTGTGCATCACCATTCCGTAATTTTATGTGGCTGTTGAAATTCACATATGCATAGCTATTTGGCACCACACTATGGTTGTCTACATTTTTGGCTTAATGATACAAAATTATCTAATGGGGGCCCAAGTCTTAATTTCTAATAAACAAAAGACTCTTTTTCAAAGCCTCCCTTCATAAAAATTCCTTGTATGTGATGGAGGGTACTTTTAATGCTGTGTATTTGACCTCATGAAGAATCAAGATGTCAAATAGGCATATTGACATATTGACTTGGTCCCAGAAGAATTCTGTTAATAATAGTTTTTCAAAGCAGTAGTTCATCAGTCCCTATATCAATTCACATCTTTGTAGGTACGGCTCTTCTTTAAGAGACCCAAGGATCAGGAGACTTGTTTCTTACTATTTCTTATTATTTGGAGGAAAACTTAGTTATTTTAACCCCAGATATTTTCTTTAAACAGCCCTTGACAATACCTTTGTCAGTGTCTCATTTTTCTCTACTCAAAATGGGACTTCTTTTTTCCCTTTCTTGTCAGTGTATTTCAGTTATGGCTCTCTTCACCGTATTAGTATTGGTATCAGGAAACACTGTAAGAATTTTGGAGGGGCTGACACTGTCTGATGCACTTCTTGGGGCTTTTGTGTTGACATCTGTTTCTGGAACTGAGAGGAAGGTAGGCTTCTCAGAGTCTCTTATTGATTCAGGCTTTCCACCAGAAGAGGGAGCCACATCCATTTAAAATCCATGTTGAGTTCTTTATTAGGCAAGTTCTGGATGGAGTGCATGGGGCAGGATGCTCTGAGCATCCTGGGCCCAGATCTCGCCTTTGGAGTGGGAGGGAGACATGCTCAGAGACCAGCACCAGAGGCTGATGGCATGAGGGTACTTTCAGCCCTGGGATGAGTAGATAGATCTTAATGTGTTTTATATTAAAACAGTAGTAGCAAAAATAAATAAATGAAGAAAGGCAACAACAAAAATTAAAAAGCTGCTTGCTTTTTCTCCAAAGTCCACATTTCTACTCAGCTGGGAAATCACACCTCCGTTGGATTAAAAGGATTGGATCTCTAATTAAGTGTATAATAGCCTACTTTTCCTTATCATTCCACGAAAACAACTCTCTCTCTTCTTTTGTGAAATTGATGCCACAGTATGAAAAATAGGTTGTAGCCTTTGTAACAGTTTGAAATAGGCCTTCAAAAGGATCCTGCCCCAAAATTCTCTCTACCTACCAGTTCTAGAGTCTAAAATTGCAGTGTGAAAAATGAATTCATTTGGATTATTACATTTTACTTCAGTGAGTCTTAGAACTGTAAATATCTCCAGCATGGTAATATATTCATCTATCAGGAGCCATTTAACTGTGTATACTGGATTAGTTTATTAGACTTAAGAAGCTTGCCATCTGAGTAACCGAAACAGGAGATGGTTATGCAGTTTTATTTTTAATTTAATTTTACTAATAATTCTTAACGTGAGATCTACCTTCTTAATAAAATTTTAAATGGCAGTAACTGCTATTGACAACAGTGTTGTACAGCAGATCTCTGGGACTTACTTATCTTCTTAAACTAAAACTTTATGCCTGTTCATTAACAAATCCCGATTCCCCCACCCCATCTCACCTCCCCCGCCTCCAACCAAGGCCCCTGACAACCACCATTCTACTCTCTACTGCTATGAATTTGACTGTGTTGAATATCTCATATAAATGGCTGCTCACTTCAGTCGTGTCCAACCCTGTGTAACCCCATAGATGGCAGCCCACCAGTCTCTGCCATCCCTGGGACTCTCCAGGCAAGAACACTGCATTCCTTCTCCAATGCATGAAAGTGAAAGTGAAGTCACTTAGTCATGTCCGACTCTTAGTGACCCCGTGGACTGCAGCCTACCAGGCTCCTCCGTCCATGGGACTTTCCAGGCAAGAGTACTGGAGTGGGGTGCCAGTGCCTTCTCTGCATATAAATGGAATCATGCATTATTTGTCTTAATGTGACTGGTTTAGTTCACTGAGATATAATGTCCTCAATGTTCATTCTATATTGTAGTTCATTTTTTAAGGCTGAATAATATTCCACTGTGTTTGTATAACACATTTTCTTTATCTATTTATCTGTAGATGAAAATATAAGTTGTTTCCATGTCTGGATGTTGTGGATAGCCCTGAAATGAGCATGGCACTGCTACTGGGCTGATTATGTTTTGAAGGGTACTGGAGAGAGGTTATTCCTGTGTTGAGAAGTGACTCAGGGCCCAAACAAAAACATAAGTAAAATGAGACCTCAAAAAAGACGTTATGGAAAGGAAATTTAGAAAAGAGGAATACACGTGTCTGAAGATAATTCATCCACGGCACCATGGCCCTGGTTGAGTCTTGTCAACAACCTCTGAAAAATAAGCTGTGCTCATTTGATCATGATTGCCAGAACATGGGTGGAGTTTCTCAGTAGAATCAGGCAATAGCTATTTCTTCTATTTTTTCCTCACCTACTACAACAATATGAATACAGAGCTGACTATCAAAGTCACAAAGGTAGGGTTGATACCACTGAGTAGAATCCCTTTTTATAGCAGTTGCAGAGTTATCTGAGAACTCACATGGACAGCAACTCCAGTCTATATTGGTTAATGGTTGCAAGGACTTCTATTTGGGGGACACCTTTTCTGCTGAAGCTGTTTACAACAACCTGTGAAAGTGACTCCTCTTAATACCGCATTGTACTAGTTCAGAGAAGTTAAATAACTTGCCCAACTCCCATAGCTAGGAAGTTGCAAAGCTGGGTTTTGAACTCTGTGTGACCCCAAAGTCCAAGTTCCCAACCGTATGCTTTCCATTTTACAGGAAGTCCCCAGAGGCAATGAAATTATACTTTTCTCCTAATATTTTCACTTTTGACATGCCTGTCTTTCCAGCCATTTTAAAAAGAATTGCTTTTGCATGAATCACTAAGACTTATTTAGAATATAATATACCCTGACTAAAATTATTTAAAAAGTCATCCAAGGGGAAACATGTACTAAAAGTCAGTGTCTGATTATTGCAGTTTCTGTTAACTGTACATTAGGAATACAGTGTATTTTTTGCATCGATGGACTTGTTTATTGCTTTACAAACAAACCTATGATGCACAGTGGTGCCTTATGCTCGGTAACCCTTAATTCTTTACTCTTGCAGCCAAACTAGGTATTTGCTATTACTTCTAAACTCTGCCAGGTCTACTTCATAATATTCGTTTTTCAACTGCACAAAAGCCATCCTGTTTTGTTTCTGGAAACAGACGAAACCCACTGCTCCAGGTAGCACTCTTGGGGAACTGGCCGGATGTATGTGCAGGTGTGAACTCGCCACACACATACTAATAACTTTAGTGGAAACCACTTTAATGTAAAAGCGTTGGGCTCCGCAATCCTGAAAAACTCTCGTCAGACATCCCTGCAGGCAGCGAGCAGAGGCTGGATGCTTATAGCAGCAATCCTGGGTTAATATTGTCACAAAAGGGAAGCTGTGTATAACCGCTGATAAAAGATGACAAAGTCGTTCTTCAAGAGGAAAGGATAGATGACAAACCATCTAGTTGTTCTGTCAGTAAAACTTGCCAATCCTCCGAGTGAGCCTTCTTAAAAGACAAACAGTTGCACTACTTTATCTGCACAATTGGACCTAATTGGGAATGAAAAGATTTTCCATCTTGATTAGTGTGAGTGAGATGTCCTGTCACATATCTCATTGGAGATTTCTACAAACAGAACAGCAGTTAGAACGTTTGATCTATTGCTCTTTTGTTTACTAGAGTGAACTTTGGCATTTCAGGGTCAGGGTAGTAAGATAAGATTGTTGAGAATTGTTCTGAAGTCTTTGTCCCAACCTGATAAGGTTTACTTTATTGTATGCATCTGCTGCTGCTGACAAGTGCTGGTTTGTTTTTCTGATGCTGGGACCCTGGGTCCAGGACTGGATTCTACAGCATTACAAGGGTATTGATAAAGAATGGAAAAATTGACTAACGTGGTCCCTTAATGTCAGGGCTGCTGGGAGAGAGGGGTAGCTTTTCTGATTGCCTGGCTGTGCTTAGAATATAGGGGTGCTGTCCATGGTGCAAAAAGGATGTACAGGGATGGATAGACTCTTGGCTGGAATAGAAAATGGCAACCCACTCCAGTATTCTTGTCTGGAAAATCCCATGGACAGAGGAACCTGATGGGCTACAGTCCATGGGGTTGCAAAGAGTTGGATACCACTGAACATACACACACAGACTCTTGGACTCTTTATCTGAGAAGTAGTCTTGGTCTTTTTGCTATGAAAGAAATCTGCACCATTCATATAAACAGTAAGTTTGACCTTTACAAAAATGCAAGAAAATTTCTCAGTGAATATTAAACATAGGTAATAAAAATATGTATATGGTATTTTGTTTTTTCTTCCTGGGGTGAAAGAAGAGCAAACTATTTTGGGGTCTTAGTGTCCAGTCTTAAGAGTTCTTCTTGAGAGTCAATGAAGTTGCAGCAAACTGAACTCAGTGATTCTCTACTGACCCAAAGAAGGAAGTGAGTTTTCTAGCAAGTCCAACAGGTGAGGCAGAGGAAGGGAGCCAGGCAGAGGGGAGGATTTGGTCTGAAGGCTCTAACCTGCAATAGATCTATCCCATTGAGCCATTGCTCAACAACTCCTTTTGTTTGGGGAGACCCTATGATGAAAGAGTTCCCTGAAATGGTACAGACATCTCCATCAACAATGGACAGGAATCCATCCACTAGGAAAAAACTGGTTGTGGGATTTTTACATGGTAATATGGTATTTTTCTAGACAAGGTAGATTTAAGCAAGGTCTGTGGTCAGGAAATGTATGTCAGTTGGAGTCCACCTTTGAAGACTATTTTGACAAAATATTAAGTCAAGAACTGTGGCTTCATAAAGTGGTTGTTAAGCACATTGGGCTCCAGAATTATATTGTCTGACTTTGAATCTTGACTGAAGCTTTGTGACCTTGAAAATACAACTTTACCTCTGCCAGGTCTGAGTTTCTAACTGTAAAGTGGAAATAGTGATTTTACCTAGTTCTAGGATCATCATAAGGATGAAATGAGTTGTTATATAAAATACTTAAAATTGTGCCTTATACATAGTAAGCACACAATTAAAATTAGCTATTTATATTCTGTTATTTCTATTCTATTTCTACTCTATTCTTTTTCATATTACAGTTATGACACTGAACTTGACTTATGAATCAGATCATATATATATAAACTTGGCATGGGCTGGAGTGTAACTGGTGATGAGGGGAGCGGGAATGTGTATTGGGAAAATGATTTTTCTCATGTAAATAAAACAAAAATTTGTTCATAGAAAATTGAATTTTCAGCCTTAGAAGTCATGTTGATCAAACGTTATCCTATCACAAATAAAGACACTAGACCCAATGTTACTTGACTTGCACAAGGGAAAATGGCTAGTTCATGCCAAAAGTTCAACTAGAAATTAATTCCTGTTCAGTATTACTTTGATCCTGGTAGCATAGTGCAGAACAGTTGATTTGGAATCAGGATATCAGCGTTCATTGCTTTACTTCATTATATACGACTTCAGGCAGATCTGTTAACCTACAAAGGAATCATTTTCTCATCTACAAAATAACAGGGCTTTCTGTCCTATAAACCCTTCAGAGTGGGAGGGTCAAATATATGATTATGATTTATGAACTCTAAAGAACTCTGCAAATAATAAGCTCTAATTATGCTTGCATCATTCACCATGCAGTTTAGAAATGATCCACACGGGAATTATTCTTAATGATGGCAAAGATATGGTGCATTCCAGTGATTTATTTTAGATCTCTCAATGATAGCTCAATCTTTCCTTGTGATACTTTCCACCTCTTACTGACATTTAAATCACTGGCCCAAAGCAGGCCAGGTGATAGTTTTTCAGGTTGTCACCTGTCATCCCAATACTGAGTAAATTTGTATCACCACAAAAAGACTTGAATTTTTATCACATGCCGACTATTGACTGTATGTAAATGGTTTCTGTAACATGGGGGAATTTCTCGATAGACCACAACCTGTTAAGTTCAGGACCCAAAATGGGTTGGAGCCACTGGAAAGCATTTGCACTGAAATTTTGAATTTACTTGTGAAAATTTAAATTTTAACTTTGAATTTGCTTAATGAGGAAGGGGTGGAGGCCATTTGGGGATGGAAAATTGTTACCAGTCAAAGGTCTTACAGAATCCCAGGAAGGAGCCACTCCTCTGATATCAGGGTGCTCAGCTTTGGGAAGCTTGGAACCAGCAAGTGCAGAGAAAAATATGATAAACCATTGACACTGACTTGCTCCAAGATGGTGGAGTAGAAGAATTTATGTTCATTTACTCCTGTGAGAACTCCAAAATTACAACTTGCTGCTGAACAGCCATCAACAGGAGAATGTTGGATCCCACCAAAAAATATACCCTACGTCCAAAGGCAAAGGAGAAGCCCCAGCAGGACAGTAGGAGGGGCAAAATCGTGTTTAGAATCAAACCTCATACCCACCAGAGATGCTCAGAGGGCTCAAACAAAACCTTGTATGCACCAGGAGACCCCACAGAGACTAAGCCAAATCTGCCTTTGAGTGTTTGAGTGTCTCCTGCAGAGGTATGGGTCAGCAGTGGCCTGCCACAGGGGCACGGGCTCTGGGTACAGCAGACAGGGGTGTGGCATAAGCCCTCTTAGAGGAAGTCACCATTAACCCCACCATAGAGCTGCCAGAATTTACACCGGATTAGGAAAACAGACTCTTGGAGGGCACAAACAAAACCTTGCATGCACCAGGACCCAGGAGACAGGAGCAGTGACCCCACAAGAGACTGATCCCGACTTGCCCATGAATGTCCAGGAGTCTCCAGTAGAGGCGTGGGTCAGCGGTGGCCTGCTGCAGGGTTGGAGGCACTGAGTGCACGCACAGGACATTTTAAAGGAGATCGCCCTTTTCTTTATTACCTCCAGCATAGTTTGGTCTCAGGTCAAACAACAGGGAGGGAACACAACCCCACCCATTGACAGAAAATTGGATTAAAGATTTATTGAGCATGGCCCTGCCCATGAGAATAAGACCCAGTTTCCCCCTCAGTCAGTCTCTTCCATAAGGAAGCTTCCATAAGCCTCTTATCAGAATGACAACCACAATCACAGAAAACTAATGAAACTGATCACATGGCCCACAGCCTTCTCTAACTCAATGAAATTATGAGCCATGAAGGAGAGTTCTGACAAAATGTGGTCCACTGTAGAAAGGAATGGCAAACCACTTCAGTACTCTTACCTTGAGAACCCTATGAACAGTATGAAAAGGCAAAAAGATTAACTCCCCAGGGCAGTAGGTGTCCAATATGCTACTGAAGAAGAGTGGAAAAATGACTCCAGAAAGAATGAAAAGACAGAGCCAAAGCAAAAACAATGCCCAGATGTTGATGTGACCAGTCATGTAAGTAAAGTCTGATGTTGTAAAGAACAATGTTGCATAGGAACCTGGAATGTTAGGTCCATGAATCAAGGTAAATTTGAAGTGGTCGAACAGGAGATGGCAAGAGTAAATATGGACATTTTAGAAATCAGCAAACTAAAATGGACTGGAATGGGTGAGTTTCACTCAGATGATCATTATATCTACTTCTGTGGACAAGAATCCCTTAGAAGAAATAGAGTAACCCTCATAGTCAACAAAAGAGTTTGAAATACAGTTCTCAGATGCAAGCTAAAAAACAACAGAATGATCTCTGTTCGTTTCCAAGGCAAGCCATTCAATATCACAGTAATCCAAGTCTATGCCCCAACCAGTAATGCTGAAGAAGCTAAAGTTGAATGGTTCTATGAAGACCTATAAACCTTCTAGAACTAACACCCCAAAAGATGTCCTTTTCATTATAGGGGACTGGAATGTAAAAGTAGGAAGTCAAGAGATACCTGGAAGTGAAGTCATTCAGTCATGTCCAACTCTTTGCAACCTCATGGACTGTAGCCTACCAGGCTCCTCCGTCCATGGAATTTTCCAGGCAAGAACACTGGAATGGGTTGCAATTTCTCCAGGAAATCTTCCCAACCCAGGGATTGAACCCGAGTCTCCCACATTGTAGGCAGATGCTTTGCCGTCTGAGCCACCTGGGAAATCCGGGGAAGAGATGCCTGGAATAACAGGCAAATTTGGCCTTGGAGTACAAAATGAAGCAGGGCAAAGGCTAACAGAGTTTTGCCAAGAGAACGCACTGGTCATAGTAAATACCCTCTTCCAACAACACAAGAGAAGACTCTACACATGGCCATCACCAGATGGTCAATACAGAAATCAGACTGATTATATTCTTTGCAGCCAAAGATGGAGAAGCTGTATACAGTCAGCAAAAAGAAGACAGAGAGCTGACTGTGGCTCAGATCATGAACTCCTTATTGCCAAATTCAGACTTAAATTGAGAAAGTGGGGAAAACCACTAGACCATTCAGGTATGACCTAAATCAAATCCCTTATGATTATACAGTGGAAGTGAAAGGGATTCGATTCAAGGGATTAGATCTGATAGACAGAGTCCCTGAAGAACTATGGATGGAGGTTTGTGACATTGTACAGCAGGCAGAGATCAAGACCATCCCCAAGAAAAAGAAATGCAAAAAGGCAAAATGGTTGTCTGAGGCCATCTTACAGATAGCTGAGAAAAGAAGAGAAGTGAAGGGCAAAAGAGAAAAGGAAAGAAATACCCATTTGAATGCAGAGTCCCAAAGAATAGCAAGGAGAGATAAGAAAGCCTTACTCAGTGATTCAGTGCAAAGAAATAGAGGAAAACAGTAGAATGGAAAAGAAACTAGAGATCTCTTTAAGAAAATCAGAGCCACCAAGGGAACATTTCATACAAAGATGGGCAATAAAGGACAGAAATGGTATGGACCTAACAGGAGTAGAAGATATTAAGAAGAGGTGGCAAAAATACACAGAACTATACAAAAAAGATCTTCATTTCCGAGATAATCACGATGGTGTGATCACTCAGCTTAGAGACAGACATCCTGGAATGTGAAGTCAAGTGGGCCTTAGGAAGCATCACTATGAACAAAGCTAGTGGTGGTGATAGAATTCCTGCTGAGCTATTTCAAATCCTGAAAGAGGATGCTTTGAAAGTGCTACACTCAGTATGCCAGCAAATTTGGAAAACTCTTAAGTGGCCACAAGACTGGAAAAGGTCAATTTTCATTCCAGTCCCAAAGAAGGGCAATGTCAAAGAATGTTCAAACTCCTGCACAATTGCACTCATCACACATGCTAGCAAAGTAATTCTCAAATTTCTCCAAGCCAGGTTTCAACAGTACACGAACTGTGAACTTCCAGATGTACAAGCTTGGTTTAGAAAAGGCAGAGGATCCAGATATCAAATTACCAGCATCTGCTGGATCATAAAAAATGCAAGAGAGTTCCAGAAAAAACATCTACTTCTGCTTTATTGATTATACCAAAGCCTTTGACTGTGTGGATCACAACAAACTGTGGAAAATTCTGAAACAGATGGGACCACCTTACCTGCCTCCTGAGAAATCTGTATGTAGATCAAGAAGCAACAATTAGAACTGGACATGGAACAACAGAGTGGTTCCAAATTGGGAAAGGAGTACATCAAGCCTGTATATTTATCACCCTGCTTATTTAACTTATATGTGGAGTACATCATGTGAAATGCCAGGCTGGATGAAGCACAAGCTGGAATCAAGATTGCTGGGAGAAATTTCCATAACTTCAGATATGCAGATGACACCACCCTTATGGCAGAGAGCGAAGAAGAACTAAAGAGCCTCTTGATGAAAGTGAAGGAGGAGAGTGAAAAAGTTGGCTTAAAGCTCAACATTCAGAAAACTAAGTTCATGAATCCGGTCCCATCACTTCATGGGTACTAGGTAGGCAAACAGTGGAAACTGTGAGAGACTTTATTTTGAGGGGGCTCAAAAATCCTTGCAGATGGTGACTGCAGCCATGAAATTAAAAGATGCTTGCTCCTTGGAAGAAAAGCAATGACCAACCTCGACAGCATATTAAAAAGCAGAGACAATACTTTGCCTACAAGGGTCCATCTTGTCAAAGCTATGATTTTTCCAGCAGTGTTGTATGGATGTGAGAGTTGGACTATAAAGAAAGCTGAGCACTGAAGAATTTTTGCTTTTAAACTGTGGTATAGGAGAAGACTCTTCAGAGTCCCTTGGGAGATCAAACCAGTCAATCCTAAAAGAAATCATCCCTAAATATTCATTGGAAGGACTGATGCTGAAGCTAAAACTCCAATACTATGGCCACCTGATTTGAAGAACCTGGAAAAGACCCTGATGCTGGTAATGATTGAAGGCAGGAGGAGAAGGGGACGACAGAGGATGAGATGGTGGGATGGCATCACCAACTTGATGGACATGAGTTTGAGTAAGCTCTGGGAGTTGGTGAAGGACAGGGAAGCCTGGCAAGTTGCAGTCCATGGGGTCACAAAGAGTTGGACACGACTGAGTAACTGAATTTAACTGAGCTGACTGAATTCAAAGACAATCACAGGTAATCTCATCATATATAATGTGTCTTGGTGATTGTTAGCCATCTTCAAGAAGAAATATATAAGGTTGATATGCTAGAGACTAAAAAGAGGAAACAGATATTTTAAATCATAACTTGGAGAAATGTCAGCCTCCTAAAATCAGACTTTAGTTTTTAAATCTTTCTGTAACTGTAGTTCAGTTCTTCAATTTACATATGTGATGAATTTACAGAGAATTCGGGACTATACTGAAATTAAAGACATATCTTGGATAATGTGAGCTATTCTCTAAACACTTGAGGATTTGAAATATAAAACAAATTAAGATGAATCAGGAATGAAACATTCTTCATTATCATATCATGTATGCTGCTGCTGCTGCTGCTAAGTTGCTTCAGTCGTGTCTGACTCTGTGCGACCCCGTAGACGGCAGCCCACTAGGCTCCCCTGTCCCTGGGATTCTCCAGGCAAGAACACTGAAGTGGGTTGCCATTTCCTTCTCCAATGCATGAAAGTAAAAAGTGAAAGTGAAGTCACTCAGTCGTGCCCAACTCTTAGCGACCCCATGGACTGCAGCCTACCAGGCTCCTCCATCCATGGGATTTTCCAGGCAAGAGTACCAGAGTGGGGTGCCATTGCCTATCATGTATATCTGTGTTTAAATTTAGGATAGGAGAAACTATCCTAGAGCAATAATGCAAAAGTCATAAGGAAAAATTATGTAAAGAAAAAAACTATATTTCAGCACTCTTCAGAAGGGCAAAGAATTATAAGTAATATAAATGACTTAAAAGAAAGACAGTGATTAAGTAAATGGTGGCATAGCCCTCTGTGATATATCATGCAGCCATTTAAATTTTTATGAAGGCTGTGTGGCAACACCAAAAACATATTCACTGATACAGTATTAAACAAGATACTAAACTGCATCATGTAAATTATGCCTACATCTCTGTAAAATAAGAACTAGGTAAAATGACAAATATAAAGTTACATTGGAGTAAAATAAATATTCTCATGCTTTCTTATCTTCTCAAACTTCAGAGTTCTTTTCCTCTGGAATGTTCTTCTGATGGTTCTTTGCATAGCTGACTCTGTTCCATCCTTCTTTTGTCTGTGGATGCGGGATGCTCAGACAGAGCTTCTACCCTAGTATCCCACTTGATACTGCTGCCAGAGCCCGATCCTCAGTTTGTCTGGCATCCCTGGGGAGCAGAGGTCACATCTCCTTCACCCACATTGTTTGTATAGCACCAAACACAGCATCCTGTTCTATAGTAGGCTTCTGAACATCTGTTGACTAATGAATGCTAGTGGGGTTAACAAAGAAATAATAAAACTTTTTATATAAATTACAGTGAAAAGATAATGACTCAATCAGAGCCCCGTTTAATACTTTTTATTATTTTTTTTGCCTTCAAAAGAGGAGAAGACTTGGAATTCCTACCAGGGCCCTGCCTCTTTGGGCCCCAAGATACCTAAGGAGCTAATTAATCATCAGAAGGTGACTGGGGAGAGTGACGTTCAGTGCCAGGGATGGGAGATGACGTGAAGGCATGACCCTGGATCTTGGTGACACCAGAGGAGCACCCTTGTTTTGCACACCAAGGCTTAGAACCAGAACCAAATGTCTCTGTTGTCTGCCCTGGACCCCCTGCTCTTTATGTTTCCCCAGCTCTTTTTTCTGCAGTTCCCTTCTGCTGAGGAGTCAGTTCATCTCTCTGTCTGTCTCTCTGTCTGTCTCTTTCTCAAGGCATGTAGCTGTAGTCCATGTTCACAGCTCTATAGTTTAACACTGTATGGATATCGACTGAAAAAAATGCACATCCTAAAAGTTGAGAGTTAAGTTTTATTCAGCAAACATTCCAAGGACTTCAAGCCTGGAAGATAGGACTCAAGTCATTTTGAGGGACTGCTCCATAGAAACTAGGAGGCGAGCCAGGTTACATAGGAGTTTTTTCACCAAAGTAATTACTATTAATTAAAGAAAACCAGATATCTCAAGTTAATACACTTTTCTGTGCATGGGAAGATGTAAGAGTCTGGGCTCACTGAAATCATTCTTTTGACATGCACCGCAGCTCTCTGGGGCCAGCATCCTGTGCTTTTTCATCCTGAGTCTTCTCAGGGTACACCATTGTGGGTGGCTGCAGTGACTGCCTGCGTGACGGTGGGCATCCTGTTTGCATCCTGAGTTTTCCCAGGGCTCACCATCAGGGTGGCGGTAATGTGATGGCTTGATGGCTGCAACATTATTTGCTTACTGATATGGCAGGCAGCATTTCTCTTTCACATGGATATACCACAAGGTATCTATTCTTCTACTAATAGAATTGTAGACTGTTTCTGCAAACAACAGTGAATAGGGCTCTTTCAAGAGTTTCTTGAAGGTACTGCCTAGTAGAATCTCTGGGTCATAGGCTATGAGCATCTTGAAAATGACCATAGAATGCTAGCTTGTTTTCAAGGGGCAGGGAGCAGTTTGCAGTCCCATCGCAGCACATGAGAGTTATGTCTGTTCTTCATCAGTGTATCACTCTCAGTGCTGCTGCCATTTGGGACCAGTGATTGTTTCCTGGGAAGGCTGAGCGGGGGCTGTCTGTGGGCTATTAGATGGTTAGCAGATTTCCTGACTCTATCTACTAGATACCAGTAGCATTATTCCTGCAGTGTGACTACCAAAATTGTCTACAGACATAGGCAGATGTCCCCCGAAGTGGGGGGTGGGGTGTGGAGCAAGGCAAAAACCTCCCTCTTTGAGAACCACAGCTCTATATCTTGCCAACACTTAGAATTTTCTGGGCTCTTTTCACACTACTTAACACCAAGGTCTGGGCAGGCTATGCCTCAGAGGAGGAATCTTTTTAGGCATCCAAGCTTAGCTTATTGCTCTATGTTAACCTATTTTCCCACAGTTTTGGGTGAAGAATAGTGACTCATTGGAAAAGACCCTGATGCTGGGAAGGATAGAAGGCAGAGGGAGAAGAAGGTGACAGAGGATGAGATAGTAGGATGGCATCACCAATTCAATGGCCATGAACTTAGGCAAACTCCAAGAGATGGTGAGGGACAGGGAAGCCTGGCATGCTGCAATCCATGGGGTTGCGAAGAGTTGGACACAACCTGATGACTGAACAACAACAAAATTTGGGTGAAGAACTTTTTACACTACTTGGCATCATAGTTAATATTATGGATGAGCCAGCATAGACTGTTGAAAGGGATTAGTTTATCCATCATGAAAAAAATGTTTACCTGCCTCCATGGAGAGTGTCTTCATACGTTGCATTCCCATAGTAGGGCTCTGTACACAGTGAACCATTAGAAATTGTGTTTTTTCCTGAGGGCTTGGAATTGTTCTCTCATTGTTTGCCATGACTAACTTCCTTTATATTGTCTGTTTTCTTAGCCATTGCTGTGCTTAAAATAAGTATTCACTTGATGCTTGTTTTGTTCAGTTGAGATATGCCCATATTTAAGATATTGAAGTTTTGAAAATCCATACTTACAAAACAGATAAATTATTCAGGCTAGATGCACAAGAAAAGGTTATTACCTAGTTTAAAATGCTGCCTCCAAATAACAGTGTTCTTTGAATTGGAATTCATCTAATGCAATTACTACTTGACAGAGAAACTAAAAGTTAAGATGTTAAGGCAACCAAGAAATAAAACTAAAAATTCCCTTGAAATGAGAATAGAGTGAGACATGGAGCATTTCCTGCCGTATCAGTAAACAAGGATGTCATAGTCATCAGCGATTCTAGCCCTCCAGGGCATTCAGGAAGGAGAAGACTACCTGTGATCTGGCAGCATGAGGCTGCAGCCACTCCCTATGGTGAGCACAGAGGAACTCAGGATGTGAAGAATCACAGGATACTGGCCCCAGATAGCTGAGACGCCTATGAAAGGAATGATTTTCAGTGAGCCCAGACTCTTGCATCTTCCCATATGTAGAAAAGCACTAAATTCCTTGAGATATACGATTTTCTTTAATTCACAAAAATACTTTTGATATTCAGACTACCTGCCCTTTGTTACCAACTTCTGTATAACCTGAGCACTCCCCACACCTCCTCAGAGCAGTTCTCTCAGGGTCACATGAGATGCTGTCTCTTGGGCTTGAAGTCCTAAAAATTCCCACCAAATAAAACATAATTCTCAACTTTTAGGTTGTGACTATTTTTTAAGTGGACAAGAGGTCAATAGGAAAAATGAAAAAAATGTTTAAATAAACAAACAACAAAAACTCTACTGCTCACTAAACCTTTTCAAGAATACATGGGTAAAGATCATCTCAGCATCTCTGAATTGTTAAATTCTTTGGACAGAAGCTATGCATTTTAGAGTTCCAGTGCCAAATTATTTTTATTCTGAAGTTTTACTCCAGCAAAAAATATAAAGCTGGCCTGACTTAGTGTTGACTAATAACTATCAGTGGTAGGGAGATGTGATGGTAAGTGTTTTCAAATATCTGAGAACATTTGGCAAGTAAAATATCTGTCCCCATTTTCCTCGGGGCCTCTGTTATTGAATGTTTCAGTTCAGGAACCCAAGAATGCTTGCATTCCCATGACATCAGGCTTTTCTGAGCAGCTGATAAATCAGGACTCAGTGCCCTTGTACCTCTACAAATAGAGGCAATGAAGTTAAAGCACAAGAAAGAACTATGTTCAAGAACAGCAGTGTATATGGGGCCTTCAGGACCAATCATACGGGCAGAAGCAGGGCAGCCCAAATGGTAGGATGTGGTCATCTGAAGGGCGGGCTCTTTAGTTCCCCTCAAGGTTTCCAAAGTGCTATTGGAGGCATTTTCTTTTTTACTTTTGCATTTCTTGAAACTTAGTCTTCCATCTTTTTAAAAACATAAAGGTAGAACATTTTTTGCCTCTTTTGAGGTATGGCATAACACCTGTTTCCTTGGACAGTTCTCTTTAAAACTTCTCCTTTTTTGGAACTGAAAACACCAGCCTAGTCCTCTAGTGCCATCTTTATGTCACTGATCCTTCACAATAATGCACTTAGTTATGTGGCAAGCAATAACCTATGGCTGTTTAGGGGATCCTACTCTTGAAAAACACTTGGTTTACAAACCCAGTTATTTTAACTGCAGAAAGTAATTTAGGAGGAGTCACAAGTGGCTTTGAAGGCTCTCAATTTCCTGGCTTGTCTTCTTAAAAGACTATGTATTTGTGAAGGTGTAAATACTTGAATGAAACCTTTCCTAAATTTAGAATGTTTATATAGATAAATATTATCAAGAAAGTCAAGTCAGTGTTTCTGTAGGGGAAAAAAAAGTTTCCCCTTCCTTCCTTCCAGATTCTTTGGCTGCTCTAATAATTATATTAACATAAGACAGATTGACATGAGAAAAAATGACTTTAATTTTATATGTAAGAGAGTTGCATGAAGACATGAGTGAAGTTGCTCAGTGGTGTCTGACTCTTTGCGACCCCATAGATTGTAGCCTACCAGGGTCCTCTGTCCATGGTATTTTCCAGGCAAGAATACTGAAGTGAGTTGCCATTTCCTTCTCCAGGGGATCTCCCCAATGCAGCGATGGAAGCCGGTCTCCCACATTGCAGGCAGACCCTTTACCATCTGAGCCACCAGGGAGCACAAAGACATGAGACACTTCCAAATGTCAGGCCGTTGAGGCTTGTATGTGATATTGAGCTAAGGAGAATGGGTTAGGAGCCAGAGACTTTACAGGGGAGAAAGAGGATTCACAGAAAGTTGGGAAGAGCTAATGTTTGGTAAACAAATGTTTGCCATATCCTGCAGATCAGTCTTCCATGATATAAAAATTTATTTCTGGGAAAAGGCTCTGGTGTTGGGAGGGATTGGGGGCAGGAGGAAAAGGGGACGACAGAGGATGAGATAGCTGGATGGTATCACCAACTCGACAGATGTGAGTCTGAGTGAACTCCGGGAGTTGGTGATGGACAGGGAGGCCTGGCGTGCTGCGATTCATGGGGTTGCAAAGAGTCGGACACGACTGAGTAACTAAACTGAACTGAACTGAATAACTCTCTTCCTGGTGGAGCTCCCTACCCCCATCTAAATTCTTTCCTGCAGTTAATGGAGAAGTAAAATCTCTTTGGGTTTCTTGGGCCTTGATTGTCTTCAGCTTGAAATAATTCACAGGCCAAAGCAGTGCATTCTGGAGTGACCTGTCTAAACCTCATCATTTCCTTAAGAGTCAAAATGGGGCATCCAATGTGGAGGTTGTTTAGTAAGTCAGAGTCCCAAGGGTGTTCAAGAAAGAATTTAGGGCTTCTATAGATCACTTTGATTTTTCCCCCTCTCATATAACACTGTATTTATAGGAATAAGTAAATGTGGTACTTCCTTTTACAAAAATAAATATGACACTGCAGCTTGAAGTATTGTATTTGTACTTTTCTTTTCCATAGAGCAATCTCTTTCTGATTTAAGATGCTATAACTCTAATACATGTGGGTACAGTCCTTTTTTAATTCAACATGTTTTTCTATGCAGATCTTTACTCTTTAGTACAGTGCTTTATGTGAATTTTAAATGCAGTAATTAAATTTCTTACCAAAAAAAGTCTCTGCTAACAGTATTCCTTGACTGTGATAGAAATTATCTAAAACTTAAAAACAAATCTTTCTTCGTGGCCTTTTGTCTATTTATGTAGAGTATGTTTTCTGAGGTTAGTGGTATGGTTGTGGAAAACATGCTTTCAAGCGTGATGAACGCCTAATTATAGGCTCTGTATATGAACTCTGCAAGAGGGCATGGAGTAAGACCAAGAAGGAGCAAGTGCAACTCGGATCCTTGAGGGTGGGGAAGGCAGACTCATGTGAAGTCTCTAGAATCTGAACCTACGTTTCAAGGGCTTTCCAAGAAATTAAGGCAGATGTATACTTTTCACCTTGGCCGTATATCCCTTGTGCTGGTAGAAGAAAATGCCTTTGTGCATAACTCTGGGGTGTCCCGCTTTCCTATTGGCATGAAAAATAAAATAAATATTTCTTGGAAATCCTGAGCTTTGGGGGTGCAATTACTTTTCAAAACTTGGGTCTCACTTGAGAGCCTCTGAGACTTAATTTTAAAATAGGTTTCTGTCTTTATCTTTTCACTTGAGAAATGCGCTCGTTGCCAGAGACCACAGTGCTTTGCTCAGTCCTCTGTTGACATGTAATGTTGACATTGGAGCACTAGGTGGCGCTTTTCCAGCTCTGGTTGGAAGGCTGAATCTTCAGCGCAGTAACTGTAGTTACAAGAGCTATGTGTACATGTGTATCGCTCAGACACAAGGTAATATTTGCCAAAGTGCTTGGCACACTGAAGGACCCATATGCTTGCATTACAAATTGGCCAGGAGCATATTTCTATGGGACAGAGTCTACATTTAGCTTTGAATTCCGTTTTTGGATACATTTTTTGGATATTTAAATATATTTTCAGATATACTAATTTTAATGAAAATGTATGGGGTTCATGCTGCACATAGAACAAGGCTTTAGGTAGGGGGGGCGGTTAAAATGAGTCAGGGGTCTTGGCTCCTGTTTCAAAGAGGATATCAAGGCAGTAAGTACTAAGCAAGTTGATCAACAAGCATAAGATAGTATATTACTATATAATTAGTAATACAATGAGTAAAACAATATCCTCCCTAGAAATAGTTTTTCACTTGGATTTTTCCAAGTGATAAAGGAGAAAACTGTGGACTTTAACGTTGGCACTGTGTATAGAAAGTTCTCAGGGAGGGAAGAGGTAATAAGTAGGAGGAAGAGTGAGTAAATTGCTTGCCTGAAAGTTTCAATTTGGACACACTGGAAGGTAAGTTATTGGTTGGGGGGCTTCAGATGCTGGTCAGAGTTGTTATTTGATACATATAGCTCTCAAAGCTTATTTTAGCCATTGTAATGGGTTGAGCTACGCCCTCTCCCTCCAGAATTCATATGTTGAAGTCCTAAACACAATTCCCAGAAGGTGACTTTATTTGAAAACAGAGTCACTGAAGATGAAATCAGTTAAGATAAGAGTTTAATGCAATAGTATGAACTCCTGATCTAGTGCCTGATGTCTTTAGAAAAAGGGAATTTGGACACAGACATGCACATAGGGAAAACATCACGTGAAGGCTGAATGTAACATCACCACAAGCTAAAGATCCAGCTGAAGCTAGAAGAGAGGCCTGGAATAGGTCCTTCCCTACCTTCAGAAGGAATTTGGCTCTGATGACACCTTGATTTCAGACTCTGCCCTGCAGGGCTGTGAGAGAATAAATTTCTCTTGTTCTCTGTCTCTTTTGTGGTCCTCTGTTACTGCAGCCCTGGTAAACTAACAGCCACGGAACCTTTTTTGCAAATGTAGTCGTACCCAGAGATTCAATATGTGAAAACTATCAACATAGAGCTGCTATGACTGAAGGAAGGTGGAAAGCAGGGCTCAGTTACCCACATCATGGAGCCTGCACACTCCTCTTTGCTTTGCTCTACATCCTAACTTTGGCCTAGGGTACCCCTTTGAACAATTAAACCATTGTTTAACTCATAAGCCTTATGATCCATGCTAACCAATGAAGTTTACCCTTCCAGTTGAGCTGTTCTTTTCACAGTTATCCCAACTTGCTTGTTCCTGCCACTACCATGTCTTTTCACTTGTTTGAAATACTTATTTTATTTACATTTTACTTTCTAATATTTATTTATTCTTGCTGTTCTGGTTCTTCATGGCTGTGCACAGGCTTTCTCTGGTTGTGGAGTAGGGGCTGCTCTCTCCTGTGGTATGTGGGCTTCTCGTTGTGCTGGCTTCCCTTGTTGTGGAGCACAGGCTCGAGGGCATGTAGGCCTACAGGCTGTGGCATGTGGGCTCAGTAGTTGTGGTGGAAAAGCCTAGTTGCACCATGGCATGTGGAATCTTCCCAGATCAGGGTTGGAACCCATGTCCCCTTTATTAGCAGGTGGATTCTTTACCACTGGACCTCCAGGGAAGTTCCCTACTTCTTTATGTAGCACTTTGCTTTATTCCCCTCTGGTGGCTTAGACGGTAAAGAATCCACTTGCAGTGTGGGAGACCTGGGTTCATTTCCTGGGTTGGGAAGATCCCCTGGAGAAGGGAATGGCAACCCACTCTAGTATTCTTACCCAGAGAATTACATGGACAGAGGAGCTTGGCAGGCTACAGTCCATGGGGTCGCAAAGAGTTGGACACAACTGAGAAACTTTCACTTTTCTTTATTCAGACAACTCAAGCTCTATTTCCTGCACAAAGCCTTCTGTGACTTCTACAAATCTCACTGACTTTTCTCTCCTCCAGATCTTTTCAAAACTTAATTTTTTTTTCCTTAATTGGAAGAAAATTCCTTTACAATGTTTTGTTAGTTTCCGCTGTACAACAATGTGAATCAGTCATAATTATACATATATCCCCTGCTTCTAGAGCCTCCCTTCCCTATCCTCACCATACCCCTCTAGGTTGTCACAGATCACCAGACTGGACTCTGTGTGTTATATAGCTACTTCCCACTAGCTAGCTATTTTACGTGTATATGTCACTGTGCCAGTGGTTCTCACCAGACTCTGCATCTTCTACTTAATTATGAAATGTGTTGCTTTATAAAGTAGTGCTACCCTGCATATAAATCATTCATAGATTCTTTGTATTAGTCTTTAGTTGTTTCCATACATTATGTACATTTAGCAGATTATAGTGGCTAGGTATATTTTATATAGGTTCAGAAATCTGGGACGGTTTGACTGGTTTCTGTGTTACTGGTCTCACAGGTCCAAATTGAGGAGTTGGTCGGCTGGGCTCTTATTTGGAGATTCTGGGAAGAATCTACTTCCATGTTGATTCAGGTTGTTGGCAGGATCTGGTTCCTTGTGACTGTGGGACAGAGGTCTTCATTTTTCTCAACGGGGAGCCACTGCTGACTCCTGGAAGCCTTCTTCTAGTGCTAGCATTTGAGCCGGCCCCTGTGTCTCAGAGCTAGAGCATGCAATCCTTTTCTTACTTGAAAGCTCTCTGACTTTTCCTTCTGCCTCATCTCTCTGCATAAAGCAAGAAAAATTCTCTGTTAAAGACTCATGGGATTAGATTAGCCCCATCCTTGTAATCCAGGATAATATCCCTGTTTGAAGTGTGTAACCTTAATTATATCTTCAGAATCCCTTCTGATTAATTTATAGATTCCAGGGATTAGAGCAAGGACATTTTAGGGGAGGAGGGACATTATCCAATCTTCCACAGTCTTTAAGAGCCAAAGTTCTGTGTTATATTTCTTTTGTATTCCTTCTCCCCTCGATGTCTACTCACCTCCAGTGCCTAGAGTAATATAATTGTAGGTTCTCAGTAACTTTAGATGTTGATGGATTAATTGAATCATTGATAATCACTGAGGTACCATTTTGTGTTATTAATCTAGTAGCCAATGATCTAAATGACATTTGGTAAGACTGTTTTGTTGATTGAATATAAGGTGGTTTGAGATCCCAAATACTAAAGGTATACAGACAAGCAAGTGGTAGAACTAATCTAGAAATGAGGTAATAGAGGCTGTTGGGGAAATGGAGACTAGAGAAACTCTGTTCTTCAGAGATGTGATTAGGATCCTTGATATGGCCCCTTATCTACATGTCTGGCACAAAATCTCAATGATATTTTTTGAACGAGCCAATGAATGAATACAGCAATTTCAGTTCAGTTCAGTCACTCAGTTGTGTCCGACTCTTGGCGACCCCATGAACCATAGCACACCAGGCTTCCCTGTCCATCACAACTCCTGGAGTTTACCCAAACTCATGTCCATTGAGTCGGTGATGCCATCCAACCATCTCATCCTCTGTCATCCCCTTCTCCTCCTGCCCTCAATCTTTCCCAGCATCAGGGTCTTTTCAAATGAGTCAGCTCTTCTCATCAGATGACCAAAGTATTGGAGTTTCAATTTCAACACCAGTCCTTCCAATGAACACCCAGGACTGATCTCCTTTAGGATGGACTGGTTGGATCTCCTTGTAGTCCAAGGGACTCTCAAGAGTCTTCTCCAACACCACAAGAGTCTTCTCCAACACCACAGTTCAAAAGCATCAATTATTCAGCGCTCAGCTTTCTTTATAGTCCAACTCTCACATCCATACATAACCACTGGAAAAACCATAGCCTTGACTAGATGGACCTTTGTTGACAAAGTAATATCTCTGCTTTTTAATATAGTGTCTAGGTTGGTCATAACTTTCCTTCCAAGGAGTAAGAGTCTTAATTTCATGGCGGCAATTACCATCTGCAGTGATTTTGGAGCCCCCCAAAATAAAGTCAGTCACTGTTTCCCCATCTATTTGCCATGAAGTGATGGGACTGGATGCTATAATCTTAGTTTTCTCAATGTTGAGCTTTAAGCCAACTTTTTCACTCTCCTCTTTCACTTTCATCAATACAGTACTTTGAATTTTCTTAACTCAGAATTCAAAGTGAGTTCAGAAGGTAAAACTTTCATTCTGAAGATTGAAGTGTCTGTTTCTATTCATGTTCTTGAAATTAAATGGAGCAAAATTGGTAATCATCTTGGATTTCCCTCACAGCCCAGAAAAATATTATCTGCAGGCAGCAGTGTGTTTTCTTCGTATTTACCCACATTGCCTGTTTCTATAGCAGAATCCAGTATACTGAGATCAAAGAACACAGTGATAGCAAATATATTCAGCACTTGCTTCAAATAGGTTCCAATGAAAGCCTCCCAAACTGAGAGCAAACAGAAAGGAGAAATGGAATGTTTTGAATTTTCTTAAGGATAATTGTCTGATTTTTGCCTAGCTTAATATGTATAGGGATTGACACTCCTCTCTGGATACCCATGGCCTCTTTCATTTAGAAGAATCCACCCTATAGTTGAATTGAATGAAATGTTTTATGTCATATAGCTGCCATGTTAGTACCCGTCAGTGCTTCATGAGGTTAAGAATTAGCTAGTATACCTTTGTTATATGAAGGGATTTATAAGGCAAATAGAGAATCATTTTCTCAGTTGGCAAATACCTTCATTCATTGTATTATGTGGATTTTTTAATGGAAAAAATTAATCGAATAAAAGTTTCTGTTAATAGGACTTGTTTAATAGTGTTCTTTACAACTGCTCCATCAATAGCATGAAATCTCTGTTTCTTTTCCATGCATTTTCTTCTTTTATACACTATTCTAGCCTGGAAAATCCCATGGATGGAGGAGCCTCATAGGCTGCAGTCCATGGGGTGGCTAAGAGTCGGACACGACTGAATGACTTCACTTTCACTCTTCACTTTCCTGCATTGGAGAAGGAAATGGCAACCCACTCCAGTATTCTTGCCTGGAGAATCCCAGGGATGGGGGAGCCTGGTGGGCTGCTGTCTATGGGGTCGCACAGAGTTGGACACAACTGAAGCGACTTAGCAGCAGCAGCAGTGTTTGTCAAAGTGAGGGTCAAATACAAAACCACCAGCGTTTTGAATAGCTAAAAGTCCTCATTATTAAGGAAATTCCTGGACCACATTTACATCTTTTGAGTTATAGTCTCTGGAAGTACATCTTGAAAAGCCTCTTTTAAAAAAATAAATGTGAAAACCAGGAATCAAAGCATACACTGTAGTTGCTCTTTCAAAACAAACACTCAATAAAATTAGCTACATGTAGAGTCATCTTCTTCTTTCTGTAAAACACAAGCAGATGGGAGTCCTTTCCTGTATGTTTTTATTGCCTCAAAGTAGGAGCATAGTCAGTATAGGTTCTTTAGAAGCATAGTTTTTCACCAGCAATGAGGAAACACACTGAAGAAGGATGTGTTGAATGCTATTCCTGTGCTATGACAACAACTCTGCTTGAGGTTTGGTGGATACAAGAAAGTAGAACACCATTAATGGGCCCTTTGGTTATACAGCCTAATTTGAGAGTTGAGATATACCTACTTACTTTTTATAAATATTTACTTTATATTGGAGTTTGGTTGATTTATAATGTTGAATTAGTTTCAAGTTTATAGCAAAATGGTTCAGTTTTATGTGTGAATATATCAATTCTTTTTTAGATTCTTTTCCCATGTAGGTTATTACGGAATGTTGGGCAGAGTTCTCTGTTTGATGCAGTAGGTCCTTGTTGAATATCTATTTTATATATAATAGCGTGTTTATGTTAATTCAGAACCCTTATCCTTCCTGCCACCTTTCCCCTTTCATAATGATGTTTGTTTTCTAAGTTTGTAGATCTGTTTCTGTGATAAAAGTAAGTTCGTTTGTATCATTTATTTTAGATTCCTCATCTAAGTGATATCATATGATATTTGTCTTTTTCTGACTGACTTCACACATTATGATAAGCTTTAGGTCCTTCCATGTTGCTCTAACTGGCATTATTTCATTCTTTTTCATGGTGGAATAATACTTCATTGTATATATGTACCACTTCTCTTTTATCCATTCATCTGTTTATGGACATTTAGGGTGCTTTCCAGATGGACATCACCAGAAGGCCAACACCAAAATGAGATTGATTATATTCTTTGCAGCCAAAGATGGAGAAGCTCTATACAGTCAGCAAAAACAAGACTGGGAACTGACTGTGGCTCAGATCATGAACTCTATATTGCCAAATTCAGGCTTAAATTGAAGAAAGTGGGGAAAACCACTAGACCATTCAGGTATGACCTAAATCAAATCCCTTGCGATTATACAGTAGAAGTGAGAAATAGATTGAAGGGACTAGGTCTAATAGACAGAGTACCTGATTAACTATCGACAGAGGTTCATGACATTGTACACAAGACAGGGATCAAGACCATCCCCAAGAAAAAATGGCTGTCTTGGAGGCCGTACAAATAGCTGTGCAAAGAAGAGAAGTGAAACGCAAAGGAGAAAAGAAAAGATATACACATTTGAATGAAGAGTTCCAAAGAGTAGCAAGGACAGATAAGAAAGCCTTCTTCAGTGATCAGTGCAATAGAATGGGGAAGACTAGAGATCTCTTCAAGGAAATTAGAGAAGCAAGGGAAAATTTCGTGCAAAGATGGGCTCAATAAAGGACAGAAATGGTATGGACCTAACAGAAGCAGAAGATATTAAGAAGAGGGGGCAAGAATACACAGAACTATACAAAAAGATCTTCACGACCCAGATAATCAAGATGGAGTGATCACTGACCTAGAGCCAGACATTCTGGAATGTGAAGTCAAGTGGGTCTTAAGAAGGATCATTACAAGCAAATTTAGTGGAGGTGATGGAATTCCAGTTGAGCTATTTCAAATTCTAAAAGATGATGCTGTGAAAGTGCTGCACTCAATATGCCAGCAAATTTGGAAAACTCAGCAGTGGCCACAGAACTGGAAAAGGTCAGTTTTCATTCCAATACCAAAGAAAGGCAATGACAAAGAATGCTCAAACTACCACACAATTGCACTCATCTCACATGCTAGTAAAGTAATGCTCAAAATTCTCCAAGCCAGGCTTCAGCAATACGTGAACAGTGAACTTCCAGATGTTCAAGCTGGTTTTAGAAAAGGCAGAGGAACCAGAGATCAAATTGCCAACATCTGCTGGATCATGGAAAAAGCAAGAGAGTTCCAGAAAAACATCTATTTCTGCTTTATTGACTATGCCAAAGCCTTTGACTGTGTGGATCACAATAAACTGTGGAAAATCCTGAAAGAGATGGGAATACCAGACCACCTGACCTGCCTCTTGAGAAACCTGTATGCAGGTCAGGAAGCAACAGTTAGAACGGACATGGAACAACAGACTGGTTCCAAATAGGGAAAGGAGTACATCAAGGTTGTATATTGTCACCCCGCTTATTTAACTTACATGCAGAGTACATCATGAGAAATGCTAGGGTGGAAGAAGCACAAGCTAGAATCAAGATTGCCGGGAGAAATATCAATAGCCTCAGATATGCAGATGACACAACCCTTATGGCAGAAAGTGAAGAAGAACTAAAGAGCCTCTTGATGAAAGTGAAAGAAGAGAGTGAAAAAGTTGGCTTAAAACTCAACATTCAAAAAACTTAACATTATGGAATCTGGTCCTATCACTTCATGGCAAATAGATGGGAAACAGTGGCTGACTTTACATTTTTGGACTCCAGAATCACTGCAGATGGTGACTGCAGCCATGAAATTAAAAGACACTTATTCCTTTGAAGGAAAGTTATGACCAACCTAGACACATATTAAAAAGCAGAGACATTACTTTGCCAACAAAAGTCCATCTAGTCAAGGCTACGGTTTTTCCAGTAGTCATGTATGGATGTGAGAGTTGATCTATAAAGAAAGGTGAGCGCCAAAGAATTGATGCTTTTGAACTGTGGTATTGGAGAAGACTCTTGAGAGTCCCTTGGACTTCAAGGAGATCCAACCAGTCTATCCTAAAGGAGATAAGTCCTGAGTGTTCATTGCAAGGACTGGTGTTGAAACTGAAACTCCAATACTTTGGCCACCTGATGCAAAGAGCTGACTCATTTGAAAAGACCCTAATGCTCAGAAAGATAGAAGGCAGGAAGAGAGAGGGACGACAGAGGATGAAATTGTTGGATGGCATCACCGTCTTAATTGAGATGAGTTTGAGTAGACTCTGGGAGTTGGTGATGGACAGGGAGGCCTGGTGTGCAGTGGTCCATGGGGTTGCAAAGAGTTGGACCAAGCTGAGTGATTGAACTGAACTGAGGGTGCTTTCTTGTCTTGCCTTCTGTAAATAGTGCTGTAATGAACATTTGTGTGCATGTATCTTTTCAGATGATGGTTTTATCTGGATATACGCCCAGGAATGGGATTGCTGGATCATATGATGTTAGTAGATTTCAAATGTGACATGTAGGCAGTAACAACTGAAAGTGTTTGAGGAAATGAAAGGCCAGTGTAGGTGGCATAGTAACAGTAACAGGATGTGTGTGTGTGTGTGCATGCTCAGTCGTGTCTGACTCTGTGACCCCATGGATTGTAGCCTGTTGGGCTCCTCTGACCATGAGATTTCCCAGGCAAGAATACTGGAGTGGATTGTCATTTTCTGCCCCAAGGGGGCTTCCCAACTTAGGAATCAAACCTGCATCTCCTATGTCTCCTGCATTGGCAGGAGGATTCTTTACCACTGTGCCACCTGGGAAGCTCCAACAACAGGCTTGTAACTGGGTTTTAGCAGATGCATATGAAAATGAATAGCCGACGGTTTAAAGCAAAGGATATAGTATGACACAGAGCTAGAGATGCTCAGAATGTGTACAAAATCCAGGTAAACAGCACGTGGAGTAGAATATTAGCTTAAAGAATTGGCAAGACTGATATGAGAATTAGCATGGGACTAGCTTGTGAAGAATCTTGCATGTAATAACTAAGAAGTTTGTGTTGTGTTAGTTTGCTAATAGAATGCCATCACACTAGGAAAAGTTATGATCAGAAATTTAAGATGTAAAGTAGAAAGCGAGACTGGAGGCAAGGAAACAATTTAAAAGTTTGTTTAATTATTTGGGTCACCAATAACAGAATCATAAAGCAGAGTTGTGGAAATGAGAATGGAGAAATGATAGATAGAGATATAATTGTGGAAGAAGGACCAATACCCAATATGTTAATAGTGAATCTTTGCTTATCGGAGCAAAGTGTTCCAGAAAGAAAATGATATTTGGAGTCTGGAAGCAATGTATATGAAAGGCATATGCAATCTATAAGGATTTATAGAATTTTAATGTATTCATTTTTTAACTCATAGTTTGGGAACACTTGGAAGATGCCCGGTACATGCTGTGTTTGACTCCACTGATGCAAAAGCCCAAAATGACATGCTACTTGCTAAAGGGCTTCCAGAATTGTAGAGAACCCAGAAAGTTGAACCAACAATTCCGTAAAGTCAGGAAATGATACTGAGCTTTCAAGTCTAGGTGCCTGGGAGGAAGCACAGCAAGGAGCCGCAGGCTTAGAAAGAATGAAGGTGAGTTGGCTTTTCCATTCATGGAATTTAGGATGCATTATACCAGTTGCTATCCCAACAGAAAACAGATGACACATTTGAAATAGGATAATTCAAGAAGGGTTGATTACATAGGGACTTTTTCTAGAAGTGTGGAAATAGGGATGCCACAAGAGACAGTGCATGTACCAGAGACCTTAAGCCGTCAGTGTTATCAGCTTGTCTGCAGAAACATGTGGGACACAGATTCCCATGCAGGGAACAGTTCTAGAACCTAGAGGAACTAGGTCCTTGTGTTAGTCAGACTTCTCCAGAGAACGAGGGTTAACAGGATGTGTGTGTGTGTGTTTGTGTGTGCATGCACACATACACACATGCATGAATCTATCTACCTACCTATCCATGTCTATCTATATGACTGTCTGTGGAGAGATTTGTTTTAAGGAATTGACTTACACGATTATGGAGGCTTAGCAAGTACAAAATCTTCAGGGTAGGTTGGCAGACTGGAGATCCATGGAAAAGTTGTGGTTTAAGTCCAAAGGCGTTCTGCTGGCAGAATGCCTTCTTATTCTGGGGAGACTGAAAAGTGTGAAAGTGTTACTCGTGTCTGACTCTTTGCGACCCCGTGGACTATTGCCCGCCAGGCTCTTCTGTCCATGGAATTCCCCAGGCAAGAATAATGGAGTGAGTTGCCATCCCCTTCTTCAGAGGATCTTCCCAACACAGGGATCAAACTCAGGTCTCCTGCATTGCAGGCAGGTTCTTTACTGTCTGAGGCACCAGTGAAGCCCTCTGGGAAGGTTGCTGTTTTTCAAATAAGACCTTCAAATGATTGGATGAGGCCCACCCACATTATGGGGGATAGTCTGTTTACTCAGAGTCCACTGACTTAAATATTAATTTAATCAAAAATATACCTTCACAGCAATATCTCAGATAATGCTTGACCAAATATCTGGATACTAAGGCCTAGTCAAGTTGACACAAAAAATTAACCATCACAGTCATGTAGAATGAGTTACTTTGAGAGGAGCAGTCACTTTTAGTGGAAGGACGTTAGAAGTATTCAGAAGTTCCATTTCAGGGAGGGAGCTTGGCAGTTGTTCTCAAGGTGGTATTCTGAACAGCAGCAGCAGCATCTCCTGGGAGCCTATTTAGAAATGTACATTCTCAGGCCCCATCCCAGGGGGCCTGAAGCAGATATGCTAACAATGTTAACATTGTTAACAATCTGGGTGTTAACAAGCCCTGTTCTGTGGGATTTTGATGCTCTCTAAATAGGAACAGTTTACTTAGGTAAAAGAATCCACCTCCCTCTCTGCTTCCTCCTGATTTCTTGCTGGGCCAGACCTCACAGGAAGCCAGAGTACAAAACCTATGGATGAGGACCAGACAGGGTAGTCCCCCAGGACAGGGATCAATGTGGAAAAGGATAAGAATCTAATAGCCACAGGGTGTTATTGAAATATAATTTTTCTCTCTGAAAATGATTTTTACCAAATATCTCCTAAGTTAGACTAATTTGCTTGCAAATAAGTAGATTCTGTAAATGTGGCCTGGTTATTTACATAAGTATAGTGGTAATAGTGATTTATCATGTATCTGCTTTGCTGGATTTTTTAATAAGGAATCTCCAGATTAAGCTTTAAGTAGATAGCATATTCAAAAGCAGAGACACTACTTTGCCAACAAAGGTCCGTCTAGTCAAGGCTACTGTTTTTCCAGTAGTCATGTATGGATGTGAGAGTTGGACTGTGAAGAAAACTGAGCACTGAAGAATTGATGCTTTTGAACTGTGGTGTTGGATAAGACTCTTGAGAGTCCCTTGGACTGCAAGGAGATCCAACCAGTCCATTCTAAAGGAGATCAGTCCTGGCTGTTCTTTGGAAGGAATGATGCTAAAGCTGAAACTCCAGTACTTTGGCCACCTAATGCGAAGAGTTGACTCACTGGAAAAGACTCTGATGCTGGGAGGGATTGGGGGCAGGAGGAGAAGGGGACGACAGAGGATGAGATGGCTGGATGGCATCACTGACTCGATGGACATGAGTTTGAGTGAACTCCTGGAGTTGGTGATGGACAGGGAGGCCTGGCGTGCTGTGATTCATGGGGTCACAAAGAGTCGGACATGACTGAGTGACTGAATTGAACTGAGCCTTTCAAAGCTGAAAAACTGTGCTGGACACTTGCCATCAGACTCTGCCTGCAATACCTATAGATTTGGGTAAATTCTTCTCTTTTCTAAGATTCTCAGAATATCCTAAGGTTCCTGGACCTGCCAGGAAGTAACTTTTCTTTTTCATTAGTAAAGTTGCTGGAAGTCCTATAAGTAAGATACCAGTGCAATTTTTTTCGGGGGCATTATGGATTTTTTAAAGCTGTCAGGTCATATCTGAGTTTATATATGTCTCTCTCAAAAATGACATGCTAGTCAAAGTTTTGGTAACGTAATCAATGTTTCCAATCGTGTCCTATTATAAGGAGAGAAAATTTTTATTGAACTTATACAAATAACTATATTATCAAGAAATTAAGAATACTCTAAGAGTTTCAAACTCTGGAAGGATTGGGTAAGGAGAAAAATATTTCAATTCTACTTACAAAGTATCATTTAAAAATGTGCTCTAAGTCATAATTAGGTTAAGAGGAAAGGTTTTCTAATATCTGAAAAACAAAAATTAAAGAATCAGCAATATTTTAAATAAAAAGTCATTAAAAATTATAATTATCCTCAGCAGTTCATTCAGCCCCATGTAATTATTCTTGTTCTGCTTGATCTTTTGTTAGAAGTTTTATGAAGCTGTCAATTTCTCCATTAAGGATCTGTAAATTTTAGTTCAGTGGTATAATTTTTAAAGTTATCAGAAACTTGCATTTTAGTGAAAGTGAAGGTTGCTCAGTTGTGTCCGACTCTTTGCGACCCCATTGAATTCCATGGAATTCTCCAGGCCAGAATTTTGGAGTGGGTAGCCTTTCCCTTCTCCAGGGGATCTTCCCAACCCAGCGATCAAACCCAGGTCTCCTGCATTGCAGGCAGATTCTTTACCAGCTGAGCCACAGGGGAAGCCCAAGAATACCGGAGTGGGTAGCCTATCTCTTCTCCAGTGGAACTTCCCTACCCAGGAATCAAACCAGAGTCTCCTGCTTTGCAGTCGGATTCTTTACCAACTGAGCTATCAGGAAAGCCCCTTGGCAGGCATGGGTAGGTGGATTCTTTACCAACTGAGCTAGTTGTTAGATTCCTCTCCATGAACTTCTCTAAAGGTGAAATACATTTGCCAGAAGCTTTTGTAAAAATGTCTGAGCAAAACAATAACTTGGTAAATGATAGAAGACTTTCAAATGGCCGTGGTTAAAGATCTTGATGAGGCTTCATTCCAATGCAATTGGCAAGGAAATCTGGTTATTTCTGTGACAAACATTATGATAATAACTAGAATTACAAGTAATAAACTTATACCAGGACTTATCAGAATTTTATGAATTTTGTATGATTTTTAAAACACGTATATTCATAACATTTACCCATACAGTATAACCTAGTAAGGTTTATCATCACTTATTTAACAGTGCTTCCCATGTAATTTAATATACCAAACTGGCCTAATTAGTTTACTATTTCCATTTCATAAGGAGGGAAAACTAATCTTTTGTGGTATTCCTAGGCCCTCTGGAAAACTCAAAGGTCATTTCCAAGTCAGTAAGATTTCACATAGAACTTGATTTTTGGGGAAGTTTGATAAAATTATCATAAGATTTTAAAACACTTGGGGAAATACGATCATAGGTCACTGTGAAACAATACTTAGTTATCCATTTAACTATAGTGAAAATTAAAGACTTCACAGGCAAATACAGAACACTGAATAGTTGTAAGTAAAACTTAGTTGTTTTTTTTTTAATCACAAGGACTCACAGTTTTTTTTTTTTAACATCCAACACCTGATAGAAACAATATGAAGGCGAGGAAATCATTTTGGTAAGACACAAAGTATTTGTTTTCTAGGCTGATTATTTTAAAAGTAAAGAACATCTTTTACAACCTGTTATCAGGAGAAGAGCTGATGAAAATCTGTCCTTTTAGCAGATGCAGCTTTATACAAGTACACTACTGACAGTAAAGTTTGTTTTTCAAACAAAACTTTTTGTCTGCTTTTGAAATTAATTCAGTCTTATCCAGCTTGAGCGCATATAAAATTACATTCCATGAACCTTCAAAAACTTTTTAACTCAGCTTATGAATTTTGTATGGTTTTTAAAACACTTGTATTAGTAACATTTACCCATACAGTACAACCTAGTAAGGTTTATCCTGTGTTTTCCTGTTTTATTCTGGAAGTCATTTTACTTTAGGACAAAGTACTTTCTTTTCCATCAACAAATGTAATTCATGTTTCATACCTTATCCAGAAGTACATTTTTCTTTTCATGCAAACAGAATTATTGCCCTTATTAATTCTAGTGACCTTAATCACAGAAACTAATTAAAAACCTTAATTTTTAGTGACAACTAAGAAGTGTCTGATTGTGAACTGCCTGCTATACCTGCATTCTTTTAACTTTTTGAACATATTTTATAATTTTTAGAAACATATATTTCCTCATAGCATAATAATTTAAAGTGGCACAAAGCATATTTGCAAATAAATCCAAACATCTTTATTTCCTGTGAAATAAGAGGTTAAACACAAGTGAACTTAAATTTGTTTAGAAATTAATGTTTTGGTATTTTATCTTATTTGGAAATCCAGTATTCAGTGAGTTTTCATCATTTAATTTAACTTAGCAAAACTCTAAGGTTTTAAATTACCAAAAAGAATTTA
Organism: Bos mutus; assembly: GCF_027580195.1. Taxonomy (NCBI): domain Eukaryota; kingdom Metazoa; phylum Chordata; class Mammalia; order Artiodactyla; family Bovidae; genus Bos; species Bos mutus. Next base: position 71,521,390 of record NC_091618.1, on the reverse strand, counting down.
GAAGGTAACATTTAAGAACACGTATCATAACATAATTGCTGTTAAAAATTGATTTAAAACCTTTTTATCTATTTGCATCTATTTAATTATTATTCTCAACAGTTAGATTACTCACAAAAACTTTATGAAACATTAGACAAAGTGAGTCATTATCTCAAGCTGATTTTCTTGCTGACACATTTTGTAACAGAAATAATGTAGACTGTCTTGACTTTTAGTAAAACCGGGTAGAATAAAAGTATTATACCTAATGTTGGTAATTGTAAGAACTTGTCTGTTTTAACTAAACCAAAAACTTAAATTAGACTTTATTTACCAAAAATTTTTCCCAGATCACATAAACTTGACAAGTACTTGGCTTAGTTTCCATTATATTTGAATTTATATAAACATTTGCTTGTTTTTAAGTGATTAAATTGAACTCTTTTACAAATTAACTTTGGTAATGCCATCTGAAGGTAGAAAAATACCATTTAATGTACATATGTAGACATCAGTTCAGTTCACTTCAGTCGCTCAGTCATGTCTGTCTCTTCGCGACCCCATAAGTTGTAGCACACCAGGCTTCCCTGTCCATCACCAACTCGCAGAGTTTACCCAAACCCATTTCCATCGAGTTGGTGATGCCATCCAGCCATCTCATCCTCTGTCATACCCTTCTCCTGTCCCCAGTCCCTCCCAGCATCAGGGTCTTTTCCAATGAACCAACTCTTCGCATGAGGTGGCCAAAGTATTGGAATTTCAGCTTCAGCATCAGTGCTTCCAATGAACATAGATACAGACATAAACAGAGGTCTCTTTGCCTTCATTTTAAAACTATACCTATAAATATGATACAATACAGAATATAAACAGCAGTTGGAAAGAATTGTTTATTTGCTCAGATGGCTAAAGTCTTCTACTACTTTTGGTGAAGACTTTTAAGATTTGTATTTGCTCTTGACAAACACTGTTATGGTGGCTGTTGTTTAGAGTTTGGACAAGAGAGCTTTCTTAGTTGTATTTAAAAAGGCCTCTTTCCTGTTTTGTTTTTTTTTTCTTTTAGTTTCAAGTTTTTCTCAGTTATCTCCTGAAGTGTTTACATTTCAAAGACATGGTAAGATTTACATGTTCAAGGGATAGAGATAGAAAAGGTACCTTTTTCCACAAGAGTTTTAGAGTATATTTGTCTTATTACCAGAAGTCTTGGGCTTCCCTGGTGGTGTTAGAGGTAAAGAAGCCGCCTGTCAAGGCGAGAGACATAAGAGACGTGGGTTAGATCCCTGGGTCCGGAAGATACCCTGGAGAAGGAAATGGCAACCCACTCCAGTATTCTTGCCTGGAGAATTCCATAACAAAGGAGCCTGGCATGCTTCTTTGTAGTCCATGGGGTCACAAAGATTCCAACATTACTGAAGCGACTTGGCATGCATGCATTAGAAGCCTTAGGGTAATCACTATATAGTTTTTGTTTTGTTGTTGTTTTTTTTTCCCCTTAAGTACAGGATCCTTTTGTTTCTGATATCTTGACCTTTTATAATATCTACAGGCATTTTGAAAGAAACAGACAATGTTTGGGGATGGTAATGATAGGTGGGCCTTGACTTGCTTCTAGATTTGTATTTCTGGTTTTATAGCAATTTGCAAGACAAAGATGGTTACTTCTATTAGCCCTTGAATATTGGTTTCCAAGTGATCCATTTCCTGATTATTTGTAGGAGGACCAGGGGAGTTGAGGACATAAGATGCTTTTTTTAAGGAGAACTTACAATTAATTTTTAAAAAAATCTAATTTCTCTCATCTTTTTAGGGCATCCCTAAAGTCCTTAAAACACTTTCTAGGTTTTATTTGTTTTATCATGTTTTGATTTGTTTTTAAAATGAGAGCTCTCTAATTTTTTTTTTTTTTTTTTAAGTACAGCCAACTTAAAGGATTTGTTGTCTGGCGGTTGATAAGTAGGATCTTATATTAATCTCAAATAGTGACTCTAAACAATAAGCCTTTGCATGGCTTAACCCAAGATGAAAGAGAAATCTCACAGAAGAGTAAGCAGCCCTTAACAGATCTAAAAAATTTACTTCCAACTTAGTCTAAGAAAGTGAAAGCCTTCCGTGGCTCTGGGTGGTAAGAATGGTGACATGAAATAGTGTCTCTGGGTTCCACAAGACTGTGGGACGCCTCCAGTCAGAGACCTGCTGTGTGCCACCAGGCAGGCACAATTGGAATGGCATCTTTCCAGCACCACTACTACTACTAAGTCGCTTCAGTCATGTCCGACTCTGTGTGACCCCATGGACTGCAGCCTACCAGGCTTCTCCATTCATGGGATTCTCCAGGCAAGAACACTGGAGGGGGTTGCCATTGCCTTCTCCAATGCATGAAAGTGGAAAGTGAAAGTGAAGTCGCTCAGTCGTATCCGACTCTTAGCAACCCCATGGACTGCAGCCTACCAGGCTCCTCCATCCATGGGATTTTCCGGGCAACAGTACTGGAGTGGGGTGCCATTGCTAGCACTAAAAAAAGCATGAAAATTGAAATGGCAAATGCCCCTTTATGAACTGACACCCCTTATGACAAATTCACCTGAGAGCTGACAAAACTGGACGAAGAGAGTGTGGTTTGTAACTCTGTGTTTCAGAACTTCATTTTATTTGACTGGTCATAAGAGGCACCACAGTAAGGGTACCTTCTGGATGGCACAGACCAGAAAGAATATTCTCATTGGTCGTAAAGCCAAGATCTCAAGACATCAGTTCAGTTCAGTTCAGTGCTCAGTTGTGTCCCACTCTTTGTGACCCCATGAATCGAAACACGCCAGGTCTCCCTGTCCATCACCAACTCCCAGAGTTCACTCAGGCTCACGTCCATCGAGTCAGTGATGCCATCCAGCCAACTCATCCTCTGTCGTCCCCTTCTCCTCCTGCCCCCAATCCCTCCCAGCATCAGAGTCTTTTCCAATGAGTCAACTCTTCGCATGAGGTGGCAAAAGTACTGGAGTTTCAGCTTTAGCATCATTCCTTCCAAAGAAATGCCAGGGCTGATCTCCTTCAGAATGGACTGGTTGGATCTCCTTGCAGTCCAAGGGACTCTCAAGAGTCTTCTCCAACACCACGGTTCAAAAGCATCAATTCTTCAGCGCTCAGCCTTCTTCACAGTCCAACTCTCACATCCATACATGACCACAGGAAAAACCATAGCCTTGACTAGACGGACCTTTGTTGGCAACGTAATGTCTCTGCTTTTCACTATGATATCTAGGTTGGACATAACTTTCCTTCCAAGGAGTAAGCGTCTTTTAATTTCATGGCTGCGATGACCATCTGCAGTGATTTTGGAGCCCCTCAAAAAATAAAGTGTGACACTGTTTCCACTGTTTCCCCATCTATTTCCCATGAAGTGATGGGACCAGATGCCATGATCTTCATTTTCTGAATGTTGAGCTTTAAGCCAACTTTTTCACTCTCCTCTTTCACTTTCATCAAGAGGCTCTTTAGGCCTTCTTCACTTTCTGCCATAAGGGTGGTGTCATCTGCATATCTGAGGTTATTGATATTTCTCCCGGCAGTCTTGATTCCAGCTTGTGTTTCTTCCAGTCCAGCATTTCTCATGATGTACTCTGCATATAAGTTAAATAAGCAGGATGACAATATACAGCCTTGATGTACTCCTTTTCCTATTTGGAACCAGTCTATTGTTCCATGTCCAGTTCTAATTGTTACTTCCTGACCTGCATACAAATTTCTCAAGGGGCAGGTCAGGTGGTCTGGTATTCCCATCTCTTTCAGGATTTTCCACAGTTTATTGTGATCCACACAGTCAAAGGCTTTGGCATAGTCAATAAAGCAGAAATAGATGTTTTTCTGGAACTCTCTTGCTTTTTCCATGATCCAGCGAATGTTGGCAATTTGATCTCTGGTTCCTCTGCCTTTTCTAAAACCAGCTTGAACATCTGGAAGTTCACAGTTCACATATTGCTGAAGCCTGGCTTGGAGAATTTTGAGCATTACTTGACTAGCATGTGAGATGAGTGCAATTGTGCAGTAGTTTGAGCATTCTTTGGCATTGCCTTTCTTTGGGATCAGAATGAAAACTGACCTTTTCCCGTCCTGTGGCCTCTGCTGAGTTTTCCAAATTTGCTAGCATATTGAGTGCAGCACTTTCACAGCATCATCTTTCAGGAATTGAAATAGCTCCACTGGAATTCCATCACCTCCCCTAGCTTTGTTCATGGTGATACTTTCTAAGGCCTATTTGACTTCACATTCCAGGATATCTGGCTCTAGGTCAGGGATCACACCATCATGATTATCTTGGTCATGAAGATCTTTTTTGTACAGTTCTTCTGTATATTCTTGCCACCTCTTTTTGATATCTTCTGCTTCTGTTAGGTCCATACCATTTCTGTCCTTTATCGAGCCCATCTTTGCATGAAATGTTCCCTTGGTATCTCTAATTTTCTTGAAGAGATCTCTAGTCTTTCCCATTCTGTTGTTTTCCTCTATTTCTTTGCATTGATCGCTGAGCAAGGCTTTCTTATCTCTTCTTACTATTCTTTGGAACTCTGCAATCAGATGCTTATATCTTTCCCTTTCTCCTTTGCTTTTCGCTTCTCTTCTTTTCACAGCTATTTGTAAGGCCTCCCAGACAGCCATTTTGCTTTTTTGCATTTCTTTCCCTGTCTCCTGTACAATGTCACGAACCTCATTCCATAGCTCGTCAGGCACTCTATCAGATCTAGGACCTTAAATCTTTTCTCACTTCCACTGTATAATCATAAGGGATTTGATTTAGGTCATACCTGAATGATCTAGTGGTTTTCCCTACTTTCTTCAATTTAAGTCTGAATTTGGCAATAAGGAGTCATGATCTGAGCCACAGTCAGCTCCTGGTCTTGTTTTTGTTGACTGTATAGAGCTTCTCCATCTTTGGCTGTAAAGAATATAATCAGTCTGATTTCAGTGTTGACCATCTGGTGATGTCCATGTGTAGAATCTTCTCTTGTATTGTTGGAAGTGGGTTTTTGCTATGACCAGTGTGTTCTCTTGGCAAAACTCTGTTAGCCTTTGCCCTGCTTCATTCTGTATTCCAAGGCCAAATTTGCCTGTTCCTCCAGGTATTTCTTGACTTCCTATTTTTGCATTCCAGTCCCTTATGATGAAAAGGACATCCTTTTTGGGTGTTAGTTCTAAAAGGTCTTGTAGGTCTTCATAGAACCATTCAGCTTCTTCAGCGTTACTGGTTGGGGCATAGACTTGGATTACTGTGATATTGAATGGTTTTCCTTGGAAACAAACAGAGATCATTCTGTCGTTTTTGAGACTGCATCTAAGTGCTGCATTTCAGACTCTTTTGTTGACCATGATGGCTACTCCATTTCTTCTGGGGGATTCCTGCCCACAGTAGTAGATATAATGGTCATCTGTGTTAAATTCACCCATTCCAGTCCATTTGAGTTCACTGATTCCTAGAATGTCGACATTCACTCTTGCCATCTCCTGTTTGCCCACTTCTAATTTGCCTGTGCCTGACTCGCCTGTGCCTGACTCTCTTTATATCTCATTTTCAGGAGGAAAGAAGGGAGTCAGAGTGTTTTTCCTGGCATTGTTCATTTGAGCAAATTTTTGTGAAACAAAAATAATCAGTATGCCATATTTGGCATATTTTAGGAGCAGATTGCCCTGACTGTTTATATGTCATATCTCAAGACATAGAACAAGCCAAAAAGAAAAATTTCCTTCAGTTTTTACATAGAGGACCCATGGTAGAGTTTGCCGATCTGGTGAGAACCATTAATTTTACAGTCTGTGAGTCCAGCTTAAGTAGCAGGCTTATAGGGGTTTTGTCTGCATTTTGCCCTATGGTTTTCCTTCCTTGTAACAAATGATGGAAAAGACAAAAACAAAAACAGTGATGATCTTTGGGAGGGAAAGAATCAATACTTATTACCAAATTTGCCAGAGCTGCTATGTCCAGGAAGCTCTTCCCACACACATTTTCTCCTGATAATCTAAGTTTAGAAAGAAAAAAGGTTCACTACTTTTATTTCCATCAGATCCTGCAGCCAGAGATCTGGGAGGCTGACAAGTAGTCTCACCTGTCGCTGGCTGTCATGAGGAGAGGTCCTAGGATATCTGTGCCTCAAGGTGGGAGTGGACAGGGAAGTGAGATCCAGTGAGTATCTTACAGTCCATGACAACTGTTGGGGAGAGGAAAAATTCACCCCTAAATCCATTTAGTTCTTCTTGATGGTCTAATACTTGAATTGCCATTGACGTATTACAGGAGAAAAAAAACAAAAAAAACAAAAGGCTGAAAGGACTTCCCTTGTGGTCCATTGGCTAAGAAAGACTCTGTGCTCCCAATGCTGGGGACTCAGGTTTGATCCTTGACCATGGAACTAGATCCTACATGCTGCAACTAAAAAGATCCTGAGTGTTGCAACTAATACTCAATGCAGCCAAATAAATAAATAAGTTTTAAAAATTTAATTCGTACATATGAAAGTGTCATAGAAATGGGATCTCCAAGGTGACCAAAGCAGGCTTTGTTTATATAGTGTTTTGTTTACAAGGCTGTCTGGTGGCTCAGATGGTAAAGAATCTACCTGCAATGTGGGAGACCCAGGTTTGATCCCTGGGTTGGGAAGATCCCCTGAAGTAGGAAATGACAACCTACTCCAGTATTCTTGCCTGGAAAATCCCATGGAAAGAGGAGCTGGGAGGACTACAGTCCACAGGGTCACAGAGAGTCAGACACAACTGAGCAGCTAACACTTTCACTTGACATTTTACAAAATTTAATTCATACATATGAAAATGTCATAGAAATGGGATCTCCATTTAAGGGGAAAAATACTTCTTGACCACCAGGGTGATAAAGTGCTGAAATACAGAAGAAAAGTCTGGATATTTTTCCCCCTTGGGGACCATTAAGAAATGGAGAGGTAATGATCAGTTCTGAGCAACTGAAGTGCTTCCCTGCCTCTTAACAGGACCAGGGTGAGGCGGTCGCTGATGGGCCCCAAGTGCCCTTTTCACTTTAAGAAGAGGCAAAAGTAAAAGAGAAAATTAAACATTAAGTTCGGCAATACCCAAGTTGAACTGAAGACATGCTGACATTTAATTAAATAACAAACTCCTTAAAGACCCTAATGAAAGAGCTTTATAGGATGCCTGTTACATTTGCATAAGCACCGTGATGCCCTTCAGATTGGTTATCAGTCAATAAAAACTGATATGATCCAGTGGAAATGACTTCCCCATTACCCATTACCCTATAAGCCATTGGCTTCTGCTGGCAATGGAGGCTTCTCTGCAGACTCCAGAACACCGCTTTCAGAGGCAAATTCCATCATCCTGATGGCATTTTCTAGTTTTATTTGATCTTGAAAAACATTTCATTATGTTTAATTTAGGGAAATGAGATTTCTTTAATTACTATCAGTAGCAGCTATTAGGAGCTCAATTACATTTGCAAATTCATTTTTAAAAGCTTTATGGTTTTCAGATAAAAAATTCAAGTTCTAACTGCACCCATTAAAAGTTACTGTTCCTCCCTTTGGTTCCCATGCTTCCGAGAGAGAGGATAGGTTTTGTAGTGGAAAGTAAATAAGGCTGGAAGCTGAGGATTAGCCTGAATAGGACAGAATTACTCATTTGAATAAATTAGATATTTCATGCAATAAATTGGTTGATCAAGTGTGTTTATAGATTCTCTTCCCTTTGGGGGTTTCCCGTACGCCGTGCTCTACAATGTGAAAGGTAAGGGTGGACGCATGCAAGGAGAGGCAGCTGACTGGCTGGGAATACAGATGTTTCTCATCTGTGTGCCTGCCTTTCCCTGGTTATAGTCCTACAGTGAACTGTGTAATACATCTCCACTATCAGGTCTGCTACAGTATCTCCGTGAAGGATTGTAAAAGCGGGCCCACATAACCTCCACTTTATTGGTCTCTTGAATACTATCAGTGGTTTAAGAAGCGACTCCAATTTTATGTGTTCAGAAGCTTCTTGCTCATGCAATTAAACAGTTACTGGCAGTAAGAAAACTTTCCCCAAGCTAGGTATTACCCTTGTTCTCAGGCACAGTAGCAGTAATTGGTTATTTTTTCCCTTATAGATTATAAAGATATAAATTTGTGTGTGTATGTGTGTGTATTAAGAGATAAATGCAATTTATATATATCTAGAAAATTGTGGTACCATAATTGGACTTTGGTCTTCTCCCTCATAATCAAAATGTATTTAATCTGTAGCATCTGGGAGAATAACAAATGCTGGTGGATGGGATTTGTTCAACTGTCCTCAGATCAGAAGCAGCTGTTTGCTGTACAGCTATAAGCAAACTGGTGTTTGTCTATCCACTTGGTGGCAATTTTGAGCTGAGGTATAGAGGAACAAGTGCTGAGGCATCTTGGAACAAGAAGGAGAAAGTATGTTCTGAAAAACCTTGGAGTTGGTTCACTGAATTGCTTCACTGTAATGCAAAACCATCTCTGTTGGCAGTAAATATCAATGGTTGCTAATAAAAATTGTAAATGCCTTTGTTGCTGTTTGTCACGGATAAACACATGCAGGGTTCATATGATTTAAAATCATTGTTCCTTGGGTTCTTTTTTTTTTTGCTAATAAACAGGAAGGCAAGCAAATGCCATAACCGATTTAAGGTGTGTGCATTGGAAGTGCTTGTTTGTGCGCTGTTGTACTTGGAAGTGCTTGGTGTTATTCTTCCCAACTTCATTTAGCTCTCACCCAGACCACTGGCTACTTATTGCCAGTTATGTGCTTTAGGAATTTGGTGTTTGAGTGAATTAGTCTTGGAGGGAGAGAGTTACACATGGTGCATGTTGATGGCAATCTTATGTGTTGCTGGCTGTTCACGCCTCACATCTACCATGATTCTCACCAGAAGTTGCATTAAAGAGTATCCTTTGACAAACAAACTAATTGGAAATCAAGTGCTTACAAAAGCCAGGAATGTACAACTTTGAGTGTACAGGATTAAAATCCCACATAAAAGCATGCCTTGCATTTAGGGTCAAAAAAGTGTGATGATTTCTTTTTTGAAAAACTTACAGTTAGTTTGATGATACACAAAGTCATCACATTTCGTAACCTCATTTTATCTAGCTACTGTTCTTTAATGACTTTGCCACCAAAGATATAAAAAGGAACATGAGCAGTGTGCTTGCAATAGTTTGAAACAGTAATAAAGGCTAAAGGCACATTAATTGTTATTCTCAGAAAGTTTATTACTCAATAGCTGTCTAATTTAATAAAGTCTTGTTACAGTGGAATGATTCAGCTGTAAGAAACTTGTAAAAATTGTAATAAGTGCTGGAGTCAATGCGATCTTTACAAATTCTAGGGAGCAGTCGTTTTTCACGCCGTCCACTCTCAGGCGGGCTGCAGTGTGCTGCGTGGTTGCTGTTTGTCAATGCCTGGGTTTATTTTTGTAAGAAACTATTGATTACAGAGTGAAAAACATTTAGTTTAACAGCAATCAATGATCACAGACAAAGGACATTTGAAGTTTTGAAGTCTTTAGACTCTGAACTAAATGCACAATCTGGGGAGTTAAATTTTTGGTGAAAGCAGCATGACCCAAGGGCTACACAAATTCTCGTTTGTAAACTTTTTCTTTCTCTCCTGAGACAACTCAGACATTATAAAATAGGGGGCTTAACTATTGACCACAAACGAAAGTCAACTTATTTAGCACATAGTAAATACAAAACTTTTGGTAGAGCGAGGGAAAAATACTTTTTCTGCTGTAACCTGCAATCTATACACTCAAGGGTCTTATTGTATACTCTGAGTTGTTTGATCTTAGTGTTAGACTTAAGATTTTACTTTTGCATCTGAGAATATATAATCAGATCAGATCAGATCAGATCAGTCGCTCAGTCATGTCCGACTCTTTGCGACCCCATGAATCGCAGCACACCAGGCCTCCCTGTCCATCACCAACTCCCGGAGTTCACTCAGACTCACGTCCATCGAGTCAGTGATGCCATCCAGCCATCTCATCCTCTGTCATCCCCTTCTCCTCTTGCCTCCAATCCCTCCCAGCATCAGAGTCTTTTCCAGTGAGTCAACTCTTCGCATGAGGTGGCCAAAGTACTGGAGTTTCAGCTTTAGCATCATTCCTTCCAAAGAAATCCCAGGGCTGATCTCCTTCAGAATGGACTGGTTGGATCTCCTTGCAGTCCAAGGGACTCTCAAGAGTCTTCTCCAACACCACAGTTCAAAAGCATCAATTCTTCAGCGCTCAGCCTTCTTCACAGTCCAACTCTCACATCCATACATGACCACAGGAAAAACAATAGCCTTGACTAGACGAACCTTTGTTGGCAAAGTAATGTCTCTGCTTTTGAATATGCTATCTAGGTTGGTCATAACTTTCCTTCTAAGGAGTAAGCGTCTTTTAATTTCATGGCTGCAGTCACCATCTGTAGTGATTTTGGAGCCCAGAAAAATAAAGTCTGAAGATGTCATATCCTGCCAACATTAAATCCTATAGCCTCTTGGAGAATTAGAGAAAAACAAGATGTTTATCTGTGTGACTAAATAATCTTTTATCTATCCATATTTTATGACTAATATTCAGAATTATCTAATATTGATATTAGCTTCACATGAAGTAGGTCCTTTGTAAATTGTTGCCGATTGAAAGTAACTTGAATAATCTCTAACACTAAACAACTCTGGCAGCAAATGACTATATAGACCATTATTTTTAGGGGGAGAGGTGAATATCTATTTCTTTTTTTTTTTTTTTTGAATATCTATTTCTAAATAAGAATAAGAAGAGACTTTGGCTAATGGTGCAACATCAAATGATAAAATGTAATTCAGTGTGTCGCATAAAGCTGGTGGCTTTGTACAAAGATGGCCACACAGGAATGGATGAGAGATTTGTCCCCAGCACACTGACCAGCACAAACATTGCATGATTTCCAGAAGTACCAGAAGGTTTGTCCTTTGTTGGAAATCACAAAACTAACTTCTTGCTTGTTGATAGAGGCTGAAATTTCACTAAGTTTGGGAATATAAGTTTGTATAAAATTGTGTTTGTTCCTCAATAATAATAAGACTGTTCCTAACCTTGTGGCTTCTGGGGAGCTTATAGATTTAGGATAAAAGAAATACCACTTCCTGGAAAAGAAACGATTGTGATTCATTCCTTTTCATGAGATGTTAGCTGGTCATCTTGTTAAAGGGTCTGCAAACTGTGGCTGAGCTGTCCCCCTCCCCACATGTTTTTGGGAATAGATTATTGGAACACATCCGCACCCATTCATTCATTTATTGTCTTGGCTGACTTTCGTGCTACTCGGGCAGACCTAAACAGTTGCAACAGAGACTGTGAGGCTCATAAAGCTTAAAATATTTATCATCTGGTCTCATGCAGAAAAATTTCACCTGCTATAGGTACTCATGTTCTGCCATCCAGTTGTTTGATGTGTGATTATTATAATACTCTTAATAGCAAAAGACTGTCTCTTCTTTTTTTTTAAGACCACCTGTTAAATCTATTTTATACCCCCCACAGTCTAACAGGTCATGGAAAGGGAGAGGCTTATTGACAGTTGGTCCAGTGGTTGAGATGGAAGTTCACTCAACCAGGACAAAAACTATTTGGTACTTGTAAGGAGAGGCAGTCAAGCTCTGCAACCCTAAAATCGGGTTGCCTAGGCTCAGACTGGCTCTGCTACACCAGTTCCTGTAGCCTTAGTTTCATAATCAGAAATGAAAATTGTCTTGGAAATAGTGCCTGCAGTCCAGTGTGTTGTGAGATTCAGTGGATAATTCATGAAAAGTACTTAGAACACTCAGTCTGGAATCATCATTAATATCGTTCTTATTTGTGATATAGGAATATTCATTTTTTCCCCATCTTTTATTCTCACTAACTTGATATGTCCTGGATTTGGTTTCGTAATTTCTTTTGTAATTTTGAGTATACATTTTTTTTTACTTTATTTTTAAGAATTTTTGAAGTATTTATTTTTATTTATTTGACTGCACTGGGGCTTAGTTGCTGCACACACAGGGATCAAATGCAGGTCTCCTGCATTGGGAGTACAGAATCTTAGCTATTGCACCATCAGGGAAGCCCTAACACAGGCACTCTTTAAATGGCATGCACACCGAGGAAACCAGAATTGAAAGAGACACGTGTACCCCAATGTTCATCGCAGCACTGTTTATAATAGCCAGGACATGGAAGCAACCTAGATGTCCATCAGCAGACGAATGGATAAGAAAGCTCTGGTACATATACACAATGGACTATTACTCAGCCTTTAAAAAGAATACATTTGAATCAGTTCTAATGAGGTGGATGAAATTGGAGCCTATTATACAGAGTGAAGTAAGCCAGAAAGAAAAACACCAATACAGTATACTAATGCATATATATGGAATTTAGAACGATGGTAACGACAACCCTGTATACAAGACAGCAAAAGAGACACAGATGTATAGGAGAGTCTTTTGGACTCAGTAGGAGAGGGAAGGGGGGATGATTTGGGAGAATGGCATTAAAACATGTATAATATTATATAAGAAACGAATCACCAGTCCAGGTTTGATGCAGGATACAGGAAACTTGGGACTGGTGCACTGGAATGACTCAGAGGGATGGTATGGGGAGGGAGGTGGGAGGAGGGTTCAGGATGGGGAACGCGTGTACACCCATGGTGGATGCATGTTGATGTATGGAAAAACCAATATAATATTGTAAAGTAAAAAATAATAAGTAAATAAATGAAATGGAAAAATAAATAAATAAATGTACATATGTCCTTGCCCTGCACATCAGTGGGGCTGCTGCCACCAACCATGGTCATACTGAATACCAGTGGCCACCATCTTGTTCATTAGATGGATCCTTTTGGATCCTTTTTTAAACAAAAAGGAAAATAAAATAAAGCTTCAGAGGCCCAGTATTATAGTAGTTGTGGTTTTATATATGCAATAACACCTCATAAGTAATGTTCAGTATACTGAGTCCTTTGTAAATTGTGCGCTGTGTGTAGTTCTTCCTGGTCTGCTGCTGTTCTAGGCATTTGGATGTGATGAATGCCATGCCTGTGTTCTAATACCCATGTTTTTCTTGACCATAGCAATTAATAGCAGTTATGTCTCACTCATTTTCTTTGTACCCGTTGAATCCATTTCTTTGATCAAAAACTTTTGAGAGTCCTAGCTTGTATAGAAATTTACACAGTTCACCAATATTCTATACCTGTAAAACTGAAGGAACCATATTTCATAACATTTAAGGCTTGGCCAAAAGAACAAAAAGCAAAACTTAGCATTTAACATGGTTGTTTTCTGAGGCATTTTAGGAGGCATTTTAAAGATTGTTCTTGTTGTTGTTTGGTTGCTCAGTTGTGTCCAACTCTTTTGTGACCTCATGGACTGTAGCCTCCCAGGCTCCTCTGTCCATGGGATTTCCCAGTCAAGAATACTGGAGTGGGTTGCCATTTCCTTCTCCAGGGGATTTTTCTGAACCAGGAATTGAACCCATGTCTTCTGCATTGCAGGTGGATTCTTTACTGCTGAGCCACCTGGGAAGACTGCTTTTAAAGATACTAATATAATGATGATTGAAATGTTTTATGGTCTTGCCAGTTGCTTTTCTATCATCATGTAGGAGTTTTATTTTGATCTTAAATTGCAAAATAATTGATAAATGTAGATAAAAGTTTTACATGTAAATCCTAATATTCCAGAAGCACAATTCCACCAACCTCCTGAAAATTTGCTTTTCACTCAGTTATCTTGGGGAGAGAGACTTTGAAGAGGAGGTTTGCTCTGCTCTGCACTGAGACAAAGACTTGGGGTGGGCTGGATCCCCCTGGACAGTTAGCACCCTTTAGGACCTCGGTTAGACTTGGTGATCTAAAGTGCCTTTCCAAGTGTAAAGACTTCCATTTACTTTTTGTTTGTTTTTTGTGAAAGTTGAAAGTTAGTAGCACAGTTGTGTCTACCTCTTTGCGATTGCATGGATTGCAGCCTGTTCTGCTCCTCTGTCCATGGAATTCTCCAGGCAAGAGTACTGTAGTGGGTTGCCGTTTCCTTCTCCAGTTTGTTTTTTAATTGGAGGATAATTACTTTACAATATTGTTATGGTTTTTGCCATACATCAATATGAGTTGGCCATAAGCATACATGTGTCCCCTCACTCCTGAATCTTCCTCCCACCTCCCTCCCCAACCCATTCCTCCAGGTTGTCACAGCACCCACAGAGCACAGTCTTTGGGTGCCCTTAATCATACATCAGATTCCCACTGGCTATCTGTTTTACATATGTTAATGTATATATTTCAGTGCTATTCTCTCAAATCATCCCACCCTCTCCTTCTCCCACTGAGTCCAAAGATTTTTCTTTGTGTCTGTGTCTCCTTTGCTACCCTGCATGTAGAATCATCAGTATCCTCTTTCTAAATTCCATATATATATATATATATGCATTGATAAATGATGTTTGTCTTTCTCTTTCTGACTTAGTTCACTCTATATAATAGTCTTGAGGTTCATCCACCTTTACTTTTGATTATAAGATCTATAGAGGATCCATAGGTTTCTAGCAGAAACCTAGTTGAATAGCTTGGTTGTGTTCATTCAAGTCTGATTAAGCCATTCAGGAGAGATCACTTCCGAATGAGAGATGGCTAAACATTCAGCCAGGAGTGGAAACTGGGGAGAAGCCAGGTATCAGCAAAAAAAAAAAAAAAAAAAAAACCACACTTGAGGAACATAATTTCTTTTTTTTAATTAATTTTATTTTATTTTTAAACTTTACATAATTGTATTAGTTTTGCCAAATATCAAAATGAATCCGCCACAGGTATACATGTGTTCCCCATCCTGAACCCTCCTCCCTCCCCATACCATCCCTCTGGGTCGTCCCAGTACACCCCAAGCATCCAGTATCGTGCATCGAACCTGGACTGGCATCTCATTTCATACATGATATTTTACATGTTTCAATGCCATTCTCCCAAATCTTCCCACCCTCTCCCTCTCCCACAGAGTCCATAAGACTGTTCTATACATCAGTGTCTCTTTTGCTGTCTCGTACACAGGGTTATTGTTACCATCTTTCTAAATTCCATATATATGTACCCACTGTATTTCTTCTCTCTGAAGTGCAATGAAATGTCCAGTAATGAGTTATGAGATGTCTGTGGTATTGGGGTGACTTTGGGCAGCTTGTATTTTGAATCGCAGGGCTGTGTTCCTGTGTTGCTGGAGAATTTGCTTGGTATGTCTTGCCCTGGAACTCGTTGGCCTGTGTGGTGCTTGGTTTCAGTGTTGGTATGGAGGTGTTTGATGAGCTCCTGTCAATTAATGTTCCTTGGAGTCAGGAGTTCCCTGGAGTCAGGGTTTGGACTTAAGCCTCCTGCTTCCAGTTATTGGTCTTATTTTTACAGAAGTTTCAAAACTTCTCCTTCTATACAGCACCATTGATAAAACATCTACGTTAAAAATGAAACGTTTCTCTACTGTGAGGGTCACTCAGAGAGGTTCACAGCATTACATGGAGAATAGAAGTGGGAGGAGGGAGTTAGAGGTGACCCAAATGAGATGAGGTGGAATCAATAGTGGAGAGAGTGGGGTAGCAGTAGTCACTTCCTTATGCGAACTCCACAACTGGACCACTCAGAGATGTTCACGGAGTTATACAGAGAAGAGAAGAAAGAGGAAGGAGACAGAGGTGGCCAGAAGGATAAAAGGGGGGAATGAAAAGGAGGGAGACAGATCCAGCCAGTAATCAGTTCCCTAAGTGTTCTCCACCGTCTGGAACACACAGAAATTCACAGAGTTGGGTAGAGTAGAGAGGGGTTAGGGAGGAGACACAGGCGACCTGGTGGAAAAAAAGGAGAGTCCAAAGGGAGAGAAAGCAGTCAAGCCAGTAATCTCACTCCCTAGTGAAAAATGGGTCCTGAAGATTGGGTTCTTAAAGGTACAAAATTGGTAACAAATACATAAAAGCAAAAATTAAAAATCTAGAGTAGAGTTTGGAATTTCAAAAATACGATGTTAAAGAAAAGAAGAAGGAAAAGAAAGAGAGAAAAAATGAACAAAGAAAAACAAACAAGGTCACGAAAATTATAAAGAAAATATAGGTACAAAATTGATAACTAATACCAAAAAGCAAAAATTAAAAATCTAGAGTAGAGTTTGGAATTTCAAAAATATAATGTTAAAAAAAAGGAAGAAGAAGCATAAAGAGAGAAAACAAACAAACAAACAAAAACAAACAATGTCACAAAAATCATAAAGAAAATACAGGTACAAAATTGATATCAAATACCAAAAAGCATAAATTAAAAATCTAGAGTAGAGTTTGGAATTTCAGATATACAATGTTATATAAAAGAAGAAAGAGAAAGAAACAAAAAAAAAAAGTCACAGAAATTATAAAAAAACTATAGGTACAAATTGATAACATATACCAAAAAGCTAAAATTGAAAAACTAGAGTAGAGTTTGAAATTTCAAAAATACAATGTTAAAGAAAAAGAAAAAAAAAAAAAACAAGGTCAAAAAATTATAAAATATATATATATGAAGTTTGCTGAAGAAAAAAAAATAGGGTCTTTTTTTTTTTTTTGCAAAGTAATAGGTTATAAAAGTGAAAATTAAAGGAACAGTAGAGGACTTAAATTTTTTTTTTTAATTAAAAAGAAAGAAAGAATGATCGTAAAAATAGTAAAAATATATCTAGGACTTTTTCTGGTTTTGTTGTGAGTATTGTGGGTTCAGTTCATTTTTGGCTAGTTCCTTGGTCCAACTTATATTTCTCAAGATCTATAGGCCCCTTCCTATGTAGTCCATAGTAACCACAGGGTTTTCATCTATTGCCTGTAGCTTCCAGGGCGTTTCCCTCTGTCATAGCTTCTTCTGTTTGCTGGTCTCTTCAGTGTCTGGTTTCCGCCCTGACACAAAGGGGACAGTGGAGGAAACTTTTTTTTTTTTTTTAGGCTCACTTGTTCAGTCGTGCTGTGGGGAGGGAGGGAGGGATGCTGCAAACAAATAACACTGGCGTGCGCTTGCAGTGCCTCAGCCACACTGGGTCTGCTCCCTCTCACGGCGCGTGTAGCCTCCCTGCCCACACTGCTCAGGCTCTAGGTTTTTCCGCCAGGAACAATCCGAGGCCGGCCCTGGGCTGCATGTACCTCCCAGGTCCAAGCCGCTCAGGTTCAGGCACTCGGGTAGTCCTCAGAGGCGCAGACTCAGTTGGGCCTGCATTTTGTGCTCTTCCCAGGTCCGAGCAGCTCAGGTGATGAGGTGTTTGGCGAGCGCCAATGCTGCGACTTATTGCCTCCCCGCCACTCGCTTATCTGGGTGTAAAACCGGCGCACCTTGTCAGGCAGATGTTAACCGTCCAGACCCCCAAGAAGTTTTAGTTAGCAAAGAAGCCTGCTTACAGTTTTATAGATAATGTCTCTCTGGGGCTGCGATTGCCCCCTTCCAGCTCTGGCTGCCTGTCACCGGAGGGGGAAGGTCTGCAGCTGGCTATCTCTGTTCAGTTCTTTGTTCCGTGCGCAGGCCTGGCGGTGTCTTAGGTTGGGGCTGGCTTTTCGCGTGGTAGATATCCCACAGTCTGGTTTGCTAGCCCAAATTATTCCGCTTAGATAGCGCTCAGGGTATTCAGGCCAGATTCTTACTCTAAGCGATGCAGCCCGCACTGCGCCTCCCTGCCCAGCCCCCGCTTGCTAATGGCGTGTGCAGGCGTCTGCACTGCTTCTCCACTGGGGGAGTTACCGTAGGACTCGAAATCTGCGAGTTTTAATTGTTTATCTATTTTTTCTCCCTGTTATGTTGCCCTCTGTGCTTCCAAAGCTCGGCACAGATTCAGCAGTGAGAAGGTTTCCTGGTGTTTGGAAACTTCTCTCTTTTTAAGACTCCCTTCCCTGGACGGAACTCCGTCCCTCCCTCTTTTGTCTCTTTTTTTGTCTTTTATATTTTTTCCTACCTCCTTTCGAAGACTTGGGTTGCTTTTCTGAGTGCCTGATGTCCTCTGCTGGCATTCAGAAGTTGTTTTGTGGAATTTACTGGGCGTTTAAATGTCCTTTTGATAAATTTGTGGGGGAGAAAGTGTTCTCCCCGTCCTACTCCTCCGCCATCTTGGCTCCTCTCCCCGAAACATAATTTCTGATACTCACTTAAATTGTATAACAACAACCTATAGTCATAATGTAGAAATGTCTACTATGAGGTTTTCTCAGCAGTGTGACAGACAGACATTTTGTAAGTGGTAACTATCGTCTACTTTGACCTCTTTTTCATGATGTTATGTACCATATGGGGCAATGTTTTCTATTAGATTTCACTTGCAACTGTTTACCACCACTCAGTGTATGTTGGTTGCTCTGTTGTGTCTGACTCTTTGTGATCCCATGGACTGTAGCCCGCCAGACTCCTCTGTCCATGGAATTCTCCAGGCAAGAATATTAGAGTGGGTTGCCATTACCTCCTCCAGGGTATCTTCCCAACCCAGGTTGGGTTCCCAAGGCCAGGGATTGAACCCAGGTCTCCTGCATTGCAGACAGATTCTCTACCATCTGAGCCACCAGGGAAGCCCATCACTCAGGAACTGAAATTTTTATCATAGTCTTCTCTTTCATTTATGTGATTAACCAAGGGTTAAGTACACCTTTCTAAGACATGCTCAGATTGTGTTTTCATAACACACATTTTCCCTTTCTATAGATTCACGGTTCATTTATATGTCTTTAATGATTTCCCCATAAAAATGGTATTTCTGTTTAACCTTACCTCTCAAAAGTAACATAAACTGTAATTATTTAATGCATAATATTTTCCGTTTCTTCTAGCTTTGGTAATTGTATGAAATGAAATGCTAAAGCATTGAACCAAAACTTGTGATTAGTTCCACATTGATCTTTTAAATATTATAGCTGACCTTTTAATGGAATGATAGAATATGTAAGTTTGCATTTGCTACAAGGATAAGAGGCACTGCTAAAAATCATGTTGTTTTAAAATTTTATGTGTCTAAAATAGTCTAGTATCATAAAATAATGGAAGCTGGCTATGTAAAAGCCTATCCAGATGTTCTCAGGGCCTAGCTTAAAAAAATATTCAGAGTTTTCTACCATAAAATTGGAAGTATGAAGGCATTCTAATATGTTTTCCAAATGAAAAATCTATTTGTGAGAAATTAATATTAATTACTGAGGTCCCAGACGCCATTTCTCTGACAAATTTTAAAGTAAAGCTCTGGTAATACCTTGTACAGTCTGTTGCTGACATTATAATTATTCTCCTGTTTGAGAGGAGTGAATAATTATCACAGCAAATACTCTAATTTCCCATACACATAATTACACCCATTCACTGAAGAAAGGCAGGAATATAAGGATTCCAATCATAGGGAAACAATAATTCTTTGTCTGAATAGTTTTTTTCCTCCTACAATTCTGTAAAATCTAGTAGGGTGAACAAAAGAACAGTAAAATGCACTATCCTAAAAAATGTAATGAAATTAGACATGCTTTTTCAAAAGGCCACAACAAATGCTCTAAAAAGAAAATTTTTGACTTAAGAGTTGAGAAATGAAAGTGACTAATGAAATAAGAGATTTCATTCTGAAGTTTGAGATTACAATCTATGGGCAGTTAGGAGAGGGCAAAAAACAAGACCAGACAAAAGCAATGGTCAGGGAAATAAAATGACAAACAGGGTGAGATGTATCTTGAGGGTTTTTAAACCAAAGAAAAAAATCTCATTACATTGTCCTTAAAGCAAAGACTGAAAGTTGTCATGGATACAAACTCTGCGATCCTAGAACTAGCTGCCAAGTAAGGGAGAGTATGTAGTGGGGGGTCAGTAGGATTTGGGTGAACTCAACAAGAGTGTATGGAACACTTTTAGAATGCTTGCTGCTGCTGCTAAGTCGCTTCAGTCGTGTCCGACTCTGTGCGACCCCATAGACGGCAGCCCACCAAGGCTCCCTCGTCCCTGGGATTCTCCAGGCAAGAACACTGGAGTGGGTTGCCATTTCCTTCTCCAATGCATGAAAGTGAAAAGTGAAGTCGCTCAGTCATTCCCGACTCTTAGCTACCCCATGGACTGCAGCCTACCAGGCTCCTCCGTCCATGGGATTTTCCAGGCAAGAGTACTGGAATGGGGTGCCATTGCCTTCTCCATTAAAATGCTTAGTGATATGCTCACCTTCCACAGGGTTTTATTACCAAGTGCGAAGCTCAGTCTCTGCCTGAAGAAAAGGATGCTCTTGAGGAGATAGGGGATAATAATTATATAGGAAATGCTTGGCAAATAATGTGACATCATGTAATTTTTTTAAAAAGCTAAGTTAAATATTAAGGACATCAATGTAGGAGATAAACAAGAAATTAGGTAGGCAATGAAGTAAGAGAGACAGGGTAGAGAAGGCAGAGCAACTGTTAACTTTTATAGTCCATAGAGCTGAAGTTAAAGAGGGCAGTGTAGAAGGGACACTGCATGGAGCTCAGCTGGTGCTCTGTGATGACCTAGAGGAGTGGGAAGGAGTGAAGTGAGAGATAGGCTCAGGAAGGAGGGGATATATGTCTACATATAGCCGATCTACCTTGTTGTACAGCAGAGAATAATTATACTCCAAGAGAAAATAAAAGATCTTGGAATTCTCTACAATAAGGAATGAGGAGAGAAATGTAGTGACTCAAAGTTTGCAGTGGAAACTGAGTGCTGAAGAAATCCAGTCATTCTTCACCAGTCACTGTGGGGTACAGATAGAAAAGGAATGGAGTGGGGTGAAATGGAGAAAAAGTAAATCTAGGGCCATATGGATTGGTGCCAGCCTGGAAGCAAAAGTTCCCTGAAGAACTGAAATTCTCCCACTTCTATCCACAAAACAGAAAAGAAAACTTAAGATTTCAGTCAAGTTGGAAGGCACTTAATAAATAAAATTGACTTTTGAGAACCCCCAGAGGGATAGAATAATTAATAGCGACTGTTAATGGTGATCAATTAACATGACAACAGAGAAAGATCTGTGACCAGAGAAGGAGAAGGAGTCATTGACTTCTTATAAAAGAGCCTCATGGCTGTATAGATGAAGCTTTTTTATAAGTAAACTTGAAAATTGGGCCTATAGACCAAGTTTACTCAAGGAAATGATAGAGGTGTCTGGATTGGCATTTGACAGTGGAAGCCAAGCATCTGTTCACTTCATTACTCGACATTTTGCTTTCATTGGTCAGCCTCCATAATCATCAGATATTCAAAGGCTTGGGAGAAAATGGTTTTCTGAGAAGCTTGTTGAAGTCAGAAAGTCAGTGAGCCAGAAAATCCTAAGGAAAGCCTTTTCCAACTCAAGGTACCATTGCTAATGATTGACAGTAATTAAGAAGCAGCCACTTCTGATTCTTAGTACAGTTGCCTTTCACTTCTGGGTACACTCTGAGGAAGAATCATCTTGCTCAAACATTTAGATTCTGTCACTCTCAAAGTCTACTGAGACTTGCAATTGCTTGGGAACCTATCGAAAACCTGTGCCTCTGGGGTCAAAGTTTCACCACTTCTCTTCCCAGTTGTGTAATGCCCAATGTTAGTTACCATTTTAATATTGCCTGGCCTGTTTTACGAGCTTCCTTGGTGGCTCAGTTTGTAAAGAAACTGCCTGCAATGCAGGAGACCAAGGTTTGATTCCTGGGTTGGGAAGATCCCCTGGAGAAGGGAATGGCAACCCATTCCAGTATTCTTGCCTGGAGAATCCCATGGACAGAGGAGCCTGGTGGGCTACAGTCCATGGGGTGGCAAAGAGTAGGACACAACTGAATGACTAACACGTTCACTTCACTTTGCCTATTTTACACTAGCCAGTAAAATAATATCCTTATCCTCTTAAATCCACAGCTTCACCTACCTCATTGTCCACTCAGGGATGTCAGTCACCTTCATCCACACGTAGGATGAAATCCATGCTATAATTAACCCCACATATATATACCCCCATGTCTTATAGATACCATGTTTCATCTCATTATACTCTTTGTGCCATTAGTATTTATCTTCTAGAGATTGTTTTCTACCATTTTTTGGCCTCCACCTGGGCCTAAGAATTAAAATGATATAAAACAGGTTAACAGAAGAAAAACAAATGCATTTTATTCATTTTTTAAAATTTATTTTATTGAAGTATAGTTGAGTTACAAAGTGTTAATTTCTGCTGTGCAGCAAAGTGATTCAGTTATACACACACATGAATATATTCTTTTACATAGAGATGACCAACCTAGATAGCATATTTAAAAGCAGAGACATTACTTTGCCAACAAAGATCTGTCTAGTCAAGGCTATGGTTTTTCCAGTAGTCATGTATGCATGTGAGAGTTGGATGGTGAAGAAAGCTGAGCGCCGAAGAATTGAGGCTTTTGAAGTGTGGTATTGGAGAAGACTCTTGCGAGTCCTTTGGACTGCAAGGAGATCCAACCAGTCCATCCTAACGGAGATCAGTCCTGGGTTTTCATTGGAAGGACTGATGTTGAAGCTGAAACTCCAATACTTTGGCTACCTCATGCAAAGAGTTGACTCATTGGAAAAGACCCTAATGCTGGGAAGAATTGGGGGCAGGAGGAGAAGGGGACGACAGAGGAAGAGATGGCTGGATGGCATCACTGACTCAATGGACATGGGTTTGGGTAGACTCTGGGAGTTGGTGATGGACAGGGAGGCCTGGCGTGCTGTGGTTCATGGGGTTGCAAAGAGTCGGACATGACTGAGAGACTGACCTGAACTTAACTGAACTGATATACATATACATTTTTTTCATAATCTTTTCCATTGTGGTTTATTATAAGATATTGAATATAGTTCTCTGTCCTTTCCATTAGGACCTTATTGTTTACATTGTATTGAATTTTATGTGTCCATAACAGCCTTCACAAGAAAATGACCAGAACAGGAAGCTTTTAGATTAAAAAAAAAAAGGAACCAATTTGTGAAGAATTAACAGGACAGTGGGGTATGGGCTAGGGGTAGTAAGTGGTGAAGAATATTAGTAAGATGAGTTAGTTTAACAAGGTTTGTTTGTGTGAATTTCTTGGCCTGAAATTCTCTATCTCCTGGGTAGAGGAAGGACATCTCTCATATGAGAGTTTATGACCTGTTGCCGGGAAGAAGGTGAAGGAGTTGGGGAAGGTCAGAGCGACCTTAATTCTTCTGCGTCTTGTTTCCTCAAGCTGCTTCAGGTTAAGACATTCAGTCTGCCACGGTGCCATATTTAAGGGTAACTTGTCCCAAACCCCATCACTGTGATTGTGGCAGATTTCATGGATGTCTATATGAGCATTGAAGAACCTTAGCATTTTAGAGCGGGGTCCAAAAAGGTCGGTGTATTTCCCAATGTTGCATAGTGAATTCATGGGAGAACAAAAAAGACAATAACCCAGTGGACTGGCGTTCCCTGTGGTGCCTTCACAGAAGTCCTAACCGCGAAGTTCTTAGCACTGTAAATGGATGAAAACTGTGGGGTGTGGATCAGTGTATAACTTTCTGTTCTTTTATTTTTTTAGCTATATGGTGATAATAAAGTCAAAACTGCATTACTTTATATCATGAGTGCCATATCACTACTTTATTCTTTCTGTAGCCCTATTTGATAAATAATAAAGATCAGTGATGATAAGCAAAAGACAACTTAATTTGCTCTCTTTGGTGGATACCATGATTTGTCGAAATCTGTTCCCACATCTTTTTATAATCCACATCAATCTTGACATTCCCAACCTTCGTTTTATCATGCTTCTGTGCATAACCCACCCTGAAAATACTCCTCCCATAAAGTGCACATTGGTATCTTCTTGATAAGTATTAAATATATAGATGATCTTTGCCTAAGAAAATGTAATTGTGTGGCGTGATTCACCTGTGGCCACTTATCTTTTTAGAGCTCCCGTCTAGCATTGAGGACATTTTTAAGCTCCTCCTAAGAGTAGATCTGTCTTCTTTACCCTTGAAATCCCTGCCCCCCAACACACACACCTTTCCTTTATTTGTCTTGCTTATTACCCTTTCCTCTGTCCTCTCGATTTTTTTTTTTTTAAACTGAGCTCTGTATATTTTTGTTAGAATAAAAGCTTTGTCTCTCTTGGGCGATGTTATCAGCTCTGTAGATGTGTATTGGGCCACTTCTATCCTAGCATCTCAAAATCTGATTCTGATACTTCTGTTACAGGCAACAGCACAGGCTTAAAAAAAATCAATTCTAAAGTTCCTTATCTGTTTCTCTGCTTCTAGGGTAACAGAATCTTTCATAACTAATGGGGATATTGAATTCAGGGAGCCTTACAGGGAAAATATATTGCAATTTGTGTAAAAAGCAAAAATGAGGCTGCAATTAGAGGTAATAAGTATAGCTTAATTTAGACCCATTTTTACAGCGGCTTGATAGAAATTGGTTAATGCAGAGTTTTCCCATTAAAAACAGTTTTCGTGAAAACATAACAGTTTCACTTTGTTGCTGATGTGTATTTAGTTTATGGACTTCGGAAGAAAAAGAGTCACTTGTCAATTTTGGATTCTCAGTAGGTAGCAAGAGAAATAGAAAGATTATTTTGGGTCTCCCAGTTCAATTCAGTTGCTCACTCGTGTCCGACTCTTTGTGACCCCATGAACCACAGCACGCCAGGCCTCCCTGTCCATCACCAACTCCCAGAGTCTACGCAAACCCATGTCCATTGTGTCGGTGATGCCATCCAACCATCTCATCCTCTGTCGTCCCCTTCTCCTCCTGCCCTCAATCTTTCCCAGCATCAGGGTCTTTTCAAATGAGTCAGCTCTCCGCATGAGGTGGCCAAGGTATTGGAGTTTCAGCTTCAACATCAGTCCCTACAGTGAACACCCAGGACTGATCTTTAGAATGGACTGGTTGGATCTCCTTGCAGTCCAAGGGACTCTCAAGAGTCTTTTCCAACACCACAATTCCAAAGCGTCAATTCTTCAGTGCTCAGCTTTCTTTATAGTTCAATTCTTAATCCATACATGACAACTGGAAAAACCATAGCCTTGACTAGATGGACCTTTGTTAGCAAAGTAATGCCTCTGCTTTTTAATATGCTGTCTAGGTTGGTCATAACTTTCTTTCCCAGGAGTAAGCGTCTTTTAATTTCATGGCTGCAATTACCATCCGCAGTGATTTTGGAGCCCAGAAAAATAAAGTCTGACACTATTTGCACTGTTTCCCCATCTATTTGCCATGAACTGATGGGACCAGATGCCATGATCTTCATTGTCTGAATGTTGAGCTTTAAGCCAACTTTTTCACTCTCTTCTTTCACTTTCATAAAGAGACTCTTTAGTTCTTCTTTATTTTCTGCCATAAGGGTGGTGTCATCTGCATATCTGAGGTTATTGATATTTCTCCCTGCAATCTTGATTCCAGCTTGTGTTTTCTCCAGCCCAGTGATTCTCATGATGTACTCTGCATACAAGTTAAATAAGCAGGGTGACGGTATACAGCCTTGACATACTCCTTTTCCTATTTGGAACCGGTCTGTTGTTTTATGTCCAGTTCTAACTGTAGCTTCCTGACCGGTATACAGGTTAGGTTTCTCAAGAGGCAGGTCAGGTGGTCTGGTGTTCCCATCTCTTTCAGAATTTTCCACAGTGATCCACACAGTCAAAGGCTTTGGCATGGTCAATAGAGCAGAAATAGATGTTTTTCTGGAACTCTCTTGCTTTTTTGATGATCCAGCAGATGTTGGCAATTTGATCTCTGGTTCCTCTGCCTTTTCTAAAATCAGTTTGAACATCAGGAAGTTCACAGTTCACATATTGCTGAAGCCTGTCTTGAAGATTTTTGAGCATTACTTTACTAGCATGTGATATGAGTGCAGTTGTGCAGTAGTTTGAGCATTCTTTGGCATTGCCTTTCTTTGGGATTGGAATGAAAACTGACCTTTTCCAGTCCTGTGGCCACTGCTGAGTTTTCCAAATTTGCTGGCATATTGAGTGCAGCACTTTCACAGCATCATCTTTCAGGATTTGAAATAGCTCAACAGGAATTCCATCACCTCCACTAGCTTTGTTTGTAGTGATGCTTCCTAAGGCCTACCTGAGTTCATATACCAGGATGTCCGGCTCTAGGTGAGTGTGAGTGATCACACCTTTGTGATTTTCTGGTTGTGAAAATCTTTTTTGTACATTTCTGTGCATTTTTGCCACCTCTTCTTAATGTCTTCTGCCTCTGTTGGATCCATACCATTTCTGTCCTTTATTAAGCTCATCTTTCCATGAAATGTTCCCTTGGTATCTCTAATTTTCTTGAAGAGATCTCTAGTCTTCCCATTCTATTTTTTTCCTCTATTTCTTTGCACTGATCGCTGAGGAAGGCTTTCTTATCTCTCCTTCCTATTCTTTGGAACTCTGTACTCTGGGTAGTCTTAAAACATTTCAGTATACATCGGATGTTGATTGGTGAACACATGGCAATATCTGTGATTGTCTGGATACCAATTAATAAGCAAATCTAAGCAGTTTTGATTATTGGGTTTTACTGCCATGCTTTATGTGTATGTTATTGAATCAAATGTACTTTTCTAATAGTCTATTTACTTAAAATCTCATTGGCACAATATATAGCTTGTTTGCCAGAGTCCACATTTCTTGAATGAGTTCATGTATTTTTTTTAGTAAATACTCAAGAATATTTAATCCCAGGGGCCTTCTCTAATGGCCTTTTGTTCATTTCTCAGTATCTTTTAGAATCTTTCACCAAACAAGAGTGTTAATATTTTTCCTATAACTCTTTGGTTGTAAAATATTATTCAAAAACAATATTATATTTTGAATACATTTCAAGGAATCTTTTGAAATGGAAACATAATGAATGCTTTTCTATATAATATCATGTGCCAATGAGCATCATATCAGTGCAGAATACCTCTAGATGACAAGAGGCCTCATGTCACTCACTAAGCAGGACTTACATGGAATGCCTGGAGCATATGTGGGAGGTGCCTCTCTGACTCCCACGCATCTTCACCTAGCACATGACCATATGTGATGGCACTAGAACTCTCACAGCAAGTAAACTCCCCCTTTTTAAAAATTTATTTATTTTTAATTGAAGGATAATTGCTTTACCTATTGGTTTGATTTCTGTCATACATCACCATGAATTAGCCATAGGTGTGTATATGTCTCCTCTCTCTTGAACTTCCCTCCCGCCTCCTACCCCTTCCCAGCCCTCTAGATTGTTATAGAGCCCTGGTGTGAGTTTCCTGAGTCAAAGAGCAAATTTCCGTTGGCTATCTATTTTACATTTGGTAATGCATATGCTTCCATGCTACTTTCTCCATTCATCTTACCCTCTCCTTCCTCCCCTCAAATGCTTGTCTATAAGTCTGTCCTCTGTGTCTGTGTCTCCTTTGCTGCCCTGCAAATAGGTTCATTAGTACCATCTTTCTAGTTTCCGTATATATGCATTACTATACTGTGACTCTTCTGTAACTAAGTTTGCCAGTAGTATCACCCACGCATGTA
Organism: Bos mutus; assembly: GCF_027580195.1. Classification (NCBI taxonomy): domain Eukaryota; kingdom Metazoa; phylum Chordata; class Mammalia; order Artiodactyla; family Bovidae; genus Bos; species Bos mutus. The sequence continues at coordinate 71,493,881 of NC_091618.1, read as the reverse complement.
ACTAGAATCACTAAATATAATCAGACCTTGGATAGAGGTATTTCTTCGGTTTCTGTATTTGCAATCAAGTGTTAACATCTTAATATTAACTCCTAGCATTTTGGCACCTCACAGATCAGGCCACCTAATTAAGATCATACTAGGTAATGAAACTGAAAAATAATGTCTTTCAGGAAGTGCAAACACAGGGTTATATGCATTCTAGTTAACATTTGTGATAAAGTTGGTCTCTTGGTTCTTACATTAAAATACAATTTAAACGGTAGTTCCCGTCAGAATTAATATTTGATCTGCTTTAAAAAAATACATTTTTGAGCCTTTAAAGAGAAATATGTAATTGTGATATTTATTTAATATGTAGTGATCATTAAAGATTAAAATGCCAATCTGTTCAGTTGCTCAGGCGTGTCCGACTCTTTGCGACCCCATGAATCACAGCACTCCAGGCCTCCCTGTCCAACACCAACTCCTAGAGCCTACTCAAACTCATGTCTATCGAGTCAGTGATGCCATCCAGCCATCTCATCCTCTGTCGTCCCCTTCTCCTGCCCCCAATCCCTCCCAGTATCAGAGTCTTTTCCAATAAGTCAACTCTTCGCATGAGGTGGCCAAAGTACTGGAGTTTCAGCTTCAGCATCAGTCCTTCCAATGAACACCCAGGACTGATCTCCTTTAGAATGGACTGGTTGGATCTCCTTGCAGTCCAAGGGACTGTCAAGAGTCTTCAACACCATAGTTCAAAAACATCAAGTCTTCGGTGTTCAGCTTTCTTCACAGTACAACTCTCACATCCATACATGACCACTGGAAAAACCATAGCCTTGACTAGACGGACCTTGGTTGCCAAAGTAATGCCTCTGCTTTTTAATATGCCATCTAGGTTGGTGATAACTTTCCTTCCAAGGAGTAAGCGTCTTCTAATTTCATGGCTGCAGTCACCATCCTCAGTGATTTTGGAGCCCAAAAAATTAAAGTCTGACACTGTTTCCACTGTTTTCCCTCTATTTCCCATGAAGTGATGGGACCAGATGCCATGATCTTCGTTTTCTGAATGTTGAGCTTTAAGCCAACTTTTTCACTCTCCTCTTTCACTTTCATCAAGAGGCTCTTTAGGCCTTCTTCACTTTCTGCCATAAGGGTGGTGTCATCTGCATATCTGAGGTTATTGATATTTCTCCCGGCAGTCTTGATTCCAGCTTGTGCTTCCAGTCCAGTGTTTCTCAAGATGTACTCTGCATATAAATTAAATAAGCAGGGTGACAATATACAGCCTTGACGTACTCCTTTTCCTATTTGGAACCAGTCTTTTGTTCCATGTCCAGTTCTAACTGTTGCTTCCTGACCTGCATATAGGTTTCTCAAGAGGCAGGTCAGGTGGTCTGGTATTCCCATTTCTTTCAGAATTTTCCACAGTTTATTGTGATCCACACACTCAAAGGCTTTGGCATAGTCAATGAAGCAGAAATAGATGTTTTTCTGGAACTCTCTTGCTTTTTTGATCATCCAGCAGATGTTGGCAATTTGATCTCTGGTTCCTCTGCCTTTTCTAAACCCAGCTTGAACATCTGGAAGTTCCCAGTTCACGTATTGCTGAAGCCTGGCTTGGAGAATTTTGAGCATTACTTTACTAGCGTGTGAGATGAGTGCAGTTGTGCGATATGGACCTAACAGAAGCAGAAGATATTAAGAAGAGGTGGCAAGAATACACAGAAGAGCTGTACAAAAAATATCTTCATGATCAAGATAATCACGATGGCATGATTACTCACCTAGAGCCAGACATCCTGGAATGTGAAGTCAAGTGGGCCTTAGAAAGCATCACTGTGAACAAAGCAAGTGGAGGTGATGCAATTCCAGTTGAGCTACTTCAAATCCTGAAAGATAATGCTGTGAAAGTGCTGCACTCAATATGCCAGAAAATTTGGAAAACTCAGCAGTGGCCACAGGACTGGGAAAGGTCAGTTTTCATTCCAATCCCAAAGAAAGGCAATGCCAAAGAATGCTCAAACTACTGCAGAATTGCACTCATCTCACATGCTAGTAAAGCAATGCTCAAAATGCCTATAGAATTTATCAGAAGTAACTCTATTAGATAATGTAAGCTGTATAGTTCCTCTTAGCCATATCTTATTTTTATTTGGGACTTTCAAGATTTTTCAGTGCTTCTCTATACATTATTTAATGATTCCTCACAGTGATATTGTGAAGTTGGGTTGGGCGATTTTGCTTTCCCAAAAATGCAGGAGAAGCAAGCTTAAAACAGTTATAGTTCAAGTTAAATCTGCTGTCCAAACCTTCTGGACTAGCAAGTGGTACAGTTTAAACCAGTAGCTGGTAGCATTCACCATTCTCTATTTAAATATCTTCCCATTCTGTTATTCAGCCTCTTAGTTCAGTTTTTTATCCACACAGTCATCAGGTGATCTTTGCAAAATCTTTATTAGATCCTATCATTCACTTGATTAAAATGTGGTAAATAGTTACTGCTGTACTCTAGATATAATCTCACATTTTAATATGACTGTCTTGTTCCCCTGTCTCCTTCCACCTGTGTCATATGTCACTCTGTCTCCTTGCTCACCAGGCTCCAGGCACACTGAACTTCTCTTTGTTCTTTTCACATGTAACTAAAGACTTTCTACTTGCTACTCATTCTGCCTATAGAACTGATCCCTTTTCTTTACCAAGTAACTCCCAGTCATCACAGAGGCCTCAGTTTGTATATTAATTCCTCAGAGAAGCCTTTCCCTAACACACTGGGCAAAATCGGTTCCTCTGGCTGTCATCTTTCAGCAAACCCTTAATTATCCATCAGTTTGTATTGATATATTTGTCTGTGTGATAGTTCATGTAGTACCTGCCACGTCCACTAGAGACTAAGTCTACTGCAGCCAGGAATAGTGTCTTTTGGATTCTTGGCTTGTCTCTTCTAGTGTCTGGCACATAGTACCTGTGCGGTAAACATTTGTGGTGTAAGTGAATTAATATGTCCATGAGCGTGTGTGTATAGCTCTTTTTCTAAGAAGAGTTGTATTAAATTAGGAAATAATGACAGTACCTATAGATTTTTCTCCGTTTCCTGGTAACATATAGTTAGGAGGCTTTTTTGATACTCAAAACAATGTAAGCAACTCAGGAAAATTAGCAAAATAAGAGTTAAAAAAAATAAAATGAGTTATCCAGGGGAATGGTGGTATCTCCTTTGCTAGAGGTTTAGTTAGAGGATAATGATTGAGGAAATTTAAGACTATGTGAAGGCTATGAGCTAAAGATGTGATCAAAAGACTTGGAATTAAGAGAGTTTTCTTGGGACTTCCCTGGAAGTCCAGTGTTTTAGACTTTGCCTCCCAATGCAGGGGATGGTGGGTTTGATTCCCGGTCCCAGAGCTAAGATCCCATGGCCTTGTGGCCAAAAAACCATAGCATAAAACAAAAGCAATATTGTAACAAATTCAATAAAGATTTTTAAGAAAATGGTCCACATCAAAACAAAAACTTAAAAAAAGTATGTAAAACACTTTTTTTTGGTTTTTATGCTTGATTCTATGTTGAAGGTCCAACTATTTTCTTATGCCCAAAGAAGGAAAGGAGAAGGAAATGGCAACCAGCTCCGGTATTCTTGCCTAGAGAATTCCATGGACAGAGTAACCTAGTGGGCTATATACAGTCCATGGGTTGCAAAAGCTGGACACGGCTGAGAGACTAATACTTACTTAAAGAGGAAAGAGCTTTGGAATCCTCCTCTTGATTCAGAGTTCTTTTTCTCCACCATGATATATAGCTCTGCTGTAATATGACATATCTGTTTCTAAAAATCATTGCACAGGGCTTGTAGGAAAAATGGAAACAGGGACACAATACTGAAAAACTGTAAGTGACACTTTAAAAAAATAGGCATCAAATAAAAATGGCAGCTAAGTTTTACAGTGTTAAATGGTTAAGATATACAGAAATAACACAAGAAATATGGCACTTGACCTTGAAAGGACGTGCAGTTTGCTTGTGGGAGTGATCATGGGAAGGGCTGCAGCTTGTGAGTTATTGTAAAGCAGTGGAAAGAAGGCTGTGTGAGATCAGAGGGCAAGTGTTACCATCAAACGTGGATGGGGTGACTCACGACACACATGGCGGGCTGAGTGTGGACTGAATATTTCTAACTGGGTTCATTCAGGTGCAGTTTCTGTGTTCACTTATGTTTCTCATGAATGAAATTGGGTCTAAGAGAGTAGCGTCATTCTCAGACTGTCTGTCCATTGTGCTGGGATAAATTTGTCTTTTTAAACTAAGTGTTAAAAGGTGATCTAAGATGGTAATGTAGGAAGATGCTGGACTCACCTCCTCCCACAGACACTCCAAAACTAGGCTACGTATGGAACAATTCCCTCTGAAAAAGACTCTCAGACTAGCTTAACTTTTTCATCATATCAAGTGAGAAAAAGGCCCCATCAAGGCGGGTAGAAGCAGATACCTGACCCTGCCTTAAACCCCACACCCTGGCGTGGTGACCCACAACTGGGAGGGAACTCATAAATCCTGAACTTCTTCCTCAGGAATGGGAAGTCTGTACCCCACATCGGGTACCCCAACTCAGGACTTGCGCCTGAGAGACGAGCCCCCAAATCATCAGACTTTGAAAGCCAGTGGGGCTCATGATCATGAGACCCAAAGAGCTATAGTGAACTGGAAAACTGCGCTTAAAGGACTCATTCACCCCAGGGCACAGCACAGAGGTGGCAGTTAGAAAAGCACCCAGACTGTGTGTTAAGATTTGTTTGCTGATCGTTAAATGTTTAAGTGCCTGCCAGAGGGGAAGGGGCCTATTCGAATTCTGACTAGGAATGGAGGCACTGGCCAGTGGCATCCTTGTACTCTTCCTCTGACTCACTAAAGCCTGCAGGCACCATCTCTTCTTTTCTTCTTGGAAGGTGGCATCTATGTGGTCTCTCCCTGCCAGCTCCTCAGTGCCAATGTCTCAAGGTGGGAGCTGTCACACACAGCTGGTGTCCTGGATTTTTATGTCTGGTATACAGTTTTCTGGCAGCAACCCAGGGGACCGCCCTTGGGCACCTGGCTCTAACAGCTTGCTTTCTTGGGTTCATGGGAGTGTAACAGTCAGAGACAGTTCTTAGCAGGCTGCCACCCCCAGGGCACAGATAGCAGATTGTAACACCCCTGGTCTTTCTGAGGAGGCCCATTTCCTTGCCCAGAAGCTCCTGGCCTGGCACACTCCTCGCGACCCAGGGAAAGGCTCTCGGGATGAAAGCTGGTGGACACAGTCTTCATCCTCTCACTCTCCCTCACTCTAGCTTTCTGGTATCTCCCAGAAAAAGAGCTTGTACCCTTGTCTGGTACCCTCATTTCTGCAGCAGCCACAAAGGGACACCGGTATATCACCTGGCTCTAGAAGTCAGCAGGGCTTACACTTGTGGGTCTCACAGAATGATAACCACTGGAGAAAGCATTTTTAAATAGCTACCACCTGAGGGCACAGCAAGAGGCAACAGACCCAGGAACTCAATCTTTCTGTGAAAGACTTATCAGCATAGCTGCAGTATGAGGGGCATTCTTCTAATTAAACACACATCAGAGGACTGACTTCAGATCTTTCAAAGACCTTAGAGGGCAGATGCTCTCTTCACACTCTGTACTGTGCCTCAGAATGCCAGTGTCTCTTGGAAGATAGCTCTAACCTGTGTCTGGTGCCCCAGTTTTTGTGGGCATAGGGGAAGCTCCTTGACTGCCTGGCTTTGGTAGCCAGAGGGGCTTGCATTGTGAAGTCCCACAGATCTGTAACAATCAGAGGCAATTCTCAGGACACTGCACAAACACTAGAGTGAAATACATTTATTTAGTCTTTCTGTGAAAGAGGCCTATTTACTTATCCTGGAGCCTCAGCCTGAGGGACAGCTTCAGGTTTACCACTCGTCTAGAGGCTGTGGCGGTAGTCTTGGGAACAGACACTGCTGCTGCTGCTAAGTCGCTTCAGTCGTGTCCAACTCTGTGCGACCCCATAGATGGCAGCCCACCAGGCTCCCCCATCCCTGGGATTCTCCAGGCAAGAACACTGGAGTGGGTTGCCATTTCCTTCTCCAATGCAAAAGTGAAAAGTGAAAGTGAAGTCGCTCAGTCGTGTCCAACTCCTAGCGACCCCATGGACTGCAGCCTACCAGGTTCCTCCGTCCATGGGATTTTCCAGGCAAGAGTACTGGAGTGGGTTGCCATTGCCTTCTCCAGGGAACAGACAGTAGTGACTTCCAAATACATTCATCTAGAGCCCTGAATATTGCAACTGTTGCCAAGAGGACGTATCTAGAGTGCCTGGTCTGGAGCCAGCAGGGTTTACAATTGCATTCCCAAAGGAACTTGAACATTTGCATATGTCAAAAGCTACTGCCTGAGGGGTCTGGCTTCCAAGCACCCTGAAACTAGGTGCTGACTGAGATCTTTCCCTTTATAACATTGACAGTTCTTGGCACACCACCGCCACCTGCGAGCCACTAAAAAATAATAAGGCAGACTACCTGGCCAATTACAGAGTTTCATGAGAAAGCCAAGATCTAGGGAAAGAAGGCCACTCCTTCAAGGTGGGTAGAGGCAAGAGTTTCACTTAATACACAGAAACGATCATAAAGAGTCAAGCAAAATAAGGAAACAGAAAAATATTTTCCAAATGAAAGAATAAGGTAAGACCTCAGAAAAAACCTAAATGAAGTGGAGATGAGTAATTTACCCAATAAAGGATTCAAAGTAGTGGTCATAAAGGTGCTAACCAAACTTGGGAGAAGACTAGATGAACAGAGTAAGAACATTGATGGAGATAGAAAAAAATAAGAAATTACCAAACAGAAATCAGAGAGCTGAGGATCAAAGTAACAAATGAAAAATACACTAGATGAGTTCATCAGCAGACTAGATGAAGCAGAAGAAGGGATCAGTGATCTTGAATACAGGGCAAAGGAATTCATCTAAGCAGATCAGAAGAAAAAAAGAATTTGAAAAAAGGAAGAGAGCTTAAGGGACTTATTAGACAACATCAAGCAGACTAACATGTCTACTTCAAGAAAAAAGAAATATCTCAAATAAACAACCTAACTTTATATCTTAAGGAACTAAAAAAAGATAAACCAACTAAGCTTAAAGTTCATAGCTGGAAAGATGTAACAAAGATCAGAGTGGAGATAAATGATATCTAAAAGTTTCTAAACTAAAAAATGTTGACTAAAAAGACAACGGAAAATATCAATGAAACTAAGAGCTGATTCTTTGAAAATAATTATTGACAAACCTTTAGCTAGACTTACCAAGTAAAAAAGAGAGGACTAAATTAAGTAAACATCAAAAATGAAAGAGGAGACATTACAATTCATACCACAGAGATACAAAATATATTGACAGATGACTGTGAAGAATTATATGTCAACAGATTGGACAATCTAGAAGAAATTGATAAATTCTAGAGACATATGACCTTCCAAGATTGAATCACAAAGAAACAGAAAAGCTAAATAGAGTGCTTACCAGGAAGAAACTGGATGAATAATCAACAACTTCCCAAAGAACAAAAATTCAAAACTGAATCCTACCAAACATTCAAGGAAGAATGAATACCAATCCTTCTCAAACTTAAAAAAAAAATAGAATAGGAGGTAACATTTCCAAATTCATTTTAAAAGACCGGTATTACCATGATACTAAAACCAGGCAAAAAAAGAAAAGAAAATTACAGGGCTTTAATGAACATAGATGCAAAAATCCTCAACAAAATCTTAGTAAACTGAATACAACAATGCACTAAAAAGGTCATTCACCATGATCAAGTGAGATTTATTCCAGAGGTGCAAATTTAGTTCAGCATCTACAAATGAGTCAACATGATACACCATGTTATCAAGCTGAAGAATAAAAATCATATGATCATTTGAATATCCATAGAAAAAGCATTTAACAAAATTCAGCATGTATTTATAATAAATACTTTTAATGGTGTAGATGGAGCATGCCTCAGCATAATAAAAGGCTGTAAATGACAAGCCTGTGATAATAACTAATATTAATACTCAACAGTGAAAAGCTGAAAGTTTCTCCTCTGATAATCAGAGCAGCACGAAGATGTCCACTCTTGCCACTTTTATTTGGCATATTATTGAAAGTTTCAGCCAGAACAGTTAAAAAGAAGGAGAAATAAAAGACATCCAAATTGGAAAGGAAAAGAACCCTGTCACTATTTGAAGAAGACATCATTTTATATATCAAAAATTCCAAAAACTACCAAAAAAAAACAACAAAAAAAAACCCAAACTGTTACAAGTAATAAATTCAGTAAAGTTTCAGGATACAAATCAGTATACAGAATTCCAGTGCATTCTTCTACACTAACAATAGACTATCAGAAATAGAAATTAAGGAAATAATCCCATTTACAATTACATAAAAAATAGTAAAATACCTAGGGAATAATTTAACCAAGGAGTTGAAAGGCATATATATTGAAAACTATAAGACACTAATGAATGTAACTGAAGACACAAGTAATGGCAAATATACTAATTCTCATGGATTGGAAGAATTAATATTAAAATGTCTATAATACCAAAAACAGTCTACAGATTCAATGCAATCCCTATTAAAATTCCAGTGACATTTTTCACAGAAATAGAACAAGCAATCCTAAAATTTGTATGAAACTGCAAAGGCCCTGAATAGCTAAAGCAATCTTGAGAAAGGAGATTAAAGCTGGAGGCATCATGCTAAAATTATATTGCAAAGCTATAGTAATTAAAACAGTATGGTATTGGCATAAACACAGACACATAGATTAATGGAGTTGAATAGAGAGCCCAGAAATATAGCCACACATGCTGTTGCTGCTAAGTCGCTTCAGTCGTGTCTGATTATGTGAGACCCCAAAGACAGCAGCCCACCAGGCTCCGCCATCCCTGGGATTCTCCAGGCAAAAACACTGGAGTGGGTTTTCATTTCCTTCTCCAAAGCATGAAAGTGAAAAGTGAAAGTGAAGTCGCTCAGTCGTGTCCAACTTGTTGCGTCCCCATGGACTGCAGCCTACCAGGCTCCTCCATCCATGGGATTTTCCAGGCAAGAGTACTGGAATGGGTTGCCATTGCCTTCTCCGATAGCCACACATACATGGTCAATAAAAAGCAGAGACATTACTTTGCTGATAAAGGTCATAGAGTCAAAGTTATGGTTTTCCAGTAGTCATTTATGGATGTGAGAGTTGGACCATAAAGAAAGCTGAGCACCAAAGAATTGATGCTTTTGAGCTGTGGTGTTGGAGAAGACTTTTGAGAGTCCCTCTGACAGCAAGGAGATCCAATCAGTCAATCCTAAAGGAAATCAATCCTGAATATTCATTGGAAGGACTGATGCTGAAGCTGAAACTCCAATAATATGACCACCTAATGTGAAGAGCCAGCTCATTAGAAAACACCCTGATTTTGGGAAAGATTGAAGGCAGGAGGAGAAGGGGACAATAGAGGGATGCGACAGTTGGATGGCATCACCAACTTGATGGACATGAGTTTGAGCAAGCTCTGGGAGATGATGAAGGAGAAGGAAGCCTGGTGTGCTGCAGTCCATGGGGTCGCAAAGAGTTGGATGCAGCTGAGCAACTGAACAACAACAGCATGGTAAATAAATTTATGACAAGCTAAGACCAAAATGGGGAGAGAATCTCTTTAATAAATGGTTTTGGAGGAAACGAATATTCACATGCAAAAGAATGAAACTAGACTACTCTTTTATAACACACACAAAAATTAACTCAAAAAGTGTTAAAGGCTTAATGGAATGTAAATCCTGAAACCATAGAATTCCTCAAAGTGGAAAGCTCCTTGACATTGGTCTTGGTGATGATCTTTTGAATCTGTTACCAAAAGCAGAAACACACAAGTGGGACTACATCAAACTAAAGAGCTTCTGCACAGTAAAAGAAGCCATCAACAAAATAAAAAGCAATCCAATAGGAGAAACTATTTGCAAGTCATCTATCTGGAAAAGGGTTGATATCCAAAATACATAAAACTGAGTCTGGAAGGAACCCTGGGCTTTGAATTTTTGTTATTGTTGTATGTGCACTCATTCGCTACAGTCCTGTCTGACTCTTTGAGACCCTATGAACTTTACCCTGTCAGTTTCCTCTGTCAATGGGATTCTCCAGAAAAATGTTATGGAGTGGGTTGCCATGCCCTTCTCCAGAGGATCTTCCAGGCACAGAGATCAAACCAACGTCTCCTGCATCTCCTGCACTGCTGATGCATTCTTTACCACTGAGCCACCTGGGAAGCCCCTTTGTTGTTTTTGTTTGGTCATTAAATCATGTCTGACTCTTACCACATGGTAGCCCGCCAGTCTCCTCTGTCCTTGAGATTTCCCGGAAAAGAGTACTGAAATGGGTAGCCATTTTCTCAAAGGGATCTTCCCAGTCCATTCAATTCAGTTCGGTTGCTCAGTCTTGTGTGACTCTTTGCAACCCCATGGACTGCAGCAGGCCAGGCCTCCCTGTCCATCACCAACCCCCAGAGTTTACTCAAACTCATGTCCATTGAGTCGGTGATGCCATCCAACCATCTCATCCTCTGCCGTATCCTTCTCCTCCCACCTTCAGTCTTTCCCAGCATCAGGTCTTTATAGATGAGTCAGTTCATCAAATCAGGTGGCCAAAGTATTGGAGTTTCAGCTTTAACATCAGTCCTTTCAATGAATATTCAGGACTGATTTCCTTTAGGATGGACTGGTTGGATCTTCTTGTAGTCCAAGAGACCCTCAAGAGTCTTCTCCAACTCCACAGTTCAAAAGCATCAATTCTTTGGCGCTCAGCTTTCCTAAAAGTCCAACTCTCACATCCATACATGACTACTGGAAAAACCATAGCTTTGACTAGATGGACCTTTGTTGGCAAAGGAATGTCTCTGCTTTTTAATATGCTGTCTAGGTGGGTCGTAGCTTTTCTTCCAAGGATCAAGTGTCTTTTAATTTCATGGCTGCAGTCACCATCTGCAGTGATTTTGGAGCCCCCCCAAAATAAGATCTGTCACTGTTTCCATTGTTTCCCCATCTATTTGCCATGAAGTGATGGGGCCGGATGCCATGATCTTTGTTTTCTGAATGTTGAATATTAAACCAACTTTTTCACTCTCCTCTTTCACTTTCATCATGAGGCTCTTTAGTTCTTCACTTTCTGCCATAAGTGTGGTGTCATCCACATATCTAAGGTTACTGATATTTCTCCTGGCCATCTTGATTCCAGCTTGTACTTCATACAGCCCAGAGTTTCTCATGATGTACTCTGCATATGTTAAATAAGCAGGGTGACAATAAACAGCCTTGATGTACTCTTTTCCCAATTTGGAACCAGTCTGTTGTTCCGTGTCCATTTCTAACTGTTGCTTCATGACCTGCATACATGACCTGCATACAGTTTTCTCAGGAGGCAAGTCATGTGGTCTGGTAGTCCCATCTCTTTAAGAATTTTCCAGTTTGTTGTGGTCACTCAGTCAAATGATTTGGCATCATCAATAAAACAGAAGTAGATGTTTTTCTGGAACTCTCTTGCTTTTTTGATGATCCAGCAGATGTTGGCAATTTGACCTCTGGTTCTTCTGCCTCTTCTAAATCCAGCTTGAACATCTGGAATTTCATGATTCACATACTGTTGAAGCCTGGCTTGGAGAATTTTGAGCATTACTTTTCTAGCATGTGAGATGAGTGCAATTGTGCAGTAGTTTCAGCATTCTTTCTCATTGCCCTTCTATGGGATTGAAATGAAAACTGACCTTTTCCAGTCCTGTGGCCACTGCTGAGTTTTCCAAATTTCCTGGCATATTGAATGCAGCACTTTAACAGCATCGTCTTTGAGGATTTGAAATAGCTCAATAGGAATTCCATCACCTCCACTTGCTTTGTTCGTAGTGATGCTTCCTAAGGCCCTCTTGACTTCGAATTCCAGATTGTCTGGCTCTAGGTGAGTGATCATACCATCATGATTATCTAGGTTGTGAAGATCTTTTTTGTATAGTTCTTCTGTGTACTCTTGCCACCTCTTCTTAATATCTTCTGCTTCTGTTGGTCCATACCATTTCTGTCCTTTACTGTGCCCATCTTTGCATAAAATGTTCCCTTGGTATCTCTAATTTTCTTGTGGAGATCTCTAGTCTTTCCCATTCTATTGTTTTCCTCTATTTCTTTTTTTTTTTAATTTTATTTTTAAACTTTACATAATTGTATTAGTTTTGCCAAATATCAAAATGAATCCGCCACAGGTATACATGTGTTCCCCATCCTGAACCCTCCTCCCTCCTCCCTCCCCATACCATCCCTCTGGGTCGTCCCAGTGCACTAGCCCCAAGCATCCAGTATCGTGTATCGATTTCTTTGCACTGATACTGAAGGCTTTCTTATCTCTCCTTGCTACTCCTTGGAACTCTGCATTCAAGTGTGTATATCTTTTCTTTCCTCATTTGCTTTTCGCTTCTCTTCTTTGCACAGCTATTTATAAAGCCTCCTCAGACAACCACTTTGCCTTTTTGCATTTCTTTTTCTTGGGGATAGTCTTGATCCCTGTCTCCTGTAAAGGGTCACAAACCTCCGTCCATAGTTCATCAGGCACTCTGCCTATCAGATGTAATGCCTTGAATCTATTTCTCAGTTCCACTGCATAATGATAAGGGATTTGATTTGGGTCATACATGAGTGGTCTAGTGGTTTTCTCTCTTTTCTTCAATTTAAGTCTGAATTTGGCAATAAGGATTCATGATCTGAACCACAGTCACCTCCTGGTCTTGTTTTTGCTGACTGTATAGAGTTTCTCCATCTTTAATTGCAAAAAATACAATCAATCTGATTTCAGTATTGAGCATATGGTGATGTCCATGTGTAGAGTCTTCTCTTTTGTTGTTGGAAGAGGGTGTTTGCAATGACCAGTGCATTCTCTTGGCAAAACTCTATTAGCCTTTGCCCTGCTTCATTCTATACACCAAGGCCAAATTTGCCTGTTACTCCAGGTATTTCTTGAATTCTTACTTTTACATTCCAGTCCTCTATAATGAAAAGGACATCTTTTTTGGGTGTTAGTTCTAGAAGGTCTTATTGGTCTTCATAGAACCATTCAAGTTCAGCTTCTTCAGCATTATTGGTTGGGGCATAGACTTGGATTACTATGATATTGAATGGTTTGCTTTGGAAACGAACAGAGATCATTCTGTCATTTTTGAGATTACATCCAAGTACTGCATTTTGGACTCTTTTGTTCACTGTGAGGGCTACTCCATTTCTTCTAAGGGATTCTTGCCCACAGTAATAGATATAATGGTCATTTGAGTTAAATTCTCCCATTCCAGTCCATTTTAGTTCACTGATTCATAAAATGTTGATGTTCACTCTTGCTATCTCCTGTTTGACCACTTCCAATTTACCTTGATTCACGAACCTAACATTCCAGGTTCCTATTGCAATATTGCTCTTTACAGCATCGGACTTTACTTTCATCATCAGTCACATCCACAACTGGATGTTGTTTTTGCTTTGGCTCCATCTTTTCATTCCTTCTGGAGTTATTTCTCCACTGATCTCCAGTAGCACATTGGGCACCTACTGACCTGGGTAGTTCAGCTTTCATTGTCATATCTTCTTGCCTTTGCATACTGTTCATGGGATTCTCAAGGCAATACTGAAGTGGTTTGCCATTCTCTTCTCCAGTAGATCACATTTTGTCAGAACTCTCCACCATGATTCATTCATCTTGGGTGATCCTACAGGGCATGGCTCATAGTTTCACTGAGTTAGACAAGACTGTGTGGTCCATGTGATCAGATTGGTTAGTTTTCTGTGATTATGGTTTTAGTCTCTCTGCCCTCTGATTGGGAAGGATAAGAGGCTTATAGCAGCTTCCTGATGGGAAAGTCTGACTGAGGGGGAAACTGGGTTTTGTTCTGATGTGTGGGGCCATACTCAGTAAAACTTTAATCCAATTTTGTGCTGATGGTAGGGCTGTGTTCCCTCCCTGTAATTTACCTGGGGCCACCTAGACAGCTTATGAAAAAGCAGAGACATTTCTTTGCCAACAAAGATCCATCTAGTCCAAGCTATGGTTTTTCCAGTAGTCATGTATGGATGTGAGAGTTGGACTTTTAGGAAGCTGAGCGCCAAAGAATTGATGCTTTTGAACTGTAGTGTTGGATAAGACTCTTGAGAGAGTCCCTTGGACTGCAAGGAGATCCAACCAGTCCATCCTAAATGAAATCAGTCCTGAATATTCATTGGGAGGACTGATGCTGAAACTGAAACTCCAGTAGTTTGGCTATCTGATTGGAAGAACTGACTCATTTGAAAAGACCCTGATGCTGGGAAAGATTGAAGGTGGGAGGAGAAGGATACGGCAGAGGATGACATGGTTGGATGGCATCACCAACTCAATGGACATGAGTTTGAGTAAACTCTGGGAGTTGGTGATGGACAGGGATGCCTGGCTTGCTACAGTCCATGGGGTCACAAAGAGTCGGGGACAAATGAGTGACTAAACTGAACTGAAACTGTGAAGATAATGGCGACCTCCTTCAAAAGGCTCACGCATGCACTGCTACACTAGTGCCCCCACCCTTGCAGCAGGCCACCACCGACCCATGCCTCCACTGGAGACTCCTGGACACTCACAGATGAGTCTGGGTCAGTGTCTTGTGGGGTCACTTCTTCTTTCTCCTGGGTCCTGGTGCTCACAAGGTTCTGTTTGTGACCTCCATGCATCTGTTTCCCCAGTCCTGTGTAAGTTCTGGCGGCTCTGTGGTGGGGTTAATGGCAATGTCCTCCAAGAAGACTTATGATGCACTCTGGTCTACTACACTCAGAGCCTTTGCCCCTGTGGCAGTCTACTGCTGACCCATACCTCCACAAGAGACACTTAAACACAGTTCTGTCTTAGTCTCTGTGGGGTCTCTGGGTCCTGGTGTACACATGGTTTGTTTGACCCCTATAAGTCTCTCTGGCGTGTATGTGGTTTGATTCTAAATGCAATTTACCCCCTCTTACCATCTTACTGGGAGAAGGCAATGGCACCCCACTCCAATACTCTTGCCTGGAAAATCCCATGGATGGAGGAGCCTGGTAGGCTGCAGTCCATGGGGTCGCTAAGAATCGGACACGACTGAGCGACTTCACTTTCTCTTTTCACTTTCATGCATTGGAGAAGGAAATGGCAACCCACTCCAGTGTTCTTGCCTGGAGAATCCCATGGATGGAGAAGCCTGGTAGGCTGCAGTCCATGGGGTCGCACAAAGTCAGACATGACTGAAGCGACTTAGCAGCAGCAACCATCTTACTGGGGCTTCTCCTTTGCCACTGGGTGTGGGGTATCTCCTCAAAATCTCTCCAGCACCACACAGCTGATGCTCCCGACCCAATAGAGCAGGCTTTTTATGCAGGAGAGAGAATATAGTCAAAGTTGCCGATGCACAGAGTGTGAAGTATTTTTAGAAGACCTTGATTTTTTTTTTCCAGAAATGGTCTGTTTCATTCATGGCCCTCAGAAGAATTTTTTATTCCATGAATGATACAGTGGATCAGGTTTCATCTAGGTAATTCAATGTACAGAGTCATAGTGTTTGATTTATTTAGAGATTCAAGTCTCTGCTTCCATTCTTTCCCTTGAAGAATGTTGGTCCCTGATAATCAGGCATTGTCTTTGATTATCATTGTTGATTATATATGCTATACACAAAGTACTTAATTTAGTAATATCCATAACCATAATAGCATGACATGCTTTAAAAAAAGAAAAGGCAGCAACAACAGCAAAACAAAAACAAAAAAAGTTGTTAGTTTTAGCTGAGTCCATAATGTCAGGATCTGAGCATGTGTGCTTTTTACCTGTTCCTGAAGTGGGATTTTGCTGAACCATTTATCCTGGGTCATCCAGTCCCTCTTTTTAACACCTGATGTCCATTTATGAGAAGCTCATTTTCTGGGATTACAAATAAACCACTTTATTTGTAATTTATAAATTACAAATTTATACATTGTAATCACTGGTTTGTGATTTAACCAGTTTCTATCTGTGAAAATCTATTTGGGCAAATACAAAATAGTTCTTTAACCTTATCCTCATCAGCTCCATGGTATAATTAAGTTGTAATGTCTGTATATAATACAGAAATGTTCCCTTTAAAGTATTACCAGAGATTGAAGAGATGAAATCATTCTCAACAGCCAACAATAAACTTACTCGTTACTACTCAAAATGGTATGCATTTGCTAGTATGGCATTATTCAGTCATCGGTCTTCATCTCTGCCTAGGAAGCCACCTGATTTGGTGGAAATCATTCAGGCATTGGAGTCAAATCGGCCAGGATTGAATACTTGTTACCTTATTTGTTTTTATGACAAACTACTTTGATGTCTTGGATCCTTGGTTTCCTAGATAACAAGAGATTAATACTAGAACCTACTTCATGAGGTTGCAATGAGGACGAAATTAATTAATATATAAAGTCCAAGGTAGGATTTAGTAACCAAAAGTGACTACTAATTATTTTTTAGTAATATTTAAGAAACACCTTCTTAAAAGCCATCCCCTGTGTGCCTTTTACAGCATGAGAAGCTGATACATGAATTGGAAGAGGAGAGACACTTGCGTCTTCAGAGTGAGAAGCGCTTGCAGGAGGTGACACTAGAGTCTGAGCGCAACAGAATTCAGATGCGAGGCCTGCAGCAGCAGTTCTCCAGGTACTGTTCTGTCCAGAGCATCTTGCTTCCTGAGGTGCATTGCTCCCCATACCAGTTACACCTTTGCTTGAATTTCCACTGTGCAAGCTCGTGTTATATTTGAGAAGCTAATGACCAACAGTTTAGCTTCTAGCCAGGCCATCCAATTGCATTTGGACCAGTCTTCTGGAACTTTCCATGTGTACCTCAGACTTGAATTTGTTGAATTTAGTTATCTTTTCTTCCCTAATGGCTCTTCAAAGTATCTTTCCAAAGTAAGATGAGTGGGCTGTGTGGCCTACAGGTGTGATCTGGGAAAGCCCAGCCAGGAGGATGCAGTTTTACTGGGCTTATTGTCCGATTCTCAGGTAGAGAGAGTGTGAATCTTCCAGTAAACTCTTACTCTTTATTTAGAGAAATTTTTAGAATCTGTTAAAATTATAATCAGCGTTTTCCTTTAAAAAACATAACTTGAATTCAAAACAATTTGGATAAAGTAACTCTTTGGTTTAATGTCAGCACAGTAAAAATCTTTCAACTTTCAAATATGGTTAATATGAGGCCAGGTAAAGTTCCAACCTATTATTTAAAATCTCTTCAGTTTCACAGAAGAAACACAAACTTGTGTGATTACAGTCCTAGAATCGGATCTAGGCACCCTATGAGGGACTTTGCTTTCATTTTTGTGTTTTACTTCACTTTGCAAAAACCAGGAAAATAATTTTTAACTCTTTTCTCCCTCATAAGGCGGTCTCAGATTCAAATTTTAAAAGTTGCCCTAAGATTTTCTTCAGCAAGCTCTGTCTTGCCTTGGATTTACCATTGGGATTTGGATAAAATTGGTGATGGATAATTTTGCTTCCTCATCATGAGGCTTTTCTATTGGTAACAGTTTTATCTGTGTGGCAGGAAGAATTTGAGCCTTTGGATGATTTATCTCATGGTGGCTCATACCATGAATGTGTGCGATTTTGGTTTAGAGGCATCTTGGAGGAATAGGGTAGAAAGGATGGATGACTCCTATGTGTTCAGAATCATAATTTAACACCCTGTTCAACTCTTGGAGCCCATGATAATACAGGTGCTGTAGAAAAGCACCAGTCAATACTTTAACAAATGCATGTCCCACCCCTCACAGGCTATTACTTATGCAGCCTTGTGCTCAATTTTTCATTGTGTTTGATGGCAACTCTCACTTTGTGTCTCCCACCTTGAAATAATAGCTCTTCCCCCACCCCCTGAAGCAACTTTGAAACAAGTACCGCTTTGTAATCCTTGCCATTTTAATGCTATAAGAAAGGAGGGTGCAGATCCTGCTACCCTTGTACCATCTAATTGAGATGTCTCTGTATTCAAGCTATTGATTTACAGAACGTGAGGCATCAGCACAGTAAATTATTTTCCTATGATGCCAGGCCATCTGCTGTAAATCAGATGACAATCCCATACAGATTTGAGTTGTACAAGAGTGGATGCTACATCCTAGGCTGAAAAAGAAGATAATTATTTGTAAAACAAATAGTGGTTTGTTTTACGTACTGCTTTTGTGAAGATTTTTTTTCCCCTCAACATAATCAGTTTTCTTGGTAAGCTTCTTTGACACTGAAAGTTCAAGGCCAGTTACAGCCAGACAACTAATATAAATCAGCAAAAGATGGGGGAGAAAGCATATGTAACAGAGAAGATAATTACAGAATAATTCAAGTAGACACACTAAACCGCTACTGATGGCCTTTCACATTTTAAACTTTGGTTTGTAAGATGTCTCTAGTTAGGCTTATTTAAACAGTCCTGTTGCTGTACTCTAAGTCTTTATAAATTCCTCACTACTACAAAACATGTCTACAGCATATCACCCTGAGACATTTGTTGCTGTTGTTCAGTTGCTAAGTCGTGTCCAACTCTTTGTGACCCCATAAACTGCATGTACCAACCTGGGGCATGGTCAGTATCTAAATGGTCATGTAAATAAGTTCTATAATTCAAATAATTGTATTGAATTTAAAACTTTTATAGTCAACAAGTCTTTTTATTTTTAGTACATGATATCTGAGGTGTACTGTAGACATACTTTGGGTATTTTTAAAAATAATGTAATAGTCTATCTTTTCAAAGGACATGATGTGACTTACAATAAAAGGCAGTTTTACAATAAGACTATTAAAATAAAAACAGAAAATGAAGACCACGAAAGGGAAGCATGCTTTCTGAGAGTGGGCACTTAATTTAGCTCTAGATTCATGGCAGACATGATTAAAAGGAAAACGCAAGAGGACATGTAATTATTACCTCAGAGACAAAGGCTACTACTCTTTTGAAACATTGTCTTTCGCAGTAAACTCATAGTGGAATGCACTTCATAGACCCCTCCAGAGATGGCATTGAAGGATATGATAGACAATGGTCCAAGATAGTGCAAATTATGATTAATTCATAAAAGTATTACTGTGTCTGCTATGTCACTTATGTCTATGAAGTTAAGCAGCTTCACACTACATGAATTAGGAATGTTTGGTCCATGTCTGTGTGAAAACAAGTAAAATAGGCAGAACTTCACTGCTCAGTGTTCTCAAGCATTATATCTCAATTTCATGGGGACAAGTAAGTATACATGTGTTGTATCTTTCTAATACTCTTTTATGAACCTAGAGCACAGAGGTATGGGATATTGAGGCCTGGGCTGAGTTGAATGAGGTATTTTTAAGGTATTTTTGATCATACTGTATCCATGGGAGAATCTAAACAGTAGTCAAGGAGATTCTGAGGCTCAGGTTCAGGAATGACATGAGGCATTAAAGGGAAAAAATGAATAATGAAGTTAGAAGATAGGACAATTAGGTACATGTGTGAAGAGAGTTCAGGTGTCAGAATGAACGATTCAGAATGATTTGGAGGCTTGATTTTATACAATTTCATTTAGATGATGGGCTTGGTGGCTTAGAAGCACTGGGCAAACCTGGTTGTGATTATCTGTGGTAATGAGTAACGAGATCACTTAGGTGCTAAAAATCTATTAAAGTGTTAAAGGAGTAGTTCTCTTTTATGTCACCACCAAACCTTCATCTATAAGCCCTTCCTCCCTCTTGACCTCTGATTAGGGTATAATGATTAGCAGGAGTCCAGAATTTGGGCAATTAAAAAAAAAAAAAATGTGGCCAGAGGTTACATAATTATCTATAAGCTCATAAATCAGAAATTGCCTTCACTGACGGTGATTCAGGCAGCCATAACAAACTTGATGTAGACCATTTACCTTCTTTAATGTAAATTCAGAGAAGAAAAGGATGCTGTCAAATTTAGCCTTCCCCATAGATGAAGGCATAAATCAAGCCAGATGCAATAAGAAGTACTTAAAGGCAGGTGGCGGTGTCATTAGGGCTACCCCTTCCTTCTCTTATTATTTAGTGATTAAATCAAAGATGCTTTCCAGATGTCAGAGTGATTGTTTAACCCATTGTCTGTGTTGTATACATGTCTGGACATATTTTATGTGGGGTTAGCTTTGTGATTCTTCCCTATAATTCTATAATTTTCTTTGCACTGTTTGAACTGTGATTGTCAAGCCAGCCAAGGTCAATGGTGCAAACTGAGGCTATGGCACTTCCTTCCTTCCTGTGTAAAGAGAATTAGTGTTTGAACCCCAGTTTCATTACTCCTGCAATGGCTCAGTAGGTAAAGAATCCTCCTGCAATTCAGGAGACATGGGTTCAGTCCGTGGGTCAGAAGGATCCCCTGGAGGAGGAAATAGCAATCCACTCTAGTATTCTTGCCTGGGAAATCCCTGGCAGGCTACAGTCCAAAGGGTTGCAAAGAGTCGGACATGACTGAGTGAGCGAGCACAACTCATTACTCCACCTTGAGTGAATGAAGTGGCATTGACCAGGTGGGGTGTATTGAAGTGGAGTAATGGCCACAGGACTGGAAAAGGTCAGTTTTCATTCCAATTCCAAAGAAGGGAAATGCCAAAGAATGCTCAAACTACTGCACAATTGCACTCATCTCACACTAGCAAAGTAATGCTCAAAATTCTCCAAGCCAGGCTTCAACAGTACGTGAATTATGAAGTTCCAGATGTTCAAGCTGGATTTAGAAAAGGCACAGGAACCAGAGGTCAAATTGCCAACATCCGTTGGATCATGAAAAAAGCAAGAGAGATCCAGAAAAACATGTACTTCTGCTTTATGGACTATGCCAAAGCCTTTGAGTGTGTGGATCACAACAGACCGTGAAAAATTCTTCAAGAGATGGGAATACCAGAGCACCTGGCCTGCCTCCTGAGAAATCTGTATGCAAGTCAGGAAGCAATAGTTACAACTGGACGTGGAACAACAGACTGGTTCCAAATAGGAAAAGGAGTATGTCAAGGCTTTATATTGTCACCCTGCTTATTTAACTTATATGCAGAGTACATCATGTGCAATGCCAGGCTGGATGAAGCACAAGGTGGAATCAAGACTGCCAGGAGAAATATCAATAACCTCAGATACGCAGATGACACCACCCTTATGGCAGAAAGTGAGGAAGAACTAAAGAGCCTCTTGATGAAAGAGGAGAGTGAAAAAGTTGGCTTAAAACTCAACATTCAGATAACTAAGATCATGTCATCCGGTCCCATCACTTCATGGCAAATAGATGGGGAAACAATGGAAACAGTGACAGACTTTATTTTGGGGGGCTCCAGAATCACTACAGGTGGTGACTGCAGCCATGAAATTAAAAGATGCTTACTCCTTGGAAGAAAAGTTATGACCCACCTAGACAGCATATTAAAAAACAGAGACATTCCTTTGCCAACGAAGGTCCATCTAGTCAAATCTATGGTTTTTCCAGTAGTCATGTATGGATGTGAGAGTTGGATTTTTAGGAAAGCTGCTCACCAAAGAATTGATGCTTTTGAACTGTGGAGTTGGAGAAGACTCTTGAGAGTCCTTTGGACTGCAAGGAGATCCAACCAGTCCATTCTAAAGGAAATCAGTCCTGAATATTCATTGGAAGAACTGATGCTGAATCTGAAACTCCAGTACTTTGGCCACCTGATTGGAAGAACTGACTGATATATAAAGACTCTGACGCTGGGAAAGATTGAAGGCCAGAGGAGAAGGGTACAACAACAGAGGATGAGATGGTTGTATGGCATCACCGACTCAATGGACATGAGTTTGAGTAAACTCTGGGAGTTGGTGATGGACAGGGAGGCTTGGCTTGCTGCAGTCCATGGGGTTGCAGAGAGTCGGACACGACTGAGTGACTGAACTGAACTAATCATTAATTTCTAAAAAACAGACTTGTGAAGATATAAGCAAGTCTGCTGCTGCTGCTGCTAAGTCGCTTCAGTCGTGTCTGACTCTGTGCGACCCCATAGACGGCAGCCCACCAGGCTCCCCCGTCCCTGGGATTCTCCAGGCAAGAACACTGGAGTGGGTTGCCATTTCCTTCTCCAATGCATGAAAGTGAAAAGGGAAAGCGAAGTCGCTCAGTCTTGTCCGACTTAGCGACCCCATGGACTGCAGCCTACCAGGCTCCTCCGTCCATGGGATTTTCCAGGCAAGAGTGCTGGAGTGGGGTGCCATTGCCTTCTCCAATAAGCAAGTCTACAGAGTACTAATTTCATACAAAGCATGCATGATTTGCACAAGTATTTGTGTTGGTCTCTTAGGAAACAATCTAATCAGTGCGTAGGTTATTACTGAAAGCTGCTATTCATATTAGACAATCAAGTACTTTTATTGTATGCACAATAAGATAGAATACAGTGAAAGTGAAAATCACTCAGCTGTGTCTGACTCTTTGTGAACTGGAGTGGGTAGCCTTTCCTTTCTCAAAGGGATCTTCCCAACCCAGGGATTGAACCCAGGTCTCCCACATTGCAGGTGGATTCTTTACCAGCTGACTCACAAGGGAAGTCCAGAATCCAGTATGTGTCCTCAAAACTATAAACTCCAGGTGGAGAAGCTATATGTACATCTAAGAATCCAACAACACATTTTAAGTTTAGCTGTAAATGAAGGGACATTTGTCTAAATTCTGGACAGCCATACTTCATATTTACTAATGTATGTTTTCATGCAAAGACATGAGTCAAATCAAAAGAAATAAATAATTGAGTAGTGAAACTAGCAGTAAAAACATATGTGATCATCATGTGGAAACTCTATGCTGCAATATATATCTGAAACTTTAAATTAGAATCAACCTGGTAGACTCACCATCAGGCAGACATGTTTTGTAAGCGATCTGCAGTTAGCAAATCACATCACACCCAAAGCATCAGAAATCAGTGTTTTTCTGCGGCCATGAAATATTCCAGGCCTGTGGGTATGTGTGTGTGGGTGTGTGTGTGTTTATGCCATGCAGTGGAAATTTCAGTAACAGGAACAATTAAACTTTGTCACTCATAATTGACTAAGATACTTAAAAATCACCCAAATGGAATCCAAGCTGGCACTCTATCTCCAGAATTTCTCAGCACCTGTTTTGACCTTCTCTTGCACTGTTATCTGCTGCCTTGAAGCTGAAGCAATTTCTTTGCTTGCTGTAAGGGGATTTGGCCTCTCACAGTTGATTGCTGTGCTTAAGTGCAGTCTGCTGCTTGCTGAACTTCAAGGAGACATACATGGAGCTGGTTTTACCACTTAACTCCTTCACTGGCTGCTGTTCACATTATCATATGTCAGAGACTTTATGGAATCCTAGGGTTCATTTTCTGTTGCTCATTTGGAAGCTGTAGGCACCTGACATAGAAGTGTGTGTTGAAGAAAGTAATCAGTTCAGTTGAGTTGCTAAGTCGTGTCTGACTGTTTGCGACCCCATGAACCACAGCACACCAGGCCTCTCTATCCATCACCAACTGCCAAAGTCTACCCAAACCCATGTCCATTGAGTCGGTGATGCAATCCAACCAGCTCATCCTCCGTTGTCCCCTTCTCCTCCAGCCCGCAATCTTTCCCAGCATCAAGATCTTTTCAAGTAAGTCATCTCTTCGCATCACATGGCCAAAGTATTGGAGTTTCAGCTTCAACATCAGTCCTTCCAATGAACACCCAGGACTGATATCACTTAGGATGGACTGGTTGGATCTCCTTGCAGTCCAAAGGACTCTCAAGAGTCTTCTCCAACACCACAGTTCGAAAGCATCAAGTCTTCAGCACTCAGCTTTCTTCACAGTCCAACTCTCACATCCATACATGACTACTGGAAAAACCATAGCCTTGACTAGATGGACCTTTGTTGACAAAGTAATGCCTCTGCTTTTTAATATGCTATCTAGGTTGGTCATAACTTTTCTTCCAAGGAGTAAGCGTTTTTTAATTTCATGGCTGCAATCACCATCTGCAGTGATTTTGAAGCCCGAAAAAGAAAGTCAGCCACTGTTTCCCCATCTATTTCCCAGAAAGTGATGGAACCAGATGTCATGATCTTAGTTTTCTGAATGTTGAGCTTTAAGCCAACTTTTTCACTCTCCTCTTTCAGTTTCATCAAGAGGCTCTTTAGTTCTTTCTCACTTTCTGCCATAAGGGTGGTGAAAGTAATACACCTTTCATTGTTCTGCCCATATATTCCTTTCTATGTCTGTATCTGTCTGGTGCATTAAAAGAACATTTTCTCTACATCTTTAGAAGGAGTGAAACATAAGAAGATGAGAAGACCTGTCAGCTGACCTTTGGGCAGTCAGCAGCACAGGGCTCTTCTGCTCCTATTTTCCATTTGCTCGTTTCCCAGAATGTTTGTCAACTTTAACCTGTCACTGAGGCTGGCTCTCCTGAGTGCCTTGTTCTCCTGATGAATGTAGAGGGTGCTTTCCTATTGATTTGGAGTTACTGGTTCCACATGATCAGCAGTATTTCTGGCTGAGACTTGTCATAAAAATGGAGGCTTCTCACTTGCTCCTCTGGGTAAATCTACCAGAAGTTTAAAATGACGTGGGACTTCCCTGGTGGTCCAGTGGCTAAGACTGTGCTCCCACTGCAAGGTCATGGAACTAGATCCCACATTCCACAGGCCACAACTAAAAAGTAAAAATGTCAAAACAACATTAGTCAAATAACTTCTCTTCAAATCGCAACAGATGGAATAAATGGCATGGCATCTTTTTAAATGCTTGGTTAACATGATAAGAATCATACTTTGATGTCAGAAATGTGTATCTTAGTGATATAGTGAATAAGTCCTCACCTGAACAAAGCAGAGACGGTCTGAAATGAATTATACAGACAATGGAAAGAAAGGAGGCCTTTTATAGCTCCCTGAGCAGCTTCTAACTTAATGTGAAACATTCCTTGATTCCCTTGTAGTTCTGCCTCTGCAAAATATGTGATGATCTCGTCAAAATTAAAAAAAAATTTTAACAGAGGTATATGTTGTTGAGTAGGCAGTGTGAAAGTTATATTGCCCGTTATTCATGTCTGATAGAAAAAACTGTATTAACATAGAATACAGTTCCAATTTCATTTCAAGGAGACCAGTCCTATGGAATATGAGGCTTTCTAATACCTCATTCTAGCCCTACTCCTAACTAGCTTAATAACTGTGGTTAAATAGTTTGACCTTTCTGGATCTCATTTCACTCATTTGTAAAATGAGGAAGTTGAATTGCATTATAGTTTTATAATGCTTTTTAGGCTTTTGAAAAGGCCATGTTTTAGAACTGAAATGCATTTCTTGAGTGAAGTTATAATTACACTATTATAAGCAGGGCTCCCTGAAGTCCTAACCACCAGGTTTCATATTGAGAACTTGAAGTGGATCATCTTATTCTCCACGTTGTGACGACAATGACGTTTTTTGGAACGGTTTCACCGTGTCCATTTTGGTTACTTGACTCTGGAGAAGTCAAGATGAGAAAACTGCCAAGCCTAGATGAAATATTTCTGTTGAGGATAGTCAGATTGAATCCTGAGAAATCTGGCTGGTAAAAGGAAGCAAAGATCCTCTGCTATGAACATAACCATTATTGCTCTCAGCTCTGATATTGTCTGCTTTAGGATTTATTTGAACTAGTTTGGGGGAAAGCTGGAACAGAGAGAACTTTATGACAACCAGAATTGTTCCCACTTCTAAACAATTTCTCTGAAGGCATAGTCCTCAGTAAAAATACTAGTGATTTAGTCCCTCCTCCAAACTTTTTTTTTCAATTATCGATTATGACTCAATGTACTATACCCACCCAACACACTTTTTCTTTTAAGAAAGTAAATGCAAGATACGGGAGAATAGATTTTATTTTAAAATTGAAAACTAAATTCATTCCTGCTCTAAATAATAAGTGCTTTTTGGTTCAAGTTTACAGAAAATCCATTTTTAAATGTATAGTTAGATCAGTTTTGACAAGCATATGTCATATGACTACTACTACAGTCAAGATACAGAATATGTCCATGCCCTTGAAAAGTTCCTTCATTTCCCTTTATTGTCTGTTCCCTCTCCACACCCTAAGACCCTGTCAATGACTGATCTGATTTCTGTCTTTGTAGTTTTGCCTTTTCCAGAAATTCTTCTTGTTTAAGTTATAAAGCATTTACCTTTTCTGCGTATCTGGCTGCTTTCACTTAGCAGGTCTTTTGAGATGCAGCCCGCTGTTGCCTGTGTCCGTGCCTCTTCCCCTTTCTTTGCTTAGTCGTATTCCCTTGTATAGAGATAATGGTACCACCGTTTGTCCACTCGTCTGTTGAAGGGTTTCTTCCATATTTGGTGATTATAAAGGTTGCTCTAAACACACAGCTTTCCTACCCGAGTCTTAGTGTGCTTTCGTTTCTCCTAGACAAATTCCTAAAAATGGGATAACTGAGTCATATCGTAAGCCTGTGCTCAACTTTACAAGAAACTGCCAAGCTGTGTTCCAAAGTCACTTTGACATTTTGCATTTCCACTGGCAGTGTGTAGGGGTTCTCATTGTTCCATGTTGATAAATGCTTCTTGAAAAACAATACACAAATACATAAGATCACCAAAACAAATGTTTGGCTTAATGAATTATATTAAGGAGAATATCTTTATAACCAACATCAAATCAAGAAAGAGAATTCTGCCAGACCCCCTAGAATCTCTTCCACGTGCCTCTTCCAAGAAGTAACTATTGTTATCTTCCTCCAATAAGTAACTATTATCTTGGTCTTAGAGCAGTAAATGCCTTGTGTTTTTAATAGTTTTAAAAAAAGTTTTATTGAACTATAGCTAATTTACAATGATGTGTTAATCTGTATAGCAAAGTGATTCAGTTATACAGATATATTATATATATATATGTATACATTCTTTTAATAGTCTCTTCCATTATAGGTTTTTGCAAGATATTGAATGTAGTTCCCTGTGCTATATTTATCCTTGTTTATCTGTTTTTATATGACTTCCCTGGTGGCTCAGACGGTTAAGAGTCTGTCCACAATGTGGGAGACCTGGGTTCAATCCCTGGGTTGGGAAGATCCCCTGGAGAAGGAAATGGCAATCCACTCCAGTACTATTGCCTGGAAAATCCCATGGACAGAGGAGCCTGGTAGGCTGCAGTCCATGGGGTCGCAAAGAGTCAGACACGCCTGAGCGACTTCACTCAATCACACTCACATCTGTTTTATATATAGTAGCAGGTAGCTGTTAGTTTCAAACTCCTAATTTATCCCTAGCCCCCACATTTGGTAGTCATAAAATTGTTTTTTATGTCTGTGATTCTGTTTTAGTTTTGTAAATAAGTGCATTTGTATCATTTTTAGAGTCCATATGTAAGTGATATCTTTCTCTTTATTTGACTTACTTTGCTTAGTATGATAATCTCTAGGTCCATCCATATTGCTGAAAATGGCATTATTTTGTTCTTTTTACAGCTGAGTTATTTTATATATATATATATAATATTATATTTAATGGAATATATACATATATGCATACACACACACACATATATACACAGAGATATACATACACATACCACATCTTCTTTATCCATTCATCTCTAGATGGTTTAACAGGTTTTTTTTGTTTTTCATTTAATGTACATCTACATACTTTATCTTGTCTGTTTGTTATAAAACTGAATATATCTTTTAGGTTTCTTTTAACCAGCAGATTACTCTCCATCACTTGCTTTTTCTTCAGATTTATCTATTGAAAAACCTAGAGCATTTGACCAATCGAGTTTCTCAGATAGATTATAAATTTATTAGTTATTGTTCTTGGGACAATTCAACGTGTCCCCCCGGTCCTCCATATTTTCCACAAAAGAGTAGCTGTTTCTATACATTGCTCTTAATAATGATTCAAATAAAGAGTTAAAGGTTGTTTATGCCTATTCAGGGGGGCAGAGAATATTTCTCATATCCCCATATACCTTTTATACTATTACCTATGACCTTTACCATGATGCTCATTCAAAAACAATTTTGTTTGAATTGGGTTAAAACATGAATGAATGAATACAAGAATGAATGAATACTTTCACTGAAGCAGAAAGGTGCAGTCAGCATTGCATTGCTACTATGAAAGACTTAGGTTAAACATATGGAAGAATTTTAAAGATAGTGTGTTTATGATAGAAATTTGCTGTCAAGAGAGATTTTACAATGGCCATTTCTAGGGATCTTTAAAATTTGGAACATAATCATCATTCTTAGAGTTATAAACCAGGATGGCCTGGGAGGATGAGGAGCCCATTTTCCATTCCTGGGTTTCTATGATAGAGTGCTTACCTATAAAAGATGAGTTTTCTGTTTCAGAATATTCTTTTCAGAATTCCTGTCTGCAGGGCACAAAATGGAATTTGGTGCATTGAATGTTTGCTTCCCATAGGGTAAAGTTTACTTTCAGAGAGTGTTTTATGACCCTCAGATGATGTTTATACCGGTCTGTCTAGGGTAGGGAGTGGGATGAATGCAACAGCAGCAGTCTGAGTAGCAAGGACTGTTGTTCTCATTACCTTTTAGGTCCATAGGCAGTGCATTTAATGAATGGTATTCCCGCAGAGTGTATCTCTGCATGCTGATTGTAAACATTTGAAACTGTTCTTTGGGATCCTTTGTTTAATTTGTGAAAAATAATTCAGTGAAGATGGTCTTTGTTTATAAATGTCTACATCTGTTGGTAACAAACAGCCTCAAGCTTTTAAGAAGGTTCCCAGAGAATAAAGTAGTGAATTAGTTATGCTGAAGCTATGGGATTCTGACAAAAGAAACGTGTTGTAGTTTTCATAAACTTGTGTTTCAAGATTCTTTTTCACGTTTATCCTGACCGAAGGTTTTTTACTTGTTGTTTGGAGGAGCAGCAAGTGACGGGATGCATTTTCTCAAGACCCCAATATGAGCTTCATTTTGCATAGTCTCTATAACATTTCAAGCTGTTAGGTTTTATAGTAAGCATTTTTATTAATATTGATATCAACATGGCCACAGAAATTTCTGATGACATTTTACACTTTTATTTTTCAGTGTTTACAAAACCATTCCCTACATTATTTCATTTAATTCTCACATAATGTATGTATATACATTCTTTTTCGTATTCTTTTCCATTATGGTTTATCACAGGATGTTGAATATACTTCCCTGTGCTATACAGTAGGACCTTGTTTATCCATCCTATAAATAATAGTTTGCATTTGCTAATTCCAAACTCCTAATCCACCCATCCCCCATCCCTCTTCCCATTGGCAACCACAAGTCTGTCTCTGTTTCATAGGTAAATTCATCTGTGTCTTATTTTAGATTCCACATATAAGTAATATTATATGTTTTTTGTTTTTATTTTTTACTTACTTCACTTAGTATAACAATCTCGGGTCTATCCACATGACTGCAAATGGCATTATTTCATTCATTTTTAATGGCCGAGTAGCTTCCATTGTGTATATATACCACATTTTCTTTATCCATTCATCTGGAGATGGACATTTATGTTGTTTCCATGTCTTGGCTATTGTAAGTAGTGCTGCAATGGACATTGGGGTGCATGTATCTTTTTGAATTGTAGTTCTTTCTGGATACATACCCAGGAGGGGTATTCCTGGATCACATGGCAACTCTTAAATAAATACAGTATTGAAACTTGAAAAATGAAGTAACTTGTTCATGGTCACAAGGTGTGGTAGATACCAATTGAGATACTAGAACTGGTGATTTCTGGTCAGATACCCTTTCTCTTCTCGTGCTCATTCATTTTGTAGTTTACAATCCGTGGTAGAAAATAAAATTTCAGATGATATCAGAAGTAATTGTAGATCATACAGGTCTCAGTCTAGATCATAAATTTATGCCTTCTGCCACTGATGGTGTTTTTAAACTTGATTATAATCACCTGAAACTGTACCCAAGAGAAACATGGGCTAGAGGGATAAATGACATTATACCAGCCTAAATGGAAAACTTGGTATCTATCTTTTTCTTATTTCAGAATTCATAAGGAAAGTCCACTTGTATTTTTAGTGCCTCTTTTATAGTCCACATTATCAAGTTAACTCAGCTGATGTCTTTGTAGTGCTTTATCAGATTAGCTAGGCTGATGATAAAGTTAGCATTTCCAAACATCCAGGCTACCATCAAATTACAGTTCCATTTATTACATGGACTGTCTGGTCATTGAATTTAACTGAATTGACTCAGATTTTCCCGCTGCAGTTGGCTTGGACAGTATGTGTTTGGTTAACAAAGCCCAGATCCAGATTCACTTTCTCCTGATGCTGTTTATAGCATTCCACTTGCTCATCTAATTATGATACAGACCTTAAGCACATAATTACATATTTTTCTTGCTAGCATTTTTGGACCCCTATATGATGTATTTCTTCTCATAGACTATAATCTTCTTATGGTTCTAGATTGATATATAGTAGATGCTCAGTAAAATAAATGAATCAAGTAGCGTTTCCAGCAGGCCCTGTTATTGTTTTAGCTACCACGTAGTAAGATCTCACTGTGGGTGACTGAGACATCTGGCCATTCTGTTGCATCATGTTTACTAAATAATTTTCAAGATGTCTTATTAATTTTAATTTTACTTTTATATTATTACATTTTTTTATTTCCATTGAGGCAGTATTAAGTCTTTCCATTCAGTTGCATTAAGAGTTAGCAGGCACTTTTGAGATCCAAGTGTAACAATTTTTTTTTTTAATGACAACATTGATTTGACTCTGTGTTAAGTGAGGGAAGGAACATGCATTAAGTCACTTCTGTTCCCTGTCCCTCAGGATTTTATGGGAAAGTCACACTTGCAGGGGGGGAAAAAACAAAAACAAAAACAGCAAAAAAAAAAAACCCCTGAGGTTAGATGAAATCAAATTTTTGCTGCAAGAAAGGAAGAGAAAAATGACCTGAGAAAAATTCTGCTAGTCAGAGACTCGTTTGAGATGAGAATTAAAGCACTGAGGGTGAGGAGGATTTAGTTGAAAACTGAAGAAGGGGGATTTTAGGTTAAGAGAACAGAAGACAAAGGTGTGCCTAAAGGTGTGAGTATTCCCAGTGGGTCTCAGAAGCAGCTGACAGTCCTGTGTGGCTGGGGTTCAGTTCCTATCAGGCTCTTATTTAATCACACCAGTCCTTTGAATTACGCCTTCGGCATTGCCTTGCATCTTGAATCTAGTGAAAGAATGCCTGGCCTATCTTTGCAGTGTTGATGTTAAGTACATCTCAATCACTCAAGTCAATCTTACTTTGAACCCTTTCCCTGAAGCCCAACGGTCACCTTTCATGTCAGAAATACTTTAAGGATTGATTTCTGTTCCCTCAGCAATTCACATTATTGTCAAGAGAGTTCCCAGTGAAATAGTAATATATTTAGTATACTTCCAATATGCATGACACATATAACACTTACAAGTCTATTGCCTTTTCAGAAACAATCACCAAAGCACACAATATGTTATCAAGAAATACCCTACAGGTCTTTGTAATGGATTTGAATAGCTTCAAGATGTTGCAGACCAAGACTTTCTCAACATTCTCTCTTGAGTAAAGAATCTAATAGTGGAGTAGTAAGGTTGGGGAAACTGTTTCAGTATACCTAAAGCTTGATTTAGGAAAGGCCAGGACAGTTCATGAGGTCACAGAGTCGGACACAACTGAGCGACTAAATAACAACAAGGACCTTGGAGGTTACAGTGATGGTGAGAACATCCATCATTTAATATAGCCTGGAAAGGCAAAAGACTAAAGGCACAAGGAGATAATTCCTTAGATGTGGTTAATGACAAAGCTGCATACTTGAAACTTCTATGATGATCCTTCTATGATGCATATGTTTAACTCATTTAGCTTTTATTGGCAGTTAAGGGGAACAAACCATGTGCTGGATTCTTTTCTCAGTATCAATATCAGTTCAGTCGCTCAGTCATGTCTGACTCTTTGCGACCCTGCAGCACGCCAGGCTTCCTTGTACATCATCAACTCCTGGGAGCTTACACAAACTCATGTCCATCAAGTCAGTGATGCCATCCAACCAACTGATACTCTGCTGTCCCCTTCTTCTCTTGTCTTCAATCTTTCCCAGCATCAGGGTGTTTTCCAGTGAGTCAGTTCTTCACATCAGGTGGCCAAAGTATTCATCTTCAGCATCAGTCCTTCGAAAGAATATTCAGGACTGATTTCCTTTAGGATAGACTGATTGGATCTCCTTGAAGTCCAAGGGACTCTCAAGAGTCTTCTCCAACACCACAGTTCAAAAGCATTAATTCTTCAGTTCTCAACTTTCTTTATAATCCAACTCTCACATCCGTACATAACTACTGCAAAACCACAGCTTTGACTAGACGGGCCTTTGTCAGCAAAGTAATGTCTTTGCTTTTTAATATGCTGTCTAGGTTGGTCAGAGCTTTTCTTACAAGGAACAAGCATCTTTTAATTTCATGGCTGCAGTCACCATCTGTGGTGATTTTGGAGCCCAGGAAAATAAAGTCTGTCACTGTTTCCATTGTTTCCCCATATTGTTTCTCATGAGGTGATGGGACTGGATGCCATGATGTTAGTTTTCTGAATGTTGAGTTTTAAGCCAACTTTTTTACTCTCCTCTTTCACTTTCATCAAGAGCCTCTTTTAGTTCTTCTTTGCTTATCTACCAGAAAAAAAAAAATCTACCTCTGCTTTATTGACTATGCCAAAGCCTTTGACTGTGTGGATCACAGCAAACTGTGGAAAATTCTGAAAGAGATGGGTATACCAGACCACCTAACCTGCCTCCTGAGAAGTCTGTACACAGGTCAGGAAGCAACAGTTAGAACTGGATGTGGAACAACAGACTGGTTCCAAATCAGGAAAAGAGTACATCAAGGCTGCATATTGTCACCCTGCTTATCTAACTTATATGCAGAGTACATCATGCGAAATGCCAGGCTGGATGAAGCACAAGGTGGAATCAAGATTGCTGGGAGAAACATCATTAATCTCAGATATGCAGAAGACACCACCCTTATGGATTCTCTTCTAGGTGCCAGGAATACAGTAGTGAAACAAAACGGAAAAATGTCCCTTCTTCATGAAGGAAACATAATACTACATGCAATTTAATTCTTAAAACAACTCTCCTTAGAAAATATTCCTACTATGTCTGTTTTATAGATGAGGAAATTGAAGCTCATAAGGGTTGAATAACATAACCATCATCACACAGTTTGAATGTATTGTAGCTAGGATTTGAACTCAGATAGCCTGACTCTTAACCATCACTGTAGACAATTTTCTATTACCTATGAAAGAGCAAGTGAGCTGATATTTACTATTAACCTTGTATCAGTAACTTTTGAGACTGCTTTAAGCATGGAATCTTATTGCTTGTAATCCTGTGAAGAAGTATTAGTATCCATATTTAATAGACAAGAAAAATAAGGCTCAGAGAGGTTAAGTAATTTACAAGAGGTTACCCAGCCACTAAACAGCTGAGCCAGGATTCAGCTCGGGTCCATCCCTTAAAATATATTTTCTTCCTGTTGTACACTACAATTAGTAATAGATGTTAAGCATCTCAAAACTTCAGTATTTGGTTCAATGCAATTTTTATATTTGGAGCAAGTAAATATAGTTAGTGTTTTGGATATATATCAGTTTACTGAAATTTTTTCTTCCAGTGTTTTCAGGAAGCAATGTGTATCTACTCATCGCCTGTCCTATGTTCTGAATGATTGACAAGTTTTATCATTTTTCATAGGACATAAAACATTGTTTCAGGTATATATTTTCAAGCCAACTCACCCTAAAAGTTATAATAATTAAATTCAAATATTATTGCATCCTATTTCAGAATTACATATTTAAGTAACCTTTAGCAATTTGAGAAACTCATCTTTAGTAAAATTTGAAGTAAATATTGCATATAAATACAATGGCATATGAAGTCCAATATTATTACTATTGTACTCCTTCTCAAAATAGTATCTCATCCACGTTTCCTCCTTATTTCCAACGTTGTAATCAACACTTTTCTTTTTGGTTTAATATAATCATCAAATCATCAGAAATAGAAAAAATACCAGTAGTAAAAGGTGGATAAATATTATGCTGCAATTTATCTAAGAAAGAAATGAGATTTGCTCACATCTAAACACATATATGGAAAGAGGTGTATTTAGAAGGATAACACTTTAAAGATGGTTAGTTATAGATAGGGGAGAAGGCAATGGCACCCCACTCCAGTACTCTTGCCTGGGAAATCCCATGGATGGAGGAGCCTGGTGGGCTACAGTCCATGGGGTCACTAAGAGTCGGACACGACTGAGCAAGTTATAGATAGAGGATGAGACAAGAATAAAAACTAAATTTCTTTGAATAAACTTTTTTTTAGGATTTGACTTTTAAAGTACATGAATGTTCAATATAATTGGAGCCTATCATCTAATTTAAAAATTCTGAAAATTGAAAGCACAATAAAACAAATATATCTAACTGTAAATTGAGTTGATGACAAAACTACACAGAATAGAATCCTTAGAAGTAACTTTAAGACAGAGAAGTTTATCCATTTATAGAGGGATATATGTTGAAGACAAAAAGAAATATACATTATGCTGTACACCTAAAACTGTTACAGTGTTATATGTCAAATATATAAGTAAAAATAAAAATGAATAAAATAATAAATTCAACTGTCTGAAAAAATAAAGACAAAAAAATGTAATTGTTTTTAGTAGACATATTTTTGGAGGTCATGTTGCTATTGTTATTCTGAGACTTGTTTTTAAAAAGACAAGCCAATTTGAAAAAACTTCTACCCATCAAAAATGTCTCAATTTGTGCATCAGTAAGAATAATAACAGTAGTATATTGAAATGCATCTGCCATGGATAAATCCTTTTGTTCTTAATGATACAAAACAACCTTTAGAGGATGCTAAGAAATCAACTCATTATTTTCAAAACCAATATCAAAAGATTCAAGCATTTATTGTGTCTTTCCTTTAAGAACTATAACACACTGTTGAGGGATGTTTCTCTTTATAGGATATTTCAGCTGATAAATGAGGAAAAAATGATACAATTAGAATATATTTTACAACTCTTAATGAAACAATGGATCTAGGCAATGATCATCTTTGGCTACTAGCATCACAGAAAAGACGATTGTCTGTATGTACCTCCTGGTAGAAATACACACTGCCACCTATGCAAGCTTCTTACCAAACCTTGAACCTGAATGCAATCAAGCCTGCAGATCTGATGACCAGTTTACCGGAGACATCATGAAAATAGGTTGGGCAGAATTCAAACTGCAGGAACCTCTATAGGACAAATAACCTGGTTTCTTCAACAGGTAAACTGCAAGGAAGAAAAAAGGTAGAGAGAAAATCTATAGATTACTCAAGAGACATCATGTGGACCTTATTTGTCCTGATTTGAACGAACAATAAAAAGAAAACAAATGAGATACTGGAATGTATGACATGTTTGGAAGATGTGTATCTTTCCTAGATATTTTATACAGTTCCTGTTTTTTTTTTTTTTTTTTTTTTACTGTGGTAATGTATGATTGCATTTTTAAAAAGAGTCTATATTCTAAATATACATACTGACACAAATATGTGATTTGCTTTAAACCACCTGGAAGAAGGATGGGGAGTAAATGTGAAACCTTATTGGCCATGTTGTTATTGTTCAGTCGTGTCTGATATTTTTGCAACTCCATGGACTGTAACTCGCCAGACTTCTCTGTCCACAGGACATCCCAGGCAAGAATATTGGAGTGGGTTGTCATTTCCTCCTCCAAGGCATCTTCTTGACCTAGGGTTCAAACTCATGTCTCCTGCATTGCAGGTGGATTCTTTACCACTGAACCACCTGGGAAGCCCCTTGTTGACCATGAGTTGATTATAATTAATCTGTGTGATAAACACATGAGAATTTCTTATCCTGTAAACCTCTACTTTTGTAGATGTTTTCAATTTTCACTAAAAGAAAAGAATATCTCAGAAACATGCTCTTTCTTATTGTGGTTTATGAGCCGTCTATGGGGTCGCACAGAGTCGGACATGACTGAAGCCACTTAGCAGCAGCAGCAGCAGCTGTAATCTTAGTGCTAAAGAAATTAGCAGAATTTAATACAATTACTCTTTCATTTGTAGGCCTGTTATTTTCCTAAAATTAACTTACATAGACTACTGCTAACATTTACAGGAGCCTTGAGCGGGAACTCCAGTGCTTTGGCCACCTCATGCGAAGAGTTGACTCATTGGAAAAGACTCTGATGCTGGGAGGGATTGGGGGCAGGAGGAGAAGGGGACGACAGAGGATGAGATGGCTGGATGGCATCACTGACCCGATGGACGTGAGTCTCAGTGAACTCCGGGAGTTGGTGATGGACAGGGAGGCCTGGCGTGCTGCAATTCATGGGGTCGCGAAGAGTCGGACACGACTGAGCGACTGATCTGATCTGAGTGAAAGTAAAGTGGTACCCATGTTCTTTGTGTCCAATATATAAGTCACAAGTCAGGCTAGTGAACTGCCAAATGAAATACGTTCTATTCCCTTATCTAGATGAGTACACCTTCATCATGTCCTGGAAAACCAAATCTGAGTTGAAAATTCTCAGTTTCCTTTCTGTGTTTTGTACTAGACCTCCAGTTTCTAACCCCTGGCCTGCAGCCCAGTCCTTTGGTCACCTTGCTTTTTATTCCCATTCCCCATATTTGTTTACTTTGTTGTTCAGTCACTAAGTCATGTCCAGTTCTTTGCGACCCCATGGAATGCCCCATGGAATGCAGCATGCCAGGATTCCCTGTCCTTCACTGTCTCCTGGAGCTGGCTCAAACTCATGCCCATTGAGTCAATGATACCTTCCAGCTATCTCATCCTCTGTCGTCCCCTTCTCCTGCCCTAGTCCTTCTTAGCATCAGGGCCTTTTCCAGTGAGTTGGCTCTTTGCATCGGGTGGCCAAAAATTGGAGCTTCAGCTTCAGCATCAGTCCTTCCAATGAATATTCAAGGTTGATTTCTAGGATTGACTGGTTTGATCTCCTTCTTGTCCTAGAGACTCTCCAGAGTCTCCTCCAGCACCACAATTCAAAAGCATCAATCCTTCAGCGCTCAGCCTTCTTTATGGTCCAACTCTCACATCTGTACATGACTACTGGAAAAATCATAGCTTTGACTGTATGGACCTTTGTCAGCAAAGTGATGTGTCTGCTTTTTAATACACTGTCTAGGTTGGTCATAGCTTTTCTTCCAAGGAGCAAGTGTCTTTTAATTTCATGGCTGCAGTCATCATCTGCAGTGATTTTGGAGCCAAAGGAAATTACAAGGAGCCTCAGTATACCTATGTGTACAACCCAGCTTTCCTGTTTACACCCTTTCACACACCCTGTATGCTGCCACTCCTTGGGCCTTGAGTATATACAGAGGCCTGTACAGGTCCTCGAAGCAGACTTAGGGCCTTTTGGAGGAAAATTCCTGATTTTAAAGTACCCAGAGCATCCTGAGGCCAAGGAGAGGTACAGATTCTTCAAGGGATGTATCCTCTTAATCCTGAGGAGTCCTCACCTGGTGGAAATTGGTGATTGCTGGAGGGTCAGAACAAAGCCCTCTAAAGCTCAGGGCCCAGAGCTTGACATATTGTGCCTGGGGCCAAGGGAGGTAGGTCTCTGTTAGGTTGAACTCTACAATTCTTATAAGAAACCCTTAATTTGGCTCACACTGTTTGACATTTCTCATTCCTTTTGACATTCAGCTTTTGCAAATATTGACAACAATTTAGCTAAAAGACAAGCTGAACATTCATCTTCTCTAAAAATTTTGTTTTGCTATCAAGTATATTTAGCAACTTCAGAGGATTTAGCTGTCCATTCACTTGGTAGAATTAACACCAGTTTAGATTGTATTCAAGGGAAAAAAAAAAAGTCTAAACCATCCTTAAAGGAAGAGTTGGTTGTTGTTTGTATAACATCCACGGCAGGGGTCCTGGTCCACCTAGAGACTACAGCACACATGCTACTGTGAGCAGAGCAAGAGCGAGAGACAGAGAAAGACTGTTTTGATCAATTGGCAGAAAACTTTCCCAGAACAGGGGAGGATAATCCCATGGAGCATCTGGAAGCAGAATTCAGCAAGGATAACTGCCCTGGTTGCTCTCTGGTCAGTCATCTGGGGACAAATTCCATTCTAAAAATTGCTGAAAATTATAAGCCAGCAGTCGATGCCATGCAAACATCTGGCCCTGGATCAGCTGTGATAGAAAGAAGGCAGTCAGCTCTAGGACAGTGGACTCCACCATGGTGACCTTGGGCCCAATTTAGTGGCATCTGGACATTTGTAAAAGGCAAATGATAGGGTAGTACTGACCATAATTTTCTATTAAGCCAAATGGCTGCTGCTCATCTGTCTACACAGAGGCATGGAAAGGATTCCAATCTTCTCACTGCAGATGGCATTGCCATTATTGTGGCTGATAGTTTCAGCTCAAAGTTAGCAGCAGAAGTATAGCTACTAATTATACTGTTAATGTATTCCTTTAGCAGATTTTTATGAGTGGTTTTACTGTGTGTATCAGGCATTGTTACAGACATTGTGTGTGTGTGTGCGCATTCATTTAATCCTTGCAGTTAACCAGTGAAATGAATAGCATCATAACTATTTAAAGATGAGTAAACTGAAACTCAGAGAGCTAGGCATAAAATTAGTAAGGACTTCTGTATAGTATTTGATACACTGCTTTCAACTTCCAAAGTTTTAGGCTCTATCTTCTGTGCTGCCTTTATCTTCCCATTTTCTTCTCTGGAGAATTTTGTGCTTCTATATCTCAGCCAGAATTTGGTTTCAATATCTTCCCATATACTCCCTTAATTCACCTGGAAACTTAGTGTATATTTTTGAGGTGTTCTTCCACTCATACTCCGTTATGTCTCTCTTCCTAGAATTAAAATGTTATATGGTATTCCACTAATTTATCTTTTCCTCTATGGTCATTTTTCTGTATTTTTCATTTAAGCATCCTGTTGACCAAGTGTTCAGCATAGTTCGATATGAATGAGACTCAAGTGAATTTGGAACTGATTACAATGAACAGTTTCATCAACATCACCCCTCTATGCAGCAAAAGTTCCAGGGCTCAGTCTGCTTTGGGTCATGTTACTGTAATGGGGAATATTCTTGTTTGAATGGAAATCGTGGAAGAGAGGTATAAGGAGGTGGTCATCACAGTAGTATTTGTAGAGTGGTGTTTCTACCTGTGAAAATTCCATATGGCTCTCATGCAGACTCGGGTCCACAGTGATTAAATAGAAGTGAATTGATGTATTCACAGACTGATTCATAAGTATACTCTGTTTCCCTCCAAACTATGTGGACCTTATACTTCTTGGTTATCTCCTTGGTCTGGGAATACATTTGGCATATAATAAGTATTTACTGGTTGGTAAGTTGGGTACACTAGGAGTCGGACACGACTGAGAGACTTCACTTTCACTATTCACTTTCATGCATTGGAGAAGGAAATGGCAACCCACTCCAGTGTTCTTGCCTGGAGAATCCCAAGGACTAGAAGCCTGGTGGGCTGCCATCTATGAGGTCGCACAGAGTCAGACATGACTGAAGCGACTTAGAAAAAAAAAAAAAGTTGGGTACACAGTAGCAGTGATGAGGTGTGGTTTTAGCCAAGGTGGCCCAGGTCTCAGTGAGATCCTGCTCAGAATGAGTCCATAGACAGGTGATTATGAAGTTGTAATCTTTAAAAGTGCTCATTGCCTATAGTTCTACGTTCACCTTAAGTTAGTTGGAGTAAAGAATGTATGGAAGCAAGCCTCTCTTTCTCTCACTTGCTGTGTATTTTGGACTAAATTGTGTCCCCTCAAAATTCAAAGGTTCACACCCACAATGTGACTATATTTAACCATAGACCTTTTAGGGTGATTATTAAAGTTAAATGAGGTCATAAGTACAGCACCCTAGTCCAATAGGACTCATTCCCTTATAAGGAGAAGATACACCAGAGCTAGTCTCTGTCCATGTGCCCACAGAAGAAAGGCCTTGTGAACACAAAGTGAGAAGGTGGCCGTCTGCAAGCCAGAAAGAGAGTCTTAGCAGAAACCAGCCCTGGTGACTGCTTGGGCTTCCAGCCTCCAGAAGTAAATTTCTGTTGTTTAAGCTTCCCGGTCTGTGTTATTACATTGTGGCAACCCTAGCAGAATAATATAGTGCATGAGACTAGAAGGGCAGAGTCATAACCCTTCTTTCCTATATTTATATGTGGCAGACTTCCCTGGGTCCGCAGGTGAAAAAACCCATAGGCTAAATATAATTTCCAGCCTTTCCCCTTAGCTGTTCAAGAAAATATAGTAGGAAATGTGTGAATAAAGCTAATATGATAATCAAAAATGATATTCACTTTTTTCTCACCCTAACAGACAGATGTACTGGGTTGTTAAAATGCCAGGGTGCTTCCCTCCTAGTTGATAAAAGCTTAGGTTTCTTAAGCCTCCCTCCTTCCAGTGCCCTCTGTACTGACACATTTCTTCTCTAGCCCTCTGGTCCACCCCATCATTCAGCACCTGGGACAGTGGCAACCACTCAGGCCAGCAAGTTTGACAGTCCTCCATGCCTTACTACTTACACATAGTTTATCACCCCTGCTGGCAATGGCACCCCACTCCAGTACTCTTGCCTGGAAAATCCCATGGATGGAGGAGCCTGGTAGGCTGCAGTCCATGGGGTCAAGAAGAGTTGGACATGACTGAGTGACTTCACTTTCTCTTTTCCCTTTCATGCATTGGAGAAGGAAATGGCAACCCACTCCAGTGTTCTCGCCTGGAGAATCCCAGGGATGGTGGAGCCTGGTGGGCTGCCGTCTATGGGGTCGCACAGAGTCGGACATGACTGAAGTGACTTAGGACTTAGCAGTACCTTAGAAATAAATCTGAACTAGCTTTTTGAAGTAAGTCATTTGCAAACTTTAATATTCTATATTTAGTTGCTCAGCTCACTTCAGTCACTCAGTCGTGTCCGACTCTTTGAGACCCCATGAACCACAGCACGCCAGGCCTTCCTGTCCATCACCAACTCCCAGAGTCTACCCAAACCCATGTCCATTGAGTTGGTGATGCCATCCCACCATCTCATCTTCTGTCTTCCCCTTCTCCTCCTGCCCTCAATCTTTCCCAGCATCAGGGTCTTTTCAAATGAGTCAGCTCTTCACATCAGGTAGCCAAAGTTTAGTTGCTCATTCATGTCCAACTCTCTGCAACCCCATGAACTGTAGCCCACCATACTCCTCTGTCCATGGGATTAGTAACAAGTGACTAGAGGCACTTGGCAATTGGATGCAAGTCACAAAGCGACCATTGAGAACTACTGTAGGAGCTCACAAAAGGAAGGCAAGTCTATGAATGAGATCATTTAAGCATGTTAAGGACTGGCTTATGAACCTCTCCTGTAAGTCTGTGGGGGAGGTGGGATGATAGTAAACCCTAGTTATCACAAGGCTTGCAAATAATGAGTAATGTACTTTTTATTTTTTGTCTTTTTAATTGCATTTCTTCTTTTGGTCTGAAGCCTTCTTATATCAAGTCCAAGGAAGGGAGTAATTTGTGTCAACTAGGAACAAACTCAGGATAATTACTTGACTTGAATGATCGTATTTCTGCATGTTTCTGTGGATACTTGGTTCAATAATTCAAGTTATATTGC
The DNA here is from genome assembly GCF_027580195.1 of Bos mutus. NCBI lineage: Eukaryota > Metazoa > Chordata > Mammalia > Artiodactyla > Bovidae > Bos > Bos mutus. The sequence goes on along the minus strand of NC_091618.1, from coordinate 71,452,099 downwards.
TGTTATTTTTTTGAGCTTCATTTTTTAATACTCCATAACATATTCACATGGAAATATTTTAATATTTGGTTTCACATTTTTCAGAAACTCTTGATTATTTCAAAAATACCTGATGGAATCAATTCTTGATAAATATTTTTAATCTTAATTATTTGAATTCAAGAAAATGCTTCATTTGGAAAGTTCTTTAAAACTATCAAACTCAAAATTACAATAGCCTATATTTTGTAGCACACAGATATGCTTAAATGAAGTTTAGGCTTTTTGAGACCCTACATAATATGGAAGAAATTTTTTTAAAAAATAGACTAAAATCATGAATTTAACACCTCTAGTATTTTATTTTCTATGCCCATAACTGTTAACTATTTATTAATAATAGTTTACATTTGCAGGCACACAGGAGATATAATTCTCATAATTCTCCAAAGAAATTATTACTGTTCAGTGGCCAAGAACTGTTGATGAGAATAATTTTTAGTATTTTGATTTCCAGTAGCATATGTTATTATTTCCAAATTGCTTTGTAGAATTTTGTTTCTATAGATTCTGCAGTATAAATCACCTCATCTGAGTTTAAAGGTCTGTCTATGTGGCTCTTAGATACATTATAGCCAAGAAAATAATATCTGAATTCTATAAAGTACTTTTATGCTGAGATGCTCAGGGAACTTGCATTGTTTCAATTAACATATGTGTAATTCGAGACATTAATGATACATGATCAGGGACTTTTTATCCACTCTCAAGAAGGATTTGGTGGAATTGCTTCTTTTACAAGTCAGTGCAGGAGTGAATGATTGGACCTTAACAAGATGTGAACGAAGCCACAAGAAAATGAATGTAGACTCGAGAAAAGTTATAAGTGTTAGTTGCTCAGTTGTGTCCAACTCTTTGCAACTCCATGAACTATGGTCTGCCAGGCTCCTCAGTCCATGGAGTTCTCCAGGCAAGAATACTGGAGTGGGTTGCCATTTCCTTCTCTGGGGGATCTTCCCAATCCATGGAATGAACTTGGATCTTCTGCACTGGAGGCAGATTCTTTACCGTCTGAGCCACCAGAGAAGTCTGATAAAAATTATATGCCATGACCTTATTTCCCTCAAATATTAAACATATATTTACATAAGGAAGAGTTCAGTTCAGTGACTCAGTCGTGTCCGACTTTTTGTGACCCCATGAATCGCAGCACGCCAGGCCTCCCTGTCCATCACCAGCTCCCGGAGTTCACTCAAACTCATGTCCATCGCGTCAGTGATGCCATCCAGCCATCTCATCCTCTGTCGTCCCCTTCTCCTCCTGCCCCCAGTCCTTCCCAGCATCAGGGTCTTTTCCAGTGAGTCAACTCTTTGCATGAGGTGGCCAAAGTATTGGAGTTTCAGCTTCAGCCTCAGTCCTTCCATTGAACACCCAGGACTGATCTCCTTTAGGATAGACTGATTGGATCTCCTTGCAGTCCAAAGAACTCTCAAGAGTCTTCTCCAACACTGCAGTTCAAAAGCATCAATTATTCGGAGCTCAGCTTTCTTCACAGTCCAACTGTCACATCCATACATGACCACTGGAAAAACCATAGCCTTGACTAGATGGACCTTTGTTGGCAAAGTAATATCTCTGCTTTTCAATATGCTATTTAGGTTGGTCATAACTTTCCTTCCAAGGAGTAAGCGTCTCTTAATTTCATGGCTGCAATCACCATCTGCTGTGATTTTGGAGCCCCCAAAAAATAAAGTCTGACACTGTTTTCACTGTTTCCCCATCTATCTGCCATGAAGTGATGGGACCAGATGCCATGATCTTAGTTTTCTGAATGTTGAGCTTTAAGCCAACTTTTTCACTCTCTTCTTTTACTTTCATCAACAGGCTTTTTAGTTCCTCTTCACTTTCTGCCATAAGGGTGGTGTCATCTGCATATCTGAGGTTATTGATATTTCTCCTGGCAATCTTGATTCCAGCTTGTGCTTCCTCCAGTCCAGCGTTTCTCATGATGTACTCTGCATACAAGTTAAATAAGCAGGGTGACAATATACAGCCTTGACATACTCCTTTTCCTATTTGGAACCAGTCTGTTATTCCATGTCCAGTTCTAACTGTTGCTTCCTGACCTGTATATAGGTTTCTCAAAAGGCAGGTCAGGTGGTCTGGTATTCCCATCTCTTTTAGAATTTTCCACAGTTTATTGTGGTCCACATAGTCAAAGGCTTTGGCATAGTCAATAAAGCAGAAATAGATGTTTTTCTGGAACTCTCTTACTTTTTCCATGATCCAGCGGATGTTGGCAATTTGATCTCTGGTTCCTCTGCCTTTTCTAAAACCAGCTTGAACATCTGGAAGTTCACTGTTCATGTATTGCTGAAGCCTGGCTTGGAGAATTTTGAGCATTACTTTACTAGCATGTGAGATGAGTGCAATTGTGCAGTAGTTTGAGCATTCTTTGGCATTGCCTTTCTTTGGTATTGGAATGAAAACTGACCTTTTCTAGTCCTGTGGCCACTGCTGAGTTTTCCAAATTTGCTGGCATGTTGAGTGCAGCACTTTCACAGAATCATCTTTCAGGATTTGAAATAGCTCAACTGGAAATCCATCACCTCCACTAGTGAGAGTTAATGGAGGTCATTATGCTGCTGCTGCTGCTGCTAAGTCACTTCAGTCATGTCCGACTCTGTGTGACCCCAATAGACGGCAGCCCACCAGGCTTCCCATCCCTGGGATTCTCCAGGCAAGAACACTGGAGTGGGTTGCCATTTCCTTCTCCAATCCATGAAAGTGAAAAGTGAAAGTGAAGTCGCTCAGTCGTGTCAGACTCTTAGCGACCTCATGGACTGCAGCCTAGCAGGCTCCTCCATACATAGGGTTTTCCAGGCAAGAGCACTGGATTGGGGTGCCATTGCCTTCTCCGTGAGGTCATTATAGTGAGAGTGGAAACCCTCTGTTTTCCTTCCTTCATTCATTTAAGTTTATTGAAGGCCTGCAGCATGCTAGTGAATGTATGTGATCCTAGGTCAAGAAAAAGATCTAAAGAGGTCTAAGAGCATGGTTCTTAGTCTCTCAAAGGGCTCCCTGGAAGACTGTTATTAAAAAGAAGAGTGCCCTCCTGTTGTGATGATTAAAAAGAAGGGTGCTCTCCTGGTGTGCTGGCATGTAAACACAGACAGTATCTTCAAGCATCTCTTTCTCTCTCATTCCATGGGGGTCTGGTCATGCCCTCACCAGGACACTGCTTGTGTTGGCAAATGTTTCTGCTTGTCAGCTTTGCACAGTTTTCAGGCTTTCCTGATTAGGGCAGGCACAGAGGAGAATGATGCATACTACCTACTGACATAAATCAAACCTATGGATTCCAGAAAACAAGCAACTAAAATGGTCTTCAAGTTACGTTAATGGGATGATTAAAATGTTCAGCATCTTCTGAGTCCATAAAGAAGAGAAGAGAACTTGAGTTACAACATGAAGAATATAGGCTAGAGGTAATGTAACTATGTCCTAAAAGTAAAGATGGCTAACTGTTAAAGAGACTATTGGAAAGAGGTTCATTTTTTTTTTAATGGTAGATGTGGTTAAATCTTATTCTTGCCGAAGGCCAGGGAGATGGACTAAATAATTTTAAAGGTTACTTTCTACCTTAAAGGATATGCCTTCTAGATGGACAAAAATGAGACAGTGAAATTATTCTCAACAAAACCATTTAGATGATGCCCTAACGTATATTTTAAGGGTCTTTTTCTCCTACCAGACTAGACCTTCCCAGTGTTGAGGGCTCTGTTTATATCTGTACCATGGAACATAGCCAGGTCCTGCCTTGTAATGGCCACCCAAGAAATGTCTGACTGGAAATGCTTCCATCACTGATGGTGGGCGGTGAGGTATCAAGGGCATTTTCTCCACTCCATGCAGACGGGCCACTCTTATACAAAGCTCTAAATATGAAAATTCAGCAAACGAACATATGGCTTGACTAACGTTAAATTAACACATGTTATTTACATTTTTGTGCAGTTTTAAGGCAAAATGTCTTTAAATAGCAAGTTCCTCTGCTGCTTTTGACCTAGAATTCAAATATACGAAGAATTTGCACTGTGTCCTACAGCTTTGCAGAAATATAGCTTCTATGCAAAGCAAAATATATGAGTGCAGAATCCGCAATTGAACTTACAGCCACAGTCATGACCCATAGAACATGCCGGAGCCATCAGCGCCCTTTCTGGTTGGAAAGTAAGGTGATGACAGGGAGCTTGTCATGGTCCTTCCTGCCCCATGGGACTCTGTAGAGTAGAGAATAGAGGGTTTGCTATAGGTTTACCTGGAGGCAGCAAGAACTTTCAGATGACCCCTTCTGACCTAAAATTTTAGAAGCTTTGGTGATTTAAAAGTGACTTTTTCACACTGTACTATTTTGGATTCAGGCAGCAGTGGGGCAGGCTAAAAAATGCTCCCGTCTAAGGCCAGGTTAACAAAAAGATTGACTTTTGAAAAGAAAACAGTGAGACAATGTCATATACTGGAAAACTCACCAGACTGGTTTTCACTTTGGTTCCAACCTCACGAATAAGATGCTGAATGACCTTGAGCAATTCCCTTAATTTTCTGGGGCCCCAGTTTCCTCATTTCTAACATAAATTCTTGGGTTCTTTCTCACTCTAACATTTTATGAGTCAATAAAAATTTTCAAACTTCCAGAGCAGCTGTTTTCAACAATTCTGTTCCCTCTTTCAATAGTCTGGGCGAACCATATTTTTTAAAACTGCTATATCTGAGGTCACACAAGTTCTGCCTCACCACTTCCCAACAGCATTTAAGGAAAGAAAGCAAAAAGAATGACATTATGTAGAAATAAGTGAACTCAAATACTATTCTTCACATGTTTTCTGAAACAGGTGACCTTTATTCAGCATCAGTGTGAATGGGAAGAAAGCATTTGTCTCCCCTCTGGGAGTAAAAATAGCACCTGAGCAGGTGCCTAATAAGTGTGCCTCAAATAATTGCCCACTAAGTAGACATTGCTGGTTCTGATGCCTAAAAGATGTGCTGATGTGGCCCCCTTTTTTTTTTTTTTTACCTTTTTTATTTTATATTGGAGTATAGCTGATTAACAATGTTGTGGTAGTTTCAGATGGACAGCAAAGGGACTCAGCCATACATATCCATGCATCCAATCTCCCACAAACTCTCCTCCCATTCAGGGTGAGTGATCTCCTCTTTTTGATAGCCCCTAAAAGTTATCCGTAGGATAGCCCACGCTGTCTTCTCTGATACAATCAGCTTCCTGTGTTTTTAACTTTCTTCACAGGGAAGACAGCTGCCAAGGGAGGAAAGGAATAAAGTATGAGGTGGGTGGGTAGGTGAGAAGAGTCCATATGGTAGGATTTTGGCTTGAGTGAACAGGATTTATGTTTTATTTCTATGACTGTGAAAACTGAATATCAACATGTTGAGAAAGGGGGAAAAAAATGTTAAAGCTAAGAACATAAGCAGGAAGTTTAAATATAGTAACAACCAAAACATTTTTAAAAAATAACTGTTATATAGCTCTTTCCTTCAGACCCTCTGCCCATTTGCCTCTGTGATAATCAAGGCATGTGTTTGAATACCATTTGGGACTCACTGGATTTAACCATGGAAATCAGCATGTCTTCTGAGAGTTTGGTATCCCACTGGTCAGCATGGTAGGATGCCCAGTGAATTGATACTGTGCCTGAGTTGTCTGAATGAAGAGCCTATTAATGCAAGTATTGGGTGGGCCAAAAAGTTTGTTTGGGTTTCCCCATAAGATCTTACAGAAAAACCTGAATGACCTTTTTGGCCAGTCCAATAAAATGAGCAAAGCAGACAGAACTTGATTTTGAGACGTAGGGGATGAAGAGACACAGAGCTCAAAGGACTAGATGGAGGGAATACTCTCAAGTAGCATGATAAAGTCAGATGGATAGATTAAGATGAAAATTAGTATTTTATCCTCTTAAAGATGAGAACAATTAGAATTCTTCAAATTAAAACCAGTGGAAAAAACAGTTGTTAAGTCTATGTATTTATTGTCCTTCTAAACCACCATCAAGTAAACAGGAAAAGTAATATACCTTAGCCAGTCTAGGATGGAATGGTACTAAGCGTCTGTGTTAACTAGTTGAAGGTTAAAAATAAAGTATACATCCAATGAAGACATATATGTTTGTGTACAATTTGTAATGAAGAGATAAATATTTTAGGTATGGTTGGTAGGAAGAATCTAAAGATAGGTCTAAAAGTATGAATGACTGAAATATAGAGAAAAAAATATAAGAAGACACAATGTGATTTTCCTAGAAAATGAGGTGAACAGAGTATAGCTGCATGTGTCCACAAGACATAAGAGAATTCTCCCAGAGGAGGATACCTGCCACTTATTAGAAAGAGAGAAGGGCAGGAACATTGCAGGAAGACCCTGAAGTCATTACCAGCTCTTCTGTTCAGCCATCACTACAGAGGTTAATAGTTAAAGGATACTAATATAGTAATATTCATGAGGAAGTCAGTGAGTTCTCATCTGGAGCAGATTAAGACACACTTTAGTAACTGAATGTATTGAAGTCATTGAGGTTTGATTAAATACACTTAAGAATCCTAAAGGAAATGGAATAAGTGAAATGATCTCCAAATATTTAGGGACAGGTGTGAATGAAAAATGGTAAGTTTGCTGTTGCATAACGAGATGGACCTATAAGAAGCTATAGGAAAGGGTAGATTAGAACAGTGATATAAGGCATCAGGGCCCCACATCCTGAAGGGAATCAAAGAACAAAAGCAGAAATGAGATCTACATGGAAAGCATGGCCATCTCACCGCTGCCTCCAACAGATCCCTGACACCGATGTCAGTTCCGTGTGTGGTTTTGCGCACTGATGATTCTGAAACATACATGGTCATTTGGTTTAATTAATTATTAAACTCATTGATTATTAAGCAGAAAGTACCTTGATTCTCTAAATGGGTGGAATTGTTTCTCTTTATCTAGCCTTCTTTAGTTTTCATTTGAATAATTCTATTGAATTAGTGTTCTGGCTCATTGTGGAAATGAGGAGGCGTCAGAAACATTAATAACAGGTAACCCCCCAACAGTAATTTAAAGAGTGTTGATTATACACCTGTCATCTGGTGCATCTGAACGTGCTTTCTCTCCTGTAAGTCTCACGATGACTGACAAGTTTGGTACTATTACAGTGCTCATTTTATAAATAAGAATACTTAGCCATATTAAGTGACCTGTCCAGTGTTTCACCTTGGTCAAGTGACTTCAAACCCAGGCAGTCTAAACCCAAGCCTTGACTCCTAACTGCCACCTTACATGATTTTTAGGAAATAGTATTCAAAAAGTAGCCATAAAAGAAAATAGTGAAAAATGAAGGTAGAACTTTCAAAGATGAAGAGAACTTATGCCATTCATTCATGTGGAAAAGTGATGGAAGGAAAACATAATAACCAACAAATATGTAAAAATATGTAATGAGATTGCTAAGGGGAAAGCTATCAATCATTCTCACCGGGAAAAATGAAAAGAAATGAGCTTTTAGTACCACAGAAATACGGTGAAGTAGCAGACATGACTCATGGATGATAAAATATCAGAGCTGAAAAGAACATCCTCAGATACAGACCCACTGTTTTTCAAAAGGGGAGATTGAAACTCGAAGAGGAAAGGTGACATTTCCAGTGTAACTTTTTTTTTCTTTTGACTGTGCTGTGTTGCTTACGGGATCTTAGTTCCCCAACCAGGGATTGAACCTGTGCCCCCTGCAGTGAAAGCACAGAGCCCTAACTACTGGACCACCAGGGAGTTCCCCAAAGTTGCAGATGAAGTGCCATGCTGGAACTTGAAACTGGTTCTTCAGGAACTCAGTCCCAAATGTGTACCACTCTAAAATCTTATAATTATTAGTGTAAAGGACTTATGGGACCAATGTGTTTGTATACATCCATGGGTGTGTGTTTATACACTTGTCTGAACTATCGATTAAAAATGATAACAGTTGGCAATGCCAGAGCCAAAGATGTGTTTGTGGAGGCAATGGAAGATATGAATAAATAGTGGTGGCAAATGCAGTTTGAACTTGAATGTTGAAATGTAGATCCTAAAGAAAGAGTTGAATGAAGTTTCTTACATGAATAACCGTGTATCAAACACATATAGGAAATTACTTAACAAAACAGCACTCTTTTTTCCTTCCTTTATTCTTTGACATGTCATTTCCCATAGTTAAGGAACCAATATATAAAAAGAAAAAAAGTCAGTTTAGAATATTTCATTCAGTGATCTCATGCTCCTTACTACAGTCTTTGCATTTTTGCTAAGATTTTACAAAATCTTTAAGATCACTTTTTCGTTTTATAAAATATATATTTTTTTCCCTCAGAAACTCCTGTTTCTCCCCAGTTTTTAGAATCTGGATGTGCTTTGAGGAGCCTGGCTGACATGCCATTGAGGATGTTAGTGACTGATTCGAAAGCCATGTGAGAAATAGATTCCGCTTCAGCACATTGCATCTTTCACTGTGTTCTGCAACCTAGCATCCCTGGGGGAGTCTTGACTTCTTAACAGGTTTCCTACTTAGCCCAACATATGCCTCATGTGAGACTTGACGCCTCAGTGGAGCAGTCTTCCAATTATATCCAGAAACATCCTTTGATATCAGGGGCTTGCCTTTGCACATGCCTCAGACATTGCTTTTAGTATTATTTTTTGAAAGGAGAAATGTAATTTTCCTTATGTTTTCTCTCCTTTTGTTTTCACTCCTTATGTTTTCTCTCATCTCTTCCATTAGTTTATAATATCCATATAACACAAAACACTGTTAAGAATATGAGCGTCAACAAAATATTTTCAAATGATAACTTTAATCTCATATCTGTACTGGGAAAATAATTGTAAAGAAGCATTTTAAGAGGATGGAACTTTATTTTTCCAAGCCACATAAAAGAGTTCATTTGAACTGCTTAAATAGAAAGTATTACGGCTAATTTGATCCTAAGAGAAATACCATTTGAGAATATCATTTATAAGGGGTTTAAAATAAGTGAGATGCTTTTTGCAGGGTTTTGCAAGTTTTCTGTAAGCAATAAGAATGTCTTATACTGTTGCTACAATCCAGTTTCTAGTCTTTTTAATTTGAGTGCCTGCCGTTCAGGAATATTTGGGGAGCAGAAATTTAAATTACTTCAGAGTCAGCACACTGTCATGCCTGGACCATGGAGTCCCACTGCCTGTGTTCAATTCCAGTTAAGCTTTTTTTCCCAATTATGCATCCTTGGAGAAGTGCTTTTAACTCTGTAAACTTCAGTTTGTTATTTGTAAAATGGATGTATATTTTACATATACATAGGATTATGTATATTACATATATTACAAATACATATATTTCAGCTATGTTTATTTATTTGGGAGACTAAATAATGTATGAAGAGGAACTGAGGAGCCTCTTCATGAAAGTGAAAAAGGAGAGTGAAAAAAGCTGGCTTAAAACTCAACATTCAAAAAACTAAGATCATGGCATCCAGTCCCATCACTTCATGGCAAATAGATGAGGAAATAATGGAACAGTGACAGACTTTTTTTTTCTTCGGCTCCAAAATCACTACAGATGGTGACTGCAGCCATGAAATTAAAAGACGCTCTTTGGAAGAAAAGCTATGATCAACCTGGACATCAAGCAGAGACATTACTTTACCAACAGAGGTCCGTCTAGTCAAAGCTATGTTTTTTCCAGTAGTCATCTATAGACATGAGAATTGGACCATAAAGAAGGCTGAGCGCTGAACAATTGATGCTTTTGATTTGTGGTGTTGAAGAAGAAGAGTCCCTTGGACTGCAAGGAGATCAAACCAGTCAATCCTAAGGAAAATCCGTCCTGAATATTCATTGAAAGGACTGACTCTGAAGGTGAAGCTCCAATACTTTGGCCACTTGATGTGAAGAACTGACTCACTGGAAAGGACCCTGTTGCTGGGAAAGACTGAAGACAGGAGGAGAAGGGGACAACAGAGGATGAGATGGTCGGATGGCATCACTGACTCGATGGACATGAGTTTGAGCAAGCTCTGGGAATTGGTAATGGACAGGGAAGCCTGGCGTGCTTCTTGTCCTAGGAGTCAGACACGACTGAGAGACTGAACTGAACTAAACTGAAATGATGTATGTAAAGTATCTGATGCAGAGTAACAAGAGAGCTTAGGAAAACTGAATGGGTAATATCTAGTTATCAGATGATTAATAATCAGTATCTGACACTAAAATGATGATCCATCCCACCTAGAAGATCACCTAGGTGACCACGTGTCACTTGAGTGCCTCCCCCTTTGGGAGTTTATGGCTGGGAGTGGGATTATGGCTAATTTGCTTGAAGTGCTTATTTCAAGTGGATTGTTGGAAGAAAGTTATTGACATATGCCCATGGTTCATCATGAATAATTCCCCACCCACATGTTAACTTCCATCTTAGACATTTCCAGCTGCTTTCAGATGAGGATCAGAAGATTCTACTGTACACAAGCACTGAGGATCCGTTTTCTAATGTAAACTCATCCTGTTAAGGGCCAGATCATAAATGCTTAAGGCTTTTTATGCTAGGTAGTCATTGTCACAGCTACTTTGCTTTTGTAGTGCAAACATAGGCACTGGTTATATTTGCAAGAAAAGCTGAATTTTAGTCCAACTTTATTTGCAAAAGCAGGGAGCAGCACAGAATTGGCTTGCAGATCCTAGTTGGCCACCGTCCCGCCCCCCCATGCCCCCCACCCCCCACCCCCGGCACCGCCCGCCACACACACACACTCTAGGGACTTACATAAGGAAAGAGGGGTGAGGGTTACAATGAAGAAAAAGTGAGATCATACATTAGGTGAATGTAAGATGAAGACCAGCAGAAACTTTGAGCCCCAACAAGTGAAAAGGGTTTTATGAGAATGCACTGTATTGTCTCCCTAAGCTTTTAATAGGCATTGTTGGGAATATAAAAATAAAGATATTTGAGACACAGTATGTGTTTCTTAGAGGTTACAATTGACTTGGGGCAAATTTAGCAGAGACCAGTAGCTAGTTAGTGGCAGTGACCTCCAGTATTACCTGCTTAAATTTCTTGCCATTGTCTAAGTGAAGATGGAGGCAGGATTTCTAACTCTAGTGATAAACACTGGAGGAAATCAATTAGCTTTATTCTGAAGAGCTCAATATGTTCTCTCAGCATTATTTAATTTACCTTTTTTATATTGTTTTGAACTGGGAGACCAAGTCAGAAAAATACAGAGTCTGTATACATGAGACAAATTCCAAAGAGATGGGTAAAGTAGAGATAAATTCAAAATTTGAACCCATGGAAGTTTTCATACCAGTTCAAAGCTATTCTTTCCACATATGCTTACTCTCTTAATAGCATTTGCATTTTTCAGTCATTTACAAAGTTACTCTTGGGGCTGAGAAAAGCTTGTTCTAAGAACCACAGAATCTTGTACAATATTATACTTATCTTTGCAACTAGCATCCAATCATACTCAAACAGTAGGAAAAAATAAATCATTTTCCATAAGTGTTTGTTTAATGTCCATTTTCAAGTACATGATTACTTTACTAAGACACTGCTAAGTCTGGGTCTGATGAATTGCTACCAAGTTTTCTCCTGAGAAGTGCTTGAAAGTGTTTTATAACCTAAGCATCTTCTGTAAACAATTAAACACCAATTTATGCTTTTACTCTTCATAATTTCTTAATATGTTACCAAAAAATCTAACAGTAAAATAACATGTACTCCTCCAAAATAGGCAATGCATTTCCTTTCTATAGCTCAACACACATATAGAGCCTGCATTGCATAAATTATTTTGAAAGAGAATTAATATCAAGATTTTAATTGTTGCCAAATATCTTTAATTACATAGCTATATTGTTCAAATATGTCTAATGTGTTAAACACATCATCTGGTATTAATTATTTAAAGTGGATAGTTCAGCTAATTTTTTTCAAATTTTAATATTTACTCATTAATAAGGTTGACCTTTTGAGGAATATTTGTCTCTGCATTTAACGAAGTAACCATTAGCAATAAGTTTAATTGGAAAGTTTTCATGAAACATAACTCTAAAATTGTAGGAAAATGTCAACACTTTAGAATAAGTGGCTAATCATTTTAATTCTCTTGGTATTCACTGCAGTATCATTAATCATGATAGAGGTATTTGATTCTAATATGGATGTAATATCTAATTCTGTAGAGATTCAGCTGTAATTTAGTAAGAATTACTGTCCACTTATTATAAACTGATGCCAAAAACCCTAATGCAATTATTTTAATGCATTTTGGTCACATTATACAATAGGATTCAAGTTTGTGGATGTTGCAAAAAAACTTTAGATGGATGTATTTGATTAAAAACACATTACGTTGGAAAGTTTTGTACTTGAGGTGTTTATGCTGGTATTTCAGAAAGCGCTTCTCATTCCATTTTTGGAATAGTTCTAATTTACTTCACTGCTTCTCTTGGATTTTCTTCTGTGTATGGGCTTTGGGGAAAGCAAATTGTTGCATGTTCTAAACACATGCAACTTTTGAAGAGGGTACTTTTCATGTGCCCTGCCAGCATGGAGCTTGTTCCCTGGGACAAGAAAGCGTCAGCTGTTTTCCTGGGTAACAGGGTTCACCCAGATGTAGAAGATGCACATGTTAGGAAACAGGGATCTCCAACAACTCTAGCTCTGATAGGTCCTCTGAGGAGTTAACGCCAGTCACCATGTGCTTCACAGCATGTGTTCTTTTAATCTTCATTTCATAGCACATTGCCAGTCACCGAGGGCAAAAGGTGGCTTTGTGGTTCTGCTGTGCCTCTGTGCGGTCAGACGTGTGTAGTCAAACTGTGAAGGAGGGATTGATTATTATTACGTTCTTTGTGGTTTTGGCCCCCTCTGTCTTAAGAGAGAGTTCCCACACCATTGTAACCACTCACCAAATGAATTCCCATTTTCCTTCTCTTTTATCAAATCCTGTTCCCAGTGAAGGATTTGATAATCAAGTAAGAGAGGAAGTGTGATCAGGTAGCCAGGTATATTTGCATCACTACCATTGACTAGAAAAAAGTGCACAATGTGAGAGTTGTAAGTTAACTTTTATTTGGCGATAAAAGGAGGGAAAAAAAGCATCTCAGCTCTGAGGAGCTGCTTCAAGGAGGGAAGGTCAGTATTACATATGATTTTAGTGAAGGAGAGAATGTACAATCAAGTACATATTTTGGCAGAAGCTTGGTGCTAATCACAGGAAGGTTGCTGTTGGTCAAGAGGAGCAGATATCTCCAGTTATGATTTTAGTGATTTTCTAGATATGAGAAGATGGATGAGTTTGGGCTCATAAATGTCCCGAAATCTTTTAACTCTCTGAAGCCTGGTTCTGCCAGTTTTTCCCAAGGCACCGAGCATCTCATCCCTGATCTCCAGCTGGAACTGCTTTCGGGGTGTGTTGAAGGTCAGCAGCTGAGTGGCTACTAACCTAATACTTGTAGAGGCAGCTGGCAAGTGACCGTTTTTATCTGATGCTACAGAAGTGAAAGTGAAAGTAGCTCAGTTGTGTCTGACTCTTTGCAGCCCCATGGACTACACAGTCCATGGAATTCTCCAGGCCAGAATACTGGAGTGGGTAGCCTTTCCCTTCTCCAGGGGATCTTCCCAATCCAGGAATCAAACGGGGTCTCCTGCATTGCAGGCGGATTCTTTACCAGCTGAGGCACAAGGGAAGCCCAAGAATACTGGAGTGGGTAGCCTATCCCTTCTCCAAGATTCTTTACCAACTGAGCTATGAGGGAAGTCCGTGCTACAGAAGAAAAGAGTTTATATCAGGGAGACAAGTATAATCTGCCACATATAAATACTGTTCAGGAAGAGTCTATGTCTCTGCCTTAACACACATTTAGTAATTTACTTCTTAATAAACACGTTCTAGATATCAATTAACATAAGCCCCCCAGCTATCAACCGTGATAGCAGTATCAATATTAACTCTGATATTGGCACTGGGATGGATAACCCTGTGCGTTGTGCATGGAGCAGGGCATCTTTCTGTATTCTCATCTGTTGAAACTATGTCACCTCCTAGGCTGGGGCATCCTCCCACTGCTACCCCCAGCACTTACGTGACATCTACTCATGGATCATTAACTCAACTTATATTCATTTAACTATTCCACAAATAGGAAGATCTATCTTAGAATAGTCACCTACAATATAATATTAAAATTCAAGTCAGAATGGCTTATAGGGTGTCAGGAATCTTGCATCAGATTTGCCAACACTTTTTGAATTTTAAATTGGTTCATATTAGGGTGGCTGCATCTTGAGTCCTGGGTAACTATTTTTACTATAATGGAATTCTAGAAATATATGAATCAAGGAATATAGGATAGCATTATACACTGATAGTAGAGCATAAATTGGTAGTCACTGTAGCAGGTAATTTTGCAACATCTGCTAAATGTAAAGTGCACCTGTCCTACAACTAAACAGTCTTGCTGTCTGGTACTCACTCCTCAGTGACACCTCCCACCGTGTACACAAACGGGCACATGAAAAAGGAGTTCTAGCAGCTTCATGGGAGAAGGCAATGGCAACCCACTCTAGTACTCTTGCCTGGAAAAGCCCATGGACAGAGGAGCCCGGTAGGCTGCAGTCCATGGGGTCGCTAAGAGTTGGGCACGACTGAGCGACTTCACTTTCACTTCACTTCCATGCATTGGAGAAGGAAATGGCAACCCACTCCAGTGTTCTTGCCTGGAGAATCCCAAGGATAGGGGAGCCTGGTGGGCTGCCGTCTATGGGGTCGCACAGAGTCGGACACGACTGAAGCGACTTAGCAGCAGCAGCAGCAGCAGCTTCATGTGTAGCATTGAGCATCATGAAATTGCTGATTTTTGACCAATTTTGACTTATAAAAGTGGGATTTTCATACGGTTCAATTTAATAAAGACAAAAATGTTCATCAGCAGGAAAATGGATAAGTAAACTTTAATATTTATAATTTATCCATTTATGTATGATGTATCCACTCATGATATATCTATTAAAATGTCGTCTATTATTATAACAAACTATTTTATTATTGAACCTCATGAAATGGTTAATATTTTACCAACTTTGACATAGAAATGGTACTTTCATATGGTTCAATTTAATAACATGAAAAACAATGTTCATCAGTGTAAGAATGAACTGCAATCATCATGATTTGTCTATTACAATGTTATTTATTATTGCATAGCAAATTACCATATTCATTAGTGACTGAGTATTTCTCACAACTCTTTGGACTGTCTAGGCTTAGCTGAGTGGTTCTTCTGTTCTACGTACAGTCTTTTCAGTATTACATGGGGCTTGTGGGGCCCTAATTTCTCTCCTTGTCTCTCTCTCCCTCCCCATCTCCATACTCCCTTCCTTCTTTCACCTGTTTCATGACCCCTCACTTTTGTGGTTTACTTTGAACTTTTATTCATGCAGTTTGGATCCCAGAAGGGTGAAAGCTTCAGGGTCTCTCAAGACCTGAACTCAGAATTTCTAGAACATTATCTCCAGTAAATTTTATCAAACACATCATAAGGCCAGACCGGATTCAAAGAGAAGGGAAAGAGCAAAGTGCTAGATCTGAACAGTCATGGCAGGAATTGGTAAGTAGCCATTTTAGGCAATTTTGTACCACACATACGGTGAAAGATGGTAGAGAAGTTCAAAAGAATGAATTAATATGCTTAGATTTATAACACATATTCTCGAATAAAAAATAAACCACACAGTGGCATGTGGTATCAGTTTTCTGCTACCGTGTAATCAATTACCACAAATTTTGTGGCTCAAAACAAAACCCATTTACTTAGGTGTTGGTCTTAGCTGGGTTCTCTTCTTAGAGTCTCCCAAGACTGAAATCAAGTTGGAGGCAGACTGGACTCTTACCTAGAGGCTCTGGAGAAGAATTGGCATCTGAGCTTATACAAGTGGTTGGCAGGATTCAGTTCCTTGCAGATATAGAATGAGGTCCCACTTCCTTGCTGGCTTCAGTGGAGGTGACTTTCAGCTTCTAGTGGCCATCGACATTCCTCAGCATGTGACTGTTCCATTTTCAAAGCCACAAATGGTACATCAAATTAATTTCATGCTTTGTATCTTTCTGACTTCCCTTTGGCTACTACCTAGAGAAAACTATGCTTTTAAAGGGCGTGTGTGATTAGATTAAACCCACTTGAATAATCTCTCTTAATTAACTCTAAGTCAATTCATTAGTAACCTTAATTATATTTTCCAAATTCCTTTTGCCACATAACAGAATCAGAGTATGATACTTCATCATATTCATAGTTCTGGGGAATAGACAGGAAATTTTAGGGGAGCATTTTACAGTTCTGCTTATCACACTGTAAACACACAGATAGCACCCTTGACAATACCTAATGCATGTGAATACACATAGAGAGGTATCTGAAATGATGTTATTAAATTAGCAACAGTAGTTACCTCTGGGGAGTAGACAAAATTTGGAAGGCAGGTGGTATATATTTAGTTTTAATAGGAATGCTTTAATTTTTTAACAAGGAAATTTTGTTCCTGCATTAATGTAATTATAAAGTAAAATGTCTTAAAAAAATTTGAGGGATCAAACAGTCGCCTCTGTGACTCTCTAGAACTAACTCTGCCAGCACCGATACACATGGTATCCTTGGCCGTCTCTCTGCAACCATCTTCCGTTACATGATTGCCCCAGGATTGACCTACTGTCATTGTGCCAATCTAATTCATTATAGTCTTGTCCAGGGCGAATATTTACCAGTCCATGCCTTTACAGCCACAAAGTTATTATACTATTAAAACATTTTCATGTTGGTAGGCAAATTGTCCCTGCCCCAAGCTCTCTTGAGTGTCCTGCAACTAAATGAGATGTCCTCACATCCTAAGACTTGGAACACCCTGCCATTCCCTGAGATGCTCAGACCACCTGCAGTCCAGGTAGTAAATGGCTAAAAAGAAAGGGAACGTGAAAGTGTTTGTCAGTCATGTCCAACTCTTTGTGACCCCATGAACAGGAGCCTGACAGGTTCTTCTGTCCATGGAATTTTCCAGGCAAGAATACTGGAGTGGGTAGCCGTTCCCTTCTCCAGGGGATCTTCCCAACTGAGGCACGGAACCCCGGTCTCTATTTTTTACAGTCTGAGCCACCAGGGAAGTAAATGGCTAACACTTAGTAAGCAGGGCTCCCCCGCCCACACCAGGCTCCATATTGTGATGATCACTGTGTGCCTGGTCTCAATTTTAGAAGTGTGGATTCATAAGGTAGCACCCCTCAGGTGCATCTGTACCCTTTCCTCTATCAGACTGTACAGGAACAGGAACTATAGCTGTTTTCTTTGCAAACTTCACAGTAACTGGTTTGTGTTCTGCTTACTCTGAGTAGCTGTACCAGAAACCACTGCAGAGAAATGTATACACCCTCTCCTCTACCATTTAGAAGGAAGAGAGCATGTCCTGCGTCTCCATTATAAATCAACTTTGTACATTAGATAGGGAGAAGACGTTGAGCATGTTTCTAGATGTCAAGATGTGTAACTATTAAACACTTTATAAACAGATGGGTGTGTTTCCCTGTCTCCACAGTAAGGAACATAATGTTTTACTGACTTTGAGCTTCACTCAGAAATCATTTGCTGGATGCCAAGCTTCCTAAATAGTAACTTGGACAAGTTCAGGTGAGTGAAATTGGTGTTCAGGCATTGCAATTTCAAAATGGAATGCTTTTTGTATTTAAAGGTATTCCAAGAAGTCACACTCCTGAATTATCTGCAAGGGAAAGAAGAAATAAGGTCCTCCGTCATGTAGTGTTAGTTGCTCAGTCGTGTCCGACTCTTTGTGACCCCATGGACTGTAGCCTGCCAGACTCCTCTGTCTGTGGACTTCTCCAGGCAAGAATAGTGGAGTGGGTTGCCATTTTTTATCCAAGGTCCTCTGTACACATTATCAGTTTTAGTTATATCATAGTTACCACATAGGGCTTTTTTTAAAATTAAGCGATGATTTCTCTTTAGCCTCCACTAAAGCCAGTATTAACAATAGTAAGGGCTAATATTTATTGAGCAATTTTCATGTCCTAGGTACTGTCCTAAGCATTTTGCATGCAGCAAGAACTCAATGAGGAAAGGATGATTATTATTTTTTGACAGATGAAGAAATTAAGGCACAGGGCTCTTAAGTATATTAACCAAGGTCATGGAACTTCTACTACATGAGACAGGAACAGCAGTAAAAAAAAACCCTCTGGCACCTGGGCCTCTCTGTTCAGTACTTTCTCAGATCACACTAGTGTACAGTCTGTTCCCAGAGCTGAGTCCCCCAATTCCCATAATTCTGGGTTTGCATCTTATTATCCAATGTCTGGAAGCAGATGCTAGTAATGGAGTTATTAATACTATGACAATACCCAGTGAGGTGACTCTGTAAAATATACAGGCAAAACTATAAAATATACCAGTGGTTACTGGCTCTACTAGTTTTCCAACCCTGCCAAAAAAAAAAAACAAGTTACCACAGACTACTTTAAGGGTGGCATAGAGCAAGCAAAATTTATTCTCTCACAGTTTAAGAAGGTAAAAGTCTGAAATTTAGGTATCAGCAGGGTTGTGTTGGAGAAGGACATGGCAACCCACTCCAGTACTCTTGCCTGGAAAATCCCATGGACAGAGGGGCCTGGTGGGCTGCAGTCCATGAGGTCGCTAAGAGTCGGACACGACTGGGCGACTTCACTTTCACTTTTCTCTTCCATGCATTGGAGCAGGAAATGGCAACTCACTCCAGCATTCTTGCCTGGAGACAGAGGACAGAGGAGCTGGTGGGCTGCCGTCTATGGGGTCACACAGAGTCAAACACGACTGAATCGACTTAGCAGCAGCAGCAGGGTTGTGTTTCTTCAAAAGGCTCCAAGGAAGAATCCTTCCTCGTTTTTTTCCTAGCTTCTGGGGATTGCTAGCAGTCCTTTGGCATGTCTTGACCCATAGATGCAACTCTCCAGTGTCTGCCTCTCCAGCCATCTTTTCTATGTGTATCTCCTCTGAGTCCTCTGGGTTCCCATGTGTTCACGTCTCCCTCTCTTTTTCATTTTTTATTGAAGTATAGTTGATTTATAATGTTATATTAGTTTCTGGTGTACAATAAAATGATTAAGATAAAACGCACACATATATATGTATAGTCTTTTTCATAGTCTTTTCTATTCTGGTTTATTATAGGATATTGAATGTATTAATAGTTCCTGTATTAATAGTGCTATATAGTGGGACCTCATTGTTTATCTCCCTTTTTAGAAGGACACCAATCACTGGATTTCAGGCCCACCCAAATTCACTGTGACCTCATTTTAATATGACTACAGCTATGAAGATCTTATTTCCCAATAAGGTCACATTCATCTGTTCTGCATGGGTGTGAATTTTTATGGGCACACAATTCAACCTACAAAACTGGCCATGAGCTAATTGTATTCAAACATTGAATCAGAGATTGGGATGATTAGACACCTGAAATAAGACATTTTAAATACAGTATGTATAAGAATCTATTCCTTAAAATACTTCTTTATTCTGGAAAAACACATGTTGCTGCTGCTGTGAACCCTAATGACAAGGGCTTTTTAAAATTTTAATCAGAACATCTGTAAATAGTTGTATACAAATATTCACTCGTAAAATACTTATAAATACATTTCTCTACACTGGGCATCATGCCAGGCTGTAGAAAAAATAGTGGTGATGAAATATACCCAAAAGTTCTTCTCTCAGGGAACTTGTGCTCTTGTGAGGAAACCAGTATTTGCCAGAGAATCATAGGCATGAATGTTTAGCTTGAAAAGGAGGTGGATGCTCTGCAGAATGGAAAACAGTTCTATGCCAACTTATTTAAAGAATATAAATGTTTCCAGCGGGAAGAAAATCTTGCACTGAGATTCATCACCTAAAGGGAATGGGGAGGTGGGGGGAGGTGCTGAGTGGAGTGTTCAAAAGAGAGAAATTCATTTTGTTGTTTCTCCCTAGTGTCCAGCCTTGTCTGGGGAATACAAAAGCCTTAGAGAAAAATAAACACAGAGACAAAGTAATTGTGTATTAAACTTCTGCCCTGGCTGGTGACTGACTCACCTGGTATATTAATTTCCTTTGGTTACTGTAACAAATTAACACAGACTTGGTATCTTAAAACAACAGAAGGTTATACAGTTGTGTAGGTCAGAAATTCAAAATCAAGGTATGCACAGGGCTGTCCTTCCTTCTGCTCCATAGGGGAAAATCTGCTATTTGCCCCTTCCAGCTTCTGGCTGCCAACAATCTCTGGCTCGTGGCCACAGCCCTTCAACCTCAGCCTCCATGGTCACATTGCCTCGTCCTTTTCTTTGTGTTTTCTCTTCTTTGTATCAAACCAGTCTTTCTTTTATAAGCACACTTGCTATTGGATTTAGGGCCCACCTGAATAAGCTAGGATGATCTGTTTCAGTATCTTTAACCTCATCACAGCCACAAAGCATGTTTTGTTTTGTTTTGTTCTCCCCCAAAATAAGCTGACATTCACAGGGTTCTAGAGATTTGATTTAGATATCTTTTCCACTCTACCATTCCTGGGGTCACTGATAGCAAGCATGTTGAACACAGCTTAGAAGATTCAAAGCACTAGGGGAGAACTAGAAGACAGAAAAAGAAAGCATCCTAAAAAGCCGTGATTTTGATTAGGAAAGTACTGCCCATTAAGTGATCTTTTGTGGGGGTTGTGTTTTTATCCCTGTTATCATAGGTGGTGTTGTTCAGTTGCTCAGTTGTGTCCAACTCTTTGCGACCCAATGGACTACAGCATGCCAGGCTTCCCTGTCCTTGACTATTTCCCTGAGCTTCTTCAAACTCACGTGCATTGAGTCAGTGATGCCGTCCAATCATCTCATCTCCTGTCACCCCCTTCTGCTCTTGCCCTCAATCTTTTCCAGCCTCAGAGTCTTTTTCAATTAGTCAGCTCTTCGCATCAGGTGGCAAAGTATTGGAGCTTCAGCTTCAGCATCAGTCCTTCCAATGAATATTCTGGGTTGATTTCCTTTAGGATTGACTGGTTTGATCTCCTTGCTGTCCAAGGGACTCTCAAGAATTTTCTCCAGCACCACAGTTCGAAGGCATCAATTCTTCGGCACTCAGCCTTTTATTATTGTCCAGCTCTCACATCCATACATGACTACTGGAAAAACCATAGCTTTGACAATGCAGACCTTTGTAGTGCTATTGGCTTTTAACATATAGGAGTCAGGAAAGCTCAGTGTCCTTTAACATGCAATCAAGATTCCCAAACAAAGAAATGCCCCTGGTTCTGCCGGACATTTGTGGTCATACAGACAATAGAGATAAATGCCTGGAACCAGACTCCGTCTTATGTATACACAGAATATGCTTTTGCCTGCTTTCCCAAAGTGCATCTGTTTTGTACAATAAGGGTACTTTATTTTATTTAAAACTTAAGTTTTTCACCATTTTGGTAAGCTGTCACACACAGGATCATTTGTACCATTGAGTTAATAAGTAAACACTCCTGCTTTTAACCATCAATCTACAGTTATAGTTGCCATATACAAATATGTAATAGCGAAGATGAGTGACTTTGATTAAGATCCTTAAAATCAAACATTATAAAATTAGTGGAGAAGTGAAACTCAATAGACCTCACTGAATTTTATTATTAATGCTTAATTTAGAATATTTCTGCCTTTATGCACACACTCACAAAAAAAATCATTTATATATAAATGCATTGCATTTGTATGTGTGTACATGTGAGTATGTGAATAAGAAACCTGTAGGTTATAAAACTTCTTAACCATGTTAAGAAACCTGTAGGTTATAAAACTTCCGTATTAAAAATATTGACTTTCCTGCATTTTTCATCTTATTCTGATTCTATCTTAAGAGGTCAACACAGTTGTTTTTCAGCCTCTGGAATTATTCTTTCACTTTCACATTCATCCTTTATTTTTCATGACCTGTGGAAGAGTGTGCGGTCCAAAGTGTTTTAAGCTAAAGATGAAATGCATGCTTCAGCAGGTGGTGGAATTTTAGGATAAGAGACATTTTCCATGGTATTTATCAACCGTGTTGCATGTCATTACTCGAAGGAAAGTGTTGACACTTCACTTGTAAATAAGGCTCAGGTCATTTGTGAGAATATCAGACTTCTCCATCATACATGTCTCCATTTTGGCAGTCTGTAATTTGTCTCTGCAGGTTCTCTCTAATTAAAGCTGTTTCCTTCTATTTATCATGTATAAATAAGTATGATCTGTTATTATTTAAGCAAACTTTAGTTTTTATTTTAGCATCAACTTCTGTTCTTTAACATTCTTGTACTTCTTCTATGGAACTTAATTTTTTTGTTTGTTTCTTTAAATCCAAAATTACCCATTATAATTATAGGTAGGTGCAAGTTTCTGCTTAATTCAATATGTATTCTAAGATACCCTTTCTCAGTACATATTATTTTATTCCAAACAACTTCCCTTTTATTTCTTTGTTAGGGCATCATATTGATTTTTTTTTTAAAATAATGTTGTAGGAAAGTTATATTATCTGTTAATTTTATTTCAGGATAGTAAAGGGAGCATTGCATAACATTTGTTATAAAATGGAACATTGCATCTGATAGGGTTGAAAACTGTTACTGTAAATAATATGTGTATTAAGCAAAAAGCAGAAGCAGTGGTCTCTCTGGGGTGGTGAAAGGAGGTGGAGGGGTGAGGAAGGTGAGAAGAGAATCAAGAGAAGGTGATAGATGTGGGGAGTATGTGTAGACTGGCTTTCTAGGGGAGAGAGACCTCAAGCTTCTTTTAAAAAGAAGAGACGGTCTTGGGTAGAAAAGAGCACTTCTGCTCCATGTTTGAGGGGCAGATGAGGCAAGGCTGGAAGACAGAAGAATGAGGACTAAATGCCCATAAGATTTTTGCAGAATTGTGAGTGGTGTGATTTATAGGCAGATTACATTGTGTTCATGTCTCCATGAGTCAGAGTTGACATCACTTTGATACAGTTACCAAGAAGGTAGTATAGGATCTGCTGCTGCTGCTGCTGCTGCTGCTGCTGCTGCTGCTGCTAAGTCGCTTCAGTCGTGTCCGACTCTAGGCGACCCCATAGGTGGCAGCCCACCAGGCTCCCCTGTCCCTGGGATTCTCCAGGCAAGAACACTGGAGTGGGTTGCCATTTCCTTCTCCAATGCAGGAGAGTGAAAAGTGAAAGTGAAGTCGCTCAGTCATGTCCGACTCTTCGAGACCCATGGACTGCATGCAGCCCACCAGGCTCCTCCCCCCGTGGGATTTTCCAGGCAAGAGTACTGGAGTGGGGTGCCATTGCCTTCTCCAGTATAGGATCTAGCAACAGGCTATGTTTAGGTTCTGTGCTATAAGCATGGATTATAATTATCTTCATTTCAGGCTGCATATATGGAATTCTAGAAATCAAGGACTTAATGTTTCCATAGCAGATCAAGACAAAGGATCTATTGTTAACCTTTGTCTTGGGGAAGAAAAATAAGGAAGCAAGACTTTCACTCAAACAAATGAATAGAACTGGGCTTTTGACGGTGAAATGGCAATGAAGGGTGGGTGTGCTTAAGGGAGATTATGGTGAAGAAAAAGCCCTTGTCATATCTGTCCCGATTTCTGAACATACATTTATTTGTTTGTTAAATTCAATGGTATCTGTCTCAGAATGGCAATTCCATGAAAAAAAGGACCATGTCTGTTTTATTAAAAATATGTACAAACCCCACAGTGCCCAAAACAGAGTAGTTGCTCAATTAATATTTGTTGGCAGAAAGAATGAAGGAATGATTTGGCTAGGAGTTCTTGAACATCTACATTAAACATCTGTGTAGTACCATTCTGTATTTTAATGATCTTCTGTTGCTGAAGAATTATTAATGTGGAAAATAATGAGATTAGTTTTAGTCGTGTGGTATTTCCATTGTATAATGTTGGCAGAGCTATTAATAGCCAAGATGTGCATCAAGTTCCAGTGTCAAAATAAATAGCTAGCCCGTTACCAAGCATCAATGTTTAGGGGAAATAGCCAAGCAAAATGTTTGTGTAGCAGAGCTTTCCATCCTCTAAGAATACAGATTAGATCATTAAGAAGCAACACATTTCATCCACTTACCAGTGTTTGCATACAGTGAAGTCTATTAATTGAATGAGTTTGTAGAACACTGATATACCATCTCACTCCATCAGAGGGTTACTTCTGTTTTTATCAATAAATTCTGCCTTTAATCCCGAGAATTGATTGAAAAGAGAAATAGCAATTTTTTTTTAAGACTGTTCTTCTTGGTCTTTGAATTTCTCTGTCACTGGTTTTATAAATTTCACTAGTAACTGAGTTTAGTTATAAAATGCCCCACGAGGCCACACATTAGATCTGAACTCATTTACAAGAGTAAATGAAAGTAAATAGGTAAGAAAGTTCCAGCAGTTTCTCTTGATATCAGAAGAAAAGTCAGAAGAAACTGGACATCAGATAAAACAGCCGTTTGTTCATTCAGACTTTTAATTAAACTCAGAGATTAATAGATCTCAGAATGAGCTGTTTTAACAAATTATGCAGCTGAGAATTCTCCTTGGTTCTACCTTTTATGCTCTCTGTTCTTGAAAAGTCACTTTCTATTTTTTTTTTTTTTTCCCTAATGTAATCAAGTGACATGATAATACTCTTAACTCATAAATAAATTCCTATATCACAGATATGCTTGGAAACACAAAACATTCACGTCTAGAATCATGTCAGAGCTCTTTCTTTCTCCTCATGCTCCCAGTTCAGTTCAGTTCAGTTCAGTCGCTCAGTTGTGTCCAACTCCTTGCGACCCCATGAATCGCAGCACGCCAGGCCTCCCTGTCCATCACCAACTCCTGGAGTTCACTCAGACTCATGTCCATCGAGTCAGTGATGCCATCCAGCCATCTCATCCTCTGACGTCCCCTTATCCTCCTGCCCCCAATCCCTCCCAGCATCAGAGTCTTTTCCAATGAGTCAACTCTTCGCATTAGGTGGCCAAAATGCTGGAGTTTCAGCTTTAGCATCATTCCTTCCAAAGAAATCCTAGGGCTGATCTCCTTTAGAATGGACTGGTTGGATCTCCTTGCAGTCCAAGGGACTCTCGAGAGTCTTCTCCAACACCACAGTTCAAAAGAATCAATTCTTTGGCGATCAGCTTTCTTCACAGTCCAACTGTCACATCCATACATGACCACTGGAAAAACCATAGCCTTGACTAGACGAACCTTTGTTGGCAAAGTAATGTCTCTGCTTTTGAATATGCTATCTAGGTTGGTCATAACTTTTCTTCCAAGGAGTAAGCGTCTTTTAATTGCATGGCTGCAGTCACCATCCGCAGTGATTTTGGAGCCCAAAAAAAAAAGTCTGCTCCTCATGCTCCCAACTCTTCCACAAACCCAGTTTCCTTTTTAGAAATCACTGCCCAGGCTGACATATACATAATAAGTTGATTATTATTTAAAGTTATTATTACTTTAAATAATCAACTTATTATTATAAGTTGATTATTATTATTATCAGATTTTTTCCATATGTATTCTTACATTATGGAAAAAATGTGATCTCTTTGTTATTTTTGAGAAAGACTTAAGAAAAACAAGGTAAAGAATGGATTTCAAATTATTTCAATGTAGTATTTCACTTGACTTCAAAAGAAAAAATAGAATAGATCTGGGCATCAAATAAAAAGAGTTTGTTTATTCAAATGCTCTCTTCACTAGAAGTATTTCAAGTACTAAGAGTTTCTCTTGACACTGTATACCCAATGAGTGGGCATCACCTAGCATGTTAGGGGCCTCAGGAAGGGACAAAGAAAGGTCCAGTTGACTGTAGGAGACCTTCTACTATAGCTCCTGCAACTGCAGATAAAGACCCTGAATCAGGGCTGTGAAGTCATTGATCTAAAGTTACACAGAAGTGACAGTTCTCTAACTAGAAACGGAAAAAAGGCTCTGGTAGCAGGTGTTGCTTGTTTAGTCACTTGGGAGTTTGTGTGTTTCCTGGTTGATTGTTATCTGTAGTGTATGTTGGGGACACTCATTACTGATGGAGTACCACTCCTGGGTTCTTCTGCCCTCCCTCATGTTCTTCTCCAAAAGAAACAAAGGGGGCGATGTCTGCTTGATTCTCATTTGGGGTTTGTTTAGTCTAGTCCTCCCTCCGTCTAAGATGAAGTAGGGGTCCTGCCCCTATAGGGGAGGACTACAGCTGTTCAACGATGGGTTGGTTGTTGTTCAAGTCGCTTAGTCATATCTGACTCTTTGTGACCCCATGGACTGTAACACACCAGGCTCCTCCATCCTTCATATATATATATATATATATATATATTATTTTCAAATTCTTTTCTCTTATAGGTCATTACAAAATATTGAGTACACTAGGCCCTTGTTGGTTATATGTTTTATGTATAGCAGTGTGTGTATGTTAATCCCAAACTCCTGGTTTATCCTTCCACCTCCATTTCTCCGTTAATATGACATTCAAGGTCATTCCCTGGAATGCGGTACTTCCCTTACCACTTCACTCTCCGCACTTCTTTTTCTTTTATGCAGTGACCCGGGGTCACATGCAGTTTCCCAAACGTGCTATATTCTGCAGGCTTCCATGTATTATTAAATGTGGCTCCCTCTGCCAGGGAGGCCGTTTCCAGTCTCTGGGCTCAGGAACTCCTATTCATCCTTCAAATATCATAGCAAATGTCACCTCCACTTAAACATGTCTGACTCCTTCAGACAGTTACACAAAATTCTCTAAACTCATAGAAATTGTTCGTGTATATATATGTATATTTATGTATACATTTACATATATACATACATACATACATATATATCTTGGTCAGTCATAGAAAACATTAGAAAAGACCCTGATGCTGGGAAAGATTGAGGGCACGAGAAGGGAATGACAGAGGATGAGACGGTTGGATGGCATCACCAACTCAGTGGACATGAGTTTGAGTAAGCTCTGGGAGATGGTGAAGGACAGGGACGCCTGGAGTGCTGTAGTCCATGGGGTTGCAAAGAGTTGGACACAACTGAGTGACTGAACAGCAACAACATTTGAATCAGTAGACTTTTAATAAAGAATATCCATCTGCCCTCACCAATGTATGTGTAAATCATTCAATCTATTGAGGGCCCAGAAGAACAAAAAATGGAGGAAGGGTGAATTCACTCTCTTCCTGACCTGGGATGCCCATGTTCTTATACTCTTGGACATAGGAGCTCCTAGTTTCTGACCTTTGATCTCTTATACCAGCAGCACCCCCTACCAGCTTCTTAGGCCTTCAGACTCAGACTCAGACTGAATTGTAACACTGGCTTTCCTGGTTGTTCAGCTTGCAGATGACAAATGGTGGGACTTATTGACCTCTGAAACCATATGAGCTGATTTCTATAATTAATCGCCTGTAATATATATTGTTGTTGTTTTTGTTCAGTCACTTAGTGGTGTCTGACTCTTTACAACCCCATGGCCTCCAGCATGCCAGACTTCTCTGTTCTTCACCATCTCCCAGAGTTTGCTCAAACTCATGTCCATTGAGTTAATGATGCCATCCAACCATCTTATCCTCTGTTGTCCCCTTCTCTTCCTGCCGTCAATTTTTCCCAGCATCAGGGTCTTTGCCAATGAGTCAGCTCTTCCCATCAGGTGGCCAGAGTATTGGAGCTTCAGCTTCAGCATCAGTCTTTCTAGTCAATATTCATGGTTGATTTCCTTTTGGTTATGTTTTCCTGGAGAACTATGACTCCAGGAAAATACAGTGTGAATTTTTTTCCCTGTCTTATATGCTAGTGATCATAAAAAGAAAGTCCTGTCATCCTCTTGTAAGAGAATCTGAGCAATTATCAAGTAGTTTTTTAAAACATTGATGACTGGGCTTTCTTAACACAGGATCAATGAGACACAAAACCTGGAAGTGTTCTGAAACAGCCCTCAAGATGCTCTCTTTTCTCAGCTCTACAACCTCTGCAGCAACTCTGCTGATCCCCATCTGCCTTTCTTGGTTTCTGGTGAGGAACCAGTGGCCCCAGAGCAGGATACAGCATAAAAAGGATAACTCAGTGCACCCAAGCTCATATAAATATTGCAGCGTTTTAAATTTTCATAAACTATAATCTGTAATGGCTCCCATAGCACCAACTATTTTCTCTCCACCACATATCATGCATTTTTAACTGTCTATAATTATACAATTAAACAGTAGGCTATTGAAGCTCACAGGGCCATTATCTCAAAATGTTTCGACTTGACAACCAGCACCAGGGAGAGTTCTTGGCTGGGGGATGGTGGGTCTGTTCACCCAGGTGCCCAGAGCAGGAGAGCCCTACTCTCAGGAGTAGAACTCTTAATTGAACTTGAACATGGCAGAAGGGAATAGGAAAGATGGAAGCCCCAGCACCAGACCGGGAGTGGGAGGAGATGGAGAGAGTGAACTGGGCACCTTTTCTCCATCCCCATCATCCCTACCAGGAAATGTTCTTTCCATGAAAAAGCTCCAGAGATGTCCTGCTTTGGCACACTTGGTATGCTATGATACTTTCTATTAAAAGTCTTCAGTCTTCTGCTTGTGGCTTCTGTGATTCAAATCTGCATCAGGGTGTCTTATTTTAACACATCACATAGGTCAGATATGGGCTTTCCTGGTGGCTCAGTGGTAAAGAATCGCCTGCGAAGTAGGGGACTCAGGTTTGATCCCTGAGTCAGGAAGATGCCTGGAGAAAAAAATGACAACCCGCTCCAGTATTCTTGCCTGTGAAATCCTATGGACAGAGGATTCTGGAGGGCTACAGTCTATTGGGTCACAAAAGAGTCAGACACGATTTGCGACTAAACAACAATAATAGGTCAGTTGTCTGTGAACATCTGAACAGTGTGTGCTGAGAATAACACCTACACTATTTTATATCGGGAATCAGAAACTCGATGCATTCATTCAGTAACCCGTCCTTCATTTAAAACTGCTATGAAACCTTTTCTCTAAAAAATTTCTCCTGAAAGGTCATCACCTTACCCCTGTGCTTTCACATACAAAGCATTGATAAAGAAAATAGATTTAGTGTTATATTCATCTCTGCTTACCCATACCATGTAAGAGTGTGCTCTGCAGTGAAGATTTGTTGATTAATAATGACCATACTGTAAATATATCTTTCTTTGCAAATTTTAAAAGACATTTGGAGTCTCAAAATTTATAAACAACAAAACTAGAGGACTTAGTTTTACAATGAAATCTGTGTTAGCCTGGATCAAAGGGAATAGAAGATAAGCAGATACTCTATTTTTGGCATATTCAGAAAAATGCAGTGTTAAACAGGGAGCTTTGACAAATGGTAAGTGATGAGATCAGTTTGCCTGTTCTTTTGTATTTTGGTGTATTGTATTCAAATCCTATTTTTCTCCAGTCTTTCTAATGTTTCAGTGCAGTTTTGCATTCATATTCAGATTACTGGAGAAATAAACTATCTGTTAGATTTGGAAAAGGGGATGAAAATTGGACATCATGAACTATAGGGAAGGACTGTATAATAAAAATTTACTTCATAAAAGTATTCTTTGCTTAAGTAAAAGGTATATTCTGGGTTCCTTTAACAGAAAATGTATGCCTTTGACATATAATATGGGTAAAATAGGTTTTACTTTCAGACCCTACGGTAGAATAGGTTTTCTAATATACTCTCCACCTGCATTCTGGACAGAGTCCCTCCTCATGGCTCCCTGCTGTGCATCCCACTTCTCTGCTTTTTTTGTGATGCTGCTGATTCCAGAACATTCTTCTCTTCTGCTTTCCTGCCCCAAGATCTTCTTCATTCACCATCTAACTCAAGTTCTGCCTCTAAGTGATATTTTTGCCTTTGTTTTCCCCGATCCCAGCTCTTCTCTCCCTCTTCTGAAATCCTTTAGTACTTTTATCTTTCTTCCAGTACTGTCTCCAAATGTGGAAATGTTTTTTTAATTCTAATTTTTATATATCTTTTTGTCTCCATGAGTATATTTTAAGTTCCTTGAGACTAGATAGCATGTCCCACAGTGTTCAGTAAATGCTTGCTAACTGATTTTTTGTCATGGGTGTACCATTAGTTTCTATCATTGAATATTATTCAGCCATAAAAAAGAACAAAACTTTGCCACAGGCAGCAATATTGGTAGACTTGGAGGGCATTATGCTAAGTGAAATAAGTCAGACAGAGAGAGACAGCTACTGTATGTATGTATCTAAAAAATAAACAAAGTACTGAATGTAACAAAGGAGAAGGAGACTCACAGATATAAACTAGTGGCTGACAGTGGGGTGGGCCAGTGAGGGGCCATATAGGGGTGGGAAGTAGGAGGTATGTATTATTGGGTCTAAGATAGGCTCAAGGATGTATTGTACAACATGAGGAATATAGCTAATATGTTGTAATAATTGTAAAATAATCTCTGAAAATTGTATAAAAATAAAAAATTAAAAACAACAACAAAACATAAAACATCAAATGCTCAGTTAGAAATTTATAGAAGGGTTTAACATTTCCTGTAGCCTTCCCAGATGACATTAATGATAAAGAACCTGTCTGCCAGTGCAGGAGAGATAAGAGACCTGGGTTCAGTCCCTGGGTCAGGAAGATCCCCTGGAGGCGGAAATGGCAACCGACTCCATTATTTTTGCCTGGAGAATCCCATGGACAGAGAAACCTGTGGACTTGAGTCCATAGGGTTGCAGGAGTCAAATAGGACTGAAGTGACTTAGCACACACATTTCCTGTAAAGCAGAGGTCCCCAACCACTGGGTTTCGGACTGGTACTTGCTATTAGATCAGCAGAGGCATTAGATTAGAAATAAATGTAATGTGTTTGAATCATTCCCAAACCATCTCCTCCCAACCCCTGGTCCATGGAAAAATTGTGTTGGGGACCACTTCTATAAAAGGGTCAACTAGTAACTATTTTAGGCTTTACAGACCTTACTAATCTGTTGCAACTACCGAGCTTTGCAATGGTAGCACAGAAGCAGTTGTAGGTAATATGTAAGCCCGTGGGTGTGGCTGTGCTCCAATCAGATTTTATTTACAAAACAGACAGCAGGTGGGAGTTTGGCAGGCCCTGATTTAAGGCGAACAAACACCTCTCTTATAGAATACTCCTTTTGATTTTAGGGTAACTAATGTAGAGAGGACACTATAAATCATATAGGACATCTTTCACATTCACAAGTTCCAGGAAAGAACATCTTGTCAGTTTCTCTGAAATGTTCCAAAACCCCCAGTAATGTTCTGTTGGTTACTCAGAATGTGAAAATCAACTGATGACTTTTGTTTGTTTTTTTAAATTAATATTTATTCTGGGCACACTCACACGGCTGTCAAGAGTATAAATTGTTCTAGCATTTCCAGAAGCACTTTGATATTTTATATCACAAATATATTCATAGTCTTGTATCTGCTAATTCTCTTCTGGAAACTATGCTGAAGAAATCATTAATTCTTTCAATCTATAATTGTTGTTGTTGTTCAGTCGCTCAGTTGTGTCTGTCTCTTTATGATCCCAAGGATTGCAGCATGCCAGGCTTCCCTGTCCTTCACCATCTACCTGAGCTTGCTCAAACTCATGTCCATTGAATCAGTGATGCCACCTAACCTCTCTGTCATCCCCTTCTCCTCCTGCCTTCAGTCTTTCCCAGAATCAGGGTCTTTGCTAATGAGTCTGCTGTTCACATCAGGAGGCCAAAGTATTAGAAGTTTCAGTGTCAGTCCTTCCAATGAATATTCAGGGTTGATTTCCTTTAGGATTGACTGGTTTAATCTCCTTGCAGTCCAAGGGGCTCTCAAGAATCTTCTCCAACATTGCAGTTCAAAAGCATCAAATCTTTGGTGCTCAGCCTTCTCTATGGTCCAGCTCTCACATTCGTACATGACTACTGGAAAAACCATAGCTTTGACTATATGGACCTTTGTTTGCAAAGTAATTTCTCTGCTTTTTAATACACATATTTTTATATTTACAGAATGCCTACAATGTGGCAGGTACTTTGCTAGGTATTGCATCATTGTGGAAGTGAACCAGAATTGAGCTATCAGTTGTTAATTACAAGATTGTTTGCCAGAAATAAAAATCAGTACCAAGTCTTATATCCAACAATCGGGAGAGGTAAGCTCTGCTATACCCTATGATGGATTATTTTACAAACATTATAGATCATATTATAGAAGAATTTTAATTGCATGGAAAGATTCAAATACTCATAAGAAGTGGAAAAGAGGTTAAATGTATTTATAGAAATCTTTTTAAAAATTTTAAAGTATATAAGTAGGCTTAGATGAAAAAATCATGATAATGATAGTCACCAAATATTAACAATGACTTTCTCTTGATAGCGAAGTTCTCAGAGATCTTTCTCATACTTTGTTTCATATTTCATAGTTATTTTTTTAAACATGTATCATTTATCAGAAAGCCAAAAGAAATCTAAAAGATGTTTTTAATTGTACAGAATGGCTAACAATAAAACATGGTATCCACAAA
The DNA here is from genome assembly GCF_027580195.1 of Bos mutus. NCBI lineage: Eukaryota > Metazoa > Chordata > Mammalia > Artiodactyla > Bovidae > Bos > Bos mutus. Next base: position 71,419,500 of record NC_091618.1, on the reverse strand, counting down.
ATGAAGTTTAGAGTGACTTTCTGCTGGGCAAGAATAGAAAATCTTCTTCTGGTTAAATTGTTGCTGAGTTGTGTATGAGATTATAAATGTTCATCTTTATGCAAATGCTTAAATCTTTAAATCAATTCAAATATTTGAATCTTTTTCCATCCACCAACATATTATGTAGAATTGGGTCTTTTTTTTTTTTTCTTTTGACTTACTAAGGGTTAACCAGAAAATCCTTTGTTGCAAACTTTCTCGATCTCCAAGTCCCCTTTGCTGCTGGGGCCCATCCAGTCTTAAGAATATAATTGAATCTCCCTTTGATGATTCAGTGTGTTGCAGGACCTGAGGGCTGTGATGCTGACCATCAGTTATCATTTTATAGGACAAAAGATATAGATGTGGAAGATACAGAATATTGAGCTGAATGTGAAATGATTCTAGGATAGCCTCTGGAAATTGCTTCGCTGAATAAATCCCCAGTGTCAGTGAGTTTTTGTTGTGTGTCTTTTTTCTTCTAAAAGCTTTAGTTCAAGGAAAGACAAAAGAAAGATCCAGCGATTTGAACTTTCTAGATATTAAGAGCCTGCTTACCGCAGATTATTATTCCATGCCTTCCATCTCCTTTTTTCTCATATAAAATAGGAAATGCCTGTTCTTTCTAACCTGTCATCTATGTCTCTCCATGAGTACTGAGTGTTTAACCTTGACTGGAGCAGACCAGAACTGTGTCTTGGGGTCAGGGGGCCCAAAACCTCTCATAGTGTTTTTTTCATCAGCCAAAATCCTTACACAGGTTGAAGTGAACAAACAGCAAAGGCTGTTTACAGGGAAGGGAAGTTGTAAAGGGCTTTCAGTGATCTACATCTGTGTTCAAGGGATATTGTTCTCTAGGGTTCTTTTCTGTCTCCATCTGGTTTGGGTATTAGAATGATGAGTTATGAGTGGGAGAGTGAACACATGAGAGACCCATCTCATCCCCTTTGTCTTCCTGAGGGTCACTGGTCTTTCCGTCTGGCTCACATTGGTTTGAATCTCTTCAGCTCTTAGGATGACCACATTTCTCAACCTCCTCCTCCCCAACTCACCATCTGTCAGCAGAGGCCCTGAGGGAATGGTCCCACCCAGGGCTGACTCTGACAAAGACCAGCAAATTCCTTAAACATTTCAAGCAGCAACTTCTCCATTTATACAATAGTGATAAAACTGAGTTTTTATGAGGAAAGAAAAGAGATAATCCATGTAAGAGATAATCTATGTAACATTCTCACCATGATAGCTGGTATAATAGTAAGTATGTAATAATTATTACCATTACTGTTGTTGTCATCATTAAAGCCCTTTACCATGAGGCATATCTGTTCTTCAATGCATTTGTTAATTATAGAAAATAATTATACCTTTTAAATATAGCAAACCTTATTGTGAAAAATAACTGCAGTGAAAATCTCTTTTCATGTATCAGGTTGAACCATGTAGAACTATCATTTTATAGATCAAAAATGGTCAAATATCAACAATTTCGAATGGTTCAACTTAATATATAGGTATTTACCCATTTACAGGGGATTCCTTAGTGGCTCAGACAATAAAGCCTCTACCTGCAATGTGGGAGACCCATTTAGAGTCCTAGATCTTACCAGTAAATAAGAAAATCTTAAAATAAGATTTTAACAATTTGCTGTTGTTTAGTTGCTAAGTCGTGTCAGACTCTTTTGCATCCCCATGGACTGTAGCCTTCCAGGCTCCTCTGTCCATGAAATTTCCCAGGCAAGAATACTGGAGTGGGTTGCCATTTCCTTCTCCGGGGGATCTTCCTGACCCAGGAATGGAACCCAGGTCTCCTGCATTGCTGGCAGATTCTTTACCCTGTGAGCCACAAGGGAAGCCCCCCAATTTTTCTGGCCACACCATGTGGCATGTAGGACCTTAGTTACCTGCCCAGGAATCAAACCTGCCTCCTCTGTATTGGAGGTATAGCATCTTAACTACTGGACCATGAGGGTTACATTTAGGCATTAGCTTCCCAATTTTCTGTGTACAACCTGGAATTACACATGTGCTGAGACCCTGATTCCCTGAAGCCCTCAGGACCCCAGGAAGCCTCTTCCATATATGCCAGAGTAGAATGCTGATACAGTTGGTACTTTGTGTCTGCATATTCTATTCAAAGGGGTCTTAGAGCCCATTTTCCACAGATATCTTTGTGTACTATATGTATCACAGCTTGAAAGGTTGGAACACGCTGATCATGTTTCCCTAAAGATGATCGAGGAACGTTTCTTGCTGCAAGATAAAATATCTGATAAAGTTCAGGGTCAAATATATGTTTGGGTCAATAAGTGCTCTCTCTAGTCTAAAACAACTCTCTCATTTTATAGCTAAGAAACCTGAACCTAGATGTCATAGTTAGCTGGGGACAGAGTTGGTACCAGCACGTTGGTTTCTTATCTCATTTTTCAGTCCCCTCTCTCCTGCGCAAGCAGTTTAAGAGACTTTGGTGAAGACTGGTTTCTCAAATATAAAAGCATTGCACGGTTAGTGGGAATGTACTGTCCAGGGAGTCAGACCTGGGTTCATGCTCTGCTTCTGCCTCTTACACAAGTCACTATATTCTAGTTTTCATTCTACAGATGAATAAATTAAAGATTCTTCTACAGTGTGCAAAAGCTGATCCAGAGTAGCAGAAACTAAGAGGAAACAACTTGGACAAGGTTTAATAGCTGGTTAGTGGAAAGCTCAGCCTTCAATAGAGCTTTCAGCCCTTGAGCATCTCTGCCCCCCCAACCCCCACCTCCAACCCTCCCCCACCGCCACTTGTGTTTTCTACACCACTGCATTTCAAAGGACATAATTACATTAAGAGAAAACATTCTGTCCCATAGTGTTTTTGTGTTGGCAGGAAATAAAATACTAACAGCAGTTAAATGGTGTGAAGTTTCTTTTTCTGGCTTTTACCAGAAAAGAGATTCTTTCTCAAGAGTCTCCATCTGGAACATGTGAAGTTGTAAAATGACCTTTCATCACCATGTGTATCCAAGCTTCTGCAACAGGGTCTGCAGGCAGAATCCTCATGTGGAGAAGTGAGGATCAGTCGAAAAACACATATTTTTGTTTCTTGTTTTCTGGTCCAAAAAGAAGGGGAATAAACATCCATGGTTAGTTCGATTTGGATTTAGCTCAAATTAAAATTGAAACCCTGAAGATAAAATGATTCTTTAATTTTGAGGAGTGGAATGTCTGTCAGTATATATTCAAACAACTGTGTTTGTAATAATTGCTATATCATTCTGCCTTTCAGAGATATAACAGATATAGCTCTAGTTTTATAAATATGTGAATGGAATTCTTTGTTCTCCATTCTTTTTTCCTTGTTCAGTTCCACTGACTTGAATTACTTTTATAAAATAAGATTCTGCAAACAGCTAATACAAATTTGTGAATTATTGTCTAAATAGTTAGACTGGTCTTTGCCTGCCAATAGTCATTCTTCTCTTTCTTCTCCTTGCTGCTGGTGCTAAGTCACTTCAGTCGTGTCCGACTCTGTGCGACCCCATAGACGGCAGCCCACCAGGTTCCCCCGTCCCTGGGATTCTCCAGGCAAGAACACTGGAGTGGGTAGCTTTCTCTAGGTGATCTTCCCAACCCAGATATTGAACCCAGCTCTCCCACATTGCAGACGGATTCTTTACCAGCTGAGCCACCAGGGAAACCCAAGAATACTGGAGTGGGTAGCCTATCCGTTCTCCAGCAGATCTTCCTGATCCAGGAATCAAACTGGGGTCTCCTGCATTGCAGGTGGATTCTTGACCAACTGAGCTATCAGGAACCTTGAGGGTAGAAGCGATTATATTCTAAAGATTACAAAACAGACCAGTAAAGAAAAAAGCCTGAAACACTGATGATATTGTATACCCACTATCATCCAGGTAGTTCAAACAATATTGGACTGCCTACCTTTTAGGTAAATGCAAAATAATCTCAATTTATATAAACCGTTAATTTGGCTCTCTGTTACAAGCAACTGAACACTCTTCCTAATTAAGACAATAATCATTCAGATAGAGTTGCGATATTAAACTTATAATTTACAGTCAGCTTTTTTCTTTCCCACTATGTAGGGCTGATCATCATGTGGTTATAAAATATGTCATCTAGAAAGTTCATGTTTTGGATTATAAAGTGTATAATGTACATGCATGTTTGGGTGCTAAGTTGCTCAGTTGTATCCAACTTTTTGGGATCCTGTGGACTGTAGCCCACCAGGCTCCTCTGTCCTGGGATTCTCCAGGCAAGAATACCAGAGTATTTGCCATTTCCTACTCCAGGGAACCTTCCCAACCCAGAGATCAAACCCATGTCTCCTGCAGCTCCTGCATTGCAGGCAGATCTTTTACCACTGAGCCATCAGGGAGGCCCATAAAGTACACAGAAGTAAATTAAGAACACTGAATTCTAAAGAGGGGATAATTTTTAAAATTTGCATACATAAATCTACTTTTTAATGTACAGCTTTGTTTTTATGATAAATACATAAAATTATGCAAACATAACCACAATTGAGACATAGGAAAGTTCTGCACTCCAAAAGAGTTATTTTATGCTATCCTTTTGTGGTCATTTGTTTGTATGGCTTTATTTTTCAGACTGTATTCTCTTTTGTTGATCTGTAAGTCTATCTCATTGCCATTGCTGTACTTGCTTATCGTAACTGTTAAAATTAGAAGTAACTCTTTATAGTAACTCTTAAAATTAGGCAGGATGCATTATCCATTATTGCCAATTAAAAAAAAAAATCAGCTGTTCAAATACTTTTCCCTCTATATATAAATTTTAGAATCACCTTATTGATTCTATTCCACTTTTTAGAGTCACTGTAAATTATACTGTTCTTTAAATGTCAGTTTCCAATTGTACATTGCTAATATATAGAAGCACAACTAATTTTTATATATGAGTCTTATTTCTGCAACTTTGTGCTTATTAATTCTAAGGAATTTTTTTTGGTAGATCCTTTGGGATTGTCTACATAAACAATAAGGTTGTCTGAACAAAGATGGTTTTATTTTTTCCAATCTGGATTCGTTCCAATCTGGCCAATAAGGACTCGCCTTATTTCTATGTGAGTTCATTATGATATTTAACAGGGGTGATGAGAACAGTCATCCTTCCTGGTTCCCAGTCTTAGGAAGAAAGCATACAGTTTTACACCACTAAGAATGATGCAACCTGTAGATTTTTGTAGAAGTTCCCGTGTATTCTTAATTTACTGAGAATTTTTATCATTAATAAATATTAATTTTTTCAAATGTCTTTTTATAAAATATGATCCTATGTTTTTATATTTCAGGTGGTTACTATGGTAAATTACTTTGAGTTTTGAATGTTGGATCAGTCTTTCATTTTTGTGATGAACTCCATTTGATTAGAATATATTATCCTTTTTATATATTTCTAGAATACATAATATATATATAAAATATATTCTAGAATGCATTTGCTAATATTTTCTTAAGAATTTTTACATTTGTTTTTGAGTTTTATATTATCTGTAGTTCTATAGTTTCTCTTGTCTGATTTGAACATCAGGTACAATGCTAGCCTCATCAAATAAGATGAAAAATGTTAGCTCTTTTATATTTTTGGGAGAGATTATATGAGAATTAATATTAATTCTTCCTTCACTGTTTGGTATAACTCACCAGTGAAACCACGTTAGTCAAGAGTATTCTATGTTGGAAGGTTTTTAACTACAAATTCAATTCTTTAAATATATATGACTATTCAGGTTGTTTGTGTATCCTTGAATGAATTTTGGTAGTTTGTGTCATTCAAGGAATTGGTTTATTTCATCAAAGTTGATGAATTTATTAAAATATATTTGTTTATAGTATTCCTTTAGAATTATTTTAATAAGTCTGTAGAAATGCTCCCTCTTTTGCTCCTGATATTATTAAATTGCATCTTCTTTCTTCTTCTTTTTTTCTTTCCTTGGTTAGTAAAGACCAAGAGGCTTAATCAATTTTATTGATGCTTTCTGAGAAACATTTTCAGGTTTCCTATGTTTTTCTTTTTCAATTTTATTGATTTCTTCTCTAATTTTTATTATTTCTTTCGGTTTGCTTCAGGTTCAGTTTGTTCTTCCTTTTCAACTTTCTTGTGATAGAAACTTAGATGACTACTTTCGGGACTTTCTTTTGTAGTAATGTAAGTGTTTGATGCTATAGTTCCTGTCTAGAAACCTTTTTATAACTCCATCTCACAAATTTTGATATGTTGTATTTTCATTTTTATTCCATATAAAAGGTTTTCTAATCTTCATTGAAATGACACTCTCTTTGACCCATGGATTACTTAGAAACGTATTGTTCATTTTTAAAGTATTTGGAAATTTTCCAGTTATATTTTTGTAACTAGTTTCTACTTTAGTTTTTGTTATCATCAGAAAACATACTTGTTAGGATTTTAGCTTTTTAAAGTAATTAAAGATTATTTTACAGCCAAGGTATGTGTCATCTTAGTGATTGTTCCATGTATACTTGAGACAAGTATATATTTTACCTTTGTTGGTTAGAGTAGTCTATAAATGCCAACTGGTTGATAGTGATGTTCAGATCTTCTATATCTCAAGGATTTTCTGTTTATCAATTAGAAATGTTGCAGTTTCCAACTATAATTATGAATTTATCTATTTCTCCTTTCTGTTCTATCAGTTCTTGCTTCATGTATTTTAAAGTTTTGTTCTTAGGTACATGTGCATTTAGAATAGTTGTATCTTCTTATGAATTGGTATTGTAATCATTATGTAATATTTCTCTTTATCTCTGGTAGTTTTTCTTGGTCATAAATCTAGATTGTCATATTAAACTCTGTCCATGTTTCTTTTGATTAGTGTTTACACTGTGTTTCTTTTTTACCATTCAGACCTGTCCAGCATTGTGCCAGGCTGACACCCATCTGGGACTTGGGCAGTAATCTATATTCTAGTTTAATTCTCAAAAGTTCTTGGGTAGTAATCTACATTCTAGTTTAATTCTCAAAGCTCTGGAGCAGTAGTCTACATTCTAGTTTAATACACAAAACCCTTGATGTGCTGTTTCAGGATAATTCCAAAAATGTGTATCTTGGGAGTAAGTCAAGCACTTTATACCCAGGACTAGGGAATCCAGCCTTGCAGCTTCTTTTTCTCTGTAATTTACCTCACACTTTCCAGCTTTCTGGGAGTCCCTTTTCCTGGTTTGGGCTACAAAGCTGGATTGTAAGCAATCTACACTATTTCTGCTTTCCACAAATACGTCTACCTTTGTCACAAAATAGAAAGAGAAAAGGGGAAAAAAATCATAAGAATTCTTTCCATACTCTTCTGACCATAGAGAGCTCCTTTTCCAATTCCTCTGGTCAGAAAGAAAGATTTTCTCTTAGAGTTCTAGGTATCAGAATGTTTGCTGCCCCCAGTAGGAGTATATCCTCCCTACCAGTGCTCTACTCAGGACAAGGCAGGGAAATGAAAAGAGAAAAAGGAGAGAGGAGGGGAGGGAAATTTCCATACACACTTCTCACTAACCCACAGAGTCTCCCTTCTTTTTCCCATGGCCTAAAATTAATGTCTTCTCTTGGGTATTTCCTGGTTCATACCTGCTCTACAGTTTGAAAATCTGGTCCATCCTCAAATCTAAGAGAGGGAGGAACAAAGAAACAAATTCACTGCCTTATGAGTCATTCTTTGAGTTCTCACTCTTCTTAAACTATGTGTTACTTTGTAAATTTTCAGAGTTCTCGAATAGTTGAGATATATCTTTTGTTCAGATGTTTTTCATTGTAATCAGCAGAATAGGCAGAATGTGCTTCTTGCATCTTAGAATTAGAAGCCCTACTGGGTTTTTCAGTAAATATGATGAGATTCATTTCTATATTCTTTTTTGATGTTTCTTATGATGATTCAGTTTTTACGATGATTCTTAAAATACCATAGACATAATGGGTTTTGAACATGACTTGATAGTCTAGTTTTTTTCACAAGCAAAAAAATATTACATTTGAAACACCATTGATTGCTATATTAGTTTGCTGTTGGAATGTTTTTAATCATAAGCTGCTTGTAGTCAAGGACATTGTCTGACATTATATCCCATCTCCTAGAACAGTCCTGGTACACAGTTGCTCAATAAATATTTGCAAGTGAATTGAAAATGGCATTTAGCATGCCATAATTAACAACTTGGGTCTTCCCTGATGGCTCAGTGATAAAGAATCTGCCTGCCAATGCAGGAGATGCAGGTTTGAACCCTGTGTCAGGAAGGTCTCCTGGAGAAGGAAATGGCAACCCACTCCAGTATTTTTGCCTGAGAAGTCCCATAGAAAGAGGAGCCTGCTCGGCTACAGTCCATGGGGTCTCAAAAGATCTGAACATGACTTAGCAACTAAACAACAATTAAAAACCTAATAATTTTGAATGGGATTCATGAAAAGCAAAACTGTTTTTAAGGTGTCCATTTATAATAATGACATCATCTTTTCAAGAAAAAAATATATTACTATTGCTCAGTATACCTCCTTGAACTTAAGACTTCAAGTAAAAGCTTGGCTAGGTTATTGACTTGTGGCCAAGTGGAAAAATCACAGACCTGTAATCGCTGGAAGGGACTTGAGCAAACATCCAGTCTCTTCCACTGGGTGTGCCTCTTGGCAAGGGGAGCATCTATCAGTAAATAAGCACACCAAGAAGAAGGTGGTTCTCAAATTGAACCTGCATCAGAATCCCCTGGAGCACCTGCTAAACAGGTTGCTCTATCCCAGAGTTTCTGAATCAGTAGTTCTGGGGTGGTGACAAGTGATTTGTATTTGTAACAGATTCCCACATCATGCTGATGCTGCCGCTCCAGGAGCTGCACTTTGAGGATGACTGTTCTAAAGATGATATTTAGTTGGCACATGTAAAAGCAGGCTAATAATTGACACCAAGCTTGTTTGATGATTCACTTGTCATTCAAAACCTAGATACACTTTTGTAAATGAGTCTCTCATTAAATCCGTAAGATACATCCATATGGAACGTAAGCTCAGGAAAAAATTGCGAACTGTGGATTCAGACAGATTTTGGTTCAAATCTGGGATTCTGCTTTTACTAATTTTGTGTTCTTTGAATCTTCACCTCACTCAATAATGTGTTATTCATGTATATCTAGTACAAAATAGGAGTAACAGTGTTCCCATTTTGTAAGGTTTTCATATGGATTCAGTGAAGGGGCATACTAGTCTAATAAGTGTAGAATCCTCGTACATATCTAGGACTGGACTAGACCCTGGGGGTGGAATGGGTGCTCTCAAGTTGCCTCCAGTGAGGCAAACGGTAGCAGGACATGGTGAAATGGGAGTGGGGGCTCCTGTTCTAGCCTGGAGAGGTCAGGCAATGTTTCCTAGACAAGGTGAGATGTTGGGGAGAAACAGTAAGGGAAGGCAGGAGGGAAAAGGATAGGGGGTTGAGATGAGTCTAGATAAACAAAAGAGCATGGCAACTAACTGAGACCAGGGAGACCATGAAACATGTCAGAAAGGGCCTTGCACAGAGTAACGAAACAATAGCTAACTTTTAATGAGCACTTACCGTGCTCTGCAGTGATATTAATTCATATAATAAACACAAGACCCTGTGACACAGCCTGTGAATGGCAGAGGTGAGCCCTGGAATCGGCAGTCTGGCTCTAAGCATCTGCTTTTACCCACTGTGCCATTCTGTCTTTATATAGGAAGCTCTCAGGAAATGTTAATTCTCTGCTTCCCTCTCCCTTTCAAAGCATATGGTATCCTGAAGGCATTGATACTTTTTTCTGGATTTCAAAACTCAACAAGTGTATCTTTAAGATCATTGGCAAGAAAATTGAATTTTATTTTCTGCTTAAAATACTATTCTATTTTCTGCTTAAAGACTCCAAAAGAATAAGACCCTTCCCGTGGTTCTGTCTTTAGAACATTCTCAGTAAAGCAGAGTACTGCCCAGCTTCATTAACTTTAGCTGGTTTCTATTAAGTGGCATTTGATTGGGAAGGATAGTATAAAGACTGGAAGTTTCTCCTATATGGACATTCCACCAATCCTGGTACATGGGACACTGTAATTTTATTGTAGGTCTTGTTTGCTCTTGCTCTTCCTGTTCCTATTTTACCCTAAGAGTGCCTTCTTTTTCTCAGATTCAGATCTTTTATTCAGTGCTCCCTGCCAATATGATTGATTAACAGTTAAAACTTTCTGGAAATGAATAGTTGTGTTCCTTTGCTTCTTTAGTGCCATCTTTTGTCTCCCTTTTGGAGAAGGAAATGGCAACCCACTCCAGTATTCTTGCCTGGAGAATCCCATGGACAGAGGAGCTTGGTGGGCTACAGTCCACGGGTCGGAAAGAGCTGGACACGACTGAGCAACTTCACTTTCACTTTGTGTCCCTTATGCTAAAAGATATTTCATTAATTTTCTCCAAAGTAATTGATGCATGTGTGAACAACTCTTCTAGAATTATTATTAGCTGGAGTGACCTTTCATGTACATCTAAGCCACTAAATTATTAAGATGAATAAATATTTCTAGGATTGGATACTCCCATAATTTCTGCAAAAATGAGCTATATATATACTTACAGAATATATATTAGGTTGGACAAAAAGTTGAACTTGGAGTTAGAAGGCAGGGATACAGTGGTGAACATTTCTAACTCCTTGGGAGGCTGAGCCTCTCTAGGAAACTGGAACTTAGAAATCAGTCCTTAGGTAGCCTGGAGAGATCATGCAGGAAATTTTTCCTTGTCCTTTTCTCTTGGCTACAGACGGATTGATGTATAGGTGCCTCTCATAGCAAGTGGATACCAAACTTGGTTCCTTGTGACTACCTCTACCTAAAAATTGATCCAGAGTTGGGATGAAAAGAATCTGCTGGTCTAGTGGTCACAGCATATCTCATTAACCATATCATCCCATCTTAATTTACTCTGTCTTTAATTTCCATTCATTATCTTTACATAGTAATTCTCCTCGCAGCCTTGAAAACTAATTGTATTTTTCGTTATGTAAGGAGACAGTGTTCTCATTCTACGTTTTACAAAAGGAAAATCATAAACTGACACTAAAGTGACACTTCATGTTCATCAGCAAACTCCACATGTGATATTAATCTCAGAGTTTACCAAGTTGATTTAACTCTAGTTCTGGTAATTGTCATATATGTGAGGTGATATTAAGTGCATTGCGAAGGTTTCTCTGGCCAAATATGCTTTCCCACATACCTGCCTTAGCTGTTTAAATTTCTGCCATAAATTATAACTTTGGAATACATAATTAAAGATACTTACTGAAAAGCAACTACTAGATTCTGAATGTAGTATATATCTGTTGAATGAATCAATGACATTTATAAATATTTCTGAGTGATTTCTATAATTATTAGGTACTCGGGGTTTGTTCGTCACTTTACTCAGCTAACCTATTATTTTTTATAAGCCTCCTGTGCTTTTTTTCCTTACTGTTTCATTCAGTCACTCACTTTCAACAGCTACCTTGTGTGCTATTCTCATTTTGCCTAGCCGCACCAACCCTACCATCTAATGAGGCAGGGAGGAAACGGCAGACTTTACTCTGATACTGTCCTTTTTTTCATCTTTTAAATGAATCAATAGGAATTAAAGGGAAGTATCTGTCTATAGCTGGGATGGGCAACCCACTAAGTAACAATAGCCATCAATGTCTTAATTTCTATGTTTTCATCATTTGCCTATTAGGGAAGAATTCCTTGGGGGAATGAGAAAATAATTTTGATTGGACAGCAGAGGAAAAATTCTGGGATGTTGCCCATATCAGCATGTTATCTCTTTTAGTGGTGATTTCTAGGCAACTGGGGAACAGAGTTGATTCTGGTGATTCTAAGAGTGATTCTAGTGATTCTAGAGCAGAGTGATTCTAAGCTTCTGAGGAACAGAGTCTCAAAGGGGTTCATGATACCCCCAAGAAGGAAAAGATTTAAGAAAGGAGTTTAGAAAGGTGTTAGAAAAACAACAACAATAACAAAATTTTATTTCCAAGTGCTTTCCATTTTTATATTACTTTCTATCAATACTTAGGCTAGAAAGGATCTGTAGGAAGATCTTAAGGCATCTAATTTTCAAATTCTTCAATGAATCACAAGTACCTCACTATGTAATGTTGGTTCCCTAAATCTCTATCACTTAACTCCTCGGGCTGCAATTTTGTGCCATCCTATCACAGTTTGCATTCTCTATCCAATCCAGTAAGCGAAGGAAAGTGAGAGTCCAGAATTATAAAATTCCTGATTTCAAACTTGGAGTGTAACGATTGCGGAAATCCTTGTTTTTATGTTTAGTTTCATCCCTAACGGGCTTTTAAGTTAACACATGATGCATCATTTTGCTAGTTACAAGTTTGTTAGTTGAATCTTAAGGATAGAATCTTCCCTGGTTATCTATATTCTGAAATCCCTACCTAAGGGTGAAGTTAGTTTCAGACATCTTGGGATACTAGACAGATCACCAGTGAGCAAGCAGACCTAGTGTTATGTTTCAGATGCCTCTGTGGAGCCCACTGTTTCAGGCCTGACCCAGACAGCAGTGACTTGGCTAGAGTCAGATGATTCCTTAAGGAATGATTTTACCTCTTTCCTAATTTTGTTATTGGTTCTTTAGACCCAGAGTTGAGTTATTGTTCTAATAGTCCCAGCTTTGATCAGGGAATCTATCTCTGGTATAGAGTCTGGAAAGAGTCCCTTGATAAGTTTGCCTGGTGTCCTGAAATTGAGCACAGTGGCTTTGTTCATTGCCATGCACTGCCCTTTCTTCATGCCTCCAGTAGTCTACTCAGGCCATCTTATTACTACTACTGTCACTAGAAGAATATAGATGGTATCAGACCATTGATAATCCGAAGAGCATGAGGATTTATATTAGAGCAGTATCTGAGTGACTCTGAGGGGAATCTGTCTTGCTGGTACCAAAGCCTGGTACCTTGTATATCTGAGTGAGCCCTCGGCCTGCAAAGATTCAGGCAGTCCTAAACCCACCTTTGCCATTAGGCTTTATCCTAAGTTGCCTGCTGCACACCTGCTGTGGCTTCTATGATGCTACTCTCCAGACTATCTATGATGTACTGTCCAGACCTTTCCCCTCAGGACTTCCTTTCCTTTCCTCCAGCAACTAGGGGTTTGGATAGAAGATAGATCTCTGCTGAGTCCCTCTCTGGATATCTCCACCAGGTGAAGAACAACATCTTGCCCAAGTTCCTTATTCTTCTCAGGGTCAGGCTTGCATCCAGTGACTACTTCATGAGGGGCATAACAGACTGGGTGCACTCCCCCTGTTCGTAGCAATTCTCTGGGCCCATCCTAGCTCCAGAGTGACTTTCACCCCATCCTCCCTTTACATTTCATTCATGCTAATACTTGTTTCAGAGTCTTATTTTCCAGTGAGACAGTCTGCACCTGCACCAGCCCAGCCTCTCATCCTGTAAAGTAGCCTGGCCCACTCAGGCTGACCCTACCTAGCCTCTTCTCTGGCTGAAACTTGTCCTAACACTCTCAGCTGCTGGGGGGCATTCTTCTTTGCATTCATATGTCACCTCCCTCCTGACTGAGTATTCCCTGGTGCTTGGGCCTCCCGTCCTCTATACTGGATTCCCCAGGCCACCAGCATCTCTTGAAACCACAGGCTAGAGTTAGCCCTCTGGCTCCCTTGCTCAGGTCAGCTCTAAAACCTAATCATTTATGTCCACTCCCATTTGTATTTGTTCGTCATTCCTTTTCTTCATCTCTTCAAAGCTAGATTCCAGCAAACTTCATTCCTAAATAATCCAAATTTTATTTGCCTATTTTCGTGAAGGCAGACTAAGGAACAGTATTTTCTGTCTTAAGCATAGGTTTAGATGACATCAGAATATCTTAGCTGAGATATCTGATAGACTATTGAAGATAGAGAATGAGAGCTTACATGAGAGATGACAAAATCTCAGAATATGGATGGAGAACTTAACTCTTTTAACAAAATGCCAGTGTCACCATTCTGAAAATCCTGTTGAATAGTAGCCATGAAAATGGTATGTAAATTCCTCCATTCTGCTTTAATTTAGGTTATCTGTTCCCTCGGGGTCTCAGGAAAAGTTTTAACTGAAGTAACCGCTAATTCAGATATGGTTTAAAATTAAAACTTGCCACTGTTCCACCTAAATTCAAGTAATCTCTCTGAACAAATCTAGATTCCGCAAGAGTGCTCTGTCACAAGGAGAGGTCTTTAATGTTAAAGAATCTGATTTTAGTATTTCCTTTTCTCTCCCATCCTCTTCACTTCTATACAACCATTGCACAATTTTTTTTGGTCAGATTTGTTATGCTAATGTTTCTGAGACCAGAATACAAATAAGACAGGGTTTTTTCATGTGGGAGGGTAGACAACATTTCCTTTTAATTGCAAGGAAATGAGTTTGGTCTTATTCAGTTTATGGAAAATATAGCACTCAAAATTCCAGTGTTTGCAGTGTTTTTCATAGATGAGTATGTGTATGTAAGTGAACATGTGAGTAAGTGAGAGGGAGGGAAGAAGGGAGGGAGCCAGAGAGAAAGTGTATAGGCCTGAATGGCTTGGAAACACATATAATTTCCCTACTTTGATGGATTATCTTTAATGAGTTGCATTGCCAATATCTAGCTTACAATTCTAATTTATCTGGAGAACCTAGTTTATAGTTTTTGTGATAGATTTGAGTTTAATTGTGGAGTTGTAAGAAGCCTTGTAGACAAAAGAAGACCGTTTTCTGGATAATAAGAAGAGGAGCACTTATTGAAAACACAAAGAAATATGATGACGAGGCTGTTTCAATTGTGGGCTCTTCTAACAAGAATCATAATTTTTAAATAGCTTCTACAGTTTGGTAATTAAGCCTTAAATTTGTCTTTTATCATGTTGATGTAGTAGAGCTCCAGATTTCTCTTGCTTTATTTCTACTAAATTTTCTAGTCATCAATTATGGTTCCTTCCGTTCTAATTATCTTAATAAAGCATATGAGGGAAACACATGCATATGTTAAGTATGTATACAAATGCACATGTGCACACAGATACACACACACGTGAGCCACACATTCCTTAGCCTTTTATATGAACATTTGACATGAAGGGTGAATAGAGGTAGCAGTTCACATTAAGATGAATGAAAAGGACATCAAATCATAGTGTCTATGTAAATTGTGTGTTACATTGTTATAAACAATTTTCCACCAAACATTCATAATTTCATGCAGTATCTCACATGGTTATCTGAATGCAAGTGCAACACCAACCAGTCCTCTCCTGCAGCTCCAGACCTCCTGAGCGCTCCGTGACTTCGCCAAGGTCACCAGACCACCAGATGCACTGACTTTCTGCCAGTAGCCTCTTGCCTGTACTATTCTCCCTGTGAGTTACATTTTTATATCCCTCCTTATGATAAACTTACTTAGGAGAGAGAACAATTTATATTAAAGACGAAAAAAACAAAAATGGCTTTTTCTCACAGCTGTTTTTTTACCACTTGAGCTTTTAGAAAATTACAAGTATGGTTATTAGATTGTGGATTTTTGAGATGTTTCCCTTTTGCTTACTCTGGAGGCTGCAAATGAGAGAACCTTCTTCTCATAACTTTTAGGCAATCAACTCTTTAAACAAGAGGGCAAGACTAAATGACTCTGTTCATAGCTCCGATCACTTTAATCCAGTTTGGCTGTTGGGCACTCTGTAAAAATATTGCTTCCAGAACCTCTTGGAGCTCTCTGATTTTAGTCACATGCTAAGGAGGCTGTTTGTACCAGCATCTCCTCAGATGGACTGGTCCATTTACTTTAATGAACTTTTACGTTCTTGCAGAATTTGAAATAAAATAAACAAATGCTGTGACTGTGCTTACTAAATGGTTATGCTCAGGGAGACAGATTAAAAGACAGACTTCTGTAAACAATATTGTGTTTGGATTATCATCATAGTTATTAGGATTTTCTTTTTCCTTCTAGCATCTGAGTATTCCTTATGCAAAGCGTACCTGTCCCAGAGCAGTGATGGGCAGTATCATTTATTTTCATGTGAGCCATAATTTAAAATTTCATTACTTGCCAAGCTTTCTTTGGCTTTTTCAACATTTTGTAATCATTCTTTGAGTTTATCTCTTCCTTGAAATGGTTTTGCTATAGTAGAAGTAAAACTCCTTAACAGTTTTCCTTAATCTGTTTTTTTCATTTGTGTAATTGTGGGAAAGTGACATTATCTGCTTAGAAGTAACTTTCGTTTTCAGCTCAGCATTCTTTCTGGCACATATGTTGTTAGAAAACCCTTTTAGAAAGACTTTTTCTCATAGGCAAAGCTTTGCTCAAACTAAACGTTACACTTAGTATATCAGGGTGCTTCCCTGGTGGCTCAGACGGTAAGGAATCAGTCTGCAGTGCGAGAGACCTGGATTCAATCACTGGGTTGGGAAGATCCCCTTCAGGAGGGCATGGCAACCCACTCCAGTATTCTTGCCTGGAGAATCCCGATAGATGGAGGAGCCTGGCGGGCTACAGTGTGTGGGGTTGCAAAGAATCAGGCATAACTAAGCACAGCACAACGCAGCAGTGTATTCTTCCCATTGTGATCACTTTTACTTGGGAAGGGGGAAAAGCTTTAAAAGCAACTTTATAAAGCACTGCAAATTTGTTTGCAACCAGTGAAGTTCCCTGATGATGTTTTATAGCTAGCGATGAGAAGCCAGCTAAGATGAAGACTTGAGATAGGGCAGCATCTGTTGATCTCAGCATCTTTTGCCTGTCTTTCCTCGGTTTCCCTATTAAAAAAGAAATGGAATAGGGATCTTGACTCATGAGTCATTGAGGCTGAGTTGGATTTGATGCCTGGTGCCACACAAAGGAGGTTTTCATGGTGTGTGGTCACCATGGACAGTTCCAGAAGGAGGGAGGGGTTTGGTTGGGTACTTCTAGTTCCTGTACTACTTTTAATCTGTCATATAGCAGATCTTAAAGGGTTTTTCCCTCCTCTTACTCTCAAATGTCAGCATTTTCCCCTCACAAAATATATGTTAGGTGGTTTAAGTTTTCCTACTTTTAAACAAATTGAAAACCTATCTTAGGCAGGAGAGTCAAAAGTTGGTAGCAACTTGCTTTGCTCAGGTTTTCTTGGATATGATGGGAGCCACGAGTAGAGAGAAAGATAAGCTGCTGAGGCCTTCCTGGGTATAAGGACAAATGTGAATTAAAATGCTGAAAAGCACCTGAAATTATAGTTGTACATTCTAGAACAAAGAAGCAAGCAATTGATGGGAGGGGGGAAAAAAGTCATGATAGGTTTTCCTTTGTGCTAGTCACAGAGCTCCTCAAATCTTGGTCACATAAAAGCTTTAGAGGAAACTCATATTCAGTTATCAGAAATTGCTTCCCCTTGATTTATGATCTGGTCAGGCTCCTTGGTAAGCTATATGAACTCTCCCGAACAGAAAAAGAGAAACTGCAGATGGATTCGGCACATATAAATGCATGTTGGCAGTGGATATATAACTTCAGACAGTTCAGAGATAATAAATTGAGTTCCCTGTCAATGCCAGCTGAATAAACACATTTGTTGTAAATGATCTGACAATAGCATTATTGATTATAAATCCACAATTTGACATTCGGAATCACATCTCCCATTTTACTCCTAAGGAAGGGAGCGACTTGGTCCTTTTGATAGGGGCGACTTAGCAACATCTCTGGCAACTCAGCTTCTTCCCGCTGTGATTAATTAACCCTGAGTCCCTCTGATGTCTCTCTCAGGGGGATTGCATTAACCTTGCTTTGCTTATCTGGAATAATATGTATGGCTAGTGCCTTTCAACAGGAGCTTGGTTTTGCCTGCCTGTTTTAGTGTTTTCTACTTTGAAGTTAGAGAGAGGAGCACACTCAGGAGAGATCGGACCACTTACTGTGCGTCTGACATATTCAAATCCTTATTCTGTTATTTAGACATAAACATACTGATAAAACAATCTTGTTATTTGTTTCTCCATGTGAGTCAGTTTATGGGTACTTTTTACTGAATCTGCTTTGGTTTTATAAAGGTTTCTATATAAACCTTGTAAGCAATTGAACTATAAAGATTGATCACCAAGAAAATGATTTCACAGAGCATTTTTGTTCATCTAACTTTATAGAACATTAATCTCACCAGAAATAAAATTAAATGTGAACTATCTTTTAAATATATTTTAAAATCTGTAACCCTGCTGTTAAAATGATCTCCAGCCACCCACCAGATCACATACCTAATAAGTACCTCTTGAAAGAGGAGGGGGATGTTTCATTCATTTCTATCTGAAGGATTTGCTTTGTTTTTCATGATGATTGAGTGGATCATTTGAAGGACAGACAAGTGTTTATTTCTTCACAACAATGCTGAATTTTCATATTTCAAGTTGTGCTTTTGTACTTTTCTCTGTGATAACTTAGCCATAACCATTGTCTTGTTCTTTTGAAAATGCTGCTCAGCATCTGTGCTGCAGATCTGCGTAATGCAGTTCAGTGACCCTCCGAACATTGCACCAGATTATTGCCTCGTCTCTCATCTAATGGGAGGTGTGGGGCCAGGCCTCATACAGTGATACCATAACTTTTTTTTTTTTTTAAACCAGAGTTCAAAATAACACCACATGTAAACTTAATTGGGCTTTTTGTCTTGGCCAGAGATGTAGAAGTTGAACATTCAATTTGATTTTAAAGATTTTTCCCCAACCACTATAATTCCTTACAAAACATAGTACCTGAGGTTCTTTTATAACACTTGTTGTTCCATCTCTAAGATTGTTTACCTTTTATCTTTAGTACTTGTCAGAAAAGTTAAGAAAACAGGAGTACAGCAAGACTGAAATGAGTGGCATTGAGTTAAGATATATATTTTTTTTTCACATGAAATGACTGAAGAATCAGTGGGCATGATATAAGAATATGTTGGTTTTCAGTAATGCAGAATGTTTGGAAGACAGAGAAAGATGTTTAGATGGTGAGGGGCTTATCATTGTTTCCTTAAGATGGAATAGCCCTAGCGACCCAGCAGACAACAAGGATTAATTAAATAAAGGCTCAGTCCTATAAGAGAAGTAGGACTTTGATCAATTATGAGCTTTTTTTTTAAAATTTCTATTTATTCCTCTGAGAACTCATATGTCTTTTTCTCCTCTTTCATTTAATTTTCCCTGACATATTCAAAGAAGAGGTTTGATAGTTCCAGTAGACGATGAGTTCCTGTAATTCTGTTCCCTGTCCTTACTTCAAACCTGAGTCCAGAGCCTGGCTTTCTGCTCTTCACCTGGTTCTGTGATTTGGGCAGGATGAGTTACTTCTCTGAACTTCAGTGTCTTAACTATGAAGTGGAGAGAAAAATCTCTCTTAAGAAGGTTTTAAAGATTCCATGAGATATTACTGATGAGTGATTCAAGTATAGTGCTTGACATAGGGCCTAAATACAGTGATTGAATTTGAATCTAATGTGAAATCCAGTTTTTTTACCGTCTATGAATGAAACAAAATTTTTAAAAGACTGAACAGTTTTCTTGAGTATTCTAGCATTTGTGGGCATGGAAACTAGTTTTGCTTTTCTCTTTTCAGTAGCTGTTGCCAATGCAGTTCCTCTGTGTACTGAGTTGTAGCTTTATAGACAAGCATGCGGGAAGTCTCTATAGTATTCTGATGATAGGTTAGTCATCAGGCTTATTATAGTCCCTAAATCCAGCAAGGAGAGCAGAGAGAAGCCTGGATGATGAAGTCACTAGGGGAAGAAAATGGTATGGAAGAAATGATAAGATATTCAGAAGGCTGCTCAAATGCTGCCTCCTAATAAATTGTCAATTCCTCCCAAAGAGAGTGATGTCTTTTTATGCTGATGTGCGTTATGTGCAGAGCTTATATTCCTTACTCCCGTGTGCACGTTTGTCTTCATAGGTCATAAGAAAGGAAAATTGTCTCACGTTTGACATCTCCATTCGATTTTACTACTTTAGCATCTTGATGGCTTTTAAATAAAAATGGGGAAAGGATTATAGTTGGCAGCAAAGTGAATTTCAGGGACAGCTAGAAAATAGGAGGGAAGACAGCCTCTTATATTTTGATTAATCTAGTTCATGAAAACATATCCATAAACATACAGCTATAAAATATATTGACACAGTACACTTTTCCTTTGTGGTGTTTATACATGGTGATATCTGGAATTTTTAATACGCTGTTTTTTTGCTCAGTAGAAACCTGTCACGGTAGGTATATTCTTGGGAACTTTTTCAGGATAACACCTTTCCCTTTGAAATCACCTCTTCCCTAAATGGCCTTCCATGAAAGTTTGATATTTTTGGTCCCCAGAACATACCCACCACCTGCAAGAATTTGTTCATGTGAAATTTTTAGTTATAAAAAAAGTACTTATTATATATGTAAGATATTACAGTCATATCACAACTGTGATTTTTTAAAAAATGCTAAGTGTAATTCACTTAAATAGCTTAAAGTTTAGCTCTTGGGATGGTTTTGTTTTCTTAGTCTAATTGAGGTCTTAGAAAAAATAAATATGCTTTTTTATGCATTTATATAGGGATTGTGGGCAGATTCTTTACCGTCTGCAAAGAATCCGCCTGCAATGAGGGAGACCTGGGTTCAAACCCTGAGTTGGGAAGAGCCCATGGAGAAGGGATCCACTCCAGTATTCTTGCCTGGAAAATCCCATGGACAAAGGAACCTGGCAGGCTACAGTCCATGGTGTCGCAAAGAGTCGGACACAACTGAACGACTTGACTTCACTTCATTTGGGGTTAACTTAATTTGGGTCCTGGGAGGGTGGGGTTCTCTGACTGAAATATCTGTTGGTTATCCTGGAGTCATCAGATTAATTCAGCTGGTTGGACTGGTGAGGGGACTATCCACTTCCTCCCTTATTATCTTATACTTGAGAAGATACATATTTGATCAAAGTAAAACAGCTGTTCCTTATATTCTTCATCTTTGGAGCCACATATTTCTAAGCACACAGATTTTCAAACAAAATTGCCTGAAAGATGTTTCTTTTAAAAAAAGTTATGCTGTTGTCAAATGTGCAAAATCATCTTGTATCTGTAAAAAAAAAAGAACATGGGAAAGATTTCCCGCTTGTCATCAATAGTACACATTTAGTAAATGCTTGTTGACTTGAAGAATAACAGAAGTCCATATGTCTTTATCTACTCTGGTTATATTTAGCACAATTCTCATATCTAGAGCTTTTTAGCATTTGATATGTAATTGGTACAAACCTTCACTGAAAATGAAAAGCAACATGGATAAACACTTTAACGTTTAGCATTTAAGAGAAAACCATATTTTTTTTTTACCAAGCCCTTAATTTACTAAAGAAAGGGACATTTTAGAATTTATCTATCAATAAGTATTATTGATAATTCTCCTTTGTGCCCAGGACGGTATATAATACCATACATAATACAATACTATCCTGGGCGCAATGGAGAGTTAGAAAAGAAGATGGAACTGCATAATAGGGACCATTTGAAACTAATATATGGTAGGTTATCATAAAGAACAGAGTTGCTAGACTAGGGATGATGAGTGTTGGTATTCAGAGAGGAGATGCTGCCTTTGAGGAAGTTGTCATGAAGAGGCTAGAATTGAGCTAGTCACAAAGAGACAGAGGTTCTGGATTGGTATAAGCAAAAAAATAATTTCAAGTGATAATATCACAGATACAGATAAAAGATAGGTACAATAAAAGAATCTACATCATATAGAGAATTCAGCCGTGTAATTCTCCTGTCTAGAACACAGGTTAACACTAGGATTCAAGAGTAACTTGATTAAATATGTAAAACAAGAAAGTAAGGAAAGGAGTGACAGTTGAAGAATGAGTAGAGGAATTTGTTCCTATCTCTCTATCTATCATATAGGGGTCTCTTAATAACTGTTGCAAGTAATCTTAAGAAGAAAGCATTTTCTGTCCCCATAATTAAAGCTCATGGTGAAATGGACACCCTCTAAGGGAAGCAGGCAAACCTCAAGCAGTTTGGCCAGGTGGAAAATTCAGAGATCTCACCAAAAAGAACAGTTATACTTTCAAATCTCTCACCAAAAGGATAGGTGCCGTTGCTGGGAGTTATGTTTTCTTGCAGTGCTGTTAGTGGCTATTTAATGAAATCTAGAGAGACAATGCTCTTGCCTATAAAATTCCATGGACGGAGGAGCCTGGTAGGCTGCAATCCATGGGGTCGCTAGAGTCGGACACGACTGAGCGACTTCACTTTCACTTTTTACTTTCATGCATTGGAGAAGGCAATGGCAACCCACTCCAGTGTTCTTGCCTGGAGAATCCCAGGGATGGGGGAGCCTGGTAGGCTGCCGTCTATAGGATCACACAGAGTCTGTGACTTAGCAGCAGCAGCAGAGAGACAATAACTTATAGATAGACTAAATAATGCAGTAAATGTCACCCAACAGCATTTCATTGTCTGCACACACATCTCAGAGCTTAAATTCACTACAGCCAGTATATCTGTGTTGTTTTATTTTGACATTAACAATTTTTATTTGGATTGATATAAAGTGGCATCATTATTTTTTAAATAGTCTGATATCTTGTAGCATATACTATCCTTGGCCTTTTCAATGTGGCTTTCTACTTGGTTCCATATCTTAAGATAAAAGTGAACTGTTCTACATTATTTGCTGTTATTTCAAACTAGGCCCAACTTTCTGTTTTTTGCCCTTTGAATCTTCTTTCTTGTCTGTTTTCCGCTCTTTTGGTTGGATGACTCATTCAGAGTTTCCTTTCTTGGCTGATTGGACTGCCATTCTCCTTCACCCTTGATCAGTGTCTTCCCTGATGTTAATATCACCTGTGGAGTCTAAAATGGAACTGCCTTCCTCTAACTTGGTCCTTTGTGGTAACACCACTCCTTATTCCTGTATCCCCACTTACTTCTCTGAATTAATAATAGTTGACTTCAGTAAAAGCAATGTTTTATAAATGGACTTCACAGGTACATCTGTGAAGATGATTATAATGCCTCCTACAAAAATGTGTAAATTTAAGATTTTAGGTGAAATGTTTTATTGGGACTGTTCATCAGGTTTTTAATTTTCTAGGATGAAATGAAAGTGATCGTTATAAGGGACTTCCCTGGCAGTCCAGTGGTTAAGACTTCACATTTCCACTGCAGGGGGCACAGATTAGATCCCTGGTCGGGGAACTAAGATTCCACATGCCATGCAGCGTGGCCAAAAAAAAAAGCTCTGGTTAGAGACCAAAGCCTTGCATGCCATACTGTACCAAGTCACTTCAGCTGTGTCCGTCTCTTTGCGACCCTAGGGACAATAGCCTGCCAGGCTTATCTGTCCATGCGATTCTCCAGGCAGGAATACTGCAGTGGGTCACAAGTGCCATTATGTGACTCATTAATTTGATGAATGGTGAATCCTGGTGGTCTGGTAGACATCTAATTCCTGAGCAAATCCCAAATCAGATTTGACAAGAGTGAAAGTATATCATTCTACCTTGTGAAGAGAAGTTTGCTTTTTTAGTTTTGAATTCCTCTCTGAACTATTTCTATTTCCAGCCCCACTACAATCTGCCCATCATCACTGCATTTAGTTCAAAACTCAGATTCCTTGGCCTGTTTGTGAATTCACTCTATCCACCTCCCCCAGGAGGACACTGGTTAACTTAACAGCATGTAAATTCTCAGCATCATGCTCAGTGCTTGAACTGTTCCTTGGAATGTATGTTCACTTCTCACAGCCACCATCTTGGCTTATTCCACTGGTAAGAGGGCTGGCACAAACATTTCATTTATGTGAGGGCTTCCCTGCATACGTCAGCCAGCAATAAACTGCTCCTGTCCATCTCTCATAGCACATCATGCCTTTCTTTAGCCCTTTAGCATATTTTACTTTGTTCTGTGTTTTTTTCTGTATATGTTCTTTCGCCACTGGGGCGGAGATGTAACACGTCATTGAACTACAATATTTTATTGAACAAGGTACGATCTCAGTCAATGTTTGTTGAAGGAATAATTGGTTTTCTGAGTATACATTTTGGAACAAAGCATTTTAGAATTAATGCATGATTAAATACTGCCTGCATTTCCTTGCAAACTTCTTAAATTTTGTACCAGCCTGTGACTTACCTGTGCTGTCTTCCTTTATCTGATAAACGCTACAGGATCATTATATAGGTACTGGCTTATCTATCGTATACTACCTCTATTCACCCATTTACCCTATATAAGTACTTGAATTTGAATTTCTAATGACAATTAATATGAAATTTTAAGGGTAAATTAATACACAGGCTTTTAAAAATAAATTGGCTTGCAAGCTATGTGTTTTATGGAATGCTTTCATAGTATTTGCTTTTGCAGTTTAAATGGATTACTTAAGAATTAGGAGAATGAGGAATTAAAGGATTTACAGTATAGCATAGCAAAGACGTGTTTCCTTAGTAACAAAAACCAAGGTTACATGAAGACACCAGGAAATGGAGCTTGCTTTGAAATCTTACCCTGTAAGCAACTTATACTTGAAAAAATTAAATGGAAATCTGCCAAAGAGTGTAGAAATCATAAGGGAAACAGATTAGACTAGTGCCGATTTACGTGGCTACACATGGCACAATAGGATTTAAAAAGTAAAGAAAGTTAACCTCTAAATTTTAAAGGTCACTTTGCACATTTGTCTAATTAAAAATTTATTTCTATAGTCAAGATTTGTTTCAGAAAGGAAATTTTGACTGTAAAATCAAGAGTATGAAAGTAGGGTTGTGATTAAGCTAGTTGGCAAGTAGGTAGCAAGCACCTTTCTAGAATATGCGTTGACCAAAGCATCTGACTTTTTTTTTTTGAGGATCTTGGATCACTGGACTAGAAATGGCAAATTTCCAGTCAGGAGAAAAATTTCAACTCAAGCAGATAACATGTTGCTTTCTGAACAGTGTTACTTTTGTCATTAGGACTATAGCTCAAAAAAAAAAAAAAAAAAGGAATGAGCTGTTACACCTAGCCACTTTAGAATAAAACCTCTCCTAGGATTGAAGTAGAGAAAGAGCTGTTTACCAGCTAACCCAGTGAAGGCACAGGCAACAGGCAGTTGTTAGTTTAGTTTATCACTCTGAAAATTAAAGCTCTGGTGAATAGGAACTAAAATTTATCTCCAGATTAACGTGCTTTTTTCATCTCCCTCTTTTCTTTTTTCTTCTACATTTTTGTTCTCCCCCTGTCTCTCACTCCCTGTCCCAGGAAGCAAACCAAAAAAACAGTTGTAGTAGTATGATTTTGATCGTATTGCTCCCTGATGTTTAATCATTGCCTTCTTGTGACTTTTCTTCCACTCCTTCAAGGAGGCTTAACATAATTGTACTGAATGTTTCTCATTAATTATTCCTCATTTTAAAGAAGATAACAGATTTTATTTTCTTGTTAATGCTTTTTGCCAGAAACCCTCCATTTTCCAGTTTTTTTGCCCATCCCTTGTCTCCACGTTAACATTCTTTTCTAGAAAGGTAGAAAACCAACCTTTTGTCCCCATGCCCATTGCCCATCATCAAAGAAGAAGCTGACTTGATTTACTGATCCGATTATTTTGTAATTGTTGAAACGGAAAAGCAAGATTTTCTGAGCTTCTGACTTGTGTACCTGGAAATTTCACTTACACTGCTGATGGAAACCAATGATAAATATAATGTTGCAAACTCTCTAAGGGAATGTGCTCATTTGCATAGGAAAATAGCAGTTTTGTTCATCTTTATAACCCTAGATTTCTTGACACATAGTGGGCCTTCAGTGAAGGTATATTGAAAAAATACATGTATGAACTTGGGTATTTCATTTAAACTCTCTAGACCTCACCTTTCTCATCTACACAGTGAGGATGGTGAATGAGGTTAGCAAATGATTTTTAGTTTTCTCATTTTTTCATTCATTAATGTATACTCATCCAGGCAGCAGTCTGCAAATGTGCTCTGAAAGCCTATCATTTTCTCGGTCCCCGTTTTAAACACAGTTAGATTATATCAGGGGGAAGAGAGGACTTAATTCTTTCCTGTATTCAGTTCAGTTCAATTCAGTCGCTCAGTCGTGTCCGACTCTTTGCGACCACATGAATCACAGCACGCCAGGCCTCCCTGTATATCACCGACTCCCGGAGTTCACCCAGACTCACATCCGTTGAGTCATTGATGCCATCAAACCATCTCATCCTCTGTCGTCCCCTTCTCCTCCTGCCCCCAATCCCTCCCAGCATCAGAGTCTTTTCCAATGAGTCAACTCTTTGCATGAGGTGGGCAAAGTACTGGAGTTTCAGCTTTAGCATCATTCCTTCCAAAGAAATCCCAGGGCTGATCTCCTTCAGAATGGACTGGTTGGATCTCCTTGCAGTCCAAGGGACTCTCAAGAGTCTTCTCCAACACCACAGTTCAAAAGCATCAATTCTTCGGCACTCAGCCTTCTTCACAGTCCAACTCTCACATCCATACATGACCACAGGAAAAACCATAGCCTTGTCTAGATGAACCTTTGGTGGCAAAGTAATGTCTCTGCTTTTGAATATGCTATCTAGGTTGGTCATAACTTTCCTTCCAAGGAGTAAGCATCTTTTAATTTCATGGCTGCAGTCACCATCTGCAGTGATTTGGGAGCCCAGAAAAATAAAGTCTGACACTGTTTCCACTGTTTCCCCATCTATTTCCCATGAAGTGATGGGACCAGATGCCATGATCTTTGTTTTCTGAATGTTGAGCTTTAAGCCAACTTTTTCACTCTCTTCTTTTACTTTCATCAACAGGCTTTTTAGTTCCTCTTCACTTTCTGCCATAAGGGTGGTGTCATCTGCATATCTGAGGTTATTGATATTTCTCCCAGCAATCTTGATTCCAGCTTGTGTTTTTTTCCAGCCCAGCGTTTCTCATGATGTACTCTGCATAGAAGTTAAATAAGCAGGGTGACAATATACAGCCTTGACATACTCCCTTTCCTATTTGGAACCAGTCTGTTGTTCCATGTCCAGTTCTAACTCTTGCTTCCTGACCTGCATACAGATTTCTCAAGAGGCAGGTCAGGTGGTCTGGTATTCCCATCTGTTTCAGAATTTTCCACAGTTTATTGTGATCCACACAGTCAAAGGCTTTGGCATAGTCAATAAAGCAGAAATAGATGTTTTTCTGGAACTCTCTTGCTTGTTCCATGATCCAGCAGATGTTGGCAATTTGATCTCTGGTTCCTCTGCCTTTTCTAAAACCAGCTTGGACATCACACTGTGCATTATAATATAGTGGATTAACAACTTTGTCATGGGTTTAATCCATGTGTCTGGTCTCTTCTAATGCTTTGAGTTGCTCAGGGTAAGGACTTACTTCAGATCTGGTTAGGCATGCTATGAGTACTAGCAAAGTACCCGCCCCATGGACCTCAGGCCTTACAGAGTCCAGCACCTGTTCAAATTTTGGCCAGTGTAGTTTGGGAACTATTCCAACTACTTTTGTTTCCCCTTCCCCTCTCTCCTTTAACTAAATGGCTTCATCTGATAAAAGTAATTTCTTAAAACTTTTTTTGGTCATCACTCACCCACCTTGTGTTATATATCAGACAATTATAGGGAAGCCATTTGTCTATAAGTAAGGTTTTTAGGGCTGCTTAATTAAAGAAAAAGAGTGTAATTAGTTAAAGAATAACTTTAACCCCAGATCAGCTGTAGTCTCAGAGGAACATGCAGAGGGAATAATTAGGAAGCTGACTTATTTCTCTACCAAGTCTCAAGTCAGTTTTTTTCAATAGAGAAGTGGAAAACTTCTGATCTTGAATAACCCAGACTCCTGACAAGAGTAACTAAGGAAAAAAAAAAATCCATTAATCTGATTACTTTACCTCTACAGTATTAAAGGATTCAAATTCCCAAGGTTCACTAAAATTTAATGATTCTAATAGTGTTTCCATCTGAGAATCTAAAAGAGTTTCACAAATGTGTGCAGCTGCATATATATTTCAAGGCAAGCACTGTTATTCCTCTTTATTTTTAGTGATAAAACTGAGACAAAGGTTAACAAATATTTTGAACTATCAAAGGCTGTTTGGTGATAAATGTAGCCATCTTTTGTTTAGTTCTCCACTCAAATAATTAACATTTTACAGAACTGGTGGCACCCAGTCCCCCTGAGAATGTATGTATGAATCTTAAGAGAGACAGTTTAATATTAAAAAGTAGAATAATATTCCTGGACTAATGTTTCAGAAAATAAATAGCAGCAGAAAATAAATGTGCTCTGAATTATAATTTTGTACATTTTATATATTCCAGGCTGAATTTAGCTAATGGAGAAAATTTTGTTGTTCCTTCTTTAAATAGATTTAGTACAAAGTGTGTTATCATCTTTGCATGGTTTTCATTTTACAAATAGGAAAGATTACTTTCTATTAGCCAGTAGAATGCAGATTTCAAATGGTTCAAAGATTGTTCATTTATTTATTTCCTACCGAAAAAAACTCCCCCGCATTAAACCATTTCTCTTTTCCTTTACCAGCATACTACTCTTATGCCTTCTTCTGAAAAGAAGCTCTGCTTTCTCCCAGCTTTTTAAAAAATCATTTCCACCCATTGACTCTTCTATATACAATTAATTAATGTGTCTCTACTGAACTCTGATGTTGTAACCAAGACTATGCCAAGTACTATGGGAAGCGTCTAGAAGAGTGACACCCAGGTTGCTTCCTTCAAGTGACTTACACCCCAGTGAAGAGCTGTAAAAAAATCCTTGGAGAAGCTAAACAACCCTGCAGGTGCTAAATTGTCAATTACCAGTAAGAGCCAGGGGTGATCAGAAGAGGTAATGACCAGATCCCCTCAATTCAATGAAATGTATTATCTGTATTTTCTTAGCAGATTTTAGCATATCAGACTGAAATGACAGTTACCTATTGATGACTATTTCCTCCATTCTCTTGAAACTTTGGGGGCCAGTTTATTTATTTATTTTTAATTGAAGAATTGCTTTACAATAGTGCATTGGCTTCTGCCATACACCAACATGAATCAGCCATAAGTATACATATGTCCCCTCCCTCTTGAACCTCCCTCTTACCTCCGACCCCATCCCACCCCTCTAGGTTATCACAGAGCACCAGATGTGAGCTCCCTGTGTCATACAACAAATTCCCACTGGCTATCTCTTTTACATATGGTAATATATATGTTTCAATGCTACTCTCTCAGTTCATCCTACCCTTTCCTTCCCCCACTGTGTCCAAAAGTCAGTTCTCTATGTCTGTGGCTCCATTGCTAGAAGGGCCAGTTTTATATCTGTACAACTTTTGTCTTTGGCACTGGTCCTGGGCATGATGGTGATTCATTGGTGAGGTTGCTTTGAGTCAGACCCTAAAAGATGACCTGGGATTTAGGTTGACTGACCAAAGCATGCTGAAGCCCTGGAGCTCTGGAGCAAAAGCACAAAGCTTGGTGATGGAGCTGAGCAGAATGGGAATCTCCAACAAGGAGGGGAGCGTCCTGGCCAGGGTGCACTGTGTCCATTTATTCCACAGGGAAGTGAAACCAGTTAGTCTTTTCCGTAGCTTACGATCCATGGCCACTGATTGCTTAGGGGCACTGTGTAAAAATCTGTCTGTGGTCAAAATCTACAGGGGTCACTGTGAGAACAAGCTGAAAACAATGAATCTTAAAATTGTTTTAGAAATTTAAAAGTCCTTTTTCGATCTGGGTAGTAATAATGATTATTGTTATTATCCTGTTTCTTGCCAAGTATCTGCAGGAAATGCCAAAATTCCAATAATAGATGAAAACAGATCTGGTTAAATGTGACAGTGAGAGTGTTTTATCACCAGGTGGGATTTTAATTTGCCTAATAAATATGTCCATTCAAGCCTCCTAATATTGCCCAGAGAATTTGTGATATAGGATATTTTATTAATCTTATAAATTAATACACATAGCCTTCATTCACTAATTATTATAATTATCATTATCAAATAAACCAATGATGATGGTTTCTGAAACTTATAGTTTTTGAAGTTAAAACATATTTAGACACTAATCGCCAAAATGTTAGTCACTGTGGACTAGGTAACTAGGTTAACTAGGTTAACCCTTAATTTCAACATTTTTAGCACCACAAACTATATGTATTGTCTGCCTTCTGTATGTCAGGCACGTTAAATTCTTCTTAAAACTCTGTGAGGTAGCTGTTCATGTTTGGATTATTTTAAGAAGGCAGACTCAGAGAGGCTAGAAGACACCCAGATAGAGTTGAGTCAGGTGCCCCCAGGAGTAATACAGCCCCCTTTCCACTGCTACACCGCAGAGCACTTCCTTCTAAACGTGTCTGTGCAAGGGCTGAGGTTTGCCATCCCTTGAGCACTGAGAGCCTCACATTCTGGTGAGGCCCTGGGACTGAGGGCCTCAGTCTTAAATCTTAAAGTAAAAGAGACTTAAACCCATATTGGTAGAGACCTGAATGGGCTTAATCATCCGGTTGTGTCCGACTCCTTGTGATCCTGTGGACTATAGCCCTCCAGGCTCCTCTCTCCATGGGATTTTTCAGGCTAGAATACCAGAGTGGATTGCCCTTTCCTCCTCCAGGGGATCTTCCTGACCCAGTGATCAAACCTGAATGTCCTGGGTCTCCTGCACTGCAGAAGGATTATTTACCCTCTGAGCCATCAGGAAAGCCAGGGATTCTAAGATGTCTGTTTCACCAATATTTTTTCTTTTACATATTTTTATTTTATATTGTACTATATTTCATTTACAGTGTTGTGTTTGTTTCAGGTGTATAGCAAAGTGATGCAGTTATATATATATATATATATATATATATACACATATATATGTATATATATATATTTCAGATTCTTTTCCCATTTAGGTTATTGCAGAATATTAAATAGAATTTCTTGTGCTCTATAATAGGTCTGTTGTTGATTATTTATTTTATATAATGTGTATATGTTAATCCCAATCTCCTAATTTATTCTCCCTCCGAAACCTTCCCCTTTGGTAAACATATGTTAGTTTTCTAAATCTGTGAGTCTGTTCTGTTTTGATGTGGAATCACCAATATTTTTAAATGCATGCACTTTGTGAGAATCTTTTTGTTTATTCTCCAAAGTTCATACAGGCCAAAGTTCTTCTGGCTATTTTTGAATTTGGGAGTTTATTTATATCCTCAACTTTACAAATCCTTTTTTAAAAGTTGTAACAGGCTTTGCCAATGCTGCACACCCCCAAAGAGTAGGATTACTGGTTACTCAGAAAGCTTAGTGTGAGTAAATGGATATTATAATGTAAATCATTTGTAAATACTTACTTCTTGGTCCCTCTTGCATACAAGCTGGCTCGTCTAGTTTAATGAGGTTTTCCTGAAGTGTTTACAAATTTTAAATAATTAAAATTAAATTGAATTGACACCCTTTGTAATTATAACTGCAATTACACCATTATCATCCAGGCAATTGCAAGGGGGTGGGGGTGGGGGCAGAAGCTTTCTTTTGTATTTAAAGTCAAAATAAGTATGTTGAAAAATGATACCTGATATTTTGTAAAGTTTCACATTTCAGTTAACCATGGAAAAAATACTTTGAGAATTCATAATCCAGCACATTTTTAAATGGTCTTTCTCAAACATAACACATATTGGATTCACTTCATAGGAAGGTTTTTAGGGTTCAACATTGATCTTGGCCGCCTTAAGTATTAAAAGCAATGGTTTGGGCACGAGCAGGTACTAGATTTCACAGGAATGCAGTGCAGGGGGCTGCTAAGACTATGTGGGGGGTGTGGGTGTGTGCTGTTGTGTCCAGCTCTCTTCGACCCTATGGAGTATAGCCCACCACGCTCTATACTGAGTGGGTTGTGATTTCCTCCTCCAGGAGATCTTCATGACCCAGGGATCAGCAGGTGGATTCTTTACCACTGAGTCACATGGGAAGTCCACTGAGCCTGTCTACAAAGAAGTTTTTTGAAAAGTGCTTAACAGCGCTGCTTATAACTTAGTCCTTAATAAAGAACTTTGGATGGAAAAAAACGAAGCCTACCCATCACGTTCACATTGCAGGCATGAAAATTAGCCTGGAAGATGAGGGCACAGTACAATTTGCAATCATTGTGGCCCAAAGATAAAGTAACCAGAAACAAATGTAATTGAATTTGCTGAGAACAAGTGCAGGCTATTACACTTTAAGTAGGTCTCTGTGGCCCAAGAGGGGGACAAGGGCAAACCACTCGGACTTTTTTCCTTGGCATGAGTTACTTTGATAAGCTATCCTATTAATTTACTGGGATTGTGGAGATGGAGCCAACAACACAGTTTGGCAATACCAATTGCAACAGAAAGAACAACAAACTCTCTGGACCCTTCATGTTTCTTCCCTTCTGGAGAAAACTCATGCTAATATATCCATTTCCAGAAAGTATTTCTCTTTCTGAAATCGTGTAAATAATTTTCAGTACCTTCCCAGTTGTCCTGTGTAGTTTTTAAACTATTTCTGAGGGCTGGGTAAGTTTTTCTATCTTGAGTGAAGTATAAAAATTCATTGAAGGGTCTCTACTTTCTTTTAAAGAAATTTAAATCTTTAGAAAAATTATTTAAGAAAATATATTCGATTTTTTTCATTTATATATTTTTTAAAATTAAATAATATTTTGGTTCAAAATTGGAGAATGGTATAATAAACACATATTCTCAATAAGCACATTAAGAAATAGAATATTACAAATAGAGTTATGGTCATCTTTGTTTCTCCTACTTTTCATCACAAAGTTAACCTAACCTTAAATTCAGTGCCTATTAGTCCCATTCATACTTTTTACTTTTACTACATATATGTGGATCCCAAGTCCATATATATTACTGCTTTTCATTTACTTTTTTCCATATGAAGAGAATTGCCAAACAACATCAAATACACAAAAGTAATGAAAAGAAATTAACCTGTTATTGGAAATAATATCAACATTTCAGTTCAGTTCAGTTCAGTCACTCAGTCATGTCCGACTCTTTGTGACCCCATGAATCGCAGCACGCCAGGCCTCCCTGTCCATCACCAACTCCCGGAGTTTACTCAAACTCACGTCCATTGAGTCAGTGATGCCATCCAGCCATCTCAACTTCTGTTGTCCCCTTGTCCTCCTGCCCCCAGTCCCTCCCAGCATCAGAGTCTTTTCCAATGCGTCAACTCTTCCCATGAGGTAGCCAACGTACTAGAGTTTCAGCTTTAGCATCAGTCCTTCCAATGAACATTTAGTTCTCCCTAAATCAGTTTATAAATTTAATGCTGCTGCTGCTAAGTCGCTTCAGTCATGTCCGACTCTGTGTGACCCCATAGACGGCAGCCCACCAGGCTCTCCCGTCCCTGGGATTCTCCAGGTAAGAACACTGGAGTGGGTTGCTATTTCCTTCTCCAATGCATGAAAGTGAAAAGTGAAAGTGAAGTCGCTCAGTCATGTCTGACTCTTAGTGACCCCATGGACTGCAGCCTACCAGGCTCCTTCGTCCATGGGATTTTCCAGGCGAGAGTACTGGAGTGGGTTGCCATTGGTTTCTTAGGGATAGACAAATAAATTTAGATACATATACATGTATGTGTTAGTATCCATACTTACATTTTCTAGCTCTGTCTGCAAAAAAAGGCCTAGA
Source organism: Bos mutus (assembly GCF_027580195.1). Lineage (NCBI taxonomy): Eukaryota > Metazoa > Chordata > Mammalia > Artiodactyla > Bovidae > Bos > Bos mutus. The sequence continues at coordinate 71,385,815 of NC_091618.1, read as the reverse complement.
AGCAGTGACACCCTAGAAGCAAGAAACAAATTGATAGCCCAAGTCTTGGTTTCTAAATGCCATTTTATCGTAAAGGGAATCAGGAGCACTTGGGGAAATGGTTGAGTCCAGAACTGATGCTAAGAAAATAGAAAATGAGTCTGAAATGTCCTGTGGTGCCAAAAAGTAAGGCAGTGCTTAAAATCTGATGGGACACATTGAAGGAACAGGAGCCACTTGAAGGAGCTCCTAATGGCAAAATCTGGGACAACTTGAGCAATAAAATAAATGGCAATATTGGATTACAGCCCTCAGAATAAAATTAATATCCATGAACCCATGCTGATATTAAAAATCAAAGATAAATGGCTTTTTGACTAAAACCAACGGTAGCATCTGGTCTTATTAGTTTTCCATTTATAAAACATTATACAAGGCCAGGGACTACTTGAGAAGTCTCTATACCCTCTGATCAATAGTGCTATGACCCTAACCCTTTAAAAATGAAAAAAAAATAGTGTATAATATACTATATAATATTATTATAATATACATTATGTATAATATATAATGGGCTTATATATTATATTATATAATGTATAATATAAAATATGGGCTTCCCTGCTGGCTCAGCGGTAAAGAATCTGCCTGCAATGTCGGAAACACAGGTTCAATGCCTATGTCAGGAAGATCCCCTGGAGGAGGGCATGGCAACCCACTCCAGTATTCTTACCTGGAGAATCCCATGGACAGAGGAGCCTGGTGGGCTAGTCCATGGGGTCGCAAAGAGTCAGACACGACTGAAGTGACTGAGTATGCACACACTGTGTGTTTTCTGCAATTTTCTCTTTTTGATTCACCATTTTATTTGTGAGGTGTATCCATGTTGGTGAAAGTGTTAGTCACTCAGTCATGTCCAGCTCTTTGTGACTCCATGGACTGTAGCCACCAGGCTCCTCTGTCCATGGGATTTTCCAGACAAGAATACTCAAGTGAGTAGTCATTCCCTTCTCCATGGGATCTTCCCAACCAGGGATTGAACCCATGTCTCCTGCATTGCAGGTGGATTCTTTACCTTCTGTGCCACCAATATGCCTGTTTTCTCTACTGTATAGTATTTCATTACATGAATGAATTTTTAATGATTTTTATTTCCTTTGTGGCGCATAAAAAAAATGCTGCTCTGAATTTTCTTTGAGCGTGTGTGCAGGAGCTTCTCTGGGGGCATATAAATAGGTAGGAGTGAAATTTCTGGGTTGTTTGGTATGCTCGTTCTTAACTTTACTAGATCTTGCCAAACTTCTGTCCAGAATTGTGGCACTAATTTACATTCCCACTGGGATACTTTACATTCCCAGAGCTCCTACATCCTGCCAAGTTTTGGGTTTGTCAGGCAATATTTTTGGTCAATTTTATGTTTGTGAAATAATATCCATTGTGGCTTTAATTTCAGTTTACCTGTTACTAATGGAACTGAACATCATTTTACACATTTATGGGCCATTTATATAAAATTTGTCTTCTGCAAAGTTCCTGTTCAGTATTTTGCTTAAATTTCTATTGAGTTGTCTTCTTCTCTTTGATGTATGGAATACCAGTCTTTTTCTGACTATATACATAGCAAATTCCTCTTTTACTCTGTGGCTTACCTTTTCAATTTTTTATTTATGTCCTTTGATAAGCAGAATATTTTATTTCAATGCAGTGATGTTTATCACATTTTTCTTCACTGTTTGCATTTCTAGGTTCCTGCTTAAGGAATGTTTCCTACATCAGATTCATAAAATATTATACTTTAAATATTGATCTTTAGATATGGTATTAGGTAAATGTCTAATTATGGATAAAAAGTTTCCCAGTACCATTAATTGAATAACCTATTTTCTTTCCATGTTAGTCTGCAGTGGAGATTCCCTGGAGAAGGAAATGGCAACCTGTTCCAGTATTCTTGCTAGGAAAATCTCACAAACAGAGGAGCCTGGTGGGCTACAGTCCATGGGGTCACAAAGAGTGGGACGTGACTGAGCACTCATGCATGCAAATAGATATCCATATGGTGGAAAGTGAATCCTGATCCCTACAATCTTGACCCCTGCAGAGACTGCTGCTGCTGCTAAGTCGCTTCAGTCATGTCTGACTCTGTGCGACCCCATAGACGGCAGCCCACCAGGCTTCCCCATCCCTGGGATTCTCCAGGCAAGAACACTGGAGTGGGTTGCTATTTCCTTCTCCAGTGCATGAAAGTGAAAAGTGAAAGTGAAGTCGCTCAGTCATGTCTGACTCTAGCGACCCCGTGGACTGCAGCCTACCAGGCTCCTCCACCCCTGGGATTTTCCAGGCAAAAGTACTGGAGTGGGGTGCCATTGCCTTCTCCGCCTGCAGAGACAGTTCTGTCCAATACCAAATTTTCCTATTTATGTGGATCTGTTTCTGGGCTCTGCCATTAAGCTTTTGAATCCTTAACATTTTTATATATTATTTCAAGCATACTAATAGATATCATTGAATCAGCCTATCATCCAGCCAGTCAAAAAAGCTAGCACAGAATTCTCAATTATGTGCTCAGCATTGAGATGGAAAGAATACAAGAAAATACAGAGGGGAATAAAATATGAGATAATGTCTTTGCCTTCAAAGACAAATAGGAAAAGGAAGGGACAAGCATATTTTCTGTGTCCACTCTGAGCTGAGTGTGGTGTGAGAAGCTCTGGGTAGTTTAACAGTCTTTCTTGGTATACAGTGTTATTTCTTTCACAACAGTTAGGTAGTACATCCAGACAAACTTTGTGTTAAATTGTACTTTTTGGTTTGTAAATGTTAGAAACATTCCAGGAAGTTTTTGATGTGTAGTTTATTTATTCATAAAGAAGCAAACATGATTATGTGATGGATTAACAGGAGGATAAATACCTAGCATTGATTAAAACTGGGTCTTTTGTTTAAATCTCCTCTAGTCTGTCTGTCAAAAGTTAAATTAGTTCCTTGGCAAACATTCCTAACTCTTCTTCACAAACTAATATGTGACACAAAATAGAAAACCCCCAAAGAGAAACCTTATCATGGTTCACAGGGATTCTCCATCCAATCCAGATGGAACTCAGGTGGGAAGCCCTGGCCACCGGAAGGCCAGCCTTTCCGTATAGTGGCTGTAGCAGTCAGTTTCAGGTTCTCTCACCACTCATCGTGATGCCTAGAGCATAAGTCTGGATCTCACTACTGAAATTCCTAAAGGTCTTTCTTTAATGTAGGAGTGCCTTGTCTCTCATGTTTAAGCGTATTCCTCAAATGATGTTGTGTTTAATTATCCAATTAAATGGTGTCTTAGATTGTCCCTGGGATTTGTTTTCATCAAATATGATAAGATGCAAAAACACAGAAATGAATGTTATGAAAAGAAGAACTTTGTTTACCCAGGGATTCCCTAGAAATAGGTGCCATGCAGGAAGCACTGGGCTTCATTAAGAGGCAAAAGGAGAGTGAGGGAAAAGCATGGGTAGGGGCTTCCTTGTGATATCCTCAGCAGCTTCCCAGGTGGCTCAGTAGTAAAGTAATCCACCTGCAATGCAGGAGACCCAAGAGACACCGATTTGACCCCTGGGTCAGGAAGATCCCCTGGAGGAGGAAGTGCAACTCACTCCAGTATTCTTACCTGGGAAATCCCATGGAAAAGAAGCCTGGCAGGCTACAGTCCATGGGATTGCAAAGGGTTGGACACAACTGAGTGAGCAAGCGAGCAGGAAAGGCAGGACAGGGTAAGCATGTTTAAAACTGACTTCTTTTGATCATTTCAATGAGCTGTGCTGTAGGGGCTATCTCTAGCTGTCTGGTACCTGGCCCTGGGTGATTAGGGCAGAGAACCATTACCTCCTGGAGTACAGGAACCAGAAAAGAGGAGGTGGTTCTGTGTATGGGGTGTGGATTGGTTGGCTTGCATAAGAAAGGCACATTCCAAAGGGGCCTTAGATACCTGGAGAGGGAAAGTCTCTTCTAGGTCAGTAAGGACTCAGGTACCTGAACACCAGCAATACAAAATATAAGAAAAAAAGACATTTAATACAAATGGCCATAATCTTATTTTATATTAATATACTGTTATTTTTATTTTTCAGAAATATTAACCTGGAACCTGTCAGAAATCAAATACAATTCTTCAGAATTTTTTGACATATTTAATGATCCTATAAAATTATTTGTATTGAAATAAAATCCGGGAACGGTCCAAAGAGCACAGTGACACTGAGATGAATTAGGTAGACTAGGCCTCTCTGAATGAAAGGCTGATTTTCATTCATTTATTTAATTGTGGTTAAATTATACTAATGAAAATCATCCCATTATAATTGAATCTGTAAAATTCAGCATATTTTTAATTAATATTAAGGCTTAATTATGGAAGATAGGAAAAACACATGTTTACACTTACACACAAATCATCTAGACTAGTTTACAGAGTAGTTTTTGTTGTTCAGTTGCTCAGTCGTGTCCCACACTTTGTGACCCCATGGACTGCAGAATGCCAGGCTTCTCTGTCCTTCACCATCTCCCAGAGTTTGCTCAAACTCATGTCCATGCCATCCAACCGTCTTGTCCACTGTCGTCCCCTTCTCATCCTGCCTTCAGTATTTCCCAGCATCAAGATCTTTTCTAGTAAGTTGACTCTTCACATCATGTGGCCAAAGTATCAGAGCATCAGCTTCAGCATCAGTCCTTTCAATGAATATTCAGAGTTGATTTCCTTTAGGATTGACTGGTTTGATCTCCTTGCCATTCAATGGTCTCTTAGGAGTCTTCTCCAACAACACAGTTTGAAAGCATCAATTCTTTGGTGCTCAGCCTTCTTTATGGTGGGCTTCCTTGGTGGCTCAGACATTAAAAGCGTCTGCCTGCAATGCAGGAGACCCGGGTTCAATCCCTGGGTTGGGAAGATCCCCTGGAGAAGGAAATGGCAACTCACTCCAGTACTCTTGCCTGGAAAATTCCATGGACTGAGGAGCCTGGTAGGCTACAGTCCATGGGGTCACAAAGAGTTGGATATGACTGAGCAACTTCACTTTCTTTTTCTTTCTTCTTTATGGTCCAACTCTCACATCCATACATGACTACTGGAAACACCATAGCTTTGACTATATAGACCTTTGTTGGCCAAGTACTATCTCTGCTTAATAGAGTAGTTACACTATTCCTATTATACATCTGAATTTTAGTGTGTAAATACAAGCAGTTCTGAAAGAAGGATAAATTTGTCAGATCCAATTACCTATCGGAAGTATGTTAAATACCTATTGCATTTACTTCATTTTTCACTAAATAAGCCTTTGGTTTCATGTGGAAATTATATTACTGTCAGCTCACCTTCCTTTCGGAAGAGCATCTTAACCAATTAATACGTGGGCTGAGAAAGAAATCTACCACCTGCTTGTGTGACTTCTTCCCACCTGCCACTTACTTTCCATTATACATCAGCAGCTCCTTAATGATGCACCAGCTAATTACTAAAAACTCACTCTATTTGTCAGATATTGGGCTAGATGCTTTCTATACCTTACCATCCTGTTGCTGGCCTGTTGAATACATATAAAAACGTGAAAATCAATGGGAAAACACCTTATAAACTTAGACTGTATGTATAAAAAACTAAGCCAAATCCACGCATAATAAAAATCAACTACTTTTAATTATCAGATAATCTTTTGATCAAATCATCAAGCATATCCTAAAAATAGAGGCAAATCAGTGAAGTAAATGGTATTTAGTGTGTTTGTCATTCATAAAATATAAACTGCACTGAGAATAGTGTTAAATGAGAATTTTTGTTAGAAAAAAGTTTTCTTATAAAACCTAATTTCTTATTTTATTTTGCAAAGAATATGCATAAGAGCATCATTTATTTCTCTCTTGTTAAGGCTGAAAATGTACTATTTAGAAGAGTCAATGTTTGCAGTTTTAATCAGTACAGAGCAAAGGACTTATATAAGTTCACTGCTGAATACTTTGGTTATATATCTCGCCTCGTGTATTTTTATTGAAGTTTATTTAGCAGATGAAGCAAGGCAGCCTGTTTTCAAATGGAACTGAGTTAAACCTTAACTTCAATAAGACAGTTCCAGTCTGTACACCTCAGAATAATGGCCAATTCAATGCAATATAAATATATATATATATATAAAATCTCTCTTGCATAAGTGTATCATTTTGAGTATCTGTCTGCTGAACAGGTGTGGGTGATAGGAAAAAATTCCTCACATGAATATTCTTAAACTGCATGCAATAAATGAAAACTACTTGTGAAATTCAAGCTTTTAACATTTTCATCATCAGAATTTTAACTGAAGTAATCATTGTCAGTTCTTATCATCAAAATGGATGATCATTCCCATGATAGTCGCTGGTTTTGTGGTTTCTGCTACTATGATTTGTTAGATGGAGAATTCACAATTTTTCCAGTTCCAGGTCAAGTGTGTGTAAAAGTTATCATGCTGTGCCCTCAGCACTCCTTACGCAGTTTGCTTTTGCTTTATCCAGCTTTAGTTCCAGAGCAGCTCAGAGAGAGGTAAAGAGCATCTCCTTTGCAGAATTTCACAGTTGCTATGAGTGGAATGTGCATTTGTAGTCCACCACAGAGTCTGAAATATGCAAAACTCCTTTGGGGTATTTTACAAAATCATCACTATTCTTAGGCTGTTACTTTTGCATAAGTTAACATTTGTCATTGAACTTGAGTCATTCCAAACCTTTTATCTACTCCAAATTTGAGTGCATAGCCTACAAATAATCCAGGAGAAAATTCAATACCTTTTAATTAATTTTGTGTGGCCTGGAGAAATAGAAAAATTGCATGTAACCAGTAGTGTTACCCATGTAGTATGAGTCTGAAAGATAGCCCAGCCCAACTCTTCACAGGTGTATCCAAACCAGTTCCCTTTTGTAAAGGAACTCATGCTGTCTGGTTACACCCAGATACCTCAGATGGGATGGCTTTCTTTATTCAGTTCAGTTCAGTTCAGTTCAGTTGCTTAGTCGTGTCCAACTCTTTGTGACCCCATGAACTGCAGCATGCCAGGCTTCCCTGTCCATCACCAACTCCCTGAGGATGGACAGGGGGCCTGGCGTGCTGCAGTTCATGGGGTCGCAAAGAGTCGGACACGACTGAGTGACTGAACTGAACTGAACTGAATAAAGAAAGCCATCCCATCTGAGGTATCTGGGTGTAACCAGAACATTGTGTGTATATATATATATATTTTTTTCCCCCTTTTTCTTTAGAAAACAGTTTATTTCAAGAACCAAATTGGTAGACTTAAAAAGATTTTTTAAAATATACTTGTATAACCATATAATGAAGTATGGAATTACAATCATATAATGAACTTTGAAATTATTAAGACCATACATGCTTTCCATTTAACTTAACTCAATAAACTTTTATTTATACCAGCTTTGTTCACAGCTGCTTTCTAAGGGCATACACAAGGATGGAAAATACCATGGTCCTGAAACCAAAAGATGTTGTCCAGTGGCCTTCACAAATAAATCCATCATCGTGTAGGATGTAAGAGATATGAGAGGAGAAGTGTAAACCCATAAGAACTAGCTAGAGGATCAGGAAAAGCCTGTAGTATGTGCCTTATCGTATAGATTCTTTATTAGACAGAAATGAAAGATTGAAGAATATATAGCACACTTCCATTAATTCTCAGTTCTGTTAAGGTATGCTGGATATGCTTCTGAATGAATACAGAAGTTTAGTTTTCTTCTATAAATGTTTAGTGTATTAGGGATATGTGCATGCTCAGTTGTGTCCAACTCTTTGCAACCCCACAGTCTAACCTGCCAGGCTCCTTGGTCCATGGGATTTTCCAATAATACTGGAGTGGGTTGCCTTATCTTTCTCCAGAGGATCTTCCAGACCCGGGGATTAAATCTGTGTCTCCTGCATGTCCTGCATTGGCAGGCGGATTCTTTACCACTGGTGCCACCTGGGAAGCCCTAATTCTAGGTAAAAGGGATCTGGGATTTAAAATCAGTGTTTAAAAGAAGTAAAATTAAATGAAGGATCCTCCAAATTAAGAATAAGTTTTAAATAAATTAAAAACATGGTTAGAATCCCTGAGCTAATGCATATGATCAACAACTTCAGTTTATTGTACATTAATATGTAATATGTCCCATTCTGAGTAGGTTTTTTTTTCTCCAAATAATTCTTATTTGCACTTGTCTGTGAGCAGTTTCACTTCCACTTACCAAGTGTGGTTCCTCGACCACCTAGAGCAGAATTATTTGGCAGGTGCTTATTGAATCAGAATAAATAAGCTCTGGAGCTCGAGCCCTGGTGTCTTTATTTTAACAGTGTCCTACCCCAGATAGACTTTATGTCTGCCAGAGTTCAATACCATGGTCTCAGATTATATAAAGTGTTCAGAAAAGGAATAGAATTGTATTTGTTTTCATATCTCCCTTAAGAAACAGTTTCACATACTTCTCCATTATTTCCATTTGGAATTTTATTGGCATGTTCTATTTTTCTCTTAATATCTGTTTATTAAATGTTGAATACATTGTGTAGACATCATTGAATACTTTTTCATTGAAAAAAAAAAAGAAAACAAACAAATCAAGACAAAGCTGTCCATGGGACAACTTTCCATCTTGACCACTCTTCCTAAAGAGTGTGGCATTGTACGTTCTTCCGGTCTTGCAAACTTTGTGACTTGTGGTGCTAGTGTTCAGAGCTGGCTGGTGGCTTCCAGTTACCAGGACCCATGCCAAAACTGGTCTTTCCGATAACTGCCTGGCTCTGGACTCCACACTTCTTGCTCCAGAGCTGGCCCTGGAGGGGTGGCTCTTCTAATCCCACTGGGTTATAATCTCAAATATAAAAGTGTTGTGTGTTACATACCCATAATGGAATGGTGTGTTCCTGATCTCTTAGCATCTGAACTCCGTAGTCAGGGCTAAACCTTGCCATGCAATTGTGTGTGTGGAATTGTATTAGAATTTAGTTGTGAATCATCTTGGAGCAGTGAGACTGTTGTCTGTGGTTCAAGATCAGGGGCTTGATCCTAAATGAAAAATAGAGCCATGTGGATGTACTGAAGATTGTTTGCAAATGACTTAAATATCCATTTACTTTTCTTTTTTGCTATCAAAAATTTTTATATACTTGTTTTCCCCCATCTATATTTTTAGTACCAGTTTTAAAAGTTACACTCCCTTTACAGTTATTACAGAATATCGGCTATATTCCCCATGGTATGCAGTACATTTGTGTAGCTTGCTTTGCACCAAACACTTTGTACCTCCCACTCCCCAACCCCTATGTTGTTCCTCCCACTGCCACGGGTAACCACTCGTTTGTTCACTATATCTGTGAGTCTTATTTTTGGTTATGTTTCACTAATTTGTTGTATTTTTTAGTTCCATGTATAAGTGCTATACACACACACACGTGTGTATGTATACAATGGGTGTATACAAACACAGACACCACATCCTCTTTATTCATTTGTTGATGGACATTTAGGTTATTTCCATATATTCCCTATTGTGAATAGTGCTGCAATGACATTGGGTGGATGTATCTTTTCAAATTCGTGTTTTTGTTTTTTGGATATATACCAAGGAGTGAAATTGCTGGGCCATATGGTAGTTCTTTTTTTAGTTTTATGAGAATCCTCCATACTGTTTTCCATAGTGGCTGCCACCAATTTACATTCCCACCAACAGTTTCCTTTTCTCCAGTTTGTTATTTGTGTTGTTTTTGATGGTGGCCATTCTGATAGGTGTCTTTCGTGTTTCCATACAAATTTTAAAATCGTTTGTTCGAGTTCTGTGAAGAATGCCAGACACTGTGGTTTTGATTTACACTTCTCTAATGGGGTCACTCACTTGGAGAAGGTGATGGCACCTCACTCCAGTACTCTTGCCTGGAAAATCCCATGGATGGAGGAGCCTGGTGGGCTGCAGTCCATGGGGTCGCAAAGAGTCAGACACGACTGAGCGACTTCACTTTCACTTTTTACTTTCATGCATTGGAGAAGGAAATGGCAACCCACTCCAGTGTTCTTGCCTGGAGAATCCCAGAGATGGCGGAGCCTGGTGGGCTGCTGTCTATGGGGTCGCACAGAGTCAGACACGACTGAAGTGACTTAGCAGCAGCAGCAGCAATGATTAGCTATGTTGAACATCTTTTCATTGGCTGTTGTCCGTCTGCATTTTAAAAGTTAACTGATAAAGTAAGCTAGAACCTCTTGTCTTTATTTACTCTACAGAATTTCAGCATCCAAAGTATTCCCTGGCATGGGGAAATTGCTGAGGTTTATATTGAGTGAGTGAAGTTGCTCAGTCATGTCCGACTCTTTGCGACCCCATGGACTGTAGCCTAACCAGGTTCCTCCGTCCAAAGAATTTTCCAGGCAAGAATACTGGAGTGGGTTGCCATTGCCTTCTCCAGCAGTTATCAGTGTCACCTGCATTTGTCCATTTGCCACCTGGCAGGTAAGCTGATCTGAAACCTGCTGCTCTTCTACAAATGCATGGCCAGGGACTCCTCTGACCCTTTTGAACATGTCTCATCAATTACCCATATCCTCTCCTCCAGTAGCTGTTACTTGGGTTCCCTCATTTCAGTGACCACATCCTGGCCTGGTCTACTTAAATTCATGTATTGAAATCTTGTAAGGTTCTTGAGGTTTCCCAGAACTGATCCTGCGATGCACTCTAGGTTCCTGGTAGAACTTTTTTGTCTGTTTTGTTTTTTTTTAAATTTTAATTGGAGGATAATTGCTTTACATTTTATGTTGGTTTCTGCCATACAACAACATGAGTCAGCCATAAGTATACATATGTGCCCTCCCTCTTGAACCTTCCTCTGACCCTCCAACCCACCCCATCCCTCTAGGTTATTATTACAGAGCACTAGGTCGAGCTCTTTGTGTTAAACACCAACTTCCCACTATCTATTTTACATATGGTAATATATGTGTTTCACTGCTACTCACTCAGTTTATCCCACCCTCTCTTTCAGATCTTTTGCAATCTCTGCTACCTGCCCCAACTCCCTGCTCATAGTGAGTTGAATTGTGATACCCCAAAATACATTCCCATGCCCTATATCCGGAACTTGTGAATATCACCTTATGTAAAGGAAAAACTTAGTTTCTTCCCTCCTATCTAGAGAAAAACCCAGTTCTTCCCTACCATCTATTTCTTCTCTTTATGTCTCACACTCCTGGTTACCAAATGTGTGAGAGAGTTTTTCCATACTAAGCAATTCTCTGTGACACCAGCTGGGTGTCTTACAGTCCAACTCAAGTCTAGCACCATCTTTCTGGAGAGAGTGTCAGAGTCCATGAGCTAAGAACTGAGTCCCATAAGACTGCTTCTCTCCTACTTCAGAAGCCGGTCACAAATAGTAGGTTCCAATGTTACCCACATGGGAACATTTGGCTGCAAATCTAAGATTCCCATAACCTCTCCTTAGGTTTGATTGGGGATTCCCTGGTATCTCAGCTGATAAAAGAATCCACCTGCAATGCAGGAGACCCCGGTTTGATTCCTGGGTCAGGAAAGATCCCCTGGATAAGGGATAGGCTACCCACTTGAGGATTCTTGGGCTTCCCTAGTGACTCAGATGGTAAAGAATCTGCTTGATATGTGGGAGACCTGGCTTCAGTCCCTGGGCTGGGAAGATCCCCTGGAGAAGGGAAAGGCTACCCACTCCAATTTTCTGACCCAAAGAATTCCATGGACAGAGGAGCCTGATGGGCTATGGTCCATGGGGTCTCAAAGAGCAAAGAGTCAGACATGACTGAGCGGCTTTCACTTTAGTTTTGATTGATTTACTTCACCAGCTCACAGACCTCAGGAAAACACTTACTTGCATTTATCAGTTTATTAAAGGGTGTGGTAAAGGATATAGATGAACAGCCAGATGAAGAGGTATGTAAGACCAAGTCTGGGAGGGTCCTGAGCACAGGAGCTTCTGGTGCTCTGAAGTTCGGGTGCGTCAACCACCTTCCTGGTATGGATGTGTTTTGCTAACATGGAAGCTGTCTGAAACCTATACATTTGGGGATTTTTATGGAGACCTCCTCATATAGGTGTGATGAATTATTAACTCTATTTCCAGCCCTTCTCTGGAAGATGCAATGTGGGGCTGAAAGGTCCAAGTTTATCATCATGGCTTGGTCTTTCTGGTGACCAGCCCCATCTAGGAGCCATCCAGAGTCACCTCATTACAACAAAAGATGTTCCTAGAGCTCTTATCACTTAAGAATTTACAAAGGTTTTAGGAGCCCTGCAGCAGAGATGAGGTGAAAGGCAAATAACAGAATAAGAGATGATCCTAGTATTCTAGTTGCTTAGGAATTTATAAAGGTTTTAGAAGGTTTGTGCCAGGAATAGGAGGCAGAGACAAATACATATTTTCTGTTATCTCACATCTTATATGGCAAAAGTGTGAATATTACTGTATATGGAAGATGTGATATGTTGATCATCTTGAGAGAAAGCACTTATTCTGAGTTATCTAGGTGGGCCCTGAATGGAGTCCCAGTTATCCCTATCAGAGAGATGCTCAGAAGAGAAGATAGGCAAGAAGTCAGTGGGAAGACAGAGCAGAGAGACATGTGGCCGTAGACAAGGATGCCAGTAGTTTTCGGAAGCTGGAGGAGGTGAGGAACAGATTTTTAGTTAGAGCTGAGAGATTGTGGCCCTGCTGACACCTTGATTTTGGGCTTCTGGACTGCAGAACTGTGAGCAGTTAAATTTATGTTGCTTAGTGTCTTTGTGGTCCAAAATGACCATTGGAAACTAATACATCACCTGTTTTGCCCACTCTCCCACTGGCCGAGACATTCACTGACGCCTTCTGCCATGCTCTGAAAACTGCCATCCACTGAACTGGACTTGGCCCAGCCACTGGCTGTGGAGACATGCCACTCATAGCCCTGGGGCATTCAATGTGGTAGTTTTATTGAGAGAAGAAGCATTTGGAAAGTGCTTGTTATCCTGTGCCATCCAAATGGCCACATCAAATGTAAAAGCAGAGTTTGGTGTTTTAGGGTGAGGGTTAGCACAAAACACATGTGGCTTCTATCCTTGACTCCTTTTCTATCCTCAAGGCTCACCCTGTGTCTGAGTGTCTACTGTACTAATGAATTTATTGTAAGCAGTATCGAATGCTCAATAGCTTAGGTTTTTACATCTCATCAGGATTTCCACGTCAGCCTGCTTCATCCAAATGACTAAGCAGAATATTCTGTACTGATATTGAGTCATCTGCTTGTCTTCTGGGTCAGAGATGAAGCTGAACGCATTCTCGAGGGCTTCAGCAGCCCATAGACTCCATCCTCATTTTAAAATATAAAGATACTGGAACTTCCCTGGTTGTACAGTGGTTGAGAAGCTACCTCCCAATGTGAGTAACATGAGTTCTATCCCTGGTCTGGGAAGACCCCATGCCGTGGAGCAGTTAAGCCTGTGTGCCACAACTGCTGTGCCCATGCTCTGGAGCCTGTGCTCCACAAGAAAAACCACCTCAGTGAGAAACCCGGGCACCACCATGAAAAGTAGCCCCTGCTTGCTGCAACTGAAGAGTTCCCATGTGCAGTAAGGAAGACCCAAGGCAGTCAAAAGTACAAATAAGTAAAAATTATTTTAAAATAAGTAAAATATGAATATCTGTAAAATTTAGTTGTATGTCTTCCCTGCAGAATTGGATGCGTTTTGACACAGAATGACCGCCCCCCCCCAACCCCACAGCAGGCATGATCAGGGGGCCGTGGAGCCAGACTGCTCCCTGGCTGGTCCCTTGACTTGCTGTGCCTGCTGGACCCTCGCAGACACTGAGCGTGAGACCCTGGTCTGGAAATCCAGTGTCTACATGCTCCCTCATCACCCTGAGAATAACCCACACCCTTACGCTCTATCATTAGCCATCCCTCTGTAACCTCAAGATTATTCCCTTCTCAAAATCAATTCTTTGACATTGTGGTTTAATGCGAAAACATCTCTCAGTGATCAAACTTCACACGTTCTTCCTTGAAACTTAATCTGCACAAAAGAACACATGTCTGCATGTGTATACCTGGAAACACGTCTCTGAAACATGCTGTTTTGTGCAGGAGGGGGATTTGGCTAACAGCTTCTGCTGGTACCTGTTTGCATTGACAGCTGTGTACATAACTAACAGGCACTTCATGATTTGGGCAGCCAGTCTCACTGGGACCTGAGGGATATTTTCATTTCTAACGGGTTTAGGTATATATCCAGAAAAATCCTTGTCAAACATTGCTTTTAGTTTAATGGGTTTCCAAAGTCGATTATGGCTTATCTGAAGCAGGAAAACAAATAGGAGTGGACAGCTGGTGAGTGTTTTTCTGACAGTGTATATACTTCCTCACTTTCCTGTCTGCTTCTGCTTCCCTTTGAACAGTGTACCCTGGGGGCACCTGTTAGCCTGTACCATTAGATGGGACAAGTACCACTCATTTCAAGGTCCTGAGATGCTATTTATTATTGAAATCCATATGGTAGATACTCAGTAAATGTTGACTGATTCAGTCTTATCAGTGTAAGACCATACTACATTGGGTACCGTTTCTACCTTTAGATACAAACCATTTTTTGAAAAGCCTGTTCTATAGATTGAGAGTTTGTGTTATCCCAGAATTCAGTGCTGAAGCCTAATCCCCAATGTAATGGTGTTTGGCAGTGGGGCTTTTCAGCGGTGATTAGGTCCTGAGGGTACAGCCCTCATAAATGGGAATATGTTCTTGTAAAAAGGCCTCCTTCTGCTACATAGGACACCATGAAAAGATGGCTATCTATGAACCAGGAAGCCAGTCCTCACTAGATTCCAAATCTCTTGGTGTCTTGATCTGGGACTTGCCAGTTTCCAGAACTGGCTTTCAGTCTATAGTTTTTGTTTCAGCCTAGCTGACTACAACAGCCTAGAAAAGATGGATTGGATCTATAGTTATGTTGTATCCAGTGGTAACTTTTTCTTCCCTGAATCTCTCCCATCTCCGCACACAGTTCAGGTAATGGTTATTGTTATTCTGGGTTTGAATTCTTGCTCCAGTACATTTTAAATAGTCTGGGGCAAGTGACTTTACTCTGTGAGCTTTACATGATAGTCTGCAAATCAGGACAGTAGGTGGCAAATGAAATGTCCTGATATACGTACCGTACAGTATATGGCATTAAATACCCTTCAGCATCATTAATAGTTAATGCTACTGAGAGGGTAACAGGCAGGAAGGCCAGGGTTCTCCAAATGGAGGAAATAGGCTGCAAGAGTCAGACATTTTTATCTTTTTGTCTCCTGTCCTCCATCTCATCCTGTATTTCACCCTTAGTTTTTGCTGTCTGAGCTTCTCTTACTTCGATTGTCTGAGTTTCTATTGAAACCAGAGTAGTCTGAGGTTGTACTGAGACAGGGGTTGTTTGGACTTCTACTTGGGCAGTTTGAACCTCAGTTTGGGTTTTTACCGAGACCAAGGCAACCCTTCCTAAGAGGGTTCTCTGACTTTCAGTTTGCTCAGTTTGGAGCCCAGAGTACGGGGGAAAAGTAGGAGGACAGGAGGGAGCTGAAGGTTTCATACCCAAAACTATACCCTTAGGACATAAGTCTGACATGCCTCTCAGAGAGAAAAAGGGCAACACATATGCTACTTCTACCCATCTCCCTTGTCTTCTACAGAACTGGTCTAATTGTAAAACAGTATTATAATTAAGAGACACTCTAACCGCCATCGTTTGCTGTCCTCCAGTGGATACCGTGGCCATGCAGTATCACATAGGAAGATCAGGCATGTCTTCTTTAAGCTCTAGGGATGAGATCTATCCCAGTTTTTCGGGATACAGTTCAAAGGAGTGAGGCTGGAATTCTTAGCTCCCATCTGTAAGAGAGAAAAAAGTCACAGAACCATCTTTCTACTGGAGGTGTCTCTCCCTGCTCTAGATGGGGGTGTTGACAGACTTCACACCGAATCTTTCCTTCCCTGGTCAGACTAGTCTGTCCCTTAGCAATGCAGGTGCCATACTCATCCCTCCTGGCTCTACCACCGAGGCGGGGTGGAGATGCACCAGGGGTAGACCTGATGGCATCCCAGACTAGTGTCCAGTACCTCACCATTCAAACCTTGCTTGCCTCCGATGCCACCCGGGCTGCAATCAGAGTAACCTTCCGGAATGCCTCCCAAGCTAAGACCGCTGGGGGAAACATCATCATCTGAGTGTCTGTGCACGACCCTGAGTATATCCCTGACCATAATGAGACTGGTACAAACATAAAACCGATATATTCCTTCCGAGTGTCACCACACCAGTATAAGCGATAGCAAAAGAGATGGTGAAGGGCTGGCCAGTGAGGAAAAAGTGATATTTGTCCTCAAGTTATTACGGCCAGTTCTTCAGTTCATTCCCACAGATTCCCCAGAAAGAATATATGAGGAGTTGGGACAAAAGTTACTGGAGAGCCTCCCCTAGTCCACTGAGAGCTAGTTTTACCAAAGGAAGAAGCCTGCTGTCCTTCCTATCTGAGTAACCTTTAATCTGAGAGATGCTCTTGAAGCTAGAGCTCCACCTAGCTTCCGAACTTTCAATTCTTAGGGAGGCCAGGCACTTTCTGACTACCAATCCATGTTTGAGACCTAAGTAACAGTACACAGTAACAGCATAGGTCACAAGTCCCATCAAAGTCTATGATCCAACAGATTAAGTTAGTAATTCCCAAGAAGTTATGAAATGGTCAAAGAGATTGGAAAGTTTGACTGAGAAAGGAGAGTTCAGTCCACACACTCTGGCCATTCCCTGAAGGAGACATTGGTTGCCTCTTGACATTAGCAGGTCGGCATAATCCCCCAACAGGGTTTCTGCCATAAGCCTTATGAGGTCACCCCAGAACCTCAGAGCAGGGCTCCTCATTTGCTTCATGCAGGGTGTGTCATTCATTCACACAAACACACCATAGAGTTAGTAAAGTAGAGCAGAAAATGTGTTTGCTAGGAGAGCAAAGAACTAGAGCTCCAAGCATCCTTACCTTGTCCTGAAGGATCCTGGATGAGCCCCCAAGAGGAAAGTTGTTGCTGAACCACGAAAGATGCTGGGATTCTTGGCCACCTGAGGAGAATTCATCCGAGGCCAGTGATGAGGCTTGATCGCTCAGAGATTTTGTGTAATCAAGTTTTATTAAAGTATAAAAGAGATAGAGAAAGCTTCTGACATTGACATCAGAAGGGGGTAGAAAGAGTGACCCTCTGCTAGTCTTTAGCCAGATGTTATATAGCCACTAGCAAGCTGTTAATTATAGAAAGGAGATGTCTCAAAACTCAGAGTGGCACCAGGCCCCTCACCACAACATGCATTTTGAGATAACATTGGCACCAGGTGAGTCATCCTGGGCCATAAAATGATTGACATGAATCTTGAAGAAAGGCAGATTTCCAAGCAAATACAAGTCTCATTAACATAATTTAACAGAATGTTTGCATGAGTAAAACATACTGGTTTGTCCAGTGGGTTCTGAGTCTTAGGCAGAACCAACTTGAAGAAAGACAGAGTCTAGGGTAAATATGTAGATCATTAACATAGCTTAAGACAAACACTTTGAAAAGACCCTGATGCTGGGAAAGATTGAAGGCGGGAGAAGAAGGGGATGACGGAGGATAAGATGATTGGATGGCACCACAGACTCAATGGACATGAGTTTGAGTAAACTCCCAGGAGCTGGTGATAGACAGGGAGGCCTGGCATCCTGCAGTCCATGGGGTCGCAGAGTCAAACACAACTGAGCAACTGAACCGAACAGACTGAAGACAAACATTTCCTTAAGAAAAACGCATTGTGGTTAGCTCAAGTTTGAGATAAGTTAAGTTCAGGTGGAGCCAGGTGTTGTCATGGCAGCACAGAATTTTAAGAGAAGCCTTTTAAATTTATATAGAGAAGAGGATAAAATCTAACACTTGTTTGTTTCCTCCTGCCCCTTAAGAGAGAGAGAAAAATGTCTCGCACTTGCAGCCTATTTCCTCTGTTTGGAGTCCCCTGGCCTTCCTGCCTCTCAGTACAACTGTTGATATGGCTGTAAAATGTGTATGAAGTTTACTTACATGATGAGTTCAACTTCCTAGAACACAGCTGAGAGTATAAAAGGAATGAAAAGAAAAAATGTGTGTGTGGTAGTGAAAACAAGTGCCTCAGACTCTATATACTGAATTGCACTCTATTTATTCATTCATTGGGAGAGTGCTATGCTTCTCACTCATAATTGGTTTATTTCTGTTTTAGGCACACTGTTAATCAATTTGGTTATATAGTTTCTTAAGTTCATAGCAATCAGTGGGGAAAATATGATATGGATATAGGTAATTGTTAGAGGCAAGTATCATAATAACAGTGGCAGACAAATGACAAATTGAGAAAGGAACAGGAAAATTATATATGCTCAACAATTGATAGCTACAGTGACTATTCTAAACGGTCCTGGAAAAGTTAAATTATGTTCAGATCATGCCCATAAAACTTAAAAGTATGTGATCCATTTTAGGAAAACGATTACCAAAAGATTTTTTTAATTGAATAAGTAATTAATAGTTATCTGAAAAATTCATTTGTTTGTAATATTTTGTTTTTATTCCTCTGAGAATAAAAATGTTGGGAATAATAGTAATTTATATTATTAAATTGCCTGGGTCATGAGAAAATATATTTTGAGGTACGTTAAATGATTCTCTTTAGGAATTTTATTCTGAGATCATAAAATTTAATGCACCAGTAGAGATTCAGTGTAATGCTATGCATATAATATTTTGTAAAAGCATATAGAACGGCAAAAATTGAATAACTAAGACCTTGAGTAAAAATTAAATAATGGAATAATTTTTAATTATTATATGTATAAATGTACTTTAGCATATAATGTGCATTTTTGAAGATCATTGTTTATGTAAAAAAAGAACAAACAAACCATCTCTAAAACTCATAGATTTCTTAGAAACACAAAAATTTCAAACTGCAAGGAATTAAAGATTTTTAGTCCAATGTCCCTTTCAACACAGGCGTCACCAGTACAAGTTCCTTATATGACAGATGCAGATATGTGAAGCAATTTGGATACTGAATATTAGAGCCAGATTCCCTGAGTGCATATCCCACTTTACCACTAACTGGCTGATGTGACCTTGAGTTCATCACTTGTCTGTCTCATTTCCTTCAT
Source organism: Bos mutus (assembly GCF_027580195.1). Taxonomy (NCBI): domain Eukaryota; kingdom Metazoa; phylum Chordata; class Mammalia; order Artiodactyla; family Bovidae; genus Bos; species Bos mutus. The sequence continues at coordinate 71,366,620 of NC_091618.1, read as the reverse complement.
CTAATTACAGGGGATGAGAGACAGTAGTAATAGTTACTCATAGAGATTATCTTGAACATTATATGGTTTAAAACATGCAAAGTGCTTAGAACAGGGTCTAGAGTATAAGTGATAGTAAGTTGTTGTGTTTAGTGACTTAAAATCTACCATCCTTTAAATTATGAGTTGCACCAAACGAAAAAGAATCTAAAAAAAAATGGTACTGAACCTATATGCAGGACAGGAATAGAGACGCAGATGTGGAGAATGGACTTGTGGACGCGGGCAGGGAAGCAGAGGGTGGGAAAAATTGAGAGAGCAGCAATGACGCAAATGCACTACCATGTGCAAAATAGGAAGCTAGTGGGAAGCTGCTGAATAACACAGGGAGCTCAGCTCAGTGCTCTGCGATGACATGGAGGGGGGCGATGGAGGTGGGTGGGAGAGAGGTTCAAGAGAAAAGAGATATATGTATGCATATAGTGGATTCACTTTGTTGTACAGCAGAAACTTACACCATCTTACATAGTAAACTAATACGACATTTTATTGGAACAATTATACTCCAATTAAAAAAGAAATTAAAAGAAAAGAAACTCAAGCATGTTTGCCATGTAGTTCATAGATGCTACCTGCAAGGTGATGTGTATGAACTTGTCTGAGTAGAACCGTTAGATCTTAAATCTTGTGATAGTTTTGATGTCCCAAGTCATTTTCCTGGCTATAATATCCTGATACTGGGAAAGATTGGAGAAGGAAATGACAACCCACTCCAGTACTCTTGCCTGGAAAAGTCCATGGATGGAGGACCCTGGTTGGCTACAGTCCATGGGGTCACAAAAAGTCGGACACAACTGAGCAACTTCACTTTCTTTCTTTCTATAGTTCCTTTTGGAGAAGGAAATGGCAACCCACTCCAGTGTTCTTGCCTAGAGAATCCCGTGGACAGAGGGGCCTGGTGGGCTGCGGTCTATGGGGTTGCAAAGAGTTGGACATGACTAAGCAACTGACACACAAACACACACACACACACACACACACACACACACACTGGGAAAGATTGAGGGCAGGAGGAGAAAGAGGCAACAGAGGATGAGATGGTTGAATGGCATCACCGACTCAATAGATGTGAGTTTGAGGAAACTGGGAGATAGTGAAAGACAGCGAAGCCTGGCCTGCTGAAGTCCAGTCCCTGCTGCTGGGATCACAAAGAGTCAGACATGATTGAGCTATTGAACTACAACAAGTAGCTCAAGGGAGAAGTAGACATAGGGAGGCACCATTATTATTGGAAAGAAGAGTCATGCTGGCCTGTCCCTGAATGTCTTGCCTTCCCAAATGCATTTAGTTTCAGGGAAATATGTCTCTTACCCCTCCTCACCATCATGAGTCACTGCTACCAGTTAGGATACAGGGGAATGAACTGTCCTGGAAGGTAGCCTGGGTGAGATCAGAAGGAATAGGACAGGGCCAAGGAGACAGGACTGAGTCAGATATGATGCTAACAGATATGGCTACTAGATTGCTGACTGGGATGTAGCTAAAAATATTTGTTAAAGTGGCAGTATCACTAATAAGCACAATGGACTGCAGTGATGAGGATTTTGTCTGTGGAAAGTTGGGAATCTAACAGGCAAGAGAGTGGCAGAGGAATTTGAATTCAGCACCATGGATGGTTCCCTGGGAGCCTTCTGCAGCACTGGCCTCCTCAAAGTCAGTTCAGCCTCTAAGATGAGCTTTCCTTTGATTTAAAGTGCCTGAAGTCATAAAAGTGAAATCCAGTGAATCAAGTTTATGTGTGTGCTGTGTTGTTCAGTTGAGTCAAGCTTTTCCATGGATTGTCCATGGACTGTAGCCCCCCAGACTTCTCTGTCCATGGAATTTTTCAGGCAAGAATACTGGAGTGGGCTGCCATTTCATACTCCAGAAGATCTTTCCTGACCCAGGGATCGATCCCCTGTCTTTTGCATCTCCTGCTTCTCCTGCATTGGCAGGAGGATTCTTTCCTACTATGCCACCTGGGAAGCCCCCCAAAAAATGCCTTTTAAAAAAGCTACATCTTTTTCTCCCAAGAAGTCTTCATAGTTCTTTTCTCAGCATAGCAATAAACCACCCTTTAGGTGCAAAGGGAGTTTTCTGAATTTTTTAAAACTTTTTCACTATTATTTTTTGCTGGAATCCCTCTTCTCTTTCTCAAGTCAGAGAAGTTTCTGAAAAGTAAGTCCACGATGATTCCCTACAAATGTGTTCTTTAAAAAAAATTAGAAGAATGTAGTTTGCTATGACTTTTGATTGCCAGGATAAGAAAATGTGCTATCCTCATTGAACAGACCCACAATGATCACCATCCCTGGAGCTCAAGAATGAACGTGGGTCCTTTGTAGCTCCAGTGGAAATATTTCTGATAGACTGTGCTAGGAAATCCTCTGTTTCCATTAATCCAGGGCTATAGTTGCTCAGGAAGTTCTCCATCCACTCCTCTTGGTCTTATCTTTGCTCCTTGCTGACATTTAGTGGGGTGTTGTTGCCACAATTAGCACAGTGTCAGGTTTTCTTTATAACTCACCTCTACCCACAGCACGCAGGGGTGTCTGCTGAATAGATATCACGTCTCTCACAGACACTGAGGCACTCAGAAATTAGAAGTAATACTCTGTTCACCACCCTACACATATTGCTTCTTCTTAGAGTTAGGTTTCATTAAATGGCATGATCTTAGTTTTCTAGAAGCATGCAAAGTAGAACCCCGTGCTTTCTCAAAAATCATAATCTCAAGAGGCAAAATAAAGGCAAATCATAGATCAGATATATCATATGCTGGCTGATTCATTCTATAGATACCAGCCAACATTTAGTTATCTTCAGAAATACAGGCACTGGGAACTGTTTTTCCTAATGTAAGAAAATGTTTTGGATATTTGCCTGTTTTTAAACTTTCTTGCTACACCATATTTGAACTGCAGAAGTCAGTGGGAGGAATACGTTGGAGAAAATTGGATGCTAATAAGGATGGTAAAGTGAAGGGAGAAAACTCATTTCTTTGTCTGTTTCTCCAGGGTAGTAATTGGACTAATTCATCTAGTATTATCATTCTTTGCAAAATACCTAAAAGCATAGTCAGAAATACCAAGCAAGGATAAGACTTCGTTATCTTTTCAGACCCATCATCATATTTTCTATGGCATGTCGTCAAATGCATTATCACTCCAGGAAGGTAAGCTGGATCTCTTTGTAACATGGTAGGTATGGCTAGGCATACACAGTAAGCACCTGTTCCAGGCAGTGGGGAATGAGTTCCAAAATCCAAGAGATTTGTCATAAAATGTTCTCCCATAAATGAACCAAGCTCTTATTCATGTACAGTTAATACATAAGAGGAGAAGATTGAGAAAACAGGTTTTTTTAAGAGTGTAAGCAAGGAAGCCACTCAGTTTTGGTTCTGTATTTCCAAATAGCATCTAATGATAGAATGATTATATAGTAAATCATGTTAATTACTTTCTTCCACAGCTGTTGTTTTCAACATGCGGAAATTATAATTGTTTAAAATAAGTGCATAACTTTCTCCCACATTTAGTGTACTAAATACAAATAAATGAGGTTTTCAATGTCTTTTTAAAATGTTTTGTTAGTGCAAGATAAGTTAAGTATAAATTTTCAGAATTAAATAAAGTACCATAGTCTACATTTGCTTATTAAAGGCCTACTATTTTCTTGCATAATGAGCAGTATATTTTAGATAATTCTTTGAGGTATGTGTATAACTTCCCTTGGCATTATTCCATTTTGATACCTTGTGACGTTCTCAGGGCTAACATCCTTAGCTTATATTCTACTCAAACATATGTAGTTTGTCTTTATATGACTTACTGATTTTAAATTTATGTCGGAAGTGAAGATATTAATTTCTGTATTTTGAGTTATTTCTAAAAGTTCTTTGAATGCTCTATGAAAGAGCTTGTACTGTATTTGCAAAATTAACCCTAAATCTACATGAAGGGCTGTGAAATACAAGCAGTTCTTTGTGGGTCACAGATCTTCAGAGTCTGTGATTAGATGTCCTTCATGCTTTTACATAGTTTACAGTTATATCAGCAAGAAGCAATTAATGCATTCATGTCTGTGTCAAGTGTAAAGACTGTACATTGAGTATATCAAGGAAGCTAGTTCTTGATACAAGTTCTTTATCAGAAAGAAGTTCCTCATTGATTATGAAGAAGGTGGTAGGTTTGCAGCCAAGCCGTTCTTAAGGAAGAAGCAAAGAAAGGCTGGAACTGGATGTTGTTCAGTCACCCAGTCGTGTTCAACTCTTTGTGACCCCATGGACTACAGCATGCCAGGATTCCCTGTCCTTCACTATCTCCCAAAGTGTGCCCAAATTCATGTGCATTGAATGAACAGAATGAAGAGATATAAATAAATTACAATAGAATATATGTTAAAAAAAAATAAGGTCTAGAAGACAATATGAAAAGGTGCTGGCAGTAGTTAACTTGGGAGAAACTTTACAATTTTCCTTGTTTGAATGGAGAGGATATGTTTTAGTGTTTGGCTTTTATGTCAGTTATCTATTGTCCTGTAAGAGGCTACCCCAAACCGTACCTTAAAACAATGCAAATATCTGTTTCGTTGCCTCATTATTTTTTGGAGCCCAGCATCTGGGCCTGACTTGGCTACATTCTTTGTGCTGCAGTCTCTTAACAGCTACATTCAATGTGTCTGCTGATACCTCCACCCTTGGGGAAGGACTAGCTTTCAAGCTTCTTGCTGTTGCCCGGATTCACTTCCTTGATGGAAGCTGGACATTGGCAGTTCATCAGTTCCTGACCACATAGGCTTTTCCCACGTGGAAGCTTACTTCATCAAGGCATGCAAGCAGAGAAGGCAGTATAGAGTTTGCTAGTGAGATAGAAGTCACAGACTTGTAATCACCAAACTGACATCCCATCCAATTGGCTGTATGTTGTTGGTTAGAAACAAGTCACTATGTCTTGTCTGTCCTCTTGCAAAACACACCTCATAATTCTCAGGAGTATGATATAGCAGGAGACAGGGATGGGGATCAACTCAGAAGTATGCACACCGTTGTCCTTTACCTTGCTCAGCTGCAAACATAACCCATAAATTAAGTATTGTGTACATGCGTGCATGTACATATGCATATGCACAAATGTGTATAGATGAATATACACACAAAAACATTCATAAATAAAATATACTGGAAGACTTTCATCAAGGTTTTTTTTTTTTTTTTTTTTTTTTTTTTTTTAAATTTTATTTAATTTTTAAACTTTACATAATTGTATTAGTTTTGCCAAATATCAAAATGAATCCACCACAGGTATACATGTGTTCCCCATCCTGAACCCTCCTCCCTCCTCCCTCCCCATACCATCCCTCTGGGTCGTCCCAGTGCACTAGCCCCAGGCGTCCAGTACCGTGCATCATCGAACCTGGACTGGCATCTTGTTTCATACATGATATTTTACATGTTTCAATGCCATTCTCCCAATATAAACATTCTAACATATATTTGACCCCAGGAAAAATCTAAAGTAGATGAAAAGAATATCTTTCTTCCTTTCCCACTTCCCCTTCTAGGGACCCCTTTGTTCATTTTTGAGTTTCCCTTGCCTCTAGCCCCATTACATCAGATTTCTGCCTGCTGATCCCCAGACTCACTCCCTGCTAGAGAACCTGGATTTCTAGGCACCAAATATGTCCATGCTTCTTTCTAATAAGATCTCCGCATCCTGTGACCAGTTTTTCCTCTAAGGACAGTATTTTCCAAAATGTTAAAATGTATAATTCATCAAAAATATTTGTTCCTAGCACAGCTAGCTGATCTGTTCCTCTCACAAGTAGCAGAAGGCTGGTCTAAACTGTTCATTTCACCAAGACTTTCTTAAAAGGTGTGTTTTTCCTAGTGTGTGCTCTCGTGGATGGGGAAGTTATTTTGGCATTTGTGTCATTATCACGAGGGAGTAGCTGTTGACGTGGCCTGTCCTGGCACAGTAGAAATGGTTTTCTAATGTTCTTCACTGGCTCTACCATTTTCTACACTTTGTCTCTGCATGTGCTGCTGTCTCTCCCTGATGTAGCCTTCCTCCCATTGACTGTTTGGCAGATGCCTCTCCACCTTGACCTCGCTGGGATTATATCTTCTGCTGGTGTCCCTGGCCCCTTGGGGCAGATTTATTCACACCACCTTTCTTCTACCTAACCCCTATCTTGAATTGAATGTAGTTTACCACATTGTATTTATTTTGAATAAGTGCTACTCTTCTGGACTTTTAGACCCTAAAGGTCAGAATGCTTTTAATAGAATGAAATGAAATTGGAAAACAAAACCACACTGTCTTAGCCTCCAGCCAGCTTCCATTCTTAACATCCTCTGCAGGTGCAACTATGGAACCTCATTCAGCATCATCCAGTCCTTCTGGCTTCCCTTCACCTTTACTCGTTCCTGTGGTGGTCTCTGCATCCTGCCAACTCTTGAAAATGTCTCTGACATTTCCCATCTCCCATTTCTACCATGTCTCCAACTAACTCATCCTCATCTGAATTGAGTGGCTCCTGCTTAAAGCTGACTGTGGGACTCAGCCCCTACAAACGTGCTTTTGTTTCATAGTTTACTTCTGTAAAGCTCTCATTGTTTCTCATCTAATGCTAGGATCAAGTTCCAACTCCATTGCTTATTATTTAATGTTCTTTATGCTGTATTTCTTAACAACTTTCTGTTTAAAAAAAAAAACAAAATTTGACTGAGTAAATTATAAATATCCAATTGTTTTCATTCAGTATATCATGGCTTTTCCAGTAGTCATATATGGATGTGAGAGTTGGACCAGAAAGAAAACTGAGCACCAAAGAATTGATGCTTTCAAATTGTGGTGCTGGAGAAGACTCTTGAGAGTCCCTTGGACTGTAAGGAGATCAAACCAGTCAGTCCTAAAGTATACCAACACTGCATATTCACTGCAAGGACTAATGCTGAAGCTGAAGCTCCAGTACTTTGGCCACCTGATGCAAAGAGCAACTGATTCATTGGAAAAGACTCTGATGCTGGGAAAGATTGAAGGCAAGAGGAGAAGGGGATGACAGAGAATGAGATGCTTAAATAGCATCACTGGATCAATGGACATGAATCTCAGCAAACTCCAGGAGATAGTCAAGGGCAGGAAAGCCTGGTGTGCTGCTGTCCATGGGGTCGCAGAGTTGGACATGACTTAACAACAACAAAGATGTATCATAATTCAGGCTGCATCCCATCTAGCAAATAGGAGCTCCAAAAAGCTGTAGAAAATGGAAGACTTAGTGGCAGAAAGAAGCGGGACAAGAAGTCACTAGCAAAAAATAAATTGTTTCAGGCAAGGCCACCTTCCTTTTTGGGGATGGCAGGTGTCTTATCAGGTGGATTATGTCACTAGTGCTGACCAGGTAATTTTAGAGTGACTGGTTAAGATTACATTCCTGGGAGAGGCTGAAACTGCTATTAGGATAAGTATTAAGTCTTGCTTTTCTGAACTGGAGCTTAGCACAAGGGACTCCATTTTAGGTCTGTTTTTTTTTTTTTTTTTTTTTTAAACAATTCCTCCCTTTTGATCAACTGAGAGATGTGATCAAAATTCAAGGTATTAGCACCGCTCCCAGCCACTGCTCTAAAATTGTCACAGGTTTTGCTGATCCTCAGCATGGTGTTCACAGATCATGACATTATTTGCTGAATCTCTATGGTATTCACAGGTCATAACTTCAGGTTCACATTATTTTACTCATTTATTGCCTATGTTCCTTCTTTGATGTTCCAGTCTTAGGAAAAGAATTTGCTTGATGGTTAGTGGCTATGAACATTCATTTAAAGCTTCTGAGAGAATACAGTGTACCAGGGAGACTATTATGATTGTTATAAGCAGGATAATTTCCACTGTCTGGAGTATACTTCAGGGCAATGGTCCTTGATCTGAGTGAATCTAAATCTGAGTGATCTGAGTGAATCTAAATCAAATAAGTCAAAGAAAGACCCCTTCGAAGGAGTTACTTTCTTAAGCCAAGTGGCTTTGCTCAGTGATCTTATGTAGCTAAGTTCCACCTTCTTGAGAAATGTTAATCTAGGTGCAGCAAGTGGTGTTGGCCATAGCACAGACACCTCCTTCTTTAGCTAAAAGATAATCAAGGGCTGTCCTCTTATTAAAAACAACTTTGGCCTTGCAAAGATGAATCCTGCTGGTGAGATCTTTTTGTGAGCACATCTTATTTAGATAATCATAAGAATGTGGAGATGCAAATAGTTCACCGATTTATAAATATTTATGTCAAATAGGGAAAATACAGTTATACTCTGAGAAACGTAAAGGCAAAGCATTGGATGCTCTGGCCATAAAAGTTGGACTCTCCAAGTGACTTCTAAGGAGAGTTGATTGTAATTTATAGTGACATTGGGAATAGAAGAAAAATGGGGAGAACTAGGAATCACCAATATTGTGAACAGATTGGAATTTTTGATGACAAGCCCAGCATCATGAAAGATAACCTCCATTGGCAATGGCCCTGGGAGATAATGATGGTGTTATCTTTCTAGTAGCCCACAAGTTTCCTCTGTCCACGGAATTCTCCCAGCAAGAATACTGGAATGGGATGCCATTTCTTCCTCCAGGGTATCTTCCCAACTCAGGGATCAGATCTAACTCTAGTCCCTTGCATCTCCAGCATTGGGAGGTGGATTCTTTACCACTAGCGCCACCTGGGAAGCCCAAAGGAAAGACAGAGAAGAAGGAAAGATTTCATGTTTGAAGTATGAAGTCTTGATTTGGCATCTTGGGTGGAAGCAGTCTGCCCCTGATGTCAGCTATTTCTCTGCATGTGTGTGTGTGTGTGTGTGTGTGTGTGTATTCCATAGCTTCTTTATCTATTCATCTTTTGGTGGACAATTAAGTTGTTTCTGTATCTTGACTCTTGTAAATAATTCTGCAATTAACATAGGAGTTCATTTATGTTTTTGAATTAATGCTTTCTTTTTCTTTGGACAAATACCCAGTTGTGTACTTCCTATATTGTATAGTAAATCTATTTTTAATTTTTCAGAAATCTTCCTAGTGTTTTTCTACATTGGTGACACCAGTTAACATTCCATCCAGCAGTGCACAAAGGTTTGCTTTTGTACACATCCTTGCCAACATTTGTTACTTGTTGTCTTTTTGATAATACCCATCCTGACAGATATGAGATGGTATCTAATTGTGGTTTTATTTGAATTTCCTTGATAATTAGTGATATTGAGCGTCTTTAAGGTGTCTGTTATCTGTCTGTATGTCTTCTTTAGAAAAATGTCTATTCAGAGCTTCTGTCCATTTTTTTATTGGGTTGTTTTTTATTTTTGATGCTGAATTATATGAATTCTTTGTGTATTTTGGATATTAATACCTTATCAAATATATAATTTGTAACTATCACCCCCTATCCCATAGGTGGCCTTTTCATTGTGTTGATATTAATAGTTCCGTTCCCTGTGCAAAAGCTTTTTAGTTTGATGTAGTCACATTTGTTTATTTTTGCTTTTGTTTTCCTTGCCTGAGAAGACATAGTCAAGACATTATTGCCAAGACTGATGTCAAAGAGTATACTACCTGTGTTTTCTTCTAGAAGTTTTATGGTTTCAGGTCTTACATTTAAGTCTTTAATCCTCTTCTTAAGTTATAAAATATCTTATAAACACAACATGAAACACAGGAAATTATTTTGACGACACAAAATCATTGCTCTCTAGGCAGATTACTTAATTGGTAAAGATAAAACTTTTATAATAAACTCTTACCAAGAATTAATCAATAGCTCAGTTAAACTTTGTTCTTTTAACAGAGAGTAAATCAAGTTTTGTTATTGTACCAGTTTATTTTTTAATTAAACTTATTATTTTAAATAAATAAAAATGAATAAATGTTTATTAAATAAACATTTAATAAATAAACCTATTATTTTTTAATGAAACTCATTTTTTTCACCAAAATAAATTCATTTTAATCTTGATCATGGAGAAAATTCTTTCCTCAAGATTTCTTTTCCAGAAACCTCCCACAGCTTTATTTTTCCATTCAGATTTTGTCCTGTGTGTTTTCTCTTTCTCATTCTAAAATAACCTAACACTTCGCTTTAGGACGAAAGTACTTCTTTTTCACCTCAACAAAATATGTTTCTGATCTTGATACCATCTCTTACCAAAAACACACATTCTGTTTTCTTATTATTTCTAGTAGCTTTAATTACACGTTAGAATTTTTAACCCTTAAAAGCCTCAATCTTTAGTGATAATAAGTAAATGATAGTTGGCTGTCTTTAGCATTAGCATTCTATGATTTGGTAAATTTATAAATACATTTTATATTTTTTAGAAACATGTACTTTCTCACAGTAAATTTTTCAGTGTGACATAAAATGTGTTTTCCATAGACTCAAATATCATTTAATTTCTCAGTAAAAGGAAGCCAAAACTGGATAAACCTTTGTTTAGTAATTAATGTTTCACTCTTTTATCTTATTTGTAAATGATCTAGGTAATCAATGAAATCAACTTAACTCATTATTTAATTTAACTTAATAAAACTTTAAAGTTTCAAGTAACCAAAAGTATTTTAGAAATTACTTTCTGTAAAGTAGGCATACCATAAAACATAATTATTATTGAAGAGTTTACCTAGAAAACTTTTATCCCACTTACATTTTTTAATTTCCTTATCTTTAACAATTATGTTTAAATTACTCATGAATATTTCTTGAGAATGAGACAAAGTCAGCTATTAGTTCAATCTATTTTTCTTGCTAATAAATTTTGTAAGAGTAATATGAACTTATTTGGTTTTCAACAAATCTAGGTAAAATAAAAAATGTTATATTTAATGCTGAAAACTAAAAACATGCCTGTTTTTATTAAATGAAAATAAGTTTAATTTGAGTTTTTAAAAATACAAAAGCTTTATCTGACATTTAAAGATTATCTGAGATCACTTGAACTTGAAAAATATTTGGGTTCATTTCTATTATATTTCTGAGAGTTGTAGTAATAATTTATATTAGTACTTAATTTTCTTTGTGTTCTGGGTGTTTTCTTTGTGTTTCTGGGTGTTCACTGGAAGGACTGATGTTAAAACTAAAACTCTAATACTTTGGCCACCTGATGCAAAGAGTTGACTCATTTGAAAAGACCCTGATGCCGGTAAAGATTGAGGGCAGGAGGAGAAGGGGACAAGAGAGGATGAGATGGTTGGATGGCATCACTGACTCAGTGGACATGAGTTTGGGTAAACTCTGGGAGTTGGTGATGGACAGGGAGGCTTGGTGTGCTGTGGTTCAGGGGGTCGCAGAGAGTCAGACATGACTGAGTAACTGAACTGAACTGAACTGAACTTAGTTAATCTTTTGACCAAGGAGTGAAAAGATACCCAAAGAGGATTGCCTGTAGCTTCGGGTCATCTTTTTAAAAGATAACTCCTTCAGACTCTTTGAGTGTCTTCAGAATGCAAATACAATTAAGACATAGGATTTCTAAAATGACTATGCAAATAAAGGAGGATAGAGGGGGAGCAGAAGGAGTTACATCTGTTACAGCCTTTTGTTTTAGGTGTCTCATATCTTTAAGGTTTAGTTAGCCTCTTGTAATGAATTTTTCAATGAAGTTACATGAGAGTGTTGAAGCCTTTTGAAAGTGTGTGCATACCAATTAAAATAGGTATCCTATTCTATTAATTTGGCTTGGAAACACTTGCTTTCAAGTGCACTTTTAAAATAAACTATGTTGTCTAATTGGAATGTTCCCCAAATGGCCATCTTAATGCTAGGGTGTCTTTAGTAAGATTTTGCTATTTTTGTAGATATTTATAGCTTCTAGGACCATAGTTCTTAGTCATAAAATTAGCAGGTACCAGGAGGTCATATGCTGGACTCTTTGGAACTTAAAGTTCTCATTTCTTTAGCTACGACTTTGCGTTTTTCAGAGTCGAACTAACACTGAAGGGGGCTGTACCACTGGGTTGAGGGTTGTATGTTGTTCTACAGTGTACCTCATTGCATGGAAATTTTCCTGAGTTTGGCAGGTGACCAAGTGTTAATCTAACCCATTCTGCAACCAACTTATGCTAACATGGGATTCTTAGAGAAAGATGGTGAGCATTCTAAAAACCTTTCAGTGTTTAGTCTGTGCCCACAAATTTTGTGACTTTTGGCTTCTGAGATTCCCATTAGTAACAGCTTTTACCTCATGTGGACCTTCACACACCAGCAGTAACCAAAGAGATGTTACTGTAGACTGGACACAAGGCCATGGGCACAGCTCCAGTAATTCACATCGTGAAACTAGGAAAGGGGGAAAGGGTTGAACCAACAGAATTCAACACAAGGGGACTGTGGACTGGGATTCCAATCAAATGGGTAACTGGAGACCCAATCAAGGGCTAGGGGCTTGGGTTCTGGGTAAAACTTGTCTGCTAGCTTAAGCTAACTGTCCCTGGACTAGAAAGCTAGTTAGACCAGGAACTCAATACAAAGAGAACAGAGCTCAGAACTAAGAGGAAGGAACTTATCACCATGCTCAGAAATGGTGAGCAAGGGAACTCAAAAGGTTTGTGGGTACCAGGACTTGCATTTCTTATTTTTAAAATATAAATATATTTATTTGACTGCATCAGGTCTTAGTTGTGGCACAGAGGATCTTCAGTCTCCATGCAGTATGTGGGATCTTTAGTTGCAGCATGTGAACTCTTAGTTGCGTTATGTGGGATCTAGTTCCCTAACCAGGGATTAAACCTGTGCCCCCTGAATTGGAAGCATGGAGTCTTAGCCACTGAACCATAAGGGAAGTCCCAGGATAAGTATTTATCATTGTCCCTGAAACCACAAGAAGTCTCCTTGATCCCTTAGCTGCCACCGGATGTTTTTTAAAAAAAAATTCAACTGAGTAAATGTTATAGATCTTACTGGCTTTATTCAGCAATTCCATCTAGCAAATAGAAAGGAGCTCCACCAAGCTGTGCAATAGGGAAGGCTCTTATAGGCAGAAAGAGTCAAGACAAAGGTGTCACTAGAAAAAAATGAATTGTTTCAGGCAAGGTCACCTGCCTTTGGGGGACAGTCACTGCAGATGGTGACTGCAGCCATGAAATTAAAAGATGCTTACTCCTTGGAAGGAAAGTTATGACCAACCTAGATAGCGTATTCAAAAGCAGACATTACTTTGCCAACAAAGGTCCATCTAGTCAAGGCTATCGTTTTTCCTGTGGTCATGTATGGATGTGAGAGTTGGACTGTGAAGAAGGCTGAGCGCCAAAGAATTGATGCTTTTGAACTGTGGTGTTGGAGAAGACTCTTGAGAGTCCCTTGGACTGCAAGGAGATCCAATCAGTCTATTCTGAAGGAGATCAGACCTGGGATTTATTTGGAGGGAATGATGCTAAAGCTGAAACTCCAGTACTTTGGCCACCTCATGCGAAGAGTTGACTCATTGGAAAAGACTCTGATGCTGGGAGGGATTAGGGGCAGGAGGAGAAGTGGATGACAGAGGATGAGATGGCTGGATGGCATCATCGACTCGATAGACATAAGTCTGAGTAGGCTCTGGGAGTTGGTGATGGACAGGGAGGCCTGGCGTGCTGTGATTCATGGAGTTGCAAAGAGTCGGACACGACTGAGTGAGTGAACTGAACTGAACTGAACTGAGGGGTCTCTCAGGTAGATTACATTTCTAGTGCTGACCAGGCAATTTTAGACTGACTAGTAAAGATTGCATTCCTTGGAGAGGCTGAAACTGCAGTTAGGTATGACGTCTCAGTCTGGTTAAGTGGGCTTATCAAGAGACTTAACAGTTTGGTTAAGTGGGCTTACAAGTGACTCCATTTGGGGCCTGATATCTCTTTTATCAGGGCTTCTCAGGTGGCTCAGTGGGTAAAGAATCCATCTGCATTGCAGGAGACACAGGAGACATGGGTTCGATTCCTGGGTCAGGAATATCCCCTGGAGGAGGAAATGGCAAGAGAAGACTGATGGGCTGTAGTCCATTGGATCACAAAAAATTGGACATGACTGAAGCAACTGAGCACACACACATGCACACATATCTTTTTTATAATACTTGTCACCTTCAGTTGAACCAAGGTGGATTCACTCAGAGTTTTCTTCGATTGCTTCAATGTCTAGGGCAGTGCTAAATACGTGGTAGATACCAAATAAATCAGTAACTTTAGTTATAATTTGCTATGTGTGTCATTTATAGAACCGTTCTTATATGACAGGCAAATTTTACTCCTAAGTAAACTGAGATAGAGGGAGATAATAATTGACTCAAGGTCACACAGCTCGTCACTGACAGGGCACAAGAAGAAGGCAGACAGCCACTGCCAGCTCCGCCTCTTTGGCAGTTTGCAGGGTTTTGACCCAGGCGTGTATTTCCGAATTGCACACGGAAAAAGTGTAAATAGGAGACATAAGTGGAGGATTTGTTTTTGAGAGTGATTATCACACATTTCAGAGATGATTACATTTTTATCCTTATTCCATTGTGTGTTTATTTACAATTAGCTGTATTTTCAAGTAATAAACTTCTTTTTTGGGAGTTTTGTTAGTCTGGGCAGCTTTCCTGACTTTTCAAGTGTAATTAGGCATGTGGAGTGAGTCTAGTGTTCCTGTCGAACATGAGGGACAAGTGAAATGCCTCCTGCTCAGTCTTGTGTGACTTTATCATGTTTTCCAGGAATGCAAGGTCAAGGAATAATCAGAGTTCACAGTGAAGTTTTTGAAGGACTCTAGCACAGAACTTAATTAAGGAATTTTAATTAGGTGTAAAACGGTGTGAAGGGAGAGACAAAGTCATACACAGGTCAGGCCCCAGGATTCTGAGCAGGTGAAGCATGCTTTAGGTTTAGTTGTCCTCTGCTTTTACCACCCTCCTGCCTCTGTGGTTCTTCCAAACACTGGTAGTGACCCCTTCCTTGCTTCTGTATCCTCCATCAAAATAGGGGAGCAAAAATAATTTTCTCTCTGCCTGTTTGAGTTCTTATTTAAGACCCCAGTAATAAAAGACAGGTCACCAAGAAAAAAAATGAATGGAAATTTGTTAACATGTGTGCCTCTTGCCTACATGGGAGATGCCTAGGAAAAACAAATTACTCAAAAGGTGACTTTAGGATTTAGGATTAGAGCTCATCTTCATAGGGAAAACGGGGGAGGGTGAAGGCCTCTTAGAGGAGAGTAAATGATTATTGGGAAAGATAAATGGGTCCTTAGAGAATGGATGAAAGATGTGATCATTTGTGGCAAAGTTTGTCTGGGTGTGGTGCCAAGGTCTAGTCTTCTTTCCTGTGACAAGTCAATTTTTCCTGGTTGATGACATTCCTGGGAAGGGGATGGATGACAATGGAGTTTCTTTTGGAGGATCTGTCTTTAGGCAGAAGAGGGGCGTTAAAGGAAAACTTTTCCCTACACTTGCTGCTTTTTTCAAGTGTCTGCAGCTCAAAATAATCACAGTGTCAAAGCAGTATATTTTGGGATGGTGTGTCCTGAACTCCTACAGTCATATTTTGGGGTAGTGTATTCTGCTATCTTCACTGTCCATGAATTTTTGCTTCAGAAAAATCTGATAAACCCTTCTCAGTGATTTAAAATGATAAAAAATGAAAAGGAAACTGCAACATATCAAGTGCCTCCTGAGCACCAGGCACTCTACTATATGGTTTCCTTGAATTCTATTATCTCCTCTCCAAGTAACAGCTCAGTGAGGTATCCCTGGTTTTAGTTGCTAAAAGGGGAGTAAATTTCTCAGTATGATACTGTACAATTGAAAACATTAACAAATAAGATTCCATTCATCCTATGGCCAGGCCTATTTCCTTCATTAATGTTTTCCCTCCAAGAGCTTTTTATTTATTTATTATCATAAAAACTGTAACACCGAAATTGTTCTTTCTATCACCATACAGTTGATCCCCTTTAACCATTTCACCCTCCCCCGATCCCTTCCTCTCTGGAAACTGCTAATTTGTTCTTTTGTCTATATGTTTGTTTTTGTTTAGATTTGTGTGTTCACTTGTTTTGTATTTGTTCATTTGTACCTTATTAGTTTTTTTTTTATGTGCCACTTATGAGTAAAATAATATGGAACTTGTCTTTCTCCATCTAACTTATGTCACTTAACATAATGCCCTCAAGGTCCGTCCTTGTTGTCACATAATAGTAGGCTTTCATCTTTTTTCTGGCTGAGTTACTCCACTGTATGTAAATACCATATCTTCTTTGTCCATTCTTCAATTGATGAATACTCAGGTGGTTTCCATATCTTGGTTTATTGAAATATTAATGCCACTATGAACCTGGGGGTGCAGATATCTTTTTAAATGAGTGTTTTCATATTCTTTGTATGAATACCCAGAATTAGGATAGCTAGATAATACTGTAGGTCTATTCTTAATTTTATGAGAATTCTCCATGAGATGCCATGATCTTAGTTTTCTAAATGCTGAGTTTTAAGCCAGCTTTTTCATTCTCATCTTTCACTTTTCATCAAGAAGCTCTTTAGTTCTTCTTCGCTTTCTGCCATAAGGGTGGTGTCATCAGCATATCTGAGGTTACTGACATACCTCCCAGCAGTCTTGATTCCAGCTTGTGCTTCACCCAACCCAACATTTCACATGATGTACTCTGCATTTAAGTTCAATAAGCAAGTTGACAATATGCAGCCTTAATGTATTCCTTTCTTGATTTGGAACTAGTGTGTTGTTCCATGTCCAGTTCTAACTGTTCCTTCCTGACCTGCATACAGATTTCTCAGGAGGCTGATAAGATGGTCTGGTGTTCCCTTCTCTTTAAGAATTTTCCACAGTCTGCTGTGATCCACACAGTCAAAGGCTTTGGCGTAGCCAATAAAGCAGAAGTAGGTGTTTTTCTGGAACTCTCTCACTTTTTCGATGATCCAGCAGATGTTGGCAATTTGATCTCTGGTTCCTCTGTCTTTTCTAAATCCAGCTTGAACATCTTGAAGTTCACGGTTCACGTACTGTTGAAGCCTGGCTTGGAGAATTTTGAGGATTACTTTGCTAGCGTGTAAGATGAGTGCAGTTGTGCAGTAGTTTGAGCATTCTTCCCTGGAGAAGGAAATGGCAACCCACTCCAAGACTCTTGCCTGGAAAATCCCATGGACAGGAGGAGGACAGGAGGAGCCTGGCAGGCTACAGTCCATGGGGTCGCAGAGAGTCAGACACGACTGAGTGACTTCACCTTGAGCATTCTTTAGCATTGCCTTTCTTTGGGATTGGAATGAAAACTAACATTTTGCAGTCCTGTGGCCACTGCTGAGTTTTCCAAATTTGCTGGCATATTGAGTGCAGCACTTTCACAGCATCATCTTTTAGGATTTGAAATAGCTCAATGGGAATTCCATCACCTCCATTAACTTTGTTCATAGTGATGCTTCCTAAGGCCCACTTGACTTCTCAATCCAGGATATCTAGCTCTAGGTGAGTGATCACACCATCATGGTTATCTGGGTCATGAAGATCTTTTTGTACAATTCGTCTGTGTATTCTTGCCACCTCTTCTTAATATCTTCTGCTTCTGTTAGGTCTATACAATTTCTGTTCTTTATTGTGCCCATCTTTGCATGAAATGTTCCCTTGGTATCTCTAATTTTCTTGAAGAGATCTCTAGTCTTTCTCATTCTTTTGTTTTCCTCTATTTCTTTGCATTGGTCACTGAGGAAGACTTTCTTATCTCTCCTTGCTATTCTTTGGAAGTCTGCATTCAGATGGATATATCTCCTTGTCTCCTTTGCCTTTTGCTTCTCTTTTTTTCTCAGCTATTTGTAAGGTCTCCTCAGACAACCATTTTGCCTTTCCGCGTTTCTTTTTCTTGGGGATGGTTTGATCACTATCTCCTGTACAATGTTATGAACCTCCATCCATAGTTCTTCAGGCACTCTGTCTATCAGATCTAATCCCTTAAATCTATTTCTCACTTCCACTGTATAATCATAAGGGATTTGATAGGTCATACCTGAATGGTCTAGTGGTTTTTCCTTACTTTCTTCAATTTAAGTCAGTATTTTGCAATAAGGAGTTCATGTTCTAAGCCACAGTCAGCTCCCAGTCTTGTTTTTGCTGACTGTATAGAGCTTCTCCATATTTGACTGCAAAAAATATAATCAGTTTGATTTCGGTATTGACCATCTGGTGACATCCATGTGTAGAGTCATCTCTTGTGTTGCTGGGAGAGGGTGTTTGCTATGACCAGTGCATTCTGTTGGCAAAACTCTGTTAGCCTTTGACCTGCCTCATTTTGTATTCCAAGGCCAAACTTGCCTGTTACTCCAGATATCTCTTGACTTCCTCCTTTTGCATTCCAGTCCCCTATAATAAAAAGAACATCTTTTTTGGGTGTTAGTTCTAGAAGATTCTGTAGGTCTTCACAGAACCATTCAGCTTCTTCAGCATTACCGGTTGGAGCATAGACTTGGATTACTGTGATATAGAATGGTTTGCCTTGGAAATGAACAGAGATCATCCTGTCATTTTTGAGATTGCACCCAAGTACTGCATTTCAGACTCTTTTGTTTACTATGATGGCTACTTCATTTCTTCTAAAGGATTCTTACCCACAGTAGTAGAAGTAATGGTCATCTGAGTTAAATTCACCCGTTCCAGTCCATTTTAGTTCATTGATTGCTAAAATGCCGATGTTCACTCTTGCCATCTCCTGTTTGACCACTTCCAATTTACCAATCCTTGTTATTTCTTGCCTTTTTGATGATAGACATTCTGACAGTTGTGAGATGGTATCTCACTGTGATTTGCATATCCCTAATAATTAGTAGGAAATAGTTTAAACTAAAGAAATTAACCTTTACCGATTAACTTTCAAATATCAACCAGGCTAGAGGGTTGGAAGTCTTTTAGGCATTCTCCACTCATCATACCCTGTAGGCTTGCTCTATGACTTTGTATAATTCCAACCATGAACTTGTTTATTTTTAAGACAAAATTTTTCTTGAATTAGTGTAGCTGAAAATTTGTACACCTCCTGTCCCTGAGTACCCAAAAAAAGGAAAGTGGAAAAACTCCTTGAGAGCCCATCTTTCAAGGGATTTTGTTAATTATTTTGTACCCCTGAGCAAATGATGACTGTACATTTATTGAGCATGGGAGCAACAGGAACACTTGTGTATAATTCTAAGTGCTTTAAATCTTTTAAACGTATGTGCCCATCATACCTTGTGTAAGATGTGATAAATGTGCTTTTCCCTGTTTTAGGGGTAAGGACACTGTAGCCCAGAGATATTAAATCTTGAAAAAGTAGAACTCAAGCTTTCTGGAACCAAAACTCATAGTCTTAATCATTTTGCCCCCTTCCTTTTTGTTGTGATCTTCATGCAAATAATGTAGTGTCTCCTGGGGCATAACTCCATGAACCACACAACATAAGAGTTGTGAGTTTCAATATTATTTGGAGACCGTACTGAGGGCTATAGCCCAGGAGACAGCCCCTCTTTTATCTCTCAGGAACTGCTATGGCGAGGTAGGGGAGATGCCAGTAACATGTGATTTTGGCTATGGTGTGCATGTGATCCAGTACATATCTCTGTAGAAGGTTGTCGCTAGTGACAACTAGCCCTCTGGTCCATTAGGAAAAGAAAGGTATATTACAATTCTAAATTCTAACCTGGCTTTGTTTTTAGGAATTTCCATAATGAATCTGAATACCCAGGGGTTTCCCAAAGAATGTGAAATGCCTCAAAGGTGGCCAGGATCAATTTAATGGGAAATGATAACCTTCAGAACTTATAGGAAGGAAGAAAATAAAATAATATAAATAGATTTTGGCATGAGTCATTAGCAGATGGTTTTAGATAGGCACAGCAGTATTGTCTTAGCACTTTGCTAATAAAAATGCTGCAGACATTGTTCTTATTATGTTTGTCAGGAAATGATCATATAAATAAAAATAGAAGATTGGTATGGAAAGAATATAAATTTGAACACCTTTCACGCTGCATCTCAATCAGTTAACAACAGGGTAGTTTCCTTGCCCTTTGCCATTATTCAATGCAAATTTAGGAAATGTAGAAGGTGTGTTATAAATTTGTTGTGTCATTCAATTACATATTAAAAAGTGGTTTCATTTGAGTTGCAGTCCATAAATATTGCATTGCCGTATATCTCCTGGTTTTCTGTCAAAATTACATTTTCTAGTTAGGTAAGCAGATGTCTTCTCCATAAGGCTGATCACTTTGGAGATGGCCATTAACTCTGTTCTGTTAGCCAGACACACTTATCTCTTCCTGAACCTTTCAGACACAAACTTTTAAAAAATATACTTAAATCCTCCCTTACACTGAATGTCTTTAACAATGTGTCCAGACTTAGAAAACCTCCTCTTGTTTTATTATGATTTATTTTGGAAACAGTCCCTGTTTTCTTCTCTAGTATTAATACTGCTTAATTAAGGATTCCAAAAGACCAGTTTCCTTGTCTTATTTTGTATTTAGACAAAGAGCATACCAGCTCTGGGGAAGGCAGCTAAATTATTTCTTAATACAGAAGGCCTGTGAAGATTTGTTTCCATCAGATTTTGGTGAAATGCACATCTGTTCAGCTAAAGAACTACAATTACCAAAGCAGGTAGAACCTTCTTTATTTTCATCAGCCTTTTGTACCCATGGGACTACATTTTCAACTTTCCAAAATTTATTATAAATCAACAGACTTTGTGAGATGGTGACTCCTTTTCTTCTTACATTCCAGGCTCTCTTTTGTGGGTGATTCTGGGCATTAGGGTCATTGCCATTAGTCTGGCCACTGAGCAGTAGCTCTGAATTCATCTGGTTGTGTTGGTTGGTATGGGGCAGCTGCTTTATCTTCATTGAAACTTCCCCAAAATCAAAGGCAAATTTCACTAGTTTCCTTTTTTTAAAAAACTGTTTTCCTTTTTCTTTCAGTTTTCCTTTCCAAGTTCCTTTCCCTTTCCTATTTCTCTCCTCTACTTGCTTGCTTATTTCTATCCCTAAGCCAAATCAAACACTCACAATGATTTGAGTATCTCAGGCTCTTTTATGTCTGTGCACAAGCTGTTTTTTATTTCTGAGTATCCTTTTCTCAGGTTTTTTAGATGGCTAATTGACTCACCTTTCTAGCTTCACCTCAATAATATCAGGCTTTTAAAAACCACTGCTGGGTGCCCCACTTTTATGCTCTCCGCACATTCAGGCTTACCTCTCATCATACATAATGTGGACTGTTGTTGTTTGTGCTGTCACACTTTTTTGTGCCCCACTGACCAGTAGTAAGTTCCTTTTGAGTAGAGACTAGGTCTTTTATTTTAGTGTTCTTTGCAGCCAGCAATGTTAACATCCAGTAATTGTTGGATGGATGGATGGATAGATGGATGGATTGTGTTTAGGTGAAAATAAAGTATCTGTTCCTTGGTCTTGGAAATGAAACACATTGCACATGTTTATACTAATGTCTTACTGAAGTTTTACAACTTAATTGAGAAATTTCCACATATACAGAGCTATGAAAAGAGGCAACATATGCTAAGTCCAACCAAAGGGGAAGGAGAGAGAAAGGACTGTGTAGTTCATAGTGCACATAGACCAGAGCCCCAGCAGCCAAGGGAGGCTGTGAGGAGGAGGTGGCATTTAGGCTCTTCCTTGGATTATATTTCTCTTCATTCTTCTTCCTGGCATTGCCTGGAGGAACCAAGGGATCTGAAACACTCCAGGAGAAAGAGATAATTTTCTTTTATGTGGCCAAATGTAGCAACTGCAGAATAAGTCTTCCTTCAGATTCTTCATTGCTTACTAGCTCAGTGATCTTGGGAAGATTCCTTAACCATTTCAACCAGCAGTTTCTCCATTTATCCAATAGTGATTAAAACTTAAGTTTTTATGAGGAAAGAAAAGATATAATCTATGTAAGAGATTATCTATGTAACATTCTCACCATGATAGCTGGTATAATAGTAAGTATGCAATAAGTATCACTATTACTGTTGTCATCATTAAAGCCCTTTACCATGAGGTATATCTGTTCTTTAGTATATTTGTTAATTATGTCTTTTACATATAGCAAACCTTATTGTGAAAAATAACTGCAATGAGAATCTCTTTCCATGTATTTATTAGGCTGAACCATGTAGAACTATCATTTTATCAATCAAAAATGGTCAAATACCAACAATTCCACATGATTCAACTTAATGTATATGTGTTTACCCACTTAGAGTCCTAGATCTTACCTATAAAAAAGAAAATCTTAAAAAATTATATATGAGAAACTTTGAGATCTCATGATTCACTAAATTTAAGCAATAGTCTCTATAAAACTATGGCTTGGCAGAGATTGGGAAGTTAGCTGGGGTACCTCATTAACAATTGAATAGGTGAACCCTTAGTGCTCAGATCTCAGTCAGGTTAGGGTCTAGCTTGGATTGCAGACATGGCAAGTGAACTTAGTACTATGTTTCCTGGTTTTCACAATTTTCCAAACCAAAGACTGAAGCCAAGCATAGAGAATTTGCTATTATTGTTTAGTTGCTAAGTCTTGTCAGACTCCTTTACAATCCCATGGATTGTAGCCCCCCAGGCTCCTCTGTCCATGAGATTTCCAGGCAAGAATACTGGAGTGGGTTGTCATTTCCTTCTCCAGGGTGTTTTCCCAACTCAGAGATCAAACCCACGTCTCCTGTATTGGCAGGTGTGTTCTTTACCAGTGAGCTATCTGGGAAGCCCACATAGAGAATACAGTTTAAGTAAAAGTTATGTGGCTCCCATGTTGGGTCACAGGGTCAGCACAGCTATTGAGATGTAGGAAGCGACTAGATGGACGTGAGTTTGAGTAATCTCTGGGAGTTGGTGATGGACAGGGAGGACTGGTATGCTGCGATTCATGGGGTTGCAAAGAGTTGGACACAACTGAGCAACTGAACTGAACTGAAGCACATAAAGGTCAGGTTCAGAATGCTGCAGGAATCTAGCCAGATGTGGGGAGTCCCAGTGACAATTGAGTTGATTCTTAAAGGATTTGAGACCTCCATGGGGGGTGGAGGAAAGTCACATTGTAAATGGGAAAATGATGAGAAGTAGGTGTGGGGTCCAGAAAGCAAATGTTCTTTGTAAGAGTGAATTCCAACTGGCTATGATTGACTGGACATATGCTATGGGATGAGGGAAGGAGCGGGATATAATAAGGCCATAGGAAGAAGGGAAATATTGCACATACCCTGCTATGTGGTTCACTCTTTGTCCTGTGGGCAGGGAATATGGGCTCGTGTAATGTTTGTAACCAAATTCTTGAAAGCATGATCATTATTGTTTGAAGGATAGTGACCTGATGGTGGTTGAGGATTTGATGAAGAGGCTTACTAGTTATGGGAACTAGCTAGAAACTTTTAGTGTTGTTCAGTGGCAAGAAATAGAGAGCCTCACCAAAGTAGAGACACTGATCAAGGAAAGAGGAGGACACTGAAAGGGAAGAGTTGGCAGTGCTTGGGAAGTGGTAGGACTTGGGTGGCAAAAAGGGTGCAGTTCAAAAAGATGCTGCAGACCTTTCATCCTGAGCGACTGGGAAAGGAGTGGGCTCGGGACCGGTCAGGAAAAGAGTAGTTGCAGCCTAGAGGGATTCCATCCAGCGGAGTACATGCCCGCAACAAAAACAGGAAAGATTCAAGGAGCATACTTAAGGGGACTGCTGCTGTCAAGTTCAAGCTGAGCTGTGGTCCACAGTTATAGGGTTTGTTGCCACTTCCAAAGATGCAGAAACTGTGAGAACAGTAGTCACAGCAGCCCTGCAGTCCCAAGACTGCTAACAGGCAAGGAAGTGCAAGTCCAGCCAACTGTGGCAAAACTTGACATTCTGGAAGCCCACATGATTTCCACCATATTCAGTTCAGTTCAGTCGCTCAGTCGTGTCCTACTCTTTGCGACCCCATGAATTGCAGCACGCCAGGCCTCCCTGTCCATCACCAACTCCTGGAGTTCACTCAGACTCACGTCTATCGAGTCGGTGATGCCACCACTATTGGAAGAGGAGAAAAACATATGCTTCTTTTCAACCTTCAAAATATTGTTCGTGCACCTCATTGGAGGAACTTTAAACCAGGTAATGGTGTCTGAGGAAGTACAATTCCCAGGCTTTCTGCTCCTGAGCCATCAGGGAAAGTATGGGAGTGGCAGGGAGTCTGCCAAGGGCAATTAAACAGTACCAGACCCAACAGGGAAAAGAAAGCAGATTATCTGGTGAAGATGTTGCTGGTGAGTGTGTATATGCTGAGTATGAAGTTCTGGCATGGCATCAAGTTGAGCACTGAGTAAGTCACTGGAAAGCCAGATCTGGGCTTGGAGATTTAGCTTTGGAAATACAGAGCACAAGAGGTAATAAATGAGATTGGAGAAAAAGACAAGTAGAGATAGAGCTAGCAGAAAGAGAGAACAGAAGACTGAGACCTTGGCCATGAGTTGTGTTCATCTCTAGGTGAGGGGAGAAGGAGACCTCAGTAGGAAATACAAACATGTTTAGATAGGAAGGAGGAATATGTGGAGAATGTAGCCATGAAAGCAAGAGAGAGGAAAACTTCAATAAGGAAGGGGTGACCAAGATAGGCGGATGCTTTAAGTCAAAAGACTTAGGACAAATTAGTGAGTGTGGTGATTTTAGGTCTACTGATGATAAGAAACTAGTCTCAGCATAGACATCAGGGCGGAAGTTGGGTGAAAAGTAGTTGTTGAGATTAATTTGGTGGGGAAAAATGTAAAAACAGAACATAGAAACTGTTCTTTAGTATAGATGGTGGGGAAGGAGAGAAAAGAGGAATACATTGCAAAGGGGGAATGGGGCAAAGGAAGATTCCATTAGGGTAAAGTTGATGTTAACTTGTTTGACATCTGATTTAAAATTTTTTAAAAAAGCTTATGGAGGTAGAGAGACCAGCAAAGGGGCAGGTATGAGAGCAAAGGTCCAGAAGAGACGGAAGAGGACAGAATCCAGGGGTCCAGTAGTAACCATGGCAGAGGGGCTCAGGGAAAACTGTCAGTGTTCTAATTGGTGTTGTCACTGAGATGATACGAATGTGTTGGATTTCCTCCCAGAGAGTAGGGTGTCAAAGCAAGGACCACAGGAACATGTCTTGCAGAGTGAAAATTATCCAATATATCCAAGCAGAAAAATCTGGAAATGACCACCAGTCAGTGTGGATACAAATGCCCTCTTCTGTATACTTATTGACTGCTGAGTGGTAATGACAGCTCCTTGTTACAGGCTGTGCTTACTGCCAGTACTCACCCATAAGAAGTACATTGGCACTAGATTTACTCAGCTTCATCAATCAATTTCTTGGCTGTAGAAAAACTGCAATATCATTTTAGAGTCCTTTATAGCCTAACAAGAGGTAGATAATTAGGTCCTAGGGGATCTGTGTTCTAATAGGTTATTGTGGAGTGACCCTCTCCCTCCCCTTTCCAATCTAGAACAAGTCTCTGTACTTTATGATTAAATGTGTTCTTCTTCATTTGGAGGAAGGTAAGGATGACTGGAAGAAAGTTGAACGTTCTGCTTATTACTTGGTTTTGGATATTTGTATGGTATGCATGAGTGTGTGCTAAGTCACTTTAGCTGTCACTTCAGTCATGTCTTACTCTTTGTGATCCCGTGGCACAATCTGTGATCCAGGCAGCAATACTGAAGTGGGTTGCCATGCCCTCCTCCAGGGGATCTTCCCAACTCAGGGACTGAATCCACATCTCTTACATCTCCTGCATTGGCGGGCAGTTTCTTTACCACTAGTGCCACCTGGGAAGCCCTTTGTATAGTGTAGGTGTGTAGAATTTACCAATATTGCAATAATCCTGCATGAATGGACAGATGACAGAGTCTGCCTAGTTTCTCATGTTTACAGGGAGAGGGAAGGGAGAAAAGGACTTCTGACCATGGATCTGGAAGTCCTAAAATAGCATAGCTTTAACATTAAAAGCAGTTAATGTTGTATGTATCTATGCATGCTGCCATGATAATTTCTAGCAATTCAATCAGCATAGCATATTCTCACTCATCATTTACATTTTAAAAATCCTGACACTTGGCAGATTTTGAGTGTTTATCAGTACTTAGTGTCTCATTTTTTTTTTTTTCTTTTGTGATAAGTCTGAAAACTGGTTTCTCTGGTGCTTTTACATATTAAAATTTTTTTTCAAGTTAGTGCAGAGGTCCTCTGCCCTTTCCCCCAACTATCCTTGCTTCTTTCTTTCTGAAGCATTGAGAATTCAAGGATAAAGGGGCACTCTTTTCACCAAAAGTCACCCTATTTCCAGCCTCTATTTCACTGGGCAGAAATGTGCAATAAAAGTGCTATGTAAAAGCTTGTATTCCACAATAAGAAATAATTGAAAACAATCCACTGTTGTTTATCTTAACCTTCTGGTTGGGAAATTTTGCAGTTATTGGTATTAGTTTTATCATACTATTTCTTAGCAACAGATATTCTGACGTGGTTATTCTTTATTTTCTCATAGACATTCAAAGTCAGGAAGAACAGAATCTAAATAGTGGAGGAAAGCTGAACATCCCAAGTTGCGGGGAATAAATATATATGTGCATGAAATGTAATGAGACCAGTGCTCCATTTAGGAATATGTATCAGTTGGGGAGCAGTAACTAGAGGCTCTGTTTGACACTGTTTGAAATGTAGTTATAAATTTCCATTAAACTGTGAACATAACTTTAAATGTATCTAATTCAGTTGGAAGAGTCTTAACTAGTTTAGCTAACAATGATGGACAAATGCTTTGCATTTGATTAAAATGTCTATACAATACTGCTGCTGCTGCTAAGTCACTTCAGTCATGTCTGACTCTGTGTGACCCCATAGACGGCAGCACACCAGGCTCCCCTGTCCCTGGGATTCTCCAGGCAAGAACACTGGAGTGGGTTGCCATTTCCTTCTCCAATGCATGAAAGTGAGAAGTGAAAGGGAACTCGCTCAGTCAATACTAAACAATACTAAAATGTCTATGCTGCTGCTACTGCTGGTAAGTCACTTCAGTCATGTCTGACTCTATGCGACCCCATAGATGGCAGCCCACCAGGCTTCCCCGTCCCTGGGATTCTCCAGGCAAGAACACTGGAGTGGGTTGCCATTTCCTTCTCCAGTGCATGAAAGTGAAAAGTGAAAAGTGAAAGGGAAGTCGCTCAGTCAATACTAAACAATACTAAAATGTCTGTACAACCTATACAATTCTAAAATGAAATGCTCATACGTTCAGTAGGCATATGGACTGTGATGTACACACTTAAAGCATGTTTCTCATCGCAAAAGCTCATGGCAAGCAATTTAAAATTTGTAAACAAAATCATTAGTTTGAAAATCTCTTTTCTGTCTAATTAAATCCTACTCATTTCCAAAAATTCAGCACATGTCAACACCTCCAAAGGAACTCTCTTAGCCTCTTAGATTTTTTTCACCTCATGGCATCTTCTTTTGGAACTTATTACATATAATGTAATTACTGGCTTGCCGGTTTCCTATACTTAGCTGATTTTCTTTATTTGAGTGGCTGGTTATAGTACAAAGTGCATAGATGGGTTCAATGGATGATTAGCAAATAAGGAAATAGATAAATTCATGAGGGGATGATGAAAGAATGAATGAGTAAATGAGAGAATGATTACTCATATTATAGAAGGAATTGTCTTAGCAAATAAGGAAATAGATAAATTCATGAGGGGATGATGAAAGAATGAATGAGTAAATGAGAGAATGATTACTCATATTATAGAAGGAATTGTCTTTAAGTTTTTCAGCATTGGAATGAAACCTAGGTTCATCTAACCATACTTTCCATCTACTTTTCACCATCAACTATGTTCCAGATGAAGCTAATTAGTATATAAGTCCACAACTCAAGAGATATTCCATACACTCAGAGTAAATTGATACTGATTCTGTGATGGGGATAATAGAAGAAGACCTGAGGTACATACTGGGGCCCTCTAACTCACTCACAGATAGTTGTTGAAACAAGAATCCTGCACATTAAATTGTTTCTGTAATATTTAACCATGCCAAGTACTATATAAGTGTTTGGGGAAGACATGAGATTATAACAGAGATCCCTAAAAGTTAATGTGCAAGAAGTTCTTTATAAAAAATACAGATTCATTCTCAGAGATTCTGGATCACTAAATCTCTGGTGGACCTGTGAATCTGAATTTTAATGAGATTTGCCCCCACCCTACCTTGATGATTTCCTGCAATTGTTCTTGAGAAAACACTTTTCACTGCATGAAGGAGAGACTCCAGTGGACCAGAGCTATCAGGAAACAGGGGATGGGACTTAGTCTGGAGCTTGATGGATGCTGCTATTTGGATAGGCAAGGAGGGAAAGGAAGGAATCTCCTTTTTCTTATGGTAATTGGCAGGAACATCTCTCTCCAAATACCAGATGATTATGATGATTGACAAAACACACTTTCATGACATTGCAGAGTAAGTATTACTCTGATGTTTCCTTTTTTGTTTTTAATCTACCACAGAAGCAGGTTTTAAATTGACTTCTTTTTCCCCAGTTTTCACTTTTACCTGTTAAATCTTGACACATTTCTACACTTCAGAATTTCTAAGGATCAAGCATGCCAGTTATTGCCATATCTTGAGTTGTGATGACATTTTAAACAAGGACTGTTGGGTAAAAAATAAGTGGAACATTAAATGTCTCCTTCTGCTAACACCACTGAGCAACCACCTCTTCCATTTTCCTCTCTGAGGTGACTTAGATGATCACAAAAGTTCTGTGGAAGTATAGGCTGCTTTTCCATGTTTATAGATAGCTGCTATAAAATAGGCTACATCAGAAACATATGTATATTAACTGTCACGCTGAAAGCTTATACTGTGTTCTTCAAAGCAAAACAGACTTTGAAGGTGTTGATTTCAAAATTTCCCATTAGAAGGAACACATTTGTAGACAATTCAGGAAGCTCAAAAGGACTAAGTGTATAGGGTGGTGATCAATTTAGCATGCGTGAAAGAAGGGTGACAATGGATATCTAGTTGGGAAGGGAGAAAAGTCTCAACAGTGACAGCTCAGTCACCAGAGGGAGAGAAGTAATACCCAATGGGAAAAGACCAGCACGACTAACACCCATTTGCCTGTCTTGAGTTTTGGCAGTCAGCCACCTGGAGATGACTGTGTACAGTCAGACAAGCCGAGCAGACACTCACTGAGAAGTAGTTCCGTGTAAGTGTTCAATTCTGACAATGCAGATATGGAAGACTTTTTATTAGCACCAGTATCTGGTTCTCTTCTCCTTGCTGGGTGCTCAGAAGACAAAATTTACCAGCTACTGTAGTATTTAGTCAGGCCCTATGATTGGTTCTGGCCAAAGGCTTTTAAATTGAAGTGATTTCTGGAATGAGACAGTAAAAATTCCTACAGTGTTCACCAGTGTCTCTTTTCCCAGTAGCACTGAATGCCTCATGTTGAGAGGCTAAGACAGCTTGAATATTTGAGTTATTCCATTTACAGGAAGATCATAATATGTTATCATCCAACCAGAAAATGCTGGAGTGAAAAGGATGCGATTAATAATTGTGCCAGGATAATAGACATAAACTGGACTGTCCTGGGAAACCAGGACATAGAAACTCCCTACTCCTGGAGGACAGTTGACTGCCAAGGTACCCAGACCATGTGTCAACATACAGTTCAGTCATTTTTAAGCCGCTGGGATGTTGGGGTTCTTTATGACACCAGTGTAACCTGTCCTTTCCGGACTTAGAAGGTAGGTTATTCTTAGGACTTCCCTGGTGGCTCAGATGGTAAAGCATTTGTCTACAATGCAGGAGACCTGGGTTCGATCCCTGGGTCAGGAAGATCCCCTGGAGAAGGAAATGGCAACCCACTCCAGTACTATTGCCTGGAAAATCCCATGGACAGAGGAGCCTGGTAGGCTACAGTCCATGGGGTTGCAAAAAGTCGGACATGACTGAGCGACTTCACTTTCCTTCCCTATTCTTCAGACCAGTTGTTGCTGGAAATTAGAGAGAGGTGCAGTAGCTTTTCTATACTTTCTGAAAAAAGGAAAAGACAGTAGGTGCTTCCATCAAGGTTGACTTGATTGGTTTATATTCCCAAAGAGACTATTTTCTGTCTTTCTCACATCATCTCCAGAAGATCTATAATTCACAGAGCCTTTACTTCTGAAAGTTAGTTAAAGACATAAGAGAAACAAATACCAACTTATATAACATTTCACATTTTGTCTCGTTGCATCCTCGCAACATCCTTCTGGAGTAAGTAGGACTGACGTGATATATCCATTTCATAGAGAAGGATACTGAGGTTCTAGAAATGTAAGTGATTTGTCCAAAGTTGCGCAGCTGGTAGAAATGTTTCCACAGACCCACTTATGTCATTTTAGGAAGTATAGGACTCTCATACATTTACTTACTATACTGTGGCCACAGGAGTTGAGGCTGGGAGAGGATCTGATAGCATCAATTTTCTGGCTGTGCTGTGGTTTGCAGTACTGTCTTCTCAATTAAGAGAAGCCACCCTAAACTATTATGAATCAAATGTCAAAACAAGCATATGAATTAAAGAGCAGGCCCATTGAAGAATGCCCTGTGCCATGCAGGAGACTCCAGAAGCCAGTTTTATGGATTCTTAAAGCATCTCTTTGCTACTATTGCACTTTCTTGCCCCAAAACTTAATACTATAACTGGATCCCAAATATGGTCAATTAGATTTTCCTGTCCTTCTCTAATATTCCCAACAACAACAACACAAAATACGAACTTACGGTGCTGCCTTGGACATTATTCAGATCCAGTAGAGAGTTGGCTTGACTCTTTAACATTAACTCTTGTTCTTCAAGGCCCCCTGAAAAAGAGTCTTTAAGATGTGGAAAGTGAGAATCAAATTCATGATTAATTTCCCAATGAGAAACAAGTCTAATCATGTCATTCAATTCTTCATTTTTTTCTGGGTCAAATCCCAAATAGGTTTTGAAGCATGATAAAACAGAGTGTGTGGTGAATTCCTGGGGGTCTTAACCATCTTATGAGGAGCCAGTCACAACTGTGAAAAAAATTATAAACATACGGTGGGCCTCATTTTGAGTACCTGATGTCCTTACATTACTAGATTTGGCTTTCAAAAGCATGGTGCAAATCAAGAAAGAAATCTTGATGACTCAGTCCACATTTTATTGTTTTCTTGACCAAGGTAAAATGATAAAATTCTCATTTTAAGAAATGGGGAAAATGATGTTCCAACTAGTTATGTTAATATTCTAAAAGAGAATAGCCTCTACTTACAATTTAATATGTATCCTCATGACACATTAAACTATTTTTATTCCTATTATCAGCAGCCAATAAGAATAAACAGTGAGGTTCAATTACAAATAGAAATGTCTGTTATCTTCAAAGTTTCCCTGACCTTTGGCTACTGAGCTATAAAGATCTGTACCCTAAATAATATGTGTTGCCGTGCTGTGCAAAGTCACTTCAGTCGTGTCCGACTCTTTGCAACCCTATGGTCTGTGGCCTGCCAGGCTCCTCTGTCCATGGTGTTCTCCAGGCTAGAATACTGGACTGGATTCCCTTGCCCTCCTTCAGGGGATCTTCCCAACCCAGAGATCAAACTTGTGTCTCTTAAATCTCCTGCATTGGCCAGGTAGGTTCTGTACCACTAGTGCTAAATAATCCATTTATATTAAAAATAGTTGTCTTGTTAATTCAAAGTCCTTTTTGGGCAGTATCAAACTCAAAGAATATTCATTCTTCAGACTACTCAAGACAACAAAATCTTAGAAAAACCAAGTAAATCTGAGTGTATTTGTGGAAATTCACTATTTTGAGGAATTCTATTAGGACACATCATAAGGGTAGATTTAGAAGTCAAAGAGACAAAACTAACTTACAAACAGAAAGAGACTCATAGACTTAGAGAATGGATTTATGGTTACCGGGAAAGCAAGGATGGGGGAAGGGATAGTTAAGGAGTTTGGAATGAACATGTACACATAGCTATACTTAAAATGGATAACCAACAAGGTCCTATTGTATAGTACAGGAAACTCCACTCCATGTTATGTGGCAGCCTGGATGGGAGGAGAGTTTTGAGGGGTATAGATTCATAGGTATGTGTCCCTGAGTCCCTTTGCTGTCCACTTGAAACTTTCACAGCATTGTTAATCAGCTATACCTCAATACAAAATAAAGTTTTTTAAAAAGGAAGACAAGCTTTTGAGATTGGACATGGGGGACTGTATTAACTGTTAATTATTTTGTATTAATGAAGCTAATCATATTAATAACTACTGCATTAATTAAAAAACCAGGCTCCACTGAGAGAAGTAACCCATTTTGTAGACCTCTTGTGGATTCTTGGGAAACATCACCAACCCTGCCTTCAGGACAGTGGAAACTAGTGAGGTACACTTCTTTCTGGCATTCACCAGCACACACAGGATTCTCTATCTCTGGATTAGTGCAAACTCTACAAACACATGAATCCATAAATGCAGCTTTGTGTTCTGCCTCTGTTGTGCAGACACTTGAGATTTGCTTGTTAACATTCAGAGGATTCCCTTCAGCTCAATGTGAAAAATGAGGGTTTTTCCTTTGAATGCATATCCTTGCTTCCTTGCCTTCTTAAAATCTGCCTCTCTCCACACAGTGAGCTCCCCAAGCAGGATCAGGATAAGCCTGCCCATGAGGAAATTTATGTTGCTTTCTGCTCACATACAGATGGCCCTGGAGTGAATATGATGCAGTAATTCAAATTAGACTAGCACCTTTCGATCTGTTTATAGATGGTGCTGTGTCCCCATGAGTGAATTAAGAGCACTGTGGTTTCTGGGCAACAGTATTATTCTGGCAAAATTTGTGCTGAATTAAAAATATATATCATCTAGGAAAGAAAGAAGAAATCGTATCTCTCCCACATTTAGCCAGAGTAAACTTCAGTTTCCGTGCTCTTTTTAGTTATTGTCGACATAGATTTAGTCTTCCTAACTATTAAACCAGGATAAGGGAAGACTGGGTTAAGAACATCAGAGTCACAGCCCACCTGGGGATTGTCCCTGCTTCCATGCTTAGATGTGCTAGCTTCTAAATGAGGAAGCTTATTTGGTAAGGAAACAAGTTGGTGCACTTGGGCAGAACCCAGTTCTAAACCAGCAAAGTTTCCACATGAACAGTTTCATCTTGAAACTGAAAATTAGTCAGCTTTTCCTCTCACTCCTGAGCTTGAGGAAAGCTTTTCACTGCAATTCAAATGGAGAGGTAGGGTGGGTTGTTGAGGAAAGCAATGAAGTAGGATGGGAAAAAGAAATTTAAAAGCAAATGATTTGCAAACAATTTGGGAGACCATACAAAATATGTTCTTCATTTATATAATTCTCCAATCCTTTCTCCTTTAGCAGTGGGACACTGGGCTTTCTTAGCAGAGATTAGTCAGCCAGGTGGTAAAGGGTGTCCAGGCTAGGGACTGAATCGCGAACCCTGGCCTCATTAGGATAATATTCTAACTATCTAAGCTAATTAGTTGCAGATGAAGCATATGAACTGTGGACTGCATATTAAATTTGACAGAAGGAGTAGGGAGTTATTTCTGGGAGATGTTTGGTTTGTTTTACCCATGACCAGGAGCCCTGCATCTTAGCCCCATGAGTCACAGCCCATTTAGTCTTGTTGTACCTCTCACCTGTTATGACTTCTCTCTGAGCAGTTAGATCTACATATAGGTCTGTAGGACAATGACAATCTAAGGAGCCAGGGGACAAATGAGTAAAAGAACTATTAGATTCATTTGTTCATTCACTTAAAAAAGAACTTATTGAACACTGACTCAGTAACACTAGCTATGCTTAGTTGTCAGAGATAAATAAGACAGTCACTGAACTTAAGGAACTCAGAGCTCATTAATAAGATGCACGAGGTTATGATGGAGAGGAGCTCAGAGTGTGAAGAAAGCACAAAGGTAAGGCTTCTCCTTATGGAAAGAAGACTACCCACTTGGTGGTCCACTAGGCTCGGGTACAAAGGAGATCCTGGGCTTTACCTTTCCAGGCTTTTTTCAGATCCTGTGTGGTTTCAAGGCTGCCTGGAGACCCACGGGGCCTACTGCAGCAGGTCAAGGGCACTCCTACAGCAGTGGCTGGAGACAAACTGCCAGGTCAGCACGCTCACTAAAAGTGGCCAAGATTCAGAATAGTGTAGCAGGCAGAAGCTAAGTGAAGGTCAGAGTGCCATAGAGACCTCCAGGCTGTAATCAAACAGAACAGACAGCCTGGGAATAGCCTCAGGATCTTCACACATAGAAGCAGAAGGGCCAGCAACACATCTGAAGACAAGTGACTTCTCTCCAGGTGTAAGGAGACACCACACCCAAATCTCCTTTCTCTGTAGAGATTGAGATCCACACAGCCAGACCTGCATACACCTAGCAACCATTTGTGGAAGAAAAGCAGTTGCTTCTCTTCTGCATTTCTATCCAAGAGATAAATGGTCTACATTTAAAAACAAATAACTTTGTCAATAATTTATTATGAAAAAAATTTAAATACAGAAAAAGTTGAATGCATTTTATAGCAAACACTGTAAACCCACCAACTAGATTCTACCATTCACTTTTACTTGCTCTTCTACATATCTAGCCATGTATCCATCTCTCTCTCCATCCATCATATAATCATTAAAGCATTTCAGAGTAAATTTTAGGCATTGATATATTTTGGCCCAAATTATGTAGATATGGGTATGTATATTGCTAATTAGAGTTCCATATTTGTTTACTCTGTATTTTTTGTTTCAGGGTAAAATTTATGTATAATGATATACACAAATCTTAAATGTAGCATTGGATGAATTCCAACAAATGCTTGTATTTGTGCAATCCATTGAAACCCCTAGAGAGAAATAGAACATTAGCATCATCCCAGGAAGTTCCTTGTGTTCCTTACCAGTCAGTCCTTGCCCCTCCCCTGCCCTCTCTTGACAATCACTGTTGTTAAATTTTACATCATAAATTAATTTTCCCTGTACTAAAGTTACATATAAATGAAATCATGTAGTATTTAGTCTTTTGTGTGTGCCTTCTTTCCCTCACCCGAATGTTTTTGAGAGTCTTGATACTGCATGTATCAGCTTATTCCCTTTGATTGCTGAATAGTCTTCCAATGTAGGAAATATATACAAGCATACTTTGTTTTATTGTGCTTCACTCTCTTGTATCAGATCAGATCAGATCAGATCAGTCGCGTCCGACTATTTGCAACCCCATGAATCGCAGCACGCCAGGCCTCCCTGTCCATCACCATCTCCCAGAGTTCACTCAAACTCACATCCACCGAGTTGGTGATGCCATCCAGCCATCTCATCCTCTGTCATCCCCTTTTCCTCCTGCCCCCAATCCCTCCCAGAATCAGAGTCTTTTCCAATGAGTCAACTCCTCGCATGAGGTGGCCAAAGTACTGGAGTTTCAGCTTTAGCATCATTCCTTCCAAAGAACACCCAAGGCTGATCTCCTTTAGAATGGACTGGGTGGATCTCCTTGCAGTCCGAAGGACTCTGAAGAGTCTTCTCCAACACCACAGTTCAAAAGCATCAATTCTTTGGCGCTCAGCTTTCTTCACAGTCCAACTCTCACATCCATACATGACCACAGGAAAAACCATAGCCTTGACTAGACAGACCTTTGTTGGCAAAGTAATGTCTCTGCTTTTGAATATGCTATCTAGGTTGGTCATAACTTTTCTTCCAAGGAATAAGTGTCTTTTAATTTCATGGCTTCAGTCACCATCTGCAGTGATTTTGGAGCCCCCCCAAAATAAAGTCTGATACTGTTTCCACTGTTTCCCCATCTATTTGCCATGAAGTGATGGGACCAGAATGTTGAGCTTTAAGCCAACTTTTTCACTCTCCTCTTTCACTCTCATCAAGAGGCTTTTTAGTTCCTCTTCACTTTCTGCCATAAGGGTGGTGTCATCTGCATATCTGAGGTTATTGATATTTCTCCTGGCAATCTTGATTCCAGCGTGCCCTGCCCCAGGTCCTTCAGCCTTCTTTCTGTTTGAACCACAGTCCCTTTCTTCTTGTCTTAAAGTGAAATTCAGTCATGGAGGTATCCTTGCTTAAATTGATACAGTTTCTCGAAATGAGAGGATTGGGAGTCAAATAAAGTAAAACACAAGGAGAAGCAATTTGCAAGTCACAGCAGCAGCTCTCAACAAACTGCACAGTGTAGGTGAAGAGAATATGGCATGCATTTTAGCAGAAGTGGGTGAGTTATGATCTTGAAGCCTCTCACATAAGAAAATACGAGGGACAATTGAAAAATTACATTAGTGATTTAGTTTTATGTGACTCATCAGCAAATACACAAGTTAAAGTATATTTCTTAAAAACAAAAAGCATGATCAGCTTTTGGTTCAAAGAGCCTTATGAGTTACTAATTTGATTTGAGGAGAGTGACTTCTTGTTTTTGTGTTCATTTTGTTCCATTTCTGTCAAAAATGACATACTAAACTGAATATTTGATCACAAGAGTCACAAAAGAACACTTCAGTCTAATGGTCTGATCAGTTCCCAGAGTCTCATTAGGCAAAAAAGAGAGGGCAGGATTTGGGGAGGAAGAAAGGAGTGTGGACGAGTTCACTTTCCTTTACCTGCTGTTAGAATAAATTGCTCCCAGAGTGCTCTGGGATCCTGTTTTCTGATAATCCTTTCATTATTGAATGAATGAAGTTCTTTAGGACTCAAATCATATTCTCTGATTGTGATATTATTAGGTTGTTTCCTGCCTTGAAGAGATTCAGGAAACCATCATCTTTGAACATTTGCTTCCAGAAGAATCTTCCTTTGTTGTGCAGGGAGACTGTCTCTATAAGACATGGGTGCAAATCCAATGACAATTCCCCAGTCGTGTGCTCTTTAAATGGGGGTCTGTGACAAAGGTGGATCTCTGGGCACAGGGAGATTTTGTTTCAAATTCTCACTGATCCAGCTCTTAGGTGGTTTTGAATTGTTATTCTCATGAATTCTTTTTTAATGTCCTTTTTTTCTAACTTTAAGTTTGTGCCCCTTTTAAGCAAAACTTTTTTTTCTTCCCCTAGAGAAAATACTATAGTGGTGGTGGTAATTAAGTGATATATACCATAAAACGTGGAATCTGTTTTTAATTAAATACAGTTCTTACATTTTTATCTATGTTATGTAAAATATACTATTTGCATATGAATTTAGTTTATTTGTCTGATGTGTATAGGACTTAACTTTTAAAAAATAGTTCACTTAATATGTATTAAAATTTATTACATTTCACCAAGTGTAATTTTAGCCTAGACTGTTTTTAGTTATGATAGTTACTTGACCCATACTTAGAGGACAAAAGGATTTAATCTCAGGATAGACAAAAGTGGGGAAAAAACAGAACTAGAAGATATTAATTA
Source organism: Bos mutus (assembly GCF_027580195.1). NCBI lineage: Eukaryota > Metazoa > Chordata > Mammalia > Artiodactyla > Bovidae > Bos > Bos mutus. The sequence goes on along the minus strand of NC_091618.1, from coordinate 71,329,162 downwards.
AGGTTAGTGTTTAATGATATGTTCAACAAATCAGCAACTTACAAGCAAGAAACTCTACCTGTGCCTGACTTGGAGAAAGGAATTGATTATTTTTAGTTCACATTTGGGAAGCGGATGGTGTAATTGTTCTGTGTGCAGACTAGACTCATACACCAGCTATCAAAATAATAAAACAAAATAAAGTGTCACTGGACACTGCACTACAAGGGATGGTGCTTCACAGTTTTTGATTTTTAAAATAAGGGAGTTTACTAAATGATAATCTTTTTTAAAAATGTCATTAGGGGATAAATAATGGTATATTCTTATAAGGTTCAAAATATTTCTCTGTCACCAGATTCATAAGGGTTGTGAAAAGATGAGACAACTTAATTTTTTTTTTATCAAGAGTTAAGCTGAGTCCCTACAACTCTGTTCCAAGGTGTAGCTTGGATATATAACTGGTTTTAATTAATAATGAATTTGTGCCAGAAAAGTGTTCACAGTGTTACTGTGGATCTAGGCTGCTTGAGATTCTGTTTTAACAATTTTCTGTCCACGCCCTCTTTTTTCTTTCTTATTTTTTAAACTGTGAAGTCAAGAAGAAAGGGGAGAAGGTGAATAAATGTTTTTCTTTTTAATCCAGCAACTCATGCATAGAACTTTTAAATATACAGAAGAGATAATTCAGCAAGATATGCACTGAAACAAACAAACAAAAAAAAAGATATGCACTGAAACAGAATTCTATTCTAATTTATTGATGACAAAGACAAGATTTTATTTTAACTGAGCTTTACCTATTGGGCTGTAGTTAAGCCAAATTTTTATATAAATGATTAAAATATGGATTGACATGAGAAAGACTTTCAGTCTCTTTGCTAAGGTAGGAAAAGAGTAGATTAATATTTAGGAGATGAGAGTCTAGTCTCTGCTGAGTGATCTTGGGCAAGTTATTAACAGTATCATTACCCTTCTCTTTTTTCCTATTTAAAATGTTTGTATTTATTTATTTTGCTATGCTGTGTCTTAGTTGCAGCATGTAGGATCTTCAGTCTTCCTTGCAGCATGCAGGTTCTTCCAGTTGCAGCATATGGGATCTAGTTCCCTGACCAGGGATTAAACCCAGGCTCCCTGCTTTGGGAACTCAGTCTTAGCCGCTGAACCACCAATGAATCCCTACTTTTCTTGTTTATGATAGGTTTAGCAAATATCATGGAAAATCTACTACCATTAAAGAGGTTGTTTCTGTTTCTATAAAATGAAATTATAAAGTATAAAAATCACTTATTATTTCAGAATTTGTAACTTCTTCACACCTATTCTTTTCTCATAAACTTACTTTGTCTTTTCTACCAGGTCTTTCTAACCTCTCCTCAGGTCAGAAATAATATTTTTGCTTTCTTGGGTTTAGCAGCTAATAGGTGTTCACAAATATAACTCCTAACTAGGAGTTAAGACTCCATTTAAAATCATTTCCTTGAATGTAAATAAAGCCTAGTGGAAAAAGGATGCTGTTTTTACAGTCATGAAAATAGTTTAATCCTAACTCCCTATCCAACTAACCATGATCGTGTAAGTAAGCCACTTAACCTTTTTGGGCCTCAGCTTTATTATCTACCACAGAGATATAATGATATTTTTAAAAGTGCATTGCCACTGCCATATGCTCATTCATATCTGACTCTTTGTGACCCCATGTACTGTATCCTGTAAGGCTTCCCTGTCCATGAGATTCTCCAGGCAAGAATACTGGAGTGGGTTGCTGTAATCTTCCTTCAGGGGATCTTTCCAGCCCAGGGATCAAACTTGCGTCTCCTGCATTGCAGGCAGACTCTACCTACTGAGCCAAAAGTGCATTATAATGATTAACAGATGAGAGAGTTCTTTGACAAGTTTAAAGTACTACTTAATAACCATTAATAAAATGAGATATGTGAAACTATTAGGAACATATTTTGTTTTCCTGGATGGATTCATGAAGAGGTGGCTTGTGTAAATGTGCAAAAAAATCAATCTCTGCACACTGATAATCAGTGTCCACCATCTTCTCCAAATCCTGAAAGGATAATGGTTCCACTCCCTGAGAAGGCAGAATTTCCCCAATTATAACCCTGGTTTGGATTAGCCTAGTTCATCTGCAGTGTCTTTTCTCTGCTGCTAAGTAATGATGCACCATATGAGAAGTTGGCTTTCTGAACCACACTACCTTGGTTACTGTAAAGGCCTTGCCACTTCCAGGAATGCATAGACCCCTACAGCCCCTAATTTGTCTTGCTAGATGCCCGTGAGAGAGAGGGCTTAGTCTACTTCTCCCTACAACTCTTCTGAACTAGGATCATATTGAGTTACTAGAATACATGCTTCAGGATGGGACAGGAAGAGACAGACGACTCAGGCTCTGGGCACAAGAGCACTGTGTTCAATGTGTTTCATTCAGGCGACCCAGTCTCAGAATTCTGGTCCATGAATCCTCACGGATAAGTCCCAAGGACAAGGCCATTTGAATACAGTTTGAATATACATTTTCATTGCTTGTTACAGAGTAAGCATTTAATATTTTTAAAAAATGAATCAACCAGAGATTCACATAATAATGTCTTCTGAGTGTTTACTTTATCCAGAATTGAAGGATAAATTAAGAATATATGACGTGGTTCTATACAAAATATTATAATTTACTTCAGAGGACAAAGCATGCATACATGAAATCTTTGAGGATTAGAATGGAGAATTTTAAAATGAAAGAATAAGTATAGGGTTGTAAGAATTCACAGAAGTAGGGTACTAGTAAGAAGTCTCTTAGGAAGTGAAACTTGAGGTGGATTTTGAAAGATGGATGGCCCATGAGAAGATGAAAGGCTGTTGGCATTCCAGAAAGTAGTAACAGCTTGAGACAATGTCTGGAAATGGAAATGAGTGTGTGTGTTTTACTCTTCTCTTTTGGGCTTGAGAGGGGAGGTGTTGGGAAGGGGTACATTGACGTGGGTACTTAATAAGATTATGGCATACAATATATGGTATAATGTGACCTATAGAAATATTCTTAAATGTGCATTAAGATGTATTTGTAAAGATATTTATTAATTGAAATAGCAAAAATTTTGAAGCAATTTAAATTCCATCAGCAGAGGAATGTTTAAAAAATGTATGGTACATTCACATTATGGAATATTAGGAAGTAGTTGAAAAGAATAAAGTGTATCTTTGTGTGCTGACATAGAGAGATCACAATGGGAAGATGTAACAGTATATTAATGGTGAAAATGCATTCATGTAGGATTTGTCAACTTTGAAAATTGATTTTTAAAAAATCAGAGTATTTCAGAAAGATTACTGGAGTGACATTGTGTCAAATTGAAAGTGAAGAGGGATGTTGGAAGATGTTTGCAATAGTATAGACATGAGAGTCTAAGGATAGAGACCTGAATGGTAAACAGAAAGAGAGAGAAGCCAGGGCCATTCTGCAAAAGGATCGTAGAGGACTTACGACAGATTCTTAATACAGGGGATGAAGGCGAAAGGAGAGAAAACAGATTCCTAGGCTTTAAGCTTAGGGAATCATTTGCTAAAGAATGATTTCTACTAACTGAATAAGACCCATGTTAATAGGAAACATTTCTTAAACTATTTATTCGTCCATCTATCTATTTTTGTTTGTTCACTTTTCAGGATGGAAGAAACCGTACGAAATCTACTACAGAGTCAAGGACCTCCGGAACAGAAAAAAGAAGAAACTGTTAATATAATGGTCTATCAGGTACACCATATGTCTTACTCTTGGCTGGCTACTGGTCAGCTTGTTTTGCTCAGATTTCTCTATCTCTGTCCATTCTTACCTGGAGATAAATAAGAAAGGACGGTCCGACCCCAGGGCTGAAAGCCACCCCAGTTACCTCTGTTTGAGGAAACCTGTACACGTTTACTTCATTCATTCATTTCTTGTACTTTTGAAAAAGAATCATAGATTTAGTTGTATGAGAGTGCAAAATGTAAGTTTATAGTGATGCAGAGAGACCTAAAGAAGTATTATAGAATTCTAACCAGGGCTGAAAAAGAGGTATCTGGGAACAAAGGGGAGGGAGTAATTCTTCCTGTTCAGGGAGGTAAGGAATACTTCTCAGTGCTGTCACATATAAAGTGGGCCTGAGGAATAGAGAAACAAGAGAAAGAACATTCCAGGCAGAGGGAAGCCAACGTAAAGGGGCAGGAGTGTGAGTGTGCGTGACAGGCTCCTGGAGAGGAAGACGATCCCAGGGTGCTGAAGATCTGCTTGAGGTTATGCCTGTCCGCTCCGCTTATGTGTGTAGCCTTGCGCCTCAGGCCACATGAAATCTATAGACATCCAAAGAGAGCCAGTGGTCAGTAGACTAACAAGTTGTCACCTTTTGATAACCCTTATCCCCCGGTGCTTTAGCACTAGTAAAATGAGGGGCTTTCCTGGTGGTCCATTGGTTAAGAAGCCACCTACCAATGTAGGAGACATGGATGTGACCCCTGTTTCTGGAAAATCCCACATGCTGCATGGCAACCATGTCCCTTCACCCCTTCTACTGAACCTAGAGCTCTAGAGCCTACGAGCTACAGCTGGTGAGCCCATGCGCCACAACTACTGAAACTTGAGTGCCTAATAAAGCCCATGCTCATGCGAAGCCCTTGCTCTGCAACTGGAGAGTAGGCCCTGCTCTCCACAATTAGAGAAAGCCAATGCACAGCAATGAAGACCCAGCATAGCCAAAAACAAATAAATCTTTAAAATAAAACAAAAAACACTAGCAAGGTGACTAGACCAGGAAGCTGGGCATCTAATCTGAGCATGACCCAAGTTGGCCACACAGATGAGAAGACACTGACAGCAGAAGGAGGCCCAGGCATTCTATCTAGATCAATGGAAGGCTTTTATTGAAAAGCCCTTAAAATCACAAATAAACACCCAATATCCATTGCACAACTATGCATAGAGAGCTTTTAAAAGCTAAAAAAGTCAAGGGAATGGGTCAAAGTTTAAGATGATCACTGGGTGGCCCCAGGTTTTGGCTAGCTAAGAAAGCAAGTGGGTTTGGAGAGGCAAAGAAAGGAACCCAGCTGGTAAATGGTCATTTCACACTAGCTTCCCTGAATTCACAGGGTTTGGGCTCTGCAACCCAACTTATGATGACAGTATTGAGAGAAATCTAATAATAAAAGTGACAGTATCATATAAAGTTAAGAAATCTAGGTAGAGTTAGCCTTCAGAAGTCTGTGTGTGTGTGTTTACTCTTTAAGTAATGTCTGACTCTGTGACCCGATGGACTGCAGCGCACTGGCCCTCTGTGCGTGGTATTCTCCAGGCAAGAATACTGGAGTGGGTTTGCTGTTTCCTTCTCCAGGACATCATTCCAACTCAGGGATTAAACCTACCATTCATTTCTTTGCCGCTTACAGGCTGTTTCTTTACAGCTAAGCTACCAGGGAAGCCCCTAAGTCTGCGTCCTAAATTATTGACTCTTGAGACATCTGCTGCTGCTGCTAAGTTGCTTCAGTCGTATCCGACTCTGTGCTACTCCATAGACGGCAGCCCACCAGGCTCCCCCGTCCCTGGGATTCTCCAGGCAAGAACACCGGAGTGGGTTGCCATTTCCTTCTCCAATGCATGAAAGTGAAAAGTGAAAGTGAAGTCGCTCAGTCGTGTCTGACTCTAGCGACCCCATGGACTGCAGCCTACCAGGCTTCTCCGTCCATGGGATTTTCCAGGCAAGAGTATTGGAGTGGGGTGCCATTGCCTTCTCCACTTGAGACATCTACAGGTCTACAATTTGACACCGGAGACAACTGTTCTCCATCTCCAGTGAAAACAATGCAAGGTGTTGACTTAACTCAGAGGAGATTAAAGTTAGCTCCATAAAGACAGTAGAAAAACCACTAAAATCTATTTCTAGGGAAAAGGTTGATATTCTTCTTGAGGTCATCTTCACGTGGGGAAGGCATGCCCAGCTTTTCCTGGTGAATGGTCGCCTGCAGTTAAGATAAGGTTTTAAGTGCTTCTAGGTCTGAATCTTTCCTAGGTAGTAATATCTTCTTTGGCAGAAAATTGAAGTATAAGTTTAAAAAAAAAAAAACATATTGACTTTGCATTAAATGGTTCTGTTTAACCTTAAAGAATCATATTCGCTGCCCCCTGGTAACACCTGGCTTCAATTAGAACTAAGTAACTCAGCATTCCTTCTGTGCTTTTTTCCGTGTCCTCATCGCGGCTGTTTCATCCAGGTTCTTATTTTCTCTTAATCATTCTTTGCTTATCTCTTTACCACTTATTAGCCAAATCTGTGGTATAAACACTTATCATCAGAATTCATTTTATGAAACCAGAAGCTTCTTAGAAAAACAGAGACTTCTAAAAATGTGTTTTAAAAGCTATTTCCTCTTTGAGAGTTGCTACTTGGAGGAGGGGCCCACTGTGGCGCTGACGAATGGTTGAGCAGGCCCTCTAACCTCGCTGTAACCTTCTGGCGTTAGTGGTCTCAGGGTAACTGGTAACCATTGCCTGGTAATGTGTTGTGTGGTAATGGCACTCGACAATGGCTGCCTGCTAAGGGCTGTGCACTGTCCCGCTCTGTTACGATTCCTCTTTTTCCTTGATGCTTCTCAATTTTAAGGAGAATACCCGGGCTTGTTCAGCCAATAGTCGATGGAGGGGTTGTCCTTAGAAGAGTGAAGTAAGAGGCCTCAGGCCGGCAGGTGAGCTGGGGAGGAGGCGAGGCACAGGGAACAGGCTGGGGGTTGTGTCCTGCCAGGCCCCAGAGCTCTGGCCAAGGTTGCCCGGCCCTTGAGTTGCTGGTGAATCTCTCCACCATCCCCACCTCTGTGACCTAATAGCAATGGGAGTCTGCCTGGATCTTGGTCTTTGGTACCTGGCCTGTGCCATCTGAGGAGCCTGAGGACCAGTTGGGTCTTGAACACCTGGCTCCCTCAGCCTCAACAGCTGGGCAGGGTCTGGGTGTGTGGCCCTAGGGAACTGCCAGCTAAAATCCGCCACCTCTCAGCCAGGACCTCGACCTTGAAGGGTGAAAGTTGTGCCTTATGTCCTTGCCTGTTCTTGTCAGAACAGGGAATAATTTTATTTGGTGAAGGTTTACAGGAACATCATTATCTGACCATGACTTGACCTCAAGAACAAAGGTTCTGACACCAAGAAGTTTGCAACAACTAACCACGCCCCTCCCTCACCTTTGCTAGAAAAGGGCTTTGCTGAAAGCTTTGCGGGAATTTGGGATTTTTGAGGCCCTTAGCTCAGCTGGTGAAGAATCTGTCTGCAATGCAGGAGACCTGGGTTCAATCCCTGGGTTGGGAAGATCCCCTGGAGAAGGGCATGGCAACCCACTCCAGTATTCTTACCTGGAGAATCATCATGGACAGAGGAGTCTGGCGGGCCACAGTCCCTGGGGTGAAAGTGTCAGACACGACTGAGCACCCATCTCCTTGCATTGGCCTACAATAAACATTTCTCTACTCCAAACTCCAAAAAAAAAAAAAAAAAACCTCTTTACTCTTAATAGTACAGTCTGTTAGATTTGGGAAGTCAACTCTTCTCTCTAGGGAGGAGACAGTTAGTAACATGAATTCATGCTCCATGGAAGGGATTTTTCAGCTATTGCTCTCATTGGCCTTAGGTTCATTATCAGGAAAATGAGAGAGGAATTTGGGTTACATGAACCATAAAGGTCATTTATAGATTGAACAGTTATTTATTGAGTTTTATTGGGAATTAGGCACAACTTTGCCCTCTGGGGATTCAGGACATGAGAACAGAGAGAAGGGTGGCCCTGAGTTCCAGGGAGATCCCTGTCACCTCCGTCATCACAATGTTCTAAATATGGGAATAGTAGTGAAACCAGTTGTGCAAGCTGTATGTGATGAAACAGTGGACTGCATAGTTAACACTATCTGAGGTCATATTCTTGGGGTAAGAGCCGGGAAATTTATTGTTTCATAATATGAAGGGTTATTGACACACCTGACTCAAATTTTCCAACAGTAAGATTTCTCTGACATGAACCTATTTTCCGTTGTGGAAGTTTGAGGCTTTTGTCTTTGAATTAATATAGTAACAGTAGTGTAATAGCTTTCTAGGTTCCAGACCCCTGCTAACTGCTGGCATGCATTGAAAGGTGGTCCTAGTTCATTCAAGGGGCATGTTCCTGACGACTTCTCAGAGTTGGTTACTTGAATCAGTTAGGGCTTGTATAATTTCACCTAGACCTGCTGGAAAGTCAGTAGTCGTTTTTGTTCAGCAGCTAAGACAAACCTGCCTGTGGCTATCAGTGGTTTCGCTAGCTTTGTCACCGTGCACTTCCTTTTTTCTTAATTTGGAGAATTTGCATAATTTCAAGGTTTGGCATCAAGTGACATAAATAGCATTTTTATGTGATCACAGTTTAAAATATACCTAGTTCAGGGTCCCATTGACTATGGACTGGATTGTAGCTTAGTCCCCACAACAACTATGCAGGAAGTACCGTCACTATTCCCACCTTACAGACGAGGACATAGACTCCTAGAGGTGAGCTCTTGCCCCAGAATGCAAACGGAAATAGCTTAGAAGGGATTTGAACCCTAGTTGGTCTGACTCCTTGGCCTTAACTCCTTATGCAGATAAATTCTGGAGGGATGAAATCATGGAGCCCGAGTTACTCTGCTAAATGGGACTTGAATCTAGGCCTTTCCGCTGTCCACCTAGAGCTCTCTCCATTCATTCATTTACTTGCTCCTTCATTCATATAGTCATTTACTTTTGCAACTATGTATATTATTTCCTGTTGCTGCTGTAGCAAACTTAATGGCTTAAAACTGCACAAATTTATTGTATTATAATTCTGGAGGTCAGAGTCTAAAATCACAATAGCAGCAGGGCTACATTCTTTCTGGAGGTTTCAGGACAGAATTATTTCCTTGTTTTTTTCCAGATTCTAGCATTCTTTGGCTTTTGGCCTTTCCCTCCATCTCCAGAGTACATAACTGCAAACTCTGGTTCCATTGTAATGTCTCCTTTTTCTGGCCCATCCCTATAGTCCAGGATAATCCCCCATCTCCAGATATTTAATTTAATCACATCTGCAAAGTCTCTTTTGCCATAGAAGGTAAAGGAAGCACATTCACAGGTCTGAGGCTTGGTAGAATGTGGACATTTAAGTGAGGGAACATTATTCTGTCTACTACACTAAATAGCACATTAATCTAGCAGGCTGGAGGTACCTAGCTCACACCATGCTAAGTGCTGGAGGTAGAAAGATGCCTTCTCTTGGAAAGCTCAGCTTACAGGATGCTGGCAACTAGGGAGGAAAAGCAGATAATTGAATATATGCCACTCTGTGATGGGAGCCCAGAGAACAGCCTGCTTGAGTTCTGGGAACACAAAGGAAGATGCCACCACACCTACGGCTCTGCTGTCCCTGGAGACTCTGCTCCTGCCTAGGACTTCTTTTCAATAATCGATTTCCCTTTCCCTTTAGCCTCTGATGTCATGGACTCAAGAGTCATGTGCGCCACAGCCTGCCTTTCACAGAGCATCTTATATCTCTGGTATTTTAATACAACTGTGACTGTCAGGACACATGCGTTTGGTGCTTTTACAGTTGTCAAAGTGCTTACACAGAATGGGTCTCATTTGTTCATTTTAGCAGTCTGTAAAGTAGATATTATCTTGCTCATTTTTAAGGATGAGTCTCAAAGAAGCCTGATTGAACTCTGGTAAATGCTAAGTGGTAGAACTAGAAAGAAATCTCAGGCTTTCCTAAGTGAGATACATAGAATGAAACTGAGAAGTTACCAGTGAGATAATCAGATGGAGCAGGAGGGAACACACAGACTTCCCTGCTCACAAAACCCTTGTCTCAAGATACAAAAAAATCAGTGAAAGGAAAGTGAAATCAATTAATAAGCCATATAATATTTGCACCTGACATTTCTTTTTTGGGAGAGACAAGCCCATGAGTGAGAGAAATATTATCAATATATGGAGGGAACGTGACATACCTAGCGCCTTGGACAGATTCCTTTCATTACAGGAAAACGAAAGACTTCAAAGGATTTTCTGTAAAGGAGGCTGAAAAGGAGAAACATCTTCTGTTTCTCTCTTCTTCTGTTTCTTTCTCCAACTCTTTTTTTCCTAGGCATATGGGGGTTTCTTCTGTGTTATATAGTGTATTCCTGAAGCCTCTGTAACCATTTCATTTAGTTGAGTAGTTAGGAAGCATATTAGATAAAACATTCATGATTCAATATGAGCAAGGGCAATTAAGCGTAAATGAAATGGAGCAGTTCGTCGAGAGGACATTACTCCTTCAGCTTCATCTGTCAAAATATTTCAACCTAGACAACCTAAGATACAGAGAATTTTAATCCTGATGATACATTACCCATTAGAGTCCTCTTGTGTCTGTGGCTACCTTTTGTGTTGCTTTGTTGTAGCTAATAGATTTCTTCTTGTCTCTGCTTCTGTCTATGGAACATGAATTTGAACCTACGTTAGCTCATTTATTTAGAAAGAAAAAAGTGGACAGGTAAGTTCAAACAGAAATGAGGGGTGGAAAGAGACCTGCATGTGGGTACAGCTTCTGCCACTAACAGGACTTTTGACCTCAGACTGTGTGTGTGTGTGTGGGTGTGAATGAAGATGTTTGGGACTAGATTAATAATCGCAAACCCAAAAACCTACAGTTGCCAAATAATACAAATGTTTAAAACGGGCTAGGTATGACAACAATTGTGTGTCCTCAGGGGGAGTTACAGGCTATTTTCCCACTTTTGGTAAGGAAATAGGTATAGAAAGATGTGGTGTTTGTTATTCAAAGGCAAAAAGGCCTTGGTTTTAAAAACCACAGTAGCATCATACACCTGACTTATTGTCAAAGGGCAATAGTGATGGACACAGTGGCAAACTGACCGAAGAGTCTGTCTGGTCTAAAGGCAGCAGTCACAGTCCCACTGCGGCAGATGCAGATGACTCAGAATGTACACAATATGGACAGATGTTTCGGAAGAAGATGGAAGTTCAAGTTTTTTACGAGCAGTTTCTTAATCCGTAAATAATGGTGTATGTGTGTGTGTGTGTGTGTGTGTGTGTGTATATATATATATATATATGTAAGAATTTTCCACAGTTTATTGTGATCCACACAGTCAAAGGCTTTGCCATAGTCAATAAAGCAGAAATAGATGTTTTTCTGGAACTCTCTTGCTTTTTGTATGATCCAGCGGATGTTGGCAATTTGATCTCTGGTTCCTCTGCCTTTTCCAAAATCAGCTTGAACATCAGGAAGTTCACGGTTCACATATTGCTGAAGCCTGGCTTGGAGAATTTGAGCATTACTTGAGTAGCGTGTGAGATGAGTGCAATTGTGCAGTAGTTTGAGCATTCTTTGGCATTGCCTTTCTTTGGGATTGGAATGAACACTGACCTTTTCCAGTCCTGTGGCCACTGCTGAGTTTTCCAAATTTGCTGGCATATTGAGTGCAGCACTTTCACAGCATCATCTTTCAGGATTTGGAATAGCTCAACTGGAATTCCATCACTTCCACTAGCTTTGTTCGTAGTGATGCTTTCTAAGGCCCACTTGACTTCACATTCTAGGATGTCTGGCTCTAGGTGAGTGATCACACCATCGTGATTATCTGGGTCGTGAAGATCTTTTTTGTACAGTTCTTCTGTGTATTCTGCCATCTCTTCTTAATATTGTCTGCTTCTGTTAGGTCCATACCATTTCTGTCCTTTATCGAGCTCATCTTTGCATGAAATGTTCCTTTGGTATCTCTGATTTTCTTGAAGAGATCCCTAGTCTTTCCCATTCTGTTGTTTTCCTCTATTTCTTTGCATTGATCGCTAAAGAAGGCTTTCTTATCTCTTCTTGATGTTCTTTGGAACTCTGCATTCAGATGTTTATGTCTTTCCTTTTCTCCTTTGCTTTTCGCTTCTCTTCTTTTCACAGCTATTTGTAAGGCCTCCCCAGACAACCATTTTGCTTTTTTGCATTTCTTTCTGAAAGAGATGGGAATACCAGACCACCTGATCTGCCTCTTGAGAAATTTGTATGCAGGTCAGGAAGCAACAGTTAGAACTGGACATGGAACAACAGACTGGTTCCAAATAGGAAAAGGAGTTCATCAAGGCTGTATATTGTCACCCTGTTTATTTAACTTATATGCAGAGTACATCATGAGAAACGCTGCACCAGAAGAAACACAAACTGGAATCAAGATTGCTGGGAGAAATATCAATAACCTCAGATATGCAGATGACACCACCCTTATGGCAGAAAGTGAAGAGGAACTCAAAAGCCTCTTGATGAAAGTGAAAGAGGAGAGTGAAAAAGTTGGCTTAAAGCTTAACATTCAGAAAACAAAGATCATGGCATCCGGTCCCACCACTTCATGGGAAATAGATGGCGAAACAGTGGAAACAGTGTCAGACTTTATTTTTCTGGGCTCCAAAATCACTGCAGATGGTGACTGAAGCCATGAAATTAAAAGACGCTTACTCCTTGGAAGGAAAGTTATGACCAACCTAGATAGCATATTCAAAAGCAGAGACATTACCTTGCCAACAAAGGTTCGTCTAGTCAAGGCTATGGTTTTTCCTGTGGTTATGTATGGATGTGAGAGTTGGACTGTGAAGAAGGCTGAGCACCGAAGAACTGATGCTTTTGAACTGTGGTGTTGGAGAAGACTCTTGAGAGTCCCTTGGACTGCAAGGAGATCCAACCAGTCCATTCTGAAGGAGATCAGCCCTGGGATTTCTGTGGAAGGAATGATGCTAAAGCTGAAACTCCAGTACTTTGGCCACCTCATGCGAAGAGTTGACTCATTGGAAAAGACTCTGATGCTGGGAGGGGTTAGGGGCAGGAGAAGGGGACGACAGAGGATGAGATGGCTGGATGGCATCACTAACTCGATGGACGTGAGTCTGAGTGAACTCCGGGAGTTGGTGATGGACAGGGAGCCCTGGCGTGCTGCGATTCATGGGGTCGCAAATAGTTGGACACGACTGAGCGACTGATCTGATGTGATCTGATATATAGAAGATTAAGTAAAATCTTCTTAAGTAAAATTACTTCTTAAGTAATTAAGTAAAATCTAGCCCTGTGCTAGACTCAGGGCAGCAACCCTTAGCACAGAAAAATGATTTTGTGTGTTTTTTCTTGCTCTTAGAACTCTGAGATTTTGATGCTTCTGTGCAACCCTGTGAGACCTGGTCTACACAAAGTGCAGCACGAAGCACACGCCTGCAGCACCACGACCCCTGCTTCTAACACATGCTGAGCAGCTATGGACTGGTCACAGTCCAGTCATTCCACAAGTGTGAGCTCACTGAATTTTCACAGGAACCATTTGAAATGTCTCCATTTTACAAAAGAGGAAACTGAGGCATAGAGCAGTTAGACCTTCTGCCCAAAGTTACGTATCACCAGGGTTATGTCCCGTGAATGACCTGGCACCGTCTCGGCAGGCAGAGTAGGTCACCACAAAGATGGAGTGCGGGAGCTTTGTCAGGAGGTGCCATTGTCCCAGCAGAGCACAGCAGTGTTGTAATGGTTTGCAGTCAGTTTTCTTAATCCCTTTACTCTGCACATCTTTGTGGAGAGCCCTGGGCTGTGTGGCATCTGAGCCCAGCTCCATCTCTTCCAGTGATGGTCTAAGCTCAGTTATTGATCCTTTCAGTTCAGTTCAGTTCAGTTGCTCAGTCGTGTCCGACTCTTTGCAACCCCATGAATCGCAGCACACCAGGCCTCCCTGTCCATCACCAACTCCCAAAGTTCACTCAAACTCACGTCCATCGAGTTGGTGATGCCATCCAGCTATCTCATCCTCTGTCATCCCCTTCTCCTCCTGCCCCCACTCCCTCCCAGCATCAGAATCTTTCCAATGAGTCAACTCTTCTCATGAGGTGGCCAAAGTACTAGAGTTTCAGCTTTAGCATTATTCCTTCCAAACAACACCCTTTAGAATGGGCTGGTTGGATCTCCCTGCAGTCCAAGGGACTCTCAAGAGTCTTCTTCAACACCACAGTTCAAAAGCATCAATTCTTCGGTGCTCAGCTTTCTTCATAGTCCAACTCTCACATCCATATATGACCACTGGAAAAACCATAGCCTTGACTAGACGGACCTTTATTTGCAAAGTAATGTCTCTGCTTTTGAATATGCTATCTAGGTTGGTCATAACTTTTCTTCCAAGGAGTAAGCGTCTTTTAATTTCATGGTTGCAGTCACCATCTGTGGTGATTTTGGAGTCCCCCAAAATAAAGTCTGACACTGTTTCCACTGTTTCCCCATCTATTTCCCATGAAGCAATGGGACCAGATGCCATGATCTTCATTTTCTGAATATTGAGCTTTAAGCCAACTTTTTCACTCTCCTCTTTGACTTCTTTTTTTGTTGTTGTTTAAATTTATTTATTTTAATTGGAGGTTAATTACTTTACAATATTGTATTGGTTTTGCCATACATCAACATGAATCCACCATGGGTATACATGTGTTCCCCATCCTGAACCCCCCCTCCCACTCCCTCCCCATACCATCTCTCTGGGTCATCCCAGTGCACCAGCCCCAAGCACCCTGTATCATGCATTGAACCTGGACTGGCGACTCGTTTCATATATGATATTATACATGTTTCAATGCCATTCTCCCAAATCATCCCAGCCTCTCCCTCTCCCACAGAGTCCAAAAGACTGTTCTATACATCTGTGTCTCTTTTGCTGTCTCGCATACAGCGTTATCATTACCATCTTTCTAAATTCCGTATATATACATTAGTATAGTGTATTGGTGGAGAAGGCAATGGCAACCCAATCCAGTACTCTCGCCTGGAAAATCCCATGGACGGAGGGGCCTGGTAGGCTGCAGTCCATAGGATCGCTAAGAGTCGGACATGACTGAACGACTTCACTTTCACTTTTCACTTTCCTGCATTGGAAAAGGAAATGGCAACCCTCTCCAGTGTTCTTGCCTGGAGAATCCTAGGGACTGGGGAGCCTGGTGGGCTGCTGTCTGTGGGGTCACACAGAGTCAGACACGACTGAAGTGACTTAGCAGCAGCATAGTGTATTGGTGTTTTTCTTTCTGGCTTACTTCACTCTGTATAATAGGCTCCAGTTTTATCCACCTCATTAGAACTGGTTCAAATGTATTCTTTTTAATGGCTGAGTAATACTCCATTGTGTATATGTACCACAGCTTTCTTATCCATTCATCTGCAGATGGACAGCTAGGTTGCTTCCATTTCCTGGCTATTATAAACAATGCTGTGATGAACATTGGGGTACACGTGTCTCTTTCAATTCTGGTTTTCTCAGTGTGTATGCTCAGCAGTGGGATTGCTGGATCATAAGGCAGTTCTATTTCCAGTTTTTTAAGGAATCTCCACACTGTTCTCCATAGTGGCTGTACTAGTTTGCATTCCCACCAACAGTGTAAGAGGGTTCCCTTTTCTCCACACCCTCTCCAGCATTTATTGCTTGTAGACTTTTGGATAGCAGCCATTCTGACTGGCATGAAATGGTACCTCATTGTGGTTTTGATTTGCATTTCTCTGATAATGAGTGATGTTGAGCATCTTTTCATGTGTTTGTTAGCCATCTGTATGTCTTCTTTGGAGAAATGTCTATTTAGTTCTTTGGCCCATTTTTTGATTGGGTCGTTTATTTTTCTGGAATTGAACTGCAGGAGTTGCTTGTATATTTTTGAGATTAGTTGTTTGTTGGTTGCTTCATTTGCTATTATTTTCTCCCATTCTGAAGGCTGTCTTTTCACCTTGCTAATAGTTTCCTTTGTTGTGCAGAAGTTCTTAAGTTTAATTAGGTCCCATTTGTTTATTTTTGCTTTTATTTCCAATATTCTGGGAGGTGGGTCATAGAGGATCCTGCTGTGATGTATGTCAGACAGTGTTTTGCCTATGTTCTCCTCTAGGAGTTTTATAGTTTCTGGTCTTACGTTTAGATCTTTAATCCATTTTGAGTATATTTTTGTGTATGGTGTTAGAAAGTGTTCTAGTTTCATTCTTTTACAAGTGGTTGACCACTTTCCCCAGCAACACTTGTTAAAGAGATTGTCTTTTCTCTATTGTATATTCTTGCCTCCTTTGTCAAAGATAAGGTGTCCATAGGTGCGTGGATTTATCTCTGGGCTTTCTATTTTGTTCCATTGGTCTATATTTCTGTCTTTGTGCCAGTACCATACTGTCTTGATGACTGTGGCTTTGTAATAGAGCCTGGAGTCAGGCAGGTTGATTCCTCTAGTTCCATTCTCTCTCAAGATTGCTTTGGCTATTCGAGGTTTTTTGTATTTCCATACAAATTGTGAAATTGGCTTTTTAGTTCCTCTTCACTTTCTGCCATAAGGGTGGTGTCATCTGCATATCTGAGGTTATTGATATTTCTCCCAGCAATCTTGATTCCAGCTTGTGCTTCTTCCAGCCCAGCATTTCTCATGATGTACTCTGCATGTAAGTTAAATAAGCAGGGTGACCATATACAGCCTTGACGTACTCCTTTTCCTATTTGGAACTAGTCTGTTGTTCCATGTCCAGTTTTAACTGTTGCTTCCTGACCTGCATACTAGTTTCTCAAGAGGCAGGTCAGGTGGTCTGGTATTCCTATCTCTTTCAGAATTTTCCACAGTTTATTGTGATCCACAGAGTCAAAGGCTTTGGCATAGTTAATAAAGCAGAAATAGATGTTTTTCTGGAAACTTTAGCCTGTGTTTAAAGCATTATTGTCTTATAACCCAGTTACTTCCATTCTCAATGATCTAATTGAAAATCAAAATGAATTTTTCCTTAAATAGTTCCTTCAAAAGTAGTATTAGATGTAATTAAGCAGCTGATGCTTGGGAAAAGGAAATCTTTCTAGTCATTCTAAAATCTGTCAAACATCAAATACATATCCAGATTCTTTTATGTATGCAGAAAGCGTGTGACACAGGCTGGGGTCTTTCTCATTGAAGCCCAAGTCCTGCCTAGCAGAGATGTTAACATTAGTTCATAATTTAGAATTTTTTAATTGAAGTTTAGTTGGTTTACAATGTTGTGTTAGTTTCACGTGTACAGAGAAGTGAGTAGGTTTTATGTGTGTGTATATACACACATATTCTTTTTCAGATTCTTTTTCCTTATAGATTATTACAAAATAATGAGTATAGTTCTCTGTGCTATACAGTAAGTTATTATTGATTATCTGTTTTATATATATTAATGTATATATGTTAATCCCACACTCCTAATTTATCTCTCCCCTCCTCTTTTTGGTAACCATGATTTTTTTTTCTATGTCTTTGGATCTATTTCTGTTTTGTACATAAGTCCATTGTACCATTTTTTTTTGGATTCCACATATAAGTGACATTTATCTTTCTTTGACATACTTCACTTAGTATTGTAACCCTAGGGTAGGTCCTTCCTTGTTGCTGCAAATGGTTTTCTTTTTATGGCTGAGTAATAAGTCTTTGTATATACATACCACATCCTCTTTATCCATTCATCTTTGATGGATATTTAGTTTGCTTTTGTGTCTTGGCTATTGTGAATAGTGTTTCTATGAACATTGAGGTGCATGAATCTTTTCAAATTATGGTTTTCTCCAGGTGTATGTCCAGGAGTGGGATTAATGGATCATATGGTCACTCTACTTTTAGCTTTTTTAAGGAACCTCCATACTCCTCTCCATAGTGACTTCACCAGTTTACATTCCCACCAACAGTGTAGAAGGTCCCTTTTTCTCCACACCGTCTCCAGCATTTACAATTTATAGATTTTTTTGATGATGTGTGTTCTAACCAGTGTGAGGTGATATCTCACTGTAATTTTACTTTGCATTTCTCTAATAATTAGTGACATTGAGCATCTTTTCATGTGTCTTTTAGCCATCTGGATCTCTTCTTTGGAGAAATGTTTGTAAACGATTATTCTTATCAGGGATAGGATTTTTGTTTTGTTTTGTTTGCTTTAAACCTTACCTTCTTTCCCTATAATTACTTAAATGTACTTTGGGCAAATAAAAAAATTTGAGTGCGCTCAAGAAAAGTTAGGGCTGAAAAATTAAATAATCACAAAAGATTCCTTTCTAAGAAAGCTTTTCAAAGCAACAATATTCCTACTATATTTAAAGTGTGGATTTCCAAGCTTCTAACATAATCTCATTTTGTTTTTGTGAACATACGTAAATGCAAAACGAAACTTCTGTTTGTGGTTCTCGGGAGCAGCAGAGTTCCAGTCTCTGTTTCCTGGCTGAGTGTACGGATCACCTTAGGAAACCTTAGATTCAGCTATGCAGGCAACTTCTTATATCTTCAGACTTAGAACGATCTGTCTTTTTTTGGTTATTTATGAGTCTGATGGGTAATTTTGATTTCTCTGGTCCACAGATGTGTTGGAGACCAGTGAGATACCTCAAAACCCACCCAAACTGCCACCCCTATTTCCTCATTTTGCAAAGGAGAAAATGGAAATGAAGTTCAGAGTGTGTTATGTGCACTTACACTGCATCTGTTCTACTGATTCTTTCTTTCACCGTACTTACTTCAGTAAGTGCTCTGGCAGTTAATTAGCTAAGAGGTCTGGACTCTTTAGAACTCTACAGAGAGCTTGACTGTAATTCATACTGGTTATTCAGAAGTGTTTCTGTTTCTTTCTCTTTTTTTTGCCTAAACAAAATGTGGTAAACAAATGCAAATCCATAGGTCACCAGTGAGTAGGTTCTGTGAGTACATTCAGTGAGTACATTCTCCCCTCTGGGGGAAACAATTTTTATTTCATTTCCTCCCCAGTGGGGGGAAATGATTTGAAATTCTACTGAGTGGCTGTTGAGAGACTGGTTAAGTCTTTACACAGGTATTTATAAAATTCTGACACACAGTGGAATGGGAAATATTTTTATTGAGTGCTTTTATTTATGTGTATGGCCTGTAATCTCAGGAAGTCTCGAGTGAGTTTGATTCTGTTTGAAGAAATTTTGGCCTTTTCTCTGAATTGCTGTGAACTTTGAATTGCTGCTGAAGTGGGTAATGGTAATAAAGGGAGTATTTTTATTGTGTGTTAAGTTTTAAAGGGCTGAAAATGTTCCTTGAGGAAGTGGTTTTCTTCCTTCCTCTTTTACTTTTATTTTAAGAAACATGCTCTACTCATATATTAAGTTTAGGTAAAGGACGGAGAATTTCTTAAAGGCAAAGTGTCATCAGTATAGTCAAAGTCATTGTCCTTCATAAAATATCTCTTTTCTCTTTGGAAGTATTCTATATGATGAATGTATGATTTTACACCCTACAGAAATACTTTCCAGAATTCCAGAAGTTTTGAAAACAATCTTTGTTAGCACACTGACTAAGGAGAGGGTTCACCTCTGTAATTTCAAAGTCTATGAAATACTTTGAAAGAAGTAGAGGGGTTTCAAATATCACTCAGAATTTGAGTAGTTACTTCTCTCCTTGGGAATTTTAAATTCCTGGTTTAATAGGTTCTGACTCTTCTTTCTCATTCTCAATTTCTGCCTACATTCTTTGTGCAGACATGAATACGTTCCCTATTGGATATTTTGACCCAGAGTTGAACTCTTATCAAGTAAAAGCGGAATACGGACTCTCTGTTAAAACAAATATAACCTATGAATGAGACGGTGCCCTGAAAAATCACCTTCTCTTCCTATAGGTGAGCTGCTTTCCTCAGCTGATCTTAGCAGAGGGTCAGACTTTGCTTTGGAATCCCCAAGTGGGGTCTCAGGTTGGGAGGTTGTGTGGGTAGAAATCAAAAGATGTTGCCCTTTCGTAAGTATGTGGGTTGTCTAATACTTTGAGCACATCAGATCATCTAGTCGTATCAGTTATTTCTTCCTCTTAGGAAATAGATGATTTTGAATAGAGAAAAATCATGATGATACCAATCCTTGAACTTTGATCCTATTTTCTTAACTTACCTGAAGCCACAAAACAAAAATTCTCTTGTTTTTTTAGAGTTTGGCTTAACAATGCTTTATGAAATGGAGATAAAATTATGTGTAGGGAAAAATGGACAATGTTGGAATTAGAAAATAGTAAAGAAAGAAGTGAAAAGTGCTTGCTAGGGGAAAAAAACTTTTATTGCTGAAATCTCTCTTATATTGTAACCTTTCAGCTATATTGTCCTTATTGATCTTGCCTGCACAAGCCAACACAGCATGGCAATGAAGAAGAATCACTGAATGTGGGGCGAGAGGAAGATGGTCTGGCCAGGGGTCTGCAGTCTGCATTGAAACAGTCTGGACATTTCAGGGGAGCTAAACCCAGGGTCAGGTTGCCTGACATGATTGGCCTTTTTAATGATATCTTCTCCCATTCTGCAATTTTGTCATCCCTGTACCCTATCTACCAATATTTTCTCACTCAGATATGTTTCTCTGAAATTGTATCCATTAAAATATCATTCTATGTAAGAAATAAAGAGTCAAGAAGATAAATATTTAAGGGAAGGTCCTTCAGATGTTAGCAGGAACCAGTTAAATCTGTGGGCTTTGCTCTATCAACTCATCTCAGAAAACTGGAACTTGGAGCTTGAAAGATGAAAGGAAAGGAGACAGGAAAATAATTTTCCTAGAGTAATTTAGGAGCTTATAATCCTCTATGTTTGTTAAGTTTGGCTGAGGCTACACCATGGAAAGAAGTGCCAAGAGAGAAGTGTTAGGAAGCAGCATAGGGGTACAGAAGGGAAAAGAAAGCCAGCAAAATCAATTTGCAAATTTCAACCGTCATTTCTATGGTTTGCTAAATGCTGTGCTATGCTGTTCTTAGTCGCTCAGTCATATCCAACTCTTGCGACCCACCAGGCTCCTCTGTCCATTGGGATTCTCCAGGCAAGAGTACTAGAGTGGGTGGCCATGCTCTCCTCCAGGGGATCTTCCCAACCCAGGGATTGAACCACGTCTCCCACATTGCAGGCAGATTCTTCACTGTCTCAGCCACCAGGGAAGCCCAAGAATACTGGAGTAGGTAGCCTATCACTTCTCCAGGGGACCTTCCAGACCCAGGAATTGAACTGCTATCTCCTTTGCTAAGTGCTGTATACATACAAAGGAGAGTGAAACCTCTTTGTCTTCCTGCCATGATACTCTCAGAACCCAGATATCAGGCTGATACTGTCATGCGGTGGGTCTGGTCTACTGCCCTAGTGTCATTACTGCATAGTTTCTGTGAAATGCACCAGGTATCAAACTGGTGAGAAGTTCAAAGGAAATTTTGGAGCAAGCATATTAAGTCAGGGTCTTACAATGGCTTATATTCTTCTCTTACCTGTTTAAATAAGCAGGCAAATATCTGTAAACAATTCATGATGATTACATTGTTTTGTAAACTGATCAAAATATGTTTTTTCAAATGCATTTTGTTTGGTAGGTTTACCCCCACACCCTGATAACTTTTCTATCTATGCTAAATTAATGAAGTAGCAGAATAAATTCATTTCTCCCCATTAAAGCCAAGTCTATACCTTAGTCTGAATTAGTAAGCTTCTATTGTAAGTGATGATCTGGAAACAATGCCATTGCAAGTGTTCTCCAACAACCATTTTTTATTTCATTTACAAAATAACTGTAAATATAATCCTTAAGATATGAATTAGGCTGTATTTCTCTTGAGTCAGTTCAGTTCAGTTCAGTTGCTCAGTCACGTCCGAATCTTTGTGGCCCCATGAACCACAGCATGCCAGGCCTCCCTGTCCATCATCA
Source organism: Bos mutus (assembly GCF_027580195.1). Classification (NCBI taxonomy): domain Eukaryota; kingdom Metazoa; phylum Chordata; class Mammalia; order Artiodactyla; family Bovidae; genus Bos; species Bos mutus. The sequence goes on along the minus strand of NC_091618.1, from coordinate 71,307,463 downwards.
ACTCCTGGACTCCACCCAAACCCATGTCCATTGAGTTGGTGATGCCATCCAACCATCTCATCCTCTATCGTCCCCTTCTCCTCCTGCCCTTAATCTTTCCCAGCATCACGGTCTTTTCAAATGAGTCAGCTTTTCGCGTCAGGTGGCCAATGTATTGGGAGTTCCAGCTTCAGCATCAGTCCTTCCAATGAACACCCAGGACTGATCTCCTTTAGGATGGACTGGTTGGATCTCCTTGCAGTCCAAGGGAGTCTCAAGATGTTCTCCAACACCACAGTTCAAAAGCATCAATTCTTCAACGTTCAGCTTTCTTTATACTCCAATTCTCACATCCATACATGACCACTGGAAAAACCATAGCCTTGACTAGATGCATCTTTGTTGACAAAGTAATGTCTCTGCTTTTTAACATGCTGTCTAGGTTGGTCATAACTTTCCTTCCAAGGAGTAAGCGTCTTTTAATTTCATGGCTGCAGTCACCATCTGCAGTGATTTTGGAGCCCAGAAAAATAAAGTCAGCCACTGTGTCCACTGTTTCCCCATCTATTTGCCATGAAATGATGGGACCGGATGCCCATGATCTTCGTTTTCTGAATGTTGAGTTTTAAGCCAGCTTTTTCACTCTCCTCTTTCACTTTCATCAAGATGCTCTTTAGTTCTTCTTCACTTTCTGACATAATGGTGGGGTCCTCTGCATATCTGAGCTTATTGATATTTCTCCCTGCAGTCTTGATTCCAGCTTGTGCTTCTTCCAGCCCAGTGTTTCTCATGATGTACTCTTCATAGAAGTTAAATAAGCAGGGTGACCATATACAGCCTTGACGTACTCCTTTTCCTATTTGGAACCAGTCTGTTGTTCCATGTCCATTTCTAACTGTTGTTTCCTGACCTGCATACAAGTTTCTCAAGAGGAAGATCAGGTGGTCTGGTATTCCTATCTTTTTCAGAATTTTCCACAGTTTATTGTGATCCACAGAGTCAAAGGCTTTGGCATAGTCAATAAAGCAGAAATAGATTTTTTTCTGGAACTCTCTTGCTTTTTCAATGATCCAGCAGATATTGGCAATTTGATATCTGGTTCCTCTGCCTTTTCTAAAACCAGCTTGAACATCTTGAGTAATTATGTCTAATTTTTTCTAATCCAACTATTATTGGATTTTTTCTTCTCTATAAATTTTTACTACCTCTTCTCTCCAGGGCATTTAAACATCAACACTAGAGGATCAGTAGTCAAAATGGCCACAGTAATAATTAATATATACAGTTTACACTTTCACAACATCATCTCATTTGATATTCATATTAACCTTTCAAAATAGGAAGGTCAAAAAGTTCAAGTACACTTTACAGATGAAGAAACTGAGTTCTACAGAGGTGGTTGACTTACAAGTGTCATACAGTGTCAGGCCATGGTGCATTTGGTCTTTTTATTCCAAGTCCTATAGTCTTGCAGGTAGCATTAATTACATTCTCTACTAGTGGTTCTCATGTTTGGTTTGCCTTGTAATCATCTGAAGAGTTCAAAAAATTTGTGATGTCCTGGTTCCATCCCAGCGATTCTGATTTCATTGATCAAGGGTGTGGCATGAGGATTTTTTTAAATCTTCACAGACCAATTCTAACTGTTAGAGTTGATCTGAGTTGAGAACCACTGTGCTACAATTCATTATATTCAACTGTATATTTTTCCTTTCTTGTGCATCATGGTAAAGGTTCTTCCAACCAGGGTCTTGTTTTCATTAACCCATCACCAGCATTTTCCTCAAAGTAGCCAACCTGCTGGCTCATGTTTAGGAAGCATATTGAGCTTCTTGGGAAGGTAAGAGTTGAGTTAGTCACATGTGGGCAGGCGTGTGTGCTCAGTCATGTCCGACTCTTTGTGACCCCATGGACTGTAGCCCACCAGGCACCTCTGCCCATGGAATTTTCCAGGCAAGAATACTGGAGTGGGTAGCTGTTTCCTACTCCAGGGAATCTTCCCAACCTAGGGACTGAACCCGTGTCTCCTGCATTGGCACACAGATCCTTTACCACTACACCACCTGGGATGCCCTGAGTTGGCCCTTAAAAGACATTAGAATTCAGATAAATGGAAAGGTCCTTTTGTTCTATGTATACTCTGATGAGAGACAGCAAAGGATTGTGGGTATTCTGGTGAGGTACAGCAGAGTGGGTATTCTGTGAGTATTCCACCAAAGTATAGCAGAGGATTATGAGGATTCCAGTGATGATTATGGGCACTCTGGTGAGAGAAATCAGGGGATTATGGGTAAGCTTAAAGCCTTTGGAGGCCAATATTGTGGATTCACATCCTGACTGAGCCACTTACAAGCTATGTAATATTTGAAAATTTACTTAACCCCTTGGGATCTTGAGGACCTTACTCTCAGTCATATTCAGTCCAAGGATTGGTAGTGAGCTCATTGGTGAGGAGGCAATGAGGGGTCAGAAAGATGGCTGAGAATTTGGGAGACCATGAGGACATGGAACAGGTAGGTAGGTCAGTGAGTCCCTCAGGAAAATGATAGGGGCAGTTGGGCCCAGTTCAAAGACCCCCAACTAAATGGAGTGAGAACTAGTGGACATGCCTGAGGAAACAGAAGTGTTGAGGAAAACTCTGCTGGTAGGAAGGCCTTGCTGGAAATGGAAAATTATTTCATTTGCATAAATAGGAGGGACCCGTGAGCACAAAGAAAAAAGAGAAGATTCTAAATTCATCCTAATTAGTGTTGCATGTTAACTGAACTTGAGGCTTATTTTCCTTTTCAAAAATTCTAACGATTTGGTAGTTTTAGAGAATTACCAAACTAAGTCTTTGTCCTTGGCATAATGCAAGTCAGGCCCTGGAAGGGATGGTATAAACTTGTAAGCAAGAATGTGGTCAGCTGGGCCCTAAAGGCTGATCCTCAAAATGAGTTCCTCAAACTTCTCTCAGCCTAACAAATTCAAAACCTTTCACTTGGAGCTGATTTTCCAGAGTGAGCTGAACTATAATTGCTTTTGACTCTTTTATCAGAGTCTGAGATCATTGTGGACACACAAAGCCAGCTGAGTTTGATGGGCTGAGAGGCTGAGAAAACTGGGCAGCTTTACCAGGTAGCAAGAGCTACAGCCACAGTGCTTCTGGGCAAGTGTCTTTAGTAATGGGAAAAGTCAGTAAAGGGGTAACTTGGTATCTTGGAAACCCAGGGCTGCTTGGAAGGGGTTGGACCATCTTGGGCAGCCAAGAACATAGGCCATTTTTTTACCAACTGTTCATTGTGATGTTGCTGTGTATAGGGTAGCCAGCCTTTTTAATTCATGATTTTCTAAGGAATCAGTTGTGGTGTGACACATGAAAGTCAGTAAGTGTATAGAGATGATCAGGATATTTAGCAAGTCTAAGGTGCTCAGAAAGAGGAAAGTTTCCTCCAATATCCAGCTACATCATTTTGCACATGAGGAAACAATGTCACTGATAACCAGGGGCTTTACTAAGGCACCACTGCCCATGAGTGGCACAGCTGGGATGAGAAATCAGCTCCTCCCTCCCTATGGCAATATAAAATGGCTTAGTACTGAGGTGACCATCTATGGGATGCAGGAGTAAGTTTGGAGACCTCTGGCCTTTGTCTCAGGCACCAAAACATGTCTGGTTCATTACTTTTTAAATTACAGGTTTTGCATGAAGAAAATGCTTACTCTTAAGTTTTTGATTCACATTTATATTAATATTACTTTTGTGTGTATGTGTGTGAGTGTGTGTATTCTGATTTTTCTGATTGTCTCTTAGAATCATGCTTATTTCTTGCTAATTTATCTGAATTGCCTTCCCTCTCTTACCAAGATGAATCATCTGGCAGGGTTACAGGTATCTTCACCAAGTAGCTCTTTGTCTGTGTACACCCACTGTGGCTGTGAGCAGCTTGTCAGGATGTACATCCCACTCAGTGACAAAGAAGCACCTCAAGTGATAGCTTTCTGCTGCTTTCAGGGGTTAGGGATAAAAATAAGAGTTTTAATGTCAAAAAGCATACCAGGACAATATTGCTAGCAAAATTTCTTCTGTAAAATCCTCAAACAATTGGGCCCTATGCTGTGCCTTGGGTTTTGCCTGACTACAGAGAGCAGGTATTATGTAAATTTTATTAGAAAAAAATGTAATATTCTTGCTTTATCTTAAAGTTCCATTTAGGTGCAAATAAGTGAAGCTACTCTCTGTTCTGACATGAGCCCCCAAGAGAATTAACTAGATAATTCATCTCTGACTTTCAAAAGTACAACTAATGCACCTCATTAGAGCTTTTCTTTTAGGTAACTCCAGGAAAGAGGAAGCAGGGAGGAACTGAGTATCTTGATTAGGAGTGTGTGAGTCTCCAGAAACTCCCAGGGCACTTTAGGATAAATAGTTACATGGCATAAAATATGGGCTTCTGGGTGAGATCCTTGTGGTGCACTGTCCCTTAAAGGATAAACAAGCAAAATCTTATTTTCTTGGAGTGGAAATCAATATAATGGTGCTTTACCTATTTTGCAAATATTCCATCAGTCCGTTGCTTCTTGTTTCTATTAGCAAAATACTGGCTTAAAATAGTTTTCTGTTGAAAGTACTTAAGAATATTTAGGTAGTTCAGCATTAAGCTTGAGCACAGTGTCATCAGAAGTAAATTGGGGTGATGTCATTCCTTATTCACCCACTCAGTTCTCTTGCCTGGAAAATCCCATGGACGGAGGAGACTGGTAGGCTGCAGTCCATGGGGTCGCTAAGAGTTGGACACAACTGAGTGACTTCACTTTCACTTCACTTTCAAGCATTGGAGAAGTCAATGGCAACCCACTCCAGTACTCTTGCCTGGAGAATCCCATGGGCGGAGGAGCCTGGTGGGCTGCAGTCCATGGGGTCGCTAAGAGTTGGACACGACTGAGCAACTTCACTTTCACTTTTCACTTTCATGCATTGGAGAAGGAAATGGCAACCCACTCCAGTGTTCTTGCCTGGAGAATCCCAGGGATGGGGGAGCCTGGTGGGCTGCCATCTATGGGGTCGCACGGATTCAGACATGATTGAAGCAACTTAGAAGAAGTAGCAGCAGCATTCCTTATTCAACATCATCACGCCAACAACATTGGACAAAATTGAATGCCTTTTGTATGATGATGGGGATGTGGTTTATAAAACATTCCAACCCCCAAGAGTCTTACATTGTAACTGGGACCTAGTGAACTGCATATAACATCTATTTATTGAATTTGAAATGATAAGTTTTCTTCTCCATGTTGTTCAGTCGCTAAGTCATGTCTGACTCTGCAACCCCATGGGCTACAGCACCCCAGGCTCTCCTGTCCTTCATTATCTCCTGGAGTTTGCTCAAACTCATGTCCATTGAGTTGGTGATGCCATCCAACAGTCTCACCCTCTGTCGTCCCCTTCTCCTCCTGCCCCCAATCCCTCCCAGCATCAGAGTCTTTTCCAATGAGTCAGCTCTTTGCATCAGGTGGCCTAAGTATCAGCTGGATGCTGAGCTCCAGCTTCAGCATCAGTCCTTCCAATAAATATTCAGGGTTGATTTCCTTTAGGATTGACTGCTTTGGTCTCCTTGCTGTCCAAGGGACTCTCAAGACATTTCTCCAGCACTACATTTATTTTTTTTTCAGGTTGTCCTATGTGAATTCCAAATTTTTTTAATTTATTTATTTTAATTGGAGGCTAATTACTTTACAGTATTGTAGTGAGTTTTGCCATACATTGACATGAATCAGTCATGGGTGTACATGTGTTCCCCATCCTGAACCTCCCTCCCACCTCCCTCCCCATCCCATCCCTCAGGGTCATCCCAGTGCACCAGCCCTGAGCACCCTGTCTCATGCATTGAACCTGGACTGGCAATCTATTTCACATACATGATTCAATGCTATTCTCTCAAATAATCCCACCCTCACCTTCTCCCACAGAGTCCAAAAGTCTGTTCTTTACATCTGTGTCTCTTTTGATGGCTCGCATATAGGATCATCGTTACCATCTTTCTAAATTCCATATATATGTGTTAATATACTGTATTGATGTTTTTTCTTTCTGACTTACTTCACTCTGTATAATAGGCTCCAGTTTCATCCACCTGATTAGAACTGATTCAAATGCATTCTTTTTAATAGCTGAGGAATACTCCATTGTGTATATGTACCACAGCTTTCTTATCCATTCATCTGCCGATGGACATCTAGGTTGCTTCCATGTCCTTGCTATTGTAAACAGTCCAGCACTACATTTTGAAAGCATTGATTCTTTGGTGCTCAGCCTTCTTTATGGTCCATCTCTCACATTTGTACATGACTGCTGGAAAAACTATAGCTTTGACTATGTGCACCTTTGTCAGCAAAGTGATGTCTTTGCTTTGAACTATTATTTATAATAATAATATTGTATTTGAACACTTAATTGTTTCTTAGGAGAGACTTGTCAGTTCAGTTCAGTTTAACAAACTCAGATGATATATAAATATGGACCTGGCAATAATTGTCAAAATAAGAATACATATAGTATTGATCATATTTTCTGAAACAAAAATTTGGATATGTTGGTTTTCTGACACTATATATTTATGGGAACAGTGAGATAGAAATATTTTTTAATTGCTTAAATTTTCTTTAAAATTCTGTCTGGGAACTGCAAACATATGACTGTTGAGATGTATATAAAGACATCAGTAATATAGGCACCCACCCACCACTAACTAGTTAGTGAGTGAGTGAAGTTGCTCAGTCATGTCCGACTCTTCTCGACCCTGTGGAATGTAGCCCACCAGGCTCCTCTGTCCATGGGATTCTTCAGGCAGGAATACTGGAGTGGGTTGCCATTTCCTTCTCCAGGGGATCTTCCCAACCCAGGGATCAAACCCAGGTCTCCCACATTGCAGGCAGACACTTTAACCTCTGAGCCACCAGGGAAGCCCACTAACTAGTTAAGGACTGAATAATTTGTTCGTTTTGGGATGGCCTTTGCTGAGCCCAAGCTCTTTCCTCTGGTGGCTATCTGGCTCTCTTGTTCCATGAATTCTCTCTGAAAGCTAGGAAGATGGGAGAAAGGGAGCAGAAGAGGAAAAAGAGATAGATTTTGAATGCAAATTTTGATGTTAACTTATGAATTATATTTAGTGATGTCCAAGCATTTAAGTGTAGCCACTGACTACTGAAATTCTCCACCTGCATAACATTCTTAGCATTTTTGATTTCCTTCTGCTTGAGTTACACTCAGACAACTATTTATGGGCTACAAGGACATCATTTCTGTTGCTTTTTTTTTTTTAGATTTCTTACCACCTGAAGCATGCCTATAATGAAAATTACAGCTCACTTTTTCACATCATCCTATTCCACAGTAGAGTTTTCCTTTAAAGTGTTTTTGGAATTGAACTTTTTTTAAAAGGAAATAAATGTTGCTGATAGATGGAACAGGCAATAAAAGCATCATCTGAAAATTTATTAGTGTACCTTCACAGAGTTGTTCAATATGGAAGACAGTTGGCAGTATTGAGGAGTGTTTTGAGTGAAGAATAATGTGGAGTAGATATGAATTGATATGCCAATGGTCGTGGTTCATATTAGAGACATAAAGAAAATACTTTGTTCTCTTATCCATCATGCACATTTAATCTTGGGGATTTTACTGTGTGCTGAGTTCACTTTGTAAGTCAAATCCAGGGATGAAAAAGAAGAGTTTTATATGTTTTGCCTGACAGTACTAATGTTAAACTGTGAACAAATTGGATGTTCTTTTAAAACCCTGTGATTTATCTGACGTTATGTTTCCCCCGTAAAATTTAGTATGCTAGTCCTGAACAAAAGCTGCTAGCAATCCCTGGGAATGTTGTTATGGTGTTTGCCCAAGTGCTAGCTAAAGTGGCGATATATTCTGTGCACCCTCCCCACAACCAGACAACAAATGAGTAAGTAAATCAGAGGCTGAAGCCACTGGGGCTCAATGGGGCAGCTGTCAGCTAGATGACTGGCCTCTACATTTTCATTTTTCTTATAGTAGGTAAATGTTTCTGTTTTGAAGTAATTGAATCATTATTAACTATGGAAATGGTTGTGGTTTGTTAAATCTACCGTGCTGATAGTCATCTGAGGCCAGATCCAACATCTCTGATAAAATCACCTGCTCCCTAGATAAATGACCAGGGAACCTTGGAAAGACGTGGTCTCGCAGCATGGCCCACAGTTGGATAACGATCACAGATTCTCAGATAGAATTAGCAGTAGGGATAGATCTATAGGTACATGGGAAAGTCCAAAAGAAGTAACTGGGCCTGTAGAAAGAGCATGGCATTTGAAATTGCACTGTAATTAAATTCTGGCTCTGCCACTAAATATTAACAGGACTCTGTAACCTATTGGCCTTCCCTAGCAGCTCAGATGGTAATGGATCTACCTACAGTGCAGGAGAACTGAGTTCAGTTCCTGAATTAGGAAGATCCCCTGGAGAGGGGCTTGGCAAGCCACTCCAGTATTCTTGCCTAGAGAGATAGAGGAGCCTTGGGGCTACAGTCCATGGGGTCACAAAGAGTTGAACACAACTGAGCGACTAACAGTTATACTTTTGTAACCTAATGGAACCTGTTTTCTTATCTATAAAGGGATCCCAGGCTGTTTGTCTTATGTCCCATGGCAGTGAGTATGTTAAATGATATGCATGAGGTGATTTGGCTTAACTCTGAAGTGTTCTACAAATACTAGATGCTATTTATGTCTTTTGTGTTCTGGAAAGGGCTTAATGTTTTATGCTGATACCACCCAAGTCTCTTCCTTATGTGATCAGTCTTAAATCATGTATTTTTATATTTTTACTATGAATTAGTAGGCAGATATTTAACACATGGCTGGATATCCAAAATGAAAAACATGTTCCAGCTTCCTTGACTGACTGTCTTTCCAGAGTTAGATAGTTAACTCTTCATATCCCCATGGTTTCATTTTGCCATCTTCAAGTTAGAACACTGTGTGTATTTGAGGTGGGTCTTTTCCCTTCCCTTCCTCTTCCTCTCTTCACTCTCTCCCTCCCTTCTTCCTTCCTTCCTTTTCATGGTAGGAGCTAAGGACAATCTCCTTTAGAAAAATAATGAATGACCTGGAATACAGTATAACTATTATTACCACATATGCAGAGTTTCTGTATATTGGCTTTGTGTTGACCATCAGAATTAAAAATAATAAAAATAGAGAGATGAGTGATTTCAAAAAAAATACTTGCAACCATAAGATACTTGAAATTATTCCTCCTCTAAGCAAAGGCTCTTTTCACATACAGGACTCATGTTGGGCATGATTTCCTGTGAGTGTTACAAGTATCTTTCACTAAATTCTCCCTTAATATTGCTTACCAGGTCTTTCCTTTCTTACAGACAGAGAATGAAACATGCTAAATGCAAAAAAAGAAAAAAATGCAAAGATTAGATTAGGTGATGTCTATCCTAGGGCCCAAGAGAAGTATACAGAAAAAAAAAAAAAAAAAGTGTGGGGGAGGTTTTTACCCAAGGAAGACAGACACACACTCTGGAAAGAAGCAAACAGATTTCATTACCTAGGCAGATCTAACCTTAATGGCATTCTGTATTAACATTCCTGAACTTCAGTAGTATTTAAATACTTATTCTTCTAAATTGAGTTTTTACAGATGATCAAAATCGTAGACATTTAAAGCTAGGAGGGACCTTTGAGACAGTCTATTTCTGTATATTCTATTCACAGATGAGGAAATTAAGGGACAGAGAAGTTATGTGACTTGACTAAAATCACACAGCTGGTTAGTGGCAGAGTTAGGACTGGAATGCAAATTTTTTATTTCTATTTGTTCTAAAACTAAAATGGGTCTCTTCCCACTCTGGATTAGAATAGATCACAGTGAGATGGAATTTGATGGCCCTCAAGAAACAGAGGAGACTGACGCTCCCTTTATCCTATCAAATGGAATACCAAGTTTTGTCCACATGTGGCATACACTGCCTTTCCCCTTTGCCCAAATTTATGATCTTTGATGATCCTCGCAGTCCTGGGCTCAGACCTAATGTCACTCCCCCAGTTGATGGGCTGGAAGGCAGCAGTGCCACCATGTTAAGGCCAAGCTTGTACACCAGGCAATTCTGCAACATTCTTATAATTATTCTGTTTATTCTGTAGAATAATTATAAGAATTAAATCAAATGGGCAACCTCAAAAGCTCATCTAAAGTAAAAAGGATTTATCTTATATATTGAAGCATCTTTGTCCAGAGGCTCTTAAATTTGGACGTAGATTAGTATTACCTGAGGTGCTTTCTAAAATTACAGATCCCTGGCCTCACTCCTAGATATTGTAATCCACTGGGGCCAAAGTTGGCCAAGGTATCTGCGTTTTAAAGAAGCCACACTTTGCTCCCCACACCCATTGATCAATGACTGACTGATGCCAGCCAACAACAGTGACCTAAGGAAATTTTAGTATTTGTCATTCTTGGAGTAACTGCATATTAAAGAATCAAAATCATAAGATAATTACAGACTATGAGGTCTCATTTTATGAAATTGTCACTTTAATCATGGGTCAGTCTACTCCTGTTTAGACTATTGCAGTAGCATCTTATTTTCCCCATGTCTATGTTAACCTCACTCCAATCCATCCTCCACACTTTACCAGGGATCTATTTTAGAAAACAGATCCTGCCTTGTCAACTTCCCCCACCGTGTATCATGTGTGTGCATGTGCACACACACACACGTGCATGAAAACAGCCCATGGCTTCTTATTGCCCTTGGAGTAATGGCAACGTTCCTTGGCCTGTGGCAAGGTCTCATTAGTCCACTGAGCTTCACTTTCCTCCCCAGTTACACATACCTCCTTTCAGACTTTTTAAAAATTGCTCTCTCCCTCCCCAACCTCATGGGCATTTCCTGGTTAACTGCCATGGTGGTAAACATGAGCATTGGCTTTCCTAACCTCTCTGGCATCCCTCTAGTAATGATTTTTCAGAGCTCCTGGAATCTCTTCTTCCCAGCACACATCACAGTGTTATTTTATATTTGCTGGTGACATTTTGATTACTGTCTCCTTCTACAAGACTCTAAGCTTCATGAACACAGGCTCCACATGTGTTTTTATTCACCTTTCTACCTCTGGCATCTTCCATAGTGCCTGGCATACAAAAGGTACTCAGTACATATGTATTGGATGGATGGATTAATTAATTAGTTATAAAGTAAGATGACTTCATGAAACCTTGCCTGAATCCCATTGTGCTGGGCTAGGGGAAGCTGGTGACCAAAAGATGAATAGGACATAATTTGGAAGCAGGGTCTTATGATCACTTTCCTCAATGATGTTTTTGGATAGTAGCTGGCCATCTGTAAGGGGCTGGCTTGCCTGCTCTTTGAACTAACTGAGCCCCCCGGACTGTCATCTATCTGAGCTGAGCTGATGCACCTGAGAGCTTTGTGTTGATCGATATTATTTTACATAGGTCTGATGATGCTGACTACGTGAGAACAAAAGATAAGGGCTCCCCCACAGGTGAATCATTGCCCTGGTAACCGCTTAAAGAAACTTATAGCTCCAAGGATTGCTTTATGTACCTTCAAGCCAGTGTTTGATTTAAACCCTTGGATACTAACTGAACTTCTAAATCTTTAACTTCCTGCATACCCGCTGGTATTTGTTGAGAGCAACAAGCTTATGGTCTCAACCATATATGAAATATGTGGGGAGTGAAAGTGTTTTGTGGTGGCCTCACTTTTATAGAATTCACTGCTGATTAAAGTCCATAAAGGACTGAAACATGAAAACAGGTCACCTCTGGAATCAACTTATTCTCTTCACAGTTCACCATTCTCAGGAGTGGACTTGGCTCATTTGTATTGTTTCCCTGTTAGAGGTTTATATGAAGAATATATTTTATTTAAAATATGTTTCTGACCTCTGTCCTGCTCTCTTTTTACCAGGTAAATCACAGGAGATTAATTATTAATAGAAAAGAGACTAATATTTCTGGTTGAAATGGGTTATTTATGTGTGTATAGAATTCGTATACTTAATTTTTTAAAATATGGTCATGCTTTTTAAGCATAGTATAAATCCAACAGCTGTCCTGTCTGAAATCGACAGTAGTCATCTGTCAGTGGGCTTTAGCCGTCCAACTCTCCCACAACTCTCCCTTCTCCTTGTTTCTCTCCACCTATTTTCCTCTGTTGCTCATCTGTTTACTTAATATGTCCTTTCCATTTGTCTTCCTCCTCAATATTACATTATACTCCAACACTCTCATTGGTATGTGCTTAAAGAGACAAGAGTAAAGAAAAGGATAGGATGGATAACTCTATAGCGCTTACTGGATTGATTTTGGGGCATTTTATTAATAGAATTGAAACACAATAAAATGTGCGTTTAAGCCTGAGAAATGTACAAATGTGGCTTTCTTTCCTGGTGGGGTCATATAAAGCAGTCACAAATCTCCTCTCTGCTTGTAGAGGACATTGACGACGCTCTGCCCATACCCCAAAGTCATCCAGAGTGCTCCCGAGATCTCTAGCTATCAGTGTGTGTGTTGAAGAGCGCTTTTATGTGAGAAGTATTTTTAAAAACCTTACTGCCTGTGGCAGCCTGGAGACTGACACCCCAGGAGCCGCCCCCAATTACTGATTCTTTGGAGGTTGGTGCATGAATGTCCCAACTCCCTTGCAGTTGGTAAAGAGTCTGCCTATAATGCAGGAGGCCTGGGTTTGATTCCTAGGTTGAGAAGATCCCCTGGAGAAGGAAATGGCAACCCACTCTAGTATTATTGCCTGGAGAATCCCATGGACAGAGGAATCCGGCAGGTGACTGTCTGTGGGGTCACAAGAGTCAGACGTGACTGAACACACACACACATACACCCTTAGCCCTAGGGTGGGATGATTCTGAGCTCTGTGTTTTATTCCATTTCCCTGAGTTTCCATGGATTTAACTTCAGTTGGTTAGTAATATGCCCCCAGTGGCTCCCTTGCTTAAGTCACTTCCAAACTGATGTTTTTTGCATGTCTCAAATGGACTACATGCGTTTAAATCCTTGTTCTTTAAGAACTCAGGCTAGACACTAACTAAGGACTTAGCAGTACTAACTGGGAGATTACGCTGTGACATGATATTTTGCAGGGAACTACATTAAAAAAAAACATTGACTTTTCCTTCAGAGCCCTTCGAAATGCTCTGCCTTCTCTGCTTGGGAGATCTCTTCCTATCTTCATACCACCTTTGCTAGCATCTCTTTAGTTCCACCTGTTCTCTTTATTTCTTCAAACAACTCAATTTTCTGCATCTTGAAATCAAGGTTTTCACTTGTCTCTTCAATGCTCTTTGGCTGTAGTTCTTTATATTTCCTTTCCTTCCCTGCCACTCTTTCAAATAAGTATCTGAGAAAATTGCTGCTATTTTCTCTTTTCACTTTTTGCATACCACTGACAATTTGGTTACCATCATCGCACTTGAGTCAAATAGCTCTCAAGTTCCCACTAACAGCCTTCTTATTACAAAACGTAGAGGTCCTTTTTGTGTCCTCTTGTCATTCTTGTCATTTCTGTTAGCTTTGAGCATATTAATAACTTTTCCTCCCTGAAAGTTGTGTCTTGAATAATTGAATTCTTAGAACCTTTATATTGCAAGGGACATTTAGTCCATCCATTTCACTTTGTATCTGGGGGAAACTGAGGAATTGAAAAGATTGAATGTTTTGCCTGGCAAGGGGCACAATTGTAAAACCAGGATTTTAAATCCAGGGCGTCTGGCCTACCATCCAGTATGAGAACTGGTTTTGGTGAGTTCCCATCCAATACTTTCAGAGCATTCCTAATTTTTATTCCTTCTTGTAGAAAACCCTCCCAGCTGGTCTCCTGGCTCCTTCCTTCCACAGCCCATTGTCCATTGTAGCAGTTAAGATGCCATTTCTAAAATGTAAACCAGAACTTATCACTCCCCTACTTAGCCTCCAGTTCCTCTTTACTGCACTTAAAATAGAACCAAACCCCCTTTCCATGCCTTGAAAGACTGCCATGTTCTCTCTAATCTCATTCTGTGCTGTTCTTTACTCTTAAGAGTTCCTATGCTCCATCACATAGACTCTCCCTCAACTGGTCAGCAAGACAAGCTTAGCCCTGCCACTGGGTACTTGCTTTGCTGTTTCTTCTACCTGAAGTGTTTCTCTCCCAGACCATTGTCCAGCTGCTTGCTTCCCATCATTTGGTCTCAGCTTAAATGACCACCTCCTCAGACATACCTTACACTGATGACACCGTATCTCATATTGTCCCTAAACATACCACTGGCTGCAGTTATAGAGCTTACTGATTTGACTTGGAGTTGATTGTGTTTCCCACACGTAGGATACAAATTCATAGAGTATAGAAACTTTGTCTTGTTTGCCATACCTCTAGTACTAGACTATCAAATGTCCAATACTTTGTGTTTAAGAAACATTTATAGGATAAATAAATGAATTAATGAATGATATCTGAATTTTTCTTTCCCATTTCCAGTAACCCTTTTCTTTTACTCTCCGGTTCTATTACCTGCCTCTCAGTTTTTCTTGCAAGATAATCAAACCGGTTTCCTCATGAACCAATAAGGACAAAATGCATTCCTGACTGGGGGCCTTTGTTCCAATGTTCCCTTTAACCAGAACTCCCATCCTATGCCTCTCTACCTATTCAAGTGGTATCACTCCACCAAAGCATAAGTCATTTCCATTTCCACAAAATCACTCCTCCCAGTCATCATTGATCACCCTTTCTTCAATTATGTAAAGTGACCCTTGAATTTTATGTAACCTAAATACTCATATATAATCTATACTATCCTGAATTGTGTCCAGTTTGTTCATATAATAATATTTAGGCACTGTGCCTAGACACTTTAATGTGAGTGTATGCATACATATAGCCAGTCCTCATTATTTTTGGACTTTCTGAATTCACTTACTACCGAAAATTTATTTGCAACCCCAAAATGAAAGCCTGCTGTGCTTTCATGGTTATTCATGGACATTTGCAGAGGGGTGAAAGCTTTAAGTTATTCAATACCGTATTATCCCAGCTTAGGTCAACCAAAGCAATGTCCTGCCTTCTTTTTTCAGCTCTCCCACTGGAAATGTGTCCTTTAACACTCTGTTTAGTGCCACTTTTTTATATTTTTTTGTGAGTGGTCTCACTGTTGAAAATAGTCCCCAAACATGGTGTGAACTGCTATCTAATTTTCCGAAGTGCAAGAAGGCTGTGATGTGCCTCCTGGAGAAAATGGCTATTAGATAAGCTTTGTTTAAGCATGAGTTATAGTGCCTTTTGTGGTTAGTTCAGTGCTAATTAATCAACAATATATATTAAACAAGATGTCTTTAAATAGAAACACTCATAAAACAAGATTACGTATTGATTAGTGATGAAACTGTTGCAACCAAAGGCCTCCAGAAACCTAACCCTATATCTCCCCTAGGAGCAATGATTCAGTATTTGTTAATTCAGTGAACACAACTATCATGAATAATGAGAATTGACTGTAGATGTGTGCATGTTATGTGTGAGGCTGTTAACCTCATTTAAGCATTTAGGAGACAAAGACACCAAGAGTTATTGAAATTAAGTAGTTTGCCCAATATTATTTGCAAAGCTGATAAATGGTAGATGTGGAATCTGGCTGCCATATCCCAAAGTCTTTTGGCTTTCAGTTTATACCAATGACTTTTCTTTGTTTGTTTTAATTAGATAGAATAATTCTATTTAATTAAGTAGAATCCTAATTACTTCTGTGCATATACACACACATAGAAATAGTGGTAGATGATATATTTTTTTAAAGCTTGCTTTGTAATCCCAATTTAGCATTTAAGTATAGTGCTCTCGAATCTTAAAAGAGAAATAGAAGGACCTCTTTATTTCTTTTTTTTTTTTTACTTTACAATATTGTATTTATAAATTGAGTTGTAACTGCAGATTTCAAGTCATCATGGAAATAAAGGTCTGATGAGTGAACAAACCTTAAAGAATCAAAGCTATAAAAATACAGTCCTGGATGTTTGTCTTGGCTTGGGGATCTGCACTTTAAACTTGTTGAGCTTGTATCTGAACCGAACTAACTCCAGCTACAAAAGTGGACACACCTGTACATTGTATGTGGATACACCCAGGCCGGATTTTATAAAGAGCTATCACCTGCTTAGTCAATTGCACATTTATATAAAGAAATGGAAATTATATCTTGAAATCTGTTAGGAAACAGATTAACATGGGTTAAGTTTCTATATAGTCTCCAATGTTTTATGTATTTATACATGCAAGTATACTTATACATGTGTACATATACATCGAATTTTTTCCTTCATATTTTATTTTCAAAAAAGAAGTTAAATAATTTCAGAACACGCAAAACACTTTTATGAACACAGTTAAAAAACCTGTTTGTTTGTTTTTTTTCCTGCTTATGCTGTTCTTTTCCCAGTGGGTTTTTTAAGAATCCTATCTCTTAATACTTTTATATTTGCAAATGATATCAGTCTAGTGCTGAATATAAAGAAACCTCTCACCAATGAAATCCAGTTTAGCCCACATGGTTGGCAACCAGCTGTATCAATACAAAGGTTTCTACAGCATTCTGGTTAGAGTTAAAAAGCGTGATGGAATGATGACACCAGATTCTGTAGCACAGTGTCTTGATGTATGTATAAAAGTGGATGAGATATCTTTTTTCCATATGATATGCTCTTGACATTTATTTTTACCTTGAAAGCAAGAGCCAGTCATGAGGCTGAAATTAATACTTCCCAACTTCCAAAAAGCTGCAAGTGACAGGGTTGAGTAAGGAGCCACCAACAAACAGGGAGGCCAGGCAAGATAACATTTTATGTCTGCCTCAAGGCTATACTACAGATCCCGAAGTAGTTTCTAGAAAGGGGGCTCTATGTAGGGCCCTTAAGAGCCATGTCATTATTGAGCAGAAGGAACTAAGTGGTTTCAGCATAGAATTCTGAGATCTTTACCATTTAGATATTTTGTCATATTTTCTTTTACCTTATACTGGTTGCACGTCCAGTGACTTTGATGATCTTCTTTTGCGGAACTAAGCTATTCACAGGTATCAAGACTGACTGACTTTCCCGCAGTTTAGAGCAGAGCTGACTTTCATGGTGCAGATCTGAGTGAATTAACCACATGACTTCACCTACAACTTTGTGGGCTCAGTCACTTCTCCAGCAGGGCAGAGGACATGTGCATTCAGTGGTGGTAACCCAATGACTTGACCTGCCAAAATTCATTAAAGTTATCTCTTGTGTTTATAGTATTAAGCACCACTAATACAAGCACCACTCAGAATTTGTTTAGCAAAATTTTCTCTACCTCAGCCCTGGAAAGAAAGCAAAAAGAGTGGGAAGGTTCCAGACTTTTCAGCCTTAAACTCTTTCTTATTTTTCAGTGAAGATTACTAAAAACAACAATTCTTTCTTGCTTCAGGAAAAACTGTCAGAAGAAGAGCGAAAACACAAGGCAGCTTTGGAAGGCCGTCGCATGGCGCTAGATGAGGACTCGAGGAGTGAAGGGAGCAGTGCAGATGAGGGGAAAGGCAAGACCAAATGGCTGTTAGAAAGATTGAAAGCTCTAGAGGTAAGAAATGGAACCATTTTCTACACGTTTAAAGAAAAATAACCGCATTCTACTTCTTTTATTGGCACTGCTTTTGAGAATGGATAAATCTCCCTTTCTTAGTTCTCCCAGACTAATAGGATCTAGTAGCTGCCATTGCGATGCCTTTGTCAATGATGAGTATAACGTTAACATTTGTTTCACTGAATGAGTCCTAACCTAGTAACTATGACTGTCTTGCCTTGAAAAGAGTACATAAGACAAGAATTCATCTTAAATTCGGTATGGCCCTCAAACTAGATCAGTTTCCCTAAAATTGCAAGTTCCTTGAAGGAAGGCTGAGTGATATTCTTGCTTTATTTTCCCAATACCTAATGATTGAATAAATGAATGAATAAACAAACTATTGAATACTGTGTAAGGACAATTATAAGAAAAATAATGTTAAGCAGTAGAGCTATTTCTTCAAAAAACAGAAAAAGCTTATGCTGAAGTTCAACATATAAAACATAAATAAATAGAGGTGAAGTTGCACTAAGGGTACTTTAAGGAGGGTTTTTGACCGCTGTAGTCCTTCAAAACAGTTCCACACCTCTGGTCTGTTACTTAGTGGCATTTGACATCATTTCAGCTATTAATTCCTGAATGTTTATAGCAGCCCTCAAAGAGCATTTTAGTTATTAGTTCACATGCTGAAAGATCCAGCAAAGATGCCTTGTTCTGTGAGTTGACTTACCTCCTTTCAATAAATGTTTTGTTTGCATATAATACTGGAACGTAATTATTTTTAAGCAAGGACTATGGTAAGGCCACCTCTTCTTAAACTAGGCACAATGGGGCCTCAGCCAATATCTAAAAATGTAGCTCCAGTGTTCTTGCCTGGAGAATTCTATGGACAGAGAAGCCTGGTGGGTTACAGTCCATGGGGTCGCAAAGAGTTGGACACGGCTGAGCAACTTTCACTTTCACCACAGGGTCTACAGAATCCTGAAACTTCCTGCGGTAATATAAAGAAACATGACCTTGGAAGATCTTCTTTTCTTTTACTGACTTCTGCAGTTCTGTCCCTAATCCTAACTTACCGTGTTGTCTCTAGATGCATGCCATTTTTACTTTAATTTCCTCAGCAATAGTAAAGTGAAAGGAATAAGATTATGGACTTTGGAGACAGATTCCCACAGATTGGTTTGAATTTCAGTTTTATTATTTTCTAGTTTTGAATCCTTGGGCAAATCAATTAGACTCTATGCCTCTGTTGCCTCAACTGCAAAACTGGGGAAAACAGTAACTTACCTTACAGGGAAGTAATGAGGGCTGAGTGAGTTAATATTTGTACAACAGTGCCTGGCCTATGGTCTTTTCTATCCTCCTACTCCAAGGCACCTACCTTTCCTTACATGATTTTTCTCCTCTTTATCTAAGTACAATCATTAATACAAGAACTATGAATGAAAAACTTCAGCTGTTCCACGCCAGAGTGACTGAAGGTTTAGTGTGTGAGGTCACATATGGGGCAGAAGAGACGTCAACTTAGGGACCCTCTGGCAGTTCCTTTTGAGCAAAGGGCCAATATTCACCTGTTTCCCGAAAGGTTCTCATTTGTCATTTTCAAGATAATCACTGTGAAAGGTAGAAAGGCCTTCTCAAGGGAAACTGAGGCTGTTATCTGAGAGTTTTGAGAACTCAGATTTGTCTTGATGTTGAATTAACTGGATTTAATTGTAGAAATGAATTGATATTACAATTTACCTAGAACCACATACTTAAATTGTTAGTCTTATTGATGATCACAGTCAGAATTGCTTTTAGTTCATCTAATTGTCACTGAGACAACTTTTGAAGGATATTTTATTTAATCAAGCTAAGAGGTTTCTAAAAAATATCTTTGGCAGCAAATGTTTTTTAAACCCTCACTGAGTAAGAGAGAACAGTTTTTTGTTTTCTTTTTTCTTTCACAGAGATCTTTACACTTCAGGCAACAACTCTTGCCTCCAGGATCAGTTGGATGCAATAGATGATATCTCTAAGTGCCATTAAGCCCTGCAATTTTAATTAAAAAAATATTTTATTTCCTAAATTAATGTTCTCTAGTCACAATGTCATGACTTGTTCCCTAAAATTCTTTACTGAATAGTAAAGAACTCTCTCCTTGCTCCTAATAGTAGTCACTATTGTCTACCTAAACCGATAATAAAAAGAAATCATATCACATACACAAACACACAGACACAGTTATACATCCTCTGATTGTTTCAAGAATTTTGTGTTACTTTATTTTTTAAGATTTAGTATTTGTGTTCTCTGTATAGAACCCTTTGCATAAGTTAACAATTACTGTGAGACGATAAAAGACTGATTTTGATAGACTGTAATCAGAGCTGCTCACAGACCCCCACATAGATTTCTACACTTTAACAAAATGCTCTTTTGGAAGATTGCCGGTGAATTAACCATAATGCTTCAAAATTACTTTGGTGAATTTTGATGTCGTGCAGCAAGATTTTAGAAAGACAAAAATATTTTCTTTTCCATCAGTGTATTTTTGAAACAATCATATTTTTGTACCTTAATCTCTTGGCCCCTGGTGTGGTAGGAAGCAGAGAGTTATGATTGTCAGAGTGATGGAAAGATGATTTCATTCATTCCTGCTCTACAAACAGGTGCAGAAAAGAAGAGACACAAACTTGACTTCTAATATTATGTTCTTGATGAATATCACAATATTATTCAAAGCCAGCCTGAACTGATTCAGGGATAGACTGAGAGTTTGGAAATAACAGATACAAACTATTATATACAGAATGGATAAACAACAAGGTTCAACTGTATAGCACAGAGAACTATATTCAGTTCCCTGTGATAGACCAAGTGGAAAAGAATATGAAAGAGAATGCATATATATGTATAACTGAATCACTTTGCTGTATAGAAATTAACACAACATTGTAAATCAACTGTACTTGAATAAAATGAATCTTTTAATGAACAGCCTAGATTATAGTCGAGTCATCCCAGACTTTGAGAATTAAGTATATGTTGTCCAAGCACCAGATCCCCCAGCCTGAAGAAAGTCTAGTGCTCCCACGCCTACTGAGTCATTCTCTCTTGTGGTCATTCCAGGGGCTGTGTTTCTATACCATTCAACTGTCAATCCCTCTTCTTTCAGAATCAATCTCAGGTGAAACAGAACCCACTTTACTCACTTTTCCCAAAAATCCAATCCCACAAAGAATATGTAGTCATGCAGAATGTCCCCAAGGCTAAGGGCTTTGCACTTACCCTTTAGAGAGCGCTCCCTCCAAGTCCCTCAGCTGCTGGGCATTCCTCACTGGCCACTTCTCAGTTCCAAGCCTCCTGGCAGAGACCAGCTTTTTCTCACAAGTTCCCTCTCCCCTTGCCATACTCCCCATCATATTGTCACATAGAGCTCTGTTGGTCTCTGTACCTCGTTCATGGTCTCATTCCACACTGTTCCCTGGCTCATCAAGGTATTTTGCTAAATAAGACATTTATTAACCTTCCGAAAAGAACTCCTTGTCCAGCAGCCAAAATAATAATTTCATATACACATGCATGTCACACTTTTTTTTTCTTCTCTTAGCAGTTGTTTTCTCCACTCAGTGCCTTGGTTTTGGCATTTGTCAAGTGTTGATGCAGAAGAGCAGGGCACTTCACATCACCACCCAGCAACTGCTTCCCCTTGGTCTAAATGATAATTTTCATTTGGGATCCTGATGTCTGCTGGAGAAACCATTTGATATATTTTATGTCTATGCCACAAGGACCATATAGGCAATCTGGATGCCGCTTGTACATTTTCTGTAACTCTTAAGTGCTAAGTATGGTATTTTCTGTTTTTAAGAAAAGTTTAGATTCCTATGGCTGCTATCAGAGACTGCTTTCTCAGAATAGAGCTCACCATTTTCATTGACACGGCACCACCATGTCATAGGCCCCTGCCATTCCTTTCTCCTACCCCATCCCGGACCATTGATTTAAAGATTCTTCCCAGACTTGACCTTCACAGTCCATTGATCTGACCTTGTATCTTCCTTATTCTCTACTCCTGGGCTTTGGACTCAGGCTCCAGGTTTGCTTTTTTGGCATGTTCTTTGAAATGCACAATTCCTTGTCTCCAAACCCTCTCCCTATGGACCAAAGAGCTCTTTCTCCCTATGCATTAACCAACTTCGTACTTGACCAAAAGTCAACCTGGACATCCCTATACTCACTTTCAACTCCCATTGCATCTCTCATTCTCAGACTCTAGCCAGAAGGAGGACTGGCTTGAGACCATCTGGGAGTTTTGAGCCTCCAGGTTCATGCTGAAGCCTAAGCTAACTACAGCCTGAAGTCAGAAGAACTTAGCTTCTTATAGGAAAGATTTACTCTGTGCAGAAAAAATATGGCAATTAAATGTGTTAAAGTGAATAGCTTTCTTGGCTCAGTTAAACTTTCCATGAAAGTAGGACAATTAAAGTGCTAAGCTTAAGCATTCTTGTTAATCGTAACTCCTGTTTAAAATGAGGTAGTCTAGAATAGCAATTCTCAAATCTGGCCACACACATCACAATTATATGTTGATTTTTTAGTCAATAGATATTAACTGAATGCCTTCTATGGGCCAAACACTATTCTAGACACTGGGATTTGATAAATTTTCATGGTCCTCAACCCCAGTCAACCCCAGGGAATGCAGACAAAATGTACAAACTTAAATAAAATAATAAATAAGCAAACAAGGAATATATAAATAAGACCCTCTGAATAAGAAACAGTGAGGTGATACAGTAGTAGAGATTCTGGGGATGGAAATGGGAGAGGTATTTATCTCCAATGGCTTCTCATATTGAGTCATGTGGAGGTAATATCACTAAAAAAAAGGAGACGGCTGTGTAAGTGTCTAGAAGACGAACAAGAATAAATTGTAAATGCGAAAGCCCAGAGATGGTAGAAAACTCGGCAATTTAGGGGAACAGAACTAAGAACTTTGTCCTAGGGAAATAAAATATAAGATTTGAAAACTGGAATGAAATTGAGTTCAGTGAAGTAGACAGAGGCTATACCCTTTAAAGCCTTCTAGGTCAGTAAAGACTTCTAACATAATGATACATGGAAAGGAAAGCCAGTGAAGATTTTTAACTAGGGAAGTAGCATGATCTGATGTGTGCTTTAGAAAGACAATTCTTGCTGGTTTGTGGGCTGAGAATCCCATGGACAGAGGACACTGGCAGGCTACAGTCCATAGGGTCGCAGAGTCAGACGTGACTAAAGTCAGACTTAGCAGCAGCAGTAGGACAGAGGTAGAGAAGATCAGGTAGGAGGTTGTTTCAGATTCCAAACAAAACATATTATTAGACTGGTCTAGTTGGGCAACTTAGGACTAACAGGGAGTAAAAACAATAAAACTATACAGTAATATCAGTGCACTAGTGGGGATTTGTAATGATTTTCACACATGTACACATATACACTATTGTAATCTTCATAGCAACCCTGTGGAGTGAGATGTATATGATTAGTATCCCCATTTTACAGATAATGAAACTGGAGTTCCAGGTGAGCTGGGTAACTTACCCAAGATCAGATTAAGTGTGAGAATTTGATTTCCAGTTGTGTAGTTTCTCTATGCTATGCTGGCAAGAAATAGTCAAATAAGAAAATATTTTAAAAGTAAAGCCTACTGGAATTACTGAAGTATTAGATGTGGAATATAGAGAAAATGAGACACAAGAATGACTTTTAGGCTTTTGATCTTCGTAACTGAACGTGGGGTGTTCCAGATTTCTGAGAGAGGCAAGGCTTGGGGAAGAGGTGACTTGGGAAAAGAAATGTACCATCATCAATTTACTGTGTCCATATCGAATTGAGATGCCTATTAAGCATTCAAGTGATGATGTTCAATAGGCAATTGGCTATCCAAGGCCAAGGTCAGGGCTAGATATATAGATTTGAGTGTCATCAGAATATAGATGACATTCTACATTGTGGAACTTAATAAGGCCATGAAGGTGGACCTTAAGGAGGCAGAGGACAGAGCCCTGGGGCAACTCTCTATTAGTGGTCCAGCAGAGGAAGAAGAGCCAGCAAATGAGACCAGGAAACAGTAGCTAGTGAGCTGGGAGAAAAATCAGAACGATGAGGTGTCATAGATGCCTGAGGAAGAACGTGTTTCAAGGACAACCTTGTTGAATGCTGAGGGGAGAATAAGAGAGAGGAAACACAGAAATCCTCACTGGCTCTGGCAAGGGATGGGTTTAGCTAAAAGCCTAGTAACAACAGTTTCTGATTGAGTTGGTAGGCAGGTAAAGACATGGAGACATCATGGAGATAGATAGCTCTTCTAAGGTTTCTGGTGAAGTCAAGCCAATATGGGTGAGAGTCATAGCTGGAGAGAGACATTGTACAAGAGGAACTCTTTTAAAAAGACAAGAGATGTTAGGGCATGCTGATGCACCATTGGGAACCATCCAGTAGAAAGGGCAAAATCCATGAGTTAGGAGTGAGAGATATAACTCACTCCTATATAAATGTAGCAATGACATCTGCAAGCATAAGAGGGATGAATCGCATGCAGGAACGGAGCTTCTGAAAAACCAGACGCCTATGAGACAACCCAGGAAATTCCAAGTCTTTAAGTCTAAGTGAAGTGAAAGTGAAAGTGAAGTCACTCAGTTGTGTCCGACTCTCCGCGACCCCATGGAGCCCATCAGGCTCCTCCATCCATGGGATTTTCCAGGCAAGAGTACTGGAGTGGGGTGCCATTGATGGAGGCTAAATATCTGGGTTTTTATAAAACCCTGAGGGTGTTTCAGATGCACAACCAGAATTGAGAACCACCAATGCAGCTTTTAGAATAACACTGAAAGTTCTTGAAACACCTTAGGTCCAGTTCAGTACCAAACTCATTGGTTTCAACCACTTTTCAATCTAACCTTTCTTTGTTCCCAGTACTACTCAGTACCCCGTCTTGAGTAGTATTTTTCCTAAATCTTCAGACTCAAATGCAGAAGCCCTTCCCATAGGTGCCCATTGCCAGAGAGCTTTTGAACCTAAGGAAAGTTTATAATCAAGGTGCCCCGCAGTGGCCTTTGATGGCTCCCCTGCCATGGCTGTGGGTTTGAAACACCTAGGTCTGACTTTGGCTCTTTGCTGATGAGAAACAGTCTGCTGCATGGCATTCCTGATTGACTTCAAGTTCTTACCTTCTTATTCCCCTCATTTTTGTCCTCTCCTTCATGCATGCTAAGTCACTTCAGACGTGTCCGACTCTGTGTCCCTATGGACTGTAGCCCTCCAGGCTCCTCTGTCCATAGGATTCTCTAGGCAAGAATACTGGAGTGGGTTGCCATTTCCTTCTCCAGGGGATCTTCCTGACCCAGGGATCCAACGTGCATCTCTTCTGTCTCCTGCGTGGGCAGGCAGGTTCTTTACCACAGCACCACCTGAGAAGTCCATCTTCTCTTATCCTAAGACAATGTAAAAAGAAATTTTACAAGTTATAAAGCAGCATACTGGTGGTTGTCTGAGTAGAAATCCTTAACTGTTTCCTTTTAATCTTTAGTTTCTATGACAGCCTGGTGACAGGTAGCTCCAGACATACCTGTCTTACGGTACATGGTGTATATCTTTCTCCTGATTAATTCCTATACAACTGTGGGTCATTTAGCAACAATCAATGAACCAGGATTAGAGATAAAAACTCCTCTTTGGTAAAGGGGCTTGAAGTTTAAAAAAAAATTCCTTCCTATGTCAGTATGTAACTTTGTACTAACAGATTTCTGATTATAAAAATAGTCAGTAGTCACATTATAGAAAATTAGGAAAATAAAAGGAAATAATGAAAAGTGAAAGTGTTAGTCGCTTCTGTTGCGTCTGACTCTTTGAGACCACGTGGACTGTAGCCCCTCCAGGCTCTTCTGTCCACAGAATTCTCCAGGCAAGAATACTGGAGTAGGTCGCTATTCCTTTCTCCAGGGATCTTCCAGACCCGGGGATTGAACCCAAGTCCCCCACATTGCAGGCAGATTCTTTACCATCTGAGCCACCATGATAAGGAAATAGGTAAATAATAATTACACCCATCAGAAATATATGCTGTTGACATTTTGGCATGTATATTTTCAGTCATTTTTTTCATCTGTTGTACTTAATCAAGTTGTTGTTCACTCACTCAGTCGTGTCCGGCTCTTTGCTAACCCATGGACTGCAGCATGCCAGGCTTCCCTGTCCTTCACTATCTCGTAGAGTTTGCTCAAATTCATGTCCATTGAGTCAGTGGTGCCAATAAAGTTTAAAAAGCATAAATGTCACTTTATACAGATAGTAGCTTGCTCTTTCTATAGTATATCAAAAATATCCCCCACGTGATCCATCGTTCCTTAAAATATGTCTTGATGGCTAGCAGAAATTTATCAAATGGATGCTGAGTACCATTTATTTAATGACTTTCATTGGCTGCTTAGGTTGTTGATACTTTTTCTTTATTATAATGAGATAATGGGTGTCCTGGCACAACAAGCCTTTTTACACACATATTTTAATAGAATACTTACCATATGACTATTCTTTTCAAAAAGTTATGCGGCTTGATTTCTTCATATCTGTTTAAATGAAGCAGTGGCACCCCAAAGTTAAGAACCCCAGAAATGGCTCTGATGGGGCAGCAGCTAGGACAAGCACCCAACCCAGCCTCCAGGAGCCACCACGTTGCTCAGCATTGGATCTAGCGACACAGCTGGGACAGTTTCAGAGATCTCAGTTCTCAGGAAAGCTACAATGCAGGCAGTCCTGGTGTTCTTTCAAGGCACTCTGTGATTGCTCTTACAGTTGTAAGTCATAGTGGCCCTGCTCAAACGGACTTCACAGGGAGACTGTAGCTAGAAACTGAGGGGTAACAGTGGATGAAGGCATGGATTAGTGCAGGGATTCAGACCGTGTCAGGGAGCTTTTTCCATCTCTCAGCCCCACTCTCCTAAGAGTTGGTTTCATTCTTAGGCGGGCTGTCTCCATTCACTGGCAAAGAGGGCAATTGGAAGCTTCCAGGCTTGTCTCTCACTGCATCAGCAAACCGCTGAAAGCTTGTTTCTCTTTCCTGGTAATTCCATCCAAACTCTCAGACTCCAGAAGAGGACATACTGAAAATTGGAGGGGGGAACATCACAACTGACAGTCCCATTATTTCTAACATTTGGGAAAGTTCTTGGGGTTTAGTTATTTAAATGTCAGAATTGCTTGAATACCACTGAGAAAGGTAGGTTCCTACTTGGGTATTGTCTTTTCTTTGTCTTCTGTGGTGTCTTCTTTCTTTTTCTCTTATCTCTCTCCCCTTCTCTATCTCTGTTTCACTCTCTCTCTCTTCTCTACTTCTCCTTCTCTCCCTTCTTTGACATCTCTAGGCCTAGACTGTTACTTGCTGCTGGAGTTACAAAGATCCATGCAGCATTTTCTCTGCCCTGGAGACACATTGGTGGAAGGAAGACACAAATATGCTAATTTATATAATAACAAAAAATAAACATTTATAAAAAAGTTTTTTAAAGTATATCCAAGATCAATAGAACACCAAAATAGAAGGATGTAATTGGATTCTTTTGTGAGAAGACCAGCAGATAAGAAAGTGCCATTTGAACTGAATCTTTGAGGCGTTGTATTCATCTTCTAGGCAAACAGTTCAAGGAAAGGCAGAGGTGATCTTGGCAAGTCACCAGTGAGCAGTGGTGTGAAGTGAGATCTTAATTCCCTGCCCAGGAATTGAACCTGGGTAGCCTGCATGAGAACCAGAAATCCTAGCCACCAGACCAGCAAGGGCTAGAGGCTAAAAAGCTATTTTCCCTGGACCTTTGCCCCCAGTGAAAAATGTGTTTATCACGGAAGAAGAAACTATAAATACAGGTACAAAGTTCACTATTAGAGACATAGCGCAACAGCAAGTGGGAGAGCACACAGAGAAATGCTTTGTTTAGTTAAGACAGAAGCGGGCAGAAAAGTGCACCTGGAGAGCAAGACTATGGGCATCCCACCTAGTGAGGAGGAGCATGGCAAAGAGGTGGTTAATTCATTTATATAGGCCAGTTCTTCCAGGTCTTCTGTCTTCTTTCAGGCCAATCATCTGGTTTCTTTTTCCATACCTGACCTACCCTGGAACCATCCCCTGGAGTGCGCACGCACCCCTCAGCCAAGAGGGATCTCTAAGTGAAGGCTTCTGGGAGGAGCAAGACTCAGTGTGGTCTGGTGTTATCCCATGACTTTTGACCCACAAGGAGCCTTTCTGGCTGGTGTAATGTCTCCCTTGTCCCAAAAGAGGGAAGAGGGAGATCCCTTAACCCTTTACTCAAATAGGATTTTGCCCCTCTTTGTCCTTACCTTGACTAATTGCCTTGACTACTGCCATGACTCTTACCTTGAGGTGTTTACAAGAGACAAACACTGGGTATTTACCCTGTTTCTGTTACTTCCATCTTGGATGGCAAATAGAAAGCTGGTTGTAAATGCCTTAACTGGAGCTCACCTATCTCCTATCTCAGAAAATGCTTACAGTTCTAAGTATCCAACCTGAAGCCCACTTCTTTGTGTTCCGTGACATGTAAACAGGAGGCCAGTTGTAAACGTCTAACCCGGAACCCATCTGTCTCCTACATCAGAGGGAGTTGACTGGACAAAAGCAGAAAAGTCTGAAACAGCTTCAAGCAGCCATCAGGATGCGGGCCTGCCTAGAGCCTGGGTACATTCTTCCAGAAATTAAACTGGAAAGCTGGGCCTGTCCTGGCATTGCCAGTGCATGGAGCCACTCATCTATTCCACACATGTGTATTAAAAGCTAACAGTGTTTATTTAAAAAATTCATGGAGCATCTAATCAAACCTCTAATCTGTTTAGAGATAAACAGCCCCTTGAATTTCCCCAGTGTCTTGGAGCTGCAGCTCCTCGGGTGGCTCAGCCCATCTTTAGATCATAAAATGAAACAGCCAAAGAAACACACCAAGTGAGGGTGCAAAACAGACCTGGGTCACGGAGAGAATATTTATGACTTTAAAGTTTATGCCCCCACCGACTCTTTTAGAGTGTGGAAAAAAGGTGTGCCTTCCATAAATTAAAGTGGTACCAATCACCAAAGCCTTTGATCTGTGTGCGTTGTCTTGCTGCCGTCTTTTCATTACAGATGTGGAGGAAATGAACTTGTCTGCAATTTTAGCTTCCCGATAGTAGGCAGCAGGGCTGTCCTCTTACTTTAGGTTCCGTTAGCATCTACATCGCTGTTTTACAGCAGCCCTTTTGGCCTTCCAACTCCTGGAAGCTTGTTTAATCAAGACATAACCTTTCATCAGTTATGACTAACTGCTGAGGGGAAAGAAAAAAAAAAAAAATCCTCAGTGTGAGTTAGTTAAGTTACAGTGTTAAGGGACCTGTGACTTCATTGCCTGGCCAGGGCCTGATTTGAGTGGAAATGTGTTAGAAGCGCCTCAGATGTTAGAAAAAGCCAATATGTCAGGAATTAATCTCCATAAATATGGTACTTTGCCCTGCTCAGATTTAGGAGCTGGTAAGAAAACCCCAAATCTTAGAGAAAGACAATGCATCAAAGCCTAATCTCCATAAATATTCTAAGAGCTCTCAAAGAAGAAAAATGAACCATTGGGCCAACATTAATTGTGCCCAGAGGTAATTAGAACAAAGTGTTGTTAATTGTGTGTTGGTTTAATATTATGTAGCCGTGGCCTTGTTTTTTTTCATGAAGGGTATAAATTTTGATGTCAGAAACTGAAAGCTGGGTGGCTTGATTAATCAAAAGGCCTCAGTTTGCTTAGTCATAACCAATTAGGCATTTTAATCCTATCTATGCAAAGTATGATTAAGCCTGGTATGTCACGAGTATAATTGGAAAACAAAACCCCAAATCTTGGTTCTTTTTTCATTGTGGGTTTCTGAGTTATTCTAGATGTAGTGCTTTTCAATAACTTACTTAAGTGTCATGAATAAAAATTACAATATGTGATTCAAAAAATTGTATGATTGATGAACAGAACCAGTTCCCAGTTACAGACTCACAGAATTCTATAAACTCTAATAGTTTTCCAGGAGAAAATGTTACACAGCCTTGGGGGAAAAGAAAAGCTGTAGTTCCAGAATGAGGTCCAGAAAAATGCCCTTGTTATATAGGTATTGCCTTTATGTGCTGAGTCAGTAATATCAGTCAGTTCAGTTCAGTCACTCAGTTGTGTCCGACTCTTTGCAACCCCATGAATCGCAGCACGCCAGGCCTCCCTGTCCATCACCAACTCCTGGAGTTCACTCAAACTCGTGTCCATCGAGTCGGTGATGCCATCCAGCCATCTCATCCTCTGTTGTCCCCTTCTCCTCCAGCCCTCAATCTTTCCAGCATCAGGATCTTTTCAAATGAGTCAACTCTTCACATGAGGTGGCCAAAGTATTGGAGTTTCAGCTTTAGCATCAGTCCTTCCAATGAACACCCAGGACTGATCTCCTTTAGGATGGACTGGTTGGATCTTCTTGCAGTCCAAGGGACTCTGAGGAATCTTCTCCAACACCACAGTTCAAAAGTACCAATTCTTCGACGCTCAGCTTTCTTCACAGTCCAACTCTCACATCCATATATGACTACTGGAAAAACCATAGCCTTGACTAGACAGACCTTTGTTGGCAAAGTAATGTCTCTGCTTTTGAATATGCTATCTAGGTTGGTCATAACTTTCCTTCCAAGGAGTAAGCGTCTTTTAATTTCTTGACTGCAATAGTGTTGTAAGAAATCCACTTACTCTGATTTCTGATGACAGTCTTTTGAGGGTGACCTAATTAATTAGCATTCAAATCAGCCCCAACCCTAGGGGCTTTCTACTTTGGGAATGGGAAATATACAGTTTTAGTCTATAACCAAAGCATTGTGATCAAGTACTCTATGAGCGGATCAGGGAATTTAAAATTTGAATGTGGGAGGAGAGATTATAAATACAAACTGTCCTGGATGTAAAAAAAATCTCTCTGCAGTATTGACTTGGGCAATTAGTCCTATTTCAGAACTATCTAAAAATATCTTTGTTTTTATTTGTGAATTTAACTTTCTAAATATAACTGTCCTCAGCATGATGCTTAATTGCATCCCTGGTTTTCTAATTGGAGCCCATTAGTTACAGTCACCCAGGGTAGGCTTGACCTCTTCAGTGTTCAATGTTGGCAAGTATTCAACTAATATAGGGGACTGGGCTTTTCTAGAAAGTTAACTTTCTGATGTGCTCTTAAAGATACAGCTTGTAAAATGTGCCTGTTGATTTGGACAGACAAGATCTCAACATAGCAAAGAAAAAGGAAATGCTTTTAAAATACACAAGGGTACAATACCTGTTTGGAAATTTTGCATCTTTTTTTCTCAAGGCAGAGTCTTTTCCTTTACTTGTGTCTCATTGGTAGTCATACCCATGGGGGCTTTCTTAGAAACAGGAAAAGCATCTTTTCCTGTGACATCTTTTTTTTTTTTTTTTTGCTTTTTATATGCCTAGAGCCAAAGTCAAATTGGCTTTGGTAATCTCATAAAATACCAAGATGATTGTGAATTCGTTTAGAGGTGACTGCCTCCCTTATAGCATAGTAACTTGGAAGAAGAACTCTAAGTAATTCCAGCTTAAAATGAGAAGCAACCACAGGCAAACCGTATGACGTGCTGCTGTTTCGAAGTCCATATGATAAAATGCTTTCCTCAGAAATCCAAGTAACCAAAAATCTCCCTGCAGTCTTGTTTTATGAGAGAGACGAATAAGCAAACAAACAGGTTTTTCTCCTCCCAAAGCAGTGTCTGCCTGTTTCCTGAGATGAATGTAAATTCTTGAGTGCAGACCCCATTTATGGTCTTTCCCAGTTCTCAGTGCCCAAGACCTGATCCCGAGGGTTTCACGGCAAGGGCATAAGCCCTTTATGGATCATCAAAAAAATCTAAACCATGCTCATTATCAAGTAATTATTATTATGATAATCACATAATTATTATAACAGATTTAATAAGTATATATTCACTAAAATAATGCTATTATAATTGTAAAATAATGATATTATAATTATAAAAATGATATAATATTACAACCTGTTGTTGCCAGCCAGATGTAAATTTGGTAAATTCACTGGCAATACATTTTGGGGGGCAAATATTAAAAGAGACATATCTGATAATCTTATATAGGATCTTAAATTATTAGTAGCTCAGGTCACAATTTTCAAAAAAGAATTTTTCAGAAGTATTTCTAGTAAGGTGCACTCTAGGAGTATGTATTTAATGAACAGATTCAAGTTTGGTTTGTTAAAAAATATGAATTTCTTTTACCTGTTATGACAGTTTTCAAAGAGCTAGAAAAGAATTCTTTGTTCTTCCTCCTCTATCATCACCCTGGTACCCGTATATTCTTCACTGATTTGCAGACAAGTGGGTAGATACCCAGACACACACATACATGGTCTGTGTTGTACATACCAGCCTCCCTCTACCCTAGGCTGCAGGGGCGTCTGAGAGCGGACACCGTTTTAGTGAGTCACGCAGGTGACCTGAGGGCCCTGAGATATTGTGCTTCCAGACTTCTGGGCTGTTTCCTTTATCACTGATTCTCATATTTCACTTCCTCACCAGTTTCTTTGTATCTTCTCATCCCGGGAGGGATTCAAAGGGGGAGGGAATCTCTTGTCTTTCCTTCTCACCATGTTTTGTTTTGTTTTTTAACTTTACTTTTTATTGAAGTATAGTTGATTTACAATGTTGCATTAGTTTCAGCCAATTGATTCAATCATATGTGTATATATATATATATATACACGCATATATGTTTCAGATTCTTCTCCATTATAGATTATTATAAGATATTCATATGGCTCCCTGCACTATACAGTAGGGCCTTGTTATTTATATAAAGTCATGTGTATGTGCTGTACAGTAAGACTCTGTTATTCATTTTGTATATAGCAGTGTGTATATATTAATCCCAAACTTAAGGTATTCCTTCCCACCCCTCCCCTTTGACAACCATAAGATTGTTTTCTGTGTCTGTGACTCTGTTTCCATTTTGTAAATAAGTTCATTTGTATCATTTTTTATATTCCATGTATACCAGATATCATGATATTTAGATTTCTCTGTCTGACTTATTTTACTTAGTATGATAATCTCTAGGTCCCTCCATTTTGCTGCAAATGGCATAATTTCATTCTTTTTATGGCTGAGTAATATTCCATTGTGGATACATAACCACACCTTCTTCATCTATTCATCTGCTGATGGACATTTAGGTTACTTCCATGTCTTGGATATTGTAAATAGCGCTGCTGTGAGCACTGGAATGCATGTATCTTTTCAAATTAGAGTTTTCATATTTTTCCAGATATTTGCCCACGAGTGAGATTGCTGGATAATATGGCAACTCAATTTTTATTTTATTTTATTTTATTTTTTTTTAGGAATCTTCATGTTTTTCCATGTTTCTTTATTCTGATTTTTCTGTTTTCTTGTTTTTCTGAATCAGGACACCAAAGATTCAGTGTGACATAGGCCTTTCCTCATCCATTGGAATTTTCTTTTCCTTACACATAATGGATTGGTTATAATGAATCAGACAGTGGCTCTAAACTTGATTTATTTGTGCCCAGGGATTGCTATCCACCTGCCAAGGTGGAGGTGTGGGGAAGAGGTGGGAGGGCCCAAATGTTGAACCTGGGTCTGCAGTCATTTCGAAAGCCACAGCTTCCAAGAGACCAAATTCCAACTGGTCAGGAGATCAAGATACACCTCTGTGTTGGTGCCTTTCGTCTTGGAATTTGCATGGAGCATCTGGAGGATGGGTCTCTTCTGCCACACAGCCTGTCCTTTGAAGCTGTCCAGAGACCCCATCACTATTTCTGACTCCCATCTCCTAGGCTCAAATTTGCTCCCCAAACCTTTACTCTAAATAGCCAGTTTACCTTTTCTCCAGTTGCTCATCAGCGGGGCTGTCAGTTGCGTAGTTTCTCTGCCTCGCTGCTTATGCCCCTTTGCTACTGGAGGCTGTGCTTCAGGGAGTCCTTAAAGCAATTCTTCTGCTGTTTCAGCAGGCAACCGTCCCTTTTAACTTCTCTCTGCAGTTATTTGGTTACCTGCTGCCAGCTGCTCTCTGCCCAGAACCAGCTGAGACGAATCTTGTTGCAATGAGCTACAAACCTACAGAAAACCAAACTAAGCTTCTAAACCAGCCATTCATAAAGAGGACCCACTTATTTTTTGGAAGCCTCACATGCATGGTTGCATCAGAAAAAATATAGAGAAAGGGTCTATAGGATATAAAAAATAAAGTGGGAGCTGTTTTGGTATAAAAATAACTAAGTCATTACTATGGTGGTTCTACCATTGTCCAAGTCTGCCCACAGGCACTTGTCACTGTTCCCCTCCCTTCCCTGTATCCCATGGGCATTCATTGAGGATGCTATAAGGATGTCAGTGTATTAGAGAAAGATTTTGGAAGATCCTGTGTATCCCAGGTCAGGGTGATTTCACTTTCAGTAGCAAGTTTATATATATTTCAGCACTGAGGCTAGTAACATAGTAATCCCTCCTGAAGAATAAGAAGATATTCTCACAAGACAGTGCATTGGCAATCCGGGATAGGGAGCAGTTGAAACTGGTGAAAAATGCACTTTATATAGCCCCCATAATGTGATTCTGTAAATCTGCATTTCTTTTATTTGGGATTTAAGTTCCCTTCCCCCCCCCACAAAAAGAAAAACTAGTATCCTGTCATCCCTCTCTAAAGTGCGGGTTCCCAGAGGGTAAGACAAGGAAGTACAGTTTCACCTCGAATTTCTATTGAACAGAACTGACTGTGTTGAATTGTAGCATTTGCTTAAATCACCCAGGCAGAACACTCTGCATATGAATACAAAGGTTTATAACAAGAAGAGGGGCCCTGCTAAAGGGATGGTATACCAAGATAATAGTCACAGAACTAATCTGTTTTTCATTCTTTGGCTGCAAGGAATTGTGTACTATCTGCTGAGGGAATCATTTCATTTTAAAATTACACTTTATTATTAATACTGATAAACCAAGACAGAACAAAACCCAGGAGATTCACCTATTTTGCATCATTTCTAGTTTTCATTTATTCTACTCTCAGTATATAAATAAGCATATCTTATTTTAAAATCAGCACTGCTGTGCAATGTCTTTAATGACTTTTAGGCAGAGTTGATTAATCCATAGGTCATCTTTTTTTTTTAATTTAATTTTTTAATACTTGAGAGAAGAGCTTTTCCAAAAAAAATCTCAGTGTTAACAACTTGAAAGTCTTAAATTCTTATCAGATCAGATCAGATCAGTCGCTCAGTCGTGTCCGACTCTTTGCGACCCCATGAATCGCAGCACGCCAGGCCTCCCTGTCCCTCACCAACTCCCGGAGTTCACTCAGACTCACGTCCATCAAGTCAGTGATGCCATCCAGCCATCTCATCCTCTGTCATCCCCTTCTCCTCCTGCCCCCAATCCCTCCCAGCATCAGAGTCTTTTCCAATGAGTCAACTCTTCGCATGATATGGCCAAAGTACTGGAGTTTCAGCTTTAGCATCATTCCTTCCAAAGAAATCCCAAGGCTGATCTCCTTCAGAATGGACTGGTTGGATCTCCTTGCAGTCCAAGGGACTCTCAAGAGTCTTCTCCCATTTTGATTTTTATGTCACAGAATATTTAATTTTCTTTTACTATATGGATTGCCACCTCTATTTGAATTCACCTTAAGCATATGACAAAAACCCTGCTCTGATCCTATGAGTAGAGGTAACCAACATGCCCCCTGTGAAACTGAATTTTTATTGTATGTGTGGAAAACACCACTGAATTTACTTTGTCTGTTTTGATCAATCCTTTTTAACTACCACTTTTCTAAAATGAATCCTGTGATAATTTGGCCTCATATATGAACTTCTGAAGGTGATAAAGCAATCATGAATTGAAGCTACTGACTCACTTTTTACAGCTTTCATTTCCTTGTCGCTTTTGACCCAGAGAAATTAGAGATGTTTTGAGGAGGTGGGAGGCAGTGAGAGCTTAGCCAGTACCCACAGAAAGATTGATGGTATTTTAAGGGCAGATGTCCTCTGCAGGGTCATTATAAATTCCAAAGACCAGCAAAACATCATCATTACTCATTATTGCTGAATTAAAACGTGGGTGTTCACCCCGAAGACTCTGGAAATGGTATCTGTTGCCCCATTTCCTCTGGATGCCTTAGGAGGTCACTTACCTGCCAGAGATTAGGCCGTTTCTTAGAGAATATCTTGCTGAGAACCTCACCCCCAGCTCCTTTCACAGAAGCAAACTTGGAAATTGATTACCAAGCAGTCTGAGGAGAGATCCCAGGGTCAGCCTCCCCTCCTTTCCCTTCCAACTCCAACTTCTTCAGTAACTCGCCCATTTCACTAATTTCCTGTATTTTAGCTCCCCCCACCCCCGCCAACTCTAAGAGTCTAATATTAAAATTCAAATCTCTTAGGATAACTATTACATGACGATGGATTTTCTGATAGAAGCAAGTAGGACATGCCTTTACCTATATTAAGAAAAACAAAAATTCAGTTGAATAGATTTAAAGATCAAATTGACTTTGGTGATTCATGAATTGGTCAGCATCCCATCCAGCAACAGAAGGGAGCTCTGCTGAGCTGTGGAAAAGAGGAAGGGGTTTTAGAGGTGGAAAGGGAGCTGTAAGGGGAAACTATTAGCAAAAAAAAAAATGCATTGTTTCAGGCAAGGTTGCCTTCCTAAGGGGACTGGAAGGAGTCTGTGGGTCTGTTGGGCAGATTATCTCACTAGTGCTGAACAGGTAATTCCAAGTTGACTGATTAAAGATTACATTCCTGAGAAAGGCTGAAACGGCAGTTAGGTTAAGTATTGAGTCTCAATTTCTGCCAAGCCCGGTGACTCCATTTTGGGCCTGTTTTCTCCTCTTTAATACCTGTTAGCCAGGGAAGTAAAGAGAGCTTATGGTTTTGGGTTCTGTAATTTTCTGAACTTTGAAATGTTCCTAATGCTGAAGCAGCATTATAGAAATAAGCAGAAACTGAACTCTTTATTCCTGGGTTCAAATCCTTCTCCTGTCACTAACTCTGGGGCAATTCTCTAATACTTTAGAGATTCAGTTCCACACCTATACCATGGGTATAGTAATACATATGCAAATGGATTAAATGTAAAAGTAGTATTTTTAAATGCTAGGGTTGGATATGGCACAATAAGACTCCCTGTTTTCTTTCTTCCTAAACTGAATAGCAGAATCTTTAGAGTTATTCTTTTTAAGTGAGACTGAGGCAGACAGAACCTTGTGCATCAGGACCCAGGAGAAAGGAGCAGTGACCTCACACGAGACTGACCCAGACTTGCCTATGAGTGTCCAGGAGTCTCCAGCAGAGGCATAGATCAGTGGTGGCCTGCTGCAGGGTTGGGGGCACTGAGTGTAGCAATACATGCATGGGATCTTTTGAAGGAGGTCACCATTATCTTCATTACCTCCACCATAGTTTGGCCCCAGGTAAATAGCAGGGAAGGAACACAGCTCCACCCATCAAGAGAAAATTGGATTAAAGATTTACTGATGGTCCCATGTACCAGAACAAGACCCAGTTTCCCCCTCAGTCAGTCTCTCCCACCAGTTCAGTTCAGTTCAGTAGCACAGTCATGTCCAGCACTTTGCGACCCTGTGGACTGCAGCACGCCAAGCTTCCCTGTCTATCACCAACTTAAACTCATGTCCATTGAGTTGGTGATACCATCCAACCATCTCATCCTCTGTCGTCCCTGTCTCCTCACACCTTCAGTCTTTCCCAGCATCAAGGTCTTTTCAAATGAGACAGCTCTTTGCATTAGGTGGCCAAAGTATGGAGTTTCACCTTCAACATCAGTCCTTCCAATGAGTATTCAGGACTGATTCTTGCTTTGAGAACCCCATGAACAGTATAAAAAGGCAAAAGATAGGACACTGAAAGATGAACTCCCCGGGTCATTGGTGCCGAATATGCTACTGGAGATCAGTGGAAAAATAACTCCAGACAGAATGAAGAGTCAGAGCCAAAGCAAAAACAACACCCAGTTGTGGGTATGACTGCTGATGGAAGCAAGGTCCGATGCTGTAAAGAACAATATTGCATAGGAACCTGGAATGTTAGGTCTATGAATCAAGGCAAATTAGAAGTGGTCAAATGACATGGCAAGAGTCAATGTCGACGTTTTAGGAATCAGTGAACTAAAATGGACTGGGATGGGTGAATTTAACTCAGATGACCATTATATCTACTACTGTGGGCAAGAATCCCTTAGAAGAAATGGAGTAGCCCTCATAGTCAACAAAAGGGTTGAAATACAGTACTTAGAATGCAATCTCAAAAATGACAGAATGATCTGTATTCATTTCCAAGGCAAACCATTCAATATCATGGTAATCCAAGTCTATGCCCCGACCAGTAATACTGAAGAAGCTGAAGTTGAACGGTTCTATAAAGACCTACAAGACCTTTTAGAACTAACACTCAAAAAAGATGTCCTTTTCATTGTAGGGGACTGGAATGCAAAAGTAGGAAGTCAAGAAGCACCTGGAGTAACAGGCAAATTTGGCCTTGGAGTACAGAATGAAGCAGGGAAAAATTTAATAGCATTAATAGAGTTTTGCCAAGAGAATGCACTGGTCATAGCAAACACCCTCTTCCAACAACACAACAGAAGACTCTGCACATGGACATCACCAGGTGCTCAACACAGAAATCAGATTGATTATATTCTTTGCAGCCAAAGATGGAGAAGCTCTACACAGTCAGCAAAAACAAGACCGGGAGCTGAATGTGGCTCAGATCATGAATTCTGTATTGCCAAATTCAGACTTAAATTGAAGAAAGTAGGGAAAACCACTAGACCATTCAGGTATGACCTAAATCAAATCCCGTATGATTATACAGTGGAAGTGAGAAATAGGTTTAAGGGACTAGATCTGATAGAGCATTTGATGAACTATGGATGGAGTTTCATGAATTGTACAGCAGACAAGGATCAAGACCATCCCCAAGAAAAAGAAATGCAGAAAAGCAAAATGGCTGTCTGGAGAGGCCTTACAAATAGCTGTGAAAATAAGAGAAGCAAAAAGCAAAGGAGAAAAGGAAAGATATACCCATTTGAATGCAGAGTTCCAAAGAATAGCACAGAGGGATAAGAAAGCCTTCCTCAGTGATCAGTTTAAAGAAATAGAGGAAAACAATAGGATGTGAAAGACTAGAGATCTCTTTAAGAAAATTAGGGATACCAAGGGAACATTTCATGCAAAGATGGGCTCAATAAAGGACAGAAATGGTATGGACCTAACAGAAGCAGAAGATATTAAGAAGAGGTTGCAAGAATACACAGAAGAACTATACAAAAAAGATCTTCATGGCCCAGATAATCAGGATGTTGTGATCACTGGCCTAGAGCCAGACATCCTGGAATGTGAAGTCAAATGGGCTTTAGGAAGCATCACTATGAACAAAGTTAGTGGAGGTGATGGGATTCCAGTTGACCTATTTCAAATCCTAAAAGATGATGCTGTGAAAGTGCTGCACTCAATTTGCCAGCTAATTTGGAAAACTCAGCAATGGCCACTGGACTGGAAAAGGTCAGTTTTCATTCCAGTCCCTAAGAAAGGCAAGGCCAAAGAATGCTCAAACAACTGCACAGTTAACACTCATCTCACATGCCAGTAAAATAATGCTCAAAATTCCCCAAGCAAGGCTTCAGCAATACGTGATCTGTGAACTTCCTGATATTCAAGCTGGTTTTAGAAAAGGCAGAGGAACGAGAGATCAAATTGCCAACATCCACTGGATCGTCAAAAAAGCAAGAGGGTTCCAGAAAAACATCTATTTCTGCTTTATTGACTATGCCAAAGCTTTTGACTATGCGGATCACAATAAACTGTGGAAAATTCTGAAAGAAATGGGAACACCAGACCACCTGACCTGCCTCTTGCGAAATCTGTATGCAGGTCAGGAAGCAAGAGTTAGAACTGGACGTTGAACAACAGACTGGTTCCAAATAGGACAAGGAGTACATCAAGGCTGTATATTGTCACCCTGCTTATTTAACTTCTATGCAGAGTACATCATGAGAAACGCTGGGCTGGAGGAAGCACAAGCTGGAATCAAGATCACCAGAAGAAATATCAATAACTTCAGATATGCAGATGACACCATATTGCAGAAAGTGAAGAACTTAAGAGCCTCTTGATGAAAGTGAAAGAGGAGAGTGAAAAAATTGACTTAAAGCTTAACATTCAGAAAACTAAGATAATGCCATCTGGTCCCATCAGTTCAGTTCAGTTGCTCAGTCGTGTCCGACTCTTTACAACCCCATGAATCGCAGCACTCCAGGCCTCCCTGTCCATCACCAGCTCCAGGAGTTCACTCCATCAAGTCAGTGATGCCATCCAGTCATCTCATCCTCTGTAGTCCCCTTCTCCTCCTGCCCCCAATCCCTCCCAGCATCAGAGTCTTTTCCAATGAGTCAAATCTTCACATGAGGTGGCGAAAGTACTAGAGTTTCAGCTTTAGCATCATTCCTTCCAAAGAAATCCCAGGGCTCATGTCCTTCAGAATGGACTGGTCCCATCACTTCATGGCAAATAGATGGGAAAACAGTGGAAACAGTGGCTGACTTTATTTTGGGGGGCTCCAAAATCACTTCAGATGGTGACTGCAGCCATGAAATTAAAAGACGCTTACTCCTTGGAAGGAAAGTTATGACCAACCTAGACAGCATATTAAAAAACAGAGACATTACTTTGCCAACAAAGGTCCATCTAGTCAATGCTATGGTTTTTCCAGTATTCATGTATGGATCATAAAGAGCTGGACTATAAAGAAAGCTGAGTGCTGAAGAATTGATGCTTTTGAACTGTGGTGTTGGAGAAGACTCTTGAGAGTCCCTTGGACTGCAGGGAGATCCAACCAGTCCATCCTAAAGGAAATTAGTCCTGAATATTCATTGGAAGGACTGATGTTGAAGCTGAAACTCCAATACTTCGGCCACCTGATGCAAAGATCTGACTCATTTGAAAAGACCCTGATGCTGGGAAAGACTGAGGGCAGGAGGAGAAGGGGCCGACAGAGGATGAGGTGATTGGATGGCATCACCAACTCAATAGACATGTGTTTGGGTAGACTCCGGGAATTGGTGATGGACAGGAAGGCCTGGTGTGCTGCAGTCCATGGGGTTGCAAAGAGTCGGACACGACTGAGTGACTGAACTGATCTGAGGCAGTTCTTTTCACACAGCTTGTAGGAAAAATGATCTATGAAGAATGTTAACCATAGGTGCTGTGCTTTCTTAATGTCTCATAAGGAATCCAGATAATGGGAAATTAATTCCAGTTATTCCTAAGTGCTGAGAGTTCCTTGTATATGCTTCTTGGGCAATTTT
Organism: Bos mutus; assembly: GCF_027580195.1. Classification (NCBI taxonomy): domain Eukaryota; kingdom Metazoa; phylum Chordata; class Mammalia; order Artiodactyla; family Bovidae; genus Bos; species Bos mutus. The sequence continues at coordinate 71,266,408 of NC_091618.1, read as the reverse complement.
ATTGCTGCCACTGATTCCCAAGTTCCCTTGCCCTACTTCTTCAGCTGCCCTGTCTTCCCTCCAAGTTAAGGAGCCAGAGAAACCCCTGACAGTGCTTCTGGTCACCTTTCCCTCCTCCTCCCCCACAGAAGGGGCAAGTCCTCCCCTCAGCGTTCCATGTTTTAAGTGGAACTGGCGGGAGACTGTTCAGTTAGACCTTTTCCCAGGGCCCTGATTTCCTCAGGAATGTGGTTACAGGGAGTGTATCATCCAAAAGTTTCCTTCTCCTGTCTCTTGAGGAGCAGCATCACTGCCTTTGCCCTGCCAGGTGTCTGGGGTAACCGGCCAGCTCATTGTCACGTCCACTTGCAGCCCTCTTCAAGGTCTCATCCCATAGGGTCGCAGAGAGTCAGACACAACTGAGTGACTGAAATGAGTGATCTTTAAGCAGCTTTCATCTTTTAGAATGACCTCTCTGAAGTTGGTCTCCCAGGAGGTTTACCCACTCATGCTAGTTCTCTCCCCAGAGGCCACAGAGAACAATTTAATTCCTCTTCTCTAACAATCTGTCTTATCCAGGGACAGCCCTCACATCCCCTCCAGGACTTTTCTTCTTTGGGCTCAATAGGCATAGTTTGTTCTGCTGTTGCTTTACACGATTACAGTTAGGTTTGTTGTTGCTTAGTCACTTAGTCATGACCAAGTCTTTTGTGATATCATGAACTGTAGCACACCAGGCTTCTTTTCCATGCAAGAACACTGGAATAGGCTGCCATTTCCTTCTCCAGGATATCTTCCTGACCCAGGGATCAAACTCAGGGCTCCTGCCACATTGCAGGCAGATTCTTTACCACTAGCCACTGGGGAGGACCTCCTATGGTTCAAATCCCTTCACCATTCTGATCCTTCTCTCTGATTGATCTTTTATGCATGTATCTTGTGAGTGTGGAATCCGACCAACATAGCTCAAGGTCCCCTCTGAGTGGGGATGGGCAGAGTAAAATCTTGTCCCTCTGTCCGCTCTGTGCATGCTGCACAGTTCTTATGGCAGACCAGGTGTGTGGGTCACACTTAACTCCTGCTGAGTCTGCCTGCTCATGTCCACACTCCCTGAATCCTCTTTGCTGTGCGCTGGTACCATGCCTTTTCCCCACCTTGTTCTTGCTCAGTTGTTTTCGACCAGAGTGCTGGGCAGTGTGTTGACTCCAGCTGAGTTTTACTGGTTGGATACATTCCATCATAATCTATCGCTTCAGACTCTCAGGGTCTTTCTGAGTCTTGGAGTCTGTTGTCCAATATATGTGCTCTCTGTCCTGCCCTGTATCATATGCAGATATGTTGAAAAGGGACTGTTTTCCATTGGGAAAATGAGAAACATTCTGATCAGCAACACAGTTTTTACAGCTAAATGAACTCTTCTGAAAAGAAATTACCCTTTTGGGAGCTTGTTTCCCTATTTGTATAAGGAGGGATTTGAACAGATGGTCTATAAGACTTCCTCCAGCTCTATGCATTCATGTTATCTCCATTGTACAGAAATAAATATCCTTATTGCCAGTCATGATTTATCACCCTTAAAGCTAGTGTTGGCACATTTTAAAAAGTATATATATTTTTGATGCAGTATGTGAAAATGGGCTGTGTTCATGTTGATTTCCAGTCAGAGAATATATTTTACCTGTAATGTATAGTGAAGTTTCTGTCATAATCTAATCTTAGTTGTTAAAATATAAAAGTCTTATTTCATCAGTGGTTACACCATTTTTTAAACTTGTTTTTAATTAAATGATAATTGCTTTACAGTATTGCATTGGTTTCTACCAAACATCAACATGAATCAGTCATGTCCACCCCCATTTGAACCTCCTTCCAATCTCCTTCCCCATCTTACCCCTCTAGGTTGATACAGAGCTCCTGTTTGAGTTCCCTGAGTCATACAGCAAATTCCCATTGGCTGTCTATTTTACATATGGTAATATAAGTGTCCATGTTTTTCTCTCCATACCTCCCACCCTGTCCTTCTCCCACTCCCCGCAGCCGTGTCCATAAGTTGGTTCTCAATGTCTGTGTGTCCACTGCTGCTCTGCAAGTAGATTCATCAGTACTCTCTTTCTAGATCCCATATATATAAATTGTTTTTCTCTTTCTAACATACTTCACTCTGTATAATAGGCTCTAAGTTCATCCACCTCATTAGGACTGACTCAAATATGTTCCTTTTTATGGCTGAGTAATATTCCACTGTATATGTAAGTGGTTATACCTTAAATGGGAAGATGGGGTAAATGTGATGGTTTATCAGTGGAAAATAAAACTAATTTGGCTGATTCTAGAAAAAGTCAGTTGGATATTGTGCTTTGGTACTATAAAATTATTCTTACCTATTTTATTTTTTCCAGTTTTATACAGTTACCATAGCACTGCTTAAGCTTAAAGTTTTATAGCAAAATTATTTGACTTACATATATCATGGAGTGATTACAGTAAGTTAACGTCCATCATCTCATGTGTGCATGCATTCATGCATACATGCATAGTCATGTCTGACTCTTTGTGACCCCATAGACTGCAGCCCACTAGGCTTCTCTGTCCATGGGATTTTCCAAGCAAGAATAGTGGAGTAGGTTGCCATTTCCTACTCTAGGGTATCTTCCTGACCAAGGGATCTAACCCACATCTCCTGCATTAGCAGGAGGATTCTTTACTACTGGTACCACCTAGGAAGCCTCATTTCATATGTCATATAGATAAAAACAAACAAATGTGTATTTTTTTCCTTGGATGAGAACTCTTAGGATCAATCTATTCTCTTAACTTTCATGTGTACCATATCATGTTAACTATAGTCTTCATGTTGTACATTACATTTCCAGGATTTATGTATCTTAAAACTGGAAGTTTGTAACTTTGACCACCTTCATCCAATTCCCTCTGACCCCACAATGGTAATCACAAATTTGACCTCTTTTCTGTGTGTGTAGGTTTTGTTTAGTTCCAAATTCTACATATAAGTGAGACCATATAGATGTGTCTTTCTTTGTGTTACTTATTTCATTTAGCATAATGCCCTCAAAATCCATCCATGTTGTCAAAAATGCCAGGATTCCTCCTTTTCTTGTGGCTGAATTTTTATATATATATATATATATATATATATATATATATATTCTACTTTTTTCTATTTTTAAGTCTGAGAACCTCTTACTTGAATTAAATGGATTGAACATTATCAGTTTTTTTAGAAAGTAATAAGCCCTGGAAGTCAGCAGATTGTTCGGATTATATTCTTATTTTAGTGACTTAATGCAGATTAACCAGGTTTTGCTAAAATGTTTACCTGTTTTTCCTAAGAGCTTCCAATCCAACTGGCAGAGAGAAACCACATAGTTCTGTTAGGCAAAGGTAGAAAGGCACCTAGGAATTTGTCATGTGCTTGATTACTTTGACCTGGTGAACTTTGCTAATAAATGCAGCAGGGCAACATCTAAGTCTCCCTTTTCCTTGATGTAGCAGAATGCCTGACTGGTCATGTCATCTATTGGAAATGAAGGTTGATTGGTTTCCATAATGAAATATTTTAATTAAGCTTTTTCCCAGATTACTTTAAACTCTGTTATATCCCATTCATCTTTAAAACCCATCATCCTTACGTCCACAATTTTCAGATCTAAATTATGCCTGCATCTAAGAAACATGGGCCCTGATTTTTAAGAGATATTCAATAAATACCAGCAATTATACCCACTCCAGTGTTCTTGCCTGGAGAGTCGCATAGTCGGTGGAGCCTGGTGGGCTGCCATCTGTGGGGTTGCACAGAGTCGGGCATGACTGAAGCGACTTGGCAGCAGCAGCATACCAACATGTAGAATTTTTTTTTTTTTTTACTCTAAATCAGTATTTCTTAAACTGCGGTTCTTGGACCAATGCAGTTAGTATCAGCATCACCTAGGAACTTGTTCAAACTGCAGAGTCACAGGCCCAGACTTGCTGATTCAGAAGCAATGTAGTGTGGTCAGCAATTTTTTTTTTTTTTTTAAGCAGCTTCTCCAGATCATTCTCACACAAGCTAAAGTTTGAGAATCACAGATCTGAATTATTTAATTACCATTTATGGTATATTTAATTACCATTAATAAAAAAATATCTTCAGGTTGATGTATATTGAAAAATCTAAACCCAGATTGAATAAGGATGGCTAAACACCTTCCTTTTCTGTTTTATCAATTACGATTTGCTTATGAAAACATTTTTAAATACTGTTTATATTTCAGATTGCCAAAATAAAGGAGCATATCTGAAGTAATTTGTTGCCTTGCAAAGTTAGTAAGGAACTATAACACACATTTGTGATAAATGAAGTAGCATAACTGTGTAATTCAGTATTTTCCCCTGAATTTAGCATCTTAGAAGATGCTCAAAAATTTACTAAAGGAAGAAGTTTGTAATGGATCACAACAGTGGTGAATGATCAGAGGCAATTTTGATGACCTCATATAGAACCATAGTGGTTCTATATTAATCATTAATCATCTGTTTAACCAGAAAGTATATTTGTGTACACTTTGCTGGGTAACTGCAGAAACATGAGTCAGGGGTCTTTTGTAACAACAGCATCAAAGTTCAAATTAGTTCAAAGAGATAACAGAATTTATTGACTCATGTAAATGAAAAGTCCAATGATGGGTATTAAGCCTCATATCCAGGCTTCAGATAATATCACCAGAAATCATTGCACTGTATTCTCAGCTGTGCTTCTCTTTGGGTTATTTTATTCTTAGGCAAGATTATAGAAATGGTAGTAAATAGGATTATCTGCAGTGCTATTTTCTAGGCTTGTTGTTGTTCAGTCACTCAATCATGTCTGACTCTGCGACCCCATGGATGCAGGCTTCCCTGTCTTTCACCATCTCCCAGAGCTTACTCAAACTCATGGCCATTGAGTCAGTGATGCCATCCAACCATCTCATCCTCCATCGTCCCCCTTCTTTTGCCTTCAGTCTTTCCCAGCATCAGGATATTTTGATATATAATGAGTTGGCAGCTTTACCTAAAACTATGGATCATGAATGAAAAAAGAGTGGTTTACCAAAGGAAAATCAGGACAAGATGCCAGAGAATGGTAGGAAGCTTGCCTAGGCAAGTAAAAAAAAAAAAAAAAATACAGAGATATTGTACTAAAAGGCAATAATAGAAAGATTTCCCCCCAAGTGCATTATCTAGAAGGTGTACTTACTTTTATACCAGAAATAGCTGTCTGATTTGGGGGTAGGAAGTGCTAGATGGGTATTAGCAGCTCTATTTTTGAGGATGTGCTCTGTCCTGATCAAGGTCTGGACTTTGCCAACCTTCACCCATTGTCTTGTTTGCAGATTTAACAACTTGGTTTCTAACATTTTTACTTTGAATTTAACATAGCAATTGAAGAATTGAGATAGAGAAGGAGAAAGTATTTTAAAATTTTAATTCATATATGACTATAAGTAATATAGAAGTTATGTCTGTTTCCATCATTAATATATTTAGCAGTATACAAGTAATTTAAATGTATTATAATATATAATTATAAAATAAATGAAAAAGAAGAGTTAAAAATACTTATACATGTTCTTCATTATATGTTAGCATTTTGGTTTGTTTTCTTATAGTACTTTTTTCTTGTATATTTTCCTTAATTATAATAATGTAACATGATTACACATCCATATCTTTGAAAAATAATACGTATAAAATCATGTTACTCTTTAAAATTTAACATTTCATCATAAAAATCTACCACAACAGTACATTCTTTTCATAACTGTCATTTTAATGGCTGTATAATATCCTGTCAATGTTACGTCATTGTGTGACTCTTTTGATGAACATTTAGAGTGTGGTAATTTTTCAGTTAACTTAGTTTCATTGTCATTTTCATGTCCTCCAAGAAGAGATGTAGCTGGCACTTACAGATGGTAAATCCATGTCTTTCTATTTGACATATTCTAAGTGTAAACATCTCCTGGAAGCCTAGAAGTGCATCCATGGTGTGGTCTTTTCTGGGTGGGGACGATGGGCTCCGTCTTTGGTGGTTCCATTTGATCTTTTCCCAGAAGTAATCCTATGCGATTATGTCTGGCACATTAGATGCATAGTAAGTGAAAATGGGCCCTTAAAGCACTGGTGCCAACAGAATCCCTTCTGGCACCATCTGCCGATGGTCAGTAGTGGTGATGAGTGTGAGGTTAGGTGTCCTAACTTTCCAAAGAAGAACTTAACAGATTTTCACTGCCTCTCTTACCGAGTTCGTTGTATTGTCTTCCCCTTCTTTAATGTAAGAAGAACAGCTATGAGTTTTCAAAAGAAGACTGATTTCAGTCTTTGGAGATTCCTAAAGTTGTTGGAATTTTGACTATCCTAATTCAAGCCTAATTAATGAATGGCAGTTCTGTGACTTGTACATGAATGAAACTCAGTAAAATTTTCAATGAACTGCATTATAATAGTTGTAGTTATCTATCCTTAGAATGCCTAGAGGCTTCTAATTATAGTGGACTGCATTCTCATCTTTCCTAATTTATAATGTCAAGATGTGTTTAGTTTTAATACACTAAGCCATGGGGAAAAGACTTGGGATCAAAAGTTAAATGGTTAAGTGTTTTTTAAAAGGTTCATTTTTCCCATATATCATTATTAAACATGTGAGGAAGCTTATAAAAATTCTTCCCTTATTGCATTTTATCATTCATTAGGGGAATATGATGACTTGATAGTTTGAAACATAAATATTAAAGAGAATATACACATGTATGTAATGCCCCTGCTCCCTGCCCTAGTTAATTGATAAAAATGAACTTTCAAAAACCTGAATGTTGTAACTACTGGAAGGAAGTGATAGGGAGTCTCCTACAACCATTTTCTGTCAATTCTGTTCAAGTTCACTCCATAGAGACAACTTTATCATATGAAAATACTTGGTCTCTCTTCCCCTTCCCATCCCTTTCCTTCTCATTTCCCTTCCTCCTTTCTTTGCTCCTTTTCTCCCATCTCTTTTTGCCCTTCCTTTTGTCTCCAGGAATATTGTTTCAGTTTATCAATATTCTCTTAGCTATAGGAGGGATACATAAGAAGCAGATACAAAAGAAGCATTTGGACATTTTCCTTAGCAATCCTTGAAAGGAAGCCATTTGCCTCTGTTGGAATGCTGAAACTTTAACCAGGCAGGGCTGTCAGATGTGTATGAATCTTAAACTGATGGAGGGAAAAGTTTCAGTATGAGAACACCTGTTTAGTTAGTAGCCTGTCAGGCATAGAACCGTCCTGACTTATCCCTGAGTACCTTAAACTTTCTTGGGTCATGGATTACTTTGAAAATATAATGAAAGCTCTAAATTCTCTTACTTGAAAATGCACTCATTGTGTATCTATGCAACATTTCTCAAATAATTTTATGGGATCCCAGAACTCCTGAAGTTTATTCATAAGTCCCATACCCCTGAAGTAAGAATCCCTGAATACTCCCATGCATTTTTGCTCAATTTCTGAAATGCCATATTGATTGACTTTCTGTGGCTGAGAGGTCAATGGAAGGAAGCTATTTCAGGATAAACAAGACTTTCCCAGTACACTTTAAATTATGCCATCTTGACAGCTACCTACATAGATGTGTGATTGGGCTTTCTGGTTTGGGAGAAGGAGATAATAGTATATAATCCACTTATTGACTCAAAGCTTAACGGATGAGATAGACTGGTCCAGTCCATATTGAACCACAACAGGAATCCAGGATCTTATCAACATGTAATGTGCCAGTGGGTCTGCCCTTTATATTAGCAAATACAGTGAAGCATTGGAGTTTGTGCTGGGAGCATCTTGGTTGGATGATTCTCTCAAATCTGATATTCTGTCTCCCTAGGTTTATTTTCTTTGGGGACTCATAATGAATGCCAGACCCAAATTTATTGGTGGAAGCCAGAAAATTTACATTCTTCTCTAACCTGTTTTATACCAATTGAATAATTCAGGCCACCATTGGTTTATGCAAAGGTTCTTAACAATCTGGCATGTTTCTGTCAGGAAGAGAGATTCCTCTCCCCAAACTTCAGAAGTCTTGTCATTATAACAAGAAATAGTAATCCATATTTAGTGTCCCCAGATATCATCAAGCTTTTATATCCAGTGGTCCTAGTTTCTAACTTACTCATTTTAGAATGTAAGACTTTTAAAGTTTCCTTCCCAGTAAGCAGTGCTAGCCAATAATACAGTATTATTCAGTCCTGTTTTTTTTACCCAAAGTAAACATTTTTAATAGGAATGGACATACTCATGCAATGAAGCTGTTCATAGTTTTGTAAATAAAACAATAAAGACTTCATATCATGAATATCTCTAGCAGCTGCCATCAGTCTTCCATGCATATTCCCTCAAATCCCTTTGCTATTTTCATGCATGCTCATAACAGCTAGTACCTGTGTCTCTTGGTTGGCAGACTGCCATCAAGTTTTCCTACCTGTAAGGAGAAATATTTGCATCTTCCCAGGGGCAGCCCTTAATCAATGAAAGACTTGAGGACCAGTAATCAAGTCTCTAGCTGACTTGACCTTGATGGATTGACCTCAGGTTCTCTCCAATGAGACTTTGTCTAGTATTACACCCTTGCTTTGCCTCCTTCCTTGATTATTCCCACCTTCCTACTCACCTACTGGATTCTCCGTAGAATACTTTCTAATCATTTCCATACACATCCTCGTCTCATTATCTCCTTCTGGGAAACTCAACATAGACAGTGAGTGTCCTTTAAAATTATAAAGATTGATGCATGTGTATTTTAGGAAAAGAAAAGAAAAACTGTAAAGAAGTCAAAGAAAAAATACTCCAGATCCTATCACTCAGAGTTAATGACTATAAGCATATTGGTATGTACCTTTTTCTTTTTCCTGTGTGTTTGTATTTTTCGTAATTTTCAAAACTAGGATCATATCAGAACAGTGTTTCTTCTTTTCTTTCCCCCAAGTTGAAGTGGTTTCTGTGACATTCTCTTATATAATGATTCTCAACTATAGCATGCCAAGGGGTCTATTAGTGACTGAGAAAGAGATGATGTTGAAATGAACATGTAACGTATAGCCCTGCTACAAATACATAGAGTTGGAGACCTTTTTTATGGGGTAAATATCAATCAAGTGAGTCACCAACAGAGAAATGTTAATAACTCACTGTATAGTATTTTACTCATTAGTGAATATACCACAATTTATTTACATTCCTGTTATTTTGGATTTAGTTTGTTTCTGTGACTACTTTTAATATGTATAGATATAAGGAGGGCAGGGCAACCCATTGTAATATTCATGCTTGGAGAATCCCATGGACAAGGAGCCTGGCAAGCTATAGTCCATGTGGTCGCAAAGAATCAGACACAACTGAGTATGCGTAACTGCAACTCTTATGCCTGAATTCTTATTCCTGATTAACAGCAAGGCATTCAGATCAGATCAGATCAGTCACTCAGGCATGTCCGACTCTTTGCGACCCCATGAACTGTAGCACGCCAGGCCTCCCTGTCCATCACCAAATCCCAGAGTTCACTCAGACTCACGTCCATCGAGTCAGTGATGCCATCCAGCCATCTCATCCTCTGGCATCCCCTTCTCCTCTTGCCCCCAATCCCTCCCAGCATCAGAGTCTTTTCCAATGAGTCAACTCTTCACATGAGGTGGCCAATGTACTGGAGTTTCAGCTTTAGCATCATTCCTTCCAAAGAAATCCCAGGGCTGATCTCCTTCAGAATTGACTGGTTGGATCTCCTTGCAGTCCAAGGGACTCTCAAGAGTCTTCTCCAACACCACAGTTCAAAAGCATCAATTCTTCGGCACTCAGCCTTCTTCACAGTCCAACTCTCACATTCATACATAACCACAGGAAAAACCATAGCCTTGACTAGACGAACCTTTGTTGGCAAAGTAATGTCTCTGCTTTTGAATATGCTATCTAGGTTGGTCATAACTTTCCTTCCAAGGAGTAAGCGTCTTTTAATTTCATGGCTGCAGTCACCATCTGCAGTGATTTTGGAGCCCAGAAAAATAAAGTCTGACATTGTTTCCACTGTTTCCCCAACTATTTGCCATGAAGTGATGGGACCAGATGCCATGATCTTCGTTTTCTGAATGTTGAGCTTTAAGCCAACTTTTTCACTCTCGACTTTCACCTTTAACAAGAGGCTTTTTAATTCCTCTTCACTTTCTGCCATAAGGGTGGTGTCATCTGCATATCTGAGGTTATTGATATTTCTCCCGGCAATCTTGATTCCAGTTTGTGTTTCTTCCAGTCCAGCATTTCTCATGATGTACTCTGCATAGAAGTTAAATAAACAGAGTGACAATATACAGCCTTGACGTACTCCTTTTACTATTTGAAACCAGTCTGTTGTTCCATGTCCAGTTCTAACTGTTGCTTCCTGACCTGCATACAAATTTCTCAAGAGGCAGATCAGGTGGTCTGGTATTCCCATCTCTTTCAGAATTTTCCACAGTTTATTGTGATCCACACGGTCAAAGGCTTTGGCATAGTCAATAAAGCAGAAATAGATGTTTTTCTGGAACTCTCTCGCTTTTTCCATGATCCAGCGGATGTTGGCAATTTGATCTCTGGTTCCTCTGCCTTTTCTAAATCCAGCTTGAACATCAGGAAGTTCACGGTTCACATATTGCTGAAGCCTGGCTTGGAGAATTTTAAGCATTACTTTACTAGCATGTGAGATGAGTGCAATTGTGTGGTAGTTTTAACATTCTTTGGCATTGCCTTTCTTAGGGACTGGAATGAAAACTGACCTTTTCCAGTCTTGTGGCCACTGCTGAGTTTTCCAGATTTGTTGGCATATTGAGTGCAGCACTTTCACAGCATCGTCTTTCAGGATTTGGAATAGCTCAACTGGAATTCTATCACCTCCACTAGCTTTGTTCGTAGTGATGCTTTCTAAGGCCCACTTGACTTCACATTCCAGAATGTCTGGCTCTAGGTCAATGATCACACCATCGTGATTATCTGGGTCGTGAAGATCTTTTTTGTACAGTTCTTCTGTGTATTCTTGCCATCTCTTCTTAATATCTTCTGCTTCTGTTAGGTCCATACCATTTCTGTCCTTTATCGAGCCCATCTTTGCATGAAATGTTCCTTTGGTATCTCTGATTTTCTTGAAGAGATCTCTAGTCTTTCCCATTCTGTTGTTTTCCTCTATTTCTTTGCATTGATTGCTGAAGAAGGCTTTCTTATCTCTTCTTGCTATTCTTTGGAACTCTGCATTCAGATGTTTATGTCTTTCCTTTTCTCCTTTGCTTTTCGCTTCTCTTATTTTCACAGCTATTTGTAAGGCCTCCCCAGACAACCATTTTGCTTTTTTGCATTTCTTTTCCATGGGAATGGTCTTGATCCCTGTCTCCTGTACAATGTCACGAACCTCATTCCATAGCTCATCAGGCACTCTATCTATCAGATCTAGTCCCTTAAATCTATTTCTCACTTCCACTGTATAATCATAAGGGATTTGATTTAGGTCATACCTGAATGGTCTAGTTGTTTTCCCTACTTTCTTCAATTTAAGTCTGAATTTGGCAATAAGGAGTTCATGGTCTGAGCCACAGTCAGCTCCTGGTCTTGTTTTTGCTGACTGTATAGAGCTTCTCTATCTTTGGCTGCAACGAATATAATCAATCTGATTTCAGTGTTGACCATCTGGTGATGTCCATGTGTAGAGTCTTCTCTTGTGTTGTTGGAAGAGGGTGTTTGTTATGACCAGTGCATTTTCTTGGCAAAACTCTATTAGTCTTTGCCCTGCTTCATTCCGTATTCCAAGGCCAAATTTGCCTGTTACTCCAGGTGTTTCTTGACTTCCTACTTTTGCATTCCAGGCCCCTATAATGAAAAGGACATCTTTTTTGGGTGTTAGTTCCAAAAAGTCTTGTAGGTCTTCGTAGAACCGTTCATCTTCAGCTTCTTCAGCGTTACTGGTTGGGGCATAGACTTGGATTACTATGATATTGAATGGTTTGCCTTGGAAACGAAGAGAGATCATTCTGTTGTTTTTGAGATTGCATCCAAGTACTGCATTTTGGACTCTTTTGTTAACCGTGATGGCTACTCCATTTCTTCTGAGGGATTCCTTCCTGCAGTAGTAGATATAATGCTCATCTGAGTTAAATTCACCCATTCCAGTCCATTTCAGTTTGCTGATTCCTAGAATGTCGACATTCACTCTTGCCATCTCTTGTTTGACCACTTCCAATTTGTCTTGATTCATGGACCTGACATTCCAGGTTCCTATGCAATATTGCTCTTTACAGCATTGGACCTTGCTTCTATCACCAGTCACAGCCACAGCTGGGTATTGTTTTTGCTTTGGCTCCATGCCTTCATTCTTTCTGGAATTATTTCTCCACTGATCTCCAGTAGCATATTGGGCATCTACTGACCTGGGGAGTTTCTCTTTCAGTATCCTATCATTTTGCCTTTTCATACTGTTCATGGGGTTCTCAAGGCAAGAATACTGAAGTGGTTTGCCATTCCCTTCTCCAGTGGACCACATTCTGTCAGATCTCTCCACCATGACCCGCCCATTATGGGTTACTAAATATCTCAGGAGTAAAAATTTACAGTCCATTTTTTACTCTCTCTTTTCCTCCCATGGAGTGTCACACCCACGTATTCTATTATTGAAGTACCTCTGAACTCATCCTCTGTTCTCTGTTTTCTCTGCCAATGTGCAAGTGAGTGTTTTGATTATCTCTCATCCAGATTACTGAAATGGCCCTCTGCAATCAGCTTTTTCCTATCATAGTTGTAATAATTAGGATACACTTGGCTGCAAGTAAGAGAAAATTCAGCTCTAGCTATCATAAGTTTCAAAGGATTCCAGAAATTGGCTGGACTTCTGCCCATAATTTGATTAATTTTCAGGTTCCATTTTTTAATAATTTTATTGCCTTTGCCCTTTTTCATGTGCTATTATTATTCTAAAATGGCTTCCCTCAGGGTAGATAAATGGTTGTAGCAGATCTGAGCTTCACATTCACTTGCTACATCACCCAACATTTCTCAGAGGAGTCCCTGAAAATACTGAACCATCTTTCATGAAAGTCCCTATGGAACCTCCCCTTTCTGAACCTACCTTTGATTATATTCTCTTTCCTAAATCAGTCCCTGTGGCCACAGGAAAGTCATGTACTAAGTAGGTTTATTCTTGGTATAGGTTGAGCAATCACTAGGACAAGGGAGTTGATATAGCCCTCAATAGATAAGACAAATTAGGATTGCTGTCCCTGAAAAATGGATCAACACTGACCAATCCAGTGACTTCCACATATTAATATCTGAAAGATGAAATCAGTGGTATGTAGATAGCCACAGAGTCCTCCATACTAGAATAGATCACAGTGACGCTTAGAGATGACATGGTATATTATATGCAACATGTGTGATTTCTTGGTTGTAGTTCTTAGAAATGGTCACCCTTGTCTGACACAAAGTAGGTCTTTAGTAAATATGCAATGAATTTATATGCTTTAATGAGTTGAAGTAAAATAAAGTGATTTAAAGAATTTTTTTAACTTTGATTTTCAAAGTTAATTTTTCATTTGGAGTCATTGTTTAACTTTTTAATAACATCTTTTTTTCATACAGTGATTTTGTCATATTCAGTTATCCATGATTTTACATACTTTTTGCATGCCATTACCAGAGGAAACTAATAATTGGTTGTACATATGTCTATTTTCTGTTATAATGTAGATATTGGTCCCAAGGGCAAGATTCATGATTTGGTTGGACAGATCAACAAGTATACTTAAAGTTATATGAGTTTTTCAAGTCCCATGATTAAATAGGAGCAAATCTTGTTGTATTGTATTTGAAATAACAATTTCAAAGATCTCAAAAGCAAGATCCTGTAGTGAAGAGGCCAGGCTCCACTGGGCAGAGAGCTCTCTTTCATTTTAATATGCCAGATGAATAGACAGTCTGCTGATGTTCTCAACAGTGCATCTTCTTCTTTGGTGATTGTGCAATGAATGTCTCCAGTTAAATTAGAGCTATTGTTGGAGCTCATTTTTTTTCCCTTCTCTGAAAATGCATTTTTTTCTGAAAATATATTTAACATTCACAACTCTCTGGCTTCTAGGTACAATCATCATAATGAGGTTGGACCTCCACATGTTTATGTAAATCTTAAAAACCATTTTTCTGTCTTTAAATTATGGTGACAAAAAAAGCAACTCATACATTTTTATCAGATCAGAGTTGTTTCATTGGGGTTGAAGAATTTTGATTGGGATCATGATCATATTGGGACTTTTGCCACTGCCTTTTGTGATATTTTAAAAGAATAGATAATACCTTTTTTAGATGCAGTTAAAGATAGTTATCATCAATTCCATAGAAATACAATGTTTGATAACTATTACAATACTTGGAAAAATTTCCACTTGGATTCCTATATTGAATTTGGATATCAAGAGTAAAATGATAGGATTCATTTAATTCCATTGCCCATTTACTGAGTACTTCTTATATGTCAGGCTCCATGCTAGATCCTAAGGACAGATCCATGAATGAGAGACATTTCTTTCTGTCAGTCACAGTCTAATGGGAGAGGGAGAGATGTACAGTACATTTCTAGTATGATACAGGGATATGTATAATAGCAAAATTATTGAAAAATATAGAAGTGAGGGTTATTCAGTCCATGGCTGAGGGGTAGAATGAAAGGATAATAAGGAAAGATTTGCCTGAATGGGTGGTATTGAACTATGCCTGTTCATGTTTAATCCTCTTAGTTCCTTGTAATACCCCATCATGGTTGCCTAGAGAAGACAGCCAAGAGTGAATTATGTTGACTTCCCTGGGATGGGTTTCATGAGCTGCTTTTTCACCATGTTCCTGTTAAGCAATAAGTTCTAGAATGCATACCCAGGAATATCATTATGCATGCATGTGAGCATACGTCTCCCTTTCTTAGAAAAGTAAGACCATTGCTGACACAGGCTCAGGCACAAGAAAAGTAACTAGCACAGCTGGTGTTCATAAGGTGGTCACCTTCTGTTTTTAGCTGTTGCTGCATTTCCAAGTGCAGTGTCACCTTAACCTTTCTGGTGAGTGCCAGTGGTACCATTTTATTTTATATCCATTGGCGCAATACAGGTTTGATCAAATTCTGAAGGTCGCTGATTTGGACTCTGGACTGTAAAGATAATCAGCATCTATTCTTGGATCGATTGTCCAATTTTTTAAATTGCTTTTACACTCTGTGTTATTTTCCTGTCACTAACTTGATGCCTGCCTCTTGGTGTTTTAACTCTTGGGAAAACTTTTGCTAAAAAGTGACATTCCTGATTAGACCTTTTGTAATATTTACCCAAGATATAAAGTTTAAAAAACAACAAAACAAACAATAATAAAAAATAGTAAATCTAAAGAGAATAAAACTGTGGCACAAAAGTCATCCTTTTGATTTTTTACATCTATTTCTTGGGAATAGTTATATTTGCAAGATAAGTTGAAGAAAATTAAAGTAGATGAATAACAGTGAGGAACTCACCAAAACATGACTGTCTAGTGTGGGCACTGAGGACCCAAGGTGGGTGAAGAGAAAACGCTAAGGGTCCTCACACATACAAAGGCTAAAAATTACTATTATAATGATGTAGGGAGCTACAGAGGAATTTTTGACGCAGGAAATGGTGGAAAGCTATTAGGAGGAAGTCAAACACACAGTGGCGGGTTTTATTACCTGATTTTATTGTATCTAGCAGCTTTCCTTCAAAGGTCTTCTAATATCAGAGTTTTAACACTCTAGAGTTGTGAACCTTTAGAGCAGGAAGAGAACATTGAGATTATTTCACCAATAAGGGAATTAGCATGACCTGTTCAAGACTACACAGCTAGTTAGTGGTGCATTTAAGACCAGAACTGAAGTTTCCTGATGAATTGTCATAAGCTAGCAGTGGCACCCCACTCCAACACTCTTGCCTGGAGAATCCCACGGATGGAGGAGCCTGTTGGGCTGCAGTCCATGGGGTCTCGAAGAGTCGGACATGACTGAGCAATTTCACTTTCACTATTCACTTTCAGGCATTGGAGAAGGAAATGGCAACCGACTCCAGTGTTCTTGCCTGGAGAATCCCAGGGACCGGGGAGCCTGGTGGGCTGCTGTCTACAGGGTTGCACAGAGTTGGACACGACTGAAGCGACTTAGCAGCAGCAGCAGCTTTCCATTATGAAATGTTTCTAAAACCCAGGGTACCAAGAGGATGAAAACTCTTAGATGCAGGTCGATTTGAAGCCATAGAATAGTACATAAGAGTACACAGTACATAGATTCTGGAGCAGGAATGCCCAATTGTAACCCTTGATCTTTCACTTACTATCAAGTTATGTAACCTTTCTGTGCCTGAATATGCAGAGGAAGACAAAATAATAGAAATTATCACATAGATTTTTTGGTTGAATAAAATTAATCTTTAGTATTGGGACCATATACATTGTAAGTGCAATATGTGTGTGTGTGTGTGTGTGTGTGTGTGTGAGATCACTCCATCGTTATCTTCATTATCTGTCACTTCTAAATTCCTAAGCCATATCCATAACCTCTTGGAGGCTCTTTGCCTTTCTTCATAGATGTGGAGGACTTACCAATGAGATGACTGGAGATAACCTTGTCAGCATCATTATGGTCAAAGTAAATGACCATACCAGTCACAGTTCAATCAGAGAGGCAGAACCAGTGGATTTGTTGTAGGAACTCAGCTTACACAGTTGTAGGGACTGGTTAAGCAGTCTGTAAGCCTCTGTAAGGGTGTTGTCTCTGCACCTGAGGCTGGAGCTTAAAGTTTACAGGGCAGGCAGTCAAAGAGGGAAGATCAGAAGTAAGCTGATGCCCTTATCTGTGAGATAGAATGCCATAACAATGAACTGAACCTAGTATTCTTGTGTCTGACCTTGGGTTCAAGAGTACCCTGCATGACCATTTGTCATAGATCTAAGAGTTGGAAGAAGTGAAGAAGAATCCAGAGGAAGATAGAGCAGTTGCAGGCCAGCTGCTGCTTCATGACAAATTGAATCAGCAGATCAACAACATGTGTGGGCTACAAATTACTGCTGCTTCATTTCTACCCTTCAAAGCCCCCAAAGGTCTCACTTGTGACTCCGAAATGTGCACCAAAAAGAGTTCTGGGAAATGTAGTTTAGCCTAGCCAGGTAAGTATATCACAGAGCCAGCAGAATGACCATTAGTAGGAAGAAGAAGTGGGCAGAAGAGAGGACAAAAAGGAGGGAAATCAAGAGGAAATGAGATATACATTGAGCTTGATTTGTCTCTATTTTGAAGGAAATGTGTATTGAGGATTTTGCGACAAAGTTCTACAGATCTCTCATGTATCTGCCTCAATCCCTCAAGAGCTATGCTAAATAAAGCAGGGACCTGTGGTTTGTTCCTTAGTGGATCCCTCTTCCTAAATATGACTTAGAACTATTCTCATAAAGCATAATAAATATTTAATTTTCTTAAAATATACTCCCAAAATACCTTCTAGATTTTGGAATATGAGCCAGATATTTTATTTGATTTTTTACTTTATTATCTCAGGTAACACAAATCAAACAAAACCAATCACATCCACATGGAGAGCCAGGCATCCTCAAATTTAATTTTAAATTTTGAAAATATTCTGTATCAAACATCCATAGGTTAGAAACAATAGAAGTATTTTGTATGCTTTTCCTTGTTTGCCTGGTTTTGAATCTCTATAGTTCCTTAGTTTAACTTCCTGTTAAGGACTTTGAAAACCATCTCTATCAGTTATCTATTGCAGTGTAACAAACTCTCCCAGACTTTCAGTGACTTCAAATGACAAATATTTTGCATGCTCATAATTCTGTGGACCAATGATTTGGCCTGGATGTTTCTCATGCTGTTCTGGTTAAGGGTCATGTGTGTGGCTATAGTTGTCTGACAGCTGTCTAAAGTGGTCTCAGTCATACTACAGGTGGTTGGTGTTAGTGGTCAGCTGTCTAGTTTAGAGGGCTTCTGGTGAGATGAATCATATCTGCTCCAAGTGACCTTTGATCCTTCAGTGAGCTAGACCAGGCTTCTTCCCATGGTGATACAAGAAAGTGAGAACTGAAGCTATAAGACCTAGCTAGTCCAAGACTTAGAACCCCCATGACTTTATTTCTTCTGCATTTTATGAGTCAAAGAAGGTCACAAGACCAGCCTAGATTCAGTTCAGTTCAGTCACTCAGCCGTGTCCGACTCTGTGACCCCACAGACTGCAGCACGCCAGGCTTCCCTGTCCATCATCAACTCCCGGAGTTTACTCAAACTCATGTCCATCGAGTCAGTGATGCCATCCAAACATCTCATCCTCTGGCATCCCCTTCTCCCGCCTTCAATCTTTCTCAGCATCAGGGTCTTTTCCAGTGAGTAAGTTCTTTGCACCAGGTGGCCAAAGTATTGGAGTTTCAGCTTCAGCATCAGTCCTTCCAATGAGTATTCAGGACTGATTTCCTTTAGGATGGACTGGTTGGATCTTCTTGCAGTCCAAAGGACTCTCAAGGGTCTTCTCCAACACCACAGTTCAAAAGCATCAATTCTTCGGCACTCACCTTTTGTTATAGTCCAATTCTCACATCCATACATGACTACTGAAAAAATCATATCTTTGACTAGACAGACCTTTGTTGGCAAAGTAATGACTCTGCTTTTTAATATTACTGTCTAGGTGGGTCATAGTTTTTCTTTCAAGGAGCAAGCATCTTTTAATTTCATGGCTGCAGTCACCATCTGAAGTGATTTTGGAGCCCCCCAAAATAAAGTCGCTCACTGTTTACATCATTTCCCCATCTATTTGCCATGAAATGATGGGACTGGATGCCATGGTCTTAGTTTTCTGAATGTTGAATTTTAAGCCAACTTTTTACTCTCATCAAGAGGCTCTTTACTTCCTCTTTGCTTTCCCCCAAGAGGGTGGTGTCATCTGCATATCTGAGGTTGATATTTCTCCTGGCAATCTTGATTCCAGCTTGTGCTTCATCTAGCCTGACATTTCACATGATGTACTCTGCATAGTAAGTTAAATAAGCAGGGTGACAACATACAGCCTTGACGTACTCCTTTCCCTATTTGGAACCAGTCTGTTGTTCCATATCCAGTTCTAACTGTTGCTCCTTGACCTGCATACAGATTTCTTGGGAGGCAGGTCAGGTGGTCTGGTATTCCCCAGATTTATGGGGTTGGAAATAGACCTCACATCTTGATGGCCAGCATGGCAAAATCACATCATAAAGGATATACATACAGAGATGGAAAAGTGTGACCATTTTGGTCATTTATTTCACCTTCCATGCCAGATAATCATTGGTATGTTTTTAAGAGGGTAACTTTCTCCAACTTTGTCTTCTCACTTGTATTTTTAATAAATCAATAATCACTTTTATTTTTCAATGTTGATGCAAAAACATTGTAAGATACTGTATGATAAGAGTCTAATTGTTAGAGTATACCAGCGTCATCTCCGGCATTGAAATTCATATCAATGCTGATAACTTGGCTTTATCCCCTCAACCCCACCACTGTGCCTTTGGCCATTTAGGAAATCCCATTTAATTCACTTTCGCAGTTTTGTTCAAATATAGGAATAAGCCTTACAGGGGAAAGGAAATTCCTCTGGTAACCTGTTTGTCTTCCTGGACTTTAAAAGAAGATGAAACTTTAATGAGGTTTAGATGTTAACATGACTTTTGTTTCTCTCTTCTCTGACTTGAGTTTTTCAGCAAGTAATAAATGATTGTGGAGGCCCTTACAAGATAAGTATATGTGTCATGGCTGTTATTTATCAATTGGCTTATCTCAAATAATAAGAGATGGAGTTGTTCAAGGTTTAGCAAATTCCTAAACCAAGTATTGTTTAGGGAAACCTTATCAATTGCTGAATAATATTAATTAGTATAAGTGCAAAGAAACATTTGGTCATTCAATAAACATTTTATTTTAACTTAGCACATATATAATGCTGACCACATGCCAGGTATTGTTCTAAGAGGTTCATGAATAGTTCATCTAATCTTCACAATAACCTGGTGAGATAGATAGTAATATTTTATTTATTTATTTTTTTTGGATAGTAGTATTTTAGCTGTTTTAAATTTGGACCTACTGAGGCACAGAGAGCATGAGTAACTTACTCAAGGTCAGTTGGTTAACAGATGATGAAGCTGAAGTTAGATCTCCAGGCAGTCTGATCTCTTAACCAGTACCCTATTCTGCTTCCCACCGTCTTCAAAAACTGCATTATGATGGCTTTTGGAGACAAGTAAGGGAAGAATAAGGAATTCTGCTTTTGCTTGAAGAGACAAATGTATCCTATACTTGTGAAACTGGAAAATAATTATGAATCACCTTGCAGGGCTTTGCCCTTTTGTCTCTTCCCCATGAAAAAGAACAAAGGAAATATCGTAGATGAACTTGTCTTGGTGGAACCCCATGGCTTACTTCTTAGGGATGAAACCCAGTTCTTTGTTTAAAGTAGAGTAGTTACTATCATGAAAAGAGCATAACACCTGGTAGTCAGGAAATCACAACTTCATGACTTTTTATCCCCTACCTTGCTGTGTCAATATTGGCACAGTCACTCTATCAAATGTAACAGGGAAGCTTTAGACTAGAATTAACTACCCCTCCAAAAGTAGCAAACAGCTATCATGACTAAGACACAGC
Organism: Bos mutus; assembly: GCF_027580195.1. Lineage (NCBI taxonomy): Eukaryota > Metazoa > Chordata > Mammalia > Artiodactyla > Bovidae > Bos > Bos mutus. The sequence continues at coordinate 71,245,692 of NC_091618.1, read as the reverse complement.
CAGTATCAGAGGGAATGTGAGATGCCAGTCATACAATTCTAGTTCTCAAGGTGCCATCTTATCCCTAACTTTTTTTGTGTTAAATATTCATTTCCCCCTATAGATTAAAAAAAAAAAAAAATCTGTCTTGATCTATCACACATTTTAAATCTATAGTGAACATATTTCATGTTCATTATAGGATTTTCTTTGTTGTTTTGTGTTTTAGTTAATTCTCCATTGCAGGTTAGACTGTGTTCTTAAACAGGATTTTGCATGAGTTTCCTTGCCTCTTAAGTCGCTCTGGTTAACACTCAAGTAATCATTAAGCTTAGTCAAATTAAATCTCTAATATATATGTAAAGCTTTGAGATTAGTTGTCATTTGAGCCTTTAATAATCTAATCCATGCCAAGGGATTAACCTGAATGTTAAGGGTTGTCTTCCATCAATTATGCCTATTTCTGTTTTAATTTTCTATGCCAATAAGAGGAAATCTCATGTAATTTTAAAGGAATTAAGAATAATATTTCAAGTTTTGGTATCCTGCATTTAAAGTGTGACTTACTGAATAAGCATGATTAACACATACAACACAGAAGGAGATACCTCTCAGTAACATTTTATATTTTCTTAATCTTTGGACTTGAGAGCCTTTAAAAATATTAATCTTTTAAAGTCATCCTCACTTCTAGCCAGTTGGTTGTAACAAAACTTCCACCTGCAATACAGTCTTTTTAAGATCCTGTAACTATTTTATGGGTCCAGGGTGTAGCACAAGAAAAACAGGTTGATTTTTTGATAGCCACTGAAGTTAGGGGAAAAAATTGTTTTCCTGGGTCGAGTAATGGCTTTTTTCTGCTCACAGAATGTCTACTGCCTAGCCTGACATTTTCATGGCAGAAAAAGCCCCTGCCCATGAGTAGCAGCTGAAGTGTGTGTGGGTCACCTGCCCAAGGGATCTGTTCTGGACACCACTTCCACTCACTTCTGCAGACCCAAGGGACAGCAAGCATCATTTATCTATGGGTTATGGGGCAGCTGCTCAGTTTCCCTCCCATGACTCTCTAATCCCTCTGCACTCAGATGAGCTGGGCTCGTGGCCAGCTTTCAACCTCTTGAACCCAATTTAACTCTTTTGGGGGGTAAAAGGACTGATCCACTTTAACACATTTACAAAGGTGGACTTTTTGATATTGGAAATTGCCCTTTTAATTTTTCATTTTTCAACAACTTTTTATTTTCTTATTACAACGTTTTAGTTGCCGTAACTCCAGTAGCCTTTTTTTTAAAAAAACAAGTAAGATTTATTAAATAATTATTGGGCTTCCCAGGTGGTGCTAGTGGTAAAGAACCTTCCTGGCAATGCAGGAGACATTAGAGATACGAGTTCAATCCCTAGGTCTGGAAGATCCCCTGGAGGAGGGCATGGCAACCCATTCCAGTATTCTTGCCTAGAGAATCCCATGGAGAGAGGAGCCTGGTGGGCTATAGTCCATAGAGTCGCAAAGGGTTGGACACACAATACCATTAAAGATTTGACCTTAAAATAAAACTGCTCTTTTATTTTCATTGGATTCTTGGTGCCCACTTTGTGGTGTATGTTCTTTCTTTCCTTTTCGCTTTTAAAATATGTTCTTTCTCTATTAGTTTTTGCATATTTCATACAAAGAGCCTGTTAAGTGATGGTCAGTTTTGTCCCAGTCAGAAGAAAGGAAGGCATTTCTAGTTTGTGATCCTGTAGAATTGATGCATTTAGAAATGTTGTTCACTTTGGTGAGATATAGAATAAAAATAAGGCAATGAAAATTTCGTATGTGATTAAATCAGTGATTTGCCCTGTTCATGACCCCTTCCAAGCAGGCTGCTTTGCAATCTGGAGCCTGGCTGAGTGAGCTGTAACACAATTGATCCCAACTATATGAGACACGGCATACTTTCCTTCATTGATTTATTCCCAGTCTATTCTCACCTTATCCCATTTAACTGATCAATTAATCTCTGCTATAACTCATGAGCAGTGCTGGTTGAAAATAATGCATGTGATATTTCCTTAGCAGCAGAGGCAATGAAGTTCCATGTGTGTATACCAAAGCAAGAGGCATTTATTCTCACATGAAGCCAGGAAGGAAACCTTCAAAATTAGAACCTGGTTAAGGAAATAGATTACTCTAATCACTCTGAATCCAGGGACTGTGGCTGGCTTTGTTCTTCCCTGGCCCAGGCCCTAGCATGAAGGAGATGCTCAGAAGTGTTTGTAGACTAGATGAAGAAAATACAAAGTATGTTGATTTTAGTGGCGAAATATAGCTTGACTGGATTAATAAGCATCTCTCCAGTCCCCACCCCTGATATTCTGAAATTGAATTTATTCCATTGAAAGACAAAGCTGTGAAATATACAGATCCATGGACCAGAAGTCAAAAGAATTGGTATGAATAATGATAGAGAAGAAAGAGTGAGAACTTTTAAGAGTGTCAGACAGATGTGTTCTAATCCCAGGTTTCCCTCTGACCAACTGTACGGCTTTTGACTTCCCTCAGACTCTTTCAGTTCCGTTCAGTCCAGTTGCTCAGTTGTGTCCAGTCCGACTCTTTGTGACCCCAAGGAATGCAGCACACCATGGTTCCCTGTCCCTCACCAACTCCCAGAGCCTGCTCAAACTCATGTCCATCGAGTTGGTGGTGCCATACAACTATCTCATCCTCTGTCGTCCCCTTCTCCTCCTGCCTTCAATCTTTCCCAGCATCAGGGTCTTTTCCAATGAGTCAGTTCTTTGCATCAGGTTGCCAAGGTATTGGATCTTTATACAGTGGCCAAAGTATCAAATTCTTTATACTCCTTATTTTCCCCCATCTGGAAAGTCAGAACAAGAATGTCCTCTTCCTAGAGCTCTTGCAAGGATTAAATGATACAATACATATAATATGAAGGCACAAAGGAACGAAACAGCATGCATGTTTGGAAAACTATTAAGTTTTATTTACTTGGAGCACAGGGTGCCTGTGGGAGAGATGTGGGAGATGAAACAAAAGAAAGGAGAGCAAGCAGGTCATCAGGAGCCTTGGGTGGCAAGCTAATGGGTTTGAACTTCATGCTAAAACCTTTGGGATGATGTTAAAATATTTTAATCAAGGGAGAGGAATTCTGAGGTCAAATTTGCATTTTACTACAGTAGTTCTGGCAGAGAAATGCTGGGTTAGAAATAACTGGCTCTTAACCTTTTTAGCTGCTTCTTCAAATCATTCCTTATACCTACTCCGGTCTCACAGATCTGTGTATACAGGATCAACCTTGGTTTTCTGGCCTCTGAGCTTTTGCATATACAATTCTTTCTTCTTAGAACATGCTTTCTCTCTTAACTGAATTATTGGTAAAAACTCTCAAATGGCAGAAAATCCAGCTCAAACTCCTTGAGCCATTAGGCAATCGAACAATAGTTACTTTGTTCAGAAGTAACTACCTGTATGGGCTTTCCTGGTGGCTCAGCAGTAAAGAATCCCCTTGCAGTGCAGGAGACTCAGGAGATGTGGGTTTGATCCCTGGGTCAGGAAGATCTTCAGGAAAAGGAAATGGTAACCCATTCCTGTAGTCTTGCCTGGGAAATCCCATGGACAGAGGAGCCTGGCTCTTCTTACAGTCCATAGGGTTGCAAAGAGTTGGATGCAACTGAGCAGCAACAGTAGCAACTACCTACATAGCTATATTCACAGGCCCAGATGTTGTCATAAGAATCAATGTTTCTTCCATGTATCTTTCCACATTACCAACACTTGTTATTTTTCTATTTGTTCTTTAAAAAATAATGTTCATTCAAATGGATATAAGGTGGTATCAAATTGTAGTTTGGTTTGCATTTCCCTAGTGATTAGTGATGTTGAATATCTCTTCATATGCTTGTTAGATATTTGCATATAATCCTTGGAGAAATGTCTTTTCAAATCTTTTGCCTATTTTTAAATCTATTTGGTTTTATGTGTTGAGTTATAAGAGTTCTTTATCGGAGAAGGCAATGGCACCCCACTCCAGTACTCTTGCCTGGAAAATCCCATGGACGGAGGAGCCTGGTAGGCTGCAGTCCATGGGGTCGCTAAGAGTCGGACACAACTGAGCGACTTCACTTTCACTTTTCACTTTCATGCATTGGAGAAGGAAATGGCAACCCACTCCAGTGTTCTTGCCTGGAGAATCCCAGGGACAGGGGAGCCTGGTGGGCTGCTGTCTATGGGGTCGCAGAGAGTCAGACACGACTGAAGCGACTTAGCAGCAGCAGCAATAAACAAAAGGAGGTCCTTTTCTAGGTGCAGAGCCGCTTCAGTCATGTCCAACTCAGTGCAACCCTATGGACTGTAGCCTGCCAGGCTCTTCTGTCCATGGGATTCTCCAGGCAAGAATACTGAAGTGGGTTGCCATTTCCCATTCCAGGGGATCTTCCTGACCCAGGCATCAAACCTATGTCTCTTACCAATTAAGAGTATTCCATCCATAGTAAGGAAGGAGAATGATTGAAGATAGTTGTAGCATATGAGAGCCACAAGGGCACCTCTGAGATTCATGTTGGTATTCCTACCCGGGAAAAAAACAAGCCTCAGAAAGGGCAGGCAACCCAGCCTGGTGAATAGAGCTAATAAGTGGTGAAACTGGGTTATGAACTGTTTGATGTTAAAACTGGCATCCATATAGAGCCTCATGTGATTAGAACCACATGAGACTCCATTCCATGATTTAGCATCAGGCATTTAATTGTTTAAAAAGTTAGCAATTCATGGGGTCGCAAAGAGTCGGACACGGCTGAGCAACTGAACTGAACTGAATAAGCCCTGTCATGATAAGGGGAAGGTGAGGGCCATGATGGACCTGGAAAGACACTTAGTTGGCATGACTAGGTATATAATAGCCAGCAAGCAAGACACCTGATTCTTGGATTTTAAACTGATTCATTCCAACAGCTTGCACTATAACCAGCAGTGACCCACGGGCCACAAGGACACTTTTCCTGTCCATTCACACCCAAGGGAGAGAGAGACAGCCATGCTTGGCCTCTCTTCATAACTTTTCTGGGGCTTTCTGCCCATAGGGAGCTGCATGGGAGATGATTTAGACTCAGCATCTTCAGACTTTGAGGCAAATTTCAATATTTCACATAAACCCTGAATTTCCCTAGATACCAATGCATGATATTGTAAGAGGTATACAGTACATCAGCTAAAGATCACTTTTTTTTTTCTTTCCTCCATTTATTTTGTTCCTTTGTCATCTTTGTTGTCTTTCTCTTTCCTGTCTTCTGCTCTTGATCTTGCCCTTTCTTCCTTTCAATCTGATTTCTTTAAGGGCAAGTATACCTACTTTCGGAAGCCATACCATCATCTTCCTGTTGATTTTGCATCAAATGTTGTGTAGTTAATCCTATGATTGGTGTTTACATTAATTTCTTGGCTTGGTAGCATTTAGCTAATTTGTGTGATATGTGTTCAGTGAATGATTCCCCACCGGCAGCTGTTTCCACCCACACCTCTCTCCAGGTGCCCAGGCTCTGGCAGGCTCTGTATGATGCTGTGCAGATCACATATTCAAAATGAATAGCCTGAAGCATTTTCTACCAAGGACTCTGCCCCTTGACATCTTTCCACTGTGTAATGTGTTATAATCCTGGAATTCCCAGTGGCATGGTAATTGATGAATTGTAGCTGAAATAAACATGGTCTTGGAGCGCTCTGCCTGTAGGTGCTCTTGTCCCTCTTTCTCCACTTCCCAGTCTAAAATGGGGTATCAACAGTCCAGCCATGCATGGAAATTGTTTCTTCTCTTGTCACTGCAAATCTGCTTTGTCATGTGGTCATATTGGCTGAGTTGAAATAAAAGAAGCTTGACAATTTCCATTTACCTCTTTGACTTTAGGTGATAGACCCAGAAATGAGTAATAGATCCTTTCATCGTTAAAGAAGACATTAATGCAGACCATTCATGACTTAACATAATGCCTACTCTCAGAATGATTGGGGAATATCTTTGTCTTGTTTGAAATCAGATGTTTGAAAAATGAATTTTTGAAAACATCTTTGAGTTTTTATCCTGATAGCTGGCATTTCACTATAGGAGACCTTCAGGCACCAGATTGTGATTAACTGTGCAATATTCAAGAAGCAATGTCTTTTCATGACTTTTTTCTAAACTTGGGATCTTCAGAAAGCATTGTTATTTACATTATACTGACCTTTTAATCAACTTGTATTTTATCATCCTATTCTTTCTTGTTTTAGAAATCTGTTTAAGTACCAAGCTTTGAAGAGGGACCAAAAATAAGTCAGTGTTAATGTTTTATAATAACATTGCTATTATCATTATTGATATTATAGTGTCATCACCATGATAATTATTCGTGTTACATTTTAATTGGAGGGGAAATGATCCAATAAATGTGTTATACTGTTAATATTTAACCAGTGACTATGAAAAATCCAGTATTATTACAAAATACACGCTGAATGTACCATGACAGACTTAAAACCTATTTATAAAAAAATTCCCCCCCTCCCACTGTCCTCCCGGCAAGAAAGAAACCAATGAAATCTTCAGAAACAGGTCATTCTGAAATATCTAAGGGTAAATCTTTTATGGGAGTGCTTAAATATCTGGTATCTTCTGTGGACGGAAATAAAATGAAATTGCTTTGAGTACTACTTTTCAGAAATAAACTAGCCTCTCCTTACGGCTGAAACATCAGAAGGAAAATAGTACAGGTTCTTTCTAAGTGTCTTATAACATCAGCATATAGTAGTATATTAAAGAGATCTGATTTATAGTGATGAGTTATTAAGGAGAAATTGAAAGTTTCCCATCCCAGGGGTTTTTACATGCAAAATTTAAAGAACCCATTATAGTCCATTAGTTTAAAAGGTAAACTTATTAAATCCTTCATGATAAAATAGCTATCTCTGATTTTATGGTAAAATTAGAAAGGCATGGATAGCATTTTAAGACTTGGTATAATACACGTCTTGGCTCCCCTTGCAGCCAATGGTAGCTAGTGTTTAATGTGATGATTTAAGGATGATTTAAATTGGTTGTCCTGCAGATGGGGAAGAAGATCCTCAGAGAAACTAGATTTATGAAATGATGTAAGTTGAATTTAGAGTGAAGTAACAGAGTGATTGGAGGGAAGTCTTATGGTTTCCAAAGCTGAAAAACATGTGAAAAAGAATGAGAGTCACAGGCTTATGTCTCAGATGCCTTCAGTAAAGAACCCAGGGACTGGCTATTTAAGCCCCACATCTGCAAGTGAACACAGGGGCTCCAGCAGGACGGTTTTTCTTTGTCTGAAGCCAATCAAGTCAGAGTGTTTATTCATATTCTGCCCAGTATTGACTTCATTTATGTCTGTTCCTCATGTTGATTAGCAAATTAAAATAATCGTAGGTTATGAATGTTCTAGCAGAAAAGATGTCTTTACTTAAAGCTTCATCAAGTATTTATAAGAAATTATAACAAATGAGCAAACTATCCCAATATATTAAAGGACAAGCCACAAGTAAAAGGGCCCCATTGTCTGAGACTCAGCACTCTCTTTTCAATGCTTCTTTTTGTATAACAATGTGATGTACTAGCAACATGGGTTATTTATAATGAGCAACATAATATATGTAATATATATCTTATATGTAAGCTATCAAAAGGTATGTATTAAAATTAAGACAGAAGAGCTGTTTGCTAAAATATTAAAGACCACTAATAGTTTTTTTCCTCCTAGATTCCTAGATTTAAGAGTAGCTTACTGTTCTCGTAAAGACCACTACAGATGGAGGATAGATTATGCATCTGAAGCCTGCAAGTCACTAATGATCTTTCTTGCTCAGCTTTCTTAGCTATAGAACAAGGATGATTGGGGAGTTTCTACCTCACTGTGAGGATTAAATTATTGTGAGGATTAAATAAAACAAGTAAAGATCTTAGAACAGTACCTGACATAGAGATATATGGAAATCACTCCATAAACATTAAATGCCATTATTGAGTCTCCTTCAGTCTTACCATTACGTCAAGCTTGCATTAGAGAATCAAGACCTGAAATGAAATATTTCAATATGATTACTTCAGAAAGGAGGCCATATACTACTATATCCAGACTACAAACTGATGTTATTCCAATCCCTCTAAAGAAGTAAAAGATGAAATAAGATCAAGATCATACTTTTGATAAAATTATAATTTAAGTCTAATGAACTTAAATTGGATGATTTAATATGACACTTCCAAATGTGATCCAGAAGTTGAATTTCAAAATTAAGTAACCAGGGCCACATATAAACTGTGCTTTTGGTCCTCAAATTAACTCTTTTTTATATTTTTACATAAACTTTAATTTTACAAGTAACAAAATGTCTATTAATAGGAAAATTGAAAATAATATAATTTAAGTATTCATTTTTACAATTACCCAGAAATAATCATTCCTAACAGCATTTAGATTTCCAGTCATACTTTTCTATGCATTCCTCCCCCATATTAATGGGATCATACATTTATACTATTTTGTAACATTTTTATAATGTGACAGTGGGACTTTTTCATGTTATAATGTGTGTTTGATGACATCACTTTAACGGTTGTGTTGTGATCCATTAATAACAATGGCAGTGGGTCCGCCAGCTCCATGTATAAATATTGTAGTTAAGGTCTAGTTACTTATCCAGGTAGTGTCCTCTTTCACTGTCTAAAGTGATCAACTTTGATTGTAAAGCCTATGGCCACTCTATATGTTGGGAACTTCTTAATCCCAGGTAAGATGTACCAGGTTTCCCTGATTGCCCCATTTTTTTTTTTTCAGCCACAGAATGACTCCTCTCTGGTGTCTGTTTAAAAAAGGGGAGTAGGCTCTTCAACTGTCTGCATCAGTGTTTCTGTCATCACTTTGTCAATCAACTTCTCTGAGCTTTGCCTTTGCTTGGTGAGGTCTAGGGATGCTCTTGGGATAGCAGGGAGAATTAATGTAGTGGGACTGTGGAATACACAGAAAATATCCACATTCGTTCTTTGAGTCATAACCCTGCCTACTGTAGGAATATGTGATAATCCCCTCTTGTTGGACATTTTACTTGTTTCCAGATTTACTGGAATATAAATATAGCCACAAATCTCCATAGCTCATCTGCCTGTGGGTGTACATGAGGTCACACTAAAAACCCAGATGTTGCTGGCTCTCTTCCATCTTTTCCTACCTCCAGCTGAAAGAGAAGCTCAGCTCACTCTTCCCTGCAAGAAACTGCTTCTCAGTTATTTTAGAAATCCCCGGGAAGCTCATATGTATGTTTATGAAAACATGTTCTCCCGTCATCTGATTGACCTTCAAACATACACACCCCTGGATTGAAGGCAGCTTAAGAAAGACCACTCTCCTGTCTCTGCTTAGGAACTCACACAGGGACTCTGATGCTCCATCCCCTAGGCTGCCCTGTGTTCCAGTATTTCACAACTTCTTATAGTGAAAGTTCTCTGCCTTGTTGTAAATATTTCTCTCCTGTTGTTTCACATTAACACTGGTTCCCATAGGGAAAAAATGGTAGAACACTGTTTTCCCACGTGGCCCCCAAAGTGCTGTTCTGGTAACTGGAGTGGTAATTCCCAAATCCTGTTTGGGATTACCATCTACTTCAGCCTTCTGCCTCATCTATAGGAATCACACCTGATCAGACTAGAATGCGCACACCCTGCCTCTCCTTTCTCTTAAAACACTATGCAGTAATCCACTTTTCAACTTTCCCAGGAATATAAATTCAAGCAAAAAAATACTGGGGCAGCCCTGGCCTTATGTCCAGCAGAAGCATCAGATTACCCATCCTGACCTAGGCGCATCACATGGACAGCTCAACAATAAGCCCCCTTCTACCTAAATTTTTGTCTACATCTGTGTACATCTCCAATTATCATTAAATTGTGCCCTTAGATAAATTCTTAGAAACCTAATTGCTGAAATGGAAGGTATGCCATAGGCATTTGGGGGCTATAGCTTTACTTAATGCCTGGTTGAGTTTCGGCAGCATCTTATTTCGCCACTGGGGACACTCAAGAACTGATGATTTTTATGGAGGTCATAGCAAGAATATTGCTCTGATAGTGAAGCCATAGGGCACACATATCCAGGAATGTACACTTCATCCTGAATTAGATTTTTTTTTACCATTCCCTGCAATAACCACAATAAAGAACAGAAAAGGCAAGGACAGGTGGCAGGAATACACAGAAGAACTATACAAAAAAGATCTTCATGACCCAGATAACCACGATGGTGTGGTCACTCACCTAGAGCCAGACATCCTGGAATGTGAAGTCAAGTGGGCCTTAAGAAGCATTACTATGAACAAGGTTAAAGGAGGTGATGGAATTCCATCTAAGCTATTTAAAACTCTAAAAGATGATGCTGTTAAAGTGCTGCACTCAGTATGTCAGCAAGTTTGGAAAACTCAACAGTGGCCACAGGACTGGAAAAGGTCAGTTTTCATTCCAATCCCAAAGAAAGGCAATGCCAAAGAATGTTCAAAAAGTGAAAGTGTTAGTCGCTCAGTTGTATCCAACTCTTTGCAACACCATGGACAGTAGCCTTCCAGGCTACTTTATCCATAGAATTCTCCAGGCAAGATTACTGGAGTGGGTTGCCATTCCCTTCTCCAGGGGATCTTCCTGACCTAGGGATCAAATCCAGTTCTCCTACATTGCAAGCAGAGTCTTTACCAACTGAGCCACCAGGGAAGCCCCAGCTACCATACACTTGTGCTCATTTCACCTGCTAGCAAAGCAATGCTCAAAATCCTTCAAGCTAGACTTCAGCAGTATGTGCCAAGAACTTCCGATGTACAAGCTGGATTTAGAAAAGGCAGAGGAACCAGAGATCAAATTGCCAACATCTGTCGGATCGTAGTAAAAGCAAGGGAATTCCAGAAAAACATCTACTTCTGTTTCATTGACCAGATTAAAACTGTTGACTGTGTGGATCACAACAAACTGGAAAGTTCTTAAAGAGATGGGAATACCAGACCACCTTACCTGTCTTCTAAGAAACCTGTATGCAGGTCAAGAATTAACAGTTAGAACCAGACATGGAACAACAGACTGGTTCCAAATTAGAAAACATCAAGGCTGTATATTGTTAGCCCTATTTATAAAAAACATCAGTCTTCATTAGAATTAGCATCAATTGATTAGCATCATAGAGATGAGATACAGACAAGGTTACTTCTGTTTATTAGTGAAATCAGCTCTAGGACTCAGTTCTCCTGACCACCAGTGAGGACATTTTTATAGCTTACCAAGAAACCAATGAGGGAAATATACTTTGTTGAATTTTCAATGAGCATTTCTAGCATAAAATGTAGGGACACTGCATGAGAAGAGCTGCTGATATATGCATAATAACACTAGCATGAGTTCATTTTAGTTTTATAAGTTATAGTCATCATTGTCATCATGATCATTGTAGAGCTCAACCTCTGAAATCTACTTTATGTAAGATTTTTGGTGGATGGTGCTTTGGGTTTACTTTTTAAAGGTAATGTTGTTCCATGAGAATATTTGTGAGAGTGAGCCACAGGGAAAGCAGAACAATGTCAGGACTTAGAATCCATCTCCTTTTTCAGGTAGAAGTTTACAATTCCCCAAATTTCCTATCTCATTTTTCTTATACTTTATACTTCACTGTTTTTTCTAAACGATAGTAAAAGACTATGTAATGAGTTATATTAAAATAAAATTATTACTGTTTTGAAGCCTGTGGGAAGGTTTTGTATTAATTAAAAGAGAACTATTTCTCTGATTTTTTTTCCCATGCATGAGAATTAGGCTTTTTAAAAGTTATTAAAAAGTTTCTTTTCACAAATAAGATTCAGCCTCATAGATTTGAAGAAACATAATAGACAGCTAGTATTCACACAGATGTACTATTTGAAAGGAATTTGGCTTACTGCTGTTATTCAGTGCTGCATTTTTATGTGTAGAAATTGATGTATGTCTAGAAAAAGGCAATTAAGACTCTTATGCTTATTTTTCAAGGTGTATTAAACTGGTTCAAATTTTAACTATATGTTTACTTTAAGAATCTTAAAAGGACCCCATGGGAAATATTACCAACTGGGTCCATTGGGCTAAACTAAGAAGGATATTCATTTCTGTAAATGAATCTGAATTCCATTATTTTTCAGATTTACTTACAGATTGAAGAAGATAAATATGCTAATAGAGGATAAAGAAATGAAAAATTATGACAAGAATCTACGCAGTCTGTACCAACTCTGTTGTTTGTTTTTTTGCCTTTTTTTAGTTATTTCCAAACATGGATATATTAAAATCTGAAGGTTATTTATTCAAACATTTGTTCAACAAATGTTTTTTATAAGCTCATGAAAGGCACCGTATAACGCATTTTTGGTAGGATACAAAGCCACAGGACTCAGTCAAGAGCCTCAGTAAGCCTTTACCCCAAAAGCAGTCATTCACATCTATAATACTTAACCAGCTTTGTGGGAAAGCACTATAACAATGATGCAAATCTGAAGGACAGCTAACACTTATTGAGAGACAACTATGTAGCAGACATATTCTAAGTATTTTTCATCTCTTTCACTCTTCATAAAACTTATCAGCTTCTCTTATGGCTTCCACTTTACACCAAGACAGAGAGAGGTTAAATGACTCCCCAGGATCACACAGCTAATAAATAATGTCAGGACCAGACCATCTACACTGTGAGCCACTGTGTAGCCTAGTTATAGTCAGATTTGTGTTTATATAATTATATTTGTTAAGACCTCTCTCTTTTTTTTTTAATTTGTAAGCTAGGTCTGCATAATTACCACATGACATTTCTGTGCAGACTGTAGACGCTTGATACATGCTTCATCCTCATCAGTGATTCAGCTATATCATCTCCAGGGTATAGCCCAACTCCAAGTGTTAAATCTAGAGAAGGAACCACAGTAGTTTACTTAAGGCCAGTGGGGTCAATTATCAGGTAGCTAAAACTGAGTATTTTGTAATATTCCTTAGGGAGAAGAGTCAAGTTTGAAAGCTAACAAGAATTTTGTGAAGTTGCATGCGGACCTTGACTGCATACAGTTATACAGCACATATCAGGAAGATTAAGAGATAAGATTAAAGCCAGAGTATGCAGGTGGAAGATAATTAATCTCCTCTGCATTGAAAGGAACCATCAATAGAGGCAGTGAAATGGAATCTCAGGTATCTGAACACCCCTGGAAGTTTCAGATTGTTGAAAGCAGTGCATCTGATAAATTCTTGGCTTGTCCTGGAAATAGTTTCCCCTCTCTGAAAGGGAACAGTGAGAGGGTCAACTACTGTGCACTTAATTCTGAGCATCTGGAAGGATCTGATTTCTAGTTTGGAGGTAAAGGAAAACTCAGCATCAAAGGAAAATTGGAAACAGGGCAGTGGTTAGATATTTTCACTTTGCCTGGTCTTTAAGAGATATACCAACATGTGTACTGAAAAAGTAGTGATGAAATCATGGACACCCTCTGAAGATTAACACAGTTCACAAAGGATTGAAGGTTCTAAAAGAGAAATATTGGGGACTTCCCTGTCAGTTCAAAGGTTAGGAGTCTGCACTTCCACTGCAGAGGATATGGGTTTGATCCCAAGGGAGAACTAAGATTCTCTGTGTCACATGTTGCACCAACAAAAAGAAAAGAGAAAAAGGAATGTTGGTCTGAAAAACTGAGTACTCGATCTCAAACCTTTTTTAAATTTAATTTTTGTTTTATACTAGAGTATAGTTCATTTACAATGTTGTGTTAGTATAAGGTATACAGCAAAGTGATTCAGTTGTACGTATATATGTATCCATTCTTTTTCAGATTCATTTCCCATATAGGTCATTATAGAATATTGAATAGAGTTCATTGTGCTATACAATAGGATTATCTATTTTATATATAGTAGTGTGTATCTGTTAATCCCAAACTCCAAATTTATCCCTCCCCCACACCTTTCCCCTTTGATAACCATAACTTTGTTTTCTAAGTCTGTGAGTCTGATTTGTAAATAAGTTCACTTATATCATTTTTTAAAGAAGAATTTTTTATTTGAACACATTGTGTTACTCTCCGACTTGTGCTTAACTGCAAGGTAGTTATGTAGTAGGCCAGGAATCAGAGGCAAAAAAACATCACTCTAGTCCCCATGTTGCTTGAAAGTCACAGATTTGATTCTCTCTGAAAGCACATCCAGGAGGTAAAACATGCTTAAAGGGTTTTTTTTTACCAAGAATTTTAGTGTACCTGAACTTTGGACTCTGTCATGATTGGAAAACACTTGTTACATCTTGAGTTCAGACACGGTGACCTTTTACAAAGGGCATCATGTCACAGAGAGAGAGCTTGGCTGACGGCAGGCAGAGCATCCCCTGTAGAGTCCTGCAGGAGGTCCCCAGGCCGGCCTGTTTCTGTCACTACCGTTTGGTCACCTCAGACCAGCACCAGACCTTAGACAGGATTTATCCATCTAGGCCTCTGCTGAGGTGACTGTGTGCACTCTTTCCTGGCTGTTTCTCCAGTTACCTTGTGTGGCTCAGGTTGGTAGTTTCTGCAGCAGCCCCAGCTCACCAGCTCAGCCAGGTCATGCCCCCAGCCATTGGCAAGAAGCAGAAACTGGCTGAATCTCTCAGGACAGGTTGGAGAGGCTGGAGGGGTGCTACTCAGCAGCCCCAGAGTTGACGGGAGTCAGCAGGGAGCAGAACAGACATGTGTAATAGGGACTAGTAAATCTTTCTACTTTTTGTGCTATGGAGACACTTCTCCGTTATCACTTAGAAATGGGAGGCAGAGACTTTCTCATCTTGTGGAGTCCACTTAGCAGAGTAACAGGCAGTACGCTCATCACACTGGCGGTGCTTAGAAGACGGTGACAGCCTTTACGTGTGTGTGCATATGCACACAAACTCGCTTAACAAGCTTCTTCCACTTCAGTAGGGCAAATGGTAAGGTCACAGTGAGATATTTAAGTATAATATTATCCTCCAGGGAGTTCGATGATAAAATCAAATATTTTCAAAACATTTTATTTATTTATTTATGGCTGTGCTGGGTCTTGGTTGCTGCATGGGCTTTTCTGTAGTTGCAGCAAGCAGGGGCTGCTCTTTGTTGAGATGCGTGGGCTTCTCATTGTGGGGGCTTCTCTTCCTGTGGAGCCTTCTCCTTGCCCTTCTCATTCCTTAGAGCCTAGACAGGCTCTAGGGCACATGGGCCTGAGCAGTTGCGCCATGGGGGCTCATTAGTTGTGGTTCCTGGGAATCTAGAGCACAGGCTCAATAGTTGTGGCCCATAGGCTTATTCACTCCACAGCATGTGGAACCTTCCCAGACCAGGGATTGAACCTGCATCTCCTACACTGGCAGGTGGATTCTTTACCACTGAGACACCAGGGAAGCCCGGTTTTAGAATCAGGTTTTTAAAGGATGTGAATATTCACTAAAAGGAAGGAGTGTTAAAATATATGAGAGCACAAATTTGAAAGAATAGTGTCATTGAATACAAATGTCAATAAATAGAACAAAATTTACCAAAAAGAGTGTCACTCAAATTTGCATTTTTAAAATGAATTGCAGTGGAGCATAACGGTTAATATTAAGGTATAATAATATTGCTGGTATCGGGAACACCTGATTTGAATATTGACTATTGACTCCATGTCTTACTAGCTGTGCATAGGACAGGTTCCTTAACTGCTCTGATTCTAAGTTTTCTCATCTGTAAAACGGGGATAATCAGTATTGCCATCATAGGTTTACTGTGACTAATAAATGAGATAACTTCATATAAAAAAGTTAAGGCCTAGCACATTGAGTGAGAGCTTTATAAAAGCTTACTATTATTATTGTCTAAGATGAAAAATATATTATGATTTCTCAACCACTTGGACTTTTTGATAACACCTTGAAAACAGCAGCATTTATAACAGCAGGACCAGAAAATGGAAAAACTTATCACCTCCTATTTTCTGTCTATAGTTTCTATAAAGTGTTCCTCACATTAAGAAGGATGGGATGATTATCTCAGGAGGTGAATTATGCCCAAGATTGGGGACTCAGTGAAATATAAGCAGTTAGCTTCACTAGATGGATGACTCATCTTCCACCAGCCCATATAAATTACATTCCATGTATTGGGTATTATTCTACAACCACTGTTGATAATCTCCATGGAAAGGCATATAGGAGATGAGCTAAAAGATCAGAAATGGAAAAATACTGTCCTCATTTTTATAACAGAAAAAAATCCTGAAAACCATGGTATATAAAGCTTGAAATTGGTGCTTGGAAGATTTCTAGAAAAGAGAAAATGACAAAGACAAGATCACTTATATACAGCATAGGCTCACTAAAAATAAGATATTTTCTTTTTTAGTAGATTTTTTTTAAAAAGTAGCCATTAGTCAAGAGACTGCCATAACTTGGTTGATTGAGGATTTCAACAAAGCATCTATTTTCTTGACTCATGATAATGTTCAGAGAGGATGAGGAAAGGTATGTTGGTTGATTGTTCAGTTGGATAGATGCATATAGTAATCAATTGCTCCACTGTACACAGATATGGCCAAATAATGACTAATTAACCTGGAGTAACCTTTCTAGAATTATAAATAGAACTCTACCTTGATAACAACATTGCTCATCATATTTTACCAATGACAAAAATATTAGAAGTCATGTTTTTAAGGTGAAGATATATACTATCTAGGACAAGGGGTAATAATTGATTATCAGAGTCCTAAATATTTTATGATACCTTAATATCTTGGAATAGTGGGCTGTAATAAATAAGGTAAAATTGAACAAGAATAAAATTTCCTGCATATTGGACTTAAAATCAGTTTATGAAGTCAGGAGGTTTAAAAGCAATTAGTATTAAAAGAGTGTACTAAAAGCTAAGACAATCAGAAGATGCTCAATAAAAGGAGAGTATTCTTTTCTAAGACTGTGATTAGCCTTGCCACACTCTGCTCCATTCAGGCCACATCTTAAAGGATTTAGTTCTGAATAGTCCCCATTTCAAGAGAGAGATTGACAAGCCAAAGTACCCATTTAAAAAGAAAAAAAAAAAGACAACAGGACAGTGAGGAATCAAAACCTTCTGATATAGCAATGTGTATCTATAACTGAATCATTTACTATACACCTGAAACTAACATAACATTGTAAACCAACTATACTCCAATAAAATTTTTAAAAAATAAAAAGCAAAAAGGAATTAAAAAATTTTTTACTCTTGTAAGAAAAATATAGATAAATTCAGGCCACAGCTACTTAATTTGAGAATGAAGATCAAGAAGAAATAACTCAGATCTGTAAATAAAGAACTTTGTCTGGAACCACATATATTTTAATAAAACTCTCAAGGCAAAAAGGAGTTAATGAGTAGGTGTTTTAGGGATGAAAATCTAATCTAAAGAAAGAATTTATAAAAATTAGAGATGTCCAGGTAAAGGATAAGCTTCTTATTAGGACTAACAAGTTTTTCTATATAAAAGTATTGACCAAATAAACTTCTGTTGAGTGTGAGACTTTATAAAGAATAATTAAATTAAATAGGAGGTTTAGTTAGAATGGCTATAAAATGTTTTTTGCAGGGAGGAGAAACTTACTGTGGTGCAGTCATTCAGCCTTGTACTTACTGCCAATGATAGCTTCAGACTTGTGGAATAGGAAGTATCTTTCCCTCTTAAAAGATAGAGAATGTGAACACAAGTTTCTGAAAGTAAATTATGCATTTTAAGGTGAAGGTTTATCATACTTATAGGCTAAGCTGAAGGGACTTCTTTAAATTACTGGTAAGAAAACCTGAAGGCTTTTTTGCCTCAATAATCTGAACCTGTAAAACACCCAAGTTAGAAACAGATACATACTAAAAATAGTTTACCTTTTAAGTAAAGCATCATAACTGGGAAAGTCTATATTCAATCTCAGAAATGCTTAACTTTGTTGAGTGATAACTGGTTAGAGTTGAGGACAGGGGGAAGAAATGGTTTCCCACTTCCTAGGTATTTGTGTTTCTTTATGTATTATTCTAAATATTCTGTCACTATTCCCAAATAAACATTAATGTTTATGCTTGTTTAATTTTATAGTGTGTCCTATGCAGTACACTGAGTTCTTTAAAAATATTATATCATTTAATATTTTTGAGATTCTGGGAAGTAGATACTGTTATTATACCAATATTACAGATGAGGAAACTAACTTGCAAAATTTTAAAAACATGCTCAAAATGCTAGCAAATGCAGCTGAGATTCAAATGACCTCAAACCCCCATACTATGAACCACAACACTGTAATGATGTAGGTTCACAGACAATATTCAGTGCAGCCCAGGGGGTAGAAGCAAGTGGTACTGGAATACAAAGGATCGAGGTTCAAAATGTAACGCCTTATTTACTAATTCTCTGATCTTAGGAAAATCCCATGGATGGAGGAGCCTGGTAGGCTGCAGTCCATGGGGTCGCTAGAGTCGGACACGACTGAGCGACTTCCCTTTCACTTTTCACTTTCATGCATTGGAGAAGGAAATGGCAACCCACTCCAGTGTTCTTGCCTGGAGAATCCCAGGGACGGGGGAGCCTGGTGGGCTGTCATCTCTGGGGTCGCACAGAGTCGGACACGACTGAAGCGACTTAGCAGCAGCAGCAGCTGATCTTAAGTGCATACCTTAGTCACTTTCCTCCTCTGTAAAGTGTGTGTGTGTGTGCACATGCGTGCACACACGTGTGTGTGTTGGGGGGGGTCATAATAATACCAACAAATAAGGTTGCTTTGAAGATTACATGAGCTAATGCATACAAAGTATATGGTATATAGTACATTATATAGTACATTTAATTGTAGATGTTATTAATATACTGTGTGTTAGTCACTGTTGATTCAATTACCTCTGCCTGTGGAAAACCTATTCATTTAGATTTTGCAGTTCTACTCTAGGTAATTGTTTACCAAAATGTGAGCTATAATGCTAAGAAGTGGCTAAGTTCTTTATTTCTACTCTTGAATGTTTGAAATAGTCTTTTGGAATCCCAATAAAAAATATTTTGATTACAGTACAAAAGTACTGTACACTCTAGTACATAGTATGAGTTCAGTAAATTATTTTCCAAATAGTGAATCATTCAGGTAACACCTGTCAGGAACAAAAATTCTTTTGTACTCCAAATCCCTTATCCATTGTGCAATTTTGAATATAGGGGAGGGTTGCTGTTTTACTGCCTCCCAAGCTCCTAAGGTCACCTGTCCTCAACTTTCATTCCTTTCTTCTCCACCATCAGATCCATGTTCCTCTGTTTCCCCCCTCTGCCTGGACTGTAAGAAACACATGTACTCCATTTGAATGTTTGCTGACAGTCTTCCAGTACCACTGTTCTCCTTACCCTTTCTGTCCCACCTCTGGGCCAGTTGATGAGAAAGCCCCAACGTTCCCTTTTTTGGCATGATTAGAAAACTCGAACCACGAGAACTCTGGCTTTCCCACCGCATTTTCAGACCTACTTGGAAGATTTCTTTCATCTTCCCAGAAAGGCACCTTGTTCAGTAAATAGACCTGTTCCTACCTTTTGGTATATATGTGGTATCATCGGCTTCAACATCCACACCAAATGTTGGCTGGGGGTGATGGGTCCGTATAGCTTCTGCAGGGTGATGACCACTCCAAGAACCCTTCCCTCTTTACCCCGAAATCCCTCATCTGGAAAATGACCACCTGCTTCTACAATTTGTTGGCACTTTTATTAATAGATGGATTGTCCCTCATCTGTTGGAATTCAGTCTCTTTAGTCACATTCAAGTATTAGATAGTTTTCTTGTTCTGTTATTCTATAAGTTAAAATGGGGGAAAAGATATCCAAATCTGACAAAAGAAGTACAACATAGATAAAATTATAGATTAAAGTTTTTCAGTCAATTTCAAACCAATTCCTGTTTAAACTCTTAGAAAATTAAAAGTATAATTACTTAATAGGATAAAGACTATCTTAATCTGGTAGCCAGTATCACTATCAGTAGGAA
The DNA here is from genome assembly GCF_027580195.1 of Bos mutus. Lineage (NCBI taxonomy): Eukaryota > Metazoa > Chordata > Mammalia > Artiodactyla > Bovidae > Bos > Bos mutus. The sequence continues at coordinate 71,225,664 of NC_091618.1, read as the reverse complement.
AATGTGCTGTAGATATTAGACTATGGTCAGGAACCATAGTGCCAGCAATTAGCATCCTTAGTTAACATCATTTTGGAAGTTCTGCCTCATAGGTGTCCCCTGCTGTCTGAAAATAGAGTGTTCTATGAAATCCTTTGTAAGATAAAGTGATATAAAGTGAAGAAACGTGAAGATCTTAGGATGTGAAGAAAAGTGAAGATCTTAGGACGTATTTTGCTAATAGATGCACAATATAAACTCAGATAAAGCGCAGATGCTCACACAGTTCAAACCTGTGGTGGCATGATGTTCAGATGCTGAGTGTAGTGTCTGGGGAAGAAGCTTGGTGGGGCCAACACCCCATGCACCCTGCTGAGGTGCATGGCACCTGTCTAATGGCTTTCCTTCTGCAAAATAAATGCTAAACGCTATTTTCATTTTTCACCTTTTTTTCATAAAAGCAAAAGTCCTCTTTGAATTTCTTTCCATTAATGAAAGCAGGTACAAATGTATGTGTTTCATAAAACCAAAGTGGCATAAAGTGACATTTCAGAATCTAGGGACACCTGTATGTGAATCAGAAATAAAACTGGTTATTGAAAAGAAGTAAAAATTTTTCTTGGCAAGTGACATTATCTATACTAGAAATTAGAAAATCAGGTGGAGAAACCTAGAATTAATAAAAGAGTGCAATAAGTTAGCTATAAGTATTACAAAAGTCAGTACTTTTATGTTAATGAGGAACATGGTTCAAAAAATAATTAGGGGAAGTTGGTGTATACTTGTAATGTAGGTCATAAAATACTATTTGAAGGAAAGGGCAGAACCCATCTAAAGAGAAATACTGAACTTAGTAAGATAAATAAAGAATTTAAAAGAGAGACAAACCATGTTCCTGGATAGAAAGACTAAATATTACAAAGCTGATATTTCTGCCCCAAAGAATTTAAGGTCAAATTAAATTCTAAAAGAAATAAAAATAAATTGGATTGTAGGAGGGGAATAGGGAGTACTTAATAAAAGTTTAAAATGGTTCTATAGATCATGTAGGGAAAAAATGAGAAATTTTTTTAAATAAAAGGAATAGCAAATGATGGCTTACTCTAATATTAGAACGGTATGGACTTATGTCATGTAAAGCAGTATGGTTATTAGTCTAGATCAGGTAGACAGATAAAATAGTATGAGTTATCTGGCTAGTAGCCGTTATCATTTTAAATGTTTAATACTTACAAAAGGGATATCACATATCAACCAGAAAACAAAGACTGATCCCGTAAATGTTCTGAAGTCATTTTATTACTATTTGGAAAGAAAATAAGATGCTTATCTGATAATGAAGCATAATATAAATTCCATATGGATCACAGAGGTAAATGCTCCAAAAAAACACATAGAAATATTATTAAACTTGAGGAAAACAAAAGTGACTATTTAATTGCTCTCCAGTGGGAAAAGGAGTTTCTAATTTAAAATCAATGAAGGAAATCACAAAGGAAATAGAAGATTTATTGGACTTCATAAACATTTAAAATTTATGAAGATGAAAATATCACAAATAAAAAGACAGGAAAAGAAAAAATATTTCAGAACTAAAACAATTACTGCTATCTTTAATATATGAGAATTTAATATAAATTCATAATGAAAACATTGTAACAAGATTCTGGGCAAAGTATATGAGCAGACAATTCACAGAATAAAAAATACCTTTAGCTAGAAACACAGGGGAAAAAAATTAGCCTTATGTGTAATGAATGACATAATACATGAAATAACAAAAGGGGGTTTTGCCTGAAGAATTGGCAAAATGTTTAGAAGGTGCTAGTCAATGTTAGAGAAAAACTAGTGATGCTCACACGTGCTCCTGGGGAAGTGAACATCGATAAAGGCTTTCGCAAAGGCTAAGTGGTGATGACGAATCAGCAGTCTCTGGCAACGTTCTTGGGCTTTCACCCAGTAATCCTGCTGCCAGGGCTCCATCCCGAAGAAACAATTCATGATTTAAAGTGAAACTTGCGTTTAAGTGCAGATTTGAAGCATTATTTTCAACAGCAAATGTGGGAAATGGATAAATAATCTAGTATAGCCCCATAAGAAATTCTTGTGTATTCATTAAATATGTTGCCCAATAATTTTTAATGGAGTGAGAAAAGATTCATCCTAAGTGAAATCAAATTTGTCACCTAATAAATGAACTGTAATATACAATATGTATTTTATATTTCTAGAAAGTGACAACATAGCATCAATGATGGCTATCTGTGGGCTGTATAGTTTTGAGCAAGTTTTGTTTTCTTTACATGTTGGTGCATTTTTCATGTTTTTTCCAATACACTCTTGTTAATTGTGAACAAGGAAAAGTAAATCTCCATTCTTCCTGAGTAATATCCCTTACCTTATTTGTTTCATATTCTCAAAACTCTCCAAGGAACAGACATTGTTTGCTCATATGAACATAGATACTCTCCCTGTATCTGTTTCTCTTGTGATATGAAAATGATGAATGTCTAACATATGTTACCTCACAAGGACATTATAAGAATAAATCTAGATAAATAAGAAAACATGTAGAAGAAAACAATGTAAGAAAATATAATGAGTTGAGGTCTATCAACATACATTTCTCAAGTCAACACATTTCATAATTTTCAGTGACTATTAGGTATGGGCCTCTGCCTCAGATTTAATATTAGTTAATAGACATAAAAATATATGTCAACCTCTAGAATACTGCTATCCAATAGAACTTTCGGTAATGTTGGAAAGGTTCTTTATCTGTGCTGACATGGTAGCCAGTCATGGCTATTGCACGTTTGAAATCTGGCCAGTGTGACTGAGCACCTGAATTCTTCATTTTAATTAATGTAAATTACATTTAAGTAGCCACAGGTGACAAGTGGCTATTGCTCTACAGTGTAGCATGACTATGAATCAGGCATCAGTGCTTTCCATATATTATCTCATTTGAACCCCGTGACCACCTGTGGTCCAGGTATGATTTGTACCCCCATTTTATAGATAAGTAACTTGACTGATAAAGAGGGTAAGTCCGTTGTCCAGGGTGAGAGTGCTAATAAGGTATGGAACACCCACATGGGAGGATGCCAGAGCTAGCCTCTTCCCCACCCCCCAATTCATGACCCCATCCTGCCTCGCATACATAATACTGGGCCTTGAACCGGGCAGTCACATGCAGGTGAAAGTGGCAAACTACAAGGGAGGTCAGGGAACTTCATGGAGATGAGCCTGACAGCGGCCATGTCTTGTCCCAACTTGGTGGATGCAGTCTGCATCCAGTGATTGCCATCCTCTTACATTATGAATTCCACATCAGTGTCCATGAACCACAAGAACAACTTCTCAGTAAGTCATCAGGGAGAGGTCTCAAAGCTTAAGTTGCTGACTTTCTCTTGAATCAAGCCCTTCATGTTGAAAATATAGCCAAGATCCGAGACTACACACAAGTGACAAAGCAAATTTGCAGAGTATATTTGAAATACCCAGGCAGCTTTTAATGTACTCTACAGGATGTGACAAATGAGTGTCTGTGTAAATCAATAAACCTTTCTGTGAAGGGACTAATGGTTTTATGTGAATAGCAAAGCAACATACATGGAAACCAATACTCCTGTTTCCTGTCAGTATTTTTAAAGTTCACTGTCATAACTCTGTTCCCCTTGACCTTTATCATGATACCTAGCAGAAATTTGAGTTGCTAGTTGAGTTCTAACTGGACATCTACCCTCGTTCACTTTTCCCTCAGTGCCCAATAAATGCCTGCTTTACGCCTTCCCCTCTCTTGGATCACTCATTTCTTACCCATGTCATAATTGCTCTTGGAATAGTAATTGATTTTCTCAGATTTAAAAATATTTCATTCCAGATAGATAGAGGGTTTATCTTCATGCTTTAAAATCAGGTTTATTATCATTCTGATACACAATAATGATTGCTTTGCTGTACAAATGTTGATAAGTGAAAAATCAATATGCACAGAAACTCAGGAATCCTCAAATGCTGTGAAACTAGTAATTCAAGTGGTGATAGAAAATGAGAACCTTTGGTTTTGAAAAGGTGACATGCACCTAGAAGTCACCTAGAAGTATGTCATCTAGAAGTATGAGTGTCTTTTTTCTGCTCTCAAACATAAGGTGATGTAACATCATTATGGCTGAAAACCCTCTACTAGCATTTGCAAATCGCAACCAGCCCCTTTCAAACTCCTGACATATATTTACATGCAATTAATGCACAGAGCAGCTCTGCTCTTTGCTCTTTTAAAGTAGTTCTTTATATAGCCCTGTCTTGATAGTCCGCAAAAGCTACATTTTTAAAAGACAGTAATTCTAGGACAGCTTTAAAAAATGTGAAGTCTGTTTTTTTCGAAAGGGACTTTAAGTAGTTTTTTTCTATAACAAAAATGTTGTATTAACACAATCCTATTTCACTTAATATGTTGTTTATTTAATGTATATCCATCCAAAGGTGAAACATAAATGTGGCTTGCAACGTGGGTATTATTTTGCTAATTAGCATCCGAATGTGGACTTGGTTTTTGTAAATAGAACTCAGCCTTAATGTAACAGTGTATTATGGGCCTAAGAAGACAGTTCCAAATCTGTGAAGTGCTAACTTGCCATCACACTAGAACAGTTGTCTGATTAATTACAATAGTGTGAACTTGGTCATGTTTTCGAGATGATGTTCCCTGCAAAGCAACTGACTAGATAATTGTTCTCTCGCTGCCATGAGTCCTAAGTAGAACTCAGCAGGGGTGAGACCCAAGCCTGGACCTGTCTCCCCCTGCTGTCCCTTACTTGATCAAAGGGAACATGCTTTGTGAAGCTGTCTCTTCACAGGTTAATTGGGCACAATTTCTATGTCTTGAGGCATAAAATCTAACCTTGAGGGATAAGATTTATTTGATACCCAATAATCTATGTGTGCAAATGATCCAAATGATCAGTAGAATGGGTAGAAGAGCAGAAAAACAAAGAGCAAAGATCGAATTTTCTTGTACAGAGACTGGATTTAATGAAGTTGAGATCTCTTTAAGCTCTGGTATTGTTGTGAGTAATACCAAAAGATGAATTACAGTGACTGGGTGGATGGTCATTGTTTACATCTCTGGGATGCAGTTTGCTTTATCTATAAAATTATGTGCTTAGTCTAAAGCTCCCAGTCTGTTCTACCTCTAAAAGTTCACAGCATTTATTCATGAAGTTGAAAGTCCTGTGCAAATATATATCTGATGTTATTGACATATATGCATGAAAATATGAGCATATATACATACATGTATGCTTCCCAGGTGGCATGGTGGTTGATTCTAAAGAATCTGCCTGCCAGCGCAGGAAACGTGAGAGACATGGCTTGGATCCCTGGGTCAAGGAGATCCCCTGCGGTAGGAAATGACAACCCACTCCAGTATTCTTGCGTGGAAAATTACCCAGAGGAGCCTGATGGGCTACAGCCCATGGAGTCACCAAAGAATTGACTGAGCGACGGAGCACAGCGCACAGCACATACATATATACATATAGAAAGATATATATGCGGGTGTGTGTGTGTGTGTGTGCATCTCTCCCAGAAGACATTTGGCAAAGTCTCAACTTTGGTGTCAAACTGAATGAAGAGGATGCTATTGGTATATAGTGGGTGGAGATGACAGTCCCTCCAAACCAAAAGTTATCTAACCCAGAATACCCCTAGTGCTAAGGTGGAGAAACCCTAGTTTGTATGTAGGTATAGGGATCTGTGTGTGTGTTGTTTGTGGGATTTTTGTTGTTGTTGTTATTTCAGTTTTAATCTTTTTGGTTTTGTTTTTTGCCATTTGTTCCAAGGGCAAAATCAATAGTACTAGAGATCACAGGCATTATTTTTATTGTGTCACAAGTCTGATCAGTATAACCTGAGAAACAGAAAATACTACACAGTTGTACAGAAAGTGCTCCTGGAGCTTACTGGCATGATAGCAAGTGGAAATAGTAGAAATGGAACAGGTATTAACATTTAGAACAGTTGTAACCTGCTCATTTCTAGACAATTCTAGGAACATGTGGCAGGCCCTTCATATATCAGCTGGTGATTTCCTTTGACATGAAATAGGATTCTATTTATAGAACTCTTCCTAGACCTTCCTCTTGCTACACTTGAATGGTTCCCGTTCCCACAAGAACTGGCTTATGTTTTGGGTACATACACATACATATACACTGATAAACATACACAGCTAGACTGCACACATACTCATTATATAGAAGATTTCTTGTATCTAATTTGTTTTAACAGATCAACGAGATATTGTTTTCCTAACCATCTGTTGAGACATAGAAATAAGCTTTGCTGTGTATAGTTTGACATTTTATCCATGTTTGTCTTAATGAGACTTCATTCTGGTTTGGTTACATTTCTGTCTGCTCAACAGATTGTATCAAAGTCTGGTTTAGAGACATGAGACCAGCTAGGCTCTGTGATTTCTGGTGGAAGTTGGCTGACTCTCTCATACAGTCAAAGAAGGGAGGAGGGAGAACCATGTATGTATGTTCAGTACTTTATAAAAGAGATGGTTGAACTATGACAGAAGTTAAAGTATGATGCACTTCATCATCTCTTTAGAATTTAGGATTTTATAATTATTTATACTTGGATAATTATTATATAAATGCAAAGAAATTTGGGACTTACATCTGGAAAAGACTTTTTTTTTTTGCACATAAAGTTAGTTTATTAATGACTACAATTTATGACATGATCCAGTAAAAGGATGAGGGAACAAAAAGTAAAGCCATGAGACGTTAAGCAACTTGATCAGGGTCACAGTAAGTAAATGCCAGAACTTGAAACCATGCGTTCCTGGCTGTGATCTCTGCCATATTATTCTGCTGAAAATCTTTTTAAAATCACCAAACTAAAACTAAAAATCCAGGTTTCTTGATATCGTACTATGCTTATCCTTAAAATGTCTCTTTGAGATATCATCTGGTATAAAATACCTTCTTAGTAGCGTCACGGATAAGTACATAATGTACACACTGATCCAATATTATCTTGGTAAAACGATGTGTAATTCAAACAGAAAAGTCTTTTAATAAAATTGGTGGCTGCTTGCTTTCCAACCTACATGTCTATTATTGCCCCTGAGCTGAACTGTAAGCTAAGGTGTTTACTCTTCTTTTATCCAGCCTTCAATAAGGAATTACATTTCAGCTGCCTCATCCCTTATCACCACAAAGGTCCCAGCTGCTTAAAAATATCTGCCAGCGCCCATCCACTCACCCACATGAGGTAACCCAGGAAATTTTCAAATCAAAAATGAGAAGCATGAAGGTGATGTGTCAGTGTGTTAGTTTCCTCTTTCCTCACAATTTTCAAAGTAAATTCCACTGCTTACCGGTTCTCTAAAGGGAAGCAGATCACCCACCCCCTTTTAGCTCCTGGACTTGCAAACAAGGAATGTCATTTCTGGAAGAGCATTCAGTTTAGCATACATTTATTAAATCAAAGACAACTAGGAATTCAGGATGCTATGAAGTTTGCTGTAATGGTTTAGAGTGCTTGAATTCAGTTGGGTCTGTCTGACCTGAAGAAAGCCACTCAATCTCTCTGAGCCTTAGGTTATTCATCTGGAAAATGGACAGAACAGCCTCTCTATAGTGTTGTCATGAGAATTCCATGAAGTAAAGCATACTGAGTGCTGAGCACAGAGCCTGGCACATACATCCACACTCATTAGCTCCCGTTGTCATCATCACCATCATTTTCTAGAGCTTCCTTGCTTATCTCTGTCACAGCTATCCCAATGACTCTAGCCCCGGCTTCTGTCTTAAATTAGACATAATTACCAACATCTAGCCTACAGAATCCCAGGGACAGCGGAGCCTTGGTGGGCTGCCGTCTATGGGGTCGCACAGAGTCGGACACGACTGATGCTACTTAGCAGCAGCAGCAGCAGCAGTAGCTTCCCTCATCCAAGAAGGCACTGGCAACCCACTCCAGTACTCTTGCCTGGAAAATCCCATGGACGGAGGAGCCTGGTAAGCTGCAGTCCATGAGGTTGCCAAGAGTTGAACACGACTGAGCAACTTCACTTACACTTTTCATTTTTATTTTCATGCACTGAAGATGGAAATGGCAACCCACTCCAGTGTTCTTGCCTGGAGAATCCCAGGGACGGAGGAGCCTGGTGGGCTGCCATCTATGGGGTCGCACAGAGTCAGACACGACTGAAGCGACTTAGCAGCAGGAACAGCTTCCCTCATAACTCAGTCAGTAAATCATCTGCCTCCAATGCAGGAGACCTGGTTCAATCCCTGGGTCAGGAAGATCCCCTGGAGAAGGAAACGGCAACCCACTCCAGTATTCTTGCCTGGAGAATCCTATGGACAGAGGAGCCTGACAGGCTACAGTCCATGGGGTCGCAAGAGTCAGACACAACTTAGCGACTAAACCACCACCACCACCACCATCTAGATGGATCTCTTCCAGATGTTACTCTTACATCTCAAATATACAAAACTGAACTGTTTTTTCAAAACTGATGGTTTTGAGAACTGCTATAAATTTGAGGGCAACTCTGATCTCTTGAGGAAATTTTAGGACAGCAAATGAATCAAGAGATGTCACACATCCTTATGCATGTGCGCGTGCTAAGTTGCTTCAGTTGTGTCCGACTCTGTGATGCCATGGACTGTAGCCTGCCAGGCTCCTCTGTCCATGGGATTTCCCAGGCAGGATACTGGAGTGGGTTGCCATTTCCTCCTCCAGGGGTCTTCCCAACCCAGGGATCAAACCCACATCTTCTGCATTGGCAAGAGGGTTCTTTACTACTAGCACCACCTGGGAAGTCCCACTTGTGCTTATAATTTCAGCTAAAGGCAATAATCAAACTCAATTATCTTTAGACACTGGATTACCCCCATGGCACTGGATCCTTGCAGGAAGGCAGAAGATTCCGAGTGGCTGCCCACTCACGTAGGGGACAGATGAGAGTGCAGAGCAGGCAGCCAAGGCAGCCTGCACTGACTCTCTGCTACCCATCTGCTCTAGCCATTACCAGGCAGTTGTCCTGAGCGGACAGGCCAGAAGTTATGTTTGATAATTAGATTTAATCACAGTCTTCCTAAAGTTTAATACCATTTCCCTTGTGAATTCTTAAGCAAAGAGACAATATTCTTCCCTAAAGAGAAAGAGAGAGTCAGACTGAGCCATCAGCATTGCTGAAAAGGATTTCCTGGAAACACATAAACAACACAAAGGGGAGAGGCGTCAGTGTGACTGCACACATATGTTGCTTAAGAGCAAGAGTTGTACATCTGTTGTCATATTGTCTTCTCTGTAGAAAGGGAAAACATTGTTCCATGGCAGAGCAATAGATTTTTTTTCCTAAAAATCTCCCATAACATTGTTTATCTCACTTTGCTCTGCTTTTTTGTCAGAGACCTCATCACCCTCTCAGAGACCTAGAATATCAACCTTTGTTTTGTCTTTGGTTCCCAACTATCCTTCGCATCCAGGTTCTGGTTAGGAGTTGGAAGAATCAGCTCTGAATTCTCCCTTCAGTGTGTCTTCCTCCTCCTCCCCGATGCTGCCATTGTATTTCAGGGGTAGGTGGTCCTTGTAGGATGCTGCAGTCACATGTTTTCTGATCTCCCCACCTGCCCTTGCAGTCTCTCTTTGTTGCTGGTACTGGAGGGGTAGTTACTTAAAATACATGTTTGGTCACTTTTCTTCCCCACAGTGTCTTGCTCCTTCCACCTGTCTAGTTTTCTCTCTGACCAGTGCCCCTGTTCTGTGCCCTCTGACCCTGTTAGAGCAGAACTGACTACCAGAGCACACCGAGGCCCTCCTAGAACCCCCTTGTTCTCAAGCTCTGCCTCGTGCTCTGTGACTTATTTATAGGTGTGTTTGTCTGTGTGTGTGAAATGTGTTTACAAATAAGCCATAAAATACATATTTACAGTGAAAAATTATAATGCAAACAGTTGAGTAACTGCTGTTAGGTCAGCCAATGAAATATCAGGAAAAGCGCAGAGTACCACCCTCTGCCCCCTACCTTGAGCTTGTCTCTCATCACAGCTTCCTTTCTCCCCATTGAAGGCAATGATTCATCTGACTTCTGGGATAATCCTTTCCTTGCTTTTCAAAAGAAAAAATAATTTTACTTCCTATTTTTATATTCCTGAACAATGTAAGTTTTCCAGTTTAACGTGTACATGAAGTCATAATGGGAGGTTATGTGTGTGTGTGTGTGCGCGCGCGCGTGTGTGCATTGTTCAGTTGCTAAGTCATGTCTGACTGTGTGTGTGTGTGTGCGTGTGTGTGCGCATGTGCGCGTGTGCATTGTTGTTCAGTTGCTAAGTCATGTCTGACTCTCCCCATGAACTGCAGCATGGCAGGCTCCTCTGTCCTTCACTATTTCCTTGAGTTTGCTCAAATTCCTGTCCATTGAGTTAGTGATGCCATCCAACCATTTCATCCTCTGTTGTCTCCTTTTCTTGCTCTCAATCTTTCCCAGCATCAGGGATTTTTCCAATGAGTCCATTCTTCACATCAGGTGGCCAAAGTATTGGAGCTTCAGCTTCAGCATCAGTCCTTCCAACGAATATTCAGGGTTGATTTCCTTGAGGATTGACTGGTTTGATCTCTTTGTTGTCCAAGGCACACTCAGAAGTCTCTTCCAACATCACAGTTCAAAAGCATAAATTCTTTGGCACTCAACCCTCTTTATGTGAGAGTTGGCACTCAACTCTCACATCTTTGCATGACTACTGGAAAAACCATAGGTTTGACTATACAGACCTTTGTCAGCAAAATGGTGTCTCTGCTTTTTGATATGCTGTCTAGGCTGGTCATAGCTTTTCTTCCAAGGAGAAAGTGTCTTAATTTCATGACTGTAGTCACAGTGAATTTGGAGCCTAAGAAAATAAAATCTGCCACTGTTTCCATTCTTTTCCCCATCTATTTGGCATGAAATGATGGGACCAGATGCCATGATCTTAGTTTTTTTAATATTGAAGTTTAAGCCAGCTTTTTCACTCTCCACTTTCCCCTTCATCAAGAGGCTGTTAGTTCCTCTTCATTTTCTGCCATTGGATGGTGTCATCTATATGTATAAATATAAATAGGTTTAAATATATTGATATTATAATCTCCATGTATAGCAAGTACATCCATGTTACTGCAAATATTTATTGCTTAATATAATATTACTATTTGTATTTGTTACTGCAAATATTTCACTCTTTTTATGTCTATTTTCACTATTCTGATGACTAAGTAATATTCCATTGTATATATGTACCACATCTTTTTTATCCATTCATCTGTCAGTGGATATTTAAGTTGTCTCCATGTCTTGGCTATTATAAATGGTGCTGCTATGAATGTAGGGATGCATGTATCTTTTCAAATTATAGTTTAATCTGGGTATATGCTCAGGAGTAGGATTGCTACATCATATATCCACTATATTTTTATATTTTTACCAATGAGTTTTTGCTTGACCAGTATCATTTTGTATTTTATGAGTCAAAAACTTAAAAAACAGATTTGCTGGAATGTCTCTCCCTTTTGTGTCTTAGTCTATATTCTGTCTTGCACATTGTTAGAGGTAAAAAAAAATGATTGTTATTATTGCCATAAAGATAATAATAATAGTAAAAATAACATAAGACAGACTTTCCAGTCACTATTTAAAGGTATATTTAGCATACTTTTACAAACAAAAAGCCAAACAAGATTTTTTTATTTAGTGCTATCACTGCAAGATTTATGCATGCCATACATAAATCATTCTCTTTATTCCACTGTTTCTTTTTTCCATACAGTATTTCATTATATAAATTTACCACAAATTATATACCAGTTTTACTGTTAATCTTCATCTGGATTATCTCCATCTAGATGATGGTAAAAACAAAGCTGCTCTGAATGTATGTGTATGGCCGTCCTGGTATATGCATTCACAGGCATCTGTAGTAGGTATACCTACAGATGGCTTTGCGGGGTCAAGAGGTATATGAGCTGCTGCTTCTTCTGCAGGTTAACTGTTCTACAATGAATGCACTCATTTACATCGCCAACAGTAGGACAGGAGAGTTCCTGTTGCTCCATGTGTTGACCAACCTTTTTTCTGTTCATGCCAATCTGGTGCATGTGTAATGGTATATCTTTAGTTTTAACTTGTATTTTTAATTAACTTCCTCTCTGGAGTAAAACGATTCCTGAACCACAAATGTCTGTATGCTTGTTTGCTTCCCTTGTTTATCTTTCGGGTCTTTTCAGTTCAGAGGTCAAAATTTCCTATTCCTGAAGACATTCCCAGTCAATTCAATAACCTGAGTTGCCTGCTTCTTAGCAGACTGGAGACAAACACTTAGGCTATGTTTCTCAGGCTATCTTTGCTTACACGCTGTTCTTAAAAATACTTTAAGGATAAGGACTATGTATATAAAGAAAATATCCCTGTAGATTAGAGCATGTATATGGATGATTTTTAAGTTCTTGTCTGTAAAATGGAGCACCTCATACAGTCTAGGGGTCGTTCCTTAAATGAGATAATGAGGTCAATATATTAACGGATTATGTTATACAAATCGAGTTTTATATAGTTAAACTATTAAAATGACTGACAATTGATGTCCCAAACATTCTGAACGCAACAAGGTGATCAGATCTGTTCACATTTCTCAGTTCTGTGAAATTTCTCTGTGACTCTTCCAGAGCCAAAAAATTCACTGTAGTCCCCTTATTGCTTGAAAGAGATTTGGGATTTCTTTCTTTCTTTGTTCTCTTTTTTCTTTTTTTAGCTGCACAGGGTCTTCATTGCTGTGAGCAGGCTTTCTCTAGCTGCAGCGAGCAGGGGCTGTTCTCTGTGGTGACTTCTTGTTGCAGAGCACACGCTTCTGTGGTTGTGGTGCTTGGTCTCAGTAGTTGCTGCTCAAGGGTTCTAGAGCATACACTGTGGCACATGGGCCAAATTGCCCACAACATGTGGACTCTTCCTGGGCCAGGAATCACACCCATGCCCCCTGCATTGGCAGAGGGATTCTTAATCACTGGACCACCAGGGAAGTTTCTAGATTTGGTATTTCTGAATGCATATCCTGGGAGTGAAATATGTTTAAAGGATGTTTTTGCTAAGAACTATAGAGTACCTGAATTTTGGGCTCTGTCATGATTAAAAAATTACTTGTATCTTGAGCACAAATATGTAATTTTTGAAATTGCTGAAGTTTTCGATTTTAATAGAAATCCTTTGACAGTAGTATTAAATGTTTGTAATAATTAAATGTTTGTACCAGTCTTTAAAAATATGCACTTGTCAAACATACAAAGCTTCACTTCCCTGAATTAACACAAGTCTGACTCCCAAGTGCAATCTGTTCCAGGCTGAAAAGACCAATTTTTCTCTTCAAGCTGGTGGAGGTGGGAGATGAAATTTCAGGGAAGTGGATCCCAGGTTCAGTTCAATTCAGTTCAGTTCAGTCACTCAGTCCTGTCCGACTCTTTGCGACCCCATGAATTGTAGCACGCCAGGCCTGCCTGTCCATCACCAACTCCCGGAATTCACTCAAACTCACATCCATCGAGTCAGTGATGCCATCCAGCCATCTCATCCTCTGTCGTCCCCTTCTCCTCCTGCCCCCAGTCCCTCCCAGCATCAGAGTCTTTTCCAATGAGTTAACTCTTCACATGAGGTGACCAAAGCACTGGAGTTTCAGCTTTAGCATCATTCCTTCCAAAGAACACCCAGGACTGATCTGCTTTAGAATGGACTGGTTGCATCTCCTTGCAGTCCAAGGGACTCTCAAGAGTCTTCTCCAACACCACAGTTCAAAAGCATCAATTCTTCAGCACTCAGCTTTCTTCACAGTCCAACTCTCACATCTATACATGACTACTGGAAAAACCATAGCCTTGACTGGACGGACCTTTGTTGGCAAAGTAATGTCTCTGCTTTTGAATATGCTATCTAGGCTGGTCATAACTTTCCTTACAAGGAGTAAGCGTCTTTTAATTTCATGGCTGCAGTCACCATCTGTAGTGATGTTGGAGCCCAAAAAAATAAAGTCTGACACTGTTTCCCCATCTATTTCCCATGAAGTGATGAGTCCAGATGCCATGATCTTTGTTTTCTGAATGTTGAGCTTTAAGCCAACTTTTTCACTCTCGTCTTTCACTTTCATCAAGAGGCCTTAACCCCTCTTATTTAGCAAGTACAGAGACAAAGGAAGCAACATCATTAATAGGGGAGGAAGTATAAGTACTAGCAGCTTTATGATGCTTTGGTATTGGGTTTCCAAAATCAACTTGTCAAAACAGACCTTGGGCAGAAGACCTAAATAGGCATTTCTCCAAAGAAGAAGACATACACAGATGGCCAATAGGCACATGAAACAGATGTTCAACGTTGCTAATCATTAGAGAAATGCAAATCAAAACTATAATGAACTATATCACCTCTTACCAGTCAGAGTATCCATCATTAAAAATCTACAATTAACAAATGCTACAGAGAGTATGGAGAAAAGGGAACCCTCCCACACTGTTGGTGGGAATGTGAACTGGTACAACCACTGTGGGAAACAGTGTGGAGGTTCCTTAAAAAACTAAAAATAGAGCTACAATATGATCCAGAAACCCTATTCCTGGGCATATATCTGGACAAAACTAATTTGAAAAGACACGTGTACTCCCATGTTCATAGGTTGTTGATATTTCCCCTAGTGATCTTGATTCCAGCTTGTGATTCATCCAGCCTGGTATTTTGCATGATGTACTCTGCATAAATGTAAATAAGCAGGGTAACAATATATAGCTTTGTTGTACTCCTTTCTCAATTTTTAACCAGTCAGTTTTTCCATGTCCAGTTCTAATGTTACTCCTTGACCTGCATACAAATTTCTCAGGAGACAGGTAAGGTGGTCTGGTACACCCATCTCTTGAAGAATTTTCTAGTTTGTTGTGATCCACACCATCAAAGGCTTTAATGTAGTCAATGAAGCAGATGTTTTTCCAGAATTCCCTTGCTTTCTCTGTGGTCCAGTGAATGTTGGCAATTTGATCTCTGGTTGCTCTGCCTTTTCTAAACCCAGCTGTACATCTGGAAGTTTACATACTGCTGATATAAACTGCCATGTGCAAAATAGATAAACAGGGTCCTACTGTATAACACAGGAAGCTATATTTAATATCCCATGATAAACTATAATAGAAAAGAATATTATAATATATTATACATATATACTTCTCTCTCTCTCTATATATATATATACACTTCTCTCTCTCTCTCTCTATATATATATATGTATATACTTCTCTCTCTCTCTCTCTCTATATATATATATATACTTCTCTCTCTATGTATTTATATATGTGTGTGTGTGTGTGTATGTGTGTGTAGAACTGAATCACTTTGCTGTACACCAGAAATTAACATAGTAAATCAACTATGCTTAAATAAAATATAAACTAAAACAGACCTTAAGAGAAAAGCAGAGCAGAGAATAGCATCGGAGTTGAGTTGTATAGTTCAAATGGTTTCCTGGATGAAAAAAACAACACAGTCAGAAACAGCAGATAGCAGGGCACATTTATACCATAAGAGAACTGCTGTCAGGCGATCTATTGGTAGATAGGAGCAATGTGTGCTGCAGCCAGCTCATGCCAGCTTTTAAGAGCCAGTTGGTAGTTTTCAAGAATTTTCCAATCCTGCTGTGAATCATAGCAATTATTATTAATTAAATCATATAAACTTACACATAATTAAAGAAAGTTAATACATACTCAAAACAAATCACGTCTTAATTACGTGCTAACGTTTTACCACCATCTAAATTCTATATCCAGGGTGGTAGGAATCCTGTGTGATGGTGCACCACTAGTCTGCATCTTCTGCCAGCTCTGTGCAGCTGGAAGTGAGGCATGATAGGAGTAATGACACCATGGAAATCAGAAAAACCACAAAGCAGGACTCTTCTCTCCCAAAGAGCCAGTTGTTAAGTATCTGCCAGTGGGCTCCTAAAGAGGACGTTGATTTACTGGTGTGAGAATGTGAGGATTCTGGAGGCTGGTGTGTGAAGCCTGTTTTCAGTGTGCCAGGTCCAGAGTCCTACCCTGTGACTTTGTTATCCCTACTCGGTGTCATTCTGAGGACTTACTTGACTTTTCCGTGATGGGCATAGCCTTGAAAGGGGGAGGGGGAAGTGGGGAAATGGGATCAGCAGCTGCAGTGATTTGCCAAAATGTCAGACCTGTGCAGGTGGCAAAAGTTTGCAAAGAAGTTTGAGTAGAATCAAGAGACAGAAGCTTGGAGGCATAAAGCAGAAGCGTTCATTTCCCTAAACCTATTAATATTTCTTTTTGTAATCCTAATGGTGGCCTACATACCTTCGATGCAAGAGTTTTATATGTAAAGGGTCAGAATTTCAAAGAATCTGGATTTCTTCCACATCCTAAGCACATTACAGGATATGGGAAAGCAAAGGTGCCTGCTTTCAAAGAGTAGAACAACTGGAGGGGAGGAATATAGTCCATCCTGGACTGTAATGTGGTGGGTACTGTAACAAAAGGGCAGACAGGGTGCTCCAAGAGCGTGACGGTAGGGACCTGGCCCAGTGGCATCCACAAATCAGGCAGGCAACTATTTCATGTGTGCAGTTCAGGAAAACTATGAGTAGCATATTGTTCTTTTCATCTGCCCTAAAGGCTAGTGGAGGTTATTATTCCAAACCTTACAGGAAAGCCTAGCAGGAGATAGGCTTTCAAGGTGATAGGATTGATATCCTTATGATAGGATTTCAAGGTGAAATGTAATGTCCTTTCCCAGACCATCCTGCACCCCTGCAAACCTGCCTACTTTCTAACTCCTGAAATGTTACAATTAAAGATTCACTCCTTAATCCTCTCTTAAAATGAAAATCCTTTTGGTGCTTTGTTTATCAGCTTTGAATCTTAATGTGAATGAAGTTAGCAGTATGTCTCTGAGGGAGATGGTGCTTGATAAATGGGTACCTGGAAATAGAAATAAAGTATGAGAAAGTGAGGGGAAAATAGACAAGGGGGACCCACAGATGAGAGGTGCCAGTGGCTGAAGCTAATCTGTATGTGAGGCTGTTTACAATATTGAGGACCCAGGTTACACTTGTCTTGGCTAAACCTTCCCAATCAACAGAATAACTTCTATCCTGGCTGACACCCTTCCTGGTGATAAAGCCTATGAGTTGCCCACATTCCAGATGGAAATTGTTTTACAAAGGACAGAGGGAACTAACACTGATCAAGTTCTGCAATGGGCCAGGCTCTGTTTTAGATTTGTTTTACACTCATCATCTCATTCATCCCTAGAAGAGCGATGGGGATTTACTGTCACTCCTGTTTATCAAGGAGGAGACAGACTCAAAGAGTCCAGGTGACCTGCTAGAAGTGATGGGAAGCTGGAGGTAGCACCAAGATCCAAATAAACATTTGACTTCAAAAGTCAGGCCTGGTTCCATTATTTAAAAAAATAACAAAGGAGATTAACAAAGCATGTTGGCACCTCCCTTTAGAATCGCATACTTTCCTCCTAGGATGATAGATTCTTCTCATTCCTACATATGAAATCTGTACATGGATCTTTCCTGTATATCCCCATAGGAAATAAAATTATCAAGCTTTTTTTGTTTGTATTATGAAAACATTAACTTTTATTATTTTCCAGATATGTAATATCAAATAATATTTTTCTGAATCACACACATTTTTATCTATTCTACACATAGATGCACACACACACAGAAATGCCCTCTCAGGGGCCATTTCTCCCCAGTGAAAATCACTGATCTAGGAGAAGAGAGACAGACTCATAAACAGAGAAAGTGAAGTACAAGATTGTATGGTGTTTTTATCTGTATATAGTGAAAAATCATTATGATAGGTGTTCTACTCAGAATCTGTAGATGGCATGTTGTGGAAGTAAAGAAGAGCACCTGTTACACCTCAAGAGACTCATGAAGACTTCCTGATGGAGAAGGCAAACATGATGACCATCTCCAGTTGCAGAGAAACATTAAGAAACTCCTGCACAGTTAAAGGCAGATGGTATAGCCAGGGAGAGGCAGTTCCTGATGACTGTCTTCATTCTGAAGCTGATTCCCCCAGGTCACTGGTTCTCCAAGTGTGGCCCTCAGACCAGCAGTATCAGCATCATCTGGAAACTTGTTAGAGATGCACATTCTCAGGCCCTGTCCTAATTACACTGAATCCAAACCCTAGGGATCTAACAAGCAATCCTAGATCTCAGAATCATACCAAGTCATCCTGGTGCCTACTCAAGTCTGCCAGCCCCTGGTCTAAAGCCCCAGCCAAGGATTTAAACTCTGCAAATACATAGAGGTTTCATCGCAAAGTGTTTTCTAGTCAGGCCTGCAGATGTGTCTTGCATAACATGTTATCATTGCTTGGGACGCTGAACTCCTCGAGACATGGATGCTATTTTTATTTGAATTTAGGTCTCCAATGCCTTGGGCTGGGCCTTCAGTTCCTGGGATCCATCAAGTTAGTTTAGTGCAAGAGTAAGGACATTTTGGCTGCGTGTCTATGGCATATGAGCACTGAGATTCCTCCTAATCCTTCTAGGAATTCACATCTTATTCCTGTGGTGGGAGGACAGAGCTTGTAAATATTTCCTGAAATTTTCTAAAGTGACGAAATTTATCTCCATGATGCATAGCAGCCCTAGACATTGCCCAGGTATGGAGACTGCAGCTCTTAAATACAGTAAGTGGGGAACTTCGCTGGTGGTCCAGTGGTTAAGACTCTGTGCTTCAAATGCCAGGGGTGCAGGTTTGACCTCTGGTCGGGGAACTAGGATCCCTTGTGCCCCATGGTGCTGCAAAAAAATTACTGTCAGTGGAAAAGACCCTTTTGCTGGCTACCCACCCCAACATGACCACCACAATGACTGGATATGATGATATGAATGATCCTGAAATTCCAAAAGTTTTTAAGATGAAGATAAAAGGAAGGAGATGTGATACCCAGGACCAGTTCTTGGTGTCCTCTATATTCAGGCTTCCTACTGCCCTACTCGATGAAAATGTGAACACTTGGATGGCCTGCTTGATGGCACATTTAGCCACTACCATGATGCTTTCTCCTCGGATAGTTTTCAAAATAAACAGATTACAGTGTAATTAAGGATATTTAGGGCATCTCTGTTTTGCTTGGAAGGCTGAATCTGAAGTGAGATTGTTAGGATGGTGCTTTAATGGGCAATTGGGATATGTAACTGGAGTGCCACAGGACTCTGCTTCAGAGATGCGATCATAAAAGAGTGCTTTCCCACTTGGGGCCTAACCACAATTTTCAAAAAATACCCTTTTCCTGACCTTATTCTGACCTGTTTGACTTTGCTGAATTAAAGGGTTTTTTGCAAACTGGGAAGATGTCATTCCGAAAAAGACCAGCTGTTACAGAAGGGAAACCACGGGCATGCGGCCCTTTTAATGATTGTGAATTGGAGTTTTTTCTCTTTCCTGTTCTTTTTCCCCTTCAGAGAACATCTTTCTCTTTCCACGTTCTTCCTTTCTCCACAAAACAAGTGGTAAAGCAAGGGCGGTAAAAACTAACCTCTGAGGAGTCTGAGTAAAAGGTATGGAAGAATTCTCTGTAGTATTCTCAAAACCTTTTCTAACATCTGAAATTACTTTAAAATTTAAATATATGCCCCATTTAAGTTTTTAGGTTCACGTCTTAGCCAGACCACAAAAAAATGAGTAGAATTTAGAAAAGCCAATGAGCAAGTGAAACATATCCCATCTAAAACAGTGGAACCAAAGGCATAGCCTGGGGAATGAGAACTTGGACTTCATGAGATGAACAGGGACTGGGACTGACCTGAGAGATGGTACATACTATCTAGTGGGAAATGTAAGTTTGTATAGATGAGTGGGCACAGAGTATAAGAGGTGAAAATCCTGCAGTAGAGTTGTTATTTTATGCAGAGCAACATTTTTTAAGCAGAATTATTCTACCTTTTGGTCTGTGGAAAAGGATACTGTCTTAGTCTGTTCAGGCTGCAATAACAAAATACCACAGACGGAGTAGTTTATAAATAACAGAGATTTATTTTTCTCATTTCCAGAGTCTGGGAAGTCCAAGACCAGTGCCCCAGCAATGGTCAAGTTTTAGTCAGGGTCCTCCTCTTGCTTCACAGCCATAGTTAGCACCTTCTCACTCTGTCCTCACAGGAGGAAGAGGGATTGGCAAACTTCAGAGCCTCCTTTTTGAGGACTATAATCCCCTTCATGGGGACTCCAACCTCCTGACCTACTGTCCTTCCAAAGGCCCCACCCCATAGTATCTCATTGGGCACTGGGACCATAAGGATTTGGGGAGGACACAAACATTCAACCATAGCAGATGGATTAAGTGCATTTATAGCGTAGAGAGATTTAAACATAATAAGCACTTAGAGGATTAATGTAGAGCAGTCCTTTAGAAACATGGGTCCATTTAGTCATTTGTAAACTCTGGCCAGCATGTCTGTTAACAGAGCAGGGTCTCTAAGAAACATAGTTTCTTTAAAACATATATTGATATTGCTGTGTTAGTTGCTCAGTCCTGACTCTTTGTGACTCCCGGAACTATAGCCCACCAGGCTCCTCTGTTCATGGAATTTCCCAGGCAAGAATACTGGAGTGGGTTGCCATTTCCTTCTCCAATATTAATATTAAACATGCATTAACTCAACATTGTAAATCAGCTATACTTCAATTAAATTTTTTTTAAAAACCATATATTAATTCATGCCCATTTTCTATAGTAAACCAAAACAATATAGATTTACTCTATGTAGCTCTTCAATTTTATAAAGATATTTTAGGACTTTAGGGATGAAATCAGAAACATTTAGATCCCTGTAATTTGGAGTCATGAGGAAACAGCACAGAGCAGGAAATCCTCTAAATCAGGGACTAAGCCTCGCACAAGGTTTTGATCATCATTGTGCAAGACAGAGCTGAACCCTAAAACCCACCGTTACATTTAATTGAACACTCTAATGACATCCTCTGAGAACACTGCTTTAATAACATGCTTATTTAAAGTGACAAAACCCATGTCATCATTCTTTAATTCTCAGTAGTGACACCAACATTTTCTTTTTCTCTCTTTGCCTTATCCTCTCCTATCCCTCCCATATAAACAGACGCTGTCTCTTTAAATCACACTTAATTAAGTTTTCTTTTTTCTTTTCCTGTTTTTTCCCCTATTGTCTTGTGTTGGTAGCAGGTTAATCCTGAATTTCTAATAAATACAAATGGATTAAATAAAATCATGAGTTTAAGAGTATTTTAACTTCATTGGTATAATTGTTAATATCTCCATCATCCCCTGGGATATGTAGGATTACATTAATTAAAGTGGTCTCTGTAACTGAATGCGTTAACCATAAATGTGGCTGCTGTGTCTTCCCCAGCACTCTTTAGGTATTTAATTTCCTTGCCTGCAATAGATTGTCAGAGCAGTAAACGTGAGGCAACTAATGTAAATGGTGTAATGACGGTAATTATCTGAATGGATCGATTGGAGTGTTATTGCAACGTGATATTGTGGGCAGAAGCAATATTAGACATCCCATACACACTCTGTTTTCAATTTTATTTCCTTACACATTTTTTTCCCAAGATTTTTCAAGTGAAAGTAATGTCAGCCGGCGTTGCTATTCTCTCCTTTATCTCTCCCTATCACCCTTTGTGCTGCTGCTTTACTAAATAAAACCAGCAGAGCCCAGGAAAACTAAATTTCTCCAAAGAAAGCAGTGACCTTATAAGATGGAAATTCTAGCAGTTTCTCTGTGATTCATGGTATCCAAATATTTGAACCTGAAGTCACTTTGTAGATGGGCTATAGATTGGCTAGTTTGTCCCCTTCACTCATTAACTGCTAAAGAACTGTAATCTCAAGGAGGGTTCAATGACTTGTTGAAGGTTACACAACACGGTATTGCCAGGCAAACTAGAAGGGGGTGGAATTGGCCCTCTCTCTCTTCTGGGCTGGGCAGGGAGCCGAGAGTGTGCACCAGCTGCAGGCCAAAAGGGGTTCAGTGTGACAGGCCAAAGCAGAGCGAACCCTGGAAGAAACATTAAGTCAGGAAAGTTTCCTTTTCCTTTGAGTGGGGAATGAAATGATGGAACCATCTGGGATAACCAGTACTTAAAAATCCAAACAGATGTTCAGCATGAGGGTAGAAGGTTTGGGCTGGGTCGCAGATGTCTGTCCATGATGAGAATGGAAAGACCATGGCAGGATCCCACCTGAGGGACAGGAGTGTTGGGAGAGGATTACTAAAACAGGGATTCAAACTCAGAGGGAAAAGGTCAAAGCCAAGTATTAGAATTGGAAGTTGAAGAAGAAACAGAGGTTTGAATCCTTGGACTTGAAAGATGACTAGGTCGAAACGATCTGACAGTGGCAAGAGCACCTTGAAACGGCCTGTTTCCTGTCAGTTTTCTTCGACTTTTGTGCCCCATCCTAGTTCAGTCACACCACTGGCTTTGCTTGTTACGTAACAAATGGGTGTAAGTCTAAAACTTTTCATACATCTGCCCCCCAAAATCCCAACAACATTCAAAGCACTGATAAAACCACACAGAACCCACGCCTTCTGTGTTCCAGAAAACGGAACACTTAGAACTTCAATTGCTGTACATAGAAAAATAAACGCCAAATACCCACAGCACTACCTGCAGCAAGCCTGGTGTCCCAGGGCAGGATGGTGGCACAGGGTACAAGGAAAGCACTCCCAGAACGAGATGACCTGACACCACAAGCTCAGATCTCAGTACTGGCTATCGGACAGGCCTTAAGGTGTGCACAACCTTAAGGTGACCATCTCAGCAAGGTAGTGACTCTAGGGAGAAGAGGGCAAAGAGAAGATATACTGTTTGGAGATGTGAATGTGAAGGGGAAAAGATGAGGGGAAATTTCAAGATGCTATGGAAATAGACCAGCCTCCTCCATCATCATCCGGTAAAGAGGCTAAAACAAGGGTATATAGTGCAAGGCTGGAGGAATAGTGTGTGAAAGTGATAGACTCTGATAAAGCAGGAAGAATGTACCGGAGAGCTGGTTGGGAAAAGGAATGAGGCAAGGACTGTTGATTGTTGCATGTGTAATAAGAGGCAAGGCACGGAATTGTAACTAGATGGTAGCAACAGAGGGAGCAATGAAAGGACCTGTAAGAGGTGTGTGGGTGGTATCAAAGAGATAGGAAAGGAAGCAACACTTTGCTCTTTTTAAGGTACTTTGACTTTTGGAATCATGTTCATGTTTTTCATATTCAAAAAATAACACGAAAGCAACAAGAAGATGAGAAATTAAATTTGAATGCCATCAGAAACAAATTAACTGAATTTAAAAATACATTTTCAAATTAAGAACATAACCACACTAAAGTGGGACGTGGGGGAAGAGCCAATCTATTATCTTTTCAATTCAGTCGCTCGGTCATGTCCGACTCTTTGTGACACCATGGACTGCAGCACGCCAGGCTTCCCTGTCCATCACCAACTCCCAGAGCTTGCTCAAACTCATGTTCATTGAGTAAGTGATGCCATCCAACCATCTCATCCTCTGTTGTCCCCTTCTCCTCCTGCCTTCAATCTTTCCCAGCATCGGGGTCTTTTCCAATGAATCAGTTCTTTGCATCAGGTGGCCAAAGTATTGGAGTTTCAGCTTCAACATCAGTCCTTCCAATAAATATTCAGGACTGATTTCCTTTAGGATTGACTGGTTGGATCTCCTTGCAGGCAAGGCACTCTCAAGAGTCTTCTCCAACACCACAGTTCAAGAGCATCAATTCTTTGGTGCTCAACTTTCTTTATAGTCCACCTCTCACATCCATTCATGACTACTGGAGAAGTCATAGCAAAATCCTTGATAGAGTGGGTGGGGATGGTGTTCACAGTTGGCAGCCAGAGGGAAAATATCAGTCAGTAGATTGAGAACAAGCCAGGAAGGCAAAGGGAAGTGAGTAAGAAAATTTTAGCAGAATGGAAGGAGACAGAGCCACGAGCATGAGCCAACTTAAAAAATATGATTTGATGATAATGGAGAGGTGAAGGCAAAGAGTTGGACATGACTGAGCGACTGAACTGAACAGAACTGAACCTTAACCAAGTGATCAAAGTTAACATATCCAAATACGGGACAGATAGACATACAGGAGCCTGATATGATGCACTAAGAAGGATGCAGTATCATTTCTGTTCCGTTATTGCCAAGTTTGCAGAAGGAAACTTGAAAGAAACCTAAATTAAGTGACATTCCACAATGTAATTGTCTGTTACTATTTAAAAAAAAAAAAAATAGAAGGAAGAAATCATGAAAGACAACTCTTCCAGATTACATGCTCTTGGATGAATGCTAAACACATGCAATGCCTGATCCTGGATATGATTCTGGGTTGGAAAAAGTTTGCCCTAATGACATTATTGGGACAATGGATGAATGGAATAAGGACTATAGAAGAGACTGGGTGCTGTATTAATCAACATTGTATTTCCTGATTTTGAAAACTATACTCTGATTGTCTTCATTATTGGAAAATATATACAGAAGTAGTTAGGGATAAAGAATTGCAGGAAGAAAAAAATGAAAGAGAAGAAAATAATACAGAAAATCTGGCAAAATTGTTGAATCTGAGGAAAGGGTATATGGCAGTTCATCATACTGTTCTTGAACATTTACTGTTCTTGAACATCATCTGCAAGTTTGAAATTACTTCCAAATAAGAAGTTTTTTAAAGCCTGGTGGAAAGAATCTAAATAGAAAATGTGGATCTATGTACGAACACCTCCTAAAAATCATACCACAGTTTTGAAAAAAATGATTTTGAGATCTGTATCCCCATTTCTAAATGTCAGGGAGGGCTGTCCTGAAGGGGAGAGAAGCAAGGTTGCCTTAGGGGATTGAGACAGTGGTTATGGCAGCCGTGGGACAGGTTAACTTACACAGTTTAGGACTCAGGCCAAGGTCAGCAGTGGCGAGAGTGAACCCGGGTCACCAGAGGCAGAAGGCAGTTCTCTTGCCACCACTCTATGTTTCACTGAGTGTTTCTGTTCCTTTGTTATTTTGCTAGTAACCTGGTAACCATATTCAACCTAGGATCCTACAGTACCTTATTTAGCATTCAGGTACCTACAAGGCTCTGAGGAGCAGAAAAGCAGTACTTTTAAGAAGGCAAGTGGAGAGGGGAGGGACTCAAGCATGGTTCAGTTCTTGAGTTGCTCATTGTAGCCTCATGTTCAAAAGTCATTGATTAACCAGGAAAACAACATGTTTAGTCTGCCTTTGGAATTATACTTTCATGACTTTACCTGAGAGTCTCTTCTGTGACCTAAACAAATACCAGGTTATGAATTTATGACAGGTCTTAATGAAGTAGATTAAGGCATTTCTTCCATTTACATTTTCATAGAATGAAATAAACATTGTAATCTTTTTTACAGAACACTTTCACATCAGGCCATGATTTGATTTTCTGCCTGTTCAGAATACCAAGTTTTGCATTTCTTTAAGCCCTAATGCCTTTTTGTGAGAGATAAGACAGAAGTCATCCCTGAGAGATTTATAATAGTACTTAGAGCAAACTCGTCAAAGATTCTTCTACAAGATTGTTTTGGATCCTGAGGAGATATATTTAGTAACTGTATTGAAGAAGTTGTCACATAACACAACATTTCATTGATTTATTTGTATTATTTTTGTGTCTTCACTGCAGGCAGAGAATTCAGCATTGGCTTTGGAAAATGAAAATCAAAGGGAACAGTATGAGAGATGTCTTGATGAGGTAAGGGGAACAGAGAGGTTCTGGATAAGAGGTTGGACTATTTAGGATTCCTTGGTCAGATCTTAATATATGTCTCTTACCAGTCCTGAACAAACATTAGCATTTAGTCCTTGAAAGGGAGGTTGTAAACAAGGAATATGGATAAGGAATGTCAGTCTGTCCCCTCCCCCTCCCTCCCTGTATCCTTATACAGGCGTCTACAAATTCCTTTTGGTTATTGTTTAATATTCTCGGGGCATAGGTTGTGAGATGCTTCACTGTATGATAAATTCCTCCTGTCCAGTAAGTGTGATCCCAGCCTGTGAATGAGAAAAGCTGCCTCGGGGCACACTGCATCGTCTCCAATTGGATGCCATTTCTGAATAAAAGCAAAATCCTTGATAGAGTGGGTGGGGATGGTGTTCACAGTTGGCAGCCAGAGGGAAAATATCAGTCAGTAGGTTGAGAACAAGCCAAGAAGGCAAAGGGAAGTAAGAAAATTTGAGCAGAATGGAAGGAGACAGAGCCACGAGCATGAGCCAACTTAAGAAATATGATTTGATGATAATGGAGAGGTGAAGGCAAAGATGGCAGGTGTCTCAGATTCCTGAGAGGGGAAGGAAAATTGGAAAGTGGGCAGGCCCTCATTCTCTTCTCAGTCATCCCCTCACTCCTGGCAGGGAGTGCACCATCCATCCTTCCTGTGTCACCTTGCCAGGGCTTGCCAGTGACCTCCCTGACCAGCTCTCGTCTGGGGTTGGTTGGCAATTGAAGTTATTCATTTAATGGGATGACTCTTCCAGTCATCTGCCCAATACCCTAAAACTTGCACATATCCTTCTAGAAGATTCAGTTTAATAGTTGTTATGATAGAGCTGACAGAGATTTCAAGAAAATTAGAAAAATTATGTTCAGTCACGTTCCACTTCTGAGCAATGGAAACTGGAAGTATATCTTCAGTCTTTTCCTCCTCACTATCAATTGGGAAACTTTTTCCAACAAATACTCTTGAATTTCCTTCCCCCTTCTCTACCCCGTCCATGAAGGTGATGGAATAAATGACAAAGAACACAATTTAAAAGCCCAGTTGTGGCATAGTCACCTCTGCCATATACTTCTCTTCTCCCTCGAAATTAGAAATGGTGTTTCCTCACAGAGTTCCACATGTGCTTGATATTTTCCTACACCAGTGGTTCTTGTAGTGTGATCCCTGAACTGGCAACATCAGCCTCGTCTGGGAACTTGTTAGAAATGCAAATTTTTTTTTTTTTCATTTAACCTTTAAAATTTATTTTGGCTGTGCTGGGTTTTTGTTGCAGCATGTAGGCTTTCTCTAGCTGCAGCTCTGAGGCTTCTTTCTTGTTGTAGCACAAGGGCTTCTCTTATTCTAGGGTATGAACTCTAAGGGAAGCCCCAGAAACACAAATTCTTAAGCCCCAGCCATAGAGAATAAGAGATTCTGGGAGTGGAGGTGGGCCTGGCTATGATCTCTGTATCAGCAAGATCTCCAGACGATCCTGCTGAACCCTGCAAACCAAGAGCCATTATCCTCATAACACACACCACTTTGCTTCACAGTCACTTGTCGAAGAACCTTCAAACAATCCCTAGAAAGTTGTTTAGTTATTTAATATTTTAATTGTCTCATAGCTCCAGCCATATGGGGCTTTCCTGGTGGCTCAGATGATAAAAAATCTACCTGCATTGCAGGAGACCCAGGTTCGATCCCTGAGTAGGGAAGATCCCCTGAAGAAGGGCATGGCAATCCACTCTAGTATTCTTGCCTGGGAATCCCACAGACAGAGGAGCCTACTGGGCTACAGTCCACAGGATCACAAAGAGTCAAACACAGCTGAGTGACCAACACTTTTCCAGCTATATGTATTAGTTACTCAAACAAAATGGTGTTTGCAGTCCCTTTGCCCTGTCAAGACTTGAAAGGACTCAGAGTCATCTTTACAATGTCCAGAGTTAAAAGAATCACTCAAATCAGTTGACATAAAAGCAGGAGTGATGACTCATGTCTAGTGAGGCCAGTTCAGCCCCTCTCACCTCTGTTCCCCAGGCTGTTGGTCCAATCAAAGTTGAGGGCAAGAAATTCCAAATAGATCCAAGGATATTTAAAGGAACAAATACTGCCCTTGGGTCATATGTATTGATCAGCAAAGTACTACCTTAACCTCCTGCACAGGAATTTCCAATTAGAATCCCTATTCAGAAGTCAAATTTATGTGAATCATACCACATAAACTTAATTTGTCACAGTTTCCCCATAAATCATCCTTCCTCATCAGTCAAAAAACTCCCAGCATTTATTTATGGAAACTCAGGGTCTGTTTTCTATATGTCCCCTATGCCTACATCCCAAAGGTTTCATTAGAATGTGACTGGCACAACCGAAGTTTTCACCCACAGAATCATTTAGTATAAAGTTTCCACTGAAGACAGAATTTTCAGAGGGAGAATTTCTCCCTTCTTAATTGCAGAAATTAACTGTTGCCAAAGAGGTGATTTGTAACAAAGAACCACCTCTGAGCACTACAAATGTTTTGTATTCATGAATCCTGGACCCTGATTACACATGCCAGTTGTTTTGTAACTAATTGCACGAGGGGAGACAATCCATTTCTATGCATTGCAAGAGAACACTCTCAAAGGGGTAGTTGAATGTAGTAATAATGCCAACTGGAAATTCTTTTCCAGGCTTTTTGTACTAATTAAACAAACTAACAAGGTAAGGCCTCATGCTAAGTTATTTCCTTGCTGGTGGGTTTCATAAAATATACACAGGTGGATGAAATGTAAATTTGAAGTGCTTCTCAGTCCCTTTTGCACTGATTGTTATTTTTTGAGAAATGAAGAACATATTGAGGATTTGGGGAAAGTACTTGGGGGTCAGAGATTCCCTCTGATTCCCTAAAAAAAGGGTGTGTTTATTCAGAAGGAACAGACATGCATCCATAGATACACACACACACACACACACAAATACATGCACACACTGTGTCACTTACCATCACCTCTCCTGCCACCCAAACCCTCATCTCCTCACCTTGCAATACAAAAGCAAAACCAAGGACCGCTCCTGATTGTGAGGGAAGAGACTAGAGGTTTTCATGTTTGCATCTAGCTTCTGTGTCCAGCTGTTGAACAGTTCACTGGCAAGCAGTGAAGTGTTTATTCTCAGTATCTCCTTGGCCAGTTCCTTTAAGACCAGTTTATTCCCAAGTAGAGAAGTGTAATGACACATACAACTTCCTCAAACTAATGTCTTACATTTGGATAGATTCAGCTGTGCCCTCCAAACCTTTGTAAGATGTGAACCTTGCCCAGGCTCTGGGATCTCAGGGTGCCCCAGCCTAGCAGGATAAGTGAGGGAGATGGTTAATCCCAGAGGAAGGAGGTGAGGGAAACTCACAGAGGAAATGGGCCGCACTGGGGACTTGGAGAACAGACAGCACAGTCACCAAAGGTCAGGAGGAATGGTGGGCAGGAGGTAAAGAGGGCAACACTGAAAGGACATCTTTAGTGAAAGAGCTGGAGCAGATGAAGTCAGATCTAGAAAGGTGAGTGATTCTCACTCTTACCAGCACATTGGACTCACTGCAGAGCTTTGAAAGAACAGCTGGCTGTCCCCAGAGATTCTGACCTGATTCTGCTCTAGATCAGAGCCTGAGTATTAGAATTTTTTAAAGCACTCCAGGGGTTTATAATATTCAGCCAAGATTAAGAACCACTACCCTTACGTCTCTGAATGTGTGTTTTAGAGAGCATTTTCAGAAGGCATCTGTAAGATGAAAGCTCCACCAAACTGGGTATGATGATAGAAGAGCCAGGTGAACCCATGCAGAAATTTAAAGTTATTTCCAATTTCCTAACAGTGTCTGAGCAAAAAATAAACCCCAGCCCAGTGTTTCTCAAATTGTTTCTCCAGACCCCTCTGCATCACTATGAGGTGTCTTAATTGTTAAAAATTTGACTCTTAGACTTCACTCAACTACTCTTAAACAGAATGAGGGGTGAGAGAACTGTCAATTTGAAGAAGCTTCCCAGGTGAAGCCACCGAACACAGAAGTTGGAGAACCTGCCTCCCCAATCAGGCCATTAGAGTTAGACCAGAGTTCATACCAGGTTACCAGAGTATTTGAGTTCTTCTTTGACTTTTCCACACTCTACACTTCAGATCACAAGGACAGGGAAAACCAGACCTATGAGTGTGGTTCAAGAAAAAAAAAAAAAAAAAAAGCAGCAGAATTTCTTTTAAAGCAAGACTAACTAAAGGCAGAAGTAGATTAAGAACAGTTTTTACTTTTCTTTCTTATTCCTATGGGATATGCCAAGACTGGATTGCTGAATCATCTACCACATGTGGGACCTAAGTCATCTTTAAAATCAATGTCTTGACAAACGTAGATGGCACATGATGTTGCTTATGGCTCTCACATGCTTCAAATGTCCATTTCATGTCCATTTCATGAACGGATCATTCTTGTGCCTGCTCTAGACTCTAACCACCATTAGCAGTACTTTTGTTCTCGTTAACAATATTTTTCCAATATTCAGCACAATCCTTAGCCCAGACTAGGTCACTCAAGGCATATTTATTGAATAACTAAATGAACGAATGGAGATTATGAGCAGCAAATTAATTTCCAAATTAGTTTTTGCTGGAATTCCACATACATATTTAGTTGAATTTCTCCCACTCCCAGGATCTTACAGGGTTTCTTTTTACAGAATAAATAAATAATGTAGATGCTTAGTGATTTTTATTTATACATGTATTTTACACACAAATACACACACACAGACTTCATCCCTTTACAAATGAAAGGGCTTCTTCTCAAACCATCCTTCCTTAAATGCTTACCTGAAAATGTGTTTTACTTCCTGAAGTTTGAGTGACCAGATTCAGATTTAACATTTTTGTCAGGTATTTTTCATCAGGTACTGTCCAAGGTGGTTTCTCTGATGATGTCTGTCATCTCATACTTTTTTCACAACAACTTCAGAGGCCGACGGTTCCCCTGCATTACAGATGAGAAAAATTAGGTTGCTCTCCCACCCCTGTGCATATCAGTGATTGGTCAACACAGGACCATATTGGAACCCGGGTTTTTCTTGTGATTCTCCACCGGTGCTCCTCGTACTTGCCCCCAGCTGTCTTCCTACAATAAACCAAGGTCAAAAGTAGAGAAAACTTCTCCAAAGCACAATTTCTAAAATGTGTGCTTTTGTGACCAGTTTTTTAATTACCTGGCTGACAAGGTAGTGGCTTTGCATGTAAAGCACATAAAAGGATGAAAGCAGGGCAACCAGGCAGGAGGATAAGACTTTAAGCACAGTGTCCACTGAGTTCCTCCCTCGCCCACCTTCGACCCCATCTCCAATTGTCTTCTGGATGTGGTGAGAATTGGCTCCCTCTGGAATGAACTCCCCGATATGGCTTCTCATTCAGCCTCAGGGGCTGTTGTGCAATAAAATAACAGACAAATCTGCATCCTCTATTCTCCTCCCTCTGCCCACCCACTTTGAGATCCCTCCACACCTGAGAGGGAAGAACAAAGAGGCATGTGGGTCAAAGATGAGCCAGGTGTCAGAGGAGCTGGCTTGTCTGAGAGAATTCTTACGGAGAGGAAAGAAGAGATGTACCACAGTGCCCGCCCACCCCTGTTCCTCTCCTAGATGCAAAGGGGGCGCTTTCCACAAAGAGCCTAAGCGAAATGGTCAAACAAGCCAGGGGCTTAGGGACCATCAGCTTTGCTCAGTGTGTCTCGGGTTCCTGTGACCCAGCCCAGCTGCTCGTTTCTTTTTCTTTCTTTGGAGAGGAAAGCTGTCAGCTGACATTGGAAGGTATTTGTTCTCATTAGCTGGGCCTGCCAGGGTGTGATTATTTGCAACCCAAGTGCTGAGGGCAGGATGCGATGATGAAGGCAGGGGCCCATTTCCAGGGATCATCTTGTGAGACTATGAGAGGTTGCAGGCACAAGCTCCGAACAGTTGTTCTGTGCATGCATCTGAGAAGCCTAGCTGTTAAAAGTCCTAACAAAACCCAAGAAACTATCCTTATAGACAGTACCAAGGAAAGCATTTGTATCACTTGCCTGCTTTTCTGCAAAGAACCTGTGAGCCCTTCCGGGTAATAGAACCCCGTGTCAGTAGGTAAAGAAATAATGCATTTGTGTATCTTTGTTCAATTTTCGGGTAGAGCAAACAATTGTCCAAAATATATGCCAAAAGTAACTGTATCAGAAATAGAGTCTGTAAGCCTATAGGGCAAACATACTTGGATTGCAAAGATATAACATATTTACTCCTGCAGGCTTTTACAGATAAGATACTCGTTTATGACTCCTGTTAAATCATGTAGAGAGCTATTTTATGTGACCACCATTCCACAGACTGGTTTAAGTGAGGGGCCAGTTCTGAGGAAGAAAAGAAAATATTGATATTAGGCAGTTTTATGAGAATGTAAATCAAATCCAAAGGTTGCTATACAAAAGAATTAAATTATTTATGGTATAAATTAAGTTTGGTACATTGCTTCTGACTTAAGCAGCATGAATAGTTCTTCTGTTTTTTGTGTGTTTTTTTAATTTGCAAGAATAAAATAGATGGTATGTAGTTTGACTTTAAATTCTCATGAATTTGAATGAACATTTAAAAACTGAAAGGTTTTCAAGATTATGCTATTGGTCAATTTGTGTGGGCTGAGTAACATTTGTCACCATTGTGATTGTGTATAAATAAAGTGATAAAAGAAAAACAGCACAAGTTACAGAAAATGACTTATTTTAGTCTACAGTAATCCTTAGATATCTTCTTTAACTTAGACTGGACTAAAAGAAATACCTAATAATACTTTTTCTTCAAAACTATAGTTAGTTTCAGTAAAAAGCCTTTCTTTTAAACTTAATGTCAGCAATGTAAATTTGAAAAGGATTCTGATAGGAAAAGAATTCCCTCTTGTATATATCAATTATATAGGTAATCTGATTTTAGTCATTTACTACTTGTAGTGCAAATGTCTGCTAACCACAAATAGATGACAGCCTCTATTATAATTTTCAGTGAGGCTTACTGGTAGCCAGCTGTCATTAAGGATATGCTATTTTGTCAATATTGAGTCAAGAAGCAAATTCCATGAAAACATTTTTACCGTAATCTATTCCAGTATACTAAAAAGAGAAATGAGCATACACAATTTAGTATCAACAAAAATTTAATTTGTTATCAAGAGAAAGAGAAGATAGAAGTGTGGTCTTTAGTCTTTGGTTGAATATGAGAATTAGCAAGATGATTACAAGTTTATCACACTTATAACTGTGTTCTTGCCTAACTCTTACCAGCTATGCTCCTTTTGAAACCAAGAAACACATCCCAGTCATAGATACTGTGCAAATTTATATTGGATAAGTGAAGGAAGAAATGAATGAACTGAAATATTTAGGATATTTAAATAGCCTGACTTGGTCTTTAATGTTGTCAGTTTCTATTATTACACTAAATGTTTACCATATGTGTATGTACTGACTAAAAAACTTCATATAATTCACCTATCTACCATAATTTTATCAATAGTAGCCATATGGATATATAACTTTAAGATTGTGGTGAAGTTTAATAAGTGACTCTCTGGAGTGTTTTTGAAATCTGCAGGTGAAAAAGAAATCTTAGTATAAATACATGTAGAAAGATGAATAGTTTTCAGAGAAAATGCCAGATCCTTGAAATATGAGAAATGTGTTACTGATTTTTCACATGGCCTTTAACTGGAATTGTGCCACATGCTCACTCCTAAGCCAGTCACTGAAAGGGAATGAAATTACCAACACCAATTCACCATTCACCTCCTAGGGCCAAGAGGGGTCCAGCTTTTCCTACTGTCCCAAACTGCCCGATACCTGAAGAAAATTAGGGTTCTAGTAATAAGTGACAATTTTATTTAGTTGTATATTAGAAGAAACTCAACATAACAGTGGATATTTTGTTTCTATCTCATATGCAAGTTCAGAAATAGAAAGTGCAGCTCCATACATCATCAGGACAAGGCTCATTCTATTTTTCTGCACCCAACTACTTAATATGTGACTTTCATTTTCAAGATGGCTGCCAAAGCTCTAGCCATCACTTTCATATCCCAGCAGGGAAATAAAGAATAAGGATGGGCCCTCTTTTTTTTAGGAGACTGCCTATCCATCAGTCCAAGAAAATGGACCATCTGGAACTCATTGGGCCAGAATTTTGTCACACAGTGACAAGGCAGGTTGGGAAATGCATTTGTGTGTATCCAGGCAAAAAAAATCAGGGGATGTAAGGGAAAATAAAGAATAGAGTAAGCAACTTTCAGACTCTCTTATAGGTAGTAATGACAGAGGATAATATAAACGAAGATGTGGAGGAGGAAAGCAAAGCCTATATAGGAATGAAGGAGTTGCCCCTATTCTGCACTTTCCACCTACCTCTATTGCAAGTAATTCCAGGCAATGAAATAGTCACACAGCAAAAGAACGGGAAGGAGAGGCAAAGGGCATTGTAAATCAGCAGTGTAAAACTGTGTACAGATAATTAGGATCATGTTTTGCACTATATCATTTTTTAGCCTTCTTAAAGTACTTTACATATGAAAGGATATTATTTTTCCAAATATGGAAATGTGAGAGTCAAGGTATGAATGATCTTTCCAGCCTAACCATCTTAATTAGCAACAAGGTCACCTTTGGAAAATGCAAAATATTACCTAGAAGGATAGGCTTATTATGAAAAGAATCAAATCCTGTAGAAGTAGAGGAAAGAGCCAGACGAGGAGCTCATTAGCTTTGGGAAACTTATTGGTAAATTAGAGTCTGTGCGTATAGGGTCTCATTATTATAATCAGCAACTCTTTTCTTTATTTTTTAAAGGTAGCCAACCAGGTTGTGCAAGCCCTGCTCACTCAAAAGGTAGGTCACTTTCTGGCTTTATTATTTTCATAGCACTTACGTGAATAGATTGGAACTCACATTGTCAGACTAAAGGAAACTATGATTGATAGCTGCAATACTTTTTCATTTATTCAGTTAGGTTAAAATTGTATGCGTTTTAGATGGCATATGAACATCAATGACCAATAGATTCATAAAATTTAAACTCTTGGGGAAGTAATAGAAAGCTTTTTGAAGATGAAAGATTTCCATGGGCCTACCTAGATGAGTAGCAAACCTATCATTTTTATTTAGTAAATGTAAACATTAAATAAGTTGATGGATTCCTCTGGCCTCTATAAAATGAATAGCCTCTGATGGACAGCATTAACAGAGGCCTAAAATTCAGCAAGAGATCTTTGAGGTTAGGAAGGTTATTTAACTTCTCTGGACCTTAATTCCTCTTCTGTAAAATAGAGATAGCAGTGTCCACCTCCCAGAATTGCTATGGTTACTCTATGAAAAGGAAGAGCTGTTCCCACAAAAACAGCTCTGTGGTAAAGATAAAGCAAATGGTGGTGCTAAATACTTGAAAGTTGCTGAGAGTAGATCGTAAGCTTTCTCTCCACAATTTTTTTTTTTTTAAGAGAGTTAACTATGTGTAATGATGGATGTGTTAATTATTTTGCTCTTGGTAATCATTCTACCATGTAATGTATATCAAATTATCACATCTTACACTTTAAGTATATACAATTATATATGTGAATTTCTCCTCAATAAAGTTAGGGGAAAAACAATTGTTAGTCTCTGAGCATGAAATTTTTATACCTTCTCCTTTGTTGTCATCTTATTCTGCTTTCAGATCATGTTATTGGGGCAGAATGGGTAAATGCAGGTAGTTTGCCCAAACTTAGCTAGTTTGGTGAATTTTATTGAACATTTCGCATCTCTTTCCATGATCTATCTGAGAGGCTGAATTCTAGTTCCTTCTTATTTTGTTTATTCTGAGTTACTGCTGTATGAGATAGAGATATCCTCAAAAGAAAATGTGGGAACATGTGACTTGTTCAGGCAGATGTGACTTAGGAGAGCAAAATTACTTATGGCATTTAAATGTTTTTAGTTGAGAACAATTTTAGGGTTTGGCTACTTCTCATGAATGTACTTAAATAATTATTTTAAATGCATGCTGTAAAGGCATTGTGATAACAGTTTTGCTAGACTTTCTCCCCCGACTACTTCTGTCAAAATATCATGCTTCCTGGTATAAATGATTTTAACTGGTTCAGATTTTACATTAACATTACATGAAGAGAGAGATTTGAGCACATTTATTAGGTTAGAGGTAGATTCAATTGTGAATAACAAAAATCCAAAATAATGGTGGCTTAAATCAGGTAACATAAAATTAAATCAGTTGTTTACTCCTCAGATCTAAATCTGCAGGTGGGGAGTACGTAGCCAGCATGATGTCTTTGCTGCATAAAGTTCGTAGGGTCACTGGCATCATGGTTTCTATCTTGTTATTCTGTGGGATGTGGCCTCCATTTCCACAGTTACCTCATGGCCCAAAATGGCTGCTCTACCTCCAGTCATCACATTAATATTTTAGCCATCAGGAGGAAATGAAAGCCAAAGAAAAGGAAGAGGATAAAAGACACACACCGGCTATCTTTTAAGAGAGCCTTCTAAAAGTTTACATACCTCCCTGTTTACAAACCTTAATTATGCAACCACACCCGAGGAAGCCAGTGATGGAATCTTTCTTCTGGGTATGTGCCCAGTTGAAAAGTGATTGTCACCTGGTTGCAGAAGGGGAGAAACATATGTTGAAGGACAAATCATGATTTCTGTCACAGCATATTTGAATACTTTTTCTCTTTCAAAGGCTTTAATTTCTCAGTTGCTTTTCCTCCTGTTCCTCCTCACTTAATTACAGATGTAAGGAATGCCAGGGTGCACTGCTGCAGCTCCATGTGTAACTGTTGAAAGACTTCTCATGCCTTTCTTTTTTAATGGTGCTTCAGAAAAGAGACAAGAAAACCATCTGGCACAATATATAGGAAAATGGGACCTTTCAGGTCAGCCACAAAAAAGTCGCTACACAAATTCAAGTAATAACTAGTAAACAGATAAATCTACCTTGGTACAGTTAAGCAGTAAGACACAAAAAGATGTGCTGCTGTGAGATAGCATACCTCAGGGACGCTGTGAGCAGGAAAAGATGCCAGAGCTTTCAGAGAGTCCAGAAGAATCATGTTCTGCAGAAACGTGCGCCTCCCAGTTTTTATAGAGACTGTAAAATTGCTACAAAAAGACTAAAATTTCTTTTTAATTAAGAGCACAATATGGGAAATAAGATGTACTCCAAAAGCAGATGAGAAACCAAAGAGTGATGTAGCTGATACAGAGTGAAAAACAGAAATCTTGAGTGAATTATCTAAGTCACACACACATACACACACACAAATCCTTGAGGTGAAATTATAGTCATAACCATACAGTTATGGAATATATCATTTGTTGTGACACAAAGGCAAATC
The DNA here is from genome assembly GCF_027580195.1 of Bos mutus. Taxonomy (NCBI): domain Eukaryota; kingdom Metazoa; phylum Chordata; class Mammalia; order Artiodactyla; family Bovidae; genus Bos; species Bos mutus. Next base: position 71,188,417 of record NC_091618.1, on the reverse strand, counting down.
TCCCATGACTTCTGTTCCTCCCTCAGCAACCAAAAAAGTATTTTGCTGGCATACTGTGCATTGGCCCTGATAAGTATCTTGAAGTCACAGAGTATATTTCCTTTCTAAGTACTGATAGGAAAAAAAATTATTTCTATAAATTTAGCAGTTTCTGTTAAATGTATTGATATATATCATGTCCTAGTAAAGTAATTCAGTTTATCTCAAAAATCTACAGGTTTTCTTAAGAGAGCTGACTGTTCCTCCTTTAGATCAATAATGTTAAAGTGACAATATTTAACACAGCTCAATTCCAATTATGGCTCCAAATCATAGGTACAAGCCTGTAAGTGCAATCAGTAATCTGAGCCAAACTCATATTTTTGTCTGAAATATATTTTGTCTTCATTAAGACAATTATACACACTGAAAATTTAACTCTTCTATGTTCTTTTTTTAATTTTTTATTTTTTGCCACTAACACAAAGTTGGAAGAAAGGCATTTTTCCCTCTAGTTATTTTACAGTATATCAACAACCTCGGTCTTATCTTCATGTTCTTTAAAATAACCAAATATTAATGGTATGTTTTAAATTTTCCAATAAGAATTAAGACTCTTACATGGTGAAATCTAGCAAAATAGCCATCCAGATAGAAGCACAACACAATTTTGGAGCTTTAAACTAAAAGAACTCCCAACTCCTCTGTATTTCCCTTGTAGAAAGAGCAGTTGGGCCATCTGGGTCCACCTTTCTAGCAATGATGTGTGTAGGATCTGGTTTCCTTAGAGTCTGTTTATATTTACTGCGCACTTACAAGGAATCAGACTCCACGTCTAGCACTTTAAATGCACAAAATCATTTGGTTTTCACCACAGTCTTGTGAGTAGGATGATGACGATAATTTCCCCATGGTTCCAGTTGCTACAAGTGGCAAAGCCCACATGTTAACCTGGGGTTATTGCATTCATACTCCATGCCTTTATCCTTTGCACCATTCAGCCTCCACAATCCCTTTCAGTCACTTCATGTTTTCCCCACTGTAGTTCAGCAAGCAGGGAAACACTGTGAAATTCAACAGATGGGTTGAAATCCAATCATTAGTCACATACGATTGCAAGAAATAAAGGGGCAACGTCACAGGTGGATTTCTTAAAACTTTTGGAAGCATTGCCAGCCCTTGCTAGCAAGGACATCCAGGATCTGACTTGCTTGGAGTCAAAAATGACTGTAAATTTGGAGCTCTTTCCAAATCGAGCTTTCTCAGAATCAGTCTTATTTTTGGATGATAGAATTTCCCAACTGCCAGGGACCTTAGTGAACATTTAATCTTGAGCTTGTCAACTAGCTTTGATAATAGGCTCAATTTACTGTAATTACATAAACTGTTTAGCCATCACTCAGATTAAAAATGTTTTAATCCGAATGCCTTTCGGATGAAGGCTTCCAGTATTCGGTTTGCCACAAGACTCAGCACTTCCCATTGATTAGAACTGGCCTGATGCTGTGATACAATTATGTTACCTGTCTCACTGTTTTATGTGTTTGATGTTGAGGCCCTTGGTTGGTCTGAGATGTGAACAATCTTTTACAGCAATGGCTTTTTTTTTTTTTAGCTGAAGTATTAGCATTCTTAGAAGAGATAGGGATATGAGTGACAGACACTGAAAAGGATTGTGACAAGGAGCGGCTGGTGGATGTGGTGTCCAGTAAGTCTCAGGGAAGGATTGAGGTGGCGGCCCTTGACAAGCCATCTCATAAAGCAGCTGAGGCATCCCTTGTGTTGAAAGCCTGATTTTGTGCAGTAACTCCATTTACAGATGAGGAAACTTGAGGCATAACCAGAGTAAGTAACTTCCTCAAGACTGTGTGGGTAATAAGGACCAGAGTCCAGGCCCCTTAACTCTCAATCCAGTGTATTCCCATAATACATACTACCTCTGAAATAGTTATACCAATATAGTAGCATTTTACATGATAAAATAAAATTTTAATAGTTTTGAACAATAATCTAGTGGTAATATCAGTATACATCAAGCTTCTAAGCAACCAACATTTTCCTAACTTTCCTTTAGCCTGGAGCTGGTAATGGTTTTGCTCTAAGTGCATAAAGTAACCATACTCCATAGCTACTACATAGCAGTGAATCCAGAATCTCGTTCAGCCCCAAGCACAGAGGAAACTTGTTAGAAGTGCTGTGTGTGGGTCCTCCAGGGAAGTTGTGGCTTGGGATCATTAAGGTACACAGGACCGTTTTAGACCAGTATACCACATTGCTCAGTATATTTTCCCCACATATCTAGCTGTAATGTCTTACTTTGTTTTCAGTTGAGAGTGGCATGCAGATTACGAATAAAACCGGCTATTTCCTTGAACCCAAAGACCACTGTACTTGCTTACATGAGACGGAATGTAGTCAAATCTTTGGCATTGTTTACTTCTTTTTTTTTTTAATTTTATTTTATTTTTAAGATTTACATAATTGTATTAGTTTTGCCAAATATCAAAATGAATCTGCCACAGGTATACATGTGTTCCCCATCCTGAATCCTCCTCCCTCCTCCCTCCCCATACCATCTCTCTGGGTCGTCCCAGTGCACTAGCCCCAAGCATCCAGTATCGTGCATCGAACCTGGACTGGCCTTGATAGGAATTATACAACACATTCCTTTTTTTTTTTTTTGCTTCAAAAGACACAACCCTATATTTTATTTTTAGTGAGTCCTTCTCTTGAGACCTGAGAGGTACTAGGGAGTCAGAGAAAAAGAAGGGTTGTGCGTGAGGGCAGATGGTCCAGCCCTTATGGGGAGCCATGATCTCAGAGGCTGGCATCTAAACAGAAAAATTCTTTAGTTTCTAATGCCTTTCCTGGGAGGCATAGTGTAGTTCCTGTCTCTGTAACCGACAGAGTCAGCATTAATGGTCCTTTCACCCAGCCTCAAGATGTCCTACGTGCCTTTATGGCAGTGGGTTCTCACTATGAGCCCAGAGGAAGAAAAGACAGCCAGCTGACACTCTCTGCCCAGGTCTCACTGTAGTCATCAGAAAAATTGTTGTTTTTCTCTCTCTCTTTCCATCTTTCCAGTCTGGTTGACTTATGTGTGTGCGCACGGGCACCCACATGGTTTTGATTACAGTTTCTTGGAGTGAGAGCTGTCTGGCATCATTTACCATCCACAGCTTGAGTGAAGAAAGGAAGAATGTTAGAACAACACAGAATATTCTTTAATATCTACAAACTTTCTCTGCAGCTCATGTCTATTGGTCAGTGATGATAAGACCTGCATCACATTCCTAAAGCCCTTTGTTTTCCCCTCTTCTGTGTACTGATCTAGATAAGCCAAGAGTGATAAATGGTTCTCAAGGTTAATAAATTGTGTTCCTGCTAATGAACTTTTACTGCCTTAAGTAATAGTAATGGCCATGGAAATTTGGGCACTGGTACAAAAACTCGTTATAGAATATATTGATTTTTTCCCCTTTTTTTTTTTTTTTTTAAACTCATCTGAAGAGATCTTTTCAAGTTATTTTCAGTTTTGCTGCTAAAAACAGTTGCTGGTATTCCTTACAAGTCTCCTTTCTCCTTGCAAATCCACACTCATATGCTTCTGTCTCCACCCCTCCCCCTGCAAGTGAGAATGATTGTGTTTTCCCACCCAATAGGTACTATTAATATTTATTTACCTCACAGTCAAGTTTTATTAATTGCTTAATTAGCAGTAGTGAAAACAATTAGTGTTTGGGAGCAGGGAGTGTTATATACATGTTAAGAGCAAAAATTAGCATAAGTGAAACACAGAGGTTGAATTCTAAATAAAGACAACAAATCTAGCCTTTTAATTTGAGCAGTGCCTAGGCCTCCAAAAGAGCCTCTGCCAAGTGGCATGCATGTTTATGGGTGTTCACACCCACTGCCCCTAATTTATAGACACTGCCTTCCTAGAGCTTATACCTGGGTGCCTTGCTCTGACATGATGTTCCTTTGCTTTGCTCTTCATTAGTAGGCAGCAATCAGTTGAAAACATCCTAAGCATAGGCTTCCTATTTACCTAAAAATGTGAGGGGAGTATAAGCTGCGCATTGAGCTATTATGCCATGCCCTGTCTCTTTGCCTTCTGTAAATGAATTGGATAAGCCTGGAAATGATGATGGACCTCAGGTAAAGCCTTGGAAGATGCTAATAGATCTCTCTCTAGCTGCACACTCAGGTTGCCACATGGTTATGTATGGCACACACCTACTAATCTCTATGACTCTGGGGAGCAGAGCTGTGGGCTGGCACTTTGTCTTGCTTGCAGAGCCTTAAGTAAGATCTTAGCTGCCCAACCTGCAGTTGCCCCACATTAGAATATATAGATGGATAAACTAGTAGTATATCCCACCATCACTAGAGAGTAAAAGAATTCACCATAATCTTCCCCTTTAACAACATAATCACACAAGTTTACTAAGCTCCTACTACTCTGTGGGGTACTGTACTAGATGATGCAAGAAAAGTGTCAGACAGTATGCTCATGCTGCTGTTTCTGTATCTTCTTATGCTTTTTGAGGAACATGTTACCTAATCGACAACATTAAGTCCAAACCATGAAAGAAAGTCAACACAAAGCAGCCTGTGACATTAACTAAATGTCACAGAAGAAGCATTGAGGGCTTACTGGAGTTCAGAAAAGGGAGCAGATAAAAGTGGAGGATGCCAGATTAAAGCATCAGGAAGGAGACAGAATTTGAGCTGGATGTCACTTGGACTGGAAGAATGAGGAGGTGGATGAGAAGCCAGAGGGAGGTGAGGCAGGAAGGATGGTGTCAGAATGCATGGCACTTTCGAGAACAAGCAGACCCTTGTTCTTCACATGGTAAGAGCAGAAGCCTGTAAAAAAAAAAAAATCATGAAATAGTGTAAGATAAAGTTTGAAATACAGAAAAGGGTCAGCTTTTGAAGAACCTTGCCTTGGGGCTTTATTCTACCTGGTCTTTCTTGAACCTCTTCGGAGGATGTAGACATGTCAGTACAAGTATCTTTATTGTAAGTTTGTTTGGAAAGAAGCTCCATGGGATTCCAGAGAATCCTAAAGCTCCGTTTTCTCAGCTCCCCTCATGAAAGCTGGGGGAGAGTTCTCGGTGATGTTTTAACTATTACTCAGAAGAGCTGCTCTAAGGGGATGCCGAGGTATGGTTCTTCCACTCCTTCCCCAGCACTAAGACCAGAACACCCCAAACGATATGAAAATCCGCAAGTATAGAGGATGGGAAAGTTCAAGCGGCCTTGTAAGCCCTCACTTCACAGTTGCTTCACTCCATCTAAACGCATCACTGACTCGATTAGCAACCGCGTTGAGGGTTTCAGCTCGTTTCCACAAATGGCAGCGAAGGGCTCCGTCAAAAGTGACAGTTTCTTTAGGTCATCAAATCTCTATTCACTGCAAAAACAGCACTGTCCTTGCGGCTTGTGCTTGATGATTGCTTTCATGAAGACAGTGAAAGGCCAAATATATAGGTGGAAGCTTAAATTGACTTTATATCGCTGAGATTTACCATTTTTAAAAATAGCATGCTAGATTAATGCATTTCTGATTTCAAGGTGCTGTTTTGTTGTTGTTGTTGTTGTTTTATATTGGCTTTCCTGAACTTAATAATTCTATCAGACAATGGGCTGTGGAAGAAAACATTATGTGTGATTTATTTCTGGGGATTTGAAGGCTAAAAATAGTATTTATTACTAATGTGTTTGAAATAGCTGATGAAATATGGTTATAATATGCAAAGCTATCTTTCAATTATAGACTTTTTTTTTTCCCTTCAATGTGTTTTTTGCAGGATCTCAGGGAGGAATGTGTAAAGTTGAAAACAAGAGTGTTTGATTTGGAACAACAGAATCGAACGCTAAGCATCCTTTTCCAACAGCGAGTCAGACCAACTTCTGATCTCCTCCTCCAGGTATGTGTTTTTGTGGAAAACAGTCTTCGCTACTGAAATGCTATTGACAAGAAGTGCCTTAAGTTCAGGAGTTACCACTGTCTTCATGGGCAAGACATACTGCCTCAGAATATCCATTTTCTCCCCACTCAAGGGGTGTCATTAAAATTTGAACATCTCTTAAATTTCTGACTCGTAAAGGAATGCATCAACAAACAATAAACAGGTAAAAGGAAACAATCAGAGGTATCATCTGGTTAACTCAGTGAAACTGGGAAATGGAGTCAGAAAATAATTGATTGCTTTGGGAACCAGTATTAGTACGTTTGCACTCCATGATGAGCAAGGCAGAGTTTTATGTAATGGCCAAAGAGCATTTCTTTATTTCAAACACTCTGTAATTAAAAGAAACAGCTAAGGTTTGCTGTGCTTTCATATCTCTCTCTAGGCAGCCTGCCTCCTCACAAGCTAAGACTTCCTCCACTCTGCCTCAGTATTTTACAGGTTCTCTTTGTCTAAGTGTTCTCACCGAACTCTTTCAGTTGCTTTTATAACAGGCAAACTCATGGAAAGTCAGACCATTTGAATCATTTTGAAGCTGTCCCTGAGAAAGCGCTAGAAAATATATTTGAGTGCAGGAAGACACATGGATTGGCAGAGGGGTCTAGAAAGCTGATATTTGCCATTGCCTATTTTTTAAAAAAATCCTCTTAATGTGCGTATTTGTCAAACAAGCTCCAATGAGCCTCGCTCAGAGCCCTTTTGAGACCAAGCTGGCATGGAGTGTGTGGGGTTTCACAGGGACAGTGTACAGTGTGTGAAGGATAAACCCCAGCTGCCTGGTCTAATTGGCTAAGGGGAAGGAGAAAGAGATATGTTCTAGACTAGCCTGTCCAGTACTGTAGCCACTAGCCAAATGGCACTATTGAAATTCTAAATTTAAGTTTCTATGTCAGACTCGTCAGATTGCAAGTGTTGAAAAGCCACACATGACCAGCAGCTACCATATTAGACAGTGTTTGTATAGAACATTTCTGTCATCTAGAAAGTTCAGCATGTTTCCAAATGGTTGAGACAGTGTTGCTAATTTACCCTCTGAACTTTGACACAAACATCTTCACCTGACTCCTCAGGGAAATAATGAGAAATTGTAGTTCATGTCAGAGAAAGAAAGATGTTTGGTAAAGCCTCTCTTCAAAATGTAATCCACCCCCCACACAAATGAAAAGAGCTCTCTGAATTGTAAAATAGATCTCATGTCTTAATTTTCTCTCTGCTTTATCTATTAGTGCTTAATTCATAATTTATGGGTCGCAAATTGTGTGGAAAAAAATCATCTCTCTCTATTCTGTTTCCTGATCTGAGTCACGATAAATGTTGGTCAGAGAGAATCTTGGATCTGTAAAAAGTTGTATCTCATTTGCTCTCTTATAATCAAGATCCAATATTGTAATTACTTCTAACAGCTGTTGCACGTTCATGAGTTTTTCTGTTTTGCCTGTTTTAACTTGAGGCTTTTCTGGAATAACTTGTAAGGATCTCTAGTCCCTGCTTATGAATCACGATGGTTTGTTTTCATTAGCTGTCACAAAGTTCTTAAATACGCATCCAAATAGCAGAGGATGGTGTTTGTTCTAACAACAGAACTCAGTATTTATTCATTGGGTGTTTTCCGCCAACACACTGCTGCTGCTGCTGCTGCTGCTAAGTCGCTTCAGTCATGTCCAACTCTGTGCGACCCCAGAGATGGCAGCCCACCAGGCTCCCCCGTCCCTGGGATTCTCCAGGCAAGAACACTGGAGTGGGTTGCCATTTCCTTCTCCAATGCATGAAAGTGAAAAGTGAAAGTGAAGTCGCTCAGTCGTGTCCGACTCCTAGCGACCCCATGGACTGCAGCCTTACCACTGTTTCTCCCCAAATGGATCTCCTTTCCAGGAGCCATTCTAATTTAAATGAAATTTGTCAAAGATGAGCTGACAATATTAGTAGTTCTGCAGGTAGAATGATAAGGGTGATGCCTGCTTCTAACATGTAAGAACATCATAATCATTGCTGGCTTTTCAGGTGGTCTGTTCCTCATGTGACCTGTGATTTTTTTTTTTTTTTCTTTCTGATGGCATAAATGCGTATCATGGAGCATGGGCTAAAGTAGAAGCAATTTGAGTTTGTTTTGCATAGCACCCGTGGAAGCTCTGTAATTATTTGTTGATTGAAATAAATGACCCAGATTCATTCTGAAAGCTGGAGAGTTACTTTACATATGCTGAAGAGAGGTTTCCACCCCTGCCTCTTCTGAATGTTTCCTGTCTGTGTGGATGCTTTGGAACTATGCACCATGCTGGTCCAGCCCACTCTGTTGGAGGGCATGGCTGGTGAGTGCAGCAAATCCATCAGTATGCCTAGTCCTGAGTATGATAGATGTTTTAGGTTCTGCCCATGGACTACAGGTTCAGTACAATTTTTCATCCTATCTTAAAAAACTGCATTAATTGTCATCTGCTGAATACAGCCTAATGATTCTGTGTAATCTAAGTAGCTACCTAAAGAGAGATACAGAAAGAAGATTGTTGAACACATTGTGAGTTTAGTAGATACATTGTAAGTAGTGGAAAAGAAAATAATTTATAAAAATAGTTAATTCTTTGTCCCTCGAAAATAGAGAATGAGAGGGTTACCTGGATATTATTTAGCATATTCTGATATAGGAGGAATAAAAAGGGTTAGTTCTAAGGGCTAATTGTCAGATTCTTGGAAACTTACAAAGAGAACCAGGTTGGTGATAGGAAAGAAAAGAAGCCTAACCTGAAATTTAAATCTTAAGAATGGCCATAAACTTCTCTGATGGTTCCAGTTTACAGTAAAGCATCTCTCGGACTATGGACAGTAACAAATCAGATTAAGAAGTTCCTTTATATTAAAAGAATTTTTTTTTAATTCTGATGAATTAAGAAACTGGTATAGCAAATAAAATCCAAAAGTAGCATTCTTAATGGAATTGGAGTCTCTAACTTTATTCAAACTTACTGGTCAGATTAAATAATGCTCACCTTTGCCACTTACAAATCATATTAAATAACACTCTCAATTTATTGAACTAGCAGGGAGCTCTCTACCAAGAATACTTACTTCTCTGACCAGTTGAGTTATGAATAAGTTATGTTTGTAACTCATTCTCACATGACTATCATTTGTCTTGGTAATTATGTGATTTTAAGTACATTATAAACCAATGAAATGTGGTGCAAAAAGGACTGTTTCTATAAAACAAAGTTGAATGCTTCAAAAGCATATAAAGGCATATCTCTAAAAGAGTGGGATCAAATAATATTTGTGTCTAATGCAAAAATAAAAAAAAATTGTGAGAGAAGAGGAGTTATATTAAATGTAGAGGCATGCTGCATGCAGGTTGCTTCTCAAGTGGTTTTAAGTTCTTGTTCCACTGTTAAGAAAAACAAAACCTAGCATGTGTTTGATGCCAAAAAAGACATTGGAAGATCTAATAACAGGACCCCTGGAAAAGCAGCAGCCTTGGCCCTATTAAAAAAGAATGTTATTTAACAAGCACATAATCAGTGTACTCTCCATTGTAGTCCTGTGAGGTAGGCACTGTGTCTGTACCCATTTTACAGATGGGGACACTTAGGCACAAAGAGCCTCCGTCACCCAGCGGTAACGGACAGAGTGGAGATTTAAGTCCATGGTCTGGGTCTAGGTGCTCCCTTTCCCTTCCCATCTGTGCTCCTTTTGCATGGAACACAGATGGACATGAGGATCATTTTCTGATGCTGTACTCTGACATTTCGATTAACCGGCCCACTTGTGATCAAGTCAGATCAGAGGGCTTCTGCAGTATAATCACAGTAAGGAGCCTACCATGTTTACACATTTCTGAAAGCCTCTTGCTTCGTGGCATTCACAACTTTCCCCTCTCTTGTGTATTCTGCCCTGTCTTCTTTTGGACACCTGTGTTATTGTTATATTGATAGGACATTATTCTCATATTTTCTGCCTAACACAGTTTTCTTTTTTTTTTTTCTTTTCCTTTTTATCTGATATTTCAAAGGATCCTATACTCATATCTTTGGACAAAAATAGAAAGCAAAGAATGTTATAGTGTAGATTATTCTCACAAATAGTTGAGAATCTGACAATTTAGAACCACGGTGTAAAAATTTGCTGTCACTTCTGAGAGTATTGACTTCTTTTTGCTGGTGTTTTGTTTTATATTATTATTTCAGATGAGATGAGACAATTTTAAAATTCTTCTTGTGCTTCTGATATATTTTTCCTTCCCTGAATTTATTTTCAAAGTGTAAATCTCTCCAAGAGTCTTATTTGACAGGACACTACACAACACAACACACTCACCTCTCCACCTGTCCTTAAGCAATGAACCCTGCTTTCTAAGAACCAGTCTAATTCCCCTGCCATTCAGGGGCCTTCCAGAGTCATGGTGGTCCTCACTGAACTTCTCTGCTGGAGCTTCCATAGTACTGGTAATCTATACCACAGTATAAGCAGTTCATTCATTGTCCTGTGTACAGTTATAGAATCCTAGTCTCTCATGGTACTGATGGTGGAGGTCACACAGTGGAGCCCCCATAACTCGGGATGTCATGTTAACTTTTATTTCACCTAAATAGAAATCTCCTTGAGGGTAGTAGCTATGCTGAATGTAGCATTTTACCCACCCACAATATCATTCATAATACATATTCAGTGTATGCTTTGATGGCTTAATCTTAATTCAGTATATTTCAATGGAATTTAATTTTGTGTATGTTGGGAGTGGTGGGTTTCTTTTTGTTTGTTTTTTTGTATGCAACAATCTAATTGCCTTTATTCTTCTAGTTTAATTGAGGTATAACTGACATATAACATTGTATATGTTTAAGGTATACAGTATAATGATTTGATATATGTGTATATTGCAAAACAGACATTACAATAAATCTAATTAACATCTCTCACTATGTACAGATTTTTTTTTCTTGTGATGACGGCTTTTAAGATTTCCTAGATTTCAAATATGCAGTATAGTATTATTAACTATGGTCACCATGCTATACATTAAATCTCCAGAACAGTTTCCCCAACTCCCCATCCCCCACGAATCTGTTCTCTCAATGAGTTGTTTTTTTTTTTTAATTCTATGTATAAGTGAGATCATGCAATTTTTACTGTCTGTCCAAATTATTTCACTTAGTATAATGTCCTCCCGGTCCATCCATATTGTCATAAATGGCAAGATTTCATAATTTTTATGGCTGAATAGTGTTCTATTATCTATATCTATATATATATAAATTTATAAATATATCTCTAAAATATATAAATATATCTTATGAATTGAAAATATACATACCATATATAACACATTTTCTCTATTCATTTATCCATCTATGAAGACAGTTTGGCCTCTTTGGCCATTTCCCCATTTTGGCTCTTATAAATAATGCTAAAGTTAACATGATGTACAGATAATTGCTTCTTTGGTATAGTCATTTCCTTTCTCTTGAGTGTATGCCCTTAACTGGAATGGTTAGATTATATTGTAGTTCTGTATCCATACTGTTCTCCATTGTGGCTATACCAATTTATATTCCTACTAACAGTGTACAGGGTTATTTTTTCTCCACAACCTTAATAGCACTGTTATCTCTTATTTTTTGATAATGCATTCTAACAGGGGAAAAGTGATAACCCATATGATTTTGATTTGCATTTAACTAATGATTAGTGATGTTGAGCACCTTTCCGTGTACCTGTTGGTTCTTTGAATATTTTCTTTGAAAAAAGACTTATATCCTTTGCCCACTTTTTAATTGGCTTCGATATTTTGCTTTTGAGTTATATAAGTTCCTTTTTTGCTTTAGATACTAACCCCTTACCAGATATGTGACTTGCAAATATTTTCCCCCATTCTGTAGTTTGTCTTTTTATTTTGTTAATGGTTTCCTTTGCGGTGCAGAAGCTCTTTAGTTTGACACAGTCCCACTTATTTATTTTTGATTTTGTTGCTTAAACTTTAGGTGTCATGTCCAAAAAATCATTGCCAAGACCAATGGCCAGGAGGGTTTTGTTTTTTTTCTGTATGATTTATTGTAGGAATTTTGTAGTTTCAGGTCTTATATTTAAGTTGTTAATCCATTTGAGTTAATTTTTATGAATGATATGATAGGGGTTTAGTTTAATTCTCTTAAATGTGAATATCCAGTTTTCCCATCACCATTCATTGAAGAGCTTGTCATTTCTCCATTGAGCGTTTTTGGCTCCCATGTCAGATATTAGTGACCATATCATGCATGGATTTATTTCAGGATTCTTGATTCTATACCATTGCTCTCTGTGTCTGTTTTTATGCCAGTACCATACTGTTTTGATTTCCATTGCTTTATAATGTAATTTTAAATCAGGAAGTGTTATTCTTCTAGCTCTGTTCTTCTTTCTCAGGACTCCTTTGCCAAGTAGCATCTTTTGTGATTCCAAACAAATTTTAGGATTTGTTTTCTATTTCTTAAAAAAAAATGCCACTGGAGTCTTGATAAGGGCTGCATTGAATCAATATATGACTTAAGTAGTATGGACATTTTAATGATATTAATTTCTCCAATCTATGAACTCAAGAAAGCATTCCACTAATTTGTGTCATCTTCAGTTTCTTTCAGTAGTGTCTTATAGTTTTCATTGTAGAAATATTACATCTCCTTGGTAAGATTTATTCCTAAGTATTTTATTCTTTTCAGTACTACTGTAAATGGGATTTTTTTTGCTTATTTTTCAGATAATTAGTTGTTAGTATATTGAAATGCTATTTGTATATCATTGTTCAAAGTAGTCTTTTATGATCTTTTGCATTTCTAATGTATAAGTTGTAATGTCTCCTCTTTTGTTTATGATGTTATTTGCTTGAGTCATCTCTTTTTTTCTTAGCTAGCCTAGCTAAGGGTTGATCTGTTTTATTTATCCTTTAAAAAAAAAAAAAAAAAGCTCTTCACTGGATAATCTTTATTATTCTTTTGTTAATCTTTTCTATTGTTTTTCTCCTCTAATTTTTATTATGTCCCTCTTCTGCTACTCTTGGGCCTCATTTGTTATTTTTCTAGTTTCTTAAGCTACAAAATTATTTATTTGAGAGCTTTCTTTTGTCTGATGTATGTGTTTATCAGTATAAACTTCCCTCTTAGAATTTCTTTTACTGCATCTCATAATTTTTTATGTCATGTTTCCGTTTTTGTTTCAAGATACTTTTTTCTCTTTTCAGTTCTTTGGTTCATTGGTTGTTCAGAAATGTGTTTTGTTTTGTTTTTATTTTAATTTATGCATTTGTGAGTTCTTTTTATTGTTGTTGTTTGTTTGTTTTTTCCTGTCTTTGGTCTCTAGTTTCATATCATTGCTTTTGGAAAACATTTAGTGTGATATCAGTGTTTTAAATTTACTGACTCATTTTGTGTTCCAACATATGATCTATCCTAGAAATTGATCTTTCCAGTTGAGAAGAATGTGTATTTTGTTGTTAAATAGAATGTTCTCTATGTGTCTTGTTAGGTCTGTTTGGTTTATAGTATTATTCACATTTACTGTTTCCATATGGATTCTCTCTGCAGGATGACCTATCCAATGGTGAAAGTAAGATATTAAAGTCTCCAACTATTACTGTATTGCTGTTTATTTTTCCTTTTACTCCTTTTAGTATTTGCTTCATATATTTAGATGCTTCAATACCATGTGCATAAATATTTATAATTGTCATATATTGTTGATTGATTGACTCCTTTATGATTATATTATGACCTGCTTAGTCTCTTCTGGACATTTGTAGTTTCAACTCTGTTTTGTCTGATATAAGTATAGTTAACCCTGCTTTCTTACCATTTGCTTGAAATATCTTATTATATCCCTTCACTTTCAGTATGTGTGTAGTTAAAGCTAAGGTAAGTTTCTTGTAAATAGCATATTATTAACTTTTTTTAAAATTTTCATTCTGTGTCTTTGGATTGGAGAATTTAATCCCTTTGAATTTAAAGTAATTATTGGTAGGTGAGGATTTATTATTGCCATTTTGTTAATTGTTTTCTAATTGTGTTGTAAAACCTTTGTTCTTATGATTAAATTTGTGATTTAATGACTTTTGTAGCAATATGCTTTGTTTATCATAATCTTGTATAACTACTACAGATTTTTCCTTTGTAGTTATCATGAGACTTACATAAAATATATTTATAACATTCTACTTTAAGCTGATAACAGCTTAATTTCAATAGCATGTATAAAACTCTACACTTTTTCTTCTCCCTTCTCACATTTTAGGTTATAAGTGTTACATTTTAGGTTATAAGTGTTAAAGTTCACATATTTTTGTATTGTGTATCCAATAATAAATTATTGTAGTTATGGTTATTTTTCATACTTTTTTTAAAAAGTTTTAATCTAGAGTTGTCAGTAAACTATGCAACACCATCACAATATTAGATAATCTGACTTTGTCTATGTATATACTGTTATATAACTTACAGTTACCAGTGAGTATTATACCTCCATTCATACACCTTTATGATGTTAGTGAGCATTATTTTATTTCCTCTGGAAGAACATCCTGTAGCTTTTTTTGTAAGGCAGGTTTAGTGGTGATGGTTATTAGCTTTTGTTTGTTCAGTAAAGTCTTTATCTCTCTCACTTCTGATATTCTTGATTGTGCATTTGCATATATCATCACCTCCTCCAGATTTTACTGGTTCATTATAGCAGAAACAGTCCTTAACCATAATGAATATATTGTTTCTCTTGAGTGTGTCCCCTAAGCCCCATAGACTTTTATACTCTTTTGATTTTTTTGTTTGTTTTTGCTCAAATGACTGGGTAATTTCAAAATGACCTATTTTCTAATTCTTGTGCTTGGTTGAGTCTGCTGTTGAAGTTATTTATTGAATTTTTCAGTTTAGACTGTATTCTTCAGTTACAGAATTTCTGTTTGGTTTTTTTGGATGGTTTCTGTTTCCTTGTTAAACTTCTCATTTTGTTTATTCATTATTTTCCAAATTTTATTTAGTTGCCTGTGTGACCTTGTAGTTTACTAAACTTCTTTAAGAGGATTATTCAGAATGTTTTGTCAGGCAGTACATAATAGATCTCTATTTCTTCAAGGTTAGTTTTTAGAGCTTTATTAGTTTCTTTTGATGGCATCATGTTTACCTGATTCTTTGTGATCTTTGACTCTTTGCATTGGTATCTGTATATTTAAGAAAGCAGTTTCCACTTACAGACTTTATAGATTCCCTTGGTTAGAGGGCTTCCCTGGTAGCTCAGATGGTAAAGAATCTGCTTGCAATGCAGGAGAACTGGGTTTGATCCCTGGATCAGGAAGACCCCCTGGAGAAGCAAATGGCAATCCACTCCAGTGTTCTTGTCTGGAGAATTCCATGGATAGACCATGGGGTCACAAAGAGTCAGACATGACTGAGCGACTGACACTTTCTTTCACTTTTAGTCAGAGGCAGTCCATCTGCCAGTTCATCTTGAGATTCTGACAGGTCAGCTGGTAGCATCCTTGGACTAATGGAGCTTGCTCTCAGGGTCTCTATTTGGATGAAGCCACTGCCTGAGTCCTGAGTTCAGGAGTGCCACTGATTGGGAATAGTTGACTAGAACTGCTGGTTTGGTTCTTGCTCAAGTGCAGCTGTAGAATGGGCTCCATAGTTGCTTATATTTGCTGTCAGGATTCCTAGTTTGGTATTATACTCAGTAGTTAAGAGGTATAGTAACAATTGCTTCCCAACCTGGCGAAGGCTATGGAACAGCTGGTATCTCTCACTGCCTGGGGAACCAAGGTCAGGCAAAACTATTCCCTGAGCTCCCTGGTCAGGCAGAGCCACTGATTGGTTCTGTGGATGGACAGAACTATTGGCTGGCTTTTCTACTCAGGCGTCCCTGCAAGTGCAGCTAGAACGTAGGGCACTCAGCCTTCCAGGTGCTCTGGTTATGCTTCCTGATCAGGTATAACTGAGGGCTATTCTTAACAGTAGGAGCCTGCTTCCCTGCCTGGTGGTGCAGCAGAACAGGCCTCAAGACCAGCACAGCTTGTTGTTTGGGGATCAGACTAGGCAGAATTCTGCATCAAGCACTCTGGCCAGATGAGGTCACCAGCTAGGCTCTGCAGATGAGCCAAGTCACTGGCTGGGATCTCCTCCTCCACCATTAAGAGGAAATTGGTGTGCTAAGACCCAAGTCCTGGTTACTGTTAGCCCTTCCCCGCATCTCCCGCCCCAGCCCCACGATGTGATAGCCGTGGGCTGAGACCCAACTGTGCCTCCAAGGGAGTGACTCACAATGCTGTGCACCTTGGGCTTTTTGTATCTCACTGGAGAAACCACAGGCCCCGGGGGCCTCTCAGTGTGCTGCTGTGCTTCCGGGGAAGGGGTGACGGGATCAGTATATAGCCATTACTCTTACCCTTCTAATGAGGGCCTTCTCAATCTCTGTGGTCTAGAGGGGAGCTTCCATCTTACCTCCATCTTTTGGGACTTTCACGGGTGTGTCTCACCTATGTTGGTGTTACTAGCTGATCTTCTTGTGAGAGGGACTAAATTCAGGAATGACTTGTGTCACCATCTTGATGATACCACCCTTGAGGGAGAGGCTTCTAACCACAATAAAACTATGATTTTCTTGATTCAAAGACCATGCCTTTTTCTGTCCACTTATGTATATTTTTGTATCAATCCCTTGTACCTAGGTACCCAACTCATATTTTTAATCCTTAATTTTTAGTTTCTGAGAAGCAGAGACTTTGTTAGGCATTTATATTCTTTGTTACCTTAGAACTTGCCATTGCAAAATGAACACAGCCTCACAGAAGTACCCAGAACTGAACCATCAAACAGCCAGCCCAAAGCCATCTCCTCTAGGTATTTGGCCATTCAGAGAAATTGGGAAATGCTAGTCATGTTAAACATTTTAAAATGTATTTATTTTCCTTTATGGGACTTTCCACGTGGAGCTGGTAGTAAAGAACCTGCCTGCCAATGCAGGAGACATAAAAGATGTGGGGTCAATCCCTGGGTGGGGAAGATCCCCTGGAAGAGGGCGTGGCAACTCACTCCAGGATTCTTGCTGGGAGAATCCCATGGATGGAGGAGCCTAGTAGGCTAGAATCCATAGGTTCACAAAGGGTCAGACAGAACTGCAGTGACTTAGCATGCATGCATTTTGCTTTTCAAAAGATCTACCTATCTATCTCTTGGGTACTTTCAAAATATGGACAATAAAGTGAGATGAAAAGTAGAAGTCATCAAGGGGACATTAGAATGATATGGACAGAAATATGGGAGGAGTAGGTGAGTGAGTGAGGGATTGGGTGAAGGATGGAACAGTGGGTCTGAGTTCTGGTTATGGAAGGGTTTCATGTTGATTGACCTGTGCCTCTCTTAAGACACAAGCCATGAGGGAGTGAAGAGAAGAGGCAGGGACAGCCATACAAGTTTAGCACAGCTACCTGGTTTCCCATACTGCTAGGTTGTAGCTTTGCCTTATGAGTTTCTGACCTTGAGCTGCTTGTGTGCTGGTCACAGAGGCAGCCTCCAAGCCCTGCCCTGTAGACCCACAGAACAGCAGGTGGAGCAGTGTGGTGATGCTTCAGGGATGCTGAGGACTGTCAGGGTCCAGATGGCGGAGTGCCCACCAGCAGTGGTCTGTCGGCCGGCATGATCAGAAGGACCATGCTGGCTTCATTATGGACACCTGTCAGCATGAAAACACAGAATGTGCAGCAGAGATCCTGTCTTACACACTGAGCCCTGCAAAGGATGTTAACTTGTCTGAGGCGCAGAAAGTGGCCTCTCTGAGAATGAAGGGACACTTTGAAAGACCACGCAGCTCCTGCAGGGCAGGGCTTGAAATGATGAGATGCTCCACAAGAGGTTGGTTTGGAATCAAGTTAAGAGCAGCAGAGGAGACGAGAAAGAATCTTCAGGGTTATGGCACTATGTGATTTTCTCCTCTTCACAATGCATCCAAGGCCCTCTATGGACTTGCTTTACCCTCAACAACCTCATTTTTCTTTTTTTCCCTGACACAAATTCTCTACTCTAGCCAAGCAGAAACATTCTCACTCGACAGAGCATGACATAGGTTTTCCTTCAACTGTTCCATTTTGTATGTCATTCCTCCATTCAAAATGCTCTTCTACCCACCCTTATCCCACCCGCTGCCACTCCTCTTTATTCAGTTAACCAGTTCGGAACATCAAGAGTTTGCTAGTTTTGGGGATTCAGCGGTAAAATGTGTTTCTCAACAGTTCAGTCTGCAAGTGCCATGGAAAGAACAGAGTGATACGGTGAGGGGCATATGAGAGTCTATGGAGGCTGGGGATGGGCAGAGTAGGGGGCACCTCTATTGGACGAGGTACCTGGAGAAAACCTAGCAAAGGAAATAATGCATCCATGTGCCTCAAAACAAATGAATAGGAGTTTATTAGGTGGATAAGGGAGAGTATAAATGCCAGCCAGAAGGAACAGCCTGTGCAAATATGTGAAGGCATCCTTTCAGTCCTGTTTCTGAATCAATATGCTTTGAAAGTGGTCCTGGAATAACCACCCTGCCCCCCAATCTCCTACACATACCTGGCTTACCAGGTCCCAATCTATATTTAAATGTTTCTTTATAATACACCGTATATTTTTTTTTTTCTTGCATGTTTGTTCTTCGTTCCCAAATCATTTGAGGGATGTTTTTTACTTTTGCTCTTTGATGCAATACTCACGCTTACTGGTTTATGTGTCATGGTGTGCTTCCTGTCCACATTATTGTTGAGGGTACACATAGCCTGTTATAAGGAAGTGAGGGTTGATTCCTACTCTGTACTTGCTTGCTTTGGCTTTTATTTTCATAAGGACAAAGGCCTTGACTTACTGGCCTCTGAACACTATCAGTGCAAAAATTCTAATAAAGTGAGCTTCACTAAATGTTGAGTGCACTGAGTGAACCTCTGGGATGAATGTTAAGGCTTCGCAACAGAGGACATAAAAGGAGATGGCTTCACAAAGAAAGTGACCATGAGGGGAACAAGAAGAGAAGGGAGGGAGAATGGTCCTCAGGTCACTGTCCACTTAAGATGAAGAAGGCAGGCTTTGCAATATTTTGTTTAGATATGTCAGGACAACCAGGGGGACTTATTTCTCCTTCTAAGTGCATTCTAGTTTTATTGTTGTTTGGTTTAGTTTGGGGTTTGGGTTTTGCTGTAGTTTTATGTCTTCCTGATTCCAATGGGACCTCATATGTGGTTTCCCTCTTGGAATTGCTTGTACACCATGTGTCTTGGATGAGGGACTGATGTTTCATATAGTTTAATGAATGTGGATTCTTATCTCTCCCGCCCAAAGCCCCTACCCCAAAAGCTAAGTCACTTAATAGAAGGCACCTGGCTTCCTGTTCTTTGTCTCATCTTAAAGCTAGACATATACCAAATATGTATTAATTGCTTTTAAGAGTACATGGATAGCTCTTCATAAACCACCTGTCACCTGAAACAATGAAAAATCTAATGTTCTAAAAGCAACATTGCAAATGGAAATGCTTTAAAGGGCTCAGCCAGGTAAAGGGATAAGCAAGGGAAGCTGTGTACCCAGCTGCCAGCTCCCGCCACATGTGACCATATGGAAATGCTTGTTAGATTTTACCGTAGATTTAGACATTTTAAGAAATTAGAAGTGCAAACTTTTGTGTGCAGTCTCCTGACTTTCAAATGTTGGCTCCTGATTCAACTATTTTATAACACTGAGGAAGCCCAATAAAACCTGTGAACCAGATTTGATCTGCAACCTGCTTTTCTTTTCTTGGTGTAATGATGATAGGTTTTAATTTTAAACAGTATAAATTCTTAGACTACCAGGGCACAAAGCTTTAGAATCATATTCATGAGACAGCTAGAATATATTGTTGTATTCATTATTTCAAGAAAAATTCATTGACCATCTACTGAGGATACAGAATTTATCATTTAATAATAAGACATAACATGAACAAACAATTGTGTAGCAGAATAGTAAATTAAACAGCAATATTTACCAGCAGAGTTTCTCAGAGGAAAGAGTAATTTTATCTGGGATATCAAGGAAGCCTTCAAGAGGTAGTGACAGATAAAATGGGCCTTGAAGGATGCACAGGAGTTTGCTAAGTTAACAAGCAATTCTTAGACTAGATTCAGGATTAAGCTTAGTTCAGGGTTTATATTTAGATTAAGCCCAGAGTCTGGTTTTAATTGTGACTAAAAAATTATAAAATTGTCTTCACTTGATTTGGTATTATTTGTCCTTCCCAATCCCTTCCAACAATATCAGATTAATTCATTGAGCTCTATGGAAAAGCATAAGCCTCTGAGGAGTCACCATGCTAATTCAGTTCTCTGCCACTGTGACCTTCTACATTCATTCTTTCTAGCTTTTTGTCTGAGTAGAATCTAGTTCAGCTAAATTAAGGAAACTGATGAAAAATACAGAGCCTTCTGCTTCTAAAGTTTGTTTTAAGAATTTTAACATTAAAGAACTTTTCAAACCTGAACATAAACCAACATTATAGTGAAGCAGGCTAAGTGATTGAAATGTAAATTCAGGAAATGTACCTTGTCGCATGTAACCTTCAGGCTATATATATTTTTTTTCATATTTTAAACATATAGGAAAACCTGATAATTCTGAATTTAGTGAATTTCATGCAGTCAGTGTTTATCATAGTTAACCTTAAAAGCTCCCACAGTAAAAATTGTTAAGCATTACATTTTCATGAATTTCAGATAAACGTAAGGATTTGGAAATGCGAGGGGCTAAAAGTACTGAGAAAGGCATGGTGATGTTTACCTGGGGATTTGATTATGCAGATTGGAGCATTAATTTCTTGGCACTCAAAGTTGTGGAATGTTCGTTGTTATCAGTGGATGTCACACCAGCAAAATTTTATACCCGGCACTAAAAGATTAAATAACCCAAACTCTGACATGAAAGACCACTGTTTCCAGGGGTGAAAGCAATCTGGCTTTGTCTTCACCTCTCTTACCAAGAAGGTACACTTGTCTGAGACCTGCCTGACGTATTCAGGAGCCACTTTCTGGAGCCAGGTAGAGATTCACAATTTATACAGCTCTTAGGAAACTCAGGATCAAGTCTTTTAACTGATCAGCCTTCAGTGATGATGCATATCCTTGAAGTCCAGGATCAGAAGAGGGAGGGGAAGTTGGGGTATATACCAAGGAGACAGAAGCATCTGCAGTCTCTCAGCAGAGCTGACCTACCATGGGCTGAGGCTCCATGAAGAGAAAACTTCAGGCAGGTCTGAAGCTCAGTGCAGCTTGGGATGGTCAGACCCTCGAGACAAATGGGAGTGTCCTTCAGCTGTGCCTGGCCTACTGAGGTTGCTCAGAAATATGCTAGGACTATGCTCACAACAGTTCCCAAACTGATCAGATGGTTGCATATAAATATTCCCAAGGCAAGATGCTCTCATTTGCTGATGCACTGGTGTGTAGCTTGTATACTTGGCTGCCCCAGAGTGGTCAGGACCAGCTTCAGGGGCACAAAGACATGCCCTCTCCCACCTGCCACCACTTACACACATACATACACACACAGGCCTAGGTCATATTTTCACACACTCTGATGGAAATGCTTGGACAGGTGTGGGGGCGGGCACCTTTGTAAGACTGGGAAACCAGAGCAGTGTCACCGAGGCTCCTGTTCATAAAACCAGCTGCATTCAATCGATTTGCAGCAGCCTTTTCTGCCTTTAAAGCAGCTAGTGTCCCTTACCTGGGTCAATTTCTGTTGATCACCATCGGCCTCATGTCTCAGAAGCAGGAACTAAAATAACTCCTGAGTTTTGTACACATTTGGAGGTTAGACATTCAGCTGCACATAGGCCTCCTGGAATGAGGGATGAACGGTGTCACTGCTAAGGCAGTATCACTGCCGCCTCATGGTGACCTAAGACGGGGCACACAAACACATCACCACCGCCTCCAGCCTTGCTCTGTGGCTGATAAATCTCACTGTACCTCATAAGCAAGAGTGTAGAAGGACCAGAGTGTACTTGTAAAGTGATGCGAAGTAAATGAAACGGGGTTGTGCATACAGAGAAGTCACCCATGCAATTCTGCCAGCCTAGTATGGGCTATATTGAGGCTGCAAGAGAATTTCTACATCTGTCTGGGGTGGGGGTTGGAGGGGAGGGGAAGCCAGGCCTGGTCAAATCTAGAGTTTTCCAAATAGGTATCTCTGATAGTGAGGTTGGTCTATACCTTATTAGCAGACAGATGCCATTTCACTGAACACTTAATCTTAGTCTGGAGTATTACTACTTTTTAACAAACAGAAATATAAAATTCCTAGAAGCTTTTCGTTCTTAACCAGGGTTGTTCTCCTGGTCCAAAACTTCCCACCCAAAGTACCCACTGCTAGCTCATGCCTTCATCTCCAGTTCTTGCCCCCTAGCTTCCCCTGGCCTGCATAAGGGATGGCTGGTACAGCAACTTTCAACAAATCAGCCCATTAAAAAACATTTAAGGGTCTGTCTGGACTTGGCAATATGTTACACTACGGACAAATCGAGTTAAATGTGTTTGTGTGGTGTCCTTATAATCTGAGTGCTAGACAACACCATAGTGGGCCTAAGTGATATTTCCCCAAATAAGGACAATGGATCTAATAGCCTAGTAACATGATCAGATCACTTTCAATAGAAACATGTTTATGCCAAGGAATAATAGACTATTATATCTCAGCTTTCAAGATCATGTAATCTACCCGCCTTGTTATCTGACACTCAGATGGATTCATGCCTTGTGCAAGGTCGCACAGTCTCTTTAGGGCAGGCAGGACTCAAGAGTCCTAGTTCACAGCACTTCACATTTACTACTGCGCCATGGGTGATGCATATGAAATTTACATAAGGAAGAGTAAGAACTCAGTATGAGACATGTGCTGTTAACCTAACAGGCAGCTTTGGGAAATAGTTTAGATGAAGTAGGCTGACTAAAAACACCCACCCCTCCAAGGAGGCATAATGGAAAGGACCAGTGAGGCAGGGAGAGAGGCGGAATCACTGTGTGGAGGAGCAGAAGGACAACAAATACTAAGCTCCAAGCTGTCTTGGGTTCAAGTGCCAACTCTGCCCAGTGTCTTTGCTTAGGTGACCATGGACAGGCTCCTAAAATTCCAAGGACCTTAATTTTTCATCTGAGAAAATAAAGCAATGAAAAATGTCTAAAATGCCTAGTCCACTGACTGTGTCGCATGGGAGAAGCTGAACAGCTGTTGTACACTTTTCCCCTAGTGATCAGCATCTATATGACAGGGAAACAGAGGAGGGGCAAAAAGTGATCTGGTTCTTCATCTTTTTTGAAAAACTGGTCTGAGGGAATGAGGTTTCAGGCCCCACATTTTCTGTATTTAATCAGTTTCTCTTCACTGTTGACTTTTGTTGTTGTTTTTGAAGTTTCCTGGGTATTTGTATTTCTGAATACTCTCTGGAGATATTTAGCTCTAAGTAGTTGCTTACGGGCTTTTACCTCAATGTTTAAGTGAGTGTTTAAGCAAGTGTGTATGAGATGTGCTGAAATTGAATGAATTGGAAATACCCTGGAATTAAGCTATTTACCTCATCTGCTGGTTAACTTTGAAGGGGAGGAACATTGTGGCTGGATCACAGAATCCTTTGAGATTCTGAACAAGACAATGTAAGTTTTCTCCCCACATTCAGAGAAAAATTTTCTTATAGCCTCAAGACCTACAGGGACCCTGTAAGCCCTGCCTATTACTTCCTTAAATAAGAAATGAATCCGAAATTAAGATTGAATTCTTGATGATGGTCTGCATCATAATCTAGTTTTATTCATTCATCTTATGTTAGACACTTTCTATTTCGTATTCTTCTTTCCTTTAGACCTATTTTGAAACCCTAACAAGGTATGTTAGTTCCCTGAATGTCCACCTTTAAAAATTCAAAGTAAAAGCCCCTCTAAAATTGAGAATTGTTTTCAGGTTTCCCTTTTAATGATTGCATTTCTTTACCAAATAGTTAAATATTTAATGAAGGGATGATAGATAAAGGATCATGTCACAGGAATCATATTGCATAATAGGTATCTTTCAAGGTAATTTTAATGTGAAGAAAATCAGACTTTCAAAACCAAAAGTGATGTGCATTTCTTGATGTGAGATGCATGCAGATGTTTTCCAATAAGCCTTGTTCATATTTCCTCATTCTGTTTGATGTTGTTCAAGACAGGCATTGAGATCCTAGAATTAGCGCACAGATCTCAAAATAATATGTGTGCCAAAAGCCATTACAATGATACTACAGCAGAATTTGCCATAAAAATGGGGAAAGCTGAAATGCAAGAGATAATCGGCAAGCTGACACCTCTGATGTAAAATTATCTTCCCCTTACAATGTTATATCCATTTCAAAAAGAAAAAATAATCGACTGCATTAATTCCATATGAAAACAGGACATTTGAGATGTTCCCACATGCCCTTTGTGCAGCTCGGTAGATTACCACCATTGATTGTTCACTAAGCTTCCAGACGGTTTATTTTAGTAGCTAAATGTTGCTGCTATTCTCAAACCAGGTTGCTGAAACACTGAAGGTCCACATAACATAGTGTTCATTGGTGACCCCTCAAAGATATTTTCTGATATGTCTTAGTCCTTACCCATCCATACCCTAATTAAGAGGAAGCATTAAACCCATTCCACCAATGGTTGTGACCCGCTTCTGAAGAATATTTGCTTTACCTATTCACTCACCCCCTAAATATTCCCTTGTTTCCTTTCCCAGTCGCTTCTCCATGATTTCCAGCCCCAGGCAACTGCTGATGTGCTGTCACTATAGATTAGTTTTGCCTTTTCAAGAGTTTAATATAAATTGAATCATATAGTATACACACTTTGGTGTCTGGCTTATTTTGCTTAGCACGTGTTTGATATGTATCCGGGTAGCTGCTTGTATCGGAGAAGGCGATGGCACCCCGCTCCAGTACTTTTGCCTGGAAAATCCCATGGACGGAGGAGCGTGGTGGGCTGCAGTCCATGGGGTCGCAAAGAGTCAGACACGACTTCACTTTTCACTTTTCACTTTCATGCATTGGAGAAGGAAATGGCAACCCACTCCAGTGTTCTTGCCTGGAGAATCCCAGGGACGGGGGAGCCTGTTGGGCTGCCGTCTATGGAGTCGCACAGAGTCGGACACAACTGAAGTGACTTAGCAGCAGCAGCAGCAGCTGCTTGTATAAGTTCTTCCACAATGACTTGATCTTTTGATTTGTGATGAGATATGTCATGAGTATTTTCTGAAAGGCTTTCCTGGGAATGACCAGCTTTTTGGTAGTAGATGCATTTGGGTCTCAGTTAATACTTACAAATGTTCCCAGGACTTGTTATACTAATGCGGTGTTGCCAAAAAGGAAGCTATGTGTGTATTTTTAGCTGGATTCTAAGGGAAATAGATAAGTATATAGAAAAGTTAGAACAAGATTTTTGGTGTTAAATACACCCAATTTCCAATTCAGTCTTTGCTACTCATTAATATCATGACCCTGAGCCAGTAATTTCATCTCTGAACTTCTGGTATCTCCTCTAATAAAAAACAAAACCCATTATTTACCTCTTGATTGTTGTGTGTGTATGTTTTAGAGTTAAGAGAGTTAACATTTGTAAAGCATATAGTACAATGTATTAAACTGCAAATAACAGCTATTTAATTAAATCACTTCTCTATTATTTTTTGCCCCATTTTTTATAATCCTTGCTTCTCTCAGAATGCTTATTGCACGTTAGGGGATTAATAACTTTTCACTGGCTTTCACTCACAAGCATTTTGATAACTGCCTTCAGCCATTTTGGATATACTTGTGTACTGTTACAATATAAATACGACCCATTTTCTATTTTTTAAAAATACATAATTGAAAACCAACAGTATTTTCATAGCATGGAAATTTTCTCATTTCATACTCAATCATAAATACTATGCAAACCATTCCATAGAATACTAAAATGGATAAAACTGTGTGTAGAAGCATATATAATATGTAAGAGACTCCACAGTTAAGCCACTGTTATTATGTTAGGAATTATAATAACTATTCTAGAAGCTAATCCAATTCTGCCTTTTTCTGAGTACTACATTGTATGACCTTAGACAAGTGCTTAAATGCTTTAGGTCTCAGTAGGTAAAATGAGGTATTTGTCAAGGAAGCAGGAGTCCTTCTTTCTGATATATTTTGGTTGGTGCTGAGAATAAGGGATTGGGTCAGTGAGTGGGAAGGGGAGCGGGCATGGAAAACTCATTGACTATTGACTCAGCATAAAAAATATAAAGAAAGAGGAGTCATACTCTGTACACCTAAGTTTGAATCTCACTTCTGAAACTTAAACTCTAAATGCATTATATCAAAACATATGCTTGTTACTAGAAAATAAGGCTTCCTTTAGCAGAAAAAAAGTTTTGAAAGCTAATATGTTCACCAAGGTAAACTAACAGCCAATTGTAAAACGTATCTGAAATAAGATTCCATTCATAATACTGATGAAAATTATGAACTACTTAACTAAGATCATGGCATCTGGTCCCATCATTTCATGGCAAATACATGGGGAAACAGTGCAAACAGTGGCTGATTTTTATATTCCAAAATCACTGCAGATGGTGATTGCAGCCATGAAATTGAAAGACACTTGCTCCTTGGAAGGAAAGTTATGACCAACCTAGATAGTATATTAAAAAGCAGAGACATTACTTTGCCAACAAAGGTCCGTCTAGTCAAGGCTATGGTTTTTCCAGTAGTCATGTATGGATGTGAGAGTTGGACTAGAAAGAAAGCTGAACACTGAAGAATTGATGCTTTTGAACTGTGGTGTTGGAGAAGACTCTTGAGAGTCCTTAGACTGCAAGAAGATCCAGCCAGTCCATCCTAAAGGAGACCAGTCCTGGGTGTTCATTGAAGGACTGATATTGAAGCTGAAACTCCAATACTTTGGCCACCTGATGCAAAGAGCTGACTTATTTGAAAAGACCCTGATGCTGGGAAAGATTGAGGGAAGGAGGAAAAGGGGACGACAAATGATGAGATGGTTGAATGGTATCACCGACTCAATGGACATGGGTTTGGGTAGACTCTAGCAGTTGGTGATGGACAGGCCAGTAGACTCTGGCCTGGCATGCTGCAGTTCATGGGGTGGCAAAGAGTCAGACATGACTGAGCGACTCAACTGAACTGAATAAGATAGCATATGTAAGATCTAAATGAACAAAATGGAAAATTTTCATCAGAAAAGAAAGGAGTAAGTGAATAAATGGAAATATATTATATATCCATGAGATAAGTGAATATTATTAAAATGTTCATTCTTCCAAAGCCAATTTAAAAGTAAATGCATTTTCAATCAAAATTCAATAGAATTTTTTATGAGACTTGTCAAGCTGATTATAAATTCACCTGAGAAGCTTAAAATGTTCTGATATAAACAAGACAGCTTTGAACTACACAGAAGTGTGGAGTGGAAAAATTATCCTATAATACTTACCTGTGGCGGATTCATTTTGATATATGGCAAAACCAATACATAAATAAAATTAAATTTAAAAAAAATAAATAAAAATAAAATGGACACACAAAAAAATAAATAAAATAAAATGTACTTTAAAATTGTAGTAATTGGAAAAGAGTAGATTTGAACCACAAAAAAGTAAATCCACTGAAAGAAGTCCAAAAACAGACCTATTTTTAAATGTGAATGTATTTTATGATAAAAGTAGCAGTGGGAAATAATGAACTATACATAAATGTTTGGAGGACATTTGATAATAGATTTTAAAATCATCATCATCATCAGAGCCCTACCTCACCATAGGAAGCATAAATTTTATACAGTTTACTATCCTAAATGTACAAATAATACAGATGATAAAATTCAGAAGACTATTGTCTTTGATCTTGTGTATTGGAGCCTTTCTCAAACAAGGCATAAAACCAATATAACATAAACAAAATGACTGTTAAATTTTGACTACCTCAAAATTTATAAATTTTCATTGCCCCAATATTCCATAAACATAAGTAAGGATAAGCAACAGACCTAGAGTAAACACTTGAACATATTTAACAATAAAGGAATGAAATCTAAAGTTTATAAATAATTCCTATGAATTATAGTTTTGAATTTGTTATGAGTTAGAAAAATGGAGAAGGAAGATAGAGAGTGGAAATAGGCAATTAACAGGGTAGGAAACACAAATAGCTAATAAACTTGTGAGAAGATGCTCACCTCACTACTAATCAGAAATTAAAATCCAAGATGCTTTTTTTTTTTAACCAACATATTCTGGCATAAATAAAATTGTGATAATATTCACTTCTGTCAGAAATAGAGGGAGCTTGCTACATGCAAAATTATTTCAGGGCAGTACTCTTCTGTACATATGTACACTTCTATATATATATTTAAAAACATATAAAAAATGTTTGTAAGAGTACTACCCCTTGTTACATTGAGAACACGGTTATTTCACTGATAGGATATGATAACTATTTTGTAATGCATGCAGACCAGTGTTAAAAAAAAAATGGTAGAGGGAAACAACCTCATGTAGTGTTGTTGAAAATATAAACCTCATTTGTTGCTGTTAAGATTATAGATAGAGACAATAATTCCTGTGTGGCAACTTAGTAGGAATAAGATCTACCCTTTGACTTAACAGAAACTCTTATTCATGTACAGATGGTGACAGGTAATGTATTGTACACTGTTTTAATAGCAAATTAATAGAAATGATCTAAATGTCCACCAAAAGAATTGTACTATACTAACAATATTATGCAACAGTTTAAAATAATCAACTTAAACTCTATTTACTAGTCTGGAAAGATCTCTATAGTATATTTAGTGAAAAAAGTAAAGTTGGAATGGAATACAAATACCACGATATCATTTATATTAAAAATACACACTATAGTGTGTGTGTGTGTGTGTGTGTGTGTGTGTGTGTGTGTGTATGGAGGGCATGGCAACCCGCTCTAGTATTCTTGCCTGGAGAATCCCATGGACAAAGGAGCCTGATAGGCTGTAGTCCATGGGGTCGCACAGAACAGACATGACTGAAGCGACTGGACATGTGTATATACATACAGAAAGTATTCTGAAAAAATGCATGCTATAAGGATGAGAGTATACCTTTAGGAAAGAATAGGATGAGAGATCGTCAAGTAACACTTCATCTTTCTTGTTGAGTTTGAATTCTTTAGTGAAAAATTATTTATATATTACTTACAGAGTTGAAGTGCCTTCTTTATTTTTTTTTCTTTTTTTGAAGTGCCTTCTTTAAAATAAAAGTAAATTAAGATAGTATCAATGGTAGCAAAAAATTGTTAATGTAAACATTGAGAATAATTTGTAGACATGTAATACATACACAAAGCACACATTTATAATGATAGACTTCTGAGAAAGTGTAATATATGTGTTTCATAGGGACTCTTGAAACAAAAATCACATACTACAAGGGAAATTATTGATCTAGATCTTAAAATGCTAAGCTATTCTAAGTTAAAACCTTGAAGTAGGAAGTAGTGAGGGAGAGAAAGAGAGAGTGTTCCAAAGATCTCATGGGAGGCAAAAAGAGGAAGAGAGAAAGGGGTGGCGGTGAAAGGATTCTTAAGGACTTAATTTATGAAGTTGAGAAAATTCAGGGATAGAGGAAACATTTGTCCCAGTGGGGAAAATAGGTGGTATCATGTTTTCTCAAAATGTGAGAGGGGTATGTGTATTATTTAGGGCAAAATAGCACAGGAACTTTGAAGTTAACAAGGGAAAAAAGCAAGGAACTAGTAAGCAACCTAGGCTTCCCTGGTGGCTCACTGGCAAAGAATTCACCTGTCAGTACAGGAGACATGGGTTCAATCTCTGGTTTGGGAAGATTCCCTGGAGAAGGAAATGGCAGCCCACTCCAGTATTCTTGCCTGGGAAATCCCATGGACAGAGGAGCCTGGCAGGGCTACACTCAACGGTGTCACAAAAGAGTCAGACGTGAGTTAGCAACTAATAGCAATAAGCAACCTAAATCTGTACAAATAAAAGATTAAAGGACAATATAACATAAGAGATCTAAAATAAGATGGAAGGAATAAAATTAAGTATATTAAAATGACACTACAGTGTATATAGTTGGGAGGAAAATAGGATCAGATCATGGTCAAAAACTGAATCTGAGATTGTTGGATTGGGTTAGATAATAATACCCAATAATAAGCTGTTTATTAAACAAACAAACTTATAGTAGAGGTAGTAATGAATAATTAATACCTGAAAAATGCAAATATAAAGAAAACGAGTATGGAGGAATTGCAAAAGATTAAGTGAAATTTAAGGGTAAACGCCTTTTAAAGAGATCAAGAAGGAAATTTGTAACAATAAAAAGCATATGTCATGAATAAAAATTTAATGGTCACAAAATTGTATACACCAAATACCACAGCAGTAACACAGCAAAAACTTAAATGCAAGAATATAATAAAATATACTATTATAGAAAATGACTTCAGAACATAAAGACACAGATTCTTTCATAATTGGGTAGCTGTGATAGACAAATAATAGGTAGGACATAAAGAAACACATAACCAATAATCTTGATGTAATAGCTATATACAAAACTCTACATCGTTTCAATAAGGTATATTCATTATTTTCATGTGTCTATGGAACATTTGGAAAAAAATCAGTTATGCCTTAGCCACAGAGAAAACGTCAATGAAATAAAAGATGTGTGGATTTTACAGGCCGATTCGCGGATAATAAGCTAATAAAATTACAAATAAATAATAAAAATGTGATCAAAACATATTGCTACTTGGAAATTATATTTAGACAATCCTAGGATCAAAGAGGACAGCAAGGGACTTCCCTGGTGGTCCAGTGGTTAAAAATCCACCTTGAAGTGCAGGGGATGCAGGTTTGATCCCTGGTTAGGGAAATCAGATCCCCGATGCCGAGAAGCAGCTAAGCTCATGCATCACAACTAGAGAGCCCCCATGCCGCAACTACTGCACCCCGAGCACTCCAGAGCCCGTGTGCCACAGCCCTGAGCCCGTGTACACACAGCTGGAGAGTCTATGTGTGGCAGCGGAAGACCCACATGCCCAGTGAAGATCTCACATGCCCCAACTAAGACCCAACACAGCCAAATAAATAATTTTTTTAAAGAAGAGGATAGTAGGTTCAGTATTATAAATTATCTGTGAAGCTATATAAAGAAACATATTTCAAAAAAAATGTATGGGACATGGCAAAGGCAGAAGCTTTATATGAGACATAGAAAAAATAGAAATTGGGTAACAATAAATGTCTTCAGTTTTAGAAAATGAAGCTAATAAAATGACCTTATCTTCATTTTAAAAAATCAGGGAAGGACCACAAAATAAACCGAGAAAAATTATAAAGAGAAAACAACAAGAGAAACTGATATTATTGAACAGAAGATGTACATACATGTGTATATGTCAGTATGTATATTTCCAAAAGTATTTTTATTTACCAATGAAATACTTAAACCTCTCGTTTAATCAAATAAAGACAGAAACGAGGGCAGTTAGAATGAGAAAAAACATAGTCACAGATACAGGAAAGAATTTAAGTTTACAAAAAGATAATCAAGCCTGCAGCAACAAGTTTGAAATTATTGCCTAGAAAAATATAAACTGAAAGATGAAGAATATGGTAGAAGAGATTAGAAAGACGGTTAAAGATCTACCATTGACAGAAGTCCAGGAATGTAATGGGCTTACAGCAGAGCTTTACCTAACCCTTAGAAAAGCAGGTAGTACCAATATTATCTAAACCATTTCAGACCATATGAAAGATGAAATCATCGTAACTTCAATGCCAAAATCAGGTAAAAATAGTACACATAAGAAAACTATTGTCAAATATTTATGACTTTAGATGCATATATTCAAAAGAAAATCTTAGGAAAGAGACACAAGAAATGTCTTTTGAAATACACACTGTGAGTGAGTGAAGTCTCTCAGTCGTGTCCGACTCTTTGCGGCCCCATGGACTGTAGCAGCCTACCACGCTCCTCTGTCCGTGGGATTTTCTCTAATAAAATTAGATAATTCTAGAAATGCCAAGACAGTTCAATATCAGGAAATATGTCAACATAATACAGAATAAAAACTTCAACCAATTAAAATAGAAAAACCATATGGCCAGGATAAAAGATATTGAAAATGTACTTAAAAAGCTCGATACCCATTCCCAGTGACAATTCTAAATAAAATGAAGTCAGTCAGTCAGTCCGGAGAAGGCAATGGCACCCCACTCCAGTACTCTTGCCTGGAAAATCCCATGGGTGGAGGAGCCTGGTAGGCTGCAGTCCATGGGGTCGCTAAAAGTCTGGACATGACTGAGCGACTTCACTTCATTTCACTTTCATGCATTGGAGAAGGAAATGGCAACCCACTCCAGTGTTCTTGCCTGGAGAATCCCAAGGATGGTGGAGCCTGGTGGGCTGCCATCTCTGGGGTCGAACAGAGTTGGACACGACTGAAGCGCTTTAGCAGCAGCAGCAGTCATTCAGACAGTTCAGTCACTCAGTCGTGTACGACTCTGCAACCCCATGGACTGCAGCATGCCAGGCCTCCCTGTCCATCACCAACTCCCACAGTTTACTCAAACTCATGTCCATTGAGTCAGTGATGCCATTCAACCATCTCATCCTCTATCGTCCCCTTCTCCTCCTACCTTCAATCTTTCCCAGCATCAGGGTCTTTTCAAATGAGTCAGCTCTTTGCCTCAGGTGGCCAAAGTATTGGAGTTTCAGCTTTAGCATCAGTCCTTCCAATGAATATTCAGGACTGATTTCCTTTAGGATTGACTGGTTTGACTCCTTGCAGTCCAAGGGACTCTCAAGAGTCTTCTCCAACACCACAGTTCAAAAGCATCAATTCTTTGGCGCTCAACTTTCTTTATAGTCCAACTCTCACATCCCTACGTGACTACTGGAAAAACCATAGCCTTGACTGGATGAATCTTTGTTGGCAAAGGAATGTCTCTGCTTTTTAATATGCTGTCTAGGTTGGTCATAACTTTTCTTCCAAGAAGCAAGCATCTTTTAGTTTCATGGCTGCAGTCACCATCTGCAGTGATTTTGGAGCCCCCAAAAATAAAGTTTGCCACTGTTTCCACTGTTTCTCCCTCTATTTGCCATGAAATGATGGGGCCGGATGCCATGATCTTAGTTTTCTGAATGTTGAGCTTTAAGCCAACTTTTTTACTCTCCTCTTTCACTTTCATCAAGAGGCTTTTTAGTTCCTCTTCACTTTCTGCCATAAGGGTGGTGTCATCTGCATATCTGAGGTTATTGATATTTCTCCCGGCAATCTTGATTCCAGCTTGTGCTTTATCCAGCCCAGTATTTCTCATGATGTACTCTGCGTAGAAGTTAAATAAGCAGGGTGACAATATACAGCCTTGATGTACTCCTTTTCCTATTTGGAACCAGTCTGTTGTTCCATGTCCAGTTCTAACTGTTGCTTCCTGACCTGCATACAGGTTTCTCAAGAGGCAGGTCAGGTGGTCTGGTATTCCCATTTCTTTCAGAATTTGCCACAGTTTATTGTGATCCACACAGTCAAAGGCTTTGGCATAGTCAATACAGCAGAAGTAGACGTTTTCCTGGAACTCTCTTGCTTTTTCAATGATCCAGCAGATGTTGGCAATTTGATCTCTGGTTCCTCTGCCTTTTCTAAAACCAGCTTGAACATCTGGAAGTTCACAGTTCATGTATTGTTGAAGCTTGACTTGGAGAATTTTGAGCATTACTTTGCTAGCATGATAAAATTGAGTAGATAGAAACAAATTAAATATAATAAAGAATATATAACAATTTCTTAAGTATGTATATGTATTATGCTGGCAAACAAATGTATTCAATTAAAATCTATAAATAAACAATAGTGCTGATATTACCATTTTATCCTGTGTTGTATTGTAGGTTTCTGTGAGCTCAGTAAGTTATGAAAGTGAAATCTCAGGTATATATTTTAGAAAAGTAGGAACTACAACTGTCTCTTTTACTGACTTTATAACTCCAACTTGGAAATTGTCTCTAATTAAAAAAAAAAAACAACTAGTATATAAATGCTACTTGGAAATAATAAAATAGATAATCCTGGGATCAAAGAGGATAGCAAATGTGGAATTAAAAGCTATCTATTAACCTGTATAAAGAAATATACTTCAAAACAAACTCTGTGGAACATGATCTTACTCAGTGTCTTACTCAACTGAAGGTAAATATAATAAATGTTAATAGCTTTTGCCTTTTCTTGTATTAAAGCACCTAGAAAAGGAACCAGGCGATGAATCCCTTTCATTCTCAGACTTAAAACTATAATATATTTAGGAATAAATTTTAAAAGAAATATACTGAACCACAGGATAAAATTCACTAAATAAATAAACCACTGGAATTGAACTAAGTTATTTTAATGTAGTTTTAGAGAAATTGATGCCTGAGAAGAAATTTAAGAAAAATGTAAAAAAGAAGAAAAGTCAGAGGGATCTGTCTTACAGATATCAGAACATACTAGAAAGTTATTGTATTTAAAATCAATATAGTATTATCATAGGAATAGACAAGCAGCCCAGAGGAATAAAGTCTAACATTTAGAAATAGATCTTGTTATATATGAAAATCTAATAGATGATAAAGCCACCATTTCAAACCTACAGAAAAGGGGTGGATTATTTGAAAGAGTGTACTTAGATTACTACTTAGTTATCTGGTTAAAAAAATAAGTATACAGAAAATAGAATAATTGGTTATTGTATGTCACATATCAGTTCAAGATAGATTAAAGATTTAAATGTAAAGGAAATGATAGATATTACAAAGTAATATGGGATATATATATATATATATATATATATATTTCTTTACTTGATTATATATAATCAAGTAAAGAAATCCCAGAAAATAAAAAGACAAATATATTTAATTCCATTAAAAAAAAGTTTTGTATGGTTTTCCAAGATGTATCATTAACAGAGGTAGTAGACAAACAGTAGATTTAAGGAAAAAAATGTTTGCAACATAGAGGATAAATAATGGAATATACAAAGAACTTTTACAGATTGACAAGAAGGGGCCATATAAGACACTAGAAACTGAGCAAGGCAGTTGGTAGAAATGCAAATGCTAATGGTCAACGAACATTTCAAAAGATGGTTAAACTCACTTGTATTCAGGAAAATGAAAATTCAACTAGCAATTAGATATTTTTAATTCAATTATATTAGCAATAATTAAGGAGAAAATAGTTTGTTCTGTTAAGGATAAAATGCAGAAGATATTTTCATGTATGTGAAGTGTTAAGCTGATACTTTTAGGGAGACTGGAGAACAGTATCTACTAAAATTGAAAATTCTTCTTTCTCAGTCAGCAACTCGAATCCTAAGATTCTGTGTCACAGAAATAAGGTATTACACCACAAGAGGAAAACAGTAAAGAAGAGGAAATAAAGACAGATGAGAGATTTCTATGAGTTTTAGGGAAAGAGAAACAAATGAAATAATAGGAGCTAAATTAATGAAATGAAAGAAGCTACAGCCTAAGTATTGATGTCAGGCAAATAGCAAAGAGAAACAACCCTCCCTGTAGGACCCTGAAGGGCTACCACTGGGAAACCCCAGGTGCCAGAGAGAGAAGCGTTAGAAATCTGTGTGTAGAGTGGCTGGAAATCCAGGTGCTTCCATTGTTACCATTCACACTCATTTACAAAGAACGAGGGAAATTGAGCGGGAAGGGCCCATACTCAGAGATGCCAGTATAGCCAAAGGTTGGAGTCAATAATAGAACTGGAAAGAGGGAGATAAATGAGAGTCTACATGCTGTACTATAGGGAGGCTCCCATCCCACCTCCACTTTTATCCAGCTGCCAGAACACCAACAGGCAGATGTACATTGCCCTGTTCCTGCCCAGGAGAGAGGTTTGAGGATTCATCTCGATAACTGAACAGCCCGCAGTTCCTGCCATCTGGGGAGTCTCCACAATGGGAAGGCCAGTTTCTCACCGTCTCAGTGAAGCCCTGCTGCTGCTGCTAAGTCGCTTCAGTCGTGTCCGACTCTGTACGACCCCACAGACGGCAGTCCCCCGTCCCTGGGACTCTCCAGGCAAGAACACTGGAGTGGGTTGCCATTTCCTTCTCCAATGCATGAAAGTGAAACGTGAAAGTGAAGTCGCTCAGTTGTGTCCAACTCTTAGCGACCCCGTGGACTGCAACCTACCAGGCTCCTCCATCCATGGGATTTTCCAGGCAAGAGTACTGGAGTGGGGTGCCATTGCCTTCTCCTCAGTGAAGCCCAACCAGGAACAAACCCTGCCCTGTGCACTGAGGCATGTAATCAGCTGTTAGAAATGCATTCTCATATACGAATGGATAGTCAGGAATGACCAGACATTTGATAACACATTCAAAAATGAAAGACAGCAATAGAAACAAGTGGGGAAAGGAAACCTAGAGGTCACAGAAATAAATCCATTGATAATAGAAATTTATACTGTGAGATTAGAGAAATTTAAGAATGCTTGGAAATTAAGCTATGGTAATGAAAATAAAATCTCAGCAGAAGGTTGGAAAGTTGAGAAAAAATTAGAAATTAAAAATATAGAATTCAAAACTAAGGAAATTGGAAGATCAATGCAAGAGTAAGAATAATAAGTTTGCCAGAAACAGACCACAGAGAAAATAGAAGGCAATTATGAGACAAATTGGAGAATGAAATGGCAACCCAGTCCCTGGGAATCCCCATGAACATAGGAGCCTGACAGGCTACAGTCTATGGAGCTGCAAAAGAGTTGGACACAACTTAGCAGCTGAGCACACACGCAAGACAAATAAGGTAGTTCCCAACTAAGGAAAGGTTTAAGCCTGCAGATTAAAAAGCCCAATGAGTACCTAACCCAATGATTTAGGAAACACCTACTTCAAATGTATCATGAAATTTCAGAACACTTAAAGAGAAAAAACAGTCCTTCAGGACAGGGGTAACCAAGGAATAACCAAGCAATTACAGATGACAAAATAGGAATTACAAGCCTGATGGCATCAGATTTCTCAGTAATGTCACTGTTGAGCTCACAGTGGAATGATGTTCAATCTACTACAATGAACAAAATATTAATCAGGCTTAAGTGTAAACTAAAGATATTTGCCATCTTACAAGGACTCAAACAAAGAATAGTATGTGTCCCATTTCTCATTTAGCATAATGCCCTCAAGGTCCATTCAAGTTCTCACAAATGGCAGGATTTTCTTTTTATAGCTGACACGTACAATGGAGTACTACATATACAA
Organism: Bos mutus; assembly: GCF_027580195.1. NCBI lineage: Eukaryota > Metazoa > Chordata > Mammalia > Artiodactyla > Bovidae > Bos > Bos mutus. The sequence goes on along the minus strand of NC_091618.1, from coordinate 71,151,121 downwards.
ACATTCCTATATATGTATGTGTATATGTGTGTGTGTGTGTGTGTGTGTGTGTATGGCTTCCCAAGGGGTGCTAGCAGTAAATAACCCACCTGCCAATGCAGGAGGCATAAGAGATGCAGGTTCGACTCCTGGATCAAGATCCCCTGGAGAAGGGCAGGGCAACCCACTTCAGTATTCATGCCTGAAAAATTCTGTGGATAGAGGAGCCCGGTGGGCTACAGTCTGTAGGGTCGCAAAGAGTCTGACACAACTGAAGCAACTTAGCACACAGACTCACAGACACACACACACACATGCACAGACACACACACACATATACACACCACATTTTCTGTATCCATTCTTGCATTGTTTCCATGTCTTGGCTATTATAAATAAGGCTACAATAAGCATGCTGCTGCTGCTGCTAAGTCACTTCAGTCGTGTCCAACTCTGTGTGACCCCATAGACGGCAGCCCACCAGGCTCCCCCGTCCCTGGGATTCTCCAGGCAAGAACACTGGAGTGGGTTGCCATTTCCTTCTCCAATGCATGAAAGTGAAAGGGAAGTGAAGTGGCTCAGTCGTGTCTGACTCTTAGCGACCCCATGGACTGCAGCCTACCAGGCTCCTCTGCCCATGGGATTTTCCAGGCAAGAGTGATGGAGAGGGTTGCCATTGCCCTTTCTGACAATAGGCATGAGAGTATAGGCTATTTCTTCAAGACAAGTGTTTTCATTTCCTTCAAATATGTACCCAAAAGTAGAATGTATGTTAACTGGAATGTGTGTTGCTGGAATGTATGTTAACTCTATTTTTAATTTTTTGAGAAACCCCCATACTTTTTACCATAGTGGCTGCCTCAGTTTACATTCTCACCAACAGTGCACAAGATTCTCTTTTCTCCATATCTTTGTCAACACTTGTATTTCTTCTCTTCTTGATAATAGCCATTCTAACAAGTGTGAGATGATATATCATTGTGATTTTGATTTGCATTTCCATGATGATTAATAAAGTAGAGTATCTTTAAATGTTCCTGTTAGCCATCTATCTGTACGTCTCCTCAGGGAAAATGTCTATTTAAAATGCCTCTTTAAAAATTCCATTTTAAAATAAGATTGTCTGGTGTTTCTTTTTCTAATGAGTTGTATGAGTTCTTTCCATATTTTGGATGGTAACCCCTAATCAGATATATGATCTGCAAATGTTGTCTCCCACTCAGTAGGTTGTCTTTACCTTTTCTTGATGGTTTTCTTTGTGTGTGTGTATTTTTTAAAACAGTGTTTGATATACAGTAAGTACTTTGTGAGCCATTACTATGATTTTTATTTTAAAATGAGCCAAATACAAGGAGGAAATGCAGTAATATAATTTAGACCCAAGAGGTGGAGAAGAATGGGATAACAGACTTCTATTCCTTGTTTTAATTTTAAACCATATGGTAATTCTTGTCTTTTAAACTTTTACATATTTTTCTTTAACAAAACAAAATTAATTGACATGAAATTAACTGGCAGTTAAAGACTAAAATGAAAACTATGAGAATAGGGCTATGGTGAGTATGACTGAATGCAAATTGGAGCAAAGAAATGAATCAATCCATTAAAGGCAGAGAAGTGAAAAAAACCAACACAGACCTCCCCAACAAAGAAAGAAATTTGAATAAGCCTGAAGTAGGGGAAAATGTAAAACTGCAAATAAATGATATTGGAAATTAGAAAATGGTTTTGAACTACAGATTAGGAGAGCCTTACACCAATAAAATTGAATGCATAGTGTTCTAAGGAGGACAAAAGAGGAAAGTCATCTCAGGAGACAGTAGGAAGTTTTGGCCAACCAGTGACAGTGACAGGAGAAGACGTCGAAAGGGCAAAGACTTGCCTCAAAACAAAGCAGCAGTTTCACAAGACTGTACCACCCCATCCTTTAGGCACAATTTGTATCATTATTTAAACCATTTCAGACTCAAAGTTTCCCAACTCATTCCATTGGGCTAGGCAAACCTAGAAATTGACATTGGACAAGAGCCCACACAAACCCGAAGTACAGTTCACTCACTTACGAAACACATGTGGAAAAACAAGCAAATAATTCTAAACACTGACAAATGATACCTCATGCCTTTCATTCCAATCTGGTCCTTTCCTATGAAACCATTCCTTTGATCAGCAAAACAGTCATGAGAACATGACTGTTGGGAGGTAAAATCTGTGTGGCCTTCTAATATCTATGTGTGAAGCCCTCAATGATTGCCCCATGTTGAGAAGCAAGACACAGAATAGTCTTTCTCTGACAGTTCTACTTTGCTGCTACTACCAACAAAGTTCTCTTCCTCTACTTTTCCCTATGCTGCTTACCTCAAGTGACTCTTACTATGATGGCAAACAATTACATCCTTGGGAAGGCATATTTATAGGCTAATACATACACAGATGAAATATGTGCATTTCTTTGTGCAAAGTCACTTCAGTTGTGTCCAACTCTTTGTGACACTATGGGCTGTAGTCTGCCAAGTTGCTCTGTCCATGGGATTCTCCAGGCAAGAATACTGGAGTGGGTTGCCATTTCCTTCTCCAGGGGATCTTCCCAACCCAGGAATAGAACTCACGTTTCTTATGTTTCCTGCATCGGCAGTTGGGTTCTTTACCATTAGTGCCACCTGGGAAGCCCATTACACATATCAGTTCAGTTCACTTCAGTCGCTCAGTCGTGTCCGACTCTTTGCAACCCCATGAATCACAACACACCAGGCCTCCCTGTCCATCACCAACTCCCGGAGTTCACTCAAACTCACATTCATAGAGTCAGTGATGTCGTCCAGCTATCTCATCCTCTGTCGTCCCCTTCTCCTCCTGCCCCCAATCCCTTCGAGCATCAGGGTCTTTTCTAATGAGTCAACTCTTCTCATGAGGTGGCCAAAGTATTGGAGTTTCAGCTTCAGCATCAGTCCTTCCAATGAACACCCAGGACTAATCTCCTTTAGGATTGACTGGTTGGATCTCCTTGTAGTCCAAGGGACTCTCAAGAGTCTTCCAACACCACAGTTCAAAAGCATTAATTCTTCAGTGCTCAGCTTTCTTTATAGTCCAACTGTCACACCCATACATGACCACTAGTAAAACCATAGCCTTGACTAGACAGACCTTTGTTGGCAAAGTAATACCTCTGCTTTTCAATATACTATCTAGGTTGGTCATAACTTTCCTTCCAAGGAGTAAGAGTCTTTTAATTTCATGGCTGCAATCACCATCTGCAGTGATTTTGGAGCCCAAAATAATAAAGTTTGACATTGTCTCCACTGTTTCCCCATCTATTTCCCATGAAGTGACGGGACCAGATGCCATGATCTTAGTTTTCTGAATGTTGAGCTTTAAGCCAACTTTTTCACTCTCCTCTTTCACTTTCATCAAGAGGCTTTTGAGTTCCTCTTCACTTTCTGCCATAAGGGTGGTGTCATCTGCATATCTGAAGTTATTGATATTTCTCCCAGCAATCTTGATTCCAGCTTGTGCTTCTTCCAGTCGAGCGTTTCTCATGATGTACTCTGCATACAAGTTAAATAAGCAGGGTGACAATATACAGCCTTGACGTACTCCTTTTCCTATTTGGAGCCAGTCTGTTGTTCCATGCCCAGATGCAAAGCAGTTAGGAGGGCAAGTGTCTGGCATTTAGACATAGGTGGGCAGCAGGCAGTCGATCAGAGGGAAAGTGGTTAATACCAATGGACAAGTAACCAACAGTGTTTGCCACAATGTTGCCTTATAACCATGGGGGAGGGAAATAAAGAATAAATCAGAACCATACCCGGCCTCCCCAGTTAATCAACTAGACTTTGTATCACGTTTCCCAAAAGTTTGTTTTTAAAACAGTGAACTAAAAGCAAAATGAAACAAAATCGCATGATGTTTTGCTCCCTTGAACAATCATCACCATGATGTTCTTAGAGAATTTCATTTTCTCTTTTGTTCTTATAAATTCTGTGAGTCTCCTTGTTTTCAAATATATATTTAACCCCTCCTCAAGTATACATGTTTATTTCTTTCTAATTTTAACACTTGTAGGTAAAAGGACTATGCTCCTCTATTGATCCCAAAGCAATTCTGGAAAGAGGTGAGAGCTGGTGAGAAAGGGTGTCTTGGGTATGCTCAGTACTAAAGGCAGCTTTGATGCATAAAGGAACTGGAGTGTGAGATTCCCAGCCCCTAGCTGGTGAGCACTCTCTTCCTTTCTACAGTGCAATTCTCGTAAAGCTCAACATATTTTTGAAAAAAAAATGATGTATTATTAAAAGTTGTAATAAATCATTACCAAAGTTTATTCCAATAGTAATATTCTATGTTAAAAACAAGGAAAACATATTTCATGTAATCATCTCAGTGGCTACCAGAAATTACTTTATTAAAAAGAAAAAAAAATCTTAGCAAGCTAGACAATACTTAGTAATAGTTGTCTCTTAGAATCCAACAGCAAGTTTCATTTATAATGTTTAAAGTATTTAAAATCATCAAAAATACAGATATGTTTATACTTGTTGCTATTTAATATTTACTAGCCAATCCAATGAGAAAAGTAAAGAAGTAAGTGGTATATGTATTGAGGAAAGAAAGGCATATCGCTCTCATTATTTCTGAATAATATGACCCGAGAAGTCTAAACATATTACTGGAAAGCCTTTACAAGCAATTAAGAAAGTTATCTAATGTGTAATATAAAAGTATAAAAAAATACCAATTCTGTATACCAGTAATAACTAATTAGAAAATTAAAAGGGAAATGCATTGATAGTAACAATAATAAACACCATAAAACACCTATAAATAAGTCCATTTGAGAGCTCTATGAATGATATGGGAGGTTAATTGTAACATTGTATTCACTATAAGAGATACATAAAGTGGAAGGATAAAATACCCATGGAACCCACAGCAATATAATGCCAACTTTAAAAAAGCAACAATATGAGTCAAGTTTATCCAGTGTCTTACGCTACGCTACGCTAAGTCACTTCAGTAGTGTCCGACTCTGTGCGACCCCAGAGATGGCAGCCCACCAGGCTCCCCCGTCCCTGGGATTCTCCAGGCAAGAACACTGGAGTGCGTTGCCATTTCCTTCTCCAATGCATGAAAGTGAAAAGTGAAAGTGAAGTCGCTCAGTCGTGTCGGACTCTTAGCGACCCCTTGGATTGCAGCCTAACAGACTCCTCCGTCCACGGGATTTTACAAGCAAGAGTACTGGAGTGGGGTGCCATTGCCTTCTCCAGTGTCTTACTGAGGTCTATAGTTCAGGAAACAACCTCTCAGATAGCTCTGAGAAACTGTTTCTAAGAGGTAAGACAGGGATAGTCAGCCAGTGTATATGTGATGTTGGTAAAAGGGTACATGCAACCAAGTACATGTGTCACAAGGAATGGCTATCTTAGTTAATGATTTTAGTACGTATGGGAAGATGCAAGAATCCAGATTCATAAAAAATTTTCTCTGGAAAATATCTATCTGAAGGCCCATTTTCCAGTTTTCCCAGAGCACAGAGGGTCTTATTTCTGATTTCCACTCTGAACTCCTTTCAGGGTGTGTCGAAGGTCAGTGGTGACTGGCTAATAACTCAATCACTGTTGAACCAGGTGGCTAGTAATATTCTTCATTTGATAATAACAATATTCTCCAAATTGATGAAAATTAAATTGAATCTCATTTATTTAGTTTATGGACTTTGACAAAAACTGGAAGAAACTTTTGAAAAACAAAGTATGAAGAGAGACTTGCTTACCAAATCTAAAACTGAATTGCAAAGCTGCAACTAAGTCAGTATGGTATTGGCTCAAAAGTAGAAAAACAAATTAACTAAGCAAAAGAACAGTTTCAGAAATAAGGTTTAAAGAGAAGTTTTGTTTATGATAGAGATATTTTAAATCAATAGAAGAAACAATAAACATTCATCAATGTGTGAGTGTGCGGTTCTAACTCTAGCACAAGCAAAAACAAATTTCAAATAAATTAAAGCATTAAGTATAAAGATATAGAAGAAAATGGTATTATAATCTTCTGATAAGTACTAAGTAAGACACAAAACGCAGAAGCCATAAATGACAGATATATTTAATTTCAAAACCAAACCAACCAAACAACAAACAAAAACCCTATTATAGAAGATATCATAAAGTTAAGAGGCAAATGACAGGGAGGAAAAATATCCCAGTATTAATATTCACGCTATATAAAAAGCCCCTCCAGAAATAAGGACAAATACCCAATAGAAAAAATGATCAAAACCTTTGGAGAAGCAGAGATTCAAAGCAAAGTTTCCTGTGAATAACCAATAAGCAATATTCAACAATCAAGTGCATTAGTAATCAGTGAAATGAAAATAAAAACAGCAATCAGAAACACTGATTGACAAAAATTTTAAAAACTGATCTCTAGCATTTGGCATGTGATACATGTGAAACGCTCTTAAATATGAATAGGTACAGTTTTTTGGAAGGCCATTTTGTAAAAAAATCTAAGTATGTTCTCAGTCCCAGAAACACCTGTTCTTATATCTCTTAATCATAAATGTTTGCTCATGTGCATATATATATTGTTAGGATGTTTATTGCACTGTTCAAAAGAACAATGACTTCGAAACAACCAAAATGGCCCTCTAATGGGAAAAAGATTCAACAAAGAATGGTTCTTCCAGGTGATAGCAGATTTTGCAGTGAGAAAAATTATTAGATTTATCTATTCCTATGGATCAGAAAGAGTTTCAAAATGTTGTATAATGTATAAGAAAGCAAGTTGTTAAAAAAAAAAAAAAAAATAAAATAAAATAAAAAATAATAAAATAAAAAAAAAAAAAGAAAGCAAGTTGTACAACCATATGCATAATACTTTGTCAACTATTTATGTTTTTGGAAAATGTGTGTTAGTATTTCAGAATGTAGGTTTTATTATTACTCAGGTTTGATGAGGGCAACAGATAAGGAGATGATTACCATGGAAAAGATAGTTTAGAGGGACAATGCTAATTTTTTGTTCTTCTGAACAATGCAATGTAGCAATTTTTTAAAGAAGTACAGATTCATATCCAACAACATTTACACATTACATGCTAAATGCTGCATGTCAATTTTTAAAATAAATTGCAAGTTAGGGATTAACAGACACACACTTGTTGTTGTTGTTTAGTTGCTAAGCTGCGTCCAGTTCTTTTTGACCCCATGGACTGTAACCCACCAGGCTCCTTTGTCCATGTGATTTCCCAGGCAAGAATACTAGAGTGGGTTGTCATTTCCTTCTCCAGGGAATTTTCTAACCCAGGGATAGAACCCACCTTTCCTGCATTGGCAGGTGAATTTTTTTACCACTGAGTCACCAGGGAAACCCCAACAGATATACACTGCTGCTGCTGCTAAGTCACTTCAGTCGTGTCTGACTCTGTGCGACTCCATAGACGGCAGCCCACCAGGCTTCCCTGTCCCTGAGATTCTCCAGGCAAGAACACTGGAGTGGGTTGCCATTTCCTTCTCCAATGATGAAAGTGAAAAGTGAAAGCGAAGCCGCTCAGTCATGTCCAACTCGCAGCGACCCCAGGGACTGCAGCACCAGGCTCCTCCATCCATGGGATTTTCCAGGCAAGAGTACTGGAGTGGGGTGCCGTTGCCTTCTCCAATACACTACTGTATATAAAATAGATGAACAAGGACCTACTATTAATACAGGGAATAGTACTTAATATTCTGTAATAACCTATAAGGGAAAAGAATCTGAAAAATAATATATATATATATTCTATATTTATATATGTGTGTAACTGAATCACTTTTCTGTGCACCTGAAACTAACACAACATGATAAATCAAGTATACTTTAATAAAATAAATAAAAATAAACTAGAGCATTCCTCACCAAAAAAGAAAAAAAAAAAAGTTTGAAGATATTTGCTACCAGTCCCAGGAGGAAAACATAGGCCTTTATGCCTTAAATGATGCCATGCAGGGGTCAGTGACATTGTGGCAGCACCAGGGATGATCAGAAGGCTGCACGGAGTAAGAGGAAAATGGGAGCAAGAGACTTTTGTTGTGGTTTTTGCTGGAAAGAACTGATAAAATAGGATAAGCAGGTTTAGAATTGGCTAGTTTAAATAATTCCAGCAGGCTCTGGGGCGTAGGGGCTCCTCTGAGATATCTAGCCCTGGGATGACGAGGCGGAGATCTAGTATAGTGGAGGACAGAGGAGTGTGGTGGGCCACAGTCCACGGGGTCAGAAAGAGACAGCAGTTAGGGACTGAACAACAACAACAACTAGTATAAAAAGAAGGCTTTGGAAGGGTGCGGGCTCTCACTTGGTTAGTTTGCATTTGAAAGGCTCCCTCTTAGGTGAGTAGTTTACTACTACTAACCATGAGCAAGTGCATGCTCAATCAAGTCTGACTCTTTTGAGACCCCAGTGGCTGTAGCCCACCAGGCTCCTCTGTCCATAGGATTTTTCTGGCAAGAATACTGGAATGGGTTGTTATTTCCTACTGCAGGAGATCTTCCCAACCCAGAAATTGAATCCATGTTTCTTGCATCTCCTGCATTGACAGGCAGATTCTTTACCACTGTGAGAACTTGGGAATCCTCATTTACTACCTCTATGGATGGCATCACCGACTCGATGGACATGGGTTTGGGTGAACTCCGGAAGTTGGTGATGGACAGGGAAGCCTGGCGTGCTGCAATTCATGGGGTCGCAAAGGGTTGGACACGACTGAACGACTGAACTGAACTGTACTGAACTGATAGAACAGCTAACTCGGGGAGAAGTAACCTCTCCAGGATCAGTTCAGTTCAGTTCAGTCACTCAGTCATGTCCAACTCATACTTCATTACTGAAGTTTTATTATAAGAACATTTTCATATATTTTTAAAAATTAAGACTAGTAAATGCCACTGATCCTTTTTCTATTCTTTTGATAAAACCTGTATTTTGTTCTTGGAACTCTGAACAGCTTCAGGAAGTGACTGAGCAGATGATGAATATGTATCCTGAGAGTCCGAATGAGAGAAAAGTTGTGTTATTTTCACTTCTGCTGGAAGCAGTATGCAGGCTATTCTAGAACTCAGTAGATAGGTGGACCAGGCTCCTCTGTGCTGTTATCTCTGCGGTGTGATTTGGGGAGTAATCTGTCCCCAAAATGTCTCTTTTGCCATTGCCCAGTGACCCCCACAATACACTTAGTCTTTTGTTCTTTGGTTGGAGGTATTGTTTACTCTCCTGAGTTCCCAGGTAGCACTGCAACAGAGAAAATTACCAGCAATTATCAGTCCTTAGCACCTTAGCATAATTAGCAGAGCACGAATAAGCCAGTTTAGTCTCCCAGCCACCTCTATCACCCCTTTGAAAAGCAAAAAACAACAACAAAAACCCAGGATTCCCACTTATAAGAACTTTCTGTTATTTGTTTTTACTTCTGTGCATCTCATTGAAAATAATTTTTACAGCTTGGAAAGGAGTTGAAAAGGGTCATGTGGGAATGGGTTTTTCAGGAAAGGCTTAGTGGAGAAATGAAAGAAGCTGAAAAAGTAAAACATCAGACACTAGGAATGCTCTTCTGCTTACCAAACCTAGTTTGTGTAAGAGAAGCAAGAAGCCTGGGCTTTGCCTGTTGTGTCTTCAGACTGTAGCAGGAACTAAAGGGGAAGAGTCAGCGTCACTGGTGAAATCTGAAAATTTGGCCAGAGTACCAGATAGAATAAATGCCTCAAGTGTCTATCAACAGCCACAAAGCAAATCTAATGGTATGTGTGCATTCTGTTGGAATTGTTAAAAAGAGAGATTTGGTGAGTTTCTCTAGTTGGATTGCTCTCCATGTGGAGTCCTTGTGCCAGCAGCATCAGCCCCACCTAGTAACCAACTAGAAATGCAGATTATCAGGTTCACCACAGCCCTAATGATGGGGAGTTTATCAAACTGATGGGAAATTTATCAAACTGATGGCTCTGATGCATGCTACAGTTTGAGAACTCCTACTCTACGTCAAGGGTCAGAAATTTTTTTCTGCAAAGGGCCAGATAGTTAATATTTGAGTCTTTGAAGGCTGTAGGTGTGTGTCAAAACCAAGTACTCCTTTTGCTGTTGTAGGCCAAAGCAGCTAGAGGAGATATATAAATGAATGGGCATGGCCGTATTGAGCCCATAGGTTGTGTTTTGTAAATCCCTGTTCTAGATAATAATAACAGCTCCTACTTATTGAGTGTCTCTTGTGGGGCCAGTATAAGGGTTTTCATAAATCATCCCTTTTATTTCCTCAGTACTCTATAAGATACATGTTGCTTCTGTCATCTCACAGGTCATGAAATGAGTATCACACTTGCCTAAAGGCATTCAGTTCACAAGCTCAGAATTCAGGCCTTATTTCACTGCACAGACCATGCTTTTCTTTTCTTCCTTTTATGTTAAATGAATGGAAACTAATAGCATTGTTTCAATATTACTATCATGACATAAGTCAAACATGGCTGACATTTTCTTCACTTGGTGAACTGGCTGTGTCATTGTTTCAGTAAATATAAAGGAATATTCATAAATGCTTTTCTCTGGTTAGTTGTTACCTCAGTCTGCTGTCTCTGGTTTTTTGTTGTTGTTTTTGTAAGAAATGAGGTCTCCTAGCTGAGAACTAAGAGGACACCATGTTATTTCTGGAAACCAAAAGTGGGAGGAGTGACCCATCACACAGGGCACTGCCCAGGCCGTGCTCCCGCGGGCTGCAGACGGGGGCCTCCCCAGGGGTTCTGGGCATCTCAGGCAGCACCCCTAGAGAAGACTGGACAGAAAAATGGAAACAGGCGATGTCTACTTCTCAGTCTTGTCATGCACTGAGCCAGCGTAGTTACCTGTGGGAAGAGGGCTGTGGAAGGGTCACAGGAGAAAGAAGGTCACTTCCTGGGACTGGACCACACATGTGCACTGTCCACTCAGAGGAGAGTCGTGACAAGAACAACGGTGTAACGTGAACTCCTGGGTTCCACACACCTCACTGAGAGATTTACTTGCTGTCTCTCCATTTATTACCGTAACATACAATGAGGAAACATTTCTATTTTACAAGTGACAAATAAAATCAGGCAGATCCTTCAGCTTGGACTTGAACTTGTGTGTGACTTCAAAGCCTGTGTCTCAACTAATATATCATAGTAGTTCTGTAAACTAAAAACAAGTTCAGGGTCAACCTTGGGCTTTGCAAGAGCTTTATAAAACCTAAAAATTATGTTTCAGAAATCAACTGAAGTATATTTAAACCTTACCTTAGAGGCCTTCATTTAAAAGCAAAAATCAGTAAACCGGAGACTTTAAGGTCATGCATCAACACAATCTCGAAAAATCCTATGAACTTTTTTCCTTTTCTTTTTTACTGAAGTATAGTTAATTTACAATGCTGTGTTCATCATTGCTATACAGCGAAGTGACTCAGTTATACACAGATATACATTCTTTTTCATTATGATTTGTCACTGGATATCGTATATAGTTCCCTGGGCTATACAGCAAGACTGTGTCATTTATTCATACTGTATATAATAGTTAGCATATGCTAATCCAAAACTCCCAGTCCACACCTTCCCCACCCCACCCCCCTCAGCAACCATAAGTCTGTTCTCTACCTTTATGAACTTTTTAGTGTGATTGTAACTGCTGATCACTGAATTGTTCTTTATAGCATAGAGCTTGTGAGAACACACTCTGGAACAAGACTGTCTAGGTTTTTACCTTGAGCAAGTTATTTTACCTTTCTCTGCATTTGTTTCTTCATCTGTACAGTGGGACTAGTAGCCACGTCCACCTAATGTGGAAGTTGTGAGGACTAAAATAATACATAAGGACCTGAATCAGGCCTGACACACAGTGGCTTGGCCATCATTTCACTGGTTGCAATTGTTTTTTGTACAACTCTACCTCCACACTCTGTCCCTAACTAAATGATGGTGGATATTTACCACCCTCTCCATGTGGCCTTCTGCTCATGCATGAGAAGCAGTCTCATGTATCAGCACCTCTGGGGATACCGGAGTGTCCATTTGCCCCTGAACGCAAGCACTTTCTCTTTCCTGCCATCGGTTCTTGCCTCATCTTTTCCCACCTTGCACAGCACCCACTGCATTGCAGGCACTTACAAAAGGTCTGTTGCACTAAGCTGAACTGCAGTCTGTTCTCAGCTACTAAAGAAACTTTTGCTTGCTTTGTTTTCTTTCTTTGTGCTGTTAACTCTTGTTCCCTCCACTTGCCTGATCTCAGGTTCAAGACAAGCCCTGCTGTGTGCTCCCTCACTTCATTCATGTGTCCTCAGAGACGATGAGTTCTGAATGGGTGGTCCTGTACCTTGGAAAGGGGGGCATTTGGAACATATTGTTGGATGATACAACATTTGGGAAGCATTGCCGACACTTTGAAGGGACTAGAGACAAAAATGCCAGCCTTCGTCCCTTGTACCTAACTGCCTCAGAGTTCCCACCAGGCCGTCATCTGAGCAGAGAAGCTAACACCATGTCACATAGAAACTCAAAGTATCAGGGGCATGGTTTAATAGAAGCTGAATTTTTTTGGGCATTCTTCAAGAAGAATTGAACTTTTTCATTTTTAATTGTGCCAAGGATTGTTCATTGATGTAAGAAAGCACATCATTGAGTGCAATGGCTGTCTTTGTGTTGACTTGCCAGGACAAGAGAACAGAGTCTGTATTTATGGCTGTTTCATTGGTGGTGACTCCAGTGGGCAAGCATCTGACCACTTCACTGTATCTGCAGTGGAGATTGCTTGAGCATTTGCATATCAAAAAGCATCTTGTTCTATTCTAAATTATATGTAGTTTTCCTTTTATGTGAGTTCAAGTTTGTACAGTGTATTTTTTAAAGTAATATACTTATTATGATGACAGGATAGAAAACAAACTCAGTGAGGGGAAAAGGTACATGGAGTGGGTCTGGAGAAGACCTGCCATGAGCTTTGCAGGCTCTCATATTAGAGTCACACAAGATACACAGTGGGTTGTGACAGTGTGTATGGAATGTAGTCTATCAGGAAAACTCGGTGGAGCCTCAGTGCCCAGGATTTTATTAAGGGCTTGTCACACAGGCACCCTTTGTCCAGCATGTATCAACTTCTAGACTCCCAAAAGGAAAGTAGGTGTTCAACCAAACCACATCATATACACACACAGCTTAGGCACGGTGAGCCACTTTGATTAGCTCAGAGGGTGGGAAGCTTCCAAAATCTGGATGCCAGCTAAGAGCCAACCTTGGGTAAGAGGGCCTTTCTGCTACCAAGAGATAGCAGTGAAGCCTGCTATGTTATTTTTTTTTCCTGTGTAGTGGGTTATATTACCTATGCATATCATTGGTAAACAGGTGGGAATTAAAAAATATTTGTTTACAAAGGACATTGGGTCTGATAGACTGAGAACCATTTTCTTAAACAAAATAGTCCTTCACCCCCAGATACCCACCCAGAGAACTGGCCAGAGCTGTGAAATTACAATCTTTTGTTATTGGCTTCATGGGCCCCAAATCAAATACTAGAGTTAATTTTTTTTAATATGTTTTACTTTCTCCTCCCACCAGCAGTCTGTTAATGAAAGGGTAGCAAACAGAACATTTCTTTTCCTGTATTATGAACAAACCCAGAATGGCCTATTCTACCCCCTATTTCTTTATCTGTAAACTTCCTATTTTAACCTGGGCATAGTCAATACTCAATGAACAACAATGGTTTCTGCTACTCCTGTTGTTCTATCACTAATCCTGTAGCAGAAGTGAACTCTAATTTTTCTTTTAGACCTGAAGATCTTATTGACTGCTGTTGTGGATTTCAAACATGATTCTGACTTGAGAAACAAGGATGATTTCAACATGAGGGCAAAGCCCAAGGCATGTCGTACAAATAAAAGTTGCATGTGGTGTCATCAGATCATCTCTGAAGGCTCTCTGCGCCACTCCCCCCACCCCACCCCACTTGACACCATGCTGTGGACTGAAATAACAGTTCCAGCAGGCCCCCCCTGAAAACAACATGCGTAAACAACAGGTGTGCTGATTAATTGTTTTCTCATCATGGTGCATATTTCACACCCCATAACTCCCTAATGAAATACCAAAAGAATACATAAAATTAAATGATTCAAAGATTTAAAGGGTTTATCCTTTTTATGGCAGAGTGGGAATCCACTGAAAACTTGCAAAGAAACTGTAACACCACTACTAGAGATATCCCTAAATAGGTAATGTTCTTATTTTTGCTTCAAAAATTGACACTTGAAATGAAATGAAGATGGAAAACCTCAAAAGTGAGGCAGGTACACATACAGGGAGTGTAAAGCAGACCATACTTGGGTTTTTACAAAAGGACGAGATTAATTATCTCATCCCTTCTGCTAAATGAGCAATTGAAAACTCCAGGGAAATGTAGCATTCTGTGACAGTGGTCTTTTGTTTTCCCATTGCTGTTTTCAAACTTGCCTTTGACCTTTGCAAGTGGGAACTAGAGCGTGACTGTCTAGAAAGGACCGGCTCAGCATCACGCTTGTAGCCGTATACCATTCCTTTTGCCGCACACCCTGCTCTGCCTGCATTTCAAACCAGATGAACCTAACATGAGTTTTGTTAAGTGATTTTTAGTGCATAAGTATGTTGTGTAAGATTCTGTGTTACCATCTGTTGTGGAGCCAACCATTTTGCTGGCATAAATCCATATGGCTCACCTCTCCCATCCTATGACCAGCCCAAGGAAAGTAGTTAAAATGAAATGTGAGCAACAGTGAAACTTGAACCAGCCTGTCAGGCAGTTCACCTCTTCTGTATTGAATTCTACTAGCATTCCCTTTCCTCCCCCACATGATTTGCCCTCTGTTACATGGGTTGGATGCTGGTAGCTTTGGGGTCCTTGTGGGGAAAAACCCTGTCATTATTGAATGAATTTCTATCGACTTTGCTGAGGATGTGAAATACTATATTTAGAGATCAAATCAGATCCTTAATGTAACTGAAGAGACCATTAATGCTTTAACTCTTAGTAACCTCCCCTTCCTTGGTTTTTTGGGTTTTTTTTTTTTTTTTTTTTCTTTTGGTCTTCTTCTTAAGGGCATGATCAGCAAGGCAGACATGTGAATTGTATCATTAACAAGGCTTGTCATAAACTATACCATCCTCATTATCATGCATTAAATTTTGTGGATGGTCATCCTGGAAGTTCATATTAAATTTGGTGGCTTACCTTGAACATGCTATGTTTCATTAGCCACTTACCAATGTAGAGACGCGGGAGAAAGAGGTAATTTGTCTGTGTCCTATGGGCAGCACAAGGACAGCTATCTCATTATGAATTAGAGTCTACTTAACTACACTTGAAGTCCAGAAAATTGGCTTCGGGATATCATCCCACTGATAACCACGTACCAAGATCGCTAATACATTGGCCTTCCTGAGACTACTGTGCCTCTCTTATATGTTCCTTCTGACACTTCAGGTTGACTCATTGAATCAGTCAGGACAGACCAGGTACCCTGTGGTGTGTGTGTGTGTGTGTTCTCAGTCATGTCCGACTCTGCGACCCCATGGACTGTAGCCCTCCAGGCTCCTCTGTCCATGGGGTTTTCCAGGAAAGAATACTGGAGTGGGTTGCCATTTTCTTCTCCAGGGGATCTTCCTGACCCAGGATTGAACCTGAGTCTCTTGCTCTTCCTGCATTGGCAGGCAGATGCTTTACCACTGTGCCACCTGCTGTGATAGCAATTATAAAACCTCTGTGGTTTCAGACATCAAGTTTATTTCTTCTTCATGTTCCATGGCTCTTGTGGATCAGAAGGGGAGCTCTGCATGTTTTAGACATGCAGGAGAGGTGACCTATGAAGCAGACACTATCTCAAACGTTGCCAGTCACCAGGCCAGGAAGAAGAGAGTTCTAGGAGGTCTTATATCACTATTAAAAGCACTCTGATCTGGACCACCAACTTCACAATTCACCAGCCAGAACTAGTCACATGGCCCCACCCAACCGTAAAACAATAGGGAAACACAAGGCAACGCTTTCGCAAAAGGAAAGTGAGTTAGGCATACTTTCTAGCAGCACTCGTGACCAACACACTCGATCAGCATCCTCCTTTCTTTTCTGTACTTTAAAAACTAGAAAGCCACATACATGATTTTTCAGCTTCTTTTTCTCCTAAAAAAGAATGGAGCCATTCTTTAGGACCATTTCTCCTAAAAAAATAGTCCTGATTCTGGCCAGTGGAACCTAAATGGAACTCTGCAATGGGGACTTATGAAAGCTTTGACTTTCCTGATAAAGGGGATTAGGCACAACCATGGTGTTTTTCATTCATACTTAACTCCTTCTTCCTATCTGGAAGGTGAAGCAGTGTCAGCACATGCAGCAGCCATCTTGGCATGAGTTCCCCACCCCTGCCCCAAGTGGAGGAAAAAAAAAAAAAATATATATATATATATATATACACACACACACACACATATGGCATAGCAGAAAGCTGGGAAGAGAGAATTTGGTTCCTTGATATCAGCGAACCACTAGACCAGCCCTGGACTGCATACCTGTGGACATCCAGCTATGTGATAAGTATAAATCTTGTAGGCTGTAAGTCAAACTGTCCTTTTTCTTAACTAAATGCAATCCTGAGACAGTCTTTCTATGTTTTGAACGTCAAAAGAAAAAGATCCCCTTCAGAAGAATGTGTTACAGTCACCCCAATATTATTAGAATATGGCTTGGAGAATTAGTGGCTCAGACTGTAAAGCATCTGCCTGCAATGCAGGAGACCTGGGTTTGATCCCTAGGTTGGGAAGATCCCCTGGAGAAGGAAATGGCAGTCCACTCCAATATTCTTGCCTGGAAAATCCCATGGACGTTGGAGCCTGGTAGGCTACCGTCCATGGGGTCACAGAGTCGGACACGACTGAGTGACTTCACTTTCACCCTGTTTTAGACCACTTTTTGCCACTTGGTCCTTTTGGTTTGTCATTTTATGTTGACTCTTCCTCACAATAAGCTAGTTTCTTTGCAGTAACAAACAATCCCCCAAGCCTCAAATCGCTTACCTCTGAACTTCTTGACGTGTGAGAAAACAAATACCTGTATGTCTAAGCCCCTGAAAGTCAATGGTTCTGCATCTTTAAGCTAGATACTATACCCACCAACACAGTCTGGATTATTCTTGAACTTAAAAGGGTCTGTAACCTGCAATCTGTGAATGTTTTCAGGTTTTCTTATGAAGGGCTATTTGGAGAGACGATTCTATTATGAGACCTCCTTAAGAGTCCCCAGTGTATTTCCCATGGTCAGTTCCATCCATCTGAAAAAAAGAAAACCTGCTAAAAAATGTCTTTTATCACATTTTCCATTCTGTTTCCTTTTTCTAAATTGAAGGACTCTCTAAAAGAAATCCTTTAATAAAAATATAAAGCTCCCATTCTGTGATTTTTAAAAGTCTGGTTTTCATGACTTTTGGGGGGACCTGGGGCACACAGAAGAAAATCTGTGGGAAGTAAAATGAAGGAAGAGAAGAGAATATACTGTGGTTTTAAAAACTTTATGAAAGCCTTGAAACTACCTATGAAAGTATTTCCGTTTCCTGAGAATTTTACTGAATAGGGCTGAAATCTCTCAGAATGCAAAACACTTTAAAAATTGTAACCTGCTTAACATTAACCTTGACAAATTCAGGTTCTGTCATGTGAATGAATGAATGTGTGCACTCTTGAGAATTCTGGACCTTGAACATCTAAATTGAAGTAGGACAGCAGAAAATTATCTTTATCTTTCTCTCTCCTTCCACCTTCCATTCCATCCCCATTCTCTCTTTAAATTTTTAACAGATTGAGTGAATGACTTTAACAAAAAATCTAATGAGAAAGTCTCTTCAAAAGCACTGTTGGATTCCTCACTTCTTATTGCCGGTGCTTCCAGGAAGGACAGCACTTTGCTTTATGACCATGTATTGATCGCTAATATCTTTATTGAACCTTGTCTCTTCTTTGCCTCCTACAGGCAAAAGGTGAGAGTTAGATAATAGTATTAATTTTCCAGACATCTGCACACGTTTTAATGGCCTTTTGAAGTTTGAAAATCGTTTCTCTGTGAGCCCACCACAGGGCTAAAATGCCATTAAGGTCTCAACTGCAACAATACATAATGATCATAGCTGAAGAGGTAGGCTTGTCAATGAAAATAAAACTCATTTATTTTAGTGGAGATTCAAATTAATAGAAGGTCCTTGCCAAGCCAGAGCCAATGCCTCCAGGTTCTAGAGGCAAATGGCAGGACATAGGATGGCGGAAATTCACCCATCCTTGTTCACATGTGTGGAAAATCAGGGCTGGGAAAGATTTCCATGTCACATGCAACATGATGTGGAGGGTTGGGGAACAGTCAAGTAATTGGGTTCATAAACATTTTGTAGCCATGGTTCATTTTTTAAGATCATAGAGGCCTGTGGTCCCCTTGTCAGAATAATGCTTTGAAATATACAAAATAAATGACATAGGATAATAAGGAAACAAATTATATTGAGGTACAGTTGCTAAAATATTAAAAAACACATGACATATTAATATATGTGCTTCATTTCTAGAATATGAAATAACAAGTTCAAATAGATTTTCAACAGCTATAATGTGACATGAAGATGTCTGATTTCTGTCAGTGACAAAGTCACCAGTTAATATATCACTGAAGTCTGATGCCTACCTTCCTGTCAGAAGGAGATGCTAAATTTTAGTTCAGGTTTCATGAAACTGAAGATGTGCATTCTTCCACCAAGTTCACAAATGCTGTGAATTCTATCCATGGACTCCTGGAGTTTCGTATTAAGAAGCCCTGAGCATCTATATTTTCTACTTCCTGGGAACTGTGTGTTTATGTAGCTACAAAGACAATTATTTGTATTATTCCTCACAGAGGAATAAGTGTAGAGTAGACTTTCTAATATTAGACTTTAGAAAATATTTGGATGACTGTGTTTTATATTTTATGTCACTCCTGGAGCATGTACCCCAAGTTTGATTCTGTGGAATTGGATTGAGTTCTCTGATGACAGCCATACTGCTTTTTTCTTGGCCATCTTACAACTAATAGCAGTGTGGAGCTAAAAGCACCTTGAAAGGTCTGTTTCTTACTCTTTATACAAGGCTACCTGGGCAGCTGTTGGGACCCTACCAGATACGATGACATTTTCACTAGCTCTACCCAGCTGGCCAAGGTAACGACATGGAGATACTTGCTTTACAATCTGACATCTGAAATTCTCTGAGAGTAAAGGAAAATTGGTTTCAAGGAGTCTTGTATATATTTTCCTCATGATTCAACATTGGTTCTCTCATGGAACATAATTTTAAGGGACAGTAACTTCAAGTTAACCTCTATATGAATGAAATTATCAGGGAAATGTTTAAAGTTTGAGAAAAGGAAGATTTAAAACCAGGGGAATGTGTTTTATTTCTTGTAGCATACTAGAGGAACCGATTTAGTCTGTCTCGTTTCATAAGGATAAAGAAGCATTTGATAGCAGCAGCCCCTGTGATAAAATGATTATGGCAGCAGGGAGAAAGAATCTAATCAGAGAATTGATCTGTGGATTCCAATTCTGTAAGAGCCAACATCGATCAACATAAATGTCAATAGTGAGATCAGATTGAGAACTGCCTGATTCCTTCAGATGGTTCTGGGGGCTGATGACAAATTCAAGAAGTAAATGTGAAAAGGAACTGAAAACTTTTACAATCACTCGATTGACCAGCAGCAGGCTACATGGTACTTTGGTGGTACAGGATAGGCTAAAATTAATTAGAGATTGTTCCACTGGACATGGAACAACAGACTGGTTCCAAATAGGAAAAGGAGTACGTCAAGGCTGTATACTGTCACCCTGCTTATTTAACTTAAAATGCAGAGTACATCATGAGAAACACTGGACTGGATGAAGCACAAGCTGAATCAAGATTGCTGGGAGAAATATCAATAACCACAGATATGCAGATGACACCACCCTTATGGCAGAAAGTGAAGAAGAACTAAAGAGCCTCTTGATGAAAGTGAAAGAGGAGAGTGAAAAAATTGGCTTAAAGCTCAACATTCAGAACACTAAGATCATGGCATCCAGCCCCATCACTTCATGGCAAATAGATGGGGAAACAATGGAAACAGTGGCTGACTTTATTTTGGGGGGCTCCAAAATCACTGCAGATGGTAACTGAAGCCATGAAATTAAAAGACACTTACTCCTTGGAAGGAAAGTTACGACCAACCTAGACAGCATATTAAAAAGCAGAGACATTACTTTGTCAACAAAGGTCCATCTAGTCAAGGCTATGGTTTTTCCAGTAGTCATGTATGGATATAAGAGTTGGACTGTAAAGAAAGCTGAGTGCCAAATAATTGATGCTTTTGAACTGTGGTGTTGAAGAAGACTCTTGAGAGTCCCTTGGACAGCAAGGAAATCCAACCAGTCCATCCTAAAGGAAATTAGTCCTGGGTGTTCATTGGAAAGACTGATGTTGAAGCTGAAACTCCAGTACTTTGGCCACCTGATGCGAAGAGCTGATTCATGAGAAAAGATCCTGATGCTGGGAAAGATTGAGGTCAGGAGGAGAAGGGGACGACAGAGGATAAGATGGTTGGATGGCATCACCGACTCAATGGACATGAGTTTGAGTGAACTCCGGGAGTTGGTGATGGACAGGGAGGCCTGGCATGCTGCAGCCCATGGGGTTACAAAGAGTTGGACACAACTGAGCAACTGAACTGAATTGAACTGAAAGGATTTTCACATTGTGGATATGTAGTACCATGTGGTGAAATATAATAATGGTTGTTTTTGTAGCTGGTAATTTATAGTTGGGCTTCTCTGATGGCTCAGAGTAAAGAATCCGCCTGCCAATTCAGGAGCCGTGGTTTGAACCCTGGGTCAGGAAGATCCCCTGGAGAAGGAAATGGCAATCCACTCCAGTATTCTTGCCTGGAAAATCCCATGGGTAGAGGAGCCTAGACCTATAGTCCATGGGGTTGCCAAAGAGTCGGAAACGACTTAGCAACTAAACAACAACAATTTATAGTTAGATATGGCGATTTAGAGAGGGAGCAGAAGAAGCTTAATGCACTTATTTATTGTGCCTTTGGGAGGCCATGTCTAGAGAGTGCAGTGGCATAGGAAACTGTCAGTTCTCAGAAAGTTTTTATGGGGTAGACTCCTGAAGTCATCATTTGCCATTTTGTATGCCTTTATTGATTGTGTGCCCACGGTTTTTGCTAAGAACAGGTCCTTACCCCATGTCATGTTAGGGAACATGGACAGCAACAGAAGAAGCATCTGCAATGACTTTCAGGATCAAGAAAACCAGGGAATGTTAAGGCATGTGGAGTTGCTAAGGAGTAGGACAGGGATGTTAGGTGGGTGGGCAGAAAAAGAAGAATGTGAGTATAAAATATCTCTCTGCCCACTGCCACTTGGGGCCATCTTGCTGATTTGGCAGGAGATTCCTCTCAGATTTCCTGTCTAGGCAGGAGTTCCTTTCAGAGTATGGGTGGCCCTTCTGTGGGGGCAGGAAGGGGAATAGGTGAAAATAGGCAGCAACTCTGAAGTCACCCTAACATTCTGATTATAAAGCAGCTGTGACTCAGAATTGACAAAACTGACATTCATGGAATATTTACCTCTCTTTCCCTTGCTATTTGCATTTATTTGTACCTCTGTGGGGTACACTCTGTTGGCACTTCAGAACTTGGAGTCTTAAGTTTCAAATGGTCGTTATTACTTACGTGCTGCCAAAGTGGTGGTTCTTCAGTGAATGTGATCTCATGTTAGGAAGCTGTCTCATGACTACTATTGGTTTGCACTGATAGACAAATGTCACTGCTTGAGGATAGGTGGGGAAATGCATGCTATTCTGTTAATAAAAATTATGTCAAAATTCAGCCTTCTCAGGTGGTGCTAGAGGTAAAGAATCCTCCTGCCAATACAGCAGACACAGGAGACGTGGGTTCAATCCCTGGGTCAGGAAGATCCCCTGAAGAAGGAAATGGAAACCCACTACAGTATTCTTACGTGTAAAATCCCATGGACAGAGGAGCCTGGTGGGCTACAGTCCATGGGGTTACAAAGAGTCGAACACAACTGAATGACTGAGCACGTGTTAAAATTCAAAATTCCACTCTTAACCCAGTAAGCTTAGTAAAGTTAACAAACTGTATCCTTACTTGATTATGGGGTATCTTTCAGACTTTAATGATTATCATAGAAGATGATAGTCAGGGCCCACCTCATGGCTGTGAACCTGTGCAGTCACATAAAGCCTTAGAAGGGCCCTGTGCTTGATTTCACCTTGTCCCAAATCATCTTGAAATCTTACTATGTTTTTCACAAACGAACCACTGCACTGGGTTCCATAAGTTATGTCACTGATCCTGAAAATAGCTAACATTTCCTGAGTAATATGTCCCAAGCACCTGAACAAATGGAGTCTCTATCTTAACCTTATAAATTCCGAAATTTCTTCTCTTGAACATCCAATCTTCAATAAACTCCTATGCATTAATATCACCATCTGACACAATGATGATACTTTTGTACATTCAAATTAGAGGGTTTCTTATTTCATTAGTTTTCAAACAATGGAAAAGTATCATTATCTATGAAAAAAGCTACACCATCCCACACAAAATAGCTGAACAAGAAAGTAAAGATTTATATTGAAAAAAATTATTTGAAGCCCCTGAAATTATGAACATTGGGCATTTGAGGAGAAATATTTGTAGTCCCCAATTCATAATCTGAGAAGAAATTTGTTGTCTTTAAAATTAGCTGATTAGTAACAAGTGTTCAAAATGGATCTCGAATTCTAAATAATAATTCTTGGCAATTTGGATTTTCCTATAGTTTCACAAGTTAGTCTAAGGGATAATTTCTTGTATCTATAGTGCCTTGTAATATTTGTAGATCTATAACCAATTTCTTTGTAATAGTTATTTATAAATCAGTAACCAGAACTCGTTTTTGGTATTCTCTGAGATTGAATATGTTGCATATGTTATCAAATGAAAGGAAACTCAGAGGAAGGTTAGTTTGCATCTTTTAAGAAAGTTCCCATCAAGGCAAATTTATGAAAATTAATAAATCTGTAGTGATTTGAGAACAGAATAATTTTAGGATTATGGTAACTGGTGATTATCTTAGAAGAAAATGGAGAGATTATCTTATTTGTGTTTATGCATCAAATATCCATTTAATACTTTACAATTCCCACTCTAAAAGATTAGGAATTTCTCTTTTCACCTTCTTTCTCAGTGCCTGGTTCACAAATTCATAGTGTTTACCGAACATGCTTGACGAGAGTAAAGTGTTCTGTGCTTTCAAATCTGAAGCAAAAGCAAAGGAAGCATTGTTTTATGTCTCATGCAGGATATGCCTTTTTGATGCAGTTGTAAACCCCCTAAAATGTCATACAGATGTTTGTAATGTCATATCAGGTACTTTTCTTTTGGATGTTATAGCTGAGTTTGTAGTCAACTTATTGGAGGATTTGCTGGGGAAACCAAGAAACAATTTTGATGTCATTTCTATCTCAGATTTTTGTTTTTAACAGCTTCTCCTAATTTTCTTGAAGTACACACACACACACAAAATTGAAATTTAAATAGAGAATATATTTAACAAACTAACAGAAAAATAAAAATAAATCCACTTGACTTGATAAATCCTATGTAATAGCTGGAAACTGCCATTTGCCAAGAAATAATTTAGCTCAGTGAAATGTATTTTACAGCTAATCCTTTAATGTCTGTTTTACATATTACCCTTCCCACTGTTAATATTGAACAATATTGTAAGCTAGTAATTTTATGTGCTATATTTCAAATTGCTATTAGGAAGCCACATAAATAACAATTTTCAACTGCTTGTTTATAATACCGTGAGGCATTTCTTACCTTGGGGTAGAGTAACAGTGGGTTAAAAAAAAAAAAAAACTGCTGTGGGGATGTAGCTCCAGGGAAATTCTGTCTCAGATATGTAGCTGCTGCTGCTAAGTCACTTCAGTCGTGTCCGACTGTGTGTGACCCCATAGACGGCAGCCCACCAGGCTCCGCCGTCCCTGGGATTCTCCAGGCAAGATCACTGGAGTGGGTTGCCATTTCCTTCTCCAATGCATGAAAGTGAAACGTGAAAGTGAAGTTGCTCAGTCGTGTCCAACTCTTAGCAACCCCATGGACTGCAGCCCACCAGACTTCTCTGTCCATGGGATTCTCCAGGCAAGAGTACTGGAGTGGGGTGCCATTACAAAACCTATAAGGCCAAATAAAGTCATGAGTCTGAGACCCTGATAATCTACAACTGAATATTAACTACCAAAGGTCAGCTGAGACTATGGGCCTTCGCGTAACATTCAGCCAGAAACTGCCCTACTTGATATGTCTTCACAAATGTTATAAACTGAATGGGACTCCAGCAATTTGTCCCATTAGAGTCAGGGCCTAGAGCTATAAAATGCAGAGGAGGGCTCATCACAGAAATCGTCTTCATCCACTCTGATCTGTGTCTTACCCCAGCCCCCCTGCAGGGAAATATTGTGAGAGTGACTCTTGCTGCCTGTGAAGGTCCCAATGGTTATGTAATCTCCAAAACTCTGCTTTTCATTTGTTCTCATTTTTCCTTTAATAATGTAGGGCGGCACCCATCTGATAAATAATTCCTCATGATTGGGGTTTTTTTTTTTTTGGTTCTTCCAAACACTGACAAGACATTTTCCTTTTCTAGAAGAGTCTCCTCTATGGTCAAGCAATAATCGTTTGATGTTAATATCCCCTCATAGTGATTGCAAGAACAGAGCAGGGCCCAGGTCTGGTTTCCTGCTGGCAGCCTGGATGCTGCATGGACTATTTTGGCGTCATAGGAGGAGTCACTCTAGGTCTTCAGAATTAGTGCCTAGAGGTCTCTGGAGCACAGGCAGCTCTTAGGACAGCCCTAGCATGCAGCATGAGTGAGGATCCTGGGTGAAACTCCTTGGCAGCCCTTTTAGGAAGAAGCTTGATGAGAAGGCTATAAGCTGTGTGTGCCTTCTGTGTCCACATTTCCTCTGGACCCTTCTAGTGTCTTCTTCCAGGCCTTGTTTACATGGACAGGGGTCATGGAGGCCAGCAGCCATATTCAGCATTAGGGAAAAATGTGTGGTGGGCAAAGGAAGAGGAGAGAAAGCACGTGTTTCATAGAGTGACGGGTTCAAATCCCGGCTCCTCTACTTGCTCACGCCATGTGACCTGCCACAGGTGCCTCATTACTGAGATGTCCCATTCACCGTGCTCCTCCTCAAGTCTGCCTCTGTGGTCTTGCTAAGCTGAATGCAGGAATATGTCACTCTCCCTCATCTCTGGACCTTTTGTGTAGGTGTCGCCCAAAGAGTCATCATTTCTTGTTCATAAAATCTCAACTTAGCTATTTCTTCCTGGGAGGAGCCCTCCTAGAGCCCTTTGCTGAGATTCCCATGGCACGTGGCACTGGGGGTGCAGTGGCTTGTCCCACAAGCACCGTGTTCCAGAGGCTGCATTTGTTCATGATCATACCCTGAATAAGAGAACATAGTAGCAAAAGACGTCATGAGGGACCCGGAAGTCTCTTTCCAGGTTCAAATCCCTGATCTGATCTGTTCTTTAACTCCTGTTGTTCCTCAGTTTATTCATCTGAAAAGTGGAACTCATAGATTCTCCCTTGTTAGATGATCCTAGGATTAAATAAGGAAAAAATAGCAACTTGACTTTTTTTTTGCCTTAGCAAGACATGTAGTGAGCACTCTATAAATCCTTGCTATTTTTTCCTTAGTTTTACTTTTTAGTTAGCTCCAAATATTCATGTACAAATTGTGTTTTCCTGAAAAGAATGTAAGAAGGAAACATCACCAATACCAAAAATATTATCAATAATATTAATACTCATAAAGTACATTTTTAATAAATTAATAATTAATGTTTCAGTATAGTAAGTGAAGCTGTGACATTGTACTTAGAGTTATTTCTGTTTTTAATTCTGTGTAATTGTCTTGTCTAATTAATTTAAATAGTTATTTTAATAAGTTGTTTCCACAAAACTATCATTAACCAGATTTAATTGTAGAGTTAAGAGTCTGAACTCTGCAGTCAAACTGCCTAAGATTTAAGTATGAGTTATATGACCTTAGAAAATAATTTTAGCTCTGAACCACCATTTCTTCATCTGTAAATGGGGATAAGTATAGTCTTTACTGTGAATTGCAATAAGGATTTACAATGATAAAATTTGTGAAAATAGATACTTAGTGCTAAAAAAAGCTCAATCAGTTGTCACAGCTATAGTTACTGTTGTTGTTATGAATACTTCTTTTTTAATTATTATCTGCCTCTGAGAATAGATCTTGGCAAGAAAATTCCCAAGACAACAGCGTTCACTTAATGGGAATAGCGTAAATTAAGGGCTTAGAATTTAGACAGAAATAAGTAACTCATGACACGAGTTTGAGTAAATTCCGGGAGTTGGTGATGGACAGGGAGGCCTGGCGTGCTGCAGTCCATGGGGTCGCAAAGAGTTGGACACGACTGAGCAAATGAACTGAACTGAACTGAAGCAACTCATCCTGCAGAAGATACCTATGAGGCTGTTTCCTTACTTGAGGGGATAAGCAAACAGAATAGGGTAGAGTTTGAACTCAATAGTAAGGCAGACCTGGAAGACAATCCTGCTTTTGCCGCTTACTGTAGTATATCCTTGTGACTCTGGATACCGTCCTTAGCTTTGGTTGTTTGAGTTCTTCATCCTTAAAAATTAAGAACTTACCTTTTTCCGTACAGCAGTGTGAGGATTCATGAGATAAGATCCGGAAGGGACTTCACTCAGCATCCCTTTCCCTCACAGGGCAGGAGGTGAATCGTTTCTTCTAATAAACAGAGTATTGGACTCTAGTGACCACCAGTGCAGTTTCTATTAAGTCTGGCAAAAATAGAAGGTCAAGTTGTTTTTCTCCCTAATTCCTTTAGTTCTGTGAAATCAGAGGAAAAAAATTTTCCCCCCACATGTAAAAGTCAAAAAGCTTCAGAATCCAGGAGATTTTTCAAAAATAAAGCTTGATTAAAAATGTAAAATGCAGTGTGGATAATTTTACAAAACAGCAGGGGCAATTGCAAAGCACTTATTAAAAGTACCTGTTAAAGTAATTAGTGATAAAAATGGAAATTTCAAGACACTTCTGTATTTCTTAGATCCCAGAATAGGCTCAGACTGTGCTAAATCACTTCCTCTCTTAGATCAGAGTCACAGAAAAAGACAAAAGTGAAGTTTCAGAGAGTTTTAGGGTTGGGAGGCAGGTGTGAATCACTGTTAGGAACTGGCTCTTTCCAGGTCTGAGTGCTCTGATCCCATCACTCACCCTGCATCCTGTTTCCGAACATTTGTCACTTAGCTGTTACATATTAAATACTTATGATTCCTTCTTGTTTGTTTTATGTAAAGAGACCAAGCAATTTGCGAGCTTGACAGGAAGATATAAGCACCTGTGGCCTAAACCTTTTTTGCACAGAATATTTTCTTATTTATAGGGCTTCCCAGGTGGCACTAATGATAAAGAATCTGGCAGCCAATGCAGGAGACGCAAGAGATGTGGGTTAGATCCCTGGGTCTAAATAGCTATCCACTCCAGTATTCTTGCCTAGAAGTTTCCACAGACAAAGGAGCCTGGTGGGCTACAGTCCCTGGGGTCACACAGAGTTGGGATGCAATTGAGCAACTGAGCACAGCCCATAGCACAACAGCACGTATTTAACCGTGTTGCCACTCTGACCCCTACTCTCACCTCCACTTCTGCCTCTATCTTACTCTTCCTGCATCTCTCTTGTATATTCTACCTTAAAAATGCTTCTGTGTTGTTTTTTTCTCATCTGTGTGTCCAGGCTCCTCATTCACATTATAGATTACACTAATGAGCTTCCTGAAGTCTGTTCATGGTTCTTAGTTAGGACTCTCACATAGTAGATGCTT
The DNA here is from genome assembly GCF_027580195.1 of Bos mutus. Classification (NCBI taxonomy): domain Eukaryota; kingdom Metazoa; phylum Chordata; class Mammalia; order Artiodactyla; family Bovidae; genus Bos; species Bos mutus. Next base: position 71,123,130 of record NC_091618.1, on the reverse strand, counting down.
CGTAAATGCTTCTTGTTGGACTAATTAGAGTGGAGACTCCTCAGGGCAAGGTTTGCTGTTTACATCCTAATCCACATCTCATTGGTCTTCTCCCAGCAGGACCTCAGGGCACTCTTCATGGAATTTCAGGAGAAGGCAATGGCAACCCACTCCAGTACTCTTGCCTGGGAAATCCCATGGATGGAGGAGCCTGGGTAGGCCGCGGTCCATGGGGTCGCTAGGAGTCAGACACGACTGAGCGACTTCACTTTCACTTTTTACTTTCATGCATTGGAGAAGGAAATGGCAACCCACTCCAGTGCTCTTGCCTGGAGAATCCCAGAGACTGGGGAGCCTGGTGGGCTGCCGTCTCTGGGGTTTCACAGAGTTGGAAATGACTGAAGCAACTTAGCAGTCATCAGTCTAAGCTGCAGAAGCCCCAAATAAACTTCCTAGTCACCAAACGAAATGCTTCCTAAGGCAGCCACTGGGTAATTAGGTTGTCATGGTAGCAGGGACCCTTGAAGAAGGTTTTGAATATAGCTTTGAAATAATTGTTTCAAAACATTTTATAACCTTGGATCCCAGAGAAGTAGAAAAGAGGATGTAGAACCATGTCATTTGCAGAAGCACCATCCAGAGTGAAACAGAATGCACTCAGGGCACAGAAAAATGGTTATGTGAGGAAAATCTGAAAGTTGTCATGGAAAATAATAATTGCAGCAAGGACTGTTGTAGATGGCTAAAAAAAAAATAGCTATAAAAATTTTAGACTCTGAAATGAGATCAAATTTTGATGGACATATATTTTAAAGGACCTTTAAGAGAATATTCAAAAGGCATGCTCTGGCATCAGCAGGATGACTGAATGCAAATAGTTAGGATGTTTTATCTTTGTATCCCCAAATGGAAATAATGACATAAGTAATTAAACATTAGCTTTTATCTAAAAACATTTGTCCTAGGCTCAAATTTTTGTGAATTTAAGAAAGGACCATATAATACTCAGTTATGTAATACACAGTTATATAATATTCAGTTTTATGATAAATTCTTAATGGAATGGAATGAAACCTCTGAAATGTGAACCAAGTGTCTGCCACAATATCTCTTGATTGGATTTGGAAGGGCTGATGAAAAATTACATTTCTGAGTGTGGCAAAATATAAGTAAAAATGTAAATCTAGTGTGTGAGTAAGATAAAACTTGGGGTTTTTGACTGGTCATTTGATGAATAAAGCTTCCAGAGAAAATTATCTTTATCAGGCTTCAAGTCATTTTAGGAGATTTCCTTGGACCTCCTTTCAGCCTTGTGCGTATCTGTGAAAATCACTTTATTACTCAACAGAAGGAACAAGGCTTTTCACTTGGTGATGTCTAATTCAAGCCGTATTTAGAACAAGTCTCTTAAACATATACCAAATCCACCACACATGTTTTCCACCCCTGTAACAGTGGATAGCCAAGGTTTAACTTTCATCACAGGAAAAGTATGGAATTGGCAAAATCTGAAGATGCTCAGAGGATTTCATAATTACACACTCCAAACTTGCTTCCCTTGTGTTGGGATTAAAGGAGATGAAACACACCACCTGGGACCAGCCTAGGGCTGAGTTGAAGGAGCAGGAATAGGGCTCTAGGAAGCTCCCTGGAAGCTGTGAGCCGAGATCAGCTGTCCAAGGTGGAAGCAGGACAATTCGAAAACAAAGCCACAGCTGAAGAAGCAGTAAGTTCCTCATCCAAGAAATCAGCCTAAGATTCAGGACATTATGAGACAGGAAGGAAGGTGGCAGGGTACAGCCATCAAAAGAATGACACAACCATTAAGAATAGGATATGATTTAAAAAACACACACAGAGCAAATAAATAAATAAACAAACAACAGCAAAACAGAACCTACTAGGCCCAAGATGGTGGAAGATTTTACTTCTAGTTGACCTTAAGCCTCATCAGGCTCATTAGGCTCTAGTTAGACCATTCAGTTCAGTTCAGTTCTGTCGCTCAGTCGTGTCCCAACTCCATGGACTGCAGTATGCCAGGCTTCCCTGTCCATCACCAACTCCCAGAGCTTATTCAGATTCATGTCCATTGAGTTGTTGATGCCATCCAACCATCTTATCCTCTGTCATCCCCTTCTCCTCCTGCCTTCAATCTTTCCCAGCATCAGGGTCTTTTCCAATGAGTCAGTTCTTCGCATCAGGTGGCCAAAGTATTGGAGTTTCAGCTTTAGCATCAGTCCTTCCAATGAATATTCAGGACTGATTTCCTTTAGGATGGAATGGTTGAATCTTCTTGCAGTCAAAGGAACTCTCAAGAGTCTTCTCCAGCACCACAGTTCAAAAGCATCAATTCTTCGGCACTCAGCTTTCTTTATAGTCCAACTCTCACATCCATACATGACCACTGGAAAAACCATAGCCTTGACTAGATGGACCTTTGTTGGCAAAGGAATGTCTCTGCTTTTTAATATGTTGTCTTGGTTGGTCATAACTTTTCTTCCAAGGAGCAAGCATCTTTTAATTTCATGGCTGCAGTCACCACCTGCAGTGACTTTGGAGCCCCCAAAATAAAGTCTGTCACTATTTCCATTATTTCCCTATCTATTTGCCATGAAGTGATGGGACCTGATGCCATGATCTTAGTTTTCTGAATGTAGAGTTTTAAGTCAACTGTTTCACTTTCCTCTTTCACTTTCATCAAGAGGATCTTTAGTTCTCTTTCTGCTGTAAGGGTGGTGTCATCTGCATATCTGAGGTTATTGGTATTTCTCCCAGCAATCTTGATTCCAGCTTGTGCTTCATCCAGCCCAGCAATTCTCATGATGTACATGAGACATGGGACAGTTCTGAGGCTGACCATATAAACCAAAAAGTGGGTAACACCCCAATTCTTGGAAATTCCACTCCTTTCCCGAAATAGTTGTAATAATCCTCCCACTCTTTAGCCTGTGAAATTACCCAGCTCGTGAAAACTAACCACCCTATATTATGGTGCAATCTCTTGTCTTCTGAGACAGCCCACACTCTGTTTTTGGAATATATATCTCTCTAAATAAACCTGATTTCACTTTACTATGACTCGTTCTTGAATTCTTTCCTGCATGAAGCCAAGGACCCTCACTTGGCAGCTGTCCCAGGGGCTCACACAATACTTGAGACATGACTGTCTTCTGGTGTTCCACTTTTCCTACAACAAATAGATCTGTGAGGGAGCACTCTTGCATGCTCAGTCGCTTCAGTCATGTCCAGCTCTTTGCAACTGTATGGACTCTAGCCCATCAGCCTCCTATGTCCATGGGATTTTCGAGGCAAGAATACTGGAGTGAATTGCCATGCCCTCCTCCAGGGGATCTTCCCGACCCAGGGATCAAATCTGAGTCTCCTGCATTGCAGGTAGATTCTTGACCACTGAGCCATCGGAGAAGCCTGACTTAATGCCAAGTACAAATAAGCACCCAACTCACAAGAGAGTAGGAGCAGCCACACTCCACAGGGAGTGAGCAGGAGCAAGGGAGCATAAGCTCTGACACAAGCAGTGACCAGGGGCAGCTGCTGGTATTGTGTCTCTTGGAGAGGGTGCTGAATGACCAAAGATACCAATGGCGAGTGGGCAAATCCCAAGAAATTCTTCCACTCCTCCTCTAAATATCCTGCTATGAAATGTTTGGAAAGTAGAAAAATACCTTCTAATGTTGGTAGAGTACTTTAGAAATACATAATAGAATTCAGGAAAATACAGTGAGTAAAGAAGCTTTAGCTCTGGATCATTTGGCAATAGCAGACCTCACTTCATAAATAAAACAGGAATTCAAGAATTGTGGGCGGAGGAGCCATTTCCTTTGACTAAGAGACCTTTTCCACAAGGAGAGAAAGAACTCTAGAGAATATAAAACAGGACAGGGTAGAATTCAGGATATCACTACTAGAGCATTTACCAAGGCTGAGTAAATCAAGAGAATTGAAGCAGATCAGATTAAAAACACAAATTCATATCTACCTTTTGTTGCTGAACCTAAATTACTCATGGTGGTAGAGTCCATTAATCAGATATATACCATATTCACTCTCATAATTTCCTTTTTATAGGTATTTGGTTTTCTTAGTTGAAAAGGAGAATAATTATATGGATGATTATGGTATCAGATTAATTCTCTTACCAAATCTGAATAAAGATAAGGGAACAATGGTTAAATGATCTGTTTTGTATGTTCCTCTTTACATCTGACATCTTGAAGTGAAAAAAAAAAAAATTACATGTTCCTTTTCAAACTTCAGGGACTACATCAGTAAATACAAAAGCTGCTCAGAACCCTATTTTGCTTGTTTTTTCCTGCATGGTTTCCCATGTTACTCACATTTCTCAGATAATCTACTTTTTAACCTCACCTTGTAGCACTGAATAAGGACTCAGTGTTTCCCTGGCCTCAGCAATCACTACATTCCTGTTGAGACATCATCTCAGTACTGAGCAAAAACCCACAGGTAGAATTCTGTTAAATGCCACAAGCCATCACTAAGCATCTGAAGATCTGCACCTCAATGAGTGAGAAGAGACAGAAAATGGCAAAGTGGCCCTCCAGCCCCATTCTGAAAGGCCGCGTGTGCATCATTCCTAGTCTCTGCTGCCTTTATTAGCTGGAGAGCTGTGGAGCCAGCCTTGGTACCGTGAAGGGGCCACTCCACCTCCATCCTGCCGGATAATGGACAGCTGGCCTTGAGTGCAGCCTTTCTCAGCCTTGAGTTACAGATTCAAAACTGTAAAATAGAAAATACAGCTGACTGACTGAAGGCAGAGTAACCCACCAAAAAATCATTAACGCGGCATGTATTTCTGACCCTGGCTGCTCTGGCATTCCTGGGTACCCAAAGCTGACCTTGGTCTCTTCACTCTGGTGTGAGCATGCACTCTGACTGTGGACTGAGCCGCACCACCACTTGTCTCACAGATCCTCACCCCTCCCCATGGATAGTGACACAAAGTAGCCTCTTCTCCATGAAGCTGAAAATCCATATATATATATATATATATATATATGAATACGTATTTCTGACTTTGAGTTCCCTATGTATACATTTTACCTACTTTTCCCTGAGATCTGAATTATGGCCAGATAATATCACAGTCCCAGTTTGAATAGTGATATTCTCTCTCCTCCTTTGATGATTTATTATATATATATAAACCTTTCATAAAAATTCGTATTATAAGAAGTATAACACCTGTGGGCTGGCGAGCTTTTGTGGTAATTTAACCATGAAGAATGTGTGTATGTGAAAGGATGATCTTTACCTCTCATTTTCTTACCTATAGTCTTAACACAGAAGTAGATTTTGTTTTCATCTAAGTCAATTTTTATTTTCCCTACATATGTGGAAACTATAACAGTAAATTATTCATTTGTATCTTAACATTTAAGAAATTACCAATTATCAGTTATGACAGTTAATTGATAGAAGACTCTAAATTTCACCATGCTGTCTTATTTATTATCCTTTCTGACTATCCCAGTACCTTTCCCTACCTGAGAGGTAGGTTAAGTAGCTTCTTCCATCCCTTTGTGGCTGGCAAGTAATCTGAGACAAAAAGATTCAGTTACATCCCCAGATCTGGTAAAACCTGTACCTTGGGACTAAAACTCAAGTCCCCTTGCTCTAGGATCTTTCTCCTCTCCCTCATGACTCTACGTATTTCAGTGGAGAAAACTGACTATGCTCAGTCGCTTAGTCCAACTCTTCATGACCCCAGAGACTGCAGCCCGCCAGGCTCCTCTGTCCATGGGATTTTACAGGCAAGTATACTGAAGTAGGTTGCCATTTTCTCCTCCAGAGGACCTTCCCAACCCAGAAATCAAACCTCCATCTCCTGCATTGGCAGGCAGATTCTTTACCACTGAGCCACCTGGGGAAACCTGACCACTTGGATAAAAATAAAATATAACATCATTTAGGACGATGAGTTTATATATACACATACTCATGCTGAATGCAAAACGATGGCATCATATATCTGGTAAAAAGGAATGAAATATAACCATTAACCAAATAAGAAGTCAGATATCTAATCTATAAGGACTCTTCCCCCAAATCACATGATATACCACTCAAAATCATCATTTCTTTTGTTGAATGCCATTTCCCATAACTTCTTGGACTCTTTGCATAATGATAAATGTGTTCTTAAGTCAGAATGTTATCATTTTTTTGGCACTCTCTCAGTCCTTAAAACCCAGATTTGGGTGGAGAAAATATAGACAGCTCCTTCTTTATGGGCTGTAAGAAGCCTCAGTCAGTTACTTACTGAGCATTCACATTGTGACAAGTCTTGGGTCTTAAAGGATCTTTGGTCCCAGGGAACTCATACTCTAGAGAATGCTTGAGATAAGCATTATAGAAATTGTGCAGAAACAACATCCTGGTTCTACTTACCTATGTCTTAACTTTCTTGGAGAAACTAGCATTTTCAAAATAATGAACAACCAGTTATTTATGTCATTTTTGGTGAAAAAACTCCACAAACACAGGTTGAGAGAAGCAAAAGTATAAGTCTGAAGTAAATGGTTTGAGACTCCACTGATAAGGAGAACTGACCCATAGCAGGAAAAAAAAATGCCTTTATTCTTGCAGTTGGATGCAGCACAGCCCTACCACCATGCTCATCCTGAGAGCTGAATGGAATTTGTTGTGACTAACTAACCAAGCTCAGCAATAAAGAATCCACCTGTAATGCAGGAGACGTAGGTTTGAACCCTGGGTCAGGAAGATCTCCTGGAGAAGGAAATGGCAGCCCATTCTGGTATTCTTGCCTCGGAAATCCCATGAACAAAGGAGACTTGCGGGCTATATTCTGTGGGATCGCGAGTGTTGGACATGACTAGCAACCGAACCACCACGAACCTCCCAACTAACCACGTACGGAGGGCTTTCACAAGAGTTGAACCTGAAGAAAGTCAAATGGGAAACAGAGTAAAACAGGCCTCATTTGAGAGGCATTTATGTCCTTGCTGACAACATGATGGATCTGCTGGGACAACGTGACTGTCCGGCAACCCCTGCAGGCTAAGATGATCCTAGCAGGAATTAATGGCAGAGATCAGTCATTTCCCAGATCAACATCAGCATGCAGCAAGGCCTTTCCTGGGAGACAAAGGAATAGAAAAACTTTTCAGAGGTGAGGGAGCCATCTCAGTCACATTATTTACTTACTCAATTCGATTTTTTAGTGTCTGAAGTCACAAAAGTTGTAACCAAGACAAACCAGGCTGCAAGTACCATTTTAAAAATGTCATCAGCCTAGCAGAAACATGAAACATAAATCACAAGTTTTATTGTATTTGCAATTAAACAGATCAAATTTAATGTCCACAGAAAAGCCTTAGTAATTAGGATAAAGATTAATATAGTGAAATGTCCCTGGTTTAGGAGGCCACCCAAGCAAAACTGAAATAAAGAATTGAGTATATAATCGAATAGCATGTGAATATTAATGCATGAAACCCTCCAAGTCCCCAGATCCCTGATGCAATTATTTTCTATTCACATTAATTGTTCCTAACAGATGACTTTAATGACTTTGAGTTGAAATGTGTGCAAGGGAAGATTTCACAAGATCAATGCTGTTTAGAAATAAGGTCATTTTTATAATTATTTGCTCAAATTTTAACCACTGCTCAACATAATAAGGTTAACATGGTGAGTGTTTCATAATGTGAATATCAAAAGTTAATTTTCATGCTGGCTAATAAGTGTATTGGGGTATTCACATTTTTCTTCCTATTTCTTTTTCCTTACTACTTATTTTCCAACACATATTGACAGACTGTGAACGTGTGATTATGGTTTATAAGCTGTAATTTGCACATGTGTATATATAGAACACTAATAAACTCAGATAAACATTTTTTGGGTTAGGATATGTGTTATCTAATCTAGAAATGTCAACTCTTTTGAGATTTACCTGTTTGAGGCAGGATTTTGAAACAAACAATTAAATCAACACTGTTCAAAGTTTCTGCCTGTTTTTACCCAGAAACTTCACTCACGCATCTTAGATCTTTCATCCGGGGATTTACTCTCAGATGTGGAAGGAAGCCAGAGTCTGACGCACTCACGAACTGATGTTGAAATGCATGTGAGTTTCCCTGTCGCCTTCAGAACACTTGTTCAGGTGGTTATTTTCCTCCATCAAATATGATGTCACAAGTGAACCATAAAGCGCATCCTTGAAGCATTGTCAGGTAGATAAAAATACTTTCCTTTCTTGTGTTCTCTGCAATTCAGCATCATATCCCCCAGCTGATAGAGTAAGTAGAAAATGTCACTCTCAGCAAAAATATTATAAATCTTGCCTTGTCCCCAAGATACCTTTTTTGGGTATTGATTATATCTCAAAGTCACAGAGAAATGGTCAAGGAGCTTTTTATTAAAGCCCATGTCCCATATTACTCATCTTACTTTTATGATATATTATGTATGAACTTTTAAAAATTCATGGGCTGTACTTTTTTTTCTTTAGCTAGGGTTAGCTTTGTGCTTATTTTGCAAAACTTTAACCAGCGTGGTTTTTTAACTCTCATTGACATTAAAAAAAAAAAAAAAAGATAGCTTGAAAAATACAAGAGTCAAATATATAATGAAAAATGTTAGTCTTAAAACAATGACTGATGGACATTTGTGGATAACTGGCCTTTTAGTTTACTGTATAAATTTATAAGTATAGGTAGGAGAGTCTATATCAAAAGTGAATATTCTCAAGTTAGATTGGAATTGCATGTCAGTGGAGTACTGTCATCTTTAAACATTCCTGAATACCCTAATGCCATCCAGTATAAAAGATGGCCTTAAGATCAGGAATTTTTTAAGTTGCAAATTTTAATCCAAGAAATTATTGCCTTCATTCTCTGTCTCTCTCCTTTTTTTAAAACTAAAATTGTGGACTTTGTATTGCATTTCACATAATAAGTATGTTAGAGCATATGAGTGCTTCAAGGTGGTAATCTAAAATACACTATGGGGAAAAAAACACTTTGAATAGTGCAAACAGTGTGCTTCATCAATTCAGTCAACATAATTAGGGTAATGTTGCAATGGAGACCAACATATATCTTTAGGCAAACAAGAATTTTATTAATAATAACTATCTATTACAACTCTTCTCAGGAGGATGCTTGGCAGTCTGTATATGTCCAGGAGTTCTGCTTATTGTCAAGGGCCTTACTTAGGGCTATAGCATAGTGGCTGGGACCTGGGCCTGACATCAGAACTTTGTATTGACTGGGTGACCTTGGACAAGATTTTAAAGCGTCAGTTCAACAGTGCCTCAGGTTCCCCATCTGGAAAATGAGAAGAATGATATTTCTGTTCTATTTCTGAGAGTCGTCGTGAGGATTAAATGAGATAACATATGACATGTACATAACACAGTACCTGCTGAGAATTTGGGGCCATAGTGAGATCTCTGCTGCTCTGGCTGTCTTCTATTCTAAAATATGTGGCCCCATGTCACAGCCGCAGAAGAACATGGCAGAGATGGAGAATGAGAGCTGAGATAAGTACCTGCTAGTGTGCCTGTCCAGGTCACATCAGTGATCCCCAGAAACAAAGTACACCCACTTTGGACTTTCTCATCACAGATCATATATGATGGCATGTTAAAGGTAATACAGAGTCCCTTAGGGAGGCTGTAAAGTACAATTTTGTTGAAGAGCCAAGACACACACATACTAAAAAAAAAAACTTTTTAGTAGTAGTAGCAAAACCTAAAAGTTACTAAACTTTATTGTTACTAATAATCACTTAGTGTCATTAAGCATGAGGGCCTGCATGCTAAGTGGCTTCAGTCATGTCTGACTCTGTGCGACTCTATGGACTGTAGCCTGCCAGGCTCCTCTGTCAATGGGATTCTCCAGGCAAGAATACTGAGGTGGATTGCCATGTCCTCCTCCAGGAGATCTTCCCAGCCCAGGGATCGAACCCAAGTCTCGTACATCTCCTGCACTGGTAGGCGGATTCTTTACTACTAGCACCACCTGGGAAGCATACGGTTACTGATTGCCAGAGGCCCATCACTCTTCACATTGATCTTATATGATTGGAGCTTTCATTATCTCCGGTTAGAAAAAAGGAAACTAAAGTGCGGAAGAATTAAGTAATTTTCCCAAAATCAAAGAGTTAACCAGTGAGAGAGCCAGGATTTAAACCTGATAAATGACCTTATAAATGAGCAGATAATCCTGATGATAATCATGTGCTAATGAGGGAAGAAACCTCAGGAGAAAGGAGCTCACTTTCAGTCATGATGTCAGAGATTCTGAGTCCCTTCTTAAATTCCAACATCAGTTGTCCAAGGTCAGGAAAGGTGGAAGAATTTCCCAGTAGAGAGGACTCGCCCTTTTGTCTTCTTGTCAAGGAATTACTCTGTAATCAGCCCACTATACACACCCTCTCTCCAGTACTCTGCTCCCAGGGAGGGCTCAGACCCCTGCCTTCATCCTGCTCAGCACAGCCCAGGTCAGACTGAGATACACAGCTTGCTACCAGGTAATTCACATGAGAGGTTATCCTCTCTCAAAGCTCTTCCTAGGCTAGGACTTTCTACTCAAAGCACAGGCCCTGGACAGCAGCCTCAAAACATTTGGGAATTTCTTACAATACTACATTTCAGACCCCTCCTCAGAATTGCTAAATCAAATCTATATTTAACAAGATCTGGGATGACTCATGTGAATATTAAAGTATGAAAAGCCTGGCTTAGGGACACTTTTCTATATAACTACCCCAGCCCTGCCTGCCTCCACATAACATTGATGGGCCTTCCCCACTTCCTCACAGTACCCTCTGTTACGTCAGGGCATCTCAGGTTCAAGGTCAAGGGAGAGACAACAATGCTTTTCTTTCCTAGCACATCTTCTGTGTTCTAGTTTCCTGTCATCGTAATCCAGCATCTGTCAGAGGTGCACACAGGGTTGATAACAGGGCAGAGAAGCATATTTGTTAAAAAGAGGCCTGGGAATTGAGCTATAAGAATAGGTATAATTGTGATGGGTGAGGTGAAATGGTAAAGGTTGGAAAGACAGAGGGAAATCACATATAAGCTTCAGTACTGTTGAGAAAAGTAGAACGCAAACAGTGACTAACACCTGCGCAGTGTGTGAGAAAGGCCGCTGGAGAAGTTTAGATCTGATGGCCTCAAAAGACACAGACATAATATTTCCTTGAATGGTAGACACCACCATCAGAACAGAGGTGCATGCTCAGTCGCTTGCTCAGTTGTGTCTCACTCATTATGACCCCATGAGCTGTAGCCCACCAAGCTCCTCTGCCCATGGGATTCTCCAGGCAAGAATACTGGAGTGGGTTGCCATTGCCTCCTCCAGGGGATCTTCCCAACTCAGGGATTGAATCCGCATCTCCTACATTGGCAGGTGGATCCTTTACTGCTTGAGCCCTTGGGAAAGCCTCAGAGGAGAGGTCATCCAAAATAAAAACCACCACCCTACTGACTCAAGTAACAAAATATCAGAGAATGGGATGGAGAAGAAAGAAAGCACACAAGTAGAAGTGGATTGTGATGTGCCGTTTCTGAAAGTCTGTTTCTGGCATGTTCCAGATGTGTGCAGTGGCTGAAACCTTCAGCCTGTGCTCCTGACACTGGGACCATGTGTGGAGGGCAGCTATAGAGACATAAACATGAGCTCCCTTTAACTAAATTGCATCTGGCAATAAATAAGTTCATAAATCAATAGATATTGCTGAAAGCTGGATTTTAAGACAACTTTCTCCTTTCAGTGATATTTAGAGCCAAATTTCAGGGGGAAAAATAGAGTAGTAAAATTCCATGGCGTTTTCAGACCACTTTAAGAGATTATTAGGCAGCCAAAATGAAGTATCAATAGCAAGGAAGATGCCTGATATTGAAAATCTAACATTATTAAGCATTATGGATATTGATTAGAGAGCAGGTTAAACGTGCCCTCTGTACTGATGCAGGGGTTTCCTATTGACCACAAAGGCTCCCAGAACAGCATCACCTTCCTTCCCCACACTGGTGTTTAGTCATCGTCAGTTGAAATTGCATTTGGAGAACAGTGATAAGTACTCAGGTACTAAAGGCTCCCATAAAGTGTCAATAAACTGCATGAGTAAGAGGCTTTGCCATTCTGCCAGTGACACGAAGACAGATGGTTCCCCCATCCATGAGTTTCTGAGACAAAGCTTTTCTAGATAGGGGACAGGAATGAGACTGTAATGGAGAGATTCCATTCTTGAGATCGGGATGCTAAATTAATTTAGCCCATCCAGTTAGTGGAGCTTCATCTGTTACATTAGGGCCCTGTAATGTGGCTGTCAAGATGTGCTGGGATGTTTATGACTTTGCCACCTGTGCCTTGTGCAGACCCACTAGAATTTTAACTGCCTGGATCCTTCTTGCGGGGCCCAGATCTGTTTGATATGAAACTCTTTATCATTTGAACATCCAACTGATCTGATCTGAAAAGTCCTGGAATCTGCACAGCAGAGCTTCCTGACTCCTTCGTTTGGTGTTTCACTACAGGACATAATTTCCTGGGCATTTGATCCCAGACTTACAGTGATGTTATCAGAGCCATACGGATCATAGGAGTGATCTGGTAGCACTGGCCCACCCTACACAGGAAGACATTAAGATCCACAGAAGTTAAATGTTTTCTTTGCTCTGTATCTCATATCTGGTGGCACGTATAGCCTGAGAACCAGGTTGCTAGACTTCCAGTCCAGGGCTCATGCCCATGAACTCTTAAGCCAAAGAAGTTGCTCTGTGTTCTTCCTTTTCTCACATTAGATTCATGACTTGATATTGATGTGATCCTTTAACCAGTGTGACTGGATAAAATGAGAAACTACTATGGTCATCAGTTCAGTTCAGTCGCTCAGTCGTGTCCAACTCTTTGCGACCCCATGAATCGCAGTTCTGCCTAATGCTGATGGCAGCTCATAATAATTGAGCACCTGCTTCTAAGCTGGATCTTGTGCTGCATGCATCTCATCTAGAGCCTCACTTGGTCCTTGCAGAGACCCTATACGGTAGGCAGCGTTATCACTTTTTGAAAAGGAGATGTAGCTCTAAGAGATTAAATAATTTCCCACACATGTTAGTCTGAGGCAGAGTCAAGAGTCAAACCCCTAGTCTGTCGACCCCGAAGTCTGTGTTTCTCACCACGGTACTATATCCATGCCTCCCTCATTATGATGTTGAGTTGATATTTCTTCTCCCCTAAGCAGAGTCCTAGCTCAGAGCTGTCCTGCTTTTTCAGGGCTGCCAGCTGAACACAAAAGCAGGAACCCCTGCTTTGAAATGCCCTGGCACGGGGATTGCCGTCTCTGGTCATCTCTGCCCTCGAAGCAGCTACAGCAGCAGTGAGCTGTCTCTTTCCAGCACCTGCAGCGAGTATTCCAGCGGCTCCTCCTACACGTGGCATGATGGAAAGAACCTCAGGAAAAGGGTAAGGCTCCTTCAGGGGCATTGCAGCATCAGAGGGAACCAGAAAAAAAGCCTCTTCTGGTAGGAAGGCGGAAGGTGGGAGGGAGGCCTAGAAGGAAACCCCCATTTGCTGAGCCCTTGTTCTTTTACACCTCACAAAGCCATAGAGGGAGATATTATCTTCCTCATTACACAGAAGAGGTTGGCTCTAAAAGGTTAAGTTTCTTGCTAGAAGTCACACAGCCAGAGAGGAGTGGAATGATGACTTGATCTCAGATGATGAGGACATTATGGGAGGGAGTTTGGGAGACAAAGACAGTTTGCTTCTGTGCTTTGGTGGAGCCCACCAAGTTCACAGATTTATATCAAGTTGGAGTGGGAGCCCTGGCCTAGTGGAACTGACCATGCTTCAGACTGACTGAGACATTTTCAATTAGTTTTATAGACATTCTCTATCGCTGTGATGCTCGGAGAGACTTGTCAATGTCCAGTGCAAATCAGGCTGAATGCGGCCAAGTCACCCCAGACTGAGCGCCCTATGAAACCTCAAAGAGAAGGTTTTCTTCTGGAGAATAGGGAGAGAGGTGCATTCTCTCAGAATAAATGACCATGAGTTTTGGAAGTCTCATTAGCTTTGTGGAAATTTACTGCTCAAAAATAGCAATGTAATATATTGACCTCCTCTATCCAATGCAATAGCCTCATAAAACTCTAATTGGCTATAAATTGAAGGAGGTACAGTAGAGAGAGAAAATGCTATGGTACATTTCAAGCACCATAGCTTCAGTGAAAGTCTCCACATAGATGCCAGGAGTTTCTTTACCAGATTGTTAAATAACTCCTGTGACTGGAATGACTAGCATCTGCTAAGTGGGCTCATATGACAGAGATTTCTTCATGATTTGAATAAACATCTTTGCACACCGGTATAAGTCAAGAATCTGGAATAGCTGTTTTCACAGTTTCCTTATATTAAAGAAAAACAAGATTGGGATTGACATACATACACTATTGGTATTATGTATAACATAGACAACTAATGATAACTCACTCTGTAGCACAGGGAATTCTATTCAATACTCTATAGTGGCCTCTATGGGAAAAGAATCCAAAAAAGAGTGGATATATGTATAATATAACATTCACGTTGATGCACACCTGAAAACTAGCAGAACATTGTAAGGCAGCTATACTCCAATAAAAACTAATTTAAAAGAAAAGTGAAGAGTGTGGAAGCCCTCAATCTGAATATTTGGAGGTCAGTTTTCTCTCATCTGTATAAATTTAGTTTGTAATGTCAGAAGTGTAAAAAACCTGGGAACGTCTATAACCGTCAGAAAATTCAGGTGAGGGAGGGCATTTATCATACACAGAACAAGAAATGAGAAAAAGATTTCAAGCTTGAATTTAGAGTTTCTTCTCCTGGACTTAGACTTACAATGCAAAGTGCAGAGCCTGGGGTGTTATCAAAACTGCTCTTTCTAAGATGTTCAGAATTCTGAATAGTGACTGCTAGTTACCTGGCTTTTAGCAGACTGGGGAGATGGTCGGGAGGATGTTCCCTCTCTTTGTCTCTGAATATTGCTGTCTCTCAGGGCCCCGCGCTCAGCACTTTTCATTCACAGCTATTCCTCTCTCCCTCTCAGCCTTTCTTCTTCTTTTTTTTTTTTTTTCTTTTGGCTAAAATTTTTCCAGTTAGAACAAACTTTGATCTTTTAGAGACATCAGTTCCCTGAAAAAGGAGGAATAAGGTTCTTAAGACACTTCTTACATACTCCGGTAGACATCATCTGGAAATTTAACAGTGTCCCAACTCGCAATGGTATTCACATGGAGTACCAGCATGCCTGTCACATTCCCCAGAGAAAAGTCTTAATTCTGAGGGAACCAGAAAACTGACCCAGTCCTATTAAAATACTTTCAATGGCATTATTTAAGAAACTTAAGTTCTTACCATGCACTAAGTACTCATTTAGTATTAACTGGCATAATAAATTCATACAATATAAATTTGAACATGAATATTAGCTTCAGTTCAGTACAGTTCAGTCGCTCAGTCATGTCTGACTCTCTGCAACCCCATGAACTGCAGCACACTAAGCCTCCCTGTCCATCACCAACTCCCGGACTTCACTCAAACTCACGCCCATCAAGTTGGTGATGCCATCCAGCCATCTCATCCTCTGTCATCCCCTTCTCCTTCTGCCCCCAATCCCTCCCAGCATCAGTCTTTTCCAGTGAGTCAACTCTTCGCATGAGGTGGCCAAAGTACTGGAGTTTCAGCTTTAGCATCATTCCTTCCAAAGAACACCCAGGGCTGATCTCCTTCAGAATGGACTGGTTGGATCTCCTTGCAGTCCAAGGGACTCTCAAGAGTCTTCTCCAACACCACAGTTCAAAAGCATCAATTCTTCGGCACTCAGCTTACACAATAATAAATATATGACCATTGGCTCTTTGGTAGTTTATAAGTATTTTATTTTTAGTATTGTTTTGTGTAGAAACAGAAAGGCAGAAATGAAACCTTCATGAAATGCACTAGCCTGCCCTTCATGGAGGAAAATGGCTCTAGTTACTGAGTAATTACCATGTGTCAGCTTTGTTAGCACTTCATAAGCACTAGCTCATTTAATGATCATGAAAACTTATTACTTCAGTTCAGTTCAGTTGCTCAGTCGTGTCCAACTCTTTGCGACCCCATGAATTGCAGCACGCCAGGCCTCCCTGTCTATCACCAACTCCTGGAGTTCATTCAAACTCATGACCATTGAGTCGGTGATGCCATCTAGCCATCTCATCCTCTGTCATCCCCTTCTCCTCCTGCCCCCAATCCCTCCCAGCATCAGAGTCTTTTCCAGTGAGTCAACTCTTCACGTAGGGTGGCCAAAGTACTGGAGTTTCAGCTTTAGCATCATTCCTTCCAAAGAACACCCAGGACTGGCCAAAGTATTGGAGTTTCAGCTTTAGCATCATTCCTTCCAAAGAACACCCAGGACTGATCTCCTTTAGGATGGACTGGTTGGATCTCCTTGCAGTCCAAGGGATTCTCAAGAGTCTTCTCCAACACCACAGTTCAAAAGCATCAATTGTTCAGCACTCAGCTTTCTTCACAGTCCAACTCTCACATCCATACATGACCACAGGAAAAACCATAGCCTTGCCTAGATGGACCTTTGGCAAAGTAATGTCTCTGCTTTTGAATATGCTATCTAGGTTGGTCATAACTTTCCTTCCAAGGAGTAAGCATCTTTTAATTTCATGGCTGCAGAAACCATCTGCAGTGATTTTGGAGCCCCAAAAATAAAGTCTGCCATAGTTTCTACTGTTTCCCCATCTATTTCCCATGAAGTGATGGGACCAGATGCCATGATCTTCTTTTTCTGAATGTTGAGCTTTAAACCAACTACTTCACTCTCCTCTTTCACTTTCATCAAGAGGCTTTTTAGTTCCTCTTCACTTTCTGCCTTAAGGGTGGTGTCATCTGCATATCTGAGGTTATTGATATTTCTCCTGGCAGTCTTGATTCCAGCTTGTCCTTCCTCCATACCAGCGTTTCTCATGGGAAGTTCCTTAAGTTAAATAAGCAGGGTGACAATATGCAGCCTTGACATACTCCTTTTCCTATTTGGAACCAGTCTGTTGTTCCATGTCCAGTTCTAACTGTTGCTTCCTGACCTGCATACAGATTTCTCAAGAGGCAGGTCAGGTGGTCTGATATTCCCATCTCTTTCAGAATTTTCCACAGTTGATTGTGATCCACACAGTCAAAGGCTTTGGCATAGTCAATAAAGCAGAAATAGATGTTTTTCTGGAACTCTCTTCCTTTTTCCATGATCCAGTTGAAGTGGGCAATTTGATCTCTGGTTCCTCTGCCTTTTCTAAAACCAGCTTGAACATCAGGAAGTTCACGGTTCACGTATTGCTGAAGCCTGGCTTGGAGAATTTTGAGCATTACTTTACTAGCGTGTGAGATGAGTGCAATTGTGTGGTAGTTTGAGCATTCTTTGGCATTGCCTTTCTTTGGGATTGGAATGAAAACTGACCTTTTCCAGTCCTGTGGCCCTGCTGAGTTTTCCAAATTTGCTGGCATATTGAGTGCAGCACTTTCACAGTATCATCTTTCAGGATTTGAAATAGCTCAACTGGAATTCCATCACCTCTACTAGCTTTGTTCATAGTGATGCTTTCTAAGGCCCACTAACTTACTACTTAGGTTTTCTTATTTCCCCTCTTTCACAGAGGAATAACCTGAGGTCCTGAGAAATTACACATCTATTTCAAGGTCTCATAGCCAGTAAGCAGAACTGAGCAGTTGGCTCCAGAACCTCAACTATTCTGCTAGATTTTGAATTAGTCTAAAACTTGAAAGAGTGCCAGGTGTTGGGATGGATTTTTCCCATAAGACCAAGAACGTCCTTTAATAAAACAGGAACAAAAAATAATGTGTGAAACAATTATCTATTCAAGAAATAGAAAAGAACTGTGGACATTAAACCCAGGCTCCTACCTTAGCAGCAGCATCATTCAGCCACTACCCTCCTTCCAGAGCAACTCTCTTCTGACTTTCCTGCAAAAAATGAGAAGCTCTACCCCACCACCTCCCCAGCAGGAGACTTGTGCTTCTCTTTGTCAGGTTTCAAGATTATCTCCAACTTTTCTCAAGTTATTAAGTACCATAACCTTCTGAGGAAAACGGATTGATGAATGTGGCTAATCTCACAGGGTAGGGAGCCTGGGCCCTGGGAGCTTCGCAGCTGCTGGCCCTGGGGATGAATCATACCGGAGCGTGGGCAGGCTGTGGGGCAGGAAGGAAGTGGGTGGGCTGACGCAGAGCACATCTTCTATGGCTTGAACAAATCTGCCCCTTTCAAGCTTTGATGGAGTACTTCTATCTGGCTTCTCTTCTTTATTGTGCATGTGACATCAGAATCATGGAAATTCTTAGAAACCCAAGCTGTGGCAGTCTATTCACTGGTCAGTCTATAATACCCACTAAAGGGATTTTTTTTCTGCTTTCCAAAGAAGTTTTTAATGGCACAGCAGAGGAGGAGAAGGAAGGAAAGCATCACCAAAATAGATCTCTCCACAGCAACTACTGACCCTGGAGAATTTTCCAAACAGAATATATAATTTGACTTAAAATTAAATATACATATAACAAATAGAAAAAAAAAAGACATGTTGATAATAAAGGTCAGTTTTATGAAAACAAAACAAAAAAAAGTCTTCAGTGTAAGCAAATGCAAGCAAATGCTCTTGGCTTAGTAAAAATCTGAAATTCCAAAGTAAGTTTGTGACATTGAGTTGATGTCTGCTTATGAGCATATGCGTGAGTGTTCAGGGTCCCAGGATAGCAGGGCAGCTAGTGGAGAGGCCAATGGGAGCTGTAACTCTTAGCCAAGATTGGTACTGAGAACATGTATCAGATTCATTCATAGACATTCTTCAGCATTAATTATACAGCCTTTTTAAAAAAAGTCATTAGTTCTGAGCCTCCTAATTTCCCTGAGTGCTAGTTTGTGATTAAACTCTGCAACTTTCATTCAGAAGAGGGCTGTTGGAGTAACCTATGGTCTCTATTATGACTTTGACTAATACAGAGGGGAGAACAGAGGCTAAGTCTGACTCTAGCAGTATCACTTCAAGATTAATGTGCAGTCTTTAGAGCCAGACTGCCTGGTTCAGATCCCCATGCAGCCACTTCAGAACTGAGTCATAGAAAAGGCCCAGAAAACCAGAGTTGAAACTTCTGCACTAGCTCTTCCTTGACTGTATGATCTCCAAAGGACAGATCTTGCTGAATCTCAGTTTCCTTCCTCTGAAAATAGGATTGATATTGTCTGTTTCATGGTCTTGTTCTGAAAATTAAGTCAAAGCACTGGGTCAGTGGCCGGTACACAGCAGATGCTAGGTCAGCATGAGTTTCCTCCTCTGCCATTCTGTTTCTTGTTAGCAATATTTTGATAAATGTGAATGTCTGAGGAGAATGCCATGTTTTTTCTATGTCATTTCTTGGTCACTTCTCCAGAACTAATACTGGTATTTGGAGAAATATGAAGAACAGGAAATTGACCTTTCAAAGTTAGTAGGTCAATCATTGCTATGGGTTCTAACGGCAAATGGCCAACTGCTCTGTGTGTATAAATATTTCATAGATATTCACTGCCTATCAAATAAAGTCTTGAAGCCGCATGACATTCTAACTTTCAGTTGTTAGAATGGAAGGGACTATAAGGCCTGGACCAACTCACTTTTCCTCTTACCCTCTTCACCTCCCATAAACGCTGCACAGTGAGCTAGATTATCTTCTGATTATTCCCTAAGTGTTCCTTAAGCATACTTTTCCAATTAAGGTCTTTGCCATTCCATTTCTGCCTGGAAATTATTTCCTCTAGTTTAAAAAAAATATATATATATATATATTTTAAATTTGTATTTATTTATTTATTTATTTTTGGCTGTTCTGGGTCTTCATTGTGGTACACCAGCTTCTCACTGTGGTGGCTTCTCTTCTTGCAGAGCACAGGCACGAGGTGCAAGGGCTTCAGTAGTTGCAGCACACGGGCTCAGGAGTTGTGGTACACAGACTCAGGAGTTGTGGTACATGGGCTCAGGAATTGTGGTACATGGGCTCAGGAGTTGCGGTATACGGGCTTCAGTAGTTGCGGTAACGAGCTCAGGAGTTGTGGTACACGGGCTTCAGTAGTTGCAGCACATGGGCTCAGTAGTTGTGGTACACGGGCTTAGTTGCTCCACAGCATGTGGGATCTTCCCAAACTAGGGATCGAACCTGTGTCCCCTGCAATGGCAGGTGGATTGTTATCCACTGCACCACCAGGGAAATCCTCTACTTTTAAACTAAGGCAAACCTATCCATCTTTCTAGGGCTAAGTTTGTTGTAAAAACAAAGGAAGGAAGGAAAGAAGGAAGGAGAAGAATAGAGAGAACTTCTCTTATGCTTTTTGTGGTTTCTCAAACACACATGTAGTCTCCCTCCTCTGAAACTCTAGAGTACCTACTAGTTTTCTATGTCTCATTTGCTCCCTTGACTTACAGTACTTGAGCCCAACTCCCCCTGGGTCACCTGCTCCTTGAAGGCAGGGTCCTTATCTCATACTTATCTATATCATGCACTCCTTAATTCAGGACCTGGCAAAGTAGAGTTTTGCTACATAATAAACTAGTTTGCATTAACTAATGAATAAATACATTTATATGTGAATATTTATCAACCACTAGGATGAACTAAGTTTAATGATGGCCTTTACCTTCTATAAACTGGTGATCCACAGGGCTCAATCATGTCTAATATCTCCTCTTTCTTTCCTAGCAGTCATCACAAAATTGGGACAAAAGGTTAAGTATTGACTCTTCGCTCCCGAGTGGCTTTGCTAGTCCTACGGATGAACTACCTCCAACTCGCATCAAGGAAAGCCACATTTTGGAAGGACTAAGAAAGCTCCAGAAGCGAAAAGTGTTACTTGAACCCCCATCAGTGATAACCAAATGGGGTTATAAAGATTGCATGAACTCCAATGAAGGAATCTATTCTCCAGGAATTAAAAGTAGCAGCCTGAAGGAATATCCACCCTGCAAACCCACAGACACAGGGAGCCCCTGCACGGATCCCCACAAGTCATTTGTTTATGACACGGATTCTCATGACGAGGCTGATGAGGACGCTTCCTCCTTAGCCTCGGTCCAAGTGGTTCCAAACCAGGGCTGCAGGCTGCACAGTTGTAAATTAACCCACAGTGTCTCTGACAGCCTCTTTGGCTGGGAGCTGAATGGCAAACACTGTTCAGAAGTCACTTCCTCGGTCTACTCCAGGGAGAGGCCTGAGAAGCTGACCGGTTGTGCCAGCAACTGTCCCTTGGAGCAGAAGCTGTGCCCAGGCATGCAGGGGCCTCGGGTACAGAGAGAGAAGGTCTCACCCAGCCAGGGCTGCCAGGCCCTCAGTCTCCAGCCCTCAGACACCGATGACCCGGAGACCCTGGATGAGCTGCACATCGAGAGCAGTGATGAGAAAAGCCCTTCAGATTTGTCTGCAACCGCGGACACTGACCAGTCCACGGAGAACCTGGATATCCTCACAAGATTTGAAAAATCTTCATGTGGGTCTCCCGAGGAGGAAGAAAACCAAGTACCCGTCCATTTAGAGAGCAGGCCAAAGACGTTTAGTTTCATTAAGCAACAGAGGGTTGTAAAACGGACTTCCTCAGAAGAATGTATTACTGTGATATTTGATGCAGAAGACGGCGAGCCCATTGAGTTCAGCTCTCACCAGACTGGCCTTGTTACTGTTACCAGAAAGGAGATTTCCATCCATCAGGCCCCTGCTGGGCCCCAGATGGAACACACTGAACTTTCACCTCAGGGAATTGCTCATTTACAGCCAGGGGCTGCAGCTAGAGACTACCCTTTTTTAAAGAGGTCTGAAGAGGAAACTGAAAGAAACATTCCACGAGATGAGGTAGATGATCCTGCCATGACACCTGCTGTGTCTTTCCACCCCAGGACAGTGACGCAAAATACTCAAAGACTGGCCAAACCGACACATGTCACACCATGCCAGAGTCATTCTCGGTCATCTGTGGGCACAGGCGTCTGTCAGAAGAAAAGTCTGACAAAAATACCTACCAGGGGCAAGTCTTCACCTCAGAAATCGAGAGTAAGGGAGCCTGAAGCCTCCCTTATGATGCCCTCAGCTGGCTCAGTGACTCTTGAGAAATCACCAGCTCCAGGGAAACTCTCACAGTTCAAAAAGACTGAAGGTCCAGCTCCCCTTTTTGATTTGCAGCCAGATTCACACATTCCAAAACCCCCCACCCAGCTTCCTCATGGCTCCAAGATGTCCAGCAGAAGGGATTGGGTCCAGAGCTCCAAGAATCAGATGCTAGCATCACAGTTGCTGTCCAGGCCCCCCACTGAGCGGAGTGACGATGGGGAGCCCCCCACGAGGGATAAACACTGTGATCCAGGGCCAGAGGCCGGGGTGAAATCGCCCTCCCCACCATCCCCTCCAGGCAGGTCGGTCTCCCTACTCATCAGGCCCAGTTATGACTTTTTGCCACCACCTTCATCTGCCAAATCCGAAAGCAGGGTCTCCACCGAGACAGCAAGAATGGTATTGAAATCACCCCCTCTGAAAGGATCCTCTGCTCCTGTTATTTATTTTAACCAGACCCTGACAGATGTGCAGGGGAAGAAACCATCTGTGGCCTTCAAAAAGCCCATCTTCACTCCCTCACCACCCTCCGCAGAAACAGCAATCCAGATGAGATGCCCTGCTCACAGCCCCTCCAGCTCATTTGCTGTGATGGTCCCGGAGCCCCCAAAAGTCTCTCCAAAGAGAAATGCCGCCAGAGCCCCACCTCACCAAACACTTGGGACCACACAGAACAACACAGGGTTACAGACTCCCAAGAACTACGCTTCCCCCCGTGAGCCACTGGAAATACCGTCCTCCAAAGGTGTATCTCCAGGGAGAAAAGAAAAGTTGAGTGGCAGTGTCTCTGCATCTTCCAAGCCTTCCTTCTTAGGGGTAAATGAGTCACCATCATCTCAGGTTAACAGTCCCTTATCATCAGCATCCTTCAAAAGCCATAACCCCCTACATGGTTGTCAAAACCTTCATGAGAGAGGACTGAAAACTCGCCTCCCAGTTGGGCTCAAAGTTTTCATGAAGTCTCCCCAGTTGCTCAGGAAAAGTTCCACGGTGCCAGGGAAACAGGAAAAAGACAGTCTAAATGAAGCCTCGAAAACCTCCGTGGCTGTGAGCAAGGCTAAGCCAGGGGCCTCCAGAAATCCAGCCAGCCTTGAGACCACAGGAGGGGAAAGAAATACGTCTCCAGTGAGTTTACCAGCACAAGAGAGTTTGGCCAAAGGGCTTCCCCTGGAAAGAGCAATGCCAGAGTCACTGGAAAATAGCATGCCTGGGGCTGATAGAAAAGATGGAGTAGAAAACAGGTCTGTGAAAAGATCCCTGTCCTCCAGCAAACCACACCTGAAACCAGCTCTAGGCATGAACGGAGCCAAAGCCCGCAGCCAGAGTTTCAGTGCTCACTCAGGGGAAAAGCCCCCACGCCCCCCACAGAAGGGCTGGGCAAAGTCCGGACTCAAATTATTACCAACACCGCTGAGAGAGGCAATTCCCTCACCCGGCAGAGCTCTTCCACCAAGGCTCTCCCAGCAAGAGTGCGTCTACCCCTGTGTCTGATGGTCTCCCCAGCACTGGGAAGCCCCTGGGACACCCTTCCCCCAGGCAGGGTTCCTTGGGGAGCACAGGCAGCTCCAGCAGCCAGCATGGGAGCCCAAGCAAGTTGCCTTTGAGGATCCCTCCAAAATCCGAGGAGCCCCTCACCCCAGCTGGAACAGAAGAGCAGCAGGCCTATGCCCAGGGAGAAGGCCCCAGGGTGACGGTACCTGAGGAACCAGGCAGCGACCACTGCAGGTGCCCACTCACCCCAACAGATAGCTCAGGAGGCCCACAGAGCCTGGGGAGGACGCCACATCCCAGCAGTTTCACAGCAAGCAGGACCTCCAAGCTAGAAACTTCCGGAAGGTATCCAGACACTTCTACAACCAGGGCCGGTGTCGTAAGCCCAGAAGCCCCGCTCTCACCCACAATTGAAGAAAAGGTCATGTTGTGCATTCAGGAAAATGTGGAAAAGGGCCAAGTGCAAACAAAGTCCACCTCTGTGGAAGCAAAACCAAAGCCGGGGCCTTCTTTTGCCAGCTGGTTCGGTTTTCGGAGGAGCAGACTCCCGGCTCTCAGTAGCAGGAAGATGGATGTCTCCAAAACCAAAGCAGAAAAGAAAGATGCAAAAGGTTTAGGGTTTGGAAACAAACAGCTGAAATCAGAGAGAAAGAAAGAGAAAAAGAAGCCTGAGCTACAGTGTGAGATGGAAAATGAACTTCACAGGGATATCGAGTTGGCAGATGGTCCAGACAGTGGTTTGCAAAACAGAAATAACCCGAAAACACCGCCAGACATTTATGATCAAGTGAAGTTTGAATCAAGAAATAGACCCAGCCCTGTTCCATGTTCAGCGAAAGATACCTTTATGACAGAACTTCTGAACAGGTAGTGTATTGGCAAAGAGAGTGAGAGGGTGGCCGTGTGTAGAGCAGTGCAGGACCCCACCCCACCCCCTAACCAGGAGAGCTTTTTGTCTCCTGCATATTGAATACCAGTCAAGCATGTTTTTCAGACAAGCAGGAATGCATCATAGCAATCTTTTATACATTAGCCAGAATTTAAACAATGGAATAAAAGTTAGCAATAAAATGATAATTTAGTCCATGTTACTCTGTTAACCAAACCAATGGTCTTTGAAATTAAAGAATGGTAAATTTTATCAAGGTTGATAGAAATTCAACCTACACTAGAAATCATGAGTGGATCCACATGGCATGAAATGGAAGAAAATTACACATACATTTTAAAGGATGCTGATCTCACTTATTGTACCAAGCACACTTACACTTAAAACTTTCCAGAGATAATTACATATTCTGCTGATCTTAAGCCAGCCTGTATTTAGCCGTTCTCCCCCAGTCTCCACTCTCTTCCAGGGTGCCGCATGTATGTGTACATCTGAGTTGCCCTGCTGTGCACCTAGAACTATGGCAACATTGTTAATCGGCTATACACCAATACGAATGAGTTAAAATGGAGAAAAAGAGAAACATATTTAGCAATCACTCCTCACAGGCTTTTATCTTATACCCTACCTCATCTCACAAGCAATCATAAAAATGAAAACAAATTATTGTATTATCAAATCTAAATTGATACACTGCTGGAATAGCAGATGCAGATTTGACCAAGGCCAGTGAGATACACTTACCACTCAAAGGTTTAAAGACAAAGAGATATATGGAGGTTACTTTAAACATTAAAGGATTGGGATAAATAGAGTGATTGAAGAAGAGCAATGTAATTGATCAGAGGAATCACTTTCTACCTGCAGAGTTGATAAGAAAGCAGCTCAACAGACAGAAAGTGGATCAAATAGTCTCTCCTGTAGGAGTGTGTTAAAGGGCAGCTCCCAGGGCTCCTGTCTCACCAGCAGCTCTCTCAGCACTCAAGGAAACCACAAGAAAAACATCAAAACCAAAGCAGATATGGAAAAACCGAAAGGCTCCCTGGTAAGTACTGCACCATCCTGGTTATAAACTGTTAGGTCCCTATATGGGCTAGTTGGGTTCTGTCTACTTTTCACTGATGAAAATACAGGCAAGAGATGACCAAGAAAGAGAAAGTTAAAGCCAAAGAGAAGAGAGAGAGAAGTCATGGAGACACTGTAACAGAATGATGGCAGCCAGACTGGAAGGGTCCCAGCTCCCTCCACCCACGCTGCTTTCTTTTGTAGCTCTCTTTTCAGAACCTTGGTGTGATCACAGGGCAGGCAGTGATGCTGTGGGTGTTCACCTTCACGTTGTACCCTCGTGCTGGGAATTCGTTATGGTGATTATTTCCATCATTTCCAGCAACGCAGAAGGGAATGAAAATGATTAGAAAAAATAAAAGTGCAAAACAATTTTAGAGAATATTGCCTATTTTGATGATTTGATTTAAGCATTTCCCCTTTTTTCCTTAAGTTGTTTATACTGATTAATCCTACCTAAGATAGAAGGAGTTAAGATTCAAGGTATCGTTTTTGGAACTTGACTCCCTATCATTTTGTTTTTTAACTATGAGGTTCAGAACTCAGGGGGTAATTTCCTTTTAAAAAAATGAATAAAAGATGTTTCCCCAGGATATGCTAGTTTCAAATATTTTTGTTTTAAAATTATCTTAAATTGAACTTCCTCTCCTTAAATTCTTTCTGTTCTTGCATCATTGATCTTGTGATATTCATTGTTCCTTTATGGAAACTTTAAAGCACTCAAACAAAAAAAAATCTCTTTTCAGAATTACCATATCCATATATTTGTGTACTCATAATAAAAGATTGTAAAATATACTATGTACTACCTTTTTTCTTTCCTTTTTCAGGAAAACCTGAAAAATTTAGGAATTAGTCATGTTTTTCTGGAGTGGTTCAAGGATAGAGGAGATTTTAGTAGTAATCCGATTTGACATTATTATTAATTATTAGTTAATAATAATTAAACTCTAGGGTTCCTTAAAATTTCACTTTAATTTGAAACAAATGTACACTTAAATGCTTTTTTTTTTTCCAAACACCTCTTTACTGTAAAAAGCTACAAGGTCTTTTTTTTCAGACTCTGAAATGGTATGCAGACTATGTTCTTTGCAAAAGTTTTTTTTCTTTCCCCTTATTCTTGCTCTTGGCTTCCATGATATCACCCTTTCTTGAAAACGTAGATGTCCCTTGCATTATAAAATCTCAAATTAGAAGTGTATCTAAGGCTGCCCTTGTAGTGTCACTGAAAGAAAGAGAGAGAATAAATGTGTGGAAATATGCAATATGCTGGAAATTCAATCCAGCTGATCTAAAACTTTGATAGCCTGGCAGAGCCCCTTATCAGAGGCACTCAATTTAACTATGCCCCATTTAAGATGGTTCTGACAGCTTGGGGTATATCTTCACTGTACAAAAATACCAAAAAGGAGGGGGGGGAAACAACTCTGTTTGGCTTTTACAATTTCATTTTTACTTTCCTATTACTTCCTAATGGGAAAGTAATTTGCCTTGCTCTCTCATTTTCAGTCTTTTACAATGTAGTAACAAGTTTCGTTTCGTCTTCCCAGAGTATCTGCAAGAAACACTCTTATTGTTTTCTGAGAACAAGGATTCCCTAACCACTCCAAGTATATATAATCCATCAGCTGTTAGTCACTCAGTCATGTCTGATTCTTTATGACCCCATGTGCTGTAGTCCTCCAGGTTCCTCTGTCCATGGAATTTTCCAGGCAAGAATACTGGAGTGAATACTGAATACTGAAGCCATTCCCTTCTTCAGGGGATTTTCTTGACCCAGGGATTGAACCTGGGTCTCATAGACTAGTTTTTTAGTTAGCTGCAAGAGGAAATTAAGACATGCTGGGAAGCTTTCAATATAAAGAAATATTATTAACCTAGATAGTTGACATGCTAGTCATTTTTTCAGATGTAAAATGCAATTTTTTTCATCTCTATGATTATCAACATGGATTGGACTAAAATTACTAATTCCAGAAAGGACAATGGCCATAATCCCCTTTGGGACTATTAAAAGAATAGCAGTGAAAACCTATTTATTATATGTTATCAGCCTATATGGAAAGGAAATTAGATGCAAAATAAGATACATTCTAATACCAGAGCACACTGATGTGAATGCTCATTAACCTTTTAAAATCAAGAGTTTAAGGGAATTTTCCTCTACTAGGGCTCAAGGTAAATTTGCTATCTGCTTCTTGTGTTACAAGTGTGTTGCAAAAAATTCTTCTCACAGTAGTTATTTTGCGTGAAAGCAATAGCATACTTTTTCCCTGAATAAAATCACTCTTCAAAAATCATACCAAGAACTTCCCTGGAGTTCCAGTGGTTAAGATTCTGTGCTTCCACTGCTGAGGATATGGGTTCCATCCCTGGTCAGGAACTAAGATTCTGAATAATGTGAGATGCAGCTCCCCCAAAAATTGTTATGCCATAATATACCTTCATCCTTGCCCTTTACAAACTAAGACTATATATAATCATGAGAGTCCTAAAGCTTTTTCATTATTTTAATCTGTGTCTGTATGTTCAGTCACTCAGTTGTAACTGACTCTTTGCAACCCCATGGACGGCAGCCCACCAGGCTGCTCTGCTGCTGCTACTGCTGCTAAATCACCTCAGTCGTGTCCAACTCTGTGTGACCCCATAGACGGCAGCCCACTAGGCTGCCCCGTCCCTGGGATTCTCCAGGCAAGAACACTGGAGTGAGTTTCCATTTCCTTCTCCAATGCATGAAAGTGAAAAGTGAAAGTGAAGTTGCTCAGTCGTTTCCGACTTAGCGGCCCCATGGACTGCAGCCTACCAGGTTCCTCCTTCCATGGGTTTTTCCAGGCAACAGTACTGGAGTGGGGTGCCATTGCCTTCTCCACCAGGCTGCTCTAGCCATGGCATTTTCTAGGCAAGAATACTGGAGTGGGTTGCCATTTCCTTCTCCAGGGGATCTACTTGACACAGGGATCAAACCTGAGTCTCTTGTGCTGCCAATCCGCATTGACAGGCAGGTTCTTTACTACTGCTCCACCTGGGACACCTTTATTTTAATCTATAGTAATATAATAGAAAAATTATTTCTGTAATTTAACAAGTCCCTGTATGTAGCACACCTCTACTTAATTCGTTGGTGACTGCATATCCATTTTCAAGATTGCTAGATGCTTTCTAAAATATGTGTAAAAATCCCTTATTAACACTTTACCGAATTAAATATTTTCTGTTTTCAGAGCCTTAATTAAAGGCTTATGTCCCCATTTATGGCATGATTTACAGCCCACTTAGCTCTAATTTTTGTGTAATTTTGACAAGGGCCATATTACTTTATACTTTTACGTAAATTATGCAAAATCATTATAAGAGGGGAAAAAGGCATCCCCGGAAAAGATTGC
Source organism: Bos mutus (assembly GCF_027580195.1). Taxonomy (NCBI): domain Eukaryota; kingdom Metazoa; phylum Chordata; class Mammalia; order Artiodactyla; family Bovidae; genus Bos; species Bos mutus. The sequence goes on along the minus strand of NC_091618.1, from coordinate 71,094,139 downwards.
ATCAGTCTTAAGTAAATAAGTCAGAAAGAAATGCATTCTCCTTTGTATAGGTTGTAGATCCTTCCTTTCTATGAATTTAGATAATTTTCTGAAATGAGAAGTCTCAAAGGAACAGATCCTATTTAACTGTCACTGGACAAAATAAAAATCACTAACAAAATTAACAAGATCATATACCTGGAAAGAGAAGGCCATTTTAATATGGGTATTTTAATTTAAATTATGAGTATTCTCTTTACCTAGTGTCACATAGGCTGGAAAAAATCACATATGCTAATAATAAAGTATCAAATTCAACCCCATTAAGGTTGTGGTGATGAAGTAGTATAAAATAGTACAATAATTACACAAATTGTTATCATCTTATTAAGTTCTGCAAAATTTTATAATTTCAACATCTTTAATTGAACACTTCTGTTCTAAATACTATTTGGATGCTAATAAGAAGCATGCCTATTTTACCCTCCTCCTGCAAAGCTTTCTAAATGACTGACTTTCTAAAGGTAATGCCTTCCAGAAGTTTTCCCTCCAAAGATCACTTCTCTCATCTCACAGAGGTTCATTATGTTCTTTTCCTTTTCAATGAGCTTTAACATCAAAATGTTGTTTTCTGGGAAAGCAATTCATGTTAGGATGATTCAAAGAAGAAATATACACAGAATTCTAAGTGAAGGATGTCCCCAAATACTGGATTTTATTCTGCAATTATGTAGATATTTGTCAGCAGTGAATTATTTTTTCCCTGTTTCCTCTTGTGTCCTTTGTAACTCATTCCTCCCAGCCTTTTCTAATGGGAGAGGTTAATAGAATATAATGGGCACAGTGACATTTAATAGTTACTTGTTAGACACTGGTATTTTTTTTTTTTTTTTTTGAAACTGGTATTTAGTAAGCTCTTGACTACAACTGCAGAGCTCAAAAGATGGGCAAAAGTTGAAGGTACATGCACCATTAGAAGATGCCCAAAGTACTGGCAGCAAACTGAAACCAAATTAGCCCACATTCGGAACTTCCCTGCCGGTCCAGTGGTTAAGACTAGGTGCTTTCAATGCAGAGGGTATGGATTCTGTCCCTGGTTGGGAAACTAAGATCCTGCATGCCCCATAGTGTGGCCAAAAGAAAAAAGCCCGTACTTGTTGTCCATGAATCTCTTGCCATTAATACTTCTTACCAAGTGGGACATTACTGACTTTGATTTGTATCTGTTTCTGGTAGAGCAATGGCTGAAGAAATTCTAAATCTCTAAACACCATTGTTTGCTGAATCAGACTTTTTGGTTTTGTGACCATTCCCATCCATGAAGTGCTTTGCCACATGAAGAATTCACTTTGACAAATTCTTCCTCTTAAGCTGGCAGCCCTTTGCCTCCTAGAAGTTCCACAACCTTTTGCCAACATCCAAACCCTGTGTGATCAAGAATGAAAATTAATTTTAATTTCAGCCTATGAAAAATATAATTAGCAAGGGGAATCTGCTGCCAAAATAAATTATGCCCCTCATTTCCATAGGCAAATGGATTTTTTTAATTACTCACCACTTTGCATTGAAATCTATTTGTATGGATAATTAGAGCTGACAAGTGTGCCATTCTAAGACACTACCCTATTTTCCATTCCTTTGTTGATTCTTCATCCATCCCCTTCCAATTCAAAATTTCCCCTCATGGGTCATCTGCTCCTCATGGATCATTAGCCCAGAGGAGCTGAAGGAACTAGAGGCCTGAATACAAGCCCAGTTCCTCTGATAAATACCCAAGAGGCCACATTTAGCATTTGCTGTTAAGCACTTAATTCCCTAGAAAAGTTCTGACAAGGAGCTAACAGGTAGGACCTCAAGATGGTTTTATTTTCCTTCTTAAAAATGATACTTGAACAGAGGTGGTAGTGAAGTTCCACAGAAAACATTGGGAAGAGAAACAGGGCACTTATACACACACACACACAGAAAATTTTTTCTTACTCTTAAATGAAAATATGGTTTTTGTGTATTTGGAATACTGCCTACCTAATTGCTAGACACTAAGAAAGATACAGTAGTTCTTGGTAAGTTCTGGAAAGGATGAGTGTGACCATATGGTACACTCTGAAAAAATTAAATTACAGTGATGAATAGGGGTCAAGAGTGCCCATTCTTAAAACTGAAATTCTTTTATAACCTTGAAGAGATCACCAACCCTCTCTAAGCCTCTTTTGCTTTATCTCCCAAGATGATAACCTCATTCTAATTATTGGATTCTTTTGTTCAGTATTTCATAGACTGACGGAGATGTTGACTCACCCACCTTGCAGCACCCCATTCAAGTTTAAAATTGGTTGGTTTAGAAAAACCTAAAGGAAATACTATTTTACATAACAGGTGTGGGAAAATATGGAGCATCCTGTTATAAGTGCTGGAATGGTTTGAAAATATAAATAGACTTCCTTGATATTTCTATAAATGAGGATAGAAATTTCCTGTTGAATTCTTAATGGAAATGAAGGTGTTTGGATCTCCCTCCTTTTGGGTTTCTTGGCAGCTTTGTTACAAGAGGTCACTGAGCTAGGGGAACTTTGGAAGGCAAATAAGTAACATAGTCTTGATGATGCTCACAGAGATGTTCCTACCTGCCTTCCATAAATACTAGAAACAGAGCTGGTTGATCGTGGTCTTCTTCCCTTACTCCCTAACTCCCTTCCTCCAGATGTGCTAACAAAACAGTGCCAACAGCAGACAGATGATGGGGAGAGAAAGAGATGAAGCATGGCCTCTGGATACTCAGCCCTTAGCACACTCTTCTTGTGAGGGTTCAGATAGCCGTTGACAAACCCCCTTGAGTGTGCCATCTTCTAGCTATTAGTATGTGTGGATCATGCACCAGTTACTTCTGTTATTGGGGCCACAGTCATGAAATGTAAATAATTGGTCTTATTCCATGAATTATAAAAAGTAAGAGGTAAAAAGTAGAAATCTAAGTCTAGCTCAAGGTCAGTTTACAAGTATATGACTTTCTATATTGTAAGTATAAAATAATGGTTTCTCAGCCTTCAACTCGAACCCCTGAACAAATTCACTGACAACCTCTAGTGAACCCCCAGTGCATTCATTGCACAGTTCACATGACTATCACTGGGTGGCTGGAATGCACTCTCAAAGAGATATTCAGGACCATTCTGCCAAGGACCATAGCTATCTTGACTTTCTGGCCAAGTCTACACTGACATTGTTCAGTGGAAATTTGAGAATAACAAAATTTCACCAAATGAACACAAATCTGAAACCAGATTTGCTGTGTTTGAATCCGGGTTTCACCACCTGGACAACTGCTTATCTTTTCTGTTTCTTCAGGGCCCTTATCTCCAAAATGGAGCTAACAATAGCACTTAACCTCTTAGCATTGTGAGGGTTATGAGAGAATAGGTGTGGGGAACCTAAACAGCTCCTGATGCATAGTAGTTAAGCATTGGCTGTTTTTATTACTACTGCTACTAGACTGGGAAGTACGGGACATGAGTTGTATTTCCAGTGTTGGCATTTATGGTATCTTTAAAGAAAGTTGCTGGATTTCAAAATTCTCATTTGTGAAATACTGTGATTTTATTAGATTCTTGCTCAAGTTCCATTTGATACTCCTCTGAATATCCCAGCTGAAATATAAGGAGGATGTTTTTGACCTGAAAAAAATCTAAATAAATTTGTCACCATCCTAGTTCACTGAGCACGCATCATAGTCACCTCACATTTCATTCTGGAAAGAGCAAAAACAAAATAACATTTTCTTAGAGCTATATTCTAGGAAAAGGTCAAAAGATCTAAGTGTATTTCTTTATTCTCATTAAAATAACTTGTGGGGTAGTCACTGTCCCTGAAAGAATTATGTTTCCTTAGACTTAATTTTTCCTAACAGCTCTGTGTTACTGACTTTATTAAGTATTAAAAAAAACAAAAGAAGAAGAACCTAAAGCTGTTATCTCGAAAATCTTTGCAGAATCAGATACCATGTAAGAGCTGGGGTTATATTTCTGAAAATATGCTCTTATAATTAAAACTTGTAATAAAGCCAAGCAGTAGAGTAGGGTAAAGTGAAGTAAAGAAAATATGTGTGTATATGTGAACATACACTCAGACACATACATACCCATGTTTGTTATAGAATGCACCAATATTCTGAGGATTACAAAATCAGTTTAATATAACACATAAGAACTCACAGTATTTCCTTGTTTCTGCAGGTAAGAGAGGCAAATGATCACCTGCAAGAGGATGAAGAAGATACAGTCGCAGATTCTGCATTTCAGAGCCATACCATAGGTAAAAATTCATGGCTCCATATGTCTTTAACTGACATTTTCTACATGCAACCTTATTTCAGACAGGGCATGTTCTTAAAGACATGTCTTATGCCCACTTCTACCAGGATAGGATTTTAACTTCTGATACATGGTTATCTTTATCTTAAATATTGGAAACTACCATAAAATACATGGATCAAAGCAGAACCTATGAAGGAAACATAGGTGTTTACAAAGGAATGCAATGCAAACTAAGGTGAGACCTTGTCAATATGCAATGAAAATGATACTGATATAAATAATTTCTGAGGATAAAATCAACTTTGAATTGATCCAGTTTCTATAACTGTCTCAGGAAGCACTACTATTGGCTTGAAATATGGAGCAGCAACTTCTTATATTGAACACTTTTTTTAATTGAATATGTTTTACCCAGAGAACTAAATAGATACTGTTTTTGCTGTTGTTTAGTCACTCAGTTATGTCTGACTCTTTGCAATCTCATGGACTGTAGCCCACCAGGCTCCTCTGTCCATGGGATTTTCCAGGCTAGAATACTAGACTGGGTTGCCATTTCTTTCTCCAGGGGATCTTCCTGACCCAGGGATCAAACCTGTGTCTCCTGTATTGGCAGGTGGATTCTTTACCACTGAACCACCTGGGAAGCCCCAGATTAAGTATTTACAGCTTGCCAAAATCTCCAACTCATTTTCTTTACATTTCTCTAAGAACCCTGATTATAGGTAGTCCTGTCTCAGAGATATATTTGGCTTGTCAGCTCTGTCCTAGAATTTTGCATGAGCCTACATTGAAGGGACTCAGGTTTCTAACACAAAGGAATTTTCCCAGCCTGTTTCCCTCAGCCAGGAGCTAACTGGTAATAGAGTAGCTGTCTATGACTGTGATCCTTGTCAGGAAATAGAAGACGTGATAACAGCTCTAGGCCACCTTGGACGTTTGCAAAATTAATTGTTCCTTGGGCTCTAGAAATAGCTGTGAATGTAAGCATGCTAATTATTTAGTTTTACACAAAACTTCAAAGCATGAAGAGTCATTTTTTCAAATCACATTTGGGTGTATAGACAGTACTGATTGCTGTACTCTGGGGTAGGACGGCCCCACAGATGTCGGTTTCTGTTATCAGTATTCACTACGCCTCTTCCTGTTCTTTCCCTGACTACCTTTAGCTGCCAACTCTCAGCATCTCACCACGCCTGGCTCCATGTTGGTGTGTTTTGCAGCTGTTTTTCTAGCTTACCCAGCTCTCTTCTCCCAGCTACAACTTACAGTTTGTCTCAGAGAGTTATTGTACCCCCAAAGTTTAATAAGATTGGCACACTATTGTTATTCTTTTCTGGTGTAATTGGGAATATAAAAATCTTAACAAACAACAAAATGAGTGGAATCTAAATATTTTTATTCCAGAAAGACATCCTGTAGTACAGTTGTCAATGTAAAATGCTTAAATTAGTATCAATACTGATAGTTAGCTAATATGCAAGTTAAATATTATTCAGCAACCTTCAAAAATGGCACTGTGTAAAGCCCCACTGAGTCATCATTTTTCTATAATGAACCATTCTTGGGCTTTTACAGTAACATATATAAAGCTAGAGGCTGCATTTTGTTCAAGAGAGCTATAGTTATCTGGGTACTTTAGACTAGCAATCCTTTAGATCTATACTGTTTGACATGATAGCCAGTAGTCAAGTGTAGTTGAGACTCAACTTAAATTCATTAAAACTACATAAAATTAAAACTGAATTTTTCAGTTGCATTAGCCACTTTTCAAGTGTTCAATGGCCACATATTCTGTATGGCCTGTATGAACATGTCCATCATCACACAAAATTCTTCTGAAAAGTACTGGTTTAGAATACTCTCCTTGGAAGCAAATTTGAACTCTGTTCCTGATAGAGAACTGACTTGGTCTTCACATAATTGTAGACTCATCTCCTCAAACTAGCGGAGATTGATCTGAACAAGCTGCTATTGGCAGCAAGTAACAACAAAACTGACTAGCCATGACTTAAGTAATAAAGTCACTGAATCATCTTATGTAATTAAAAGTCTGAAGGAAGGCAAATGTAAAAGAGGAGCAGCAGCTCATCAGTGCTATCTAAAGCCCTGTTTGTTTGGGTTTTTTGGTCCACATCCTTGTCACTTCTGGTTGAAAATTGATTCCTACCACTCTAGGCATCCCAGCTATATTCAGGACACAAAGTGTAAGGAAAAGTAAAAACTTTTCAGAATCCTCCCCACTGTAGACTTAATATTACATGTCATCAATGAGAACCAGATCCTAAAGCCAATCCTAGGTGCACAGGAAGCTGGGAAAGTCAGTATGTTGCCTCCTAGCCCCTATTGCATGAGATAGCAGAGAGAAGAGGGGTGAAATGTTCTCTGAGTTCGACAATCAATAAGACAATCAATAATATTACCACAGGCCTTTTAAAAAGTTCATCCATTTCAAGACTGAGTGACATTCTACAAATCAAGTGGTTATTTATTTTTATTGCACAAAAATGACTGAAAAAATATTTTAGCACCCGAAAATCCCCAAGTTCTTCATTTTGTCTAAGCTAAGTCTTATCACGTATCTTCCCAATATTTACAACCATCAGTATATTTCCAATTTTCTCAGCAACTGAGCAAATCTAAATATGGTCTTAAAACCAAACAGCTGCTAATATCTTTGACAAAGAACAACAATCAGAAAATCTGTGAAACTGAATGTTTATATTTCTGTGGTTAAGGATAATCATGTCAGTTTAATCAAAATGGTATGAGTTGATTACAAAACAAGACATTGTTAACTTGCTCTATATTGAAATTCAAGATTCATGAATGAAGTAATACAACTAGATTTTTTCTTTAAAATTGCCCTAATAAATATCATACTTTCATGTTAATAAGCAACAAGCAAATGACCATACTAGCCTAATAGAAGTATTAACATGAATGATCACAAACACCAATTGTTCTTTCTTGCTGTTTAACAGATTCACCCAGTGTATTATGCTAATTATCTAATAAGATTAAGTGATCAGTAGGAATTCAAATAACATTACCTCATATTAAAAACATCAGCTAATGATAGCATCAAAAATAATCTCCTAAGAAGAGACAGAGGATTTGGAAATTCCTTTAAAGAGGAAGAGATGTCTTTTGAAGAATTTGAGGAAGAAGCGAAGCAGAATTAAATGATAACCAAGCAATCAAGGCTGCATGGTAAACTCTTGTGAAGTGAAAGATGTGTGGTATTTCCCCAAATCTAAAAGAGTTGTTATGGAGTGAAGTCTGCATGCTCAACACACAGTGAGGCCGACAAGGCGAAACATCCGAGTTTGGAGCAGAGAAAGGTTTATTCCAAGGCCCTGGGTTTCTTGTGCCTAATAAGACCCCAAACTCCTGGATGGGTTTCAGCAAAGCACTTTTAAAGGCCAAGAGAGGGAGAGGGAGGGCTGTGGTTAGTTGTTGCAGACTTCTTGGTCTTGGAATCAAGACCGAGACTGACTTTGTTCTTGCAGCTGTCCACATAGGTCAGATCACAATATTCCTTTTAAACCTCCAATAAGACAAATATTATTCTCTGTTCTGCAACATTTTATCTCTGTATGATTGGACCCTAAAAGGTCAGAGTCGTGAGAATAGGCAATTCTATATATTTCAAGGTATAGGTAACTGTGCTTTTATAGAAGGTGCAGAGCCAGCATGACTAAGCTTGAGAAAAAGAATGGACCTAATATGGAGTCAGATTTGTTCTTCCCTGTTACAGAGTTACAAAGAATAATTTGTCCAGTAGCACAGTGGGCAAATGTTCCAGTGCCTCATTGTGGAACACAATTTGTTTACTCTCCCTTATTGGCTACGTATACTCCTAGTCTCTTCTAAAGGACCCCTTCTGTCTCCCACGACCAGAGGAGAGTGTGACAGGGGATGTGGTCTAGTTCTGAGTATCTTGAGGATCAAGTTTTCTTTGTTTAGCTCTGTGAAGTTGCCTTGGTGCTGTCCTCCCCAACTCAGTAACTGCCTCCAAGAGCTTTCCTATTGTCCTTCTTCATCACTCCCAAATAGTCTTATAGCAGCTAATATATTAGCAGGAGGATTATGGATGTTACTTAACAGACCATGCTGCTGCTGCTGTCACTTCAGTCGTGTCCGACTCTGTGCGACCCCATAGACTGCAGCCCACCAGGCTCCTCCAACCCTGGGATTCTCCAGGCAAGAACACTGGAGTGGGTTGCCATTTCCTTCTCCAATGCATGAAAGTGAAAAGTGAAAGTGAAGCCGCTCAGTCATGTCCGACCCTCAGTGACCCCATGGACTGCAGCCTACCAGGCTCCTCGGTCCATGGGATTTTCCAGGCAAGAGTACTGGAGTGCATCACTTTATTTCCATTTCCCCAAGGTGTCTTGCTTTCTTATTCCTTGTTTCCATATAAACTTTAGGTGTCTAATCTGGTAAACTTACGCATGTCCGTAAGTTAGATTAAACAGCTATTTTTTTTTTTTTTTCAGATGATGTATTTGCATTATAACAGGGACTCAAGAAAAATTTTACCTCTAGTTAAGAGGAACTCTGGGGAAGTAACATTTCAGGCACACACTGATTTGAGCAAATTATAGGGTGAAGAAGAAAGGACAGGAATTAACCTGACTTCAGACAATGAAGAGTACAAGAAGCAGTGTAGCGAGGAAATGAGTTATTTTGCTGAATATAACCCTTCTTTGCGTAATGGCCTGCCTGAAAGTGAAGAAGTAAGACAAGGCCATGCTGAGCCAAATAGAGAAGATTTGAATCTCCTGGTGCAATGGCCATTTTACCTCTGTAGCACATAGAACTTGCTCTTGTAAGTTCTTACTGTCCAACCATAAAGTACCTAATCCATGGTAGTAATGTGTCTGGTCTGGAGTCTGGTAGAAATAGAAGGGATAAAAGAGTCAAATGATTTATAGTTATCATTGTTGAGGAATCTTTACACCAGATTGCAACGAAGGGCAGCAAATGCAGCATCTCTTTTACGCAGTAGAAAAGAGAAGACCTGAGCTGTTGTTGATATATCTGTATCTGTGGTTCTTCAAGTGATAGGGAGGGTCTCACAGATTCTTGAATCAAGTACCTCAGTTACCTGGAGAACAAGAACATGAGCCTAGATATTTATCTCATCTGAATGAAAAGAACTCCAAAATCTGTTCAATACTTTATTGTATTAAAGTCCTAATGTGATTTGTTTAGGAGCTTCTCGGATGGAACAGCAGTAAAGAATCCGCCTGCTAATGCAGGAGACACAGACACAGTTTTGATTCCTGGGTCGGGAAGACCCACTAGAGTAGGAAATGGCAACCCACTCCAGTATGCCTGCCTGGAAGATCCCATAGACAGAGGAGCCTGGCGGGCTGCAGTCCATGGGGTCCCAAAGAGGTGGACACGACTGTGCGACTGAGCACACGCACACAGTATGGTCAATGGTGGTTGTCCATACATGGATTATACAGTTTCAGTTAGCTAGTTCACAGTTATTTTTCAATCCAAGACTGGATTTCCCTAATTGTTAGCACCAGTAGGATTAGGTTCATATGGGAGGGAAAGAAACTCAAATTACAGTAATTTATTCGAATAAGAACAGAAATTTCTTTCTGTCACACATGACAGGCCACAGGGAGGTGGGTCAGGCTGATGGCACAGTCTCAGCCTCCTCCTTTTTCATTTCTCTGCTTCATATGGTTTCCATTCCCAAGGCCACTTTCTGGCTCAAGAGGACTGTTAAAAAACCATCCTTTATGTCCACTTTCCAACCCACAGGAAGGAAGAGCGATGAGGAAGGGTATGGTCCATCCCTTTAAGAATACTTCCCATTGCTTGACCCATCCTTTGGGTAGCACTCCATTGGCTGGCACTTAGTCACACAGAAGAAACATTAATCCAGGCAGGAGGACATAGGTCCAGAAAAACAAACTAAAAATAAATGGAGATTCTCGTAACTCTGGAAGAAAAAGACAATGAATATTAGAGGACATGTAGCAATCTAACCTGCTGCTTGCCCCCTACCAAGGTTATCTTCTTGATAGTAACAAATAAATTTTCGCTGTCATTTAAGAAGACCATAGGAAAATAAATTTGAAGAGTTGTTGGGAAAGATGTAATTAATTTCAATGATTTATGCTAGTTTTGCATAATCTGAACTACCACTGGTCTCTATTTGTACACTTCACTTTGACTAACTTTTTGAGGAAATGTATTGAACTTTAATTAGTTTGCCACCACCATATTTATGACCATATCACTGGTTAGCCACAAAGTTTAGAGGTTCAAATAAATTTTCTATGGAGTACAGTGCAGCTAGAATTTTCCTTTCTCTAAAATTAAAACCAGTAGGGCACCAGGGCTTCCAGTACTGTAGCTGCCAATCAATTAAACTCCTTGATAATTATCTGTCTTATTTCAAGACTATTACTAATTTTCCCCACTGAGAAAATTTGACAAAGTTTAGAAATTTAATGTAAAGGGAATGACTTTCATATTACAAATTAAAATATCTCAGAAAGTTGATCAGATTTTCACAGCTTTTTGAGTGGAAGACTATTTGAGTCAAATGGCACATTTTGAATAGCATGCTGATATGTGTAGGCTTAACTGTAGAAAGAGTGAGCTGCTGATCATCAAAACAAACGTGAGGGGGAAGTATAAAGGTTCTCAATAGCAATTTTGATAGATAATGTTCTGTTGACTAGTAACAGATTGGTTCTGAACTGGAAACTGCATGGATAGTGGTGACTATGGATGAGGAATAGGAGGAGTGATTTTACATAATTTAAATTGTTAATACTTCCCAGGATGATAATATTTCTGCATTTCCAAATATTACAAATGGCATTTCAGAGATATTACAGAGTAATAGCTTGGCCGTGGAAGCTTCTATTGTGGCTGCACTGAGTTCGTCCATTTATATTGACAAGCAACAAACTTCCAAGGGAAAGCTTTGCATCTGGAAGCCTGAAATATAAATCCCACGTGTCATGAAGGTAGACTCATGGAAACAGAACCATGTGGTTCCTTCTGGTTAAAAATGACTGAAAATAGTAATATCAATTCCCATCCATTGAATATCTCTTTTTTTTATCAAGCCCTATGCTTAGAACATTACCTATAATCCTTGTTTCACTCTCTCGTGGCTAGTTCTCTGGTTTTGTCATCTATACACTTGCTCCTTGAGTGTTTCTCTCTAAATACCAGAGGTAATCATGAATGAGGCTTTGGTGGAGAGTTCTATATTGGTGGTGGTGTTCAGTCACTCAGTCGTGGAGAACTCTTTGCAACCCCACGGAAGCAGCACGCCATATTTCCCTGTCCTTCACCATCTCCCAGAGCTTGCTCAAACTCATATCCATCGAGCCTGTGAGGCCATCCACCATCTCATCCTCTGTCATCCCCATCTCCTCCTGCCTTCAATCTTGCCAAGCATCCAGGTCTTTTCTCATGAATCAGCTCTTTGCATCAGGTGGCCAAAGTATTGGAACTTCAGCTTCAGCATCAGTCCTTCCAATGAATATTCAGGACTGATTTCCTATAGGATTGACTGGTTTGACCTCCTTACAGTCCAAGGGACTCTCAAGAGTTTTCTCTAACACCACAGTTCAAAAGCATCAATTCTTTGGCACTCAGCCTTCTTTGTGGTCCAACTATCACATCCACACACGACTACTGAAAAAAACCATAGCTTTGCCTATATGGACCTTTGCTGGTAAAGTAATGTCTCTGCTTTTAATATGCTGTCTAGGTTGGTCATAACTTTTCTTCCAAGGAGCAAGCGTCTTTTAATGTCATGGCTGCAGTTACCATCTGCAGGGATTTTGGAGCCCAAGAAAATAAAGTCTCTCACTGTTTCCATTGTTTCCCCATGTATTTCCCATGAAGTGATGGGAATGGATGCCATGATCTTTGTTTTTTTAATGTTAGTTTTAAGCCAGCTTTTTCACTCTCCTCTTTCACTTTCATCAAGAGTCTCTTTAGTTCCTCTTCACTTTCTTCCATAAGTGTGGTGTCATCTGCATATCTGAGGTTGTTGATATTTCTCTTGGCAATCTTGATTCCAGCTTGTGCTTCCTCCAGCCCAGCATTTCGCATGATGTACTCTGCATATAAGTTAAATAAGCAGGGTGACAATATGCAGCCTTGACGTACTCCTTTCCCAAATTGGAACCAGTCTAGTGTTCCATGTCCAGTTCTAACCGTTGCTTCTTCACCCGCATACAGGTTTCTCAGGAGGCAGGTAAGGTGATCTGGTATTCCCATCTCTTTAATAATTCTCCACAGTTTGTTGTGATCCACACAGTCAAAGGCTTTAGCATAGTCAAAGAAGCAGAAGTAGATATTTTTCTGGAATTCTCTAGCTTTTTCTATGATTCAGAGAATGTTGGCAATTTGATCTCTGGTTCTTCTGCCTTTTCTAAATCCAGCTTAAACATCTGGAGGTTCTCAGTTCATGTACTGTTGAAGCCTCCTTAGGAGAATCTTGAGCATTATTTTGCTAGTGTGTGAGATGAGTGCAATTGTGCAGTAGTTTGAACATTCTTTGGCATTGCCTTTCTTTGGGATTGGAATGAAAACTGACCTTTTCCAGTCCTGTTGCCACTGCTTAGTTTTTCAAATTTGCTGTCATATTGAGTGCAGCAATTCCACTGCATCATCTTTTAGGATTTGAAATAGCTCAGCTGGAATTCCAGCACCTCCACTAGGTTTGTTCACAGTGATGCTTCCGAAGGCCCATGTGACTTCGCACTCCAGGATGTCTGGCTCTAGGTGAGTGATCACACTAACGTGGTTATCTGGGTCATGAAGATCTTTTTTGTATAGTCCTTCTGTGTATTATTGCTACCTCTTCTTAATATCTTCTGCTTCTGTTAGGTCCATGCCATGTCTGTCCTTTATTGTGCCCATCTTTGCATGAAATGTTCCCTTGGTATCTCTAATTTTCTTGAAGAGATCTCTAGTCTTCCCATTCTATTGTTTTCCTCTATTTCTTCACATTTTTCACTTAGGAAGGCTGTCTTAGCTCTCCTTGCTATTCTTTGGAACTCTGCATTCAAATGGATATATCTTTCCTTTTCTCCTTTGCCTTTAGCTTCTCTTCTTTTCTCAGCTATTTGTAAGGCCTCCTCAGAAAACCATTTTTCCTTTTTCATTTCTTTTTCTTGGGGATGGTTTTGATCATTTCTCCTGTACAATGTTATGAACCTCTTTCCATAGTTCTTCAGGCACTCTATCAGATCTAATCCTTTGAACATATTTGTCATTTCCACTGTATAATCATAAGGGATATAATTTAGGTCATACCTTAATGGCCTAATGGTTTTCCCTACCTTCTTCAATTCAAGTCTGAGTTTGGCAGTAAGGAGTTCATGATCTGAGCCACAGTCAGCTCCTGGTCTTGTTTTTGCTGACTGCATAGAGCTTCTCCATTTTCAGCTGCAAAGAATATAGTCAATCTGGTTTCAGTAATGACCATCTGGTGATGTCCATGTGTATTCTCTTGTGTTGTTGGAAGAGGGTGTTTGCTATGATCAGTGTGTTCTCTTGGCAAAACTCTATTAGCCTTTGCCCTGCTTCATTTTGTACTCCAAGATCAAACTTGCCTTTTACTCCAGATATCTCTTGACTTCCTACTTTTTCATTCCAGTCCCCTATGATGAAAAAGACATCTTTTTTTGGTATTAATTCTAGAAGATAGGTCTTCGTAGAACCATTCAACTTCGGCTTCTTCAGCAATAGAGGTTGGGGCATACACTTGGATTACTATGATATTGAATGGTTTCCCTTGGAAATGAACAGCGATCATTCTGTCATCTCATTTTTGAGATTGCATCCAAGTACTGCATTTTGGACTCTTTTGTTAACTATGAGGGCTACTCCATTTTTTCTAAGGGGTTCTTTCCCACAGTGGTAGATATAATGGTCATCTGAATTAAATTCACCCATTCCAATCCATTTTAGTTCACTGATTGCTAAAATGTTGATGTTCACTCTTGCCATCTCCTGTTTGAACACTTCCAATTGACCTTGATTCATGGACCTAACATTCCAGGTTCCTATGCAATATTGTTCTTTACAGCATCAGACTTTACTTTCACCACCAGACACATGCACAACTGTGCATTGTTTCCACTTTGGCCCAGCCTCTTCATTCCTTCTGGAGCTATTTCTCCACTCTTCTCCAGGGACATATTGGGCACCTACCAACCTAGGGAGTTCATCTTTCAGTGCCAGATTTTTTTGCCTTTTCATACTGTTCAGGGGGTTCTCAAGGCAAGAATACTGAATTTGTGAGCATGTTGGTAGGCTATATCAGTCACTCAGTAGTGTTCAATTCTTTGCAACCCAATAGACTGTAGCCCACCAGGCTTCTCTGTCCATGAAATTTTCCTGCCAAGAATCCTGGAGTGGGTTGCCATTTCCTCCTCCAGGGGATCTTCCTGACCCAGGAATAAAACCCTTGTCTCCTGCATTGGCAGGCATATTTACCATTGAACCATCCGGAAAGCCAGTTTGTCAGCATACCAGATCATAGTTTATGACTCCCCCTCTTATGTTTCTTTTTTTTTTTCCACTAGAGAGAGAGAGAGCTGTAGACTTTGAGTTGAAAGTGTGATTTTTTTACTGCTATAAAATATTTCTTCTATAAATTGCACCAGTGAGCTGAGTTCTGTGTAGTTCAACAGGCCTGTATTGAGCATCTTCTTCCAGCCATGTCCTATGTTAGAGGTTGGAGATACGGAGGTGAATGAGACATAGAACACACTCTATGAACTCCAGTCAAGTAAGGAAACAGAGAAGCAAACAAATAATTCTGATACAGTATGGTCACAAATAAGATGAAAGCATGCTCTTCATACATATGCATTGAGTGCATTGAGCAGCGTGTCAAGACCCTCTTTGGTGAAGCCAGGCATTCTGATGTCTATCTGTAAGGAAAAGATAAGAGTGAGGGTAAGATACTGAATTTTAAGAGCATTTGCCATTTATACCAGTGGTTCCCAAACTCAAATCACAAGGTCTAGGGAGGAGAGCCAGTCATTAGTATGTACATCCCTAGGTGATGCCAGTGTGTGCAGCAAAGTTTGGGAACCACTTTCCTAAGGAGTAGGATTTCATCAGCAAAGGGGAGAGAGATATTCTTAAACTCGAGGTAAACAGCATATTCAAAGACCTGGGCATAGGAATATGGCACACCATAGGGAAGGGAGTCAACAAATGACCAGCTTGGCTAGAGTAGAGGGTAAGTTTTAAGGATGAAGTACAGATAGAAGCGCTTTTGTAGGATGGGACCAGATTATGGGAAACTTGAAAGCCAAGCCTACATGTTTGAATTTAATCCTACAGACAACACACAGACAGTGGGAAAAAAAATTTAAAGACCAACACAATAAGAAGTGGCCATCCAATCACTATGATGCTCATGCTTTGACTTTCAAAACAAAAATATGTCTTCATTTTCTCTCCCTTAGCCTTGGACCAGCCAAATATACATCCTGTTTTCTCACAAGGGATATGCCATGATGAGTAGAGTTATATAGTCCTGTAAAAGGATGGACTGCCAAGGTTACTACAGAGTTGCTCCAAAAGAACTCTCCTGGAAATCTATCAGGGTAGGAAATGTATTAGGATATTTATTACATAAATATCGTACCCACTGAGTGCAAGTGCTCAAGTCTCTTATTATATAATACAGCTGGTGTATGGGAAGGGTACCCACTGAGTGTCACTGACTGATAACCTCAATGCGTCTCTCAGATTAGCACCAGCAAGACCCTAGAAAAGTGAGCCCTGAGGCTTGTCCATCCTCCTGCCAGGGAACTGAGAAGCACAAGAAGGCATGCTTGGGCGTTTAGGAGAGGTAAGGATGGTGCTCTTCCGACAGGGATGCCAGCTGCCAGGGCAGAGGCAGACATGAAGCCCCAGGGGGTGGCACGGGCTAGTAGGGCAAAAGATCCCACAGAACAGGTGATAAGTGGGCATGTTAAATAAGTTTCGTCTTTTTTCTCCCATGTTTTTTCCAAGGCCTGTTGCTGTAGAGGCCCCATGTCTGGGGAATCAGAAATAGCCGTATAGTTCCCTCAGTTTCTTGTTGTTGTTCAGTCATTAAGTTGTGTCTGACTCTCTGCATCCCCATGAACTACAGCACACCAGCCTTCCTTGTCCTCTACTATCTCCTGAAATTTGCTCAGATTCATGTCCACTGAGTGCAATTGCTATATATACCCAGAAGTGGAATTGCTAAACCACATGATAGCTCTGTTGTATTTGGAAATAAAATCACTATCTCAAAGAGGTAGCTGGACCCCTAGGTTCACTGCAGCATTATTCACAATAGCCAAGGTAGTATTGATCTGTTGATAGATGAACGAATAAAGGATTTGTGGTATGTGTGTGCGTGTGTAGATGTGTGTGTGCACGTATGTATAGTTTTATAGTCTTCAGTTTACTTGTAGAGCCTTACCACACTATTGTTTCGTTTTCGCTCACTGTACAAATAGAATCATACTGTAAATATTCTGCTAGGTTGGCAATGTTGTTTTTGGAATGAATTAGTGATGGTCCCTGCAGTTGTAGTTCATTCATTTTCATAGTTGTATAGTCTTCCATAGCAGAGAAATTTCAGATTTTATTTATTCTTTCTAATGTTAATAAACATTTGGGTTGTTTTCCATTTTTTGCTATTATGACAGTGTTGCTAGTGTCACTGTGATGCATATTCCCTGACATACTTACCGAGGGTTTTTCTAGGTATGCATAGTAATAACTTTTTACATCATAAACCAGTATACCTCTGCATGTGTACCTATACATAACTGTAATCCAATGTTATATTCTTTTTTGCTAATTTGAAAACCACAGTAAATTACTAAGTAGCATGAAATCCAACAATGGGTTTCCTTATGGAGGGGAAGTGGTGGGAGAAGGATGTAGTGGAAGGGGTTCAAGAGTGGCTTAAAAACACTGAGTTGTTGACCTTAGAGTTGGGATGGATTCATCTCATCACAGGGCTCCTTAAGAGTGAGAGGAGGAATCAGAAGAGGGCCAGAGAAAAAGCTGTATCAACGGAAACAGGGTCAAGAAGGTGCATTCATAATAAAAGAGATGCATTCATAATAAAAGAAACCCATATTAATGGGATCTGAGTCAAACTCAGATCCTTTTTTTTTTTTTAATTTATCACATTGGAAAAGCTTAAAAAGCTTGAAGACAAAAACTTTGTTGGCAAGGATGTGAGGAAAAAGGCATCGTATACTACAGATGAGAGGGTGCTAGTACAAGCTCTATGGATAAGTTTGCAATATCTAATAAAAGTCACACTTATTTAATGCTATTAAATAGAAATTCCAATCAAATAATTTATCCTACAGACATACTTGCCCATATGAGAAATAATGCATGCACTGAAACGTTGTTTATAGTAATAGGAAAAAATCACGAATGAACCAAATGTTCATTAGTATGGTACTAGTTAAATGTATTCTGATAAAGGAATATAATATAGTTGTAAAAAAGAAATAAGGGGGACTTCCCTGGTGGTCTGGTGGTTAAGACTTCACCTTCCAATGCAGGGGGTGCAGATTCAGTCCCTGGTAGGGGAGCTAAGATCCCACATGCCTGGGGACCAAAAACCCAAAATTTAAAACACAGCACTATTATAACAAATTCAGTAAAGACTTTAAAAATGGTCCACATCAAAAAAAAAAAAAACTTTAAAACCAAAGAAGGGAGATCTTTACTGATATGAAACAATTTCTGAGATATGTTATTAAATGAGAAGAGCAAGGAACAGAATAGTACCTATAGTATGCTTGAATTTTTAAAAAGTAAAAAGGACTATAACACACAGACATACATAGTTTTTCAAAAGGTAAATGCAAGTGTGAATATGATTTTGTACATGTACACACACGTAATTGTTGGCATGAATAAAACTAATAAAACACAAGAGGCCAGTACTGTTGATTGCCCCAAAGCAGACCTGGGTTTAAAGAACACAAAATGAAAGAATGTTTTCAATATGTGCTGTTTTGTGTCTTTTTAATTTTGCAGTCTTATAGTTCCTTTTTAAAACATAAAATGTAAATTAAAGATTGTGCCTTAAAAAAAAAAACTGAGAGTTAAGATGCATGTATGTATTCTTTTACAGTCGTGGTGATTTAAATGTAACTATTTGCTGTATATACTCTTGTGTTCATAGAGTTCATATTTGTTTTTAAAAGATAAAAAGCAAAGTACAGTCTGAAACAAAGCACGTGTATGGGCTGAATGGGACTTCCTTTTGCCTGGCTGACCTAGATCATCCATCCCCCACCTTCCACACTCTTCCTGTCTGCCCTCTGACCAGCTCATTAGCATCTACAGAAGAGAGGTCAGCCAAGAGAAGAAAGAGCAGGAAAGGACACATCCCTGACCACCCATAGAAAGTTACATCATCAATTCTGAAGCCCATCAGGTGTCTGAGGAGTAAGTTAAAGGTGTCTGAGGAGTAAGAGGTTGTGGACAACTCTTGAATCTTAATCTCTTTGTTCTCCATGTTACCACAGATAATTCTGGGTTGATTAGATGTTATAGATAGGTTGAACTGTCAGTGCCATCAGTGCTGTTGAAATCAGCAGTCCTTCTTAATCTTAAAGATAATAATAAAAAAAAAAAAATTAGTAACTGAGAAGCAGCAGTGATTAAAAAAAAAAAAAAAAAACTTTTGCCAGACAGGCATTTGTAGCTTTTCAGAAGTCTGTAGTCAAGCTGGGAAGGAAGACACTTTCTTGACTCTAAGAACTCAATCACAGATACTTAGTGAAAAACCATCTCAATTAAGGTGATCTCTATACTCTGTCCACCAGGATTCCCTATGATGTGTCTATTAAGTTTGACACATTCAAGTAAATACCTTAGCTTGAGACAGGTGTAAAGTGCTAGATCAGGTGAGGGCTATGGCAAATTGTGGTGGCAGAAATTGAGTTGTGTAATGAAACATGCAACTGAGGGGAAAAAAGGTGGAAGGGTGATCTTGGGAACAGAATGCTCTTGACTTGAATGAATCCTTAAGAAAGGTGCTAAGTTGCTTCAGTCATGTCTGACTCTTTGCGACCCTATGGACCATAGCCCTCCAGATTTGTCTATGGGGTTCTCCAGGCAAAAATACTGGAGTGGTTTGCCATTTTCTCCTCCAGAGGATCTTCCCAACCCAGGGATCAGACCTGCATCTCTTAAGTCTCCTGCATTGGCAGGCAGGTTCTTTACCACTAGCGCCACCTGGGAAGCCCAGAGAAAAAAGAAAATGAGAGTAAAGAAAGGAAAGCATTGCCGTCAATCTGTTACAGCACAGGGCAGATCTGGGCACTTTTTAATGTCGCAGGCATGCAACTGGGGTGTAACTGCTTCAGAAGAAACACCTTCATTTTTGAAAATGGCCTGAGAAAATAACTCATCAATGTCAGTCTTAATTTTGTTCATCAGCCCATTGATAGAATTTGAGAAGAGTCATTTAGCAATCTTCTTATCAGCGATACAGTGCCTACTCTTCTCGTTTTGCACAGGATCAGATAAAAGGATGATGTTTGCTTTATCTTTGCTTCACCACCCTAGTGCTGCTGCTAAAAGCTTTTCAGGAAGTGGGGAAGAATGAGCTGAGAGGTTACCAGGTTATGAAACATTGTCACAGCCAAGCCAGGAGCATTGAATCAATTTCCAATATGTTTCTTATGTAGCTAAAACCTATACTCTGGAGATGTTATTGTTTGATTATAAAAGCATGAGAAATTTGAAGAGAGACTTTCTTGCCACTGTGATAAACAGTCTCTGCCTGTAACTCGATTGTGTCAACTCCCAGATGGAGGGGAAAATGCTTTAAGGTGACTTTCTGCCCATTTGAAACTCATCCGTGCGTTCTGCCTTCAGAGCCCACTCGGAAGGAATTCTGTGTGTATGAGAACGCATTTGGAGTGGGTAGCCACTGCCCTGCTTTCAAATGAGTGGATCGCATTTCCAAAGGTGTCATTTCCCCTTCCTTTTGACCCAGTCATCAAAATGTTTCCAAAAGTATGTGCATATTATTCTTCTTTACAATAGGTCTCTTTTCTATGTAATTCATAATTTAAAAAATGAAAGTACTTCCCTCATGCTGAGTTACATACAATTGAATCTGATTTTAAAAAAGAGGAAAAAATTGATAAGGAGGAGGCGGGTGGGATCCAAAGTCCAGTTTGGGATTTTATGACTTAGTGCACAATGCTGCCTCTCTCTGTTTCTATAATCATCGAATTAAGGGCTTAGATGCTCTCTAATGTTTTTTTTTTCTTGTCCAGAGTTCCCACATTCTGAGGAGGAGGGTATGCCTGAACTCGCACATACCCATCCACGTCAAGTTCCCACCTCCCATGAACTATAGGAAAGTGGGTTTCAATCCCAGGATCTAAGCAAACTAGAAAAGTTGCAAAGCTTATCTAGCGATTTCTGGGCAGGCCTCAGACCCCCTTCGTAACAGTAGCGTCACCACCGGGTATTTGCTTAGACTTTTGCATCTTTGAGAGTGCTTCACTGGTCTCCTCAACAGAGTCTCCCAGTCTGGGGTTGGCAGTCACATAAGGCAATCTCCATTTCCCTCTTTGCCATCTAACAGATACTGTGACCGTGAGTAAGTTCCTTCCTTACTTGAGTAAACCTCCTTCCCTCATGTGCCAAATGGAGAGCATAGCAAGACCTACTCTGAAGTATTGTTGAGAGCTTTGAGTTTTTACATGTGAGTGCTTGACACCAGGCCAGGGGTTAGTAAGAGCTCCACTGTTGGTCTTCCTTGTTATTAAAAGGTGAGGAAAAAGTGTGGGTGGTGTGGATATCAGCTTTCTCTCTCCCTCCCTCCCTCCCTTCCTTCTAGTTGTACTCATAGCTGTGATTCATTACAGTGAAAGGATACACAGCAAAGAAACGGCCCATGGGGCAGCATCGGGAGGTAACAGTGCCCAGAGTTTTCTTCCTGGAAGTCACACAGGACACGCTCAGCTCCCCCAGTGACAAGCGATGACAATGCATGCAAAATGCTAACTACCTGAGTTGGTGAGAGACTCAGAGCCCAGGGTTTTTACAGTCACCGTCTTGCCTCATGCCTTCAAAACCCCAGTTCCCCAGAAGGGAAACCATTATTCAGCATAAACCACATTGTTCGCATGAAACATTCAGGCCCAGTAACTCTTATCTGTTAGGATGGTGGGAACTCTCTCAAAATGCAGGCTCCCAGGTGCTAGTAAAGGGTCCACCTTACTCACAGGCCTTTCTAAGGGTGAGTACTCTCAGGCTTGTTCTGATAACTCTTCTGTACACAATCCATCACCTTGGCCCTGTCCAAAGCATCTTTATGGCAAAATTTTTATCAGTTGGACTCCCTTACAGTAGAGTGACACCAAACTGTAATTTTGACTTCAGCTTTTCCCTTTGGGGCTCCTGAACTAAGTTGCTTTTGACTTGAATGACCTGACCTGTCCAGGGCTGAGGCCAGCGTGAAAGTCACTGATAAGACTTACAGGAAGAGCTTTCCCATGCACAGTCCTTGTTACTTCTTTGAACAAGAATTTTCCTATCATGAGGACTTCCCTGGTGGCTCAGATGGTAAAGCGTCTGCCTACAATATGGGAGACCCAGGTTAAATCCCTGGGTCGGGAAGATCCCCTGGAAAGGAAATGGTAACCCACTCTAGTATTCTTGCCTGGAAAATTCCATGGATGGAAGAGCCTGGTAGGCTACAGTCCATGGGGTCGCAAAGAGTCGGACACGACTGAGCGACTTTCTTTCTTTCTGTCCTATCATGAAGGCCCTCCAAACAGGGTATTCGTTGTTCAGATGGTACAGGTTAGCAGATCCCAATGTCGTTTCTCCCCTTGGAGTTTCCATCCCTACAATCCCCAGTCTAGTCTGAAGAATTCAGTTCGGTCCCTGATTTCAGAAGCATTGCAGCCAGTTCTAAGCAGTCCTGGTCATCTGTAACATCAGGCCACCAGAGTCACAAATATGAGTGACAGTTGTAAGTGTTCTGTTTGAAAAGCACAAGAGCTGACTCCCTTCACCCTCTTCCAGTTAGTGCTCTCAGGGATGACCTTGGGTGCAGTCATCAGTGTGAGTTCAGTTCAGTTCAGTTCAGTCACTCAGTCGTGTCCGACTGTTTGCAACCCCATGGACTGCAGCACACCAGGCCTCCCTGTCCATTACCAACTCTCGGAGTTTACTCAGATTCATGTTCATTGAGTTGGTGATGCCATTCAACCATCAAGGGCCTCACAGTATCCTGGAAGCATTGCAGGAGGACCTTTCATTCAGGAAGAGAGGAAAGCTTCCAGTATCAGTTCTGTAAAACGAAGACGTGCCCCTCGCCCACCCCCGATCTCCCCAGGTGCCAGGACTTTGATTTCTCCCACTGATACAAAATCAATGCTTCATTCAGTAATTAAAACTTTTTTATGTTTTCTCATCCCTAAATTCTCACCTAGGTGGTTTTTGTTTGTTTGTTGTTTTTTGTCTAGGGAGGTCATATGCAAGAGGGACAAAAGAATTTTCTCAGAAAAATATTGTTTTTAATTGAGGTATAGTTGATTTAGAATGTTGTTTTAAATGTAAAACCTAGTGATTCACTATTTTTATAGATTATACTCCATATGAAGTTATTATAAAATGCTAGTTATATTCCCTTTGGTGTACATTACATCCTTGTATCTTATTTATTTTATGCCTACTAGTACGTACCTCTTATACTCTACCTCTATCTTGGACCTCCTCCAACTTTCTCCCCACTGGTAACCACTAGTTTGTTCTCTGCATCTATTGGTCTGTTTCTGTTTTGTTATAGTCATTCATTTGTTTTATTATTCAGATTCCACATATAAGTGAAAGCAAACAGTAGTTATCTTTTTCCATCTGACTTACTTCACTAAGCATAATACCCTCCAGGTCCATCCACGTTGTTGCAAATGGCAAGATTTCATTCTTTTTATGGCTGAGTTGTATTACATTATACGTCTTCTTTGTACATTCATCTGTTGATGGACACTTAAGTTGCTTCCATATCGTGGCTATTATAAATCATGTTTTTTATAAAACACATAAAAATATTTTTATACAATTTAAGCAGACAATTATCATGTTCAGAAATTGATGAATTCAGAATAGGACAAAAACTTGAATTTTAAAGTGTTTCAAAATAGGTTTATGTAACCTCTTTTGTCCTGATCATCTATCCGGTGAGCAGCCTAAAAAGCTTCACCTTTCTGTGGATAGCTGCATTTAACAATCAGTCTGCTCAAAAGCTTGTGTTCCAGGGGAAAGGTGAGAGAAGTGGAGTCAGGATCTCAGCCTACTGATGCAAACTGCGTGTAGACTGGATGTCATCTTTATGACTGATGAGGGACATAAGGCGCAAGGAGGCTTCATGGCCATAATTCACAGCAAGGTGATGACAGGATTCATATCGAAGACCATCATGCCTTAAGGGAGGATGGATTTGATCTTAGACGTTCCTGGTCGTAAGTCTCACACATGGAGAGAAAGGCCCAAGATGACCTTCGAGTTCTCCAGCCACGTCTCAAGTGTTACATCCCCACGTACTGCAAATGGACCCGAACCCGCACCTGCTAGCAACCTACTGCTTCCATCCTCTTCCTCCCACCAACCTTTTGCACTGGGATTACACCCATTTGATAAATTCCAGTCTATAAGAAAGAACTAGAGGAAAACCTATAGCTTCTTCGTAGGTAGGGATGAGTCACTTTCATTTTCTGGAACTCAAGCCTCAAGGCACAGCCATAAACCAAGTTCATTCAGTTACTAAATATTTATTAGGCATCAACTCCATTCTGGACATTGTGCTAGACCCTAGGGACATAAAAATCGAGAATACACGGGCTCTGGATTACATGAGCTGAGCTGAGCTGATTCTGAACCAGAATCCTTATTTATGTCTTTTTCTTAAAGGTTAGTTTGAGATTGAATCACTGTAATAATCTCTTGCCTCTTTATTGAACTGTAGAAAAAGGTCAATTTCCCTGACCTGTTTTTTAAAAAAAAAATTTTGTTGGACATTAGTAAAGAAATGTGATGACTATAGACAGGGCTGTCCTTGTAAAATCAAGAGCTTACATACCTTAGTAGCTCATAAATTATGTGGACTTAATCTTCTTGACATGCTGGCAAAGACAAATAATTTCTTTAAAACAGTTGGCATGCAGAGCTGTTGTTTAAATGTCAACTCCACTGCTGTTTATTGCCCTACTTCTTTGGGGAGATATTTGCATGTTGGAGTCACCTGGGCACTTGATCTGGAATGCAGAGAAGTTGGAAAGCTTTGCTGAGGATTTCTTCCTATGAAACCTCTTAGATATTACAGTGTGTTATGGCGTTGATATAACTGTGATTTTATTTTTAGTGACAATTAAGCCCATGTGTATTATTTTATTTTAATAGAATAGGAAGATGTATTAAATCTTTTCACTGTTTTTCAAGATTATCATGACATTTGCAACAGTCTAGTTTGGGTCTCCCAGAAGTATACCCTGTGAAAAGGATTCAAGGACAAATGGATTATCAGGAAGTATGGGAGAGACCAATAGAAGTCAGATCACAGTAGGAGAAGTCAGATGGAGAAGAGAACTCAGACAATGAAAAATGTATTATCCTGCCAGCTACCACCAGAACAGACTACATCATTTGCATAGCCCAATGCAAAATAAAATCTAGGTCCCCTGTTCAAAAGTTATTAAAAATTGCAAGATGGTGACTGCAGAGCACAAGGTCCTATATGACCATACAGGTCACACATATACACTGCCAACCCTGAGTGTGTGAATGTGAGAGACAGAAGTTTAATCTCAGAAAAATTCCAGGGTATAGATAATAGCCAGAACATGGAAGCAGCTTCAACGTTCATCAACAGAGGAATGGATAAAGAAGATGTGGTACATATATACAATGGAGTATTACTCACCCATAAAAAAGGAATGAAATTGTGCCATTTGCAGAGATATGAATGGACCTAGAGACTGTCATACAGAGTGAAGTAAGTCAGAAAGAGAAAAATACAGTGTTGTTGTTCTTCAGTCCCTTAGTTGTGTCATGTATTAATGCACATATGTGGAATCTATAAAAATGATATAGATGAACTTATTTCCAAGGAAATAGAGATGCAGATATAGAGAACAAATGTATGGATACCAAGGAGGAAAAGGGGAGGTGGGATAGGGATTAGCATATATACACTACTATGTTTGATTCCTGAGCTGGGAAGATCCCCTGAAGGAGGGTGTAGCAGTCCACTCCAGTATTCTTGCCCGGAGAATCCCATGGACAGAGGAGGCTGGCAGGCTGCAGTCCATGGGGTTCCAAAGAGTCAGACATGACTGAGAGACTTAATACACAGTGAGAACCTACTATATAGCTCAGGGAACTCAATGTTCTGTGGTGACCTAAATGGGAAGGAAATCCAAGGAAGAGGGGATATATGTATACATATGGCTGATTTGCTTTGCTGTACAGCAGAACTAACACAACATTGTAAAGCGACTATACTCCAATTAAAAAAAAATCATATAGCATATGTAAAAAAAAAGAAAAAAGATTAGAAAGATTTAAACAAACAAAAAAAAAACCTCCAGGGTACAGAACTCAAGTCTGAGTCTTCACACCTGAGGAGTGAGGGACCAGGATATTCATCACCACTTTCCATCACTGATATGTTAAGGGCTAGCTCAGAGGCTATTCAGTTCAGTTCAGTTCAGTCGCTCAGTCGTGTCTGACTCTTTGCGACCCTATGAATTGCAGCACGGCCAGGCCTCCCTGTCCATCACCAACTCCCGGAGTTCACTCAAACTCACATCCATTGAGTCAGTGATGCCATCCAGCCATCTCATCCTCTGTCGTCCCCTTCTCCTCCTGCCCCCAATCCCTCCCAGCATTAGAGTCTTTTCCAATGAGTCAACTCTTCGCATGAGGTGGCCAAAGTACTGGAGTTTCCTTCCAAAGAACACCCAGGACTGATCTCCTTTAGAATGGACTGGTTGGATCTCCTTGCAGTCCAAGGGACTCTCAAGAGTCTTCTCCAACACCACAGTTCAAAAGCATCAATTCTTCAGCACTCAGCTTTCTTCACAGTCCAACCCTCACATCCATACATGACTATTGGAAAAACCATAGCCTTGACTAGATGGACCTTTGTTGGCAAAGTAATGTCTCTGCTTTTGAATATGCTATCTAGGTTGGTCATAACTGTCCTTCCAAGAGGCTGTTAGCTTTAGGCAAAGAGATGCAGTTTCTAGCAACTGTAAGTTCAGCAGGAGCACACTCATGTAGGAAGGTACATGGACCAACTAGGAACAGTGACCAACACATTACCCAATTAAAATGAACCTCCTATATCCCATGTCAGCCCCAAGTCTCCTGAGAAGTAAGCTACCTTGTTGAGGGGACTGCCGTTGAAGTTTCCCCGCTTTACAAATAATGTCCCGCTCAAATCCTGTCCTTGCTGTCTGCATCTGAGCCAGCTCTTTAATAACTAAGAGAGCCATCAATTTCTACCTGTTAAAGCTTCAGCATACTCCTAAAAATAGAGGGTGTGCAGTCACTTCAGTCGTGTCTGACTCTGCAACCCCATGGACTGTAGCCCGTGAGGCTCCTCTGTCCATGGGATTCTCCAGTCAAGAATACTGGAGTGGGTTGTCTCCTGAACTGATGGTGGGTTATTTACCACTAGTAGAGGGTGGGGGACTACAATCCTGAGTTCTTAAAATGCAGCCACATTTGTTTTCCAAATACTAAGATGCTGGACAAGCTGTTTCTCACCCCTGTGCTTCATTTGCCTCATCCAGGAAGAAGACACTAAAATTATTCTCAGGCCATTTCCACGAGATTTGAGTAATCTTCATCAAAAAAATATGGGGAACATAATAGTTTTAAAACAAGAAATTAAACAATGAAGTTTAAAACAATTCATTTCTAAGTAATAACAACGTCTCTTAGAGCTGGGGGTGACCCTGGAGGGTTAGGCGGAAGGCATTAGCCAGGCAGTTTCCACTGAGCTCACTTAACTAGGTCTTCTGAGTGTTTATTTGAAGGGGGCACAAAGATTATGTTTTAATTAGAAATCCCTCCCCCTAATTCTGGCTCTTTAATTAACTGCTGTATGCCACAAGCAAATCCCAAATTACTTGTGATGGTTAATTTTATATGTCAACTTGACTGGGCCACAGGGTGCCGGAATCTTTGAGTTCAGTTGCTCAGTCGTGGCCGACTCTTTGCGACCCCATGGACTGCAGCATGCCAGGCTTCCCTGTCCATCACCAACTCCCAGAGCTTGCTCAAACGCATGTCCATCGAGTCAGTGATGCCAGCCAACTGTCTCATCCTCTGTTGTCCCTTTCTCCTCCTGCCTTCAATCTTTCCCAGTATCAGGGTCTTTTCCAATGAGTCAGTTCTTCGCATCCAGTGGCCAAAGTATTGGAGCTTCAGCATCAGTCCTTCCAATGAATATTTAGGACTGATTTCCTTTAGGATTGACTGGTTTGATCTCCTTATCAAACAATACTCTAGGTGTTTCTATGAGGGTGTTTTGGATAAGATTAACATTTAGATCAGCAGACTGAATAAAGCAGATTGTCCTCTTAAAATGTAATGGGGTACATCTAATCAGCTGAAGGCTCAAATAGAACAAAAAGCCTGATTCTCCCTCAAGTAAGAGAATTCTGACTGCCTTTTGGCTGGGAGGTCATTTTTCTACTTGCTTTCAGACTAAAATAGGGACTCTTCCTGGGTCTCCAGCCTGCTGACCTTTGGTCTGGAATTACACCATCAGTTCTGGTTCCCAGGCCTCAGGACTCAGACTTGAACTAAGCCTTGGGCTGTGCTCAGTTTCCAACTTGTCAAGTTACCCTGAAGATCTTGGAACTTGGCAGCCTCCATAAACGCATGAACTAGTTTTTTATTACACACACACACACACACACACACACACACACACACACACACACACACTTAACTCTGTTTTTCTGCAGAAACCTAACAAAATTCCATGTAATTAGATTTTTCACAAGATGATTAGACCATCAGCTTGTTAGAGGACATTGAACTGCTGTCATCTGTCCAGGTGGCTAAAGATTTCAGTCTGCTTCATCCAGTTCAAGGAAAATTGAGCTGAAAACCTAGCATCCTATAAACTGGGCAGGCGTGTGCAAACTCAGGGTTGAAGTATTAGACAGCCCACATCATCACCATTGATGTAAAACAGTGGAGCGGACAGCCCTGGGGAAACCCCAGTTAATAAAAGCCTTTTTAGTTGAGCACTCCAGGTTCCCGTGAGCAAACACAACCAGGTAGTTTGATTTCTTGTGGATCTGAAAGCAGAATTCATTTAGACGTCTGTATGATGTGAACTTTCTCACGGAGGTGTGTGCCCTCTGCAAAGGTGCTTCTTATTGCAGTGGGAACAAAGATTTCAGAGGCCTGTGCCTGAGGGCAGGGCCCGTGAGGGCCCCAGATATCTGCATGCCGGCTCATGGCATGTTTATTCATTACAGAGTAATGGCTCCCCTTAAATAAAATTTGTGTTGTAGGGTAAAGCTCCTTCAAGCCAAAAACAGTGACTTCCAAGGTTCACAAGATGCTCCTGCTGTCAATGGAGCAGGAGCTCCATGAAGTCAATGGGAGTCGCTTCCTATGTAGGTGATGGTGCTGAATGGCTAGAATTGTGGATGACAGTTAGTGGGCCAGGAGACTCACCTGTGGCTCCGCTCTGCAAGAAGACAGGGCTTCCAGAGAAGCTGGGTTAAATGGCCTTCTTTCACCCAAACTAACATGTCCAGGGTTACATAGGGGGTGGGGTGCTGTGCTTCCTTTGTGCCAGCTCCTTGTTTCCAAGTATGGTCACATGCAATGTCATGAAACTGCCAGGCAGGACAGTCTACTCTGTACAGAGAGAGTCCCACTGTGCACTAACCCTTGTGGGAGAAAGCGACCCCCAAGAGTGCTATGCACATATCCCCTTCTTTTTTTTTTTTTTTTTTTTTTTTTTTGGCATGTGCTGCTTCATTGGCATCTGTTTTTTTCATTTTTTAATTTTAATTGAAGGATATTTTTTACAATATTGTGATAGTTTCTGCCATACGTCAACATGAATCAGACATAGGTATGCATTTGTTGTTTCTAAGTCACTTCAGTCGTGTCCGACTCTGTACGACCCCATAGATGGGAGCCCACCAGGCTCCCCCATCCCTGGGATTCTCCAGGCAAGAACACTGGAGTGGGCTGCCATTTCCTTCTCCAATGCATGAAAGTGAAAAGTGAAAGGGAAGTTGCTCAGTCGTGTCTGACTCTTCGCAACCCCTTGGACTGCAGCCTACCAGGCTCCTCCGTCCGTGGGATTTTCCAGGCAAGAGTACTGGAGTGGGGTGCCATCGCCTTCTCTGATAGATATGCATGTGTTCCCTCTATCCTGAACCCTCTTTCCACCTTCTTCCTCACCCTATCCCTCCAGCTTCTTTCATTGCACAGAGATCCTTGAATCCAGACCATCATCACATCA
The DNA here is from genome assembly GCF_027580195.1 of Bos mutus. Lineage (NCBI taxonomy): Eukaryota > Metazoa > Chordata > Mammalia > Artiodactyla > Bovidae > Bos > Bos mutus. The sequence continues at coordinate 71,064,286 of NC_091618.1, read as the reverse complement.
AGCATGGAAACCTTGTCGAGTTGGGTGAAATGTCCCAGGATGACAGAAGCTTTGGATTATTAGCAGACAGAGGCAATGGGGCGGTACCTTCACAGTAAACCACACCCTTTAGTGAATTTGCATTTACAAAGATAATAGATTCTAATGCTAAGGTGATATTCTGCAGTCATATGGATAGAAGCTAGGATACATTCCCCAGAAACAGATGGATTGAGCTGTTTTTCAAACCAAAGTTTCTCCTTCTCCTGCACATTGAAGCAGATCTAGCTGGCAAAAACCTTTGAAGCTTTGCATGTTTTATTTGGCTGCAACCCTGAGGACCCCACAGAGTCTGCCCCCAACTCAGCTTCTGCCTTTCTCTCCTCATTCTGTTCCATCCATGAGTCTTTCCCTGTCAGATTGGGGAAAGGACAGGTCTGAGGGATCACTAAGTGTCACTGTGACTTGCTTGAGCTTGCCAGAGTAATATTCATTCTATACATCTTGAGTTCTCTAAGCTGCCTTAACCCCACCTTCAGCAGTGTTATCTGTCAATGCTATCTGGCACAGCTTTCCTTGTCATTTCCCTGTTTACAAACAAAATCTCCAAGCAGAGCTCTAGATAATCCTGGAATGGCCTTCACCATCGTGATTCCCTTCAGTTTCTCCATCTCCTCCTTCTCACCATGCTTACTTTCTTATTATGATTTTTTTTCTCTAGCTCTCAATTGGCTCCTATTTTAGTAACCCCTAAAATAGGGACTTCCCTGATGGCGTTAGTGGTAAAGAACCCACCTGCCAATGCAGGAGATATGAAAGACCTGGGTTCGATCCCTGGATCAGGAAGATCCCCTGGAGGAAGAAATGGCAACCCACTCGAGTATTCTTGCCTGGAGAATACCATGGACAGAGGAGCCTGGCGGGCTACAGTCCATAGGGTCGCAAAGAGTCAGACACAACTGAAGCAACTTAGCACACATGCACCATTGCTATACTCCCAATTCTTCACATTTAGAAAAATGAGAGATTTTTTTCAAAGGTATCTGTTTATTTTTGGCTGTCCTGCATCTTTGTTGCTGTGTGGGCTTCCTCTAGTTGCAGTGAGCCAGGGCTACTCTTCATTGCAGTGAGCGGGCTTCTCATTTCAGTGTCTTCTCTTGTTGCAGAGCATGGGCTCTAGGGTGTGTGGGCTTCAGTAGTTGCCGCAGGCAGGCTCTGTTGCTGCAGCACACGGGCTTAGTTCCCCTAAAGCATGCGGGATCTTCTCAGACCAGGGATCACACCATGTACCCTGCATTGGCAGGTGGATTCTTAACCACTGTATCACCAGTGAAGTCCCTGGGGGTCTTCTTTGATGACTCTTTCACCTCTTTCTTCTTATCTTCAAGAGATATATATTTTCTAAAGAATCAACAGCACGTTCAACATTATTCAATGTGCAATGATAATATCTTTCTGTTGGAAGGCCAGGTTATGACAGTTACCTTTAGATGGTACCAACATGTATTCCTGAACATCTTTTGAATTTTATATATTAGCCTTGGGTCAAAATGGTTGCAGCTACTCATCAGATTTCCTGTCAAGCCTTGTTTGCTTTTCCTGAACACCACCAAAATGTCAAAATATATATAAATGATTCAAACTTAAATTCCAGGGTCAGTGGTACGAAATTAATTCCTAAGTCTTCACATTTTTCAAGCAACTTCCTTAACTTCTCAGGAATCAAAATAGTGCAGTATAAACAGCACTGATCCTGGAACCAGTGTACCTAAGTTTCAGTTACAATTTTATCCCTTATTAATTAAGCAAATCTTTATCTTAGTTTCTGTATCTTAGACTAAGACGTACTGGTTTCTGCCTTCCCAACTCAGTGCATGATATTTGGGAAAGTCAAAGGACATGAACTTCACATTTTAAAATGTAAGATGGACCCCAACCCAGGGATGCTTTATACTAGCATCTGGGGCTCCGCTAGGTACCAAGGTCACAGTCATACCTGGGCCAGTTCTCTATTTCTGTTCCTTTGGGACACTTGATGAAACACTGCTGTGTGTAGATGTTTTTAGAGTTTTATAGGTGTTTGAGGAGTTTTTCCATGTGATTTCTCTTATATATCTTTTTAAGGGAAAAGATGATACCTTTATGACATTTTTGCTTTAAAAGCCCAAAGGCCAAAAGTGTCTCATTAGGCCCATTATGGAGAATGAATACAGGTGATGAGACCAGAAGGCCTGCGGGTATAGTTTGATAGCATGCGGAAGGTAGATGTGAAAAAAGAATTTGAAAAGGACAGTATTTCTGAACACGAGCTTATTGAAAAAATAAGATTGAAGAGGAAAAAAGAGAAGAAAGTCTCCATCACACTAAATAGGTTTTAAGGTACATCAGATTATTTATTTTAAATGATAGCTATAAAACCTCATTAGAAGAGAAGTGCTTTTTTAAAAAAGGCCTTCTGACTTGGTTATAAATGGCTCACTAGAGTCCATAATGAAATGGTTATTGAATTAGGAAAAAGGGATGATAAATACCAGAAGAGAGATCCTAGAAGATGAATAGGTTCTCAGTAGCATCTTAGAATTTGGTTCTGAGGAGGAAGCATGGGTTAAGGTCAGAGTAGTTGCCAAGCAGTGAAAAGAACTGTGAACTTGGAAGACCTGACTTTGAATCCTGGCTGCTGTGTATGTACTCATGTCCCCAAGAGACATCTGTTCCCTGTGCATTTGCATTCTCACCTGTAAAATGGAAATTATCACTGACACATACTGTTGCTGTACAATTCCATTGAAATAATAACTAAAAAGAATGTAGCTCACAGTATGGTTGCCACCCCAACATTCGTCTCTGCTCCAGGGGTGCTGTGTGATTAGCACAGTCATGGTAACTGTCCCTGCCAGTGATGAGAGCTTGTTTGGAGGTTCCAGAGGGGGAGCACAGCTACCTGTATACTCTTGACCGAAGACCTGTCCTCCTCTATCAGGGATGGTTGTCCTCTTCAACCGAACAAGCAGGTTTCAGAGGAAGGGGGCACCTGCCTAGCCAGCCAGATCAGCCAAACCAGTCCTGGAGATCAATGTGGTGACAGATGTTGCAACCAGATTGCCCTCACATCCCTTTGCCAGTGATGAGAACCCAGGCCTGAGCCACCCCCTGAGTGGCATCCTCCCAGTGACATGGATTGGTCCAGGAATGAGCTTGTGACCCTCATCTGACTAATTATGGTTTTAGGTATAGAGAGTTTCATATGGAATCAGCTTCTCTTTCCGTCTAATCTTGGGAATGTAGAGCTGACTGTTGCAGGACTACTCCAACCAACTCCTACCTCAACAGGAAGAGAAAGCCGAGATACAGGAAGGGCAGAGTCAAGCAAATTGCAGGGAAACCCAGATTAAGGCAGCCCTAAAGCTGTTCCCTGAAGCTCAATGGTAAAGAGTTCTCCTGCCCATACAGGAGACACAGATTTGATCCCTGGGTTAGGACGATCCCTTGGACTAGGAAATGGGAACCCACTCCAGTATTCTTGCCTGGAAAATCCCATGGACAGAGGAGCCTGACAGGCTCCATGGGGTCATAAAGAGTCGGACACAACTGAGGGACTGAGCACACACACATGCATGCAACTCATTGTAATCATGGACTGTGAGATAACACATACTTACTGTTTAATGTGTTACTATCCACCAAAAGCATTCCACTTCACTCATTCAGAGTGTTCAGTAAACTGAACATAGAAGACAACATTGGGATCACGTACAGTCAAGCCTGCTTGTAGCTATATGATCATGGGCAACTTTATTAACCTTAAAAACCTCAGTTTCCTCATATGTAAAATGTGTCCATTGCATGTTGCGTAGTAACCCGATGCAAGCAAAATGTGTGCACCATAGTTAGCAGTCAGCAAATGTTATGCTGCAGAAATACGAGGTACGATGAAGGTCAAATGCATCAGCACAGAGCATATCTAGGCTGCTTGTACAGTCATGATTTACTGCCTTCTTAAGGACCCTTGCTGCAAAGAAGCCTGGGACACACATCCAGAGAAACCAGGGGTCTAGGTACCATGTCCCAAGCTGGAGAAGTACTACACTACACAGTCCCTGGCAGGCTCTCTGATAATGGGGATCCCTAACCCTACTGGCAGGTAGGTTGAAGAATAGAGGGAGCCTGAGCTTTGGAGCTGGACTTGTACTCTGTCCAATCACCATCTTCATTTCTAAGAGCTTTGCTTCCTCCTCTACCAACTGGGGATAATAGTAGCTACTTCCCAAGATTATTGAAAAGATGAAGGAATCCAGTTCCAGTTCAGTCGCTCAGTCGTGTCCAACTCTTTGCCACCCCATGAACCGCAGCACACCCGGCCTCCCTGCACCCAAAGCCTTTTGTGTGCTACATGGATCTAAGATTAAGGAATGGCTCCAGTTTTGCTTCCTAGTGAGTCCTGAAGAAACTTCCTCCTCAACATCACTTTCAGATACCTCTAAAGTTTATTCAAAGTTATATGTGGGGAAAGTCCAATTCCTCTGTTCAGCCATGTTTAACCAGGATTGTTTAAATTTTTGGATTTAAAGATTTAGTAAATCTTTATTGGTAGTTATAATATATCTAACAACAAAATGTACCCATTGCAAGCATCCAGTTCAGTGAGTTTTGATTAATTCATATATGTGGTTGTAGAACCACTATCACAATTAAGATATATAACATTTTCATCACCCCAGAGTATCCCCTCATGCCCCTTTACATCCAAACCTCTCTCAACACCACTGGGCTTGGGTAACCAGCCACTGATCTGCTTCCTGTCACTTTAGTGTTGCCTTTTCTAGAATTTTATGTAAGTGGAATTAATCAACCAGTATGTAATATTTGAGGTTTGGTCTCTTTTAATTAGCATAATGGTTTTGAGAATCACACATGTTGTTATCTGTATCCTCAGTTTGTGTGTGTGTGTGTGTGTGTATGTGTGTTGTTGCTGATAGGCATTTCATTGTATGGATATACCACATTTGTTTATCCATTCACTAGTTGATGGACATTTCACTTATTTCCTGCTTAGGTATTATGCATAAAGCTGCTATACATATTTGTATGTGAGTCTTTAGGTGGATATTATTCTTTCTTTTGGGTAATAGTATTATTGTGGGGTCACATGATGAGTGTATGTTTAACTTTACAAGAAACTGCCAAACTGTTTTCCAAAGAAGTTTTACCATTCTGTACTCATACCAAAAAGATATGAGAATTCATCTTATTCAGCACTCTCATCAACATTTAATATTCTTAGTCTTTTGAATTTTAGCCATTTTTAGAGGAGTATAATGATATCTTATTGTGATTTTATCTTTTAAAATTTTCTTAAATGTATCCCCTAACTTTATTCATGGCTGTGCTGGGTGTAGCTTGTAGCACACAGGCTCTTTAGTTGTAGAGTACAGGCTTAGTTGCCCTGTGACATGTCGGATTGTAGTTCCTCAACCAGGGAGCAAACCCACACCCCCTGCATTGGAAAGCAGATGTTTTCCCACTGGACCACGAAGGAAAGTCCCCTCATGGTGATTTTCACTCATGTCTCCCTTATGTATGTTAATGTTGAGCATCTTTTCATGTGTCTATTTGCCATCCATATATCTTCTTTGGTGACACATGCATTCAAATATTTTGCTCAATTTACTATTTAGTTGCTTGTCCTCATTATTGCATGAGAGGTCTTTTTATTCTATATCCAAATCCCTTAGTTGAAATATTTTTGCCATTTTCTTCCAACCTGTTGTTTGCCTTTTAATTTTCTTAACAATACTTTTGAAGAGAAAGATTTTTTTTTTAACTTTTGATCCAGTTTATTTTTTTTTTGTTTTATGGTTCATGTTTTTGAGTTTTGTTTAAAAAAGTGCTACCTAATCCAACATCACAGAAATATTCTTCTTTGTTTTCTTCTAGAAATTTTATGGGTATAAGGAAAGAGGTGAGGTTCAATTTTCTCTGTATGAATATTCAGTGTTTCCAGTACCTTTTGTTGAAGATATACCTTTCCCTTATTAAATTACCTTGTCATCCTTGTCAGGAATCAATTGACAATGTATTTGTGAGTCTATTTCTGATATGTGTTCTGTTCCACTGATCTATATGCAAATCCTAACCCAGGACCACATTGTCTTGCTTACTGTAGCCAAATAGAATTCAGGTATTGTGTACTGTCAGTCTTATGACGTTGTTTTACTTTCTAAAAAATGTTTGTGTTTTTAAAGAATTTTAGAATCAGTTTCTCAGTGTCTATAAAAAAGCCTGATAGTGTTTTGATTTTGAGTGCATACAGTTCAGTTCTGTTGCTCGGTCGTGTCTGACTCTTTGCGACCCCATGGACTGCAGCAAGTCAGGCTTCCCTGTCCTTCACCATCTCCCTGAGTTTGCTCAAACTCATGTCCCTCAAGTCGGTGATGCTATCGAACCATCTCATCCTCTGTCATCCCCTTCTCCACCTGCCTTCAGTCTTTCTCAGCATCAGGGTCTTTTCCAATGAGTCAGCTGCAAGTACTGGAGCTTCAGCTTCAGGATCAGTCCTTCCAAAGAATATTTAGGACTGATTTCCTTTAGGATGGACTGGTTTGATCTCTTTGCAGTCCAGGGACTCTCAAGAGTCTTCTCCTATACCACAGTTCAAAAGCATCAATTCTTCGGTGCTCAGCTTTCTTTATAGTCCAACTCTCACATCCATACATGACTACTGGAAAAACCGTAGCCTTGACTATATGGACCTTTGTTGGTAAAGTAATATCTCTGCTTTTTAATACGCTGTCTAGGTTTGTCATAGCTTTTCTTCCAAGGAGCAAGTGTCTTTTAATTTCATGTCTGCAGTCACCATCTGCAGTGATTTGGGAGCCCCCAAAAATAAAGTCTGTCCCTGTTTCCATTGTTTCCTCATCTATTTGCCATGAAGTGATGGGATCAGATACCACGATTTTAGTTTTCTGAATGCTGAGTTTTAAACCAACTTTTTCACTCTCCTCTTTCTTTTTTATCAAGAGTCTCTTTAGTTCCTCTTCACTTTATGCCATAAGAGTGGTGTCATCTGCATATCTGAGGTTGTTGATATTTCTCCTGGCAATCTTGATTCCAGCTTGTAATTCATCCAGCCTCACATTTCATATCATGTACTCTGCATATAAATTAAATAAGCAGGGTGACAATATACAGCCTTGATGTACTCCTTTCCCAAATTGGAACCAGTCTGTTGTTCCATGTCTGATTCTATCTGTTGCTTCTTGACCTGCATATTGCTAAGCCACTTCAGTCGTGTCTGACTCTGTGTGACCCCATAGATGGCAGCCCACCAGCCTCCCCCATCCCTGGGATCCTCCAGGCAAGAACACTAGAGTGGGTTGCCATTTCCTATTCCAATGCATGAAAGCGAAAAGTGAGAGTGAAGTCACTCAGTCGTGTCCAACTTAGCGACCCCATGGACTGCAGCCTACCAGGCTCCTCCATCCATAGGATTTTCCAGGCCAGGGTACTGGAGTGGGTTGCCATTGCCTTCTCCTTGACCTGCATATGAGTGCATTTAACTTCAATGAATAGATTGAATTTATAGATCATTTTGGAGAGAATTGACATCTGAATAGTATTGAATATTCTGATCCATGAATGTATTTAAAGCAGATTTCTCATAAATAACATATTATTGGGTCTTGATTTTTTAAAAACCAAATTTAACAATCTCAGCCTATTAATTGGGATATTTAATTTAGTTTAATTGGGTTTAGATCTATTATCGTAATATGTTTTATTTATTCCATCTGTTATTTATATTTTTGCCTCTTTTTCTGCCTTCTTTTGTTTTTTTTGGTTTTGGTTTTTGCACCGGTGATTTTTATTTTATTCTAGTTTCGAGTTAAAAAATTCTCTAAGACATAATAAAAACAAATTTCTCTGCCCCAGTCCTCAGAGCCCTGGGGCCCAGAGTACGGCTAGTTTTTAGTCTTTCAGTTATTTCTTTCAGCCTTGCACCTCTATATTCTGAAATGACAAATGAACACTGCCATTTCTTGAGTTTTTGAAAATGTAAACTTATCTATTGACTTTATATTATGTGAAATTATGAATTTGCATTCTTGATCCTTTCTTCTTCCCTTTTTCTTCCAAAAAAAAATGTATTACAGATTTTGGTTACCTTAGTATGTATTGTTTAGAGCTTTATGATTATGTAAATACTATTCAGTAATGAACCAAGTATACTACTTATAAGTTCCTTTCTTATATAGCTTAGAATTTTTTCTAGGATTAATAATGACATTTTATCCCAATTATCAGGTTTCTATGTGCTGCTTTTTGATTCCAAATTCTCCAACAAAATTGTAAGGCCCCTTTCAATATTAATTTCCACTTAATCAAATGCATTAGGTCATGGACAGTTTCTTTTAAAGTTTTTTCTCTAGGAGCTTCCCCCAGGGAGCTTGTGTCCTCCTGGTCTCTGGGGCTGTATGTGCCGTCTTTTGAATTGGGTATTTTTTTATGATTCCACTTTACCTCCATTTGCACTTTATTAGTATACATCTTTGGGGTTTAGTGGGTTTTTGTTTTGGCTTGGTTTAGTGAATGAACTAATGTTTAAATGTAATTACATCTTTCCTTTAGCAATCTATCTATAATATATCTATCTGTATTACAGATTACTTTCTTATAATCTTTTTCACTGTTTATACTATTGTTGGATATTTAACTTCTAGATGTTGAAAACCTTGCAATATGTTGTAAATTAACTTTAGTGAATTATCTTCTAGAGAGATTTTAAAAATAAGAAAAATATACTTTATATAGCATATAATTACATTTCTTTCTATTTTCATTCTATTATATCCATCCTGATTTCTACCTGATACATATTTTTCATCTGCTTGTGAAGCTTCCCTTAATATCTTACACTAAAAATTTTCTGGGCAATGAATTCTCTCCGCTTTTTGTTAGTTTGAAAAGCATATATTTTCCCTTGGTTTTTAAATTAGTTGAGAAGGTGATTAATTCAAATTAATTTTTTAAAGTTTGAAAGGTTTTGTTGGATTTTTTTCCCCTCTCTCAAGACTTTAAAGATGTGATTTCATTTTCTTTTGGTTTATGTAGTTTCCAGCATGAAGTCTGCTGTCAGTTTTCCCTCTGTTCTGTAAAGTATCTTTCTTCTCAGTTGCCATTAAGATTTCATCTGTATTATTGATTTTCAATAGTTTGATTATGATGAGTCTAAATGTCATTTTCTCCATGTTGGTTCAGGTTCAGGTTCATTGAGTCTCTTAGATTTTGGGTTTCTAGCTTTTTTTTTTTTTTTTTTTCAAATATGTACACTTTTGGCTATTAATTCACATAATTTTTCCACTGCCTTTTCTTTCCTTCCAGGGCTCCAATTATACATATTTAGACTGTTTTGTATTGACTTCCAGGTCACTGATAGACTCTGTCTTTAACTGTTTTTTCTCTATGTGCCTTATTTTGGATAATTTATTTTGTTACGTTTTAAAATTCACTGATCTTTCTTTCTGCTGTATCTAATAGCTCTGAAATCTACTGTTAATTTTGTATAGTGTGTTTTTTTATTTAGATGTATTTTTTTCCTGTCTACAGTTTCCACTTGTATATTTTTATTATTTTAATATCTCCTAATTATGTTCCAGTTTTACTTTATATCTTTGTACATATTTATGACATCTACAATATGTTTAAGTTCTTATTTAATTTCATGATCTCATTACTTTGTTTCTACTGATTAACTTTTCTCTTGGATATGGAGCATATTTTCCTGCTTCTTTTCATGCCTAGTAATGATTTTTGATTGGATGCCAGAAACTGTCAATTTTACATTGTTGAGTGCTTGGTTTCATTGTATTCCTATAAAGACTGTTGTTCTTTATTTGGGGGTGCAGTTATTTACAGATTAATATTATTTTTCAAGCTTGCTCTTAAGTTTTGTTATGACAATCCATGGGAGACTTTATTCTGGAATGATTTAGCTTCATGACTATGGTTTGACCCTTTTTAGGACTATATCATGTGGTCCATCTTTTGAAAGGCATATTCTCCATAGATGATGGAAATGTAAACTATTTTCAGCCTTATGTGAGCTCAAAAAATTATTTAACCTACAGCTTCATAATCATTGCTTCTCTGACCTCATGAATCTCACCTCATGCATGTGCAGGTTAATACATAGTTCAAGACTGTAGGAAAATTTCAGCTATTATCCTTTCTTTCTAAGACATAGCCCTGCAAATTCTAGCTGCTTTGACTACCCCACCACCACCACCAACACACACACGCCTATATTAACCTCTTCAATTCAGCAGGCCCTCTAGACTCTGTTCATGTTTCTTCTCTTCGTTTTCAGTCTGGAAACCACCACCCAGAAGTTGGCTGCAGACATTACAGAGCTCACTTCATTTGTTTTCCTTCATCCGGAGATCAAGTTCTATGCTCCCTGCTGTCCAATACCTGAAAACAGTGTTTAATAGTGTATGTTGTTCCTGATATAGTTAATCCTTAATGGACAGAAGCAAAAATCTCTATATATTTTTACCCATATTCATATCCTTTGGTCTGTTGGATTTCATTACTTCTTTATTATCTTCTATAGAAACAACCATGGAATATTGGAGAGTGGAGAGTGACAGCTGAACTGGAAAGATAGGCTCATATCTACTTTAGCCTTCTCTTCACCCACATTTCAGCTACAGTCACATAAAAGAAAAATAAATGATCCTTGAATATCCACTTAAAACAGATTACCTTATATTAATTAAAATCCTGAACCAAGCAAGTAAGGCACATGAAAGAGAATGTTGTTTTTTTTTTAATTTCAAGGCATGAAGATTTAAGCTTTTTTCTTCCTTTTTGCATACAATTTGAAAAATCGTTAGCATTGAATATAGAGAGAGACAAATGGAGAAAAACAACCATGAGCTTTAAATTCTTATCTTTCTGGGGCCCTTTTATTAAATATCAATAATGTAATAAAAACAAACTAAAATAATTTGTAATTTTAGAGTATGTAAAATTTTAATTTAAAAAATAGGTTTGTAATACATAGGATGCTTAAGCTCTTATAAACATCTTTAATATTTTTAATCTGTTTTTAAACTGATAAATCTGAATCTCCTCATGCTCCTCTATTTTTATAGGCTTCCTAACAAATTAAGTTGCTTTGACACTCTTCCTGCAGCAGCTTACCTCCAATTTATTTTCTTTCCTCCCTTTCCTCACTTGCCTTATCAGAGCAGATGTTATCCAGGCAGGTAAAACGGAGAGTAGAGGCAGTTGTCCATATAATTCAGGAAACCTGATATGGAGTCTTAGAGATTTAGAAAGACAGATTTACCCATAATAGCCATCTGTGTCTATCAGATTCACCAGATAATTGTTCAACTTTTCACTTCCTTTTGGCAGAGCAGATAGAGATGGAGTGAAGCTGAGAGAGAAGTTAGATCATTAAACAGATACAAGGATAGCCTTTTAGGATAAATATGCTGTATTTTCTCTAAGGGGAAATTATAATTTACAAATTTGGCGATGTGATCTGAGAATACAATACCTCTTTGAACTAAGGAGAACCAGTAAACACTGTTTGTTTAGAACTTTATTATGCCTTTTAAGGGCTTCCCTGATGGCTCAGGTGGTAAAGAATCCAACTGCAATGTGGGAGACCTGGGTTTGATCCCTAGGTTGGGAAGATCTCCTGGAGGAGGGCATGGCAACCCACTCTAGTATTCTTGCCTTGAGACTCCCCATGGACAGAAAGGTCTGGTGGACTGCAGTCCATGGGGTCACAAAGAGTCTGACACGACTGAGTAACTAAGCACAAAAGCACAGCATACCTTTTATAAGCACCAGTCCCAAAGTGGATTAAAAGAAACAAATAGCTAAATTATTGTTAGATAAAGAGGAAAAAAAAAAAAAAACTGAGATCAGAGCAATTATGTCGTGGATATAGAATGAGTAAGAATAATTGGAAACAAAAGAGAGAGATAAAATAGCATTTCTTAAATTAGAAAAAAAATGATGGTCACAGATCAGAGCTGGAACCATTGTGGTTCTACATTTTGGTGTTACTCTAGAAAGTTTTGCTAATAAAATTAACTTTTTTTTCAATAAGAAAAGTATCTGAGGAGGACAATACTTGATATATGATTAGGAAAGTGGTTGATTGGTAACCATCTCTCTGTGCAGAGATGGGAGTAATCTATATTGTATTCTTATTAATAAGGACTTTAACCTGGAAGTGGTGAGTTCTGAAACAAGATACAAGAATCTGGGATCCAGGTCTGTTCCTAGACCACCTGACCAAGTCAAGCAAATGCTGGTTTTTAAACTGTAGTGATCATGTTACCCTGCTCTTATGAAAGTGAAAGCGTTAGTCGCTCAGTCATGTCTGACTCTTTGCAACTCCATGGACTATAGGCTCCTCTGTCCATGGCATTCTCCAGGCAAGAATACTGGAGTGGGTAGCCTTTGCCTTCTTCAGGGGATCATTCCAACCCAGCAGTCGAACCTGGGTCTCCCGCATTGCAGGCAGATTCTTTACCATCTGAGCCACCAGGGAAGACCACAGTAAATACCCCGTACAAGTCTGACCACTGTTTTACAAGACAGGCACAGCAGGATAGCAAGACATGAAGGAGTTATGTGAAGAGCTCAAGATTTTTCAGTCTAGAGGGATAAGAGTCTAAAGAAAAGTATTAAAATTTGTAAAATCAAGAAGGATTTGGAAAGTTGCATAAAAAAAGTCTCAGAATACTCGACCAAGGGCCATCCCAGAAGGTTGTCTTAGTGTCAACGACAGGAAGGAACATACAGCAAACTTAAGGAATTTTTTCTCAGGGTTTATGCCAGATGAATAATTACATAAATTCAAGAAGGGCTTCTGTGAATTCATGGTCAGCACAGACATTTGGAACATATTCCTGACCTTTTCCAATTTATGTCCTTAAGTCACATAGCACTACAATATTTTATGTGATCTTACTACTGACAGTATTAGATCCACAGGATACCAACCCATCCTGAGATAGCACGTCTTTTATGTTGGTTTAAATAACTTGTTCTTCATCTTGACAAAGGAGTCTTATAATGTTTTCCTTTTTAAATATGTGTCACATTAGCTCCCTTCAGTTTTTCTCATTTTCGTTCTCTGTGTACCGGTGTTGTTTGTTGCTGTTCACTCGCTAAGATGTGTCCGACTCTTTACGACCCCATGGACTGTAGCCCGTCAGGCTCCTCTGTCCGTAGGATTTTCCAGGCAAAAATACTGGAGTAGATTGCCATTTCCTTCTCCAGGGGATCTTCCAAACCCAGGGATCGAACCCGTGTCTCCTGCATTGGGAGGTGGATTCTCTACTGCTAAGTCACCAGGGAAGCCCATGTACTAGTTCACCAGACCCCCAAAGTTCCAGTCTTCCTTTATATCAAAGAGAACACATGGGTTGGAAAACAAATTTGCAGTCGCCTATATATTTTTAAAATCTCACAAAGCTTAAATCCAATTTGAACTTAGAAGCTAAGTCTCCACACGCATTCTGAAACCATCAAATTGAATTTACTCTTCCAGAAGGTCATCTTAATGCCACAGTCAAAAGTTACCCAACGCTTGTGAGTAAATAACCAGTATAGTCATTTTAGACTACTTTAACAAAACCACAGAGTAAACTTAGAATGAATAACCTCCATTTAATTGATATGACTTTGGCAACAGACTTGTTTTTTTTTAAAACTTATTTCAGCCATACAGATGAAGAGAATGATGTGCAAATAAAGAGATCTGTTCTCCCATCTGCAGTTTAAGTTTATATTGCCAGTGCCACATGTAGCTTAAGATGTTTAGGAACTTGGAGAGAACTCATGCAAAGACTTAGTTACATGAACAATTGCCTTATGGGAACATATGCCAATTAATAATATGGTATGAATGTTAAACACCCATAAATTGCTCTTTCTGGCTGGTAAATTACACTGGGTTCTCATTGCATGTTTGACCGAAACTTTGTAGATATGATCAAAGTACTCAGAGTAAAAATGAGTTTGGGTTTTAAAGTTTTCCATTTTCTGAGGATTTATGAGTATGGAAGGGAGAAAAACAGTGACACTGAATGAAGTAGTTTGCTTGAATATATAAGAGAGAATAGATCATTGCACCGAAGCAAGTATATAACATTTTAGGATAGACTGAAAATCACAGCTTGCTAATTTGGGAGTGTTCCCTGAGAATGTAATAAGTCTGTGAGCAAAGGAAAATCAGTAAACCTCATTTGTATAGGCCTTTTAAAAAACCTTTCTGGTGTCAACTCCAAAATAGATTTCTTGAGAGAATGGGCTCCATCTTTTCTATATACAAGGCAGCTTGCAGCCAACTCCAGGTACTTTGCCTCATGTTTGTAATTGTTCATGACAATGTGATCAACTAATTCCCAAGGAAATGGTTGTCACATGGCACTTGCTTAGGAAATAACCAGGGTAGCTGTTTGGTGAAATGTACTCGGGTGCTGCAGTAGAATTCTGACCACACAGGCAAAGGTTTGATTAGTCTTCAATTCCATGACAGTACAGGTATCATGTACCTGCAGAGGCCCTCACCTCTCCCTGACAAACCCCTTCTGGAAACTTTCTGAGCACCTACTTTGTAATATGCACTGTGCCAGGCTTATCACCAATGAGCTATGATTATATGAGGTCAGGATAGTTTTTTTAAAAAGTCACTTTTTTGATACAGCCAGCAGGTAGCCAGGAAGGTCATCAAGCCTCCTCTTTCCAACTCTGGAGCTTATTCTCTTTTCACTTCATTCTTCTGAATATTTAGACTAATTTGGAACTCAAGGCACATTTGCTTAAGTCTGTCTTATACAATAATCTCTTTGGACAGATATGTTAATAATACCAGGAGTTTTGGTTTACATATTCAAGCAATTAAAGATTTGTGAGATAGGATCTGTGAAAAAAAAAAAGTTGAGATACTTTATCTGGAGAAGAGAAGGCTGAGGAAAAAATGATTTTGTGGCCCTTCCCAAACACTCCAAATCAGTGCTAATGCAGATTCCACCAACTTGGAAATTTATATTATCTGAAGCAGTGCTGGAAATAAGATTTTCCTTTTGCAGCTATTTTTGAAAATAATGTTACAATGTAAGGCAACAGTGTAAAACAAGTTTGGAAGATTCAAGAAGAAGACAATTATAAGAACAAATTATTTTAAAAGAGAAAATCCTCACTGTTTTGTGTAAAGAATATAAGAAGTTACTGAATAATTGCAACTGTTCCTACAAGTAGTTCCCAGGAACTTGCCTTTGTGAGAACTTGGTTCTTGTACAACTGTGGGTGCTGATATTGAAGGCAATGCTGACGCTCAGCTTGGCATCTGCATTCCTGAGGATGGGGGCTAGAGGAATGATGCCAGACCTGGGACCTCCAGCCCAGTGATGCTTTGAGGCAGGGGAGGGACTAATGTGGATGCTGAAGCCACATTGCCTGTGCTATCCTTATCTTGGTCACTGACCTTTGCTCTAAGGGCTTGGAAGTATTAAGAAATCTGTCTTTAAAATATTCAGTTATTCTGAATGATCTTATCCCCCTGGCTATCTGAATTAATGAAGTCTGGCTGTAAAAGAAATACAGCTACAGAGAAAAATGAAGTCAGCTGTTTTCTCTGGTTGCTGAAGTGAGAACAGAAAGCAGCAGTTTGGGGTTTCAAAAGGAAAAGTTCATATTTAACTTAATCTCAGGAAGAATTTTCTAAAGATGAGAGCTGTTTTTCATCCACCTGTTGTTTCTTGCACTCCATGTGAGCTGACTATGTGTCAGGCATGTGCTGAGCATGGGTGGTGGAGACTAAACCAGACACTCTCTCGGCCTATAAATCTCATCATCTCTATCAGCATATAATTACTGTTCAGTGGAATAAAGGTAAAGTAGAGTCAGGAATCAGAGAAGGCAATGGCACCCCACTCCAATACTCTTGCCTGGCAAATCCCATGGACGGAGGAGCCTGGTAGGCTGCAGTCCATGGGGTCCCTAGGAGTCGGACACGACTGAGTGACTTCACTTTCACTTTTCACTTTCATGCATTGGAGAAGGAAATGGCAACCCACTCCAGTGTTCTTGCCTGGAGAATCCCAGGGACAGGGGAGCCTGGTGGGCTGCCGTCTACGGGATCGCACAGAGTCGGACACGACTGAAGTGACTTAGCAGAGTCAGGAATGGGCTTCCTGTGAATTCTGAGGAGATAGGTAAAACCTAGTCTGCCCCCAGGATGCTAGTAGTCTAATAACACTTATTTTGAGAATTGCTACCATTTCTGAATGATAGCTATGTACCTGTTCCAGGCATTGTGCTATAGTTTATTGTATGCTGTGTTTCTAGTCCTCAGAGCACCTCTGTGATGGAGATTATATAATCTAATTTTCAAATGAGGAAATTAAAGCCACCTGCTGGGGCACCTGATTCAGGAGCAGAGGGCTTATGCTCGCTGATGAGCTGAGTGCAGATTTTGTATTGCACATCCTAAGTTAACAGTTGAAAAGCCCCAGGTTGAAATGTTTCTCCAAAATGTCCTCTCGCCACCATCGCACACAGAATGTCACCCTTCTTTGTTGCTCACCCCTAGCCCACTCATCCCCTCTCTCAGGCACAATAAATCCCTTTTTACTGAAGTTTTGAGGCCAGACAGTATTCCTAACCCAAGTACTCTCAACATTCTTTCCAAAAAAGATGGGCCTAGAGATCCTTCTATCAGCTGCTCAGTTCAGTTCAGTTCAGTTCAGTCGCTCAGCTGTTAACAGACTGCAAATCTGTTCGTTTCCTTTCCTGCCACAGGTATGCAAAATAAAGGGCATAGTAAGAGAAGGTCCCAAGTCCATAGTAAGGAAGATTCCCTACCATGCTGATGTGCCATGAATGGACCCCAGGTGTACTGAGATGTTAAGCCCTCAGGTCTCAGGTGGCCAGGGGTCCAGGAGCAAGTGGTGTGTTCCTTGGTGAGTCAAATAATTCTTGTGTGTGCCAGAACTTTAAAAGGACTGGGAAGCACCGCTGTAAGTCATCTCATGAAACATCTGGGGCTTATTGGTGGTGATAATTGAGAAAACTTACCTTGGGAGACAGAAAGCAAATGGGATGGCAAGTTACCAGGGACAGAGAAGTCATTGATGACCTTGAGAGAATGAAACCTGCTGATCCACCTAGTGACCCAGTCCTTAAACTCATTAGCAAGGCCCTTTTGGCAGCTATTTTCATAGACACAAATGTGTCTTAGACTTGCTGAGGCCAAGACTGAATCAACTCAATGTGGATGCAAAGCCAGTGTGTGCCTTTGAACTTTATTCTTCAATTCATTTCAGTTCAGTCGCTCAGTCATGTCTGACTCTGCGACCCCATGGACTGCAGCACACCAGGCCTCCTGTCCATCACCAACTCCTGGAGCTTACTCAGACTCATGTCCATTGAGTCCGTGATGCTATCCACCCATCTCATCCTCTGTCGTCCCCTTCTCCTCCTGCCTTCAATCTTTCCCAGCATCAGGGTCTTTTCCAGTGAGTCAGTTCTTTGCATCAGGTGGCCAAAGATTTGGAGTTTCAGCTTCAGCATCAGTCCTTCCAATGAATATTGAGGACTGATTTCCTTTAGGATGAACTGGTTGGATCTCCTTCTGAACAAGGGACTCTCAAGAGTCTTCTCCAACACCACAGTTCAAAACATCAATTCTTTGGTGCTCAGCTTTCTTTATAGACCAACTGTCACATCCATACATGACTACTGGAAAAGCCATAGCTTTGACTAGATGGACCTTTGTTGGCAAAGAAATGTCTCTGCTTTTTAATATGCTGTCTAGGTTGGTCATAGCTTTTCTTTCAAGGAGCAAGAGTCTTTTAATTTCATGGCTGCAGCCACCATCTGCAGTGATTTTTGGAGCCCAAGAAAATAAAGTCTGTCACTGTTTCTACTGTTTCCCCATCTATTTGCCATGAAGTGATGGGACCAGATGTCATGATCTTTATTCTTATCTTATTCAATTATTTTATGAGTTCTTCTAATTTCCTGGGTGAGGGGAGCATAAACTAACTTCAAAAGTACAATATCTAACACTTTTTTAGGTTACAATATTTTTTTTATGAACTGTGAGAAACTTATAGTGCCTTAAAGAAACTACATAAAGAAGGTGTCAGCATTTTCACTATAAACTCTATTTCCAAAGGTTTTTGCATTCTGGAGAGATTTTGCTTGAGGGGGAACTTGGCATATGGTGTCTGAGTTCCTGACTGTCCACACCTCATTTCATAGGTACTTAAAATTGAGTCCTTCAAATTCACTACATTTGGCATCTATAATTTTTAGAAATAAAAAGATGGGTTTAATAGCAGATGATTTCTGAGGTTAATGTCAATGCACACAGTTCTGAGAGAATGAGAAAACTCAGGAATACCAGAAGTTCTGTTTTATAGATTCTAACCAGGACAATATTGTGGAGGGAGAGAAGAGAAAGAAGATTAATTTAAAGGGACAGATGTGAAAAAATGTTGGTGTCCTCAGAAGAGCACGAGAGTTAGACTTCCTTTATCATTCTTCCTACCCCATATTTCTCCCTGTCCTATTCCTTGCCTAGTGTTCCAGGCCAGGCAGTATCAACAGGCTTTGATGTCTGGGGCCTTTCCCCAGAAAATCACTAGAAAGGTTGCCAAGAATCCTACTTTGCTTTTTGAGTTTGCATTTCAGGGGACTATATTAACCCATAAAATGCCTACAGAATTCTTCAACCAAGCCAAAATAAATATTGCCCTTGGAGGCAATGCCTATCACCAAGCCTAGAGAGATAAGATTTAAAAAAAAAAAAAAAAAACCCTTGGCATGGAAGTCTACAGATGCAATCCGAGAGGGTGCAGGAAGAGAGACTGAGTAACTGTGGTTCTCAGGAACTATGCAGATACCAGAAATGCCAACCACTGACTCCATTTTCAGGATAAGCATGGGAGCCAGCTGGTGTTCAGGGCCAGAACCAGGTCCAGAGGACAAGCTGGGCTCTCTGACCAGAAGTAGGGGCCACTCTGTGTGCCTTAAGCTCACAAGGCTGCCTCAGTGACTGTTAACTGAGCCGTCACGTGAACAGAGCTCTAGAACTGTTAACTGTTAAACCCAGAACTGAAGTATGCTGAAAATGCTGGGAGGAAATTATTATAGCAGGCACCTTGGGGCACATAGGGACTGACACATCAGAGCTGTTACATTCCATGAATTTTTGATCCTCATCCCTAAGGACTGATCCCCTTCTGTGTGAGATTGAAATAATTTAGATAGTTAAAACTGTCCCAAGTACAACATATGGACATGTTAAACATGAGGAGTGCTATATATCTAGGTTAGCATGAAGAAAGGACACCAAATTTTGAATAAGAAGATCTTTCTTTTCTGGCTGTGCATTCCCATGCAAACAGCTGAGTATTTTTCTAAAAGTCTCTCTTGTAGCAATTGAGTTTGCTTAATTGAGGAGAAAATGAGCAGAGAAGATAATGAACAATATGGGAAGCTGAGTGAGAAGAAAGCTGACCGGGTGGAGGCCCTGAAATGAATGGACCTTGTGGTTCTAGGAAAGATCTCAGACTATAGCTGTGTGATTCAGGCCTCCTGAAGTCCATGACGAGTCTCTTGAGATCAGATGGCATGTGAGATGGCTAAATGGCACCATACTGGAGAACGGGTATCTGCACCTTCCTAACTTTCACTTTGGAGACTGAATCCTCTCTTTTGATGGGGACTCCATTTTCCTAAGAGCTTCTAAAACCAAGCACTAAACCTAATAGAACCTATAAAAGTCAGCTCTGTACCCATCTCCACCCGCCTTTGTTTTCACCTTAGTATCCAGAAATTTCCAGAATTCTATTACTCAGAGCAAAGAGGTTTCGAGGGGGAGAGTGGGGGAATAGGCAGATCTGCTCTTCAGATACTAATTGCTGTACATTCAGTGAGATTTGTAAGAAAAATCCTCAAAGATAACTATATACCTATCATATCTACTGAAATCTAATAAATATCCCTAGCATATTGTCGGAGAAGGCGATGGCACCCCACTCCAGTACTCTTGCCTGGAAAATCCCATTGACGGAGGAGCCTGGAAGGCTGCAGTCCATGGGGTTGCAAAGAGTCGGACATGACTGAGCGACTTCCCTTTCACTTTTCACTTCCATGCATTGGAGAAGGAAATGGCAACCCACTCTAGTGTTCTTGCCTGGAGAATCCCAAGGACAGCGGAGCCTGGTAGGCTGCCGTCTGTGGGGTCACACAGAGTCGAACACGACTGAAGTGACTTAGCAGCAGCAGCAGCATATTGTCTATGTCATCATTCATTATTTCCTTCACTCAGCCATTAATGGTGTGCTAAATTTAAGAAATTCCACAGTGCACGTATTTTTATTCTCACAGCAACTCATAAGGAACTTGAGACCTTGAGGGGTTAAGGATCTTCTGTGGCAAGTTCACACAGTTAGTTATTAGCAGAAACCAGACTCCAAGCACCACTGAAATGTTAGTTGTTGAGCCTCTTGGTACAAAGACCATGATATATACTATTACATTCCTCACCATGCCTAACACAGTGCTAAGATGTGTCTATTCCCCAGTCCTAGACTAGGATGGTAATATAAATTATACTAAGGATGTTTCATTCTAAGATTGTAATGTGAATAGGAGACTTTTGGGTCACAGGCAAATCTTGGAAGCTATCTCATTAGCTTAGATAAACTACACCTCATTTCGGGAATTAACTATGTAATAACTTTTTTCAGATATTATATTTTTTCTTGGATAAAAAATGTTTTAAAGTTGAGACGTAACCAGCAGAATATGTCACACATATGGTGAAATCAGCTTGGTTTGTTTTGGCGAATAGTGGGATCCCTGAAAACAAGAACTCCGAAGGGCACTGATGAGTTTTGGCCATTGAGAAAGGTAGATGGAAAGACAGAAAGTGGCCCTGTAACCTCAGTAAGACCCTGGATGGCAGTGGAGTCAAAGGAAGCCCACATGATAAGTGAGGTATTTGGGGGGATGCCCTTGTACTGTGTGAATTACTTGTCCTCACAGTCAAATTGAGAGGCCAGAGACTTAGTGAACTACTGGATGGATGATAATTCATGATAAAAGATGCACAATCTCCTTTGTTAGGACATCACTTCAGTTTGTTATGTGTGCTTATTAGTCTTCTTATTTCAGTTAATAAATGTCACCCAATTGATTGAAGTCATATGGTTCTCAATTGAAAGAAGAGTGAGCAAAAATAATTTTTGGCCTCTAATGACTGTTCTTTTTCTTTTACAACTCTAGGCAACCATGCACATTGTACATACACATGACTCTTGCTGTCAATAATGACCAGCCTTGTAACTTCGTATTATGTTATGAGAATATGTCTGTGTTCTAATAAATGTCTGTTTCATGCCACTCATTAGAAACTTACTACAAACTTAATAGTGCTTCTTCCTTCTAGATATCCCCTTTCCTCCAGACCAGATCCAAATACTCGTGATCCTTTTCTCCTTTGATGTGAGCCATCTCTAACCCTCACTATGTTACTCTGTCTAGAAACAAACTGCCAGATGAGGACCCTGGACAGTGGGATTGGAACCTTCCCACTCCCAGACTCAGGAACTCGTGCAGCGGGACGATACATACGCCAAGCAGACTCCCCTGAGGACACTGACCCCATCCTGTCTCTCCAACCGGCCCTTTGTGCAGCCTCTTCCATCAGAGCCCAGACCCTTGAAAGAGAAGTGCCTTCCTCTGCAGATAGCCAGGGCTCTGCAGACAATGCCATTGTTCACTCCACATCCGACCCCATCATGACTGCCAGAGGGACGCGACCTCTTCAGAGTCTCCTCCCCAAACCAGCCTCCTCAGGTACAGTGCCCTTACCTTTCAGATGAGATTGTTTTCTCATCAAAGTCATGTACTTGCTCACAAAAATGGAAAACAAGCACCAGAAAAGGTTCCCACCAGATCAGTCAATGGCCTCTGCCCAGTGGAAGTGTGTATGCATGAAATCCCTTTATGTCCTCAACCGAAAAGTTACAAAGTGAAGTGAAGGCACTCATTTGTGACTGACTCTTTGCGACCCCATGGACTGTAGCCTGCCAGGCTCTTCCATCCATGGGGTTCTCTAGGCAAGAATACAGAGTGGGTTGCCATTGCCTTCTCCAGGGGATCTTCCCAACACAGGGATTGAACCCAGGTCTCCTGCACTGCAAGCAAACTCTTTACTGTCTGAGCCCCCAAAAGTTACAAAAGTAAGTACTGAACATCATCACTTAGTATTATTCAAGGAGCCTAGGTTGCCCTAGTGGCAAAGAACCCACCTGCTAATGTGGGAGACCTAGATTTGATCCCTGGGTTGGGAAGATCCCCTGGAGGAAGGCATGGCAACCCACTCCAGTATTCTTGCCCGGAGAATCCCATGGACAGAGGAGCCTGAGGGGCCGCAGTCTATGGGGTTGCAAAGAGTCAGACACAAACTGAAGCGACTTAACATGCACATGCCCATACACACATAAAGGAAACCAGCTGGTAAGCACAGGTATATGGACATATAAACGGATACAGAGACACCTACATGACACACACTTCAGATTTTATCTTTTAAATCTTAACTTTGAGTATAGACCAATCTAGGCCCAAGACATAAATTTAGCTGAAATGTTGTTTGCCCTCTAACCAGAAACATACATCTTCTGACATATTCCTATCCTGTTCAAATGTATTTATATGTTGAACTATAAAAAATGTAGTTTGATATATTAGCAGTAGATTGTGCATTAATGACAGTGGAATGGTGGGAGCCTTCCGCCTGAGAAGAACTATCCTTCGCTACAGTCAGTTGAAACAGGCTTTCATGATTAAAGACAGGACCAGGCTAAGGGTCAAAGTTTTTTCAATGTTCACTCAGGATTGAAAATATTTATTACAGTTCAGGATGACACTAAATAATTTGTAACTTGTATGGCCCATGTTGCATTTATGATGTGCATAAACATATGAGCTAGAATTCTGAAGGCTTTCATTTATGATTTAATGATGAGAAAGCAGCCACAAGTAGAGATTATACCAAGGGCTTCTGAGAAATTAGAAATGAAGACTTTTCATTAAACATCTTTGAATCAGTGTGATTGGGTATTTCCATGGCTGAGTTCTTCCTCCACACAGTAACACTAACTGCTGTGAGTGTTTCATCACAAACTTCTGCTCATCTCAAGCCAAGGCTACATTTTAAAAGGCCCGAATGCATATTATTTTTGAAGTAAATGCATTGTTAATTAATGACACAGCCTCCAGAGATTCAGGGGCGAAATCGTAGTTATAGATTATGTGCTCCATGCCTGACTAGCCACATGTGTGACCTCAATTCAGCAACTGGCTGCCGAGCAGACTCCATGATTAAACACTGTCATTATAACAAATTGAATAGAAACTGCAAGCCTTGAATTGCTTCATAGGAAGAGAATAGGAAGGAGATTGTTCTGATCTTGCTGCTAATATTCAGTGCTCCAGTTTTCTAAGGTGTGTGTCTTAATTAAATCGTCATGAAGAGTTATAAAACAAAAAAAGTGGTATATGGTAGAGAGTAAGGTCAACACGACGCAGGACATTTTTGTGCTGTGCATCCTGAAACTTCCTGCCCACCTTAGGTTGTTGTCACCATGCGTCAGAGGCAAGGCCTGCTTTCCAAGACTTCTCTTCTGTGACCATTGGTTACTCGTCTTAAAAATTAAAGAACAGAAAACTAGATGGAACAAAAGGAAGGTAGTTTCACGCAGTCACTTCTGGTTAAAATATGCATTGGAATTGGTTATTTTCTTATCCCCATATCAAAAATGGAAGTAACTGTACAGATCTCCCATTGCTGATGAAAATACAATTACTTTGCTTCTGCTCACAAGCAGAATGCTACTGAGAGGCTCTCACAGCATGTCCTATTGATAATCATTGAGGCTGGAGCAATAATAACACTAATTCTACATTCTGACATGAGGAAGAGCTACACTGTGCAGGTTAGTCCACTATTATGGGTTATGGAGGAACTTTAATCGTTCTCTGCTAATTGCACCTTGGCTACTTAAAATGTAATCCCTGGGCCAGCAGCAACCCCTGGGAGCTTGTCAGAAATACCAGTTCTCAGACCCCACTCCAGACCACCGAATCAGGATCAGAATCTGAAGTGTTACAAAAGCTCTGAAGGCGTATGCACATGTGAGCTTGCACAGTACTGCCCAGCGAGACCTTTAAGGGCCTCTGTGCAGTTTCCCAGAGAAGGCAATGGCACCCCACTCCAGTACTCTTGCCTGGAAAATCCCATGGACGGAGGAGCCTGGTAGACTGCGGTCCATGGGGTCGCTAAGAGTCGGACATGACTGAGCAACTTCACTTTCATGTTTCACTTTCATGCATTGGAGAAGGAAATGGCAACCCACCTCAGTGTTCTTGCCTGGAGAATCCCAGGGAGATGGCGGAGCCTGGTGGGCTGCCATCTATGGGGTCACACAGAGTCGGACATGACTGAAGTGACTTAGCAGCAGCAGCAGTGCAGTTTCCCAAACCACCTATTTCAAAATGATCTTCATCAGGTTGCTAGGAAAATCAGTTTAGTTCAGTTCAGTTGAGTCACTCAGTCAGGTCCAACTCTTTTCAACCCCATGAATTGCAGCACCCCAGGCCTCCCTGTCCATCACCAACTCCTGGAGTTCACTTAAACCCACGTCCATCGAGTCGGTGATGCCATCCAGCCATCTCATCCTCTTGTCATCCCCTTCTCCTCCTGCCCCCAATCCCTCCCAGCATCAGAGTCTTTTCCAGTGAGTCAACTCTTCGCATGAGGCTGCCAAAGTACTGGAGTTTCAGCTTTAGCATCATTCCTTCCAAAGAAATCCCAGGGCTGATCTCCTTCAGAATGGACTGGTTGGATCTCCTTGCAGTCCAAGGGACTCTCAAGAGTCTTCTCCAACACCACAGTTCAAAAGAATCAATTCTTTGGCGCTCAGCTTTCTTCACAGTCCAACTCTCACATCCATACATGACCACTGGAAAAACCATAGCCTTGACTAGACAGACCTTTGTCAGCAAAGTAATGTCTCTGCTTTTGAATATGCTGTCTAGGTTGGTCATAACTTTCCTTCCAAGGAGCAAGTGTCTTTTAATTTCATGGCTGCAGTCACCATCTGCAGTGATTTTGGAGCCCAAAAAAATAAAATCTGACACTGTTTCCACTGTTTCCCCATCTATTTCCCATGAAGTAATGGGACCAATCAGGGCTCCCTAATCAACCGTGTTTGGGAAAAGCTGCAAATTCAAATCCTTCCTTTGGAAATCATGACTGTCCCCATTAGCACAATGAAGACTCCGAGATATTCTCCAAAAATGAAACCCGTTTGTTCATTGTATATTAACACATGCATATGGAATCTAGAAAGTTGATACTAA
This sequence comes from Bos mutus, assembly GCF_027580195.1. Taxonomy (NCBI): domain Eukaryota; kingdom Metazoa; phylum Chordata; class Mammalia; order Artiodactyla; family Bovidae; genus Bos; species Bos mutus. Next base: position 71,038,837 of record NC_091618.1, on the reverse strand, counting down.
TGAACCCATTTGCAAGACAGCAGTGGAGATGCATACGTAGAGAACAGACTTGTGCACACAATGGAGGAAGGAAAGGGTGGGACGAACTGTGAAAATAGTGTGGAAACATGTATATTACCATATGTAAAATAGATAGCAAGTGGGACTTTGCTGTGTGACACAGGGGGCTCAACCCAGTGCTCTGTGACAACCTCAAGGGATAGGATGGGGCAGGAGATGGGAAGGGGATTCAGGAAGGAGGGGACATACGTATGCCTGTGGCTGATTCATATTGATGTATGGCAGAAACCAACACACTATATGAAACAATTATCCTCCAGTTTAAAAAAATCCTTTTTTTTTTTTCCTATAAGAAGAAATCTATTTGCTATTTGATGTATTAATATAACACTACCTGGAGAATGATCAGTCTTTCCCAAGCAGTTTGCCCACTAAATGCTTTCTAACATGGAAAGTCTGTCAACATCTTGTGGAAAAGTGGTCCGAGGGCAGTTTGCCTTTGGGTCTCCAAGACTGAACGTCCTCTAACGATGCATGTAATTATGCAGACGTTTCTGTTAGCAAGACTTGCAGGGGATGGAATGTTGGCAAACCAAGCTTCTGCCGTGTTTGGACCTTGTTGATTATTTCTACATGTCCTCCCCTCCTCCCTAAACTTGTGAAGAGTTGAAGGAAGCTGATTGTGATTTCATATGCATTTCCTCTTTTAGGAAAAATCAATTCCCAAATGAAGAGTGAAGCCGAGCCAAGGTCTCAAAATTGTTCATCATTCCAATATGTCGAAAACACAATGGCGAGCAAGCCACTTCCAGCCTGGGAGGGTGATGACGCTGCTGCAGAGACCCAGGTAAGGAGAGATCGCCAGGAGGGCACCCTCCATCTGCTGGGCCTGAGTGGGAAGAATGACCTCCTTAACCACTTCTGTGGTAGAGTTAATGTTAAATCAAATTTGTTGTGGTTCAGTGAAGAATGACCAAGGCCCACGGCTCTCCTTTTTTCCTGAATTACACTGATAACACTGTGTTCTTGTAACTCAACTGTTTCTGCCCATCTGCACCCTGACTCTCAAGGTAAGGATTCTCTGCCCTGATGAGATACTGTGGGACTGTCATTCACTCTCCCAAACCATAACAGCACCACTTAGAATGAGTTCATGATTATTTTTTCATTATCTTATCAGTTACATTAACTTTACCTTGCACCTATGAGACAGGTAAAGCAGGCGTGATTATATTCCCTTTAGGGATTAAGAAACTGAGGCCTGGAGTGGTCAAATGACTTGTTGGGGTCAGTGAGACTTGTGTTTCTTCAATCCCTGTCATTTTCACAGTCCTTCGTCCTTCATCCTCCCTGAGATGGCACACACACAGGCTTCCTGGCATGTGATTGGACCTGGGGAGGAGCTCAGGGCTCAGGGACTCGGGTCTTCTCCAGGAGCTACATGGTATTTCCTCCTTAGCACCCTCCCGCTTACCTCTTCCAACTCATTACCTGGGCCATATTCAGCTTGTACATGATTTCTCACCTTGTCCTTGGGCTGGCCCACTCTGGGGTCTTTGGTGGTGCCCGCACACAGTGAGAAGAGTGGGTGGAAGGACATAAGAGTCAATCACCAGAGCTTCCTCGCCCTTCCTTGACCCTTCCTGCTTCTGCCACCTCAGCTCTCCCACTCCTGGCATTAGGAGGCCCCATTACTATTTCTACTAAGGTTTCTACCCAACCATGATGAGCAAATACCAGATTAGCCCACATCAGAGATCCCACATAGCCAGTGTGGTGGAGCCTTCTTTCAACCTTTAACACCTCAGCATGTAAATGAGAACCTGGACAAGTAGGGGAAATGATCCCCTGGGCCCATAGCCTCAATGTGCAGCAGAGGCCACCAGCTCCAGAGATGCTGGACTGCGGTCAGGGTCCAAAGGAAAGTTACTATGGCACTAAGATTAGAACTCAGCCCTCTGAATTCCATGTCCAGCACTCAGAACAGGGGTCTGAAAGGCAAAGGAGTAAACAAGTGTGTTTTGTCATGCCTTAATCAGACACAGAAATGATAGGCTTTTCTCAGTTTCCTCTAAAGCAGTAGCTGCCACATGTGAGCAGACATCAGAATCATGTGGAGGGCTACATGTGATGTGTATCCTGCTGCCTGCACCCAGAGTCCAGTTTGGTATAGATGGGGTGAGATTCAAACACTGCTAATAAATTCCCAGGTGATGCTGATGCTGCTGGTTCACAGAGCACACTTTGAGAAGCAATGCTTTAAGGACTCTGTGCTTGCTTTGTGGAACTAAAAAATTTATAAAACTTTAAAAGACACCCAGACTTGGAGGGGAAACAGTTCAGAAACAATAGGTAGTGATAGTAGCAAAGGATTCAAGCAATTCCAAGAAAGTAATAAAACAAAAACAAAAAAAGAGGGGGTGTCATTCAGTGCTGGCAGGAAGGAGCCTCTATGAATATTCATATCCCCAACACACACACACCTCTCTGGGGTTCCTTCCTCATCATCCTTCACCAGCTCAGTCCATTGGAAATCCTGCATGGTCTTCTAAGAGTCATCACTGGGGCTTGGAACTCATAACTCTGCTTCATTGACTGCTAGGGAGGGAAAGTGTAAAGTATGGGTGAGCTTTATATTTCTAGTTCCAAGTACAGTGGTTGGCTCCATTCATGTCTTGAATAGAGGGATGAAAATGCATTTCATCATACCCAGCTTCCTGCCAGAACTCTAGACACAAGCCTCCCTTGGAACCACTGCTGTAGACCTATCATCCTTCATAAATGTCATCCTTGCTAGACGACTGATATCTCCTGGATTGAGCTCTGTACCCCCAGAACCTAGGATACCACTTAGCCTAGAGTAGGTACTGTGATGCTTAGCACAGAATCTTTGGAATGGGTGGATGAATAATTAAATGAATTAAGGAATAAAGGAATAATTGCTTGGATTCATAACCCTAGATAAAGGAGCTTACATTCTAAAATACGTTTTTATCATTTCTGACCAAATGGCACCCTCCCAAACAGATTTAACTTCTGTGCATAAACTACCTGGGGTGGGTGTAGAATAATCGGTCCTAAGAGGACAGTCTGCAAATGTAAAAGAAAGCCCCAAATGCTCTTGATTCTACACAAAGGGGTTGAGGTCTTAGATACCAGTATTCTGCTTATGTGCACAGTGTGAAAAACCATCTATACAGTTTGAACAACCTCAACAGTTCCTGAACTTGACTTTATTGCCATACCTGTGACATCCTCATGGGTCATGTCGTACGTTCATGTGAGCAGGAGAGGAGACTGATTCCCTTGACCTGTGAACTGTTAGTAGATTCAGTGATTACATATAACCCTATAGAGCCAGCAATTGTGTACTTTCCTAAAGGCTTTTTAGTCTTTCAGGGCCTGGAATCAAATTATGAATTAGGCAAACATGTATTCTTTTGTTCCCAAGGTTGATTACCGTCATACTCTCTGATACTTGAAAGCTAGTGGTAAGATCAGCTAGATAAATAAGCCATTAGGCTTGGGACAGCAGCTCTAATGGGCACTTGAGAAAAATAAGATGCCATAAAGTAGTGTACCAAATGCAGAGGGGGTAACTGTGGGGACTGTCCCGTACCTGGACAGTGGCAGCATATGGCTTCATCAGCACATTCCCATTTCTGCAGCTCTGATAACCTAATATAAGGCACCAGTTCCACGTGAGACAGATCAACGGACCAGGCAGTGAGGGTGGGGTAATGGGGATAGAATTCTGTGCACAGACCAACAGCCAGATGTGAACATCCTCGCGGGATGCACTATCCATTTTGACTTGCATGAATCATCTTAACAGTCTCATATTACTCATTTAGGACAAGGCACCCAGAATGTGTGCATACTCTGCCAGCGGTAGCAGTGATAGTGACAGTGACCCGGACTATGGAAATAATGGTTTTGGAGCTGGAAGGGGCAAGTTAGTGAAAGCAATGAAGAGCACCACCCCAGGTAACACCCACCGGGTCCCCAGGAAATTCAGGGAGCCTCTCTCTTGGGTACCCTTCGATCATGCCTTTCACCAGGCTCTGTTTCGACCTCACTTAGATCTTATATCTTAGTTCCACGTCTCTCCTGAGATCTAATTTCCTGGTACTTACAGAACATTGTCTACGCGCATCAATTTGTTTTCTGGTATTATCTTAATGACATTGCAGTGCAGTCTGAAAGGATTTTATTTCCAAATCTGGCGTCTCCCAAAAAGTCTCCAATGGAGTTATCTTCGTAATGAAGGGATGGCTATAAAGATAACTTTGTTCTTAATTACACACTTTGGCAAGTTAAATCACCCCATGAGCTATGGATGGGGTGTTCCAGGCTCTCTGCTCATATCATGCTCTGTAACTCTGGACCTGTTACCCATTATGAGCAGGTCTGTTTACTAGGCTCAAACTCCCTCACATTATTTTTATTTGAAAGAGAATTTGTACTAGAAAAGCCTTCATCCTGAGGCATTTAAAAATATATATAGTCAGATGGCATTTCCTTACAGATACAAGAGGACAGATGAGCCCTAATATAGAGTGTGATCCAGGATCTGCTTTTCTCCTGATCCACTGTGGATTATCAGAAATACTTTAATGAATCAATGGAGAATCATTCTTTCCATACTAATCAACTTTTATCAAATACTAATTTGGCAATTATCTGTTGTAACCATGACTGTCCTTTTTAAAACAAATCTGGTATGTTACTTTTGAAAAAAAGAAATTACCTAGTAATTGTGTGTGTGTTACCAGTTTTCCATTTGTCTTGGCATTTGTGACATGTAGGGTAAGATGGGCATGTGAGAATAGTCATTAACCTGAGCCTCCTTTTTGTTCCTTGCATCCTACAAATCACCAGAGAGGCAGGACCAATGGGTGGATCCTGCAAAGACTTACCAAAAGGAAAGTGGCTAATGCCCCTGGCGTTTTAGCTCTCAGGGGTCTGTCAGTGTCCCTTTGTTGTAACAGTTAAGGGGAAGGGGAATTAATTGTCAAGGGTCCTTCTCCATGAAGATGCTGAAGGCCAGGCCAACTGCTAGTCTAGCTCCTCCCTTGCGCTTAACATGGATCCACAGTGAATAACCTCACCTCGCTGACCCTTAACTGTTCTTCCTGGCTCTAATTTCCTACATTTATTGAACAAATACTTATTAAAGGGCTCCTCTGGGCCAGCTTTCTGGCAGTGAAGGAATGAACAAAGATCTCTGCCAGGCAGTAAAAGATAGATATTTGTTGGTGGTGTTTAATTGCTAAGTTGTGTCCGACTCTTTGCCACCCCATAGACTATAACCTGCCAGGTTCTTGTATCCATGGAATTTTCCAAGCAAGAATAGTAGAGTGAGTTGCCATTTCCTACTCCAGGGGATCTTCCTGACCCAGGGATCAAACCTGTGTATCTTGCATCTCCTGGTTGGAATAAACTAGTAAATGAATATCTTTTGTTGAAAGGAGATATGGAAGAGACAAGTAAAGCAGGATAGGATATGGAAGAACAGGACTGCTCAGGAGTGGTGGTTGGTGGGACCCGAGCGGGAAGAGGGGGCTCAGATGTTAAAATTTCAATAGAGCAGTCTGAACAAGGCTCACTGTTGTTGTGTTAATTACTCTGTCATGTCTGACTCTTTGCAACCCCATGGACTGTAGCCCTCCAGGCTCCTCTGTCCATGGGATTCTCCAGGCAAGAGTACTTGAATGGGTTGCCATTTCCTTCTCCAGGGGATCTTCCTGACCCTGGGATTGAACCCCGGTCTCCTGCATCTCAGGCAGATTCTTTACCATCTGAGCTACCAGCGAAGCCCAAGGCTCACTGAGAAGGTGGTATTTGAGCAGAGATGTGGAGGAGGAGAGAGTGAGCCTGGAAGACATCTTGGGGAAGCACATTCTCAGCCCGGGAACAATCAGTGCAGACACCTTGATGCTATGGCAGAAGGAGGATGTTGGAAAACTAGGAGATGAGGTCAGATGAATGGAGAAGGGGTCAGAGCTCTTGTAAGGCCTTGCTCACCTTTCTGAGGACTTTGCTTCTCCCCTGAGAGCCATCCATGGGGGCCTTTGGGCAGTCTGAACAGAGCAGTGGCATGATCTGAGATGCTTTCCAAGGACCACTCTGACTGCTATTTTGAGAAGACTGAAGAAGCCAGGTCGACTAGAAGGCCATTATACTTATCCAAGCAACATGTGTTAGTGGCTGAGACCAAGGTGGTCCCCATGAAGGAGTGGGCAACACGGGCTAGTAATGGGACTGTCTGTAGTGATGAGCATGTTCTGTATCAGCTCTGTCTAGTACCATGGCCATTACCCACACAAGACTCAGGAGTTCTTGCAGTGTGACTAGTGTGAGAATAGAACTGGATTTTTTCATTTAATTTTTTGCCATAGTTTCTCTAAGAGTTCCATTTTCCTCTATTTTGTTTTTATTTTAATTAACTTTAAATATTAATAGCCAGATTTGGGACACTGTACAACACAAGGAGTGACAATAGTCTCATTCCAGTTCTAATTAAAAATACAACACGAGTGATTGATAGATTGGAGGTGGAGTGAAAGAAGAAGCAGGGTCGAGGGTGGCTCCCAGGTTGGGGTCCTAGAAAGGACAGCCCTCTGCCCACCGTAATGAGAAGACTGAGGTTGCGGCTTGAGGAAGCTGATCGGTAGTTGATGCTAAGTTCAAGGTACCCATCAAGCAAGCAGAGATGTGAGTATGTTGCCCACCAAGATTCTTGGCCTCCTTCATCAACAGAAATTGATCAAAGGTCAGATAAGATATTCATGCAAGGCTTTGTTAGGGTTCCTGCTGCAGTAGTGGGGAGTGAGAACAAATCCCAGGCTCCCTTGCTCACTCCCCAAGGAAGGAGGCAAGCTTGATCCTTACATGGGGTGAGGGTAGAGGTGTGTCCGGGAGTTGAGCCAGAGGGATGGCTTGGGTGGCTTGCCCACCTCTTAGATTGTGTTGTGTGCAGGAGGCATGCACAGTACCCTGCTTTTGCTCCAGGCCCTTCGTAAGTGGCAGTGAGGTTTTTTGGTCTCTAGCTTATGTTCTGGAATCTGTCCCTAACTGCATACACATGCAGTTATTTTTAGTCCTTTATAGTTTCTCTGTACTTTGTTGCCCGAGGAGAGGTATGTCCAGGTGAAGCATTTCAGCGCTGCAGCAAAGGGTCCCAGGTCGCAGGTCTCAGATAGGTGGTGGTGGGCTGTGTGAGTCTGGAGTTGGGCAGGTCAAGTCTGGTCTGTAGAGGTAATTGGATGTCAGTGTGCCAACAGAATCTAAGGTCCTGGGTCCCGCTGAGATCAGGAGGGGGCCAGAGAGGAGAAGAGGAAAAACCAACAAAGGAGACTGGGCAGGAGCCAGCAGTGAGCAAAGAGGAGGAGTGTGTGGCATTCCTAAAGCTGAGTGGAGAGAATGTGTCAAGGAAGAATACCATGGTTCAATATGCTACTTGCTAAAAGGACACAGGCTTCATATTGAGACCTGTCTCTTCCTCTGACAGTGGGGTTCTGGGGGTAGGAAGTGGGGGTGGGGGAGGGATGGTCTAAAGGCAGTTTGAAAACATCTCCAAAAAGGAAGAAAGATTAAGACAAATTGATTCTGAATGAGGATGACATACCTGAGTATGAAAGAAATCACTTTAGGGTCCAGAGTTTTAACCTAGCTTGTTTAAATGAGGTGTGCAAAGCAATACAGAATACACATTAGGTGATGGCTATGGACCTTGGTGGACAGAGAACTTGCTCCTTTAACTTTTTTTATTTTTTCTTTTTTTCTACTTCACTGCAAAATGAAGCGAGTCTCAGCCTCGGTTTTTTTCTCTCTATCCTCATAGTGCTCATCCTCTTTCCTCCAACCAGAACAAATCCCTATTTGAGAGGTTTCTTTCACTCTATTGCTATAGCCGCTGGGCCCATTGGTGCTTCTTGGGAATAAGATGCAGAGTAACCCTGGAAGCAGCACAACCAGCACAAAGATCAGTCCCTCTCGCCAGGCATCTGCCTTCTGTCTGTAAAATGGGACTTGTTGCCAGAGCTCTGTCATCTGTCCACCCTGACTGATCCAGCCACCCCCAGCTGCGGCTAATGTCAGTGCTGCCAGAATCAGAAAATGTGTCCAGACAGCTGGTGTGGCTCTGGGTGTGTGCTGGCTTCCTGCAAGCCTGGAAAGGGGCGTTTAGGGTTGCTGCAGCACCAGTAACTTTTTGGGTGTTGGCAAAGTTGATAAGAAGATTGAAACAAGAGAAAAACACAGAAAGGAGTGCATGCCTTACGTAGGTGGTAGAGATTTTCTTCCCTTTGGAGACACAATTTTGTCTTGCCATTATCTCCTTTGTCTTCAAGACGAGATTACCCTTCCCCCACTCCTCCCCGACGAGCTGGTTCACTCTTTCAGTAACAAGTTTGTAATAGAGATTCCCAACCCACAGGATGAAATTTTCCATATCTTAAAGCCTTAGTAGAAGTTGTCCCAGAGAGTTGGCCTTTCTCAAACACACCGTCTCTCCCTGGCCCACTGAAATATCCCTCAGGTAGAGGAGGGTACCTGCCAGTGGCAATCTGTCCTCCAAGGCTTCTAGAAAATGGGCACTCAGTGGCCTCTACTTCTTATGCAAAAGAGTCCTACTTTCTAAAACGCTGCCTATGGGCTCCTAAAGGACTCAAGTAAGTACACATCTTTACTTTCAAAGTTGGTTTCTATAGCATGACTTTGAAATATGTGTAGAAAGCCCAAGTTGTTAGTAGAGAGGCAGCAGCAGAAGCAGGATTTAGGAGCTGGGTAGGTGGCGCAGCGGGTGAGGGAGTAGGCAAAGTAAGTTTGTGGCTTTGTTTCCATGGAGCTATCTGTTCTAAATTGCCATGTTGGGCATAACAAACACTCCTACCCCCTTCCTGCAGGTGGGACCTGGGAGAAGGCAGGAAGGAGCCAGGGACAGAGGTGGGAAGATGAAGGACAGAGAGCAGACCAGGGCCAGAATGCGAAATAGGGACAGCCCAGCAGAGTTGCAGCAGTGAAGCTCAGTCTCTGTGAGGAGGAGCGAGGAGGAGTCTCACACCTGGCTGAACACTCTGGATCTCACACCTGAAACAGCAATTTCTCTAAGACCCCTCCACTGAGCGTTGGATTCATCCATCTGGCTGCCCACCACCATTACCTACCCTGCCAGGTATCTCAAGGGTAAAAATCCTGTCTTAGCTGATGGTCTCACCATTCTTTTAGTACAAACTATGAAGCTGGAAGTTTTCCTAGACTCTTCCTTCTCTTGCCTCCACCTCCTGGCAGTCTGAAGGTTCTGCTGGCTTCTTGCTGAGCTGCTCCTCAAACCTACCTAGCCTGTCTGCTGCCGCCCCAGTAGTGCCTTCATTTGGTCAATACGCCCACTGCCTCCTTGCGCCCCTCCCCGCTCAACTCCCTGCCTGTCCCATTCATGCTGCCACAAAGCATAAAATCCCATCATATTCTTCCTTAGCTTAAAATCTTTCTTATTCACAGACAAAATCCAGTGTCCTCCACTTGCAAGATTCACAAAGCCCACTTTGACCTTGCCTTTCTGACTTCGTCTTTCTCCATTTCCTGTCTTAAACTTTGTTTTTGTTGTTCAGTCACTAAGTTGTGTTCAACTCTTTTTGTCCCCATGGACTGCAGCACGCCAGGCGTCCTTCACTATCTCCCTGAGTTTGCTCAAATTCATGTCCATTGAGTCAGTGATGCCATCCAACCATCTCATCCTCTGTCACCCTCTTCTCCTCCTGCCCTCAATCTTTCCCATTATCTGAGTCTTTTCCAATGAATCGGCTTTTTGCATCAGGTAGCCAAAGTATTGGAGCTTCAGTGTCAGTCCTTCTAATGAATATTCAGGGTTGATTTCCTCTAGTATTGACTGGTTTGATCTCCTTGCTGTCCACGGGACTCTCAGGAGTCTTCTCCAGCACCACAGTTTGAAAGCATCAATTCTTCAGCACTCTAGGCATCATCGAAATGCTTGTTCTGTCCTGAACACATGATGCCCTTGGGGGCTTCCATGCTTTTGCTCTAGTGGTCTTGCCTCCTGGAATGGCTGTTACTCCAACACCCTTCTATTCTAACCTTTATGTAACTCCTACTGTGTCTTTAAGATTGAGAGTTCAGACTTTACCTCCTCCAGCAAGTCTTCCCATTGCTCCTCCATCAGCCATGCCCAAGTTACTCATACTTGTCTGTTCTCCTGCCCTACTCTATATTTATTTGTGTCCCTTGCCCCTTGAGATTATATTATTTCTTTGCATATTCAGGTGTCTCATTAGTGCCGAGATTGCTTCTTATTCATGTTCTGCACTTAGCACAGGGCCTGGTACAACGTAAGTGCTGAATAAATGTTAAACAGCTTCCTGAGTATTGAATTAAAATGCAGCACAGGACTGGTTAAGGCCTTGTTGCTCTTCATGCAACATCCATCATCCATTTGGGCCTTTCTTTGTACCAGAGAAAGAATGACTCAGAGCAGCTACCTACAGAAGGAAATTCAATAAGAACATTTCTCCTTCTCTGGACGGTTATGCTAGAGAAATCGGTGAATCCATTTTTCCAATTTTTCTCAAAGGTGTAGATGTACTTTAGCTTCCTCTTCCATGATGATTCTTCATGGGGACTGTTGGAGGCATATCAGACTCCTCTGTTTTGTTTTGTTTCTTTTAAATGGTTGCATGTCCCCTGGCTTGATTTTCATAATCTATGCCCCAGTGTGGGAGTTACTGTCACAGAGAGTCCCCTCTTCCTGAAGAAACTGCACCATACCCTTGAGACCTGAAAGAGACATGTAATGGTTGAGAACCTTCAATCTTGGGATATTTGTTCTGTGAAAATCTCCACGTTGCATTAGTTAGTGGATGAACAGTATTGACAGAAAGAATAGAAGCAAAGAAGAGAGTTGAAACGAGTTCATCTGGTTTATTCAGCTCTTAATCTGTATCCAGGCCAGTGCTGGACACTGGGGATTGAGGACAGGTTAGTGACACAGCCCTGATCCCTCAGTGCTTCTAATCAGACCTACAGATACAAAACATCAGCTGAGATAGGAGCTGGTCAAGAACCCTAAACAGTTGTGTTCTGCTGCCTAAGGCCATGCTATTGGCTCCTCAGGGTGAAGAACCAGAATTTCATTTCCTTTTAATTTTTCACAAATTGACTTCCCACTAGGGTCTACAGATCACAGAGTCCTGAACTTACTTTCATGAGCTCTCCCTCCCACCTCAGGCCCCACAATCTCAAATACACAAATCAGGTCCACTGAGCAAAGCTTCAGAATCATGGTCCCACAACCCCCAATGATGTTCCCCTAATCGAGCCCTTCAACAAATTACAAAGAGTCAGTGCAGTTGTATTAAAAACAGTTGGTTTTGCAGTAATTAGAAAAACACAAGGACATGATGACTGTGGACCAATATTAAAAGAGACGCTGAAGGATAATGGCTCCAGTTCCTGGTTAATTCCTCAGCTTGAATATTTTGAGATTCACAACTAATTATGCAGAGATGATGAATTTTAAAGACGCTGCCACCCTGTCTTGCCAAGGCCAAGGACTTTGGCTATTAATAGAGCAATCAGATTTTGCTATATAGTAGAGAATTCATGCAAAGTTGCATCTATTTTAAAGCATTCATCTGGCACATGACTTAAAGATGACAAATCATTGTAATGTGCAAAATCAGCATTGGGTTAAACTAAATCCAAACTCATTATAATCATTCTAAGTTCCCCCAGGAGAAATCTTTTGTTTGAAATGGACACCACAGGTAAGAGCTAGGACACCACAGGTAAGAGCTATCTTTAGTCCTTCCTGGATCTTCTGTCTTATTTAGATCATTTTAAAGATTAGCTTTACATTTGACAAACCCACCCTGACTCTAGGGGAATGAACACATGCAATAAAACACGAGGGACTTGTGTCCTAGCATTAAGCTTTCCTGGATGACAAATGGAAACTCCTGACCCTGTCAAGCAGGCTGTTCTTAGACCCTTGCCAGAACCAGGGTCTCAGATTTCTCTCTGTCACTATTTGTCCACCACGGCTCTTTCAGCTGTTACGACTGGGTTTGCAGTCTGCTGGTTTGTTTTGTTTTTTTTTAAGTGGAGAAAAGTGTCATGCACAATAACAAAACAAAACAAAAAACCCCACTAGCTTCTAAAAACCACGTGGTCAGAAGCTAACCATCAGAAAGAACCCACTGTGTCCTCAGGCTTGAAAAGGGAGGCTGCGATGTGACTTGCATTTAATTATTAAAGCTGCATATTGTGAGGCCCTTAAGAAAGCAAATGTCACGATGGACAGAATGAGTTTACCCTCCTGTCGAAAGAGCAGTGTGCCGTGGCAAAGCCGTCGCTCAATTAAATTGGACTGCGGGATACAGAGGAGATGGAGACCAAGTCTGGGGACCCTAATGAGACATTTTGGAGGGAAGAGATACCAACCCCCCAGAGTTTGTCACTCTGTGATGGATGTTCTCCCCTCCCCCCACCACCATTATCGCAGCGCCCCCCAGCACTGCCCATTACAGCCCCAAACATTTAAACAGGAGCTTGCAGAGTAGAATTTCAAAGTGCACAGCAACTCCCTGCTTGTTGTGGAATAGGTGAGGGGAGCAAATGATACAGAATGCTGTGCAAAATAGCAATCTTTCGCTGCCAGGACTGAAAGAAAGCTGGGCAATGGATCTAAATAAATAAGCCATGAATTGGATGCCATTTCATGTGTGGAAATGTGTGCATGCCCTCAGTCTCATGCAGGGGGAGCAGAAGGAAGTGGAGTGTGGTAAACCTCCAAGGCCTCTTGCCACCCTGCAGCCCCCGAAGAGTGCCTGGGATGACTTTTGTGTAGAGCTTACACAGAATCCAAGGAATACCCCCACTGTTGATACTGGGTCGTCTAGCCCCGTAGCTCTCAAACGGGGTGATTGTGACACCCAGGGGACATTTGGCAATGTCTGGAGACACTGTGGGCTGTCACAACTCGCAGGTGGGGAGAGGCTTGCCGTCTGGTGCATGGAGCGCGTGGATGCTGCTAAAACTCCTATAAGGCACAGGGCAGCCCCTAATAACAAAGCCTTGTCAAGCACAAGATGTCAGCAGGGCCGAGAAGCAGCCTAACAAAATTAACCCCTAGGTATCGGAAATGTTCGCTGGGAGGCACAAGCTGTCAAATACTTGCACCAAACTATAACAGCAGAGAAATCCCCCTGCCTCCATGCATTTGCCTCAGGCCTGGCCCAGCTGCCTGACTGGGGGTCAAGATGTATGCCCTCTCCAAGGGGCTTCAGAAGGGACATTCGTGCTCCTGTCTGGGCCTCTCACGCTGGCCTGTGGAGCCTGTTCCATGCTTCTGTCTGAGTGTCAGGGACACTGCAACCATCTGAAGTGCTAACACAGAGCACAGATTGTTTAAGGCTAATACCCATTAAGTCTCTTATTAGTATTTCATTTCTGTCTCTCAGAGAACATGTGCCCTGAGGAGGCGGAAATCCTTTACAGACTTGAAAGTTACCCGAGGACAGTTAATCCTCAGGCTGCTTTCATAAAGTAGGTAAATTGCAATTAGATGTTAAAAGAAGAAAAAAAACATCTTCAACAGGTGTTTGGAGTTCCTGGGGGACCTCAGAGTTTCATGCTTGGCTAAAAAGCACACAGTGATATTTGAAAAGGGCCCCTTGCCAGAACTTTCCACAGAATGGTTAAGATTAGGAAGATTAACATAAATCTCAGGAATAAAAATGCTGGGTCAGTAGAAGGAGCTCTGTTGAAGAAATGGGGTCTGTGGGGAAAAGAAAGGGCTCGGTATTCAGGGAAAATCTTTCTAGAGGTAATTATTAAAGTTTGAAAAAGGAGAATGTGATGTGCAAATCTCTGAGATGTGGGGAGAAAAAAGACACATGCATTCTAATTATTTAGAGTATTTTGTTCTCAGACTTGAAGAAAAATGACAGACACCATTTCTCATGTTCTCCCACCCCACTCACCCCTCCTCAACCAGCCAAAACCCTAGAAACATATCTTGTATTATACAACCAAGCAGATGAGCTCAGGGAAAAAATAGGGTTCCCTTCCTAACAAGCAACTAGGAATTTTTCCAGGAAAATGTCGAGTATCATTCAGCAAATCATACAACTGGTTGTTCTCTGTGAACTTTTTAGAATTTAGAAACCAAGAGCCATGGGCCATTTGGCGAGATGTGTGGGACATGCCTGTAAGTGAGAGTTAGGACACTGGTGTTCTAATGAGTACACTTTGTGGCCCTGAACCAGTAACATTAACTTTTCTGAGCCTTTGTTCATCTGCTATCCAATGTCCACCTTGCCTTCTTCTCGTGGAATAGTTCAGATTTGACAATAGATGTCACAAGGCTTCCAACCTACAGAGTGCTAAATAAACATGAGTGGAATTGTGTTAAATATATTGAGGGAGAGAACAATTCCTAGAATTTAAGGTTGCGGTTATCAGAAAAGGGGAGGAGAGCACATGGACCTTGCAAACTGTGGGCTGAAATAATGTTAGGCTACAGCCTCAGAAAGGTTATAAAGCCCCCTCATAACTTAGCCAGGGTTATACAGTTTCATTAAAAGAAATATCATAGTCTCTTTATCTGTTGTTAAAATTCAGCCTAAGTAAGAAAGAACTGATTTAAACTTCCCTGAAACAAGCCCAGTTGCATCCTCTGTCCTTTATTATTTATTTTCGCAATGAGTAGCAATATCCCAAGCTATCACTCAGGATCGTTGTTTCCAGGTTCAATTACATGGGACCCAAGAAATATGGTGAGGCTGGATCAGGTGGGGAAAAGTTCCATTTTTAATTAGACCATGAATTTTATTATAAATGAATAAATCAGCATACTCTTTAAGGAATTTAATTAGAAAAGGAGACAGCATTCTTTTCATGGTATTGGCCAAGCTGGCTCTCAGTCTTGGGCAGGCAGAAAAGGTTAATGGTTGGCTCCCAGCCGCCCCCTGATCAGCTTACTCACCTGTTTATGAACCCCTACAGAAGCAATCATAAACAGTGTTCTCTTCCACCTTCATCTTTTCACATTTTTAAAAACCTTCCTTTTATCTTGGTTTGTTTGGCCCATCCAGGGCTATTGTCTCTTTTCATCCTGAAATGTTCCCTCCACACCCCCTCCACCCTCCAGAAACCTCCAGGTATCTTCCTAAATTTGATTAAGATTCCATAGAAAGAAGTGACAGGATCAGTATTTTTAGGGAAGACCCAAAGCTATGCTAACATTGTTCACAGTGCCCACAGGATCTTTGAGATGTGCAGAAGGACTCAGTTAGCCAACTGGAAGAAGCATGTCTGTGTCTTCTTGGACCATAACTTACTTAGTGATACTGAGCAAGCATCTCCCTTCCCCTCATTTGGCCCATCTAGAGCTAGATATCTTCTGGATCCTCCTGCCCCAACCAGGCCTGATGTTCTATCACTACAGCCTGTAAATAAAGACTGTAGTGACTTGACATCAAGCTTCAGGCTTCAAGATCCAGCAGTCTCGGGTATTTGGAAAGCTTCTCAGAGTTTTCCTCAGGTCTCATTCTTCAAAATTTGATTTTATTGTTTTGATCACAGAAGCCACTTCTCTACTTCGGTGCCCCTTGCCTCGTGTAACCATCTTTAACCATCTTTATGGCTTTCTTGTTCATCCTTCTAGTCTTTCTCTGTGCAAATCAAGGAAATGCAAACAAATACTTTGTGTACAAAGTGAAGCAAACTGTATACTGTGCTTCATCTTGTTCTGTTTTCCTTCAATTCACAATATATACTGGAGATCACTCCATGTCAGTACATAAAAGTCTTCCTCCTTCTTTTTCACAGCTATGTTGTATGGCTGTACCATAATTAATGTAACTAGTCCTCTATGGAATGGATTTCCAGATTTAGACTTTTGAGTCATAGTATAAAAGCATTCATTGTTAGAGGAGTTGGGCTGTTTTCACTTCCACGTGTGATCAACATGCCTGGTCCCCCAAAGCCTCACCATCAAATTTAAGGTCAAACTACTGTGCCCTGCCAGTCTTCCATAGGAAAAATGTAGTGAAAAACAGTGTGGTTTGAATTTTATTTATCTTATGAAGAGTAAGGCTGAGAACTTCTGCTTAAATCTACTTAAATGTCATCTGTATTTCTAAATCTGTGAATCATCTGGGAGTGACCTTTGCCCAGTTTTTTTTTGAGTTACGTAGGTCTTTTTCAACACCACTTCTAAGAGCTTTGTAAAATTTAGGGAGATTATTCCTTTGTTTGTGATACAAACTGTCCATGACATTCCCAGTTTTTTCATTTCCCTGTGACATCACTTTGGATGTTCTTTGCAATAGATTTTATTTTCTTTCATAGGGTCAAGTCCATCAGTCTTTTATGATAAGCCTTTGCACACTGCAAATTTATTAATTTTAAAAAATCATGTTTTTTCATAGTAACCCAGACAGTGTGTATTTTTGTCCTCACATATGGATCCAAGCTTTTCTTTTTGACTATCCAGTTGTCCTATGTCAGTTTTGTATCAAAGAGATACTTTTAAAAAAGAGAAGATCAATCAGTTTCTTTTATGACCAGCTGTGAAGGAGACAATTTTGTAACTGAGGAAAAATGAAAAGATCTTAGTTTCTTCTGGTACAATAATTCAGTTGGCCAGCCTGATCCTTTCAACCCCATATTCTGTGTCAGTCATTTCACCATCAGGCCTAATTAATGCAAAAAGAATCTTTCGACCCACAGCCAGGTGAAGAAACATCCTTTGTTTCCAAGGGTCTCCTGGATGAATCATAGAGTGCGCTGTCCTGTTGTGACTAATTTGGGGAGGCTATTACAGGCCTGAATATGTGCAAGGAGAGGAGGTTAAGTGTGCGTGAGAAGGCTCCTTGGCCATTTGGGCTCTCCTTTGGCCATGCTTTTGGTGGACTCTGCTCGTGCTTGTTGGGAACTCATCTCTAAGTTAAGTGCTGTGGGCATTGGAAAGGAAGCATGAGGCATGGTCCTGCCCACACAGAATTCACAGTCTAGTAGTAACAGTAGAGAGAAGAAGTTAGAAATTTTAAAAGTCATTAACAATAATAGCAGCAGCATACAAGTAAGTTCCCTAAAGTATGGTTACAGATACCCCACCCCTGCTCATGCCTCTTTGTCCCACTTAAAATGCCTTCTCAGTAACCTAATATCATGGACTCTTCATAGATCTTATTTTCCTGTGTCAAATGAAGACTTGTTTTCCACATTTCAAATGCAGTGAACCATCTCAAAGTCAAAACTCTAGATCTGGGCTTATATCCTTCTCCTGGGATTCCACAATCCTCTTGTTTCACCATGACCATCAAATCACTACTATGCCTGTCTACCTCCCTGCTTGTTTCTTAACAGCAGGAATTGTGATCTTTTCCACTGAAGCTCTGGCATATGAGAAGAGCTTACTGAACGCTTATTGAAGGGCTGGGTGTATGAATGGTCTGTGACTCTGAGATTGAGTACTAACAAGGATTTACAGCAAAAGGCAAGAAGTAGTCATGCTATCTCCATGAAAGGGACTTTTGGGGCCAGTCTTGAATAATCGATTTTGAGTTGGCGTAAAGGGGAAGAAAATTTCTCCTTGGACCTAGTAAGGGAATTGGGGAATGAAGAGAGGGTCCGAACAGGGCAGTGACGGTCAGTCTTCCCTGTAGGTACAGCATAACAGAGATCACATAGTTTTATAAGAATAATTTATATAAAGGTGATGCCAACCTGCAGTGGTTGTGATCTGTCTGTGCCAGTGAGTTTGAGAGGTGAGCTAGAACACATGTGATCAACAGGCTTGGATTTGCTATTACTGTTCCCAGAATCTGCCTTTCAATTTGAATCTGTCCTGCAGCCTTGGCTGAAAAACAATATTCAGAAAACTTGCCTCTCTCTCTTTCTGCTTTTACTCTCCATTTGTAATAATCTAGAGTACAAAAGTGTTAGAAGAGAACTCAGATGTTATCTTGCCCATCTTCTATCTCGCTGGAATGTAAGCTCCCCGAGGCCAGGAATTTCACTTTTGTTTAGTGCCATAGCCTGAGAATTTCTTGCACTCAGTGAATATTTATTTGATAAATGAAGAAAGATTTAATCCCCCTTATCCTATTCAAGACCAGGAGCTGACTGTGGCTCAGATCATGAACTCCTTATTGTCAAATTCAGACTTAAATTGAAGAAAGTGGGGAAAACCACTAGACCATTCAGGTATGACCTAAATCAAATCCCTTATGATTATACAGTGGAAGTGAGAAATATATTTAAGGGCCTAGATCTGATAGATAGAGTGCCTGATGAACTATGGAATGAGGTTCGTGACATTGTACAGGAGACAGGGATCAAGACCATCCCCATGAAAAAGAAATGCAAAAAAGCAAAATGGTTGTCTGGGGAGGCCTTACAAATAGCTGTGAAAAGAAGAGAAGCGAAAAGCAAAGGAGAAAAGGAAAGATATAAGCATCTGAATGCAGAGTTCCAAAGAATAGCAAGAAGAGATAAGAAAGCCTTCCTCGGTGATCAATGCAAAGAAATAGAGGAAAACAACAGAATGGAAAAGACTAGATATCTCTTCAAGAAAATTAGAGATACCAAGGGAACATTTCATGCAAAGATGAGCTCGATAAAGGACAGAAATGGTATGGACCTAACAGAAGCAGAAGATATTAAGAAGAGATGGCAAGAATACACGAAAGAACTGTACAAAAAAGATCTTCACGACCCAGATAATCATGATGGTGTGATCACTGACCTTAGAGCCAGACATCCTGGAATGCGAAGTCAAATGGGGCTTAGAAAGCATCTCTACAAACAAAGCTAGTGGAGGTGATGGAATTCCAGTGGAGCTATTTCAAATCCTGAAAGATGATGCTGTGAAAGTGCTGCATTCAATATGCCAGCAAATTTGGAAAACTCAGCAGTGGCCACAGGACTGGAAAAGGTCAGTTTTTATTCCAATCCCAAAGAAAGGCAATGCCAAAGAATGCTCAAACTACTGCACAATTGCACTCATCTCACATGCTAGTAAAGTAATGCTTAAAATTCTCCAAGCCAGGCTTCAGCAATACATGAACCATGAACTTCCAGATGTTCAAACTGGTTTTAGAAAAGGCAGGGGAACCAGAGATCAAATTACCAACATCTACTGGATCATGGAAAAAGCAAGAGAGTTCCAGAAAAGCATCTATTTCTGTTTTATTGACTATGCCAAAGCCTTTGAGTGTGTGGATCACAATAAACTGTGGAAAATTCTGAAAGAGATGGGAATACCAGACCACCTGACCTGCCTCTTGAGAAATCTGTATGCAGGTCAGGAAGCAACAGTTAGAACTGGATATATAACAACAGACTGGTTCCAAATAGGAAAAGGAGAACGTCAAGGTTGTATATTGTCACCCTGCTTATTTAACTTCTATGCAGAGTACATCATGAGAAACGCTCGACTGGAAGAAGCACAAGCTGGAATTAAGATTGCCAGGAGAAATATCAATAACCTCAGATATGCAGATGACACCACCCTTATGGCAGAAAGTGAAGAGGAACTAAAAAGCCTCTTGATGAAAGTGAAAGTAGAGAGTGAAAAAGTTGGCTTAAAGCTCAAAATTCAGAAAACGAAGATCATGGCATCTGGTCCCATCACTTCATGGGAAATAGATGGGGAAACAGTGTCAGACTTTAGTTTTGGGGGCTCCAAAATCACTGCAGATGGTGACTGCAGCCATGAAATTAAAAGACACCTACTCCTTGGAAGGAAAGTTATGACCAACCTAGACAGCATATTGAAAAGCAGAGACATTACTTTGCCAACAAAGGTCCATCTAGTCAAGGCTATGGTTTTTCCTGTGGTCATGTATGGATGTGAGAGTTGGACTGTGAAGAAGGCTGAGCACCGAAGAATTGATGCTTTTGAACTGTGGTGTTGGAGAAGACTCTTGAGAGTCCCTTGGACTGCAAGGAGATCCAACCAGTCCATTCTGTAGGAGATCAGCCCTGGGATTTCTTTGGAAAGAATGATGCTAAAGCTGAAACTCCAGTACTTTGGCCACCTCATGTGAAAAGTTGACTCATTGGAAAAGACTCTGATGCTGGGAGGGATTGGGGGCAGGAGGAGAAGGGGACGACAGAGGATGAGATGGCTGGATGGCATCACTGACTCGATGGACGTGAGTTTGAGTGAACTCCGGGAGTTAGTGATGGACAGGGAGGCCTGGCATGCTGCCATTCATGGGGTCGAAAAGAGTCGGACACGACTGAGCGACTGAACTGACTGAACTGAACTGATCCTATTCTTATTCATTGTCTCCTTCATGACTGTACAAATCAGGCTATTCCATTGGAAAGAATTCTAATTATTAAAACATTTTAATTGAGATTTTCTATCCCATACACTGGTGAGGGAGGAGGACAGGAGGATCTGTGTGCCATTTGGGTCACACAGTAATAATAGCTTGGAGAATCTTGATGGATTGTGGATAAAGACTACACTCAGCATACGCTCAGGAGAACCATGAAATCCAAAGTTCTCTTTGATATCTGACTCACGGTTTGCTAAGATAGTGGATAAAATAATGCATACCTGTAGGAATGCATGAATGAATGAATGGGTCAGCCAGATATACTGGGAAATATTCATGAAGGATTTGAAGTCAGGACAACTTGAATTAATATCCATAGCATGTGGTATCACTGAGCTTCTCTGAGCCTCAATTTCTCATCCATCAAATGACAATAATAATGCTTAAATGCAAGATTTTAATGAGACAGTATATACAGCATGCCTTTTGGAAAAATGTCCTTTAATGCTGGCTATTGTTATTGTTATAAATTAATTTACAAATAAAGGCTCAGTGACGTACAGCTCTGGTACGGAAGGGTTACAGAAGCCTGGAAGGGGTTCAACCCAGACACTTTTCTTGTCCCTAAAATGTCATAATGGAGGGTTTTCAGAGAGAAAAGGAAAACATAGAGTGGGACTGGGGGTCCCCATGTCCGCCTTCTGGACACACCTTTGCCTATGTTTATTATTAACAGTGCTCATGTGTTTCTGGACATTTAAGCAGCACAAGGACTGCATGTGTTGTTTTGTTCATTGTTGCATCTCCAGTGCCTAGAACAGTACCTGGCACATAGGAGGCGCCTAGTCAATGCTTGTCAGATGAGTGAAAAGCATTACTGCTGAAATGAACTATTCTCTTCATAAAAGCTCAGTTGGGTTTTCAGAGGAAAGCATAAAGTGAACCAGCATCTTAGAATTTCCCAGTGTCTTTCTCAAAAGTAAAAAAAGTTTTTTTAAAAAAATTATCATGTCAGTGCCACAGAATGTCTCTTTGGAGTGCAAAGTTCACACACATAATGTGGTTAAATTACAAATGTTATTCAGTATAATACCAGTTGGATCATAAGATGAAAGAAATTATGGGCTAAAACAGCTCTTTAAGATCTGCATTCAGAAAGAAAAATGAGTTTAATTCCTTGATTCCATAGGAAGATGGTATTTAGCCTGGATAATACTTCAGGATTTACAACTATGTCAAATTATACTTTTCCCTTTTTTTCTCTGATAAAATGTACCATGCTGTAGAGCATCATTTTTAAAAAAGGAATGTGCTGATGATTTGGGGCAGAGAGGAGTGTTCCACCTTTCAAAACACTGAACCTTGGGTCTAAGAACACAGGTTTTTAGAGTTACATTTGAGGGGGAAATTAGCCTGAGGGTCTATGAAAAGGATGGATACTTCTAAAAGAAAGATTCTTTGATCAATGATGGAGTAGTGATGATAGGCATTCTAGTCTCATGGCTCGCCTTTAAAGGGACTATTTCAGTGTGTCCCCATTTAGGATGATTGTTTTTTGTATTTTTTTGTTGTCGTTATTTTTTGGTAGATTAACTTTATAATGTTAGAGAATTCTATTTTAATCCTAGTTAACTAAGAGGTTTTTTATAAAATCATATATTCATGTTGACTTTTATCAGAGAGTATAGATGCATCTAATGGGATGATCATGTGGTTTTCACCTTTAATCTCTTAATGAAATAAAAGATATTTATACATTTAAAAATTAAACCAGCCTTATATCCTTGAGATAAACCCAATTTATCTATAATATAGTAATAGTTTATATATACTGATCCATTTAATTAGTTAATATTTCACTTATGTATTATTAAACCATTTAATTATTTATTGCTATTTGATTTATTATTAACCCATTTTATTAAATGGGTTGAAATGGCTAAGTGGTGTTATTTTCCTGTGCTTTCTTTACCTTCTACTTTATTATACTTTACTATCAAAATAACACCGGTCTTGTAAAAATGACTAGGTAGTACTCCCTCTTTTTCTGTTCTTTTTAAGAAGTTGCATGAGTTAGAATATCTTATCCTGATATATTCTTTGTAAGAATATTATTAATGATGCTTTAATTTCATTAATAGCTATAAAATTTTTCTGGGTTCTTCATCTTCTGTCAGTTCTGATAAACTGTGTAATGTTTTATGAGACTATATCTTTGTCTAAGTTTTTATGTATATTGACATAAACTAGCTTATTAATTTTACTTATTATCATTTTGGTCTCTACTACATATACAGTTACATTCTCTTTTTGTTAATAATATTATTTAATGTTTCTTTTTGTTTAAATCAGTATTGGCAGTGGTTTGTAAACTTTGCAAGTCTTTTCCAAAAACTAATTTTAACTTTGCTCAATCTATTGTTTTTAACTTTTATTTTATTGATTTCTTTCCTTATTTTTATCATATTTTTCTTTCACCTTTGCTTAGTTATTTTCTCTTATTCTGACTCTTTCACAAGGGCATTTAACTAGTTCATATCTTATGTTTCTGTTTCTTTTATCTCTTTCTTTTTCTAGTGTTCAAGCATTTTTTTTTTCGGAATTTTTAAAAAAAATTTCCTCTCCTCTTTTATAGCATTGTTTCTCTCTTTCAATTTATATGTTATGGACATGTCCATTAAAAATCACAAAAGAACCTATGTAAAATCTACTCTACTAGAAATAATAAGGAATGTTTTGCAAGGTGACTTAATATAAGATCAATATTTTAAAATTTTATTGTATTTTGATTTAACAGTAACAGTAAATTAAAAACATGACTTTACAAATTCCTTCTGAACTGAAGGAAGGGAAAGGTTTCTGAATACAGAAAACATTGTTGTTGCCCAGTCACTAAGTCACGTCCAACTCTCTGCAACCCCATGGACTGCAGCATGCCAGGCTTCCCTGTCCTTTACTATCTCCAGGAATTTGCTCAAATTCATGTCCATTGGGTTGGTGATGCTATCTAACCATCTCATTCTCTGCCATCTTCATCTTCGTTTGCCTTCAGTCTTTCCCAGCATCAGGGTCTTTTCCAGTGAGTCTGCTCTTCACCTCAGGCGACCAAAGTATTGGAGCTTCAGCTTCAGCATCAGTCCTTGCAGTGAATATTCAGGGCTAGTTTCCTTTAGTATTGACTGGTTTCATCTCCTTGCTTTCCAAAGGACTGTCAAAAGTCTTTTCCAGGACCACTGTGTGTGTGTGTGTGTATACATATATGTATATATGTACGGTATTTATATGTGTGTATACATATAAATATTGCACTTATATCTTGTGTTCATATATGGTTCTATATATATCTACATACATATGCTTCCAAGGTATTTTTTAATACACACACATGCATGCATATGCACATATAAGAGGTATGTAGGTAAAGGTAAAGCAGTGTAAACTGGATACTAGGATAAGAAGATCTAGGTGGTAATCCCAACCCTGTAACAATGGAGAAAACACTCCTCTCCTCTGGACCTCAGTGTAAAATAAGAGTGTTGGGCTAGATGAATTCTGAAGTTCTACCTGGCTTTCAGAAGTTTATGCTAAAATGTGGACATCATCAATTTTAAAGACAAGCTCTTGGGTCCTCCTTTTTCTTCATAATTTGTTTCATCAGTTCAGTTCAGTCGCTCAGTCATGTCCAACTCTTTGTAACCCCATGGACTGCAGCATTCCAGGCTTCCCTGTCCATCACCAACTCCCAGAGCCTACTCAAACTCATGTCCATTGAGTCAGTGATACCCTCCAACCATCTCATCCTCTGTCATCCCCTTCTCCTCCTGCCCTCAATCTTTCCTGGCATCAGGGTCTTTTCAAATGAGTCAGTTCTTCACATCAGGTGGCCAAAGTATCGGACTTTCAGCTTCAACATCATCCTTCCAAAGAACATCCAGGACTGATCTCCTTTAAGATGGACTGGTTGGATCTCTTTGCTGTCCAAGGGTCTCTCAAGAGTCTTCTCCAACACCACAGTTCAAAAGCATCAATTCTTTGGTGCTCAGCTTTCTTTATAGTCCAACTCTCACATCCATACATGACTACTGGGAAAATCATGGCTTTGACTAGACAGACCTTTGTTGGCAAAGTAATGTCTCTACTTTTTAACATGCTGTCTAGGTTGGTCATAATTTTTCTTCCAAGAAGCAAGTGTCCTTTAATTTAATGGCTACAGTAGGCATCTGCAGTGATTTTGGAGTGCAAGAAAATAAAGTCTCTCGCTGTTTCCATTGTTTCCCCATCTGTTTGCCATGAAGTGATGGGACCAGATGCCATGATCTTCATTTTCTGAATGTTGAGCTTTAAGCCAACTTTTTCACTCTCCTCTTCCACTTCATCAAGAAGCTCTTTAGTTCTTCTTTGCTTTCTGCCATAAGTGTGGTGTCACCTGCATATCTGAGGTTATTGATATTTCTCCCAGCAATCTTGATTCCAGCTTGTGCTTCATCCAGCCAGGCATTTCACATATACTCTGCATATAAGTTAAATAAGCAGGGTGACAAAATACAGCCTTGATGTACTCCTTTCCCAATTTGGAACCAGTTTATTGTTCCATGTCCAGTTCTAACTGTTGCTTCTTGACCTGCATACAGATTTCTCAGGAGGCAGGTCAGGTGGTCTGGTATTCCCATCTCTCGAAGAATTTTCCACAGTTTGTTGTGATCCACATAGTCAAAGGCTTTTCTATAGTCAATAAAGTAGCTGCTGCTGCTGCTGCTGCTAAGTCGCTTCAGTCGTGTCCGACTCTGTGCGACCCCATAGACAGCATCCCACCAGGCTCCCCCATCCCTGGAATTCTCCAGGCAAGAACACTGGAGTGGGTTGCCATTTCCTTCTCCAATGCATGAAAGTGAAAAGTGAAAGTGAAGTCGCTCAGTCATGTCTGACTCTTAGCGACCTCAAGGACTGCAGCCTACTACGCTCCTCAATCCATGGGATTTTTCAGGCAAGAGTACTGGAGTAGGGTGCCATTGCCTTCTCCGCACAATAAAGTAGAAGTAGATGTTTTTCTGGAACTCTCTTGCTCTTTTGATGATCTAACAGATGTTGGCAATTTGATCTCTGATTCCTCTGCCTTTTCTAAATCCAGCTTGAACATCTGGGAGTTCATGGGTCATGGACTGTTGAAGCCTAGCTTGAAGAATTTTGAATATTACTTTACTAGTGTGTGAGATGAGTGCAATTGTGTGGTAGTTTGAGCATTCTTTGGCATTGCCTTTCTTTGGGATTGGAATGAAAACGGACCTTTTCCAGTCCTGTGGCCACTGCTGAGTTTTCCAAATTCCTCCCAGTATTTGCCTCATAGAGGTAAACACCTCCTAATTCAGAATTTGATGTTACTAGGGCCTTGCAAGCAACTTACATTTTATTTTTTTTTCTTATTTAAATTATTCTTAGCTTATGAACACTTTTCTTTTTTTTAATTTAATTTTATTTTTTAACTTTACAATATTGTATTGGGTTTGCCATATATCAGCATGAATCTGCCACATGTATACCCGTGTTCCCTATCCTGAACCCTTACGTTTTAAATCTGACTCAACTTTTCGATGTAGGTTATGATTACAAAAAAGTTCCCAAGGAGGGGAAGAGATTAAATTATATCAAATGATGTCAGTAGTTAGATCGACTCACATAAAAACTGAAAATTAACCTTTGAGTGATTAGACCAGAAGGAGAGCATAGAATGATAAGTTGGTTGTCTAGTTAGAGAGGGCTTAGGAAAGAGTAGAAAGAGAGGAATTAGATACAGTAAGTATATATAAATCTTTCAAGGTTTTTATTGTAAATGGTATAAATAAATGGTGTCACTGGAGAAGTATTTTTTTTTAGATAGGAAAAATGACTACATGGTGTATGCTGAAGAAAATAATCTAGTAAAATTAGGAGAAAAACTGATACTGTAGGAAGTGTGTACAAGTAGAGGGGCTGGCCTTAGATAGGAACATGTGTTCATGCATGATAACTAGGAGGCAGGAGAATTTATGGGCAAATGGTATTAGATATGAATGGGACCTTGTGAAAATTCTCCTCTGCTTGCTTCCATTTTCTCAGGAAAATAGAGAGCAAGGTCATCAGCTGAGAGTAAGAACTGGTAAGAAGGTGTTGAAATTTTGGAGAGGATAAAGTGTGAGATAGTCTCACATAGGGGAGAGGGACAGCCAATAGGCTAGAGAAATTGAGCAGGATTGTCTACTTGACGTTAGGAATTATGAATTAAATGAGACCAGCGAATAGGGTTTTGTGTTCATCTACATCCATATGCAGCAGCACGAACGAAAAATAGCCAGTGAGTTGGACTTAACAAAGTTAACTCTTTGCCAGGTGGTACTGCAGAGAAAAGGGCAGTGGAGTTGAGAGCACTTGAAAGGAAGTGATTACAATGATGAGCCATGAAGACAAAGTTAGCTAAGAATGGAAATGTTGACATGAGGGATATAAGGAACCATTACAAAATTGTAGAATGGATGATAAATTCAAATCAAAAGATTGTTGAGCTGAAGTATTAGAAGGAATATAAATTCAAATCAAAAGATTGTTGAGCTGAAATATTAGAAGGAATAAGCTGGTAAAAGAGGAGATTGGGAAGTTTGAAATTGAGGTTCAGGAGAAGTTGCATTTGATGGCAGGGCGTGTGGGTGGAGGACCAGCCCTGTGGAAGACCACAGCCAGGGCATTCAAAGAATTATCTTCATGGACATTGAAATCTTCAAGATTTTTAACTAGAGTTACATCAGAGAATGTGATAGTATAATCTAAAATCATCAAGGAATTAGAGGAAATGACCAGGAGATCCATAGATGATTATAGCAAAGATGGGAAATAAATGGCAGTCAGAGGACATGAAATTCAATCCTGAGGCAACAAGGAGGGGAAGGGGGATTCCTACTCCACCTCCAGGACCAGCGGTACAAAGGGGATAGGGAAGAAAGTAGCCACCACTTGAGAGGGCTTCATGGGAAGCCATCTCCCCAGAGAAGAGTCAGATTTCAGTAAGAATTAGAAGATGAAGTGGGTGTTCAGAGAGGTTGAGGGTATATAGGTAATGTTTCTATTTGTTTACTTCAAGTTTCAAGAGCACAGGGGCAGGGGAGGGATAGGAGAGAGATTCTACGTGAAGTAAGACCCAAATGAAGATGAGGATCAGGGGATGATGAATCACCCCAGAGTTCTAAGTTTTTTGTGATTACTGATACATACACATGTATGAGGCTTTGTGAGATTAACCCTGAGATTTCCAGGAAAATGATAGTGGCAAGACTGCATATCAGAGGGCAGACTGGAGGAGAGGGAGATGTCCTTCCAGAAGTATGACAATATGGAAAACCCCCCCTCCTCTAATCCTTCCAGTAAGCTCAAGAGTGGGGCATCCTTATCTGAAGTATTTCACACTAAGCCTCCATTTCTCTCCTGCCAGTGGCGGTATGGAGGCCAGTGGAAGAATGATCTTACTATGAGCATTCAGAGCTCCTGAAGATGTAGAGATCAAAAGACAGATGTTCTCACCACTCATGATGGAAAAGTTCTTAAAATACCCTGCATACAGAGTAGAGGCAAATGAAAGGATTTAGTTTCTTTTTTTCTAAGTGTTCAGAGTAAAAAGACAGTTGACTTGACATGTGCCTGGTTTATCATTTGGAATGTAGCCTTAGGTTAGACCCCAAAACACAATGATGAAAACCAAGATAGAAATCTGTTTCCTTCTCCATCTCAGGCCAGAGGTAGGAAGATGACTCCTGTGGTGGTGTTCCGTAAAATCATCCAGGTACTCATGTTCCTTTCATGGGTTACTTCACCACCTTCTGGGGTGTGATTCTCATCCTTATAAACCAAGCTGACTCACCAGCACCTCATCTGTCTTCCAGCTCCCAGGAGGGGAGAAAGAGAAAATGGAGGACAAAGGTACCCATTTTATGGATACAATCTAGAACATACGTATATCATTTCATTCAGAGCCATTGGTCAGAATTTAGACATATGGCCATGCCTAGATGCAAGGGCACCTGCAAAATGTGGCCTGTAGCTGGGAGGCCAAAACCCCAATTAAACCTCAGAAGCTTCAATTATTAAAAGGAAAAATAGGATATTAGATATTGGGTGACAGTTAACTCTCTATGTTACTGATGTGACCACATAAGAAAAAGGAGTAACTTTAATAATCATATTTTGTAACTAGCACATCAGAACTTAGACATCTAAGGAGTACCAGGGGATTATATATTTTTGTCAGTAATGCTAAATTTGCTCAAAATACTATTCAGTTCAGTTCAGTTCAGTCGCTCAGTCGTGGACACTCTTTGCGACCCCATGAATCACAGCACGCCAGGCCTCCCTGTCCATCACCAACTCCCAGAGTTCACCCAGACTCACGTCCATTGAGTCAGTGATGCCATCCAGCCATCTCATCCTCTGTCGTCCCCTTCTCCAATACTATTAGAGAGATAAAAACTATGAACTATAAAATATGCAATTACAGAATTTTATAACGAGATGATTTTACTCATATAGCTTATTCCCTCATGAATTATTTATTTTGGTATCCCTAAACCTGTTAATATTTACACAAAATAAGTGTTTAATGAATGAGGACTCAATCAATCAATCTTGTATATTCATTTCAACTGACTGAGGAGGAAAATCCAACCCATTGTTCAGAATGTTGTTTATGTTCCCTTAAAGTGGATGTTTTCATCCACTAGAGGTGAATTTGGTTTTTGTAATCAGCCCATCATTATTAAGACACAAATCTGGTGGATCCAGGCAATAATACCATTTATGGTCAAAAGCAAAATATGACATGTAACTTTGAAATAATGAAGCTAATAATCTGATTCTGAAAGCAACTTCAAAAGAAAAATTCCCACAGAATAAATTTATATATGCCAAGAGGACTTGAATATATTGAAAAGAACAGTGCTTGAATACTTACATTGAGCATGTTAATTACTTTAAAATTTTTCAAATCATTGTGGAAATCTGGTAATAACAAATACCTTTTATCCTCAAATGGTAACAGACTCAGACTATATATCCTAGAAATTACTCTGCACCTGAGAGAGTCCTACCCTGAGGTTCTTAGACCCATAGTGATCCTGGAAGGAGGTAATAGGGAGGCTTGGGAGTCCCAACTAAAGGAAACCTCCATAATGAAACTGAAGGACATGGAGGAGACAACGTGGTTCCCAGTGATGCTGGTTGGGAGAGAGGCAAGATGACAACAGAAAATACAAAGACGCAAAAATCAATAAGTCTTCTGTAGATGGTGTGAACAGTCTGCAATTTCCCTTACACTGTGTGAGCCTTGGGGACTGGTTGGAGTCAGAGTCCAAACTCTTAGGGGAAGATAATTGTATCTCTGGAGTTTTCTTGCCCTCAAGGTTGACCCATTTACGGCTTGTTAGTCCTGCTTCCTTTATCTCTTTCCTTCAGGCCAACTAATCACCTAAAATGTCTTTCAGTCACCTGGAAATGGGAAGAAGAAGCTGGAGTTTCCTTTAATTTCCAAAAGTGATGCCAAGGAACAGCTGTTTTTCCTCATTGCCCTTCATAGACCCTACCAAATTGACCCTGGTGGGGAGGTCCTTAGAGAATGCATTACCTCCACTCCACCCAATGCCTGTTTGTATTTTATTTTTTAAAATGGCACTGAAACACTGTTAGTGATTGCCCGCCTTCACTGGATGGGAGTAATGTATTCCCCCAAATAGGAGGGCACATTTTTTTATTCCCCAATCCTGTTAAGTTCTATGTGTGCTTAGTCATTCCATCATATCCAACTCCTTGTGATCCCTTGGACTGCTGCCCACCAGGCTCTTTTGTCCCTGAGGATTCTCCAGGCAAGAATACTGGACTGGGTTGCCATATACTGGAGGGGTTCTTCCCAACCCAGGGATCAAACCCAGGTCTCCCACATTGTGGGCATATTCTTTACCATCTGAGCCACCAGGGAAGCCCATTAAGTTCTATGTGATTCATTTAACTGTAGAACATTCAAGACCATTTGTCAAAAAAATCTGACAGATGTAGCCATTGTGACTCACGCCACAGCACAAATCATCCCCATGTCATTTGTCATCATTTACTCTTGATTCCTTTAACTTTCAAAATGCAAATTTAGATTAGATTCCAGTTGCCTCTGGTACACCCAGTGCTATCCTCCAACCTCAGCCTACTATTCTCATTTTGCATATCAAACAAAGATACTTCGAATAGTCGAATTTTGGAGGGAACAAGTCAGAAAAGTCAGTGGCATTTCTTTCTAAAGACAGCTACAGTATTTGTGCTTATCTCCCTGTATCAGCTCCTTGAGAACTGAAATCACACCTTAATCCCTAGGCTGAGCACAGTCTCTGGAAAAATTTTAGGGATTTGCCAAATGTTCCTCCAGCACTTTTAGATAGGATCATAGCACCTCTTATTCCTGACCTCTATCTTAGAAAAAGGAAAAGGGTTCTAGCAAAAGCATCTGATGCAAGAGTTTGGTTTTGCAATTGATTAGCTATGAGAGCTTAACTAAGAGCCATTGTCTCTGGGTTTTAAATTTTGCTAATCTGGAAAAAAGATCTTAAATTAGATCAGAGGTTTACAAATCTTTTTTAGTCATAACAGAAACTTTTTGCAAGTAAAATATTACAGAAACTTAATACATAGGATAGATAACAAATGTAAATTTTTGTAATGTAAATGTAAAAATTACTAATGTAAATGTACAAAGTTTGCAATTTTCGAATGTAAAAGTGTTAATACAAGAAAAGCAGGTTTGATGGGCACAGATGGTGCTTGCCATGCTCTCTTAGGTCACTACAGTTGCAGCTGTATTTCAATGGAAACCCTACAAGGGCATTTCTCAACCCTACCTGGTCCTTAAAATCCTCCAGTTTGGTTGCCATATTTAACAAACAAAAATATGACACCCAGTTAAAGTATGATTTCAGTTAAACAATGAAATAATGTTTTAGTATTTACCTAGGTGTCCAATTTTACATGGTGTCCTGTGTTTTATCTGGCAACCCTGCATAAGGAACTTTTAACCAGCTAAATTCTAGACTAGTTAAGTCAGAATTTTGTGGGTTGTGTGTTCCCATTACAATTTTTTTAAGTTTCTCCAGAGATTCTGGGAGGAGATCCACTAATCTCTGCAAAGCACAGTGTGAAAACTGAAATGGATGATCTGTAAACTACTTCCACTTCTAAAACTATAATTCTAAGCATATCACAATTTATGATTTCAGAATTTCTAAGATAGTTCTTATCAGGAGAAAGACCATTTCTTATCACTTGGCCCCAGCAGGGAGATGGCTGGTATTACTAAATTAACTTTGGAGGAGCCATGCTCTCTCCTACACTTGGTGCACTTATAACTGAGATTTATCTATCTACCACGTCCTACAAAGAGAGATTGCTGAGTGGAGAAGTGGCCCAGCCGGCCACTTGATTGAGCAGGAATGCTCAGGTGCCCTTTCCAGCTCTGTGCTTCAGTGTCTTCCATATAATTGGAGTAATAACAGAAAGACAATAGTCACTATTTCTTGAACTTCTAAAATGTGTCACATAAGCCTTCTGTATAGATCATGGCTGATCTTCAGAGCAATTTTTCTCAAAATTATTTTTTTAGATTCATTTTATTGCAGAATAGTTGATTTACAATGTTGTGTTAATTTCTGCTGTATAGCAGAGTGAGTCAGCTATACATATATATTCTTTTTTGCATTTTTTCCATTATATTTTATCACAGGGTATTGAATATAGTTCCCTGTGCTATACAATAGGACCTTGTTGTCTATCCATTCTATATATAATAGTTTGCATCTGCTAATTCCAAAGTCCTAACCCATCCCTTGCTCCCTCTACTCTCCCCCTTGGCAACCACAAGTGTGTTCTCTCTGTCTGTGGGTCTGCTTCTGTTTCACAGATAAGCTCATTTGCATCATATTTTAGATCCTACATATAAGTGATACTGTATGGTATTTGTCTTCCTCTGACTTAATTCACTTAGTGTGATAATGTCTAGGTCCATTCATGTGCTGCATATGGCATTATTTCATTCTTTCTTGTGGCTTAGTAGTATTCCATTGTGTATGTGTGTGTGTATCCATATATATATGTATGAATATACACACTTATACCACATCTTCTTTATCCATTCATTTGTCATTGGACATCTAGGTTGGATCTGTGTCTTGCCTATGGTAAATAGTACCACTGTGTTCATAGGGGTGCATGTATCTTTTTGATTATAGTTTTAGTCAGTTCAGTCACTCAGCTGTGTCCTACTCTTTTCGACCCCATGGACTGCAGCATGCCAGGCTTCCCTGTTCATCACCAACTCCCAGAGCTTGCTCAAACTCATGTCCATCAAGTCAGTGATGCCATCCAACCATCTCATCCTCTGTCATCCCTTTCTCCTCTTGCCTTTAATCTTTCCCAGCATTAGGGCCTTTTCAAATGAATTGGCTCTTTGCATTAGGTGGCCAAAATATTGGAGCTTCAACTTCAATATCAGTCCTTCCAATGAATATTCAGGACTGATTTCCTTTAGGATGGACTGGTTGGCTCTCCTTGCAGTCCAAGGGACTCTCAAGAGTCTTCTCCAACACCAACAGTTCAAAAGCATCAATCCTTTGGCGCTCAGCCTTCTTCACAGTCCAACTCTCACATCCATACATGACCACTGGATAAACCATAGCTTTGACTAGACAGACCTTTGTCGGCAAAGTAATGTCTCTGCTTTTCAATATGCTGTCTAGGTTTGTCAGTTTTTCTTCCAAGGAGCAAGTGTCTTTTTATTTCATGCCTGCAGTCAACATCTGCAGTGATTTTTGGAGCCCAAGAAAATAAAATCTGTCACTGTTTCCATTGTTTCCCCATCTATTTGCCATGAAGTGATGGGACCAGACTAAATTATGGTTTAGTCTGGATCTTCGCCTAAGAGTAGGATTGCTGGATCATATAGTAGTTCTGTTTTTAGTTTTTTTGAGGAAATTCCAAACTGTTCTCTATAGAGACTATACTAATGTACATTCTCACCAACAACGTAGGAGGGTTCCCTTTTTTCCACATCCTCTCCAGCATTTGTTATTTATAGATTTTTTAAAACTTGTTTATTTTCTATTGGGGTCTACAAAAAAAAAAAAAAAAAAGTTTAGGGCAGAAAGGATACATGCATATGTTATTTATAGATTTTTTTTAGTGATAGCCATTCTGATTGGTATGGTGGTACCTCATTGTCTTTTTTATTTGCATTTCTCTAATAATTAGCAATGCTGAGCTTCTTTCCATGTGTCCGTTGGCCATCTGTATGTCGTCTTTTAGAGAAATGTCTATTTAGGTCTTCTGCCCATTTATCAATTGGGTTGTTTGTTTTTGTGTTGTGTTGTTGAGTTGTGGTTCTCAAAATTGAATGTGTATCAGAATCCCATGGAAGCTTGAAGACACACATTACTGTGCCCTACTCCCAAAGTTTTTGGTTCCTTGGGTCTGGAGTGGGGCCTGAAATTGTGCATTTCTAACTATTTCTCTCATTCCATAGTTCATCAGGCACTCTATCTATCAGATCTAGGCCCTTAAATCTATTTCTCACTTCCACTGTATAATCATAAGGGATTTGATTTAGGTCATACCTGAATGGTCTAGTGGTTTTCCCTACTTTCTTCAATTTAAGTCTGAACTTGGCAATAAGGAGTTCATGATCTGAGCCACAGTTGGCTCCTGGTCTTGTTTTTGCTGACTGTATAGAGCTTCTCCATCTTTGGGTGCAAAGAATATAATCAATCTGATTTCGGTGATGACCATCTGGTGATGTCCATGTGTAGAGTCTTCTGTTATGTTGTTGGAAGAGGGGATTTGTTATGACCAGTGTATTTTCTTGGCAAAACTCTATTCATCTTTGCCCTGCTTCATTCCATATTCCAAGGCCAAATTTACCTGTTACTCCAGGTGTTCCTTGACTTCCTACTTTTGCATTCCAGTCCCCTATAATGAAAAGGACATCTTTTTTGGGTGTTAGTTCTAAAAGGTCTTGTAGGTCTTCACAGAACCATTCAACTTCAGCTTCTTCAGCGTTACTGGTTGGGGCATAGACTTGGATTACTGTGATATGAATGGTTTGCCTTGGAAACGAACAGAGATCATTCTGTCGTTTTTGAGATTGCATCCAAGTACTGAATTTTGGACTCTTTTGTTGACCATGATGGCTACTCCATTTCTTCTAAGGGATTCCTACCCGCAGTAATAGATATAATGGTCATCTGAGTTAAATTCACCGATTCCAGCCCATTTGAGTTCGCTGATTCCTAGAATGTCGACATTCACTCTTGCCATCTCTTGTTTGACCACTTCCAATTTGCCTTGATTCATGGACCTGACATTCCAGGTTCCTATGCAATGTTGCTCTGTACAGCATCGGACCTTGCTTCTATCACCAGTCACAGCCAAAGCTGGGTATTGTTTTTGCTTTGGCTCCATCCCTTCATTCTTTCTGGAGTTAATTTCTCCACTGATCTCCAGTAGCATATTGGGCACCTACTGACCTGAGGAATTCCTCTTTCAGTATCCTACCATTTTGCCTTTTCATACTGTTCATGGGGTTCTCAAGGCAAGAATACTGAAGTGATTTGCCATTCCCTTCTCCAGTGGACCACATTCTGTCAGATCTCTCCACCATGACCCGCCCATCTTGGGTTGCCCCACGGGCACGGCTTAGTTTCATTGAGTTAGACTAGGCTGTGGTCCTAGTGTGATTAGATTGACTAGTTTTCTGTGATTATGGTTTCAGTGTGTCTGCCCTCTGATGCCCTCTTGCAACACCTACCGTCTTACGTGGGTTTCTCTTACCTTGGGCGTGGGGTATCTCTTCACGGCTGCTCCAGCAAAGCGCAGCCGCTGCTCCTTACCTTGGACGAGGGGTATCTCCTCACTGTGGCCCTTCCTGACCTTCAACGTGGGATAGCTCCTCTAGGCCCTCCTGGGCCCGCCAAGCCACTGCTCCTTGGACGTGGGGTTTGTCCGCCCGGCTGCAGCCCCTGGCCTCAGGCGTAGGGGCGTAGGATAGTTCCTCCCGGCCTCCGCCCCTGATCTCGGACGCAGGGTAACTCCTCTCGTGGCCTCCCCTGACCTCAGATGCGGGGTAACTCCTCTCGGCCACCCCTCCTGACCTTGGACGTGGGGTAGCTCCTCTCGGCCATTCCTGTGCCATTGCAGCCTGGCACTCTTGGCCGCTGCCCCTGACCTCAGACATGGGGTAACTCCTCTTGGCCTCCACCCTTCGGGCATGGGGTCCTCCTGGCTTCTGCCCCTGACTGAGTGCCTGATGAACTATGGAATGAGGTTCATGACATTGTACAGGAGACAGGGATCAAGACCATCCCTGTGGAAAAGAAATGCAAAAAAGCAAAATGGCTGTCTGCAGAGGCCTTACAAATAACTGTGAAAAGAAGAGAAGTGAAAATCAAAGGAGAAAAGGAAAGATATAAGCATCTGAATGCAGAGTTCCAAAGAATAGCAAGAAGAGATAAGAAAGCCTTCTTCAGCGATCAATGCAAAGAAATAGAGGAAAACAACAGAATGGGAAAGACTAGAGATCTCTTCAAGAAAATTAGAGATACCAAGGGAACATTTCATGCAAAGATGGGCACAATAAAGGACAGAAATGGTATGGACCTAAGAAAAGCAGAAGATATTAAGAAGAGATGGCAAGAATACACAGAAGAACTGTAAAAACAGATCTTCATGTCTCAGATAATCACGATGGTGTGATCACTGACCTAGAGCCAGACATCCTGGAATGTGAAGTCAAGTGGGCCTTAGAAAGCATCACTACGAACAAAGCTAGTGGAGGTGATGGAATTCCAGTTGAGCTATTTCAAATCCTGAAAGATGATGCTGTGAAAGTGCTACACTCAATATGCCAGCAAATTTGGAAAACTCAGCAGTGGCCACAGGACTAGAAAAGGTCAGTTTTCATTCCAATCCCAAAGAAAGGCAATGCCAAAGAATGCTCAAACTACTGCACAATTGCACTCATCTCACACGCTAGTAAAGAAATGCTCAAAATTCTCCAAGCCAGGCTTCAGCAATACGTGAACTGTGAACTTCCTGATGTTCAAGATGGACTTAGAAAAGGCAGAGGAACCAGAGATCAAATTGCCAATATCCATTGGATCATGGAAAAAGCAAGAGAGTTCCAGAAAAACATCTATTTCTGCATTGACTATGCCAAAGCCTTTGAGTGTGTGGATCACAATAAACTGTGGAAAATTCTGAAAGAGATGGGAATACCAGACCACCTGATCTGCCTCTTGAGAAATTTGTATGCAGGTCAGGAAGCAACAGTTAGAACTGGATATATAACAAAAGACTGGTTCCAAATAGGAAAAGGAGCACATCAAGGCTGTATATTGTCACCCTGCTTATTTAATTTCTATGCAGAGTACATCATGAGAAATGCTCGACTGGAAGAAACACAAGCTGGAATCAAGATTGCCAGGAGAAATATCAATAACCTCAGATATGCAGCTGACACCACCCTTATGGCAGAAAATGAAGAGGAACTAAAAAGCCTCTTGATGAAAGTGAAAGTGGAGAGTGAAAAAGTTGGCTTAAATCTCAACATTCAGAAAATGAAGATCATGGCATCTGGTCCCATCACTTCATGGAAATAGATGGGGAATCAGTGGAAACAGTGTCAGACTTTAGTTTTTGGGGCTCCAAAATCACTGCAGATGGTGATTGCAGCCATGAAATTAAAAGACGCTTACTCCTTGGAAGGAAAGTTATGACCAACCTAGACAGCATATTCAAAAGCAGAGACATTACTTTGCTGACAAAGGTCTGTCTAGTCAAGGCTATGGTTTTTCCTGTGGTCATGTGTGGATGTGAGAGTTGGACTGTGAAGAAGGCTGAGCACCGAAGAATTGATGCTTTTGAACTGTGGTGTTGGAGAAGACTATTGAGAGTCCCTTGGACTGCAAGGAGATCCAACCATTCTGAAGGAGATCAGCCCTGGGATTTCTTTGGAAGGAATGATGCTAAAGCTGAAACTCCAGTACTTTGGCCACCTCATGCAAAGAGTTGACTCATTGGAAAGGACTCTGATGCTGGGAGGGATTGAAGGCAGGAGGAGAAGGGGACGACAGAGGATGAGATGGCTGGATGGCATCACTGACTCGATGGACGTGAGTCTGGGTGAACTCTGGGAGTTGGTGATAGGCAGGAGGCCTGGTGTGCTGCGATTCATGGGGTCGCAAAGAGTCAGACACAACTGAGCGACTGAACTGAACTGAACTGAACTAGTTCTCTGGAGAAGGCACTGGCACCCCACTCCAGCACTCTTGCCTGGAAAATCCCATGGACAGAGGAGCCTGGTAGGCTGCAGTCCATGGGGTCGCTAAGAGTCAGACATGACTGAGCGACTTCACTTTCCCTTTTCACTTTCATGCATTGGAGCAGGAAATGGCAACCACTCCAGCGTTCTTGCCTGGAGAATCCCAGGGACTGTCGAGCCGGGTGGGCTGCTGTCTATGGGATCGCACAGAGTCAGACTTAGCAGCAGCAGCAGCAGCAACTAGTTCTCAGATGCTGCTGATCTTTCTCCTCTGGTGATCACCTGTTGAGAAACACAGTTTTCCAGATCCTCTGTTATTCCCTACTGTACATGTGATACAACTGAGCCTTAGACAATGACTAAGGCTTGTCCAAAGTCAATGACTTGTCCAGAGTCACGCAGTCCATATTCATACCCAGATCTGCCATGTGTATCTGCGTTTGTGCTCTAAAGAGTTATTTTAGAAATTAAAGCAGGTTGTGTAATTTTCAAGGGTGCTATTTTGATTTTTAAATTGATAAATATAAATTTCAGAAAAGACAAATAAAAAGACCAAACAAATGTGTCTTGTTTAAGCAGGAAAAAATGAGCAGATGTCTATTTTAATGAGATTCTGAAATATGTGAACTCCAGCATTTTGATACTACAGGATAATAGTTGGAACTATTTTGTCCTTTGGAATTGTACTGTCAGTTTTTAAAGACATGGTCTACCTAACCCCTTAGCATATTCTTAACCAGCGAAAGGCTTAGAAGCAAACAATGAGCTCTTGCAATGTTGGGTTTGAAATACAGTTTAATAAAAAGTCACAAAATGACAATTTACTCAGAAAGTTTGAAACCCCTGTTCATATTTTACACATTTTTAACAAACAGGCAGAAAACTAAACCACAGTGATTTTTTTTCACAGCTTTGATTAATCTGTTTTAAAGAAGGAAAAGTAAAAGTTTGATGGGAAGAAAAATGTATTTCCTAACAACTAATTTGAAAACCAAAAAGAGTCTCCCTTTTTCCTGTTGGCTTGGAAACAGCCATTTCTCTATATTTCTTGAATTATTTTTCTTTCCCAAAGGGTTTCAACTTATATTTAAATGAAAAGTCATTTCCCAGTTTTCTACAGTCTGGAAAATAGATCAACTATATCAAAATGAAAAATGTCACTGTATATATACTCTTAGCTTCCTCCAGGACATGAAAAAAAGATAGTACCAGAAGCTGACCTGTGGAAGCCTCTAGAAAGGTCAAAATTCTCAACAAAAAACAATAATGTCATTTTTCTTTCTACTTTTGCTAGTGTTCCCAATGTTACTTTCATTTATTGAGAAACCTACCAGTTTTCAGAGTAAGAAATATGATCT
The DNA here is from genome assembly GCF_027580195.1 of Bos mutus. NCBI lineage: Eukaryota > Metazoa > Chordata > Mammalia > Artiodactyla > Bovidae > Bos > Bos mutus. Next base: position 70,999,805 of record NC_091618.1, on the reverse strand, counting down.
AATATGACATCTCTCTCAGAGGATTCAGTATCTTAGTAACAAAGAATGACAGAAATGATGTGGACAGTTTATAAGTTACAATTCTGCTGTTTAAATGCACAAAATATCCAAAGTATAAAGTCAAGTGGCACTTGTCACAGTGCTTCATGCAAACAGATCTCCATGCATTCCGTCCTGACAGGCAAAACCCCCAAGACCAATTCCTCCAAGGTGATTGCTGTCTAAGAGACCATTGTTAGAAGCGTGGGGACATGAGACTGTTAGCCACCCTGGAGTCTATCTTATCTTGTCCCCTTTTAATTACTTTAGATTACTCTAACAATTTATATTAACAGATTGTTAATGTGATTATTTAAAAAGTTGCCAACTGTGAGTCCAGGAAAATTTCTCCTTAGTTTTGATTTTCTCACCTTCAAGTCTGAAAGCTTTTTAACTCTAAGTTTATTACCAGTAAATATAGATGATTAAACTTTCTTGCCAATAAAAAGACTAGGAATGCAGAATCAGATAACCCTTTCTGTCCCTACAATTCCTTAACTTTGCTGAATCTCAGTTTTCTCATCTCTGTAATGGATGCTGTGAAATCTGCCTCCATAAAGTCTTAAGAATTAAAGGAGATGATGTGTACACATCCTCTATCACAGTGACTTGAACACAGGAACTATTTGGTAAGTAGTAATATGATCGTGGCATCTGATCCCATCACTTCATGGTAAATAGATGGGGAAACAATGGAAATAATGAAAGACTTTATTTTCTTGGGCTCCAAACTCACTGCAGATGGTGACAGCAGCCATGAAATTAAGATGCTTGCTCCTTGGAAGAAAAACTTTGACAAATGTGGACAGCATATTAAAAAGCAGAGACATTATTTTACCAACAAAGGTCCATATAGTCAAAGCTATGGTTTTTCCAGTAGTCACACACAGATATGAGACTTGGACCAGAAAGAAAGCTGAGCACCGGAGAAGTCATGCTTTTGAACTGTGGTGTTGAAGACTCTTGAAAATTCCTTGGACTGCAAGGACATCAAACCAGTCAATCTTAAAGGAAATTAGTCCTGAATATTCATTGGAAGGACCAATGCTGAAGCTGAAGCTCTAATACTCTGGCCATCTGATGCGAAGAACTGACTCATTGGAAACGACCCTGATCTGGGAAAGATTAAAGGCAGGAGGAGAAGAGGGTGACAGAGGATGAGACGGTTGGATGGCATCACTGACTCGATGGACATGAGTTTGAGCAAGCTCCGGGAGTTGGTGATGGACAGGGAAGCCTGGCATGCTGCAGTCCATGGGGTTGCAGAGTCAGATATGACTGAACGACTGAACTGACTGAACTGAATATGATCACTATCTCTACATGGGCCAATTAGCTTTTAATAAAAATGATAATATTAACTGCTCACAAGAACTAGAACATTCCAGAGTTGGAAAGCTTTTTGTAGATATAAGCTCCTGGTCTATAGAGGACTAGACTCTATAGAATGGATCAACCAACAGAAATCTATACTAATTATTGAAAAGTAGAAGCCATGAACCTGTCCTTCTGTGGCATCATTATGGCCTCATTTTTACGTACAAACACAGTGTATTTGATTTTCTCATACTATGTCCATGTAAATAAATATTTACTACTTTAAAATAAATGTATGTACCATCATATTTGTTGCAAACTAAATTTTCCTCAGCATTGAATTTTTGAAACAGACTAGGATTTATTATCATTGGTTTGGCCAGAATATTCACATGAAAGTTAGTTGCTAGTATAGGTAGTATTTGGAAAAACATTTAATCATCACTAGAAAAAGAAAATTCTGGGACTTCCCTGGCAGTCCAATGGTTAAGACTTTGCCTTCCAGTGCAAGAGATGTGGGTTCAATCCCTGTTCGGGAAGCTAAGAGTCCACATGCCTTGCAGACAAAAAAAAAAAAAAAAACATAAAACAGAAACAATATTGTATAACAAATTCAATGAAGACTTTTAGAATTGTCCATATTGAAAATTTTTTTTAATTTTTAAAAAAGAAAAATAAATTCAGCAAAACTTGGAAGAAGGGTATACATCTCTGAAATGAGATATTTTGAAGATTTTTAGAGTTAGAAAATAATGGATTATCAGAGAAGTAAAATTGTATGGTGTGTAAAAAGTTAAAAGAGTCAAGGGGGAGAAAGGCAAATATGTGTGGTGTGGACAAGCTGGATGTAACAGGAGCAACTGAGTATCTTTGTGTGTGTTGTATGTGCTCAGTAGCTAAGTTGTGTCCAACTCTTTGCAGCCCCATGGACTGCAGCATGCCAGGCTTCCCTCTCGTTCACTATCTCCCGGAGTTTGCTCAAACTCATGTCCACTGAGTCTGTGATACTTTCTAAATATCTCACCCTCTGTCGCCCGTTTCTCCTTTTGCCTTCAATCTTTTCCAGCATTGAAGTCTTTTCCAATGAGTGAGCTACAAGTATCCTTGTATCCTGTTTCAAATGAAGGCACAACTTTTTATCATTAGGCCCCCACTTTTCTACAGCAGCCCTTTTTTGGATTCATTCCCACTTTATGCACCAAAGATCATGTAAGGAAACTGATAGAGTGAATACTGGCTCATTTATTCTGGTGGTGGTTTAGTCACTAAATCGTGTCTGACCCTTGCAATCCCATGGACTGTAGCCTGCCAGGATCCTCTATCCATGGGATTCTCCATGCAAGAATACTGGAGTGGGTTGCCATTTCCTTCTCCAGGGGATCTTCCTGACCCAGGAATCGAACCCAGGTCTCCTGCATTGCAGACAGATGATTTACCAACTGATCTATGAGGGAAGCCAAAAGAGGTAATTCCATTGAGAACTAGTCATGAGCTATCATTTGTTTAGGGATATGGGGCACAAGGTGGGAACCATGGTCAGGAATCAAGCAAAGAAGTTCCAGGATCAGAAGATTGCTTCTCCCATAAAGGAAAGACAAGTTCTAACATTTCCAGCTCCCGCACTGATTTTCCCAACACTGAATTAGGTGTCACTCTTGATAGATCTTCTAGGGCAGAGATGCTGCTATTAATTCTGAAGCTTTTTGCTCTGTACCAAGAAAATAACATTTGTTTTTCCATTTGGATAAGAGATTTCTTTCTTCATCATAAGCATAGATGTGGCCTACATGGGTCCACAACTTTATTGAGGCTGGGGGATGGCGCCTGAGTTTATCCTGGCCACATTGGAGGATGGGGGATGGCACATGAGTTCATCTTGGACCCATACATTTTTGAGCCAACCTAACTTTCATGACACCACAGGGACTCTGTAAAGAGCAAATTCATATTTCTCTTGCTTTTAAGAAAAGCTTTCAAACAAGGAGTTGGTCAGACTCTTTTCGTTATGCCAGATGGCCCCCCAGTTGGCCTGTGCTTAACTTAGTCTATAACTCACTTACTTGGTTATCATCTCTAAGGGAGTAGAGGAAGTTAAGCCATTCACATTCACAGCCTACCAGGTGTATTCCCCCCAGCATACTGTGAGCAGAAATTCTAGCTGGGAATAGAATCCTGGGCCTATATCCAGCATTTTCAAATTTTAAGAGGAAATTGAATTTGAACTTATTTTTAAAGAAAGAAAAACCTTGGGACTAAAACTTAAGTTTTAGTTAAAACTTTATTTGGGCCAAGAACATGTTTGTAAGGAAATGTTGATTACCATTTTCCACCACTCTTTGGATTCAGCTATGCTAGGGTTGGGGGTTGGGGGGGGGCGCGGCGAGACAGTATAACTAACATGTTAGCATAGCCAGCGAGCTAATGCATGCATAAAAGAAATGTGGCGTGAAATGTTCCATTCCATCATTGCTTGGTACTCTAAATATAACTTCATTTCCTTTCTGATGATATTTCCTTTCAAATAAAGTATTTTTTAATATTTTACAGAATTAATGTATTCATAATATATTCATAGTTTCATAATTTCACATAGCACAGAGTTAAACAAAGCTGTTTTATCTTCAGCATTCATTTTTAAGTCCAATAAAGGTAAAAAGGGTAAAAATAAGCTTTCCTTTTTTTCTTCTCATCAGTTCAAAAAAACTCATAAGCATATATTTGTAAAACCTGGAATTTTAGGAGTACCTTAAAGTGGCTCCTGTTAATAATGAGTACTCTAGCAAGTCTCCTAGGGTTACCATAATGTAATGAAGAACCATAAATTGGGGAGCTTAAAGCAACAGTTCTGGAGGCCCAATGTTTGAAATGAGGTGTCAGCAGCTCCCCTGGAATCTGGTGGCTACTGACAGTGCTTTGCAGAATTTGTCTGTTGCTTTGCAGCCATACAACCCCAAATCTCTGTCTCCATCCTCACATGGCATTCTCCTCTCCATGTGTCTCCCTCCACATCTCCTTCTTCTGTGCTTGACTATCTCTCTACCTCTTCTCCTCTTCCTTTTTTTTTTAAAATAGATTTCTGTTCTTTTATGTTTAATTATTTTTGGCTACACTGTGCCATTGCTTTGCATGGGCTCTCCCTAGTTGCAATGAGCAGGGGCTACTCTCTGTTTGCAGTGTATGGGCTTCTCTTTTCTATGGTTCTCTTGTTGCAGAGCACAGGCTCTAGGGATCATGGGCTCAGTAGTTGTGGCACATGGGCCTAGTTGCCCTTAGTGTTCCCTGCCTTGGCAGGCAGATTCCTAACCACTGGACCACCAGGGAGTCCTCTCCTCTTCTTACAAAAACACCAGTCATATTGGATTAAGGACCAATCCTATACCAGTGTAACCCATCCTCACTTGTGCCTTAATTATATCTGCAAAGACCTTATAAAGTCACATTCACAGGAATCAAGGGCTAGGACCTCAATGTAGCTTTTCAGGGAACATAATTTGACCTGTAAGTGTACCCAAAGCCAAAAAAACTGAAGATGATGTGATAGAGGAATTAATCAGACGTTTGACTTCAGTAGGAAGAAATCAGCTCTGATTACTGTTGTAGTTATTGCTAAGTCATGTCCGACTCTTTGTGACTCCATGAATTGCAGCATGCCAGGCTTCCCTCTCCTTCACTAACCCCCTGAGTTTGCTCAAACTCATATCCATTGAGTCAGTGATGCCATACAATATCTCATACTCTATTGTTCTCTTCTCCTCTTGCCTGCAGTCTTTCCCAGCATCAGTGTCTTTTCCAGACAGTTTGCTCTTTGCATCAGGTGGCCAAATTATCAGACTTTGAGTTCTTCGGATTTATCAGTATCTGTCCCTTAAACAAGCTGGTAAAGAATCTGCCTGCAATGCAGGAGACCTGGGTTAGATCCCTGGGCTGGGAAAATGCCCTGGAGAAGGAAAGGCTACCTACCCTAGTATTCCGGCCTGGAGAATTCCATGAACTGTATAGTCCATGGGGTCGCAAAGAGTTGGACACAACTGAGCAACTTTCACTTGAAACAAGTGGTCATTTCTAACTATAATTCCTGGCCAGAAGAAGCAGCAGGCCAATAACTCTAGTCATCTCAGGTGTATATTTATTCCTACTTTAAATAATTAAAATAAGCATACCAATGTGAAAAGAAGGGAAGCGAAAAGCAAAGGAGAAAAGGAAAGATATAAGCATCTGAATGCAGAGTTCCAAAGAATAGCAAGGAGAGATAAGAAAGCCTTCCTCAGCCATCAATGCAAAGAAATAGAGGAAAACAATAGAATGGGAAAGACTAGAGATCTCTTCAAGAAAATTAGAGATACCAAGGGAACATTTCATGCAAAGATGGGCTCAATAAAGGACAGAAATGGTATGGATCTAACAGAAGCATAAGATATTAAGAAGAGGTGGCAAGAATACACAGAAGAACTGTAAAAAAAAGATGTTCACAACCCAGATAACCACGATGGTGTGATCACTGACCTAGAACCAGACATCCTGGAATGTGAAGTCAAGTGGGCCTTAGAAAGCATCACTACGAACAAAGCTAGTGGAGGTGATGGAATTCCAGTTGAGCTCTTTCAAATTCTGAAAGATGATGCTGTGAAAGTGCTGCACTCAATATGCCAGCAAATTTGGAAAACTCAGCAGTGGCCACAGGACTGGAAAAGGTCAGTTTTCCTTCCAATCCCAAAGAAAGGCAATGCCAAAGAATGCTCAAACTACCGCACAATTGCACTCATCTCACACGCTAGTAAAGTAATGCTTAAAATTCTCCAAGCCAGGCTTCAGCAATACGTGAACCGTGAACTTCCAGATGTTCAAGCTGGTTTTAGAAAAGGCAGAAGAACCATAGATCATATTGCCAACATCCACTGGATCATGGAAAGAGGAGAGTTCCAGAAAAACATCTATTTCTGCTTTATTGACTATGCCAAAGCCTTTGACTGTGTGGATCACAATAAACTGTGGAAAATTCTGAAAGAAATGGGAATACCAGACCACCTGACCGGCCTCTTAAGAAACCTGTATGCAGGTCAGGAAGCAACAGTTAGAACTGGACATGGAACAACAGACTGGTTCCAAATAGTAAAAGGAGTATGTCAAGGCTGTATATTGTCACCCTGCTTATTTAACTTCTATGCACAGTACATCATGAGAGACACTGGGCTGGACGAGGCACAAGCTGGAATCAAGATTGCCAGGAGAAATATCAAAAACCTCATATATGCAGATGACATCACCCTATGGCAGAAAGTGAGGAATAACTATAGAGCCTCTTGATGAAAGTGAAAGAGGAGAGTGAAAAAGTTGGCTTAAAGCTCAACATTCAGAAAGCTAAGATCATGCATCCGGTCCTATCACTTCATCGCAAATAGATGGGGAAACAGTGGCTGACTTTATTTTTCTGGGCTCCAAAATCACTGCAGATGGTGATTGCAGCCATGAAATTAAAAGACACTTGCTCCTTGGAAGGAAAGTTGTGACCAACCTAGACAGCATAGTAAAAGACAGAGACATTACTTTGCCAACAAAGGTCCATCTAGTCAAGGCTATGGTTTTTCCAGTGGTCATGTATGGATGTGAGAGTTGGACTATAAAGAAGGCTAGCACTGAAGAATTGATGCTTTTGAACTGTGGTGTTGGAGAAGACTCTTGAGAGTCCCTTGGACTGCAAGGAGATCCAACCAGTCCATCCTAAAGGAAATCAGTCCTGGGTGTTCATTGGAAGGACTGATGTTGAAGCTGAAACTCCAATACTTTGGCCACCTCATGTGAAGAGCTGACTCATTGGAAAAGACCCTGATGCTGGGAAAGATTGAGGGCAGGAGAAGGGGACTACAGAGGATGAGATGGTTGGATGGCATCACCGACTCGATGGACATGGGTTTGTTTGGGTGAACTCCGGGAGTTGGTGATGGACAGGGAGGCCTGGCGTGCTGTGGTTCATGGGGTCGCAAAGAGTCGGACACAACTGAGTGACTGAACTGAACTGAACTTCATTCACAAAGTATCTGGTTCTCTTTGATACATGGAAATTTAAAAGTATTTCCAGCATCACTTGCAAAGTGTGCTAAATATAGGTACTGAGGAACAGTGCTTGAAAAGGAGGGATGGCAGTGATGTAAAAATGGAAGAAATGTTAATTCTTGGGGACTTTCTCTCTAATCATTGTTCACTCATTAACTTCATTTGTGTCATAATTCCCAAGCAATACCCTGGTTTACAGTGGGTTTCCATTTTGAAGATGTATGTTGATTTAATTAGGAAAGTGTTGATCTGCTTTCCTAATGTTTTCTAATATGTTATTCTAATCATATAAGTATTTATTTGTGCCAGTTGTTTTTCACAGTGCTATTCCTATTGTTTCAAGAATGTTTGTAGAGTTTATGCTACTTGATAGGCAACGTTCTAGGTATTACAGACAAAGCAAGTTAAAAAAAAAAAGTCCCTACCTTTGTGGGTAGGGATTATGTTTTAGATGAGAAGACAGATAATAAACAAAGCATAATGTCAAGTAGTGATATGTTATTTTAAAAAATAGTCAGGATGAGTGGGTAGTACTTCAAAGAGAGTGATCTCTGAAGAGGGGACGTTTGAAGGGTTTTAAATGAAGTGAAACTTTGAAATGTGACTCTTTGGAAGAGGAGGATGTTGTCAGAGAGTGTAGGAAAGTACAAAAGCCTGAAGTAGGGGCATGTGATATGTTCCCGAACAATTACAGCTGAAATAGAGAGATAGAGAGGAAGGGAATTAAGAGAAGTCAGGAGCCAGTTACATAGGACCCTGTAGGCTGTGGCAATAACTTTAGGTTTCTGAAGTTCTCAGCAAAGGGAAACCACTGGAGGATTTTGAACAGGAACGTGTTGTGACTTGATTGAGTTTTTAAAGAATGCTGTGGCTGCTGGATGGAGAATGGACTGTTAAGAGATCAGAGTGGAAGTGCCAAGACCACTTAGGAAACCATTGCAGTCATCCAAGCAAGAGACGGTGTAACTTGGCCTGATCATTGTAGCAGAAAAGAAATGGTGGAGAATGAATGAGTTTGTGTGTACTTAGTCACTCTGTCTTATCCAACTCTGCAGCCCCATGGACTGTAACCTGCCAGGCTTCTCTGTCCATAGAATTTCACTGGAGCAGGTTGCCATTTCCTACTCCAAGGTGTCATCCCGATCCAAGGATTGAACCCATGTCTCTTGCATCTCCTGCACTGGCAGGCAGATTCTTTACCACTAGCACCACCTGGGAAGCTGAATGGGTTTGTGTGTGTGTTCGTTGCTCAGTTGTGTCCAACTCTTTGCAAGCCCATGGACTATAGCCTAGTAGGCTCCTCTGGCCATGGAATTCACCAGGCAATAATACTGGAGTGGGTCGCCATACCCTTCTTCGGGGGAATGGGCTTAGGATATGTTTTAAAAGTAGAGCAAACTGGGAGTTCTCTGGTACCAAGTGGTTAGGATTCTGGGCTTTCACTGCCATAGCCTGGTTCAGTCCCTGGTCAGAGATACTGAGATCCTACCAGCTGTATGGTGGGGCCAGAATAAGAAGGAAAAAATACATAGAGCAAATAGAGTTTGATGATTGTATTGATCAGGGTCTAGCAAGGAACAGGACTTCCCTGGTAGCTCAGCTGGTAAAGAATCTGCCTGCATTGTAGGAAACCCAGTTCAATTCCTGGGTTGGGAAGATCCACTGGAGAAAGGATAGGATACCTAGTCCAGTATTCTTGGACTACCCTAGTGGCTCAGCTGGTAAAGAATCTGCCTGCAATGTGGGAGACCTAGGTTCAATTCCTAGGTTGGGAAGATCCCCTGGAGAAGGGAAAGGCTACCAACTCTAGTATTCTGGCCTAAAGAATTCCATGGACTGTATAGTCCATGAGGTTGCACATGACTGAGTGATTTTCATTTCACTTTAGCATGGAACAGGAACCATTCTATGTCTTTCTGTAGAAAGAATTTGTTGTTGTTGTTCTTCAGTCACTCAGTTGTGTCTAACTCTTGGTGACCCCATGGACTACAAAACACCAGGCATTCCTGTCCTTCACCATCTTCCAGAGATTGTTCAAACTCATGTCCAGTGATGCCATGCACCATCTCATCCTCTGTCATCCCCTTTTCCTCTTGACTTCAGTCTTTCCCAGCATCAGGGTCTTTTCTAATGAATCGAATCTAAGCATCAGGTGGTCAAAAGTATTGGGGTTTCAGCTTCAGCATCAGTCCTTCTAATGAATATTCAGGACTTATTTCCTTTAGGATTGACTGATTTGATCTCCTTGCAGTCCAAGAGACTCTCAAAAGTCTTCTCCAACACCACAGTTCAAAAGCATCAATTCTTCAGTGCTCAGCCTTCTTTATGGTCCATCTCTCATGTCCATACATAACTACTGGAAAAACCATAGCTTTCACTAGATGAATCTTTGTTGACAAAGTAATGTCTCTGTTTTTTTAGTATGCTGTCTAGGTTTGTCATAGCTTTTCTTCCAAGGAGCAAGCATCTTTTAATTTCATGGCTGTAGTTACCATCTGCAGTGATTTTGGAGCCCAAGAAAATAAAATCTGTCACTATTTCCATTGTTTCCCCATCTATTTGCCATGAAGTGATGGGACCGGATGCCATGATTTTAGTTTTCTGAATGTTCAGTTTTAAGGCCAGCTTTTTCACTCTCCTCTTTCACCTTCATCAAGAAGCTTTTTAGTTCTTTTTTGCTTTCTACCATAAGGGTAGTGGCATCTGCATATCTGAGGTTGTTGATATTTCTCCCAGAAATCCTGATTCCAGCTTGTGCTTCATCCAGCTTGGCATTCTGCATGATGTACTTTGCATATAAGTTAAATAAGCAAGATAACAATATACAGCCGTGTCATACTCCTTTCCCAATTTGGAACCAGTCTGTTGTTCCATGTCCAGTTCTAACTGTTACTACTTGACCTGCATACAGGATTCTCAGGAGGCAGGTAAGGTGGTCTGGTATTCCCATCTCTTTCAGAATTGTCCAGTTTGTTGTGATCCACACAGTCAAAGGCTTTAGCATGGTCAATGAAGCAGAAATTTTTCTGGAATTCTCTTGCTTTTTGTATGATCCAACAGTTTTGGCAATGTGATCTCTGGTTCCTCTGACTTTTCTAAATCCAGCTTGAACATCTGGAAGTTCTCAGTTCATTTACTGTTGAAGCCTAGCTTGGAGGATTTTGAGCATTACTTTGCTAGCATGTGAAATGAGGACAATTGTGTGGTAGTTTGAACATTCTTTGACATTGCCCTTCTTTGGGATTGGAATGAAAACTGACCTTTTCCAGTTCTTTGGCCACTGCTGAGTTTTCCAAATTTGCTGGCATATTGAGTGCAGCAATTTCACAGCATCATCTCTTTGGATTTGAAGTCAGTTAGCTGGAATTCCGTCACCTCCACTAGCTTTGTTCATAGTGATGCTTCCTAAGGCCCACTTGACTTCACACTCCAGGATGTCTGGCTCTAGGTCAGTGATCACACCAACATGGTTATCTGGGTCATTAAGATCTTTTTTGTACAGCTCTTCTGTGTATTCTTGTCACCTCTTCTTAATATCTTCCACTTCTGTTAGGTCCATACCATTTCTGTCCTTTATTGTGCCCATCTTTGCATGAAATGTTCCTCGGTATCTCTGATTTTCTTAAATAGGTCTCTAGTCTTTCCCATTCTATTGTTTTCCTCTATTTCTTTGCATTGTTCCCTTAAGAAGGCTTTCTTATCTCTCATTGCCATTCTTTGGAATTCTGCATTCAGATTGGTTTATCTTTTCTCCTTTGCCTTTTGCTTCTCTTCTTTTCTCAGCTATTTGTAAGGCCTCCTCAGACAACCATTTTGTCTTTTTGCATTTATTCTTCTTGGGGATGGTTTTGATCACCTTCTCCTGTACAGTGTTATGAACCTCTGTCCATAGTTCATCAGGCACTCTGTCTATCAGATCTAATCCCTTGAATGTATTTCTCACTTCCACTGTGTAATCATAAGGAATTTGATTTAGGTCATACCTGAATGGCCTAGTGGTTTTCCCTACTTTTTCAATTTAAGTCTGAATTTGGCAATACCGAGTTCATGATATGAGCCACAGTCAGCTCCTGGTCTTGTTTTTGCTGACTGTATAGGGCTTCTCCATCTTCAGCTGCAAAGAATATAGTCAGTCTGATTTCAGTATTGACCATCTGGTGATGTCCATGTAAAGAGTCTTCTCTTGTGTGGTTGGAAGACGGTGTTTGCTATGACAGTGTGTTCTCTTGGCAAAACTCTGTTAGCCTTTGCCCTGCTTTCATTTTGTATTCCAAGAGCAAACTTTACTTTTACTCTGTATCTCTTGACTTCCTCTTTTTGCATTCCAGTCCCCTATAATGAATATCTTTTTTTGGTGTTAGTTCTAGAAGATCTTGTAGGTCTTCATAGAACTATTCAACTTCAGCTTCTTCAGCATTAGTGGTTGGGGCATAGATGTGGATTACTGTGATATTGAATGATTTGCCTTGGAAATGAACAGAGATCATTCTGTTGTTTTTTTAATTGTACCCAAGTACTGCATTTTGGACTCTTTTTTTGACTCTGAGGGCTACTTCATTTCTTGTAAGGAATTCTTTCCCACAGTAGTAGATACAATGGTCATCTGAATTAAATTCACCCTTTCTGGTCCATTTTTAGTTCACTGATTCCTAAAATGTTGATGCTCACTCTTGCCATCTGCTGTTTGACCACTTCCAATTGACCTTGATTCATGGACCTAACATTCCAGGTTCCTATGCAACACTGTTCTTTACAGCATCGAACTTTACTTCCACCACCAGACACATCCACAACTGGGTGTTGTTTCTGCTTTGGCTCAGCCTCTTCATTCCTTCTGGAGCTATTTCTCTGCTCTTTTCCAGCAGCATATTGGGCTGGGGAGTTCAGTAACATACTGTCAGAACTGTCCACCATGACGCATCCATCTTGGGTGGCCCTACATGGCATGGCTCATAGTTTCATTGAGTTAGACAAGGCTGTAATCCATGTTCAGTTTGGTTAGGTTTCCGAGATTGTGGTTTTAATTCTGTCTGCCCTCTGGATGAGGATAAGAGGTTTGTGGAAGCTTCCTGATGGAAAGGACTGGCTGTGGGGAATACTGATTCTCACTCTGGTGGGTAGGGGTAAGAAGGCTTAGCCTTACTCATGCTCAGTATATCTTTAATCCAACTTTCTGTTGATGGTGGGGCTGTGTTCCCTCCCTGTAGTTTGGCCTGAGGCCAAGTTATGGTAGGGGTAATGGTAGTAATGGCGACCTTCTTCAAAAGGACTTATGCCAGCTCGTAGCGCTTCCCAGGACTGTTGTAGTCAGTGCCCCTGGACCCACGGCAGGCCACTGTTGATCCACATCTCACCTGGATACTCCAGACAATCACAGACTCACAGGCAAGTCTGGCTTAGTCTCTTGTGAGGTCTCTGCTCCTTTCTCCTTTGTCCTGGTGCATATAACATTTTGTTGTGTCCTCCAAGAGAAAGAATTAACCACTCAGATAATGGAGTAGCTGAGAAGCTAAAAGGAGACAATTGGGCAATCCAGAGATTTAGCAGAAGTAAGAAGTCTCAATCATTCCCTAGAGATGGAGGATGGCAGAAACTGATATTAAAGTACAGAAGCTGGACTAACCAATGCTAGCTACAGCATTGAGTAAGAGGTGTTATCTGGCAGGAGATAGATAGAGCCATGGAGGAGAAGCATTTCCTGCCAGGAACACCACAGGACACGGAGAAGGGAAGAAATGCCTTGCTTTCTCCTCTCCTCCTTCCATCCAGGATTGCCCTGCATTGGCTGAACCTGCCCAGAAGCCAGAGAAACAGGGAGCCTGGGAAATGTAATTCCCTGTGATGCAAAGCAGGGGAAAGGAGAAGAATGCATCTGAGAACAAGCGCAGTTTACCACAAGGCTGGTTGACACAGGCTATGAGAAAAAGAGAGAAAGAGAGGGGTAAGATAACTTCAACTTCCCACATACTTAGACATCAATATACTTATCTCATAGTATGCAAATTTACTCAAGGATATACCTATTCCATCAACATATAGATACTGTGTATATGTATTTCACACAGACACTAAGCAGGGATGCCAAATAGCCTTCATCTCAAATGCTAAGGACATTCAGTAAACAGAGGTTGCTTGAATCACTGTATTAAGAATTCTGAGGCTGTATCCATGTTCAATGGGAGGTGATTGGTAAGCAGCGCCTGCTCTGGCCATGGGAGGAGGCAGTTGCCTTGTGAGTGCCCGGATTAGCCATGTCTGCATCATAGCTGTGAACTCTGTACAGCGGGAGCAGTAGGAGCCACTTCCTCACCTTTAGTGCTTCAAAGAGGGATTTCTGTTGTTTTCTTAAAGATAGTAGTCATATCTATCATGAATCTCCTGTGGAAGGAAATAGCCATGATTAAACTGAAGTTCATGGAAAAAGGATATTCTCACCACCCCCTACCTCTCCTAGGAGTTTAAAAAGAACATCTCCCTGGGTCAGCTCAGCCCAGTGGATTATCCATTATCCTAGTGAGTACACATGGTGACTCACACCAGCCCTGTTCCCTTTGACCCTTTCATCTCTCTGTCGATGAATCCAGGCAGTTCATATCTTGGGGCCAGATCTTTGAGCTGATGATCTATTATGAGGTTAATCTAGAGTGAACTGTGGTGTTTCTCAGACGTGGCATGGCGTCACCCTCTGACTACAACCCTGGGCCTTTCCAGTGAGTTCCATGCATGCTTTGGAGCCTACCCCAGTTGGTGCCCAGCCCCTTGGCAGCCTAGGCTAATGTAGACATCTGGGGTGGTCTATACCTCGGCAAGCCTTCCATGGTGGATGAGAAAGTTGGCCAGTTGGGCTTACGCTGTCAGGGATCTCTTTGGAAAGTTGTTTTTGAAATGAATTCAAGTGTTCCACCACCCAAGAGCCAGGCCTGGGGTTTTCCTGTACACACCTCCTCCCAAGGAGATTGTAGTCCCATCAGACATGCTCACCAGCAGGCTCAGCACCATGGTCTTCACCTCCCTGCTCATCTTCCTGTGCCTTGTCCATGTTGTGAGACTTGCTTGATCTCCCCAAAATGAGAATTGGGGGATTATCTATAAGACTCTATTGATGCTTCCAGTGAATATAAAGTCTTGCCTTAACTAATTCACATAGCAATTTATATGATTATTACCTCAAAATAAAAATCTTTTAATTTTTTTTGTTTTTTATCTCCAGTGGGATAACAAGTTATTATTCAAATGGGGCTCTCTTCCTGCTGTTTTCAATATGATTTTTAATAAATATGTAAATTTTAAAATTAATTTATAGCATACATTGGGAGGCATGATTTTTGAAATGACAAAAATTTGATGGATTGTAAAATTATCCCCCTTAAAACCATCAGTCACAGTGAACAGAATGTACCAACCTCTGATAATTTTATAGCTTTTTCTTCATCTTATCTTCTGTTAGGGACTCACTTCAAATTGATTATAAAATAGTCTATTTTTAGGCTATAATTCATTTGCAGATTAATTAGACTTTCAGTTAATATCCCATCATCATATGGGCTGGGAGCCAATGGTGTTGTGTAGTTGTTCAGAGTTGCAGGAGAGAAACCTGATTGCTATTCCCAGGTGACTGAAGCTACCAGCACTAATCACTAATCACATTCAGACCACATAAAGTGTAACATCCTTCCCCTGGTTTCTTTTCTAGCTGGCTCACAGCGAGAGATCTTTATTGGCCCTGACGAAGAGACTAAAATGCACTTAAACACTTTTGTGAGGGGTGATTCTTTTTTTTCCCCTTTGCTTACAATGGCATTTTTGTAGCCTTCTGAAAGATCAGGAGAATGTGTGTGTGTACATGTCCATGCTTAGCCAGTCTGAACTTAAACATCTCTTTCTAGTCATTTTCCAATAAGGAGCAGCCTTTGGATTAGTTTCATGAGTTTCAATAAACCTTTTGATATGACCCAGCAGGCATATTTAAGGGACATTGTGCCAAAAAATTCTTAAACACCAATTTAAGGAAAAGTATATTTTTGAGTCATTTTAGAGAACTGCTGATATATGTGGCAGAGAAACCACTGCACTCTAGCCAACCAAGAGAAACTCCAGCCCACTCACATCTAACTGTAACTCTAGGCTTTTACACAGTTGAAGGATGATTATTTCCCCCCGTGCCCTCCACACTCACTACTATACCTGGTGCCAGTTCTGATGTATGAAATGTCCTACCTGTTGGTTGCATTGGTCTGCTTCTGCCACATCGCATTTTTCCTCTGTGCCCCAGAGGACACAGCCAAAGCCAGATAATTTTCCAGGTGACCCTAAGGTTCCACTTTGTCCCATGTCAAGGTATTCAGTCACTTCAGGCCTTTCAAAAGTCTCTTGTGTTCTTTAGAGACATCCAGTATTCTTTAACTTCATCCCACAATCCTGAAACCTTCATTCTTAGGCAATGTCCCATTTTATTTTGTGTACAATGAGGATTTTTTTTTCCTTCACATAAAACTACTTGGATTTTTAAAAAGCCTCACTGACATATTCAGTCTTCCCATTGCTAGATGATATAATCCCTGCTTATTTCCTCTGTTTTAATCTCTAACCTTGCAGTCTGCAGTGCTGCTGATTATTTCAAAGAGCTTGGTTTATAGCAAAAGAAATGCTCCTTGAAAGTCGTCTGTGAATCAAGTTTTTTTGAAAATCAAAATCTCTTTTCCTGTTTATTTACTGGGAAAGTTATCTCTACTTTCTAAATAAATGAAACCCAAGTGTCTTCTGAGTAATTAGAGCTTTAACTACCCCTCAGGAAATAAATGAATGTTCCCTGCCAGACTATACAGCATCTTGTCCTTGGAACCCAGTCACTTTCAAAGACAATAAAGGGTGTTAGGAGAAAGACAAAGAAAAGATAGGAAATGGAAAAGAGATCAGTAAATAAGAAATATAATTAGCAAACTCCCTTTATTCCACTAACATCTATGGACCTCCATGTGCTAGATGTTCTGAGCAAAAGGGATGCAGAGATACATAGGCTCATAGTGCGTACATGAGAGAGTGAGCTGTGGCAACCAGTTCACCACAAAGGCTCACTGTACCATGACGACAGTCTGCACAGCGAAGGAAGGAGAAAAAAAAGTGGGCAGTGGTCAAGGCCCCTGGTCAAAAAAGGATTCACAGAAAGCTTTCCTCCACTGAGTCTCCAGAGATAGTGGATATTGGCCAGCCTTGAAAGGTGGGCCAGAACACGGAGATAGTGACTGCCTTTCTAGGCTCCAAATTCAGCCTGTTGCTATCCCCAGCTAGCTGGCAAAATTAGTCCCAGGACCCCATGACGGATAACAAAATCCATGGATGTTCAAGTTCCTTATATAAAACGGCATAATGCAGTCAGTCGGCCCTCTGTGGATACGGAGGACCAACCGTAATATGTGGGTACCTGTCTGCACGCTTGTGTTCGTTGCTCAGTCGTGTCCAACTCTTTGCAACCCCCTGGACTGTAGCCTGCCAGGTTCCTCTGTCCATGTGAGTCTCCAGGCAAGAATACTGGAGTGGGTTGCCATTCCCTTCTCCAGGGGATCTTCCTGACATGCTTACTGATTTGTTTTCAAGGTGTTGCTGGGCAGTTTTAATTTCCTCTTTAAAGCCCTGGATCATTTATATCCTCCTTACTTTTCAGATTGCTTTTCCACCCTCCCCCTACATCGCCACTGGATACTGCCCAGTTAAGCCCACTGGTGCCCAAGTTTGCCTGGCAATAGAGAATTTCTTTCTCTTCTCTCCAGTCTCCTTCCCCCTTCCTTCCTTATGTCTTTGAACTGTCTTTCAATTTTATCACCAATTTTCCATTTTTGACACAGAAAAAGACCATTAACTACTGCACCTAACATATTCTTAGATATAACCTAAATCCAGTGCATTAAAATGGTGGTCGCCAACCTTTTTGGCACCAGGTACCAGTTTCATGGAAGACAATTTTCCCACAGACCATGGGGTTGAGATGGTTTGGTTTGAATGTAATTCAAGTGCATTACATTTATTGTGCACTTTATTTCTATTATTATTACATTAGCTCCACTTCAGATCATCAGTCATTAGATCCCAGAGGTTGGGGGTGCCCTGCTTTAAAAGACTGTAGAAAGCATTGGTATGCAGGGCAGTGATAGGTGCAATCAGCCTGTGGAAATCCACAGTATCTTCATTGTAGAACTGGGTTTTGATTATTCCTTATCCTACATGTGAATAAGTTCACAAACTCTTACTGAAGAAAGGGCCCGTATAAAACCAGTATAGTAACTTCACACACATACCAGCCCCTCTCGCCATTCTGAAAAAATGTCCTGTGGTGTGTGGTTTGTGGATAACAGGTCAAGAGGCAGTTTGTTGTTGTTTGTTGTTCTGTTGCCTTTGCTAAGTCATGTCTAACTCTTTGGGATCCCATGGACTGCAGCACACCAGGCTCCTCTGTCCTGCACTATCTCTCGGAGTTAGCTCAAATTTATGTCCATTGAATTGATGATGCTATCTAACCATCTCATCCTCTGCTGCCCGCTTCTCCTTTTTGCCTTCAATCTTTCCCAGCATCAGGGTCTTTTCCAATGAGTCGGCTTTTCACATCAGGTGGCCAAAGTATTGGAGCTTCAGCTTCAGCATCAGTCCTTCCAGTGAATATTCAGGGTTGATTTCCTTTAGGATATAGACATCATCTTTCCCACCCATTGCAGCCAAGGAAAGAGTAGAAAGTCCATGTAAGATTAAGAATAAAAGCATCTTTGATTTACTGTCTATGTGGTGACAGACCAAGCAGTGGCCCAGGTGTTGGATGGGAGTTTACAGGCATCAGAAAGCTCTGTCACCTGCTACCCCTAAGGTTTAAGGAGTGGCTTTTGAAGTTTTTTGCTTGTTTTTATTTGGGGGATTTTCCTCTTTGCGGGGGGAAGGCAGAGACAAAGAATTTAGAAGCATTATGAGGATATTGGCAACCCACTCCAGTATTCTTGCCTGGAGAATCCCATGGACAGAGGAGAGCCTGGTGGGCCACAGTCCATGGGGTCGCAAAGAGTCGGAGGCAACTGAGCGAGTTTCACTCACTCACTCACTCACTGTCTATTTAAAACACCCTTGCCCCGGGAGTGGGGGTAGAATGTCAATCCTCATCATTTTTCCAGTAGCTTCAGGAAGCCCCCTGCTGGAATATCACTAGATTTGTTGTTGTTGTTTTTCATAAAGCACTTTAACTGCACTGATTTTTGGTCAAAGGGCTTCTTTCTCCTCCCACCTCCCACTCACCACACACATTCAAATACATCAAACTCCCATTAGAAAGAGTAAAATGACTGTTGAATGTCACAGGGGAAGTAGTGGTGGCTCAGTGGTAAAGAATCCACCTGCATTGCAGGAGACTCGGGTTTAATCCCTGGGTCTGGAAGATCCCCTGGAGAAGGGAATGGCAACCCACTCCAGTATCCTTGCCTGGAGTATCCCATTGACAGAGGATCCTGGCAGGCTACAGTCCCCAGGGTCACAAAGGAGTCCGACAGGACTTAGTGACTAAACAACAGCAAAACATTGGGAGATTTCATATATGAAGTCCAGATTTTCATTTCTCTTGAAAAATCAGAAGTTCTGGCAACAGTGAGGCAACATGCTCACAGGATAAGATTGAGCTTGTGTCAAGGCAGGAGGCATAGTAACTGAGAGAGGGAACTCTGCTGCTGGACTCCTGAACTGGGATCCTGGCCTTGCCTGCCTCCTCACAGCAGTGGGGCCTTGGGCAAGATACTTAGCTCCCTGTGCCTCCCTTTCCCTGTGTATTAAATGATGTAACTAATGGCACCTCCCTTGTAGAGGTCTTCCTCCTGCCTTTAGGACAAGAACAAGTGCTATTAGATGTTTGTGAAATAAGCAGTAGCTGCCCCTCTAAATGAGCAGGTGCACTAGAGCCCACCTTCGTCCCCACTACCTACTCCTGCCATCCTTGCGGCCATGCTGTAGTTATATCCTTCCTAGTGGGCTTCATCAGCAATGGATTTTCTTCCCCTGGCCTAGAATCAAGCCATCCATCAGCCAACTCTGCGGAAAGAGGAAGTTTCAACAAAAATAAGGAGACTGAAGGGCTGTGTATGGAAAGAACCTTGTACTTATTCCTAAAGTTCAGGTCTGTGTTCAGGTCCCCAGAGCTATAAGTACAAAAGCCATAAAATGATGGACAGTATTGTTTTCATTTCTGCCATACATCAATATAAATTAGCCATAGGTGTACATATGTCCCCTCCCTCTTAAACCTCCCTCCCACCCTTTCCCACCCCTCTAGGTTATTACAGAGCCCTGGATTGAGTTCACTGAGTCAGAGAGCAAATTTTCATTGATGTATGGAAGAAATGGAACAAATATTGTAAAGCAATTATCCCTCAATTAAAAATAAATAAATAAAAACAGTGAGATATTCAGTTCAGTTCAGTTCAGTCGCTCAGTCATGTCTGACTCTTTGCGACCCCATGAATTGCAGCACGCCAGGCCTCCCTGTCCATCCCCAACTCCCGGAGTTCACACAAACTCATGTGCATTGAGTCAGTGATGCCATGCAGCCATCTCATCCTCTGTTGTCCCCTTCTCCTCCTGCCCCCAATCCCTCCCAGCATCAGGGTCTTTTCCAATAAGTCAACTCTTCGCATGAGGTGACCAAAGTTTCAGCCTCAGCAGCAGTCCTTCCAATGAACAACCCAGGACTGGTCTCCTTTAGAATGGACTGGTTGGATCTCCTTGCAGTCCAAGGGACTCTCAAGAGTCTTCTCCAACACCACAGTTCAAAAGAATCAATTCTTTGGTGCTCAGCTTTCTTCACAGTCCAACTCTCACATCCATACATGACCACTGGAAAAACCATAGCCTTGACTAGATGGACCATTATGGGCAAAGTAATGTCTTTGCTTTTGAATATGCTATCTAGGTTGGTCATAACTTTTCTTCCAAGGAACAAGTGTCTTTTAATTTCATGGCTGCAATCACCATCCACAGTGATTTTGGAGCCCCAAAAAATAAAGTCTGACACTGTTTCCACTGTTTCCCCACCTATTTCCCATGAAGTGATGGGACCAGAAGCCATGATCTTCGTTTTCTGAATATTGAGCTTTAAGCCAACTTTTTCACTCTCTTCTTTCACTTTCATCAAGAGGCTTTTTAGTTCCTCTTCACTTTCTGCCATAAGTGAGATATTAGGTAGGTGCAAAAGTAATTTTGGTTTTGCATTGTTGAACTTTGCCATTTGATTTTGAAACACATCCTTAAATAAATGTGGATATGTTACACATCAAAAAATAAAAAACGATGGACAGATATCTGTTGCCTTGCAAAGCTGGCTTCCATGCATCTCCACAGTGCCTGAACCATGGCAAGGTGGCTATTTCAGAAGCACCTCTACCTGGTTTCTAAGACCTGGCTTCCAGGGCAACAATGGCAAGAGACTAGATCCTTTCACCCTCTGAGGATATGCTGCCTGATGAGAAGGCAGGAAAGTGGGAAGAAGTGGGGAATTTGCTATGATTAATTTTAGCTCCTAGATGTAATACATCAGAACCATGGTTTTCTAGAATGTTGGGAGGCAGCATTAACTAGAACTTCCTTTTCTTTAGTTAACTTGCTCACAGATCAAGAGGTTAAAGCTTCCTCTGCCTGTCATTAGCAGAACATTTTGTTTCCAGTGTTACTGGGTGAAGGGCTTGGGTGTTTCTCCCCCAAGGTCTCTCCAAAGACACTGCCCCAAGAGTCCTGTTGAAGGAGGCCACCGGTCACACATAAACACACATGCTGCTCCTTTGCACTTGAAGCACACTGCTGCCCATCCTAGGATAAACATCTTAGTGCTATCACAAACATTTTCCTTTTCTGCAGGTTTTTTTTTTTTTTTTCCCTTGAGGCAGGAGAAAGAGACCCTCTCATTATTTATCTTGAGTGTTTGATAGGCCTCCTTTGAGAAGGTCATTGTCTGCAACAGTAAAAATAATCATGGGATTTCTGGAGAAGCTGGCAAAAGAAAAATGATTCATTATTTCAAGAATTATTTTGCCTTCAGTCCCCAAAATGGATGAAGGCTTCTAACAACATGTAAGAGAGAGTAAGGCTTAGGTTGCATTTTAAAGGGAAAAGAAGTTCAAACATTACATTTTTAGCTCTGCTGTAATATAACTGGGGTCAAGGCAGTCCATCTGTTACCCCCATGGTCTTCTGGATGCTATTGTACTATTCCCTTTGCAAAGGAGGCCTGCCTGCCCTCCTTCCCATCTCATCAGTTTGAGCTAATGAGATTGGAAGAAGTTTTTTTAGATTCTATTCAAACAGCTCCCCCTCCCTCTGGTCCCTTTGGGAATGTCAGAACAGATAGTATACCCATCTATATGGGCTCAACTCGACCTTACACATCTTGCTGTGTCACACAAAATTGTGCATCTTCAGAGCACAGTGTATTTTGCTGATGGGGGAATGGAGTGGTTATGTAGCTATTTAACTGTGAAGGATAGTGTAATCAAATAGACCAAAAGGTGTTTTATAACCCAACTTATACAACATGTCTGGTACCAAGACACCTATTGTGTTGGGTTATTTTTGAAATAAAGTTTGTTTGGCATCAGTGCCAGCCAGATACCCAGAATGAGGCAGCTTGACTGATAAAGAGACTGACTTTTAAAATGAAAACTGGAGAAGCTAAGCGATCAATATGACCTTGACTACTCATAAGCCAAATAACTTATGGAAATGATGCAAAGACCCTGTGAGCTCCTTTGCCTGACAGAAAGGCTTGAAATAATATTTTAAGAAAATCAAAAGCAGCCATCTCCTGGATCTTCTTTCCAGATTAGATCTGAAATGAAAGACCCTGAGTTACACAATTAACTATTGATTTTTGTTGATCCATCTTTAATTCTCATAGCAATCGAGTTGTGTTTACACAGTCGTGGTACGCAGGCATACTTCACTGGGAGCAAGGCGCCTTTCAGTTCTACATTAATTTAAACATTACATTGTTCTGGGCATGTGAGACAAAAATAAAGTTTGTTTTTATTGTAGTGGATCGGTGACGTAAACCTTGTAAGGTTAAGCCAGCCTAGGTGGTTCATGAAGAAAATCCCTTTTATAAAGCAAGCGTCAGTTTGTCAATTGAATATATTACTGGTGGCAGGGAGAGAATAAAAAAGCACCTGGATGCTGCAGGGTGCTGGAATGTTGTCCAAACTTGGCTGCAATTTAATCTCCTTACAGTTTCATTTCTTGATTTCACACACTCAGTAATATGTGTGGGTTTATCACCCAGATAGTCTTATTGATGTCTCTAAGAATGTCATCATTGTCCTGTTTACACTTTCACTTAAAAGCACCAAAACACATCACCCAGCTTCCCCTGTCTTCAGGAGATAGAAATCTGAATTTAAGCAGCTTTCTGGGACTGGCTCAGGCCAGGAAAGACTGCACTTGCTGGTTGAAGGACACACTTAATAAAAGGGTAGAGTCAGTGTTGGTGCCATTTATCACAGGCCTGATATTTTCAATAACATCGCACCCCAAGATACAAGCTTATTGTCTCAGCTCTTGCTCCTGAATTTCCAGGAAGCAATGGCAGCTTCTTCACCCAGCCACAGGCTAGGCCCACCTGGAGGCACAGAAGGTGGCCCAGGATGCTCAGCAGAGCTGCCCGATGGGGATGGCCGAGGGATGTGAGTCCACTGGTCTCTGCTCTTGCCAGAGAAGGGAAATTGCTTTTGCCGAAGCAGATGGTAGTCAGACATCCATTAATCTAAGGGCCATCCTGGTTTTTATGAGGCTATCCTGGAATCCCAGAAACCATGAGATTCAGTGGTAAAGAACTCGCCTGCCAGGGTAGGAGACTCAGATTTGATCCCTGAGTCAGGTAGATCCCCTGGAGAAGGAAATGGCAATCCACTCCAGTATTCTTGCCTGGAAAATTTCATGGACAGAGGACCCTGATGGGCTACAGTCAGTGAGGTCACAAAAGAGTCGGACATGATTTAGTGACTAGACAACAACAGTGCTCCTGCCAGTATGTCCAGGACTGGAAAGCAGTGTGGCTTTCACAGCCCAGATGAACATCAGCAATGATCTTATTTTACATGCCTCTTCATCATGGAAAAGTAGACATTATGAAAACTCAGACACGTCTATGAGCTCTGAAGTGGAATTATGTATTGAAAATAGACCTGATAGTGACTTTGTTCATTGATACGCAATCAGTAGCAACTCCAACATGTAAGATATTGGGTCAGAATCTGAAGAAGAAAGAAGAACCAAATTTAATGCCTGGCCTCCAGAAGTGGGTCATCTAATTTAGAAGCAGGACGTGGATATGAAAAGAAACTATATAATAGAATGAATATAAGTTCAAGATTGAAATGGGTAATTTGGCCACTTAGGCCAGGAATTCATAGAAAGACCCCTGTGGATGAGGTATTGTAGAAACAAAACCAGCAGATATGAATAAAAAAGAGAGGAAAGGATCAAGTTATAAAATGTAGTTAGTATTAAAAATGATATGGAATTAGAGAAAAAGAGAAAAAAATCCAACTTAAGCTTGTTAAATTTAGGAGATAACTAGACCCAGAAAGATTAAAAAAGGTGAATGTAAATAGTTATTAGTTCACCTATGGAAAACATTGGCTTGAATGATCCTAAAGACTAAAAATGGAAAAAGATCAAAAGAAGATAAACAAGTTAAGGAATTATTTAAAAATTAGGATTAGGGTAAAGGGATACAGTCAGAACTTTGAGTTTGTCAGGATATTTGTGTTCTAAATGCCATTATCAGACAAAATCAGTGTTACTCAGTTATGTCCAACTCTTTGCAATCCCGTGGACTGTAGCCTTCCAGGCTCCTCTGTCCATGGAATTCTCCAGGCAGGAATACTGGAATAGGTTGCCATTTCCTTCTCCAGGGGATCTTCCTGATGCAGGGATCAAACCTGGGTCTCCCACATTGCAGGCAGATTCTTTACCATCTGAGCCAGGGAAGCGCTTAAGACCAAATATTAGGCTGGATAGCCTAGTTGAACAGTTCTCAGGGATTCATCTCCTAATATATCTGAAGTTTTGTTCTCTGTTGACATCGTATTAAAAAATCTTTAGCGTGCTCATTCCACGTGAACAGTAACTTTGTTTCATGCACCTCCAATAGCTCCAGTATTTAGAGTACTACCCAGTACATGAAGGGTGCTCAACAAATATCTCTTGAATGAATAAATGATGTTGCAGGAGCAGCATAATCCCTACTTAAATATTTAGTAAATCCAGGTCCAGAGTTGTTGTGGCAGAGCAAAGGATGGAACCTAGAACAAATGTGGATTCCCACTGGCATTCTCCCACCTAGCACATCCTTCCATTCTAGAACCCCTGGTGCTTACTGGGTAATGAGGAATCAGAGCATCTTACAATTGTGTGCAACACAATATACAGCTTAATGTTTCTAAGTCTTTAGAACAATTCCCATCAAGAAATCTTCTCTTGAGAAAAAGGATCAGTAAATTGGTACTGATTCTGAGTTGCTCTGACACTCAGGATTCAATATGTCAAATATCCTTGGGAAATAGCTTTATCTAAAGCAAAGACTGATGAGCCCTAGAACTGAAATATAAATTGCACTGGGGGATGAATACCTTAAACCTGAGTAGAGGTAACACTCTTCCATCCACAAATATCAGTGTGTCTCTGGGTGACCCTTAGTGCTCAGTCTCACTGGATTCCATGGCTATTGCAAACCACCTAAATAGATTGTGTGCCACAGTGCACTATGACTCCCAGATGGTCTACAAACTTGTGTTAGAAATAACTCCAGGTTGCCTAATTATTTGTAGACTAATGAGTAATGCAAAATGCAGAATGTTTTTCCCTGGTTTTAACCCTCAGCATTTTTGTTATTGTTCAGTCGCCAAGTTGTCTCCGACTCTTTGTGACCCCACAGACGCCACACGACTGGCTCCCCTGTCCCTCACTATCTCCCGGAGTTTGCCCAAGTTCATGTCCATTGAATTGGTGATGCCATCCAACCATGTCATCCTCTGTTGCCCCCTTCTCCTCCTGCCCTCAATCTTTCCCAGCATCAGGGTCTTTTCCAATGAGTCAGCTCTTTGCATCAGGTGGCTCTTGAGCTTCAGCATCAGTCCTTCCAATACTTCATAATAAAAACTTAACACTTTCAGGTATATTTTTATGATGTCTGTGATGATGGTGGTTTTGGAGATGTTTCTTTGGAAAGAGAACATCCATGAAAAAAAAATAGTATAACCTTTTTTAATGCTCCTCTGATTCCCACCCTCCCCCCAAAAAAAGTGTTTTTTGTTTTTTGGGTTTTTTTGTCTTGAAAGAGTAGCTCAAACTCTATTACTCCAAGGTGAAAACATAGCGTCATTCTTCTGGAATACACAACCGGTGCCTTCATGCTGTATTTCCCTCTGACAAAGTCCGTGGGCTCTTTACTCTACAAATACACTGTCATCTAAGCCAGTCATGGCCCAGCTCACTGGACAAATAGGTGTACTGTTTAAGACATAAAATGATGGAAAGGTTAGTCAGAGAAAAAAGTCTAATCAATCTTTTAAGGCAAGTGAGTAGCATATAAATTTATTTTTATCCATAATGGTGCCTATAAATGAAAGGCCAGAGGTTTGATGCCCTCTCTCTCATCGGCTGGAATCATTAACCTGACACTAAGTTAAACAGACTCAGAAGTTCCAACCCAGATCCTGCTCAATGCTCATTCCTAAATAAACATTTTAGTTAATAGTATTGTCCTGGAAGAAGAAAAATAAATCTAACAACATGGCTAAGCATGTTCTGTTTAGTTAATTATACAAACTGCTATCAATGAGCTGGCTCATTTCCCAACTCTCAAGATGTCACTATGAAACAGGGCAAATTTCACTTTTGGAGAAACTGACCAATAGTGATCATCAAATCTGATCTATTAATTCAGGTGATTAAACTGTATTTTAAATTAAATTTGTGGATCCACCCACCTCTTAGAAAACAAAAATCAAAAAATACAAGGTTTCAAATGGGCATTTCAAGTCAGGGCACTAACGTTAGAGAAATCACGAATGTGTCCTTTGCATGTTGATATAATCATTTTGCCCAAACTTGTGATTATATGCTTTTCCTTTTCCCAGATGCCTTTCTCTGCCATAGACAAAGTTTGTCATTTTCTCTATGTTCCTTTTCTCTTCCCACCGAGGGACCTTTTCTTCCCCATTTTCCATGTATGGGAACATTTCCCATCTCTTTGATGAAATAAATTCACTTTCCTTCCATCCATTTGATCTGGTCTCTAAAAGTCCTTGGCAGCCACTGTTTATCTCCAAGCTGAGTTCTTTTCTTTTCCACAAGATATATTATTTTCTAACAACCCTAAGCTTCCTACTGCACTTCTCTCTGCTTGCCTTTTTTTTCCCCCAAAAAAAGTAAGCTCATTTTTCCTCTCTGAGTTCAGGGGTTCTAACAGAGGTCACTGGAAGTCATTGATCATGATAAAGAACAGTGATACAGTTAATACTATACTCATAAAAGCACATCTCAGCTGAAAATTACTCTTTCCCCTAATAAAACCAGTTTGCCCTGGAGATACGGAAGACTCTCCAGGACCCCAGTAAGGAAACAGAGTGCCCCCAAGTGCTGAATCATATCTCCTGTGTGTGGGTGGGTGAAGAGAATGGTTCTCAAATACTGATCCGGCACATTAATTTTTCAGAAGGGCAAGTGAAGAGTAATGTGTCCGGTTGAGGTAACAGAGGGAACTGAATTCTGAGAGAAAGTAATTATCCAAGTTGGAGTTTGACCAGGTTAACCGGGTCGACACCACAACTCTCAAGAAGAGTCTGGAGGGTCTTCCGTGTTCACCAAAGGTCACTGTCTATTTTTACCTCTCATTCAGAAAGCAGCTCCACCAGGAATACAGTAAGAGGTAGTATTAAAGAAGAGATTAACTGTGCCTCTGAGAAAAATGACTTGAGCTGCAAGGTTTCCCTTGAGGTTGGCCTGCCCCCAGCAAACACCACTTAACAGAGATTTTGAATGTGCACAAACCTTCAACTAAGAGACCCAGTATTAAAATACCTCCTCCCCATTCCCACAGGAATGTAGCACATAATCATCTTCCTAGTGCCCAAGATTTGCTCATCAGGAAAGGGATAGAGGAAATCACAGCTTCCACTTCAACTCGAAGCTCAGGATTAGCCAGCCCATCTCCTCTGTTTGATCCATCACCTGTTCATCACATCTGCTAGATCACCTCCCTCCTACTGCTTCACCCGTGGAAAATGCTCTCTGCCCAAACCAACTCTCTGCAGTCTCCAAATTTTTCATCTTCTTGGCCCCAGCACACATATGATTCTTTAGTTAAAATCTTCATCATCACACATAATGAGAAATGTGGGGTGATGGTGGTGCCATGGGGGTGACACTTCTTCCCAACTTTGGGGACGTGTTTCTTTCCATGTGGAAGGAGTTCTCTAGGATAACATTTCTAATGTCTCTAACCTCTGTTCATTCACTTCTCCTCAGGAGAAGGAGGAATAGTTTGTTTAAATAACAAATTAACAGATGCACACTTCTATATATAAAATGTTTTTGCTTTTTTTTTTGCTAAGTCGCTTCAGCTGTGTCTGACTCTTTGCAACCCTATGGACTGTAGCCTGCCAGGCTCCTCTGTCAATGGGATTCTTCAGGCAAGAATACTGAAGTGAGTTGCCATGCCCTCCTCATAAAATAGATAAACAACCAGGATATATAGCCTGGGGAACTCTACTCAATAGTCTGTAATAACCTATATGAGAAAAGAATCTGAAAAGAACAGATATTATATATATATATATGTATATATATATATATATATATCACTTTGCCATTCACTTGAAATTAATACCACATTGTAAATTAACTATACTTCAATAAAAAAAAAATAGCAAGTTTAGGAAGGAAACAGGGAAAGCTTAAGTCCATCTCCTGCTCTCTGCATCCTTCCTCTCAAGTCATGCTGGCTGTTAGAAGCACACGTTCTAATCTGTTCCCTTCATGTTGTAGGGTTTAGAAGTCACTTGCCCCCAGCCCAGGGCTATCAGTTACTAAGCCCATCTACTTCTAGGGCCACTGCTAAGAAACTCACTTCTCTAAAGATAAAACCTCATTCTCCTTAGAGGCTTTCTCAGTAATAAAACTGATATTTTTGCCTTGCATCAGCCTTTTCTTTTGTCTCTTTCTTCAGTTCATTCAGAATTACAGGTAGGGAAGAGAGTTATTTATTGTGTTACCTGAAATTCCAATAATGGATGCATAGAAGATGCATAATTAAGAATACTTTAGTCTTGAAGTTTTATAGAATGGGAAGATCCTTTAAAAGTTTTTAAAGAAACTAAGGTTCGACGGGGCCACACAGCTAGTTAGTACAATGCCAGGATATGAACACTGGTTTCTAAACACCCAAGTTCTTGTGTGGTAACCCAAGTTCCACACAGAACCCACCCAAGATCTGTGGTCAGGCTTTTCCTGCTTGAGTCCTGACTCCCTGTTTTATTAGTCATGTGTATGTGGCTAAATATTTCAACCTCTCTACTCTCTGTTTCCCCATGTGTTTAAAGCGGATGAAAATAGTACTGTCTCATAGGGTCAGTATAAGAATTAAATGAGATAATTCATGCACTGCAGTCAACCCAGTACCTGACACATAGTAACACACATTGTAAAAACACTTTATATATGTAGCCATTATTTTCTTACCATATGTCTTGTTGAACTGATTGTCAGTGAATCGTTATGGCAATAGAGAAATAAGAAATCTGTTGAGAAAGGTACTGTTTAATTTGTTCTAAAAGCTCTAGTCCTCTTGGCAAATATTAGTATCCAGCTGAGGAATGATGCTGTGCTTGAATTTCACAAGTAGAGCTGAATCTCCTCCTGACACTTCACAGTAGACATACTAACCAGTATTTTCAATATATAATCAACAGATGGAAACTTACTTGAAATAATAAAACAGTAGCCTTCATCATAGAACACTAATCCATTGTGCTATTTCATGAATTTGCTACTTATTTCTCCTTGGCTGTGGGCTGAGTTTCTGACTGTACACGGATAACATGTCTCTCTCTGAAGCTGATCTCATCATACATATATTTATTCCAGTTTATCACTTGAGCTTTTCTGCATCACCTTATGTATTCTCCCCATCTTTTCCTTATGAAAAGGGGACATATCACCTTCTATTTTATTCTTTCTTATATTCAGGCTGTTGGTTTTAGGCAGACTCTCTACTTCATGATTATTGCTGACTGGTGGGGGGGGGAAATGATACGTGTTTCCATTTTGAAAATCAGGAAACCAAGTTTCCAGGTCTAATTTCACCTGTATTTGAATTTTTATGAACCACAGTTTCCGTAAATACTCCGTGTAAAATACAGCTGACACCAGCCTCCCTCCCCTTCCAGGCTGATGTAAGAGCAAAGTGAGATCATAGATGGGAAAGCTCTTTGGAAATAAAAAGCTGCTCATTATTTATAGCCCACGGTAGTGCTCATCATTCAATTGTGTTTGACTGTTTGCAACCCCTCTGTCCATGGAATTCTTTGAACCCCCTCGGATAGGCATAGCTCTATGTTTCTGTGTTTAAGTGATTCCGTCCATTACAGAATCTAAAAAGGCAAGAGACAAGACTATCTGGGCAACTACTAGACCCAAGAGAGACTATGGAATATCTACAGATGTGGTAGCGGCACATGAAATGGAAACTTCTTGGAATGCCCTCCTTCTTACTTGCTGCTGCTGCTAAGTCGCTTTAGTCGTGTCCGACTCTGTGCGATCCCATAGACGGCAGCCCACCAGGCTCCACCGTCCCTGGGACTCTCCAGGCAAGAACACTGGAGTGGGTTGCCATTTACTTCTCCAGTGCATGAAAGTGAAAAGTAAAAGTGAAGACGCTCAGTCATATCCGACTTTTAGCGACCCCATGAACTGAAGCCTACCAGGCTCCTCCGTCCATGGGATTTTCCAGGCAAGAGTGCTGGAGTGGGGTGCCATTGCCTTCTTACTTACTATATTTCAAAAGCATTCCAAGAGCCCCCTCTTCTATGAAACTCTCTCTGAGAATCAGGCCCACATGATTATTCACCTAGTAGATTGATTTGATTGATTGATTATTGACTAAAAGGAATCAAATTAGTTAAGGGATAATTACCAAGGGATTTCTGGAGAATATGACACTATCTACTTTGTGCTTGAATTATTGTTAATAATGTCATTGCACTAAGGACAGGAAAATATTTAGGAATAAGCAGAACTATTTATTTTAAACTTGAAGATATATTCTCACCCTTTTTAGCCCAACTTTTGTTCCCAAGTACAGTGAAAAGCCCCACCAAAAAGTGAACTGTACAACTGTTGCCACCTATAGGTGGCAAGTGTAGTATATTAATTTTATGGTAATTTCTATGAAGCACACTCTACAAAGGAAATGACAGTGTTATGTGGAACCCACGCAGTCTTCATCAGGAATCTTTACTAGGTTTCTTATTAATACTATCACAGTTGTTGTGTGGTTCTTATTTCACATGCTCCCCTTAAAGGTAATATGGGCTGATATATGTGAAGTTCTTTTCCAGGATAGGTTAAGAGCTTGGACTCTGCAGGCAGACTGCCTGGGTCCAAATCCAGATCCCACCAGGTATTGCTCCATAACCTTAAACAAGTTCCTTTCTCTGGCCTTGATTGCTTGTAAACGGAGAGAACAGTGATACCTTACGCCATAATACTGATGGGAGAATGAAAACAGATAATCCATGCAGTGTGCTTAGCCAAGTGTCTGTGCAGAGCAGGCACTTAATTGTTGTTGCTGTTGTTGTTCAGTCGCTCATTTGTGCCCCACTATTTGTGACCCCGTGGACTGTAGCATGTCAGGCTTCTGTCCTCCATCTCCCGGAGCCTGCTCAAACTCAGGTCCATTGATTCAGTGAGGTGATACCATCCAACCATCTCGTACTCTGTCATTGCCTTCTCCTCAGGCCTTAAATCTTTGCACTATCGGGGCACTTAATTGAATACTGTTATTACCATGATTAGTTTCAAAGCACCTTCGCATACATTTGTTACCAATGGATGTGCGCTATTGTTACCGAAATGGAAGTCCAGCTGCTCACTCCTCTAAAGCCAATAAAGAGGCAAGCCTGGAGGAAAGGGTAGTTTGCTTTATTTTGGAGACCAGCAGCCTACTGGAGAAGGCAATGGCACCCCACTCCAGTACTCTTGCCTGGAAAACCCCATGAACGGAAGAGCCTGGTAGGCTGCAGTCCATGGGGTCACTAAGAGTCAGGCACAACTGATCGACTTCACTTTCACTTTTCACTTTCATGCATTGGAGAAGGAAATGGCAACCCACTCCAGTGTTCTTGCCTGGAGAATCCCAGGGACGGGGGAGCCTGTTAGGCTGCCGTCTATGGGGTCACGCAGAGTCGGACACAACTGAATCGACTTAGCAGCAGCAGCAGCCTACAGAGGATGAGGGGGACGGCTTTGGCAGACTCCTGTCCATAGGCCAACTCCATCCCACTTCCCCACCCCCACAGACCATCGGTGGGCTAAAGCATTTATAGGCAGAGGGAGGGGGCTACATGCAGAATCAACACAGGCAGCTCTGACAGGCATTTTGAAATTGGTCATGGGGTGGTCTTATAAGCACAATCTTGATTGTTTTATGTACAGTCAGTCTTCAGTTCCAGGGTCAGTTTGTTCCCATTTTTTGAAGCCAGTTTATGTCGTGGCTAGAGTCTAGTCATCGTGCAGTTAACTTCTTCCACCAAATAGGGGTTTCAGTATCTAAAAGACAGCTCGGATATGGCTGTGTCATATGGCTCAGGATATTATCTATAGCCCTTGAGAAAGAACTAAAGGCCTTTAACTTTGCTTACTGACTAAACTATTATTGTTTTGTCTTGTTTGATTGTTTTCCTTTGTTTCTGTATTTTCTCATTTCTTTAATTAAACTTATCCTTTGGCTAAAATGTTTGTACAGACAAAAGACAGGTGGAGGACATTGGGGAGGGGAGTTTGGACCAAAGGGTCCTGCTCTGTTTCACTATTTTGTTACCATTCAACAGATCCATCCTAAGCACAGTCCTGTTGGACCTCAATCCCTCCTTATGTTTTAAATTTAAATGTTTTGTGACTTCAAAATTAACATACCTGAGATCTGACAAGACAATGTTGAGGCTAGCTGGCTATACTTCTAATTCAAGGAAGGAAAGTAAGCCACTTCATTGTCTTTATTCTTAGCTGGCAGGACCACTGGAGAAACCAAAGCCAACAGCTGAAACTCTGCTGATGCTAGAGAAAGCTGAATCCATCTTCCAGTCTCCATCGAGAATCTACTGATGATTAGCATTGGGCTAGATTTTTAGGTTGAAAACTGGTGAGAGAAGGAGTAAGAGGGGGTCAGCTATTACCTATAAAACAAAATCACTAGCTCAGGAGTTCAAACACTGCAAAGATTACTTACTTGACATATGCAGTGGGGGTTTTGTTGTTGTTGTTTTCTTAATCTAAGCAAATAATTAAAATTAGAGAACTTTAAATATGAGCAAATATTGTGGCCTTAACTTTAAAATCAAAGATCTGGACCAAATCTGGACTCATGTTTCTGCACAGCAGCAATGAGCTAGGTCTGAGTAGCTGCTCCTGCCTTTGGCTGAGGCACATGCTCGGTAGCTGGCCACAGTCCTCCCAGTCCCTACAGCTCCCTCACCAAGGTCGAATGCCTGTGTTTCCTCACCATCACTCTTGTACTGATGATGTTCTTACAGTC
Source organism: Bos mutus (assembly GCF_027580195.1). Classification (NCBI taxonomy): domain Eukaryota; kingdom Metazoa; phylum Chordata; class Mammalia; order Artiodactyla; family Bovidae; genus Bos; species Bos mutus. Next base: position 70,966,576 of record NC_091618.1, on the reverse strand, counting down.
AGAATATTTGGCACCCACCCCTCATCAAAACTGAAAACAGAAGGAAGACTGAGAAGGTGTGTGACTTTATAGTGGGCCGTTCCTTTATTTTCATTGCCTCCTCGGCCAGTGTAGGCTTTTGTCATAATTAATTGAAAGAACCAAACCTACAAGTGGGAAACATTTAGAAAACAAGATGCACTGTTTTTGTCCCATAAACAGTGAGTGTTTTCACGTAAATAACCCTTTCCTTGTTGCTTTGTCACTAAGTTGTGTCTGACTCTTTTGTGACTCCATGGACTGTACAGGCTCCTCTGTCCATGGGATTTTCAGGCAAGAATACTGGAGTGGGTTTCTATCTCCTTCTCCAGGGGATCTTCTCAACCCAGGACTCAAACCTGGGTCTCCTGCATGCAGGCAGATTCTTTACTGTCTGAGCCACCAGGGAAGCCTGCAATTTTATTCAGCTGTATATCCTCGGCACCAAAACCTTCCACCAGCCTCATGATAGCTTCTCTAGTGAGTGTTTATTGAATGAATTTGAGATCCACAATGACCAGAAATAGGCAAGAAAAAGAATTGTGGTTCTTGAATAAAGAAAAAAGGGAGAAGATACTCAGGTGAGGAGGAAATTACATTGAATGCCCTCTATTTACCTACATTTAGTATAATCAATGGAGAAGGCAATGGCACCCCACTCCAGTACTCTTGCCTGAAAAATCCCATGGACGGAGGAGCCTGGCAGGCTGCAGTCCATGGGATTGCTAAGAGTCGGACACGACTGAACAACTTCACTTTCATGCATTGGAAAAGGAAATGGCAATCCACTCCAGTATTCTTGCCTGGAGAATCCCAGGAACAGGGGAGCCTGGTGGGAGGCCATCTATGGGGTTGCACAGATTCGGACATGACTGAAGTGACTTAGCAGCAGCAGTATAATCAGTGGAGAAGGCAATGGCACCCCACTCTAGTACCCTTGCCTGGAAAATCCCATGGACGGAGGAGCCTGGTAGGCTGCAATCCATGGGGTCGCTAAGAGTCAGGCACGACTGAGCAACTTCACTTTCACTTTTCACTTTCATGAATTGGAGAAGGAAATGGCAACCCACTCCAGTGTTCTTGCCTGGAGAATCCCAGGGATGGGGAGCCTGATGGGCTGCCGTCTATGGGGTCGCACAGAGTCGGACACGACTGAAGCAACTTAGCAGCAGCAGCAGCAGCAGGAGCATAATCAAAGCTTTTCTACCCCCTCCATGTATTTTTCACATTGTACTTTATAATTGTTTTTAAAAGAATGCTTAAAATTGGCACAGCATGAAAAGGGGCTGCTACATGAAGTTGTTCCTAATTATGGGGCCACTTTTCTGTAATCACCTAGGAATCTCTTCGTCAGCCCATCTCTGGTCTCGAGGTAGCCATTTCAGATAGAAAATTAGCTCTGTGAGTAGTGCTCCTGTACGTTAATAGTATAATGAAATAAATACCACTTCAAGGATGATTCTCAAATATTCCCACTGAATTACACCATTTCCCACAGCAGAGAGACAAACGCTGTCTGAGCCTGCTCTTGGGACACCAGAGCCATCCACTTCTGTGTCCTTTTCTTTTCTCTTTCTATTAAATATTAATGGACTTCCCAGGTGGCTCAGTGGTAAAGAATCTGTGTGCCAATGCAAGCGACACAGGTTTGATCCCTGGGTCAGGAGGAGCCCCTGGAGAAAGAAATAGCAACCCACTCCAGTGTTCTTACCTGGAGAATTCCATGGACAGAGGATCCTGGTGAGCTATAGTCCATGGGGTTGCAAAAGAGTCAGACACAACTGAGCAACTGTACAACAACAACAACAAATTAAATATTTAGCATGTGAGAATTCACAGGCTTTGACTGTGTCCACTTTTCCTCAGATCCAAATACAGTTTCCTCATTGTACCTTTGACATCCATCATAGCTATGTTGGAGGAGGGGTGGGGAATAGAACTGCCTTGTTAGGGCCTTTGACAGGAGCAATTCAGATGGTTTGGCATATTTGGGTGGCAAAATGAAAAAAAAAATAACATACTGGACGAAGGTCGCCAGACAGGAATTCAAATCTTTTTCTCCATCACTTGCTGAGCCACCTTGGGCAGGTAACCCTGTCAATCTGAGCCTTGTTTTCCTCCTCATTAAAGTGGAGATGTGCATCTTGCAGGCCTCTCTGGTGGCTCAGACAGTAAAGATGCTGCAGGCAATGCAGGAGATGCAGGTTTGGTCTCTGGGTCGGGGAAGGCCTTCTGGAGAGGGAATGGCTACCCACTCCAGTATTCTTGCTTGGAGAAGTCCATGGACGAGGAGCCTGGTGGGCTAGAGTCCATGGGGTCAAAAAAGTTGTAACTTACAGGTTTGTTGGGGGGAGAAGGGAAAGCCTTATAGATAAAGTACTTTCAGTGTCTTTTATATGGTGGATGCTTAATAAATGATAGCTACTGTTACTATCTCTAAGGCTTGTTCCTGTGTCCTCCTTGTGTTTTGATGGAATTTTTGCCTGAAAGAGGAAAAGAAGAAGAGAGATGTGGTCATGGCTTTAATACTTCCACATTTGTCAGTTTTTGTATCTACGCCTCCGGTCACCTTGGACCTCGGGAACTACTTAAGCAACTGAATATATTCACGTTTACAGAGTTCACCTACAATAATTATCAAATATGACTTTTATGAAGTCCCAGAGACTACCAGTAACAGCCTATGAGTACTCCTGTTTAAATCGGTCTTACTAGAATCTCCTGGAGGAGAGGTTACTGGGGTGCAGAACTGTTAGTATGATTTTTAAGCCCTTGGGCCTTGAAGAATCTGTCCCCTCAGACCCAAGATCTCTTTCCAATAGCATAAGACTTGTGAGCAGACAAAATACACATGTGACAATGCTTCTGACAAATTTAACATGTACTTAAATTGTGTGGCAATTTAAAGGATTGTATGCTTTTTTTTTTTTCTAACGTAGAACTGTCATTTCTGGCTGCAATTCAATCCCTATCCATATTTAGAAATAGGACAACTACTAATATTTAGGAAAAGAAAGGTGTTTGAAACTTTAAGAAAAAGAAGACACTTTACCTGAACAAATTTCAGAAGGATCCATTTAAAATGAAATTAAGTGGCACTTAAATGATTTGCAAATTGGGACCTATTTATCTCAGTAAAATGATTAAAGTCTTGATTTATCCCTAAAATTGGTTTTATTATTACATTAAATTATACGAGAAGATTTGTTAAAAGACTTGTAGGTTCCTTCTATCCTTTTAAATTGTGCTTTATACCAACAATAATTGAATATTGGCTAGAATAACTTGATTTTGCAAAGAAATATGTTTCTAATATTTTCCTCTTTTTATTGCAGAAATTGAAACAAGTTGAAGAAACCAGAGAAGATCCTGAGAATAGATTATGCAAAATTTCCCTGGAGTCATTCAATAAATATGATGGCAATACTGTGATCTTATTAGGAAAGGAGAAGAACTCTCTGAACAAGGTTGAAGGACAAAAGGAAGAAAAAGAAAAAACTGAAGAGGCCTCTTTGAGTAGCTCTGAGAGACCTGGGGTAGACCACCTGGAATCTTTGAGTGATTCTTTATATGATAGCTTCTCTTCCTGTGCAAGTCAGGGTTCAAATGATGTATAAAGGACGTTCCCCCCCACCCCTTAGTGAGCTGGAAATGGAGCACTTAAGAAACAGGGGTGGGAGGAGCAGGGCAGGGAGAGATGACAACACATAAATGATTGCAGTACCAGAGCCTACACTGTCAGACTCAGAGCCAGCAGCCCACTGAGCTTACTTCCCTGAAAGGGCAAATAAAGATAGATTCTATTTGTTGTGTTCTACAAGGATTAAAAGTAAACACACCCAGGATACAGAAGTCTTAATTTTGCACTTTTTTTTTGAATACTTGTACAGAAGTTGTAAATTTTCTTGAAAAAGAAACTATATTTGTAGCAACAAAAAAAAAATGCCAGCAATAAATTGAATCAGTGCCATGCTCTTGAAATGATGTCCTAAGTCTTAGAAGTTGATAATATATTTTTTAAAAATTCCAAATCAACTTTTTGTTCAGGTCACTGTCCTAGTCCTCAGATTGTGGGTACACTCTGTAAAATGAAAACAGGGCCTGCCAGAAAAACAGAGGGCTCTTGTCATCTCCCTCTCATAATCTCAGTTTGATAGAAACTTTAATTCTAGTGCAAATTCCAAGTTGTTGACAGATTCAGATTCTAGTAAGAAGTGTTATCCTGCTTCTATTGAAAACTGTAAAGGAACTCAAGTGCGACACTGATCAGAAGTGATATGTATCAGAAACAATGTAGTTCTATTTTCCCTCCAATCATTTCCTTACACCTCCTTCTACTTAGTGGTTCTCTGTGATTCTCAACATTATTTGTTGATTTTTATCTTCCTGCTCTTTTGATTAAAATCTGATCAATCTATAAATAAAAGCAGATTCCTATTTGCAATGTTCACTTTGTAAAACATAAGATGATTGGTGCTATGAAAAATTCTTACTTTTAATATCCTTTTTTTCTACAAAGTCTGTTTATATGTAAGGATAAATTCTATTTTAAAGGTTACTGTGTATTTTTTCTAGACGTGAACTATTTATAATTGCTTTTGTACAGGAGCTTGTAAACTAGGCATAACAAATATTTTAGGATCTATGGATACTTTAGTACACACTTGTTTCTTTAAAGAGTATTGTATGATCAGTGTTATTTGGTTAATTTGTGCAATTTGTTACATTTGAATTTTGTTGTCTTAAAATTGTGTGTCTTTCAAACTTTTTAAGATTCTTTTGTTTCATTGCTGAATAAACGTCATATCACAATGGCACCCACTGAAAGCTTAATCCTTATTCAAGGACCCTTTGAGCCAATTAGTTGTTTGAATCTCACACGTGCTCTAGCTACAGTTCCCAGAAGAAACAGACAGACTAATAAGCAAACGCCCTATGGCTCCAGAAAGAGTAATTCAGCCAGTAGGAAGATTGGAGTCTGCAAACTAGCCAGTAATGGTCAAAGCAGTTTTATCTCCCTGAGGGGTTTACCAACTAGAAATGAGAGGAAGAGGTGGGCAAAGGGAGAAAGGGGGCCCGAGGCAGATAGGGAACGATCTCTGCAGAGGAATTACAAGAAAGCCCTTTAAGCTCATTTCCAGACCCGCTCTGCTGGCAGGACAGGCAAACAAATGATCAGCATTTCGGCCTGAGAGAGCTTCCTCCTAGAGGAGGCCCGAGGTGGAGAGGGACAGAGCTTATGAAGCCCTTTTCACAGAGGTGGATGCTCCCTAGGGTCTTGGGAGAGCGAACGAGCGGGATTGGGGGCGGGGGCTCCAAGGCGCTCCCGGCGGGCCAGCGGGCTCCCGTACCACCTGCTGCAGGGCTCGGTGGTCAGGAAGGCAAATGTAGTCCCTCGAGTACTCCAGGTGGATCGCTCGGTAGAGAAAGGAGGAATCGAGGTGCGGGATTCGGCCAGCAACCGAGTCCTGGGCTGGGAAGGCAAGGTACACGCGAGGACGCGGGTGTATATGCTAATTACCCGTGGCTGGGAGGGAAGCCGAAGGTAGCTGCCGGGTCTTTTCGAGAAACGGGATGGAGTAGAAAAACTCCCGTCTTCACCCCTATTTGCTTTCTAGTGGGAGCTCATCTAGGTTTTCCCGGGGTGGCCCTCTCCTGGGCTAGGCTACCAGGGCGGTGTCACCGCACCCTTCAGCGGTGCGCGCGGCAGATAAACCGAGTGCAGAGCGCGTCGAGCTGGTCACGGACCCCACCACACCCAGCCCAGCCCGCCGCAGTAGAATCCAATCCCGGTAACGACCAGAAGAGAAGGCGCGGCTTCATGGGACACTCTAAAGGGCCTACAGGTGTGCAACTTTGCCAGACGCACTGGAGTGCGCCCGGCCCCTCGCGGCCCCGCAGCTCCAGTCCCGCAGGCCGGAGAGACCCTGCGGCGGAGGAGCCTACCATCCCCCGGGGCGCAGGAAAGGGGTGGGGGGCGCGCGCGCCCTTGCAAGCAGAGGGCCACGGGCACGCAGTCTTCCGACCTCACCTCCCAGGTCCTGCAGACTGCGCCCGCCGGATCCCCGCGGCACCTGCTGCGCCCTCCTCCCGCTGCTCCCTGGTCTCCAGCCTCTGGGCCTCGGAAAACTACACGCTCTCTCTACCTCTCTAGGCGTCCCAGTCCCGGGGACGCGCGGAGGCGGGAGGAGAGGGCGAGCGGAAGGGGGTGGGACGTGAAAAGACTGTCCCAGCTTTCCCCGCTCACCACCCCCACCCCAACTCGGCAGCCGTCACGTGGTGCCTGGAGTGGGAGGTGGGGAGAAGACAGGAGACTTTTTTGGGTGCTCGGGATCGCCAGTAGTTCTTTCATTCTCCGTCGCCAACTCCAGAGACTCCGTGCTCCGCCAGGGAGCTCGAGTCAGAGGAGCGGCGACCCCTCAGCCCGGAGCCCCGGCTCGGGCGATGCGGGCGCCGCCGGCGGCACCTGCGGCTCCTCTCGGCGGCGGCGGTCGCCTCGGCGGCAGCAGAGCGGGCCCCATCAGCCTCGGCAGCCACAGCCGCTGCGGCCCGGACAGCCTCCGCCGCGGTCGCAGCTTCTGATGCGCCTGCTCGCTCCCGGCCCCGCGGCTCCGGGAGGATGTGGGTCCTCGGCGTCGCAGCAACTTTTTGTGGATTGTTCTTGCTTCAAGGTAAGAAAACGAAGCGGCCAGCTGTCCGGCCCGGCGCGCACACCCCATCCACCCGCCGGCCCCTTTGCCTCCCTGGGCGCCCATCTCCGGTCCTGTGCTGCTCCGGGTTGGCCCAGAGGGAGTTTGGCTGCGGCGAGGGGTGTTCAAAGGCGCTAGATGGGAAGGTCTCCAAATCCCGCGCTGCAGGAGAGGCGGGAGCGGCGGATTGGTGGGACTCTGGCTGCAGATGGTTGGGCTGCGCGGTAGAAAGAAGCTAAGCTAGGAAGGAGGCAGGGTCCGAGCCGCGTGGGGTCTCAGCTAGGGAACTGGGGCGACAGACAGCGAACCTGCCAAGTCGTCGGGCGTCTCTAGCAACCCGTGGGAGTGGCGCCGCCGACAGGTGAGCCGCACGCGGGGCAGCCTGTGGCCAGGGCGCGCCCGGGTTGGGTTGCTGCGCTCGGAGCGCGACCGCTGTGGGGCTGGGAGGGGTTGCGCCGGGTCCGCGACTTGTTTGCCCGGGAGCCGGAGGAATTGGGTCTGGAAGGCAGCTCGTAGATGCGAGCGGAGCAGTCAGGCTGGAGCGGAGAGAGGTGAGAAACGTCTGACTCCTTTCCTCCAGTACGAGACCGACTTCCAACCCAGCTCTGCAGAGCTGGGACCCCGAGCCGGAGCCCTAGCTAAATCGAGCCGCCAAAGTGGGGCAGAAAGCGGCCGGGGATGCACGCCCACACAAACACAAGCACGCAGGCACGTTCCCACGCCACGGCCACCCCTGCTGCTTCGGGGAACCGTCCCGAAGAAAGGTGGGATACTTGGGGCGCAGCGGCACTTCCTCCAGAGCTTCAGCGTAGGGAGCCTGCGAACCACAGCGCTAGAATGCCGACGCCAAAAATAAAAGAAAACCGAAAATGCGTCTGCAAAGGCAATCGCGACTGGTGCCAAAATAGCAATTAACTCATTTGTAACCAATTAACAATTAGGCAAATCTTCGGCGTAGACTGGAGCTGACGCAAGTCTCTGGAGCTACTCCGCTCTCAGGCTGCATGTTCCTCCTTCCAACTTCCGTGCGGAATGGCCAGGTATGGTGTCGGATAGGCTCTTTGTTTCTGGAGCGAGGGTCTAAGGGTCGCGAGCAAAATTCCACTTTATCCCGCAGGACCTTCCTCGGCCACGCCGCCCTCTACTGGCTTCTGCCGCAGCCGCCTTTCTGGGAGCCCCAGGCGCTAGCGCGGAAGCGACGCTCGCTGGGGCCAGTCGGAGGACGGTGGGTTCCCGGGTGGTCTCTGTGAAGCTGGGTCTGAACCGGACTGCGTCTGTCCCACAGGCTTTGCGTTGCAAATTCAGTGTTACCAGTGTGAAGAATTCCAACTGAATAACGACTGCTCGTCCCCCGAGTTCATCGTGAATTGCACGGTGAACGTTCAAGACATGTGTCAGAAAGAAGTGATGGAGCAAAGCGCAGGTAAGAGGCTGGCAGGCCTCCTCCTCCTCCCCCCCTCTCCAGCCTGGGCCTAGGTGGAAGTGAGGGGCCATTGCATTACAGGAAAAGATTGACTTGGATATTATGCACACACTGGTTTATCGCGGATTTATTTTTACAGTGCTGGGAAGATGAAGAGTTCCAAGTTACTTTAATCTCATTAGAGTTAATTACCAGGGCTTCTCCCCAAGGAACTGGGAGGGGGATGTGCATTTAAATGAATGGCGCTCCTCTTTTTATTTACTCCCCTCACCTTCCTCTGCTAAAAGCTGATCGGGAGGCTGGAAAATATATGGATAACCAGCCCTGTTTGGGCAACTAGACAGTAGCCTGTGAGCAGTGTCAGCCTGAAATATGAAGCTAGTTGAAGTTCCCAGAGGTCAGCACTTGAAAAATGTGTTTTGTCAGAGAGCCACGCCATATTTCTTTGAAGAACACTACAGGATCTTTATTTAATTTTAGAACTAATGCATCAAATTCCAGGCACAAATTGCCAAGATCTTTCAAAGGAATGTAGTTTCCAGTCCCACAGGCTTAGCTGCTGGCAGGCTGACAGAGGGCCTGGGCACCGGCCAGGTGGAGAAAGAAGGGGAGGTGGGTCTTGCTAGCAGCAAACCTCCTTCATTTCCTGCAGAGTCTTCTCACTGAGCAGGAGCTCCTGGCCCCTCTCAGGAGTCTTTTCAGAAGTCAAAATCTCCCCTTAAAGTACAACTGGAACTTTGGGGAACTTGGTGAACTAGGGTTTCATTTCCAAGGTCAAATCAACAAATATAGATTTTATCATTTTAAAGATGTTGAAATGATAGATGAATAATATTCAGTGAACCCAAGCCCAGCTTCTGTTTAGCTGGCTGGACTGCACTGCCCATGGAGCCTGGTGAAGGGTTAAGTGAGTCCTTTAATCCGGTAGCAGATTCATGCAAAGGCTCAAGTTTTAAAGCCAGCATTTTGGGAAAAACAACTTTGGGAATGTTGTTTTCTTCTCAGAGAAGGGTCTGGCTGCACCTTGTGGCTTGCCGCTTAGTTACGTGGGAAGGCACTAGCTAGTCACTGTACTGTGAGGTGGGGTGTGTGTGTGTGTGACTTTCAAGGCTGTTCGTTTAGATTATGATCAGTCTAGGTGTGGATTCTTTCCACCAGAATCATTCTTCTAGGAAACTGGAAACGTAATTGCTCTCAAAAATAACTTCTCAAAGAAAGCAACATGCATTGTGTGGTTATATGGGATGCTCCTGCTGCTGCTGCTAAGTCGCTTCAGTCGTGTCCAACTCTGTGCGACCCCACAGACGGCAGCCCACCAGGCTCCCCCTTCCCTGGGATTCTCCAGGCAAGAACACTGGAGTGGGTTGCCATTTCCTTCTCCAATGCATGAAAGTGAAAGTGAAGTCACTCAGTTGTGTCTGACTCTTAGCGACCCCATGGATTGCAGCCCACCAGCCTCCTCCATCCATGGGATTTTCCAGGCAAGAGTACTGGAGTGGGGTGCCATATGGGATGCAGGCTGTTAAAAAAGCCAAACAAAACTTAGTGATGGTTCTTTAGCTAAGATTGACATGGGTGATTCTGGTGAGATGTTTCTTGTCTGCTTGTATTTCATTCCTGAGAATTTAATCTGAGCAAAAACAGACTGCCCTTCCACCAGAGGAACTGCTGTGATTTTCATCAGAATCACTCTGAACACTTTATTGCAACTCTCAAATATTTGTAGCTTTCTTCCTGGCAGTAGTTTACAGGCAGACAGAAAGGGGGATATGGAACTTCCTCGTCATCCTCCAGGTCACTGCTTACCTGGGGATCTTGTTTCATAACCTGGGATATGATTGTCACAAGGAGAGGCAAAGCTATGAACCAAATTGCAGTCAGAAGAGGTGGCTTCCTGAGAGATATTTTTTGCTTTTTCAAAGTGTACTTTGAAGATGCACTTTGAAAATGGAATTTTCAAGTGTTCAGTTTTTCATCTGGCTTCCGTCTCTCATCTACCCCGCACTGATTTTTGTTTTGTTTTGTTTTGTTTAAAAAGGTATCACTGGCATGATAATGCCTAGCTTCTCTACCGAGAAACTGAGCACAGTCAGCACCTGACCTGAAGTTGCTATTAGCTCAATCAAAGTGGGTGCTGTGTATCTTCAAACCAGGTTCCTCTGGCCACATGTCATAGGCTAGAGAGTGACAGACACGAGAGAGATAAGGCAAACTCAATTGTGAGGTGTGAGACACAGACACCGTTGATGGGCTCAAAGGAACTGGTTAGGGGAAGGAAGCAAGCTGTGTGCACGGAGTATCCTGAATTCAATAGAAATCAGCCAAACATACACTTCTGTGTTTGAAGTTGAAGGTGGGGTGGGCATAGGAGAGGGAGTGGACTGAAATGTCTAAGGCGTTTCCATTTTCATCATGTGGTGTTAGAGACCAATCTGTTTAAGTGGTGATTAACTCTACCCTTGTTGGCAGGGCGAGAGAGCCAACCTGAAAATTGATTGTTAAGTGAACACAGCTTAGTGTACTCATCAGTGTAGCAACAGCTGATTTCTGTTGTACACGGCATGTGCAGGTTCTTTCTTTGTGCCTTTTGTGGGGATATCACCTGAAATCTGAGAGTCCTCTTATGAGGCTCCCGTTTCCCAGGCTACTACCCATGGGCGTTTCATTTCACTGCAGGGTCAACTTCTCCCCACCTGTCCAATGATGCTATTAGGTGTCGAAGTCAGAATCGTTTCTGCTTAATCAGTGATACATATCCTTTCAAGAATTTCAGTGCTTTGGAACTGAAAGGGTTTTTGTTGTTTTAGTTTTTAAAAAATTACATTGACTTATCTATTAGAAAAATCATAAAAGGGGGATCTAGCAATCTGCTTTCTATTCCATCTACTACAACAACCTCCCAAATTTCTCCTTTAATGAGAGAGTTCACCAACTTTTGTAGCACATACACAAAAATTAATCTACATTTGCATAAAGATTATAAGTAAATATAATAGAATTATATTGATAGGAGTAAACCATAAGTGGTTGATTGATAGTTGACGGTGTGCATCAGAATCTGGGAGTTTTGTTCAGATTTACATCTGGACCCCTCCTTGGACAGGCCACTTTAGGGAAGTCTGTGATGGAGCTGGCCAGGGGTCAGCCCCTAAATTGAGAGCTGCTGGTCTGGACCAACCTTTTTGTGTATTAGAGGAGTAAAACAAGAGCCAGGGACATTAGATGTCTGGTCCATATCTGTCAGTCAGGTGTTACTGAGCGGCATCTGCTCAGTAACATTCTGGGCCAACCCCTTACGCAGGAAAATATGTCTCCAGGGCTGCCTGCAAAGATAACTCAGGCAAAGTGCTAAAGACTTAGACAATTCTCATGCCCACCAAGTTCACCTAATAGGCTTAGTGAACTGGGTTGAGTGGACGATCCACAAAATGGATTTTGCAAGAACAGGAGAACGAACTTGGGATTTGTAAAGTCTGAGTGCTATGGCATTTTCCATAGGTAGAGAAAAAGTAGGGTTTTAAATGGACTAAGATTTTAATGCACCAAGCAAGTTTGATTTTAAGTAGGAATGAAAGGCATTCTTTTTGCAAAAAAAAAAAAAAAAAAAAAAATACAGCAGTGCAATATGCCCAGGCCCTCAGATAGGCCTTTCTGGATTAAGTCTGCAAACTCAGCTCTTATGAATTTTCAGGCAGGTACACTGAATTTTCAAGTGTGAAGTACATTTAAAATTAACCTTTACCTATTCCCCAGAGTGGAGAAGGAAATGGCAGCCCACTCCAGTATTCTTGCTTGGAGAATCCCAGGGACAGAGGAGCCTAGTGGGCTGCCGTCTATGGCATCGCACAGAGTTGGACTGAAGTGACTTAGCAGCAGCAGCATTCCCCAGAGTGCATTCCTATGGGGGGCTGAGAGAGTTTTCTGCTTTTTTCCCCCCTTGGCCAGTCATCGAGAAATAAGGCTTGGATTATGGGGAGGGGAAGGCTCCTTTCATTGTCCTTACTAATTGATATTTAAATGTTTGCATAATAAATGACTTGTTCTCTCCAGCTCTGCACTTAATGAGTTAGTGTCTACTTAAGGCGCCACCCTTGATAATGACATTTCTCTTGCTCTGGCTTATCACTGCACTCCATAAAATATTTCAAATATTGATTTTCACTTCAGAATAGAAGCCCCCCGCCCATGAATTTTGAAACCAGAGTATAAAGAATGTGAATTTGCATTTGTTTGACAGTGCAATCTTGTAATTAGAGTTTTTCCTCTTGACTAGATACAGTGAAAGGGGTATAATTTAATTTTTATAGACTAGCCAATTTCTGCCCTTTGTAAAATATAGCTCTGTCAGTGAGCAAAATGTTACAGGTTCTCCTAAACCTTATTTAAAAGTTAAATGCAGTGTATTGAGAGAAAGTTCATGGGCGGAATCAGTAACCTAATCGATCTCTTCACCCATCCTTTGCAACAGGCATTAATCTATTTGTCTGTTTTGCGATACATGAGTTACTGATTTATATGCCATGTTGCATGTACATTATGGCTGTATAAGTAATGACTATTCTCCTTTTGGATTAGTTAGTTGCTCATTAAATTGGACGAGGATGGCTTCATGCCTTAGATAGATTACTTTAATCCCTTATTTTCTCATGAACTAAAAAGGGATAGCAAGGGAGGACCTAGGGGTCTCTGAAACAGTCATCCACTCTTAGCAGAAAGAGGTAACAAGTTAACCATGGCCTGTGTTCTCTGCTTAATTTCACTAAGATTGAAAATGGCAGGCTACAGTGAGCTTGGCAGGAAGGAAGGGTCAGTTTTGCCAACCAGTATTATATCCCAGTCCCTTTATACCTGGATTCTTTTATTTAAGGTGCACACACATGGCATATATATGTATATGCATATATCTAAAATTTTCCCTATATATGTCTGCACACAATCCTAATTTTTGTGAGAAGAGGTGAAAATATGCATCCTCCTTCTTTATAGCTGTTTAAGTCATAAACGCTTAACCTGTGTTATATTGTAGGCACAGAGGTATTTTCTAACTTTTTTTGCCCCAGAACATCTTTGTTCAGAGAACCGGTGATGTCTGTCAATTTTCCAGTGCCCCCTGTCTACTCCGTATCTTTTTCTTTTACTCATTCTCTCATATCCTCTACCTTTTGAACATCCCACCTGCAGCCCTTACTTTCTCACCCTCAAATCCATTTTGAGATGGTTATGGAATCCACTCCAAGAGTAGAGAACAGAAATGTAAAAAATCACCATATTTTAACTTTGCCAAGGAGACCGCAACAGGTTAAAAAAGTTTAAAATAAAAAAGATTCAGATGTCAAAAAAGATATCCTCGTACATTAACATTGGCCCTGCTAAAAAGGTTTCTATGTCAACCTCAATGAAGGTATGAATTATGTGGGGAAAGATTCTGTGTGGTGAATGTCAATATCACTGCCTCTTTCCCAGCGGGACCCTGAAAGAACACCTTTTTCTCCAAGGCAAAACACTTTGCCATTCTGGTTGTTCACTTAAGTTCTCGAGATGCATCCATCTCTTTCATGTGGCAGGCATAGCAGACTTCTGAGGAGGTCTTCAGAGAGTGAATATCAGATGTCTTCAGTCCCTTGGACTCTCCAGTAAGTAAAGCATTTGTTTATGTTAACTTTCTAGCTGAACAAGCAGCCAGGGCTGACCTCCCATCTCCGTAGATGAAACATTTGAGGATTGATCCAGCTCTCCCATGGCACTAATTCCTCCCACTATGATCTCATGAAAGCTTCCATCATTGATGGTTTTCCTAATGAGTTTAAACAGAGAAGCTTCAAAGCTGGGCTTTCTCTCCCAAGTGAAAAATGAAACGCACTATGAAAACAAAACCCACTGTTTGCTTTGAACTCGGAAATCTGCTTCCCTTCTATATTCCTGAAATAAAAAGATCTGAATTTACAGCCTGTTTTCTTTTTCCTTCTCCCCTTCCTGCCTTCTTTCCTTCTTGCCCGCCTTCCCCCTCCCTCCTCCTACCCTTTTCTCTCCCCCTCCCTTTCTCTCTCTTTTGTTCTTGTTCGATGACTGACTTAGATTCTAATGCTCAAACCTGGCCAAGGTTTATTAGCACACTGTGCAGAAGTAGTCCACACCCCAACCTCTGTTGTCAGCTGTTGCGTGAAAAGGGGATCTCTCTCCGGTAGGGAGCGAACAACCATATGCCAGGCTTCCCAGGAACTTTGAAGAGGTTACTCAGCTACTGCATGTCCCAGGGGCTTAGCTTCCTCCCCTGTTATACATCAAAACAAGTCACCCGGCTTCTTATGAGATACAGAAAGGCAGTGAGGAATGCTGGCAGTCTAGTCACCTTAAGGTACCAATTCTAAAGGTGGAAACCTGCAGGAATTCTCACCAGGAGTTGCTTCACTCTCCATAGCTACCTCTGAAGGCTGGCCCAGATAACCTGACAACTCTACACACACTTTCTCGGACTGAAGGAGTCCTTGCATTTAACCCTTAACTCCTTAAAATGGGATCCTCACAATTAGCCTGGAAGGTCCACAGTGAGATAATATATTCACCTGATGGTTGGTGGATCTGAGATGCAGAGAGATTCAGCAGTTTGCTCAGGACCACACAGCCGGTGGGACTGAAATTCAAGTCCTTCCCTTCCCTGGGATTTTTTTTTCAATCATTCTAATGTCATTTGTTTTTCTTTTTGTATTTTTCATTACAATTTTCTTGAGATATAATTTATGTATCATAAAATTCATCCTTTTAGAGCTGCAGTCCCCAGCCTTTTTGTCGTCAGGGACCGATTTTGTGGCAGACAACTTTTCCACAGACCAGGGTGGGGGGTGGTGGTTTCAGGATGATTCCAGTGCATTACTTCTATTGTGCACTTTATTTCTATTATTATTATATCAGCTCCACCATAGAACATCAGACATTAGATCCCAGAGATTGGGGATCCCTGTTTTAGCACATAAAATTGATTGTTTTTAGTATATTCACAAGTTGTAAAAATAGTCTAATTCCAGATATATATCTAATTCCAGAACATTTTCATCAGCCCAAAAAGAAACCCTGTACCCTTTAGCTGTCACTAATCTGAGAACTAATCTACTCTCTGTCTCTCTGATTTGCCTATTCTGGACATTTCACATAAATGGATTCACACAATCTGTGTTTTTCTATGATTGCTTCTTTCATTTAGAATAATGTTTTCAAGGTTCATCCATTTCACACCCCCTTTTGAAGTGCACTTTTCCTCTTGCTTTGCAGAGGTCAAAAGGAAAGCTCAGGCTTGGCAAGTTCTAAACTATAGAATGGGGTGGGGTGAGATGGGGTAGGAGAGGGCATGACTGTGAACCTGGAATTCCGTAGGCTAATTCGCCCAATTGCTACATTGAACTAAAAACCTGTGCTAAGAGCAAGCTGTCTCAGGAAGCCACAGGACAAAGGAATTCATAATCATCAAGAATCTGCTCTGTGCTCAGCACTGGGCTCCCCGTCCATTGCCTCCACATCCATTACCATTTGTTAAACGGTTAATTGACTTTTCCCTGCTGTTGTTCAGTCCTCAGTCCTCAGTCGTGTCCTTGTCTGACTCTCTGTTACCCTACACCAGGCTTCCCTGTCCTTCAGTATTTCCTGGAGTTTGCTCAGATTCATTTCCATTGGTTGGTGATGCCATCTCATTCTCTGCCACCCTCTTCCCTTTTTGCCTTGAATTAATTTGTTAGCCACAAGAATCCTCAGGGATCTGGGTGGGCTATCACTGATACTAGAAGCTCTTATCCGTGATCTCAGCTGCCCATCCCAACATCTGGCATCCTCCATAGACCACAGCCCTCAAGCATCCTGCACCACTTAAGCTAGAAGAGATCTTCATTTATAATCTCAGAGAAGAGGTTACCGGGGCACAGAAAGTTTCCTTTTCTGAGGGCCTGCCTAAAGAGTTTGATCAGTCCAGCTCCTCGTTCTTTCTTTGAGAAGGCCCATGGGTAGAGCAGGGGGAGAAGCATTCTGGGGAGAGATTTTGGCTAAGGAGACACAATTCTGGTGTGGTTTTATCATCTACCACGCGTACTCCGTAAACATGTGCAAATCTAGCCATTTTTTCCCCCATACCAAATCACTGATGATTTGGTAGACATAACTGTTTACCCCTTTAGAAGGTGTAAATTTCTTCTGTTATTTCCTTCTCTGAGACTAAGCTGAATACTTCCTTGCCTAGTGGTACAGGGATTGTCTTTTGGGACTAAGAGAATTGCTGGTAGAGGACAATGTATTTCCTCCTACACTGGGCATTTTACAAAAGGCCATATCAATAACATAGGAGCTTCAATCAAATCTGTGATGAGTCAGGCTGCAGTAAACAAAAGAATTATGATATATGTTCCTAATTCCTTCTATCCATGGTACATTTTGGGCCATGGCAACATTGTGGTTCAGGAACTGTTTTCACAAGCCAGAATTATACTGCATGTTCCCTAATTAATAAATGGCTTCCAATGTTCTGATTGCTTGCAACAGTCCAAAGCAGTGCAGTAGATGAACTGAATTAAGTGCTTTCAATAAGGTGAAACCATAAAGAGTTTGTAAGCAATTGCTTCCCCCCGCCCCCAACAGTGTATTTAAGTAGAATAAAGCAGTGATGGTTCATGACGTTGATTGTGAGCTTTATGACTACAAAAACCAGGAGAGGGATCCAGACGTGAAAATGATGAAGTGTTGTATTATTTTAAGGAAGTTGTGATACTTGGTCCAGTGCATTTCATTTCTCACTGGACATGGACAATAGCTTTTTATGTTTTTCTATTTCTTGGACTTGTTGGCGAAAGCGGAAGATTGGTAGAAAGAGTGCCGGGGCGTGTGGTAGCCAGTGTGGCCCTCAGCCCACTGTGGTCCATGCACACCGTACTTGCCCTGAATATGAATGTGCAGAGCAGCTTCATAGCAGCTTCAGAGCAGCGCTGAGGCTGCTTCAAAGAGCACCGGCATGAGCAGGTGTATTGAAAGTGATGCTGGGTGATGGGTATCCTGTACTGTTTTGTCACTTATGTAAAAGCTAGCAAACCACTCGGGTTTCCCATAACTTCAGAAAACCAGTACAGAAATAGCAAGAGGTGGGCAGGTTGACTAGTTGTCCACCCCATGAGACCATCCAAGTGGATCTTGGCTTCAAAGCCAGCTGTGAGATTCTTTTGAGAATTTCCGTGGCTTCAGAAGGAAAGGCTGTGAGCGGGTGGGGCCCACACCCAGAGAGGGAAGAGTTAGCTGACTTTCTTTGAAAAGGCTGAACATCATTCTTCTCAGCCTGTCCCAGGCTGTTGGAAGGGAAAAAAAGAAGAAAGCAAGTCAGAAGCAGATGTTTTACATAAGAGCAGGTTAAGAGCCAGAGAGACTAAACCAACTTTGTTGTAAAACCTGGGTCTGTGTGTACAAGCCAATGGGGCCCTGCTTACCTGTGCCTGCGCTTCTTGCATTCACCTTGGTGATGAAAGGAGGATGACAGAGGGATGCTCTGACAATCTCCAGCCAGCAGTTTGCATGGCACTGGATCCTTTAGGATTTTAGAGTATCTTTTCCTAATAAAATTGGATTGTAGCTTCGTTCACTAGCTTCCATGTCTGGTGCTCATTCCTGCACCCGGAGCTCCCGAGCACAGTACCCACCTCTTCCTTTCCCTCTGCCTCTCTCTTTCTCCCCCTGCCTTCTCCCTGTCTCCTTTCATGCACAGACACTGCCACTCACTCACTGCCACTCACTCACTGCTATGTAGACACCCCAGAAATATTTGCTAAATAAGTATGATTGAAAAATCATGTTTCAAGCTAAAATAAATAATCTATTGGTATTTTAGAAGTATTATACCAAAAATGAGGGGGCTTAAATCTCTATCATAAGAAGAAAAGAACAAAGTTGAGTGTACTATTGGCTTTTTCGTTACACTTGAAATGGTCTACATGCCCATTAATGGCACATAAGAAACAGCTCTGAAGTGCAGTGCACCCCAGTTTTTCTTGGGTGTCAGCTTTTAAGTCTGATCTGGCCATGCTTTGAATAAGAATGTTTTCTGGAAACCACACACCCCAACTCCTACAACATTCAGCTAACTTGGTAGTCAAGCCAGCTGGGGACAAGTGACCATCCAGCCAATTCCATCAGTTGGAGGTGTGAGCTATGTGGAACTCCAGCACATCAAGATCCACCTTGGTTATGAACTCCCTTAGGAAGAAAACCAATCCTCCCACGTAGTCATATTCCCCCAACAAACCTCTGTTCCCACCAGGCCTCTCCCATACAGGAGATGCAAATTGAAAATACATGTGAAGATGTCCCACAAGACAGAGATAATCCAGACTTCCAGCTGGGGGATGTACTTCTAAACCATTTAATTTCAGAAAATTAAGCCACAGAGGGAAGCAGGAAAAAAAGACTATGTTTTTGCTCTCCTGTGGTCTATCCTGCACTTAAATTATTTAACTTGGCTCTAAGAACTAATTGTTTGTGTTCTTGCCCTGTTTATTGAATATCATTAATATCATTGTCATAAAACCCGGATGCCATTCTTATGTTGAAGCTTGAGGAAGTTCTGACTGCAATAGCTTCATGTATTAAGAAAGCATTTTGGTCTACTCCTCTTGTTTGCCTATAGGTCATGGTTTCAAAAGAGCATTAATCAGCCACTGCTGTTGCCAGATTCCTTTAGTTCTTACCTCCACCTGGACCTCACTTTCTATGCCACTTAAGAATGTCTTCAGTGACAGATAACAGAGACATAAGCCCCATAAAAGTACATATTGTTTGCCTAACAAGCTTGTCTAGAAGTAGGCTGTCCTGGGGTTGTTTCCACAACTCACTGATGTCATCAAAGACATCAAAGATTATCTCCATTTTCCTAAGAGCTGGTTTTCTGTCCATAGGCTAATTGGCTCTTGATCACAAAGTGGCTGCTTGTATTCAATTAAAGGAAAGGGATAGCACCAAGGAGCTTTTATCTTCAGCTTCTCCTTTTACCAAGAAAGCAAAATCTCTCAGTGTCCCTCGGAGATACTTCTCCTTATCTTTCATTGATCTGAATGTTGTCTTGTGGCCATTATTTGTTGTAAAGGAAGAAAGTAGCGGGTGGTTATGGGTGGACAACTGTCAGTGTCTGCCAAATCACTTTTTGAAGAATCCTTGCACAAAATTGGAAAGAATCAAGCACAGTGCTTCCAGTGCCGCCCCACCCCCCACCGGAGCCATTTTGCCCCCAAGGACTCTTGTTCCTAATTTGAGTATATCTGTATGCATGAAATCTTTGGGCTCCATGATGTTAATGTTGCCCTTTGAGAACAATAATCAGAAGGACTTCAAGGTTAAAAATGCAAGAGCCCAGCTTCATAAATCATTGAAGGCACTCTCCTTAACGTTACTCACTCTCTTGCCTAAAACAAACATTGAAATGCATTATCAAAGGACCTCCATTCATGAATCACTGTCACATTTTTTTGGGGGCTGTGCCTTGTGGTATGCAGAATCTTGGTTCCCAGGCCAAAGATCGAGCCTGTGCCCCTACATCGGATGCGCACAGTCTTAACCACTGGACCACCGGGGAAGTCCCCACCTGTCAAATTTTGGAAAAGGAAAAGAGCACATGTGCTAGCAAATGATGTCCTGACTTTTTGTTCAAGCTGTGTGTGACATTTCAGAATTTTGGTTCACTGAATGATGAGATAGAAGAGTATAAATTTTAGTGTGAGGATATTTCCACAGGAGAGAATGGTGTTTCATGGCGAAAAATACGAGGGTGCCTTGGGTTAAATGCCGATGTTCTTGAATCATTGCACCTAGAGCCATTTTGCCTCCAAGGACTCTGTTGTTCCTAATTTGGGTAAATCTGTATGCACAAAACTGATTATTAATCTTTGGGCCCCTTGATGTTAATGTTGCCCTTTGAGAACAATAATCGGAAGGAGTTCAAGGTTAAAAATGCAAGAGTATGGTTTCATAAATCCTTGAAGGCACTGTTGACACTGGGATAGTGAGTCATAAAGATCTGTTTCCTCAACCCCCCCAGGCAAACTGGGGAACAGAGATACCAGCTGAGGAAAAGCAAGTGTCTGCAGAAGCCTCCCTGGCTCAGAAAGTTATAAATGAGCAGAGAAGTCCACATCTAATGCGAGACTCAAGTAAAACTAACAATTGGCATCATACATTATGGGTGGGTTGCTTGTGTGCCATAATTAAGTTGGCATCAGTGGTTAACAGCCTTGAAAATTAAACTCAACAACAAAATCAAAGGCTTCTGAATAATGAAGTTAACGCATCCTATTATGAGGAAAAAGAAGGTCCTTGCGTTATCTTGTTTCACGTCTGTTTTCTTGACGACTGTTGTTGTTGGCTGTTGTTCAAACAGACACATTTGTTTTTACTCTTGGGGGTCAGAGGGGTGCTTTGGGGCTCCCCTCAATTTCTGGTTCCACCAACTAGCCCAGGATGGGAGGATGCCTGGGCATCAGGACGGATGTACCGTGCAGACTTTGTCACTTCCTCTTTCTTTTAGGCCTTTAAAAAATGGACTGTTAGCATTCTTGTTTGGTTCCTGTGGTAATCTGCAGCTCCAGTGGAGGGTGGCTTCTTTGGATTTTAAAATATTCACATCCACAGCAAAGGAAAAGTACTTAGGAGTCAGAATACAGAGCTGTCCAGGAAAAGTCTACCTCCCAGCTCTCCTCCTGCCTTTATGTCTGATGAATGGTGCCCATCATGGCAGTAACGAGGCACAAGTTCATATGGATGAGCCTCTTCTTCCCAAGATGTCCCCATTAGAATGCAGACTATCAAACTTTCTTGCATGGTATTCTTTAAGGGAAAAAAAAAAATACTTGAGAACAAATTGAAGATCTTTTTTCTCCCAGTTTCTTTCAAAACTCACTGAAAATGCATATAGTTCATTCCAATTACCCGTTTCCAAGCATTTTTCTTTGAGGAGCTGTTCCTAGTCCTGCATGGAGTATTTATTGTAATGTAATCATAACTCCAGTGCAGTAAGTGTTGGTTATTTTTCGAGTAGGGGAAGATTAGTCTTACTCCCAGATGGGCATTCACACAAGCAGCAGTTTGCCATTGAAGTTCGACTTTAAAACTAAATTATATAACATGGGGTGAAAAGTAATGGGCTATTAAAGGCTGTCTTTAGGAATTTCCATCTCTGTACCAGCAAAGAGAGCAGAGGAAAAGATGCATGAATGATAGTCCATAGAGAAGAGAAGATGCATGCTTTACATTGGGGCAGAGACTAAAGTGAGAAAATTAGGGAACTAACTCATGTGGTTTGAAAGCATGCTTATAGCAAGTAGGTCATAGTAGAACTGTAGTCCCACACTCTCTGGGACTCCCCACAATTGCATGTATCAGTATATGTGTGTGGAGGTGAAGAGGGTCCATTCAGCTCGACTCACTCAACAAAAGCAATGTTAAGTGGTTTTTGTTTCTGATTCTCAAGGTCCAGAAGCTATTTGGAGCAGAAGATGAGTTGGAAAGTACTTCCCCGTCCTGCAGAGAATCACTGTAGAGTTAAGTTCTAGAACACTATGTAAACTGGGTCAGATAGAACCCGGTGGGGTTTAGAGGGCGCCCAAGGGTTATCAGCCTTCTTTCTTACCCAGGTTCTGAGCAAACTGAGAAATAAAGGAACTAGGCAAAGAAGGCCCAAAACATCACCATTGTTACCGAGAAAGACTAGGTTGGAGACACTAGCTTTGGGGCAAAAGTCAAACAGGTTTCTAAATTAGCTCCTTCAAATTAGCTGGTTTACCCAGTCAAACAAAGCCAGGGAGGGAAGTTTCTTGCCCTGGGGAGCAGGGCAGAACACCTATTTGCTATGAGGGACAAGGAAGAGGATGAGCAGCATGTGCCCGGTTTATTCTTCCTAAGTTAACTGGTCAGATATGTCACTCTGCCTCCTTTGCGGAAAAGAGATTTGAGGTCTAGGGAAGCCAGGAGTTGCACCAATTGAGGGAACGTTGGAATAGAAGGAAAACCACCCCCCCAACCACCCCCCTATCCCCACCAGTAATCTTCCCTCAAGCCCATCACGCTGAAAAATAGTCATTTCTGGAGCCATCAAGGTCTTTGAGGTGGGAAGGAAGTAATCAAAGAACACAGATATTTGGGGCCACATCTGTCACCTACATAGATATACACACTCACTGTATTGGTTATCAGCATGAACAGTGGTCAGTCATGTTTCACTGAAGCATTTGTTTGGGTAGAACATAGAAAAATGTTATAGACTTCTCCCTCATCCATACTAGTATCTTCTATGAAAACTTTCTATTTTGAAATAATTTGAGACTTGTAGAAAGGCTGCCAAAGTAGTAGAGGGTTTCCATATACCGTTTGCCCAGCTTCTGCTAATAATAATAACTGGCATCACCATGGTACCATGATCAAAACTAAGAAATTAACATTGGTGCCATACTATTAATTCAACCACGGTTAGTATTGGATTCCATTCATTTTTCCTTTTTCTATTCCAGTATCCTCTCTAGGATCCCACTTTGCATTTCATGGTCATGTCTCCATATTCTCCTCTAATCTCAGTTACCAGTTCCTCATCCTTTCTTTGTCTTTTGTGATCTTAACAGTTTCCTTTTTCATTGAAATACAGTTGATTGTGTTAATTTCAGGAATACAGCAAAGTCATTCGGTTATATATATGTGTGTGTGTATTCTTTTTTCAACTATTTTCCGTTATACTTGATTACAAGATATTGATATAGTTCCCTGTGCTATGCAGTAAATCCTGGTTTATATATAGTAGTACGCATCTGTTAATCCCATGCTCCCAATTTTCCCTCTCCCCTTCCCCTTTGGTAATCATAACTTTGTTTTCTGTCGGTGAGTCTGTTTCTGTTTTGTAAATAAGTTCATTTGTACTGGTTTTTAGATTTCCACATATAAGTGATGTCATTATGGTACTTGCCTCTCTATAACTTACTTCACTTAGTATGATAAATCTCTAGTTCCATCCATGTTGCCAAAAAGTAGTATTATTTCATTCTTTTTAACGGCTGGTAATATTCCATTTTGTGTTTGTCTCTTCTCTTTTTTAAACATATATACATTCCTTTTTAAATATTCTTTTCCATTATGGTTTATCAGAGGATATTGAATATAATTCTCTGTGGTCTACAGTTGGACTTTGTTATTTATCTGTCTCTTCTGTATATAAAAGTTTACATCTGCTAACCCCGACTTCCCATTCCATCCATTCCCCAGCCGCCTCCCTTTTGGCCACAAGCCTGTTCTCTGTGTCTGTGAGTCTGTTTCATAAATAGGTTCATTTCTGTCACCTTTTAGATTCCACATATAAGTGATGTCATATGGGATTTGTCTTTTTCTGATTTCACTAGTCTGATCATCTCTAGGTCCATCCGTGTTGCTGCAGATGGCATTATTTCCTTCTGTTTTATGGCTGAGTAATGTTCCATTGTATATGTGTACCACATCTCCTTAATCCATTCATCTGTGAATGCCCATCTAGATTGTTTTTATATTTTGGCTATTCTAACTAGTGCTACTGTGAACATAGGGGTGTGCTTATCTTTTTGAATTATAGTTTTGTCTGAATATGCACACAGGAGTGAGATTGCTGGATCATATATAACTCTACTTTTAGTTTTCTGAGGAAACTTCATACTGTTTTCCACAGTGGCTGTACCAATTTACATTCCTACCAACAGTGCAGGAAGATTCCCTTTTCTCCACATCCTCTCCAACATTTATTATTTGTAGACTTTTTAATGATAACCATTCTAACCAGAGTGAGGTAATACCTCATTGTAGTTTTGACTTGCATGTCTCTAATAATGAGTGGTGTTAGGCATCTTTTCTAGAGAAGGCAATGGCACCCCACTCCAGCACTCTTGCCTGGAAAATCCCATGGATGGAGGAGCCTGGTGGGCTGCAGTCCATGGGGTCTTGAAGAGTCAGACACAACTGAGCGACTTCACTTTCACTTTTCACTTTCATGCATTGGAGGAGGAAATGGCAACCCACTCCAGGGTTCTTGCCTGGAGAATCCCAGGGACGGGGGAGCCTGGTGGGTTGCCGTCTCTGGGGTCGCACAGAGTTGGACACGACTGGAGTGACTTAGCAGCAGCAGCAGCAGGCATCTTTTCATTGCCTATTGGCCATCTGTATGTCTTCTTTGGAGAAATGTCTATTTAGCTCTTCTGCCCATTTTTTGGTGGGGTTGTTTTTGTTGTCATCAAGTTGTATGAGCTGTTTGTATATTTTAGAAATTAAGCCCTTGTTAGTCACATCATTTGCAGATATTTTCTACCAGTCTGTAGGTTGTCTTTTTATTTTGTTTATGGTTTCTTTTGCTGTATAAAAGCTTGTAAGTTTGATTAGGTCCCATTTGTTTATTTTTGCTTTTATTTCTATTGCCTTGGAAGACTGACCTAAGAAAACATTGGTACGATTTATGTCAGAGAATGTTTTACTTATGCTTTCCTCTAGGAGTTTTATAATGCCACATCTTATGTTTAAGTTTTTAATCCATTTTGAGTTTACTTTTGTGTATGGTGCGAAGGTGTGTTCTAACTTCATTGATGTGCATGTGGCTGTCCAACTTTTCTAACACCACTTGCTGAAGAGACTTTCTTTTTCCCAATGTATATCCTTGCCTCCTTTGTTGAGGGTTAATTGACCACAGGTTTGTTTTATTTCTGAGTTCTGTGTTCCATTGATCCATATATCTGTTTTGTACCAGTACTATGCTGTTTTGGTTACTGTGGCTTTGTAGTATTACCTGCCTCCTGATTTGCTCTAATTTTCTCAGGACTGATTTGGTAATTCTGGGTCTTTTATGGTCCCATATGATGAAAGTGAAAGAGGAGAGTGAAAAAGTTGGCTTAAAGCTCAACATTCAGAAAACTAAGATCATGGCATCTGGTCCCATCACTTCATGGCAAATAGATGGGGAAACATTGGAAACAATGGCTGATTTATTTTTCTGGCCTCAAAAATCACTGCAGATGGTGATTACAGCCATGAAATTAAAAGATGCTTGCTCCTTGGAAGGAAAGTTATGACCTACTTAGACAGCATATTAAAAAGCAGAGACATTACTTTGCCAACAAAGTTCTGTCTAGTCAAGGCTATGGTTTTTCCAGTGGTCATGAGTGGATGTGAGAGTTGGACTATAAAGAAAGCTGAGTGCTAAAGAATTGATGCTTTTGAACTGTGGTGTTGGAGAAGACTCTTGAGAGTCCCTTGGACTGCAAGGAGATCCAACCAGTCCATTCTAAAGGAGATCAGTCCTGGGTGTTCATTGGAGGGACTGATGCTAAAGCTGAAACTCCAATACTTTGGCCACCTGATGCAGAGAGATGCCTCATTTGAAAAGACCCTGATGCTGGGAAAGATTGAGGGCAGGAGGAGAAGGGGATAACAGAGGTTGAGATGGTTGGATGGCATCACAGACTCAATGGACATGGGTTTGGGTGGACTCTGGGAGTTGGTGACGGACAGGGAGGCCTGGCATGCTGCAGTTCCTGGGGTTGCAAAGAGTCGCACACGACTGAGCAACTGAACTTAACGGATGAATTTTAGGGTTATTTGTTCTAGTTCCATGAATAGAAGGCTTCCCCAGTGGCTTAGCAGTAAAGAATACACCTGCAATGTAGGAGATGTGAGTTCAGTCCCTTAGTGGGGAAGATCCCCTGAAGAAGGAAATAGAAACCCACTCCAGTATTCCTGTCTGGAAAATTCCATGAACAGAGGAGCCTGGCCAGCTACAGCTGATGGGATTGCAAAGAGTGGGCCATGACTGACCACACACACTTCATGAATAGAACAAATGTCATGGGTAATTTGATAGGATTCACATTAAATCTGTGAATTGCTTTAGGTAATATAATTTTAACTGTCTTCTTCCAATCTGAGAACATGGGATATCTTTCTATTTCTTTGACTCATCTTCAGTTTATTAATGTTTTATAGTTCTCAACATATAAGTCTTTCACCTCCTTGGTCTGGTTTGTTCCTAAGTATTTTATTGTTTAGAGTTAGATTTTGAAAGGTATTGATTTTTAAATTCCATTTCTGGTATTTCATTGTTGGTGTAAAGAAATGCAACTAATTTCTGTATGTCAGTCTTGCATCCTGCTACCTTTCTGAATTTATCAGTTCTGACAGTTTGTGTGTGAAGTCTTTAGGGTTTTCTCTATATGATATCATATCATCTGCATACAACGACAGTTTTACCTCTTGTCTTCTAATTTGGATACCTTTTATTTCTTCTTCTTCTTTTTTTTTTGTCTGATTGCTGTGACTAGGACCTCTAGTTCTATGTCAAATAGAAGAGGTGAGAGTGGGCATCCTTGACTTGTTTCAGATTTTAACAAGAAGGCTTTCAGCTTTTCACTGTAGAGTATTGTATTGGTTGTGGGTTTTTCATAAGTAGTTTTTATTATTTAGAGATATGTTCTGTCTATACCCACTTTGGTAAGTTTTTTTTATCATGAAGGTGTTGAATGATGTCAAATGCTTTTTCTGTATCTATTGAGATGATCGTGTGGTTTTTGTCTTTTGTTTAGCTAGTGCATCTCATTGATTTGCATATGTTGAACTATCCTTGATGAACTTGGGATGAATCCCACTTGGTCATGGTGTATGACCTTTTTAATGTGTTGCTGGTTTAGCTGGCTATTGTTGAGAATTTTTGCATCTATATTCATCAAAGATACGGGCCTGTAATTTTTTATTTTTTAGTGAAGTCTTGTCTAGTTTTGGAATCAGGGTGATGATGGTTTCATAGAATGTCCTTGGGTGTATTCCCTCATCTTCAGTTTTTTGAAAAGGATTGGTATCAGTTCTTCTTTTTTTGATGGAACTCACCTGTGATGCCATCTGGTTCTGGACTTTTGTTTGTGGGGAGCTTTTAAATTACTCATTCTATTTCACTTCTAGTGATCAGTCTGTACAAATTATCTATTTCTTCTTGATTCAATTTTGATGGACTGTATGTTTCTAGAAACTTATCAATTTCTTCTAGGTTGTCAAATTTGTTGACATATAAATTATTCACAGTATTCCCTATGGTTTTATGTATTTCTGCAGGATTGGTTGAGATTTCTCCTTTTTCACTTTTTATCTTTATTCGAGTTCTCTCTCTTTTCTTTGTGAGCCTGGCCAGAGGTTTGTCAATCTTGTTTATCCTTTCAAAAAACCAGCTCTTGGTTTTATGGATTTTTTTCCTGTCATTTTTAATCTATTTAATTTCTCTCTGATCTTTATTTTCTTCCTTCTACTGACTTTTGGTTTTGTTTGTACTTCCTTTTCTAATTCTTTTAAGTGGTAAGTTAGG
Organism: Bos mutus; assembly: GCF_027580195.1. Classification (NCBI taxonomy): domain Eukaryota; kingdom Metazoa; phylum Chordata; class Mammalia; order Artiodactyla; family Bovidae; genus Bos; species Bos mutus. The sequence continues at coordinate 70,939,095 of NC_091618.1, read as the reverse complement.
TTGTTTATTTGAAATTTTTCTTGTTGTTTGATGAAGGGCCGCATTGCTATGAACTTCCCTCTAAGAAGTACTTCCATAACCTTCTGATAGATGCTCCATGGTTGCGTTTTCATTGTCATTTTTCTCAAGGTATTTTTATTTTCTCTTTGATTTCATTGTTGACCTATTGTGGTATTTTTAGTAGTATGTTCTTTAGTCTCCATGTAATTGTTTTTCTCTCCCCTCCCCCCACCCCGCCCCCTGTGATTGATTTCTAGTTTTGTGCTGTTGTGATCAGAAAAGATGTTTGAGATAATGTCTCAAACATTATTGAGACTTATTTTGTACCCTAGTATGTATACCACATCTTCTTTACCCATTCATCTGTCAGTGGAGTTGTTTCATGTCTTGGCCATTGTGAATAGTACTGCTATGAACATTGGTGTACGTGTGTCTTTTGGAGTCTTAACTATTTTGAAGAGGATTGGTCAGCTTGTTGTACATTGTCCCTCAGTTTAGGTTGGTCTGATGTCTTCTTATGATCAGAATGAGGGAACAAGAATACTCAGAAGGGATATGCCGTCACTTCTCTGTGCATCACATCAAGGGATGTGTGATGTCAGTATGTCTTATTGCTGGTAATGTTAACTTTAACCACTTAATTAAATGGTTTTCTGGGCTTCTCCACTGTAAAATGACTGTTTCTCCCTTGTTAACTAATACATTATTTAAAGAAGATAATTTGAAACTCTACAAATATCCTCGTTCTCCTCAAACTTTGTTCAGTAATTTTAGCATCTACCAGCGGGTTGTTGTTCAGTTGCTCAGTCATGTCTGACTCTCTTCAACCCCATGGACTACAGCAAGCCAGGCTTCCCTGTCCTTCACTATCTCCCAGAGTTTTCTCAAACTCATGTCCATTGAGTTGATGATGCCATCCAACCATCTCATCCTCTGCCACCCACATCTCCTGCCTTCAATTTTCACCAGCATCAGGGTCTTTCCAAATGAGTCAGTTCTTCGCATCAGGTGACCAAAGATTTGGAGTTTCAGCTTCAGCATCAGTCCTTCCAGTGAATATTCAGGACTGATTTCCTATAGGATTGACTGGTTGGATCTCCTTGCAATCCAAGGGACTCTCAAGAGTCTTCTCTAGAGTTACCACAGTTGAAAAGCATCAATTCTTCAATGCTCAGCCATCCTTATGGCCCAGCTCTCATATTCATACATGACTACTGGAAAAACCATAGTTTGATTATACAGACCTTTGTTGGCAAAGGGATGTCTCTCTCTCTCTCTCTTTTTAAATATACTGTCTAGGTTTGTCATAGCTTTTTTTCCAAGGAGCAAGCATCTTTTAATTTCATGGCTTCAGTCACTGTCTGCAGTGATTTTGGAGCCTATGAAAATAAAGTCTGTCACTGTTTCTATTTTTTTCCCATCTATTTCCCATGAAATGATGGGACTGGCTGCCATGATCTTAGTTTTTGGACTGTAGCCCATCAGGCTCTGCTGTCCATGGGATTCTCCAGGCAAGAATATTGGAGTAGGCTGCCGTGCCCTCCTCCAGGGGCGCTTCCTGACCCAGGGATCAAACTTGCATCTCTATGTCTCCTGCATTGGCAGGCAGATTCTTTACCACTAGTGCCACCTGGGAAACTCCTAACATGTGCTCATGCAATCTTAATTTCTGTTTCTCTCTTCTGCATGTATTACTTGGAATTATTTTGTAAGGAAGAGCTGACCCTTCTCTTCCAAATATTTATTTTAAATAATTTATATCAGTATGAGCTTATGGGTATTCACTTTATTCCATGGATTCTAATATATAGTACCTTTGTTACTTTTGTTGTTCAAACTGCTCCAGCTGTCCACTGAAAGGTTGATTTTTGTGTCCTTTCAACATGCCCCATCCTTTTTTGAGCACTTCTTATTTGGAGTACTACAAGATAAGATAGTCCAGAGTCATCTTGAATTTTCCTCCCAGTTCTCTCTATAACTTCTCCATTGTAGCTATGCATTTTTAGTTAACAAACAAATAGACAAAAAATAGAAAAACCCTCAAGCCCAGGAAGTTGATGTTTCTAGGCATATACTATGGGCTAGTATGGTCATAGGTGCTGTGCATGCATCATCCTCTTAATCTTCATTTTTATTTTTTTTTTAACTCTGAGTTATAAGTTTCTTAGGCATATACTGTGGGCTAGTATGGTCATAGGTGCTTTGCATGCATCATCCTCTTAATCTTCATTTTTATTTTTTTAACTCTGAGTTATTTTATAATGAGTTATAAAAATAACTCATTTTATATAAAAATATATTTATATTTTTTAATGGTATAGTTTTCTCTTTTCAAGAGGATAAACTATTGCTTAGAGAAGTTAAATGTTAAAGGCATTGTTCAGTTTTCTCCAGCAAGCATTCTAGTCTAGGTCTGTTGGATTCCAGCATTCATGTTCTTTCCACTGGATAAAGAATTATGTCAGAAGCAAAATGAACCTTGGACTTTATTCACCTCAACTTCCTCCACCCCATTTCATAGACAAGGAACTGAGGTCTATAAAGAGAAGATCAAGCCTTCTTTAGGACCCAGAACTTGATGGGAGAAATTAATTCAATACCCTGATCTCTGGCACTTAGCCCAGTAATATTTCTTTACATTGCAGTGAGTATAATTCTTCCCAGATGATGTTCATTGGTAAAATGACCAACAAGTTCACTTTATTATTGAAACTCCTTTGCTTAGCTTATGATCAAATACTTCCCATTGTGTTTGCCAACAACCATGAATGGGATTTTTGAGCCCAAGTGAACATTTTAGTAGGTCAAAAAATAATGCATCAGAGAAAGAGCTGAACAATAGCCCCTCATATTATCAAATATCTTCTTTGTAAATGATGTTGCCACTTTAACTCCCACAGTATCTCTTTGGTAATATAAATGCATTTGAAAATGGTATTTTCTGAAGAAAACCAAATTATTAACTTTTTCCTTCTCAATTATGATGTATTTAAGAAGGCTTAGAAAATCAGAAAATTCCTGAAAATCCCTCTAGAAAACTATAATTATGCTCAGAGGGGAAACAAGTTACTACATCAATATTTATACTGTACCTTAAGAGGTTCCCTTGAAAACGGAAAGTAAGAACAATGAAGCCCAAGCAATTATCTTGATTCACCACAGTTAAAATATGGATATTACAGAAGACATAACCCGCTAAAACTAAAGTGTCTTCTTACACAACTGAGGTGACTTCTGGTTATATTGGACACACTGAAGAAAGGACCCTGGAATAGGGTTTTGGCTTTAAATATAACAGAACTATAGGTTAACTAAATGGAAGTCTTGCTCAACTAACTTGCATCCTGCTTGTGCTAGAAACAGTATTCAGGTAGTGGCTCCAACTTCACCTTTTCTCATTTTCCCTTCAAGCTGTGTCTGCGCCCCCATAGATTCCAAGTCATCTGCAAAGTTTGTGTATGCTGTTAAAAATATATTTTCTATAGAGCCAGTTCAATTTAAAAGTGTTTAAAATATAGATCAGTTCAGTTCAGTTCAGTCGCTCAGTCGTGTCCGACTCTGTGACCCCATGAATCGCAGCACGCCAGGCCTCCCTGTCCAACACCACTCCCGGAGTTCACCCAGACTCACATCCATCGAGTCAGTGATGCCATCCAGCCATCTCATCCTCTGTCGTCCCCTTCTCCTCCTGCCCCCAATCTCTCCCAGCATCAGAGTCTTTTCCAGTGAGTCAACTCTTCACATGAGGTGGCCAAAGTACTGGAGTTTCAGCTTTAGCATCATTCCTTCCAAAGAACTCCCAGGGCTGATCTCCTTTAGAATGGACTGGTTGGATCTCCTTGCAGTCCAAGGGACTCTCAAGAGTCTTCTCCAACACCACAGTTCAAAAGCATCAATTCTTCGGCGCTCAGCCTTCTTCACAGTCCTCTCACATCCATACATGACCACAGGAAAAACCATAGCCTTGACTAGACGGACCTTTGTTGGCAAAGTAATGTCTCTGCTTTTGAATGTGCTAGATTCTGTAAATCCTGTAAAGCTAACAGAATCTTTGGTAAAGGAGCCTTGACATCCGTGGAACCCAGAGAGCTCCTTTATGATATTCTTTTTTTTTTTTCTTAAGACATACAGACCATTCTTATTTTATTTTATTTTTTTTAAACAAAAGCATTTTGTATTGGGGTATAGTTGATTAAAAATGTGATCATTTCAGGTGAACAGTGAAAGGACTCAGCCATACATATACATGTATCCATTCCCCCCTCCCCAAACCCTCCTCTCATCCATACTGGCACATAACATTGAGCAGAGGCCCATGTGCTATACAATATGTCTTTGTTGGTTATCCCATTTTAAATACAGCAGTGTGTACCTGACCTTCCCAGAGTCCCTAACTATCCTCCTCCTTCCCTGTCTGACTTATTTCACTCAGTATGACACTGTCTAGGTCCATCCATGTTGCTGCAAATGGTATTGTTTCATTCTGTTTAATGGCTGAGTGATATTCCATTGTATAGATGTACCACATCTTGTTTATTCATTCCTCTGTTGGTAGACATGTCTTAGCTTCCATGTCTTAGCTCTTGTAAACAGTGCTGCAATGAACATTGGGGTGCATGTATCTTTTGGGGCCATGATGTTCTCTAGATATATGCCCAGGAGTGGGATTGCAGGGTCATATGCTATCTAGGTTGGTCATAACTTTCCTTCCAAGGAGTAAGCGTCTTTTAATTTCATGGGTGCAGTCACCATCTGTAGTGATTTTGTAGTGCAAAAAAATAAAGTCTGACACTGTTTCTATTGTTACCTATCTATTCCCCATGAAGTGATGGGACCAGAAGCCATAATCTTCGTTTTCTGAATGTTGAGCTTTAAGCCAACTTTTTCACTCTCCTCTTTCACTTTCATCAAGAGGCTTTTTAGTTCCTCTTCACTTTCTGCCATAAGGGTGCTGTCATCTGCATATCTGATGTTATTGATATTTCTCCCAGCAGTCTTGATTCCAGCTTGTTCTTCTTCCAGCCCAGCATTTCTTATGATGTACTCTGCATATAAGTTAAATAAGCAGGGTGACAATATACAGCCTTGACATACTCCTTTTCCTATTTGGAACCAGTCTGTTGTTCCATGTCCAGTTCTAACTGTTGCTTCCTGACCTGCATATAGGTTCCTTAAGAGGCAGGTCAGGTGGTCTGGTATTCCCATCTCTTGAAGAATTTTCCACAGTTTATTGTGATCCACACACTCAAAGGCTTTGGCATAGTCAGTAAAGCAGAAATAGATGTTTTTCCGGAACTCTCTTGCTTTTTCAATGATCCATTGGATGTTGGCAATTTGATCTCTGGTTCCTCTGCCTTTTCTAAAACCAGCTTGAACATCTGGAAGTTCACATATTGCTGAAGCCTGGCTTGGAGAATTTTGAGCATTACTTTACTAGCGTGTGAGATGAGTGCAATTGTGCGGTAGTTTGAGCATTCTTTGGCATTGCCTTTCTTTGGGATTGGAATGAAAACTGACCTTTTCCAGTCCTGTGGCCACTGCTGAGTTTCAAAATTTGCTGGCATATTGAGTGCAGCACTTTCACAGCATCATCTTTCAGGATTTGAAATAGCTCCATTGGAATTCCATCACCTCCACTAGCTTTGTTCATAGTGATGCTTCCAAGGCCAACTTGACTTCACATTCCAGGATGTCTGGCTCTAGGTGAGTAATCACACCATCAGGATTATCTTGGTCATGAAGATCTTTTTTGTACAGTCTTCTGTGTATTCTTGCCATCTTTTAATATCTTCTGCTTCTGTTAGGTCCATACCATTTCTGTCCTTTATTGAGCCCATCTTTGCATGAAATGTTCCCTTGGTATCTCTAATTTTCTTAAAGAGATCTCTAGTCTTTCCCATTCTGTTGTTTTCCTCTATTTCTTTGCATTGATCGCTGAGGAAGCCTTTCTTATCTCTCCTTGCTATTCTTTGGAACTCTGCATTCAGATTCTTATATCTTTCTTTGTCTCCTTTGCTTTTCGCTTCTCTTTTTTCCCCCGGCTATTTGTAAGGGCTCCGCAGACAGCCATTTTGCTTTTTGCATTTCTTTTCCATGGGGATGGTCTTGATCCCTGTCTCCTGTACAATGTCATGAACCTCCATCCATATCGGTCACTCTATCTATCAGATTTGGTCCCTTAAATCTGTTTCTCACTTCCACTGTATAATCATAAGGGATTTGATTTAGGTCATACCTGAATGGTCTAGTGGTTTTCCCTACTTTTTCAATTTAAGTCTGAATTTGGCAATAAGAAGTTCATGATCTGAACCACAGTCAGCTCCCAGTTTTGTTTTTTGCTGACTGTATAGAGCTTCTCCATCTTTGGCTGCAAAGAAGATAATCAATCTGATTTCGGTGTTGTCCATCTCGTGATGTCCATGTGTAGAGTCTTCTCTTGTGTTGTTGGAAGAGGGTGTTTGCTATGACCAGTGCGTTCTCTTGGCACAATTCTATTAGCCTTTGCCCTGCTTTATTCTGTATTCCAAGACCAAATTTGTCTGTTACCCCAGGTGTTTCTTGACTTCCTACTTTTACATTCCAGTCCCCTATAATGAAAAGGATATCTTTTTTGGGTGTTAGTTCTAAAAGGTCTTGTAGGTCTTCATAGAACCGTTCAACTTCAGCTACTTCAGCATTACTGGTTGGGGCATAGGCTTGGATTACTGTGATATTGAATGGTTTGCCTTGGAAACGAACAGAGATCATTCTGTCATTTTTGAGATTGCATCCAAGTACTGCATTTCAGACTCTTGTTGACCATGATGGCTACTCAATTTCTTCTAAGGGGTTCCTGCCCACAGTAGTAGATATAATGGTCATCTGAGTTAAATTCACCCCTTCCAGTCCATTTTAGTTCGCTGATTCCTAGAATGTCGACGTTCACTCTTGCCATCTCTTGTTTGACCACTTCCAATTTGCCTTGATTCATGGACCTGACATTCCAGGTTCCTATGCAATATTGCTCTTTACAGCATTGGACCTTGCTTCTATCACCAGTCACATCCACAGCTGGGTATTGTTTTTGCTTTGGCTTCATCTCTTCATTCTTTCTGGAGTTATTTCTCCACTGATCTCCAGTAGCATATTGGGCACCTACCAACCTGGGGAGTTCCTCTTTCAGTATTCTATCATTTTGCCTTTTCATACTGTTCATGGGGTTCTCAAGACAAGAATACTGAAGTGGTTTTCCGTTCCCTTCTCCAGTGGACCACCTTATGTCAACCCTCTCCACCATGGCCCACCCATCTTGGGTGGCCCCACACAGCATGGCTTAGGTTCATTGAGTTAGACAAGAGACCATTGTCCATGTCATGGTCCATTGTCACATGTCCATGGTCCATGTGATCAGATTGACTAGTTTTCTGTGATTATGGTTTCCGTGTGTCTGCCCTCTGATGCCCTCTCACAAGACCTACCATCTTACTTGGGTTTCTCTTACCTTGGATGTGGGGTATCTCTTCACGGCTGCTCCAGCAAAGCGCAGCCACTGTTCCTTACCTTGGATGAGGGTATCTCCTCATGGCCGCCCTTCCTGAACCTCCATACTGTACTCCATAGTGGCTGTACCAGTTTACATTCCCACCAACAGTGCAGGAGGGTTCCCTTCTCACCACACCCTGTTCAGCATTTGTTGTCTGTGGATTCTTTGATGATAGCTATTCTGACCAATATGAGATGGTATCTCATTGTAGTTTTGACTTGAATTTCTCTAATAACTAGCAGTATTGAACATCTTTTCATGTGCCTACTGGCCATCTGTATGTCCTCTTTAGAGAAATGTCTATTCAGGTCTAATGCCCATTTTTTTAATTTCTCCTTTGATTTCCTCAGTGATCCAGTGGTTCGTTAGTAGCATGTTGTTTGGCCTACATATGTTTGTGTTTCTTGAAGTTTTTTTCTTGTAGTTTATTTCTACTCTCAGAGTGTTGTGATCAGAAAAGATGCGTGATATGATTTCAATTTTCTTAAATTTACCAAGGCCCACTGTGTGGCCCAGCATGTGGTCAATCCTGGAGAATGTTCCATGTGTACCTGAGAAAAATGTGTAGTCTGTTGCTTTTGGATGGATGCTCTATAAATATCAATTGAGTCCAACTCATCTAAAAGTGTCATTTAAAGCCTGTTTTTCCTTACTGATTTTCTGTCCGGATGATCTGTCCATTGATGAAAGTGGGGTATTAAAGTCCTCGGTATTCTTGTGCTGCTGTCAATTTCTCCCTTTATGTTGTTAGTATTTGCCTTAAATGTTGTGGTACTCCTATGTTGGATGCATGTATATTTGTTACATCTTTTTTTTTTTTTGGACTTAATCCTTGACTGTTGTGTAGTGTCCTTTGTCTCTTATAACAGTCTTTGTTTTAAAGTCTATTTTGCCTAATATCAGTATTGCTACTCCAGCTTTCTTATGGTTTCCATTTGCATGAAATACCTTCTCCCATTCCCTTACTTTCAGTCTGTAAGCGTCCATAGGTCTGAGGTAGGTCTCCTGAAGATAACCTATATATGGGTCTTGTTTTTGTATCCACTCAACCAGTCTGTGTCTTTTGGTTGGTGCATTTAATACATTTATGGTAATTATTGATATATATGATCCTATTACCATTTTGTTAATTGTTTTGGGTTTATTTTTTGTAGATCTTTTCTGTGTCCTGCCTAGAGAAGTTTCTTTAGCATTTGTTGTAAAACTGGTTTAGTGGTGCTGAATTCTCTTAACTTTTGCTTGTCTGGAAAGCTTTTGATTTCTCCATCAAATCTGAATGAGAATCTTGCTAGGTAGAATATTCTTAGTTGTACATTCTTCCCTTTCATCACTTGGAATATATCGTGCCAATCCCTTCTGGCTAGTAGAGTTTGTGTTGAGAAGTCAGCTGATAACCTTTTGGGTTTTCCCTTGTATGTTGTCTTTTTTTCCTTGTTTCTTTTAAAAATTTGTCTTTAGTTTTTATCAGTTTAATAACTATGTGTCTCACTGTGTTCCTCTTTAGGTTTATCCTGCCTGGGACTCTCTGTCCTTCTGGACTTGGTTGACTATTTCCTTTCCCATGTTGGGGAAGTTTTATCTATTATCTCCTCAGATATTTTCTCAGGTCCTTTCTCTCTTTCTTCTTCTTATGAGACCCATATAATGCAAACAATGGTGCATGTAATGTTGTCCCAAAGGTCTGATTTCATTTCTTTTCATTATTTTTTCTATATTCTGTTTTGTAGCATTGATTTCCACTATTCTATCTTCCAGGTCACTTATCAGTTCTTTCTGCCTCACTTATTTTGCTATGGATTCTTTCTAGTGTATTATTCATTTGTTTGTTCTTTAGTTCTTCTTGGTCTTTGGTAAACATTTCTTGCATCTTCTCCATTCATTTTCCAAGATCCTGGATGATTTTCACTATCATTATTCTGAATTATTTTTCTGGGAGATTGCCTATCTCCACTTAATTTAGTTGTTTTTTCTGGGGATTTATCTTGTTCCTTCATCTGGGACATAATCCTTTTGCTTTTATATTGGACTTCCCTGGTGGCTTAGAAGGTAAAGGTAAAGGTCTGCCTACAATGTGGGAGACTCGGGGTTCGATCCCTGGTTTGGGAAGATCTCCTGGAGAAGGAAATGGCAACCCACTCCAGTATTCTTGTCTGGAAAATCCCATGGATGGAGGAGCCTGGTGGGCTACAGTCCACCAGGGATTTGGGATTGCAAAGAGTCAGACTGAGTGACTTCACTTTCACTTTCACTTTATCTTGGTCCTTTATCTGGGACATAATCCTGTTTCTTTTATTTGGGGTAGCTTTCTGTGATTGTGGTATTAGTTTTGGAGGCTGATGGGATTGTAGTACTTATTTCTTCTGTCTGCCCTCTGGTAGATAAAGATAAGAAGCTTGTGCAAGCTTCCTGTTGGGAGGAACTGGCTGTGGGGAAAACTGGGTCTTGCTCTGGTGGGCAGGGCTGAGCTCAGTAAAACTTTGATCCAGTTATCTGCTGATGGCTGGGGCTGCACCCCCTTCTTGTCCTTTGGCCTGAGGCCACCCAGTACTGGAGTCTAAAGGTTCTATGGTAGGGCTATTGTTGACCTCCAAGAGGATTTATGCTGACACACATCTCCCAGGACTGCTGCTCCCAGTGCTCCTCTCCTTGTGGTGGGCCACTGCCAACCCATGCCCCTGCAGGAGATGCTCAAACACTCACAGGTAAGTCTGGCTCAATCTCCTGTGGGGTCACTGCTCCTTGTCCCTGGGTCATGATGCACACAAGATTTTGCTTGTGCCTTCCAAGAGTCTCTGTTTCCCCCTTGGTAGTCTTCAAAGTCAGATTCCCTAGGGATTCCCAGTCCCTTGGCCGGATCCCCAGACTGGGGAGCCTGATGTGGGGCCTAGATCCTTCACAACAGTGAGAGAACTTCTTTGGTGTTACTGTTCTCCTGTTTGTGGGTCACCCACTGATGAGTATAGGATTTGATTTCATCATGATCGTGCCTACCACTTTGTTGTGGCTTCTCCTTTGTCCTTGGATGTGGCGTATCTTTTTTCGATGGGTTCCAGTATCTTCCTGTTGATGGTTGTTCAACAGCTAGTTGCAATCGTGGTGCTCTGGCAGATGAGTGCATGTCGTTTAACCACAGACCTTTCTTTTTTATATATTAGTTTGTTTGTTTTTGGTTGCACTGGGTCTCTGTTGCTGCAGTGAGCCTTCCCTAGTTGTGGTGCATGGGCTTCTCATTGTGGTGGCTTGTCTTATTGTGAAGCATGGGCTCTAGGTTGCACAGGTTCAGTAGTTGCAGCACACTGAATTAGTCGCTCCAAGGTATGTGGGATCTTCCTGGGCCAGGGGATCAAACCAGTGTTCCCGTTGTTGGCAGGCAGAATTTTAGCCACTGGACCACCAGGGAAATCCTGTAGTATTCTTCAAAAAGTGTATGTTCCAAACTGTTGGTAGCTTGCATCTCTCATATACCTGAAGAGGAAAGATTGGGTGCAGGGGATTGATTTCATAATGTAAAAGTCATTGAATTTTGATAAAATAGAACAGAGGTCAGAAACTACAGCCTTTCAGGCCAAATCTCACCCAACACACATGTTATGAGGTAAATTTTGTCTCCTTGCCAATTTGTGTGTTGAAACTCTATGCCTCAACATTGATGGCATTTGGAGGTGGGGACTTTGAGAGGTAATTAGAATTAGATGAGATCATGGGGGTAGGGCCCTGGTCAGATGGGATTGCTCTCCTTATAAGAGAGATGCCCTCTGTGCACCCACAAAGGAAGGGCCATATGAAGACAGAGCTGTCTTCAAGCCAGGAAGAGGGTTCTTGCCAGAAATCTAATTTTCTTGCACCTTGATCTTAACCTTCCAGCCTCAGAATTGTGAAAAAGTAAATTTCTATTGTTTAAGCTATGAATTCTCGGGCATTTTGTTATGGCAACCCAAGCAGAGTAATACAGCCCATTTCTGTAAATGAAGTTTTATGGGAATACAGCCACACCCGTATGTTCACATACTACTCTCTCTAGCAGCTTCTGTGATGGAATATCAGAAATGAGTCATTGTGACAGATTATTTGACCTGAAAAAGGCGAAATGTTTACTATCTAACCCATTAAAAAAAGTGTGCCAACCTCTGGAATAGAAACTTACCATATACACGGACTTCCCTGATGGTTCTAATGATTAAGACTCCATGGTTCCACTGCAGGAGGTGCAGGTTCGATCCCTGGTTGAGGAACTAAGATCCCATGTGCCATGCAGCATGACCAAAAAAACAAGGAAACTTACCATACACAGCATAGGTTTTGAACAGGAAAAACCATCCCCATGAGATATAAAAGGGTCAAATGAAAGAAACTGCCTTAGTGGACAGTGGCCAAACCAGCACTGGCCTGATCATCTCCAGGAATGTCTGGGATGTCCAACCCAAACCCTTTGAACAGGGTCACCTCGCACACAAGCTGAGTGGTTGATGGTGAACATTCTTGCCCTCAGTGGTTGAAGTCCTTGGGGGGAGCCTGTCCTCTTGTGAGGCTGATACAACAGATCAGTAGTCATGACAGTGGGGTAGAAAGGGAGAGAGTGTCACAGAACAGCATGGTAAGCAATGAAGAAGCAGCCAGCTTGTCTCTCTCCATGGCTGTGGATCCGCAGGGCATCGGAGGCTTCCTTGCTGCAGAGCAGAGTGGAAGCCGGTGTGGGATGCAGGATGAAATCTTTGCTGATAGTGAAAAGACGTCTCCGTGGGTAAGATCCATTGTGCATTGAGAGTCTGCATATGCTCTCTCCCTCCCCAAAGTGGCCAGTGTCAGAATCCTCTGGGGTTGGTTCTGGGAATCCGTGTTTTTAAGGCACGCCCAGGTAATTCTTCTGCACCTTGATGTCTGTGAACTATTGGGTGAGCAGTTCCCACCTGCTGGAGTGCTAGCACTGTTCCTACCCAGGAGTGGGCATCTCTGACCAGCCCCTAAGTGAAGAATCTTGATGAAGGAGAACCCCAATCAAAGGCACAACATGAGCAGTTCAGTACACAAAAGAGTTTTTGTACCTGTGTGCCATCAGCCAGATCAGCCTTGAGGTTTCTGAGTCAGAATGCCAGCCAGGAACCTCGTTCTAAGGCTCAGTACTGTAGAATTCCATGGCTGAGACCACCGCTGGGCTGGACTGACTTCAAGCAGAGTTCTTCCAGGTGCCTTGTTTTCTGCTTGCTCAATCTGTGGGTGACCCAGCTGTGTTAGAAACAGGCAGAAAGAGCTGGACTCAAACACAAAGCAAACACCATCTTTCTTGTTCTTACCATGTAATCAATAATTCAACCCTGGAAAGCAAGCCTGACTCCTGATGAAGTGCTTGCTGCAAAGAAGACGACAGGGCCATCCACCAACTTCTAACACTTTTTTCTGTCTATCTTTCTCTCTCCCTCCTTCTGTTGTACCTCTGCCCTGCCTTTGGTTTTCCTCCATCTGAATGCAAAATGAACATGTCTGCTAAAATGTGGTCCAAATAGAGTCAAAGAGGATGCCAGGATAGAGTGTTAGCAGCTATAGGAGAGAAGAGGCACTAGTTATTTTAAATGTCAGAGCAAAGCAGTAATTGAACTCAGGGTCCCCTTTGAGTGACACACCAGAGTGTCACAGATCCAACAAGTGGCCACTTAGGTGAATTAAGGCTGTGAATCAGAAGATGCCCCATAGACAGACAATAACACCACCAACAACAGTAATAATAGCAGATGCAAATGCTTGCATAGTACTACTTTGTGCCAGGTGCTTCTCCAAGTGCCTTACACATAGTTCATTTAAGTCGGATCATTTCTAGTGTCTGTAAAATCCACCGTGGAACAAATGTTTTGGTACCATCTATTTGAATGCATTTCAATCTCAATATATACAATACTTAGTTCCAGTGTGTAGGGTACAGAGGATCTAATTCCTTGTTCCTTATTTCCATATTTTATGTTTTCAGCATAATTCTTGGAAGCATCATCTCCTTAAATGTTGGGTTTCATGAGCCCAGGAGAACAGGTACAATTGCTACAGTGGAATAAACTCTTCTAGGAGAAACCTCAGTATTTTATTTACTCTTGCCTTCCTCCCCTGGCATGCCTTTCATTCACGTTTTAAATATGATTAATACGAATGACTTCCCCAGGCAGAACAATTTATGTTATTTTTAAAAGAAGCATAACCACCCATCTAAATCCAAGAGCCCCTGGGAGGTCATCACCTCTCTGAAAGACTTAAAAGAGGATTAAAGATTTAAACGCTGGGTGTCTTGATTAATCTGGTGACAGTGGGTGGTGTGTTCCACATTTCTGGTCCACAGATTAGAGCTTGAGAAATGACTTGACTTTGGCAGAACATCTCTGCACCCCATGGGGTAGAGCAGCTGGGAGCTGGCCCAAGCTGTGGTTGATGGACAGCCTTCTTCAAGCTGCCAAGCCTGCTAGCTCTGGGTCTGACTCCCTATTACCAAGTCATAAGCCTCTCACAGCCCTGTATCTGTATCAACCAAGGCCTAGAGGTGAGTTTTAGCTTTCAGTGCTGTTATCCAGACCTCACCAGCTGAATAAAATTTGGTTCAACTAGTCAGAAAAGCACCCACTATTATGGGACCTCTGCTGCTGCTGCTGCTAAGTCGCTTCAGTCGTGTCCGACCCTGTGCGACCCCATAGACGGCAGCCCACCAGGCTCCCCCGTCCCCGGGATTCTCCAGGCAAGAACACTGGAGTGGGCTGCCATTTCCTTCTCCAATGCATGAAAGTGAAAAGTGAAAGTGAAGTCGCTCAGTCGTGTCCGACTCTTAGCGAGCCCATGGACTGCAGCCCACCAGGCTCCTCCGTCCATGGGATTTTCCAGGCAAGAGTACCGGAGTGGGTTGCCAGGCCCCCTTCAAATGATCCTCCTCTCTTCTGTTTTATCTTCTCCCCTTTCTCTTTACATTCTCTCTCTCTTTTTTTTTCCTATTTTTCCTCCTTTCCTTCCTTCCTTCCTATCTTCCTTCTTCTTTTTCTTTCTTACTCTTTTTCTCCCTCTCTCCCTCACTCCTCTGTCCATGGGATTCTCCAGCAAGAATACTGGAGTGGGTTGCCATTTCCTTATCTAGAGAATTTTCCCAATGCAGGGATCAAACCTATGTCTCCTGCGTTGAAAGGTGAATTCTTTACCGTTAAGCACCCGGGAAGCCCCATTTCTTTCTTATTGAGCCCTTATGCACCAGTCACTGTTTTAAGTGCTGGAGCTATATTTTATTAATAAAACACATTAGTGGAATATGTATTGTATTAGAAGAGATTAAGAAAGAATTCATGCAGGATATATGCTTCCCTCAGCTGTCTGGAGAAGTCCCAAAATGCATCCCCATCCTGCTATTGGACATGTTGCCTTCTGCAGCGGGCGGCTGCTGAAGGCTCCAAAACAGCTCTGAAGCCGCAGGGAAACCAGAGCTCTGGTGCCCTGGGCAGAACCTGTCTAAGGTTCCAGAGGAGCCCTGATTCCATGAGGCTGGGGTATATTCTATCCAGGATGGTGTACACGCCTGTCTACCACCTAGGTGCCATATGCCACCATGTGCCTCAAATCTCGATGAGGTGGCTCACTCAATTTATACTTCTCAGTTCTGTCCATTTGTAACTACAGATGCAATCCACGTGGGTGTATTCTTACCATAAAACATTTAAATATCATAAATATATCAAAGTGCTTCCTGACTACCGGCCATCCCTAAAGGAATCACAGCTGTTCAGTGTATAGCCTTCTGGAACTCTTTGATTTTATTTGGAGATGTAAATGTGTACACTGAGCTATGCGTGCATGTGCACACACCACTATCGACTTGCTCCAAAAACACATATTGTTATTGCTTTGCATTTTTTTTCTTACATAGAAGGTATATTTACATATCATTCTGGAACTCCTTTTTCTCATTGAGAACCAACAAGGTCACTGTAGAGAGTAATTCAGTAATCACTATATTGAGCTCATTCAATGTAGGACTCTGTGGTTTTCTTTCAACGGTGCCTTAACTTCCCATAGTACAAATGTACCGCTTTCCTATGAAGAATGTGCATGTGTGAAAGTGTGCTTTATTTTGAAGGGTAAGTGCTGAGTAGTGGAACAGTGGGAATTGAACATTTTAAATTATTGTAGATGCTTCCAAGTTGTTATGCCAACGTATACTCCACCAGCCAGCTGTGAGTGCCCCTCTCTGGTTTAATTGCAGCCCTTCCTCATTTGGAGCCAGACCTGAGTTCATGGGATCTGGGTTAAAGGAAAAACAGAAAGACAGAGGCAAGTATTTTCTTCCCTGGAGTCCTAAAACTTGGGCTCTGGGGCTGTCTGCTAGAGGGAGTGTGCATTCCTGGGCGCCCTCTAGTGGACAGAGCTGGGAAGGAACTTTGCTGCACTGGGAAGAAGTTCAGTTCAGTCGCTCAATTGTGTCGGACTCTGCGACTTCACTTTCACTTTTCACTTTCATGCATTGGAGAAGGAAATGGCGACCCACTCCAGTGTTCTTGCCTGGAGAATCCCAGGGACGGTGGAGCCTGGTGGGCTGCCGTCTATGGGGTCGCACAGAGTCGGACACGACTGAAGTGACTTAGCAGCAGCTGCGACCCCATGGACTGCAGCACGCCAGGCCTCCCTGTCTGTTGTCAGCTCCTGGAGTTTACTCAAACTCATGTACATTGAGTCAGTGATGCCATCCAACCATCTCATCCTCTGTCGACCACTTCTCCTCCTGCCCTCAATCTTTCCCAGCATTAGGGTCTTCTCAAATGAGTCAGTTCTTTCACATCAGGTGGCCAAAGTATTGGAATTTCAGCTTCAGCATCAGTCCTTCCAATGAATATTCAGTACTGATTTCCTTTAGTGTGTACTGGTTGATCTCCTTGCAGTCCAAGGGACTCTCAAGTCTTCTCCAACACCACAGTTCAAAAGCATCAATTCTTCGGCATTCAGCTTTCCTTATAGTCCAACTCTCACATCCATACATGACTACTAGAAAAACCATAGATTTGACTAGACAGACCTTTGTTGGCACAAGGAAGAAGGAATGGGGTAAAATGCTTCTTGAGAGGAGGTGTTTATTTCAGAAGGTTAAAAAAAAGGTACGTCATTTGCATGGTTCTGATTTCAAATGGTTAAAAAGGACCTACAGGGGGTTTTTTTCGTCCCTGTCCCATGGCAATGCAGTATCCTGCTCCAGAGACAACCAATATCAACTCTCTTTCATGTATTCTTCCAAAACTGTTTTATGCATATGAGTGTAAAATGTATGTAGTAGGTGTAATTTTTGTTTATAAAAATTTTCTCAATGGAAACATATGATACCATTGTGGGAAATGTAGTACAGCAGTTAGGATTATAAACGCAGTCTTCCTGGGTTCAAATCCCAGCTCTATCATATTTTATCTGCATGACTCCCAGTCAAATTACTTGACCTCTGTCTGCCTTAGTTTCCTCTTATGCAAAGTACGGGTTATCACTAGAGTTATTGTAAAGATTAAATGAGTATTTGTAGAGGTCTAAAACTGTTACCTGGAATATGTTGAAAAGCATGGGCTTATTTATTAAATCATTTTTAAAGAAAAGAAGAAAGAAGCTGTCCAGCAATACTGTTCTTTTTTATTATTCAATATTTGATATTGAATATTTGAATATTGCAAAATGATCACAGTCTAGTTAACATCCATCACTATATACAGCATTTTTTCTTGTGATGTGAGCTTTTTAGATCTACTCTTCAGTTCAGTCGCTCAGTCATGTCCGACTCTTTGCGACCCCATGAATTGCAGCACGCCAGGCCTCCCTGTCCATCACCAACTCCCAGAGTTCACCCAAACTCATGTCCATCGAGTCGGTGATGCCATCCTGCCATCTCATCCTCTGTCGTCCCCTTCTCCTCCTGCGCCCAATCCCTCCCAGCATCAGAGTCTTTTCCAATGAGTCAACTCTTCGTATGAGGTGGCCAAAGTACTGGAGTTTCAGCTTCAGCATCATTCCTTCCAAAGAACACCCAGGACTGATCTCCTTTAGAATGGACTGGTTGGATCTCCTTGCAGTCCAAGGGACTCTCAAGAGTCTTCTCCAACACCACAGTTCAAAGGCATCAATTCTTCAGTGCTCAGCTTTCTTCACAGTCCAACTCTCACATCCATACATGACCACTGGAAAAACCATAGCCTTGACTAGACGGACCTTTGTTGGCAAAGTAATGTCTCTGCTTTTGAATATGCTATCTAGGCTGGTCATAACTTTCCTTGCAAGGAGTAAGCGTCTTTTAATTTCATGGCTGCAATCACCATCTGCAGTGATTTTTGGAGCCCCCCAAAAATAAAGTCTGACACTGTTTCCACTGTTTCCCCATCTATTTGCCATGAAGTGATGGGACCAGATGCCATGATCTTTGTTTTCTGAATGTTGAGCTTTAAGCCAAATTTTTCACTCTCCTCTTTCACTTTCATCAAGAGGCTTTTGAGTTCATCTTCACTTTCTGCCACAAGGGTGGTGTCATCTGCATGTCTGAGGTTATTGATATTTCTCCCAGAAATCTTGAGCTACTCTTAGTAACTTTCAAATATGCAAGGGAGTATTACTAACTGCATCTACCATGCTGTACCTTACATCAATATGACTTAATTATTTTATAACTGGAAGTTTGTGTCTTATGATCCCCTTTATAATTCCCCCTATCCCCAAAACCCTGCTTTTGGCAATCACCAATGTGTTCTCTGAATTTATGAGTTTGTTTGTTGTTTTAAATTTCATATGTAAGTGAGATCATATGCTATTTGTCTTTCTCTCTCTGACTTATTTCACTTAGCGTCATAGCCTCAAGGTCCATCCTTGCTAGCACAAATGGCAAGGTTTCATTCTTTTTATGCCTGTATTGTATCCTGTGTGTGTGTGTATCACATCTTCTATATCCATTATCCATCAGTGGACACTTAGGTCGCTTTCATATCTCACCTATTGTAAATAATGCTGCAGTGAACATGGGGGTGCGTATACCTTTTTGAAGTACTCTTTTCATATCCTTTAGATAAATAACCAGAAGTGAAATCGCTGGATTATGTGGTAGTTGTATTTTAACTCTCGTCCATACTGTTTTCCATAATGAATGCAGTGATATATAATCCCACCAACAGTGCACAAGCGTTCTCTTTCGTCCATATCCTTGCCAACACTTATTTTTTTTATCTTTTTGACAATAGGTATCCTAACAGGTGTGAGGTGATATCTTCTGTGGTTTTTGACTTGCATTTCCTTGATGACTGGTGCTGAGCATTTTTTCATATCTGTTGTCTGTTGGCCATCTGCATAGCTTCTGTGTAAATATGTCTGTATTCAGGTCTTCTGCCCATTCTTTAAGCAATTTTTTTTTTTGCTATCAAGTTGTATGATTTCTTTATAAATTTTAGATATTAATCCCTTATCAGATAAATGATTTGCAATATTTTCTTCCATTCAGTAGGTTACCTTTTCACTTTGTTGATGGTTTCCTTTGCTGTACAGAAGCTATTTAGTTTGATGCAGTCTCATTTATTTACTTTTCTTTGGGGGTTAGATCTAAAAAATCATCTCCAAGACTGATGTCCAGGAGCTTGCCGCCTATCTTTCCTTTTAGGAGTTCTGTTGTTTCAGGACTTACACTCGAGTCTTTAATCAATTTGAGTTAATTTTTATGGATGGTGTCAGACTGTGGTCCAGATTCATTTTTTAGCATGTGACTAAAGTTTTTCCAACACCATTATTGAAGAGACTGTCTTTTCACCATTATATATTCTTGCCTCCTTTTTTGTCAATTAATTGACCACATGTGCATGGGTTTTTTATTCTGGGCTTTCTATTCTGTTCCATTCATCTATTTTTGTCTATTTTTATACCAGTAACATACTGTTTTGATTACTATACCTTTGTGTGTATGTGTGTTAGTCACTTAATCATGTCTGACTCTGTGATCCCATGGACTGTAGCCTGTCAGGCTCCTCTATCCATGGAATTCTCCAGGCAAAAAATACTGGAGTAGGGGTGCCTTTCCCTTCTCCAGGGAATATTCCAGACCCAGGGATAGAACCCAGGTCTCCCGCTTTGCAGCAGATTCTTTACCACCTGAGCCAGCAGGGAAGCCTTTGTTGTTGTTATTCAGTCACTCAGTCTCATCTGACCCTGTGACCCCCATGGACTGCAGCACACCAGGCTTCCCTGTCCTTCACCATCTCCCGCAGCTTGATCAAACTCATGTCCATTGAGTCGATGATGCCATCCAACCATCTCATCCTCTGTCATCCCCTTCTCCTGCATTCAATCTTTCCCAGCAACAGGGTCTTTTCCAATGAGTCAGACTCTTTGCAATAGGTGGCCAACGTATTGGAGCTTCAGCTTCAGTCCTTCCAGTGAATATTCAGGATTGATGTCCTCTAGGATTGACTGGTTTGATCTCCCTGCTCTCCAAGGGACTCTCAAGAGTTTTCTCCAGCACCACAGTTTGAAAGCATAAGTTCTTCAGTGCTTAGCCTTCTTTATGGTCCAACATTCACATCCATACATGACTACTGGAAAAAACCATAGTTTTTACTATATGGATCTTTGTCGGCAAAGTAATGTCTCTGTTTTTTAATATGCTATCTAGGTATGCCATAGCTTTTCTTCCAAGGAGCAAGCATCTTTTCATTTCATGGCTACAGTCACCATCTGCAGTGATTTTGGAGCCCAAGAAAATAAAGTCTGTCACTGTTTCCATTGTTTCCCCATCTATTTGCCATGAAGTGATGAGACTGGATGCCATGATCTTAATTTTTTTTTAATGTTGAGTTTTAAGCCAGCTTTTTCACTCTCTTTCACCTTCATTAAGAGACTCTTTAGTTCCTCTTCACTTTCTGCCATAAGGGTGATGTCATCTGCATATCTGAGGTTGTTGTTACTTCTCCCGGCAGTCCTGATTTCAGCTTGTGGTTTTCCAGCCTGGCATTTCACATGATGTACTCTGCATATCAGTTAAATAAGCAGGGTGATAGTATATAGCTTTGACACACTCCTTTCCCAATTCGGAACCAGTCTGTTGTTCCATGTCCGGTTCTAACTGTTGCTTCTTGACCTGCATGCAGGTTTCTCAGGAGGCAGGTAAGGTGGTCTGGTATTCCCATCTCAAAGAATTTTCCACAGTTTGTTGCAATCCACACAAAGGCTTTAGTGTACTCATTGAAGCAGAAGTAGATGTTCTTCTGGAATTCTCTTGCTCTTTCTATGATCCAGCGGATGTTGGCAATTTGATCTCTGGTTCTTGTGCCTTTTCTAAATCCAGCTTGTACATCTGGAAGTTCTTGGTTCACATTCTGTTGAAGCCTAGCTTGGAGGATTTTGAGCAGTACTTTGCTAGCATGTGAGATGAGTGCAATTGTGCCATAGTTGAACATTCTTTAGCATTGCGTTTCTTTGGGATTGAAATGAAAACTGACCTTTTCCAGTCCTGCGCCCACTGCTGAGTCTTCCAAAGTTGCTGGCATATTGAGTGCAGCACTTAAGAGTATCATCTTTTAGGACTTGAAATAGCTCAGCTGAAATTCCATCACCTCCACTAACTGTTCCTAGTGATGCTTCTTCCTAAGGCCCATTTGACTTCGGTCTCCAGGATGTTTGGCTCTAGGTGAGTGATCACACGATCGTGGTTATCTGGGTCATGAAGATCTTTTTTGTATAGTTCTTCTGTGTATTCTTGCCACCTTTTCTTAATATCTTCTGCTTCCATTAGGTCCATTCCATTTCTGCCCTTTATTGTGCCCATCTTTGCATGACATGTTGCCTTGGTATCTCTGATTTTCTTGAAAAGAATCTAGTCTTTCCCATTCTAGTGCTTTCCTCTATTCCTTTGCATTGATCACTGAGGAAGGCTTTCTTATCTCTCCTTGCTATTCTTTGGAACTCTGCATTCCAATGGGTATATCTTTCCTTTTCTCCTTTGCCTTTTGCTTCTCTTCTCTTCTCAGCTATTTGTAAGGCCTCCTCACATAATCATTTTTGCATTTCTTTTTCTTGGGGATGACCTTGATCCCTGTCTCCTGTACAGTGTTACAAACCTCGTCCATAATTCTTCAAGCACTCTATCAGATCTGATCCCTTGAATCTATTTCTCACTTCCACTGTATAATCGTAAGGGATTTGATTTACATCATACCTGAATGATCTAGTGGTTTTCCCCACTTTATTCAATTTAAGTCTGAATTTTGCAATAAGGATTTCATGATCTGAGCCAAAGTGAGCTCCCAGTCTTGTTTTTGCTGACTGTATAGAGCTTCTCTATCTTTGGCTGCAAAAAATATAATCAATCTGATTTCAGTATTGACCATATGGTGATGTTCATGTGTAGAGTCTTCTCTTGTGTTGTTGGAAGAGGGTGTTTCTTTGCCTTAATTAAGTATTTTGTCCAAGGATCAATAGCCCAGATTTCTTTTGGTTTCTATTCATATGGACTATCTCTTTCTATCACTTCACTTTCAGTCTGTGTGTGTCCGTGAGTCTGAAGTGTGTCTCTGTAGGCAGCACGTGGATGGGTCTTAGTTGTTTTTTTTTTTTTTTTTTAATCCATTTGGCCACTCTGTCATTTGAGAATTTAGTCTACTTCCATTTAAGGAATTATTGATAGGTATCGGACAAGGCAATGGCACCCTTCTCCAGTACTCTTGCCTGGAAAATCCCATGGACAGAGGAGACTGGTAGGCTGCAGTCCATGAGGTCCCAAAGAGTCGAATATGACTGAGCGACTTCACTTTCACTTTTCACTTTCATGCATTGGAGAAGAAAATGGCAACCCACTCCAGTGTTCTTGCCTGGAGAATCCCAGGGACAGGGGAGCCTGATGGGCTGCCGTCTATGGGGTCGCACAGAGTCGGACACGACTGAGCGACTGAGCAGCAGCATGAAATTATTGGCTTTCTGGACGTTTTGTAGTCCTTTTGTACCTTTCTTCTCCTCTTACTGTTTTCTTTTGTGGTTTGAAGAGTTTCTTTACTGGCATGTTTAGATTTTTTTCTCATCATCTTTGTATACTTACTATAGGTTTTTGCTTTGTGAGAACCATTAGTCTTATATATAACAACTTCTATTTAGAGCAGCATATTTGGGTTTCCCAGGTAATGCTAGTGGTAAAGAACCCACCTGGCAATGCAAGTATCTGTAAGAGATGCAGGTTTGATCCTCCAGGTTGGGATGATCCCCTGGAGGAGGACGTGGCAACCCAATCCAGTATTCTTGCCTGGAAAATCCCATGGACAGAGGAGCCTGGTGGGCTATAGTCCATACAGTTGCAAGGAGTTAAATAGGACTGAGCACAGTTTAAGTTGATAACTTAAAGCGGCTTAGCACACTTTAAGTTGATAACAAGTTTGAATGGATTCTAAGGTTCTACATTTCTACCCTCCCCCTCCACATTTTGATTTTGATGTCAAATTTACTTTTTTTGTTTTTTAATTTTTATTTTATATTGGAGAGTAATTGGTTAACAATGTATTAATTTTAGGTATATAGCAAAGTGATTCAGTTATACACATAACTATTCTTTTTCAAATTCTTTTCCCATATAAGTCATTACAGAATATTAAGCAGAGGTGCTTTACAGTAGATCCTTGCTGGTTATCTGTTTTAAATATAGTAGTGTATAAGTCAATCCCAACCTCCCAATTTATCCCTCTCCCTTTTGGTAACCATAATTTGTTTTCTAAATCGAAATCTGTTAATCTGTTTCTGTTTTGTAAATAAGATCTTTTGCATCATATTTTTTCAGATTCTGTATATAAGTGATATCATATATTTGTCTTTCCCTGAGTGACTTACTTCACTTAGTATGATTATCTCTATCTAGGTCCATACATGTTGGTTGCTGCAAATGGATTGTTTCATTCTTTTTAATGGCTAGGTGATATTCCATTGTGTGTGTGTATGTATATGTGTGTGTGTATGTACACACACACCACATCTTCTTTATCCATTCATCTGTGGGTGGACATTTAGGTTGCTTCCGTGTCTTGGCTATTGTAAACACCACCACAGTGAACACTGGGGTGCATGTATCCTTTTGAACCATGGTTTTCTCCAGATATATGCCAAGGAGTGGGATTGCTGGATATATGGTAGCTCTATTTTTAGTTTTCTAAAGGAACTTCTATATTGTTCTCCATAGCAACTGTACCAATGTACATTTCCATCAACAGTGTAGGAAAGTTCTTTCTCCACACCCTCTCCAGCATTTACTGTTTGTAGACTTTCTGATAGTGGCATTCTGACTGGTTTGAGGTGATACTCAGTGTTTTCTGTAATAGTGATGTTGAGCATTTTTCCCTGTCTCTTGGCCATCTGTATGCCATCTTTGGAGAAATGTCTACTTAGGTTTTCTGCTCATATTTTTCTTGATTGGGTTGCTTGTTTTATTGACATTGAGCTGCATGAGCTGTCTGTAGATTTTGGAGATTAATCCCTTGTTGGTCACATCATTTGCAAATATTTTCTCCCATTCTGAGGGCTATGTTTTCATTTTGTTTATGGTTTCCTTCACTGTGCAAAAGCTTTTGAGTTAATTAGGTTTTACTTGTTACTTTTTGTTTTTATTTGCATTACTCTAGAAGACAGATCAAAACAGATATTGCTGAGATTTATGTCAAACAGTGTTCTACCTAAGTTTTTCTCTAAGAGTTTTATAGAATCAGGTCTTACTTTTAAGTCTTTAATCCATACTCATTTTATTTTTGTGTATGGTATTAAAGAATATGCTAATTTCATTCTTTTACATGCAGCTGTTCAGGTACCATTTTTTCAAGCACCAGTTATTAAAGAGATTGTCTTTTCTCCATCGTATAGTCTTTTTTCCTTTGTTGTAGATTGACCACGTGTGCATGGGCTTATTTCTGGGCTTTCTATCCTATTCCATTGATCTATATTTCTGTTTTTGTGCCAGTACCATATGGTTTTGATGACAGTATCTTTTTGTATAGCCTGAAGTCAGGGAGCCTGATTCCTCCAGCTCAGTTATTCTTTCTCAAGATTGCATTGGCTATTCTGGATCTTCTGTGTGTCTATATAGATGTTAAGATTTTTTTTGTTCTAGTTCTGTGAAACATGCAATTGCTAATTTGATAGGGATTACATTGACTCTGTATACGGCCTTGAGTTATAGTCATTTTGACAATGTTGACTCTTCCAATACAAGAATGTGGTATATATTTCCTTCAGTTTGTGTTATCTTCAGTTTCTTTCATCAGTGTCTTAGTTTTCAGAGTATAGGACTTTTGCCTCCTTACGTAGGTTTGTTCCTATTTTTGATGTGATAGTAAGTGGGATTGATTCTTTCCTTTCTGTTTCTGATCTTTCATTGTTAGTTTATAGAAATGAAGTATTTCTGTGTATTGATTTCGTACCCTGCAACTTTACCGCCTTTATTGATGATCTCTAGTGGTTTTCCGGTAGCGCATTTGGGATTTTCCATGTTTACTGTCATATCATCAGTAATCAAGGAAAGTTTTACTTCTTTTCCAATTTGGATTCTCTTTATTTCTTTCCCTTTTCTCATTGCTGTAGCTAGGACTTCCAAAGCTATGTTAATAAAAGTGGTGTGAGTGAGCATCCTTATCTTGTCGCCAATCTAAGATGATATGCTTTCAGCTTTCCACCGTTGAGTTTGATGTTAGCTGTAGGTTTGTCATATGTGGCCTTTATTATGTTGAAGTATGTTCCCTTTATGCCCATGTTTTAAAGTTCGTTCATGATAAACAGGTGTTGAATTTTGTCAAAAACTTTTTCTGTATCTACTGAGATGATCATATGACTTTCATTCTTCAATTTGTTGATGTGGTATATCACACTGATTAATTTGCAGGTTTGAAAAATCCTTGCATCACTGGGAAATATCACACTTGATCATGGTGTATGATCCTTTTAATGCATTTTTGGATTTGGTTTGTTAGTATTTTGTTGAGAATTCTTGTGTCTGTGTTCATCAGTGATATTAGCCTATCATTTTATTTCTTTCTTTTAGTGGTATCTTTGGTTTTGGTGTCAGGGTGATGGTGGCCTCATAGAATGAGTTTGGGAGTGTTCCTTCCACTACATTTTGCAGAAGAGTTACAGGGTAGGTATTAATTTTTCTCTAAATATTTGATAAAATTTGCCTCTGAAGCCATCTGGCCCTGGACTTTCGTGAGGGCTTTATTTGGAGTTTTTAAATCACAGTTCATTTCCCATGCTTATGATTGGTCTCTGTTTATATTTTCTATTCCTTCTGGTTAAGTCTTGGGAGACTGTGCGTTTCTGAGAATTTGTCCATTTCTTCTAGGTTGTCCATTTTATGGTATTGATGTGGTATTATTGTTGTTTGGTCACTAAATCATGTCCACCTTTGTGACCCCATGGACTGCAGTGTTCCAGGCTTCCCTGTCCTTCACTATCTCCCAGAGTTTAGTTGCTTATAGTAGTCTCTTATGATCCTCTGTATTTCCGTGGTATCTGTTGTAACTTCTCCTTTTTCATTTCTAATTTTATTGATTTGACCCCTCTCACTTTTTTATTGATGAGTTTGGCTAAAGGCTCATCAGTTACATTTATATTTTCAAAGAACCAGCTTTAGCGTCACTGTTTTTTTTTTTCCTATTGTTTTCTTTCTCTCATTTATCTGCTCTGATCTTTATGATTTCTTTCCTTCTACTGATTTTGGGTTTTGTTCTTTCTTTAGTTGCTTTAGGTGCAAAGTTAGGTGGTTTATTTGTGATTTTTCTTGTTTCCTGAGGTAAGATTGTACAGTAAGTCCCCTACATATAAAAGAGTTGCATTCCAATAAAGTGTTTATAAGTCCAGTTTTTTCATAAGTCCAACAGGGTTAGCCTAGGTACCCAACTAACACAATTGACTATATAGTACTGTATTATAATAGATTTATAATACTTTTCACATAAATAGTACATAAAAACACAAAAATAAAAGAAACATTTTTAATCTTACAGTATAGCACCTCGAAGGTACAGTGGTACCGTAACACCTGGCATACAGAGACTGGCATCAAGTGAACAGGCAAGAACAGCTACTGACTGGAGGATGGAGAAGAGACAGGAGGTGGTAGAGGTGAAGAATCATCAGCAAGAGGAGATGAAGGGCAAGCTGCAACTTCACTCATGCTTGATATTGGTGTCACAGGATCTGGTTCCTTGCTGAACCAGATGCATGTTCACATAATGGAAAGATCCTAACTTGAAGGTTCGAATGTAGGGGAATTGTTCTTCAGTGGCCAAGCCATATCCAACTCTGTGGGACCCAATGAAGTGCAGCACACCAGGCTTCTGTGTCCTTCACTATCTCCCTGAATTTGCTCAAACTCATGTCCATTGACTCAGTGATGCCATCCAACCATCTCATCCTCTGTTGTCCCCTTCTCTTCTTGCCCTCAATGTCTCCCAGCATCAGGGTCTTTTCCAGTGAGTCAGTTCTTCATATCAGGTGGCCAAAGTATTGGAGTTTCAGCTTCAGCATCAGTCCAGTGAATACCCAGGACTGATCTCCTTTAGGATGGACTGGTTGGATCTCCTTACAGTCCAAGGGACTCTCAAGAGTCTTCTCCAACACCACAGTTTGAAAGCATCAGTTCTTTGGTGCTCAGCCTTCTTTATGGTCCAACTCTCACATCCATACATGACTACTGGAAAAACTATAGCTTTGACTATATGGACCTTTGTTGATAAAGTAAGGTCTCTGCTTTTTAGTACACTGTCTACATTTGTCATAGCTATTCTACCAAGGAGTGTCTTTTAATTTCATGGCTGCAGTCACCGTCTGCATTGATTTTGGAGCCCAAGAAAACAAAATCTGACACTGTTTCCACAGTTTCCCATCTATTTGCAATGAAGTGATAGGACCAGATGACATGATCTTCATTTTTTGAATGTTGCATTTTAAGCCAGATTTTTCACTCTCCTCTTTCACTTTCATCAGAAGTCCCTTTAGTTCCTCCTCACTTTCTGCCATTAAAGTGGTGTCATCTGGGTACCTGAGGTTATTGATATTTCTCCTGCAGTCTTGATTCCAGTTTATGATTCATCCAGCCCAGCATTTCACATGATGTACTCTGCATATAAGTTAAGTAAGTAGGGTGACAACCTTGATGTACTCTTTGTACTCTTGATGTACTCTTTCCCCAATTTTGCATCAGTCCATTGTTCCATGTCCATTTTAATTACTGCTCCTTGTTGTGCATACAGGTTCTCAGACAGGTAATGTGCTCTGGTATCCCCGTCTCATTAAGACTATTCCAGTTTGTTGTGATCCACACAGTCAACGCCTTTAGCATAATCAATGAAGCAGAAGTCATTTTTTCTTTTTTAATTCCCTTGCTTTTTCCATAATCCAGCCTATGTTGGCTACTCGATCTCAGATTCCTCTGCCTTTTCTGAATTCACCTCATATGTCTGGAAGTTCTCACTTCATGTCCTGCTGAAGCCTAGCTTGAAGGATTTTGAGCATAATGTTGCTGGCATGTGAAATGAGTGCAGTTGTATGGTAATTTGAACATTCTTTGGGATTGGAATGAAAAACCTTTTACAGTCCTGTGGCCACTACTGAATTTTCCAAATTTGCTGGCATGATGAGTGCAGCACTTTAACAGCATCATCTTTTAAGATTTGAAATAGCTCAGCTGGAATTCCATCACTTCCACTAGCTTCAATCATAGTAATGCTTCCTTCCTAAGGCCCACTTGACTTCACACTCTAGGATGTCTGGCTCTAGGTGAGTGACCACATCATCGTGGTTATCTGGGTCATTAGGAGCTTTTTTGTACAGTTCTTCTGTGTATTCTTGCCACCTTTTCTTAATTTCTTCTGCTTCTGTTAGGTCCTTGCCATTTCTGTCCTTTATTGTGCCTATCTTTGTATGAAATGTTGCCTTGGTATCTCCAATTTTCTTGAAGATGTCTCTTGTCTTTCCTATTTTATTGTTTTCCTCTACCTTTGCATGTTCACTTAAAAAGGCTTTCTTATCTCGCCTTGCTATCCCTGGAACTCTGCATTCAGTTGGGTATATCTTTCCCTTTCTCTTTGCCTTTCACTTTTCTTCTTTTCTCAGCTATTTGTAAGGCATCCTCAGACAACCACACTGCCTTCTTACATTTCTTTTTCTTGGGGATGGTTTTAGTTGTGGCCTCCTATACAGTGTTTGGGCTTCCCTGGTGGCTCAGATGGTAAAGAGTCTGCCTGCAGTGCAGGAGACCTAGGTTCGATCCCTGGGTCAGGAAGATCCCCTGGAGAAGGCAGTGGCAACCCACTCCAGTATTCTTGCCTGGAAAATCCCATGGATGGAGAAGCCTGGCAGGCTACAATTCATGGGGTCATAAAGAGTCAGACATGACTGAGCGACTTCACTCCTTATACAGTGTTACAAACCTCCATCCATAGCTCTTCAGGCATTCTGTCTACCAGATCTCGTCCCTTGAATCTATTCATCACCTCCACTGTATAAGCATAAGGGATTTGATTTAGGTCATACCTGAATGGCCTAGTGGTTTTCCCTACTTTCTTCCATTTGAGCCTAAATTTTGCAATAAGGAGCTAATGATCTGAGTCACAGTCAGCTCCAGGTCTTGTTTTCACTGACTACATAGAGCTTCTCCATGTTTGGCTGCAAAATATATAATCAGTCTGCTTTCAGCACTGATGATGTCAATGTGTAGAGTCATCTCTTGTATTGTTGTTGCTATGACCAGCGCGTTCTCTTGACAAAACTGTTAACCTTTGCCCTGCTTCAATTTGTACTCCAAGTCCAAAGTTGCCTGTTATACTAGGTATCTCTTGACTTCCTACTTTTACATTCCAGTCTCCTGTGATGAAAAGGACATCACTTTTTGGTGTTAGTTTTAGGAGGTCTTGTAGGTCTTCATAGAATTGTCCAACTTCAGCTTCTTCAGCACTAGAGGCTGAGGGCGAGGTGGGCATATACTCATATACTTGGATTGCTGTGATGTTGAATATAGTGGACTTACTGTATTACTATAAACTTCCCTCTTAGAACTGCTTTTGCTGTGTTCCATAGGTTTTTGATTGTCATTCTTTTGTTTTCATTTGTCTGTAGGTATTTTTTAATTTCCTCTTTGATTTCTGAAATGGTTGATTGTTTAATAGCATATTATTTAGCCTTCATGTTTTTGTGGGGGGGGGTTTGAAGTTTTTTCCCTTGTTGCTGTTTTCTAATTTCATAGCATTGTGGTTGGGAAAGATGCTTGATATGATTTCAGTTTTCTCCAATTTACCAAAGTTCACTTTGTGACCCAGCATGTGATCAAGCCTAGAGAAATAAGCAGTGTGGATTCTGCTGCTTTTGGATGGAATGCTTTATAAATATCAATTAAGTCCATCTGCTCTAATGTGTCATTTAAGGCCTGTTTTTCCTTATTGATTTTCTATCTGGATTATCTGTGCAATAATTAATGTGGGGTATTAAAGTCCCCCACTGTTAGTGTGTTACTATCAGTTACTCCTTTTATGGCTGTTAGTATTTGCCTCATATGTTGAGATGCTCCTATGTTGGGTGTGTATATAATTAAAATTGTTTTATCTTATTCTTTGATCGATCCCTTGATCATTAGTGTCCTTCATTGTCTCTTGTAACATTATTTTGAAGTCCATTTTGTCTGATATGAGTATTGGTACTCTAGCTTTCCTCTGATTTGTGTTTGCATGGAATACCTTTTTCCATCCCCTCGCTTTCAGTCTTTATGTGAAATGGCAACCCACTCCAGTGTGCTTGCCTGGAGAATCCCAGGGACAGGGGAGCCTGGTGGGCTTCCGTCTATGGGGTCGCACAGAGTCGGACACGACTGAAGCGACTTAGCAGCAGATCTGAAGTTGGTCTCTTGTAGGCAGCATATACATATATATATAAGTCTTGTTCTTGTATTCACTCAGCCAGTGTGTGTCTTTTGCTTGGAGCATTTAATCTATTTAGGGTGAAGATTATTATAAATATGTATTCCCTGATGGCTCAGATGATAAAGAATCTGCCTGCAATGCAGGAGACCCAGATTTGATCCTTGGGTGAGGGAAGGTCCCCTGGAGAAGCGAATGGCTACCCACTCCAGTATTCTTGCCTGGAGAATTCCATGGACATAGGAGCCTGGTGGATTACAGTCCATGGGTCAAAAGAGTCAGACATGACTGAGTGACTAACACACACACATTTTTATTGCCATTTTATTAAATTAGTTTGGAATTGTGTTTGTAGGTGTTTTTTTCTTTGCTTCCTCTTTTCTCTTCTGTTGTGATTTGATGACTAACGTAGTGTTGTATTTGGATTTCTTTTTCTTTCTTATCTATTGTAGATTTTTAATTTGCAGTATCCATGAGGTTTTGCTATAGCAGTCTATGTATAAAAAATATTGTTTTAAGTTGCCCAATATCCTGCATTTGTACTCTCCTCATGATTGCTGATTTTGATATCATATTTGTGTGCAGATGATTTCCTAACTTTACTGTATGTTTGCCTTTACCAGTGAGTTTTTCCATTCATAATTTTCTTGTTCCTAGTGTGGAACAAGATAATTTTCTTTTCTGCCTAGAGAAGTTCCTTTAGCATTTGTAGCAAAGCTGATCTGGTGGTGCTAACTCTTAACTTCTGCTTGTCTGTAAAAAATTTAATTTTTTAGTTGAATCTGAATTAGAACCTTGCATAGTAGAGTATTCCTCTGTTCTACAGAGTATCTGCTGAAAATCACCTGATAACCTTATGGGAATTCCTTTGCATGTTATTTATTGATTTTTCCCTTGTTGCTTTAAATATTGTTTCATCTTTTAATTTTTGTCAATTTGATTATTATGTATCTTGGCATTTTCCTCCTTGGGTTTATCCTGCCTGGGATTCTCTATGCTTCTTGGACTTGGGGAACTGTTTCTTTTCCCACATTAGGGAAGTTTTCAGCTATTATCTCTTCAAATATTTTCTGGTCTTCTCTCCCTCTCTTCTCCTTCTGGGACCTCTATAATGCAAATGTTGGTGCATTTTATGTCCCAGAGGCTATAGACTGTCATTTATTTTCCTTCTTTTTACATTTTTCTGTGGCAGTAATTTCTACCATTCCATCTTCTGGCTCACTTATCTGTTCTTCTGCTTCATTATTCTGCTGTTGATTCCTTCTAGTATATTTTTCAGTTATTATGTTGTTCATCTCTGTTCTTTAGTTCTTCTAGGTCTTTGGTAAACATTTCTTGTATCTTCTCAATCTGTGCCTCCATTCTTTTTCCAAGATCTTGGATCATCTTTATTATCATTACTCTGAATTCTTTTTCAGGTAGATTGCCTATCTCCACTTCACTTATTTGTTCTTCTGCAGTTTTATTGTGTTCCTTCATGTGGGACATATTCTGTCTCATCTTGTTTAACTTTGTGGTTTCTGTTCTGCAGGCTGCAGTGTTGTAGTTCTTCTTGCTTCTTTGCTGTCTGTCCTCTGGTGGATGATGCTGCCTAAGAGACGTGTGCAAGTTTCCTCATGGGAGGGCCTAGTTCCTGCCCACTGGTGGGTGGAGGTGGATCTTGTTCTTCTGGTGGGCAGGGTTGTGCTCAGGCTGACTTTAAGCAGGCTATCTGATGGGTGGGGCTGTGTTCCCACCCTGTTGGTTGCTTGGGTTGAAGTCAAACAACCAACACAGGAGTCTATACACAGGAGCCTATAGCTGTTGGGAGGGGCCGGGTCTTGGTGGCAGCCTCCAGGAGGCCTCAAGCCAATGAGTACTCCCCAGAACTAATGCTGCCAGTGTCTTTGTCCCTGCAGTGAGCCACAGCCAGCCCCCACTGCCACAGGAGACCCTCTAATACCAGGAGGTATGTTTGGTCCAGGCTCCTATGGGGTCACTGCTTTTCCCCTGGGTCCTGATGCTTACCAGACCTTTTGTGTGCCTCCAAGAGTGGAATGCCTGTGGAATTCCTGCAGTCAGACTCCAGTGGCCTTCAAAACGAGATTCTTTGAGGCTCCTCCTGCTGTTGCCAGACCTCCAGGCTGGGGAGCCTGATGTGGGGCATAGAACTTTCACTCCTGTGGAAGAACTTCTGCATGCAATATAGTTATTTTCCAGTTTGTTGGTCACCTACCCAGAGGGTACAGGATTTGGTTTTATTGCCATCACACCCTTCCTACTGTCTTGATGTGGCTTCTTTGTCTTTGGATGTAGAATATCTGTTTTGTAGGTTCTAGCATGTTTTTTTTGTCAACGGTTGTTCAGCAGTTAGTTGTGATTTGGTGTCTTTTTTTTTGTTTTTCAACTTTCTATTTTGGAGTATAACCGATTAACAATGTTGTGATTAAGTTTCAGGTGGACAGCACAGGGACTCAGCCACACATACACATGTACACATTCTCCTTCAACCTCCCCTCCTATCCAGGCTGCCACGTGACATTGAGCAGAGTTCCCTGTGCTGTACAATAGGTCCTTGTTGGTTATCCATTTTAAATATAGCAGTGTGTACCTGTCCATCCCAAACTCCCTAACCATCTCTTCCCTTCATCCTTCCCCCTGGCAACCATAAGTTCATTCTCTAAGTCTGTGAGTCTATTTCTAATTTGTAAAAAAAATTAATCTGTATCATTTCTTTTTAGATTCCTCATATAAGGGGTGTCATACAATTATTTCTCTTTCTTCCCATAATATGACAATCTCTAGGTCCATTCATGTTGCTGCAAATGGCATGATTTCATTTTACTGACTGAGTAATATTCCACTGTATATATGTACCATGTCTTCTTTATCTATTCCTCTGTTGATAGGCATTTAGGTTGCTTCCATGTCTTGGCTATTGTAAACAGTGCTTCATTGAACACTGAGGTGCGTGTATCCTTTCAGATCAGGTCTTTTCTCTGGATATCTGCTTAGGATTGGGATTGCAGGGTCATGTGGTAGCTCTAGTTTTAGTTCTTTAAGGAATCTCCATACTGTTCTCCGTAGTAGCTCTACCATGGTTTTGGTGTTTCCATAAGAGGTAAGCCTATATCCTTCTACTCCTCTGTCTTGTCCCACTCAAATTTTACTTTTATCTTGTGTATCCCTTAGGTAATTATTGTATTTACTTGTTTTCACTGCTTTTGTCTTTTAATCTTCATACAAGTTTAATAAGTGACTAATCTATTACATTTACTAGATATTTACCTTTATCAGTGAGATGTTTATTTTCATATGTTTTGTCTTTTAATCTTTATACAAGTTTAATAAGTGACTAATCTATTACATTTATTAGATATTTACCTTTATCAGTGAGATGTTTACTTTCATATGTTTTGTTACTAGTTAGCACCCTTTCTTTTCAGCTTAAATAAGCCCCTTTAACATTTCTTATAAAGTTGGTTTAGAGGTAATGAACTCCGTTAACTCTTGCTTCTCTGGAAAACTCGACATCTCTCCTTCAGTTCTGAATTACAACTAAGCCAGGTAGAATATTCTTATTTGGGAGTTTTTTTTCTTTTTCTCTTTTTCTTTCAACACTTTGAATATAGACATACCTAGAGATACTGGGGGCGGTAGGGGGGTTAAGTTCCAGACAACCAAAATAAAGGAAATATTGCAGCAAAGCAAATCACACAAGTTTTTTTGTCTTCCAGTTCATATAAAAGTTACGTTTATATTGTAATCTATTAAGTGTGCAATGGCATTATGCCTTTTTAAAAAGTACATACTGCAAGTAAAAATACAAGGCAAAAACAATTACAGTGGTAATATCAATGGCCACTGATCACAGATCACCATAAGAAACATAATAATGAAAAAGTTTAAAATACTGTGAGAATTACCAAAACATGATACAGAGACATGAAGTGAGCAGTTGCTTCTGGAAAAATGGCACCAGTATCCTTGGTAAACTCAGATTGTCATAAACCTTCAGTTTGTGGGGGGGAACCACAGTACCTGTGAAGGACAGTTAAACAAAGAGAAAGTGAGGTATGCCTATGTATTGTGCCATTCCCTTTTGGCCTGAAGTTTCTCATGAAAAATCTGCTCATTTTATGGGGGTTCCAACAAGTTGTTTCTCTGTTGCCACTTTTAATATTCTTTTCTTATATTTTCACATTTTAATTATTATGTGTCTTAAGGTCTTCTTTTGGTTCATCTTATTTGGAACTCTCTGGGCTTCCTGAATCTTGATGTCTATTTCTTTCCCCGAGTTAGGGAAATCTGCAGCCAATATTTCTTCACATAAGTCTTCCACCCTCCTCTTCTGTGACTCCAATAGTGTGAATATTAACCCACTTGAGATTGTTTCATAAGTCCCTTAAGCTATCTTCAGGTTTTTTTTTTTTTGATACCTTTTTGTTTTTTCTGCTCTGATTGGGTGAGTTCATCTACCTTGTTTTTGAGTTCATTGATCCTTCCTTCTCCTTTACCTAATGTGTTGTTGAACTCCTCCAGAGCATTTTTCTCCCAATTCCGTTATTGTATTCTTCAACTCTGTGACTTCTATTAAATACTTTCTTATATTTTTTTCTCTTCGTTGAAATTCTCACTGTGCTCATCCATTCTTCTCCCTAGTTCAATGAGCATGTTTAAGAACATTACTTTGAAGTCTTTCTCTGGTAAATCACCTGTTTTTCATTAAAATTTTCTTCTGAAGTTTTATTTTTTGGAACATATTCATCTTTTAATTTTGATAACTTGTATTGGTTTCTATGCATTAGATGAAATAGCCACCTCTCTTGAAGAGTTGGCCTAGTATAGAGATGTACCTCATCATTCAACCCTACCCCAGCTTTTGATTATCTCTTCAACCTTTCCAACTGTCTAAACAGCTTATTTTATTATTTTTTAAACTCTTTCATTTTAAATTGGATTGTAGCTAATTAACAGTGTTGTGATAGTTTCAGGTGGACAGCACAGGGACTCAGGCATACGTATTCATACATCCATTCTCCCCTAAATTCCCCAACCATCCAGGCTGCCACATAACATTGAGCAGAGTTCCCTGTGCTGTACAGTAGGTCCTTGTTGGTTATCTGTTTTAAATATAGCAGTGTATACATGTCCATCCCGAACTCCCTAACTTATCCCTTCCTCCGAACTTTTCCCCCCCGCCGGCAACCATAAGTTCATTCTCTAAGTTTGTGAGTCTGTCTCTGTTTAATAAAAATGTTCATCTGTGTTTTTTTATATTTCTCATATAAGGGATGTCATATGGTATTTCTCCTCCTCTGTTTGACTGACTTCACTCAGTATGACAATCTCTGGGTCCATCCATGTTGCTGCAAATGACATTTCATTCTAAGCAAGCTGTTTTAATAGCTCCCAGGAGTTGAGTGTGTGCTGAGGTCAGTTAATGTCCCAAAGAAGAGGATCTTAGCACCTAGGTTCAAGCTGCTTGGCAGGCAGACACCCTGGTAGCAACATTTAAAGAATGCAGACATATACAGTTCTGCAGGGCCACAAGTGTAGGCCCCACTGGCCATCAGAGCCAAGTGATTTG
This sequence comes from Bos mutus, assembly GCF_027580195.1. Classification (NCBI taxonomy): domain Eukaryota; kingdom Metazoa; phylum Chordata; class Mammalia; order Artiodactyla; family Bovidae; genus Bos; species Bos mutus. The sequence continues at coordinate 70,903,121 of NC_091618.1, read as the reverse complement.
GAGATATCCAGTGGGAAGCAGTCACAAAAATTAGGGCTCCCATCTTGCATTACTTATCTAACCAGTCTCATCACTTACCCTTAGTTCTATACAGTTAGACTTAAAAATATATCCCCACACATGTTCTAAGTAAAAATGCAAATAGGAGATATATACAGCATATAGGATGTTATGCTGTTAGGACATGTGCACACACCTTTTCTCCACGGACACATGTAAGTGCATAGCAGTAGGTCTGGAAGAAGGCATCACAAACTGGTAAGAGTGCTTACCTCTTAGGAGGACATAGGATTGGAGTGAGAGGTCAAGGAACATTTTCAGGTTATCTGTCTGAACTTCTTTACAGTGAAAGACATATTTAGTACTTGTTTAATTTTAAAAAATTTACTTAAAGGCAAAAAGTTTATTGAAGTTGAAGTGACAAATGACACTTAGTGCTTTTAATATTGAAGAATAAAAACATAGTAATAATTTAACTTTCTAAAATGGGCAATGGTTAGAAAATGTGGAGACTGGGAAATCTGTAAATGGGGAACACCCTGTAGCATGTTCCTTAGAAATCAGCAGTGCTCCCCCAATCCCCACCCCCAACACACACACACACACACACACCCACCCCCCCACCCCCTGTGTCCAGGGCCTTTATCTTACCAGGCAAGCTACCTTCCAGGGTTTTCCAACCATGTAAGAAAATCAACTCTTAAAAACATGTAGTTAGTTATAGAAAACAAAGGACATAAAATTGCATGTTTTAATGTAAATCTAAAGTATTTCTTTACCTCTCACTTGGAAGTTTTTGGCACTTCAATTGTGTACTGTTTCTCTAGCATCCAGAGTAGCAGTTCTCAAGGGGGAGGGACCCAAATCAGAGGGGCATACACACACACATCCCTGCTGGGAACCCCAGGGAATGGGGAGCCCTGGCTACTGGTGGACTGTGTGTGTGTAGCCCATTTGCTACCCTCCGTGTCTGAGGGGGATACAAAGCATTCCCTTTGAGGTCCAGCTTTAGCATGACATCCTATGTCCAAAAAGAAAAGTAAGCCATTGATACAAAATAGCCACACACATACACCCAAAGCTATTTTCCAAGTAGTTTTCTCTGCTGTGAAAAACAAAACCATTTTGTGTTTAACATGGGTGGCTACTTTGCTATATACAGTGCTACAGATTTGACAGCATGGGACCAGAATCTTTGGTTCAGATCACAGCTGCTCTGCTTTCTAGAAGTGTGACTTGAACAAGTTATTAAATTTCCTTTGCTATCCCTATCTGTTAAATGGGCATCATCTCAGGGGCTTCCCTTGTAATGTTGCAGGTAGTAAATGAGCTAGTATACCCATCTGGAGAATGCCTGGCAGCCAGGAAAGTATTTAATAAGCTTACCTATTACTTGAGCAAATGCCCATCTTTATAAAGTCAAATGATTATCCAAGACACCCTAACTTGATAAGTGTGCTACAATTTGAACATGATACATGAGCTCAAGATGGGCCCCCGGCTTTATTGAGAAAGCCATGTGCCCACACAGTATGTGTTATTAAGTGTTGGCTGTGTGGGGCTGACTTGGCTAATGGCCATGTTTTAAGGGCAAAACTTCCCTTGGACTGAGGCAGTGCTCAGCACAGTGTTAGCCAGACCCCTCCTTCACTGAACCCACAGGGCCTCTTCAGAGGGATCTCATTTATCCTCATTGGGCTTTGGTCTTTATTGAGCGAATTTAGGATTTAATAAACACATCATTGTGAGCCATCTCTGTGGCCGCTTATAAAGTAATAACAGAGATAAGATCTTAAGGCTCAGCTTGTCGTCCTCTCTGGCATGAGACAGTTTAAACCAAAAAAAGTAAATAAAAAGCTCTGTCTAGTACACAGTGTGAATTCCGACTTTAAACAAAAATGAACTTTGATAGTAACAGCTCTTTATTCACTGGTATTGGCATCTTAAATAGCCTTGAGAAAAACTGTCAAAAGCAAGTGAAATGAGGCCTGCCTTCTTCATCGCATAGGTTGTAGACTTTGGATGCTCAAGGAAACAACCTTGAGTATTTTCCTGGACCCACCAAGGTTCTGGGCTGTGGGAGGAGTAAGGAAGTGCTGTCCCTGGGCTTTGGACTCGGGGGGCTGCAGTCCTTTGGCTGGCACAGGCAGGCTAACCTCACTCCTTTGGGTCTGTGTTGCAGGAATCATGTACCGCAAGTCGTGTGCATCATCAGCAGCCTGCCTCATCGCCTCGGCTGGGTACCAATCCTTCTGCTCCCCAGGGAAACTGAACTCGGTGTGCATCAGCTGCTGCAACACCCCTCTTTGCAACGGGCCCCGGCCCAAGAAAAGGAGCAGTTCTGCCACGGCCCTCCGGCCATGGCTCCCCAGCACCATCTTGCTCCTCAAGATAGCCCTTTTCTTGGCACACTGCTGAAGGCAGAAGGAGATGTCAGCCCCTCCTGCATTGTTCTTCTGGCCTGCCCTCCCCCCCTGCTCCCCGAGATTCTTCTGGGTGTCCTTTTATTCTGGGTAGGGAGGGGAATTGTTCTTTTAGTTCCTTTGGAAACAAAGAGCTCAGTGTAAAAAAAAAAAAAAAAAAAAAAAATCTTTGTGAGCTCTGAATATATAGAGCTTGAATTTTCAGTGTGTCCTTAAAGGAAGGAGGGAGGTGGAATGCAAGTTGGCCCCATCTGTAATCAGAGTTGAGGCCAGGCTGGCAGAATCAGCCCTTAGTGGCTGGCTGCTTTCTTCCCAGGCCCGTCTTCCACTCCTGTCCCTGATGGGAACACAGTTTCTTATATCACTGCTGTGTGAAGGTAACATGGCTTTCGTGTAAGGAGTGCCGCTTAGCAGTCCAGCCTGCCTTCCTCAGCAGTCACACTTCATGCTCCTGAAAACCATTCCTGGTGGCAGGGTTGGCTGGTTTCCTCTCCGAGTTGGGTTCTGGTGACTCACAACTCAGCTCCTGAGGTTTAGACTCGGGCTTGGCCTCACTGTGAAAAGTGCTTAAGAAAACCATGTTAGCTCTTGCAGAGGAACTGCTGCGCCGGGAAGCCGGGAAGATGAGCGGGCGGCGTGCAGAGCGGGTGCTGTCCATGGTGGAGGCCACGTGGGCACGCAGGTGCTTCTCCTGGTTGGCGTGCGGCAGTGTCAGTTGGCAGCGCAGCACCTGCCCAAACACGCTTCGGAACTGCTGTGAGGACACGTTGTACAGAAGCGGGTTGACGACGGAGCTCAGGTAGAAGAAGGTGTCTGAGAAGGGGAGGAGGATCATGTATGCTCGGAAGTAGGACTTGGTCCAGTCGTGCTTGGGTTTGGCCGCTGCCATGATCCTCCGAACCTGGTTGGGCATCCAGCAGACGGCCAAGGTCACAACAATCAGCCCTGAGCAGGCAAGAGGGAAGGAGAAAGAGGAAAGAAATCATAAGGCCAATGACAAAAAATACCCATAAAATATTTAGTCCCTCAGTTCTGTGCTTACTGGCAGGCAAATGATACCAATTTTTCAAGTTGTGCTTGATGGGCTTTTTTTTTTTTTGCCACTGGCAAAAAAGAATTTAATACTGTTTTCAAGGCCAGGGGAGTTGACTATGTTAAAGACCATTAAATGCTTTAGACAAGTTATTTATACCTGTTAATTTAAAAAGTGTTTTCATTGTTGTTTGTTCTAGAAAACATTTTATGTAGTCCATAAATCTTGTTTTGTCCTTTAAAGATAGGTGGATACAGTATAGCCATATCAGATGAAGTAATATTTGTAAAGAATGTTTGCATAGAGGCGATCCAGTGATATTTTGAAGACAAAGGGAAGTGGCATTCTTTTGGTAACAGAGAATTATATTTAGTGACATTAATTGTGCATTCCGTTTCAGGGGAGGCAAAACCAGGAGTCACCAAGTGTGTGTTTTGGACATATATTTAGTAGGTATGCACACCTGTAATTACAATGTTCATATCTGCAATAGCATTTCTGTTTCTTTTCAGATGTTTTTAGCTGTGTCATATCTTCCACCCTCACAGGGAAAAAAAGGTAATTATCCAAAAATAATGGAAAATACCTAACTTCAGATTCATAACTCACTAGCCCACCTTTTGCACTAAGCTGCACTGTAGCGGCCCAGAAAAAATCAGGTCCTAAAAGGATGCCCCCAAGAGGATCAAAAGTTGACTACATGGACAGACGTTTGCATGCCCATGCATTTGCATTCTGAGTTACACCATCATTGCTCTTTTTACAACCCTTGACAGAGAAAAAGATGCTGTGTGATACTTGCTATCACACAATATTTATCCACAGTGACCAAAACAGCAAAGATCAGGCACCTGCAGAGCACGTGCTCTCATCTCTGTAGGTGCCAAGACACCAAATGTAAGTTGCTACATAAACAGCTGATATCTTAGAGCTATGTTTTGGATTTTTAAGAAAATCTTCCTCTCCTAAATTTAATAGGAAGAAAAATTCATTCACATTGTCAAACCCTCTTATCTTCTAGGAAATTACAGAGAAGTGATTGTTGGGAATGACCCCTCCTTGCCTCTGATCAATAGTAAATATTTCATTCATGCTCCAGGAAAAACAGCTCTCTTTACCCATCTGGAGTTGGCCCTCCCACACACACTCAGGCGAGCATCCCTTGCAGGGTGGCAGAGGGGCCCTGGTTATGTTCTCTGGCACTGAAATTCCCCAGTCCCCCCACCAGTAAATCCTTTCACTATCCCAGCTGTCAGCAAAGAGGGCCCAGGAAACCTTCTCCCCTTCCTTATTAATTTCCAAGGGTTTCTCCTGTCCAGATTCAGCCCAAACTTGAAATACAAACCAATTTGCTTCTTTCCTTTGAGTTTCCTACCCTTTTCTACCCTCAGAACACTCAGTAAATCTAAAAATAAACTAGGCAAAGTAACATATTGATCTGATGAAAGGCAAAAAAAAAAAATCACCTTAAGAGTACATTCTGAAACAGCTACAGCTGTTACAGCTGCTGGATGAGAACAAAAATTATTTTTCTGATTATCCAAAAAAAAAAAAACCCTGCATAGTAAATCAAGGACTTCTTTTTTTTTTTTTTCATTGCTCTAAGAGGGATGGGTGCATTCAGCCACCTGCACTATTCCAAGTGTGTTCTTATGTCGTGTCTCCTTGTTTTTATTTCAAGTAGCTCTGACTGAAAGGTTCATTTCATTAATTGTGAAGGAGCCAGGTAGCTCACTTTACCTAAGGGAAGTCACGTATCTTTACTAAGTTTTCAATTTTTTCCTCTTCCTTGCCACTGAATTTCTGAAAGCAAGTAACAAGCATCTTCATCTAAGGTCTCATTTCTTAGAATGTGGAACCTGGACACAGGGTTTTAGATGTGTTGCTATACTGCACTGTAGGAGGTTGTGCTTCGGGAGGCAAGAGCGAGCCACCTTGTAGTTACCGTGGGTTGAACCTAGTACGGCTTCTAAAGCAAGGAGAAAGAAAAGGCAGCCGGGTGGGCAGAGGAAAGACGTTCTACAATTTTGGTTCTCCTGTCCATCCTCTTGGTCTCTTGTTCACATGACCCTCATTCTCCCATTACCTTCACCCCCTTTGCCTGGTATCAACTGTCCTTGAATGACCATCCCATCAAATGAAGTAGAGTTCCATAAAAGACCCAGTGTCCCAGGTAGGAGGCAAGGGATGAGGGCAGATGAAGGACTGTGGCTTGTTTATAGTTGGAGCAAGAATTCTATTCTGGCTAAAACAGTTAAAGTAGTAAGTAGGGGACCTTAGTCCAGTCCAGGGGTCCCCAGCCTCTTGGATCTAATGCCTGATGATCTGAGGTAGAACTGATGTAATAGTAACTGTAATGTACGTGAATCACCCTACACCCCAACCTCTGTCCATGAAACAATGGTCTTCCACAAAACCAGTCCCTGGTACAAGAAAGATTAGGGACCACTGCCCTGGTTTGAACAAGTAGCAGAAGATGGGGAACCAGACTAGAGATTTTCCATTGATGAGAAAAAGGCAAAGTTTAGACATGCAAGATGGAGAAGGCAATGGCACCCCACTCCAGTACTCTTGCCTGGAAAATCCCATGGACGGAGGAGCCTGGTGGGCTGCAGTCCATGGGGTCGCTGAGGGTCGGACACGACTGAGCGACTTCACTTTCACTTTTCACTTTCATGCATTGGAGAAGGCAATGGCACCCCACTCCAGTGTTCTTGCCTGGAGAATCCCAGGGACGGGGGAGCCTGGTGGGCTGCCGTCTATGGGGTCGCACAGAGTCGGACACGACTGAAGCGACTTAGCAGCAGCCAGCAGACATGCAAGAAAATACAAATTTGGAGAACAAGTAAAACAAGGAACTTAGTTAGAAATGGTCAAGGTCTAAAAGATGAGGCATCAGACAGGTCATAAGATGTAAGCAAGAAGGATAATTGCTTACTGTGTTTTCTCTCTGTTAGTTTCAATACTTAGTACTCTCTGCTAATTTCCTGTGCATTTCTCATGACTGCTAAGATAAAAACTGCTCTTATCTTCATTTTATAGATGAGGATATTGAGTCTCAGAGGTTAGTTACCCAAGGGCTATAGCCAAGACACATGCTTACTGAACTTTAAAATCCACAAGCTATATATTTTTTTTCTTGGACACAATATTTTCTCTCATTTTAAGTATGAAAAATAAAACACAAGCAAGAAAATAAACATGAACCATAATCCCACTATACATAACAGGTATTAAGTAGAACTGTCCACCATAACTGTGCCATATATTGTCATTTTAAAATCTCAACCACATTCAAAAAGAAAGAGGTGAAATCAATTTTAATCCAGTATGCCACGAATATCATTTCACACATGGTTTCAATGTGTTAACCAATCAAAATATTTATACAGTATTTTACATTTTTTTCTCACTAAGTCTTTGAAACTCAGTGTAGCTTACAGCATATTTCTGTTGGGACCAGGCCCCTGTGGCTAGTGGCTAAAGTAATCCTTCATTCCCCCTCCCCAAAGCAGCAAGGCTCCTTATTTCTTCCTCTTCCCACTCCCACCATTGTTCACTACCCAGCCACATCCCCAGAGAGTCCCGCCAAACCAAGGAAACCCCCAAGGAAGCTCCCACCCAGCCTGTATTTATCTTCCTAAGATTCTGACAGTGCAGGTAAGCCAAGGTTTAATCTGGATCATATTTCTCATTACACATTCTCAGCTATAGCATAGACCAAGTCCATCCAGTCTTTTCCCATAAAGCCTTCTCTATAAGGGATGACAAATTATTTAAAGCCTAAATTCTGAAAGCACACACTTTTACATTCTAAGCCTTGCATAATCATTCTGGAATAACATAGACTGTGCCAAACACCTGCCAGAGCTGATCAAATAAACTTCCCTATCTCAACTGAAGGTGGGGAAAATAGCTGGTACCTTTCCTCTTGTGCTTTGAAAGATGATTTTGTGCTAGGAAAATGGAGCACTAGACACACAGGTACAGCCGATGGCCAACGTGAAGTGTATGCCCATAGACAATGCGATATACAGGTTAGCCTTGGTGAGGAGGAAGGAGTCAAATTAGTCCCCTTATAAAATTGTTGTTTTATATTAACAGGTAAATCGCTCATGTTTACATTTGAAAACAGAAGTTCATTATTTTAGATGACACATTGCTGAGAATAAACACCATGTCCAACAGTAACGTTTTAGGCTGGCTGTTTACAACTGGTTCAGCTCCAGTCTCAGCTTCTCCAGAGCTGAGACAAAGCTTTAAATTTTTATTCACGCCTTAATAGAGTATATTAAAGATTTGACTAAATTTACGTTGGGCTGCAATCAATTTGGTCTTGTATATTACATTTGGAAAAACCTATAATCCTGTGGTCTGTGTGGTATAATGTATAGCCTGCAGATAAATGACTTTAGTGTGAACTTGAATGATGATCAGTGAACTGAAGTCAGTCACAAAAAGCAGGTAAACTGTTCTAAGGGAAGTGTTGATAGATCTGTATTGTACTCCGGGTTTAGGAAAAGCTTCATATCTTATCTGTTTTTCCACATAAAGTACTTCCATTTTTCCTCCTTGATCACTACACTGACAAGCGCCATTAGATGGTGACACAGAGTTATTCTCAGCAGAGTAATGTTGTTTAAAAAACAGAAGTGATGCGGAGGTCCGACAGCGTCCCACCCTGCAGCCTGACATTTCAACAGCATTCGAGTCAGCCTGCCTGGTTTAGTCTTCAGAAGTGCATTAAGGTATGCCGCCTGGGATGTGGCAGCATCGTACATCTGACACTGTCTCTTCTCCCTTCAAATCTTTAAAGTGAAGGTAACTATTTGTGAGTCCCTTAGAAATGGCTCATCTTACAGTCATCAGAAAGAGAACCTGGAGACCAGTTAGAGATTCCCTTGTCCTACACGAGACAGAACTGAGGCTAAGTCATTCGCCTAAAAAGATGTCACAGGTCAGGGTGGCAGGACCCCTGCTACCTTGCCACACTGCTCAAACACTGGATTCCACCTGAGACTGACAAAGAAGGCTTTCATTATTTTTAAATGTAGTAGGATTGTTTTGTCTTTCTTTTTTTGACTCAAGGGCTGACCATTCACAGTGTAGAATGCAGTGAGAGGCAGGTCCATGTCAGACACCAGTTAAAGTTAGCATGACACCTTCAGACACTGGATTCTGTTTTAAAACCAAGTCTCTCAAGAACTGACACACGATAAAGCTCTGGAGTACATATATTCCCCCCAAAGGAAGTTGAAGTTTACCCAAAGGAGCTGAAGAAGGTTTGCAAAACAAAATATGATTCCAGGTGATGACCTGATGAGCAAGTCTATAATATAAGGACACCGTCTAATCACCCATCTGTCCATCCATTTGCCCCCACCTCCCATCTATCTTACATAAGCATGTGCCGCAAAAGAATACATAGCTTCTACTAAGCAGAAAAGATCTGGAAATTCAATCTTTTCTCCAGCCAAAGGTATTTTGTGTGATTTCAAGAAATCTCAAAGATTGACTCTTCCACCCATCTCACTGAAGCCTTGGGGAATGTTGAGAATGATTTAAAATTTCTGTGATTAGTAGAGTTCTCCATCCTCTTCCTGCCTTATAATATTCTAACTTCCCCCTGACCCTAACCACAAGTAAGCAGGAGTTAGACACCCCCTATCCAAGGCACTGATGATAAAAAGCTGAGGACAAGGCAACCACAGTCTGGTGACTTTTTACAAAGGGTCATAAGAGCAGACCCTGGCTAGAACATCATGGCAGCAATGAGCAACGCTGGCTGACTTTCCCACAGGTGGGAACATTCAAAGGAGAGTAAGAGTGGGTCAGTTCAACCTTTCCTGGTGGCTCAGTGGTAAAGAACTCGCCTGCCAACACAGGTTCGATCCCTGGATCTGAAAGATCACCTAGAAAAGGCAACAGTAACCCACTCTAGTATTCTTGCATGGGAAATCCATGGATATAGGACCATGGCTACAGACCATGTGGAACCAAAAGAGTCAGAAATGATTTAGTGACTAACTAACAGTTAGTTCTCCTGGAAAATGGCAGCCAGGTCAAGAACACAGCACAAGCGGGGATGGAGGAATCAAGGGCCACACCACTTTCTGACAGCTGCACAGCTCAGTGTGGCCAGAACAGAGGGCTGGGTGGAGATGGCAAGAGAGCACTGCATCAGGGCTTGTGGGCAGTAAGTTAACTCACACATAGAAAGGTGGGGGACATCTGCTTGTCAACTGACATTTAAACCACAATTGCTAGTGGAAAGTAAGCATATGGCTATTTGAATGAAGAGCTAGGAAGAGACAAGTATATCCAATAACAGGTTTTAGCATTTTCTTGATTTATATCTTTGTGTTTGCCAGTCTGCTCTTGCCAGCCAGCTGAGACATGGATCTCACTCTCTGACTTTCACTCCAGGAGCCCAAACCAGTACCAACATTGATTTAGTCTCTAACCTCTAAGACTAAGTCTCTAACCTCTAAGGTAAATAATGTGCCTGCAATGCAGGAGACCCTGGTTCAATTCCTGGGTTGGGAAGATCCGCTGGAGAAGGGATAGGCTACCCATTCCAGTATTCTTGGGCTTCCCTTGTGGCTCAGCTGGTAAAGAATCCACCTGCAATGCAGGAAACCTGGGTTTGATCCCTGAGTTGGGAAAATCCCCTGGAGAAGGGAAAGGCTACCCACTCCAGTATTCTGGCCTGGAGAATTCCATGGACTGTATAGTTCATGGGGTCACAAAGAGTCAGACACAACTGAACGACTTTCACTTTCTAAGACAAGAGTTCTCAAAGAGGAGGTTCCTAGAACAGCAGCATCAGCACTGCCTGGGAACTTACAAGCCAGACCTGCTGAATCAGAGACTTGGGGGCAAGAATCCACTGGTTGGTGCTGATACTCAAATTTGAGAACCACTGGCCTAAGAGAAGCAGAAATAGAAGCAGAATGTGGATTGTGGGCATTTGTGTGGCCCCATCGCTGGTACAGACTTGCCTTTGAAGCATCACATTTGAATGAGTGGAACTCTGAGCTGGCAGTAGCTCAGAAACCCCTCCCTCTGGTTCCTCCCCTTCCTTCCCCATCCTCTTCCTTCTCCTCACTCCTTTCCTTTCCCCTCTCTTTACTTACATGTGTCTGCAGTGAGAAGCACCTCTCATTCCTTTTCCTTCTGCTGCTTCCCCCCTTCCCCGCTCCATCTTTCCCCAAGATCACAGTAACTAAGCCATATACAGCCTTGCTTATGTCACTGGCACACACCTCTTCCATTTTCTCCCATGGCTTTGAGGAGGACTGCATCACGTGCAGGCAAGTCCCTTAGTAGCTAACAGGTGGCTTCCTGGAAGGACGGTCACCATTCATTGCTGTTTGCCAAAGGAAAGTAGGAGGGGGGGCTTTGGAAGCAGATGGGGTGTCAGGAACACAGGTGATGGCTGTGCACTGGACACCCCCACGTGAAGAGCTACTCCCTGTTCTGTGTCCTCTGACCCTACCAGGACTTGCCTGGACACCTCACAGTCACATTTCCCATGAGCTGTCAGCTTAAAGACCTTCATTTAAAACTGATCTGCCACCTTATTCTCCTTCCCATTGAGAAATGGTCTTTGGGAGAAGCTAGAAAAGCTGTTGGGATTTGGTTTTCAGAGAGGAGGGCAGGTCACAGCTTTAAAGTAATGTAGAGGCCACAGATGGCTGCTTCTGTCCATGAAGACAGATGGTCTGATGTCCTGTCCCTGCCCTAGCTGTTTGATGAAGCCCAGGAAAAGATGGTTCCCCCATCCCCAGGGTGGCTCCATCCACTATGTAGAGGCCAGGGACCCAGATTCCAGATGGCCTGCAATTTGCTAAGCATGACATCCATCCCACTCTGCTCTGCAAGCTTCAATATAAGAAGACAAACTATAAATCGCAGTAACAACATAAATATCAATATTTCTAAAACAAGCCCTTCTGCCTGGGAGCTGTCAGACACCCACTTGCACTCCAAGTAAGCAGCATTTAGGGTCGTCGTCGTGGTTTAGTGCCTCTGTTCCTTTATGAATGCATGGTCAGTGATCAACTGGAATCTGTTAAATAAATATTTTTCTATGTGGGTCTCAACTGTATGCAGCTGTGTGGCTTTCTGAATCAGTTTCTCTGTGTCTGTTCTGAATTAGTTGACAGTGATACCCTTGGGTCTGGGATGACTACCAAAGTCCATGAGAGAAGCTGAACACTTCCTCCCTAGTAGTGCACAGCCCGGGAGTGGGTGGTGGTCATGGGGACTGTGTTGCCCCCTGCAAGAATGTGGGGGAGGCAACAGATCATGTGATGACCAGCCATCCTCTCCAGATCATCAACTCATGGCACCCCTGTGGCGATGACTGTGCCACTTATAAACACTGCTTCATGGCTGAAAAGCTGCAGTTTCTAATAGGATTTAGTTCTTTGCAAGCAGTAGAGAATTAAAACCCCAGAATGCAAGCACTGGAAAAAAAAAAAAAAACCCTCAGCCATGAAACTACCAATGAGCCTGCAAAAGCCCCAGAGAAGTGCCAAGAGAGGCCCCAGGTCACCCAGCCCAGGAGTCCAAACATCAGGCCTTGTAGTCTCATGGTGTTTGCACTGGTCACGAGCTCCCCTCAGACCTAATGAAACCAAGCTACTCATGGATGGAGCAGGTTCAGCCAAGCCCAAACAGCAGAGGCAACACAGGCATTTCAGGAGCGCAGATAGGTGTCAACATGCCTGTGGATCCTGGTTCCTGTTTGAGGTCCCTCTGTGCAGAGACAACTGGGACCCTGGGAGAACCAGCCTTGGGTGCTTGTGACTGAGGCAGGCCAGGCCCAGGTGGGGCAAGCAAGTGCCCAGTCTGTTCTTTCTGGTCCCCGGGCCCCCCCCACTCTGATCCCTGTGCCTGGACCATGTCGTCCTCATGTTCTGCTCTTCCTCCTCTCTCCCTCTCCACTCCTCTCACCCCACTGCCATGCTGGTTCCAGCTCTTATTCTACAAGTTTCCACATAGTGGCACTGCCTCCAGGAAGCCTTCCTGGTCTCTACAAGGCTCTATCATTTTCCCTGCTATGAGATCACCGGCACCTTTACTACCAGCCCCTGTCATCAGGACACTGTAGCATCAACTAGACCATAAATTCCATGAGGTCAAGATGTTCCACCTTCACTCTCCTGTCCTCAACACCTAATAGAACATCTTTACAAAGTAATTGCTCAATAAACATTCGTAGGAGGGAGAGTGGGTGTTGGAGGTTAGACGAGGGGCTGGAGAAGAGAACATTTAACATGCATTCACCTCATGTATATAGAATTCATCTGAAGCCAGCTTCCCCATCCAGAGGGGGTCAGTACTAAGCCTCCTGATGCAGGGCCCCTGCCTGGATTATTTCCATTCCCATCCTGAGGAAAGGAGGAAGAGAGAATAGGCCTTGGAAGAAGGGACCACCTTTTCAATCCAGCAAGGTCAGAACCTCCAGGCCCAAGGAGGAGGTGCGAACAGGGCTGACAGTCTGGGTCTGGCCTGTGCCTTCAGACACAAGTAGCTTTTGTCTCCCAGTCCATGCACTTTTCCCCCAGTCCTGAGTTCTCCATGCTAGAAACCTGTTTCTTCTGTTTCTCTCCAAGATGGCCTCCTGGGGTACAGAATACAAGTGAGGATCATCGGGAGAAATAGGATATAGAAAAGACACGTGTTGGAGTATTTTCTTTTGCCCCAAAATACTTCACTTCAGGGACCCCCATCAATCACAGCCTCCCATGAAGATGCTACAAGTCTTTATGAGAGAAGCTGTAGCCACAAACCCAAAACATAAGGCTTAGGGTTTGAACCAAAGGGGAAAACTCATAGAGAAGAGAAATCATTGAGAAGAGCATCTGATAAAGGTGGAGGGAGACGTTTTCTACATTATACACTGTGTGGTCTCAGGAGGAAGAACTCTTGCAGTTATGACCCTAAATTTCCATCTGGGCACAACTTGGTTATAGAGGGAAAGGGTCTGGGGAGAGCAGAACATGAAAATATTTAACTCCCCAGATGAACAGTCCTCCTACTCTATGTCTGTCATAAAATCTCCAAAGACATATATTCTGGCACCTGTAATTCCACCTGCATCTGACCTAGGTAACTTCTCCCACCAAGGGATGTTCACATTTTATCTCTAAAGCGCAGGCTTCTTATATGCAAAATGGAGATGACAACAGCTGCTGGGATGATTAGTTGAGACAATGGCCATGAAGTGCTAAGAAGTACAGTGCCTGGTGCTAGATAAGGGCTTACATTAGTCATCAGCACCTCCGTGATCACCTGTCCCTCCACTGCCATGACCTCCACCTCCACCTCCGCCGCCACCTCCACCATCATCACCATCTCCAAACCATCACCATCACCATGACCTCCACTGCCATCTCTGTCTTCACCACCATCACCCCCATTGCCATCTCTAGCACACGTTTACCATCATCACTGTCTCGATCTCCTCTTTCACCCGTTATCACTACCACTACCTTACCATCAACATTCTCACTGCCATCCGGACAGCTCCCAGAGCTAAGAGATCCAGAACGCTGATTAGAACCACAGGATGTCACACACCTTTCAAGCCTCAACTCAAAAATAAGGCCCAGAAAATTCTGTGACCTTACCAGGATTTTCCTGCTATTCAGATCAAGATTTAGGTCTCCTCAATTCCAGGCCACACGTCTTTCCACCACTTGGAAATGGGGCTCTTGCTGTTTTGCCCTGAGACCCTGATTCATTTCTCTCTCCCTCAACACACATATATAGGTCACAGGGTGAGAGGGCAGGGGGGGTTAAGGAGCTAGAGAGGCAAACAGTGGAGGCTGTAATAAGAGAAGAAAATTGATAGAAGGTAGGACTGTAAGAAGAAGGAAAAACTTCAAATTCCGGGAAAACAGGAACCCGGAGTCCTCCCTAACTTCCTATCCCTACATAATTCTTCTCCAGGAAGAATGACAAGTGGCAGGGATGCTCCATAAATATCTGGTCATCTGTTTAATTCGGCTAATAAGTCCTCCTCTCCAAATGACCCTGAACTTCGCTTCTTTCCTCCATCTACTCCTCCACCCTCAGCACACCCTCACCCCCAGTCAGTGCCCATGGGTATGTCCACCGACTGAGCTATGGTACGGTGGAAAAGGGAAGGGCTGGGATTTGGAGTCAGACAGACCTGGGTTTGAACCTCAGCCCTGCTATTTACCAGCTATGTGGCCATGGACTTATATCTCCACGACATGGATAAAATAACCATATCTACTTTAAGGAATTGTGGTAAGAAAAGCTAAAGGATATACATGCATATAAAGTACAGAGCATAGCAATGGTCAATGAATGGTCACTTGTATTACTATACAATTACTATACAATCCAACTGACTGCCCCAGGGTAGAAGTAATACCAGCTAAAGTTAATCTACTGTGCATGTATTTCAGACACTCTTTTATGCACTTAACTGACACTTGCTTATTTAATAAGCCCCACAAGATGGCCACTACTTAGTTTCTTGGCTATTACACAGATAAGAAAGTTGAGATATGAATTGGTTAAATGACCTGCCCAAACTCACACAGTTGACAAGGTCCAGAGTCCATGTTGTTGAAAATGCTGCCCAGCAGCTTGCCCTCAGCTGGAGAGCCCCTGAGGAGGATCAATGATCAAATGCTTTCTGAATCCCAAATTCAAAGGTATTTCAATTTAAATGGCCACAAGTTCAGAAATAAATTTTTTTTGATGGGTGTCATGTTACATAACAGAATCTCAACAGTCAAGAAATAAAAAACCCCCTCTAACACATCTCTATGATAAGGAAAGGTATCATCTTGAAGGGGCCTTTTTACATGTAAGGGAAACAGGATAAACTTTCCTGTTACTATAAGAGGAGCTTGATGAAATTCAAAGAAGCAAACTAGCTTTGAATAGGAGTCTGACAGGCTAGACTCCTGCTAAACATTTACTTTTGATTGGATTTATTTGATGGGAAGCAAGAACCTCTCCCCCACCCCCACTCCCAGGCACAGGAAGAGCTCGAGGAAGGATGCTTTCCTATGAAAATCCATTTAAAAAACTCAGAGTTGAAGACTATTCTCACTCATCATAGGCTGCTTCCCTCCCCATAAATACAATCTAGAATTTAGTTTCAAAGTAAATTAGAAAATGAGTTCCACTCCCCTTTATCTGCTCATATCTTGTAACTTAGCAATGAAATTCCTGGAACAATCTATAGCCAAATGCCAGAACAGGAGGCAAAAAAAAAAATGAGCTGATGGGAGAGATATCAAAAGAGGTTTATGAAAGAGCCAAACTTATATTTGCGTTTTATTTAGGCCTGAAGGTCTTAACTGAAATCAGTAAAGCTCTCAGAAAAGTAGAGGAGACGGTATCAGGCTTCTAAGATAGGGTTTTGTATCAAGAATGATCAGATGAGGATGCCTTCCTGTTAATGATTTGAAAATGAAATTACTGTAGCATGACATGATAAGAATAAATCCTTCCTGGTGGGTTTTCATTTCAGAGGGACAAACAGAACTGTGAGGAAATAGTCTTGCAGATTTGGGAACATTAAGTATCATCTCTCCAAGTGTAGCAGTTAATTGGCAGCCATGAACATTATTATTCATATTAAGTCCAGTTCAGTCCAACAATAATAATATCCTGATTTAATTTTTAAAGCTATTCTGCATCTGTTACCTCATTTGCTGTCTCCCCAGCCTGATGACCAAAGGGCAATGTAATAGAGAAGAACAAATCTGACTTCATATTGGATCTATTTCTTTTACTTTAACCTTTGTTTTCTATTGCTTTTACTGTAAGTTAAGCACACTGCCTATAGTCTGAAATACACAGGACGGCCCCTCCTCAAGGCTCTGACCTTTAAAGGTATAACACTTTTCCATTCACATAGAGATGAAAGTTGCAGAGCAGAGAATAACATTTGTCTTGTTGGAGGTTTTCAGAAACATCCAGACTTGACCTACACAGACAGCTGCAAGAACAAAGGATTCCTGCACCAACAAGTTTGCATCAACACTCCGTCCACCTTTAGCATGAAAGAAGCCTTAATGCTAACTCAGGCAAGATGATTCTTTGGGATACTAGTCTACCATCTTTTCAGTCTGCTGACTTTCCAAATAAAGTCTCTATTCCTTGCCTCAACAACTGGTCTTGTGATTTACTGTCCTGTCATGAAGTGAGTAGTGCAAGCTTGGACTGGGTAACTGCAGAGCACCTTCAAGCTCTGTCCCAGCTCTAAACACATCTCAGTTTCCCTTTCTGGGAACCTTCTCCATGCCTCTGACTTGAGATACCGTCTCCAGAGATATGCAGTTCCCAAATCAACACAGCCAGCGTCAGGAGACATCCACAGCCATCATCCTATTCAATATCATGGCTTGAAAAGCTCATCACACCTTATACGGGGACATGTCCAAATTGAATGACCAACCATCCGCTGAAACCTTCTCTCCCTCCTCTGCTCCCAAATTTAATAAGCTCTACCACCATGCACTGATTTTTCTAGCTAGAAACCTGCAAGTCATCCTGTTCTACCCCTTCCCCCATCATTTCCAAATCTAGTCCTTCTCTAAGCCTGTCAGCTTTCCCTCCCCATTGTGTCCTCTTCTCTCCACTCCCACTGTAAGATCCCTAATTGGAGCTGCCTTTATCTTATGCCTGGATGAGACACAAGCTCACTCACTGGTTTGGTTCAAAATCACTCCTGCCCAAGCCAGGATCATCTCATTAAGTTGAAAAGTTCATGTCACCCTCTTGCTTATAACATTTAAATGGCCTATTATTAAAACCTTAGAAGAACTGCAACCTTATAATAAAGTTCCAAATCTCTAACAAGTCCTATAGGATCTGACTTAACTTATTCCTTCAGGCTCTCCTGTACCCTGCGTGCTGTGTCTGCTCCCCAACACTTCAACTCTTCTCATTTTCTGGAGCCAGCCAACTCTCTCCTGCCTCGGGCTCTTATACAGCCATGTTCCCTTCTCTTCACCATGCAAATTCTTATCCATTTTTCAGTCCTCTGCTGAAAGACCACTTCCTCCAAGAAATCATCCCAGACCTCATGTTTGAGCCCCATACTGTAAGCTCCCATTACCCCATGCTTCTTTGCCACACTCTGTAATTTGGACATATTTAACTTGGAACAACAGTCTTTCATGCCTGTCTTCTCAGCCATGAAAGCTCCATGGGATTAGAGACTGGGTTTGCCCATTCTACATCTGCAGTGTCTGGCACAACATCAAGCACATGGTAGGTGAACAATATAAGTGGGAAGACCTATTGAGCTGATATTCTAACCATATAGTGAGGTAGATGGGGTGGGGGCCTCTGGCCTTATTCTTTATTGATAAAAAGGTTAGCATACATTACACTGAACCTATTTGGTTCAGGTTACAAAGAAAATGAGTGGAAGCCAGAAAGCCTAAAACCTGGGATCTTCTAATCAAAGATGTTCACAAATTCAATTACATCACCTTCATCACACATCTCCATGTTTATAACCCAGAGACCAATCCTACCCTCTCCCAGAGTTTAGCTGACACAGGGAGACAAGCATGGGAAGATCCCCTGGAGAAGGAAATAGCAAGCCACTCCAGTATTCTTGCCTGGAACATTTCAGGGACAGAGAAGCCTAGTGGGCTATAGTCCACGGGGTCCCAAAGAGGCAGACATGAATGAGTGACTAAGCATGCACATTCCAAGTCTTTGCCCAAGACAGAGTCTAGGAAACTCCTGGAATGTACCTGCTCAAGGATTCTCTCCTCTGCAAAGGGCTCCCTGATCATTCTAAGGAGGAATCTTCCCAGACCTTGTCCTTGCTTCTGTGACAGCTCAACCACACCAATTTAACTATGAATTTCCACATAAATCTGGATCACTGAGAGCACATGGAGATGCAAAGCCCATGTCCCAACGCATGCCAAGTACAGCACAGTAGGGCCTTAATACTTGGTCACTGGATGTATGAGAAAAAAAAAAAAATGCTTAATTCCATCAAAAAATGTACCAGAGTCCCATCTTGAACTTCTGACTAAAAAACTGGAATCCTACTGCACTAATATCTATAAATACACACACATCACTTCATTGTTTAGGATAATAGTACTTCAAAAATAATTTTGGGCTTGTAGGAGACAAATCAGATACCACCTTCCCAAGCCCACTGCAGACAGATGCACAAAGAATACAGTGGCTTTGGGTTGTTCTAGAACCAGGAGAAACAAAGAGCAGGCAGGCAGTGGGACAGCCACCTTTCCCCCAGGAAGGCTGCCCCCTGGCCTTGAATGGGTGAGGAACAGGACTCCTCTTTCCTGCCAGGGCTCTGCCTGGGGTCAAGCTAGAATGTGCAGGTCTCTCAGGTTTGATGCGACAACACCTCTAGGACAGGATGGAGAAAGTTGCAGGAGACTGAGCAGCCTCTTAGAGCAAGTAGTCCCACCCAGGACAGGCAGGCTAGGACGTAGAGGGTGACAGGCCTCTGCGCATCAGCTCTGGGAACTCTGGAACTCGGAGGAGGAGAAGTGCTTCCCAGGACAAGGCTCTACTAGGGGCAGCCACGGGCAGGAGCAAGGTCCAGGCGTCAGGTCAGGGAGAATACAGGCTACAAGATGCATCTAAGGTGGGGAAGAAAAACAAAGCCCCAGGAGAAGAATGGGTGGGCATGGGGGACCAGCTTGCCCTGGTGGTGCATGCTGGGACTGAGCACGATCAGAAGCTCAAAGGATAACTTGAGAGCCACCTTAGGATGTATTGAAGCCAAGTGTGACTAGCCCAGACCCAGCACAGCAGGTGCCCTTTTTCACAGATAGTCACACTTGGCTTTGGAGCACCTTACAGATTGCTCCAACACCACCCAACTACAGCTGAGGAAAGGGAGGCTCACAGCAGACAAGAGATTAGGTCAAGGTCATTTGGCCAGCTCCAAAGAAAGAGCAAGACCCAAGCCACATCCCTTTCTCCTTTCCCATAGCCAAGGATTCCATTCACTGGATGTTTATGAGTGAAGCCCAGGTTTAGAAGGCAGATACGTGTGAGGGTGGTTTTAGCGTCAGGACCCGCTGACTAAGAATTGGGATCTTTCACCAATAATGTGCCCCTAGGAAGCAAGTAGTTAACATTCTTGCCATCATTTTCTTTGATAGTAAAATTGGGAAATTAATAACTTCCTTATACAATAAAAAAGGCTGAGTGCCAAAGAACCGATGCCTTTGAACTGTGGTGTTGGAGAAGACTCTTCAGAGTCCCTTGGACAGCAAGGAGATCAAAACAGTCAATCCTAAAGGAAATAAACCCTGAATATTCATTTGAAGGACTGATGCTGAAGCTCCAATATTTTGGCCACCTGATGCGAAGAGCCGACTTATTGGAAAAGACCCTAATGCTGGGAAAGATTGAGGGCAGGAGGAGAAGGGGACGACAGAGGATGAGATGGTTGGATGGCATCATTGACTCAATGGACATGAGTTTGAGCAAACTTAGGGAGATGGTGAAGGACAGGGAAGCCTGGTGTGCTGCAGTCCATGGGGTCACAAAGAGTTGGAGACAACTGAGCGACTGAACAAAAAACAAATGCAATGATTGTGTCACTGAGTAGGACCCTATGGGGACTTCCTGGGACAGTCCCCCTTCCCATAGCCTCTACTGTAGCTCCCCTCTGAAGTGCCCAGATCATAGTCTCTCATGTATATTTCCTGAGTTTTACCAATGCTAAAAAACCACCACCAAATGGAAGAAATTACTTACTTGATCATGAGCACGTAGCCTGCACATGGACCCTAAGGACTGATCATGTTAACTCCTATGACACTTCCCTGTTACCTCACCATCAATTAGTCAGAATTGTGCAGGAGCTGGTCACACACCCTGTGACCCTTCTCCCTCACCTTGTCTTTAAAAAGGTTTTGCTGAAACCCCTCAGAGATTTTGGGATTTTTTGAGCAGGAGCCACTCATTCCCCTTGCACGGCCCTACAATGAACTTTTCTCTGCTCCAAACTCCTATTCTTGAGTATCATTTGGCCTCACTGTGTACCAGGCACACAAACTTGCATACAGTAATATTTGTAATACACAATGAACCTGTATGTCAATACTTGGCATATTGCTACTCAATAGTAAATTTTATTTCCCTCCCTCTATATTTCCTAGAATCCTGGATTTGAGGGAAAAATAAAGAAGCCTCTCTGCTACCATCTTGCCTTAAGCACAGATTCTGCATACCACTGCACTTTGGTTGCACTAACATTGTGGCAGGGTGTCCTACAAATAAACACAATTCTGACACTATTTACCTGAAAACAGCATCGGATCCCATAGGGTAAGGGCTCTGTCCTACAAAACTATTCCCCTCTCCCCCACTTCAGATGCCAGCTGCAGGCTTTGGTCATCACCTATGCTTCCAACCAACTAGCTATAGATCTGAGGTTCCAAAAACCTTTACCTTGGGTTTGATTAAATCGCTAAGGCAACTAAAACAGAAATCAGAGAAATACTTTACTTACTAGATTGCCCCTTCATCATGAAAAGATTTAACTCAGGAACAGCCAGAGAAAGAGATGCACAGGGCAAACATGGGGAAAGGACCCTGTGGAGCTTTCCTTCTCTCTCTGGGGCACCATTCTCTCCAAATCTCCAAGTGGTCACCAACTGGGACATGTTCACCCCTTGGGAAACACTGCAAATCCCATACTTTGAGGTTTTTATGGAGGCTGTCTTATGCAAGTGTGATTGATTAAATTATTAGCCATTGATAACCGAACACAATCTCCAACCTGCCCTCTCCCCTCCCTGGAGGTCCAGAGTGGGACTGAAAAGTCTAACCCTATAACCACATTGTTGGTTCTCCAGGCAACTAGCCCCATCCAGAGGTGCCTCCAAAAGTCACCTCGTTCACATAAAAAAAGACATCTCCATTAGGCTCCTCACTTAGGCAATTCCAAAGGTTTTAAGAGCCCTGTGCCAGAAACGGGGGCAAAGACCACATATATATTTCTTATTATAAATCACAATATCACAGGTGGTAAAGTGCATATCAGTTTTGGTATATGCCTAGAATTAATTCCCCCTTCCTTCAAGAAGAGCACTCCAATGGTCCTTTGGGGAACCACTGTCCCTGACTCAGTCCTTGAAGCTCTACTCTTAGTCCCCAAAAGTGGATAGTTGCTGAAGGAGTGGGCAGTCAGAGTCACAGTGGCCCATTCAGTGATGGACACAGGACCCAGTCAGGCCAATCAGACCCAGCCTTGGGATACTTGCTGGAACCACTGGGAAAGCAATAGTCTGAGTGTGTTGCCCAGCCAGGTAAACAGAAACCTGCAAGCCTGCGGTTATGACTGCCCCTACATGGGAAAGCCTTCCCTGAAACTGATGCCGATGCAAAGGAAAGCAAAGCAAAGACAGAGCGAGAGAGATGGGCAAGGATTTCTAACATTATTTGAAACTGGATCCAACCAGACCTGAAATAACACCTACCCATGGATTTTTTCAATTACATGAACTAAAAAATACTTTTTTTTACTTCTTTTTGCTTAAGCCAGTTTGAATATGGTTTTCTCTTCAAGTCATAACAATCCCAATTATGTAAGTCTCTTTAATTTTGTGACCTACAGAGGTGATTCTTCAGTCTCCTAAGGTAACATCACTCAGTCTTTCAGGTATAACCAGAATGCCTCCTTTCGCCCATCTGAAGTAAAAGACAGTGAGAGGACTAGTGGCTGCTTTCTACCACTCATCACTAGGACTTTAACTATGCAAAGCTTGATTTCTCTCTTTTCTCTTTATTGACTAAAGCAATCCAATACTTACCTTTCATAGGAAATCTACACTTAAGTATTCATTTCCTGTTACCAAAACAAACAAACAAACCAGCTATCCTTTCTCTTCCTTTATGCAAAGTATTTTGGGATGTAGAATTGAGAGTTGAGGAATACTGAGGACGTGTTCCAGTGGAGCCCTATTATTTGACCAATAAGAAAACAGGATGACAGCTGAGCCCAGCACCATCAATGGCAGAACCTCTGACTCCAGGCCTTCCCCTCACCCCTCAAGATTTCCGCAGCTATCAATGCCTTGCAATGACCTTGCACCCAATCAAAGGTATATGGGTTGATTAAAATATTCAGTGCTTACCAAGAAAGTCCTGCAGCCTGGTATTCTAGCCCCAGCTCTGCACTCACCATCTGTGTGACCTTGGATCTGTCATCTAACCAGTAAAAAATTTGTTTCTTCAGGGACTTTCCTGCTGCTCCACTGGCTAAGACTCTAATCCCCCAATACAGGGGGCCTGGGTTTGGTCCCTAATCAGGGAGCTAGATCCCACAGGCTGCAACTATGAGTGTGCAGGCTGCAACTAAAGATCCCACATGCTGCAAGAAAGATGAAAAATCACATGTGCTGCAACTAAAACTCAGTGCAGTTAAATAAATTTTTAAAAATCTGTTTCTTCATTAATAGAATTAGAGGTTGGACTAAGAGGATCATAAAATGTCAGAAGTCTAATCAACCTAAGGCAGATCATGGACCAAGAGAAAGCTGACTGCTGAATCAGCCCCACATGGGAATAAAAATTCATTCCAATACTGGGCTCTGAAGGTGAACTTTTTTCAGAAAGACACAGGAAGAGAGGAAACTGAGTCCCCTACAAAGCCATGTACTTACAAACATGACTCTTTTTCCTCTTCCTTCTTATATGAGCCCTTGATGCCTTCTGGTTTGCCTTTTAAAATCTTCTTAAAACTGGAACACACTGTGTTGACCATTTGAGTTTGCCCAATTTACTGAGGATGATCTTGGTTTACAAGATTTGTCCCAGCTTATTTATAGACTCCCCCCTCTTTTATCATCAAAATTGTTCCAGCATCAGCAAGGGACTCATAGAGAACAAAGAAAGCATTCCTACAAAACAACAAGATATAGGCAGATAATCCAGTAGGGAAAAGAAAAAAAAAATGAGCAAATGACTTGAGCAGGAACTTCACAAGGTAGACTATCCAAATGGCCAGCAAACAAATTCAAAGATATTCCACATCATAATCTTCAGGGAAATGCAAATTAAAGCCCCAGTTAGATACAACCACATACTGAAGAGAATGGCTAAAGGAAAAGGACATGATGGGAAAATAAAACATGGATAGGAAAGGATATGGAGCAACTGGAAGGCCCACACACCGCTGGTGGTATGTCAGCTGCCACAACTATTTTGGAAAACTATTTAGCAATCTCCACTAAAGCTGTACATTTGCATGTCCCCTGCCCCAGCAGATCTACTCCCGGGTAAATGCCAACAGAAATACATAAGACACGTCCACCTAAAGGCATGGATTAAAATGTTCATAGCAACTTTTCTATTTGAAAACCATGCAAAAGCTCATCAGTGGTTAAAAAATGTAGATGAATAGAATATGTGCACAGTGGGATATCAGAGACTACATGAAGCAGGAGGAATTTGCAGAATAAACTACACCCAGCAACATGGGTGAATCTCACAAACATAATGCTGAGTGAAGAAGGCAGACACAGATGATTAAATGTTCTATGATTTTGCATATACAAAGCACAAGAAAAGGAAAGCAAGGACCTCCCTGGTGGTCCAGTGGTTAAGAATCCGCCTGCCAATGCAGGGGATACAGGTTCAATCCCATCCGGGAAGATTCCACATGCCAAGGGGCAACTAAGCCCATGTGCCACGGTTACTGAAGCCCAAGTGCCTAGAACCTGTGGTCTGAAACAAAATGAGAAGCCTGTACACCACAGCTAGAGAGTAGCTCCTGCTGTCTGCAGCCAGAGATAGCCTGTGGACAACAACCAAGATCCAGCACAGCCAAAACCAAATTAATTAAAAATTTTAAATAAAACAGGAAAGCAAGGGTATGGTGTTCAAAGTCAGGATACTGGTTATCCTTGGGGGATCAGCACAAGGGAGCACAAAGGAGCTGTGGGGGTACTGGTGATGCTCTCTTTCCTGAGTTCTGTGAATGCGTTCAAACTGCAAATTTATAAGACTTCAATAAAAAGTCCAAAAATACTTTTTAAAAAGTATTCCAGCAAGTATGATAAATGTCACACCCTGTTATGGGCTGAATTGTGTCTCTGCAAAAATTCAAATATTGAAGTTCTACCCCAATAATTCAAATCCTAAAATATGATGCTGTTAAAGTGCTGCACTCAATATGCCAGCAAATTTGGAAAACTCAGCAGTGGCCACAGTCCTGGAAAAGATCAGTTTTCATTCCAATCCCAAAGAAAGACAATGACAAAAAATGTTCAAACTACTGCACAATTGCACTCATTTCATACACTAGCAAATTAATGCTTAAAATTCTCCAAGCCAGGTTTCAACAGTATGTGAACCGTGAACTTCCAGATACTCAAACTGAATTTAGAAAAGGCAGAGGAACCAGAGATCAAATTGCCAACATCTGCTGAATCATCAAAAAAGCAAGGGAGTTCCAGAAAAACATCTATTTCTGCTTTATTGACTACACCAAAGCCTTTATATGGTGGTGGTGGTAGTTTATTTGGTAAGTCATGTCAGACTCTTGTGACCCCATGGACTGTAGCCTGCCAGGCTCCTCTGTCCATGGAATTTCCCAAGCAAGAATACTGGAGTGGGCTGCTATGTCCTTCTCTAGGGGATCTTCCCAACCCAGGGATCGAACCCTGGTCTCCTGCATTTCAGGCAGATACTTTACTGACTGAGCTACAAAGGAAGCCCCTTTGATTGTGTAGAACACAACAAACTGTGGAAAATTCTTCAAGAGATGGGAATACCAGACCGCCTGACCTACCTCCTGAGAAATCTGTATGCAGGTCAAGAAGCAACAGTTAGAACTGGATATGGGAAAACAGGCTGGTTCCAAATTGGGAAAGGAGTACATCAAGGCTATATATTGTCACCCTGCTTATTTAACTTATATGCAGAGTACATCATGAGAAACGCTGGGCTGGAAGAAGCACAAGCTGGAATCAAGATTGCAGGGAGAAATATCAATAACCTCAGATACGCAGGTGACACCACCCTTCACTTATGGTAGAAAAGTAGAAAGTGAAGAAAAACTAAAGAGCCTCTTGATGAAAGTGAAAGTGGAGAGTGAAAAAGTTGGCTTAAAACTCAACATTCAAAAAACTAAGATTATGGCATCCAGTCCCATCAATTCATGGCAAATAGATGGAGAAACAATGGAAACAGTGAGAGATTTTATTTGGGGGGCCTCCAAAATCACTGCAGATGGTGACCATAGCCATGAAATTAAAAGACACTTGCTCCTTGGAAGAAAAGCTATGAGCAACCTAGACAGCATATTAAAAAGCAGAGATATTACTTTGCCAACAAAGGTTCGTCTAGTCAAGGCTATGGTTTTTCCTGTGGTCATGTATGGATGTGAGAGTTGGACTGTGAAGAAGGCTGAGTGCCGAAGAATTGATGCTTAACTGTGGTGTTGGAGAAGACTCTTGAGAGTCCCTTGGACTGCAAGGAGATCCAACCAGTCCATCCTAAAGGAAATCAGTTCTGAATATTCATCAGAAGGACTGAGGCTGAAGCTGAAGCTCCAATACTTTGGCCACCTGATGCAAAGAACTGACTCATTTGAAAAGACCCTGATGCTGGGAAAGATTGAAGACAGGAGGAGAAGAGGAAGACAGAGGATGAGATGGTTGGATGACATCATCGACTCAATGGATATGAGTTTGAGCAAGCTCCAGGAGTTGGTGAAGGACAGGGAAGCCTGGCGTGCTGCAATCCATGGGGTTGCAAAGAGCTGGACATGACTCAGCTACCAAACTGATTGACTCTAATAACACAGAATGTGACTGTTTGTATTTGGGGACAGTCTTTAAAGAGATAGTGATGACAGTGGGCCCTAATCCAATGACCAGGTATCTTTATAAGAGGAAATTAGGCCACATACAACACAGAGGGATGACCACAGGAGGACACAGTGAGAAGGCTGCCATCTGCAAGCCAGGAACAGAGGCTTCAGAAGACACCAAACCTGCTGTCCTCTTGATCTTGGACTTCTGCTCCCCAGAACCATGAGAAAATAAGCTATTGTTTAAGCCATACAGTTGGTGGTATTTTGTTACGGCAGCCCTAACAAACTAACTTAGCTATCCTCACTATTCTCTCCTTTTACGCTGGGCACTGTGATATAAACGACCAGCCCCTTCCATGCATCTTCTTTCCATCTTCAGCCTGACCTCTGTGATGGGACTTCTCTAACACTAGCATCTCAGATGGGTAGGTTGGAAACAAACAAGTCATTTTGTTATTTCAAATGAGGGAGCCAAAAGACGAAGACCGACTGACCTGTCCAAGACCCAGTTTGGGGCTTTACAAATTCAGTCCTCATGGTAACCTTGGAAGCTGGGTGTCATTCAATCCACGTAATAGACAGAAAGCACTGACCTGTCTAAAAACGTCAGCTAGATGGGCTGGGCCAGGCTTTGATCCTGGGTCTCTCTGCCTCCACCATCCTCACCCCTTCTGCCATACTCCAACTGCCCCAATGTGTATCTCAAAATAGTGACCTAGCAAGCGTTAGAGGAGATGGGTCATGTGCACAGGATGGAAGGTGAAAAGAGACCCTTCCAGCACTGGGTGTCTCACAATGAGCTGGCAGCGGTGATGGCAAACAGCCTCCTTTGAGTGACTCAATTAGAAAACAAAATAAAGCAGCGCTCATCACAATCACAATGGTCAGATGGCTGACCGTCTCTGTCTGTCTGTTCAGACCTTGGGTGCTGACAGCTCTGGACCCTGGCACAGGGAGCTGTCAGCTCTAAGTCATGGACATTTGCAGCCACGCCAATGACAACTTTCTTACTCTGTTAACCTGCTTTTTGAAAGACACTTCGGTAATGAGCTAAGGGAATTCACCTGAGCTCAGGGACCAGCTCAGCCAGCCAGCTCTGGACATGAGGTAGGAACTTGGAATGCTTCCAGGGGCAGCTCAGAGAGGAGCTGGGGTGCTGGGCTCTGGCCACATGAGAGCTGTGGCCAAAGGAAACCCACTGAAGAGGAAGAGAGGCACAGTAGCCTTTCTCGGTTGCCATGGAGAGTGGACATATCAAAAATGCAAAACCTGTGGTATGAGGAATTAAATAGGACCCACTGGTAACAGAGGAAGAAAGAGAGAAAGGAAAGGGGTGAGGAGACATCTCTGGGTGTGGGCAAGGGAAGAAAACTTGTTCCCAAGAGACATGGGAGGGTGGGCAGGGAAGATTTCAGGTGGAAGTAGGAACCCTCACCTCTCCCAACCCAGTCTGGGCCTTCCCTGTCTGGAGTAGAGGAACTGATCCCATCCAGTGGGAAAAGGAGGAGCTCAGAGCTTCACCAAGAGGTGAGATAGGGGCAATGGGGGTACAGTGTTTGCAGAGAACCTGGAGACAGTAGGGCCTCTGAGCTTCACCAACGCAGGAAACGCAATGGAGTAAGGGGGGAAGGTGGGAGTGGGGAAGGTGGGAGGAAGTGCTTGAGTGGGTAGCGGTGGCCCTGCCCCTCCCCAGAATGTCCCTGTCATGATTGTGCCATCTGAGGCCCTACTGCCAATATCATGAGACCAACTGTGTTGGAGCTGGGACTCTGGGGCTCAGGAAGGAACTGGTGATGTCAGGGGAGGGGTCCTGCACATAACAGCAGGCCACTTACTCCCAAGTACCTGGGAAACCCCTGAGAAATCTCCAGCTGGACAACTGCTCCCCCAGGCACCAAGAGCTCAAGGGTTTCTAAGGACCAGAACGAGACCATGGCTAGCTCAGAAGGGCCTTGAGCAGCACCCCAGCCCTGATACTATCTCCAACAGAGTTGTGCTTATCGAGCAGAACTTGTCCCTGCCCTAAAGGGATACATGAACTCAACTAGGCAGCAGGACACAGTCAAGCTGATGATGGGGGTGAAGTGCCCGTCTAAATCTAAACAGGGGCTGAAATGACAAGGAATGATCCAGACATTTATTCAGTCAAAACACACTGGTGCCAGGCACTGCCTGACCCGAACCCTGTGCCATGAGGGCCATGGGCCTCTGGCCCAAGTAGAGATTAATGATGGGGCCCAGAGCATCTTATGATCAGACAGTGGAGGGACCAGAGGACAAGGATGCCAGGGGAATTATGTGAAGACAAGGCAGCCATAGATTGCGTGCACAGAGGGTAGAGAAGTGTGCCTCCTCCCTCCCAGCCCACCAGGAAAGGCACCAGCCATTCTTAAGGGCTCCCGGTCTCACATGGGAACAAGATGGGGTGTGCGGGACACTGCATGCTCAGGTGATTGAGCATCTGGGACACCTAAAGGGACAGAGCCCTGAGGCCCACACTGAGCTCTTCTACCTCTGTCCTGTTTCCTTGAGCTCTCTATGCCTCATCTGTAAAATGGGGCTAATGCTGCCTGCTACAAGGGTTCAGCCATTGGAGGCTGGAAGCCAGGGGGTCAGTTCCCTGCTGGGATGGAGCTTGGAGGTGCGGAGGCCTAGAGACTCTCACTACAGCCAAGCACAGAAGCGGCCTGCTGCAGAGACAGGACTCCTGCTTGCCCGAACTTTCACTGGCTTTTTCAGCCATCCTGCCCAATGCCTGAAAATGCTGCCACTGTGGCTGGCTGCTGAGGAAACACAGAACCCGATCCTGTTGCAAGGAGGTGCTGAGCCCTGTATAGGAGATGGTCTGTGTGTGTGCCCCAAGGTGGCTTACTGTGTGGTTGAGTTGACCTCAGGTTCAGGAGAATGTCTGCTGGGCTGCAGAACCCACACTGGAAACCCAGCACCCCAGAAAAGTACATGGTGGGGCTCAGTAGCCAGCTTATCACATCACAGATGCAAATATAGCCATTTCCCAAGGGACCGTGGATACTGCAGCCACCACCTGCAGGGGGCACTCTGGAGAGTGGGTGGCTGCATCACCACAAATGGGGTGCCCTCTGGCTGTAACACTTGCAGACTTCTGGGAAGCTTGGTGGGCACTCTTAGCTGATTTCTACCCCAAATCAAAGAGACACATAGGACAGGGCCCCCTAAACCGCCACTTACTGGTCCAGGGGCTGTTAGTGCCCTTGACCTCCCTCCACCTTCTAGAAGCCCACAGTTCCATGAGGACCTCAGTGGTGTGGGCAGACAGCCTGGCATTAAGTGAAGCTGGCCATTAAACACAATGAAAGGCTGGGCGAGGGTGATGCTAAAGATAAAGATAGAAGAGGACGGAGTTGGGTGGGGATGATCAGAAAATCCAGACATGCCCAGAGTCT
Source organism: Bos mutus (assembly GCF_027580195.1). Classification (NCBI taxonomy): domain Eukaryota; kingdom Metazoa; phylum Chordata; class Mammalia; order Artiodactyla; family Bovidae; genus Bos; species Bos mutus. The sequence continues at coordinate 70,873,409 of NC_091618.1, read as the reverse complement.
GTGCCCCCAACCCCCATAGCCCTCCCAGTATGCTTCTCAGGTAGGGAGGGTGCTCTCTGTGCCCCTGGCTTGGGGATGGTGCAGTCCCCCTCCCAAGTTCCTCGCCTGGACCAGCCCCCTCAGCCCATCCTCCAGCAGCAGCCTCCACACAGCAGGCATCCATACAAGAAGTAGCTATATTGTACTTAACACTTTTTTTTCTCTTTGTCCCCATTTAGCCATAATAGAAGCTGTGTTCTCAATCTATTGTCACATTTATGATCCAGAAAGTCCTAATTTCCTGCAATAATCTTAAGTGACAATTCAAGGCTTAAATGTACTTTAACGTTTTGTAATGCTGCTAAGGCAACATCTCGAAATTGTAATACAGGCCCTGAAATTACTAGCCCGTGTGAAAGAGGGAATGAACAACTTGAACACGAAATGAAAATCTAGCAAATTGATCTAAGACTGAAATGATGAGGCTTAGTAAGTTTCAGTGATGTTGAGTGGGAGAATGCTGCGTGACTTTTGTCAGGTGGCCACATGGCCTGGCTGGTGGAACAGACATTTAACTTAAGGAATGCCTTCTTTTTCCACCTTTCTGATTATTCAAGGAGGAGACAGCCAAAATCTGCTCACCCGGATTTTTCCAGGGTGAGAGAGGTAGGGACACATTGCAGGGGAACCAACCCCCACTCCTGAACAAGGAAGAGAATTTGAGGAAAGAACCATAGTAGGTATTAGAGGGGGGTGGGGCAGCATCAAACCGGAGAGAGCCTACTTCCAGCTTCCTACTTCCAGCTTCCTACTTCCAGAGGTGGTTCTTTGTTAATTCCATCCATTTGTGTCAATGCTCACTCAGTGCTTTTGTCTGATGTATTCCCAGCACTGCTTCTAAGAACAGATGAGAACCCCAGGGCTGAGAGAGGTTAAGTCTTGGCCCTGTCCACAGAAAAAGTTGTGTGGCCTGGGTTTGAACTCATGCTGAATTTCAAAGCTTATGCTCATGTTTTACCGTAGAGAAAATAAGAAGTTTTAGAAAGTCTTCAGTTAGATAAAGCTTTCTTTAAAAGTAATAATAACAACCTAAACAACAAGTGAAAAGATAAACTGGGAAAATATCTCCTATACATCTGGCGAACAACACCCAATATGTGTGAGTGTGTTCAGTTGCTCAGTCATGTTGGACTCATTGCAACCCTATGGACTGTAGCCTGATGGGCTCCTCTGACCATGGGATTCTCTAGATAAAGAATACTGGAGTGGGTTGTCATTTGCTCTTCCAAGGGATCTTCCCAACCAGGGGACTGAATACACATGTCTCGCATCTCCTGCATGGCAGGCGGTCTTTACTGCTGAGCCACTGGGGAAGGCCAATACCCAGTGTAAAAATAACTCTTAGAAATCAATAGGAAAATAGCAGTAGTACAAAAGTAAGGTGGACAAATGACACAAATAGGCAAAATTAATGGCAGTAAATATACCAAAAACTAATGGAACTTTACCTATCTATCTATTTATATATATATATATATAAAAGATCAGAACAATAATTAAATCTCATTTTTGCCCTTCACAATGGTTTGAAAGGTTGGTAATATATAGCATTAGTGAGGTTCCAGTATGAAAATAGCAAATAGATGGGGAAACAGTGGAAACAGTGGCTGACTTTATTTTTCTGGGCTCCAAAATCACTGCAGATGGTGATTGCGGCCATGAAATTAAAAGATGCTTACTCCTTGGAAGGAAAGTTATGACCAACCTAGACAACATATTAAAAAGCAGAGACATTACTTTGTTAACAAAGGTCCATCTAGTCAAGGCTATGGTTTTTCCAGTGGTCATGTATGGATGTGAGAGTTGGACTGTGAAGAAAGCTGAGCACCGAAGAATTGATGCTTTTGAACTGTGGTGTTGGAGAAGACTCTTGAGAGTCCCTTGGACTGCAAGGAGATCCAACCAGTCCATCCTAAAGGAGATCAGTCCTGGGTATTCATTGGAAGGACTGATGTTGAAGCTGAAACTCCAATACTTTGGCCACCTGATGCGAAGAGCTGACTCATTTGAAAAGACCCTGATGCTGGGAAAGATTGAGGGCAAGAAGAGAAGGGGATGACAGAGGATGAGATGGCTGGATGGCATCACCAACTCAATGGACATGGGTTTGGGTGGACTCCGGGAGTTGGTGATGGATAGGGAGGCCTGGCATGCTGTGGTTCATGGCGTCTCAAAGAGTCGGACATGACTGAGCGACTGAACTGAACTGGAGTATGAAAATGGGGAGAATTCACTTCCATTCACTGTTGAAAGAGAAAATCTATTCAACTTCCCTCGGAGGCCACTTTGTAATATCCTCTAAATCCAAAGGCATACACTATTTCCCAGGAACTCCATCTCTAGGAAGAGATCTTTAGGAATTCTAAGCCACAAAAATACTTACTCAAATGTGCAAGTACTTTATTTTTTTTTTTGCAAGTACTTTAGTAAAAGAAATTTTGCTGCCAGAAAAAAATCTTACAACCCAAATATCCAGCAACAGAGGATTCTTAATAATTATGGTACATCCACACATGGCTGCTAAACAAATGAGACAATTCTGTATTCATGAAATGGACCCAAGACTACACTGCACTGTGAAGTAGAAGAAAGGAATCCACAAAACAAGAGTTTGCGCTATTAGAAAAAAAAAATCAAAGAAATGTGTCTGTGGATGGGTGTGAATTTGTGTTTGTACAGAGAAGCCTCTGGAAGAAGAGGCATGAGACTCAACAGTAGACACCAATAATAGAAGAATTAGGAGAGGAGAAGGGAACCTCAGTTTTAACTTTCTATACTCCTATGTGCTTTATTTTTTAGAGCAACCTCACTGGGAAAAATAGAATATTCTCTGAGAAGATGGTAAAAAGAAATTCTAGATTGATGTATGGTAGAACTGAAATGATTGCAGCCATGAAATTAAAAGACGCTTACTCCTTGGAAGGGAAGTTATGACCAACCTAGATAGCATACTGAAAAGCAGAGACATTACTTTGGCAACAGAGGTCTGTCTAGTCAAGGCTATGGTTTTTCCTGTGGTCATGTATGGATGTGAGAGTTGGACTGTGAAGAAAGCTGAGTGCCGAAGAATTGATGCTTTTGAACTGTGGTGTTGGAGAAGACTCTTGAGAGTCCCTTGGACTGCAAGGAGATCCAACCAGTCCATTCTAAAGGAGATCAGTCCTGGGTATTCTTTGGAAGGAATGATGCTAAAGCTGAAACTCTAGTACTTTGGCCACCTCCTGCGAAGAGTTGACTCACTGGAAAAGACTGATGCTGGGGGGATTGGGGGCAGGAGGAGAAGGGGACGACAGAGGATGAGATGGCTGGATGGCATCACTGACTCGATGGACATGAGTTTGAGTGAACTCCAGGAGTTGCTGATGGACAGGGAGGCCTGGCGTGCTGCAATTCATGGTGTTGCAAAGAGTCGGACACGACTGAGCGACTGAACTGAACTGAACTGAGAACTGAAATGCTGCAGAGAAGCAGTGAAGAAACCCAGTCTCTCCCCTCAAGGAGCTGGTACTGGATCAAAAACTGACTTGCATTTAGAGACAGACAACCCTACCATAGGGGATCCTAAAAACAGAGAATAATGAAGACCCATGGCCAGAGAGAACCACTGCATTCTTCAGAAGGTCAGGGGGAAAGTGAAAAGCTAAAAAAGTTTCTTAGAGAAGATGATATACTCCCAATGGGCTTTGAGGAAGAAGTAGGATTTTGCTGGTTGAAAAGGAAGAGGAGTCCAGGAGAGGAGGACAGGAGCCAGGGACTGAGCTATAGAGAGTGACATTTCGTTGAGCAAAGTCAAGAGGATACTCATTCCCTGGTCCAGACCCTGCTACAAATATCAGAGCACCTGCCCAGCTTTAACTATACAGCAAGGATGCTGCAGGTGGAGGGGAGGGGTAGGCCAGGGTCACTTGGCATAGGGAAGGCTGGCCCTGCCAAAGGAACCCATGGAGGCTAGCCTAGTCCATCGCCAACCTCTCTGGCTCATGCTAAGGTAAAGTGGGGGTGGGACTTCTCTGACCTTCCTTTCCCTTGGCCTTCCCTCCAAAATCTCCTCTCTGTACTCCTTTCTTGGGTCCCCAAGTTCTCTCTTCCCCTCGCCTTCTTCTACACTCAAACCCTGCCACTGCAAACCTCAATGGCTTTACCATGTGGTGACAGACGCCCCCTTGGCTGTAAGGATGCTGGATGAGAACAGAATGCTGGGGAGTAGAGCATGTCTGGGCCAAATCCTGGGTCTGCCCCCTTTCTGGTTGGGCCAAGAACAACAACTTCTTGCTCATTTTCTCATCTGCAAACTGTAATAACACCACAAATCTCATAGGCTTATTGCAAGAATGATAAATAATAATTGAGGGCAGACCTAGCTCAGAACTCAACCTATCCCAAACTCTCAACAAATAGTGACTCTTCCCTGGCTAGAAGTGGGGGAGCAGCGGACATGGACTGACAAAACCAGGGTTCAGTAGAAAGATCCTAGAAAAGGGTTTGGAAGGCAGAGGGCTTTCTCAATTTCTGTGAATCCCACCATGATAATTTGATGTGTTAAAGGATCCAGGCTGGGGCTAGGATGAGACAAGGAAGGTGCCTAGGGCACAAAATATAAGGAGGCACTGGCTCTCAGAGCCAGGCGAATGCAGAGTCAGCATCAGAGAGTGAGTGCCTCCTTCCATTTTCCATCCTAGCTGCCTCACTTACCTTACTCTAGTCTTGGTTCAGGCCAATAACGGTGGCTTAGAAATGAATCTCTTAGCAGCTAGATTTGAATTATACAGAGATACTGTTTGGGGGAGATACAAGCAACTGACTCCTGCCCTAGCTGGGCAGATGTGCTTATTTGGAGTAGGAAGTGCAGTTACAAATAGGGACTTACCAGGCCTAGAGCAACAGCTGGCATCTACAAGGGCCAGATCTGACTGGTTAATTGGCCTTACCTGCCTCCCTGCAATTCTCTGGTCAGCTGGCATTAACACAACCCAGGATTGCTCTTTAATAAAGTAGGCTCTGTTAGGAGCTGCCCCGCCACCTGACTTATATCTCATTGTGATGGACCTGAGTTTTCAGATGGGAAGGAAATATGTAATGATGCCTTCAAGAAAGGCATACAAGTTGAAGATAGCACCAAAGAAGGGGAAGGCCTCCAGGTGACTGAAGGAAGGAAAGTCACTTGCCTGTGGGAGATGAGGTATTCTGGGGAAGTGCTGTGCAGAATTTCATTCAGCTTTCAAATGTGAGCAGTGTAGGTCTCTGAGTTGTGAGCTCATGGCTGAGTTATCACAGTTCCTGATGACAAATCATGAAAAACATATTTTTCCCAAGCTCTTTCCAGGTTCCTGAAGATAAAATTAAACCCATGATATCTGAGGATACCTGAGGACTTAAGAAGGCACTCAAGTTTTGAAACAGCAAAACAACAGGGCTGGAGTGGGGAAAGGGGAAAATGAGGAGATCCAGGAAGGGAAGTGATGCGTGGGTCCAAGAAGAGGTTTCAAAATGGAAAGCAAAGTTTAATTCTAGAAACAAAAGAATGCAAAAGAAGTTGTGTTGTTTTGTTTTTTTTTATAAATTAAGGTAAGTGGTCTTGATTCTTAGAACAAGAAAAGTATCTATCCTGGATTTTCTGGAGCTGGGGCTTAAGACAATGATTTAAGAAAGCTACACTGGACACTGTGACTTCAGATGGATGAAGAGAGATTAGGAAGAATTGACAGCAAAAGGAGCTTCTGGACAAAGGGAAATTCACACACTGAACTAAGGCATCAGTTTCGGCTTATAATTCTGCAGCACAGGTACCGTAAGTTTCTGTGTGTGCTTGCGGGCATGCTAAGTTGCTTCGCTCATGTCTGACACTTTGCAACCCCATGGACTGTAGCCCACCAGGTTTGTCAGTATCCAGGGAATCTCCAGGCAAGAATAATGCAATGGGTTGCCATACCCTCCAGCAGGGGATCTTCCCAACCGAGAGATCGAACCCACATCTCTTAGTTTCCTCTATTGGCAGGCAGGTTCTTTACCACTAGCGCCATCTGGGAAGCCCACATTGAGTTACTACTAATGTCATTCCGCAGGGACCTGTTCCATACAGCAAGAACACTTCACTCGTTACCTTTGTTAGGTGTCTATTAAGAGGCAGGCACTGTGTGAAACACTGGGGATACAAATATAAAAGATGAGATGTTTGACCTTAAGGACATCACAGGCTAGTGTGAAAGATAAGTAACTCAGTGACTTCAGTGGACCCTGATACTGATGAGGGCCACGCTTCTGTATCTAGATAAGGATGGGAGGAAGAGAGCAAGGATTAGGATAAGAACAAGGATGATGATAAACTAACATTTATGCAGTGCTTATGATATGCCACGCCCTGTGCAAAGTGATGGTGATACAGTAATGAACACTAGAGAGTCTCTGCCTTTGAGGTTCAACAGAGAAGACAAACACATAGATAAGCAATTTCAGCTTATGTCCTAGGGTTGTTTTTAATTACCTCAGATGACAGGCAATTTCCACTTTCTCCATCCGATCTCAGAGAGATCAGTGAAATTTTCTGAAAGAGGAGTTTAAGCTGATGTATGAAGGGGGCATGAGTCTTTACCTAAGCAAAATGCAGATAGGTACCCACCCTACTGGGTAGGTACAGTAGCACCTAGAAAATCTCACACAATAAAAGAGTTCTTTAAAAGTTTTACAGACATGTTTGTTACCCTTGCACAAGTGTCTATCTGGAATGTGACAAAGCTGGAGCAGGTAGCAAATGCAACAAGATAAGAAAAATACAGGAAGTGAAGAAACAAAACTCTCATTCACAGACTACATGACTATATACAAAAAACCCAAAAGCTTCTACAGAGAAACCATTCAAATTAATAAGTGAATTTTGCAAAGTCCCTGGATATAAAGTCAATTTTTAGATGGATAATCTGCAATAGCAATTTTTTAAAAAAATCAATACTTAGGAATAAATCTTAAAAAATTCAGCAAGACCACACACTAAAAATTATAAAACATTAATGAGAGAAATTATAGAAAGCCTAAATACAAAGGCCTACGCCATATTCATAGATTAGGAAACTCAAGGTTATACAATATAAATTCCCTTCAAATCAATTTAAGATCAATCAAAATCCCTGCAGATGTTTTGTAGACATTTACAAGCTGATTCTAAAACTTATACAGAAATCCAAAGGGCTAAGATTAGTCAACATAATCTTGAAGATGAGGAGCAAAGATAAGTGACTTATACTATAAGATATCATGACTTATTATAAAGTTTTGATACTTAAGACCACGTGACTGTAGCAGGAAGACAGACAAACTAGCCCACAAAACAGAAAAGAGGATCCAGAAATACACTTACACATAAATGGTCACCTGATTTATAACAAAGTGCTATTTTGAAGAAGTGGGTGAAGAATGGAGTTTTCAATACATTTTTGATGATCTCCAAATGGCAAAAATAAATCTTGTGCCTAATCTGAAAACGTACACAAAAATCAATTCCAGAAGAGTTACAGATCTAAATGCAAAAGATAGCTTTTAGAAGCAAGCATAGAAGAGAACCCTCATGTCCTGGAGAAAGCAATGATTTCCTTGCAGGAACTGATTAGAACAGAAACTATATTTTGTTTTGATATAAAACAAAAACAAAAACCACAGGGCAGGAAATTAAAAATGCATCTCTCATGTTAGCAAAGAACAAACCAACCAGGACTGGTGTGAGGATCAAAGGAGCTAGAGAGAGAGCAAAGAGTAATTCAACTCTAGGAAGGAAGGGATGCTAAGGAAAGTGCAAATGAGGTTTAGGTCTTGCTTCCTGGAGCAAAAAAACTGTCTGGCTTGATTTTTTAAAGCTCAGGCTAGAGCTTGTCCATGGTGATTTAGGAAAGTCAGTACAGGGCACTGCAACACTGGGTGGATGGAGAGAGATGCTGGAGCAATCACAAGCAGAATCAGCTTCTGGGCAAAGGGAGATGCTGAATTCAGTGTGCCTTCAGGCTGGCAATTCTGCAATATAAGTATGGTATGTAGATGAGAAGCTCAGTTTGGGTCATGGGGTATCAGTTGATTCAGCATGATAAATGTGATGCCTCAAACACTTCACTAACTGCCTCTGGGGAAAAGCAATATAAGATACTTGCTACTTGTAGATGCCCAAGGAAGGACATTACTTAGAACGAATGCAAGTTCAATTTCAATAACTCAGGCACCATGTGCTTGAGGCCACAAGGAGCCTGGGTGTTCTGAGGGTAGAAAGGCTTTATTAGATAATGTTTCTTAGAGAAGGTATGCTTTGAGCCATGTCTTGAAGGAAATGCCTGTTTTTACAAATCGGTATACTAGATCTTCAAGCAGCTTTTGGAACAATTTCATGGAAGAAAATTGTTCATAACAACCAAGAGTTGGATGGAAAAGCTTAACTAAGTCAAGATATGTAAATGGCTTAGTCTCTCCCCAGTGTTCTGGGGCTTACTGATATCTCACCTAAACTTTCACTTGCTCTGCCATTTAAGTTAAACAACTAAATCAAGTGATAGACTGTTTTCAGAAGATAGCAACGGGAAAGAGTGCTTTACCAGAGTTAACTCTCAACTTGCCAACTTGGCCATCCATCTTCACTCCCTGGCATGGTTGGGAATCTGACAGCCAAGCAAAGAGCTCTAATAAATCTAGAAGACAGTCCTTCTGCAGCCTTTTAGGTTGTGAACAAAGAAAAATCAGGGGATGCAGCCAGTAGTGAAGCAAGCTGGAAGCGACAGATTTTCCTGCACCGTGTTCTCCTTTAAGGAATTAAGACGGGGCACTTTGCCCAGATGTGGAACATAGGAAGCTGAGTGCTTCAAGATCCCACAGACTGTGCTATGGTAAAATAAATAGTGTGGCACAGACTGGCTACCTGCCCACAGGGAGCCACATTTCTCAGCCTCCCTGGAGAACAGGTATGGCCATGTGATCTAGTCAATGCCATGAAAGCAGAAGTGACTGCATCTCCTCCAGTACTGGCCCCAGAAGTTTCCCACACCTACCAGTCCTACTGGGCTTCCCAGGCGGTGCTAGTGATAAAGAACCTCCCTGCTGCCAGTGTAGGAGATGTAAGAAATGTGGGTTCAATCCCTGGTCTGGGAAGATCCCCTAGAGAAGGAAATGGCAACCCACTCCAGTATTCTTGCCTGGGAAATTCCATGGACAGATGAGCCAGGCAGGCAGCAGTCCAGGCTGGACTATTGCCTGGCAGGCAATAGGGGCACAGAGTCAGACACGACTGAAGTGACTTAGCACGCATGCACTACTTATACTAAACCCACCACTATCTTCCTCCTTCTGTCCTCTGATTCAGATGAACTCAGCACCTTAGGAGCCATGCGTTGACTGGATTATGCCAGAGCCCCAAGGAAGGATTCTGGATTTATGAGTCATCATTTGGGGATGCCTCCTGACAAGAACATCTACTTCAGATTTTTCATTAGTGAAAAATAAACTTCTATCAAGACACCATACATGATACATTTTGGAGTTGTTATAGCCATTAACGTTATCTTAATTGATCCAAAACGTTCCTTCATGATGACTATGTCTTGAACACTTGGGTGATTTGACAGCTTGATATTGAAGCCAAGTCTGTTATGGACCAGTTAGCCACTGAACAAAAGAACAAAACAAACCACAAGGAGCAGATAAGCATTTAGTCCCTATATGGACCTGCCAGAGGGTCTGTCACCACAAGGGGAAGTATTCCCATTTATTCAACAGTCCAGTAAGACTAGGGGAGGCTGATAATCAGATCGTTACCAGAAAGGCAATGAGTTATGATAGAATCGCTAATAGAGTCTTCCAAAATCAGGAAAGGCTTTCCTGGAAAGGGGTGTTTAAACCAAGCCTAGATGTGTGGACAAGCAGATACCAGCCCTGCACAAGGCCCTCCGTAATGAGCAATCGCATGCCAGGAAAATGCCATCACAAGTGCTAATGGATTCCACCTGCTCACCTCCAGAACGGCCCAGCTTAGCAGCAGAGGGAGCTAATGGCTGCTTAAAGGTGAGCTGACCCCAGACGCCCACATGGCCCAGAAATGAACATCTGTGCAGTAGAAGTGGAGATGAAGGCAGAGTAAGGGGAAAGGGTGCAGCATCACAGAACAAGTAATCAGGACTTGCACTAAATTAAAGAGCTGGAAGGTCAAGCTAGCTAGTATAGCCAGAGGTGACTCTGGAGAGAGACTCCAGAACAAGGACACAAACGAAGTGCTCCTAAGACCAGGCTGAAACGCACAGCCTTCCTCCTGTCAGGGCGGTAGGAAGGGAGGACTGGAACCCAACAGACCTGAGTGTGTCAGTGGCAGAGCAAGAACAGAGGGTATCTTGGCAGACAGTAGTGATGGGGCCCCAGTAGGAGGCACTGCAGTACTTCTGACAGGGGATGAGGAGCTGAACTCACTGAGAGGGCTCAAGGACTCTGGCATTCAGGGCACCAGGGGCTCCCACTGCCGGAGAGAGGCTGCAAGGGGCAGTTTATAAACTATGCTAGACCTAGGTACCAAATCCAAGCCAGGCTTCAACAGTACACAAACCATGAACTTCTAGATGTTCAAGCTGGATTTAGAAAAGGCAGAGGAACCAGAGATCAAACTGACAACAGCCGTTGGACCATAGAAAATGAAAGAGAATTCCAGAAAACATCTACTTCTGCTTTATTGACTATGCCAAAATCTTTGACTGTGTGGATCACAACCAACTATGGAAAATTCTGAAAGAGATGGGAATACCAGGCCACCTGACCTACCTTCTGAGAAACCTGTATGCAGGTCAAGAAGCAACAGTTAGAACCAGTTATGAAACAACAGACTGGTTCCAAATTGGGAATGGAGTATGTCAAGGCTATATTTTGTCACCCTGCTTATTTAACTTATAGACAGAGTACATCATGAGAAACGCTGGGCTGGATGAAGCACAAGCTGGAGTCAAGACTGCCAGGAGAAATATCAATAACCTCAGATATGCAGATGATACCACCCTTATGGCAGAAAGCAAATAACTAAGGAGCCTCTTGATGAAAGTGAAAGAGGAGAGTGAAAAAGTTGGATTAAAACTCAACATTCAAAAAACAAAGATCATGGCATCCAGCCCCATCACTTCATGGCAAATAGATGAGGAAACAATGGAAACAGTGAGAGCCTTTATTTTTGGGGGCTCCAAAATCACTCCAGATGGTGACTGTAGCCATGAAATGAAAAGATGCCTGCTCCTTGCAAGAAAAGCTATGACCAACTTAGAGAGCATATTAAAAAGCAGAGACATTACTTTGCTGACAAAGGTCTGTATGGTCAAAGCTACGGTTTTTCTAGCAGTCATATATAGATGTGAGAGTTGGACCACAAAGAAGGCTGAGGACTGAAGAATTGATGCTTTCAAACTGTGGTGTTGGAGAAGACTCTTGAGAGTCCCTTGGACTGTAAGGAGATCCAACCAGTCAATCCTAAAAGAAATCAGTCCTGAATATTCATTGAAGGACTGATGCTAAAGCTGGAACTCCAACACTTTGGCCACTTGACAGGAAGAGCTGACTCATTGGAAAAGACCCTGATTCTGGGAAAGATTGAAGGCAGGAAGAGAGGGGGAAACAGAGGATGAGATGGTTGGATGGCATCATGCACTCAATGGACATGAGTTTGAGCAAGCTCCAGGGGATGGTGGACAGGGAAGTCTGGTGTGCTGCGTCCATGGGGTTGCAAAGAGTTCGACATGACTGAGCGACTGAACAACAATGACAACCCATGATATGGCAGTAAATGCAGGACGAGAAGGTGATGACAGAGGATGAGATGGTTGGATGGCATCACCAACTTGATGGACATGAGTTTGAGCAAGCTCCAGGAGTTGGTGATGGACAGGGAAGCCTGGGGTGCTACAGTTAAGGAAGTCAAAAAAGTCGGACACGACTGAGCAACTGAACTGAACTGATGTATCAAATCCAGTTGCATCCCTGCATACAAGTGACTTCATCCCTTTAAGTTTTCCCATCTGTAACAACTGAGCTAATGCCATCCTTCCCCAAGTTTTCTATGAGCTAACACACACAAAGCACACGGCACAAAGCTTGGCACGCAGTGAGTGCCCAGTAAAGAGCAGCTCTTGGTATTGTGATCAGGGAAAGTGCCTGGCCTGACTAGAGGGGCAGGGGGTACAGGCAATAAAGAGGAAAAGCCAAATCTACCTCCTCCCTTCCAACTTCACACCTACTATCTGAGCTGAGTACAACACATGTGACCTAAGGATCCCATGGCCTGGGTACCTCAAATCTATCCTCTGCTGTCATATGCCTCCCACTCCCACAGCTGAATTTCAAAGAAAACATCCCAGGCGCCTTAGTACAATGACACACAATGGAAAACATCTCTAGCCACTCTCCAACAACAGCACCACCACTTCTATTTTTTTACTTGTTTATCCACCTATTTATTTATTTTGAAGATCAGTTTGGCCCCTAGGATGCTGGCTGGCCTCCTGAAACACCACTGAGAGAGAGATCAATCATGAAAACACAGCCCTGCACGAGGCCCTCAGTAATGAGCAACTGCATGCCAGGAAAACGCCATCATAAGCGCTGGTGGATTTCACCTGCTCGCCTTCGGCATGGCCCAGCTTAACAGCAGGAGGGAACTAACGGTTGCTTAAAGGTGAGCCGACCCCAGATGCCCATGTGGCTGAGAAATGAACACCTGCACGGTCTGTGGGTCTCCTAGTCCTCGCGCCCACTGCTCTGTTTCTCGGGATGCAGGGATGTGCAGGAGCGGCAGTCAGCCCAGCAGTACCTACTTAGCGATGGCCCGCGAGGCCGAATGCCAGCCGGTGACAGGCCCACTCAGCAGGCCGGTGTTTGAACTATAAACAGCCATTTGACAGATGACAGGGTTTTCTAGAGCTGAGTCAAAAAGGAAACAGTGGGATGGAGACCTACAGAGGAGAGAGCCTGACAGCCAGGAGCTGACAAAATTGGGTCTGGAAATGATAGCAACCAGGGGATGTGTGTGATCAGAAGACGTGTGTGTGGGCCTCTCTCTAGGACAGCTGGGGATGTGTGGCACATGCAATGAATTTGTTCAACAATCGAACTGTTCTGACTGGTGGCTCGGACAAGCCCTGTCTCTGCTGCCCACTCTCTTTGGAATTGATTTCAAGCATCAGGCTTTACATTGTCATCACTGTTGTTGTTATTATATTATTTTAAGTGTAATGACACTGCAGATGCTGAAAATCAAACTGAACAAATGCATCCCTGTCAGCCAATGACCTTTTCTTTTTAAGGGATGGGCATTTTTTTTTTCTCTCCTTAAATCACTGATCTTCCAGTGGGGGAAAAGTGGAAGATATAACTGCATGAAACTGTATATCATATTTCTCCTCTCTGGAGGTTTCATTAGAGGCCCCAAACCAGAGAATTGCTCTGCTACCTCTTGCCTTCTCTTCCAGCTATTTCTGGGTTTTAATAATTATTCATTAATTGCACACGATGATAAGATCCTCACTGTTTTGAAACATTCTCCCTCTGGCCTCCATACTATTAAATACTCTGATTGCCTGCCAAGAGCGTAAAATTAAAAATCAAAGCACTACCTCTGAAAGGTTTAATATGTGCCATATTGAAAGAGTTTCTGCAGCTTACAGCCATTTTATTGCCTCAGCAGCTCAAGGGAAAGTACAGCTCTATGTTGAAATTGTTCTCCTTTGAAACATAAGTCAACAGGACCAGCACTGGGGGAATTTTGCTCACAGCTGTTGTCTCCTCTGGATGAGTAGCTTGTTTCTCCAGATAAAATTCGCCTCTTGCTGATCTCAGACCTCAAGGAGAACTTCAGCCTGCGATAGAGAACCTCCCCCCAGGTTCTTTAAATTATACACAAGCATTGATTCAAAAGGGTGAATCCTACTCTGACTGGCCCCTGAGGCCATTAGAAATAAAACCCACAAACATTTTCCTATAAAGCCTGCAACTCTTTTCCCTGTAATTCTGGGTTTCCTACTCTGTTAAGGCAGAGCAAGAGATTGATGTTATGGTCCCCCCCCCACCTACATAAATTTTACACAGGGGTTCATTCAATATAGGGTGAATGCATGAAAAATGAAAGAAGGAATACATATAGAAACTTTGCAAAGGACAGGAAAAGGACAAGCTAGAATTTCTAAGCAAAACAAAATAAAACTAACATCTTGCAAATTTTGCAATTACTGTCACCCACTGAAATCTACAGCCCAGAGCAAGCTAATGCTTAAGATACAAAATGAGACCCAAATCACTTTTTCATGCATATACTCTCTGCTTCCTTTTCATTCTCACCATGGAAGCTCTCATCCACGCCGCCACCAGCCTTTCAATAACTTTTTCAAATAAGGAGTTAGTAGGGAAAATATACATTGAGACCAGAGCAAGGTCCTACTGAACTATCTTGCCTAGATGGAGGCAAACTGTGGCCTCGGGAAGGGAGAGGCCGCCTTCTGTGCATTCACTGCACCCACTTCTTTCACCTCCCCCCAAGGTGATCCTGAAATTTCATAAGGAAAAATGGGCTCCAGGATCTCAGGAAAGACTTGATGGTTAAACATGATCATTTTGGCTGACCAGAGAGAAAAGGTGGGATGATAGAGTGATCTGGAACATAAGGACAGAAATGGAGAGGAAATTGGGCATCCACTGGATTTGTATTAAATTTGAACTGTTCAAACCTTTCATTGTTTCCCCCTACCAAAAGAAAAAACTCAAATTCCTGGATCCAAGAGCCCTATTGATGAGCCATGAGATCTCTAAGGTCCCTTGAAACTCTTCCAACTGGCCAAGACAAATCCCCAGAACTCTCTGAACAAGCTTGTGAATGTGCTCAGGGCTCTTCTCCTGCTGTGAATATCCCTTTTACTCTGTTACTCAGGTTCTCCAGAGAGACAAAACTAAAAGAATCTGTAAATATATAAGAAAAAGACTGATTTTTAAAGAACTAGCTCAAGTGATTGTGGGGGATTGATGAGTGGTGAGCCTAAAACCTCAGGAGAGAAACGAGAAGGCTAGAGGACTCAGCAAAGAGTTATACTTTGAATCCAAAGGCAGTCTGTGGAAGAACTAGGAAAAGCAGATGTTGCAAACAAAGTCTGGAGGCCATCTGCTGGAGAATTCCCTCTTGCTCAGGGAAGACCATGCTTTTGTTCTCTTCAGTCCCTCTCCTGATTAGACAAGGCCGACCAAACACTGGGGAGGGCAATCTACTCTTCTCAAAGCCAACTGTTTGTAAATCTCATTGCCAAAGCGTCCTCACAAACAACCAGAATAATGTTTTATCAAATATGAGCACTGCAATCTAGACATGTTGAGACAAAAAATTAACCATCACAGCCTTGGTGTATGGATTTGCTCATAGCTCTTGTCTTACTATGAATACCTTTTCCACTTTCCCCACCTACTCCAAATTTTGCCCTTGCTTCAAAGTCAAGCTCACATCTCTACTCCTGTCAGGGTCTTTCCTGGTGGAGGTCAGGGTAAAGCCCCCTAAGTGAGCTCCAGTCACACCTTCTGTCTGGACTTCCTATTTTGGGTTTATCTCACATGGCTAAAAACAATATTACTCTCTAGGACCAAAGTCTAAGTATCCATATCCTAGGTGCAGGCACTTCTCACATTGGGCAGCAAGACATGCGTGCATGCTAAGTTGCTTCAGTCGTGTCTGACTCTGTGTGACCCTATGGACTGCATGCTGCCAGGCACCTCTGACCAAGGGCTTCTCCAAGCAAGAATACTGGAGTGGGTTGCCATGCCCTCCTCCAGGGATTCTTCCCAACCCAGGTATCAAACCTGTGTCTCTTATGACTCCTGCAGTGGCAGGCAGATTCTTTACCACTAGTGCCACCTGGGAAGCTGGGTTTAAGGAATACTTGTCAACTATTTATCATGCATGCACTTTTTATCATGTCTTCATTTGGGAAGTCCTGAAAACAGCGGGACACAGGTACCCTGCTGGCAAATGAAGGCTGCTGAACACCTATGAAGGCGAGTGTTCAAATGGATATAGACACTTTGGGACTCAAGTTCTATCGAGTAAAACTATAAGGCTCACAACAGTGTAAAGCAACTATACTTCAATAAAAAAAATTAAAAAAAAAAAAACCTATAAGGTTCCATTTCAGTTGCTGAGTGCTGCAGAGCATACCATTCCCAAATTTAATGGCTTAACATGAAAACCATTTTAACTCATTACTGACTACAGGATTTTTGCAGAAACGAATGCCTGTGGCTTGTGATTTCTGTTTTGGCCAGTCAAAAATTAATTCTGTCATTTCACTAACACGTTGCGAGTTATTACATTCAATAGTTACACCTGAAACACCTGTAGCGTCTTCTAGTTTTCATGAAATATTGTCTTCAATCCCCTCTTCTGTAGAAGCAAAGCGGCATTCTCCAGCACTGTGTTTCATTTTCACTTTCTGTATCAGAATCAATCACTAAGGATGTTCACATTGTCTGAATCAGAAATATGTTCTGAAGAACTGTCATCTTCTCAGACACTAGTATATATGTCACTCAGACAATCAGAGAAAGCATTTGCATACAATTCACTGAAAACTTCTTTACTCAACATTTCCTGATGCATTGTTTTTGAAAATTTTACATTTATAATATACACAGTGAAAGTGAAAGTTGCTCAGTCATGTCCGACTCTTTTGACCCCATGGACTATATAGTCCATGGAATTCTCCAGGCCAGAATACTGAAGTGGGTAGCCTTTCCCTTCTCCAGGAGATCTTCCCACCCCAGGGATTGAACCCATTGAACTGAATTTAATTGAATTCAATTCAGGGATTGAATCCGCATTGCGGGCAGATTCTTTACCAGCTGAGCCACAAGGGAAGCCTAAGAATACTGGAGTGGGTAGCCTATCCCTTCTCCAGCAGATCTTCCTGACCCAGGAATTGAACCAGGGTCTCCTGCATTGCAGGGGGATTCTTTACCAACTGAGCTATCAAGGAAGCCCCCTAATATACACAAGGTTGGAGTAAAAACCTAACAGAGCAAAATGTGAATGATAACAATAATCATAAATTGTATAATGAACCCTTGATCAACGGTAAGCTCTAACAGCTTCACACAGTGATGGTAACTGTATCACTCTCTAAAAACATATTGATACAACTATGGTCAATAATGTTAGGGTAACAATACCTCCGATCAATAATGTGTTAACACATCTTACAAGTCTGTGGATGAACTGGGCTTATCTGGGTGGTTCTCCTGTTTCACCTGATGGCAGGTGGGACTGCACTCATCTGGAGGCTGGAACACACTGGAACATTCCAGAAAGCTACCTCTAGTATCTTGCTTCTTGATGAGGATGCCTGCAGGCTGAACTCAGTTAGGGCCCTTAGATGTTAGGGGTTTCTTTTTCCATGTAGTTTAGCCCCCTGTTAAGCCTTATCCATGTGACCTCCAGCAGTCTGGCCAGATGTTTTATGTGGTTTTGCAGGGCTCCCCAAAAATACAAAAGTGAAAGCTTCCAGGCTGTCTGAAGGCTAAGTCCAAGACAGATAGAACACTTCTGCTTTGTTTTCCTGGTTAGAGCACATTACCAGCCCATCACAGATTTGTTGGGGAGGGGCTATACAAGGACATGCAAACTGGGAGCCAGTACTGTGATATGAAAATATTCTATTTCTATAGGTGACAGAGTGGCAGGTAATGCTAATAAGACTGTAGTTTATAACCTAATTAAGGGAAAAACTTTCAATCAGAAGTTTATTTTTTAAAAAGATAGGACTTTTTGTAATCCATATAAGTTCATGAACCCCTTAAATTCTGTCCCACGAATCCTATGGCTCTGAGGACTCCAGATTAAGAACCCTTAAGTTTAGAGCTGAGGGTGCTTATATCTGGACATTAGAATACCGGAACAGCAGAACACAAAGGGACTCCAGACATCATCTGGTCAGTCTATTTCAGGGTCACAAACTCAAGTATCTTCCCAGGCCTGATGCCTGGGGGAAGGTGTGGAGTAAGGCAACAGAAATGAGATAGAAATTCCTGGTTCTTCTGAAGTCCTTGGTCACCAGTACGGCCCTGGTTCTCATTTACTTCCTGTATTACATGGGAACAAAGGTCCAGGGAGCAGAAGGCACTTGTCCAAGGTCTCAAAGCAAAGATCAAGAGGACTCTCTAGACCTGACCCTTTTGGCTATGATCTGGAAGCAACTCCCAGGATCTCACCTCTGCCAGCTGCCTTTTTCACCTTGACATTGTACAAGTCATTCCTTGTGCACCAGTTCCAATAACAGTCACCTTAGGGAGAAAAAAAGTAGCACTTACAAGTAAAAACACTGCCTCTTTCTTCCACATCTGTTCCTCAGACCATCCCAAAACTCATCATGTTTCTCTGACAACACTTCCTCAAGGGTTAGAACTGTATCTTCAGTTCAACAAATCCTCAATGCCATTTTCTACATAAAACCTTACAAATCCACAAGAGAACCCTAACAGCCCTGTTCTCTGTCCTAACCTGGTCACCACCTCCTTTTATTACTACGACTCAGCACCTTGTCTCCGCAGAACTATGAAGTTTGTCTCCCCTTCCCCATCTGCACCAACCTCTCCCACCTTCCCTAACTCACCTCTCCTCCATGCCATGCTCACCTATTTCTTTCTGCCTCATTCTGCTATTGACTCAGGTCTCCCTCTCAAGCAGATGTGACTTTAAAAATAAGATTCAAAGAGGCACTGCCTTAGGATGAAGAATGTATTCCAAAGGGTGAAATTTCAAAAACAGCAGGACACAGGTATCATAAAATACCAGGGCCTTCCTGGCATTGGACTTGCTTACCAGTCACAGTTTTTTTTTTTTTTTTTTAAGTACCTTTAATAAAGACTTAGTACTAGCTGAGCATTGAGTTAAGCACTTGGCAAATTTATTTCAGTCAACTCTCACCAGGAGTCTGAAGACTGGTACTATTTTTAAAGTCCTTTTTACAAGCGAGGAAACGAAGCATGGTGGGGGAGGGGGATGAGGGTGGTGTGGATGGGCTCAACAAGTCACCCAGGGCTACTGATGGGCCTTAACCAGGACTTCATTTTTGGTTATGCTTAATCTTTCGTGTCATGACAGAATTTTGATTTTGCTGTTCATTGGCCAGGATGGGGAAGAAGCAACTAGCGGGAAACGGCAGGTTGAAGACAAGACCATTTTCTGTCTCGACTCTCCTCACATGCTCCCCACCCGACCCTGGCTCCCAGCTCCCCAGGCTGAGGCTTTGCAGGGGAGGCTGTGACTCGGCCAGCCTGCCACAGCTCAGGCGACAAGCCCACTAAATGAAAGTGACAGCTGAGCCAATGAATATATTTGTAAAAAGACAACTCAGCACCTCAATTTAACTCCAACAAAATTCAATTTCACTTGGGCAGCCATCTCTCTTTGGCCTCTGCTACCCTGCCCTGATGTCTCTCTTATTTAAATGTGTGCACCTGGCACCTTCCACTGCTCAGTCGGCTCAACACCCCTCAGGGATTTAAAAGAGGGAGCAAGGCACTGCTGGATTCATTAAATCCCACTGCCAGAGAGCATCTCACCCAGAAGCACTTGGTAAAAGAGCCACACATAACAGGGAGGGGAAGATTTCCCCATCTGTTTCCTATACACATCATCAAACTTTGGATGCCCTACTACATCTTCCTAGGCCAGTGAGGAGGAAGACTAGACTCTGAGAGAAACTGAGCAGGCTCTGGGACCTTTCTATAGAGCAGAGATGCCCTGAGGACTTCCAATGAGATGGTCACTTGGGCTGTGCCAAGAAGAAACCAAGCCACTGACTCAACCAAAGGGCCAGGCCAGTGTCTCTAGAACACTCTCCTTCCTGCATTTGTGTTTTGACAAGAGGTTTCCTCCTTGCCTGGAGTGTCCTCCTACTTCTCCCATCCCCACACAACTCTTCTTTACTTACCTCTTTTCTGAGGCTTTCTCCTCCCTGAAAATATGTCTCCCTAGTTCTGTCCATAGAGAAACCTCCGAACATCTACAATACTCGCACTAACAGTCTAGTGGGGAAGGGCACAAGGTCTGGGGTCAGGCTGCCTGGGAGCACCTCCCAGCTCTATCATTTACTAATTGTATGATGTTGGGAAAGACTTTTATTTTACTTTTTTTTGCCTAAGTACTTAATTACAGTATCTAAATTTCCCCCAAAGTAAAATGAGGCAAATAGTAACTACATAAAATGTATGTTTTAAAGAATACATGAAAAACTGTAAATGCTTAGTATGATGCCTGATACATAGTAAGCCTTCAGTAAATGTTATTCACTTCAGTTCAGTTGCTTAGTCATGTCCAACTCTATGTGACCCCAAGGACTGCAGCATACAAGGCTTCCCTGTCCATCACCAACTCCCAGAGCTTACTCAAACTCATGTCCATCGAGTTGGTGATGCCATCCAACCATCATTGCATTCACTGTCACCCCTTCTCCTCCTGCCTTCAATCTTACCCAGAATCAGGGTATGTTCTAATGAGTCAGCTCTTCCCATCAGGTGGCCAAAGTATTGGAGTTTCAGCTTCAACATCAGGCCTTCCAATGAACACCCAGGACTGATCTCCTTTAGGATGGACTGGCTGGATCTCCTTGCAGTCCAAGGGACTCTCAAGAGTCTTCTCCAACACCACAGTTCAAAAGCATCAATTCTTCGGTACTCAGCTTTCTTTATAGTCGAACTCTCACATCCATACATGACTACTGGAAAAATCATAGCTTTGACTAGATGGACCTTTGTTGGCAAAGTAATGTTTCTGCTTTTTAATATGTTGTCTAGGTTGGTCATAACTTTTCTTTCAAGGAGCAAGTGTCTTTTAATTTCATGGCTATGATCACCATCTGCAGTGATTTTAGAGCCCCCCCCAAAATAAAGCCTCTCACTGTTTCCATTGTTTCCTCATCTATTTGCCATGAAGTGATGGGACCGGGTGCCATGATCTTAGTTTTCTGAATGTTGAGCTTTAAGCCAACTTTCTCACTCTCCTCTTTCATTTTCATCAAGAGGCTCTTAAGTTCTTCTTCACTTTCTACCATAAGGGTGGTGTCATCTGCATATCTGAGGTTATTGATATTTCTCCTGGCAATCTTGATTCCAGCTTGTGCTTCGTCCAGTCCAGCATCTTTCACAATGTACTCTGCATATAAGTTAAATAAGCAAGGTGACAATACACAGCCTTGACAGACTCCTTTCCTGATTTGGAACCAGTCTATTGTTCCATGCCTGGTTTTAACTGTGGTTTCTTGACCTGCATACAGAGTTCTCAGGAAGTAGGTCAGGTGGTCTGGTATTCCCATCTCTTTCAGAATTTTCTACAGTTTGTTGAGATCCACACAGTTAAAGGTTTGGGCACAGTCAACAGAGCAGAAGTAGATGTTTTTTTTTCTGGAACCCTTGCTTTTTTCAATGATCCAAAGGATGTTGGCAATTTGATCTCTGGCTCCTCTGCCTTTATCTAAATCCAGCTTGAACATCTGGAAGTTTGTGGTTTATGTACTGTTGAATCCTGGCTTGGAGAATTTTGAGCATTACTTTGCTAGCATGGGGGATGAGTGTAATTGTGCAGTAGTTTGAGCATTCTTTGGCATTGCCTTTCTTTGGGATTGGAATGAAAACTGACCTTTTTCAGTCCTGTGGCCACTGCTGAGTTTTCCAAATTTGCTGGCATATCAATTGCAGCACTTTCACAGCATCATCTTTTAGGATTTGAAATAGCTCAGTTGGAATTCCATCACCTCCACTAGCTTTGTTTGTAGTCATGCTTCTTAAGGCCCACTTGACTTCGCATTCCAGGACATCTTGTTCTAGGTGAGTGACCACACCATCGTGGTTATCTGGGTCATGAAGCTCTTTTTTGTATAGTTCTTCTGTGTATTCTTGCCACCTCTTCTTAAAATCTTCTGCTTCAGTTAGGTCCATACCCTTTCTGTCCTTTATTGTGTCCATCTTTATATGAAATACCTCCTTGGTATCTCCAATTTTCTTGAAGAGATCTCTAGTCTTTCCCATTCTATTGTTTTCCTCTATTTCTTTGCACTGATCACTGAGGAAGGCTTTCTTATTGCTCCATGCTATTCTTTGGAACTCTGCATTCAAATGGGTATATCTATCCTTTTCTCCTTTGCCTTTTGCTTCTCTTCTTTTCTCAGCTATTTGTAAAAGGCCTCCTCAGACAACCATTTTGCCTTTTTGCATTTCTTTTTCTTGGGGATGGTCTTGATCACTGCCTCCTGTACAATGTCACAAACTTCTGTCCATAGTTCTTCAGGAACTCTATCAGATCTAATCCCTTGAATCTATTTGTCATGTCCACTGTATAATCATAAGGGATTTGGTTTAGATTGTACTGAATGGTCTAGTGGTTTTCCCTACATTTTTCAATTTAAGTCTGAATTTGGCAATAAAAGATTTCATGATCTGAGCCACAGTCAGCTCCCAGTATTGTTTTTGCTGGCTGTATAGAGCCTCTCTATCTTTGGCTGCAAAGAATATAATCAATATGATTTTGGTATTGACCATCTGGTGATGTCCATGTATAGAGTCTTCTCTTGTGTTGTTGGAAGAGAGTGTTTACTATGACCAGTGCATTCTCTTGGCAAAACTCTATTAGTCTTTGCCCTGCTTCTTTCTGTATTCCAAGGCCAAATTTGCCTGTTACTCAAGGTATTTTTTGACTTCCTACTTTTTCATTCCAGTCCCCTATGATGAAAAGGACATCTTTTTTGGGTGTTAGTTCTAGAAGGTCTTATAGGTCTTCACAGAACCATTCAATTTCACCTTCTTCAGCATTATTGGTTGGGGCATAGACTTGGATTACTGTGATATTGAATGGTTTGCCTTGGAAATGAACAGAGATCATTCTGTCATTTTTGAGATTATATCCAAATATTTCATTTTGGACTCTTGTTGACTATGAGGGCTATTCCATTTCTTCTAAGGGATTCCTGCCCACAGTAGAAGATATAATGGTCATCTGAGTTAAATTCACCCACTTCAGTCCATCTTAGTTCACTGATTCCTAAAATGTTGATGTTCACTCTTATCTTCTCCTGTTTGACCACTTCCAATTTGCCTTGATTCATGGACATAACATTCCAGGTTCCTATGCAGTATTGCTCTTTACAGCATCGGACTTTACTTCCTTCACCAGTCACATCCACAACTTGGTGTTGTTTTTGCCTTGGCTCTATCTCTTCATTCTTTCTGGAGTTATTTCTCCACTGATCTCCAGTAGTATATTGGGCACCTACCGACCTGGGGAGTTCATCTTTCAGTGTCCTATCTTTTTGCTTTTCATATTGTTCTTGGGGTTTTCAAGGCAAGAGTACTGAAGTGGTTTGCCATACCCTTTTCCAGTAGACCACGTTTTGTCAGAACTCTCCACTATGACTCGTCCATCTTGAGTGGCCCTACATGGCATGGCTCATAGTTTCGTTGAGTTAGACAAGGCTGTGATTCATGTGATCATATTGGTTAGGTTTCTGTGTTTGTAGTTTTCATTCTGTCTGCCCTTTGATGGAGAAGGATAGGAAGCTTATAGAAGCTTCCTGATGGGAGAGACTGACTGAGGGGGAAACTCAGTCTTGTTCTGACAGGCGGGGCCATGCTCAGTAAATCTTTAATCCAATTTCTGTTGATGGGCAGGGCTGTGTTCCCTGTTATTTGACCTGAGGCCAAACTATGGTGGAGGTAATGAAGATAATGACAACCTCCTTCAAAAGGTCCCATGCACACACTGCTGTCTTCAGTGCCCCCAACCCTGAAGCAGGCCACCACCAACCCATGCCTCTGACGGAGACTCCTGGACACTCCTGGGCAAGTCTGGGTCAGCATCTTGTGGGGTCACTGCTTTTCCTGGGTCCCGGTGCACACAGGTTTTGTTTGTGCCCTCCAAGAGTCTGTTTCGCCAGTCCTGTGTAGGTTCTGGAGGCTCTGTGTAAGTTCTGGAGTTAATGGTGACCTCCTCCAAGAGGGCTTATGTCATACCCAGGTCTACTGGATCTGGACACTGATGTCCCATCAACCCTTGCCAGAATGATTTTTTTAAAAAAGGCAAATTCTTTGTTTGAATGACTGAACTCTTAAGAACTGCCTGTCAGAAGGGCTGGTAATAATAAATGTTATTATCATCATATAATTTCATATTTTTCCCTCTGTACTCCACCCAACCATGTACTTTCAGCTTTGGCTACATTAAGCTGCTCACTCCTTTTCAAACACCATGCATTTTTATAGGTCTTATTTGCTTTTAGTTCTCACTGCCTAAAATAGTCTTTCACTGCTTCTCTGCCTAACATACTCCTAGTCATCCTGCAAGGTCCAATTCAAACAGCCCTTCAGGCCTTCCTCAAACAGCCCAGATAGACCTGATCCCTTTTCTGTGGGTTCACAAAACTTTATATATAACCTTATACATAAGAAGCACTATCTTTCTGTGTTATGGTTAGTTGTCTAAAAATCCATCTCTGCCATCAAACAGTAGACACATGAAGAGACAAACTGTATTCTTCATGTCTGCACCACCAAGCAAAGAGCTGTATGTTGGATTTAATTGGTACCCTCTGTGTTTGAGATATGTGTTCTCCCCAGGACTGTTGACCCAGCTTCTTGTGATGCCAAGGCCAATGTGTTTGATGTCTTTATAGCTCAGACCTCAAAGGATTTTGTTGGTAATAATCAATGCTCTCAACAACCAGCCTTTCTGACAGGCAGCTCTTAAGAGTTCAGTGGTTCAAGCACAGAATTTGCCTTTATAAAAAAAGATCATTCTGGCAAGGGATGATGGGACATCAGTGTCCAGATCCAGGTTGCCAACCATGGAAAGAGAGAAGGAGGGAGTGTGACAATCATGAGACCAATTGTCTGGTCCACAGAACTGACAGCTACAGGACAGTGCCCTGACCTCAGCTTCTCATATGTGACAGGCTATTTCACACATACTTGGAATGGGCAGAGACTCAAAATCACACACGCTAGAAAGGCCACTCAGTAGGGAGATGACGGATGCAAACTCAGTACAGCTTGGGTAGGTAAGATTCTGGGAGGTGGCGAGGCCTAAGCTGTCTTGAACCAGACATATTTGAACCAACACACTCACCACAAACACATACACTTACGTGAGCATAGTCACCAGTGTGCACATAGTTTTCTCATCACTCCCCCTTCCTATACCCAACATTCTGCTCACTATAATGCACTGTTTAAAATTCAGGCTGAAATATCGATGTCTTCTCTGTCCTTAGCATGGATTGGTGGCTTTATTTGGAAGGCTGTAGGCATAAAAAGAGTTTGTTGAAAAGAATGTCAACATTTCCAGCTTTTGATGAATAGCTCCTGACTTCAGTGGATTTCAGAACTAATTTCAAACACACACACACACACACACGTGCATGCTGACAAATGCACAGGCCTTATAATTACTTTTTGATAAGGCTTTTGCTCAGCCAGGAGGGCAGGAGCCTCCTAAGTGCAGATAGGTGTAGATGGTCTCCAGTTCAGGGAGACCCAGTTGGGAAGCAGAGAGCTGATACAGATGGACAACATTCATGGACAGAAAAGCTCAGGCTCTAACAAGGAGAGTGACCTCAATGAAATGGTCATCATTAAAAACTCTACAAATAAAAAATGCTGGAAAAGAGAACCTTGTACACTGTTGTTGAGAACATAAGCTGGTGTGGCCACTATGGAAAACAGTATGGAACTCTGAGGGACTGGATGGGAAGGGAGGTGGGAGGGGGGTTCAGGATGTACACCCATGCCTGATTCATGCCAATGTATGGCAAAAACCACTACAATATTGTAAAGCAATTAGCCTCCAATTAAAATAAATTAATTATAAAAAAAAGAAAAAACTAAAAATAGAGCTATCATGTGATCCAGCAATCTCTCCTGAGCATATACCCAGACAAAACTCTAATTCAAAAATATGTATATACCTCTATGCTCACAGCACTATTGACAATATCCAAGACATGGAGACAACCTAAATGCCCATCTACAGATGAATGGATAAAGATGCGGTGCACATATACAATAGGGTACTGCTGCTAAGTCGCTTCAGTCGTGTCCGACTCTGTGCAACCCCATAGACGGCAGCCCACCAGGACCCGCCGTCCCTGGGATTCTCCAGGCAAGAACACTGGAGTGGGTTGACCAAAAAAGAGCAAAATAATGGCATTTATAGCAACATGGATGAAACTAGAGATTATCATACTAAGTCAGAAAGATAAGTCAGAATTAAGTCAAAAAAGAGAAATACCATAGGATATCACTTATAAGCAGAACCTAAAATATGATACAAATGAACCTGTCTACAAAACAGAAACAGACTCTCGGACATACAGAACAGACTGGGGGTTGCCAAGGGGGATAGAGTTGAGGGAGGACCGAGGGATGGAGTGGGAGGCTGGGGATAGCAGACGTAAGCTATTATATATAGAATGGATAAACAAGGTCTTATTGTGTAGCACAGAGAACTATATTCAATATGCTGTGATAAATCATAATGCAATATATTTTTAAATGTATGTGTGTATGTATATACTGAGTCACTTTGTTGCACAGCAGAAATGAACACAACATTGTAAATCAACCATATTTCTAAAAAAAAAAGTTGTGACCTCAAACATCATTTCTTTGGTGGATTGCTCTACTCAGCAAGGGAGCTAGATTCCCACCTCACCTCATGCCCTTCACAGGGCCCAGTCCTGGGCTCTGTTACATATGCACACACATGGTGGTCCTGCAGTCCTGAACCCACTAGAAATCCAGGGTGCCTCCACTACCACACCTTGCTTTCATGTTTAATTCCATTATAGGGCAGAGTCTCTGGATTTTGTTTCCTATAGGGAAATAGCTCATCTAGATCTGAGTGAGGACACATCAGAGGCAGAAGGGACCTCAGGGACCACCTAAAACATCTCCCTCACTTTCTCCAGATGCGGACACTGAAACCTTCAAGAGTGTAGTGATTTTCCCCATAACCCTACAGTTTAGTTTGTGATGCTGAGACCAAAATCCAAGCCGTCCAGAAATGATTCCATTCCATGGCAAGAAAGACTGTCTTCCCAGCTGCCAACACCACCTCTAGCCTTGTCAGTGGCATCACAAAAACCATTAAAAGGACAGACCATCACAAGGGACAGAACAGGATGGAAAAACAACCCAGGCATCCCCTCTCCTGGAAAAACATGTCCAAATAAACGTTGCATAATGTTCTTCTAATGAAAGGTCAGCAGAAGACTCTTGACATATTAAGGAAAAACAGATTATTTCCTATGCTTTCTAAAAAGTTTTATTTATAAGGGCCCATGAGGAAGAAAACCCACAAGCTCCTTAAAAAGCCTGTTTTTACAGTTCTCTCAAGATTCTTACAGCTGCCCCACCAAGAGCCTCTTCCTCTATTCACATTACAACTGAGTCTCGTGAGAGTTCTGGGTAAAAAGGAAGACGTCATCCTCCTCTACAAAAACTGTCACACACTCGTGAGGACGGCATAATTACCCCTCAGCCCTCCTGCCTCCCTATTAACTGCTCTTATGCTTTTGTCATTTCACATATCATCTTCTAGATGCCAGTCTCTTGCTCTCCATACTCAGATGCTCCCCATGAGCCCCACTTACGCCAACTGTGTTCTCGTTCTTCAAGAACAGGGACCCTGCTAGATGCCTGGGTCACCCACATAAGCAAGACACTGCCTCCACACAATCGCAGAGGCCCTAGCAGAGGCCTTTCTAGCTTGCAGGGATCTTGGAGCCTGCCCATCCAAACGCTTTCAAATGCTGGTCAACATCACCTGTGGAGCCATGTGCCCCTCCCCAGACCCATGAAAAACAACTTAATCCCACCTAGAGCTTCTGCATAATTTCCAAGCTCCCTGGTGAATTCTGATGCTCACTGATTTCTGCCCAGCCCACCTCTCACTGTAGAGGAACAGCCCGATCATTCCATAGTTTCGCCACTAGGGGGAGGCAAACCTGAGTTCTAGAACCTGGAACTCTGTCCTGGGTTCATTCCTGTGATTTCTACCGTATCAGTGCCCTCATCCCTCATTCATATTAGAATGAGGGGCCTTAAAACAACCACCACAACCAACTGGTTAAACAAAATATCCACCCCAGACCAACAAAATCAGAAACCTTGGGGTTGCAGCCTGGGCATTGTTTTTGTTTTTGTTTTTTCCAAATGCCCCCTACCCCTTCCTTGATAATTCTAACTTGCAGCTTGAGTTAAGAGTCACTAGGTTTCACAGAGTTGAACATGACTGAGTGACTAAGCAAACATGCACAGACTTCACCAGGTCATCCTCAAACAGAACTAACTGAATGATTGAAAGTAAAAGTGTTAGTTGCTCAGTACTGTCTGACTCTTTGCGACCCCATGGACTGTAGCCTGCCAGGCTCCCCTGTTCATGGGATTTCCCAGGAAAGAATACTGCAGTGGGTAGCCATTCCCTTCTCCAGGGGATCTTCCTAACCCAGGGACAGAACCCAGGTATCTTATGTCTCCTGCATTGGCAGGCGGGCTCTTTACCATATGAGCCACCAGGGAAGCCCTAAATTACATGCAAATAAATGTCTTAAGTAACACAGATATTTAACCAATCTGAATCACAAGCCAATGCCTAGATCCTAATGAGATCAAATTCTGCAAGAAAAGTGGATATTGAGCTCCTAAAGGGGCTAACACCAACTCACCCACTTTTTTTTTTTTAATATGAATTTTATTTATTCATTTACTTTTGGCTTCACTGTACAACAAGTGGGATCTTAGTTTCCCAGCCAGGGATCAAACCCACACCCCTGCCTGGGAGTACAGAGTCTTAACCACTGGACCGCCAGGGAAGTCCAATCATTTCGCAGCCTTTGAGCTGGAGGTCAATGTGCGGCACAGCAGGCTGCCAAGCCCTGGGGGAGCCTGCACTACGTGCTGGAGGCCAGTCTCAGGAACTGAAGTTACTGGCAGATTAGCTGAGCTCAGCTGGGCTGTACTGGTTCAGTGCCCTCACAATAAGACAAGGAAGTCGAAAAAGCCAAAACTGTTCCCTGGGCGAGGGTGCTGGGCTTCAGGCATGGGAAGGGAGTCCTTCTGTGGGAGCCACCTGGGACAGGCAGATTTGCTCTGCCGGACTTTTAATCTGAGGAAATCTCTGCCTAGTGGGGCCATAGTATTTGGGGCCCCCACTACTATGGGCTTTCCTGATGGCTCAGTAAAGAATCTGTCTGCAATGCAGGAGATCCGGGTTTGATCCCTGGGTCAGGAAGATCCCCTTGAGAAGGGAATGGCAACCCACTCCAGTATTCTTGCCTGGAGAATTCCAAGGACAGAGGAGCCTGGTGGGCTACAGTCCATGGGGCCACAGAGTCAGACACGACTAAGCGACTACACTTTCACTTTCACGCCTGTAACCTAGTGGTGAGAGTTCCAGGATCATTTTCATATCACCTATTTCACTTGAGTTCCCCTATAGCCACCAGATACTTTTCAACTGATTTATAATTGGTCCATGAACACATGTCCAGTGGGGAAAACCACACACACTGAATGAAGGTCTATATCCCTTTTGAGAATTCAGCAAGGTCCATACTCAGCCTGGTTTTTAAACCTTGAGAATATCAGCCCACAGGCAGGCTTTTCAAGAGATTTCCTAGATCCACTGCTCCCTCTTGTACCTGAGAGAGTACTAATGATTTCAGAGTCCACCAGGCAGATGTTTGTTTTCTTCTGGCATATCATCTCAGTGAAGCACATGTCTTGACTCTCTGTCATCTGAAGAGTCTGCTAGTTAGGGACTCTGTGTGCCCCCAGCAACCCCCACCCCCAGATGGGGCAGCTGACATTCTACAAGGGGATTTATCCTGTCCCATGAAGCCTGACCCTGATCCCAGCCAACTATTTACTCAAGTGTCCAGAAACTAAAGGCTCTAGTCCGTGGCTGTGCCTTTACTGTGTCTCTGCATTTAGACACAGTGTTACATAAGGCAAGGGTACATTTCTCAGGCCCCATCCCAAGCCCCTATGCCTCTCCCATCCTGACCAAAGCCCAGTCTCACCTCTCCTTCATTTCTGTCCTGGGCTCTCATGACCTTGGAATAAAGACGAAGACCACAGAACCCATGTTGGAAACCAGCACAAGAGGAAATGCATTTCATGAAATGCAAGATTGAAGCATATCAAGTGAACCACCCGGAGACATCTTTAATAAGCCACAGCGATATAAAGCTGGCTTTGCACAACAAATGTGTTCCAATCAGAAGCAAAGCAATGCTTCTCAGCCTGGCTATGCATGTGAATCAACTGGGGAGCTTTAAAAATACACTGATGCTCGAGTTTCATTCCCATAAACCCTGATTTAATTGGTCGAAGGTTCATCCTGGTCATTAGGATTTTTTT
Source organism: Bos mutus (assembly GCF_027580195.1). NCBI lineage: Eukaryota > Metazoa > Chordata > Mammalia > Artiodactyla > Bovidae > Bos > Bos mutus. The sequence continues at coordinate 70,842,947 of NC_091618.1, read as the reverse complement.
TTTTTTAGGTTCTCCAGTGATTATAATGTTCTGAAGCAAGGAGGCAAAAGGACACAGAAAACACAGAAGCAGAAACCATGAGAGAAGCAAAGAGAAGAAAAGCAGAGTTGGAAGCAGTGGCGGAGAGACTGAAAAAGAGATTGACTGACTGATAGAAAAGAAATGCAATAGAGAATAGAGACACCTAGAAGAGGAAGGGAAGGGATGGGGGTGGTGAGGAGGGACCAAACTAATGGAGGCAATTCAACTGTTTGAGGGGAGAGAGAGAGAATGAAGGGTAATAGAACAGAAAGAAAGAGGAAACGAAGTATAGACCAGATGGCTGGGAATGAAAGATAATAGTATTTATTGAGAATTTACTATGTGCTGGAGGCTTTCTGAAACAGAGAAGGGGACTGAGGCAGGGAGAAGAGAAGAACGAAGCCCTAGACACTGGCAACAGAGAAAAGAGGGAAAGGAAGGGGATTTTCAGAGCAAAAACAAAGAAAATTGGGCAAACACATGCAGCCAATCTCCAAAAGCCCAATCAACAGCAGTTTGTAACCAATTTAATGAAATCTCAATGGGGGCAATAAATTCAGGTTTTTCATTAAAATTAACTTGGTCCTATTCCATCCCACATGCAATTAGTCTCCAGCACCCGGGAGATGCTGTTCTTCCATGTTGAGATCAGGCCCGCTGGGAGATCGAGCCTGGCTCCCACCACCTCCCACACATGGGCACCTGCTTCTTGAGGGAGGGGAACCAGTTGGTGGTTTTAAAAAGCTCCAAGTTCATGAAGACTTCCTCACACGAATTCTTAACAGCAGCTCCATTTCTTTTCTTTTTCTGAAAACAATCAAAAAAGAAGAGGCTGCCAAGGGAGCCCAAGACCACAGTTATAATTAAAGTTTCTTCCACATTTTCATTAGAAACCTGTTTTGGTGGAAAACTGGAGCTGCGGTACCACCGCTCAGGGCTCAGGATTTCTATAGGAGTGGAAACCTGCTTTCATCACAACAAAAAATGGCACGTTGTGATAATTGGGCCATAATGAGGGGTAAATGCTTCTGGGTACTGAGCTGGTTCCCACTCTCCCCACACATAAAGAACTGTGTCAAATGAAATGAGCTACCTTTGTGCCTGAAGAAAATGATATGAACCCACTATGAGCAGCAGATGCACTCTGAATAATTTGCAGTGGGCTGGTCCTCTGGGTCTTCTGCACACCTTCACCTGTGGTCACCAGGGTTCAGGACAGCAAACTGCACCCTGCAGCTCTGAACAGACAGAAAGGGAACTCAACTCCCACTTAAAAGGACCAAACAGGGCTTCCCTGGTGGTCCTGTGGTTAAGACTCCCCTGTGTGCATTGAGGGGGTCCAGGGTTCCATCCCTGGGTGGGGAACTAAGATCCTATATGCTGCCTAGCAAGGTCAAAAAGCAAAATAATTTAAAAAATAATAAAACTTTCCTTAAAAAAAAGACAGGACCAGATGTAGGCCCTTAGGAATCTTAGCTTGGGGTGCTAACCGCTGGAGGTTGTGCTACAGTTATTATGGTCCACAGGGCCAGTCCTGACTCTGGCCTCCATTCATACTAAGAGGAAAAATCAGTTCCCCTCTGACAACCACCACTGCTCCATAACTACTGCTGTGGGCCATGCACTATTCCCAGTAGGCTAAGGGCTTTACAGATGGAAACTTGTTTAATCCTCATTTCAAGCCTGTGATATAAACTTTGATTCTATTCAGTTTACAGATGAGGAAATTGAAGCAGAGAGCGGTGAGAGTAATTTCTGCAAGAGAGTTAGTGACTGGTGAGCTGGGGCTAAAACCCAGCCAGACACTCCAACTCCAGATCCACATTTCTGTCCTGCCTTTAAAAGTTTCTCATACAAATTACAATATTATATATAGTATGTGCATATTACATATATATATTTCTATATATTTATATACATACATCAACTAAAGGTGAAAATTAATATTATTAAACAAATTACTCAGAACCTGAAATACTATGAACCCAGAGTCCAGTGTGTTTGGGTTGCTTTGAGTGGTAGGCAGGCGGAAGGGTTTAAATTCACTACTATTACATATTAAGTGAGCATTTACTATGTGCTGATTTCTATGCCAGGGGGATAAGAAAGAAATACTTAATGAAAGAAAAGTTAGGTCTATTCTGCTCTAGGATCTCAACCCTCCTGCCATAAAAAAAAAAATGTTAACCATCTGTTGGTGAGCCAGGAGACATAGGCGCAGGCAGACTCAGACATACTACCAACAGCAACTGAGCCTTGAGATAAAACTCAAAGATCATTTTAGCCAAAAGGGACCTAGAGGGTCATCAGATCCAACATGTCCATTTTACAAAATGTGTTAAACAGCCTTGAAACGACTTGCCAGGATCACCTGATTCCTCTGCCCCTGATAAGAACAGATTGAAAGTAGCACGCAGTATGAAGGACTACCATGATACTGAACTCATCTCACATGCTAGCAGGGTAATGCTCAAAATCCTCCAAACTAGGCTTCAACGGTACGTGAACCGAGAACTTCCAGATGTTCAAGCTGGATTTAGAAAAGGCAGTGGAATCAGAGATCAAATTGCCAACATCCATTGGATCACAGAAAAAGCCAGAGAGTTCCAGAAGAACATCTACTTCTGCTTCATTGACTAAAGTTGCTGACTGTGTAGATCACAAGGAACTGTGGAAAATTCTTTAAGAGATGGCAATATCAGACCACCTTACCTGCTTCCTGAGAAACCTATATGCAGGTCAAAAAGCAACAGTTAGAATCAGACATTCCCTTGTAGTTCAGTTGGTAAAGAATCTGCCTGCAATGCAGGAGACCTGGGTTTGATTCCTGGGTCTGGTAGATCCCATGGAGAAGGAAATGCCACTCACTCCAGTTTTCTTGCCTGGAGAATCCCATGGACAGAGGAACCTGGTGGGCTATAGTCCATGGGGTCGCAAGACTTGGGCATGACTTAGCGACTAAACCACCATGGAACAACAAACTGGTCTAAATTTGGGAAAGGAGTATGTCAAGGCTGTATATTGTTACCCTGATTATTTAACTTCTATGCAGAGTACATCATGTGAAATGCCGGCTGATGAATTACAAGCAGGAATCAAGATTGCCGGGAGAAATATCAATAACTTCAGAGACGCAGATGACACCACCCTTATGGCAGAAAGCGAAGAGGAAGTAAAGAGCCTCTTGATGAAAGTGAAAGAGGAGAGTGAAAAAGCTGGCTTAAAACTCAACATTCAGAAAACTAAGATCATGGAATCCAGTCCTATTACTTCATGGCAAACAGATGGGGAAACAATGGAAATACTGACAAATTTATTTTCTTGGGCTCCAAAATCACTGTAGACAGTGACTGCAGCCATGAAATTAAAAGACACTTGCTCCTTGGAAGAAAAGCTATGAAAAACCTAGACAGCGTATTAGAAAGCAGAGACATTACTTTTCTGACAAAGGTCTGTATGGTCAAAGCTACAGTTTTTCCAGCAGTCATGTGTGGATGTGAGAGTTGGGCCATAAAGAAGGCTGAATGCTGAAGAACTGATGCCTTTGAACTAGGGTGCTGGAGACGACTCTTGAGAGTCCCTTGGACTGCAAGGAGATCCAACTAGTTCATCCTAAAGGAAACCAGTCCTGAATATTCATTGGAAGGACTGATGCTGAAGCTGAAGCTCCAATACTTTGGCCACCTGATGGGAAGAGCTGACTCATTAGAAAAGACCCTGATTCTGGGAAAGATTGAAGGCAGAGGGGGAAGGGGACGACAGAGGATGAGATGGTTCGATGGCATCATGCACTCAATGGACATGAGTTTGAGCAAGCTTCAGGGGATAGTGAAGGACAGGGAAGTCTGGCATGCTGCAGTCCATGGGGTTGCAAAGAGTTCAACATGACTGAGCGACTGAACAACAACAACAACCCATGATATGGCAGTAAATGCAGAGATTACCCTCTGATTCCTATACTGGTAAGATTAATCCATGTTGGTTATAATTCACCATTCCTCTGAGAATCATCCCAGAGGTTACTTATAAAGATGTAACTTAGGAGTCAAGGTGAGCTGGACGGACTGTTATGGAAATGACTTTCTGGGCAAAGGGGATTGTTGGACTGGAGAACAGAAACGGGCTGCCCAGTGAGCCAGATGGGGAGAGTGCCCACACTTCACTGCCACAAGACCCCAGGTTTCCGAGCTTCAAGCATATCTCTACTGTACATCCATCAGCCTCCTGTGATTTTCACTTTCGACCAGAACCCATCCCTGAACACCAGACCTGTTATCCAACAGTCTAATTTCACCTTCACTTAGATGACTAAACAGCACATTAAACTTAACAGGTCCACATACAGCTCCTGACCTCTTCACTTCCAAGCTGGCTCTTCTCTTCCCCCTCACTGAAGGGAAATCCTATCCTTCCACTTGTCTGGATCAAAACCTTAGCAGTTATCCTGTGGGTAATAAAGAATTTGGCTGGCCTTCATCTCCAGCTCCTGGGAGTTAATTTCTGGAGTGATAAAATTATCTTTTCTTTATAACTCAGGATAGGCTTAGTCCCACCAGAAACACCAACCATGTGATTAGAGGGTTAGGACTTTGAGCCATGTGATATAAGCTTGATCTCCAGGGAAGAGGGGAGGGAAGCTACAGATAGGTCATGTGGTAAGTGATTCAATCAATCATGTGTGTATTATGAAACCCCAATAAATACTCTGGACACCAAGCTTGGGTGTGCTTCCCTGGTTGGCAATCCTCCAATACAGTCACACATGGGAGCTGAGAAGGGCAATGTGTTCCTAGGGATGAAAGCTTTGCATCTGATATCCACAAAAATCTTCACCCTATACAACTTGTCTAATTTGCATCCTTTGGCTACTAGAAACTGTGATTTCCTAATTACAGCTTTCAGTGAAAGCTTTCAGTGAGTTCTGTGAGCCTTCTTAGTGAATTATGGAACCTGAGAGTGGTCATAGCAACTCCAAAATTTGTAACCAGATGGTCAAAAGTGAGGGTAGTCCTGAACACCCTTGAATTTTAAGCTGGTGTCTGAAGTTGTAGTTGTTCTTTAATCGCTAAGTCATGTCCAACTCTTTTGCAACCTCGTGGACTGTAGCTGCCCGGCTTCTCTGCCATGGGATTTCCCAGGCAAGAATACTGGAGTGGGTTGCCATTTTATTCTCTAAGGGAGTTTCCGGACCCAGAGATCAAACCTGCATCTTTTGCATTGGCAGGAGGATTCTCTACCACCGAGCCATCAGGGAAGCCCAGTGTCTGAGGTAAGGACCATCTTATGAGGACTGGGCCCTTAGTCTGAAATTTGATCTCAGTCTGGGTACCTTGATATCATGCTTTCCCTCAAATTCCCCATCCAATCTACCAAGAAGTCCTGTTGGTTCCAATTTCAAAATATCTCCAGAATCTAATCATTTGCCACAGTCTTCACGGCTGCCATCCTGGCCTAAGCCACAGGTCTGTCACTGGGTTTACTGCCTCTGCTTCCTAACCACCCTCCCTGCTTCTATCCTCCCCCTCAATCTCTGCTATTCTCAACACAGCACCCAGAGTGACCCTTCTAAAACCTTAGAGCATGTCACTACTCAGCTCAATCCTGCCAATGGCTGCCCATCCGACACCAAGAAAAACACCCAGTCTCTACCATGCCCCCCAGGAACGGGCTCCTTCACCACTACTTTCCTCTCTAACCTCATGTCTCATGACCTGCTCTTTAGCACCAATCACCATTGTGTACACTCGATATGCAACATGCGTGATATTTGTTTTCTTATCCCCTCCATGACTCTGCTCAACCACATGCACAGATCAGCTATGCTCCCATCCTAAGGCTTTCACAGCTCCTGTGCCTCTACCTGCAATGCTCTTTCCCACGATCCCCACACAGCTCCCTCCCTCACCTTCTTCGTGTGTTTTTTGCTCAAATGTCACCCTCTAAGTGAACCCTTGCTGACCACCCTATTTAAAATTTCACTCCCGTGTTTTAATTTCCTCTTTAGCACCAATCACCATTGTGTATGCTAGATACGCAACATGCGTGATATTTGTTTTCTTATCCCCTCAAATAGATAATAAACTCCATGATTACAAGAATTTTTGTGTATTTTGCTCTCAATCTTGAAAACACCCCTTGGCATTTAGCAAACCCTCAAAATATCTATAGCACACATAACTGAGTTCCTGTTCAGCAAGTAATATTATGAGCACAGTTTAAGCTCTCATCCATTGCTGATGGGAATGCAAAATGGTGCAGCTATTTTGGAAGATGGTTTGGCTGCAAACCAATCACACATTGGCACTGGCATAACACCATAATACATCCCAGCAATCCCACTCCTAGCCATTTACCCCAGTGAGTTGAACAGCTATGTTCATGCAAATACTTGCAAGTAAATGTTTGTAAAAGTTTTATTCATAATTGCTCTAAGCTGGAAAGAATCAAGAGTCCTGCAACAGGTGAATGGTTGAGTATAATATATCTTTTCCTGTAGCATGCTTATCCATCACAGATGTGATGATCTGTGGATATAAACACTAGAGTCTACATAACAGATGCACTTCTCATTCTACATTTGCAATATAAATAATCAAATGGGCACATGTATACACCTAATTCCCAGGGGGTTGGTGCAAGTCCAGCCCTAAGAGCTGGAACCACTCTCACTGTGACAGCAGTAAGAGTGATGGACAGTGCTTGGACTTAAGTACCATCACAAAAGCAAGTTTTACTTTCTACAACCTCTTGACCGCTGCCAAGTCCATAACTCAGCGTCTGCCCTTGCAGCCCCAAATCAACACCTACTCACATGGCTCAAAATCAAAGATAGGTAGACACCAGTGGGCCATGGTTCCATGGGTCCTGGTCCATCCGCTCTTTATTCTTGCTCATGGAGGAATAGCGCCGAGTGCTTATCTAGAATCACACTGTTAACGAGTAGTGACCTGGGCTAGGACTCCAGGCCTGGTTTTCTGGGGACCGGACCATCATCACTGTGTGTATGTGTGTATCTTCCGCCTCACTTGTTCTGCTTTCTCCTTCTGCCCAACCCTTTCCCTTTCACTCCTATATTTTAGATTATGATTCTTAATCTGATAGAAGAGAGATAAAAATTCCTAGCTAGAAAACACTAGCAGTGAAAACCAAAGACCAGTCAATATGCACTTTGCTTAAGCACTACCTTTCGGCATTTGGCTTTTCTTCCTCAAGTAAACCTTCAATCAGTTGCTTGGTTTTGGCCAAACTCAGTACCACATCAAAGGATAAGTGATAAACTCAGTTTGTAGTTTAGTTATGTTATATGGGGAAAAAATAGAAGTAGCTTCATTTTGAGAAAGGCATATTTGTGGTTCAAATGAATTTTAACAAGAGCTGGCACAGCTACGGGGTTTCATGAGAATGACCTCAGTCCATTCTCCCCACAGACTACAATGCCTTCCTCATCTTCCCACTTTCCTTAATAAAACAAAAGCTGACATTCATCACTGAGATATAGCTGCCACATATCCCGCAGAAGCAGGGAGAAAAGGAAAAACTACAGGGCTCTCCAGGTGGTGCTAGTGGTAAAGAACCCACTTGCCAATGCAGGAGACGTAAGAGACGAGGGTTCGATTCCCGGGTTGAGAAGATCCCCTGGAGGAGGGCACAGCAACCCACTGCAGTATTCTTGCCTGGAGAATCCCATGGACATAGGAGCCTGGCAGGGCTACAGTCCACAGGATTGCAAAGAGTCAGACATGACTGAAGTAACTTAGCATGCACGCACTCCAGGTTCAGTGTAATTTTAATCTTTATGGGTCTACACAAAGCAATGGGAGACCTTTTGTTTGGGAAATACTGATATCTTGAACTGAAAAATAGGAAAACCAAATGAGCTTTTAGTAAAGCTCTTCAAGTGAGAAAAACAAAAGGCCCCACAAACTACCTCAGTGCGGGCTGAGAGGCCACGTCTCACAGCTTGGTCTACTTGCACAGCCCAGACACTCTTTGATGTGACAGAGGGAGGTGATCTCTGCTCCAGATAAGGTAAGACATCCAGGCTGGAACTCAAAGATGAACGTGGTGCTGATTAGTTCAAATGAAATTAGCCTAAAGGATATGAAACTTTTATCAGATAGGCAAAATTAATTGAAATTACATCTCTGCCTAGAAGATATGCACACAGAAAAAAGATCAGAGACAATGTGACAATTAAAATCTCATTATGTATCCCATTCCCCAGGTCCCCAGTGATCCATGGGAGACTCAAGGGCTGGGGGAGGGGAGGCTGAGCCTGGTGGCTCTGCAGATGATGTTGAAGAAAGCTGGTTGCCAGGTAACCAGTTAGTAACCCAGGAGGTGGAGGGGGTGGGGTGGGGGAGCATACACTTGCCAGGAATGCTGCCTCCTGAGTCTCTACGTGGACCTATCTAACAGCAAAGTCAAGGCAAGCTCTTGGTCAGTCAACTTGTTTTTGGCTAACACCACCCCAAGTAATAGGGCTTCCCTGGTGGTTCAGTAGGAAAGTATCTGTCTGCAGTGCAGGAGACTGAGACTTGGGTTCAGTCCCTGAGCTGGGAAGATTCCTTGGAGAAGGAAATGGCAACCCACTCCAGTATTCTTGCCTGGAAAATCCCATGGACAGAGGAGCCTGGAGGGTTATAATCCATGGGGTTACAAGAGTCAGATAAGACTTTGCGACTAAAACACCATCATTACCACCACCCCAAATGACTCATCTGATTAATTTTTTAAAAATTTAATTAATTTGACTAATCAGTTGCTTCATCAGTACACAGATTCCAAGTCAGAGCTGTTCTAAGTTGAGGCAGGAGCAAGAATATCCCAAGCGTTGCCCTTGGGATCTTGATTGCTCGATTCCTCTATCACCCCATCTGTGGCTGATTATATTTTCTAAAAGCTGCTGCAACAATATCTCCCAGCCCACACACTCTTCTTCAGTGTGATGTTGTCATGCTCCCTCAGTAAGTGACCAGTAAATGCTTGCTGAATTGAAGTATGCTTTTGAACTTCTTATCTGAAGCTCAGAAAAACAGAACAATCTTACATCTGTTTCCAGCAGTAATTTGGACTCAAATTTGGACCCAAACCCTAAAATCTTCTACCACTAAATTCCTAACATCTCTGAATAAAAAGTAACAGCATTCTAAGATATAACTAACTGAACTTGTAAGAAAGCAAGGGACTCTCCAGGGGCTGAAAATGAAGACAGACTGAGTAGTAGGTCTGTCTGATGATGCTGACAGGCCTCTTGAGATATCTGTCTTGGTAACCTTGGGACTTGGATTTAAATATCCACACAGAAAGAGAAAATGAAGGCGTGAGTCTTCAGAAGATATGCATTAAAGCTGAAAACCCCCATTAAGAGGTGGAATCCAATCTTCTCCGATGGGTGGGTTTGCTTTTCCCAGTAGTGTATAGCAGCAGTGGCACTGTAGAACGTCCATGGCTGCATGGAATATCAGCAGCTTTTGCCTTATTCACTGGAACACTGCAGCATGGACCCGAACCCTAACGTAAGAAGACTTAATTAAGTCCAACTCCTCAGATGCCGCCATGCTGTGAGGAAGCCAAATAACAAGCAATCTCAGTCCTTCCATTCTGGGCATCCCATAAGCCCAGGCCCCAGACAAGCAAGCATAGGAGCTTCCAGACAATTCCTGTCCCCAGCCATCAAGTTAGCCCCCAGCCTCCACATTCCTAGCTGAGGTCCCAGATATCATGGAGCAGAGACAGACATTCCCACTGTGCCCTGTCCCAACTGACCCACAGAAACCATGAGCATAATAAACCAGTCGTTAGCTTAAGCCAGTACACTTTAGGATAGTTTGTCCTACAATATTAGTAGCTGAAATAAGATTCTTGGCCACTGTGATATCGTGATTAAAAAAAAAAATATCTGTTGGGCTTCATTCCCAGTTCCTGGCACAGAGCTCTTGGAATTTCCTGAGTGTATGGGTGAGCAGAGTGTCTTTTTTCCCCCCTAATAAGCTCCTTTCAACTATATCAGAGTTTATGCTAATGAGCTAGCTTTCTGAGGATAAAGGCTGGTAGCCAGAGGAACCAGTCACATGATCAGAAGGTGGAAACTTTCAGCCCCCTCCCCACCTCTGACCTCTAGGAAGGTTAGAGTATATGAAGATGGAGTTAATCGCCAATGGCCAGTGCTTTACTCAACCATGTTTGTGTCATGGAACCTCCATAAAAACCATCAGTGACAGGGATCTGAGAGCTTCTAGGTTGGTGAGCACACTCTGGTGCTGGAAGGCAGGTATATCTCAACTCCACTGGGACAGCAACTTCTTAACTCTGGACCCTTCCAGACCTTGTCCTGTGTACCTCTTCATCTGGCTGTTCATTTGTATCTTTGATAACATCCTTTACAACAAACTGAAAAATGTAAGCAAAGTATTTTCCTGAGCTCTATGAACTGTTATAGTAAATAATCTAACTTGAGGAGGGGTCATGGGAACCCCTGGTTGGTAACCAAACTGGGCAGAAGTGAGAGTAATCTGGGAACAAACACACCACTTATGACTAGTGTCTGAAGTGGGGGACAGTCTTGCAGGACTGAACCTTTGCACTGCAAAGGCTGAGGGCTCTGCACTAAGTCTGAGTAGCATCAGAATTTAATTGAGTTGCAGGTCACTCCGTTGGTGTCCACAGAGAACTAGGGAAGTGTGTGGTGTCAGGAGTACTGTGAGCAGAGAAAGTCTTTTTTTTTTCCCCCATTATTCCTTCCCAGTTAAGGGTACAGAGTTCTCACTGCCTACTGATAAGGGAAAATATATGAGAGAAAGAAAAACTCCCATATTAAAAGGGGTTCAGACAGAAGCCAGGCCAGTTCCCAAAAGTCTTTGATCCCAAGATTACTATCCACTCCCTGCCTTAAAAGAATCTCCCTATTCCTCATCACAACCACTCCAACTCCCCACTCCTTGCCTATCTCCCTGCTGTCCCAGCCACCAGATCTACATTCTTAGGCAAAACCTCGAGACCTATTGCAGTATGCCAAGACCCCATACTTTATGAGCTATGCTCAAATTAAAGACCTGAGCAAAAGACCTTGGCACTGGCATGAAACACAGGAACCCTCAGAAGGCTGGTTTTATGCCTGTCACATCTCTTTATGCTCACAGTAACCTGCCCTCTATTTTCCATCAGCAGAATATACATAGCCAGGGGAAAATAACTTATTCTAATATTTGCTAAAGACTAACCCAGATAGGAAAACAAAGATGCTTCCATTTTCCCAAGTATTTTACTATAGTTTAAGGCCAAATAACACGTGCACACACACACACACACACTCATATATACACACACACACAAATGCATATTTTTATGAAGGACACTGGCCCCAGCTACAAGAAGCAGGTATTTTGGGATGGTGTCTTGGTACTTGGTCAATTATGACAGAGAGTTAGCTACAAATAACTGAAGAAAGGGCCAAAGAGCCACAGATCTCCTAATGTGCTACAAAACCTTGTTTTCTATGCTTTTATGTGTCTGGAGACACTGGACACTTTTCTTTCTTTAAGATAGCACAGCTTCACTGAAACATGTGACAGCTTCCATTTTTAGCAGGTATACCACTGGTGAGATGCCACAGTGATCAAGCTGGATTACAATCTCCTGGGACTGTCCTAATCCCTTCTGAACCAAAACACAGTTTCCACTAGAGGACTTTAAAACTTTTAAACATGGGAACACATCTTCAATCCTTTCAGTTCAGTCACTCAGTCGTGTCTGACTCTTTGCGACCCCATGAACTGCAGCACGTCAGGCCTCCCTGTCCATCACCAACTCCTGGAGTTCACTCAGACTCATGTCCATCAAGTCAGTGATGCCATCCAGCCATCTCATCCTCTGTCGTCCACTTCTCCTCCTGCCCCCAATCCCTCCCAGCATCAGAGTCTTTTCCAATGAGTCAACTCTTCGCATGAGGTGGCCAAAGTACTGGAGTTTCAGCTTTAGCATCATTCCTTCCAAAGAAATCCCAGGGCTGATCTCCTTCAGAATGGACTGGTTGGATCTCCTTGCAGTCCAAGGGACTCTCAAGGGTCTTCTCCAACACCACAGTGCAAAAGCATCAATTCTTCAGTGCTCAGCTTACTTCACAGTCCAACTCTCACATCCATACATGACCACTGGAAAAACCATAGCCTTGACTAGACGGACCTTTGTTGGTAAAGTAATGTCTCTGCTTTTCAATACGCTATCTAGGTTGGTCATAACTTTCCTTCCAAGGAGTAAGCGTCTTTTAATTTCATGGCTGCACTCACCATCTGCAGTGATTTTGGAGCCCCCCAAAATAAAGTCTGACACTGTTTCCACTGTTTCCCCATCTATTTGCCATGAAGTGATGGGACCAGATGCCATGATCAATCCTTTAATGCTGCTATTAAAAACAAATAACAGACCCCAAATGGAATCATTTGTGCTAAGCCCCATGTCAGCAAAGCAAGACCAAATACCTAACCTAACAGCAATCTCGACCCAACTCTTCCCCCAAGAATGTGGCCTTTCACCAATTATCTTGGAATTACCTGGTTGGGATTAGTGAGGTAGTTTTCTAACTAGATAAAACAATTTAAAAAGAGCACTTAAAAGCAAGGGACACTTACTTTAATTGGTATGCAAAAGCCTCCAAAAGGCTTCGAAATTCCAAAATACCTGCCTTGAAAGATTCATTACAAAAATAATAATAATAAAAAAAATTAAAGTTATGCAAAGTACCTAAAATGAAAGACTTACAGGGCTGATGTTGATTCCCACTGCTCCCATCTATATTCCTTTACTTGAGTATTCATTCTACTAACCCTCTGTATGAATTGTCTTTCTACTTTGAAGATTCCTCAAGACAATAAACAAGTCTGTATCAAGTTAATGTTCTTACTGATGCTCCCTTATCTGTAAGAGTCCCCTCAATCAGACTCTTTCTGGAGTTGAAGGATCTCTGAGTAATTTTCTGGTAAACTGCTGCATTATTCCCTTAAACAGCCAAAAAAAACTAAATTATTTTAAATCCCACTTGGAACCTACAAATGGGTTGCTGGGAAAACAGGCAAAAGTTTGCTAAGGGTGAGAATCCTTACCAGAGTCAGTTCTCCTGGATCTCTCTCTACAGTTCCCCAGAGAGAGAAAAATATCTTTTGTACCCACCTTGGGGACACCTCCTAAATCCAAGGGTTGCTTAATACTGCCAGAAATATTTATTGGCAGTACGTCCTGGCTAAAACTTGGTAAATATTTTAAATAATTCAATAAAATTTTATGAACTAAAATTTGGCCAAAATGGAAGCTGATATTCAGACCCTGAAAGGAATTCTTTAGGCCTTCTCTTCTAAGCTAAAAGTAAAGTAAGTACCCAGTGTGTGTGTGTGGGGGGGGGCGGGCGGTGAATGGAAGGGGTTCTAAATACTTTGCAAAAGATTTTTGGGTGAATCAACCTATGGTCGCTTCTTGGCCTTTTGGCTAAGATCAAGTACAGCCTGGAGGCTTCTCAAGTGGCACAGCAGTAAAGAATCCGTCTGCCAATGCAAGAGATGCAAGAGATCCAGGTTCAATCCCTGGGATAGGAAAATCCCTTGGAGTAGGAAATGGCAACCTGCTCCAGTATTTTTGCCTGGAAAACTCCACGGATAGAAGAACCTGATGGGCTACCATCCATAGGGTCGCAAAGAGTCAGACACAACTGAGCGACTGAACACAAAACCTATGATATCATTTAAGTTACAACCTAATTCCTCACTGAATTAAAAGCAACTGTCCTTAAAGTATTTGCATAACTACAAATGTAGCTCTAGAGGCCTGACCAAAGCTCACCTATTCCTTTCTACCAATCCCCAAATCTGCCCTGGACAGTGAGGGACAGGGAAGCCTGGCATGGTGCCAGGCGTGCTGCCAACTTGCCAACACAACTGAGTGGCTGAACTGAACTGAAACCTGCCCTATTTATCTTAACGGGGAAGATTTTGGGGCTTCTTCCTTCTGCCTCTGAGATGTAAATTTTAATATACCAACTTCAGAGAAGTGATTCTTTTCAGGAAACAAAAGGGTGGAGGGTGGGGCATCATTTGAAACTTTACTTTAGCTTTCCAAGCAGGTAACTTTGACTTATTTATTTCATCTACCAGAAAAATCACTTAGATTCAAATTCTTTTGTAAACTAGTAAAACAGAAGTCAGTGTTTTCATCTGTATATATGTTTACGCGTGTCTATCTATATAATGTAAATACGTGGTATGTTTCTACCTTCAGATATTAATGCAAAACAATTAATTTGTGAAAGAACTCAAATTGGCTTAAAGAAAAGTAAGTGTTTATATTAATATAAATTATCAGAAACATAATAGAAACTAACCCAAATGAATTCCAAGTTCATGTGATCTTGGAAAATATTAGGTAGTAAAGCTAGTTTAATCTTGTTGGTTTAATTTAAGCATGTCTTTAGAGTTACTGGCATGAAATATAATACTTTTATTTTATAATAAGTTCGTGCTATCTATATAACAAAATTTGTCAGCCAGGAAAATAACTAAGGATAAAGACTGACATTGTCTTATGTCCGTGACATTTTTGTGAGTGAAGTTGGTCAGTTGTGTCCAACTCTTTGCTACCTCATGGATTGTAGCCTACCAGGCTCCTCCACCCATTGAATTTTCCAGGCAAGAGTACTGGAGTGTGTTTCCATTTCCTTCTCCAGGGGATCTTCCCGACCCAGGGATTGAACCTGGGTCTCCTGCATTGCAGTTACTGCCTGAGCCACCAGGGAAGACATTTTTGTGAATAGTCTTTGTTAAGAACAAATAAACAGATGCAGGTAGGATAAAAAGTTTTTAGGGGTACTTTTTAAATAATTTTCTTGAATCTTTCTGGTAACTCGCAACCTTAAAGTTCGCAGAGTACATCATGAGAAACTCTGGGCTGGAAGAAGCACAAGCTGGAATCAAGATTGCCAGGAGAAATATCAATAACCTCAGATATGCAGATGACACCACCCTTATGGCAGAAAGTGAAGAGGAACTAAAAAGCCTCTTGATGAAAGTGAAAGCGGAGAGTGAAAAAGTTGGCTTAAAGCTCAACATTCAGAAAATGAAGATCATGGCATCGAGTCCTATCACTTCATGGGAAATAGATGGGGAAACAGTGGAAACAGTGTCAGACTTTATTTTTTTGGGCTCCAAAATCACTGCAGATGGTGAGTGCAGCCATGAAATTAAAAGACGCTTACTCCTTGGAAGGAAAGTTATGACCAACCTAGATAGCATATTGAAAAGCAGAGACATTACTTTGCCAACAAAGGTCCGTCTAGTCAAGGCTATGGTTTTTCCAGTGGTCATGTATGGATGAGAGAGTTGGACTGTGAAGAAGGCTGAGTGCCGAAGAATTGATGCTTTTGAACTGTGGTGTTGGAGAAGACTCTTGAGAGTCCCGTGGACTGCAAGGAGATCCAACCAGTCCATTCTAAAGGAGATCAGTCCTGGGTGTTCTTTGGAAGGAATGATGCTAAAGCTGAAACTCCAGTACTTTGGCCACCTCATGCGAAGAGTTGACTCATTGGAAGAGACTCTGATGCTGGGAGGGATTGGGGGCAGGAGGAGAAGTGGACGACAGAGGATGAGATGGCTGGATGGCATCACTGACTTGATGGACGTGAGTCTGAGTGAACTCCGGGAGTTGGTGATGGACAGGGAGGCCTGGCGTGCTGCAATTCATGGGGTCGCAAAGAGTCGGACATGACTGACTGAGAGACTGAACTGAACTGAACTGAAGGTAAATAATGAGCTAAGTTAAATTCATTGATATCCAGATCATTTCCAAATAAGATAATATATTAAAACATTAATTACATAGGAAATGCTGTCAAATAAGTGATGCTAAACCTTTAAAATTTTTATTTGATTTATATACATTATTAATAAGTGTTTCAGAAATTGTATGAAATTCCTAAGAATATGGTATGTCCTAGTATACTATTGAGGCTTCCCTAGTGGTTCAGTGGTAAAGAATCCACCTGCCAATACAGGAGACGCAGGTTAAATCCCTGTGTCAGGAAGATCCCTTGGAGAAGGAATGGCAACCCACTCTGGTATTCTTGCCTGGGAAATCCCATGGACAGAGGAGCCTGGTGGACTACAGTCCATGGAGTCACAAAGAGTCAGACACGATTTAGTGACTAAACAATAACAAGCATAATGTTATCACTTGTAATTCTAGTTACTGTCTTAAAATCTATGTTATAGAAATAAGCAAATAATTTTTCAATTCCCATTATAGTGACTCTCATCATCACCTCTTTTACCAACGGACATTAAAAAAAAGTCTTGTGTCACTTTCAGATAGTTACTGTTTTACTTTGATGGTTTTAGAAAAGCATTCCTGCAAATGTACCCCATCTTCAAGGAGACTTAAGGAAAAGACTTTGGACAAGTGCAGGGTTCCAATAACTTTAAGATCATAAAACTGAACCAACTAAGAATTTCTAGAACAGAGAAACTAGACTTGAGCAGAACAAAAATAAATAACATGAGACTGAATAAACTGAAGAGGATGATTATAATTTTTAGACTTTTGCTTTAAAACTACTTGGTTCCTTAATGCTTTTTTTTTTCCCTTTGATTTAAAGAAACCTTTCTCAGACTATCTAGTGAAAGTGAAAGTCACTCAGTCACGTCCAACTCTTTGCAACCCCAAGTACTATACAGTCTATGGAATTCTCCAGGCCAGAATACTGGAGTGGATAGCCTTTCCCTTCTCCAGGGTATCTTCCCAACCCAGGGATCATACCCAGGTCTCCCGTATTGTACACATTTTCTTTACCAGCTGAGCTATAAGAGAAACCTATCTAGGCCTTACAGCAATTGGTAAAGTATACTTTGTACAAAGTTTATCTTTGTAAACAAAGATGAACCATTTACTTTTTCTTCCTACTTGATACCTCCAGAATTCAGAAACTCTTAAGTGTCCTTTTCATGACATGATATAGTTAGTTATGTGCATAAGCTCAATAGGAATCTGTTTTCCTTGTAATAAGACACAATTGGAAACACTGGCTATATTACTAAAGGTTTGACTGACTTGTCAAGTTTGAGAAAGATATGCATATACCCAGATGTGATCAGACAGTTTTAAAGATCTAAGGTTGACTTTATGGAGCCGATAAAGCTCCTCGGATAAACGGACCTGGTACCTTGTTTACAAGGTGTCAGCAAAGCAGTCTTTGTTGTTGTTCAGTCACTAAGTCATGTTCAACACTTTTGCAACCCCATGGACTACAGTCCGCCAGACTCCTCTGTCCATGAGATTTCCCAGGCAAGAATACTGGAGTGGGTTGCCATTTCCTTCTTTGGGGGATCTTCCTGACCCAGGTGAATCCACTTCTTCTGCACTGGCAGGTAGATTCTTTAAAAACAGACTTTAAAAGGACCCAAATGGTCAATCACTGCTTGGTCAATCACTAAATGGTCAATCTTACTGCTTGTATGTAAATAATCAAGTCAAGTTTCATGCAAACAAATTAGTTTTACAGTGATTATCCTTGGAAAAATGGGGGTGATTATAGAGATAAAAATTATGTTGGCACTTTTGTCGATTCTGATTCTGTTAATTACCTTTGAGGTGTTGTTATATATCTGTCAACTAGACTGAATCCTGAATTCTTCTAATTTCCTCAATTATCTGGCTACAACTCTCCAAATTCATGTTTTCAATTTTCTCCCACTCTCTTGATTTGGAATCACTAAGAGCAAAGACTGCCCTTGAATCTCTTTGGAAGGGACTATCTCAGGTCCCCCTCACTACCCAGATGGCAGCAAAGCTTCAGGGACACACATCACAGTTGAAGAAGGTTCCACCTGACACCTGGTCCTGTGCGGGTGCTGGAGACCTCCAAACCAACCTGACCAGGAAGGAAAGTAGTTGACATTGAGGTAGATAATTTCCCTCCCAAGACACCAGATGAAGACTTCATACTTTAACTATGAAACCCTTTCCTCTTCTCTTTCCTTTACTCTGGCATCTGCCTAAAAAGATAATAGCATTATCCCTATCTCCCAGGAAACTGGGTCTATAATTATTTTTTAGTTTTATAAATTTGGGTTTACAATTTTTTTTTTTAGTTTATTGCTAAGGAAAAGGCAGGGTGTCACCTTTCAAACTGCCACCCAAAAACTCTGATCGGTCCCATCTCTGGTTAATAATCCCAAACCTGAGGAACTTTGTATCTAAGTACTGCTGCTGCTACTAAGTTGCTTCAGTCGTGTCTGACTCTGTGCGACCCCATAGACGGCAGCCCACCAGGCTCCACCATCCTTGGGATTCTCCAGGCAAGAACACTGGAGTGGGTTGCCATTTCCTTGTCCAATACATGAAAGTGAAAAGTGAAAGTGAAGTCGCTCAGTCGTGTCTGACTTTTAGCCACTCCATGGACTGCAGCCTTCCAGTCTCCTCCGTCCATGGGATTTTCCAGGTAAGAGTACTGGAGTGGGGTGCCATTGCCTTCTACGACTACGCACAAAAAAAGGGACACAAAGGAGGGTGGGTAATCAGAATAAAACTGCCTGTGTGGCCTACAGACCTTTAAGATTTAACTGGCCTCTATGGCTATCAGCTTTCCAGTCCTAAGTTGCAGATTCAAATGAATTACAAGGACGCATTCACAATTCTGATTTGCTTCTTCTAACAAGGTCAGGAGGAGTTAATGTACACAAGGCTATGATCAAGAGTCTCCCCTTAACTCTTGAAAGTGTTGTGAAATCTGCTAAGGCAGTAACTCCCTACAAAAATCCGTCAACTCTCTAGTCCAAGCTATTCTTGATAATACAACAGACCTTTTCGCTGAGCAAGGAAGAATTTGTGCTGTGACCAACACTACTTACTGTACCTTGGATAACACTTCTAGAGAAGTCGAAATTCAGCTGCATAACAAGCCCCTTGGCTTAAAAAGTGACCCCTTCTGTGGGATCTTTGTTTGACTTCCTTGATTTTGATTTGGGTCTTGGGGACCATGGCTCCAAAGTGCAGACACTGGAAATTATCCTGCTAATAATAATAGTGGTCTCCTTGGTACATTCTATTCTCTCAAAAAGCTTTAAATGTGCCTCCGTAGCCACTAACCAGCAACAAATGACCTCCCTAAGAATGGAGCATCAGTAAAGGAACGAAGAGAAAGACTGACTTAAAAAAATATTATAGACCCAAAGTCATGACCCTGTGAATATCAGAGACTCGGCAAAAAACCTCATGATCTGTGAATGTCACACAGAGGATCAGTAAAAGCTGCAAAACCACAGAGTAGTAGCTGAGAGTGCTGCTAATGACTTAAATTCTGGTCACATCTCTCGGTTAAGCTGAGAGTCTGATCAAAAGGGGTAACTGTTAAAAAGAAATAGGGCCAAAATGGAGTCACTTGTGCTAAGCCCCATGTCAGCAAACTAAGACTTAATACCTAATCTAATTGAAGTCTCACTTCCCATTCCAGGATATAACCTTTAACCAGTCAATCTGGAATTACCTGGTCAGCACTAGTGAGGCAATCTGCTGATGGCCCTTCCATTCCCCTTAGGGTGACCTTGCCTGAAACAATGCATTCTTTGATAATAATTTCCTTTTTCTGTCTCCTTTCTGTCTTTAAAACATTTCCTTTTCTACAGCTCAGCAAAGCTCCTCTCTGTTGCTGAAAGAGATGCTGCCTGATGCACAGTCTTTAACAAAGCCAATCAGATCTTTAAATTCACTCAGCTGAATTGCTTTTTAGCACTGCAAACATCAGAAAATCAGATGAAAGATGCCCAAATTTTAAAGTCTCATTTTCCACTGCAACCAGTTAATCATGCCAAAGATATTTCCTGTCCTCCTGATGGGCAGTAACTTAAAGTCTAAAGAACTAAACTAACCACTTTTTCTGAAGAAGATAGAAATACTGCCTCAACTCAGCTTAAGCCAGGGAGAAGAAATGAATCAAGAAATCTCATATAGTGGTCACAAATCTACACTTTCAGTTGGTACCACATTCATTCCAAGACCCAGCATTCTGTGTACCATGCAACAGAGGTCTGAATTAATTCCTCTAGAATAAGCTTGAAAGTGATCACCCTGTAGGTTAAATATGGAATGTGATGCTTGTCAGGCCAATTCCAGTAGCTTTGCTGGGGAAACAAACTGATTGATCTACATCCAAGAGGGCAGGTGCTAAAGTTGCTGAATTGTTTGATGCCATGCAAAACTTCCAGGGAGACCCTACAGGGTGCCTCAACTGGGTAAATCCTCGGGAGTGTCACCAACATGGCAGACAGTAGATGGCATATCAAGTTTGTCCTAAAGAGGAAATGACAGGCCAAGAGCACCCCTTTGGGAAGCCAGCATGCCCTTCCAAACTCAGATGCCCTAGTCTGCCTCTACACTAGAAGATTCTCCCAAGGAGCTCACTGAATAACGCAGGGCACAGGGGTCCAGGCGGCATGGCTGGAATGACCAACCAACTGCTCCCATCTGACTAAATACTGACTATAAATGATGCAAATGAAAGGCTTTGTTTTTTGTTGTTCCCTCTACTCTATTTTTTTTTTTAAGCATTGACACAGACAGCACTGATGTTACCGTCTTTCTTAGAGGAACATGCAACGCTCCATCAGCCATATTAACATATGCATTTACTGGAGCTGATCTGCTCTCACAGCGGAGGTTATGATTTCCCACCAGCGGCAGCAGCTATGAATCAGAGAGCACTCATGGGTGTGTTATGAAGATTCGCAGTGGAATTGGTCCCTCTGAGACGGTCATTAAAATAAAAAAAAAAAAAAAAAAACCCACCGAGGAGGCAGATTTTGCTCTTCTGCCCCCTCCTCCACCCTAAAATAAAAGCGACCAAAGTAAGTCCAACTCGGGAACCCCCACCTGGTGGGACTCAGAAGGACAAAGAGGTTGTGGCTTGATCGTGCCCTGAAATGCACTGTCAAATCCAGGCCTCTGTGGACCCTGGCAAAGGGCTCCACACTTGCCCCGTATGTCCTGTCATCCTGCTCCAGCCACTGTCTGTGTGCCCTGACCCCTGACACCCTACCCCAGGACCATCAGCTGGTGTTCTACACAGGAAGGGGGAGGGAAAGAGAAGAGGGAGAGGGGGAGGGGGAGAGGGCCCTCCCTGGAGCGTGGAGGGCACTTGTGGTGGTGCCCAGGGATGCAGGTTGGCACAGCCCGCCAGGTCCTTAGATGCAAATCAGCAACTTTTTTGTGTGAGTGCAACTCACATCAATTACCAGAAGGCCTGGAAGGAATAAATCCCTGTGCTTTGATTTCTGTGGCCTTGTCCACCAGCTCTGCCTTAGCCACATAGGGGCTGATTCATGAGGCGCAGGGACTCCTGCAAGTGGGGTGACTTCTCTCCAGGGGCCATAGGAGAGCCAGAAAGCTCCCGGAGGAGAAAGTGAGGCAGGAGTTAGATGGGCTCCAGGCTGAGCAGCTGGAGTTTGTCTCCTGTGGACAGATACTCCAAGGAAAAGATAATCACAGGAAGGAGAAGCTGAGCCTGCCCAAGTAAGAGACCACATATTCCTCATTCTTGAAGTCAAGGAGACCTTCTTGACTATACACGCATGGAAAGGCTCCTCCAAGGTCAAAAAGGAGGTGGCATCATCTCACAGTAAGTGCTGTCAACCTGCCCAGAGGCCTCTTCTCTAGAATCCATCTTGACACGTGAACACAGGGGAGGACCCTGAGATAAATTCAGAACCAGGCAAAGCAAGACGATTAGCCAAAGGAAACCCAGAGGAAATGCCCCGTATAAGTGATTCAAACTTCCACAAGGGTGTGATTCTCTCTGAGTTCACCCTGTGTCTATCCACCTCTACACTTTTACTCCTAAAAAATACTTTACTTGTTTCACTACTTTCCACAATATCTCACTACAGAACCAAAATCCTGCTTCAAGCCTCTGCAGGCCGAGGCCACCGGAGATCAAAAGGAGGAAATGGGGGCTTAGGGGAAGGCCAGGGGAGAGGCAGCCCAGTGATCCTCACTGGGGATGGAGTAGGCAGTGTGATGCCTCTACCAGGGCCCAAGGGGAGCACAGAAGTAGCTGGGGAGAGGGGTGTAACACCTCAGGAAGGTTGAGAGAGTCCCTGAAGTATTACTGACTTAAGTACATAGGAGGTCCCTATGTGTCAAGATACCAAAACAGTGCAAAAATACTGGTGTATTTTGTGTCCAGTCCTCTCAGGGAGTCTACAAATGGCCTTCTGCCCTTTCCCCTCCACTCTACCTGACAGCAGGACCCAAGACATTCCTAGCTATTAGCAGCCACCACTCTAGCCAGCTCAAGTTAATGACTAGCTTTAGAGTTCTGTCAACATCACAGTCTCTGGGAATTGTCTCTGCCATTGTTAAAAGTCCACAAACATGATTTTGCAGATTATCCAAATGAATGCAGCTAGATTAAGAGGATTATTCCAGTCTGGGAGAGTGAACACTGTTTGGTAATCTTGTAACAGGATCCCATTTCCTACCTAATTGTTTCTGAAAGCCTCATTTGCATGACAGCCTGTCTGTTTCTCAAAACTGGATGTTCTTACTTACTAGCTGGCCAAGTCCCCCAACCCTTTTACCTTCCATTTTGAAACATAACCATTTTACTTCTGCTCCCTTCCCCTCCCCGTGAGTGCCACCGTTGCCTGCCTGGGTAGATCTTTTCTGAAAGGGAGTAAAGTCGACACCATCTCTTGCTTCAGAATCTTCCTCTTTGTAGGGACTATTCAGTGGCTCGCACAAGGGGAGGCCTTCAGCAGTGATGTTCTTCATTGTTTTGTCTAACAATTAGCTAAATGCTTTCTGACAGTCTGTTTGCCGTGCAGTGCTCTGGTTAACAGCTTCGGCTGAGGTTTCACTGACAGGGAACATTAATTGCTTGATGTGTAACGGAGCAGACCTAGGACCCTATGGGGCCTTCCAGGGATAGACTCCTCCCCCATATCCTCTGCTTTAACTTCTTCCTAAAGCACCTAGATAATAAATAGCATCTGATGCACATTTCCGGGTTGTTTTACAGATGCTAAAACCCCCAGCAACTGGAAGAAATTAACTACTTGATCATCATGAGCATGTAGTCCACATCTACTGGATGATATCAAATCCTGTGACACCACCCCATTACCTCACCATCAACCAATCAGAATTGTGCTCGAGCTGATCACAGTCCCTGTGCCCCATCCCTCCACCTTGCCTTAAAAATGCTTTCCTGAAACCCTTCTGGGAGGTCTGGTGTTTTGAGCACTAGCTGACCTGGACTCCTTGCTTGGTGCCCTGTAATAAACATTGTACATTTCTTCACCAAGTCTGGTTGGGTAACAGATGTTTAAATGAAGACCCTCCAGGTGATTCCAACCCCCAGAGGTCAGGTTACCTCCAGCTGTCAAGTTTTCCTGCCCAAGGTTGACATTAAGGAATGGAGACAAGCCATGACTGCTGTGCTCTGTCCTGATCCTTAACTCATCTAATTCCTCAGCAAAATAAAATGGGCCCAACTTAATTAGCCACTAAGTGTTGGGATGGTTTGTAACAACTCTTCCTGTCTGTACAGCAGTAACAACTGAGATGTTCCCAAACCCTGTTTCCATCGTTCTCTTCCTCAGAAACCTTCAGCCCTTCTGAATTCAGAGGATACCAGAAGGACATTAACCTTAAACTGACAGGTTGACTAGTGTTCCACTAGTCTTTTTCCTTTAAAGGTAGATGAAATGTACCCAAATTTGTGGGACTGGCAACACTT
Organism: Bos mutus; assembly: GCF_027580195.1. Lineage (NCBI taxonomy): Eukaryota > Metazoa > Chordata > Mammalia > Artiodactyla > Bovidae > Bos > Bos mutus. The sequence goes on along the minus strand of NC_091618.1, from coordinate 70,819,159 downwards.
CTTTCTGAGGGGTGTACATTGTAGGCATCTTCTAGAGGAATAAGTCATTGCTAGAAGAAAAGTCCAGTAACTTTGAAATTCTGACCCACAGTAAAGGGATATGAAAGTGAAAGAGGAGAGTGAAAAAGTTGGCTTAAAGCTCAACATTCAGAAAACTAATACCATGGTATCTGGTCCCATCACTTCATGGCAAATAGATGGGGAAACAGTGTCAGACTTTATATTTTTGGGCTCCAAAATCACTGCAGATGGTGACTGCAGCCATGAAATTAAAAGACGCTTACTCCTTGGAAGGAAAGTTATGACCAAACTAGATAGCATATTCAAAAGCAGAGACATTGCTTTGCCAACAAAGGTCCGTCTAGTCAAGGCTATGGTTTTTCCAGTGGTCATGTATGAATGTGAGAGTTGGACTGTGAAGAAAGCTAATCGCCGAAGAATTGATGCTTTTGAACTGTGGTGTTGGAGAAGACTCTTGAGAGTCCCTTGGACTGCAAGGAGATCCAACCAGTCCATTCTGAAGGAGATCAGCCCTGGGATTTCTTTGGAAGGAATGATGCAAAAGCTGAAACTCCAGTACTTTGGCTACCTCATGTGAAGAGTTGACTCACTGGAAAAACTCCGATGCTGGGAGGGATTGGGGGCAGGAGGAGAAGTGGACGACAGAGGATGAGATGGCTGGATGGCATCACCGACTCGATGGACATGAGTCTGAGTGAACTCTGGGAGTTGGTGATGGACAGGGAGGCCTGGTGTGCTGCAATTGCATGGGGTCGCAAAGAGTCGGACACGACTGAGTGACTGAACTGAACTAAAGGGATATATTTTATCTTGTTACCCAGTAAACAAACACCTGGCATTCAGGAAACAGTCTGTAATGCTTGTGAAGAATCCTGACCATCTCACCAATTTCACTTTTTTGCAATATTTGTTGTAAACCACTCAATCAACTTCACAACTCACCACTGGGTTGTAACCCACAGTTGGGAAAATATGACTCTAAGTAAGGAGGTCAGAGAGAGTGTAAGAACTGGGTATCGCTAGGGAGGCACTGTCAAGCCAGCCGTATCACTCCTGCTGGGAGTCCCAGCCAACTGGGCTCCCAGGCCTCGAGATGCTTGGCTAACTTGACATTAAGCACTGCTGATAATTCCATTGGCTCTGTGAGGCCCCAAGGTGGGCTGGCCAGGTCCTGCCATTTGGTCTACTTGGTCCTCCTCCAGACCCAGCTGGAGCTGGAGAATGGAGCCAGCAAAGACTCTGTGGCTCCCAAGAGCAGCTCTGAGACTCAGCTTCATGCAGAACTGAAAAAAAAACCTACCTGAAAGGCAAATTGTAAATCACTTAAGAATTACATTGTGCAATTTCTTCCACCTCAGAATTGTGACTTGAAAACCCCTCGCTTACTAGGATCTTTAACACTGAAGTCTATTTACTGCTCAGGCAAGAATGTGGTTTTATTCCAATCTATAGCACAGGCTCTTTGTTGCAGGTCCCCCCTCCCCCAAGCAGCACAGGCTCTTAAAGGTGATGTAGGAAGTCACTCTCACCACTCCCCACCCCCTGCCCATGACCTGTAACTTTGACTCACTCAGGCATGACAACCTGCAGATAATGCATAACAGGCCCTGTGGACAGAGGGCTGGCCCCGTCCTCAGCACACCTGTCATTTAATCACCTGCTCAGTTGTTTGCCAGGAGACTCCCAGAGCCAGCAGGCGAAGCCATTCAGCAGTTTGTCTCCTAACCACTGTGCCATCATCTGTGTTAACTGTTGGAATCCTTTTGTGTTTTGAAATACCTGCAGTAAATAATGCCACAGTCATATATAAGAACTCAGTAGAGTTGAAGTTCAGGCCACACACATTCTTATTGGGATAAGTAGTTAAAGAAAATGAATTGTTCCCACAGGAAGAGGGCCCTGGGAGCATCAGACTCCATTAGTCACTTAATAAAAGCTTCCTGATGGGGATAACTCCTTCCCTGAAGAAGGTAGCTTCGAAAGCCGTTTGCTATTTTCAAAATACTATTGCCTCCCTCCAGTTTGTTGGGGAATCAATTTCTCTTGCCCATGGGCCTCACTACCTAGTGATCCAAATTTCATTTCCCTGCAGAAGACCTGACTAGACGTTTTTCCAAAGAAGACATACAGATGGCTAATAGGCACATGAAAAGAGGATCAACATCACTAATCATCAGAAATGCAAATCCAAACAATGAGATATCACCTCACACCTGTCAGAATGGCTATCAACAAAGTCTACAGATAACAAATGTTGGCAAGGATGTGTAGAAAAGGGAACCCTTGCACACTGTTGGTAGGAATACAAATTGGTGCAGCTGCTATGGAAATCAGTATGAAGGTTCCTCAAAAAACTAAAAATAGGGGACTACCAAGTGATCCAGTAAGTCCACTCCTGGGTATATCTCTGGAAAAAAATGAAAACACTAATTTGAAAACATACATACACCCCAATATTCATAGCAGCACTATTTACTACAGTCAGACATAGAAGCAACTTAAGTGTCCATCAACTGACAAAGATGTGGCATACACACACATTCTGTGTGTGTGAAAGTCACTCAGTAGAGTCTGACTCTTTGTGACCCCATGGACTTATATAGTCCATGGAACTGTCCAGGCCAGAATACTGGATTGGGTAGCCTTTCCCTTCTCCAGGGGATCTTCCCAACTTGGGGACTGAACCCAGGTCTCCTGCTTCGCAGGTGGATTCTTTGCCAGCTGAGCCACAAGGGAAGCCCAGACAGAATACTATTTAGCTATTAAAATAAAAATTCTGCCATTTGCAGCAAAGTGGATGAATCTAGAGAATATTATGCTTCATGAAATGAGAGAAAGACAAAATACTGTATATCACTATACATGGAATCTGAAAGATAATACAAATGAACATATATGCAAAACAGAAACAGATTCAGATATAGAAAACAAACATGTGATTACCACAGGGGAGAAGGACAAATGAGGGATATAGGATTAACAGACACAAACTACTATACACAAACTAGATGGGCAACAAGGATATATTGTATGGCCTAGGGAATTATAGCCATTATCTCATAATAACTTATAATAGAGTATAATCTGCAAAAATACTGAATCACAGTGCTATACATCTGAAACTGATATATTATGAACCAACTATACTTAATTTACAAAAAAAAACATTTTGCTATGCGTCCTGGGAGTCAGGTCCTGAGGGCTGAGGGGTAAGTGTCTGCCTGAGACATTTAATTCTAGGTTCTTGCACTTTGATACAGAGAGCAATAGAAAGAGATAAAAGTAAAGGGGTATCAGTAAAGATAATAAGGTCATCAGCCAAAGGGTGTGTTTTGGTCCCCAAGTAATATTTTAAAATATTTGTAAGGCCTTGAAAAGCCATCACAAAGCTTCTGGAACCCCTGGACCTATTCAGTGTTTATCCAAATTTAACCAAGATCTTTCTTCCCTTACAAAAAACATCCTGATAACACTATGAAGACTTCTATCTGAGTATTGTGTCAAATAGAAACAAATACCTAATAGAGGATTTAGAGGTTTCCTGCCAACTGGCTTTTCTTTCTCTTGTCTCCTTGTCTCTGTTTAAATCAAGGTGAATTAACAAAATGAAACCCACAGAGAGAAAGTCACTACAAAACTAAGATACTCCGTGAGTCTTCATAAAAGCTGCTCTGCCTCCGAGGCTTTCCTAACCATTACGATTGTTGGGTTTTAAAAAAATTCCTTATACTACTTGAAAGGAGAAATCAGTTTTGCCCCTAATTTTCAACATGCCTGATCAGTAGCAATAATTACAAAGCTGAGTTTGGATAACCTACACTGCATTTGGTTCTAATACCTGGCATGCATGGGACATGGTTCAAAGTCTCAATGATTAGTGTGTACCCAACGAAATAGGCAGATTATCTGCACCATGCCCAGTTAGTGTGATGAAACGTGTGAGTACACTTTCTATGAAAATGCTTTCACTTTCTAAAGATGATGTTTCTGATCCACATAGAAACATGAACTGGTGAAGCTGACTAACTATGTCCCAGCCGCCACACTTTCCTTCTCAAAGTCTTGGAAGAAACAGAATGAATCCATGTCAACTGAAAGGAAACAGTGCCTATAGTGGGAAACTTTTTAGGACTGGAAATAAAGCCAGTTCCAAACTCATTAGTGCTGTTCCTTTTACAAACAAAGGCAATAAAAACATTTAGTGAGGGGTAGCACTAGGTTACTCACTGGATCCTTTAAACAATCCTGAAAGGATTCACTCCCACTTCATAGGTAATGACACTACTAGATACTTGACACAACTGTCCTATAGCTGCACAGGTAAAAGGGATCACAGCCCAAACTTTGCCACTAAATCCCATGCTTTTAGTCATTTTGCTAACATCCTTTGTAAAACTCACAATTTTCAAAAGCTCTGAATCAGCAGAAGCTTATTTATTAAGTTATTTATTTTTACCTAAAAGAAATGATGCTAATGTTTTAGTAGCAGAAACTGTAGGTATTTTACAGCCAATTACCCCAATATCACATAACTCTTAGGTCTTATCACAGAGAACTCAGCCACTACATTCCCCTTCTGGAACTTTGAATATTAACATCCAAGAACAATTAAGAAATAAATGTGCTTTATGCTAAAGCAGGCTTTATTTCAGGATAAATTGGAGGGGGTAAATTATATAATTTCTGGACGGATTCCAAAAAGCTTTTGCAATACAATGAAAATTCAATTTTTGGTCAACTAAGTCTAATAGCCCCTTCATGGATCACTGCCTTGTCATGGTGAAGGGACTTGAGTAAATCAATGAAGCTACGAGCCATGCTGTGCAAGGCCACCCAAGATGGGTGGGTCATAGCAGAGAGTTCTGACAAAAAGTGATCCACTAGAAGAGGGAATGGCAAATCACCTATTATACTTGCCATATGAACCTCATGAATTGTATAAAAGGCCAAAAAGATATGACACCAAAAGACGAGTCCCCCAGGTCTGAAGATGTCCAAACTACTGGGGAAGAGCAGAGACGAATTACCAACATCCCAATAGGTTTTGCATTCATTATGTCTGCAAATCTGGAAGACCCAGCAGTGGCCACAGGACTGGAAAAGGTCAATCCTCATCCCAATTCCCAAGAAGGGTAGTACTAAAGAATGTGCTAACAACTGGACAGTTGCACTCATCTCCCTTGGTAGTAAGGTCATGCTTAAAATCGTGCATGCTAGGCTTCAGCATTATGTGAACCAAGAATTTCCAGATGTTCAAGCTGGGTTTAGAAAAGGAACTAGACATCAAAATGCCAACATTCGTTGGATTATAGAGAAAGCAAGAGAATTTCAGAAAAACATCTATCTCTGTTTCATCAACTATGCTAAAGCCTTTAACTGTTGGATCATGACAAACTGTGGAAAACTCTTAGAGAGATGGGAATAGCAGACCATCTTACCTGTCTCCTGAGAAATCTATATGTGGGTCAAGAAGCAACAGTTAGAACCCTGTATGGAACAACTGACTGGTTCAAGATTGAGAAAGGAGTACAACAGGGCTGTCTGCTGTCACCCTGTTTAACCTATACGCTGAGCTGCTGCTGCTAAGTCACTTCAGTCGTGTCCGACTCTGTGCGACCCCATAGACGGCAGCCCACCAGGCGCCCCCGTCCCTGGGATTCTCCAGGCAAGAACACTGGAGTGGGTTGCCATTTCCTTCTCTAATGCATGAAAGTGAAAAGTGAAAGTGAAGTCGTTCAGTCGTATCCGACTATTCACAACCCCATGGACTGCAGCCTACCAGGCTCCTCCATTCATGGGATTTTCCAGGCAAGAGTACTGGAGTGGGGTGCCATTGCCTTCTCCAATATGCTGAGCACATCATGAGAAATGCTGGGCTGGATGAGTTACAAGTTGGAATTAAGATAGGCTGGAGAAACATCAAACTCCTCAGATATGCGGATGATACCACTCTAATAGATGAAAAGGAAGAGGAACTAAAGAACTTCTTGATGAGGGTGAAGGAGGAGAGTGAAAGAGTCAGCTTAAGATTATAAATATTAAAAAAAGACTAAGATCATGGCATTCAGCCCTATTACTACATGGCAAATAGAAGGGGAAAAGGTGGAAGTAGTGACAGATTTCCTCTTCTTGGGCTTCAAAATCACTGTGGATGGTGACTGCAGCCATGAAATCAGAAGACAGTTGCTTCTTGGCAGGGAAGTGATGACAAACCTAGATGGTGTGTTGAAAAGCAGAGACATTACTCTGCCGCCAAAGGTCCATAATAGAGGCTATGGTCTTCCCAGTGGTCATGAACAGTTTTGAGAGCTGGAAGGTAAAGAAAGCAAAACACCAAAGACTTGACACCTTTGTACTATGGAGGTGGAGAAGACTCCTGAAAGTCCCTTGGATAGCAAGAAAATCAAACCAGTCAATCTTAGAAAGATCAACCCTGAATATTCACTGGAAGGACTGATGCTAAAGCTGAAGCTCCAGTATTTTGGTCATCTGATGCAAACAAATGACTCACTGGAAAAATCCCTGATGCTGTGAAAGATTGAGGGCAGAAGGAGAAGAGGGCATCAGAAGATGAGATGGCTGGACAGCATCACCGATGTAATGAACATGAACTTGGAAAAACTAGAGATGGTGAGGGACAGTGAGGCCTGGCATGCTATAGTTCATGTAGTAGCAAAGTGTTGGACATGACTGGGTGACTGAACAGCAAGAAGTCTAGCAGACTACCTCCTAATAAAATTAAAATATCTACCAAAGACCAGCTGCTGCTGCTGCTAAGTCACTTCAGTCGTGTCCGACTCTGTGCGACCCCATAGACAGCAACCCACCAGGCTCCCCCGTCCCTGGGATTCTCCAGGCAAGAACACTGGAGTGGGTTGCCATTTCCTTCTCCAATGCATGAAAGCTTTGAAAGTGAAGTTGCTCAGTCGTATCCAACTCTTAGCGACCCCATGGACTGCAGCCTACCAGGCTCCTCCATCCATGGGATTTTCCAGGCAAGAGTACTGGAGTGGGGTGCCATTGCCTTCTCCAACCAAAGACCAGCAGCTAACAGTAAAATATGTGAAGCAAAGCTGATAAAACTAAAAGGAGATATATACAAATCCAGAATTTATAGATGAGTCTTCAATACCTGTATCTCAATAATTAATAGAACTGTTGAGAAAATTATCAAGAAAATAAGTACTCAACAATACCATCAAACAACAGGATCTAGTCCAAATATATAGAACACTCCACCTAATGACAGCTGAATATACTTTCTTTTCAAGTTCCCACCAAATATAACAAAAATAACCCATATCCTGGGAAAAAAAACACAAAAAAACCTCAACAAATTTAAGATAACAAATTATACAGAGTTTCTCTAACCACAATGAAACCAAACTAGAAATCAATAACAGAAAGATAAAAGAAACTTCTCCACATATTGGAAACTAAACAACACACTTCTAAATAATTCACAGGCAAAGAGGAAGTCTTAAGAGGAATTAAAAAAATACATTGACTGAACTGAAAATACAACACATCAAAATTGGTGGGATACAGCTAAAGCAATGCTGAGAAGAAAATATATAGTGTTAAAAGCATGCATTAGAAAAGAGGCAAAATCTCATCTAACCTATTAATAAGCTTCTACCTCAAGAATTAAAAAAAAAAAAAAGAAGATAAACGCAAAGCAAGCAGAAAAAAGAAAGGAATAAAGAGAAGCGTTGCCGGCTCTGTGAAAATATCAATAAAATTGAAAAACGTCTAGCAAGACAAGCAAAAGAAAAATTGGAAAACACAAATTACCAACATCAGGAATGAAAATGCAGATATTAGTACAGACTTTGCAGGCATCAAATGGAAATTAAGAGAATACTGCCAGCAACTCCACACAATACATTTAACGATTTAGACGAAACAGGAAACACAAATTACCACAACTCATCCACAGTGCAATAGATTATTTAGTAGTCCGATAACTTTCAAGGAAATTAAATTTGTAATTTTAAAAACTTTCCAAAAAGGAAATCTATATGCCCACATGATTTCAGTAGAGAATTTCACTAAATGTTTAAGGAATTAACAACAATTATACAAAATCTTTTCCAAAGAGAAGAGGACGGAACAACTCCCAATTCCTTTTGTGATATTATCACCCTGATAACAAAATCAGACAAAAACAGCACAAAACAAACAAAACCTAAAGACCAATATTACTCATGTAAATACAGACATATTTTAAACAAAATATTAGCAAGTAGAATTCAACAATGTACTTAAATTATACACCATGACCACTAAGTTTTATTCCAGGGATGCACGGCTGATTGAATATTTGAAATCAATTAGTATGATCCAGCATCTCACAGGTTAAAGATGAAAAATCATATAATCATATACTTTGATGCAGAAAAGGCATTTGACAAAATCCAATACCCATTCATGATTTTTTTAAAGTTAGATAAATTGAAATAGAGCAGAGTTACTCCAAATTAATGAAAAGAATATTAAAAAAAAAAAACACAAAGCTGTATAGTTATCATTGATGGTGAAAGACTGAATGCCTTCCTTCTGCAATGGGAAATAAGACAAGAATGTCTGTTCTCACCATTCTTACTCCACATAGTGCTGGGAGCTCTGACCACAAGAATGCAAGACAAGGAAGTAAAAGGCATACAGACTGGAAATGAAAATATAAAACTGCTCCTATTGGCAAATGACGACTGCTTATGTAAAAAATTCCAAGGAATCTAAAAAAGTGATCTAGAACTAGGTCACAGGATGCAAGTGCAAAACACATACATGTGCACACACAAATCAGTTACACTTCTGCATACTAACAATGAACATATGGAAACTGAAATGTAAAAACAATACCACTTCCAATCACTTAAGACATTGAATACTTTGATGTAAATTTAACAAAACACGTATAAGACTTGTATGCTGAAAACGATGCAATCAAGAAATAAACTACACAACTAAGAAATCAAAGAGCTAAATAAATGGAGAGACACACTGTGCTCATGAATTGGAAGATTCCAGTTGTGCGGATGCCAATTCTCAAAATGACAAACAGAGTCAATGCAATTCTTCTCAAAATGTCTTCAAAATATAAATGAAATAATTAGAATATTTTTATGGAGAGGCAAAGCAACTATAGAATATCTAAAAACAATTTTGAAAAACAAGAATGTGGGAGGATTTGTCTGATCTCAAGACTTAAATAGTTACAATAATTAAGCCCTTGTGGCATTGGCAGAAGTACAGTCACACAGATCAATGGGATAGATTAGAAGAAACAGAAATAGACTCATCCAAATATACCCAACTGATTTTTGGCAAAGGTGCAAGAACAACTCAACAGAGAAAGATAATCTTTTTGACAAATGGGGCTGGAGCAATTGGACATCATAGGCAAACAAAAAAGAAAACATTCTGGCCTATACCTCACATCTTATAAATTAACTCAAAATGGATCAGAGGTTTAAATGTAAAACTGTAAAACTTTTAGAAAAAAATAACCTGTAAGAGCTAGGACAAGGCTTAGTTTTGGCACCAAAATCACAATCCACAAAAAGAAAAACTGATAAATTCATCAAAATTAAAAACTTTTGCTCTTTGAAAGATACTGTTATGAGAATGAAAAGACAATCTACGGACTGGGAGAAAATATTTTCAAACCACAAATCCAACAAAAGGCTAATCATCTATTTAGATGGTTAAAGAGTAACTTTAGTTCTAAGAGTTTACTCTTGGAACTCAATATTAAACAAACTAAACAATCCAATTAGAAAATGGGCAAAGGACTTGAAGAGGATATACACAAGGCAAACAAGCATATGAAAGAAGCTTAATATCATTAACCTTCACAGAAATGCAAATTAAAATCATAATGAAATATCACTACATATCTGTCAGAAGGCCTAAAAACTATGACAATGACAAATGCTAGTGAAGACATAGGAAGCTGGATCATTATGTGCTGCTGGTTGGGATGTAAAAACGATACATTCACTCTGGGAAACAGCTTGACAGCTTTCTAAAAACTAAACATGCAACTCCAATACAACATAGCAGTGATACTCCTGGGTACTTATCTCAGAAAAAGGAAAACATATGTTTCCACAAAAGCCTGTAAATAAATGTTTATAGCAGCTTCATTCATTATAGCCCAAACTGGAAACAACTCAAATGTCTTCTGATGGGTGCATGGTTAACCAAACTGTGGTACAGCCGTACAATGGAATATATTCAGAAATAAAAGGAAGCATAACATTAATACACATGGTAACTTAGATGAATCTCCAGAGAGGTATGCTGAGTGAAAAAAATCTAATCTCAAAAGATCACGTATGGTATCATTCCATTTATATAACATTCAAAATGATAACACTACAGGATGGAGAACAGAGTAATAGCTGTCAGGTATTAAATATAGGGAGCGTGAGATAAAGAAGCTGTGGCTCTATTAGAATAACATGAGAAAGCCTTAAGGTGATACAAATGCTGTCTTAATTACCCATATCAGTATCCTAGTTGTGACATTTTATCATAGTTTGGCAAGGTGCTACCACTGAGAAAAACTGGGTAGAGAATATGAAAGATCTCTCTGTATTATCTCCTATAACTGCATGTGAATCTACATTCATGTTAAAGTAAAAAGTCTAATTTAAAACCACATAGGAAGAAAACACAGATGAATGTTTAAATGATTGCTGAGTACAACAGAAATTTTAAGCCTTAAAAAATGGATACAATTATAAATGAAAAGCTTGATAGATCTGGCTGTAAAATCCTTCAAGACTTTGGTTGGTCAAAAATTGATGGCAATGTTTTCCAAAGTAAATCTAAAAAAATACAACAAACTAATGAATGTAACAAAAGAGGAGGAGATAGAGGTTACCAGTTGGGGGCAATATAAGGGTAGGCAGTGGGAGATAGAAACTATTGGGTATTAAGACAGGCTACAAACATGTATTGTACAACACAAGGAATATAGCCAATATTTTGCAATAACTGTAAATGGAGTATAACCTTTGAAAATTGTATGAAAAAATTTTAAAAAGCTATCTCAATAAATCATTCAATGAAACAGTGGGTTGTCATAAAAATAAGGAATCTCTTTATGTACTGATAGAAAATGAACTCCAAAATCTAAGAAGAAAAATAAAAAAGTTTTGGAAAAGAGTACAGATTATCATTTGTATAGAAAGAATATAGAAATGTATAAATATGTAACATACAGAAAGAAGTCTAGGTGTTGGTAACAATAAGCAATTTCAGGAGGTGACAGGAGGATGCATCTGGAGAGGAGACACTCCACTGAACGCCCTTTAGTATTGTCAAGTCTTGAACCACAGGAACATACTACTCTCCAAAAAATAAATCAATTATTAAACAGAAAATATAAAGTTACATCTTTAAAACAAAGGTTTTAAAAGAATAAAATGTTAGCAACAAATCTAATAAAGGATATGTAATATTCATCATATATAAATATATATAAAATCTTTATAAATATCCTGTTAACCATTAAGATAAGTACAACAAAGAGCATAAAGCTGATTTTCAGAAGTTGAAATTCAAATTACTAACAAACATGCAAAACAATATTTATCCTGATTAGTAATCAAAGATATGTGAATGGAAGAGAGGCCATTTTGGCTATCCAGTTAGCAACAGATTGGTAAAATACATTAAAAATCCCAACATATGGAGGCTGAACAACATGCTGCTGAATAACTAACAAATCACAGAAGAAATCAAAAGATAAATCAAAATATGCATAGAAATGAATGAAAATTAAAACACAACAACCCAAAACCTATGGGACACTGTAAAAGCAGTACTAATGGGAAGCTTCATAGCAATACAGGCTTACCTCAAGAAACAAGAAAAAAGTCAAATAAATAACCTAACTCTACACCTAAAGCAACTTGAAAAGGAAGAAATTATGAACCCTAGGGCTAGTAGAAGGAAAGAAATCTTAAAAATTAGGGCAGAAATAAATGCAAAAGAAACAAAAGAGATAATAGCAAAAATCAACAAAGCCAAAGCTGGTTCTTTGAGAAGATAAATAAAATTGACAAACCATTAGCCAGACTCATCAAGAAACAAAGGGAGAAGAATCAAATCAACAAAATTAGAAATGAAAATGGAGAGATCACAACAGACAACACAGACATACAAATGATCATAAGAGTCTCCTATCAGCAACTATATGCCAATAAAATGGACAACTTGGAAGAAATGGACAAATTCTTAGAAAAGTACAACTTTCCAAAACTGAACCAAGAAGAAATAGAAAATCTTAACAGACCCATCACAAGCATGGAAATCGAAACTGTAATCAGGAATCTTCCAACAAACAAAAGCCCAGGACCAGATGGCTTCACAGCTGAAGTCTACTAAAAATTTAGAGAAGAGCTAACACCTATCCTACTCAAACTCTTGCAGAAAATTGCAGAGGAAGGTAAACTTCCAAACTCATTCTATGAGGCCACCATCACCCTAATACCAAAACCTGACAGAGATGCCACAAGAAAAGAAAACTACACGCCAATATCACTGATGAACATAGATACAAAAATCCTTAACAAAATTCTAGCAAACAGAATCCAACAACACATTAAAAAGATCATACATCATGACCAAGTGGGCTTTATTCCAGGGATGCAAGGATTCTTCAATATCCACAAATCAATCAACATAATACACCACATTAACAAATTGAAAGATAAAAACCATATGATTATCTCAATAGATGCAGAGAAAGCCTTTGACAAAATTCAACATCCATTTATGATAAAAAACCCTCCAGAAAGCAGGAATAGAAGGAACATACCTCAACATAATTAAAACTATATATGACAAACCCACAGCAAACATTATCCTCAATGGTGAAAATTTGAAAGCATTTCCCCTGAAGTCAGAAACAAGACAAGGGTGTCCACTCTCACCACTACTATTCAACACAGTTTTGGAAGTTTTGGCCACAGCAATCAGAGCAGAAAAAGAAATAAAAAGAATCCAAATTGGAAAAGAAGAAGTAAAACTCTCACTGTTTGCAGATGACATGATCCTCTACATAGAAAACCCTAAAGACTCCACCAGAAAATTACTAGAGCTAATCAATGAATATAGTAAATTTACAGGATATAAAGTTAACACACAGAAATCCCTTGCATTCCTATACATGAACAATGAGAAAACAGAAATAGAAATTAAGGAAACAATTTCATTCACCACTGCAATGAAAAGAATAAAATACTTAGGAATATATCTACCTAAAGAAACAAAAGACGTATATATAGAAAAGTATAAAACACTGGTGAAACAAATCAAAGAGGACACAAATAGATGGAGGAATATACTGTGTTCATGCATTGGAAGAATCAACATAGTGAAAATGAGTATACTACCCAAAGTAATCTATAGATTCAATGCAATTCCTATCAAGCTACCAATGATATTTTTCACAGAGCTAGAATAATTTCACAATTTGTATGGAAATACAAAAAACCTTGAATAGCCAAAGCAATCTTGAGAAAGAAGAATGGAACTGGAGGAATCAACCTGCCTGACTTCAGTCTCTACTACAAAGCCATAGTCATCAAGACAGTATGGTACTGGCACAAAGACACAAATATAGATCAATGGAACAAAATAGAAAGCCCAGAGATAAATCCATGCATCTATGGACACCTTATCTTTGAATAGCAGCCCACTCCAGTATTCTTGCCTGGAAAATTCCATGGATGGACGAGCCTGGTGGGCTACAGTCCATGGGATCGCAAAGAGTCAGACACGACTGAGCGGCTTCACTTATCTTTGACAAAGGAGGCAAGAATATACAATGGAGAAAAGACAATCTCTTTAACAAGTGGTGCTGAGAAAACTGGTCAACCACTTGTAAAAGAATGGAACTAGAACACTAACACCATACACAGAAATAAACTCAAAATGGATTAAAGATCTAAAAATGTAAGACCAGAAACTAAGGTGATGGCACCCCACTCCAGTACTCTTGCCTGGAAAATCCCATGGATGGAGGAGCCTGGTGGGCTGCATTCCATGGGGTCGCAAAGAGTCAGACATGACTGAGCGACTTCACTTTCGCTTTTCACTTTCATGCATTGGAGAAGGAAATGGCAACCCACTCCAGTGTTCTTGCCTGGAGAATCCCAGGGACGGGGGAGCCTGGTGGGCTGCCATCTATGGGGTCGCACACAGTCGGACACTGAAGTGACTTAGTAGCAAGACAAGAAACTATTAAACTCCTAGAGGAAAACATAGGCAAAACACTCTCCAACATAAATCACAGCAGGATCCTCTATGACCCACCTCCCAGAATATTGGAAATAAAAGCAAAAATAAACAAATAGGACTTAATTAAAATTAAAGGCTTCTGCACAACAAAGGAAACTATAAGCAAGGTGGAAAGACAGCCTTCAGAATGGGAGAAAATAATAACAAATGAAGCAACTGACAAGGAATTAATCTCAAAAATATACGAGCAACTCCGGCAGCTCAATTCCAGAAAAATAAACCACCCAATCAAAAAGTGGGCCAAAGAACTAAATAGACATTTATCCAAAGAAGACATACAGATGGCTAATAAACACATGAAAAGATGCTAAACATCACTCATTATCAGAGAAATGCAAATCAAAACCACTATGAGGTACCATTTCACGCCAGTCAGAATGGCTGCGATCCAAAAGTCTACAAGCAATAAATGCTGGAGAGGGTGTGGAGAAAAGGGAACCCTCTTACACTGTTGGTGGGAATGCAAACTAGTACAGCCACTATGGCGAACAGTGTGGAGATTCCTTTAAAAACTGGAAATAGAACTGCCATATGACCCAGCAATCCTACTGCTGGGCATACTCACCGAGGAAACCAGAATTGAAAGAGACACGTGTACCCCACTGTTCATCGCAGCACTGTTTATAATAGCCAGGACATGGAAGCAATCTAGATGTCCATCAGCAGATGAATGGATAAGAAAGCTGTGGTACATATACACAATGAGGTATTACTCAGCCATTAAAAAGAATACATTTGAATCAGTTCTAGTGAGGTGGATGAAACTGGAGCCTATTATACAGAGTGAAGTAAGCCAGAAAGAAAAACACCAATACAGTATACTAACGCATATATATGGAATTTAGAAAGAAGGTAATGATAACTCTGTATGCGAGACAGCAAAAGGGACACAGATGTATTGAATAGTCTTTTGGACTCTGTGGGAGAGGGCGAGGGTGGGATGATATGGGAGAATGGCATTGAAACATGTAAAATATCATATGTGAAATGAATCGCCAGTCCAGGTTTGATGCATGATACAGGGTGCTTGGGGCTGGTGCACTGGGATGACCCAGAAGGATGGGATGGGGAGGGAGGTGGGAGCGGGGTTCAAGATGGGGAACACATGTACACTCATGGTAGATTCAAGTAGTGTATGGCAAAACCAATAAAATATTGTAAAGTAAAATAAATAAATTAACTTTAAAAATAAAATATCATTGTTCTAAGAAAAAAATAATATTCGATGATGGCAAGAATGAATAAACAGAGCTCTCCACTGCTGTAACAACCTGGGCTAGGACCTTGTAGGAAGACATTTGAAACCACTGAAATGACCAGAGAGAGAAATGTTGAAAGCAAGATGGCATATCCTTATCTTGGAATATGAGATAGCCATTTATGATGACTTTGAAAAATGGCATTGGCATACATTGTTCATGATAAAATATCAGCATGTAAAATACCCACATTTTGCCAATTAAAATTTTATAGTTCTCTAGTTTTGAATTTCTTGATTACAGAAAAGCAATGTACTTTGAAAAATAATGAAAACCTGGTCTGTTTCACTGGCTTTTGCTGGGGCTCCAAAGATGCTGGATTGAAATTCAAGAGGCTTCACTTACCCTTTGGTTTTTCTCTCGGCTCCTGAAAATTTCCTCATTAAAGTTAGTTATTTTCTTCCCCTGTTCCCTCTATCAGTGGCAGCTGACATTCACATTCAATTAGCTTCAGAGAATCCCCTAACACAGCTCAGATTCTGGGATATGGAATCCTCTCCTTGCCCATTGAGTCTGTCAATCAATCCATCAGAGGAGAGGAACCCAGGGGGATGGATCTTGAAATTCAAAGGAAGAGCCAAGAACAATTTAACATCCAGGCTCTGCTTCCATTTTGGCTCCTATGTCCACTTCAATGGAAAGTGGCAAGTGGTTCTGATTACCTTCTTGTCATTCTGCCTGCCAGAGGCCCTGTCTGCCAACCTTGCTAGGAGCTTGGCACTCTCCTTGTATAAATGTTCTGCTTGGAAATGCCTGGCCCTCTCTCCTTCCCTCTCTCTCTCACTCCCTCTCTCTATACATCACCCTGAAACCTTCTTGATTGCTTTTTTTATTTGGGAATCCAAGGTATTACTCAACAAAATGAGAAACCAGTAGTGATCACAGAAGCTTCCATGGTCAGCCACTGCTGACTAGAGTTGGGGACAGAGGAAACAGGAGAGGACGGAGGCTTTTGCTGCTGCTGCTAAGTCTCTTCAGTCGTGTCCGACTCTGTGCGACCCCATACGGCAGCCCACCAGGCTTTCCCGTCCCTGTGGTTCTCCAGGCGAGAACACCGGAGTGGGTTGCCATTTCCTTCTCCAATGCATGAAAGTGAAATGTGAAAGTGAAGTCGCTCAGTTGTGTCTGACTCTTCATGACCCCATGGACTGCAGCCTACCAGGCTCCTCCATCCACGGGATTTTCCAGGCAAGAGTACTGGAGTGGTTTGCCATTGCCTTCTCTGGGAGGCTTTTGAAGCTCCTCCAAATCTGGGGAAATAACTTCATTTTCCAAATTTCCCCAAATAATCTGTCTGTGCACCTCAACTAGAGCATACTTCTTATCAGAACCTTTAGACCAACCTCTGAGCATCTCTGAAGAGGAAATGTAAGAGGTGGAGCTATAGCCTTATGTGTGGGCAGGAGAGGACCAATGACTGGGGCTAACAGCCATCTCTTGGACTGGTGGAGAAAGGGCCACCATTTCACTTCCACAGTGGGTGCCAGTTTGGGGCTGAGCAACAGTCTCTTCTGGTGAAAGAACCCACATCTTCCATTTATGGAAACCCCTTGACCGGAGTCCATCTCCACTGGGCATGTCACACAGTCCTGGTCAATGATGAGATCTCATTTCTTTAACCCAAATGATTCAGGGCTGGATAGATGACCCAAGAAATACAAACAATCATTTCTATGGTTTCATCCCCAAGACTATGGGGAAAAGACCATTTAGGCAGGATGGCTAGCTGGCAGAGTCCAAGCTTGCTGCTAGTGGTGGCCATCCTTGATACCACTTAAGCAAACAGCCTGAGAGAACTGTGTCTGGTAGAAAGCAGCCTCCTATAGACACCAGGGATCTTTGGATCAACCATACATGAACTTCTATTTCAAATCTGGCTCAGAATGAGCCTCTCTCTCTTTTCCAACCCAAAGAGCTGTGACTAATAAGAGTTCTCAGGAGAAAAAAACAACAAACCTATGAGGCCACTGTGGTGTCCCAGTTTGATCTGGAGAGTCAGGCTGGGAATCAGAGGGAAGAGCAAATCCAGAAGCTGGTGTTGATTCTCCTTCATACATCCAGCCCCCCCTGGGGACCTGTCTTAGAGTCCCACAGAGAAGGGACTTCTCATCACCAGGGGGTACAAAGAAATAACTGCTGAAGTAGGTGGCTGGCATGGCTTGGAGACAACTGGAGGAAACAGCAGAAAGGTCCACCCATATGAGTCCATCTGGGTTGAAAGATCTGAGGTCACCAGAGTAGCTCATACTGGGCACTGTGGAAGGCAGGGGAGGAGAGGAAGGTACACAAGGGTAGCCAGGAAAGCTGAAGGTCAGAAACACACATGAGCTCCTCCTAAGGATCTACAGACTGAAGTCTGGCTGGGGAGAAGCTGGGGGAGGATTTAGTGTTTATGATTCTAACATACTTTCCCACCACCCCTCAACTTGTCCAGCCCTGAGCCATAGGAACTTCCCAGCCCTCAAGACTTGGCTCCAATCCTTCATCCTCCCTAGGAGTTTTCAGGCTGTTCCAGGACTCATAGATCTTCCCATGTGGGCTCTGCTGGCATTTAGCATCTGTGCCATGATTTAGCACTTAATTATACTGACTTGCATCAAATGCTCTGCTCTTTATAAGGTTTCATCTTTTCAAAAAGAGACGGAAAGTTGGTTGAAAACCAAGCCTCTGTTGCCATTGCTTAGGTGCTGCCTACACTCCAACCCCAGCCATGCTCTTAGTAGACGCCCCACAACCCCTAGTATCCATGGATTGAGAGCCCATTCCTCAGGTCCTAGCCTGCATTTATAGTCATTTACATCCAAGGACAAGGGTAATGAAACTTCAATTAAAGATGCCCAACTGGCTGACTTTAATTACCCATTCAGTCTATCTGCTTCTCTTTCTTACAGTTTTTCTTCCCAAAGATCTTTATTCTAGGAATGTAAGATGGATTTTTTTTTTTAAACTCCTGATTTTCTCCTCTCACAAACTGCAGAAAGCTCTTGGGTAATAGAGTTTTTTTAAAAAAATCTTTTTAACCTGACCACAACCAGAATGTACAAGTTTTCATGACAGAGTGATGGTAAACCATCCTGAATTTAAATATCACGATGTGACTCGAATAACAGGTACTCCAAAGGGACCTCTTCTGCTCAGTCATAGGGTAGATTCCAATTGTCTGTGCAAGATGTCAATTCAGAAGTTAGCTCAGGTTTGGACACTAGGAAGACAGCCTTTGTTTAATCATTTCTTACTGAGAAAATAAAGGGGGATGTAGGCAATAGAATGGGGCGGGTGGGATAGTGGGAATTTAAAGTACCTACTTAAGACTATGTGGGCAAAATTCATTCAGCAAACATCTTGGAGCTGTCACTCACAAAGCACACAGTATCAACTGAGTAAAAGGTCTGCTAAGAGATAGGCTCGGAGAAGGCAATGGCACCCCACTCCAGTACTCTTGCCTGGAAAATCCCATGGACGGAAGAGCCTGGAAGGCTGCAGTCCATTGGGTCGCTGAGGATCGGATATGACTGAGCGACTTAGCTTTCACTTTTCACTTTCATGCATTGGAGAAGGAAATGGCAACCCACTCCAGTGTTCTTGCCTGGAGAATCCCAGGGAAGGGGGAGCCTGGTGGGCTGCCGTCTATGGGGTCGCACAGAGTCGGACACGACTGAAGCGACTTAGCAGCAGCAGCAAGAGATAGGCTGGGACCTGGGACCCTTTGCTACAATGCCTGCCCCTGGACAAATGTCTAACTGAGCAAAAAAAAAAGAAAATACAAAGAAAATATAAGGGACTAAAAATAACTATGTAAGCATGCATGTCCAGTTGGGGCAAGTTATAGACAACAAGAGACAAAAAGACCAAAAAATCCCAACTGCCACTTCTGAGGAGCCAGGAGAAAAAGCAAGATGTTGAGATCAAAAGCTGGGTACTTTGCATGTCCCCTGAACACAATACCACCAAAGGGGTGGGAAGACCACCTAAGCCACCCCTCTGGCCCAACCCTTCTACCCACCCTTATCCTCACCCCATATAAGGAACCCTTGGGGAGCAAGCAAACAAGTGAACATGTTACTTGTTTTTGCTCTCCCTTCTACAGCAGGAGCCCTGAATAGACTACTGCCTGAAATAGACATAAGCAAGATTCTGGCTTTAAACACAAGGCTTCACTGCGCCCTTGGGGAGGGCGATTTCAGAATTATGGAAAGGCGAAGCCATACCACTATGGAGGGAGAGGAGGAGGCGTGTGGAAGAGGAAACATGAGTCTGGATGATTCTTCGCATGGAGGAGCGAAGATGCCCAGTTAGAGCAGCACAGGAACACTAGTGGAGGAAGGATGTCTTTTCTTTCTTTTCTCCTGAAGATAGAAGAAACCTGAACATTAGTGAGCAAAGAATTAGTGAGAAATAACCTCAAAGTTGTGAGAAGAAAGGATAGTTGATAAAGTGATACTACAAAATCCCCACAAAGGCAGGATGAAAAAATATTAGAACTAAAATGAAAAAAAGATACAAACGTATTTATGAAACAGAAATAGACCCAACAGTCATAGAAAACAAGCCTATGGTTACCAAAGCTGATGGGTGGGGTGCTGGAGGAATAAATTGGGAGTTTGCGACTAGCACTGCACACTATATGTAAAACAGATAACCAACAGGGACCTACTATATGGCACAAGGAACTATATTCAATATTTCATAATAACCTATAAAGGGAAAGAATCTTAGTAAGAATATAGAAATATATATGTATAACTGAATCACTGTACTGTACACTTGAAGCTAACACAGCATTGTAAATCAGCTCTCCTTCAACTTAAGTAATTAATTTAAAAAATTATGAAAAAACGTAAGTATGGACCAGAAGTAGAGACATTAGAGGGAAGGTGGAATGAAATAAAGAGCCTCCCTTTGGGTAAGACAGCAGTCATGAAGCCTGGAGCTGTTCCAGGCTGCGCGGCAGGCAATCAGGTGTTCATTCGGTTTAAGAACCAGGAATTACCCCATCCCGCCCGTCTGGGTCATCTCAGGGCACCAGGCTGAGTTTCCTGTGCGGTGCAGCCACAGCTTCCAGCTGGCTGTTTTCACATCGTAGTGTGTATATTTCAATGCTAAGGGAGGGGATATATGTATACACATGGCTAATTCACGATGTTGTACAGTAGAAACTAACACAATATTGTAAAGCAATTATATTCCAACTTAAAAAATGCAGACACACACACACACAAAGAATGATGAAAACAGGGAGTTTCCTGGTGGTTCTGTGGCTAGGACTCGGTGCTCCCAATGCAGGGGGCCTGGGTTCTACCCCGGTCCAGGAACTAGATCCCACATGCTGCAACAAAGATCCTGCATGCTACACAGCCAAATAAATAAATATTTTTTAAAAGGAAATGATGAAAACAAACAAGCAGACAGCACTGTTGGGGAAGGGGAGGTTGTGAAGAACAGCAGAGATGAAGCCTAAATATAGAGGATTAGGTCCCAGGGATGCCAGTGGGCAGTGGGGATGGGGCAACATTTTTAGAGTTTGAGAAGCAAGTGAGGTGCTCATGGATGTGCCAGAATCAGGCTTCTGGGAGAAGACAGAACCCCAGCAGGAACAGAAGACAGAAGGGACATAGATGGAATAGGGCTGTCAGAGCCTGGATGATGCTGGAGAAGAGAATGTTCAAGAGCCTCACTGAGTCAAGGAGAAGCCAAGAGAAGGGAGTAGGGCATGTAGATGAAACTCCTTCCTTCCAGGAGAAGGAAGAAAATGCTGAGGGGAGGGAGGTGCATGGAGACAGGGCAGGCAGGCTCCCAGGGAGTCTCAGTGAAGCCCCTTAGAACCAACTGGAGACAACAGTCTGATGCCCACATGCCCAGTCCTGCTCTGAAGCCCAAGGCTCCATCTGGGTATGGAGAACTAGTCCCAGAGGAGGACTGGCTCCAGGGTGCTCAGCACTCTGAACTGAGGCCACACTGGATTTTGGGGCTCAGCTCCCAAAGCCAGAGGACCCTGTCCCTGACAGGCCACCCCCAAGGCCCTCTCCCACCAGAGTTACATCCCCAGTGGGGTGCAGCCTCTGGGAAAGTGTGACACCATGGCTTGGCCATGGCCTTGGCATAACCAGCAGCAAGTAGGCAGCAGTGCACCCGTCAAGTCAGCAGCTGGCTGAGCTGGAACCTGGGCTCAGTTACACCGGCCCTGGTGCCGGTGCTGACTTAGCAAATCACCCAAATTATTTTGATAGATTCCAGGAGGAGAAAACTACAGGAAAAACCCCAGTGTTTCTCCACTACAGAAACCAACTGTCTCTCTTCTCACTCTTTTTAATTACTTCACCTCTTGCTCACTGCATCATAAACAGAGAGAATCTATCAAGAAATAGTCAAAACTGTCACTTACAAAGATCAAAAACTTACAATATGCAAGATGCTGTGCTAAATCCATTAAAAGAATCACAGCAACAACTTTTCCAGGTGGATGCTAATCCCATTGCACAGACAGTAAAACCAAGGCACACAGTGTGACTGACGCCAAGCACACAGTCAGTAATGAGGACTCAAGCCTGAATTAGCCTGACTCCAGCCAGACTTCCATGGTCAGCATCCACCATACTAAGTACTCAACAATACACATGCCTTCTCCAGGAAGCCTGTCCAGCAAGGTCATTTTGAGGTTCCTCATAGCTGGGTGGGCGGCTTCTTCAGAGCTGGCAGTGCTTCACACTCACAGAGGTGCTGTGAGTGTCGGGCAAGGCATCGTCTCAAAGGCCTCTCTGGACACCTGGGGTCTGGGATCATGGTCTGTTTCTGGCCTAGGCCTGCTAGAAGGCTGGGTGGAACATGCAGCTTTGCAAAGCAAGAAGCCTAGGCAACAGGACCTTCTCAATTGACAGATTTAGCAGCTCCATGACATTGTTAAGACCTTGTGGTTAAGTGGTACAGACTCCACCTGCCAATGCAGGAGACACAGGTTCGATTCCTGGTCCAGAAGATCCCACATGCTGAGGCTCAACTAAGCCTACACACCACAACTGCTCAAGCCCGTGTGCCCTAGAGCCCAAGCTCCGCAACATGAGAAGCCACTGCAGCGAGAAGCTCACATGCTGCAACTAGGGAGTAGCCCCCACCCCCACTTTCACTGCAACTAGAGAAAAGCTCAGGCAGCAACAAAGACTCAGCACAGCCAAATAAATAAAAAAATTTTAAAGACCTAGATTCCTTGTAACATTGTACTTTGTAATTATCACAGAAATATTTTGGCCACCTGACTCGAACAGACAACTCATTGGAAAAGACCCTGATGTTGGGAAAGACTGAAGGCAGGAGGAGAAGAGGATGACAGAGTATGAGACGGTTGGATGGCACCACCGACTCAATGGACTTGAGTTTGAGCAAACTCCGGGAGACGGTGAAGGACAGGGAAGCCTGGCGTGCTGCAGTCCATGGGGTCACAAAGACTTGGACATGACTTAGCAATGGAAAAATAACAACATGCTCAGGGCATGGATACTCAGTTAGACAGTTGTATGGCTCCAGGCATCTATATCCTCAC
Organism: Bos mutus; assembly: GCF_027580195.1. Lineage (NCBI taxonomy): Eukaryota > Metazoa > Chordata > Mammalia > Artiodactyla > Bovidae > Bos > Bos mutus. Next base: position 70,796,026 of record NC_091618.1, on the reverse strand, counting down.
CCAGCAACTCCAAACACTAGGAAGGAGAAAGGAGAACTGCACTTCTTAAAGGAAGAGGAGACCTTTTTCTCAATCTCTCCCACCCCCATCCCTGAGTTCTCATATGTTTCATTGGCCAAAATGGATGGTTTACCTGAATGTAAATAAACCACTAGCAAGAACTGAAATACTATGATTATATTAGATCTCCAGAGGATCCTTAGAACTACAAACCTCAATCTTGGATGTACATTTTAATCATATGGGAGTTTTTAAGACCCACTCCAGACCAATTAAATCAGAATGTCTGGGAGTGTAACCCAAGTGTCAGCATTGTTTGAAGAATTCCTCGGGAGACTTTAATGAGCAGCCAGGGTAGATAATCACTGTTTGAACTAATCACACATTACCACCTGCTGCTGGGCCAGAGGCCTGAGGAAGTTCTGGGTTCTGCCAGCAGCAAAGAAGATAGAGATGGATGCTGCATGGGTTGCAGTCAGTCCCGGCAAGACTCAGAAGATATAAAACACAGAACAGGAAGATGTTCACAGAAAGGAAAGGGGATTTGAGGGAATGCTGACGGAGGAAAAAAAAACATACAACATGTTCAGGGAGTATTTGCCTGGGAGGGTAGCAGAGTATGTGGGGACCCAGCATTTATCCTAAGCTCCTCACATGGTAATCCTGTGTATCATCCACTCCTCAGGCCCAGCCTCAGCATAGTACTGAGTTTTTTCTCCTTCATCCATGGTACGCTAACAACACTGCACTGGGATGACCCAGAGGGATGGTATGGGGAGGGAGGAGGGAGGAGGGTTCAGGATGGGGAACACATGTATACCTGTGGCGGATTCATTTTGATATTTGGCAAAACTAATACAATTATGTAAAGTTTAAAAATAAAATTAAATTAAAAAAAAAAAGATGATGAGCTATGGGGGACGGTAGTGAGAACTTTTGGACACAACTTTCTCTTAATGACAAATAAAAGATCACTGAAAGAAACACTCTGGGTTTGGAGATTTTTCTATGGTCTAACTTTACCTCTGGTCTCCTAGGAAACTCATCCAACTGAATGCACTCATAAAGGCTCTAAATGGGACAAATGCCTCTGTTGATTCACAAGGAGAGTCCTTAAGGAGACTGTGACTTGGGAGATGTTTCTCTATGCTGCTTCTGCTGCTGCTAAGTCGCTTCAGTCATGTCCGACTCTGTGCGACCCCATAGACAGTAGCCCACCAGGCTCCCCCGTCCCTGGGATTCTCCAGGCAAGAACACTGGAGTGGGTTGCCATTTCCTTCTCCAATCCATGAAAGTGAAAAGTGAAAGTGAAGCCGCTCAGTCAAGTCCGACTCTTCGCGACCCCATGGACTGCAGCCCACCAGGCTCCTCCATCCATGGGATTTTCCAGGCAAGAGTACTGGAGTGGGGTGCCATCGCCTTCTCCGATGTTTCTCTATGGTTATCCTTTAACCTTTCCTCTCTCAATATGTCTTATTGACAAATATCAGTGGTAGCAACCCTGTCTGAACACTGGAATCTGGGAAGATTCTAAAATATCCCATTGCCCCCACCAGTACGCAGACCATGAAATCAGAATCTCTAAGGAAACCAAACATGGAACAATGGACTGGTTCCAAATTGGGAAAGGAGTACGTCAAGGCTGTATATTGTCAACCTGCTTATTTAACTTATATGCAGGGTACATCATGTGAAATGAAGGCTAGATGAAGGACAAGCTGGGATCAAGATTACCAGGAGAAATATCAATAACCTCAGATATGCAGATGACACCCCCCATATGGCAGAAAGTGTAGAGAAACTAAAGAGCCTCTTGATGAAAGTGAAAGAGAGTGAAAAAGCTGGTTCAAAACTAATATTCAAAAAACTAAGATCATGGCATCTGGTCCCATCACTTCATGGCAAATAGATGGGGAAACAATGGAAACAGTGAGAGACTTTATTTTCTTGGGCTTCAAAATCACTGCAGATGGTGACTAGAGCCATGAAATTAAAAGGCTTTTGCCCCTTGGAAGAAAAGCTATGACCAACCTGCTGCTGCTGCTGCTAAGCTGACCAACCTAGACAGCATATTAAAAAGCAGAGATATTACTTTGCTGACAAAGGTCTGTTTGGTCAAAGCTATAGTTTTTCCAGTAGTCATGTGTGGATGTGAGAGTTGGACTACAAAGAAAGCTGAGTGCTGAAGAACTGATATGTTTGAATTGTGGTGTTGGAGAAGACTCTTGAGAGTCCCTTGGACTGCAAGGAGATCCAACCAGTCCATTCTAAAAGAAATCAGTCCTGAATATTCATTGGAAGTACTGATGCTGAAGCTGAAGCTCCAAAACTTCGGCCACCTGATGCGAAGAACTGACTCATTTGAAAAGACCCTAATGCTGGGAAAGATTGAAGGCAGGAGGAGAAGGGGACAATAGAGGGTGAGATAGTTGGATGGCATCACTGATTTGATGGACATAAGTTTGAGCAAGCTCCAGGAGTTGGTGATGGGCAGGGAAGCCTGGCATGCCGCAGTCCATGTGGTCGCTGAGAGTCAGATATCACTGAGTGAGTGAACTGAAGTAAAGTAACAATCATAGGCATCAATAGTTTTTAAAGCTCCCCAAACAATTCCAATGTGTAGCCAAAGTTGAGAACCCCTATCCTATGTTCAAGTTCCAAGAAAACTTGATCTGAGTATTTTCATTAAAAAAAAAAGTTTCATATGAGAATCCCCATCAGTGAATCATGTAGTTGTTGGAGAATTTACCTCCTGAAGCATTACATTTGTAAGACTGGATGGGGAGTGGTACCACCTGGACCTTTTTTGGACAATGCAAGATGCCTTTTTTCAAAATGATGTTGATAGCTACCAACTTGACATAAGCTACAGAGAGGAGATGAGGTGCAGGAGGGCATCTGTAGCCAACCTACCCATGACAGACACTAATTCAGCTTTGACATCTGTTAATAGGGTAGCATAAAGAAGAAAAAAATTTGAACACAGACTGCAAGAAGGGAGGGAAATGCCATTATCAATGACCCAGAAATTTACAATAATTGAGCCCATTAGTTGTATCCATTTATTATTTGTAATGCCACTTTGCATGTTTCCAGGTAAGGGATGGCCACCTTTAGGGCCAGTTGAGGGTCACTTAGGCAGTTGGGGAACTTGGGGACGTTCATTTGGTGGCAAAGGTGGCTGGGCCCTCATTGTCTACAAGTTTAATTTATAAACTTTTTAAATTTGCTCCTTTCTCTCCAGCACAGATTAATCACTTTCATCCTAGGGCGGAGGCGGCAGGGGAGGGGCGGGGGGCACGGGAGATTCCTGCTCCAGTCACTTTGGGTCAGCTGGGAGGATAAAAAGCTTCATGACAGGTCGAGTTTCCCATCTTCTCATAGCAATGGGTTTTTCTGTCAAAGTAAAAAGTGTTTTAGGGACTGCAGGAGGATGAACTGCAGTCAGGGATCTGACACTTGATGTCAGAATTGCCAGGGAGCTTTTATAAATCCTGATGTGGACACCAGGCTGCATCCCATACCAATTACAGCAGAATCTCTGGAGGTGGAAGCCAGGCCCAGGGTACTTGTTGAAGCCCCCCAGGTGATTTCAATGTACAGCCACGTTTGAGAACCAGTAAGCCAGGGGCGGCTTCTCTGGTGTCTCAGAGTTAAATAATAGTACACACGCAATGCAGGAGATGTGGATTCAGTCCCTAGGTTGGGAAGATCCCCTGGAGAAGGAACTGGCTTCAGTATTCTTGCCTGGGAAATCTCATAGACAGAGGAGCCTGGCGGGCTACAGCCAATGGAGTCGCAGAGAGACAGGACTTAGCAACTAAATAATCCAATCCAATCAAGCCAGGGGTGTGATCCTCAACCCCCTAGGCTACGTTTAGAAGCCCCTGGGAGCTTTTGAATTTACCAATGTCAAAGTCCCCCACTCAGAGACACTCATCTACCTGGCCTGGGGTAAGGACTGAGTGTCAGGATTTTTAAAAGTCCCACAGATAGGATTCTACCAAGCAGAAGAGTTGAGAAGAACAGCTGGAGGGTGGCGGTTGATCACAGATAGACGGTGGTCACCATCACTGTATCCTGGCACAGGTCAGAGTCGGAAGAGGGTCCAGGCTCTGACTTTTCTCTGATGAGCCTGGGACCCTGCTTGCTTTCTGAGCACTCCTGGTGATTCTCACACCCTTGTTCACAAGCAGGGGGATGCAGGGTCTGGCCAGATCTTTTTTTATGAGACATGTGTATCTGAGCAGTTTTGCAGGCCTGAACTTTTATAAGCTGAATGCTAATTTTCAGTGCTAAGAGAAGCATCCATTTGCAAGAATACCATAGCACAGGGGTCCTCACTGCACCCAGTCCATGGACTGCTACTGGTGGGTGGCTTGTTAGGAGCCAGGCCACTCAAGAGGAAGTGAGTGCCCAGGCCAGCAACTGGAGCTTCATCTGTATTTTCAGCCCCTCCCCATCACTCACATTACTGCTCAGCCTCCTGTCAGAGTGTGCATTATGGTGAATTGTATAATTATTTCACTGTACATCACAATGTAATAATAATAGAGATAAAGTGCACAATAAATGTAATACGTTTGAATTATCCCCAAACCATCCCTCCTCCTCTGTGCCCGGTCAGTGGAAAAATTGTCTTCTGTGAAACCGGTTTCTGGTGCCAAAAAGGTTGGGAACTGCTGCCGTGGCAGATAGATCTTTAGTGAAATGAAGAATCCACTTATAGTCACCCAGTCTCAACATTTGGCCTGTTTTCAAACTCCATGTTCTGAGCTAGCAAAGCTTCTTTGTGTCTGTGTTTACAATCCTATGGGCTAAACTCACCTTTTAAAAATGAGCTTCATCTTAACCTCATCTCTGGATTCAGAGAGATCATGGGCACTTCGTGTGGCAGGATTCATTCAACAATGGCAGGGTCAGAGGACGGGACCACATTCCGGGGCCCACACACGCTCTGCCAGGACGTTGTGGAGTGACGCTGCTTCTTCAACAGGGAGACTTTTCACTTGTGTTATGTTCATGTTTCTGTGTAATGATGAGAAATGTCCAAACAACACAAACTGTGGATTTAAGTCTTTTGCCCGAACAATGCAATGAGCTTTCAATTCTGTTTTTCTGTTTTACTGCATAAGCTTGTTAGGAAGTTAGAGATGGATGAATGAATTCATTTTCCACACTGAGTGCCTACCATGTGCTGGGTATTGGTGCCATGTAAATGGGACATTGTCCCTGCCATCAAGGGGCTCCCTTGGTGGGGACAGAGAAAGGTGGTGGTATGGAGGAAGCCAGGTGTTAGGAGGCTCAGAAAGAACATTTTTCCTAGTCTGGGCAGGGGATCCCAGAAGGCTCTGTGTAAGTGATGACACCTCAATAGGGTTATCAAAGCACAGAGATAACAGTTGACTAGGTGAGGTAGGGGTGGGATAGAGTGGGAGACAGCTCACATTTTGGACAGAGGACCACATCTGTGTACATGCAGAGTGCCTCGGAGATGCCTGGGGAGGTGGATCAGAATGGCCTGGTAAAGGGCCTTTTATGGACCCACACAAGATGGGTCTGGAGACTTAGCCAGGGCCAATCATGGAAGGGGCTTCCCAGATGGCACTAGAGGTAAAGAATCTGCCTGCCAATGCAGGAGACATAAGAGACTCAGGTTCGGTCCCTGGGTCAGGATGATCCCCTGGAGGAGGGCATGGCAACCCACTCCAGCATTCTTGCCTGGAGAATCCCATGGACAGAGGAGACTGGTGGGCTACAGTCCATACAGCCATGAAGAGTTATACATGACTGAAGTGACTTAACATGCATGCACACAATCATGAAAGGTCTCCTTATAATATGCCCCCCAAACACTTGCAGAGCACACCAAAGAATTTTTCCAAAGGCAATGGAACATCATTGAAGGATTTGTGAACAGAGGACCAAACATAATCCAATATGAGTTTGAAAGAACATACTTTAGTGGCGGGGTGGAGGATAGATTCGAGGGAGGAGAGACGAAAGCCATGTCTCTTAACCTGGGTCCCACCGCCTGACCTTCTAATGTAATTGGTTTGGGGGGTGTCTGGGCATCAGAATTGTTCAAAGTTCTCCAAGGGATTTGGACATGCAATAGGGGTTGAAAGTCACAGGTGTGTGCAGAGTAGTCAGGCTGAGGCCAAGGCAGTGATCTGGGTAGTGGAAGGAAGGTATTTCATATACTAAGGTAGCAGCTGAAGAGGGCAGAGGACAAGACTACCGCTGATGACACGGGAGGCAAGGAGACGAGACAGGCGTGACTCTCGTCTAGGGTTGAGAAAAGGTGAGTGGAGAGGTATGATTTACCTAGACTGAAACTCTGCAGGAAAAGCAGTTTTTGGAGAGAAGGGAAAGAATCCACTTTTTCAAATATATCGGGTCTATGGGTACAGATTTGGATAACTGTTTAATAACTGCAGTTTATTCATTTTTTCCCTTTTTTATTGCAGTATAGTTAATTTACAACGTTGTGTTAGTTTCTGGTGTACAGTAAAGTGATTCAGTTTATATTACATATGTGTTATATATATATATTACACATTCTTTTTCATTAGAGGTTACTGTTGATACAAAGTACTGAATATAGATAGTTCCCTGTGCTACAGAGTAGTGAGGCAGGAGGTAAATGCCCCACTATCCAGGGCAAAGTGATTAGAGATTCATTCCCTATGGATCAAAACTGCAAGATGAGACTAGGAGGGCAATCAAGGAAGGAGGCTGGGCCCTGCTCAGACCACGTGTTTCTTTTCCTGGAGGCAGGAGATCTCCCCAACCACACATGTGGCCTCCTCCTTGGAGGCCAAAGGGGAGCTATGTCAAGGGATGTGCCCCAACCATAAGCCTTTTAGGGAAAATTCACCTTTGCTAAGAGATGCGTGCACACACATGGGAGAATCCTGAGATATTCCAAGTATGGACTGAGAACCAGGCACAACAAAATGATTGGCCAAAGGAAATGCAGAAGAAATACCCCATAAAAGTCATTCAAACTGCCACAAGGGCGCGACTCAGTGACTCACTCTCTCCCTGAGTCTGCCCACTTTCATCTTAATAAATACTTTGCTTGCTTCACTACTTTCGGTCTTTGTGGAAATTCTTCCATGCAAAGCCAAAGGGTCAGGGCCTCGTCACTGACCAGGTGGTCTAGTGGCTAGGATCTGGTGCTCTCACTGCCCTGACCCAGCCTCAGTCTCTGGCTGGGAACCCAAGTCCCGCTCCAAGCCACTGCAGGCTGAGGCCACTTGAGATCAGTAGGACCTTATTTAGGAAGAATCAGTGTTTTAAATGTGAGACACATATAAAGATACAACCAATATAGTAATGGGGCTGAAGGGCTGGATTTCTGTCAACAGCATAGAAAGAGCAGTTCAAATCCCATGGGTGGGTGATAAGCCAGTGAAGGATGTTCAGGCTTAGAAGAGAATAAGGCTGCCACCAGGACCCTGGGAAATGTTAACTGGTAAAGACAGAGCACAGGAAGAGGAACCAATAAATGCAGCTGAGAGACTCAAAATGAACCCAGGAGATGGGATCTGGAGAGCCCCCAGGGAGATGCAGCTTCAAGGCACCAGTGAGCAACACTGTAATGTGCTGTGAGGAACAAACAGGACCAGGACTGAAATCCCTGGGTGGGGTTAACTTCAGACAGGCCATGTCAGTGGAGCGGGGAAGGCCAACCCAGATGGTGGCAATTTGCAGAGAATAGATGAAGAGTAGAGAAAGAGAAACAGCAAGTACTGACTTGCTGTTTGAAGAAACCAGGCAGGGAGGGAAGGGTGGGAGATCAGACAGAAGCTAGAGGGGGTTCAGGATCAAGGCCATTTTCTCGGTAGGAGTGGAGGTAAGAAAGGAGAGCCCCGAACATGTTTATAGTAGAAGAAACAAAGCTGGGAAGGAAGGGGCGGGAGATACATGGCAGAGGGACTGATGGATGGACGGAGCACCTGTGGGAGGCTACAGGGAAGAGGGGATGTCTTCCACCAGAGAGGAGGGCTCAGCCTTGGGCGGAGGGAGGAACATCCCCACCCAGTAGTTGAGGGGAAAGGAAAAGCAGGAGAAGAGGCAGGTGGGCTCTGGGTGGGGAGAAAGGCCAACCTTAAGAAAAATTCCATCTGATAACCTCTCTTTCCTCTATGAAATTAAAAGGCAGGACTCTGCTGAGGCCATGATGACAGGTGGTGGGTGGGAGATGTGAGGAGAATAGTAAATATTTAGTATCACTGCTGTTGGGAGTGGGAGAGGGAGCTGGCTGAGGGTTGCAGGCAGCACTGGGAGCTAAGTGGAGGTTGGGAGTGGCAGAGATGCTCGAACCAGTTTGAAGGTGGGGAAAGCAGAAACTTACCGGGGTGCAGGAATCAGCCCACGGTGACAGGTCCCTGCCCTCACATTCATCCCTTCCTCCATCCCACCCCCATTTTTACTCCTATGTTCCACACTCACCACCTTCCTGCACAAAGTGTGGGCTCAAGTCAGTATGCTGAGCAACAGGCAGAAACTTGTTGGAAAAGCCTGATCTCAGGTGTCACCCCAGACCTCCTGTAACAAGATCCCCCGGTGACTCTTGCCTGGAAAATCCCATGGACAGAGGAGCCTGGTAGGCTGCAGTCCATGGGGTCACTAATAGTCGGACATGACTGAGCAACTTCACTTTCACTTTTCACTTTCATGCATTGGAGAAGGAAATGGCAACTCACTCCAGTGTTCTTGCCTGGAGAATCCCAGGGACCGGGGAGCCTGGTGGGCTGCCGTCTATGGGGTCGCACAGAGTCGGACACGACTGAAGCGACTTAGTAGCAGCAGCAGCAGAGCCCTAGTCTTTTCCAGCTATAGTTCTTGTTGCCTTCTGAATACACCATGCAGTGTGTGTGCCTGTCTTGGAACACTGCTCCCTCATGCTTTACAGCCAATAATTTTTCTCCTTTAAGGCTCTATGTCAATCTTATCCTCTCTCTAACTTTTCCCAAGGCCCTGCTGGGAAGAGCTGTTTGCTGCCTCAAATGTAATTCCAGAGCCCTCATCTGAGTGCCTCCATGTTACTCTCATTTATCCTCAGCACCCAGCACAGTACCTGGTACAAAGTCAGTGCTCTGTAAGATGCCTGAGTATTCACTGAATGAAACCAAGGATACGATTCCCAGCTCCACATCCCAAACCATGTACCTGATGCTTTTCTGCACAGGGAAAGTCATGCCTGTTTTAAAAAATAAATAGCGCTATAAATTAAGCCCCAAATTTCTCACCATGCATTCACCTGTTATGACTCCAAACCCTGGGAAAGCACTGGGTTTGCAGTTTTCTATAAAAATGTAAAAAGCCATATCTCACTCTTAAAAATTACATGCCACATAAAGCTCAGGTCTCAGGTCCCAACCTTGGGCAGGCTCTTTTCCCAAGTGGCTATAAAGAAATGCAATATTTCAAAACCTCAGGAGTTCACCCATTACTTAAGGTTCCAAGTGTGGAAACCCTGAGTTGGAAGCCTATTTTCAAATATAACAAGGGAGGTCAAGTAAATTACAAACATGTGCAGCCTTTCAATCTACTCTGGTTCTTGGGTATGAAAATCAGGTCTTTTAAAACCCCTTTTTTTCTATCCCCTTCCCCTTTTTTCTTTTTTATACCCTTTTCTCCATCCCTTCTGGAGCCTGACATATAGTTGGTGCTTAATAAATGTGCTTCTGATCAATTGAAGAGGACCTATTTCCCTGCTTTATCTTTCACAGCTAACTTGAACCAAGAAATATTAATTGTGTGGCAACTTGCTGAGCCACATGCTAAATGTTTATTTCCTGCTTTCAGATCTTCCCCTACCTTTCCAGATTTTCTTTCCAAACCTGGGATTTATGACTGATCATTACTGCTTAATTCCTGCTGTGCTATTAAAATAACCTGGGAACCCAGGAGCCTCAGGAAGCAGATGGAAAACAGTGAAATCCACCCACGTACAATTTCAGATCTATCATCTTATTAATCAAGTTAGGCCCTGAAGAAATAACTCTTTTGTCCTTAAACATTTCCAGAAACGCTAGCATTCAGGGTGCTTCCATCCCCACCCCACCCCAGCTCATTAAGACCTGCCAGTCACACTGTGTAGGAAAGGACTTTCATTTGTGTCATTAATGCTGCCTTACAAAACTGCAAAAATCTAGAAGCTCATGGCAAAAAAGAAAAGCATATGCCATTAAAAATAAGCATTTAAAAGATTCAGAGTCATGGGATCTTTGGTACATCTGCAACAGGTATGTGGATTCCTCCAAATAAGGGAGTGGTGGTGGGGGGTGGGGGTGGGGGGCGGTTAACAGGTGTCTGCTGCCTATGAGGCTCTGTCCTAGCACTTTTCACAGATTATCTCATTATGTCATCACAAAAGACCTGCCAAGTGGCTACTGTTAATCTCATTTTATAGATGAGGCAACTGAGGCTCAAAGAGGCTAAGAAAACCACCCAGAATAAGATAGTTACTAAGGCTATTCAAGATGGTGCTCCCATAGGGGTCATGGTTAACATGCCTATCTCAAAAGTTATGCCTTTTTTATTACACTGAATTGGCATGAGTCCTATTTTTTTAGAATCTGCCCTTTATATAACAAAACAACAACAACAAAATGCATTATGGGATACCCTCAAAGGACTTCCTGCCAAAACATCTTATTTCACTTATCTTTCATGGTAAATGAAATTTCCAAATGACTTACTCATTGGGATTATGGCCACTGAAACTCTCTGTTAGGATGACAATGTTTGCTGCAGTGAAGATAATTCCAAATTAGAACTCATTAAATGTTTATTCCCCAGAGAAGGGAATGGCTACCCACTCCAGTTATTCTTGCCTGGAGAATTCCATGGACAGAGGAGACTGGCGGGCTACAGTTCATGGGGTCGCAGAGTCAGACACACCTGAGTGACTAACACTTTCACTTCACAAGTGTTAATTAAGCATGTACTTTACCCAAGGCACTATGGTAGATGTTGTAGCAAACATACAAAAAATTCTGTAGCCTCAATAAGCTTACACAGTAAATAGCAATTTTAGATTTAAACAACAGTGTAGTGTGGTAAATAATTGTCACTAGCCCCCCAGAGGGTAAAGTGCCAAATAAATTTTCTATGCAATGTGTGTAGACCCTCAGACATTATATGAATAACGCTTAACAGATATCCTGGCAGCTCAAAATATGAATTTCACTGAAGCAACTCCTGTCACCCACCCTGAGGAAAGGAGTCTTGGGAGGCCAGACAGAGCTCTGATGAGGAGTCTCTGTGAGGCTGAGCTTGAGAGCAGAAGGCCTGGAGCACTCATTAGAACTGACTGTACAGGTTGGGGCAGGATGCAGAGGGGAAGACTCTGAAGAGTCTCATTTTGCATTTACCTTTGCACATAGAGTTGTCCATACAATTACATTCTGTCACTCTGGCTACCTCAAAAAACCTCAGGCTAAGTAGGACGAACATTAAGCTTGGCACTGACAGCCTTAGCATGCAAAGGACTGGCTACCAAAATCCTCTGGCCATTTCCAGCCCACCTGGACCACAGGTTTCTCAGAATCTCAAGACAGAGGAAAGACCTTGCTTCTAGCAGCGGTCCCCACCACCAGGATCTAATGTCTGATGATCTGAGGTGGAGCTGATATGAAAATAATAGAAATAAAGTGCACAGTAAGTATAGAGTGCTTGAATCGTCTTTGAAAACTTCCCCCACTCCCCGGTCTGTGGAAATATTGTCTTCCACAAAACTGATGTCTGGTGCCAAAAAGGTTGGGGACCACTGGCTTAGAGCCAGTGATGTGCTGGAGTGTAAAATCTATTAAATAGATAATATATTAAAAATAGATTATTGTTAATTTATTAATCTGATGTAATAATCTATTATTATTACCTCAATCTATAATAATCTGTTAATCCAGTGTGTAATAATCTATTATTATTACATCTAATGCCTGATGTAATAACAATAGAAATAAAGTACACAATAAATGTAATATATTTGAATCATCCTAAAACCATCTCCTACTCTCCAGTCTGTGGAAAAATTGTCTTCCACAAAACCAATCTCTGGTGCCAAAAAGATCAGGGACTACTGGCTTAGCGCCAGGGATGTGCTGGAGTTGACGTGCCCCAGCAAGGGAGAGTCAGTAGATTCAGGTGATAATCAGCCATGATAGGAGCATTTACACTACAGAAATTGGCAAGTTACACATCAAAGCTGCTGCTTTTTTGTGGAGAATTGCCAGCTCACCACTGCTTAGAGCTGTCCATATACCGTCATCTCTCTGATTTGCATAATGACATTAACTCAGCAAGCCTCAAGTTAAGATGATATGCTAGCATTGAAACATGTATATTATCATATGTGAAATATATTATCATATTATCATGTGTATTATGATTTCATAATATGATATGAAATTATATCATATTATCATATGTTAAATATCATATGTATATTATCATATGTAAGATCACCAGTCCAGGTTCGATGCATGAGACAGGGTGCTCAGAGCTGGTGCACTGGGATGACCCTGAGGGATGGGATGCGGAGGGAGGTGGGAAGGGGGTTCAGGATGGGGAACACATGTACACCCATGGCTGATTCATGTCAATGTATGGCTAAAACCACTACAATATTGTAAAGTAATTAGCCTCCAATTAAAATAAATAAATTAATTTTAAAAATAAATCTATATGAACTATATATAAAGTCTACATGAACATTTTTTTTTAAAATGATATGCATAATGAATTTCACCATTTGGTATTTAGCTCTAAGAGACCAAGGATGTATTTGCTTTCTAGCTGCTTTTCTTAAAGCATCACTAGCATCTCTAGTGGAGAAGGCAATGGCACCCCACTCCAGTACTCTTGCCTGGAAAATCCCATGCACAGAGGAGCCTGGTAGGCTGCAGTCCATGGGGTTGGAAAGAGTGGGACACGACTGAGTGACATCACTTTCACTTTTCTCTTTCATGCATTGGAGAAGGAAATGGCAACCCACTCCAGTGTTCTTGCCTGGAGAATCCCAGGGACGGGGGAGCCTGGTGGGCTGCCGTCTATGGGGTCGCACAGAGTCGGACACGACAGAAGCGACTTAGCAGCAGTAGCATCTCTAGACAAATTAAATCAGTGCTTGTCAAAGTGTGAGCCTGGATGGGGAGCATCACAGTCACCTGTGAACTTGTTAGAAAGCAAACTGTCGCTCCTCACTGCAGACCTACTGAATCTGGATCCTTAGGGATGCCCAGGTTTATTAAGCCCTCCAGGTGACTGTAATGCACACTCAGGTTTGAGACATGGAACAAGAGTACGCTCTCCCCAAACAGTAAAACCAACCTTTGGCTTTTACCATTTATATACTGTGTGCACAATGTACAGGCTTATACTGTGCAATGAGCAAATTATCAGGTACCCGCTAAGTACCAACATGTGCACTATAGAACACCTGTGTCACAGTCAGCCTTCGGGGTGGCTTCCAGGGTACCTCCTTATTTTGTCTCCTCCCATAGTGAAGCATCAGGGGTCTGTGTGACCAGCAAAGTGCTCATAAATTCTCATGTGTGACTTTGGAAGCCAGATCATAAAAAGCATAGTTTTCACTGTGGTCTCCTGGGTACATACTCTGGGGAGACCCAGCCACTCTGAGGAAGTGAGTCTTGGGAGGTCAGAAATAGCTTTGATGAGGACAGTCACCATGCTCTGAGGACAGTAGAGTAGACCAAGGTCCGTCCAGTCAAGGCTATGGTTTTTCCAGTGGTCATGTACGGATGTGAGAGTTGGACTGTGAAGAAGGCTGAGCGCTGAAGAATTGATGCTTTTGAACTGTAGTGTTGGAGAAGACTCTTGAGAGTCCCTTGGACTGCAAGGAGATCCAACCAGTCCATTCTGAAGGAGATCAGCCCTGGGATTTCTTTGGAAGGAATAATGCTAAAGCTGAAACTCTAGTACTTTGGCCATGCGAAGAGTTGACTCATTGGGAAAGACTCTGATGCTGGGAGGGATTGGGGGCAGGAGGAGAAGGGGATGACAGAGGATGAGATGGCTGGATGGCATCACTGGCTTGATGGACGTGAGTCTGAGTGAACTCCGGGAGTTGGTGATGGACAGGGAGTCCTGGAGTGCTGCGATTCATGGGGCCGCAAAGAGTTGGACACGACTGAGCAACTGAACTGAAACTGAACTGAACTGATGGAGAAGCCCATAAGAATAGCATAGACACTGAGAGCTGGCACCAATGCCAGCTATGTGAGCGAACCCCCTGGCAGTGGACCATCCACTGCTGCTGAGTCGCTTCAGTCGTGTCTGACTCTATGCGACCCCATAGACGGCAGCCCACCAGGCTCCCCCATCCCTGGGATTTTCCAGGCAAGAACACTGGAGTGGGTTGCCATTTCCTTCTCCAATGCATGAAAGTGAAAAGTGAAAGTGAAGACAAATTTTCATTTGATTGTAGCCCCAGCTGACATACAACTGCAGTCTCATGAGATACCTGAGCCAAAACCACCCAACCAAGCAGCCCCTCACAAATCCTGACCCACAGAAACTATGAATGTTAAGGCACTAAGTTTTGGGGTAATTTGTTACAGAGCGATAGATAACTAATACATACTGTACTAAAAGTGCTTGAGAGTAGTCACACAGGGATGGTTTGACTGGTACAAAGTTGTATGAAACAAGGTCTTTCTCAAAAAGAAGCTCCATACTTACGGGGGAGATGAGAGGAGGAGAAGGGGACGACAGAGGATGAGATGGCTGGATGGCATCACTGACTCGATGGATGTGAGTCTGAGTGAACTCCGGGAGTTGGTGATGGACAGGGAGGCCTGGTGTGCTGCGATTCATGGGGTCACAAAGAGTCGGACACGACTGAGTGACTGAACTGAACTGAACTGAGATACATATGCACTAAAAGTAATTTTTTAGCTTATTATTAAGAAATCATAAGTCTATTGGGGAAATGCACATGCAAATACTTTGAAAAATGAGTTATGCTGTAAAGTTTTCCAGCCCCTATTAAGCCTCAAGACAGCATTTTAATCTGTCTCCTTTCTTATTAAACTGTATCCTTCCTCCGCTTTTTAAGCAGAGTGAATACAAAGTGATTGTTATTGATAAGGTACGGGATTGTTGTGAAAACCAGGGCACACGAGATGTCATTTAGATGTCAGTGCAGAAAACCAGGGACCCAGAGCTGCATGTCAGTGGCTGCCTTCAGCATACTCAGGAGACTAACAGACAAGACCAGCTTCTGGTTTTTAGAATCTTCATAAATCGCTCATTTATTCCTCACCACAAACTCACAACTGTCACATATTCCTAATGAAAAAACTGCAGCTTGGAGCAGATAAGTGAGGTCACCCAGCTAATAAGTGACCTGAAACTACTGTCTGACACTAAACCCAAGCATGTGGCCTCCACCGAACTCTCACTGTCTTCAGAAGGTCTCCAGTGTCAGCTTGTGTAATATAATATTTTAAGGTAACACGTGTTCCCTGTGCAAAATCCCTAAGGTATAAAAAGTTAGGGTCCCCAGCCAACCCCTGGTTTTCTTCCCTGGAGACCACTGCTGCAACTAGGTCCTCACGTGTCCACCTAGAGAGGTTCTATTTAGCGTGTATCTTGATCCTCTCTGTCCCAGGGGCTGAGGACAACAGAGCAGTGTCAGAACCCTGGGCCATGAGGGAAACGCTGTCCTCCACCAGCATGAATGAGCCCATCTCCAGAGGCTTCCTCACCCTCCAGGATAGGATGCTATTTGCTCTGGCAACGACTGCCTTCTGGCTCCATCATGCCAACATTCTCCGAGGCCAATGCACTGCCAGCAGCAAGGCTTCTGATGTCACCAGTTGGTGACTCTCCTTCATGCCCAGTGCCATTTTTATTCATACAGCCTAAGGGACTCACCCTCCCTGCCTCAAGAGTCTGCTCAGGGGTATCAGAGAGAGTTTATGTCAATGCCTGCCAGGTCTTTATCAGAAAACAACACAGCAATTTAAACCAGGTGGGGACTTCCCTGGTGGTCCAGTGATTAGGACTTTGTGCTTCCACTGAAGGGGGCATGGGTTTGATCCTTGGTTGGAGAACTAAGATCCCACACACTGTGAGGCACAGCCAAAAAAAAAAAAAAAAATCAATGTAAAAAAATTAATTAAAATAAAATTTTTGTAAAAAGATATTCCAGGTAACATGGACTTGTGTTCCAGGTCTCTGAACTTGAGCAGCATCAGTCCAGCTCTCTGACCCTCATGCTGGGCTCACCCTAGAGGGACAACCGAGTCAGGGAGGACATCTGTGCCTGTTTCTGTATCCCGTGGGCTCCTCAGGGACCCACCCTTCAGCTGGGTTTTTGATGTGACAGCTCAAGTCTGAAGGGACCTGGAAGCAGAATTCCCTCTCAGACTGAAGGACTCAGTTTGCTTGTTCTTAAAGCTTTCAACTGATTGCACAAGGCCCACTCTATTAGGGGTGGTCTTGTTTATTCATGGCACCCACTGGGGAAGCACCCCTTGAGGTTCTGTGTTTCTTCCCATTTCTCTCCTTTGCTGGGCACCTGACATGTAGCAAATGCTCCTTCAAGACTTCTGAAAATCTTTCTACATACATTCTAGCATTCTCCTGAAGGCCATGCCTCCTTTATTTTAGCTTGTAACTTATCTTGCTCTCTTATTTATAACTCTCTTCTAAAGCTATTACAAACCTTACCTATTGATTATGTTTATTGTCTGGTTCTCTCTGATGGCCAATTTTGTGTGTCCACTTAGGCCACAGTACTCAGATATTTGGTCAAACACCAATCCACACATCACTGTGAACACATTTTCAAAATGAGATTCACATTCTTGGCAGCACTATTTACAATAGCCAAGACATGGAAACAACCCAAGTGCCCTGACTGATATAAGAAGATGTGTATATGCACAATGGAGTATTACTCAACCACGAAAAATACTGCCATTGACAGTGGATGGACCTAGAGATGGTCATACTAATGAAGTAAGTCAGGCAGAGAAAGACAAATATCATATGGTATCATTTATTTGTGGAATTCAAGAAATAACATAAATGCATTTATATTCAGAACACAAACACACTCACAGACATAAAAAACAAATGTAAAGTTAACAAAAGGGAATGAGAGAGAGGGAGGGTAAGTTAGGAAAATGGTATTAATAGATACAAACTTATTTTATATACAAAATAGATAAGGAATAAGGATTTACTTCACAACACAAGGAACTATATTTAATATCTTATAACAACCTATAATGAAAATGATCTGGAAAAAGTAGTTATAAATAACTGAATCACTTTGTTGTATACCTGAAACTAACACCATATTGTAAATCAACTATACCTCAATTAAAAATGAGATTAATATTTCCATAAGTAAACTTCGAGTAAATCAGATTCCTCCCTATAACATGGGTGGGCCTTGTGCAATCAGTTGAAAGCTTTAAGAACAAGCAAACTGAAGTCCTTCAGTCTGAGAGGGAATTCTGCTTCCAGGTCCCTTCAGACTTGAGCTGTCACATCAAAAACCCAGCCAAGGTATCCAGCCTGCCAGGTACCTGCAGATTTCAGACTCACCATATCCCACAATCACCTGAGCCTTGAAATAGATGTGTGTGTGTGTGTGTGTGTGTGTGTGTGTGTGTGTGTGTACACATTATTTGTTCTATTTCTCTGAAGAACCCTAATATGTTTCCCTAGACCTGCACCCCTAAATGCAAACTCCACAAGGGCAAAATCCTTTTCTTCAGTTTCTTTTAAAATTTTATTTCACTGTGATAAGAACAGTTGATATGAGATCTCCCTGCTTACTAAATATTTATGTGTACAATCCATTATTGGGAACCACAGGGACAATGATGTATAGTGGATGTCTAGACTAACTCATCTTTGCTTCACTGAAACATCATGCCTGTTGTTTAGTAACTGCCCATTTCCCCTTTTCCTCAGCTCCCAAAACCACCAACTATTCCACTCTTTGCTTCTCTGACTGTTGTAAGTATCTCATGTGAGTGGGATCATGCAGCATTTGCCTTTCTGTGGCCAATTTCACGTAGTATAAAGTCCTCAACCTTCATCCATGTTTGCTGCACATAGAGTAGAATTTCTCTCTTTTATAAGGCTGAATAATATTCCACTGTGTGTATACACCACAATTTGTCTTTTCCCCTGTCCAGAAACTTTCTCTTGTTTTTTGACTGATGTTGACTGAGGTGCCTAGAAGAGAGCCAGGCCCACATAGCTGACCTTGAACAACATGACGGTTAGGGGTGCCCACCCTCCATGCGATCAAAAATCTGCATATCAGTTGATCCATGCAGTTTGGATCCATGCTGTTCAAGACCCAACTGTAGCTGTGCTTAAGTACCTGCTGAATGAGCTCTGAAAACTGTGACGTGTCATTGATAAGTTACTGTCATTTGACCTAACAGAATTCTAGACACAGTCATTTAAGAATTATGTCTTTTATATCATGAAACATAACAACCTGTCTAGTATTTACATGTGATGAATTTTTCATAAAATTTCTCCTTTAGTCTAGGTTTAGAAGTTGAACTACATGTCAGGTACAAAGTTTTCTAGACATTTATTGTTCCTCAGGTTGAGCTCTATAAATACCTGGCAATGGAATTGCTTTGTTATCCTCAGAAAAGCCTTTGGTACAAAAGTAATCTTCCACTAAAGGTATAAAAATATTACAGAATCAGACATTAAAAAAAACTGCCCTCACATCAAGCTTGTACTCTGAAAGTATATACATGTGGAGAGTTTTAGGGTGATATGAACTATTTACAGCTATTTCCTTCTCCCTTAGTATTAGAAAGCTCTGATTATATGCCCAGCTCTAGGCAATGGATCATGATTGGTCTAAGTCAGCTAAGGCCATCCTGTTCTCCATTTTTACAACTTGTTTGCATCATGGCCCAATTCTAGACAATGATATTCCAGCAGAAAACTTCTTGGGCACTCCTGGGAAAGTGTTTTCTCCCCTAGTAACAAGGAAGATGAAGTTGGCTCCACCTCTTCCTCTTTCTTGCTGCATCAAATGCAAACATGATGGCTGGAATTGCAGCAGTCATCTTGTGACCACGAGGAAAAGGCCAAGAGACTCAGACATCAGTTCCTAACATCACTGAACCATTGAACCAAAGCCAAAGCTTCCTACATCCAGACTCTCTGTTATATTAGAAAAAGGAAACTATATTTCTTCAAGCAACTTTGGTTAGGTTTTCTGTTTCTTGAAGCCAAAAGCATTCCTATAACAATACTGATGGCAATATACTACATCCACCGAGCTTATTGAAACTGAATGTGTAGCCAGTGCTCTTCCTCCATGTAAACCAGAAAAAATTGCTACAGTAGATCTTTCAATGCTTTAACAAAGCTTCATTTCTAAAAATTATACTTGGTAAAATCTAGGATAAATGTTGGAAAAGTTCAGCAAAACAAGCCAGCTTAGTCAGCATTATAAAAATATTCTGGATGGAAATGTAGCTTGGTATAATAATGGAACAATCACTGATACATGAATCAGAAATCATCAATTCAAGCTCTAAGTACTCTTAATTACTCCTAATGTTATTATTATCTTAGGCAAGTCTCTATTCTTCTATAGGCCTCATTTTTCATCTATGCAATGAAGGAGTTAAACTGGATAACCCATGAGTCCCCTGTAGATATGATATTCTGCTTAAACTGTAAACTGAAATAAATTATCTTTAAAAACACATAAAGTTCTTCTGTGGCTTCCTCATTTGCTGGCTCCTTTACAGCTGCAATAGCTGATACTCTAATGCCTTGCATCAGTCCAAAAGGACAAATACGCCTGCATTTGTCATAAATATGTACAGTCTTTTCAAAGTGCTTTGAAAGGAAGTGGAGGCAACTCAAACCATGCAAACACAGAGTCCAGGCGTTTCTTTCAAAAGGAAGGTACCTCCCATGATACAGTGCTGTCTGTCAGTATCCAAACACTGAGGTCTGCCATCTTCCAAAACTGCTGGATCATGGATGCACTGATTGAACATTCCCCTATATTCACCCATGGCATGTTAGCTACTTATCCAGTTTCTTTTCTCAAAATTAATATAATCTTTCTGTGCTTTTGCCTTGATCTTTCACCAAGGTAAGATTAAACTCTCTTCAATGGATGTCTTTCTCAGTACTTCACCCTGCGATGTGTTGCTTTCATACTCATTAATGGCCAGGCTGCAGTGTTATTCCATGATTTAGCTTGTGTGCTGCGTGGTGAATTCTGAATGAGGCAACTGGTGGGCTCAATAATTTGGTGGGCTTTCAGGAGGATACCCAGAAGTCTTTTTATCTCCCTCACCAACTCACACAGACCCATCTACATGCATGAGGCCTGACAAAGCAGCAGTACAAAGATGCAGGAGCTGTTACAGGCAGAGTCTGAAGGCTGCGGAATAAGAAAGCAAAAGGGTAACTGCTGATCTTAGGAGCCTACAGTCAAGTGCCTACAGACGCACACACTGTGTACTGTCCTAAAGGGTTAAAAGGTAGCACAGAAGCCTGCACACGGCACCCCAAGCCCTGAGGCAGAAAGTGAAGAGGACCTAGAGCCTCTGGATGAAGGTGAAAGAGGAAAGTGAAAAAGCTGGCTTAAAACTCAACAATCAAAAACCTAAGATCATGGCATCCAGTCCTAACACAAGGGGAAAAAGTGGAAGCAGAGACAGACTTATTTCCTTGGAATCCAAAATCACCATGGACAGTGACTGGAGACATGAAATTAAAAGTGCTACTTAGAACAAAAGTTATGACAAACCCAGGTAGCACATTAAAAAGCAAAGACATCACTTTGCCGACCAAAGTCCTCATCTAGTCAAAGGTATGGTTTTTCCAGTAGTCATGTATGGATGTGAGAGTTGAACCATAAAGAAGGCTGAGAGCCAAAGAATTGATGCTTTTGAACTGTGGTGCACGAGAAGATTCTTGAGAGTCCCTTGCACAGCAAGGAGATCTAATCAGTCAACCGTAAAGGAAATCAACTCTGAATATTCATTAGAAAGACTGATGCTGAATCTCCAATACTTTGACCACCTGATGTGAAGAGCTGATTCATTGGAAAAGACCCTGATGCTGGGAAAGATAGAAGGCAAAAGGAGAATAGGGCAGAAGAGAATGAGATGTTTGGATAGCATCACTAATTCAACTGGACATGAGTTTGAGCAAATTCCAGGAGACAGTGAAGGACAGGGAAGCCTGGCGTGCTGCAGTCCACGGGGTAGCAAAGAATCAGACAAGATTCAGTGACTGAACAACAACAGAGCCCTGAGGCTGGGGGGAGGGGAGACTCAGGGCAGCCACCCTCCCCGCCATTGGAAGCCTGTATTTGGTGAGTTGCGATAGTACAGGCTATGGCTGCTGATTTTTTTTAACCCCACTTCCCCCAGCCCTCTTCTCTCTATTCGTTCCACTTTCTTACCTGCTCTCTCTTCCTCAATAGTCTCTGCTTGTGTGGTGAAAGCTGGCATTCCGAATTAAATCAGAATGCCCTGAATCTAATCAAGCTGCACTAATTAGAAATACAGGGAAAGGAGGAACAGAAAAGATGACACCACAAAAAGGCACGCTGACAAATTCAGAATGTAAGACATTCTGCATACGTCACGGCAACAATAAGGCATAAGACCTCAGAGACATAATCACCAAATGTAATAAAATACAGTACAGGTGCCATGTAAAGATATCCATCAACCTCTAATGGTTTCATCCTCTGATGATCAACTCATCCACCAATTATCTCACCAGGGATTGAAAAACGGGAATTTTCTAACATTTTTTGACATTTATTTTCACCTTGCCTCCTTACTCGACATATTTTAGGTTCAATAAAGAAGAAATAATACAAAAATATGCATCCATGGATGTGGTTCTTGATACAGAAATGAAGGAACACCTTTCTGCTGTAAATAGATATCTTGGTCTGGGAAGACAAGGGTAGGAATAAAGGTAGAGACAAAAAAAAGTGTCTGAGATGGGGAACGGGAGGAAGATTCTTATATTGGGAGCCACGGGTCTTGGGATCAGGCAGGTTTACAACTCTGAGTAACCCTCCTTCTGGCTATAACTAAGCCCAGAGAAGCATCTGACCTGATGGGAGTTAAAAACAGAATACACAGAACCTAGGACAGAAAAATGAAGAAGAGAAGAAGGCACCTCTAGTATGTAAGAAAGGATCTGAATGAAGTTTGGAGACCTCAAGGCATCACTATGGTAATAGAATTCAAATCCACATGGTTCTGACAGTCCCACTGGGCAACAGGTGAGACTCTTGCAAATGGAGATCAGAGTAACCTCCCTGACTCCACTTCCTGGGAAGAGTGATTGGCCATTGCCAGCAGCTACAAGCAGCCTTCAAGAAGGCTGGCAGGGAAGCCCAGTGGGAACACCCCTGCCATCCATGGCCACGAGGAGGAACGGATGCTCGGAGCGAAAGCATGGCATGCACCTGCTATCGCCTCCCTCCTCAGCTTCTCTGCTCTTGAACGCCACCTTCTATATTTCTCCTTCAGGGGAAACAGGATCATCCTCATTCGTTCTGTTGCCTGCATGAGCCCACCTGGAGAGCATATTAATATGTTTGCTTACACAATCATCACCCTCTTAGCAGCTGCTTCTGGAGACCAGGAGGATGCTTGCTCCAGCTGCCACTGTGCGGTAATTAGAATTTCCTGCTTATAAAATATAATTCTGACCACACAGACACTCCTGAGTCAGGAAGAAAAGGTGGGAGAGGGGAAACCTCTAAAGGGAGAAACAATGCTCTGCAGAGGCCTCTCCTTTCAGTTCAGGGGTTTAAAGGGTAAAATCAAAGGCTAGAAGGAGAGACATGCAAGTCAGGATGAGTTTTTTAAAATATGTCAAAGTCATGTAGGATTTGTTGCATCCAGAGAAAGATCGCAAATTCATTGAGGTTTATGAGCAATAAAGAAGACAACAAAAGAAGGTTTTAAAAGTGATGCTGAGCAAACAGAACAAAGGGACAGACTCAGTGATGAGTGAAAGTGTGGCAAAATGAATAGGTAACACAAAACAGAGTGTTAAAATTCCACCTGGGCTTTTAGCCCTCCTAGCCAACGAGTCTGTAAACTAGACAGTGTAAAGCTAGTATGCCAGAAAACAACTGAAGTCCTCATGAAGACTGGAATAGAAGGAAGCCATCAATCTATGGCAATAAGATTGAGTGTTGAATCAGCAAAATTACATTTGGTGTCTGGAGAAATATTCCAGGAAAAACTTCAGAGAATCTGTTAGCAACCCCACCAGCTCCTGGGGAAGCCAGGAGATGGGAGTGGAGAAAATATCCTACTTGCAGAAATAGGGGAAGGCTGATTTCCAGAAACTCTGGCAGTTCATCTTGACCTAATTCCTCCTTAAAAATGTAAAATGGACTGTTAAACAGGTTGTTTGTGAGCATCACAAAAAGACACAGCCTGATCTCTTGGCATCAAGGTGAGTTAACTAAAATGAAGTCATGTTCTGGGCCATTTGTTAATGAGATTCTCAGGGCAAGTACCTTAGAAAGTCATTGTGAAGCTCTTAATCAAGGAAACTGTCTGCCATTAGAGTGAGATGAAGTCTCCAGGTGGGGATTTGGTTTTGTAGCTTTTTAGTCATGTTTAATCGGAGAAGACAATGGCACCCCACTCCAGTACTCTTGCCTGGAAATCTCATGGATGGAGGAGCCTGGTGGGCTACAGTCCATGGGGTCGCTAAGAGTCGGACATGACTGAGTGATTTCACTCTCACTTTTCACTTTCACGCATTGGAGGAGGAAATGGCAACCCACTTCAGTGTTCTTGCCTTGAGAATCCCAGGGACAGGGGAGCCTCGGACACAACTGAAGCAACTTAGCAGCAGCAGCAGCAGCAGTCATCATGTTAAATAGTAAAATAGACACTGGGACAAAAGGAAACCTCCTTCTATATGTATGGGAGAGCAAAGCTTGGTAGACACACAGCCTTAATCAACAGAATAAACCTCCACTGAAAGTCTAACCTACACATGTGTAGAGAAGACTCTACACATGGGTATCACCAGATGGTCAACACCAAAATTAGATTGATTATATTCTTTGCAGCCAAAGATGGAGAAGCTCTATACAGTCAACAAAAACAAGACCAGGAGCTGACTGTGGCTCAGATCATAAACTCCTTATTACCAAATTCAGACTTAAATTGAAGAAAGTAGGGAAAACCACTAGACCATTCAGGTATGACCTAAATCAAATCCCTTAGGATTATACAGTGGAAGTGAGAAACAGATTTAAGGGCCTAGATCTGATAGATAGAGTGCCTGATGAACTATGGACTGAGGTTCATGACACTGTACAGGAGACAGGGATCAAGACCATCCCCATGGAAAAGAAATGCAAAAAAGCAAAATGGCTATCTGGAGAGGCCTTACAAATAGCTGTGAAAAGAAGAGAAGTGAAAAGCAAAGGAGAAAAGGAAAGATATAAGCATCTGAATGCAGAGTTCCAAAGAATAGCAGGAAGAAATAAAAAAAAAAAAGCTTTCTTCAGCGATCAATGCAAAGAAATAGAGGAAAACAACAGAATGGGAAAGACTAGAGATCTCTTCAAGAAAATTTGAGATACCAAGGGAACATTTCATGCAACGATGGGCTCAAGAAAGGACAGAAATGGTATGGACCTAACAGAAGCAGAAGATATTAAGAAGAGGTGGCAGGAATACACAGAAGAACTGTACAAAAAAGATCTTCACGACCCAGATAATCATGATGGTGTGATCACTCATCTAGAGCCAGATATCCTGGAATGTGAAGTCAAGTGGGCCTTAGAAAGCATCACTATGAACAAAGCTAGTGGACGTGATGGAATTCCAGTTGAGCTATTTCAAATCCTGAAAGATGATGCTGTGAAAGTGCTGCACTCAATATGCCAGCAAATTTGGAAAACTCAGCAGTGGCCACAGGACTAGAAAAGGTCAGTTTTCATTCCAATCCCAAAGAAAGGCAATGCCAAAGAATGCTCAAACTACTGCACAATTGCACTCATCTCACATGCTAATAAAGTAATGCTCAAAATTCTCCAAGCCAGGCTTCAGCAATACGTGAACTGTGAACTTCCAGATGTTCAAGCTGGTTTTAGAAAAGGCAGAGGAACCAGAGATCAAATTGCCAACATCCACTGGATCATTGAAAAAGCAAGAGAGTTCCAGAAAAACATCTATTTCTGCTTTATTGACTATGCCAAAGCCTTTGAGTGTGCAGATCACAATAAACTGTGGAAAATTCTGAAAGAGATGGGAATACCAGACCACCTGATCTGCCTCTTGAGAAATCTGTATGCAGGTCAGGAAGCAACAGTTAAAACTGGACATGGAACAACAGACTGGTTCCAAATAGGAAAAGGAGTCCGTCAAGGCTGTATATTGTCACCCTGCTTATTTAACTTCTGTGCAGAGTACATCATGAGAAATGCTGGACTGGAAGAAACACAAACTGGAATCAAGACTGCTGGGAGAAATATCAATAACCTCAGATATGCAGATGACACCACCCTTATGGCAGAAAGTGAAGAGGAACTAAAAAGCTTGTTGATGAAAGTGAAAGAGGAGAGTGAAAAAGTTGGCTTAAAGCTTAACATTCAGAAAAGTAAGATCATGCATCTGGTCCCATCACTTCATGGGAAATAGATGGGGAATCAGTAGAAACAGTGTCAGACTTTATTTTTGGGGGGGCTCCAAAATCACTGCAGATGGTGACTGCAGCCATGAAATTAAAAGACGCTTACTCCTTGGAAGAAAAGTTATGACCAAGCCGGATAGCATATTCAAAAGCAGAGACATTACTTTGCCAACAAAGGTCCATCTAGTCAAGGCTATGGTTTTTCCTGTGATCATGTATGGATGTGAGAGTTGGACTGTGAAGAAGGCTGAGTGCCGAAGAATTGATGCTTTTGAACTGTGGTGTTGGAGAAGACTCTTGAGAGTCCCTTGGACTGCAAGAAGATCCAACCGGTCTATTCTGAAGGAGATCAGCCCTGGGATTTCTTTGGAAGGAATGATGCTAAAGCTGAAACTCCAGTACTTTGGCCACCTCATGCGAAGAGTTGACTCATTGAAAAGACTCTGATGCTGGGAGCAACCTGGGGGCAGGAGGAGAAGGGGATGACAGAGGATGAGATGGCTGGATGGCATCACTGACTCAATGGACGTGAGTCTGAGTGAACTCCAGGAGTTGGTGTTGGACAGGGAGGCCTGGTGTGCTGCGATTCATGGGGTCACAAAGAGTCGGACATGACTGAGCGACTGAACTGAACTGAAAGTCTAACCTGTACAGGCTCCATGTGGGACATGCTCTGGACAAAGATGAAGACCTTGCACTGAATCAAAGATGTCACTGTCTGATACTACAGTAATCAAAAGAGCATGGTACTGGCACAAAAACAGACATATGAATCAATGGAATAGAATAGAGAGCCCAGAAATAAACTCACACACCTACAGTCAATTAATCTTTGACAAAGAAGCCAAGAATATACAATGGAAAAAAAAATACAGTCTCTTCAGCAAATGATGCTGGGAAAGTTGGATAGCTGCATGTAAACCAATGAACTTAGTACACACCCTCACATCATACACAAAAATAAATTCAAAATGGCTTAAAGCCTTAACTATAAGACACGATACCATAAAACTCCTAGAAGAGAACATAGGCAAACCATTCTCTGACAAAAACTGTACTAATTTTTTTTTTTAGATCAGTCTCCCAAGAAAGTAGAAATAAAGCAAAATTAAACAAATGGGACCCAACTGAACTTACATGCCTTTGTACAGCAAAGGAAACCATCAACAAAATGAAAAGACAACCTACAGAGTGGTAGAAAATATCTACCAACAATGTGACTGACATGGGCTTAATTTCTAAAATATACAAACAGCTCATACAACTCAACAGCAAACAACCCAATCAAAAAATGGGAAGAAGACCTAAATATACATGTCTCCAAAGAAGACATACAGATGGCCAACTGCACATGAAAAGATTTTCAACATCACTAATTATTAGAGAGATGCAAGTTAAAATTACAATGAGGTATCATCTCACTCTGGTCAGAATGATCATCATTAAAAAGTCTACAAATAACAAACATTGGAGAGTTTGTAAAGAAAATGGAATCCTCCTACACTACTTGTGGGAATATAAATTGGTACAGCCACTATGGAAAACAGTATGGAGCTTTCTCAAAAAACTAGAGTTATCATATGATCCAGCAATCCCACTCCTGGGTGTATATCCAGATAAAACTATAATTCAAAAGATAGAGGCAGCTCTACATTCATAACAACACTATTCACAGTAGTCAAGACATGGAAACAATCTAAATGTCCACAGAGAAGTGAATGGATAAAGAAGACATGGTACATATATACAATGGAATATTTAGTTCAGTTGCTCAGTCGTGTCTGACTCTTTGTGACCCCATGAATCGCAGCACACCAGGCCTCCCTGTCCAACACCAACTCCTGGAGTTTACCCAAACTCATGTGCATTGAGTCAGTGATGCCATCCAGCCATCTCATCCTCTGTCGTCCCCTTCTCCTCTTGCCCCTAATCCCTCCCAGCATCAGAGTCTTTTCCAATGAGTCAACTCTTCGCATGAGGTGGCCAAAGTACTGGAGTTTTGGCTTTAGCATCATTCCTTTCAAAGAAATCCCAGGGCCAATCTCCTTCAGAATGGACTGGTTGGATCTCCTTGTAGTCCAAGGGACCCTCAAGAGTCTTCTCCAACACCACAGTGCAAAAGCATCAATTCTTCAGCACTCAGCTTTCTTCACAGTCCAGCTTTCACATTTTACCCAGCCATAAAAAGAATGAAATAATGCCACTTGCAGCAATATGGATGGGGTCAGAGATTATCATAGTAACTGAAGTCAGTCAGAGACAAATCCCACATGATATCACCTGTGTGTGGAAACTAAAACATGAGGCAAATGAACCTATCTATGAAACAGAATCACGCCAAAGAAACCAAACTGGTGACCACCAAGGTGGAGAGGGTTGGGGGAGGGGTTAGCAAATGTAAGCTTCTATATACACAATGGATAAACAAAGCCCTACTGCATAGCACAGGGAACTATATTCAATATCCTATAATGGAGAAGAATATAAAAAGGTGTATATAGATATGTGTGTGTGTGTGTGTAGCCGAATTACTTTGCTATAGAGTAAAAATTAACACAACCTTGTAAATCAACTATACTTTAATAAAAAAAAAATGTTACTGTCTCACAGTCTTCATATAGATATTGCAACCCTCTGTGTGTGTCTGTTTCTTTGTTTGTTGGTCTAGGCTCCCCTGAGATGGAAAGCTCTGATTCCTGCCTGCAAGATGCTCCTAGTCTAGGCTGGGATATGCACTTGACATGACAGTTACAAAGAGAAGAAGCGATTTTAACGTCCTAGAGACTTGAAGGATGGATAGGATTTAGAAAGAGCATTTGATCTGACAGTAGTGATACAGGAAAAAGGCTGAGCATGACACACTCATGGGAAAGTGAAGCACCCAACTGACTAGAATAAAGGATTAAGTGCATTCATTCATCCAGCCACCCATTCATGCAATCACTTAGTGGCAGGATCAGATTCTAGGCACTGCTACTTTAGGGATAACTGAGACTGAATCAGCCTCTGGCATCTTTAAGCTCATGTTCTAAATGAGGATAGAGACAGAAAATGATTACAAAAATCTCTGTGTTTTTTTCCTTTTATCTTTTAAAATATATTGTTTTCTGAGGGGAGGAATAAATTAGGAGTTTGGGATTAACAGATACACACTACTACATATAAAACAGATAAACAACAAGGTACTACTATAAAGCACAAGGAACAATAGTCAAAGTATTTTGCAATAATCCACAATGAAAAAGGATCTGAAAAATATATCTCTTGTATTTAACTAAAGCACCTTGCCGTACACCTGAACTAACACAACATTGTAAAGCAACTATATTTCAGTAAAAATAATTAAAAGAAAAAATATGTATTTGGTACATACAAAAATATCTCATAAATGCAACTTGTAAGACTTTTACTGAATGCCTAGATACCTGTCACCCAACCTAAGACGGGCACATCACCAATAATTTACATATAAATATATGTACAACCCACTGTCTAACTGTAGTTGGGATGAATGCTTAGAAAGATACATGTAACAACAACAGTGACTCACAGAGGGATCTGAATGAGTCTGATAGCGGGTGGCAGGGTTGGGAGGTGGTCAGAGAACTCTTCTCTGAGTCATGTTTGTTGAGAAATGAGAATGTGCAGGCAAGTGTGGATTTTGAAAGACACCCAGGCATGGGAATCAAGCTGCATCATGACAGGAGTAGTAGCAACACCCAGAACAACAAAACCAAAAAGCCAGTGCTATGCCTTGGGGACTGACTGCTGCTGCTGCTGCTAAGTCGCTTCAGTCGTGTCCGACTCTTTGTGACCCCATGGACGGCAGCCCACCAGGCTCCCCCGTCCCTGGGATTCTCCAGGCAAGAACACTGGAGTGGGTTGCCATTTCCTTCTCCAATGCATGAAAGTGAGAAGTGAAAGCGAAGTCACTCAGTTGTGTCCAACTCTTAGCGACCCCATGGACTGCAGCCTACCAAGCTCCTCCATCCATGGGGTTTTCCAGGCAAGAGTACTGGAGTGGGGTGCCATCGCCTTCTCCTTGGGGACCGACTATGTTCTGCTAAATACAGCATATCTCTATCTGCTCCTCACATTCTCTATTTTGCAATGGAGGAAACTGAGATTCAGCAAGGTTACATAATATATGCAAGGTCACAGAGCTGCTAAATTGAAAAGCTGACATGTAGAAAGATAGCATAGGAAAACAAAACTTACATTTGCTGGCTTAGCAGACTTAAACTCCTTTCACTTGACAATTTTCTAAACGATGCACTTACAAATACATATTTATTCACCAAGTCTATCCATTAAACATCTAATCCAGGGCACTACTCTGAGTTTAGAGAAGATGGTCTAACTCCCAAGGCAGATGGACCTTTAGCTAAATTTATAGCCAATTAGGGCTGGGAGCCAATAGCATTTCCTCTTATGGAAAGTTGGGTTCATGTTCCATCAAAATATTATTTAATGGCAAGACCCCAAGTGGAATGTTCCAGAAGACCTTTAGCAATTGTGCACTGCATGTTATTTAAACTAAAAACAATGCTGTGAAAAACTGCACTTCAGCACAAGCCACAGAGAGCATGCAGAATGGAATTGGCCGCTGAAAAGGAGACATGATGATTGAAATATTTTCCAGACTATTACATCCTTGAAGGGTTTAAACAGAGAGAAGGAAGACAGGGAAGGGGAGGAGGATGATTTAGGGTGTTTCATTTAAGAACAACAGGATTAAATTAACCTTGGAGGTGGTGGGGGGGTTGGTAACAGCAGAGGGTGGTGGAGAGAAATATCTTGCAAGATGTGAGAAGCTTCCCGAAGGAGAAGTACGCTGGAATGCAGGATTTTCCAGCCCGGCAAAGCCATCTATCATTAAACCTATTTACAAATTTGACAAATATAAGAGAAAATATTAAAAATATATAGTAGAACCACATTCTTCGTTTTATGAATGGATGAACTAATATCTCTAAATCAGGAAAAACTGCCTATTCCTTGAGATTTGTTTTCTCGCATTTGTCAGTCTCATTTCCCCAACTTTAAAACAAATTTCACATAGCAATTAGAGCTCTAATAAAATTTCAACCCCGAGAAGGAGATGGGTTGCATTGCAATTTTAAAATGTCTATTAACTGAACTATTATATTAATAAAGCTGACTTCTTAATCCTAGTTTACTTACAATTTTCAGTCAGGCTGCAGAAATTCTAAATTACACAAAGCAGCCAAAAGATGAAAAGAAAATTTCCAGAATTAAAACCCAGCAGACCTAAACATTTATTGACTTCTCAGCATACTGAGAAAAATCAAAGGTTTGCTTGTGGGGGAAAGGATGGGTGTGACAGGCCCAGCTTTGTCAGCTCTGAAAATCATCTATAAGCAGCCTCAGCCATCCTCACTGCTAAACTATTTTCAGAGATAACCCCTAGGTCCAGATTTGCATGATCAGAATTACTGTTTGTGCACTGCTGCCCCCTGCTGGACAAATGGAATCATTTTTGTCCATGGCGCAAGGAAATGCCATTTGTAAATCTAAATTACTTTTTCATTCCCTTCCTCCCATCCCCCATTTGCAATAGCACTCTCCCCAAGGACTCTGTTAGGAGACAGACAATTCCATCTGAGCTAATGGGCAAACATCCCTTATAATGCAATTAGTGGGAATCCTCCTACTGCAACCCCAGTGACCCTCCATCATCGTGGCTTACCGGAGGCAGCAGAAAATATGAAACACACCATTTTACTGCTCCAAGGACCACTTTATGAAAATATTCCATTGAATTAACATTAATTCAAGCCCCAGTGGTTTTTCTTCTCAGAGGATCCGGGGTCAACCAAAATGTCAGCCAGAGCCTCCCTCCCTTTTCTTTGATATTTATATACTATGCCTCCCTCTTAGTTGGCAGGGGGTGGGGGGCTGCTGCATCCCTGGAAACCAATCCATTTCAATGCCTCTAAAGATGGAGGTTCTTCCCAAGCTCCAGAGCCCTGTGAACTGCCAACAGACCCCCAACATGTGAGAGTCCACTGAGGCCTGGTGGGGCTGACCAGTTCATTTTCATAGCTAGGCTCCTGGAAGGCAGTATGCTTCAGAAAGAATGGAGGGAAGGAAGGAAAGCAATTTCAAGTGGGATGACTATGTCTCCATTGTGCTAGGTGCTAGGAATTCAAAGGTTGATAAGCAACTTACAATTCAGTGGTCAGTTCTCATCATCTTGTCCACTGCAACCAAGCTAAGCTGGCCAAGTCTCAGGTCCAGTCTTAACAAAACCCCTTCCAGCAGACTCTCACAACATATTTCTCTGAGTTTCTCTTCCCCCTCCATGTGCCCAGTTATCCCCACCACAGCTAGCTCCTCCTGGCCTGTGTGTCCTACAGGAGCCTCTTGCAATAAAACCAATGGTTCTCAGAATTCTCTGGGAAGTTGTCATAAAGGCAAATTCTTGGGCCTCAATCCAGACTTGATGATTTAGAAATTTAGTTCAGTTTAGTCGCTCAGTCACGTCCGACTCTTTGCGACCCCAGGAATTGCAGCACGCCAGGACTCCCTGTCCGTCACCAACTCCCAGAGTTCACTCAGATTCACGTCCATCGAGTCAGTGATGCCATCCAGCCATCTCATCCTCTGTCGTCCCCTTCTCCTCCTGCCCCCAATCCCTCCCAGCATCAGAGGCTTTTCCAATGAGTCAATTCTTCGCATGAGGTGGCCAAAGTACTGGAGTTTCAGCTTTAGCATCATTCCTTCCAAAGAAATCCCAGGGCTGAGCTCCTTCAGAAAGGCCTGGTTGGATCTCCTTGCAAGAGTCTTCTCCAACACCACAGTTCAAAAGCATCAATTCTTTGGCACTCAGCTTTCTTCACAGTCCAACTCTCACATCCATACATGACCACTGGAAAAACCATAGCCTTGACTAGACGGACCTTTGTTGGCAAAGTAATGTCTCTGCTTTTGAATATGCTATCTAGGTTGGTCATAACTTTTCTTCCAAGGAGTAAGCATCTTTTAATTTCATAGCTGCAGTCACCATCTGCAGTGATTTTGGAGCCCCTCAAAATAAAGTCTGACACTGTTTCTACTGTTTCCCCATCTATTTCCCATAAAGTAATGGGACCAGATGCCACGATCTTCGTTTTCTGAATGTTGAGCTTTAAGCCAACTTTTTCACTCTCTACTTTCACTTTCATCAAGACGCTTTTTAGTTCCTCTTCACTTTCTGCCATAAGGGGGTGTCATCTGCATATCTGAGGTTATTGATATTTCTCCCAGCAATCTTGATTCCAGCTTGTGCTTCTTCCAGCCCAGCGTTTCTCATGATGTACTCTGCATAGAAGTTAAATAAACAGGGTGGCAATATACAGCCTTGATGTACTCCTTTTCCTATTTGGAACCAGTCTGTTGTTCCATGTCCAGTTCTAACTGTTGCTTCCTGACCTGCATATAGGTTTCTCAAGAGGCAAGTCAGGTGGTCTGGTATGCCCATCTCTTGAAGAATTTTCCACAGTTTATTGTGATCCACACAGTCAAAGGCTTTGGCATAGTCAATAAAGCAGAAGTAGATGTTTTTCTGGACCTCTCTCGCTTTTTGGATGATCCAGAGGATGTTGGCAATTTGATCTCTGGTTCCTCTGCCTTTTTGAAACCAGCTTGAACATCTGGAAGTTCACGGTTTACATATTGCTGAAGCCTGGCTTGGAGAATTTTGAGCATTACTTTACTAGCGTGTGAGGTGAGTGCAATTGTGCAGTAGTTTGAGCATTCTTTGGCATTGCCTTTCTTTGGGATTGGAATGAAAACTGACCTTTTCCAGTCCTGTGACCACTGCTGAGTTTTCCAAAGTTGCTGGCATATTGAGTGCAGCACTTTCACAGCATCGTCTTTTAGGATTTGGAATAGCTCAACTGGAATTCCATCACTTCCACTAGCTTTGTTCGTAGTGATGCTTTCTAAGGCCCACTTGACTTCACATTCCAGGATGTCTGGCTCTAGGTCAGTGATCACACCATCGTGATTATCTGGGTCATGAAGATCTTTTTTGTACAGTTCTTCTGTGTATTCTTGCCACCTCTTCTTAATATCTTCTGCTTCTGTTAGGTCCATCCATTTCTGTCCTTTCTTGAGCCCATCTTTGCATGAAATGTTCCCTTGGTATCTCTAATTTTCTTGATGAGATCTCTAGTCTTTCCCATTCTGTTGTTTTCCTCTATTTCTTTGCATGGATCGCTGAGGAAGGCTTTCTTATCTCTTCTTGCTATTCTTTGGAACTCTGCATTCAGATGCAGATTTAGAAATTAGGGCCCAGCAATCTGCATTTCACAAGCCCTTGGGGAGATTCTAATGCTCACTCAAGTTTGAGAACTGTGGCTGTCAAGGTCTAGTTTTCCCCACGCACCTACTCCCAACCAAAAGTCTCTTTAATGCTGATGGGGAAAAAACATAAGGAGTCTGATCAACCATCCTCCATGCCCGTTATTGATGCTGATGGGCTCTTCATCCTTGGATGCCTCGATGAACGTGAAATCTCTAGGGAAAGCTTCTGGTAATCCTCAAGAGTCTGACCAAGAAAACTATCATTCCCTCTCTCCTGTGTGAGTCCTCTGTCCTGGGTGACTCTACTCATCACAGAACATCATTGTCCAAGGTCATGCAGAGTGTAGTTCTAGACCAGCCTCATCTGCACCCCCTGGGAACTTACAAGAAACCCAAGATCCCAGGTCTTGCCCTAAACCTGCTGATCAGAATCTGCCGTCTTCTTGGTTTGCAGGGTGGGGTGGCAAAACCGATGCTCAGGTTGGTTACAGAACGTGCCAAGGTCATATTATAGCTAACTGGTGGATTTGGGATTAGGATTCAAGATTCCCCTGTGTAGCTGGCCTAGTAAACTTTCCTTTCCACCACATTCCCTCTCTCATTCATTTCACTGTGCCACCTTTTCTTCTTCTGGCAAGTACTAGCAAGTGACAACCTAGAGGAGTGGGATGCGGAGGGAGGTGGGAGGGAGATTCAAGAGGGAGGGGACATGTGTATATCTATGGCTGATTCACATTCATGTATGGCATAAACCAACACAACAATGTAAAGGATCCTCCAATTAAAAATAAATTTTAAAAAGACAAAAAAATAGTAGCAGTAGCAGTGAACATTTATGATTTCCTTTGTTCCAGGCACTGTTCTTGGTGCTTTGCACATATTGTCACATTGAATCTCCCAATCCACCCTCTAAGGAAGATATTCCTAATATCTGTTTTGGTGATGAAGACATCAAAACCCAGAGTATGAAACAAAAACAACCAAAATCCCTGTCCAGCTGCCTGTGCCCTCTTCACAGATGGCTGTGGCAATCCATGTGATTAAAAGTTCAAGCCCTCTGCCCACGTTGCTGTGTCGCTTCAGTCGTGTCCGACTCTGTGCGACCCCATGGACTGCAGCCTACCAGGCTTCTCTGTCCATGGGATTCTCCAGGCAAGAACACTGGAGTGGGTTGCCATTTCCTTCTCCAAGGCATGAAAGTGGAAAGTGAAAGTGAAGTCACTCAGTGGTGTCTGACTCTTAGTGACCCCATGGACTGCAGCCTACCAGGCTCTTCCGTCCATGGGATTTTCCAGGCAAGGGTACTAGAGTGGGTTGCCATTGCCTTCTCCCCTCTGCCCACACCCCACCCCAAATCACCCTGCCTACCGCTGCCTCGCCGTCTTTGGAGGTTACCCACACTCCTGTTCCCTCCCCGTCCGTGGGTTGGCAGGCTGCAGAACTAGCTCAAGTGAATCCTTTTCCTTAGCTTTTCAACCATGTTGAAGGTTGGTGAAGAAGATAGCAGTGTGGATAAGAGAAAACCATGGAACACCCAAAACATGTTTCTTTGGCCATGTAAATATAGGATAAAATTTTAATTTTCCAAAAGGTCTATTATCTCAATTCAGGGTCAGGCTCCTTAAAGGAAAAGCCTATGTTTCCTGAGTTGACTGCAGTTCAGAGGGAAAGGAGGGATCCAGAACACGTGGAGAGGCGGGTGGTCACCCCGGGGATGCCACCAAGGAGATAACCATAGGGTGGGCTGGGAGCCGGCTGCCTGCAAGGCAGCACTGCTGGTTAAAGTGAAACCTGGAGTTTACCGCGATTCTTTTCCTGAATCCAGCCCCAGCCCAATTTCGATTTCACACCACACTCTAGAGTGAAAGGATGCGGGGCCCAGTCACAGGTCAACCAGGACAGGCAGCTTTCAGCTGACGTTTGGCAGCTTCCCAGCGATGGCAGCAAGACTGCCTTCAATTGAACACTTGCATGGATGCGTGGCCCAGGTGGCCAGACAGAGCTGTTTTAACACATGCTGAAATCAAAAAGCTCCTTGTAGGTTTCTGCCCACGTGGGAGAGGTCCACTGCACAAGTCCAGTGGGAACAGTGGCCGGAGGAGAAGACGCTGAGGAGCGGGTAGGAGTCAGGCCAGAGGGACACTTCCCTGTGACACAGGGAGGGCGGGCCTTCTCCGACCTGACCACCCTCCTCCACTTCCTCAGTTCTCCAGGCCTTGGGGCTCACGCCGCATTCCTATTCTCACAACGAACTCCCCGGAAGACCTTGCTATTAGCTTTCCCAGCCCTTAGTAGTTAACTAACTAGCATATTTTGCAGAGGAAAAGGAATTTTCTACATGGTAGAGGAATTTTCACCACCTTGAGGATGGAGGTACAAGAAAGAAGTGTGAGAGATGGGGATACCCGAAGTGTGGAAAATGAGGGTATAAAGAAAAGTGTGAGGGATGGGTGTGGACAGGATATAGGTGAGGTGTAGGGACATGGAACTTCTTGATCTTCCTAACAACACTTCCTTTTCCTCTGCCGATATATATGTGAAGAGGAACAATCTTCTTTTGGCTTCCCTGCACTATGAGTTTCTTCCATCATAACTCTTGGGACTGGGATTCCAGATTCCTCCACTTGGGCATCTGATCTGTCATGAGGCCTCCTGTGCCCACTGTATTTTTCCAAAAGTGGTCAGGGGCCTCCCCTGCCATGCTCTCTCACACCACACACCATCAGAAGGAGGCTATGTGTTCCTTCCCTCTTGAATGTGAGCAGGCCTGGTGACCACTTTGATGGACAGAATAAGATGGAAGTTGATGTTCCAGCCACTTCAGCTAAGATCATGCAGATCAGAGAGGAAACACTTAGCCGAGCATTCCCCTGACCTACAAAACGGTGAGCAAAATAAAACGGGTGCCTTAAGCTACTACTTGGTTTGGAGGAAGTTCATTAAGCAACACTCAGTAATCAGAACAACTCCTCTGCTCCAAATACCTTCCCTAATTGTCTAGAATGTTATTTGAAAACCCTCAATTAGTCACCCCTCTGGGTTGAAGCACAAGACACCCTGCTAAAGTGTAAATGGCCTTTAGAGAAATAAAACTGAGAGCCTATGCCGCCCATTAATTGCTGAGCACCATTAGTTTAGGACTTTAGGACCTAGTAGGGCCCTGAGAAAATGGAACATTCTCCTTACACACCACTGTATGGGGAGGCAAGAGAGAAAGCCCAGAGTGTTTGGGTGCCGAGTGGGGTGAGAGCCTGGAGTATTAACCCCTATGGGGTGGTACAGCCATCCAATAAGGTCCAGAACATCCCACAGGCAGTGAGCCCCCTTTCTTGTTAGTCTATGCTGTGTTTCTAATACCCAAAACATAGACTTCTGCAATGAGTACAGGATCACTCTGGGCTTTGGCTGCAGGTTGAGCTAGACCCTATGTACACATCAAAGATTCCCATGTGGAAGAAAACTATTTTCCTGGGAGCCTATAGGACTGGGAATTTCCTGGGAACAGGAGTGGGGACAGGGGGAGGATACCCCCTGCTGGGGTCTGTATGAGTCTAAAAGTCTTGGCTAAAACCCTGGGGGCCAGATGTGCTCAGGAATTCAGAATTGCCCAGATTTTAGAAAAGTGACACAGTGCATTTATTCTGAGTCACGAAACACCCCCTGCAGGTTCTGGGAAAGAATCCTGTACTCTCTCTCTCTCTCTCTCTCTCTCTCTCTCACACACACACAATTTCTATAGCAAAAGGCATGAATTTTCACAGTTTGATAAATACCATAAATAGCCTCATATCAAGTTGGCCCAGGTTTTACTGCCAAATAAGTTATGGTAAATTTCCAGTTTTCAGAACTTTTGGGATCTTGGATCATAGACTTGTTTGGTTTGTATTTGTGCAGTTTTCCTCCAAGACCATTGGCCATATCTTTGAATAGATCATTTCCAAGCCAGAAGCTGTGAGATGCTAGATGTCTGCTTTTTGGCAGCATTAACCTTACACCCCTTCTTCCTCCACAAAGCCCCAGGAGCTCTCCCCATCTGGTTGCCCCTCAGACAATGAATGAACATTTTATACTGAATCCCCATTTTGCAGATGAGGAGACTGAGTATGTCAAAGATGCCAGATTTAGCTGATCGCCAAGTTGTGCCTTCAACACTGTGCTCCGAATTAACTCTGTGCTTTAAACACAGGGATTTAGAAGTTATCCTCAGCCAAGGGTGAAAGTGGGGAGGAGAAGTGTGAGAGGTGAGGGAGGGAAAATATGGGGAATTCATAGGAAGTGTGTCATTGGACTTGTACTTGAAAGGCAAGTAGGGTTTTAGCAAGAACTGGATGGGGCAGCTGATGGGAGGTTGACAAGACTGGGCATTCCAGCTAGAGCCCCCTATACACAAATGCAGGTGGGCAGGGGAGCCCCAGCTTCTACTATGAATTCCCAGAGGTCCAGTCAAGCTCAAGTGTAAGTTGTACAAAGGTGAGATGCAGAAGCAAATTCATAAAGGTGGTTTGAAGGAATAAGGGGAAAGGAGGCTTTATCTATAAATAATTTCTTCACCAAAAAAAAAAAAAAAGTTTTAATGTGATATACTAACATGTGCTTCCCAGGCAGCACTAGTGATAAAGAATCTGCCTGCCAAAGCGGGAGACACAGAAGATGTGGGTTCAATCCCTGGGCCTGGAAGATCTCCTGTAATAGGAAATGGCAACCTGCTCCAGTATTCTTGCCTGGAAGATTCCATGGACAGAGGACCCTGGCAGGCTACATTCCATGGGGCTACGAAGAGTCAGACATGACTAAGCGACTGAGCACATATGAACATATATGTGCTTTTGAGTACACATTACACTATTCTCTGTGCTTTAACATTTATTTTAAAAGAAATCCGATCACTGTCATTAGATTTTGGAGGTCTTGTGTTCCAAGCTAAAGACTTGGGATTTATTCTGCGGGTGCCTTGTGAAGAGGCCATTTTGAGCCTTCCCATTGACTGAGCATGACCCAGTTAAAGCGGTACCCTGGGACAAAGCTTCTGAGGGCAGCATGCAGTGGCACCAGACTGGAGCAGAGGGAGTGTGCAGACACAGCAGCCATCCACGTGCTTCATCCAATGGAGGAATTGAGAGACACACCCACCTAGTGGTGCTAGCCAACAACAAAGCACAGGATGGAGCTTGCCCAGCTCTTGGCAGATGGAAGTCAGAGGCAGCCAGATCCAGGGAGGGGCCCCCACTCTGCAGAGCAACGCCCCACTGCTGGGCTAGAAGGTGGCCACCAGTGTCCTGAGCTTACCCGTGAGAATCTGACAGGGATAGGCAGGTAGGTGACCTATGGTGAACACATCAGGGACCAGGAGGGATGGACGGATGAGGGTAAAGCAGCTTGAGCTGGACAATTCCCAAGAAAACCCAAGGCCCCCTCCCTTCTTCCCAGGTGCTCTGGGAGCAAGGCCAGAGCCCAGCTACCCTCACAAAGAGGGCTGCCTTCTCTACAGCGGTGGTTCTCCAAGTTAAGCTGGCATCACAATGATCAGGAGGGCGGTTTAAGATCCAGATCGATGGGCTTCACCTCCACAGTTCCTGATGCAGCAGATTAGAGTGGGAACGACAATCTGACTCTCTCGAAAGTTCCCAGGGATGCTAGTGCCGCCTGTCAGGATCACTCTGAGAATCATGGCTCTAATATCTCTGAGCAAGGTCCAAACTCCTCCCCCAGGTAATAGGTACTCGACAGGGCTCATTTAAGTTTCATGAAACCTCTGGAAAGCTGCCCCCAATTCACAGAGGGTAAAACTAAAGATTAAAGGTGCTAAATACTGATAAATCGACTAAGGTCACACAAGTGGTGGGCAGCATGGCTAGAACTGGGCTTCTCCTTTCGTGTGCATGTGCGCACACGTGCATGCGTGCGCTTAGTTTGTCGGATTCTTTGCAACCTCATGGACTGTAGTCCAGTAGGCTCCTCTGTCAGAGGGGTTTTTTCAGGCAAGGATACTGGAGTGAGTTGCCATTTCCTCCTCCAGGGGATCTCTCAACCCAGGGATTGAACCGCATCTCCTGTGTTTCCTGCATTGCAGGTGGATTATTTACCCACTGAGCCGTTGGGGAAGCCCCCTTTCCTACCTTACTTGTTCCCCAAAACTGGCCCTCAATGATAGCTGATAGCATTTGCATAGGTCCAAACTGGATTGAACAGAACAAGGACAATGTGAGTTTTTCTTTATGTGAATCATATGAACTGAACTGAATGGACTTTTCCTCCAAGTCCATTTATATTTTAGGGAGTTAAAATGCTCCTATCAAATGATGGTGGCAAGAGTTAGTCTTTTTCTTTCCCTCTGTCCCTTTTAAAATCACTTTACTTCACAAAATAAATGAGTGAAGAACTCATTTCAGCCCTTTCTCTTTTTAAAAAAATTTCTGGTCTATGAAATTCCTGGTGACAACACCCCGCCACTCTGTCTCCAGGCACCTAAGGGGCACGTGCATCTTGCACATTAATGACAGCTCAGAGGGACTTGTCTGTGTGTATGTGGTGGCAGAGGCCAACCCTCTACCCACTAGCCTTATCACGTGTTCTTCAGAGGTCCCTGTCCCTTATGGAGGCTGGACCTCCTTTCCCCAGGGCTGCACATAGCCACAGACACAGGCCTCCAAGAAGTGTGAGGGGCTTTCCCCCTGCCCCAACATTCTGATTTAGCATGTACCAGGCAGTCCTAAGGTCTGGTCCTAAGGACGGTCCATATCAATTCATCTCCCACCTATTTGCTGTTATTTCTATTCTTAGGTGGTTGCTGGAATTGAGGCAGAGGTGGGCTGGTTTCCCCAAGTGGAGGCCCGTCAATCAGACAAAGGAAAGCTCTGCTTCCTGTCCCTAATGCCAAATAAGTAAGTGGCGGCTTCCATTCACAGCGGAAGGCAGCACAGTGCAGGGGGCAGGTGGGCGGGTCCTGGTGACACCTGACTGGGGCCAAGTCTTACTTTCCAGATATTGATGGTGTGATCTTAGATAGGCTACCTGGTGTCTCTCTATGGCTTAGTCCTTCATCCATTAAATCAGGGTAACAGTACCTGCTTTAGGGGGTAGTTGTAAAGAGTCAGTGTGTTAGTATATTAAGGCAACTAAGAAGAACAACTACAGTCCATGGGTCGCAAAGAGTTGGACATGACTAAGCAACTAACATACACATAAGAAGAATGACTGTCATACAGAGTATACTTGGATATTGCTTTTATTATAACTCGGTTCTTCAGGTTCACTTATGGATGTCTACTGCCCTCTCAGTGGGCTCCTGGGAGATGGAAATAGAGAGGGCAGAGTTGCTCCTCTCTAGAACATTCAGTGGACAATTAAATGACTGACCTCATTATAGAGGAAGAATTGTGTTTGCAGAAGCACCGGTTAACATGGGAGCTGGGACGATGGGCAGAGTTTCTGAGAGGTGGGGACATACGTGTTGATCATTTTCATCACAGTGCAGGGCTGACCAGAAGGCTAAGGATGGCCTCCAATGGAACAGAGACTCTCCCATTGCATGCTGGACCACAGAGAAGGTTCTAGAAGTATCAGAATCCCACTTCACATTTTGAGCCCCATCTACACCAACAACTACTAACTTGGCACAAATGAAAGGAGAGGAAAGGGCCATAAATATTCTCAGCTCAGACTGTAAAATGACTGAAGAATTTAAGTAACTCTTCAGTGTTCGTAATTACTTGAGGGAGGGACGAACCCTTTCTTTCATCAGAGACATATACAAAAGAGGAAATCCCATCATATGAGTGAAGACACAGCACATTAAAAATGTAAATTAAGAATTAAGGAACAAAACAATGGAATTCTGCCAATTTTTTAAATAATTGCTCTACAAATTGCTAATCGGTATCCAGCGTCACACTGGCTAATTTGTTTAATAAAAGCAAAGAAAAGATAAAGGTCCCAGAGATGGTGATGAGGCTACCAGCTTGGTGACACCAATTGTGTGCAAAATGTCAGAAAGGCCTTGGCCCTTGGGACATGCTTCTGAATACTGCCTGGGGAATTGAGCTTAGGGTTTTATTCTTGATCTGGAGGCATAGAGGTGCAGGAGACCACCTCGGTGGTGTCACGAGGCCCCTTTCTTCACATATCATGTATTCTAGTGGTGGACACAGCCAACAAATGAGTAAATACATAAGAAGGTAACTCCAGAGGCAGTTAAATGCTATGAGGAAGATAAAACAGACCTCAGGAAGATGCTGGAAAGTCAGAATGTTAAGGCCAGTTACCACCCAATGCCCATTCATTTCTTTTTTATTAACAGCACCCCAATTTGCGGGGGCGG
This sequence comes from Bos mutus, assembly GCF_027580195.1. Taxonomy (NCBI): domain Eukaryota; kingdom Metazoa; phylum Chordata; class Mammalia; order Artiodactyla; family Bovidae; genus Bos; species Bos mutus. The sequence continues at coordinate 70,753,701 of NC_091618.1, read as the reverse complement.
GGCAGGGGGGCAGTGTTCCTGACTCCTTTACAACTGGTGATGCCCATGCAATATTGCCCATGGGATACAACCCAGGCAATGAGGAGCCACCAGAGGTCACTGGGTGGCCGACCAGGAAAGAGACTTGGCAGCATTTTTGTGCCCTTTGAACCTCACCTTTCCCCTTCATTCCTGCTTGAAAGGTAAAGCCATCCTGTGACTTGAGGACAAAGCTCATTGTGCTAAGGACAGCGGAGGAGGGCAGATGCTAATAACACTGTGGACTCTGCCAGCCCTGGCCCATTTCCAGGCTTCTTGTTGGATGAGAGAAACAGAACCTCCCACTCTGTTTCAGCCACTGTTCTCTCAACTTGCTTTTCCTTGTAATGGAATGTAATTCTTAGCTGATACAAGTCCCTATCTCTGGCCTTGTCCTCTGGACCCCTGCCCCCACCATCAGATACTGGCACAGATATTCACACGAGGTGAGGGTAGGTACTAAAAGCCTCAGTCCAGTAGGCCTGGCCATCCGTGCTGTGCTAAAAATGTGTAAATGGCTCCCCCTGTCATCAAGGTGGAAGTTAAACTCCTGAGCTCTCCACATGCTAACTGTTCAGTTCAAGAGGAAAGCGGGTGGAAACAGCGTGATGAGATTGTGCCAGTTGATGCCTGTCAGAGCGGCATTGAGGGCCTCCTATGCTGGCGGGGAGCCTAATCCATGGCTATAAATGTCCATCAGAGCAGCTACATTGGTGGCCCTTCTCCTCCCTCCCTATTTCATTAGAGGGTAAGGTCTCTACACAATGGAAACACCAGAGCCCCAGGCTAACACCACACCACATCCCAGTTTGCAGTCATCAAGCCCAGTGACAAACGATGTCCTTGCCTTACACCTTGGAATTCCTATTAAACTTTTATAGTATTAAACAATTAAAATATTCTAAATTTCAGTCTGTGCTTTCTTCAGTGAGATAAAATACTCAATGGTTTCCTTACTCCCCAAATAGATATTTGGCAATATGCTTTGTGTTCTGTTTGATATCAAAGCAATTGCACTAGAGTTAGGTTTCCAAAAAATGTGCATTTTTTCATGGCAACAAATAATAATAATGTGAAAAAACCCTTTTTTATGTGGCCATAATTGGTGAAGCCAAGCTCTGATAATGAGGAAACGGGTTATTTATGAAGATCTATTCTGCCTTTATTAGTGTGGAAGGTGGATGGTGGCAGGAGCTGTAAGCCAATTCACAGAGACTGTAAATATGCCAATGGCAGGCAAGACTACCAGGGGAAATGAAAATGGAGTGCCTTTTCATGTTTGTAGGTTTTACACGTTCTTTATTGCCACTAAGCCCCCAAAGCCAATGCCCACCTACCCACAGCCTGCAAACCCCAAAGAGGGAAGTTAAGACCTTATTACAGCAGAAGGAATTCAATCCAGACCTGTTCTGTCCAACACGGCAGCCACAAGTCACACAGGGCCAGTGCTCATTTGAACTGAGACTCGACTGAATTGAGAAATGCTGTACGTATGAGATACACATCTGTTATTAAATAGTACAAAAAAAATAATGTGACTAGCTCACTAATCTTTTTACAATTCTTTTATACACTGAAATAATATTTTGCATATATGGAGTCAAATAAAATAGTTCAAAATTAATTTCACTTTTTTAAATATGGCTCCTGAAAGATTTTAAGTTACAGATGTGGCTGGAATTATATTGGACAGGCCTAGAGCACAGAATTCACTCAGAAGGCAGCCATGAAGGATAAGCTGGCTGAGGAGGTCCATTCCTGTGGAGCTCTAACAACTCATTAGATGTTGGTCCTCCAGGGGACGGAGCTGTCACCAAAACCAGGGACAGAGCGGATGAGACAACCTCAAGGTCCCTCACCACAGACCTCAAGCTGGCATTTCCTCCCAGGGCACCAAGGTACCTCAAGTTGAAGGAAATAAAATTCAATAACAATTTTTATAGTGAGCTGCTTTTGCTGTTGCTCATTAGTAGCTGTGAGCTAAATTAATTTGAGCTTGATTGTTTCCTAATTGGAGAGGGACATAAATCTAGCTGAATGTGCTATTACAGACGGCACCTTGATCCTGCACAATCTCATACTTCTGCATTTACCATGCCCTGCATGAGAAGGGAAGCCAGCTCTACATAATTACAATAAAAATTATGTTTATTGACCAAGAATATTACAATAGATGGCAATGTGCTAGGTTGTAACATATTTTCTCAGGGAAGACATTGATCAATTCTTTGCTGAGTTAATATGTTAAAGTCTGCTTATAATGAGTTAGGAAATTAGCAATTGGTATTAAAGTTAAGACTATAAGCCACTTACACCAATATGTTTATAGTGTAATAATTTACTATTACTCCACAAATATAACCCCCTAAAAAATCTCCTGTAGACATAATATGGTTTCCACATATCTATATATGTCTCTGAGGTTTTTTTATCTGTAGTTTACCCATAAAAGATGTTGAACATGTTCAAAGAAAGAGACATAAAGGAGAGAGAGACAGAAAAGGCGTGGATACAGGCTAGTTTCGAACTGGCCTTCTTTGCAGAAATTGTGGCCAGTGGTATCCATACCTGAAACTTACCAACTTTTTTGATAGTTAAAAACATTTACTGGTAAAGCTGAATGTTTGTTGAGGTAAAAACTGCCCACAAATTTAGAGATCAATAACATAATTCACCCCAATTGTGAAGTAAAAAGATGTATCAATATCCAAGCATTTATTTCAAGCTAAGCCATTTTCTCTTTCTTATAACTGGAGGGCAACAATTCAGATGAGATAGATTTGGCTAGAATGAGAAGGATCAGATTCTATTATGAAATCAATTCTGTCATGATTGAGGGAGTGCTCCAGTCACATGCACCAGATAAAGGAAATTCAACCCAGGATGCCCCCTGACTTCTGGGACTTAAAGACATTTTGTGGAAAGAGTGATGCATTTGCCAGGTACAAAAATTATAAAAGGCAAATATATATATATAATGAAAAAATTTCCTTTCCTGTCTCATCTCTTCCCTACACCAGCCTCCTCCTACCCCAAAAGGTTATCTACTTTTACTAAAGAAGGTCTTATGCATTCTTTCAAAGGTTTTTTTTTTTTCTTAGATGACACATGAACATAGATCATCTTATTTTTCTATCCTTGTGTTTTCATAAAAGTAGTTTGCTACAGACACACCAAAGTGATTTGGCTTTTTATATTATCTTGGAAATGTCTTCTTATTAGTATATAGAGAATAGCTGCATTTTTAAGTTGATCCATTGTATCTCATTATGTAGTGAACTAACCAGGCCCCTACAGATGGGCATTTGAGTTTAATTTTTTGCTATTATAAAAATTTAGAGACTTCAAAGGTAGCACTGACATCAACTCCGTGAAGTAATTCTCCTTCCTTCCTCCCTCCCTTGAATTTTCCTCATTCACTCTTTCATTAGATAAACATTCACTGTGTGTGTACCTGGGCCCGATGCTGCACTCAGGTGCCCTGTGGAGCGCTGAAGGTCACATCACATTGGCCCATCGCCAGCCAGTGGATAAAGGGGAATAGAGCACATGTGATTTCAACAGCAAATCACCCCCACACACTCAGTTTTTCTAGGAAGTCATTGTAGGTACTAATGAGTCTGAAGGTCACCAGAGTAGTGGCCAAATACAAAACTGGGGGAACTTCCAGTCTACTTGGCCTTGGATGAGCCCCCAGAACTGACTATCTATGTTCTGTACTCCTGGTGGGGGAGTATTCAGAACAGGAAATGTCAGTCATCTGTACCCCCATCCCCTCAAACACCTTCTATCATTTCTAGGTGGTTTCCTGCTCCCTGTTGGAGACCCAAGGCCTTCTCTAGCAGCCTGAGGCAGTATTCCAAATTCTGAACCACTGCTGGCATCCTCCTGCTAACAAAGTCTGAGTAGAGCCCTTATTCCTGAGACAGGCCATCTGCCGAGACGCTTTGTTAGCCAGAGAATATGCCCCCTTCCTTTGAGGCCCCACCTCTACATCAGCAAGGCACACCCTCACTCAGAAGCCCTCTAAAGAGTGGCCAATGACAATGACACTGAGAACTTCACTCCCTGCAAAAGCCTGGTGAGCAAAAGGTGGACACAGGAGTGAGCGCCTGTGGGCTGATCTGGCCCCGGAAATAGAAAAATGGCACACATGAGACAGATGCCTGGGGACGATCAGGGAGGGAGTCAAAATTCAATCAATATTCAATAAATGTTTATTGAGTGTACACGATGTTCCAGGCACTGTTTTAGCTGCTGGGGATATAGCAGTGACAGTCCTAGCCCTGGGGAAGTTACATCCAAGTTAGAGAGATGGCCAGCCAATAAATAAGTAAATGAAGAGCTCTGTTAAGTGTGAACGGGTTAGCAGTTCCCTCTTGCCCTTTCACTGTCCACAGGCAGTCACTGTGGCCTACTGACATCAGCAGGCTGGAAGGGGCCTTGGGGATGCAGTGAAGACCCAAGCAGAACAGTCTCCCACTGGCAGCTTGCCCAAAGTCCAGGTTAATATCCAGAGTAACCTCAGCTAGTCCCAGCCACCAAGAAGTGAATGTATGATCTTGATGTGGGATAAGCACCACCACAATCATAGCTACTACTTATGGATGATGTTTTCAGGGCACTGTACTTTTCACTCTGCATTTCCTTGAAAGAACTCTCTTCCAGGTAGCCAGAGGCAGCTGTAATGCCTTGCAGGGTTAGGGGAACCAAGAGCCATGGGTGATAAAGCTGGAGTATGAAAATTGTTACAGCAAGAACTCTAAGAGAAAGAAAAACTTGTTTGGTTTTTTTGGTCAACAAAATGGGATTTTTGTTTTTTCTAGTCGAGTCATTAATCTTGACTGCCAGTCATGGTCGATAAACAAAGATTTTCTACGTTTCAGTGACATTAATGAATCTTCACAGTATAGAGAAGATTCCCTATTACCATGCCTGCTAGGGTCTGAACAGAGGTGCTATGAGACAGAGGCACATGCTGGGGGGGCCTGGGGGCCAGTGAGAGGCAGAGGAGGGCAGAGCGAATGGGAAGAAACCAGGTGGGTATCCAACACCTGGAGCCATACCTCAAACAGGGATATAGGCAAATTCAGCTCCATGCGGGATGTTTGCATCCATGCGCTCTGTCCCTTTCTCTAGACATGCAGTGAGAAAACCTCCACCACAGAGAGAGGTGCAAAGAGCTGGTCCCTTTGCATCTAGGGCTTTCAGTGACTTTCAGCCAGAACTGCCTGACTTCTGAGACTTCCCTGGTGGTTAAGAATCTGCCTGCCAATACAGGGGACTCAGGTTCGATCCCTGGTCCAAGAAGACCCCACATGCAGGGCAGCAAGTAAGTCCACGCACCACGACTACTGAAACCTGAGGGCTCAAGGGCCTGAGAGCTACAACAGAAGCGGCCACAATGAAAACCTGAGCACCACAATGAAGAATAGCCCCCATTCATCACAACCAGAGAAAGCCCACACACACCAACAAAGACTGAGAGCAGCCAAAAATGTATAAATAATTAATGAAAAAAAAAAGAACTGCCTGACTTCTGAGACTGAGTCATGAGGACTCTTGCAGCTTCCACTTGGGACTTCATCAACTCTCACTCATGGGATATTGCTTCTTGGAACCCAGCCACAAGCCACATGGAGGCCACATACAGGTGCAGACAGGTCACTGAGCCCTCTTGGACAGAACAAGCCCCACTGGACCCCCTGATGAGCGCAGCCCCAGCTGACTTCACATGAAGCAGAGGAACTGCCCAGCTGAGCCCAGTCAACCCCAAGCATCACGAGAGAGAACAAAACGCTGGTTGTTTTAAGCCATTGTGATTTGAGGTGGTTTGTTGCATAGCAATGAATAATGAAAATGTCAGTTGGCAAGTCTAAGTTTTCTAGGCACCCAGAGGAATAAAAAAGAAGAAATATGTGCATGCATCATACATGTATGTATACATGTGTGTGTGTGTGTATGTTATGGAGAGACAGCAAGCACTTCAGTGCAGTGTACATTAGAGTATGATGGTGCTCTTTGCAGTTACTCGGGGCCAGGCACTAGTGGGTACTTTATAATCATAACTTCACTCAGTCTTTACAGACACCCTGTTAGGTGAAAACTACTGTTAGTCCTGGAGGTCACAAAGGCTAGACGTCAGGTTACTTACCCAAGGTCACACAGCTGATAAAGACCAGAGCTGAGACTCCAGCCTGACTCCTTAGCTGGAGACCCCAGCCTCTGCTCTGTCTGAGGTTGTTCCACAGACAAACCATAACCACCAAGGGCAGCCAGAACACATTCACGTGGAGAGGACGAGGGGGTTGAGAGGCCACTAGAGAATGCCAGGAGAAGGGGGTCATGCCCCACCCCCCTCCTTTTGGGTACCCTGGAATAGCTCTTCCACTGTCTTCAACTTCTCCACTGCTGGGCTGAGGGAGTATGAAAGCCCTAGTTAACCTCAGCCTATTTTCCCAACAAAGAGTTCAGTACTTATCTTAACCTGTATGCGTTAGGTTTCCTTCAGCTCAGCAGCTCCTGCAAAGCTTACTTGTGCAAAACCATAGAGGCAAGAATGAACAAATATATAATTACCCCTGAATTTCCCACTTATCCCTTGACAGACAACGAGCCAAGTTACAGCTTAATTCCCTCAGGAGAGGAGAGATGGTGCCCCGGCTGACGGAAGACTAGCTTCTTACACCTGGCCCAGGACAGAGGGTTGGAATTGTGATGGCTAAAGGTTGAAGATAAAGAAAAACGATAAGCCACACACCATGAGACATCAATCATGAGTTCATGTGCTTTGTAGTAAGCATATAGCACAGCGTTTCAGTGTATGGAGTCTGGATGCAGACAGCTTGGGTTTGAGTCACGTTTGCTTGGACTGCTCTATCTCAGTTTCCTCATCTTTAAAGTGGGAATGATATTAGTAATGGTACCTTCCTCATCAAGTGTTTGGGAGGTTTAAACAGCTAATACTAAGAAATGATTATTTAATGATCCCTGGCACATAGAAAGCACTAAATAATTGTTTGCAATTATTTGCAAATGGCCTCTGACCCTAGCATGAACACTGCAGGAGAAATTAATCACCATCAATCCCTACATATAACACTGCTCTGGTTGGTCAACAAGCTTATCAGAGCACTCCTTCAGCACTTCCTATTGTGACTCGTGAATTCTGCTTAGAGTAATGCGGAATCTTCCCAACTGTCTCCAGAATTTTAAAAGCCATTTCATCATTTTTGTATAGAATATCACACAGAACTGATTTTAAGTTTAAAATATCTCATTCAGATCAGTATAGTGTTAAAGAACACGTTATAAATTATATCTTTAACTGGATTTAATAATATTCATAACATGTAGTCAAATTTGTACTTATTTCCACTTACCAAGTGATGCACACAGTTTAATTTACTTTAGATTAATTATGTAAGAAAAATCTGATTGGCCGACAATAAATCCCAAAATGTTATAATAATCAGGTTTGGCTTGGGGACTGAACATACATTAAAATGTGCTGCCACATCTGAGGTGGCTCGGTGGCAAAATCTTCCTGCCAGTGCAGGGGACACTGGAGACGTGGGTTTAATCCCTGGATGGGGAGGATCCCCTGGAGGAGGAAATAGCAACCCACTCCAGTATTCTTGCCTGGATAATCCCATGGACAGAGGAGCCTGGCGGGAGACAGTCCATGGGGCCACAAACAGCTAGAGATGACCGAGCATGCACACGCAGGATGCAGGACACCACATCTGAAATAAACTCTGTTTTCATGATGGGATGAGGGGACTTCTTACAACACGCACCTTAAAAATGAGCTCACTAATGTTTATAAATTTTTTGTATTTCCCTTTTAGATGATGAGATAAGGCAGGCTTATTCTGGGATTTCTTTAAAGCATTTCTACAAATAACCCCTGAAAAGTCAAACTGGGTGTGCTCGTCACTCTATTTTCTCTTTTTAACAATGTTTTTTGGAGTTCAGGAGCTACCCTGATGCACTGGGTACACCTGGTGAGCAAATGAACTTTATATATGATCAGATAAAACCATCCCTGCCTAAGGAAGAGTCATTGTCATATTTATGCCCCTCATCCATTTCACATATTTCAGTATCAATGTTCCTTATCCATTTTATCAAATCTGTTGTGGTAGTAAAGAAAAGAAAATCAAGAACAAAAAGAATCTGATGCTATAGGACAGCCAAAGCCTCCACAGCAGCTTACCTGCAAGGCGTCAGAATCCAAGGAAGCTGTCAGGACCATAAGTACACATGGCACGACCAACCTACTCAACCGTGAGCCCACTGGTTTGATCCACACCAATGGCCCCCTCGAGGCCTCTCCATTGTAGTTGAGGAACATACAGATTTTTTTTTTAATTAAATTTATTTATTTCAATTAGAGGCTAATTACTTTACAATATTGTATTGGTTTTGCCATACATCAACATGAATCCACCACGGGTGTACACGTGTTCTCCATCCTGAACTCCCCTCCCACCTCCCTCCCCATACCATCCCTCTGGGTCATCCCAGTGCACCAGCCCCAAGCTTCCTGTATCCTGCATTGAACCTGGACTGGCGATTCATTTCTTATATGGTATTATACATGTTTCAATGCCATTCTCCCAAATCATCCCCCCCTCCCTCTCCCACAGAGTCCAAAAGACTGTTCTATACGTCTGTGTCTCTTTTGCTGTCTCCCATAGAGAGATTTTTAATATGTGAAGTTACTGCTTGGAAAATGCCTCTCTCCTGTCCTTCCTGGGAGCCCTCCCTTGTGCTCACAGCAGTCTCCTGGGAGCCTTTCCCACCAGCCGCATACAGGCCTCTCTCCTCTGAGCTCTATATGGCATCTTATGGAGTTCTAGAAGAGTCAGCATTTAGGGATTTTTCTGCTCTGTACATCTTTCCACTTTCTCCCTAATGCTCATATATTAACAATTGGAAAGTTGGGGGTGGGAGGGACTTCCCTGGTTGTCCAGTGGTTAAGAATCTGCCTTCCAATGCAGGGGGCCTGTTTTTGATCCCTGGTTGGGGAACTAAGATCCACATGACTCAGGGGAACTCAGTTTACTTGCCCCAACTCCTGAGCCTGCTCGTGACAACAAAAGACCCCACGTGACGCACAGAGCTCCTGTGCTGCAGCTGAGACCCAACACAGCCAAATAAAGAAACAAATGTTCTCAAAAGGAGAAAGTTTAGGGGTTTTGGAGGGGTAAATCCAAGCAACATATATTAAATTGCTTATTACCTACTCTTCAAAACAGCAAGGACAAAAACAGCCTCCTCCTGGGCTGTCAGGTGGAGGCCAGGTGGTAAGAGGGCCGCCAATCACACTGCAAGAAGATGGGGTGATCTGGGAAGACTGGGGGAGCAGTTCCTTCTGGCTTCCCATCTCTGACCCTCGCCAGCAGTTCTGATTCCAGGCCCCTCCTCGCACAGCCAGATCATGCATTTCTGGAAAGCTCCTCCCTCCATGGAAAAGTGAGGAGCTTGTGAATTTAATGTGTAATCCATACACCCCAAACCCTGCATCCTAGAAGCTCTGGGTCCCCTGGCCCAAGATGTACAGACTGGCAAACAGTGTGAGCACTTCTCTGTCCCAGGCTGCTGTGACCCCATCCTCCTCCACCAACATGTATGTCTATAAAATGGTGAATTGGGCATCTCCTGGATTCCAGCCACTGATAGGAGGTGAGAGTCCCACATACACTCATCACCCTCAGTGGCATATAGATATTTTTACTACACTTAACAAGATGCTGACCTTGGTTCCTGGGAAAGACCCCTGTGGTTTCTGGATTCCATTATATGAGCAGATACGTTTGCTGTCCAAACGGGTGGCTTTCTGTCTTTGCAGGGGAAATTTGCATCTTCTCATTAGGTGACTTGTTAGAACACTGAACTTTCAGGCTCTGATTTTCAGAGGGCAATCCTTCTACTGACTCACCTGACCCTGACTCAGGAAAGATCTCAGAAGCCAAAGCCTGTGTTTAGCCAGGAGACACAGTTTGGAGGCTGGATCTACAGGCCAGGGAGAGAAAAGACCTGAGAATCTTAAGCAGAGTATGATGAGCCTCTGGAGTCAGACTGTGTTGGATGATAAAGAACTTGGCTGGCCTTTGCCCCTGAGAGCCCCAAAACCCTTGGAATTCCCCAGAGTAACAGTAGGGTCTTCCTTATTGCAGGTGGGGCCCTCAGACCACACCTGAGTTTATGCTAACAAGACGGCTCCTGGTGGGGTCCCGGGTAGTTTCAGGATGGAGCTGGCCGAGTCAGAAAAACAACTACATGATTAGAGACTTAGAGCTGAGTGGTATCAGTCTGGAAGGTGCCAGAGACTGAATTAAAGTTATGTGGACAATGACTCAACTAATCATGCTTACATAATGAAACCCCAACAAAAACACTGGACACCAAAGCTCAGTGGAGCTGAGACAAAAGGTAGACGGCACACCCAGGGTACTCCAGACGAGAAAGCAGAACAATTGTAGGAGAAAGCTGGGCCCCGTCCACATCGAAGATAAGAGACCACATATTTCTCATTCTCAAGGTCAAGAGACTTCCCTGACTATGCAGACATAGAAAGGCTCCTTGGAGGTCAAAGGGGAGTGATGTTACATGATGCCAAGCTACCCACAGGCCTCCTTGGAAGAATCCATCTTGGCTAAGAGATGCATGCACACACAAGGAAGGATCCTGAGGTAAACCAAACTTGGACTCTGAACCAGGGAAATCAAAATGACTGGTCAAAGGAAACCCAGAAGAAAATGCTGCATAAAGGTAACTCAAACTACTACAAAGGCGCGACTCAGGGACTCGCCCTCTGAGTCTGCTCGTGTCTATCCACACATACTGTACTCTTTTTCTTAACAAAGACCTCATTTGTTTCACTACTTTCTGTCTTTTGGAGTTCTCTTCGGCAAAGCTGAAGAACCAGCTTGTCACCACCCACCGGTCTAGTGGTGAGGGTTCAGTGCTCTTGCCACTGAGGCCCAACCTCAACCTCTGGCTGGGAGCCAAAGCCCCCTCCAAGCTGCCACAGGCTGAGGCCACTGGACCTCAGAGTTAATCAGAGCCTCCTGGTTAACTGTGCTGGAAGGTGACAAAAAGCCTCATGTTGGGGACCCTCTTGGACCTCACCCGATACAGTTCTTTACTCTGGTTTGATATGTATCCTTTATAATAGATTGTAAGTTTTCCTGAGTGCTTTCTTGAGTTTTGTGAACTGCTCTGCAATTTATGGATTCTAAGAGGGTCATGAAAATGCCCAAACTTGTAGCCAGTTGGTCAGAGATACAGATTTGCAGGGGACCCTCTAAGCTTGTAGCTTGTGTCTGAAGTGAGAGCAAGTGTGTGGGAGACTATGCTCTTAACCTGTGCAATGCAACCTAATTAATTCCAGGTAGTCAGTATCAGAACTGCATTGTAGGCTGTTGGGGTTCAAACCCTAATCCTGGGGCTTTCCAGCTGTGCCATCTACTATTCTTTTCAATACAGTCCACAGACTGTAGCCCTCCAGGTTCCTCTGTCCATGGGGTTTTCCAGGCAAGAATATTAAAGTGGATTGGCATTTCTTACTCCAAGGGATCTTTCCAATCCAAGGATCAAACTCATGTATCTTGCAACTCCTCCATTGGCAGGCATATTCTTTACCACTAGCACCATTTGGGAAGCCCAGAAGCACCAATAAATGTTATCTATCATCACTGAGACCTACACCCTGCCAGGGAGCATGACAGGGACTTATTTTTCTCTTGCTAAAGACCTCTTCTATCTCTTTTAAGGTCTTACACAATACAAAAATGCTCTGGTCTGCGCTGCACTTTTTCACATTTTGCTGACTGCTGCCTAATATATTCCTTAGTGACTTGTTCATATCTCAGGTCTATATATAAATAAAATTTGCTATTTACATACTGATTTATCAGTATAACACATGGTAACATCTGGACAGTATTTCACCAAATTTGGAGAGATAATTTGAGGTGATATCACTCCAAATACAGGCTAGGCAGTGTACAAAAAGTTTGCATTGGGGGCCTTGGAGCACTGCAATTGTTTACCTTTTATACCAAGAAAACTTTTAAAAAACATTTCAACAAATGAATTCACTATAAATATATATATATATATATTTAAAATTGTGCTAGAACTTAATGACTGTCATAGGGAGTCACCAAATAATTAATTCTTTTAAGTCATTGGTTTTATTCTTTTTTAATTTATTTTACTTGGAGGCTAATTACTTTACAATATTGTCGTGGTTTTTGCCTGGAAACACACAAAAAATATGCCACATAAAATGGCCTTATCAGAGCCAAAACTGAGAAGGGTGAGAGAATCTCAAAGTTAGACTGAGGGGAACCTTTGTCAAGTCAATTGGCAGAAATGGGGTCTTCTAAGAGCACCCACAGGAAGAGCATTTCACAGCTGGTGGAGATAACTGGCCTCTCGAGGTTTCAAGCCCAAGGAGAATTTGAGTACCTGAAAGAACAGCAGTTGCCACCCTGGGCTTCAGGAGTCCTGCGGGGTTGGAGAGGCCAAGGGCCCAACAGCTGGGAGCGACTTACCCTTTCTTTCACAAGTAATGAAATCCCAAAACCAAAGTTCCACCGAGGGACATTTTGTTGCCAATCAGGAAGCACATGAAATGCACATTTAGATACCACAGTAAAGGAAACAAATCATGGTTTTAAACTCTTTGTGGCCAAAGAATCACACATCAGTTAAAAAATTGTCACCTACAATTGAAGAGTGAGCATAAGAGAAGCAGCTCCAATGATAAAGTCAGGCTGAAGTCTATTTCAGGGACCCAGAATATTGTAATCCATGTACCAGCTATGCATGGTACATGTTACCATGTACCAGAGAGTGGCTTTGTTGCTTCGTCGCTGAGTCGTGTCCGATTCCTTGCAACCTCATGGACTGTAGCCCACCAGGCTCCTCTGCCCAAAGGATTTCCTAGGCAAAAGTACTGGAGTTGGTTGCCATTTTCTCCTTCAGGGGATCTTTCCAACCCAGGGATCGATCCCATGACTCCTGTGACTCCTGCATTGCAGGTGGATTCTTTACCACTGAGCCACCTGGGAAGCCCTCAGAGTGTGGTTTAAAGGGATCCTTATTAATATATTCCCTGGATACCAAGAAGCCCTTCAAGCCATTCCCTTCTGTGTCAGACACTTAAGAGGTATCTGTTTCTCAACAACCATTAGTAGGTCATTAGGGTAGACACTTCAAATGCAGGGGTTATAGTTTGTTTGAGCTGCTTCTGACCTGAGCAGCTTCAGTATGAGTAGTGATGGGAATTTATTCATATACACTCCAGATCGTGGCATACTCAGTAGAATGTTAGAGGCTTGTTCCAAATGGGAAATAATTATGACTTAATTACTTATGACGAATACATAAACATCCTTAAAAAGCCCAATATTCATCTTTTTACTGTTTGCATAATGATGTATGATCAAGAAAGGTAAGATACAGATTCTAGTAAAGGATCCTCTGCTCTCGACTGGGGCTGATTTAAGAAGAGCTGTGTTTCACCTGTCAGAATGGCCATCACCAAAAAGTCTACAAATAACAAACACTGGCGAGCGTGTAGACCAAAGGGAACCCTTGTACCCTGTTGGTGGGAATGTAAGCTGGTGTAGCCACTGTGGAAAACAGTATGGAAATGTTAGGTAGTTAGAATAGGAAACAAGAGTTTAGAATGGCGGTTGCTAAAAGACAAGGAAGGGAAAAGCCCGTGAACACAGAACAAAGGAAGGTCTGAGGACTGGAGTGGGGACCTCAGGTGGGACAAACAGCACTCCTGGCTAGCCCAGTTTACATAGGGCAGGCCCGGGGGAGGGGGGAGAAAACTAGCCCAATGTACATAGGGCAGGCCCGGGGGGAGGAGAAAACATATAAAAAGAGGAGCCCAAGGGCCGGGCTCTCTCTTCTCTTCGCATCTTTGGGTCAGCATGCCCCCACATCTCAAGGATGTATTTTCCTGTTGTTTTCTAAATAAAACTGAGCTGTAACACTGTCCAAGAGCTATAACATAGTCTGTTCGAGACCCGAGAGCTATAACACAGTCTTTCTGAGCGCTGTGACACACCCAGGGCTTTAACGTCCGTCACTTCAAATTTTTGTTGAGACGAGACAGAACCGAGGAGATTACACTCCCCTGACAGAAGTTTCTCAAAAAACTAAAAATAGAGCTACCATATGATCCAGCAATCTCACTACATGTATTTGAAAAAAAACAAAAACATTAATTCCCAAAGATACATGCACCCCAATGATCATAGCAGCATTATTTACAATAGGCAAGATATGGAAGCAACCTAAGTGTCTGTCAATAGATGAGTGGATGAAGAAGATGTGATTATATATATATATATATATATAATGATTATATATGTACATAATGATTTTACATATATGTGTGTTTTGTGTATATATATATATATATATAAATGACACACAATGGAATACTCTGTGTGTGTGTGACTACTCACTACTCAGTCATAAAATGAATGAAATTTTGCCATCTGCAGCAAGATGGATGGATACTTAGAGGGCATTATGCTCAGTGAAATAAGTCAGAGAAATATGATATGACATCGCTTATATGTAAGATCTAAAAAATACAACAAACTAGTGAATGTAATAAAAAGAAGCAGACTCACAGAACAAACTAGTGGTTACCAGTGGGGAGGACAAAATAGGATAGGAAATAAGAGCAAACTATTGCATATAAACTATAAGGATATACTGTACAGCACATGGGTTATAGCCAATTTTTATAATAACTATCCATCAAAAGTAACCTTTAACATTGTATAAAAATTAAAAAACAATTTTTTAAAAGAAGAGTTGTGTTCGAAGATGGTAGTAGTCACATAAGTTTTTAACATTCTCCTCCTGGTTTTCCCACCTTTTTTCCTTTTGCACCTAACTACAGCCCCTCTTCCTCTCACATTCAGCCTACAGAGAACAGGCAAGGGTGGTGAGTGAAGAGAGAAGAGACAGACCTCAGAGGAAAGAAGGGGAAGAAGACCCATGACAAGCTCAAGAAAACCATGGAAAATGTTCAACCGCTTGAGGATGGACATTTTAGGAGCCAAATATTGGTTACTTGGAATTTATATGTGAATGAGACATTGATCTTGTGATGATAACACTCTGAATGTGTGGGTATGTGCATATATATACATGTACACACACACACACACACTCAGGCCTCTCTCCATCCAACCACACATATCAGGATGGGTTCCTCTGGAACATCTCAGTAGTGATCACTGGCTTGTCTAAGACCAGCTCTGAAAGAGATACATGAATAAGTACATCATCAAATAATTGTTATTGTCAGGACAGCAAATTTCCACAGTGCCTGCAGAAAAATGAAAGTAGAACTCAGAAACCAAACAGATGTCTTAAAAGCCAGTGGAAGTCAGCCCGTTTCCTCCTGTCTCTGATGTTCCCTTGTGCTATTCCACACCCTAGGAGCCCAGGAATGACTCTGGCCCCCATGGAGCTGTCAGGGCACCCTAATTCGATTCATCAGGGCTCCTAATGGCTCCTGGCACCAGAGTACAGACCATACTGCTGAGATTCCAGGAGGCCGGCAGCCCAGCCACACCTGGCAAAGTGGAGTTGATGAGAACTCACATCAAATTTGCATATATTTGCACAGCATGTCAGAAATACTTCTAATCTCAAATAGACGGGACCAGTGGAGAGAAGGCAAAAAAGGTTTGTTAGAGAGGATGACTGAGCCTGGCAAAGATCCAAAGTCTACTCCCTAGATGACATCTGCCCTTCTGTTTTAATTGCTTTGCTGATAATCACTAATAAAATGACCACTGGGTTATTTTTCAGGATACTGCCTTTGTTTTATGGTAACGCATTTTTTTCTTTCCTCTTTTTTTTTTTTCCTTCCTGTATCCTGCAGCAGCAAAGGGAGTTCTGATTACACAGATTTTCCTGCTGGAGACTAATGCATATCTTCGTATGCCCGGGTAAATAACAAGTAATTATGGGCTCCGTACAGGAAATTTACAACCCTGGACTCTGACATGAACCTGTCCGGTGGGAGAGATGGGTAGGCATGCTGAGCCAGGCTTTAACCCTTCTTTTCTGAAATGAAGTGACATAAACCAGAATGTTTCACTGCAAGGGAAAGAGACAGGCAAAACGGCATCAGGACGCCATCTGTGCCTTCACAGAGCACTAATGGGGAATAATTACATTGCTTGCACTGCCCAATGGCTGAGAGTCTCTGCAAGCTAGTCCAGTTTCCCAGGCTTTCCCAACGGCTGTTGTCTGGCAGAGGTGAAAATTGAAAGTCCGAGGCTGAAATGGTTCATTAAAAGAACCTTGAAAAAGAGGTTTGCTCTTTGAATCTTAAAGGCAATAATGAGTAACTCAGCAGGCTGTACAGAGAAAGCCTCGCCTGGTCCCTAAATTAATTTTCAGTGAGTAGGGATGGAAGAGGTACAAAGCAGGAGGGAAGGGGAGAGGTAAGGATGGTAAGGGAAGAGCAAGCCGAGGGGAGGAGAGAGAGAGAACGTACACTGTAGCCAAACACTGATAAAACTTCTCCAAGACTGCTTCTCCAGAGGAACTCACCACCTGCTCCCTGGCAGGAAATTTAAAACTTGTCAAGAAGTTCCATTTACTGCTGGCTGATGAGTCGGCAAGGATGGTGTGCTCTGTGCAATTTAAGTAGAATTTTAATCCAGCCTGGCCTCTCTGCTGACACTGAGGTCAGCCAAGCAAGCAGACTGGAATGGGCAGGAAGGCATAGGCTGATTTAAAAAGCTTGACCAGGAGAGGCAGGTCAAGCAGCCAAGCAAGAGAGGTCCTGTCCTGTTCCGACCTTGGCAGGGACACCACCCGCCCCACTCTGGGGGAGGGGGGGTTCCAAATAGAGGTCATGACCTCTGCAGGCCACTGCAGTCCCCACCTAGCTGGTGCCCTCTTCCTGGCACGGGTTGATTCAGATGTCCAGCCACCTGGCTTAACAGTTCCTGCCATCCTCAACTCTCTCAACAAACATGAGGTTTATTTGCACTATTTATCAATAGATCCTATTTCTTCTTCAAGGCTGAATTTGTCCCAACTCTTCCATGAAGCCTTCCAGAATATGCCATCCACAGATGGTGACCGCTCCTTTCTGATAGCCCTGTACCTCCTCACCAGAACCATTCATGGTGACATCCTCTTCATGGCTTTGGTATATGATCATTCTCTTCTTAATATTTTGGACTTGTCTCCAACAAGGCTGAAATCTCCTGGAAACTCATTAGAGCTGTGGATCATATCCCCTCCCAATACCTGTACCCTCAGCCTCTCCCCTATCACACTCTTCACTCTCAAAAATTCATCCTGCACAGCCTCTTCTAGTTACCATCCCATCTTTTCCATTATTGATGTATATACTCACTTTGTTTCAAAAAGTATTTGAGGCAACATGGAAAAGTGCACTCAGGGTGAGAAAGTATCAGGAAAGAAGGAATTCAGGGAAATAGAAAGTAAAGTGAGGAAAAAGAAGCTGAAACTAGAGATGTGCTGAATGAATTCACACAAAAAGGATGTGCCTGAATGTTCTATCATCTGCTCAAATGGGATGCAAATTTGACTTTGTTTTCTGGTGACCAAAGAGAGGGATATCACCAGAGGGAATTACGAAACAAAACATAGTGTCTAGGTGATGGCAACAATTCCACTGCTTGGGGAAGATCATGCCTGGACTTCAGGGCTGAGGGACATTCTCCTCTGGGTCCCCTCATTGGAGACCTGTGTGATGGAGGAATAGAGTGAGGAATAGGAGTTCATGCCAACATAATGCCTGGCACAACTTAGTGAAGGGGAAACAGAACAGACAGGAAATATGCCAGCCTTTGTGGACCTTGGGTTTTACTAGAAAAGAGAGACAATAAACATGGATACGCCAATCTTGGTTCAACAGAAAATCTGGGAGGGGTATTGAGATAGGATGCTCTAGAGAAGATCTCCTTTAGAAAGATATGAGGCATCGGCCAGGTAAAGGTTTGGACCATTTCTGTAACATCCCCTAGTCTGGCCAAACCCAGAGAACCCAAAACTGAATCAGGGAAAGCAACTCCCTGAGGGCCTGCATCCTGCCCTACCTCATCAGGATCAAGATTCTTGAAACAGTGGCCCACCCATACTCTGTCCACTCCCCCAACTCCCAGCAGTTCCTCAGCCCTCTGTAACTCCCTGTCATCCTTTTCCCTTAAGAGTAATCACACTAGTCATGGGGCCAATGTAGCCATATTCCCACCAGAAACATTTTCTGTCTTTATTTGATTAGGAGTATGTGGTGTATCTGTTACTGTTGATCATTCTGCTCTTGGAATACCACCACACACACCTCTCCCCGACTTGAGCTTCTGTGATCTCTATTTGTCCCTGGTTTCCCTCCCACCTCTTTAGGTATCAGTTCTATAGTCTCCTCTTCTTAAATTAACCTCTTAAATATCAACCTGCCCTTAAATGTTGTCTTCTCACTTTACTTCCTCGCCCTAGAAAATCTGACACAACCAAGATCTCCACAAGTGACTCCCAGGTCTGTGTCTAGTTACATCCTGTACTGCTCTGATGATATTTAGACCTATGAGGTAAAGGCACCCTCCACTCACCACGTTCAAATTTTGCCTTTCCAACCTCCTTCTTTTCCCCAATTCCCTGCAGGCATGTGGCCACCATCCACTTAACTGACCAAGCAAGAAACCTCAGACTCATCCTTGCTGCTGCTGCTACGTCACTTCAGTCATGTCCGACTCTGTGGGACCCCATAGACAGCAGCCCACCAGGCTCCCCCGTCCCTGGGATTCTCCAGGCAAGAACACTGGAGTGGGTTGCCATTTCCTCCTCCAAAGCATGAAAGTGAAAAGTGAAAGTGAAGTCGCTCAGTCGTGTCCGATTTCTAGCAACCCCATGGACTGCAGCCTACCAGGCTTCTCTGTCCATGGGATTCTCCAGGCAAGAGTACTGGGACTCATCGTTAACTCCTCACTATTCCCTATATCCAATCATGTTGATTCTACCATCCATACATGTCTCCTATTTATGACTTGTTCTCCACCCCCACTAATGAAAATTGTTTACTACTGTCAAGCCCTGTTCTAAATGCTCTACACTATATAAGCACATGACGGAGTCAACATTATTAGCCTCTACATCCCACAGGGGAGGGGACAGAGGCACAGAGAAGTTGCGTGACCTACCCCAGGTCACACAGCAAGGAGATAAGGTCAAGATCTGAATGCAGACCGTTTCTGCCTTCAGGGCCCACCACTGCTGTTTATCACATCTCACCGAGTTGACTGCAGTCACTTCCTAACCCATCCCCCTGCCTCCATTTTTGCCCCCTTCTCCACACCACTCTCCCACAACGTGAACCACCAAAAACTCAAATCTGAGCTCACCACCCTATGTTTAAAATCATTCCACTGTTTCCTCTGGCTTGCAAAATAAACTTCAAACTCTTGGTTTGAAGGCGCCCACCTTGCCTCCCCCACTACATACATCCACACCCACACACCTATCACACACCAGGACCTGTATTAAGACCTCTGGGCAATGCAAAATGTGGCTCTCAGTGTCAAGAAAATGTGGAATAAGTAGGCAACAAAGTGTCCAGATGAAAAGTTAAGCATATGAATTAAGCCCAAGATTACCATTAAAAAAGAAGTCACGGGACAGGATAATTTAGCAGTGAGGCAGGCACACTTTCAAGCCAGACATTCAGTGTAAGCAGAATTGTCTCCAAGAAGATTTTTTTTTTTTCCATCTTGAGCTGGCACTTGTGAATGATCAGCTCAATTCTGGTTTAGTTTGAAAGACACTTTAATATTCCCATATTGTTCCAGTTCAATACTTTTAGAAAATGAATAGGCTTGGTTCTGGTTCAAACTGGCTCACTAGGTGTTGCTGTTTTGAAAAATCCTTGGTTCGGTGCTCAGCTTATCGGGGGAAATAAAAGATTAATTTGGGGCTCAGCCTGGTTCAAGGTTCGCAAATTTGAGTTCCTTGCAGCCGTGGTTTACACTTGAGCTGACACCCAATTATGAATTCGGCTCACAGGCCTGGCTTCCCTGGCCGTGGCCCTCCACAGAACCTTTCCAGCCTCCAGCCTCACAGTTTATCCCTGGGATGGATGTTTGAGGGGCCCCCAGCACAACACACCTGGAGGATGACCATCAGGCAGCTTCCTCTTGGCAAAGGAGGGACTGGCTATGTGGGCTGATAGGAACCAAACCCACCTACTTCCTTGAGACTGGGGATCCCACCTCTTGCAGTCCTTTGCTCCTTTCACCTTGCCACTGAGGCCTCCCTGAACCTCCTAAAAACAGCCCCCGATCCCTCCTTTCACTTCCCACTCAAATCTATTTTCCCTACTTCATTCTTCTCCATTGCACCTACCAGCCACTGACTGTCTCTATATACCACTGGCCTGTGCTCTGGTTCTCCTCTCTGAGGGAGGGATTTTTGTCCATCTTTTTCACTATTATACCCATTGCTGTCTGGAATAGTACCTGGAATATAATAGAAACCTATTACATATATGTTAAATATCAAATAAACCCCCTCAGTCAAAATGTAGAGGTTATGATAAGCAATTTCCAAGGAGAAGCAGGATTTGGACTAAAAACTATGTACTAGACTGAAATAATACTATGTATTTCACATAGTATAAAGAATACCTCATTGCTAGTAGGTTTTCCCTTATAATATCCTCTTTCCTTCCTTCCTTTGCATCATCTGTTTGCCTCCAATGCTAGGCTAAAGCAAAGCAAAGTATATGAAAGTGTATACAAGGCCCTATGTCCCTGTAATTTGAAGCAAAAGTCTCCAGGCCTCCTTTGAGTCCCAGAAGGCTGACTCATTAATGACTAGGAAACATGAAGATGTAGAAACAGAGAATAGCTCCTGGGCTGGGGGGCTGGTAACAATTCAGACTAAAAATCTACCACACAGCAGTATCTCCAAATTCATGGTTCCTTAAAACGTATAACTAAAGGCCTGACACATATTCTTAAGCTGTTTTTACAGGAAGCAGATCCCTTCCAGATGAAAACTGATGACCACAGGAACACAGACCCTAGACTGGTTGATGATGCTTGAAACTTCACCTTGATGCCAGCCAATCTGAGAATTGTGCCCGAGCTGATCCCACACCCTCATACTGGCCTTTTAATCCTCCCTGAAAGCCGGTTGGGAATGTGGGTCTTTGGAGCATGAGCTGCCTGTTCTCCTCACTTGGTCCCTGTAATAAACGCTGCACTTTTTTCACCATGATCTGGTGTCAGTAGACTGGCTTTACTGCAGACCGGGGAGCAGACCCAAGTTTGGTTGGGTAACATATATACGCATTAACAGGCTGCCTCCTCCTCCTCCAACCTTCCATTTGTCTGTACATCTCTCCTTTCTTTGAGAGGATGAGTTCCACTGCCTCTTCTCAGCTGAACGGAAAGCCTTTGCAGCTCTGACTCACCACAGACTCTCCCTTGGAGTCTTAGCAAAGTGACCCCTCTGCCTTCAAGCTCTGGGCCTGTGTCCAGAAGGATTTATGTCTTTGCTTCTTCTACCTTCTGAAGTAACTTTCCAGCTTCCAGTTACATATTTAGTTTACATTTATATTAAACACTGACAAAATAAATACCACTCCTAACATGATATGGACATGGGTTCAGGTAGACTCTGGGAGTTGGTGATGGACAGGGAAGCCTGGTGTGCTACGGTTCATGGGCTCACAAAGAGTCAGACACAACTGAGCGGCTGAACTGAACCGAACATGGTAAAATGGCTTGCACTGTAGTATGCATATATAAGAAAAGGATGACAAGAATTAGAACAAAGATTTGATCCACCTGGCAATAACCCTCTTGTTTTATGATTATTGATCAAATAAAAATGCCCCCCTCTCTCCTTCCTGTCCACCTGCACATTGAATTGTGTCCCTCAACCAGTCAATGCCACAGTGGCAATCCTAAGGGAAGTCTATAGAGCTCTCTAAAATGTCCATCTAAAAGTCCTTGGGGAAATTAAGAATATAGCCACACAGTCAAGGAAATTCATGGGGCTGCCCTGGTAGCTCAGTGTTAAATAATAGTCCATGTGCAATGCAGGAGATGTGGGTTCAGTCCCTGGGTTGGGAAGATCCCCTGGAGAAGGAAATAGTAACCCACTCCAGTATTCTTGCCTGGAAAAGCCCATGGACAGAGGAGCCTGGCAGGCTACAGTCCATGGAGTCGCAATGAGTTGGATACAACTGAGTGACAAAACCAGCACCACCAAGGAATCCATAAGAGGGGAATAATTTATCTTCCGACCATTCGGTTTCCTTACTGGTCAAAATGGAAAGCAAACAGCAACTAAAAATGGGTGAATTTTCAGAAAGGTATACACTTTTTTTTTTCTCTAGATATTTGTATTGTATTTGTCTTTGGTGTTACATTTTCACTGGTGTTGAGGTGTGGATTTTTTTTATTTGACCTTTTTGAGATTTAACAGGGGCTTCCCTGGTAGCTCAAATGGTAAAGAATCTGCCTGCAGTGCAGGAGACTAGGGTTTGATCCCTGGGTCAAATGAGTTTTCTGAATCTGTTTAATTTAATCAGTTTGGGAACATCTCAGCTATTACTTCTTTCAATATTGCCTTTTTCCTGACATTCTCTTGAAGTTCTCACCCTCTTCTCCATGGCTCTTAATCTCCCATGCTTCCATTTCTTTGCCTCTCAGGACTATATTATGGATAACTTCTCTAAATTTATTTCAGCTGACTTATCTTCTTTTCGGCTATGCCTAATTGGCTGTTAAATCTGCTAAATACAATAATGAAGTTTTGACTATAATCGCTTTCACCTCAAAAATTTTTCTTTGGTTCTTTGCCAAATCTGCTTGATCATTTAAAATCACATGTCCCTTTCTTATCTTCTGTGTCACTTTGTTTGTTACTTAAAGCTCACTATTTTATAATCCATGTCTTATATGCCAATGTCTGAAATCACTGTGGATATGCTTTTGCTATCTGTCACTTTTCAGGCTCTCTCATTGCTTTGTTTCCATATGTGATTTTATCATTTTTTTTCAAAGTGTAAATTCATTCCTCCCCACCTCCCCATCCCAGAATATTATCTGGGAGAATTTCTTGAAGCCTGGATTACAGGTCAGTTCCTGCAGAGAAGATCTGTTTCCTGTTGCCACATCCCTAGGACACAACCAACCTAGACTTCAACTTAAAACTGAATTTTCCACCTGAGGTTTTTCAAACCACCCATACAGTGTGATTTCAAGCCATAAGCTTTATGAGGGTATTTGGGCGTATGGACTCTTATGTGAGAATATTTCCCTTCCATTCAGAATTAGGAATGAAGACAGCCAATGTCCTTTGCCATTCCCTGGGGCTTTTTCCCACTTCATCCTTACTCTGAGGATATAGCTATTTGAGATTCTAACATAATGTATGTTGGGGGGAGTCAGAACCTTCAGTAAGATTTCCATTTTGAACATATTAATTGGATTTCCCATTTGGGGCTTTTCTGTCTTTCTCCCATAGCTACACAAAACAGTGCAAGTTCACCCAATCCAGCAAATGCCTGCAAGGGGTCACAACACCTCTGTGATACCCACCTTCATTTAGTCTGTGGTCTCTACATTCTGCCAGCTCATCAATGCCTTTTGAAATATTTGTAAGTGCTTTAGCCAATATTTTTTACTTCTATGCAGGAAAGCTATCATCAGGGTTTCTAGTTGGCTAAACAGCTGGATAAGGAAGACACAGAATTCTCTTTACCACGCAGCCCCAGGGAGGTGTTAACATCCTGCAATTGGCCAGAGGCTTATTCACTGGAATACTGGCCTCTGGAGCCGGCCACACGCCTATAGCTGGTGCAACACACCAGTGATCATGGGTGAAGGGGAAACTGTATTAAAAAGTACACTTTTAGCTTTAGAGAGCTGCCTA
The DNA here is from genome assembly GCF_027580195.1 of Bos mutus. Taxonomy (NCBI): domain Eukaryota; kingdom Metazoa; phylum Chordata; class Mammalia; order Artiodactyla; family Bovidae; genus Bos; species Bos mutus. Next base: position 70,729,701 of record NC_091618.1, on the reverse strand, counting down.
AGGGAATGAAAATGGGCCATTAACCCAGGCAGGATACAGGGCCTCCATTACATATTCAGTTCCTCCGGGTTAAGTGTATGAGGCTGAGTGGAGACATTCCTATCAAGGTCAGGAAAAGCTCCTACACTCTGATCCTTCAACTAACAAAATGTCAGCTGATATACTATTCATATTTGGATTCCTCAGACAGTATATTCAGTGGGAGAACTTGACAGTCACCTCTATGCAAAGTAAACCCGGGAAGTTGTTATTCTTGTTCCAGGCAGCAGGTCTCCAGGGACCACAGGCTTTTCTGAGGTTTGTGAGCCCAATGCCTAGGGAGAGAATGCAGGGCTAGAATTCTCAGTGACAGTTTGGAGCCTTTGATGACATCTTTTGCCACAAGGGGCCAAAGACTGAAGGGCAACCTGGTCCTGGAATGAAACTGGGACAGGCTGGGACCTGAAACCTGTGACCCTTTGCTGCAGTGCTTGCACCTGGACAAACATCTCCTTCAGCAATATAATACAGAGAAACTATGAGAAATAAGAAACTATGCTTGTCTTAAGGCCCTGAGTTTCAGGGTGGTCTGTTACATAGTAATAGATAACCAAAATACATAGATTAATGTGACAATATATAGTATAGCTTATCAAATCTGCTGGAGGCATATTGTATGTAAAAAGCAACAGAAGAAACCTGGCAGCTCAAATAAAGGTAGGAGAACAAAAATTGAGGTGCTCTTGGTTTAGATCTGGATAAGGAACTTAGTAAAATGATCACCATATCAAAAATGTAGAAACGAGGACTTCCCTGGTGACTCACTGGTTAAGACCCCATGCTTCCAATGCAGGCACGGGACTTCAATCCTGGTCAGAGAACTAAGATTCCACATGCAGTGGGGCAACTAAACCCATGTGCCACAGCTACTGAGCCTGTACACTGCGACTACAGAGAGGCCTGCACACTGCAGCAAAGAGCCTGCACACCGCAGCTAAGAAGGCAGCCAACTAAATAAGAGTCAATATTTTTAACAATGAATGCCTGGCATAAAAGATCCTGTTCCATTCTAGAACTAAGTCTTGCTGTCTCCGGAGCTCCCTGCCTGTCCCCAGACGCCACCATGTACCTGTGCTACCCTAGGTCTGGGCTCCAGTCTCTCTTTCACGAAAGAAGAACAATGACTTCTGAAAATAAGGACTGATCTGTGATTCTGGATCTCAAAGAGAAAAGCATGCCAGAAACATCTTGTTAATGAATCATTTATGGGCATCAGACACACACTGAGTGTGAAAACCTGTAATTACTAGGACAAGAGGAGTGAAGAAAAAAATCCTTGAGTCCACAAGGCTGAGAGAGAGAAAAGGATATAGGTCAAAGACTAAATACTAAATCTGGACTTAGTGAATTGCCAGGCTGGGCTTCTCTGGTGGCTCAGTTGGTAGAGAATCAGCCTGCAATGCAAGAGACCACCTGCAGGTTCAAACCCTGGGTCGGGAAGATCCCCTGGAGAAGGAAATGGAAACCCACTCCAGTATTCTTTCCAGGGAAATCTCATGGACAGAGGAGCCTGGCAGGCTACAGTCCATGGGGTTGCAAAAAGTCAGACATGACCTAGCAACTAAACCAGGCAAAGAGAGGCAGATGGGCAGGGAAAGGGAGTGAGCACTGAGCCCTACGTGTGACACTGCTGGAGATGAAGGCAGATCCATTGTTTAAAGAAAAACAATACTGAGAGAAGAATCAGTATCCAGTATAGAAAGATGTCCAGCTTGCCCCTGGCATGGCCTTGTTGCTCTGTGTGTCATTTTCATGGGGTTAAATAAGGCAGTCTCCCTTGATCTGGATGCTGTCATGCCAGCTTTAACCTACAGGGCAGGGGCACTTCCTGATGAGGTAAGGAGGAAAGCCTGGGACAGCAAGCTGTGGATGGGACGCTGCTGTGAGTATTGTATTCTTATTTCAGGTTGAGCAGTGGAGTGAAGGCAGTTGGATAGGAACTGTGTTCAAAGATAACCTGACTTTCATTTTAGTGCCTCCCTTCGACTTTGCCCCATTTCAGGGTCCCATTTCACCCATTTTCTGCACATGATAACTCTGTAGTTCCTTTTTAACACAATATTTAACTTGATAATAACTGTAAGTGAAGGATAATTTTCCATGGGAGATATTCCATCAAAATGCAATGAAATAAGTCAATGTTATATTACTCCTCGCATCAATCCATTTCCACTACCTAATTGATGCTCTGCTCCAAATCTTCAACCTGTTGTTAAGTGTGAGTCTAAAAATGGCTTGCTTGCGATTGTCAAGGGCATATCTGATTTTTTTTTATTTTGATGACATCTGTTCTGTCTGCTCTATCATTATTTTCTAATATTCTGATTCTCAAAGGAACAGAGAATCTCACTTTGTCCTCTAACAAGTGAAAAACTGAGCTGTTCAATGAAGGGGGCCAAAGAATGACCTCCACACATTCTCTCCCTATGATCTTGCCTCTTTGTTGGACTATTAAAAAATTAATTTAAAAAGTTGTTGTCTGCTGGTCATCCACAAGGAAATACAGGTAGCACTTGGAATAACGTGGGTTTCCCGAGTTTGCCTAGAAAGGACTGTAGACAGAAGGTTGCCAGCAGAGGGAGTTGGGGACCCTGAGCATCCTTTATCTACCTCTCTCCTTCATCTTTAATGTTTGTTGGCAAAAAATGTGGGATTCCAGAATGTAAGGGAGATAAAAGAACCAAAAGAAGAAGTACAGCCAAATGAAAGGAAACTGGGTGTCAGAGGTAGTCATACCTGGGTTCAAATTCCAGCTCTGCAGCTCACCAGCTATGTGTACTTACTATCAGATCTCTGAGCTTCAATTCTCTCTCCGGTAAAATAATTCTATTTGCAGAATTGCTTTGAATAAGTAAAGACTTTATTCAAAGTGTTCATCCCTCAGTAAATGGAGCTACCATTATTGTGATAACAGCGATTGACATCAAGGCCATGTTGGTTGACCACCAAAGAGCTGTAGGGTTATAACCTCTCTATTCCCCATGTACCTGCAAAGTTTTCTATATTTTCTCCCTTCCTCCCTCAGCTCCCTAACAGCTTGTGCTCTACAATATCTATGCTTATTTTCCTACTTGTGAAATATCAAAATGACTTTGAACAAAGTCAACAGAAAGTACATATTTAGAAACATACTTAGTGGGTAGATTAGTCACAGCCAAACTTACAGGCTCCTTATAACATTTCTGAAGGGTATCTGTCGACATGCATCAAATACCTTATAAGTATATGCTGTCTGACATAGACATTCTATCTTGGGGAGGATGGAGGAGGATGAGATATCATTTTTAATAGCTGAAACAACCTGCTTCCAAAAATTAAACACTTTTCAAAATAAAAAATTTCCAGAATACATGTATGTGTGCTCAGTTGCTTCACTCATGTCCAACTCTTTGTGACCCCATGGACTGCAGACTGCCAGGCTCCTTTGTCCATGGGATTTTCCCAGCAAGAATACTACAGTGGGTAGTCATGCCCTCCCTCCAGGGGATCTTCCCAACCCAGGGATTGAATTCACGTCTCCTGTGTCTCTGGCACTGCAGGCAGATTCTTTACCACTGAGTTGCTGGGGAAGCCCCCAAAATATGTTAAATAAATATAATTCAATCAATAAATTTGCTCTTGGATCACTAATATTAAAAGAGTACATTAATTATTCTCTAAGAGAGGAATACACAGGCTTCAATGCCTATCTGAAGTAGATACTAGAAATTTCTATTCATACAAAAAACCATGTATATTATACATTTGCATGTATAATAGTGTTCCAGGTTTTCGAAACTCCAATTATTTGAGGAGAAAAAGGTGATGAAACTTCTTAGCACCAAATTCTGGTAGTCACAAATTTATTTTTGTTTGCCAGAGTGAAGTTAGCACATAGGTTTCTATGTCAGACATTCTATTTTTAAAAGGTATATTTCACTCATTTCACTTCGACGTGAGTGAACCAGGGTACTCAAAGCCGGTGCTCTGGGACAACCCAGAGGGGTGAGGTGGGGAGGCAGGTGGGAGGGGGGTTCAGGATTGGGGGACACACGTGTACCCGTGGCTGATTCATGTCAATGTACAGCAGAAACCACAATATAGAAAAGTATTTATGCTCCAATTAAAATTAATTAATTTTTAAAAAGAGGTGTATCCTAAGGAAATATTAATGGCACACATAAAAATTAAGTTATAAGACTGTTTTCACATTTATTCTTAATGATTAGGATGCCCATATTCTTTATTGCCCAAATCTGGTCACTTTTTAGATAAAGAAATAAATGCTATTAATCATTAAGTCAGAGGATAACAGGTATAAACCCAAAGTACCAAATAGAAGCAATCTAAATGTCCAGTATGGGGGGCGGTCCTAAGATGGCAGAGGAATAGGATGGGGAGACCACTTTCTCCCCCACAAATTCATCGAAAGAACATTTGAATGCTGAGAAAATTCCACAAAACAACTTCTGAATGAGGGTAGACAACATCAGGCACCCAGCAAGGCAGCCCATTGTCTTCGAAAGGAGGTAGGACAAAATATAAAAGATAAAAAGAGAGACAAAAGAGTTAGGGACAGAGAACCGTCCCAGGAAGGGAGTCTTTAAAGAGAAGTTTCCAAACACCAGGAAACCCTCTCACCGGTGGGTCTGCGGGGAGTTTTGGAATCTCGGAGGGCAACATAACCAGGAGGGAAAAATAAATAAATAAATAAAACCCACAGATCACATGCCTAATGGTAACTTCCAGCAGAGAAGTAGCCCAGACATTCCTGTCAGCCACCAGCAAGTGGGGGCTGAACAGGGGCGCCCGGCTTCATTGCTTAGGGTAAGGACCGGGCCTGAATGCCCTGAGGGCAATCTGAGGGAGCTAACGTGAGATAGCAGCTTAAACTGTGTGATAGCCAGAGAGAGAGAGAGAGGGAAAAAAAAGAGAGAGAGAGAGAAGTATCACTCGAAAAGCCCTAACCTAAGGCACTGCTGGGCCTGCTCACAGAATAAAGGACTGAGCGAATACCAGAGGAGAGCTAGCCGGCTATGGACCGGCCCATCCTCCACCAGAGTCAGGGAAGCAGGAGGGCAGCAACTAGAGCCACAAAGGGGCAAACTTGGCCCCAGAGACGGCATCCTCTACCAAACTGCGAGCAGGCTTCTGGTTGCTAACTAAGACTTCCTGGGATTCTGGACAGTTGACATCTGCTGGGAGGGTCGCAGCCAGAGATCAGCTCCCCAGAAGAGACACACGTGCCCGCTGCCACCCAGGAAATGGAGTGGCTGGGACCAGGGAGGTGATAAGATGCACGCACCACCTCAGGAGAGTGCGCTCGCCAAGCACCTGGTCGCCTGAGCTGCTTGGACCTGGGAAGGGCACAAAACACAGGCCCAACCGAGTCTGCACCTTTGGGGAGTACCTGAGAACCTGAACCTGAGCAGCTTAGACCTGGGAAGTGCACGCAAGCCAGGGCCCGCTTTAGACAGTTCACATGCAGAGCAACCTGGAACCCGAGCAGTGTAGACTGGGAAAGCACACACGCCATGAGCAGGGGCAAACCCAGTGTGACCAAGACTCTGAGCAGTCCCTACACACGCCAGTGATATTTGTTTGCAGTGTTCCTCCCTCCCCACACCACGACTGAACAAGTGAGCCTAAATAAGTGACCACTTGTGCCCCCTTGTATTAGGGTGGAAACTGTGTCAGAGACCTGCAAATAGAAGAAGCCAAAATAAACAGAGGGAACCGCTTTAGAAGTGACAGGTGCAACAGATTAAAACCTTGTAGTTAGCACCGACTACACCGGACTTCCCTGGTAGCTCAGATAGTAAAGCATCTGTCTACAATGGGGGAGACCCAGGTTCGAGCCCTGGGTTGGGAAGATCCCCTGGAGAAGGAAATGGCAATCCACTCTAGTACTATTGCCTGGAAAATCCCATGGACAGAGGAGCCTGGTAGGCTACAGTCCATGGGGTCCCAAAGAGTTGGACACGACTGAGCGACTTCACTTTTACTTTCACACTGGAAAGGGCCTATAGATCTTGAAAAGTATAAGCTGGAACAAGGAATTATCTGAAACTGAACTGACCCCACACTGCCCACAACAGCTCCAGAGTAATTCCTAAATATATTCCTATTATCATTTTTTTAAGTTTTTTTAAATTTTTAAGTCCTATATTACTCCTTTAATTTTAATTTTTATAACCTACTAATACCTTACCAAAAAAAGGCCCTATTTTTAAAACAAACTTCATATATATTTTTTATAATTTTTGTGATTTTTTTTAATATTGTATTTTTGAGAATCTAACCTCTACTCTAGATGTTTAACCTTTGTTTTTTGGTATTTGTTATCAATTTTGTACCTTTAAGAATCCAACCTTCAGTACCCATTTTTACTTAGGAGTGTGATTACTGGCTTGATTACTCTCTCCCCCTTTGACTCTCCTTCCCCTACCCCCCAGGTCACCTCTATCTCCTCCCTCCCCCTTCTCTTCTCTACCCAACACTGTGAATCTGTGTGTGTGTTCCGGGCTGAGGAGAACACTTAGGGAACCAACTACTGCCTTGATCTGTCTCTCTCCTTTTGAGCCACCCTTTTCTCCTCCTGGTCACCTCCATCTCCTTCCTCCCTCTTCACTTCTTCATGTAACTCTGTGAACCTCTCTAGGTGTCCCTCACTGGGGAGAATCTTTTCACCATTAACCTAGATGTTTTATCATCAGTGCTGTATGGATGGAGAATTCTTGAGGCTACTGTAAGAATAAGACTGAAAACCAGAGGCAGGAGGCTTAAGCCCAAAACCTGAGAACACCAGAGAACTCCTGACTCCAAGGAACATTAATCAATAAGCGCTCATCCAAAAGCCTCCATACCGACACTAAAACCAAGCACCACCCAAGAGCCAACAAGTTTCTGAGGAAGACATACCACTCAAATTCTCCAGCAATGCAGCAACATGGCCCTGAGCTTCAACATACAGGCTGCCCAAAGTCACACCAAATCCATAGACATCTCAAAACTCACTACTGGACACTTCATTGCACTCCAGAGAGAAGAAATCCAGCTCCACCCACCAGAACACCAACGCAAGCTTCCCTAACCAGGAAACCTTGACAAGCCACTCATTCAACCCCACCCACAGGGAGGAACCTCCACAATAAAGAGTAACCACAAACTGCCAGAATACAGAAAGGCCACCCCAAACACAGCAATCTAAACAAGATGAAAAGGCAGAGAAATACTCAGCAGGTAAAGGAACAGGATAAATGTCCATCAAACCAAACAAAAGAGGAGGAGATAGGGAGTCTACCTGAAAAAGAATTCAGAATAATGGTAGTAAGAATGATCCAAAATCTTGAAAACAAAATAGAGTTACAGATAAATGGCCTAGAAACAAGGATTGAGAAGATGCAAGAAATGTTTAACAAGAACCTAGAAGAAATAAAAAAGAGTCAATGAATAATGAATAATGCAATAAATGAGATAAAAAACACTCTGGAGGGAACCAACAGTAGAATAACAGAGGCAGAAGATACTGAGGTGGAAGATAGAATGGTAAGTGAGGTAGAAGATAGAAGATAAGTGAGATAGAAGATAGAATGGTAGAAATAAATGAAGCAGAGAGGAAAAAAAAAAAAATTAAAAGAAATGAGGACAACCTCAGGGACCTCTGGGACAATGTTAAACACCCCAACATTTGAACCATAGGAGTCCCAGAAGAAGAAGACAAAAAGAAAGACCATGACAAAATACTTGGGGAGATAATAGTTGAAAACTTCCCTAAAATGGGGAAGGAAATAGTCACCCAAGTCCAAGAAACCCAGAGAGTCCCAAACAGAATAAACCCAAGGTGAAACACCCCAAGACACATATTAATCAAATTAACAAAGATCAAACACAAAGAACAAATATTAAAAGCAGCAAGGAAAAAACAACAAATAACACACAAGGGGATTCCCATAATGATAACAGCTGATCTTTCAATAGAAACTCTTCAGGCCAGAAGGGAATGGAAGGATATACCTAAAGTGATGAAAGAGAAAAACCTACAACCCAGATTACTATACCCAGCAAGGATCTCACTCAAATATGAAGGAGAAATCAAAAGCTTTACAGACAAGCAAAAGCTGAGAGAATTCAGCACCACCAAACCAGCTCTTCAACAAAAGCTAAAGGATCTTCTCTAGACAGGAAACACAGAAAGGGTGTATAAACTCTAACTCAAAACAACAAAATAAATGGCAACGGGACCATACTTATCAATAATTACCTTAAATGTAAATGGGTTGAATGCCCCAACCAAAAGACAAAGACTGGCTGAATGGATACAAAAACAAGACCCCTGTATATGCTGTCTACAAGAGACCCACCTCAAACCTAGGGACACATACAGACTGAAAGTGAAGGGCTGGAAAAAGATTTTCCATGCAAATAGAGACCAAATGAAAGCAGGAGTAGCAATACTCATATCAGATAAAATAGACTTTAAAATAAAGGCTGTGAAAAGAGACAAAGAAGGACACTACATAATGATCAAAGGATCAGTCCAAGAAGAAGATATAACAATTATAAATATATATGCACCCAACACAGGAGTGCCGCAATATGTAAGACAAATGCTAACAAGTATGAAAGGAGAAATTAACAATAACACAATAATAGTGGGAGACTTTAATACCCCACTCACACCTATGGATAGATCAACTAAACAGAAAATCAACAAGGAAACAAAAACTTTAAATGATACAATGGGCCAGTTAGACCTAATTGATATCTATAGGACATTTCATCCCAAAACAATGAATTTCACCTTTTTCTCAAGTGCACATGGAACCTTCTCCAGGATAGATCACATCCTGAGCCATAAATCTAGCCTTGGTAAATTTTAAAAAAATTGAAATCATTCCAAGCATCTTTTAGACCATAGTGCAGTAAGATTACATGTCAATTACAGGAGAAAAACTATTAAAAATTCCAACATATGAAGGCTAAACAACATGCTGCTGAATAACCAACAAATCACAGAAATCAAAAAATAAATAAAAATATGCATAGAAATGAATGAAAGTGAAAACACAACAACCCAAAACCTGTGGGACACTGTAAAAGCAGTGCTAAGGGGAAGGTTCATAGCAATACAAGCATACCTCAAGAAATAAGAAAAAAGTCAAATAAATAACCTAACTCTACATCTAAAGCAACTAGAAAAGGAAGAAATGAAGAACCCAAGGGTTGGTAGAAGGAAATAAATCTTAAAAATTAGGGCAGAAATAAATGCAAAAGAAACAAAAGAGATAATAGCAAAAATCAACAAAGCCAAAAGCTGGTTCTTTGAGAAGATAAATAAAATTGACAAACCATTAGCCAGACTCATCAAGAAACAAAGGGAGAAGAATCAAATCAATAAAATTAGAAATGAAAATGGAGAGATCACAACAGACAACACAGACATACAAATGATCATAAGAGTCTCCTATCAGCAACTATATGCCAATAAAATGGACAACTTGGAAGAAATGGACAAATTCTTAGAAAAGTACAACTTTCCAAAACTGAACCAGGAAGAAATAGAAAATCTTAACAGACCCATCACAAGCATGGAAATCGAAACTGTAATCAGGAATCTTCCAACAAACAAAAGCCCAGGACCAGATGGCTTCACAGCTGAAGTCTACCAAAAGTTTAGAGAAGAGCTAACACCTATCCTACTCAAACTCTTCCAGAAAACTGCAGAGGAAGGTAAACTTCCAAACTCATTCTATGAGGCCACTATCACCCTAATACCAAAACCTGACAGAGATGCCACAAAAAAAGAAAACTACAGGCCAATATCACTGATGAACATAGATGCAAAAATCCTTAACAAAATTCTAGCAAACAGAATCCAACAACATATTAAAAAGATCATACATCATGACCAAGTGGGCTTTATCCCAGGGATGCAAGGATTCTTTAATATCTGCAAATCAATCACTGTAATACACCACATTAACAAATTGCAAGATAAAAACCATATGATTATCTCAATAGATGCAGAGAAAGCCTTTGACAAAATTCAACATCCATTTATGATAAAAACCCTCCAGAAAACAGGAATAGAAGGAACATACCTCAACATAATAAAAGCTATATATGACAAACTTTCAGCAAACATTATCCTCAATGGTGAAAAATTGAAAGCATTTCCCCTAAAGTCAGGAACAAGACAAGGGTGCCCACTCTCACCACTACTATTCAACATAGTTTTGGAAGTTTTAGCCACAGCAATCAGAGCAGAAAAATAAATAAATAAATAAAAGGAATCCAGATTGGAAAAGAAGAAGTAAAACTCTCACTGTTTGCAGATGACATGATCCTCTACATAGAAAACCCTAAAGACTCCACCAGAAAATTACTAGAGCTAATCAATGAATATAGTAAAGCTGCAATATATAAAATTAACACACACAAATCCCTTGCATTCCTATACACTAACAATAAGAAAACAGAAATATAAATTAAGGAAACAATTCCATTCACCACTGCAATAAAAATAATAAAATACTTAGGAATATATCTACCTAAAGAAACAAAAGACGTATATATAGAAAACTATAAAACACTGGTGAAAGAAATCAAAGGGTACACAAATAGATGGGGAAATATACCGTGTTTATGGATTGGAAGAATCAATATAGTGAAAATGAGTATACTACCCAAAGCAATCTATAGATTCAGTGCAATCCCTGTCAAGCTACCAACAGTATTTTTCACAGAACTAGAACAAATAATTTTACAGTTTGTATGGAAATACAAAAAACCTCGAATAGCTAAAACAATCTTGAGAAAGAATGGAACTGGAGGAATCAACCTGCCTGACTTCAGGATATACTACAAAGCTACAGTCATCAAGACAGTATGGTACTGGCACAAAGACAGAAATATAGATCAAAGGAACAAAATAGAAAGCCCAACACACCTATGGACACCTTATCTTTGACAAAGGAGGCAAAAATATACAATGGAGAAAAGACAAACTCTTTTTTTTTTTTTTTTTAAGACAATCTCTTTAACAAGTGGTGCTGAGAAAACTGGTCAACCACTTGTAAAAGAATGAAACTAGAACACTTTCTAACACCATACACAAAAATAAACTCAAAATGGAGTAAAGATCTAAACATAAGACCAGAAACTATAAAACTCCCAGAGGAAAACATAGGCAAAACACTCTCCGACATATATCATAGCAGAATACTCTATGACCCACCTCCCAGAGTAATGGGAATAAAAGCAAAAATAAACAAATGGGGGCTAATTAAACTTAAAAGCTTTTGCACAATGAAGGAAACTATAAGCAAGGTGAAAAGACAGCCTTCAGAATGGGAGAAAATAACAGCAAACAAAGCAACGGACAAAGAATTAGTTTCAAAAATAAAAAGCAACTCCTGCAGCTCAATTCCAGAAAAATAAACTACCCAATCAAAAAATGGGCCAAAGAACTAAAAAGACATTTCTCCAAAGAAGACATACAGATGGCTAACAAACACGAAAGATGCTCAACATCACTCATTATCAGAGAAATGCAAATCAAAACCACAATGACAGTACCATCTCACGCCAGTCAGAATGGCTGCTATCCAAAAATCTACAAGCAATAAATGCTAGAGAGGGTGTGGAGAAAAAGGAACCCTCTTACCCTGTTGGTGGGGATGAAAACTAGTACAGCCACTATGGAGAACAGTGTGGAGATTCCTTAAAAAACTGGAAATAGAACCGCCTTATGACCCAGCAATCCCACCGCTGGGCATACATACCGAGGACACCAGAACTGAAGGAGACACGTGTACCCCAATGTTCATCGTAGCACTGTTTATAATAGCCAGGACATGGAAGCAACCTAGATGTCCATCAGCAGATGAATGGATAAGAAAGCTGTGGTACATATACAAAATGAAATATTACTCAGCCATTAAAAAGAACACATTTGAATCAGTTCTAATGAGGTGGATGAAACTGGAGCCTATTATACCGAGTTAAGTAAGTCAGAAAGAAAAACACCAATACAGTATACTAGTGCATATATATGGAATTTAGAAAGATGGTACTGATAACCATTTATGTGAGACAGCAAAAGAGACACAGATGTATTGAACAGTTTTTCTGACTCTGTGGGAGAAGGTGAGGGTGGGATGATCTGAGAGAATAGCATTGAAACATGTATATTATCATATGTGAAACAGATCGCCAGTCCAGGTTTGATGCATGAGACAGGGTGCTCAGGGCTGGAGCACTGGGATGACCCAGAGGGATGGGATGGGGAGAGATGTGGGAGGGAGGTTCAGGATGGGGAACACATGCACACCCATGGCTGATTCATGTCAATGTATGGCAAAAACCACTACAATACTGTGAAGTAATTAGCCTCCAATTAAAATAAATTCTTAAAAAATGTCCAGCATGGAGGATCAGAATAACCATGTAATATTTTTTGAAAAATATTAAAAGAAAATTCAGCCATATGGAAAGATGTATATAATACATTAATGGGGAAAAAATCAGACTGCAAACTAAAACAAATAGTATGGTCACATTAAAAACACATACATTTGCAAGCACAGACCCACACTCCCCACAATACAAGAAAGAGAGATGACACAGTGCTAACAAGAAGTACTGCTGAGTGGTGGGAACTGGGACCATTTCTACCCATCTACATTTTCTAAAATTTCTATAATGAATGTGTATTACATTTGCAATTTCATTAAAAAAAGTTATTTATAATTTCTTTTAGTAAGACATTGTCTTTTTTTTTTCTTTTTTTTTTTAATTTTATTTTTAAACTTTACATAATTGTGTTAGTTTTGCCAAATATCAAAATGAATCCATACAGGTATACATGTGTTCCCCATCCTGAACCCTCCTCCCTCCCCCTCCTCCCTCCCCATACCATCCCTCTGGGTCGTCCCAGTGCACTAGCCCCAAGCATCCAGTATCGTGCATCGAACCTGGACTGGCAACTCGTTTCTTACATGATCTTTAAAACTCTTGTTTCAGAAGGTAACCTGTTCTCCAAAGCCTAAGGTGAATTTTCTGGGAATTTGAGCCTTTTATGGCCTGATATATATATATATATCAGGCCATGCTGCTGCTGCTGCTAAGTCGCTTCAGTCGTGTCCGACTCTGTGCGACCCCATAGACGGCAGCCCACCAGGCTCCCCTGTCCCTGGGATTCTCCAGGCAAGAACACTGGAGTGGGTTGCCATTTCCTTCTCCAATACATGAAAGTGAAAAGTGAAAGTGAAGTCGCTCAGTCGAGTCCGACTCTTAGTGACCCCATGGACTGCAGCCCACCAGGCTCCTCCGTCCATGGGATTTTCCAGGCAAGAGTACTGGAGTGGGGTGCCATTGCCTTCTCCGATATCAGGCCATATACATATGTATATATGTAACTTGGTAAACAAAGCTCAACCTCACTTCAGCATTCACGGCCATCTACCCACAAATATCAGTATACAAATTCTTTCTGACATACATGACACAATAAAGCCTGTAAAATTACATCTCATTATAATCCCAGATTCTGGCCTTTGAAAATATGTCCAAATGGTTCTTTTTACCTCCTGGTACCACAGGCATTAAAAAGACCCTTTGCAGTACTTCAAGAGGTGATTATCTTTGTAGACCAATTCATGTCAGGGCAAAACCAGGCTATTTCATTGCTCTCCTTTTCTATCCTCAACAGAATTCTCTTGACCACAAACACATAGATTTGGAATTACAAATTGGCTATTGCCACCACTCCGGGAATCTGGAGGTGGTGACCCTATAAAGCACTGACATGAATACATTTGTAAACCTCTGGTCCCTGTGCAATGCCTACAGGAAAGAACGAAGCTCACACCTCTGAGACCTCTTCCAGCTTAGATGAGTGAGATGTCACAGGACAAAAAGGTAAAGCCATTGTGTTCATCTAACCAGCTTGGAAATAAAGTCTCTAATGAAAGGGATGGAAAAAGTTTCTGAGAGAGAAAAATGGCACTTTCGAGCAAAAGAAGCCTCACAGCTTCCTCACTTTCACAACAACTCCAACAAAACATTCAACCTCACACTGAAGGATACGGTGAAAAAATTCATCCGAGGTCCACATACAATCTGCAACTCATCCTTATTTCAGTGAGTTCAGAAGAAAGCATCAAGCAAGGACAATGGAGAGCAGAAGGTCAAAGACGTGGAAAAGTGAGAGAAAACAGAAAGCAAACAAACAAAAAATGAGCTTTCAGGAGCCCTTAGAGCACGATGTCATCAGACAAGCTCCAACACAATCAACCCCAAGTTGCAGTTAGAATTAATCCAAAACCAAATGCCTTATCTACCCGTGTAAGTCACTAGTTCTGGGAAAGGCGCCATCATTTTCTTATTAGCACAGGTTGCAAATCTCTGACTCCTGCTCCCTCAATCCAGTGTCCAGTAAATGCCAAATCCTGCTAATTCCTCCTTGATCACTCCTCTCCCTTCTTCCCCTCCCTGCTCTTGTCCCTTTCACAAGGCCTTGGACAAACACCTCTAAAATGATTTCCTATTTCCTCTCCCTTTCAACCCCAATGCAACTCTCACCACCTGCTACATCTGTATTCTTTTTAATGTGGTAAGAAAAAATATAAAATTTACCATCCTACAGTTCCACAGTGTTAAATACATTCACATTAATGTGAAGCAGACCTCCAGAAATTTTTCTTCTTGAAAACCTGAAAACTCTATACTCATTAATAACTGCTCCCCACTTCCTCCTCCATTCAGGCCCTCGCACTACCACTCTACTTCTCCATTTCCTGTTTTTACAAATCTGACTACTTTAGGTATCTCAGATTAGTAAAATCATGTGGTATACTGAAGAATTGATGCTTTCCAACTGCAGTGCTGGAGGAGAGTCTTGAGAGTCCCTTGGATGACAAGGAGATCAAACCAGTCAATCCTAAAGGAAATCAACCCTGAATATTCATTAGAAGGACTGACACTGAAGCTCAAATACCTTGGCTACTTGATACAAAGAGCTGACTCATTAGAAAAGATGCTGAGTAAGACTGAGGGCACGAGAGGCGACAACAGAGGATGACATGGTTGGATGGCGTCACCGACTCAATGGACGTGGGTTTGGGTGGACTCCGGGAGCTGGTGATGGACAGGGAGGCCTGGCGTGCTGCGGTTCATGGGGTCTCAAAGAGTCGGACACAACTGAGTGACTGAACTGAACTGAACATGGGTTTAAGGTGGTGTGTCATTGTGGTTTTTATTTCCCTTTCTGTGATGACCAGTGATGCTGAGCATTATATTTATATTCATCCTCATCCTCCCTATCTGGTCAAAGGAGGCTGCCTAATGAATGAAGTATAAACCCATTCAAAGCATTTATAACTGAATGACATCTACCTTATTTCACATGATCTCATTCCACAAATCTTCCATATCAGCCCCATTAGTACCTCATCATCTTCCAAACAGGTTCCTTGCTTTCTTTTCCCCTGTACATATTTAAAGCTCAAATACCATCCCTTCTAAAAGGAGATCTTTGCTTTCAATCAGAACTTCACATTTCTTCAGCACTTGGGGTTGCTCTAGCAGTATGTATCATATTTACTTTTTCTATCCACATTTATTCTCTAGTCTCATCTCACTTACTGAACATAAAGTTCCTTAAGGCCACAGACTGAATTTTGTTCAATCATCTACCTCCCATGGTGCCTAGAAATGGCAAGCCTTCAGTGTATAGCCATTTAATAAAGGACTCAACATTTTAATGTGTAACCAGTTAATTTGGCCCATCAAAATATCTACAGTCCAAAATCAACAGAACTGCTCTCTTTTTGTGTGGGTTGCAAGAGTGAGGGGAATAAGGAGAGTTTTTTTGTTATTTAGTCATCCAGACTTATCCTAATTCTCTTGACCACATTATTTAACTTCCAACTTAAAAAAAGATTTTGAAGACCAAGTAGAGCTGACATCCAGTAATTGAACAGTTGGCTGCTGCATTTACCATCTTAGTGACTACAAACTGACATTTAAATCCTCCTCCTCCTTCTCTAAATATTAACCACAAGCAGCGTGGGTTCCAAACCACCTATTGATGGAGCACATTTCAAATACAATTCTGGGAAAATATTCAATTATTTCATTTTCATTTTATTCACTTAATGGTATCTTCCCTCTCAAGTTCAATTAAACTCACTTGAAGTTAGAATTCTCAAGGATGCACTTCATTTAGATTTACTGGAAGATGTCAGGCACCAGTTAATTGGCCTTAAAACAGCATAGCCATGAGATCCGTCCAAATTGAGTTCTCCATCTTCACCAAGTAGGTATGCTTGTTGGATAACATTGATTGGGTAGCTAGCTCACTCAGTATTAGGGGCTAACCAATGGTTATCCAACACTCTGACAAATAAAGTAGAAATATTGTAGACTTTCAATTATTTGTGTCACCCGAGCCATGGTTTCTGTTCTGTGGCCTGAAATTTCTCAAATGAATGGATAATTTTGCTGGATGATTCAACAAACGTTTACCACAACCTACCCTGTGCCAGGCACTATTATAGACACTTCATTTATTCAGTAGGCTCTTATTTAATCCCTTCTATTTGCCAGGTATTTGGCTGGGGACTGGGGATTCCAAGTTATAGAAGACTTGATTCCTCTCTTCAAGCAAATGTTTCAGACTTGAGCCTGGTGTCGGTGGAAATATAGTTTTCATGCTCAGCAGTTTGTGGTTTTATAAGAGTCACTATAAAGTTGAGTCTAAGTTAATCCAGATTGTCTAGAACAGTCATATTTCAATAATTGGTCTTGTACCCAATTATGTGTGAGACAGTGTCTCAATTATTAATATGGTGAGTGCAAAGGGAACAGAATAAACTGTCTGCCATTCTTTGTAGGTTACAGTCATAATTTTAAATTTGTAAATCTGTTGGGATTAACTCTATATTTGATAAATCATGGTATCAAATACCCTTCTAAAGAGTGAGACAGCTAATCAGTATTTATGAAGTAGCCTTTATACAATCAATTCTTTGTGAGTCAAAGAAGGAAGATGAAGGAGAAAGGCAATTCCCCTTTATTAATTACCTACACTGGGGACTTCCCTGGTGGTCCAGTGGTTAAGACCTCACACTCCCAATGCAGGGGATATGGGTTCGATCTCTGGTCAGGGAACTAAGATCTCACACACTACATCAGTTCAGTTCAGTTCAGTCGCTCAGTCATGTCCGACTACATGGTGCAGCCAAAAAAAAGTTACAAAAAATATTAAAAATAATAACTACATTGTACTGTTTCTGGTATTTGATTTTATATCAGGGGTGTGGAAAAGGCCAGAGAGTGATTATTTTAGGCTTTATAAGCCATGTGGTCTCTTGTTGCAACTAGTCAATTCTGCTCTCTTAGTATAAAGAAGTATATAATATATAGAAGTGTGGCTAGGCCTAAATTCCAGTAACACTTTACTACAAAAAGGGGTGGAGGGCCAGATCTGGTCTATGGACCATAGTTTGCCAACCCCTGTTTCTTACCATGTCACATCTGTCCTTTGCTCCTGCTAAAAGCACTCCCTGAGGACCCTCTCACGTGTCTCATCTATGTATCTGTTATCTACGCTGGAAAGAGTCACATTCAAGTCTTACCTCATCCTCTTCTTTTTCTCCTCCTTGGCCATGCTTCCCAACACATGGGATCTTAGTTCCCTGAGCAGGGATCAAACCTGTGCCCCTTGCATTGAAAGCATAGAGTCTTAATCACTAAACTACCAGGGAAGTTGCTTACCTCGTCCTCTTCTGATTCAAGTTTAAGAAATCTTCAAGTAAATAATAGCTAATTTTTCTATTGCACTTACACTTCTTCAAAATTTCTTCTCTCTTACAACAATCTCTCAAAATAGGTGATGCAGGTATTATTATTCCCACCAGGTCCATGAGAAACTGAAGTCCTAAGAATCAGAGACAGAAGAACAGGAAAAGAAGGAAAACACAGAGGCTGTGGTTCTTCCCACCAAACCCAGAATCAGATGTAGGTGGGGAATCTTGCTTCCCCAGAGGCTGCCCAAGAGGCTGGCTGGGAAGGATAAGAGACACCTCTGTGGGAGGGAACTGGCAGATTCAGCCTCCCCTTCCTCCCCACCAATGACGGTTCTAAGTCCTAAAGCCCTTTCCTACACAACTGAAAAAGTGATGACTTTACACGTGTGTGGTTTGGTTTGTGATACGGTGGCCAACTTGTAAAGCATCATCTGATTTTCCTCCATCCCTTCCTCACTTCCTTTCCCCTCACATTTTCAGAGGAATTATATTTCTTAGAAAAAAAATAGACATAAACTTTGCCTTTAGCTTTGTTTTCTAGAGATCTCAAGTGAGAAAATTTGGGAGCCAAGAGACCCTCAGTTTAAGACTTGGGAAATGGAATGCCCACTTATGGAAGACAGTTCTCCATGGGATTCTTGAGAACAAATTGGCCCTGCTGGATCACAGATAAAGGCCTTTGTCTTCAGCCAGCATCCAGGAAACTGTGGCAGGCTAAGTTGTTGGCTTGCAACTAGAGTATAATCTTACTCTTCACAGCTCTTGAATGCATCTGTTTGAAACAAGGACTCCATTACTAGTGATAATTGGGATGGTACTAATCCCTGGCAGACATTGACATCACAATTAGTAAGGCTTTCATCTACAGTTGATTAAGATGAGGTGCTCATAAAGTATAGGACATTGGAAGGTGAAACGGTGGCATCATCTGATGGATGGGGACAATGATACCTACAAAGGTGGTTGTGTGAAATGGTGATTTTGGAAGGCTTCTGAAACCTTGCCAAAAATAAATTAAACCAGGGCAGCTAATTGCCAGCTTCAGGCATGTTCTGAAAGTGTCAGGGCTCCATATCATTTTAAAAGAGACACTCGTCACCTGCAACTGCAAAGCAGACTGTATTGAAAATCAGGCCCAGGATGTGATTTTTACATGTGTTAGACTGGCAGAGATTAAATGTACAGCTTCAACCTGTCTCCTGTGTCCAAGTCAGACCCTCATGGGAAAGAGTGGGACTATGAAAGTTGAGGTGGAGACACCTGCTCTAAGTTTAAGCCTAAGAGTCATGGACCTTCTGGGCCAGCAGACACAGTCTTTCTTGACTGACAGAGGGAACTAGTCCGCGCCTCCCCCACCCCCAACAACTTGTCTAGAGATCATGTACCGAGCTTATCTGAAATGGGCGCATGGCAAATGGCATTCATTCTCAGGATCGGTCCCCCACTACTACTCATGGCCCCAGTACCACTCACCAGTGCCAAGACCTGCCACCATGCAGGCAGGGATATCCAATGCCTATTCTGGGAAATAACAGACTGTATACCAGAGGAACTGTAGGACTTTACATATGTGCAAGAATCATAAAGGCAGCAGACCACAGGGCAGAGTTAAAAAGACAGATGGGGAGGGTGGTCAACAGGGGAGCACTCACCTCAGACTCAGGTTTCAATGAGCTGATAAGAATACCCAGAACCAGTCCTGACACAATGCTGGGATGAGTCCCAGAAACACAGGCACAGTGATGGCCTACAGAAAAGGGATGGGTGAAGACAGTGGAACTTCCTTGATCAGAAAGTTTGGAGACATGGACTTGTCAGAATGGATTGGCTACATAAAACCTGAGCCTCCCCACGTAATCAAATTCTCTATGAATTGTGGAGAACTCAAAGGATACTTCCTTCAATGGGAAATGTACTGATGAAGTGGGTCTAAGAATCATTGAGATGTTTTCTGGAGGCAGCCCTTGTAAGCAGGAGCTGCCATGAATCTGCTGACATGGAATCAAGACCCCTAATATAGAGGGGGTCCCAGATGCTCAAGGCAGGAAAGCAGCACTTGCCAACCAGAAGCAAGTTGGATACAATTACTATATTGTGCAGCAAGGTTGAGTAGCACGTGGGTACCTTGACTGACAGTAGTCTACGGTGATGGGTAATATATCATTGTGTCCCAAACAGCAAGATGGATGGGCAGTTATGAACACATACAAACAGTGATACATCCAAGAGCTGGTGAGCACAAGGCTGACATCAACCGTGATAGAAAAATACAATCCTTTCTTCTATTTTCCAGATTTAAGTCCATTCACAGGCCTAAAGCTCCATACCCAAACTATATATTTGCAAAATTCTAGAATTCCTTTGGTGCACAGTCTACTATTACCAGAACAGGGCCTTTTTAGCTCTGTTCACCCTGTGGTATGTCCCAGCATGGGTTAATGGTCTGGAGGTCATGAACGGTAGGGGGGAAGCAGATTGAAGGCCAGGTCTCCCTGAGGAAAGATTCTGCAACACGAGTGCAAATCTATGTGAAAAATACTTGTGACCATTTTCTGGGGAAATCCAGAAATTTCAAAAACCATTAAATACAGGGTCTGAGCTAACACTAATGACAAGGGACCTAAAACATGCCACCATGCTTGTCTGGACAGAGGGAGGGCTTACTGAAGTCATGTGACAAGTACAGTTTTAGCCTGAGTCACAGTGGACCTAATGAGGCCACTGACCCGCAGTGCAATTACTTCCCCCATCACTAAATGTGTGATCAGCATAGACAGACATAGTAGCAAGCGAGACCCTACATCTGCTCTGTGACTTGTGGAGTAAGAGCCATTATAGTAATAAATCCAAATACAGTCCCTGAAACCACCTCCTTTTCCGCCAAGATAATGAATTGGAAGCCATTCTTCAAGCCTGAAGGAACCAGAGAGACTGATGCCACAACCAAAGATTTGAAAGAAGCAGAAAGAGTAGTCCACATCATATCTGCCAACGCCCCCAGTTGGCCTCTGCAGAACCCAGATGGACCATGTTAGGTGACGATAGGTTACTGTGAAATTAACCAAGCATCAGCCTCAACAGCAACTGATGGACTAGATGTAATACTTTGCCTCTTCAAGCAGGTCAGCGTGGACTCCAGTACTTAGTATGTTACCACTGAGTTGATGAATGCTTTTTTTTTTCTTTCAATATCTGGAATCAAAAGTAACTTTGACCACAATACACCTCCACCAGAACAGCTTTAGGGCTCCGTTAATTCTCCTGTCATAATCTAGAGCTCAGGGAATTTGACATTCTGAGGAACAACACTGGTCTCTTATTTTGATGACATCATACTAGTTGTACCAGAGAACAGGAAGTGGTAAGTACTCCACATTCTTTAATAAGAGGATACATACCTTCTGGAAGATGAGATATAAACTTCACAAATACTTGGACCTCATAAATCTGTGACATTCCTAGAGCTTCCAGAGGTTTGGGACATTCCTGGACATCCCTTCAAAGAATAGGAAAAATCAGCATAACTTTGTTGAGTCCTGCCCCAAGGCCACAGAATGGAGCCCAGAACTAAGGTCATCCCTTTGTAACCATTGCCAAAAGCCCCCTGATCATCACTAACAAGCTTCCTGACTCCAAATTAGGCAAAGATGCACACTCCAGTAAACACCCTATAGCACCCTAACCTATCTCCTAAACCCAACCTTCCAGCAGGAATTTTCTTTGTCTTGAGGCTATAAAAGTTCATGGCTACTAACCCATTAAAACTGTTAGCTCTCCCTGGTCTGTCAGGAGGTCACCCTGCTGCACTTGCAGTGCCTTCATTATCTCTGCTCCTTTTTCTTAATAAACTCACTTCCTTCTGAAATGCTCTGTGTTTGGAAATTCTTTTCCAACCCATGCTCAGACTGCCTCAATAACTTTGTACACCTACTACTATGAAAACAGCATAGGACTTGTTGGAATGTTTTAGGTTTCAATGCCTTGCTTAGAACACTTGGGAAAACTCCTCAAATGTGTTTTCCTGGGGATCAGGAGGCTGCCTGAGGAAGAGGAGACTCTGTAGCAAGTTCAGACTGGTACACGTTCTCCTCCACTTGAACTACACAGTTCAGAAAGTTGTATGGTACAGGAGGAACCCATAGAGGTTAAAGATGCTGGGCCAATTCCTTATGAGATCTGTGGTGAAGAGCTGGAGAGTTCTTAAGCAAAAATATGTCCTCTGCACCCAAGAATTACCTTGTTTGAAAAATAGCTCCTTGTGAGCTACTGGGTCCCCAATGAAACTGACATCTGAACTTGGAACATCTAGTGACTATATGACTTGCTGTCCATCAAGAACTGAGTGTTCATATTAGTATATTCATAAAGATACAGAGCCAGGCTGGTGTTGGAGCAATTCACTGTATGGTTAAAGTAGCATGTTTGGTAGCAGACTTCAGCAGATCTAACAAGCAGAAGTAAATTGAATGAAAAGATAAATTCATGGTTAAGTGACTACCATGTCACTTACTTACACAGTACCAACACCTTTTTGTCAATTCATATCACTGGCTACACGGGGGATTCTCTATGACTAACTGATGGAGGAAGAATAAACAGCCTGGTTCACAGGTGAGTTTTAGGAAATCCTGGCAATGGACACGGACTGCTGCAGCACTGCAACCACTCACCTGGAGGCAAAGGGGTAGCATACAGTTTGCCATCACTTTAAGTGAAGGGAGAAGTGGCCCGTAGTCTAGACATGAACTTCTGGAAGTGGTAAGTAACTTGGCCAATAGTTCAGCAGCTGGGAGGAATAAACCTGGAAATTAAGAAGGAGGTGTAGATGGACTGATAGATATGCTCAGACAGTTCAAAAAGCTTTGTTTCCTATGAATGCCCATGAAAAAGAATCCATTTCTGAGAAAGTTTTCAAGACCCAAGCTGGACAACATGATGTTAGTGGACACTGTGAGCCAGCTTCTCATGGGCGGACCAGCACGGACTCCTGCCACCACTGAATGCCCCATCTGTCAGCAGCACAGATAGATGCCGAGTTCTCAAGAGGGTAGGATGGCTTGGAAAGACCAGCCTGCTGGCTGGTTGATGTCACTCAGCCCCTTTCACATCTGAAGGTGCATCAGTTCATCCTCAAGGAGATACAGCCACTCTGCAGATAGGAGTTTGCCAGTCTGCTTGCAATACTTCTGTCAGAAATCCAGAGCAAGAGCTTATAAAATGCCTGGTCTGCTGATGGCCATCCAAATAACTGTCTCTCAGACCAAAGGCTCCCAATTACGCTCACAGTAGAAGCCAACCTCCTTATGGCAGCCAACACAGCACTTTGTACATGTACCCCAGCCCCACCTCTCTGGCCTCTCCTCCCTATCCACTCTGCTGCAGTCCCACTTTCTAGTCTGCCATCCCCCGGTCCCACTCCTGCCTTAGGGAGTGCCATCTCCACACTCCCCCCTCCATGGTACGTTTTGCCTGGAAGTCTTTCCCTGGACATCTTCCCCACTAACTCCCTCACCTCCTCCAGACTTCGCTTCCACGTCACATTCTCACAGAGTCTACCCACTACACAGCTTAATAGTAACACCCGCCCACTCTCATCCCTTCCCTCCACAGCATCCCTAACTCCCCACTGCTCACAAGATGGCAGCCCCACACCTCTGCTCTGTGGAAATGCTCTCCTCACTGTGAGGATATTGCCAAGGGAAAAGGCATTATCCCAATCCCTCAACCTCAGTCACTTCCCAAACTGGAGGCAGCCATAACTACTTAAGATCACTGCCTTTGCCCACGTGGAGGTGAATGCTCTAGGAAACCACTCCCTCTTCTGTGGTTCCTGCGGCTTCAGCGCACACCCACCCCATCACTTCTCAATACACTGTTTAAGGACCTTTGCACCCTCTGAACTTTACAGGTTTTTGTCATCTGCTCTGGTTAGAGGACAACTTTGCCCTAACAGGGTCCATCTGTTGGTACCTCCCTCATGCACAAGAACTTTGGAAGTTGCAGGCATCCCGGAGACCTATCACCCCCTGACTTTGATCCAGTCTGAGTGTAAGTGGGGCTCGTCTCTAGCTGGTGCTTGGAAGAGGCTCCGTTAACAGTAATGGGCCCTCTGGATGTTTCAAGGACAGAACCAGCTAGTGGATTCAGAGCTCCTGGCAGGACTGAAGGCTGCTGAACTCAGGACTAGGGGAAGGGGTGGAGGCGGGGAGGTGATCCTCCCACTAGCTATTCAGCTCTGCCTGCAGAACCAGGAGGTTCTTTACAGACACACTCTCAGTCTCTCATTAAAGCCAAAGGAAGCGCAGGCCTCAGTCTCTTAGCTCCTTTCTAAAATGTGCTATTTGCGATTCAATTTCGCATGGCCTGCAGAGGCAATAAAGGGCAAAGGGAATTACCCTGCCATACATTCCAGAAATGCTCCCTGCACACCCACACTCCCGGGGATAACAATTTGCCAATATAACCTTTAATTAAATGAACAGAAATCATGCAGACCCCATGGTGGAGGAAGTCACTAAATAGAGGGAAATTATGTATGAGTTGCCCCCAGCCACTCATTTCATCTCGAATAGGATCTGTCAGTGGGGGCTGCCAAGTGCTGCAAGATTAAAATGGGAGACTCCTCTTTCCTGGCCTCCGCAGGGTCTGCCTGCCAGGAGGAAGGCGGGGCGCCGGCGGCACACACGAGGCGGTAGCGAGGGCGTGGCGCCACCTAGAGGAGAAGGCGGGGAGAACGGGAGCTGCCCGCGAGAAGCTAAAATACCCAGTCCCAGAGATGCCGCCCAAGGGGTTCCAAGCAACCGACTCCCCAGCCAGGCAGACTCTAGCTCTCAATGTCACATCTCAAAAGCAGCGTTCTTTTTGTAGGCAAAAGCACTGCAGATTCCTGCAATCCTAAAACAACTGCTAAGTGACAGCATGAGCTCACCTGGGGAAGAGAAAAGACCAGCAAAATGTCCCCTGTCTTCTATGTCATCTGTCCCCTCCCTTCCAGGACTACTGCCCTACTCTACTCACAGCCTTCATTGTCACCTGCCCAGATGACTGCCAGACGGAAGGAACCCTGACCTGTCCCTCCCAAGCCAGTCACCTCCCACCCTGAGTTCACAACCCCACCCCCTTCCATTCCAAACACATGCCTAACACATGCCTGAAAAAATCAGCTTGAAGTTCATGGCTTTTATCTGCTCAAAATTCTGCCAGCATCTTCCCTGTCCCAAGGATAGGGCCCCATCTCTCAGCCTCACGTTCCAAACTCCACTCATCATCCCAGTCTTAACTGCCATGACACCCATTCGCATCCTAGCCTGGGCCAAATCTGGACCACACCCTACTCCTGTCACCTTGGCACGTCCATTCACACCATGCCCTCTGCATGATATGCGCAACCCCACTTCTGTCCCCGCCCCATAATTCCATAGTTGTAAATTCTGTGCCATGTCTTCCTTATGAACTAACCCCAAGCCTGCTGCCTCCATCAAGTTTTTCCCCACTGGGATTCATCTCATCCTTCTTTGTTATAGTTTCTCTCTCATTCTATCTTGCAAGGTAGTTATATTTTCTCCTAGTCTAGAGGGTAAACTCTTTTGAGGGTGGGAAACTTCACTGTTGTGTCTGGGTTATATACACAGAGAGAAACCAGAGACACTTGATAAATGTTGGTTGGGTAGAATTTAATTTTGAAGATTGTGTATTTTTGTGGGGCTGGCACAAGGATCACCTTTACTTAGCAGAGAAAAGAATCTCCTACTATGCTAAGCATTAGACCTAGAACTGGGGAGGGGACTTCTAAGGTGCTGAGGCTTTGAGAAATGGGAGGCATCCTACAGGATGCCTGGGGCAGGGTGAGAAAGAGATGGAGTTGCACAGCTAGAATTTATTAGCTCAGGGCTACTTGAGAAATCTGATCATTCCTGGGAAACTCTTCAAGGCTTAAGAGATGGCAGCTGATTCACTCTAAAGAGGTATAAAAAGTTAAAACCATGTGGACACTTAACCCTTGGATCCCAGTTTCATTCTAGCCTCCTGAAAGGGACACTGCCAACTGTTCTGGGCCACTAGGTTCCCTGCCTTAGCTGACATCAGTACTATAGAGCCTTTTTTTTTTTTTTCCAACTTTTATTGGCATATAGTTGCTTTACAATGTTGTATTAGCTTCTGCTGTACAGCAAAGGAATCAGCTGTACATAGACATATATCCCTTCTTTCTTTTGGATTTCCTTCCCAGTTAGGTCATCAGAATGCTCAGTGGCATTCCTTGTGCTATACAGTAGGTTCTCATTGCGGCCGTGTGTCCTCAGCCACTTCAGTCGTGTCTGACTCTTTGTGACCCTATGGATTGTAGCCCACCAGGCTCCTCTGTCCATGGGATTCTCCAAGCAAGAATGCTGGAGTGAGTTGCCATGCCCTCCTCCATGGGATCTTCCTGACCCAAAGATCGAACCTGCATCCCTTATGTCTCCTACACTGGCAGCCAGGGTCTTTACCCAATGCCACCTGAGAAGTCCCAGGTTCTCATTAGTTATCTATTTTACATATAGTAGTATTAGCACTAGATTTTATGTTGCCTGTAGTATCCACTGAAGTTCCATGAACAGTACCATAAGAGCTCATCAACTTGCCTATAGATTATGTCTGAAGCTTCTGAATGGCCCCTAATGGCCAGCACTCAGCTAGGCA
Organism: Bos mutus; assembly: GCF_027580195.1. Taxonomy (NCBI): domain Eukaryota; kingdom Metazoa; phylum Chordata; class Mammalia; order Artiodactyla; family Bovidae; genus Bos; species Bos mutus. The sequence continues at coordinate 70,703,191 of NC_091618.1, read as the reverse complement.
TGAGTTGTGCTCAATCCCTGCCTATGGACTTACTCTCAACTCTTGAGCTTCCTATAAAGACAGATACTATGATGGCTCCATGTGGCTCTAAAATGGGCTGGAAGGAATTTCTTGTGATGTTTGCTGTGTAACGTTTCTTTTTCTCCCAGGGCATCCCTGGGCATCCCTGGCATTCCAATTAGTGAACATACTCAAGCACCATTTTTTGACAGATATTTTTCAACACATTAAAAAATATGAAACATGACAATGGAGAGCAGCCTTGCCATGCAGGAAGAGTGAGGTCATAGTCTAGTATGGGAGGGGAATTTCTACAAACGTAAGTATAACAACAGAACAAGTCAGGGGCAGCAGACTCAAGGCAACTGTCTGAGGCAGGTGTGGTTAGAATGTGGAGACAATTCTCTGCTCCCTGCAAGTTTTCCAGGAAAAATACAGCTCTGAAATCCACAGTCCTTCTCCATCCATGCAGTTTTGCAGATTTGAAGAGAACACCAGAGGAGACCTGGCAACTAATTTACACACAGTAGTTCTTACTCAGCTCACTCTGCGTATGTATGGAGTTTTCCTAAAAAGGTTCAGACCTACCAGCCAGGGGATTATGCTGCCTTCTTTGCACTTGCCCTTCAAGAGAGCAGCCTAGAAGGCTGGCACCCCAGAGACTTTCTTAGCACACCCCACAGAACTCAGCTGACCCTGGCCCCATGAATGGTCCTTAGTGCTACAGAACTTACTGAAGCCCTCCTGACCTCTCCTGCAAAGTGCATTTCATTACTAGCTGGAAGGGAAACAAAAATGAAATCACAAGGAAAATAAAGTTGGGGGAAAAAAGGACAATCCTTACAGAGAGAATAGGATTTTTTTTTCTCTCTCTCTTTTTAATATCCTGGTAGAACCTGCCAAGAGAAAATGATTCTAGATGAAAAAAATTCAAATTATAATTACTGAAAAATAGAGAAAATAATTGAGGTACTCTACCTATGTCAGTGACAGATAGTTCTTCAGTCACTCAGTTAAGAAATGGATCCTTCCAAGCCCCTATTGATGTAAATGAACAGTAGGTGCTCACAGAGACCCAAAGTTAGAGCATGGGTGACCCAGAAAAGACCCACTTCAAGAAAAACACATGTGAGGCATGGCAAGAAATGGGTTTTAAACTCTAAGCTTTTTTTAATTCTCTTTTTCTCATTATAAAGAAAATGCTTCTTCATTACAGAAAATTTGGCCACTGTTAACTTGAGAAATCCTGTATGCAGGTCAGGAAGCAACAGTTAGAACCAGACATGGAACAACAGACTGGTTCCAAATCAGGAAAGGAGTACGTCAAGGCTGTATATTGTCACAATATAAAAAAAAAAAAAAAAAAAGCAAAGGAGAAAAGGAAAGATATAAGTATTTGAATGCAGAGTTCCAAAGAATAGCAAGAAGAGATAAGAAAGCTTTGCTCAGCGATCAATGCAAAGAAATAGAGGAAAACAACAGAATGGGAAACACTAGAGATCTCTGCAAGAAAATTAGAGATACCAAGGGAACATCTCATGCAAAGATGGGCTCGATAAAGGACAGAAACGGTATGGACCTAACAGAAGCAGAAGATATTAAGAAGAGGTGGCAAGAATACACAGAAGAACTATACAAAAAAGATCTTCATGACCCAGATAATCAGGATGGTGTGATCACTGACCTAGAGCCAGACATCCTGGAATGTGAAGTCAAGTGGGCCTTAGAAAGCATCACTATGAACAAAGCTAGTGGATGTGATGGAATTCCAGTTGAGCTATTTCAAATCCTGAAAGATGATGCTGTGAAAGTGCTGCACTCAATATGCCAGCAAATTCGGAAAACTCAGCAGTGGCCACAGGACTGGAAAAGGTCAGTTTTCATTCCAATACCAAAGAAAGGCAATGCCAAAGAATGCTCAAACTACCACACAATTGCACTCATCTCACATGCTAATAAAGTAATGCTCAAAATTCTCTAAGCCAGGCTTCAGCAATATGTGAACCATGAACTTCCAGATGCTCAAGCTGGTTTTAGAAAAGGCAGAGGAACCAGAGACCAAATTGCCAACATCTGCTGGATCATCGAAAAAGTAAGACAGTTCCAGAAAAACATCTATTTCTGCTTTATTGACTATGCCAAAGCCTTTGATTGTGTGGATCACAATAAACTGTGGAAAATTCTGAAGGAGATGGGCATACCAGACCACCTGACCTGCCTCTTGAGAAACCTGTATGCAGGTCAGGAAGCAACAGTTAGAACTGGACATGGAACAACAGACTGGTTCCAAATAGGAAAAGGAGTACATCAAGGCTGTATATTGTCACCCTGCTTATTTAACTTCTATGCAGAGTACATCATGAGAAATGCTGGGCTGGATGAAGCACAAGCTGGAATCAAGATTGCTGGGAGAAATATCAATAACCTCAGATATGCAGATGACACCACCCTTATGGCAGAAAGCAAAGAAGAACTAAAGAGCCTCTTGATGAAAGTGAAAGAGGGAAGTGAAAACGTTGGCTTACAACTCAACATTCAGAAAACTAGGATCATGGCATCTGGTTCCATCACTTCATGGCAAATAGATGGAAAAACAGTGGAAACAGTGGGGGCTGTTTTGGGGGGCTTCAAAATCACTGCAGATGGTGACTGCAGCCATGAAATTAAAAGACACTTGCTCCTTGGAAGAAAGTTATGGCCAACCTAGACAGCATATTAAAAAGCAGAGACATTCCTGTGCCAACAAAAGTCCATCTAGTCAAAGCTATGGGTTTTCCAGCAGTCATGTGTGGATGTGAGAGTTGTACTATAAAGCTGAATGCCAAAGAATTGATGCTTTTGAACTGTGGTGTTGGAGGAGACTCTTGAGAGCCCCTTGAACTGCAAGGAGATCCAACCAGTCCATCCTAAAGGAAACCAGTCCTGAATTTTCATTGGAAGGACTGATGTTGAAGCTGAAACTCCAAATCTTTGGCCATCTGATGTGAAGAACCGACTCATTTGAAAAGACTCTGATGCTGGGAAAAATTGAAGGTGGGAGGAGAAGGGGACGACAGAGGATGAGATGGTTGGATGGTATCACTGACTCAATGGACATGAGTTTGAGTAAACTCCGGGAGTTGGTGATGGACAGGGAGGCCTGGCATGCTGCAGTCCATGGGGTCACAAAGAGTCGGACATGACTGAACAACTGAACTGAACTGATATGTATAAACAAAAGAAAAATTTTTCATTTAGATTCTTATTACCTGAAAGGGACTCAAATTTAAGTTATTTTATACTAGGTATTTAGATGCATTATACACACTACCCCATTCTTCTTGTATAACTGCTCAGTTTATGACATTATGGGCCAGAGAGTTTAATTAATCTACCTGAAGTAACATACCTGTTAAGTGGCAGGGTAAGAAAATGAATGCATTTGTGTTAAATTTTAAGCTGTTTTATAGACTCTTCCTTCCATTCTCAAATATCAAGAAATAAATGCTCCTTCAAAAGCTGTGACAATCCTCACACATTGGATGAACTCCACCTTAAACCTGCTGAGGGAGATACATATGCATTTTCCTTGGTCACCAGGTTCTCTGCCACCCAGGGACTCCCCAGGAAACAGCAATGCTGTAACAAAGACCTGGTGATGGCCAGCAGCGATCCCACTCTCATGATCACCTTCACCGCCAGCATCACCAGAATAGTGGGCTAGAGACAGGGCACAGGGTGGCAGGGGCTGACTTTTCCTCTATCAGAGCTACATGCCCCAGCAGCCACTGGGCTCTGATGGGTTCAGTGGTGCCCAGAACCTGGTTTAGAAGCAAGGGACAAAGAGGACCTCTTCGGAGACAATCCCAATAAGCTGTCCTTACAGCTTTGTTCCAGGTGATTTTCCAGTTCCGACCAGGTCAGAGTGGCTTCTTTTATGTTTTACTTTTTCTCAATCAGTACCTTCTTCTTTAGTGAAAGAGTCTGTACAGAGGGAACCAGTCATTTCCATATATTCTATTCTAAATTACCACCTACTTATTACCAATTAACTAAATTACACTCACAAATCCAAACAAATTCTGCTCCTCAGCAAGTGAAAAGTCACTGTTTCAAAACACTGCTCGAGAACCACCAAACCTGCTACTAGGACTTCTTGACTCCGAGGAAACTTGCCGTTACTTCCTTCACAGGTATAAACGTCCCCCAGGTGATGTTCTGGTATCGCCCCATGACACCTGAGAATTGGCTCCCATTTACTTTGAAGACAAAACTATAACAGAATAAGATTAGAGTGTTGGAATCCTCAAGCCCATTCCTACATGGGCAGATTTGCTAGAAGGACTCATGGATCTCACCATATGGTTTTATTGATGGCAATGATTTATTATAGGCTTCCCAGGTAGCTTAGTGGTAAGGAATCCACCTGCCAATGCAGGAGACACGGGTTCAACCCCTGGATCAGGAAGATCCCCTGGCATAGGAAATGGAAACCCATTCCTATATTCTTGCCTGGAAAATGACATGGACATGGAGCCTGGAGGACTATAGTCCATGGGGTCGCAAAGAGTCGGACAGGAGTGAGCTATCGAGCACGTGATTTATTACAGGGATGTACAAAGGACATGCAGTCAAATAGAAGGGAAAAAGACACAGACTGTCTGGAGGAATTCATGCAAAAGCTTCCTTCTGCTCTTTCCCTCCCAGGAGGGGTCACACAGAGCCCAGTCTACATTCAGCAGCACAATACAGCAACACATGTGCCCTCTTTTGCCTGGGAAAGCTAATTAGACACTTAGTGCCCAAGATTTGTATTGAGGACAAGTCACAAGGGTTCCTTCTGCCTAACAGATACTAAAATTCTAGACTCCCATAAGGAAAACAGGGGTTTAGCATAAGCTACCTTGTTTACACAAATAGTTCAGACACAGTAAACCATCCTCAACAGGCAGAGACAGTGGGATCCCTCCTAAAATCTAAGTTCCCACACATTAACCAAGGACCCACTTGCAAGCAGGCCTGTCCAAGGACGGCAGTAGCAGGTCTGCTGTGTTCAACTTTTTCTGCACAATTGAACACCAAAAGCCTTGTCTACACATATGTCATCTCATCCAAGAGGAAAATCAACTCAACTGATGATTTGGCGCTGGGCATGTCACTCCTGTCACACAACTGAGCAGAGTATGCACTCAGGCATGTCAGACTCTTTTGTGACCCCATGGACTGTAGCCCACCAGGCTCATCTGTCCATGGAATTCTCCAGACAAGAATACTGGAGTGAGTTGCCATTTTCTACTCCAGGGGATCTTCCTGACCCAGGGATCAAACCCACGTCTCTTGCATCTCCTGCATTGGTAGGTGGATTCTTTACCACTGTGCCACCTGGAAAGCCCCTGTCACTCCTCATCAGATCAGCCGCTCAGTCGTGTCCGACTCTTTGTGACCCCATGAATCGCAGCACACCAGGCCTCCCTGTCCATCATCAACTCCCGGAGTTCACTCAAACTCACGTCCATTGAGTCAGTGATGCCATCCAGCCATCTCATCCTCTGTCATCCCCTTCTCCTCTTGCCCCCAATCCCTCCCAGCATCAGAGTCTTTTCCAATGAGTCAACTCTTCGCATGAGGTGGCCAAAGTACTGGAGTTTCAGCTTTAGCATCATTCCTTCCAAAGAAATCCCAGGGCTGATCTCCTTCAGAATGGACTGGTTGGATCTCCTCGCAGTCCAAGGGACTCTCAAGAGTCTTCTCCAACACCACAGTTCAAAAGCATCAGTTCTTCGGTGCTCAGCTTTCTTCACAGTCCAACTCTCACATCCATACACGACCACAGGAAAAACCATAGCCTTGACTAGCTGGACCTTTGTTGGCAAAGTAATGTCTCTGCTTTTGAATATGCTATCTAGGTTGGTCATAACTTTCCTTCCAAGGAGTAAGCATCCTTTAATTTCATGGCTGCAGTCACCATCTGCAGTGATTTTGGAGCCCAGAAAGATAAAGTCTGACACTGTTTACACTGTTTCCCCATCTATTTCCCATGAAGTGATGGGACTGGATGCCATGATCTTCGTTTTCTGAATGTTGAGCTTTAAGCCAACTTTTTCACTCTCCACTTTCACTTTCATCAAGAGGCTTTTTAGTTCCTCCTCACTTGCTGCCATAAGGGTGGTGTCATCCACATATCTGAGGTTATTGATATTTCTCCCAGCAATCTTGATTCCAGCTTGTGTTTCTTCCAGTCCAGCGTTTCTCATGATGTACTCTGCATATAAGTTAAATAAACAGAGTGACAATATACAGCCTTGATGTACTCCTTTTCTTATTTGGAACCAGTCTGTTGTTCCATGTCCAGTTCTAACTGCTGCTTCCTGACCTGCATACAAATTTCTCAAGAGGCAGGTCAGGTGGTCTGGGATTCCCATCTCTTTCAGAATTTTCCACAGTTTATTGTGTCACTCCTCATAGATGTGCTCAAATAGCACTTCTGCAGCTTTCTTATCACTGCTTCAATAAAAGAACTAGGGGATTTTCTTTCTTTTTTTAATTTAACATCTGTCTCACCAGCTAGAATCTGGGCTGGTGTGAATTCCTTTGGCTAACAGAATGTGGCACAAGTGACATTGTACGGGTTCCAGAGCCTAGGAGCCAATGGATTTTCCAGGTGGTGCTAGTGATAAAGAAACCACCTGGCAAAACAGGAGACGTAAGAGAGTTCAGTCTCTGGATTGGGAAGATACCCTGGAGGAGGAAATAGTAACCAACTCCAGTATTCTTGCTTAGAGAATCCCATGGACTGAGGAGCCTGGTGGGTAATTTCTACCTTCACTGCCTTTAAATGCTGCCAATATAGGAAGCTGGTCCAGCCTTTTGGTAGAGGAGAGCAAAGGTGCCCAGGATGCTGCCAGCATCCACTTCCGGACATGTAAGTGAACCCATCTGGGCCTTCAGAAAACCTGCAGAGGAAGTAGCTAACCACCCACATGATCATGAGGAACAAGAAATCATTGCCATTTCAAGCTAGTAAATTTTGAAGTGGCTTGTTATGTATCAATAAATAACTGATAAGTAAAAGTGGGGCTTGTGTTTCTTCTGAGTCTCTGCACTCATCCAAAGCTCATTTTATCTGCTGAGTTTAACTTTCCAAAGTAAATCTTCCTCCATCTCTTCTTACATCTCTGTCTCTATCTTTCTCTGTCCACTTTCCTGATTCTAGACCAAAATTGATGCATAAACTCAGTTGAGATAACAAGCCCCTCCTTGGCAGGGTGCAAAGAAGATGGAAGGCAGGAGGAAGATATCAGAGAAGACAAAGAAAATATATACCCTTTTTGGAAGACAATATTCATGAATCTTGTGACTATCACCAAAGAAAAGAAAAAGAAAATTGATGGCCCTCTGGGGATCTTGGACCACCCTCAAAATAAAAGAGGCGGTGGTGGTGGTTTAGTGTTTAAGTCATGTCCATCTCTTGCGATCCCATGGACTAAAGCACACTGGGCTCCTCTGTCCATGGGACTTTCCTGTTGGAAATACTGGAGTGGATAGCCATTTCCTTCTCCAGGAGATCTTCCAGACTCAGGGATCGAGCCCATGTGAACCCATGTCTCCTGCACTGCAGGCAGATTCTTTACCACTGTGCCACTTGGGAAGCTCATGATAAAACAGAATTCTCTCCAAATTAAAAAAAAAAAAAGCCCTGCCTTTTCCCAGCTGCCTTGCACAAGGGAACTCAAGTGCCCTTCTGATGGCCTTCTCTTCTTGTCTCGTTCTTCCTTCAGAGCTCTTGACACCAGCCACAGTTACCTTTCTATTCATTTGCTTGCCCATTTTCTGCCACTGGCTACCTCATCATGGGTGGGAAGCCTCAGCTCCTGACAGGTTGAAGCTGTCTTGTTCTTGCATGGATTGCATCACCTGGAACAGTGCCTAGTACACAGCAGAGCCTCTTGACTGAACAGATAAACAGATGAATTTACAAATAAATGACTATAACTAACTATAGCCCTGGAGACAAAGTATGGAGAAAAGTTGAAAAGAACAGAATATTACTATTATTATTCCCTTAATACAACTAAACTTATAAACTGAATCCAAGTAAAGATAAGAATAACGTTAGTATTAACACAGCACACATCAGGCACTGTTCTAAAAGCTCTACATATATTAACTTTTACTCCTTACGACAACCTTCTAAGGTAAGTAGTCTTATTACAACCATCTCCATTTCACAAATGAGAAAACCAAGGCACAGAGAGGATATGATCTGCTTAATGCAACTCAGCTGGTATGGCCAAGCCTGAACCTGAGCACAGGGTGTCTGTCTTAGAGTCTATTAACCACCATATCATCAGCCTCTTAAAAGATGAGCCAAAAACACAAGAGTACTGAAACAACAAACAGAAAAACATGAAGAGGGACGTGTTGGAGAAAACAGAGGGGCCAGGAGAGAGGGGAAGCAGTTTTTGTCACTGGGATGTAAAATTTTAAATTTAGGCTCAGAATTAGATGCTTTCTCTTACCTAACAGTCCTCTTTATCAAACAGACCAAATGCAGTTCCTGTTCATTGCTGAGTCTAGGGTTTGGCTTTGAGCCATCCAATCACACCTTCCTGTAGGAACCAGGGGCCACCCGACCCTCTGCTAATATGAAGACTGCCTTCCACAGCCCCAGGCTAGTCCTCTGCTCCTGAGGGTAGTCCCTGTGTGGCCCTGAGTGGAGTGCAATGTCCTCTTCCCCAAGGCAGTGAGTACACGTGACCATAAACTGTTGTTCAGCTCACCTGTCCAGTGTCAGAGTGTGTTTGGCCATCCTCATAAACCTTGTGTGGGAACAAGTCCCTCCCCAAAGGGATGAGTAGGAGATGATTAAAAGAGTCATGAGGAAGAATTAGAAAAAGAAGTGGGAGATGAGTCTATGATGATCTTACTGCCTGGAACTTGTCCCCAGCCAGCCCGAATGTAGTTTGTACTCTAGGTGGCCCACTAACAGAGGAAGTGCTAGGAAAAAAATCCCAGAGTCCCGCTAACATGTGCAGGGCTCCCACCGATATGGCTCTGGCTATTCCAATCCCTGGGCCCATGTCAAGGTAAATATAACCAGGGCAATGGAGAGCTTGGGCACAAGGCACTTAATGGACATTTATTGAATTAATACAATAAAACACTTTAATATTATGGTTAGTAATTGCTTGTGATTAAGCTCTTTGCAAATATTTTACTGCCACAAAAGTGGTTATGGGGGAAATTACTTACAACAAAGAGCTATGTAAAAACAGCAAGAAATAAAATTGAAGGTGTAATATAATTTTCATTAGATTGTTTTAAAAGCTAAATGTATAAGGAAAATGACCAGAAGGACATAGATCCAAATGACTATAACAGTAGGGTTCACAGGCTGTGATTATTTTAAATGTTTCTTATTCTTGCTAGTTTCCAAATTTGCTGAAATGTGACATGTCACTCTCAAAGCTGAAAATGTACCCAATAATATGTTAAAATAAGCTCCTCTTAGGCTGGAATTCATGTAACAACTTTTTATAGCAGTACCTCCAGCAGGATGCTAGGCATTTAGCAAGTACTTAGGAAGTGCCTGCTGGCGAGAACACAGAGAAAGCAAGAATGCAGCCATGTACTATGGAAGCATTGTAAGGAGAGAGCCCAGAGTTAAGGGCTTTATGTAGAGGTCTGTCAGAGGTACTTTCGAAGTACAAGCAAGCCACTTCATTTATTAGCATCTCATTTTCTTCATCTATACAATAAGAATAATGCCCACAAGGGTCCTACATCATTATTCTAAGGCAAGGGTCTTCAAAGGAGTCATGTGGTTTGGGATCTGTGTTGGCAGGATCAGCACTCATTCTGTTTCTTGTACATCCCACTTCTCATCCCCAAACCCCACGGTCTCACATGCTCCATCCCTCGCTTCTGTCGACTACCCCATCAGCTAGACTCAGGCTATGCTAATGAGTTCTAGGATGTCCATGGCAGCCTGCTTTGGCTTTGCTCACCTACCTACCCAAAATCTTAACTCAGACCAAGCCGCAGTTCAGATCTGCTGTACTCCTCAGTAGTTATGCATTCTTTCCCACCTGGGGTTACAGTAATAGTTGCCTTATTGATACGAAATGAAATTTAAAAGATTATTATTTCAGCATTAGAGACGTTGAAAGTAAGGGGAAAAAAGAGAAAGAGAATTTAAACTCTGTGTTTTCAAATCCATCATGTTTTAGGCATTCTTTCCAAGAAATTGTAAATTAACCTTTCCCTCCTTTTTTTTCTCATTTGAAGAAGCAATGGTTTATTCCATTGAGTCTCCAACTGGTTGAGGTCAAAGAGGTTACTCTGGTTTAAATTACCATTTTAGCTTCTCTAGCTCTTTATCATATCTGAACATCTCAGCTTGAGCACAGCCTCATTGATTGGTGTCAAATGCACATTTTCCAATCTGCTCCAATGGCTCTTATTTTTTCCTAAAATAGTGTTTTGTCCTTCCACTCAGCCCAGCCCAGGCACCATGCCTTACTTCAGCAAGAGCTGACCTTCAGACACATCAAATCCAGAGGAAGTGTCCATTTGTGGTTTCTGGATTATCATATGAAGGGCAAGAGTAGCAAAGGAGGTAGGGAGAAACTGCCCAAGAAATATATCACTTTGAACAAGTCCCATCCTTCCCTGTGCCTGCTTCCTAAGAAAAAGTACAGGCATTGGACTAAATCTGAGAGTAGGGGTGGATATGGGGAGACATATTCCTTGGAGGTTTTAGCACATGGAGGACTTCTGTTTGATTTTCAAACTATAAATCTATAATCCTGGATTTTGAAATGCCTCTACTTAAGGAGAGTTCAGAGCCCCTGTGAGAATCACTGGCCTGGTGACCGTTTCACTTATAGGTCTGACCCTCTGGAATGTGACTACTGTTTATAGGATGAAGTCTGCAAGATCATCATCACATGATGACAAAGGCCTAGGGAGCATGGCTTTAAAAGGAGCACTGACCTACCTACTCCTTGAGACACTAAAAGCTAAAGTTATTCCTGATAACATTGACGAGTTTCATCTAAAATCAAGGAGAATACTTACTCATAGTTTTTTAACAGTGTCAGTATCTGTAAATCTCAAAATCTTCATGTTCATAAAATCTTCATAAACATGTATACAGCATATATAACACACGCCAAATACACAGCTATCTAATTCAGTAAGAGGGCAGCCCAGGAACAAAATACACAAACTCAGAATTCATGAGGCACAATGAAAGTATTTCAAATACCATAGCAAACCATAACAATAAGGGAATAATCCATAAACACGATGTTGCATCTATCTTGTGCTAATAGTACTACAAAGGGCGTAGAACATTCATGCCCCATGTTATGCCCTCAGATGTCGACAATTTAGTTAACAAAGTGTATACACGTATAAAAAGATGGTGCAATACAAGGCAATAGATGATATGCCCACTATGGACTATCGGCACAGTGGGGATTCAGAGACAGGTCAGGGTAAAACAGTCTGCAAACAAAGAATCTGATCTCACTCAGAAACCCAGAGAGGGCTAGAAAGGGAGAAGAAAACAGTATCTTCCTGGGGAACCAGAAGTGTGGGAAAACAGACACTTTATAATAACAGAGAAAGAGATTGCTCAAAAAGGGCTGAGGTCATCCCCTTTGAACGTGGTACACGGTTAGCATCCATTCTTTCCTTTTCAACAATAACCCTGAACCAAGACCCAAACACAAATTCTACCTTTGATGAGCCCAGGAGACATGGAACTATGAACATAAAAGAATGGAGGGCTGGAGCAGAGAGATAGTACCCCTAGGCTGCCATCTCAGAGGGAGCACAAAAGATACCCGCTAAGATGGGGAGCACACTGAGAGGTAAAGAATCACAATCCCTTGTTTTGAACAACACGAAGGAAACAGGTTGCAAAATGCTGTCAGCTTGAACCTTTCTGGATCAGGTTTTGTTTCTAGAAGCAGATGAGGCTAGGTGGAATAAGGAGCCACACAGACGTGTCATTGTATGCAAAGAGCAGTCATTCCACATGATGAGAGGAGAGAGAATTGGCACTGTGAAGAGATTCACTGGTCTTCATTGGCTAGACAGAAGTGAAAGCTCAAACCCTGGAATGAAGGAAAATTCCTCCTTGAATACCAATTTCTTCTTTATACAAATCTCCTACAAATTATAAATAGCTGGTCTGGGGGGAAATTTTTACCTAATTCAAAACTAAGTAATCAAAAAAAGAGTAGTACAGGCTCTATAAAAATATTACAAGGAAAATAAGGGAAGGAACAAGAAAAATAATAGCAAAGGACAATCTTTTGTACCTGCCATGCATCTGCATGTGTGCTCAGTTGTATCTGACTTTCTGTGACCCCATAGACTGTAGCCTGCCAGGCTCCTGTGTCCATGGAATTTTTCAGGCAAGAATACTAGAGTGGGTAGCCATTTCCCACTCCAATCTTCCAGGGAGCAGATACAAAAAAAAAAAAAAATGACTAAGTACTTTGCCATGAATTTTTAAAAACATAATGAAGCAAACACACACACATACACACAATCAAGCAGATATGTAAGAGTTCATGGGAAATGTTGTAAACAAGAATTTGAAGCATAAGCCAGCAGAAATCTGGAAAGAACTGAAATTTTTTTAAAAAAGAAAATAAAACCATTATAGAAATACAGACAAAATTGAAAACAGAACAAGGGAAACAAGACATTCCTAAGAATACAAAAAAGAATAGAAAGGAAAGGACAATGACAGGAAGAATGAAGGAAAAAAAGGAAAAAGTAAGACACTTAGTAAGGAAATAAATGAAGAGTTTGAAGGGATTTAAAAGGAAATGACAGAGAAGAAGATTGGCAAAGGACATAAAAGAATATTTGGAGATATCATTCAATAAATCATCCTAGAAATAGAAAACTTAGATATATTGAAGGTCACAGAGTATCCAGGAAAAAGTTGAAAAACATGATCTGGTATATTTGTAAGACTTCAAAGTCAAAGAATCTTTGGGCAGCCAGGTACCTCTCACATATGATGGAGGAAAAATGAAACTGACCTCAAACATTAACACTGCATCATTTACTATTAGAAGACAGTAGGAGGATATCTTTGCAGTTAATCCACAGGAAGCAAATTGTCACTCAACAGTTTTATACCCAGAAAACTATCATTCATTGTAGTGGTAATAAACCAAAATTTTTGAACATGCAAGAATTTAAGGCATTTTGTTTCCATGAGCCTATCCTGAAGAAACTATCAGAGGAGGAACTTTGCAGCCTCCCAAGAAATGAATGGAAAACAATAACAAAGGCCTAGGGAAGAACATGGCATGCATGCTTACTTGTGTCCGACTCTTTGCAACCCTATGAACTGTAGCCCACAGGCTCTTCTGTCCATGGGATTTTCCAGGCAAGAATACTGGAGTGGGTTGCCATTTTCTCCTCCAGAGGCTCTTTCACGCCTAAGGATGAAACCCAAGTCTCCTGGGTCTCCTGCATTGGCAGGCAGAGTCTTTACCACTGAGTCACCTGGAAAACCCAGGAAAGAACAGCAAATTTACTTAAAGGTAGGAGTAAGAATAAAACAAGTTGGGATTTGTTATTTAAAACTGGGTTGTAAATGTAATCCCTGGCAGGGTAAATCTGATATAACTCACAGAGGAGGAAGGAAGAAGCAGCTACATATTCATTATCTTTTAGAGCTGGGAGTAAAAGGATAACATTAAAAGCTGATAAACATTTATTAACAGTCAAAGGTAAATCCTAAGGAAGACAATATAACCACTGCAGTAGAGTGGGGGAGGGCAGGAAAGAATATACTAAGTGAAAGTTAATCTAACAGCTTTCCTTCTCATTTGCTGTCAAACCCATGTCATATAATAACCTTTCACCTTGATACTTGCTGTCCCAGGTAGTACTCATTTATTCATTCAACAAACACTCATAATATTCTAAATACTTAATATGTGCCAGGGCTGAGAATAGGGAAGTGAGCAAAATGGACAAGGTTCCTGCCCTGGAGGAGCTTACAGATATTTAATTGAAGGAGACACATTATAAACAAATAGCTACGCAACTATCCAACTACAATAATGCCAACTAGCCATGGGCCCTGTGGAAAAAAATAAAGCTGAGTAGGGACAGAGAATAAAGGGAGGGTGGTGGTAAGAAGGTATCAGAGGCCAGAAAGATAGGATGGGGAAACCTTGTGAATATCAAAGGGCAAAACATGCCACAAAGATGGAACATCAAGGGCAAAGGTCCAGAGGCAGATAAGAACCCAGCCAATGCCAGAGCTGATCAGACCATGAATTTAGGTAGCCTGGCTTCTCTCCATAATTAGGGAGTGTCCAGTGTTCATGGCAGCACTGTTTACAATAACCAAGACATAGAAACAACCTAAATGTCCATCGACAGATGAATGAGTAAAGAAGGTAAATACACACACACACACACACACACACAATGGAATAGTACTTGGCCATAAAAAAGAATAAAATGCCATTTGCAGTAACATGGATGGAGCTAGAGATTCTCATACTAAGTGAAGTAAGACAGAAAGAAAAATTTATTATATGATACCACTTACATGTGGAATCTAAAACAAAAAAATAGATACAAATGAACTTATTTACAAAACAGAGTCACAGACTTTGAAAACAAACTTGTGGTTACCCAAGGGGGATATGTGGTGAGGAAGGACAAATTAGGAGTTTGGGATTAATGTATATACACTATAATATATAAAATAGGTCATCAACAAGGATCTACTGTACAGCACAGGGAACTCTATTCAATGTTCTGTAATAACCTAAATGGGAAAAGAACATGAAAAAGAATGGAGATATATATAAATCACCTTGCTCTACATCTGAAACTAACACAACATTGTAAATCAGCTATAATCCAATATAAAATTAAAAATTAGATTAAAAGATAATAATTAGGGAGTGTCTGACATTTGAGTCCTCCCATTCAGACACATGGGCTTCCCAGGTAGTGCTAGAGGTAAAGAACCCGCCTGCCAGTGCAGGAGATGTAAGAGACAGGACTTCAGTCCCCAGGTTGGGAAGATCCCTTGGACGAGGGCATGACAACCCACTCTAGTATTCTTGCCTGGAGAATTCCATAGACAGAGGAGACTGGCAGGCTATGGCCCATAGGTTCGCAAAGAGTCAGACACGACTGAAACGACTTAGCACACATGCACACACTCAGACACACACACGAACATACACATACACTCCACAGGGGCAATCTGCTCTCAGCCTGTCTCCCATGCTTCCACAGCCCTACTCTGAGAAACAGCCTCTTGGTCCCCTTGTCTCAGCCCTCAGCCTCTCTGTTGAAGCTCCCTGGGACAGCTCATGGTCTCAGTCCTTTTCCTTCGGCCTTTACCTTCAAGCACTGGAAAAGGCTGGAATCTGGGCAGAAAATCAGAGAAAACCAGGCACCTCTGTCAAAGAGTCAGCTTGTTAAGGAAAACCTAGATACCTTTCACCAAGTGGTTCCAGAGTATTTTATAAGCAAACTAAAAATAAAACCCTGCTGTCTGCTGGAGCTGTTTGAAGGCACTGAATTGGAGATACCAATTAAAAGGAAATGGTTGACTGTTATTGATCTTAGTTGGCTCAGCTGGCTGCCAGAGGAGAGGGAAGAAGTTCAAACACAACGCACTTTTTCTTGTCTCTTCAGTGAGATTCTCAATTTGCCATCTATTCCCTAGATACCTACTTGTACTCTGCAGACTGGCTGGGGTCAGAGGCTGTAGGCCAAGGAAGCCAGGAGGAAAGAGGAAACAGTTTTGGAGAGGCTGCCAGGTGTGTGGCACTATGCCAGCTTCTCTACACATGCTCTCCTGCTGAAGTTTCATAAAACCCAGGCACAGGTGCTTATAGCATGCAGGTAAGAAAAGCAGACGTGTAAAGGTCAACATATTTAAAAAATGTAAAAACCTCACAGCTGAGTTTTTATGACCAAATGCCAGTTACAAAGTGTGTGCCTGCAAGATGACCCCCATTTACTTTGGAATTCTTGTGAAACACACCATGAGAGAATGAGAGCAAAAAACAATGCTGATCAGAGGTAGAAATTTTAGTAGGGATGGTTACAGCCTAGGGATTAAACAGCTCCATCTGGGGACTTCCCTAGTAATCCAGTGGTTGAGACTGCATTCCCAGGGCAGGGGGCCAGGTTTGACCCCTAGTCAGGGAACTAGACCCTGCATGCCACAGCCAAGACCACTGCAGACAAATTAAAAAAAAAAAAAGAAGAGTTCCATCCAGATACTGGTCTGACAGCTTTGATTCCAGCACATTCCTGCAATCTCAGCCAGAGATGCCCCATCAGGCCTCCTTAACCACTCTAGGGCCTGGGCCACCACTGAAGAATACTGAAACTGACGAAGGGCAATGGGAGCCCTCACAGTTCTGAGCTGCTGAAGCCACCAGCTACAGGTTCACAGACCAAGTTCTGCCACAGCATTTGTCTGCCTGGGCCTTCTTTCTTTTCCAACTACCTGAGTCAGTCCAGCCACTTCCCCCTAAAGATTCTGAAGGGCCTCAATAGGATTATATCAGGGGATGCTGGAAGTTATAGAGAAAGAAGAGAGGTAGGGGATATTGGGGGAGATAGAGGAAAAAGAAGTGAGACCACACTGGGCCTCTGGGTGAAGAGAGAAAAAAACTCCAAGGTTCCTTTATATTCCAGGCAGAAAACAGAAAGAAAAATGATAATGAATGCCAATTATCCAGGCCTGCTGAAAAACACTTACAAAAAAAAAAAGCATCAGCACTTCATTAAATCCATACTTGCTCTCGGTGCCACTGAGAAACAAAGATGAGGAGGAGTGAAGTGGTATGTTTTTGAAATGAAAAAATAACCGAGACGGGCTGATGAGAAGTCCTTGAACCCAAGATAACCAAATAGACATTCAAACAGCTCCATTAAGAAAGGGAGCGCAGGGGCCACCCTTCTGTTGAGGGGGGAGGAGGTCTGCAGGAACCTTGTGTGTGAGAGTGGAAGCTTTGGCTACAGTCATTGCTACTGCTGCTGCTGCCAAGTCGCTTCAGTCGTGTCTGCCTCTGTGTGACCCCATAGACGGCAGCCCACCAGGCTCCCCCGTCCCTGGGATTCTCCAGGCAAGAACACTGGAGTGGGTTGCCATTTCCTTCTCCAATGCATGAAAGTGAAAAGTCAAAGTGAAGTCGCTCAGTCATGTCCGACCCTCAGCGACCCCATGGACGGCAGCCTATCAGGCTCCTCCGTCCATGGGATTTTCCAGGCAGGAGTACTGGGTGGGGTACCATTGCCTTCTCCACAGTCACTGCCCACCTGCTAACACTCAGAAACTCAGTTGCTTATTTTGACTACTCAGTGCTTAACTAGGACTGCAAGCAGAGGTTTTAATACCACCTGTGGCGGTATTTGAAAAGCTGCTGCTTGCAAACAGTCTGCAAGGGGCTTGCAGAGAGCTAGCTGAGAGACATAGAGTTATCGGTTCCTGAAATTTGCATCACCCCATATAACAAGGGCCTAGCCTCCCATTTCGCCATGGACAGCACCAAAACAGTGTTGGGATCACACTGTCTGGACAGAAGAGGAGAAAAATCAATTTCAGATTTTTCAGGTGAGATTCTGCAACATGCTTAATAAAAGAAGGAATGATTCTCACATGTACTGAGCATGAAATGAGGGAAGCATTGCAGTTCTCTGACATAATGAAATAGCAAATAAAGTATCCTGAGATCCTGAAACACTGTCATTGGGTGGGTCTCTGCATTAGTAAGGGCTTCTCTAGTGGCTCAGATGGTAAAGAATCTGCCTGCAAAAGTGGGTTTGACCCCTGGGTCAGGAAGATCCCCAGGAGACTGGAATGACTAACCACTCCAATATTCTTGCCTGGAAAACTGCATGGATAGAGGAGCCTGGCGAGCTAAAGGAGTTTCCTTCTTCCACGTTAGTAAACATCCTCTAGAAGGATAAATGACAACAGAAACCTGTGATATAGAAACAAGTGAAGATAGAAATTCACTGTATCACTATTGTAGCCAGCCTGGTGTCAGTTATGAGCAAGGACAGAAAGCCAGGGTACCACAGGCATGGGACAAGTCCCCTGGGTTAGCACCCAGCAACTTGTCAATAGATCACATCTCACTCATGAAGCACATTTTCATTAACAGAAGGCTTCTTTTGCTAGTGCACGTGCCTAAGCAAAAATCCAGACTCTAAGATAAATGTTTAGGGAAGACTCTCCCTATCTTTTTGTTTCCCTGCCATCAGTTACCTCTTCCCTGGCTTACAAGTTGGGCTTCCCAAGTGGTGCAGTGGTAAAGAATTCACCTGCCAATGTAGGAGATGCAAGAGATGCAGGTTCAATCTTTGTGTCAAAAAGATCCCCTGGAGAAGGGAATGGCACCCACTCCAGTATTTTTGAATGGAGAATCCCACAGACAGAGGAGCTGGGTGGGTTACAGTCTATGGGGTCACAAAAGAGTCACTGAGACACAACTGAGCACTGCACTGGCTTACAAGTGAGATCCAGAGCTATCTATCCTACATATAGCTTACTGTCTACATTAGCATGAATTTAATATTTCATTGTCATGGTTATTACGACTTTACTATTCCAGCAGACTCTTGCTAAGGCGAATAATTTGACCGTGCTTTAAAGGAACTTTCTGAAATATCCATCAACTCTTCTATAGAGATCAGTCATCAATAGACTGTTTATGCCCTAGAATTCTTTGGAGCACTTGAATAAAGGATCTTTGCCTTCCTGTTTCCTCAAATCCAAAACAGTACCACCAGGATCCTTGCCCCACCTAATCAAGACCTCCACATTGAAAGACCTAGATCTGCCTTAGACCAAACTTACAACTCTCAGCAAATTCCCCCTCTTTGACAACACCCAAGCTGTCAAGGTATTTTTCTTTCCTACTGCACAAATAAGAAACTCAGCTTTGTCTTTTCAACAGACTGAGTTGTGTTGGTGGCATGTGGCGAGCTGGCATTCAACAAAAGGAATCAAAGGGTTAACAGATTTATCAAAAAGCCAAGTCATACTCTTTTCACTGACCTTCTAGAGGTATTTTTTCATGACTTATCCTCTGATGACTCCAAATTTACAAAATGATATTGGAACACATGCACTGTGCTCAGTTAAGGCTCTGAAAGATGTTTCCTGTCCTCGAGCAGCTTGCAGGCTGAAAGTGCAAGCGTTAGTTGCTCAGTTGTAGTCGACTCTTTGAGACCGCATGGACTGTATCCTGCTAGGCTTCTCTGTCCATAGGATTTCCCAGGCAAGAATACTGGAGTGAGTTGCTATTCCCTTCTGCAGGGGATCTTTCTGACCCAGGGATCAAACCCACATCTCCTGCATTGCAAGCAGACTCTCTACTGCCTGAGCCACCAGAAAAGCTAGGACAATATTCAGTTAATTATTTTAATACAAGCCTTTTGAGAGATCTGTGAGCCTGAACTGCAGTCATATCAGCAGCTGAGCATCTCCATAAATAAGAAAGTGGGAGGCAGGCTTCAGCAAAAATGACAGTCGAGTATGAAGGAAATATTTGAACAATTAAGAAAATTAAAATGACACATGCAATAACAAAGCCCCACAGAAAATGTCAGCCTGCCCCTTTGTGCCCCACTCAGATTTGTTTCCTGTCCCTGAAAAAAACTCATCACTTCTTGGTATTATAGAAGCCTTCCTTTGTCTCTTAATAGCTACAAAGTCGTAGAATAACAGGCTTTGTCTTTAAGTTTTTACTTTTGTATCGGCAGAATCTACTCTATCCAGGACCTCAGAGGTGCTCATAAACATTTAATGGATGACTAAGGATCAGAGAGCAGGTTGAAGTTATGCAACAGGCTGGCTACTCGGATTCTGCTGATAAACAATTTACAACTAGAACTGCAAAATTCAGCATCTCCTTCAACCAGGCTGCACAGTACCATTTCACGTATTCACCTTGTCTGCCCAACACCATCAAACACCCCTTGGGACCAGGATCAGTTCATCTCTTTTCTTACAAATGGAACATATGTTTCAGGCCCAATCACGTTGCTTCAATATCTCAGCACCTGCTCTGTACTAGAAAAACACCTGCTCCGCCAACATCCCCCTCCCTCCCAGCCCACACCTCACCTGCCTCCCTCCCCTCTACTCCACTCTTCCTCCTCTGCCCCCATCCCACCTCTATTACTAGTTCCATTCTACCCCATCCCTCCCCTCTTCCATATCTGGCCCTCCCACTCCACCTTCATCCCTGCTTCTCCAGTCTTACTTCCCTTTAAAATTGGCCTTGGCACCATCTCCTCCAGAAAAGCTTCCAAAACCTAGGTAGAAGCAACAGAATTCCTCCTGGGGAAATCATGGCACCATGGGGCTATAAGCACCACAATACAAGGATGCTCACCCACTTTGCTCTCCCCTGTATCCTGAGTACCTACCACCAGTACAAGGCGCACAACAGAAGCCCCACAGATCTGCTGAGTGAATGAGTGCTTCCATGACACCTCACCATGACTCTGTTTTAGCATCTTTCATTCTGAATTACAGCATCTGATTTGTGTATCTGTGTGCCTATCCCATTACACTAGAAGAAAACAGAAGGTAAAGGCCACTGCTTAGTGGATTTGTGCCCCTGAGGCCAGCACACACCCAGCATGTAGAGGACACCCATCAGCGGGTGAATGAAAGAGAGGGTGACCATGGTATGTCAGCCCCGTTCTGGGTAACTGTTACAGATTCCCAACACATGGAGGTACAACTCTAGTCTAGAGGTCTCTACACCAGTGGTCCCCAATCTTTTTGGCACCAGGGACTGGTTTCGTGGAAGAGAATTTTTTCATGGATGGCTGGGGAAGGGGGGATAGTTTCAGGATGATTCAAACACATTACATTTATTGTGCATTTTATTTCTATTATTATTACATTGTGATATATAATTAAATAATTATACAACTCACTATAATGTAGAATCAGATCATCAGGCGTTAGATTCTCATAAGGAGTGTGCAACCTAGATCCCTTACATGCACAGTTCACAGTAGGGTTTACGCTGTGAGAATCTAATGCCACTGCTGAACTGACAGGAGGCGGAGCTCAGGTGTTAATGTGAGCGATGGGTAACAGCTGCAAATACAGATGAAGCTACTCACCAGCTGCGCACCTCCTGCTGTGCTGCTGCTGCTGCTGCTAAGTTGCTTCAGTCGTGTCCGACTCTGTGCGACCCAATGGACCGCAGCCCACCAGGCTCCCCTGTCTACAGGACTCTCCAGGCAAGAATACTGGAGTGGGTTGCCATTTCCTTCTCTGTTGCTGCTGTGCAGCCGGTTCTTAACCCCTGCTCTATACTAATGAAGAGAATTTTGAAAGTGTGATTTAACAATTAGCTTTAATCCACTAACTGCGCCTTCCCTATTATTTCAAGACTTTGCCCTCATGCCTCTCTGATGAGTCATGGCTCTGCACTCCACTTTTCCTCAAAACAGCCCCGCCCTCCTCTGCCTTGCTGTCCCTCCCCTGCGCTTTCCTGTGCTGTTACCTGCCACTGAATGGAGGTTTATGGTAGTGGGTACGCCAGACAATCCCTGTCCCCTTCTAAGGCTCCCCTTGACCACTGACTTTCGGTACTGGGGGCCTGCCCTTGACCAGTTCAAATGCCAGCAGTGGCTACTTTTTAATCTAAAAGTTTCTAGAAGGCAGACCATCAGACAGCAAACCTCATTTTCCCACAGGGTAAGTACTATATTGGAGAGTTACATTTCAAGATTGTTCTAGAAGAACAAAGTAGTGGAAAGTAAACCACAGGTTTGACCAACAATGTCACAGAAGCAAAGATACAACAATATATCTCTGTATGTGGATTAAAGGCCTCATAAAACAATGAAAGAAAAGACCTGGAAAATAGGTCTAAACATCCTATACACGTCAATTATATGAAGGCTTTGGGACAC
The DNA here is from genome assembly GCF_027580195.1 of Bos mutus. Lineage (NCBI taxonomy): Eukaryota > Metazoa > Chordata > Mammalia > Artiodactyla > Bovidae > Bos > Bos mutus. The sequence continues at coordinate 70,681,240 of NC_091618.1, read as the reverse complement.
ATTTCCTGCCATATCAGTAAACAAGGATGTCACAGCCATCAGTGATTGCAGCCCTCCAACACGAGCAGATGAGCCTGAGGAAACTCAGAAAGGAAAAGAATATCTGCCATCGAGCAGCCATCAGACTGAAGCCACTCCAGTGGTGAGCCTGAGGAAACTCAGGGTGTGAAAATACAGGATACTGGCCCCAGACAGATGAGGTACATATCAAAGGAATGATTTCAGAGAGCCCAGACTCTTGCATCTTCCCATACATAGAAAAGCACTAAATTCCTTAACTTGGGATATCTGGTTTTCTTTAATTAACAATCATCTTTTTATATTCTAACTACCTGTGCTTTGTTGCAACGTTTCTGTATAACCTGGCTCCCCATCTTGCCTCCTGGGAGCAGTTCTCTCAGGGTTACTTGAGATGCTGTCTCCTGGGCTTAAGGTCCTAAAAATTCCCACCAAATAAAACATAATTCTCACCTTTTGAGTTGTGAATATTTTTTAAGTCCACAGCTTCATACACCAAGGTTAAGTCAATTATATCATAAAATTTGATCTAATATAAACATGCTAACTCCATTGTAGGCATTCATTAGTTAAACTTTTGATTACCAAATCATTTTTCTTCCCAAGTTGAAATCAGCAGGAGTTTTAAGGAGTGATTTGGATGCCACAGGACTAATAAAAACTTGACGCTATCTAAGGAGTATAAACTAGTTCCTTCTTTTGCTCTCAAATTTCAATGTAACAAAAAAAGCATTTAAAATCATTCCACTATATTATGAAGATTCTAAAAATGGAAATCATGGAGACTATGGGGAAAAATATATATGACATAATACTGAAAAGGAAAAAGGAGAAAATAATACATACATGATGACTGCAATAATGCAATTGTGTGTATAACTTTATATGTCACATTGGAAACAGTTGTATCAGGATGATGACTCATGAATGATTTTAAATGACTATTTTATCATGTTAGAAAATTTTAAGAGTGATACCTGATATGGAAATGGGCCTGGGTGGGAGAAAATACTTGCAAATGTTGCAGCCAACAAGGGATAAATCTCCAAAATATGCAAATAGCTCATGCAGCTCAATATTAAAAAAAAAAAAAGGAAACCAATCAACAAATGGGCAGAAGAGCTAAACAGACATACTGATGGCCAAAAGGCACATGTAAAGAAGTTCAACATCACTAATCATTAGAGAAATGCAAATCAACACTACAATGAAGTATCATCTCACACTGGTCAGAATGGCCAACATTAAAAAGTCTACGAACAATAAATGCCAGACAGAGTGTGGAGAAAAGGGAACCCTCCCACACTTTTAGTGGGAATGTAAACTGATGCAGCCACTATGGGGAACAGTGTGAAAGTTTCTTAAAAAAAACTAAAAATAGAACTATCATGTAGTCCTGCAAGCCCACTCCTGGGAGTATGTCCAGAGAAACCATAATTTGAAAAGATACACGCACCCAATGTTCACTGCAGCACTATTCACAACAGCCAAGACACAGAAGCAGCCTGAACGTCCACTGACAGGTGAGTGAATAAAGATGTGGTACGCACATACGATGGAATATTACTCAGCCACAAAGGAGAATGAAATAATGCCATTTGCAACAACATGGATGGACCTAGACATGATCATACCAAGCGAAGTAAGCCAAAGACCACATGATATCACCTATATGTGGAATCTAAAAAAAAAAAGACTATAAGTGAACCTTATATACAAAATAAAAATAGACCCACAGATACAGAAAACAAACAAGGTACCAAAAGGGAAAGCCAGGGGGTGGGGATAAATCAGGAGTTCAGGATTAACATAAACAGACTACTATATGTAAAATAGATAACCAACAAGAATTTACTGTTTAGCACAAGGAACTACACTCAGTATTTTGTAATAACCTATAAAGAAAAAGCATCTGAAAAAAATATACATAACTGAATCACTGAGGCACACATGAAATTAACATACCACTGTAAATCAACTATACTTCAATTTTTAGAAAGATTTTAAAAAGGGGGACGGGGGAGCGGGGTTGCTAGAGTTTCAAGATGGACAGGAGAGCTGTGTGTATCACCTGGTTCCATGGAAATGGGGTACAATGTCACCTACTCAAAGGTTTTTTTTTTTTTTTTTTCCTTTAATAAGGACTGACTCAACATTTGTTCACTAGATCCTTCATGATGTTCTCAGTTTATTCTAATCTGGAAGGGCCTCTTCTATTCTGGACTAAATTACAGCAAAGCCAAAAGAAACTGGGGATGTTAAGCCATTCTCTCCTCCTTCACAGCCCAGTGGGCTGATAAGTCTGGGCATTTCATCAATAGTGAGCTTTGAAACAATTACCAGGCCTAATAAGTTTTCAAAAACAGCTGCAAAATACCCTCTCTCTGAATTCCACAAGTGGATATAATCTAGAAACCAGCAAGTGGGGGCTCTGAAGCCTAATTTGATGGAATCTCATAACCCTATGTCCTAGTAACTAACAGCATTCAACTATGTGCTGGTAAGACTACAGAACAGTTGAACAGTGTGGGTGATTCTGACTCGGTGTCAGTGTAAGAGCACAGATGAAGGCCCATATAAATATTTTAAAGTTTCAGGTCAAGCTGTCAAATTATTCAATAAAATGTATTCTATCCTCCATCCTTACAAATACACCTTCATAATGATAAAATATTAAAACATGTTTTAAGTAATGCTTTTTATATGACCAAAAGTTGCAAAAAATCAAAGATGAACAAATTTGCTCACCATTACATGTCTGTGTGTTCTGTTAATACACCAACAATGATGAACGAGTGATACAATAAAAACACAAATAATTCATAAATTATTATATATTCATTTCATAAAATTTATTTAGCTTCCCTTCATTTTGGCAAAAGTGCTAATTAACATGATAAAAATCAAGTTTTCAAAATGATGTGTATTCCACTGACAACAGTGACTAACACTGACAACAGTGTTCTAAATGATTAAAAATAAAATGTGATTATAGTCAGTACAGTGCATAAAACTAGAATATACTTTCCATCAAAACTTTGAATGACAAAAATTCAAATTTTCTACTAAAATTAAAAGGCAAAAAAAATGGTAATGATATTGAAAACATACTAACAACTTAAATCAGGGTTATTTAAATAAAACTGGTTTTAACTTATATATTTTCATCTAAATTCAATCCAATTAAATATTTAAAAATAAGATGATTCCTAATTATAGCAGATCATGCCTTTCCAGGGCTTTGCTGATAGCTCAGTTGGTATAGAATCCACCTGAAATGCAGGAGACCCTGGTTCAATTCCTGGGTCGGGAAGATCCGCTGGAGAAGTGATAAGCTACCCACTCCAGTATTGCTGGGCTTCCCTGGTGGCTCAGCTGGTAAAGAATTTGCCTGCAATGTGGGAGGCCTGGGTTCGATCCTTGGGTTGGGAAGATCCCCTGGAGAAGGGAATGGCTACCCACTCCAGTAGTCTGGCCTGAAGAATTCCATGGACTGTAGAGTCCATGGGGTCTCAAAACATTGGACACAACTGAGTGACTTTCACAGGCCTTTCCAGTTGCTGATGTGAAGCATCAATTATCTGGCAGTGTAGCATGTTTACAAAGAGAGGAATTTCACATACTACCACTTCTACCTAAATCTCCCATGGCCTCCAAGGTTATGTGTAGGAAATATAAAAAGTTTCTATGTGTCTAATGGAGCATCTTTAATTCAGATGTCCATTATATCTACTACTGTGGGCAAGAATCCCTTAGAAAAAATGGAGTAGCCCTCAAAGTCAACAAAAGAGTCTGAAATGCAGTACTTATATGGAATTTCAAAAAGGACAGAATGATCTCTGTTCATTTCCGAGACAAACCATTCAATATAACAGTAATCCAAGTCTATGCCCCAACCAGTAATGCTGAAGAAACTGAAGTTGAATGGTTCTATGAAGATCTACAAGACCTTCTAGACTAACACCCAAAAAAGATGTCCTTTTTATCATAGGGAACTGGAATGCAAAAGTAGGAAGTCAAGAGATACCTGGAGTAACAGGCAAATTTGCCTCTGGAGCACAAAACGAAGCAGGGCAAAGGCTAACAGAGTTTTGCCAACAGAATGCATTGGTCGTAGCAAACACCCTCTTCCAACAACACAAGAGATGACTCTACACATGGACCTCACCAGATGGTCAATACTGAAATCAGATTGATTATATTCTTTGTGGACAAAGAGGGAGAAGCTCTCTACAGTTAGACAAAACAAGACCTGGAGTTGACTGTGGCTCAGATCATGAACTCCTTATTGAAAAATTCAGACTTATATTGAAGAAAGTTGGGAAAACCACTAGACCATTCAGGTATGACCTAAATCAAATCCCTTATGATTATACAGTGGAAGTGACATACAGATTCCAGGGATTAGATTTGATAGAGTGCCTGAGGAATTATAGACGGAGGTTCATGACACTGTACAGGAAGCAGTGATCAAGATGACCCCCAAGAAAAACAAATCCAAAAAGGCAAAATGGTTGTTTGAGGAGGCCTCACAAATAGCTGAGAAAAGAAGAGAAGCTAAAGGTAAAGGAGAAAAAGACAGATATACCCCTTTGAATGCAAAGAATAGCAAGGAGAAATAAGAAAGCCTTACTCAGTGATCAATGCAAAGAAATACAAGAAAACAGTAGAATGGGAAAAACTAGAGATCTCTTCAAGAAAATTAGAGATACATACCAAGGGAACATTTCATGCAAAGATGGGCACAATAAAGGACAGAAATGGTATGGACCTAACAGAAGCAGAAGATATTAAGAAGAAGTGGCAAGAATACACAGAAGAACTATACAAAAAAGATCTTCATGACCCAGATAACCACGATGGTGTGATCACTCACCAGACATCCTGGAATTCGAAGTCAAGTGGGCCTTAGGAAGCATCACTATAAACAAAGCTAGCAGAGGCGATGGAATTCCAGTTGAGCTATTTCAAAACCTATAAGATGATGCTGTTAAAGTACTGCACTCAGCATGCCAGGAAATTTGGAAAACTCAGGCTGGAAAAGGTCAGTTTTCATTCCAATCCAAAAGAAAGTCAAAGCCAAAGAATGTTCAAACTACCACACAATTGCACTCATCTCACATGGCAGCAAAGTAATGCTCAAAATTCTCCAAGCCAGGCTTCAACAGTACATGAACTGTGAACTTCCAAATGTTCAAGCTGGATTTAGAAAAGGCAGAGAAACCAGAGATCAAATTGCCAACATTAGTTGGATCATCAAAAAAGCAAGACAGTTCCAGAAAAACATCTACTTCTGCTTTATTGACTATACCAAAGCCTTTGACTGTGTGGATCACAGTAAACTGTGTAAAATTCTTCAAGAGATGGGAATACCAGACCACCTGACCTGCCTCCTGAGAACTCTGTATGCAGGTCAAGAAGCAACAGTTAGAACCGACATGGAACAACAGACTGGTTCCAAATTGGGAAAGGAGTATGTCAAGGCTGTATATATATATGTCACCCTGCTTACTAACTTATATATAGAGTAGATCATGCAAAATGCCGAGCTGAGTGAACCACCCTCTGGAATCAAGATTGCCAGGAGAAATATCAATAACCTCAGATTCGCAGATGACACCACCCTTATGGCAGAAAGTGAAGAGAAACTACAGAGCCTCTTGATGAAAGTGAAAGAGGAGAGTAAAAAAATTGGCTTAAAACTCAACATTCAAAAAACTAAGATCCTGGGATCCAGTTCCATCACTTCATGGCAAATAGATGAGGAAACAATGGAAACAGTGAGAGAATTTATTTTGGGGGGCTGCAAAATCACTGCAGATGGTGACTGCAGCCATGAAATTAAAAGACATCTGCTCCTTTGAAGAAAAGCTATGACCAACCTAGACAGCATATTAAAAAGCAGAGACACTACCTTGCCAACCAAGGTCTGTCTCGTCAAAGCCATAGTTTTTCCAGTAGTCATGTATGGATGTGAGTTGGACTGTAAAGAAAGCTGAGTGCCGACAAATTGAAGCTTTAGAACTGTGGTGTTGGGAAGACTCTTGAGAGTCCCTTGGACTGCAAAGAGATCAAACCAGTCCATCCTAAAGGAAATCAGTCCTGATTTCATTGGAAGGAGTGGTGCTGAAGCTGAAATTCCAATACTTTGACCACCTGATACGAAGAACTGACTCATTGGAAAAGATCCTGATGCTAGGAAAGATTGAAGGCAGGAGGAGAAGGGGATGACAGAGGATAAGATGGGCGGATGGCATCACTGACTAGATGCACATGAGTTTGAGCAAGCTCCAGGAATTGGTGATGGACAGGGAAGCCTAGCGTGCTGCAGTCCATGGGGTCGCAAAGAGTCAGACACGACTGAGCAACTGAACTGAACTGAATGGAGCAAGGAAAGTGATTAAGGACTGAGAAATGGTATGTCTGCCAGGGTGTCTTCATAGTACAGGGAAAAGGAACTGAGTAATAAGATGCAGATGGGACAGCCAAAGACTGAAGCTACTGAACTTGACTGAGTCTCAGCAACTCAACTTGTCTGTACAGCTGTAAAGAGGGTTCGATCAGTTTGAGATTATTGCCAGGCTTCCCATTCCCCACTCATCCTACCTCCCAACCATTACCTAGCATTGCCCATATCAAGGGCATTACACAAGTATGCACACTGGCCCTAAATGAAGATAAGCTGGTACCTAAAACTAATCTAGACAAGCGATATACACCTCAGTGGAGGGCGGTAAGAATAAAGGGCTGACACTCACACCCAAAGGAAATTATAATTTGGAAGAAGGAAGAGTTGAATGAGGAGACTCATAAAGGACTAAGTGTGAAATCAGAAATCCTTAAGATATCTTATATTTAAGACTAGGTTTATTGCAGAAAGTTGAAATGCAAGTTAAAAGCTAAGTGCATTTCAGTGGTAGAGAAATCAAGAATGTTGTATTCTTGCAAATACATTTGAGTCTGTGACTGTGAGATTTTCTACTTGTTATGTATTTTTTTAACTTTCTAGAGTTTTCCAAATACACTGCATATTTGCATTTATTCTTTCAAACATGAACAAACTAAACATTAAATAAAGCTATCAACATTTTCAAGGATGAAAAAAACAGTCAATTATCACCTAACACTATTCAGAGTTCAGAGTGACATGAAATGTTTAATACTGAAAATAGTTCTTTAGTCACCATATGCAACTGTTGGAATTCCATGAGAATCTCTGGAATCACAAATTGGAACAAAAAGAGAAGCAAGAAAATCAGTGCTCAGCACCACTGGGGAAAACAGGATTCATTATACAAGAATCTATGGCATCTCTACCATCTGAGAGGAAGAATTTGACAAGATAATTAATTTGTTTTTTCCTCTTACCTAAGCACTTCTGCCACTCACATCTTCTTGCCCTTCAAAGCAGAGTCTAACTCTGTCTTTTGCAGCAGTGTAACCCATAAACCGTCCTAGCAATCAGATGCAAGCACTTTTTATTTCAAGGATACAGCACAGGAGATGGGAGGGGTGGGGCGGTAACAGTTCTCTGGGCCTGAGCAGTGTTGATATAAACAAGAGAGCGGATGTTTCAAGTGGTGGGTCACGAACCAGATTCCCAGTGGCAGGGTGTCTACAGGTTTATTGAGCTTATGTGTGAGTTGTAGGGTCTTCTAAAGCAGAGACCCATGGCTGGAGCCCCTCAAGTCCAGACCTAAGGACCACACTACAGAACCTCCATCCCACTGAGGCATGGACTGAGTCTGAGATGGGACCTAGGACTCTCCACTTGTCTCTAGAAGTCCAGCCATGCCTTAAACAGCCTGACTCATCACCACTCTGGGTGCAGTGTTTGTGTTTCAAGATTCATATTTTTCTGTTTCTTCTACCCATCTATTTTACCTGCTTTCCAACTGAACAATCCCATGATCTGTTCCAACACAGAAGGAAAGAGTAGTTGGGGTGAACTTTGCTGAAAGGCTCATTTGGTCTCCAATGTGGCATCTTTCTGACTTTCAAGGGCAGTTTTGACTACACAGGCTTTTGCCTTTATACTAACTTTAGAATCTAGTCTCTGAGTCAAAGATATTTCCACCATGGAAAAGAAAAACCTGAGAGTGGGTGTGCTAGGGAAGGGGGTGTGAGAAGCTTAAGAAACAGGTGGAATTCCTCAGCCTGAGTTGAGTAAGATGATATACTTCCTGCAGGGCCAGATCTTGGAGAATCTGAATCTTAAGACAGAAAAATTTCCTTTCAGAAAGTTATTGACAACTCCTCGTTCCCATCAGACCTAGTCTCATGTAAATTTAAACAAGTTGCTTTCCTCCTAATATGCAGCACAATAGGAATTGGAAGCTTGGAGAAGAGGGAGAAAAATAAGTAATTCAGGTGTATTGATTACTCCACTCCTTACCCCTACATGACCCCTGCAAAATGTAGCACCAACCACACTATTTCATTGCATGGGTTTGTTAAGCACAGATGTTTCCCCAACTTGAAGGAAAGTCAGTTTATTCTTCCCAGTTGTCTCCGTTCCTTCTATGGTAGGCACTCAATAAATATTTGTTATCTGAAAAAAATGCATGCGAGCACAAAAAGAAACACTGCTGGAAAAAGAATCCAGTTTCAAAACCAAGAGTTTGTAAACTCACTTTTGGAATGCAACACATTTGTTAATGCTCTGACCTGCCCCGACCACCATACCCCACAGAGATTTGCCTCCCAGTTACTTATTCATGTGTCATTTCCTATTCCAGTAGCTTCCAGGAAAGACAGAGGTGGGGGTATCCCCCATCACTTTGGGCCAGGAAGAGAGGCTAGCAAGGACTACCATACTTGCTTTTAGAAAGAATCAAGGAATGAAGTCACTCAGGGCAGGCTTCTTATGAGTTCTAGTTCAGCCTGTCTGGGCTTTTGATTTAAATACTCATTTCTGTTTGCTTAGGCCTTCACTCACATAGACAAAAGCAGGGAACAGAGTGTCCCTCAGGAGGACAGAGGATGGCAAGCCAGATGGAACATCATTCTGGAACGTTCCCACCCCCTGGAGTTGCTTAAAGTCTACCCTTCTCAGGCACCTGTGTCTCTCATCTCCATCCTGGTACCAGCTGCCACTGAGCCACTTTAGTTTCTTTTTTTTTTAATGACAATCCTACCATTAATTTCTTTTAAATCCCAGTAACTGGAAAATGTCTCAAAGCAGAATATGGTTGAAAGTGCATTAGCTGCATGAATTCCTTCCTTCCCATCAACCCTGACGTCAGTGGTTATTAAACACTGTTAACTGGTAGATTTATTTTTTCTTGCATTCATCAATCAAGTCATTAATCAAAGCACAGGGCTGGCATTTACCTGCCCATTCCTGCAACTCGAATTAAACGACAAGGGCATCTCCAGCGGCTAGTCCCCCAGCTCACCATGCCCCGCCCCTAAGAAGCTATTCAGGCCTCTCAGTTCACACCCCTAGTTCAGTTCAGTCGCTCAGTTGTGTCTGACTCTTTGCGACCCCATGAATTGCAGCACGCCAGGCCTCCCTGTCCATCACCAACTCCCAGAGTTCACTCAAACTCATGTCCATCGAGTCGGTGATGCCATCTAGCCATCTCATCCTCTGTCGTCCCCTTCTCCTCCTGCCCCCAATCCCTCTCAGCATCAGGGTCTTTTCCAATGAGTCAACTCTTCGCATGAGGTGGCCAAAGAGTTGGAGTTTCAGCTTCAGCATCAGTCCTTCCAATGAACACCCAGGACTGATTTCCTTTAGAATGGACTGGGTGGATCTCCTTGCAGTCCGAGGGACTCTCAAGAGTCTTCTCCAACACCACAGTTCAAAAGCATCAATTCTTCGGTGCTCAGCTTTCTTCACAGTCCAACTCTCATATCCATACATGACCACTGGAAAAACCATAGCCTTGACTCGATGGACCTTTGTTGGCAAAATAATATTTCTGATTTTCAATATGCTATTTAGGTTGGTCATAACTTTCCTTCCAAGGAGTAAGCATCTTTTAATTTCATGGCTGCAGTCACCGTCTGCAGTGATTTTGGAGCCCCCAAAAATAGTCTGACACTGTTTCCCCATCTATTTCCCATAAAGTGATGGGACCAGATGTCATGATCTTCGTTTTCTGAATGTTGAGCTTTAAGCCAACTTTTTCACTCTCCTCTTTCACTTTCATCAAGAGGCTTTTTAGTTCCTCTTCACTTTCTGCCATAAGGGTGGGGTCATCTGCATATCTGAGGTTATTGATATTTCTCCCGGCAATCTTGATTCCAGCTTGTGCTTCCTCCAGCCCAGCATTTCTCATGATGTACTCTGAATATAAGTTAAATAAGCAGGGTGACAATATGCAGCCTTGACGTACTCCTTTTCCTATTTGGAACCAGTCTGTTGTTCCATGTCCAGTTCTAACTGTTGCTTCCTGACCTGCATACAGGTTTCTCAAGAAGCAGGTCAGGTGGTCTGGTAGTCCCATCTCTTTAAGAATTTTCCACAGTTAACTGTGATCCACACAGTCAAAGGCTTTGGCATAGTCAATAAAGCAGAAATAGATGTTTTTCTGCTTTTTCCATGATCCAGCGGATGTTGGCAATTTGATCTCTGGTTCCTCTGCCTTTTCTAAAACCTGCTTGAACATCTGGAAGTTCATGGTTCACATATTGCTGAAGCCTGGCTTGAAGAATTTTGAGCATTACTTTACTAGCATGTGAGATGAGTGCAATTGTGTGGTATTTTGAGCATTCTTTGGCATTGCCTTTCTTTGGGATTGGAATGAAAACTGACCTTTTCCAGTCCTGTGGCCACTGCTGAATTTTCCAAATTTGCTGGCATATTGAGTGCAGCGCTTTCACAGCATCATCTTTCAGGATTTGAAATAGCTCAACTGGAATTCCATCACCTCCACTAGCTTTGTTCATAGTGATGCTTTCTAAGGCCCACTTGACTTCACATTCCAGGATGCCTGGCTCTAGTTGAATGATCACACACCCCCAGGAAGGAGCAAACAGAGATTGGCAGCCAGCAGTCCACCTCCAGAGCCCACGCTCTGCCCTTAGTACCACTTGGTCCAGTCTAGCCAAGATCCACAGCTCAGGATGCTATGGGGCGGTGGGGGGCAGGGATTTCTCAGAACTTTCTGCCATAATACTCACTGCAGTTAACCACTGTCAGATATCTGTCACTTGTCCAGCAGTCCTCAAGAGAAGACTGGGATCTGTGACCCATGGTCATCACAGCAGCCCTGGGAGAGGTTTCTCTAGAAGCAGGGCTGAGCTTCAGGAAGGGAGTATGGGGCACGTGTCGCCGCTGTCCACATGAGTTCTGCAGTCACAAAACAATGGGGTAGGAAGCAGGTAAGCAGGCGCCATGCTTGGCGGCAGGCCATAAGCCCCGATGGTGCATCTTGAACTCCACTTCCTTCATAGACAAAGGTGTGAAAATAGCCCGGCGGGACTCCCGCGGCAAACTGGAGAGTGAGTAGGTTATTCTAGTGGTACTCACACTTCTAGAAAACAAACATCGGGCCAAGCAAACAAAATTTAGCCTGGCTACCTCCAGTGTCTAGGCTGTGTGTCATGAGATCGGGTTGAAGACTCAGGACAATGGATGAATGTTCTACAGCCCTAGGATTTAGAAGAAAAACCACTTCTCTCTTCAGAGCCAGCCAAGACTATATCAGAACAGAACCACTTCAGGAATGAGCCTGCAAGCAATCATCGGAAGCAAATGAGGGTTTTTCCCAAACTACCATTTTTCTAGAAGGCATTCCATCGGATCTTCCTTCAACTTTCTGTCCTCTTTGTAAGTGGTAGAATTCTGCTATAGGGAAAAGGTCAAGGACCGTCTCAAACCTGTCCAAAAGCATCTAGTTTCCCTGCAGTTCAAGACCCACCACTGTCAAGTGGAGCCATGTCAGGGTCTCCTGCACAGGACATGGCTGTATTTCCAACAGAGCTGTTAAAGTAATCTGTCCTTCTTCAAAGCCATTTGCCAGCAGTCTCTTGGCATATTGCCTCGGCGATGTCTGAAAAAGGTGATTTCTACCTACAGTACCTTGATTTTGAGCTGTATGTTAGCTTGTCATCAAGATACTATTACTTAAAATGTAGCCACTCACCTTTGGTTTTCCTCTTGATTTTTAAAAGAAACGATGGCCTTAACTACACTGCAATTTTCTCAGTTTAACTGCTTATTTTGATCAAATTTCATCTTGCAGCTCACTACAAATGGCTGGGTGGAGCACGAAGAGAAATCACATTTGGTCTCCCATGTTATTTATGTTGGAAAAATGGAAACCTACATCACAGGGGAATATTCATATGAATGTTATGATGAACAGCACCAAGGCCAGAGCCCAGAATTTGGGCATTTGACTCTAATCACTGATGGGCTTCATGTCAAAAAACCACAGTACCTGCTCAGAGCTACATAGAAATGTGCCGTGAGGGGAAAGCAAGGGACTCCTGACAGCCACGCAGTGAGGAAATGAGCAGCTGCTGTATGTTTACCCTCTCTCAAGGGTGTTGGCACTGACTGCTCTCGGGACAGGACAGAAAGGCAGGGACAGTGACTCAAGGGTGATTCAGAACCAACAAAGGCCTTCAACACAAAACAGTCATCACACCCTTCAGGGCACAACACACAGGCTGCCATTTTTTTCTTTTTTTTTAATCTTTTGGCCACGCCATATGGCATGTAAGATCTTAGGTCCCCATCCAAGGATTGAACTCATGCCCCCTACATCCAATGTCTTAACCACCGGACTACCAGGGAAACCTCTGGCAAATGTTTTCTTTAAAGGGCCAGAGAGTAAATATTTTAGGTTGCATAGTCACTGTCACATATTCATTTTCTTTTTTCCTACAAGTCTTCAATAAAAAACAGGCCTGGCCTGTATGTGGTTTGCTGAGCCTTGGCCTAAGCAAATTAAGTGGTTGTCTGCTGGTGACCTCGCACCAACAGGACATAAAATTCACGAAAAGTGGCTCAAGATCGTCCTGTTTGAGTCAGAACTATGACTTGATTATACATAAGCATGGATTCTACACAACAGGCGTATTGTATCCTGTGTATCTGTGTCTCTACCCCTTGAATGAAACCATGATCTTTCCAGTCAGGAACTGACAGTGCCCCTTCAGACTAAACTCAAATGCTGCCTTTTCTAGGAAGTCTTCCCTGACTCCTGAGGCACACCCATCCATTCCCTGAACCTCCAACACCCTCTGGGACACCAGGCTCTCAATGTATGGCAATACTGCTTATGACAATAGCTACTCACCTCCTCCTACATTTTATGTTTTAACAAACACTTCCACCATCATTATCTCACTCAAGCTTTAATTGCAGTCAGAAAAGAAAGGCTCTAAAAGGGTCAAGTGTGTTGTCCAAAACCACAGTACTGGGAAGAGGCAAACAAGACTTGACTCTAAGGCTGTCTAGCTCCTTACATCACTCAACCACCCCAGTTCTCCTTTCATCTGTCTGCTTTTCTTCCTAGCGGGCTTGTGATTTCCTTGAAGTTAAATGCCAGGCCTTATGCTTCCCTGTAGTCCTCGCAGACAAAGTCTGATCACTCTGGACCCAGCACTGAATGGCTGCTCAGTAAGTACCTGGGTTGTACATGAAGGGAAGCCCAGGTGGCCAGGCTGAGAGATATCGAAGAGCATCACAGTGCAGGTAGGGGGGAGAGAGTGAGGCAGCCACGGCTCACCCTCATCCACAGGACCAGATGCACAACAGTCACCCTAGGAAGTGACACTGTGGTTGCAGAGCCAGGAGCCACACCTCACACTTTCCGATGTCCTCCAACACTCTTGGGCCCTCCCACCACACACACTTCCTGCATCTCTCTTCCCAGACTCATCCTCATGAGCATCTAAGTACCACAACGCTTTTCAAACTGGGGTCAAGTCTTATTCATGACCATAAAACCAATTTAGTGGCTCACGACCAGCATTTTTATTAATGAAGAGACCAAAATGCAGTTCACATTCTGAGGTAAGTTTGGATAAGTATTTTTCAGTGAAACTTTTGTTTGCTGTGCCTATGAGTGTCTGTGTACATAAGTGTATTTCTTTTTGGTAACGTAAAAGCTCAAACATCTCAGGCTTCCCTGGTGGCTCAGTGGTTAAAAAAAAAAAAAGAAATCCGTCTGCCAATGCAGGAGACACAGGTTTGACCCCTGCTCCAGGAAGATCTCACATGCCATGGAGCAGTTCAACCTATGCACCACAACTAGTAAAGTGGTGTTCTAGAGCCCAGGAACTGCAACGACTGAAGACTGCGTGCCTAGAGCCCGTGGTCTGCCACGAGAAGCCGTGACGACGTGAAGCCCGGATGCCACAACTATAGAGTAGCCCCACTTATCACAACTAGAGAAAATGCCTGAGCAGCAACAAAGACCCAGCACTGCCAAAAATACATAATTTTTTTTTTTTTAAAGTTCAAATGAAATGGTAATACCACAAGCTCTGGAGTCCATCTGCCTGGAGTCAAATCCATGTCTACTATTTAACTGCTGTGTTACCATAGGTAGGTTCCTTAAACTCTCTGTATTTCAATTTGCTTATTTGTAGGATCAGTAACTTTTCTCACCTCACAGGGATATGGGGGGATTCAATGAGTGAATATACAAAAGGCTCTGAAAACGCCTGGCATGTAGCAGGTACTCAAGAAACCAAAAAGCTAGTAAGATTGGTACCCACAGTCACTCACATAACACTGCTGCAATATGAGGGGACATGGATGCCATTACCCCTTTTGATTGATGGAAGTGGAGGCAAAAAGAGATGGACACAACAGAGAGCAGAACCAAAATCCAGAGTTTCCACCTCTTCTCTACCCACAGGGCTGCACTCTCCCACATCACTGAAGTCCCTTCCAGCCTGGGGGCGCTTCACTAAGCTGAATACAATTACAAATACTACCTGTTACCAGCATCTCACAGCTTGGTGATGAGGATTGATGAGACACTGTCTGTAAAGTGCTTAGAGCACATTTCAGACAAGCACAATATAAATTCACAATGTCATTTTAATGTTCTTCTTCTAATTATTAAAATGGGCAAAATGGAGAGAATATGATTTCAGCACTGCAAGTTTTAATGGGTGCTGGGAACGTGGATTCTGGGAACCATCAGTTACTACAGCACCTGCATCTCAGATCCACTCGAGCGACTTAAGTGATGTCTAAGCCATCAACTTTGTTTATTTCATGGTGAAAATCATCTTTCCCCCACTTGGTGGCAGAGTTTTTTGTGTTTTTAGAAGTAAAGCTCAGCTTGATGACACTTTCCAAAATTCATTTTGATATATCGATTTCCATGTATGCTCTGGCTTTACAGGTACGCAAAGAAAACATCAAAGTGTTCATTTATCAAAAGCTCCTGTGCAGAGTAGGCTGCCAGGGCTTGGAGCTGTTCTTGCTCATCCAGTAACTTTTCACAAAATAAAGGTCAAAGGTACAAACTACTAGAGGTAAGATAGGCTCAAAGATGTATTGTATAGCACAACGAATATAGCTAATATTTTCTAATAACGGTTAATGGAAAGTAACTTTTAAAATTGTACTAATATCAAAATTTTTAATTAAACTTAATACATTTTAACATTATTAAAAAAAAACTAAAAATAGTCAAAGCCAACAGTTTTGAAGGGATGGAGACTTCAGAGAGCTTCTGGGTCTAAAGCTCTCCATCAAGAATGAGTACACACAGTTGCTATTTAATTACTAAGTCATAGCCAACTCTTTGTGACCCCATGGACTATAGCCCCATCAGGCTCCTCTGTCCATGGGCTTATCCCAGCAAGAATACTGGAATGGGTTGCCATTTCCTTCTCCAGGGAATCTTCCCAGTCTAGAGATTGAACCTGTGTCTCCTGTATTGGCAAGTGGATTCTTTACTGCTGAGCCACCACAGAAGTACCTGCAAACAAGTGGGCTCCTCAAAACTATTAAGGATCATCCCTCTTGGGCTCCTACTTTTACTCTATGAAAAGCAACTTAAAACATTCTTATACTGCATCTGGCAATGGCAATGAAATACAAATGTCCATGCATCTCCACACTAAAAAGATGGAGAATTCACAGACAGTCTACTTCACGGATTGTTCAAGACTTTAACCATTGTTTGTGTTACTCCTAGAAGACTTTGAGATAATTCCTCAAGTTCACACCCTTTGTGTAGGTAACAGAGGAAGTTCATTGGCTCAAGATGATCCAAGTCAGTGGCCCAGCAAGGATGAGAACAAAAGTCTCTCAAGTCCTCAACCAGAATTCTGTAATATGACAAGGTCACCTGTTTATGAGGACCCCCTTCATGCCAGACACTGCATGGAGGCCTCCATGTACTTTCCATTGAAGTTAAAAACATCCTCTGTGGCCAAAGTATGTTCAATGCAGAGAGGACGAAACAGACATTCTGAGCTGCTGAGAAATCTGTCCGAGGTCTCACACACGTGTAAGTGATGGAAGCGGGATTGGAACCTTTGCCTTCTGTACTGTTCACAGCATGTTTTTGAAGATCAGGAGACTATGTTCACACAACATATTCCATTTATACTTCTTGGCATCCCTTTTGGGCTTCCCTGGTGGCTCAGGGGGTAAAGCATCTGCCTGCAATGCAGGAGACCTGGGTTCAATCCCCGGATTGGGAAGATCCCCTGGAGAAGGAAACAGCAACCCATTCCAGTACTCTTGTCTGGAAAATTCCATAGATGAAGGAGCCTGGTAGGCCACAGTCCATGGGATGGCAAAGAGTCGGGCACGACTGAGCAACTTCACTGGTTCACTGGCATCCCTTTGCTATGTAGCAAATATAGGCTACATTGGCTAAGTAGCCAATATTACGCTCAAAAATACCTGCCCCTCCAAATCAGGTCCTAATCCCTAGAATCTTCTGCCTTATATGGAAAAAGGGTCCTTGCACATGTGATTAAACCAAGAATCTTGAAATGGAGAGATTACCCTGAATTAACAGCATGGGCCCTAAATTCCATCTGATGTATCCATATAAGAAGGAGACAAGGGAGATTTGATACCAACAGAGAAGACGATGTGAAGCTACATCAAAGAGAGAGATTTAAAGATGGGGGCCTTAGAGACAGAAGTGATGTGATCACAAGCCAAGGAATATCGGCAGCCACCAGGAACTGCAAGAGTCAAGGGAGAGGTTCTCCCCCAGAGCCTGCTGAGGTTGTGCAGCCCTGTGGTCACCTTGATATTTGGCCCAATGAAACTGATCATGGACTTCTGGCCTCCAGATCTGTGAGAGCATACATTTCTGTTGTTTGAAGTCACCAAGTTCATGGCAGTCTGCCACAGCAACCACAGGAAATGAATACACTACTCTGACCATCATCACGCCACTTAAGACACAGTACTTATCTACTTCTGACCCATTCACTAACTATAAAGTCCACATGTCCAACTCTTTCCCCTGCTCTCAGTACACACAGCCCCCATCAGGCTCCATAGGTAAGGCCCAGTGGCATATGGAACTCTCACCTAGCAATCACCACCAAGAGAAGTGACTATGATTAACTGCTTTGCAAAGCAGCCTCTGTGCTTCTCAACTTGCAGGAAGGAGGAACAGTAACCACCTGAGTAATACAACCAGCTGATCTAAAAATCAAAGCTTCAGGACTTCCCTGCCTGTTCAGTGGTTAAGAACTGACCTTGAGTCATACAGCAAATTCCCACTGGCTACCTATTTTACATATGGTATTGTAAATTTCTACGTTTCTCTCTTTTGCTGTATGACTCTGGGAACTCAAACAGGGACAGGCTGTGACAGGCTGAAGGGTGGAATGCGGAGGAAGATGGGAGGGAGGTCCAGGAGGGAGGGGACATGGGTGTACCTATGGCTGATTCTTATTGATGTATGACAGAAAACCACAAAATTCTGTAAAGCAATTACCCCTCAATTAAAAAAAAAAAAAAAAAAAAAAAAGAATCCACCTTGCAATGCAGGGGACATGGGTTCGATCCCTGCTCGGGGAACTAAGATCCCACATGCCAAAGAGCAACTGAACCCGTGCCACGACTAATGAGCCTGTGTTCTAGAGTCCTCAAGCCCCAACTAGAGAATCTGTGTGCCTCAACGAAAGATCCCACAAGCCACAACTGAGGCCCAACACAGCCAAAAAATAAAATCAAAGCTTCATCAGTGTCTCAACAAGTTCAGTTCAGTTCAGTCGCTCAGTCATGTCCGACTCTTTGCAACCCCATGAACCGCAGCACGCCAGGCCTCCCTGTCCATTACCAACTCCTGGAGTTTATCCAAACTCATGTCCATTGAGTTGGTGATGCCATCTAACCATCTCATCCTCTGTTTTCCCCTTCTCCTCCTGCCCTCAATCTTTCTCAGCATCGGGATCTTTTCAAATGAGTCTGCTCTTTGCATCAAGTGGCCAAAGTATTGGAGTTTCAGCTTCAACATCAGTCCTTCCAATGAACACCCAGGACTGCCCAAACCAATTTCTAAACAAAATCCTTCACAAATTGCTGGGCTTTTTTCTTTCTTAAATAACTTTTTGAACTTCCAGAAGTCAGTGAACACACCTTATTTATTCCCTACTTTACACAGTAAACATCCTTGACATCAAAGGTAGGGTTTACATTTGAAACAAGGAGGCCTGGCTTGAGGCCAATATCATACAGAGACAACTGGAAAATGCCCAGAGAAGTGGGAGGTACATCTGACCCCAGGCATGGCTGAAGACTTTTGCCCTCCACTCCAAGGAGCAATCAGAAGCTGATTTCATGGTGCTGAAAAGCCACAGTGGAATACCTGGTTAGTGACCTGCATGAATGAGTCACACTCCCAGGTAGGAAATACGTCCTGTGGATTTGGCATTAACTAGCCTCTCTCCCAACAGCTGCATTTCAGAAGGGAGTGGCTCTGCTGCTGGTCCCTCCTCCACAGTCCCTCTAAC
Organism: Bos mutus; assembly: GCF_027580195.1. Taxonomy (NCBI): domain Eukaryota; kingdom Metazoa; phylum Chordata; class Mammalia; order Artiodactyla; family Bovidae; genus Bos; species Bos mutus. Next base: position 70,662,310 of record NC_091618.1, on the reverse strand, counting down.
TGACTCACACACTAGGATAACTTGACCCCTGGGAAATATCACCAAGGGAAATTTGGCAAGAAAAAGAACAGAATACAGAAAGAAAACCACACAGGAACAGAGTAGGGGAAGCCGGCTTGAAGAAACTCAGCCATGAACTTCCCTGGTGGTACAGTGAGTGAAGGCACTCAGTCATGTCCAACTCTTTGTGACCTCATGGACTGTAGCCTATCAGGCTCCTCCATCCCTGGAATTTTCCAGGCAAGAGTACTGGAATGGGTTGCCATTTCCTTCTCCAGGGGATCTTCCCAACCCGGGGATTGAACCCAGGTCTCCCACATTGTAGGCAGACGCTTTACAGTCTGAGCCACCAGGGAAGCCTACAGTGGAGAGGAACCTGCCTGCCAGTGCAAGGGACACAGGTTCGACCCCTGGCCCAGGAACATTCCACACGCCACAGAGCAGCTAAGCCTGTGCACCACAACTGTTGAAGCCCACATGCTGCAACTGCTGAAGCCTGTATGTCCTAAAGCCCGTGTTCCACAACAAGAGAAGCCGTGGCAATGAGAAGCCCACGCACCACAACAGAGTAACCCCTACTCACCACAACGAGAAAAAGCCCATGAGCAGCAATGAAGACTCAGTGCAGTCAAAAATAAATTAATAAATTTAAAAACAAAAGAAACTCAGCCACGATGGCACTTATCATCAAGCTGGATAAGACCCTTCAGGGAAGGCGAGGTCTCTTGTTTCTGTTTTTGTCTCTATCACAATCTTCCTGGACACAGCATCATATCTCCTTTGGGGACCACACCTCTCTTTGCCACTGCCACCTCAATTAGCCCAGGAACAGTCTCAGCCCTGGGTGGTGACAACAAAGATGGGAAATTGCCTGAAGCTGATGTGTCCCCTCTATGGTAAAGCCCGAGCCAGGTGTCCATGAATATCATCCCCTAGATCTCTGAACAATCTGGTTCTTTAGCTTTCTGTTTGAATCTGAGAGCTATACCTTATCTTTCCAGAAAATTCCTGTTTCCTTCTTAAGAAGTCAGGATCAGATTTTGAGACTAGCAGTCAAAGAACCTTGGCATAGCCACCAGGTTCAAGGTCTCCAAGGCCAGATTCAGACAGCCTTTCCAAGTCCCTCTTCCCTGGTGTCAGTCAGGGCCCCACACTGGAATTATCTACAGAACTTAAGTAATACTGATATCCAGAACTCCACCCCAGATCTGGGTATGAATGAAGCAGGGCATTGCTGAGTGATCCATAGGTGATTCTGATATGTAGCAGCACTGACAACTACTCCTCATGACTATTCATGGTGAAACCTGTCTATTCACCATCGTCAGATCACATGGTACCAGCACCATCCATATTTGTGCTCCTCACATTACCTCCCCTGCCTGCACCACACACCGGGGCCACACTAGTCTTCATGTTTGCCTTCTTGCCACTCCTCAAACACCTTCCATGGCTCCCCACTGCTACCAATATGTAGTCCAAATCCTTTAAACTATCTACCAACTTCCTCCATATTTGACCCAATATATTTTCCAGTCTGGGCTTCCCAGGTGGCTCAGTGGTAAAGAATCTGCCTGCCAATGCAGGTCAAGATGCAGGTTCAATCCTTGGGTCAAGAAGATACCCTGAAGAAGGAAATGGCAACCCACTCCAGTATGCTTGCCTGGGAAATCCCATGGACAGAGGAGCCTGGTGGGCTATAGTCCATGGATTCCCAAAAGAGTCAGATACAACTTAGCAACTAAACAACAACTTTCCAATATAGAGTCACTATTCACTGTTTCCCTCTGGGTCCAGCTTTAGTCCAACTGTTCTATTACCTCTTCTCTGGACACACAGAGTTCTTAGTACAAACAACAATGCCCATTTCCATTTAAACCAGAAGGCAGGCTATTGTTTTTTTCACATAATACTTGGAAGTGCTAGAGAACTGAGTATGCAACCAAGATTCACATCAGATTATCCCACCAGGTTGTGCCAATGGAGACCCTACTGTCTCAAGGTCTGGGATAGACCCTACAGAGGCCCTGCCAACACCTGGACAAGGACACAACCCTTAGTTCTCCTGTTGTTGCTCTCTTTCAATGCCATCTTATCACACAATGGCCCTGTCCCCAAGGAGACTCTATATGGCTGCTGCTCCTTCCCATCACTCTCTTCCAAATGAGAATCCCATGCCAGGGCAGATGAGTGATGAAGCCCAGGTCACATGCCTCACCCTAGCCACAAGGGATTCTGGGAAAGCAAGTTTCTGATCATGGTTTTGCGGAAGCAGGACTCAAAGAGAAAGAAAGTCCTGAGGAGGAATGGCCAAGATGGTAGAGTAAGGAGACCCTGAGTTCACCTCCTCCTCCCATGGGCACACCAAAAGTACAAGTATTTACAGAACAACTACTGAAGACTTAACAGAAAAGATCTTTTACGACTAAAGATATAAAGAAGGAACCACAATGAGAAGGGAAAGGTAGGAGGAGCAGAGAAACATACAGTCAAGAACCACACTTCCAGGTACATGGCCCACAGAAAAGAGGATAATTACAAGTGTAAAGGTTCTCCCAAGGATCAAGGGGTCCAAGATCTACATTGGACTGCTCAGCCCAGGGTTCTGCAATAGGAAGACAAGCCCCCAAAATGTTTGGCTTTGAAGGCCAGGAGGCTTATTCTGGGGAGAACCACAGACTGTGAGAAACAGAGATTCTGCTCTTAAAGGATACACATAAAATCTCACATGCTCTAGGACCCAGGGCAAAAGCAATAATCTGAAAGACTGGGTCAGGCCCACTTGTTTATCTTGAAGGCAGTGGGGAATCACTTTAGGGCTATACACGCTAGCATCAGCCATTTAGGGAAGTTCATCTTACCATCAGGACACTGGTGCTGGCAAGCTCCATTTTGGAATTCCCCCCACCTTGGTTTATTAGTGCTAGGACCTGGCCCAATCCACCTGCCAGTCAGCACCAGTCCTGGGATACCCAAGGTCAAGGAACTAGCTGGGTGGAAACAGAGTCCTGTCCACCAGCAGGCTGGAGGCCATAGGACCCCCATTTTCCCCCATTTATTCCATGACCTGACCTCACCTGCCAGAGGGCCAGGTCCTGGCCCCACCCACCAGTGGGCTGGCACTATCCCTAGGACACAGCATCATCCATGAGTGAGCAAGCACCAGAATGAAAACCCCTGAGCCCTAGCCTTGTCACCAGCAGGTGGACACAAGTCCCAGAACCACCATGTCCCAGAACCACCCTGCAAAAGCACAGTCAAGAAGAGGCCTACCTACTATGAGGCTAGTAGCAACCCAGGACCACAACCACCTACCTACCATAACCCTTCCCACCAGCAAACTAAAACTACCTCTGTACCCCCAGCCCCTGCAGCCAGTCACTTCATCCCAGCTCCACCCACAAGTGGGCCAGCACTAACTCCAGGATTCCCAAGGGTTCCTACCCACCAATAGGCCAGCAGCCTCCACTCAAGGCAGGGCCTGGCAACCAACCAGACGAAGGGCCACCTCTCAGACCACCCACAGTAATCAGCCTACAATAACAGAAGGACCCATGCAGCCCACATAGCAGGGACTCTCGTACATATAGCTCTGGTGATTAGAAAGGACTGCGCTATGGGACCTCATAGGACATCTCCTATATAAGGCCACTTCTCTAAGATCAGTAGATGTAAACAAACTATCAAATACACAGAAATAAAAACAGCAAATTAGGCAAAACAGGGCAACAAAGAAATATTTTCCAAATGAAGATAAAACACCAGAAGAAGAACTAAATGGAGTGGAGATATGCAATTTACCTGATAAAGAGCTCAAGGTATTAAATGTAAAGATACTCAAAGAACTCAAGAAAGAATGAATGAAGACAGTGACAAATTTAATGAGGAGTGTAGAAAATATAAAGAAGAACCAAAAAAGCTGAAGAATGAAATAACTTATATAAAAATATAACACTAGGAGGTATCAATAGCAGATTAGATAATACAGAGGAAGGGATCAATGAACGGAAAGACAATAATAGATATCACTCAAATTGAACAGAAAATTTAAAGAGAATTTTAAAAAATGAGGACAGCTTAAGAGATCTCTGGGACAACATCAAACTTACTAACATTTGCTTTGTAAGGGGTTTCAGAATGAGGAGAGAGACAGAAAGGAGCAGATAACATATTTGAAAACATAATAGCTAACAACTTCCCTAACTTGGGAAAGGAAACAGACAACCAAGTCCGGGAAGCGCAGAGTCAACCCAAGGAGGACCACACCAAGACACACTGAAATTAAAATGCCAAAGAGAGAATATAAAAGAATCAAGGAAAAAACAATAAGCTATATACAGGGCAATTCCTAGAGCCTATCAGCTAACTTTTAAGCAGAAGCTTTGCAGGCCAGGAGGGAGCAAGCAGCTCCCTTAAAGTGATGAAAGGGGAAAATCTACAAACAAGAGTTTTCTACCAAAAAAAGGGCTCTCACTCAGATTTGATGGAGATCAAAAGTTTTACAAATAAGCAAAAGCTAAAATAGTTCAGCACTATGAAACCAGTTTTACAAGAAATTTTAAAGGGAATTCTCAAGCAGAAGTAGAAACTAACTAATTCTAATTAGTTTCACAATTAGAAATATGAAAATTATTAAATAAAAAAATCTCTTTAGTAAAGGCAAATATAGAGCAAAAGTAGAAAATTAATCACTTATAAAGCTAATATGAAGGTTAAACGACAAACGTAATAAAACTGTCTGTATCTATAGTAAGTAGTTACAGGATACACAAAATAAAAATATGTAAAATATGATGTCAGAAAGAGTAAACACGGAGGGATACAAAATAGGGTTGCTAAAATGTGTTCAAATTTAAAGAGATCAGCAACTTAAAATAATCACAAAGATAGGTAGATAGAATACTATATATAAACTTCATAGTAACCACAAACCGAAAATCTATGGTAGATACACACAAAAACAGAGAAAGTAATTTGAACAAAACCCTAAAGATAATCATCAAAGCACAAGAGAAGAGAGAGAAAAAAAGGAGAAACAGAAAAGAACTATAAAAACCCCTCAAATTAACAAAATGGCAATAATACATACCTATCAATAAGTATTTTAAATGTGAATAGACAAAATGCTCCACTCAAAAGACAGAGTGGCTAAATAAATACAAATTTCATGCATATGCTGCCTGCAAGACTCACTTCAGACCTAAAGACACAGACTAAAAATGAGAGATGGAAAAAGGTATTCCATGCAAATGCAAACAAAAAGAGAACCAAGGTAACAATACTTATATCAGACAAAATAGACTAAAACAAAGATTGTAGCAAGAGACAAAGAAGGATACTACATTAGATTGATCAACAGATCAATCTAAGAAGACATAACAATTACAAATATATATGCACTCAACATAGGAGCACCTAAATACATAAAGGAAAGATTAACAGACGCAAAGGAAGAAGCCGACAGCAACACAATAATAGCAGGGGACTTTCACACCCCACTTACCTCAATGGACAGATCATCCAGACAGAAAACCAATAAGAAAACCTGGCCTTAAATGACACATTACACTACTAATAGATATGTATAGAACACTCCATCCAAAAGCAGCAGAATACACATTTCTTTCAATTGCACATGGAGCATTCTCCAGGATAGATTCATGCCAGTCCACTAAACAAGTATCAGCAGACTATAATCACATCAAGCATTTTTTTCTGACTGTGGGGCTGTGAGACTCTAACTCAACAACAAGAAAAGAAGGAAGAACACAAACACATCAAGGCTAAACAAAATGATGCTGAACAACCAAAGGGTCATTGCAGAAATCAAAGAGAAAATTAAAAAAAAAAGCTGAAGATAAATGAAAACACAACAATTCAAAATCTATGGGACACAGAAAACAATTCCAAGAAGGAATTTTATAGTAATACAAGCCTACCTCAGGACACTAGAAAAATGTCAATAAACAACCTACCTGTATACCTAAAGGAACTAGAGCAAGAAGAACTAACAGAACCCAAAATGAGTAGAAGGAAAGAAATAATAAAAAATCAGAGCATAAATAAGGGAAATAGAGACTAAATAACAACCAAAAAGAGTAAAAAAACTAACAGCTAGTTCTTTTTTAAAAAAAATAACAAAATTTAAAAACCTTTAGCCAGACTCAAAGAAAAAAAAGACCCAAATCAATAAAATCATAAATATAAAAAGGAGAAAGTACAAGTGAAAACATAGAAATACATAGAATCATAAGAGATTATTATAAATAACTATATGCCAATAAAATGGACAACCTAGAAGATACGGACAAATTTCTAGAAATGTACAGTCTCCCAGGACTGAACCAGGAAAAAATAGAAAACAAACATGAATGCACCAGTTCCAGTAAAGACACTGAATCAGTAGTCGGGGTGGGAGGTGGGCAGGGGGGATGGCTGGAGTGGGAAACAAACAAAATCCAGGACTGGATAGCTTCACAGGGGAATTTCATCAAATGTTTAAAGTAGAGTCACCATCACTACTTCTCAAATTATTGCCAAAATGGAAGAGGAAGGAATGCTTTTGAACTCATTCTATGAGGCAAGCATTACCCTGATAGCAAAACCAGGAGAAAAAAAGAATCACACACATACCAAATTTAAGGTCAATATCACTGATGAACACAGATGCTAAAATTGTCAAGAAAATATTAGCAAACTAAATTCAACATTATATTAAAATAATCATATGCAATGACCAAATGGGGTTTATCCCAGGGATACAAAAGTGGGTCAATATCCACAAATGAATCACTGTGATACACCCCATTAACAACCTAAGGAATAAGAACCACATGATCATCTCAGCAGATACATAAAAAGCTTTTGACAAAATTCAACACCCATTTATGAAGTAAAAAATAAAACTCTCCAAAATGTGGGCATAGAGGGAATATACTTCAACATAATAAAGACCATATATGACAAGTCCACAATTAACATCATACTCAACAGTGAAAAGCTGAAAGCATTTTCTCTAAAATCAGGAACCAGACAAGATGCCCACTCTTGCTACTTTTACTCAAAATATTATTGGAAGCCCTAGTCACAGCAATCATTCAAAAAAAAAAAAAAAAAAGGAATCCAAACTGGAAAGGAAGAAATAAAACTATCACTGTTTGCAGATGACATGGTATTAAATATAGAAAATCCTAAAGATGTCACCAAACAACTACTAGAGCTCATCAATAAATTCCATAACATTACAATATACAAAATTAAAACACAGTATCTGTTGCATTTCTACATACAAACAAACTATGAGAAATAAATTAAAAAGACAATCACATCTGTATTTGCATCAAACATCTATAATACCTAGGAAAGAATCTAAGAAGGTAAAAGACCTGTACTCAACAATAAGACCCTGATGAAAGGAATTGAAGATGACAGAAACAGATGGCTAGATAGACCATGGTCATGGATTAGAAGAATTAATATTGTTATAATGACCATACTATCTAAGGCAATCTACATATTCAATGAAATCCCTACCAAAATACCATGGCATTTTCCATATAACTAAAACAGATAATTTCATAATTTCTATTGAAACACAAAAGATCCTGAATAGGAAAAACAATCTTGAGGAGAACAAAGCTGGAAGGAAATACCATGTTCTCTGATTTCAAACTAAACTACAAAGCTACAGTAATCACAGTAGTATGGTACTGGTACACAAATAGACACAGATCAATGAAAGAGAATAGAGAGACCAGAAATAAACCCACACTATTATGGGTAATTAATCTATGACAAAGACCCTGATGCTGGGAGGGATTGGGGGCAGGAGGAGAAGGGGATGACAGAGGATGAGATGGCTGGATGGCATCAGCGACTCAATGGACATGAGTTTGGGTAAACTCCGGGAGTTGGTGATGGACAGGGAGGCCTGGCATGCTGTGATTCATGGGGTCGCAAAGAGTCGGACGCAACTGAACAACTGAACTGAACTGAATCTATGACGAAAGAGGCAAGAATATACAATGGGGAAAAGACAGCATGTTAATAAATGATATTTTAAAAACTGGACAACTATTAGTTCAGTTCAGTTGCTCAGTCGTGTCTGAATCTTTGCGACCCCATGAATCGCAGCACACCAGGCCTCCCTGTCCATCACCAACTCCTGGAGTTCATTCAGACTTATGTCCATCGAGTCAGTGATGCCATCCAACCATCTCATTCTCTGTCGTCCCCTTCTCCTCCTGCCCCCAAATCCCTCCCAGCATCAGAGTCTTTTCCAATGAGTCAACTCTTCGCATGAGGTGGCCAAAGTACTGGAGTTTCAGCTTTAGCATCATTCCTTCCAAAGAAATCCCAGGGCTGATCTCCTTCAGAATGGACTGGTTGGATCTCCTTGCAGTCCAAGAGACTCTCAAGAGTCTTCTCCAACACCACAGTTCAAAAGCATCAATTCTTCAGTGCTCAGCCTTCTTCACAGTCCAACTCTCACATCCATACATGACTACTGGAAAAACCATAGCCTTGACTAGACAGACCTTTGTTGGCAAAGTAATGTCTCTGCTTTTCAATATGCTGTCTAGGTTGGTCATAACTTTAGGTGAAAGAATCAAACTGGACTACTTTCTCACACCATATCTAGACATAAACTCAAAATGGATGAAAGACTTAAATGTAATACCAAAACCCATAAAACTGATAGAAGAAAACATAGGCAGTGTGCTGTTTCACATTAGCCTTAATATTTTCTGAATCTGTCTCTTCAGGCAAGAGAAACAAAGTAAACAAGTGAGACTACATCCAACTAAAAAGTACTGTACAGAGAAAGGAACTAACAACAAAATAAAAAGGCCACTTATTGAATAGGGGAAGATACTTGGAAATGATATATCTGGTAAGGAGTAATATCCAAAATATGCAAAGAATTCTTACATATCAACACCCAATTTTTAAAAGGGCAGAGGACCTGAATAGACATTTTTCCAAAGAAGACATATAGAATGTGGACTCTAGAGTGAGACCACAGTTCAAATTGCCATGAGTGATGACCTTGGGCAATTCCAAAAAGCAAGGATAATTCTACCCTCAGGATGGTGATGTTGAAAGGAATAGAGAGGAAATATAAAGGCCAGCCCCTTAGCTGACCCATCTGGGCACTCTGATCAGTCTTGGCAGCAGAATGCTAGAGAAAAAGAAACAATAGGAAGTCCTTTGAACAAAACACTTACTTGAAGGAAGAGCTAAAAGCTCCATTTTCTGGACACCTCATAAGCACCCCTGAATTTTAATACAACATGAGGAAGCAGATGGCTCAGACGGTAAAGAATCTGCCTGGAATGCAGGAGACCCGGGTTCAGTCCCTGAGGCATGAAGATCCCCTGGAGAATGGAATGGCAACCCACTCCAGTATTCTTTCCAGGAGAATTCCATGGACAGAAGAGCCTGGCAGGCTACAGTCCATGGGGTTGCAAAGAGTTGGACACGACTGAGCGACTAACACTTTCTTTCACTTTCCTCCAAACTTCATTTAGACTGAATTTTCACCACCTTACAAAAGAAGGTTTTGGAACCTGATTTAAGTTTCTTTTTCAAAATAATGTTAAGTTTCTTGTGACTACATGTCATAGAGCAAATTTCCACTTGTCATGACTATATAGAGCTTTTATTACAACTCTAATTAGTTCTTACTATGTATGGTGAGTTCAGTCATTCTAAGTTGATCCTTTTTTATTCTTTTTGAGTTAAAAGAATCCCCTCCACATGTTGCACGTGGGTGCTTCGCACACTTTTAATATGTGGCAACCACAGAGACTTGCTTGCAATGCAGTTCTAATTCAGTAGGTATGGAGTGTGGTCAAAGACTCCGTATTTTACAGTTTCCCAGGTTATGTTGATACTGCTGATCCATGGACCACATTGTGAATATCAAGACTGTAGAGGACATCTCTGGAGTAGTGATGTCTAATTAACCACCCTATTAAAAATTCTGGTGCCAAGAACCAGTTTATTTCATAAGCAGCCAATACTCCCCAACTCTTCATCAAGGGTATTTTTAGGATTCTCTTTCTACAAGTCTTTGCCTCTATACTTTGAGGCCTTAACTAAAGAAATATCGAGCTCCTCAAAGAGGAGAACCAGCACTCTCATCTCTAAAGTCTTAATGACACCATGCACATTTTAGGCTTTTGTAAATACTTGATGAATTAAGCACTAAAATGAAACATGAAGACCTGCTGGACAATTTAGAGCAGTGTAAAGCCAGTCCACGAGGGTTTCCTGGAGGAAGAGACCTTCAAGAGATACAGTAATGAGAAAAACTCCAGATCCAAGGAGAATAGGCTACTTCTTTGTAACTTTTTCACCCTCCAGAAAGCAATCTTCAATCACCACTTCACTTACCTCCCCTGTCAAGACAAACTTGAGCTTAAAAAACAATGACAATACATCCACTGTCCTCTAAATATATAAAATATGCAGCCGTCAGTTCAACATGATATTTAATCCTTCAGAATTGAGGCACATAGAAAGTCAACCCATAAATTTCTTAGAAAGCTTTGTTTCTGCTGAGTATATCATGTCTTCCAAAAAATAATAATATATAAAAGCCAGAGAACAAATGACCTTGGTTCTACCCCAACACCCTGTGCGCAGTGTCTTATTTCTAAGGTAAGCTGGATTCTTTCCACTTCACTACAGAAAGAGGATGGATTTTCTCTACAAATTCAGTGAACTTCATCCCTCCCAACTGGGCTTGACTCCTATGTCTGCGTGCTTTTGGTTTCATAGCCAGTTAGACATTTAACAAGTACAATAGCAATTTGATGCTGCAGCCTCCTGATTCCCAGACTATGCTACCACCGCTGCTCTCCAGCCACCCAGCCACTCTTGAGATGTGTAAAGCAGCATGATGAGATGTCTGGCAGGTTCCTGTCTGCCAGAATGGCTCTTACACACAGGAAGTGCAAACAGGAAATTCTGTCAGGCTTCTCAATTGGCAGAAACCTTAACCGAGACATCTCTCTCTCTTAGACTTGCTTTCATCACTGTGGTTGGTTCCCACTGTCTGCCCCTGTTTTTTTTTTATTTTTATTTGAAGCTATTAATAAATGATGAAGAATGTAAGCAATCTGCCCTGGTGAGCAGCAAAGCTGCCCAGATATTCACTGATTCACCAAACATTTATTCAGCACCTTCTAAGCCAGGCTCTGAGAAAAAAGAGCTACTTGAAAAATGATCATTAAAAGATGAACCCACTACAGACCTCCTCTTTGACAACCAAAGGATCTAGGGGTTCAAAATTCTAGCTGATGGGGCTCAAACCTGCAAATTTTGAACTCCTCAAACAAGAGAAAATTCCAGAGAAAATTCCATGGTGCCCTGGATCATGGTAAATTTCCTAATCCCTGAGCCTCAGCAGATGTTAATAAATGGTGGGTAAATTCAGGAATGGCTGGCCGTCAGGTAAAGGTCTTAGAAGGTGGGACTCTTCACAGAGAAGTTTCCAGAAATTAGGTTTGGAAGATATAACTAAGGCAGGACAAGTGTCTACCTTGGAGCCACCTTATCAGAGTTTAGAGAATGTATGTTTTCTATTGTCACATAACAAATTAATATAAATTAGTGTCTGAATTATTATCTCACAGTTGTGTGGATCACAACTCCAGAGCCAGTATGGCTGGAATCTCTGCTCTGGGTCTCATGGAGTCAGCCAAGCTGAGTTATTTCTGGAAGCTCTGGGGGGAAATGCACCTCTCAGTTCATTCAGATCCCCATTTCTTCGCTGGCTCTCAGCTCCTCAGGACCACCTACATTCCCTGCCAGTGGTTCCACACATCTGCAAAGCCAGCAGTGGAAAAGTACTCCTACCTCCCACCTATCTTGTGATCTGATCTCTGACATGCCCTGTATCTGACTCCTAGACCTAGATTTAAAGGGTCTTGTGACTTGATTAAGCCCATGCAGGAAATCTCCCTATTTTAAGGTCAACCGATTTGGGAACTTAATTACTTCTGCAAAATCCCTTCATGCAATGCCTTGATTAGTGTTTGACTGAATAAGTGGGAGCAGATGTATGTACACAGGGGGTCAGGAATTCCAGGAGCCATCTCAGATTTCTGCCTACCCCAGGGCAGCGGGGGAAAGGCGGGTAGAGCCAAAGTGACTTCCTGAGGATCGCAGTTTGTACAATCTCCCTCCTACCCAAGGGCAGCAGCCACCACTGGGGAATTTCAGTTCCTTCACTTTCGAAGCAGTTCCTCCTAGGTGGCTCAGCGGTAAAGAATCTGTCAATGCAGGAGACATGGCTTCGATCCCTGGGTAGGAAAGATCCCCTGGAGGAGGATGTGGCAACCCACTCCAGTATGCTTGCCTAAACAACATGAAGCCACTCACAGCCACTGTGTTCCCAGACCAAAATAAAAAATACGGGTATGCAAAGTCCCTGATCTCAGGGAGCCCCGAGAATAGTTGGGTGACAACACCTGTGATGCCATCTGAGAAATGGGGCCTCAGATGGCTCATTATTCATAGGAAGGTCAGTGTAGGAAGGCTTCAAGGAAGAAGTAGGGACTTGAAATTGTCACTGAAGAATGAGTACACTGAAGAATGACCACTGCACAATGGAAATAAGTTGGAACACAAGTTCCCAACCTCCAGGATCCAATGCCTGATGATCTGAGGAGAAGCTGATGTAATAATAATAGAAATAAAGTACACAATAAATGTAATGCACTTGAATCACCCTGAAACCATCCCCCTATAGGTCTGTGGGAAGAAATGTCTTCTATGAAATTGGTACTTGGTGCCAAAAAGGTTGGGGACCACTGAGTCAGAGTGACTATGACCGAGCCAGCTCCTAACCAGAGCCTATGTGATATGGGGGCAGTTGGCACTGCCATGCTGGGGACACGTGAGGAGCTGAATGGAAGCAGAGTCATTCTCTGGCCATAGAAGGCTGCAGTGATAGCAAGACTTGGACAAGCCAAGAGCCAGGGACATGGATAATGGCAGGAAGAACTAACTGGCATCAGCTGCTCTTCCAGGACTGTGTCCCCACGAAGGATTGTCTCTTTTCTACTCTGGGAACATGACCAGGCCTGTATTTTGACTTCAACTGCCGTGTGACAAATGCTATCACCCTAGGAGCAGCAGCACATCTCTAACTATGCATCTTTACCCCTTCAAGCCCTTCACTGACTTCCAAGGAGACATGGCAAACCCCTTAGCTATGGTCTTATCTGGAACAAGCTGCGTGGTAGTAGATCTCGTGCACCAGACTGGGCTGGTTACATGGCAAAGGGAGAGCTACAGAGTTTAGCCATCCTTCTGCACCCTCCTGAAGGCTTAAAAGACAACTGCCTCATCAAAAGGTTAAGAAGTCCAGCTTCTGGGCTCAGAACTAAAAACAATACCTTTGGACAAGGCAGCACTTGCTTCTTAATTCCCCTGGGGTGGCAAGCCCTCTGGTTAAGATTTGAGGGAGATAGGTACAAACAAATGCAATTAAGGGGGAAATAAAAACATTGGTTAGCGACTTCCCTGGTGGTCCAGTAGTTAAGAATCCGCCTTCCAGTGCAGGGGATGTGAGTTTGATTCCTGTCCGGGGAACTAAGATCCTGCATGCCACAGAGAAACTAAGCCCACACTGTGACTGCTGAGCCTATGCCCGCTTGCTGCAACGACAGAAACCCACACACCACAATGAAAGATCCCACATTCAACAGCGACCCATGTGCTCCAACTAAGATCTGACACAGCTAAATAATAACAAATATTTTTTTCAAAAAAAACACATTGATTGAATACTTTTAAAATATTTCCCCCACTTCATCCTCGTTCCATTACCCTCAGGACTCTCTTACCAACAAGTGGTGAAAGGGCCTGCTAAGAAGTAATTTTTCAAGGTGTCTTATTCCATTATCATCCGGTTAAACAGAGTGTAACAAGGACTGTTAAACAGCACCCTAATCACTTTCACTGTAAGGTAACTCTTGGCAGGTACATATGGTGAACGCTGACATTTAAGGGCTGATTAACACAGACTGTTCCTTGGCTCAAGAGAGATAAAATCTTTAATGTCCTCCACAATGTCTTTACTTTTCAGAGACCTGGGCCAAATCAGATCCCTTTCAAGAGAGCATCTTGGGATTCCCTGGTGTTTCAGTGGGAAAGAATCCCCCTGCCAATGCAGGAGACACAGGTTCGATACCTGGTCCAGGAAGATCCCACGTGCCTTACAGTAAGCCCGTGTACCACAACCACTGAGCCTATGCTCTAGAGCCTGAGAACCACAACTACTGAAGGCTGCAAGCCCTAAAGCCCATGCTCTGCAACAAGAGAAGCCACTGCAATGAGAAGCCACCACACCATGATGAAGAGCAGCTCCTACTGTCTGCAACTAGAGAAAAACCCACACAGCAACAAAGACCCAGCACAGTCAAAATTAAATTTTAAAAAAGTTTTTAAAGAAAAATGAGTCCTAAAAAAAAAAAAAAAAAAGAGCACCTTTAGGTTTGGACTAATCCCCAAAATTGTGAGGAATGATAAATTTCCAGAGGAATGCATGCCCAAGGGTAAATAGAACATCATTTCCAATCCCAAGCTCAGGAGCATTTAAGTATTTATTCAGTCAACAATTTTCCATTGAACATCTGCTGTGTCTGGAGAAGGCAATGGCATCCCACTCCAGTACTCTTGCCTGGAAAATCCCATGGACAGAGGAGCCTGGTGGGCTACAGTCCATGGGGTCGCGAAGAGACGGACATGACTGAGTGACTTCACTTCACTTCTTCTACTGTGTGCCAGGCATTACACACAGTGGAAAGTAAAGAACAGCTCCTGCCCTCAAGGAATGAGAGGGAAAGCAGACATCAATCAAATGATTTCACCACTAAATGTAAAATTACAACTATTGAGTCCTGTTTCAAGGGAGGTTTAATCAAGTCAAGGAGGATGGGCCATGCTTCCCAGGAGAGATCTGAAAATGCTAATTTGGTGAAGGGGCTGGCAGGTTGAGGTAGAGCATGGAGCAAGGCAAAAAAGCATTTCAGGCAAAGCAAACAACACATGCTAAGACCAGATGGTGACAGCGAGTGAGCCTGGCCATGGTCCACTGAAGAACTGGAGGAGGGTCCTGGGGCAGAGCAATTAAGTGGTGTTATGGGCTGAACTGTGCCCCCCAAATTCATGGGGTAAAGCCCTAACCCCAAAACGTGACAACGTCTGGAGACAGAGCCTTTAGGGAAATAATTAAGGTTAAACGGGATCAGATGTGCTGGGCTCTAATCCAGTTAGACTAGCTTCCCTATCAGAAAAGGAAACCGTACCAGAGATCTCTGTCCCTGTTCCCACCAAACAAGGGCCTATGAAGACTCCGTGAGAAGGCTGCTATTTACAAACCAAAGAAGTAGGCTCACCAGAAACCATCCCTGCCATGTCCTGGCTCTCCAATTTCTAGCTTCCAGAACTATGAGAAAATAAATGTCTGCTGTTTAAGCCACGCCACCTGTGGTATTTTGTCATGACACTGCAGCTGACTAACACAACCAGAGAAACACACCCCATGAAGCTGAAGGAGCAGCTAACCATGAGGTCCTTGTGTTAAGGATTTTGATTTGCGACCTTGGAGCCATGGGAAGCCACTAAGGGACCTGAACATATGCAGCTGGGAACGACTGCATCAGTGGGACCCAGCGGCTGCAGCAGGGTCTCCCTAGCCAAGGGTCAATGCAGACGCTCCTCCAGTGGTGACAAACGCAGTCAAGGTCCCTCAAAGTGGAAAACGGACTCCAGGAGCTCAAGCTCTTTGAAGGTCCCTGCAAACGAAGGTGCCAGCAGCAAGCAGGGCCCAGGTGAGGCTGAGCACATTGATTTACAAGAACTCACAGTGGCAGGTGACCAGCCTTATCTCCAGTGTTTAGTATGCAGCCAAGGAGTAGAAGCAGAGAGTCAGCTGGGTCATCCCAGGGCTGCAGATCATCAGGGGAGGTGGATAGAAGGAAAAGGTGGAGAGAGATGACAGTGTCATCCAAGCGGTGGGTCAGAGGAACTTGCCTAGGGGGGCGAGACAGGGCTCCTTGACACCCAATTCAATATACTTGCTCTGTGCCATCTCTACACGCAAAAAGCCTTTTATTCTGAGTGGTTTTAGCATTAATAAGCTGAATGCACTGCTCAGTGAAGGCCTCCGCTGTCTTATTACACTTTGCGCCCAAGAAGTATGCAATGAAGACAGATGAACAGACTTGCTAATGAATGGGGACTGGGCTTCCAATAGTCCCTTCCACAGGAACGATGCATCTCTCCAACAGAGAAATGAAATCATTGAAGCAGCCTGATTATAAAACTAAAATAGCATCATTATGTCTGTCTGCCAGGGTGATCGCAGAACACTGGGAATTTATGACAGACATCACAAATAGAAAAATAAACATGAAACGCCATTTATTACAGCCACATCCACCCCAGTGAAGGGAGGAGGTCGGAATTTGAATTCTTGAGGCAAAACTCTTTTTTTCTTGAAATATCCAAACATTTGAGTCAAAATAATCTCTCACATTAAAAATGTCACTAATTTAATTTTGGTGATATTTCCCTGAGAGACTGAGTTGGCATAGCCCTTTATACATCAGAGAAAAAGTCTTTGCTAAGAAAATTAATGACACACACATGATTGTAAGACCAGAATTTAAACTAGTCAAGAAACAACTATTTAAATATTCTTCGGACACTTCAGAGTATTTTAAGGCATTCATTTCCATGTAATCAGTTGATACACACAAGGCTATAGAGATTGATTTTTCAATTAATTATATTTCTGCGTATGGTCTGCACATAGGGTGCAGAATTTCATGAAGTCAATGAAAGGAAAGCTGCAGAAACACAGGAATCAAATGACAAGCCACTGACAAACGAAGGTTTAGCCGAATTAGACCAGTTAATCCTAAAAGGAGGGGAAATTGACAAAGATGATGCGAGGACAGGAGCTTCAATGAGGGTGAATTAAACAGCAAAGAATTAAGAGAAGCTCTTGGGAGAAAGCTTTCTTTATAAGCTTCCTGTTCTAGAAAATCAAACACAATGGCCATCAAACCTCTTCTGTCAGAAAAATTACATCCTCCAAAAAGCATTTGTTTCATTCTGAAAAAAAAGTTATTATAAGAATTCACATATGATTAGAAGCTACATATAATAAAATATGACTAATTTCATAATTTTCACTGCTGTTTTTCACAATGACGTCCCAATAAAACCTCTTTTCATGGGAAATTTTGGACTCCATTTTATTTTTTTAATTGGATGATAATCATTTTGCAATGTTGTGTTGATTTGTGCTGTACAATGCAAATCAGTCATAATTATATATATAATTATTTTATTTTAAATATATATATATATATATCTCCCCTCCCACCCCCGAGCCTCCTTCCCTCTGGACTCCAGCCATTGTCAACATCTCAGCTTCCTCCATCTCTCCTATGAATACATGACTTTGACCTCATATCTGGGGTCTTAAGACTCAGAGGATATGATTCTGATCTCCTCCCTGCTTCTCTCTGACCCACCCACAAATACTCAAACACGCATCAGTTTTCTTTTCAGAATAGTTCAGTACAACGGCAACTCTCAATTTTTTTTTCCATCTAATACACATGATGGACAAAGTCTATATTCAACATATCCCCCACAATCAACCCAAACTGATGTGCAATTCCATCACCCTCTGCAGTTCCTTCCCTTTCCCTCTGACTCAGGAGAGCAAACCAGAATTTTTAAAAAATAAATAAATAAACTGTACTTATTACAGAGTCCCGGTGGCTAAGACTGTAAAGAATCCACCTACAATTCAGGAGACCAAGGTTCAATCCCTGGGTGGGGAAGATCCCCTGGAGAAGGGAATGGCTACCTACTCCAGTATTCTTGCCTGGAGAATTCCATGGACAAAGTCTGGCAGGCCACAGTCCATGGTGTCACAGAGAGTCAGACACAACTGAGCTACTAACAACACCAGCCTCCATGATGTTTAATTTTTTAATTTCACAATTATCGGTAAAAAAAAAAAATTCATAACTATCTTTGAAAGACAATCATAAACTTACAGATCCTTAGAAAGTAGCCGTAACTGAGTCCCAATCACTTTATGCTCTTGGAAGCTACCAATTACAATGCTTCTTTTAAAATACTCTTATTTCACTTTGAGTGGGTGACATCTGACAGCAAGCCACATGTACAATAAACACAAACATGAACGTCTGTGGACCAGGCATTGCACAGAACTCCAAGTGAGTGTTCAGAAAGACAAGATGGAAGGTCTGGGAAACCCTCTTGAAAGGAAGGCTCATTTTGCATATTCTCAACAGCCAAGGTATAGAGAGAAAAATGTACCAGCTCCTTGCTATCTTGGCATGGGACAAGTTATATTAGCAGTGACCATACAGAAAGAAATATGTCTAGAATTGATTTCTTACTGAGCTGACAGGAGGCAAGAAGGGACACTCATGTGTCCAGAAATGTGCATTTTCACATTATTATTGTTCTCTCCTGCAAATTGCTTGAGAGCTAGGAGGTGTCTCAGCATCTCTTTCTTGTTTGGATATCCCAATTTATTTTCATTATTCACCAGCCAAGAACCTCAGCTAGACTGAGGCACAATAGCAAAGGATGCAGAAAGGAAAAATTAATAACATTTTCTACATAGACTTCCTCATCTTGAGTAGATTTATGAATTTCCCTTCTGTTATGCAGAAGTTAGCATTTTTTAACAACGGGAGGAGAAAATCCTTAATGGTTTTTTTTATTGCCTCCAGAGCTCCAAAAACATCTTGCGCTGTGTTGTCATTTACATTTCACATTAAATGCAAAAGATGTTTGAAATGAGCAAATATTTGTTTTAATTTGATACATCTGTTAACTGAAGTGCTAAAAAGACAGCTAAATCACTATATTAAATTCAGCGATTTGTAAACAATTTATATTTTCATTTGTCCTGGGTTAAAAATGCCCCCAAAACATACGTTTTATGAAACCCACAAAGTAAATTGCATTGTATCAATCTGATAGATGTAGACCATGATTCCTTCCTCTTCATTCCATTAATTTATTTCCTAACTTGAGTTAATTAGTGAGGATCCTATTTTCAAAAGCTCTTTGAAATTCATTGGGAGAAGGGGACATTTGCAAGAACTGCTCTGCAAACCTACTGCAGAGGCAACAGGCTAAATACAAATGGTAAATTCCCCCAAGACATTACCACACATTGAGCACCTAATTGCGATTCAACAATCTATGCAGGGAACACAGTGGGTGATTAATATATAGTTGTTACAAGAAACGGGGAGACAAGGAGAAGGAAAGAATGAGGGCAGCAGAGAGAACAGACCCATCCTCAGCAATTAGTAACTGGATGAGATGATCTCCAAGTTCCTATTTGTCTCTCCCTAAAAGTCTGGGACGTTCTGATTTCATGTCTGAATGGAGACAGAACTTCAACTCGGAGACTGACATTGACTTGGAACAATACCCACTAGGAGAAGAACAGACATCTACTGAGAGAAATTTTTTTAAAAATTAATAAAAAGAGATTGGTACGATAGAGAACAAAGAGAAATTAATTATTTTTGTTCTTGGTCAAATGGAGTCTTACTTCCCAAATTAGAGTGGGAGGTAATGTCCTGTACTCAAAAAAGGAAAAAAGGAAATTTCTTCACGCTAAAGTATGAGTTACTGCTAGCAGTTTAAGACATGCCTAAAGGTATATGGGGGAAGAAAGAACTAGTCTTTCAATAGATATTCAAACAAATCCAATGTCTTGTTTCTTCCTGGAATATTTTGGGCAGAAGCCAGTGGGTAAGAGAGATTGAGTCGGGTTGGGTGCCCTCCCTAAGTCCCTGGACGATGTCACCCAATACAGACGCCTTACTCCAGTTTCCAGAAGTTCTGCTTTATTTCATTTTCCCTTCCCCTTGAGCTTATGAACAAGCCACAGGAAACCACTTATTTCCCTGCCCTTGTAATAACAGAGAAACAAATCTTGACTCTTTATTAGATCTGCTTCTTTTACTTTAACATATGTATTCTATCACTTTCGCTACAAGAATGTTGCCTATAGCATGAAATATACAGGATGGACCACTCTCAAGGCTCTATGTTTAAAGACAAAACGTTTTCCCATTCATATAGAGATAAAGAGTTGCAGAACAGAATAACATTCATCTTATTGCAGGTTTATAGGAACATCATAATCTTACCAAACTTACCTGTACATACAGCTGCAAAAACAAAGTCTTACTAAACAAAGAAGCTTGCAACAACCAACCATATCCCTTCCCTTTTAACAAAGAAGTTTGAATTCTAACTCAGGTAAGATGTTTCTATGGGACACTAGTCCACCATCTATTCAGTCTGCTGGCTTTCCAAATAAAGTTGCTATTCCTTGTCCCAACAACTTGTCTCTCAATTTATT
Organism: Bos mutus; assembly: GCF_027580195.1. Lineage (NCBI taxonomy): Eukaryota > Metazoa > Chordata > Mammalia > Artiodactyla > Bovidae > Bos > Bos mutus. Next base: position 70,641,852 of record NC_091618.1, on the reverse strand, counting down.
GGCCTGTCATGTGGTGAGTGATAGGCAACTCGGAAACACCCCAGAGAAACAAGGTTAAAATCTGGGAGCTGCACTTAAGTGCATTTGAACTAGGTTCTCTCTAAGCCTGAAATTCCTCTTCTATGAAATGGAAATATGTCAAAAGCACAGCCCCTGATGCAGAATCAGGCATCCTCAACACGCAAACTCCCTTCTCTGATTTTGCACAGCTACAATAAGATCAGGTCCACTGTACAGACACAGTGGAAGCCAGGGGTAGGGCTGGGCCAAAACCCAGTTCTTGTCATCCCTCTTCAAGTGCCTTCCATCTTTCTTTCTTGTCTAACTTTCACCCTGGAACCTGTTTCTCAGGTTTCCCACACCAAAACAAACAGCACCATGATTTATTCCTCCTCGGATGCCACACTGGAGAGGGGACTGGGGAGAAAGGGAAACATTTGTTCCATCAACTCCCCCTTGACTCACACTCACACACTCACAAGGATATCTTTTTCTCCTTTCTGCTAAAAAATATTTTGAAAGACCCTTTGCTGCATACACTTTGTGTGTTTCTGGGAAAGCCCAGTCTCTCAAAGGGTGGCCACCAGGACTCTCTTCTAAGGTCTTGGAGGGCTACTGATCATGGGCCCCTTCCCTTCCTGGCACACAGAAGGATCTGACTCAAAATAGTTGCATCACAACAAAAGTTTGGGAAACAAACCAAGTTCTCTGCATGGAAATTGGGTATCAAACAAGTCGCAGGAAATCTGGGAAGCCAGATTTCCTGCTTCAGACAAACAAGCCAGCCCGCTCCCGCTATGTTTCTATGCTCTGATAACAAACAGACCCACCACGACGAACACTCAAGCACTACCCAGAGAAGTGGGTGTCTGAGAGCTCCACTTTCTTAAGACTTGGGTAGGAAACCACTTTGGGGGAACAAAGTCGCAGCCTGGAGAGTGTATTCCTGACAGCCTTGTTTCTGAGAAGGAGGACAAAAATGGGAACACAGTTCAATTGCCTGAGAAAGGTTGCCCCGGGGTTAAGATGGGCTAGATAAGGATGCTCCCTTCCAGCCCTGCAGAACTTGGTCCTTCTCAGAGGACTTGCACCTGTCCTGAGTTACCTAGTTCAACCCTCACGTTTCTCAGTATTATCATCGCCATTTTACCTAAGCTGTCGGCCAGCTGTGACTCGGCCAGCAGTCACAGAGCTGCCACTGCTGAACGTACCTAGACTTTCTGACTTCTGGTCAAGTGCTCTTCTGATCATAACCCCAGTCTCCAAAACAGAGAGAAGAAGCATCCAGAGGCTTATATCCCTGCCTCTTCAACCTCAATGAACTTAGGTTCACACTTGTAAGGCAAGGCTTGGGTTAAGAGGACCTTGGGGGCAGTGGTGGGGTGGGGGTGAGGTCTGCTCCCAGGAGGCCCTGCACCCCGTACTCACTCAGGAAGATGATGGTCTGCCTCCGGGCGCTCCTGCTCTCCTGGCTCTCCAACTTCCTCAGCTGCAGCTGCTGCCCCTGGGCAGCCAGGGTGCCCTGCTTACTCCTCCTAAGCACCTGCATCATGCTCCAGCACATGAAGGCCACGGAGACCAGGACCACAAGGTAGACCACAAAGGCACTGAAGATGCTGGACTGGAACACTGTCCAGCGGCTGGACAGATTGGTACAGATAGACATGTTGGAGCTCTCCGGTTGCTCCTGGTGGCGTGTGCGGGAGCGGTTGCAAATGAGTCCCCGGTGACTGGGCACGTTCACCAAGGGGTACTCAACTCCCATGGCAAAAAGCAAAGGCAGCGCCACTAGGGCGGAGGTGACCCAGACGAAGCCAATCAGCAGTTTCACCTGGCAGGGCCCCGACATGGCCTTATACCTGAAGGGGTGGCAGATGGCGATGTAGCGCTCAAAGCTGAGGGTCAGCACGTGCAGCAGAGTGGCATAGCTGCAAGCCTCAAAGAGGAATGTGTGCACCTTGCAGGACACGGTGTAGCTGGGTGTGGTCAGGGGGTTCCAGATGATGCTGTAGAACTCCATGGGCATGCCGATGAGGAAGACCAGGATGTCGGAGCAAGCCAGGCTTACCATATGATCTGTCACCTCCTTCTGCAGGTAGCCTTTCTTCTGTAGCACCTGGGTGACCCGAATGGTGACACTGTTCCCCAGGATGCCCACCACGAAGATAACCAGGTACACCAGGATGAGGGTGATTTTGATCCAGGTGGCCACTTCGAATTCGGGAACGTGGCTGTGATCAATGACCTGGGAGCAGTCCCTGCTGGGGTGGCTTGGGGAAGCCATGAGGAAGGCAGTCAGCCAGGCAACCGGGTCCAAAGACCTTCTCAACTTCCCTTCCTCCTCCCTGCGGAGCCCAAAGTTCTCAGCTGCAACTCACCGGAGTGGGCGCAGGGCTTTCTCTAGCTCACCTGGAAAAAGTGATTTGGGATTTCAGGTGCTTTTATGGAAACTTCCTGGGGCAGCCCAAGCTAGCCGAACCGGAGGCGCTTAGGGGTGGGGTTTGAGGGGGTGGTGACTGGGCGAGGCGTGGTGAGCTCAGAGGAAGGAGGTTCCAGACTCGCTGCAGCCAGTCAGCCCACAGCCGCCAGCTCGCAGCCCCTTCCCCTGCAGGTTCCCGGCGCTATGTTCGGCTTCTCTCCGGCTCCCCTCCAAGCCACCTGGCCTTTACTGGTCAAACCCACCCTCCGGGAGCACGGTTTCCCGTGCAGAGAGGCTGGAGGCTGGGTGGTAAGCGATTAATCATTAACTATCGCCGCCTGCGCTCCCGGCCCCGCAGATCCACCCAGCAGGGGTTTGACTCAGCACCAGGCACTGTCCCGAACTTGGCTCGGGAGCACGGGGCGACGGCTGGCCCCACCTTCCCCGCCGCCCAAGCGGCCACCACCGAGTTAGCGTTGCCTTCTGGGCGCACGCGCATCCCAGCCCCGGGAGGCGCAGCCCGGGGGGAAACTGGAATGCGCTCCTGGACTTAGAGTCCCCGGCTAAGGCCCAGAAAGACCGGCTGCCCCCTCCTGCCTTGGGATCCCCTTCAAAGGTTGGGCCGCCACCACCACCAGATTGGGGGGCCGGACCCAGGCGCCGTCCAGTTGGCGGGGGCCCCCGGAGCAGCCAGCAAGCGCACGCTCTTTGGTGCCCAGCCGTCGAGCCCTGGGGTGTGCTGACAGTGAACGGTCAGGCTATGCCTGGCTGGAGCTGCTGCCCCAGGAAGTCTAATAAGGTCGTCATAGAATCCCTGCCTTTGCTGCAAAGCCTCTCGGCGGCGTTTGCACAGGGCCTGCTTCGCGTCCCTGCCTAGAGTCCCGGGGAACGAGCGCCAGGTTCCTTCCTTTAGTTTCACTCTGCTGCCCAGGCTCCTCCCCAGGCAGCGGCGGCGGGGAATCTCTAACTGGGGACGTGTAGATGCATAAGGATGGCGCCATCCACCGGGCGCTTCTGGCAGGAAGCGCGTCCTCAGTCCTCCTCCGAGGGAGCTGCGACCGGGACATCTAGGGCAGCAGGAGGGGTAAACATGACATTAAGAATCATGACGTTTTCCCTCTTCTCGGAGAGGAAAACCTTTCCGAGATTTTAATGGACCCATCTTCCTCTTCTAATTCTAAAATCCGAAGGAAGGCTGCCGCGCGCGGGGGTGGGGTGAGGAGGTGGGGGTGTCTGGTGTTGGGGGAGGCTTTCCTATGCATTGTAGAATATTTAGCATCCCCAGGTCTCCTGCACCCCACACCCAACCGTCACCCAACAAGGACAGCCAGGATGTCTCCAGATGTTGCCAGTTGTCCTCTGAGGAAGCAGAACTGGCCCAGGTGGAGAGCCACTGCCTTGAAGAAAGAAAACAGATCCTCTTTATCTGTTCATCCTGAGGGCCTAGCATAGACCTGTCCAAAAGAGAATCCTTAAATTATCACAGATTTTATTTTCTTGGGCTCCAAAATCACTCTGGACAGTGACTGCTGCCATGAAAGTTATGACAAACCTAGTGAAGTGAAGTACCCAAGTCGTGTCCGACTCTTTGCGACCCCATGGACTGTAGCCTACCAGGCTCCGCCATCCATGGGATTTTCCAGGCAAGAATACTGGAGTGGGTTGCCATTTCCTTCTCTAGGAGATCTTCCCAACCCAGGGATTGAACCCTGATCTAGCATCTGCCTGCAATGTGGGAGACCCAGGTTCGATCCCTGAGTCAGGAAAATCCCCTGGAGAAGGAAATGGCAACCCACTCCAGTATTCTCGCCTGGAAAATCCCATGGACGGAGGAGTCTGGTAGGCTACAGTCCACTGGGTCGCAAAGAGTCGGACATGACTGAGCGACAAACCTAGGCAGCATATTAAAAAGCAAAGACATCACTTTGCTGACAAAGCTATTTTTTTTCCAGTAGTCATTTATGGATGTGAGAGTTGGACCATAAAGAAGGCTGAGTGCAGAAGAATTGATGCTTCCAAACTGTGGTGCCGGAGAAGACTCTTGAGAATCCCTTGGACAGCAAGGAAATCAAACCAGTCAATCATAAAGGAAATAAACCCTGAATACTCACTGGAAGGACTGATGCTGAAGTTGAAGCTCCAATACTTTGGCCACCTGATGCAAAGAGCCGACTCAGTGGAAAAGACCCTGATGCTGGGAAAGATTGAGAGCAGGAGAGGAGGGCAACAGAGAATAAGATGGTTGGATGGCATCACCAATTCAATGGACATGAGTTTGAGCAAACTCCAGGAGATGATGAAGGACACGGAAGCCTAGTGTGATGCAGTCCATGGGGTTGCAAAGAGTCGGACATGACTTAGTGACTGAACAACAACAAAATTATCATAACCACCACCCTATGATGTGACCATTTTAAAGATGAAGAAACAGGTGTCCAGAGGAATAGATGCTTCCCCTCAAGGCCATAAGAGAGTGAGTAAGGGAGTTGAAAATGAACCCAGATCTATCAAACCCTGAACAGACCTACACTCCTAACAGGGAGGGAATTCTGGGAGCACAGAGGTGCTCAGAAACTGAGTTGGGAACAATACATATAGAGAAACAGGGACTTTATTTTCTGAAGTCAAACCTGGGCAGGTGGGCTGAAAACCTCAGGGAGTATTTGATTTTGACATTGTCTCAGAGAAAAGAAAAAAGTTGTATGGACATTGGATCTTTACAGTTAGCACCTTATGTGGCTAGAGTTTTGTTTCGTTTCCCTTCTCTGTTATATTACAAGCTCTGAGACCATGAACTCTACCTTTTCCCTCTCTGACACTTCTCTACAAAGCCCTAAATAGTATGTTTTGTTGACCCCTTTTCCCTCTATGATTTATGCTATTTGACCTACTTGCTGGCCCAGAAACTCTTAACTCACTTCCTCATTGGTGAGCTGTGCTTGGTGAACATGACCTTCATGGCCTTACAGCTGTCCCACAAAGCTCACACACTGAGCAAGAATGGACTCTTGGAGCTTTGGTAACTACAGATTAGAATCCTGAATGGACTCCTCTGCAAAAGGCCCTGGTTATTTGCTGTCCCAGAGTGACTGAGAAAAAGGTCTGGAAGAACCCGCCCTCCAACCACTGGTACCACCAGCACAGCAAACAAACATACTCACTTCTTTCTTCTCAAGAGAAAACAAGTCAGGAACCTCACAAGTATCCCTCAGTCCTGCTACTGATCCTGCCTTTGAAAAGTTCCTCTTGGTCATTCTTTGAGCTCCTTTCCATGATTCGTTTCTTTGAATCCTCACAAGGCTACTAGGTAGACGTTATTACCCCATTTTACAGATGAGGAAATTGAAGATCAGGAAAATTAAGTGACCAACCATTAAAGACTGGAGGCAGGCTTCCAACCCAGGTCTGCCTGGCACCACAGCCCTCTCTACTCTGGAAGGCTCTCTGTGCAGGACAAAACCGTGTCAGGCTGAATAGTGGCATTTTGGGGAGAGGAGCTTTTTCTAAGTCACCAGATACTTCTCCTCTCCCCAGCTCCAGCATGCCAGTCATCCAGCAGTGTATTTGATAATTCCAATTTGTTCTGCTCAGACAAAATTTCCATTATTGTTCAATTTCTTTCATCAATTTTTTCTTTCACAAAGTGTGAACAAGGATTACAAATGCATGGCCAAATGGTGAGAATCAAGCTAATTAAAATTCGTTCCTTACAGTAGAGATGGAAAATTGCATTTTGAACAAAGGTCCAGGATTATTGAATTTCCATTTCACCTTTGCTTTTCCTAAGACCAATTAAAAAGTGTATAATGTGCTCTCATTTGTTGATAAAAGACTGGTATAACACCTGGCCTGGCTCTGTGTAATCTGGATTTCTTATTAGCATATTGTATAGAAGGGAAATAGAAGAAAAATAATGAAAAGAGAGAGGAAAGAATACGTTAGGTACCCTTTGATGTCTGCTCTACTCCAGGGTCATTCTGGGTCTACACTAACTTGTATTCACATTTTACACTTTCCAAGTGACCTTTTGGGTCACTTAGCCGAGTGGCTTTCACACTTTAAGCTCTAATTTTTATAATAAAATCTTACATTGGCAACCAAAGTTTAAAAAAAATACACACACTTATATATACATATATATTTATTTTTTGTAAATTTAAATTTATTTTGTATACTCAAATTAACATTTACTCATATAAAATCAATCAATAACTTATACCCAAAAAAGTGAATAACACTTTGTTTACAAAGGTTCATGGTAAAATCACAGTGACTATACACTAAGTTATAAAGAGAACTTCAATAATTTTCAAAACTTATAAACAGTGTAGATAGCTTTATTAAGAATGCAGTACAACTAAAAAGTCATAACAGAACCAGGAAATTCCATCATCTCAAAAGAAAGCCAAAACGAAAATTATAAAGTATCGAAAAAACAATGACCACAAAGAGACTTGCCTATCAGAACCTGGAGAAAATAGCTATAGGAGCTCTCAGAGAAAAATTCATAGCCCTAACTAGTTATTCTAATAAACAGGAAAGCATAACAATAAAAGAGGTTATTAAAAGAATAAAATTAAGGAAAATAAGGAGTTAATAAAGATCAAAGGAAATGTGGAAGGACCAAATAGTAGAACTAGTAAATAATTCCCCCCCCAAAAAAATTTTTTAAGTAGGACTAATCATCAAGAATGACTAGTATCAGTCTGGCAGCCTGCATCTCCCACTCCCATAGCACAGGTGTGACCCTCAGAGAGGAGAAATGAGGTGAACCCTAGGACCACTCAAACTTGTTGCCTGAGGAACTTTGCAAACCATGGGCAAGAAGAGACTCCACGCAGAGCACAGTGGAGGCAGAGGCTGCCTTCCACTTCACCGAGCACACCACTGAAGGGACTGAGGGACATAGAAAGAGTTGCAGACATTGGTGCAGAGGTTCTCTTTAGTCCTTGGCCAGAATACTTGAGTGGACATGTGGAGGTGAAACTCCAGGAACTGGGCAAAGTATGATTACTGAGGGAAGAACAAATGCTGGGGCTGTAAGCCAGATAATTCTTGAGGTCCCAAATTGCTGTGAGATGCTGAAGTTCCAACCAATGAGTGAAGAAACCTCACTTAACCAACCCTGGAGGGGCCTGACCTTAGTAGAATTAAACTAGCCACAGAGCCAAGGATACTCTAGACCTGCCTTAACAAAGATACTGACCTGAGCTATCAAACAGGGTAGCCACTAGTCACCTGTAGCACATGACACTGGAAATATGTCTAATCCAACCTGGGATCTGGGGATGTGTTGTAAGCATAAAATATATACATTTCAAAGACTTTCTATGAAAAAAAAGAATGTAAATGTAATTATTTTTATATATTGACTTCATGTTGAAATGATATAATGGCTATAATGGGTTAAATAAACTATACTGTTAAAACTAATTTCACTAATTCAAAAGGATACATGCATCCCAATGTTCCTGCTGCTGCTGCTAAGTCGCTTCAGTCGTGTCCGACTCTGTGCGACCCCATAGACGGCAGCCCACCAGGCTCCCCCGTCCCTAGGATTCTCCAGGCAAGAACACTGGAGTGGGTTGCCATTTCCTTTTCCAATGCATGAAAGTGAAAAGTGAAAGTGAAGTCGCTCAGTCATGTCTGACTCTCAGCGACCCCATGGACTGCAGCCTACCAGGCTCCTCCGTCCATGGGATTTTCCAGGCAAGAGTACTGCAGTGGGGTGCCATTGCCCAATGTTCATAGCAGCATTATTTACAATTGGCAAGTTATAGAGCAACCTGAGTATCCATCAACAGATGAACAGAGAAGGAAGATGTGAGATACACACACACACACACACACACACACGCACACATACACACAGAGACATGGAATCCTACTCAGCCATTAAAAAGACTAAAATTTTGCCATTTGGAGCAATATGGGTGGACTTGGCATCAGGCTAAGTGAAACAGGTCAGACAGAGAAAGACAAATGCTGCACGATATCACATATATGTGGATTCTACAAACTACAACAAACTATTGATATAACAAAAAGAAACAGACTCACAGATATAGAAAACAAACGAGTGGTTGCCAGTGGGGAGAGGGAAGAGGGGACAGGCAATATAGGGGTAGGAGATTAAAAGGTACAAACTATTAGGTAGAAAACAAGCTACAAGGATATACTATGCTACATGGAGGATATCACTAATATTTTATAATAACTATAAATGGAGTATGATCTTGAAAAATTGTGAAACACTATATTGTACACATGTTTTTTTATATAATACTATACACATCAACAATACTTCCAATTTTAAAAATAATAAAAGTAATTTCATCTTTCTTTTTACTTTTTAATGTGGCTATTAGAATATTTTAAATTTGATGTGGCTTATATTTGTGGTTTACAGGATACCTATGGGTTAGTATGCAAATATGGGCACAATAAAGGGCAGAAATGGTATGGACCTAACTGAAGCAAAAGATATTAAGAAGAGGTGGCAGGAATACACAGAAGAACAGTACAAAAAAGATCTTCATGACCCAGATAACCACGATGGTTTGATCACTCACCTAGAGCCAGATATCCTAGAACGTGAAGTCAAGTGGGCCCTACAAAGCATCACTACGAACAAAGCTAGTGGAGGTAATGGAATTCCAGTTGAGTTATTTCAAACCCTAAAACATGATGCTGTTAAAGTGCTGCACTCAATATGCCAGCAAATTTGGAAAACTCAGCAGTGGCCACAGGACTGGAAAAGGTCAGTTTTCATTCCAATCCCAAAGAAAGTCAAAGCCAAAGAATGTTCAAACTACCACACAATTGTACTCATCTCACACGGCAGCAAAGTAATGCTCAAAATTGTCCAAGCCAGGCTTCAACAGTACATGAACTGTGAAATTCCAGATGTTCAAGCTGGATTAGGAAAGGCAGAGGAACCAGAGATCAAATTGCCAACATCTGCTGGATCATTGAAAAAGCAAGAGAGTTCCAGGAAAACGTCTACTTCTGCTTTATTGACTATGCCAAAGCCTTTGACTGTGTGGATCACAACAAATTGTGGAAAATTCTTCAAGAGATGGGAATACCAGACCACCTGACCTGCCTTCTGAGAAATCTGTATGCAGGTCAAGAAGCAACAGTTAGAACCGGACATGGAACAACAGACTGGTTCCAAATTGGGAAAGGAGTATGTCAAGGCTGTATATATATGTCACCCTGCTTACTTAACTTATATGCAGAGTACATTATATGAAATGCCAGGCTGGATGAAGCACAAACTTGAATCAAGGTTTCCAGGAGAAATATCAATAACCTCAGATACGTAGATGACACCACCTTTATGGCAGAAAGCAAAGAAGAACTAAAGAGCCTCTTGATGAAAGTGAAAGAAGAGAGTGAAAAAGTTGGCTTAAAGCTCAACATTCAGAAAACTAAGATCATGGCATCTGGTCCCATCACTTCATGGCAAATAGATTGGGAAACAATGGAAACAGTGAGAGACTTTATTTTGGGGGGCTCCAAAATCACTGCAGATGGTGACTGCAGCCATGAAATTAAAAGACGCTTGCTCCTTGGAAGAAAAGCAATGGCCGACCTAGACAGCATATTAAAAAGCATAGACATTACTTTGCTGACCAAGGTCCATCTAGTCAAAGCTATGGTTTTTCCAGTAGTCATGTATGAATGTGAGAGTTGGACTATAAAGAAAGCTGAGCACAGAAGAAATGATGCTTTTGAACTGTGGTGTTGGAGAAGACTTGAGAGTCCCTTGGACTGCAAGGAGATCCAACCAGTCCATCCTAAAGAAGATCAGTCCTGGGTGTTCATTGGAAGGACTGATGCTGAAGCTGAAACTCCAATACTCTGGCCACCTGATGTGAAGAACTGACTCATTGGGAAAGACCTGATGCTGTGAAAGATTGAAGGCAGGAGGAGAAGGGGATGACAGAGGTTGAGATGGTTGGATGGCATCACCGACTCGATGGACATGGGTTTGGGTAAATTCTGGGAGTTGGTGATGGACAGGGAGGCCTGTCATAATGCAGTCCATGGAGTCGCAGAGAGTCAGACACGACTGAGCAACTGAACTGAACTGAACTGATGCATTGGGAGACCCCCTGAAGAAGAAAATGGCAACCCACTCCAGTATTCTTGCCTGGGAAATCCCAAGGACAGAGGAGCCTGGCTGGCTACAGTCCATAGGGTCACAAGAGTCAATACAACTTAGTGACTAAACCACCACCACCACAAGAATATTTTAAATTTCATGTGGCTTGCATTTGTGGCTCACATGATACCTATGGAACTGTGATACTATAAACAGAAGCATATAATGAAACAAAAGACAAAATCCAAGAAAAAAATCCAAATACTTATAGAAATTTCATTTATGATAACAGTAACATTTCAAATCAGTAGGGACAGATTGTTCAGGAACTGGTATTGGGACAATAGATTTTTAAAAATAGGATTTTAAAAATCTTTATCATAATATAAGTTTAGGTAATATAAATTCCAGGTAGATCAAAGATTAAAATCTTTGGACTATAATCATTAAGAAAATCATTAAAGGACAGAATAAAACACCAGAGAATTTTAATATTTAAATTTTTTATCTTATGACATAAATGCTAGAAGCTATGAATAAAAAGGTTGATAAACTTTAATAAAAGCAAAGCTCCACAAGGGAAGGAATACTAGCCAATTTAAATGACAAATAACAAACCTACAGAAAATATATGCAATTGATGTTACACATTAATGAGTAATTTCCACAGTGACCCAAAACATACAAAAATATACATGCATGCTGTCTCTCAGTTGCGTCCAACTCTTTGTGACCCTACAGACTGCAGCACGCCAGGCTGCTCAGTCCATGTGACTTTCCAAGCAAGACACTGGAGTGGGTTACCATTTCCTCCTCCAGGGGATCTTCCCAACCCAGGGATCAAAGCTGTGTCTCCTGCACTGCAGGTGGATTCTTTACTACTGAGCCATCAGGGAAGCATAAAAATGTGCATTTTTCCCAAAGTTGATCTACAGAATCAATGTAACCCCCTCAAATTTCAAACAATTTTTTCTTTATAAACTTGGTAAGCTAATTCTAAAATTAAAAAATTTAAGAGACCCAAATCAGCAAGATACTCTGAGATGAGAGGACTTGGCTATACCATATATGAAGAGTTATTATAAAGCCACACTTCATAAAGCAGTATGGCTTTGACACTGCTGCTGCTGCTGCTGCTGCTAAGTCGCTTCAGTCGTGTCCGACTCTGTGCGACCCCATAGACGGCAGCCCACCAGGCTCCCCCATCCCTGGGATTCTCCAGGCAAGAACACTGGAATGGGTTGCCATTTCCTTCTCCAATGCATGAAAGTGAAAAGTGAAAGTGAAGTTGTTCAGTCATGTTCAACTCTTTGCGACCCCATGGACTGTAGCCCACCAGGCTCCTCCATCCATGGGATTTCCCAGGCAAGAACACTGGAGTGGGGTGCCATCACCTTCTCCTGGCTTTGACACTAGGATACATATAAAAATAAAAGAAAGATACAGAAGGGATAGCATGGAAATGAACCCACATTTGTCTGGACAGGGTTTTTGACAGAGGTGGCACTGAGGGTCAGAGTAGAAGAGATGTTCTTTTCCATTGCTGCAGTAGACGACTACCTTGACTTGTAGCACTTGCCAATATCCATGGTATAAAACTCCCATGATGGCTGATTTCAAGCTACACCCACTTAAACAATCTACTCACAGAACTTCTGTGGTTTTAACCACCTACTCTGATGAGTTCCAAGATACCACTCTTCTTAGTAAATGCTATTTGGTACGGTCAAGTATCCATTTGGATAACATCTGGAGAATCCCAGGGACGGGGCAGCCTGGTGAACTGCCGTCTATGGGGTCGCACAGAGTCGGACACGACTGAAGCGACTTAGCAGCAGCAGCAGCATCAAGCAAGAAGATGACCCAATTTAAATATGAACCAAAGAAAAAATCACAAAAGAAAAGTCCAGATGGACAATAAACAATAAACTTCTTTAACAGTTGGGGAAATGCAAACTAAAAACACAAACTAAAAACACAAACACACCTACCAGATTGCCAAACATTTAAAGACAATGGATACCGTCTGTCCCTGAAGCTGTGGAGTAATGGTGACTCTTGTAAACTGCAGATGATAGAGTAAGTTGGTACCACCACTTTGAAAAGAGTTTGGCAGCATCAACTAAAGTTAGATATAACATATCTTGTGAGCCAGCAGTTCCTCTCCTAGGTATATATCTACAGCTCATGTCAACACAATGCATAAATAAGAATGTATATAGCAACATTATCAGTAATTACCCCAACCTAAAAAAAAACAAACAAAAAATATCCATCTATAGGAAGATAAATAACAAAATGTAGCATATTTGTAGAAGGAACTACCATACATCCCTGAAAAGACATATACTGCCTCTACGAAAACAATGTGATTGAATCTTACAACCATAAGGATGGATGAAGGAAGTAAGACTCAAAAGAATAGTGAGTCAATTTATATAACATTTAAATACAGATAAAACAATAATATTGGGGGGATATTTATACATTTATATAGCCTCAGAGATATTACGAGTTTCATTCCAGACCACTGTAATAAAGCAAAAAGCTCAATAAAATGAGTCACAGGAATTTCTTGGTTTCCTGGTACATATGAAAGTTACGTTTACACTATACCATGGTCTATTACATGTGCAGTGGCATTATGTCCAAAAAACAATGTACATACCTTAGTTAAAAAATACTTTATTCCTAAAAAACTGCTAGTCATCTGAGCTTCAGTAAGTCATAATCTTTATGCCACAGTTAACATCAAAGATCAGTGATCACAGATCACCATAACAAATATAATAATGAAAAAGTTTGGAATTTAGTGAGAGTTACCAAAATGTGACACAGAGATACAGTGACCAAATGCTGTTGGGAAAAATGGTGCTGATAGGCTTGCTCAAATGCATGACTGCCACAAACCTTCAGTTTGAAAAAAACAACAACAACAACATCTGTGAAGCACAATTAAGTGAAGTGTAATAAAATGAGATATATGTATAGAAGGCAGCAGAGGATGAGATAAATGGCATCACGGACTCAACTGACATGAATCTGAGCAAACTCTGGAAGATAGTGAAGGACAGGGAAGTCTGGCATGCTGCAGTCCGTGGCATAGCAGACATGACTTAGCGACTGAACAACAATGAAATATGGGGATACATAGGATAAAACTGTTCATTTATTTATAAAGATAAGATGGAAGTCACCTCCTGTGGGTGGATGGAGGGGTGTGACCTGGAGAGGACCCAATGGATGGAGGTGAGTCTTCTGGGTGCTGACAATATTTGATTTATTTACCTGAGTTGTTGTTCAGTCACCCAGTTGTGTCTGACTTTTTGTGACCCCAGGGACTGCAGCACACCAGGCCTCCCTGTCCCTCACCATCTCCCGAAGTTTGCCCAAGTTCATGTCCATTGCATCGGTGATGCTGTCCAGCCATTTCATCCTCTGATGTCCTCTTCTTATGCCCTCAATCTTTCCCAGCATCAGGGTCTTTTCCAATGAGTCAGCTCTTTGCATCAGGTGACCAAAATACTGGAGCTTCAGCTTCAGCATTGGTCCTTCCAACGAGCATTCAGGGTTGATTTTCTTTAGGATTGACTGGTTTGATCACCTTGATGTCCAAGTGACTGTCAGGAGCCTTCTCCAGCAACTCAGTTTGAAGGCACCAATGCTTTGGCACTCTGCCTTCTTTTACGGTCCATCTCTCACAACCGTACATGACCACTGGGAAGACCATAGACTCGACTATATGGACCTTTGTTGACAGAGTAATGTCTCTGCTTTTCAACACACTGTCAAGGTTTGTCATAGCTTTCCTGCTAAAAATCAGTCATTTTCTGATCTGATTTCATGGTTGCAGTCACTATCCACAGAGTAGTTGTTACATGGCAATAATTACCTGATGTTTTGCTTTATAACTTTTAATGTTCAGTTATTTATGTCTTATGGACCTTGTGCATTTATATATCACAATACTGTAAAACAAAACTTTTTAAAGAGAGAAACACCCACATAAGCCACCTGGATTAGCTGAGTCAATCCTGCTGTTCACTCAGTGATATGACGGTACTGCAGCCGGATCACTCTCACCGTGACAACAGTGGTGTGACTTTGTTGCATGTGTGCTCAGTCGTGTCTGACTCTTTGCTACCCCACGGACTAGAGCCCACCAGACTCCTCTATCCATGAGGTTCTTCAGGCAAGAATACTGGAGTGGGATCTTCCTGGCCCAGGGATTAAACCGGTGTCTCCTACATCTCCCGAATCAGCAAGCAGATTTTTTACCACTGCGCCACCTGGGAAGCCCCGACAACAGTGGTAACAGCTCCCATTATTAAATACCTATTGTGCCCAGACACCAGGCTTGTTCAATGTTCAAAACAGCCCTGAAAGTTAAGGGTCATTATTCCTATTTACATATCTATAAATCACACATCAAATGCCTCCTCGCCAGTCTACGCAGGAGCCCGTCCACATTCCTTGCAGTGCTCACTATCTAGATGAGCATAGGATCAATGACAAGTTGGACTCCAAAGAATCATCAGCATGTACCCTGGAGACTTCCTTCCTTTTTCCTTCACCCCTGGAACGCCATCTGGCAAACAGCCTAGGTCCCAAGAACAAGGCTGGGGAGGCCTCATGGAAAATGGCATGCTTCATGAAGACTCGGTGCACGGACCTGATGGAATGCTGTGCCACCTCCATTCTTAGGCCTCGCCAAGAGGCCCCCAGTTTCTAGTAGGAAACAGGTATTAATAATGCGAGTTGTTACCACTGTTGTCGCCATGAGAGTGATCTGGCTGCAGCACAGTCAGCCCACTGGGTGAACAGCAGAACTGACTCAGCTAATCCAACAGGCTGAGTGGGTGTTCTTACTCTTTAAAATGTTTTGTTTTACAGTGTTATGATATACAAATGCATAGAGCCCATAAGATATAAAAAACTGCATATTAATCTGTTGCATTTCTATATACTAAAAATGAACCATTACAAAAATGAATTAAGAAAACAATCACATTAACTATTGAGTCAAGAGGGACAAATATACAGGAATAGAACTAACTAAGGAAGCAAAAGACTTGTACTCAGAAAACTGTAAAAAAGAAAAAAAAAAAATCACAAAGCAAAGCATCATGTAGTTACTGTCATGTAACAACTAGAGAGGAGCCTGGCACGATGCAGTCCATGGGGGTCACAGAGAGTTGGACATGACTTAGGGACTGAACAACTACTACCTAGGTAAAGAAACAGAATATTGTCAGCACCCAGAAGACCCCACCTCCATCCCATGGGTCCTTTCTAGGTCACACACCTCCACCCACCCACAGGAGGTGACCTCCATCCTTTAAGACATTTCTTAGTGTTAGGTTCCCTTTCTTTCCCCATTGAGAAAAAGTGACTAAGAAAAGAAAAAGGTTCTCTTTGGTTTGGGTAAACCACTGAGTTATGGTTTTAGTTTGGCTCTCATCTTTTTTTTCTTCTTTTAACTTGGATATTTTGTGCTCGCTGAAATAATAGACTCCTCATTTGTAGGGGAGTCTCTCTGCTACCGATTAAGCTCTCCATCCAAGAGAGACAGACAGCCCCTGAAAGTAGAGTGGCCTTCAGTCTAGGGCACCCTGAGGGAGACAAGGAAAAAACACTCACCCCAGCATGTCCCCACCCTATGTCTCTGTGAAGTTGCTGCAAGCCAATGGGCAGAAAACACCTACCACCTGGGCTGCTCCCCCACTGCATGGCTTGCACATTGCTTGCTCAGAGCAGAGGAAAATAGCAGTGCCTTGACTTTCTGTGCTTCTACCATATCCAACCTGGGGTGGGAGGTAGGAGGAAGGTTCGAGAGAGAGGGGACATATGTATACTTATGGCTGATTCATGTTGATCTATGGCAGAAACTAATATAATATTGTAAAGCAATTATCCTCCAATTTAAAATAAATAACTTTATTTTTTTTAGAGTACCCCTGAGCCTTGATCTCCTGATCATAAAATTTTCCAAGCAAAGAACAAATTATCTTGTCTTGCCTGGCACTGCTGTCCCAGCCCACTTAGGAAGAAACCGCACACAGCCCCAGCCCCAGTGACTGTTCAAGGATATGGTGTTTTTTTAGGCTTGATGGAAATTTCAGTGACATCTTATAAAGCACTCTATTGTCCACCACCTCTTACTATTATTAGTGAATTTGCATAAAAATTGTCTGGCATATGATCCATACCCATATATGTATTAGCTCTTGGGAAAGAGATGGTATGATTCAGTGGGTCCAAGCACAGACTCTGCAGCCAACCTGCTTGGATTGGAATCTACTGCCCTCCAGTTGTGCAGCCTTTGGCACCATTCTTCTCTCTCTGGGCCCCAGTTCCTCATCTTTCAATTTCAGCTTAAATAACAGTACCCACCTCAAAATGTGGTTTGCAGAACCAAATGGCATAGTACAAGTAAAACACAGAACAATACCAGGCGCAAGGAAAGTGCTAGATCGGGGTTGACTGTCATTAATGCCATGCCCACAGTCCATTAGCTGCTGCTGCTCTTACTGCTGGAACTGTGGCTCTGCAAGGTCCTAAAGCACATTCTAAACACCCCGGGTACCATTATGGTGTGAGCTAGGATTCAGTGCTAAGTACATCTCCCTGAATTCCACTCAAATTAAATCAACAGATAACAGGTTCAGTGTATTCTTTTTGGAAAGCACCATGGGGAATATAAAGCAGTAAGACAGTCACACCTCTGTAGGAAGTCAAGCCAGGGGCACATAAATTGTGAGATATCATAAGACAGTCACTGGCAAGTTAATGGTGGCAGCAGTAAGTGCTACAGATACATTAAAGTGGCATCTGTCTTCACAGGCAAGGCAAGATTCCTAGCCTCTGAAAACTGGGGATGCATATATGAAATGTAGGGAATCTTCATAATAACCAGATATTTCATTCAGCAGAACTCGCTATTTTCAAGCAGACCACACAACACAGAGAACTGACTGAACAACTGAACTCTATACTCTCTAACTTAATTGTCACTAAATATGAGCTTTGAGTGGCTTACAGAGATATGGCAATTAATTGGCAATAGGCCAGCATGGAGACATATTCTGTGGCCTTATGGTGCTTTTTCTAAGGCTCAATGAAATGCCTACTCTCAGAGGGATGGCAAGTGTGACCACAGTTTCATGAACATCCCTCGTGTGCTGGTGGGTTCATCAGCCTATTTGACAGACTTCAGAACAAGTGGCACCCCTGCCCCACTCCCTGTTTAAATGCAGGCTGCCTTGTGAAAAACCCTTTGGTGAATTAATAAACAAGCAACCAAACACACAGAAAACACACCAACTTCCTGAACTAAAATCAGCTGCTCAAAACCACAGTTTCTTATCTTTAAAAATGGAGACAAAAAAAAAAAAGTGCTGATAGACCCTGTCCTACCAATGACTGTACTTAGTCTACTTAGTTCTGACCACCCAGAGGTCACACCCTCATTGCCTTTGTCTTTAGAGCTTACAGTGTGTACGGAATGGGCTGGTTGAGTTCAAAGGTACAGAAACAAAAAAAAGCTGTAGAAGGCAAGGCCAGCTAAAGGTAGCTGCTTTAAGCACTGAAGCTGGACTAACCTGTCAGCTGGGAGATGTTTACCTTTCTCCCTCAGCTCACAGTATGGATGAAATACGCATTTGTGGATCCAGCCAGCATTGTTAGTCTATGAGATAATGTTTGTTCTCGGTTCCGAACTTTTGACCACAACCCATTTTAAGTTGGGAATAAAAAAAGAAAGACTTGCATTGTTAATATCTTTCCCCCATTCTTAATACCATCTTTTCTCCATTGTGGAATGTCTGTAGTTTGACAAATATGAGGAAGAAAAAACTCTCTCTTGAGTCCTTCTGATGACTATGTTCCAACAATAAATATGTTTCCCATTATTCCAAAGAGATAAGTCAAAAAAGAATGGAAAACGGGAGGGATGGCTTTCACCCAAAACTCAAGCAGCAGGTCCTCTGCCTCTCTGCCTCCGAGAGAACAATCAAAGCCAAGCATGTCCTCATCTCTCACCCTTCAAACACGCTGGATGTATACTCTTCAGAGAGACCAAGGATTTGCGTGGAAACAACTAATGGCTTGGTGTCTATGACTATGAAAATTGCACTGGGCCAGAATCCAGGACTCCTCAGCAGATGGAATTGGCATGAAGTGTTGTATTTTCTGCAAGAATCAACACTGTAGGTCTGGCCTCTTCTTTGAGCTGTTGGGCAGTTAGCCCAGACTCCATGGATATACGCTCTGGCAATTCTGATACTCACTGTTGTCACCAGGATGTCCCATATGGGCCCCCTCTTATCACCAGCTCAAGTGTGCTAGAACAAGTGGGTGCATGCCAGTTGAGGGACAGACAAGAAGCATGTCCGGACTGGTCTGATTTGCCATCATTGCTTGCTTGGGCAGGCACTTGGGTTTCATGGACTGAGAAGCCATCAAATGCAAAGCCCTGATAATTTAGAAAAATCTTTTTCAAAGGATACATAAGACACCATGACTGCTGCCTGTCGGTCTCACAGGCTTACTGTGAATGATTAATCTACACATGGAAACTCTGGAGGATTATCAGGGACCAGTATGTGAATGGCACCCTCAGCGGGAAAGGACAAGCTTTCATAATGATATTCAAGACCTGCACTCATCTAACTTTCCAACATTATATTAACCCTGTATAGCAGACAGAGGATGAGGTGGTTGGATGGCAGCACCAACTCAACAAATATGAGTTTGAGCAAACTCCAGGAGCTAGTGAAGAACAGGTAAGACCACATGCTGCAGTCCACAGGGTCACAAAGAGTTGGACATGACTTAGCAGCCGAACTCAGGGCTTCCCTTGTGGCTCAGAGCAGTGGCCACAGGACTGGAAAAGGTCAGTTTTCATTCCAATCCCAAAGAAAGGAAATGCCAAAGAATGCTCAAACTACCACACAATGTTCATCTCACACGCTAGTAAAGTAATGCTCAAAATTCTCCAAGCCAGGCTTCAGCAATACGTGAACTGTGAACTTCCAGATGTTCAAGCTGGTTTTAGAAAAGGTAGAGGAACCAGAGATCAAATTGCCAACATCTGCTGGCTCATCGAAAAAGCAAGAGTTCCAGAAAAACATCTATTTCTGCTTTATTGACTATGCCAAAGCTTTTGACCATGTGGATCACAATAAACTGTGGAAAATTCTGAAGGAGATAGGACTATCAGACCACCTGACCTGCCTCTTGAGGAACCTGTATGCAGGTTAGGAAGCAACAGTTAGAACTGGACATGGAACAACAGACTGGCTCCAAATAGGAAAAGGAATACGCCAAGGCTGTATATTGTCACCCTGCTTGTTTAACTCATATGCAGAGTACATCATGAGAAATGCTGGGCTGGAGGAAGCACAAGCTGGAATCAAGATTGCCAGGAGAAATATCAATAACCTCAGATATGCAGATGACACCACCCTTATGGCAGAAAGTGAAGAGGAACTAAAGAACCTCTGATGAAAGTGAAACAGGAGAGTGAAAAAGGTGTCTTACAGCTCAACATTCAGAAGACGAAGATCATGGCATCTGGTCCCATCACTTCATGGCAAATAGATGGGGAAACAGTGGCTGACTTTATTTTTTGAGGCTCTAAAATCACTGCAGATGGTGATTGCAGCCATGAAATTAAAAGACACTTACTCCTTGGAAGGAAAGTTATGACCAACCTAGACAGCATATTAAAGATCTGAGACATTACTTTGTCCACAAAGGTCCGTCTAGTCAAGGCTATGGTTTTTCCAGTAGTCGTGTATGGATATGAGAGTTGGACTATAAAGAAAGCTGAGCACCAAGGAATTGATGCTTTTGAACTGTGGTGTTGGAGAAGACCCTTGAGGTCCCTTGGACTGCAAGGAGATCCAACCAGTCCCTCTTAAAGCAGATCAGTCCTGGGTGTTCATGGGAAGGACTGATTTTGAAGCTGAAACTCCAATACTTTGGCCACCTGATGGGAAGAGCTGACTCATTTGAAAAGACCCTGATGCTGGGAAAGATTGACGGCAGGAGGAGAAGGGGACAACAGAGGATGAGATGGTTGGATGGCATCACTGACTCAACAGACATGGGTTTGGGTATACTCCGGGAGTTGGTGATGGACAGGAAAGCCCGGCGTGCTGCAGTTCATGGGGTCACAAAGAGTCAGACACGACTGAGCAACTGAACTGAAGTGAACTATGGCTCAGATGGTAAAAACACTGCCTGCAATGCAGGAGTGGAGAAGGCAATGGCACCCCACTGCAGTACTCTTGCCTGGAAAATCCCATGGACAGAGAAGCCTGGTAGGCTGCAGTCCATGGGGTCGCTAAGAGTCAGACATGACTGAGAAACTTCACTTTCACTTTTCACTTTCACGCATTGGAGAAGGAAATGGCAACCCACTCCAGTGTTCTTGCCTGGAGAATCCCAGGGATGGAGGAGCCTGGTGGGCTGCCGTCTATGGGGTCGCACAGAGTAGGACATGACTGAAGTGACTTAGCAGCTTAGCAGCAGCAATGCAGGAGACCCAAGTTTGATCCCTGGGTTGGGCAGATCCCCTGGAGAAGGAAATGGGAACCCACTCCAGTATTTTTGTGTGGAGAATTCCATGGACAAAGGAGCCTGGCCATGGGGTCACAAAGAGTCGAATGTGACTGAGCAACTAGCACTTTCACTTTCACTTTAGTGAGCGACTGAACAACAATAACAAAAGCAGATTTTATGTTTCAAAGGCGGCAGGTAGACAGATAAGACTTTCTAACACACATAGGGCACGGCTGGCAGCAAGTCAACTATCTCTACCATGGACAGCTTACTGGCTTTGGATATTTTTTTCTTTTTCTAAATAAGGATGTTGCAAAACTTTTACAAGACTGTCAAGGTGGCTATTAGACAAGCTGAAGCAACTTGAGGGGCTTCAGCAGTCAGGCACTTGGGAGAAACCCATTTGCTATTTCTTTGCTGTTGGTCACTAAGGTAACGGACAAGAGAATCACCTGTCAACACTTACCTGCTCAATTCTCACACCTGCCAATGGGAAAGAACAGCTTTCCCACTGCACCTTAAACATGGACTTTAGGTTTTATCTTGTAGAAGTTTCATTAAATGGTAAATGATAATTTCCAGTTGTTTCTGAGTGGAATCGTGCCCCCTCCCCAATATGCTGAAGTCCTAATCTCCAGCATCTGTGAATAGGACCTTATCTGGCTACAGTCTTTGCAGGTATAATCAATTTCCATGGAACTGGATACTAATCCAGTGTGACTGGTATCCTTATAAGAGAAGAGACATGGAGGCAAGTGCAGAGGGAAGAGTATGTGAAGATAGATGCACAGAGAGAACCCCTTATAAACTTTGGTTGCAAAGACAGGCAGTGGAGGGACTTCCCTGGAGGTCTGGTTGTTAAGACTTCACCTTCCAAAGCAGGAGGTGTGGGTTTGAACTCTGGTTGGGGAGCTAAGATCCCCACATGCCTCTCGGCCAAAGTAACAAAATATAAAACAGAAGCCATATTGTAGCAAACTCAATAAAGACTTTAAAAATGGTCCAGATTTTTTAAAAAGGACAGCTTGCTAGCTCCTGACCCAAATCCCCCTTAAGTAACAAAGTGCACATTTCCTTAATACATCCCACAATATAGCTCTCAGTTGAGTCCCTTTCCATGAACTGTCCTCAGAAGAAGGGAGCTGCTTCATCCAAGGTCATACTCTCTTCTAGTGGCAGCCTAGACTCAGTGATTGGTACATATGGTGGCACACAAGCCCAACCCCCTTTCCTTCATTGAGGACAACTCTAAAAGACAATCCATACTCTCAGGGAGATCCTCTGAGTCTTTGGTGTGATTGCATCACAGCTCAACTTCTCCTTGCCCAGTTCTGCCTTCTTCATTTCCCACCAGGTAATGACCCCAAAACACTTCCTAAATAAATCTAACGCATGGCTCCCAGTGCCTAGGAGTCTCAGCAGGAGCAAGAAAATAAAAGACAGGAAATATTTGAAAAACTAACAAGAATATCCCAGTATAATAGGTAGGAAATCAATAGAATGACAGACTCAAGTAAATAGCACAAAAGATGAGAGAGAAAATCTTCATTATGTAACACCAACTGAGGGGAAAGCAATTCAGTTCTGGCAAATCTCCTGGAATGAAGTGCAGACCTCACAAAATGAGAGTTCCACAAGATTTTCCTCACTGTGGATACCAGCTTCATGTTCAGGAGGTCCTCAGACAACCCGTATTTCTGACTCAGTTCAGTTCAGTTCAGTCGCTCAGTCGTGTCCGACTCTTTGCGACCCCATGAATCGCAACACGCCAGGCCTCCCTGTCCATCACCAACTCCCAGAGTTCACTCAGACTCACGTCCATCGAGTCAGTGATGCCATCCAGCCATCTCATCCTCTGTCGTCCCCTTCTCCTCCTGCACCCAATCCCTCCCAGCATCAGTCTTTTCCAATGAGTCAACTCTTCGCATGAGGTGGCCAAAGTACTGGAGTTTCAGCTTTAGCATCATTGCTTCCAAAGAAATCCCAGGGCTGATCTCCTTCAGAATGGACTGGTTGGATCTCCTTGCAGTCCAAGGGACTCTCAAGAGTCTTCTCCAACACCACAGTTCAAAAGCATCAATTCTTCGGCACTCAGCTTTCTTCACAGTCCAACTCTCACATCCATACATGACCACAGGAAAAACCATAGCCTTGACTAGATGGACCTTTGTTGGCAAAGCAATGTCTGTGCTTTTCAATATGTTATCTAGGTTGGTCATAACTTTCCTTCCAAGGAGTAAGCGTCTTTTAATTTCATGGCTGCAGTTGCCATCTGCAGTGATTTTGGAGCCCCAAAAAATAAAGTCTGACACTGTTTCCACTGTTTCC
Source organism: Bos mutus (assembly GCF_027580195.1). Lineage (NCBI taxonomy): Eukaryota > Metazoa > Chordata > Mammalia > Artiodactyla > Bovidae > Bos > Bos mutus. The sequence continues at coordinate 70,618,429 of NC_091618.1, read as the reverse complement.
CCATCTATTTCCCACGAAGTGATGGGACCAGATGCCATGATCTTCGTTTTCTGAATGTTGAGCTTTAAGCCAACTTTGTCACTCTCCCCTTTCACTTTCATCAAGAGGCTTTTTAGTTCCTCTTCACTTTCTGCCATAAGGGTGGTGTCATCTGCATATCTGAGGTTATTGATATTTCTTCTGGCAATCTTGATTCCAGCTTGTGCTTCCTCCAGCCCAGCGTTTCTCATGATGTACTCTACATATAAGTTAAATAAGCAGGGTAACAATATACAACCTTGACGTACTCCTTTTCGTATTTGGAACCAGTCTGTTGTTCCATGTCCGGTTCTAACTGTTGCTTCCTGACCTGCATATAGGTTTCTCAAGAGGCAGGTCAGGTGGTCTGGTATTCCCATCTCTTTCAGAATTTTCCACGGTTTATTGTGATCCACACGGTCAAAGGCTTTGGCATAGTCAATAAAGCAGAAATAGATGTTTTTCTGGAACTCTCTTGCTTTTTCCATGATCCAGAGGATGTTGGTAATTGATCTCCGGTTCCTCTGCCCTTTCTAAAACCAGCCTGAACATCTGGTCTCTCTGAGTGACATACTACAAATGTCAGGATTCCACAACATCAGGTTCAATCATTTGCTGAAGTGATTCACAGGATTCAAGGAAGCGCTATTCTTACAATTATAGTTTTATGATAAAGGATATGAGTCAGGAAGAGCCAAATAAAGAGACACAGAGGATGAGTTCTGGGAGGGTCCTAAACACAGAGCTTCTGTGCCCTCTCCCTACAGAATCAGGACGCATCACACCTACTGGTACATCGATTCATCCACTGACAAGGAGGTTCCACTGTGCCCAGAGTCCAGAGTTTTTATTGGGGTTTCATTACTTAGGGCCTGATTGATTAAATCTTTAACCACAGGGTTGAACTCAATCTCCAGCTACTCATCCCCTCTCTGGAGGTCAGGCTGGGTCTATAATCCAAATGTTCTAAAATCATGGTTGGTATTTCTGGTGACCAGCTCCCATTCTGACCCCTATATAGCAGTCCACTATTTCCTACCACTCAAGAAATTTCAAGGATTTAAGAAGTTCATGCCAGGAAACTAAGAAAAGACAAAATAAATTATTCAACACCTAAATGAGAGATAAATTCCTGATTTAAAAAAGAGCTGATTACCTACAAAAATCACTTGAAATCACATTTCTCATCAATACCACTGGAGAAAAGCAGTCTTCTGAGTATTTTCAAAATGTCGAAAGAAAGTAACTTAGTCCTTTGAAATGTGTGTATGTTCAAATAACAGATCATTTTAAAAAATAGTTCTGTGCCACTTTCAGTTCAGTTCAATCACTCAGTCATGTCCGACTCTTTGCGACCCCATGAATCACAGCACGCCAGGCCTCCCTGTCCATCACCAACTCCCGGAGTTCACTCAAACACATGTTCATCAAGTTGGTGATGCCATCCAGCCATCTCATCCTCTGTCGTCCCCTTCTCCTCCTGCCCCCAATCCCTCCCAGCATCAGGGTCTTTTCCAATGAGTCAACTCTTCGCATGAGGTGGCCAAAGTACTGGAGTTTCAGCTTCAGCATCTGTCCTTCCAGAGAACACCCAGGACTGGTCTCCACTTTATCACATGCAAATTCATGGAACACCACTGCTATCTTTATTTTTTTAATTGAAGTATAGTTGATTTACAGTATTGTGTTATTGTCAGTTGTACCGTGCAGTGATTCAGTTTTTATATATATATATATATATATATATATATATCCATGTTTAGTTGCTCAGTTGTGTCTGACTCTTTGCAACCCCACAAACTGTAGTCCCCTGGCTCTTCTATCCATGGGATTTCCTAGACAAGAATACTGGAGTGGGTTGTCATTTCCTTCTCCAATGGATCTTCCTGACCCAGGGATCAAACCCATGTCTCCTGTGTCTCCTGCATTTCAGGCAAATTCTTTATCCACTGAGCCATCAGGTAAGCCCCCATACATATATTTTTTTCCAGATTGCTTTCCATTATAGATTACAAGATACTGAATGTAGTTTCCTATTGCACACAATAAATGCTTGTTATCTATTTGATATATAGTAGTAGTGTGTATCTGTTAATCCCATACTCTTAATTTATCCTTTCTTCCTCAACTTTTCCCTGTGGTAACTATAAGTTTGTTTTCTATGTCTGTGAGGTCTGTTTCTATTGTGTAAATAAGCTCATTTGTATTACTTTTATATTTCACATATGCTGCTGCTAAGTCGCTTCAGTCGTGTCCAACTCTGTGCAACTCCATAGACAGCAGCCCACCAGGCCACGCCGTCCCTGGGATTCTCTAGGCAAGAACACTGGAGTGGGTTGCCATTTCCTCCTCCAATACATCAAAGTGAAAAGTGAAAGTGAAGTCGCTGAGTGGTGTCCGACTCTTAGCGACCCCATGGACTGCAGCCTACCAGGCTCCTCTGTCCATGGGATTTTCCAGGCAAGAGTACTGGAGTGGGGTGCCATTGCCTTCTCCCATATTTCACATATAAGTGATATCATATAGCATTTGCCATTCTCCATCTGACATGCTTCATTTAGTATGATAACCTCTAGGTCCATCCATGTTTCTGCAAATGGCATAATTTCATTCTTTTTATGGATGAGCAACATTCCGTTGTAGTAATATATTAATTAATATATTATATGAATATATTAATACACTCATTAATGTAGTCTTCTTTATCCACTCATCTGTCGAGGACACAGGTTGTTTCCATGTTTTGGCTACCGTAAATAGTGCTGCCATGAACACTGGGGTACGTGTATCTTTTCAAATTTGTATTTTCATTTTTTTCAGATGTGTACCCAGGAGTGGAATTGCTGCGTCGTATGGTAGCTCTATTTTCAGTCTTATGAGAAACCTCTTTACTATTTTTCACAGTGGCTGTACCAATTTACATTCCCATCAACAGTAGGTGGATTCCTTTTCTCCACACCCTCTCAAGCATTTAATATTTGTAGATGTTTTGATGATGGCCATGCTGACCCTTTGCGAATATTGCTGTTTTCTTGATGCAGAACTATTTTATAACCATAAAGATCTTTCTCATGCTACCCCTTTATGTTCATACCCACCCTCTTACCCTTCACCATTCCAAATACCTGGCAGCATGAATCTTTTCTTCATCTCTGTAATTTTGATACTTTGAGAATGTTATACACACGGAACATGTGATCTTTAGCACATTGTTTTTTTTCGTGCAGTATAATGCCCCTGAGATCCACCTCAGTTGTTGAGTGTATCAATAGTTTGTCCCTTTCAATTGCTGAGTAGTCGTCCATGGTGTGGATGTAAGATGGTTTGGTTAATCATTCACATTTCATTTGGCCCCAGTTTTTTTCTATTACAAATAAAGTTGCTAAGAACATTCACATACAAGTTTTTATGTAGACATACATTTATCTGAAAGATCGAGTTTCTTTGTATCCTCACTAACATTTGGTATTACCCTCATGTTTTATTTCAGCTACTCTAACAGGTGTGCAGTGATATCTTATTATGGCATTAGTGGTGAAGAGCCCACATGCCAATACAGCAGACATAAGAGACACAAGTTCGATTCCTGGGTTGGGAAGATCCCCTGGAGGGCGTGGCAACCCACTCCAGTATTCTTGCCTGGAGAATCCCAGGGACAGAAGAGCCTGGAGAGCTGCAGTCCACAGGGCTGCAAAGAGTCAGACATGACTGAAGTGACTTAGCGCACACTCTAATAGTTGTGTAGTGATATCTTATTATGATCTTAATTTACATGTCTTTAATGGTTTGGTGTCGAACATCTTTTCATGTGCTTATTTGCCATCCACATATAATCTTTGGTGTAATGTCTCATCATGTCTTTTGACTGTTTTCTAATTGGATCTAACATTTTATGTCTATTAATAGTTAAAACATCATGTATATTAAAGACACAGTAAAGATATTTTTAGACATTTTCAGCCTCAATATATTTACATAAAACTATACTCTTTAAAAAGATTCTTAGAGAGGACTTCCATGGTGGTCTATGGTTAAGACTCCACCCTTCCAATGCAGGGGGTGCAGGGTTGATCCCTGGTCAGGGAACTAGGATCCCACATGCTGCATGGCCAAAAATAATAATAATAATAATAATTAGAGAAAGTTTTCCAGTAAAACTTAAAATAAATTCAAGAATATGCTACAAGATAAATGAGAATAGAGGAGTAATATAATTTAATAAATTTCACTATTGAATAAAATAGTAAAGAGCAAAAGAAAAATATTTCCTTAGCAATGTGGAACTCTATAGCAATGTGAAATTCTAGAGATGGGGTAGGGGAGCTTAAAGTTAGGGAAAATGCAATAGAAGGATTGGAACTTGAATGAAGAAGCCCCAAGGATGAGGGTTCAGATACTACATTCCCCAACTGACTGGCTGTACCTTGTTTTATATTCTTAAAAGTGCCTGAAACTGCTCAGACCAAGGAAAAGCACATAGTCTCAGCACTGGGGATGTTAGAATAACAAAGTAGGGTTTCAACATATGTATGATGGCAAGACATCTGTCTTTATTTAAATTTTTTCTTTCAGCCCATTCTTTTCCTGTTAGATCTTCACATAAGGCACTGTGTTTGTAAAAGATGGAGATGTGGAAGAAAAGAAGAATCATCTATTTCAGGCTTGTTTAATCAGAGAAGATTTCCTGGAGACACTACAAATTATGATGGGCATTGAAGGCTGAAGAAGAGCTGGAAAGGAACCAACATTACAGGACATGCTAAGTGCAAGCACATATTCCCAGTTGCCTTTCCAACAACCTTCTAGGTTCTACAATATTATCCCCCTCCAGAGCCCATGGATGGATGAAGAAGAGCTCAGTGCTAATTAACTGCATTTTCCTGGCAGGTCTAATTTTCCTTTCTGTGAAGCCATTATAGCAAAGTGCTTAAATTTCTGCCTTTAAAAGGATTACTTCTTATCTTACAGATGCTGGGATGTTTTGTTTGGAGGCTCCCAATAGCTATAATTGGCTGTGAAATGGTTTTGGACAAACAAGGCAAGGAATTCATGGGGAGTGCCCACCTTGGGCTGCATAATGTTAGTTTTTCCTCATTACTCAGGAGGGAAACCCCACTGCTTGATGATGAAGCTATTTTCTGGCCATCTCAAAGGCTGGCTGGAGAACAAGCCTGCTTTTCTACAGCAGCCTGTGCTCAGCATATGACGCCTCTGTATCCAGTTCTTTATCTTGTCCCACCTAACATACTCTACTTTTGAACTACTCCCTACTAGCTGCTGTTGCTGCTGCCAAGTCGCTTCAGTCGTTTCCCACTCTGTGACCCTATAGACGGCAGCCCAGCAGGCTCCCCCATCCCTGGGGTTCTCCAGGCAAGAACACTGGAGTGGGTTGCCATTTCCTTCTCCAATGCATGAAAGTGAAAGTGAAGTCGCTTAGTTGCATCCAAATCTTTGCGACCCCATGGACTGCAGCCCACCGGGCTCCTCCGTCCATGGGATTTTCCAAGCAAGAGTACTGGAATGGGTTGCCATTGCCGTCTCCGCTCCCTACTAGAAAAGCCCCTAATTGGAAGCTTTCTTCAAAGAGCCATTGATAAGTAGAATAGGAATGTTTTGGCCTTATCATGAATGTGGAGGTATCCTGGGGTAGGGAAAAAAACAGATTTGGAGCAAGACTATTCTGCATGTGAAATAAGCTCTACCATCTTATCTTGGATTTATAACCACTGTGATCCGAAATTTCATCAGATATAAAATAGGAATAATACCTAACTCAGAAATGATATAAGGATTCAATGAGATAAGGCATATAATACATAATAGGAGGCACAAAAGTATAGCACATACTAACTCATAGTTCCTTCTTTTCCTGAAAAGTGATAATGACTTCTTAAGAACTGGGAGGGGAGTCTCTCTTAGAGGACCCTAAAATATGGTGGACAGGGGGACTATCATCCTCAATGTCTCATAACTGAGGTGTTCAGGAAAGCAGGTCTAGGTTATTGTTTGAGCCTGGTGGGGCATGGGGCATGGTCATTGAATAAACTGTGTGGGTACCAAATCCATCCCTTAGTCTGGCTGAAGATCCATGAGGGTCTCTGCCTAGTAGAGGAATAATAATAAGCCAATCAATGAGATCAGTTCCTTCAGAATTTGAACTAGATCTCTGGAGCAAGAAATGAGCCATCCAGAGAAAAGTAGGAATGACAAATAACAGTGACCAAGTGAGCCCTCAGGGAAAGATGAATCTACTCTAGAAGACAGATGCCATTGGAGCACCCCCTACACATACATACATACACACACACACACACACACGCTTTTGCCTAATTTCTCAGATCCAGGAGCAGCCCAAGTGTTTCCTACCCATAAGCTCTTTCCCTCATTTGGGTTGAATGAAACTATTCCTTGGAATCAAGGAATTTTTTACATTTGTTCAGTAATAGACCTGATTGTCAGGAAATGGAGTTTGCTCTTCTCCTTGAGAGAAATAGGTGCACATTTCAGACTGAGCAGTCACTAAGTATGTGCAGAGATGAATGAGTGAAAAGACCTGGAACCTCTTAGAACATCACTTATAGAAAACATCAATAGAGCAAGGACAGGATTCACTTGGTACAGAGGCATTGGGCAGTAGATGTTTATCAGGTTTATTCTGACTCAACATGTGAGCCTCCTTCATAGGTCTTGGACACCCGGCCACATATTGTGAATCAACTTTCTCCCTACTCCCTGGCATTGAAGGTGTGGGCACATGGCCTCTGCTCAGACAACTGGGAGCTCCCAGTTTTCTGAAGCTCAAGTGACAGATACATTAAAGATACCACTGCATTAGATGTGCAGTGGGCACCATATGCAACATGAGCATTAAATAAACTGAGTGCCACAGGGGAGGTTACAGAGGGAGCTGTGTTCAGGAGCAGCAGGTGTATGGTGGGTGGTGGAAGATCACTAACGTGTACAACTGCACAGTTTCCCATGAGGACTGTTTCTGCTGCTACCTTCTTCCCTTGGCTTTCTCCTAACTTTCTGTTGATTCTATGAACTACCAGCCTTCCTTTCCATAAATTCTTCCTGCTGCTGCTGCTGCTAAGTCGCTTCAGTCGTGTCCAACTCTGTGTGACCCCATAGATGGCAGCCTACCAGGCTCCCCCGTCCCTGGGATTCTCCAGGCAAGAACACTGGAGTGGGTTGCCATTTCCTTCTCCAATGCATGAAAGTGAAAAGTGAAAGTGAAGTTGCTCAGTCATGTCCAACTCTTTTCAACCCCATGGATTGTAGCCTACCAGGCTCCTCCATCCATGTGATTTTCCAGGCAAGAGTACTACAGTGGGTTGCCATTGCCTTCTCCATAAATTCTTCCTATTATGCCTAAATTATTCATAGTTGGTTTCTGTTGCTTGCAACAAAGATCTTTGATATTTGTTGCAAGGAAAACAAGCATTCTGGCTGGATTATTACAGAGGATATTAAAGACAGATAGGATTTTAGCTGGGTTTCCTGCTTTTAAATTTTAAGTCTACTAAATGAAGATGATGGTCTAGCTGATTAGTGATGCTTAGTCTGAGAAACAGAAAAGATCAAGCAAAGAAATATTATTCTGGGAAACTTTACCCCAATCCTACTGTAGGGGATGCTGTGATATACTACCAAGATCCCCCTCAGAAACAAAGCATTCATTTCCTCAGCTACCAAGAATGTTGACTGCTGAAGGACTGACAACAGATGCCTCCTCTCTGGGATTCACCTCAGTCAAAGGGAGCTTCCACACCTATGGTAAGGCCTCCTCCCCAGGGACAGGTCCCATCCAATGATTGCTCCTTGTCTTATTTGGGAACACCTCTAAAGGACTCTTCCAGCTGCAGAGCTCTGTATGGGACCAGATGAGGCCTCTGATGTCACTGCATCACAGTTCAGCTGCTCCCCTGCACAATTTGGCTTCCTTCTTTCCACATAAGTCTTGTTCCTCACACAGATCTTCATTGCAGTGAGTTTTCTAGGAACCCAAAATAAAACGCCCCCCTATCCTGTTGCAGAAAACAACCATTGTCTTCTTAGAGGAGCAGAGCCATGACTCCTGTCCAGCCTTAAGACACCAGTGACATAATAACATTATGACACCCAGCTTCTCTTTCAGGCATGTGCTCTGGCTGGCTCACTCACCATACCTTGAGCCTAAATCTAACACCATAGCTTTTCAGTGTTTGTCCACAGTCAAAAGTAGAATGTTCTGGATAACAAAAGTCTAACCCATTGAAGAACTGAACTAATTTTGTTCCAGACTTTGGAAAGCAGTCCCAACACCCATCCCATACTGGTCTGTGCCAGGAAATTACATGTGTTTATATTGTAACCTTTTTTTGTCAGTATGTAACCTTTTTTGTTGTTACCAGTGGTATGCTGGTAAATAAACTCTCAAAAATAAAAAAGCCCTCATTCATATCATTTGCCAATTTCTATGGTGTAAATATCCCCAGCATGATTTGTTTCAAATCACAACATGAGGTTACAGAAACTACCACTATGATGTCATGGAACACAGAATTAGGAAGAGATACTAACAGTGGGCTGGTATAAGCTGGCTCCAACACGCCATTATTTATTTTCCTTGAGCAGATGGTGTGTCAGAGATTCAGAGACTCTCCATGGAATGCCTTCATTGTTAGAACAATTGCTTTGTTTTAAAAATGAGGGGAAAAACTCACATAAAAATAAATCTAGAGGGATCTCACTTCTAAGGCTAATTAATATCTCTCCTTGCATTCATCTTTGGAACCTGGACTTTTTCATCTTTCTATGTTGCTATCTGTGAGTGCCGACTTTGCCTCCCTAATGATCATACCTGGCTGTCTCTGTTCCAGTTACCTGAAACGGATATGACAGTATCCAGCAAGCAGAAGAAAAGGCGCAGTTTCCTCTCATGTATTCTTTTTATAAAAAGGGAATTATGCCAGTGGTGATCATTTTGGAATGTGTAGAAATATGAAATCTCTATGTTGAGCACCAGGCACTAACATAGTGTAGTAGGTCAATTATACTTCAAAAAGAAAAAGCCCAAACAGATAAACAGATTCACAGAAAAAAAGATCAGATTTGTGGCTACCACAGAGAGGGGTGGGGGAAGGATAATTGGATGAAGGTGATCAAAAGGTACAAATTCCAGTTATAAGACAAATAATACAAAGGATGTAATGTACACCATGATAAATAAAATTAAAACTGGGGTGTGTTAAATATGAAAGTGGTTAAGAGAGTAAATCCTAAGAATTCTCATCAAAAGGAAAAAATACTTTTTTCTTTTCTTTTGTATCTATATGAGATAATGGCTGTTGCTCATGACATTCACAAGTCAAACCATTATGCAGCACACCTTAAAAATATATAGTGTTGTTTGTCAATTAAATCTCAATAAAAGTCAAAGGGGTTTCCCCTTTGTTTTCCCCTTTCTTTTTTCTCAAAGAAAATGAGTCCAGATTTTAGTAAAGGTTCTAATACCTCTGCATATTTCACTCTGCTCAGAGAAACAGAGTGGCTCACATACAGAGAAGATGGAATTTTCTTTCCTTACACAAGAAAGAGAATGTTTTTCTCTTGTGTGGTTATCTTCACCAATGTCCCCTGACCTTTTGGCACTACCTAAATGTCCCTGGATCTCAGCCTAGGAGTCTGGTGGGAGGGCAGTGAGATCTGGTACTTGTTTTTATCACAAACTAGCTGTGGGACATTACTCTCATTTATAAAATGAAAAGATTAGATCAGCTGAGGTACAGAATTTTATGACTTGATATTTCTATGATCAAGCCCATTCTAGGATCTTATCAAGGCAAACCCAGACAGTGGAACACGAATTAATGAATGCATTGCACCAAGCCCAGTGTCAGAAGTATACCAAATCTTACTTTTCTTTCTCTTCCTTCCTCACACTAACATTCTCCCAGTTTGGGGAAGTTTCTAGGAAAATAAAAAGTATAAGACTACATCAAAGCATAAAATAAAACTTTCCCAAAAGTGTTTGTCAGCTATAATTAAGAGAAAAACTGTGCTTTGGGAAGCAATGTAAAAGCGGGCAGAGGAAGCCCTGGGTCACCATTGACACTCTCCGCTCCTCTGCCTTTGTTTATCTGCTGGTCATAATCGTTAATAAGGAAGCTTCAGAGCATTCATTTGCTTACTCTACTGCTAATGATAGAAATAAATGGCTCCAATTTGATGTGGCAGGATTGCAGAATGCTGCCGGGCAAGTTTGCCATTCTTGGTACTTCCAGACTCCCACAAAGCTCTGCTATAATCTGTCTCGTCAGCAGATCCTACCTTGTACCATTACTCAGGGTGGGCTGCCTGCTCATCCATCCCCAAGGCCTGTGTGGGCCTCTCCCAGCTGACAACTCCATGTAAGAAGTCACTTTTGAAAACAAGGGATTGAGGTAGTGTGACAGCATGGGGAGAACTAGGCATTGACACCCAACGGTCCTGGGCTTAGGACAACGCTGCCAAACACTTGTGCGAATTTTCTCCAATACTCTCGATGGCCCTAAGAAGTTACCCCGTACCCATTTTATGGGTGTGGCAGATCCGTGATGCTCAATGTTTGTCCAAGGTCACCCTACTGACCCAGGATTTGATTCAGAGCTGCCTCCCAGCAAAATCTCTATTTAATGCTAGAATGGGACCTTAGAGAAGGGAGGCTGCAGAGGGATTTGAGACTCATCAGATAAGAATCAAGTGGTACAGGGAACTATATTCAGTAATTACCTATAATAGAAAATAATTTGGAAAAAAATATATATATACCTTGAAACCTTGTGTCCTGAGTCCTGCCTTGTACCCTTCCCATATATGTATGTATGTGTATATACATACTGTTGTTCAGTCACAAAGTCATGTCAACTCCTTGTGACCCCGTGGACTGCAGCACGCCAGGCTTCCCTGTCCCTCACCATCTCCTGGAGTTTACGCAAGTTCATGTAATACAACCTTGTAAATCCACTAGACTTCAATTCTTTAAAAAAAAAAAAAAAATCAAGCTTTTGATGGACCACAGGAGCACATGGGCTAGCTCAAAGAGAGGACCCAAAGAAAAGAGCAGGGGTTCAATGTGTAAAGGTGGGGATTCATCAGTCACAGGAAGAAGTATCCAGAAAACACAGAAGCAATACAAGAGAGTTGAAAAGGGCAGGGTAGAGAAGAGTTATGGTCACCCTTGTTTAGATTTTTCAAATGGGATTTTTTTTTAATGATCTACTGATTTTTCTACCATCCATCAAGCAGTTCAGCTCAATGCCTATTTCATCAACTCACAAGCTGAGATGCCTCCAGGACCCAGGCAGGTGGACAGAACCAAATGATGAGGCTGGCAAGAGGCACTAGAGAGAGGTGGAGGCTGTAAAAACTTGCATCGGTCAAAAAGGGGCAGCTGGCACTCAGGGCCAGCTGACAGTGACCAATATTTTTTTCAGAAAGAGTTAGAATTCTTAGTTTTTCATGCTCTGCCAACATGATAGTTCTGCAGCTTGGGAACAGTCTATAGTATCTTTGCCAACTCAACTCTAATGAGTGAGAGCCTTTACCTTCAAGAAATAGGAGCACCAGCCCCAAGATTTCCCAGGTTCTAAGGAGTCTCAACATTAATAAAACTAAGATTATGGCATCTGGTCCCATCAATTCATGGCAAATAGATGTGGAAACAGTGGAAACAGTGTCAGACTTTATTTTTTGGGGCTCCAAAATCACTGCAGATGGTGATTGCAGCCATGAAATTAAAAGACACTTACTCCTTGGAAGGAAAGTTATGACCAACCTAGATAGCATATTGAAAAGCAGAGATATTACTTTGCCAACAGAGGTCCATCTAGTCAAGGCTATTTTCCAGTGGTCATGTATGGATGTGAGAGTTGGACTGTGAAGAAAGCTGAGCGCCAAAAAATTGATGCTTTTGAACTGTGATGTTGGAGAAGACTCTTGAGAGTCCCTTGGACTGCAAGGAGAGTCAGTTAGTCTATCCTAAAGGAGACTACTCCTGGATGTTCATTGGAAGGACTGATGCTGAAACTGAAACTCCAGTACTTTGGCCACCTCATGCAAAGAGTTAACTCATTGGAAAAGACTCTAATGCTGGGAGGGATTGGGGGCAGGAGGAGAAGGGAACGACAGAGGATGAGATGGCTGGATGGCATCACCGACTCGATGGATGAGTTTGAGTGAATTCTGGGAGCTGGTAATGGACAGGGAGGCCTGGCGTGCTGTGATTCATGGGGTTGCAAAGAGTCGGACAAGACTGAGTGACTGAACTGAACTGAAGGAGTCTTATAAGTGAAAGTGAAAGTGAAGTCACTCAGTTGTGTCGACTTTTTGCGACCCCATGGACTGTATGTAGCCTATCAGTCCCCTCCATCCATGAGATTTCCCAGGCAAGCGTACTGGAGTGGATTGCCATTTCCTTCTCCAGAGGATCTTCCCAACCCAAGGACTGAACCTGGGTCTCCCACATTGTAGGCAGATGCTTTACCATCTGAGCCACCAGGGAAGTCCTCAACCCAGAGCTAAATGCTTGTTTTTCATGGATGGTTTTTAAATTAGGAGGGAAAATGCACATGTCATTTCTGTGACATGATCTGATTAGGCAAAGCAGAACTTTGTGGTGGAAGTAATTAGTGTTAAGTCATGACTATACCAGAGGAAAATGGCACTAACGAGGAGTACGTGTTAGGATCAAGGTCAAAGGTAACATTCCAACTGCAGGGTGATGCCAAAGGCAGGAAATAAGGCATCCAATGACTTTGTGAACAAGATCTTTGATTTAAAAAAAAAAAGGGATAAAACATGGGTAAACATCCATGAGGGGACTTCCCAGGTGGTGCTATTGGTAAAGAACCCCCCTGCCAATGCAGGAGACATAAGAGATGCAGGTTTGACCCCTGGGTTGGGAAGATTCCTTGCTGAAAGGCATGGCAACCCACTCCAGTATTCTTGCCTGGAGAATCCCATGGACAGAAGAGCCTGGCAGACTACGGTCCATAGGGTCACAGAGAGTCAGACACGACTGAAGTGATTTAGCCCAGCACAGCAAAACTGTCATTGAGAAGGACAGTCCAGGCTGCAAGAGCCTTTCATTTGCCTCTTAAACTTTCTCCCTTCGTGGGTACATGTTGGGGTTGACTGACAACCTACCGCCTTTTGAACTTTCCAAAACATTTTTTAAAAGAAGAAGAGAAAAAAACAACTCATTTCATGACAATCACCACTTAATAAACCCTGGGAGAAATGGCCATCTTGAGGACTATCTGAGGGAACCTACATTTGGTATCTGGTATCAGTCAGTGGGCTTCCACAGCGGCTAAGAGAGTAAAGTGTCCGCCTGCAGTGTGGGAGACCCAGGTTTGATCCCTGGGTCAGGAAGATCCCCTGGAGAAGGAAATGGCAACCCAGTCCAGTATTCTTGCCTGGAGAATCCAATGGACAGAGGAGCCCAGTAGGCTACAGTCCACGGGGTTGCAAAGAGTCGGACACGACTGAGCGACTTCACTCACTTTCACTATTGGTCAGTGGGCACAAAGGAAACAAACTTCATTTGAATCTTCTGGATTCTTCTCTCTGTGTGTGCACGTGTCCCTGTATGCTTACAGCACGTTTCTCAAAGCCACACTTACAATATTCCTTTGAGGGAGAGAGATCCACTGCGTTGCATTAGCTACATCATTGTTTTGCACAGACTAATAACTCCATTTCCTATGGATAATCTATGCCAGGTTCTTCCTGGTTCACTGTTTCTATCTATCTGCCGCCATAATTAGGATCCCTGGGCCACTGGAGCCCCACCTGTAGTCTGTCTCAGTTTTATAATTCCATACTCCAGTGTTTGACATCAAGTCACCCTTGTTGTCAATCTAATTCTCAACCCTTATCTTTGCCTTGAAACCTTGAACCCCACTTTGCACCCTTTCCAGCACTTTGTCTGTTCTGGAATCCTGTCTTACTTTTGGAAGCATCCCCCTCACCCTACCCACCAATTTGCAAACTGGAATCCATTCCATTAACAAGGCTGATGATAGATTTCCCTGATATTTAACATCTGTGTGGACTTTCCAGTATGGCCTCCCTTGGCATCCTGAAGTGGTCACCTGCTGCCTTGTGGGATGCCTACCTGCCTCATGGCACAGCTTCTGTGCAGCTCCAAGTTCTTTCTGCATGGGCTGTATCAGTCATTGCCTGTAACTGTCTGTCTACAGGACTGTTGTACATCCCAGCCTTATGCTGGACCTTGTAGCTTAGCCTATCTCCCTAGCTTGCACCAACTCTAATGATTAGTTCAAGTTCCCTGTCCACCCTTTCCTAGCTGTTATGGCCCAATGCCATTAACCAGATTAACTAGTTCTGATTCAAAATAGTACCATGGGGAACTGAAACCAAGAAGAACATTGTATAAGCTGAGTCACATCTGTTTGCCTCCTATTTATCAGTTGCATGTTCAACATTGGAATGTTTGATATAGAATTTAAAATTTGCTGTTAAAGAAAATAATAATTATTAAAATGATACTATAGAGCAGATTATATTGATTTTTGACCAATGAATTTTCCAAGACTTTTAAAGGAAGAAAACAGGTACAACAGACAATGATAACAATAATATCTTTTATTTTTTCAAAACCATTTGCATTTAATTCATTCAACAAATTACCAAATATCTGGTAAAACCCAGACACTCTATCAGACACCAGACTAGGCATGGAGAAAACAAAGAACCATAGGATATTAAGACAAAGTCTTTCTTATCAAGGAGTTTATAGTCAGCCAGCATTTATTCTGATGATTTTTGAACTTTTCAGCAACAAAATAAAATATTTTCAAATAATAATCTTACTTGACATCTGGATCAGTCAGGATAGTCCGTGGTTATGCTGCAATAACATATGAACCCAGCATTCCAGTGCCTTACAACAACAAAGGTTTATTCTCATTCATGCTCCATGCCCATTATGGATCTGCTTCATAACCTCTTTATTTCAGAACAAAAGCTGACATATCTACCTCTATCTGGAACACGCTTGTCTCACTATGGAGTAAAAAGAGACTATAGATGAGAATATAAAAGCCCATACCCTGGCTCTTAAAGCTCCCAGAAACAATGCACATCCTTCCTATTCTCATTTCATTGGCCAAAAGTAATCTAATGACCAAACCTGGCATATCCATGGCAGGGAAATAGAATCTTCTCTAGGAAAGGGTAGCAACTATTTTTGAGAAATAATTCACACAACATCTCAATATGGAAAATAAATAAACACATGGAAATATATCCCTCTTTCTGAGCAATCTCTATAGAATCTTAAGTCTCTATGAAATTCAGGTGAGAAACTATCTAACCATTATCTAATCTAAAATACATAAAAGCCTAAGAAGGAAGTAAGGAAACTGTAATTATCTGACCTGAAAAGTTAAGGAAATCCTCTGAGGCCCACGAACTTTATATAACCTCCCAGAAGACAGACCAGGATGGAAGGCTGGTGCTTCCTGCTTTACTAACCTTTCTGTGAGACCTTGCTGGAGCCCCAGGCCTTGTATGAATGAAGTCCTTTGTCATAATATCCATGGAATTCCTAAAAGCCAAGAAAGCTGTCCCTTTCTTATCCACTCAGTTTGGGCTCAACTGCAATTTGTCCCAGATGGCTACCTGCAAACAAGCCACACCATGCAAAATCACCACAGAAATCTTGGCTTGACCCTTGGAGTGTGCTTAGAACACATTCTGAAAAGCAGCAGACAGAATGTGCCGGCTCCACCAATGAGTGAATCAGAAAACAAAGCCTAAGAAAGACCTAGAGGGAGAACAATTCAGCCTAAAGAGATGGTGACAGTAGTTGGGGAGCGGAATGGGTACAGTAGCTTTTCTGATCTGGGATATTCATCCCTGTTTGTTCTTTGGAACAGAAGAAGCCAGACTTCCTTCAGAAGAGGGTTATTGAGCACTAACTTCTACCAGACACGGCAGTAAGAGCCAAGAATAGAGATGGCCAAGACCCAGTACCTGCCTCTAGAGATTTCAGAAGACCAGGGAAGATGAACTTGAAGAGGATGCTAAGTGCATCATTGTCTAGGAGAGATTCCATAGGATGTAGCCTCCAGGAGTGGGGAGGATGAGAGAGAGGAAAGAAGCACCTTTAAAGTCAGAAGCCAGAAAGCCAGCCAAACAAGTGAGGCCCTTGCTTACCAGAACCACCAATACATACAAACTATTACCCACTTATAGGAAAGAGCCTGGACTTGGAAACTAGGGGTCAGGCTTGGCTTCTAGTTCAGTCACTTATTTTCCGTAGAGGCTTAAGCAAACCTCTACGCCTATAAGAGCCTCGATTCTTTGTCTATAAATAGGAGATAAGTAAAACCTGCCTTGGCTAGTTCATAGGGTGTGAGTTTATGCCAAACACACTGTGCATAAGAAATTGTGCAGTCATAAATATTAACTTGGCCTCTCTTCACTGGCATTCCTGAGCACTATCTCAGCCCACACTAGGGTGATCAGGTCATCCAGTTTTGAAAGAGAGCAGGACCCTACTATGGTCCTTTCTCCCCATGTCCTCTGCCTGCCTTCTGTCTCTGGAAAAGGTTTAGCCAAAGAATAAGTTTAAACAGAGAGGTCAGAACATCCAAAAACAATGGAAAATAGTCAAAGGAGACCAAATAATAATTTGCATAGCCATTAAGCATAGTCAAGGACCTTTAGTTCCTTCTCAAGGGCTATGGAATACCCAAGGGCTCAATATTCTGAGCCATATTCTGTAAGCTGTCTTATAGATAAGACTGAAACCCTTACCAGAGTGAAGAAGTTAACTATGTGATGACGAGACTGTAGCCATGACCACAATTTAGTTCAGTCACTCAGTCGTGTCCAACTCTTTGTGACCCGATGAACTGCAGCACACCAGGCCTCCCTGTCCATCACCAACTCCCAGAGTTCACTCAGACTCACGTCCATCGAGTCAATGATGCCATCCAGCCATTTCATCCTCTGTCGTCCCCTTCTCCTCCTGCCCGCATTCCCTCCCAGCATCAGGGTCTTTTCCACTGAGTCAGCTCTTCCCATCAGGTGGCCAAAGTATTGGAGTTTCAGCTTCAGCATCAGTCCTTCCAATGAACACCCAGGACTGATCTCCTTTAGGATGGACTGGTTGGATCTCCTTGCAGTCCAAGGGACTCTCAAGAGTCTTCTCCAACACCATAGTTCAAAAGCATCAATTCTTCAGCACTCAACTTTCTTTATAGTCCAACTCTCATATCCATACATGATCACAGGAAAAACCATAGCCTTGACTAGACGGACCTTTGTTGGCAAAGTAATGTCTCTGCTTTTGAATATGCTATGTAGGTTGGTCATAACTTTCCTTCCAGGGAGTAAACATCTTTTAATTTCATGGCTGCAATCACCTAAGCGACCATAACTCTGAAAATTGGCCTCAAGGAAATGGAAATAAACCAATCCTGGAACTGAAGATTAACTGTACCTAAAACAATCAAGATGATGCTGGTCAAACCACCGATGACTTATTTCAAGATGACGGAGCTGACTGTGCTGTTTCTGTAAGTAGCCCCTTCCCTCAACCTATAAAAGCTCTTGCCCACTCCTTGTCAGTTTGGGGGATGGGGATGTGGGAGTCAGCCTTCGAACAGGCATCCACCTTCATCCGAAGTTGCCGGTAGATGAAATAAAGCAAACTTTCCTTTTCACCAACCTGGCCTCTTCATTAGCTTTTGAGCAGTGAGCAGCCAGACCCCACTTTGGTTATAGTTTGACTGGGACGTTCTCAGTTTTAGCAGTGATAGTCTCACATCCCAGGAATTTCCACAGTCCCAAACAAAATGGGAAAATTGGTCTATCACACATCTTAACCATAAGGGTAGGGAAGTCCCTGCTAGCCATAACGTTGTTCCTAAAATTTCTAATTGGTGTGCAATTCAATGACTTTTAGTACATTCATATGGCTGTGCAATTATCACAACTAATTCCAGAACAATTCCATCACCCCAGGAAGAATTCATTAGCAGTCAGTTCCAATTCTCCGCTCCTCTCAGCTCCTGTCACCCAAAAATCCACTTCCTATCTCTATGAATTTGCTAACTCTGAGCATTTTGTATCAATGGCATCAATATGTTGTCTTTCGTGTCTGGCATCTTGCACTTAGTACAATAATTTCAGGGTCATCCATGATGTTCCATGCATCAGTACTCCATTCATTTTTGCGGATATATCACATTTGGTTTATTGACTCATCACTTGATGGACCTTCAGGTTGCTTCTACTTTTTAGCTACTATGAACTGTGTTTTTATTTCATGTACAAATTTTCAGGTGACCATATGTTTCCATTTCTCTTAAGTGATCCTCTAGGAGTGAAATTGCTGAGTAACTCTATGTTTAATTTTTTGAGGAACCATCAAACTTTTCCAAAGCAGCTGCAACATGTTACAGCCCACTTCCAGTGTATGAATGGTTCCAATTTCTCCATAGCTCCATTTGTTATCATCTGTCTTTTTTTATTACAGTCATCCTAGTGGGTGGATAATGGTAACACTGTGGTTTTGATATGTATTTCCTTCCCTGATGGCTAATGATCTTGAGAATTTTTTTCATGTTCTTATTTGGCCATAATACTTGAATTCAAAAAAAAAAAAAAAAAAAAACAGGTCATCTCACTGTCCTGAATCTCCTTCTTGAGAACATAGAAGCTCTGGCAGTTACCAGCTCTTGGACAGAAGAGCCTATCTGTCTGGTCCTTCCCAGGACAAAAGTTCAAATGACTGTCCACACTATTGAATAAAGTTCAAACACTTTCATAGCATCCAAAGCCCTTCACTATCAATGTCTTATATATTTTTACATCCTCAATCCCCTTTTTTTCCTCTGTGAACACTCCACTCGTGTAACAGAGCAGATTTATTTACTTACTGGGAACACATCACTCATATTTCCTCCTTTAAATCAGTAGCCAATGGGCATCTCAGTTCATAAACTCAAGAGTGTGAGAATCTTCTCATTTTCTATAAGCCAACAAATTCTATCCCTAATTACCATCCTGCAAGACTAGTAGTAAATTCTGCCTCAGTCATTCTGAAGACTCTACCCAAAGCTATTAATAGAAAGGTGTCAAGGTTTCAGAAATTTACAAACTGTCAAAACATGAATGGGGTGTGGAGATGGAAAATGATATATCCCACAATTCATTTATCCATTCATCAGTGGATTGGGTCATCATTTTGTTTTTTGAGGGTTTTTTAAACTTTTTTGGCTTTATGAATAAGCCAGTATAAACATTCATGTACAAATTTTTGTGCACATGTGTTCTTTTTTAACTTTTAATTCTGTATTGGGGTATAGCTAATAAACAATGTTGTGATACTTTCAGGTGAACAGCAAAGGGACTCAGCCATACATATATGCATCCATTCCCCCTCAATCTCCCTTCTCATCCAGGATGTCACATAACATTGAGCAGAGATACCTGCGTTATACAGTAGGTCCTTGTTAGTTACCCATTTTAAATATAGAAGTGTGCACATGTCCACTCCAAACTCCCTAACTATCCGTCTCCCCATCCTCCTCTGGCAACTATAGACTCATTCAGGAATCTGCATCTTTTCTGTTTTGTAAGTTTGTTTGTATGATTTCTTTTAGATTTGTGTGGACGTGTTTTTATTTTTCTTGGTATATACTTAGGAGAGGAACCTTGGGATCATATATTAACCAGGAGGAAGAATTTTGGGTAGAGCCTTGTACATGCTCAGATTACTCTCTGACTCCCCTATGTTAGATTCATGCTGAAACCCACAAAGAGCATGTCAAATAAAAGGAAACGGAAAATCATGGTGTTGCAATCCCTCAAGCTGCAGTGGGCACAGGTGTCATGAGCCGGGGACTTGTTTCTCTAGTGAAAGTCACTGACTAGAAGTGACTGAAACATGAAGAAGTAGATGAAGACCTCCAGCACTGGAAGAAATGTGAGCAGAAGACACACAGTAATTGCTTATATAGCGTGTCAGGCCATATTACTCCAGAGAGGCAGCCAGGAAGTATGGAACCATAGGAGTCCAGCGGTGGGTGAGGGGGAAATGGAGATGCCAGGAGTGGCTCCAAGGACAGCCCAAATCCACATGTGAGACACGCCACCCCCCTCCATAGGGTTTCCCAAATATAGGGGAGGAATGTGAGTAGAGAGAAGTTCTCCTTAGAGAAGAAGAGAGTCTAGGTTCCATGAGTATCATTCTATAGCAGAATCCTGTGTGTGTGGTGGAGGGGGTGTTCTTAGAGGAAGGGCAACTTCTAGGTCCTCTAGGAATAATGGAATATTACTCAGCTCTAAAAAGGAATGAAGTAATACTCCATTGTGTATATGTACCACAGCTTTCTTATCCATTCTTCTGCTGATGGACATCTAGGTTGCTTCCATGTCCTGGCTATTATAAACAGTGCTGCGATGAACATTGGGCTACACGTGTCTCTTTCCCTTCTGGTTTCCTCAGTGTGTATGCCCAGCAGTGGGATTGCTGGGTCATAAGGCAGTTCTATTTCCAGTTTTTTAAGGAATCTCCACACTGTTCTCCATAGTGGCTGTACTAGTTTGCATTCCCACCAACAGTGTAAGAGGGTTCCCTTTTCTCCACACCCTCTCCAGCATTTATTATTTGTAGACTTTTGGATTGCAGCCATTCTGACTGGTGTGAAATGGTACCTCATAGTGGTTTTGATTTGCATTTCTCTGATAATGAGTGATGTTGAGCATCTTTTCATGTGTTTGTTAGCCATCTGTATGTCTTCTTTGGAGAAATGTCTATTTAGATCTTTGGCCCATTTTTTGATTGGGTCATTTATTTTTCTGGAGTTGAGCTGTAGGAGTTGCTTGTATATTTTTGAGATTAGTTGTTTGTCAGTTGCTTCATTTGCTATTATTTTCTCCCATTCTGAAGGCTGTCTTTTCACCTTGCTAATAGTTTCCTTTGATGTGCAGAAGCTTTTAAGGTTAATTAGGTCCCATTTGTTTATTTTTGCTTTTATTTCCAATATTCTGGGAGGTGGGTCATAGAGGATCCTGCTGTGATGAACTGGAGCCTATTATACAGAGTGAAGTAAGCCAGAAGGAAAAACACCAATACAGTATACTAACGCATATATATGGAATTTAGAAAGTTGTTAACAATAACCCTGTGTACGAGACAGCAAAAGAGACACTGATGTATAGAACAGTCTTATGGAGTCTGTGGGAGAGGGA
Source organism: Bos mutus (assembly GCF_027580195.1). Classification (NCBI taxonomy): domain Eukaryota; kingdom Metazoa; phylum Chordata; class Mammalia; order Artiodactyla; family Bovidae; genus Bos; species Bos mutus. The sequence goes on along the minus strand of NC_091618.1, from coordinate 70,597,156 downwards.
GAGGGTGGGAAGATTTGGGAGAATGGCATTGAAACATGTAAAATATCATGTATGAAACGAGATGCCAGTCCAGGTTCGATGCACGATACTGATGCTTGGGGCTAGTGCACTGGGACGACCCAGAGGGTTCGTATGCAGAGGGAGGAGGGAGGAGGGTTCAGGATGGGGAACACATGTATACCTGTGGCGGATTCATTTTGATATTTGGCAAAACTAATACAATTATGTAAAGTTTAAAAATAAAATAAAATTTAAAAAAAAAGGAATGACGTGCTGAAATGCACTATAACATGGATAAATCTTGAAAACATTATGATAGATGAAAGCTACAAGACACAAAAGGTCATGTAGTATTTAAGATTGTATTTATATGATATGTCTAGAACAGGCAAAATCACAGAGACAGAAGATTCAAGTCTGCTGGGGCTGTCAGAATTGGGCAGATTGTATGGTGATGGCTAAAGGGTACCCTCTTTTTTGAGCGGGTGACAGAAACTTCTTAAATATCATGGAGGTGATGGTTATAAAATTCTGTGAATATACCAAAAGCCGTTGAATTGTAACTTTAAATGGGTGAACTGTAAAATATGTGAATTATATCCCAGTAAAGCTGTTACCTGACCTGCCTCTTGAGAAACCTGTATGCAGGTCAGGAAGCAACAGTTAGAACTGGACATGGAACAACAGACTGGTTCCAAATACAAAAAGGAGTACATCAAGGCTGTATATTGTCACCCTGCTTATTTAACTTATATGCAGCATACATCATGAGAAACGCTGGGCTGGAAGAAGCACAAGCTGGAATCAATTGCTGGGAGAAATATCAATAACCTCAGATATGCAGATGACACCACCCTTATGGCAGAAAGTGAAGAGGAACTAAAAAGCCTCTTGATGAAAGTTAAAGAGGAGAGTGAAAAGTTGGCTTAAAGCTCAACATTCAGAAAACGAAGATCATGGCATCTGGTCCCATCACTTCATGGGAAATAGATGGGGAAATAGTGGAAACAGTGTCAGACTTTATTTTTTTGGGCTCCAAAATCACTGCAGATGGTGACTGCAGCCATGAAATTAAAAGACTCTTACTCCTTGGAAGGAAAGTTACAACCAACCTAGATAGCATATTGAAAAGCAGAGACATTACTTTGCCAACAAAGGTCCATCTAGTCAAGGCTATGGTTTTTCCAGTGGTCAGGTATAGATATGAGAGTGGACTGTGAAGAAAGCTGAGTGACGAAGAATTGATGCTTTTGAACTATGGTGTTGGAGAAGACTCTTGAGAGTCCCTTGGACTGCAAGGAGATCCAATCAGTCCATCCTAAAGGAGATCAGTCCCGGATGTTCATTGGAAGGACTGAAAATGAAGCTGAAACTCCAATACTTTGGCCACCTCATGCGAAGAGTTTACTCATTGGGAAAGACCCTGATGCTGGGAGGGATTGTGGGCAGGAGGAGAAGGGGACGACAGAGGATGAGATGGCTGGATGGCATCACTGACTCGATGGATGTGAGTCTGAGTGAACTCCGGGAGTTGGTGATGGACAGGGAGGCCTGGAGTGCTGCGATTCATGGGGTCGCAAAGAGGTGGACACAACTGAGTGACTGAACTGAAAGCTGTTACCAAAAAAAAACACAAAATCTACCCCCTCTTCTTCCTTAACCCATTGTCCTTCGTCCTTCTTTGACTCCTTGTCCTCTCTCCCCTTAGGATAAATTCACTCCCATAAAGCCCTTCCATCTTCTTTGCCGAAAAAAAAAATCACCACTGGACTTTCTAAATGTATCTATGCATTTCTAAATTTGCAACAGATATACCACTTAGGCTGACTTCTAGGATCCCAGCCACAAGTGTTTGTTCATAGAGATGCTGCTAGATATCAATGTTTGAATTCTTGCCCTAGTTTGGAAAGAAATTAGCAGCTAAGAGCCTTAAATTCTGCATCTTCTTCACCTTTGAAGTTGCTGACAAGTGAGAGTATTTTCTGAGGACCCCTTCCCCAAGCATCCCCAGCCTCAACCCATTTCTCAGTCTGCATCTTACTCTGGACTGAAATGTGACCACAAATGTGCCCTGTGTACATCTTACCACACACTCCTGTGTGAAGACACCAGGAGTTGACACTGTAGTCATCTAGGTCCAATTCCTTATTGCAATACCACATATCTTTATGTTATATTCACAATGGACATGAATTCGTTGCTGATGGGGAAAGTTTAACATTATTACACAGCAAATATATCTGTGCACCCAGTAGGGAGTCCATTCTAATCATGATGGAGAAGTTGAAAGATAGAGGAAGAGTGTACAAGATGGCCCTGTGATCACCACTTTGAAAAAAAAAAAAAACTGATCTTACCAGAGGAGCTGAAGGACATGGTAGTTGGAATTAACATAAATGCCAAGTACTCAAGCCAAAGAATGTGAGAGGTGCCGTGTTGGAAGTTAATTTCATGAATGACTGGAACATTCTGCCAGCACTGGAACAAGAAAATTAGAAGGAAGCAAGATGGGGTGAACCAAAGCCTTTTGTAGAATCAATTGATAAGATGTGGTCATGAAAGTCTGCACAACAGGCAGCAGCTCAGGCCGGAAGAACAAGGTTGCTCCCCCTCTAGCCTCCTCAGCACCACGCTCCCCCTTCAGTGGCATCAAGTCAAAACTGCAGGAAATAGAAGGAGCCAAATGAGCTAGAGCTGCCCCCAGATCTGGGCTGAAGCAGCTGCCACACTTTCTCCCAGGAAGAACCACCCTCTTTCAGAGAACCACTGTTCTCTGAAAGGTTCAGGCTGACAGGGGAGTGAGGAGTAAGACCAGAGTGTTGAATAATGAAATTCCTAAACAGAAAGGGAAATTGATCTTTACCAGAAAAATTCCAAGCCAGAGGTTTAGAGAGCTATGAAGACTCATCCATCCTCTGATTTCAGAGACATGACAGGTACAAAGGAACCTGAAAATGGAGGGAGAGGACAGTGACCAACAGGAACCTGAAGCTTAAAACCACGTGTGTGGTCTGGAGCACATCTTCCTTAAGGTCAGGCCCAGGTCAGGGGTCAGAAGCAGGTAGGTGAGCTAAAGGCAGGACCTACTGGAAGAAAAAAAGGGCAGAGCTAGTAAGCGTTGTCCCAACACTGTGCACGGGCTTCCCAGGTGGTGCGGTGGTAAAGAATCCGCCTGCAATGCAAGATTCCCCGGAGAAGGGAATGGCTATCCACACCAGTATTCTTGCCTGGAAAGTTCCATGAACAGAGGAGCCTAGCGGGCTACAATCCATGGGGTCACAAAGAGTCGGACATGACTGAGCAACTAAACATACACACACACACACACACACACACATACATATCCCCAAAACTGGGCATAGGTCTTCCCTGGTGGATTCAAGGAGCCAAGAGCTGCTCCGGAGATGCTAGAGCATCTGCTGCTCTCAATTCCCCACTACTCTTGCTGGAGGCAACACGAACATCTGGGAGAAGCAAATCAGGCCTGTTTCCAGTGTTGGTTTTTAGCCTGACACTTAGCGTATTAATAACACATTGCAATAGCCTCACTTGATGGCAGAGTCCCTGACCCCGAAGCTCTGGGTCCCAGGTCCTCAGAGCCAGGTTAAAGAGGTGACTTCACTTGCCTTCCACTTAAGTTTATGTGACCTGTCCTCTGTAGCGTCTCTCCAAGTCAGAATCTAATTTCAGCAGGGCAGATTCATCACTTAGTGCCCTGCCTGTGCCTTATTGATGAGGGAATTGCAAGAAGAGGACAGAGGGCACCCGTGGGTTTCTGAAAGGAAATACATCAGATTTTTAGAGTTTACAGGGGCTTCAGACACATATTTACAAAAGTATTGGCAGTCTGATACTGGACCACAAAGATAAACGGAATAAGCTAGACTCAGGAAGAAAGAACTAGGTAGTTGGATAAATGGCAGAGAAAACAGGGAAAAGGAGATTTGCAAAATGGAAGAGAGAGGACAGGGCCAGGCAAGGGGAGGCACTGCTGTGAGATGCTAGTGTCAGGAAAACCTGGGGTGAGGCCCTGTCATTCCTTGGAGCTTTTATCTGCCTCCAGCTTGCATGGCAACCTAGGGCAGCCCAGCCAGCCACCTCCTGTGCCGAACAAAGTAACACGGCTTCTGGCAGACGATGCCTGATCATATGTATGTGACCAGAAGCACTGAGCCCAGATCTGTTGGGATGTGAGAGCTCAGACATCTGTAGACAAGGCCACAATAGTCTACACAAGCAGAGGATGCTTTCAAGTGAGATAGACTGTCCAGAAGAGTAAAGTTTCTGTGGTCTCCTTAGTTCCTTTCTTCTCACACATAATGACCTTCACTGAAAATTCTCCTCAAGACTTTCACCTTCCAATTTCTTCTTCAGTCCACTTTTCATTACTCCACTGAAACGGGAGGGATAGAAACAGGGCACAATCTTTAAAGAATAAAATGGCTTTAGGACATGACAAAAAGATGATTAGCATTAACTAGATTCAAGATGACAGAAGATCTGACTTCCAATAGAACTTGAGCCTCATTATATGCTCATTGTATTAATAATACATTACCAAGCGAACTGACTCATTCACCAGTGCCATGACAGTTCTGAGGCTGACCATAAAAGGCCAAAAAGTGGGTGGTGGCCCAATTCCTGGAAATCTCTACCCTTTCCCCCAAGATAACTGGATTAATCCTTCCACTCATTAGCCTATGAAATTACCCAGCCCATAAAAACTAACCACGCCATATTTCAAAGCGCTCATCTTCTGAGAAGGGTCACACTCTGTCTGTGGAGTGTGTTTCTCTCTAAATAAAGCCACTTCTTATCTATCACTTTGTCTTTGGATTCTTTTGAGATGAAGCAAGAGCCTCAGATTAACCAAGAACACATCACAAAAAATAGCTGAAGAGCAATGACAAAACTTTTTACCCTATAAAGTTCCTTATCAATCACACCCCAGACCCCCATCCTCAGGCCACCACTGTTTTTGTTTTCTATCCCAATAGTTTTGCCTTTTCCAGAATTAAATATAAGTAGAATCTTACGGTATTTAGTCTTTTGTCTCTGACTTCATTCACTCAGCATAATGTTTTTGAGATTCATCCATGCTGTCTCATGACAAAGACTCTTTCTGAAAACAAACTTCCTTAGGCTCCTCTGAGTCCTCTTCACCACTAGGCCTTGACCTTGGCTTTGTGTCCTTCCTTGGAGAGTCCAATTTTAACGAGAATCTTGTTGAGTCATCTCCCAACACTTGATACCCGATCAGGTTCTCCATCTCCACCCTTGGTGCCCAAGTCTTCAGCAAGAATCCTGTTAGGTCAATTTAGCAAGAATGCCCCCTATCCTTGATGTGCCTATTTAGTAATTTTCCATCCACTGATGCCCTCAGGATTCTGCTCATTGGCTACAAATCCCTGGTTCATCTCTCTCCCCCTATTGCAACAGAGTTGACTCATTACAATGAATAAAGGTTTTCTCCAAAGTGTCTAGTGAATAAGTTTTCATTTACAGCAACTTCTACCATATTCTTTTCTAAAAGTGTGCTCCTTTTTCCTGAGGATGGTGAGCAGGCCTGCAGCTTCTAGCCTCTGATTTGCATAGTCTAATGACCACCATGCTGCACACAGATCTTCTTTCCATCTTCCTGGCAGAGTCGGCCTCTTCTGCCTGAGGTTCTGATGGTTTTGCTGATTAATGTGAATGGTACTAAATATCCTGAATGTTTCATTTGGTAGTTAAGTGGAGAAGCCCATTGTGCATTATGTATTTGAAATTACTTTCATTGGAATGTGCTGGAATGGAATTATCAAGACTTTAATTAATTTTGTACAAAAGTTTATTGTGAGGAGCTTCTGGAACAATGCTGCTGTTCAGATAAGACAGTCCAACTGCTGCCATTCAAGTGTATGAAAGCCTGGGTTTTACAGTCAAGAGGACTCTCTCCAGCGCTTCTGTTACCAGGCAACTCACGAATGGGCTCCATTGCAGACAGAAGTCAAGAGGACAGCCCAAGACAGCTCCCTTGGTGCATTCATCAATTATAAATGAGACTATTATGCAATTTAGTTGAATGTGAATGGTGGTGGGCTTCATCAGTCTACTAAGGGACGCAGAAATTTCAGGAAAGTAAATTAATAAATAAAATCAAAGAGAGTAAGAGTAAGGTGAATGTTTCACCCTTAAAGGGAAAAAGAAAAATTTTCTTTTCAAAAATGAAACTTTTTCACCTTTTAACAGGGAGGAAGTTAAAAACTCTGACAACCGTAATCCTAATTTTCTGAACTCTGCCAGCCCTTCCCACCAAGCCCAGCCAAGCCATGGTGGTGGGGCATGGCATGTGAATCTACACAACTTTACTCTACGATCTAATCCTCTTCAAAGACACTTTGTGATTTTTAAGATTTTCCTCAAAATGTTATTTATACCATAAGAAGTTTTTTCAAAACACCTCCAACCTATGTTTTTAAGGTAAAATACCCAAGGAGAATATTTTAGAACATGCTTTGCTTTTGTAAGGAGCAGAAAACTTTTCCTCTACTCTCTTCATGTTCGTTCACTGAGGGCCTGTGATTTAAACTGACATCAAAGAAATTAAATTGATACAAGGGAAGCCCTAAACTGGTACTAAACACATATGAATTCACTGATTTTAAATTTTAAATGCATAGGGACATCCCAGAAGGAAATGAATACCCAAATGAGTGATGATATTTGAGTTTATAAACTGGTAGAGTTCAGGCATGCTACCCCAAAATATGGCACCTTGGCATATTGAATATTATAAGCTGAAGAAATTTGAGAAAAGGCATGTGTGGGGAGACTTTCTGACCTCCCTCTAGAGTAGGTCATAAAGCTGTGAGGAGTGAGGTGTCCTCCCCATACAGAGTAAAGGAGCAACCTTGTTTCTAAGACCCTGGAACCTGAATGAACAGGGCTTGCCATTTCCCCCAGTATACTACACATAGCTCATACCCTTTGTGGGTCTATCACATTTCCCCACAACATTCCAATCTCTATCAAATCCAGAAATGCTCAAGTTTAACCATTTTTTTGGTCCCATTTCCTTATGAGGTGTCCCACGCTATATAAAACTTGGGTTAAATAACTTTGGAAGTCCTTCCTGGTGGCTCAGTGGTAAAGAATCTGCCTGCCAGTGCAGGAGACACAGGTTCAATCCCTGGTACAAGAAGATTCCACATGCCAGGGAGCAACTAAGCCTGTGTGCTACAACTCTTAAGCCCGTGCTCTAGAGCCTGGGAGGCACGACTACTAAGCCCATGCACAGCAACTACTGAAGCGTCCGTGCACTCCAGAGCCTGTGCTCTGCAGCAGGAGAAGCCACCGCAACGAGAAGCCCGCGCGCCACAACTAGAGAGCGGCCCCCTCGCCACAACTAGAGAAAAGCCCACGCAGGACTGAAGACCCGGCACAGCCAAAAATAAAAATAAATTAATTAATTAAAAAATGATAACTCTGGAGGCTTTTCTCATAAAGGATCTGTCTCTCATTACAGGGGCTCTGGCTGAGAATTAAGGAGGGTAGAGGAAACAGATATTTTCCTCCTCTACAAAGGCATCTAGAAAGAGAATGGGGAGGGACAGAGGGATACTTTTGGGAGAACAAATGACTTCTAAGAAGTGGTAAGGATAAAGCACACTTATGGAAACACATATGGTCTACTTTTGCTTTTTTTTCTTTTTTAAGATCAATGGGTCCTTAGGAGAACAGTTGGGAGATTTGATAATTTTGTGACAAATGTCTGTCCGATGTGGTGGCCACTTTTCACTGAGAAAAGATTAGAGTTGCTTCCTGGGGAGGATTTATGACAACTGAGTTCTTTTGGGAGGCTCTGCTTCTAGGCAGATAAGGGATTTCAGGAACTCAAATGCTTTCAGCTCAGAAAAATTCTTTTGAGAAGTATTTTGGGGGTGGCATGTTCCAATCTTTTTTACTTTAAAAAGATTTCTTTCCCTATTTTTACAGAATTAATATTTGCTCCATTTTGTATATCACTTCCAATTTCTTTTAACATCAAATTACTAAAAAAAAAAAAAAAAAGAAAGAAAATCTTCACATGAACTTTGATTTTCATTCTCAGTGTTGAATTTGCTGGAAAGAGAGGACTTTGGGAGGCTAAATCTGTGAGGAACTTGGTATTATAAAACGTCTAGCTCAGAGGTTTTCCAAGGTTCTGGCTGAGACCACTGTCTCTAGTGAAGCTGATGCGGATGCCACTATGCAAAGCAGAGCAGACCCTCCGGCAAAACTGGAGTTAGGAGGAAGCCTGGAGAGATGCGTTTGCACCAGAAAATCATTGGCAAACCAATGGTCTAGCCCCAGGGATTGGTGAGTTTTCTGTGAAGGGTAGATAGGAACTATTCTAGGCTTTGCAAACCAGGAGAATATTATATAAATATAAATTGATGATATTATATAGGTACTTATAGAACATTTAAAATGTAACCATTTACAAAAGATGAAAGCATTCTTAATTCATGGGTTATAACAAAAACAGGTGAAACAAAGACACTGTATTATTCCTCTTAATATGAGCACCTAGAAGATTTAAAATCACTCTTTTGTGAAAGTAAACAGAAAGTAGAGGGGTGGATGCCAGGGCTGGGGGAAGGGTGGTGGAGCATTATTGTTTAGTAGGGGACAGAGCTTCACAGTTACAAGATTAAGACAGTTCTGGAGATGGATGGTGGTGATGGTTGTACAACAGTGTAAATGCATTTAATGCCACTGAACTGTGCACTTATAAATAGTTCATATACACACTTGTGTGTGTGTGTGTGTGTGTGTGTGCTAAGTTGCTCCAGTTGTGTCTGACTCTTTGCAACCCCATGGACTATAGCCCACCAGGCTCCCCTGTCCATGAGATTTCTCCAGGCAAGAATACTGGAGTGGGTTGTCATGCCCTCCTCCAGGGTATCTCTCTGACCCAGGGATTGGACCTGCATCTCCTGTGGCCCCTGCACTGCTGGCAGATTCTTTATAAAATAGATAACCAACAAGAACCTAATGTTGTAGCACAGAGGATGCTACTCAATATTTGTAATAACATAAAAGGGGAAAGAATCTGAAAAAGAAAAAATTATATAGATAGATAGATATTCAGCTATATATATACTGTGCTATACACTTGAAACTAACACATCATTATAAATCAACTACAATTCAATTAAAAAAATAAAAAATACTACCTCCCCCCAAAAATGGTTCAGATGGTAAATTTTATATTATATGCATTTTACCACGACTTTCAAAAGGGGAGGGACCCAAGGGGAAGCCAGCATTGGTACAGCCACTGCAGTCACCCTGTGACCGGGTGGGGATGGGGCAGGGGCAGTGCCTGGACAGAGCAGAATGCCCAGATAGCAGAATGAGAGGCTGGGAGCCAGACAGACACCCCTGGAAGACTCCAGCAGGAAGCAGCCTGGAGCCTTTCTCCCTTCAGCCTTTCTATTGTTTAAACTTGCTAAGTAAGATTTCTTGTTTAAGTGAAAGGGTCCTGGTAGACACAGCACTCAGTATGGGCTCTCCATCATGACTCTAATATGAGCTTCTCTCCTGTCCTCCTCTCCCCACAGGTTTTTTCATTCCTATTTACCTGAACTTTGGATACCCCCCTTCCAAATTTACGTGCTTTCTGATCTCATTTGAAGGCTCAGCCTTTGACCTGTGCCTTTTACAGGAAGAGAAGAGTGGTGGCTTTGTCCCCCATATCCCATTCTGAAAACCTTACCCCCACTTCCTTGCTAAAGAGTCCCTTCCACCCATGGTGTCTGACACAGCTGCGAGCACAGGATTCAGGCCCAGTCAATCAATACAGTTCCTCGGACTCAGAGTGAAACTGTCAGAGAAGAGGCATTCATCTCCTGGCATTTCGAGGGATGCACATCACATCACACCCCCACAGAAGCTTGGGGGTGGCTCTTGACCCGTCCAACTCTGCCAATCTGATGGCCAAGTGCCAGACCCTGCCACTCCTTTCACCCTCCCTGTTCATTGCAACAACGGTGTCTGTACACAAGTGAACTTGTGTGCAAAAAGAAACAGACTCTCAGACATAGAGAACAGACTTGCGGTTGCCAAGGAGAAGGGAGTTGAGGGAGGGAGGTGGGGTGGGAGGTTGGAGGTAGCAGGTGTAATCTAATATGTATGGAATGGATCAACAACAAGGTCTAACACAGAGTACTATATTCAGTGTCCTATTATCAACCATAATGGAAAAGAATATTAAAAAAGAATGTATATATGTATATCTGAATCACTTTGCTGTACAGCAGAAAGGAATACACTGTAACTCAACTATACTTCAATAAAAAACATAATAATTCTTAAAAACAAACAAACAAAACAGTGGCATCTATAAGCTGCACCAGCACAGAGCCTTAACTGATAAGAGTCATCCTAGGAGCCCACGACCCACAATCCAGTGTAATAGGACACTGAATACAGTACTCTGTGCCAGACCTTGTTGTTGATCCATTCCATATGTATTAGATTACACCTGCTAACTCCAACCTCCCACCCCACCTCCCTCCCTCAACTCCCCTCTCCTTGGCAACTGCAAGTCTGTTCTCTATGTCTGAGAGTAGGAGTAGAAGCTAGAAGAGTTCATTGCTCCGAAACTAAGTAAATGTTCCTGGGGAGGGGAAGGCAATGGGGCTGCGGTCTCTCATTTTCACCAAGTGTGTGAGGCACCTTTCTCCACTGACCCAGTGTCCCCCACGAGTGCCCTTTGAGAATGAAGTCTAGTACCAGACCTCAGGTGCCTGGCAGAGTTCTGATGCTTTCATCTGGTTTCTGTCCATCATTTTCCCCCAGAGACAAACTTTAAATCTAGTACGTATTTTTTCAGTAGGTTCTACAGAATGACAAGGAAGACAGACAAAAGCTGGGGCCATTTCTCTCTGCCCGGCCCATCCTGCTTCTTATCCCCTGGTCACCAGTCCTGGCTGGAGTCAGTCCTGAGATGGCCACACCCAGCACAGCTCCCAGGCCTCCCACCTCGCTCAAGGATATGGCCTTTCAGCACAAATGAATGGAATGAGAATTAATTTTGATTTGCAACTATGAGTTCAATATCAAAGTTCCCTAAGGAATTAGCTGCCTCTAGCCAAGAATACCTGCCAGCTCAGGAAGAAATTTCACACTTGACTGCAATTCTCTTATCAATTCCATTAAAATCAGCATAGCCATTTGCCAAGCCTGTTGATTCTACCCTTAGATAAATAAGGAGAGGATAGGAAAAGAAAAGAAAGAAATCCCAAACTTGGAGTAAAATGAGCTATATCTACTTCTCACAAAAGTCTCCTCCCTGACATCAGTCCAGGCCCTCTGTGAAGAGGTTTATTGGAGGAAAAGCTTATGAAGAATAACCTTCTTGCAGGCCTGACACCTCTACACAGCCAGAGGGAAGACAGGGCGGGGTGAAAGGAGCACGGCACTGCGGTGCAGTCCTCAGGAAACCTCATCCAGGCTGATGAGGAGGCCCTGGGGAAAATACTCCCACCAGAAGGGTCCTGTACTGGGAAGGAACGGCCCAGGTCTGGGGCTCCTGTCGTGCTCAATACTGACTGGGCGTGTGAACTAAAATATTGCCTGCCATGTCAGTAAACAAAGGATGTTACGGCCATCAAGTGGCCACATAACAGCTGCCCCAATAGACAGCAAGCCCTGAGGGAACCAGAGTGGAAACAGGATGCCCGCCATCTAGCAGTCAGTCACCGCAGCCACCCTGGATATGCACCCTGAGGAGACTCAGGATGAGGAAAGCACAGGATACTAGACCCAGAGGGCTGAAGCGCATGTCAAAGGAATGATCCCAACGAGCCCGGATGCTTGCGTCTTCCCGTACACAGAAAAGTGCTAAGCTCATTAACTTTGTGTGTGTTAGTCTCTTAGTCATGTCCGACTCTTTGTGTGATCCTGTGGACTATAGCCCGCCAGGCTCCTCTGTCCATGGGGATTCTCTAGTAAAGAATACTGAAGTGGGCTGCCATTTCCTTCTCCAAGGGATCTTCCTGACCCAGGAATCGAACCCGGGTCTCCTGCATGGCAGGAAGATTCTTTACCATCTGAGCTATAGGAACATCCCTCATTAACTTTAGATATCTGGTTTTATTTGATTAACAGCAATCTTTGATGTGCCAACCACCTGAATTTTTGCTGCAAAAACTCCTATATCCTGGCTCCAAGCTTGCCTCTTTGGAGCAGTCACTCAGAGTTCTCTGGGATGCACTGTTCTGGGTTTAAGTTCTCAGTTTTGTTCTCCAAATAAAACATAACTCTTGACTTTTTGGTCATGCTCCTTTATTCTTCAGCTGACAGGAGTAGCCTGTGGAGAACATGGCTCTAGCATGAAATCTCAAAGTACATCACCTGGTGACTATCTACCATCTACCCTCCCCACAGAAGCTTCTCTGGAATGGAGGTGAGAATGGTGTACTTCCATGGCCATCAAAGCCCCCCAACACCCCCGCCTGCCATGAATCCCAGATTGCTGCTCTGTCCCTCAACTCTACCAAGCATAACCTGCCCTGCTCCCTAGATGTCTTATTTACTAACCATTTCAATTAACACCCATCAGCAAGGAGATGCAGGGCATCATTCTGTGTGCAGCCAAAGTTGAGAACTTCTAGCCTATACTTAGAGTTTCTTGAACCAAAGACCTAGAAAAGATAAACTCATTCAAACTTCATCAACCACCTGCATACCATATAGTGATACAGTGATGAATTAGGACAGTTGTTTGAGAAACTGAAAGTTATAAGCTAGGGGTTCTCAATCTTGGCTGCACATAGGATGAGCTGGGCGCTTTAAATCAGGGGTCATTGAACTGTGACCTGCAAATCCAAAGCCAAATCCAGCCCACCACCTGTTTCTGTATGGCCCACAAGCTAAGAAAGGTGTTCACATTTTTAAATGTTTTGAAAAAGTGAAAAGACTATTTTAAACATCTGAAAATTATATGAAATGCAAATTGCAGTGTCCATAAATAAAGTTTTATTGGAACACAGCCATGCTCATTTAGTTACATATCCACTGTGGTTACTTTCACAGTACAACGGCAGAGTTGAGGAGATGCAACAGAAACCATAGGACCCATGAGCCTAGATAGAATATTTACTCTCTGGCCCTTTATGGAAGAAGTTTGCCAATCCCTGGGCTAAGGCGATAAGAATGTCCATAAGGGGACTTCCCTGGTGGTCTAGGGTGGTCTAGTGGCTATGACTCTGTGCTTCCAATGCAGGGGGCCAGGTTTAATCCCTGGTCTTGAACTTGATACCACATGTTGCAACTAAGAGTTCTCATGCAGCAACTGAAGACATTGCATACTGAAACGAAGATCCTCCGTGTCGTAAGACCCAGTGCAGCCAAATAAATAAATATTTTTTAAAAAAGAATGGCCACAGGATTTTACTATTAGAAGTATGCTGGGACTCTGGTGTGAGGAGTGTCAAAGAGACCTCAGAACAGGTCCAGAAACCAGACTACATTAGGGACCCCCAGTTACCTGATACACCAGAACCTGAGAAACACTGAATCCTACTGACCAAGAAGAGAGGACATAACAGATTCCATGTTGGCAATCCTGTTTGTGGCCTGCACTTTAAGGAAAGCCTAGCCTTTTAAGGAATTTAGGATGAAAAATACTCTGGATTGCCTCTGCAAAAGCATGTTTATACAACTCACTTTGCCAACTTCACTTTCTTCCTTGTTCCTAGATACTGTTCCTCAAGCCTCTAGCATTAACATCCTTCTCGCTGCCAAGTCTTTCACACGTATCTCCTTTTTCTATCTTTTCTGTCTTTGCTCCTCAGGTTCTATCTGATACATACATTTGGAAAGAATCTTTGACAATATGTAATGCTGACATAGGTTTGAAATCACAATGTATTACCTAAAAAGAATAAAAGGAAGAGCCTTGTTTGGTTTCAATCAGATGTGGATCAAGCCCCCAAGAGTACTGTCTATTTGGGAAAGCAAGAGATGTACAAAAATTATGGGTATGTCCAAGAGGCTTAAAATTCACTGTATGGAAATACAGGATCACTCAAGCTTGGAGAGAATGATGCTCAAGGAAGAATGTTTTCAATTCTGTCCCTTTTTTTCTGTGTTCTAAAAAAGGACTTCCAGGTTGAGCCATAATTGTCTCTAATGCTAACAGCCCATAACTACCCCTTTCATATCGTAACTGCCTGCCCTGGTTTCCTTTGTTTTCCTCAGAAAATGCTTTGGAATTCTCCCCACCTCAATCTGCATTTTCTCTTGGTGACAGTTTTTCATTTTGCAAAACTGAAAGTCTGTACCCATTAAACAAATCTCCATTGCCCCCTCCTTCCATCCCCTGGTAACTACTACTCTCAGTATCTTACGTAAGTGGACTCATATAGTATTTGTCCTTTAGTGACTGTCTTATTTAACTCAGCATAATGTCCTCAAGGTTCATCCATCCTGTAGCATGTGTTAGAATTTCTTTCCTTTTTAAGGCTGAATAATATCTCATTGTATGTATATACTCATTTTTTTCATCCATGCATTTGTTGATGAATTCTTAGGTTGCTTCCACATTTTGACTACTGGGAATAATGCTACTATGAACACAAGTGTACAAATATCTTTTGGAGATCCTGCTTTCAATTCTTTGGGGGTACATACCCAGAAGTGAAATTGCAGGTTCATGTGGTAAAACTATGTTTAATTTTTCAAGGATTCACCATACTGTTTTTCACAGCATCTGTACCATTTTACATTTCTACCAAGAGTGCACAATGGCTCCAGTTTCTCCACATTGTGTATGAATTCTTGAGGAGGTATCTGTCTTTCCTTTAGTCAAATGTGAAATGTAATAGAAAAATTCACATTTTGACATATGGATATAGGAGGTTGGAAGCACTTTTAAAAGGTACCAAGAAAACTAGAATGCTTGGCTTCCTCAAGGATTTTAAAATCTTAATTGTTGGCAGTAAATATAATGACATATCAAGAAGTCTTGGAAGAGAAAGATGAACCCTGAAAAGGCCAACCTAAGATGTCTCTTTTTTTAAAAGTCTAGATGCTCTTCATTAGCAGGTTATGGAAGGAAATTGAGGTGTTAGAGGAGACTGGAGAAGGTGGGATACAAGTTGGCAGGGCCCATCAACAAATGTTTCTCTAACCAAGCTTGAGTCAGCGTCTGGTGTCATTAGAAACCATGACATCAACAAAATCTACAGCTTGTGGGTCAGGCTGTTTTCTGTCCAAGAAATCAACGTTGAATATTCATTGGATGGACTGTCACTGAAGCTGAAGCTCCAATACTTTGGTCACCTGATGCAAAGAGCCAACACATTGGAAAAGACCTGACACATTGGAAAAGACCCTGATGCTGGGAAAGATGGAAGAGAAAAGAAGAAGGGGTCGACAAAGGACGAGATGGTTAGATAGCATCACTGACTCAATGGACATGACTTTGAGCAAACTTCAGGAGAGTGGACAGAAAAGCCTGGCATGCTGCAGTCCGTTCCATGCTTAGTCACTCAGTTGTGTCCAACTCTTTTCGACCCCATGGACTGTAGCTCACCAGGCTCTTCTGTCCATGGGGGTTTTCTAGGCAAGAATACTAGAGTGAGTTGCCATCCCGTCCTGCAGGGGATCTTCCCAACCCAGGGATCAAATCCAGGTCTCCTGCATTTGCAGGCAGATTCTTTACCATCTGAGCCACCAGGGAAGCCCATGAACACTGGAGTGGGTAGCCTATCCCTTCTACAGGGGATCTTCCCAACCCAAGGATCGAACCAGTCTCTCCTGCATTGCAGGCGGATTCTTTACCAGCTGAGCCTGCAGGGAAGCCCTGCAGTCCATGAGGTTGTAAAGAGTCGCACATTGAACAATGACAACATTTTCCATAACCAAGGGGGCCAAGCCTATAAAAAGAAGGATGCAGCGGTTCTCTTACCAAAAATAGTAAAACAGAGTAGAAAATGAGCAGTGTATAGAAGGAAAGCAAATTACTAAAGGAAAACATTTTCTGGGGCTATCTCTGTGCCATACACCATTTGAGCACTTTTAATATTCTTAATTTTATTCCTCTCACAACTGCAGGAAGTAGACACATTCTGTTCCTATTATGATGAAGAAACTAAGGCACTGATTGCTGAAGTAACTTGCTCAAGGAAAACATAGGGTCCAGGCAGTACCCAGCTGAGCCCAGGTGTTTAACATTACTGCACTGCCTCCCAGTAAAGTGCTGGTAACATATGGAGAAAAGGACCTTACTTCTTGCTGGGGCGTCAGAGTCTTCTTGGACTGTGGGCGATGAATGACTTGCAGGCTTTGTTAAGAATTAGGAAGGAAAAACAGTTTCAATGAAGGGATAAACATAAAAAAGTTAAGCCATTATCTTTCCTCTTTCTCTCCAGTTTCCTTTGGAATGGAAATGGGATCCCTTCCCCAGCGCCCACAGTTCGTTCCTCACAGCGGGCACTTGGATGACAGGTGAGGGTGCCAATAGGGACAGACATGGATAGAGAACTCATCTGAAAAGAGCTTGGGAGTCTCCCTCTGGTCTTTCCAGTTACCTAAGCCGATGTATTTTCCTTTTTGGTTAGGTATAAATAGTTTGAACTCTGTAGAACAGAAGCCTGAAAGCAAGTGGTTAGGATAGAAAAATTTCATACCAGAACCTTTGGGGCAGAAACTGAATCTTCATTCCCTTCGTGCTTCCCTCACCTTCCCTAAAACTAGAGCCCGACAAAGAAGATGCTTTGGGCATGGCAAGCAGAAAATGTCAGGATTCTTGGGACGTCCCAGTAATGGCTGGGAAGAGAACAAGCACACCATCCCTTCCTTAGGCTTCTAGTGTTGTCTTGCTGCTGCTGCTGCTGCTGCTAAGTCGCTTCAGTCGTGTCCAACTCTGTGCGACAGCATAGATGGCAGCCCACCAGGCTCCCCCATCCCTGGGATTCTCCAGGCAAGAACACTGGAGTGGGTTGCCATTTCCTTCTCCAATGCATGAAAGTGAAAAGTGAAAGTGAAGTCACTCAGTCATGCCCGACTCTGGGACTGCAGCCCACCAGGCTCCTCTGGTGGGGTCTATTTGTCAGCCATGTCCCCAGACCAGGCAATCTCAGGGCAGCCACATCCTGGCAAGCAGTCATGCAGATGTTTAATATGTGCTAAGTTGCTTCAATCGTGTCCAAATCTTTGTGACCCTAGGTACCATAGCCCACCAGGCTCTTCTGTCCATGGGATTCTCCAGGCAAGAATAGTGGAGTGATCTGCCATACCCTCCTCCAGGGGATCTTCCCAACCCAGGGATCAAACCCACATCTTTTATGTCTCCTACACTGGCACATGAGTTCTGTACTACTAGCGCTACCTGGGAAGTCCATGATGTTTAACATATTAATATTATTTTTATGTTAATGAAAGGAAAAGATATGCCCTTGGGGAATGTTTTCAGAAGCCCTTAGGAAAACAAAACATTTGATGGGTTTTGTTGAGAAAAGAAATTGAGAGGAACCTACAATCTTTTTAATGTCTTGTTCTCAAAGTGTGATCCATGAATCATAGCATCAGCAAGGCCTGGGAATCTGCTAGAAATGCAAATCCTTGGGCCTCAGCAATCTTTCTTTTAATTAGCCCTGTGCATGACTTGAGGTCCATTTTAATGCATTTGAGAACCACAAGAAAAGAGTGTAAGAATTGTAATCCACTCCATTCCTTGTTGGAGAAGGAAATGGCAACCCACTCAGGATTCTTGCCTGGAAAATCCTATGCACAGAGAAGCCTGGCGGGCTACAGTCCATGGGGTCACAAAGAGTCGGATACAACTTGGTGACTATACAACAACAACCACTCTTTCTATGAAAGCATCTTTGATTTGTGACGCTCTATGTTTTAGCATATACTAACTCTGCATCAAAAAGTTGAGCAGAATTAAATTTAACAGAAGGAAGTGATAAGGCTGTTTGGCAGCAAAGGAGTCCAGCAACTCTCTCAGTTTATTCCAATGTGACTGTTCTACAAAACAGGAGCAGCTCCAGGAATTCCAACACCTTGGGAGAACAGTTCTAAACATCTGTCTCTCTGTTCAAAGCTTCAAAAGCAGGACTATCAGTCACTTACATTTTAGAGAAAATTAAACATACCTTCTCCCTGATGGTAGAAACATTAAATAATCTCAGTGACTACATCAACAAGAAAAAGCATGATATTCTTCCAGGGGGCTGTGAAAGGAATGTGGAAGACTGGGAGGGATTGTTTGATTCTGAAATTGAAGAAATTCACTTTTTTAACTCCTTCCCTGTTATTCAATAACAACTCTCAATCCCTCAGTTAAGGGGGCATTGGAAGGGTAACCCAGGGGAGCCTAACAGGCAAGCAAAACAAAGCTGAAGTCTACCTTAGGGTATTAGACTCTCGGAGGGAGGGAAACCCAGTCAGGATGCCCCACAGCAAAATGGCAGCTCTCTCTGACATAACACTGGGTTGGGGGCTTTGCTGCCTTCTACCAGGACTATCCCCTATACCTGTTGTCTGTGATGCCCTTTCTGAATGAAACCCAAGCTCCCATTCTCATTCTGTTCACTGCCTTCCTTCCTGGGAGCAGCGCCAGCACTTTGCTATGGAGACCAGAAGGTACATCCTCAGCGTGCTCTTCGAACGTGGGGAAAACAACAGCAAGGGTAGATGGCTGTTTGGCAGGTTGGTATCCACTTATTGCCAGGTAACCTGGCACACAAATGAATAGAAATCTGATTGTAAAGAGGAAGACAATACATTTGAAATGCCTTTTTGAAAAATAACATAAGTTTAAGGATAAAAGAGGACACCTCTGATTGACTCCCAACTTCCAGCCTGTTTCCGTCACACCTAAATGCCCTTGGGCTGACTGCAGACAGAACTTTAATCAGTTAGCAAAGGTTAATGCCAGACACACATTCCCACAGCTGAGCTAACTGGGGTGGGCCCCTTAAGGGTCCTTTCCACTGATACTTCTGAATTGTGGTGCTGGAGAAGATTCTGGAGAGTCCCGTGGACAGCAAGGAGTTTAAACCAGTTAATCTTAAAGGAAATCAATCCTGAATATTCATTGGAAGGACTGAAACTCCAATACTTTGGCCACCTGATTTGAAGATCTGACTCACTGCAGAAGACCCTGATGCTGGGAAAGATAGAGGGCAGGAGAAGGGGAAGACAGAGGATGAAATGGTTGGATGGCATCACCAACTCTATGGACATGGGTATGAGAAAACTCAGGGAGATAGTGAAGGACAGGGAAGCATGGCGTGCTGCAGATCATGGGGTCACAAAGAGTCAGAAATGATTTAGCAACTGAACAACAACAAAGAGTGATCAAGGAATCCCATTCATGGAGGAGAGGAGGGGCTCCATGACACAAGCCCCACCAATGAGGTGTCATGGGAACAAGCACTCCTCCCCGAGTAAAACCGTCCCCTCCAAAATCAGATCTGGACAGCCTGCACACTCACGAACTCTAGTCTCCTCTGCTCAAATCGTCAAGCTCTCCACCTCTCAAAGCTTCTCTGAGACTTTACTGTGCACACATGGGCAGAAATTGCCACCTTTACCATCATTGTTGCTGGATCAAATGTGTGTGGTTATGACAGTCTCGGTGCCACTCACTCCCTCTTGCCTCCTACTTCCTGTCAAAATGACTGTCTCCCACTCCAGAATGAAGAGAGTTCCCTAGAGAGTTCCCTAAAGCGTTCCCAGGTCTTTCCTGCCTTGGCAGAGGCTGGGCGCACTCCCAGGGGCATGGAGGATCCAGCGTAAGGAATTCTTACGAGAAGTGAGTGGAGCCAGAGTTCACAGGTAAGGCCATATGCTGCTTCCACCAGGTTGCCTGGGTCACTATGACAGGGTAACAGCTGCCCCTCCCCACAAGATTTCCTTGTTCAGAGGTGGGATCCTGGCCCCACCAGCTTCTCCCAGCTCGCGTCCCATCTCAGGTCCAGGCCTAGACCACCAGAGGGGCACTCTCTGCCCTGTCTTCAAGGATGCAAGACATTCAGACTCCAGAATGTGAGACAAATTCTTAAGAAGAGATAAACAAAAAACAGAACGAACCCATACATGATTTTCATCCTTTGCCACCACTGAACTGTATAAAAATAAGGGGACCAAATTCCTAGACACTGTGAATTATCACAACTTGCCTTCTGCCAGGATGCTCCACTTCTAGAGTAGAGAAAGAACCATCCCAAACCCAGGCTGCTTCCTCTGCAGTGGTTCCCAGAGGAGGAGGGGGCTGTCTCCAGATGGCTCTGGGCAGGCAGTGAAGTTGATGGGTGTTGGAAGGTGCTGTTGAGAGGCCCATAATTGCCCCAACCAGATTCCTGTCTGAGCTGGCAAGGAGAGCCGCTCAGCTCCCTATTGCACTGTCATCAATCATGGACTTGGAAAAAACTTACGTTGTGAGAGTTTATTATCAACTCTTAATGAAAATATATGGGTTTCACAAATAGTCTGAAAAATACAGAGTGTCTGAGAATGTGAAATGGCAAAATTGTTTGATCAAGATACGAGGGCAGAAGTGATTGCCTGATTATAGCTGAGAGCAGAGTGAGGAGACAGGCCATGGGACCATCAACACACAGGAGATAACGATCCCTGTGCAGCTCCAGTGTGGATGGGAGAAGCCTGCTCCAGGAGGTACCAGATGCCTTTGCATAAATAAAAATCATGGAAATAAGTGGGATTTCCCTGGTGATCCAGTGGTTAAGAATATGCCTTGCAAGATGGGGGGTGCAGGTTCAATCCCTGGTCAGGGAACTAATGTCCCACATGCCACAGAGCAACTAAGTCCACACACCTCGGCTGACAAGCTCACGGGCTGCAACTAGAGCATCCACGTACCACAGTGAAGACTCAGCACAGCAAAAAAAAAAAAAAAATCGGAGATGCTTGGCTTCTATATTAGTTGTTTGAGGAGGGCCCTGCCAACCCAGTTTCATTCATCATGCCTGAGAAGCTGGAAGCATTATCCTCATTTTACAGATAAGGAAATTGAGGCTCAGAGATGTGAAGTGGGGTCTTACTAGGATTCAAACTCTGGTTCTAGAGCTTGGGCTCTTAACTAATAGTTGACAAAAAAAATTTTTTTGTATGTACTGGTGTTCATTGCACCTTTTTTTAAAAATTGTAATTGACTTCTAATGCTATATTAGTTTCAGGGGCACAGCAAAGTGATTCAGCTTTATACGTATATTCTTTTTCAGATTCTTTTCCATTACAGGTTACGACAAGATATTGAATATAGTTCCCTGTGCTATAGAGTAGGTTCTTCTTGCTCATCTACGTCATACACCATAGTGTGTATCTGTCAATCCCAAGCTCCTAATTTATCCCTCCCTCACTGTCCCCTTTGCTAACCAGCAGTTTGTTTTCTATGTCTGTGAGTCTGTTTCTGTTTTATAAATAAGTTCATTTGTATTATATTTTGGATTCTACATAAAGTGATATCACAGGATATTTATCTTTCCCTGTCTGACTTACTTCACTCAGTATGACGATCTTTAGGTCCATCCATGTTGCTGCAATGCCGTTATTTCATTCTTTTTTTTGGCTGAGTAGTATCCCATTGTGTATATGTACCACATCTTCTTTATATAGTCATCTGTCAGTGAACACTTAGGTTGCTTCCATGGCTATTGTGACTAGTGCTGCTATGAATATAGGGGTGCATGTACCTTTTTAAATTAAAGTTTTTGTCTTTTCTGGCCAATATTTTTTTTATATATATAAATGGCTGAAGAGTACCTACCTTTGGCTTTGTGACCGAATATAACCTGTGTCTTTGTGTTTTTTTTTTTCTTTTTCTTTTGGTCTTTGTAATTATTTAAAAGTGTGGAAACCACTCTTAGTTCTCTGGCAGTACCAAATCAGGTGACCAACTGTATCTGGCTATGAGCTAGAGTTTGCCAACCCTTGCTCTTCATCATTGTACCATACTTTCATCTAATTTGTGAACTTCAGCAAACATCTCCTCTCTCTGTTGCAGAAATGGGTTTAAAAGCAACACAAAAAGGGAAACAGGGAAATGGAAGGCAGCCTTAAGTCAAGTTCCCAGCACCCTAGGAATTTTAATATATACTCTAGTTACTACTCTTGGAGAAGGAAATGGTAACCCACTCCAGTTACTACTCTAGTGACTTCTCTGTGATTTTACTTTAGACAAATCCTTCCAAACTCTAACGCTGTGATAACCAAATAACAAGCTACTTCAGATCCTTTTTGGAACAAGGTGAGTGTAATTAAATAAACAAAAGAACAGTGCAAAATCACACCTAATCATTCACGGGAACTAGATGTGCAAAGGGTGACATCATTTGCTAACTTTAAAGCTTCTCCCCTTTAATGATTTTAATGGACAAGGCTAATTTTAAACACATGAAGCAGAGGATAAAGAAATAACTCTTACCACGTGCATTTTGTCTTAATTAGAGCTCTCTCTCCAACTTTGAGGGTGGTATTATTCCATTTATCCATTAGAATGTGTTGGACTTTAAGTAACAAAAGGCCAACTTCAAAGTGGCTCAAGCAATAAAGACCTGGCTCCCTTCACAACCAAAAGGTAAAACACCAGGCAGACCCCAGGGGTCGTTGGTCCAGGTCCTCTAGTCTCCTCAAGGATCCCAAGGACTCTTAGCTCTGTCTTCTAAAATATAGGCTGAATTTTTTATTTTAAGGGCGATCCCCCTTAAAATTCATAGGATTCTTTGATTTATAGAATCTGTGTTCTCAATAGATGGAATACAGATGGAGAAAGACAGAAAGAAGAGAGTCCTTCTTCCCCACCCATCAAACTCACTCTGTTCCTTTAGTCTAAAAGAGCCAATTTAGAAAAATAGGTGGTTTTGGTAGGTCCATATTCCTGAACTGGCAAGAGGGATGGAAATTCCAGGTTCCTCTGAAACCCAGGTGATTTCAGAATGTGTTGGGTTTGCTCCAATAAGAGACAGTCCCAACATATCCATGCTTTGCTCTTGTCCATTAGAGTCCACAGAGGGCTCTGCTCAATATCACCCACACTGCAGGACTCAGAGTGTAGAAGCCACCACCCTCTGGAGCACTGCTGATCACTGTAAGAGAGAGAGTTCTGTAGAGTCAAGCACTGGCAATTCAATTCCCCAGCCTGAACATAACACACACCATATCCATTCACAACATATTCTTCAGGACTGATCATACTGCTTACTCAACCACCATGTGCCCAGAAGGAGGAAGAACCAGAAATACCTGGAAACAGCATCAATAACCACCATGGGAGATGATCTGTGCCACTACACAAGTGACGGAAGAGGAAAGGAGTTTTGAAGAGAAAAGCCAAACATATACTACATTACCAGTTACAGAGAAACAAACAGAGGTTCGGAGCGAAAAGTAAAATCCCAAAAGAGAGCAGAGACAACAAAAAGACCAGTCTAGCAGATCCAACATTTGAATATCAGGAATTCCCAGAATGAAAAAAGAAAATGGAGAGAAGGAAATTATCTAAGAATTAATTCCAGAAGATTTCTAAAAATTAAAAGATATGTCTTTCTATATCAAAGGGACTTAGCAAATGCTAAGCATAAAGATTGAAAATGGTACCACAGCAAGATACTAGCATCATAAAATTCTGAAACACCAGGGACAAAAAAAGAGATCCTGCAAGTTTCCAGAAAGAAAATTTCAAAAACTAGAAAATTGTCAAAAAAAAGAAAATTGTCAAAAAAAAGAAAATTGTCAAAGTTTTCACAATTCAAAGAAAAAACTATTTCCAACCTAACACTGTATAAACAGTAAAATTCTCAGTCAAGTGGGTAAAAGAAAACATTTTCAAATGTATTCAGCAAGGATGATGAAGGGAAGCTTCAAGAGGGCAGCTTAAGAGATGGCAACCAAAGCTAGAGTGTGGCCAATCCAGAACAAAGAAGGAAAGATTCTGATTCTGAAAGAAGATTAAATTAACAGAATGTCTAATGTGTTTGAATGCATGGAAAGAGATTTACACACCTGGGGAAATGTTTAGCATTGTATTAATATTTGCATAAAATTATACTAAGTTTTTAAAGTCAGTTATTTGGTCTAGGCAACACAAGATGTTGGGCAAAAAGGAAAAATAATCGCACAGTTACTACATGAATTGGATATGATTAGCAATTACATTGGGCTTCCCTGGTGGCTCAGACGGTAAAGTCTGCCTGCAATGCGGGAGACCCGGGTTTGATTCCTGGGTCGGGAATATCCCCTGGAGAAGGAAATAGCAATCTACTCCAGCACTCTTGCCTGGAAAATCCCATGGACAGAGGAGCCTGATAGGCTACAGTCCATGGGGTCGCAGAGACTCGGACATGACTGAGCGATACCAATGCAAATCCTGCATGCAGCTTAAACATAAATCACAAAAGAATCATATCAGGAGGAAAAAGGGATGGTGGGTGTTTTGTGTGACTGGGACAAGGCAGAAAAATGATCATAAGCTAAAACTTTTTCTTATCTAACAAGAAGTCAACAATGGCTAAAACTGAAAGAAAAAAAAATCAAGAAAGTAATATAAGCATGTTACTTAGAGATACACCAGTAGATACCAAAAGAATCAACAACAGTTGAAATATTTGCTCAAGTAGCAGGAAATGGTGGCAGATACACAAAGGGTGGCTATTTTTTACAGCATGACAAACTATTTGATGGATGTGCATGTATATTTTGATAAAATAACACCAAAATTTAAAAAATAACTTGAGGAGAAATGAGAGACTATTCAATAAATAGTGTTGTAATGACTGAGCAACTGAACTGAACAACAGAGGAGAAATATAAATTATTTACAGCCTCTGCTGCAGCAGCAAAGGTTTCCATAACACCAATGAGCTCAATTAGGTTGCCATCATCTTCATTACCTTCACCATAGTCTGGCTTCATGTCAAACAACAAAGAGGGAACACAGCTCCACCCATCAACAGAAAATCAGATTAAAGATTTACTGAGCATGGCTCCCTCATCAGAATAAGACCCAATTTCCCCTCAGTCAGTCTCTCCCATCGGGAAGCATCCATAAGCTTCTTATCCTTATAAATCAGAGGGCCAACAGAATGAAAACCACAATCACATAAAACTAATCAAACTAATCACATGGACCACAGCCTTGTCTAAAAAAAACTATGAGCCATGCCATGCAGGGCCCCCCATCATGGATGGGTCATGCTGGAGAGTTCTGACAAAATGGGGTCCACTGGTGAAGGGAATGGCAAATCACTTCAGCACTCTTGCCTTGAGAACCCAATGAACTGTTCAGTTCAGTTGCTAAATCGTGTCTGACTCTTTGTGACCCCAGAGACGGCAGCACGCCAGGCCTCCCTGTCCATCACCAACTCCCGGAGCTTACTTAAACTCATGTCCACCGAGTCGGTGATGCCATCCAACCATTTCATCCTCTGTTGTCCCCTTCTCCTCCTGCCTTCAATCTTTCCCAGCATCAGGGTCTTTTACAAAGAGTCAGTTCTTCGCATGAGGTGGCCAATGTATTGAAGTTTCAGCTTCAACATCAGTCCTTCCAATGAATATTCAGGATGGATCTCCTTTAGGATGGACTTGTTGGATCTCCTTGAAGTCCAAGGGACTCTCAAGAGTCTTCTCCAACACCACAGTTCAAAAGCATCAATTCTTTGGCACTCAACTTTCTTTATAGTCCAACTCTCACATCCATACATGATTACTGGAAAAACCATAGCTTTGACTAGATGGACCTTTGTTGGCAAAGTAATGTCCCTGACTTTTTAATATGCTGGCTAGGTTGGTCATAACTTTTCTTCCAAGGAGCAAGCATCTTTTAATTTCATGGCTACAGTTACCATCTGCAGTGATTTTGGAGCCCCAAAAAATAAAGTCAGAGAGTGTTTCCACAGTTTCCCCACCTATTTGCCATGAAGTGATGGGACCAGATGCCATGATCTTAGTTTTCTGAATGTTGAGCTTTAAACCAACTTTTTCACTCTCCTCTTTCACTTTTATTGAGGCTCTTTAGTTCTTCTTCACTTTCTGCCATAAAGGTGGTGTCATCTGAGTAGCTGAGTATTGATATTTCTCCCGGCAATCTTGATTCCAGCTTGTGTTTCATTCAGGCCAGAGTTTCTCATGATGTACTCTACATATAAGTTAAATAAGCACAGTGGCAATATACAGCCTTGACATAATTCTTTCCTGGTTTGGAACCAGTCTGTTCTTCCATGTCCAGTTCTAACTGTTGCTTCTTGACTTGCATACAGATTTCTCAGGATGAAGGTCAGGTGGTCTGGTATTCCCATCTCATGAAGAATTTTCCAGTTTGTTGTGATCCACAAATCAAAGGCTTTGGCATAGTCAATAAAGCAGAAATAGATGTTTTTCTGAAACTTTCTTGCTTTTTTGATGATCCAATTGATGTTGGCAATTTGATCTCTGGTTTCTCTGCCTTTTCTAAATCCAGCTTGAACATCTGGTAGTTCACAGTTCACATACTGTTGAAGCCTGGCTTGGAGAATTTTGAGCATTACCTTGCTAGCTTGTGAGATGAGTGCAATTGTGTGGTAGTTTGAACATTCTTTGGCATTGCCTTTCTTTGGGATTGGAATGAAAATGGACCTTTTCCAGTCCTGTGGCCACTGCTGAGTTTTCCAAATTTGCTGGCATATTGAGTGCAGCACTTTTACAGCATCATGTTTGAGGATTTGAAATAGCTCAACTGGCATTCCAAAACTTGCACTAGCTTTGTCCGTGTTGATGTTTCCTAAGGTTCACTTGACTTCACATTCCAGGATGTCTGGCTCTAGGTGAGTGATTACACCACTGTAGTTATCTGGATCATGAAGATCCTTTGTGTATAATTCTTCTGTGTATTGTTGTCACCTCTTCTTAACATCTTCTGCTTCTGTTAGGTCCATACCATTTCTGTCCTTTATTGTGCCCACGTTTGCATGAAATGTTCCCTTGGTGTCTATAATTTTCTTCGGGAGATCTCTAGTCTTTCCCAGTCTATTGTTTTCCTCTATTTCTTTGCATTGATCACTGAGGAAGGCTTTCTTATGTTTCCTTACTATTTTTTGGAACTCTACATTCAAAGATATATCTTTCCTTTTCTCCTTTGCCTTTCACTTCTCTTCTTTTCTTAGCTATTTCTAAGGCCTCCTCAGACAACCATTTTACCTTTTTGCATTTCTTTTTCTTGGAGATGGTCTTGATCACTGCCTCCTGTACCCTGTCATGAACATCCGTCCATTGTTCTTCAGGCACTCTGTTAATCAGATCTAATCCCTTGAATATATTAGTCACTTCTACTGTATAAGGGATTTGATTTAGGTCATACCTGAATGGTCTCATGTTTTTGGAAGTGAGTGTTTGCTATGACCAGTGCATTCCCTTGGCAAAACTCTATTAGCCTTTGCCCTGCTTCATTCTGTACTCCAAGGCTAAGTTTGCCTGTTACTCTGGGTGTTTCTTGACTTCCAACAACACAAGAGAAGACTGTATGCATGGACATCACCAGATGCCCAACACCGAAATCAGATCGATTATATTCTTTGTAGCTGAAGAAGGAGAAACTCTATACAGTCAGCAAAAACAAGACTGGGAGCTGACCGTGGCTCAGATCATGAACTCATTGCCAAATTCAGATTTAAATTGAAGAAACTGGGGGAAACCACTAGACCATTTAGGTATGACCTAAATAAAATCCCTTATGATTATACAGTGGAAGTGACAAACAGATTTAAGGGACTAGATCTGATAGAGTGCCTGATGAACTATGCATGGAGGTTTGTGACACTGTACAGGAGACAGGGATCAAGACCATCCCCAAGAAAAAGAAATGCAAAAAAGCAAAATGGCTCTCTGAGGAGGCCTTAGAAATAGCTGAGAAAAGAAGAGAAGTGAAAAAGCAAAGGAGAAAAAGCAAGATAATCCATTTGAATGCAGAGTTCCAAAGAATAACAAGAAGAGATAAGAAAGCTTTGCTCAGCAATCAATGCAAAGAAATAGAGGAAAACAATAGAATGGGAAAGACTTCAGATTTCTTCAAGAAAATTAGAGATACCGAGGGAACATTTCATGCAAAGATGGGCTCAATAAAGGACAGAAACTGTATAGACCTAATAGAAGCAGAAGATACAAAGAAGACGTGGCAAGAATAGAGAGAAGAACTGTACGAAAAAGATCTCCATAACCCAGATCATCACAACGGTGTGATCACTCACTTAGAGCCAGACATCCTGGAATATGAAGTCAAATGGGCCTTAGGAAGCATCACTATGAACAAAGCTAGTGGAGGTGACAGAATTCCAGTTGAGCTATTTCAAATCCTGAAAGATGATGCTGTGGAAGTGCTGCACTCAATATGCCAGCAAATTTGGAAAACTCAGCAGTGGCCACAGGACTGGAAATGGTCAGTTTTCATTCCAATCCCTAAGAAAGGCAATGCCAAAGAATGTTCAAACTACTGCACAATTGCACTTAGCTCACACACTAGTAAAGTAATGATCAAAATTCTCCAAGCCAAGCTTCAGCAATACATGAACTGTGAACTTCCAGATGTTCAAGCTGGTTTTAGAAAAGGCAGAGGAACCAGAGATCAAATTGCCAACATCCATTGGATCATCAAAAAAGCAAGAAAGTTACAGAAAAACTTCTATTTCTGCTTTATTGACTATGCCAAAACTTTTGAATGTGTATATCACAATAAACTGTGGAAAATTCTGAAAGAGATGAGAATACCAGACCACCTGACCTCCCTTTTGAGAAACCTGTATGCAGTTCAGGAAGCAACAGTTAGAACTGGACATGGAACAACAGACTGGTTCCAAATAGGAAAAGGAGTACGTCAAGAGTTTATATTGTCACTGTGCTTATTTAACGTATATGTAGAGTACATCATGAGAAACTCTGGCCTGAATGAAGCACAAGCTGGAATCAAGATTGCCAGGAGAAATATCAATAACCTCAGATATACAGATGATACCACCCTTATGGAGGAAAGTGAAGAAGAACTAAAGTGCCTCTTGATGAAAGTGAAAGTGGAGAGTGAAAAAGTTGGCTTACAGCTCAACATTCAGAAAACAAAGATCATGGCATCTGGTCCCATCACTTCATGGCAAATAGATGGAGAAACAGTAGACATAGTGGCTGACTTTATTTTGGGG
The DNA here is from genome assembly GCF_027580195.1 of Bos mutus. Lineage (NCBI taxonomy): Eukaryota > Metazoa > Chordata > Mammalia > Artiodactyla > Bovidae > Bos > Bos mutus. Next base: position 70,567,991 of record NC_091618.1, on the reverse strand, counting down.
GGCTCCAAAATCACTGCAGATAGTGATTGCAGCCATGAAATTAAAATAAACTTACTCCTTGGAAGTAAAATTATGACCAACCTAGATAGCATATTAAAAAGCAGAGACATTACTTTGCCAACAAAGGTCCGTCCATCTTGCCAAAGCTATGGTTTTTCCAGTAGTCATGTATGGATATGACAGTTGAACTATAAAGAAAGCCGAGCACTGAAGAATTGATGCTTTTGAACTGTGGTATTGGAGAAGACTCTTGAGAATCCCTTGTACTGCAAGGAGATCCAACTAGTCCATCCTAAAGGAAATCAGTCCTGAATATTCATTGGAAGGAATGATGTTGAAGCTGAAACTCCAATACTTTGGCCACCTGATGCGAAGAGCTGACTCATTTGAAAAGACCCGGATGCTGGGAAAGATTGAAGGCTGGAGGAGAAGGGGATAACAGATGATGAGATGGTTGGACAGCATCTCTGACTCAATGGACATGAGTTTGGGTAAACTCTGGGAGTTGGTGATGGACAGGGAGGCCTGGCATGCTGCAGTTCATGGGGTCCCAAAGAGTCATACACGACTGAGTGACTGAAATGAACTGAACTGAACTGAACTGAATGATCTAGTGATTTCCCCTACTTTCTTCCATTTAAGTCTGAATTTGGCAATACGGAGTTCATGATCTGAGCCACAGTCAGATCCCGGTCTTGTTTTTGCTGACTGTATAGAGGTTGTCCATCTTTGGCTGCAAAGAATATAATCAATCTGATTTTGGTATTGACCATCTGGTGATGTCCATGTGTAGTATCTTCTCTTGTGTTAGAAAAGCATGTTTGCTATGACCATTGCATTCTCTTGGAAAAACTCTGTTAGCCTTTGCCCTCCTTCATTCTGTACTCCAAGGCCAAATTTGCCTGTTACTCCAGGTATCTCTTGACTTCCTACTTTTGCATTCCAGTCCCCTATAATGAAAAGAATATCTTTTATGGGTGTTAGTGCTAGAAGGTCTTGTAGGTCCTCATAGAACCATTCAGCTTCATCTTCTTCAGCATTACTGGTTTGGGAATAGACTTGGATTACTGTGATATTGAATGGTTTGCCTTGGAAAGGAACAGGGATCATTCTGTCATTTTTGAGATTGTATCCAAGTGCTGCATTTTGGACTCTTTTGTTGACTATGATGGCTACTGCATTTCTTCTAAGGGGTTCTTGTCCACAGTAGTAGATAAAATGAACAGTATGAAAAGACAAAAAGATAGGACACTGAAAGATGAGCTCCTCAGGACAGTAGGTGCCCGATATGTTACTGGAGAACAGTGTAGAAATAACTCTAGAAACAATAAGAGATTGACCAAAGCAAAAATAGCACCCAGCTGTGGATGTGACTGCGGATGGAAGTAAAGTCCAATGCTGTTAAGAACAATATTGAATAAGAACCAGAATATTAGGTCATGAATCAATGTAAATTGGAATTGATCAAACAGGAAATGGCAAGAGTGAACATCAACATTTTAGGAATCAGTGAACTAAAATGAGTTGGAGTCGATGAATTTTACTCAGATGACCATTGTATCTACTACTGTGGGCAAGAATCCCTTAGAAGAAATGGAGGAATCCTCAAAGTCAGCAAAAGAGTCTGAAAAGCAGTACTTGGATTCAATCTCAAAAATGACAGAGAGATCTCTGTTTCCAAGGCAATCCATTCAGTATCATGGTAATACAAGTCTATGCCCCAACCAGTAATGCTGAAGAAGCTGAAGTTGAACGGTTCTATGAAGACCTACAAGACCTTTTAGAACTAACTCCCAAAAAAGATGTCCTTTTCACTATAGGGGACTGGAATGCGAAAGTAGGAAGTCAAGAGATACCTGGAGTAACAGGCAAATTTGGCCTTGGAGTACAGAATGAAGCAGGGCTAAGGCTAACTTTTTCCAAGAGAATGCACTGGTCATAGCAAACATGCTCTTCCAACAACACGAGAGAAGATGCTACTCATGGACATCACCAGATGGTCAAAACCAAAATCAGATTGAGTATATTCTTTGCAGCTGAAGATGGAGAAGCTCTATACAGTCAGCAAAAACAAGACTGGGAGTTTACTGTGGCTCAGATCATGAACTTCTTATTGCCAAATTGAGACTTAATTTGAAGTAAGGAAAACCACTAGATTATTCAGGTATGACCTAAATCAAATCCCTTACAATTAGACTAGATTCAAGGGATTAGATCTGATAAACAGAGTGTCTGAAGAACAATGGACAGAGGTCATTACATTGTACAAGAGGCCTTGATCAATACCATCTCCAAGAAAAACAAATGAAATAGGCAAAATGGTTGTCTGAGGAGGCCTTAGAAATAGCTGAGAAAAGAGGAGAGGTGAAAGGAAAAGGAGAAAAGGAAAGATATACCCATTTAAATGCCGAGTTCCAAATAAGAAAGTCTTCTCAGTGATCAATGCAAAGAAATAGAGGAAAACAACAGAATGGGAAAGACTAGAGTTCTCCTGAAGATAATTAGAGACACCAAAGGAACATTTCATGCAAACGTGGGCACAATAAAGGATAGAAATTGTATGCACTAACAGAAGCAGAAGATGTTAAGAAGAGGTGGCAACAATACACAGAGAATTATACACAAAGGATCTTCATGATCCAGATAACTACAGTGGTGTAATCACTCACCTAGAGCCAGACGTCCTGGAATGTGAAGTCAAGTGAACCTTAGGAAACATCAACACGGACAAAGCTAGTGCAAGTTTTGGAATGCCAGTTGAGCTATTTCAAATCTTCAAACATGATGCTGTAAAAGTGCTGCACTCAATATGCCAGCAAATTTGGAAAACTCAACAATGGCCACAGGACTGGAAAAGGTCCATTTTCATTCCAATCCCAAAGAAAGGCAATGCCAAAGAATGTTCAAACTACCACACAATTGCACTCATCTCACAAGCTAGCAAGGTAATGCTCAAAATTCTCCAAGCCAGGCTTCAACAGTATGTGAACTGTGAACTACCAGATGTTCAAGCTGGATTTAGAAAAGGCAGAGAAACCAGAGATCAAATTGCCAACATCCACTGGATCATCAAAAAAGCAAGAAAGTTTCAGAAAAACATCTATTTCTGCTTTATTGACTATGCCAAAGCCTTTGATTTGTGGATCACAACAAACTGGAAAATTCTTCATGAGATGGGAATACCAGACCACCTGACCTTCATCCTGAGAAATCTGTATGCAAGTCAAGAAGCAACAGTTAGAATTGGACATGGAAGAACAGACTGGTTCCAAATTAGGAAAGGAGTACGTCATGGCTGTGTATTTTCACCGTGCTTATTTAAGTTATATGTACATCATGCAAACCAGGCTGGAAGAAGCACAAGCTGGAATCAAGATTGCTGGGAGAAATATCAATAACCTCAGATATGCAGATGATACCATCCTTATGGCAGAAAGTGAAGAACTAAAGAGCCTCTTGACGAAAGTGAAAGAGGAGAGTGAAAAATTTGGCTTAAAGCTCAACATTCAGAAAACTAAGATCATGGCATCCGGTCCCATTACTTCATGGCAAATAGATGGAGAAACAATGGAAACAGTGAGAGACTTTATTTTTGGGGGCTCCACAGTCACTGCAGATGGTAACTGCAGCCATGAAATTAAAAGACACTTGCTCCTTGGAAGAAAAGCTATGGCCAACCTAAACAGCATATTAAAAAGCAGGGACATTACTTTTCCAACAAAGGTCTGTCTAGTCAAATCTATGGTTTTTCCAGTAGTTATGTATGGGTGTTAGAGTTGGAGTATAAAGAAAGCTGAGCACCAAAGAATTGATGCTTTTGAACTGTGGTGTTGGAGAAGACTCTTGAGAGTCCCTTGGACTACAAGGAGATCCAACCAGTCAATCCTAAAGAAAATCAGTCCTGAATATTCATTGCAAGGAGTGATGCTAAAGCTGAAACTCCAATATTTTGGCCACCTGATGCGAAGAACTGATTCCTTGGAAAAGCCACTGATGCTGGGAAAGATTGAAGGCTGGAGGAGAAGGGGACGACAGAGGATGAGATGATTGGATAGCATCACCGACTCGATGGTCATGAATTTGAGTAAACTCTGGGAATTGTTGATGGACAGGGAGGCCTGGTGTGCTGCAGTCCATGGGGTCGCAAAGAGTCGGACACAACTGACTGACTGAACTGAACTGAGCTGAATTATGTTGAACACTATTGGTAAATAAAGACGTCAGGTCACTATAATGTGGAAGCCATTTTTACTGTGAATGTTTCCCAGCAAGATCAAGTTTTTGCAGTGTAAGAATGGCAGCTGATGCAAAATAGGCTAAAAGAGCTCAGTGCAAAGGAAGATAATTGTGTAACAGAGTTCAGTTCATATTTCCCTCTTGGCTTAATTTTAACATGCATGTTGTGAGGGTTCCCAGTCTTTGCACACCTTCCATTACTGCTGTACTTAGCAACCTCCATCATTTCTTGCTCCTATATTAGACAATGCTCATTTTTTTGTTTGATAGAGTTCTATATTTGTTGTAATATATCATCATTTATTGGGCATTTGAACTGCCTTTTAACTTAGGCCAGCTTTACCAGGATTCCTATTGTCTTTTTAGTGCTCTGGTAAAAAAGTATCATAGGTTTTGAGTGGTCGTCCCTTGACTTAATTTTTTTTTCCCCATGGTCCCTTTTTAGTTTATGATTTTGCAGAATACGAGGGTTTTCAGGAAAACCGTGTGTTGTAATGGAAATTCTTGTTCCTACTTACTACCATATACAAATGATTTAAACTCTAAACATTCTCTCAACAGTTAGAAAAATACAGTGTAGTAGAATGCTAAGATAACATTTAAGATTCCGGCTGCTAGTATACAAACCCTGTATAATGTACTCCCCTTGAGTGTGAGTGGGATCTGTGAATATAATGAATGTCACTCCTTTGATGAATTTATATTAAGTGGTAAAAGCAAAGGGATTTTTGCAGATATGATTGAGGACACAAATCAATGACTCTGAGTTCATCAAAATGGAAATGAGCCTGGTGGGCCTGATCTAATCAGGTATACCTCAAGAAATGAATCTAGAGGTCAGAGACTTGAAGTCTGAGAGATTATTCTGTTGGCCTTGAAGAAGCAGGCCATCATGAGTTCCACAGCTGCAAGAAAATGAACTCTGCCATGGGAGCCAAGTAGAGGATGCTAAGCTTCAGATGAGACCCTAGAAACCAGGGTTGCAATCCTGTGAAACCCTGAGTAGTTCAGTTCAGTTCAGTTGCTCAGTTGTGTCCGACTCTTTGCAACCCCATGAATTGCAGCACGCCAGGCCTCCCTGTCTATCACCAGCTCCCGGAGTTCACTCAGATTCATGTCCATCAAGTCAGTGATGCCATCCAGCCATCTCATCCTCTGTCGTCCCCTTCTCCTCCTGCCCCCAATCCCTCTCAGCATCAGAGTCTTTTCCAATGAGTCAACTCTTCGCATGAGGTGGCCAAAGTACTGGAGTTTCAGCTTCAGCATCATTCCTTCCAAAGAAATCCCAGGTCTGATCTCCTTCAGAATGGACTGGTTGGATCTCCTTGCAGTCCAAGGGACTCTCAAGAGTCTTCTCCAACACCATAGTTCAAAAGCATCAATTCTTCGGCACTTAGCTTTCTTCACAGTCCAACCCTGAGCAAAGGGCCCAGCTAAGCTTTGCTTGGAATCTAATCCAGGGAAGCTGAGTAATAAATTTATGTTCTTTATTATTTTTTGCAGAGGTATAGTTGATGGATTGGGAACTTGGGATTAGCAGATGCAAACTATTATATGACCAGCATGCATGCATAGTCATGTCTGACTCTTTTCCACTCCTGGGACTGTAGCCCAATAGGCTCCTCTGTCCATGGAATTTTCCAGGCAAGAACACTGGAGTGGGTTGCCATTTCCTACTCCAGGGGATATTCCTGATCCAGGGATCAAATCCATATCTCCTGTGTCTCCTGCAGGCGGATTCTTTCCCACTGCACTACCTGGGTTACAAACTATTGTATATGGGATGGATAAACAACAAGGTCCTACTGTATAGCACAGGGATCTATATTCAGTATCCTGTAATGAACCATAATGGGCAAATATGAAACAAGTTTAGAGCCCATTTACTGTTATTATAAAATATTGACTATGTTCTTGTGCTGTGCAATATACCCTTATAGTTTGTTTATTCTATATATATTGGATTGGTCAAAAAGTTCATTTGGATTTTTCTGTAAGATGTTATGAGAGAATCTGAATGAACTTTTTGGTCAACCCCAATAAGCAGTTTGTACCTCTTAATTCCCTTTCTCTGTCTTGTCCCCAACCCCTCTCCTCTCTCCACTGGTGACCATTTGTTTTTTCTATCTATAAATCTATGTTCTTTAAATCTACTATGTTGATGGTAATTAATTATACATCAATAGAAAACTAATACATGCAAAACTGAACAAGGAGTTTGGGACTTCTGACCATTATCTTCCTGTACTCCCAGCTTGGCGCCTGCAATAAATGCTGCACTTTCCCTCACCACAACCTGGTGTCAGTAGATTGGCTCTACGATGCACATGGACCAGAAGACCCAAGTCTGGTTTGGTGACAGGACGAGACATTGGAGCTACATAGCCATTTGACTTTTCTGGACTACCTACAACTGAGTAACACTTAAATTCACTGAAATGTACCTGATATGGGACCCTCAGTTAACCAGAGATTTGGCATTGTTTCTATTCAGAGGAGAAAGACATCTATGCTGTGCTTAGTCACTCAGCTGTGTCCGACTCTTTCTTTGCGGCCACATGGGCTGTATCCCACCAGGCTCCTCTGTTCATGGGGATCCTCCAGGCAAGAATACTGGAGTGGGTTACCATGCCCTCCTCCAGGGGATCCTCCCAACCCAGGGATCGAACCCAGGTCTCCTATATTGCAGGTGAATTCTTTACCGTCTGAGCCACCAGGGAAGCCCAAAAGAGATCTAGTAGAAAACAAAAGCTAATACGTAGGCTTGATTGCTTTAAAAGTGCCTAACAAAATCTTGCAGAGAGTATGCATTCATCCCGGTTTCCACTCCTATTCACAGTGATAGCCTGAACTGTGAGATTTAATGATCAAGCCAATGACCCTGGAAGATTGGACAAATTTAATCAGTAAAAATTAACTTCTGTCCCATGGATTATATGTATGTTGGCAGGACACCAGACATAAATATTTTGGAAAGATTTTTAACGTTAATATTTGGAACACTTTGGCATGATTGAGTTATCTTTGGGAAATAAACTTTGAGGGTGATATTTAGGAGTGAACAGTCACACTCCCACATTCTTCCATATAAAGCAGAGTCCTGGATGCATGAGAGCCTTTCCGGTGGTTTCTGAAGTCTGGGCCATTATACATGTTGAATAAAAAGGGGAAAGTAACTGCCCAAATAATTTAAGCTGTTTCCACACCTCTCACCTGAAATAACCAGATAATTACAAAAGACTTATTTTGTATTCCGGCAGCATTTAAGGTGTTTGTTTGACTCATTGCTATGAATTCTTTCATTGTCTACTTCAGTTTTCTTGTGTGGAATTATTCCAAAGCAAAGAAGATACCACCACAGATAAACACACCAATAAAGTGTGTTGGCAATGCAGCCCTGGATTACAGATCAAGGCCCCAGAGTTAGGAGGAAGCAACATCAACCAACTGGACAGCCAGTGATTCCTTCATTTAAAGACCAGGCAGATTAAATGCAGCTCTTTCTGGCCCTGTTGGGGGCACTGTTTTGTAGAGCTCAATCAAGAAATTAATGGGATTCTGTAGGATGTCTCAAGTCCAGCACTTTGCTGCACACAGGGCAATAATCATGCTCAATTACAGCCTAGCATGTGCTTTCTATTCCCATAAAAATCTCTCCCACTTCAAACCAATCTTCAAGGGAAAAAATAATGTTTTGGTATTGTTCTGCACTGCTAAATACCAGCCCCTAATTTAGTCTCTAGAGGGTTCCACCATTTCAGATCTATCAACAGCTGCCCTGATTCCTCAGGACTAACATGTTACATGATGACATCCATTTTTCCAGGGATCTTCAAGACCTATCCTGTCTCTGGGATGAACAAAGAATTCTAACTGCCCTCGTCTTATGACATGGATCCCCACTGGGGTATTAACAGAAGCAAAGCTCAAAGGCGACCACACAGAAAACAGCCCACATTCAGGGGTGGGTTCATTTCAATTTTAAGGTTTTTGCCAAGCCTGCTTATTTTCTCTTTCTTGCAAGCATGCACCCACCAGGTACTTTGGAAAACAATAGAGGAAGCCAAGCCAAAGAAATAAAAAACAAGAAACCTAGGGACAGCAAGGCAGGAGATGCCCAAAGGTGGCACTTCAGATAGCTGCAGCTTTCTCCGGGCCTGAGACTCCTGGCTGTAAGGATGAACTCCAAAGGCTGAGAGCCCTTGGAATTCATGTGAGATGGATTTTAAGAATTTGTCCATTTTTGGTGATATTAAGAATGTCTCAAAAATATCAGTTTCTTGGTTTCTGTTGTTCAAAATGCACTACTTCTCATGTATTTCAAGGGATCCCAATTTGGACTGATTATCTAGGAAGTCCTGATTTCATCCTAACACTAACACTAGAAAACAGAATTTAGCTAGATGGAGGAGAGTCTGATATGGAGGAGAGGGAGCTGGAGGGTATCATGCTTGCCAAGAAATTGATATCAATTAAATTTTATATATAATCAGCAATATATAATGAAATAGCTATAAGTGTCTATAATATTAAAAGATCAAAATTAAGCTTCTATCCTTATAAATCTATCATAAATGAATGCAACATATTGACTATCCAAAGGGCTCCAATGTTCTATAAAATGCTGTAGAGTATAACAACTCTGTTGTAAATTTGATATAAAAATAAAACATACATGCAACTTTAAGCATTAAATATTTGATTTGTCTTTGCGGAATTAAGAATCAATTGGAGGATCAATTTAGATGTCCTGAAATTAGGGGGAAAATGTCAATTTAGAATGTTCAAAACATACCTTACTTTTTCTTAACTGTCCAAAGCAGATACTTAGAAAAACCATACCATTGACACAGTAGTGTTTTCAAAAATACACCCTGCAGTTTCACTTCTCACCACTAGGTGGTGTGTGGGGGGGGGCAGTTGCTCAGAAAACTGAAAAGTCAGTCTAAATTTAAAAATGTAATTTGAGTTTGAGCCTGAAAATAATTGCTGGTGGAAATATCAACACTTCACATATTACTTGTATATAAAGTAAGGTTTGTCTATAATACAGGGCCTACTGCAGTTGGCTAGCACACCAGACATTCTATATGAGGGGTCTTCAGATGACCTCTGTTCCGGGACATCTCTGGTAGTCCAGTGGCTAAGACTCTGTGCTCCCAATGTAGGGGGCTCAGGTTCTATCCCTGGTCAAGGAGCTAGACTCCACATGCTTCAGCCAAGCATTTATATGCTGCAACTAAAGATCCTGCATGCTGCAACTGAGACTGAGCACAGTCAAAAAAAAAAAAAAAAAGACAACCTTCTGTTCAAGACTACAATCATGCAGTTAGGGAGATTGGCTGGGTCAGCCAAAATGCATCTTTGGATGCATCTGAACAAAGCTTGTTAATCAGAAAGGGCCAGAAGACAGATGACTCGGGGCAGGGAGCGGGGTGTGGACACTACACTTGATCCTGTGTAACTTGGACTCTCAAAAATCCATGTTTCTGAAGGGAAACTGACTCCAGACTGCATCAGACCAAGTTCAGAAAGGCTGGTGCTAAGTAACACAAATAGTTTCACCCCAAGCAAATCCGAAAACTGGTGAAATTGGTCTGAGTTCTCTCTTCATCTCTTTTCTATGTCCCTAAAAAGTCACCCATGCCATTTCCTTTTGGCTTCCCTAACTTATCCACATGCCCAGCTTCACCCAGGCAGAGACCATTTTCTCATCTGCTCCCATTCAAATCTAGCTGCCTCCATCCCCTTCTGCTGCTGCTGCTGCTGCTGCTAAGTCGCTTCAGTCGTGTCCGACTCTGTGCGACCCCATAGACGTCTGGCAGCCCACCAGGCTCCCCCGTCCCTGGGATTCTCCAGGCAAGAACACTGGAGTGGGTTGCCATTTTCTTCTCCAGTGCATGAAAATGAAAAGTAAAAATGAAGTCGCTCAGTCGTGTCCGACTCTCAGCGACCCCATGGACTGCAGCCCACCAGGCTCGTCCATCCATGGGATTTTCCAGGCAAGAGTACTGGAGTGGGGTGCCATTGCCATCCCCTTCTAAGAGTGCTAATTCCCTCCTTGGACAGGAGGGGCAGCCAAGGGGCAGCCAGTTGTTGGTAAGGGCTCATTGGGAAGTCCTCAGCAAATCTCATTTGCATTTTAATAGAGGTCTTTTAGGCCTTGGTGGAGAAGTTTCAGGGTTTCCTGAGAAACCAGTGAGAAAGATAAATTAGGACACCCTTTTTTTAAAATTTTATTTTTTAACTTTACAATATTGTATTGGTTTTGCCAAATATCAACATGAATCCGCCACAGGTATACACGTGTTCCCCATCCTGGACCCTCCTCCCTCCTCTCTTCCTGTACCATACCTCTGGGTCGTCCCAGTGCACCAGTCCCAAGCATCCAGTATCGTGCATCGAACCTGGACTGGCAACTCGTTTCATATATGATATTACACATGTTTCAATGCCATTCTCCCAAATCATCCCACCCTCTCCCTCTCCCACAGGATCCAAAAGACTGTTCTATACATCAGTGTCTCTTTTGCTGTCTCATATACAGGGTTATTGTTATCATCTTTCTAAATTCCATATATATGTGTTAGTATACTGTATTGGTGTTTTTCTTTCTGGCTTACTTCACTCTGTATAATAGGCTCCAGTTTCATCCACCTCACTAGAACTGATTCAAATGTATTCTTTTTAATGGCTGAGTAATACTCCTTTGTGTATATGTACCACAGCTTTCTTATCCATTCATCTGCAGATGGACATCTAGGTTGCTTCCATGTCCTGGCTATTATAAACAGTGCTGCAATGAACATTGGGGTACACGTGTCTCTTTCCCTTCTGGTTTCTTCAGTGTGTATGCCCAGCAGTGGGATTGCTGGGTCATAAGGCAGTTCTGTTTCCAGTTTTTTAAGGAATCTCCACACTGTTTTCCATAGTGGCTGTACTAGTTTGCATTCCCACCAACAGTGTAAGAGGGTTCCCTTTTTTCCACATCCTCTCCAGCATTTATTGCTTGTAGACTTCTGGATCACAGCCATTCTGACTGGCGTGAAATGATACCTCATTGTGGTTTTGATTTGCATTTCTCTGTTAATGAGTGATGTTGAGCATCTTTTCATGTGTTTGTTAGCCATCTGTATGTCTTCTTTGGAGAAATGTCTATTTAGTTCTTTGGCCCATTTTTTGATTGGGTCATTTATTTTTCTGGAATTGAGCTGTAGGAGCTGCTTGTATATTTTTGAGATTAGTTGTTTGTCAGTTGCTTCCTTTACCCTTGACATTTACAAGACAGGGTCTTCTTCCTCGCTGGTCCCATTCATGTTCTGCTCTCAAGGATTTCCAGGAGAAGACATTTGTCACCTGTGGCTCTGAGCACTTTCCTCACCATTTTGTGTGGTGCCCCCTGCAGGCATACCTGGCACACTGGCCACCTCCTCTTAAGGGTCCAGCTATAACCCCTTAAGGGTCCAGATATGGAGTTATATGGAGGTGACCACCTCCACCCCTCCCAAGAGCACCGCAGCTCAGCCCAGTCCTCTTGCAATGCCGGCACCGTCCTTCCGTGATCTAGTGCATGGAAAACATGCAAAGGAGAAGGGCATGGAGAGAAACAGTTTGCATCTTAGACTCACTGTGCCAGGAATGAATACATATCTCAGGACACCCCCAGTGCCCCTCTCCCCAGCCACAAGGCGACCTAGGCTTGGCAGCCACCCCAGAGTGGCTGATGTGATCACGTTAGCATTAGCTAGCTCTGAATCTCCCTAAACTTTGAGCAAAAGTTGCACAGTCAAGAATTTCACTTCTTGCAGAATTTTTCTCTCCTGCTTGACACATTCCTGGAAACCCCTAGGGTGCATCTTACACATGCAATGAGTGAGTCTGGTGTTTCCACAATGAGCCTGTGTCCCTGAGCAATGCATCCTCTGCAGCTCTTTCTCTCCCCACAGGGCAGCTGCCAGTCACTGGAAGAGTTCAACTGGGCCTGTTGGGAGGGAAACCCTACCCCAGGGATCATATCTTTTCTAAATCACTTAGGAAGGGTGCAGAACACTCTAAACATTGTGGGGTTCAACATGATGGGACCTTCAGGACACATGTAGCTCTCCGTCCATAGCTAGTTTCAGGGTGACTCTCAGGGTGCTATCCTTGGAATAGGGTTTGCCACGCTATGTTCTTTCTTCCCAGGGCTCACCCACCATCCCTAAATCTGGGCTTCCATCAGAGCTTTCTCTGAGACATCATGGATGTTGACCTGCAAGCTAGACTTTACAGAATATTTCTGAAAAGGATGGATTTATTTCTAGAAAGGGATGTCAGGCTTCTAGAGTGACTTTATTGGAAGTTTTGGTCCAACCCAAATGCTACAGCAGATGCCCCCAGAGCTCAGACTCACATCATCTGGTAGACAGTGGGGTAGTGATCAATAATGCTTTGTGAAGCTCCTTCATGCCAAAAACTGAGACTCGTCTCTGGGTTTCCTTTCATAAAAATGGGAAGGCTTTCATCCCTGGCTGGGGTACCATAATACATGCTGCAAGGGAGGTGGGGCCAAGGCAGAAAGATGGAGAGAGTATCTTAGAGGATCAATGTGTGGGCTTGCTAATGGTCTCAAGTTAAATGGGGCTTTTTTGATGGGGACTGAATGCCTGAGATCTGCTGAGTGCTGAGAACCACAGAGCTGTGCAATTCAGATGTACAGAGGTAGAGTTCAAAGTCTTTGATTAAATAATGCAGCTGGTGACTGTGTTACAGAAACCTCTAGACACAGGAGCCTCCAACAGATCATTCTGAGCATCCCATTATGAAGCACTGGCTATAATTCCAACGAGTCTAGTGAAAGAGGGAGAGACCTTGTGATGGCAAGAAGGATACCAAACCATCCAAGGCCATGGCTGTGACGAAGATGCTCTCCCTGGCCAAATTTTAGTTAGGCTCCTCTGAACCCTCTTTTCCACAAAGTCTAGTTGTTGGGCTCTGTCCTTGGCAGCCCTGGTAAAGAATTATGCTAAATCATCCCCACACCCTTGGTATCTGATCATCCTTAATATTTGATCAAGTTTCTCATCAACTACCTTTGTGTCTACATTCTTGGCCAGTCTTTAGCAAGAATCCTGATAGTTCAGTTTAGTAAGAATTTCCCTACCCTTTATGTCTCCTCTTAGTAACTGCCCATCCACTGGCACTTTCACTCTGCTTGTTGACTCTAAACCCCACTTGTCCTTGTTGTGTTTGGACTTGAGCTCAGTCTCTCTTTTCCGTGGCAACAGAGTTGAACTCAATTGCAATAATCTTGAATATTACCATTTTAACAAGTGTAAGAATAATGTATCTTTCACAGCTGAGACCCCTGTCCAAGCTGCGCAGGTGAAGGCAGGAAGGACTCCTCCTTGGACCTTCAGGCTCTAATGACCAGGGCTGCTTTAGGCAGGCTCTCTAGGGGTGGGGATCTAGGATTCAGGGCCTGGATACTACAACTAGAGAAGAAGCTATTCCTCCTGGTCATCTTCAACCTCCATCTTCACTGCTACCAACAGTGAGATTATAGAGACTCTCAATGAAACCCCAAGGTTCAGGGTCCCAGCATGATGAGAAAAAGGATCAGAGTTGAGAAGCAGAGGTCCTGGGGTGAACAAAGGGAAAGATGTCGGGTTATGCTCAACAGGGAAGCTGCCCATCTTCAGGTGTGTGAAGCTTGGCATCACTTAGTGTGTAGAAATATATGGTCCTGGGGAGACTTCTGAGACACAGCACCCTGCAAAAGACTCAGTGGAAAGAGTACACTCTCTTAGCTCTTGGGAACAAAAGTTTAGGTGAGGTTGATAGAGAAAAGGAGAAAGAAAGAAATGTTCTTCACACACTCTGGGAAGCTATATTATTCAAGACTCATGGTTGCAACTAACAGCAACCCAGATGATCTGAGGAGAAAAGGAACTTCTTAGTTCAAAGAACTGAAAAGTACAGGAATAGTTTCCATTTCAAGCAAAACGAAATCCAAGGGTTCAAATGAAGTTGTCTGGAAATGCTGCTCTGCCCTGCTTTCCTGTCTGTCCACTGTGTTCTCTGGCAGGCACCCTCCCACCTCGGTGGTGAAGCAGGCCATTGCCTCCTTGCTCTGGGCTTACAGTCCACAGTCTAAGGATCCCAAGGAAAACAGCAAGACCTTTTTTTTTTTTTTTTAAAGCATTTCCAGCAAAAGCCCAGGCACTGATTCCAGTTGGTGCAGGTTGGTCACAAACCAGTCCCTAAGCCAATCACTGAGCCCAGGACACATGCTCTGATAGCCCACGTCTGAGTCAGGACCTCCTCCCTGAAGCCCGCGGCGGGAGGGATGTGGATTGTACAGTAGACACATGGGCTGACAATGGGTGGGGTTAGATCTCCTAAAAAGAGATCTGCTGTTCCTCAAAAAAGTATCCTGTGCTTGCAAAACAAGTGACCACTTTGTGGCCAGCAAAGGCTTCCCTCCCTCAAAATTGTATCACAGTTAAATGCTGGAACTCTGAAGACAGATGGAGATGGGTTTTGAGTCTTTATTAGTGTGAGCTTGGCAAATGGTTTCATTCCTGTGGGCCTCAGTTTTCTCACTGTGTGACAGGGATACAAGCTACACTATGGGTATGCTGGGCAGCATTAAATGAGACAATACAAAACGCTAACTAAATGTTACTTATGAGTAGCCCCTACTACTCCCAGTTTAAGATGAAGCTGAATGAGGTTAAGAGCTTATTTACTTTTAAAAAGACTGTTTCCCCACCCTTTGTATACAGCAGGCACCCAGTCAACATTTCTGGAATAAATCAATGATGACAGAATTAATAAATGTCCTGTAAATTTCTACTCTTTAAATGTCATCTCCCTAGCCTTAGCAAACAGAAGTAGTCATTTCCTTCTCTTTACCTGTTGGTATTTTTTATCAACTCTACTTACAGCCCTTAGCAGCAAGAATGAGAGCCAGGAATGTGTTTGACTCAACTTGGGATCCCATGCTGGCCTAGTGCCTGGCACCCAGAAGAATATATGTTGATAAATAAAAAAGTAAAAAAAATTAAAAAATAAAACACTTGTTCAAAAAAAAAAGATAACCTACTCAAACTTCTCTCCTTACAGATGTTGTCACAGAGACCCAGAGAGCTTAATTTTCCCAAAGCCACACAGCTTCCCAGCTGAGCCATGACTTCTAGTTTAATACTCTTCCCTCTACTTCATACCATCCAGACCCTGGTTCCCTTGTGCTACCAAGAGCAATACCTACTGCTAAGGATAAAGTGACATTCTTGATCTTCTATAATAGAAGGTATAACAGGAAAACAAGTCAGTCAGTTATTTCAGTTGCTCAGTCTTGTCCAACTCTTTGAGACCCCATGAACTGCAGCACACCAGGCCTCCCTGTCCATCACCAACTCCCGGAGTTTACCCAAACTTGTGTCCATTGAGTCGGTGATGCCATACAAGCATCTCATCCTCTGTTGTCCCCTTCTCCTTCTGCCCTCAATATCTCCCAGCATCAGGGTCTTTTCAAATGAGTCAGCTCTTCCCATGAGGTGGCCAAAGTATTGGAGTTTCAGCTTCAACATCAGTCCTTCCAATGAACACCCAGGACTGATCTCCTTTAGGATGGACTGGTTGGATCTCCTTGCAGTCCAAGGGACTCTCAAGAGTCTTCTCCAACAGGAAAACAAACCTGACTCCATATTGGGTCTGTTCTTTGGCTATAACCCTTGTTCTCTATTGCCTGTGCTTAGTCATGCTGGTTCTATACCTCTTGTTAAAGAATGTGGCCTACAGCATGAAATATACAAGACAGTCCATACTCAAGGCTCTGACCATTAAAGGTATAACACTGTTCTATTCATATAGAGACAAAAAGTTGCAGAGCAGAGGCTAACATCTGTCTTATTTGGAGGTTTACAGAAACATTGTGACTGGACTTAGGTGGGCAGCTGTAAGAACAAAGGATTCAGGGACCAAGAAGTTTGCAAACACCAGCCACACCCCCTCCCTTTTAGTATAAAAGAAGCCTGAATTTTAACATGAGTAAGATGGTTCTTTAGGACACTAGCCCACCATCTTGTTGGTCTGTGGGCTTTCTGAATAAAGTCGCTCTTCCTTGCCCCAACACCTCACCTCGTCTTTTGATTTATTGGCTTGTTGTATGGCGAGCAATATTGGACTCGGTAACAAAGGGGCATCTTCAAGAGGAAAAGTGACCAGTATAAAGAGCAGCATCAAGTTCCAAATGAGAGGTCAAGGATCATTCATTTGCTCCATCCCACATATAGAAGCATTTTAAATCTCATATTTTTCCCTTTTGTGACTTCCACTTCTTTCCAGCCAGTTCAGCCAGTCCCACACAGCTCCCATAACCAAAACTAATACCAAACGTAGCCACCGAGTACCAAACCACGAGAAGTGACCAACAGGCCTTATTTGGACTGAAGACTTAATGCTAAATTCCACAATGGGTTGATAAGCTCTCCTCCACACTATCCCATCCTGTTCTCCTTCTGAAGGAAGAGGCCTATGCAGAGGTCAAGCCAGTTTCATCCCAACCTAACTACCCCCACACCCAGTTTCCCAAGCCCAGGTGGTCTGCCTAGTTAATTTGTATCAAAAACAGAATCTACCATTAACACACTGAGGACAGTTTATGCTATTCTTATTGGAGATCATGAGAAGATATTTTATTCCTTTATTTGATCAACAAACATTTCAAGAGCTACTAAGTGCCAGGCACTGAGCATACCAAAACAAATAAGTGAATCATAAAAAACGTCTCTGTCAGCTAAGGCATCTGAGTAATCCATTAATAGCACTTATTTCAAAATTCCCAAAACCGGAAAGCTTTCTCATTCACCACCAACTCATTTCAACTGGTATTTAATTCAAAGAAATGCTTTGAAGACCATGTCATTATCAGCTTTTTAATTAAAAGGAAAGATCCTTTTAAGGTAAACTTGATCTTCTGACCAGCAAAAAGGTGTTTTCCATAAATATATATATTTTTTTAATGAAAACAGCAGGTGGGTTCAGACTGCTCTTTAATAGATAGAAAGAAGATTGAGGTGATGTGTTCACTGCTTTCTTAACACCAGGAAGAAAGGCTGCTTCTAAATTTAAAGTATGCTGAATGTTTTGATGTGAGAAGGAAGCAAAACACGTAATACTCCATTAAAAATCTCTTTTGGAAGAGCTCAGAAGAGCCGAATGAAATTTTTTCCAGGACTCAGGAGCACAGAAAATATATCTCAGTGAATTAACCTGGCTGAGCATAAACCATTTTGCTTCCACTTTCATTTGTAACAAATTCATTCATGTGGCAAAGTTAATGACCCTAACGTGTTAGTGTTAGCTGGGCTTCTGGAATGTTCCCCAGGATCCCAAAGCTCCTTCCTTATAAGGCATTAGAAAGTATTCTTTTTAGTATAAAAAGGGACATTTTAGTTTCTTATTTACCCAAGTATCTCATTTTTGAGTGAGGAAACTGAGGCCCAGAGTGTTTTGCTCAAAAGCACATAGCCAAACAGTGGAAACAGTCAGACTTTATTTTTGGGCTCCAAAATCAGATGGAGCTGCAGATGGTGATTGCAGCCATGAAATTAAAAGACGCTTATTCCTTGGAAGGAAAGTTATGACCAACCTAGATAGCATATTGAAAAGCAGAGACATTACTTTGCCAATAAAGGTCCATCTAGTCAAGGCTATGGTTTTTCCAGTGGTCATGTATGGATGTGAGAGTTGGACTGTGAAAGAGAGCTGAGCGCTGAAGAATTGATGCTTTTGAACTGTGGTGTTGGAGAAGACTCTTGAGAGTCCCTTGGACTCCAAGGAGATCAAATAAGTCCATCCTAAAGGAGATTCGTCCTGGGTGTTCACTGGAAGGACTGAAAATGAAGCTGAAACTCCAATACTTTGGCCACCTCATGCGAAGAGTTGACTCACTGGAAAAGACCCTGATGCTGGGAGGGATTGGGGTCAGGAGGAGAAGGGGACGACAGAGGATGAGATGGCTAGATGGCATCACCGACTTGATGGACATGAGTTTGAGTGAACTCCGGGAGTTGGTGATGGACAGGGAGGTCTGATGTGCTGTGATTCATGGGGTCGCAAAGTGTCGGACACGACCGAGTGACTGAACTGACTGACTGACTGAATGACTTAACTCCTGACTGACTGAACTCTTAACTCCAAACTGAGTTACACTTAAAGGAGCCCATTAAATAATTGTATTCCTAGTAATTTACTCAAGAGTCTACCTATTGTTAAGGGTCTGTGCATGCTCAGTTGCTTTAGTCGTGTCTGACTCTGTGACCCTATGGACTGTAGCCTACGAGTCTCCTCTGTCCATGAGATTCTCCAAGAATACTGGAGTGTGTTGCCATGTTCTCCTCCAGGGGATCTTCCTGACTCAGGGAACCAACTCACGTCTCCTGTGTCTTCTATATCACAGGCAAATTCTTTACTCCTGAGCCACCAAATTCTTTACTGAAAGCCCTGTTAAGGGTATATTATGTACCAAATACTTTACAGTTATATTTTTCTTTAAATCCTCCCATAAAACCGCCGAGATAGGGGTCATTAAACTAAACACTAAAGTGTTTAAATAATGCCAGTATGTAGCACTTACAGTAAACCACATACTTCCTATATATTATCTCAGATTTTAACAAAAATTCTGCAAGGTATCATCATCCTTGTTTTACAGATGAGACTTATTTCTCTGAGAGATGAAGCTAATTGCTAAGTTCACAAAGCTAGGGAATCATGGCGCTGGATATAAATCTCCCCCTGAAAGGCCTATTTTATCCCACACAACATCTCTCAGCATTAGGTACTCGACTATAATAACAGTCCAACTAGTCAAGTTGGCTGGGGCTTCCAGGTAGGGGCCAAGCACCCTAGTGTAGTGGTGGCACATGCGGTGACCTTGTATTATGGTCTACCTGGGCCTTAGCTGACAAAATCAAAAGCCTGACCCTACCATTTCATTTAGAGATGGCTTGTGTCCTTGAAGCAAATTCACATTAGTACCATCACAAAATAATAATCACATAATAATTATTATAACAATAATATTGATAATATCATTTACTGAGTATATGTTATATAATATGCTTCATGTCATTGTCAGGCTTCCCTGGTGGCTCAGTGGTAAAGAATCTGCCTATCAATGCAGGAGACACAGCTTTGATCCCTGGGTCAGGCAGATCCTCTGCAGAAGGAAATGGCAGCCGACTCCAGTATTCTTGCCTGGGAAATCTCATGAACAGAGGAGCCTGGCTGGCTGCATTACCTGGTATCGCAAGAGAGTCAAACGCAACTGAGTGACTAACAACAACAACAAAAAAGTCCATTGTCCCTAGTTATCATGGAGATAGACTTATCTGCCTAAGAGACAAACCCCATTTCCCCCCCAGGACACATTCTCATGTTGAGTCATGGTGCTTAAGTGTATCCTTATAAATATGAACAAAGAATTGCCACAGAAGGAGGGGAGGGTTTTTAATGAAAGATCATTGCCAAAAGTTGATTTTTCCTTACATAAGTATTAATATAAAGAGCTTCCCTGATGGTCCACTGGCTAAGAATCTGCCTGCCAATACAGAGGACATGGGTTCGATCCCTGGTCCTGAAGATCCCACATGCTGAGGAGCAAGTAAGACCATGTGCCCAACTACTGAGTCCACGTTCTAGAGCCCATGAGCCACAAATACTGAGCCTACATGCTACAACTACTGAAGCCCACACACTCAATTAGGAGCCTGCACACCACAACTACAGAGCAGCCCCCGCGCGCCACAACTAGAGAAAGCCCACGTGAAGACCCAGCACGGACAAAAATAAATACATCGTTTTAAAAATTTGTAAGAATTTGACAAACTTAGTCTAAAATCAGAACTGGTGATATGATAATCAGTACTCAAATATTGACTAAATCTAAATAATTATAAAATGTCATTAATCATTTAATGACAAAAATGTGTATTATGATGTCTAAGGTAATAATCTGGTAAGATTTTGAGAAATTTGTGTCATCTGTAGCTACATTTTTACAAATCTCATCACAATATTGTTATTCCTGGGAAGACTTAAGCAGTTAGGCAGTCTTCTACTGGGACTTGATTTTGACATTTTTTTTGTCCTGGTTTTTCTTTTTTTTAAGATTTATTTTATTCATTTTTAACTGTGCTAGATCTTTGTTGCTGCACAGGGGCTACTTTTCGTTGCAGTATGAAGGCTTCTCATCGCCATTGCTTCTTTTGTTGCAGAGCACAGGCTCTGGGGCCCAAGAGCTTCAGTAGTTGCAGTGCACAGGACCAGATGCTCTGCAGCATGTTAGCTCCTCCCCAACCAGGGATGGAACCTGTGTCCCCTGCATTGGCAGATGGACTCCCAACCACTAGACCTCCAAGAAAGCCCCTGTCGTGGTATTTTTGGAATGAAACTGTGTTAGGCCAAGAGAGATACAAGTCATTCAAACTATTAGAGACAGGAACTTATTTGGGAAGTGTCTCCAAAGCTACTCACTCTTTTTCAGCCTTTGGTCTCTTCTGGATCTCTCTGTAAGGCAAGATCATGACCATAAGAATTTTCAAGGAATCAAGTAGAAACCATTGGTCCTAAAAGATGGCTAAATAAAGAAGACTGAAGCCTCCAGTGTAAGTCCATCCTCCTATCCCCTCAAGAGAAAAAAAATATTTCCAAGTACTGGCTCTATTGAAATATTTCCTATTAATATATACATGGAGACATATAACATGATGACCAAAGAGAAGATTCAATGAGCATCAGGAATAGGTTCCATCACCATCCCACCCTGTTGGTGGGATTGTAAATTTGTACTGCCATTATGGAAAACAGTATGGAGGTTCCTCAGAAAACTAAAAATAGAAATACTGTATGATCCTGCAATCCCACTCCCGGGCATACATCCATAAAAAATTGTAGCTCGAAAAGATACATGCCATGGACAGAGGAGCCTGGCAGGCTACAGTCCATGGGATCACAAAGAGTTGGACATCACTTAATCAAAAAAACAAGTGATAGGGAGACTTGTTCCAACCCCCTGCCCCATCCTTCTCTAATCCCTGATTTAGATAATTTGATAAAGCTTTCCCAACATTACTGATACATTACAAAAATTCCTAGGCCTCAATATGTAAACTTAAAACTACAATTATGTAAAGTTTAAAAATAAAATAAAATTAAAAAAAAAAAAGATACATGCACCCCAATGTTCAGTGCAACACTATTTACAAAATCCAAAATATGGAAACAACTTAAATGTCCACTGACAGATGAATGGATAAAGATGTGATATATGTACACACAATGGAATACTATACTACTCAGCCATTAAAAAGAATGATGCCATTTGTAGCAACACAGATGGACCTAGAGATTATCATACTAAGTGAAGTAAGTCAGAAAGAAAAAGACAAGTACCATATGATATCCTTATATGGGGAACCTAAAATATGAACAAATGCACTTATCTACAAAACAGAAACAGGCTCACAGACATAGAGAACAGACCTGTGATTGCTAAGAGGGATGGGGAGATAGGGGAAGATGGGTTGGGAGTTTGAGGTTAGCAGATGTAAACTATTATATATAAAATGAATAAACAACCATACAGTTCCTACTGTATATCACAGGGAACTACAGTCAATGTCCCGTGATAAACCATGGATCACATTGTTTTGCATTGTGTGAATATATATATATATATATATAACTGAATTGTATACATATGTATATATATATACATATAACTGAATTGCTTTGCTGTACAAGACAAATTAACACAACAATGCAAATCAACCATGCTCTTCAATAAATTAAAAAAAAATAGACTCCATCTCATTCCTCTTCTTGAGCCAATAACTCATAGCTAGATAGCTGAGAAGGAGCTGCTGGATTCTCATGCTAAGGACCCTGCATTGTTGTCAAAAGTATACCCAGATAATAGAAAAGCTCAAATCAAAATGTTGGACTGAAGTTCTATGCCGGAAAAGATGTAGACAATGTCTAAAATCCAAATCAGTAGAGTCATAAATGGACCAAATTCAGACATGACACAGCTCCAAATCTAGTCTAAACAGTAGTTATTTCTGGGAAGTTTTCTGCAGATTACTTTCATTTATCATATACAGATTCTTTTATCTTTTACATATTGAGTTGACTCAGTTTGAGGACTTACGTGCCATTTTCTTCCACAATTACACCAACATACACAAACTCAAAAAACATTAGTCTCATTCAAAAATTACAAAATAACCAAATGAGAGTGGGTCTGGGTTTAATCACCAAAAGTTGTTTGGAAAATTGTCTATTCATCTGGGGGGAAACAATGAACTAAGACCTCTGTCTCAAGCTATAAACAAAATTAAAATTCCAGGAGGATTAACGTTTAAACAAACAAACAAAAAAAACTATAAACATACTACAGATGATACATCTAGCTATGTGGCCTGGAAAGGTTGAAAGACTCTCCCCCAAGAAACTGAAAAGTGTTTATTCATGAAAACCTACTCAAACATAGATAGTAACAGCAGGAATCTGAGGCTTCTTGCTGGAGGAGCTCTGATCCCCTACTGAGCTCACATGGCAGTAACAGTAGGTTTTACTACCAGGGCACTGCTGGGTGAGAAAGTATATAGCCTTGCTGCAGGCGGGAAGACTTGATTTGGGGCAGAGAGTAAAAACTCTTACTAGTAGTGCATACTTAGTTCTCAGTTGTTCCAAACTAGGCTCCTCTGTCCAAGGGATTTTTCAGGCAAGAATACTGGAGTGGGCTGCCATTTCCTTCTCCAGGGGATCTTCCCAATCCAGGAATGGAAATGGTATCTCCTGAATTGCAGGTGGATTCTTTACCTGTGGGCTTGCTGGTGGTTCAGATGGTAAAGAATTTGCCTCAAATGTAGGAAACCTGGGCTCAATTCCTGGGCTGGAAGGTCCCCTGAAGAAGGGTATGTCTACCCACTCCAGTATTCTTGCCTGGAGAATTCAATGGACAGAGGAGCCTGGCAGGCTATAGTTCATGGGATCACAAAGAGTTGGACACGACTGAAGGACTGACACTTTCACTTTCCCATTCACACTTCTTTACCCGCTGAGCCATTGGGGATGCCTCCTCACTAGTAGTATTGTTAGCTAAAGTAGTGAAATGATAAGAAAAAGAAAAAAGAAAGACAGAATGGAGAAAACTTACAGATTTTCTAGTCTGCACTTGTGGTTTCATTTAGGGCAAGTGTCAGGCCAGCCAAAGAGTTTATTGGAAGATCCCAGAAATGAGAACAGAGAAGGCGATGGCACCCCACTCCAGTACTCTTGCCTGGAAAATCCCATGGACGGAGGAGCCTGATAGGCTGCAGTCCATGGGGTCGCTAAGAGTCGGACACAACTGAGCGACTTCACTTTCACTTTTCACTTTCATGCATTGGAGAAGGAAATGGCAACCCACTCCAGTGTTCTTGCCTGGAGAATCCCAGGGACAGAGAAGCCTGGTGGGCTGCCATCTATGGGGTCGCACAGAGTCAGACATGACTGAAGTGACTTAGCAGCAGCAGAAATGAGAAAGCTTTAAGAGGGCTAAGTAAATGCTCCACATATGTTTGACTAACTAGGGAACTACACGTGAGCAGGGGAGACTTGAGAGAGCTTAATGCAAAGTGAAAGGCAAGGCAGACTTGAAAACTGGCTTAGCTTTGAATGTACTCTCCAACCCACAAACAGATTGATTAGCAGAGATAGAACATTTACAGACTCAACATAGGTGAGCACAACTTCTGCCTACATCTTTGGTTGATCACTAAGCAGACACTGTGGTGACCCCAAGGAAGCAAGGCCAAAAAAATTAAATTAAAAAAAAAAAGGACATTAGTGGCCACATTCCACAAAGAGAGACTACCATTTACAGGAAAAATACGAAAAAAAAAAGAAAAGAGAATCTCATGGGTGATAATCAGAAACCTCAGGGGGAAAAATCAATGTATTACCTAAGATGTCAGATCTCAACAAAAATTATGAAACAAAGTAATAGAAAAGTGTGATCATGGTCAGGAATAAAAGCAGTCAATACAAATTAATTCTGACTGTGCCCAGATATTTAAAATACCAGACAAAGACATCAAGGCAGGTATTAAAACTATGCACAAAGAATTAAAGGGAAAAGAATTATGTTAAAAGAATTAAAGGAAAATATAATTATAACTGATAATAGAAAATCTTAAAAGAGAAATATAAACTATAAAAAGAACCAAATGAAAATTAAGAGTTAAAAAGTTTAACAAAATGAAAAATGAGCTTGAGAGTAGATGTGAGATGACAAAAGGAAAAATTCATAAATTTTAAGATAGGTTAATAGAAATTATCTTTTGAGAACAACACAGAGAAGAAAGACTGAAGGAAAATGAACAGACTCATAAAAACCCTCAGAGAAGGCAATGGCAACCCACTCCAGTACTCTTGCCTGGAAACTCCCATGGACGGAGGAGCCTGGTAGGCTTCAGTCCATGGGGTCGATAAGAGTCGAACATGACTGAAGCGACTTAGCAGCAGCAGCAGCAGCAGCATAAAAACCCTTAGGACAACAGAAAGAACTCCAACATATATGAATTAGGAGTCCTGAAAGAGAGGAGAGAGAAAAAGAGGTAAAAAGTAATTTAAAGTAATAATTATTGAAAACTTCCCAAACTTGCTGAAAATCATTGATTGGCAGGTTCAAGGAATCCAACAAACTTAAGTAAGATAAACACAGAGATCCACATATTATAGTCAAATAGCTGAAAGCCAAAGACAATGAGAAAATCTTGAGTCCAGTAAGAGAAAAATGACTATCACATATAGGAGAACAACATGTACATCAGCTGAGTTTTCACCAGAAAAAATGGAGGCCACAAGGCAGGAGAATGACATATTCAAGATGCTGAAAGAAAGACTCTGAACTGATATATCCAGCAAAAGTACCTTTCAAAATTAAAGGCAAAATAAAGTCACTCAAAGATAAACAAAAACTGAGAATTTATAGCTATCAGAACTTTCTCCTAAGAAATACTAAAGGAAGATTTTCAGGCTAAAAAAAAAATTGATGTCAGATTGTAACTTGAATTCACAGAAAGAAATGAAGAGCATTGGAAATTATAAATATTGCATAAACATAAAAGACTGTATAAACAGGTATTATTCTCTCTCCCTGAATTTCCTTTAAAAAGTGATTGTATAAAGCAATAATTATAATTCTGTACTGCTGGATTTATATACACACACACACACACACACACACATATATATATGTATCATATATACCTGGCAATAATAGCACAAAAGAGGAACAACGAAATCGAGCTATATTGGAAGCAGGTTGTTGTGTTGTACCAAAACGGTCACTAAACTGAAGCAGGTTGTAATACATTTACAAACATATTGTAACCTAGAGCACCACTAAGAAAATTAATTTTTCAAATGGTTAATAAAACACAGGAGTTAAATGACACGCTAAAAATATTTGTTTAACACAGAAGAATGCAGCCAAAGAGGAACAGAAGAACAAAATATATATAAGACAAACAGAAAGCAAAATAGCATATAAAAATCTGAGTGTATTAAACATTATATTAAGTGTGCATGAATTAAACACTTTTAACCAAAAGGCAATCATCAACAACATGGCTTAAAAAAAGCAAGTTCCAACTACACACTGTCTTCAAGAACTTTAGATTCAAAGACACAAATATATTGAAAGAAAAAGAATGGGAAAAACAATATACTATGCAAAGTTATTGCAAATACCATCATTAATATCAGACAAAATAGAATTTAAGACAAAAAATACTACTAGAGATAAAGATGTATATAACATAATGAGAAAAGGATCAAATCACCAGGAATCTATAAGAATTCTAAACATATAGGTACCTAATAAGAGTGCTGAATACATGAAACAAATATTGACAGAACGTAAATAAATAATTTGTTAATTATAGTTAGAGATTTCAAATCCTTTTTCTCAGCAATTAAACTAGAAATAAAATGAATGATGATATAGAAGATGTAAATAACTATCATCCAACTGTACCCAAGTAACAAATATAGAAGATTACACAATGGTTTCAATCCACATGGAACATTTTCCAGGGTAAATTATATGTTAAATTATAAAATTTCAAGAAAGTTAAAAGGATTAAAATCATACAAAATACATTCTTCAACCATGATAGAGCTAACTTGAAAATCAGCAACAGAAATTTGGGAAACCTTCAGAACTTTGAAAAATATATTTCTAAATAACCCATGAGTCAGAGAAGAAATCACAAGGTTAATTAGGAAATATTTCAAACAAAACCAAACATACTAAAATGTATGAGTGCAGCAATGCAATGCTTAGAACAAAATTTATACTGTTGAATGCTTAAATTAGAAGATCTATAATCAATAATCTAAGGTGCAAAAAGAAGAGTATATCAATCCTAAAGTAATTGCATGGAAGGAAACAATAAGATCAGAATAGAAATAAATAAAATAAAAATAGAAAAACAAAATCAAGTTGATTCTTTGAAAACATGAATAAAAGTGAAAACTTTCACTAGACTGACAAAGAAAAAAGATAAAATGCATATTACTAAAATCAAGGCTCAAAGAGGGATATAACTGCTGATTAACAGAAATTAAAAGAATTATAAGAGAATATTATGAACATCTGAATGCCAGCAAATTACACAATGTCAATGAAATGGATAAACTCCTAGAAAGACAAAATTACTAAAATTGACCCAATAAGAAACTAAAAATATGAAAATATCAATAACAAATTAAAAATGAATTAGTAATTTAAAATCCTCCCACAAGAAAAGCCCAGGTTTGGGTGATATTACTGGTAAATTTTATCACATCTTTAAAGAAGAAATAATACCAACCCTATACAAACTCTTTCAGAAAATATATATTAGTTTGCTAGGGCTTCTATAACAAAGTATCCCAAACTGAATGGCTTAAACAACAGAAATATCTTGTTTCACAGTCTGGAGACTGGAAGTCTAAGATCAAGATCTCAGCAGGGCTCATTCCTTTCGAGGCTGAGGGAAGAGTCTGTTTCTGGCCTCTCTCCTTAGCTTTCACATGGCTGGTTTACAGCCTGTGTCTTCACACTGTCTTCAGTTCAGTTGCTCAGTCATGTCCAACTCTTCACAACCCCATAGACTGCAGCATGCCAGGGCTCCCTGTCCATCACCAACTCCCGGAGTTTATTCAAACTCACGTCTATTGAGACAGTGATGCCATCCAACCATCTCATCCTCTGTCATCCCCTTCTCCTCCTGCCTTCAATCTTTCCCAGGACCAGGGTCTTTTCCAATGAGTCAACTCTTCACATAAGGTGGCCAAAGTATTGGAGTTTCAGCTTCAGCATCAGTCCTTCCAATGAATATTCAGGACTGATCTCCTTTAGGATTGCCTGGTTGGATCTCCTTGTAGTCCAAGGGACTCTCAAGAGTCTTCTCCAATACCACAGTTCAAAAGCATCAATTCTTAAGCGCTCAGCTTTCTTTATAGTCCAACTCTCACATCCATACATGACTGGAAAAACCATAGCTTTGACTAGATGGACCTTTGTTGGCAAAGTAATGTCTCTGTTTTTTAATATGCTGTCTAGCTTGGTTATAACTTTTCTTCCAAGGAGCAAATGTCCTTTAATTTCATGGCAGGAGTCACCATCTGTCTTCCCTCTGTCCAAATTTCCCCTTCTTATAAGGACACCAATCATACTAGATTAGGGTCCACCCTAATAATCTCCAGTATTCTTGCCTAGAGAATGCCATGGACTGAGGAGTCTGGTGGGCTACAGTCCACAGGTCGCAAAGAGTCAGACAAGACTGAAGGACTAACACCTTCTTTCTAATAATCTCACTGATTACCTCTGTGAAGACCCTATCTCCAAATCAGGTCATAATCTGAAGTATTAGTGATTGGTACTTCAGTACATGAATTTGAGGAAGGGACACACTCAACCTATAGCAATGAATGAAGAACGAATACTTCACAACTCATTCTGAGTCCAGTGTTATCATCAAGATATCAAACACAAAAACATCAGAAGCAGAGAAAACTAAAGACCAAAACCCCTCATGAAAATTGATACAAAAGTTATGAAAAGAGTATTAGGAAACTAAATACATAAATATATGTATTTTAATTACACACATGACCAAGTGGGAATTACCTCAAGAGAATAAGGTTGGTTTAACATCTAAAAATCAATTAATATTATATAGCAGATTAATAATCAATTAATATTATATAGCAGATTAATAGAATTGAAGGACAAAAAAAAAAAAAAAAAAGCACATGATCATCTCAGAAGCTATAGGAAAAACATTTGGCAAAATTTAACACCCATTCATGATTAAAATACAAGCAAACAAAAAGAAATTTCCACAAAGTAGACAGAATCTAGAACTTCTTAAATCTGACAGAGTTTCTAAAAAATCCTACTACTGTGTTATACTTAATGGTGAAAGACTGAAGTCTTCCTGCCTCCCCTCCCCAAGATCAGGAACAAGACAAGGATGTCTGTTCTTACCACTTCTATTTAAAAAGCTGCTGAAGCCTTTACCCAGGAATAGGTTTGAGCAAGGAATAAAAGGCAACCAGATTGGAAAGGGAAAAGTAAAAGTGTCCTTCTTCATAAAATATGTATGTCAAAATTTTGATAGAATGTACAATAAACCTACTAAAAGTAGTAAGTTTACTAAAGTTGAAGAATACAATCAACAATCTAAAAATGAAAAAGAAAAAATTCCAGTTGTAACAGTCATAGAAAGAATAAAACACTTCGCAAAATACTAACAAAATAAGGGTAAGACCTATACACTGAGAACTTCAAAACAATAATGCTTTTAAAAGGTTTCAATAAATGGAAACACATATCATATTCACAGGTTGGAAAACAGTATTTTTAAGATGGCAGTTCTGCCCAAATTGATTTGTATGTTCAAATGCAATCCTTACCCAAATAGACCAGGGCTGTTTTTATAGAAACTAGTAAGTTGATCCTAAACTGTATATGAAAATTTAAGGATCTAGACATGCCAATAGAAGTTTGAATAAGAAAAGCAAAATTAAAAGATTCATATTACCTCATATCAAAACTTTATGAAATGTACTAATCAAATAGTATTGGATAAAGATAGATATATTTATTAATCAATGAAACAGAATAAAGAGTACAGAAATATCACCCTACAATTTAGTTTCAAAAAAGAAAGATGCCAAGACAATTTGCTGTAGAAGAGATAGCTTTTCTCAACAAACAGTGCTAAATAATGCATAGGCATGTACAGTTATAAATAGTAAATTTAGTCCTTACCTCACAGGGGACACAGGAATTAATAGATCATAGGCTTCAGTGTAGAGGTCAAAGCATAAAATGTCTAAAAGAAAGCACAGGATAAAATTTTTGTGGTCTTGGGTTATGCATAAAACTCTTAGAATTGACACCAAAACATGATTCATAAAAGAAAATACTGACAAGTTGCACTTGAACAAAATTTAAAGCTTTCACTCTTCAAAAGGTATCAACAAGAAAACAAAAAGATAAACCACAGGAAGAATATTTGTAAATCATGTATCTGATAAAGGATCTGTATCCAGATTAAGCAAAAAGTTCTTACAGTTGAATAATTAGAAGGCAAATTTAAAATATGCAAATCACTTTAGTAGACGTATCACCCAAGAAAACATATGAATGGCTCAGTATCATTACTCATTAGGAAAATGCAAATTAAAATCACAATAAGATACTACTACTACCCACTTATGACAACTACAGTCAAGAGACTGACAATATCAAGTGTTGGCCAGATTCTAAAATGGTACACTTAGGGGAATGGTTGGAAAAGTTCTTAAAAAGTTGAAGATACACCTTATAAATAATATAGCAGTTGTATTTCTAAATATCTACTGAAAAGGAACAAAGGCAGGCATATGTCTACAGGAAGACTTACATGTGACTATTCAAAGTAGCATTATTCATAACAAGCAAAAACCGGAAATAACCCAAATGTCCATCAACTGGCAAATAGATACACTAAGTGTGGTCTATCTGTATAGTGAAATGCTAGTTAGCACTAAAAAAGAACAATCTACTGATACTGCAACATGGATTAACCTCAAAGTCATTATCCTAAATGGAAACATCCAGACACAAAAGACAACATATTGTATGGTTCCATTTACATGACATTTCTAGAAAAGGCAAATCTATAGAACTAAAGCAGATCACTGCTTGCCTGAGTCTGAGGTTAGAGTGAGAAATAACTGCAAATGGATACAAGGGAACTTTTCGAGTTGATGGAAATGTCTTAAAACTAGATAGTTGCATGACTCTCTCCATTTGCAAAAATAATTGAACAGTATACCTGGTTGAATTTTTTGCATGTGAACTGTATCTCAAGAAAACCTTACAATGAATTAAAAATTTTTTTAATGCACTAGGATAGAAACAGAAAAAGTAATGTATGTTTATTAAATGCTGAAGAAAGAAGTGATGTGGGAATGAATGCAGAAAGATAAAAATAAAATAACGTATCAGAGGTTGGTAGGCTGAGTTGTTCTCAGGGTATAAAACATCACTAGGAAGTTTGGTTGAGTTTAACAGGCAATTAGAAGTGTAACCCTGAGCTCAGAGAGATGTCAGTTTTAAGGATGTAGATTTGGAAATCATGCACAGGGTTGAAGTCATGGGATTGAATGAGATCATAAGAAAATTAACAGCAAGTAGGACAGGACAGAACCTTGTATAGAACACCCATCCCCAAGGAGCCTGAAGAGGAAGAGTTAGAAGGAATTTAAAAGAAAAAAATAGGAGATTTTTCTGGTGGTCCAGTGGTTAGACTCTGTGCTTCCAAAGCAGAGGGCACGGGTTCCATCCTTGATCAGGGAGCTAAGATAACACATACTGCCTGGCATAGTTTAAAAAAAGAGAGAGAGAAATCTTTTCTATGCCTTCATAAGACTCACCTGCCAGAAAGATGCTGCTGCTACTGCTAAGTCACTTCAGTCATGTCCGACTCTGTGCGGTCCCATAGACAGCAGCCCACCAGGCTCCCCTGTCCCTGGTACTCTCCAGGCAAGAACACTGAAGTGGTTTGCCATTTCCTTCTCCAATGCATGAAAGTGAAAAGTGAAAGTGAAGTTGCTCAGTCATGTCCGACTCTTAGCGACCCCATGGACTGCAGCCTACCGGGCTCCTCCATCTATGGGATTTTCCAGGCAAGAGTACTGGAGTGGGGTGCCATTGTCTTCTCCCCAGAAAGATGCAGTGGTGGTCAACTCTCAAAGAAACACGGGCAACAAATCCATCAAGACTGCAGTATTTTTATAAAATAAAGATAGAAAACATGATAGATTTTGCCCTTTTTATTCACTCTTTAAAGTAGGCTTATTAACAGGTAGGATGTCTGGTTTTAGTAGTTTGGTTGTTATTATATATTGTCATATATTAATTGGGATTCCCAGGTGGTTCAGTGGTAAAGAATCCACCTGCCAATGCAGGAGATACAGATTTGATCCCTGGGTCAGGAAGATCCACTGGAGAAGGAAATGGCAACCCACTCCAGTATTCTTGCCTGGAGAATCCCATGGACAGAGGAACCTAGAGTGCTACAGTTCATGGTCACAAAGAGTCAGACATGACTGAGTGACTGAGCATGCAGGCAAGATATCAATATAACTTTAAAAAATAAAGACTATATTTTAAAAAGCCATAGAGAGCAAACTTTGTTCCTCACCTTCCCACCTTTCCATAGACAACTTTTAAGAGTTCCCAGGTTTTCTTAGGGAAGAAAGTTTCAAAGAAACAGAGGAATTTAGTAAAATGGTGGGAAAGTCTGTAAAAATAAAAAGCGGGGGGTGAACCAAGTAGAGGGGTCAGGGGAAGGAGAGACAACAGTAGAAGCCGGTAGTCCATCCTCATCTGTGCTTAAGCTTTCTGCAGTTCCAGTTACCTGCAGTCAACATTACAGAGAAAATTCCAGAAACAAACAATCCAGAGGTTTTAAAGTATGGCGCTCTTCTGAGTAATGTAATGAAGTCTCCTACAGTCCTGTGGTGTCCCAGCTGGAGGCGAATTTTTGTCCCTCGAACAGAGGGTGTAAACGCTACCTGCCTGTTACTATAGGAAAAAACATAGCATATGTAGGTTTCAGCCCTATCCGTGGTTTCCAGCATCCACTGGGGGTCTTAGAACTATCTCCTGTGGATAAGGGGGAACTACAGTGTTTGGAGAAGAGAAAGCAGTGGAGATGGGGAATTTTATGCGGGGCTAAGCTGACTGAATCGACTTAGGAGCAGCAGCAGCAGCAAGCTGACATTCGCTGGGTGTTGGGGCACATTCCCTGCCCCAGGAGGATTCTCTGACACCTCATCCCTGTCTCGACCCCAGTTCCCATGCAGAGCCTGACCTTGTTTGCTGGGACAGCAACATGGTCCTCCTCTTGTATCTTCACCCCTCCAGAGCAAGCGTCCAGTGTTTAGCCTGTGGCCTCCCTCCTGGGAGGAGGGGAGAGGGGTGGGCGGCAGGGGGAGGGGAGAGAGACCTGGGCAATAGCTGCTCAGCTCTTAAAGAGGTGCAGGTTTTCAACACAGTCCTCAGAAACCCAGTGGTAAATCTAACGTGTACCTCTCTAACCACAGCTTTTGGCTATAAAGGACATTATTGGAACGACTGAAAAAACCTGAATTTGGATGGTGGTAACATGTCAGTGTTAATTTCCCAGTTTTAATGTGTGTATCATGGTTATGTGGGAGGAGGCCCTTCTCGGCATTCACTAAAATATTTGGAATGATGGAGAATCTTGTGGGTGACTTATTCTAAAATTGTTGAGAGGAAAAAATGAAAAAAAAATTGTACTATACTTGCGATTTGTTGTTGTTGTTAGCTTTGCTAGGTCTTTGTGGTGGCATGAAGGCTTTCTCTAGTTGTGATGCATGGGCTTCATTGTTCCACAGCATGTGGGATCATAGTTCCCCCACCAGGGACTGAACCCACATCCCCTGCATTGGAAGGCAGATGCTCAACCACTGGACCACCAGGTAAGTCCTGTAGCTTTTTTATAAATTTGAAATTGCTTCAGAATTTTTTTAAAGCTGTGTATTAGTGGGTGGGTTGGTTTGACATTACATTTTTGGTTTATGGGTTAGCAGGACCAAACATAATGAAATGGACAAGACAGGGAGGGAGGGAGGCAGAATCACATGTTTCCCTTCCTGGTTTTTCTAGAACTCTGGATGGAAAGACTGGAAGTAACCCTGTTTGCTTTGCAAAATGTAAACAAAGACATTACCCTTAAACTGTGTAATAATGTGCTTTCCTCATCCCAACTAACAGCAGGGACTCCAGCAATCAGACCAAATACGATTAGTCACTGGTGCTGGAAAGGTTCACTCCCACTAAGAAAGGCAATTTAAGTAATTAGCCAGTCTTTATGGCAGGATCATCTCCTGGGCTCAGCAGGGGCCAGGGAGCACATGGCTATTAGGCAGGGAAAACTATCCTTCACTTTTACACTCTCTTCTTCTAATCCAAACTTTCAAAGCATGCTCAGAAAGGACACTTTCCCTCAGTGCTTCTAAATGTCCCAGATGGAAAGAGGTTTGATGGCTAAGCCAACCAGCACATGCTGACAATCTTTTGTTTCCTCTTTGGGTTTGATTGTTTGTTTCCCAATGAAAATAGCTTTGTTGTTTTTCCCAGATAATACAAGTAATCCATGTTTGTTATTGAAACAAATTTAGACAATAACAAATAAGGGTAGCTGTAGAGACTTAAAATTATCTATAATCTTCCCAATCAGAGTGAGCTGTGGTTTATAATTTAGTGTATTATCCTTAAACTTTATATAATTATAAGTTTAAAATGTGTGTGTGCTTAGTCATGTCCAACTCTTTGCAACCCCATGGACTGTAGCTCAATATTCTCCTCTGTCCATGGGATTTCCTCAGCAAGAGTACTGGAGTGGGCTGCTATTTCCTCCTCCAGGGGCTCTTCCCGACCCAGGGATTGAACCCATGTTTCCTGCATCTCCTGTGTTAGCAGGTGGATTCTTTACCACTGTGCCACTTGAGAAGCCCAAATTAAAAATATGATTTACTAAACCAGCTGCATTATAACCATTATAATCCTTGCTTTCCTCTTACTCTATCATGGGCATCTTTACAGGTTAATAACTATATATTCTCGATGTCACACCACAAAGAATTCTTTGCCCAGACAACCCAATAAAAAAAGAGGGCAGAAGACTTCAGCAATCTTTTGGGTGCAATGCCCAATAAAGATTAAAGGAATGCTTCAGCTTCATTAGTTATCAGGAAAATTTGCATTAAAACCATGACCACCCATCAGAATAACCAAAATGAAAGAAACGGATAGAAGTACATGGTGGCAAGGATGTGAAGCAATTAGAACTCACATACACTGCTGGTCGGTTACAAATTGATACAACCACTTTGCACAACTGGCAATATCTATGAAAACCAATCATATGTACACCTAGAGTTCAGTAGTTCTATTCCTAGATAAAGGGCCAGAAGTGTATGTACTTCTTCACTGAAACATAGGTACAAGAATGTGCATAGCTTCATTATTCAAAAGAAGCCCAAACTGGGAACAACCAAATGTCCAGGTATTGTAGAATAGATGAGACCCATTGTTGCAGTGCTGGCACCTTCACAAACATCTCCTTGAGTACCAGGATACAAAGAGACTGTAAAGGACAAAAAACATGCATGCATGCCCAGCTGGGGCAAATTATGAACAAGCTATAAAAAAGACCAAAAATCCAATTGCTACTTCTAAGGAGTCAGGAGCAAAAGCAGGGTACTGCACATGCCCCCTGCATACAATACCACCAAAGGGGTGAGTGAACCACCTAAGCCACCCCTCTAGCCCAATCCCTGAACACACCCCTACCCACATCCCATGTAAGGGACCAGCTGACCTCTTTCCCCAACTCAGGGAGTGAACAAGGGTAACTGTTACTTGTATTTCCTCCCCTCTGGTTCAGCACCAGTTCCAGTAAAGCCTTGCCTAAATTTCTTGTCTGGCTTCTTATCAATTCCTATTGATTAAAGAGTCCAAGAACCCTGGTTGGTAACAAACTGTGGTATATTTATAATGGAATACTATACGATAGTAAGAATGAATGGATCTCAACTACACAGATGACTCTCACAAACATAACATAGAGAAAACAAAGCCTGCCACTGAAGATTACAGGCTATACAATCCATTTACAAATGCATCGAGAGCAAGTTTACTAACCATGGTGAGGTTGATAGAGGTTCTCCTTCTCAGTGGATGGGGACTACAGGGGTCACCTGGGGACTTCTGGGCAATGGTAAACGTGTCTTTCATGATATGGTACTGGATTGTTTAGTTGCTAAGTCATGTCCAACTCTTTTTTGTGACCCCATGGACTGTGGTTTGGGCTTCCCTGGTGGCTCTGTGGCAAAGATTCTGCCTGCTATGCAGGAGCCACAGGAGATGCA
This sequence comes from Bos mutus, assembly GCF_027580195.1. NCBI lineage: Eukaryota > Metazoa > Chordata > Mammalia > Artiodactyla > Bovidae > Bos > Bos mutus. Next base: position 70,532,216 of record NC_091618.1, on the reverse strand, counting down.
GGTTTAATCCCTGGGTCAGGAAGATCCCCTGGAGGAGAGCTGGCAACCCACTTCAGTATTCTTACCTGGAGAATCTATGGCCAGAGGAGCCTGGCATGGTACAGTCTATAGGGTTGAAAAGAGTCGGACACAACTGAAGCTACTTAACATGCACACACGGACTGTAGTTCACCAGGCTCCTCTGTCTGTGGAATTTCCCAGGCAAGAATACTGGAGTGGATAGAGGAGCGCATTCACTCAAGTTTATCAAGCTGTGCCCTTAGGATCTGTGTATTTTTTTGTATGTAGTTTGTCAATAAATATACACAGTAATACTATCAATAAAATTAAATGCATTAACTCTCCAAAGTTTGGAATCTATTGAATTTTATTCACACATTTTTTTCTTACAATCAAGTTATAGAAATTTCCTAATTTTTAAGGCAAAAAGTTCATCCACACTGCATACAATATTAATGATATTTTTAACTCTCTTTAGCTGTTATGACCCATATCTGCCAGTCTCCTCTCAGTAGGCGCTGCTATGTTAAATTATAATGAATATCCCAATCCTCGGCCCCAAGAGCCACCTCCAAAGAGCTAAACAGTAGTTCTTACCAGGGGGTGCTTTGCAGTCACCTCAACTCACGTGTATCTGGGCAAGTGCAAACTAGGATGTTATTAATTGTACATTGCAGAGATGCTATGGATTGTCACCTAAATTCTGCCTCAGGGCTGGGGCACTCATTTCCCAGTTCCTGGAGTGCTTCTTCTTGAGGACTCAGAAATCGCTTCCCAGAAATTGTTCTCAGCAGAATGAAGCTGTCTGCTTGGCTTATGATTCTTCCTGGGACAGTTTACATTCAGTGACTGGTCCAGACAGGGAAAAAAAGGTTGCCCATGCCTTGGAAGGGGGGCAGGCCCACCCCAGCTCCATGATTTGGCTGAAGCCTCTGTTGACACTGCATCACAGTTCAACTTTTCCCTCTGTCTGATCTTTCTCCCCTTACTTCCTCCCAGTCTGAGAATATTCCCCATAAACTTCCTATACACAAATCTCCATTTAAAAGTTTGTTTCCCACAGGACCTTATCTGAGATGTTCACTTACAAGAAACAATTCAAAATACATGTCACAATTGTTGTAAACCAGTGTTGTCCAGGATGGGGTTTATGGAAAAGGTAAAACCTTAAGGTCACACAGAATTATGATCTCAGTTCAGTTCAGTTCAGTTCAGTCGCTCATCTGAGAGAAGCCAATTCGAAGCTTGCTGGATAACGGACCACCAGGAAGCCTCAGGTCAGAAGCACAGATGGCAGAGTTGGGGAACCACTACTCAGGCTGGCCTCACCAGAGCAGAATAACCTTGTTAAGAGACAGAGTCAAGAGGTTTTATAGACAAATGAGGGCTGGCTGGGAAAAAAAAACCTTGGCTTGAAATTGGTTTTAATAGAATAGGGACCCTGTGCTTATTTTTCAACAAGTGATTGATAAAAGTAAAGCTGCTTTTGGATAAATCTAGAAGTAAGTGGATTCTTTACCAGCTGAGCTACCAGGGAAGCCCAGAAGCAAAGTGCAAGACTTTAACTGCAGTTAAGACTGACAACTTGAAGACCAGCATGGCAGATGGGGCCACAATCTCGAGAAAAGGACCACTTGCCTAGGCTATAAATAGCTCACAGGGTGTTCAAAAGATGAGAACTGTCTTTCCTATCTGAAGGGCCATCATGAGAAGAAGCAACTGGCCTTGCTCAGTGGGGCAACACCAAGGAAGCAAATATCAGTGAAATGCAAGGAAATGCATTGAACCAGAGTTACCCAACAATGAACTGGACTTCCTCTGGCAGAGGTGAGCTCACATCTCTGGAGATTTTTAGAAAGAGTCTAGTGGTTTACTTATGAAAGATAAGAAGAAGCCTGCACTGAGCAGGTTAAACAAGAGTCCTTCCATTTCCCTCGTAAGTCCTCTGCATAGATAAAAATAAAGGCCTAACTCCACCAAGATAAAACTGGCTACATTTTAGTGACTTATGGAGATGGGGGCTTACTCAGTGGCTCAGAGGGTAAAGAATACACCAGCAATGCAAGAGACACAGGAGATACTGCTTCAGTCCCTGGGTTGGGAAGATACCCTGGAGAAGGAAATGGCAACCCACTCCAGTATTCTTATCTAGGAAATCCATGGATGGAGAACCCTGGTGGGCTACAGTCCATGGGGTCGCAGAGTCAGACATGACTGAGAGACTAAGCACACACCCATGGAGATAGGAGGTGACAAAATGTTTTCAATTGCCTCCAAGTTTCAAACACAAAGGTTGAAATGCAGTTAGTAAAATGATACCAATCTGAAAGTATAATGAATGACCCTTTTTTAAACAATAAAGTAAAAGTCTAACTCTATGTCCAGTTGAAGTAGAAGTGATGCCTGTGAGGTCTTAAGTCAACCATAAGATGGCAACAACACAGTGGGGTTACATGCTTTGTTTCCGTCTAAAGCTCACTCCTGATTTTCAGATGGGACCTCCCAACTGCCAGCTGTTTCACAGCGGGTCTCTTTCTCTTCATAGTTCTTGCAACATTGGAGAAGAAAAGGCACTTCTAGTAATAGCAAGCCAAGACTTCAAAGTCTCCCACTAGTCCTTTCACCTCGCTGCCACCTGAGCAGGGATGAACAGTACCTAGAACTTCCAGCATGAAAAGGTCTGCATCTTTGCACTTAGCTAGACAGCTTTCCTCTCGGTTGCTGGTTACAGTTGAGCTCACTCATCCTAGGTCTTTGATAGAAGCCATTCACTTGTAGAGAGCTTTCCTGATGACTCAGGTTTATTCTGGAGTTTGTCTCTTTAAAGATGTCTCTCTATCCAGAGTTAGAAAAGAACTGTGTGGTATTTTATTATAAATATAATATTTTATATTTATAGTATATTTTTATTATAGCTCTAAGATCAGTTTCTTTCATTTTGCTGGAGTTATTTTGCTTTCTCAAGTTTGATTTTATTTTACAGATCTGCCCCTCTTTTCCCCAACCACTTCTCTGAGGACTGTGATTGTTCATCATTTCCCACTTAACATTTTTGGTTCATACTCAAAGGAGAATAAAAATGGAAGAAATTTGGCTCACCCCTTCTTTATACTATGCACTTCCAACTTTTGCATGTATGACATCTGTTCCCAGAATGCCAATCCAATTTTCAGAATCTCTCACAATCACATGAGACCACAGGCCGTCTGGTCTACTACACATTGAAAGAATTAAAAAGCACATGGGCACCACTGTGTGTTCTGAGGTCTCCTGCCTCAAGTTCATGTGTCTGAGAGCAGTTTTGCTCCTGTTGCAGTACTAACCACAAGAGTCACAAAGGGGAAATGTATTTTCAATGGAGAATTCCACATTGAGGAGGAGAGCACTCTTTCAACAAAAACAGAATATGACCACAACTGTTTTTCAAAGAGCTGAGAAAAAATTGCCAGGAGACAATTTTAGAAATGTTTAAAGACAAGAGCAAGCCCTCCAATGAATTTATGGTTGCTGGGGGAGGTGGGTGAGAGAGATAGTTGGGGAGTTTGGGATATAAAAACATATACATATACATAACATATACACACTGCTATGTTTAAAAGGTATAACCAACAAGGACTTATTGTTCAACACATGGAGTTCTGCTCAGAGTTGTGTGGTGGCCTGGATGGAAGGGGAGTTTGGGGGAGAATGGATATATGTGTATAAATGGCTGTGTCCCTTCACTGTTCACCTGAAATTGTCACAATATTGTTTGTTTATCAGGTAATCAGGTATGCTGCTGCTGCTGCTAAGTCGCTTCAGTCGTGTCCGACTCTGTGCGACCCCATAGACGGCAGCCCACCAGGCTCCCCCGTCCCTGGGATTCTCCAGGCAAGAATACTGGAGTGGGTTGCCATTTCCTTTTCCGATGCATGAAAGTAAAAAGTCAAAGTGAAGTCACTCAGTTGTACCCGACTCTTAGCGACCTCATGGACTGCAGCCTACACGGCTCCTCCACCCATGGGATTTTCCAGGCAAGAGTACTGGAGTGTGGTGCCATTGCTTTCTCCAGTAATCAGGTATACCCCAATATAAAATAATTTTTTTTTTTAAAGAGCAAGTCCTTCAAAATTGCCATTAGAATCAATCTGGGTAGAACCTCAATTTAGTTCAGTTCAGTTCAGTCTCAGTCATGTCAGACTCTTTGCCACCCCATGGACTGCAGCACGCCAGGCTTCCCTGTCCATCACCAATTCCTGGAGCTTGCTCAAACTCATGTCCATCAAGTCCGTGATTCCATCCAACCATCTCATCCTCTGTCGTCCCCTTCTCCTGCCTTCAATCTTTCCCAGCATCAGGGTCTTTTCCATGAGTCAGTTCTTCATATCCGGTGGCCAAAGTATTGGAGTCTCAGCTTTAGCATCAGTCCTTCCAATGAATATTCAGGACTGATTCCCTTTAGGATTGACTGGTTTCGTCTCCTTGCAGGCCAAGGGACTCTCAAGAGTCTTCTCCAACACCACAGTTCAAAAGCATCATCTCTTCAGCGCTCAGTTTTCTCTATAGGCCAACTCTCACATCCATACATGACTACTGGAAAAACCATAGCTTTGACTAGATGGACCTTTGTTGGTAAAGTAATGTCTCTGTTTTTTAATATGCTGTCTAGGTTGGCCATAGCTTTTTTTCCAAGGAGCAATGGTTTTTAATTTCATGGCTGGAACTTCAGGGATGAGGTTTTTATCTCTGATTTCTCCAGGCTAAAGGATAGACATGAATGTGGTAGGGAGGGTTATGCTTTTCAAGGGCACCTACCACCCATTGCCTGGTGACATGAATGTAAGTAGTTTAGTGTCAAGGGCCTTACTGGTAAAACAATGATGCTGTGTATTCATATAGGTTTGTGTTCTTTCAGTGACAGAGGTTCCAGACAGCTTTTCTCTTTGGAATTGTCGATGTGCAAACCTTTTCTGTGATGTTGGCTCATTACTGGGTAAATGAGGTCAGTTTTTAGTTCAGTATCTTGGGGACCAGTATGCTGCTCGTTTCATGGCCACAGACCACAACTCTTACCTTAATCAGCAACAGTTTGACTGTATTTAATATGTAAGTAGTCACAAAAAAACCAGGTTAGAAAATGCCTGTGTTTCAACGGCAGGAAACTATATGCAATACTTACGACAATGTGGCTTTCTCACCCCATCCCCCTTTTCTTCAGAAGGTGCTTTCTATATACTTATATGTAAATAAATATATATTTACTTATATTTATCCAATCGCCTGGCAATACATTTCCATTTTTCAACAGTAAATCCAATGTAATAGGAATAAGTCTCCCTCACTTGCCTATGGACCCAATGTCCACCTTGACTGCGGGAATCTACTATTTTTTATTTTTATAAAAACTTTCAGAGTTTCTTTCTATGTATATTAGGAATATGCATATAGATACTTATCCCAATTTTTTACACACACAAGATATTCCGTTCTAAACCTTGCCTTTTCTCAATGAATACTATTTTTTTCGGAGAACCTTCCAAATTGTCAATTAAGAGCTTCCTTCATTCTTTCATGGCCTCATAATATTCTATTTGTTCCACAATTTATATAACAGTCTCTGTTGTTGGACATTTGGGTTAGTCATGAGGCTTTGCATAGTTTTAAAAAGGTTCAATGAATAACCTTATACACATATCCTTCAGGTGTTTCTGTAGGATAAATTCCTAGAAGTAGAAGTGGGAAGGATATGCATTTGTAATAGACATTGCCAAATTGCTTTTCATAGGAATTGCCTTATTTCTTTCAGAGAAGACGATGGCACCCCACTCCAGTACTCTTGCCTTGAAAATCCCATGGATGGAGGAGCCTGGTAGGCTGCAGTCCATGGGGTTGCAAAGAGTCGGACACAACTGAGCGACTTCACTTTCACTTTTCACTTTCATACATTGGAGAAGGAAATGGCAACCCACTCCAGTGTTCTTGCCTGGAGAATCCCAGGGACGGGGGAGCCTGGTAGGCTGCTGTCTATGGGGTCGCACAGAGTCGGACACGACCGAAGCGACTTAGCAGCAGCAGCCTTATTTCTTTAATATATAACATGGAATTTTTAAAAAGTATATGTCCTCATGTCACACTATACAAAAAAAAATTAACTCAAATGTTAGAGCCTGTGCTCTGCAACAAGAGAAACCACCACAATAAGAAGCCCTCACACGCAACAAAGAGTAACCCCTGCTCACTACAACTAGAGAAAGCCAGGGCTCAGCAAAGACCAGCACAGCCATAAAGAAATAAATCTTTAAAAAAATTAACTCAAAATGTAATAAAGACCTGAACATAAGAACCAAACTATAGAACTCTTAGAATACATGGGGTAAATCTTCATGACCTTAGATTTGGCAGTGAATTCCTAGATATGATACTATAAATACAAGCCGCAAAAAAAAAAAAAAAAAAAAAAATAGATAAATCAAACTTCATTGAAATTTAAAACTCTTCTGCATCAGAGAAAACTATCATAAAGGTTACAAGAAAACTCACAGAATGGGAGACAATATTTGCCAACCACTTGGGGGGCTTCCCAGGTGGCGGTAGTGGTAAAGAACCCACCTGCCAATGCAGGAGGTGTAAGAGAGGTAGGTTGGATCCATGGGTTGGGAAGATCCTCTGGAGAAGGAAATGGCAACCTACTCCCGGGGAAATCCCATGGACAGAGGAGCCTGGCTGACTACAGTCCATGGGGTCACAGAGTAGGACATAACTGAAGCAACTTAGCACTCATATCTGATAAAAATCCATTATGCAAAATATAGAAAGAATAGTTACAATTCAGCAACAAAAGAAATAACACAATTTAAGAATGAGTAAAAAACTTATATAGGTAGTTCTCTGAAGAAAATATACAAATGACCGACAAGCACAGGGAAAGATGCTCAACATCATTGTCATTAGGGAAAGGCAAATCAAAGCCACAATCATGCACAATAACTGAATACACTTTATGGCCCTGAAATGTACACTGCAAATGGTTGATGGTAAATTTTATCTTATATATGTTTTGCCACAATAAAAAAAAAATTAAAGCATAGACCCTAAAAACAGCAAAAATGCCTCACAATAAGATAGCAGTTCAACCTAGTAACATGGCTATAATGGAGAGGAGGGGAGGAAGGAAAATAAAGGCTGTTGTGGATGTAGAGAAATTGAAACACTTACACATTCTGGTCAAAATGTAAAATGGTGCAGCCACAGTAGAAAACAGTCAGGCAGGTCCTCAAACATTAAACACAGAGTCACCACTTGACTCAACAATTCTACTTTTTAGGAATATACCCAAGAGAAATGAAAACCTATGTCCACACTAAAACTTCTACACGAATATTCATAGTAGTGTTATTCATAATAACCAAAAGATGGAAACAACCCAAATGTCCATCAATTGCTTAACAGATAAACACAATGTAGCATTTCTATACAATGGAATGTCATTTGGCCAAAGAAAGAATGAAGTACAGATACACACCATGCCAGAGATGAATCTTGAAAACATTGTTTGAAGTGAAAGAAGCCAGTCACACCACATATTATGATTCCATTTATATGAAATGCTCTGAATAGGCAAACATATAAAGATAGAAAGTGGATTTGTGATTGATTAGGATAGGGAGGTCAGGGGAATGGGAGGGTAACATCAAAGGGATGGATGAAAAATTCTAAAATTGATTATGGTGATGGTTGCACAGCTTTGTGAATAAAAACCACTCTGTGAATTGTGGACCTCAAATGAGTAGATTGGGTGGCATATGAATTATATCTCAAGATGCTATAAAATAACATAATCTAATTACGAAGGAATCTAGTTACCTAACATGGCAGGATAGCAAAAGCCAGGCTTTCATGATTATCTACTGGAGGGCCTGCTGAATCTTGACAGTCATCACCATGGGTCCAGCACATCCAAGACATTTCCTGAAAACTCTCCATTTGAAGCACTGGGAATCTGAGACCACCACCAGCCACTGGGAAATGTTCAATCAGAAAAAATGTGCCAACCAGCATTTTCATCTAATTTGTCACCATTTAACTCTTGGCTTTTCTCCATATTAAAATGAACTATAAAATGAAAGAAATGGGCCGGTCTTTAGGAAAACAATTCTACAGACTTACCCAAAGGTGCTTTAAAACAGTAGTTTTAGGACTCCCCATCAGTCCAGTGGTTAGTACTCCATGCTTTCACTACTGAGGGCCTGCCTGTATGATGCAGCCAGAAATTAAAACACAGTAGTCTTAGACACACAATTTGTTTTGTTAACAAGTTATGTGATTAGTTAATCAAGTAAGCAGGCAGGGGCAGGGAATGCCTTGAAAATCATTCATCATTATTTATGGAAAAGCACTATTTATTTTACTGTCAACTAAATCTTTTTATCTCATAAAAAGAGTTTCTACAAATCAGTAAGTGGAAGAACAGTAATACACTGGGGACAAGACATGAAAATACAGTGCATTTAAAAAATGTAAAAATAAGATTAAAATGTGAAAAATCTCTCCTCCCACAAAAGAAAAATGAATCTTAAAACTACCCCCACACTTCAAATTTCCTCTGTCAGAGTGGCAAATATTAAAAATCTTATTTATACAGCAGGTTTTCAGAGATATTAAGAAATAAGATCCTTGCACTATTAGTGAAAAAAATAAATTGGCACAGTCCCTGGAAGGCAATCAGACATCATCTAACAAAAAGTATAAAGAATCCTGTAACCCAAAGATTCCCCTTCTAGGAGTCATGCTACAGATGCACTTTTCTCTTTCCTTTGTCTTTTCTCCTCTCTCTTCTAATCTCCACTCTATGCCTCAAGTGAAGTCAATAAATGAATAATAATTCCCTTAAGCTCCACAGAATTAATTTCTTTTTGACTATGAGAATTGGCAGCTTAAACACACACACACACACATACACCCTAGATGCTTAATAATTAAAGAGAAACCTTAAAAGTTCCTTCTATGAAGGTTCATAGCTATAAAAGTAATAAATGAAGCTCCCAAAAGACTGCACTATAGGTCGGGCTAAGAATCTTATTCAAGGGAAGGGGAACTAAGGGGAGAATGGAAACATGTATATGTATGACTGACTCCCTTCGCTGTCACCAGAAACTAGCACAACACTGTTAATTGGCTATACCCTAATATAAAATAAAAAGAAATTTAAAAAGAATTCTATCCAGTAAGAACTGGTGTTGCGGGGCAGGGTGGGGGGTGGAGGGGGAGTCTAGAAAGCTGAGCCCAACTATTAATATCAAAATATGTGCTACCATAGTGACCCCTGCTGGCCTAATGCAAAAACAAATTTATGTGGAAGGTTTTAGTAGACATTTTTCTTCAACAGCTTCTTTAAAAACAGGACATTTCCTGTGACTTCCAGATTATTACCTCTGCCTTCCTCTAGCTTGCAACTCTTTCTTGCATCAGACGGGCTTCACTTTTTCTCAGCGAAGAGCTAAATCCCTTGATATCTCACCCCCTAAGGAGATTTGTTCCTTTCATGACTCTTTCCTATTTCCTCTTGGGTAGTTCTAGCTCTAGTTCTTTTAGTGTGTCTATCTGCCTCTGTACTGGCCACTTACAGTGTGTACCGTAAGTGCATCATGGCCTTGCGCCCACAGACAACCTGACATCCTCTTGCTCACTGATCCACTTCATCTGCACTTGTGCCCTCCCCACTCATTTCTCAGTCCCAGGTTTCTTACAAGGTCCATCTACGTACTATTTCCCAGATAACTTGCTTAAGATACAGATTCAGAGTGAAGTAAGTCAGAAAGAGAAAAACAAATACTATATACTAATGCATATAGCTGCTTCCCTGGTGGCTCAGATGGTTGTGTGGAATCTGAAAAAAATTGGTATAGATGATCTTATTTATACAGCAGAATAGAGACACAGATGTAGAGAGTAAATATATGAATAACAAGGGGGGAAAGGGAAGGTGGGATGAATCGGGCAAGTGGGACTGACATATATACACTAATATTACAAAATAGATAACTAAAGAGAAACTGGGGGCTTCCCAGGTGACTCAGTGATAAAGAATTCACCTGCCAATGCAGGAGACACAGGAAATAAAGTTTCAATCATTGGGCCAGGAAGATCCCCTGGAGTAGGAAATGGCAACCAACTCCAGTATTCTTGCCTGGAAAACTCCATGGCCAGAGGAGGCTGGTGGGCTACAGTCCATGAGGTAGCAAAGAGTCGGACACAACTGAGCACGCACACAATGAGAATTTACTCTATAGCACAGGAAACCCTACTCAATTCTACTCAGTGCTCCATGATGATCTAAATGGGAAGGAAATCCAAAAAAGCAGGGATATATGTATAACTGATTCACTTTGCTGTGCAACAGAAACTGACACAACCTTGTAAAGCACCTATTGTTGTTCAGTCGCATCTGATAGTTTGCAACCCCATGGACTGCAGCACACCAGGCTTCCTTGTCCTGGGAATGGCACTGTCTCCTGGAGATTGCTCAAACTCATGTCTGTTGAGTTGGTGATGCCATCCAACCATCTCATCCTCTGTCGTCCCCTTCTCCTCCTGCCCTCAATCTTTCCCAGCATCAGGGTCTTTCCCAGTGAGTTGGCTCTTCACATCAGGTGGCCAAAGTATTGGAGCTTCAGCATCAGTCCTTCCAGTGAATATTCAGGGTTGCTTTCCTTTAGGATTGACTTGTTTGATCTCCTTGCTGTCCAGGAGACTCTCAAGAGTCTTCTCCAATCAAAAATTTAAAAATAATAATAATAAATAAAAGATTAATGAGAAATGCAGATTACTGGCCCTCTGAATCAGACCTTCTGGAATCCTGGAACCCACCTTTATAACAAGTAAGTATCCAGAGAATGAATTTTTATGTGTATACACACACACACACACGTACACACATACATGTGAGAGCAATACATAAAATGCCCTGATTTTTTAAAAATCAAACTATACATTCTTATCCAGAAATTTGCCAGACCTCCTAAACATTTAAAGAATTAAGTCTAAAAAACCCATTCTTGACTTTTAAGCCTTTGGTAAATTGTTCAAAATATCTGCTGTCCCTTTCTGTAAGTGGATTATATGTCCCTGCCCCAGTGATGGGAGGCTTAGCCATATGCTGTGCTTTGGCCAATGAACATATGAAGTAACACACGCCTCTTTCAGACAGGCACTGGGCGCACTGTTTCAGAGTTCGGCCATATTCTCTTTCCCTCAGCTAGAACCAATATACTCCATATAAGGGCTGCTTTCTCAGCTGGGACCCAGCACAAAGATGCAAGGAGCAGAGCTATGGGCAACCCACAATGGAAGACTGATGTAAATGAAAAATAAGCTTGCTTCATTGCTGTGATTTGGAGTCCTTTGTTACCACAGTCTAACTTTGCTAAGCTCACTGATAAAGAATCCACCTCCCAATGCAGGAGACACAAGAAACACAGGTTCAATCACTGAATTGGGAAGATCCCCTGGAGTAGGAAATGGCAACCGACTCCAGTATTTCTTGCCTTGAAAATCCCATGGTCAGAGCCGGGTGGGCTACAGTCCATGAGGCTGCAAAGAGTCGGACAGGACTGAGCACATACACACACAAGCTGACTGATATAAATACTTCACAGTTTGCTTTCCTAGCTCTATTTCCCATTACTTTTCAACACTTATTCCATGCAATGCTTGCTAAACTTGGTGATTGGCTTTTCCTCATTCACAAATTATTCCAATTCTATGCACCATTTGTTATCTTCTGCCTACCAATCATACCTCTCAAAGACTGACTTCAACCTTCAATGTCCATCTCAAGAGCCACTTTCTGTATAAAGCTTTTTCTTATCACTTGATGGGCTTCCTTTCAATCCTACATAACTACTACTGTAACCTATTTTGTTGCTGTTGGTACTTTTCTTATCATCTCCCTTCAAAACATCATAAATTCCTTGAGATTAAAGACGATCTTACTCATACTGTGTTCACTGAAGCTTTGCCAACAGTAGGAATCCACACAAGTATTCGTTGAATTAAATGAGCACTTTCAACTACAGAACTGCTGTTTAATATATTTATGATGTTTTTAAAGGTACACTTTACAAAACACTTAACATACTCATTGAGGAAGCAAGATTAAGATGCAAGTAGAATTATTTATAATAGCAAACATTCCTGCTGAATGAAATACAGGTTAAAGTTTAATGAATTGGTGTGCACGTTTGTCTATGTGTGTCTTGTAATCATCTGCAAAACGACCAGGTCTTGACATTCATCCCCTTCCTGTCTCTTGCTAAACCCAAGAGGTTTTAAAGCAAAATTTCACCAAAGGAAAATAATGTATCATAAAGTTAGTGTTCCTATGATTGCATGCCACATGGTAATGGCAACTTTTACATTTATGGCCCAAATTAGCTAATATGTTTTCTTACATTCAGGAAGATGTATTTTCGTGCTTATGATTAAAATTTAACAAATACAATTCCAATTTCAAAATGAATACCCAATAACAAAGTGCTGCCCCTATAAATCCTCATAGCAAATAGAGTCCTATCCTTGGTGATGAGCATTTATCTCCTTTCCACTTCTCTCCAGGTTCTATTAACCTGGTGCCCTCTGAAACATTTTGGCAGTAATTGCAATGGGTCCTCAGGTTTTATAAATCTAATTTTAAAAGGATAGGAGACATTATTTTTGAACTGCTTATCAATTTCATGCTGTGTGAGGTTTGACTATAAGCTGAGGGTAAAAATACTTTGTGCTTATTAGGGACACAAAGTTGTTTGCCAGAGCACCTCAAATTGGCCATCTGTGCTAGGAAAATATGCTGTGCATTCAGTCCCTTCATTAACACAAGAGGAAAACATTTCTACTCAAAACTCAAACAACACAAAAATACATAAAGATTCCTGACTTCCCATCAGTCATTTGCTATCTTTAATATCAGCAATTCCTAAACCATATTCTGTAGAAAGGAAGTATCTCTGTATAAAGGGATAGATGTTTAGCCAAAAAGAGCAAGTGTTTATGGGGTGGGGGGTGGGGGGAATCAGTGATCAAATAAGTTTGAAGAAAACTGCAAATTGGACCTCAACTCCTTCAGGAAGTCTTTATTTACATAGGATGTTAAATCTTTCATATGATCCTGCATGAGGCAGGAACATGTAAGCACATTTCCCAGTTTATTCACCCAGTTTATTCAAACCAAAAGCTGGAATCAGCTTTTGGTTTTATGCTTTGTTTTGTTTCAGAAGACTCACTGAATTAATCTCATAGGACACTGGTATTCAGCAGGACTTGAGCTAAGAAATAGTTTCATGAGGGTATGTTTAAGTAATCTATCTAAAGTGTTAAGAAAGAAAAAGATCTGAATTGGAAATTCAGGTTTATACAAGCACATTCAAGATTGAGTGGTTTCTCAACACTATCCAGAAAAATAGGGTTAATAGTTCTGAATTAAATGTACCCAAAAGAAAAGGTCTCATAGTTGTGTCCTTAATTTGATTGTTGAAATATTTCAATACATTCTTGATTAAACTTCTGGGATTTTTCTCAGATTGGGTTTAGTGCAGCTCAGACCAATGCTCATGGTCAAGACCAGTGTTTTTTTCTCTGTGTCATATTTATAAAAGTTTAATAACTGATGTTTTTTAAAGTACCTGATCACATTCTCCACACTGTTCATGAAATACATTACTTGTAACACTAAGCCTACATAGGCTCATGGAGTTTGTCATTCTGTATCAGGCTTAACTATCTGCATTCTTTGGGGGTATATACCAGAAATGTCTCCTGGTCTAGGAAATGTTAACTGCTCCCTTATTAAAGCAAGTTTTAAATGCACTCACCAAAGTCATATATATATTTTAAGAACTCATCACCTGGATTATGGTCCAGGTCATTCTGGAATACTGTAAGACACTTAGAGATGATGTAGTAGTCTATCATTTAACAAAAGCATGATTACCTGCTTTTGGTTTGAGAGTTGTTACTTACTTGTTAAGACTTTTTTTTCTCTCTCTTACTCTGTATGAAAGCAGTACCTGTTGTATGTTTTAGATTCCTTCAGTTCTTGGGGTGATTTGGGTCTATGTAGTTAGATTTCATTCTAGATGCTTCTCCTCAAAGCCAATTTAAAACTAAATGTGTGTGGCAAGATTCAAGTGGAGATGCTCAGACAAGAGAAATGTCTGAGCAGCTCAAAGGCCCCTTAAGAATGTCACACTGTGGACATCACCAAGAAGGCTAGGTAAGAGGCTCCTAACTTTCCCTCCTCCCATGGATGCAACAAACATACAGCTACACATGGATTAATTCCCCCCAAGAGAAACGCAGAAACTAGGTGAGTGACTACAACACACTGGGAGACTAATACAACAAAATGGATAGGAAAGTTTGAAACACACTCTTGCCATAAAGGCCACCCCTGGCACAATGCCTTACAATCAGGAGAGGACCCTCAACTACCAGCTTCTCCATGAAGAGAGAAGGGTTTAGACCCATATCCAGTGCCCCGACTTTTACAGCTGCCATACCAGGACAGGTCCTTAAATCACCTATTTCTAAAAGCTGACCAAACATGGCATTCACAAGTCCCACAGGACCATGGTAAACAAAGCAGCAGTTTTAAATAGGCATGTGAGCACTTCCGGTGGCTAGACCCCCAGACTTAACACAGAGAGGTCAGGCAAAAATTCCCATCTCCCACTCTCTCCATGGAAGGAGCCTGACTGCATGCTATTCCAGCTGTTGCTACATCTTAGTGCTGGCTGGCATCCTCCCAGGAGCCTATCAGTGCCAGGGGACACTTCCCACACACACACTTCTCCCTCTGACTTGCTCAGACAATAAAACCAGGTTGCCAGCTTCTCCCCAGAAGGAGCTTGTACATACCTCTAGAGCTAAAACTTTTTTTTATGTCTGCCGAGATGGTGCCTCAAATCATCTAGCTCTGAAAGTCAGTGGAACTCATCATCCATGAGTCTCACAGGACTACATAAAACAAAACAAAACAGCAGTTTTTGAATGGGCAGCAAGCATTTTCCACAGTTATCCTCTCCAGGCTCAGTATGGAGGGAGCAGACAAGAATACTCATCTTTCAGTGTCTCCTTGAAAGGAATTTGATTGCATACTTTCCCAGCCACATGCTGTCTGAGGATCCAGCTTCTTCTATTCAGCCTGCATGAAGTCAACTAGGATCCTCCCAGGAGTCGGAGAGAGTAGCAGGTACATCCCACAGCATCTCCCCTGGCTCATTCTCCAGTAAAACCAAGTCTCTAGCTTCTTCCTGGAAGGAGTTTGTCCACACATCTAGCATCCAATTGTTATGACTGCTTGAGGAACTGGCTCCCAAGTCACCTGGTTCTGGGAACTGACAGGGCTCAGTAGTCACCAGGTCCCCAAGATCACACAAAACAAGTAGGCAGTTCTATATGGGTACACAAGCTCTTTCAGTGACTTTTCCATATGACTTAGCACAGAGTAAGCAAAGCCACCCAGCTCTTGGTTTTTTCCTGATAGGGCCTAGACTGCATAGCTAAAGTCCTAACTTTTCTAGCTGCTGCCTACACACATGAGGACTATCAAGGAGTATCAAGTACCTCCATACAACTATCAGTGGATTTTTCAGCAGAAACTTTGTAGACCAGGAGAGACTGGGATGATATATTGAAAATGCTGCCAACCAAGAATATTTTACCCAGCAAACTGATCCCTTAGAATTAAAGAAGAGATAAAGATTTCAGAGACAAAAGCTAAAGGAGCTCATTACCACTAGATTGGCCTTACAAGAAATGTTTAAGGGAGTTCTTCAAGCTGAAACAAAAGGATGCTAATTAGTAACATTGATTTTTACATATAAATTTTTGTACTCAGCAGGTTTACTGAAAGCATTTATCAATTCTAACAGTTTTTATGGAATATTTAGGGTTTTTTTCAATATATGAGACCATGTCATCTGCAAACAGAGGCAATTTTAATTCTTCCCTTTCTGATTTGGATGCCATGTCTCTTTCTTCACTAATTGCTCTGACTAGGACTTCTGGTATTATATTAAAAAGAAGTGGTAAGAATAGGCATCCTTATCTTAGAAGAAAAACCTTTAGCTTTTCACTGTTGAGCATGCAGTCAGCTGTGGGGTTGTCAAAATGGCTTTTTAAATATAAAAAACATAAAAGGAACTCATACATCTCAATAGCAAAAGAAATCAAATAATTTAATTTTAAAATGGGCAAAGGACCTGAAGAGACATTTTTCCAAAGAAGACATACAAGTGTTCAATTGGTATATGGAAAGAAACTCAGCATCACTAATCATCAGAGAAATACAAATCAAAACCACAATAAGATATCACCTCACAGCCTGATCAGATCAGATCAGATCAGATCAGTCGCTCAGTCGTGTCCGACTCTTTGGGACCCCAAGAATCGCAGCACGCCAGGCCTCCCTATCCATCACCAACTCCTGGAGTTCACTCAGACTCACGTCCATTGAGTCAGTGATGCCATCCAGCCATCTCATCCTCTGTTGTCCCCTTCTCCTCCTGCCCCCAATCCCTCCCAGCATCAGAGACTTTTCCAATGAGTCAACTCTTTGCCTGAGGTGGCCAAAGTACTGGAGTTTCAGCTTTAGCATCATTCCTTCCAAAGAAATCCCAGGGCTGATCTCCTTCAGAATGGACTGGTTGGATCTCCTTGCAGTCCAAGGGACTCTCAAGAGTCTTCTCCAACACCACAGTTCAGAAGCATCAATTCTTCGGCGCTCAGCCTTCTTCACAGTCCAACTCTCACATCCATACATGACCACTGGAAAAACCATAGCCTTGACTAGCCGGACCTTTGTTGGCAAGGTAATGTCTCTGCTTTTCAATATGCTATCTAGGTTGGTCATAACTTTCCTTCCAAGGAGTAAGCATCTTTTAATTTCATGGCTGCAGTCACCATTTGTAGTGATTTTGGAGCCCCCCCCAAATAAAGTCTGACACTGTTTCCACTGTTTCCCCATCTATTTCCCATGAAGTGGTGGGACCGGATGCCATGATCTTTGTTTTCTGAATGTTGAGCTTTAAGCCAACTTTGTCACTCTCTGCTTTCATTTTCATCAAGAGGTTTTTTAGTTCCTCTTCACTTTCTGCCATAAGGGTGGTGTCATCTGCATATCTGAGGTTACTGATATTTCTCCCAGCAATCTTGATTCCAGCTTGTGTTTCTTCCAGTCCAGCGTTTCTCATGATGTACTCTGCATATAAGTTAAATAAACAGGGTGACAATATACAGCCTTGATGAATTCCTTTTCCTATTTGGAACCAGTCTGTTGTTCCATGTCCAGTTCTAACTGTTGCTTCCTGACCTGCATACAAATTTCTCAAGAGGCAGATCGGGTGGTCTGGTATTCCCATCTCTTTCAGAATTTTCCACAGTTTATTGTGATCCACACAGTCAAAGGCTTTGGCATAGTCAATAAAGCAGAAATAGATGTTTTTCTGGAACTCTCTTGCTTTTTCCATGATCCAGCGGATGTTGGCAATTTGATCTCTGCTTCCTCTGCCTTTTCTAAAACCAGCTTGAACATCAGGAAGTTCATGGTTCACATATTGCTGAAGCCTGGCTTGGAGAATTTTGAGCATTACTTTACTAGCGTGTGAGATGAGTGCAA
Source organism: Bos mutus (assembly GCF_027580195.1). NCBI lineage: Eukaryota > Metazoa > Chordata > Mammalia > Artiodactyla > Bovidae > Bos > Bos mutus. Next base: position 70,514,566 of record NC_091618.1, on the reverse strand, counting down.
TTGTGCGGTAGTTTGAGCATTCTTTGGCATTGCCTTTCTTTGAGATTGGAATGAAAACTGACCTTTTCCAGTCCGGTGGCCACTGCTGAGTTTTCCAAATTTGCTGGCATATTGAGTGCAGCACTTTCACAGCCTGATGGCTTTTATAAAAAAAAAGACAAGATAATAGAAGTTGGTAAATATATAGAAAAAAGGACTTGTACACTGTTAGCAGAAATGTAAAATGGTACAACAGCCACTATGGAAAATATTAAAGCAGTTTCAAAATAAATTAAAAAATAAATAAAAATTTAAAACAAATAAATAAATTAAAAAACAGAACTACCATATGACCCAACAATTCCACTTCTAGATATATATCCTAAGAAAACAAAATCACTATCTCAAAGCAATATCTGTATTCCCATGTTCGTTGCAGCATTATTCACAATAGCTGAGGTAAACTCAAATGTCTGTATATATATATGCGTGTGTGTATAATATATACATGCAATATTATTCAGACCTCGACAAGAAGGAAATCCTACTCTTTGCAACACAGATGAACCTGGAAGGCATTATGATAATTGAAATAATCCAGACAGAAGAAAGACAGATACTGCATGGTATCACTCATATGTAGAATCTAAAAAGAAAACCACAACAACAAAGAGTCGAACAGTAGTTTCCAAGGGCTGGGAGTTGAGGGAGATGGGGTGAAGTTGGTAAAGCGTACAAACTTTCAGTTATAAAATGAGTTAAGTTCTAAGGATCTAATGTACTGCTTGGTGACTATGGTTGATAACACTTTATGGTATAACTGAAGTTTGCTGAGAGTAGATCTCAAGCTTTCTCACCAAAAAATAAATAACTATGAGAGGTAACGGACGTGTTAATTAACTTTATAGTAGAAATCCTTTCACAATGTATACATGGATCAAATCCTCACACTTTAAACATACTACAACTTAGTTTTACAATTATATCTCAATCAACTTGAAAAATAAAAGTTTGCTTGTTAATTTAATAACTGGTTTATGGCCCTAGAAAGAACAATTTGGGCCAATAGCACAAGCAGATAATCAGGTTCTTCACTTACCTCCATGAAGTATCCTAGCATTCTTCTCAAAGAGGAAAACTGCTTCAAGACAGGAGTTATCTTCCTGATCAAAAGACCCAAGATCGTTGATCAATATGGCTTCTTTCACGCAAGCACACAGATCTAGAGTAATGAACACTACACTGGGAGTCAGAGAATGTGAAATCTGTCAGTAGCCTACTTGTCAGGAAACATATAGAGTACATTAGGGCAGCCATATAATTGCTGTTGTTGTTGTCTAGTCACTAAGTTGTGTCTGACTCTTTTTTGACCCCATGAACTACAGTCCACCAGCCTTCTCTGTCCATGGGATTTCCCAGGCAAGAATACTAGAGTGGGTTGCCATTTCCTTCTCTAGGGGATCTTCCCAGCTCAGGGACAGAACCTGTGTTTCCTGCATTGACGAGTAGATTCTTTACCACTGAGCCACCAGGGAAGCCCAGCATATCATTAATTGAATATAAATTATATTCTTAATTGGAGCCTTCTTAATGATTATACTAGGACAACAGATATAAACCAGGACTGTCCTCTACAAACTGGGATATATGGTCACCCCAATTCTATCACTAGATATTCTGTAGAGAAACTTCCAACTATAAAACAATGATCCTATGGTTAGTAAACCAGTTCAAAACGTTTATCTCTAATGGTGAGAACTGATAAGTGCTTAATGGGTTTTCAAAAAAATTAAGATGAAGAGTTTTAAATAGAGCGAAGTTTTGAAAACACTATCTCCTTAAGATTCTATTTTCAGTCTTTCAAGAGTCTTTCAAGAAATTAAGAAATTGTTTTAGTTCCTCTTTCCAACAATTCCATGAATGCACTATCCTGAATTCTCTAGTTCTTAAACTCTCAGTCACTAAAAAATGTTTTTCATGTTTTATATTTATGTTTGGTTTTAAAGCAGCCAGTTTTTGAGGAAGAGAGGAAACGATGGCAGTGAGAAGTGGAGGAGGAGGGATGGGAATGATGACAGATGTCCAGGGAAGGTATTTTCCCCCAATTCCTCTTTTTGGAGTGGACTTGAGATGAACAAAACCAATCCTGGTTTCAGAGTGTTTCTTGTACTCTTGTCGCAGTACATGACATCTTCACATACTGTAATTCTGTTTTTTAAAGATATATGTTTTCCACACAATTGGGCCTCCAAGTGCAAGCCAGCTACTTAGTACTTGTGCCAACTCTGGCCTGCATGACCTCTGCTCTGTAACTCAGACAAGCTGACATCCAAAGGCTCCAATTTCCAAGCTCTTGCAGCAGCTGGCTCCCAGGCAAGTCCTGCAGTGGGAGTCAGTGGCAGAAAGAAAAGGGAAAGCAGAGTCTTTGTCTTGTTTCTAGCTGTATCACATGAACAGCTCCTGCTCTTCTCTGTTGAGGTTCACCTTTCTCCTGCAGACCTGGCTGTGGGCTTTGTCCCACCAACCTAGAGAGAGGACTGGCTTCCTGCTGATGCTTATTTCCAAGCTGCTTCAGTCTTTTATTGGTTCTCTCAGCTCTTTTAACTAAAGAGCATCAATCCTGTTTTAAATTCCCTGTTTAAAATTCCCTGTTTAAAATAATTGAGTAGCTTTTGTTTTCTGGGTGGAAATGATTGTTATAATACTCAGTAAAATAGTGAGTTGTTCCATCTGGAGGAAAACTCACTGGAAGGGCCTTACTGTGAGATAGAACGTGGTTCTCCTACAGAGAACCTTCCCAAGAGTTATTATTCAAAAACGTCACCTTGTGAGTACTTCAGTTGTATCCAACTCTTTGCAACCCCATAGACTGTAGGCCGCCAGGCTCCTCTGTCCATGGGATTCTCCAGGCAAGAATACTGGGGTGGGTTGCCATGCCCTCCTTCAGGGGATCTTCCCAACCCAGGGATCAAACCTAGGTCTCCCACATTGCAGGCAGATTCTTTATCATCTGCGCCACCAGGGTTTAGACCTTGATAAGTATAATGTGCATCTCATTGTGCTTAATGTTTGGCCTCTTAAAGCTGAACCACATTGTTCTACAGGAAGACCTACTTTATCACAGGAGATATATCTTGGAGATTCAGGCATGAAAGAATAAATGCAAATGTTTCAATAAAAGGAAACTTTAGGAATCAAATAGTGGTTTGCACAAGGATATATCTGAACTTTTCACATATATTTACTGAAACAGAAACTGCAAACTGTAAGAATATACAAATGATTTTATACAAATGCATTAAAATAAATCATACATATTTTACATTAGGTTATTCAGTCTATAAAACAATTTTTCTTAAATCATATAGTATAAAAATAAGCAGTTTCAAACTGCCTCCAAAACTGGGATAATTCTGACCTTGTATTATAACAGAATTTATAACATAATAATTAGAATTAATTTTATAATTATATTTAAATTTTAAATATGCCAAGTTCTGAAAATCTGAAAATATTCGTTTTATTCAACAGATGGAAGAATAAAATTATCAAGTTTAATAACAAATCTGAGACCAAAATCTGCACTAAATTACACTTAAGAAAATCTATCTAAGATTATTCCCTTTAATTTATCATTAACATTTCATCTTTCTAAAGTACTTTTCATTACCTCTGGCCTTCTGGGTCTAGTAATTAAGGTGACTTTTATATAAAATAATCTCTACTACAGGGATGGGAGTATTTGCACTTAGCTGCTGATCACTCAATACAGAACTATCAGATAAAATTAAAATGTGGCAACTTGACCAGAACGATGCATTCTTGTCTAGTGTAAAAATACAAATCATAGTTTGCTGACACACAATTTCAGCGTTAGTTTCCTAGTCAAAGGGGATTAAGAATATACTATAAAATTTTAATACAGTTGACCCTTGAACAACTGTTCAGGTCTGAACTGGACAGCTTCACTAATACGTGGATTTTGTTCAACACTAAATACTACAGGATTATAAGGGCTTCCCAGTGGTGCTAGTGGTAAAGAACCCTCCTACCAATGCAAGAAACTTAACAGATGGTGGTTCTTAAGAGATGGATTCTATCCCTGGGTTGGGAAGATACTCTGGAGGGGGAAATGGCAACCCACTCCAGTATTCTTGCCAGGAGAATGCCATGGACAGAGGAGTCTGGCAGGCCACAGTCCATAGGGTCGCAAAGAGTCAGACATGACTGAAGCAACTAAGCACAGCACAACACAGGACTATAAGGTCTGTGGCTGGTTAATATACAGATGTGGTGGGACCATGGATACAGAAGGTAATGATAAATTATACTCAGATGAACCCCTATACTGTTCAAGAGTCAACTGCATAGAAAGTATCTTGGGTGCAAAACAAACTTTCACAAGAATGTACCAGGGTGACTACAAAGAAATACAAAATAAATACATATTCTTGGTCCCGCAAAAATACTGCTACCTAATCTCTTAACACTAATCTGAATATTAAGACCCACTTTAGATTATACTAGATGAAGTTTTATCTTACATTGCATCCTGACATTTGACTTTTTTGTTTTGCCACTATCAGATATTTCATGTTATACTAACCAAGGGAATTAGCATTCTCAATGTCCTATCTGCATTCTTACTAGCCTCTTTCTGCTCAGGTTTTTAAAAATAGTATTTCATATGCAGTTGGAGCCTACAACATAAGGGGAAAACTCTCCCACCCGAGTCTCCAATGCTCATCTTGCAGGCCCCCAGCAGTCTGCAGTTTAAGGAGACCATTCTGGATGGATCCAAATGCTTTATTCAAGTTCCACACATGTCTCCAAACTCCAACCAATTAGCCGTGTATGCTTTTTATCTGTACTCATCCCCATATTTACTCTATAGATTTAGATGGTGGATGAGAGGGGAGGCAAAAGGACCCTAGCTGTGATTATTGTCTTTATTAAGGTGGAATTAAACAGCACAACACATCTAATAGTATTTTAGCCCAGTACTTTGAGCATCCCCAAGTTTTCAGATTATAAATTCACAACAGTGAATAATACACTAGTGATTATTTTTAAAATATTGAACAATTTCATGCTGTAAAAATTATATGCTTATAGTTTTAGCTTGAATTTGTTTTGTAGCTTATTTAACACTGTCTGAAAATGAAGAAGGTAATGAAAACTAGATATTTGAGAATGCCTTATAGGAGGCAACATAGTGGAGACTCTAACAAGGCCAGTTACTTAGAAAAGTGTACCTATTTATCTGATACCCTCAGCATCCAGAAATCATCACAAGTTCAGATACAACTTCTTCAATGCTGCTTTAGAAATCTGACGGAAAACTTAAAGAGTCTATGCTAAGCTGTAACAAAGGCAAAAAACAAAACTATGGTCTACGCAATGTTACCACCACACCACTCTATAAAGCACCAAAACACTGTTTGGCATTGTCTCTTAAATCAGAGAACTTCCAGGCACATAGAATGAGAGTTGAGAGGAATTTAGAAGATGCTAAGTTTAATTCTTACTTTCCACCTGAGAATAGTAAAGGAAGAATGAACCAAAGGAATCAGCATTTATCGAGTCTCAGGCATGTCGGATGGGGCATTTCCAACTTGGCTATCTCATTTCCTACAGTCCCAAGTAAGTAGCATTAATCTCCATTTTACAGCTAAGGAAATGCAGACCTATCTGGATTAAATGCCCCCCAATAAATCCACTAATGGAGAACAAGTGGATTCTATCTTTAAAATTACTTCTCTTTCTTCAGGGTCAGTTCAGTTCAGTTCAGTCGTGTCCAACTCTTTGCAACACCAAGGACTGAAGCACACCAGGCTTCCCTGTCCATCACCAATACCTGGAGCTTGCTCAAACTCAAGTCCATTGAGTCAGTGATTCCATCAAACCATATCATCCTCTGTCATCCATCTGCAGTGTCTCCTCCAGTGCCTTCCCAGCATCACGGTCTTTTTCCAATGTCATGTTCTGGGATCAGATGCCATGATCTTTGTTTTCTGAATATTGAGTTTCAGCTTCAGCATCAGCCCTTCCAATGAATATTCCTCTTTGATTTTACTTCAGGATGGACTGGTGGGATCTCTTCTTCAGTCAAAGAGTTGGCATCAGTCTTCTCAAACACCACAGTTCAAAAGCATCAATTCATTCGCACTCAGTTTTCGGCAAGTCCAACTCTCACATCCATACATCCAGCCTGGCATTTTTGACTAGATGGACCTTTGTTGGCAAAATAAGTCTCTGCTTTTTAATATGCTATCTGGATTTGTCATAGCTTTTCTTCTATGAATTACAGTGTCTTTTAATTTCATGGTCCAGTTCACCATCTGCAGTGATTTTAAAGCCATGTAGTCTCTCCACTGTTTTCATCTGTTTCCCAATCTATTTGCCCCTTCTCCTCCTGCCCAGATGCCATGATCTTTGTTTTCTGAATGTCCAGTTGAGTCAACTTTTTTTCTCCTCTTTCATTTTCATCAAAGGCTCTTTAGTTTCCTCTTCTCTTTCTGCCATGAACAGAGTGGCATCACCTGCATAGAATGGTTATTGATATTTCAGTCCAAGGGACTCTCAAAGTCTTGTCCAACACCCAGCCTGGCATTTTGTGTGATGTTCAGTTCAGTTCAATTCCAGTCTCATATCCATGCTGTGACCACTGAAAAAACCATGGAATTACTAGACAGGCCTTTGTGCCATCACCAACTCCTGGAGTCTATTTAAACTCATGTCCATATCTAGTGATGGTCATAACTTTCCTCTCATCCTCTGTTGTCCCTTTTCTCCTCCTGCAATCACCATCTGCAGTGATCTTTTTGAGCCCAACTCTTTTGCCACTGTTTCCCATCTATTTTCAGCTTTAGCATCAGTGGGACCAGATGTCATGATATTCATTTTATGAATGTTGGAGAGTCTTTGGACCTTCAGTCAAAGGCATCTCAGTGATGAATGCCCAAGGGACTCTTCTTTCATATTCACCACTTTCACCTTCATCAAGAGGCTTTTAGTTCCTCTCCAATTTCATATCCATGGGTGGTATCATCTGCATATCTGAGGTTATTGATAGACCTCTTGTTGCCAAGTAATGTTCCACTTTTTAATATGCTTCCAGGTTGGTCATGATGTACTCCTTTCAAGTTAAGTAATAAGGGTTTTAATTTCTTGGCTGCAATCACCTCCTTTTGATTTTTAGAACCAGTCTGTTTCCATGTTTCCAGTTCTATTTTGGCTTCCTGACCTGCAAACAGATTTTTGATATTCATTTTAGGTCAGGTGGTCTGCTATTTCCATCTCTTTCAGAATTTTCCTCTTTTTATTGTGATCTTTTCAAAAGCTTCTTCATAGTCAATAAAGCAGAAGTAGATGTTTTTCTGGAGGTCTCTTGTTTTTTCTCCGGCAATCTTGATTCCAGTGGTTTTCCAGCAAGTTTTCTCTGGTTCCTCTGATATTTTCTAAATCTATCTTGAACATCTGGTAGTTCCTGGTCCATTTGGAACCAGTCTTGGAGAATTTCCAGCATTACTTTGTAGTGTGTGCAAACAGATTTTTTGAAGAGGTGGTCCTTTGGCATTCTATTGGCATCTCTTTTAGAAATTGAATGAGTTGACCTTTTCCAGTCCTACACTGCTGAGTTTTCCACATTTCCTGGAATACTGAGTGCAGCACTTAGATGTTTTCATCTCTCTTGTTTTTGAAATGATCCACTGGTTTTTGCATTTCATCTCTGTTCCCTCTGACTTTGTTATCTTGAGTGATGGTCCACGTAACGCCCTTGAGAATTTTGAGTTACATTCCAGGATGAGATGAGTCTGGTTCTTTGAGGTGATCTTCTTTCTTGATCACACCTTTTGTGGTTATCTGGTCATTTCTGGAATACTCTTTTTCACAGCATCAGCTTTTCTTCTGTGACTGGAATTTTTTCACCTCCACTAGCTTTGTTCCTTAATGCTTCTTCACCTTTCACATTAGGACTACCATTTCTGCTCACAACCATTGTGGTTATCTTTCATGATCTTTTTGAAAGGTTCTTCTCAGATTCTTCATTTTTTTTTTGTATGTTCTTTTTTTGCTTCATTGTTAGGTTCTAATTTCTTCTGTTCTTGTATCATCTTTGCATGAAATGTTCCCTTGGTATCTCTAATTTTCTTGAAGAGATATCTGGTCCTTCCCATTCCATTGTTTTCCTCTATTTCTTTGCACTGATCACTGAGGAAGGCTTTCTTATCTCTCTTTGCTATTCTTTGGAACTCTGCATTCAAATGGGTGTATCTTTCCTTTTCTCCTTTGCCTTTCACTTCTTTTCTTTTCTCAGCTGTTTCTAAGGCCTCCTCAGACAACCATTTTGCCTTTTTGCATTTCTTTTTCTTGGGGATGGTCTTGATCGCTGCCTCCTGTACTATGTCACAAACTTCTGTCCATAGTTCTTCAGGCACTCTTTCAGATCTAATCCCTTGAATCTATTTGTCACTTCCACTGTATCATAAGGGATTTGATTTAGATCCTACCTGAAAGGTCTAGCAGTTTTCCGTACTTTCTTCAATTTAAGTCTGAATTTGGCAATAAGGAGTTCATGATCTGAGCCACAGTCAGCTCCTAGTCTTGTTTTTGCTAACTGTTTAGAGCTTCTCCATCTTCGGCTGCAAAGAGTATTAATCAATCTGATTTTGATATTGACCATCTGGTGATGTCCATGTGTAGTAGGGTCTTCTCTTGTGTTGTTGGAAGAGGGTGTTTGCTATAACCAGTGAATTCTCCTGTAAAAACTCTATTAGCCTTTGCCCTGCTTCATTCTGTACTCCAAGGCCAAATTTGCCTGTTACTCCAGGTATTTCTTGCCTTCCTAGTTTTGCGTCCCAGTCCACTATAATGAAAAGGACAACTTTCTTGGGTGTTAGTTCTAGAAGGCCTTGTAGGTCTTCATAGAACCATTCAACTTCAGCTTGTTCAGCATTACTGGTCAGAGCATAAAGTTGGATTACTGTGATATTGAATGATTTTCCTTGTAAACTAGCAAAAATCATTCTGTCATTTTTGAGATTGCATCCAAGTGCTGCATTTTGGACTCTTTTGTTGACTATGAGGGCTACTCCATTTCTTCTAAGGGATTACTGCCCACAGTAGCAGATATAATAGTCATCTGAATTAAAATTCACCCATTCCAGTCCATTTTAGTTTGCTGATTCCTAAAAAGTTGATGTTCACTCTTGCCATTTCCTGTTTGACCACTTCAATTTGCCTTGATTCATGGACCTAACACTCCAGACTCCTATGCTACATTGCTCTTTACAGCATCAGACTCTACTTCCATCACCAGTCACATTCAGAACTGTTTTTCACTTTTGGCTCCATCTTTTCATTCTTTCTAACACTTATTTCTCCACATTGATCTCCAGCATCAGATGGGGCACCATCACCAGTCACATTCAGAACTGTTTTTTTTTTTGGTATTGTTTTTTTTGGTCCTTTTCATTCTTTCTTTTGCCAGTAGCATATTACCGACCTGGGGAATTTATCTTTCAGTGTCCTATCTTTTTGCCTTTTCATACTGTTCATGGGGCTCTCAAGGCAAAAATACTGAAGTGGTTTGCCATTCCCTTCTCCAGTGTAAGATGTTTTGTCAGAACTCTCCACCATGACCTGTCTGTCTTGGGTGGCCCTACATGGCATGGCTCATAGTTTCATTGAATTGGACAAGGCTGTGGTCCATGTGATCAGATTGGTTAGTTTTCTGTGATTGTGGTTATCAGTTTGTCTGCCCTCTGATGGAGAAGGATAAAAGGCTTATGGAATCTTCCTGATGGGAGAGTCTGACTGAGTGGGAAACTTGGTCTTGTTCTGATGGGCAGAGCCATGAATGGGCAGTAAACCTTGAATCCAATTTTCTCTTGATGGGTGGTGCTGTGTTCCTCCCTGTTATTTACCTGGGGCCAAACTATGGTGGAGATAATAAAGATAATTGTGACCTCCTTTAAAAGGTACCATGCAAGCACTGCTGCATTCAGTGCCCCCAATATTGCAGCAGGCCACCACCAACAACCCACACTCTGCCAGAGACTCCTGGATACTCCTGGGCAAGTCAGGGTCAGTCTCTTGTGGGGTCACTGCTCCTTTCTCCTGGGTCCTGGTACACACAATGTTTTGTTTATAACCAACAAGAGTCTGTTTCCCCAGTCCTGGGTATGTTCTGGCAGCACTATGGTGGAATTAATGGCAATGGCCTCCAAGAGGGCTTATGCAACACACCAGTCTACTGCACCCAGAGCCCTTGCCCCTGCAGCAGACCACCACTGACCCATATCTCCACAGGAGACACTCAAACACAATTATGTCACAGTCTCTGAGGAATCTCTGGGTCCTGGGCAAAGCTCAGTTCAGTTCAATTGCTTATTCATGTCCTTTCACCAACTGCCTGGAGTTGCCTCCCTGTCCATCACCAACTCCTGGAGTTTACTCAAACTCATGTCAATTGAGTTGGTGATGCCATCCAACCATCTCATCCTCTGTCATTCCATTCTCTTCCTGCCTTCAATCTTTCCTAGCATCAGGGTCTTTTCAAATGAGTCAGTTCTTCGCATCAAGTGGGCAAAGTATTGGAGTTTCAGCTTCAACATCAGTCCTTCCATGAACATTCAGGACTTATTTCCTCTAGGATGGACTGGTTGGATGTTCTTGCAGTCCAAGGGACTTTCAAGAGTCTTCTCCAACATCACAGTTCAAAAGCATCAATTCTTCAATGCTCAGCTTTCTTTATAGTCCAACTCACATCTAACATAACTACTGGAAAAACCACAGCCTTGACTAGATGGACCTTTGTTGGTAATGTCTTTGCTTTTTAGTATGCTGTCTAGGTTGGTCATAACTTTTCTTCCAAGGAGTAAGTGTCTTTTTATTTCATGGCTGCAGTCACCATCTGCAGTGATTTTGGAGCCCACTGTTTCACATTTATTTGCCATGAAGTGATGGGACCAGATGCCATGATCTTAGTTTTCTGAATGTTGAGCTTTAAGCCAACTTTTTCAGTCTCTGCTTTCGCTTTCATCAAGAGGTTCTTTAGCTCTTCTTCATTTTCTGCTATAATGGTGGTGTCATCTGCACATCTGAGGTTACTGATATTTCTCCCAGGAATCTTGATTCCAGCTTGTGCTTCTTCCAGCCCAGCATGTCTCATGATGTACTCTGCATATAAGTTAAATAAGCATGGTGACAAAATACAGCCTTGGTGTGCTCCTTTTCCTATTTGGAACCAGTCTGTTGTTCCATGTCCAGTTCTAACTGTTGCTTCCTGACCTGCATACAGATTTCTCAAGAGGCAGGTCAGGTGGTCTGCTATTACCATCTCTTTCAGAATTTTCCACAGTTTATGTGATCTACACAGTCAAAGGCTTTGGCACAGTCAATAAAGCAGAAATAGATGTTTTTTCTAGAACTCTCTTGCTTTTTCTATGATCCAGTGGATTTTGGGAATTTGATCTCTGGTTCCTCTGCCTTGTCTAAAACCAGCTTGAATATCTGAAGTTCACGGTTCAGTACTGTTGAAGCCTGGCTTGGAGAATTTTGAGCATTACTTTGCTAGCGTGTGAGATGAGTGCAATTGTACGGTAGTTTAAGCATTCTTTGGCATTGCCTTTCTTAGGGATTGGAATGAAAATTGACCTTTTGCAGTCCTGTGGCCACTGCTGAGTTTTCCAAATTTGCTGGAATACTGAGTGCAGTATTTTAATAGCATCATCTTTTAGGATTTGAAATAGCTCAACTGGAATTTCATCACCTCCACTAGCTTTGTTCCTAGTGATGCTTCAAAAGGCCCACTTGACTTCACATTCCAGGATGTCTGGCTCTAGGTGAATGATCACACCTACATGCTTATCTGTGTCATGAAGATCTTTGCATAGCTCTTCTGTGTATTCTTGCCACCTCTTCTTAATGTCTTCTGCTTCTGTTAGGCCCACACCATTTCTGTCCTTTATTGAGCCCATCTTTGCATGAAATGTTCCCTTGGTATCTCTAATTTTCTTGAAGAGATCTATAGTTTTTTTTCCATTCTATTGTTTTCCTCTATTTCTTTGCACTGATCACTGAGGAAGGCTTTCTTATCTCTCCTTGCTATTCTTTGGAACTCTAGATTCAAATGGGTATATCTTTCCTTTTCTCCTTTGCTTTTGGCTTCTCTTCTTTTCACAGCTATTTGAGAAGCCTCCTCAGACAACCATTTTGCCTTTTTGCATTTCTTTTTCTTGGGGATGGTCTTGATCCCTGTCTTCTGTACAATGTCAGGAACCTATGCTCATAGTTCGTCAGGCACTCTATCAGATCTAGTCCCTTAAATCTACTTCTCACTTCCACTGTAAAATCATAAGGGATTTGATTTAGGTCATACCTGAATGGTCTAATGGTTTTCCCTACTTTCTTCAATTTAAGTCTGAATTTGGCAATAAGGAGTTCATGATCTGAGCCACAGTCAGTTCCCAGTCTTGTTTTTGCTGACTGTATAGAGCGTCTCCATCTTTGGCTGCAAAGAATATAATCCATCTGAATTTGGTATTGACCATCTGGTGATGTCCATGTATACAGTCTTCTCTTATGTTGTTGGAAGAGGGTGTTTGCTATGACCAGTGCATTCTCTTGGCAGAAGACTCATGTTCAGTAAATCTTTAATACTCTTTTTGAAGGAGGTTGCCATTATCTTCATTACTTCCACCAGAGCTTGGCCTCAGGTCAAACAACAGGGAGGGAACACAGCTCCACCCATGGGAGACAGAAAATTGGATTAAAGATTTACTGAGCATGGCCCCACCTATCAGAACAAGACTGTTTCCTCAGGGTAATGATTCACAAATGATTCCTAGGACCATCAGCAGGAGCATTACCTGGAAACTGTTAGACATGCAAATTCCCAGGCCTTCTCTAACACTTCTCAATCAGAAACTGTGGAGTGGGGACCAGCAAGCCCTGCAAGAGATGCTGGTGAAATCCTCAAGTTTTAGAGCCACTGGTCTTTTAGTACATTGTCTCTCAAAAACTCTACTTGGAACACATATATTAAAATACATATAATTTTGCACTAAACTACTGCAGAGGTCAAAAGAACTTAGTGTATTACCCTTTATACCAGAATATCATGACACAGATAGCCTTCCACAAAATTTTGCTTTGGATGTTACATGATCTAACTGATTGACACTGAATTTTTTTGTTGAGGAAAAAAAGAAAATTGAGAGCTATTCTGAATAAACAAATACTGGCAGTAAGATTCTGAGGCTGTTTTCACCTTATGTCCAAAATAAGTAAGATTCTTGAAACAAAAATCTCTGCCTGTCTTACAAAGATCCACTGAAGTTAACAAATACCAATGCCTGACTTTATTATTATTTGCCATAATTAAAACTAGGTATAGGAAAACCAAGTAGGAATTTAGTGAATTACCTTGTTCAAAGTTTCAATTTGGAGGGTTTTCTTTTCCACCTTTAAAATATTAGTATCATGAAGGAAATCGTGTCATCATCTGAGTACTTCTCCACTCCAAACCCCCATATGAAAAATAAAATCATTTGTTACAAAAATTCAAAATGTTCTCATTGGAGATTTTGCCATTTCACTTTAGCATTTTGGCAAATATGCCTAACCAAAGAATACTAATTTCTTTTCATATGCAATTTTCCCTTAAATATATGTCAATGATTTCATTAGCTGTCATTCTAATATATATATTTCATATAGGAAATTTTATAGGAAAGCATTGTTTTATAAATGCAATGACATTAAAAGATGCTTAGTTTCTAAGATACACAAAGCACAATTTTTTCTTAGAAAACAAAAAAAAATCACAATGAAAATAAGGTAATCATTAAAATGAGTTAAAATTAAAATAGAGATTTCAATTATCATGTACTCTTGGTGCCTGATGGCAAAAATAAAAAAGTTTCATGTTAATATAACAATAAATTCTTGGTGGTCATTATTTGCTTCAAATTTATAATGAACCCCTTTTCTATCTCCAGTTTTTTAAAGGTTTCCAATATTTAAAAGGAAATCTCCTATGGAGTATATATAGAGTATGAACTATGAAATACTTAATTTTTCCACAGATGAATGAAACTAATAGTATTAAAAAGGAAATGGGGTGGGTCTAAAACCTGCAAGTCTATGTAAAAAAAGTACCTCAATTTATCTAAATGGAATCTTTGGTACATGACATACTAATAAAGTAGAACCCTACCTTCAAATTCTGCATGTATGCCTTGTCACTACTGAAGAAAAGTCAGCACACAATTATGCTAGCCATATAAATCTGCAGATGTCACAGCTAACAGTCATTTCTGTTTTTTTTCACTCTTCCTATAATATTATTTAGTAATAACTATTTCAAAAAGAAAGTAGGCAGAAATGATGCAGGATTACAACTAGAATTGCTTGATATAAAAATAACATTTCATTTATTTGCTAATACGATTCTGGGAAATATATGTTAAAATTAATTCCTACTTTATCCTTCCTTAAGGACATTTTGCTTCTTCAGCCAGCACACTGAGAATTAGTGTTACAGATCTTACCAAAGTGCCTGACGAAAAACCTTGGATTCCATAGAAGTCATACCTTGCAACCCCAAATTGGCTCTGCACGACTGACTATAAAGCAGCATTAGCATTCTTTCTGAAATAAGACTGTATAATTCTGAGAACATTCATTTTACCTTGTGAGCTCAATTCTATAGAAAAAATGAATTTTATTTGTTCCTTGCCAGTGGAAAAATCAGTTTAAGGGGTTAATCAGGCTGATAGAAGTCAATTAAAAAAATCATTTTTTTAAATCAAAATTTATTTACAGGAATAATTATAGGTATCTTATGTACCCCTAATGGCTTTTTTAAGCTTCAAAGTGTTCACCTAAGCTTTTAAGGCTGCCTCGCTTTTTGGTTTTGTTTTAGTAGAGATTCTGATGTTCGTTTAACACATAGTACAAAACAGCAGACTCCCTTTCATCAAGGTCATAATTTGAAACATTATACAATAATGGGATTTAAATTATGTATGGGAAGAAAAGTAGAAGACTGAAACAAGATATTAGAAATCTCTATTTGGGTCTTTAGATTCAGAAAAATATAATCACAGGCCAACACTGTTCCAAGAGATGAAGGACGTTAGCAAATACTTCAATGTAGCCTCTCCCAATAGTTCCAAAGGTCCACAATGTGACTGCTGTCACATTCTGACAGAGCCCTGTTAGCTAGATTTCTAGGTAATCACAGCATGGAAGTAATCTACCATAACTATTTCTTGAGAAGATGAACCCTCAACTACAAAGATGCAGGAAGGAAGTCCTCAACTGCTCATTTGCCATGGTTACAGTATTCAAATATAAAAATCATTGAAATAGATATAACTAGGAGAGAAGATAATACTGCAAAGCAGTAGTAATTCATACTTTCAGGTAAGCAATAATACTGCTTCCTTCTAAAGAGGCTGTTCATTGATAAAAAGCATAATAGCCAAGTGGAAGAAGACCTCCTCAAGATTTTTCCAATATATTAACAAGGCTTACTACTTCTGGAATCCTGAGTGACAACACATGATCTGTATGGCATATGAACACAGAGCACATGGACAACTAAAAACTTCTGACTTCAACTTCTTTTCCTACCATATTTAGAGAATAATTTAAAGTTTTAATTTCACTATCACTGTTTCAACTATTTCATCCTGTAATTGCCAAGAAGTACTGGCAATGGTCAAAACAGCAAAAATAGAAAGTAGAGAGGTATACAGATAATAAATTTCAACCAAACTTAGTCTTTGAGTAACTGAAATGTTACTTCAGTAGTTCTTCCCAGGATAAAATTTCTTAGAAGTCCACATTCTTTACACGCCTTTAACCTGTGCCAAGCTAACAAAATCAATTATGATTTTCAGCATAAGATTTATTGGTGGCACCAAATAGGAGAACAGATGTCTGTTTTTTAAAATTTAATGTTAGCAAGAAACAATCTTTTAAATTAATGTAATATAAAAATTCTCAGGACAAGCTAAACTTCACTTTAGACTTATAGTAACACCAAAGCAATTTTAAGATTGTGAATAAGACAAACTGAAGCTAAGCATTACAAAGGGAATTCTTAAAAATCATAATTCTTTGAACTGAATCATAATTCAATTCTTTAGAAATTCTAAAGAGAAATGAACTAGTCTCACAAAACTTGAGAAGGAAATGGATTCTGATTAATCAAAAGACTGAATGGATTCTGGGACATACATTAATCCTCTGAGGTCTACAGTGAGTAAAGTCCAGGAGCAGCTGCACAATAAGGATGTAAGTCTAAGAGTTAAATCAGGAGTATTTTATACTTAATTTAATCTTGGTAGAGGAAAAGTACAACTGTAATTTTTAAAGTAGAATTTCTTCTTGCCTCCCTTCTTTGGTTTTTAATCATAAAAATTTATTTAGGAAAACTAAAATTATTTTAAAAAGAGGCATCCAGTTCTAGAACAATTTTGCATATTTATATATGAAAAAATCAGAAACCAATTGGTAGATCTGTAATACACACACACATATATATAAACATTTTATTTTAATAATACTTTATCACTTCAATTTACATCATTCCATTATGAAAATGTTCAATTGAAGAGAGGATATTTCTTCAAAACTCTAAATAAGCAGAGCTTTATCAATTAAATTTACAGCATTACAGCCTTTAGAAATACATAATTCTTCATTTTACAGTAATACTTCCCCTTTAAAAATTCGTCATGGTTTGTCACAGATTTAAAGTACAAGGCACCTAATGCTATGAAAGATAATACAGTATATGCAGTGTAAATGAAACAGATCTGTCAAACATTGATTCTTTTTAAAGTCCTACCAAATTTGTGTGAACATATTTGTTGCATAAATTAAACACTTTTTGTTTTGTTAATTTGTAATATTCTACAAAACTCAAAAATATAATTCGTACCTATTATAGGCAGCTTATTTTAGCATTTTACCTGTAAGAAACACTGATCTATGTACTTAAAATGATTTCTGAAAACATTTTCCTAATATAGTCCAGCATTTAACAAATAATAAGTGAAAATAAAGTCTTCAGAACATTAAAATTTTATTCTTTGATTAGTTCAAATTATTTCATCAGTTGAATTCCTTGAGATGTATAAGGCAGGTTGGTCCTTTAGATGGACTGTAGACCGAAACTTCCTATAACTGTAGTGGTATGTACACAGCTACATAGCAAAGTACTTCATTATGAAAATGAAGACAAAAGATATGAGGAAAATATGTTTTAGAGTTCCAAAGAACTGAAACTGTTATTTTTCAGACTAGGCACTGAAACATTTTTCTACAAAAACTTGCCAGAGATTGTCTCTTCGCTGTATACTACTCCATCATCAAGCTAAAAATAAAAACAAACACATAATCATCATTAGATTACAACTGTCATTTTTAATTTTCTAATTTATATTTTAAAAAGCAAATTATCTTAACATTGAAATACATATCAAACAGTCTATATACTTAAATAACTGGATACCAGAACTTGAGGTGAGTACTAAGAACTGATGTAAGTGAGTTCTACGTGTTGACTGACATCTGAAGCTATTTTAAGATCACAAAATAACAGTTTTATTCATAATACATCCTATCATTATCCCTGTGGAGATAAAGACTCCTGCCTAACCCAGTCTACCTTATTCTACTCTATTATAGTCTATCTTCTTTAGTCTTCACTATCTTCCTTTTATCCCACTCTCACTTCCAAAAATTTCTGGGTGAGAGTGGGTATGAATGTGAATATGAAAATGATGCACAGCATACCAGGGAGGGAAAATGCATAAATTAAAGCATTAAAAAGATTTAAAGAGGGACTTCCCTGATGGTTCAGTGGTTAAGAATCCACCTTCCAATGCAGGGGATGCAGGTTCAACTCCTGGTCAAGGAACTAAGATCCCCCATGCTGTGGGGCAACTAAGCCTGTGCCCTGCAACTAGAGAGCCTGTGCACTCCAGAGCCCAGGCACCGTATCTAGAGAGAAGCACAAATGCCTCGATGATAGATTCCATGTGTAGCAACTAAGACCCAACATAGTGAAATAAATAAATAAAGTATGTTCTAAAAAAGCTTTATATAACTATTTGCATTTTAAAAAAATTTAAATACGGCAAAATACATATTTAGTTCTACTGTCTCCAAAACCTCAGGAGAAAGACAATAAAGGGATTTTTTAAGGTTTAAACCACATGGACAAAGAACAGAGACAAGAATATAGCAGCTAATTCTTAGTTAGCAATGAAGAAATACAACCAGGTATCTCTGTAGGGAGAGGTAAAAGAAACAACTAAAAATAGGTAGACTACAAACGTACAACTAAAAAACTAAAAAAATGTACAACTAAAAACGTACTAAAATTGGTACAAAGTTTATAGAAAAAGGCAATTAGATACTCAGATGCCGTCCCTTCACTTTTCACAGCTAGTCAAGTGCCTCTTCTCTATCCCAGGAGAAGATCTGAGGTTAATTCTCTAAATGCCAGGCACAATCCTACATAGTTCAGGAAAAATAACATTTATATGGTCATAACTTGGTAAACACTGATAACATATCTATCCAAACCACACGGTAACTATCCTGGATGATGAGGATGAAGGAAGGATACAGGGTTGGAAGGCAGGCAAGTGGAGTGGGAGCAGAGGAGGGGGAAGCTGAAAGTAACCTATCTTATACTGCCATAGTGGGAAAATCAACTGAAGATGCCTGAAACTGAAAAATCAAGAAATAGAAGCATAAGCATGGTACTTAGATGGAGAGGAAAATACAGAAATAATCAATGAGGAGTTTAAAGGGACTCCTCAGGGTGGGAAAAAAAGTGAGAGCAATATAGGCAGGGCAGGAGACAGCTGCACTGAACAAGAAGTCTTATAGAACTCTAACTCTTCACACTATTGCATGCATAGCCATCCTAAGAGTAAAAACTAGAAGAAAAAGGGACCAATCAGGGGTTCCCTGGTGGTCCAGTGCTTAGGAATCCGCCTGTCAATGCAGGGGACACAGGTTTGATCCCTGGTCTTGGAAGATCCTACATGCCATAGAACAACTAAGCCCATGTGTCACAACTACTAAACCTGTAGGCCTAAGAGTTCTGTGCTCCATAACAAGAGAAGCCACCACAACAAGAATCCCATACATCACAACTAGAGTAGCCCCCACTTGTGGCTACTAGAGAAAGCCCACACATAGCAGTGAAGACACAGCAGCCAAAACACAATAAAACTCTTTCTGTCATGTAAGAAATATAAAAGATACTATTTCTTAAAATTAAAAAAAAAAAACAAAAACTGTTCTTGAAACACTGTTAAGAGAAAAGCATAGTCAGAGAATCAGGATATGTTGGATGTATCATGCCAGTTATGGTAAACACACACATGCATAGACAAAGGACTGGATATACTTGGTAATCACTTATTTGGGTCAGGTACCATATTTCATGTGTTTTAAACTTACCAAGTATTCAATACTTCTAACAACTTTGTGAGGGAGGTTCTTCTGCAACCCCACTTCACAGAGAAGAAAACAGGCACAATGAGGTTACGAACCTTGCATAACGTCACACAGCTAGTACACACAGAAGCTGGAATTGGATCCCAGGCAGTTTGACTCTAGAGTTGGATTTTCTCAGCCTCTAAGCTGTATCAACTCTCAAAAAAATTAATTATAGGAAATTGATTCTGTATTTGAGCAATACAAGAATAAGAACCTGGGCTTCCCCAGTGGTTCAGTGGTAAAGAATCTGCCTGTCAATGCAGGGGACACAAGTTCGATTCCTGATCCGGGAAGATCCCACGTGCTGTGGAGCAACTAAGCCTGTGGGCCACAACTATTGAGACTGCTCTAGAGCTCAGGTGCTGCAACTAAGGAACCCAGATGCTGCAACTACTGAAGGCTGTGTGCTCTAGAGCCTGTGTTCTGCAACAAGAGAAGCCACTGTGATGAGAATCCTGCATATGGCAACCAAGTAGCCCCCACTCACAACTAAAGAAGAGCCAGCGCAACAAAGAAGACCCAGCACAGCCAAAAATAAAAATAAATAAACATTTTAAAAGAATAAGAACCTTATTCAATACTAATGCCCACTAACATACAAACCTGGAATATAGCTAACTAGCGCCATCCTCCTGAGAAACACCGTGCATAGGAATGAGACTCTCACACTGTTCACTGTCTTCTGGAACCCTTAAAAAAAAGACAATAGTTAGGAAAGCTTTAGACCTGAAAGGAACTTCTACAAATGATCTATTCCACTGGCTAATGCCTGAGGTCAGACCTAGGACTAGAGCAAGACTGCTCAACAAACTGTCCCAAGTTCTTTACAGAATGTAAGAAGTTCTTTACATTCTGTAATGTAATGTTTTAGAGAATATAAAATGCTTTCTCTCTTAAAAAAAAAAATGAAAAAGAAAATGAGGCAATGTTACCTTACCATATTTTATTATGAATTTTGTTCACATCAATAAATTTTTTCTACACTTAAATTTGTTACAGCAAAACTGTAAGCACTTTGATTTCACCTGTGAATTAAAACATTTTTTAAAAAACAGCAGTTTTGAAGAAACTATCCTATCACCCATAGATCTGAGCAGATTCTTTTATCTGGCATTGTATATATAATATTATAATCTTTTAAAAATTCTTCATAGAATCTCTAAAAGCTAGGTCAGCATGGTATGATTCCCATACTTGGCAAACGTTTGAAAAATTTATATTGGAATTTAACCTACTTCTGAATTCGATGTTTTCTGCATATAAAGGCAAAAATTCTTCTGATTCCCACCATCACAGGATCCCAATTATTGTAATGGCACAGGAGAGTTGCAATAAAAAATGAAAAAAATACAGGGATAGCGCCTGCAAAAAATAACCAAGAAAACTGCACCTAAAAATAAGAGATAGGAAAAAAGAAAAAAAAACCCCACAATTATCATTAAGACAATTTTCCCTTAAACACAACTTTTACATTTGTGATAACGTGGACAAATAAATTAAAACACCAAGAAAATAATACTAAGCACTGACAATATATTAAGAATGTTATTATTAAATATAAGGATTTACTTATACTAATCACTTGCTTCAATTACCAAAAAAATAACTTCTTACTTAGAAAATATCCTAAAGGAAAGGCAGGAAACCATGCTTTTCAGTTATTAGGCAGAGTACATCAGAAATAGAATTATGAATTTTTAAGCATCTGTCTTACATATCACACTGCCCATTTGTTCTTTACTGATTACTGACTATTCTCAAGTTGATTCTTCTCCTCTAGTTTCTGAAGTCATTTTTTTTTAAATTCCCATTTATAAAAAATTAAGTTATGCTATAGCTGTGATATTGTGTTATGTTATGGGTCTTTTCTTATGACAGTACTGAAAACAGATGAAACTCTTAAGTGAAACTTTGGCAAACAATTTACTGATGAAATACAGCTTAAAAAGAAAAAGATTCCAAAGGAAATCACAACTAAGTAAAGACTACAAAGAGAAATACTTTTACTAGGAAATGTGAGCCAAAGGAGACAGGCAAAGCCTCAGTGGTGAGGAGCTCTCAGATTGCTAATCCTGACCCTTCAAACCATCATTTTACCTGGATCATCAAGAAAATTAAAAATAATGAGATCCCATAAAGTTACCAAAAAAAAAAAAAATTATTTCCTTTACCACCTAGATTCAACTTAGGATCAAAAACAATTACCAAAAAAGCCTACACTGATTAATTATTGAGACTCAGCTGCAACACACTGGTAGTTTGCTTTCAAAATAATGATGAAAACAGTAACTCCTATCTTTAAAATAGGGAAGAAAAACTGCTTACCCTTTCTAAGTATTAAAGAAATGAGGTTTAGAAACAAAGGCAAGACTCCCTCTTGTGGGAAACATATACTATTCCATTTCATATTAGCTTTAGTCAGAGTAAAGTATTTGTGAAAATAATTATTTATTTATGAAGGACTCATAATGCATAACACAAGGAAAACCACTAATAAATTTCAGCATGCACATTCTTCTCATATGGTACATATACACAGGCTGAGTCAGCCTAACACCTAGCAGGCAGTACTAAAAAGTCTTCACATGGTTATCAAACTATTGGTGTAGCATATTCTTGGAATATTTGCAGGATATTTAATCATCTAGAAAAAACATGATGAATTTAAATGACCCAAGAACAGAAAAAATACAGCATAAAAAAACTTATGACTAATTAGAGCTAAAAACGCAAATATAGTTGACAGAATGATACCATGACTATTCAACTAAAAAAATCCTACTGAAAAAACCAAACTTCATAAAGGTAGGTGAAACTCTAGATGACTTTTACAGGCAAAGTTCACTTTTAACAATGCAGTTATTTTTATGTTGCCAAATAATAAAAAACTTCTAATTTGAATTCCAGCAAGCTATGAGGACAAATTTTTTTTTTTTAAATGAAGACATTTATTAACAATGAAAACTGCCCAACTAAACAAAAAAAGTCTAATTTCTGAATATATCTGAATATAAGTCTGAATGTAATCAGGGATGCTTCCTATTATATCAAATAGCAATAAGTTAAAAACAAAACAAAACAAAATGTATCTTAAGCACAGTAAATAAAGTTAATGAATGCAAAATTTTTCAGAAACTATTGATATCTATAAATACCTTTGACTATTAGAATAAAAAAAAACCTAAGAAAGTAAGTTACTCCCACTATGTTTCTATTGCAGTTCTGGGACACACCCTGCTACTTTTTCCAGAATGTTTCTTCTGCCCTTAATTCCCACCAAAGGCGCAGCCTACTCATTTAACTAAATGCCTGATGTGCAATCAAGAAGTGACTGTCGGTGTGTTTTTCTAATCAATTATATATACATATATTTTCCCTTCTGTTTTGCCTCCATCTTAAAATATTTGAACAAATTACAGTATCATTTACTAAAATTAAATTTGCTATTACAGGTCTTCTTAAAAATCCAAAAATAAAATTAAACTTCAATTTTTATTTTTCAAATCTGCAAAAAAGCTGATTTTTCAAAATATCAGTATGGTAAAGTTCATTTACACAGCAGCTACCAAAATCGTCTGTCTGATAAGCATCATTTCCCTAGTTTCACTAATTTTGGTTGATATTCAAGATTATGACCTGAAGATGTAGAAAGGCCTGGATATTATATGATGTATGATTTTAGTGTTATATATATTTAATAATATTCACATTCTTTGAAAATCATGGTATATGAAGCATAATTAATTCTCAATTACAGAGATTTCCATTCTCAACCACAGTAAATAAATAATATACTGAATCAGAAAACAAAATTAAATAACAAAGAATTGTTTTTTAAATAAAAAACTAAATGTGACTAAATTACAAAGATGACCATTTCTTTGGTACTTTTTATATCTCTATGTAGTAAAACAGCTTGGAAGAGAAGGCACCAAGTATTATTCATGGTCATCTTTATAATTTAGTCACAGTCCCTTAACTTTCATTATTAGCTCTGATTTAATAATATACTTAAAATATATAGTAAATAGTTTGCCTTACCTTTTGCATACACATGTCAGCTATTATGGATAGAGGTATTGTAAGGCTTAGTGCAAGTGTGCCTATCAATGATGAGGTAAGAAAGCAGCCCCTAAAAAAAAAGCAAAGAAAGAAAATATACGTTGCCATACTGAAACAACAAAAGAACCAACAAAAAACAATGACCCCAAATTATCTATCCTCGTGGGGGGGACTTCCCTGATGGTCCACTGGTTAAGACCTCACTTTCCAATGCAAGCGGTGCAGGTTTGATTTCTGGTTGGGGAGCTAAAATCCCACATGCCTTGTGTACAAAAATCCAAAGCATAAAACAGAAGCAATATTGTAACAAATTCAATAAAGATTTTAAAAATGGTTCACATCCAAAAATCTTAAAAAATAAAAATTATCCTACCATATAGGCAAGAGAGATCAGGATAAAAGCTTACGACGGATTAACATAATAAAAAATACAGTTACTAAGATAATTCTCAAAATTCATCTTTAAATATTAAAAATCCAATATATAAATATACAAATTTCAAAAGATTTTATATTATTTTCTAAATCTGCTTACAGATGATATTCAACTTTGGATGTGTAACTTATATTTTGTTAACACTTTTTATAAAACTGTCAGAAGAATTCTTAGTTTTGTGATAATGACACTTAGATAACAAAGGAAACAGCTATAATAAAAGTTCAGGACAATAACTTATAACAGTAAGAAAGTGATAACCAACAGGTGAGTCTGTCATTAAAGCAAAAATATCTTGCCCTCATTAAAAATTAAGTACTCTTTAGATGTTTGTTGCTCTTTTGGTTTGGCTTAGTATCAGAAAAAAAAAAAAATGAGTATTTTTAAAGGATCTTTCCTTGCTGTTTTTCATTTTTCTAGTAATTGATGTAACCAAAATATAAGCTCTTCATTTTATTTTCACATTGAATTATCAATGTTAGTATCAAATTCTGACATACCAACTGCATATAATTTTATATAACTGAATGAAAAAAATGAAGAAAAGCATTGTATTGAATAGATATTGAGTGTATAAAAATTAATTATAAAGCTGTAATATATATACAGTTAGGACTATAGAACTATGGAAATTATAGGTAAGTAAATTCTAGCTGTTAGGGTTAACAATATTGTCCTGAAATAAAAGAGGCTAACTCTTGATAATATCAATAACCTCAGATATGCAGATGACACTACCCTTATGGCAGAAAGTGAAGAGGAACTAAAAAGTCTCTTGATGAAAGTGAAAGAGGAGAGTGAAAAGGTGGGCTTAAAGCTCAACATTCAGAAAATCAAGATCATGGCATCTGGTTCCATCACTTCATGGGAAATAGATGGGGAAACAGTGGAAACAGCGTCAGACTTTATTTTTGGGGGCTCCAAAATCACTGCAGATGGTGACTGCAGCCATGAAATTAAAAGACGCTTACTCCTTGGAAGGAAAGTTATGACCAACTTAGATAGCATATTCAAAAGCAGAGACATTACTTTGGCAACAAAGGTCTGTCTAGTCAAGGCTATGGTTTTTTCTGTGGTCATGTATGGATGAGAGTTAGTTGGACTGTGAAGAAAGCTGAGCGCTGAAGAATTGATGCTTTTGAACTGTGGTGTTAGAGAAGACTCTTGAGATTCCCTTGGACTGCAAGGAGATCCAACCAGTCCATTCTGAAGGAGATCAGCCCTGGGATTTCTTTGGAAGGAATGACGCTAAAGCTGAAACTCCAGTACTTTGGCCACCTCATGCGAAAAGTTGACTCATTGGAAAAGACTCCGATGCTGGGAGGGATTGGGAGCAGGAGGAGAAGGGGACAACAGAGGATGAGATGGCTGGATGGCATCACCAACTCGATGGACGTGAGTTTGAGTGAACTCTGGGAGCTGGTGATGGACAGGGAGGCCTGGCATGCTGCGATTCATGGGGTCGCAAAGAGTCGGACACGACTGAGCAACTGAACTGAACTCTTGATAAAGTATGTCACTTTAAGTGTTCAACAGAGGCTGGACAATTAGTTCTTATCAATGTGGTAAAGAGAATTCAAGGGATAGCCTGCAATTCATAAGCTTCTCTGTGAAAAGAGTATTTGGGGATCAAATATTGGGTTTAAAAAATTATTATTGGTCTTTTCTTTTTTGGCCGCACAACTTACAGCATCTTAGTTCCCTAACCAGAAGCAAGGCCTGGGACTGGCAGTGAAAGCACTGAGTTCTAGCCACTGTATCACCAGGGAATTCCCTGAGGTTTTTTTTTTTTTAATTATTTATTTGGTTGTGTCAGGTCTTAGTTGTGGCATGTGGGATCTTTCTTTGTGGCTCGAAGGCTCTTCGTTGCAGCACGTGGGCTGGTCTTTAGATGTGGCATGTGGGGTTAGTTGCCCCACAACATTTGGGATCTTAGTTTGCTGACCAGGGATCCTAAACACGCACTGCCTGCATTGGAAGGTAGATTCTTAACTGTTGGACCACCAGGGAAATCCTGGGTTTTTAAAATACATTTGTTCTTAGAAATTCATAATGCAAAGTAACATCAGACTGAGTCTGAGATGAAGTATTAAAAAACCCATTTGACTTATAGCAGGTTTCCCAATTTAGCTGATGGCTGAATTCATTTGATCTATTATCCATTCAGGACACTTCAGGAAATGCTGAGACAGAGGACTAGGTGGATAACCTCACATCTACACTAGAAGTACAGTATATGGAGCTAATGGTGCACTTGAAAAATTTTTTTAAATAAACAATGAGTGACAAGTACACATCTCTAATTTCCAAAAAAATTTACAACTGCACTTTTAAATCTTTAGTATGCTACTCCGTACATGATTATATATATGCTAAAGTTAGTTGTCTATTTATAGTTAACATAATCTTGCCTTCCTAAAAGAAAAAAATCATCATACATGTAGATTATGACTTCTGATTTAATTATTTTTAAGATATAAAATTATATAAAACATATAGATATGCTTCTTATAGTTGTTTTGAGTTACAATAACACCTAGAATTTAAGGGACATGAAATTTGTTCCATTACAGATTAACTTACTGCTATTGAATTGTTACTAAAAGTATTCTTAAGTGCTTGAGTATAAAACTATATCTGAAAAATAAAACTTTTTTGAAGTCCTGAAAAATCCAGCCCAGGTAGCTTTGATCATAATATATGACTTTGAGTGTTCAGTTTTTTCAACAACAAAGATTCAAATACACAGTTGGGAATATAAACTGTGTTCCTTCTGTGGAGGATATTTTGTAACTCTTTATCAGAATCAGAAGTCCATGTGTTTGATTCAGTTTTTTTCAGTATTTATCCTATAGAATAATTACGTGTATATGCAAAAATATAAGGATGCTTAATAACATATTACTTTCAAAGCAAGAGACTACAAGCAAAAACATCTCTCAAGAAGGAAATGGTAAAACACATTATGTTCTATGCATTATGTTACATAACAGATTGGAGCATAACAGATTAGAATACTACACAGGCTTTAAAAAAATGAATCTAGTGGCTGATATGTAAGGATTTACATGACAACAATTTGTGGGAACAAAGAAAAGTAAAGAATGATATCCATAGTTTTCATGTTAAAAATAAAACAAATTGGAGGGGGGAGATCAAGAGATTGATACACACTTCTATATGTACAGATAATTTTGTATGGTAGAAGGCTAAGAAATTAACAGTGGTTGCCTTTGAGAAAAAGAAATGAAAATTTGGGGTAGAAGACAAAGATTATTTTTTCATTATAATCCATTTTGTACATTTTTTAAATTTTAAAAAAGTTAAATATAAAAAAGAATACTTCAAAACATGTTATTTTATTATTTGAGTAAAATTTTCCAAGGGTGCAAACTTAGAATGCTCACATTAGAGAGCTTACATATGTCACAACTTGTATTTATTCATCCTCAAAGCCTACATTAAAATCTGCTGGCATAATGAAACTCTATCCTATATATTTATTAAAAATAAAACTCTCAATAAGGAATGAGTATTTTAACATTTGAAAGTGGCACTGTCCATGTTTACTCTAAGTCTTAATGTAATACGAACCATGCTAAACCTTTCTCTAGTCCAATATCCAAAATTTTTTAAATTATTTCTTTCAAATATGTAAGAACTCTTTGCTTTGAAATTTTCTAATTTAAACTAAACTTAGAATAGTACAGAATATAAACTTCTATTAAAATACAGTGAGTGAATAATCATTTAAAGCATAGGGTTCACTGCATTGAACCCTCTCAAACAGCCATCAAAAATGGCTGAAAATCAACAATTCTCTATGGTTCAACCAAGAACACTCAAAACATCACCAGTAAGTAGTTTCATCAGCTCAGAACCAAGAGTGGAAGGAGGCAGGAGAAACGATATAACAAAAGAAGTGACAGGATAAAAGAACAAGACATATGATACATATTAATACATAAAAAAGGTAAGTCCTTTTGGTTTAAAAAAAAAAAAAAAAAAGCACCTAAAATAATTTGTACAAAATGAGGAAATAGATTTTGATACCAAAGGGTTCTAGATCAACAAAGGAATTTAAGATAATTACATACAT
Organism: Bos mutus; assembly: GCF_027580195.1. Classification (NCBI taxonomy): domain Eukaryota; kingdom Metazoa; phylum Chordata; class Mammalia; order Artiodactyla; family Bovidae; genus Bos; species Bos mutus. The sequence continues at coordinate 70,486,451 of NC_091618.1, read as the reverse complement.
TGTGTGCGTGTGTATTACTCAGTCTAACGACCTCATGCTCAGTCTTGGCAACCCCACGGACTGTATCCTGCCAGGCTCCTTTGTCTCTGGAATTCTCCAGGCAAGACTACTGGACTGGGTAACCACTCCCTTCTCCAGGGGATCTTCCTGACCCTGGAATTGAACTTGGGTCTCCTGCACTGCAGACAGATTCTTTATTGTCTGAGCTACCAGGAAAACCCAACTACATGAATTACTACAATATAAACTAAACCTTTAAGTACTACATAAAAGGGAGTGAGAGTGGAGGACATCAAGGAAAAAGATACTTCCTTAATTGGAGAGGGGAGACAAGTGCAGGTAGCATATTAAACAAGACTTCATGGAAAAGGCTATTTTTGTTGCAGTCTTTTGCAAGGGAAAACTAATCAGTAGTTTAAATGGTATGCAATAAAATTCAGTCAGGAGCTTAAGTACAATTTGTGTTTCTAAGTTTCTATTAGATGGGAATAGAACTAAGTGTTAAACTCTATATTTGAAGGTTTTCTTAAACACTATATAAGATATTATCTTCAAAATATTTTAAGATTATTACCACATATCAACATAGTTGATACTACATCAAAGTATGTTAAAACCTCAAATTAATCAAACCCTAAAGATTAGGGTTTATATATCTGCCTCACTCATATGAAAAGTCCTGAGAATAAACAAAAATCTGAACAATCAAACAGACATTTCAAAGACTCCTGAATAAGCAAAGTTCCCAGATTCTCACTTAGAACTCACGTATGCATACCTGGGATACACATCTCCTAAGTGTGAGTGTCCATTAGAAAATGATACCATTAATCTGCGTAACACTCTACTTTATAAAACAGTTCTATAAATATAGGTCATTCATATTCATCTAATCATTCAACAAAGATTTATGAACTTCTATATGCAAGCCACTAGTCTATGCAATGGGAACACAGAAATTTAAAAAAATTAAAACAGTTCCTGCTCTAATGGAGTTACTGTATTACGTTTTAAGTATATAAGCTGAGAAAGTACATAGGAAGGGCCATCAGAAGACAGAAAATATAGAAATGCTTAAACTAGCCAAAAGTCAATAAATTCATAACTAATAAATCACAGGGTAATAAACAGTACATACCACAACCACAGGAACTCTGAGAGCACTGTTCCAATAAGGCCATTAATGACAATGCACATTAACACTACTTTATTGGGGAACTCAAAGTCCTCAAATCCAGTATAATGAAGTAAAAAGAAACCTGGCCATAAGAGCAGCAGATTAAAGAGACCTACAAAACCTAAACACGTATAAAAGAGACAAAAAGTTAGTAACTGTGATTTATTTCAATCTTTCAAAATTGCAACTCTACAATCAGAAAACATTAGGTTTCCTATAATGAGCTTCATTAGGTTTCCTTAACTGAAAGTTATGTTACTTTTGTTTTTAAGTAAGTCCTATGGAGAGATGAACACAAGCAAAAACTTTATCAAGCGACTGGGGATCACAGAGTCTTCAAGGTTCAACTATCCCTACTGCATAGAGCAACTACTGAAGAAAAAACATTTACAATGATTCAAAAAGATTGGCTGTCAACATTAGATTATGATAATACAGTGTCCTGGAACGTAAAAGGAATAACTCGTGCATATCTATGTGTGCACGTGTTCAGCGCAAATTATTACGATGAACTACATACACTGTTTACTCTCTGATTCAATCTGTATTTATGTTTAAAGCACCCATGCTATGCTAGGGATAATGGAGGAAGGTTCCAAAAAAAGATAAAATTCTTGTTTCCTGCCTTCCTAGAGCTCATAAGCTAGCCTGTGAGATTACATAAATATACAAATAGCTATGTAAATATGAACTAAACATGGACTATGTGTAAAGGATGGGTATAACATTTAGTGGTTAAGTGCAGTCTGACTGCCCTGGGATCCAATCCCACTCTACCATTCACTACTACTATAATCTTTAGGCAACACGCTAACCTCTTGCAAACCTCGGTTTTCCAATCTGTAAGTATAAAATAACATTTAATTAGGTTACTAGGAAGATTAGAAAAAAATACAACACAGTACATGGCATGAATAAACAGTTAACAAATGCTAGATGTTATTTTAAATATAGAAATGTGAGCTTATATATGACTACACACATGAAAATGTAAAGACACAAATGTTATAATTTTATAGTAGTTTTTATTGGACTTTCTATACAGTTTAACTGGAGAAAGAAATGGCAACCCACTCCAGTGTTCTTGCCTGGAGAATCCCAGGGACGGGGGAGCCTGGTGGGCTACCGTCTATGGGGTCACACAGAGTCGGACATGACTAAAGTGACTTAGCATACAGTGTAACATCACAATTTCACTGTGAGATCCAAAGGTAATTATAGAGCTTTCCTAAAAGAAAATTACAGTAGATATATATTTTATATTTGCTGCTAAATAATAAACTTGTATTTAGGATGCCTAGTTAAATTGTAATAGGGAGGGAATGCCCACTCTCTATCTGCCACTAAGACTTACAGTACCTGCCTTCTCTGAAGAACTGTCTTGGAGAGTGAGTGACCAAGTCTGTCTTTCCCAAAAAGATCCCACCCTCTCCCCACTCCACACCCTCTGCAGCCAAATCCTAATAGCTCTAGGCTAGGACAATTCTGAGGACTGCCTCTGCTCTCCCTATGCTCCCTGCCCAGGGACCTATAACAAGCTGGCCAAGCCTCAGCTGCACCAGAGATCACATGGTTCTTGCCCCTTCTCTATTCTGCTTATCTCACTCGCTTGTCAGTCTTTCCTGCAGAGCACCCCTTCCATGAATCTCGCACACCAAATTACTGTCTCATATTCTGCTTCTAGGAAAACCAACTTAAGATACCTAGTGATAAAAATAAAAACAAACAACACACACAAAAGGCTTGTATAACATTAAAAAATCATTGTACTTAAAACACCAAACTTTGGGGTAAAGCATCTGCCTGCAATGCGGGAGACCAGAGTTTGATCCCTGGGTTGGGAAGATCCCCTAGAGAAGGAAATGGCAACCCACTCCAATATTCTTGCCTGGAGAATCCCATGGATGGAGGAGCCTTGTAGGCTACAGTCCATGGGGTCACTAAGAGTCAGACACGACTGAGTGACTTCACTTTCACTTTCACTTTGACATTATCAGGAAGCAGATCTCTTTTTGTTCCCTGAACTTGAAGCCTGTGAAATTCCACATGAAGTGACAACCTTTGGATCTAGAGATGAAAGGTTCAAATCACTTCACTGGTTCTGCAGATTCTCATACACCTCATATGCTTCTCCTCTTTCCTCAACTGAATGCTCCAGCACACTGGATCTACTCACTGTTTCCTGCTATGCTCTGCTCACACCGTGATGCCCAAAGAACTTTCCACATCTCAATTCTAACTACTTCTTCTCTAATTCTGTCTATTCTAAAGCCCAGGTCAAATTCATATTGCTTTACATATCGTGGCATACGTCTACACATACTCTCCAGTAAGAGTAAAGAAGCAATTTTTCTTCAAAGCTGCCAATCTTAGAAAAAAAAAAAAAAAACTGCAAAATATTAACATTTCAATCCATTCCAGATGGACTTTGCTATGACTTCAAAATAAGACGTCATTAAAATTATCTTCATATTTAAGGTATACTTAGGAATTCTCTACTTGAAAGCAACTTGAGTGATCACCCAGTCTGGTGGGTTTTCAAAGATTTTATTTTTGTTAATCATTAGGTGCAGATATTCAAACTACTTTTAGTAGAAAAATCATTTCTACAAATTAATTTATAATGCTAAAAAAACAACAAAGCAGAATTGCTTCAGTAGAAGCAGCAGAGCAGTCTGGGAACCAAACTCACACATTCAACTCCACTTCCTTCCAATCTTCCCAGGATCCTTAATAAATCAGTTACTAACCTAGTCTAATCTCATTTTCAGATGACTATGAGATAAAAGAAGTTACAACAGCTAGAGTTCAGGTCTCCTAGTTTCCTATAAGCTGTACTTTGAATTCTCATCCCTAGGCTCCATTATCTATTGATATTCAGATATCGTTTGGAACATATCATGTCAATGTACTCTTCTTTTGTAATCCTAGATATCAGACTTCTTTACTGAGCTCATTTCAGGCAAATAAGAATTTATAAATTATATTAGGCATTTACCAAAATTAAGAATTGATGCCTGAAACTGTAATTGGGTAATTTAAAAAATCTATGTCATAAAAGAGTCTGAGTCTTACAGTGCAAATGACCTACAATTTTTAGTAAAAATTAGCTCATAGACAGAAATAGTATTAGACATCATTTTGGGGCAGTTTCCCCATTTCTATGCTTCTAACAATTCAAAAATGGCAAAATGTATAATACAACAGGTAAACCCTCACATGCTTATAACAGCATAACCAGTGATATCAATGAGGAAAATATCTGATTTCCAGGTTAAAGATATTAATTTGAAAAAGGTATGTTAGAATTTCTTTTACCTCACATTGAGAGAGTGAACATTTCCTCCAGGTCCACAATTATGCAGAACAAGATAAGAGAAAAACACTGAGAGTGGACTTCATAATCTTTAAAGTCTAATGATTTTAAAGAATTACATGGGGGAGTGGGAAGGGAACCTTTCCTACTCCCTCCAAAAAACAAAAACAAAACCCTAAGTTAATCATTCAGAGTACATAGTCTCAACAAGTTAAACATATTCTTACCAAAGAACATTGGAATATCCAACTTATCTTCTCTGTCTACTTTTCTCTTAATCATAACAATATAAACAGCATAGAGCATGGCTCCAACAAGAGACCAAATGGAACCTGTAAAAGTCAATATAATAAAGTATTTGTTCACGAACTCATTCAACACATACTTAATTAAAATCTGACACAGTCAGGTCCTATTTCAAGAAATGAGTACTATTCAAATATGAAAAGATAAAGTATAACCCACCTTTTCCATGTCCTCCAGGAATATAGGAAGGACTTTAAAGTGTAAACCAACAAATACAAAATCATTCACCTTGATGATTTAACCAATCAGTTATACATGTTATAATACCAACACTTTGGTATTTAATTTTGAAGTGCATACTTCCTATCTTCCCGTACATAAACAATTTTGAGACCTGACATAGCCAACTTAACAATGTTTTCTTCCCACTCTAGGCTATTTATATTGTTCCGCCCCCCCCCCGCCATGTATCATTTTAATACACATTCTACCACCATTTTCAAGACTGTTTTAAAGTCCCACACTGTCACCAAGCATCCTCTTTCTACTCCACTAAACTTCCATCCTACTTGTCTTCTATTTTAGACAATTTAATACTTACTACAGTTGAATCTAGTATGATTTTATTCTCTAGGAGTTTCATTTTGTCAATCATATATATTGATTAAAAGAAAAAACTTCTTGACAACTGCAAACACATAATTTATACTTTTTCATGTTCTAAAATACCTAACATAATGTAGCACTAGCAGTTCCTTCCTGCGTAATGAATATTGATTCTCTTTAATATATTAACTCACTCTCAAAAACATTTAAGTAAGCCTTTAAAAACAGCTATAATAAGGTGCTATTTGCCAAGTGACCACATTCAATACTTTAAATCAATTATCCAAAAGTTCAACATTTCATTTATTTATTATTGCTATTAAAGGATAGCCTGTCAACAAAATCTCACACACAAAACACATATATTGTTTTAAACATACAGAGCTGCTCTAGGTGAGAAGAAGCTAAGACAGTTCAAGAGACACAGCTCCCTGGGCACTATCCAGGAATAGCTTAGAAAGCATTATTCTATTCAATGGACTTTAAATATCTAAAGAAAGTATACAGAAGGAAACCAAGGAAACTGGATTCTTCTGTTAAATCTAAACAATGGATCAAAAACTAAATGTTTACCATAGTAGTAATTGTTTCAGGTAAGAATCAGAAGAGAATAACAAAATTAGTGGCTGCAAGCATGATGGGCAGGATATATGTATAGTCTCCATATCTCTAACAAGATGCTTATCACTTACAAACGGAAAAACTAGGAGCTACACTGGAGCAACCTGACAGACATCACTTTAAAATTAATGTCATTAGTAATAGAACAAATAAATATCATGAGCCTTCTTGATATGATGGATTTGTCAGGACACAGTATCACTCCCATGGTATTCTTGCCAAAAATGCACAATATTCATTTAACCATAAAGAAATACCAGAAAAATAAATTGAAGGACATTCTACAAAAAAAAGCAGACAGTATTCTCCAAAAATATTAAAGTTATGAAAGACAAAAAATGACAGTGGGATAGTCACAGATTAAAGAAAACCCAGGAGACATGATACCTAAACACAACAAATGATCTTGGACCAGAAGAAGAACATTAGTGGGGAAAAATGGTGAAATTTGAAAAGAACCTACAGACTAAATAAAAATGACTGTAATCGCTGTTAATTCCTGATTTTTAAACCTATACTGTAGTTATGTATGTTATAAACAGTTAAGAGAATCTGGGTGAAGGTTATATGAGAGTTCTGTGTTCTATTTTTTAATTTTCTTACATTATTTCCAAAGGAAAAACTTTTTTAATAAAAGCCTTATTAGTGCCCACCCTCTGCATGTATATCTGTGTGCACATGTGTGCATATGCATGCACGTGTGTGTATGTGCACACGCACAATGATATGCACAGGTCTTTCTTGTATACTCTAACAGGAAGAATTCAGAGTCAGATACTTACCTATTGTGTTTCTTCCAGGAGACTTTTCAGATCCTGACAGATTTACCAGCACAACACCTCCAATGCTATGAGAAATAACCGTCATTACTGATGAGTAACATAATAAATTCCTTTAAAAGACTAATCATAAAGATCAAAGTTATTTACAAGTAATAAAGACTAATCTTAACTTTAGGTCAAACCATCAAAGAATTCATGATTTAATTAATACTGAATAATATCAGTATCGGAGAAGGCAATGGCACCCCACTCCAGTACTCTTGCCTGGAAAATCCCATGGACGGAGGAGCCTGGTGGGCTGCAGTCCACGGGGTCGTGAAGAGTCGGACATGACTGAGCGACTTCACTTTCACTTTTCACTTTTATGCATTGGAGAAGGAAATGGCAACCCACTCCAGTGTTCTTGCCTGGAGAATCCCAGGGATGGGGGAGCCTGGTGGGCTGCTGTCTGTGGGGTTGCACAGAGTTGGACACGACTGAAGCGACTTAGCAGCAGCAATATCAGTATACTATAAGTGCTGTATTTGTATTAATTCATTTAATCCACATAAAATGACTGACATTACCTTATAAGGAAGGTATTATTAATCATTACCATTCCCATTTTACACATGAGAAAACTAACGCACAAAAAAATGAAGTAACTTGACCAAAATCACATAGCTGGGATTGAAACGCAGGCAGTCTACTTCCGGAGTCTAGTGTTCTTAACTTGCTATGCTTATCTTCTGCCTTTCAATTAGGAAAAAGTCAATTTGTCATCCCTCCTTCAATCTTTTTTTTGAAATGTACATGTATTAAACCCATATAAACCTAGCAATAGTAATAACTCTTGATATTGTTATGGTTGTTTAGTCACTAAGTTGTCTGACTGTACAACCCCATGGATTGCAGCCCACCAGGCTCCTCTGTCCATGGTATTTCCTAGGCAAGAATATTGGAGTGGGTTGCTCTTTCTTACTCTAGGGGATCTTCCTTACCCAGGGATCAAACCTGCATCTCCTGCATTGGCAGGTAGGTTCTTTATCACTAACCCACCAGGTAAAATCAAAATTAACAGTAAAATTATTCTTAAATATTTAAATAAATAATTCCATCATTTTAATGGATAAAATAAGACCAAATAAAGGAGGCAGAGAAATCAGAGGTTATTTCTTCATTCAACTGTTGCTTATTGAGCAATAGTTTGGGTTAAGCAATGAACAAGAGAGATGTGATTCCCATCCTCACGGAGCCTTATATTGTCTTTCTATTTCTGTGCATCTTTCTACTTTTATTAAGACAACACAAAGAACAGTTAGAAATAGGCATGAATTGTGAACAAAGCTGGATAAACCTCATTACTTCCCTAATATAAATATACTGTATTTTCCTAGTGTAAAAATTCGTCTGGCTAAATCATGGGCCAGTCATGTAAAAGAATAAATTCCTAGCATCCATGAAGTCTAAATGGTAAATCAGTTGGCTCAACCAGACTGCCCATGAAAACTACCACTGTCAATCTACCCTTGTATCTAAAAGAGAGAAACACCACTTTGTGACTGCCAAGAACCAGTCTCTATTATAATCACTTTTCCTATACATCCTTCCAAACTTTAAAACAAAACTGTAAATTAGATGATACTATCATCATTTTGCCATCAAGGAAATCCTCTCAGAGAGTTAAGGGGAAATGGCCAGGGGCAAACAGAGCTCTGATTCAAAGCCAGCTCTGATAGCTCAAAAACACTAATCTTTCTGGTAAATTATTCTGGTACCTTCTCTGATTTCTGATTTTCTCTTACAAAAACAAGAGTTTCATCAAATCAATATATCTATTTGAATACTGACTGTAAGCAAAGCCCTATGCTAGGCCTTTGATAACACAAAGAAGCAGAAAACAAGGATTTAGTCTTCAATGGTTTAAAATCTCCTAGGGAAGACAAGACAAATAAATACAAAGCTAAATAAAAATAAAAGATTTAAATTAGTTACTACTGGTACTTATGTATTATATTACAAATAGTAATACAAAATTGCCAGATGGCTTATACAGAAAATAACTAAAAGATTAAGGCTGAGACAATCAGAGACAACTGCATGTGAATGTCAGTACAATACTTAGTTAAGTTCACAGTCTCATGAATGGGAACCAAAGATCCTCCCTTCAGTTATGCTCCCTAGGAAGGTTTTAAAAACTAAAACTAGCCAAGGATGTGATGCAGAGCTGATGTTCATTTAAAACCTTCTTTTATCTTCCTCTTTCTCTGCCTATATATGATATTATAATATAAACCCTCCTCTATCACTACCAGAAATGCTTTAAACACTGCATTTTTAAGAAGAACAAACTAGCTATTATACTATATTCTTACCTTAAGATTACAGCTAAAAGTTTAGAAAGAGTGAATCTATCTCCACTGTTACTTGGAAACATTGCAGCAAGGATTAAGGTAAAAAGTCCTGTGGAAAGAAAAAGATTTAAAGAAAGATACATTCGCTTAAATAAATACTGTTAAAATTATTTATTATCAACTTGATTGTTTAAATAAGTAAATTACTTATTACCTAACTTTTAAATCTTGTCATTTTTAAATGACTAAGAATACGACTACAGTTACCTAGGCTGAAATGTTCAAAGACCATACAAGGAAACAGTCTCCAAATTAAACTGTTTATCTCACCAATACAGATCAAGTACAGTCCTATTTATTTTAAAACTACTAAGAGAGTTAATCTCAGCATTCACAGTAATATTCTGACCTCATCATAATCAAGTATGTGTGCTATAGTTATTTTTACAGCTCAAAAATACTTTTTTTATCTTCTAGACCTGGAAGTTGATTCAATTTTAAAAATAAAACACCTTTCATAGAGCAAATTATAGATCTGAAATAAGCAACCACATTTAGCCAAAGGGTCGAAAAAAATATCCTTAGAAAGAATATGTGAAAGGAAAGACAGCTACAATACAAAGGGTCAGCCTATAAAACTTTATATACAATGTATTTTTGTTGCATAGAAAATACTGTAAAGCATTAGAAGGAATATAAACAGTACAAGGCTATGGTACTAAACTTTAAGATTAAGTAATAGTTATAATACATTAATATATGTTAAAAAGAATGAAATAATTTATAACAAGATAAAAATATTTATATGTACACATATATATCAGAAATAGGCCTCAAGTTATAATACAGATAAGACAAATTTCTTACCAGAAGTTGAGGACAAAATATTAACTATAGCAACTTGTGTGTCTGAAAGTGCTTCTTGATATGAGAAATTTGCCAAAAACCACTGAAGAAACAGAAAATAATGAAACCTAATAAATTACTTATTTGTATTTGTTATTATAATTTATAGTTCCCTCCTTCTTTTCTCCTGCTAAATACTATTATAAGAAGTTTTAAATTTTGTTTTGCATTGAAAAATCACAGGCCTAAAAAGAAGACACACATTTATATCAGACCAAAAATCTTTGCTATCCAATTTTCTTAAGAAATGAACAAATTGGTTAAAAATTAGCACTCTTCAGGCTTCTTTTTAAAAATTAGGATAAATTTAATATCAAATCAACATTGAAATTTGATTTATCTAAGCACTGATAGTATTAAATTTATCTAAATCAAATTTAAGAGAAATCAATTGAACAGGTGATGCTTAAGGAGATGGAACTGGCCAGACTAATACAGACAAAGGCTGTATTCACTTTGGAAATTTTAGAATGTCCAAGAATACTGTGAATTTACTGGCTAACTGTGATTGTTTCTGTGATTCTCAGTTTTGAGACATAACACCAAAACTGGAGGTTTTCCAGTTATGGGAATTTTTTTCCCCTTCTTTCTTCCCTTTTGCTCATCTAAGCTAGGGTATCTTTATATTCCCAACCCTGGGCCCACTTTGATTTAGAGAATAAGAAATAAGGCCTCTTTTGACGAAGCCTGATGTTTGTGTGTATGTGCATACAAAGTTATTTTCACTGCCATCAGATATTCTAATGCAATTTACAACAACTTATCTATTTTCTGTTGGTGGACATTTTTTTGACTATTCCAAACAATGCCACCAAGAACATTTTAGCATATGCCTCCTGGGACACATGTGCATGAGTGTCCCTAACGTAGCATACATTAAGAAGCAGATTGTTGGTCTAAGTAAATTAACTGCTTGTCTACCTGTTTTCTGTTGCTTAAACAGATGGACTGGATAATCATGTTCTGCTGGAGAATGATTTGTCTCTGTTAAGGGAGGGACATCTCCTGATCTCTTTCAGAACTTTTAGTTAAGTGAGTGGTATGATTATCAGCGTTTATATTTCAAAGAAGCAGTATAGACACATGATTTTAGCACACTGCTAGGAAGCAGCAGATGGTTGAGAGCCTAGAAGTCTCCATTCAGTCTACACTGTAAGCTAAAGCCAGACTGAAAGCACAGCAGAGACTCTGATTCCATCTGTAGTCTTCTGACATCCTAATTTCACTTGACTATCTAAATAAAAAATGAGGTTAGCAAATGGCAGGATGAGCAATATCAAATATATATTGCAATAGGAGCCACAACTGCTTGCAGTTGATGCACTAAACAAGAAGCAGAAGATTCTGCCCTTTAATTATCTTTTGGAGATTTTCTGCAAGAATAGGTAATGCTTATCAGGTGATAATTAGCTTTCTTGACCTACTTTCCTTACCATTTTAATACTTAAATACTGTGCTCACTTTCCAAACAATCTCACTGCTCTCTGCTAATGCAAGATAAAGAAATAAAATAAGACCATTTAGATGGTAGGAATGCAAAGATTCTAACTACTCATCATTAGCTATGAACTCTTTCCAGAAAAATCTTCCCACTCTCCAGTTCTCCCCAAATTCCATTCTCTGGCTCTCAAACTCAAGGCAGCCTCATCACAAAGTCAGACCATCTCAATTACCCTCAGTAAAAATTATTTTTACAATGTTTCTCTTCATTATTTCAGAGTTGAGGACAACCACTTACTAATAATTGAGCTATCACAAATAATTTATATAATACTTCATTATTTCATGAGTGGTAATTGATTTTAAAACTAGCGTAAAAGCCTGTGAGACCTAAATTGTACTTTACAGAAAAAAACTGTAACACCATAAGCCCTAATGAGACAAAATAATTAAAGGAGGGCTGGCAAATACAGTAATTATTAACTCCTTTTGAACTGCAATGTCCAATACACTAGCCACTAGCCACATGTCACTATTAAGCAAATGAAATATGGCTAGCTTGAATTGAAATGTTTAGAAATTGAAATAAAAACAGAAAATGAAATGAAATAGAAAAAAATATTTAAAAACTGAAATGTTTAGAAGATTTTAGTACAAAAAAAAGAATGCAAACTATCTCTATCATCTTTATATCATCTTTATATCAAGAGTATGTTCAAGTGTTTTATATACATAAAGTGGATTAAATAAAAATATAGTATTAAAATTAACTTTACTTATGTGGTATGGATGGACCTAGAGTCTGTCACACAGAGTGAAGTAACTCACAAAGAGAAAAAGAAGTATCATATATTAACGAATATATATGGAATTTAGAAAAATGGTACCAATGAACCTATTTGCAGGGTAGAAACTGAGATGCAGACTTAGAGAGAGGACCTGAGGACACAGTGGGGAGGGGAGAGTGGGACGAAGTGGGAGGTTAGGATTGACATACATACACTACCATGTGGAAAACATAGCTAGTGGGAAGTTGCTATATAGCACACGGATCTCAGCTCAGTGCTGTGATGACCTAAAGAAGTGGGATGGAGCGGGTGGGAGGGAGGCTCAAGAGAGAAGGGATATATGTATACATATAGCTGATTCACTCTGCACAGCAGAAACTAACACAATGTTGTAAAATAATTATACTCCAAAAAAAGAAAAACAAAGAATTAATTAAGGCCTATAAAGTGTTTCAAAGGCCAAAGATGAAAGACATCATACTAAGTACAAAGCCTCATTATGGGCCCTGCAGTTGATGGAATACAAAAACTCATTTATGGTTGGCAAAATTCTAAAACAGCTAAATTTTCAAATAATTCTCAAATAAAGATACAAGAAAAAAAATAACTTTCTCTTTTTTTAATGTGGCTACTAGAAAATTTAAAAATACATATATGACCTATATTTGAGGCTCACATTATATTTCTACTGAATAGCACTGCTCTAGACCTCAACTAAGCTTATCACTCTATTGAGTCAGGTTTCTAAAAAGTTGAATTCCTGGACTGTACTACTCTGACTTCCTATAGAAATGCCTTTACTAAAGATTAACATAGCTCCCTGCTCTTATATTAATAATGTACTTAATACTGATTTTTCTTTTTTTTTTAATTTTATTTTATTTTTAAACTTTACATAATTGTATTAGTTTTGCCAAATATCAAAATGAATCCGCCACAGGTATACATGTGTTCCCCATCCTAAACCCTACTCCCTCCTCCCTCCCCATACCATCCCTCTGGGTCGTCCCACTGCACTAGCCCCAAGCATCCAGTATCGTGCATCGAACCTGGACTGGCTTCTCATTTCATACATGATATTTTACATGTTTCAAAGACTATTAAAAGTGGAAGCAATCCAAGTGTATATCAGTGGATGAACAGATAAACAAAATGTGGTATATACACAGAATGGACTATTATACAGCCTTAAAAAGAAAAATATTCTGAACATGATACAAATATAAACCCTGAAGAACAAGAATAATTTATTAAATTATGAAGTGAAATAAGTCAGTCACAAGAGGAAAAATGTTGTATAATTCTATCTAAATAAAGTACTCAGAGCAGTTAAGCTCACAGAGACAAAAAATAAAATGGTAGCTGTCAGCAGCTAAGGCAGGTGGGAAAGGGAAATTATCATTTAATGGGTATAGAGTTTCAGTTTTGCAACATGAAAAAAGTTCTCCTGACAGGCACTGGAGATGTTTGCAAAACAGTGTGAATGTATTTAATGCCACTGACTTGTACACTTAAAAATAATTAAAACAGTAAGCTTTGTGATATGTATATTTTACTTCAATCTTTCTAAAAGGTTATTATCTGCACATATCTACCTGTAAATCTGCTATACAGAACAATACCTTGCTGCTGCTGCTAAGTCGCTTCAGTCGTGTCCGACTCTGTGCAACCCCATAGACGGCAGCCCACCAGGCTCCCCCGTCCCTGGGATTCTCCAGGCAAGAACACTGGAGTGGGTTACCGTTTCCTTCTCCAATGCATGAAAGTGGAAAGTGAAAGTGAAGTCGCTCAATCATGTCCGACTCTGTGTCACCCTGTAGACGGCAGCCTACCAGGCTCCTCTGTCCATGGGATTTTCCAGGCAAAAGTCTGGAGTGGGGTCCTATTGCCTTCTCGAACAATGTCTTACTGCCTATGAAATTTATTCTCTCAGTTTTGAGTTGGGAAAAGTTAACTTTATCAATAAAGAGAAGTACTTCTTTTTAATAGACAAAAAGCTACGTACATCAGAAAGGTCTCCATCTTTCCTTCCTGTCAAACTGCCTAGAGATAAATTGTGTGCTTTCTTTTAGTGGAAGTTCCTGACATAATCAACGCATTCCACAGTCAGTTTGCCCCCTATACAGACATTATATGTTTAATCTGGTTCTTATCTCTCGCCTCCTTTTAAACTTTTACTATATAGATTCTTTGCGTTTCACCTCATGTCTCCTTTAAAAGTTAAAGAGATAAAATTAATTAATTTTAGTCTTGCTTTACACATTTAAAACAAGGTAATGGAAATCATAATAGCATAATCTAAATACATGAGCCTTTAAGTTAACCTTATTACATATGTAGTTACCATATTACAACTCCCAAAGATTCTTTGATTTTCATTCCTGAATATATTAATCAAGGTATCACTAAAACAGAGGTTATTCAGGCAGAGGATGGTGAAAAATTGGCTATGCCGTATATATGAAGCAAAACTGTAATGTAAAAAAAAAAATCTAATAATCAGGCTAATAATATTGACATTAGCACTGCATCATTACCTAATTTTTTTAAATGCTCAGTATATATTTAAATCCTAAAGGTTCATACAAAACAACCTTGGAATAGGTTGAGTATTAAAATTCATTTTTAAATTGTAAATCAGAGTTTTTACTTACTCAGACAAGTTGTCTAATCCAAGATTAGCCTAAAATAATATTTTATTTGCTAAATGAATTTTTTATGTGAAACACTAAGCATATTTTTTGGTTTCTAAATCAAAATAATTGAGAAGCTATAATAAAATATTCTGAAAAAATGTTTACTATAAATACTAGTAATATTTTGACCACATTTATATGGCTTCCCAGGTGACACTAGTGGTAAAGAACCTGCCTGTCAATGCGGTAGATATAAAAGACCCGGGTTCAATCCTGGGTTGGGAAGATCCCCTGGAGGAGGAAATAGCAACCCACTCCAGTATTCTTGCCTGGAGAATCCCATGGACAGAGGAGCCTGGTGGGCTATAGTCCATAAGTTCGCAAAGAATCAGACACAACTGACATGACAGCACACATACGAATTTTAAGTAAAACTACAAAAGCAATTATTTGAAGAAATCAATGCAGTCAATGCAAACTCTTATCTGGATATTTACTAGCATTTGTATTAATATATATCATAGTATAAAATAACTATTTATTATCCAAATTCTAAATATATATGAGTAGTTGTAGTGTACAGTATTTATTACATTCTTTCACATATGACTAGTAATTATTAACTTTAATACTCTAATTTCCCTCTGATGACAGATAACAGAGTTTAGAGTCATGATTAAGCAACCTAAATTGTCTTACACTTCCATAGTATATTGTTGGTATGTATACTGTCTTAAAATTCAAATTCCAAACATATAATAAAGAGAAGACTTACCACAAAGCAAAAAAAAAAGCTAATTTTTGCTACTTGAGTTGCCGTAAGTTTCCCCACAGTTTTGAGTAAGGATTCTTGTTCTTTCACAGTAGGATATGACATGCGAGACAACTTAGCTTCCAATGCATGGCTTGATGGAAGTTGTCGAATCTCCATAATATTACTAAATCTTACACGAGACTTTTTGGGAACTTAAAAGGAAAAATATAGTACAAAATCATTAAACATTTCCCCTCACACCCAACAAAAGTTAAAAGTTTTAATATAATGATAAATGCATATAATTTATCTATGATCACGTTTGAATAGTCAAAAAAAAAGTTACATTATTATATGGGACAGCTCTGCTTATTGAAAAGAGTTTGCAAGAAAAAATGTTTCCATTTATGAAACATTTTGATGATTTTAAAATGAGACCAATATTCAAATAAAGTTTCTTCAACTGTATACA
This sequence comes from Bos mutus, assembly GCF_027580195.1. NCBI lineage: Eukaryota > Metazoa > Chordata > Mammalia > Artiodactyla > Bovidae > Bos > Bos mutus. The sequence continues at coordinate 70,470,374 of NC_091618.1, read as the reverse complement.
TGCACAACTGCCTGATTCAGGATATAGTATGAATATTATTTTAGCATTTATATTGTTCAGTCGCAAAGTCATGTCCAATTCTGTGCAACCCCATGGACTGCAGCATGCCAGGCCTGCCTGTTCCTCACCATCTCCCAGAGTTTGCTCAAGTTCATGTCCAGTGAATCGGTGATGCCATCCAACCATCTTGTCCTCTGTGGCCCTCTCCTCCTGCCTTCAACCTTGCCCAGCATCAAGGTCTTTTCCAATGAGTTGGTTCTTCACATCAGGTGGCCAGAGTATTGGAGTTTCAGCTTCATCATCAGTCCTTCCAATGAATACTCAGGACTGATTCCCTTTAGGATTAACTGGTTTGATCTCCTTGCAGTCCAAAGGATTCTCAAGAGTCTTCTCCAACACCACAGTTCAAAAGCTTCAATTCTTTCACACGCAGCCTTCTTTTTGGCCCAACTCTCACATCCATACATGACTACTGGAAAAAACATAGCTTTGACTAGGACCTTTGTCAGTAAAGTAATGAGTTTAGAGCTCAAAAAAAAGGAAATCTGTCACTGCTTCCATCTTTTCCCCTTCTATTTGCCGTGAAGTGATGGGACAAGATGCCATGATCTTAACATTTTTAATACTGAGTTTTAAGCCAGCTTTTTCACTCTCCTCTTTCACCCTCACCAAGAGGTTCTTCAGTTCCTCTTCGCTTTCTGCCATTGGAGTGGTATCATCTGCATATCTGAGTTTGTTATTTCTCCCAGCAATCTTGATTTCAGCTTGTAACTCATCCAGCCCGGCATTTATAGTAAAAGCTTATTTGGATTTTTTCTCATAGATATTCAATTTATGAGAATTATTTTCCTAGTCAAGCATGCAGAACATTCTTCTACAGTTCCACTACTTGCAAGAGAATATCATAGATAAGTTCTTCACTTTACACTGAAGCTGGCTTTCCTTATCACATTCACAACTAGCAAAACTCCTGTAATTCGCTATCAACGTCTTTGATGGCCTGGTTGCAGAAAACATTGTTGATTAAAAAATAAATCTATGTTTACAGTAACACCATAGAGATTTCTGGTATTTGGAAGCTATTTCCATTGAATTAATGAAAACTTCCAGTCAAACTACCAGACAACTACAGGTTGAACCAATACCACATGGAATAGGCAACCCACAGAACCACTTAATTTTGGAATGGCTTGAATGAAAAGCTAAAATTTTCATCCATTTCTAAGTTATGAAATTCTAAGTTTTGCTTACTTTTTTCAGTATCAATGTTTGTGTTCTCAGGTTTTTCACTTGGAAGATCATGAAATTTCACAGGAACATATAGAGGCTCACTCTGGAATGCAGCAAAAACAGAAACAAATATAAACAGCAAGTATAATATCTGATACACTGGCTAAATTTAAGTGAATGGTTTATAGACACAGATACCACCCAAAGAGAGCCTTTCACCACAATGCTTATACAGCATAATTTTCCCAAAATGCATTTTCAAGACTTAAAAAGGAAACTCAAATGATCCACTCAGGTACAAAGACAGAAAGAATAAGTTTAAAGTTTAGAAATGTAATCGGAGAGCACTGGCACATTATGATATTTAACATTTAAAAATCATAAAAACAGACCTCTCTCAGCTAATAGATTATCTCCCATTCCTTTTCATTCATTCTTTTAAGATATATATATTGAGTGTCTACTATGTCAGGTACTGTTCTAGGTCCTGGGGATGTAACAGTGAATAGAAACAAAATCTCTGTTCTTAATGATCAGTCAGTCTAATGGGGAAGGCAGACAATGAACAGATAATCACATGTATAATATGTATACAAATTTGCCAAATTGTTTCCCCTTACTACTTGAGTCACCTAAAACCAAAAATTCCTAAAAATCTGAACTAGATTAACAGATAGAAAAATAGCTTCCTCTTATCAGTTCTTACTTCTCATGTCCAGAGCAGGTAAACTTACATTTCTCATTAGTCCTCACAACAACTTTATAAAATGGAATTTTAAAGGAACTTTTCTAGAAGTTGAGATATAAAATAATTGAGTGGTAGACAACAGAATTAAATTCAGGTTTGTCTAACCATGCTCTAAAGATCTACATTTTTCAGTTCAGTTCAATTCAGTCGCTCAGTCGTATCCGACTCATTGCGACCCCATGAATTGCAGCAGGCCAGGCCTCCCTGTCCATCACCAACTCCCAGAGTTCACCCAAACTCATGTCCATTGAGTCGGTGATGCCATCCAACCATCTCATCCTCTGTCGTCCCCTTCTGCTCCTGCCCCCAATACCTCCCAGCATCAGGGTCTTTTCCAATGAGTCAGCTCTTCGCATCAGGTGGCCAAAGGATTGGAGTCTCAGCTTCAACATCAGTCCTTCCAATGAACACCCAGGACTGATCTCCTTTAGGATGGACTGGTTGGATCTCCTTGCAGTCCAAGGGACTCTCAAGAGTCCTCTCCAACACCACAGTTCAAAAGCATCAATTCTTCAGCACTCAGCTTTCTTTCTACATTTTAAGTGGTTCTAAACACCTCAACTGTTTTTGCAAATGTTTCTCAGATGATCTGTATTCAAGGTACAATTCTCCAAAGACAGTTTCTTAAATCAACATAAAATATTTTTTATTTTTATTTAACTCCTGATACAGATTCTGTCAATTAAAACTATTCAGTAAATGAAGAGATAACAGGATTTGGAAATAGAGTCTCTTTGTTGCATTACAGCATTTGACCTAAAACAATTTGACATGTACATCTTACAGATAACAGCAAAACTTAGCAAAATAGTAGGGCTTCCCAGGTGGCACAGTGGTAAAGAATTCATCTGCAATATTGCAATGCAAGAGACGCAAGAGACGGGGTTTGATCCCTTGGTCGGGAAGACCAATTCACTCCAGTATTCTTGCCTGGAAAATCCCATGGACAGAGGAGCCTGGAGGGCTCTACAATTCATGGGTCCTATAGTTCATGGGGTCCCAAGAGTCAGATGTGACTGAGCACAGCACAGCAGCAGTAGAAGAGTAGGTTGCCATTTCAACTCTTGTCTTCTACACTGACAGAGACAACTGATATTAGTCTTGTGTTTTCTTCCCCTAGTTTTCTTTTTGCTGTTATTTTGTGTTTTGTTTTGTTTTTTGCTGCGCTGCACAGCTTTGTGATATCTTAGTTCCCTGATCATGGATCAAACACATACCCTCAGTAGTAAAAGCACAGGATCCTAACCACTCGACCATCAGGGAATTCCCAATGACTAGTCTTGTTGACACTAAAGATCCGAGAGAGAAAAGACATGACACTTTCTCTAAGTTTAACAAAGCCTACACTGTGCCGAATAACCTATCTTGCAAGCAACCGTAGTTCTAAGAGCCAGATGAACTAAAAAACAGTCAATAAGGTCACCTATAGTGCTTCATTAATTGGTACTAAATTTTAGAGTAACTTTAAAATCTTTCTCAAATAGAATACCACACTTGGAATGATACATTTTAAATACATAACTTAGTAATGATCTAAAAAGAGTATTCTTACATACTGTCTCCAACAAGATTAAATAGAGTGACTATGTTAATTCCTTTGTAAGCTTGTTTATTATCTGTCTCTCTCCCTTCCTCAAACACACACTGGAGCATAAGCTATATTTCAAGAGTCTAGAAGAAGTATTTAATATATTAAGTGCTCTTAAAAATTTGTGAAATGAATACACAATCTGCTTATAGAGTCTGTTTCAAGTAAATGCATTTGCTTCTAAGTGATAAAATATAACAAACATGATGTGACAAAGCTGGTAAGAAACAAAGGACTTCCTTTTCTCTTTTCACTCCTTAACTAATTTCCTCTTCCCTTCTCCCCTTAGAGGTGGCTGAATTGCTTGCTTCTAGGCCCCAGGTACCGCTAAGGAGAGAAAGTACCAAAAAAAAAAAAGAAAGTACCAAATTACAACTCTTGTGGAGAGCACCTAACATGGAGATACAACTATCTTAACATAGCTGTGGTGCTATCAAAGCTATTTCAGTCCTTCCCACCACGGTCAACTCCACCCAGTCTCTCCCTGAGGAGAAAAGAAACACTTACCAAAGAACTATTCATAGTTGTATCTGTTGTGCAAGCAGCAAAGTACCCTTCAGCATCTGCAAACTACAAATTATGAGACATAAAGTTCGATTAAACTCATGTTACAAACTAGAACTGATGTGAGTCACAGCTCAAATCAGTAAGGAAGAGTCAATGTAGAAAAATGGACAAGATATGGACAACTCACAGAAAAATTCTACTATGCAACAAATACATGAAAAAAGTAACCAAAAACATGCAAATTAAACAAGATACCACTGCCTACCTACCCTACTGGCAAATGATTAGGGTTCTGCTGACAGTTCAATCTTATACACTGCTACCAGACATCAATCAGGTGAAACTACTACAGATGCTAATTTAGTGAAAGGAATCAAAAGCCATAAAATGACACTGGTGTTTTACCCAGCAATTATGCTTTTAGGAATTCAGCCTAACTAAATAACTACATATGAATACAAAGGCATTCCTATTTATTCACAACAAAAGAGAAGGTGAAAACACTCTAAAAATTGTTAGTTAAATAAAATAGGAAACAATGATAACAAATGTTTATTTGTCTGGAAAAATATTCACGATATGGTAAATGAAAAATCAAGTCAGGTTAGAAAGCAATATATATAGACCAAACCTATTTCTGCTATAAATCTTTTTTAATATATATACATATAAATAGATATCTACGGATAGTATCAAATATTTATAGTGGTCTTAGAATGGTAAGAGTACGAATAGATTATTCTTATTCTTCCTGTTAACATAATTTGTCTCCAACAATGAACTTTACTACTGCAATTAAAAAATACTTAACACTGAAAAATGTTCCAACAATGTTAAGTTTCATAAAAAGTTGTTTGTGATATACTATCAAGCACAAAAAGCAAGTAATAAAACAGGATGTAACAGAATAATTTCATTCTTATAAAAAGTGAAACAAAAATACACACATGTAAAAGAATGGTAGTACATATGCCAAAATAGTGTCAGAGATTATTCCTTGAATGGTAGAATTTATTATTTTCTTTGTTTTGTTCCTCTATATCTTTAAAATTTTCAACAATGTACATGTATTAATACACATGTAACATATTCCTACATGTAATACTACAATGAATGTGCATTTCTATAATGTATACATCTTAACTTTTACAAAGTAAAAACTACTCATATTCATAATTTTGGTAAGTTTTTGTGCACAGGAGTATAATTTCCAGTCTTTACCTCAAAAATTACTGAAAAGCCCGATAAAAATCTAAAAAGTTCATTTCTCAGGAATGCATTCATTAGCTAAGACAAGAAATAATATTGTTTTAATTCACAAAAAGTAGTACACATAAAAGAAAAGGATTTATGGAAACAGAAAATAAAACATAGGTTACCAGAAGCTGGGGGAAGGAAAGAATGGGCATTCAAGCAGAGTTTCTGCTTGGGATGACAAAAAAGTTCTGGAGATGGATAGTGGTAATGGTTATACAGAAAAACAAATGTACTTAATTCCACTGAACTACACATTTTAAAATGGTTAAAATAGTAAATTTTATGTTATATATATTTGAATACAATAAAAATAGGGTAAAAGAAAAAAATGATTAAAATGGTAAATATGATGTTATGTATATGTTACCAAAATTTTAAAAAGAAAGAGAGGGATAGAGAATCTAAAAACAAAAGAAAAAGAAAAGAATTAATGTAAGAGATAGTTTTATATTCTTTATTATCAAAAATTGAGTTTCCACTACAAGGAAGATATAACACTATATAAACTGTCATTTTTTCCCAACACTTAAAAAGAAGCATGTATGTCACATTAATGAAAGAATATAATTTGATTAGCCAAACATCTGAAAAATGCTCTGAAATATGTTATTTTCATTTTAACATACAAACTTTGAATTATTTTCTTCTATAATCAACTAATTAGATGATATTCATCTGGTCTGCAAATGACCAAAACTCTAGATACTTTTCTTATCCCTTCTCTTCCATTATTTTCTCCACATGTTCTGAACTGAACTGAAATAATATTTAACAACTCAGAGGATATCACAAGGTAAGCGAAAGAAACTGATTATGTACCTTTGATCTTTCACAAAATATTCTGATGCCAAGCTGATTAGAAAAAATTTTAAAGTATCAACAAAAGTAGGTTTTTCATATATCATACTATTTTCATTCATTTAACTGAACAACTTAAAATCTGACATCTTTCAAGAAACTGGTACTTTGAAAAATTGAAAACCCCCTCTCCAACAAACACTTGAAATTTAAAACTTACAAAAGTAGCATGCTTTCCTCGAAATCCTCTTGTGCACTGTTGTCTCCAAGGCTTCCAAACTATAAAGCCCAAAAGGTACAGAACGAACATAGACGTTTTTGCAAAGGTGCTGAAGAATGGTTTGTTGTACTGAGTAAAAACATACTGTGGAGGAAAACAGTTACACAAACTGAGACAAACCTCATTACTCATTTCCAATAAAATAAGATTATTACATGATTTTTAACTCTTTGGAAAGATTTTTAACTTTTGGAAAGATCAAAAGAGACTACAAAAATATTTTTAATTCATTTCTGAATATTGTCTTTTTCTTATATGCCAAGCATAATATTTCTAAACAACTTGCAAAAAAAAGTTTTTAGTTTGCACTGAAAACCTACTATGCAACAGTATCTATATTAGGGACTAAGGCAAAGTAAGACAGGCTTTCCTGAGAGGAGATAAAAAGATCCAGATTTTATATATAGATAGATATAGATAAGAAGAATACACAGTGTAATATGCTAATACCATGACAGTGGGGTACAGGGTACCCAGGGAATACCAAAGAAAGATCATTCTGAAGGTTATAGAAATTTTCCAAAAGAAGCTATTCTTGATCCATATCTGAAAGGCTAAATAATAGCCCAAACAGAGGAAATAGCACAAAGAAAGCCAATGAAAAAGTATGGGCTATTAAGAAAACTGCATGAAGTTTAAAATTATTAGGAAGTTATAAAAAAAAAACCTGCAATTATCATTTTTGTTTGATTTTTTTAAAAGTATAGTTGATTTACAATGCTGTCTTAGTTTCAGGTGTACAGCAAGATGATTCAGTTGTATGTGTGTGTGTGTGTGTGTGTGTGTGTGTGTGTATAAACTACCTATTTTTTCAGATTCTTTTCCATTTTAAGTTATTACATGGTATTGAATATAGTTCCCTGCACTACATAGGATATCCTTGTTATCATCATTTAAATTGAAAATATCAGCAAGAACTCATAATTTTTATTTCAAAAAAAAAAATCTTAAAGACAATCTCTTTAACAAGTGGTGCTAGGAAAACGGGTCAACCACTTGTAAAAGAATGAAACTAGAACACTTTCTAACACCATACACAAAAATAAACTCAAAATGGAGTAAAGATCTAAACATAAGACCAGAAACTATAAAACTCCTAGAGGAAAACATAGACAAAACACTCTCCAACATACATCACAGCAGGATCCCCCATGACCCACCTCCCAGAATATTGGAAATAAAAGCAAAAATAAACAAATGGGACCTAATTAAACTTAAAAGCTTCTCCACAACAAAGGAAACTATAAGCAAGGAGAAAAGACAGCCTTCAGACTGGGAGAAAATAATAGCAAATGAAGCAACTGACAAACAACTTTTCTCAAAAATATACAAGCAACTCCTGCAGCTCAATTCCAGAAAAATAAATGACCCGATCAAAAAATGGGCCAAAGAACTAAATAGACATTTCTCCAAAGAAGACATACAGATGGCTAACAAACACATGAAAAGATGCTCAACATCACTCATTATCAGAGAAATGCAAATCAAAACCACAATGAGGTACCATTTCACGCCAGTCAGAATGGCTGCTATCCAAAAGTCTACAAGCAATAAATGCTGGAGAGGGTGTGGAGAAAAGGGAACCCTCTTACACTGTTGGTGGGAATGCAAACTAGTATGGCCACTATGGAAAACAGTGTGGAGATTCCTTAAAAAACCGGAAATAGAACTGCCTTATGACCGAACAATCCCACTGCTGGGCATACACACTGAGGAAACCAGAAGGCAAAGAGACACGTGTACCCCACTGTTCATCGCAGCACTGTTTATAATAGCCAGGACATGGAAGCAACCTAGATATCCATCAGCAGATGAATGGATAAGAAAGCTGTGGTACATATACACAATGGAGTATTAGTCAGCCATTAAAAAGAATACATTTGAATCAGTTCTAATGAGGTGGATGAAACTGGAGCTGATTATACAGAGTGAAGTAAGCCAGAAAGAAAAACACCAATACAGTATACTAATGCATATATATGGAATTTAGAAAGATGGTAACAATAACCCTGTATACAAGACAGCAAAAGAGACACTGATGTATAGAAGTCTTTTGGACTCTGTGGGAGAGGGAGAGGGTGGGATGATTTGGGAGAATGGCACTGAAACATGTATAATACCATATATGAAACAAGTCACCAGTCCAGGTTCGATGCATGATACTGGATGCTTGGGGCTGGTGCACTGGGACGACCCAGAGGGATGGTACGGGGAGGGAGGAGGGAGGAGGGTTCAGGATGGTGAACACATGTATACCTGTGGCGGATTCATGCTGGTATATGGCAAAACCAATACAATATTGTAAAGTTAAAAAATAAAAAAAAAGGAATAAAAACAAATGAACAAAAAAAAATCCTAGTTATGTGCATTGAAAGCCCTAGAAAAAAATAACCCATAAGGAATGAGCACCACAAGAATCCAGATGATAATCTGTACCACTTTGAAAACAAAAAAACCATTGATCCTTGAAGAAAGGGTCAAATCCAAGGCAGGAATGTATGACATAAGTCTAGGACATTTTGTGTCAAAAGGCAAACAGGATGGGGTCCTACTGAAAAAAGACACTAGAGACAATTTAAAGGTGCTCTCACTGGCCAAAGATAGGGCAGTTTAAGCATCAAAGGGATAATAAGCACAATCCTATTTCTTTTTTAAAATTTAAATTTATTTATTTTTAATTGGAGGATAATTGCTTTACAATATTGTAATGGTTTCTGCCATATATTAACATGAATCAGCCATAGGTACATATGTATGTACCCACCCCCTTGAGCCTCCCTCCCACCTCTCACCCCATCCAATCCATTAAGTTGTCACAAAGCAGTGGATTTGAGCTCCCTGTGTCATATAGCAAATACAGCAAATTTCCATTGGCTATCTAATTTTACATAAAATAATTAATAACCACAATTGTTTAAAACACATCAAACATACAAAAATCCCTAAATGTATAATGATATACAAAAAATGCTCAATGATTATTTCTGGAAGTTGCTAGGTAACATTAATTTAAAATGAATAAAGAAAAGGAATAAAGATGTATCCAAACTTTCCCATATGAACCATGTTTCAGGATAACCAAACAGTAGTTGCAGAAAAGTTCTCCTTAAAGAATTTCAACTAATAAATGCAGAAGGAATGATCCTTAGAAAAATCAACATTTTATAACCTCTAGTGAAATACTCTCTCCAGTACTCTTGCCTGGAAAATCCCATGGACGGAGGAGCCTGGTAGGCAGTCCGTGGGGTCGCTAGGAGTCGGACACGACTGAGTGACCTCACTTTCACTTTCACGCACTGGAGAAGGAAATGGCAACCCACTCCAGTGTTCTTGCCTGGAGAATCCCAGGGACGGGGGAGCCCGGTGGGCTGCCATCTATGGGGTCACACAGGGTCAGACACGACTGAAGTGACTTAGCAGCAGCAGCAGCAGCAGCAGAAGGGGATGGAGGCAGCTAGATTTGAATGGGAGCAGATGAGAAAATGGTCTCTGCCTGGGTGAAGCTGGGCATGTGGATAAGTTAGGGAAGCCAAAAGGAAATGGCGTGGGTGACTTTTTAGGGACATAGAAAAGAGATGAAGAGAGAACTCAGACCAATTTCACCAGTTTTCGGATTTGCTTGGGGTGAAACTATTTGTGTTACACTGCTTCCTTTGACATTTAAATTCATTTTATAAATGCTAGTCTTCCTTTTGCCTTAATATAGCAACATGTAAGTTGAAACAGTAATTTCTGAAAATGAATTTTTGCAGGGATCGTTAACTAAAGTGAATTAAGTACCTATACAAGTTGAAAGAAAAACTAGCTTGTGAACTCAAAATACCACATTACTACCAACAGGTCATCAATAAAAACAAAATAAAATTTAATTAAAGGCAATCACCCTATACATGTATTTCACAAGAACGTTTAAATCAGCAAACACATAAATGTCCATGCACCAATGTATGTGTACAATAGTGACCATACATGAAAACTCGGATCACTTTCACTCATTTGTCCAAAAGTATTTTCACTTTCTACTAAATGGTGACTCCTGTATGGCTGTTCCACTAGAAAATAGTATTTATAAAAAAAGAAATAAATTTAGAGAAAAAAAAACACCAAAAACCCACAAATATTAAGAAAATAGGCATGTATCTCATTTTCTACATAACCTCCTTCTAGGGATTTAAGAAAACTGAATGAAACAATAAAAACAGTATCCTTTCAGCTTCAACTTGAATTGATACTCGTTTGTTATAAAAGAAAATTTAACAATATTCAAAATACCACTTAAGTGGGCATGAGAGACAGTAATGGCTACAGATAAATATAACGATATTTCAATAACACAGCATCATTCCTAGATAAGGCTTACATACCGAAGTAAGTTCTGAGGATGCAACCCATATCACATCAACAAGTAGGAGAATAACAATCCCAAGAGCCATTCGCTTCCGCTGAGTGAAACCACTGCTCTGGGAATTCATTCGGTTCATGATAAACACACACACCATTTGCAGTCTGTTTTTAGAAAAACACAGATTACATTAGAAAGGATCTTTAAAAAATAACCATATAAAAATGAGAATATAAGTACAACAGAAGTATGACATTTGTTAAGCTAATGTTCAAAGTCACACAGTTTTTGTTTTTTTAAAGTGTTGAATTTACCTTATTTTAAAGGCCTTTCTGAGATCTTGAAGAGCAATGCCTGAAAACTTAGAAGATCTGAGTCTAAACGGAGGTGAAGAACTCAGTGCACCTAAAAATCACCACAGAATAATGCTTGTGAAAACATCAACCACTCAAAATAAGACTCATAAGCTCTTTTTCACTCTTCACCTTTAAAATGAAAGCAAATGAAAGAATATCGAGTATGTGAAATATAACTGACATTTTTCTCTACACTTCTGTTATCTACTATACATTTCAAATTATACTCAAAGAATACGATACAAAGAAAAAAAGCAAAATTCAACAATCAGCATATTTAAGAATACTTCACTAGTGAAGAACAGCTTCATAATAGTTTCATAAAGACAGAACTGGATTCGCCGCTCTTGCTACTCTCTTCAGAGGCACCCAACCCCCGGACAGTGTCTAGACACGCGCCTGTTTCTAAGTGTCTTCTCCGTCCCAGATCTTGAGTGGACTTGGCAGATTTGAGAGGAAGCGATTTGTTTTGTGTATTGAGGGCACGTTTCCAAGCACCTCACATGGTCAAGGGAAAGGATCCTCCACGCTTCCCCCACCCACCCTTCAGTGTGTCTACTATTTCGATCCGAAATAGTCATTCAGGAGGTGGGTGGGGAAACAGCTGTTCAAGGGAATCTTCCTTTTTTCGAGGAGGGAAAAAAAGCAAGTTAAGGCAGTGACGTCTCCCCGGAGAAAGAGATTAAAGCCCTGAGGCGGCGGCGCCGGGAAGCTTCCTCAACTACCAGAGTCTAGACTGGGCTCGCGCGCCCCTGTCAGCCTCCCCCTCAATAGGTCCCCAGACACTGTGGCCATTTCGATCAGAGCACCTCGGCTGCTACCAGAGGCTCAAGAGTGGGGCTGTTCGGGGCCCTCGGTCCCCGGCTTCGGTTCCGAGTGATTTCGCGGCCATCCTGTGCCTACTTACCTGGCCTTCCTGCCCCGGGATGGTGTCGTGGCGGCACCATGAGCGGACCCGGCCCGGACCCGCCGCCGCCCAGGGCCACGGCCGCGGCCTCGGACTCACAGAGCTCTCGCACCGCCTGTCATTGCGCTGCGCGCAGGCCTAGCCCCTGAAGCCGCGGTGGGCCTCGGGGCGACACTGCCGACGGCAACCGGCTCCACTCGGTTCGGGAGGGCTGGGGGCGGGCGAAGGTAAGGAACCGCGCAGGCAGCGATGGCCGCGGAGGCCCTGAGCTGGACCCTGGCCCCGGCCCCGCCCCCGGCCGGCCAGCCTGCCAGCCCGGCCTGCGGCCCCGCCCCTCTCTCCGGCGCAAGGGCGGTGGCGCACGGGTTTCGTCACGACTGCGCGACTGCAGGCGGCAGGAGGGTGTACGTCTAGGTTGGTTTGTCTATTGACGGGCGCTGGGCACAGAGCGAGAAGACGCCGCTGGGACGGCAGAGAGGAGATGGGAAGAAGGGAAGCAGGGCGCGGTGGAATGAGAAGAGGGAAGAAGGCGTGGGTGGTTGAAATGGAGCGAAGGACGAGAGTGGTGCCTGAGCCTCCAGATGGCCCCGCACCAAAACAAGAGCAAACAACTGCATTTATTACAAAATTCGGTCAGGAAACTCTCAGTAGTTCTTTTCTCGAGAAGAGGACGGAAGAGCAGAATGGCCTGGGAGAACTTTTGCTTTTTGGAAACTTGTATGTAAAATAGATCCCAGGTTCGGGAATTAGAAGTTCTGTCAGTAAGGCCAAACTATTTCACCTCCCTGGCCCTCAGATTACTGAAAATTAGGCATAATAATAGTACCTGCCTCGTCTATTAATTTGTATATATGCTAGGATTACTTGAGCATACAAATGTGAAGGGTTTAGATAGTTCATACAGGTAGAACACAAATGTTAATAATTATTAAATTATACAGATTTTTTAAATTAGCTTTTGAGTAGCCCATAAGAAAAAGCCTTGACCAGCGTCCTGATATGTATTTAGAAAACGAAAATGAGACCAGAAGTTTCTTCACTGGAGTTGTCTACTACCAGCGCATTTGTAACATCTTTATGAGGTGGTGTGAAGAAATTTAAGTTTTCTTTTGTAATCACAATGAAGTGCATTTCTTACCTTCTAAATTTCTCCTGTTTTATAGAAATTGAATATATTGAATTTGTTCCGTTAACTAGTAAAGCAATACCATTGAACATTTTTTGTTGACCCCGTCAATTTCTAATAAACTATCAGCATTAAGCTCCTCTAATAAATATTTAGAAAGGTATCATGCAGAATAAAAAAATCTTAACCATTTAAATTACTTAGGGGAAATTTGTTTGCAGACATTGATCAAATTATTCCAGTAGATGCTTTATTCTTGTTTCTTTAGAGTGGCAGACCCATAGTAGACTGAAAAAAAATAATAGCATTATGAATACCTTCCAGGATCTAAGAACCAGGAAAATTAGGTTGTACTTTTTTTTTTTTCTGTTTTGAGATTTATTTTTTTAAATTTTATTTTATTTTTAAACTTTACAATATTGTATTAGTTTTGCCAAATATCGAAATGAATCTGCCACAGGTATACATGTGTTCCCCATCCTGAACCCTCCTCCCTCCTCCCTCCCCATACCATCCCTCTGGGTCGTCCCAGTGCACCAGCCCCAAGCATCCAGTATCCTGTCTGACCACTCTTTATTCTGTGATCTTGAGGACTATTATTCTCTCTACCTCAATTCATTAGAAATATGCTGATACTGTTACCTATTTCTTAAATAAATAATGCAAATGTAAGTACTTTGTAAATGTATATAAATTACCATTATTACCACTTATTTCCAGAGCATCTGTTAAAGGACAGTGCCTCTAGTCCTAGGTTAATCTTCCATTAACATGTTTTCCCAGCACACTCTGAGGAAAATTCCACTGGACTACTCTGAGTCAACAGACCCTGGTGTGATTTCTGTGGTGTGGCATTCTGAACTCAGGCATTTCTTTCTTGTGTCCCCACATCTTGTCCAAGGCCAAGCCCTTAGTAACTTCGAAGTCTTAGAAAGCTGCTTTCTGGTATAACTTTCACTCTTATTTCTGTGATTAATTCTTAGATGCAAGAACTTTACATTTCCCTCCCTACAAAATCCCAACTGTCTACATTTTCAAATATAAATTCCACAAGAACAAGAATTTTTGCCTTTATTATCCTCCACTATACCCTCAGCATCTAGACTAGGGCCCAACACAGAAGAGTGGTCAATGTCTTGAATGAACTGGAACATGTCGCTGTCTCTTGACATTTTAAAGCCTATTTTCTTCCTCATATCTTCATTTTTGTTGGTACCACTATTTTTGTAGTCTCACAGTCTTAAAAGATTGATTTTTCATTTTTATTAAATTCCTTTTTACTCTTCAAAGTTGATCACTCTTTAAGTCCTTTTGAAATCTCTCAGTAGTAGACCCTTAAAATTCATGTTATTAAGTCCGATATCTTAAAAAAAAGTTACCTAAAATATAGAGAATATAATTTCCTCAGTAATTACATGTGTCACAATATGAATATGAAGGTAAGATCATGTGTGAGTGTACAGGGCAGTCAGTAGTTCACTCCTGTACACCAGTATCAAAGATTACATTTCAAATTCAAGCCTTAGTAAAATCACAAATGGCTATGTCATGAGTCTTTGGAGCTTCCAGTTAATAGTTGAAACCACTTATAATAGTTCTGTGAATTCCAAGCGTGGAAATAAAGAACACTCAAATGAGAACAAGCAGAAAACATTTATTCAGAGCTTGCTATAGCAAGGCAGTCAGCCCACATCATTTGCTTTTGGCAGAGATTCAAAGACGGGGAAGTGTAAAAGTTTTCCAGTAGAAACAGGGATAGGCTTCAGGTATACCCTGACGGTTGGCATGGGGAAACAAGGAAAGCTAACCAGAAACAAGGCATCCTTTGTGGTTGGAGGGATACATATTTACCTTGCTCTGGTTCTAAGTTGGAAACAAGACAGAAACTTAGGAAGCTGGCAGTTATTGATCAAGTGCTGACCAACAGTCTACTCTTGTCTCTTATATTTCATCATATTTTCTACTAGAATGCTGGGCACAAAAGCTCAATAAATAATTGATTTGATTTGTATCTAACACATGGTCTAATGGATTGGCGTTCACGATTTAGTTTTCATTACTGTACACAAGAGACTGCTTTTGAATTTGAATTACTGCATTTTACGGGGTAAGTCAGAACCTTGAGAGGTTCTGAGATTTAAATCTAAGGTCCTAAGGGTTTATTGTGTACAATCAAGTCCTGCATTTTCAAGGGTTTACAGGCAGTTTGGAGGAGCAAAATATCAACAGAGAATTGAATAAAAGTTCTAAACACCCATAAAATAGGCATCTTAAGACAATGCTTGATTCATGGCCACTCATTGCCATGCCCTTGAGGGTATGGACCAGAGTTCTGCAGGCATGATCTCTTCAGGTAAATATAAAGAAAGCTTTAGAAAACAGGTGGATCTGAACTTCATTTTAATAATGGGTAGAATTTTGATGGGGATGGAATAGAGGAATGATTTTTTTTTTCTAAGAATAAAAGAATATGAGTGTAGGGGAGGAAAAGTTCTTTTTTCCTTTTACCCTCCTGGTTTTCCAGCTGGGGTCCTACAAAATTAGACTGACAAAAGCCACGTGAACAAGGGAAAAACAAGCAGTTTCTTAACCCATAGAGGGCATATCACTGGGGAGGAATCTAAAAGAAGAGTAACTCAAATTGGTGGTCAGAAGGTGGGCTAATACAGCATCTTTAATAAAACAAGAATAATTCGTAGAGATGTGATAAAGAAAAAGAGTTTCAGACTTTCAGGTGTGGCAAACCATGGGAAGGTAAATATTAATATGTGGGGCTGCTAATAGAATTAGGTTTGTTTGTGCAGCTCCATCTTGGCTTTCTGTCATCTTCATGGCTGTAAAACTTCCCAAGGAGGGCTTCCCCCATTCCATCCCTGGTCTGGGAAGATCCCACGTGCTGTGGAGCAACTAAGTCTATGTGCCACAACTGCTGAGCTTGCACTCGAGCCCATGAGCCACAACTACTGAAGCCCGCATGCCCGGAGCCTGTGCTCCACAACAAGAGAAACCACAACAATGAGAAGCCCGTGTACCTCAACTAGAAAGTAGCCCCCACTCGCTGCAGCTAGAGAAAGCCCTCTTGAGCAGCGATGAAGACCCACCGTAGCAAAAAAATTAATTTTTTTTTTTAAACTTACCAAGGAGAGGGAATGTATGTATGGCAGTCCTTTTCAGAAGTTTCTGCTTTTAGTCAGGAACTTAGTCCGCATCTATTGATTTTAATTTGCCTCCAACTTAAAATATTCCTTACTGCATGGCCACGGTACCCACTGGAGGATGGCGAACGGTGGCCAGTTGGAGGGTCTCTTAAGTATAATACTGTTCCACAATTAGACTGGTTTCGTAAGGAACAAGGGAAATGGGTAGAAGTAGCATATGTGTTGCCCTTTTTCTCTCTGCGAAATATGCCAGACTTATGTCCTAAGGATGTAGATTTGGGGGTGAAACCTTCAGCTCCCTCCTGTCCTCTTTGCCCCCGTACCTGGGGCTCCAAGCTGAGCAAACTGAAAGCCAGAGAACCCCCCTCAGAAGGGTTGCCTTGGTCTCAGAGGAAATCCAAACTGAGATTCAAACTGCCCACGTGGAGGTCCAAACAACTCCTGTCTCAGTACAACCTCAGACTACTCTGGTTTCAGTAGAAACTCAGACATTGAAGTAAGAGCTGAGATGGAGGACAGGAGACAAAGAGAAGAAGAAAAACAGGTTTCTCCAATCTACCCCTGGGATCATATGCAGAGCAGCCAGAGACTGAGGAACAGCCACACAAGCTGTTGCCTCTTTATGAAACACCCACCCGGAGAAATAATCAGTCTGTGAGAGTTAATAAGCCTTTTTCTTATCAAGAAATACAAAGAATCAAGGAGGATCTGGGAGACTATTTAGAGGACCCAGAAAAATATATTAGAGCTTTTAAAGGTGTTACTCTGCTTTATGACCTCACTTGGAAGGATGTTATGTATATCTCGGGACAAACGCTGACTCCCGACTCAAAGACTCGAGTTTTGGGAAAAGTGGTTGCTTATGGAGATGAATGGAGAAGGCAATGGCACCCCACTCCAGTACTCTTGCCTGGAAAATCCCATGGGCCGAGGAGCCTGGTAGGCTGCAGTCCATGGGGTCGCTGAGGGCCGGACACGACTGAGAGACTTCACTTTCACTTAAAATATTACTTATGCCAAAGTGACATATTCTTGTTCTCAACATGAGCAAGAGAAAAAGACGTGTCCAGAGGCAACTTATAAAACACTTGGCAGGGAACTTGCATGGTGGGCCAGTGGCTAAGACTCTGCATTCACAATGCAGTGAACCAGTGAAGCTGCTCAGTCGTGTCTGATTCTTTGCAAGCCCATGGACTGTCATGTACCAGGCTTCTCCCTCCATAGAATTTTCCAGGCAAGAGTACTGGAGTGGGTTGCCATTTCCTTCTCCAGGGGATCTTCCTGACCCAGGGATCAAACCCAGGTCTCCCACATTACAGGCAGATGCTTTACCATCTGAGCCACCAGGGAAGCCCTTAACATATTCCTTATATCAAAGTGACATATTCTGGTCCTCAACATGAGCAAGAGAAAAAGACATGTCCAGAGGCAACTTATAAAACTTGGCTGGGAACTTGCCTGGTGGGCCAGTAGCTAAGACTCTGCACTCACAATGCAGGTGGCCCCAGTTTGATCCGTGGTAAGGGAACTTATGCGAACAGTTGACTCATTGGAAAAGACTCTGATGCTGGGAGGGATTGGGGACAGGAGGAAAAGGGGACGACAGAGGATAAAATGGCTGGATGGCATCACCGACTCGATGGACGTGAGTTTGAGTGAGCTGCGGGAGTTGGTGATGGACAGGGAGGCCTGGTGTGTTGCAATTCATGGGGTCGCAAAGAATCAGACACGACTGAGTGACTGAACTGAACTGAACTGAAGGGAACTAGATCCCACATGCCACAACTGCAAGTTCACATGTTGCAACTAAGGAGCTCATGTGCCACAATTAAGACCTGGCGCGCGCGCGCGCGCACACACACACACACACACACACACACACACACACACAGACCTGGCACAGCCAAATAAAAACTAAAACACTTGGCAGAACACAGCATGTATGTAGAGAAGCAATAGGAATTAAAATTTTGTCAAGGTTGCAGATATCATGGCAAGGTTCTACTAGCTGCAGAAACTAATTCAGAGAGTTTGGACTTTGAGAAACTAAGAGCTTTTAAATAAGAGAGCACTACATAAGACATCACACTTGAGGAAACCATGTTATAGACAAAACTGATTATCAAATTAAGGCAGGTATTTTCTAAGCTAGAAAATACTGAATCTAAACATATATGTCTAGTATCCTCTTAGCACTCTGCACCATGCCAGACACCAGATTGACACTGATGCTCTTTTTCTGAAAATGGTCTCACTTGAGTATGACTTCATTTTATATCTTACTGTTGAAGGCATACTTGGTAAGGATGTAGATAAGGAAATAAGGGCCCCATCTGACTGGTGCTGAGGAATCTAATGTGGCACTGTGCATGCTCACCCTGTGCTTTCAGCCAGCTGATCAGCTTCCTGCCAACTGAGTCGCCCATGCCAGCAGGTTGTGGTTGTGGTTGTTAGTCACTCAGTCATGCCTGACTCTGTGACCCCATGGACTGTAGCCCACCAGGCTCCTTGGTCCGTGGAACTCCAAGAATACTGGAGTGGGTAGCCATTCCCTTCTCCAGGGCATCTTCCCAACTCAGAGATTGAACCTGAGTCTCCAGCACTGCAGGCAGATTCTTTACCGTCTGAGCCACCAGGGTTAGAGCAGCAGGTTAGAGCATAGTAATGAGGAGCTCGTTGACAGCTGCATCCCCTTCCCAACATGATCCTGACCTCCTCAGCTTCTCTCTTCTTCTCCCATTTTGGTCTTATGCTCTGATTCTGATACTTGATATCAACAACTTGATATCTGATACCACTCTACCAGTACAACCTTGGGTCTTTCTTATCATTTCACCGACACCTGCACTCCCATCTGCTGCCAGGCCATAAGCAAACCAAACAGCCTGTGCCTCACAGTACCTGGAACACTTTCACAGCCCATGTGGCCCCTGAATAGCCCAGGTTCCCTCAATGTTCAAATGAGAAAATTTACAAAAAGCAAACTAAGGCTGTGATATATATAATAGGTTCTTAGATGTGACTCTTTGTATTGTCTCCTGCTTTGAGCAGAGGCCCCAAAACACAGAATAAAAATAAGTAGCAGAGACAGTCATGTTCTAAGGTGAGATATTAGACTGCAAAGAGGGTGTCCTAACCCAGTTTTACTGTCAGCACACCGCTTGTATCCAGGCTGTATGTGTACACTATGAATCCATGAGAAGGATCTAAAGATGGGGAAATATGCATTTGTTTCAAGAGGTTTGCCACATGATCTGAATATTCCCATCAGCATCCCTGTATAGATTTGGGAGGTGTGTTTCTCCCCATCTCAAGAAAAGCAAGGGAGGAGGCAGGCACTTCAAGAGAGTATTCCAGAGTCTTGGCACACGTTCTCTTAATTTAAGGAACACAAAGTATGGTGCCCAAGTTCAGGGGCAAGAGGATGTAACTAGGGCCTGTAGGAGCCTTGCTGCTTGGTCTGCAGGACAAGGAAAGAGAATTCTGATGGGAATGGCCTATATTTCCAGGCACAAAAATTAAGATGAACTTCTCCTGGGCCAAAAGTGGACCACATAGGAAGGAAACATACTGGGTTTCTTTTTCTTCTCTTTTTCTTTCAGTTTTATTGGCGTATAATTGACATATGACACTGTATAAGTTTAAGCATAATGATTTGATTTACATACATCATAAAATTACTACCACAATAAGTTTCGTGAACATCCGTTGTCTCACATAGAAAGAATATTAAAGAAACAGAAAAACAGTTTCTTCCTTGTGATGAGGACTAAGGATTTGCTCTCAACAATTTTCATATATAACATTCAGCCATGTTAATTGTATTTATCATGTTGTTACATCACATCCCTATTACTTATTTTTTTAATATATTATCAACAGCAGGAAATGAGTTTTTATTGCATACTGGGCTTCTTAAGAGTGACTCTACCAACTAGGTCTGCCTAGAGAGATGAGGTCTGTAACAGAGCACTACTTGGGGGGTGGGGGGAATTGTAAGCGGTCGTGTAAATGAAACAGGGTTGTGCCTAGGGAACAAAAGGAAAATATTTCCCAGCAGCAGCATTCCACGAGATCAAGGTCTGCATTTGGAGTAGACCATGCCAGTGGTGTTCCAGTAAAGGTTTACCACCTGATCTCCAGGAAGAGTCCAGATTTGTAGCATTTCTGCCTTCCATGGTGTGATTGGTGGCTCCTGTCTCCTGCCACAGCCAACTTATGTGGGAAAGTTGCATGGTAGGACACCATTATAAAGTGTCTTTACCATGCAGATACAGTAGATGTAAATAAACTCAAGACAAGAACAGAGATAAAGTGTGTGCTCAGTTGCTCAGTCATGTCCAGCTAGCTCTTTGTGACCACGTGAACTGTAGCCTGCCAGGCTCCTCTGTCCATGGCATTGTCCAGGCAAGAATACTGGAGTGGGTTGCCAAGCCATCCTCCAAGGGATCTTCCTGACCTAAGGATTGAACTTGCATCTTCGGCATCGCAGGCAGACTCTTTATCACCAAGCCACTGGGGAAGCCCCAGACATAATAGAAAAATGTAATCAAGTAGCTAGGAGCTATTGCATATTATCCCTGATTTTTAAAAATTTATTTAACTGTAAGTATATATATATATATATAAATGGAGTAGGAAATGGCAGTCCACTCTAGAATTCTTGACTGGAAAATCCCATGGACAGAGGAGCCTGACAGGCTACAGTCCATGGGGTCACAAAGAGTTGGACATGACTGAACGACTAAGCACATTATGTATAATTTAGTTTTTTTTAAAGTCTTTCATTTTATTTATTGTTGGCTGTGATGAGTCGTCAATGCTGAACACACACTTTCTCTAGTTGCAGCAAGCAGGGATTACTCTCTAATTGTTGTGCAGAGGCTTCTCATTGTAGCAGCTTCAGTAGTTGTGGATTATAGTCTCTAGAGTGCAGGCTCAATAGCTGTGGTGCATGGGCTTAATTGCACCATGGCATGTGGAATCCTCCTGGACCAAGGATCAAACCCACGTCTCCTGCATTGGCAGGTGGATTCTTAACCACTGAAAAACCAGGGAAGTCCATAATTTAGTTTTTAATGATGACTGGATTTAACAACCATACAAAATTCCTAATAACTGAACAATTAGTGCTTGAGACATGACATAGGCAAACTTCAGCATGGGTCACTGTACTATTCTCAGAAGTCACAGATGTCATATTACAGCCAAGACCTTTTCTGTCCCTTCCCTGGTACCCTTGCTCTGCCTTATCCTTTATCCATGGAGGCTTCAGAAACAGGATAACAATATACAGCCTTGCTGTACTCCTTTCCCAATTTGGAACTGGTCAGTTATTCGAGATCATTCTATTGTTTTTGAGATTGCACCCAAGTACTGCATTGCAGGACTCTTTTGTTGACTATGAGGGCTATTCCATTTTTATTAAGGGATTCTTGCTCACAGTAGGATATAATGGTCATCTGAATTAAATTTGCCCGTTCCCATCCATTTTAGGTCACTGATACCTAAAATGTCAATGTTACACTCTTGCCATCTCCTGCTTGACCACATCCAGTTTACTTTGATTCATGTACCTAACATTCCAGGTTCATAGACAATATTGTTCTTTACAGCATCGGACTTTCACCACCAGATGCATCCACAACTGAGGGCTGTTTCTACTTTGGCCCAGCTGCCATTCTCTCTGGAGCTAATTGCTATTAGTAATATGCTCTTTTCCAGTAGCATATTGGACACCTTCTGACCTGAGGGCCTCATCTTCTGGTGTCATATCTTTTTGCCTTTTCATACTGTTCATGGAGTTCTTGCAGCAGGAATACTTAAGTGGTTTACCATTCCCTCCTCCAGTGGACTATGTTTTGTCAGAACTTTCCACCATGATCCATCCATCTTGGGTGGCCCTGCACAGCATGGCTCATTGCTTCATTCAGATACACAGGCCCCTTCACCATGACAAGGCTGTGATCCAAGAAGGGGTTTGATTTTTAAATTTTTAACATTTTTAAATATTTAAAAGTACCTTTTTATGCACAGAATATCCTTTAGAAAGTGTGCAATACAAGTATGTACAAATGTATGTATGTATATATTATTTACTATACTAAATATTTTACACCATAAGTTTATAACACTATAATTCTTGGTAAGGAAGAAAATATTCTAGAATTATAACTTAAAACATATTGTAAGTCTGAAAAGATACTGTTTCCTACCATAGGTCCTCATATGACCATTGATCAAAAATTATTTATTAATGCTCTCTTTTATGACCATTGCTAGACAATGTGGGGAATATATTCATTGACTCACAAATATTTATTGAGAGCCTGTTATATTCCACCCTCTATTTAAGACAATAGACTATCTGAAAATGACCTTAACTTCAAAGCACTGGAGACCTAACAGTAAATAAAATAAACAAACCCCTGGGGACTTCCCTGGTAGTACAGTGGCTAGGACTCTGTGCTTACAACACCAAGGACCCAGGTTCAGTCCCTGGTCAGAAAAGTAGATCCCACATGGCCCTACTAAGACCAGCACAGCCAAATCAGTCAAGCAATAAATAAATAAATATTTAAAAATAAATAAATAAAGCCCTTATATTCTGGAATTTATTTTCTAGAGGTAGACAATAAATAAACAAAACCAAAAACAAGTAAACACAGACCGTGATAAGTGCTCTGAAGAAAATAAAGATGGAGATGTGATAGTAAGTAGAAGAGACCAGTTTCCAGTGGACCTGTTAGGGAAGGCCTGTCTAAAGAGGTGACTTGTGTTCAGAAGACTGAGATTGAACCATAAATGTGAATAGCTGTGGGGAGAGCAATCAATGGAGGAAATAACAGGTGGTTTAAGAAGACCAGGTGTGGCTGAGGCCTCAGTGGGCAAGATGAGGTATGCTGCTGCTGCTGCTGCTAAGTCGCTTCAGTCGTGTCTGACTCTGTGCGACCCCATAGACGGCAGCCCACCAGGCTCCTTTGTCCATGGGATTTTCCAGGCAAGAGTACTGGACCATTGCCTTCTCCCAAGAAGAGGTATAAGATGGGTTAACTGGTAAGCACTGGCCAAGACAAAATTAAAAAAAACAAACAAACAAACCTCTGGCTGCCATATGAAGAATGAATAGGAGAGTGGATACAGGGAAAAGGGAGAAATTAAAAGATTATTTTCCGAGTTCTGAGGAAGATGACAGTCTTGGATTTGATAAGGAGTTCCTATGGCTCATCGGGTAAAGAATCCTCCTGCAGTGCAGAGACACAGGAGACACGGTTTTGATCTCTGGGTCTGGAAGATCCCACGGAGGAGGAAGTGGCAACCCACTCCAGCATTCTTGCCTGGAAAACTTCCAGGTCACAAAGAGTCGGACACAACTGAGTGACTGAGGGCACACATACACAGCAACCAAGACATGCCTTGCAAGAGGTAGGGAATGTAAATCCTATAGAAAATGTCCTTAATTTGCCTTCTAAAAGAATCTCTAGGTTGAAATTTTTTATGCACTGAGCAGTTTGCTTTCATGGATATTGTTAGGTTAGATTTTAAAAGTTAAACCTTGCAAAATCTAAATTACCCACAGTCCCGCTTCACCTTCCCAAGTCCTCTGTATTGTGATTTCCAGAATTGTTAATTGCAGTTCAGTTATGCATTAAGATATAAAATAGTTACTTTTAAAATCGAGAATTTGTGGGTGGTGAGAAGACCAGGCAGCCAAAATTCTCAGAAAATCCTCATCTTAGAATGACCTTAACTTCAGATTCTCCCCCTGCCAGGAATTTGTCTCATTAATGGCTCCTTGAAGCAGCTGTTGTCACTGAAATAGACTTTTGAGGTCATTAGGTATGAGAAGGACACATAAACTAGGAAAATTTGAAAAATGTGGTTAGAGTCCACTAAATTTAGAATTAACATCTTAGCAAAGGTTAATTTTTTTCTTTTTTAGAGCAGTTTTATTTTCACAATCAGATTAAGTAGAAAATACAAAGAATTTCTCTGTAATCCTTCCAACTCAACTTCTCCCCTCTACCAACATCCCTAAACAGATCAACAGTATTTTAAATTCTACATGAACACAATTTTTCATGCCTTTCTTGTCTGACAAAGATAAACAAGTGAAGATTTGTTTTTCACAACATGCATTTATTGCAGCTAAGATAAGTCTCTGATATTTCATCATGATTACCCTTCGATTTTCCTCATAGACCAAGTCAATCACTGCCCCTTGGTCACTAAAGCAGCTCCTATGCTATTTCACAGACTTTCCTGTTATCAGTAGGATATATCAGCTGCCTTCATTCCCCCACCTTCCCAGCCAGACTTACACTGTCAATGGTCTTTTTTCCTTAAATAAGTGAAAGGAATACATTTTCTGAAACTAATCACATACCATGCTGGATGTATCTGCCTGTGCCTTATTGGTCAACTAAAGCCTTGAACTTTAATCAAAATGTACCATCATAGGGTAAAGTAATTCAGAAAGAGAAAAACAAAGATTGTATGATATCATTTATATATGGAATCTAGAAAAATGGTACAGATTAATTTATTTGCAAAGCAGAAACTGAGACACAGATGTAGAGAATAAATGTATGGAAACCAAGGGGGAGAAGGGGTGGGTGAACTGATTTAGGAGATTGGGATTGACATATATATACTGCTGCTGCTGCTGCTAAGTCGCTTCAGTCGTGTCCGCCTCTGTGCGACCTCAGACGGCAGCCCACCAGGCTCACCCGTCCCTGGGATTCTCCAGGCAAGAATACTGGAGTGGGTTGCCATTTCCTTCTCCAAATATATATATATACTATGTATAAAATAGATAACTAATGAGAACTTACTGTATAGCACAGGGAACCCTACTCAGTTCTCTGTGGTGACCTAAATGGGAAGGAAATTTAAAAAGTGGATATACTTACAGCTGATTCACTTTGCCATACAGCAAAAACTAACAAAACATTGTAAAGCAATTATACTCCAATAAAAAATTAGTAAAATGAAAAGAGAAAGATTACTTGAATTCGACCCAACCCTTTCTCACACAGTTCTTGGAAAAAAAACTGTTGTGGAGACAATTCAGTACAAACAAAGTGGGATTAATTAAACAAATTAGCAGGAATCTAGTGCTTTGATTCATTACCTTGCTCTTTATCCTGTACTTACTTTGTGCCAGGTGTGGTGCTTGCCACATAATAGTAAATAAATCAGCAATGGCCCCCATTCTTGCAGAGCTCCATCTAAGGTGCTTGTTCTCAGTGGGCTAATTTTATCTACCTCCCCTCCCACCCCCCCAACCCAAGAACAATTGGCAACATCTGGACACAATTTTTGGTTGTTACAACAGAAAGGCACTACTAACCTCTAGCAGGTAGAGGCAAGAAAGGCTTCTCAACACCTCTAATACACAGGACAGCTCCATAATAATGCCATTGGTGCCCCCAAATAGCCACTGCCCCAAATGTCAATAGTGCTGAGGTTGAGACGCTTTGGTCTAATGAATGGAAATATATTACAGATTTACTGAACAGTAAACTAAATCCTCTGTGGAGGATTCCCAGCAGGAAATCATCACTTAGAATGAAGTGTTTGGGATTTATATAGACATCTCAAACTTACAAACAGAAATAAGTCCAGCCTACATCAGAAGAAGGTATAAGAATATATAGGAGGTTTTGCTCACTGTGATGTTTTCCGATTCTAGTACAATGATTCTCAACCTAAGGACTGATGTAGAATTCCAAAGAGAGTTTTAAAAACTTCTGGTGACCAGTTTGTACCTCTACTAGGTATACAGTAGGGAAATGTGAAACCTAACACAGAGTTGAGAGCTATCTCAGATCCTACCCACAGGGAACAACTGTAGTGGAGACAGTTCAGTAAACCTTTAGGGATATTTAAACTTTCTTTCCTTCTTTTCCTTTCTTTCTTTCTCCTCTAAATTCCTTGAGCAGTTAAGTACAATCTACTTCACACTTTACTATATAAAGCTTTGAAGCTATAGTCTAATCATTTTATGAATGGAAATATTGTCTTTCCAAGAGATGATACAATATGAAATTTCATCTCATCTTCTTTTGGTCCTCCTTTGGCCTAATGTAATGCTAACCATTTAACAAGTGCTAAACAATTGGTGCTTAATGACTTAAATAGATGAAAGAAAGACTCATAAAAGCTCCAAATACAGAGATAGGAGGAGGAGGAGAGTATCAAGTATGTCATAAGATGACAACTAAGCACAATGCAGTGGATCAGAAAGGGAAAACCCTAGAAAGACTATTATTGGGCCAGCTGGTGCAATTTGAATACAGATTGACCATTAGATAGTATTATGGTGTCAAAGTTAAACTGACCACGTTTGGTCATCATCCTGTGATTATGTATGAGAATGTCCTTGTTCATAGGAGATATACTAGGAAAGGGTAAAGGGTTAAGATATCTGCAGCTTACTATTAAAAATTCAACAACACAAATAGTAGTAATAATAATACACATATATGTGCACTTGTATGTATGGATAGATATAAAAAGTTGGTGATAAAGCAAATATGGTGGAATGTTAACAATTAGAGACTCTAGAGGAAGAGTGTCTGACTATTTATTGTATTCTGCTTTGCAATTCTCCTATAAAGTTTTCAAAATAAAGACTTACAATCTACATATGTATAATATTCTGAGAAATATTAACTGGGGCTTGGTAGTTGCCTGAATGCCATAGAGCAAAGAAGATTGAAAGATACTTTCCTGAAAGTTATACCTTTGCCATCTGCTATAAGCATGAATTACTTATGCGGCTACAGTGGAAACAGCAAGGTTCAAGTGTGAGATGGAATTTAGCCAATTAGGAAGTGTCATGCTTTTCTGATTAGGCAACATCTACCAAATCTACAGCTGGACGAGAGCCTATAAAATTTGGATGGAGAGACTCTATAGTTCCCTATTCCAGCTGAAAGGGCAGTGTCCAAATGCTTATTCCTATACTCTCAAGAAAAAAATGTGTTTTTGTATTCCTCCTTGAACCTCTAAAATGGTAGATTAGTGGAGGAACATGGTCAAAGTACCCTGGAGGAGGAAATGGCAACCCACTCGAGTATTCTTGCCTGGAGAACCCCATGGACAGAGGAGGCTGACAGGCTACACCATGGGGTTGCAAAGAGTCGGACACAACTGAAGCGACTTAGCATGCATGCATGGTAAAAGTAATTAGAGGCCTGTTGCTTTTTTTTTTTCCATCCCTCACCTCAAGCACTGAAAATATTCTGACTCCAGTCCAGGGCTAATTCTTTTAGACTACTAGTTTAATTTTTTTCTGTCATGGCATTTCTAAATACTCTGTATTTCTTCAAA
The DNA here is from genome assembly GCF_027580195.1 of Bos mutus. Classification (NCBI taxonomy): domain Eukaryota; kingdom Metazoa; phylum Chordata; class Mammalia; order Artiodactyla; family Bovidae; genus Bos; species Bos mutus. Next base: position 70,442,740 of record NC_091618.1, on the reverse strand, counting down.
GATATCTATACCACCAATACCTGAAACTCCAAAAACTCTATCACAGTCTAGAGTGATTCCAGACAATTATGTACTCTTACATCTCCTAACAGCAAAGAAGTAAACAACTTCTCTTTCTCATCACCGTAAGTTTGGAACATCATTGATTGAGTTATTGGATCATTCAACAAATATTTGAGTGCCAAACCTCCTCCTCTCCCAGCCTCATTCTCTGTGGAGCAGTGTTAATCTTGTTCACCTCTTTTTTTTCATCCCAAGGATATCAAGTTCTACCAGTTCCACTTTCAAAATGCAAGTCCAGCTACTTCTCACACCCTCATCCAAACCCACTATCACCTCTCACCTTGACAACCAAAGGCATTCCTACTATCTCTCCTATCATTTACCACCTAGCTCACAAGATTCCAACCACACTGCCTTCTATGATGATTGTTCTTCCATCACCCCTAGCCCTTCCTGCCACAGGGCCTTTGCACTGGCCATTGCTTTCCCCTGCAACACCACTCCTGAAGTGTTCCAGGTCATCTCCTCAGAGATTTTCCACAACCCACACAATCTACAGTTATTCCCCCCCACCCCATCCCACACCATCATCACTTTTCATTTTCCTACTCTGTTATATACTTTTTTTTTTCATAGCAATTATCACCAACTGGAAATACAGTATATATTTATGCATTTTTTTGTTTTCCATCAGAATATCAACTCCAGGAGTGCAGGAACTTTTTCTGTTTTGTTCACCACTGCATGCCCCACCTCTAGATAAGGGCCTAAAGCTTATAAGGAGCTAAATTAATATTGACTGATGGAATTAATTCATGACTAATACTTTCTGACAAATTTTCTAAACAAAGCTCCCTACTCCAGAGTAGTTAGCCTACAGTTAATGTTTTCAGAACCACTGTCCTCAGAACTCTTGCTGTTAACTGTTCACTTGTTCTCCTGGGAACTGGTTGTTGTTGTTTATCGGAGTATGATTGATTTACAATCCTTGGAGCTCATAAAGGCCACAGGTTCAAGAAGAGGGAAAAAAGAGAGTAACAATTTGGAAAAGATCCATTTACTTTTCAAGTTTGACATTACACATTGGTGGTAAAGTAGATAGATGCCCATCTACTGAGGTGATAGGAACAGCAACTGTGACAAAAAATACCTTCTCTACTGGACTATTATATACCCTGAAATTCTACTGTTAAGGATTAAATTATCAAGTCATCAACATCAAAGCGCTGATTCTTCTTCAATTTTTCAGACCACAAACAAATTTTTAATGACTAATGTTCTTCTCTCTCCTCTGTGCCTAACGCATGACTTGCATGTGTATGTATTCAATAAATATTTGTTGAATAAATACAGACTTTCCTCCTTGAGTTTACCACCTCATTTTCCTTGCCATGCACTTAAGTCTCTATTATGCATGTCTCTCCTCTACCACTTCAAACTCTGATAGTTCTTTTCCATCTTTAATTATACACCTGGATTTTTTCCAGAAATATATATGCTGGTTAACAGCCAAGACCTTGGCATCTGAAATGAAGGGCACAGACAGTTTTCTGAAATCTAATCTCTTCAGCCTCCCACTCAGACTTGCCAGAGAACTTATTCTGGCCCATGTGTTCCAAATGTATTAATGCCCGCCCACCTTCCCTCCATAGTGAGGTGGCTGGCCTTCCCATGTCCTCTGTGTCATTTTTATTCTCACCTTTATAACTGCTTATTTGTTCCTCTACCCCCTGCCTTCTTCAGCCCATGGAAATAACACTCATTCTTCAGGGTTTGGATCAAAGAACATCTCAGACCACACTAATTAATCTAGCTTGCCTCTGAAATCTAATAATAATAAGTGTTGGTACCACTTGTTTGAACATAAAATTACATATTACCCTGGAACATAATCTTCCTGAAATTTATTTTGTCTCTCCAGTTTGATTGTATGAGCAGGAATATATATATTTTATTTTTCTTCTGTATTTCCTCTAAATTTCACACAGAGCCCAGCTGGTTGCTTTTGCATAATACTAGAGATCAATTCGGAGAAGGCAATAGCACCCCACTCCAATACTCTTGCCTGGAAAATCACATGGGCAGAGGAGCCTGGTGGGCTGCAGTTAATGGGGTCGAGAAGAGTCGGACGGGACTGAGCGACTTCACTTTCACTTTTCACTTTCATGCATTGAGAGGGAAATGGCTCCAGTGTTCTTGCCTGGAGAATCCCAGGGACGGCAGAGCCTGGTGGGCTGCTGTCTCTGGGGTTGCACAGAGTCAGACATGACTGAAGCGAGTTAGCAGCAGCAGCAGCAGAGATCAATTAGTACTTGCTGAATTACACTGAGTACGAATTAAATACATTTGTGACTGGAGAAATATACCTGCTCTCTAAAACAGTTTGGATAAAGCCAAAGATAAGTTCCAGGTCTTGGCATTAATAATAAGCAAGACATCCCATCTTAGGTCCCTGTTGCAAGACAGAAGAGAGGATGAAGCTACATAAGACATGATGGTGCTCTTTCTACCTTATTCTCCTGAAGTCAGTCCTCACCAAATATAGCTTAGCTTCTTTTTCTGAAATATAAGGAAAACAATCTCATCACCGTATTATGTAATTGCATGCATGCTCAGTCATGTCCACCTGTTTGTGACCCAGTGGACTGTAGCCCACCAGGCTCCTTTGTCCATGGGATTCTCCAGGCAATACTGGAGTGGGTTGCCATTTTCTCCTCCAGGGGATCTTCCCGATCCAGGGATGGAACCCATGCCTCCTGCCTCTCCTGCCTTGGTAGGCAAATTCTTAACCACTTTACCACTGCGCCACCTGGGAAACCCATATTAAGTAATATAAATGTTTAAAGCATGCTTTTTACATAACTCATTCTAGTAACAAAAGCACTTAATCTCTCAATTATAAACAAAGTCTAGATACATTAAAAATTAAGTTGGTAATTTTCAGGTGGTCCACTGCAGGGAGCATGGTCAAGGAACTAAGATCCTGCATGCTGTGTGGTGGGCCAAATTTTTTTTCCTTTAATTTTCAAGAAAGAAAGACTGGATTCTTGAAACTTCTGACCAGAGCACCTACGTGTGACCTGTTCGGTGTGGTGGTTTCAAGGTTGTCAGACTTTACTTGGCAGCTCAAGCCCCAAGAGATCCAGATAAGGGCTAACCTTGAAAATGCCAGTCTGATATTTCTGCCATATTCTACTGGTCAAGCTAGTCACTATGGCTGAAATGCAAGGTACAGGGAGTTAGATTCCACCTCTCAATGGAGGGAGTGGTAAAAATGTGGGGTCATCTATAATCTACCACAGAAGTTATGTTTTCAAAAGAATAAGCTTTATTTTTAGACATATATATCAAAGGGTTTACAGATGAAAAGTATGCTGCCTGAGCTTTACTTCAAAATGATTGGGGTGAGGAGGGGATAAGGGTGTTGATGAAACAGGACGTCATGAATATTACTGGAGCTGGATGATAGCTATGTGGGGTTCACTGTATTATTTTATTTTCATATATGTTTGAAATTTCCCATAAAAAGTTTTTTAACAGCATTTTTTAAATAAAAAATTTTAAAGATTTATTTATTTATTTGGCTGTGGTGGGTTTTCATTGCTGCCCAAGGGCTTTCCCTAGTTGCCAGGCTACTCTTAGTTGCAGTGCGCAGGCTTCTCATTGCAGTGGCTTCTCTTGTGGAGCATGGGCTCTAGGCATGCAGGCCTCAGTAGTGAGGAGCCTGGGCTTAGTTGTTCCAAGACAAGTGGGACCTTCTGGGACCAGGGATTGAACCGGTGTCCCTTGCATTGCAAAGCACAATCTTAACCACTGGACCACCAGAGAAGCTCCGATTTTTAATTGTTTTATTTTTTGGGCCACACCCTGTGGCTTTGTGGGATCTTAGTTCCCCAGCCAGATATTAAACCTGAGTCCTCAGCATTGAAAGCACATAGTCTTAACCACTGGACTGCCAGGGAATTTCACAAAAAAGTTATTTTTAAAAGTTCAAGTTTTCTTTTGTCTGAAAGCTATGCAATAGCGAAAGAAAGAAAACATCACTAGAAACATTTCTGTATGATGCATTTGGTGTATCTTTACTGATATTAAATATTGAGAAAACCAAAATAAATTACTTTTATAGCTAGGAACTTAGGTATTTGGAATTTGAAGGAGAAAATTTTATTTCCTTAGATTGCTGGTGTACAATTGTATATATGATATGAATTAACAAATATCTTGTATTTGAAATATTGTCAATAATTGTAATGGTGTGTAAAGTGCTTTCAATACCTAATACAGCACAAACCTCAACTGACTGCTTGATTATGTGGTTTTAAAAGTTTACTTTTAAATAGTTGTAGTGGTAAAATCCTTCCAGGAAACTCAACTATTTTTCAGTTAAAAATTTACCTGCTTTAGTAAATACATTTTTCCCTTTAGGCATAACACTATGACTGCATTTTTTCCTTTCATTTAGATCTATCACTTGCAAAATCTCTAATGCAAGCGCAACTCAATGAATAACTAGAGAAAAATAGGAATTGCATGACATCTGAGTGCATAAAATGTACCTTGGATTTTCTGTTTCCCAAACTCTGAATTTTCATATTACTAGGTCTATTTTTGAACAATCTGCAATCCTTAATAATCGGATTTCTATATTGATCTCTCTCTATGCATAAAAATACAGAGGCCAGGTGACTAACATTTATATTACTATATAGCTAAATGTCTATAACTACCGAGTTGGTATTATGCCTTACAGAGGATCCCAAATCTATTCAGTATCTGTACAGGATTTGATGCTAAAATTTGTTACACTACCACGAGTGAGAGTCCTAAGCAGCAGATAGCGGGCGTCCAGGCTTATTTGAGAAGTATGCAATGATTCTGAAGAAGAAATGCTTGAGGAAAACAAATATTTTTGACATTGATGGCTATGTTTGCATGAACCAACTTCCCCTTCCCAACACTACCAAGGCCCTTCACGGAAGATTCTCCTTTCTGCAATGCTCCCACCTGATGCTAAAGTGGGGAAATTAAAGAATGATTTAGAACTTACAGCCATGGGACCCTGGGGAATACATATTCTTTCTGTGCCTCGGTTTCATCACCTGTATGATAAAGATGACAATTTCTGTCTCATCTACCATGCGGGACTATTAGGACCATCAGTGGCTACAATGTTCTCTGAAACAACTTTGAAACCTTAGAGCTTTCTGTAATAGCAAGAATTGCTGGAATTAGTACTATTCTACATACATGAAAAATGTTTTTTTAAAGGAAATCTAGAGCTATTTTATTCAAAAAGAAATTTTTGTTTCCAATTCTTTTAGCATTCCCCACCATTTTTTTCCATTAGAGAATCAGATGCCATCATTTTTAAGAATAGGAAAAATATTTTAAATTACACTGACATGGAAGTGATCACTGGTCACCTCTCTCCTTTTATTCCAATAGAACCCAGATTTTATTCACTGTGACCAGGTGCCCAGCTAAAAGATTGTATTTCCTGTCCAATATTACAGCTAGTTGTGATCTTGTGACTATGCCGAATACAGTGACAGGTTATTTAGGGGTTCAGAGGCAAACATCAAAACCATCAGCTAAAAGAGTAGAAATCATCCTTCATCTTTCTCTTCACTCTGTGTCTCTCAGTTGGATTTATTTTCCTGTGTAAACACTAAACTTTCTCCAAAGTGCTCTCAGCTAGCCATCAAATGGGGAAAAACTTGAAGGGTTCTTTCATATTAAATATTAATGGCTTATAGTAATTTAGTGTTCAAAATTCTTTACAGACAGTTGAATTTAGTATAATTTTCCAATCCAAAGAAAGGCTAAGATAACTCATAATTCCCATATACTATAATAAAAATGTGACAGTGTCTAGAATTGATAAAGAAACAGCAATATGAACTGTAACAAATAAAAGGAATAGCCAAAAGATTATAAGCACGGAAAGAAGAGTGGGGAGGTAGGGGCAGAGCTCTATTGTTTTTCTTAAAGGAAGGATCATCTCTATACTATTCTAAACATTTCAGCCTTTGCTACTTCTGGTGCTGTTCATAAAAAGTCATGTGTCAGTATTAAACTTCAGAGAAGTTGGAAGCGACTGTGTAACAAGCATTCAAACACTGAACACCTGCCAGGATGCTGGTTCCTTCTGAGCAGAGGGATTCTAGGCAGTTCCTTAAATATATCTTGACTTGCTTAGTGTCATAAGGCCACAGCTGAAATGAAATAAAAATGGGTTCACTGACCAAAGGCAACCAGTTTACATAGGTTGGGGTGGTCTTGCCTCAAAATCAACTTAACTGGGACAATCTATGTTAGAGGGTGACTAGTGAACCCCAATCTGGAGAAGAAAATGGCAACCCACTCCAGTATTCTTGCTTGGAAAATCCCATAGACGGAGGAGCCTCATAGGCTACAGTCCATGGGGTCGCAAAGAGTCAGACATGACTGAGCAACTTCACTAATGAACCCCAATATAGCCTCTTTTTGGAAGATATGAATGCAAAAGAAAGAGCAGTTGGAAGACATGGAAAGACAGGACAGTAGAAAAGGTCAGAGGAGGACATGTTCAGAGAGAAGAGCTAAATTGCAATCATTCTGGAGTTGAAAGCAAGAGTAGGAACAATGTGCCTGCTTCTGAGGTGGCCATGAGCTCACTGGGCAACACAATTATTGTTGAATGCTGAATGACGGTTGTACTGACACATGCAGTCATAGGCAAACTGCCAAGAGTTCTCCTTTGTTGCCTGTGTTGCCTAATTTTATAAACTTATTACAAACATCTCTTATCTGGGACACATTTGTTCCTTCCAACATGAAACAGACTGTGGTGGATGTGGTCATATGCTGCAAGGTTTAACTCTCCCCTCCTCTGGCATCATCTTTTCAGGAATACAGCCTTCACTTCTCTAGCTACCAGCATATTGAAGGCTGATGACTCCCAGCTAAATCACCAGAGAACTGCCTCGCCCAAGGTCACTGCCCTGTAGGCAACCCTCATCTAAAGATGGGGTGGGAGGAAGATGAAAATGAAGACACGTTTACCTCCATCAGGACAATTCACAGGTCCAGAGCTCCATAAGCTATCAGTTGAGTCCTCTGTTGTGACTGGATAGCAATTCATCTTTTCCTTCTGCCTCTTCACTCCCCCATTGATATTGGGGTACTGATATTAAGAGCACTCCCCTCTTCCCCATGATAAACGATTCGTGACATATGTATGTTTCTCTCGGAACATAACGTTAAGTAGACATGCTGGTTCTTATGCCAAATAAGATAAGCAGGATGTCTTTCTGTCATCTTTCTACCAAATCTCTAAAAGTTCCTGCCAGGTTTAAGGTAATAGCTATCAAGCTCCTCTTCCCAAATGCAAATAATCATCAGCACTAGTGAGTGCAGCCAGCTCAAACTCAGAAACGTCCACCAGTACAACAGAAAGCATCTCCAGGGACATGCAATGGCCCATAACAGCAGCCACCATCTTCTCAGCTGCCTTTGCCAGGGTACATCTGAGCCTCAACTATTTCTGGCCAAATAGAGACAGAGACGGTATAACTGTAGCAGGGCATAGAAACCAATGCTCCAGTCCACAGATCGAAGGATGCCTTCCTAGCCATCAAACAAGATGTCTTAGAAAAGACAGTATTCCCAGGTAGCACTAGTGGTAAAGAACTCACCTACCAATGCAACACACACAAGAGACATGGGTTCAATCCCTGGGTCAGGAGTATCCCCTGGAGGAGGAAATGGAAACCCACTCCAGTATTCTTGCCTGGAGAATCCCATGGACAAAGGAGCCTGGCAGGCTATGGTCCATAGTGTCGCACAGATTTGGACACAACTAAAGCGACTTAGCACACACATATAGCTTTATGTGAGCCAGAGTTCTGTCTTTTGTTTCAGGCTATTTCAGTTGTCATCTTCAGGGAGCTGTCCATATAGCAAAAGCTCAAGCTAGAGACACTCAGCTGCTACAACCTAAGGGTGGCAGACTGACCGTCTCATTATGACCACAGATAAGCTACTTTGTAGATATCTAGCTGCATCCAAAATTTCTATACCAGGACTTGCCTGGTGGTACAGTGACAAAATATCTGTGCCAATGACATATATTTATAGGTAAGTCAAGAATTTTATTTCAGTCCTGACCAGCAAACATTAACAGTGATGGAATTAAGTAAAACACATTGATCGTGTGTTTTGAATATCGGGAGCACAAAATAATGTGTCTTAGAAACACCACGTTTCTTTTTTTGTTTGTTATGTTTTAAAATTTTATTGATTTACTTGCTTTTGGCTGCATTGGGTCTTCACTGCTGTGCACGGGCTACTCTCTAGTTTTGGCGCATGGTCTTCACGTTGTAGTGGCTTCTCGTGTTGCAGACCACGGGCTCTCGGGCCTGCAGGCTCAGTAGTTGTGGTGCAAGAGCTTAGTTGCCCTGCAGCGTGTGGAATCTTCCTAGACCCGTGAAAAAACCTGTCCTGCATTGGCAGGTGGATTCTTAGCCACTGGACCATCAGGGAAGTCCTAGTATTTCAGTTTAATGAACTTTATCACTATGAACCTCCCTCCAAAAATTCAATTTCAATGACCTTCAGGACCTATCTTTCAAGGAGAGTTGTACAAAGGTCCTGGGGCTGATACAGGGAAATACAACTTGCTGTTGTTTCATTTGCCTCAAAACCACACTCATGTTCTGTGGTTCCTCTGTTTCAATCCTTCCTACCCAAGTACCCACAAAGCTGTTTCTGTGCTCACTCAGGGTCCCTGCAGGGGAGCAATGCCAGGGTATCCACAGCCCCAGATTGCAAATACATTTCAGTGCTCAGGAGACTTTTCCTCTCAGCCTTGGGGCATCCCAAAGAAACCCAGCAGAAAGTGTTAATTGTTAGTTCCTCAGTTGTGTCTGACTCTTAGTGACCCCGTGGACTCCACCAGGTTCCTTTGTCCATGGGATTCCCAGGCAAGAATACTGAAGTGGGTTGCCATTTCCTTCTCCAGGGGACCTTTCCAACCCTGGGACAAACCCAGGTGCCCTGCATTACAGGCAGGGTATTCACTGTCTGAAAGCCAGGAAAGTCCAATCCTACAGGATCCCTTTATAACTCTTACATTCTTTGCAGCTGAAGATGGAGAAGCTCTATACAGTCAGCAAAAACAAGACCAGGAGCTGACTGTGGTTCAGATCATGAACTCCTTATTGCCAAATTGAGACTTAAATTGAAGAAAGTAGGGAAAACCACTAGACCATTCAGGTATGACCTAAATCAAATGTCTTATGATTATACAGTATAAGTGACAAATAGATTCAATGGATTATATCTGATAGACAGAGTGCCTGAAGAACTATGGATGGAGGTTCATGACACTGTACAGGAGGCAGTGATCAAGACCATCCCCAAGAAAAGGAAATGCAAAAAAGCAAAAATGGTTGTCTGAGGAGGCCTTACAAATAGCTATGAAAAGAAGAGAAGCAAAAGGCAAAGGAGAAAAGGAAAAATATATCCGTATGAATGCAGAGTTCCAAAGAATAGTAAGGAGAGATAAGGAAGCCTGCCTCAGTGATCAATGCAAAGAAATAGAGGAAAACAATAGAATGGGAAAACTAGAGATCTCGTCAAGAAAATTAGAGATACCAAGGGAATATTTCATGCAAAGATGGGCACAATAAAGGACAGAAATGGTATGGACGTAGCAGAAGCAGAAGATACTAAGAAGAGGTGGCAAGAATACACAGAAGAACTATATAAAAAAAGATCTTCATGACCCAGATAACCACAACGGTGTGATCACTCACCAAGAGCCAGACACATCATCTAGTGGAGGTGATGGAATTCCAGTTGAGCTATTTCAAATCCTGAAAGAGGATGCTGTGAAAGTGCTGCACTCAATATGCCAGCAAATTTGGAAAACTCAGCAGTGGCCACATGACTGGAAAAGGTCAGTTTTCATTCCAATCCTAAAGAAAGGCAATGCCAAAGCATGTTCAAACTATCACACAGTTGTACTCATCTCACACACTAGCAAAGTAATGTTCAAAATTCTCCAAACTAGGCTTCAACAGTACTAGAACTGTGAACTTTCAGATGTTCAAGCTGGATTTAGAAAAGGCAGAGAAACCAGAGATCAAATTGCCAATATCTGGTGGATCATAGAAAAAGCAAGAGAATTCCAGAAAAATATCTACTTCTGCTTCATTGACTATGCTAACACCTTTGACTGTGTGGATCAGAACAACTGTGGAAAATTCTTAAAGAGATGGGAATACCAGACCACCTTATCTGCCTCCTGAGAAACCTGTACGCAGGTCAAGAAGCAACAGTTAGAACTGGACATGAAACAACAGATTGGTTCCAAATTGGGAAAGGAGTATGTCATGGCTATATATTGTCACCTTGCTTATTTAACTTATATTCAGCATATATCATGCGAAATGCCAGGCTAGATGAAGCATAAGCTGGAATCAAGATTGTTGGGAGAAATATCAATAACCTCAGATACATAGATGACACCACCCTATGGCAGAAAGTGAAGAGGAATTAAAGAGCCTCTGGATGAAAGTGAAAGAGGACAGTGAAAAGCTGGCTTAAAACTCAACATTCAAAAAACTAAGATCATGGCATCCGGTCCCATCACTTCATGGCAAATAGATGGGGAAACAGTGGAAACAGTAATGGACTTTATTTTCTTGGGCTCCAAAATCACTGCAGATGGTGACTGCAGCCATGAAATTAAAATATGCCTGCTCCTTGGAAGAAAAGCTATGACTAACCTAGTGCCATGGAGAAGGCAATGGCACCCCACTCCAGTGCTCTTGCCTGGAAAATCCATGGACGGAGGAGCCTGGTGGGCAGCAGTCCATGGCGTCGCTAAAAGTTGGACACGACTGAGCAACTTCACTTTCACTTTCCACTTTCATGCATTGGAGGAGGAAATGCCAACCCACTCCAGTGTTCCTGCCTGGAGTATCCCAGGGACGGTGGAGCCTGGTGGGCTGCCGTCTATGGGGTCGCACAGAGTCGGACACGACTGAAGCGACTTAGCAGCAGCAACCTAGTGCCAACAAAAATCCATCTAGTCAAAGTTATGGTTTTTCCAGTAGTCATGCATGGATCTGAGAGTTGGACCGAAGAAAGCTGAGTGCCAAAAAATTGATGCTTTTGAACTGTGGTGTTTGAGAAGACTATTGAGAGTCCCTTGGACTGCAAGGAGATCAAACCAGTCAATTCTAAAGGAAATCAGTTTTGAACATTCATTGGAAGGACTGATGCTGAAGCTGAAACTCCAATACTTTGGCCACCTGATGCAAAGAACTGACTCATTGGAAAATACCCTGATGCTGAGAAAGATTGAAGGCCGGAGGAGGTGAGGATGACAGAGGATGAGATGGCCCGATGGCATCACTGACTTGATGGACATGAGTTTGAGCAAGCTCCAAGAGTTGCTGATGGACAGAGAAGCCTGGCATGCTGCAGTCCACGGGGTCGCTGAGTCGGACATGACTGAGAGACTGAACTGAACAGAATCCCTTGGATTTAGGCTGTTTCTGCTTTCAGCCTAGTCATAAGCCCTAAGGCATAGAATGGCAAAGCCTGATGACAATGAGTGGGGAGGGAAAATCATGGAAGAACAAACAGAATTTAGTAATTCAGTAAATTATCTTGCTATTTTCCAATGGCTTTCCCTCTCACTGAGCAAACAACTGGAAGTCCCTAACCTACTGTGACCTAAAAAGGCTGGCATGACTTTGCCTCCTGCTCCCTCTTGCACCATGGCTCTTTCTTTGCACTCCCTTACCCTCTGTCACACTCTCTCATAATTCCACTGTATTCACACTGTACTTTATGCTCCTTGAACTTGCTAACCTCTTTCCTCCTCAGAGCCCTGTGGCAGCCAGCCTTAAGGATGATCCCCAATGATCCTCATCTCGTGATTTTCATGTCTTTATGAAACATGAGGAAAAGGGGCAGGGCACAAACTTTGAAAGAATGACTTAGACACAGGACATTATAAAAATTGGTTAGAACCAACTAGGTCCAAGATGGTGGAAGAGTTGACTTCCAGTGACCTTGAACAGCTAAGTGACACACCCACCAGCTCCATGACATTTCCAACCATCAACGATCAAAAAGTGGGTGGTGGCCTAATTCCTGAATATCTCTGCCCCTTCCCCAAAATAGTTGGAATAATCCCCCTGGTCATTAGCCTATGAAATCACACAGTCCATAAAAACTGCTGCTGCTGCTGCTGCTAAGTCGCTTCAGTCGTGTCCGACTCTGTGCAATCCCAGAGACGGCAGCCCACCAGGCTCCCCCGTCCCTGGGATTCTCCAGGCAAGAACACTGGAGTGGGTTGCCATTTCCTTCTCCAATGCATGAAAGCCATAAAAACTACCCACCCCATATTTCAGGACCTCTCATCTTCTCAGATGTCTGTGCAGTGTTTACTTCTAAATAAGTTCACTTCTTACCTATCACTTTTTCTCTCACTGAATTCTTTCTGTGATGTGATATCAAAAACCTGAACTTCATTAAGTCCTGAGACCAAGTGTGTGATCTCAATTAAAAGACTGTGGATTCAAGCCCCAATCTAGGTTACACAGTTTCACTTGGTTTCACTTACATAATCCCTTCCTACACTGGATGGGTTTATCTGTGAAACAATCAGATTTTGTGGAGATGATGATGTGTAGCTTCTGAGTTGGATCATATAAGGCATGAGGCTTCTGTGACTTCCTTGATGGTCCATTGGCTAACACTCTGCACTCCCAGTGCAAGGGGCCAAAGTTCAATCCCTGGTCAGGGAACTAGATCTCACATGCTGTAACTAAAAGATCCTGCAGGCCACAACTAAGACTGGAGCAACCAAAAAAAAAAAGACATGTGGCTTCTCTCTTGCCCCATTTTGGACTTTTTTCTCTGGGAGAAGCCAGCCAGTGTATCATGAAGACACTCAAGCAGTCTATGGAGGGGTCCATGCTGGCAGATACTGAGGCCTCCTGCCAACAATCAGCACCAAGTGAGAGAACCCATTTTGGAACTGGGTCCTCCAGCCCCTGTCAAGCCTTCAGAGACTGTATCCCTGTCTAACATCTTGACTGTAACCTCTTAAGAGACTTTAAGCCAGAACCACCCAGTTAAGTCACCTTCAAATCTGGCCCACAGAAACTATGAGATAATATCTATTGTTATTTTAAGCAGCTACATTTTGGGATAACTTGTTTTGTAGCAATAGATAACTAGTACCAGTCTTGACATGCTTTCCCCAGAACACTTGACCTCGAAATTCCTACATGTCTCCTAGACTCCATTAATAGTGCTCTAACATCTCCTTGCAAGAATGTCTTCTCTGACCCCCAGTGCAAAAACAGCTCTCTTTCCCCACTATGATGCCACGACTGGTCTCCATTTCCCTGCTTTATTTTCCCTCATTGACCTACATAACAACCTGATAGGTTATATTTAATTGTTATATTTAATTGTTTGTTTACTATCTGCACTCCCATGCTCAAATGTAGCCTCCCTGAGAACAGGGATTTGTTTTGTTCAGTGGTGTATCCCTAAGGCTGAGAACAGTGTCTGTCCCATGGTAGGCATTCAGCAAATATTTCTTGAATGAAGGAAGGAAGGAAATGAAAATTCAGCAAAGGATCGTCAGAAGTCATGGGGTTAGACTGAGGATATGAGACTCAAAGTGTGCCTTGAAGAGAGTAATAACAGTTTGGAAGGTATTATCTTCCAGCTCTGGTCCAGAAAATTAAACCAAAGAGAGCAATGCAGAATTACAGTTTGTAGGAGAACAAGGAAAGACTGAAGAGATAAGAAAGGCTGAACACCACAAATGCCAAGCCAGGAGCTTCAGGGCATCTTTCAAAGTCACAAGCATGAGACGTAATCCTACACAAACTGCAAAACTAATTTAAGAAATCACAAAGTTCAATACAAAGCTGAAGGATTTTACAGTTTTAATGTGCCTTTATTACACATTTCACCTCACTGTGTGATTACTTTTTTAAAATAGGAGTATAGTTGCTGCTGTGTCAGCTTCTGCTGTACAATGAAGTGAATCAGACATATTTATACATATATCCCCTCTTTTTTTGGATTTCCTTCCTTTTTAGGTCACCACAGAGTACCAAGAAGAGTTCCCTGTGCTACACAGTAGGTTCTCATTAGCTATCTATTTTATATATTTTTTGTTGTTGTTCTTCAGTTGCTAAGTTGTGTCTGACTCTTTGTGACATAGTATACATAGTAGTGTATATATATGTGTGTGTGTGTGTGTGTGTGTATATATATATACACACATTTATACATAGTAGTGTGTATATGTTAATCCTAGTCTCTCAATTCATCCCACACCTCCCCTTTCTCCCTTGGTAGCCATATGTTTGTTCCCTATGTGATTACTCATTAATAATCATTGAAAGACTATAAGCATTTTAATCTAAAAGGTTATCCTATCCCAAGTAACATTCAAGATAAGTCCAGATGGAAGTTTGCACCTTCAGGAATCCTGCTGAGTAGCCAAAACACAATCTTTGCAAAAGAATTTAGTCAGATACCTATCAGAGGATAACACTGAATTAACAACAGCCAGCATTTGACTAGAGGTGGTATTTTCTGCAAAATATGTAAAGTGAGCAACTTATGTGTATCATAAACTTCTTCGATTTGAAGAGCTAGAAATAAAACGTTCTTTGAAGGGGAAAGAATCAGAGACTGGAAACCAGGGCAAGATGACAAGAGGTTTATTTGTTTGTTTGTTTTTAATTAATTATTAGTTTGCTTGCTCTTGGCTGCACTGGGTCTTCCTTGATGCATGTGGGCTTTCCCTAGTTGTGGCGAGTGGGGGCTACTCTTCATTGCCACACAGAGCTTCTTATTGCAGTGGCTTCTCTTGTTGCAGAGCATAGGCTCTAGAGCATGGGCTTGATAGCTGTGGCACATGGGCTTAGCTGCCCCTTAGCATGTGGGATCTTCCTGGACCAGGTATTGAACTTGTGTCCCTTCCATTGGCAGATAGATTCTTAACCACTGGACCACCAGGGAAGACTGAAATGTGTTTTGTTTTGTTTTTTTCCTAAATATTGGCATATACTTTTTGGGGTAGGGCTTTTTTATTTTTTAATCTCTTTATTTGTCTTCCCTGGGGGCTCAGGTGGTAAAGAAATCTTGCCTGAAACTCAGGAGACCTGGGTTCGATCCTTGGGTCAGGAAGATCCCCTGGAGTAGGGTCCATGAAGTCACAAAGAGTTGGAAATGACTGAGTGCCACTTTTATTTATCTTAAAATACATTAAAGTGTTTGAGTGAATTATATTTCACCTCATTTCCATTTATCTTTATTTTCTTTATTCTGACCACTATCTATTTATATTTACTGAGTTTGTTGGTTCACGACGGCTCAGCATATTAGTTGGAGATCTGAAAGCAGTGATTTTACTCTTGCTCCATTAGTAATATTTTAATATCAGCTCCATGTTTTCCAAATGGGGTCAGTTTTTGTTTTTAGCTTTTGTTTAATGCTTAGAAGTAACTCTATTCAAATTTTCTTTTCTTTTTTTTTAACTTTACAATATTGTATTGGTTTTGCCATATATCAAAATGAATATGCCACAGGTATACATGTGTTCCCCATCCTGAACCCTCCTCCCTCTTCCCTCCCCATAACATCCCTCTGGGTCGTCCCAGTGCACCAGCCCCGAGCATCCAGTATTGTGCATCGAACCTGGACTGGCAACTCGTTTCATATATGATATTATTCATGTTTCAATGCCATTCTCCCAAATCATCCCACCCTCTCCCTCTCCCACAGAGTCCAAAAGACTGTTCTATACATCAGTGTCTCTCTATTAAAATTTTCTTATCAGGGCTTCCTTTGCTTTCAATGAAGTAGGTATGAATGCGTATTTCACTGTCTGTTTCACACCTTCTATAAAACAGTGTTGTTGCACAGAAAACAATATATGAAAAAGTGTTTTACAACATACTCAATGAACAGCATGCTCTTTAAAGTGTCTAGATTATGGCATGCATACTAAGTTGCTTTAGTTGTGTCTGACTCTTGGCAACAGTATGGACTGTAGCCTGCCAGGCTCCTCTGTCCGTGGGATTCTCCAGGCGAGAATACTGGAGTGGGTTACCATGTCCCCCTCCCAGGGATCTTCCCAACCCAGGGATGGAACCCACATTTCCTGCATTGACAGGTGGATACTTTACCACTGAGCCAGCAGGAGAGCTATGATTTGCCGTAAAATAACTCAGAATCATGCTTTGAACTTATGTAGCTCCTGCCCTTTGACACGCTTAAAGGTTTGAAAGAAGGCTAAGCTGTCTTCCTGCAGTTTAATACTGGGAGACAAAATGGCATAACCAAGAAAGCAAGAGAATTGTTAGGGAAGGAATTGATGTTTGTCTCTTGGGATTGTACTCATATATCTTCTTGCATAACCAGAATATGGTGAAGCTTAAACCTAGGTTGAAAATGTATGGTATTGCAAGTTCTATGAAAATCTTACTGGGTTTCCTAAAAAAAAAAATTTTGAGAATTATTTAATGATCATCTGGGTAGACTACTTCATTTTTGCTTAATGTAAAAAGGAGGAAAATACAAAGCTATTCATTTACTACAAGATAACCTTAAATATATCATTATTAAGCAATGGGTTGTCTTCTAGAAGAGGAAAAAATGAAACACATCTGTGAAATTGAAAGATAGACTTTATGGTTGGTCAATGGACCTGCATATTCACCTACCTGAGTATTCACCTACCTAAGCAGTACAGCAGAACTATAAACTGAATGTTGTCAAATGAAAAGTCTTCTGTGTGCACAATTATTTTAACTAGGCAGTTAACATCTTTTCATTATCATATAAATGTATTATATTGAAAATTTGATAGTATGATATTAAATGGGAAGGCCTTCTTAAGTATAAAATTGGCATTAAAAAACCTATCATATATTTGCAAATATGCAGGTGGAAAACCTTTAAAGAATTTAAATTGCCTTAGTTAAAATAAAAATTTTCAGCCTAATTAAGATGAAAAACTCCGTGTGTACATGGGAATGACATTGCTAATGACTGCAATTGCTCTCTTCTGTCAGTGTAGCTGAAATTTTTCATATTTTGTAGGCCTGCTCTATTGTTCTACCTGAGGCTATCCGTTTTGGTCTCTGTGGCCCCAATCCCTGTCTAGATTTCCCAGAGTCCTTTGTAGACCACATGACTAGATTCTAGCCAGTGGACTTTGAAGTTATACCTCCATCATGCTTTCATGGGTATAACATCAATAAGGCACAAGAAAATTGCCAGCCACAAGATGGAAGAGTCCAAATCTCTAGATCAACCCATGGAAGAAAGCCATCTTCAATCAGGAACCCTTCACTGAACAGCTATATCAACAAAAAATATATTTTATTATGTTAAGCCATTACAATTTTAGGTTTTATTGTAGCAACTAGTCACTCCAATATAGTTACCTAAGTTAAGTAATATTTCACCTTATTAGAAGAAACACATTTGCACATACATTATATGCACACTAATACAAGCAAATATATATAAATATACATACACTGTTTTCATCTCTTTTTTTTGCTAATGGGAGTATAAAATCACACAATCTTTCTGGAATAAAAATTGATGGTCTTTATTAAAACTCTACCTGTTCATGCTTAATTATGTGATTATCTTGACCTCTTTCTAGAAATTATCCTGAATAAATCACAAGCTTCCCTGGTGGCTCAGACAGTAAAGCGTCTGCCTGCAATGCAGGCAACCCGGGTTCGATCCCTGGCTTGGGAAGATCCCCTGGAGAAGGAAATGGCGACCCACTCCAGTACTCTTGCCTGGAAAATTCCATGGACAGAGGAGCCTGGTAGGCTGCAGTCCATGGGGTCGCAAAGAGTTGGACATGACTGAGCAACTTCACTTCACTTATCCTGAATAAATAGTATGCAAAGATTTAGTTTCAATGATATTGTGTGGTATTTTTTTATATTGGCAAAAATCTGTATCCATAGAAATATCCATACTAATGAATGATTTAAATAAATTGTGGCACTTTAGACAATAAATATTTTAGACAATTAAAATATTAATTACCTAGAGATTATCATACTAAGTGAAGCAACTCAGAGAAAGAAAAATATCATATGGCACCACTTACATGTGGAGTGTAAAAATATGATTCATATGAACTTATTTCAAAACATAAACAGACTTCCAGACATAGAAAACAAATTTATGGTTACCAAAATCCTTCAAGCTAGGCTTCAACACTATGTGAACAGAGAAATTCCAGATGTACAAGCTGGATTTAGGAAAGGCAGTGGAACCAGAGATCAAATTACCAACATATGCTGGGTCATAGAAAAAGCAAGAGAAATCCAGAGAAACATCTATTTCTGCTTCATTGAATATGCTAAAGCCTTTGTGTGGATCACAACGAACTGTGGAAAATTCTTCAAGAGATGGGAAAACCAGACTACCTTATTTGCCTCCTGAGAAACCTGTATTCAGGCCAAGAAGCTACAGTCAGCAACAGTTAGAACTGGACATGGAACAACGGACACTTGTTCCAAATTGGGAAAGAAGTGTGTCAAGGCAGTATACTGTCACCCTGTTTATTTAACTTATATTTAGAGTACATCATGTGAAATGCCAGGCTAGATGAGCTCAAGCTGGAATTAAGATTGCCAGGAGAAATATCAATAACCTCAGATATGCAGATGATACCACCCTTATGGTAGAAAGCAAAGAGGAACCGAACAGCCTCTTGATGAGGGTAAAAGAGGAGAGTGAAAAAGCTGACTTAAAACTCAGTATTCAGAAAACTAAGGTCATGGCAGCTGGTCTCATCACTTCATGGCAAATAGATGGGGAAACAGTGGAAACAGTGTCAGACTTTATTTTCTTTGGTTCCAAAATCACTGTGACTTCAAAATTAAAAGACGCTTGCTCCTTGGAAAACAAGCTATGACCAACCTAGACAACATATTAAAAAGCAGAGACATGACTTTGCTGACAAAAGTCCAGATAGTAACATCTATGGTTTTTCCAGTAGTCATGTACAGATGTGAGAGTTGGGCCATAAACAAGGTTGAGCGCTGAAGAATTGATGCTTTCAATCTGTGGTGTTGGAGAAGACTCTTGAGAGTCCCTTGGACAGCAAGGAGATCAAACCAGTCAGTCCTAAAGGAAATCAACCCTGAGTATTCATCGGAAGAAGTGATACTGAAGCTGAAGCTCCAATACTTTGGCCACCTGAAGCTGAGATAATTCATTGGGAAAGACCCGGATGCTGGGAAAGATTGAGGGCAGGAGGAGAAGGGGGAGACAGAGGATGAGATGGCTGGATAGCATCACTGACTCAAAGGACACAAGTTTGAGCAAACTCTGGGAGATAGTGAAGGACAGAGAAGTGTGATGTGCTGCAGTCCACGGGGTTGCAAAGAGCTAGACATGACTTAGCAACTAAACAACAGCAACAGTGGAACTAAATGCGATTTTAAATTGTTGTTTTTATTTCTGTATTTTCTGAATATTTTTCAGTGGATACACATGTTTTTGTTATACATTGTGTATACATCCACACACACACATACATGTATTGTGTGTGTATATATATATAATTGGAAGGAAGGGAGAGAGGTAATCTTGCTGCAGAACAGGCTTTTCCCCAGAGTACAAAATGAGGTCTCTATGATGGTAAAGAAATGTAGGAAAAAGTTGTTCATTGAGGACATGAAGATGAGGAAAGGCACATCAGACAGAAATCATTCCATATTAAGTTGATTCTGAAAAGAACTGCAGAGGGCACTAAAATTCTGAGTATTTTATACTACAATTTTTTGAATTAAAAAAAATTTTTTTAATTTATTTTTTTTAATCTCAGTTTTATTTATTTATTTTACTTTACAATATTGTATTGGTTTTGCCATACATTGACATGAATCCGCCATTGGTATACATGTGTTCCCTATCCTGAACCCCACTCCCACCTCCCTCCCTATCACATCCCTGTGAATCATCCCAGTGCACCAGCCCTGAGCACCCTGTATCATGCATTGAATCAAGCAGTAAATGCTGGAGAGTCTGTGGAGAAAAGGGAATCTTCTTATACTGTTGGTAGGAAAGCAAACTAGTACAGCTACTATGGAGAACAGTATGGAGAGTCTTTAAAAAACTGGAAATAGAACTGCCATATGATCCAGCAATCCCACTGCTGGGCATACACACTGAGGAAACCAGAAGGGAAAGAGACACGTGTACCCCAATGTTCATCGTAGCACTGTTTATAATAGCCAGGAGATGGAAGCAACCTAGATGTCCATCAGCAGACGAATGGATAAGAAAGCTGTGGTACATATGCACAATGGAATATTACTCAGCCATTAAAAAGAATACATTTGAATCAGTTCTAATGAGGTGGATGAAACTGGAGCCTATTATACAGAATGAAGTAAGCCAGAAAGAAAAACACCAATACAGTATAGTAATGCATATATATGGAATTTAGAAAGATGGTAATGATAACCCTGTATACGAGACAGCAAAAGAGACACAGATGTACAGAACAGTCTTTTGGACGCTGTGGGAGAGGGTGAGGGCAAGATAATATGGGAGAATGGCATTGAAACATGTAAATTATTACAATTTTTTTTTTATTAGTGAATCCCCATGGTACTCATGCAGTGATTCTGGCCTAACATCCACATGTGCTATATCCACCCTAATCCCTGTTTCACAACACTGCAAGACTCATGCCTGTCCAAGACCAAAGGTCATCAAAGCAAACATACACTTTGTATTTTTAGCATCCCCCCACTTCTTCCTGCTTCTTTGTCCTTCTATTCTTTATATTTTCTCTTGTTTTACATCAATACTTAACCACCCAAAGCCCAAAATTGTCCTGACATTTAACATTTGGACACTTCTAAGCGCTTTGCTGGAGCAGCCATGAAGAGATACCCCATGTTCAAGGTAAGAGAAATGCAAGTAAGACGGTAGGTGTTGTAAGACGGCATCAGAGGGCAGACACACTGAAACCATAATCACAGAAAACTAGTCAATCTAATCACACTAGGACCACAGCCTTGTCTAACTCAATGAAACTAAGCCATGCTCGTGGGGCCACCCAAGACGGGTGGGTCAGGGAGAAGAGGTCTGACAGAATATGGTCCACTGGAGTAGGGAATGGCAAACAACTTCAGTATTCTTGCCTTGAGAACCCCATGAACAGTATGAAAAGGCAAAATGTTAGGATACTGAAAGAGGAACTCCCCAGGTCAGTAGGTGCCCAATATACTACTGGAGATCAGTGGAGAAATAACTCCAGAAAGAATGAAGGGATGGAGCCAAAGCAAAAACAATACTCAGTTGTGGATGGGACTGGTGATAGAAGCAAGGTCCGATGCTATAAAGAGCAATATTGCATAGGAACCTGGAATGTCAGGTCCATGAATCAAAGCAAATTGGAAGTGGTCAAACAGGAGATGGCAAGAGTGAACGTCGACATTCTAGGAATCAGTGAACTGAAATGGACTGGAATGGGTGAATTTAACTCATATGACCATTATATCTACTACTGTGGGCAGGAATCCCTCAGAAGAAATGGAGTAGCCATCATGGTCAACAAAAGAGTCCGAAATGCAGTACTTGGATGCGATCTCAAAAACGACAGAATGATCTCTGTTCATTTCCAAGGCAAACCATTCAATATCACAGTACTCCAAGTCTATGCCCCAACCAGTAATGCTGAAGAAGCTGAAGTTGAACAGTTCTATGAAGACCTACAAGACCTTTTAGAATTAAAACCCAAAAAAGATGTCCTTTTCATTATAGGGGACTGGAATGCAAAAATAGGAAGTCAAGAAACACCTGGATTAACAGGCAAATTTGGCCTTGGAATACGGAATTAAGCAGGGTAAAGGCTAATAGAATTTTGCCAAGAGAACACACTGATCATAGCAAACACCCTCTTCCAAGAACACAAAAGAAGACTCTACACATGGACATCACCAGACGGTCAACACCGAAATCAGATTGATTATATTCTTTGCAGCCAAAGATGGAGAAGCTCTATACAGTCAGCAAAAACAAGACCGGGAGCTGACTGTGGCTCAGATCATGAATTTCTTATTGCCAAATTCAGACTTAAACTGAAGAAAGTAGGGAAAACCACTAGACCATTCAGGTATGACCTAAATCAAATCCCTTATGATTATACAGTGGAAGTGAGAAATAGATTTAAGGGCCTAGATCTGACAGATAGAGTACCTGATGAACTATGGATGGAGGTTCGTGACATTGTACAGGAGACAGGGATCAAGACCATCCCCAAGGAAAAGGAATACAAAAAAGCAAAATGGCTGTCTGGGGAGGCCTTACAAATAGCTGTGAAAACAAGAGAAGTGAAAAGCAAAGGAGAAAAGGAAAGATATAAGCATCTGAATGCAAAGTTCCAAAGAATAGCAAGAAGAGATAAGAAAACCTTCCTCAGTGATCAATGCAAAGAAATAGAGGAAAACAACAGAATGGAAAAGACTAGAGATCTCTTCAAGATTTTTAGAGCTACCAAGGGAACATTTCATGCAAAGATGGGCTTGATAAAGGACAGAAATGGTATGGACCTAACAGAAGCAGAAGATATTAAGAAGAGGTGGCAAGAATACACAGAAGACCTGTACAAAAAAGATCTTCCTGACCCAGATAATCACGATGGTGTGATCACTGACCTAGAGCCAGACATCCTGGAATGTGAAGTCAAGTGGGCCTTAGAAAGCATCACTATGAACAAAGCTAGTGGAGGTGATGGAATTCCAATTGAGCTATTTCAAATCCTGAAAGATGATGCTGTGAAAGTGCTGCACTCAATATGCCAGCAAATTTGGAAAACTCAGCAGTGGCCACAGGACTGGAAAAGGTCAGTTTTCATTCCAATCCCAAAGAAAGGCAATGCCAAAGAATGCTCGAACTACTGCACAATTGCACTCATCTCACACACTAGTAAAGTAATACCCAAAATCCTCCAAACCAGGCTTCAGCAATACACGAACCATGAACTTCCATATGTTCAAGCTGGATTTAGAAAAGGCAGAGGAACCAGAGATCAAATCACCAACATCTGCTAGATCATTGAAAAAGCAAGAGAGTTCCAGAAAAACTATTTCTGCTTTATTGACTATGCCAAAGCCTTTGACTGTGTGGATCATAATAAACTGTGGAAGATTCTGAAAGAGATGGGAATACCAGACCACCTGACCTGCCTCTTGAGAAACCTATATGCAGGTCAGGAAGCAACAGTTAGAACTGGACATGGAACAACAGACTGGTTCCAAATAGGAAAAGGAATACGTCAAGGCTGTATATTGTCACCCTGCTTATTTAACTTCTATGCAGAGTACATCATGAGAAGTGCTGGACTGGAAGAAACACAAGCTGGAATCCAGACTGCCGGGAGAAATATCAATAACCTCAGATATGCAGATGACACCACCATTATGGCAGAAAGTGAAGAGGAACTCAAAAGCCTCTTGATGAACGTGAAAGTGGAGAGTGAAAAAGTTGGCTTAAAGCTCAACATTCAGAAGACGAAGATCATGGCATCTGGTCCCATCACTTCATGGGAAATAGATGGGGAAACAGTGGAAACAGTGTCAGACTTTATTTTCTTGGGCTCCAAAACCACTGCTGATGGTGATTGTAGCCATGAAATTAAAAGACGCTTACTCCTTGAAAGAAAAGTTATGACCAAACTAGATAGCATATTAAAAAGCAGAGGCATTACTTTGCCAACAAAGGTCCGTCTAGTCAAGGCTATGATTTTTCCAGTGGTCATGTATGGATTCGAGTGTTGGACTGTGAAGAAAGCTGAGCGCCGAAGAATTGATGCTTTTGAACTGTGGTTTTGGAGAAGACTCTTGAGAGTCCTTTGGACTGCAAGGAGATCCAACCAGTCCATTCTAAAGGAGATCAGCCCTGGGATTTCTTTGGAAGGAATGATGCTAAAGCTGAAACTCCAGTACTTTGGTCACCTCATGCGAAGAGTTGACTCATTGGAAAAGACTCTGATGCTGGGAGAGATTGTGGGCAGGAGGAGAAGGGGACGACAGAGGATGAGATGGCTGGATGGCATCACTGACTCGATGGACGTGAGTCTGGGTGAACTCTGGGAGATGGTGATGGACAGGGGGGCCTGGTGTGCTGCAATTCATGGGGTCTCAAAGAGTCGGACACAACTGAGCGATGAACTGAACTGTAGCCTATCTTGTTTTGTTTATTTTTCCTCTTTATTTATTTGGCTGTACCAGGTCCTAGTTGCAGCGTGTGGGATCTTCAGTTTTCATCAAAGATCCTTTAGTTGTGGCATGCAGAATCTTTAGTGGGATCTTTAGTTGTAGCATGTGGAATATAGTTCCCTGATCAGGAATGGAACCCAGATCCTGTGCCTTAGGAGTGTGGAGTCTTAACCACTGGACTAGGGAAGTCCCTAAGCCTAGCTTCTTTTAAATTTTGGACCTGTGATCTTGAGAAAGTTACTGGCATGTGTTGGGACTTATCCTTCCCTTTCTTCAGTGAAATAATTGAACCATGGTTCTCACCTACTCCAACACACAGAGATTTTGTGGTAATGAATTACCATCAGAGATAGATCTTGAACTTCACTCAAGGTTTTCTCCCTGCAGCTCTGTTCCTGACCTAAAAAATATCTAGTTCCCAATCAAGGACTCTGATAGAGTTGTATGAATGCCTAGGGATTTTTCTCTTGTTCTTCCTTTTTCTCTTCTTTTATTCCTCTCTCTTTATTTACCTTACTTCCTTTCCCTTTCTTTTGTATAGTTATTAATATTTTAAAAATATTACTTCTAGGTTAATTCCCCTCTTGTCTTCCCAACTCTTTATTAGTGAGAAAAATGACAACTATCCAAATCTATCAATTACATTCCCATAATCAAACTTCCTCAGGAGTATCTATTAAGAACAAACCTGGGAAAGAGGAGTTTATTTTTTGGTAAACTTCAGGAAAATGAATCATTTAGGATGTCTGGCTGCTGATATTCAAATGTGGGCAGGGACATGTATGGATAGCCACTCATGTTTTCATTAAAGGGGCCTTAGTGTACATGCCTTTGCATCAACCATAGAGTCCCTCCCATCCACACCTACCATTGTGGGTCTGGAGACTAGGACCCTGAGCCACTCTGGCCCTGGGGAGCTGGCCTCTGGGCTTCCCCTTCTAGTGAGGTTCAGTGTCACTGAAGTTCTTGTCCAGTCTTTTCTCATATACATGAGAAATTCTAGCATTCTCATGTATAAATGTCATCTGTGTGACTCCAGTGGGAAGAAACGGTAGGATTTAGGGATTCAGAAATCCTGGTAGCAATGGGTTTGTTTTGTTTATATGTGTTGCTCAGTGTTGTTAGTTGCCTAGTTGTGTCTGACTCTTTGTGACCCCATGGACTATAGCCTGCCTGCCAGGCTCTTCTGTTCATGGAATTCTCCAGGCAAGAATACTGGAGTGAGTAGCCATTCCCTTCTCCAGGGGATCTTCCTGACCCAGGGATTGAACCCAGGTCTCCTGCCTTGCAGGCATATTCTTTACAGTCTTAGCCAACAGGGAAGCCCTTCTTTTGTTTCCTCAAAGTCAAATAACTTGTGTGTTCAGGTGTAATTTCATTCTGGAGAGGTCCTCTGAGCTCTTCTTGATGACAATTTTCCTTTCAATGAGAAGAAAAAATATTGCAGAGAAGCCCTTTTGGAAGCAATCGGGATGAATAATGAATAAAGTAAGCAATGAAAAGATAAATTCTTGGGAGCCTAGAAAGGAAACTATTTTTATCCATCTGAAAAGTAGTTCCATCATGTGTATCAAGGTTACATCAAAAAGTTATTTATCCAATGCAACTACATTTCTTCACTTATGGGAAGTAAATGAATAATAGATATAATCTCCATTTTACAGAAGAAAAAAATGAAAGGTAAAAATTTCACCAAAGCTCAAGGTCTATACTTTAGTTTCCTAAAATGTGAGTATTATATTAAAATAATTGCACCTACTTCATGAGTTATGAGGGCTGCACGAGACAAGGCTTATAAGGAGGTTTGCACAGGTGAAAACCTGATAATTGTTAGCTGCTATATTATTATTATTATTTAATAAATGGCAAATTCTGAAACCAGTATTCTTGTTCCTAGTGTACAAGTACAAAAAGGACAGTACTGGGCAACAACAACAACAACAAAACACACAACTGAAAAATGGGCAGAAGACTTACATAGACGTTTCTCCAAAGAAGACATACAGATGGTCAATAGGCGTATTAAAAGATGCTCAATGTTTCCAATTATTAGAGAAGTACAAATCAAAGCTGCAATGTTATCACCCCACATGAGTCAGAATGTTTACAAATAACATTAAAAAGTTTACAAATAACAAATGTTGGAGAGGGTGTGGTGAAAAGAAAACCCTCCTACACTGTTGGCAGGAATGTAGGTTGGTGCAGCCACTATGGGAAACAGTATGGACGTTCCTCATAAAACTAAAAACAGAATTACTATACGATCTTGCAATCCCACTCCTGAGCATATAGCCAGACAAAATTATAATTAAAAGATATAGATGCACCTCTATGTTCATAGCAGCACTGTTCATAGTATTCAAGACATGGAAACAACCTAAATGTCCATTAACAGATGAATGGATAAAGAAGATGTGGTATATATATATATGTAATGGAATACTACTTGGCCATAAAGAAGAATGAAAATGCCATTTCCAGCAATATGGATACAACTAGAGATTGTGATACTAAGTGAAATAAATCAGAAAGAGAAAGACAAATACCTTATGATATCACTTATATATACGGAATCTAAAATATGGCACAAATAAACCTATTTATGAAACAGAAGCAGACTTACAGACATAGAGAACAGACTTGTGGTTGCCAAGGAGGGTGGGTAGGGGAGAGAAGGATTGGAAGTTTGAGACTGCAGATGTAAATTATTATATATAGGATAGATAAAAAACACAGTCTTATTGCATAGCATAGGGAACTATATTCAATATCCTGAGATAAACCATAATGGAAAAGAATATTTTTTTAAAAAGTTTGTATATGTATAGCTGAGTCACTTTTCTGTATGGCAGAAATTAACACAACACTGTAAATCAACTATACTTCAATAAAAACATTTTTAAAAGAGAAAGAACAGTGGTGGAAAGGCTGGAGCAACATCAGGAAGAACAGCAATATAGATCAGGAATAATTCCTGAGCCCATAAACTGCTATGTTGGGGACAGTGACCTGACCAACAGGTATGTAGTCACCTGGTCCAGATAACAGTGATGGTAATGAGAACAGACACCTTAATGCTTCTAGTGTAGCAGGTGCTACCCACACCCACTTAGATACCTGTCCTTTTTGAAGATTTTCGCCACACTTTGAACCACAGGAAAAGGTTCAGATACCTAACATTTTATGCATAAGAATGGTAGTTCTTCCCATCCAAAATTTTATTTGCTCTTTCTTAATATGTGTTGTGCTTAGTCGCTCAGTCATGTCTGACTCTTTGCAACCCCATGGACTATAGCCTGCCAGGCTCCTCTGTCCATGGGGATTCTTCAGGCAGGAATACTGGAGTGGGTTGCCATGCCCTCATCCGGGGGATCTTCCCAACCCAAGGACTGAACCCAGGTGTCCCATATTACAGGCGGATTCTTTACTGTCTGAGCCACTAGGGAAGCCCTTTCCTTAATATAACTCTTATCTAAAGGCAATAAATGTAGGTTTCATTTTGAAACACAAAACTTGCAAAATAATTTTGAAAAACAGCAGTGATTTGTGGTTGCCTCTTTCCATAAAACCAGAACAAGTCATTTTATATGTCTTATACTTTATATCAATAACCTCAGATATGCAGATGACACCACCCTTATGGCAGAAAGTGAAGAGGAACTCAAAAGCCTCTTGATGAAAATGAAAGAGGAGAATGAAAAAGTTAGCTTAAAGCTCAACATTCAGAAGACGAAGACCATGGCATCTGGTCCCATCACTTCATGGGAAATAGATGGGGAAACAGTGGAAACAGTGTCAGACTTTATTTTTTTGGGCTCCAAAATCACTGCAGATGGTGAGTGCAGCCATGAAATTAAAAGACGCTTACTCCTTGGAAGGAAAGTTATGACCAACCTACATAGCATATTAAAAAGCAGAGGCATTACTTTGCCAACAAAGGTCCGTCTAGTCAAGGCTATGGTTTTTCCAGTGGTCATGTATGGATGCGAGAATTGGACTGTGAAGAAAGCTGAGTGCTGAAGAATTGATGCTTTTGAACTGTGGTGTTGGAGAAGACTCTTGACAGTCCCTTGGACTGCAAGGAGATCCAACCAGTCCATTCTGAAGGAGATCAGCCCTGGGATTTCTTTGGAAGGAATGATGCTAAAGCTGAAACTCCAGTACTTTGGCCACCTCATGCGAAGAGTTGACTCATTGGAAAAGACTCTGATGCTGGGAGAGATTGGGGGCAGGAGGAGAAGGGGACGACAGAGGATGAGATGGCTGGATGGCATCACTGACTTGATGAACGTGAGTTTGAGTGAACTCTGGGAGTTGGTGATGGACAGAGAGGCCTGATGTGCTGCAGCTCATGGGGTTGCAAAGAGTCAGATATGACTGAGCAAGTGAACTGAACTGAACTGAACTGATACTTCATATGTCTATAACTGCTACTGATAATAATCTTCAAGAACTTGGGAGCACAATTCTCCTTTTTGGATTAGAAAACAGTGATACAAAAAATTTCAGGGACTTCTCTGGTGGTCCAGTTGTTAGGACTCCATTCTTCTAATACAGTGGGCACTGGCTCGAACCCAGTTTGGGGAACTAAAATTCCATATGTTTTTGTAGCAAAAAAAAAAAAAAAAATTGAATTAAAAAAAAATTTTTTTAATGGACTTCCCTGGTGGTACAATGGATATGAATCCTCCTGGCAATGCAGGGGACACTGGTTCAGTCCTTGGTCAGGGAAGATTACACATGCCAAGAGGCAACTAAGCCTGTGCATAACTACTGAGCCTGTGTACCACAACTGCTGAGGCCTGCATGCCTAGAGTCCATGCACCACAACAAGAGAAGCCACTGCAATGAGAAGCCTGAATACCACAACTAGAGAAAGCCCGTCCAAAGCAATGAAGACCCAGTGCAGCCAGAAATGAATAAATTACTTAAGTTTTTAAAAAGCTGAAAGACCATGATCACAGAAACAAAATCTACCTACCTTTCTACAGGACTGAAATAACAGAGGGAAGTGTGGCAAATAGTTCATACTAAAGTGGTTAGCAAAAATCTTGGCATTGACAAAGAAATCTTATTCCAGACTTTCAGCATCCAAAGATATTCCCTTAAGGCAAGTTACTTAAATTTTCCAGGCATGAAAATTTTCATTTACAAAATGGAGATGATATAATGATATCTGCTTCTTAGATAATGGAGTAATATACATTGTTGAGTACACAAATAATCAACATAGTCCCTAGTACAGGATTAAGCAATCAGTAACTTTTATCATTAACAATCAGCAAAAATAATAAACAGATTCACAGCAGAGGAGCTGGATCATCTAAGTCACTGGAGAGTCACTCTGGGAACAACCCCTGAAAACCTCATGTAACTCAAAACATGCATAAGACATCAAGATAGATTTTTCCCTTAAGAATAAATGTAATGAGGGAAATAATAGTCTGAGTGCATGTAAACCTAGGCAAATGAAATACATTTCTTACATCCAACTTACTGTTTAATGCACAATCAACAGTTTCTAGTGAGGGGAATTAAAATTATTTCAATGTATATGCATAAAGTGAGACCTTAATAATATTTTTCACTGCTCACTGTTTCAAATTTGCTAATTCATATCAGTGTGAAATATAAACACACTGTTTATCCAAAGGCCATTCAGTATCAGAGAGAAAGTATTATAAGAAATGAGGCACAGGGGAGTGTATCAAAGGGTTTCAAGGGATATACTTTAAATATAGAGGAAAACAGTAGGAAATGTAAATCCTGCAACATCTAGAGTTTAAATTGTTGGAATTTCTTTTACAACTGTGAAACCTATAAGAAGGTACTTTTTTTTTTTTAATCTGCTGCTGCTGCTAAGTCGCTTCCGTCGTGTCCAACTCTGTGCGACCTCATAGACGGCAGCCCACCAGGCTCCCCCGTCCGTGGGATTCTCCAGGCAAGAATACTGGAGTGGGTTGCCATTTCCTTCTCCAATGCATGAAAGTGAAAAGTGAAAGGGAAGTTGCTCAGTCTTAGCCGACTCTTAGCGACCCCATGGACTGCAGCCTACCAGGCTCCTCCATTTTAATCTGCAAAGAAACCTAAAAAGGAATGCGAAATGATGACAAACTAAAACACCCCACTCCCAAGACACTTGCTGTGATGGAAGAGAACACAGAAATGTGGGAGGGAGGAGGTGGGAAATCCTATCAATTGCATGGACAAAAGCCAAACTTCTAATAAAAATTGTGCCTGCAAGGTTTGGATTTCCATGCTTACATTTCTGCCTCAGAGTATAGATCAAGCCTTACCTGATGACCTAGCTTCCAGATTCCACACTTTAATCCATGTCTTTTTTTTTTTTTTTGGATGATAGCTGTGTTTTGCTTTTTTTTTTTTCTAATTTTATTTTTAAACTTTACATAATTGTATTAGTTTTGCCAAATATCAAAATGAATCCGCCACAGGTATACATGTGTTCCCCATCCTGAACCCTCCTCCCTCCTCCCTCCCCATACCATCCCTCTGGGTCGTCCCAGTGCACTAGCCCCAAGCATCCAGTATCGTGCATCGAACCTGGACTGGCAATACCATGTAAGAAACGAGTTGCTAATCCATGTCTTTAATCACATACTTGTCCAGAGATCACATAGAATGATAAGGTTTTGCTGCCACAATTCTAATGTCAGAAACTGGAAGAGAGAGAGTTTTAGTTCTGTTTTTCACTCTTAATTGGGAGAAGGAAGTTCTTTTAGCTTAAAAATTGAAGACTCACATCTTCAATTTTTCCTATTTCAATTTTTAAAATGGGATTTAACTATACAGTTCATATGGCAGTGAATTATATCCATGAGATAAAGATCATAAAAATATTACATAATTCAAAACTTGCATAATTCTAGACAGATTATCCCACCCAAAGAACAATATAATGTAAGAAATAGTATTCTCATAATAATAATAATAAATAATCCTACAACATTACAGAGCATTTCTTAGAGTAAATTTTTAGTGTGTTTTTTTTCAAAACTAAACTTTTTCTTTGGAAATAATTTTAGATTTATAGAAAAGTTTTGCAAAGATAGTATTGACTTTCCTTATACCCCTTACCCAGTTTTCCCTATCATTAACACCTAACGTTACTATAGTACATTTGTCAAAACTAAGAAACTAACATGGGCAATATTCACTGAATTTAAGATTTTACTCAGATTTCATTAATTTTCCCATTATGCTCCTATTTCAGAGAAGGCAATGGCACCCCACTCCAGTACTCTTGCCTGGAAAATCCCATGGCTGGAGGAGCCTGGTGGGCTGCAGTCCATGGGGTCGCTAAGAGTCAGACACGACTGAGCAACTTCACTTTCACTTTTCACTTTCATGCCCTGGAGAAGGAAATGGCAACTCACTCCAGTGTTCTTGCCTGGAGAATCCCAGGGACGGGGGAGCCTGGTGGGCTGCCGTTTATGGGGTCACACAGAGTCGGACACGACTAAAGTGACTTAGCATAGCATAGCATAGCACAGCATGCTCCTATTTTTGTTCCAGAATCCAATACAATTTTAAATACTTTTTGTTTTTAAAGATTCATATTATTCAAAATTTGTGTAAACTGATAACATTTTAAAATCACACCTTCAAATTTGTGAAATTAAAATTGGCAAGCTGTTTATGCAAAGGTTTTCCATAGTATTTAATGCAAGGATGGCTGAAGAATTAACCTACCGCAGTGGCCTAAGCCAGTGTTGTTTAAATTGGAATGAGGAGTGGAATGGAGAGAGTGTATTTTGTACTGGGTTTCAGCTGAAGATTTCATTTGAATAAAATCACTAATAAGAAATCCAGGGGAAATATTAGAATACAGTGAGAAATACTAAAAAAACAAATAAGCCAAAATTGAAAATGATCATGTTATAAGAAACTTGCAGAAAACTGCCATAGGCATCATTTTTTCATACAAATAGTTTAAGCTTTTTACTGCAAAGAACATACAAGCAAATTAGGTAGCCACATACATTGCAAAATATTGTCCATTTGTTGTTACTATACACAAAATTGTTAACCAACTATATTGTTTTTGTTTACTCGCTAAGTCATGTCTGATTATTTTGTGATCCCATGGGCTACAGCCTGCCAGGCTCCTCTGTCCTTGGTATTTCCCAGGCAACAATACTACAGCGGGTTGCCATTTCCTTCTCCAGGCGATATTCCTGACCCAGGTATCAAACCTGTGTCTTCCACACTGCAGGCAGATAACTTACCATTGAGCCACCTGAGAAGCCCTATTAAAATATAAAGAGCCCTTACAAATCAAGAGAAAAATGAACAGAGAGCACAGCCAATTTATGGCCAATAAGCATCTGAAAAACTATTCAAATTCATTTTCAAAGAATACAAGCTAAACTGCAAAGTACATTTTTTAACTTATCAACCTGGTGAATGATAATGCAAAGTGCAGGCTGATGTGCAAAGAACAAGGCACTCTTGTACATTGCTAGTGAAAGTGAAAGTTGCTTAGACATGTCTGACTCTGTGAGACCCCACGGACTATAAAGTCCATGGAATTCTCCAGGCCAAAATACTGGAGTGGGTAGCCTTTCCCTTCTTCAGGGGATCTTCCCAGGTCTCCCACATTGCAGATAGATTCTTTACCAGCTGAGCCACGTTGCTAACATAGGAGTAAAATGTGAAAATTGTTTTACAATGGCTTGGCAATACATGTTTCCAGTTACCTATTGCTGACTAATTAAAATATTCCAAAATGTAGTCGCTTAAATCTACAACAATGTATTGTGTCTCACATTTCTGTGAGTTGGCTGCGTGGTCTTTCATGTCATGGAATGTTGGCTGAGGCCAAGCATGCAGCTGCACTCAGCTGGGAGCCCAGCTAGGGATGGATCGCCTAAGGCTTCTTTTCTTTTCCACATGGCCTTTCTTTCCATTTGGCCTCTCATCATTCAAAAGCCTAGCCCAGGGACCCTTCATGTCAACTGGATTCCAAGAAAGCAAAAATGGAAGCTGACAGATCTCTTAAGGAGTAAGTCTGGAAGCGATGGTATGCTGGAGCCCATTGGTCATATATGCTATCTCTTTCCAACTACATGCTCTGTGATATCACATTGGTAGCTCAAAATCAGTCATGCTGGCAGCACTTACACCATGTGCTCAGTTATTCAGTCGTGTCCAACTCTTTGCAACCCTTTGGACCATAGCCCACCAGGCTCCTTTGTCCACAGGATTTTTCAGGCAGGCACACTGGAGTGTGTTGCCATTTCCTCTACAGGGGGTCTTCCTGACCTAGGGATCAAACCTACATTTCCTGTGTCTTCTGCATTTCAGGTGGATTCTTAGAAACTGTCAAATGCTCTAAATCATGACTTTTAATTATTTTTCAAAAAGCTGAAAGTCACACAGCTTCACATCCATCACATTCTGTTTCTTCAAGCAAGTCACAAATCCAGCCGAGAGTTCCTGTGGGAGAAGAAACAAATTTTACCTTCTTGATCTGAGGAGTGACAAAGAATTTGTGACCATATTTAATCCAACAGAGTCTTCCCTCTGGCCACAAATTATTTATATTCTTTCTCATGCAAAACAAAACAGACCACCTCCCAAGACACCTCAAAGTCTCATTCCAAGAGAGCATCAGCCTCAAAGTTCAATATTTCTAACTAACAAAAAACCTACTATATAGCCCAGGGAATTCTGCTCAATATTCTGTAACAACCTAAATGGGAAAAAAGAATTTGAAAAAGAATAGATAGGTGTATATGTATATCTGAATCATTTTGCTGTACATCTAAAGTTAACACAACATTATTAATCAACTATTGTTGTTGTTTAGTCGCTAAGTTGTATCTGACTCTTTGTGACCCCATGGACTGTAGACTGCCAGGCCCCTCTGCCCATGGGATTTCCCAGGCAAGAATACTGGAGTGGGTTTCTATTTCCTTCTCCAGGGGATCTTCCCTATCCAAGGATCAAACCTGTGTCTCCCGCTTGGCAGGCAGATTCTTTACCACTGAACCACCGGTGAAGCCCCTTAATCAACTATACTCCAGTATAAAATTAAAAAAATTTTTAAATGTTTTAAATAATAAAATAAATACCCACTTTGGAATTAAATTTTTAAAAAGCTCAATATTTCATGACCTGAATCATGCTAAGATGTGACTGCAGCTCCTCTGGGTCTAGAAAGCTGTGAACTGTGAACTTTCCCAACTTGCCTCCACCCTTCCACCCCTACCAGGCATTCAATGGTGAGAAGTGGACAGGAAAGTCACCATGGATGCTCCTATTCAACAACACAGAGAACAGGTTTATAACAATTCTGAAATCTACCTGGATATTAGATGAGAAATCCTCTATACCCCACCCCCCAGCTCTGGGCCTGGGAGCTCCGCTAGGGCTGAAACATGTCAAGTGACTGCTCATCCCCCTGGCTTCCCTAGCTGACCTCTATTCATTCAGTAGTCTAGGGCAAATTCTTTACAGAATGCTAGCTGGTTTCTCGGAGAAGGCGATAGCACCCCACTCCAGTACTCTTGCCTGGAAAATCCCATGGATGGAGGAGCCTGGTAGGCTGCAGTCCATGGGGTTGCTAAGAGTCGGACACGACTGAGTGACTTCACTTTCACTTTTCACTTTCCTGCATTGGAGAAGGAAATGGCAACCCACTCCAGTGTTCTTGCCCGGAGAATCCCAGGGACAGGGGAGCCTGGTGGGCTGCCGTCTGTGGGGTCGCACAGAGTCGGACACGACTGAAGTGACTTAGTAGCAGTAGTAGTAGCTGGTTTCTAGATAGCAACAGGAGAAACTGCTATGTCTCTCAAAGGCTAGGTCTGCTGATTCGCACTGTTGTATAGCAAAAACCAACACAACACTGTAAGGCAATTTCCTCCAATTAAAAAATAATTTAAAAAATAAGGCTAGGCCTGGAATAGCAATAGTGTCTTCATACTAGTGTTTCTATATTTAGCAAATAAAAATACTGAATGCCTCATAAAAAGATGCTCAACATCGCTGATTCTTAAATGCAAATCACAATGGGATATACTTTACACCTGTCAGAATGGTTATTATCAAAAAGTCTACAAATATCATATTAGTAAGGAAATGGGAAAACAGGAACCTTTGTAAACTATTGGTGGGGAAGTAAATTGGTGCAGCTACTGTGGAAAACAGTATGGAGCATACTCAAAAACCCAAAAATAGGACTACCATATGACCCAGCAATTCTACTCTTGAGTATGCTGCTGCTGCTAAGTCGCTTCAGTCGTGTCCGACTCTGTGCGACCCCATAGATGGCAGCCCACCAGGCTCTCCTGTCCCTGGGATTCTCCAGGCAAGAACACTGGAGTGGGTTGCCACTTCCTTCTCCAGTTCATAAAAGTGAAAAGTGAAAGTGAAGTCACTCAGTCGTGTCCAACTCTTAGCGACCCTACGAATTGCAGCCCACCAGGTTCCTCCATCCATGGGATTTTCCAGGCAAGAGTACTGGAGTGGGGTGCCATTGCCTTCACCACTCTTGAGTATATATCTCTAAAAAATGAAAATACTAATTCAAAAATATACGTGCACCCCAGTGTTCATTGAGCACTATTTATAGCAGCCAGGACATGGATGCAACCCAGGTGTCCATCAACAGACAAATGGATTAAGAAGACTGTCATAAGAAGAATGAAATTCTGCCATTTGTAGCAATGTGGATGGACCTAGAGAATATATTATGTTAGTGACATAAATCAGACAGGGAAAGATAAATACTATAGGATACCACTTACATGTGGAATCTAAAAAATTATACAAATTATTGTATGTGCAAAACAGAAACACAAACAGATACAGAAAACAAACTTGTGGTTACCAAAGCGGGGAGGTAGAGGGGGAAAGACAAATTAGGAATATGGAATTAACATATACAAACTACTGTGTATAAAATAGATAAGCAACAAGAATATATTGTATAGCACAGGGAATTATAGCCATTATCTTGTAATAACTTACAATTGAGCATAATATGCAAAAATATTGAGTCATTATGCTGTACACATGAATATAATATCTTATAAATCAGTTCAGTTCAGTCGCTCAGTCATGTCCGACTCTTTGCAATCCCATGAATTGCAGCACGCCAGGCCTCCCTGTCCATCATCAACTCCCAGAGTTCACTCAGACTCACGTCCATCATGTCAGTGATGCCATCCAGCCATCTCATCCTCTGTTGTCCCCTTCTCCTCTTGCCCCCAATCCCTCCCAGCATCAGAGTCTTTTCCAATAAGTCAACTAAATCAGCTACACATCAATAAAATGGTACAGATTACCCAGTTAAATTTGAATGTCAGATAAATCACAAATAATATTTTAGTATAAGTATGTCCCACTTTACTGTTTGTTTGATATTCTAATTTTACTGAGCATCTTGTATTTTACCTAGCAATCCTATTTTCACCACATTCTGAACGTCAAAGTAAGTCACTCAAGGATAAGGAAAGGAGACATCACTTATTTTTGTTTGTGTCATGTCTTAGTTGCATCATGTGGGATCTTTCGTTGCAGCTTGGGCTCTCTCGTTGTGCCACATGGGCTCCAGAGCAAGCAGGCTTCAGTAGTTGCAGCACATGAGCTTGACTGCTTTGAGGCTTATGGGATCTTAGTTCCCTGACCAGGGATTGAACCCACATCCCCTGCATTGAAAGGCAGTTTCTTAACCACTGGATGATGAGGGAAGTCCTGAGACATCACTTTTTAAAAATTTAATTTGTTATTTATTATTGAAGTATAGTTGATCTACAATGTTGTATTAATTTTTGCTGTACAGCAAAGTGATTCAGTTACACACATACATACATTCTTTTTTATATTCTTTTCCATAATGGCTTATTACATGGCATTGAATACAGATCCTCATGCTATCCTATAGGACCTTTTTGATTATCCATTCTGTATATAACAGCTTGCATCTGCTAACCCCAGCCTCCCACTCCATTCCCTCCTCATTCTTCCTCCCCCTCGGCAACGATAAGTGTGTTCTCTAGAGACACCACTTATTGACGGATGAGTGGCATGCTTGTATAGGGAGAGGAGAAGTTAATGATGGCTATTTTTCAGACTGTCACCCTTAGCAAAAAACCTTGAAAATGTGCATCTCATTATAAAACCAATGATTCTATTTCTAGGGATTTTTAAAAGCACATGATTAAAGACGTGTCAAAGATTTAGCTACATGAAAGTTCATTGTAGAACTGCTTGTAGTGGTGAAAAATAGGAACAACCTAGATGTACAAAGATAAGAAATAAGTATATTTATAGTGGCCCTAATATGCTCAAGCACTGAGTTGAGCCCTGAAGAGATAGTGGACAACATGGAAAACCTGTGGTCTCAGAAATTTTAAAGGCTAAAAGCACAAGGTTGACATTAAACAGATAATCATATATTTGACTAATTGACTGTAAGTGTGCTAATTACCACAAAGGCAAATTACTGGGTGCTATGGAATCACCAAGGGATCTAAATTATTGGGGACTGGTTTAGGAGAAGGAGCAGGAAATAAAGAGAAAAGATGAGGGAAGAGAGCACTAAGCAGAGTGAAGAGAAAAAGGATTCTAAATATATATTTATTTACATGTAAAGATCATCATAATAAACGGATATGAGATGCTCACGAGACATCTAAGTGGAGATGCTGAATTGCATTTAGATACACAAGTTGGGATTCTGGGGAAGGTTAGATGTGGATATACACACTCTGAAGTTACCAGTCTATAATAGTCACTAGGCAGTGACATAGGAAAATCAGGGGCGTAGGGTGTCACAAAGTGGCTTCCCACATGGTGCTAGTGGTAAAGAACCTGCCTGTCAATGCAGGAGTCATAAGAGACGTGGGTTTGATCTCTAGGCGGGGAAGATCCACTGGAGGAGGCCATGGCAACCCATTTCAGTATTCTTGCTTAGAGAACCCCATGGACAGAGGAGCCTGGAGGGCTACCGTCCATAGAGTGGCAAAGAGTTGAACATGACTGAAGAAACATATCATGACTTAGCACATACACATGCATGCAGGGTATCACAGAAGCCAAGAAAAATTTCGAGGAGATCATGGTCACTTGGGAGAAAAGCCACTGAGTGGTTACATAGATGAAGGCAAAATGTGACCACTGACTCTGGTAACATGGAGGTCACTGATGAATCTTTTAGAAGTTTCAGGTGTAGTGGGGAGAACAAAGGCCTATATGAAATGGACTGAAAATAGGTGATGCGGTGGGGAAAGGCATTCATTTGAGAAGTTTTTCTGTGAGAGAGCAGGAAAATGGGGTAGCAACTAGACAGGAATGGGAGGTCAAGAGCAGGTTTGTTGGCTGAAGGACACAACCCCCTAAAAAGAGGGAAACTGATAATTCAGGAGAGAGACGTCTATTTGTGGGAGTAAAGTCTTTGAGAAAGTGAAAGAGGATGAGGTACAGAGCACAAGGAAAGGGTTGGCTTTATTTAGGAACAGGTATGCTTCCTCCTATGATAGCAGATGAAAGACTGTGGGTGCTGATTCAAGAGGCTGCAGAGACACAGTGAAAGGAAAATGAGACACAGTGAAAGGAAAATGAGAAAGTGTCCATTTACTTCTATTTCTCATGAAGCATGAATCAAATCCACCAGTAAGAAGGGAAAGAAGGAAGGGGGAGATTAGAATAGGTTCTCTGAATATACTATACATCTCATGTTGATCCTGCTAATTTGAAAATCAATGTACGTATAGACTCTCACTTACCCAATAAAATTTGCAGTTTCTCAAGATCTTAAACAAGAAAAAAGTGAAGAGGCTCAGTACCAAGAACAACAGTGTAAAAATCAAGATGGATTTATTGAGGAATTTTATTTAAAAACCTTAAAGGAGTTTTATAATCATATATTAAAATTCATCAGTGTCAATTCAGCAACAGGAAAATTCTGAAGTCATAGAAGGAAGTACACATGAAAGTATTGTTCAGTTCTGCATCTTAGCCAGAATTAACAGAGACCCAGTGATGGGCTTCCCAGGTGGTGCTAATGGTAAAGAACCTGCCTGCCAATGCAGGAGAGGTAAGAAATATGGGTTTGATCCCTGGGTCCCTGGAAGGAGAGCACGGCAACCCACTCCAGCATTCTTGCTGAGAATCACATGGACAGAGGAGCCTGGCGAGATACAGTCCATGGGGTCACACAGACTTGGACAGGACTAAAGCGATGCATGCACACATGATGATGTCTGTTTTAGTGACTTAGCCAATGAAATAAATTGCTTATTTCCATATTAGCAAAGAGACTGAATAAGTAATTAGATAATGCATTTCTTATGACCAAGGCAGACTAGACATGAATAGACTCGTGAGATAAAGTTAATGTGATAAAATGCAATACACTACTGTAAATGCAAAACCAGCTAACTTGACACTAAGAGTTGACACTCCTGGGAGTATTTTTTCAGACGCTATTAGAAAAAATGAAATCTGAGAAGAACTTTTGGGTCATCAATGCTCTATATTTAGAATCTTCAAATAATCATAGATCTCAGCACTTTGTCAACAAGGGAGACATAGAATGGGGTTACATCATCTTTTCACTGGTTTTCTTTCTTGTTGAACACATTGAAAAATTTGTGATGGGACAGATCCCATCCTAAATCTTAAAAACAGATGTTACAATTTTCACATGAAATTAAAAATACACTATGATAATTTAGCATATAATAGTAACATTACCGGAGAAGGCAATGGCACCCTACTCCAGTACTTTTGCCTAGAAAGTCCCATGGACAGAGGAGTCTGATGGGCTGCGGTCCATGGGGTTGCTAGAGTCGGACATGACTGAAGCGACTTAGCAGCAGCAGCAGCAGCAGTAACATTACATTGCAACACAAATTTTTAAAAGAGCAACCATTCATTGAGCACTTAGGTACCAAGCACTGTTCTTTGTACCTGGTATATGTATTATCTTACATAAACTTCAAAACTCCTAAGACACCTCTATGAGGTAGCTTCTATTACTACCTACATTTTGCAAAAGACAGAAAGTTGGTTCATCTAATCCAGTGTACTAAGATAGACTGTTACAAGTATTATATACCTCTTCCATATCAAGTATATTACTACATTCAGGGGATTTTGTACAGTAAAAAAGAAGGCCCAGTGCCGAAGAATTGATTCTTTCGAACTGTGGTGCTGGAGAAAACTCTTGAGAGTCCCTTGAATTGCAAGGAGATCAAACAAGTCAATCCTAAAGGAAATTAGGAGGAGGAGGTCACCATTAACCCCACCATAGAGCTGCCAGAACTTACACAGAACTGGGAAATAAACCTTTGGAGGGCACAAACAGAACCTTGTGCACCAGGACCCAGGAGAAAGGAGCAGTGACCCCAGAGGAGACTGACCCAGACTTGCCTGTGAGTGTCCAGGAGTCTCCACTTGAGGAGTGGGCTCAGTGGTGGTCTGCTGCAGGGTTGGGAGCCCTGAGTGAAGCAGTACATGCTACACTCAGGATCTTTTGAAGGAGGCCACCATTATCTTCATCACCTCCA
Organism: Bos mutus; assembly: GCF_027580195.1. Lineage (NCBI taxonomy): Eukaryota > Metazoa > Chordata > Mammalia > Artiodactyla > Bovidae > Bos > Bos mutus. The sequence goes on along the minus strand of NC_091618.1, from coordinate 70,401,897 downwards.
CCATAGTTTGGTGCCAGGTAAATAACAGTGAGGGAACATAGCTCCACCCATCAACAAAAAATTGGATTCAAAATTTACTGAGCATGATAGGGCCATCAGAACAAGACCCAGTTTTCCCCTCTGTCAGACTCCCATCAGGAAGCTTCCATAAGCCTCTTATCCTTCTCCATTACAGGGCAGACAGACTGAAAACAACAGTCACAGGAAACTAACCAATCTAATCACATGGACCACAGCCTTGTCAAACTCAATGAAACTATGAGCCATGGAGTGTAAGGCCACCAAAGACAGATGTGTCATGGTGGAGAGTTCTGACTCTCCACCATGTGGTCCACTGGAGAAGGGAATGGCAAACCACTTCAGTATTCTTGCCTTGAGAACCCCATGAACAGTACGGAAAGGCAAAATGATAGGACACTGAAAGAGGAACTCCCCAGGTCGGTAGGTGCCCCATATGCTACTGGAGATCAGAAGAGAAATAACTCCAGAGAGAATGAAGAGATGGAGCCAAAGCAAAGACAACACCCAATTGTGGATGTGACTGGTGATGGAAGCAAGGTCCGATGCTGTAAAGAGCAATACTGCATAGGAATCTGGAATGTTAGGTTCACAAATCAAGGCAAATTGGAAGTGGTCAAACAGGAGATGGCCAGAATGGATGTTGACATTTTAGGAATCAGCGAACTAAAATGGACTGGAGTGGGTAAATTTAACTCAGATGACCATTATATCTACTACTGTGGGCAGGAATCCCTTAGAGATTCTTGGAATGGAATGGAATAGCCATCATAGGCAACCAAAGAGTCCAAAATGCAGTATTTGGATGCCATCTCAAAAATGACAGAATGATCTCTGTTCGTTTCCAAGGCAAACCATTCAATATCACAGTAATCCAAGTCTATGCCCTGACCAATAATGCTGAAGAAGCTGAAGTTGAATGGTTCTACGAAGACCTACAAGACCTTCTAGAACTAACACCCCAAAAAGATGTTCTTTTCATTGTAGAGGACTGGAATGCAAAAGTAGGAAGTCAAGAAACACCTGGAGTAACAGGCAAATTTAGCCTTGGAGTACAGAATGAAGCAGGGCAAAGGCTAACAGAGTTTTGCCATGAGAACACAACACCCTCTTCCAACAACACACAAGAAGATTCTATACATGGACATCACCAGATGGTCAATACTGAAATCAGATTGATTATATTCTTTGCAGCCGAAGATGAAGAAACTCTATTCTGTCAGCAAAAACAAGACCAGGAGCTGACTGTGGCTCAGATCATGAATTCCTTATTGCCAAATTCAGACTTAAGTGGAAGAAAGTAGGGAAAACCACTAGACCATTCAGGTATGAACTAAATCAAATCCCTTACAATTACACAGTGGAAGTGAGAAATAGATTTAAAGGACTAGGGGCAGTCCTAAGATGATCCCTAAGATGGCCCCTAAGATAGGATGGGGAGACCATTTTCTCCCCCACAAATTCATCGAAAGAACATTTGAACGCTGAGCAAATTTCACAAAATAACTTCTGAATGCTGGCAGAGGACACCAGGCACCCAGAAAGGCAGCCCATTGTCTTCAAAAGGAGGTAGGACAAAATACAAAAGGTAAAAAGAGAGACAAAAGAGTTAGGAATGGAGACCCATCCCATGAGGGAGTTGTAAAAGAGAAGTTTCCAAACACGAGGAAACCCTCTCACTGGTGGATCTGTGGGGAGTGTTGGAATCTCAGAGCGGAACCTCAGTGTTGGAACCTCAACATAACCGGGAGGATAAATAAATAAACAAAACCCACATGCCTAACGGCAACTCCCAGCGGAGAAGTAGCCCAGATGCTCGGGTCTGCCACCAGCCAGCGGGGGCTAAACAGGGAGGCAGGAGCTGCATTGCTTAGGGTAAGGACCGGGCCTGAATGCCGTGAGGGCAATCTGAGGGAGCTAATGTGGGATAGCAACCCAAACTGTGGGATAACCAGAGAGAGAGAGAGAGAAAAGAGAGAGAGAACTTTCCCTCGAAAAGCCCTAACCTAAGGCACTGCCAGGCCTGCTCACAGAACAAAGGACTGAGCGAATACCAAAGGAGAGATAACCCGTTGCAGACTGGCCATCCCCCGCCGGAGGCAGGGAGGCAGCCAGAGCCAGAAAGGGGCAATCTCGGTCCCAGAGAGGGCATCCTCTACCAAACTGCGAGCAGGCTCCTAGTTGCTAACCAAGTCTTACTGGGTCCTGGACAGTTGACATCCGCTGGGAGGGTCGTAGCCAGAGATCAGCTCCCCAGAGAGACACACTGCACACCTGAGATGGCACTCCCGCTGTGCACCCAGGAATGTAAGTGGCTGGGACGGGGGAGGCGATAAGACGCACCGCACCTGGGGAGTGTGTGCTTGCTAAGCACCTGGTCACCTGAGCTGCTCGGACCTGGAAAGGGCACAAAACGCAGGACCCACGGAGTCTGTGCCTTTGTGGAGTACCCAAGAACCTCAACCTGAGCAGATTAGACCCAGGAAGTGCACGCAACCCAGGGCCTGCTTTAGACAGTTCCCCTGCAGAGCAACCTGGAGCCTGAGCAATGTAGAGCAGGGGCAAACCCAGTGTGGCCAAGATACTGCAAGCACTCCCCACACACGCCAGTGATATTTGTTTGCAGTTTTCCTTCCTCCCCACAGCACAACTGAACAAGTGAGCCTAAATAAGTGACCACTTTCAACCCCTTGTGTCAGGGCAGAAATTAGACACTGAAGAGACTTGCAAACAGAAGAAGCCAAAATAAACAGAGGGAACCGCTTTGGAAATGACAGGTGCAACAGATTAAAACCCAGTAGTTAGCATCAACTACATTGGAAGGGGTCTATACATCTTAAGAAGTATAAGCTGGAACAAGGAACTATCTGAAACTGAACTGACCCCACACTGCGTGCAACAGCTCCAGAGAAATTCTTAGATATATTTTTACTATTACCATTTTTTTAATTAAAAATTTTTTTTAATTTTAAGTCCGCTATTACTTCTTAATTTTCATTTTTATAACCTACTATGAAGAATGCTCAAACTACCGCACAATTGCACTCATCTCACACGCTAGTAAAGTAATACTCAAAATTGTCCAAGCCAGGCTTCAGTAATACAATGAACTGTGAACTTCCAGATGTTCAAGCTGGTTTTAGAAAAGGCGGAGGAACCAGAGATCAAATTGCCAACATCCACTGGATCATCGAAAAAGCAAGAGAGTTCCAGAAAAACATCTATTTCTGCTTTATTGACTATGCCAAAGCCTTTGACTGTGTGGATCACAATAAACTGGAAAATTCTGAAGGAGATGGGAATACCAGACCACCTGACCTGCCTCTTGAGAAACCTATATGCAGGTCAGGAAGCAACAGTTAGAACTGGACATGGAACAACAGACTGGTTCCAAATAGGAAAAGGAGTACGTCAAGGCTGTATATTGTCACCCTGCTTATTTAACTTCTATGTAGAGTACATCATGAGAAGCGCTGGACTGGAAGAAACACAAGCTGGAATCAAGATTGCCAGGAGAAATATCAATAACCTCAGACATGCAGATGACACCACCGTTATGGCAGAAAGTGAAGAGGAACTCAAAAGCCTCTTGATGAACGTGAAAGTGGAGAGTGAAAAAGTTGGCTTAAAGCTCAACATTCAGAAGACGAAGATCATGGCATCTGGTCCCATCACTTCATGGGAAATAGATGGGGAAACAGTGGAAACAGTGTCAGACTTTATTTTTTTGGGCTCCAAAATCACTGCAGATAGTGATTGCAGCCATGAAATTAAAAGATGCTTACTCCTTGAAAGAAAAGTTATGACCAACCTAGACAGCATATTGAAAAGCAGAGACATAACTTTGCCAACAAAGGTCTGTCTAGTCAAGGCTATGGGTTTTCCAGTAGTCATGTATGGATGTGAGAGTTGGACTGTGAAGAAAGCTGAGCGCCGAAGAATTGATGCCTTTGAACTGTGGTGTTGGAGAAGACTCTTGAGAGTCCCTTGGACTGCAAGGAGATCCAATAAGTCCATTCTGAAGGAGATCAGCCCTGGGATTTCTTTGGAAGGAATGATGCTAAAGCTGAAACTCCAGTACTTTGGCCACCTCATGCGAAGAGTTGACTCATTGGAAAAGACTCTGATGCTGGGAGAGATTGAGGGCAGGAGGAGAAGGGGACGACAGAGGATGAGATGGCTGGATGGCATCACTGAGTCAATGGATGTGAGTCTGAGTGAACTCCGGGAGTTGGTGATGGACAGGGAGGCCTGGTGTGCTGCGATTCATGGGGTCACAAAGAGTCGGACACGACTGAACGACTGAACTGAACTGATATATAAAATAAATAACTAATAAGAACTTACTGTATAGCACAGGAAACTCTACTCAACACTCTAATGACCTATGTGGGAACAGTATCTAAAAAAGAGTGGATTGGCACTTCCGTGGTGGTCCAGTGATTAAGAATCCGTCTTCCAATGCAGGGGATGTGGGTTTGATCCCTGGTCAGGAAACTAAGAACTCACATGCCTCGGGGCAACTAAGCTCTGCACCTCAACTACTGAGCCCGGGGAATTTAGAGCCCTCCAATCCCAGGGACGGGGGAGCCCAGTGGGCTGCCGTCTATGGGGTCGCACAGAGTCGGACACGACTGAAGTGACTTAGCAGTAGCAGCAGTGCCACACCTAGAGAAGCCGGCACGCTGCAAGGAAAAATCCTACATGTCACAACTGACAATTGACCCAGCCAAATAAATAAACATATATACTTTTTAAAATAAATAAAAATTAAAAAGATTGCATATATATAACTGATTCACTTTGCTGTATAGCAGTAACTCACACAACATTGTAAATCAACTCTACTCTCATAAAAATTATTTTAAGTGATTTCCCTGGTGGTCTAGTGGTTAAGAACTTGCCTGCCAATGCAGGGGGACACGGGTTTGACTACTGGTCTGGGAAGATCCCATATGCCATGGGACAACTAAGCCTGTGCACAGTGCAGCAAAAAAATAAGTAAATGAAATTTTAAAATTAATTAAAAAAATAAACAAAATTGCTGTCACACACTTACCTGCAGATTCTCATTGACTCCCTCTCTACCTCCCTGCTTTATTAAAAAAACTTTTTTTTTTAGTGAAACAAGTATTTATTAGAAGGAAAAAAGAGTATAGTACCTGTGGACACATGGGCAGGCTCAGAGACAGAGAGTCCTGAGTCATCCTCCCTGCTTTATTATTTAATTTTTTTTGTCAGCACTTATCACTATCTAATACAGCATATACTTTACTTGCTTATTCTATTTATTGTCTACAATGTTAGTAAAGGGTCCCTCTCCTGATTTAAAACCTGTGTGTGACATTTCAGGCCTGACCAAAGGCAATTCAAAGGCTTTAAGCTGGAAGGTCTGGGGTTGGGAGGAGGGAGTTTCCCCCTCCTCACACAGCCTCAAGGACTCAGAACCCCTGGGGGAAGTCATGCTCTTTCACTCCTAACCCTGGAGGCTTCATTCCTAGGTTTCTTTATCTAAGGCCTTGGGCAGAGATCTGCAGGCACCTCCAATGTGACCTCCTTATGGGTTTAGTGGGAAAGCCTCGACAATTTTTTCTTTCCTCTGACTCAGTGCCACCTACTTATCCAGCCTTAGCATGCCCCACCTCACTTTGCCATCCTCCCCTCTTCTCCATAAAACTGCAGGAGACTCCCAGGTCTGTACTGATCCACCTGACCCTCACTGGAATGCCATTTTGTGGGGGAAATAAAACTGGAGGGAGCCTGCACTTTTCCCAGTTTTAGACTTTCTTATAGCATCACAAGAAGTGATTAAAGGCTTCACTCTGATTTTTGGCTTGTTTTAAAAAGCTATTACAACAGTTTTTTCCTTTCTTAGCTCAGCTAAGTTCCTGACAGCTTTACAAGGGCAAAGCTTTGACTTTAGTCTTTTTAGAGCAGTTTTATGTTCATAGCAAAACTGAACCCCCACATGAGTGTAGCCTCCCCCACCATCAGTGACCCATCAGTGGTACATATCACCCAGAGTCCATAGCTTAACTTCAGGTTCAATCTTGGTGTACATTCTACATGTCTGAGCAAACTGATGATAGGTATCTACCACTATGGTATCAAAGCCGGTAGTTTCACTGCCCTAAAGTCCACTGCCCTATTTGTTCCTTCTACTCCTGGCAATAAATACTCATTTTACTTTCATCATAGCTTTGCCTTTTCCAGAATGACATATTGTTGGAATCATATAGTATGTAACCTTTTCGGATTGGCTTCTTTCCTTTCACTTAGTAAGTTTACAGTTCTATGCCTTTTCATGGCTTGATTGTCCATTTCTTTTCAGCACTGAATTATACACTATGGTCTGGGTGCATCACAGTTACTTGTTTATTCACCTACAATGAAGGGTCATCTTGGTTGTTCCAAGTTTTCACAATTACAAATAAAGCAGCTATAAATATCTGAGGGCTATAATATCCCTCCCTCTAAAAGCATTTTCTTTCTATTCTACCCTTTTTCTGAGTTACAGTGGAATAGTAAAGATTACCTGACAAGACCTTTATTTGGTCTGCAATCTGGGTGAGTGACAGAATCAACAATGGACACAATTCCCTACATTCTGTTTCCTTTGAAATGAGCCCTGATACTTTTATGCCAGGCTTCCCTGGTGGCTCAGTGATAAAGAATCCACCCGCCAATGTAGATGTGGGTTTGATCCCTGGGTCAGGAAGATCACCTGGAGAAAGAAATAGCAACCCACTCCAGTATTCTTGCCTGGGAAATCCCAGGGACAGAGGAGTCTGGCAAGCTACAGTCCACAGGGTCACAAAAGAGTCAGACATAGTAACTAAAAAAGAACCACTTCTATGCCACCTCAAGGCACCCTAAAGTTTTCTGCAATAGGGTTTACCCACCACTCAACATTCTAGGACTTTTTAACTTTCTTACTACACATCCAAACTTTTAAAATACTCTGTAATATTTTCCAACTGAACTGAACAATGAAATCTGAGGGACAAGACGGTCTTAAAATATTGCCAAGGGAAAAGAAGGAGCTGAGGGACAAGAGCTGAGTGACAAGAAGATCTTAAAATATTGCTGAGGGACAAGAGCTGAGGGACAGGAAGGTCTTAAAACAGTGCCTCACCCAGATGACAAAGTTGTCCCTATTCCTGCCAGTATCAAATGCAACCAAGTAACATTGCAATGATGGATAATAAGTCTCTCCTGCTTTCTAATGTCCATCCATAGCTGAAGTCACCAATCGGTTCTTGCTGACTTGCCACTGGAAGAAAAATTGCATGCTTGAACTGACTGATGAGTGAGGTATTAAGGACCAGCTTGACTGGCATCGTACCAGTTCTCCCAGAACTCTAAATTTAACCTGTCACAAAAGTTGAGTGAGTTGCTGGGTGAAGGAGTCTGCACACTTATTACCTCACCGTAGAGCACCTGGGCTCTACAGGTCATCAGATCCATGACAACTATGCTGTTGTCAGAACACTGATTTTTCTCAGAAGTGACAGAAAAGGTCATGGTAGGAGACCTAAAATCCTATCTACCCTGCAGCTGAAAACTTAGTTCACTTTATGTGAATTATTTTTGTTTGTTTGTTTGTTTTTATTTGACTTCAGTTCAGTCAGTTCAGTTTAGTTGCTCAGTCGTGTCCGACTCTTTGCGACCCCATGAATCACAGCACACCAGGCCTCTCTGTCCATCACCAACTCTTGGAGTTTACCCAAACTCATGTCCATCGAGTCAGTGATGCCATCCAACCATCTCATCCTCTGTCGTCCCCTTCTCCTCCTGCCCCGAATCCCTCCCAGCATCAGGGTCTTTTCTAATGAGTCAGCTCTTCGCATGAGGTGGCCAAAGCATTGGAGTTTCAGCTTCAGCATCAGTCCTTCCAGTGAACATCAAGGACTGATCTCCTTTAGGATGGACTGGTTGGATCTCCTTGCAGTCCAAGGGACTCTCAAGAGTCTTCTCCAACACCACAGTTCAAAAGCATCAATTCTTTGGTGCTCAGCTTTCTTTATAGTCCAACTCTCACATCCATACATGACCACTGGAAAAACCATAGCCTTGACTAGACGGACTTTTTTTGGCAAAGTAATGTCTCTGCTTTTTAATATGCTGTCTAGGTTGGTCATAACTTTCCTTCCAAGGAGTAAGCCTCTTTTAATTTCATGGCTGCAATCACAATCTGCATGAACCAGATGCAGATGAACCAGATGCATGAACCAATCACTTCCCATGAACCAGATGCCATGATCTTAGTTTTCTGAATGTTGAGCTTTAAGCCAATTTTTTCACTCTCCTCTTTCACTTTCATCAAGAGGCTTTTGAGTTCCTCTTTACTTTCTGCCATAGGGTGGTGTCATCTGCATATTTGATGTTATTGATATTTCTCCTGGCAATCTTGATTCCAGCTTATGCTTCTTCCAGCCCAGCGTTTCTCACGATGTACTCTGCATATAAATTAAATTAGCAGGGTGACAATATACAGCCTTGACGTACTCCTTTCCTTATTTGGAACCAGTCTGTTGTTCCATGTCCAGTTCTAACTGTTGCTTCCCGACCTGCATATAGGTTTCTCAAGAGGCAGGTCAGGTGGTCTGGTATTCCCATCTCCTTCAGAATTTTCCAGTTTATTGTGATCCACACAGTCAAAGGCTTTGGCATAGTCAATAAAGCAGAAATAGATGTTTTTCTGGAACTCTCTTGCTTTTTCCATGATCCAGTGGATGTTGGAAATTTGACCTCTGGTTCCTCTGCCTTTTCTAAAACAGTTTGAACATCTGGAAGTTTACGGTTCATGTATTGCTGAAGCCTGGCTTGGAGAATTTTGAGCATTACTTTACTAGCATATGAGATGAGTGCAATTGTGTGGTAGTTTGAGCATTCTTTGGCATTGCCTTTCTTTGGGATTGGAATGAAAACTGACCTTTTCTAGTCCTGTGGCCACTGCTAAGTTTTCCAAATTTGCTGGCATATTGAGTGCAGCACTTTCACAGCATCATCTTTCAGGATTTGAAATAGCTCAACTGGAATTCCAGTTTCTATTTGACTTAGTCAAATAGAAAACAGCTCCAATTGACATTTTTCCAAAGAAGATATACAAATGACCAATTAACATGTGAAAGGATTCTCAAAATCATTAGTGATTGGTGGTGGTGGTGGTTAGCAGTGGTTTAGTCGCTAAGTCCTGTCCAACTCTTGTACTGTAGTTCACCAGGCTTCTCTGTTCGTAGGATTCTCCAGCAAGAATACTGGAGTGGGTTGCCATTTCCTTCTCCAGGTGATTTTTCCCACCCAGAAATCTAATCCAGGTCTCCTGCATCACAGGCAAATTCTTTACCAAATGAGCTATGAGGAAATCCCAAATACTGGAGTGGATTCCCATGCCCTCCTCCAGGGGATCTTTCCAACCCAGGGATAGAACCCAGGTCTCCTGCATTGTAGGCAGATTCTTTACCATCTGAGCCACCATGGAAGCCCGATAGGGATACACAAATCAAAAATAGGTACCACTTTAAACCTTCCATGGGATTTTCCAGACATGAATACTGGAGTGAGTTGCCATTTCCTTCTCCATTTAAACCTTCTAGGATTCGTAAAATAAAAAATTGAGAACATAACATTCTCTTGCTGAGGATATGGAGAAATTAGAACCCTCATACACTGCTGGTAGGAATTTAAAGTGGGGTAGCCGCTTTGGAAATTAGTCTGAAAGCTCCTCAAAAGTTTAAATATGGAGTTATGATATAAGCCAGAAATTCATCTCATAACTATGTACTCAAAAGAATTAAAAAGTAAGTTCACACAAAAATTTTTACCTGAATGTGCATTAGTACCGTTATTCATAATAGCCTCAAAACGGATACAGCCAGAATACTCACCAGTGAATGAATGGAGGAAAAAATGTGGCATACACATGTGAAACTGTTGGTCACTCAGTTGTGTCCAGCTCTTTGCTACCCCATGGACCATCCACTAGGCTCCTCTGTCCATGAATTCTCCAGGCAAGAACACTGGAATGGGTTGCCATTTCCTTTTCCAGGGCATTGCCAACCCAGGGATTGAACCTGGGTCTCCCACGTTGCAGGCAGGCTCTTTACCATTGACCCACCAGGGAAGCCCTGGTATATGCATATAATCGAATATTATTCAGCTACAAAAAGGAATAAACTACTAAAATATGAATGACCACTGAAAATCTATGCCAATTGAAAGAAGTGAGGCTCAAAAAAACCACATATTGTATGAGTCCATTTATATGCAATGTACAGAATGGGTGAATTGAGATAGAAATAGAAAACAGAAAATAGAGATAGAAAACAGGTTAGGGACTTCCCTGACTGACCAGTTGTTAAGAGCTTCCAATGCAGGGGGTGAGGGTTAGACCTTGGTTGGGAAACTAAGATTTTTTTGGTGCAGCAAGGCCAAAAAATAAATTTAAAAAATAATAAAAAGAAAATAGATTAGTCATTGTCAAGGGCTGGAGGGAGAGAGGGATAGGAAGTAACTGCTAATAGGTATGATGCAACTTTGCGGAATGATGAAAATTTTCTTATCTTAGATTGTGGATTGTGCTATGCTCAGTTGCTCAGCCATGTCAGACTCTTTGTGGCCCAATGGACAGTAGCCTGCCAGGTTCCTCTGTGCATGGGCTTTTCCAGGCAAGAATACTGGAGTGGGGTGCCATTTCCTACTCCAGAGGATCTTCCCCACCCAGGGATTGAACCCACATCTCTTGTGTCTCCTGCATTGGCAGGCAGATATTTTTTACCACTAGTGCCACCTAGGAAGCCCCTAGATTGTGGAGATGGTTGGAAAATTCTCTGAAAACATTAAAAAGCCATTCATTTGTGCTCTTTAAATGAGTGAATCATATGGTATGTGAACTATGTTTCAATAGGTCATTAAGAAATAAAAAAGACAGCTCTTACCTATTGATAAATAGTCAATAGCCGAGAATATTATTTTTGTTTTTCAGCAAACCTGTCAAAACCTTAAAGAGGAAAAGGTACCCCATATGGTCTGGAGGGCTGAAGTCTATACCAGGAAGGAATCTCTTAGTAGTGTGGCAGCAGTTAAGCAGTTGTACTTTTGAGAGGAGGCCCTAACCCTTTACGGGCCAGGAACAGATATGGTCTCCCTGTCTCCTTTTAAGGCAAACCTGGAGCTAGTGAGCTATATTCACAGATCCACTGCAATTCCATTTTGTCAGTCAGACCTCTGAAGTCTTAATCAGGGATTGCAATCTTTCAGAATATAGAACTACCTAGGTTGATTAGCTTGTCCTGGTTTACCCAGAAGTTTACCAGTTTCACACTGAAAGACCCACATCCCAGTAACCCTCTCCGTGCCAGGAAAATTAGGATAATTAATTATTCTCAGACAACCAGATAGAGCATAGTCTATGGTGAGCAGCTGTCTGTATTTGTTCTTATGATCAATAAGCTACAGAGGGCAGAAATTATTACAATAATCTTTTGCTATAGAAAATAGACTCATATCTTTTCCTCTGGAGTCCTGAGGCTCACTGCTGCTCTTTCCCACTGTGGAAGAATGACTGGAGCTTAAAAATAACCCAAGACAGTAAGCCATAAATCAGATTTAATACCATCAGAAAATACATCTTGGCAGTGGGATTCTGTCTCACTCACATATTCGAGCCATGCTGGAAAGTCACAGCAAACTTTATAGGATAGATAGACTGCTTGACGACAGGCAGAAACCACAAATCATAAATTTTGACCTGAAATTAAAACTATTGATAACAGGTGTTCATTAATGAAGGAACTTTTCAAGCACATATATAGGTCCTTGTCTAAAAATTTCCTGGAAGCTAATCATAGCTCTCTGAAACATCTATTTAATAAAATTTATAAACCATACTAAACTGAAATCTGCCATATCAGAATAAGGTAATATAACATTAAAGGATTATTATTTAATCCATCTAAACTATTTATATTTTCCAGGGAAAAAATAACATTCATTCATAATCAGCTACTAACTGGGTAACCTCAGAAGGGAAAAATAGGTCCCAAGAATACTTTTCCAGTAATTTTAGTCATGCTTCCATATAGTAAACAAGAAACTGTGAAGGAAATGAACGAACAGTAGAAAAGTTTTATGTAAAAGAAAAAGCTTCAATGGCAATCTCAATGATGTATGCTTACTCTCCTGGCAGATCCTTAACTTCTGTGTCGTTCATTCAGATGTCTTAGGATCAGCTGAAGCAGAATGTTTTACAAAAATAAACTAACATGAAAACCTTTTCCCAATGTTCATGCAAAGAAGATAATTACAATTTCAGATGTAACGCCAGACTCTTCCTTTTCACATGATGATCTCGTGGTTTCTTAGTTGTGACACATAAAAAAGGTATTTGACCCAAATTGACTCAATTTGTTATACAGTTTATAGAATGTTAAAAGAAAAAAAAGGGAGAGAAACATTCCCCCTTCCTTCCTTCTTTCCTTCCTTCTTTCTATCTACCTACCTCTAACTACCTTGACTTTTCTCTGTAAGTGTGTGTGTATGTTTTACAACTTGGCAGAGGCTGAAGGCACTTTGTTGCTTTGGAAGTCAAACACGTTTGTTACTCAGCTGATACATCCCACATGACAATCATAGGATAAGCTGGTTGTTTTTTCCAAGGTATCACTGCATCATGCTTCTCCTCCTGCTTCAAACTGGGTGTTCCTTGTCCTCAGCAATTTATTTTTTTGTTATGAACTTAAAGCTAAAGTCCATCGAATCCCAGATTTAAATGAATAAACACTGTTCACTTGGTGAAAGAGGGAAGTAACAACTGAAGAAGGCAAATGTTGGGTAAAAGATGTGTTTTATCATGAGCTTCTACAATCTCTGAGGCTGATGTGCCTCTAATCGGACCCAGAGCCCTTTCTCCATACTAAGCCAAAATAATAGGACTGTCTCTTTTTCTTTCACATTCCTCTAACTAGGAATCCAGGCTGTCTGTTGGGACGTTTTCTCTCTCAGAGCTGGTCTTAGAGCTCAGATCAACCCATTATTACCCAGATAGAGTTTTGTTTTGTTTTATTTTTAACCCAGCTTCCCATGAAACCCAAAACAGTACAAGGTCCTGCTTTCCCTGAAGATAGATGGCCTTGCACCTTATCTTCCAGAGTCCACACTGCATGAATTTAGCATCTACAACCTACAATAAATTTTTATTTATTTATAATAAATTACCTTACTGTGAAACTTTGTTTTATAATTTTTATTTTTTACTATTGTTATTTAGCTGTGCTGGGTATTCACTGCAATGCACAGGCTCTTTGTCACAGTGCAGGGGTTTCTCTAACTGAGGTACATGGGCTTCTCTAGTTGTGGTGTGCAGGCGTAGCTGCCCTGCAGCATGTGGGATCTTAGCTCCCTGACTAGGGATCAAACCCATGTCCCTGAAATTGGAAGGTCCAAAACTAGGTGAAAGAAGGCCCTTTGAGTTTCTTTAGCTTTTGTGCTTAATTGGATCAACATTCCATTATTTCAACTGTTGGTTTTTCCACCTTAGGAAGGGAAAGGATGGAAATTCTTCCCTTGGAGGGGTGCCTTCCCGGCCTGGTGATAGGGAGCAGGCATTCAGTGTGCTCAGCTTAGCCCCTATACCTCATTGTTGCTTCTCTGCCCCACCTCTCCTCAAGCATCTCTCATTCTATTTATCCATGGCATAAGCTTTCTATGTCAGGATCTGGCTGGAATGAGGAGACTTGAAGTTTAGTCAATCTGTAGGGAAAGTCATCAGGGAACCGAATTTTGGTTAATATCCATTCTCCAAACTGTCCCTTTGATTATTTTGTGTTTCAGCTGTCTGATTCCTGTATCCACTTCTCAATGAGGTTTGAATTCAGAGGGCTGAAAGGAAATAATCACTTCTTCTATAGGAACAAAAACCCCCTCAAGGAACTTCCCTGGTGGCCCAGCGGTTAAGAATCTAACTTGCAGGGAATGCGGGTTTGATCCCTGCTTGGGGAACTAAGATCCCACATGCCATGGGGCAACTAAGCCCGCAGGTGCCAACAGAGACCCAGAGCAGCCAATAAAAAAGTAATTAAAGAAATCACACACACATAAAAGCCTTCCAACCTGTGGCTAAAATAACAAAGGTTTATTTCTCACTTATGTTACTTGTTCACAGGGTCTCTGGTCATTGTTTTTGACTATACACACCACAAAGTGGGAGTTTAGGGGTTTTAAAAATGGCTTAAATATTAGCATCCCTGAGTAGAATTTTATTAGAAAACAGAATAAGAAGAAATGTTCAGATTTGAAACCCACGATATAATTATAAAGACTGTCCCAGAACGCTGTTTTCAAATCTAACTCTTTCTATTGGGGGATATGTTTATAATAAACAATAAAAAAAGGTATGATCTGCTGAATAGGTCTTTTCATATCCTCTGATTTATTTTCGGGAATACTTAATTCAGAGCTTTTCTTTCGGGGTGTTGGCACTTTCCCTTTTTGGAAATGAGTTGTACTAGACTGACCTCTATTATTTCTGGATTACATGCCAGTGATGGAAAGTGAATTGAGTGCTTTGAGGAGGGAAAAAAATCATTACCAGAAAGATGAATAGACTGATTTTGTACTGGGTTCCTAAAAGTAGGGGCTCTGGAAAAATCAGTGGTTTGAATTTTCTGGGAAACATACCTTCTTGGATACTCTTCAGAGTTGTGATAAATTCCTCCAGCAGCAGGTGGGAGGTAGGTCTATTGATAGCAGACTCTCTTCGGGCCCACTGACTTCAAAGAGAGGCCTCTCTTTGCTATGTGATATTCAGATACAAAAACTGCATTGGCTCTCAGATTTCAGGCATTTGGAAAAGAGTCAACAGCCAGCCAAGTTTACAAATTTATTGCTTTGCCATAGCATGGAGAGATGTTTTTCAACAAATATGTATTATTTTCTACTATGTGCCACACCGTGCAATGTGCTGATGACACCTAATCTACCTATTAGATCCACCTAAAAGACCTATTTAATAGAGCTTTTGTTATTGGAGGAGGGAGCTGAATCTAGCCGGTAAACAGCCTACAATTCAGTGTGAGAAATACCAAACTGAGGACACATAGGGTACTAAGCTTCTGTGCGTTTGTGCTTAGTCGCTCAGTCATGTCTGACTCTGCGACCCCTGGTGGACGATAGCCTACCAGGTTCTTCTGTCCCTGGGGATTCTCCAGGCAAGAATACTAGAATGGGTTGCCATGCCCTTCTCCAGGGGAATCTTCCCAACTCAGGGATCGAACCCAGGTCTCCAGCATTGTAGACAGATTCTTTACCATTCTTTACCACCACGGAAGCCCAAAAATACTGGACCAGGTAGCCTATCCTTTCTCCAGGGGAAATTCCCAACACAGGAATCAAATCGGGGTCTCCTGCATTGCAGGTGGATTCTTTACCAGCTGAGCTACCCAGGAAACCCTAACTAATCTTACACTGGAGGAAATCAGGGAAGACTTCCTAAAAGAATCAACCTGGAATTGTGATCTCAGGAACGACAGGACTTAATGTCGTTGGATGACGACGGAATGGATGACGGAATGAGCAAAGTCCCAGGGGCTGGAGAGCATATGGCATATTTGAAAGCACTGAGAATATAAAGTTACATGCAGGGGTGAAGGAGAGAAATGTTTTTGTTTCTGTGTTTTTTAGGGAATAAATGAACAGGAAAGGGATGTGGCTTGAGGTTAAAGGGGTAAACAAATGCAATATCACGGAAAGTCTAGCAAACCATGTTACAAAGTATGACCTCTACCTTTATGGAAATAGTCATTGAATAATTTTTAGCAGGAAAGTGGCATGATTGAATTTGTTTCTGGAGGCCACTCTGGTTGCTATGTTGAAAACAGATTGAGAAAGACAAAGTCTGGAGATAGGAGATTAAAACTCCAAAGCAGGATCTATGTAGCTATCCAAGAAAGAGACAATGGTCCTCTGAGATCATGTATTGGCTGTGGAATGTACAAGAGGGCAGATTCGAGTAAATTCTAGAAGGTAGAATTGACAGGACATGATATGTGGATGGTGTAGGAAAGGAGAGGGGGGACTTTAGCCTGCTACTGAGATTGCTCAAGTCTCTGGCTTGGACACTAGGTTGATAGTCAGGTCATCTATTGAAATGGGGGACCCAGAAGGAAGATCTGAGTCTAAGATTTGAGTCTAAGATTTGAGTCTAAGATCTGGAATTCAGTTTGGGACAGGTTGACTTGAGGTGTGTAGTGGACACTGGCAATGACCTAGTCATGTCCCTGAAGCCTACTATTCAAGGACATGAATTTGAGCAAATTCTGGGAGATGGTGTAGGAAAGGAAAGCCTGACATCCACAGGGTCACAAACAGTTAGACATGACTTAGTGACTGAACAAGTTCCTGTATGTGAAGAAAGCATCTGCATCTCTCTGCCTGAGGTCATTCCTTGCTCACTAAAGTGAGTTTTGCTTCAGGGCACATGTAGTCAGCTACAAAGTTTCAGGGAGTTGATGTCCCAAGAGTGACCAACCACAGTGAGGTACAGGAACTGATGAATCACAATCTTAGCTATCTTTCTCCTTTTGCCTCCACCTCACAGCTTTTGTGATCTCGGTTCCCCCATCAGAGATGGAACTTGGGCCCTCGGAGTCCTAACCACTGGACTGCAAGGGAATTTTTCTTGTTTTTCTACACACCATTTCTGAGGCATCTTCCATCCAGGGTTTAGAGGGTCCCATGAGACTAAGCCTCAGGTATCAACCACAATAGCTGTTCGTTGACACATCCTCTGCTGATTCTCTTTTTTTTCCTGTCTCATTCCCTTAGAAGGCCTCCAGAGATCACCTCCCCCCAAAATAAACCATTTGCACCCATACTGGAGTATCAGAGTCTAAAATGAAGCTGTTTTTGAAACAACCAAGTGGAGGTTTCAGAAGGCACATGGATATGAAGATTGGAAACTCAGGTGGAAACTTTGGGCTGGAAGATATTTAATATTTAGGAGTCATCAACATATGCTTTCTCATTGAGATAGTGAATGTAGATGATTTTTAATAGTCTGTAGAAGAAGTGGAAGGCCAATCATAAGTATTATTTAGGGGAAAGGCAAGGGAAGCACTGACCTCCAGGAGGAACATCCAGAGAGGCTGAAGGAGAAATAGGGAAGTGTAAAACCACACAAATCAGAATAAGTAAAATTATCTTATGACAGAGGAGTTATCAGAGATCTCTAAGAGAAGAAGGCAAAAAATAGTCACTGGATTTAGCTACAAGGAGGTAATCGGTGACCTTGGGAAACACAATTTCAATACAATGTAAAGGGAAAAACATCATAGATTAAGTCATGAATGAGAAGTGAGGAAAGTCTGGGCAGAGAACATAGACAATTCTTTCAATAAGTTAAGCAATGAAGGGAGAGAGACTAATAGAACAATAGCTGGAGAAATCTGCTGAGAAGAGGAGCAGGGTTTCCTGTAAAGCTCCTTCAAATTTCTGCCTAACTTCCTTTCCTGCCTCCCTGGATTTGTGATTTCATGTAGCTGAACCAGATAATCAGGAAAATATCAGTTCTTTGAAGTCAGCCCCTTGGCAATCTTCATTCCATCTGCATCCTTCATTCCCCCTTGCTGTGTACCATCGCATATTCACAGATTCCGAAGACTTAATGGATTCCTTTTTCATTCCTAGTTCCGTTATTAATACTGTATTATTATAGTGTTGTGTCAAATTCTTCTAGAATTAACCCTTCCAACTTGTGTGATACTCTTCTTATACACAGTAGACTGTTGTACAATAATCTGTGTTTGGCCTGAAAACAGTAGTGATTTTATTTATATAAGAAACACAAAAATCAAAATTTCAAGCCAAATAGTAAATATATCATGTGGTAGAAAATAACATTTATAGGAATTTTTCCTTCAGTTCAGTTCAGTCACTCAGTCATGTTGGGCTCTTTGCGACCCCATGAATTGCAGCATGCCAGGCCTCCCTGTCCATCATCAACTCCTGGAGTTCACTCAAACTCATGTCCATCGAGTTGGTGATGCCATCCAGCCATCTCATCCTCTGTCATTCCCTTCTCCTCCTGCCCCCAGTCCCTCCCAGCATCAGAGTCTTTTCCAATAAGTCAACTCTTCGCATGAGGTGGCCAAAATACTGGAGTTTCAGCTTTAGCATCATTCCTTCCTAAGAACACCCAGGACTGATCTCATTCAGAATGGACTGGCTGGATCTCCTTGCAGTCCAAGGGACTCTCAAGAGTCTTCTCCAACACCACGGTTCAAAAGCATCAATTCTTCAGCACTCAGCTTTCTTCACAGTCCAACTCTCACATCCATACATGACTACTGGAAAAACCATAGCCTTAACTAGAAGGACTTTTGTTGGCAAAGTAATTTTTCCTCAGCCTTCCTAAATTGGCAAGATAGCCACTCAAAGATTACGCTGCTGCTGCTGCTGCTAAGTGGCTTCAGTCGTGTCCGACTCTGTGTGACCCCATGGACAGCAGCCCACCAAGCTCTGCCGTCCCTGGGATTCTCCAGGCAAGAGTATCGCAGTGGGTTGCAATTTCCTTCTCCAATGCATAAAAGTGAAAAGTGAAAGTGAAGTCACTCAGTTGTGTTAGACTCTTTGTGACACCATGGACTGCAGCCTACCAGGCTTCTCCGTTCATGGGATTTTTCAGGCAAGAGTATTGGAGTGGGTTGCCATTGCCTTCTCCCAAAGATTATGAGGAAGCAATAAATAGTAAACATCAATGGAAGCAGCAGTTACCTATAGGCTCCCAGAGTGTACAGTCAATCTTTTTAAGATTCTTGTTTTTTTTTTTTTTGATGTGGACCCTTTTTAAAGTTCTTATTGAATTTGTTCAACATTGCTTCTGTTTTAAATTTTGGTTTTTTGGTTGCAAGGCATGTGGGATCTTAGCTTCCCGACTAGGCATTGAGCCCCACACTCCTTGCATTGGAAGGTGAAATCTTAGCCACTGAACTGCCAGGGAAGTTCCCAGTTGATCTTTATTAATGAGTCTTCTCTGGACCAAGTCCAGATCTGGAAAGTTCTTCATTGGCACTATCCCTATAAGGCTTTAATGAGCCCTATTCCATTCTATTATTAGGAAGCATCACTACGAACAAAGCTAGTAGAGGTGATGGAATTCCAGCTGAGCTATTTCAAATCCTGAAAGACGATGCTGTGAAAGTGCTGCACTCAATATGCCAGCAAATTTGAAAAACTCAGCAGTGGCCACAGGACTGGAAAAGGTCAGTTTTCATTCCAATCCCAAAGAAAGGCAGTGCCAAAGAATGTTCAAACTACTGCACAATTGCACTCATTTCACATACTAGTAATGCTTAAAATTCTCCAAGCCAGGCTTCAGCAATACATGAACCGTGAACTTCCAGATGTTCAAGCTGAAGTTCAAGTTTTAGAAAAGGCAGAGGAAGCAGAGATCAAATTGCCAACATCTGCTGGATCATGGAAAAAGCAAGAGAGTTCCAGAAAAACATCTATTTCTGCTTTATTGACTATGCCAAAGCTTTTGACTGTGTGGATCACAATAAACTGTGGAAAATTCTTCAAGAGATGGGAATACCAGACCACCTGACCTGCCTCTTGAGAAATCTGTATGCAGATCAGGAAGCAACAGTTAGAACTGGACATGGAACAACAGACTGGTTCCAAATAAGAAAAGGAGTTCGTCAAGTTCTGTATATTGTCACCCTGCTTATTTAACTTATATGCAGAGTATATCATGAGAAACACTGGGCTGGAAGAAGCACAGGCTGGAAGAAGCACAAGTTGGAATCAAGATTGCCGGGAGAAATATCAATAACCTCAGATATGCAGATGACACCACCCTTATGGCAGAAAGTGAAGAGGAACTGAAAAGCCTCTTGATGAAAGTGAAAGAGGAGAGTGAAAAAGTTGGCTTAAAGCTCAACATTCAGAAAACTAAGATCATGGTATCCGGTCCCATCACTTCATGGCAAATAGATGGGGAAACAATGGAAACAGTGTCAGACTTAATTTTTCTCGGCTCCAAAATCACTGCAGATGGTGACCGCAGCCATGAAATTAAAAGACACTTACTCCTTGGAACGAAAGTTATGACCAACCTAGATAGCATATTAAAAAGCAGAGACATTACTTTGCCAACACAGGTCCGTCTAGTCAAGGCTATGGTTTTTCCAGTGGTCATGTATGGATGTGAGAGTTGGACTATAAAGAAAGCTGAGGGCCAAAGAATTGATGCTTTTGAACTGTGGTGTTGGAGAGTCCCTTGGACTGCAAGGAGATCCAACCAGTCCATCCTAAAGGAGATCAGTCCTGGGTGTTCACTGGAAGGACTGATACTGAGGCTGAAACTCCAATACTTTGGCCACCTCATGCGAAGAGCTGACTCATTGGAAAAGACCCTGATGCTGGGAAAGATTGAGGGCAGGAGGAGAAGGGGATGACAGAAGATGAGATGGTTGGATTGGGTTTGGGTGGACTCTGAGAGTTGGTGATGGACAGGGAGGCCTGGCGTGCTGCAGTTCATGGGGTCGCAAAGGTCGGACATGACTGAACGACTGAACTGATTCCACTCTGGTCTGGGAGGGAAGGAGAGAAAAGGAAGGGAAGCAGAAAGATGAGTATCATCAATGTGTAGAAGGACCCTGGACCATGAGAAGGGAGGGCAAGGTGGTGGCCAGTTCACAAAGGGGTCATAGCCCAGGCTTTGGGGCTGACTTGTGTGGTAAGAGGTGCTACCTGAAGACTGCTGATTGGCCCCAGCTGCTCCCAGCCTAAGGTACACTACTTACACCATCATTCTCTAAGTGGAGAAGTCAAAGTCACTAAAAACTCAGGGATGATTAGATTCCCAGATTGGCAGATCAGAAAAGGACATGAGGGAACAGGACACCATGCCAACAGGGAAGCAGGCAGCAGCCCCTGTTGTAGGTCACCCTAAACACATTAGACGAACTGGGCAGCAAAAGGAATTTAAACACCTTCCTGGAAAGTTCCACCCCTTCCTGGTCGCATTAATGACTTAGCATGTGAAAATGGTTCACAGGTCCTGAATATGCATTAAGCCTCTCTAAGCCATTTACTGGGCTTCTCAGGTGGTGCACTGGTAAAGACTCTGCCTGCCAATGCAGGAGACGTAGGAAACACAGGTTTGATCCCTGGGTCAGGAGGATCTCCTGGAGAAGAAATGGCAACCCACTCCAGTATTTCTGCCTGGAGAATTCTATGGACAGAGGAGCCTGGTGGGTTACAGTCCCTGGGGTTACAGAGCCAGATACAACTGAGCAACCAAACACACACACAAGCCTCCTACTAGACGCATTATGGCCATTATGTGATTTAATCTTACCCCCAGTTCAGTAGGCTCCTTTAGCACCTGTAATGAACAGAGAGAAAACTGAGGCCAGAGAAGTTTAGTTACTTACCTAAGGTCACACAGCTGATGCACTTCAGAGTTGAGATTCAAATTCTAGACGCTGATTCCAGAGCCTTTTCAACCAGGAAATACTTTATGCAGCTTTCTCTTCAGGATCATTTCTTCTTCTGTGGATGGATAATTCGAACCATCAGCCCATTTTGCTCTATAACAAGTGGCTTTTCCTAGAGCTATTTGTGTTGAAGTCTAGAAGAAATGTGTAAAATAAGTAGGCTATGAGAGAATTACCAGCAGGGGAAATATAAGAATGCCAGGTAGCTGTTTTGCTCTTTTCATGTCTTCAAGAAGATAGTTAACTTCCAACTGCTTAGGTGAGAAATGGGGAGAATATGTAATAGTTTACCTCAACAAGTACTTGTTTAGTGTCTCCTCCAGGAACAAAGGTGACATGTGGTGTTTCACGCCATGTTTCAGGAAGGCCTGTTTGACTTGATTTTCTTCTCTACTTTGAGAGAGGTGAAGTTGCCAAGCCACTGTGAGACAAGGAACTGGTACTGGAATTGCTTTTTCAGATCTGACACTGCCCTGGAATCCTTACTTCCGTTGAGTCATCTTCATACTGGCACCTAAGGTGTGTTGTAACAACGAACCATAAAACTGTGTTACAGGGTGTGTCATGACCATCCACCAACGTCAACTTGGCTGGTGCATTCACATGAGAGGGAAATTACAATGTGTAGCCACTGTGTTCCTGTAATAATGAGACTCTGGAATTATTAAATACTCCCTGACTCTTTCTAACAGAATCATGGAGAAGGTTAGGGTTGTCATGTTGAATAAGACAATATGGTCACAATATCAAATCACCAGCCAAACCCTGCTGACTCTTGGTATAGAAGCAAAATTTAAATGCTAAAGTTATGAACTCTAGCTTGGAGATAGCTCTTGCAAGAACCCCCACATTTAAGAGTATGTGTGCATTTTAACCTAAAACATTTTTAGTTTATATATTATTATATAGCTATTTTGATTTTTTGCCTTTGAGGTAAAGTTCTATGAATTTTAACACATGTATAGATTCCTGCAACTACCTCCATGGCCAGGATATAGAACCATCCCATCATTCACCCTCCAAAAAAGACTCTCTCCTACCATCCCTCTATAGTCACTCACTCCCAGTCCCTGAAAACCACTATCTTTCTTCTTTTTTACAGTTTGTCTCTGAGAAAGCCATATAAATGGAATCTTACAGCATGTAACCTCTTGAGACAAGCTTTTTTCAATAAGCACCAATGCCTGGATGATTCATCCAACTTGTGCGTGTATCAATACTTCCTTTCTATTTATTGCTGAGCAGTATTCCATGGTATGAATGAGTCATCATTATTAACCTCCTAAAAATTCATTATATTTTTAATTGAAGTTTAATTCATATACAATAAAATTAACCCCTTTACCTTAGTTTTTTTTTTTTTAAATGAAGAAATGAATCATGTGAACATCCTTACTCCATGAAAAGATATGCTTTAAACTGGAAACAGATTTTTGGACATGCCATGTTTGTCTGACTTTCTCCAGTAGATGGTCTCTATATTTGGAGAATTGTTCAGTACAGTTCTCTTTCCATCTGCTTGTACTCATGTCATTAACAAATAAATGTTCATTTCTTTCAACTGATTTCATATTGACTCTCCAACATTCTGCATTGTCTCTATTCTTTAGTGTTTTTTTAATACATAATACCTGTACATTGCACAAAATACAAAATGGTACATACCAAGATAAGTAAGTCACACCCACTTTCTATCTCCCAGTAACTCAGTTTCCTTTCTGGAGCTAACAGTATCCTCAATTTTTTTTAAAAGCATCATTAGAGGTATACTATGTTTTTACAAATACATACATGTATCAATGTATTAAAAAGTATGTACATAGACATATATAAGTATACAACTATAGGTATGCACGTGTATTCAGCTTCTCAGTCATGTCTGACTCTTTGCAACCGCATGGACTGCAGCCCACCAGGCTCCTCTGTCCATGGAATTTTCCAGGCAAGAATACTGGAGCAGGTTGCCATTTCCTACTGCAAGGGATTTTCCCAACCCAAGGATCGAACCTGCATCTCTTGCATCCCCTGCATCAGCAGGCAGATTCCTTATCACTAGTGCCACCCAGGAAGACCCACAAATATATATATTAATATATTTTAATATAAACTATAAATAGATGCATATAAAAATCAATGCATATATGCATGCTGCTAAGTAGCTTCAGTCGTGTCCAGCTCTGTGCGACCCCATAGACGGCAGCCCACCAGGCTCCCCCGTCTGTGGGATTCTCCAGGCAAGAATACTGGAGTGGGTTGCCATTTCCTTCTCTAATGCAGGAAAGTGAAAAGTGAAAGTGAAGTCGCTCAGTCGTGTCCGACTCTTAGTGACCCCACGGACTGCAGCCTACCAGGCTCCTCCATCCATGGGATTTTCCAGGCAAGAGTACTGGAGTGGGGTGCCATTGCCTTCTCCACCAGGCCCTCTGCTGCTGCTGCTGCTAAGTCGCTTCAGTCATGACCGACTCTGTGCGACCCCATAGACGGCAGCCCACCAGGCTCCCCCGTCCCTGGGATTCTCCAGGCAAGAACACTGGAGTGGGTTGCCATTTCCTTCTCCAATGCATGAAAGTGAAAAGTGAAAGTGAAGCCATTCAGTCGTGTCCAACCTGAGTGACCCCATGGACTGCAGCCTACCAGGCTCCTCCGTCCATGGGACTTTCCAGGCGAGAGTACTGGAGTGGGGTGCCATTGCCTTCTCCGGCATATATGCATATGCATACACACATACATTTTCCCCACACACAAATGGGGGCATATTCTACCCAATGTTCTGTACTTTGCCTTATTCTCTTAACTTCCCTTCTCTCAGAATTCTTTCCAGAAAAGTACACTCAAAGCAGTATAGTAAGTCCATTTTACTCTATTGTTTGAGTGTATTAGAATTTATTTAAGTATCACATTACTGATGGTCCAGCAAGTTTCTAAACTTTGTTCACACAAAGAATATATTGTTTTATTTGTATCATTTCATTTCACACAAATGGAAGCATCTTTATAGGATAATTTCTTAGAAGTGGAATTTCTGAGTCAAGGGATATATTCATTTCTGTTTTTGAAAGATTTGGCCAAAATATCCTTCAGGACAGTCACATCAGTTTATATTATATTAGCAATGGATCACAGGGTTTCTACATTTATTTAGTAACTAATTATATTCAATAATAAGTATCAGAAAATTAACATTAATAGCTTCTCAATCTTTATTTTTATGACATTAACACTTTTGAAGAGTTTAGGCCAGTTCAAAAACTGTCCTTCAATTTGGGCCTTTATTTTTTAAAAACAAAGAACCAATTGCAAATAACTCAAAGCAAAATACAAGGAAAACTTTTCAGATATAGACAAGAACAAGAAAAATAAAATTTAAAAATGTACTTAGTAAGAATACCTATCATTTGTGGGGGGTGAGGCTAAGAGGAGAGAAATAAGTGAGGAAAATTAAGAGGAACAAACTTCCAGTTACAAAATAAATGAATCATGGGTATGAAATGTATAGTGTGCAGAAATAGTCAATAACTATGTAATATCTTGTATTGTGACAGATGGTAACTAGACTTAGTGTAGTGACAATTTTGAAATGTATAGAGATACTGAATCACTGTGTCATGTGCTAACAGTGTTGTAGCTACAATTTATTTCAAAAACAAACTCATAGAAAAAGAGATCAGATTGTGATTATCAGAGGAGGGAAGAGAAAGGAGGAATTGGATGAACATTAGTCAAAAGGTACAAACTTCCAGTTATAAGATAAGTAAGTACCTATAATGTACAATTAACACTGTGATATAATGTACAACTAACTCTGTGGTATGTTATATATACAAACTTATAAGAGAGTAAATCCTAAGAGTTCTCATCACAAAGAAATTTTTTTTCTATTTCTTTAATTTTCTATCTATATGAGATGATGGGTGTTCACTAAACTTACTGTAGTCATAATTTCATGATGAATGTAAGTCAAATCATTATTCTGTATGCCTTAAACTTATACAGTTATATCTCAATAAAACTGGGGAAAAAAAAGAAGGAATACTTATCATATTTTGTTTGTTTGTTTGACTACTTACCATTTTTTGAGCACTTACTATATGGCAAATATTGAGTTAGGTATTTTGCTAGGGGTAACAGTGAACAGTTATTGGATGCTGAATTTGTGCCAAGTGAAGTGCAAAATTTTTTATATGCATTTATCTCCTGTATTCCTCATAATAATCCTTCAGTATTCTCTATATAATGCATGAGTAACCTGCAGTACAGAGAGGCAGAATTGTTTGCCTCTGGTCACAAAATTAGCTCTCTTCCTATTCCTTTCCTTCCCTTCTCTTCTTTTCAAGTTAAAAAAGTTCATATGCTCATTAAATCCAGAGGGGGTAAAGTAAAAGTGGAGTGCCTGCTGGCCTCCAGAGGTAACCTCTATTAACAACTGGGTGTGTTTATTTCCACACCATTTTCTATTAGAGCCAAGACTTAAATCCCATCTTTTCTGACTCCAAAGCCTTTATTCCTAATGAATATTCAATGCTGTCTTCCATAGGTAAATAGAAAATTATATAATTATATACATATGCTATAAAATGAAATGGCTCTTAAAACTCTTATCAGTTGGATTATTGTTGAAAAGTAGGAAAAGCTAAAACATATTAAGTACCATCTCTCTGATACAAAGAGCCTTTTTATCCATAGCATAAAGAAGACTAAATTAACTAACTAATTAAAACTAAAAGAGCTTTTGACAAATGACACCCTGCAAGTACCTTTTGTGAACTTTCTACTTAGCCAACTGTTGACTATAAAAATAGAAAGAATAAGGCATGTGACCAAAGAGGAGGAACAAAAGCAGCTGAAATCAAAAGCAGTCCTGTTGTGCAATAGCTGATCTAGTTGAAGCTTTGCTGTAGAAGGAGCTTCGAGTCATTGGGTCCCACAAAACTCTTGCAGTTTCTAATAATTTCTAATCTAATACTAGATTACCTGTAGAGTACTGTCTGTGTGGTATCCCAGTGAGGTTATAATGGTGCTCAGTCATGTTCCACTCTACCTAAGGTCAAGAAGAACAGCAAAGTATCAATAGTAATGGCACTGGGAAATAAAAACTCATTTCTTCGGGTCATAGAAGGATCCAATTTAAAAAATTACCTTTGCATTGGATGATGATGCAGAACGCTGATGCCTCATTCTTCATAATCTGGGAAGCTAGTCAGTGAGGAGAACCCAGCAGTTTCATTGAGTTAAGATTCCCTCTGCCTTCTACTTCCATATAGCAAACACATTTCACTGGATCTCAGACTAAAAGATCTCTGTTAATTTTACCTCGAAAAATTTCATCTTTCCTTTCCTTGTATTGCTCTTGTCCCATTTTGGTGAAAAGGTAGTTAAACCTTCATAAAACAAAGTTCATGGCTTTCTTCCCCCTCCTTTTTCTGCTTGTAATTGTAAATCTCTAAAACTTTGGATTATCATTTCTTTAAAGGTTTTTTAATATGCACCATAAAATTTTCTGTACCTTCTCTTTTTGTAAGTGAAAAAAGGAGTGTTGCAAGAGTCCTGAGTATTTTCCATTTCTTTATTGGGTATTGGTTCATCTTTTTTTTTTTTTTTTGGCAACTTTGTTAACTTTTGTTTTCTAGAAAAAAATACACTTTAACTTTTCAGTTTATTGGTAAAAAATTCTTCATACTATTCATCCATAATTTTAAAAGTCTCTGATATTTCTCTAGTTATGTCTCTTTCTTTACTCACATCTTTTTCTCTCATATTTTCATTCTCTTTGAGTTTCTCTGTCAATATTTAAAGAAACCTATTTTTATAGGCTTTTCAAAGAACCAGCTTTGGGTGTTTAGAGTTTTTGTTTGCTTCCTCTTTGGGGGGTTTATCTATTTTCAAACTTGTTGAGTTGAATATTGAATGCTTAGTTGACTTGTTTTTAATACTTTTATATAAATACATTTGCATAATTCCACTTTAGCCGCAGGCTGGCAACAAAAGATTTCCTGGGTTTGAATCTCTGCTCTGTCACTAGCTATATAGTCTTGGACAAGCTATTTCACTGAAGCTCTGTGCTTCAGTTTCCCCTTCTTGTTGTTCAAATCAATTATTCATTATCCTTATCAATGTTTTAAATGCTTGGTCCATCATTATCTGAGAGAGATGTCTTAAATTCTCCCAGTTTGGGGATTAACATATTTCAAGGCTGTTTTTTGGGGGTGCAAGGGGGCAATACATACAAGTACATGATGATTCTATCCTCCTGGTAGACAATTGCTTATCTTAATATTATATCCTTCTTTTTGCATTAAATTATATTTTTGTAAATATTAATATTCTTATACCAAATTTGTTTTGTTTAGAGTAGATGTTGACAGATTTATATTTTTCTGTATCTTCATTTTCAAAGAAACCAAGCTAGTGAATGGCAAAACCAGTTTTATTCCTAGACCCAGTCCTGTGTTCTTTTTTCCTGGCCATGACACATCCTAGGTCTACCTTCTTTCATGAATCAGCTGTCACTCTTCACTGTGAGGCCTCTCTCAAAACCTCAGCCTATAGTGACTGCTTCCTCCTCTGAATGCTCAATGCCAGCAGTACTTATTCAGTCCTGAAAATGTTCTCTTCTAGTGCTGTATGTGCATCTGTTCTGGAAGTTCCTTAAAAGCTAGAATAGGGTTTTGTTTTTTTGGCTCCAGTGGGTCTTCATCACTGCATGCAGGCTTTCTCTAGTTGTGGCAAGTGGGGCTATTCTCTAGTTGTGGTGCTCAGGCTTCTCACTGGGGTGGCTTCTCTCGTTGTGGAGCACAGGCCCTAGGGTGTGTGGCTCAGTAGTTGTGGTTCGTGGGCTCAGTAGCTATGGCTCTCGGACTTAGTGACTCCATGGCATGTGGGATCTTCTGAGACCAGGGATCAAACTGATGTTCCCTGCATTGAAAGGTGGAGTCTTAACCACTGGACCACCAGGGAAGTTCCTAGAACAGGGGTTGTTAATCAAGCTTCAGAAACAGAGAACTGATTGAAATTAAAAAGTGCTAATTTGGGGTTTGTTAGAACTGCAGGTGGAGAAGGCAATGGCACCCCACTCCAGTACTCTTGCCTGGAAAATCCCATGGATGGAGGAGCCTGGTATTGCCTGGAGAATTCCAGGGAATGGGGAGCCTGGTGGGCTGCCGTCTATGGGGTCGCACAGAGTCGGACATGACTGAAGCGACTTAGCAGCAGCAGCAGCAGCAGGACTGCAGGATACACAGATTCAAGAAGCAGTTGAATTGTGTTCTCCCAGATCACAAAATGGCTTATAAGGGAAGAAAACTGAAGATTACTATGAGTTACTTGAATTATTTTTCAAGAATTATAATTGGAGCTGGAAAGAAGTAAGGGTGCTTATTAAGTAAGAATTGGTTGGAGTCTAAAAAGGTTGCCTAGTTACAAAGGGAGACCTTGAGACCACAAGGTTGCAGCTGGCAAGTGTTGTTTTGAATACAACTGGTAGTGTCTTTGGATCTGGTACAGTTCAAATAGAGCTCAAGTTCTCATGGCGTGGAGATGTGTCTGAGATCAGATCCTCAATGGCCACCTGACTCCATTTTTGTATGCCTGTAAGTGTGGTTAACCCATTATAATTTCAATTTGTCATCAGTTCAGTTCAGTTGCTCAAGGAAGCTTTTATCTTCTGTTATTCATTGTGAAAGATATAAAAGAGGAATGAAATAATGACAAATAACAAAAATGTTGGGTTGGCCAAAAAGTTCGTTCGGGTTTTTCCTTACCATCTCGTGGAAAAACCCAAAGAACCCAAATGAAATTTTTGGCCAACCCAGTAATAATAGCTACCATCTACTGAGCACTTAATACGTGCCATGCACTTTATTAAATGCTCTACATGCACTGTCTCATTTATTATTTACCAGATTTACCTTCTGTGGAGACTGTAATCAGGACCAACTTATCCATTATGCTCATTAGGTACAATGCCTAGGACCCACAATGCTTTTAGAGGTCCATGAAAATGTTTAAGTTTCTTTTAGAATCAGAAGGGAAAATAAAGGAATATAATCTTCCCTGGATATTAGTTTTTCTCACAGCCATAAAATGTAATTTATAATATTTTTTATGGAGTAAGCATCCATGAGGGCAAAATGCCTTTGGGCCTCAGAAAGTCATAATGTAGCCCTTGCTATAATCATTCCCACTTAACAAATAAAGAAACTGAGGCTCAATCAAGTGGAGAAATAAAACATGCAACAGAGCAAGAAATGGTAGAGATAATTTTGGATATAGCTCTGAGGGACTCTACTGATGACCCTTTTAATTACTACGCTATACATTAGACAACATTATGTAGCAAGAAGCTCACACCAAATTTGGAAAACAAATTTGTTTAATACTAATCAATTAGAAAATACTTCAGGGAAAGGAAAGAATATAATTAACTGCCCAAATTCAGGGACAGAGCCACACTATGTAGGACCTCAGGCTTTTACAACTTGAAAGATCTTCTTTCAGAAAAAATAGTAAAGTATAAATAAAAGTTAGGCCTAAAGTTTTTGGAGGGAACTGTCCCAAGAAGGGAGCCTTCAAATGGAAGCCTCATTTTGTGTGTGTGTGTGTGTGTGCACGCGCTTAGTCCCATCAGTCATGTCCGACTCTTTGCTACTCTATGGACTGTAGCCTGTCAGGCTCCTCTGCTCGTGGAATTCTCCAGACAAGAATACTGGAGTGGGTTGCCATGCCCTCTTCCAGGGGATCTTCCTGACCCAGTGGTTGAACCTGCGTCTCTTACATCTTCTGCATGGCAGGCAAGTTCTTTACCACTAGTGCCACCTGGGAAGCCTGGAAGCCCCATTAGCTTCACGGCAAATCCATCTCATCTAAATGTCCTTGCACCTGAAGAAGGCCAGACAAGGAATGAATCATCGTCAGCCAGGAATATCAGCAGAGATTTTTAGGAGGAGATGGACTTTGAAGTGTGGCTGTGATTGATGCTTTTGAACTGTGGTGTTGGAGAAGACTCTTGAGAGTCCCTTGGACTGCAAGGAGATCCAGCCAGTCCATTCTAAAAGAGATTAGTCCTGGGTGTTCTTTGGAAGGACTGATGCTAAAGCTGAAACTCCAATACTCTGGCCACCTCATGCGGAGAGTTGATTCATTGGAAAAGACTCTGATGCTGGGAGGGATTGGGGGCGGGAGGAGAAGGGAACAACAGAGGATGAGATGGCTGGATGGCATCACCGACTCAATGGACATGAGTCTGAGTAAACTCTGGGAGTTGGTGATGGATAAGGAGGCCTGGTGTGCTGCAATTCTTGGAGTTGCAAAGAGTCAGACATGAAATGAGCGACTAAACTGAACTGAGCTGAGCTGTGATTGGGCACCCTGAGTGTAAAGGCAGTGGGGGGAGTGTGAACACTGTCTGTTCACAGAAGGACAGAAAATACCACCTGCCTGAAACCCACAGTGACACTGGCCATAGGTGAACCACTGGGTTTGCTGAGGAAGGCAGTGCCTATTTGAAATGCCAGGATGGAAAGTCTGCTGGGAATGTTCATACATTCCTTGGTCTTACAGCATTACACAGTGAAATGCATCAAAAACATGAGAAATAAGGACTTCCCTGGTGTCCAGTGACTAAGACTCTGTGCTTCCAATGCTGGGGTCCCAGGTTCAATCCCTGATCAGGGAACTAGATCCCACATGCTGCAACTAAGAGTTCACATGCTGCAATGAAAGATTCTGCATGGCGCAATAAAGATTGAAGATCCTGCATGTCACAATTAAGATCCAGCACAGCCAAATAAATAAAAATAAATAGTTTTTTTAAAAAGAAAAAAAAAAAAGAGGATGAGAAATCTGGTGCCAAGGGCAGGACTCTTAGGAGGGGTGGAAAGAGGCAAAGAGATCTAACTGAAGGACTATTATGGGTTTATTTTAATGAGTGCCTTATAAATTATGGGTGGCAGAGAAAAGGAAGGAGTGAAATAAGAGAAAGAGATTAAGAATGAAAAAAGATCAATCAGGCAGATGTGAGGACTAGACAGGGCTAAGACTCAGAAATAATTTTTACATTCTGAGCCTGGTCAATTGAAGGAATAGCTCTGGGACTGCCAGAAATGTAGGGAGTGGTTAGATGTGGTTCTAGAGAAGCTAAATCCAGCTATGCCAAAAACTCGAACCAACTGGGCTACATGCATCCCTGGGAGAAGCTGAGTCCAGGGACAGGGAAATATCCTGAAAGAACTTGAAGGGGTTCTGCTGGTGTATTAGCCTTTACAGTCTTTCCCACATACCAACTCCCCATTGGATCAACACATTCTTTCTCCATTATGTTATCAGCATTTAGAACCCCCAGTCAGGTCTTACCCTTCTAACTGACTTAGAAACATTTTGCTTTTAACATGGCTTTTGTTGAACACTATTATGAGATGAGCTATAATTTCACTCTCAGGGTTTCAGATGAGCTATAATTTAACTCTCAGAATTTCAGCCTATCCTGTGCCTCTCTCCAGGTGAGTGGTCAAGAAAACTAGTCACATTGAAAATAGGAAACATAAAGAGAATAAATATGAGAGGGCATTACCAAGATAATCAAAACAGGGATATGGAATTAGAAAGGGGGTGGATTCTTCCAATGATTCAAAATACATTGACTGCATATTCGTTCCACGTCAGGCTCTTTGCTTGGAACAAAAGATATTACTGTGAAAGAAATGCAGTGTCTGCTTTGAAGGTGTCTGAGTTTTCAAGGATGGCTGTTTGGGAAAGTGACAGGGTCAGAGAGAGAATTAAAACAGCAAATTCTAGAGGGTAGGGAGCAAGATGATGAATTTAGTCAAATTTGATGTCCTGAATAATGTATGCTATGTCTAATACACAGTTGCAAACATGGAAATGGTGTTCAGGAGAAAAGGCAAGGCAGGGGATACAAATGTTAGGGTATAGAAACCAGCATAAAGTCAGTGCCAGAGGCAGACATAGAGGATGAAACTATTGTTTCCAAGGCTAATAGTATCAATGGAGGGTTGCTTGTTTTGTTTGGTTTTGTTTTGTTTTTAATATTTATTTATTTGCCTGCACCAGGTGGTAGTTTTGGCAGTTGGGACTTTCAGCCTTTGTTGTGGCACGTGATTAGTTGGGACATGCAAACTCTTATTTGCAGCAAGTGATATCTAGTTCGCTGATTGAGAATTGAACCTGGACCCCCTGCATTGGGAACGTCAAGTCTTAGCTACTGGGTTACTAGGGAAGTCCCTAGTGGAGGTTTTCAAAAGAATGACAGTTGCTTCAAAAATTAAAGAATGATACAGAATTGGTTAAAAGAAAAGAAAAGTGTTAAAGAGTGGTGACTATAGCACAGACAAGTTAGCCAAACTTGGAGGAGGATCAACATCAGATCTTGCTTTTTAAGACAGAAATTTCGCTGTAAGTACTTCTTTACCAACATCCTCAAATGGTGATACATAGATTGTGTAATTCCTCATTTCTAAACATTACCCCATGAATTATTTAGCCATAGTTTCTAAGTATAGGGGGTTGTATTGGTCATGATAGATATATGATAGATATAGCTATAGATACACAGATTTGACTAGAGAGAAATTTAACACAGAGAATTGATTCCATGGTGGCCACAGACTGAGAAGGCAACTGGGGACACTGAGGCAATCCAGAGATTAGCAACAGCAGGAATTCATTACCAATTCTCTGTCTGCGGGGACAACAGAAGGAGGTGGCTTCACCCAAGCTTAAAGCAGAACCCATCTGGAGTGAGTTAGAGCCAAAGAGGGGACTGCCCAACAGAAGCTGGGAGCCAAGAGAGACAATCCAGAGGAACCAAGAAACATCCTTTTCCCTTTCTTCCTGCTAATCTAGGTCAGTGCTATCAGTGCCTTCCGCTATCAGAGCCCAAGGCAGCCTGGGAATTGTAGTTCCCTTTCATAGGGGGAAGAGTAAAGGGAAAACAGCAAGGAAGTGATCTTTTTGTTATTGATTTGTAAATTTATTATATGATGATCAAAGACTGTAGTCTATTTGATAATAATTATTTGTTATTCATTGAAACTCATTTTGTGGCCTATGACATAGGTTTTGTAAATGTTCCAAGTTTTATTGAAGCATGTGTATTCTCTATTTTGTTTGGGGGCAGTGCTCCACAAAGGTCTGTCAGACTTGGTTTGTTAGTTGTGTTGCCCACACCATAAAGATATTAATACATCTTTATCCATACAGCTATTCTGATGGTATGAAGTCAGTTTTTGAAATAAGTTTGTTAAAAATCTTTCATTATAATCATCAGATCAGATCAGATCAGATGAGTCGCTCAGTTGTGTCCACTCTGCGACCCCATGAATCGCAGCACGCCAGGCCTCCCTGTCCATCACCAACTCCCGGAGTTCACTCAGACTCACGTCCATCGAGTCAGTGATGCCATCCAGCCATCTCATCCTCTGTCGTCCCCTTCTCCTCCTGCCCCCAATCCCTCCCAGCATCAGAATCTTTTCCAATGAGTCAACTCTTCGCATGAGGTGGCCAAAGTACTGGAGTTTCAGCTTTAGCATCATTCCTTCCAAAGAAATCCCAGGGCTGATCTCCTTCAGAATGGACTGGTTGCATCTCCTTGCAGTCCAAGGGACTCTCAAGAGTCTTCTCCAACACCACAGTTCAAAAGCATTAATTCTTCGGCGCTCAGCCTTCTTCACAGTCCAACTCTCACATCCATACATGACCACAGGAAAAACCATAGCCTTGACTAGATGAACCTTTAAATTCACATGCCAGTTATATGAAAAATAAGGAGCATGAATGGAAATAGTTGGAAGGCTGATACACCAGGCCAGGTGAGAAATGATGGTAGCTTAGCCTAAGATGGTAAGAACATAGAAAGAGAAAGAGAAATTAATGCTGATTTCTAGGTTTCTGGCTTGGGAAACTGGGGTGAATGAGGGTACAGTTCACATATACGGACTGCCATTGACCAGAGATTTTTGCTTGAGCAAATTACATAAATTCTTTGGACTCAGTTTTCTTATTTATAAAAATGGGTATAATAGATTTTATTTCATAGGGTTATTGTGATGGTAAAAAGAGTTAATATATGAAAAGTATTTAGCACCTAGCTAAATAAATCTTCTATATAAGCTTTTATTATTATCAACTAATGTATGGTTAAACAAGTGAAGGATTGGGTTTAAGGTGGGAAATCAAGATTTCCTATTGAAGCTCATTATGTTTGAGTTGTTTTGTCAGTTACCTTTTTAAAAAATACTTGTTTTTATTTATTTAGTTAGTTGCACTGTCTTAGTTATGACATGTGGGATCATAGATCTTGGTTGCGGCATGAGAGCCCTTAGTTGTGGCATACAAGATCTAGTTCTGTGACCACGGATCAAACCTGGGCCCCATGCTTTGGAAGTGTGGAGTCTTAGCTACTGAATACCAGGCAAGTCCCTGTAAGTTACCTTTTAGTAAAGAGAGTCTGAGTAATCTTGGCAAACACTGCTTAGGAATGAAAGAGGACAGAAGTGAGAAAAGACCACTGTAAGGTCCAAGGCCACCTACAAGAGGTGGCAGAATCAAGGAAAGGAGAGTAGACAATAGCTTCAGAAGCAAATAAGGGTCACTTCAGAATGAGATGGAATAACTGAATAAGAGCCCACATGTGCTTTCTGCTTATTTTTGTTTTGCAGTGCTACAGTGTGTTGTTGTCTGGCTTGGTTCTAGCTAAGGAAGCCAGTCATTCTGAAAAGACTGCAGAAGAGCAGAGCTCTGGGGGAAAAAAAAATGATTGCAATTAACAGAGCAACATTAATTTACCTTGTGTG
Source organism: Bos mutus (assembly GCF_027580195.1). Taxonomy (NCBI): domain Eukaryota; kingdom Metazoa; phylum Chordata; class Mammalia; order Artiodactyla; family Bovidae; genus Bos; species Bos mutus. The sequence goes on along the minus strand of NC_091618.1, from coordinate 70,366,574 downwards.
TGATTTATCATAAGATTAGCAAATAGGTTACTCTAGCAACAGGTTGTTGAGAAGCTTGTATTAAACTTGTGATACAACTGGAAAAAGTAATTAACCTGACACATATTCATGAACACGTTTATTTCCGGCTTTGAGCTACTGTGTGGAATAAAAATGTAAATTATGAATTCCATAGTATGCACTACCTTGGCAGATTTTAGTGTGTGATTATGCATGACCACACCTCTCCCACAAGTTTGCACAGGCTTAGGAATTTTCTTATTAAGGTTGTTACACAATTTGCAATTTAGCAAGGGCATAGAAATGAATGGAAAGAGTATTTCCAAGCATATTCATCTTGATTTATAATTATGTATCCCCCTTCATTGGGTTAGTGCCAAATTATTTTTTCTTGTCTGTAGTGTTAAGAAGGGGAGAAGGAAATGGCAACCCACTCCAGTGTTCTTGCCTGGAGAATCCCAGGGACGGGGGAGCCTGGTGGGCTGCCGTCTCTGGGGTCGCACAGAGTTGGACACGACTGAAGTGACTTAGCAGCAGCAGCAGCAGTGTTAAGAAGGAGAGCTTTGCTTTAAGCTTATTGTAATTAAAGTCATCTTTCATATATCAGATTTAGATTGCTCTCACATAAATTATAAGCTATATTCAATAACAAAGCCATTATCACACTTCACATAAATAGAAAATAAAAAGCAAGTTCTGTGTGAAGAGAGGAGATTTAACATGTACTTTGACTCTCTTGCTCTTCTGTTAGTGGGCTAACACAATCAGTGAAGGGATATTTTAAGGCTTAAACTCAATATATGGAAAGCTAGAAAAGGGATCATTTTGGAAGTTGGACAGCAGATGAATACATAGGGATAGAATAAAAAGAGCTGAGAAAGTTGAATTCAATCAAACAATAGAGAATACTAAGAAGTAATCTGATTTACAGAGAATCAAAGACTTAGAAACTAGGATTTCCCTGCAAGTCCAGTGGTTAAGACTCTGGGCTTCCACTGCAGGGGGCACAGATTCCACCCCTGGTTGGGGAACTAAGATCTCACATGCCACAAAGTGCAACCAAAAGCGGGGAGCTCATCTATTCACTCATTGAACCCTCACTGTGGGCCATCATATGCCAGGCACGGAGGACACACAATAGTTGGGATGACCTCATCCTTTTTCTTTTTTTTTTTTTTTTTTTAGGCGGAGTTAGCGCCGGGAGTGAGCCTGAGCGCCTAGTGAACTGCTCAGCGGGCCGTGGCCCCGCCGCCCTCTTGGTTCCTCAACCTCCGCCGGCCGAGGCGCGGCCGCCTGAGCGCCCCGGCGCAGGTGGGGAACCTCGACCTCATCCTTTTTCTTGAACAGCTTAAAACCTCAGGAAGAAGAAGGTTGGGGTGGGGGATGCTGCAGTAGTTGGGGATGCCTTCTTGGAAGACAAAGTAGCTTTTGCAAACCTGTCAAGAAGAGAATAAGCACAAGTAAAGGAGGAATACAGAAACTGCTCCTTCCTTAACTGGCAGAGTGATGGCTTATCTTTAGAATGAAATAAAATAGATGGTCTGCATGGAAGAATATCAGTGCATTGAGGGCAAGAGAGCAGGACTATCAACAGGGGAATAAATGAATGTATGCATATTTGCTTTGGAGACATGTGATGTCTCCATGTGATAACATGTGATCTTTCTCAGTTCCGAGTCCAGGACACTGAAAGCTAGATCTTCACCCTTCTAGCAGGACACTGAAAGAGTCTTCTCTGGGAATATGGCCAGTCCGTGATGAAAGCCATGACATTGGAAAGGTACTGACATCAGAAATTTCCCCAATAGACAGCCCACCCTGATGCTCATATAGGAAAACTCACATCAGACTAGCTCATCTTTCACATCCTCAGAACTTTCAGTCAATATTTTAGTATCACACATTTAAATATTGTCAAGTACAAAGACTATGTATGAGAAATCTGAGGAAAGCTAACCTGGAAGATAGAAAATAAAATAAAGGGAAAAAAATAATGTTGAAAAATTAAAGACACTATAAAGGTCAAAAACATCACAAAGTGAAATGACTGTTAACTATGAAAAAGAACAGAATTCTCAGTTCAGTTCAGTTGCTCAGTTGTCTCCTACTCTCTGCAACCCCATGGACTGCAGCATGCCAGGCTTCCCTGTCCATCACCAACTCCTGTAGCCTACTCAAACTCACGTCCATCATGTCGGTGATGCCATCCAACCACCTCATCCTCCCTCATCCCCTTCTCCTCCCACCTTCAATCTTTTCGAGCATCAGGGTCTTTTCCAATGAGTTGGTTCTTTGCATCAGGAGGCCAAAATATTGGAGTTTCAGCTTCAGCATCAGTCCTTCCAATGAATATTCACGACTGATTTTCTTTAGGATTGGCAGGTTGGATCTCCCTGCAGTCCAAGGCACTCTCAAGAGTCTTATCCAACACCAAAGTTCAAAAGCATCAATTCTTCTATGCTCAGCTTTCTTTATAATCCAACTCACATCCAGACCTGACTACTGGAAAAACCATAGTTTTGACTAGACAGACCTTTGTTGGTAAAGTAATGTCTCTGCTTTTTAATATGCTGTCTAGGTTGGTCATAGATTTTCTTCCAAGGAGTAAGCGTCTTTTAATTTCATGGCTGCAGGCACCAACTGCAGTGATCTTAGAGCCCCCCCCCCCCCTCAAAATAAAGTCTGCCACTGTTTCCACTGTTTCCCCATCTATTTGCCATGAAGTGATGGGACCACATGCCATGATCCTAGTTTTCTTAAGGTTGTGTTTTAAGCCAACTTTTTCACTCCCCTAATTTACTTTCATCAAGAGGCTCTTTAGTTCTTCTTCGCTTTCTGTCCTAACGGTGGTATCATCTGCATATCTGAGGTTATTTATATTTCTCCCAGCAATCTCGATTCCAGCTTGTGCTTCATCTGGCCTGGCATTTCTCATGATTTACTCTGCATATATGTTAAATAAACAGGATGACAATATACAGCCTTGATGTACTCCTTTCCCAATTTGGAACCAGTCTGTTGTTCCTTGTCCAGTTCTAACTGTTGCTTCTTGATCTGCATACAGATTTCTCAGGAGGCAGGTCAGGTGGTCTGGTATTCCCATCTCTTGAAGAATTTTCCATAGTTTGTTGTGATCACAGTCAAAGGCTTTGGCGTAGTCAAAAAGCAGTAGATTTTTTTGGGAAATCTCTTGCTTTTTCGATGATCCAACAGATGTTGGCAGTTTGATCTCTGGTTCCTCTGCATTTTCTAAATCCAGCTTGAACATCTGGAAGGTCATGGTTCATATACTGTTGAGGCCTGGCTTGGAGAATTTTGAGCATTACTTTGCTAGCATGTGAGATGAGTGCAGTTGTGTGGTAGTTTAAACATTCTTTGGCATTGCCTTATTTTGGATTGGAATGAAAACTGACCTTTTCCAGTCCTGTGGCCATTGCTGAGTATTCCAGATTTGCTGGCATATTGAGTGCAGCACTTTCATAGCATCATCTTTTAGGATTTGACATAGCTCAACCAGAGTTCCATCACCTCCACTAGCTTTGTTCGTAGCAATACTTCCTAAGGCCCATTGACTTCGCATTCCAGGATGTCTGGCTCTAGGTGAGTGATCACACCATTATGGTTATCTGGGTCATGAAGATCTTTTTTTGTATAGTTCTGTGTATTCTTGCCACTTTTTCTTAATATCTTCTGCTTCTGTTAGGTCCACACCATTTCTGTCCCAAATAAATAAACAGAATTCTACCCCCCAATAAAGAAACAAACAAGTAAATAAGTGGAATGTTCCAAAAACACAGTGAATGTCTTAGAAATTAAATATGGTAACAGAAATAAAAATATTTGATAGAAAGTTTAAAATATAAAGTTAAGGAATTTTATCAGCAAAAAGAAAAGAAGACAGAAAATAGATTTAAAAAAAAACTCTAAGACAATTAAGAAACTGATCATGGAAAAATTAGCATTAAAAAAGAGAGGAAAAATAAGAGCAGATGGAAAGGAGAGATAGGTAACAATCTGAATTTCCAGACTGAAAAATTTACCAAGTGAAAACAGATTCATGCTAGTACAACATTGTGAAATTTCACATTTAGGGCAAGGAGAAGATCCTGCAAGACTGTAAAGAGGAAAAAACGTCCAGATCATACACATAGGATCAGCAATCAGTGAGAATAAAAATGTTCCCCCAAACATGGATAAAGGCAATTGTTCTATAGTCATGATAACAAGTGGCCATTAAAATGGTTTGAAACTCTAAATCAATCAAATGCCCCTCCTCCCCCCACCCTGGAAGAATATGCCTTTGAAAACCAACCAATCAGCATGAGTTGCTCACTTCTGATCATTGGCCCATCAGGGATGGACTCACTCCAGTAAACACACCCAAGGAACTGTGATTCTGCAGATGATGGCAACCCACTAAAGCCTCTGAAAATCCACCAGTCCCTGAACTCTGTGCTTTCCCAAAACCCCAGACAAGCTTAGCAGTCTGCTTTGCTTGGAGAAATCATGCCTGACCAGCATAGCTCTCCTGTACCATAGCAAGCAGTATATCCAGTGTTACTCTTTTATTTCAGATATTGAGTGGTGATCTCATCAGCCTTTGACATAGATTTTTAATTTCTGAACAGGAGCACCTGAAGCTACAAAGCAATAGAGGAAGACTTTCAAAATTCTTAAGGAAAATAATTAACAACTTGGCTCAGTGGTAACGAATCCATCTGCCAATGCAGGAGATACGAGTTTGATTCCTGGGTTGGGAAAATCCCTTGGAGGAGGAAATTTCAACCCACTCCAGTATTCTTGCCTGGAAAATTCCATGGACTGAGGAGTCCATGGGGTCATAAAGAGCTACACTCAACTGAGCACGCATGCAGAGTTCTACACCCAGCCAAATTATCATTTAAATGTGAGAATTTCTTTAAAAAGACACTTTTAGACATGCAAGATCTTAAACAATTTACTTATCATATACCTTTTCTTGGGAAGTCACTGGATGAACCAACCAAAAGGAAGATGTGGGTTACTGGAAACAAGAGATCCCATTTAGGAAAAAAGCAAAAGACAGCTCCAGAACAGTGATCAAGAGAATCACAAGATGGTAGTTATACCCCCACAGCAAACCAATCCATATTGTAGCTTGTATCAGCTACCCAATGCTGTGTAACAAATAAACCTAAAATGAAGTGGCTTAAAACAAACTCTTTAGCTCATGCTTTTCTGGGTATTTCTTTTGGCTGATCCTAGCTAGGATCATTCATGTATCTGTGGCCAGTTGGCAGGTTAGCTGTGGGTGATTGGTTCCGGATGGCCACACTCACATGTCTGACAAGTGGTGATGGTGGCTAGAGCCATTAAAGTGGCTAAGCTATATAATTCTTTCCTCATCCAGAAGGTAAGCCTTACTTTTAACATGGCACCAGAACTCCAACAGCCCAAAGCACAAGATCTTTTCCAACTACTATGTCATGTTTACTAACATTTCACTGGCCAAGGAGAATCACATGGTCAAGTTAGGAATCAAAGTAGAAAATGTACTTAAAGTTGCAAAGCAAGGAACATGGGCTATTAGAAAGGGAATTGTTGGACATTTCTGTTAGCAATCTACTACAGAGTTTAGCAGAAGTTTCCAGGAGAAAATTCTCTAAGAAGATGAAATTAGTAAAATGTAACTGATGTGTCTGAACACATTAAGGGAAGATTTAGAGAGCTGTTAAAGATTTTGGTATTGAATTCATAACAAATAAAAAGATAATTAAGCAGAGAAAAAAATACAGGCCATTATTAACTCTGAGGATAACAGAATGTTGTTAGCAAATAAAACTAACCACAATTTGCAACAGATTTAGTGTTAATTAGTGTTTAATTGGTCATAAGTCAGCTGGTTAATACTAAATATTAAACAAATGAAAATTACAATTTGACCAGACTTCCCTGGTGGTCCAATGGCTAAGACTCTGTACTCCTAATGCAAAGGGCATGGGTTCGATACCTGGTTGGGAAACTAATATTCCCACATGCCATGCCATGCAGCCAAAAAGAAAAAGAAAAATTGACCAAATTGTGAGAAAAATGAGTACAAAAAGTGGGTACAAGTAGTGGGGGCAGGAACCGATAAAAGAGTGCTGAGTCCTACTCTTCTATTCTTCTTCTTGAATGGAAAATCAAGAGATCATATCTAAAACTGGAAAGTCAAGAAAGAGCAATGCAAAAATGTTATCTAGAAAAATGCAGGCAAATACCAAAATAATCAGGTGAAACTGGTGCCTCTGGGAAGGAGGAAATGATATGTGAGGGGACCTGCTGTGTTCCACAAAAAGTCACAAAGAAATATTTGTCTTTAAAATTATGTGTATGTTCACTTAAGTACAAATAAAAACTGAAAGAAAAAAGAGAAGAAAGTGATAAGTATCTTTAATCCAGACTGACATGTAATAATCTCTGTCTAATATCAAGTGACAAAAACTAAAATGTGGAGTAGTTTGTATACTAAGCTATTGTTTGCATTTTAAAAACAGAGGCGGAGGTGTCCTCAGTGGCTCAATGGTAAAGGATCCACCTGCCAGTGCAGAAGACGTGGGTTCGATCCCCAGTTTGGGAAGATCCCACATGCCTTGGAAAAACTAAGCCCATGCACCACAACTATTGAGCCTGTACTCTAAGGCCCGGGTATCACAACCACTGAGCCCATGTGCCACAGCTACTGAAGCTGTGTGCCCTAGAGCATGCTCAGCAACAAGAGAAACCACCACGATAAGAAGCCTATTCACTGTAACTAAAGGAGCCCCTGCTTGCACAACTAGAAAAAAAGTCCACAAAGCAAAAAAGACCCAGCACAGTTAAAAAAAAAAAAACGTAAAAAATAAGTAAATAAAATTATTTTTTATACATAGGTAAATTTTTAAAAAATGGAGTGGGGATTTCTCTGGTGATCCAGTGTTTAAGACTTCACCTTCCAATGCAAGGGACAAGGGTTTATTTAATCCTTGGTCAGGGAACTAAGATTCCACATAACTCTTGGCCAGAAAACCAAAAAACATAAAACAGAAGCAATATTGTAACAAATTCAATGAAGACTTTAAAAATGGTCAACATAAAAAAAAAACTGTGAAAAAAAAAAAAAGGGAGTGGAAACTATAAATATACACTTGTTATTGCACAGAATGGGCTTCCCAGGTGGTTTAGTGGTAAAATTCTGCCTATCCATGTGGAAGACACAGAAGACATGAGTTCTATCCCTGGATAAGGAATATCCAGGGATAGAGGAGGAAATGGCAACCTACTCCAGTATTCTTGCCTAGAAAATTTTATGGACAGTGAAGCCTGGTGGGCTATAGTCCATGGGGTTGCAAAGAGTCAGACACGACTGAGCACGCATACACGCACTCATTGCTCAGAATAATTCATCAGAAAGCTCTGTTGAGTCTATCCTCAAAATAAATTCCAGTCCCAACCATTCCTCCCCTTCCATCATTCTCATCTTCAGGAGAGCCATCACCTCTTGCCTAGATGAGGCTAGCAATCTTCTCGTTACTTCACTGGCCTCACTGCCTCCAACCTTCAATCTAATCCCCACACAGCAGCCCAAGGTATCCAGTTAAAAGGAATATTAAATGACATCATCCCCCCACCCTCCAACTCTCTCCCTGTTCAAAACCTTTAAAGTGTTTTTTTTTTTTTTAATCAAGTTGAGTAAAACCATTTTGCTCTCCAGGTCTCCACAATCCCCTATGATCTGGTTCCGACCTCATCTTATTCTAGCTCATTCTTACTTCAACACATGGTCCCTTTGCCTAGAGTGCTTTTCCCAGAGACTGAGTCTGGCCTATCACCCAGATCTCTGCTCGGATGTCACCTCCTCATAGGGACCTTTCCTCATCCTTGTCTCTGTCTCCTCCTTCCCCACTCCCCATCTACCTATAATGTCTGTCACCTTACCCTGATTCATTTTTCTTCATCGCACTGATCACCATTTGACATTTAGTTACATATTGAATGGTTTAGTTGTTTACTAGCTGTCTCTCCCAACAGCATGTGGAGTCCCATTAGGGAAGACCCCAAGCACCTAAAACAGGGCTGGTGCAGAGAGTGTGTGCCTAGTCACTCAGCTGTGTCTGACTGTTTGAGACCCCATGGGCTAGGGACCACCAGGCTCTTCTGGCTATGGGATTCTCTAGGCCAGAATCTGCAGTGGGTTGCCATTTCCTTCTCCAGGGGATCTTCCCAATCCAGGGACTGAACCCTTGCCTCCTGCACTGGCAGGAGGATTCTTTACCACTGAGTCAACTTGGAAGCCCCTGGGGCATAGTAGCTATTAATAAATTTCCTTTGAATAAATTAACTACAATGAAAAAATACAGGAGAACCCCTCCCCCCTCGCCCTGCTGGCCAAATATTTATCATGAATGGTTTGCGGAAGGCAATTGGGAACTTGGGTGTCAGGGGTGGGAGAACAAGAGAGAATTATTTTCCACTTGCCTAGGTCCCATGATCTTTAATTCCTCCAGCACCCAGAGTCCAGACTGCCCCCAAGGTGGTGCTATAGAGCACCCAGAGTCCAGACAGCATCACCACGGTGATGTTCTAGAGTGAAGAAGGGAAATGTGAGAACATCTATTTAGGTTTATTTTTTTCCTAAAAGAAAGAAGGTATTATTAACATTTAATTCATCTACTTTGAGTCCATGTATAAAATTTATAAATTATATTTTGAATTTCATGTTCAATATGTTTTTGCTGACTAGGATATGAAATTTAAAAGTTTGGTCTGTAAGTTGGATCACAAACCAATGATCTTTAGGTCTTAGATAAATTGGACATGTTTGATGTGTCCCATTCTGTTTAAAAGTGTACGAATCAACATTAAAATCCAGAAATTTCACAGAAAATCTCAGGCGTGTGGGTTGTTTGAGAAACCAGAGCTGTTGGCAGTGCTTGTCCTTTGATGACTGAGGGCCACATGGGTGCAGCCCCATTTAAAAATGCAAGTGGATCCTGGCTCACTGAGGTTCTCTCTGTCAGCTTCCTGTAGGTTCTCAGATTCAGCTCATCTCACTCCCTGGAGGCATTTTACTTTAAGACCCTTTTCTGAATCTTTTTCTCAGTTTCAGGCAAAGCATTTTTATCTGATAGCAGTGAAAGTGCTGAAATTTGCTAATAATCAACTTAAAACAAACAGAAGAGACTGTGTTTAGAGCTATCCCTATATTCACATGACACTTAACTCTTTCCATCTGCTGAGTAACAGGGGGAAGAGCAGGTGTTGGCACAACCATGATTAATAAGAGATTGTGTCCCTATGAATCATGGTGCTTGGGATTTGTCCCAGCTAGAGCAGACTGAGAGCCACTTCTCTGTAGCCCACAATTTCCTAATTATATATAGTCCTTCACTGTTATATGTGTATCTACAGCCCCATAGAAACTTCTTGTAAGAACTACTGAGTGTGTAGAACTCCTGAGTTCCTCAGAGCATCAAGTACTGAAGATATTTAATAAAGGTTTGTTGGTTAAGTGATTAACATTAAAAAAGTGGATACTGCCAGTTCTTATAACTTATATCACCACAGTTTACATAGTTAAATATATAGAGATAGTAAATGAAGAGTACATACACACACATGCACAAACACACATTTAAGAAAAGCTAGAAGGAAGAATGTCTTAGTTTTGTTTTCCTGTAGTGCCCAGGGAAGTGCCATTGCTATTAACAATCAGATAAATGGATGGATAAATGAATGAATGAAGTTCACAATAGCCACCTTCATCATAATCACAGATACTATTTACTAAGTATTCTCTGTGGACTGGCCACTGAGCTAACTCCTCAACATAATTTTCTCATTTAATTCTCTCAATCATTACTATGGCCATCTTTTTAATATTACAAATTTAAAATATAAGGCTTGGAAAAATGAAATAAGTAGTCCAGAGCCACATAACTATTAAATGGCAGATTCAGGATTCAAGCCCAGGGTGTCCCAAAGCCAGTGGTCTTTACTAAGAAATACCGAAAACAAACAAAACCCACTGGATGAGAAGCTGAAATTTCTCCAATACAATATTCTCATACAATGACATGGCTGTCACTGAAAATAAACTCTAAAGTCAGCATATTCTGCAAAAGCAGAAGTTAAACATGTATTTAGTCAAATATAAACGGGGAGAAAAAAAGGACATTCAGTTTAGAGCTCAGAATAAGTACATGACCAAGGGAAGTTGAAACCTTGAAAAACAGTCAGTCAATCAGTTCAGTCACTCAGTCATGTCCGACTCTTTGCGACCCCATGTATTGCAGCACACCAGGCCTCCCTGTCCATCACCAACTCCCTGAAAAGCAGCAGACAATTGTAAATTAATTTTTACAATAGCGGGAAGCTGCGTTTCAGCCACAACTTCTATTTATTGTAAATAAGAAGTAGTGACTGAATCATTTTTTTTTTAATGTAAAATCAAAACTCCAGTTTCATTCATCCAACGGGAACATTTCCTTCATGACAAAGGCCCTATTGAGCTGAAGAGATCTTAAACAGTTTGAAGGCTTAGGCTCCACACCCAAGGAGTTTACCATGTGCTAGAGATGCTGAGGTGTCTACATGCAACTGGAAAAGAACACTTGGTCAAGTGAGGCCCAAGCTGGAAGGTCTTGCCAGCCAGGCAGATAATGCTGGACTGTCACTTGGGAGCAAAGGGTTAAGAGGCCACTCTCTGCCCAGGCTGCATGTAACACCACACTCCGTTTGTTCACTGCAGAGAAAAAGAGGTGTGGTAACAAGAGTCCTTCATGAGATAAGATAAAAGCTTTAAGTAAATTAATCGGAATTGTTCTGAACATAAGATAAGGGGTTTAGATGACTGAGGGTGAGGCAGACTAAGAAGAGATATACATATTTCCCCAGCAGGAAAGTGTTACACAGTTCAAGGCAGCTTGCTTAATAGAAAGGAAAATATGCAACTTTTCTTTAGATGGAAAGTTGAGTGTCTGCTGTGTGTGTGTACATATGCGAGTGCAGAATTATAAATTAAAAATTAAAGAAAAACTTCTAAGCTGGTTGGTAGACCATTCATGGGGTGATATAAAAGAGATTTTGGGTTTACTTTTAAAATTTTTCTCTCTAATAGAACAAATAATACACAAATATACTTTCCTTGCAAAAATTATAAAAGTTACAGGTCAAAATAAACTCCCCTTTGGCTATCTCTCAGTTATACCCTATTCTGAATCCCAACACCTCCTCAAACGATCTTCTGAAATTTGAAGTGCAAGTACATGTGGTATTTGAGAATAATGACAAAAAAGGAGAAAAATATTTCAGTAATAACACTAATTTCCTCTTATTAAGTAGGTGCTATGCTAGAATTCCATGGACTATATGGTCCATGGGGTAACCGAAAGTAGGACACAACCGAGTGACTTTCACTTTCTTTCTTTCATGCTAGATAGTCACCAAATCATTAGATCATTTAGCAAATGTTTTGTGAGCAACTAAATGCCAAGGACTATGAATACAATAATGACCTCAAAGAACTTGCAACTACATCCTAACTTGGTGTCCTTCTACTATATACTGATAAAGAAAGCAAGACTGAGAGCTTAAGCAACTTACCCAAGGCTGCTGTGAGATAAGTGGTAATACTGTGGTTCAAAGCCTGGACTGTACCTCTTCAAAGGCTCACTTTCTTTCTTCCGCTACCGCTCAACTGTTTTCAAACTGTTTATTTTAAAACAATAGTCTTGGGCTTCCTTGGTGGCTCAGTGGTAAAGAATTTGCTTGTCGATGCAGGAGATTCAGGTTCTATCCCTGGTTTGGGAAGATCCCCTGGAGAAGGAAATGACAATCCACTCCAGTGTTCTTGCCTGGGAAATCCCATGGACAGAGAAACCTGGCAGGCTACAGTCCATGGGGTTATAAAAGTTGGACATGACTTAGTGACTCAATCACCACCACCACCCTAAAAGTTCAAGTTGTGCAAGGTCATCAGGGCTAGTGAATTCCAAACCTGAAAGTGCCTGGGAATCACAAATTCCTGTCCCTCTCCCAATATTAAGGGCCCTAACTAAATAGTACTGGTGTTCCCATAAGAAGAACAAATTAGAACACAGTTACAGAGAAGGAAGACTATGTGAGGAAGCAGGGTGAAGATTGCCACCAACCCAAAGACAGGCCTCAGAAGAAACAAGTCCTCCTAATACCCTGATTTGGCATTTCCAACCTCCAGAATTGTGATAAAATTAATTTCTGTTGTTTAAACCACCCAGTCATGGTACTTTGTTATAGCAGTCCTAGCAAATAAACACAGGCACTATCTGGTATTATTTGCCCTTTGAATGCAGGAGAATTAATGATTCTGTAAGAGAAGGATGAGATCAAAGGGGTCAATAAAAATAAAAACAAGAAGATGACTTTCACTTTCATCAAATTCAATTTCAGGAAATGGTGAAGATAACAATAAATGAATGAGAAAAAGTGGACAACTGCCAAAACAAACCTTTGTTAAGGAAAGAGTACCAAGATTTCTTACTCTTAACAGAGATGCCTGTGTTTTCAGTCAGTGGAGGAGAAAACTTCCTGAGCTCAATGACAAAGAGGTGAAGAAAGGCTTCCATGGAAGACATGGAGGTAAAGCACAAAGGAATTGAGAAGCATCATGCAAGTATATAAAATATTCAAGAAGGAAGAATATAGGAAAAGAAAGAAATGTGAGTTCTGAGATTAAAGGAAGTAAAACATTAAGAATTTAAGGAAGTAAAAGGAGTTTGAAAGAAGCCTAGAAAAGCTAAAAATAAACCATATATGTGGGCCAAGTGTTATGTAAACCGGAAACAGGTCACTGAGATAGCAGTAGATCACTCAAGGTTACAGGCACAGTTTATGGGTATCAGAGAGGAAAGATTTAGGGTATAATTTTACAAGAAGTAAAGTAATATGTGAAGAAAGACTGGATTTGGTTATCTACTTTTTCATGTTTCCTGGAGCCACTGAGTCAATAATTTCCCCATTTTGTGTCAAGTTTGAAACCAACCAAAATAATAAAATAGCTATGAATGGAGGGAAGAAAAGTGATACATTTCTTTTTTGCTATGTTGAACAGATTAGATATAATTTAACCACAATAGACCTTATGGGCAAGCCAGTCATCGCACGGATCCATTTGGGAAAACCTGCCATGTTCCACCATGCTGCTGCTGCTGCTAAGTTGCTTCAGTCATGTTAGACTCTGTGTGACCCCATGGACTGCAGCCTACCAGGCTCCTCCATCCATGGGATTTTCCAGGCAAGAGTACTGGAGTGGGGTGCCATTGCCTTCTCTGCCATGTTCCACCATGACTGTTAGCTAATCTTTTAGCTCCCAGTTCTCCTACCTCAGCTGACTGGAGCCAGGAAGGAGCATGTAACCCCCAAACAATTTTATAGATTTATGGTCTATGAGGAGGTTTGGCATAGAACCTTTGTCCAAGTAGGGATTTTTCTGAGTTAAGCAGACACTATCTTTTAGAAATTTGACAAGGAACTGCAAGATTATGAATAAGCTGAAGCTTAAGTTATCAGAAAAGAGAAGCTAAAATCACAAGGTATTCATAGGGGAGCTGAGAAATCGGCAGGCAGATATAGGAATGGTGGAAGGGCAGATGGAGGGATGCTGAGTCATGGCAGTATAGGCTCTAAACTCACCAAGACAGCAAGATGACTCAGAGCAGCAACTCTTCACTGGATGCCTCCAGTTCCTGAATGACTGCCAGTGTTCATGAGGACTGACTCCATCACTTTCCCCAAATTCCAAGAAGATTCTTAAAAGTCTTTACTTCCACAGATGTCCTCACAGTACCTCTACTTCCAACCCTCAAATGAACCATTGTTCTTTGTAATGAAAGGATATTGACAACATCTCAGGAATAATAGCACTGGCTAATATTTAACACCTATGTGACAAGCACTAAGGGGTTAACTTTACATGTTCTTGTTTGTTTAATGTTTTCAACAATCTATGAGGCACTATTATTACTCTTACCAATCTATAGGTGGAGATCCTAGTTCAGAGAAGTGATCTCTCCTACTAAAGGTCACAGTGATTCTGTGGCAAAGCTGGTTCTGTCTTCAGATTTGTACAACTTCAGAACCCAAACATATAATTAAATCTAACTCCAGCCAAGTCATTCTCTTTCTTTGGGGTCATGTTGCAACTACAAAGTGGGATTCAGTTACTCCAAATCATAAAATTTTATATGTAATGATTAGAACTTATAGGGAAGAAAAAAAAGATTCATCATGAATTTTACATGCTCTGCTGCTGCTGCTGAGTCACTTCAGTCGTGTCCGACTCTGTGTGACCCCATAGACGGCAGTCCACCAGGCTCCCCTGTCCCTGGGATTCTCCGGGCAAGAATACTGGAGTGGGTTGCCATTTCCTTCTCCAATATGTGAAAGTGAAAAGTGAAAGTGAAGTCACTCAGTCGTGTCCGACCCTCAGCGACCCCATGGACTGCAGCCTACCAGGCTCCTCCATCCATGGGATTTTTCCAGGCAAGAGTACTGGAGTGGGGTGCCATTGCCTTAAAATAATATAATCATGCATCTTCTGAAACTTTGGAAACTTCATAAAAGGAAAGTTCTGAAAAATTTCCCCTGAGCAAAACATAGTGAAGGAAAGTTAATTACTAATTTCAGATGCAAAATATGTGCTAGTTGTTATTTTAATTACTGTTTAAGGAAAATAAGTATTTTTCTAGTTTAAATCTGACCTTAATTTCCCTAAACTAACTTTCCTCACAAAATTTTAAGCTCCTCAACAATGAATTCTCTACAAAGAGGTTTTTAGAAACCAAACTTGGGTATAGAAGAGAAACTACTTTGCATTAAATAAAAAAAAAGAGAGAAATGAAACTGTAGAGTTTAAAATATTTATATGTAAGGGAAAGAGGCTTTGAAATATAAAGTGCAAGATTCCAACTCTTTCACTTATGCTAAAGAAATAACTAAGATTGATTTCTCAAAATTGAGAAATTTAGCAGAGATGTATATTGTTTCCTTCACTGCTGGAGTCTCTGGCAAAATAATAGGTGCTCAATAAAAATATATTAAATAAAATGAAAGATGACCAAACTCAAGATACTGAGATTACTCTCTGGATTCTATCTCTAAATTACACAAGAATTTGAACACGTCACTTAGCAACTTTGGGTACAAATTTTATTTATTTATTGTGAGATTTTTTTTGTTTATTCAAAACATATTGCAAGAAGATATGTTCTGTCAAAATTAACAGCACAGTACTGATTTAGAAATAAGCAAAAAAAACTAATGGAGCAGACTAGAAGACAGATTTTTTAAAAATTGAAGTATAGTAGATTTACAATATTGTATTAGTTTCAGGTATACAGCAAAGTGATTCAGATATATGTATCTATCTATCTATATCTATATATCCATACACACATATATAAGCACATAACGTATGTACTCTTTTTCAGATTCTTTTCTATCCCTCCTTCCCCACCCCTGTCCCCTTTGGTAACCATAAGTTTGTTTCTATGTCTGTGAATCTGTTTGGTAAATAAGTTCACTTGTATCACACTTTTAGATTCTACATATAGGTGATATCATATGATATTTATCTTTCTCTCTTTGACTTACTGCATTTAGTATGGTAATCTTTAGGTCTATCCACATTGCTGCAAATGTCATTATCCTTTCCTGAGGCTGAGTAGTATTCCATTATATATATATATATATATATATATATATATATGTCTATACATATATATATATATCATGTTTTCTTTATCAATTCAACTGTCAATTGACATTTACTTTGCTTCCATGTCTTGGCTATTGTGAACAGTGCTGTATGTAAATGACCAATAAACATAAGAATCCACCAATTATTGATATAAGTTTATATAACCTTTTGGAGGCCACTTTGGCAATATGTATCTTTTCAAATTAGAGTTTTGTCTGGATGTGTGCCTAGGAGTGGGATTGCTGGATCATAAGGTACTTCAATTTTTAGCCTTTTGAGGAACTTCCATACTGCTCTCTATAGTGGCTGAACCAATTTATATTTCTACCAACAGTATAGGAGGTTTCCTTTTTCTCCATACCCTCTTCAGCATTTATTATTTACACTTTTTGATGATGGCTGTCCTGAACTGGTGTGAGATGATATCTCATTGTAGTTTTGACTTCCAGTTCTCAAATAATTATCGATATTGAGTACTTTTCATGTGTCTGTAGGCCATCTGTAGAATTAGATTCTTGTATATATGTGTATGTCAATTTAATATATATGTATGTGTGTGTGTGTGTGTGTGTGCGGAGAAGGCAATGGCACCCCACTCCAGTACTCTTGCCTGGAAAATCCCATGGACAGAGGAGCCTGGTAGGCTGCAGTCCATGGGGTCACTAAGAGTCGGACATGACTGAGTGACTTCACTTTCACTTTTCACTTTTACGTATTGGAGAAGGAAATGGCAACCCACTCCAGTGTTCTTGCCTGGAGAATCCCAGGGACGGGGGAGCCTGGTGGGCTTCCGTCTATGGGGTCGCACAGAGTCGGACACAACTGAATCGACTTAGCAGCAGCAGCAGCAGCAGTGTGTGTGTATGTGTGTGTGTGTGTATTTATTATTCCATAAAGGCTGAATACCAAATCATTATGTAAAGTAAAATTGATTTGGGACAGCTGATTATTGTTTAAAGAAAAAATAATGCTAATTATCTTTCATATCACAAACTAAGCTAAATTTCAGATAGATCCAAGACCTGAAAATTAAAAAAAAATTTTTTTTTGATGTGGATCATTTTTAAAGTTTTTATTGAATTTGTTACCATATTGTTTCTGTATTGTGTTTTGTTTTTCTGGCCTCAAGGCATGTGGGATCTCAGCACTCTGATCAGGGATCAAACTCACCCCCTTTATTGGAAGGTGATGTCTTAACCACTGGACCACCAGAGAAGTCCTGAATATTTTTTTAATAAAAAAGAAAGTTATAAAACTACTAAGAACAAAATTCATAGAAATGTTTTTATAACCTCAGGGTGGTAAAATCATTTCTCAGAATAACATTAAGCCCATAAAAGAAAATAATTAAAATGTGAAAAATTATAATTGTTTTTCATGTAACAGTACTATAAACAAAGTTAGGAGGTGAAAGGCAATCTAGGAACTCGGAATTACAACAAAGAAAATAAAGAAATCATTAGCCATAATATAGAGGGGCTGTAAATCAAGAAGAATCATAACTTACATATAACATAGTAAGAAAACAGGGAAAAGGGAATTAGCAGGAAATTCAGAGAAGAAATGATGTAGTTAATATATATATGAAAATCTACTAATGGCAAATATGTAAATGACCAATAAACATAAAAATCCACCAATTATAACCACCAATTAAGTTGATATAACCTCTTGAGGCCACTTAA
The DNA here is from genome assembly GCF_027580195.1 of Bos mutus. Lineage (NCBI taxonomy): Eukaryota > Metazoa > Chordata > Mammalia > Artiodactyla > Bovidae > Bos > Bos mutus. Next base: position 70,349,156 of record NC_091618.1, on the reverse strand, counting down.
CTTCCCTGGTGGCTCAGATGGTAAAGCGTTTGTCTACAATGTGGGAGACCTGGGTGCGATCCCTGGGTCAGGAAGATTCCCTGGAGAAGGAAATGGCAACCCACTCCAGTACTCTTGCCTAGAAAATCCCATGGACGGAGGAGCCTGGTGCAGGCTACTGCCCATGGGGTCGCAAAGAGTCGGACATGACTGAGCAACTTCACTTTCACTTTCTTTGGCAATATGTCTCAACGGCATTGATCTAACTAAAAATGAAGGTGCAGAGGAAAGAGCACTGGTTTTGAAGTTAGACTGAACTGGGTCTGACACTTGCCTTTGCGATTTACCAGCTGTGTGATCCAGAGTAAGTTGCTTAACCTATCTGAGCCCTTTTCCCCCTCCTCCAGATTTCCTGCCAGCTCTGATTAGACTTGAGGAATGATTCAAGGCATATACCCTGAGAAAATAATAATTTAAAATGATACATGCACCCCAATGTTCATTGTGGCACTATTTACAATAGCCAGAACATGGAAACAACCCAAATGCCCAATAACAGATGAATGGATAAAGAAGATGTGATACACATATACAATGGAATATTATTTAGCCATAAAAGGAATAAAACTGAGTCATTTGTAGAGATGTGGCTGCAACTAGAGTCTGTTATACTGGATGAGGTAAGTCAGAAAGAGAAAAACAAATATCATGTATTAATGCACACATGTGAATCTAGAAAAATGGCACAGATGAATCTATCTCCAGGGTAGGAATAGAGACTCAGATGTAGAGAGCTGACATATGAACGTGGTTGGGGAAGGGGAGTTCGGGACAAATTGGGAGATGAGGACTGACATATATACACTAATCTGTAAAACAGATAGCTAGTGAGAAGCTGCTATTAATATAAAGCACAGGAAGCTCAGCTTGGTCATGTGATGACCCAGAGGGTGGGATGAGAGTAGGGGTGGGAGAGAGGCCCAAGACGGAGGGTATATATACATATATATATAGCTAATTCACATTGTTGTACAGCAGAAACTAATACAACATTGTAAAGCAATTATCCTCCAATTTAAAAAAATAATCTATCAGAAATAATTTTTCATGAATGGATAAGCAGCTTTCAAATTTTTATATACAGAAATGTTTGCAGAGGATAACAATTAAAAGAAAGAAAAGAAACAGAGAAAGAAACAAATAAAGGATAATTCTAGGATAACTGAAAAATGAAGATGTTAACAATTATTCGCAAGCAGACAATACAGCTTAAGAAGTGAATAGTAAATTGATCAGATTATTGAAGAGACATTTTCTTGGGTCGGACAGTTTTTCTCTGTTCATTCTTAAAATATTTTTTCAAATATCAAAGCAGTATGTGCATACATTTATAAAAAAGTATCAATGATGCTGAAGAGCTACTGCAAAAGGTAGGAATACCTGTTGCTACATCTCAGCCCTACCCCACTCCTTTCTCTCTACCCAAACCCTAGAAGACTCAAACTTGAAAATCAACTAAGTTTAACTTTTTAACAGCTACAGTTTATTTTTTATTTTATTCTTTTGGGTGGTTACTTCCCTAGCTCTCAGTAATACAGTCATATCAGGACTTTTTGTTTATCAAATAGACTTTTATCTATGGACTTCCTTCACATTCTGATACACGAGTACTTAGTTCACTTACATCCTCCCGACCCCTCACCATGAATAGCTCACTAGTTTTAATTCCACTATTGTAATTTTAGGTAGTGCTTTTTAGTTCCTCTTTGCAATTTTCTTACTCTATGTATTTTTGTTTCCTGTTCCATTAACAAATGACCTATAGCTCTCAACCCCCCACTTTGTATAGGTCCCCTCCCCTTCCACTTCCAAAGTTCTTTTACTGCTGTCCTCTGTAAGATTTCAATGAAAAAGTTCAAAGGGCCAGCATAATGGAATAAGAAGTTCAGGGAATTCCACGGTGGTTCAGTAGTTAAGACTCAGTGCTTTCACTTCCGTGGGTCTGGGTTCAATTTCTGGCTGGGGAACTAAGATCCTACAAACTGTGCAACCAAAAAACAACAACAAAAAAAAAGGAATTAAAAAAAAAAAAACCAAGAAGTTCAAACCACATTACAAAAATTGTGAAATAGTTCATGCACATAGACAATAATAGAGACTAATATAGAAACACATATATATCCACTACTAAGCTTTATCAAATCTTAACACTGTACATATTTACTCCCCTTAAAAAAAAAGCATTGCCAATCCATTAAGGGCATCTATACTATTTCTCTTTACTAGTATTTATCATTACATCAAAAACCTATCTCATTAATTCCATGTTTACCATTCTAACACATGATTTTGTATTTTAAACACATACTTTGACATCTATATATATGATAAACATATTTAAATATATTCATATATATTACATATCCATGTATTATTTATTAATGATGACATTTTCAAAGTAAAAATTTGCTGGGAATTCAGGAGCACTAATGTTTCTAAATTCTGAGATTTGGGGGTAACTCTTATTACAAGGCAAGGAAAAAGTTCCAGGAGCATGACATAAGGCACACAGTCTACCATAAAAGGGTAAAAAACAGTAGCTGGGTAGTTTATGAGGAAGGCTACAGTACCAAAGGACAGAATCAGGAAGGTGATTTTTTAAAAAATATTTATCTATTTAATTATTTATTTTTGGCTTTAATTTATCTATTTAATTATTTATTTTGGTAGTACCCAGTCTCTCCAGTTGTGGGATGCATGGGCTTAGCTGCCCCATGGCATGAGGGATCTTAGTTCGCCAACCAGGAATGGAACCTGCATCCCCTGTACTGCAAGGCAGATTCCTAACCACTAGACAAGGTACCTCAGCTGGTAAAGAAACTGCCTGCAATGCAGGAGACTTGGGTTTGATCACTGGACTGGAATGATCCCCTGGAGAAAGGAATGGCTACCCACTCCAGTATTCTGACCTGGAGAATTCCATGGACTACAGTAGGTGACCAATATGCTACTGCAGAAGAGTGGGGAAATAACTCCAGAAAGAATGAAGAGACAGAGCCAAAGAGTAAATAACACCCAGTTGTGGATGTGACTGGTAATGGAAGTAAAGTCTGATGCTGTAAAGAATGATATTGCATGGGAATCTGGAATGTTAGGTCCATGAATCAAGGTAAATTGGAAGTAGTCAGACAAGAGATGGCAAGAGTGAACGTCAACATTTTAGGAATCAGTGAACTAAAATGGACTGGAATGGGCGAACTTAATTTACACGACTATTATATCTACCACTGTGGGCAAGAATTCTTTAGAAGAATGGACTAACCCTCATAGTCAACAAAAGAGCCCCAAATGCAGTACTTGGGTGCAATCTCAAAAATGACAGAATGATCTTTGTTCGTTTCTAAGACAAACCATTCAATACCACAGTAATTCAAGTCTATGCCCCAACCACTAATGCTGAAGAAGCTGAAGTTGAATGATTCTATGATGACCTACAAGACCTTCTAGAACTAACACCTAAAAAAGATGTCTTTTTCATCATAGGGGACTAGAATGCAAAAGTAGAAAGTCAAGAGATACCTGGAGTAACAGGCAAGTCTGGCCTTGGAGTACAAAATGAAATAGGGCAAAGGCTAACAGAGTTTTGCCAAGAGAATGTACTGATCATAGCAAACATCCTCTGACAACACAAGAGATGACTCTACACATGGACATCACCAGATGGTCAGTACTACTACCGATATCAGATTGACTATATTCTTGCATCTGAAGATGGAGAATCTCTATACAGTCAGCAAAAACAAGACCAGGAGCTGAATGTGGCTCAGATCATAAATTACTTATTGCAAAATTCAGACATAAATTGAAACAAGGAGGGAAAACTACTAGACTATTCAGATATGACCTAAATCAAATCCCTTATGATTATACAGTGGAAGTGAGAAATAGATTCAAGGGACTAGATTTGATAGACAGAGTGCCTGAAGAAATGTGGATGGAGGTTTGTGACATTGTACAGGAGGCAGTGATCAAGAAAAAGAAATGAAAAAAGGCAAAATGATTGTCTGAGGAGGCCTTACAATTGGCTGAGAAAACAAGTGAAGGGAAAGGCAAAGGAAAAAAGGAAAGATATACCCTTCTGAATGCAAAGAATTCCAAAGAATAGTAACAAGAGATAAGAAAGCCTTCCTCTGTGATCAGTGCAAACAAATAGAGGAAAACAATAGAATGGGATTTCTTCAAGAAAATTAGAGACACCAAGGAAACATTTCATGAAAGTTCAGTTCAGTTCAGATCAGTCGCTCAGTCGTGTCTGATTCTGTGCGACCCCATGAATCGCAGCACACCAGGCCTCCCTGTCCATCACCAACTCCCGGAGTTCACTCAGACTCACGCCCATCGAGTCAGTGATGCCATCCAGCCATCTCATCCTCTGTCATCCCCTTCTCCTCCTGCCCCCAATCCCTCCCACCATCAGAGTCTTTTCCAATGAGTCAACTCTTTGCATGAGGTGGCCAAAGTACCGGAGTTTCAGCTTTAGCATCATTCCTTCCAAAGAAATCCCAGGGCTGATCTCCTTCAGAATGGACTGGTTGCCAAAGCCTTTGACTGTGTGGATCACAATAAACTGGAAAATTCTGAAAGAGATGGGAATACCAGACCACCTGACCTGCCTCTTGAGAAATCTGTATGCAGGTCAGGAAGAAACAGTTAGAACGGGACATGGAACAACAGACTGGTTCCAAATAGGAAAAGGAGTACATCAAGGCTGTATATTATCACCCTGCTTATTTAACTTATATGCAGAGTACATCATGAGAAACGCTGGGCTGGAAGAAGCATAAGCTGGAATCAAGATTGCCAGGAGAAATATCAATAACCTCAGATATGCAGATGACACCACCCTTATGGCAGAAAGTGAAGAGGAACTAAAAAGCCTCTTGATGAAAGTGAAAGTGGAGAGTGAAAAAGTTGGCTTAAAGCTTAACATTCGGAAAACGAAAATCATGGCATCTGGTCCCATCACTTCATGGGAAATAGATGGGGAAACAGTGGAAACAGTGGCAGACTTTATTTTTCTGGGCCCCAAAATCACTGCAGATGGTGACTGCAGCCATGAAATTAAAAGACGCTTACTCCTTGGAAGAAAAGTTATGACCAACCTAGATAGCATATTCAAAAGCAGAGACATTACTTTGCCAACTAAGGTCCATCTAGTCAAGGCTATGGTTTTTCCAGTGGTCATGTATGGATGTGAGAGCTGTACTGTGAAGAAGGCTGAGCATCAAAGAATTGATGCTTTTGAACTGTGGTGTTGGAGAAGACTCTTGACAGTCCCTTGGACTGCAAGGAGATCCAACCAGTCCATTTCATGCAAAGATGGGCACAATAAAGGAAAGAAATGGTATGGACCTAACAGAAGAAGAAGATATTAAGAACAGGTAGCAAGAATACACAGAAGAACTATACAAAAAAGATCTTCATGACCCAGATAACCATGACAGTGTGATCACTCACCTAGAGCCAGACATCCTAGAGTGTGAAGTCAATGGGCCTTAGGAAGTATCACTATGAACAAAGCTAGTAGAGGTGATGGAATTCCAGCTTAGCTATTTCAAATCCTAAAAGATGATACTGTGAAAGTGCCAGCAAATCTGGAAAACTCAGCGTGGCCACAGGACTGGAAAAGGCCAGATTTCATTCCAATCCTAAAGAAAGGCAGAGCCAAAGAATGTTCAAACTGTCACCCAATTCCACTCATCTTACATGCAGGCAAGTAATGCTCAAAATTCTCCAAATGAGGCCCCAACAGTACATGAACCGAGAACTTCCAGATGTTCAAGTTGGATTTAAAAAGGCAGAGGAACCAGAGATCAAATTGGAAACATCTGTTGGATCATAGAGATATCAAGAGAGTTCCAGAAAAGCATCAACTTCTGCTTTATTGACTATGCCTAAGCCTTTGACTGTGTGGATCACAACAAACTGTGGAAAATTCTGAAAGCAATGGGAATACCAGACCACCTTACCTGTCTGTCTCCTGAGAAATCTGTATGCAGGTCAAGGAAAAACAGTTAGAACTGGACATGGAATGATGCACTGGTTCCAAAATGGGAAAGAAGTATGTAAAAGCTGCATATTTTATCCCTTTTATTTAACTTATATGCAGAGTACATCATGAGAAATGCTGGACTGGATGAAGCACAAGCTGGAATCAAGATTGCTGGGAGAAATACCAATAACCTCAGATAAGCAGATGACACCACCCTTATGGCAGAAGGTGAAGAAGAACTAAAGAGTCTCTGGATGAAAGTGAAAGAGGAGAGTGAAAAAGCTGGGTATGGAAGCAACCTAGATGTCCATCAGCAGATGAATGGATAAGAAAGCTGTGGTACATATACACAATGGAGTATTACTCAGCCATTAAAAAGAATATATTTGAATCAGTTCTAATGAGGTGGATGAAACTGGAGCCTATTATACAGAGTGAAGTAAGCCAGAAAGAAAAACACCAATACAGTATACTAACGCATATATATGGAATTTAGAAATATGGTAACAATAACACTGTATACAAGACAGCAAAAGAGACACTGATGTATAGAACAGTCTTTTGGACTCTTTGGGAGAGGATGATTTGGGAGAATGGCATTGAAACATGTATAATATCATATATGAAACGAGTCACCAGTCCAGGTTCGATGCACGATACTGGATGCTTGGGGCTGGTGCACTGGGATGACCCAGAGGGATGGTATGGGGAGGGAGGAGGCAGAAGGGTTCAGGACGGGGAACACGTGTATACCTGTGGTGGATCATGTTGATATATGGCAAAATCAATACAATATTGTAAAGTTAAAAAATAAAATAAAAAAAATAAATGGAAAAAAAAAAAAGTTCAACATTCAAAAAACGAAGACCACAGCATCTGGTCCTATCACTTCACGGCAAATAGATGGGGAAACAATGGAAACAGTGAGAGACTATATTTTCTTGGTTCCTAAAATCACTGTAGATGGTGACTGCAGCCATAAAATTAAAAGACGCTTGCTTCTAGGAAGAAAAGTTATGACCAAACTAGACAGCATATTAAAAAGCAGAGACATTACTTTGCCAACAAAGGTCTGTATAGTCAAAGATGTGGTTTTTCCAGTAGCCATGTATGGATGTGAGAGTTGGACTATAAAGAAAGCAGACCACCAAAGAATTGATGCTTTTGGCTTGTGGTATTGGAGAAGACTCTTAAGAGTCCCCTGGACTGCCAGGAGATTCAACCAGCCAATCGTAAAGGAAATCCATCCTGAATATTCCTTGGAAGAACTGATGCTGAAGCTGAAGTTCCAATACTTTGGCCACCTTATGTGAAGAACTGACTCATTGGAAAAGACCCTGATGCTGGGAAAGATTGAAGGCAGAAGAAGGGGACGACAGAGGATGGGATAGTTGGATAGCATCACTGACTCGATGGACATGAGTTTGAGCAGGCTTCAGGAGCTGATGATGGACAGGGAAGCCTGCCGTGCTGCAGTCCATGGGGTTCCAAAGAGTCAGACATGACTGAGCAACTCTCATTTTCACTTTTCTTCAAACCACCAGAGAAGTCCAAGAATGGTGATTTTTTAATTTTGCACCAAGACAGATTTTAAACTGGGCCATCTATGCAAAGAAATGAAGTGCTGAAGTTCAAGAGGATGTTTCCCTTTGGGGTTTCCTTGCTATGCTCCCAGGGTGGGTAGAAAGAGAGTATCAGGGAGTGTGAGGCAAGGCTGATCCTAAGGTGCTTAGGATAAAGTACAGCTCACACTTCACAGAAATGAAAATTAAGGAGGAAGGGACAGGGATGTGAGATTGACCCTTTTTCAGCTTCTGTGGACAAAAAAAGTCACCATTTATAGCTAGAATGTATTACCAGAGAAGCATAGATAGCATCTAGCAGTTAAACAATTGAACTCCTGCTAGAAAAGTAGAAGCAAGAGTCACCAAAGAGAGCCCAAACTCAGTGTCATGGAGGCATAAATGTAAGGACACTCATCTTTCTTCATAGCTAAACGGAGTACATTTTTACAAGCAATTTTTAAAAGTGACCTGAAATTCCCTTACTACATGGTGATTTTGTTTCTTCATGTTCCACCCCAATTTTATCCCTCCATGCCCCCATACACACAATATATATGTTTATATTTTGCCACTTTTGAAATTTAACATGTTTTCTTCAATACACCATCAGTCATCAGACTTACATTCTCAATGTCTACATCTGGTGGCTATTGTTTCCAGTTACCTATAATTATAAATATATGCCAACAAGCACAATGGGTATTCTCAGCATAAGTAGGGGAGGAGATGCTAAGAAAAATTTTTACATGAACTTTTTTTAAAAAGGAAAAAGTTAAATGTGAATGATTTAGAAGTTACTTTTAAGAGTCAGTTGATTCAGCAGAATCAGCTTCTTATTCTTATATATTAATTATGCACATTTTAGCAGGTATGCAGTTTGGCCCAGGGAGGATTTTTAATTTTTGAAATTTGAAAACATTTAAAAAATACAGAAAAAACCATAGATGACAGTGAAAAATACAGATACCCAGAATTAATGGATGTTCATCATATTTTTTCTTAAATACAAGAACATTCCTGAAAAGCTGAAGTCTCTTTTAGGCTCTTCTGCAGTCACATGGGTAGCCTTTTAATGATTGTAAGGAATAATAAGGCAACTTAGTCCCAAAGTAGTTCACATAAATGGTGATAAAGGACTGATAAATGGGTGTGATCCATGCAGACAGACTTTATCTTTTAATGGGTGGCTATTTCTAACAATTACAATAAGACTCTGTGTTTGTATAATGCATTACAGTTTGCAAAGTGCGTTTGTGGTCTACATCATAGAGGGATGTGAGGTAAGCTTCAGCCAAGGATGCTCCACTCCCTCAAAATGGATATGGGATGATGAAGTAGCAGTGGCAAGGGAAGGTGCCTATAGGAACCACACAGAAAGCAGGTTTTGGAGTTCAGTTAGGGAATCTTTGCTAGTTTCCACTACTTCAAACTCTCCTTCCATTAAAACATGAGCAGGACCATCCCTTCTCCTTGGATCAGTGTGACTCAGAGACAGCTCAAGGACAGACGCTCTGAGACGAGTTGAAACTCAAAGTTCTATTTTACATACTTTACTAACAGAAAATACTCTTAAAGGCGATCAAGAGAGCAGTGCAGGGCATAGAGCATTTCCTCACAATAAAGATGACAACATTCTCCAAAGTCCAAGCCTACTTGGAAGTTGCAGAATTGCATGGAGCTTTGAAAGTAATAACAGGGGCTGTGTACTCAGACCATACAATATGGGCTTCTCCAGGTATTTCTTGTAAGGGATCCTGGGGCAATGTTGCTGGTTACAGGATGTAGGCTGATGGCTAACTCTATGACAAGCATGGTGAAAGAAATACAGAATAGAAAATAAGAATGAAAAAGCAAAAGTGTTAGTTGTTCAGTCATGTCTGGCTATTTTGCAAGTCCATGGACTGTAGCCCACCAAGCTCCTCTGTCTATGGAAGTCTCCAGGCAAGAATACTGGAGTAGGTAGCCATTCCCTTCTCCAGGGGATCTTCTTGACCCAGGGATCAAATCTGGTGTCCTACAATAAAGGCAGATTCTTTACTATTTGAGCCACCAGAGAAGCCCCAAATAAGGATGGCAGTCTTCAAAAGGAAGAAAGGAAGGTATTTAGGGGATCCAAGTCAAACAGGGTATGTGTATACATATATAAAATACATACTGATCCCAGTTTCAGCTTATTTAGAAGTCATCATTTATATCTACTAGGTAGAAAAAGCATAGATTCAACCGTATTTTAACACTTGAACATATGTGAAAGAAGCAGGAGAAAGACTCACAATAGAGCACAGTATTTGTAATATATTCACGTACATACATTTATATACATGGACATGCACATGTGTATGTATATATGCGCGCACACACACACACATATATTTGTAAAACAGAACTTTGTGAATTGAAAAAATAAAAGAATTGGGACAAACCAGAAATGTCAATAAACTCCATAATATATCTCACATTCACAAAGTAACTGCCAGTTAGACCCAACATAGAGATTGTAATTAGCATCAGTATTACCCCTGCTGTGAAGCCTTCTCTTAGCTCCCTTTCCTCCCATTAGAGCTGATGATTTCCGCTCTATGTATGACGCAGAGCACTTTTCACTTTAAGCCTTTTTTAGCCTCAGTCACCATCATGATAGGTTGAATCACAGGTTTCTTTTGTTCTTCCAAGTAGGCTTGAAGGATAGGACAAGGAACATGTTCTACTCACTTTAATATCTCTGAAATCCAATACAGTATTTGGACAATGTATATACTCTATGCGTGTTTGTTGAAATTGAAACTGAGCCATTGTCTCTCACAGAGAGATTTTTGTCTTGTGGAAGCAAAATCTTCTGATCTTCCAGTCCATTTCTCCCAACTTGGTTCTCTCCTTTAGGCAAAGAATCAACATCTATCAAGCTAAGTTATTTTCCTTCTTCTATAGGGGAATAAAGATAAACAGTTTTTCCCCAGAGGCTAAGACACTAGTTTTTCTTACATCGTGTTAAAGGGTAAAAAAAAGAAAGACTATTGGAGACCTAAGACTGACTGATGATTGGAAAACCAGGGAACTCGACTCAGACAGAGGAACAGGCCTTAGGAGCCCCTCAAGGATAAAGCAAAAACACTCCAACTGTTTTCATCCCATATTAGGAAAGCAAAATGTCTTGAGTGATGTTGGTTGGCTGGTGCTATCTGAATCTTCTGTTTGTGTAATTACGGGGCTGGTCTTCTTTGGGAATATGGTATATATTTGGGCCATTTTGAGATTATGGTATGTAGGCACCTCATGATCTGCCTGATGGTGATGATGGAATCCACTGGGGTGTCAGCAGGCTTGGTGGACTGGTCAGAGTTTAGCAGTGCACACAATTACCCTGGGGTGTGCAGGTAGCCTTCCCATCTCTACTTTTGTCAAGAAAATCAAACCCAGTCCTTGTCACATAAACTGTGGCTCCACTTTTCAACGGTCTTCCTTCTCTGAGGTAAGGAAAGGGATGGACATGCATTCAGTGCCCACTGTATATCAGGAACACTAGTGTACTTAGAAACTTTACAAATGACATGAAGTAAATATCACCACTTTATGGAGGATGCCACACAGCTATTAAGTGGTAAATCTAGGGTTCAAAGCCTGGTCTAGTCTAGCTTAAAAATTTAGTTGATAGTTGATAACCTCTAAAGTGCTTCAACAGCATCAACAGGCCACAGAACTCTCACACTATTAGTGAATGACCTGGGCAGTTAGTTATAACATAGACACCCAGAGGTCCATCCCAACATGGATTTTTTCTAGGTCTTAGAGGCCCTGTGTTACTTTGTTAAGTGCAAGATGAGAAATTTAGACAGTCAAGACAACAGACCAGTAGCATAAAATGCTCTCTAATTAGATGGAAAGTGAAAAAAAAAACAAAAAACTAAAAACAAAACAAAACCTTAAGTGGAAATAGCAAAAGGCTGAGAGTTTTTAGGGCATAAGAATCTAATTAACCATATTTAATGTTTTATTGATTTTGATGGTAGAAAAGCATTAAGTAAAAATACATGAAACAGAAAGTGCCTGTTATGATACAACTCACTAAAATTCAAATGAAGTAATAATGTATCTGAAAGTGTTTTAAAGGCATAAAGTGCTATATAACTGTGAGGGGTTATTTGAACAAGAAATCTTTTCTAGGAGAAACATGAAACATTGGTATTTTTGCCTCTCCTCTTAGAACGACAGCAGTTTTGAGAGTTGCTCTTTGCTGAAGAAACAACTTATGCTTATTTCCTCAGTTTGGCAGGATCAGGTAGAGAACAAAATTAGCCTTCAGGAGGAGAAACTCTCTGAGTCTATGTGAGGCTTCACAATTGTATTCTGAACCGTGGCCAAAAAGTTAGCACTTTAAAAAGTATTTTTAGAAAAAATACATAGTGAGTGTGATAATCTAAATTAAACATTAATGGCATGCCTAGAGACTTTGTACAGTGAAATATTTTTACTTAAAAAAATCAATTTTTATTTTATGCCTTGTACATATTCAATCTGCTTTCATCTGAGTTCTTTCTGCCCTGTTCTTACTCCCACTCCCTCAATCTCTGGTTCTTTCCTCTCTAGCCTTCCATCTCTCATTGTACTTGGGAGAAATGTGATTTTACTGTTCCTTTCTCCTAGAACTGTGTCTTCTGATTCTCTGAAGTGTCTGATCAAATACTTTCCCTCTGAGTCTGAAAGCACATTGCGCCTTCTTCCCTTCTCCTTGTTCCCTATCCTTGTCCCCACCACCTTGGAGCTTCAAGTTCCCACTACAATTTCAAATTTAGAATATTTTGCTGTTCCTCCTACGAGGGAGCTTAAAATGCCTCTAATTACACTGTTTCCCAAGTCTCTCTCCTCCTTTGCAATTTAGATATAGCACAGCAGAACAGTCTGCCTGACTCTCCTCTCTGATCTGTCATGTCCTTTTGAACAATTTCTGTCCTATGTTAGTCTTGTCTCAATACGGGCCCAGCGCCCCTTCCATGTCCAAAAGCACTGCTCACAGGTAAAGTCAAAGGGCCAAGAAGCTGCTAAACAGCAAGAGGCTTTGCTGTTTAGCCAGTGCCACGTTGCTATTCAATTCCTGGCTGAAAATAAATTTCAGTCCTATTTACCTAAAACATTTCCTTCTATTTCCTAGGATTTCAAGTTATTTCAATCTGGATGTGTCCACAAGTATAAAGTAAGATAAAAGGTCAACTGTTTCCACTGGTCCAACGTAGCCTTCTTCAAAGAGAATGGGGTCTAGGGACTTCCCTGTTAGGACTCCAAGCTTCTACTACAGGGTTCATGGGTTTGATCCTTGGTCTGGGAACTAAGATCCTGCAAGCCGCATGGTGCTAGATAGTTGATAGATAGCCTCAAGTTTGAGAACTACATGAGAAACTGTGGTGAGAAAAAACAACAGACATAAGTGACAGGACAGTATTTTGAACATTAACTGATATTCCCCTCATTCCCACATATTCTTCCCTGTTAGCTCTACCCCTCCCAGAACCCTCATCCTCAGGCTACTAATTATTTTGCCTTTAGGCTTTAAGAAAAGACTAAAAGGAAACACAAAGTTGATTCCTGATGTTTTTGCATTTCAAAACAGACTTCAAAATCATAAATAAGAAAGAGTTGAAGAGAACAGTCTATTGAAGGTGAAAGATTCAGTTCAGTTCAATTCAGTCGCTCAGTCGGGACCAACTCTTTGCAACCCCATGGATTGCAGCACGCCAGGCCTCCTTGTACATCAACAGTTCCTGGAGTCTATTCAAACTTATGTCCATTGAGTCAGTGATGCCATCTCTCATACTATGTTGTCCGCTTCTCCCGCCGTTTGTCTTTCCCAGCATCAGGATCTTTTCAAATGAGTCAGTTTTTTGCATCAGATGGCCAAAGTATTGGGGTTTCAGCTTCAGCATCAGTCCTTCCAATGAATATTCAGGACTGATCTCCTTTAGGATAAACTGGTTGGATCTCCTTGCAGTCCAAGGGACTCTCAAGAGTCTTCTCCAACATCACAGTTCAAAAGCATCAATTCTTTGGTGCTCAGCTTTCTTTATAGTCCAACACTCACATCCATACATGACTACTGGAAAAACCATAGCCTTGACTAAATGGGCCTTTCTTGGCCAAGTAATGTCTCTACTTTTTAATATACTGTCTAGGTTGGTCATAACTTTCCTTTCAAGGAGTAAGTGTCTTTTAATTTCACAGCTGCAGTCACCATCTGCAGTGATTTTGGAGCCCCAAAACTAAAGTCTGTCACTGTTTCCACTGTTTCCCCATTTACTTGCCATGAAGCAATGGGACCAGATGCCATGATCTTAGTTTTCTGAACGTTGAGCTTTAAGCCAACTTTTTCACTCTCCTCTTTCACTTTCATCAAGAGGCTCCTTAGTTCTACTTCGCTTTCTGCCATAAGGGTGGTTATTATCTGCATATCTGAGGTTATCGATATTTCTCCTGGCAATCTTGATTCCAGCTTGTGCTTCATCCAGCCCGCCATTTCACATGATGTACTCTGCATATAAGTTAAATAAGCAGGGTGACAATATACAACCTTGACGTATTCCTTTCCCTATTTGGAACCAGTCTGTTGTTCCTTGTCCAGTTCTAACTGTTGCTTCTTGACCTGCATACAGATTTCTCAGGAGGCAGGTCAGCTGGTCTGGTACTCCCATCTCTTGTAGAACTTTCCATAGTTTGTTGTGATCCACACAGTCAAAGGCTTTGGTGTAGACAATAAAGTGGATGTTTTTCTGGAACTCTCTTGCTTTTTTGATGATCCAATGGATGTTGGCAATTTGATCTCTGGTTCCTCTGCCTTTTCTAAAACGTGCTTGAACATCTGGAAGTTCACAGTTCACGTACTGCTGAAGCCTGGCTTGGAGAATTTTGAGCATTACTTTACTAGCGTGTGAGATAAGTGCAATTGTGTGATAGTTTAAACATTCTTTGGCATTGCCTTTCTTTGGGATTGGAATGAAAACTGACCTTTTCCTGTTCTGTGGCTACTGCTGGGTTTTCCAGATTTGTTGGCATATTGTGTACAGCACTTTCACAGCATTATCTTTTAGGATTTGAAATAGCTCAACTGGAATTCCATCACTTTCACTAGCTTTGTTTGTAGTGATACATCCTAAGGCCCATTGACTTCGCATTCCAGAATGTCTGGCTCTAGGTGAGTGATCATATGATCATGATTATCTGGGTCCTGAAGATCTTTTTCCCATAGTTCTTCTGTGTATTCTTGCCACCTCTTCTTAATATCTTCTGCTTCTGTTAGGTCCATATCATTTCTGTCCTTTATTATTGTGCTCATCTTTGCATGAAATGTTCTCTTGGTATCTCTTACTTTCTTGAAGAGATCTCTAGTCTTTCCCATTCTATAGTTTTCCTCTATTTCTTTGCATTGATCGCTGAGGAAGGCTTTCTTATCTCTCCTTGCTATTCTTTGGAACTCTGCATTCAAATGTGTATATCTTGCCTTTTTTCCTTTGCTTTTGGCTTCTCTTTTCACAGCTATTTGTAAGGCCTCCTCAGACAGCCATTTTGCTTTTTTGCATTTTTTTTTCTTAGGGACGGTCTTGATCCCTGTCTCTTGCACAATGTCAAGAACCTCCATCCATAGTTCATCAGGCACTCTGTCTATCGGATCTAATCCCTTGAATCTTATTTCTCACTTCCACTGTATAGTCTTAAGGGATTTACGTCATACCTGAATGGTCTAGTTGGTTTCCCTACTGTTTTCAATTTATGTCTGAATTTGGCAATAAAGAGTTCATGATCTGAGTCACAGTCAGCTCCTGGTCTTGTTTTTGCTGACTGTATAGAACTTATCTATCTTTGGCTGCAAAGAATATAATCAATCTGATTTTAGTATTGACCATCTGGTGATGTCCATGTGTAGAGTTGTCTCTTGCCCTGTTGGAAGAGGGTGTTTGCTATGACCAGCATATTCTCTTTGCAAAACTCTGTTAACCTTTGTCCTGCTTCATTCTGTACTCCAAGGCCAAATTAGCTTGCTACTCCAGGTGTTTCTTGATTCGTACTTTTGCATTCCAGTCCCCTTTAATGAAAAGGACATCTTTTTTGGGTGTTAGTTCTAGATGGTCTTGTAGGTCTCTTCATAGAACTGTTCAACTTCACCTTCTTCAGACTTACTGGTTGGGGTATAGACTTGAATTACTGGGAGACTGAATGGTTTGCCTTGGAAATGGACAGAGATCATTCTGTCATTTTTGAGATTGCATCCAAGTACTGCATTTTGGACTCTTTTGTTGACTATGATGGGTATTCCATTTCTTCTAAGGGATTCTTGCCCACAGTAGTAGATATAATGGTCATCTGAGTTAAATTCACGCATTCCAGTCCATTTTAGTTCACTGATTCCTAGAATGTTGATGTTCACTCTTGCCATCTCCTGTTTGACCACTTCCGATTTGCCTTGATTCACAAACCTAACATTCCAGGTTCCTATGCAATATTGCTCTTTACAGCATCGAACTTTACTTCCATCACCAGTCACATCCAAAACTGGGTGTTTTTGCTTTGGCTCCATCTCTTCATTCTGGAGGTATTTCTCCACTGATCTCCAGTAGCATATTGGACACTGACCTGGGGAGTTCATCTTTCAGCATCCTATCTTTCTGCCTTTTCATACTGTTCATGGGGTTCCCAAGGCAAGAATACTGAAGTGGTTTGCCATTCCCTTCTCCGGTGGACTACATTCTGTCAGAAATGTGAAAGATTAAGCTTTTGAAATATCAAAGCCCATGTCTTGAAAGGACTGGGTACAGTATGTAAGAATCAGATTTTTCTGTTTCCTGGGACTAGGAAGGGTCTGGCTCCAGGAGAGCCAGTGAGCAAGTCAGTGGTGAGTAGACTTAAGGGTTTCAGAGAAAGTGGTCTGTGAGGTATACATCCTGCTGAAGAGCAGAGAAGATGTAAGCCCCACAAGCTAATGACCTATGGCTGATTTATCTTGAGGTTTGACAGAAAACAACAAAATTCTATAAAGCAATTATCCTTCAATTAAAAAAAAAAAAAGCAGTAAGATCCCAGAGTTCCCCATTCCTTGCCAGCCGGGAGTGGAGAGAAATGGGCCAGCTGGACCATACTATAACATAAATTGTAGCAATATTTGGGATAATATGTAAAACTTGCTAAGCAATACTTGTTTTTCTTATAATTAACATAAAGCATTTTCTATTAATGCAAAACAGAATTACATTCTATGTTGTTAATATAAAGATATGTACTCACAGTCCCTACTGAAGATAACTCTAAATTTCTTTTTTAACATTAATAAGAAATATAGACACTCCTAAAGGAACTGTGGGTTTTCCAGGTGGATCAGTGTTCAAGAATCCTCCTGCAATGCAAGAGAGGCAGGTTCAATTCTTGGATTGGGAATATCCCCTGGACAAGGCAATGGCAACTCTCTCCAGTATTCATGCCTGAGAAATCCCATGGACAGAGGAACCTGGTGGGCTATAGTCCATGGGGTTGCAAAGAGTCAGACATAACTTAGCGACCCAACAACAACAAAGGAAATGCAAACTTGGTAGCTACTGCTGTTTTATAAGTGATACATAGCCTATGAAATTAGAAAGATATTTGAACCACTCAAATGAACAATGGCTTTAAATCTATCCCTTCTAAAATTATTATTAGGAGCCATTTTTACAGGCATCACAATATTTTTTTAAACTCAAGAGTGTGGACTATGAATATAGCACAGCTATCATATTTAAGAAACACTTATATCAAACTTACACTGAGAACTAAAAAGATAGGAAAACTGGACTTCATGTGTTGTACTATAAAATATAGTCAATTCTCATTATGCATGGTAGTTATATTCTATAAAGTTGCTGTGAACATGAAATTAATGAATAATGAACCACTGATCCTAGGGGAAATGCAGGGTTAGGTTCATGTTGACCTCTGGTTACAATATTTTTGTCAACTGAACTCATAATCTTGCTTCATGTGTGTTTCTGTTTAAAGACATATTATTCAGTGTTTAATGTTGATTAATTAATTGTCAATTTTATATATTCAACCTAATGTTAACATACCCATTTTAATGATGGGGAACCTAAGGCTCACAAACACTGACTGTCCAGTGGCACACACAGCTTGCAAGAGAGACTCTGAATCTGAACCCAGATCTCTTGTTTCCATTGAGTACCAGGTATACATTTCAGGCCATAAAAGTTCTTGTAAAACAAATGTTTAACTTTCTTTACATATGTGTGTGTTAGTTGCTCAGTCATGTCCAACTCTTTGTGACGCCATGGACTGTAGCCTGCCAGGTTCCTCTATCCATGGAATTCTCCAGGAAAGAATACTGGAGTGGGTTGCCATTTCCTTCTCCAGGGTATCTTTCCAACCCTGGAATCGAAGCCAGGCCTCCCACCTTGTAGGCAGATTCTTTACCATCTGAGCTACCAGAGAAGCCCTTCTTCAATTATGTGTGACATTAAATGCCCACCAAATGGTAGAGATTTGACTGTAAAAACAAAGGCAAACATCAGGATGATATTTCTGCCCACCAAGGAATACCAAAGACTGTCAGCAAGTCACCAGAAGCTAGGATAGAGGCCTGGAATGGATCCTTCTCTTACAGTCCTCAGAAGGAAGCAGCCCTGCCAATACCTTAATCTGATTCTTCAGTTGCCAGAACTGTGAGACAACACATTTCTGTTGTTTGAGCCCCCTAGTTTGTGGGTCCTTTGTTACACTGGAATCTAACATATAGCCCATCACTGGTTGAAGAATAAAACTTATCCCCTTATAGCTTCCATTTTGCTACATTTCAACAAAACCAGAAAATAATTTACTTAAAAGATAAACAATGAACTGAATCCTACCCAAGGTTATGAAACCATAGCATCAACTTTTCCCAGAGTACAAAAGTCTGATTTTGAAACCTACCTCAAAGGATGGATCACTTCTAGGCCATCTGGGCCACTGACAATTGTTCTGGACTTCCTAGCCATTAGTGTGGCTGCTTTTGTGTCATGTAAAAATTAATGCAGAAAGAGAGTTTCTTGGGGGGAGAGCAGAGGTCCCCATTGTTATTTAACATTAACAATGCTAAATGTATTTTGTTTCCTACACTGGGTGCTGATTACATCTTTCTTTCTTTTGTGCAGGCAAATATGCTTGGGATTATTTTGGACTCAACGTCGGCATGGTTCTTTGTTCATTCTGCTCTATTCCCCATGGTTTCCCTATTGATGGGAGATTACTAATGAATAAATATAAGAAATAAATGAAAGTCCCTTTAAAAAAATTAAATGACAAGGTTTCCATTGCATTATATATTTCCAACAGCATGTTCATTAGCTATTCTATACCTCTGCTGGATATTTTGGGATGTGAACCTTGAAATACCTACATGAGTTCTGTGATGATGATGATCACTTGGTTCTTTGTCTAATAATCTGTCAAGTATTGTCTCTGGGGACCAGTCAGAAATCGAGATAGTTCAGTTGAGGGAATTTAATAAGGAACTGGTTATGAAGGTGCTAGATGGGCCAGAAAGCCTAACTGGGGAAAGAGGGGAAGCCCAGTGAGAAGCAATAGCAGAAAGCCTCTACCCACCACCTCTAGGGTTTGGAAAGACCAACAGAGGGACTGAGTTAACAGATCCCTGGAGTCATTTACCCCAGATGGTCCTAGAACGGGAATCACAGAGGAGAGCAGTCACTGTGGGAGAAGCTTCCTGATTCAGAGAAAGAGGCAAATACCTTGGCTTCTCTTCTTCTGCCTGTGTTCCTATTTTATCTTTTTATCTTTCATTACCCTAATTCTTTTTTGGCATGGGCAAATGAGTCTAAGAAATGAAGCTGGCAGGAATCAGCTTCCTTCCATACAGACAGAATAAGAGAATGACAAAGAATGAATGAATTTGACAGCAAGTAGGCCAATGACTAGGCTTTCCTGGTGGCACTAGTGGGGGAAAAAAAAAAACCACCTGCCAATGCAGGAGACCTAAGAGATTCGGGTTTGATCCCTGGGTCAGGAAGATCTGCTGGAGCATGGCATGGCAACCCACTCCAGTATTCTTGCCTGGAGACTCCCATTGACAGAGGAGCCTAATGAGCTATAATCCATAGTGTCACAAAGAGTCGGTCATGACTGAAGCATCTTAGCGCACACATGCAAGCAAATGGCCAGCACATTAAGCCCTTAGTACAGTGTGTTATGTTGTGCTTTGGGGTAGCAAATGGTCAAAACAGGTCAGAGAAAACAAAACCAGAGATTGGGCAAAGCCAGTGAGGTATGACAGATACTGCATACAGATTACAGGGTTATGGGACTTCCCTTGTGGTCCAGTGGCTAAGACTCCAGGCTCCCAAATTCAGGGGGCCTGGGTTTGATATCTGGTCAGGGAACTAGATCCCACATACTACAACCAAACTGAAAAAAAAAAAAATGAATGCAGAGTCATAAATAGGAGTTGAGTCAATAAAGAGAATCAGCACACATATGTCATAAATTATAAGTAGAGACATATAAAATAGTCTCCTGGAGATCAGAGGAAACAAGAAGCCATAGATTTTCAGGATAATTAGGCCATATCATGCAGATAGAACATCAACACACACAGGGTAGTAAGAAGGGGTCAAATAGGCTGACAGAGAGATACCATTCATTACCTGTATTACAGTAGGGATCCATCCCAAATAATCGGTTTGAAAAGTAGACATTCCTGTATTTGCTTGGAAATTGCACTTTGAAATCACTGTATTAGTTTAGTTACTTGTCTTTGCTTTCTCATGAGAGTAGATTATAAAGAAAAGTTGTAACTATTTGAGTTTTCTGTTGATTGCAAACTCTACAAGTAGGATGTTCCTGTTAGGTACTCACAAGGCACTTATCTGCAGCAAGGAAGGCAAACATAATGGGGAATAAACAAAAAAGGAATCATCCAGTCAATGGATAGAATGAAAGTTTACATATAGAGTAATGTAACCATCAAATTTGTCTTACATTTTCTGTCCTTGTATTATTTCTTTTTCATGAGCTTGAGTAATGCTTTTCTTATTTATTCTATATAGTATCATATGAGAAAAAGATACTTTAACATGATCATACTATTCTCCTTAAAAATAATCTCTCTGCAATCCACTCCAGTATTCTTGCCTAGAGAATCCCATGGACAGAAGAGCCTGGCAGGCTGTAGTCCATGGGGTCGCAAAGAATCAGACACGACTTAGCGACTGAACAACAAAGAGGTTATTTCTGGGGTTGCAGGCAAGGCCTCCTGGGGAAACGGTGGAAAGAGTCACGGGTTTCTCTGAAAATTGGCAAATGAGCCTCCTTGCAGCCCGCAGACCGGCTCTTCAGGCTATGTTCTCTGGCCGGCTCATAAAAAAAAGAAAAATCTCTTTGGATCCACAATGTTTATTTAGATAAAATGAAATGAATATTGTTCCTTGTCTTTAATTAATTAGATTGAATGTTTTTAAACTAATTTTTTTTTGTTAACCAAGCTCTTTTTTGGTGGAATCTAAATATAGAAGATGCCTGATCCACTAATTATACAGGCATTTATAATAATTAATGTTTGGAAGAAAGCAGTGTATTTTGCATACTCTCCTTCATCATTAAAATGTATATTTTGGAAAATAATAAAGGAAGCATGTGAATTTCAGAAATACTAGTTTATATAATCACATACACACACACACACAAACACACACACACACAAGGGAGGCCAAAAATCTATACAGATATAATGAGGCTGCTGTAGCTATAATTATAGATATTAATAAAATTCATTCACCCAGAAATAGAGGCATCAAATATGTGCAGGCACAAGGCTAGACTCTGAGAACATGTACATATACATAATTCCTAGCTTCAGGAAATAAATAAGCTAGAGAGAAAGTCTAAGAAGCTACTACAGAAGCTATGAGAGGTGACTATTGGCAGGGCTCACAGGTGGCACAAAGAAGAGAGGTAGAGACGTACCTAGGTACCTAGACGTACCTTGCCTCCTCCTTCCTAGGCAAGGAGTCATCCACAAGTTTTCAACCTCAAGATTTGCAAATTGGAAGCTCTGGACCTTGGACAGCCCAGTCCCAAGCTTTGGTCTCCTGCCCATGGCAAGTTCCAGCCTGGTTTCCATCCTGAGCTAACATTACACCGCTATACACAAAGCCATGCCTCCTGCTCACCTCTCACTCCCAGAACTCATGGGCACCCTTTATAAACTTAATTCTACCCCCTGCCTCCCACAGACAGACACACTTTGCTTCATGGGCACCCTTTATAAACTTAATTCCACCCCCTGCCTCCCACAGACAGACACACTTTGCTTCCCACATCAAACAGGTCATCTAGTGCTGATGACTACATTTCTCAGAAACATCTCTGAACATCTGCTTCTGCTACAGTGCAGGTACGTGCCATATCTTAATTTGTTCTATCACAATAGTCTATTGGGTCTCTCCATCTCCTGTTTTGATCTGCTCTTTTGCAACTTTGCACTGACAAAGTGCTCTCTTTCCAAAACACGTTATTCTCTTTCCTGGTACCCTCTGATAGACCCCCACTGTCCATACACAGTGGCTCTCAGACTTGGATGTAACCCATTATCATGTTAGGGAACTTCTTTTTCCAACAGATTCCTCTTGAACTAAAATTTCCAAAGTGGGGCCTTGGCAATCTGTATTTTTAACAAGCTCTTCAGAAGCTATTTACTGTCAGCCTGGTTCCAGTCAAGGGACCAGGGTTTTGGAACTGCAAGATGAAGTCTAAACTTAGCACACAGTGATTCACATGGACTCTTCCCCCGTACACACCCCATATCATGGTCATGGTTGTAACCCATTTCTGAAACTCCCAGGGTTCTTCTAAAGCCTCTGTGTCACTGCATATCTATTCTTTCCAGAATTACCTTGCACTCCTTTTTCATCCTGGAAAGCATTCCCTAAGCCCTCTTTAAAGCTTTCCTTGATCTCTCAGCTGAGTGAGCTAAGGGTCTGCCTTTGTTTTTAAAAGCCCTATGCAAATCTCTTCTCATAGCGTACCTTAATTTTCACTTGTCTGTTTCTTTTACTGTACTTTGACTCCTTCAGGGGTGGGACTGCAAATTACTCATCTCTTTAATCTTAAGAGTCCAGCCTTGTTCCTGATTCATAACAGGGACATAACAAATGAACAAATAGACTAGTGAATGAGCAGAATTCTGGTTACACTATGGTAGAAATTGGCTGTGTATAGATCATTACTCTTTATGAACTGAATAATTATATATCTTTCAACAGAATACTATTAAGCAAAGCTAGCAGAAGCTCATCAGCATTTGAGATAAAATGGAAAGAAACAAATGCTACTACAAAAAATATGATTGTTCTCCATGTGCAGGATTGAGGGAATCATTAAACATTTAGATTAATGTTTTGTTTGGCAGATGTCCAATGTTTTTTATTTTTCATTTGCCTTTGTGTTCATATATGGGCTGGTAATATAAATACTGGAGAAGAAAAAGGGCAACCCACTCCAGTATTCTTGCTTGGAGAATCCCATGGACAGAGGAGCCTGGTGGGCTACAGTCCATGGGATCACAAAGAGTTGGACATGACTGAGAGTAAACCAATATAAACACAAACATGCAATTCATCTCTTCTTTTTTTTGCAAAGTCAAAAATACTTTTCAGTGTATTTCTATTTTTTTGGCTTTTAGTTGGTAGTATTTTTGTTTCAATGAACATAGCATGAACCCCCAACTACTAAGCAAGACACTGACACTCGGTATCAGTTTATAATTCAATGTAAATGCAATTTTTAATGGACTTCATTTGTTTTTTCTTGCCTTACATTCATTCTCTGGGTAATAAATGTGTATTTTTCCCTTTGTGACTACTCCTCCTCCACTTTCTGTACACATGGTTCTTTTTGGTGAGACTGGTTGGGGACGGGGAACATGTGACCCAGGCTTGGCCAGTTGGAGTCACAGTGAAGAGCTTAGGAAGATGCCTGGTCCAAGGCAGCCAAGGAGAGTTAGTCCTAGTTCCTTTGCCAAGACTATTGGAAAAGATGTACTCCCTGCACTGGGACTGATACACTGTTAGAACATAAGCCATTTTTGCCACTGTGTGAGTAAAGCTGCCTAAGAATGAAGCCAACATGATAACAAGCAAAGCCAAAAGAGAAAGACAGGCAATTTCTGATGATACTTTTGAACCTTTGCATCCAGCTGTGACTAAATCGTTTACTGTTTGAGATTTTTACTTAGTTGAGCTCTACTCACTCTAAAGAAAAAAAAATCCTTTTTATTCTTAAACTGGCTTGAGTTTGAGTTCTCTCATTTACTATCATATGTGTCTTGATCATAAGACACTATATCTGATTTTATAGCATCACTGAACTTATACAAGAATTGTGTGGATTTTCAATAAAGCTCTTCTCTTCTATGAATCCCCAGAGATATACTTAAGTAGAAGTAATCTACCAGTTTGTTGTCAGATCTTAAATAAATCATTTAATCCTCTGTACTTCAGCTTCCTCATTTGCTGAACTGGGGAATTATACAAAGTCCCTTCTGCAAAATTATTATTCTATGGAAAAAACACTGACACAATGTTAGAGCAACTGATTGCTATTAAGGATCATAATTCTCCAACCATAAATGCTGCCATGGCATACAGTAAGTGTCAGGGGCTGGAGGAGGAGAGGGTAGAGAAAGAAGGAGAAGAAAGTCCGATAAACTTCATTTTGGATAAACCCCAAACAGTCAAATAATTCATTATTTATCACAGTATCATTATTAGCTTCTTCTGTAATTGGGAGATGAGTTCCAGAAATGTGAGAACTGTCACAGGTTGTCAAATTTACCAAAGGATGAAAATAGATGTGTCAGGGAAAAAATGCATTCATAATTCAGTTTCTTCTCATCAAACTGGAACCAAATGCCCAGTTTTGGATTGAGAGAAGCCTAAACATATTTCAAATATGTGTTTCGAAGAGATGGCAATGCCTGAGACAAACGTAGAAAAAAAGCAATGACTATTTAAAAACCTGGGCTGCTCTAAAACCAGAAGCAGTTTTAATAAAAACCAACATAATACATTAAACTAAATGTAATGACACAGTGGGTTACATAGCAACTTCAAAGAACTCAGAATGCACTTCTTTTTATCTTTCACTTAAGAAATAATCAAGGTTCCATTTCCTGAAACTTTTTTTTTTCTCATGCGCATGTGTTTACATGACTTCCTATTCATCCACACCTAACAAAAATCACAGCAACCTACGATGTGTCTGTGTTTTCTCTCTCAAATTTGTATTTTTAGTTTTAGGTGTTAATACGTAGTGATCTGCTCCTAAGACACATTGAACTTGCTCAGGCTGAATCATCCTAAAAGTTTTCTATGACTATGTTTTGATATTTGCATTGGATTTCCAAGTTGGGTAACTCAGCAATTTTGCTCCTGCCTTATTAGATTTTTCTTAAATCACGAAAATTAATGTATATTCATTGTAATTAGAAAATAAAGAGTTATACCAAAAGTTACAATGAAAAATTTAATCATCCTTCAATCTCATCTGTTAGGTCTCCATTGCTTCATGTGCAACTTTCTATACAGTTCCTGTTTATACCACATATGAACACAGACATACACAGGGCTCATCCTTCCTTCCTTTCTCCCTCCCTTAATCCTCCCTTTTCCACTCATAGTTTTCCAAATATTGGATCCCACTACAAATCAATGGTCACAAACTAGCGGCTCACAGTCAGGGAAAATATTTTGTTGGCAAAAGATTAGGGAAATTTAACACGAACAATCTGGACACCCATTCCTCTGTGCTGATGATGTTATCAACGCTGCACAGGCTTTCTAATTTAACATGGTCCTTTCCAGTTCCTATTATTCACGCCTCTACTAATCCACCTTTTTACATTCTGGCCTATTACCTGTAAGCATCTGAATTTATATCCTCCTGGTATTACTTACCAACTTGCTTTTTGCATTTAACATTATGTCATGATATTATCGATTAGAATTACATGCAGTTGCCTATAACTGAAAATGCCAAATGATAGTGGCTTAAATCCTACGGTTTCTCTTTTTCACATGTAAAATAAGTCTGGAAGTGTGTGGGCCACAGCCTAGATGGCACTTCAGAGTCATAAGTGACCTGAGCTCCTCCTATTTTTCCTTTCCACCTTCCTTGGGACCTGGCTTCTAGTCTCAAACTCAGTTTATCATCCCTACTGGCTAAGAACTCTAGTCACTCAATGTCGATCTGTGTTACAGGCAGTAGAAAACTGGAGGGCAAAACACAGAATGGTGCTTCTCCTGAATCAGCCTTCTTTAAAGGCATTTTCCGGAAGTCCTGCTCAAATACTTTCACTCAGATCTCATGAGCCATAACTTTGCCACAGAGCCACACCTAGCTACACAGGAGGTGGAGAAATGTCCTTGACTGGGAACACAAGCACCAGAATAAGATCCGGGTACTGCTATCAAGGAGAAAACAAAAATATCAACCTCTGCTCCATATCCCTGCAGGTTAGTACAGACATATGGCCGAGACTGTCAGGGTCCCTCAAGTTCCAGATGCCTCTTCTTTTAAGTTAAAAGAAGTTTCAGCTTTAACCTGGTCACAGAGGTACTTGAAATGAAGGCTATATTTCTAACTTTTCAAAATTTTAAATAATACTTCATGATCATAACCTTCTCTTCCATCATCAGAGCTTTTTTTTAGGATTCACCAAATGGGATTCCTAAGACTACCTTAAGCAAAGTTTAAGTTGTTTTTTTTTCAGCTTATTTTGAATTGGAGGATAATTGCTTTACAATGTTGTATTGGTTTCTGCCATACAAAAATATGAATCAGCCATAAGGATATTTATATCCCCTCCCGCTTGAACATCCCTCCCACCTCCTATTCCATCCCACTCCTCTAGGTTGTCACAGAGCACTGGGTTGAGCTCCCTGTGTCATACTGGAAGTTAAAGTTTTAACAGATACTGGTGGTTCACTTTGCAGGAGGCTATGGCAATTCACTTTTAAGAACTGACACAATGTTAGAACAACTGACATACATTGTTCAATACATGTCCATTTTCTATATATTCTCAGCACTGGATTTTTTTTTTTTTTCTCTTTTTAAATGTTGTGAATCATGGGTGAAAAATGGTATCTGTCATTGTTTGATTTGTGGTTCCTGTACTGTCAGCAATGAAAAGCCTCTTTGTCTATGTTAATTGTCCATTTAAATTTCTTCTGCAGGGAGTTTGTGTTAAAACTCTTTGCCAATGTTTCTGTTGGATTATTTGCCTTGTTCTTACCATTTTGACTTTGTCATACATGATATAAATATTTTTATAATCCCATAATTTCTAAAAAAATCTTTAGCCACTGGAAATTTATGTAACCAAATCTTTCCATGAATGGTGATGGATTTCTACTTTTACTTAAGAAAACATCTCTTCCACTTTCAGATTATTTTCCTAAAATTTCTTCTGATTTTCTGATATATTTCTATCTTTATTATCCAACTCATCCAATCAACTATTTGTTGACCACTTATTATATGCCAGGTCCTCTTCAAATTCCACTGGGGATGTTTTCCTAGTTGGTAAAATGGACAATAATGCAATGAACTGATATAAAACATGAGGCATTTCACCATAGAATTAAAACATGGTGATGTGGTAGGGTGAGGCGGGCTATTTCAGATTGAGTGACCAAGAAAAGCTTCTAAGAGGAGATAAGATAAAACTGATTCAGGAATAACTACTGATTAGGGGAGAAGATGCAGGTGGGAATGGCCTTGGGATGTGTGAAGAGCTGGAAGGCTGATGTGGCTAATGGCTCAAGGAGAGGAGAAAAATTTGAGAGGGAGGCAGGAACCAGAACATGGTGGGTTTAGCAGACCAAAGAGGAGTAAAGATTTAATCCTACATTGAGGATTTATAGTTCATATGGACTTTTTTTTTATATGTAATATGGTATGTGTCTAGGGGGAGTCTAACTGTGATTTGCTTTCAAATGGAGAGTTCTATTTTAAATAAACTATTCATCATTTGCAGGTGGTGGTGGGAACTAGGGTGATATTCTACAGAATCTCACCCCATTTCAACACTGTATAGATAACATTACTAAATAAAATATTTGTTCAATTGAAATTAAACATAGAATGAGTGTAATTTTTGTTTTGTGTTGTTTTGCTTTGTTTGTTTGTTTTTGTTGTTGTTTTGGATTTTGGCCATGCAATGTGGCATGCAGGATCTTAATTCCCTGATCAGGGAATGAACCCATGCCCCCTACAGTGGAAGTGCTGAGTCCTAACCACTGGATAATCAGCAAAGTCCCCATGAGTATATAATGTTTTTATCTCAGGGATGTGCCTATTCAACAAATCTTTCTAGAACTACTTTTTAGAAACACGGTCAGAAGCAGTTTTTAAGTCATCTTGAGTTAATACAGTTCAGTCACTCAGTCATGTCCAACTCTTTGTGATCCCATGGACTGCAGCACGCCAGGCTTCCAAATCCATCAACAACTCCTGGAGTCTGCTCAAATTCATGTCCATTGAGTCGGTGATGCCATCCAGCCATCTCATACTATATCGTCCCCTTCTCCTCCTGCCCTCGATCTTGCCCAGCTTCAGGGTCTTTTCCAATGAGTCAGTTTTTTGCATCAGGTGGCCAAAACATTGGAGCTTCAGCTTCAACATCAGTCCTTCCAATGAATATTCAGGATGGATTTCCTTTATGATTGACTGGTTTGATCTCCTTACAGTCCAAGGGACTCTCAAGAGTCTTCTCCAACACCAGAGGTCAAAAGCATCATCTTTGGTGTTCAGCTTTCTTTATGGCTCAGCCCACAAATCCATACATGACTACTGGAAAAACCACAGCTTTGACTAGATGGGCCCTTGTAAGCAAAGCAATGTCTCTGCTTTTTAATATGTTGTCTAGGTTGGTCACAGCTTTTCTTCCAAGGTGCAAGCATCTATTAATTTCATGGCTGCAGTCACCATCTGCAGTGATTTTGGAGACAAAGAAAATACTCTCACTATTTCCATTGTTTCCCCATCTACTTGCCATGAAGTGATGGGACCAGATGCCATGATCTTAGGTTTCTGAATGTTGGGTTTTAAGCCAGTTTTTTCACTCTCCTCTTTCACTTTCATCAAGAGGCTCTTTAGTTCCTCTTCGCTTTCTGCCATAAGAGCAGTGTCATCTGCATATCTGAGGTTATTGATATTTCTCCCGGCAATCTTGATTCCAGCTTGTGCTTCTTCCAGCCTGGCATTTCACATGTTATATTCTGTGTGTAAGTTAAATAAGCAGAGTGACAATATACAGCCTTGACGTACTCATTTCCCAACTCAAAACTAGTCCATTGTTCCATGTCCGGTTCTAACTGTTGCTTCTTGACCTGCATACAGAGTTCTCAGGAAGCAGGTAAGGCGTTATTTCCATCTCTTGAAGAATTTTTCAGTTTGTTGTGTATCACACAGTCAAAGGCTTTGGTGTAGACAATAAAGCAGAAGTAGATGTTTTTCTGGGATTCTCTTGCTTTTTCTATGATTCAACGGATCTTGGCATTTTGATCTCTGGTTCCTCTGCCTTTTCTGAAGCCAGCTTGAATATGTTGAAGTTCTCAGTTCACATACTGTTGAAGCATAGCTTGGAGGATTTTGATTGTTACTTTGCTAGTGTGTGAGATGAGTGCAATTGTGTCATAGTTTAAACATTCTTTGGCATTGCCTTTCTTTGGAATTGGAATGAAAACTGACCTTTTCCAGTCCTGTGGCCACTGCTGTGTTTTTCAAATTTGCTGGCATATTGAGTCCAGCACTTTCACAGCATCATCTTTTAGGACTTGAAATAGCTCAACTGGAATTCCATCACTTCCACTAGCTTTGTTTGTAGTGATGCTTCCTAAGGCCTATCTGACTTTGCATTCCAGGATGTCTGGCTCTAGGTGAGTGAGCATACCATTGTGGCTATCTGGATCATGAAGATCTTTTTTGGATAGCTCTTCTGTGTATTTTTGTCACCTTTTCTTAATATCTTCTGCTTCTGTTAGGTCCATACAGTTTCTGTTCTTTATTGAGCCCATCTTTGCATGAAATGTTCCCTTGGTATCTCTAATTTTCTTGAAGAGATCTCTAGTTTTTCCCATTCTAATGTTTTCTTCTGTTTCTTTGCACTGATCACTGAGGAAGGCTTTCTTACTTCCCCTTACTATTCTTGGGAACTCTGAATTCAGAAGGGTATCTCTTTCCTTTTCTTCTTTGCCTTTTGCTTCTCTTCTTTTCTCAGCTACTTGTAAGGCCTCCTCAAGACAACCATTTTGCCTTTTTACATTTCTTTTTCTTGATTATGGTTTTGATCACCACCTCCTGTAGAATGTCATGAGCCTCTGTCCATAGTTCCTCAGGCACTCTATCAATCTAATCCCTTGAATCTATTTGTCATTTCCACTGTATAATCATAAGGGATTTGATTTAGGTCATACCTGAACAGTCTAGTGGTTCTCCCCACTTTCTTCAATCTACGTCTGAATTTTGCAATAAGGTGTTCATGATCTGAGCCACATTCAGCTCTTGGTCTTGCTTTCGCTGACTGTATAGGGCTTCTCCATCTTTGGCTGCAAAGAATATAATCTATCTGATTTCAGTGTTGACCATCTGGCGATATCCACATGTAGAGTCGTCCCTTGTGTCGTTGGAAGAGGGCGTTTGCTACAACCAGTGCATTCTTTTGGCAAAACTGTTAGCCTTTGCCCTGTTTCATTTTGTACTCTAAGGTCAAACTTGCCTGTTACTCCAGGTATCTCTTGGCTTCCTACTTTTGCATTCCAGTCCCCTATGTTGAAAAGGACATCTTTTTTTGGTGTTAGTTCTAGAAGGTCTTGTAGGTCTTCATAGAACTGTTCAGCTTCTTCAGCATTACTGGTTGGGGCATAGACTTAGACTACTGTGATATTGAATGGTTTGCCTCAGAAATGAAGCGAGATCATTCTGTCATTTTTGAGATTGCATCCAAATACTGCATTTTGGACTCTTTTGTTGACTATGAGCATTACTCCATTTCTTCTAAGGGATTCTTGCCCACAGCAGTAGACATAATGGTCATCTAAATTAAATTCACCCATTCCAGTCCATTTTAGTTCGCTGATTCCTAGAATGTTGATGTTCACTCTTGCCATCTCCTGTTTGACCACTTCCAATTTGCCTTGATTCGTGGATCTAACATTCCAGATTCCTATGCAATATTGCTCTTTACAGCATCAGACTTTGCTTCTATCACCAGTCACATCCACAACTGGGTGTTGTTTTTGCTTTGGCTCCATCTCTTCATTCTTTCTGGAGTTATTTCTCCACTGATCTCCAGTAGCATATTGAGCACCTATCCACCTGGGGAGTTCATCTTTCAGTGTTGTATGTTTTTGCCTTTTTATACTGTTCATGGGGTTCTCAAAGCAAGAATACTTAAGTGTTTTGTCATTTTCTTCTCCAGTAGACTATGTTTTGTCAGAACTCTCCACCATGACCTGTCTGTCTTGGGTGGTCCTACAGAGCATGGCTCATAATTTCATTAAGTTAGACAAGGCTGTGGTCCATGTGATCAGTTTGGTTAGTTTTCTGTGATTGTGGTTTTCATTCTGTTTGTCCTCTGATAAATAAGGATAAGAGGCTTATGGATGCTTCCTGATGGGATAGACTGACTGTGGGGGAAACTAGGTCTTGTTTACTGGGCGGGGGCATGCTCAGTAAATTTTTAATCTAATTTTCTGTTGACTGGTGGGGCTGTGTTCTCTCTCTTTTGTTTGACCTGAGGCCAAACTGTTGACCCATGCCTCCACTGAGACTCCTGGACACTCACAGGTAAGTCTGGCTCAGTCTCTTGTGGGGACACTGCTCCTTTCTCCTGGTGCACAGTAGGTTTTGTTTGTGCCCTCCAAGAGTCTGTTTCCCCAGTCCTGTGGGAAGTTCTGTACTCAAATCCCACTGCCCTCCAAAGTCAAATTCCCTTTGTTTTCTCCTTCCCTTTGCCCGATCCCAGGTTATAAATTTGTTTTGGATCCTAGAACTTTCTTAATAGTGTGAGAATTTCTTTGGTATAATTGTTCTGCAGTTTGTGGGTTGTCTGCTTGGCAGCTCTATGGTGAGGCTAATGACGACCTCCTCCAATAGGGCTTGTGCCACATGCTGCATGACGCAGGTCTGCAGCAGCCAGAGCTCCTGTCCCCATGTCAGGCCACTGCTGACCTGTGCCTCCGTGCGAGACATGCAAACACTCAAGGGCCAAGATTTGCCACCAATGAAGATATTTAAGGGAATGTGCAACAGGCTCTGAAGGCAAGTCTGAAAGAAACCTTCTAAAAATATTTTGCATGATGGTAGCAGCTGCCGTCTATGGGGTCGCACAGAGTTGGACACGACTGAAGCGACTTAGCAGCAGCAGGAGCGTTAAAAGAGTAAGCAGATGGGCCCCAAGATAATTTCTGTGAAAAGAGGGACAAACTTTAAAACTTTAGGTCTGTATAAGTAATAAGTAAAAGAGTCATTACTTTATAATTCAAGCATGTTCCTTTCGATCTTTTCATACAGTTGTTTTATAATTTGCAACATGCTTTTTAAAAATTTATGCTTTACAACAACTCTGTGAGTTACATATTCCTACCATTTTTTAAAGATGAAGAAACAGATTAATTTAAGAAGCTGACATTCAAGTCTCTTGATTCCAAGGTCAGTGCTCTCTCTACACACTAAATTATTTAAGGTCACACGACTTGAGAAAGGAGAAGCCACCGTTCATAGCCATCATCCCCTATGACCACTGGGCTGCATGGACATCTTGACCATTTATCTAATCTGCCTTAATCAATGCTCTCTATAGATTTGATTGCTCTGACAACTTGCAAATAGTCACCTGTGCAACAAGTACCCAAGTTAATTTAAAAAAAAATAATATTGTTTCCCATTTTAAAATAATGGAAATGGAGTGCTGTGAAAGTCTTGGACATTTTAAGATTCAGAGACATTTGCTAAATTGATGTTAAAGAACAGGAATGACCTAGGAAATCTCATGGTAACCTGTAACCAGTATAGCAGTCAAAATTAAAGAATGCTTGTGGCATTATAACTTAAGAGTCCTGAAAAGGGGTCAGAACTGGGTTTTGATCTGGACTCTGTTCCTTAGTTTCTCTAAGATATTGGGAAAATCACTTAAACTCTCTGGGCTTCTGTATCATTTAGAGCTCTTAAATTTATGCAAGTAATGGAAACTGACTGCTGTTAACTTAGGCAAAAGGGGATTTATTGGAAGGATACTGTAAGATGGACAAATGCTTAAAAGGCTAGGAACTGGGTTTGGAAACTGACAAGAACAAAGCACCTAGTTGACCTGAACTGAAAGGAAAACCAGGGTACTAATAGGCAGCAATGAATTTAGGGCAGTCAAACAAATCCCACTCATCCACCACTGCTTTCCTTTTCATATCGATCAAGGATCATCCCCAAGAGGCCTTCTAGCTCTGACATCCTCTGCTTCTCAGTATTTGTAGAAGGGTAAGCAGGAAGACGGGTGCATATGCAAACAGGGTGGTCAGAAATGCTTTGGCCGGATATGCCTCAGAAGGTTCTACATAGCTGAAGAAGGCTGAGCCACCACAGCGGTACAGATGCTGACCAATGTGGCATGCAGCAAGCAGGAAGTGGAAAGGGTCTTAAGCAGGCAAAGTGTTTGGGTAGGTGAGTTATGAGGAACCTCCACAGACAGTTTTCACAAGTGCTGGAAACTGAAACACTTCTAACAAGTCACTCCCTTTACAGACGAGGGACAGGTCTTGACTCTGTGAAAGAGACTGCAGCAGGTCTCCTCATGTCTACGGAATGAGACACAGTAACTACCATGAACACAAAGCTCATATTTGAATGTAATATACTGGTATACATTAAACAGTCTCTTGAATCAAACATTGAAAATGGGTAGCCTGTGGGTCAGATATGGTCTTCAAAAAATTAGTTACCAACAGATAAAAATACAGGTATTTCCAACTTTTCTTGAAAAAAAAAAAGGGAGGTTTTGGCAACAAAAGGCCTACAATCTTACATAGCAACAATTTTCTACTGTCTTCTGTGGGCTCTCCACGTTGCCATACCCTCCTCATAGCCCTCTTCACTTATGAGGCTGCCTGCCTGGATCATTCTAGTTTCTGAACACTGATGTAATTACTTCCATGACAACCCACCCAAGGCCAGCATTTTGGACAGCCATTTTGAGGATCTATTGCTGTGGGCTTCCCTGAGCAGGAGAACTTCCCTGAGTTCAAGTTCCAAACCTCTGTTCTTGAGACCCCTTTGGTAAGATCCCGTTAGTCCAGACATACTACCTGTCATACTGGAAACAATCATTTGCTCTACCCCAACCAAACCACATCTCCATCTTCTGTCAGGGCCAATCTTCGGGCAACTGCTCTCCCCCAAAACCTTCAGTACTTGATGGTGGAAAAGGCAGCAAAGAGTCCTCATATACCATCTTCTATATATAGTGAAAAAACAGAAGGTACCTGAACAAAGAATCACTTCTGTTTGACTTCTTGGAAGACAAATCTCTGAGGAAAGTGGCCCCTGAGATTTATTTATTTGTTTGTTTATTTCATATGAGTAGCTGTGGATGTACTGGGCACCAGTGGATGGTAATGATGATGATGCCCCTTAGTAAGTCTCCTTTGTACACATCTAATCCCATCTGGATGCTACTCCTCATATTTTCTATCTCTTAACGCCAACATCATATACGCTATATAAGCATTCACTTCACTATTAACTTTGTAGAATCCATTCCTTACAAAGCCGGCAAAACATTTCCTTAAATCTCTGATGGATTCCAAGTTGCTTTTAGGCTAAACTTTAAGATGCTTTAAGAAGTCTACAAATCCTCGCGTGATTTGATTCCTCCTTATCTCAGGCTTTACCTCCCATTCTGTCTTCTTCTCTGGCTCACTTCACTTTGAACACTTGGAACTTCTTTAAACTTGTGGAAGAAAAAAGGCTCATTCTCACCTCAGGGCCTGGACTCTTCTCACTTCCTGGAAGGCTCTCCCCTTCTTCCTCACTCTCCTCCCTATCTATCATCTTCCAGCCCTCAGTTTTTAAATGTTTCCCTGATAGCTCAGTTGGTAAAGAACTCGCCTGCAATGCAGGACACCCCAGTTTCATTCCTGGGTCAGGAAGATCCACTGGAGAAGGGATAGGCTACCCACTCCAGTATTCTTGGGCTTCGCTTCTGGCTCAGCTGGTATAAGAATCCGCCTGCAATGCAGGAGACCTGGGTTCACTCCCTGGGTTGGGAAGATACCCTGGAGAAGGGAAAGGCTACCCCCTCCAGGATCCTGGTCTAGAAAATTCCATGAACTGTATAGTCCATGGGGTCACAAAGAGTCGGACATAATTGAGCGACTTTCACTTTTGTCAGAGAAGCCTCTCCTACCTTTTGTTTCCCTCCCATTCACTCACCCCTCCCCCCCATTTCTCAGAGCCCTCTGCTTTATAATTTCTATTGCTCTTAATACAGTTTATATGTTTCTCCACTAAACTGTAAACTCTGCAGCGCGGAGAACCTGTTCATTTTGTGTCTATTGAATATTAACGGTCAGCATAGTCCCTGCCTTAATAGAATGGGTGAGCAATTTTTATTTGCCAAATGAATGAAAAGCTTAAATTACATTGCCCAGCCTGGTCTAACACCACTCTGTTATCTTCTGGAGTAATGAGA
The DNA here is from genome assembly GCF_027580195.1 of Bos mutus. Lineage (NCBI taxonomy): Eukaryota > Metazoa > Chordata > Mammalia > Artiodactyla > Bovidae > Bos > Bos mutus. Next base: position 70,313,794 of record NC_091618.1, on the reverse strand, counting down.
CATCCTTTCTTAGGAAAAATATTTTTATTTCAGTCACCTATAAGTGAATCCACATGGTTTATCAGAAGGTAAACCAGAAGAGAAAAAAGCTAGTAACATTATAGGTTTCCCAGGTGGGGGGAGGTCCCAGACCAACACGTAGAAACTGGGTAGAAATGCAAATTACCAGGCCCCACTCCAGACCCCTTAGAGAACTCAGGGGATGTGGTTCAGCATTCTGTGCTGTAACAAGCCTTCCACGGAATTCTGATGCACACTTTGATAAGTTTAAATGCCATTTCTAGGCTTTCTAGTTTTTAATTTTTTTTAATTAAAATTTTTGGTCCTTAATCCGTGGTTTCATCCTTCAAGTAGAATAGCACAGTCTAAAACTACCCCGGAGAGTACTTTTTTCTCCTCATTCAAAGCCACCAAAAGCTTATATGTGTAAGTGTTTACCTGTACATTCCTGTGAGGTGTGCCTTCCTAGTGGGCACAGGCCTGCCCTCCGGGTGGCCTACAATCTAACCCTTGTGGTAACACTTGTAATGTGCCCCGTTGTAACAATGCACAAGTGTAACTGAAGAAAAAACAAAAACAAAAAACAATACCAAGGCAGAGGAGCCACGGCGCAAGCCTTTGTTCCTCTCTCCACCAACGGCTCACCCTCCGTCAGATATAGCTCTTTACCAACCAGAAAAGGAGCCGCTCAAGATATAAAAACGGATGGGTGCCGCTGACAAGGTTTTCAATTAGGCCGTTTTCCCCGGAGCACCGGAGGATAGTTGTGGCTGTGGAATGCGATTCCAACGCTTCCTCAACCTAGCACAGAAGTAATTGCAACGAAAAACCCCTTCCAGTTTCAGAAGGAGAATTGGAGGCTCGGGCAGACCTAGTCGCCCCTACCTGGAGAACACCCGAAGTGGACCACCTCACCTTCGGAATGGGAGCGGCAGCCGGCGGCGCTCCTCACTGCGCATGCTCTTTCGCCCCGCCCGCTCGGAGCCGGAAGGGGGAGCGCTCGAGGCCTAGGCCTGGCCTGGCCGGGGCGTCGGCACCGGCGGCCATCTTGGCTTCCCGGGGAAAGGCGGTGTGAGGGGAAGAAGTTGTAGGGTGGGGGCAGGAGTGAGGAGGAGGGGAGAGGGGGAGGAGGCCGCGGCGGGGCAGGGCGGGGACTGCCTGCCTGCCCGGGTTGCGGAAGTGGTAGCCGCTGACCGAGCCTGCTTCTCTCTCGCTACTGCTTCGGCTTCCCGGCTCCCCCCCAGACGGAGAGGGTGGCCCGGCCGTGAATGATCAGATAGCTTCTACCTCCCGCCGCCCATCCCTGGCCCCAACCGGCACGGAGCAGACGGCGGCAGCAGCAGCAGCAGGCGAGGAGGAAGATGGCGGGACGGCTGCCGGCCTGTGTGGTGGACTGTGGCACGGGGTAAGGGGGCTGATGGGCGGGGGTGGGGAAACTGAGGCGGAGGCAGGAAAATGGCGGGGCCAGGAGGAGGCCGGGAGATGAATGGAGCGGCGAGGTGCTGCCGCCGGCCGTGTCAGCCCGGGCCGCGCCGGGTGGCGAGGGGTGGGGCCCGCAGTCAGGGCCTCCCTCATCCCCCGCGCTTCACCCTCTGGGAGCCGGGCGGCGGCGCGGGGCCCAGAACCCCCCCCCCGGGAGCGGCTTCCTCCGCGCGACCCCTCCCGGCCCTTCCCCCACCGCGGTGGGCAGCGCGGCCCGAGGGGCTGCGGGGACGGTCGCCTCCCCGGGGCCCGCGGTCGCGTGGGGGTGGTCGTCGAGCCCGGCGCAGCCGACCCTCCTTTGCCCGGTGCCCCTTCCTGCCCGTAGGTTTGGAGGCCGAGGGGAATGGAGCGCGGGGACTGGCCGGGCAAAGGAGCGAGAAAAGAGAAGCGCTCCTTTAGGTTTTGCAAGATTGCTGTGACAACATTCTACCCGGGGTGTGGGTGGGGAAAGGGAAGAATCGGACCCTGAAAATGGGAACCTAGATCGGGGTTTTCATTGGACCACCCACCTCCTCTTCCTTTTCGACTCCCGGTCTTTTCCATCTCCCACTACGTTCCTACCGGCCAAACAAGTCACATTTTAATTTGAGAGAAAGATGTCATGTGTTACTTCTCTTGCCTCAAAAAAGTCCCCCAGTGAGCAAGCGCGCTGCAACTTCCTTAGTTTTGTCAAAGCCGCTTCCTGCTTTCAGTCTTTTATACCCTTATAAGGTAGTTTTTCGTTTCCAACCTGAACACATCTTATTAGAACTTTCAAAATCAAGCAGTTTTCAAATAGGCTGAGATACTGGTACTAGGTATGAATTTCTGTGAACGTAAAAAGTATATTTGCGTTGCATGGAGAGGAAGGAGGGGAAGCACCCAGGAAAATTAAGTTGTATAGATTCATTCTGTGACCATGTCTTAAGGAGAGAAGGAAGGTAATAGAGTTGTAAAGGAAGGTACTTGCTTTTCAAGGAGTTGTTTATTATAGATCTGCAGTGTAGTTTACTAAAGTATATAACGGTGTGGAAGTGGTCGTTCCTTTTGTATTAATAGGCGTTTATAGCACACTTTATACTAACGTAGAAAATATTGCCTGTGTTTTAATGCAGAGTGACTGCTTTATGTTTCACTATTGGAAGTGTTTTCTTTTGTGCTTGTGAATACTGTCTGATACAGGATTACTTCTCCAATTCCCCCAGTTTTGGAGGGGGTTATGAGAAGTAGATTGTCAGCCTTTCCCTTCCCTTTTTACTCTTTAGCAAATATTGTTACTTAAAGGATGGTATACTCCTCACTCAGTTTGTTCTGTGTGAACTTTCTCTATAAGCCTCATAATCATACCTTTATGAAAGTGTGGCAGTTTGTAAAATCCCAGCCGTGCAGAAGGAAATAAGCGATTTATTAATATAATAATAAACCAGTGTCGTTTAGCCATGAAACTTGTATGTAGCTTTTTGATGGACGGCTGATTAAAGTTATTTTTCTTAATCCAGTTTTATTTCCTTAAACCAGTATTTTTTTTTCCGCCTTCCTTCTTAGTCCAGTTGGTGAGTAGTTTTATGTTTAGGGTCAGTTTTAAAATTAGATTTGGCAGCTTGACTGAGAAAGAATTTTCAAGTATGTTTTGTTACAGTGAAAAATATTGTTACATAGTTAATATTCTATGCTTTAGTAATTATTGCCTTGTCAGTAAAGTTAGTGTAGATAATTGTTGCCCTAATGGTAATATCTTAAGTAAGGTGTTAACTTTTTCTCATTTAATTTTTTCCCTTTTGAAATACAGTCTTGGTTATGTTTGAATTAGTATGCTGGCTATTTCTTTGAGGTTGACTATCTTTAAGTGCCTTTCTGATAGGGCAGCCTTGAATTTAAAACACAGACTGAGTGACTAGGAGGTGTGGGGGAGAGGGGTTCAATCTATACTTAGGATGCTGCCCATGCTTAGTGGTTGAGTTGTATCCGACTCCTTGTGGCCGGTGGACTGTAGCCTGCCAGGATCCTCTGTCCATGGAATTTTCCAGGCAAGAATACTGGAGTGAGTTGCCGTTTTCTACTCCAGGGGATTTTCCCCACCCAGGGATCAAACCTGTGTCTCCTGCATTGGCAGACAGATTCTTTACCACTGAGCCACCTGGGAAGCCCCTTATATTTAGGATATTTTTGCTTTAATGATCAGTTATTGATTATATTACTACATTAGTTTTATCTCATAGGGAGAGGTTGTTATCTGGACAGTCATGATTTAAATGAAACTGATCTAAGAGTTCTTGTTTCTTTTACCATCTGTCACTGTCTGAAATTCCACCTTTAGAGATCCATTTATTTATTTTTAATTTGATTGCCCATGCGAAATGTGAGATCTTAGTTCCCTGAGCAGGGATTGAACTCTTGCTTCCTGCATTGGAAACTGAGTGTTAACCACCAGGGAAGTTCCAGATATACACTTACTGTGGTTTTCAGAAGGCATTTTGGTCTTTCTTGTTGCCTATTAATACAAATCCTGCAAAGTTACACCTTCAACTTTAATAGCGTACAGAAGATAGCTCATTGAAATTGCACCTTTGATAAACATCTGTAAATAAGCCCTTAATATAGAGTTTTATGTTCCAGAGTACTGTAGTTTTCCAGATGCAAATTATGCACCTACAATGTGTGTGTTCTTTTGTACTTTAGAGAGTGCATTCATCAACCACAATTACCATTTACATAAGTGAAAAATTATAATGAGTTCAGATACTCATTCCATTTCATTATATAAGATAAGCAAAAGGTGATAAAAAGAATGGGTGTCTATGAAATTTGGTGGGCTTAGGTAAGAAAAGCTGTAAAAGTTAGGAAACAATGACATTTAATCCCCAAATTTAGAGATCCTCCAGTGATCCTTTATTTCAGCATAAGATAAAGAATCACCTAAGCACAGATCATAAAAGAAAATAATTCCTTTTAAAAAGAATTTAGAAAAAAATGCTTCTTTCATATTGATACCATGTCTACATAGTTTTGGGTGGAATCTGTATTGGAATAGTAATGTAAAATAAAATCTGGGAACAGATTATTATTGATAGAGCAGGTTGCTTAAGAACTAAGGTGCGGACTCAAATGGGCTGGCTACCAGTGGTGAGGAAAACTTTTTTTTAAGCATTTAAAAAATATTGTAATACTTGTAAAGTTAAGATTATCCTAAGTTATCTTTTGCATATTTTCCCCCAGAATTCTTCAGCATTCAAGCCATATAAAGGAACTCCTTACATGCTTTTATTTTGTTATACTTGTTTGCAGATCTGTGCATTGTGAAATTTCTTTCCCCTTTAATGTCTTTCCTTTTTTTTCCTAATAAATACTGTAAATTATTTCCATTAACAGAGTTATTATAGTCTTATTGTACATATATCCAAGAGCTCTTGGATATATTCGGATCTAGAATCAATTAAGCAGTTTTCCTAGTTGAGTTAAACTTCTTGGCCATCTTGAAATGTAAGCATAGTATTTTGTTGGAGTTGGTGGTTCATCTTGTAGTCACATTCTAGCTATTAGTACAGATAGGGTGTTCACGTTTGAGAGCAGTGAGGAAGAGCTGAGTGGGTGGGAGAAAATACAGTTGGGAAGTCCATGTTTCTTAAATAAATTCTGTATGTAATATGTAATAATAACGCTATTTTTCCAGTTGTCTTGAAGAGCAGAAACAGTCACAGTATCTAGTTGTTACCAAAACATTCATTAAAACTCTTACTACTTCATGGGTCTTGTTTTACATGCTGTTTGCAGTAAATATAACAGACGTGCTCCTGTTGAAAAGTCAGGTTCTTACTTGGTCATGTCTAAAATCTCTCCTTTCCTTTCCTTCCAGTCTTCTTCTGCCTGCCAATTTTGTGTTGGAATATTGACTTTGGATTGGGTATATGTTGTATCTAATGAACTTTTAAGCCTTATTGTAAAAGAGTTTGGAAATTTTACTTTTAAGCACAGAAGGGAAAGATCCACTAGTGGAGGATCTGTTGGTCAGGCTTTTTACTTATTTAATCTTGTGACAGCTATTTTTACCTCATCTTACAAGTGAGAAAATAGGATAGAGAATTTACTTTTTTGGTATCATGTAGTTAAGTGTGAGCGTTGCTATTTGCATTTAAGTTTATTTTATTATTTTTTTTTTTTTTGGTATTTAAGCCCCACGTTCTTTCTGTTAATACTGTGGGGACTCCTCTTAGGAACTATGCACATTGATTATTTGTATTAGTAAAGTTAACTCTATTCTTGCTTCAGTTCAGTTCAGTCGCTCAGTCGTGTCCGACTCTTTGCGACCCCATGAATCACAGCATGCCAGGACTCCCTGTCCATCACCATCTCCCGGAGTTCACTCAAACTCAAGTCCTTCGAGTCGGTGATGCCATCCAGCCATCTCATCTTCTGTCCTCCCCTCCTCCTCCTGCCCCCAATCCCTCCCAGCATCAGAGTCTTTTCATAATCTTATTTAAAAAATCCTAGCCTTACTAAGGCGATGGCACCCCACTCCAGTACTCTTGCCTGGAAAATCCCATGGTTGGAGGAGCCTGGTAGGCTGCAGTCCATGGGGTCGCTGAGGGTCAGACACGACTGAGCGACCTAACTTTCACTTTTCACTTTCCTGCATTGGAGAAGGAAATGGCAACCCACTCCAGTGTTCTTGCCTGGAGAATCCCAGGGACGGGGGAGCCTGTTGGGCTGCCGTCTATGGGGTCGCACAGAGTTGGACACGACTGAAGTGACAGCAGCAGCCTTACTAATTCGGAGAAGGCAATGGCACCCCACTCCAGTACTCTTGCCTGGAAAATCCCATGGTTGGAGGAGCCTGGTACGCTGCAGTCCATGGGGTTGCTAAGAGTCGGACATGACTGAGTGACTTCACTTTTCACTTTCGTGCATTGGAGAAGGAAATGGCAGCCCACTCCAGTGTTCTTGCCTGGAGAATCCCAGGGATGGGGGAGCCTGGTGGGCAGCCGTCTATAGGGTCGCACAGAGTCGGACATGACTGAAGTGACTTAGCAGCAGCAGTAGCAGCCTTACTAATTAGAGAAACCTTTCTGTGCAAATTTGACTTACTTTTGATTTTTCTTTTTCTGGATATGTGAATTCCCCGACTTATTTTGTCACTTTGTTATAGAAATGATTAATCTCCAGAAAAAATTTACTCCAGGTTTTGTTTATCAGGAAATACTAACAGCTAACATTTACCAAGAATATGTGTCAAATGCTGTGCTAAATGTTCTGTGTTATCTCATTTACTTTTCATATTGGCTTGAGAAGTATTACCTCCGTTTTTAGACTGGGAAATGTAGGTTTAGAGAAGTTAAACTACTTGACTCAAGGTATTATAGCAAATACCTGTGGTAGAGACACTGTACTATGTAAGTCTCCTTACATAGAGGATGAGCTTTTGACAATTTTGAATCATTTAGATATTTTTTAAAAGAAAAATATATGTTGTTAAAAAGGCAGAAAGCAATGTAACTTAAGGATTACTTGCACAGGTGGAAAAACTGGTGTTGTCATATCAAGGCTAACTATATACTTAGCAGGGGGCTTTCCTGGTGGCTCAGTGGTAAAGAATCTGCTTGCAGTGCAGGAGACCCGGGTTCAGTATTATTCCCGGTAGGATCCAATGGACGAGGAGCATGGCGGTCTACAGTCCATAGGGTTGCATAGATCCGACATGACTGAGCGACTAACACTTAAATACTTAGCAGGTCGGAAACTCTTGGAATTATAATGAAAATGTGTAGTACAATCAGCTCTCAAGAATCTCAATGAGACAAGAGTGAAAAATCATTAAAAAGAAATTAGAGGAGCTTTGTTGGTGGTCCTGTGGTTAAGAATCTGCTTTCCAATGCAGAGCATTTGGGTTTCTAACCCTAGTTGGGGAACAAAGATCCCACATGCCTCAAAGCAACTACCTAGCCCTTGTGCCACAGTCAAGACCTGACAGCCATAAGTAAATAAATATTTTTAAAAGAATTTAGAGGATGTATAAGACTGTACTTAATCAGATGTTAAGTTATTTCCTTTTCTGGCAGTAGTAATTCCTGTCCTATAGGTTAGTAAGGAAAGAAGAATTATTGTGGTCAGGATGAGTCGAGGAACTTGGAGTGAAGATAGGATATAAACTCTTCCTTTAAGGATTTGGATTGAGGCAGGGGAAGGAAAAGCACATATAGTGGGGAGCGGGAGAGCTGTTTGTGTTTAGTCCTCTTAGCAAATGTTGCACCATTTCCCCTATGTTATGGATTGAAGTCTGTAATAACAGTGCAGATCTAGATTATGTAATGTGAAAGGTACTGACATTTATTGAGCTCTTCTTGTGTATCAGGTGTTCATTATATGGCAGGAAAGCTTTGATCAAAATAATTTTACTTGATAGGGCATAATAATCTAGTACACAGATGAGTGAATGTTGAAAATAGGGTTTTTAGAGTATTTCTGGAATGGAATTTAGTCGGATCAGGTGTAGAGGAGATATTTGGGATGAATTTACCGGACTTGCTACATAGTAGGAACCTGAATCCTTGTTGAATGAATGAATGAATAAATGAGTGAATGAGCAATAATTAGGGATATGGTTTTTAAAAAGTGCATCAGAAACACCTTTTGCCCAGTGGTTCAGAATCTTATGGGTTGGGCCTAGGAGCATTTATTTAAATGGGCTCCCTGTGTGATTTTTAAGCACCCCTCTCAGTACCTGTTTTGCAGGAATTCTGAAATAGGGTGTTGGCAGTGGGAATGGAGAAGAGATCAATTTGGGAAAAGTTGCTGCTTTCCCTTTCTTTTGGCAGCTACATTGTTTTGTATGTTTTATTTATGGTTAGCAAGGGCTTTGTAGTCAGAGCTATTTTTGAGTTCAAGCTCTACCATTTTCTAGTTGTGTGATCTTGTACACTTCAGATTCTACAGATACTGTTTTTGTCACTTGGAGATCATAGTATCTTACGGAGTTTTAGTTTTTTGAGATAATACATGAAGATGGTTCAACCCAGTGCTTGGCAAATAGTTAATAGTTCAATACATTGTAATCATTACAGTTATCAGTTAGCTCTGTCTTTTTATTGAATTGAAAAGTTCTTAAGGAAGGGAACACATTGTCTTATGCTTCTTATTTCCAACAGGCTTTGTCTACCATAGTTTTTTGCTCAGTCACAATATTTTTGTTGATTTGGAAGATGGAGGTATAGTTAGGGCTTGGCATTTGTTTCTGGTGTATTGTAAATAGGAATCAATGAAGATTCCAGATTGTGAGTTTAGAGTGGGACATGAAGGAGTTGGTTTTGAGAAGCTGAGTAAGGTTGAAATTTGTATTTGTGAGCCATAATTGGAAATGTTCCAAGAGAAGTTAGCAATGTAGGAACTTCAGGAATAAAGGTGGGGATTTGGCGGTCACCATTATAACTTTTAAATTGAAGCTAATAAGATGACAATTTAAAGAGAGAACAGAAAGGTTGAATATTTATCTTCTTTTTTTGAAAAAAATCTTGGATATGTGGTCTGGCTTCTTGAACATCACAAAAAGAAGAATAAGAGAGCTCTGTGGCTTGACATGGTGAGTGATCTCATCCCACTTCTTAAGAGGCAAAGTGCTTAGAAGAATTTAGCTCAAGGTGGGTTATATTTTACTCCACAGTGTTTCTCCTAGTCCAGAATGCTCTAGTCTGGGATGGTTAAAATGTTTCTTTAGGCAATATATTTTCTTAAACAAAATTCCCTTGTAATAAAAGCATTGGAATGCTCACCTGCAGTTGTTTTGGAACTTATAGCCTCTTTTATGATAACTGTGGTCTATAATAGCCACTAACATAGAGGTAAGAGCAAAGCAGTCAAGTAATAATAGCGTTACATTAACATGCTTTCTAGCTTACCAAGAACTTAATAATTCATGAATTATTAAGGAATGGTGCAAGATAGGGTGATGTTATTGGATTAATGTTTTAAATCTGGTTCTTAAGTATGGTACCAATTAATACTATTTTTGTGTTGCTTGTTTTATGTCTTTGTGCTTGATCACTCAGTTATGTCTGACTGCAGCCCCATGGGCTTGTAGCTCGCCAGGCTCCTCTGTCCACGGAATTTTCCAGGCAAGAATACTGGAGCAGGTTGCCATTTCCTACTCCAGGGGATTTTCCCAACATAGGGATTGAACCCACATCTGTTGTGGCTCCTGCATTGGCAGACAGATTCTTTGCCACTAGCACCGCCAAGAAAGCGCTTTATATCTTTATGCGTACCTTTATATCATAAAATATATAAAATGTGCCTGCATAACTGATTAATACCAGTGAAGAAAGACAAATAGTATCTTAATTTTTTTCAAAGGACAAAGTTTTATGGAATTTTAATAATTTTCTTTCAAAAGCTTTCCAAACTGTTCATTTAAACACAAGTCATCCTTGCAACCAGGAAGGGAACAGCCTTGAATATATCTGGTCACATTCTCTTTTTCACTCTTACTCCTTCTCTCGCTTCCTACTTACAAACCATACCCCAAAGGATATTTTCTTCATTTGTTCTAATGCTGAGCGTTTTATCTTTAAACATTCTCCTTGCAGGCTTCTTGCCCTTTGTGAAAGCGTGATACTTTTGAGAAGGATGTCTTTAACACTTTTTCGGTTATAGTAATTATGTGAATGAAAGGTTGCTAGAAGGAGGGTACGTCTTCAAAAGGGGAACTAGGATGCAAAATACCTTACAGTTTAGAGTTGGTTTGGAAGCTGTATAAAAATATAAACCATGTTTTTAATATTGGTCTATGACAAAACACAAATGTGAGCCTACTTAAAGTTTTAAAATTCAATATAATTAAATACAGTGCACTTTTTCTTCTGCTATAAACATTTAAAAAATTAGGTTACTTTGAGGCTATAAAAATAGTATTTAATGTGTATTTATAACACTTCACTTACACTTTAGTGAATGAAGAAAAGTGCCTAATTACTCACACAGAATTTTGGAGCTGAAAAAGACTTTGAAAAATAATTTAATCCACTCTTTATTTACAGATTAAACAGAGGTCCAGAGTTGAGAAATGTCTTTCAAGGCCCTTGTAAGGGTTTTATTTCTGAGATAACTTTTTATAACAGTTTCAGAAACCTTGCTAAATGGGTACTATTTATAATTATCTTTTTAAAGATGAGGAATGTGAGGTATGGTGAGCTTAAGTAACTTGCTCAGTTACGTAGTAGTCTACAATTGAGCCCTGTGGCAGTCTGACTCCAGGGCCCACTGCTGTACTACCCTAACTTGGAATATATTCAACAGGGATAGTTAAATTGTTCACCCAGTTTTTTGAATAGTGTTCAAAGTTTAAGCTACATATTTAGAAAAGCAAATTTCTACTTTTATTTCTTTATTAAAAAAATTTAAAGGATACTGTGTATTTATATATGGTTTCACTGGGTCATCGTTGCTACTTGCAAACTTTCCTAGTTGCGGCGAGTGGGGGCTACTCCATCACCGTGGCAGGCTTCTCATTGCGGTGGCTTCTCTTGTTGCAGAGCACAGGCTCTAGGCACATGGGCTTCAACAGTTGGGGCTGGCGTGCTCTAGAACGTGGGCTCAGTAGTTGTGGTGCACGGGCTTAAGTTGCTTGTGGCATGTGGAATCCTTCTGGACCAGGGATCTAAGTGATGTCCCCTGCATTGGCAGGTGGACTCCTATCCACTGTACAACCAGGGAAGTCCTAAATTTCTACTTTAGAACTGCATTTTTTGGTGAGGGACGCAGGACTGTGCTGGGTCTTCCTTGCAGGGCACAGGCTTTCCCTAGTTACGGCCCAAGAGGGTTCCTCTAGTTGCAGTGTCCAGGCAGAGTTGCCCTCTGCATCTGGGGTCTTAATTCCCTGATCAGTGATCTAACCCCAAGTACCCTGCATTGAAAGCTGAATTCTTAACCATTGGACTGCCAGGAATGTCCCAGAACCGCTAACTTTGAACAAATATGAAATATATAGGGAGGTCTTTGTGACCAGTTCATTGATTTTACTAACTGGAACCACATGTAAATTACATAGCATAGAATTATTTATTTAGCCTCACGAATATTATAAGGACATATATTGTATTTAACATAATAAAACTGACAATTGTTGGTTTATACAGGACAGCTCAATTAAGGAAATGATGTCTAATTACATATAACTTTAAAATGAAGAGCATATTTGTTAAGCTGCAATTTGAAGATAAACAATTGATGCATTTAAAAAGTCCTTCCTCATTAATGATGGCATAAAACACAGAAAGAAACGGTTGAACCCAAGAGTAAAACTAGCCTTAGAATCTAGGACTATAAAAATGATTTTTGTATTAGACTCAGAGGACTTAATACACATTTGCAATGTGTATTAGGAATACAGTCTTAGGAGTAAAGTTTATAATCATAAGACAGTAAATGGTGGACATTTCACTCATGACTTTTTGATTTTATGGTCCATGTTCTTACTCCCTACTAGTGTAAAGGTATTAAGTTTTAGCTCTAGAAGAATTGAAAGAATATTTCTGTTGATATTTAGGAGTCCAGATTCTTCCAGTCAGCGGTCTTGTACGTGTTTTTGTGTCAGGTTAAATAGTGACTTTCATGCAGTGAGAAGAGCATTGGAGGAGATTGGAAATGCTCTTTAAATAATTGCTGGTTATCTTTATAGCTAACATTTCCTGTTAACTAGATACTACCTTCTTGTTCTGAAAGTTCCTTTACACTACAAGTATAAAGAAAACTATAGCTAAGCTGAGAATTGACATATTATGAAATTTGACATTGGGATTCATTTGTATACCTCTTTTTTCATTTAAAATTGAAAATCATTTGTTATTTTGTAAAAATCTCTATGTGTACGCTTTACTTTGTTTTTATAACATATTAAGGGTGGAAGCTGATCATTCGTACTGAGGTAAAATTCTTTCAACTTTAAATTAATGGTTCTCACTACCAAAAAATTTTGGAAAATGGATTGTACTGTTATTAAGGTTCTTTGCACTCTAAAGTTCTAGGGTCTAGGGTCTTTTATTTGTTTTGTTGTATGGTTTAAAATTGTTGCAACATTTAAAGTTAAAACTCTACTGCTGTTTTTCCCTTATGTAGTCTATAGAATCAAGTACACCATACTTAGTATAATAAATTCAGTTTATTCTTTTCTGGAATGATTTTTGTCCTAGCTTTCTATCCATTTCATTTTTGAAATGTGATTTTTTTCAAAGATTCTCTTTAATATTCTCATTTAATGGTTTGATGTCAGCAACTAATTGAGATCTTTAAGTAGTTTTTGCTGTGATATGTTTTTCAAAACAAAAAGAAAAGTGAACCATTGTATTAAGTAAAAAAAAGTACTTTTTGTCAACTAATGTTTTTAATAAGGAAACATGAATTTGTAGAATTAAAAGTAATACCCGACATGTGGGGTGCTACTGCTTTTATATTACAAGCATCACTGATTTTACTATTTAAAAATATTCTTTCATAAATTTATTCCTTTTAGAAAGATACAGTGAATAATATAACATATACCCCTATTTATCAGAATCATTACCTGGTAAAATTTTATATTTGTTTCATCTCTTTGTTTTTTAAGAATAAGAGAACATTATAAATGACTCTCCTCAAGCCCACTTTTCCCCTGCCCAGAAGCATTTAGGACTACAATAAATTAACCATTTTTTGTATAAATTTTTTTTTTTTTTGTTCATTTCTATCAGTCCAGGTCTTCCCTCACTCCCGACTTGATTACATTACCATTACTGCTCTTCTAGTCACTTTGATATAATTTCAGAAGTGCTTTTGAACTCTCTCTTTTATTGTATTCCTTTCTCATAAGCAATTTCTAACCTTGTTGCTCAAAACCAGCCTTGTAGATTTTTTCTCATTGCTACTGCAGTCCAGGGAGATTTTTCTGTATATTCAACTTGCTTCCCTGGGCCACAAAGGAAAAAATCTGGTTTAATTTTTCTGAGTATTATATTGCCCTTATCAGTTTCATAAACTTAGTATAGCTTTGTCTTTTTCATTTTATGGTCTCTTTAAAAACCATTTAGAAATGACACTTTCTTTTTCTAAGTATAGGAAAGCTTAAATAAAAAGAATCATTATTTCACTACCCAGGTAACCCAGTGACATGTTTTAAATTAAAGTAATATATATGCCTGTCTGTGTGTGAAATATCTCTGGAATACATAAATGATTGACTCTTGGGGTAGCAACAGACTAGTTAGTAGATCAGCCTTGTAGGGAACCTTTTTGTGTGGTAAAGATACTAACTTTAGTACTTCCTGTTTTATTTATTAAATTTTTTATCATGTGCTCATGTTACCTATTCAGAAATTCTTTTAAAAATAATTTATGTGTATGGTTATACTATTTAAGACAAGTGTTAATTTGAAAAACAAAATTCTGACATCCTGCTATCTGTGGGTAATCAGACTTTACTATTTCTTTTGTAGACTTTCAGAAGAAACCGTGTATATATATTCTAGCAATATATAATAGAATTATTCTTGATGTGTAATTTTATTTCTACTCTACATGTATATGTAAATTTTTGTTTGTAGTTGACAAAAATACTTGACATGAAAATATCAGAGTATTCACAACATGTATTTTTCCCTGTTTAGAACTAGGTTTGAAAGTATTTTTGAGACATTTTAAAGTAACAGTGTAATGTAATTAATACTAAAATACAGACTCACGTACATGCACAGGCACATACATACACACACACCATTTATTAAGACATAGCAAGTTGGAAGGCTTTAGGACTCTTCCTGATTTTGCCTGGGAATCATGCTGGGAAAATCAAATGTGTCCAAAAGGACTGATGAAAATGGAAGATTTGAAAAGGACCTTTGAAGAAACAAATGATTAGGATAAAACAAAAACAACAATGAAAAGAGGATGGAGCATTTATAAGTGCTAGGATTTATGTTTCTGTTCCCAAATACAATTTTCAAGACTTTATAATAGTTATTTCTTTCTGCTTCAGACATAACAGTGTATTGCAGGAGTTGAGAATTAAGAAAGTGAACTGTGGGTATCTAGATGAGTCTGAGAAGGTAAATAGGCATCAGATCATACATAGCTTGTTGAGGAGTAGTCTTCAAATCAGTGAAATTCATTGAGGTGTTCTAAAAAGCAGAGCCTTGGTTTTTTGTACTGTTAATCCATGTATGTGTGTGCAAGGCTCAGTTGTGTCCAACTCTTTGTGACCCCATGGACTATAGAGTCCATGGAATTCTCCAGGCCAGAATACTGGAGTGGGTAGTCTTTCCCTTCTCCAGGGGATTGTCCCAACTCAGGGATCAATCTCAGGTCTCCCCCGTTGCAGGTGGATTCTTTACCAGCTGAGCCACAAGGGAAGCCCCTGTTAATCCATGCTTGACATTTAACTGTTAATAGGCACGTGCATTTAAGACTGTTATGTCTTCTTGATGAATTTATCGCTATATTATCATAAAGTTTCTCTTACCTTTGGTATTACTCTTTTTCTTAAAAGTTTCATTCGATGTTAATATAGCCACTTCAGACTTATGCTTACTATTTGCCTTTCATCCATCTTTTTTCATTCTCCATCTTCATATTTAAAGTGTGTACCATGCAGAAAATATATAGTTGGGGCTCCCTCTCTCTCTCTCTTTCTTCCTTTCTTCTCTTCCTTTTCCTTTCATCTGTACTGATTGTCTATCCCCTTTAATTGGAGAATATAGTCTATTACATTTAATGTAACAGTATAGTTGGATTTGGGTATGCCATTTTATTTTTTACTTAGTGTGAATAAAACTTAAGCAGAGTAGAACCCTTGTGTCTCGGTAGGTTTATCAATACTAACTCTCTTGCCACTCCCTCTACCTCATGGTGTAGTTATCATAGGTGTTACATCTACATATGTAACCCTACAATACAATTTAATTTTTGCTTTAAATACTCAAAAGTGTGTCAAAAATTAAGCAGAAAAAAGTCTCATTTACCTGTTTACCATTTCTAATGTTTTTCATTAATACCACAGTTTCCCCTCTGGTGTCATTTCCCCTCAGCCTGAAGAACTTTCTTTAGCTCAGGTTTTAATGGCAATGGGTTTTCTTTTAACTAGAAAAATGTCTTTATTTCACTTTCTTTTTTTTTTTTTTCTTTATTTCACTTTCATTGTTGAAGGATATTTTTGCTCTTAAAGATTTCTGGGTTGACTGTTTTTGTACCTCTTTCAGACTTAAGGAATATTACTTCACTATTTTTTGACTTCCATAGTTTCTCATAATAAGGTGCTGGTAATTTGAATTTTTTGTTCCTGTTATTGGGGCCTTTTTCTCTGGCTGCTTTTAAGATTTTTCTTTATCTTTGATTTTTAGTAGTTTAATTATGACATCCCTAAGGTTTCTTTGTGTTTTTTCCGTTTCTCCCCTCCCTCTCTCCTACCCACTTCCCTCCCAGCCTCCTCCTCCCCACCCTTCAGGAACTTCATTGTGTCACCTTTCATTTTTTGTTCCCTAAGTCTCTGAGGTCTGTTCTTTTCTCTTTGTGTCTATCTTTTTAATATTTTTCCTCTCTCTTTTCAGATTTTATAATTTTTACTGATCTGCCTTCAAGTTCATTGATTATTTCCTGTGTTGCCTCTGTTTTGCTTTGCTCATTCAGAGAACTTTTTGTACCTGGCATTGCATTTTTCAGTTCTGTTATTTCCATTTGCTCTTTTTACAGTTTTAGAGTTTCTTTGCTATTTATCATCAGTCATTACTACTTCATTGTGGTAGTCACAGCTGCTTTCATGGCTTTATCTGATAATTCTAACATTGGATTATTTCATCTTCTGTTGAGTGTCTTTTCCTTGGAAAATGGGTTACATTTTCCTGATTCTTCATATTAATAGAATAATTTTCGTGTGTATGAATTAACCAACCTTTTTTTTTGTTGTTGTTCTCTTGTTGATGAATATATGCTTTGCTTCCAGTTTTGGGCCATCACGAATAATGCTCTTGTGAACAAATGTGCACATATCTTTGTGTGGGCATATGTTTTTATTTTTCTTGGGTGTATACCTAGAAGTCGGATCGCTGGATCATATGGTAAATGAATGTTTAACTGTTTTCCAAAGTGGCTATTTACAAATGATTTTGATTTTCTGTCATTTCAACTAGAAATGTATGAAATTTATCTCAGTGTACTTTTAATTTGCTTTTTTTAAGCCCTGTGGAGTTGAGCATCTTTTTGTTTGTAGCCATTTACATTTCTTTTTCTTAAGTGGTTAGTGTCTTTTACCTTTCCTTCCCTTATTTCCTCTTCCTTTCTTTGCCTTGTTGTCATCACCTTCTAGTTTTAGTGTTTACATGTAGGTCTTTGATTTATTTTGAGTTGTATGTGGTATAAGATTAAAGTCCAGTTTTCTTAGCACCATTTCTTGAAAAGACTGTCGTTTCACTGAATAGTTTTGGCACCCTTGTCAAAAATTATTCAACTGTATATGGCAGGGTTTATTTCCAGGCTTTGTTCTATTCCAGTTGGTCTATATGTCTGTCAGGCCACACAGTTTTGGTTACTGTAAATTTTTAAGTTTGAAATCAGGAAGTGTGAGACCTCCAACTTTGTTCTTTTTCAGGATCGTTTTAGCTGTTGAGATTGCATGTGAATTTTAGAATAGATTTTCCATTTCTCCCCCCAAAATTGTTGGAATTTTGATAGCAATCACATGGGTCTGTAGGTGGATTTCAGTAAATAGCTTGTTGTTGTGCAAGTTTGACCCATGTCTGAGTCGTGTACCAAATAATGTTATCCAGATGGCAAATTTAAGAAAAATCCAAGCTATTTAATCTCATGTCTGTCTGAAGGAAGATTTTTTTCCTGAAGGTGTTACTGAGCAGTGAGGCCAAATGAACCGAAACATTGAGTTTGGAGCAGAGAAAGGTTTATTGCAGGGCCATGCAAGGAGACTGGTACCTTGTGCCTCCCAAACCCTTAACTCCTTGAAAGGTTTCAGCAAAGCACTTTTAAAGGCAAAACGATGGAGTGGTATGTTGGCAACTGTTCACATACATCAGGTTATTTCTGTAAGCCTTGAAGACCAAAGATTTCTGCAACTTTTTATCTCTGTATGAATAAGGAGGTATTATACTCTAAAAGGTCAAAGAAGCCTTGAGAATCTGTTATCCTGTGTATTTCAGATTATAGGCAATGTTTTTTTATTTTTACAAAAGTGCGGAGCTAGCATGACTAAGCATAGGAAACAAAGCACAAAGGTTAATAAAGTATATAAAAGGAACAGCTCTAATATGGAGTCAGATTTGTTCTTCCCCTGTTACAAGGGAAGTTTAGAAAGATTTGGTGTGTGTATGTGTGTGAATGTTTGAAATTTAGTATAATTTAGTTAACTGTTATTTTCCCAATATGCTTAATTATATAAGTGACTTTTTGAACACCCCAAAAACTTAGTAGAAAATTGCAAGGGCTGTGGAAAAATAAAGTGTACTGACAGAATATATGAATTCAAAACAAAAATTTGCCTTGTAAATGTAAGGTTAGAAATGGTTTACTGTGCTATTTGGTCAGTATTTGTTTTTAAGTCTAAGGAACAGTATTATAACTAAGAGAAGAACGTGTGTATGCCTAGAGAAATTATTTTTTTTCAAACTTTTAACTTTGTATTGGGTCCAGAGAAATTCTTAATATGAAAAAGTTTGATTTGAAATGTTTCCTTTACTATAAAAATTGAATTAATTGTGAGAGAAGAGTTTTTTTGAGTAAGAAAAAAAATGAGAGAAGCTCTTCTGCCATCTACTTATACAGTGTTTCTTCTCTGGTGACTGGAGAATTTTGACAGCTCATTGTAAAAATACCTTAAATCAGTCATTTCAAATGTAAAACCTGATAATATTTTAATATTAAGTTAGGTTAATGAAAAGCTAGTTTATATTTGAAAGCTCTAAACAAATTTAGTATTTAAAGTCTTTCCTGTTTTTTTCCTTATATTAATATAAAGAAAATTTAAGTGAAGTTTTAAAGCAAACCTCTTATAGCTATATTCTCAAATCCCCTCCAGTTTATTTATATGTGCTCTACAAATACTACTGTATCTTGTATGCATTGATATGTAAAGGGTTGGAAAGCTTTTTAGAAGCTAAACAACTTGTAAAATTACGTAAACTAGGACATTTCCCCTTACATTTCTTAAAAATGGGTGTAAATATTGTCCTCTATGATAATCTCAAGTATTATTATATAGTGGTCTCTATCTGGTGTATCTAGACTAGATGATTTTGTTCTTTGGGGTATTATTTAAATCCAGGGCAGTAGAACATTGTGTATGTGTGTTCAGTTGCTCAGTCATGTCCTACCGTTTGCCACCCCATGGACTGTAGCCCCCCAGGATCCCCCAGGACTGTAGCCCCCCAGGCTCCTACTGGAGTGGGTTGCCATTTCCTACTCCAAGTAGAACATTAGTAAATATATTTGGCTGCTGTTCCCCCCATTCCCCCAGTTAAAAAATTATTTTGCTAGATTTGTTTTAAATTTAATAGAAATGATTAAATGTTATGGTGTATCCATATAGTTGATATATTATCTGTAGTTACCTTCATGTTTGGGGGAAGAACATAGTTGTTTTGATTATGTCTTTACTTTTGTATTAAGTTTATTATATCCTTCTTTCAGTGTTTGTTTTGAGAGTAGATTATTGCTGAATATGCTCAACCTAGGGAATTTTACTTTGATCAGGAATACAGTATTGATTTACCTGGTGAACTTGTTAAATGGAAGTTTCTTACGGTAATGTGGTTTCTACTTCAAGTTTCTTACTGTTATTCTTGGGAAATGGTATTACACACATAAAAATAACATAGGCTTATATATATATGTTCATCAAGTGGTTGAGAGAAGTTTATTGAAAGAAAGGATGACTCTTAGTTAAAATGATTAGGAAAGGCTTCATGAAAGACTCTTAAGCTGTGATCTGAGGTTTTTGAGAGGGTGCAGTGAGAGCACAGATAATATGTGAGGGAGAACGTGCAAGTCATGTAGGGGAAAATGAGGAATAGGTACAGTGGGCTTTGAGTTGGGTTCGTGGAAGTAAGTGATGGGAGACACTTTTAAAGTTGAATTGAGGATTATTTTGGAGAATCTTAATACTTAGCTGAAGAGTCAGAGTCATAATTTTTTATCTACAAGGTACTTTACGAACTATTTACAGTGGCTCATTTTATAGACGCAGAAACAAGTTCTAATCTTGTGGGTCATAGAGCCTCATTTGAAGATTTTTGTTAGGCAGTGACTTTTCAGGGAGATTATCCTCCTTTGTGAGGGTCATAGAACTGGAAGGAAGTCTTTCTGTTCTGTTAGGGTACTGTTGTATATAATTGCTTGAACAGCTTTGGGAATAAAATGGAAGGGACTGGATGAAAGAATAATTAGTATTCATTTTGCCACTGTGTTGGTAAGACAGTAGTGTCTTTTAGGGTTTTATAGCCTCAGGCAGCTTTAGACTGACTTGGTTTAACCAAGTCTTTGTTTTGATAAGGTTAAAGTAGTTTTTTCCCACTGTGGATGGAGTGGGACAAGGTATACTGTTGGCTCTCTTCCTTTCAGTGTCATGGTAGCCTCTACTTTATCCAGTACTGCTTCCTAGGTGGTGCAGTAAAGAATCTGCCTGCCAATGCAGGAGGTATAAGAGAGGTGGGTTCGATTCCCTGGGTTGGGTGTATCCCCTGGAGTAGGAAATGGCAACCCACTCCAATATTCTTGCCTCCAAAATTCCATGGACAGAGGAGCCTGCCAGGCTACCATCTGTGGGGTCACAAAATGACTGAGCACACACACATACCCTTTTACTTCAAGTAGGTTACTGTTAGTTTTAGTGAGTTCAGTGAGAACAGATTATTCATGTTAGTTGATGGTGGTTTTGTGTGTTTGAATAATTCTAATTTTTTTGTACCGAAACCAGAGGGTGTGAGCAAGTGGTTCAATCATGCTGACCTCCATCTATTACAGGAGTTCTATTCTACCACAGTTGAAGGTTTTACATTAAGAAGAGACTGATTTGGAAGTATAAAAAGTGTGGGCATTAGCCCTCTGTGACAACCCACACTCTTGTCTGTGAAGTATGTTTTTCCCAAGACTAGTCTTGCCTTATGAGATGGCTCACACTCTGTCTGTGGAGTATGTTTCTCTCTAAATAAATCCACTTCTTGTCTTTAAAAAAAAAAAAAGACAGTGAAAGGGTTGAAAAAATAGATACAAGCACTAATCTGAAAAATCTTCTACAGACTAACTTTCATTTATGAATACAGGGATAATTTGTATCATAGTGATAAGCCAAAGAATTGATGCTTTTGAACTGTGCTGTTGGAGAAGACTTGAGAGGCCCTTGGACTGTAAGCAGATCCAACCAGTCCATCCTAAAGGAGATAAGTCCTGGGTGTTCATTGGAAGGACTGATGTTGAAGCTGTAACTCCAATACTTTGGCCACCTGATGCGAAGAGCTGATTCATTTGAAAAGACACTGATGCTGGGAGGGATTGGGGGCAGGAAGAAAAGGGGATGACAGAGGATGAGATGGTTGGATGGCATAACCGACTCAGTGGACATGACATGGGTTTGGTGGACTCCGGGAGTTGGTGATGGACAGGGAGGCCTGATGTGCTACAGTTCATGGGGTCGCAAAGAGTCAGACACAACTGAGCAACTGAAGTGAACTGATAAGTATTTAGAAGTTCAGTTATCTGCATGGCCTTTATCTGATTATTGGGGAATGGAAATTTTGGAGAGAATGCATGGACAGAGTAATTAGAGTTGACATGTATTAAATGTGTCCTTTATGCCAGGTGCTGTGCTTAATGGTTTACCTTGTTCTCCTGTTAAATACCCTTAACAGTCATAAGTTACTGCTCTTTATTTTACAAATGAAGGAATTAAGGCTTAGGAATTATTAGTAAACAATACTTGTACTCACAAGGGCAGAGGTAATCAACTATGTGGGAGGTTGTGAAAGTTTTCTTATAAAAGCAGTGGCATTTAACCCGGAACAGTGTTGATAGTGGCTCTTTGGCATGGCATGAGTTGGTCTTTTTGGAAATTGTTAGTATTTTTATGGTTTGGTAGTGTGGTGTGGTGTCAGGGCTGCTGGAAAAGGTTGTCAGGAGCCAAATATTAAAGGGGGTCTTTTGTATGTCCTGCAAAGAAGTTTTATTTTTATAACGTATACAGTATGGAATCTTTGTAGAGATTTGGTCAGTGGAGCAGTATCACATTGTGAACAGTTTATGTTCTCCCCTTATTTTTAATGTTTTAGTTTGTTTAGCACTTTCAGATCTTGAACTTAATTTGGGGGCTAAAATGTACTCCAAAGAGAGATCTTCCCAATATTAAAAAATATTTATGCTGAAACTATTAAAATCCAAGAATATCACAGTAATTTACCTGCCTCCTGTTTAGCAGTGTGTTTGAATATAGAGTCAAACTCTGTCTGTGGAGTGTGTTTCTCAAAATATTGTAATGTAAATACTTTCTTTTTAAAGCCTGCTTATAGCCAAAAAGTATCCAGCTGTCTCCTAAGTAGCCCCCAACATTCTGCTTGTGGAAGCTCCGCTTTTCTAGACATCCTTGTTGTTATTTTGTTAATGTTGATTAGTCACTAAACCCCGTCCAACTCTTTTAGTGACCCTCTGGACTGTAGCTGGCCAGGCTCCTCTGTCCATGGGATTTCCCAGGCAAGAATACTGGATTGGTTGCCATTTTCTTCTACAGGGGATCTTCCTGACCCAGGGATTGAACCCATGTCTCCTGCATTGGCAGGCAGATTCTTTACTGCTGAGCCACCAGGAAAGCCATTGTAAGACTGTAGGTTGAATCTTTTACGGCAAACACTATAAAATTTATACTTTTTTTTTGAGTAGTAATGAATTCAAATGGTATGAAATAATATGTGATAAAAAAAAAAAAACTTTTTACCCTTGCCTGTTACTTAGTTCTGTCCTCTAGAGACAACCAAAATTATGAATTTCTTAATACTCTTCCAGAGATATTCTGTGCTTATACAGCGAAATATGTTTTACCTGTACCCTTTACTTTTTTACAAATGTCACATTGTTCAGTACCTTGATTTTGTTCAGTTAACAAAAGCATTTTGGAGTTTGTTCCATATCTGTACATAAAGAGCTTTTTCAATCACTTTTTAATAGTTACCTAATATTCTATGGTTTAAACATAACATATTTAATAAGCTTCTCATTTGATGGCTCTTTATTTTCACTTTTGCTATTATAAGCAAGATTGTAATGAAACGCCTTATTCTGTGTTATTTTGTACATTATGAATATCCCTATAGGATCAGTTTCTAGAAATGCAGTTTCTCATGAAAAGCTGTGTGTACTCAGTTACTCAGTTGTGTCCGACTCTTTGTGACCCCATAGACTCTAGCCCTTCAGGCTCCTCTGTCCATGGAATTTTCCAGGCAAGAATACTGGAGTGGGTTGCCATTTCCTCCTTCAGGGGGTCTTCCTGACTCATTCCTGCCTTGGGAGGCAAATTCTTTACCACTGACCCACCTGGGAAGAAACAGGGGACACAGAAAGACCCTAAAGCTTCATAGATTCCTGCTTAGTTTTAATGACTTGTAGCCAGGTAGCCAGTTGCCTGGCTTTATAAAAAGTAAGATTATAGTTACTAGCTGCCAGCAGATACTGTTTTGATAATGTCCAATGGCATCCAAGCCTGACACGTCTCAGAAAACTCAGCTTGTTAGCAATGCAAAGACTAGCCTGAAATTACACCCATTGTGTCACCTCGTTATTTCTTTGGATGTCTGAACCATAGTTACTCTGAGTTTTGACTTTTAATATTTTTCTTATTAGCCAAAGCAGATATCATCTTTAACAATATTAGTGTTTCTCTGTGTATGAGAAGATGCAGGAATTGGGACTCATAAAATCTTTTCCTGAAGATATCCAACTCTCTGAAGGCCTGTTCTGCCAGTTTTTCCAGAGCACAGAATGCCTGATTCCTGATCTCCACCCTAATCTTTCAGTGGTGTTGAAGGTCAGCAGCTGCAGTGGCCATGATTTAATCTTTGTAGAGGTAGATGGCAACTGCCAGTTTCCAGTTGGCAGGGTCCCTTCGTGTCATAAATTTGACCGTGATTTGAGGCTGCTATTTCATCCTGTTGTGCTGAGAATGCTCATTCCCAGGTCTGGCAGAGATATTGCTTATAGGCCACTCAGTGTGCTCTTACTGGACTAGGTCATAAAACACTATCCAAAATTCTCTGGACCACCTGTATTACCAGCCTCTCGATCCAAGAAAACATTCCCTCTTGTTGCTTCTTCCATATCTAGTTTCACTGTTAAAATCATTGACCTCTTATGGAACTATATATTATTTTATCAGAGGCTTAATCACCCATTTGGTAATATAAGAGATAGCAGTTTTGTAAAACAGTTGAAATACAAATAACAAATAAAAGTTATGGGTACTTATAATTTTGAAAGTAGAAATGTTTAAATAAATTGAAGCTATGGGATTTTGTATAGTATTCACCCAGAATGGAATCTTGCTTTGTAACAAATATAAATCTAAGAATTAAATTCATAATTGCCAAGATATTAGTGAAATACTTATAAAATTCTTTTTGTTTTTCAGGTATACAAAATTAGGATATGCTGGAAATACGGAACCACAGTTTATCATCCCTTCCTGTAAGTATTTCTTTTAAGTCATAAATAAGCTGACTTAATATCTTTTTCTTGATAAAGTAAAAAAGAAAATAATCATTTCAACACTCTTTAAGATTTAGTCCTTTATAAACATGATTTGCCAAGTTCCAAATGTGGCCTCATTTCTGTACCTCTGACCATTTATTTCAGATCTCTTTTTAGCTCTTCATTTACTAAATCTACCAAATACCTTTTAAAGACAAAAATGAATGAGCTGGGAATCTGCTTTGAGGATATTGCTATTAATAATGTGTGTATGTTACTATTAAGTAATGCATTTCCCATCACACGCCTACAAAGACCATCCTTTGGTTTGTGCTCATGATTTTTGCGGGGCTTGTGCTTGTTGACATCCCTAACAAAAGCCCATGGTTCAGAATAAGGATGGCATCTTATCTTTAGAGATGCAGACTTCAGCTGTTCTCTAATACTTTATAACCTTACTTAGGTTATTTTTGTTCTGTCTTATGTTTGTTAACTTCGCTTTAACTGACTGTCCAGTTTCAATAATTTATCTTTCAGATGTTTTTAAAAAATACTCTCAGACTTGGTTTGTTTGTGCTCTTATTTGTTAGCCTGAGCTATGTAGCTGGTCCTTGATGGACATATTTTGGACGTCTCATTTAGATGGTTCACCTTTTGCACATTGTATAGTCACATTTCTCAACTACCTGACCTACCACCAGGTTAAGACGTCAGCATATCAGACAGCAAACTTTTTGAGCCATTCCTTGGTGGTGCTAACTTCTAGGTGGTTTAATTTCGGAAGTATCACTAGTATTTGTGTGACTGAATATTTTTGTGTATTCTTACTGATTTATGAAAATGAGAAGGAAACAGAAAGATAAACATGTAGAGAATAGTGAAAGCAGCCTAGGATTCAGAGTCTGTGATATTGAGAACAAGGTAGAAATTACTAGACTTCCCTGAACTACAGATCTCTGGACTCAGTTGGGCACTCATTGGACATGAACGAGTAGTTTTGTCGTTTATGTATGGCAAGAACAAAGTTAAATGTGTGAAGATGTGTCAAAATTATCTCTAAAGGGGGAACTATTATATATTTCTTTCATTCTCTAGAAACAGACCTGTTTGACTTGTGCACTTCTGATAAACTTTTGATACATTTTTTCTAGGGATTGATTATCTGTGAAATTTAGGCTATTACCTAAATCTAATGCTTCAATACATGGAATGGCTTTTAGCTGACACTGATGAAATAACTTATTCATAGGAATATAGTGGTGTTAATTTGTAGTACTGTTGTTTTTACCCTTTATTCAAGTATATTTGTTATCTACATGGAGGGACAGATTTGCTTTTTTTCACTTTTGTCCCAACTTTACATATCAGTATATTGATAGTTTGTTTAAGATTTTGATGACAAATATTGGCTCTGTTGCTGACTAAAATAGAGTACTTTTGCAAACTAGTACTTGACGTTAGTTATGTTTGAGTTTAGTTTTATACCATGTGTATATTTATATTAGTTTCCCAACGCTGCCAAGGCAAAGTACCAAAAACCAGATGGCTTAAAACAGCAGAAACTTGTAGTACTGCAAGCAAGAAGTCCGAAATCAAGGTGTCAACAGGGCCATGATCTTGCTGACAGCTGTAGGGGAGAAATCGTCTTGGCTCTTAAAACTTCTGATGTGTCCTGACAATCCTTGGCATTCCTTGGCTTGTATGTGCATCACTCCAGTCACACAGCTAACCCTATGTGTCTTCACATTGTTCTTCTTCTGTGAATGGATATGCCCAAATTCTGTATTTTTATAAGATCACCAGTCATTGGATTGTAGCCCATCCTAATAACCTCATTTTAACTTGAAAGACCCTATTTCCAAATAAGGTCACATTCTGAGGTAGTAAGAATTAGGACCTAAACATATCTTTTTGGGGGCACACAACTCTTAAAATGCTGATTTTGCAATCTCTTAATTTGTAATTTTTTATAAGGCATTGTATTGTGATTAAAACATTTATTTCAGGAGATTCCTGATGTGTTAACTCTGATTCTTGCAAAATTTGCTTTTGCTTATATTCTTCAGTGCTGTATTAAGTCTTAGTTCGAAGCCCATATACTTTTGATATTTTAAACTTTTGGTTCTCATCACCATTATATTCTTTTTCTATTTCATCTTTCTGCCAAAATTTGCAATTTTAGTTTTCATTGTCTTTCTTATGAGAGGTTGAAGCATGTTAAAAATCCTTTTGTGTATGAAAGAAAAGATTTTTGATTATGGAGTTTTTTTTACCCAACTAGTTTTAATGCTGCAAGTGTAGTTTTATAATGAGCAGATATAATCATTGCCACTGATGAACATGGATATTTGACCTGGAAAACCTGTGGATGTGATTCAAAGTTATTTTCATAATCTTTGTCTTCTAGGAAATTTGTAGTGACGCATCTGGATGTCTGTGTGCATTATGCTAGAGAAGCAGCATTTAGAAGTTGATTGGATTTAGAATTTTCTTCTGTATTTTCTACACACCTTATTAAGGATATAAATTGTTATTAACTGAAAGGGTAACTGTTTGAATGGCCCATCAGCTTATGTGCATGCATGTTTTTGTTTTTTTAAATTTTTGGCCACTCCTCATGCAGGATCTGAGCAGGGGTTGCACCCATGCAGTAGAAGACCTGAGTCTTAACCACAGGACCAGCAGGAAAGTCCCCATGCAGATGTTTTGAATGAAGAACTGTTTAATTTGAAGGATTCAGACATTTACAACTTAGTTAAGAAATTTATAAGTTTTAGGTCTAGAACTGTATGCTGTTTTTTGAAATTATATAAGGAGATTGCTGTGGGTTTTACCTAAACGATTTGAAATTTCCCTTTGTATATGTGGATTAAAGTTTAACAGGTCCTTATGCCAGTGTTAAAAGTAAGCTAGTTCATAGTAGTGCAAACAGGATATGAAAAAATTTTACAAAAATATTTCCCCATGCAATTTACCTACTTTTATTACTGGTTTTCAATTTTTTCTTTCTGATTGTCCATCAAGCCTATGTTGACTTGGTGGAATTACAGTTTTACTCAGATCAAAATAGAGCTTACATAGTTTTTAAAAACAAAACTGAAACATTCCCACAGCAGTACTTCTCTTTTGGGGGCTTTTTATATTTGAGGCCTTGTTTCTGGGTGGAAGTTGAGATTTCATTGTATTAAAGGAATTTTGTCATTTTTTTATTAATGACCTTTTTGCTTTAATTTAGCAATTTAAATATACTAGATCATGTTCTATGTAATAATACTTTTTATGAAAAAATACAAGTGAAAAATTTGTCTCACTTGAAAAAAATAAAATTTTTTACATACATAAATAACTTCTATTTTAAAGGTATTGCTATTAAAGAGTCAGCAAAAGTGGGAGATCAAGCTCAAAGGAGGGTGATGAAAGGTGTTGACGACCTAGACTTCTTCATTGGTGATGAAGCAATAGAAAAACCTACATATGCAACAAAGGTATATTTTTATGATTTTTATAAAAATAAATAACATTTTATTTCAAAAAATTAGTTCGTTTAATAATTTTGCCACTTAATTACAGGACTAATACTCTCAGCCTCTTCACAGTAGAAATTTCTTCTTTCTCTGTGACTTCTTCCAGCCTTGCTTTAACTGTATTATTTTTTCCTCCCCACCAAGAGGAATATTTTAGCTCCTTCACGTAACTGGTATTTACTTTTTCAATCTCAGAGTCATCAATGTGATTGACTTTCTCTTGCCTCCACATTATCACACCTAGAAATACTTCCCATCTTTATTCAAACCCACACTATTTTTCTCCTGTTGAAGCCTGTGTCATCTGAAAGAGCACTGTTTTTTATCTTGTTTGTTCCTATCCTTCATCCTCCTGCTCCTTTTTTATTGAGATATAATTTACATACTATAAAATGGGTAAGGCTTAGTTATACAGTTAAAAAAAATTTTGTGACTGTAATCATAAAAGTTCAGGATAGAGAACAAATCTAGTAACCCAGATACCTTCCTTGTGTCTGTGCTCAGAGTCACTGTCCCCACCTGCACCAAAAGGTAGATACTGTTTAAATTCTCTTTGCCTGATCTGTGCATTTCTTCCTTTATATATCTTTTCTTCACTTCTCATAATTTATTCATTAACAAAAAAACTACCATGTATAAACAACTTTATTTAAAGTGCTGAGATTAAATAAGAAAAATGGATTTCTTGACTTCAAGACTATTGTAATGTGGTGGAAAGAAAGCCCTTGAAGAAGTAATTATAAGTGGTTTGCATTTATACAGATATTTGGCTCTTGGAGCTTATAAACAAGACAGAACTGGAGATAAATATTTGGAAGATATTAGTGACCTTTGGAAGGGGTAAGATTCTCTAGCGGTAGGCCTAGGACAGAGCTTGGTCAATGCACCATTGAGATTTGGATGGAGGAGGAAAGCCTACAAAGGATTCTGAAAAGGCATAGTTAGGCTGGGTAAACAGGAAAGAGCGATAAACAGTGTGGCATGCTGCTATCAGGTGATCTAGAGCCCATACGTTACTTGCTGTCTTTAGCTGCAAGGATGTTATTTGTAACCTTAATAAGAACAGTTTTAGAGGATTAATGAGCCTGGATTAAAGTATAGGTTAGATTGTGAATGGCCAGAAAAGTAGGCCAGGAAAAATGAAAGGATTATTTCCGTGAGGTTTGGCTTTGATTGGGAAGGAGAAATAAACAGATAAGTTGTGGGCATAAGATGGAAGAGATGTTTAAATGCTTAAATGCTAATGTAAGAGAATTATTAGAAAAAGAGATCAAAGTAACAGGAAAGACAGACTATAATACAGGTCGATGACAAAGCTAGAGGGATGGAATCCAGAGCATAGATGATCTACTTCATATATGGTGGTGAAGGTGAATTCGCTCAGTGTCTGACCCTCAGCGACTCCATGGACTGCAGCCTTCCAGGCTCCTCCGTCCATGGGATTTTCCAGGCAAGAGTACTGGAGTTGGGGGATCTCTTAAATTATAAAAAATTGAAAAAGAAAAAAGAAGTAAGTGCAGAATCAGTTTTATAGATTTGGTGAGGAAAGTCAGTTTGGCTTCCTGACTGTTAGCTCCTGATTTCCTTGTGAAACACATGATGACATTTTCTCTACTGCTCAGGAAATAGAGGGGAAAAGTGCAGTCTGAGTGATGGGGAGAATATTTAAAATCATCACTGTGGAGAGTAAAAATGAACAGAGTGGGGAAACAACAGCTTGCCAGGTATATTTATGTCCATTTTGGAATAGTAGTTATGAATTCTTAGTTTTATCAGCCGGTTCTGTGTCATTTGTATGATCAGCATTCTGGATATAGGTTAAGTTTAGGGTAGGATCATGCCAAGTTGGGTTTTGGTAGATGGAATGACAAAAGGAAATATGAGCAGAGTAAGGAAGCCCAAAATCTAAACTGTGTGTTGTGAGGAGGGATGGGTTTTGGCTAGAGAAAAAGTAGATTAGCCTGTGGACTGCAAGTCAAGAGAGATGTAGTGAGGTGCTGGAGTATGCTAGAAGGATAAGAAGTTGTGATCAGAGAGGGGGTGTACTTGAATTTCAGAAATTTAGAGATGATAATGATACTAAGATCTAGACTGTGGCCAAAATGGAAAAGACACCTTCAGAGGTGGTGAAGTCAGTGAACTGAGAGGCCAGAGTTCTCTGCATTGATTCTGTTCTCTTAATACACTTTCAGGTCTTCCAGATGCAACAGGCAAATGACAAAGCTTCTTACAGTCCTGCCTTCTTTCCTCAGCATTTTAGCTGTTGTTTTATTTTTCCTCTTTGTCCTTTTAAAAGCCAACTTATTTTGATAAGCTCTTTGTTAAATCCAGTTACATCTAGCAGTCTTCATCCTTCTTGATTTGTCTTTCTTTCACAAGATTACTCTGCTGGCTCTCTTCCTAACATGGGCTATTCTTGTTATTTGTTACTGTTCATTTTTTCCCCTGTACTGTCACTGGTTCTTCTTGCTTTGCCTGCTGCTGCTGCTGCTACTGCTAAGTCACTTCAGTCGTGTCCGACTCTGTGCTACCCCACAGACAGGCTTCTCCATCCATGGGATTCTCCAGGCAAGAACACTGGAGTGGGTTGCCATTTCCTTCTCCAATGCATGAAAGTGGAAAGTGAAAGTGAAATCGCTCAGTTGTGTCTGACTCTTAGCGACCCCATGGACTGCAGCCTACCAGGCTCCTCCATCCATGGGATTTTCCGGGCAACAGTACTGCAGTGGGGTGCCATTGCCTTCTCCCTTCCTTTGCCTACTACTCAAATATCAGTATTTCCCGGGTACTGTCCTTGATTCTCTCTTATTTAAGACCTTTTGTAGATGATCTCATCCACACCTTCATCTGCAGGCACAGCTTAGATCTCTACCCAATTCCTTGACCCCATTTCCAGCTGCCTACTGTCACCTACCTATTCTCTGGCTCTTGAGTTTAATATATTCAAAACAATTTTTTATATATACTCCACCCTTGCTATTCCAAAATACATTTTTGGTATCTTGATTAATAATAGATCCTTTTCATCCTGATTTGATAGTTAGAAACCTATTGATATCTTTGAGTTTTTTCTCATAGTGATAGAAATCTTCAGTCTGGCCTAACATCATTTACAGCACAACTGGGGCTCTTATTCTCTTTTGTTCTTTCAGGATTCAGTTCAGCTTTCCCAATGTTACTATAATTATCTTCTTAAAAATCAAAGCTATTCTTGTTTACCCTGATAGAAAATTTCTACTGATGTTCTGTTTCTTATAGAATAAAACACCAATACAAGGCAAGTAATAGTTTTTGAGAACCTGGTCCCCTTCATCTAGAAACAATCTACCTATCTACACCCCTTTCCCTAAAGGCACAGGTATTTTTCATTGATAACTGTTATTATATTATAATAACATAATATAACATGTTATATTATGCAGTGTTTGTACGTATTGTTTGCTATTCTCTATTTACATTTTCTTCTATCTCCCACTCTGAAAAGAAAATTAACAAGATTGCTCCTTTAAGACCCAGCTTAGATATGACCTCCTCAGTCATAGAGAAATAGGAGCCTTCATATTTTCCCTCCGAAGGCAAGTTGTTCATCTTGTCCTAGGTACTTTATTTCTTTAAAAGCTAATGTTTGTATCTGCTATATTTCTTTCATTAGATAGATTCTTATGGCAGGATGTTCATGGCCTTAGCATTTGTGCCAATGATTCATAGTAGGTGCACAATAATAGATGATGAATAAATATCATTTGGAACATTAAAATATGTAAACTTCCGGTAATGTTATAAAATGAATGATGTAATAAGTACATTTTTTTCCTTTCCTAAAGCAAAGTGAGGAGTTCAGTTCAGTCGCTCAGTCGTGTCTGACTCTGCGACTTCATGGACTGCAGCACGCCAGGCCTCCCTGTCCATCACCAACCCCCAGAGTTTACTCAAATTCATGTCCGTTGAGTCAGTGATACCATCCATCCATCTCATCCTCTGTCATCCCCTTCTCCCACCTTCAATCTTTCCCAGCATCAGAGTCTTTTCCAATGAGTCAGTGAGGAGTAGAAGTTATTTTTTAAGTGTAATGCTTTAAGAAGTATCTATTAGAAGGTTTTGGTGAAATGTGGTTATTAGAAATGAATAGATAAGAGGTTTAATGATGACTAAATGACAGTAGGATATTTTCTTCACTAGTGTATTCATCCTTAGGTACTGAGTGTATATTTATTCTATGTGCATGGAAGTATATTTTTAAAAATGTTTCTTTTGTAAAATTTTGGAAGATTTTTGCCTAAGCTTTTACTTTGCTTGTTTAAGGAATTCTTCATATATTCAGAATACTAATTTTTACTTTAGTTTTATGTGTTGTGAAACTGTTTTATTGCAGAGGTTCACGAACTTTCTTAGTGCCTTTAGTGTCTCAGTAAAGTTTTGACAGTTTTTTGTCACTTAGAAAGAAATTTTAACAATCTGTTTGTTAAGTAGCAACGTAGCTACTTGAAAAAAAATGACACTTCTTTGAAAGGAAAATATTTTTGTTAAATTGTTAGTTACTATTAGGATGCATGTGCCTGTCAGGTAGGTCACAGTTTCTCACACCTGGAATTAGATTTTGTATCCCCATCCTCATTCTTAATTTACTTTTTACATTTCTTATTTTATGGATTTTTGGGGGGAGGGATTTAATTTTTATCAAAGCAACTGCTGGTAATCCAGTTTTTCAAAGAAGTGATGTTACTGACTGATGGTTGAAACTATACTATCTTAAACTAGTAGATATGTAGTGTCAAACTGAT
This sequence comes from Bos mutus, assembly GCF_027580195.1. Classification (NCBI taxonomy): domain Eukaryota; kingdom Metazoa; phylum Chordata; class Mammalia; order Artiodactyla; family Bovidae; genus Bos; species Bos mutus. The sequence continues at coordinate 70,281,348 of NC_091618.1, read as the reverse complement.
TCTGAGTATCACCAAATTTCCCTGGAAAATTTAAAATATTTGCCATATCTTTTTGAATTTGCTGTAGTTCTGCCAGGTTCAGTTTTGAAACTGAGTCTATATAGATATGTATGACTTGTCTTACAAAATTTTGCTTGCTTGATTTACGATTATTCTTGCTGTTTATTTACCAACTGTTTTTTATATATAAAACATGCAACAAATATTTGTGAGAGCTAATAAAGATTAAGCAAATTGTCGTAACCTGTAATTTTCACAAGCTGAATTTTAATGGGGTATGTTTCTATTATAAAATTTTCAAAAATCCAGAAAGAGTGGTGCAATCTTTCATCTAGATTGAATAGTTTATAACATTTTGACATATTTGCATTTTTTTTAAATAGAAACATCTGAAAATATGTAGAAATCATTTCCTTAATCTCTACTTAAGTATGCATCTTCTAATGATCTGTGTGTCATTATACCTAAGAAATGCTTCCCTCATCTACTATTCACTAATGATTTGTTTTATTTTTGATATTAATAAAGATTTGATTCCTGTTTTATTTTTTTGTTTTAATAGTGGCCAATCCGCCATGGTATAGTTGAAGACTGGGACTTGATGGAAAGGTTTATGGAGCAAGTCATCTTTAAATATTTAAGGGCGGAACCTGAAGATCATTATTTTCTTTTGGTAAGCACAACTTATAATTTCAGTGAGGAAATTTTTGAAGAAGCTTAATGAGAATGTTTTCATTACATCTGTACTCAATAGGCTATAATTTATTTGTCATGTATCTAAAAATATTGTGATAAATCTGGATCATATTTAGTATCTTCAGCTATAAATTTGAGGGGAAAAAGTTGGAAACATGGCACTTTTTTTTTTAAATTAAAAAAATAGCGGGTGTGATTTTTATTTCATTTGTGATTCTTGCTAATAAAATATGTAATTTAATTTTTAAACTTTTTTTATTAACGCAATACATGTTTATAACTTTAAAAATTTAATTGCTATAGATTTAACTTTAAAAAACAGCATTTTTCTTCCTAACCTCTCCCTACTCTTAAACACTTGATTCTCCAGAGGCACACACTTTAACATTTTAAAGAGTTTTCCCTGATAGTTTTCTCATGTATTTCATTTGTTATTTTAAATATTAGATACTATAACTTCCTACTAGGAAAGATGAGTATTTTGTTCTTTTCCTTTTGTCCCCCCTCCTTAACACAATATCCTTATCTTCTTCCTCTTTCTGTGATATAGTTACATCATAATTTTGGGTAAAATTAATATTTTATATTTTATTATGGTGATTGTGAATATATATATATACATAAATATGGGAATATACATATACATAAATACAAAGTTCAAAGAACCTTGCAGTGAGCACCTACAATCTAGACTCAGCATTCAATTTTGCTGTAATTGTCTTAGAACATCTGTTTATTTGGTTACCTTTCTATTACTCCATCTTAGTTTTTAAATCACCACAAAGAGTTGCAGATTGAGTCAATTCACCCCTAACTACTTTAGCATACATTATCATCAACTAGAGTTTATTATTGTTTACATTTTTTTCTTTTCTGTAAAACTTACATTCTGTAAAATCACACATCTTAACCCTGTCATTTTATCGGTTTGACCAGGCATTGGCAAACTTTGTCTAAAGGTAGATAGGAAAGATTTTTGGCTTTGTGAACCATGTGGTCTCTGTTGCAGCTGCTTAGCTCTGCTGTTGTAGTAGGAAAGCAGCCATATGCAGTACTTAAATGAGTGGCTGTGGCTGTGTTCCAGTCAACTTTTATTTACAAAAAGAAGTGGTTGACTAGATTTGGCCTGCAGGATGCATGATGTATTAATCGTTGCCCTTCTGTAGTTTCGACAGATGCATATGTCTGTGTAACCCAAACCCTTATCAAGATACAGAACATTACTGTTAAGCTGCAAAGTTATCTCATGCCTTTTCCAGTTAATCCCTACCCCCATCTCTTGGAGGCAACCCTTGTTCCAATTTTTTTCCCACACATATACATTTTCCTCATTTTTGAGTTTCATATACATGGAATTGTATAAAATGTGCTCTTTGGTAAGACTTCATTCACCATAATCTTGAGATTCATACATGTTGTTGCATTTAATGCTTTTTTTTGCTGGGTCATACTCTGTTGTATAAATATGCCTCACTGCCCATTTCCCTGTTGAAAATCACCTGGGCTGTTCCAAGTTTTTGATAGTTATGAATATTTTGGGTATTGTGAATGTTCTTATACAAGTCTTTTGTGAACATGTTTTTATTTCTCTTGTGTAAAAAACACCTAGATAAGGAATTGTTGTGCCATAGGGTAGCTGTATGATTGATTTTATAGGAAAGTTTCAGAACTTTTCCCAAAGGATTGTACCTTTTTGCACACCCACCCACAATGTGTTATTGATCCGGTTACTCTGCGTTCTATCTAACATTTGATATGTATCAGTCTTTTTAATTTTAGCCATTCTGGTGGGTGTGAGCTTTCTCATTTTGGTTTTAATTTGCATTTTTCTGACGACTGATAACATTGAGTACTTTTTCATGTGCTTACTAGCTATTTGTATATTTTCCTTGTGAGATCTTCTGATTAAATTTTATTTTGTATAGACTTCTGGAGTTTATAATTTAACTGCCTTGGTTTTTTTAGTTTGCTTAATTTTACACATAACTATTACTAAATTATCTCCAAATTCTTGAACATAGTCCAAAGCCTTCCTGCTGCTGCTGCTGCTAAGTCGCTTCAGTCGTGTCCGACTCTGTGCGACCCCATAGATGGCAGCCTACCAGGCTCCCCCTTCCCTGGGATTCTCCAGGCAAGAACACTGGAGTGGGTTACCATTAAGTTTAAATACATCAAGTAGTTTAGAAGTTAAAGGTTGTATGAATGGAAAAGATCTAATCCCAGTTAATTGAAAAAAAGATTCTATGGTGTCTTTTAAAATCTAGAACATGATTTTATTTGCAGTGATTTTAAGTTTTATCTGTCTTTCCTTTTGCAAGTTGTGCTCATTAAATTTAAGGACTTTTTCCTTAACCCCAGGTCAAAAAGATAATTCTGTATTTCTTAAATTTAAAGTTTTGCATTTCAAGTTTAAGTATTTGAGATAACAAAAAGAATTAAATAGTCAAATCAGATTCATGAGAATAATATCTTATGTAGTTTCAAGCTTGGTGATATAAAATAATTTAGGTATTCCTGAGGCAAAGGTGAAGCATGAAGTTCAGGATTTTGGGTGCTGTTCCTTAGGTCCTTTCTTACCTCACTGGGATAGTTTCTGACCCAGACTTACCCCATAGGTTTCTAAGTGGTGTGGTGTATGCAGTCACATAACTTAAACTGAAGAGAACTGTGTAAACATCTCCATTTTACACTCTAACAGTTATATGTATGTATAGATCTATTTGAATTCTCTACAGTTTTTCGTTAGCTTTGTACCTCTGGGTTTAATGACTTTTATATAAATATAGTGTTTGAAATACATTATTTCTCACTTACAAATTGTGTATAAAGTTATCACAGTAATCTGATATTGCCTATTTAAATGTTATTCAATTTCATAGACTGAACCTCCACTGAATACTCCAGAAAACAGGGAATATACTGCTGAAATAATGTTTGAGTCTTTCAATGTTCCTGGCTTGTACATTGCTGTACAGGTAAGCAAGTTTAGATGTCAAAATAAGCATGGCTCTTAAATTTTAACCTGGTTTAATTTAACCTTAAAATATTTGTGTATTTTTCTTAATTTCAAAACATATCATAGTTTTCTATTGAATTGATAATTTAGAAATCATTAGAACAATGGAACTATTTAGTGAGTAAAAGAGAAGTGTTAAAAGGAAGTAAGTTGATGGTTTTTAGATAAATTAATAAGGCCTTTTGTAAAACAGAAATAAGGGAACTAATATTTATTCAGAGTTCATGTCAAAAATGTTGTATACACATTGATTTACCCTTAGAACATTCATTGTATCCTTTTTTGTAGTCTGCTTTGAATTAGTTACCACTGCATATGTTTGACCACTGTCGCCATTGTGCCCCTCTGTATACTGTATATCACAAATCCCTATAGTTTTTTAAGTTTATAAGTTTTGTCGAATTTAATTTGTATGGAAATAAATCTGTGTGGAACAGTGGAATAGTCTGTCTCCCCTCTTAGGAACAGAGCTTACTTCTTACTTGTTTCTTAACCCTGTAGCAAATGTGATCCCTGGCATATCACAAATGCTTAATAAGTATATAAATTATTGTGTAGTTCTGTTAGCCCATAATGATTATGGTGTGATCCAGTGTTAAAGTAAGAGGATGGTCTAGTTACCTTTCTAGATTCCTTACAGCTATTATATTGCAAGTAGATAAAATAAAGCCAACTTAGTACTGTTTTTAATTAATTATCTTGTTTGAGGCTTGGATTTATATGAGATTTAGTTTTTTTAATTGAACTAGTTACATTAATTTCTTAATTTGTAAATGGAAAAACTTTATTGCTTATGCCAAGATTTTTTATAGAAAAACATTTCATCAACTTTGTTTTCCTAATTAAATCATAGTATTTGGAAGTGTGCAGTGGTCTTTTCTCTGGTTATATCGCTTGTTACATATTCCTGAATGCATGTTGCATTTAGAAAATTTGGAGGTAATATTATAAGAGTGATACTTGTGTATAGCCATCTATGTATTGAATAACTAATGGTTGGTGGTTGTGTGCTTCTCTGCCTTACTTTTACTTTTGTGTTTGTTACGGGCTAGGCTATATACACAGAGTTTAAGTCCTATACTGTATTATCTCATGTTAGTCTCCTATATGTTAGTACTGTGGTATCTCATGTTAGTCTTCCACTTTTTTTTGGCTATAGGAGGAAAATGGCCCTCACTAAAATATGGAAAATTATAAATATGCCCTTAAAAACTAATGTAAGGCTTTGTCTTAATAATATATAGGATATAAACAATTTTATTGTATAATGTAAGTTAATTCTGTGTATTTCCTTTCTAAAGATACTACATTTACAATTGAATAAAGTTCTACAATAAAATGAAATTTTCTATTAACTCTTTATTTTCTTGCCTGCCATATTTCTTTTTTTCAAGGCCGTTCTTGCCTTAGCTGCGTCTTGGACCTCTAGACAAGTAGGAGAACGGACGTTGACTGGTACGGTAATAGACAGTGGAGACGGTGTCACTCATGTCATCCCTGTGGTAAGGATATTTTAAAATTACTGAACAAAATAGCAGTTAACATCTAGCAAAGTTTAATTATATAGATTAATGCCACCTTTTAAAAAAACTTGAAATATTATATTTATTTACTAAAATTTGGTCATTGCTCAGCTATAGTTGTGTTTTGCTCACATTATTAGAATTTTATAAACAAATTCCAGTTTTGTTTTTTTTTGCTATAGGTTTGCCTGTAGTTAAAAATAATTAGAAAATTACTAGAAGTTTCCAGTTTGTAGTTAGGAAATGATGAATTACAGTATCTGGAATGGAAATGTGCCTTTCTTTTCTTAAACATGGAATTCAGTTTTCCAGTTTGGATTTATGTTAGCCAGTGAATGTGCTAAGTCGCTCAGTCATGTCCAACTCTTTGTGACCCCATGGACTGTAGCCTGCCAGACTCCTCTGTCCATGGATTCTCCAGGCAAGAATACTGGAGTGGGTTGCCATTTCCTACTCCACAGCCAGTGAATAGTTTTTCTTACTCTTCTTAATTAACAGATTTCATACTTGTGTTAGCTTTCTACTAAAATGGCAGTTAGTTGAAAGCACATGACCATCAGTGACTTTTGGGAAATTACATTTTTTGAATTAAAAAGCTCAAGTTGTGATTGTGCTTTACATGGATTTAATCAAGCACAATTAAGAAAAATGCATCAGATTGGATTATTTGTGAGAGAAGGCATTTTTCTGCCAAAGACTTTCTACTTCTAATTTTTAATGACAAATTAAATTTTTTCATTGTGCCCAATAGATTCAGAATTATTACTTGAATTCATACTGATCTCTTTGGGTTGGTATATATAGAAATGTTTCTCTTTAAAAAAATTTTTATATTATATTGAATATCATGTAAAGAATGAAATTGTTTTGAACTTCTATTTCTTCATTATTCTTATTCCTCATTTTAATACACTGGGCAACCTCTGTTGACAGTTACATTCTCAGAGTGATTATTAGGTTCAGTTCAGTTCAGTCTCTCAGTCGTGTCCGACTCTTTGCAACCCCATGAATTGCAGCACACCAGGCCTCCCTGTCCATCACCAACTCCCGGAGTTCACTCAAACTCATGTCCATTGAGTCGGTGATGCCATCCAGCCGTCTCATCCTCTGCCTTAGGTTAGATGTCATAATTCACCCTCCTGATATCATAATAGTTTTAGTAATACTTGTCCTTTAAAAAAAAAAAATAGAAACTTTTTTGAGATGTAATTCACACGCCACACAATTCATTCGTTTATAGTGTACCATGCAGTGTTTTTTGTATATTCATAAAGTGCATCATTACCAGAGTCAATTAAAAAAAATTTTTATCACTCTAAAAAGAAACCTTATATCTTTTAGTATTCACTCTCCCCCTTTACCTTTAGCCCAGTCTACCTTTTCTGACTCTATAGTTTTGCTTGTTCTGGATATTTCATATAAACAGAGTCCTACACTCTTGGTGATTGTCCTTTCACATAGCCCAGTGTTGTCAAGGTTTATCCATGTTGTAGCATGTCTAGTACTTTACTTATTTTGCCAAATATCTTTTTATATGGCTATTCTACACTTTATTGTATTGTATTGGGGGATATTTTAATATCTTGGAAATTAGGGTTATATCTAATATTTTGATAGCTTTTTATAATTTAGTTGGCATATTTTTCTTAGTGCTACATATTCTTTTCCTTTTTTTTTTTTCCAGAATGGGAACAATAATAGCAACCTGTTTAATAGAACTGTTTTGAGGATTAAATAATGGATACATGTATGCTGCTTAGAGATACATAAAGATTCTTAAATTGTTCATTTAAAATTCTCATTTTAACCTCAAGATCTACGTTGTAGATTATATTATCCTTTAAGGACCTCAGTTTACTTACTTATAAAATGCACATGAGTTCCTTAACATCACCAAGTAGGTCATGGTGCTAGGATTTGAACTTGTTCTGCCTGACTGCAGCCTTTTCTTAATATCTACACAGTTAAGCAATAAGATCTTTATCCTTATAGTTAATATTGGAGTAGATAATTTACAAAAAGAAGCTACCAACTTGGAATAGTTTTATGAAGCATATTAAGAATTGGGTGTTCCTATTATTTTTTCCTGCATTCTTTTGAATTAATGGAATGTTTTTTATAATTTCATTTTGTCTTTTTTACTGACTTAGCTATGCTGTGTATTTCTTTGTTATTGTCATTTGATTTTGGTGAGTTTTGCTGTATGGTTTATAGTAAACATCTAACTTATCATAATCTAATAATAATACTCTACTTTTTCATAAATAACTGTGTTAATAAAATTTAATTTTGTTACATTATTTTTGTACTTCTGAGTTGTAGTAAATTTATGAATTCATTCTGTAAAATTAAATTATTTGGAAGTATTACAGTGCATGGACTATCTCAGACTTAAGTTGGTACCTACTTCATTATAAAAATGATAGAAAATATGTGTTAATGATTATTTCCTACAATGCAATTTAAATTTTTTGCTGAAATTATAGAAAATTTAAACAGTAATATCCTGTTTGAAGTCTGTTATCTAAAACCTTTAATACTTCTGAAATTCACTATTTCTTTGCTTTTGAGTCATTTCAGTCTTTGTTATAAACTCTTATCAGTGGGATAATAAATCTAACTTGCCATTCTCATTCATGGTGTCTGTACAGTATTGTAAATTCTGTGGTAAGTTAGCTGTAAAGAATACAGTTGAGGAATAAAGACTAGAAGAGTTTTCCTGGAATGAAGCAATACTTAAGGATACAAATGTAGTAATCTAAGAAATTGATCTTTAGTGATTAGTTTAGGTGATTCTTGAAAACACTGAAAGTAAATTTGACACTTTTTCCCCATCTAGGCTGAAGGGTATGTGATTGGCAGCTGTATTAAGCACATTCCCATCGCAGGACGAGATATAACATATTTTATTCAGCAATTGTTGAGAGACCGAGAAGTAGGAATTCCTCCAGAGCAGTCCTTGGAAACTGCTAAGGCAGTGAAGGTAAAAAATGATTCTGAGAATATAATTCAGTTAGAAATTAAAGTCATGTTTATAATATTAATAGGAAAAATTCTTAAGTCAAGAACAGTAGTTTAAAAAAAGCTTTTGTTACCCAGTTACAAACCACTATTCTTATTTATATTTTTTCTCTGTATTTCTTAGAGGAAATTTTGGGGGCTTAGCAAGTTGTTGCTCGTTCTCACCACATTTCACATTTGAGAGGACTAACATATAAGGACATTTATACAAACTGACTTCAACATAGTTACTGTCTTAAGTAAAATAAATGTAGCATGCCTTGGAGGTACTATGGGTTGTCTTCTGTCCCACTGTGGGAGAGGGAGTATCACAAAAAAGCAAGTCACACAAATTTTTTGGTTTCCCAGTGCATTTAAAAGTTATGGTTACACTACAGTCTATTAAGTGGCAATAGCATTATGTCTATAAAATGTACATACTTTAATTTGGAATCCTGTACTTTAATTAAAAAATAATTTTTGCTAACGCATGCTGTCATCTGATAATTCAGATGCCAGATATCTTCAGTTTGTAAAAAATACGCTATCGGCAAAGCACAGTAAAATGGGGTATGCCTGTTATTAGTTCACTTCAGAGTCCTCACATCTCAATTTTCACTGATTTATTTATTTCTGATTCTAACAGTTGTCTGTTAGAATAAAATTTTTGGTGTCATTGATTCATTGGGCTATAGGATAGATGCAATGGTAGGTTCAAATGATATGGCAGATAGAAGAAAAATGTGAAGGCTGTGTAAGGTATTTTAATAATTTGTAGGCTACACTAGGGCTTATGCAAAATACCAAAATATTTAGCATTGCTTTTTAAAATTTATCATTTGTCAACATTTCTAAAAAATTTCTTATATGTTTAAAATTTCGTATATGTTTTCGTATATGCTTTTCGTAAAAGCAAAACTTCCCAGGTAAAAATAATTCCATTGATTTGACAATCTTTGCATGATTATAGTGCATTAATGAAGCATAGTTGCTCTAATATATATGTTACAGGTGTACAGCATAGTGAGCCATAGCTTTTAAAGATCATAGTTCATTCAAAATATTGGCTATATTCCCCATGTTGTACAATACATCCTTGAAGTTTATTTTATACCTAATAATTTGTACCTCTTATTGTATTAATTTGTGTGGTTAAGTCAGGTATTTATTCTGCAATTCTTTTGTATTTTATGTTTTCTCTTTTCTAAAATATAAAGTCCTTTAATTATTGAAACAGTATAAAATTTTGTATGACATTAATGAGTGCTTTCATGAAGTAGCACTGAAATATTAGAAATCAACTCTTTGTTAAATCTTATTCTATTTGTATGTGAAGCCCAGGAGATGAGCTGTTTATTTGTACTATACATATGATAACATCCTAACATAAAATTTTCTTCATCTTAGTCTCTGAATTTTATTTTCTGAAGATATTTTTTGATTTGATTTTAGTTTACTGAAAATAAATACCATTCTGTTTTGCTTTTCCTAAAACAAGAGGGAAAAATTACTCTTCGTTTTCTAGGAGCGCTATAGTTATGTCTGCCCAGACTTAGTAAAAGAATTTAACAAGTATGATACAGATGGATCAAAGTGGATTAAACAGTATACTGGAATCAATGCTATCTCAAAGAAAGAGTTTTCCATTGATGTTGGATATGAGAGATTCTTGGGACCTGAAATTTTTTTTCATCCAGAGGTAAGTCTTGTTTCTTTTTTTAAGATAGACTTGTTTTGAATTATTCCGCAGAAAATACCAGTCAATAGTATCAGAGAGAGTTAATCTCAGGAACTTTCTTTTGAATGCTAAAGTGCTATAGTGAGTAATCTTTACATCAATGTATGTTCTCATCAGCATTGTAAAGTGCTCCCATTTATATAGATTTTTGCCAGGTCATAGTATATGTTTGGCTTTACATTTTTGCTAATCTGATGGTTATGAAATGGTATATGTAATCATTATTTTAATTTTATTTCTTTTGAAATCTCTGATTTCAGTGTCTTTAATTTGAATCAGAGACCAGAATTTAATATTTCTATAAGTCCTTTATTTTTTAACTGAAAAGTTTCTTAATTTTTAATTGTGATATTTAAATCAGTAGTGGTCTAATCTCTATCATGTGTCCAACTTACTTTTCAGTTTGCTAACCCAGACTTTACCCAGCCTATCTCAGAAGTTGTAGATGAAGTAATTCAGAATTGTCCTATCGATGTCAGACGTCCTCTCTACAAGGTCAGTGTTTATAGCAAAATTGTATTCTAAGTCACACTTCTAAAAATGTCTTTATTTTCTCTCTGTTGGTGAATGTAGATTTAAAACCACATCTAAACTTCTCTTTATGTAAAAGTTCTATTTATTTATTTTTCTCTACTAATACAGAATATTGTCCTCTCTGGAGGTTCAACCATGTTCAGGGACTTTGGACGTCGTTTGCAAAGAGATTTGAAAAGAACTGTAGATGCCAGGCTGAAATTAAGTGAGGAATTGAGTGGTGGTAGATTGAAGGTAGGTTTTCTCAATTATTGGTGGAAAGGTTGAGGGTGCCTTGATTATTGTATTGGAAATGTAGAATGTCTGCCAGCTTTTCTTTGGAAGGTAAGAGGAGCCTGAGGTATCTAATGGAAAGTGGTTAATTTTATAGATTCATATCCATGATATTCTTGGTCATTCCATTCCTCTAGGATATAACCTATATTTCTGGAAAATACGACAGCCCACTGCAGTATTGTTGCCTGGAGAATTCCATGGACAGAGGAGCCTGGTGGGCTGTCGTGGGGTCGCAGAGTCAGCCGTGACTGAGTGACTAGCACTTTCACTTTTATAGCTGTGAGAGAGATTTTTTTAATGTTTATCTCACAAATAATTTACATATAGTAGATTTGTTGCATATTCCAGGAATAATATTCTTTATGAGTCTACAAAATATTAAATACCTTTTATAGCAGGACAACAAAGCAGAGTTGAAAGAGAGAGACTGTTGTGTGATTTCACCTGTTTTCACACACTGACTTTATCCTCTCCTATAGCAGCCTCATAGTGTGAAATGAGATTGGTGGTACAGGAAAATAACCTTTCAATTTCTGTCCTGTAATTTTGGGCTTGCTGTCAAAAAAAATCAAAATTAACTTCAAATTCTCAGATGACTGCTTTACATATTTGTAAGACAAATTTTCAGTAAATTTGTTTCATTTTCATTATGGGATATTGTGGGATATTGAAGCAAAACATTGATTCAGAAGATATGTTACTAAGTAAAGCACATTTATGCAGCTTGGAAAATTACCAAGAATGAGGGCTTCATCCGAGACTACCAGTCACCCAGAATTACTTGAAAGCAGTAGATACAACACTCTGCTTTACTGCTGTTTGAAGAATTGCATGATAGCTGACTACTTTCAGCCCCTAAATTTTGATTATCTTTAAACTATTCCTTGGAGTACAGTAAAAAGTGGTGGTTTAGTTTGTAATGACTCATTGCAGCTAAATAAAAATGTTAAAATATTTTTATGCTTCTTACACATTTCTAAATAAGAACTGATTTTTTTTTTTCCTCTCAGTGATATCAGCACTGTGCTAACATATCTAATAATATAGGAAAAATCATACATACTGGAGTACTCCACCTTCCCTTTTATTTTATTCAGTAGTTATTTTTATGGATCTTTATAACATCTTTATATATCTGTATTTAAATCTGGCTTTTTTTTCTGTCAATCCAATTTTAAATGACAGTCAAATAGCTTTTTTATAGTAACAAAAAGCCATATCTTTTTGTGATACATAAATTAAAAATTTTTTTTATTCCAAAATAATTTCATACTTTGAAACTGTTGGCAAATTCTAGTGGAATTCCTATATATTCATCTCCTAGATTTCTAAATTTTAGCATATTTGCTTTATTTTTTCTATTTTTATAAATATATGTATGTATACATGTATCTTCCTGAACTATTTGAGAGTGACTTGCAAATATAGCCTATTACCCTAAACGTTAGTGTGTATTTCCTAAAAACAGGCCATTACAATTATCAAAATCAAAATATATATATAAAAATAATATATTTTATATATATATATATATATTTTTTTTTTTTTTTTCTGGTCTAGAGTCAGTCCAAGATCATATGTTTGAATTTGGTTTCATTTCCCTCTTATCTGGAAAAAGTACTCATTTTTTTTTTGTCTTTTATAATTTTAATATTTTTGAAGACAACAGGAAATTTATTTTGCAAGCTGTTTCTCAGTTTGGGTTTGTCTGATGTTTTCTTATGATTGGGTTCAGATAATGCATTTTTTGCAGTAATAGTACAGAAGTGATATTGTATTCTTTTTACTGCATTGCATTGCCAGACGCATGATTTGTTTTATATGTTAACTTGGATCACCTGGTTAAGTGTGTCAGGTGTCTCTATTATAAAGTTATTATTTTTTCCTTTATATTTAATAAGAATCTTATAGGATGATACTTTCAGATTATGTATAACTGCCTTGTTTTTCATCAAAGTCTCAGCCACTGCTTATAACATCATATTTAGTTATTGCTGTGGTAGTTGCCAAGTGGTATTTTGCAAATTCCATTATTTGGAATTATGTTTTGGAATTCCAAATTCCAAAAACTAACACAATATTGTAAACCAACTGTACTTCAATTAAAAGAAACCAGGATTTGGACACTAGATATATATTCAGTTGTTACTGAGGGGTCAGTGCATCTAGGCCTTGTTGGCAGTCAGATGTAGTGTGTGTGTTTGTGTGTGTGTGTGTGTTTGTGTGTGTGTGTGTGCATATAAATCTAGTTCTCTGTTTAAACTAAAAACTACAGATTCATACTGATAATAGAAGTTCCAGAATACTGTAAGGTTCATTCTAGCCTTATACCTTCCTATATTTGTAATGCTCTTCTCTGATGGTGAGAAACCAGCCTTATGTTTGTTGTTTGCTCAGTCCTGGAATACATATGTAGTCATTTTAGAGTTATTGATCCATGCCACTGTGAGAAATAGACCGACTAATGAGAGTTCAGTGTTTGCTTAGTTTTTAGCTTAACCTTGAGGGCGTAGTCCTAATACTGTGTTCATGGGTTACCTGGATTAGTTCGTTTCCCTTACTTTACTGTGGTTATATTTTTTTTTAAAATAATAAAATTAGCTTAATTTGTTTCTGTTACATTGTTTTGCTCTATGTACACCCCCACCTCACATCTTTTTTGTTTGTTTATTTTTGAGTATGTACAACTAAGGTTAAATAATACAAGAATTGTTATATGAGTTTACCATTGAACTGATCTTACTACATCTTTTATAGCCAAAACCTATTGATGTACAAGTCATTACACATCACATGCAACGATACGCAGTTTGGTTTGGAGGATCTATGCTGGCTTCCACAGTAAGTGAAATGAAGCTTTAAAATTTGACCTTTTTGTTTTAAAGATAAAGTAATTTATCAACTTAAACAATTTAGAAGAACAAGAGAAATTTCTTAAATTTTTATGTAATATTGCACAGGAAAGTTTTAAAATTGAACACAAATAAACATAGTATTTTTGAAAAGTGGAATTTATTTGGACTTACTGGTTTTTTTGGGTTTTTTTTTGTTGTTCTTGCTAGACATTTTTTGAGTGAGCAGTTCTTTTTAAAATTTATTTAACATATTTTTTTTTTGGATGTGCTGAATCTTCATTGCTGCACGTGGGCTTTTTCTAGTTTCAGCAACTGGAGGCTGTTCTTCATTGCAGTGTGCAGATTTCTCATTGTGGTAGCTTCTTTTGCTGCAGAGCACAGGCTTAACTCTGTAGTAATACAGGTATCAGAAGGTCATTGTTTTTTCTGTGCAAATATTTTAAAATATTAAGTTACCACATAAAAAGTATGATGTTCTAAACTTGAGTCAAGGGAATTAATAAGATACCTCTCCCAAACCAAAACATCTTAAAGTCCCTTTAAAAGATACTTTAAATTTTAACATCCTTCACCTCGTAAGTAGTGGTGCTCTATCCTGTAGTACCTGGAGAAGGAAACGGCAACCCACTCCAGTATCCTTGCCTGGAAAATCCATGGACAGAGGAGCCTCGTGGGCTGCAGTCCATGATGTCGCAAAGAGTTGTACACGACTGAGTGACTTAACTTTTTTAGCTTTATCCTATAGTACACAGTATAAAATAAAATGTAAGAACTTTTATTTGAATTATTGAAAACCATACAACCTTGGATTTCAATAAAAGCATTTAAAAATAAGAGGTAAAAGTTATTTTCTTCCTTAATTTGAATTGTCTTCATTTGTGCTGTCTCTATCACCTAGTTGAGTGTGTAACTTTCTCCTTGGAGAAATGAGGTAATAGACTATGGAATAGTCTGTCTATACCAGACCTTCAGTGAGGAAAGCAAGTTCATCTAGAAGTTTTTGGAGCATGACCTGGAATACATCATCTGTAACTTACATGAATGCTGCTGCTTTTCTTGATTCACTGTACAGTGTGGGAAAGCCACAACAGAATAGTTGGGCATTTGAGATTTAGCCTTCCATTCCATTCAATTTTTTCAAAATTGAAAAATTCCAGGAGAAACAAACGTTGAGGAGAGGGATTGGAGAGACTTTTGTCAAATGCTCCTTTTCAGTTTTGGTTATAGACTTGTAGCTGGTTTTGAGTCACAGTTGCTAGAATTTGAAAGCTTTGTTCAGCTACCATAAATGGACTGATAAACGTTTTGGATTTAAAGTGGTACATTTTTGACCTTTCCAAAAATCTGTTTTTATTTTCAGCCTGAGTTCTACCAAGTATGCCACACCAAAAAGGATTATGAAGAAATTGGACCTAGCATTTGTCGTCACAATCCAGTGTTTGGAGTCATGTCGTAAAATTGGCTTCATAGTTATTGGGGTTAGGGAGGTGGGGAAGAAATAGTCTTTCTGATTACCTGTTTTGTCTGGATGGCTGGTTTTGAACCTGACTTGAAATAATAAGACCAAACATTAATTATACAGGAATATTTTAATAAGTATATCAACATGCGAATGTAGAGGAGAGCCAAAATGATTAAGTGTTTTTCTTTAGATTGAATATTTGAATCTTACGTGTATCAAAAGAAGTGGGTTTTAGTTCTTTCTGTGCCCTGGTATTTTGTATATTATTGAATTATCCAAGATTTGATGGGATTTATCAGTATGTAGATAGCTCTATAATGCTTGAATTGTACACTTTGAAGTGTGTGCAATGCAAGAGCTTGTTTATATTTCATACTTTTTATACTTTGAGGAAAAAATGTCAAAGAAAAACTAGTATTTGAGGGTAAAAATAAAAAAGTGACCAAGTAAAGGATAAATACAAAAAATAGCCTGTGAGACTTGGCGTACACACACACTCATGGGATTCCAGTTATTATGAAGTGCTTCCACCCTCCTGTGCCCCCCAATGGTTTTCTTTGCAAGTGCTTTTGGAACTAAGAAGCTAGTGTCTTGGATTAACTGATGCCTGCTAGTGCTTTCTGATTACTTGCATTCTGTTTTCTCGCTTTAAAGGAAAAGTAAAGACAAGACTGTTGGACCAGTATTGCAGTTCTGTAGTGTCATTTCTTATTAAAAAATGAATAATTTGATTACCCAAATTGGTATATTTAAAGCCTAACACCATTCTAATAAAGGCACAAATTTCTTTTTAATACTTGTTTTAAGCTCTTTAATCTTTATAAGTTAACTAATAAATCTATTTTCTTCAAACCTCTGCAATAGTTCTTTAAAATCTCAACAGTTGGTTAGTGAGCTGACTTTTTTATGTGCTCTAAACAAATAATTGTGAACTTTTAATATGTTGAGTGCTTTCATTTTGATAACTGGATCTCCATTTGATATTTTCATTTGTATAACTCATTTGCAGTCCAGAAATTTTTTTAGTGCCAGTCCCTGACATATCATGGAAAGTTAATTTTCATTACATTTTAAAATAATCTGGATCATGAAGAACAAGTGATGAAAATAAATTAAAACTGAATTACCTTTTCTAATGTTTTTTTTTTTTTAGAAGCAGTGTCGTTCTACTTTGTGTTTATATATTTATATGCTTTTTATTTCTGTTGAAATAGTAGAATTCATTGAAATCTCTCTATATATGTGGTAGAAAATTTCTTGTGAACTTGAAATTTTGCCAGTTATTTATAGAAGACTAAAATGAGAGATGTTTTATAGGCTTTTAGAACTTAAGCAGTAATACCAGTGAACACTTGAACTTCATTAACCATGAAAAACCACACAGGATTAATATTAATATATACTTCTGTCCAAAAATCTAAGAACAGTTAAAGTGTTTTTGTCTTTAATATAGATTTGAGGAGTAAACTTTAGTTTTTATTTAGAGTGAATATGGATGTTTAAAATTATATTAATCATTTATGTGAATCTTAATTCTTTTGAGTGTGGCAGTCAGGAACATACTGTATGTTGTAAAATGGTAATCCTGTCAGGATCAAAGATCTTGTTTTATTTGAAAAAGTATTTCATGAACATTGTTAAAAAAAAAAAAAACTGTTCAAGTAGTACCAAAGAGTACATAATGAAAGATTTCTTTCCTACCCTAGCCTCATTTTTTCTCATCATTACACTCTTAGAATGTCTTTTATGTCCTTGTAATTTTCTGTGCATATAGGAATGAATATAGCTCCCTTGTTTTACAGAAATAAGAGCTTACTATATATACTGTTCTGCACTTTGCTTTTTCAAAGATCTTTTGATACAGAACTAAATTAATAAGCCTTAAAGATTTTATCCACCTGGCCCAAAACAGTATTATTATTAGTATTGTCATAACTGTCTTTTCCATCTGAGATGATTGAATAGTAAATAAATAAACTTGAGGGTCAGAAATTTTGTTTTAAGCTTAAACTTACTTGGGGAAACAAGAAGTCTCTAGCCTTTCCTGTATGTTTCCTGGTATATAATATGATAGAAACAGTGGTCTTACGTCCTTTACATCTCTCCTGTCATTGTATATCATTAATTTATTGCACCCTTGGTTGTATATGTATAGAGGTTGGCCAAGGTGATTAAAACCTATAACACCAGTATAAGAGACTGCATAAGCATGTTACATTGGAAAAACACCAGACTGAAGCCTAAAGCCAATTGTTGAAATTTTTATTCTAGTTCTACAGATTGATAATACAAGTCCTTCAACTTTTATTATTGTTGTTATTGTTAAAACATGAAAAAAAAATTTATATAATCATGGACATATTGTTTGAACTTGCTCGACTTTAATTCAATTTATATATAAGATAGTAGTGTTATCTGGGAGCTTCCCTGGTAGCTCAGCTGGTAAAGAATCGCCTACATGCAGGAGACCCTGGTTTGATTCCTGGGCCAGGAAGATCCCCTGGAGAGGGGATAGGCTATCCACTCCAGTATTCTTGGGCTTCCCTGGTGGCTCAGATAGTAAAGAATCCCCCCACAATGCTCGAGAGCTGGGTTGGAAAGATCTCCTGGAAGAAGGCATGACAACCCACTCCAGTATTCTTGCCTGGAGAATCCCCATGGACAGAGGAACCTGGCAGGCTGCAGTCCACAGGGTTGCAAAGAGTTGGACACAATTGAGCGACTAAGCATGTCACAGCACAGTGTTACCTGGATTAACAATGCAGTTTTTATGAGTTGTGAGACTAATCTGTTTGTGGTAGTAAAGATGTTTTTAAAGGTCTCTTTTTTGATAGGCAGGACTTTTAATCAATTGGAAATACTAACAGACAGAAATAAAATAGATGATGGCTCTCTCTAATATGATGTTTACTCTTTGGTAAGTACAGCTTACCCTTAAAATCTCTAAAAGATGTATACTGCAAGTAATCATCCTGTTCTGATTGATCTTCCTTTTTGATAAGAGATAAGGCAGTTAATATATTCAGGTCCCTTAATATACATTTTTTGGTTTGTTTTCAAAGCTACTTTAAAAAATGGAAATAAATTGTTCTTGCAGTTTCTAGAAATACCTTCAGAAATAAAATGAACTGTGTGGATAATAGGCTATTATGTTCTCTATTCTTTACTTAATTTCTAGAGAAGTCCTAGAGAATATGTCTATATGAATAAAAACTTTCAGATAACCCTAAAGGTGGTACTAGAGTACTTGTAACAATGTTGAGGAAATTATTTGTAATGTAAAAGCTTATTTGTGTCATTGTAAAGAGTGCTGTTATAAATACTGGACTTTCTGTCACTAGTGAAATCCAGTGAATTTGTGATTTTCTTACCATCCCATCTCTGACTCTTGTGACCCCGTACTCCCTGATATTTTGTAATTCATCATCAGTAAGCTTGAGTACCTTGGATAGCCCTTGGCAGTCTCTTCTTTAACTGTTAACACCAAGAATCTCAGCTTCGGTTAACAGGGACTAAATATATTAGCTAACATACAAACCAAAATATGTGCCAACTCTAGGAGTGAAGCATTCTCTCATTCATATTGGAATCCTGTCTTTTAGAATATGTTTCTGTGTAATAACACTTACTCTATATAGTTGGCCTGGGGCAGAGTTGTTATTGAGAGTTTATAAGGAACTTTCACAGCAAATTCAGAAAATAAAAATTTATTTTTATAATTAGTTCCATATCACATCTAAGCTAACCTTAAGCAACAATATTTAGATCTGCTTGTGAGTATGAAAAGTTTTTAGACATTAGTGGAAACGGATTTCTGCGACTCATTGTTAATAACACCACAGTACTATATAAATGTTCATCTCTCTTCCACATTTTCCCCCAGCATTCCAGAGTTTTCTTTATAACCTGCTTGGTCTTGGTAGAACCTTAACAAAAACAAGTTAAAATCTATGGTTGTCTTTGATATTGTCTATGCCATAACCCAGTTTAACTGATACATTTTTAACTTGGAGCTGAAAGGAAATAACACCTATTTGAATTTAGAATTACTTTAACATTGTTCCAGTGTCACAGGCACAGTAAAAAAAAACAAAAAAACAAAAATAGAAATGAATGATTTGGAAAAAGTGGCAATTGGGGGAAAAAAACCTGAAAGAAGAAAATAAGGAAATTAAAAATGGAAGAAGAAAAGTATTCTTTATTTTGATTTAGCAAATTATTATTCTTATACTGTTTTCCAGTGTTTCTTCACTTTTGGTGATTTTTATGTATTACATTTAAAGCTAAGATGCTGAGTCAAAATAGTTTTAGTTTTATTCAGACACTACAACTCATTTATACTCTATGTAGTGCATCAAATCTGGGGCCTCTAATCTCACGGGCACTTCCTGACTACATACTGTGATTCAGGCACTGCATGAGGGTGAATAGAACATCTGCCCTGAGCTCAGAGGCTAATGTATTAGTAAAGATGCTCTCAGAGGAGTGAGGAATATTTTGCCCTGAGTTTTGCAAAACATCATGTTAACTTAGAATTTCTTTTCGTAAAGATGGTGGTGGTGGTAGTGGGTTTTAGGGAGAAAACTCAGGTGAAGTGGAAAATACATACACAATATAAGTGTGCTAAGTCACTTCAGTCCTATCCGACTCTTTGTGATCCTATGGATTGTAACCCACCAGGCTTCTCCGTCCTTGGGACTCTCCAGGCAAGAATACTAGAGCTGGTTGCCATTTACTTCTCCAGAGGATCTTCCTCACCCAGGGATCAAACCTGTGTCTTAGTCTCTTGCATTGGCAGGCAGGTTCTTTACCAATAACCCCACCTGGGAAGCCCAATATAAGTGCGGCTGTGGTTTAAAATTAGCTTCCCTGATGGCTCAGAAGGGAAACAATCTGCCTTCAATGCAGGAGACCCAATTTGATCCCTGGAATGAGAAGATCCCCTGGAGAAGGGAATGGCTGGCTACCCACTCCAGTATCCTAGCCTGGAGAATTTGTGGACAGAGAAGCCTGGTGGGCTACAGTCCATGGGGTCACAAAGAGTAGGACACTACTGAGTGACTAACACTTTCAACACTTTATGGTTTAAAATGAGTATTTTATGTGTGCCTGAGATTCTTAAAATACTGATAAATGGTACCCAACAATAGTTGACAAAAGTGAAATCTCAAAGTAGGGTTTGTCTTATCCATATACTCTTTCTAGGGCCTTACAGTATTGTCTGGCACAGTGTGGTGGTTAGGTGGCTGTGTCTGATAGATGAATGAATAAAAGCCATTTTTCACTTTGAAATTAACAGTTTGAGTTACTTGAGTATATAGCTTTTTTCCTTAAAAAAATCTGTATCAGAAAACTTAAGACTCAATTATTAATGTTTTTTAATGCCAGTAGTTTTTGCCTTAAAAATAAAACAGTGATACTTTACATAAAACAGTGGGGAATTATTTAAGTGATCAAATTTTCTGAAGTAGATCTTCAGTAGTTCCTTAACTAGGTCTTTGATCATTTTGAAATCTCTGATGTAAATGACCATGTCTCTGAAAATCATTGCATTGTACAAGGCTAATTGAAATGCCCTGAAATGTTTTGTAACATTCAATATCAACAGTAAAAAAAACTACTGATTTCTAGCTCTGGTTTTTATTGATCAGTTATGATTGTTTTGTTCAAATTTCATTTTAAACCAATTGATTTAGAGGTGATGACTTCAAAATTTTCTCCATTTTCAATTAATAAGTCAGTGGTATGGTAGGCTGTTAATCTCTTGGAGGTTTATTAGAAAGTTAATACTGGAATTAGAACCACACAGTCTTTCTCTTATTGGCCATACATGGTATCATTCCCAAACAAATTCTTAAGAATCCATTGTTTAGAAGGCTGGGCAGTAAAAAAATCTGAGACTTGTTTTTGGTGCCATGATGCTTAGCTGAGATGTTACATATATTCATGAGATGATGGAAGTACTTCACAGAGAAGTACTTCACTTTGTATTGAAATACTACTGGTCTTTCCTGAGATCCTGAAAGAAGAATAAGATTTTGGTAGTTGGAGAGTAGATGGGGAAGATGTTTTTAGTTATAGAAGAAACAGCCTGTGAAACGATTAGTAGTTGGGCAGAGAGTGTGCAAGTGATTGTAGACAAGTTTGAAGAGTGGGACATAAGATGAGAAGGTGTCTCCTTCAAACACTGACTGACTTAAAAGTGGATGCAGTTAAGGTTGATATCACACCCAAATTGACATCAGTATCACTGGGGAATTTTCAGAGTTTGGTCTACTTAAACTCACTTTATAGATGAGGAAACACATTGTGTGAGACCACTTTAATAGTCGCAGAATAGGACTTGTTGGGAATGATATTTGTTTATATTGAATAGCATATGATTTTGTTTTCCAAAATTTATTTGGCAACATTGCTTAGCCTCTCAGACTCATCATTCTCTTGGGAGAGCTCATACCAGCATTCTTATGCTAGATGCTGTTTATAAGAGGAAGGTGTTAAATGACTTAATGTCTACCAAGTCGTGCATGATGCCCATAGTTACCAGGCCAGAGGGCTGAATGAATAGCAAGAGCCTAAAACTCAGGATGTCTATTTGAGACTGAATTAGATGTTAAGAGGCAATGGTCTTTAAAAAGAAAGTAAAGGACACCTCATATACAGAACAAGCTTTGGAATCTTAAACTGTCCCAATATAGGTGAAATGGCATATTTGAGCTCTTACACATTTTAGCCATGTATCTCTAAAATGCTAAATTTATGTACCATATTTCGGGTCTCACTAATACTGAAATTTAAATTTGTCAATGGCATAACTGTTTTTTTATTAATTAGTACCTGAACTGGTTTTAGAAACAGAGAAAGCATTTTTAGACTACAAATAAAAAGTGAAGTTTATGATAATGTTAGGAAGTTATCATGGCATGTGGGAAGTGCTCAGATATTTCTTGGAAAAAAGATCTGGTTCAAAAAGGACTTGTGGAAATGATATTTCTGATCTTGTCACTGTTTTGATCCAGTAATTTAAAAGAATACTTACAATGCAGGCAGGGGGATATCTGTTTTAAAAATAGGTCACAAATTTGGCACAAATTAAAAATTTACATATACATTTACAGCTGTCTTTAAAATTCATCTTTTGTAAGATGGTTCATTGAAAAAGTAGTTCAACACTTTATGTATATATTTTAATAACTTCAAGGATTTGCTAATGATTCCACATTTGGATTGCCTTTGAGTTGTATGTCTGAATTCATCTGTCATTGATATATCTAAAAAAATACATATATGGTTATTTGATCTGAACAGTACTATTTTCCTACCTAATTTTCTTTTCCACCTTTATAAAATGGAAGTAACAACTCTGGACATTATTTCTTAGGGCATTGGAAGAATGAATTAAATGGTTTTAAGTACTTTTTCCCCAAGGAGAAAGATATGACTTCTTAAACCCCACGTAGGAGACTACACTTAATCTTTAGCATTTTTATATTATTGAAATTGAAGGTACTACTTGTTTTTACCTATTTCACAAAGAAGACACGTGACTTAAAAGACATTTAACAGATGGAAGGAGTGGCAGAGGTAGCTTTTGAGTTTAGTCTTTGAATCCATCCACTAGATGTCTCTCTCTTCTCCATTAATGAATATATTTCATTTAGATTTGCTGCTGTCAAGAGCAGTTTGGATCTGAGTTATACCAAAAACATTCACTTTCCCATTTAAAGGATGCCATTTTCAGCATGGCTTTTAAAAATGAAATATTCCTTAGGCTGTTTCATCGTTCAGAGTGTGATTTATTCTGCAGTATTTGTTTGGAACATTCTGTATACTAAGTACTGTTCAAGATGCAGGGACTATAATAGCAAAACAGAAGTGGTATTTGCTACCTGAGACTCTTCTTTAAGGTTAGGCTTTGTTCAATTTCTCTTTAGTGATGTAGATCATTGGAGAAATGCCAAGTTAATTGCAAAGTCAAAGAAGTCTAAGATTCGTTACATCTCATGTTACAAAGACATGATTTGTTAATTGTCTTGAATACATGCAGACTTGAGACACCCACCAACTTAAGTTTTTTAAGGTTAATATATAAAGGGTAAATTAAGGTTTCTTAGAAAAAAAAATTAAAAATTACCTCCATTTAGCAATATGTGATCAAGAGCTCCTTGCGGTGGGGTATTTTATCCATCAAACTGAATGTTGGGTGAAACAGCATGAATTGGTTTGGCCCATTGCTCTTCCTGTTTTAGTCTGATCTGAGGTACTGTGCTTTGGCCTCAGGATTGTGATTTCAGTTTTATATTCCAGAATATATTCAAGGTATGTATACCCTTTTTTGGACATTGGTTAGTCCTTTGCAACAGAAAATCTCAACTTTTTTTTTTTTTAACTGACATCATAAAATTACAAGAACTGGGAATTTATGGTGTTCTGAGACCAGGGGCTGTGTGCTCTGTGTCACCTACATTCTTGGCAAGATCATTTCCCATTCCCCAGCAGCTTTCCTTCTTGGGCCCTTTATATTCTCAAAATGAGCACCAATAGCAAAAGGAGATGATTAAAGTTCCTTCAGTATTAATAAGTGGCCTTGAGCCTTAGTAGCAAAGAAATGAACTGAAGTTATACTTTATCAAAGAAGTAAGCATTTTTATTTCCTTATATCCTGTTAGGTTTTCTACCAGCGCTTCCTCATAAAATGTGCAAGGTGAACTCCAGTGGCACAAGCCTAAAGCTAACTCTTAAAAGAATGCTTTATTGTGAGTTTGAGGGATGGCAGTTGAGATTGAGATAGAGCTACCTGAAGTTTAATGCAAATTTTTGTGAAGTGGAATAAATGCCTGTGTATTGTCTTGACAATACATAGATATTAGGATTTTAAATGACCTTGAGATAACTCTGGAGAAAGAACTTGCACATTGAACCAGGCAGGAGACCCCTGGCTCTGTGACACAGCTGCAGTAATACATGTCTCTTGTCACTCCCAATTTCAAGAAGGGGCTCTACAAATTGACTGAAAATCTTTTATGGGGAGATGCCTTGCTGACGTCTGTCACCACTTCTGCCTCTGAACATTTGTCTGTTCTGAGATCTGGGCCAGTTGCCCTAGCTGGTCAACAGGGCATGGTAGAACATCAGTACTGTGCTTAGTCACTCAGTCATGTCCAACTTTGCAATTGCATGGACTGTAGCCCACCAGACAACTTTGTCCATGGGAATTCTCCAGGCAAGAATGCTGTAGGGGATTTCCATGCCCTCCTCCAGGGGGTCTTCCCCATCCAGGGATTGAGTCCAGGTCTCCCGCATTACAGGTAGATTCTTTACCATCTGAACCACCAGGAAACCCCAGAACATCAGTAAGGAAGTCTTGTGTTCACCACATTGTAGTACATTTACCTTAGAATTATTAAACTCAGAAATTCTAGTGCCATGTCTTTTTATGTATGCAGACAGCGTGTCTTGTGAACTACAGCTTTTTGTACTGTCTGTCTGTTGGTTTACACCCACCACACCAATTTACAGACATGCCCTACCAGTGTGTTAACATCTCATGATGCAGTGAGTGGAAAGTGTTCTTAACACACAAAAACCCTTAAGAGTGACTTTTAAAATAGTTTGGTGGTGGTTTCAGGGACTTTGAAGAGCTCCAGCACCATAGTGCTTTATATCAGCACAGAAAGAATTCAGCAAGAGGCAAAGCGATAGGTAAGAAATGATGTATTAGAATAGGGCACTTCTAAGGCTTACAAGTGGGTGGGTGAGAGGATGCTGTGCTCCAAGAACTTACTGGGCTACAGTTTTACAATCAAAGGAAAAGTGGGGAGGGGGAGAAAAACAAATTTTTTGGTGTAGATATCCTTCCATCATCGGTTCCTCCTGCAGGTTGAGCCAGGAAGTTTTCTTGTCCCTACATGGTCAAGCTAAGACCACAAATTATTGTTTTTTATGTGTGCAGAGAGCATTTCCTAGGCACCATTAACTTACTAAGCCCACTGGGCAGGATGTGGGGTTCATGCCACCATTGTGTTATTTTTTGGGGCATGTTTTGTGCTTCATGGTTTTGCTGCTAAGCAAGCCTGCTTGGTTTTGTGGTTAAGCAAACCTACTTTGTTGAGTAATCGGTAATGTATAGGAGTTTCCCATATATAATATATGTAGTCCTATATATATAGCAGACTGTGCTGGGTCTTCATTGCTGCATGTGGGCTTTCTCTAGCAATGGCCAGTGAGGGCTACTTTGTCGCGGTACGCGAGCTCATTGCGGTGGCTTCTCTTCTGGAGCCAGGCTCTATCTGTGAGGGCTTCAGGGTTGCAGCACATGGACTCAGTAGTTGCAGAGTGCAGGCTTAATTGTTTTGAAGCATGTAGACTCTTCCTGGACCGGGGGTCAAACCCATGTCCCCTGCAGTGGCAGGAGAATTCTTATCCACTGTACCACCAGGGAAGTCCTCCTGTATTTTTTTACTTAACAATCCCTTAGTGGGTTTAACCATTTATTCACCTACTTTGTCCCTTTACTCTGTCCCTATCACATTGGGGTAAGAACAGGTTTCCACTCCATGAGGTCTTATTATATTCTCTATAATGGGTGTGATTATCTAATGATGACACATTGGAGCTAAGATGATGTTATATACATCATTTGAGCAATAAAAACTTAATAGGCTATGCCTTTTCAAGCAATTAATGTGTGTCTAGGGTAGGATAAGATAGGAAGAAAAGGCTGATTACTGTCCCCATTCATAAAAAGAGCAAAATCTAAAAGTTGCAGGTTGAAAGTATCACCTTATTTGTGTGAGCAGGGTTTACACAGAAGGCTAACCCGATTCATAGCTGCCCATTTCCTTTGAGAGTTCTTTTTGTACGTGCAGCTTTGCTGAATGGATTCCTGTTGAAATCCTGTTAAATCACTGTTCCTTCCACCTGAGGAAGACTGGCCTGCCTTCACTTTTGAAAGTGGGGAGGTCTTTTGTTGTAGCTTCGTAATCTACTGCTTGAATCAGCCTCATCTTAGTTTTGGTTGGGCGTGATGTGCCATTTTTGCTGAACTTGAAATATTGCTATTCCTTGGTAATCAAATTCAGTCCAAAAAAATATGTTTGAGCATTCATCACATAGGAGGCACTGTGCTAGACAGTGGGGACACAGAGCACTTTGTATGTGTAGCTTAACTTGGAGACAGCCCTGAACTAATGTTACTAAGCAGAGGCAGGACACTGCATTGCCCTTCATGAGACACAGATAGTTAACAGGAAACAGTGTTTCTCCCATGGATATGCTGCAACTGTAATATAACAATCTCCTTAAAGTGTCTACTGCTTTTTTGCTCATTGAGAAACTTTGTTTTCTAAGTCTTATAGACCATCAGAAATTTTGTTACTTAAAATTTGTCAGTAAGATGAAATATTCCACTTTTTTGTCATTTACTTTAATACAAGTTGCCCTGGCTTCCAGATGAGGGGCAGAGCTTCAAATAAGGGTTTGGGAACATGTCATGGCACATGTCAACTCTAGTTCCCAAGGATACAGAACCCTGTACCCAGTTGGTAGTCCAGACCTTATGTTCAGCCCTTTACGGAGCCTTGCCTTGCTCTGAGCCTATCACAAGGTTGATTTATTGAAATTTCACCCTTTCCCCAGAATTTGTAATTTCCACATTTCCTTCATGTGCAGGTATTTTTACAGTAATGGGTATTGTCAGACTGGTGACTTGGTCAGTTTATTGGTATGCTCCTGGAAGTCTTAACGGTGATTGGGCTAGGACAGAAATCTATTCCAAGTATAAAACACAAAAGGACAGAGAATCTGATTTTAACTGAGGATTCAGGATTGCTTCAAGAAGGCAGCTGAATTATTAATTTATTAGGTGTTGTCACCTTTTAAACAGTTTGGTATTACAGATATGAGACCAAGTAAACTGAAGTGATTTTTCCACTTTGACAGTTCTCAATTTAGCATTAAATATATGTATATGTAATGCATTTACATACTATATGCACTAATATATACCTGTATCCTGTGTTTTCACTTTTAGTAGTTTTATATATAGATAGATAACTTCTCTTCCACAAAGTAATACCTCTTCATGGAGGGTGGAGTTTGTGCTTAAAATTCCATGTGATTTTTTTCCAGTGTCTTGACCAGCGTTGTGCATATAGTAGGTGTTCAATAAACACTTTCCAAGACAAATATCGTATGATATGGCTTATATGCAGAATCTTAAAAAAGTGATACAGTAGAACTTACAAAACAGAAACAGACTCACAGACTTAGAAAAGAAACTAATGATTACCAAAGGGGAAAGGTGGCAGGGGAGGAATGAATTGGGAGTTTGAGACTGACATATATACGCTATATTTAAAACAGGTAGTCAGCAAGGACCTACTGAATAGCACACAGAACTCTACTCAGTATTCTAAAACAACTTAAATGGGAAACAAATTAGAAAAAGAATAGATGTATGTATATGCATAGCTAAATCACTTTGTGGTACACCTAAAACTAACACAACATTGTTATCCAACTGAACTCCAGTATAAGGTAAAAATTAAATAATAAAACATTTAAAAGATAAACACTTTACACCTTGAATCAAAGAAGTTTCACATCTTCGCTATTTCCTTGAGACTTTCCCCAAATTTGAAACCTAAGGTATTGTGGCATCCTCCTCTTCCTCACATTTCTGTCTCTGTATAAAGTACAAGTTACCCTGATAGTGAGGCGCTGTGCAGTTGAAGCTTTTTGTAGCTCCATCTGTCTAAATGTCAGTGAATAGATGTATTTGTCATAATGTGTGGTAAGTGCAAATAAGCCCCCTGTTAGTAGTATCACTAGAGATAAAATCGATACACAGGAACTCAAAGAGGTGATAAGCTGTCAGATTGCCCTCTAAGGAAATACAGAATGTCATTTGTAGCTGAAAATGTGCAGAAGTAAATGCACAATTTCTCACTCCAACCTGATTTGTTTTTCAAACCTCTGTGTATTTACTTTTGTTCATTCACCACTTTGGTTGAAATAAACTTTTAATTAAAAACAGCTCAGGAAAACTACTGACGGCATTAATAGATCTCAACACAGCAGCAGCAGCACAACAGTCTGAATTCACTGACTTGCCTTCCAGGCGGGCCTTGCCCTTTCTGTAGAGGCTGGTGGAGAAGCTGAAGTCTCTGGCTCTTAGTGGCTGCTGGGGGATCTATGTCCTTGATCTACGTATACCTAAAGTAACACTTTTCCTTGAAACTTGGCTATTCAAGGATTCATAAAACCAGCAGAAGTAGGAAATAATAAACCTTTTGAGTAACCAGAAAGGATTGGGTAAAAGCCCACATTCTGACCCCTTGCTCTTTCCTCATGGTTGTGCCCTAAAATTGATGCTTACCTGACACATGGTTCTGAAAGCTCTCTGTTCTAGTGTTTCGTCCCTAATGAGTGTTAATATATTAGATTTTGAGTTAGTGTTTCTGTCCCCACCCTCCTCTGGACTTAACTAGGTTGTTTGGTGAAGCCTGATCACTTCAGTGATGTACACCTGGAGTGGTTTTATGTTTTCCCACTGAAGGCAGGTGAAGGAACCAGGAGGGAGTCTGTCCCAGTGTTTGCTGTTGCACTCATTGGTGTAATGCACTGCGTATGTGAAAAATAATGAAGATTCCCAGTCATGATCCTAAGCTGCTTTGGTTTTGATAATTTTTCCACATGAAGATTCAATTCTGTTCAGTAAGTATTAAAAAGTAGTTGAAAAGGGAAAGTGTAAAAGATAATGTTTAAAGGATTTTTTGCTACCTGAAAAATGAGGCTGACAAGTAGTTGAAAATATAACTACTGAGAATTCCTTGGCAGCTCAGTGATTAGGACTTTGTGCTTTCACTGCCCAGGGGATGGGTTCAATCCCTAGTTGGGGAACTAAGATCCCACAAGCTGTGAGACATGGCCAAATTAAAAAACAAGACAGGGCTTCCCTGGTGGCTCAATGGTAAGGAATCTGTCTGCCAATGCAGAAAACATGGGTTTGATCCCTGGTCTGGGAAGATCCCACATGCTGTGGAACACTGAAGCCCATGTGCTACAACTATTGAGCCTGTGCTCTGGAGCCCAGGAACTGCAACTACTGAGCCCACCTGCCACAATTACTAAAGCCCGAGTGCCCTGGAGCCCATGCTCTGCAACAAGAGAAGCCACTGCAATGAGGAATAGCCCCTGCTTCGCACAACCAGAGAAAAGCTCCCTCGGCAATGAAGATCCAGCACAGCCAAAAATAGTTAGAAAAAAATTTTTAAAGACAAAAACTAGTATCTGTTGAGCACCAACTCTGTGCTAGGCAGTGTTTTGGATTGTCGCTGTTTAGTCGCTCAGTCACATCCAACTCTTTGTGACCCCACGGACTGCAGCACAATAGGCTTCCCTGTCCTTCACTATCTCCTGGAGTTTGCTCAAACTCATGTCCATTGAGTTGGTGATGCCATCGAAACATTTCACCCTCTGTCGTCCCCTTCTCCTGCCCTCAGTCTTTTCCAGCATCCGAGTATTTTCCAGTGAGTTGGCTCTTTGAATCAAGTGGCTGGAGCTTCAGCTTCAGCATCAGCCCTTCCAATGAGTATTCAGGGTTGATATTTCCTTTAGGATTGGCTGATTTGATCTCCCTGCAATCCAAGGGACTCAAAGAGTCTTCTCCAGCGTTTTGGATACTTGACACTTAATACTCACAGTCACTCCATGATTTGGGCGTCACTAACTCCAATTACAGAGAAGAAAAATGAAGCTTAGCAAGGAGGAAAGACTTGACCAAGGCAGGCTCCATTTGGATACAATAACAGAAAATCAAATTCAAATAGATTAAATAAATAAGAATATCACCTTGTGTGGAAGCAATCGACAGGTAAGTAGCTCCAGGAGTGATTAACCTGATAGTCCACTGGCATCATCCAGAACCCCATTTCCCCCCTCTTTCTGTTGTGCCATTCTCAGCATGAACTGTGTTTGGGTTCTCTTCCTGTGGTTGACAGTGAATAGTTGCTGTTTCAGGCCTCTTATCCAGACACCATCGTATCCAGCAGCAGCAGAGACAGCTCATCCTGGATCGTCGTTTTTTAAGAAAAAGGGCAATTTCCTACATACCTCCCAGAAGAGTTCTTACGTGTTCCATGGTCAGCATGTGTCCATGCTGAGTGGATTTCAGTGTTTGACTTAGTGAGAGCAAGTGGAAGAGTGTGTCTCCCTGAGACAAATCAGGCGTGTGCACATCTCAGATTGCTGGATACACAGTCAACAATGTCTGTTCCCTAGGAGCAGAGCAGGGGCCTATCCAAAGCCTGTGCTTGCCTCACGTATTCCTGAAACTCACATGTGCATAAATGCTTCCTGTGTATGGCTCTTATGAAAAATGTGACTGGAGCAGATCCCAGTGTTTAAGAGATTTACACTTGTAATTACATTTGGGTTAGATAAGTATTAACATTTGTTCACTTTCTCTGAACATTGGCCAAATGGTGTGTGGAGCAACTGTGGTATTGAAGAGTGTGACTTCCTGGAAACAAGACAACGTAACTCCTTTGACTGGTTTTAACAGTCTCTTCTTACAGAACATCCCTCTCACTGTCTCCTTAGTGAGGAGTAGCTATGGGCTCACGAGTTTGAGAAGGCAGATTGAGGAGGCCCTTGAATATCATTCAGGCCAAGGGATGCTTTTCTGTAAGGAACCTGGAGTCACTGAAGACTAGCCAGAAAAAGACATGCATATATGCTAAGTCGCTTCAGTCGTGTCCGACTCTGTGTGACCCTATGGACTATAGACTGCCAGGCTCCTTTGTCCATGGGATTCTCTGTGTAAGAATACTGAAGTGGGTTGCCATTTCCTCCTCCAGGGGTTCTTCTCAACCCAGGGATCAAGCCTGTGTGTCCTGCATTGGCAGGCAGATTTTTTTACCATTGACCCACCTGGAAAGCCCATACTTGTTCTAGAATTTCATATAAATAGAATCCTTCAGCTTTCACTCAGCACTCTATATGTGAGACCCCTCCACAGTGTCGTGTGTATCAGCATTCACTTTTGGTGCTTAGTGTTACTTTTGTGTTGTTGAATAGCATTCCACCTCTTTGTTTTGTAAGTTGTTCCCTGCCTCTCCTCCTCTTTCCTTGGAAGCAGCTCCTTCTTGAAGCCCTTGTTCCCTTAAAAAGCATTAAGTGTGCTTTCTCCAATAAAAGCCAGAAAGATTTTTATTAGAGGCAAGGATGTACAAAGTGTTTGTCTTCATGGAATAGAAGAGGGAAATGGCAACATAAAAACATACAAGTTAATCAATAAATTAGGCTACCACTTAATTCTCCAGTAAAGAGCCAGTTCAGCCTTAAGTTAGAGTGGAGACTGGGAACAAGCTCAAGGGAGTGGTTATGAAAGCTGGTGCAGAGCAGGTGTCAGTGGAGCTCAGTGCATCATTAGATCAGGCAGAGGTGGAGGAAGGACCATGCTGAGTAGTGTAGCCTGGGTGGTGTTGGAGATGACTGGGTTGGGGGTGAGGAGGCAGGGTGAGAGGGTGGATTTGGACTCAGATTCCTAGGAGAGGACTTTTCCTTGTACAGTGGTACAATGGATAAGAATTCACCTGCTAATGCAGGGGACATGAATTCGATCCCTGATCCAGGAAGATCCCACATGCCATGGAGCAGCTGAGCCTGTGCACCACAACTACTGAACCTGAGTTCTAGAGCCAGTGGGCTGCAACTATGGAAGCCCACGTGCCATGGGCCTAGAGCCCATGCTCTGCAGCAAGAGAAGCAACCACAATGAGAAGCCTGCACGCCGCAACTAGAGAAAGCCTATGTGCAGCAAGGAAGACCCAGCACAGCCAAAATTAAATAAAAGGAATTAAAAAAAAAATGTTCCCAGAAGAGGTAAGAGCTAGTAGGATGGGAAGAAAGAGGGGTCAGGTTAAGCCTGGAGAAGAATGATGGCTGGGTCCTCTTCTTGGAAAGCAACAAAGCAGGAGAGGATGAGTGACATATTCCCAAGTACGGATGGTGCAGCCCCAGCTCCAATGCCTGTCCTCAGCATGACATGGCTCCTTGAGAGATTTTTTTTGTTCTATTTACTCTGAACAGGTGAAGTTGATAAAAGGTCCCACTTCAGGTTCAAGGAGGTTGGATTTCAGTGCAGCACGTGTACAGGAGGCCTCTCCCAACTGCCCAGGGCTAGATAGTAGAGCTCACTCTCCCCAGAGTCAGTCTCTAGCCTGTCTATCATGTGGTGGTAGATGGCAGCAAGCCCTAAGTTAGGAACCACACGGTGATGTGTTATCAAGAGACACCAGGCACACATTCTTTGATCAGATCAATCAGGGATGGAATTACCTGGCTCTACCAATTTCGATTAACGTTGGCTGCAAAGATTGGCAAGATGAACCTGGGACATGCCAGACTTTGAATTCAGGAGCCCTTCTGGTTTGTAATCATTATCAGAATTGTATCTGCAGCACAAAAGGGGCTCCTAGCAGACCGAATGGGCTTCACAATGAATGTGATGCAGCAAGTGTACAGTTTGCTCCAGCCAGAGTGCTTCTGTACCTCTTGAATGCATGCCAGTTGGTGATACAGGCAGGCAGTGATGCTGTGATGTTTTTACTTGACCCCAGGATCCTGGTTGTGTTCTGGAGGGTTGAGGTTGCCAGAAATCTGGCTACATCTGAAAAGGGATGTATATTTTTAAAAACCCTAGCAAGTATCCTCAGTATGGGCAGCTGACAGGCCCAAATATACACAGATTAAAATTTTCATAAGTATATTTTTGACTTTCTAGGCAGAGGATACTGGTCTAAGACTGCTCTGCTCATTCACATTGTAGAGATGTCCTTATCTGATATTATGGATTTCATCATTGATACTTCTAGAAAAAACTGTCATTTCCCACCTCCCTTACCCATAACCCATGAATCTTAGGACTTTTTGTCATTTCCTTCTGAAAGGAATGGCCCCACTCTAGTATTCTTGCCTGGAGAATCCATGGACAGAGGAGCCTGGTGGGCTACATACAGTCCACGGGGTCTCAAAGAATCAGACATGACTGAGTGACTAACACTTTCACTGTCACCGGTGTCTCTACTTCTGTGGGTGCTGTAGCCATTAACCTACAAAAGAATAAAAGATATGTCTAGGAGGTTATCTTTCTGGAAGATGTCTGTACTCAACGACACTGCTGCTGCTGCTGCTGCTGCTGCTGCTGCTGCTAAGTCGCTTCAGTCATGTCTGACTCTGTGCGACTCCAGAGACGGCAGCCCACCAGGCTCCCCCATCCCTGGGATTCTCCAGGCAAGAACACTGGACCTTCTCCAATGTATGAAAGTGAAAAGTGAAAGTGAAGTCGCTCAGTCGTGTCCGACTCCTAGCGACCCCATGGACTCCCGTCCACGGGATTTGCCGGGCAAGAGTATTGGAGTGGGTTGCCATTCGACGACACTAGTTTCTCTAAATGTTTAGAAATCAACTCCTAAAATTCTATCAGTGCCCAGAGAGTGGAGAGAACTAAAAACTGGAGGCTTTAAGAGTGTCTACAGCAGTGTCTGCCTCCCTCCTCTCTCCTACTGGCGGTCTGGGTTTTTTTTTTTTTTTTTTTTTCCAATATGTAAACTCCCTCTGCCTGGAGGCGGATGCACCCCCTGCTGAACGCCTGGAAATGTGCTCCAGGCCTCTGAGAACTTGTCCTCTGACAGATGGTGGCAAATTAAACTGGCAATTGAAAAAAGATCGTTTCCAGGCCCTCTGCTGGGGAAGTGATTCCAGAGGGGGAGAGGCAGGGAGGACAAATTGCTGAAAGTGGCCAAAAAACATTTGGTGCTCGGCAGCATCTATTTGGCCAATAAGCACTTCCTGAATGCCTATGTAGGAGGAGCTGCTCCAAGCACTAGAGGAAAACATAGAAATCACGAAGACCAAATTCTATCCTTTATCTAGTAAGACTGACAGCACCTGGAGGGGTGCAGGGACAACTCTAGGAACGAAGGCTTCTCTAAGGGTGAACGGAAAACTGTAGCCACCCTACAATGACGTGGTAATGTGTATTGATGCGTAGGTCTTGAATACACAAAGAAGAAGAGAGAAACAAAATTCCAAGGTTGGAGATGACACTTGGCAATCTTCTCAATTTAAAGGTTGGGAGGGACTTCCCTGGTGGTCCAATGGCTAAGACACTGTCCTCCCAATGCAGTGGGCCCTGGGTTCTACCCCTGGTCAAGGAACTAGATCCTGCATGCTGCAACTAAGACCCAGCACAACCAAATAAATAAATAAAGTGGGGAAACCAAAGCCTCTTTTCAGCAACATGGTGTGGTTTGTTCAAGGTCAAAGTCACTCAGTTATCTGGTGCTCAGTGATTATTACTACTACTACTGGTAGTACTCATACCATAAATAATAGTACTAATGATGCTATGAATAGGAGTGGTAATAATAGTACTAACAGGGCTACTAATAGCTAAGATTATAGAGCACTTACTGTGTACCAGCCACTATCCTAGGTGCTTTGCATGTATTATCTAATTGAATACTCACAGCTGGTTATGTTGTTTTTCACCTCCATTTCGCAGATGGGAAAACTGAGGCAGAAGAGTACAAGTAGCTTGCCCAAAGTCATAGAACCAGAAAGTGATGGAAATGAGATCTGCCCCAGGCAGCTGGGCTGCACAACGTGCACTCTTCATTTCTGAGCCACAGAGCCCCTCAGTCTGTTAGGGGAAGCACACTGATTGAAACTGCCCACCCTGGGCCAGGTACCATAGTACCCATTTGCATGAGTTGTTTTATGACAGGAGGTCCTGATAAGGAATGCAGAACTAATAAGCCACCACCAACCGGAAGAGTTCGGGAAAGGTTGAAAGAAGACACCGCGTGTCCGTCCACTTCCCAGAATCCCTCTCGATAGCATCCACCTTGGCTGAGCGGTGCGTGTGCCACGAAAGACTGAATTAGAGTGATTGGCCAAAGACCACCCGGAAACTAATCCCATCACCATAAAACCCGAGACTGCAGGCCACGAGGCAGAGCAGTTCTCCTGGGTTCCCTTACCCTACTGCTCTCCACCTGGGTGCCCTTTCCCAATAAAATCTCTTGCTTTGTCAGCACATGTGTCTCCTCAGACAATTCATTTCCAAACATTAGACAAGAGCCCAGTTTCGGGCCCTGGAAGGGGTCCCCCTTCCTGCAACAAGTCCAGTGCTCCTCGTCCAGGGCTTCTCATCTAGTGCTCCTAGGCCTTGAACTGGGCATGTAAGGCACTGAGAAGTCATTGAGCCAGGGAGTGACTTGACAAAAGAGATACTGAGAGTTGGTTTGTGTGGATTCAGTGGTCTGGGTGGAGTAGGGAAGAAA
The DNA here is from genome assembly GCF_027580195.1 of Bos mutus. Taxonomy (NCBI): domain Eukaryota; kingdom Metazoa; phylum Chordata; class Mammalia; order Artiodactyla; family Bovidae; genus Bos; species Bos mutus. The sequence continues at coordinate 70,245,897 of NC_091618.1, read as the reverse complement.
TGGAGAAGGGAGACCAAGTAAAAGACTGTCTAGATATAGTTGAACATCTGGGCCACAGCAGGAATAGAGGATTACACTGGACAAGAATGATGTTAGCCGTCACTCAATTAACAGTAAGAATTAGCCAGTCCAGTGGCTTATCCTCCTCGAAAACAAAACTCTGACTTGTAGAAGGAAGGAATGGAGAGAAGGTGAAGGACCAAAAAGGGGAGAAGTAGTACAGTAAAGAGAAGGGGCAGAGAGCAAAAGTAGAAATGGAGTGGATATTGATGGCATCCCCCCTATTTCTTACTTATAGATCCTGCTTTTGAGGGGATGGTTTAATTTACTTTACATAATGCCTGTGGCCATTTCTCATTGCACGAGGGTAAGAAAGAACAGAATGAGAAAGATGTGATCTCCTAGCGCAGGTGTCCCCTACCTCCAGAGTCTAATGCCTGATGGTCTGAGGAGGAGCTGATGTAATAATAATAGAAATAAAGTGCACAATAAATGTAATGCCCTTGAATCATCCTGAAAGCAAACCACCCCCACCCCAAGTCCATAGAAAAACTGTCTTCCATGAAACCAGTCCCTGGTACCCAAAAGATTGGGGCCCACTGCCCTAGTGGGCATAGACCTTAACAATGGAATAAACATCATGTTAGGAAATGAAGAGAACACACTCTGCACCCCAGCTGCCTGGGGCTACCTCAGCTCCAGACAACCACCAGCTGGTTTTCAGTGATTGGTGACGCCCTCAGGGAAGGACTTGTTATCCCTCCCCCAGACCCTTGTTGGGAGGTCTGCAGGGCTTCCTCCTCCCAGGCATTGCCTTTGCCTGGAGACCCTCACCCAGTGACTGACAGATACAAGGGTATAAAGACTGGGACATCTTGGCCCAAAGTGGGCAACCCTGACAGGCAGTCTACACTGCAAACTTTTGGGCACCAGGGACTGGTTTTGTGGAAGATAGTTTTTCTATGGACTCAGGTTGAGGGGTGGTTTGCTTTCAGGATGATTCAAGTGCATTACATTTATTGTACGCTTTATTTCTATTATTATTACATCAGCTCCTCCTCAGAGCATCAGGCATTAGACTCTGGAGGTAGGGGACACCTGCGCTAGGAGATCACATTTTTCTCATTCTGTTCTTTCTTGGAGAAGGCGATGGCACCCCACTCCAGTACTCTTGCCTGGAAAATCCCATGGATGGAGGAGCCTGGTAGGCTGTGGTCCATGGGGTCCTGAAGAGTCAGACATGACTGAGTGACTTCCCTTTCACTTTTCCCTTTCATGCATTGGAGAAGGAAATGGCAACCCACTCCAGTGTTCTTGCCTGGAGAATTCCAGGAACGGGGGACCCTGGTGGGCTGCCGTCTATGACAGGTATTATGTAAAGTAAATTAAACCATCCCCTCAAAAGCAGGATCTATAAGTAAGAAATAGGGGGGATGCCATCAATATCCACTCCATTTCTACTTTTACTCTCTGCCCCTTCTCTTTACTGTACTACTTCTCCCCTTTTTGGTGCTTCACCTTCTCTCCATTCCCTCCTTCTACAGGTCAGAGTTTTGTTTTCTAAGAAGATTAGCCACTGGATTGGCAGCTGAGACTGATTTGGGCAGTACAGAAATTCAGCTCTCCATCTACCCAGTCCTGCCTCTGCCCCCTCCCAGAGCTTGCCCACTAAACTTCAAAGGCACTTCCCGGGGAACACAGGGACCCTCAGAGAAGCCTCTGACTGCCTTATCTGCCACCCACTGTGGCCTGACTGCTGTGATGGGGGGTGGGTGTCTCCTTCCTGCATCACCATGCACTTTCTCCCCCATACCGTTTACATCATGAAAGCTAATTGGATAAAACCTGCTTTTCGGGTGGGCAGAGGTATAGCACCTCTCTTGCTAGAATCTTCAGACAGGCCTGGGCAGTATGGCTTAACTCATTGTTGATCACGGATACTATATATTATATAGAGTATAGAATTGCTCAGAATTTTTCGATTAGAAGTAATTTTTTATCTGTGTGCAGTCCTCAGACTCCCCAGGTGAACTCAGAGGTCTGGCAGCTCAGAATCTACTGATAGATCATCAGACTGTGTGTGTGTGTGTGTATGTGTGTGTGTGTATGTGTGTGTGTGTTAACCAGAAATAACTCCAGAGCACAGGCAGGAACGCCTCTCTGCAGCAGACTCTGCTCTGGGCTGGCGTCCGCTTGCAGCTGGCCAGTCTTGGCCGTCTTCCTGTGCACGACGTGGCAGCAGTTGCCCCTTAGCACCTGAGTCCACCTCACCGCAGATTTAGTTGCACCAGTTCATGATTTCTGAATACCGATTCCCAATCCCAAATGCCAGGAGGGAGAGAATCTGGCTGCCTTCCTTGAGTGACATGGTCATCCTGGTTCAACATGTGTGGCCGGGGTCTGGGGGGTGCAGAGTCTCAGAGGAAGGGGCTGAGGTGAGCTGGGGAGAGGACCCCTCCCACCCCCCGCAGAATGATTAACTACATATAATGTGTGAATCTGTCCTTGGAGGGTTGAACGAGGGATGACTAGATTTCTCAAGATATTTACAACTCTCAGAGATGAATGCCCATGATAAAGAGAAGCAGAATTATATGTCAGGAGGAACAGAAAAGACAATGAACAGCTCTTTGATTTATAGCTGTCCCTGCTTACCCATGAGGGGATACCTTCCAAGACCCTCATTGGATGCCCAAAACCATAGATAGTAAGTTCTGAAATCTAATATGATGTTTTTCCTGTACATGCATGAAAGTTAAAGTGTTAGTCGCTCAGTCGTGTCTGACTCTTTGGGACCCCATGGAATGTAGCCCCGGGCTCCTCTGTCCATGGAATTCTCCAAGCAAGAACACAGGAGTGGGTAGCCATTCCCTTCTCCAGGGGATTTTCCCAACCTAGGGATGGAATTCAGGTATCTTGTATTGCAGGCAGATTCTTTACCGTCTGAGTCACCAGAAAAGCCCCATACCTGTAACAAAGTTTAATTTATAAATTAGACACAATAAGAGATTAACAACAATAACCACTAATAAAATACAATTACATAAAAATACACAGCAATAGATAGAATATTATAAAGCAGAGATGTTACTTTGCCAACAAAGGTCCGTCTAGTCAAGGCTATGGTTTTTCCAATGATCATGTATGGATGTGAGAGCTGGACTGTGAAGAAAGCTGAGCGCCGAAGAATTGATGCATTTAAATTGTGGTGTTGGAGAAGACTCTTGAGAGTCCCTTGGACTGCAAGGAGATCCAACCAGTCCATCCTAAAGGAGTTCAGCCCTGGGTGTTCTTTGGAAGGAATGATGCTAAAGCTCAAACTCCAATACTTTGGCCACCTCATGGGAAGAGTTGACTCATTGGAAAGACCCTGATGCTGGGAGCGATTGGGGGCAGGAGCAGAAGGGGAAGACAGGATGAGATGGCTGGATGGCATCACCGAGTCAATGGACATAAGTTTGGGTAAACTCCAGGAGTTGGTGATGGACAGGGAGGCCTGGCGTGCTGCGATTCACGGGGTCGCAGAGTCGGACACGACTGAGCGACTGAACTGAACTGAACTGATACTGCAATAAAAGTTATGTGAATGTAATCTCTCTCAAAATACCTTACTGTACAAATTGAATGTCTCTTCCATCTTAACTCGGCACTTACTACGTGTGGTGACTCTAACTTCTGCAGTTTGAGGTGTGACAGCAAAACGAGCACGGATTCCTTTTTCCCTTCTCACAATTTCACAGAAAGATTTGTTCTTTCTGTAGCGCCTAACAACCTCCGCATATGATTTTTCCCACTTTCCTCATTAAGTAGAAAACTTTCCCCTTTTCACTCAGAGAGCACTTCCGTCTTTGGTATATCCACCCAAATCGCCAGCATCACCACTCTTGCATTTTGGGGTCATTACTAAATAAAAGTGACTTGAACTCAAGCCCCAGATTATCACAGCTGTTGATCTGATACCCAGCCTGCTACAAAGTAACCAATGGGCGGATGTGCTGGACCTAGAGCTGATCCGCTTCTGGGCGGGATTTAAAACTTCGCGAGATTTCATCACGCTGCTCAGTGGTGCGTGATTTAAAACGTAAGGATTTTTTATTTCTGGATTTGCTATTTAATATTTCCTGTTCATAGTTGACCGTGGGTAATGGAAACCTCCGAGAGCCAAGCTTCAGGTAAGGGGGAAACGGCTGTCATTGTAAACTGGACAAAGGAGGCCGGGAGACAGACTCTGGTGCTTCTGATTGGCTCTGAGAATAGCTGTATGTGGCGTTAGATATTTAAAGGAATGGATCTGTATTTGGGTGATAAGCTGTTGTTAAGTTTCCGAGTGATATTTCATTGGCATTCTGTCGGGCGAACTGCACTCATGCTCCTTTTCAAGCCCTGGACGTGAGCAGTTTCCCCAGTATCCACCAGATGGTACCTTCCTACCAGAAATTAGGTTTCAGGCTGAGGAACTCCACGTGGTTTTTCTGCCCTGCAGACACGCTACAGATTTCAGATGCCTGTCAACTACAGTGGTAACACGAAAAGTCAGAAAGACTGAATCCCGGGGCAAAAGGGGGTAGGGGAGCCTGTAATAGTTTTATTTTCAAGAATATGAAAAAGAAGTCTAGTGTTCTTTTTGTGGTGGGGCAGCTGCTTGTGGAGAGTGGACCAGAGTCCTAGCAAAGGTCACGTGTGAGGTGAGGGCTGTGGGGTAAGACCCCGAGAGGATTCCATGATGCCTCTGTGTCATCCCATGAGTTGCCAAGCGCCTTTTGCTGGCGTTTCTCTGAAATTATAACTGGTCACCGTGTTAAAAAGAGCCTTTGTTGGAGAGACTTCTCAGTTCCTTCAGCACTTTTAATCCCCACGTTTAGCATCCTGGACTGGGGAAGGTCATGGTGTTTACTGCAGGATGATTATTCTGTCCTGGTGCCTAGTACTTTCCTGCTTTTAGCACTGAGAGCAAAGCAGAATCATATGGTCAGTGATCCTGGTTGACTGAATGTTCACCCCAGAGAAAACAGACCTTTACACATGTTCAGTGGGCCGAGCAGTTGAATGGGGCAGTGGGATACCATTTCTTTTTAATATTTATTTTTTATTTACTTATTTATTTGGATGCACCTGCCTTAGTTGCAGCACACATGATCTTTGATCTTCCTTGTGGCCTGGGGGGTCTTCTAGTGGGGGAATAGGGGATCTGTAGCTGCCGCATTCGAACTCTCAATTGTGGCATGTGGCACCTAGTTCCCTGACCAGGGATAGAACTGAAGGGTTGTTGTGGAATCATGCGAATACACTGGGATTCTTGGCCCCCGGAGGAGAAGAATTCAATCCGGGGCCAAAGATGAGGCTTGATCGCTCAGAGCTTTTGTGTAATAAAGTTTTATTAAAGTATAAAGGAGATAGAGAAAGCTTCTGACATAGGCATCAGAAGGGGGCAGAAAGAGTACCCGCTTGCTAGTGTTAACAATGAAGTTATATACTCTCCAGTGAATCCAAAAAATGTCTGGAGGTTGTAAAGACCTCCCATAATTTACATTTTAAGATAACAGAATTAGCCAGAAGGTTTAATCCGGAGACTGTCCTCAGGCAGTATACATTATTGTTATATAATCCTAAGGAATGTAGAGAAGGAAAAAAAAGTTTGTCCTTTCTTCCTCCTTGAGAATTCCAGACCCCTCTCTCCTTGGGGACCCCTAGACTCCCTATCAACCTGCCTAGGAAATGACTCTCTCAGAACCTGGGCCCCATACACTGCGAGTGCAGAGTCTTAGCCACTGGACCACCAGGGAAGTCCCAGTATTTTCAAATTATGAGTCACTTAATTGCTGGTATTTTCTTAGCAGACCCCTTTGCTCCATGTAAGCAGAGGGAGGTATGTCAGGAAAGGCAGAGTGCTGGAGAAAAGGGCTCTTTTGGCTTTTGAGTTTCAGAAGTTTAGGTCTTCTCTGATAGACTTGGGAGCACAAGTGGTAAATAGACACAGTGGTCCCACGTTGGTAAGAGATAAGGGAGGGGTGTGGGGTGACGAGAGGGGGCACTGGGGTGCCTGAAACCAGGGAGGCCATGCTGCTCTCATCTACCCTCAGCCAAGTTCCCCGGGGAGGGCTGGGCTTGTGGGACCTCAGGGACCCTAGGGAGGAAACAGGAAGGGTGTGAGGGTCTCAGAGCAGAGAGGGCTGTCCCCTCGTCCCAGAGCAGAGGGCCACAGAGATTCAGGTGACTTTGAGAGGCACAGAAGCAGCAGGGACAACCGAGGCTGCCGAGAGGTCCGTTGTGGCCAGGGCATTCAGGCCCACCTCTGCCTGCCTGGCAGAGCCTCTTGCCTTTCCTTATCATTTCTCTGTTTCCTGCTACTTGCCTGATATTTTGGCCAGACTGAACTGGGCCCTGTGCCCCGTACTTTCTGCTGGAGCCCTTGAGTCAGGCTGTATCTTGACTGAAACAGGTCTTTCCATCCTTGTTTCCTGTCAAAACCTTACCCTTTATTCCAGGCCCAGCTCATGAAGCCTTTCCAAGTCTTTGCAAAACCAGCTGTCAGCTCTTTTTCAACTCTGGCAATGGTCTTGAAGTATTTTTATAGGCAGCCTCTTGGCGTTTTGTATTCCTTTGAGTCCCCATGGCACCCATGGTAGGTCTCAGCCAAGGTCTGTCGATTTCTTGGGTGCAGTCAGTGCTGAAAGGAGTGCTGTATTCCACGTGCACTGTGGATAGTACCTCGTGAGGTGTGACGGAAGCAGACCTTTATGATTTGGGGAGGCTCTTTGTGCCCTGGCTGCTCTGGTCCTCTGGATGGAAAGCTCTGTTATCAGGGCCAGAATATCATAGTACTTATGGGTTCAACCTGTGACTTTCCAGAGAGCTGAGGGAAGAATAATCACTGGGGCCTTCTGTATGAAAACCTGGTCCTCTTGCTCTGGGGGTGGCTCTTCTGTCTCCCTAGTAAAACACACTGGTGTCATCGAGCCCCTTGGATGGCCTGATTTCAGCGTCTTGCTGACTGCCTTTCATTCCCAGATCTTCTGCTGATGCCTGAAACCCTTAAACTGGCCACACACATCTGTGTTCTAAGATCTGAGATTGAACATGGAAGGCAGGTTTTTCTGGGTGAGGAAAAGAGTGATTTAAATTTTCACTGAGGTCTAAGCTGTTGATAGCAGAGTTTTTCCTGAGAATGGCTTTCCACTAGGAGGAGGAGGTTGGCAGGAAGAAAAGAGCAGTGGGTGGTGGGAAAGAAGGCCGGGGACCCAAAGATGAAGTTTATCTTCCTACCCTCTTTTATGTCCTGGGCCCTGTCTCATTCTGACTTTCTACAGAAATGGGTCTCTGACTTTTGATTTTATAAACCTAAAAAAAAAAATAACTTTTGATTTCATAAACCTAAAAAAAAAAAGATTCTAAAATCATTTTCAGATACCAGAAGGTTACCATTATTTATTTGATTACATAAGAATGTTAACAATAAAAAAAACCTCTGCCACATATTGTTGCCATCATTTCATAAAAGAAAGGAGGTTTTAATGATAAAATATGTACTGGGGAAGACAATCTCAGATCAAAGTGTTTTCCTTCAAATTGTATGAATACCTTTACAGGAAAAAAAAAAAAACGACCACTTTGCCTCTATCTGTCTCCCTTTGCTGTGGACCCAGGAAAATGTTGGCAGGGTCTGGCATCCAGGTCCAGCTGGTTTTTGAGAATCACATCCATCCTGGTTCTGAAACCCAACTATGGTTTACCGTTTAAGACACCATGCTGCCCCCTGGTGGTCCAAGGGAGTAACTGTAGCAGCTAAAAGGGTCTCAATATATTAATGTTTAGGGCCTCCTCCTGTTGATTTGGAGAAGGCAAGGGCACCCCATTCCAGTACTTTTGCCTAGAAAATCCCATGGACCGGAGGAGCCTGGTAGGCTGCAGTCCATGGGGTCGTGAGAGTCGGACACGATTGAGCGACTTCACTTTCACTTTTCACTTTCATGCATTGGAGAAGGCAATGGCAACCCACTCCAGTGTTCTTGCCTGGAGAATCCCAGGGACAGGAAGCCTGGTGGGCTGCTGTCTGTGGGGTCACACAGAGTCGGACACGACTAAAGCGACGCAGCAGCAGCAGCCTAATGATTACAATATGTTTATTTCACCAACCAGCCACTAAGGGTGGGGCTGCATAGAACAGGGTCACATGAAGATGAAGAGAGCCAGGCCCTTAATACCAAGGAGCTTTCCTACGACACTGATGTTTCAGACAAAAGTTAGCAAAAATGTTTGGATTTGTGTGTTGAAACATCCACTCCCTGCCAATGTGGTTTTACTTCAACTCTGAGTCCAGAGGCCCAGGGTAGTCACCGACCCCTGTGTGGTGGCATGCAGTCGATCTGTCAGCATCCGAGCAATTTGTGAACTAGGGTCCAGTGGCCACCTGGAGCTTGATCTCCATCTCCACCTAGAAACCTAAGCCCACAGGGGCTGAAGAAGCTGGAAAGTGACAGCACTAACTAATCTAGCCATGGTGATTCTTGCACAACATTCCTGTTTCCAGCTCCTCAGTGTCTGTTTTTCTTTTTTTGGTCACACTCTGTGGCAGGTGGGGTCTTAGAACCCAGACCAGGGATTGAACTCATGCCCCCTGCATTGGAAATGCAGGTTCTTAACCACTGGGCCACCAGGGAAGTCCTGTTCCTCAGGGTCTAAATCCTACTTATTAGGCCATCCCCAGGTCAGACAAGCCCACCTTTCTCTTGAAATCGTTTGTGCCTCCTCCAAACCCACAATGACCTCTCTGTCCTCAGGACTAATCAGGACTACTCTTTACCATCAATTTTTTTCTCTTGTTTTCTTGTTCAAGTAGACAAGTGATTCCTGGATGGCTGAGGCAGTATTTTATCAGTTTTCTCTCCATCTCTGCTTCTGAAATAACATCTCAGAGCTTTTAATTTTCTCTATTATTATGTAGAGGAGCTGCCTACTTCCTTTCAAATATTAGGGCTTCACTTAAGACTAATCAAAATATTTTTCATCAAAGATGAGAAATTAAGTCATTTTAGGCAGTTGGGCTGTAACAGTCCCCAAGTCTCTATGGCTTAAATTAATGGAAGTTTTTTCTTCCTAATGCTACATGGCCCGTGCAGGTCATTTGGGAGTAGGATTGCTCAAATTAACAAAGAAAATACAGGGCAACCAGCTAAATTTGAATTTCAAATGATCAATCTGTTTTTTTTTCTTTTAGTGTAAGTACATCTCCAGAAATACATACTAAAAATTATTACTATAATTACTTGAAGTTCAAATTTAACTGAATACCCTGTATCTTATCTGGCAACCCTACTTGGAGTTACCTGTTGAGGTGTTCTGTTGTCCTGGTAATATCTCAGTCTTGGCGAGGAAGAGATTGAGAGTGACATTGGGAAGGATGAGAGGATGAAAAAGGTGGTACCCACCCACAGCCCATTCTACAAAACAGGACTGAGGCTCAGGTAACTGAGCAGATGAAAGAGGGCTGTAAATTCTTTGCTACTCATCCCCTTGAATCTGAGCCAGCCTTAGTGGTCCAACAGAACGTGGCTGAAGCGACACTGTATAACTTCTGAGGCTTGGTCAGAAGAAGCCTTGAAGTTCATGCCTCAGTCTCTTGGGACACAACCTCAAAACCCCAGTTGACTGTGTTAGAAGTGTGACCACCCTGAGGCCCCCTTGAGCTGCTCTGGTTGACAGTCCAGCTGAGCTCAGCTTTTCAGCCATTCACACCGAGGCCCCCCAGGTATGGGTGAAGCTGTCCTGGACCCTACAGTTCATCCTGCACGTGTGTGCGTATGCTAAGTCACCTCACTTGTATCAGACTCTTTGTGTCCCTATGGACCATAGCTTGCCAGGCTTCTCTGTCCGTGGGATTTTCCAGGCAAGAATACTGGAGTGGGTTGCCATGACCTTCTCCAGGGTATCTTCCCCATCCAGGGATTGAACCCATGTCTCTTAGGTCTCCTGCATTGGCAGGAGGGTTCTTTACCACTAGTGCCACTGGGAAGACCTCAGTTCATCCTACTCACCATCTAAACACCACAGACTGGTCTCAGTTGATGCCATGAGGACCTGAAACATCCCTTAGCTAAACCGTGGCCTGAATTCTCAACCCAAAAAGTCACAAGATATAATAATATGACTATTGTCTTAAAGGCACTGAAGTAATGAAGCAGATAATACACACTTAGCACTCACGCTCAGGTACTCGATTTTCTTTTCCCTTTTCCCAGATCCTTCATATTGTGTGCCTGGATGCTTTCACCCGTGAGGAGGCATGGTTAGCCTGGGATCTCCATCTTCAACAGAGATGCTCCAGATAAACTCTTCTTTTAAGTAGAGTTTGGTCTATACTGCAGGTACAATTTTGTTGTCAGCTTAAATCCAATAAGTAATCAATCCAGTGTTGAGTAAGCATCTCCATGGGGAGGAAAGTGTGCTGGATGGTGATGGAAGAAGACTGTCTCTGTACATATCATGTAAAACATCTCACTGCAGTTTAACAAGTACACAGGCACGCATGCTAAGTCGCTTCAGTTGTGTTTGACTCTTTGTGACTCTATGGACTGTACTCACATGCTTAATTAATTTGCTTTTTACCATTACCTTGTGAAGCAAATATCATTTTATTACACTGAGACGTCAACTGAAACCAGGTCACATAAGCAGTAAGTGCCAGAGATGGGATTTGAACCAAGACTTACCCACCGATTCAGGTCTCCTGTTTACTTGCTGATAAACAGGAGACCCTAGGTTCATTTCCAGCGGTGCCTTGACTGAGCATCCAGCTTCTATTGGGCTTCCCTGGTGGCTCAGATGGTAAAGACTCTGCCTGCAATGCAGGAGACCTGAGTCGGGAAGATACCCTGGAGAAGGAAATGGCTGCCCACTCAGTATTCTTGCCTGGAGAATTCCATGGACAGAGGAGCTTGATGGGCTACAGTCCATGGGGTCACAAAGAGTCAGACATGACTGAGTGACTAACACTTTCACTTTACCCACCAGTTATTTTCCATTATGTGAAAGCCTTAAAAGACAGATGCAAACCTTCATTCTACAAATAAGAAGATTGAGAACCAGGAAGAAATAGTATCACTGCTGTGCTTTATCACTAACCACAAATCTCTGGCTAGGAACTCTCCAGCCTGGCCTCAAAAGCTCCCTCGAGTGTAGACCAAAGATGTGTTGAACGAATGTCTTCAGAACCATTGCCTTATGAGGGGTGACAGAGAAGATGAAATTTCTACTGCCATTTCTCGTATGTTCCTGAGGAACATGAGCCCTCAGTCATTCTGTTTAGCTCCTGGCTGGGGGCACTAGGCTGATGAACAGTTTGTGGGCAAAGGGCTGGATTGGTAACAAGAGCTTTTTGGAGAGAGCATCCTCCCATAAAATCATCCACCCCTGTGATCTGGGATGAGTCACAGTTTCATCTTTGTTCCAGAGCATGGAAAAGCAGAAAAACAGTAAGTTGGTGGTGCTGTTTCTGAATCATAAGTTACTCAAAACACCATTCCTGGCTTGTTCAGGATGTGTCAGTCTGCCAGGGTGTCCAGATCCATGTCAGCATTGGTCATCAGCCTGGGGAACAGTGAAGAGGCCAGTGTGGAACATGAAATAGGTACAGACAGAGAGGGACCCTGTGTGACATGGACGAGAATTCTGAATGGAGTCAGACACTCTTAAGTTGAAGGCTCTCTGGAGATTAAGTGTTTATGAAACACTTTGTATCCACAAAGTGAATTTCAATCATTTCTCATCTAAAAACACAATATCACTGATGACACATGTATTTGTGTTATGGTTGACGCCCCAAACTTGAACTGCTGCCTGTACAAAGGGGGACATCTCCATGCACCTGAGATCTATTTTTAATGCTATTGTGAAGGAAGAACAGGAATTTTGGACACATATACGTGAGTCTTGGTCCAGACCCATCATGAAGTGGGTTGCCATTCTCTTCTCCAGGGGATCTTCCCAACCCAGGGGTTGAACCTGGGTGTCTTGCATTGCCAGCAGATTCTTTACCATCTGAGCCACCAGGGAGGCTTCAGTCATTACCACGCAAACCTGTCATTCTCTCATATGGCACTTGTGGAAGTTCCGGCTCTCTTGTCGACAGGCAGCTGTTCAAGGTGGATTCTTTGGACGAACCTCTGGTAACTCTTCCCTCTTTGTCCCACAGCTGGGTGGTTGGCGTTTGTGTGGTGCTTTGTGTTTGAGATGACCAGATGACTGGGCTGAGGGTGATTGTGAATATGTATGGCTGAGAAGACCACACCAACTAATTTTCATCTAGAGTTTAAGGTGAACACTGCTTTGCATTGTGGCAGTTGAAGCTGTTTGCAAAACCAGGGCTGATTGTGGCTGTTTCTAAAATTACCAAGAAGACTCCAAGAAGTGTGCCTACATTTTAGTTTTTCCTCTAGCTGTTCAAATGACCCCATTTATAGATAGACTTCTCTCCTTAATCTAGCTTCTCTCTGCAATTGTCTAAAATACTGCTTTGCTTTTTAGTTAGATTTGTTGAACATAGGCTTCCCTGGTGACTCAGTGGTAAAGAATCTGCCTGCTAATGTAGGAGACATGAGTTTGATCCCTGGGCCAGGAAAATCCCCTGGAGAAGTAAATGGCAACCCACTCCAGTATTCTTGCCCAGGAAATCCCATGGACAGAGGAGCCTGGTGGGCTGTAGTCCATGGGGTTGCAAAAGAGCTGGACGTGACTGAGCGACTGCTGGTACAAACCTCTTATTTTTCTGGTGAAGGAACTGAGATTCTGAAAGGTTAAAAGGAACTGGAATCCATGTTTTCCAAAACTTCCTTCCGCTGTGTATTTCAGAACTTTGTGCTGTGGGATGTTGTTAAATGTGTTCCCCCAGCTCCACTGAATGCTTTTTATGTTGGACTTTTCTACATTCCACAGCATGCCTTGTACAGGGTTCATCCACAGCACAGTCAATTGGCAGTTGACTGGTAATGGCTGCCAAGAGAGCCCTGTTGAGGAGGAGTCAGTAAGAACCTCTCAGGCTGGAGAAACTGGTCAAGTTTCTCCTGAGATGTGACCTCTACCAAGAGGACTTGAACACCCCAGCTCAAGTGCCTTCCCTCCTCCATCTTCTCCTACATCCATCTCCTTTCCTTGCTTGTCTTCCTTTCGCCTTGCATTATCTGAAATACTCTTTCTTGTATATTGCCTTCTTATCCCATTAGAGTATAAGCTCCAAGGGACTTCCAGTGGTTAGGACTCTGCGCTTCCACTGCAGGAGACACAGGTTCGATCCCTGGTTGGGGAACTAAGATCCCACAAGCCATGCAGTGCAGCCAAAAAAGAAAAAAGCTCCAGTAGGGCAGGGATCATGTTTACCTTGTCCACTGCGTATCTGCTGTGCCAGTTAGAGTGCTGACATGTAGGAAATGCTTAGTAAATACTTGTGGAAGGGATGGCCAAATGCCATGGTTGATTAGAGAGGTCTGTTACAGGTAGTGGAGGGACCAGTCATGATGTCAGTACAAACTTTTGTTATCACAGGATTGGTTAATAATGGCCAAACAATTCTGGATGCAGAACTGGTTTCCTTCTGACATCCAGCTTGATTCTAGTCCATCTCCTGATGACCAGTTATTAGGTAATCTGGAAATAGGAATTTATTTTCATCACTAATAAGAATTTAAAAAGAGAAGGCACATTTTCTGCTGTTATCTCCTTTTCTCAAGAGTATAATAGTGTCATATTCATCATAGAACATCTCTGACATAGCACAGTTCTTTGCACAATAAATATTTATTCACTGACCATTTGTGTTTTTCCGGTGTCATTTTTAGAGGGATTTTCAACCTTCTTGTGAATCTAGAATAGCGTCACCAGGGACACCCTACATAGTACACAGTACCTATGGCCCATTGATGTGACTGATTGAGACTCAGATGTGTAAAGCCATGAGCAGAGTTCAGGTAAATATCCAAATTAAACTGTCCTAAAGCAGAGTGAGCGGTGTCCATTACTTTCGCACTGAATATTGGCTATTCTCATCCATCCCCTCCTGCAAGTCAATATCTAAAATTGGCTAGTGTGAGAAAGGAGAGGTTTGAGAAAAATAAAGACCAAAGAGAGATTTAGGGCTTAAATATATTTGGAATTCATCTCTCTTTCTTTTCATCTCCTTTTAAAAAACTGTGGTACATATGAAAGCATTTGTAGCAGGTAGAGGTTTTCAGAAATTGGCTCTTTTTTGACCCAGTCAATACTGGTGTTTCATGTCAAAACCAAAACATGATTCAGTGCCCTAGTAAATCTGATTTAATATTCCCTAGGACTCTGGGGTTGTATGCCATCTATACTCCTAAATTTGATGGTGTCAATATGACCTGACATTTAATTATTTGCATAGCCTATTTAAAATTAAAATAGCAACAGGCTCGGAGTTCTTTTCAAGCTCTAATACACTCTCCTTTTAAAAATATATTTTTCATAAATTACTGTGCTGTCTGGCAGGCCATCACATTCTTTAGTTCCTGTAATAAAAGGGGAATGGTGCTATGTGGGTGTGAAATGTGAAACGTGGAAGAGAACGCAGTAGTTAAACAAGAGTGGACACTGATCAAGTCCATTAATCAAAGCACATTTTAAACCTCTGCACATTGAAAACAGTAGCATCCAGGGATTGATTAAAGAGGAAATATAAAATGGCAGAAGAGGCCCAATAGCTGCCCAGGCAGGTCACATCTGAGAGCCTCTGATTAACAGAATGTTGCTTTCAGTGGGATTTGTTTTCCCTGGGTTATCTTTTGAAGCATATTTGCTAAGAAACAGTGGGTCTGAGCTACAGTGTCTCCTTCTCATGACTATGGCAAAATCACCAAATCAACATTACAGAGGCTTGCAAAACTCTTCAGACCAGCATCTTACATTTTTCCATCATCAGATTACTCTCATGACATCCATGTCACATGAATAACTTCTCTAGTCTTTTCATTACCCCATCCCAGTGTCCCATATCCAAGGCCACAAGGATTCCTTAGCATTTTTGAAGGATACTTTAATTTTTTTAAATTGAAAAAAATGTTTTTTGATGTGGACAATTTTTAGTCTTTATCAAATTTGTTACGATATTGCTTCTGTTCTCTGTTTTGTTTTTTTTTTTGGCCTTGAAGCATGTGGGATCTTAGCTTTCTGACCAGGGATTGAACCCAAACCCCCTGCATTGGAAGGCAAAGTTTTAACCACTGGACTACTAGGGAAGTCCTGAAGGGATATTTTAATCTTAGAGGTCATTGTCATTGGTGCCATCTGGTCATTCTTTGTTATTGTTGTTCAGTCACTCAGTTGTGTCCAACTCTTTGCCACCGCATGGACTCCCTGTCCTTCACTGTCTGCTGGAGTTTGCTCAGACTCATGTCCAATGAGTTGGTGATGCTATCCAACCATTTCATCCTCTGTTACCCACCTTTTCTTTCTGCCCACAGTCATTCTTTGGTTTGTTCATTATTTTATTCACCAACTCATTCAAATATATTTATTGAACATTATGTCTAAACAGAATCACATGTGACAAGAAAGGCAAAAAGATTTCATGACTATTCTCTGGGTGCTTACTGTATGGTGGAGAGAGGTCAACATGTACTATATAACACGGCAAGGTCTGGCTACCCCAGGCTCTCTGCAGTACAACAGGAGCAAGGAGAAGGCAACTCTGAAGTCTCCACGGGTGGTGCAGGGGAGGGGTCTCAGGGAAGTTCTCAGGTAGGAGAGGAGTTGGGGGCTTGGAAGCACAGTGTAAGCAAATGCACGTGCAAGGGAGTGGAGGCAACAGAACACGACTTGCTCAAAACAGCAAGTACAGCAAAAGTGAGCAAGAATGAAGCATTTGGGTGTGGGCAGGCAGGTAGGAGCCGGGTTGTAGAAGATCCCTATGTGAGGGGATAAAGGAAAGTCATCCCAGGATTTCCTGTGGGTGAGATGCACTAGATTTCCATGTTGGAAAGACCATTCTGCTGCTGGATGGACGATGGGTGGACGTCAGGAGAGATGTGAGCAACAGAGAAAACTAGAAGCTGAGCCCTAATCTGTGAGAGAAATGGCTAGAACATGAGCTACTAAGAGGAGTGGCAAAGGGAATTTGAGATATGTTCTAGAAATCTCCAGGGCTAATACAAATTAGGCCAGATATGGTGAGAAGGAGAATTTCAACTTGTTCCAAGGTTGCTTTTACTTTAATCTGCTCACAAAACCTCAGGGAGGCAGATGATAATGCCGTTTGTGATTTTAGGATGAAGGAAAGTCTCCCATGGCCTCCCTTGTTTCTAGATGTATTTTGGATGTTTTGGCAGCCAATGTGGTGAGATGTCTGCCAAGTCAGAGAGGCCAAAGGCTGTGGGTTTCATGACCCAGGACACACTGGCACCTAGCACCACTGCTAGCTTCATGCAAGGCCAGTCACACTAGGGTCTAAATTCTGGGTCCTGAGGTTCTTAATGGAGTAGTTTCCTCCTTTTCATATGTGTTTTGTTTTTCTTTACCCTAAAGTGAGTCTGGGGATGGGTAGCAATTTTAGGATATTTGAGTTTGAGCTGTGTGTGGGACGCACGGAAGATTTGGGTCTGGAGTTGGAGCCTGAGTCATCATTGAGACTTTAGAAAAAGATGGGGTGGAAAGCATTGCTATATGTGAATGATGGAGAATGTGCAAAGCATCAGGACAGAGCCCTGGAAAACATTTGTATTTAATCAGAAGAAGAGGAATGTTATGGACTGAGTGTTTGTGCTCCCTACCCTCGCCCTCAAATTCATATGTTGAAAGTCTAACTCCCACTGTGCTGGTATTTAAAGATGGTGCCCTTGAGGGTGGGGTTGTCATGATGGCGTTAAGTGGCCTTGTAAGAAGAAAAAGGGAGAGAGCTCTCTCTTCCCTCCAAGTATATGCGCCAAGAAAAGACTGAAGGCACACAGAGAAGATGCCGTCTCAAGCCAGGAAGAACACTCTCACCAGGAATCGAGTCAGCCCGCATCTTGCTTGGACATGCAGCCTCTCAAACCATGAGAAATAAACTTCTGCTGGTTAAGTCCCTCAGTCTGGGGTATTTCATTATGACCTGCTAATGTGTGCTTAGTCACTTCAGTCATGTCTGACTTTTTGTGACCCTATGAGCTGTAGCCCACTAGTCTCTTCTGTCCATGGGATTCTCCAGGGAAAACTACTGGGGTGGATTGCTGTGTCCACCTCCGGGGGGTCTTCCCAGCCCAGGGATTGAACCCACATCTCTTATGTTTCCTGCATTGGCAGGTGGGTTCTTTACCACTAGCCCCACCTGGGAAGCCCCCTTTGTTATGATGGGTCAAGCTAAAACAAGGAGGCTAAGAAAAAGAATAAAAGCATGATGAAAAGGCTAAAGGGAGAAGCCTTCCTGAAGGTAACTTCATAGAAGTCAAGGATTAGACAGATTTAGGAAGAAATGGTTCTCCAACTATGTCAGAGAGATCCACATCACAGGTGTCTACTGGGCTCTGTCTGTTTTAGGCTTAAAGGCTTGTGCTGTCCACGTGTGCATGACATGTGTCTCTTTCAAGTAGGATAAACTGATTAAGAAAAGTGTAAAGTGTATTTCCTACTTGATTGTACCTATTATGATCACCAACAAAGTTTTGATTAAAATTTTATGGCTTTTTTTTTTCCATATTGCAATTGTAGCAACTGTTCATTATAGGAAAAACAGAAAATTTGAATTAGGGTAAAGAAAAAACACATTTTAAAAATCTTCCATATTATTATCATCTAGAGAAATTGCTTATAAAATTTCAGTTTGGCATATGTATTCACATATAGATGGATATGTATGTATATATATATATATGTATGTATTGTATAAATACAATGGGATTATACTATTTTGTAACCTGCTTTTTTCAACATAATGAACTCATTTGATACCAACAAATATTTCTCCACAGAATAATTTTTTAGATGGTTGTAACCAATCTCATGCAATAGAACATTTAGATTGCTACTATAAGTGATATTGTAATAACTATCCTTAAAGCCCCAAATTAATTCACATTCATAATTAGTTCCTTTGGTTAACTTCCTTAAAGTAGAATTGTAGGGGCATAAGTGGTCGTGCTTTAAAGAGAGCACAGGAGTGTTCCACGTTGGTGTGCTCTATGTATGAAATATGAAGAAATGTTCTTTTAAGTCAGAATTGGTAGAGTGCGACTAATTTGTCACCATTTTGGGGAGAGACTTATATGCAGTTTGCCATGCACATTTGTATAAATATAAACTCAGTTCTGTAGCAAATTATGATGGCAACTTTTAGTTGTTTTACAGTGAGAAAGTGGCTCAGTTCAGTTTAGTCGCTTAGTCGTGTCTGACTCTGCGACCCCATAGAATGCAGCACTCCAGGCCTCCCTGTCCATCACCAACTCCCGGAGTTTACTCAAACTCATGTCCATTGAGTTGGTGATTCCATCCAACCATCTCATCCTCTGTTGTCCCCTTCTCTTCCCACCTTCAATCTTTCCCAGCATCAGGGTCTTTTCTAGTGAGTCAGTTCTTCACATCAGAAAAGTATTGGAGTTTCAGCTTCAGCATCAGTCCTGCCAATGAATATTCAGGACTGATTTCCTTTAGGATGGACTGGTTGGATGTCCTTGCAGTCCAAGGGACTCTCAAGAGTCTTCTCCAACACCACAGTTCGAAAGGATCAATTCTTCAGTGCTCATCTTTCTTTATAGTCCAACTCTCACATCCATACATGACCACTGGAAAAACCATAGCTTTGACTAGATGGACCTTTGTTGGCAAAGTAATCTCTCTGTTTTTTAATATGCTGTCTAGGTTGGTTATAACTTTTCTTCCAAGGAGCAAGTTTCTTTTAATTTCATGGCTGCAGTCACCATTGGCAGTAATTTTGGAGCCCAAGAAAATAAAGTCGCTCACTGTTTCCATTGTTTCCCCATCTATTTGCATGAAGTGATGGGACCAGATCCCATGATCTTCGTTTTCTGAATGTTGAGTTTTAAGCTAACTCTTTCACTGTCCTCTTTCACTTTCATCAAGAACCTCTTCAGTGCTTCTTCACTTTCTGCCGTTATTGGTGGTGTCATCTGCATATCTGAGGTTACTGATATTTCTTCGGGCAATCTTGATTCCAGTTTGTGCCTCATCCAGCTCAGTGTTTCTCATGATGTACTCTGCATATAAGTTAAATAAGCAGGGTGACAATATACAGCCTTGACATGCTCCTTTTCCTATTTGGAACCAGTCTGTTGTTCCATGTCCAGTTCTAACTGTTGTTTCCTGACCTGCATACAGATTTCTCAGGAATCAGGTCAGCTGGTCTGGTATTCCCATCTCTTGAAGAATTTTCCACAGGTTGTTGTGATCCACACAGTAAGAGGTTTTGGCATAGTCAATAAAGCTGAAGTAGATGTTTTTCTGGAACTCTTTTGCTTTTTCGATAATCCAACAGATGTTGGCAATTTGATCTCTGGTTCCTCTGCTTTCTCTAAAACCAGCTTGAACATCTGGACGTTCATGGTTCATGTACTGTTGAAGCCTGGCTTGGAGAATTTTGAGCATTACTTTACTACCGTGTGAGATGCATGCAATTGTGCAATAGTTTGAGCATTCTTTGGCATTGCCTTACTTCGGATTGGAATGAAAACCGACCTTTTCTAGTTCTGTGGACACTGCTGAATTTTCCAGATTTGCTGGCATGTTGAGTGCAGCACTTTCACAGCATCATCATTTAGCATTTGAAATAGCTCAGCTGGAATTCTGTCACATCCACTAGCTTTGTTCGTAGTGATGCTTCCTAAGGCCTACTTGACTTCACATTCCAGGATGTCTGGCTCTAGGTGAGTGATCACACCATCGTGATTATCTGGGTCAGGAAGATCTTTTTTGTATAGTTCTTGTGTGTATTCTTGCCACCTCTTCTTAATATCTTCTGCTTGTGCTAGGTCCGTAGCATTTCTGTCCTTTATCGAGCCCATATTTCCATGAAATGTTCCCTTGGTATCTCTAATTTACTTGACAAGATCCCGAGTCTTTCCCATTCTGTTGTTTTCCTCTATTTCTTTGCATTGATCACTGAGGAAGGCTTTCTTATCTCTCCTTGCTATTCTTTGGAACTCTGCATTCAAATGGGTATATATTCCCTTTTCTCCTTTGCCTTTCATTTCTCTTCTTTTCACAGCTATTTATAAGGTCTCCTCAGAGAACCATTTTGCCGTTTTGCATTTCTTTTTCTTGGGGATGGTCCTGATCGCTGCATCCTGTGCAATGTCATGAACCTCCATCCATAGTTCATCAGGCACTCTATCAGATCTAATCCCTTGAATCTATTCTCACTTCTACATCAGGGATTTGATTTAGGTCATACCTGAATGGACTAGTGGTTTTCTCCACTTTCTTCAATTTAAGTCTGCATTTGGTAATAAGGAATTTGTGATCTGAGCTACAGTCAGCTCCCAGTCTTGTTTTTGCTGACTGTATAGAGCTTCTCTATAAAAAAAGTGGCTAGAACCCCACAATCAGTGGGAATGAGAAAGCAGCCTTTCAGGCTATTTTGTATAGTTTTTCTGCTTATCCACATACTGCAGTGATTTGTGCTAAATTCTTAGTATTTACTTGTGTTCTTGTCCAAAGTTTTGTCTAAAGGCAGTGAGTTTTTATTAACTAATTTTAATGGAAGATTTTTACTGCTTGCTAGGTGCGTGCTTTTAACTACTGATGAGCAATGGCTCTGTGAGGTGTGTCCTCTGTCTTTCTGGGGAGAAGTGCTGTGCTCTGTGATGTGATGAGTGGTTTTGGGGACGCTGGTGGTCAAGGAACATTTTATTTGTTTTCATCGGTTTTATTGGAGTAGAGTTGCTTTACCATGTTGTGTTAGTTTCTGCTGTACAACAAAGTGAATCAGCTAGATGTACACACATATACTGTCTTTTTTGGATTTCCTTCCCTGTTAGGTCACCACAGAGCCATTGCATAGAGTTCCCCAGGGTATACAGTAGGTTCTCATTAGGTTATCTATTTTATGCATCAGATCAGATCAGATCAGTCGCTCAGTTGTGTCTGACTCTCTGCGACCCCATGAATCACAGCACACCAGGCCTCCCTGTCCATCACAAACTCCTGGAGCTCACTCAGACTCACGTCCATCGAGTCAGTGATGCCATCCATCCATCTCATCCTCTGTCGTTCCCTTCTCCTCCTGCCCCCAATCCCTCCCAGCATCAGAGTCTTTTCCAGTGAGTCAACTCTTCACATGAGGTGGCCAAAGTACTGGAGTTTCAGCTTTAGCATCATTCCTTCCAAAGAAATCCCAGGGCTGATCTTCAGAATGAACTGGTTGGATCTCCTTGCAGTCCAAGGGACTCTCAGGAGTCTTCTCCAACACCACAGTTCAAAAGCATCAATTCTTCATCGCTCAGCCTTCTTCACAGTCCAACTCTCACATCCATACATGACCACAGGAAAAACCATAGCCTTGACTAGCTTTGACTAGATGAACCTTTGCTGGCAAAGTAATGTCTCTGCTTTTGAACATGCTATCTAGGTTGGTCATAACTTTCCTTCCAAAGAGTAAGCATCTTTTAATTTCATGGCTGCAGTCACCATCTGCAGTGATTTTGGAGCCCAGAAAAATAAAGTCTGACACTGTTTCCACTGTTTCCCCATCTATTTCCCATGAAGTGGTGGGACCGGATGCCATGATCTTCGTTTTCTGAATGTTGAGCTTTATGCATAGTATCATTATATATATATATATATATATATATATATACACACACATACATATAAATCAATCTCAATTTCTCAAGGAGCATTTTAAATCTGTTCTACTGGAAAGAGTTCCATATAGGTGGCAGTCTGAACTGAAATGGATCCTTCTTGTGCTCTATTGCAATGACTTCCCATGGAGAGCTTAGAACATGACTCTGTATCCACTTCATGTGTTCCCGAAGTGGACACTTACCCGGAACCCTCATGTACCAGGCACCAGTTGATGGCACTTGCAGGCCAAACAAATAACACTTCTATCCACATGAAGCTTCCATTCTTGTAGGGGATTTGGACAGAAAGGGTATAAATAATAATCAAGGTAATATTTCATAATTTTATTTTATTGAAGTAGTGTTGGTTTAAAATTATGTTTGTTTCAGGTGTATAGCATAAGGATTCACCTTTTTTGCACACTGTATTCCATTAAAAGTTATTATAAGATATTACATGTGTGTGTGCTCAGGTGTGTCTGATTCTTTGTGACCCCATGCACTGTAGCTCACCAGGCTCCTCTGTCCATGGGACTTTCCAGGCAAGAGTGGGTTGCCATTTCCTCCTCTAGGGGATCTTCCTGACCCAAGGATCTAACCCAAGTCTCCTGTGTCTCTGGCATTGGCAGGCAGATTCTTTATCACTGCACCACCTGGGGAGCCCATTATAAGATATTGAGTATAGTTAATTCCTCATGCTATACAGTAAATCCTTGTTGCTTAATTATTCATGTACAGTAGTTTGTATCTGTTAATCCTATACTCCTAATTTGTCCTGCTCACCCTCCCTGTCCTCGTTGAATATCACACAGGTTTAAATATCATGGTGACAATAGAACTCACTCATTCAGTTAGTGTAGCAGAGGTAATGGTGGTAGCGACACACCATTGGGTTGGCTGAGGAGGTGATGTTTGAGTTGAAAACTGGGTAAGGAGAAGAAGCCAACTTTGGAAAGATTTTTAACTTTGGAGTGTTTAACGGAGGAAAATGTTTAATGGAGAAGAACAGAAGTGCAAGACTCCCCAGGAGTTCGGGGGGGGTGTCCTAAGATGGTGGAGGAATAAGACGGGGAGACCACTTTCTCCCCCACAAATTCATCAAAAGACCATTTGAACACGAGCAAATTCCATAAAACAACTTCTGAATGATGGTGGAGGACACCAGGCACCCAGAAAGGCAGCCCATTGTCTTCAAAAGGAGGTAGGACAAAATATAAAAGATAAAAAGAGAGACCAAAGAGTTAAGGACATAGACTCATCCCGGGGAGGGAGTCGTGAAGGAGAAGTTTCCAAACACCAAGAAACTCTCTCACTGGCAGGTCTGTGGTGAGTTTTGGAATCTCAGAGGGCAACATAACCAGGAGGAAAAAATAAATAAATAAACCCCACAGATTATGAGTCTAACCAAAACTCACAGTGGAGAAGTAGCTCAGACGCTCGCGTCCACCATCAGCAAGCAGGGGCTGAACAGGGAGGTGTGGTCTACATTGCTTAGGGTAAGGACTGGGCCTGAATGCCCTGAGGACAATCTGAGGGAGCTAGGGTGAGATAGGAACCCACACTGTGGGACAGCCAGAGAGGAAAAAAAAAAAAAAGACAACTTTCCTGTGAAAAGCTCTAACCTAAGGCACTGCCTGGCCTGCTCACAGAACAAAGGACTGAGTGAATACCAGAGGAGAGCTAGCCAGCTGTGAACCGGCCTATTCCCCACCAGAGGCAGAGAGGCAGGTGGGTGACAGCCAGAGGCAACGAAGGCCAAACTCGACCCCAGAGATGGCATCCTCTACCAAACTGCGAGCAGTCTCCTAATTGCTAATCAAGTCTTCCTGGGATCCTGGAAGGTTGATGTCTGCCAGGAGGGTCGCAGCCAGAGATCAGCTCTCCAGAGGAGATACACGGCACACCTGAGACGGCGCTCCTGCTGCGCACCCAGGAAACCGAGCAGCTGGCCCCAGGGAGGTGATAAGATGCACCACCCCATGTGGGGAGAGTGCGCTCGCCAAGCACCTGGTGGCCTGAGCTGCTCAGACCTGGGAAGGGCACAAAACGCAGGCCCAACCGAGTCTGTGCCTTTGTGGAATACCCGAGAACCTGAACCTGAGTGGCTTAGACTTGGGAAGTTCATGCAACCCAGGGCTTGCTTTAGACATTTCCCCTGCAGAGCAACCTGGAGCTTGAACAGTGTAGACTGGGAAAACACACACACCACTAGTGGGGGCAAACCCAGTGTGGCCCAGACAGTGTGAGCACTCCCCACACACGCCAGTGATATTTGTTGGCAGTGTTCCTCCGTCCCCACAGCACAACTGAACAAGTGAGCCTCAATAAGTGACCACCTCCGCCCCCTTGTGTCAGGGTGGAAATTAGACACTGAAGAGACCTGCAAACAGAAGAAGCCAAAATAAACAAGGGACCGCTTGGGAAGTGACAGGTGCAAGAGATTAAAACCCTGGATTTAGCACTGACTACATTGGAAGGGGCCTATAGACCTCGAGAAGAAGTATAAGCTGGAACATGGAACTGTCTGAAACTGAACTGACCACACACTGCCCACAACAGCTCCAGAGAAATTCCTAGATATATTTTACTATTATAATTTTTTTAATTAAAAAATTTTAAGCCCTTTATTATCCCTTTAATTTTCATTTTTATAACCTATTACCTTGCAAAACAAAAGATGCTACTTTAAAGCAATTTCATATATATTTTTTATAATTTTTGTGATTTTCTTTTGTTTTTTTAATATTGTATTTTTGAGAGTCTAACCTCTACTCTAGATTTTTAATCTTTGCTTTTTGGTATTTGTTATCAATTTTGTACCTTTGAGAATCCAATCTTCAGTACCCATTTTTACTAAGGATTGTGATTACTAGTTTGATTGCCCTCTCCCCCTTTTGACTCTCCTTTTTCTCCCCCAGGTCACCTCTATCTCCTCCCTCCCCCTTCTCTTCTCTACCCAATGCTGTGAATCTCTTTGGGTATTCCGGGCTGTGGAGAACACTTAGGGAACTGATTACTGGCTAGATCTGTCTCTCTCCTTTTGACTCACCCTCTTCTTCTCCCAGTCACCTCTATCTCCTTCCTCCCTGTTCTCTTCTCTGTGTAAATCTGTGAACCTCTCTGGGTGTTTCAGGCTGTGGAGAGCACATAGGGAATTGATTACTGGCTAGATAGTGCTCGCCTTTTTTGATTCCCCTTCTTCTCCTTCTGCCCACCTCTATCTCCCTCCTCCCTCTTCTCTTCTTCATGTAACTCTGCAAACTCTCTGGGTGTCCCTCACTGTGGAGAATCTTTTCTCCATTAACCTAGATGTTTTATCATCAGTGCAGTACGGATGGAGAAGTCGTGAGGCTACTGTAAGAATAAGACTGAAAACCAGAAGCAGGAGGCTTAATCCAAAACTTGAGAACACCAGAAAACTCCTGACTCCAGGGAACATTAATCGACAAGAGCTCATCCAAAAGCCTCCATACCTACACTGAAACCAAGCCCCACCCAAAGCCAACAAGTTCCAGAGCAAGACATATCACACTAATTCTCTAGCAACACAGGAACATAGTCCTGAGCATTAATATACAGGCTGCCCAAAGTCACACCAAACCCATAGACACCTCAAAACTCACTACTGGACACTTCATTGCACTCCAGAGAGAAGAAATCCAGCTCCACCCACCAGAATACCAATGCAAGCTTCCCTAACTGGGGACAAGCCACTCATCCAACCCCACCCACAAGGAGGAACCTCCACAATAAAGAGGAACCACAAACTTCCAGCATACAGAAAGGCCACCCCAAGCAGAGCAATCTAAACAAGATGAAAAGGCAGAGAAATATTCAGCAGGTAAGGAACATGATAAGTGCCCATCAAACCAAACAAAAGAGGAGGAGATAGGGAGTCTACCTGAGAAAGAATTCAGAATAATGATAGTAAAAATGATCCAAAATTTTGAAAACAAAATGGAGTTACAGATAAATAGTCTGGAGACAAGGATTGAGAATATGCAAGAAAAGTTTAACAAGGACCTAGAAGAAATAAAAAAGTCAATCAATAATGAATAATGCAATAAATGAGATCAAAAACACTCTGAAGGATACCAACAGTAGAATAACTGAGGCAGAAGATAGGATAAATGAGGTAGAAAATAGAATGGTGGAAATAAATGAAGCAGAGAGGAAAAAAGAAAAAATAATTAAAAGAAATGAGGACCACCTCAGAGACCTCTGGGACAATGTCACATACCCCAAGATTTGAATCATAGGAGTCCCAGAAGAAGAAGACAAAAAGGCCATGAGAAAATACTTGAGGAGATAATAGTTGCAAACTTCCCTAAAATGGGGAAGGAAATAGTCACCCAATTCCAAGAAACCCAGAGTCCCAAACAGGATAAACCCAAGGTGAGACACCCCAAGACACATTTTAATCAAATTAATGAAGATCAAACACAAAGAACAAATATTAAAAGCAGCAAGGGAAGAAAAATAAATAACACACAAGGGGATTCCTATAAGGATAACCGCCAGTCTTTCAATAGAAACTCTTCAGGCAAGAAAGGAATGGCAGGACATACTTAAAGTGATGGAAGAGAAAAACCTACAACCCAGATTACTGTACCCAGCAAGGATCTCATTCAAATATGAAAGAGAAATCAAAAGCTTTACAGACAAGCAAAAGCTGAAGGATTCAGCACCAACAAACCAGCTCTTCAACAAATGCTAAAGGATCTTTTCTAGACAGGAAACAGAAAAGGTTTATAAACTTAACCCAAAAGAACAAAGTAAATGCAACAGGATCATACTTATCAATAAATACCTTATCAATAATTACTAGAGATCTCTAGTCTTTCCCATTCTATTGTTTTCCTCTATTTCTTTGCATTGATCACTGAGGAAGGCTTTCTTATCTCTCCTTGCTATGCTTTGTAAATGAGTTGAGTGCCCCAACCAAAAGACAAAGACTGGCTGAATGGATATAAAAACAAGACCTCTATATATGCTGTCTACAAGAGACCCACCTTGGACACATACAGACTGAAAGTGAAGGGCTGGCAAGGGATATTTCACACAAATGGAGACCAAGAGAAAGCAGGAGTAGCAATACTCGTATCAGATAAAATAGACTTTGAAATAAAGGCCATGAAAAGAGACAAAGAAGGACACTACATAATGATCAAAGGGTCAATCCAAGAAGAAGATATAACAATTATAAAAATATATACACCCAACATAGGAACACCGCAATATATAAGGCAAATGCTAACAAATATGAAAGGGGAAATTAATAGTAACACAATAATAGTAGGAGACTTTAATACCCCACTCACACCTATGGATATTTCAACTAAACAGAAAATTAGCAAGGAAACACAAACTTTAAATGATACAATGGACCAGTTAGACCTAATTGATATCTATAGGACATTTCACCCTAAAACAATGAATTTAACTTTTTTCTCAAGTGCACATGGAACCTTCTCCAGGACAGATCACATCCTGGGCCATAAATCTAGCCTTGATAAATTCAAAAAAATTGAAAATATTCCCAGCATCTTTTCTGATCACAATGCGGTAAGATTAGATTTCAATTACAGGAAAAAAAAAAAAAACTATTAATACAAACATGGAGGCTAAACAACACGCTTCTGAATAACCAACAAATCACAGAAGAAATCAAAAAAGAAATCAAAATATGCATAGACATGAAAGAATATGAAAACACAACAACCCAAAACCTATGGGATTCATTAAAAGCAGTGCTAAGGGGAAGGTTTATAGCAATACAAGCTTACCTCAAGAAACAAGAGAAAAGTCAAATAAATAACCTAACTCTACACCTAAAGGCTTTGGCATAGTCAATAAAGCAGAAATAGATGTTTTTCTGGAACTCTCTTGCTTTTTCCATGATCCAGCAGATGTTGGCAATTTGATCTCTGGTTCCTCTGCCTTTTCTAAAACCACCTTGAACATCTGGAAGTTCATGGTTCATGTATTGCTGAAGCCTAGCTTGTAGAATTTTAACCATTACTTTACTGGCGTGTGAGATGAGTGCAATTGTGAGGTAGTTGGAGCATTCTTTGGCATTGCTTTTCTTTGGGATTGGAGTGAAAACTGACATTTTCCAGTCCTGTGGCCACTACTGAGTTTTCCAAATTTGCTGGCATGTTGAGTGCAGCACTTTCATAGCATCATCTTTCAGTATTTGAAATAGCTCAACTGGAATTCTTTCACATCCACTAAATTTGTTTGTAGTGATGCTTCCTAAGGCCCACTTGACTTCACATTCCAGGATGTCTGGCTCTAGGTGAGTGATCACACCATCGTGATTGTCTGGGTCAGGAAGATCTTTTTTGTACAGTTCTTCTGTGTGTTCTTGCCACGTCTTCTTAATATCTTCTGCTTCTGTTAGGTCCATACCATTTCTGTCTTTTATTGAGCCCATCTTTGCATGAAATGTTCCCTTGGTATCTCTAGTTTACTTGAAGAGATCTCTAGTCTTTCCCATTCTATTGTTTTCCTCTATTTCTTTGCATTGATCACTGAGGAAGGCTTTCTTATCTCTCCTTGCTATTCTTTGGAACTCTGCATTCAAATGGGTATATCTTTCCTTTTCTCCTTTGCTTTTCACTTCCCTTCTTTTCACAGCTATTTTTAAGGCCTCCTTGGACAGCCATTTTGCTTTTTTGCATTTCTTTTTCTTGGGAATGGTCTTGATTCCTGTATCCTGTACAATGTCATGAACTTCTGTCCATAGTTCATCAGGCACTCTGTCTATCAGATCTAGTCCCTTATATCTATTTCTCACTTCCACTGTATAGTCATAACGGATTTGATTTAGGTCATACCTGAATGGTCTAGTGGTTTTCTCCACTTTCTTCAATTTAAGTCTGAATTTCACAATAAGGAGTTCATGATCTGAGCCACAGTCAGCTCCCAGTCTTGTTTTTTCTGACTATATATAACTTTTCCATCTTTGGCTGCAAATAATATAATCAATCTGATTTTGGTGTCGACCATCTGCTGATGTCCATGTGTAGAGTCTTCTCTTGTGTTGTTGGAAGAGGGTGTTTGCTATGACCAGTGCGTTCTCTTGGCAGAACTCTATTAGCCTTTGTCCTGCTTCATTCTGTATTCCAAGGCCAAATTTGCCTGTTATTCCAGGTGTTTCTTGACTTCCTACTTTTGCATTCCAGTCCCCTATAAGAAAAGGACATCTTTTTTGGATGTTAGTTCTAGGAGGTCTTGTAGGTTTTCATAGAACTGTTTAACTTCAGCTTCTTCAGTGTTACTGGTCAGGGCATAGACTTGGATTACCGTGATATTGAATGGTTTGCCTTGGAAACAAACAGAGATCATTCTGTCTTTTTTGAGATTGCATCCAAATACTGAGTTTCGGACTCTTTTGTTGACTATGATGGCTACTCCATTTCTTCTAAGGGATTGCTGCCTGCAGTAGTAGATATAATGGTCATCTGAGTTAAATCCACCCATTCCAGTCCATCTTAGTTTGCTGATTCCTAGAATGTCAATGTTCACTCTTGTCATCTCCTGTTTGACCACTTCCAATTTGCCTTGATTCACGGACCTAACATTCCAGGTTCCTATGCAATATTGCTCTTTACAGCATCAAACCTTGCTTCTGTTACCAGTCACATCCACAACTGAGTGTTGTTTTTGCTTTGGCTCCATCCCTTCATTCTTTCAGGAGTTATTTCTCCACTAATATGCAGTAGCATATTGGGCACCTACCAACCTGGGGAGTTCATCTTTCAGTGTCCTATCTTTTTCTCTTTTCATACTGTTCATGGGGTTCTCAGGGCAAGATACTGAGGTGGTTTGCCATTCCCTTCTCCAGTGGACCACATTCTGTCAGACCTGTCCCATGACCCGTCCATCTTGGGTAGCCCCACATAGCATGGATTAGTTTCATTGTGTTAGACAAGGCTGTGGTCCATGTGATCGGATTGGCTAGTTGTCTGTGATTGTGGTTTCAGTCTGTCTGCCCTCTGATATGCAGATGACACCACCCTTATGGCAGAAAGTGAGGAAGGACTAAAGAGCCTCTTGATGAAAGTAAAAGAGGACAGTGAAAAAGTTGGCTTAAAGCTCAACATTCAGAAAACTAAGATCATATCTGGTCCCATCACTTCATGGCAAATAGATGGGGAAACAGTGGCTGACTTTATTTTTCTGGGCTCTAAAATCACTGCAGATGGTGATTGCAGCCATTAAATTTAAAGATGCTTACTCCTTGGAAGGAAAGTTAGGACCAACCTAGACAGCATATTAAAAAGCAGAGACATTACTTTGCCAACAAAGGTCTGGCTAGTCAAGGCTATGGTTTTTCCTGTGGTCACGTGTGGATGTGAGAGTTGGACTGTGAAGAAGGCTGAGTGCCAAAGAATTGATGCTTTTGAACTGTGGTGTTGGAGAAGACTCTTGAGAGTCCCTTGGACTGCAAGGATATCCAACCAGTCCATCCTAAAGGAGATCAGTCCTGAGTGTTCATTGGAAGGACTGATGTTGAAGCTGAAACTCCAATACTTTGGCCACCTTGTGCGAAGAGCTGACTCATTTGAAGAGACCCTGATTCTGGGAAAGATGGAGGGCAGGAGGAGAGGGGATGACAGAGGATGAGATGGTTGGATGGCATCACCGACTCAATGGACATGGGTTTGGGTGGACTTCGGGAGTTGGTGATGGACAGGGAGGCCTGGCATGCTGTCTTTCATGGGTCGCAAAGGGTTGGACATGACTGAGCAACTGAACTGAACTGAACACCTAAAGTAACTAGAAATGGAAGAAATGAAGAACCTCAGGGTTAGTAGAAAGAAAGAAATCATAAAAATTAGGGCAGAAATAAATGAAAAGAGAACAAAGGAGACCATAGCAAGAATCAACAAAGGTAGAAGCTGGTTCTTTGAGAAGATAAATAAAATAGACGAACCGT
Source organism: Bos mutus (assembly GCF_027580195.1). NCBI lineage: Eukaryota > Metazoa > Chordata > Mammalia > Artiodactyla > Bovidae > Bos > Bos mutus. The sequence continues at coordinate 70,215,177 of NC_091618.1, read as the reverse complement.
TAGCCAAAATCATCAAGAAAAAAGGGGAGGAGAATCAAATCGACAAAATTAGAAATGAAAATGGAAAAATCACAACAGGCAACACAAATATAAAGGATCGTAAGAGACTACTATCAGCAACTATATGCCAATAAAATGGACAACTTTGAAGAAATTGACAAATTCTTAGAAAAGTATAACTTTCAAAAACTGAACCAGGAATAATAGAAAATCTTAACTGACCCATCAGAAGCACGGAAATCGAAACTGTAATCAGAAATCTTTCAGCAAATCAAAGCCCAGGTCCAGACAGCTTCACAGCTGAATTCTAACAAAAATTTAGAGAAGAGCTAACACCTATCCTACTCAAACTCTTCCAGAAAATTGCAGAGGATGGTAAACTTCCATACTCATTCTATGAGGCCACCATCACCCCAATACCAAAACCAGACAAAGATGCCACAAAAAAGAAAACCACAGGCCAATATCACTGAACATAGATGCAAAAATCCTTAACAAAATCCTAACACACAGAATCCAACAGCATATTAAAAAGATCATACATCATGACCTAATGGGCTTTATCCCAGGGATGCAAGATTCTTTAATATCTGCAAATCAATCAATATGATACACCACATTAACAAATTGAAAGATAAAAACCATATGGTTATCTCAAAAAATGCAGACAAAGCCTTTACAAAATTCAGCATCCATTTATGATAAAAACCCTCCAGGAGGCAGGAATAGAAGCATCATACCTCAACATAATAAAAGCTGTATATGACAAACCCACAGCAAACATTATCATCTATGGTGAAAAACTGAAGGCATTTCCCCTGAAGTCAGGAACAAGACAAGGGTGCCCACTCTCACCACTACTACTGAACATAGTTATGGAAGTTTTAGCCACAGCAATCAGAGAAGAAAAAGAAATGAATCCAGATTGGAAAAGAAGAAGCAAAACTCACTGTTTGCAGATGACATGAACCTCTACATAGAAAACCCTAAAGATTCCACCAGAAAATTACTGGTGCTAATCAGTGAATATAGTAAAGTTGCAGGATATAAACTTAACACACAGAAATCCCTTGCATTCCTATACACTAACAATGAGAAACAGAAAGAGAAATTAAGGAAACAATTCCATTCACCATTGCAAAGAAAAATATAAAATACTTATGAATAAATCTACCTAAATAAACAAAAGACCTATATATAGAAAACTGTAAAACACTGATGAAAGAAATCAAAGAGGACACAAAAAAATGGAGAAATATACCATGTTCATGGATTGGAAGAATCAATATAGTGAAAATGAGTATACTACCCAAAGAAATCTATAGATTCAATGCAATCCCTATCAAGCTACCAATGGTATTTTTTCAAAGAACTAGAACAAATAATTTCACAATTTTTATAGGAATACAAAAAACCTCAAATATCCAAAGCAATATTGAGAAAGAAGAATGGAACTGGAGGAATCATCCTGCCTGACTTTAAGCTATACTTCAAAGCTACAGTCATCAATACAGTATGGCACTGGCACAAAGACAGAAATATAGATCAAAGGAACAAAATAGAAAGCCCAGAGGTAAATCCATGCACCTATGGACACCTTATCTTTGACAAAGAATGCACGAATATACAATGGAGAAGAAACAATGTCTTTAACAAGTGGTGCTGGGAAAACTGGACAACCACTTGTAAAAAAATGAAACTAGAACACTTTCTAACAACATAACAAAAATAAACTCAAAATGGATTAAAAATATAAACATAAGACCAGAAACTATAAACCTCCTAGAGGAAAGCATAGGCAAAACACTCTCCAACATATATCACAGCAGGATCCTCTATGACCCATCTCCCAGAGTAATGGAAATAAAAGCAAAAATAAACAAATGGGACCTAATTAAACTTAAAAGATTTTGCACAATGAAGTAAACTATAAGCAAGGTGAAAAGACAGCCTTTAGAATGGGAGAAAGTAATAGCAAATAAAGCAACTAACAAAGAATTAATCTCAAAAATACACAAGCAGCTCCTGCAGCTCAATTCCAGAAAAATAAACAACACAATCAAAAAATGGGCCAAAGAATTAAACAGACATTTCTCCAAAGAAGACATACAGATGGCTAACAAACATATGAAAAGATGCTCAACATCACTCATTATCAGAGAAATGCAAATCAAAACCACAATGAGGTACCATTTCATGCCAGTTAGAATGGCTGTGATCCAAAAGTCTACAAACAATAAATGGTGGAGAGAGTGCAGAGAAAAAGGAACCCTCTTACACTGTTGGTGGGAATGCAAACTAGTACAGCCACTATGGAGAACAGTGTGAGATTCCTTAAAAATCTGGAAATAGAACTGCCATATGACCCAGCAATCTCACTGCTGGGCATACACACTGAGGAAACCAGAATTGAAAGAGACACATGTACCCCAATGTTCATCACAGCACTGTTTACAATAGCCAGGAGATGGAAGCAACCAAGATGTCCATTGGCAGATGAATGGATAAGAAAGCTGTGGTACATATACACAATAGAATATTACTCAGCCATTAAAAAAAAGGCATTTGAATCAGTTCTAATGAGGTGGATGAAACTGGAGCCTATTATACAGAGTGAAGTAAGTCAGAAAAATACTGATATAGTATACTAATGGACATATATGGAATTTAAAAAGATGGTAACGATGACCCTACATTCGAGACATTAAAAGAGACACAGATGTAAAGATTAGTCTTTTGGACTCTGTGGGAGAAGGCAAGCATGGGATGATTTGAGAGAGTAGCACTGAAACGTGTTTATTATCATATGTGAAGCGGATCACCAGTCCAGGTTCGATGCATGAGACAAGGTGCTCAGGGCTGGTGCACTGGGATGACCCTGGAGGGTTGGGATGGGGAGGGAGGTGAGGGAGGTTCTGGATGGGGAACACATGTGCACCTGTGGCTGATTCATGTTGATATATGGCAAAACCCACTACATATTGTAATGTAATTAGCCTCCAATTAAAATAAATAAATTTATTTTAAAGAGTCCCCAGGGAACAAGTTGGGTGTGTTTGAGACATAGAAAGAAGGCCAGGTTGGCTGGGGCAGAGTGAGTGGGCAGAGGGTGGGCAGAGATGAGCTGGAGGGGGAGGTAGGGAGAGTTGCTGTGGAGTCTTTGGGTTCATGTTAAGGAAACTGGATGCTTTGAATTGGGATAAGATGCTTCACTGTGCTTAGGCAGTAGAGTGGCCTGTTTGTTTGGCATTGTGGGAAGTGAATCACAGAAGGGAATTCAGCAGAAGGCAAGGGGGCAGAGAGCTCTCGTCATAGAAAACAAGGAATTTCTATAAAGAGGGAATACTAAACTGTGTCGAGTTCTTCTGAGAGGATGAGTGAGATGAGACTGGAAAAACATCTTTTGGACTTTGCAAGATGGAGATTATCAAGGACTTGGGCAGGAGAGTCTTCATTTCAGAGATCAGGATGGAGAACTGATCAGAGTGGTTGAGGGAGAAAGATTTCCTGGGAAGAGACTGAAATGAAGAAGATCTGAGCTTGCAGATGGCCACACAAAGAAAGATAGAAGTAAGGCAGGAAGATAAACAAGGGATCAAGGAAAACTACATGCTGAGTGGGGTTACCCTCTAGGCCCCTTGCCTTTCCCAGCAACTGGCACGCAGGCAGCCATATGTAAGAATGCAGGCTTGGAGATTGGAGGACTTCTGCCTGGAGACATCATCTAGGGTGAGATAAGAGAACTCCAGACACTAATATTAGAGAAACCACAACAGAGGAGTCTGACTCTCCTCTCCTTGACTGTACTGTGTGCTCAGCAGTTAGCATACTGCACCCCTACACAAATAGTTTCCAATCATGTTTTAATGCTGCACTTTTAAACAAGAACTGGGCTTCCCTGGTAGCTCAGATGGTAAAGAATCTACCTTCAATGAAGGAGACTCAGGTTCAATCCCTGGATTGGGAAGATGCCCTGGAGGAAGAAATGGCAACCCACTCCAGTATTCTTGCCTAAAAAATCCCATGGACAGAGGAGCCTGGCGGGCTACAGTACAAAGGGTTGCAAAGAATTGGATGTGACTGAGTGACTAACACTTTCACCTTAAACAAGAACAGAAAGCCAGGGAAGAACATGTATTTAAAGTAACCCTCTATGATGAAACAGAGAGTGAAATGAACAAACAGAGGGAAGAAAAGAAAAGAACTCAGAGAAAGCAATGTGGAGATCAGACAGACTTCAAAAGCCTATAATTAATATCTTCAGAAGCATAGGAGAAGATTTTATGTTCATGAAAAGAATAAGGCAGTATAAAAAGGAACATTCAGAGAAAAAGATAGAAGGTTGGAAATTTAAAATATACTAGAGACATTGGTATTAAAGCTAAGGAAATCTTTCAGAAGATAAAACATAACAACAAAAAGAGATGAAAAAAAGAGTTAAAAAATTGATATGCTGTGGAAAAATTAAAATTGAAAGAAAAAGAAAGCCTGTCAACTCAAGATTTTAAACTATAATAAAACAGAAAATGAAATGGAATGCTCAGTGGTAAATAAAACAAGAAAAAGCATATTTATTTATAGATAGTTATAATTAAGTGAAAAATGCACATTAAAAAGAATCTCTTTAAGTATATAATGCAAACAAAGTATAGAGGATATATGTCAAAATAAGCATATAAATGGATTGTGAGATTATTGGTTGTATTAGTTAGGGTAAGCTGAACCCAATAGCCAATGGCTCAAACATTTTTAAACAGCTTCACTAAATATAATTCATATACTATACCATTATTTAAAATATACAACCCAATGCTTTTTAGTGTATTCATAGATTTGTACAGCCATCACCAAAGTTTGAGCATTTTCATTACCTCAAAAGGTAACCTCATACTCTTTTACCTGTCATCCTGCTAACCCCCTAATCTCCAACCTCCCAGCCATAAGAAACCATTGATCTGCTTTCTGACTATAGATTTCTCTATCCTAGAGATTTCATATGAATGACATAATGGCATATGTGGTCTTTGGTCACTGACTTCTTTCCCTTAGCATAGTATATTCACTGTTTTTCCATGTTGTAGAATTCATCAGCACTTTCTTACTTTTTGTGGCTGAATAATATTCCATTGTGTGGAATATTACTAATTAATTAACATTTAATTAACATTAAAATAAATTAACATTTTGTTAATTCATCAGTTGATGGATGTTTGGGTTGTTTCTAACTTGGCCTATTATAATGTTACTATAAACATTCATGTATTAAAAGTTTTTATTTTAATTTCTGTTGGTTGTATACCTAGAAGTAGAGTTGGTGGGTCATACTGTAACTATATTGGATTGTTGGAGGAATTGCCAGATTGTTTACCAAAGTGGCTGCACCCTTTTAAATTCCCACCAGCTTCACATTTAAGAAGGTCCCGATTTCTCCACTTTCTAACCAACACTTGTTATATGACTTTTTGACTGTTGCCATCCTAGTGGGTATGACTAGGTATCTTACTGTGGTTTTAATTTGCATTTCCCTGATGACAAATGGTGTTGAATATCTTTGCAAGTTCTTACTGGTTATTTGTGTGTCTTCCTAGGAAAAAATGCTTATTCAGAGCTTTTACCTATTTGTAAAGTGAGTTTTTTAAATTATTGAATTCTTTATGAGTAAGAGTTGTTTATGTATTCTAGATACAAGTCCCTTTTCAGATATATGATTTGAAAGTATTTTCTCCTATTCTGTGGGTTGTCGTTTTTATTTTCTTGGTAGTGTCCTTTGAAGCAGAGAGCTTTTTAATTTTGATGAAGTCTGATTTGTCAGTTTTTTCTCTTATGGCTTGTCCTTTTGGTGTATTTAAGAATCCTTTGCCAAATCTCAAGTCATGAAGATTTACTTCTATGTTTTCTTTGAAAAGTTGTATAATTCTAGTTTTTACATTTTTGTCTTTGGTTTATTTTGTTTTCAGTTTAGAATACAATGTGAGGTCAAGTTTTAGTTTAATTCTTTTGCATTTGGCTAATCAGTTGTCCCAATACCATTTGTTGGAAAGACTATTCTTTCTCCCTTGGATGGTGTTGACACTCTTGTGGAAAATTGGTTAACCATTGACGTGTGAGTTGACTTCTGGCCTCTCATTTCTGTTGCATTGATTTAGATACCCGTTAGTACATCAGTCGGAGAAGGCGATGCCAACCCACTCCAGTACTCTTGCCTGGAAAATCCCATGGACGGAGGAGCCTAGTGGGCTGGAGTGCATGGGGTCGTGAAGAGTCAGACATGACTGAGCAACTTCACTTTCACTTTTCACTTTCATGCATTGGAGAAGGAAATGGCAACCCACTCCAGTGTTCTTGCCTGGAGAATCCCAGGGATGGCGGAACCTGATGGGCTGCCGTCTATGGGGTCACACAGAGTCGGACACGACTAAAGAGACTTAGCAGCAGCAGCAGTACATCAGTTTCACTTTCTGATTAACATTGCTTTGTAGTAATTGTCAGAATTGAAAAGTGTGAGTCCTCTCATTTGTCCTCCTTTTTCTGCTTTGTATCGGCTATTCTGGGTCACTTGCAATTCCGTATGAATTTCAAATTGCCTTTTAATTTCTGCAAAGAGGTTAGCTAGGGTTCTGAGTAGATTTTGTTTTGGATTTGTATTAGATAAGTTTGGGGATTGTTACTATCTTTTTTTTTTTTTTTAACTTTACAATATTGTATTAGTTTTGCAAACATCAAAATGAATCCACCACAGGTATACCTGTGCTCCCCATCCTGAACCCTCCTCCCTCCTCCCTCCCCATACCCTCCCTCTGGGTCGTCCCAGTGCACCAGCCCCAAGCATCCAGTATCGTGCATTGAACCTGGACTGGCGACTCGTTTCATACATGATATTATACATGTTTCAATGCCATTCTCCCAAATCTCCGCACCCTCTCCCTCTCCCTCTCCCACAGAGTCCATAAGACTGATCTATACATCAGTGTCTCTATTTCTGTCTCATACACAGGGTTATTGTTACCATCTTTCTAAATTCCATATATATGCGTTAGTATACTGTATTGGTGTTTTTCTTTCTGGCTTACTTCACTCTGTATAATAGGTTCCAGTTTCATCCACCTCATTAGAACTGATTCAAATGTATTCTTTTTAATGGCTGAGTAATACTCCATTGTGTATATGTACCACAGCTTTCTTATCCATTCATCTGCTGATGGGCATCTAGGTTGCTTCCATGTCCTGGCTATTAAAAACAGTGCTGCGATGAACTTGTTACTATCTTTTAAAAAAATTATTTATTTTAATTGGAGGCTAATTACTTTAAAATATTGCAGTGGTTTTTGTATTAAGTCTTCTGATCAATAAACATGGCATACTTACCCATTTGTTTAGCTGTTCTTTCAATAAAGTTTTGTAGTTTTCAGCATATAAATTTTGTACTTCTTTGTTAATTTATTTGGTGACTGTTTTACTCTTTTTAATGTTATTGTGAATTGTTTTCATAATTTATTTTTGGATAGTTTATTGCAAGAGTGTGAAATACAGTTTGTTTTTGTGTCATTTATCTTGTATTCTGTAACTTTGCCAACAATTTATTTATTAGTCCTAGTAGTCTTTTGGGGGCTTCCCAGGTAGTGCTAGTGGTAAAGAGCCTGCCTGCCAATTCAGGAGACCTAAGGATGCTGAAAGTAAAAGTGGAGAGTGAAAAAGTTGGCTTAAAGCTCAACATTCAGAAAACGAAGATCATGGCATCCGGTCCCATCACTTCATGGGAAATAGATGGGGAAACAGTGGAAACAGTGTCAGACTTTATTTTTTTGGGCTCCAAAATCACTGTAGATGGTGACTGCAGCCATGAAATTAAAAGACGCTTACTCCTTGGAAGAAAAGTTAGGACCAACCTAGATAGCATATTAAAAAGCAGAGACATTACTTTGCCAACAAAGGTCCGTCTGGTCAAGGCTATGGTTTTTCCAGTGGTCATGTATGGATGTGAGAGTTGGACTGTGAAGAAAGCTGAGTGCTGAAGAATTGATGCTTTTGAACTGTGGTGTTGGAGAAGACTCTTGAGAATCCCTTGGACTGCAAGGAGATCCAACCAGTCCATTCTGAAGGAGATCAGCCCTGGGATTTCTTTGGAAGGAATGATGCTAAAGCTGAAACTCCAGCACTTTGGCCACCTCATGCGAAGAGTTGACTCATTGGGAAAGACTCTGATGCTGGGAGGGATTGGGGGCAGGAGGAGAAGGGGACGACAGAGGATGAGATGGCTGGATGGCATCACTGACTCGATGGACGTGAGTCTGAGTGAGCTCCGGGAGTTGGTGATGGACAGGGGGCCTGGTGTGCTGCGATTCATGGGGTCGCAAAGAGTCGGACACGACTGAGTGACTAAACTGAACTGAAGAGATGCTGGTTCAGTTCCTGGGTTGGGAAGATCCCCTGGAGGAGGTAATGGCAACCGCTCCAGTACGCTTGTCTGGAAAATCCCATGGACAGAGGAGCCTGACAAGCTATGGTCCATAGCATTGCAGAGTTGGACATGACTGAAGCAACTTAGCACACTCAGTAGTTTTTTGGTGGTTTCATTAGAAGTTTCTATATACAAAGCTATGTCATTTGTGACTAGAGACAGTTTTACTTATTCTTTACAATCTGGTTTCCTTCTATTTCTTTTATGCACTAATTGCTGTTTACAAACTGAATATTTGTGAATATTTGTATCTCCCTAAAATTCACAAATTTAAATCCTAATCCCCAGTGTGATGGTGTTAGGAGATAGGGCCTTTGGTAGGTGATCAAGTTATGAAGGCGGAGCCCTCATGAATGAATTGATGTTCAGTCTCTCAGTCGTGTCTGACTCTTTGCAACCTCAGGCTTCCCTGTCCTTCACTATTTCCTGGAGTTTGCTCAAACTCATGTCCATTGAATCAATTATGCCATCAAACCATCTCATCCTCTGTTGCCTCCTTCTCCTCCTGCCCTCAATCTTTCCAAGCAGCAGGGTCTTTTCCAATGAGTCAGCTCTTTGCATCAGGTGGCCAAAGTATTGGAGCTTCAGCTTCAGTATCAGTCCTTCCAATGAATATTCAGGGTTGATTCCCTTTAGGATTGACTGGTTTGATCTCCTTGCTGTCCAAGGGACTCTCATGAGTCTTCTCCAGAACCACAATGTGAAAACATCAATTCTTTGGTGCTTAGCCTTCTTTAAGGTCCAACTCTCACATCTGTGCATGACTACTGGAAAAACCATAGTTTTGACTATGGAGACCTTTGTCAGCAAAATGATGTTTCTGCTTTTTAACACACTGTCTAGGTTTGTCATAGTTTTTTTTTTTTTTTTTCCCAAGAAGCAAGCATCTTTTAATTTCATGGCTGGAATTCAGTTTGGTTCAGTTCAGTCGCTCAGTCGTGTCTGACTCTTTGCAACCCCATGAATCACAGCATGCCAGGCCTCCCTGTCCATCACCAACTCCCGGAGTCCACCCAAACCCATGTCCATTGAGTCGGTGATGCCATCCAACCATCTCATCCTCTGTTGTCCCCTTCTCCTCCTGCCCTCAATCTTTCCCAGCATTAGGGTCTTTTCAAATGAGTCAGCTCTTCGCATGAGGTGGCCAAAGTATTGGAGTGTCAGCTTCAATATCAATCCTTCCAATGAACACCCAGGATGGATCTCCTTTAGGATGGACTGGTTGGATCTCCTTGCAGTCCAAGGGACTCTCAAGAGTCTTCTCCAACACCACAATTCAAAAGCACCAATTCTTCAGCACTCAGCTTTCTTTATAGTCCAACTCTCACATCCATACATGACCACTGGAAAAACCATAGCCTTGACCAGACGGACCTTTGTTGGCAAAGTAATGTCTCTGCTTTTTAATATGCTATCTAGGTTGGTCCTAACTTTTCTTCCAAGGAGTAAGCGTCTTTTAATTTCATGGCTGCAGTCACCATCTGCAGTGATTTTGGAACCCAGAAAAATGAAGTCAGCCACTGTTTCCACTGTTTCCCCATCTATTTGCCATGAAGTGATGGGACCGGATGCTATGATCTTAGTGTTCTGAATGTTGAGCTTTAGGCCAACTTTTTCACTCTCCTCTTTCCCTTTCATCAAGAGGCTCTTTAGTTCTTCTTCACTTTCTGCCATAAGGGTGGTGTCATCTGCATATCTGAGATTATTGATATTTTTCCCAACAATTTTGATTCCAGCTTGTGCTTCCTCAAGGCCAGCGTTTCTCATGATGTACTCTGCATATAAGTTAAATAAGCAGGGTGACAATAAACAGCCTTGAGGTACTCCTTTTCCTATTTGGAACCAGTCTGTTGTTCCATATCCAGTTCTAGCTGTTGCTTCCTGACCTGCATACAGGTTTCTCAAGAGGCAGGTCAGATGATCTGGTATTCCCATTTCTTTCAGAATTTTCCACAGTTTATTGTGGTCCATACAGTCAAGTCCCCTTATAAAAGAGACTGTAGAGAGCTCCCTTGCTTTTTTTGCTGTATAAGAACGCAGTGACAAGAGTGGTCTATGAACCAGGAAGCTGTTCTCACCAGACAGAGTCTGTTGGCACCATGACCTTTAATTTCCCAAGATAAATATTTATTAAGTCAACCAGTCTGGTATTTTTTGAAAGAATCTTAAATCACTAATTGCCCTGGATAGAACATCCAGTACAAGGTTGAATAGAAGTGGCCAAGAATGGTCATCGTTGTCTTGTTTATTGTCTTAGGGGTAAACCTTCCAATTTTTCACCAGGAAGTATAAAGTTAACTCTGGGATTTTCATAGATATTTTTATCAGGTTGAGGAAATTCCCTTCCATTCTTAGTTGTGTGTTTTTATCCTAAAAGTGTTGGATTTCATCAAATTTTTTTTCTGTGTCTTTTGATATGATTGTGTAATTTTTGTTTTTTACCTATATAAGATGTATTACATTAATTGATTTTCCAGTGTTAAACTAACCTTTAATCCGTGGAATAAATTCCAGTTGGTTATAAGTTCTTATATATTATAGGAAGAGGAAAGAGCATAGAGGAGTGTACATGGGGGGTTTTGTGGCCCATGCCAGTAAGTAGAACATATTACCACCACTCACATTAGTGAGTAGAAATGATGTATCTCACTCACTAATGGACTGTAAGTGCATGCCCAGACTGCAAGGGGTGCTGGGCAATGCAGTTTACCATGTGCTTAGTTTCCTCACATGGATACTTTTTCCCATCCCTTTTTTTAAAGTTGAAGTATAGTTGATTTATAATGTTGTGTTAATTTCTAGTATATAGCAAAATGATTAAGTGTATTTATATACACACATTCTTTTCATATTCTTTTCCATGATGGTCTATTATTGGAAATTGAATATAGTTCCCTGTGCTTTACAGTAGGACCTTGTTGTTTATCCATTCTTGGCATAATAGTTTGCATCTGCTAGTCCTAAACACCCTCCTCCACCCCTCCTGCCACCTGGAAACCATAAGTCTGTCCTTTATTTCTGTGAGTCTGTTTCTGTTTCATAGATAGGTTCATTTGTGTAATATTTTAGGTTTCACATATAAGTGATATCATATGGTATTTTTGTTTCTCTTTCTGACTTAGTACGATAATCTCTAGGTCCATCGTCACATGAATTCTTTTAATTTTCTCATAGTTTATTTGTATTTTATAACTTCCAACAATGAATTTATGTTTATAACACAATATAAATTTAATTCAAAATAGAGACTAGGTAGGCAATGAGAAAGCAGAGATAGAATGTATATGAACAACTCTTTCTGAGAAGTTTTGCTGGTGCCATTTCTGGAGGGGAGGAAGGTTAAGATAAAGTTATTAAACATGGAGATTCTAGCATATTCTTGCAAGCTGAGAATTATCCAAGAGGGAGGAAACAGTTGATAATGAATTTTTGAGTTGGTTGCCCTTAAAACCTTTGTAGACTCTTTTTCTAGAAAAAAGGGAAAACATTTGAAAATGGCCACCCATTCTATTTCCACTCATTCAGGATTTCAGATCCTTTCCTGAAAGACTTGTAAGCAGGAAAAAATAGTGTTTATTGAGCTTGACAAGATTAAAAAATTATGAAAATTTTCAAAGCTAATTATTGTTTTTTTCTAAAAAATTTCCTTTGACATGCTAATAGTTTTAATTAGGGTCCTTAGCTACAGAAACTCTTAGGTTGCAAAGAACACCAGAGCAACGCACTAATGTGCTGAGTGTGGGTGATTGCTGTTTACCAGTGAACTTTAACTATGACATAGAAATGAGACCATCATGCAGTGGGGCTTCTCTCACTAACTTTCATGAAGCTAACCCCAGTATCAGACAGTCACTCCAGGTGAACCCCAGAGAGCTGTCCTGCCCTCTCCGGCTGGCTGATCTTTGGCACTTTGATCCAAGCACGTCCCTCTGTGAATGTGTCCTTGGCACTCTCACTCTCCTGATTGTCCAGCCCTTTGTTCATTTGTCACCTTGTGTTCCAGTAGCAGGGCTTCACTAGGCACTTTCAGGCTGTTTGCTTTCCTGCAGGGCTCCAGCAGTGAATCCCATAGACGTGGTCTTGGTGGGGATGACAGGCAAACAGACTGGGAGCTCTAAACTCTAGGAAGAGTGCTATGATGTGGGGGTGGGGGCACGGAGGGAGACACAGAGTGCTGAGGGGACTCAGGAGAGATGTGTCTCATATGCTTCCAGGAGGTGGTGACCCGGTGAGAATGTCAGTCATCTTGGTTAAATTCCTTTCTCCTACTCCAGTCCGCTCCCAGATGGCACAGTGGTAAAGAATCCTCCTGCCAGTGCAGCAGACACGAGTTCGATCCCTGGGCTGGGAAGATCCCCTGGAGAAGGAAATGGCAACCCACTCCAGTATTCTTTCCTGGGAAATCCCATGGACAGAGGAGCCTGGCAGGCAGTCCATGGGGTCACCACTTAGTGACTAAACCACCACCACCACGCCTATCCCCACATATAATCATCAATTAATTCTGTTGCTTTTTCTCTACAATATTTGCCAGATCAGTTCTTTCCTTTCGTTCCTTCCTGTGAAAGAAGTTGCTTATGGGAACCAGGCAGGCCTGGGCATTTCAGCTGTGGGGTCTTGAGCAAGTTAATAAACCCTTCTCTGTCCCAGTCTCTAACTAAAAAATGGGGAAAGCAAAACTTCCCTCACAGATATATGTGCTAAGTCGCTCAGTTGTGTCCGACTCTTTGTGACCCCATGGACTGAATCCTGCCAGGCTCTTCTGTCCATGGGATTCTCTAGGCAAGAATACTGGAGTGGGTTGCCATGCCTTCCTCCAGGGGATCTTCCTGACGCAGGGATTAAACCCGAGTCTCTTATGTCTCCTGCATAGGCAGGTGGATTCTCTACCACTGGAGCCACCTGGGAAGCTATGTGATGAAGAACAAATAAGATAATACTTTAAAAACAGCCCCAGGCTTGGCATTTAACAGCTTATCATTCCAGGCTCTTCCCTGTGCCTGTAATCTCTTCCTTTGTACTCTGCCCACAGCTGCTGAATTTATCTTTCCCTGGCTTTAATCTTATCTCTCCTTTGCTCAAAAACTTTCAAATTCCCCTAATTTATAGAATAAAGTCTGAATCAGTCAGGAAAGAGGTGCACAGCTAAGGGCTGAGGGGAGAGAATGTCAGAAAGAGCACAGGGGAGAAACCCAGGTCACACAAGCCATTGGGCACCTGGAAGGCTCCACAAGAAAGAAATCCCTGAGCTGAGAACTGAAGGATGAATAGAGTTCATTAGGTAAGAAGAGGGGCAGAGGAGGGGGAAGGTGGGAAGAACATTCCAGTCTGGCTGAAGTGCCGAGAGCAGGCAAGAGGTAGGGGAGATGAGCCAGGTGCCTGTCCAGAACATAGAGCCTGGTGGACCAAGCATTTGTGGAATAATTTCCATGTATGAATCATTGACTCATTGGAAAAGACTCTGATGCTGGGAGGGATTGGGGGCAAGGGAAGAAGGGGACGACAGAGGATGAGATGGCTGGGTGGCATCACTGACTCAATGGACGTGAGTCTCAGTGAACTCTGGGAGTTGGTGATGGACAGGGAGGCCTGGCGTGCTGCGATTCATGGGGTCGCAAAGAGTCGGACACGACTGAGCAACTGATCTGATCTGATGAATCACTGAGAGCTGTGCCTAAGTTTTAAGCTGTTATTTGTTTAGACATCAATTTTGCTTGACTTTATTTTCTTGGGCTGCAGTATTGCTGCAGATGATGACTGCAGCCATGGAATTAAAAGATGCTTGCTCTTTGGAAGAAAAGCTATGACCAACTTAGATAGCATATTGAAAAACAGGGACATCACTTTGCCAACAAAAGTCTATAGTCAAAGCTATGGTTTTTCCAGAAGTTGTGTATGGATGTGAGTGTTGGCCCATAAAGAAGGCTGAGCGCCAGAAAATTGATGCTTTCAAACTGTGGTGCTGGGGGAGACTGGAGAGCCCCTTGGACAGCACGGAGGTCAAACCAGTAAATCCTAAAGGAAATCAACCCTGAATATTCATTGGAAGGACTGATGCTGAAGCTGAAGTTCCAGTACTTTGACCACCTGATGTGAAGAACTGACTCATTGGAAAAGTCCCTGATGCTGGAAAAGATTGAGGGTAGGAGTAGAAGAGGGCAACAGAGGATGAGATGGTTGGATGGCATCATCGACTCAGTGGACATGAGTTTGAGCAAACTCCAGGAGATAGTGAAGGACAGGGAAGCCTCAGTCCATGAGGTCACAAAGAGTTGGACATGGCTTAGTGACTGAACAATAACAGCAACAGTGACTAATTGAAAGCCATGCATTAAGTTTTAAACTGTTACTTGTTTAGACATCAATTTTTCTTGTTGAGAAGGACAATTTCTGCATTCTTTACAATCAACATCAAAGGTGCTCAAGACATTTGACTGATAAAGTGGATGCAATTGTAATTGTGGAAATAGAGGAAAAGAAATCTGGGAGTTGGATTTCCTGATTATGTCTGAGAGTTCATTGAGGTTTCAGCACAAATCGCCCGCCACAGACTGTCTGAGAACTGCTGCTGAGATGCAGTGTGAGTTGATTTTGCTCTCTGGGACCATACACCTGTGACTAAAATACCCTGCATTTCCCCAGAGTAAGAAAACTCATGCTATCCCAGAGACTCAGACAAAGGGAAATTAAGCTTGCTTGCACTGGAGCCTGGGGACCAAAAAGCTGATGGAAGCTTTTGCAGGTTCTTGGGTCTCTATGGAAACGGGCAGATTCAGGGAAAGTTTCTTTCTTGAAAAGGAGAGTGTTGGCTGCTTCCTTTCCTCTGGACATGCTGAGATGCACGATTCATGAGGTGGCTATCCGCGGGTTCACTGCAGAAATGGGGCCATTTGTACTGTGCCTGCCCTCTCACTCCAGTACACACCCCCAGCAGTGCTTGCTGGGGCTCTAGTACCTGGTGTATCCAGCTGCCATACAAGGAGTGAGGACTCAGTAACAGGAGACACAAGTCACAGAGCCATGAGCCATGTGCCTGGTTCATCCCTGGATCTCTGGGCCTATGGATAGCATTTTACACAAAGTAAATGCTTAATTATTTTTAACAAGCAAGGTGTGAAAAATGAAAAGGAATGATAGCCAAGTTCCCAGGTGGCCTTCTTCCCAGAGTTAAAAAGCAAAAACAGACAGCTTAGGCTTCTCAGATTTTACGTGCATACTATTAACTGGAAATCTTGTTCTGGTTCACTAAGTTTGGGGTGCAACCAGAAGTGCTATATTTCTTTCTTTTAAAAAAAATTTTTATTGGGTTATAGTTGCTTTACAATGTTGTATTAGTTTCTGCTGTACAGCAAGGTGATTCAGTTATACATATACATATATCTACTCTTTTTAAGATTTTCTTCCCATTTAAGTCACCACAGAGCTTTGAGTAGAGTTCCCTGTGCTATACAGTAGGTTCTCATTAGTTATCTATTATATATATGAAGTGAAAGTGAAAGTGAAGTCACTCAGTTGTGTCCGACTCTTTGCGACCCCATGGACTGTAACCTACCAGGCTCCTCCGTCCATGGGATTCTCCAGGCAAGAGTACTAGAGTGGGTTGCCATTTCCTTCTCCAGGGGATCTTCCCGACCCAGAGATTGAACCTGGGTCTCCCGCCTTGCAGGCAGACGCTTTAACCAGTGTATATATGTCAATCCCAATCTCCCAATTCATTCCACTCCTTCTTCTCCACTTGGTAACTATAAATTTGTTTTCTACATCTATGACTCTATTTCTGCTTTGCAGTTAAGTTCTTCTGTACCATTTGTCGAGATTCCACATATAAGCAGTA
Organism: Bos mutus; assembly: GCF_027580195.1. Taxonomy (NCBI): domain Eukaryota; kingdom Metazoa; phylum Chordata; class Mammalia; order Artiodactyla; family Bovidae; genus Bos; species Bos mutus. The sequence continues at coordinate 70,198,885 of NC_091618.1, read as the reverse complement.
TTATACAATATTTGTATTTCTCTTTCTTAATTACTTCACTCTGTATAACACTCTCTGGGTCCATCCATGTCACTGAAAATGGCATTATTTTGTTTCTTTTTATGCCTGAGTAATATTCCTGAACAGTAAGTCATGTCCAACTCTTTGCAACCCCATGAACTGCATAGCACCCCCAGGCTCCTCTGTCCATGGGGTTGCAAACAGTTGGACACGACTTACTGACTGAAAAACAACATTTCATTGTATATATGTAACACATCTTTACCCATTCCTCTCCTGATGGACATCTAGGTTGCTTCTGTGTTCTGACTATTGTAAATAGTGCTGCAATGGACATCAGGGTGCATAGAAGTGCTGCATTTGTCAGGAGCTCCCAGGTGATGCTCCTGCTGCTGGTCCTTGGATCAGCCACTGCGTAGTAGGGATATAGATAGAAGAGCTGACTGAAGAGTCAAATTATGTCACTTGCAGCATTTTATTAGTAGGCTGCCTAACTCACCTGAAAGATAAATGTGTGCAGATTTGAGTTCACATGCATAAGGTTTGGTGTAGTTTTGGAATACTCATTTTCTCTATGCCCGTGAGATTATATGGACATAGAAACTAACCATATGTATCGAAAATCCACACCCAACATACTGGTGGTCACTTCAGTAGTAATTTATAGCATATAATTCCAAAAGATTTATAACTATTTCAAAATCATTTAATAGCTGCAGTTTTTTTTTTTTTTTTCACAGCTTCGTTCAACAAATGTTTCTGGAGTATTTACCATAAATCTCTCTCTGGCACTGGAAGGTTCTCTTTTCTCTTCTTCTTGAGCTCCCAGTCTGGTGGGTGAGACAGAGATAAAACAAATAATGGCAGTATAATATGATGAATTGTCCACTTTGTCCAATAGAAATATAACACAAGCCACAAATGTGATTTAAAATTTTCTAGTAGCCACATGAAAAAAGTAAGAACAAACAGGTGTAATTAATTTTAGTAACATATTTTGTTCAACTCAATATATCCCAAATATCTTCCCTTAAATATGTAATCAATATGAAAAGTATTAGAGAGGTATTTTACATTTTTTACCTACTAAGCCATCAAAATCTGTTATGTATTGGCCCTGATGGCACATCTCAAGTTGGATCAGCCACATTTCAAGTGCTCCACAGCCCCTGTGGCTGATGACCACAGCATTGGACAGTGTGGGTCTCTACAGTGGGGTGTCCAGCACCTTCACTGGACTAACACCCCCAGTATTACACCCCCACAGGGTCTGTGGACACATTGCCCAGTATCTCCTAACTTCACTTTCCTCTGGGGCTGTCCTGAGGATTTAAAGAATGAATAACACATGTCTATGAAGATCTATCATCTGTTTTAATTTTTTTCTCTTTTTTCTTATTCTTAATACTCCAGCTAACCTTTGGAATCCTCAGGGAGAAAAATCAGAATAATTTGATCAGTTTTGTTAAAATCATTCACAAGTGGTTGTAGATTGGGATTTTGTTTTAATGAAGAAGGGCTGGTGTATGTATATCACACTCACTGTTAGTTGTACTCAGAAGTCATTTCTAGGGACTTCCCTACAGTCCACTGGTTAGGACTCTGTGCTTTCACTGCTGAGGGCACAGGTTCAATCCCTGGTTGGGGAACTAAGAACTGAGATCCCACAAGCTGCATGTGCGTGTGTGCTAAGTCACTTCAGTCATGTCTGACTGTTTTCGACCCTCTGGACTGTAGCCCACCAGGCTTCTCTGTCCATGGGATTTTCCAGGCAGCAATACCGAAGTGGGTTGCCATTTCCTCCTCCAGGGGGTCTTCCTGACCCAGGGATTGAACCTGCGTCTCTTATGTCTCCTACATTGGCAGACAGGTTTTTTACCACTAGCACCCATATAAGCTGCATGGTGTGGCAACCACCACCTCCCCCACCAAAGTAATTCCTAGTCCCCTTTCTCCTGATAGGCTCTTGCCATAGAGGCCAGAGTACCACATATGTGGTACATAGGCTCTTGCTAGTAAAGGCCTTGCAAACTAGTTCTGTCCCATCCGTTCTTGCATTCTTGCATGAGTGCGTTGGTGGATAACTCATGTGAGGCTCTGTTCCAGTTACTGTGGGGAGGCAGGTTAAAAAGACAAATAAATATACAGTGAATCCTCTACATACAAATCTTCCAGTTGTGAACTTTCAAAGATGTGAATGTATGTTCCATCAGTGTCAGACTTGAGTGAAGTTGCAGCCTGCCCTCACTCTCGTATTGCTGACAATCCTTTAGCTCTACCATCTCCCACCTCCTCTCCCTTCTCTAGTCAGTAACTTTTCTCTCGCTGGATGCCAGCCCCTGTATCCCAGCTGTTGTACTGTACTACTGTACTTTTTAGAATACCGTACTGTAATATTAAAAGGCTTTCTTATTTTTTGTGTGTTTGTTTTGTGTGTATTGTTTGTCTGAAAAGTATTATAAACCTTTACAGTGCAGTACTATATAGTGAAAGAAAGTGAAGTCGCTCAGTCGTGTCTGACCCTTTGCGACCCCATGGACTGTAGCCTGTCAGGCTTCTGCGTCCATGGGATTTTCCAGGCAAGAGTGCTGGAGTGGATTGCCATTTCCTTCTCCAGGAGATCTTCCCTACCCAGGAAACAAACCTAGGTCTCCCACATTGCGGGCAGACGCTTTACCGTCTGAGATAGTAGATCATGTTAATTTGGTACCTAGACTCAGTTAGTTGGACCTACGAGCAAATTAGACTTTCAGACATACTCTCAGAATGGAACTCATTCATATGTAGGGGACCTAATGTATATGTTGGATATGCTCAGTTGCACAGTCATGTCAGACTCTTTGTGACCCCATGGACTGTAGCCCGCCAGACTCCTCTGTCCATGGGGATTCCAGGCAAGAATACTAGAGTAGGTTACCATGCCCTCCTCCAGGATATGTTAGATAATGCTATGCAAAAATAGTAAGATAAACATGGAAATAAATGGGGAAAGGGAAGTTGGAATTATCAATAGTGTGGTCAGGGAAGATCTCACCTCTAAGATGAAATGTGAACAAAGATTGCAGAAGGTCAGGGAGCCAAGTGTGTAGTTATAGGAGGAGTAGCATGCTGGGCAGCAGGAAGAGCATGTGCAAAGGCCCTGATGGGGAGGAAAAGGCTGGTCTTATTAAAATAGTAGGAGCCTGGAACTTCCCTGGTGGGCCAGTGGTTAAGAATCTGCCTTGCAATGCAGGGAACATGGGTTCAATCACTGGTTGGGGGACTAAGATCCCACATGCCATGGAACAACTAAACCCATGAGTTGCAACTACTGAAGCATGTGCTCTGGAGCCTGTGCCACATGTGGAGAGTCTGTGCACTTCAACAAAAGATCCCACATACTGCGACTAAGACCGGAGGCAGCCAAATAAATAATAAAAACATATATACTTTAAAAAAAACCAGAAGGAGCCAGTGTGGCTGGAGCATAGTGGACACAGATTGTTCAGTGGTTAGAGACCACAGATGGAAGGAGATGGCCAGGTCATGTGGGCTTCACAACCCCTCCGAGGAGCCTGGACTTCTTTCTGTAGTATGTGGGGAAGCTACTGGAGTTCAGGGCACAAGTAGCATGATCTCATTTTCACTTGAATGTGTTCACTCTGGTTGTTATATTGAGAAAAGGCAAACAGAGCGAGGAGAAGAAGGTGGAAGAGAAATGAGAATGTAGTGGGGGTGATAAGATGGTAGCTTGGATTGAGGGTGGGAGTTGGAAGTAAGGGGATGCCAGCAGGAGACTGCTGGAAAAGGTTTTCATTTCCTAATAAAAAGAGGCAGAATGTGCAGAAGTGGTCTTTCCCCTTTGACTCTTCTTTGTGGATGTGATGACCTGATTTGCTACAGCCGTTTGTGGTCAAAAAAACATCCTGAGATGTCAGCCCAGGGCTTTGTCGATTCCCTGAGCCAAGGCCCATAATTGCCCATCTCCAGATTTCCTGTATTTAGAGATTCAACAAAGCTCTGCTGCCTGCAGCTGATGGATGTTCTGATGTGGCACCCCCATGGCGTGTGTGTGCTCAGTCGTGTCTCTTTGCAACTCCATGTACTGTAGCCTGCCAGAGTTCTCAATCCATGGGATTTCCCAGGCAAGACTACTGAAGTGGGTTGCCATTTCCTCTCCAGGGGCTCTTTCCAACCCAGGGATCAAACCTGTATTTCCTTCATTGGCAGGCGGATTCTTTACCACCTAGCCACCTGGGAAGCCCCAATGGCACCCTTCCTCTTCTGCTCCTCTCTGGTAGGACCCCAGGGATCTGCACGGCCAGATTCTGAGCTGCTCCAAGAAACAAAGGGCCCCTGTGTGATTTCAGGAGGAGAAAGAATTAAAAACGCGTTCTCTCCTAATCCCCGTTCATCCGAGCTAATCTTCAAATGGGCAAAGTAATCAATTCAAGTAATAAATATGGCTTATTCAAAGGGCTGAATAAGTGGCTGGAAGCAATTCCCCAAACTGTGTTTTCCATTGAATAATTGAAATTATGCAAGGGCATGGAAATTTTTCAACAAATAAAATGTCGGAAAATCTATTAAAGATATGTCTGCAAAAATTGAAAAGCCCAACTCAGCAATAAAAAATAAATTACATTTCCGTTCTTGCTGTTGCTCCCTTTGGGAAAGAGTGTATTACTATCACTTCGTGGACAAATGGAACCAGCGCATTTCAGACTAAATGACTCTCCTGGTTATAACCACGAGGTTTAGATGACTGGATGGTTCTATACAGAAAAAGAAATAAGAAAAAAAAATTCCCTGACTTGATGCCACTCAGATAATGTATCTGCTGTTTTGTTTCTTCATTGGAGGTTTTGGGGGTCTAAGTTTTCCATCTGTAGCTCTGAGTGATAGACAACTGTGCACTTAGACTGTGGAGTTCCTTAGGCCATTTAGACCAGCCCTGTGGGATTCAAAAGTCCACTAGCATCCCTATTTCTCTTTTTATCTTATCCTGAGTAAAAGGACTCAAAGGAGAGGACACCTCCAAAGAAGCTGCTAGAAACTTGACCAACAGAATGTCATCTTTGAACTGTGAATTTAGAGATGTTCTGAGTATTTTCTCTGCAGTGTGATGCGGCTTTGTGAATTGACTTTAAACTTTGGTTGGGATTGTGATCCCATAACCCCCCTGTACTTTCCGTATTGAATTCCAAGCAGCTGTTTAATAGCTGGACACCTCTTTAAATAAAGACCATGTAGCTTAAAACCACATACTTTTTGTCTTTGTTTCTTCCTTTTAAGCTCATTGTTTTTGCTGTAGCTCACAGTGCTGGCCTGGGTTTTGCTAACTGCCTTGGGCTGGGCGGGTTCTGTGGTTTTTTCTCTACAGATGACACTTAACACCAGGGGTTACCCATTTCTGTGGACCCAGGCCAACCATGTCTACCTTCAAGCACATTCATTGCCTGGGAATCTTGGAACAGGGAGGTATCACCTCTCCTCATACTGAGTCCCGACCTCCTCCCCACTGAGAACAGTCAGAGCTATGATTTCATTTGTTGAAAGAAGCTGTTGCCTCTGGCCCCAAATTAAGGGGGAAAAAAGTCAATTGCCCACCTCAATGGCCTGCTGCACTGGTGGCAGCTTTTGGCAGACTGAAGTGATAACCAGTAGCTGAAGTAAAAAAATAGGCCTGAAGCTACAGCAAGAGCAGCTTCTTCCAAGCACAGAGTAAACGTCAGCCATGGTGCCGGACTTCATCCTGTAAACAAGGGAAGTGGGTGAATAAGACCAGGGCTCTTTCTGGGAGTGGGGGCAGGAGTGGAAGAGAGGAACAGAGTGGTGGTTCTTTTCTTCCATGCTGAGAGTGAGTTTACCAAAGGTTAGAAAGAGAGCTCCTTTGCTTTTTGTTTCTGTTTGTTGATTTGAAAGTGTGAAAGTGAAGTCCCTCAGCCATGTCCAACTCTTTGCAACCCCATGGACTGTAGCCTGCCAGGCTCCTGCATCCATGGATGGGACTTCCCAAGCAGGAGTACTAGTGTGGGTTGCCATTTCCTTCTCCAGGGGATCTTCTTGATCCAGGGATCGAATCTGGGTCTCCCGCACTGCAGGCAGACTCTTCACCGTTTTGGCTACACTGGGTCTTTGTTGCTGCATGCGGGCTTTCCCTAGCTGTGGTGCATGGGCTTCTCATCACGGTGGCCTCTCTCGTTGCAGAGCACAGGCTCTATGCACACAGGTTCAGTAGCTGTGGTGCACAGACTTATTAGTTGTTCCTCAGCACATGGGATCCTCCTGGAGCAGACACTGAACCTGTGTCCCCTGCATTGGCAGGTGGATTCTTAACTACTGAACCACCAGGGAAGGCTAAGACAATGCCTTTGTAATAGATGTTTAGATATTTTCTATCTGCTAGATATCAAACCAAGAACTTTTCTATGTTTTAAGTCATTCAGTCCTTAAAAGCACCTAATGATGGAGCTAGTTTTTTCATGCCCACTTTATGAATGAGGTAACAGATGCTGAGAGAAGTCAGGGGACTTGGCCAGGGGCACAGGTAGCCAATGCTGCCTCGGGATTTGTAGGCAAGCTGTCAAGAGCATTGCTCTTACCCTGGACAGGACTGCTGTGAGGGCGGCCCTGTTGGCTTCTGTGGATGCTCATGGTGTGTAGAACCGAGTTTCTGTCTATGGTAACCTGAAATTTGCTCTCTAATTCCAGTGCGACACCTCTTCCCTCAATTTCTCTCCCGCTGCCTCGTCCCCGCCCCCACCCCCCGACCCGGTCACCCTTCTGTAAATCATGTCTGTGAGGGAGTGGCAGTGGTTGCCTTGAAGGGAGAAGTTGCCTCAGGAGCTTTCAGTCTGTTTATAGCGGGGTGCCTGCTGGGTGCTGTCATCTGGGCCTGGTGGCCATGGGCCGTAAGCGTCTCCTGGCTTCCTTGGTTTCTCCCACTCAGAGGAGGCCCAAACTTGGTTTCACCCTTGGTGGTTCAGACAGTAAAGAATATGCCTGCAATGCAGGAGATGGAGGTTTGATCCCTGTGTTGGGAAGATCCCCTGGAAAAGGAAATGGCAACCCACTCCAGTATTCTTGCTGGGAAATCCCATGGACAGAGGAGTCTGGAGGGCCACAGTCTGTGGGGTCACAACTCAGTCAGACACAACTGAGCACGTGACAGTTTCTAGGTCCTTGCTGCAAATGGCATTATTTCATTCTTATGGCTGAGTAATATTCCATTATATGTATACACACACACACACACACACACACCAAGATGTTTACTTTTTATTTTCAGTTCAGTTCAGTCATCAGTCATGTCTGACTCTTTGCAACCATGGACTGCATCACACCAGGCCTCCCTGTCCATCACCAGCTCCTGGAATTTACTGAAACTCATGTCCATTGAGTCGGTGATGCCATCTAACCATCTCATCATCCTCTGTCTTCCCCTTCTCCTCCTACCTTCAATCTTTCCCAGCATCAGGGTCTTTTCCAATGAGTCAGTTCTTTACCAAAGTATTGGAGTTTCAGCTTCAGCATCAGTCCTTCCAATGAATACCCAGGACTGATCTCCTTTAGGATGGACTGGTTGGATCTCCTTGCAGTCCAAGGGACTCTCAAGAGTCTTCTCCAACACCACAGTTCAAAAGCATCAATTCTTTGGTGCTCAACTTTCTTTATAATCCAACTCTCACATCCATATATGACTACTGGAAAAACCATAACTTTGATTAGATGGACCTTTGTTGGCAAAGTAGTGTCTCTGCTTTTTTAATAAGCAGTCTAGGTTCTTAAATGTCAGTAAGGGTTATCATAAAAATCAACAGATTATCTAGTACTAAAGAGAAAAGAGAAAAATTTTATTTTGATAGAATGATCTAGACCTTTGAAATCAAAATATCTCTAAGGAATTTATTTTAATTATCCGACACATGTAAGGTATGTGAAATTTAAAAAACTAACATTTTATTTTGAATTACATGTGATAGTGACTATTGGATGTCAAAGTCTTTTTACTGCTTTTCGTGTTTTAGGTCTTAATTTTCACCTAGTTAAAACAGAAATACTCTTGGGAGACTACAACTTGGTGTTAGTTCTCTATTACTGTGTAACAAATTACTGCACATTTAGCCACTTAACACTCGTGAATTAGCTTTTTGATTTTGAGTAAGGCATTTCATTTCTGGATCTCAAGTTTCTGATATGTTACTGGGCAGTGGTTGGAATGGAAGTGTTTTCTAATAGTCTCTGTTCAGCTGCTCAATTGTGTCTGACTCTGCAACCCCATGGATTGCAGCATGCCAGGCTTCCCTGTCCATCACCAACTCCTGGAGTTTACTCAAACTCATCCATTGAGTCAGTGATGCCATCCAACCATCTCATTCTCTGTCATCCCCTTCTCCTCCCACCTTCAATCTTTCCCAGCATCAGAGTCTTTTCAAATGAGTCAGCTCTTAGAATCAGGTGGCCAAAGTACTGGAGTTTCAGCTTCAACATCAGTCCTTCCAATGAATATTCAGGACTGATTTCCTTTAGGATTGACTGGTTTGATCTCCTTGTAGTCCAAAGGACTCTCAGGAGTTGTCTCCTCCAACACGATGGTTCAAAAGGATCAATTCTTTGGTGCTCAGCTTTCTTTATAGTCCAACTCTCACATTCATACATGACTACTGGAAAAACCATAGCTTTGACTAGACAGACCTTTGTTGGCGAAGTAATGTCTCTGCTTTTTAATATGTTGTCTAGGTGGTTCTGGAGAAGGCAATGGCAACCCACTCCAGTACTCTTGCCTGGAAAATCCCATGGACAGAGGAGCCTGGTAGGCTGCTGTCTATGGGGTCGCATAGAGTCAGACATGACTGAGCGACTTCACTTTCACTTTTCACTTTTCATGCATTGGAGAAGGAAATGGCAACCCACTCCAGTGTTCTTGCCTGGAGAATCCCAGGGAGGGCAGAGCCTGGTGGGCTGCCATCTATGGGGTCGCACAGTCGGACACGACTGAAGCGCCTTAGCAGTAGCAGCAGCTAGGTGGTTTATAACTTTTCTTCCAAGGAGCAAGTGTCTTTTAATTTCATGGCTGCAGTCACCATCTGCAGTGATCTTAAAGCCCCCAAAATAAAGTCTGTCAGTATTTCCACTGTTTCCCCATCTATTTGCATGAAGTAATGGGACTGGATGCCATGATCTTAGTTTTCTGAATGTTGAGCTTTAAGCCAACTTTTTCACTTTCCTCTTTCACTTTCATCCAGAGGCTCTTTAGTTCTTCTTTGCTTTCTGCCATAAGGGTGGTGTCATCTGCATATCTGAGGTAATTGATATTTCTCCCAGAAATCTTGATTCCAGCTTGTGCTTCATCCAGCCCAGCATTTCTCATGATGTACTCTGCATATAAGTTAAATAAGCAGGGTGACAATATACAGCCTTGATGTACTCCTTTTCCTATTTGGAACCAGTCTGTTGTTCCATGTCCAGTTCTAACTGTTGCTTCCTGACCTGCATACAGATTTCTCAAGAGGCAGCCCAGGTGGTCTGCTATTCCCATCTTTTTAAGAATTTTCCACAGTTTGTTGTGATCCACACAGTCAAAGGCTTTGGCATAGTCAATAAAGCAGAAATAGATGTTTTTCTGGAACTCTCTTGCTTTTTCCATGATCCAGCGGATGTTGGCAATTTGATCTCTGGTTCTTCTGCCTTTTCTAAAACCAGCTTGAACATCTGGAATTTCACGGTTCATGTACTGTTGAAGCCTGACTTGGAGAATTTTGAGCATTATTTTGCTAGTGTGTAAGATGAGTGCAATTGTGTGGTAGTCTGAGCATTCTTTGGCATTGCCTTTCTTTGGGATTGGAATGAAAACTGCCCCTTTCCAGTCCTGTGGCCACTGCTGAGTTTTCCAAATTTGCTGGCATATTCTAATGGTCTAATCATCTAATGGTCTTATCAGTTTAGATGTTTGGAAACTTGGTTCTAAAACTACATAAGACCCTCTAGCTTTACAGATACTTGGCAGTACTTACAAGGAAGAGTCATGAAAAGAATGGGAATGGCTCCTTACAGTGGAACCCCATTGAACGTGCCCTGTTGATGAAGCCCTCAGGGTCCCCTTAGTGCCTAGAAGGTAGTGCCTAGAGGATAGCTTTCAAAAAGTAGTGTCAGAGAATAAGCAGGACAAGTGAAACAGACTGCTGTTTCACTGGTTAACTCATTCAAGCACTGCTTTTCTAAAAAAAATTTTTATTTATTTATTTTTGTTTGTGCTGGGTCTTCATTGCTACATGTGGGCTTTCTCTCATCACAGTGAGCAGGGGCTGTTTTCTAGTTGCAGTGCATGGGCTTTGCATCATGGTGGCTTCTCTTGTTGCAGAGCACGGGCTCTGGACGCACAGGCTTCAGTAGTTCCAGCACATGGGCTCAGTAGTTGTGGCACATGGGCTCAGTAGTTGTGGCACATGGGCTTTAGTTGCCCACGCCATGTGGAATCTTCCCAGACCAGGGATCAAACCCATGTCCCCTGCATTGGCAGGTGGATTCCCATCCAGTGTACCACCAGGGAAATTGTCATTCAAGTACTGTTACCCCCCAAGCAGTTGGACACAATTCCAGACACAACTGGGGTTTCAAAAATCAAACTAAAAACCAAGCAATAACAGAGCTTCTCTTGTTGAGGAGCAAAGCAGGTGTGGAAGCCACTAATGCTGCCTCTCAATATTCCCACTTCCCCTCCTTTAGGTGAGCAGGAAGGTTGGACTTCCCTGGCTTCTGAGGATGGATGTCTCATGTGATCTTTCTGTGCCTGATAATGTGATTGGAAGAGGTGCAGGCTGCTTCTGGGTGCCAGTGCCTTAGAGTTAATTGAGGTTCTCCATGTTCTGGCCTCCTCTTCTACAGTGGTCATGTGAGTAGGATGTGTCATGGGGTGCAACAGCAAGAACAGCTACCTGGAAGGTGCCAGAACTGGCAGTATACTTTGAATAACTGAGCAATAAGCCATTGTTTTAAGCTTTTAAGATGTTTGAGGTTATCAGTTACTACAGTGGAAACTAGCATAACCTGATGGATACAGAAAGAAACAGACAGCAACATTTACTGAATAGGGAATATCACTTTACTGAGAAAAGGAGGAAAAAAGCCCTGCCCTGATAATCCAAATTCCTGGGTGAAATATTTTGATTTTTTTCTTTTTCTGCTCCCTCTCCAGCTTGAGGGAGTTGGTGAAGTGTTAAAAAGCAGATAGCAGGGCTCTGAAAAAGATGAAGAATTAGTCTGGATTCATAGATTGAACTGCCAACCTCTGCCAACTGAGAGTTGGCTGGATTTGCAAGCTTGGTTTTCTAAAGATATACCTTTTATAATTTTGTCTGAAGTCTTCTTCTGGTTCACTTGTTTTAGTTCTGATGGGCTGCATGCAAAAAAAAAAAAAAAAAAAAGCGTTGGAATTCTGTCTTTCAACTAAATAACTTGGTTTTTTTTTTTTTGAGCTCTTGTTATGTTTGGGCTGATGTGTTTTGGCCATCTTCTCAAAAACCTTTTCCTGCTGCTTTTTACTCAGATCAGTTTCCTGGAATTCCTCTAAGCCAACCCTGTTACAAACCAGACATCAGGCCCCAAATCTAAAATTTAGGACTTCTTCCTGTGGAAATGAAGCCTCTGTTGGTCTTCTTAATATGTCTCATTCTATGAGATTCTCAGATCCAAGAAACACAAAGTTTTGAACACAAAGTTCAAAAGCAGGTGTGTGTGTACTCAGTTGCCCAATTGAGTCTTGACTCTTTGTGTGGGCATGAACTGTAGCCCACTAGGCTCCTCTGCCCATGGAATTTTCCAGGCAAGAATACTGGAGTGGGTTGCCATTTCCTTCTCCAGGGAATCTTCCAACCCAGGGATTGAACTCATATCTGTTGTTTCTCCTGGATTGGCAAGTGGATTCTTTACCACTGAGCCACCTGAGAAGCCCTCAGAAGCAGGTAGAAGTAAGTGAAGAGAAAACTCAAAGAAAACTCACTTGTTTGCCTGTTTATTTTTATACCAAGTACTAGTTGAGTTCATTTTCTCTATTTTTAAATTTAATTTTGTATCAGTCATATGCTCATGGGATTTAAGATTATTACTAAGAATATTCAGTAAAAGATCTCATTCCCACCTTCATCCCTCAGCGACTCAGTGTCCCTCTCCATTATAATTAATTTATACCCCTGTACAAATATGTATTATGTATAAGTAAGGACATATTTCAAATATTCCTTATTTTTTCTCTTTTTTAAAATTTGGTAACATCCTATCCCTCATTACGTTTCTTGCTTTTCTTGCTAATGGTATATCTATCTTGTAGATCTTTCCACAACAGTACATAAGGAGCTTCCTTATTTTAAAAATTCCAGTAAGTTCATTTAACCAAATTCTGTATTGATGGGCATTTAGGTTGTTTTTAGTCTTTTCTTCTACAAACCTTGCTGTGATGAATAACTGTCCTTAAGTCAGTTTGTGTCTCTGTGAGTATATTCATGGAAATAGGTGAAATTAAGGTGTAACGGCAGAGGGCTCAAAAATATATGATGAGAGTGAGGATGCTCACTCCCAAACCACAGTGCTCAGGGCCTAACATGGACAATTGCTCTGAATTTCAAAATGTTATCACAGCATACACTTACAAAGTATATTTTTGTGGTAATTGTGTGCCCAATGCTATGTAGGCAATAAGCAAAATATGTAGGAATGATGCCTCCCTAAGCAACTTGTGAGTCAGGAAGGGTAGTGTGGTTAATTTTATATTTTATGTGTCAACTTGGCTGCACTGTGGTAGTAGTTATCTGGTTAAATGATAGTCTAGATAGTACTATAAAGTTTTTTTTTCCAAATATGATTAATATTTACAATCAGTTGGCATTAGGTAAAGCAGATTACTCTCCATAATCTGGATGAGCCTCATCCTTATATTTGAAGGCCTTAAGAACAAAGACTGAGGTTTCCTGAGGAAGAAAGAATTCTATTCAAGGTTGCAGCATAGAAACCTTTTTTAAATTTCTACTTTGCTCCCCTGCAGAATTCAGTCTCAAGTCTGCAACATCAATTCTTACTTGAATTTCTAGCTTGCTACCCTGCCTTACAAATTTTAGGCTTGCTAGCCCCCACCATTATGTGAGCCAATTCCTTAAAATAAATCCCTCTCCATATGCATATGTATATATATATCTCCTGTTGATTCTGTTTCTCTGGAGATCCCTGAGTAATACAAGCAGAAATGATGATTCCCACCCAAGAATTGAGGAAGCAGAGGCTGAGAGGGTCCATATCCCTCTAGAGCATGAACTCTAAAATCAAAAGCTCTTTCAGTTGCCTTGCAATTTAATTAGAACTCAAAATAGGGTATACGCAGTGACAGTCCCATTATAGAATACAAGGCACACCCATCAAGGTGCTTTTACTGTGTCTGTAGACACTGCTGCAGGGAAGCCATGGGTTGGAGTGTGAGATCTCCCTGGTTACCTCCGATTGGCACAGAGACAGCAGTGTGACCCAGTGGTAGCCAGACTGCAGACTGGCCATTAACCAATAGCTTGGCCTGTCATTGAAAGATAACCTGGGCCAGTGACATTCAGTCAATCAATCCTAAAGGAAATCAACCTCGAATATTCATTGGAAGGACTGTTGCTAAAGCTGAAGCTCCAATACTTTAGCCACCTGATGGGAAGAGCTGACTCATTGAAAAAGACCCTGATTCTGGGAAATATTGAAGGCAGGAGGAGAACGGGGTTACAGTGGATGAGATGATTGGATGGCATCACTGGCTCAATGGACACGAGTTTGAGCAAATTCTGGGAGATGGTGAAGGACAGGGAAATCTGGCGTGCTGCAGTCCATGGGGTCACAAAGAGTTGGACATGGCTGAGTGACTGAATAACAATGACGTTCAGGCAGAGGCTGGGTAACAGAGCAGTAAACTGTGGGAGTAGAGGCTGGCAGGCTGTGATACAAGGAGAAGCGGGGCAGAGCACAGGAAGATGGATGCACACTGATGTTGTAAGAGAAGAGAACACTGACACAGAGTGCAGAAGCAAACCCATCAGGATACAGTGGGCAAAGGATGGTGTGCCTGGGCTCCAGAGTTCCCCAGATCCTCATGGTGTGGCAGCCTCAGGGGTATCCTTAAGGCAGACCTACTTGGTCTTCATGAAACTCAACTCAAACCTCTGTGTTACAACTGATTTTTACATTCCTGAAATAGGAGACTTTCAGCGGAATTCCAAAGACAGATCTTACGTAGGCCATTAGAACCAAGAAGTTCAGCCTGGAGTTCTGAGGCTGGAGATAAACTTACCTTGGTCTAACTGAAAGTTGGGAAACCAAGTTGCTCTCGTTTTACTAACATCTACATTTTATAGCTAGAGGGGACTTAGTGAACAGTCCGCCCCCCGACCCCGCCTCCCTGAGCTTCTGAGATGGGAGCCTAGCAGGAGCTCACCCAGGGTCTCACAGACCGGAAGTCTTTCCAGTGCCTCTGCAGCAATGTTTGCAAAACTTCCTGATTATTTGAGTTCTTTAAACATTTCTCTCTCTCTCAAAACTAATCCTCTTTGGTGTTTTTAGAATTGTATGCATTATAGACTTTTAGGGTCTCGGAAAAAAACAATCCCTAGAAAATACTTTTTAAGGTCTATATCAGCCCCTAGATGTGTAATAGAACAAAGTAGTTATTTCTTTTTTTTTTTTCAGCTGTGCCACTTGGCTTGTGGGATCTTAGTTTCCTGACCAGGGATTGAATGAACCTGGGCTCTGGCAGTGAAAGCACTAAGTCCTAATCATTGGACCGTTAGAGAATTCCTTGATAGTTTCTTAAAAAAAAAAATTTAAAGATAGGGGAAAACTCCTCATATTCCCTGAGAACTAAATAGAACATATCCAGGTGCTAATTTGGAGGTTCAACTAAAACCTGTGACATCCAGTAATGTCATACAATAAGTGTGGAAAACCAACTCTTGGGAAGGAATTGAGTAAGATGCTTTCATATTTTACATATGAAAAATTCTCCTGAAGACATAAATTTTTTTTTGTTATTAATAAACTTAATTTTTTAAGAGCTATTTTAGTTTAACAATAAAATTGAGTAGTAGTTACAGAGAGTTCCATATACATACAACTTCCTTTGCTATGCACATCCCTCACCAGAATCCTACACTTGTTACAATCAATGAATCTACACTGACATTTCATCACCCAGAGTCCATAATATACATTAGGGCACCGGGAGCTTTATTCACAATTGTCAAAACTTAGAAGCAAACAAGATTTCCTTCAGTAGGTGAATGGATAAACTGTGGTACATTCAGACAATGGAATATTATTCAGTGCTATAAATAAATGAGCCATCAATCTACAAAAAGACATGGAAGAAACTTAATGCACATTACTAAGTGAATAAAGCCAATCTGAAAAGGCTGCATATTACATGGTTCCTGCTATATGATATTCTGGAAAAGGCAAAACTACTTAGAGACAGTAAAAAGATTAGCGGTTGCTAGAGGGTAAGGGAGGGAGAGGTGAATAGGCAGAGCACAAGGGACTTTCTTAGGACAGTGAAACAGTTCTATGTGATGTTAGAATGATGTATGCATGCCATTTTACATTGATCAAAGCTCATGAAATGTATAAAAACAATTGTTTTGATCTCTATAACAGAGAGGTTAAAAAATTTCAGTAGCTTAAATAAACTAGAAGTGTATTTCTCTCTTATTTACAAATTTAATTTGCCAGTCTGGAACTCCACCATAAGGACCCAGGTTTCTTATGTTTTATTGCTCTACCATCCTTAAAACACAGCTTCCATCTCATGATCAGCATGGTTGCTCTAGCTTCTTCCATCATGACTTTATTGCAATAATAGAGACTGATAAATAAAGAGGAAACGAAGGGAGCCCTTTTCTCTCTAAGGGCATCATCCTGAATTTGCACACAGCACTGCTGCTCACATTAGCTCTTATTAGCCACAGTTTAGTCATGTGGGGTTTTCCAGGTGGCGCTAGTGTTATCGAAACCGCCTGCCAATGCAGGAGCTGCTACTGCTGCTGCTAAGTCGCTTCAGTCGTGTCGACTCTGTGCGACCCTATAGATGGAAGCCCACCAGGCTCCCCCGTCCCTGGGATTCTCCAAGCAAGAACACTGGAGTGGGTTGCCATTTCCTTCTCCAATGTATGAAAGTGAAAAGTGAAAGTGAAGTCGCTCAGTTGTGTCCGACTCCTAGCGACCCCATGGACTGCAGCCTACCAGGCTCCTCCATCCATGGGATTTCCCAGGCAAGATTACTGGAGTGGGGTGCCATGAGTGGCAGGTTCAATCCTGGAGTCAGGAAGAGTCATGTGGCTTTGCCTATTGGTGAAGGAGGCTGGGAAATGTAGTCTTTAAAGGGATAGTCAGGTCCTTTACAACAATCCTATTACTATGTAATATGGACAGGGCTTCCCAGGTGGCTCAGTGGTAAAGAATCCGCCTGCCATTGCAGGAGATGCAGGAGATCAATCCCGTGTTCAGGAAGATCCCCTGGAAAATGAAATGGCAACCCACTCCAGTATTCTTGTCTGGGAAATCCCATGGACAGAGGAGTCTTGCAGGTTGTAGTCCATAGGGTTGCAAAGAGCGGGACACGACTGAGCATCCAGGCATGTAATATGGAGAAAATATATCCTGAGGGCTAACTCTGCTCTGCCTCAGGGCCCAAGGCATTGCTTGCCTACTTTCTTTTTCACATTTGAGGATGATCAGAAAGTTGATAGTTATCGTTAATAAATATGGAAAATGCTCACAACTGTGAAAAAGCAATTTTAGGTACTTTGGGAATACAAAAAGGAGTAAGAACCACTCTCTGTTCTCAAAATATTTACTCTCCAGTTGTCAAGTCATACATTGCAATAATTAAGAATAAAAATGTTAAAGAAAATCCTCAGAGCACTCTTTTTCTGAATTACTGTATAGGTGGCTTTAATGGATTAATTTTCTCTGTTTTAATTGAAGGATAATTGCTTTACAGTACTGTGGTGGTCTTTGCCATACATCAGTGCAAGTCAGTCATAATTATATATATCCCCTCCCTCTTGAGCTTCTCTCCCCACCCCATTCCACCCCTCTAGGTCATCACAGAGCGCCAGCCTGGGCTCCTTATATTATATAGCAACTTCCTGCTAGTTTTCTGTTTTATACATGATAGTGTATATATGTCAATGCTACTTTCTCAATTTGTTAAGACCAGAAACTATAGAACTCTTAGAGGATTGATTTTATTATCACTGTAACCTACATAAATTGTGCAACACCTCAAAGCTTGGTTTGGACAGGGTGTTATGTTCAAGTAAGCAATATTTTGGCCAAAAGGTTATAAAAATACCTTAGTTCTTTACTCAAACTCTTACTGAAATGGAAAAGAAGCTTGTGTATTCTTAAGACACAGTAGCCTCTTTTAGGATATATTTTTTTTCCCATCACTGTTCCTTTTAATAGCTTTTGCCATTCTGACTGGTGTGAGGTGATACCTCATTGTAGTTT
This sequence comes from Bos mutus, assembly GCF_027580195.1. Classification (NCBI taxonomy): domain Eukaryota; kingdom Metazoa; phylum Chordata; class Mammalia; order Artiodactyla; family Bovidae; genus Bos; species Bos mutus. The sequence continues at coordinate 70,181,377 of NC_091618.1, read as the reverse complement.
TGATTTGTATTTCTCTAATAATTAGTGATATTGAGCATCTTCTCATGTACCTCTTGGCCATCTGTATGTCTTCTTTGGAGAAATGTCTATTTAGGTCATTTTTTTTATTGGGTTGTTTGTTTTTGATATAATTCCATGAGCTGTTTGTATATTTTGAAGATTAATTATTTGTCCTTTTGTAAATATTTTCTCTCATTGCTATGTTGCTTTTTTATCATCTTGCTTATGGCTTTCTTTGCTGGAAAAAAAACATTGAAGTTTATGTAGAGAATGGACATGTGGACACATGGGGAGTGGGATGAACTGGGAGATGAGGACTGTCATATATGCACTGCCGCGCATACAATAGCTAGCTAGTGGGGAGCTGCTGTGTGGCACCGGGAGCTCAGCTTGGTGTTCTCTGATGACCTATATGAGTGGGATGGGCGCTGGGAGGAAGGTGCAAGAAGGAAGAGATGTATGTATACATAAGCTGATTCACTTCATTTTACAACAGAAACTAATATAACATTGTAATACAGCTTTACTCCAATAAAAAAATAGTTTTTGCCCACTGTAAATCCATATCTTTTACTCTCATTTCCCTATTCCTGAAAACCATCTCCTGACAGTTGTATGCATAATGGCTCTCTTGATTTTCCCTTTTGCCCTGTCCAGAACCTTCATACTGACAGCCCAAGAGCTGACCTGACTTGTGAGAACTCTTCCCTCTTAGATGCCATAGTGAAGAGTTACACATACATTTTTGTCCCTGTTTCACAATAATATTTTTGTCTCTGTAAAACATTGAGAATATTGACACTAGATATTAGTTTCAACCTTTGGACATTTCCAGAGCATTTCCCCATTGCCATTTGAGATTGAGCAAGGCTTAATCTTAGCGTGGGCTTCCTTGGCGGCTCAGTGGTAGAGAATCCACCTGCCAACGCAGGAGACGTGGACTCAATCTCTGGGTCAGGAAGACCCCTCAGAGAAGGAAATGGCAACCCATTCTAGTATTCTTGCCTGGGAAATCCTATGGACAGAGGAGCTTGGAGTTCTACAGTCCAGGGGGTCACAAAAGAGTTGGACACGACTTAGCCATTGAACAACAACAACAATAAGACATAAGGTGAAATATCCTGGGCTAAGGGGAGGGGCGAGGAGATCTGCCCCCACAGGATGCCTTATTTTGGAAAAGTCACTAAACACTAGGATTATTTGATTCTTTAACCTGTAAAATAAGAGAGATGGATTAGCTGGACCTTTGAAGTCTCTGATTATGTAATTAGTGGAATCCCAAGTAATCCAGGCCTAGGTGAGGGCAGGCCCTGAGTGGAGGAGAGGGCTTGTCACTTCTGTGTGGCCAGAACAAGGCAACACAGCTGGAGAAAGCTCTCCTTGCTCACATAATTTTCAGTCCAAGTGCAGAATGTTTGGTGCTGTATTGAACCATGAAACATATCAATGATTGTTAATCAGTCTATAACAAAGATAAGAATATTTTAGCAGTTTGAAAGGAAAGTTCATTCACCCTGCACTCTTTGACCGTCATAGCTCACTTTTCCCTGTCTTGTTTTCTTTTCCTTTGGTTAGTCTTTACCACACAACTGCAGCTAGTGATTCCTAATGTGGATATGGCTTTCCCATGGCACTCTTTGAATGTGTGGCAAGTAGCAGGGACTATTGTTGTAAATACATGAGATGCTCACGTGTCTATCAACATAACACATTGTGTTAACTTTCCTGTTGCAGTGTCACCTTGGGCTTTTTATTTTGGCAACAATTATACTGAGATGTACTTCACATATCATAGAATTCACCCAATTAAAACGTCTAACTCAGTGCTTTTCAGTATATTCTCGGAGTCACATAACCATCACCACAATCAATTTTAAAATACTTCCATCACCCCCAAAAGAAACCCTGTACCCATTAGCAATCACTTGCCATTGCCCTTTTCCGCAGCCCCTGGCAACCACTAATCTACTTTCTGACTTTATGAGTTTTCCTATCTGGGGCATTTGACATCAATGGAATCTTACACTGTGTGCTCCCTTGAGATGGGCTTCTTTTACTTAGCACAGTGTTTTCACCGTTCACCATATTATAGAATGCATCAACACTTCAGTCCCTTTGGTAGTCAAATGGTATTCTATTGTATGGATATAGTGCATTTTGTTATCCACTGTTCGGGGACCATAGTTTCCTTTTCCCCTCTGTCTTCTCAGACTTAGTCTGAAAATTTTGCTAGAAAATGTGTTGATTCAAAAAAGTTGCTGGGTAGGAAGCCCACTGCAGTTTCCTTCTCTAAATCTATTTGTATGCAGAGTGGAGGGGCACCCCCAAACTGTGTGGTGAAATCCCACATAAAAGCTGGTTGATCCTAGTTAAGAACATGAGACTTTGAGTCAGACAGCCTGGTGTGGAATTTTGGTTTTACCACTTTATCTCAGGCAACACAGTCTCTTTAAGCCTTGCTGTTCTCATCTTCATTGGTAAAGAATGTCTCAGTGGTAAAGAACCTGCCTCCCAATGCAAGAGCCACAGAAGTGAGTTTGATCTCTAGGTTGAAAAGATCTCCTAGTGGAGGAAATGGCAACCTGCTCCATTATTCTTGCCCGGGAAATCCCATGGACAGAGGAGCCTGGTGGGCTACAGTCCATAGCGTTGCAAAGAGTTGGACATGACTGAAGCGACTTAGCACACACATATGCACATATTCTCATCTTCAAAATGAGAATTATATTGGGACTCCTGAGAAATCTGTATGCAGGTCAAGAAGCAACAGTTAGAACTGGACATGGAACAACAGACTGGTTCCAAATTGGGGAAGGAGTAAGTCAAGGCTGTATATTGTCACCCTGCTTATTTAACTTATATGCAGAGTACATCATGTGAAATGCTGGGCTGAAGGAAGCAAAAGCTTCAAGATTGCCGGGAAGAAATATCAATAACCTCAGAAATGAAGATGACACTACCCTTATGGCAGAAAGCAAAGAAGGACTAAAGAGCCACATGATGAAAGTGAAAGAGGACAGTGAAAAAGTTGCCTTAAAACTCAACGTTCAGAAAACTAAGATCATGGCATCTGGTCCCATCACTTCATGGCAAATAGATGGGAAACAATGGAAACAGTGAGAGACTTTATTTTTTTTTTGGCTCCAAAATTACTGCAGATGGTGGTTGCAGCCATGAAATTAAAAGACACTTACTCCTTGGAAGAAAAGCTATGACCAACCTAGACAACATATTAAAAAGCAGAGACATTACTTTGCCAACAAAGGTCCATCTAGTCAGAGGTATGGTTTTTCCAGTAGTCATGTATGGATGTGAGAGTTGGACTATAAAGAAAGTTGAGCACCAAAGAATTGATGCTTTTGAACTGTGGTGTTGGAGAAGACTCTTGAGAGTTCCTTGTACTGCAAGGAGATCCAACCAGTCTATCCTAAAGGAAATCAGTCCTGAATATTCATTGGAAGGACTGATGCTGAAGCTGAAACTCCAATACAGTGGCCACCTGATGCCAAGAACTGACTCACTAGAAAAGACCCTGATGCTGAGAAAGATTGAAGGTGAGAGGAGAAGGGGAAGACAGAGGATGAGATGGGTGGATGGAATCACTGACTCGATGCACTTGAGTTTGAGTAAGCTCCAGGAGCTGGTGATGGACATGGAGGCCTGGTGTACTGCAGTCCATGGGGTTGCAAAGAGTCAGACATGACTGAGCAACTGAACTGACTGACTGATCAATGAAAGAGACTATTAGTCGGCCCTTATATCATTGTCATTTCCATGGTGATAAAAGCCCAATTTTTTGGTGAGGCATCAGGCTCCCCAGGATGGAAACTGCCTTTCTTAGCTCTTCCTTGAGCTCTTCTTAGTCTCTACCTTCTGGCAAGCAAATGATATGCAAGCAAAAACATCTTTTAGTAGCTTTTAAGAGCCCTCTTTTAAAGACACGGCACATACCCCTTTCCCTTTTTAACTCTGCCTTGTCTTCCATAGTGTTCCCTGGAAGCTGATGCTATAATCTTGGACCAAAGATGAAAGCCAAGAATAGCTACAAGAGAGAATTTGGCTCCTAAGTGGGAGACTGCATTTACAGAACCTCAGTGTGTGGCACAGGATGAGCTGAAGTGGTCAGGTAGTGAGTGGGAATACACAGATATTGCTGGCTAAGAAGCTGGTGAGCTTCTGGTTTTGCGGTGGCAAAACATTTAGTAAAAACTCTTGCCTGAGTTCACTGGGAGATGGAACAGGGGTAGTATTCAGGAACAGGTGAAAAAATGTTACAATGTTGGGTGTGTTGACTGTTTCTTGACACTCTTGCCATAAGAGAGCTGAGCCCTGGCCAGGGTTAGCAGTCTGTAGGCATTGGTGGAAGCGAGCACAGCTCTGCTAAAATAGGACTCTATCGTGTCCTGCAATCTTAAGTCGAAGGAGTGCTTGGTAATTGGGGACTGGGGACTGAAAGTGCCAATGCATCTGTGTCCAAAGCCAAAGTGCTTAGTGGTGACTCTGAAGGGGCAGCTTTGCCTGGACAGAAACTTTGGGCTGCAGGCTCTTTTTAAGCTTAATCTATGAAGAGCTCTCTGCATCTCCACAAGCAAAGTAAAGTAATGGACAAAGATCAGATCAAGTGTTGCCCACTCTCTAAAGCCTGCTGTCTCCGATGGCTTCAAGACAGCCACTATGAAGATGAAAGTAAGGGTGTGGAAACTGAGGCCAGTGAGGAATAGATCAGGGGCAGGCTCACTGCTGATGTGCAGGCATGTCTGACCTGCTGCTGGTTTCTGTATGATTCTGACCTTAAAACAGGTGGAAAAAAATGTCAATATGTGCTCTCTCTAATATTCTATAAGTATCTACATAATACTTCTGATTTTGTGTTTTGGCCCGTTAAGCCCCATGTGTTTATTCTCTAGCCTTTTTATAAGAAAAGTTTGCCAACCTTTGGACTGGTATCATGAGCACATATAAGGTCTTAGACCCAAAGTTGTGTGTGTGCTCAGTTGCTCAGTCATGTCCAACTCTTTGTGACCCAGTGGACTATATCCTGCCAGGCTCCTCTGTCTATGGGATTCTCCAGGCAAGAATACTGGAGTGGACTGTCACACCCTTCTCCAGGAACTGAAGGAGATTCATCCCAACCCAGGGATTGAACCCGAGTCTCCTGCATCTCCTGCATTTAAGGTAGATTCTTTACTGCTGATCCACTAGGGAAGCCCATACACAGAGTGACTGCAGGCAAATAAGCAAGAAACTTAGCAAAATTTGGGGGGAATTTTATTGTTTTAAGTCACTATTACCTTCACCTGCAAAAGTCTGGAATCATTCAAGCCTGAAAGCAATGCTGCTGATCCCAAACCTGCATGAGCAGGAGGTGGGTGGTCAGCATCTAAAAGGAGCACACCCTCCAGGGCCCGCCTCACCCGCCTCCAACGACAGGACAGAGGGCCAGCAGCCAGTGTACTCTGTGGCCTGAGACGAGGCCTGCACAGCACTTACCTTGTGGATTTGATAAAGGACAAATGGGCCAGTGGCTGCTCTGTGTTTCCTGAGTCCTCTTCCCCTAGCAGGATGTTTTATTTACCACCGTTGAGACTGACTCCATCATCCCATATTGTATGGGTGTGTCCTTCAGTTGATAGGTCACTGAGCTCCAAGGAGCCATGCATTTCCTGGTGGACTGGAGGTGATGGGATATGAGTGAACTTCAAAGCCCCAAGAGTCTTATCTAGTCCCAAGAGAGACCATTGTAAGACTACATTTTCATTTAGCCATGTCAAACACTTCTGTATTGTTTGCATTCTGTACAAATACTTGGCAATTTTTGTCCTAAAAATAAGGGCATTATAAAATAAGAAGAAATCTGCAGTGCCTGTTTGGCTGTGGATAGTGTCAATATTTATGAGGGCTTATCAGTCTTTAGAAACAATGGAAGGTACAACTTTTACATTTTAACACCTAAACCTCAGGGGTTCCATCCCAATTCAGAATCACTCTCGAGAAAGGGATGGATTTTGCCATAGTACTTCTGTGCTTTGGCATCGTAGATTTTTTTTTCATTTTGCTAAACCAGTATCTTAAAGTGAAACTCTTCATTTTTTTTCTCTTAGGGACCAGTGACTCTCAGTAATTAATTGCACAAGCATTGTAACACTATTAGTGAGTTTAGACTTTATTAGCATGCAAGGAGATCCAACCAGTCTATCCTAAAGGAAATCAGTCCCGGATATTCATTGGAAGGACTGATGCTGAAGCTATAACTCCAGTACTTTCGCCACATGATGTGAAGAACTGACTCACTAGAAAAGACCCTAATGCTGGGAAAGATTGAAGGTGGGAGGAGAAGGGGGCAACAGAGGATGAGATGGTTGGATGGCATCACTGACTTGATGGACATGAGTTTGAGCAAGCTCTGGGAGTTGGTGATGGACAGGGAAGCCTGGAGTGCTGCAGTCCATGGGGTTGCAAAGAGTTGGACACTACTGAGTGAACTGAACTGAGCACAGTAATACCATCCTTGGGCTTCCCGGATGGCGCTAGTGACAAAGAACCCCCCTGCCAATGCAGGAGACTGGGATGTGAGTTAGAGCCCTGGGTCAGAAAGATCCCCTGGAGGAGGGCATGGCCACTCCATTATTCTTGCCTGGAGAATCTCATGGACAGAGGAGCCTGGGGGGCTACAGTCCATAGAATGGCAAAGAGCTGGACACAACTGAAGCAACTTAGCACACACACACCATCCTCATATTACCAAACCAATACACTCTTAACATTGTAGTTATTCCATTCTAGTCCTTTTCAGTATGGATCTTTAATTCTTACAATCATAATCAAAAATTGTAGTCTTGCTTTTTCACTAAATATTGTGTACAAGAATCTTCTGAGTTTCTATATAATCTTTTTTAAAAAAATGTATTTAGCTGTCCCAGGTCTTTGTTGAGGCACTTGGATCTTTGTCAAGTCTTGTGGCTCTTTCGTTGCGGTGCACAGACTCTCTAGTTGTGGTGCACGGGGCTCTGGAGTGCAAGGGCTTCTAGTTGTGGCACATGGGCTCTCTAATTTTGGCATGCAGGCTTAGTTGCCCCTCAGGAGTTTTAGTTCCCTGACCAGGGATCGAAACTGTGTCCCCTGCATTGGAAGGCAGATTCTTAACTACTGGACCACCAAGGAAGTCCCTCTACATGGTCTTTTAATTAAGCTTTTTAGTGGCTGCCTCATGTTCTAATAGAGATTCCTGTTCTAGGCATCTGTTGTACCCACTCAGCAGTTAGTGACCTAAAACAACAAAATAATTGAATTACTTCTCATGCTTTCTGTGTGTCAGGAGTTTGGGGAAGGCTTGCCTGGGTGGTTTAGGCTCAAGTAGTTACCATCAGAGGGTGGTTGGATCCTGGACAGAGGTGCCTGGGGCAGCTGGGTCTGGCTGGGCATCCATTTGTCTTTCTGTAGTTTCAGGGCATCTCAGTGTAGACTCTCCACCTGGGCTTCCTCACAGTATGGCAACCCCAGGATGCTAGGACTTCATAGGAGGTGGTTCAGGGTTCCAGCAGGAGCATTCTAGCAAGCCAGGCAAAGCTTGGTCTCCTCTCACCTTAAAACGGTGCCAGTCAGCTCCCCCTTGGTAGCCAGGGACTAAGGTCAGCACGGATTCAAGGGGAAGGGATATGTCTCTCTGGCAAGGGGTTGAAAGAATTTGCAGAGATGTTTTAGAACTGGCACAGGTCCAGAGCCAGTTTAATTATCCTAATTATCCTTTTGCTACTGGGCATTATTTGTTTTTTTTCCTACTAAAGTAATATTGTGATAAATATCTTCATATATATAGCCTTTCCCATAGTTTGTATGAAGTAAGATTATCAAGTCAAACAATATAATCTTTCATTTGGTCCCTGAAATATATTGCCAAGTAGCTTTCCGAAAGGATTGTATCATTAAAAATGCTGTACATGATGTAGGTGATCATATTTTCAATACATCATTACTAGTAATGTAGATTACCATTAAACTTTTCTTTATTAACGTAATGTGTAAATTGTGTACCTTAATGTTTACTTAATTTGCATTATTTTTATAATTGGCAAACTTGTCTTTCACATTTCTGAATTTTATTATCTTATTGTCTTCCTAGTTTTATCTGCTGGGGTCTTAATGCATTTATTTTAAGTTGCATGCACACTTAGCATGTTAAAAATAGTCATTTCCAACTATATTTGCCCAGTCTGCCTATTCTTTTTCTTTGGGTTGATAATTTTCCTTGAGGAGTAGGTATTTTTAATTGTTTCTATCAAATGGGTCCAGGGAGGACCCATTTCCACTGTGTCAGATCATTTCTGCTCCCTCTGCTGGCTCCTGTTTGCAGTTTCTTTGAGGGAACCTAAATATTGTACTTCACAGTCAGAAGTGGCTGAAAATGCCTGGAGCGAGGACGATTAGCTTGAAGTAGGAATTACTGATCAAATATCCTCTCCTCACCTCTGCAAGGAAAAGGCGTCGGGAACACTGGGGTTGGTAATAAAGGGATATAATGACGGGAAAAGAGGACAGAGGAGAGCCACTGGGTAACAGACACTCTTTGCTGTAGATTTACGTTGCCCCCTTTTGGCTGGGTCTGTTGAGTTGGGACAGTCTGGAGAGGACACACAGGGTAGGGACGAAGGGGTTCAATGTGTGGTGTTCCCCCCTTTACTTCCCAGATGGAGACACACCTGGTAGCCTACTGTTTGAGCCCTGTCTTGTGTGCATACTCTGTAGCTTCAGTCATGTTGGACTCTTTGCAACACTCTAGACTGTAGCCTGCCAGGCTCCTCTGTCCATGGGATTCTCCAGGCAGGAATACTGGAGTGGGTTGCCCTCCTCTAGTGGATCTTCCTGACCCAGGGATCGAACCTGCATCTCTTATGTCTCTTGCTTTGGCAGGTGGATTCTTTACCACTCGCACCACCCGAAAAGCCCCAGCCCTGTCTTGGGCTCATTTTAAACATCCTGGTCTCCAAAACCCAGAGACGTGTGTGCGGGCATACCTCTCCTTCAACAGAATGACCAGCGGTAGAGTCATTTGAATTGACAGTCACTTCCAGTAAGTGCTGAGGTCTGGAGCCTCATCCAGGAAGACAGACAGTAAGAAAAGTAAGGAAAGGAGGCCAAGGGGAGTGGGGGTGAGGCCTGAAAGAAAGAAAATGGTGCTTAAAAGGCTCTGAAGTTCCCACTGGCGAAGTCCAGCTCTGCGGTCATCTGTAATGTGCTCTAAGGAAACAGCATCCACACGCCACATCACCACCAAAGTCACCTCTGCGGAGTGACGCACGGAAGCCGGTGGCCCAGACGCAGGCCATGGAGCTTCTTCTGGTCTCAGGCAAACCCACACATTTAATGCTCAGGGAGCACATACATCACACACCATTAAAGCTGCCAGTTTCCGTCTCTTTCACACCATTAGCTGAATATATATATCATTAAAGGAAGTGAGTTACAATATAAAAACATGGTAATTTTGACAGTCAGGTCACAATTGACAGCACATTTGGGGGCCTGCTTTCCTTAACTGTCTCCAGAGACCCTATATTTAGTGAAAAGACATTTCCCAGAAAAGTTTTCATAAATATTCTCCAGGGGGGAAAAATGTATATTTATCACTTCACATAAAAAGAAATCTGAAGTAAATGTTTTAGTAGCTGACTTCTCAGAAAGTGAGTGGCTATTTTTAATCCAGGACTGGAAGAATTTTTCTTATCAACTTTATGAAAGTCAGGGAATGCTCTCAGCTGGGTTACCAGCAATGTTATTAACAGCAGCATCCTTATTTTTTTTTCTTCCTTCCTTGCCCTCCCTGCCACTGTAATACTTCATATTCCATCTGATCCTGGTGTGGATATTTTTAATTTTTTGCATTTTATGACACTTTGTCATTTTGGAGACTCACTGGCTGTGGACAGACTGCCCATCCCAGGGTAAGCTGATTCTTGGAGATAGCAGATGAGTCCCCTACAATTTCACCTGTCACATTTCTATCACCCCCTCCAGAGCCCCGCCTCTGATCATCTCCTTGTTTAGACTCTCAGACTTCCAGGTACTCTTGCCTTTCCTAAGCACTTTAGGCTCAGATACCAGACAATGAGGAACAGCCCCTGTGCCCTGGAGCCCACTGAAAGTATTCAGGCTAGCCCATCCAGCCATACTCAGCTAGCTTATCCTGCTGAACTTATTCCTTTCCTCTCAAACAATAATAAAGGTTCTTCCCCACTCCCTCCTCACTCCCACTGCCTCCTGACCCACCCTGGCCCTTCCTTGTGGAGGCCCTATTGGTACGGTGTTGCCCTTCCTTTTGGGGAGTGTGAGGAACACTCGATGTCTTTTTGATGGCATTCATCTCCAAATTTATTATTTACACCAGAATTTAATAATAATAAAATCTGCATTGAAAAACAGGGAGGGATAGTTAGGGAGTGTTCGATGGACATGTATACACTACCATATTTAAAATGGATAACCAGCAAGGAGGTTAAAGAGGAGAGTGAAAAAGTTGGCTTAAAACTCAACATTCAGAAAACTAAGATCATAGCATCTGGTCCCATCACTTCATGGCAAATAGATGGGGAAACAGTGGAAACAGTGGCAGGCTTTATTTTTGGGGGCTCCAAAATGACTGCAGATAGTGACTTCAGCCATGAAATTAAAAAATGCTTACTCCTCGGAAGGAAAGCTCTGATCAACCTAGACAGCATATTAAAAAGCAGATATATTACTTTTCCAACAAAGGTCCGTCTAGTCCAAGATTTGGTTTTTCTAGCTGTCATGTATGGATGTGAGAGTTGGACTATAAAGAAAGCTGAGAGCTGAAGAACTGATGCTTTTTGTGGTGTTGGAGAAGACTCTTGAGAGTCCCTTGTTCAGCAAGGAGATCTACCCAGTCCATCCTAAAGGAAATCAGTCCTGAATATTCATTGGAAGGACTGATGCTGAAGCTGAAACTCCAATATTTTGGCCACCTGATGCAAAGAAATCACTAGTGAGAAATCACTTTTCTCACTAGAAAACACCCTGATGCTGCTAAAGATTGAAGGCAGGAGAAGGGGATAACAGAGGATGAGATGGTTGGATGGCATCACTGACTTGATGGACATGAGTCTGAGTAAGCTTCGGGAGGTGGTGATGGACAGGGAAGCCTGGCATGCTGCAGACCATGGGGTCTCAAAGAGTCAGACAGGACTGAATGACTGAACTGACTAACTGAACCTGCAAGGAACTACTGTATACACAGGGAACTCTGTTCAATATTATATAACAACCTGAGTGGGGAAAAAATTTGAAAAGGAATAGATCCACGTATTTGTATAATTGAATCACTTTGATGTACACCTGAAACTATTACTACATTGTTAATCAACTTTAAGTGCTTAGCCTGTCAGTTCAGTTCAGGTCAGTCTCTCAGTCATGTCCGACTCTTTGCGACCCCATGAATCGCAGCACACCAGGCCTCCCTGTCCATCACCAACTCCCAGAGTTCACTCAGACTCACATCCATCGAGTCAGTGATGCCATCCAGCCATCTCATCCTCTGTTATCCCCTTCTCCTCCTGCCCCCAATCCCTCCCAGCATGAGTGTTTTCCAGTGAGTCAACTCTTCTCATGAGGTGGCCAAAGTACTGGAGTTTCAGCTTCAGCATCATTCCCTCCAAAGAAATCCCAGGGCTGATCTCCTTCAGAATGGACTGGTTGGATCTCCTTGCAGTACAAGGGACTCTCAAGAGTCTTCTCCAACACCACAGTTCAAAAGCATCAATTCTTTGGTGCTCAGCTTTCTTCATAGTCCAACTCTCACATCCATACATGACTACTGGAAAAACCATAGCCTTGACTAAATGGACCTTTGTTGGCAAAGTAATGTCTCTGCTTTTGAATATGCTATCTAGGTTGGTCATAACTTTCCTTCCAAGGAGTAAGCGTCTTTTAATTTCATGGCTGCAGTCACCATCTGCAGTGATTTTGGAGCCCCCCAAAATAAAGTCTGACACTGTTTCCACTGTTTCCCCATCTATTTGCCATGAAGTGATGGGACCAGATGCCATGATCTTAGTTTTCTGAATGTTGAGCTCTAAGCCAACTGTTTCACTCTTCACTTTCATCAAGAGGCTTTTTAGTTCTTCTTCACTTTCTGCCATAAGGGTGGTGTCATCTGCATATCTGAGGTTTAGATATTTGTCCCGGCAATCTTGATTCCAGCTTGTGCTTCTTCCAGCCCAGCATTTCTCATGATGTACTCTGCATATAAGTTAAATAAGCAGGGTGATAATATACAGCCTTGACGTGCTCCTTTTCCTATTTGGAACCAGTCTGTTGTTCCATGTCCAGTTCTAACTGTTGCTTCCTGACGTGCATATAGGTTTCTCAAGAGGCAGGTCAGGTGGTCTGGTATTCCCATCTCTTGAAGAATTTTCCACAGTTTATTGTGATCCACACAGTCAAAGGCTTTGGCATAGTCAATAAAGCAGAAATTGGTATTTTTTCTGGAGCTCTCTTGCTTTTTTGATGATCCAGCAGATGTTGGCAATTTGATCTCTGGTTCCTCTGCCTTTTCTAAAACCAGCTTGAACGTCTGGAAGTTCATGGTTCACGTATTGCTGAAGCCTGGCTTGGAGAATTTTGAGCATTACTTTACTAGCGTGTGAGATAAGTACAATTGTGCGGTAGTTTGAGCATTCTTTGGCATTGCCTTTCTTTGGGATTGGAATGAAAACTGACCTTTTCCAGTCCTGTGGCCACTGTTGAGTTTTCCAAATTTGCTGGCATATTGAGTGTAGCACTCAGTTGGGTACAATTCTATGACCCTTTGGAATGTAGTGCACCAGGGTCCCTCCCCTGTCCCTGGGATTTTTCAGGCAAGAATACTGGAGTGGGCTGCCATTTCCTCCTCCAGGGAATCTTCAGGACCCAGAAATTGAACCCATGTCTCTTGGGTCTTCTACATTGCAGGTGGATTCTTTACTTGCTGATCCATCAGGGAAGCCCCAGCTCTTTGCGACCCCATGTATATACAGTCCATGGAATTTTCCAGGCCAGAGCACTGGAGTGGGTAGCCTTTCCCTTTTCCAGAGGATCTTCCCAACCAAGAGATTGAACCCAGGGCTCCCACATTGGAGGTGGATTCTTTACCAGCCGAGGCATAAGGGAAGCCCTAATCAACTATACTCCAAAAAAAAAACAAAACAGAGAGATGGAGAATATTATGATTCTGCTTTTTAATGGCTCTGAGTAGTGAGCCTAAGGACAGTCCTTCACATTGCATGTAAACCACTGCATGGTTTATCATACTTGGCCTCAGTTAAGAGGAGACTTCCTTCTGGTTCAGTGGATCGTCCTGCACACTGTCTGCAGGAAACTCTACAGTGACGAAAAGCTTTGGAGTCTAGCCACTGTGGGAGAGAAGTATGAGGAAAATGAAATTTGGAAAGCCTGAGGTTAGTCTAGGCAGGACCAGGCTGGTGTCAGATGTTTATTGAGGCAAGAAGATTATAAAAAGAGAGAAAGAAAAGTCAGTTTCAGGTAGAACAAGATGGAAAAAACTTAATTCAACAGCAGTCCTCCTGAGCAGAGCTTTAGGTTCTGATGAATGCCTTGACAAATAAACTGGCAACATGCTCATCCTGAGACATGAGTACCTGGGAGTATTGCCTGCATGCGTTAGTTTCTTAGGGTGGGCAGACGTGGATAGCAGGCAGCCGCTACTTGGTGTGAGTTCCCTGCTGGGGTAGGTTTGGGGCACAAAGCAGGGAGGGCAGAGAAGTCATCAGCACCAGAAGGAGGCATTTACCTGAAGCAGAGTGAGTAGGGGAGGGGACGTGTTTTGAAGCAAGTTCCAAGCAGAGCAGACAGACTGCGCAAAGGCCAGAGAGAAAGTGAGCCCCAGAAAAGTTTATAAAAGAATTATAGGTACAGATTTTCATTAAAATTTTTTTAAAAAAATTTGTAGTAAAAATCTGATAGCAAAATTTACCATCTGTGTCATTTTTAAGTGTACAATTCAATAGTTAAGAATATACACAATGGAGTATTATTCAGCCATTAAAAAGAATACATTTGAATCAGTTCTAATGAGGTGGATGAAACTGGAGCCTATTATACAGAGTGAAGTAAGCCAGAAAGAAAAACACCAATACAGTATACTAATGCATATATATGGAATTTAGAAAGATGGTAACAATAACCCTGTATATGAGACAGCAAAAGAGACTGATGTATAGAACAGTCTTTTGGACTCTGTGGGAGAGGGAGAGGGTGGGATGATTTGGGAGAATGGCATTGAAATACGTATAATATCATATATGGAACGAGTTGCCAGTCCAGGTTCAATGCACGATACTGGATGCTTGGGGCTAGTGCACTGGGATGACCCAGAGGGATGGTATGGGGAGGGAGGAGGGAGGAGGGTTTAGGATGGGAATACATGTATACCTGTGGCGGATTTATTTCGATATTTGGCAAAACCAATACAATATTGTAAAGTTTAAAAATAAAATAAAATTAAAAAAAAAGAAAAAAAAAGAATATACACATTGATGTGCAACAGATTTCTAGAAATTTTTCATCTTGCAACACTGAATGCCAATATCCATTGAAAAACTCTTCATTCCCCTCTCCCCCTGATAGGGACAAAGTACGTGATTAAATAGTCAATCCCACTAAGGGATCGCAAGAAAAAGAACAAGAGACCCTTGTTAAGTTAAAAATCACTTAAGAAAGCAAGTTTGCTTAACCACAAACCCCGGTAGGCTTGCTTTGAAGCCATGGAATAGAAGCATGAGACGTGCCCCAAAACAAATAATGGTGGAATGAGCCTCACATGGTGCCCGGTGAGCTCAGTCAGTAAGGTAATGAGTCTTAGGACATGCTCCTCCGGGCACACTAAAATCAAAAATATAAGGAAAAAGTGACGTTATACTGAAACCTGAGATGATTTACCATTTTTAGTATGCGTTACATTTTTTACTTGTTTTCATTGCACTGTGGCAGTCCTGGCTTGACTGTAGAGATAAGAAAACTCCCTGCCTGACATGGAGGAAGAGCTGATGATGGAAGCTTGACATCTACTCAAGAATGTGGACAAAGATGGTTTTTTCCCCTTCCCTACTTTTCCTTTGATTATAAAACAAAAACCCACTAAATTCTGTGCAAGGTACTCCCTTGCCAAACCACTTATAAACCTCACAAGCATTCTATTCTAATAAGTCAGTTCTCTATCACTTTGCCTCTTGCTGAATTCTTTTGAGTTGAAACATAAAGAACTGGAGTTCCTTGGAGCACCCCCCAAGATGTATTTCTTCAGTTTCATACCTATTGCCTTGTAACCACCATTCTACTTTCAGTTTCTATGAGTCTGACTACTCTGGCTACCTTTAGCTTTTACCTTTTGTGATTTGCTTATTTTACTTAATATAATGTCCTCAAGTTTTATCCATGTTGTAGCATGTGACAGAATTGCCTCTCTTTATAAGGTGGAATCGGAGAAGGCAATGGCACTCCACTCCAGTACTCTTGCCTGGAAAATCCCATGGACGGAGGAGCCTGGTGGGCTGCAGTCCATGGGGTCGCACGGAGTTGGACACGACTGAAGCGACTTAGCAGCAGCAGCAGCATAAGGTAGAATGATATTCAATTGACTGTGTGTATCACATTTTCCTTATCCAGGCATCTATTGTTGGATATTTGGGTTACTTCCACCTCTTGGCTATTGTGAATAGTTTTGCAGGGAACATGGATATGCAAATTTCTCTTTGAGATTTGCTTTCAGTTCTTTTGGGTAAATACGCAGAAGCAGGATTGCTGAATTACATGGCAGACTTTAATTTCTAACGATCACTCTAGTAACTGTGTGTAAGACTAATTTTACATGGGGCCAGTATTTGAGACAGAGAGACCGATTGAATTCAGGCAAGATATCAGTTCAGTTCAGTTGCTCAGTCTTGTCCGACTCTTTGCGACCCCATGGACTTCAGCGTGCCAGTCCTTCCTGTTCATCACCAACTCCTGAAGTTTACCCAAACTCATGTCCGTTGAGTCAGTGATGCCATCCAGCCATTTCATCCTCTGTCATCCCCTTCTCCTCCTGCCTTTAATCTTTCCCAGCATCAAGGTTTTTTCAAATGAGTCAGCTCTTTGCATCAGATGGCCAAAGTATTGGAGTTTCAGCTTCAATATCAGTCCTTCCAATGAACACTCAGGACTGATCTCCTTTAGGATGGACTGGTTGGATCTCCTTGCTGAACAAGGGACTCTCAAGAGTCTTCTCCAACACCACAGTTCAGAAGCATCAATTATTTGGCACTCAGCTTTCTTTATAGTTCAACTCTCACATCTATACATGACTACTGGAAAAACCATAGCCTTGACTAGACTGACCTTGTTGGCAAAGTAATGTCTCTGCTTTTTAATATGATGTCTAGGTTGGTCATTGGAGAAGGCAATGGCACCCCACTCCAGTACTCTTGCCTGGAAAATCCTATGGATGGAGGAGCCTGGTAGGCTGCAGTCCATGGGGTCGATGAGGGTTGGACACGACTAAGCAACTTCACTTTCACTTTTCACTTTCATGCTTTGGAGAAGGAAATGGCAACCCACTCCAGTGTTCTTGCCTGGAGAATCCCAGGGATGGGGGAGCCTGTTGGGCTGCCATCTATGGGGTCACACGGATTTGGACATGACTGAAGTGACTTAGCAGCAGCAACAGCAGCAGGTTGGTCATAACTTTTCTTCCACGGAGTAAGTGTCTTTTAATTTCATGGCTGAGGTCACCATCTGCAGTAATTTTGGAGCCCCCAAAAATAAAGTCAGCCACTGTTTCCCCATCTATTTGCCATGAAGTGATGGGATCGAATGCCATGATATTAGTTTTCTGAATGTTGAGTTTTAAGCCAACTTTTTCACTGTCCTCTTTAACTTTCATCCAGAGGCTCTTTAGTTCTTCTTTGCTTTCTGCCATAAGGGTGGTGTCGTCTGCATATTTGAGGTTATTGATATTACTCCCAGCAATCTTGATTCCAGCTTGTGCTTCATCCAGCCCAGCATTTCTCATGATGTACTTTGCATATAAGTTGAATAAGCAGGGTGACAATATACAGCCTTGACATATTCCTTTTTCTATTTGGAACCAGTCTGTTCTATTTCCAGTTCTAACTGTTGCTTCCTGACCTGCATACAGATTTCTCAAGAGGCAGGTCAGGTGGTCTGGTATTCCCATCTCTTGAAGAATTTTCCACAGTTTGTTGTGATCCACACAGTCAAAGGCTTTGGCATAGTCAATAAAGCAGAAATAGATGTTTTTCTGGAACTCTCTTGGTTTTTCGATGATCCAGCGGATGTTGGCAATTTGATCTCTGGTTCCTCTGCCTTTTCTAAAACCAGCTTGAACATCTGGTTGTTGAAACTAAGGGAGCAGAATTAGAAAGAGTGGATGGATTTTAGGCAGAATGATTCTGACTGTGTTGACAGGTTGAATGGTTAATAGGAAGGAAGAGCCAGTGGTGGAGCTTAGGTTTCTGTTTTGGGACCTAGGTGGATCAGGGAGCCTATCTTGTGGTAGAAGCATCAGAGGAAGAGAGGGATTGGAGCCTTACTGTTTTGGAATGGTGCCTTAGCAACTGTGCAGGGTGATGGAGTTGGAGAGGCTGAGATTTACAGTCTTTAAAGAAGGTCTGGACCAGGGTAGCCATAGCAAGAGTAGAAAGGAGAGCTCAGACCACAAGTAATATCTGTAGTATTATGTAGTGTCTCATTAATTGTGGGGGCCTTCCGGAAGAGATGCTTCTTAGAATTTTGGTAGAACTTTGATTCTACCAAATCAAACACGAAACTAAGCTACATGGAATTTTAATAAATATTCTGCATAGTTTTAGATAAATTGATTTTGAGATATAAATGGAACATATATGGATAACTAGTTGGAAACACTGGAATACCAGTTTAGTACTTTTAAGTTAGAACTTAGGACAAGGGTCAGGTTAAAGTTGGTTATCAACAAGTAGGTGAGAAAGGAGGCTGGGATAAGTGAAACTTAACCAAGGAAAGTGGAGAAGGCCATGGCAACCCACTCCAGTACTCTTGCCTGGAAAATCCCATGGACGGAGGAGCCTGGTAGGCTGCAGTCCATGGGGTTGCTAAGAGTCGGACATGACTGAGTGACTTCACTTTCACTTTCCACTTTCATGCATTGGAGAAGGAAATGGCAACCCACTCCAGTGTTCTTGCTTGGAGAATCCCAGGGACAGAGGAGCCTGTTGGGCTGCCGTCTATGGGGTCGCACAGAGTCGGACACGACTGAAGCGACTTAGCAGCAGCAGCAGCAGCAGCAATCGAGGAAAGCAGGATGAAGGCTGGAGGATAACACCTGGTGGAACATCAACATCTTAGGGGAAAGTGAAGGAAAAAGATCCAGGAAAGAAACATGAGAAGGGCTAAGGATGGAACAAAGGAGAAAGTTATGAGGAGAAGCTAGGGAAGGAAGAGAGAAAGAAGGCAAAGAAAATTTGAAGGTCAGTGGCCAAACATGGGCTAAGGGTGTGTGGACAGAGCTGATGAGAAAGGGTAGTATTATTCTCCCTCTACCTTTAGCTGCCAGATAAGCCTTGTCAACACAAAGTTCTCCCCAAGTTGACGGTGGCTTATTTCTGTTACTTTCTACAGACTAGTGGTTCTCAATGCAGTAGGGGGTGATTTCATTTCTCTGGGTTCATTTGTAGTTGTCACACTGGGGTAGGGAGGCTTCTGACCCTCTGGTGGGTAAGAGGCCAGGGACGCTGCTCAACATCCTGAGATGCACAGGACAGCCTCTTGTCATCCCCAACAAAGCATCGTGCATGTGCGTGTGTTAAGTCCCTTCAGTCGTGTCCCACTCTTTGTGACATTATGGACTGTAGCTCACCAGGTTCCTCTATCCACAGGATTCTCTAAGCAAGAATCCTGGAATGGGTTGCCACGCCCTTTTCCAGGGGATCTTACAGATCCAGGGATCGAACCCACATCCCTCTGCCTCCTGCACTGGCAGGGGGGTTCTTTACCACTAGCGCCACCTGGACTGAGTCCCTTGGACTGCAAGGAGATCAAACCAGTCAATCCTAAAACAAATCAATCCTGAATATTCACTGGAAGGACTGATGCTAAAGCTCCAATACTTTGGCCACCTCATGCGAAGAGCTGACTCATTTGAAAAGACCCTGATGCTGAGAAAGATTGAAGGCAGGAGGAGAAGGGGACGACAGAGGACGAAATGGTTGGATGGCATCATCGAGTCAATGGACCTGAGTTTGAGCAAGCTCTGGGAGATGGTGAAGGACAGGGAAGCCTGGCGTGCTGCAGTCTATGGGGTTGCAAGGAATTGGACACGACCGAGTGACTGAATAACAATGAAGCGCTGCCTGGGAAGCCCCAGCAAACCATTGCCCAGCACCAAACATCAAGTAAGAAAGCTCCGAACTCATGAGGAAGACTGTGTGTTGGTCCCACTCATTCGGCACAACTTATTAAAGCTTTGGGTGCTGTGCTCACAGGAAGAACTGTCTGTCACCACAGGGCACTGCAGCTCTTTCTAGCTTGTGTTTCAATAGCAGGGCCACCTTTGAAAGTAGAATTTGAAAGATTCTAGCAAGTTAGCCCGCCTTTTCAACCAGTGCAAGCAGTACATGAGCACAGTAATTTTAGGAAGAGTTCTTAATAAGTGCCATCAGAGATTTAAGGGAAATGTATTCCAAGAACTGAACATCTTAACTTAGCAAGGTCACTCTTTCCTTGGTACCTTCTTGGTACGCCTCTGAGTCTCAGAGTGAACTGGATCTTCTCCGAGTTGTGCTTTGAAGCTTTGGCCCTGCCGATAGCCCCCAGGCATGTCAGCTCCGGAGCCTTTGAGATCTTTCAACTCAGCTTAGGACTCTGGAGCTTTCCTTAATTGAAAGCACTCACTAATAACTCCATTTCCTAGAATCCAAACAGCATTAACTCCTACCACCCAGCAGCAAAGCTTCCTGCTTGTCCAGCTGAATCTTGTTGGTTCTGATGTCTGCTCATCAGGCAGGTGGAGTTAGAGGAGGAACACAAGATGCTGTGTTCACACCGCTGCTGGCCCTTATGTCCATCTCAGTTTCACCTGCCAACTCTCAGAGCTCATGGTTGGAGGCTCTGAGTGGGGGCTCTGAAGTGGCACTGCCTGGGTGAGAGCCGGTTTGTCTATCCATCAGCTGGATAACAAATGTGGGTAAATGACTTAGTGTCTCTTAGTAAAATGAGAATGACTGTCTCCCTCAGAAGGTTGCTTTGATGATTAAGTGGGTAAATACATGTTCAGAGCAGTGCCTGGCCACAGAGCAAGCTCCCAAAATAATATTAGCAACATTACTTATTAGATACTCTATTACTTTCCCAGACTTGCTTTAGCAAAGTGCCATGAACTAAGTATCTTCAAACACAGAAGCTTATTTTATCACGGTTCTGTAATCTGGAATCTGACATCAAGGTGTTGGCAGGGCTGAATTCCCTCTGAAGGTTCTAGGGAGGAATCCTCGCCTTTTCCTAGCTTCTAGTGGTTGCTGGCAGCCTTGGTGTCTCTTGGCTTGTAGCGCCAGCTTTTGCCTCTATCATCACCTGTTCTTACCTGTGCACACCTGTGTATTTTTAAATAGCCTTCTCCTTATAAGCACACCAGCAGCCATTGGATTTAGGACCCTCTCCTACATAATCCAGTAAGTTGTTGTTTAGTTGCTAAGCCATATCCAACTCCTTCGCAACCTCATGAACTGTAGCCCGTGAGGCTCCTCTGTCCATGGAGTTCCCCAGGCAAGAATACTGGAGTCAGTTGCCATTTCCTTCTCCAGGGGGTCTTTCTGACCCAGGGATCAAACCCTCATCTCCTGCATTGGTAGGCAGATTCTTTACCACTGAGTCACGAGGGAAGCCGGATCCAGCATGTGCTCAGTTGTGTCCGACTCTTTGCAACTGAGCTTAGTTGCCCAGTTGTGTCCAACTCTGCAACTCTCTGGACTGTAGCCCGCCAGGCTCCTTTGTCCATGGGGATTCTCCAGGCAAGAATACTGGAGTGGGTTTCCATGCCCTCCTCCAGGAGATCTTCCCAACCCAAGGATCAAACCCAGGTCTCCCACACTGCAGGCAGATTCTTTACATCTGAGCCACCAAGAAAGCCCCCATCCAGTATAGCTTCATCTTAACCAATTACATCTGCAAAGACCCTATTTCCATCTAGTGTCACTTTCCAAGGTTTCTGGTGGACATGGGTTTGCTGCTGCTAAGTTGCTTCAGTCATGTCTGACTCTGCGCGACCCCATAGACGGCAACCCACCAGGCTCCCCTGTCCCTGGGATTCTCCAAGCGAGAACACTGGAGTGGGTTGCCATTTCCTTCTCCAATGCATGCAAATGAAAGTGAAGTCGCTCAGTCGTGTCCGACTCTTAGTGACTCCATGGACTGCAGCCCACCAGGCTCCTCCATCCATGGGATTTTCCAGGCAAGAGTACTGGAGTGGGGTGCCATTGCCTTCTCTGAAGGACATGGGTTTGGGGGAACACTATTCAACCCTCCATAGTACCATTAAAGTTAATTAACAAATTCATTTTGATTTAGCATGTGCTTCTCTTGGTGAGGAAAATCCATCAACATGTTTAGTTTTTTAAATTCCAGACAAATTTTAAAAACTGGTTCTTTAAAACACACTGCATGTTATAGCCTGAACACCATCCTGTAGAGACAATTTATAAAAGAAAAATCAAAAATAGTGTTTGACTCAGACTTCCTCTGGTATGAGATCTGGCGGGAGAGTTGGGGTGGGAGGAGGAGGCTGAATCCAATTCAGCCTACCACCTGTCCACCGACAAGATGATAGACCTCCACGAAATCCACTCAGGCAGCATAATGTGTAAGGGAAGAGTCACTTTCTGGTCTGTGCCAAACAGAATTGGATGTGTGTGTTCAGAACATTAAGCCCCTGACACCCTAGTGCAGCATCAGAAAACATGTAGTGAGTGAATGGTGCCAGTCAAAGCCCTATTTCTGGGCGGAGTATCTATGGGTGCCTCTCTTTGCGTGGGTGTCTCCTCCCCCCAACCCCCGTCTCCCTCCTGCAGGTGGGAGAGACTGCCAGCTATTCAGCAGTTAAGTTTGCATTCTGATGTGTGCTGCTTGAAGTCCAAGGCGAGTGCTAATTCCTTTACATTCTTGTCATGCATGAGAACCAGGTGATGCTTTCCAAGTTAATATCTGAATGTAGTAGTCAAATGATATACCCCATTTAACTCTCACAGAATCCACCAGAGAATATTCAGCTTCTTTCTTTATGTCTGCTGATGACTGCCCTTGTGAGTATGTCTTCCAGAGCAGTGGTTCTCAGACCTTTGTTTGCATACAGATCATCTGAAGATCTTGTTAAAATGCAGATTCAGATTCAATATGTCCTGAATGGGCCCAAGACTCTGCATTTCTAATAAGCTTTCAGGTGATGCTGATGCTGCCGGTCCATTCGTCCATCACAAGGGCGATGGAGAGCTTAACCAGCAAGGCTTTGTGTGAAATGCCCTCCCCCAATCCTCTCCAACAGGTGTGCAGCCTGAGAAAAGGTACTTGTGGAATTAAACCTATGGAATCTGAGAATAAGGAATACATTCACCATCCAAGAAAAGAATGCCCAACCAGCAAGTAGGAAGCAGGTATCGGCCTTTAGGTACTGGTTTTGCTGCTGAGCAGCTGTATGATGTTGGATACATTATTTAACCTCTTTAATGCCTCAGTTTCTTAACCTGCATAGTAGGTGTGAGAATACCTCCTTCAAACTACAGAATTAACAGAGGTGATGCATTTTAAAAAACTGTGAAAAGTGTAAGTCATGATTAAAGGCAAGTTATTTTTCCACAGTGTCTGAAGAATGAAAAACAAGCGTTGGCCTATGGAGAAGAGCACTGTTACATAAAGAGCTTCTCCATCCGTGGTACCTGCCTGGACTTCTTTGAGAAATGTATCCTTCAGGTCACTCCAGGACAAAACCATGCTCAAATATAAAGCTTTTATTAATACTTTCTAATAATTCAATATATTTAACATTTACTCAGCTCTTTGTACATGCAAGATGTCTAGGAGCTATGGATGTATCAAGAAAAATGAATCAGGGCTGTGAACCTGGAGGAGTTTAATTGTACTATGAGAGCTAGTGGGGGGGCTTCCCCAATAGCTCAGCAGTAAAGAATGTGCCTGTAACACAGGAAATGTGGATGTGTGTGGGTTCAATCCCTGGGTCAAGAAGATTCCTTGGAGGAGGAAATGGCAACCCACTTCACTATTCTTGCCTGAAAAATCCCATGGACTGATGAGCCTGCTGGTTTACAGTCAGACATGACTGAACAACAAGAATGAGAGCTGGATCGTGGACCTGGAGTCCCATACAGGATGGGTTGGATCATGTGTAGTCAGGGGCGGGGGGTGATCTTCTTTGCCCTGTGCCCCGTAAGTACTATGATGCTTTACCTTCTGCTTCCCTGACTCTCTTGTTTCAAGGGTCTTACATGGGTCCTGAGCAATGAGAGGTGGTATTGAACAGTGGTTGAAACTAGGAATCTGGAGCCAGACTGTCTGGTTTGAAGCTCAGCTGTGTGTGTCTGTGGGTAGTTTATTTAACCTCTCTATGCTAGAGAGGTTGGTATGTACTTTGGAGATACTATAATAGAGTGCTGTTGAGCAGATTAAATAAGTATAAATATATGTAATTTATATTATAAGTATAAATATATCTATTATACTGGTATATTAGAGATACGAAGGGAACACTTCATGTAAAGATAACCACAATAAAGGACAGAAACAGTATGGAACTAACAGAAGCTGAAGATATTAAGAAGAGGTGGCAAGAATACACAGAAGAGCTATACAAAAAAGATCTTAATGATCTGGATAACCATGATGATGTGATCACTCATCTAAGCCAGACATCCTGGAGTGTGAAGTCAAATGGGCCTTAGGAAGCATCACTACGAACAAAGCTAGTAGAGGTGATGGAATTCCAGCTGAGCTATTGCAAATCCTAAAAGATGATGCTGTTAAAGTGCTGCACTCACTGTGTCAGCAAATTTGGAAAACTCAGCAGTGGCCACAGGACTGGAAAAGGTCAGTTTTCATTCCAGTACCAAAGAAGGAGAATGCCAAATAATGTTCAAACTACTGCACAACTGCACTCATTTTACATGCTAACAAGGTCATGCCCCAAATCCTCCAAGCTGAGCTTCAACAGTACATGAACTGAGAACTTCCAGATGTTCAAGCTGGATTTAGAAAAAGCAGAGGAACCAGAGATCAAATTGCCAACGTATGTTGGATCCTAGAAAAAGCAAGAGAATTCCAGAAAAATATCTACTTCTGCTTCATTGAATATGTTAAAGCCTTTGACTGTGTGGACCACAACCAACTGGAAAATTCTTAAAGAGAGGGGAATAAGAGCCCATGTTACCTGCCTCCTGAGAAACCTGTATGCAGGTCAAGAAGCAACAGTTAGAACTAGAAATGGAACAAAGGGTTGGTTCAAAATTGGGAAAGGAGTGTTTCAAAGCTGTATACCTGTCACCCTGTTTATTTAACTTATATGCAGAGTACATCATGCAGAATACTGGGCTGGATGAATCACAAACTGGAATCCAGATTTCTGGGAGAAATATCAATAACCTCAGATATGCAGATGACACCACCCTTATGGCAGAAAGTGAAGAGGAACTAAAGAACCTCTGGATGAAGGTGAAAGAGGAGAGTGAAAAAGCTAGCTTAAAATCCAACATTCAAAAAATGAAGATGATGGCATATGGTCCCATCACTTTATGGCAAATAGACGGGGAAACAGTGGAAACAGTGACAGACTTTATTGGTGACTGCAGCCATGAAATGAAAAGATGCTTGGTCTTTGGAAGAAAATCTATGACAAACCTAGACAGTGTATTGAAAAGCAGAGGCATTACTTTGCTGACAAAGGTCCATATAGTCAAAGTTATGGTTTTTCCAGTGGTCATGTATGGATGTAAGAGTTGGACCATAAAGGAGAATGAGCAACCAATAATTGATGCTTTTGAACTGTGGTGTTGGAGAAGACTCTTGAGAGTCCCTTGGACAGCAGGGAGATCAAACCAGTCACTCCTCAAGGAAATCAACCGTGAATATTCATTGGAAGGACTGCTTCGGAAGCTGAAGTTCCAATACTTTGGCCAGCTGATGCGAAGAGCTGGCTGCTGAGAAAGATAGAAGGCAGGAGGAGAAGCGGATGACAGAGGAGATGGTTGGATGACATCACTGACTCATCGAACATAAGTTTGAGTAAGCTCTGGGATATAGAGAAGGATAGGGAAGCCTGTCTTGCTGCAGTTCATGGGGTTGCAAAGAATTGGACATGACTGAACAAATATATAAGTATTTACATTTTTTCACAGTAAGGTCTATGGGTTAGCTATTCGTGTTGAGTGAAAGGGCAGTCCACAGAGAGCAGTGTGGGTGGGGCTCGGCCAGTGTGGGACCCAAGGTAAGCGCACTTCTTCCCTCCGGTGGAGAATCCACAGACAGAGTACAGGTGCCTGAGCTGGAAGGCGCCCCACCCCAGCAACACAAGCTGGACAGTTCATGGGGCTTCCTGCTCCCACAGTGTGGCGCCTTGAGTGACAAGGAGTGACCCATAGACGTGGCTTGGCTTTTACCTTCTGGTTCAGCTCCCTGTAGATTTCTGTAGCCGCCACCCAGGTCCTGACTCCTGGGCTGCCCTTCCTCTCCTCCAAGCCCCTGGGGGTAGAACCTCTGGTCTCTCCTCCCAGATCTCTTCCAGGGTCACATCATTGCACGCACTCCAGAGGATCCTCTTTTGGTGTCCCTGAGGGCAGAAGAGAGTGGAGCTACAGTCTCCTCCTTTCTCTGTCTTCCCAGTTCTCCTATGGGGTGTAGAAAGTACTCCTGCTTATTTCAGGTCTTCCGTTTCAAGAGTAAAATACATAAAGAATTCTTCCTTCTTTTGGCAACCCTCAGTCTGAAAGCAACTGGGAGACCATGTGCACTGAGGTAGGGAAAAGAAAAAAATTTAATTTATTAATAATTTATGAAGCCTCTACCTGTACTGCAGGAAAGGTACAAATTCAGGAAAGGAGGGCAGAAGAAGGACCAATAATCAGCCATCCCACATATTGATTTGTTGTCATTTTCATATAAAACACTGCGGGGACAAGCAGAAGGCACTGACCCTGCAAAGGCAGGTTTCCCAGTGCTGTGTGGTCAGAGGAGGACTAATCCCTCAGGGGATCTGAGAGCAAGGAAAGTGTTCACTGTGCCCGAGGTTCTGAGCAAAGAATGCAAGCTTCCTAATTGTCACCTCTTCCGGGAGGCCTTGCTAGCTCCAACCTGGAGGAGTACACCCATCCATCTATCCATCCTTCCATTCATTTAACAGGAATTTCTGGTAGAACTTGCTTTCCTCCTATTCCAGGCCCACCTAAGGCTATAATGGACTTCCCATATGGCTCTAGTGGTAAAGAATCTGCCTGCTAATGCAGGAGGTGCAATAGATGCGGGTTTGATCTCAGGGTCAGGAGATTCCTCGCAGTACGAAATAGCACCCCCACTCCATTATTCTTGCCTGGGGAGGAGCCTGGTGGGCTACAGTCCATGGGGCTTCAGAGAGTCAGATATGACTAACTGATCACACGGCTATACAGTGGCTGATACATTTCTCACTATTGTCTGATGAATTAGCCTGTCTCCCTTTCCTGTAACAGTGGATTACTGTGAATGTGGTTTGCCATCAGAAACTGAGCTTGGCAAAATGAAAACAGTGTGGGTGGACCTTTGGCTCTGGTACTTCCTGGCTGTATGATCTTGAGCACGTTATCTTGAACCTTTATGAGTTCAGTTTCCTAATCTACTAAATAAAGGTGACAATACCTATACTAGTTAGCTTGGGCTGCCAAATGGAATACTTTAGACTGGTTGATTTAAGCAACAGACATTTATTTTCTCACAGTACTCCAGGCTGGAAATCTCAGGTCAAGGTCCAGCAAGGTTGGTGCATGGTGAGAGCTCTCTTCCTGGCTTGTAGACGGCTCATTTCTCTCTGCTGTGTCCTTATGTGGTGGAGAGAGAGAGAGACAGACAGATGGACATTCATGGAGAGGCACTCCATGTTCTTTCAAGGCTGCAGTCCTATCAGATCAGGACTCTATAATCTCATTTAACCTTAACAATTCAGTACTTCCTAATGATCCTGTCTCCAGAGATAGACACAGAGGGGGTTAGAACTCCAACATAAACCTTTTGGTTGAGCAGCACAATTCAGTCCGTAACAAACTGCATGCAGTCATTGCCCACGAGTTTCTTCCTCTGTGGAGAAGGTGGGTCCAAAGAGAGGCTTCAAATGCCAGTTCCAGGCCTCCCCAGTGAGGAGCAAGTTCTGAGTTGAATGATGCTTGTGGTCCATTTCTTCCAGGGAGCCCCATCCTCCTTTCCTGCCAGCTGCTGCCTCAATCCATGGATCCGTCCAGTAGCTTTAAACCACAGCAGGCAGAGGGCCCTGGTCCTCCTCCCCTTCCTGCAGGAAGCTCCAAGACCCCGGGGAACATGAGCAGATGCAGATGCTCACAAGGGAAGGGCGCGCACTGACTGCTGCTGCCTCTGTCTGCAGGTCTCCTTGCCCAGACAGAGGCATCTGGGTAGGGAATTTTTCCAGAATGAATGGGCACTTGCTTTCATCTAAATAACTTAGAGAAGCCCCCAGCTCCCTCTTCTCAGAGAAGCTGTCTGCTCCAAGGTGGTATTTCTGACTCTAGAAATAGGGAGGACTGGGAACTTGAGAAACTCTGTTTTCTTCCCAGTGTTCATATGTGATAAAATCTGGCTTTACTGGGCACGTCAATATATTTTAAGATGAAGTAAAATCAACTTTATTTTTTCTAATTGGGTTTATTATACTTCTAGTAGGAGGGTTCTTTGCTGGAAGCCAATATGAAGGCTGAGCAATGAAAGACAAGCTTCCTCCTCTTGAAAAGGCTTCCTGTTTAGCCTGAA
The DNA here is from genome assembly GCF_027580195.1 of Bos mutus. Taxonomy (NCBI): domain Eukaryota; kingdom Metazoa; phylum Chordata; class Mammalia; order Artiodactyla; family Bovidae; genus Bos; species Bos mutus. The sequence continues at coordinate 70,153,330 of NC_091618.1, read as the reverse complement.
AGACAAAGCAGACATATGTGAAAAGATTAGTGCAGTGTGGGATTTTAAAAATAAAGAAATGATTTATTTGGCTGCTCTGGGTTTTAGTTGTGGCACTTGGGATCTTAGATCTTTGTGGCAGCATGCGGGATGCTTAGTTGTGGCATGTGGGTTCTAGTTGCATCCCTGACCAGATGGAACGTGGGCCCCCTGCATTGGGAGCTAGGAGTCTTAGCTGCTGCACCATCAGGGAAGTCCCTGCTGTGTAGGATTTAATATCATTTCAGGACCACAAAATTAATGTGAAGGCCGGGTGATTGGATAAATGGATGAGTGCACAGTGGCCAATGAGGGTGGGGTACAGGAGACAAATGGGCCAATAGAATGGGGTGGGGAATGTTGTCCTGGCTCTGGACAAAGCCTTGGAGAACACAGACCTGCTGCATGGCAGCTGGGTCAATGTTGTTGTGTTTTTAGATGTTAAATTTTTTTTTTTACATTCCACTTTTTGCCTTTGGATTGATAGAGCAGATGGAAATCTTGCTTCTCAATTACCCAGTGTCCCTGTTTGATCCGAGTACATCTGGAAGGGGATTATTTACATACATTGTTTTTTTAAAAATGCGAGTGAAAACTGGCATGGAATTTGGGGAGGCATTTTATCTTTTTTCCCCCTGTCTGTCCCATCAATATAGTTTCCCAAGAAAAACAAAGAAATAAACTCTTACAGCATTAAGTCACAGCAGGAACTACTTCTGTTCCATTCCTTTCATCTCAAAATAAACTTAATTTATAAGGACTGGGAGGGCTACAGTGATATTCTGCAATGCAAATAAAACACAGCATGAACACATACAGGAAGAAAGTTTTGCGCTGTAAATATACTCAGGAAGTTCAGAGAGGCATAAAAAAGTTGGGGCAGGCACGAGAAATGATTACTTTGGAAATGAATTGCAATTTTCCATTTTTAAGGGAACATATGTCGCTACAGTTTTCTCTTCCAGGATTGACTAGAGGGTGGCCTTTGGCCAGTTTTTTTTTTTTTAAACTGTGATTGATTTGGCTGGTTGTGTTGCATTTGAAATGCCCATGACAATGATGTTCTTTGGATATTTTCATTCCCACATCTCTTCTTGCAGCCTGAGCTGTTTAGAGTAATGTCACCACCAACTATAATTCAACCATTTGCCATTTATTTCTCTGGCAATTAAAGCATGTGTTCACCAAGCCAGGACTGACTTATCAACTGAAGTATGTCTCCCTCCACCCCACTTTTCTGAAATTTTAGCTATAAAGCTAGAAGCAAGGCATGTGCATGCTTAGTTGCTAAGTCTTCCCCAACTCTTTGAGACTCCATGGACTGTAGCCAGCCAGGCTCCTCTGCCCATGGGATTATCCAGGTAAGGATACTGGAGTGGGTTGCCATATCCTATTCCAGGGGATCTTCCAGAGCCAGGGATTGAACTCGCATATCTTTCACCTTCTGCATTGATTGGTGAATTTTTTGCCACTGCACGACCTGGGAGGAAGCAAGAGCTGAATGCTAAATTTTCCTGAATTTGCTGTTAAGTCAGAGGAAGATATTTGGACAAAACAGAGACTGAGGACCAGCTCTCAACAAACTTACGAAGGTAGAAAATTTGTCTCTGGGCACTACTGGTCTTCTTTCTCAGCTGTTGGCCCTTTTATAACTCTGTAGGCACTCCATCTCCAGCATCCTTGTTCCTCTAGCAGAAGAGAGGGCATCTGATGGTTGTGTTCAGGCTAAGGTGTTAGAGACACAATGAGCTATCAATCTTGATAATTTTTGAATTTATAAAATAATGCTTGCAAAGGGCATGCACTACTTAACTGAAAGGCAAGTTCACAATGGGATTTCAGACACAGTAGATCTTGGGGAAAATGTGTGGAGACATGAGAATTTCCTGATGCTGAAAAAAAGATAGTATTTACTTAGTTTTTTATTTATCTCCCTAACCCCTAGATCTGTCCACCTATTGATTATCTCTTTCTCTATCCATCCAGCCAGCCAGCTTTGATGCTGAGAGTTTATTATTTATAATAATTAGATGCTATGCTCAGATATTTAAGAGCTTGGGGTCTGTCTTCAGACCAGATCAGAGTTCTCCATACAATACCTGTGGAGTTCAAAACTCTCGTCCCTGAGTGTAAGAGCCTGGTCATCAGTAAAGTACGGATGGAGAAACAGTGCTGATTGCATCTCCTTTCTCTTTCCAACTCTTCTCTTCCCTAGGTTCTCTTTGGAGACACAAGGATGCTTCTTCTTCTTCTTCTTTTTTTTTTTTGATTTGAGGCAAAATTAAGGTTACTCAGTGATACTATTAGATGATCAAAAGTTTTAAATAGAAGCTGAATCCCAAAAGTAAAGGGGAGAAACTTACTGTTGCACAGAACTAGCAAAAGAGAGATTCACCATTCAACTTAATTTCTTAAAATCGTTAAATTTTAAGGACAGTAAGACCTCTTAATGAAGCTCTAGCTTGTTGTCCCTCCTGGTGACTGTGGAGTGGTCTCTCAAGTGATACGATTAAGGGGGTTGGTCTCTGGAAGTAAGAGCCATCTTTCTCCAGAGATCTGCTTCCTAAATCACTAGATGGTATACCAAATGGTTTGGTTGACAAGAAGATTGCCCTTCACCAGCTTTCTGTTCTGTCTTTTTGGGGACTCCCCTGTAAAGAGCATGAAAGGGCCACCTTCTTCACTCATAACAGCATGCGGAGTGTCTGAGAGTGCTCCATGGGCTTTATCTATGTTAACCCCTTTAAGTGATGTAGGTACTATCATTAACCTGGCTTTATGAAGGAACTGATGCACAGAGAGGTTAAGTGACTTTCCCAGAGTCACACATTTTGTAAGCAGCAGAGCAAGCTTTTGAGCCCAGGCAGTGGTATGACCCTGAGCCAAGGATGCTAACCACTTCACCCCTCTGCCTCTCATCTTGCCCCTGACTTACACTTTTCATCCATCTCTTAACCTCTGGTCCTGCATTGTAGCTATGTCAACTCTTGCCTCTTTCCCCATCACAACACCAAGAACTTCCTGGGATTGGGAATGACGTCTTCTATTTGTGTTTGTGTTCCTTATCATGTATTGCTGACACAGAGCATAGTGGGTGAACAATACACGGTTCTAACTTTATTACCAGACAGCTTTAGAACAGTTTCCTGGAGGAAGAGAATGCTGCCGTAGACCTTGGATCTCCTGCTTCAGTTGTCCTCAGATCGAGGGACTGGGTAGTGAGCTAGCCCTAGGCCTTTCCCACCAATCTCCACTGGGAAACCTGCTGGAATCTGAAGAGGGGCCCCTACTGGGCTGTGGACTGAACTGGGCATCTTGGGTTTGTTAACTTTGTCCTGAATAATCTTAAAGTTGCCATAATGACTAACGTGCAGATGAAATTGTAACAGGACAGAACAGAATCTGAGCCTATGTTGGATCTATTTCTTTTGCTTTAATCTTTACTCTCCACTGCTTTTATTACTATGATCACTGAAAGGATGCTGTCTATAGCTATAAGGGTACATAATGGCCTGCCTGGGGGAACCCTTCCCTTTTGCTTGAATGTTAAACTAAAGTGCCTTTGTTCAGCTCACAGGGAAACACTCTGACCCTCCCCACCTGTGAATGGCTGCAGAAAAGAAGAAATCAACACCCCCATCCCAGATGCTAGCCAAGCCATGAGATATCTTGCAAGTCTTACTTCCTCCCCTCCTCCCCTCTCTGTTCTATAAAAGAAACTGGCATCCAGATCCTGATAAGTTGGTACTTTAGGGCACTAACCCACCCTATTCTTGGATGCCTGGCTTTTGAATAAAATTGCTATTCCTTGCCTCAACATCTCACCTCCCAGTTATTGGCCTGTTGTGTGGCAAGGACACCAAACTTGGATTCAGTAACATAAATCAGAGAATATGAGTGTTGAAAGAGATCCTTGGAAAATCCCTCTAGGTAGATGACTGACCTGCAGGACAGGTGTTTTTTTTCCTCTGAAATATCGCTTAGTCACTCATGACTGATACCTCCTCAATTTTTGATTTCTTCTTGTTTAAAATATAAGCTCTTTTATAAAATTCAATCTGATATAGATGAGTCGAATTAAAAATAGCAGTAGTGCTCATGCTTCAAAAGGAACAAGAATAGATGTTCCCAGGCACCTAGGATGTGCTAATTTAACAGTTTTTCCCATTGATCTTGGCTCCAAAAAGTGAAATAAAGTTGCATAATTTTCTTGTAAGATAAAAAAAAAATCTTACAAAATTTTGATCAATGATAAATGCTCCATGGGACTAAATTGACAGTGGAACTTACCCCCAAGGTCCTTTAAAAGGGGCATTTAGTCATTAATGAGCATCGTATTTACACATAAATGGTGCCACTTGAATGGATACCTCTTATTTCAGGCCTTTCCCTGAGGCATATCTTACCAAAGGCATTTATTGGGTGTGGGGAGATCTATATGGTGGTAGCAGACCATCTGAAGGTACTCAAAGCATGTGCACAAACTTGAATGATCATCTTGCTCATTACAAGAACCCTCTAGAGGTCGGTCAACAGAATGATTGTCCTTGTTTCATGACAAATTAGTGTTGGACCTGGGATTTGGAGCCAGGGCTCCTAACATGAATTCTTCACACTATTATGTATAAATGCGAGTTCTTGACTTTCTAATGACCTAATCTAAAGACCTAATAAGGAGAGCCTAATAGTTGTTGTTCAGTCGCTTATTCACATTCAACTCTTTGCAATCCCATGGACTGCAGCACGCCAGGCTTCCCTGTCCTTCACAATCTCCCAGAGTTTGCTCAAACTCATGTTCATTGAGTTGGTGATGCCATTCAACCGTCTCCTCCTCTGTCCTCCCTTTTCCTCCTGCCCTCAATCTTTCCCAGCATCAGAGTCTTTTCCAGTGGGTCAGCTCTTTGCATCAGGTGGCCAAAGTACTGGAGCTCTAACAGCAGTTCTTCCAATGAATATTCAGGGTTGATTTCTTTTCGGATTGACTGGTTTGATCTCCTTGCTGTCCAAGAGACTCTCAAGAGTCTTCTCTAGCACCACACTTTGAAAGCATCAGTCTTTGGTGCTCAGCCTTCTTTATGGTCCAACTCTCACATCTGTACATGGCTACTGGAAAAACCATAGCTTTGACTATAGAGACCTTTTTTAGCAAAGTGATGTCTTTGCTTTTTAATACACTGTCTAGGTATATCGGAGAAGGCAATGGCACTCCACTCCAGTACTCTTGCCTGGAAAATACCGTGGATGGAGGAGCCTGGTAGGCTGCAGTCCATGGGGTTGCTAAGGGTCAGACACAACTGAGCGACTTCACTTTCACTTTTCACTTTCATGGGCATTGGGGAAGGAAATTGCAACCCACTCCAGTGTTCTTGCCTGGAGAATCCCAGGGACGGGGGAGCCTGGTGGGCTGCCATCTATGGGATTGCACAGAGTTGGACACGACTGAAGTGACTTAGCAGCGGGTATATTATAGTGAAAGCTGAGTGCCAAAGAATTGATGCTTTTGAACTGTGGGTCCCTTGGACTGCAAGGAGATCCAACCAGTCCATCCTAAAGGAGATCAGTCCTGGGTGTTTATTGGAAGGACTGATGCTGAAGCTGAAACTCCAATACTTTGGCCACCTGATACGAAGAGCTGACTCATTGGAAAAGACCCTGATGCTGGGAAAGATTGAGGGCAGGAGGAGAAGGGGACGACAGAGGATGGGATGTTTGGATGGCATCACTGACTCAATGGACATGAGTTTGAGTAAACTCCAGGAGTTAGTGATGGACAGGGAAGTCTGGTATGCTGCGGTTCATGGGGTCGCCAAGAGTCGGACACGACTGAGTGACTGAACTGAACTGAACTAAGTATATTATAGCTTTTTTTCTGAAGAGCTAGCATCTTTTAATTTCATGGCTGCAGTCACTGTCCATGATAATTTTTGAAGCCCCCAAAAATAAAGTTTGCACTATTTCCACTTTTTCCCCATCTATTTGCCACGAAGTGATGGGACTAGATGCCATGATGTTAGTTTTTTGAATATTGAGATTTATGCTAGCTTTTTCACTCTCCTCTTTCACCCTCATCAAGAGGCTCTTAGTTCCTCTTTGCTTTCTGCCATTAGAGTAGCATCATCTGGATATCTGAGGTTTTTTATATTTCTCCCAGCAGTCTTGATTCCAGCTTGTGATTCATCCAGGCTGATATTTTGCATGATGTACTCTTCATAGGAGTTAAATAAGCAGGGTGACAATATACAGCCTTGGTATACTCCTTCCCCAATTTTGAGCCAGTCCATTGTTCCATGTCCAGTTCTAACTGTTGCTTCTTGACCTGCATATGGGTTTCTCGGGAGGCAGATAAGGTAGTCTGGTATTCCCGTCTCTTTAAGAATTTTCCAGTTTGTTGTGACCCACACAATCAAATGCTTTAGCATAGTCAATGAAGCAGAAATAGATGGTTTTTTTTTTTTTTTTTGAATTCCCTTGTTTTTTCTATATCCATTGGATGTTGGCAATTTGACTTCTGGTTACTCTGCCTTTTTAAAATCCAGCTTGTACATCTGGAAGTTCTCAGTTCATGTACTGTTGAAGCCTAGCTTGAAGGATTTTGAGCATGACCTTGCTAGCATGTGAAAAGAAGGCTATTGTGTGTTAGTTTGAATGCTCTTTGGCATTGTCCTTCTTTGGGATTGGAATGAAAACTGACCTTTTCCAGTCCTGTGGCCACTACTGAGTTTTCCAAATTTGTTGGCATATTGAGTGCAACAGTTTAATAGCATCATCTTTTAGGATTTGAAATAGCTCACCTGGAACTCTGTTACCTCCACTAGCTTTGTTGGCAGTAATGCTTCCTAAGGCCCACTTGACTTCAGACTTTAGGAGATATGGCTCTAGGTGAGTGACCACACCATTGTGGTTATCTGGGTCATTAAGATCTTTTTGTGTAGTTCTGTGTTTTCTTGGCAACTCCTAGTCTCTTCTCCTTCTGTTAGGTCCTTTCTGTTTCTGTCCTTTATTTGTGCATTGCCCAAATGCATGAAATGTTTGCATGAAATGTTCCCTTAATATCTCCAATTTTCTTGAAGAAAGTGCTAGTCTTTCTCATTCTATTGTTTTCCTTTATTTCTTTGCATTGTTCACTTAAAAAGCCTTTCTTATCACTCCTTGATCTTCTTTGGAATTCTGCATTCAGTTGGGTATATCTTTCCCTTTCTTTTTTGCCTTTCACTTCTCTTGTTTTTTCAGCTATTTTTGACAAATAGATTTAAGGAATTAAGATCTGTTAGAGTGCCTGAAGAACTGTGGACAGAGGTTCTTAACATTATCCATGTTATGTCCATGTTATTGTCCATGTCCATGGTGACCAGAATCATCCCAAAGAAAAGGAAATGCAGGAAGGCAAAATGATTGTTTGAAGAGGCTTTATAAATAGCTGAAAGAAGTAGAGAAGGAGAGCCTAGAGACACTAGGAAATCATCTGGTTAACTTGTTTATTCAGTCCATTGAGAATCAAATTGCCTAGCAAATAGCTTCAGCACTGATTCTTAGTATTATGGAAATTCTACAGTGTTGGCTAAAATGATTGGATAGACAGAGTCCCCATTCTGTTGAGAGAGTGACAAATTTTAGGTCCTTACAAAATCACCCTAAATGGCAAATGGACCTTATTTCCTACTATCTTAAAAGGGCTGGGGTAGCTGTCTTCCTCTGGGCTGAGAAAGGTCTGAGGCTGCATTTGAACTCAGCAGATAGGATTGGTGATGGCTGATTGGTGGGTGGGAGGGGAAGTAGAGCCAGCACATAGATCTGTATATTCAAACCTGAGACAGTCAGTTTTTACTTAAAAGGAAAAAGAGATGCAGATGTCACAAATAATTGCAAAAGTACATAGTTTAGCCTCAAAGGTTTGTATCATTTATTATGAAAAAATTCAGGGCAGGTGTTACGAGTCAAGGGCTACATTCATCAAAGAATCTTAGTATAATCCTTGTGAAACTTCTGACTTCTTTGTATGTCTACCACTTTCTCCACAGATTGACTTTCTCTTCCTCTCTATTCCACAAGGTATAAAATGTCTCCCCTTCCAGTGTGGAGTAGGAAATGACCACCCACTTTGGTATTCTTGCCTGGAGAATTCGGTGGACAGAGTAGCCTGGCAGGCTACAGTCCATGGGGTGGCAAAGAGTTGGACAGTACTAAGCGACTGACACTTTCACTTTTCTTTCACCCTTCCAGCTGCAGAGTCTGATGTGATTTCAGTCTAATTCTTAATTCCCAGTAAAGTCATATAATTGGCTCATCTTGAGGAAGATGTCAGCCATGGTTAACAAGTGACATTACCACACAGACATAGCTATTGGGGTCTATTAAGGGGAATGGAGATTAACTTCCAAGAATTGGGAAATCAGGCCATTGGAATAGACAAATAATTCCAAAAAGCTTCTACTATAATCTCCACTAGTGTGTGAAGACCTCAAGAGTACAAGTTATATTCTTTTCTTTTTTTCATTTTCTCCAAATTCTCATTTTTCCAAGGTCTAAATATGTCTCGTCTTACAGGGGTGCGTGATGCTCAGTTGCTTCAGTCATGCCTGACTCTGCTACCCCATGGACCATAGCCCACCAGGCTCCTCTGTCCATGGAATTCTCCAGGCAAGAATACTGAAGTGGGTTGCCATACCCTCCTTCAGTGGATCTTCCTGACCCAGGGATCTAACCCAGGTCTCCTGGATTGCAGATAGATTCTTTACACACTGAGCCTACTCAGTACAATAAGGCAATTTTGTTAAGGACAATACATATAGAAGAGTAAAAAGTTGTTAGATGTTTCTGTTATCAGTAACAGCTTGTCTCATATTTATGGTGATGATTCCAAAGGCTGAGAACAAATTGACTACTGTGAAGTATCCACACTCATCAGGCAAGCTGTATGTTGGACAAGACCACCTGGGCAGAATTCAAGAGATGGTGAACTGGTCTGTCCTTATTAGCTCATCATCCACTTCCAGCTTAAATAGGGGAGGAGAAATTGAAGCATTGCAAGAAAGGAATTCTTTGGAGGGAGTTGAGAGAGTTATATGCATTTCTACCACCCCCATCAGGACTTTTCACTGTTTTTAAGCCAAGTGAAGGGGTGTTTCAAGAGAATTATTCAGAAAGACTGGCTGCATTGCTTAGAATTTAGAAGACTTTGAGGTTGGTATCTGAATCTGGCTTAAAGTGAAGGAAGGCAGGTGGCTGAGGCTGTGACTAGCTAACAGCCTGGGACAGCAGAATTAAGAGGTGGTAACGAATGACTGTGCTACTCAAACTAAGGGGGAAAGGTGAGAAAAATAAAGTCAGTTGTTCTTTGCTTCTTGTTAAGTCTAGTCGATTCAGTAAAACATGATTGACACTCAGAAGGAGAGATCTCTATGGGCAAGGATGATCTAAGAATGTATCATGAAATAGGAAGCACTTGAGCTGTGTGTGTCTTAAAAGGATGGATGGATGCAGATAGATGTTTGACCTTGTTCTTCCCTGTGAAACATTTATTACAAAAACTCATTTCCTGTGCTCATTGGTTCTTGGAACCTCTGAAGTTTCTGACACTACTCAAATTGAGTTGGAGCCAATGAACTGTGCAAATCTTATGCTATTTACTGACCACTGGACAGAAAGCTTAGTCTGACAGAGACTTAGCAGTGACAGTCACAATGTCACTTGAAAGGCTCAGTCTGAATTTGGAAGTGTCTTGTTAAAAGGCAATACTTGTGAAAACTCTGGGGACAGGGCAACACCCAAGGCAACATATCTCTGCTAAGTGACTCAGTATTGATGCCAGACATCCACATGACTTGAATTAAGATATCTCAGGTTGATCAGTATGATACACATGTCACTTAAGGAGACTGATAGAGCACATTTCTTCCAAAGAGTTTTCACATCTGATCTCATAAGGTCTGTGTGAGAAAGGGGAAGTGTTGAGGTACTTTAATGGACCAGAACCTAGTGGTCCAGAGTCAACGATAAAGAAAGTGAAAAAGAGAGAGAAAGACAAAAAGAAAGACACAGGGACCCAAGCTCTGATGGAGCAAGGGTATTTTATTAGCAGAAATGCAGGCTTATATATCTTTAGTAAGATGATTACTCAGCTATTACACAGAATGAAATTTTATCAATAGCCACAATATGGATAGTCTAATACATACAAGGTCACTGACGCTGAAAAGAGCCATAGCATGTCTCGTCCTATGACCTCAGGCCTGAGAACTGTGTGCAGCTTTACTCGTTCTCGGAATAGGAACTGATAAGGAACAGAGAATCCTTGAGAAATAGAGAACAGCATGCAGGAATCCTCCTGTTAAATGTTCCCTAACAGGAAAGATGAGGATTGGTTTTCTCTTTTGATAAGGAAAAATGACTTGTTTGTATTGACACCGCACTATGTCATAGCCCACAGTGAATCTCATTACACAGAAAGTTATTTTTCTAGAAAGGGGTATCTGAACTCTACCCCTACTGGGGTGAAGTTCTTCAGGGGTGAGAGTGAACCAGTTATTATCTGTTTCCATCACAACATGTTGTGGGCTACAGCAATGGTCACAAATTATTCCCCTCCCTCTATCCATGTCCTAAGGTGCATGCTAAGTCGCTTCAGTTGTGTCGAACTCTTTGTGATGATAGCCCGCCAGGTGCCTCTGTCCATGGAATTCTCCAGGTAAGAATACTGGAGTGGGTTGCCATGTCCTCCAGGGGATCTTCCCCACCCAGCGATCCAACTTGCATCTCTTAGGTCTCCTGCATTGGCAGGCCAGCTCTTTACCACTAGCAGCACCTGAGAAGCCATGTCCTAGAGTATTGCCACGCTACACTGACTCTGGCCTTGAGACTACCTTTGACCAATAAAACTTAAGCAAGTACAACACAAGCAGAGGTTTACAAAGCACTTGTATTGGGCTTTTTCCTTGCTGTGCTTGGAACCCTGAGGCCACCATGTGAATGTGTCCATGAGATAAATTGTGTCCACAGGATGAATTGTGCCCCTCCAACTCCCCCCTCCAACCCATTCATATGTCAGAGTCCTCCAGCATCTCAGAATGTGACTGTATCTGGAAATAGAGCTATCAAAGAAGTAGTGAAGGTTAAATGAAATCAGTGGGGTGGGCTCTAATTCAGTATGAATAGTGTCCTTATAGGAAGAGGAGCTTAGGACACAGACTCACACAGAGGGAAGACCATGTGGAGAGCCAGGGAGAAGATGGCCATCTAGAAGCCAAGGAGTGAGGCCTTCAGAAGACACCAAGCCTACTGACTGCTTGAGCTTGAATTTTTAGCCTCCAGAAATGTGAGGAGGTAAATTTCTGTTGTTTAAGCCCCCAGTCTGTGGTATTTTGCTATGGCAGCCCTAAAACACTAATGCACAAGCTTAGTGGAGGGTGAAAAATCATATGGAACAGAACTGGTGCTCCATTTAAAAGTCAACCAACTTTCAGATGTGTGAGAGAGACCATCTTGGATCACCCAGCTTCCAGCTGACTGTAGGTGCATGAGGAAGCCTAGCAGAGAAAAACTGGGGTTGGCAAGTGAAGACCACGGGAATGGTTGCGCCTTCGACTGGATGCAGTGTTGCTGCAGGAAACTGAATCTTGATGTAGGTGCTCCCATCAGGAGAAAAGTCTACATGGGCTCCTTGTCTGGCAAACCCAGGGTAAACTCCAAGGATTTTTTTTTTTTAGATAATCCTCATCAAACCACACTTTGTCTATGGAAACCCAAACAAAATCAAAGAGGAAAGAGGAGCATTTTAGATTCTCATTGGGGTTTTCTATCATCAAAAAGCAAGTTCTTGTTTTCCTGGGTAACAGATGGGAGACTCAAAGATAATGTCATGGAACTGAGCCATCCCTCACATATAAAGGTGATTGATTTTTCCCATTAGTGCTGTAGATCTGCCCTGAGCCTTTTACTTATTCTCACTAAATTTCCCTATTGTTCAGGAGAATACATTTTCTAAAATGGTTGGTTGGATTTAGCAATACTGTCAGTGGCTGGAGAATAGAGGGTAGTGAACTGTCTTACATGGAGATCGTATTAGTTCACCTTGATCTTACTGTTGTTATCTTTCAACAAATTGAGCTAACCTGTCTCTGTGGGGCTTTCCTGATGTCCAAATGGATCGTCAAGTCTGAAGTTAATTTTTTAATTTGCCCTTTCACTTTTAGACTCAGAGAGAGAGGAAAAAAAAAAAAAAACAAAACTCCTTTGGACTATTTCTACTGAAAAAATCAGCTTAACAACAAAAATGAATATTATCTCATAGAAGCTGTTTCTTCTCTCCTTCTCTCCCTTTTCTCTTTCTTCTATCCCTTCCTCCCTTCCCTTCCTTCTGTATATTTTAAACCACCATAGGATCAATAGGTAATTCCAATACTTCAAGAGCAGTTCTTCATATCAGTTCCATTCTGATTATCTGCTGGAAACTACCAACATTTCAGTTTCAGTGGTAGTCCTTGGAAACCTGCTTAAAGATAATCTGTCTGAAGCCTTTGATTTGGAAAAATGGAAAAGGGGAAGCGAAGTGACTAGATTTTCAGAAGTTTTTGAGATCAAAGGATTTGGTTAATCCTTTGTGCTATTTGCTGTAACTTTATAAATTTGGGGGTGCAAGGCTAGTCTCCAGAAGTCGTTACTCTGCCATTGTGTGGATAGTGTTCGCAGGATTATAGTCTCAGAAACCCACAGATTTCCTTAGTTTTGGTTAAATTCAGTGGTTTTCAATCTGGACAGCACATTAGAATCACCTGGGGAGCTTTAAAATTTACAGAAGCCCATCCTTAGAGTAAGGAAATTGTATTTTCTAGAGGCCAGAGCTAAGAATCAGCATTTTAAAGTTTCCAGATTATGAAAGGTCATCAAGATTGAAAAATAAAACAGTTGAATCAGAAAAAATAGAAAATTCTATCACACCTAACCATTCTTTTAAAAACAGATGAAAAGCATGATGTTTGGCAGAAATCAATATAATTCTGTAAAGCAATTATCCTTCAATTAAAAAAATAAATAAATTAAAAAAAAATGATACTGGAGCTTCCCAGGTGGCTCAGTGGTAAAGAATCCTCTGCGGTTTTGATCCCTGGGTCAGGAAGATCCCCTGGAGGAGGAAATGGCAGCCCATTCCAGTATTCTTGCCTGGAGAATTCCATGGACAGAGGAGCCTGGCAGGCTACAGTCCATGGGGTCACAAAAAGTCAAACACAACTGAGCAACTGAGCACAGCACAGCATTAAGATACTACTCTAAACAGTACCTTTAAGTAAGATGTAAAAATTAAATTACATTGTTATGTTTAAAGCAATGTAAAGACCTATGCATAATTAGGTGCCATTTTAACTGAATGGTCTATGATCTCCAACTCTTGCTTGATCTTTTCTTTTGTAATATTTTATGATTCTTCATTCTGCCTTCCTCAGGCTTGAACAGGTATTGTTCACTTAGACTCTTTCTGCTTATAGTCAAATGTAATCCCTCTCTGTGAATGTGTCCTGATATTTAAGATCTCCCAGTGAGCTTGTGTCTGCAGGGAGAGAGATTTTTCTGCCACATGGTCAGTTTAACCTCTTATCAGATAATGTTAATTAAAGCCTTGTTATGGAGGTATGGTTTGTAGATCAGCAGCAGCAGCACACCTGGGAGCTTTGTTAAATATGCAGAAATCCAGACCCTGCTCTGCCTCCTGTTGAATCAAAATCTGCAGTTTAACCAGATTCTACATAATTCATCTGCACATTAAGTTTGAGAAGCACCGAACTCAAGAAACTCTTTTTTTTAATGTTTTTGCATGTGCTTTTACCTCTGGCTTTTACCTGTCTTTCCAATGTAGGCATAATAAGAAAGATTTCTGTTAAGAACTTACATGTATATGTATGATTCACACTTTCTCTTTGATTAAAATGGATTTTCATATATGGGAAAAGAATCTGGAAAAGAATAGACATATGTAAATACATAACTGAATCACTTTACTGTATGAAAGTGAAAGTGTTAGTCACTCAGTTGTGTCTGACTCTTTGTGACCCTGTGGACTGTAGCCTGCCAGGCTCCTCTGTCCATAGGATTTCCCAGGCAAGAATACTGGAGTGGGTTGCAGTTTCCTTCTCCAGGAGATCTTCCCAACCCAGGGATTGAACTTGGGTCTTCTTCACTGCAGGCAGATTCTTTACCTTCAGCCCAGAAACTAATACAACATTATAAATCAATTATACCTCAATATAAAATAGAATTTAAAAAATTATATATCTTTCATCACTCTTTTTGGCTGTATTTTTAAAAATTTAGCTTTATGAATAACTGTTCAGTTCAGTTCAGTTCAGTTGCTCAGTCGTGTCCGACTCTTTGTGACCCCATGAATCGCAGCACGCCAGGCCTCCCTGTCCATCACCAACTCCTGGAGTTCACTCAGACTCACTCACGTCCGCCCTTGTCTTCCCAGCATCGGGTACAGTTGCGGCCATCTGTCCACCGGAATTTGCTCATTCGGTAAATGGGATGATGGCCTGCAGTTCTTTTTGTCTTGCTAAATTTCCTCTTTACCATTTCAGCCAACGTGTTTGATTATATGCTTTGGGCATTTGGTTGATCTATCAATGTTGGCCATCAAGAGGTCCAAGATGTCCAGTAAAGCCTGGTTCAATTTGTCTGTTTTGTTTGTTTTAATTTTCATTATTCTAGGAGTTGGGTCATTAAAAGATCTTGCTGCGATTTATGTCAAAGGGTGTTCTGCCTATGTTTTACTCTAAGAGTTTTATAGTGTCAGGCCTTACGTTTAGCTCTCTAATCCATTTTGAGTTGATTTTTGCGTATGGTGCCAGGGAATGTTCCGAATTCATTCTTTTACATGGAGCTGTCCAGTTTTCCCAGTACCACTTGTGTAATATAGAAAAATGGTACAAGAGAACCTTTTGCAAAGCGGAAATAGAGACACAGACATAGAGAACAAATGTATGGACACCAACTGGGGGGGAGGTGGGATGGGGTGAATTGGGAAATTGGTATTGACACGTATACACTTTGTTGTTCTTTAGTCATGAAGTTTTGCCTGACTCTTTGCAATCCTATGGACTATAGCCCACCAGGCTCCTCTGTCATGGGATTTCCCAGGCAAGAATACTGGAGTGGGTTGCCGTTTCCTTCTTCAGGGGATCTTCTTGACCCAGGTCCTAACTGTGTCTCTTGTACTGGCAGGCAGATTTTTTACCACTGAGCCACCAGGGAAGCCCGTGTATTCACTGTAGTTGTTTAGTTGCGTCTGACTCTTGGTGACCCATGGACTGCAGCACGCCAGGCTTCCCTGTCCTTCACCATCTCCCAGAGTTTTCTCAAACTCATGTCCATTGAGTCAGTGATGCCATCCAACCATCTCATCCTCTGTTGCCCCCTTCTCCTCTTGCCCTCAATCATTCCCAGCATCAGCGTCTTTTGCAATGAGTCAATTCTTCTCATCAGGTGGCCAAAGTATTGGATCTTCAGCTTCAGCATTAGTCCTTCCAGTGAATATCCAGGGTTGATTTCCTTTAGGAATTGACTGGTTTGATCTCCTTGCCTTCCAAGGGACTCTCAAGAAGAATAAAATTGATAATTAATGAGAACCTACTGTATAGCACAGGGAACTCTATTCTGTGCTCTGTGGTGACCTAAATGGGAAGGAAATCCAAAAAAGAGGGGATATATGTGTACATATGGTTGATTGACTTTGCTATACAGCAGAAAATAACACAACATTGTAAAGCAACTGTACTTCAATAAACTTAAAAAAAAATCAATGTAGAAATCATTGGTTTTTTTCATACTGACAGCTCAAGAGAAAGGTGTTATAAAGCTTCTGACAATAAACATTTCAGAAGGCCCCACTGACTACATAACCCTCCTGCTTCTCCTGTTTGCACTGCTGCTTATCACAGGGGTGGTTGTTCCAGTAATGAGAGGAGTGCTAGGACCAAAAGAGGGCAGTGAAATGTGATGAAAACCCCACGGTTTTGTCTCTGCAAATCTTTGCTCTTCTTTCTACACCCACTCTGCCTCCAACTAATGGCTTTAAATACTATTCGTATGCTGATTCCTGAATTTCCATTTCAAACTTCTTGCAGAAGTCTAGTCTCTTGGATATCCAACAGGCATTTCATTTGTCACAAGTCCCAAATCAAACTCGGTTATCTTGTCTGCAAACCTGCAGCTCTGCTCTTCTAGTTGCTCAGTCCTAAACAGAGATGTTCCTGACTTTTCTCTTCCCTCCCATGCACATCCAGTTCATCAATGAGAATTCATCTGAAGACTCTTTCTTCAGAATATACACCCTGAGTCCCCCACTTCTCAGAAGCCCTTTTCCCATCACTGCTGCCTGGTGCAGACCATCATTTCTCCCCTGGACTGAGTTATCCTCTCCCTGCTTCTAACCTTGTCTTCTTCCTTTCTCTCTACAACACAGCAGCTGGGGGATCCTTTTGAAATGTCAGACCAAGCCAACTCTGCTCCAAATACCACCAAGCCCTCATCTTACTCAGTAAAAACCAAAGTTAAGGTCTCAGATAACTTCCTAAACTTATCTCCAATTACCCTCTTCCTGGCTCACTCTTTGTGGCAGACTGGATTTTCCAGAGAGAGGCTCTGGAGACAGAGTTGGTGTCCTTGTTATTCAGTTGCTAAGTCGTATCTGACTTTTTGCGATCCCTTGAACTGCAGCATGCCAGGCTTCCCTGTCCTTCACTATCTCCCAGAACTTGCTCAGACTCATGTCTGTTGAATTAGTGAAGCTATTTAACCATCTCATCTGTTGGTCTGGGTATTTATTAGGGTTTAATACCCTGTGGAAAGAAATAAGCTGAAGTAGGATGGGTAAAAGAGAGAGAAGGAAGAGAAAGAAGTTTAACTGTGAAGCAGCTCAACAAAGCTGCGGGCAATCCTTCAAGGAGCTGGGGAGAATTCATGGCCTGCTGGAGGTGCCTCTCCTGAGGCCAAATTAGCTGCACCTTTACACCTTCTTTAGCCATTGGATGAGTGCTGCTGTGAGAAGGGTGTGACCTGGTGCAGGGTGGCTCTCTCAGCCTGTAGCTGAGGCACACCTTGAAGGAGCTACTGCTGCTGCTGCTAAGTCGCGTCAGTCGTGTCCAACTCTGTGCGACCCCATAGACGAAAGCCCACCCGGCTCCGCCCTCCCTGGGATTCTCCAGGCAAGAACAATGGAGTGGGTTGCCATTTCCTTCTCCAATGCATGAAAGTGAAAAGTGAAAGTGAAGTCGCTCAGTCATGTCCGACTCTTAGCGACCCCATGGACTGCAGCCCACGAGGCGAAGGAGCTCCTAGTAAGAGGTTATCTTCTGACCCCATAGGCGGTGCCTGTCTGTGTCCACTGCATCCCCTGCGTACTTCCTCAGCCATGTTGACTTCCTTAAACAAATCCTGCCCACCTGCCTCAGGGCCTTTGCACTTACGTAAAGGCAATTTCACTAGATACTTTTCATATATTTTGCTCCCTCCTGTCCTTCAGACCTCTGCTTAAATGTCACTTTAGGAATGAAGTCTTCCTTCCCCAATTATTCTATTATAAATTAAAAACATTACCTCTTTACTTTTCCACATATAATGTATCACTGTTTGATATACTATATATTTAATCCCTGACTTACTTTCTGTTTCTCCAGGTAAAAGGTAAACCCCCAAAAGGTCCTATTATGTAGTAGGTGCTCAAAAAATATTTTCTTCTTGAATAAGTGACCAAGGTTTTGTTTATGTGGGCTCGGATCACAATGTATCTCCTTGTGATTATAGGATATAAAAACAACCTTAATCTCATGATATCAGTAAAATCTTTTGGAACCACATTTAGTAAAGGAGGTGTCCAAAATTGATTTTGAGACAAGAGGAAGTGGGGCAGGCACAACCTTTAATACATCCAGAGCCATTGAGGATTGACAGGGACTGATTAGAATTGATTAGACCCAAGACAGGCGATCTGACTCTCAGTGAACCTTGAGCCTCATTTTATGTTCATCATAATACATTAGCTAAATGACACACCCACCAGCATCATGACAGTTTTGAGTTTTGTTGTTGTTGTTTAGTTTCTAAGTCATTTCTGACTCTTTGCAACCCAATGAACTATACTTTGCCAGACTCCTCTGTCCATGGGATTTCCCAGGCAAGAATACTGGAGTGGGTTGCCATTTCCTTCTCCAGGGGATCTTCCTGATCCAGGGAAAAATCTCCATCTCTTGTCTCCTGCATTGGCAGGTGGATTCTTTACCACTGAGCCACTAGGGAAGCCTGTTCCAAGACCGAGCATAAAAAGCCAGAAATGTGGGTGGTGCCCCAATTCCTGGAAATTTCCCGCTCCTCTCCCCAAATAGTTGGTATAATCTTCCCACTCATTGTTCAGTACTTAAGTTGTGTTTGACTCTTTGCGACCCCATGGACTGCAGCACACCAGGCTTCCCTGTCCTTCACCATCTCCTGGAATTTGCTCAAACTCATGTCTATCGAGTCAGTGATGCCATCCAACGATCTCACCCTCTGTCACCCTCTTCTTCTCTTGCCCTCAATCACGGTCTTCTTCAGTGAGTCAGCTCTTTGCATCAGGTGGCAAAGGTATTGAGCTTCAGCTTCAGCATCAGTCCTTCCAATGAATATTCACGGGTGATTTCCTTTAGGATTGACTAGCTTGACCTCTTTGCTGTCCAAGGGACTCTCAAGAGTCTTCTCCAACACCACAATTCAAAATCATCAATTTTTGGTGCTCAGCCTTCTTTATGGTTCAACTCTCACGTCTGTACATCACTACTGGAAAACCCATAGCTTTGAAAGTGCTGCACTCAATATGCCAGCAAATTTGGGAAACTCAGCAGTGGCCACAGGACTGGAAAAGGTCAGTTTTCATTCCAGTCCCAAAGAAAGGCAATGCCAAAGAATGTTCAAACTACCGCACAATTGCACTCATCTCACACACTAATAAAGTAATACTTAAAATTCTCCAAGCCAGGCTTCAGCAATATGTGAACTGTGAACTTCCAGATGTTCAAGCTGGTTTTAGAAAAGGCAGAGGAACCAGAGATCAAATTGCCAACATCCACTGGATCATTGATAAAGCAAGAGAGTTCCAGAAAAACATCTATTTCTGCTTTATTGACTATGCCAAAGCCTTTGACTGTGTGGATCACAATAAACTGTGGAAAATTCTTCAAGAGATGAGAATACCAGACCACCTGACCCGCCTCTTGAGAAATCTGTATGCAGGTCAGAAAGCAGCAGTTAGAACTGGACATGGAACAACAGACTGGTTCCAAATAGGAAAAGGAGTATGTCAAGGCTGTATATTGTCACCCTACTTATTTAATTTCTATGCAGAGTACATCATGAGAAACACTGGGCTGGAAGAAGCACAAGCTGGAATCAAGATTGCCGGGAGAAATATCAAAACCTCAGATATGCAGGTGACAGCACTCTTATGGCAGAAAGTGAAGAAGAACTAAAGAGCCTCTTGATGAACGTGAAAGAGGAGAGTGAAACAGTTGGCTTAAAGCTCAACATTCAGAAAACTAAGATCATGGCATCTGGTCCCATCACTTCATGGCAAATAGATGGGGAAACAGTGGAAACAGTGTCAGACTTTCTTTTTTTGGTCTCCAAAATCACTGCAGATAGTGATTGCAGACATGAAATTTAGAGATGCTTACTCCTTGGAAGGAAAGTTATGACCAACCTAGATAGCATATTCAAAAGCAGAGACATTACTTTGCCAACAAAGGTCCATCTAGTCAAGGCTATGGTTTTTCCAGTAGTCATGTATGGATGTGAGAGTTGGACTATAAAGAAAGCTGAGCACCAAAGAATTGATGCTTTTGAACTGTGGTGTTGGAGAAGACTCTTGAGAGTCCCTTGGACTGCAAGGAGATCCAACCAGTCCATCCTAAAGGAGATCAGTCCTGAATGTACATTGGAAGGACTGATGTTGAAGCTGAAGCTCCAATACTCTGGCCACCTAATGGGAAGAGCTGACTCTTTGGAAAAGACCCTGATGCTGGGAAAGATTGAGGGCAGGAGGAGAAGGGGACTACAGAGGATGAGATGGTTGGATGGCATCACCGACTCAATGGACGTGGGTTTGGGTGGACTCCGCGAGTTGGTGATGGACAGGGAGGCCTGGTGTGCTGTGGTTCATAGGGTCGCAAAGATTCTTACACGACTGAGCAACTGAACTGAACTGAACTTGACTATACAGATCTTTTTTGGCAAAATGATATCTCTGCTTTTTAATATGCTATCTAGGTTTGACAAAACTTTTCTACCAAGGTGCAGGCGTCTTTTAATTTCGTGACAGAGGTCGCCATCTGCATTGATTTTGGAGCCCAAGAAAATAAAATCTGTCACTTCTTCCACTTTTCCCCCATCTATTTGCCATGAAGTAATGGGACTGGATACCATGATCTTAGTTTTTTGAATGTTGAGTTTTAAGCCAGCTTTTTCACTCTCCTATTTCACCTTCTTCAAGAGGCTCTTTGGTTCCTGTTTGCTTTCTTCCGTTAAAATATTATCATTTGCATCTCTGAGGTTGTTGATATTTCTTCCAGCAATCTTGATTCCAGTTTGTGCTTCATCTAGCCTGGCATTTCACATGATCTACTCTACATAGACGTTAAATAAGTAGGATGACAATATACAGCCTTGTCATACTCCTTTCCCAATTTTGAACCAGTGCATTGTTCCATGTCCATTTCTAACTGTTACTTCTTGTCCTGCATAAAGGTATCTCAGGAGATTTGTAAGGCAGTCTGGTATTCCCATCTCTTAAGAATTTTCCACAGTTTGTTGTGATCCACACAGTCAAAGATTCATTAGGCTTTGAAATTACCCACCCCATAAAAACTAACCACCCTGTATTCCGGGGCCACTCGTATTCTGAATTGGCCCACATTCTATCTGTGGAGTGTATTTCTCCCAAGGATGCTTTTGCCTTTTGAGACAGACTGCATTCTGCCCATGGAATGTGCATCTCTGACACTTTAATTCTTTCTTGCATGAAGCCAAGGACCCTCACTTAAGAAGGAACTCACTTGAGACCTAGTTCATGACCATCCTCTCACACCCCATTTTCCTGTAACATCTTTTCAAAGTTTATTAATAAATCATCTTCTTGCCTATCAGTTTGTCTCTTGCTGTGTTCCTGCTGTGCTAAGACACAGAGTCTGAGCTTCATGAAGTCCTGAGATCAGGTATGCAGTTTCAGGTGTGAAACTGTGGGTTTGAGTCCCATCTGAGGTGCGATTGTTGTGGAGCCCACATCTGAGGGGTGTGGTTTCAATTCCATTAATTTATATCTGATCAAATTCAGAATTTATGATATTTTGAAGTGTTTATATTTTTCCCTATAAAATGATATATCTAAGATAACAAGTAATGTATATGTTTTAAAGAGATTAATGTTTAAACTCTTAAAGAAAGTAAATGTTCCAGAAATATTTATATCTCCTCTTTGATGTGTTGTTTAACAATTATTCTCTTTCATCAATTAAAATTCTCCAATTCTGCTTGGTGAATAATCTGGGAAGCACTCCATAGATCTTGTTGATGTTACTATAATTTCTGGAAAAAATAGAAATGTACTTAAAATTCTTTATATTTTCCCTCAATCCTCTTTTCATAATTAGTTCATTTGCTTCTTTGTTGTTTTACTGAATTTAATGCTTCTTGGGGAAGGGGTGACTCCTGTCTGCAGAGTTAGGAATGGGCTGAGGTCCATTCGGTTTGGTGTCACATGCTCTTTGCAAGATTGTTATTGGATTTTTAAAATTTGTTGTTCTTTTTAAAATTACATTTGTTATAAACTGGGGAAAATAATCAACATTTTAATTAAAAGTAATTTAAAGACTTTTCAATGTGTCTCTGATTTCCACCCTCATTTCCTGCTTTCCCCCCTCATCATCTACATTCCTTTGTGCTGCTTTCTCCTTACACTATCCAAACCATTTTTACGTGTAACCCAAGTCACTCTCCCAAGGGAATAAAAAACTCAAATTCAGATGTTTGAAAACTGCCCACCTGATGGTCAACTCAAGCTCTGATTGCCACGGTGGTTCAGTATCTTCTTTCTTTTCTTCTCTCTCCATTGGGAATCCTGGTGTTTCCAGCATGCCTTTTTCTAGAAATTTCACCAAGACCTCTTAAATATTAATTTCCTAAGATCTACTAATTGTTCTAATGCTAGCTATATATTCATAATTGAAAAGAAAAACTGACAATTTTGGAAGAATCCAGTGTTTTTCAATATCACCTCCAAAACCAGCAAACATGAGATGCAATGGGGAAATAGGGGACCTGGCACTTGAATGCCACACAGCACATCCACTGGGATAATTTTAATGATAACCTTTAAGTCTCAGTTGACAGTAATTTATATATATATATATATATATATATCTGAAAGTCTGAGAAAGAATAGAAGAAACCATGTACTCACACCATATGTCTCTTAAAAGTCTTGCTTATTGTTATCTTCCCATATCTACACAGTGGCTGGCTCAAAAAGGCAGTAATAATGATGTAACATCAAGATGGATGATATCTGAACATCATGCTATATAAAAATGTTCAGAATTCAGAAAGTACAGAACACCTTTAAAACCAAACATATAATGATTTGAAATATGAAAATGTGTAATTATAAAATATAAAGCATAAATACAGTAAAATGTAAATAATAAACATATCCATTCTAATTTAATTTATTAGCAGATAAAATGAATGCAGTGAAGTGGCACTGAAAAGGAACCAGAGATTTCCCTGGCAGTCCAGTGGTTAAGACTCTGCACTTCCACTGCAAGGGGCATGGGTGCTGCAGGGTTTGCCGAAAGAGAAAAGAAAAGGAGCCAGAATTCTTATGAAAGAGGAAACAAAAATACATAAGAAAGTTTAATTTTAAAATTAAATGATTGAAATATTTTTAAAAAGGAACACCTTAAAAAGAGACAAACTGTAATCATCATGTCATCATTGAGTCATTGACAAGCGAGTTTTGTGCACAATTTTCCATCTGGTGAAATGGCCCTTTTGACACCCCTATTGGATGGGGGAGTGGAGAGGAGATAGTTACAAGCTAACGCCAGGTATTTTCTTCTGATTTCTTCATCTTTGAACAGTTCTTTTCCTTCATTAAACATGTTGATATCTCTGAATTTTTCTTGTTAAAGAAATGCAATCTTTTAAATTGCCACCAAGCTTAAGTTTGTTTCAAAGAAGACTACACTGGTTTGGCCTTGTTTTATTTATTATGTACAGAGAATTTACACTTTGGAGGAAACTACCAGTTTTAATGCCATCATGCACATTTTCTGTTCATACAACAAGTCTTTAGTCCAGGGTGGAACTTATGGTAATAGAACCTTTGCTTTGTTTATTGTCATTTCCTTCTACTTAGGAAGGGAGAGAAAAATAATGCTTTCTAAATTATTCAAATTAAAAATTTAATGCCTTTTATCACTTTCCAGATACATTATATTTCAGATTAATTTTTCTCATTTAAAAAATGAACATTTTTGGCATTTCACCAACAAAGTACTGCTATTTTGGCCATTAAAGATAGCATAGAACCCAGAATACCAGACATCAACCACAATCCTTAGTCAATAAATGTTGAGTGAATTGGGTAAATGCTTAAGCATTAGTCTGATACTTTAATCCTCATATGATTTCACTTGCATTTCACAAAGAGAAAAAGAGAGGGTCTTGGAAATTATGGAGCTTGCCTAGGGTCACACAACCAGAAAGTTATGTACTTCACATTCTTTTCTTTCTTTCTTTTTTTTTAAATTTTATTTTATTTTAAAATTTTACATAATTGTATTAGTTTTGCCAAATATCAAAATGAATCCACCACAGGTATACATGTGTTCCCCATCCTGAACCCTCCTCCCTCCTCCCTCCCCATACCATCCCTCTGGGTCGTCCCAGTGCACTAGCCCCAAGCATCCAGTATCGTGCATCGAACCTGGACTGGCATCTTGTTTCATACATGATATTTTACATGTTTCAATGCCATTCTCCAAAATCTTCTTTTTTTAATTTATTTATTTTAATTGGAGGCTAATAACTTTACAGTATTGTAGTGGTTTTTGCCATACATTGACATGAATCAGCCATGGGTGTACATGTGTTCCCCATCTTGAACTCCCTTCCCACCTCCCTCCCCATCCCATACCCCAGGGTCATGCCAGTGCACTAGCCCTGAGCACCCTGTCTCATGCATCGAACCTGGACTGGCTATCTGTTTCACATATGATAATATACATGTTTCAATGCTATTCTCTCAAATCATCCCACCCTTGCCTTCTTCCACAGAGTCCAAAGACTGTTCTGTATATCTGTGTCTCTTTTGCTGTCTCGCATATAGGGTCATCGTTACCATCTTTCTAAATTCCATATATATGTGTTAGTATACTGTATTGGTGTTTTTCTTTCTGGCTTACTTCTCTCTGTATAATAGGCTCCAGTTTCATCCACCCCATTAGAACTGATTCAAATGTATTCTTTTTAATGGCTGAGTAATGTACTTCACATTCTAACATAGCTCAGTCTGCTGGCTCCAAGGACTCTTTCCTCTACAGTGAGTGTGACCCTGCACTAAGTCCCACTACCTGTGGGAAGGTGTCCACAGGGAACAGATGACTATCTTACCAGGAGGCAATGACTAACACTCAGATGGAAGTGGGGGATTCTATCACTGTGGGGCTTCCTCCTTCCTTCCTTCCTTTTCTACCCTCCATCCACTCTGGCTTTATGACACCAAATTGCCCCAAGTGGTCAAACCTGGGGACCTTTGCCCACTGCCCCAAAAGTTGATGATGGGGATCTAGCTCTGTGATCAGTGCTGGCCTTTCAAATGTCTCAGATGGAACATCTCCAACAGCAAACTTTTCTTTTGCTAATGATTTTCCTGTGGCATGACTTTGATGAATTATTATACTTGTACCTGCCAACCCCACACGCCCCTGTGTGGTTCATGTTGACCTTCCCAGTGAGTGTCCTCTCCCCCTGTCTCACCCAAGGCTCTGTGCTTGGCTCACATGAAGGCTGAAACAAGCTCAGAAGGCTGTCTTCTCCACATTTCAACAGCTTGCAGATCTCAGTGTGTTGCAGGATTCGAATGAGAAGGTGACAGGTGTCGAATATTGGTTATGGTTTTAAGAGAGAATGTATTTCATGTAAGTGATATCTTGGATGATAACAGCTTTGACCAAGCAGGCTGGAAAATTGCATTTCTTAGGCTGGCTTCTGCAGCTGCATTTATTAGGAGACAATGGCTGATACTGCTCCATTCAATCACTCTTCAGTTTGAAGCTGAGTCTCTTTGGTGAGGAAGAAAAAAAAAATCTCTCAGTGCCACGCTATTTTGTTTTTAAGCCACCTACCTGGATGATTTGAACCTGCCAGGAAGATTCCTCCATCCAAATCTAAAACCCTGTATTTGGGTGCAGTGGAGTTAGTGATCCCAGTCACTGGGTTCAGCATTCTCTTCCCTTAAGGGTATTTATTTTTTTCAACTCTTAGCTTTTCTGCAAGGATAATCATGCTAAACTCTCAATGTCTTTCTCTGAAGGATCTTTTTCAGAGTGTTTTCCTCTGTTATAGGAGAGAAGTAGAAGCGACAGGGTGCAGGATTCTGGGAGGAAAGACTTAGTTGAAGTGTGGAAATGACTGTGGAAAGAAAGAAGTGAAGCACCAGTGGGGAGCATTTATCTCCCCGACTTGCCAAGGACTAGGGCTGCCTTTTGGGGAACACTCAAGAGTGCTCTAATGGCTGGGACTTTCTTTGATCTATTCCTGAGGAGTTTTTCTTAACAACGATACCCATTTTACAGATGAAGAAACTGATGCTCAGAGAACCCAAGTGATTTTCTCAAGTTCACACAGTAACTCTGCCAAACACTCTGGAGCAGAACCCAGACTATTAATTGCCTGCTTCAAGACTCTCTCTATAATAACACCCTATTCTTCATTATGCTTAATTTATGTGAAGGCATTTTAAAGATCAATGAGTTTTTGAATGTAATCAGTGGCTTCTATAGATAGGAAAAGACAAAACTCCCAATGAGAATCTTTAAGAATCAGGAAAAATAATTCTAACATATTTGGATTTTAAATCCATCACTGGAAAAATAGGGTCCGTTGTCTAGTCCATCTCCCAGGATGTGTAGTCACATGTCAGTCATCACAGACGTAGAGCTGTTTTCTTACAGTTTCGACACAGTCAGTGATGGGCAGCCTACTTCATTTTTGGACAGCTGGAATTACCATAATTCCATGTGAAGAAAAATATCATATTTTTTTTCATCCTGAGCTGAAAACTATTTTCCCATAAATTCTTCCAAAGACCCCATTTCTTCTCTGGAAATAGTAAAACACTAAATTAATTTTCCATGTAGGCCTTTAACTATTAACAGTGAGTTAACTCTTTTCTAGGTTGAAGGTTCCAAGTGCCTTTGGTTATCTCTCGATCTCATATTCTGTCACCTCAGTCACCTCTAACAGTATTCAGTACTCCAGTTGACATATTTCAGTTTCGACATTCTGCTTACAGAGTAGAGATCAGAACTGAAGGGGAGACCAGTAGTTCGACTATTTATCTTTACCAGACTGTGCAGAGGAGCCATATCAACAGTGCTCTCCTTGTGTTCAAGTCGGGTCTCCTCTTCTGTTCATTTGAGCCTTTGTTTTGTACCAGACAAATAGAGGTCTCCTTCAGTGCATTTATAAAACATCAGGTCTGAAGGCTTCATGACACAGCTCCTGGGCTCATCTTTCTCTGCACTGATTATTATTGATAAGTTTCCTCCACTGGGTTACCTAAAGATGCTGCTGATGGTGCCTTTGTCTTGAGAGAACTAATGACTCTGCCAAAGGTGCTCATTGCAGGGCTGGGCTATGTGTACAGGTGACAAGAGAAAAGCTTCCCTTGAGGCTCGGTCACTGGTTTCCTATTCTGCTGTTACCCAGAGCACCCCAGAAAGACTCCTGTTACATCAGGTCCTCCAGCATCTGAACTTCCCCTTCTGACAAGTATAATTCAGTACCAGTCTGAGGGACCATGTAGGGGCAGCCACCAGGCAACCTTTATCAGGCAAACTTCATCCCTAAATTATCTCTTCTCTCTCCTCTCAGCCTCCTTCTCAATTTTTCCTCCCTTTCCTCATCAGAAAATAACAAAGACTTCAGGGTGGAGGCAGGCAAAGGACTGTGATTGGGGGAGAGGATGCTGTCCACCCAGACGGTGCTGGAGCTCCGGCTTAACATGGAAAACTTCATGTTAAGTTTAATTTAAGATTAATTATAATTTTCCTAAACTGTAAAGTGATGATAATTATAGCACCCATATCTTAAAGTTATGGGGAGGATTAAATAAACATATATTCAGGGCTTTGAACAGTGCTTTGTGTATGACAACTTCTCAGGGTTTGCTGTACAATGATGGTGGTGATCAGCATTACTACCAGTGCTGTTTTTTAAAAAATTATTTATTTGGCTGTGCTGGGTCTTGGTTGCAGCATATGGGATCTTCAGTCTTCATGGCAGCATGCGGAATCTAGTTCCCTGACCAGGGATCAAACCTGGGCCCCCTGTGTTGGGAGTGCAGAGTCTTAGCTACTGGACCTATCAGGGAGGTCATACTAGTGCTTTTGAAAAGCAAGCTGTGAGGAGCCTTAACTACAAACAACATTCCCAGATTCATATTCTTTTTTTTTTTTTTAGGGGGAAAGCATCTTTTTTTTTTAATTTTATTTAATTTTATTTTTAAACTTTACAATATTGTATTAGTTTTGCCAAATATCGAAATGAATCCACCACAGGTATACCTGTGTTCCCCATCCTGAACCCTCCTCCCTCCTTCCTCCCCATACCCTCCCTCTGGGTCGTCCCAGTGCACCAGCCCCAAGCATCCAATATCGTGCATCGAACCTGGACTGGCGACTCGTTTCAAACATGATATTATACATATTTCAATGCCATTCTCCCAAATCTCCCCTCCCTCTCCCTCTCCCACAGAGTCCATAAGACTGATCTATACATCAGTGTCTCTTTTGCTGTCTTGTACACAGGGTTACTGTTAGCATCTTTCTAAATTCCATATATATGCGTTAGTATACTGTATTGGTGTTTTTCTTAACTGGAAATAGAACTGCCTTATGATCCAGCAATCCCACTGCTGGGCATACACACTGAGGAAACCAGAAGGGAAAGAGACACGTGTACCCCAATGTTCATCGCAGCACTGTTTATAATAGCCAGGACATGGAAGCAACCTAGATGCCCATCAGCAGATGAATGGATAAGAAAGCTGTGGTACATATACACAGTGGAGTATTACTCAGCCATTAAAAAGAATACAATTGAATCAGTTCTAATGAGATGGATGAAACTGGAACCTATTATACAGAGTGAAGTAAGCCAGAAACAAATTCATATTCTTTCACAGTTATAATGAACATAAAAATTTCTGAAGACTTCTTTAAATTTGAAATTTCCAGAGTCTCCTATAATTTTCTAGTGTGCTTGTAGTTTTTTTGTTTTTATTTTTACTTCTCATGGGAATATTTTAGGAAAATAATTATTCCCTTAAAATACTTCTATCAAGCTTTAAAAAATATTAGAACATTCACTTTCCTGTCTATTCCAACAAAAAGGGGGGATATTTTTTTTCATTCTTACTAAAAACACCATATTTTATATTCTTTATATTTTGAGTTTAAAATTAATTCAAGAAACACATTGATTAAAAAATCAGAGTAAAAAAAAAAATCAGAGTAACTTTTCATGTTTTCCCTAACTTTATTCTCATAAGCACTAACCAGAATAAATATTTTTTCTTTATTTCTTTTCTCCTTTCTTTTCTACCATTCAAGCCATTGGCCAGGTTATTTCTCAATATCTTGTATGAATGGCAAGTTGTCATGTGAAATAACTTGTACAGAATTCCTTATTTTTGTTTTTAAAACTCAAGCGTCTTGTAGAACCTGGAGAGTTTTTATAGAGGCAATAGAAGAAAAGTAAAGAAAGGAAATACTTCTGGGGATTGTTCTGGGGTTACCTGGGGCTGGGAGTGACAACTGGGAGTGACTGCACGTGTTCCAAGGAATCTTACTGGGATGATGAAAATGTCCTAAAACTAGGTCATGGTGATAGTAGAGCAATTTGGTAACTTTACTGAAAATTATTTTTGTTCATAAAATGGGTGTATTTTATGGTATGTAAGAAAGGTTTGAAAGTGAAAGTGTTAATTGCTCAGTCGTGTCCGACTCTTTGCGACCCCATGGACTGTAGCCTGCCAGGCTCCTCTGTCCGTGCGATTTTCCAGGCAAAAACACTAATGGGTTGCCATTCCCTCCTCCAGGGGCTGTTCTTGACTTAGAGTTGAAACTGGGTCTCCTGCATTGCACACAGACTCTTTACTGTCTGAGCCACCAAGGTCTATTTTGGTATGTAAACTGTATCTCATTTTATAATAAATTAAAATTTAAAAATTACATAGTTGTTAAAAATTAAAACAAGAAGACCAACTTTTTATCCTGCTTATTTTGCAGAATGCTGTAATACAGGGCTCTTCAAACTTTTTTGATATAAAATACATTTTCCTTTGCACTAATGAATTTTTTTAGCATCTATTAAAAGTCACTTTTTAAGTTGTCCATTACTTTTTATAGTTTTTAAAGACAATCTAGATAAAGCAAGAAAAAATTATTTGCTATTGTTTGCCTTTAATTGGGGCATGGGATATTCTTCATACATCTTTAAAAAATTTTATTTTTAATTCTATAATTGCTTTATAATATTCTGTTGGTTTCTGGCATACATAAGCATGAATCAGTCATAGATACACATATGTCCTCTCCCTCTTGACCGTCTCTCCCACCTTCCACCCCACCCCACCCCTCTAGGTTGTTGCAGAGCCCTAGTTTGAGTTCCCTGAGTCATACAGCAAATTCCCATTGGTTATCTAGTTTACACATGGTAAAACAGATCCTACCTGACCCCACCCTCTCCTCCCCTCACCCACTGTGTCCATAATTCTGTTCTCTGTGTCTGCGTCTCCATTGTTGCCCTGAAAATAGTTCATTTGTACCATCTTTCTAGATTCCATATATATATGTTAATATACTACATCTGTTTTTCTCTTTCTGACTTACTTCACTCTGTATAATAGGCTCTACACTCATCCACCTCATTAACCCTGACTCAAATGTGTTTATTTTTATGACTGAGTAATATCCCATTGTAAATATGTATCACAACTTCCTTATCCATTCATCTGTTAATGGACATCTAGGTTGCTTCCATGTGTTAGCTATTGTAAATAGAGCTGCAGTGAACATTGCGGTACATGTATCTTTTTCAATTTTGGTTTCCTCAGTGTATATGCCTAGTTGTGGGATTACTGGGTCATATGGTAATTTTATTCCTAGTTTTTTAAGGAATCTCCATACTGTCTTCCATAGTGGCTATATCAATGTACATCCCCACCAACAGTGCAGAAGGGTTCTCTTTTCTCCACACCCTATCTAGCATTTATTATTTGTAGATTTTCTGATGATGGCCATTATGAGTGGTGTGAGGTGATATCTCGTCATAGTTTTGATTTACATTTCTTTAATAATGAGCGATGTTGAGCATCTTTTCATGTGTTTATTAGCGATCTGTAATACATTGGACATGGAACAACAGACTGGTTCCAAATAGGAAAAGGAGTATGTCAAGGCTGTATATTGTCACTCTGCTTATTTAACTTAGATGCAGAGTACATCATGAGAAACACTGGGCTGGAAGAAGCACAAGCTGGAATCAAGATTGCCGGGAGAAATATCAATAACCTCAGATATGCAGATGAAACCACATTTATGGAAGAAAGTGAAGAAGAATTAAAGAGCCTCTTGATGAAAGTGAAAGAGGGGAGTGAAACAGTTGGCTTAAAGCCCAACATTCAGAAAACTAAGATCATGGCATCTGGTCCCATCACTTCATGGCAAATAGATGGGGAAACAGTGGAAACAGTGTCAGACTTAATTTTTTGGGGCTCCAAAATCACTGCAGATGGTGATTGCAGCCATGAAATTAAAAGATGCTTACTCCTTGGAAGGAAAGTTATGATCAACCTAAACAGCATATTAAAAAGCAGAGACATTATGTCAGCAAAGATCCGTCTAGTCAAGGCTATGGTTTTTCCAGTAGTCATGTATGGATGTGAGAGTTGGACTATAAAGAAAGCTGAATGCCGAAGAATTGATGCTTTTGAACTGTGGTGTTGGAGAAGACTCTTGAGAGTCCCTTGGACTGTAAGGAGATGCAACCAGTCCATCCTAAAGGAGATCAGTCCTGGGTGTTCACTGGTAGGACTGATGTTGAAGCTGAAACTCCAACCTCATGAGAATAGTTGACTCATTGGAAAAGACCCTGATGCTGTTAGGGATTGGGGGCAGGAGGAGAAGGGGATGACAGAGGATGAAATGGCTGGATGGCATCACTGACTCAATGGACATGAGTTTGGGTGGTCTCTGGGAGTTGGTGATGGACAGGGAGGCCTGGCATGCTGTGGTTCATGGGGTCGCGAAGAGTTGGACACAAACTGAACTGAACTGAAAACATCTTTTTTTAAACTTTGCACTTTCTTTATATAATAGTTTGCTTCTGGAGTAAAGAGTTTTCTCCAGACGACAAAGGAGGTGGAGAGATTTGTGCTAGAACACTAGGAAACCAGGCCCTGTTCCCCAGCAGAGAGATAGCGGTTTAGAGAGACCCAGAGAGAAGTGACTGCAGGATATGCCAAGACTGAAAGATGGAGATTCAGGGCAAAGCGTCCCTACCCTTGCAATAGCGAGTCTCTGGAGCCGATGGGATGACAGCATTGATGGTATGTGGAGCCAGTGTGGACAGGTACCTGAGGCTCAACTTCCTATTCCTCCCCCAGTTCATTTCCCTGACTTACATAAGATCCCATAACTGGGGCATAAATGGGGTAGGGAGGCACTTCAGAAAGTCATGTCAGAGGAATATCCTAGTCCCATCCCAGTGGTTCTAGATGTATCAGTGTTATGTCTTTATCTTCTGTAAGCCTGCATGCTCCGTGCTCAGTTGCGTATCTCTTTGCGACTCTTTGAACTATAGTCCGCCAGGCCCCTCTGTCCATGGGATTTCCCAGGCAAGAATACTGAAGTGGGTTGCCATTTCCTCCTCCAGGGAAATCTTCCTGGCCCAGGGATTGAACACAAGTCTTCTGCATCTCCTGCATTGGCAGGCAGATTCTTTACCACTGAGCCATCAGGGAAGCCCTCTCTCTATAAGCCTTAGTTCAGTTCAGTTGCTCAGTCGTGTCCGACTATTTGCGACCGCATGAATTGCAGCACACCAGGCCTCCCTGTCCGTCACCAACTCCCGGAGTTCACCCAGACTCACGTCCATCAAGTCAGTGATGCCATCCAGCCATCTCATCCTCTGTCGTCCCCTTCTCCTCCTGTCCCCAATCCCTCCCAGCATCAGAGTCTTTTCCAGTGAGTCAACTCTTCACATGAGGTGGCCAAAGTACTGGAGTTTCAGCCTTAGCATCATTCCTTCCAAAGAAATCCCAGGGCTGATCTCCTTCAGAATGGACTGGTTGGATCTCCTTGCAGTCCAAGGGACTCTCAGGAGTCTTCTCCAACACCACAGTTCAAAACATCAATTCAGCGCTCAGCCCTCTTCCCAGTCCAACTCTCACATCTATATATGACCACAGGAAAAACCATAGCCTTGACTAGATGGACCTTTGTTGGCAAAGTAATGTCTCTGCTTTGGAATACACTATCTAGGTTGGTCATAACCTTCCTTCCAAGGAGTAAGTGTCTTTTAATTTCATGACTGCAGTCACCATCTGCAGTGATTAGATTCAAATTTGAGCCTGTCTCCTATAAGCTGGTGAAAAACAGAATATTATGTATTTGTTAAAACATATACATAAACGAATTAGATTATATTTATATATCTCTTGGCAACATGCTTTTCCTCTTAATAATTTGCTTCTTTCTGTGACATAAACAATTTTGTCCATATTTTTCCCAGATATGTAATTTTCTTAAGTATTCAGATATTTTAACTATCTCAGGTTCTTAAGAATTTGACCAAATCAAGCGTAAGCCAATACAGGTAAGCTGACTGGCAAGAATCAGCTTCCCAGTTGGCTCAATGGTAATGAACCCTCCTACTAGTGCAGGAGACATAAGAGGAAGATATGACAACCCACTCCAGTATTCTTGGCTGCAGAATCCCATGGACAGAAGAGCCTAGCAGGCTACAGCCCATGGAGTCACAGTAGAGTCGGACACTACTGAAGCAATTCAGCATACATACACGCACGACTGTCAAGCACAGGATCCAGAGGAGACTCTGGTGAGCCCTTGGTTGGCAGGTGGCCCTCTCTGAGGAGCAAGAGCCCAGTTCCGTCTAAGTCTCTGCTGTGACTTTCCCTCACAAACCACTGTGACTAAGGGTTTAAAAACAGAAAGGACAGAGAGCTGTGCAGACCTTCACTGTAGCCACAGGCTCCTGGCACAGGGTGCAGGCTGGAGTAGCACAGTCTCTCCAACTCCCTGGCACTGCACTTTCGTTTTTGTGATTAATGTCCAGTGCAGGGGTGAGTAATGTAGCAATTCATTGTAGTAATTCGAGTTATAGGGAATATATGGACTCCTTCGCTCAGCATCCCTCTCTCCAGCTCCCTGTCACATGAAAAGAATCATTATGTTGGGAATACATTGCTATCAACCCCAGGGCCAAACAGAGATGAAACTCACACACCCCAAATATCTCTACTGCCTGCAGCTAAAACACGACTCTTAGAGCCCTTCTTTGTTGGACTGGAAAATGCTAACTGGACCCACAGGGTGGCCAGGAAAGCGCCCAATTTTCTTTGGCCTTACTTGTTTTGGTTGCTATTTAAGAATGACAGGTTAGGACTTCCCTGATGGTCCAGTTGTTGAGAATCCACCTGTCAATAATACGGACATGGGTTCGATCCCTAGTCTGGGAAGATCCCACTTGCCAAAGGGAAGCTAAGGCTGTGGGCCACAAATACTGATCCTGTGCACCTTAGAACCTGTGCTCCCCAACAAGAGAAGCCACTGCAATGAGAAGCCCAAGCACCATAACTAGAGAAAACCCTCATGCAGCAACAGAGACTCAGCACAGTAAAAAAAAAAAAAAGAAAAAAAAATGACAGGTCAAGTATGAATGACTCACAAGAGCTGCTAAATTAATTTACTTTCATACTGTTTCATTAGCACTGCAAAGTAACTGTTGAAATCCTGGGGGAACTTGGGGAGGGGAGATAGGGGAAGTGTTGGGAAGACCTCCTGTTCCAGTAGGTCTAGGACAGCATGTCCGCTGTCACCTGGCAGGGATGGAAAAGCAGAGGAGCAGATGAAATGCAGATGGGATCCTTGTTACAAGGAAAAGGTGGCATGCCTGTGAGGCTGAGGACCCTGAACTTTGCCAGCTTCAGAAGCCAGTGACAACACACACCTTAGCATTCCCATGGCTATATAGGAAATGGGGGTAGAGTGCCTTAAATCTGGATTTTTCTGCTCTCGCCTGTGGGGCTTCAATCATGTCATTTTGGCTGTCAATATTATGAAAATGTTTCTGAATTTGTTAGTGGGTAGAGTTCAAGACCTTAGGTTCTTCTTTTACTAACCTAAGGTAGACAGATTAAAGTTGGAAGTATTGAAGCATACTTGGATGGCTTGAACAGTATCACAGTCTTTCTTGAAAAAAATTCCCTGTTGGTGGAGAAATTGTGCAAAAATTAGGAAAGAGAGGAATTAGCTCAGGCCCTATTATTAACTTGCATTTTGGCAGGTGACTCCCTCCTGGTGCACTGTGAGTGTGTGCAAACCTGTGTGTGTGTGTGTGTGTGTAAGAGAGAGAAAAGAGAGGAGAAGAAAGAGCAGGAGAAGAGAAAAGAGAAGACGGCATGCCCGTCTAGCCCTCAGAACCTGGTCTCACAGAAATTTCCTGCCATATCTGAATCTCTGCCACTTCCTGGCCAGCCGCTAAACCTTCTGGGTGGGAGCAGTTTTAAGATGAGATAGGCGGGGAACCCGAATCCCAGCTCCCTCCATCATTTTCCTCTCACATTCTCAGAGCCTGGGGCTCCCCATGCAAATGGTTCCAATACATTGCATCCTGAGCCCAGGTTATTATTCTTCGAGATGTATAAACAACATTATCCAACTCCAGCGAGCAGTAGCATATGTTATTTTTACAATGTTCCTGTTCAGTTTTACAACACCTAAATTTCAGGAAGAAATGTTGTGTGCAATCTCGCTTTCCGCTCTGTGCACCGCACACCCCTCACCACATCGAGGCTCTCTCCATCCAGTGTGTGTCTGATTGAAAATTCAATTCAACTCACTTCAAATATGTATTGAACACCTTCATGTCGGCAGCAAAGTGGTAAAAGCCACAGGGGATACAAAATAAGTAGAAAGCACAGTCTCCACCTTCAAAAAGTCTGCCACACTATTGGGACTGAGGTGGAAGAAGAACAAGAGCCTGACATGAGACAGAATATATTTACTTATCAAGATGTGTTGTTCTGACATTAAGTGCACTGAATGTCCAGAAAATGGAACTCTTGGTGAAGGCTGGAGTTGTCAGAGCAGAAAGGTTGCTTGGAAGGACTGAGGGCTGGCACAGGGCTTTGAAGGATCAGGAAGATGAATATGTGGCAGGATCACATATTCACAAAACTTTCCTTGTTTCAGATTTTCTACAGATGCCTCAAAGCTGAAACAACATGACCTAATTACTCCCACAGTCTGCAAATCTGGCTAAGGAGCTGCCAGACTTAGGCAGGGCTTCCTCAGAGGGGGCCGGGTCATCCTATGATCCTCGCTGCCACGCTTCTGTGCTTCCCACACCCTCCCACTAGGCAGGGCTTCCTCAGAGGGGGCCGGGTCATCCTATGATCCTCGCTGCCACGCTTCTGTGCTTCCCACACCCTCCCACTAGGCAGGGCTTCCTCAGAGGGGGCCGGGTCATCCTATGATCCTCGCTGCCACGCTTCGTGCTTCCCACACCCTCCCACTAGTTTATAAAAGTGGAAGCATATAAATGGGAAAGGAAAATCTTGCTGGGATGTTTAGTAGTAGATGGTCTGCCTAATGAAAGTGGTGGGTGTTTTCTTTCTCAAGTGGAGGAGGATGGGATGTCCCCACTTGCCCCCAAGACAAGAGAGAAGAACCTGGCGGCCTACCTACACTTGATGCTTGAGCCGTTGAAGCTGTGGACCTGCTCTGGAAGTGCCCCTAGAACAGAGCATGGAGGAGAGGTCTTGGGAGAACTTGGCACAAGACCTTGGATGAGAAAAGGCATTGTGAGCATATAGACTGGTACCTGCTGCTTGCAGGGGACATCTGGAAGGTGGGGGTGGGTGGGACAAGTCTGTGATGTCAGGGCTGTGGGCTGCCTGCATCTGTGCTGCTTAGCCTGCCAAGGATGGGTGAGTTTCCTGTGGACCAAGTGCATGCTGTGGGACAGAGCATCTGGTTGAAGAGGGTGGCTGGCCAGGGAAGGACTCTCAGCCATGAAAAGCTATGGGGTGAATGAAAAGGCAAGAAGTGAGAGGAAGGAAATTATAGAAAGTAACTGGGGAGTTCTTCCTTCATGGAGGCCCTCCTTGGGATCAGGCAGCCACAGTGGGGACCTCTGACACATCGAGGCTGTTGCTGGTGAAGGGAGCAGCCCTACTGATGTCAGAATGTCCTCTTCCTTTCTCTCAGGCTACCTGCTGACTCCAGCTCTCAAGGAGGGGATGGGACCAGGAGAGGGATCGGGGGTGGGAAAGGGGAGTGAAAGGACAACCAGGTGCTTTCTCTCTCTGACTACAGTCAGGCCTTAGCTGGGAGAAGGGGAATGACTTTCCACTGCACGTGAGATGTGACTTTGATTTATACGGGGCAGGACTTTCCAGTTCCTGAAAGGTGAGCTGAAATGATGCAGATGAGACTCTTCTTATGACGGAGTGGCTGGACAGATTGGGAGCTGCTGTCCTAAGATGCTTCCAGAGCCACGAAAAAGAGATGACATGAGGCTCTGGGTGTCTCCCCTGGTAACCCACAAAGGTGCCCCACCAATTACAGAGAGATGGAGGCACCAGGAATTGGCATTCAGGAAGATGGAGGGGCAGGGGGAGCCTGAAGTGTCTCAGTGACTTGGCCTGGTGGGGGGCAGCAGGTCACAAGGATGTGAAAAAGGCAGGCACCCACCGTGAAAGCCTTGACATAGAATATGAGTGTTTTTGAGAGGATTAGCAGAAGAAGGAGTCAAAGCCATTAAACACTAACAGAAGAACTAGCCCACTACTCAAGCCTGCATCCTGGGAAGAGCTCATTTTCTCTGAAACTGCCTCCTCCTCCTTTTTAGCTGCTAACCAGTGTTTCTCCCCGACACGATTTGTTGTCACCCCATGCATCTGAGAGTGTCTTCTCATAACATTCTCACGACGGCCTTTCTGAAAAGAGAGCCACTCTGTCCTTTTTCCCATTCCCAGTGTCGGCAGGAAAGACTCTCTGAGCCTATATTCGTGTAACTGGACTTTAGTCATCTCGGACCCAGACATGGTAGTTAATATCTTGTTCACAAAACAAATGAGGAGCAAGGAGGAGAGAGGAGGCATGTTTTTGTGGGCAGGGCATTGGGAGAGGTGACCCACTGTGGTTCCCTGGAGAGCAAATTTCCAGAGAATTTTAATCATGATCTTTGAGGTGGAGCTTGGGGGTTACCACTGCAAAAAGAAGCAATTGGTGGCTGTCTTATTTATATACTGCTATCTGGCTGACCAGGATTTGCCTCTATAGGAGTTAAAATTTTGATTCACACTCTCAGGGGGCAAGGAATGTCTTATTTTTACAAGTCAAATTTATTCTGACTTAGAGTTTTAACTCTTTAAAGAGTGAGGGATCATATCTCAGTCCTCTTTGCAATGTTCCTCCATTTCCGTGCAGGTACACAGTCATGCACGGAAAGGGCAAGGGCAGGAAAGGTCAGGGCAGCGGGGATGGCAGCAGGGTCTCTGGTCCATCCCATTATTAGGATGGCCTAATCCCATCATTCGGAGAAGGCAATGGCACCCCACTCCAGTACTTTTGCCTGGAGGATCCCATGGACGGAGGAGCCTGGTGGGCTGCAGTCCATGGGGTCGCTAGAGTAGGACACGACTGAGCGACTTCACTTTTCCCTTTCCTGCATTGGAGAAGGAAATGGCAACCCACTCCAGTGTTCTTGCCTGGAGAATCCCAGGGAAGGCGGAGCCTGGCGGGCTGCCGTCTATGCGGTCGCATAGAGTCGGACATGACTGAAGCGACTTAGCAGCAGCAGCAATCCCATCATTAGGATGACTTGAGATCCTCGCTGCTCACACTCACGTGGTCCATTTCAAGGTGAGTTGTGTTCCTGGTTCCCCATCAAGCATTTGTATGCCATCTTTGCCTGCTGTTAGCAAAGCTGCCTCTCTTAATGCTTGGTCTCTTCAGTATCCCTGAGCCAACTCTGATATTTCTTAAGGGGCTGCAAAACCTTATCTCCTTTCCAGGCTCTTTTGGAAAGAGATACCAGCTGCTTTTTTTTTTTTAAGTTAATTTTTATTGGAATATATTTGTTTTACAATGCTGTGTTAGTTTCTGCCGTACAGCAAAGTATATGAAAATCAGCTATGAAAAGTGAAAGTGTTAGTTGTTCAGTCATGTTCGACTCTGCACCCCGGTGGACTGTAGCCCACCAGGCTCCTCTGTCCATGGAATTTTCCAGGCAAGAATACTGCAGTGAGTAGCCATTTCCTTCTCCAGGGGATCGTCCCGACCTACGGATCAACTTGGGTCCCCTGCATACAGTCACTTTCTTTACCTTCTGAGCCACTAGGGAAGTCCATAAATCTACTATACATATACCTTCTCTTTTTCTGAATTTCCTTCCCATTCAGGTCACCACAGAGCATTGAGTAGTGTTCCCTATGCTATACAATAGGTTCTCATTTGTTATTTATTTTATATATAGTGTCAATAATATATATCAGTTCAGTTCAGTTCAGTCGCTCAGTCATGCCCAACTCTTTGTGACCCCATGAACTGCAGCACGCCAAGCCTCCCTGTCCATCACCAACTCCCAGAGTTCACCCAAACCCATGTCCATTGAGTCAGTGATGCCATCCAACCATCTCATCGTCTGCCGTCCCCTTCTCCTCCTGACTTCAGTCTTTCCCAACATCAGGGTCTTTTTCAATGAGTCAGTTCTTTGCATCAGTTGGCCAAAGTATTGAAACTTCAACTTTAGCATCAGTCCTTCCAATGAACACCCAGGACTGATCTCCTTTAGGATGGACTGGTTGGACCTCCTTGCAGTCCAAGGGACTCTCAAGAGTCTTCTTCAGCACCGCAGTTCAAAAGCATCAACGTCAATCCTAATCTCCCAATAGTTCCACCGCCTCCTTCCCCACTTGGTATCCATATGCTTGTTCTCTACTTCTGCTTTGCAAATACAACCATCTATATCATTTTTCTGGATTCCAGATATATGTGTTAATAAATGATACTGATTTTTCTCTTTCTGACTTACTTCACTCTGTATGATGGTCACTAGGTCCATCCATGTGTCTACAAGTGATGCAATTTTGTTCCTCTTTATGACTGAGTAATATCCCGTTGTATATATGTATCACATCTTCTTTATCCATTCCTCTGTTGTTGGACATTTAAGTTGTTTTTCACGTCCTGACTATTGTAAATAGTGCTTCAGTGAACACTGGAGTTGAATTACGGTTTTCTCCAGGTATGTGCCCAGGAGTGGGAGTGCTGGTTCATATGGTAGTTCTATTTTCAGCTGCTTTTGAAATAGCTGCTTCTCTACCCTCTGCTCAGCCCCACTCCATCACCTTGGAACCATTCATCCTAATTGCTTCAATGAATCATGGGTCTTGTACACAACAGTCTAGATGGGGAAAGGGAGTGTTAACTCCTGGGTGCCTCCCAGCTTCTGCTCCTTGCAACACAAAGGCACACAATAGAGGCAACCCCAGGCCTGGCTCCCTTTGTGTATTTGCTGGAGTGGAAGGAAGATTCCTATAGTTAGAAGTGAGAAACCACAAATATATTAGTCCATCTAGTCTTTGAAGTACAAATAGTGAAAATGAAAGTGAAGTCGCTCAGTCATGTCCAACTCTTTGCTACCCCATGGACTGTAGCCTACTAGGCTTCTCCATCCATGGGATTTTCCAGGCAAGAATACCGGAGTGGGTTGCCATTTTCTTCTCCAGGAGATCTTCCAAACCCAGGGATTGAACACGGGTCTCCCACATTGCAGGCAGACACTTCACCCTCTGAGCCATCAGGGAAGCCCTACAAATAGTGAATAGATTGAGACAATTTCCAGCCAGAGACTTGCCTCAGCTGTCCCTGAGACCACCCGCTCAGCAGCTGATGTTCTCAGCAAGAGGGTGTGAGTGAGTGAGTGTAGCGGTCCTGGAGTGGGATTCAGCTGAGCACCGTGGCCTTCTCTAGGGCATGTGCCACCAAGCATCTACTATCAGCCCTCACTGCCATGGCCCACCTGGCAGTTGTTACTCAAAATACATGAAGTGGACATCCCTGGTGGTCAGAGTCCACACTCCCAACGTCAGGGACCTGGGTTTGATCTCTGGTCAGGAAGCTATATCCCACATGCTGCAGCAAAGATCAAAGATCCTGTGTGTTGAAATGAAGCACAAACAAATAAATAATAAATAAAAACATTTTTTTAAATGACTTAAAAAATACATGAGAGAATTTGGCCATGACACTTTACCCACTGTCAAAGACAAAAACGGAACAAGCAAGGAGATGAATGTATCCAGCCTGCCACAGTAGACAGAATGCCCCAAATCTGAAGACCCACTGGAATTGCCAAGTGACTCTTCATAGGGAGGCATAAAGTGCATTGCAGATGGGTTGCTTCATAGTTGGGGTTCTTTTGTAAGCAGAGGAAGCCTCAGACAGTTACCTGCATAGGAAATGGCTGGCTGCATCCAGGGGTCCAGGGGAACAAACAGCTTTAATCATTCATGAGATAAGGAACGGGAAGTTGGAGGGTCTGTGTTATGCGCTGAATTCTTTCTCCCTCTCCTGCTAACTCCCACTATTTGTGAAAGTGACTTTATTTGAAAATAGGGTCTCTGCTGATGTCATCAAGTTAAGATGTCATTGAGTGTGAGTCGCTCAGCCTTGTCCATCTTTCTGACCCCATGGACTGTAGCATGCCAGGCTCCTCTGTCCATGGAATTCTCCAGACAGGAATACTGGAGTGGGTTGCCATTCCCTTCTCCAGGGGATCTTCCCTACCTAGGGATTGAACCTGGGTCTCTTGCATTGCATGCAGATTCTTTGCAGTATGAGCCACCAGGGACACCCAAGATGTCATTAAGATGGGCCTTAATGCAATATGACTGGTATCCTTCTGTGAGGAGGTGAACATAGAAACACGCAGGGAGAAGAAAGCCACGTGATGACAGAGGCGGCGGTTGGGGTGATAACAGTGACAACCACACCAGAGGCAGAGAGAGAAAGCTCAGAATGGGTTCTCCCTACAGTCTTTTTTTTTTTTTCTTTCTTTTTGTGGCCTCACAGCGCACCATGCAGGATTTTAGTTCCATGTATGTGTGTGTGTGTGTGTGTGTGTGTGTGTGTTAGTCACTGAGTCATGTCTGACTCTTTGCAACCGCATGGATAGTAGCCTACCAGGTTCCTCTGTCTATGGGGTTCTCGAGGCAAGAATACTGGAGTAGGTAGCCATTCCCTTCTCCAGGGGATCTTCCTAATCCAGGGATCGAACTCAGGTCCCCTGCATTGCAGGCAGATTCTTTACCATTTGAGCTACCCTGGAAGCCCTGATCAGGATGGAAAGGATCAGGAAGCACAGAGTCCTAACCACCTGACCACCAGGGATTCTCCTCCCTCCATTCCTGCAAGAGCAAATCCTTGCCAACACCTTGATTTCAGGCTTCTACTTTCAGAACTTCAAGATAATAAATTTCTGCTGTTTGGAGCCACACCGTTTGTGGTACTGTGTTAGGGCCGCTCTAAGAATCATGGCTTCTCTTGTGGCTTAGCGGTAAAGAATCCACCTGCAGTGCAGGAGCTGTAGGAGACGTGTGTTTGATTCCTGGGTTGGGTAGATCCCCCGGAGGAGGGCATGGTAACCCATTCCAGGAGCCTGGTGGGCTACAGTCCCCATGGTGAAGCAACTTAGCACTCATACACATGGTAATCTAATACAGACAGTATTAGACCTTGTCAACAGTCCAAGCAAAAGGGGAAAATTGTGTTCAGTTTCATCATGGGTAAACAGGGGAGGCACCCATGGTCTGGGAATCACCCCAAAGAGTGGATAGCAAGTCCATCTTAAATCATGTGGTTAAGAGGGTGGTTCTTTCTGGGAAACCATTTCAGGAATGCAAAAGGAGGTTTCTTAAAAACTTTTCTAAGAGCTCAGCATTTAAAACCCATTTGTGGATTTTCATCCCAATGTGTTAAATTCCAATATTCCTAGTCTGATATGTGGGGGTGGCCTCATCAATCTCGCTCATTCTTCCAGCAACCTTTCATACATTCCATACTCCACCCTGTGTGCTCCTGCACAAGCTTGCCTTGCTGGTCACCAATGTGTATTTTATTTTATTATTATTGTGGGGGCCAGGGTACGTGGCATGTAGGATCTTAGTTCCCAACCAGGGATTGGACCCAAGCCCCCTGCAATGGAAACACAGGTCCAGGTCTCACTGGACCTCCAGGGAAGTCCCACCGATGTGTCTGTGTTAGTGCTTTCCTGTGCCTGGAACACTCCCTCTCTCCTATTCCTCTCCTTTAGTTTCACCCCCCTTTATATTCATGTCTCTTACCTGCTTCCAAACCCCTCCTCTGGGGTTGTGGGGAAGTCAGTGCCCATGTTCACACAGAACTCTCCTGGTTGCACTGAATTCATTAGTTCCCATTTCTCACTCTCCTGCTGGATCACAGATTCCACATGGTTCTCGTTCTCTATCTTACTGTGATGCTCAGCGCTTGTACAGGGCAGGTGATAAATAAGCATTTGCTGAGCTGAAATGAACTCTGTCTCCTTCAGACACCTCTCCCTGATCCTTAGAAATGTTTCCTCTTCAACACTTCATGTTATATCTCTCTCTTTTTTTCCCCAGGAGCACCTCTGTTGCTGTGAGTTCAGCCCTAGCAGAGAGGTCAAGTCTGTATTTTCAGGTTTCATTGCCTTCTCCGTATAAGCATTGTATTGACAGTTTTAGTATTCTACCCACAACCAGAAGATATATCTTCTTTCTTTGCATAAGCTTGAAAAACTATGTTTTTTCTCATCACAAAAATATTGCATACTCATTGAAAAAAGTTTTGAAAAAATACAGAAAGCAAAAAACTCCAAGAAAATACAACTGTGTATAATTTTATAATCCAGAGTTAACTATATATTGATGTCATTATTTCCAAACAAAATGACTATCATGTATATTCTATTTTGTAATCTGATTTGTGTTGCTTAAAATTTAAAATCAGTATTCTATGTTAATAAATATTTATATGTGTGAAAAGCACAAATTTTTTCAGGAATGAACTTTTCAGCATAGAGACAGTTTCACCGTTTTGCTGAGAAAACCCCTTCCTTTCCTCCGAGGACACACATATTTGGCTAAT
Organism: Bos mutus; assembly: GCF_027580195.1. Lineage (NCBI taxonomy): Eukaryota > Metazoa > Chordata > Mammalia > Artiodactyla > Bovidae > Bos > Bos mutus. The sequence continues at coordinate 70,109,561 of NC_091618.1, read as the reverse complement.
TGCCCCCCCCACCACCACCTGCATGCACAAGTTGGGAATTATTAGAAGTCTCTCTCACAGAAGGTGATGTAGAGATTGGTTGCTATAAGTAACAACTAAACTAGAAAGTAAAATGAAGAAATATCTAATGTATAAATCTAGTTTCTCTTTTCAGCTTCCATGATTGTCTTTTAATGTACAAGTAGGGTAAAAACCTGGACTTCCCAGGTGACTCAATGGAAAGCAACTGAACTGCCAACGCAGGAGATGTGGGTTCGATCCCAGGGTTGGAAAGATCCCCTGGAGAAGAAAATGGCAACCCACTCCATTGTTCTTGCCTGGAGAATCCCATGGACAGAGGAGCCTGGCAGTCTACAGTCCATGGGGTCACAAAGAGTTGGACACGATATAGTGACTGACAACAGCAACAACATGTTAAGCACCTAGAAGTGCACACCCATCATTTCCTTACCACCGACACATCATCATCCCCATCCCGCACCATTTTCACCACTGTCATCACCACTGCCATTTCCTTCTCTTCCTCTTCCTCCTCCTTCCCTTCCTTCACTTCTTCACCAGCCTCCCCCCACTTCTTCTCTTTCTCTTCTCTTTTATTATTTTCACATCATAATTTTCATTCCCATTTCAACTTTCACTGTTTGGAAATTTGGAAGTTATATGACTATTGAAATACATGAGTGCAGAAGAGACAACCAACACAGCATTGGAAAGCAATTATACTCTGATTAAAAATACATATATAAAATCATGAAAAAAATTGGTAGAATACATTTAGGACTTTTCCCTAACTATTTAAGTTGCTAGGGCCAATTTAATTTTCTGATGTGGAAACATGACCTGTGAGAAATCCTGATGTCAGAGCTTTCTTTTCAATCACATCAGTTAAAAAAAATTTTTAAATAACATTAATAAAGACAGACTGGAGAGAGTATCTTTTGACTCATCTGCATTTATATCTATCAGACTCATGCACCTGCTTGATGTGTAAAGGTCAGGCTTTTAGACAGAAATCTCATGTGGATCTCCTTGAATTATGTAGAAGTTTACCTGGCCAGATAATTTTTTTTTTTTCATAGAAACTGTAGAGAATGCATTCCAAGTCATAGTCTACAAATTGATGTTTATATGTTCCCCTCCGGAGAGAGCTGTAACCCTGAGAAGGATATCAAGGCTGATACCATGGAGCAGACCTGAGAAGGAGCACCTGGTGTCTCCAGTGATTGAAATGATATATTAATGAGTTCTCATTCTCAGTGACATTTTACCAGGAGCCAATTAACCGTAGTAATTACATCTTTTCCATTGCATGCTTTGAAATACGAAGTGCATGAGTGTTGGGTTGCTGTGTTTGTTGAGCATTGTTTTTCCATTTAAAGCACTAAAAGTTTGAGTCATTTATTATGTTCCCTTTGCCTTCTGGGTGTTGCAGCATGGCAGTTTTTTGCAAAGGATGAGTTTTACAACCACACAGATACTGCTGCATATAAATTAATATAATCCAATACAACCACAGCTGTGCTTTAAAAGGTGGCAGAAAATACGGTGGGGAGACTGCACACAGCTAAGAAATGGAAAAGAGTTAGAGCTTCATGCTAAAAAACAGATTGCTTGGTAAATGAGAGACTGAGTAAGAGATCCTGGTTAGTTGGCTCTTCTACATAATGGGGTGAATGCTGGTGAATGGAAAACATTTGTTTCTGTTTTTTGATATTGTTTCAAAACTGTCAAAAAATTTTCTAAAATATCAGTTTCATTTTCCAAAGTAGATAATATTTTATGCTTTACTTTCCTCACTGTAGGATTTGGATGATAATTATACCTGCCTAATAAGCTTGCTGTGAAGATAAGTTAATACATGTATTCGGATGGTACAGGATACATTATAAATGCTCAATAAATGCCAGTTCAGTTCAGTTCAGTCACTCAGTCCTGTCCGACTCTTTGCAACCTCATGGACTGCAGCACACCAGGCTTCCCTGTCCATCACCAACTCCTGGAGCTTACTCGAACTCATGTCCATTGAGTCGGTGATGCCATCCATCTCATCCTCTGTCATCCCCTTCTCTTCCTCCTTTAATCTTTCTCAGCATCTGTGTCTTTTCAAATGAGTCAGCTCTTTGAATCAGGTGGCCAAAGTATTGGAGTTTCAGCTTCAGCATCAGTCCTTCCAGTGAATATTCAGGATCTCCCTGCAGTCCAAAGGACTCTCAAGAGTCGTCTTCTCCAACACCACAGTTCAAAAGGATCAATTCTTTGGTGCTCAGCTTTCTGTTGTTAGTATTCTATTAATTTAATGAATTAGAATTTAGATTTTGACATTCTAAAACTTTAAACTTACAGAGTTGTATAGTTAGTTTTTTTTTTTTTTTAAATAACACTAGTGTGTTTATGAGATATTTAATTGGGTAAAAATTAAAACAGTATATAAGAACGAGAAAGCAAAAGAAACTAAAACTACCTTATCTCACAAGTTCAATGATAACCACTGTTAAAATAGTTTAGGAAGTCCTTTCAACATCAGTCTTCCTGTATTTCCAGCCCAGGGATTGAACAGGGTCTCCTGCATTGCAGGTGGATTCTTTGCCATCTGAGCCACCAGAGGAGCCCAAATATGAATATATTCACAGATAAATACACTTGATTTTACATTATTGAATTCTAATATATTCTTCTGTAACTGACCTTTCAGAGAAGGCAATGGCACCCCACTCCAGTACTCTTGCCTGGAAAATCCCATGAATGGAGGAGCCTGGTGGGCTGCAGTCCATGGGGTCACTAGGAGTCGGACACAACTGAGCGACTTCGCTTTCACTTTTCACTTTCATGCATTGGAGAAGGAAATGGCAACCCACTCCAGTGTTCTTGCCTGGAGAATCTCAGGGACGGGGGAGCCTGGTGGCTGCCGTCTATGGGGTCACACAGAGTCGGACACGGCTGAAGTGACTTAGCATAGCATAGCATAGGACCTCTGCCATTACTTCTCATGGCTGTGTAATATTCTACAGAGCATACAAATCATAAATCATTTTGCTGGTCCTCCAGTGATGAATATTTGGGTTGTTTTTCTTGTACATGCCTCAGGTTTCACTTATACATTTATTTCTTTTTATTTGTTTTAAATTTAGAGGTATAAGATGGTTGGGTCCAGTGGTTATACATTTTATATTTTAAATTATACTTTTGTACTGCTTTTTCCAAAAGTTCAAGCAAATTTATAGTCAACAAGGGTAAGATCTGCTAGACAGAGATAAGAGGTTGATGTCAGGGAGAAAGGATCTTTTCAGTGGATTGAACAATGTGAAGAAAAAGTGTAGGGAATTGGGAAAATATATACTCCATTGGGGAAGTCTTCATACTTTTTTTGAGCTTGCTATTTTTTTACCCAACATTTTATGGCAACTCCTTTATATCGATTGGTATAGGTGATATATATTCTTTTAAAAAGTGTGCTATGGGTGAATCCTAACTTATTCAGTCTTTTCACCACTGTTGGTAATTTACTTCTTTTTTAAATATCAGTGTTTACTACTATGGACAATTCTGTAACAAGCAGTTCGTAAATTCTGGTGATTTTATTTATTTCTGTGAGATAGATTTCAAGGACTGGGTTTGCTGAATTGAAGAGTACATATATTAAAAATTTTAATCTTTATTTTAATCTGTGTTACCAGATTGCTTTTCCAAGAGGCTGTAACATTTCATGCTTCCACCTAAAAGTACAGTTTCTCCACACCTCAGCCTGCTGTAGGTATGGTATTTCAAACTTTATGCCAGCTTGATGGGCTCAGCATAACTTCAGTTTTGCATTTCTTTTTTTTTGGCTGCACTGGGTCTTTGTTGCTGCACAGGAGCTTTTCTCTAGCTGCAGTGAGTGGGGGCTACTCTTCCTTGTGGTGCTCGGGCTTCTCATTGCGGTGGTTTCTCTTGTTGCCGAGCATAGGCTCTAAGGTGCGCAGGTTTCAGTGGTTGTGGCACAATTTTGCATTTCTTTGCCTAGGAGTGAATTGGAGAACTAAGCGCATGTTTGTGCCTATTTCAATTTGCTAATCTGTGAATTAGATACAAAGCCTCATTTCTTTTGCCCATTACTACGTTAAAATGGAAAAAATTCTATTCAAAGTAATGCATGCACAGAGCAAAAAAATAAAGCAATACAGAAACATTGGTAAGGGAAGCCATAACCATGTGTTCTCATAACCTCTTTAGTCTTATTCTTAATCCTCAAAGGCAGGCAACAGAATCCATACTAGCTTTTCTAAGCAGAAAGGGCTTTGAATGTGTAAGTGTTACTTGCTTCAGTCATGTTTAACTCTTTGTGATCACAAGGATTGTAGCCCATCAGACTCCTCTGCCCATAGGATTTTCTAGGCAAAAATACTGGAGTGAGTAGCTATTCCCTTCACCAGGAGGTCTTCCCAACCCAGGAATCCAACCCGGGTCTCTGGCATACAGGTAGATTCTTTATCATATGAGCCACTAGGGAAGCCCTAGAAAGGCCTTTATGTCAGGGTAATAGATGGTTTATAGATTTTCTAAGTTCTTCAGAGATGTGACAGAGCCAGGAATGAACAATTTATTCAGGAGAAACACCCAAACACATGATGGTAAGTTTTGGCAGAGACTTCTTTGCTTACAGCCTGATGCTCAGTACCCAGGAGGTTAGAACCTGGGGAGCAGGAGTTAGACTCTGGCCACCTTAGGGCAGTGGTCCCCAACCATTTTGGCACCAGGGACCAGTTTTGTGGAAGATAATTTTTCCGTGGATTGGTGTGTGTGTGTGTGAGGATGGTTTCAGGATGATTCCAGTGCATTTTATTTATTGTATGCTTTATTTCTATTATTATTACATCAGTTCCACTTCAGATCATCAAGCATTAGATCCCAGAGATGGAGGACCCTTGCCTTTGGAGACATCATCTCCCTCCCTGCAGCATCTAGCTGCAAATGAGTCAGACAAGAGGAGGTTTTGACTTTCCATGCTCAGGAGCATCCAGGCACACAGAAAGGGAGTTGGCACAGGTGTTGGGTAAGCTACCCGCAGCATCCACTGTGGATGTATGCCATCTTCCCCTGGCTTCCTCTTTGATTTTCTGGCATACTTCCCAAGTTCATTACAATAAGCTTGCAACTTGCTGAATGCCTTTCCTGAACAAACTTCCTGAAAACTGTCAGAAAATGTAATGATTTCCCCCTTGTTCACAATGGATAGTTTGAAGATTCAAATTTTAGATTCAATATTATCATTTTCTACAGAACTTGGAAATCATGGCTCATTGTATTCTGAAAAATGTTGCTGTTGAGGACAGTTCTGCCTTCCCTTGTAGATTAGATTAAAAAAAAAATCTCTTTGGAGACTTTTGAGTCTTTTCTCTTTTCATGGTGGTTTGTAATTTTGTGAGGATATGAATAGAAATATTCACCCTATTCAGTTCTTAGATGGCCCTCTCGAAAGAGTTATTTCTCTGTGCAGTTCAGGAGAATTTTCTTTTACTTTGTTGATTAGTTATGCTCCTTATGAACTGAATGTTTTCCCAGATTTATCCAGGCTATCGTATTTTTGTCTTACAAATCATTAGCTTACTTTTCAAAAACTTTATTGTAATTGCTCCCTTTTCATAGTAGACTGTCCTTATTTATGAGTATAATAAGTTTAGAATCTTTGTGAGGATACCTGTTAGAATTTTTAAATCTCTTTTCCTCTCATCTCTCCTCTTCCACTCATCTCTTTCCTTTAAGATCAGTTGTTCTGTGTTCTTCTTGATCTTCTCTTTCGTATGGGTACCCAAGACCTTCCCTGGCAAACTGTTCAATTTTGTTGGAGAGGGTTTATCCAGCTTTATTCTGGAGTAAACATTTCTGTTGCCAATTGTTCTGACTGCAGTATACAGAGCCAACTTTTGTGGCTGCTTTGAGCTATTCTGCCTCTAAAGCCTTATTTGTTGTCCTGCTTCTTACTTTAATTTCTGTATGTGTTTACCAAGCACGCCTGGCAGAATAATGACAAAAATGTCCACTTCCTAATTCCTACAATTTCTGGTATGCTGCGTTATATATCTGAAAGGACTTTGCAGTGAGCTTTAAACATCTTGAAATGGGAAGGTTATCCTGGATTATACAGATGGACCTGTTATAATCACAAAGTCTCTTAGAAGAGATAGATAGCTGAGTCAGAGTTGGAGAAGGTGGCATGGCAATGGAAGCAAGGGTAGGAGTGATGTGGCCACAAGCCAAGGGATGTGGATGGCCTCCAGAAGCTAGCAAAGGCTTGGAAACAAATTTCTCCTGAGAACCCCAGGAGGAACACAGTCTTTGATTTCAGCTCCATAAGACCCATTTCAGACTTCTGAGTGCCAACATTATTAAGATAGTAAATTGGTGTCTTTAAGCCGTCGGGTTTGTGGTAATTTGTTACAGCAGCAATGCTGCTGCTGCTGCTGCTAAGTCGCTTCAGTCGTGTCCGACTCTGTGGGACCCCATAGACGGCAGCCCACCAGGCTCCCCCATCCCTGGGATTCTCCAGGCAAGAACACTGGAGTGGGTTGCCATTTCCTTCTCCAGTGCATGAAAGTGAAAAGTGAAAGTGAAGTCTCTCAGTCGTGTCCGATTCTGAGCGACCCCATGGACTGCAGCCTACCAGGCTCCTCCATCCATGGGATTTTCCAGGCAAGAGTACTGGAGTGGGGTGCCATTGTTTTCTCCTACAGCAGCAATAGGAAAGTAATAAAGTCATGAAAAACCTGTAAATCTACAGGGAAGATCACCTCCCACCACTGCAGACTTTCCTCCTCAGTATATGCTGGGCTGTGCCTTCCTCCCTCTATTTATTGACAAGTACGATCCCATCCCCTTTGTAACTTCTGGAAGCCTGTGAACATTTCTCATCTCAATGGTCCACTCTGTCCTGTACCTGGTGCCGCCATGAGCTGATTTCCTTTTCTGTTTCTTTGTTGTCACACAGTGGGTTTGGGAAGGATGAGAAGTTTTTGGCATTCTTTTAGAATCAGTGACACTCTGATGAATGCAGAATGTTTCCAAAAGTCTTATTATTTGAAAGGCACAGCCATTAACGATGGTCCATCAAAAGTCATTCTTCTGGCATGCTCTCAGGCTCCCTGAAGCTGCACTTGAGTCCCACACTGGCCTGTGTGAGACAGCTGGTAGAGATGAGCAGTGCAGACTCTGGAAATTGTGCAGTTTCTTTTTACAGAAAGAGAGCTGGAGCAAAACAGCAGCCTTGGCTTCAGAAATATCAGTCTCCAGGCCACAGTGCCAGCCGTGCAGCCATCTGATGTGAATTCCAGCCAGATACTGCTTTGCTCCTGGCACTGGGCACCACCCGGCAATGAGGAGGAATGTTGCATTTCTCCAGGAATCTTTGGGGAAGGAATAGAAAGCTGGGCAGGACTTCGTGAGAGCCTGTGTTCTGGAGCAGCCCCTGCCATCTCATGGTCTTCTGTGCTCCTTCAGGCAGTAACCTTATGTCCTTGTTAAGGCTCATTACTTGATTACTGAACTCAGCTCCCATACTTTCCCAAGTTCTGAAACTTTCCTATGCTTCGTAGAGAGAAGTCCTGTGTCCAGGGTGTTGGCAGCCTTGGCTTTTCAGAGAGAGAAACTTTACTTTCTTCCTTAGCACAGGCATAGCCTGCAAAACATAGATGTTTTCTTCCCCAGTCATTTCTGAGACTTGGAAGGTAAAATATCACTTTAATGATTTCATTGTTTGGCTCTTTCTGCCAGTGGAGAAAAAGTAGAATGTGTCCAGGTTGTGGAAGTCAGACAGAGCTCTACCACTTTCTAGCCATGTGATTGCGAGTTAACTTCTGAAACCTCCATGAATCTCAGTTTTTTCCCTCTCAGTTAAAAAAGGTTTCTGTGAACCGTGAACTTCCTGATGTTCAAGCTGGTTTTAGAAAAGGCAGAGGAACCAGAGATCAAATTGCCAACATCCGCTGGATCATGGAAAAAGCAAGAGAGTTTCAGAAAAACATCTATTTCTGCTTTATTGATTATGCCAAAGCCTTTGACTGTGTGGATCACAATAAACTGTGGAAAATTCTTCAAGAGATGGGAATACCAGACCACCTGATCTGCCTCTTGAGAAATTTGTATGCAGGTCAGGAAGTAACAGTTAGAACTGGACATGGAACAACAGACTGGTTCCAAATAGGAAAAGGAGTTCGTCAAGGCTGTATATTTTCACCCTGCTTATTTAACTTATATGCAGAGTACATCATGAGAAATGCTGGACTGGAAGAAGCACAAGCTGGAATCACGATTGCCGGGAGAAATATCAATAACCTCAGATATGCAGATGATACCACCCTTATGGCAGAAAGTGAAGAGGAACTCAAAAGCCTCTTGATGAAAGTGAAAGTGGAGAGTGAAAAAGTTGGCTTAAAGCTCAACATTCAGAAAATGAAGATCATGGCATCTGGTCCCATCACTTCATGGGAAATAGATGGGGAAACAGTGGAAACAGTGTCAGACTTTATTTTTTGGGGCTCCAAAATCACTGCAGATGGTGACTGCAGCCATGAAATTAAAAGACGCTTACTCCTTGGAAGGAAAGTTATGACCAACCTAGACAGCATATTCAAAAGCAGAGACATCACTTTGCCAACAAAGTTTCATCTAGTCAAGGCTATTGTTTTTCCTGTAGTCATGTATGGATGAGAGAGTTGGACTGTGAAGAAGGCTGAGCGCCGAAGAATTGATGCCTTTGAACTGTGGTGTTGGAGAAGACTCTTGAGAGTCCCTTGGACTGCAAGGAGATCCAACCAGTCCATTCTGAAGGAGATCAGCCCTGGGATTTCTTTGGGGGGAATGATGCTTAAGCTGAAACTCCAGTACTTTGGCCACCTCATGCGAAGAGTTGACTCAGTGGAAAGGCTCTGATGATGGGAGGAATTTGGGGCAGGAGGAGAAGGGGGCAACAGAGGATGAGATGGCTAGATGGCATCACTGACTCGATGGACGTGAGTCTGGGTGAACTCCGGGAATTGGTGATGGACAGGGAGGCCTGGTGTGCTGTGATTCATGGGGTCGCAAAGAGTCGGACACGACTGAGCGACTGAACTGAACTGAACACCTATATTGTAGACCTGTTGTAAAGAGTAAATGAAATAAAGAACATAAAAGTTGTTAAAATGTAAGTGCCCATTCCCTTGTCTGCTGCAATCATAAGAGCCAGCACAGTTATTTAGAGACACTAATAAGAGCTGATAGTTCTCACATACTTTTTTAAAGCATCAATTTACTTTTTTTTCTGATTATAAACATTATAAATGTAGGTGAATGTAGAAAATTTGAATCAACAATGAGTACTATAATAAAATTCTCATGGTCAGTCTCATCCTCTAGAGGTATTTTGGTATTCTTTCCATTGTTTTTATAAACAATGAGAGAGCAGTTATTCACTTCATGTTCCACGAACACTCATCTTCTTGAGGGAGGAATTTCCTCTCCCAGCAGCTGGGGAAGGACCCACCTTCTTTGTGTCTAGACTTGATAACATTGAGTATAATAAAGATTAGACTGAGGAGCAGGTTGGCTAAGTCAAAGCCAGGAAGTAATTTGACCCCTGAAAGGGCACCATTTTAAGGCAGTGAAGTGTCGTGAGCTGGTTTTGCAACCCTATGTAGTAATTATGCTGATGTTTTGAGACAGCATGCTTGGGGCACAAGAGGTTTAGCACGGTGTTCTCTGGCCTGCCTGGAATTCACCCTGGAAGGCAGGAAACACCACCATCAACCTGAGTTGGGAGACCACACTCATCAGACATCCTCCTGTCTGTATCCTTACACACTTTGGGGAGAATGCATCATCTGGATCTAAGTAACCCACAGCTTCTGCAAGATCTGCTTGTTTCCATCAAGCCTCAACCCTGCAGGAACCAGACAAGGACCCAGCATGTGACTGGGAATGTGTGCTTACAGAGGCGAAGTCCAGTGGTGCAAGGACAGTCACTAGAAAAAAGCATTTAGTAACCAGGGTGCCCTCAGGAATCCATAATGAGACTTGAGGGACCATTTATGAAGCCTCTAAAATTTTGTGTATATGTATTTTTCTAGGAAAGGGTCCATAGGTTTCATAAGATTTATAAAAGGGTCTATGCCTGCATCTTAATCATTAAGAGCTATTGATCTCAAAGAAGGAGTAGAGTGCATATTCTGCAGGCAGTCTCCCAGGAAAAATGATTTCTTCTCACTGAGTTAAGGATCAGAGAATAAGAGAATTTGCAGTTATGTTCTTTGGCAAGAATTGGAATGCAAATATTGACTATTGCTAAGTAAGGGGCAATTCATATGCTTTTCCATCTATTATTGTATCTTCCTCCCTCCCTCTCTCCCTTCCTTCCTTCTGGTTTATCTATCATCTGTCTCTTCACATCTATTACCATTTCTGTTGAGAGACTAGTTTGGTTTTAGACAGATTTGTAAGTAACTTATCTTTTTGTTGCTTTCTTCATTCCCCATGTAAAATTGGGGCTTCCCTGGTAGCTCAGCTGGTAAAGAATCTCCTGCAATGCAGGAGACCCTGATTTGAGACCCCTGGGTTGGGAAGATCCACTGGCAAAGGGAAAGCTACCCACTCCAGTATTCTTGGGCTTCCTTGGTGACTCAGCTGGTGAAGAATCCACCTGCATTGCAGGAGACCTGGGTTTGATCCCTGGGTTGGGAAGATCCCTTGGAGAAGCGAACAGCTACTCACTCCAGTGTTCTGGCCTGGAGTATTCTGGTTGCAAAGAGTTGGACATGACTGGGAGACTTTCACTTTCATGTAAAATTTGGGATAGCTTTTTACCTCATAAGGTTATTATAAGGATTGAATGAGATATTTTTGTTGTAAAGCGTTTAGCACAGTGGTTAATATATTGTAAGTTCTCATTAAATATTTGCAATTATAATGATACTAATTATTAACTGTAGCTATATTATAGCACTCAATCCATTATATGCTCAGAGGAATTACCAATACTGTCTCACTCTGGCCTGCTTTCCTAGAATACTGAGTGTTAATGATTTTGTTTTTATCTATGTTTCATTTCTTTAAAAATATACTCTTTCTTATAGTTAATTTGTTAATTGGTTATATATTAATTAATGGTAACAATTGAGTTAGAAACTGCCTTTAAGGGAAACTCAATGACTAGTTTTGTTGCAATAACTGTCAGATTCCTATTAACAAGTGATCTCTAAATCATGTCTCTCATGAAGTGGTTAGGGGGCTCTGCTTCCATATCTTGACCTTGGTTGGCAGAGCACTAGCCATATTTGGAGAAAAAGAGCTCTGGAAGTATCTGACTGGCATTTAAATCCTCTGGTCTTGGGAGTACCTGAGACTTTCAGGGGCTACTCGTCGGTCAGAGGCTGTCATGTGGCCATACCCAACCTTAAAGAGAGAGTAAGCAGTACAATCCTATATGTGCCTTGAAGGGCGGAAAGCCAGAAATGTTTGATAAGTTTATCCATGATTAACACAGTAATGATAAGATTTTGGGTTATGTATAGTAATCGGTTTTGAAGACACAGGCTGTTTGGCCTTCCTGATGGATAACCACCTAGAACAACTTCCAGGTAAAACATGTAAAAGTTTTGGAGGCCTGTGCTGATACCTGGAACATTGGAGAAGGAAAAGGACTCGCTCCCCTGCTTTATTCTTTTCCACTTGAGTTTGGGTTGAGAATGTCAGGACTGATATTGACATGCCTACAGAAAAGTGGTCTTTGGGTGTAATATTCTCCTCATATGGTGTCTAAAATGACCCAAGGAAGAGCCTGTGCCCATAGACATGAAACATGCTTGTTCAGAGGAGGGATTTTTAGCATCAAGCCGAGGCAATATATTAATATTATTTTATTTTTCATGGGCGTATGGTTGCTTTACAATGTTATGTTAGTTTCTGCTGCACAACAAAGGAAATTAGCTATATGTATAGTGGCTCTGAGTGCTAGGCTCACAGGAAGGAATTCAGAACTGGTATCACTACCCTGGGGCTTGCCAGGTGGTGCAGTGGTAAAGAATCTGCCTGCCAGTGTAGGAGACACAAGAGACACAAGTACATCTCTGGGGTGGGAAGATATCCTGGGGAAGGAAATGGCAATCCAGTCCGCTGTTCTTGCCTGGAAAAATCCCGTGGACAGAGGAACCTGGTGGGCTACAGACTATGGGGTTGCAAAGAGTTGGAAATGACTGAATGACTGAGTGCACATGCATGATACATATAATATATCCCCTCCTTCTTAGACCTCCCTTCCTGCAGTATGGGGCAATATTTTTGAAAAGGAGATGTAGAGGATTTCTTTTCCTTTTGGTGAGCAAAAGATATCCTCTGTGGAGTTTTATTAAGGTAGTACATATTAAGATAATTTGGGTTAATTTTCAATTGTACCTATATTTTACATGAGCTGAAAAATGTTCATTTTCAAGGCATTTTATGTTCATCAGTTATATCTTGAATATTGTTAGTTATCATTTGAATTTGGTTTATATATGTGTGTGTGTATGTGTTTGTTTTAGAGATGATAATATTGATACATAAAGGAGGAATAAGGAGAAAAAAACTCAAGCTATTCATTTAACACCTGTTGTATGCTCGGCCTTCTGTTAGGCACTTTCATATATGTGATTTAATTTTAATCTCCCAATAGCTGTATAAATCATGTGTTATTATCATATTAATAGGAAGAGTGAAGCTCAGAGCATTGAAATGGATTGCATTTGAACTGCATTAGAACCAAGCTTTCCTAATTGCTAGCATCTTCTTCTCAAGGCATGCAATCTCTTTTCTCTGCTTCACTTGGGATTGTTGGGACTGAGGACATGTTTTTGAATTAGTGCTGCTTCTATTCATTGTATTTCTCCTTGACACATTCAATTTGACTAAAATGATTAAAGTAACATTTCCATTTTGTTTGGTGAAGTTATTACAAGAGGATCATAGAGAGGGCTCCGTGTTGAGAGGGTTGATTGCACTGACATTCTAAACATGCCAGTGCAGTGTTAAGATTTTCTACACCAGTGAAGCAAGATAAAAAAAAAAATTATCAGTGAATCTGGCCTGATATTCAAAAATGGTTACATTGATCAGTCTTCTTTTTCCAGTTTCAGTTGGATTTAATACATATGACTTCAATAATTTGTCCAAAATTTCTAAGATCCTTGTTTACAGATTAATGGATTGAACACAACAGCATCAGCAGTAAATTTTTTTTTCATGGTTTGAAATCTACATATGTCTTTGTTTTAAATTGGAGGATAATTGCTTTACTACGTTGTGTTGGTTTCTGCCATACAACAATGTGAACAGCAATAATATTTTTTTTTTCTAATTTTATTTTATTTTTAAACTTTACATAATTGTATTAGTTTTGCCAAATATCAAAATGAATCCGCCACAGGTATACATGTGTTCCCCATCCTGAACCCTCCTCCCTCCTCCCTCCCCATACCATCCCTCTGGGTCATCCCAGTGCACTAGCCCCAAGCATCCAGTATCGTGCATCGAACCTGGACTGGCAACTCGTTTCTTACATGATATTTTACATGTTTCAATGCCATTCTCCCAAATCTTCCCACCCTTTCCCTCTCCCACAGAGTCCATAAGACTGTTCTATACATCAGTGTCTCTTTTGCTGTCTCGTACACCGGGTTATTGTTACCATCTTTCTAAATTCCATATATATGCGTTAGTATACAGCAATAATATTTTTAAAGATCGAGATGACAAGATTTGTTTACTCAGCTTAATACATACATACACACATCTTATGCTTTTACTTGGGGTTTTATTTTTCATTATGTAACAGTCCCTTGGGATTGTCTATCTGACATCTACGTCTTCGATTATGTGCCAGGAACCTCCAAGGTCTAAGACACATAGTAATTTGACATTTTGTTGAAGCATGAATTTGAACTGCAGAGTTGGTAAGAAATACGATTTGTGGAACAAATATATCTAAAAATGAGCTCAGCCTAGAGCCTAGCATTTGTATCTCATTCTAGCTATGCTTCGTACTCTTTGTCTTTGTGTTTAGAAATAACAAAGCAAATTCTATTCTGCAGTAGTAATCAGAAATTGGTGCGTTAAGAAAAGTCTAATCATACTCTCTCATATTCTTGGGCACTAGCCTCCAAGTGGGTAGGAGAAAACATATTTGGAGTTTTTCTATTATTTATATTTCTATTTAGAAATATGGCAAAATATGGCCCATGGCTGAATCCAGCCCACCACTTGTCTTTGTAAAGAAAATCTTATTTGAATATAGCTGTGCCTGTTTGTTTACATATTGTCAATGGCAGAGTTAGGTAGTCGCAAAGAAGACCATGTGGCATGCAAAGCCCAAAGTGTATCTGGTGCTTTAAGAAAAAGTCAGTTGACCCCTATTTTAATTTTATCTTAAATTTTTTAAATGTTTTATACTGTACTTTATATAGTATAATAGTAGTCATACATGTATACAAGTTATAAATAATCATATACTGGTGGGATATTTAAAAATCACTTACTCAAATGGGGGCACATTCAAAAAATTTGATGATTGCAGTTTTAGGGCTTGTTATTTAAGAAACACCCACAAATGATTGCCCTTTTCGTTGTGATTATTGTCATTAAAGGCACACATCTTGTTCTGAACAAAGTTTGTATATTTTTAGTTGGATCATTTTAGTCTTTATTGAATTTGTTACAATATTGTTTCTGTTTTGGTTTTTTGGCCTCTAGGCATGTAAATCTTAACTCCCTGACCAGGTATCAAACCCATACCCCCTGCTTTGGCAGGTGAAATCTTAACCACTGGACTGCCGGGGAAGTCCCAATGTTGTTTTTATTATGCAAATTGTATAGGAGAAAGCATGAGCACAGTGACACACAAAAAAAGGAATTGTGACTAAATATGAGGCAGAGAGAGAGGAGGAAAAGAAAAAAAAATGGATAAAAAAAGAGTGGAGGAAAGAAATAAAAGACGCAGGCTTCCTTGTAGCCAGCGTGCCTGCTCCGAGCTGGTCTAGTCTCTTGAATTAGGTTAGACATCAAAACCAGCTTTAATCTGATTGCAGTAGGCAGCTGCCTGCATGGTGTGATATGAAGTATTTGAAAAGCTCCTCCCATTAACCAAGAAAGAAAAAAAAAATTCTCCATAAATTTTTCTTAAAACCTGAAATTCTCGCATTAGTCAACCTCTCAGATTATGAGATTTTGATCCTCTCAGATTATGAGCCTCTCAGATAAAGAGGCTCTCTATGTTTCTGTCCCGATATTGTGGGGCAATGCACTGCACCATCTTTTGCCATTAACTCTTTTGTTCATAAGCTCATCAGATTACTTAGTGCTCAGCTGCTTGATTGAAAAGTAGCTGAGGAGACCTTGAACAGAGGATAATTCTTCCGTTTGGCAAGGCAAACCAGCGCAGGGGTGGCAGAGACGGACCAGAGTTGCCGTGGCCGAGGGCAGAGAGTCGTGGGGAAGCCTGCTCCAGGCCGCTCTGACCCCTGGTCCATCTGCAGAGAACATGCATGATCAGAAGTTCCTCCTTCTGAGCTTGAAGGTTCATTAGTCAGCAAAGTAATAAGGACTATATATTACCAAGGACTCAAGGCCTACTGAGAATTTCTTGTGTGTGTATTAATCTCGGCAGAGCAAAGCTATGCCAAGCTTAAAACTAATCTGCATTAATGAACAGCCTCCTTGATTTCCATTTTTATGATGTGTGCAGCATGGTGATTTGTTTCTCTGCGGCTCGTAATGGGATGGCTGACTGATGAATCACCTTCTCCGAGAAGCTTGTCTGTGAGCAGTAACATTGCAAATGGGTGCAAATCAAAAAATCTGTTATTATTTCATTAAAGGGATGACACAGGCTCCTAGTTTCCAAAATTATCCCCTCTCTTCACACGGCCCACTGAAGTTGCTGTCTTGTTATGTGGGTGTGTGTGGAACCAGTCTCTGTGCTCATGAGAAAGAGGCAGGCTACTTGGGATGATTTTGACATATTCTAACTCTGCCAGTCAAACAGGAGAAAAGGCTGGAGGAGATTATTTGAAGGTCAGATACAGGTATTTGGAGTGAGTTGAATAGAAGAGTGTGGAACCAGAACCAGATCTAGGAAAGCTGGAAATAGTGGGGTGAGAACATGGAAAAGAAGAGGAGGAGAAAAAAAATAAAGCAGGGTGCAGATCGGTGACTCCTGGGTTTTACATTTAGGTCTTAAACCTGTGAGCACAAGATACTCTTCAAGATGATAGCACCATCATCATTACCACCACCACCACCACCACCACCATAATCATCACCATCATCATCATCATCCAGGCTGGCACTACGCTAATTGCTTTATATCTTCAGTTCAATTCAGTTCAGTAGCTCAGTCATGTTTGACTCTTTGCGACCCTATGAATCGCAGCACGCCAGGCCTCCCTGTCCATCACTAACTCCCAGAGTTCACTCAGACTCATGTCCATCCAGTTGGTGATGCCATCCAGCCATCTCATCCTCTGTCGTCCCTTCTCCTCCTGCCCCCAATCCCTCCCAGCATCAGAGTCTTTTCCAATGAGTCAACTCTTCGCATGAGTTGGCTAAAGTATTGGAGTTTCAGCTTTAGCATCAGTCCTTCCAATGAACACCCAGGACTGGTCTCCTTTAGGATGGACTGGTTGGATCTTCTTGCAGTCCAAGGGACTCTCAAGAGTCTTCTCCAACACCACAGTTCAAAAGCATCAATTCTTCAGCACTCAGCTTTCTTCACAGTCCAACTCTCACATCCATTCATGACTACTGGAAAAACCATAGCTTTGACTGTACGGACCTTTGTTGGTAAAGTAATATCTCTGTTTTTTAATGCACTGTTTAGGTTTCTCATAGCTTTTCTGCCAATGAGCAGGTATTTTTTAATTTCATGGCTGAAGTTACCATCTGAAGTGGTTTTGGAGCCCAAGAAAATAGTCTGTCACTGTTTCCATTGTTTCTCCATCTATTTGCCATGAAGTGATGGGACCAGATACCATGATCTTTGTTTTTTGAATGTTGAGCTTTAAGCCAACTTTTTCTCTCTTCTCTTTCACTTTCATAAGAGACTGTTTAGTTCCTCTTTGCTTTCTGCCATAAGCGTGGTGTCATCTGCATATCTGAGGTTGTTGATATTTCTCCTGACAATCTTGATTCCAGCCTGTGCTTCATCCAGCCCGGCATTTCACATGATGTACTCTGCATATAAGTTAAATAAGCAGGGTGACAATACACAGTCTTGACACACTCCTTTCCCAATTTTGAACCAGTCCATTTCTCCATGTCCATTTCTAACTGTTGCTTCTTGACCTCCATACGGGTTTCTCAGGAGGCAGGTAAGGTGGTCTGGTATTCCCATTTCTTTAAGAATTTTTCATAGTTTGCTGTGGTCCACACAGTCAAAGTCTTTAGCATAGTCAGTGAAACAGAAGTAGATGTTATTCTGGAATTCTCTTGCCTTTCCTAGGATCCAACAGATGTTGGCAATTTGATCTCTGGTTCCTCTGCCTTTTGTAAATCTAGCATGAACATCTGGAATTTCTCAGTCCACATACTGATGAAGCCTAGCTTGGAGAATTTTGAGCATTACTTTGCTAGCATGTGAAGTGAGTACAGTTGTTCAGTAGTTTGAACATTCTTTGGCATTGCCTTTCTTTAGGATCGGAATGAAAACTGACCTTTTCCCATCCTGTGGCCACTGCTGAATATTCTAAGTTTGCTGGCATATTGAGTGCAGCACTTTAACAGCAACATCTTTTAGGGTTTGAGATAGCTCAACTGGAATTCCATCACCTCCACCAGTTTTGTTCATAGTGATGCTTCCTAAGGCCCACTTGACTTTGTGCTCCAAGATGTCTGGCGCTAGGTGAGTGATTACACCATTGTGGTTATCTGTGTTTTAAGATCTCTTTTGTATAGTTCTTCTGTGTATTCTTGCCACCTCGTTTTAATCTCTTCTGCGTCTGTTAGGTCCATACTGTTTTTGTCCTTTATTATGCCCATCTATGCATGAAATGTTCCCTTGGTATCTGTGCTTTTCTTGAAGAGATCTCTAGTCTTTCCCATTCTATTGTTTTCCTCTGTTTCCTTTGAGCATAAAAGTTTTTAATTTCAATGGCATTATTTTATAACTTATTTTCTTTTGTTGCTTGTGTTTCACGTGTCATATCTAAGAAACATTGTGTAATCGGAGATGACAAAGATTTATTTCTATGGTTTTCCCTGTTTCATAGTTTTAACTCTTATATTGTGATCTTTGATTCATTTTGATGTATTTCTAGGATAATTTGTATACAGTTTTTGTATATAGTATGAGGTTAGGCTCCAATTTCATTTTTTGTATAAGAATATTCAGTTGTCTTATCATTGTTTTTGAGAAAATCTTTTTCCCATTGGATAATCTTGGCAGTGGTTGAAAATCAACTGTCCCTAAATGTCTGCATTTATTTCTGGATTCTGAATTCTATTTCATTAATTTATCTGCCCATCATTATGCCAGTATGAAGCAGTGTTGATTACTGTAGCTTTGTCATAATTTTTGAAATTGAAATGTGTGAGTCTTCTGAATTTGTTCTTTTTAAAGATTGTTCTGGCTATTCTAGATCCCTTGCATTTCTATATGAATTTTAAGATGAGCTTGTTAATTTCTCAAGAAAGCAAATGAGATTTTGAAAGTGTTTGTTGAATCTGTATATCAATTTTAGGGTACTGCCATCCCCATGGAAAAGAAATGCAAAAAAGCAAAATGGCTGTCTGGGGAAAAGAAGGGAAGCGAAAAGCAAAGGAGAAAAGGAAAGATATAAACATCTGAATGCAGAGTTCCAAAGAATAGCAAGAAGAGATAAGAAAGCCTTCTTAGCGATCAATGCAAAGAAATAGAGGAAAACAACAGAATGGGAAAGACTGGGGATCTCTTCAAGAAAATTAGAGATACCAAAGGAACATTTCATGCAAAGATGGGCTTGATGAAGGACAGAAATGGTATGGACCTAACAGAAGCAGAAGATATTAAGAAGAGATGGCAAGAATACACAGAAGAACTGTACAAAAAAGATCTTCACGACCCAGATAATCACGATGGTGTGATCACTGACCTATAGCCAGACATCCTGGAATGTGAAGTCAAGTGGGCCTTAGAAAGTATCACTATGAACAAAGCTAGTGGAGGTGATGGAATTCCAGTTGAGCTATTCCAAATCCTGAAAGATGATGTTGTGAAAGTGCTGCACTCAATATGCCAGCAAATTTGGAAAACTCAGCAGTGGCCACAGGACTGGAAAAGGGCAGTTTTCATTCTAATCCCAAAGAAAGGCAATGCCAAAGAATGCTCAAACTACCACACAATTGCACTCATCTCACACGCTAGTAAAGTAATGCTCAAAAGTCTCCAAGCCAGGCTTCAGCAATACGTGAACCGTGAACTTCCTGATGTTCAAGCTGGTTTTAGAAAAGGCAGAGGAAGCAGAGATCAAATTGCCAACATCCGCTGGATCATGGAAAAAGCAAGAGAGTTCCAGAAAGGCATCTATTTCTGCTTTATTGACTATGCCAAAGCCTTTGACTGTGTGGATCACAATGGTGCTGCTGCTGCTAAGTCACTTCAGTCGTGTCCGACTCTGTGCGACCCCATAGATGGCAGCCCATGGGGCTTCCCCATCTATGGGATTCTCCAGACAAGAACACTGGAGTTGGTTGCCATTTCCTTCTCCAATGCATGAAAGTGAAGTTACTCAGTCATATTCAACTCTTAGCGACCCCATGGACTGCAGCCTACCAGGCTCCTCCGTCCATGGGATTTTCCAGGCAAGAGTACTGGAGTGGGGTGCCATTGCCTTCTCCGTGGATCACAATAAACCATGGAAAATTCTGAAAGAGATGGGAATACCAGACCACCTGCCCTGCCTCTTGAGAAATCTGTATGCAGTTCAGGAAGCAAGAGTTAGAACTGGACATGGAACAACAGACTGGTTCCAAATAGGAAAAGGAGTTTGTCAAGGCTGTATATTATCACCCTGCTTATTTAACTTCTATGCAGATTATATCATGAGAAACGCTGGACTGGAAGAAACACAAGCTGGAATCCAGATTGCCGGGAGAAATATCAATAACCTCAGATATGCAGATGACACCACCCTTATGGCAGAAAGTGAAGAGGAACTCAAAAGCCTCTTGATGAAAGTGAAAGTGGAGAGTGAAAAAGTTGGCTTAAAGCTCAACATTCAGAAAACGAAGATCATGGCATCCAGTCCTGTCACTTCGTGGGAAATAGATGGGGAAATAGTGGAAACAGTGTCAAACTTTATTTTTTGGGGCTCCAAAATCACTGCAGATGATGACTGCAGCCATGAAATTAAAAGATGCTTACTCCTTCGAAGGAAATTTATGTGCAACCTAAATAGCATATTCAAAAGCAGAGACATCACTTTGCCAACAAAGGTCCATCTAATCAAGGCTATGGTTTTTCCTGTGGTCATGTATGGATGTGAGAGTTGGACTGTGAAAAAGGCTGAGCGCTGAATTGATGCTTTTGAATTGTGGTGTTGCAGAAGACTCTTGAGAGTCCCTTGGACTGCAAGGAGATCCAATAAGTCCATTCTGAAGGAGATCAGCCCTGGGATTTCTTTGGGGGGAATGATGCTTAAGCTGAAACTCCAGTACTTTGGCCACCTCATGCGAAGAGTTGACTCAGTGGAAAGTTTCTGATGATGGGAGGAATTTGGGGCAGGAGGAGAAGGGGACAACAGAGGATGAGATGGCTGGATGGCATCACTGACTCGATGGACGTGAGTCTGAATGAACTCCGGGAGTTGGTGATGGACATGGAAGCCTGGTGTGCTGTGATTCATGGGGTCGCAAAGAGTCGGACACGACTGAGCGACTGAACTGAACTGATACACGTATCATGTATCATGTATATATATAGTCGGGAATAGTTATGTTACTTGTTGCATTGTATTACTAGTTTATATATATGTATATATATTTGTTTTTTTAATATATTCACAAAATCATCTGTTCCTCTGTTAAAACTCTATTGCTTCCCTTCCTGTTCTTCCACCATGAAGTCAACTCTGAAGCATGCAGGAGAAACTGTAAAGAATTGTACTCAAGAAAATATATGAGAAAACTGTGATTGCCTTTTATATGAACAGTGACCATGTAATTTGTCATTAAATGAGCACAGTTCTAGAGTGAAGGGGAAAATCATTAATAATTAAGAAGTGTCAGCAAAGGTGAGACTGGCTAAGGAAAACTGAGATATAAATTCATGCTACTTAGAAAAGAGGATAATAAAATATGTTTTTTAACATCTACCATATTATTTGAACACTGAATGTCATCAATATATAGCATGTGTCCTATTATACCAATTCCTGTTGTCTGTTGAAATACAAGTCTAGAATTACATTCTAGCTCATATAATTCTAAAGATCAGGAGTGGTTCAATGTGCTCTTTTGCAGACAACCTTAGCCACAAGTGTATATTTCAGGTAATGTAATGCATTGACATCTAAGTCAGTGACAGGAGGCACTTTCCTCTTTTTGGAGGAAATGTCTTGTCTCGGCAAAAGGCTCATGTAGTGTACAGGCCTCTGCTAAGGCAGATGGTTTTTCTGGACCAGATCACAAGCTGGGATTAAACTTTTGCAAATGAATAATGACTTGGCCTCCTGCATAGCTGGTGTCCAAACCGATAGTTCTTATTTAACCACAAGCACAAATCGCGGGCAGTACCCAACTCACCCATGTGAGGAGTTCCAAACATTCATTAGAAAGTTAGATGTTTGGCACTAGAATTTATTTTCCTCAAAAAAACAGCAACAATTAGTTTCTCAGGCTGGCCAACAGAGCCCTTTAAAATCCAAGTGTGCTGTATTATTGACCCCCAAAGCTCTGCTGGCCCCATTTGGACAACAAAGTTTTCTGTGAAAATGTGAGCAAGTATTTCCTCTAGTTCCAAGTTGCTGATGATAAGGAACATGGTTTGGGGCTGGGGTTTTGATAAGTCTGGACAGTGGAGCCTAGGGTGTTGTTGTTTAGTCACTCGGTCATGATTGACTCTTTTGTGACCCCACGGACTGTAGCCTGCCAGGCTCCTCTGCCCATGGGATTTCCCAGTCAAGAATACTGGAGTGTGTTGTCATTTCCTTCTCCAGGGGATCTTCCTGACCCAGGATTGAACCCATGTCTCTTGCATTGGCAGGTGGATTTTTTTACCACTGAGCTGCCGGGGAAGCCCCTAGGATGCTGTGTTAATTTCCTCTTGCTTCTATAACAAATTACCACAAATTTAGTAGCTTAAAACCAAACAAATTTACTATCTTATGGTTGCAGAGATGAGAAGTCCTTCATGGTTCTCAATGGGCTAAAATCTAGGTGCCTGTAGGGCTGCCTTCTTTCTGTAGACTTTGAGGAATCTATCACTTGCCATTTGCAGCTTCTAGAGGCCACCTACTTTCCTTGGCTCATGGCCCCTTCCTCCTTCAAAGGCAGCAACTGCTAAGTCCTTCTCATGGTGTCATTGAGCTTCACTGGTAGTTCAGCTGGTAAAGAATCCACTTGCCAATGCAGGAGACTCAAGAGATGTGGGTTTGATCCTTGAGTAGGGAAGATCCCTGGAGAAGAAATTGTGAACCCACTCCAGTATTCTTGGCTGAATAATGCCATGAACAGAGGAGCCTGGGGGCTACAGTCCATGAGATGGCAGAGTCGGACATGACTGAGCATACGCGCATGCATGTATGCTGTTATTTCTCTGGGTCTCTCTTCTGTCTTCCTCTTCTACTTCTAAAGACCAATGTGATTACACTGGACCTGCTTGGATAATCCAGCTTCATCTCCCCATATCAAGATCAGTTGATCAGCAATCTCAATTCCATCAGCAGTCTTCATTCTCCTTGGCTGTGTTAAATAACATATTCATAGGCTCCAGGGAGGAGGTCACGGATATCTTCAAGGGGCCAGTGGCCACAGGTAACCAGGAGTAAGGAGGCCCATCTGAGTATCACATTCAATTAATTGCTATGTTTTATTGATAGTATTTTGGAACTCCCAACAGAAACACTCTTATCTTTTTAACTTATTTTTTTTTATTCGGCTGCTCTGGGTCTTAGTTGTAACCCATGGGATCTTTTTTTTTTTTTTTCAGTTGCGGTGTGCAGGCTCTTTAGCTGTAGTATGTGACTTCTTCGTTGTGGCGTGTGGGATCCAGTTCCCTGATCAGGGATTGAACCCAAGCCTCCTTCATTGGGAGAATGGAGTCTGAGCCACTGGATCACCTGGGAAGTCCTGAAACATCCTTATCTTTTACATCTCCCTAGCTATTTTCCTGGAGAAGGCAATGGCACCCCACTCCAGTACTCTTGCCTGGAAAATCCCAGGGACGGGGGAGCCTGGTGGGCTGCCGGCTATGGGGTCGCACAGAGTCGGACACAACTGAAGCGACCTAGCAGCAGCGGCAGCAGCTATTTTCCTTACTGCCTTTCACATGTAATGCTTTTCCAATGAATTGACAATTGTGGAAGTCCAGCTTTGAGAAAGTAAAAACGATAGAACACTGAAGTGACCTGGGCCAGCCTCGTGGAGGGGCCTGGCCTTAAGGAAGAATGATGAATGTGCAGGAGAGGTTTCCAGAAGGGATATCTTGGGACAGATGTAAAGATTTCAACTTGTTAGGAGTGGCTAGTCATGATGATATGAAAGGGAAAAAGAGGAAGCCATATCAAGTCAGGAGATAATTCCAGAGGCTCCTGAGTTCTGACCTGATGATGGGTTTGTGTAAACATACAGAGTGGTCATTTGAAAGAGCACAAGATTGGGCCAGCCTGATCCTGCTGGTAAAGAGGAACTGTGAGGCCCTGATACTGCTCTGCTCTGCTTCTCAGACATGGAATGGAAAAGAATCATGAATCTTTAGCTTCACCAAAAGCCTGCTTTGTCAGCCAGTCTAATTCCCACCTTCTTTGCAGCATCTCATTCAAGGAAGTTGCAGTCCAGCGTCTCATAATACTTGAAAAGCAATTTAAATCTTGATTTCACTCTTGAGAAAATGCCAATGAGGGATTACCTTCAATTCACAGAGCCAAATTTTCAAAGCCCATGTACAGTGCAGCGGGTAGAAGTGGTGGTTTGGGGGTGATTTAACTGCATTGCATTCACTGTGCACTTTATTTCTATTATTATTATGTCAGCTGCACCTCAGAGCATCAGGTATTAGATCCTGGAGGGTGGGAACCCTTGCCCTAGTGACTCTTTCAGGCCCCAGGAAAGAGGCCTTTCTTTGGTTCCTTGTCTGTTTTGTTCTCTTTCATGTTTCTTTTTCAATTTGGTGAAAATTCAGCTAGACTATTGCTTATTGATCCAGGAAAGCAAAGCCAGGTTCTTCTTTGTGGGTAGCAAAGGGACAGGCTCTTGACATTCATACAGTAGTATGTTTTTCCCACCAAATTTAATTCTTTCAACCAAGGTAGAGAGCAGGGAAGCGAGGACTGGCGGACGCAGGGCCATGGGCAGGTCGGTCCCCAGGCAGCTGTGGCCTTCTCCCCACTAATGGGATCAGTGTCGTGAGGCAGCGAGGCTCCATGAGAGCGGAACCAAGCCAGCACCCGTGGGGCTGCAACAAGAGGCAGAATCTTGCTGGGGTTTCATTTAAATGGATTCATTTTACAAATATTGGATTTTAACTCACTCAAGAAACAATGAAACACCAACTCTGGTTGTATGTATTAAATTATAACAGTGGTGAGGCAAATGAAGAGGTGCTTAGCAGATTTAAGTAAAGAGTTAATAGAACAGAAATTGGTAGCGTGAAATTAGCACCACATCCATCTAATCTAATGGTGCATTACCCTGCACCAAAATAGATAGTAGGCATAGAACTTATCTTTTTTGTGGCACTTGATGGCTAGAGGTCTTAAAGAACTTTTCAAATTACCCTTCAAAAGTAATTAAATATCTGCCTGGAAGTAGGGGGAGAAAGAAGAATCTATCTGTAAAATAAAATGCAAAGACTCTTGCGTTTCCTGTCCTTTCTAATGCTGGCAGGCTGTTTTTTCTCAGTTCCTACATGCATCTTTGTGGAGCTGACAGGTGACCCCTAGCACTGGGTTGGTCTTCCTTGGGACCACTGTCAGTTCCACCTTATCTGTGGATCTTGCCCACAAATCCTTCTAGAAGTGACTGCCTCTTCCAATCTACTGAAATCCTTAATGTGCATGCATGTGTGCTAAGTTGCTTCAGTTGTGTCTGACTCTTTGTGACTCTATGAACTGTAACCCGCCAGACTCCTCTGTCCAAGGGATTCTCCAAGAATACTGGAATGGGTTGCCATTGCCCTTCCCCAGGGGATCTTCCCGACTCAGATTGAACCAGCATCTCTTCCATCTCCTGCATTGGCAGGTGGGTTCTTTATCACTAGTGCCACCCGGGAAGCCTGAAATCCTTAGTAAATGGATGTACCTTGTGTTATTAATAGACAGCTCTGCAACCAGGTTTTTGTCTTTGGGGGAAATATGGGCCATATTTTATATGTCTTTCTTTTTTTCCTGTGACTCTCAGCACAGTATTTCATATATAGCTGGTGCCAGGAGGAATATTAAAAATATTTAAAAACTACTTTAAATGGGTACCAACTGATCAGAACATATATCTAACACCTAGTACAGCCAAGCCACCATAAACCCATTAAGCATCAGCCCTGTGGGGGCTGGAATTGTTCATTGGCCCACAGATAGATCTATGTTGTGACCAATTTCTTCTTCTGGAGCAGAGAATATCACCAGTATGACTAATATAATTGGAAAGTTATAGCATCTTTATTTTACAAATAGATAAAACATTTTAAACTAACTTCCTGGGTGATACTGAGGCTTGCAAATTGCATTTATGTTTTTCAAATAATGACAGTACAATGACATTAATAATGACAGTGCCATACATTTTTATGGTTCTTTATAAATTTTTAAAAGAATGTTCTCATCTGTGGTCGCATTTTATTTCTTGCAACTTTGAGATATGATGGGTATTTTCAAATTATAAAGAAGCTGATCATCAAAAAGATTATGCCTTGCATATTGCATCATGTAAATATTCACATGCATGCCCTAGGCACACATATGTACTTGAAGAGACTTACATGTAAAAGGAGATGCCTGTGTTTGGGAAGCACCTGTTTCAGAGAGATGAACAATCATGGTATTGTTTAAGAATGCATACAGTGCAATGCATTGAAAGTTTGGAGGATGAACAGAAACATTAGGGTTCATCTCACATGAATGAAGCTTCTCACCAGAAGTATTAGAACAGGAGTTTTGAGAAACTCAAAGAGTGAAGCAACTTCAGGACTTTGGGGTATATACTTATGGTGGTGGGTGCACAGTCAGTCATGTCTGACTGTTTGTGACCCCATGGACTGTAGCCCACCAGACTCCTCTGTCCATGGGATTCTCCATGAAAGAACACTGGAGTGAGTTGCCATTTCCTCCTCCAGGGTATCTTCCCGATCCAGGTATTGAACCTGCATCTCCTGTGGCTCCTGCATTACAGGTGGATTGTTTACTGCTGAGCCACTGGGGAAGCATATACTTATATAACTAGTTAAAACTTCTCAGTCTAGTACAGGGAGCCGTATCCTGAGATCCAATGATATACTTTCAAAAGGGTCTTTGAATACTCTGAAATTACATGGGGCACTTTATAGATGTGAACTTATCTGAGGAGTGAATTCAAAGCTTTCGTTGAGTTTTCAAAGACTCTGTCATCCAAAATAGTTTAATAATCTCTGCTTCAGGGAGTTTCAGTTATTTATCTTAAATGATAAATTATTGTTGTTGTTTAGTCACTAAGTCATGTCTGACTCTTGTGACCCCATGGATTATAGTCCTCCAGGCTTCTCTATCCATGAGATTTCCTAGGCAAGAATACTGGAGTGGCTAGCCATTTCCTTTTCTGGGAATCTTTCTGATCCAGGAATTGAACCCCAACCTTCTGCATTAGCAGGTGGATTATTTACCATTGAGCCAGCAGGAAAGCCCAAAAGATAGAGTAGCATAAATTATGGTTTAGGATTAACACAAATAACTTGCAAACTTATAATGATGTAGTCTAAGTTGTTTATTAATGTATATACTCTCATGACTTTATATATTATAATATATTAATATATTATATTATATCTTAGTATAGTATTATCTAAGTCATCTTTTCTATATTGCTTTGCTATTTCTATTGTCTGCTTCCTCAATCTCCTTTCCTGAAAGCCTTAATTTTACAATCTTCTGCACCTCTAGGCAATTTCCTCTTATTTCTTGGGGTATACAAAGAGCGTGAATGACCCCAGGCTCTAGAGAAGGACTGTAGGTTTCTACCACAAGTATCTTCCTGAATATGTGCCATCACTCAGACCCTCAGATTCTCACCTGGCCTTTTCTATTCGTATTATGTCCAAGAGTATAATGGTTTGCACATTTCTTTCTATATTACCCAATCCATTAATTTTCTGATCAAGAGTAACTGCTATCAAATGATTGCCTTGTTGGTGACAGTAACATATTGATTGGCTTAGCTTTCAAGGGGGAAGTAATAGAGGTTAATGGCCCACATTTGATTATGCCTTGTTAATAGGTGAGGCTGTGGGGGATTGTGGAAAGGACTGGAAATCAGGGCCTCTGGATTTCCTGCATGATGCATGATGCCCTCTGCCTAACGCGTAACCTCTTATCATCTCTGGAATGGCCTCAGTTGTAAAAGGTCCTTTCTGATATACCATCATACAATTCCTTAATAGGCCACCTAAGCAGACACAATCATTTTGGAGAGAGCTCCAACAATCAGAGATACTTTAGCATTTCCAAAATGCTTGCCTCATCTATTGCTTAATCAGTGGTTTGTAAGAAATCATGGTGATTATTGAAGGACAGGGCACCATTTTTACAGCTTCCATTAAGGAGTGAAGCCAGGCTGTGGCCGGGCTGGCTCAATAAATCATTTGTATTGGGAATATATTTGTCAGTTTTTCTGCAGATTGTGTAATTATTGCATCGTTTTATTTCCAGTGCTCATAAGTGGGGATTAAAGCTGACATTTGGTAATTGAAACAGTGTTCTCCCTTTCACAGCATAGTTAGCAGGAATTGTTAAGAACTTTATTTCTCTCTAAAGGGTTTTCTCTTTGTGGCTGCCTCTGAGTTCCTAGGGTTTCATACATTTTGCACTGGGTAGGCTTGCCAAGACATCAAGGACCACCACCAACAGCTGCTACAAGTTTAAACTCTTTAGAAGAAGGAACAGATTGCAGTTTGCTCCTGGGGGGTTGTTGGGTTTAAATTTCTGAAATATTAAGAGACACCTAGTATAAGAATTTTGAGCACTTTAACTTTTGCCTTTATTTATTTTTTATTGAAATATAGTTGACTTACAGCATTGTGTTAATTTCTGCTGTATAGTAAAGTGATTCAGTTACCCATATACATACATTCTTTTTTTATATTCATAAAATTTGAACATTTTAAATGAGTAGAGTTTTTCCTCCTTCAGGTCTGAGAGGAAAGGGTTCTCTTCCTTCTATGATCCTTCTTGCTCACCATCCAGCCTCCCAGCACACTCAAGACCAGAGGATCCCCGAGCTGTGTGCCAGACCCTGTCACTGTTTGTCACAATGACCCTACTGCTGCTGCTGGGTCACTTCAGTCGTGTCCGACTCTGTGCGACCCCACAGACGGCAGCCCACCAGGCTCCCCCGTCCCTGGTTTTATCCAGGCAAGAACACTGGAGTGGGTTGCCAAGACCCTAAGGGGTTGTCAAAATAAGAGTCTGCAGTTTATCTGAGTGTCAGCTGATTGACTCCAAATCAGGAATCTGCCTTCCCCTCTGACACCCAATTGCTTCACACGTTTCCATCACTTTCAGAGGAATTTCTTTTCTCATTATTGTTAATACTTTTCTACCTATAATGACATTTGAATTGACAGCTTTTCCCAGTGCCCCTTCATCTCACCCTAATCACAAACACACACATACACACACACAAGGACACATGCACAATCCCTCACACACAGATAAAAGTACAGATACATGTGCACACAAAATATCAGAGGCTCTGTTGCATGCATATACATGCACATGCACTCACGTTCATACATGTTGCAAGTGAAACCCCCAGCGTCTCCATGGTGCAGTTTCCTGAGACTACTGTTTTCCCTGGCCCTGGACTCTGGCTCCAAATGCTCTAAGCTGCCGACTAGCATCCCTGCCTCTTTCTTCCTGAACAGCACAGCCAGCTTTCTGCATCTTCTGCCTTCTGCTAAGGAAGAAGGTGTGGGGTGAGAGGTTGCAATGAAAGGCTCTGACTGCATACGTGTGGAAGTTTTTTGTCAGATAGATGGTTGGGATCCCGGGCAAGTTTGACTCTGGGGCCAGGTAGCGGAGTCCTGTGCTGCTGCTGGGCTGACATCGGGCATAAAATATTCCCCTTCAGAACTCTAGGAATAGGACTACCCCAGCAACCTGAGGTGGGGTGCAGGCCTAGGGAAATATGGGAAAGGACCCTTGGCTGTTCTTTCCTTTTAAATTAATTTTTATGGGAATATAGTTTCTTCCAATGTTGTGTTTCTGCTGTACAGCAAAGTGAATCAGCTATATGTATACAATAGCTCCTCTTTTTGGATTTCCTTTCCATTTAGGTCTGGGGCTTCCCAGGTGGCTGGCTCAGTGGTAAAGAATCCACCTGCCAATGTAGGAGACGCAGGAGGCTCAGGTTTGATCCCTGGGTCGGGAGGATGTTCTTGCCTGCAAAATCCCACAGGCAGAGGAGCCTGGCAGGCTACAGTCCATGGGGTCACAAAGGAGTCAGACACAACTTAGCAACTAAACAACAACAGAAGCATCCCATTTCAGTCACCACAGAGCATTGAGTAGGGTTCCCTGTGCTGTACATGGGTTTTCATTCAGTTCAGTTCAGTTGCTCAGTCATGTCCAACTCTTTGTGACCCCATGGACTGCAGCACGCCAGGCCTCCCTGGCCATCACCAACTCCCAGAGTTTACTCAAACTCATGTCCATTGAGTCAGTGATGCCATCCAACAATCTTATCCTCTGTCATCCCCTTCTCCTCCCGCCTTCAATCTTTTCCAGCATCAGGGTCTTTTCCAATGAGTCAGCTCTTTGTATCAGGTGGCCAAAGTATTGGAGTTCCAGCTTCAACATCAGTCCTTCCAATGAGAATTCAGGACTGATTTCCTTTAGGATTGACTCGTTGGATCTCCTTGCAGTCCAAGAGACTCTCAAGAGTCTTCTCTAACACCACAGTTCAAAAGCATCAATTCTTTGGTGCTCAGCTTTCTTTATAGTCCAACTCTCACATCCATACATGACCACTGGAAAAACCATAGCCTTAACTAGACAGACCTTTGTTGGCAAAGTAATATCTCTGCTTTTTAATATGCTGTCTAGGTTGGTCATAACTTTCCTTCCAAGGAGTAAGCGTTTTTTAATTTCATGGCTACAGTTACCATCTGCAGTGATTTTGGAGCCCCCAAAAATAAAGTCTGCCACTGTTTCCCCTGTTTCTCCATCTATTTGCCATGAAGTGATGGGACCAGATGCCACGGTCTTTGTTTTCTAAATGTTGAACTTTAAGCCAACTTTTTCACTCTTCTCTTTCACTTTCAAGAGGCTCTTTAGTTCTTCTTCGCTTTCTTCCATAAGGGTGGTGTTATCTGAATATCTGAGGTTATTGAGATTTCTCCCAGCAATCTGGATTCCAGCTTGTGTTTCCTCTAGCCCAGCGCTTCTCATGATGTACTCTGCATATAAGTTGAATAAGCAGGGTGACAATATACGCCTTGATGTACTCCTTT
Source organism: Bos mutus (assembly GCF_027580195.1). Taxonomy (NCBI): domain Eukaryota; kingdom Metazoa; phylum Chordata; class Mammalia; order Artiodactyla; family Bovidae; genus Bos; species Bos mutus. The sequence continues at coordinate 70,078,702 of NC_091618.1, read as the reverse complement.
TCCTATTAGGAACCAGTCTGTTGTTCCATGTCCAGTTCTAACTGTCGCTTCTTGACCTGCATACAGATTTCTCAAGAGGCATGTCAGGTGGTCTGGTATTCCCATCTCTTTCAGAATTTTCCAGTTTCTTGTGATCCACACAGTCAAAGGCTTTGGCGTAGTCAATAAAGCAGAAATAGATGTTTTTCTGAAGCTCTGTTGCTTTTTCAATGATCCAGTGGATGTTGGCGATTTGATCTCTGGTTCCTCTGCTGTTTCTAAAACCAGCTTGAACATCTGGAAGTTCACAGTTCATGTATTATTGAAGCCTGGCTTGGAGAATTTTGATCATTACTTTATTAGCGTGTGAGATGAGTGCAGTTGTGCGGTAGTTTGAGCATTCTTTGGCATTGCCTTTCTTTGGGATTGGAATGAAAACTGACCTTTTCCAGTCCTGTGGCCAGGTTTTCATTAATTATCTCTTTTATGCATAGTAGTGTATATATGCCGATCCCATTCTTGCTTGACCCCTGCCTCTCCCAAGGTGCTCCATGTTGACTCAGCAGTAGTAATACAAGATTCATAATAGTGTGGTTTTAGAGGCAAACACTTCTCCCATTGGATGACTGATGTCAGAAATTCCCTTTGAAATGAACAAAGTCTATGCCTTCTTCAAAGTTTAAAGATAAGGAGCTCATGGGTGTTCACAGAGAGCTGACCAAGTAGCTCTCACATACATGGACAAGCACTGTGGTGTGAGCTCAGAGCAGCGGACTAGGGCTGGGAGAACAGGATCATCTCTGGTGTCCTTGGCCAAGCCGCCACCTCTCTTTCTGTTTTACTTTTCCCATCCATCAAAAAATGAAAAGGTTGGCTTAGAAAATCTCCAAACTCTTTCATCACTAACTTCCAGTTATGTGTATTATGATAAATTGACTGAAGCGTTGTCATATTTTAATGGGGATGGGGTAACATGAGGATACAAGGGAACCAGCATCTAAAATGGACCCAAATAAAGTAGGGACATCAGCCCTAAAGTCAGGCCTCCTCACTTCAAACTGGAAAATCAAAGCGAGCCTGTTTGAAAATCTCATCAAGGGTCTGCTGGTGCATTAGACTAGGCACTGTGAGAATTGCAGGCAGTTATGTAAAGCACTCTACATGAGTTGAGGAGCAGGGTATGTATTCAGCAAAGAAGCCTTGAAGAGATATGTTGAGGCATTTGAAACAGACAAATGTACACATAGTTCCTCCATCAAAGGTTTAGCACTGGGGAGATGCGTGGCAATTTTAAATGTAGAAGCGGAAGATTCCAGAGATGCCACTGGAAAAGAAACTTTTCATCCCCTTGTACCAGTTGTTACTGTTGTTGCTTGATTGCTCCGTCGTGTCCCACTCTCTTTCAACCCCATGGACTGTAGCCTGCCAGGCTCCTCTGTCCCTGGAATTCTCCAGGCAAGAATACTGGAGTGGGTTGCCGTTTCCTCCTCCAGGGTATCTTCTCAGCACAGGAACTGAACCTGCATCTCCTGTGTCTCCTGCCTTGGCAGGCGGATTCTTTACCACTGAGCCACCAGGAAAGTCTGTACCAGAACACCACATAATCATGGGTTATCTGCCTAGAGCATTTGGTCCTGGAATTATAACTATTATCCTCCTCTAGAGGGTCCTTGTTGTTTTCCTGTCTTGCAGTTTCTTTTCACTATGTTGATCCCACAACTGTGTATGAGTTAGAATACCTCATTTATCATATTCATCCATATGGTTGTTTATACAGATATCAACCTGCCTTACCGTATAAGATATAAGGAAAGTAGTCAGATACATGAAAATGAAGATACAAAAGTAAATCTGGAGCCCTTGAAAGAAAAACATGAATGAACAGAGGTAAAATGTCTGGCCTTGCACTGAAGAAATTCTCCATTTCTGATACAGAACGCTGGAATTCCAGCAAGGAATTCTTTCTAAGTGAACATTCCATATTACAAACCTTTCATTTGAATGACTGTAAATGGAAACTTTGAGTGAGCTGTGAAGTCTGTTAAAATGTGTTTTGAGTTTGTATAGTCAAAGCTATTGTTTTTCCAGTAGTCGTGTGGATGTGAGAGTTGAACCATAAGGAAGGCTGGGTGCCCTAGAATTGATGCTTTTGAACTGTGGTGCAGGAGAAGACTCTTGAGAGTCCTGTGGACAGCAAGGAGATCAAACTAGTCAATCCTAAAGGAAATCATCCCTGAATATTCATTGGAAGGACTGATGCTGAAGCCAAGCACCAATACTTTGGCCACCTGATGCAAAAAGCCGACTCATTAGAAAAGACTCTGGTGCTGGGAAATATTGAATTCAGGAGGAAAAGGGGATGACAGAGGATGAGATGGTTGAATGGCTTCACTGACTCAATGAACATGAGTCTGAGCAAACTCTAGGAGGTGGCGAAGGACAAGGAAGCCTGGTGTGCTATAGTCCATGGGTTACAAGTTTTTCAAATAGGTATATATGGTAGCCAGGCAGAGGGACTGGAAAAGAGACTTGTTGCCTGCTCCTGATCACATATGTTATTTTTGATGAGAAACTATTAATAAAAGAGTTAAATTTGCTAAAAGTACACTATACGATGTTAATGACCCACACACGATGCTAAACAGATCTGCCTTAAAGAAAATTCAAAAGGAAAGATTCATGTTCAGTATTGTCTGTAAACTCAGAACGTGGGTTTATATTTGCAGCATGATATAAGTGAACCAGACTCTCCTCGACATGCAGTTTTTATCTAATGAAAATTTTACTGCGACTATTGATAATTGGCAGGATTTCTTCCAGAAAAGGTAGATTAAGAATGGCATTTGTCCTTAAGTGCATTAATAAAACCACATTTTGAAATTAAGACAAAAAAGAATTGCAAACAGGCACGACTCCTGCCTAGTGGGGTATCACAAGCTGTGTGACCCTGGAAAATCTACTTAACCTCTCTGAGCTTCAAATGTTTCATCTCTAAGTTAAGGATAATAATTCCTACTTGGGAGGTTGTATGAGCCAGAGTTTGCAAGAGCATCAGCAAGAGAACAGGGTATACAGCAGGCTCTGTTTGGATGGTCTCACAGAGATGTATTGTGGCCCAGACACTTGACCTAGCAAGTTCCATAGAGCAGAGAAGAACATGAATACATAACATTTAGCTCTTTGGCGTTTGGAAAGCACATTGCTTTTAAATCTGCCTGCTTGCAGGAGGTTTTCTAAAGGTCAGCTACATGTGGCTTGTTAAGGAAGATGATTGAATCATCTGGCAGTTTGAGAAGAAAAAGACAGATGGATTTCAACAGCGTCCTCCCGCACAATTGACATTTTCTTTTACAAATCAAGATGGGGTTGTGGAGTTGCTCATGTGGTTCTCCAAAGGAGACCATGGTGGTGCTGGGCTGTGGCTCCGGTGGCTTGTTCCTTGTTTAGCCCAGTGAGTATCCTTGTTCCTGTCACTCTCAGTTACTGAAGGATCCATCATGCCCGAGACTCACAAGGGGGCTTCATTTCCACTTCCTGAGGAGGAGTGGCAGGGGGCAGATAACTTCATGAGGTGAGCAAATTGAATTGATTACCATCTGCAGACAGGGTGAATGCTTTGATCCTAATCATGCTGGCAGGACCTCCAGGCTGTCTGATTCACTTAGACAAGAGCCCTGAGAGAATGGGCAGGGTAAGAAGCCCATATGCTCACCTGGCAGTCTAGTGCCATCTCAATTGAGCAGATCTTCAGAAACATGGAGAGCATCTTTACTACTAATGACCACCCACCCCCCACCCCCGCCCCTACAGATGTCATAACAAGACTCTGAAGACAAGAGATATGCCATGATCTATTTTCATGTACTCACATCTGTGGCTTTCTGATATTGACTGATGTGTTAATTGGTACGTGTCTTCCTTTTTGTCCTCTTTCTGCAGGTAACAGGCTCAGTTCATCATTGATTCAGGAGGGCTACCTGGTGGGGTAGAAGGTAGTGGCCTGTTGGTTATTCTGTCTTTGGTTTCTCAAAAGCTGAATTGCTCAGGAGAACTGATATAGTTTGCTGAGGAGGTGGAAGGAAAGGAGAAGTGATTTTATTTTTATTTATTTATTATTATAATTTAGTTTATTTATTATTGGAGTATAATTGCTTTACAATGTTGTGTTAGTTTGTTTTATGACAAAGTGAATCAGCTATATGTATACATATATCTCCTCCCTCTTGAGCCTCCACCCCACCCCTCTAGGTCATCACAGAGTACTGAGCTGAGCTCCCTGTGCTATACAGCAGCTTCCCACTAATTATATATTCACACATAGTGGTGGATATATGTCAATCCTACTCTCCCAGTTTGTTCCACCCTCCCTTTCCCTTTCTGTGTGCACATATCCATTCTGTACACCTGCATCTCTATTCTTGCCCTGCAGATAGATTCATCTGTACCATTTTTCTAGATTCCATAAATATGCAATAATATACATTTGTTTTTCTCTTTCTGACTTACTTCACTTTGTATGATAGACTCTAGGTCTGTCCACATCACTACAAGGGATCCAATTTTGTTCCTTTTTATGGCTGGGTAATATTCCACTGGAGAAATGATTTTAGAGAATTGTAGAGAAGCAAGAGAGATCAGAAGACTCTCTCCACTTGTCCCCACCCCACCCTGCCCTCTACTAGACTGGGACATGAGGGAGAGAGATCTCTTAGAAGCACTGAGATAATTTACTTATTGATCTTATTTTATTCTATGCATTTATAGATTTATCACTACTGGTGCCCACTTCTGAGTGTCCTCTTCATTCTTTCCATCCCCAAATCAGTGCCTTTGGCTCTTCTCAAGAGCTCAAATATTGTCTGGTTCCTCTGTTTCTGGAGGATGGTGGTTTTATGAAATATCTGAAGCTTCTCATATTGCAAAGAAAAAGTGCAAATTTTCTAGAATGACCGTGGAGTCTGTATCATTTAGCACTGAGCACCATTGGAGAGATTAGAACTGCAGGCACACTTTTAAGATAGGATTTTACTACGCAGTGGAATGAAAAAACAGAAGTGTACAGTGTTTCCTGTGGACTCCAGCATTTCAATGTTATTATACTTTTATTGAATATTCAATAAAAGAATATGACACCCTTTCAAATCGTGTTCTTGTAACCTACTGCTATGAAGTCAAATGGAGACAGAGAGCAGATCTGTGTTCTTAGTACAGGTGGTGTTCAGCTGATCTTTAGACTTACATTTTTCCAGTATTGAACATATTTTAAAACCTCAGCATTCAAACCCTCAGTTTCTCATGGCTCAATTCATGTCACTTGCATGTTGCATTGCATTCAACAGTTCAGAATTTTGTTTGAGAATTTTTGGACTTCAGTTTGTGCTATTGTTAGCCAGTAATAGTATTGTTTCCTTCATTCATTCTACACAAATTTATTGAGTGCCTACTCATTGGCAGACATTGCATTAGGCTCAGAGGAATAAGACATACTGTCTTCCTTGTCAGTGATTTTGCAGTTGACCAGGCGAGACAAACTCAGCTAATGCTCTCCTTATGATCCCTTTTAAGCATTATTGCAGCGTAAGGCAGAGGGTGATACAGTGGGCATCCAATCCAGGCTGTGGGGGGTCAGGGTGGGGCAGGGAAGGCTTCCCTAGCAGAAGAGTAAGGGAGGGGCAAAGAGGGCAAGCAGCAGCAGCATGTCCAGTGATAGGTACCCATCAACTCAATGTGCCTGTTTGAGTCAGGAACAATTTCAGGTTTCAAAACACAAACCAGGGGGATTCCCTGGTGGCTTGGTGGTAGAGTCCTTCTTCCAATGCAGGAGACACGGGTTAGATCCCTGCTATGGGAAGATCCCATGGAGAAAGAAATGGCACCCACTCCAGTATTCTTGCCTGGGAAATCCCATGGACAGAGGAGCCTGGCAGGCTATAGTCCATGGGGTCCCAAGAGTTAGACATTAGACATGACTCAGCAACTAGACTACCACCACCATCCTGGTACTAGCCTCACCCACGTTTATAATCTAGACTATCAGTTAAACCATGCTCATTTCACATGAAACAAGTGAAAGTATTTTTTTTTTTTAATTGCAGATATTTCCCCATCAGTCCTGTGGTTACGATTCCATGCTTCCACTGCAGGGGCGTGGGTTTTATCCCTGGTCAGGGAACTAGGATCCTGCCTGCCTGCATAGTGTGGCCAGAAGCAAAAATGCAACAATTAATATTTTTGCATCATGGTTACTTTGTCCTGTCTTCCTGGAAAATTGCAGTACTTGGCTCCAGGCCAGTGCCTCCAGGGGAATCCAGGTTTCAGAGTCTGTACCCTCTTCTGCCCCTTCCCCTGGGTGCCCTGTTAAGCTGCTGGAACTGTTAAGTTATTCTTGCCCCTTGCCTCTAGTCCTCCACAAGCCTGAAGTTGTCTTTGATTTTATGAGAGGATAGCTCTTTCTTGGACGGTCCAGTTCTCTAAAATAAGAATCATGTCAATGGAGTATTTTAAAAACAATGGAGGTGACAGAAAGCTCAACAAGTTTACTGGATTTGGCAATTAGGAGGCCATTGGTGACTTGGCGTAAGCAGAGAAGCCAGACTGAGGTGGGTTGAGGAGTGAATGAGAGCTATGGAAATGGAGAACATGAGTGGGGTCTTCTTAGTCAGAACTTGGCTTGATAGAGGTGAGTGGAAGCAGGTAGATGGTGAGTGCAGGGTCAAGTTGAGATGCAGAGAAAACCGGTAGAGACATTTCCCATGCTACCTATTGGAACTTTTCACCCTCCTAATCCCGAAAGTCACGGAAAAAAGATCCTCATGTATTTCAATCCCCACCCCACACCGTGCCAATATCCCTTGTTTCCTAAACAGAAAAACTTTCATACCCTCTGCCTGTCATTGACATCCAGAAAGAGAATGCAGTTCATTTTTTTTTTTCCTTTCAAATCATTAAGAACAACACTTCGGGAAAATTCTTGTCATTGCCAGCTTGCCGAAGAAACAGGCTGTTGTTCTGCAAATGGGGCCCGTGTTATTACATGCATTTATTCTGTCTGCTCACCCAGATACCCCGGGATGCTTGTTTCCATAAAACCTGCCTGTCATCTCTTATGGGACCTTCACACATCAGTGACACCGATTACCTCGCGTCACAGCCCATCAGTTGGCTTATCTCCAGAAGAATGTGAAATTGCCTAACAAGCCTGCAAATGTGAAGGGCTCCCATTTGGCTTAATCACACATGATGTTGGCCTGTCGCATCTGTCCCCATACTGAAGCTGCGCCTCCCATTTCTTAGAAAATACAGTTTCCAGAGCCCTGGCTTGGCTCTCCTGATTGTGTGAAGTTTGAATCCCTAGTTCCCAATTCTGGGGTGAATTTCATTCTGGAAGTACCCTCTGTGCCCTTCTCCCCACCTTATAATTTTCCCATTATCTCATTCCTTAAAATTGATCTTGACAATCTGGCAACCTGGCAAAATTATTATTTTTTTATTAGAATATAACTGTTTTATAATGTTGCATTGGTTTCTGCTGTACAACAACATGAATCAGCTATATGTGTATGTATATTCTCTCCTTCTTGAACCTACCTCCCACCGCCCCGCCCACCACCATTCTAACAGTCGAGGTCATCACAGAGCGCCAAGCTGAGCTCCCTATGGTATACAGTAGCTTCTTGCTAAGCTGTCTGCTTTACACATGCTGGTGTATATATGTCTGGGCTACTCTCTCAGTTCATACCCTCCTTCCTTCTCTTACCATGTCCACAAGTCCATTTTCTATGTCTGTGCCTCTTTTTCTGCCCTGAAAATAAAATTCATCAGTATCATTTTTCTAGATTCCATATATATATATATATATATATATATATATATATATGAGTGATGATATTTGTTTTTGTCTTTCTGACTTACTTCACTCTGTATGACAGGCTCTAGGTTTATCCACATCACTTCAACTGATTCAATTTCATTCCTATTTATGGCTGCGTGCTAAAGCTGAAACTCCAGTACTTTGGCCACCTCATGTGAAGAGTTGACTCATTGGAAAAGACTCTGATGCTGGGAGGGATTGGGGGCAAGAGGAGAAGGGGACGACAGAGGATGAGATGGCTGGATGGCATCACTGACTCGATGGACGTGAGTCTGGATGAACTCCGGGAGTTGGTGATGGACAGGGAGGCCTGGCATGCTGCGATTCACGGGGTCGCAAAGAGTTGGACACGACTGAGTGACTGAACTGAACTGAACTGAATATTCCATTGTATATATGTACCACAGAGAACTACCATATGACTCAGAAATCCTACTACTGGACATATACCCTGAGAAGACAACAATTCAAAAAGGCACATGTACCTCAATGTTCACTGCAGCACTATTTACGAGAGCCAGGATGTGGAGTCAACCTAATTGTCCTTCAGCAGATAAGTAGGTAAAGAAAATGTAGAAAAATCATTTTCAGCATTTTTGGGCTTTTTAACTGTGTTTGAAGTGAGTGGTAGCCTTGGAGCCTTACCTGGGGCTAAGGCACACATTCAAGTATACGCATCCAGCACATTTTGCCTCCCACATTTGGGAGGATGTATACTCCCTTGTCTCCTTTGTACTCCCACCCTCCTTTGCAAGATTTTCCTACCAGGGTTTTTTTGTTTTTGTTTTTGAGACTATGGAATGTTTTATTAACCAAAAACATACCTACGTTTTGAGTTTTGTCTTTCTCTTAAGGATTGTTAAAGGTAATTGACAACATCATAGTGTATAGTAAACACTCACAGAATACTTGTGAAATCTGCCAGGGTCTTCTAATTGGATTGGCCAAAAAGTTTGTTTTTCCAGAAGATGTTATGGAAAAATTTGAATGAACTTTTTGGCCAACTCAATATAATCCACTAGCTGTCAGCAGACGTGATTGTGGTCAAAACTGCCCCCATCAGAAAAGGTGCATCTTTCATATTCTATGAAGTGAAAGATACTGTGGTGGATGCAAAGATGAGTAAAGTGATGGTCCCGCTGTCAACAAGGCAGAGGGCCATACACTATATCAGAGGTGCATGTATTACATAAAGGATTGGGGAACTGGGGACACAGTGTCATGAAGGAGGCCAACAATGTGATTATATTTTTAAAGAAGGAGACAAACATGCTGAGGATGTCAGTGCTTTGTTCTGTGGTCCAGAGGTTTTGGGAGCAGCTACTTGCTTATAGATGTTGTGTCAACGACATTTAGAAATTTTCCAAATTCCTGATTCTCTGGCATTTGTGACCTTACTGGCTGGGGAAAGACTGCTGCTCTGAGGGGGTAGTCAATTCTTAGAGGCAGTAAAAGGCTCAGCCCCAGGAGGGAGCATCCTTTTGATTTGCAAACTAATCCAGAACCTTCACTCTGAACAACCTCCTCTCTCTGCTTCTGAACTCTAGGAGGCAGTTTCCTCTGTCCTAATCAGCCAGAACCAGGTACCAGGCACCAGGCACCTAGAGACCACCTCAATAACTCAGAGCCCACTGAATACTTCAGAGAGCCAATCCTAAGCTGTTTTTGTGGAAAACACAATAAATGCTCTAGGCCATGCTTTCCACTCACCTCTTCGGGCTCTTGATCAAATCTGGTGTTCCCCCATGCAGCCCTGCATGCCCCGTCCACTCTAGAAATGTAGTAATAAAATAGAATCTCTACATTAAACTTCTTTCAATGCATTAGCCTCCCTGTGTTGTCATTCAGTCACCTTTATAAATGAAAGTCCTGCAGTTGCATTTTGAGACAGAAGTGGGTTCTCAGATGGAGCATGACCTGGTATGAAGAAGAGATCCTGGGTCTCAGGCCATCTACTTCTTAGAGCTTATAGGCAATGGGGGTGAGTCATTCCCTTTGTCATTAAATTCTTTATGAAAACATGATTCTAGCAGTGGCATAGTATTATAACCTATATTTATATCATACATTTAATTAACCTAATTAATATAAAATAATGTTGTTTTCATTTTTTCACTCTTACATATTTCTGTAATAAGGGGCTTCCCTGGTGGAGCACCAAAGAATTGATGCTTTTGAACTGTGGTGTTGGAGAAGACTCTTGAGAGTCCCTTGGACTGCAAGGAGATCCAACCAGTCCATCCTAAAGGAGATCAGTCCTGGGTGTTCATTGAAAGGACTGATGCTGAAGCTGAAACTCCAATACTTGGGCCACCTCATGCAAGGAATTGAATCACTGGAAAAGACCCTGATGCTGGGAGGGATTGGGGGCAGGAGGAGAAGGGGATGACAGAGGATGAGATGGCTGGATGGCATCACCAACTCGATGGACATGAATTTGAGTGAACTCCAGTTGGTGATGGACAGGGAGGCCTGGTGTGCTGTGATTCATGGGGTTGCAAGGAGTCAGACACGACTGAGCCACTGAACTGAAACTGAACTGAACTGGTAGCTTAGATGTAAAGACTCAGCCTGCAATGCAGGAGACCTGGGTTCAATCCTTGGGTTGGAAAGATCCCATGGAAAAGGAAATGGCAACCTACTCCAGTATTATTGCCAGGAAATTCCATGGACAGAGGAGCCTGACAGCATACTGTCCATGGGGTCACAAAGAGCAGGACATGACTGAGCAACTAACACACAAGCATACTTTTAGATTAAATGTGAACATTCTTGTTTCTTTAAGAAAATTTAAAGATAAATGACCAAACTCTAAGAGACATTTTTGTGGAGATGGGATGAGTTGAAAAGAGATATGTTCCCTGAAAAATTCTGAAGGCGTGGTCTATTTTTGTTTCTGAGCCTTATTTTAAAATAAGATTTAAAATCATGGTTTCTTAGGTAAGATAAACAATTTTCACACTTCTCAACCCTCAACTCCCTCTGCCTATATATCATTGCCAGTGGACAGTTTTCAAACTCACACATGTTTTCATCTTTAAAGTTAATTTATGCAGTACATGGCCACTTCCCACATGTTAATAAACACAGACAGTAAAATTGTTAGGCAGTGATTTCAACATTGTTTCCACAGTTCAAGTGCTTCAGAGTGCCTGTTACTGCTCTTTGTCCTAACTGAGTAAGACACCATCCCAGACCTCACGGACTGGGCTGCTGGCTGCCAACACTGTTCAGTGGGCAGAGAAGAGATGACAACAGCAGTCAGAACCCTGGAAACATGAAGAATTAAAATGAGGTCCGAAATGTGACTATCAGTTGACAGCAGTTTTTTTTTCAAGTGGAGACATTAGAACTTCTTGTATCCAGGAACAAAGGTATTTTACCTATACCCCTAGGTTCTGTGCCGAGAAGAGTGATACACACTGCTGTCCTTTTGAGAGTGTCTTTGTTATGTGCAAACACCTGCAACCACGTTTTCTTGATACTCCTCAATGACAGCAAGTCTTTACTTTTTTATGGGTGGACTTGCTGATTAACAAATTCCATTTGTCACTCAGGCCCCAATCTGAAGTTGTTCCGAGAGTTCTTCAAGACAGCTTTCCTCTGTAACTTATATGCTGTTGTATCTTTTAAGAAATTATTTTTTAATTTATTTGTTTGTGGCTGTACTGGGTTTTCCTTGCTGCAGGAGGGCTTTCTCTAGTTGCTGCAAGTAGGGGCCCCTCTCTAGTCGCGGTGCATGGCCTTCTTATTAAGTGGCTTCTCTTGTTGTAGAGCATGGCCTCTAGGGCATAAGGGCCTCAGTAGGTGTGATGCACGGGTTTAGTTGCTCTGTGGCATGTGGTATCCTCCCAAACCAGGGATAGAACTGGTGTCCCCTGCATTGGCAGGCAGATTCTTAACCACTGTACCACCAGGGAAGTCCCATAAACTGGTTTTAAAAACAGTTCTCAAAGACAAGTTTCCCAAAATCTCTTGAGCAATAGCAGAATGTCTGGCCTGGACCTTTGGACTCCCACAAGGATTCTCATATGTAACATTTTTTGGACAGACATATGCACATGTACATACAATGATATGGGCCAAAGGGTCAACAAAGTGGATTGAGTGTCTGCTAAGGAACTGCCTAACTCTTGGGGTCAGTCTTTCCTTCTGTTGGTAATCTGATTAGTCAGAGAAAGTGTGGAAAGTGGTAAGGCCATGTTTATACCACCTACCGTTCATATTTGCCTCTGTAGTTAGAGCAAGAGGACAGCTCCCCTGTGATAAGTAGCCCAAATGGAAAAATCCAGTGGGAATCACTTCTGGATGTTAGTAGAAACTGGGGGTGATTGACAGAAGCTATGAATGCTATTTTCAGTTTCAGATCATTGTCTTAGTGAAATGGCTAAAATTAACTTTCTTAAGTATCACAGGAGCCAAGCTTCCCCCAGAGGAAAAGGCTGTGGGGGAAATGGTATGCACTCCATCTGAGATACCTGGGCTTGGCATGAGCAAAGCTCTTGGGGAGATCCGTGAAGTCTTCCTGACTAGTCAGCCCAGAAGCTACTCACTGTGCTGTCATCTAAAAGAGTGGGTTTCATCCTCAAGGCACAGCTAGGGAATTAACCTGTCTTGCCTACCTCATGGGGTTATTGTGTCATAGATGTAGTACAGATAAAAGACCTTTAAAGTTGTTTTATGGCTTCCTAGATGACACAGTGGTAAAGAGTAAGTCTGACAATGAGGAGATGCAAGAGACATGGGTTTGATCCCTGGGTTGAGAAGATCCCCTGAAGGAGGAAATGACAACCCACTCCAGTATTCTTGCCTGGAAATTCCATGGACAGAGGAGCCTGGCAGGCTACAGTCCATGAGGTCACAAAGAGTGGGAACAATTACGCATGCACATCACAAAATTGTTTATTTATATTCTCATTACTAGGCCTTGAGCTATCTAACAATATTAAGGGCATTATAGGGAAAGTGGCGGAGAAGGCAATGGTACCCCACTCCAGTACTCTTGCCTGGAAAATCCCATGGGCAGAGGAGCCTGGTAGGCTGCAGTCCATGGGGTTGCTAAAAGTTGGACACGACTGAGCGACTTCACTTTCACTTTTCACTTTCCTGCATTGGAAAAGGAAATGGCAACCCACTCCAGTGTTTTTGCTTGGAGAATCCCAGGGACGGGGGAGCCTGGTGGGCTGCCGCCTATGGGGTCGCACAGAATCGGACACGACTGAAGTGACTTAGCAGCAGCAGGGGAAGTAGACGACTAGGATGTTAAAAGTCCATCTGAGATTCTAGAAAAGGTGCTAATTACTTACAAAAGTCACAGCAAAGGTGGTTTGAGAGATGGATGATAGTGGCATGGCAGCAGGTGTTATAGAGAAAATTCATTTCAAAGACATGAAACCCAACGCTCAAGCCTTCCGTTTCCCCTGACCACTCACTCTCATGCTGGCTTTGGATTTAAGGTTGTGACTGGAGAATGGGGTGAGAGCACCTTCCCTCCAGGAATCTCCACTTGTGCCCCTGGGGCCACTGGGCCAGCATGTGACTTTTCTGTTTGTACTCTTCCATGGTTGACTGTAAGGCAGATTGAATTGGAAGAATTTTATGGTTCAGGGAAGAGCATAATGAAAGTGGAATTACTCATTCATAACACAAATAAACATTGAGCCCTTATTACAAAACATAAGGCTAAAATTTGGTATCACAGAGGGGAGCATGAAATGGGCAAGAAAATCAATGTAGAGAGAAACGAAGCTCTTTGGAATGAAGAGATGGAGGACACAGGTTGGGCAATGGAAGTAGATGTGAGATATTCTCTCAAACTATCCAGACCCTTCCACTGCTGCCCTCTAGGGTAAGCTACCATCGTCTACTGCCTGGGCTATGAGCCTCCTCACTGAGCCACTAACAGATGCTCTGGTCTGCTTTCTAATCTGTTCTCCTCCCTTCAACCATCTTTAAAGACTCAAGACTGATCATGATACCTTCCTGCCTATAACCCTTTGGGGCTTCCCACTGCTCCTAAGATGAAGACTAAACTCTTTCTTTTAATGAATTTTTATTGGAGTAGAGTTGCTTTACAGTGTTGTGTTAGTTTCTGCTGTACAGCAAAGTGAATCAGCTATATGTTTCCATATATCTCCTCTTTTTTGGATTTTATTCCCATTTACATCACCACAGAGCATTGAGTAGAGTTCCCTCTGATATGCAGTCAATTCTCATTAGTTATCTATTTTATACATAGTATTAATAATATATATATGTCAATCCCAACCTCCCAATTCTTCCCATCCCCCTCCCCCTTGATATCCATACATTTGTTCCCTATGGATGAAGACTAAACTCTTAGGTGGACCAGCAGGGCCTGCATGGTCTTGTTCCTGGACCCTCTCCGCCTCTCCCTGTATCATGCTCTCCCTCCCGCTTGTGTTTTCTCTTTTTGTCCCATGTGGTCACCATGCTCCTTGCAGGCATGGAGGCTTCCACCTGAGGCTCCTTCTGCCTGGCGCACACTATACAGTGTGAATTTCCACATTTCTAGAGTTAATGATCATTTAATGCCAGAGTCCATCCTTGATCACTTTATTTATGTCAGATCCCCTACTGTGGGTCTGTCCTACATCACCTTTGTAGCAGTTTTACATCTTGGACTGCAGTGTTTGGTCATAATTCTTTCCCCTGATCATGTGATAGTTTCTTGAAGGGAAGAACCTCATCTAGTTTGGGTTACAGGGTGCTCAGATGTTATCGGGTGTTCCCAGCACATGATACATAACAAGTGCTCATTAATACATGTTGATCAGTCAATAAAAGCAAATAACAAGAAATGGTGAAATGCCACTCTAAGACTAGACTCAAGAAATCTTCTCAAACCTGTTGTCCCGAAAGAGACATTGCTGCTGCTGCTAAGTCACTTCAGTTGTGTCCGACTCTGTGTGACCCCATAGACATCAGCCCACCAGGCTCTCCTGCCCCTGGGATTCTCCAGGCAAGAACACTTGAGTGGGTTGCCATTTCCTTCTCCAATGCATGAAAGTGAAAAAGTGAAAGTGAAGTCACTCAGTCATGTCCGACTCTTAGCGACCCCATGGACTGCAGCCCACCAGGCTCCTCCATCCATGGGATTTTCCAGGCAAGAGTACTGGAGTGGGGTGCCAATGCCTTCTCCAGAAAGAGACATTGGGTGAATTTATAAAATAGCTTATCTGTCTGCTTTTCCCTTCCAGGTGAGCAGAAATCCTATTTTCTAAGTTTGAATCTCTCCCCTGCATTCAAAGTCATTTCTAACATGCAGTTTCTTAAATTTCTTTTATGAAAACAGCTTGAAATTCTGGGTGGAAAAGAGTCTTTTTCTATGAAAGAAAAGTAATTTAGTTTAGATGTTATTCAGTTTGATCTGCAAACCAAGAAAATACCCAGAGTCAATTAGACTGGCTCAGGGGCCAGTAGGTGGTCCTTTGTCTCAGAAGCTGTTTCTTTCTTTCTTTTTTTGGCTTTACAGATGTGACCACGGAAGCCAGTATGATAATACAGAGTGAAATTCATGTACTGCTAGCAGATTTAGCTGTTTTCTTGCCAAATGTTATGTTCATTAAGACAGCTATCATCAAAACAAAACAAAGGAGTCATTCAGGGAGCCAGTTAGAAATGCAATCTGGTATTACATTTCTGATAACAAGGATAAATCAGTTCTGATGAGTCCCAGTAAACAGGTTTTGACTTCCTTTGTAATTTTTGAATGACGTTCTTAACTTATTACTTATGTGTGATTTATTTGAAGGGATTACTACCCATATATTAAAGACTCTCGAGTTTGAGGATCTTTAATCATCTTCCATATCATCAATCATCAAGGCAGAACGTTGAGGGAGAGCATATACTGCCTCTAATAAACCTTCCCAAGGTGTAGAGAAGCTGTGGAGACAGCAGGTTTCAGATTTTATAGCATTTGCTCAGTTTGATGCGCATTAGCTGGGTATCATTTAGCAGCAAACACTGTATCAGCCAAGCTTCCCAGGTGGCGCTAGCAGTAAAGAACCCGCTTGCCAATGGAGGAGACGTGAGACGTAGATTCAATCCCTGGGTTAGGAAGATCCTCTGGAGGAGGGCGTGGCAACCCACTCCAGTATTCTTGCCTGGAGAATCCCATGGATAGAGGATCCTGGTGGGCTACATACAGTCCATGGGGTCACAAAGAGTAGGACATGACTGAAGTGACTTGGCAGGCACACACACACATGTATTACCTAAGCCGAAGAGGGAGGTGAGCAAGAATGGTAGTCAGAATGACTTGAAATAGCTTCTTCTGAAGGATTATTTCATGGACCTGGGCTGCACAGTAACTTTTCACTTCAGTCTCAACATCCTCTCACCCTGATGCCACAGTCAGCTCCCAGCACTGACGGCCTAATTCATAAGGAAGCACCCAGCATAGTCCCTGGCACCTGGTGTTAATAACACTTGATTGTGACTGTTGAGAACTGGAATTTGATGGCAGCTTCTTATACCGGTTTCTCCAAGATTTATTTTCAGAAATTTTCCACCTAGGAAATGGTACTCAAGTCCTTTTCTCTTATAAATCAATTTCTCTAAAAATGGAAGCTTGCAGATTCATATCTTTTTCAAGGTTCAACTTTGCTTCCAAAGAATTATGATTTGCTCTGATGTATGAAACCTTAAACATACAAAACTAATTGCAGACCGGATTTTGCAGTAGTCACTAAAGTCCAAAGTTTTAAATTATTTTCATAAATTATAGTGGAATGAAGGAAGGGAAATGATGTGAGGGCAGAATAGTTATTTTTGTGACTTCTTGGAAGAAAAGTGTTTTATTCTCCACAATTACTCATCCTTTGGAAGCAGGGCTGATCCTTTATCAGGGAAAGGCAACCAATCACTGTGTCTGATTGGAAGGGCATGGAGAGGTCTCTTCTCCACTCCAGTAAGAAAAATAGTCTCTGATTGGTCTGCCACTGTGTCTGAAATTCCAACCATGATGTCTTAGTCTAAAGACAAGTCTCTATTATACAAATGTGAATACATTCACCAGGAAAGGTTGTATTTCATATCTGTACAGATACTAAATTTAAAAAAATGAACTGGTCCGTTAGTTTGTCCCAGAAGAAATGGTGCTACAGAGTATTCCAGTCCTTACAGTATATTCAGTCACAGCCGGATCACCATTTGTTAGTAACCTTACAAAGGTGACTCTTACATTGATCGGGGTCCTGTCTGTGATTACAGGAGCACTAGTCTGTGTGTTTCCTGGGTGTTTCCTGTCTCGCTCGTGGAATCCCCAGCATGTGGCCTGTGGCCTGCTGGCATATAGTAGGCTCTTTTGTCCTCCTGCCCCTTTATTTAAAGACTGTTTTTAAATTTTAATTTCAGTGTTCAGTCACTCAGTTGTGTCTGACTTTTTGTGGCCCCATGGACTGTAGCCCATCAGGCTCCTCTCCCATGGAATTTTCCAGGCAAGAATACTGGAGTGGGTTGCCATTCCCTTCTCCAGAGTATCTTTCAGCTCAGGGAAAGAACCCGAGTCTCCTGTGATTCCTGCCTTGGCAGGTGGATTCTTCACTACTAATCCTACCTGGGAAGACCTAAATTTTATTTTATTTATTTAGTTTATCTTTTTTGGTTGTGCTGGGTCTTTGCTGTTGTGCTCAGTCTTTCTCTAGTCACAAGCGGGGGCTATTTTTGGTTGCAGTGCCTGAGCTTCTCATTGAGAAGCTGTTGTTGCGGAGCACAGGCTCTAGGTACACAGGCTTCAGCAGTTGCCATGTGCAGGCTCTAGGTACACAGGCTTCAGCAGTTGCCATGTGCAGGCTCTGGAGAGTGCAGGCTTCAGCAGTTGCCATGTGCAGGCTCTAGGCACACAGGCTTCAGCAGTTGCCATGTGCAGGCTCTGAAGAGTGCAGGCTTCAGCAGTTGTGATGCATGGGCTTAGTTGCTCCTCAACATGTGGAATCTTTCCAGACCAGGGATCAAACCCATGTCCCCTGCATTGGCAGGCAAATTTTTACCCACTGTACCCCCAAGGGATGTCCAAGACTATTTTTTTTTTAAAGAGAACTTTTAGGTTGACAATAAAATTGTGAAGAGCCTTCAGAGATTTCCCACGTACTCCCACCTCTACGTATCCATAGCCACCTCTCTACCAACATCAGTCAATAGAATAATACCTTTCTTTCTTTCTTTTTTTTTAACCAAGGATGAACCTACTTTGACACATCAAATTACCCTTAAATCTGTAAGTTGATCTTAGTGTTGACTCTTCATATTTTACATTCTGTAAGTTTGGAAAAACATATAACGACATGTATCCATTATTATGTCATGCAGAGTATTTTCATTGCCATCAGAATCCCCTGTGCTTTGCCTATTCATCCCTCCGCCTACCAGCAGCCATTGATCTTTTTATTATCTCTATAATTTTGCTTTTCCAGAATGTCTTATAATTGGAATCATACAGTATGTAACCTTTTCAGATGGTCTCCTTTCACTTAGTAATATACTTTCAGTTCTATGTCTTTTCATGGTTTCCTTGCCTTTTTACTGCTGAATGATATTCCATTATGTGGATGTACCACTGTGGTGCTCTTTACTCAAAAATGAAACTAGGAGATTCACTTGGCCTGTATTATTCTTCCTCCTTTAAATAAATTTGTTGCTTTTAGTCAAACTGGTTTGTAGGCATGTAGATGCAGTCTCCATGCCTACAAACCAGTTTGACTAAAAGCAACAAATTTATTTAAAGGAGGAATTTCAGTCTCCCGGAGAAGGCAATGGCACCCCACTCCGGTACTCTTGCCTGAAAAATCCCATGGATGGGAGGAACCTGGTAGGCTGTAGTCCATGGGGTTGCTAAGAGTCGGACACGACTGAGCGACTTCACTTTCACTTTTCACTTTCATGCATTGGAGGAGGAAATGGCAACCCACTCCAGTGTTCTTGCCTGGAGAATCCCAGGGACAGGGGAGCCTGGTGGGCTGCCGCCTATGGGGTCGCACAGAGTCGGACATGACTGAAGCGACTTAGCAGCAGCAGCAGCAGATGCAGTCTCCTATTCTTTGCCATACCACACTTCTATGCATCAGATAAGTTAGATACATTGATGTCAGAAAATTAGATACAGTTAGAAAAACTTGACAATGTTGTTATACTATTTTTCACATACTTTAAGGTCCTTTGGTATAAGCAATGTGCTGGATAGCTGGTTGGTTGCCATTAAAAAAAAAATCTTATCAGGAATCCACTTTGCAGACGTGGGTCTTTCAAATGCTCCCAATATTGTTATTTCTGCATTGGTGGGGGCGGAATGCTAGAAGCAATCTTTCATTGGAGAAATGATCAGTGTTCCAGGAATTTGATTGGCTAGTACATATAAGAATCTGGCATACGCAGTAATACATCACTCGCCAAAGAGCCCTGAAATGAAAAACTGCCCAAGTGAAACTAAAGGATGTTCACTCATTGGTAGCTGGAGGTTGTCTGAAAGGGAACCTTCTTTGCCTTCTTACAGTTAGCAGAGTTTTATGGGGATACAGGCTCCCAAGTCAGGAGAAAAAGAAACAAGCAAACAGTAGGTGTTGTGGGGAGCACATCAAAGGTTCATTTCCCAACTTTCAGAAGCAGATGGTCTGTAGATAAGAAAATTGAGAAATTATACTTAGTGGGTTCAAGTCTAGTGAGGAAAATGGGCATTTCGGCAAGTCCAGGAGAGCACTTTTTTTTTTTTTTTTTTTGGGGTTGCAAGGCTGAGGTCTTACAAATCTTGGTGGTTGAGGTGGTGGTATTGTTCAGGGGATTGCATATATGTATTTTAACCCTTTATGCACCCATGCAAGTGTGTTCTGGGTCTGGATTTGTCTTGGTCTTTGTGCCTTCTTCCCTTGCTAGCATTGTTACCTGATATGACAAGGAGACTAGCAAATCCTGCTTTCAGAGCTGAAAGCAGGAGCTCCGCTTTGCATCCTGATGATAGACTGTTCTAGGAGAGAAGCAGGGACATCCCCAGGCTTACAGAAACAGTTAGTAGGATCGATTTTGTGTTTACCTACTTTATTTGTATGAGTAGCAGAATTCTACTTGAATTTTTTTTTTTCTATAGCACAGCAACTGTTGGCAATATATCTGTCGTGGCAGGCATATTCCTACTTCCTGGAAGTTCCTGGTATTTCAAAGAAAATCTACATATGGATTTAAGTCTGTTCACAACCAGTATGGACAGGAAAGGGAAACTGGGTTTAGTGGGGACTGACATTGTACTCGGACCATTGGCATCTTCCTAATAACCCTATGAGATAATAATTATAACCCAATTTTGTAGGTGTGAAAATTCAGATAAAGAGGTTAAGTCATTTTCTCAGGGTCAGTAGCAGAGTTAAAATCTGAAACAAGCTCTGTTTAACTTTCTATTATTCCAAAAGCCTAAGCATTTCCAATAGCAACATCTTCCTTCTCAGTATATGAAAGAAGGGATGTTCGTGGTTCCATCTTATACAGTAAAAGTATACTAAAGAGAAGGCATTTTAATTTAGTGTTCATTCTTACTTTTAAAGTATTTATCTTACTTATCTTACTTTATCTTACTTTTAAAGTATTTTAAAATATTTGTTCTCCACCTAAATGAAAAATACACTCTGCTCAATGCTATGAAAATAAAGTTGAATTAATTTCAAGTTTGTTAGCCTGTTGAAATTTCCAGATGTGGTTAAAAATCAAATGTGTTATTTTGCTATTTAGGGTTTGAAATGTAAGCTCTTTGGGAAGTCTGCATTGTTTGGGGGTTTCCGAAGCTCTTGATTCTTTCTTGCTCATTTACACTGGGTTTGCAATAGAAATTATCCAGAGCAGCAATAGCCTTGAAGTATTTTCTGTATTCCATCAAGAAACCCAACATGTCCTTTCAAAACTTAATTGAGCAGCACAAAGCTAATTAGCTGTCCGAAGACACGCCATTTAATTCACAATCCAGCATTAATTTGTTCAACACAATGAGCTTATCTTCCATATAAATGCCTTGCCCTATGGCTTCTCAAGCAGCTGCAATATACAAGAATGACTGATAACTCTTTCCTTTAAATGTGATGGCTGCTTTTATTCTCTCTCTCTTCATTTGGCCAAAAAAGGATGAATAGCATGCCAATTGTAATGGGAGTGTTTTTTGTGGGTGGCAAATTTGAAGAAAATAGATGGCTAAAAGACCCATAACATGTAGTCATCAGAGAATTACCAAGTTGTTAGGGGATGCAACCATCATTGAATCTCAGTCCTGCGTTTCACAGACTGGGAAATTAATGCTCAAATAAGTTCTGAGTGTTGTTCAAGGTCACTTAATAGGGTAACATATACATATTACATAATTTTTCCCCTCAGTGATAAGGAATTGCTTTATTCTAAAATAAGGGCCTTGTTTGCTATTTATCAGTTGGTAACTAAATAGATACGTGTATTGAGAAACTAAGAAGAATAGTCCAATAATTAATGTTTCTACCCAAATAGGTATGTCTGTCAAATGCTGTGTGTTCAAACCCACACAACCTTCAAGTCTCAGTTCAAGCCTTCCTTAGTTTCTGACTCTTCACAAACCTCACCTCCCTAATGTTTTAACCACTCACTTCAGATCTTAATCCCTTATTCTCATGTTATTAAAGGCATGTGCCTGTGGACATGCATATTAGATTTTAGAAGTTTTGATTTTATATTACACATCATTATAACAAGCTCTTAGGGATAGGTTTTGGCACACATTTTATGTATGCCCAAGCCCCTTGGTGAGTTTAGCATCTCATATCCAACAATCAGCAGAGGGAAAGCTCAGGGTTGACACACGGGTGATTTGTGCTTATGAACCAACAGGGGCACACTCAACACAGAAGGAACACAAGCCTGCTGTGGTTCTGCCTACACAACCTTTTCACCCAGGTGGGACATTTTTTTCTTACTGAAGTAATAAGATAATTGAAGTCAATATTATTTGCTTATAGCCTAACTCAGCAGAGATTTCCAAGTTCTTATTTTGCTTGCCACAAGCTGGGACTTTCTCAATAAGATGTCTATAGTTATATCACTGAGTTTGTGTACTTTGCAGAATTCAACATGCCTCTGGGTGCATAGGTTCTGAAAGACCTTGTAGAACTGAGCAGGGAGAACCTTCTTTCAGTGTGGTCTGTTCAAAATTCAGTTAGTTACCAAAATCCTTGTTTGCATCATGCCAGGTAACTGAATTGAAGACCTAGTAGGCAGAATTGAGAGTTTGGTTTTGCTTTCTGAAGGCACTGTTTAAGAACTCATTGGTGATGACATTGACATTTTAATACCTCGTGTCTGTTGAATTAGGTGACATCATGTGGGGAAACCTCCTGAATCCTAGAGGTCTTCAAATGCAAAAGGTTGGCTGGTTAGTGCCCTACCTCCACTGCAGGTAGCTGGGTGCTTCACTCCACAAGTCAGGTGGTCTGCCCCAGAATGAGGGACCCAGAAATCCTAGGAGGCCCTTGAGCCCAGGAGGCAGAGAGCAGGATGTATTTGATTAGCAGTAGTAATGGTTACTGCCCTGGGCACAGACTGACTATGGACCAGTCTCTTGTGGACTAGTAATGTTACCGACATTAATTATGTGTTCAGTTGCTCGGTCGTGTCCAATTCTTTGCAACTCCATGGACTGTAACCCACCAGGCTCCTCTGTCCAAGGGATTCTCCAAGCAAGAATACTGGAGTGGGTTGCCATTTCCTTCTCCAGGGAATCTTCCTGACCCAGGAATGAACCCAAGTCTCCTGCAGTTCCTGCATTGGTAGGCAGATTCTTTACCTCTGAGCCATCTGGGAAGCCCCACCAACACTGATTGCCTTCTCCAATCAATAGAAATTGACTAAAGGCCAGACAAGAAATTCAGGCAAGGCTTTACTGGGACCCCTGCTGCAGCAGCGGGGAGAGAGAACAAACAACAATTTCCCTTGCTTGCTTGCTCCCTGAGGGTGTGGTGAGTTTGTTCCTTACTGGGTTGAGGGTATGGGTGTGTTCAGGGGACTGGCCAGAGGGGTGGCTTAAGTGTTTCGTGCACCCCTTAGGAGATGCTGTGTGCAGGGGGCATGCACAATACCTTGCTTTTGCTTCCAACACCCAGGTTTTGCTCCTGGTTCTTCAGAAGTGGAAATAGGGTGTTTTGGTCTTTTTGTGTCTTTTGTCCAGAATTTGTCCCAACTGCACAGGCATGCAGTTATTTTTAGTCCCATGTGGTTTCTTTGTATTTTGTTGCTGGAGGAGAGGTTTGTTCAGGAGCAAGCATTGCAGCACTTGCAGCAAAGGGTCCCAGATCCCATAGTAAAGCTCTCGGTACCCCAGTCTTCCTGCCTTTGAGAGAGAAGTGATAGTGTTGTAACTACCACAACTTTTAGGCGACACCACTGGAGCCCTAGCATCTGGGGAAGGCAGGGGAGCTGGCAAGTCAGAATCAGTTAAGGCTCAAACTAGGGCTCTGGGTTTCTTGGTTGGGTTAGTATTCAAGAAACACATACTATCATTATTGTATAAGCAGGCAGACCAAAGCCTGATTTTCGCCTCAGTCCATTAGGCTGGAGAGCAGAGTAGACATAATATTGTCACCCAAAGTTGATGATTATATATTCTGTTGCAAAAATCAAGTTAATAAACCTCGTTATTTCTTTTTACATGAACAAAAATACAGATTGAGAGTGTTTTTTTTAAAAGGTAGATTTCAAATAGTTACTGCTGTTACAGAGATTATGTTAAAACGTCACTATGGAAGTTGCCCATTGGTTTTTCTTCATGAGTCATACGTTCCACGTCCCAGGACACTTGAGGATAAAAACCATAGTGCATTACTTAACCTAACCAGATGTGTCACAGCCAAATTGGTTCTTAGGACACCGGTGATTTAATGGTTCTCTGATGTCAAAGTCTGTTTTTCTTTGTGTTCAGCTGATCCTGTGATGCTAATTGCAAGTGATTTTTGGCAATTGTCAAGGTTATTTGATTTGGGCAGGTCATTTTGTTAAACCAAGTTAACAAATATTTCATCTTGTTAAACCAAGCTCTTTCCGTCTCTTAATCTCACATTTGTCCTGATAATTGCCTCAAAATTGGATTCTCTGGGTATTCTTTAGTATACATTCTAATATAAACCCATAACTGTAAAGTGTATTATATTGATTTGAACACACTGGTCTGTTGCTTTGCCAGTTCTTCCATCATATTTATTAATGATTTGGATTCTTCCTCCAATGAGATACTCAGTTTTGCAAGCTTGCCTTTGGTTGATCCATATGTCTTTGGAAATCTAAAATGTGTCTTGGTCACCCCAGAAGCACAAATCATGTTGTTAAGTGTATTTCTAGTTTCAGAGCAACAGAAAAGTAATTTATCACAGAGATATTGGATATCCTATAGGAATAATATAAAAAACTGGAGAAGAAGGATAGGTAGGATAAGGCAGGAATTGAGGTAGATTTGGGGATTCATGCAGCAGGAGAAGGCAATGGCACCCCACTCCAATGCTCTTGCCTGGAAAATCCCATGGACGGAGGAGCCTGGAGGGCTGCAGTCCATGGGGTCACTGAGGGTCGGACACGACTGAGCGGCTTGAGGGAAATGGCAACCCACTCCAGTGTTCTTGCCTGGAGAATCCCAGGGATGAGGGACCCTGGTGGGCTGCCATCTCTGGGGTCACACAGAGTCAGACACGACTGAAGTGACTTAGCAGCAGCAGCAGCAGAAATAAGTCAATTGTCTTTGTAGGGCCCCACTGCTGGAATGAATGAGATTTCTAACATTGTTTTATTTATTTTTTTGATATGTAAGAAGTGGATTTATTTAGAGATAAACACACTCCAAAGATAGAGTGTGGGCCCTCTCAGAGCAGCCTTGGGAGAAACACTCCATAGACATAGCGTGGGCTGTTGCAGAAGGATGAGAGTGGCCCACATTGTTTTTTTAAACTCTATCAAGATTCAAAGTCCTGGTTCATGTCTGCTCAGGTCAACTGTTCATGCTTCGTTTGGGGCAAGGGAGGTACCTTGGTTTATAGCTCCCCCAGGACTCCCCACAATGAGGGAGAGGTGAGACCCCCCCACCCCCAAAGAAATTTGGAGTACTGTTACTTTTGAAAAAAGAGAAATAAACAAAAACAATAAAAACCTATATAGGGATTGAGTGGGTTTCCCAGGTGGTGCTAGTGGTAAAGAACCCAGCCTCCCAATGTAGGAGATGCTGGAGGTGTAGATTCAATCCCTGGGTCCGGAAGATCCACTGGAGGAGGGCGTGGCCACCCACTCCAGTATTCTTGCCTGGAGAATCTCCTGGACAGAGAAGCCTGGCAGGCTAGAGTCCATAGGGTCGCAAAGACTCAGACAAGACTGAAGCAACTTAGCAGCACGCACAGGGAGTGAGTCCTTTGAAGACAAATGATTTAATTTGACTGCATGATTGAAGTAACAGGATTGAAGCACCTTCCTTCGCTGTGTATACTGCACTGGGGAAAATTAGTGGGCTCTGGCCCAAACCTGGTATTTAGCCAGATTTGATTTTCCAATTAGTGCAATCTTCTGTTGGTCTGTGATTTGACTTTGCTGCCACCCTTCTGATAAATTTATATTAGTGACGGTAATATCTAGAAAGCTTAAAAGTTCCTCAGTTATAAATGAACACTTTTCATTAATATTTAGAGATTAAACTCATTTCTTATGAGCAGATGGAAACGAATGATAACTTGGCCTTTACTGTACAAAATTAATAGCAATTTATCAACATTTAGGCAAACTCTAGGCGAGTTTTAAGTGTTAGAATTTGTTGATTAACGTTGCTTTCTTTCGTTAATTGACTTTTAGACAACAGAGGTCCATTTAAATAACTGTTTTCTGAGGATGTGGCTGCATCAGAGTCTCTATTGTTTCCTGGAAATCACAGCTGTGTTGGTCCCGAGATTAATGAGTGGAGAGAACTATTTCCAGCAAAGGCCCTGGTGGCTGTTTTGGGAGGTCCTGGCTGTGAGAGAGAACTTCAGATTTAAGGCTGATTGTCATAAGCGCTTGGATCTGCATATGGGCTGCTGTTTCCCATACACACAATATGGAGTGTGCATGCATGCTAAGTTGCTTCAGTCATGTCTGACTTTTTGTGACCCCATGCCCTGCTGCCTACCAGGCTCCTCTGTCCATGGGATTTTCTAGGCATGAATACTGGAGTGGGGTGCCATGCCCTCTTCCCTTCTCGACCCAAGGATCGAACCTGTGTCTCTTACGTCTCCCGCATTGACAAGCGGGTTCTTTACCGCTGGCGCCACCTGGAGAGCCCGCACAATATGGTAGTACTGTAATAGTCCATTTGAATTCTGGCTTGTGTCAATGATGCTTCCTTTATAGTCCTACCTTCTGATTTTTTTTTTTTGGGGGGGATGTTTATTTGATCAACAGAAATTGATTTCTATTGACAAGATAAAGATGCTTTACAGGAAACAGGGCCAGCTTCATGGCTGGAGACCTGTGCTACCACATGGAGCCTGAGCTCAGAAGGGTCTCGTTTGTTCTCTATAGTTTTGAACTTTTTGTTAAAAATGTCTAAGTTTTCACTGTCCATCCATTCACCTTCTGAGTTCTTTGATTATCTTTACGATCATACTCTGAACACTTTTTCAGGTAGTATCTCTCTTTCACTTAGTTCTTCTTCTGGAGTTTTATCTTGTTCCTTTGTCTGGAACATATTCTTCATTTTGTCTAAGTTGTGTTTGTGTTTAGGTATGTGGCAGGTTAGTTACGTTTCTCCACCTTGGAGAAGTGGCCCTCTGTAGCAGAAGTCCTATGCATCCCAGCCATGCATTACCCTCTGGTCACCTAAGCTATAAGCTCCAGAGGTTCTCCATAAGAAGGCTGCATGGGTCCTTCTGTTGTGGTGGACTGACTATGTGGGGGGTCTGGCTCCTGATCTGGTTGGTTGCCAGGCCCTGCCTTGTGCGGATGCTGCTGGCTGCTGTTTATTGGGACCTGGTCAAGAGTTGGGATTCTCAGGTGGTTCAGTAGTAAAGAATCTGCCCGCCAATGCAGGAGACGCAAGAGATGTGGGTTTGATCCCTGGTTCAGGAAGATCCCCTGGAGAAGGAAATGGCAACGCACTCCAGTAATCTTCCCTGGGAAATCCCACGGACAGAGGAGCCTGGCAGGCTACAGTTCAAAGGGTCAAAAATACTTGGACACAACTGAGTGACTCAGCACATATGGTCAAGAGTTTGCTGGTGTGGAATCCTGGGGGCCCCAGGGCTAGTAGCTGGCTAGTCATGGAGAGAGTCAGGGTCCCAGATGCTCTTGGGCTGTGGCCCACACACTGGTTGGTGAAACCAGATCCCGGGCTTGGTGCCAGACTACTGGTAGGCAGAGCTGGTTCCTGAAATCTGGCTGCAGGGCCGGGGATCCCAGAGCTTTTTTCAGATCAGTGGTGGTGGGAGCAGGGGAGGGGTGCGCTGGTTCCTGACACAGTTGGGTATGGGGTCCACGGTGTCCAGGTTGTGTTGGCCTGCTGTTGGGTGTGGCGGTTGTTCAGCTGGTCCCAGGGCAGGGTCTGGCCTGCACTGGGGGATCAGCATCATATTTTTTTTGCTTCTAGTATCTGCCCTCTGTTAACAGGCTAGAAGGCTTCCCTGCTGGTTCGGTGGTGAAGAATCCACGTGCCCATGCCTGCCAATGCAGGAGACTTGGATTCAATCCCTGGATCTGGAAGATCCCCTGGAGAAGGAAATGGCAACCTACTCCAGTATTCTTGCCTGGGAAATCACAAGGACAGAGGAGCCTGGCAGGCCACAGTCCATGGGGTCGAAAAAGAGTCGGATAGGACTTACCAACTAAACGACAACAGTAAGTCTAGAGACAGGTTGAGAGGCTTGTGCAGGCTTCCTGGTGGGAAGGGCGTGTGCCGCCTACTGGTCGGCAGAGCTGGGTCCTGGCCCTCTGGTAGGCTGGCTATGTCTAGGGGCGTGTCTAGGAGGGTATGTCTGGAGAGGGCCCTGGGCTCTTTAGTCTTCAGGTAGCCTGTCTGCTGATGGGTGGTGCTGTGTCAAAGCCCAGTTGGTTGTTTGGCTTCAGGTATCCAGTCTCAGCACCTTCCCCTGGAGCCAGTTTTGTGTGGGGCAGGTTTTTGGGCACTAATGGGCCAAGATATCAGCTGCCAGGGTTGTTGGTTCTGCTGAATGTGCCCCAGTATGACTGCTGCCTGTGTCTGTATTCCCCAGCTCCCTCACCCTCCCATGTGAGGTAAAGCTGCAGCCCCTGCTTCCCCCGAAACCCTCCAAGACCAGCAGGTAGGTCTGGCTCAGGTTTCTATCAAATTACTGCTGTTGTCCCTGTTCTAGTGTGCCTGCGGTTTTGTGTACACCTTTAAGGGTAAAGCCTCTCTTTCCCCCAGTCCTGTAGGTGCCTATGGTCTTATGGAAAAACCTGAATGAACTTTCTGGCCAATCCAATATCTTAACCATAGCACTTTTGTCAATGCCCCTCACATGGGAGAAACCTCTTTTCTTTCCCACCCCAGAAAGCAGGGAAAAGAACACCTCTGCCTAACTCTGCTATGGTTAAGATGTCTATTCAGTAGAATACCATACAGAAGAATTGAGAATCAATGGTCTCTGAGCAAGTCAAGCTTTGAGCAGCTGCTAAAATTAGTCAAACAAGGGAGGGAGAGAGAGAGAGAGCTCATCACTTTTGTATGGTATTTTACTGAATAGATATTCTTGATTATTTGTGATAGGCTTTTTATGGACTTTTCAGATATTCTCAATAGGGATGAAGGAAGCTGAAACTTCACTTATGAATAGGGAGCTAAAATATCTGCTGGATACCCAAGTCTGAATAACCATTGTTTATGCTACATTCTAAGTCACTTCAGTCGTATCCAACTCTTTGCAGTGCTATGGACTGTAGCCTGCCAGGCTTTTCTTTCCATGGGATTCTCCAGGCAAGAATACTGGAGTGGGTTGCCATTTCCTCCTCCAGGGGATCTTCCCAACCCAGGGGTCAAACCCATATCTCCTGCATTGGCAGGAGTGTTCTTTACCACTAGCGCTACCTGGGAAGCCCCTAACCATTGTCTGCCAGTTGGCTTTTTAAGGAACAGTGCTATTCCATGGCAAAAGTGGGTAGTTCATTTGCATCTTGAACAATCATGCAGTATTTTTTTTCTTCCTGGAAACAACTATTGTAGTTTGGTATGCAGCTGAAGTACTTTCTGCGAACTGCCCATTTTGATATGTAGAATATTAAAAGGAGGTCTTTTGGAGTTGTGACTTAATATAATGAACAATGTTTACAGCTTCATCATAGTCATTCTTAAGTGAAATTGGCATTTTTGTTCTACTATATATGAATACTAGTGAAGAATGAAAGCTACTAGTTCAGTGCCCTCAGCTTTGGGCTAAGGCATTGGTGGTTTTATTCACCATTGCTTTGGGACCATCAGTGTAAATGTGGGCACAGTAGGTAAATTGCATTTCTGTGTGACTGTGAAAATATTTTTGACCCAGGTACTCCTTGAAAGTGTCTCAGTGGTTTCGTGGGGTTTGTGGACCACACTTTGAGATTAACTTCTCTAGGAAAACAGTTTCATCAGTGTTAACAGGGTAAAAGAATTTTTTATTGGTTTTAGAAAACTAACCATTCTGTGTAACGAATCTTCATGGAAAAAAGTACACTCCGAATTTCCAACCTCTGAATTACTAAGAAACGATGAGAACTCACCCCATTTATAAATTGAGGACAGCCTATATGTTGATAGTTTGCATAATACACCAGTCTCCTACTTAACGTGATGTTCAGTTTCTTGACAGAAAGCAAATAATTAAACACTTAAAATTAATTTTCTTATAAAAAGAATGATATACATTTCAGTGAGTAAGAAAACTATCAAATTTTGTCATTTTACTATAATGCATTAATAGTCTATGTAAACACTTCTAGACAGAATGAATATGGTGAAAAAATGATTTATTTATGATATGAACAATAACAAAAATAACTGAAAAGCCTCCCTCCCCGAGACATTAACCTACAGTCATTGCTAATTCTATTCTCCATCTTTTTCATTTTCTTTACAAAAATTCTTCTTATTGCTATTATTATTTGCATTGACGTATAGTTGATTTGTTGTGTTAATTTCACATGTATAGCAGAGTGATTCAGCTATATATATATATATATCCTTTTTCAGATTATTTTCCATTATAGGTTATTATAAGATATTGAATACAATTCTCTGCGATGCACAGTAAATCCTTGTAATTTATCTATTTTATTTATAGTAGTGTGTATCTGTTAATCCCAAACTCTTAATTTATTCCTCCCTCTCCCTTTCCCTGGGCTTCCCTTGTGGCTCAGCTGGTAAAGAATCCGCCTGCAGTGTGGGAGACCTGGGTTCGATCCCTGGGTTGGGAAGATCCCCTGGAGAAGGGAAAGGCTACCCACTCAATATTCTGGCCTGGAGAATTCCCTGGACTATATAGTCCATGGGGTCACAAAGAGTAGGACGTGACTGAGCAACTTTCACTTTCACCCTTTCCACTCTGGTAACCATAAGTTTGTCTTCTATGTCTGTGAGTCTATTTCTGTTTTGTAAATAAGTTCCTTTATATCATTTTTTTTAAGATTCCACATATAAATTATTTCATAGGTTATTTGTCTTTCTCTTTCCGTCTTAACTTTGTATGAGAATCTCTAGGTTCATCCATGTTGAAGCAAATTATTTAATTTTTTATCCCATCATTACAGGAATTCTTGTAAACCAATTTTTTTTCATACTCCGGGTTGGCCAGAGTTTGAAATATTAGTTGAAATATTAGTTTGAAATATATTAGTTTAGCGTATTCTTCAGTCTTGGCTGTGTATCTCATTGTGTTCTCCCACCTCCCATATTTAATGAATATCCTCGAAATGTATAATCATCAGTTGAACTGATTCATTTGGCCAACCAATGAATCTGCGGTTGTCAGATGATGCTGGTCCACACACATTCGTTCAACTACCAGCTATGCATTAAACTTTCCTTGCAAGGGCGTTGTCATCACATATATAGTTTCTAACTTCCAAATGAAAGGTGGCATATATCCAGCAGGTGGATGTTTGCTTTTCTTTTGTAAATTTTTATTTACTTTTGAAAAATACAAACTGTATGTCTTTAAAGTGTACAGTGGATGCTTTGACATTCATATACATTGTGAAATGATTACCTCAGTTTAGCTAATTACCGTATTTACCATGTATGATGTGTCCAGAATTCATCTTGTCACTGAGTTTGTGCCCTTTGATCAGTATCGCCCCTTTTCTTCTACCACCTTGTTTCCCCTGCCCCTACCCCACCCCCAGAAGTCTTTGGTAACCACTGCTCTACTCTCTGTTACCACGCATTCAACTTTTTTAGATTTCCCATATATGTGAGATCATGTGATATTTGTCTGTGTCTGACTTACTTCACTTTACATTCTGTTCTCCAGGTTCATCCCTGTTGTCACCAATGGCAAGGTCTTCTTCTCTTTAAGAGCTGAATAGTATTCCATTGTGTGTGTGTGTGTGTATCTTTTTAATCCATTCATCTATTGATGGACACTTAGGTCATTTCCATATCTTGGCAACTATAAATAATGCTGAAATGAACATCAAAGTGCAGTGACAGTGATTTTATTTCATTTGGCTATGTACCCAGAAGTGGGATTGCTGGCTCATATGGTAACTCTAGTTATAATTTTCTGAAGAACCTCTGCTGTTTTCCATAGTGACTGTACAATTTATATTCCCACCAACAATCACTTATTAGAGACTCTCTTTTCCCTGCTGTATATTCTTGGTTCCTTTGTGGAAAATTAGTTGACCTTATACGTATGGGTTTATTTCTGGGCTGTCTATTCTGTTCTATTGATCTTTTATATCAACACTATACTGTTTTGATTACCATAGCTTTGTAACAGTCTGAAATATGGAGCTATGATGCCTCCAGCTTTGTTCTTCTTGCTCAAGATTGCTTTAATTATTTGAGCTTTTTGTGAATCCGTAAAAATGTTGGGATTAAAAAAAATTTATCTATGAAAAATGCTACTGAAATTTTGATAGGGATTGCACTGACTCTGATCAATTTGGGTAGACTGAACATTTTAACAATATTAAACCTTCCAATTCATGAACCTGGAGTGTCTTTGCATTTACTGTGTCTTCTTCTGTAAGGCTGGTGCTAGGGATTCAGACTGTGACCTGACATTCTGCATGTACACAGCCACAGAGGCCAGGACTGGCTGCAGGCAGGGTGGTCCTGCAGGATCCTTGGGCTGGGGCACTTCGTAGGCTCTGATTAGGGTGGTGAGGGTGGTGGTGAGGATGGGGGTGGATATGGAGACGGACTCAGGCAGCCAGAGTCTGGAAATGCAAAAACATGTGGGGCCTTCAGCAGGGAAAGCTGTAGGGAGTCCTTGGCAGCTGTGCTAGCTGTTGTTTTGCTAAGTGGAAAAAGCCGATGGAGTCTTTCTCAGTGCAAGCCACTGGGAGCATGGTAGCACCCTCCACACAGGTGATATCTGCCTGTCGTTAGTGTTCCTTGCTGTCCCCAGAAGTCTCAGATTTGCTCAGATTTGCTCAGTGCATGGGGTGAAACCAAACAGGTCATTCATGCAGTGGCACGAGAGGCTTGGAATGCTGGTTGTTCCTTTTCCCAGTGAGGGACACTGTCTTGGGCCATGGTGATCCCTCTTGGTGCTGAGCAATGCTGTATGGGATGATGCAGGTAAAATGAAACTCTTCTTTCAAACCTTTTGATGCTGTTGTTCTCAGGTTTTTGTTCCACTGTGTCTCAGGAGCATCTGAGGCAGCTCCTGAGCTCTCTTAGGCATGTTTTCATTATAGATAGCTATCTGTTCTACTCTGTGAGGATGGGAGCTGGGGTTCCTCCTCTACCGTTTCAAGGGTGTCCTACTTCACCATGTTGGTGGTATCACTCCTTGATTTTTTTTTTTTTGCTGCACTAGGTCTTTGTTGTCGTGTGCAGGCTTTCTCTAGTTGCGGCGAGCTACTCTCCAGTTGCGGTGTATGGGCTTCTCATTGCCGTGGCTTCTCTTATCATGGAGCATGGGCTGTACGGCACGCAGGCTTTAGTAGTTGCGGAGCACAGGCTTAGCTGTTCCACAGCATGTGGAATTTTCCCAGACCAGGGATCAAACCTGTGTTCCCTGTGTTGGTAGGCAGATTCGTAACCATTGGACCTCCAGTAAGCCCCTTAATTCTTGAAATTAAAACCAGCTGGCTGGGTCACAAGAGTGCATGAGGATGTTTCTAGTTTGAGATGCCATCCTCCTCTTGATTTTCTTCCAGAACTTTGGGATGAGTTGGGCTAACACTGATCCAAGTGGCATGTCCATCTTTTTCTCACTTCCAAGTGGAAACACTAGTGTTCTTGTTGCCCCTCATTTCCTGCTGCCCACGTTTGGGTGTGTGTGTGTGTGCACACGCACACATGCAGGAGGGGGCCTCAGCAGAGTCAGTCTGCTGGGCCTACTCCTCAGAGCAGCAGTGGAGAGAGGTTGGCCTTGTGCCAGAGGTGCCAGCCATAATTAGTGGTCCTCCTTCATTCTGCACCACATGCCCTGTCATCACTCCTAGGGCAAAGATATGGGACTAAGGACTGTTACGGTATCATCTATATACTCTGTCCTGACAGCTCGCTGCAGGAATCCTGTGTCTTTGAATCCAGTCTAGACGTCTCATCCTATAGAAGTCATACTTACTTGTGGAGCCCCATTGGCCTTCCTTGTCACTGAATCTTGGTTGGGGAGGGTCTACTTCTACTTAACCTCCTGTCTTGGGGTGCTGGGGTTGACATGGCAGCTCTTTTGTTTCCAAATACTGCATACTCTACACTGAAATGAATTATTGTTTCTATAGTGAACATCTTTCTGTAACAGTGACCGGGGGGATAATATTCTGATTGGAGTGCACAATATTTTGTTACACTCAATCCCAGCATGCTGGCTGCCTACTCCTTCTTTGCTTTGGTGTTTCTTCTCAGGGCAAAGAAGTTGAATTTCTTTACATTAAAATGGATATAAGAACCTATGTGCACACAGATAAGTGAATAACCAAACACATTTCCAGAATACACATAATTTATACACTTAGAGATGGACGTATTTCTTCTCAATAACTTGACACATATGAGAATGTGTTGTCTAGGTAGTGAACTCATCAGAGATTGACTGAGGCTGTCTCTTGTTTGCTGGCATCCCCTTGGGCACCTTATAGTGGAACTCTGATAAACCTTGGTAACTGACTGCCTTTGGTAATGAGTTTGTCAACTCTGAAAGGCAAGTAACTCTTTGGTGACTCAGATACAATTTTGTTACTTACAACAAAGAGCTCACTGCAGAGTTCTGAAAGACTCAGTGCTTAATCTCCAGGAGAGGGGTTGTTAAGCAACCGAGAAGCTGGGTGTTGTGAAGCTTCAGTCCCCTGCACACCTCTTTCCCTGTACTTCCTTGTAGCCCACATGGCTCCTGTTATCATCTCTTAAATCCACATTCAGGCGCCCTTGCCATTTCAAAACCCCGACTGAAATCTCAGCTTCCCTAGTGGACACATCTGTCTTGCTACATGTCCTTGAAGTTAATATGTGTCATCTCAATATTTTACTGATTTCTGGTTTCTATTTATCTAACCTTTCCAGTGGAGGTAGAGTGTGTAATCTTTGTTTTTCTCAGGT
The DNA here is from genome assembly GCF_027580195.1 of Bos mutus. Taxonomy (NCBI): domain Eukaryota; kingdom Metazoa; phylum Chordata; class Mammalia; order Artiodactyla; family Bovidae; genus Bos; species Bos mutus. Next base: position 70,044,128 of record NC_091618.1, on the reverse strand, counting down.
TTCCCCTAACTGAGGCCATCTTAGGATCATGAAAACAGAACCTACACTTTTTTCTCTGCCTCTGACATGAGTAGAATTGATGCAAATATACACTTCCTTAGGTCTTCCTGCTAGTTCAGGAAGTCTCTGAGGCATCATCTGTGTGTTCTGAGAGGTGTCTTTGTGGCCTCTTAGCGTCTACTGTTTTCTCCTCTCTTGTGCTAGAGGTTGAACTTGCAGGTCTCTGATTTGCAGATGGATTTTTCTATCCTCTGCAGGTTAATGCCCTTTGCCGTAAGACCTGCCATGTTCCTGGAAAGATGCCTTCCATTCCAGTATGTGAAACAAATTTAGGTGTGAGGATGCTGCTCCCTGTTTCTTAATAGAAACCTATTGCAACTGTACCCTTTGCTCTCAAATTTGTGGTATACTGAAATTTTTTAGTTCAGGAAGGGATCACATTAACAGAAGTACAATTTAATATCCATACCATAATATCCAAGGAACTCCATGCTTTACTTCTGTCTCCTGAAGAGCATGAACCACCAGCAACACTTCTCAGATCCAGTCCTAATTTCTCTTGCATCCCACCTGGCCTGGAGTCTTTCATTCATCCCTGGCTCTTCTTAGTAGACCTATCCATCTTTCCTTCTCTCATCCTTCTCCTTTCTCTATTATTCTTTGTTTTGTAGCTCATTATAAGAGTGTCCTTCCTTTCATTCTCCTTCCAAATCCAGCTAGACCCTGCCCATTCTCAAGGACAAGCGAGGATAATTTTTTTTTTCCCCGAGTGCAAATGATGGGACAGGGGAACTGAGTTGGCAAGTACGGAATTTTCTTGGGTGGGCTGGAGGGAAGAGAATGCTTGCATGAGGAAATATTAGCCTGCCGCCCAGAGATTGCGTCAGTGGTGGAGCATCGTGTAACAGAGATTATAAGCAAGGGCCCTGGAGCCTAACCTTCACTGTGACACCCTCCCTTCACCACAGATATCTAGATGGGAACAGGTTGCTTAACATCTTTAAGTCTATATCAGTTTCCTCATCTATAAAATAGGCTTTGGTGATGTGGACTAAGAAAATGTATGTAAAATGCCCAATAAATGTTAGTTGTTTTGTTTTTGGTTACTACCTTCTCTCCCCAAGATTCTGTCAATTCTAGTCCAGGTGTGGGGAGAAGAGGGCATTGATGTGGGACCAGAGGGCAATTGGAGGCATATAGACCCTGCTGCACTTGAACTCTCCCCTTTCCATTTGGCTGTGGCTGGGCTTCTGCGTGTGTTGAGCTCTTCTTTCCCAGGAGAGCTGCCCCCAAGTTTCTTAGGCAGAGACATGCCTGGAGCAAGAACTGCACACCCCCTGATGGGGCTGGCCCAGCAGGGGATCTACAGCTCTGTCATTCTCAGATTGCATACTGCAAATGGGAAAACACTTCTGGTTCTGGGTCCACACTGATTAAATCGGCAGATCACTTTTCTTTGGGTCTCAGTTTCCCAACCTATAAAATGAGTACAGTAAGTCACCCACATGACGAATGTGTTCCATTCCAAAAGCGTGTTCATAAGTCCAACAAAGTTAGCATAGATACTCAGCTAACACAATTGGCTATATAATACTGTCCTATAATAGATTTATAACACTTCTCATACATATATAAGAAAAAACAATCCCCAAAATAAAGAAAACACTTTTAATTTTACAGTACTTTGAAAAGAAGTGCAATAGTGCAGTACGGCAGCTGGCACGCAGGGGCTGGTAGCAGTGCCAGCTACATCACTGCTGTTTAAACTTGCTTCCAGACGCTTGAGCTTGAAATAAAGATACTGTACTACTTACTGTACTCTATATAGTCCTGTACGTAAAGTACACAAAAGCACCACCACTTGCAGGGGACGCACGCACGTGATGACGTGCACCAGAAACATGAACTAATGTAAGCGATTGGACATGTAAACACATGTTCACATCTTTGAAAATTAGCAACTTGAAGGTTCATGTGTGGGGTGTTTACTAGTATGTAGGAACAGAACATTTATAAAATCTATCTTGAAAATCATTATAATCCTTTTTGTTGTGGGAGACACTGGCTGTTGATGCCATCTCTGGTTTATTTGTGTACTAGTGTTATAATCCTGTAGGTGAGCAGACCCCAAGGTTTAGATAGGTCAGTCTATGTAGATTCTGTCTTCCCTCTGAATTCACTTAATCCCAACACATAATCAGAATTGCTCGATGCATACATTTATGATCTATGACTGATGATCAGAATTGCTCGATGCATACATTTATGATCTATGACTGATGAACCCAGCCACGATAACTGAAGACAACCCAGGAAGCTTTTATTAAGTGAGGAATAAAAAGTAATTTGGTGCAAAGCACTTTTCCTCCTGCTTTGATATTTCTCAGCCTCTGTTAGTGCCACTGGGCAACTCATGCGCTGACTTCTGCCTGCAGCCCACCAGCCTCACCGCCTCCGCTTTGTCAGGGCTACTGAAAGCTGGCCACTGGCGCTTCCTCATTGTTACTGTGCCAGCAGTGAATAATGGGCAACTGGAATGTTCTTTCTCCTCCAAATGGTCACAGATGGCCTGCCACACTATAATAATGTGTGTGAGCTTTTCCCTAATGGTCAGAAAAGGTGGTTTAAATTTTGCAATCAATACTTTGTTCGCTTGTGGCATTTTCCTCTATTAGAACCTTTCTTTCCAGAGGATGTCCTCATCCACAAAATTAATTCTGCACTAGTCCTTAGCTACCCAAAGCTCATCTATAGCTTTCTCTGACAACTCCAGCCTCCTTATTTTACACCATCCTTCTATTACTCTTAATCCTTCACGCTTTTACAGTATAATTTTTTCTTTCATTTTTAAATCACTTTTCCAAACTGGACTGTCAATTCTATGAGTAGAAACCATATTTTCTACCTCCTTGTACTGGGTAGATGGTTGATAGTCAATAAATACCTCCAAGCTTGTACAGTAACATTTGTACCCATAGTTGTAGGTGGATGGATAGAAAACCAAGATGATGTACTTGTCAGAATCCCATCTCAGAATCCCAGTAGCTTGTAGCAGTAAGCATTTATCTCTGTCTCATAAGTCCGTGGGTAGCCTGTGGTTTGGCTGATGGAGACTGGGCTTGGCTGGGTCAGTCAGGATGGACCCCAGGCTTCTGGCTGGGCTCAAGTTTTTTCTTCATGTCTCTCTCTCTCTTTTTTTTTCCTGGCCTTGTGGCATGTGGGATTTTTGTTCCCAGACCAGGGATCAAACCCATGCCTCCTGCAGTGGAGGGATGAAGTCTTAACCACTGAACTGCCAGGGAAGTCCCTCTTCAAGTTTTTATTCTGGGACACTGTCTAAAGGTATAGAGATTCTTCATTAATTAGCATCCCTAAGATGTGTTCTTCATCTGTGAAAATTCTATGGCTCGAAGTCACATGGCTCAGCTGATATCAATGAAGCAGGGAAATTCCTCTGCCCACTGTGGGTAGTATTGCATTGTTCCCTATTATAAGAAAGTCAAGAGCTGGGCACAAGAATCAAGCCATCACAGATGGTGGTCATTGCCCTTGGAACTGGAAAAGACCCACAAAGACGACCCACTCCAGCCCCCTTCCTCCTAGTCTATAAATCTGTGTTCCAAGTGTGGTCCAAGGACCAGCAGAATCAGCATCACCTGAAAGCTTGTTAGAGATAGAGTCTCAGGCCCCACCTCACGCTTGCTAAATCAGATTTTTTGTTTTAATAAAATCTTTAAGGGATTCACATACACATTGAAATCAAAAATGGTCTTAAGTAGCATTTTCATAAGATGTTCTGTGAAAGACTAATAGGTGTTATGTGGGGAAAATCCTTCCATAATTAAATAAATTTGGGGGTACTTGAGGACATCTCAAAGCTTTCAACCTACTAATAAAGACTTCAGATCTCAGAGATGGGTTGTTTTAATAACAAGTGACACAAACTGAGTAGCCTAAAACAACACAAGTTTCAGTTCTGTTCAGTTCAGTTCAGTTCAGTCACTCAGTCGTGTCTGACTCTTTGCGACCCCATGAATCTCAGCACGCCAGGCCTCCCTGTCCATCACCAACTCCCGGAGTTCACTCAGACTCACATCCATCGAGTCAGTGGATGTGACTGACTGGCATCCAGCCATCTCATCCTCTGTCATTCCCTTCTCCTCCTGCCCCCAATCTCTCCCAGCATCAGAGTCTTTTCCAATGAGTCAACTCTTCGCATGAGGTGGACAAAGTACTGGAGTTTCAGCTTTAGTATCATTCCTTCCAAAGAATACCCAGGGCTGATCTCCTTTAGAATGGACTGGTTGGAAATCCTTGCAGTCCAAGAGACTCTCAAGAGTCTTCTCCAACACCACAGTTCAAAAGCATCAATTCTTGGGTGCTCAGCTTTCTTCACAGTCCAACTCTTGTATCCATACATGACCACTGGAAAAACTATAGCCTTGACTAGACGAACCTTTGTTGGCAAAGTAATGTCTCTGCTTTTCAATATGCTATCTAGGTTGGTCATAACTTTCCTTCCAAGGAGTAAGCATTAGTTTCACGGCTGCAGTCACCATCTGCAGTGATTTTGGAGCCCCCCAAAATAAAGTCTGACACTGTTTCCCCATCTATTTCCCATGAAGTGATGGGACCAGATGTCATGATCTTCGTTTTCTGAATGTTGAGCTTTAAGCCAACTTTTTCACTCTCCTCTTTCACTTTCATCAAGAGGCTTTTTAGTTCTTCTTCACTTTCTGCCATAAGGGTGGTGTCATCTGCATATCTGGGGTTATTGATATTTCTCCCGGCAATCTTCATTCCAGCTTGTGCTTCTTCCAGCCCAGCGTTTCTCATGATGTACTCTGCATATAAGTTAAATAAGCAGGGTGACAATATACAGCCTTGACATACTCCTTTTCCTATTTGGAACCAGTCTGTTGTTTCATGTCCAGTTCAAACTGTTGCTTCCTGACCTGCATGTAGGTTTCTCAAGTTCTCTCACAATTCAAGAGACCAGAAGTCTGAAACCTAGAGGTTGTCAGGGTTGATTCCTTCTGGAGGCTTTGTGGGAGAATCTGCTCCATGCCTCCATCCTAGCTTCTAGTGCTGCTGGCTGTTCTTTCGTTTTCCTTGGCTTGCAGCTTCATCACTTCAATCTTCTTTTCTCTCATCACATGACCTTCTCTCCTATATGTATCTCTGTGTGTCCTCCTCTTTCAAGAACACAATCACTGGATATAGGGACCACTTTAACTCTGCTGCTGCTTCTAAGTCACTTCAGTCGTGTCCGACTGTGTGCGACCCCATAGGTGGCAGCCCACCAGGCTCCTCCGTCCCTGGGATTTTCCAGGCAAGAGTACTGGAGTGGGGTGCCATTGCCTTCTCCACCACTTTAACTCAGTGAGACTTTATACTCACACCTGCTATGACCCTATTTCCAAATAAGATCACACTCTGGGTGGATCTCATATTTGAGGAGGAACACCATTCACCGCCCCTCCCACCCTGTAATGGTTTGAGGGATGGATATGAAATGTTGCATTCCCTTAACATAACTCCTTAGGGAACACTTTCTTTACAGAAGAGCTCATGACACAGACTTAGATGAGACTCTAAACCATCCTAGATCTATGGCTCTTGATTTTCCTCTAAGAGTTTTTTAAGAGTGAAACTCTATAGATTCATTTTATAACCTATTTCAAAATGATCCCAAATCTTGCTGGTAATTATTTATCAAGGTGGAAAATCTGTAGCTTAAAGGCTAAATGTAAAAAGCAGGTAAATTTTGTTTGTCTGTCTCATAAAATTGCATTGAGAAGTAACTCCATTTTCAGATGAGGATTTGATATGATTAGTATTCAGGGTGACTGATATTTAAAAGAAGCTAAAAAATACTAGTTCCCATTTTTTCCTTTGCATGAAAATCTAAATATTAGGATTTCACCCTTAACTCACCCATGAGACTGTAATGATATCTAATATGAAGAAAATTGATGGGATTAGAGAAGGGCAAATTTGAATAGCCAACTCCCTTTTTGGAAACAGATGCCTAGTTTCCAAGTCGGAGGAACTGTGACCCTAGGGCACTAAGGTGTAGTCTTTGGGAACCATTGAAAGTGCTGAATTAGGAATTGTCTTGGGAATACAGGTTTATTCTACTTGGTGGTGGTTACTTAGTTGCTAAGTCACATCAGACTCTTGTGACCCCATGGACTGTAGCCTGCCAGGCTCCTCTGTCCTCGGGATTTCCCAGGCAAGAATACTGGAGTGGGTTGCCATTTCTTTCTCCAGGGCATCTCCCTGACCCAGGGATCGAACCTGAGTCTCTTGCATTGTAGGTAGATTCTTTACTGGTGAGCCACTAGGGAAGCCCACTAGCCATTACCAAAACATGTACATTTTTAAGAAAAAATTAATGGGTAAAATAACAGATTTCATATGCAGTTGTAAGCAATAATATATAGAGATCTCCTGTGCCCTTAATGCATCATTTTGTAAATAACTTTAGGACAATATATCAGCTAAGATTTGCCTTTGATGCAATCCACCAATCCTATTCAAAGTGCCCCAGTGTTGCTTGTACTCACTTTTCTATGTGTGTGTGTGTGTTGTGTGCATGTTTGTGTGTATATTTAGCTCTGTATAATTTTATCACATGGTAGGTTTATGTATCCACCACCACAGTCAGAATACAGAAGAGCTTCATCACCCCAAGAAGCTCTCATATTCCTTTTGTACATGCATTTTGAATTTAAATTCTCCAAGCAAATTTTCCTGAGTCATCTATGCTCATGGAACCCTGAAAATTATTCTGCTTGGAATGGACAACCTCCCACATGGACTGGCTGGCTAGGAGTGCCAGTCAGCAATTGTGCAAACTTACAAAGTCAAACTGGACAGCGGAGAAGGCAGACCCATGTCCTTGGCCTCCTTAGCATCAGGCACTAACTAACTGAACTAACTGGCCAGAGATAAGGACTTCATTTCAAATAACAAATTAATAGTTTCCCATAACTCCATTAATGCATGGCTGTGATCCCATGAAATTGCATCTCTGACAAACTGGCTGCACTAAAATTTACTCTATGTAAAATGATTGTGCTAATTACTTTCTCTTTATGCGTGTATAATCGGCTGGCTGGCAATAACATTTTCAATGTAGTCTTTCACTAATGAGAAAAGCCATCCAATCTCATGCTGCAGGTCATTAGCAAATGGCTTCAGGGGTCAAGGGTAACTTCCTCCTTTGGTTGAGTTGAAGTGGCATCTTTTCTTACTTTTTTAAAGCTTCAGGTGTCAATCAAATCTGGATATTGATAGAAGAAAGAGTTTGTCAAGGTCTGGGGGCTCTTATAAGCACCCCTACTCTTTCCCTCTTTGGAAATGAGACTCAAAAATATAATGAAGTGGGCAGTTTCTCTTAGTTGTTCTCAGATCCCATTCCATTTTTTTCTCTTCGTCTCCCAACATACCCACACACATAACACATGCACACTAGCCCAGTACTGACTTGCTATTTTATTTTTTAAACCTTTTATTTTATATTGGAGTATAGCCAGTTAACAATGTTGTCATGGTTTCAGGTGGACAGCAATGGGACTCAGCATGCGTCCATTCTCCCCCAAACTCCCTTCCCATCCGGCTGCCACATAACATTGAGCAGAGTTCCTTGTGTTATACGGTAGGATATACATGTTGATTCCATACTTCCTAACTATCCCTTCAGCTAATTCTTCTCCTCCTGGCAACCAGAAGTTCATTCTCTAAGTCTGTGAATCTGTTCCTATTTTGTAAATAAGTTCATTTGTATAGTTTCCTTTTAGATTCCACATACAGTGGACATCCTATGATATATCTCCTTCTCTGAATGATTTACTTCACTCAGTATGACAGTCTCTAGGTCCATCCATGTTGCTGCAGATGGCACTGTTTCATTCTTTTTAATGGCTGAGCAATAGTCCATTGTATATGTGTACCACGTCTTTAGCCATTCCTCTGACAGTGGACATTTAGGTTGCTTCTATGTCCAGGCTATTGTAAACAGTGCTGCAATGAACATTGCGGTGCATGTATCCTTTCAGACCATGTTTTTCTCTAGGTATATGCCCAGGAGTGGGATTGCAGGGTCATGTGGTAGCTCTATTTTTAGTTTTTTAAGGAATCTCCATACTATTCTCCATAGTGGCTGTACCAATTTAAATTCCACCTGCAGTGTAGGAGGTTCCCTTCTTTCCACATCCTCTCAAGCATTTATTGTTTGTGGATTTTTGATGATAGCCATTTTGACTGGTATGTCTTCTTTGGAGAAACTTTGATGCAGGTCTTCTGCCCATTTCTTGATTGAGTTGTTTGTTTTGGATGATGTTAAGCCTGATGAGCTGTTTGTAAAATTTTGGAGACTAATCCCTTGCTGGTCACATCATTTGCAACTGGCTTGCTATTTTAGATTCTGCTTACTTTATACTAATGATTCTCAACAAAATGGTAGTATCTGATACTGTATTTTATGACCTTGTTGGGCAATATTTCTGGACTTCACAATGAAAATGGACTAGGCCCAGGGAGGTCAGATGTCCTGCAACGCATGGGGTTGTGAAACACCTCAATAAGTTGGTCCCTAGCCTTTCAAGATGCCACACCAGTTACTCATATAGATGAAAAATCTGATTACAGTGATCAGAACCTGGAACTTAACTTTATTATGCTTAGAACACCAGATATTTCTGTATGCTTTTAATAGACACTGACTTTTCCGGGAATATACCTGCTGGGAAAATGGATAAAAGGTTGTGTTTTATCTCGCTTTGGAATTTGAGTTGTTCAGTATTTTGAAAATTCCCAATTACAATGGCAAAGGTTGTTGAGGAATTGAAGTTGCTAACTTAGCACATTTGTGTCAGTCTGCATTTGGAGCGCTTACCTTCACGGTGATTCTGGGTCTGGTGCTGACCACTCATTCCATCTTCTAGTCTAGCTGTGTCTGGGTAATGGCATTTTGAAAGACATATGATCTTACTCAAAGTTGACTTTAAATTTCTTTTTCTTCCCCTAAAGATGGAGGTAGGTTATATCACCATTAAATTTTGTCTTAGGATGATAAAGTGGGTCTTGTAAAATATTTAATATTAATAAAGGTGCTGGGCTTCATAGAGGTAAAAACCACTGCTTTAGAAGAATGATGTAATAAATAATGATAATGATAATAATCATCATCAATGTAATAAAATAGTCCTCATGACCTTTTCACCAAGACCTTCTCACTCAAGTTACTCTTAACAGGAGCCCAACTGGTCCTCCCACATCTAATTTCATCTCCCACTATCACCCCCCATCTCTACCCAGCTTTTGAGTGCTTTTTCTGAAATGAAAATTAGATTTTATGACCTATCACTCTCTACTACTTTATTATTGTCTGTTTTTTTTTTTAACCTAGAGTATTCCTCAGGATAGAGTTGTATCCTAATAAAATTGAGTTCCTTTGTAATCTTACATATTGCATTTTATACATATAAAAATATTTTTATGAGAAGATGTCCTATAGATTTCATCACACTTTGTAAGGATCCATGGCACAAAAAAGGATAATCATCTAGTTAAGTGTATAAACACTTGTGTGTATAAATACAAGTGTGTATAAACACCTTACTTTTAATAACACCTACTATTTTGGTAAACACCTACTATTAGTGTGTATAAACACCCTTTGTGTGTATAAACACCCTACTGTTAGTAATTGAGTCCTGCCCACTTGCCCACTCCATTTCTTTCTTTCTATCTTTCTTTTAAAATTTTGGCTGGACTGGGTCTTCATTGTGGCTTCTCTGTTTCTGGTATATGGGATCTTATTTACCCGACCAGGGCCTGAACCCAGGCCTCCCGCGTCAGGAGCTCAGAGCCTTATCCACTGGATTACCAGGGAAATCCCTGCCTACTCCATTTCTACCCCCTTCCTCCCTTATCTTTTTCTCTTCCCCCTTTTCTGCCCCCACATACACTTGACTATCACTGGAGGATCCTGAGAAACCATACTCTTAAACTTGGTGGGCATAAAACTATAGGCTTTGAAATGCTCTCCTGATTGCCCTCATCTGGCTCAAGTGTCAGTCTGAGTGGCCATCCTCATTGAAGGCTTTCCTTCACCATCCCAGTACACTAAGATGCCGCTCCCTCCACCCACACTGAACCTGGTACAGATGGAGACCAGACTAACTACAGCATTTCATAGTCATTGATTCAGCTCCTTGAAGTCAGGGTTCATGTCTTCTGACCCTGGTGTCCTCTATGCCCAGAAAAGAGCCTGCATGTAGTAGATTTATAAAAAAAAAAAAGGCAGTCAAATGACTGTCACACACATTAATCTAGAATAAGCTATACCACACCTTCATGAACATAGAGGAAGGGAGTCTGCAACTGCTGACTACAGACTGTGCAAAAGCGGAAGTGCCTTTGCTTCCTCATAGTGACAACGTCATCTCCAGACTTCACACTAGTGGATTTCTCTTCTCCCCATAGTCTGGTATTTTATTCCTTTTCCTCCGTCCTTGGCCTCCTTAGCTAAGACTCTTCTCTGTTACACCAGGGGATGGTAAGGGAGGGAGTGGGGAAGAGGTACTGGGCAGATCCTGGGACATGACTAAGGCCATATAGGATGTCTCAGTGTCACGTCCCAAATTTTTTTTTGCTTTGTTTTTAAGATTTTTTTGAAGTGGACCATTTTTAAAGTCTTTATTTGATTTTGTTACAATACTGCTTCTGACCTCTGTTTTGGACTTTTGGCCTCCAGGCATGTGGATTCTTAGCTCCCGGATCAGGGATGGAACCTGCATACCCTGCATTGGAAGTCTTAACCACTTAACCTCAGGGGAAGTCCCAATGTCCCAAATCCTTAACAATGTTTCTAAACTGGGGAGGGGAGAGTGGTGTCTTTGGAGAAGGGTGACTGTTTATTGGTTTTTGTGGGAGAGGCTGAGCTTTACATCTAGGTTAATATGAAATGAAATCAGAGCCTTGTGCAGTAATACAGGCACTTAAAGCCTAGAAAAATGGGAAGAAGAAACCCCCAGGAATTCACAGAAACTTGAGAGAAAGTTCTGTGTGTGTGTGTTAGTCACTCAGTCATGAGAGAAAGTTCTGGGCTCCTATTAAGTCTTGGAAATGAGGTCCCAGTCAGTCTTTAAAAAAATTTTTTTTATTCCATTGGAATATGGTAGCTCTACAAAGTAAATTAACTATATGTTTACATATACATTCCTCTTGTACATCCCTCCCCTCTGCCATCCCACCCCTGTAGGTCATCACAAGGTACCGAGCTGAGCTCCCTGTGCCGTATAGCAGGTTCCCACTAGCTATCTATTTTACATGTGGTAGTGTATATATGTCAATTCTAATTTCCCAATTTGTCCCCGTCTTCCCCTCTCCATGTCCACGTATTCATTCTCTTAAGTCTGTGTCTCTATTCCTGCTCTGCGATTAGGTTCATTTGTACCGTTTTTCTAGATTCCACATATATGTATTAATATGCAGTATTTGTTTTTCTCTTTCTGTTGTATATACCCTGAGAAAACCCATAATCAAGACGACACATGTACCCTAACGTGTACACGTGTACTATGTAGCAGTATGCAGCACTAGGTACAATAGCCAGAACATTGAAACAACTTCAGTGCCCAGTGGCGGGTGAATGGATAAAGCAGATGTAGTATATATATAGAATGGAATATTTGGTCTATAAAAAGGACCAAAATTGGGTCATTTGTTGAGTCAATTTTTACCAGATTTGAAAGGGTAAGGATTGCTTCCTGACATCTGGGTTGGAGAATAAAAGACACGATTGTAATAATGTCCTTCACGATCAGAAATAAAAGATTGTAGTCCCTTTGGGACTTGTCTTTATACTTTCCTCAAAGGTTTTCACTGTAGGTCTCTAATAGAGAAACTCATCAAGTAGATTATTTCCTCCCTGTTAGGGCAAGGCTAGCCTGCTCTCTTAGAGAGACTCGGCAGTAATTGGGTGGCTTAAAATAGGAAGATGTGGGTTTTCTTTCATGGAACAGTTCAGGCTGTTGGGCAGCTCTGCACCAGAAATCATGCTGAGAAGGAGCCCACGGGCCTCTTTCACCTGGTTTCTCAATACCCTCTAGTTCAGTGCTCCTCAAACTCCAGCAGGCGGGTGGCCCATTTGTAGAACTTGTTAAATGCTGGTTCTGGTTGTGACATGGGTCCAAGTTTCTGCATTTCTGGTGAGGTCTGAGAGTAATGAGGTTGGGAATTCAGCTGTTTGAACTTCCACGGAGGGGCCAGTATAGGGAAGCCAAGGTGCAAGGTTTCAAGAGCCATGCCTGCAAGTGACAGCCACACCACTGCTCATGTTTCATCAGTAAGATGTTAGCTATGTGGCCACACCTGGTACAAGGGAGCCCTGAAAACAGACTCTTGGTGAGTGGCTACGGTCCTTACAATCTGTAACCCTGGGAGAAAGAGAGAAGGGATGCCCGTGGAGAACCAGTACCTTCTGCTACATCATCTCTGCTGGATCCTTCCCTCCTAGGCGTTGCATAAAGGAACCGGCCTCTGTTCTTTCAACTACGGTGTTACAATGTGCTGTTCACTAATAGTTGGTAGAATATAAGTGCATTGAAGTTGAGAACACACTTAAGTTTGTGGATGCAAACTCACATTTTTTCTTGTAAGAATTTCCCTCTCACATGCTGGTATGTCTGTCACCTTAGAAGGAAAACGGGTGGAGTAAGAGATGGTGTGTCAGCAAGATCTCATGTGACCCTGACTCAATCATTTGACAAATATTTGAATCCCAACTACTTGAAAACCATTGTTTTTGATGTTGAGAAAGTAGCCGTGAAAGACAGGTATGGGAGGGAGTTTAGGGGGTCGTTGAGGGTGTTTACTCATTTAACAGTCTCCCTGAGTTCTAATTCCATCTCTACCTCTTAATCCTGGGTAACTTAGAACACATCTTTGCCTCAGCTTCCTTGCCGATAAAACTGTATAATAGAGGTATCCTATTGGTTATTTGAGGAACCCATGAGATGATGTATTAATCATTGTTGTTATTATACCTGTTCTCAGAATGCTTACACTTTAACATTCCTCATCATATATATCCCGGCAGAAAATAAATCAAGGACCCCTCTATAGGGATTGTAAGAGATGTGATACCAAGGTATTCCACGTCCCCTTTAAAGCAAAAAGCAACGGTCAGTTGGGGTTAGGGCCTGCCCCCACTTTCCACCATTTTCATTGAGGGAGATCTATACCTTTGGGAGGAACAGGCTCCATTTAACCACCAGCTTTCAACTTTCTTCCTTTGATGAAGTATGAACATTTTGTCAACCTTTCACATCACCTCAGTTTTGATTCTGATGTTGGAGATTACTCCATCAACCATACAGCAAGCTTACCAGTCACTGATGATCTTGCTTTGCTTCTCTGTCTCTGAAGAATTTCCCCTTATTTACAGGAGTGAAGTGACCTTGACCTGTATAGGTTCTCACATCCATTTGCACTCAAGGCTTCTTTATGCCACCCTCTCTCTTACTGCCACTTAGAATTCTGTCCTACGTGTCCTTCTATGTTATAACTCCAGAGATTTGGAATTCTCATTTGAACTAGGGTTACAGAATAAGGCACAGTGTCATGATAGGTGGCTCTTAAATGGAGCACTTCAAAATCGTATGTCAATTTTAAGGCTGCTTGGTAATTTTATGATTTCTTTTAACTTACCTAGAAAATGCAAAAAATGATGTATTTAGAGATGTGTGTATATGTTGGCATGTCTTTTATGGGCTACATACTGGTGTGACAATCAGATGGAACCTTTGGGTTCCCTCCTCAGAAATACATAGATATACAGCAACATACAAAAATATGCATAAAATTCCAGGGGTTTCTCTTTAAGTTCATGAACTCCACGCCACAAAATATCAAAATGGAACATCCTTGGAAATGTGAGGGCTTCACTGATGGCTCAGAAGGTAAAGAATCTGCCTGCAATTCAGGAGACCCAGGTTTGATCCCTGGGTTGGGAAGATCCCCTGGAGAAAGGAATGGAAACCCACTCCAGTGTGCTTGCCTGGTGAATACCGTGATCAGAAGAGCCTGGCGGGCTACAGTCCATGGGGTTGCAAAGAGTTGGATAATACTTTCACTTTTATGTTTTATATGTGAGCTCATATGTCAAAGGTTTTATATTAAGCAAAAGAAGTCACTGTAGATTTTATCAAAGCAATTGTTAACATTTATTTATTTCAGTATATTTTTAAGCAATCTTTCAAAACCCACTCTTATTGATTGAACTCTATTAAATAATATTCCGCCCACATAAAATTTCTGTATGACTATAGGCCAGTCATGCGTGTTGTATAGCACTGTACAAGCTAACAATGCCAGCTTGATTAGTAAGTATATTAACAGCTTTCATACTTGTTCTTTTAATTGAATAATTTTGTTTTATTTCCTGGATTAACCTATCATCATCCATGCCTTTAATCGAGTGGAGAAAGCCTCCTTTGTGTGGATTGAAACCTGGAGCTTTTGTAGTTGGATAATTCATTGAAATTTTGTTTTTATGTAATTTCCTGTGTACATTCAAAGGTATACGTAGTATTTTGACCTTCAGTGCCTTAGGGGGGAATATGTTGGCAGGGCAGATAAGTGGAGGTTGCTTGCAGAGTGTTTCTTCTTGGGTTTGATGTTCTGAAAGCTCGAGCAGGGGAATTATACTGGGGGTGGGAAAGGTGAGAGAAAGCAAAGCCATACAACAGAGCAAAGGTGATTTCCAAGAACTAGGGAAGTGTGCACAGCCTTTGGTCCCTATAGTCTCATCCTTCTCAGTACCCTGGAGAGAAGACAAGAGTTTAGATGCTGAGAGTAGGGCAGCAAGTAGATAGTTACTTGGTCTGATTTCCACAAGACAGATTTAGGATGCAGATTCCTGCCCTGGACAGAGCTGGACTTTAAAGACCATGTGCCTATCAGCAGTGACTCATGGGAACACAAGCCAAAGGACTTACTGGAATGTCTTCCTCATGCCAGGGACATTCACAGGGCTCTAGGGAGGAAAGATCTGTAAGAATAAACATACTGACTTTCCTACCAGACTGACCATAAGGGTGGGGTGAGGTGTCAGAATCAGATCTATTGTAATTTAAAGTAAGTAAGGTTCCATGGCATAACTTGCACACCTGCCTGTGCAGTAAGAATCATACACATTCAGAAGACGCAGATGCAAGTGGAACTCACGATAGGGTGGGAGAAGTAAGACTGAAGCACCAATATAGACAGTAAGAGGAGTTATACAAAATAAGAAGAAGGCAAAAAAATTGTTGGAGGGAAAAAAGTTTTATGAAAGAAGTGTTTTTTTGAGCATGTATCAAAGGACTGGTACAATTCAGGTGTATGAAAAGGAGAAAGACATCTTTCCAAGTGTAGGAAATAAGTGAGTGGAAGCACAAAGAGGGGCATTGTGAGGAATGAGAGGAGTTTGGTTAAATTGTTAGTTGTAACAAAAGGATAAGTGGGAAATATCCTTGTAAAGGTAGGCTAGGACCATGCTAAAGATTTTAAAAGGAGATAGAATCCTCTAATATAGAAAGAAATAAGGGATCAATATCTTGAAATTTATATGACTTTGTATAAATTTTTTAATCTCTTGGATCTCAGTTTTCTTTATCTATGGAGTGGAGATAATATTACCTTGTGGGATTGTGCTTAGAATTAGAAAAATAATGATGATGACAATGATCATAGCTACCGTTTACTGAGCACCAAGGTATGTGTCTGGTGTGCACTGGTGTTCAATAAAAGTGGCTGATGTTATTTCAGTTCAGTTCAGGTGCTCAGTTGTGTCCAACTCTTTGCAACCCCATGGAATACAACATGCCGGGCTTCCCTGTCCATCACCAACTCCTGGAGCTTGCTCAAACTCATGTTCATCGAGTCAGTGATGCCATCCAACCATCTCATCCTCTGTCATCGCCTTCTCCTTCTGCCTTCAGTCTTTCCTAGCATCAGGGTCTTTTCCAATGAGTCAGTTCTTCACATCAGGTGGGGTTTCAGCTTCAGCATAAGTCCTTCCAATGAACATTAGGGACTGATCTCCTTTAGGATTGACTGGTTGGATCTCCTTGCAGTCCAGGGGACTCTCAAGAGTCTTCTCCAACACCACAGTTCAGAGGCATCAATTCTTCAGTGCTCAGCTTTCTTTATGGTCCAAATCTCACATCCATACAAACTACTGGAAAAATCATAGCTTTGACTAGATGGACCTTTGTTGGCAAAGTAATGTCTCTGCTTTTTAATACATTGTCTAGGTTTGTCATAGCTTTTTTCCCAAGGAGCAAGTATCTATTAATTTCATGGCTGCAGTCACCATCTGCAGTGATTCTGGAGCCCCCCAAAATAAAGTCTCTGACTGTTTCCATTGTTTCCCCATCTATTTGCCATGAAGTGATGGGACCAGAAGCCATGATCTTAGTTTTTTGAATGTTGAGTTTTAAGCCAACTTTTTCACTCTCCTTTTTTACTTTCATAAAGAGGCTCTTTAGTTCTTCTTTGCTTTTCACGTGTCATATGTATAATTCAGCTACTCAGCTATTTAGACAGTGGGAAATCTTCAGAAAATATTCACTAGTACTAGACTTTTCTAGGACTCATCCAAATTTCTAGTTCTTTCCTCTTGGGAACATAACTCTTTGAAATTAGGCATGGTGGTGTGATTTGCAATGGCCAATGAAATAGGAAGAATAATGTGCTACTTCCATGCCTTTATGTGATGGTGTACAAGCCTCCATTTTTTCTTTTGCTACTGTGGCAAGCTGTAAAGCATTGTTTTCAGGTGGTGGTATCAGGTGTTGGAGCTTCTGGCAACTGGAGTCGCTAAATCATTATGATGAGCAGAGTTCTCTGCCTTCTGCTGATCAATGTAGACATGTAGCATGAAACAGAGATAGACCTCTGGTGTTTTAGTTACTGAGATTTGGGGGATGTTTGTTACTGAAGCATAACCTCGTATGTCCTAACTAATGCATCTCTGGTCCAGTTCATCAATACAGAGAAACAGCAGAGCTCGGTTTGGCTTGAAATAGATAACTTGCTTTTTTTCTTAGCTTCAGTTCAGTTCAGTTCAGTCGCTCGGTCGTGTCTGACTCTTTGTGACCCCATGAGTCGCAGTACGCCAGGCCTCCCTGTCCATCACCAACTCCCGGAGTCCACTCAAACCCATGTCCGTTGTGTTGGTGATGCCATCCAACCATCTCATCCTCTGTCGTCCCCTTCTCCTCCTGCCCTCAATCTTTCCCAGCAACAGGGTCTTTTCCAATGAGTCAGCTCTTTGCATCAGGTGGCCAAGGTATTGGAATTTCAGCTTCAACATCAGTCCTTCCACTGAACACCCAGGACTGATCTCCTTTAGGATGGACTGGGTGGATCTCCTTGCAGTCTAAGGGACTCTCAAGAGTCTTCTCCAACACCACAGTTCAAAAGCATCAATTCTTCAGTGCTCAGCTTTCTTTATAGTCTAGCACTCACATCCATACATGACTACTGGAAAAACCATAGCCTTGACTAGACAGACCTTTGTTGGCAAAGTAATGTCTCTGCTTTTCAATATGCTATGTAGGTTGGTCATAACTTTCCTTCCAAGGAGCAAGCATCTTTTAATTTCATGGCTGCAGTCACCATCTGCAGTAATTTTGGAGCCCAGAAAAATAAAGTCAGCCTCTGTTTCCGTTGTTTCCCCATCTATTTGCCATGAAGTGATGGGACCAGATGCCATGGTCTTAGTTTTCTGAATGTTGAGCTTTAAGCCAACTTTTTCACTCTCTTCTTTCACTTTCATCAAGAAGCTCTTTAGTTCTTCTTCACTTTCTGCCATAAGGGTGGTGTCATCTGCATATCTGAGGTTATTGATATTTCTCCCTGCAATCTTGATTCCAGGTTGTGCTTCTTTCAGCCCAATGTTTCTCATGATGTACTCTGCGTATAAGTTAAATAAGCAGGGTGACAATGTACAGCCTTGATGTACTCCTTTTCCTATTTGGAACCAGTCTGTTCCATGTCCAGTTCTAACTGTTGCTTCCTGACCTGCATATAGGTATCTCAAGAGGCATGTCAGGTGGTCTGGTATTCCCATCTCTTTCAGAATTTTCCACAGTTTATTGTGATCCACACAGTCAAAGGCTTTGGCATAGTCAATAAAGCAGTAATAGATATTTTTTTTGGAACTCTCTTGCTTTTTCCATGATCCAGCAGATGTTGGCAATTTGATCTCTGGTTCCTCTGCTGTTTCTAAAACCAGCTTGAACATCTGGAAGTTCACTGTTCACGTATTGCTGAAGCCTGGCTTGGAGAATTTTGAGCATTACTTTACTAGTGTGTGAGATGAGTGCAATTGTAACAGAAGTAGAAGATATTAAGAAGAGATAGCAAGAATATACAGAAGAACTGTACAAAAAAGATCTTCACAACCCAGATAATCATGATGGTGTGATCACTGACCTAGAGCCAGACATCCTGGAATGTGAAGTCAAGTGGGCCTTAGAAAGCATCACTACGAACAAAGCTAGTGGAGGTGATGGAATTCCAGTTGAGCTATTCCAAATCCTGAAAGATGATGTTGTGAAAGTGCTGCACTCAGTATGCCAGCAAATTTGGAAAACTCAGCAGTGACCATAGGACTGGAAAAGGTCAGTTTTCATTCAAATCCCAAAGAAAGGCAATGCCAAAGAATGCTCAAACTACCGCACAATTGCACTCATCTCACATGATAGTAAAGTAATGCTCAAAATTCTCCAAGCCAGGCTTCAGCAATACGTGAACTGTGAACTTCCTGATGTTCAAGCTGGTTTTAGAAAAGGCAGAGGAACCAGAGATCAAATTGCCAACATCTGCTGGATCATGGAAAAAGCAAGAAAGTTCCAGAAAAGCATCTATTTCCGCTTTATTGACTATGCCAAAGCCTTTGACTGTGTGGATCACAAGAAACTGTGGAAAATTCTGAAAGAGATGGGAATACCAGACCACCTGATCTGCCCTTTGAGAAATTTGTATGCAGGTCAGGAAGCAACAGTTAGAACTGGACATGGAACAACAGACTGGTTCCAAATAGGAAAAGGAGTTCATCAAGGCTGTATATTGTCACTCTGCTTATTTAACTTACATGTAGAGTACATCATGAGAAACGCTGGACTGGAAGAAACACAAGCTGGAATGAAGATTGCCGGGAGAAATATCAATAACCTCAGATATGCAGATGACACCACCCTTATGGCAGAAAGTGAAGAGGAACTAAAAAGCCTCTTGATGAAAGTGAAAGTGGAGAGTGAAAAAGTTGGCTTAAAGCTCAACATTCAGAAAACGAAGATCATGGCATCCGGTCCCATCACTTCATCAGAAATAGATGGGGAAACAGTGGAAACAGTGCCAGACTTTATTTTTGGGGGCTCCAAAATCACTGCAGATGGTGACTGCAGCCATGAAATTAAAAGATGCTTACTCCTTGGAAGGAAAGTTATGACCCACCTAGATAACATATTCAAAAGCAGAGACATTACTTTGCCAACAAAGGTCCATCTAGTCAAGGCTATGGTTTTTCCTGTGGTTATGTATGAATGTGAGAGTTGGACTGTGAAGAAGGCTGAGCACCGAAGAATTGATTCTTTTGAACTGTGGTGTTGGAGAAGACTCTTGAGAGTCTCTTGGACTGCAAGGAGATCCAATCAGTGCTTTCTGAAGGAGATCAGCCCTGGGATTTCTTTGGAAGGAATGATGCTAAAGCTAAAACTCCAGTACTTTGGCCACCTCATGAGAAGAGTTGACTCACTGGAAAAGACTCTGATGCTGGGAGGATTGGGGGTGGAAGAGGAAGGGGACGACAGAGGATGAGATGGCTGGATGGCATCACCGACTTGATGGACGTGAGTTTGAGTGAACTCCGGGAGTTGGTGATAGACAGGGAGGCCTGGCGTGCTGCGATTCACGGGGTCGCAAAGAGTTGGACACGACTGAGCGACTGATCTTATCTGATCTTGAGCATTTTTTGGCATTACCTTTCTTTGGGATTGGAATGAAAACTGGCCTTTTCCAGTCCTGTGGCCACTGCTGAGTTTTCCAAATTTGCTGACACATTGAGTGAGCACTTTCACAGCATCATCTTTTAGGATTTGAAATAGCTCAACTGGAATTCCATCGCCTCCACTAGCTTTGTTCATAGTGATGCTTCCTAAGGCCCACCTGTATTCACATTCCAGGATGTCCGGCTCTAGGTGAGTGGGAGTGATCACACCATGGTGATTATCTGGGTCGTGAAGCTCTTTTTTGTACAGTTCTTCTGTGTATTCTTGCCACCTTTTCTTAATATCTTCTGCTTCTGTTAGGTCCATACGATTTCTGTTCTTTATTGAGCCCATCTTTGTATGATATGTTCCTTTGGTATCTCTAGTTTTCTTGAAGAGATCTCTAGACTTTCCTATTCTATTATTTTCCTCTATTTCTTTGCATTGATTGCTGAGGAAGGCTTTCTTATCTCTCCTTGCTATTCTTTGGAACTCTGGGTTCAAATGGGTATATCTTTCCTTTTCTCCTTTGCTTTTAGCTTCTCTTCTTTTCGCAGTTATTTGTAAGGCCTCCTCAGACAGCCATTTTCCTTTTTTTTTCATTTATTTTTCTTGGGGATGGTCTTGATCCCTGCCTCCTGTACAATGTCACGAACCTCCATCCATAGTTCATCAGGCACTCTATCATATCTAGCCCCTTAAATCTATTTCTCACTTTCACTATATAATCATAAGGGATTTGATTTATGTCATACCTGAATGGTCTAGTGGTTTCCCCACTTTCTTCAATTTAAGTATGAATTTGACAATAAGGAGTTCAAATCTGAGCCACAGTCAGCTCCCGGTCTTGGTTTTCTTAGCTTAGTCCAAGTCAACTATGATGACTCCTAAGGCCCTTCCCTTTCATACAGTACTGAGATACTAAGCTTTTTTTTTGTTAATCAGTCTTTTATATCACACCCAGAAATCCTGCCTCCATGGGTTCTTTTCTAATATATCAAGCTCATTCTTTAAGCAGGTCTTATGTTAGTTTCAAAACCTACTAGTTTTATTATTTTTCTTTCTCATTAGTTATAAACCCAGTCTGTTTCTGTCTTACCTATTTGTCAGTTGATCTTTCTATAGCAAAAACAATGGACTCTGAGTCCCATATCACTAGGAGAAGTGCTACTAACCGAAAGCAAAATAATAATAGTAACATTTGTGGAATGCTTAGTACGTAATAGGCAAAATAACCTCAGATATGTAGATGACACCACCCTTATGGCAGAAAGTGAAGAGGAACTAAAAAGCCTCTTGATGAAAGTGAAAGTGGAGAGTGGAAAAGTTGGCTTAAAGCTCAACATTCAGAAAATGAAGATCATGGCATCTGGTCCCATCACTTCATCAGAAATAGATGGGGAAACAGTGGAAACAGTGTCAGACTTTATTTTTTTGGGCTCCAAAATCAGATGGTGACTGCAGCCATGAAATTAAAGGATGCTTACTCCTTGGAAGAAAAGTTATGACCAACCTACATAGCATATTTAAAAGCAGAGACATTACTTTGTCAACAAAGGTCCATCTAGTCAAGGCTGTGGTTTTTCCAGTGGTCATGTGTGGATGTGAGAGTTGGACTGTGAAGAAAGCTGAGCACTGAAGAATTGATGCTTTTGAACTGTGGTGTTGGAGAAGACTCTTGAGAGTCCCTTGGACTGCAAGGAGATTCAACCAGTGCATTCTGAAGGAGATCAGCCCTGGGATTTCTTTGGAAGGAATGATGCTAAAGCTAAAACTCCAGTACTTTGGCTACCTCATGAGACGTGTTGACTCATTGGGAAAGACTCTGATGCTGGGAGGGATTGGGGGCAGGAGGAGAAGGGCATGACAGAGGATGAGATGGCTGGATGGCATCACTGACTCGATGGACGTGAGTCTGAGTGAACTCTGGTAGTTGGTGATGGACAGGGAAGCCTGGAGTGCTGCGATTCATGAGGTCGCAAAGAGTCGGACACGACTGAGCGACTGAACTGAACTGAACTGAACTGAAGCTCTTTCCCTGTGTCAACTTATTTTATCTTCATCACCCTCTGTGAAGTTAGTACAAGTATTATTCCTATTTATAGACATTATAGAAACTGAGGCACAAAGCAGATACCATTCTAAGGAAGGTGGTTAGCCAGAACTCAAACCCAGAGGTTCTCACTCTGGAGCCCTCACTCTTGAATGCTACATCAAATTACATTTCTTCAGGGTTCAGCTATTATTTTATTAAAAGAATTTCTTTGGTACCTCTGTCAAGATGTCCTACCAAGTATTCTTCAAGATCATCAGTTAAGCAACAAGTATTGTGGGTTTTCTCTCTCCTTCCCTTTTTTTTCTCTCCTTTTCTTCCACAGATATTAAGCATCTATTCTGGATTCATATATAAGAAGTCATGCTTTTAAAGTAGCAAAGAATTCATAATGTCGTTGAAACTACTTCTATTAAGTTTTATGAAATTTATAGAGAGCAATAGAATTCCAAATACATAGTCTGTGCTGAATTATCTGCAACAACCAGAGTCTGAACAAGCTGCAGAAGCAGGGATCAGCATGACCTGGAGCAAACAGGACATGCTGCCTACATCTGGGCCTTGAAGGATGGGTGGAAATTGGTCAGTAGCAGGGAGAGGGGAGTGAGAAGTTGGAATTAACTTGAATCTGTGATTGATAAATGAATAATTGGAGTTTTTGCTCAGAAAACACGGTGGTAGTTAACTCTATCAGCATGCAGATCTACTGGTAAGAACTATTTCTTTGAAACTATTTTTCACTGTATCTTAAAATAACAACAAGGCCCCAAATTATAGATACAGAAATTATAGTAATAGTGCTCAGGAAGACAGATTTTTATGGGAAAGTATTATTCACCGGGAGTTAAAAGCTTTTATGCTTTATAGAAGCTCTTAGGGTTGAAGCAAATCTCGTGTTCATTTATAGCCTAACTCATTTATGCATTGCTGGGAGATTTTGCAAATGTAACCTCAATTCTGCCCTTGCCTGAACTCTGAGAATACCCCAGGCTGTATTTGTTCATAAAGGTGAATTTCTTTTTGAAGAGCGATTTGATGTAATTTTTGTTTTTCATGAAGCCTATTACTGTGCATGTACGATTTGCAAGTATCCAGGGCTCTGTTTTCTCCTGTAATGAGAGAACGGTGCAGTCATCTGTGCTTCTCTGACTGTCTGATTCCCAATCACAGTCACGTTTTTAGAAAGAAAAGCAGCCACAGTGGAAGCAAAGTCTCTCTCTTTTTTTCAGTTTTCCATCAAGATCTGTCACCCTTTAGCACTTCACCTAGTTGCCACTGATGGTCTGAGTGTATTTCCTGAGTCACCCTCCAGGATCCAGTAAGCTGCCTCTTTCAATGTCCTACTTTTATGGAGTTTAGAATGACAAGGGGTTCTTGGAAACCATCTGATCCAACTGCTTTATTTTGTAGGCGAGCTCTGAGGTCTGTTAGAAGAGATTCCTTCCCACTCGTCCACAGCATGCAGTGACAAAGATGAGCACCTGGGTATCTTTGCCTGGATCTCCTGGTGAGATCATATTCTGGGAATTGGGGATAGATTAATGACTGTTAAAAATTTCCACCAAGAAGGTAACATGGATGAAACAGCAGTCTAGGCAGTCAGGAGTTTCCTTTGTTTGATCCTCCCACAAATCAAGCCTTTCTTCCTCTTGATTGCTTCTCTTTGGAGACACAGGGCCAGGTTGTTAGGGGATTAGAGAAAGCTTTGTGTAAAACATAAAATTCACTTATTTCTATACAGCAGAAAGTAACACAACATTGTAAATAAACTATACTCAAATAAATATTAGAAGAAGGAAGAGAAGAAAAAAAAATTATGTATCAATCAACATACACCCACCAAGCATGAATTCTGTTCCCAGCCCACTCACTGCTGGGTGCTAGGAGTCATGTAGAAGGACAAACCATGACACTGACTTGAAAAGATGGTACAATGCATTTCAAAGAGGCACAGCTAAGCTGTAGCAAAGAAGAGCATGTGTAATGAGACGGTTAGTTCTTTCAGAAGGAAAGATCAGTGTGGCGGAGTCAAAGGCAGCTGGGGGAACCTTCATGAAGAAATGGGACTTGAGTTGTATCTATTGCTGAACACCTAAAGATGGTACTGGGGCGCCCCCAGCCACCCTCTGCTTCTCTCTCTAAATTCCATCATCCCCACGTCTACACATACTCACCCGTGTTCATGATTTTCCAGAGCAACTCTGATTTCAACCAACTTTCATTTAATAATTATGTAATTTGTTATTAACCCAAATGTGCTTAAATTTTCCATGCGACTCAAGACATTCTGTATAATGTCTTGAAGAAAATGCTTTGGTAGAACAAATGGAACATTTTCTTTGATCTGAAGAATATGGTTGCAGTCCTCCACATTTGCATTCACTATCTTTTAAGTCTAGCATCTCACATTTTTACATTTTCTAATTTACAGAGTGATTTCTCAAACATTATTTTATTTGATCATAAAAGTAGACTGTAAGGAAAGGAGAATATTGTTAATATTACTGTTTTAGAGATGAGAGGACTGAGATTCAGTGAGGTAAAATGTTAATGTGAACACAGACCCTCTGAGTTCTACCTGGGGCTCTTTTTCTTAAATTACTTGGTTGCTCATTTTAATTGGTATTTTTATCCTGTGGTTCTTGTTCTGTTTCCCTGAAGAATCCAGTGCAGGTAAAACCAGTACTGTCTTCATGGTACTATTCAAAGTAAATTTTTTGAAGTCTAGAGGTGTCAATGAAGCTTTTAGACTGAAAATAATTATTAGTTCCAGTGCCTATTTTTGGTTGGCTTTAGTCTACCAGAAACTGATCTTTTTTCATAAACTTCAGTTATTCTGAATCTAAATATATATTCCAGTTGTAAATTTTCTGGTTATTTCCCATTTCATTGTTTTTACTGAGGCTCCTAAGAAATTGAAAAATCACACATCGCTTTTTATATTTGTCAGGCGAGTGTATTCTCTTCAGTTCTGTCTCATCTCAACAAAAATTTGAAGCAATGCACGTTAGAGCCCTCGGCATGTCATAGCTCTTCGACAGACCGTGGTATAGCTCTTAGACAGATCAGTGTTACAGCTCTGTGTTACAGCTCAATTTTATTTAGAAAATGGTAGGAAAATACATCCTTGAGGCATGAGGGCATGCTGACCCAAAGATGCAAAGAGAAAAGAAGGGGGCCCCGGCCCTTTGGCTCCCCTTTTTATATGTTTTTTTTCCTCCCCCTGGGCCTGCCCTATATAAATTGGGCTAGCCAGGAGTGCTGTTTTTTCTACCTGAGGTCCTCACACCAGTCTTTGGACCTTCCTTTCTTCTATTTTCCCGGGCTTTTCCCTTCCTTGTCTTTTAGCCACTGCCATTATGGACTCCTGTTTCCTATTCTAACTACCTAGTGTATTCATGGCATGTGGTAGAATATCTTTACTTTTTCAAAAAAAATCACCAGTGCTACTTTCTGCAGTGGTTGACATTACAAAAATGTTTTGTCTGAAACTTCAAAAAGTTAACATTAGAACAATGTTCCCTATCATGTATGATCTCTGAAGCCATTTTTTTTTTATCTTGTGACAAAGTCATGAAATAGATTTTTTGTTTATTGTTCAAGACCAGTTGAGTGCCATAATTCACTTCTTTCATACAGAGTTCTAAACTAGGCCTTGTTTGTGGGGAGTGAAAGCTGGAACAGAAATTGAAGACACAGTCAATATTCTTGAAGAATGCAAGATCTAGTTGGGGAGACAGAATGTACCCTTTTCCAAGTGGCATAAAAATTGATAGTCACCACTCTGTTAGGTAGAACTCGTTTAGTCTTTCAAATGTAATAAATAAGGTCTTGCTGTGTGACAAAACGCATAGATAATATCTTCCTTGACTTCTTGGAGCCTACATTCTGACTGGGGAGACTTCTCATTCAATTTACAAATAATTATAAGACAATAAGAAATGAGTTCCTTAAGAGGGAAAAAAACGCTCAAATGAGGAAGAGAATATTTCTGACAGCTAATCACGAAGGCCTTGGAAAAGTTCATATTTGCAAAGTATCTTGAAGAATGGATAGGATTTGGAAAAAAAAGTGTTGGCATATAGAGAACTCTGAGTGAGTGAATGGATCAAATACCAGCAGATCAGGGTAAGCTCTGGGGCCACTGTGGCTGGGACACAGATGTTTGTGGGGGAGGCATGGGAAGGAATTGTAGATACTAGAGCTTTTGTGGCTCAGGCCTTTCTATTACCATTCATGATTTTGATGTAGTCAAAAAACAATGACTATATTTGTTGTCTATTTATTTTTAAGGAAAATTGTTACCCAGGTTAAGCTGACTAGTTTGAGATGATTGGCACATATTCTCTGTGCTTTTTCTAGACATTCATGATTCTATTCATGTATCCATCTATTTGCAAAAGCTTTCAATCACCCAGAAATTCCTCCCTTTGTGGCCAAATTCAGAAACAAGTTTCACTGTTTACATTCAAAAGGGTTCCAATGTGATAAAAAAACAGAGTACTGATTACATGTTGGGTTTCACAGGCATGTATATAAAGTTTGATGATGTGCATGTGAAGTCTGAGTATAGATACAACCTTTCAAAGTTGGGTGACATCTGGTTGATATGTTCCAAAATAGTTGTTCTGGATGCTTGTAGGCATTTGTTCTGTCTGGTCACTGCCCATGACTGTCAGTTTTTAAATATTTGTAATATCTTCCCCAAATATACATAAGAGAAATACTTTTTACTAGTCTGGACCAAGACCATTTGTTTAAATAAAATGCTGCATTGGTGATAGGTCATGGTCAGTAATATATTATATTAAATGGGAATCATTTATATTAAAATCCTGGTTGCTCTGTGGGGAAATCCGTTAGAAATTCGTCATCGTGAAATCAGGCCTGATACTTGAGCAATGTAAACAGATTTTAAGTTGCTGTAACTTAAATATGTGTCATTATATCTTATCTTAATGTAACTAAGATAAGATAACCAGTTGAAGTAGCCTTTCCCACACCTATGACCTATGACATGATGTCTGAGGCCCTAGAAGCAGATGACCTGAGTACAAATCCTGACTCTGCCATTCATTAACCGTGGCTCTGGACAAGTTCCTTCAGTTCAGTTCAGTCATTTAGTTGTGTCTGACTCTTTGTGACCCCATGGACTGCATCACATCAGGCTTCCCTGTCCATCACCAACCCTGGAGCTTGCTCAAACTCATGTCCATCAAGTTGGTGATGCCATCCAACCATCTCATCCTCTGTCGCCTTCTCCTCCTGCCTTCAATCTTTCCCAGCATCAGGGTCTTTTCCAGTGAGTAGGCTCTTCTCATCAGGGGGCTAAAGTTTTGGAGTTTTAGCTTCAGCATCAGTCCTTCCACTGAATATTCAGGACTGATTTCCTTTGGGATGGACTGGTTTGATCTCCTACCAGTCCAAGGGACTCTCAAGAGTCTTCTCCAACACCACAGTTCAAAAGCATCAATTCTTCAGCATTCAGCTTTCTTTATAGTCCAACTCTCACATCCATACATGACTACTGGAAAAACCATAGCCTTGACTAGACAGATCTTTGTTGACAAAGTAATGTCTCTGTTGTAAAATGAGTCTAGCAATCAGACATACTTTAAAAAACTGTTCAGATCATTAAATAATTTAATATGATTGAAACCCTTATAGCAGTTTCTGGTACATAGTATGTGCTTGATAAATGTTAGTAAATATCCTATTTTCATGATTGCATTTATTTTTGGGGGTACAAATAGGAAATACTGTTCTAAAATACACATATTGATGAGGAATAGTGAATGTTTGTTTTCCAATGATACTTTTTATAATTATATCATGATTTTTGTTATACACAAAGATCTTGAAAAACAATTGCTTACATTCTTACTAAAATTCCCTGAATGAATGCAAAGAGCTATTTTTTTTAGCCTCACTCTCTGTTCTCTATTTTCTGTGGATGAGATGATAGCTTGGCATTGTGTAAGGTTGCTTTCTCACACTTGGGCTTAAACTGTCTAGTCAGCATCGTGTAATCCATGCCCAAATGTGCAAGGGAGTCTTCCCACCTTAAAACGAGTGGACTCTAGTGCTCTCAGGAGAAGGAAATGGCAACCCACTCCAGTATTCTTGCCTAGAAAATACCATGGATGGAGAAGCCTGATGGGCTACAGTCCATGGGGTTGGAGAGAGTCAGACTCGACTGAGCATGCATGCATGCTAATGCTCTCTGCCACCAGGTATGACACAGAGGTGTCGTACTGAGGTGACTGATGAGAGACCAAGTGACTGATGAAGGCCAAGCATCCAGAAGCTATTCTCTGGCAACAAGTGAAGGAGCAGGTCAACTTTTCCCAAATGTGTGAGGTCAAAGCCAACTTGCCCTAGCAACCAGGTGATAAAAATTCAGTCTTCAGGTTAACTTTTAGGAGACTCACAGAATTTAAGCTTTCTCCTAGAAGTGTGAGATTCTAGGCAGAGGGAATTGAAAGTGTAAAAAATGCTTAATTGTAGCTTTTGGGGGAGGGACTGGAAAGACGTCTGTGTGGTTGGAGCATAGACTGAAAGATTCAAAGGGAGACAGGAGAGGACTTGAAAAGTAGTCATGGGCAAGTTAAAGTGTAACAACATTGCCAGATAGTAATTAATGCCAACTAGGTGCCAGGGACTACATCAGTAAATAAGGTAGTCACAACCTCTTGTTTTTGTAGGGCTTATGAAACCAGAAGGGCCTTGACTAAGGGCTAAGCAGTTTGGATTTTACTTTGCAGATTATGGGGATGATGAAAGTGTTTGAAGTGATGGAATGACATCTTTAGAAAAGTATTTTGGAAGATCATTCATGGGCGCGCAGCTAAGGAGAACCTTGCTGGCTAGAAAAAAAAGAAAGTGTCTGACTTTTTGCGACCCCATGGACTGAAGCCTGCCAGGCTCCTCTGTTCATGGAATTCTCTAGGCAAGAATACTGGAGTGGGTGGCCATTTTGCTGGCTAGAAGGCCACTGCAAATGTCCCCACAAGAAATGGTAAAGGCTTAAATGACAGTGATGCAAAAATATTTAGGGAGCAGAATTGGTGGGATTTGGTGATCAATTTTAAGTAGGTGTAAGTTAAGAAGGGAATGAGATAATTTTCTGGATTCTACTTTAGACAGCTGGTTATACATTGAGCAAACATGAGGAATCAGTGACATATGAAGTTTCCAAAAGTCCAGTGCAGAGCCTATTGAGGACTACCCAATAACACTGCTGCTGCTGCTGCTAAGTCGCTTCAGTTGTGTCCGACTCTGTGCGACCCCATAGAATCCCCCATCCCTGGGATTCTCCAGGCAAGAACACTGGAGTGGGTTGCCATTTCCTTCTCCAATGCATGAAAGTGAAAAGTGAAAGTGAAGTCGCTCAGTCGTGTCCGACTCCTCTGGCTCTGGTTAAACAACCTGCCCAGGGCTTGACTCAGAGTAGATGCTTAACACTTATTTGTCAGGGGAAAATTAGAATTCCATGTTTATTAAATTTCAGCAGTTCTGGTTCAACCAAGGACCAAAACCTAAGCACCATATTCCAATATTTAAGAATGAAGCAATACAACCAGAAGAAAAATTGAAGACAAGATCATTATTCTTGAAAAGTGGACAGTTCAGTAGGAGAAACACAATATACCCTTTGGCAAGTGGCATAAGAATCAATGGTTATTACTCCATTTATTTGGATAGAATTCAATCAGTCTTGCAAAATATAATGAGTAAGTTTCTTCCATGTGACAAAAAGCCATAAATATGCTGAGCACTTATAGGAGCTCAACATGTATTAATTGGATCTAAAATGAAATCTGGTCAATATCGCAACCATTTCCTTTTAGACTTTGCCCGGAAGAATAATGTTTCAGGCTCCTCTTTTTGCTGTACTTGCTTGTTCTCAGGACTTTTCTTGCTTGGACTCTAACCCTGTTCTAACACAGTTCCTCTACCAGGAGTGCTAACCAACATTTCTATTTTGCTTGCGAGTTCACAAGATCCTTTCAGCATTCACTAGTTACCTTGCCATTCATTTAACAATTTTCCCACCATCTGGTAATACGTCTTCCATCATTCCCTGGATTTTGTTTTTCAAATTTTCTTGATATTGGCTTTTCAGAGGTTATCTTCTGTTCACAACCAGACATTCAGTATATAAAAGAACCAATCTGGGGTGTCCAACTCAGGTGAAGTTTCCTAGAACTTTTTGAGTTTTTCTGCAATGCTACAGTTTATAAACCCTTACTCTACCAGGTGGCAGAGACTTAATCTCAGTCAACTTGAGGGTGCCCCTGCATCTCAGGTTTAGGGGAAATCACTGGGTTCTTGTTGAGTTCTCCCTGCACTAGAATATTCTGAAATGTCCATTGTCCTAGTTGGTCTTGAGTCTCAGTCTTCTGCCTGCCAATGCAGAAGATGCAAGAGTTGTGGATTCAGTCCTCAGGACAGGAAGACCGTCTGGAGTAGGAAATAGCACCCACTCCAGTATTCTTGCCTGGAAAAGCCCATGGACAGAGGAGTCTGGCAGACTACAGTCCATAGGGTCCCAAAGAGTTGGACATGACTAATCGCATGTGTGCGCACACACACACAGAGTCATGTAGGTTGTTATTCTTTTACACCCTCCATGTGTGTGCTGTGCGTGCTCACTCAGTTGTGTCCAACTCTTTGTGACCCCATGGACTGTAGCCTGCCAGGCTCCTCTGTCCATGAATTTTCCAGGCAAGAATACTAGAATGGGTAGTCATTTCTTTTTTCCAGGAGCTCTTCCTGACCCAGGGATCAAACTTGTGTCTCTTGTGTCCCCTGCATTGGCAAGTGGATTCTTTACTATTAGTGCCACCTGGGAAGCCCTCTTAGAGCCTTTAAGATCCCTCAGATCTGGCAGTTGTCCTTGAATAGGACATGAGATTCAAGCTCCTGCACATCATGCTTAGTCCTAAAACACTTGGTGAAGCTCTCTAAGCCACATCTTCCCAGACACAGAACACAGTCACTTTGCTCTGGCGTCTTGCCCACCTCCTTGAATTTTAACACAGAGAAAGGGGCACAGACCCTCTCTCTCAAGGATCCTTTCAACCTATGTAGAGTTTCTACAAAGACTCCAGCCCTGCCCAGGCATGGTGATCAAGGCAGAACAAGGAACTTTCTTTCTCAAGAATCCGTAATTAGTTAAATGCATGTTGCTTTGTTTTTGACTCTTTTCTTTCTCTCCTGAAAGAAACTTTCTGTAGTCTTTGGGTATCTAAGTCCTGTCCTTCTCTAATTTGTTATGTATCTGATTTGGAAATCTCATATTTCTCCTCTGAGTTCTCTTTGTTTACATTGAAGGGCTTGACTTTTGAAATTCTAAAAGAATCACCTCTGTTTTCCTTTTTCCACTTTATGTAGCATTGTCCAGTCTCTTAATACAAAGTGCCTCCATTTGGCAAGGGGAGCCAAAGGTACTTGGAAATGAAGATTTTTTAAAATTTGGGTTTATAGATCAGAATAGTATCTTGCTTGTTTATCTTCCTTCTCTTTCTTCCAAGAAGCACCAGCCTGTTATTAGGAGGGATTGAAACATGGTCATGGTTTTGGTGGTCACATTCTTAAGATCTTTAGAAAACTGATTTCATCTATAAGACCTACGTACAGCAGTGATTTTCAAATACATAGAATTTTCTAAGATTCCTTAGGAGATACTGACTCAGAGTCATGGAATGGGGTTTTGGATTAAGGATTTTTTTTTTTTTAATTTCCTAGTGCTAGATCAGTGATTCTCAAACTTTGGTGTGTATCAGAATCATGGTTTCTAGTCTAGCAAGTATGGAGTAAAACCTGGGATTTCGCTTTTCCAATAAGTTCTAAGGAGATGTTGAAGCTGTTGCTGGTCTGGAGACCCCACTTCCAGAATGGCTGCCTACGTGAATGGTTCTCACACTTTGATGCATTTTGGTATCATCTGGTTAGCTTTAAATATTTTTAGGGTTGAGACTGCACCCCATATCAAATCTGTCACCGTCTTTGGGAGTGGGAAACAGGCGCTAGTCCAGTTCAATTGCTCAGTTGTGTCTGACTCTTTGCAACCCCATGGACTGCAGAATGCCAGGCCTCCCTATCTGTCACCAACCCCTGGAGCTTGCTCAAGTCGGTGATGCCATCCAACCATCTCATCCTCTGTCGTCCCCTTCTCCATCCTTCAATCTTTCTTAGCAATAGGGTCTTTTCTAATGAGTCAGCCCTTCACATCAGGTGGCCAAAGTACTGGAGCTTCAGCTTCATCATCAGCGCTTCCAGTGAATAATCAAGATTGATTTCCTTTAAGATTGACTGGTTTGATCACCTTGCAGTCCAAGGGACTCTCAAGAGTCTTATCCAACACCACAGTTGAAAAGCATCAATTCTTCGGGGCTCAGCTTTCTTTATAGTCCAGCTCTCACATCCATACATGACTACTAGAAAAACCATAGCTTTGACTAGGCAGACCTTTGTTGGCAAAGTAATGTCTCTTCTTTTTAATATACTGTCTAGGTTTGTCATAGCTTTTCTTCCAAGGAGCAAGCATCTTTTAATTTCATGGCTGCAGTCACCATCTGCAGTGATTTTTGGAGCCCAAGAAAATAAAGTCTCTCACTGTTTCCATTGTTTCTCCATCTAGATGCCATGATGTTAGTTTTTTTAATGTTGAATTTTAAGCCAACTTTTCACTCCACTCTTTCATTTTCATCAAGAGGCTCTTTAACTCCTCTTAGCTTTCTGCCAAGAGGGAGGTGTCATCTACATATCTGATGTTATTGATCTTTCTCCCAGCAATCTTGATTCCAGCTGGTGCTTCATTCAGCCTGGCATTTCGCATGATGTACTCTGCATGGAAGTTAAATAAGCAAGGTGACAATATACAGCCTTGATGTACTCCTTTCCTAATTTTGAACCAGTCTGTTGTTCCTTGTCTGGTTCTAACTGTTGCTTCTTGACATGCCTACAGGTTTTTCAGGAGGCAGATAAGGTAGTCTTGTATTTCCATCCCTTTAAGAATTTTCCACAGTTTGTTGTGATCCACACAGTCAAAGGCTTTAGAGTAGTCAATGAAGTAGAAGTAGATGTTTTTCTGAAATTGGTTTAAAGCTACCCAGGCAATTCCAATGTGCTCCTGAGTTAAGTTCTCTAATCCTTTGATTCTCAAGCTTCATAAATGTCCAGATCATCCTAGTGTTTAGTTAAAATGCAGATGCCGATTCAGTAGTTCTGAGATGGAGCAAAGATTGGACATAATTTATATACAAGAAAATGCACTAATTGTAAGTGAACAGTGTGAGTTTTGACAAATGTGTGCACCTGTGCCAGCACTACTTCCGTGAAGGTATAGGATGTTTTCATAACTCTCACAAGTTTACCCAAGCCTCTCACTCCCCGGTCCT
Source organism: Bos mutus (assembly GCF_027580195.1). Classification (NCBI taxonomy): domain Eukaryota; kingdom Metazoa; phylum Chordata; class Mammalia; order Artiodactyla; family Bovidae; genus Bos; species Bos mutus. The sequence goes on along the minus strand of NC_091618.1, from coordinate 70,010,619 downwards.
GACTCCTAGCCCCAGGCACTCACTAGTCTGCTTTCTGTCAAAACAGATTAATCTCGCCTGTTCTAGGCTTTCACATAAATGGAATTATACAGCATGTATTCTTTGATGTCTAGCTTCTTTGGCTTGCTCATTAGAGATTCTTCACTTTTAATAAGATCTCAGTTATGTAGACCACATTTACTTCTCCAAAGCAAGGGATTTAAGGATTTAGGCAGGAATATTTGACATAGGATATTTAACCCAGAGACTTCAGTGTGATTGGTATTGATTACATAGGATGTATTAAAATGATTTAAAATGTAAAATATTGAATATACAAAATCAGAGTCTGTGATGACTAGAGGTTTTATAGGGCAGAGGTCCCCAACCTTTTTGGCACCAGGGACCAGTTTCATGGAAGATATGTTTCCCATGGACATGGAGGGGGATGGTTTGGGGATGATTAAAGCACATTATGTCTATTATGCACTTATTATTACATCAGATCCACTTCAGACCATCAGGCATTAGATCCAGAGGTTGGAGACCTGTGCTGTAGGGAACACATCAGGTACAAAGTGTTGCAGGCATGAAACTTCTGGGAGAAGAGCAGGGAGTGGGTGTTGAGGGAGGGGCCGGAGGGGATGCAGCAAGGCAGCCAATCTATAGGGAGCTGGAGGTTTGGCTACCTCTGCAGTTACACCAAAGCTCTCCACCCTCAACATGGCACAGGTTGCCTTTGTTTTCACTTTATGCCTCTATATTGGAGTGATAAGGTGTTCCTTTTCTTGGCTTTGACAATTTGGGGAATTGCAAAGCTCAGGAGGAGGTAAGATAAGATGCCTGCAACTGCATTTTAGAAAAATGATGTGTAATATCCACTTTATGACATCTAAATGAGGTCTTTTTTTTAGCTGTGTCCCTGGGTCATGCCCACTGCTGACTTTAATGCACCCACATGCTTGTACCCATCTTTCGTCTTGTCACCAAATTTAAAGAATACTGTGTTTGTTTTTATCTGTCGTGTGTTCCCTTGTTAGATGAGAGTATATTTTATATTTCTTATTAAATGGCAACAGTTATTTTTGAAGGTTGATAATTTATAGCTTCACTACTGGGAACAAACTGAAGGGGGTTAGTGGGAGAAATAAGCTTTTTGTTTTATTATGCTCTGGGAACTGATTATGGGTGTAAAAAAATAAAACAACTCATACATTCACCAGAGCTTATTGTATTATCAGGTAATACACCTGCCTCTCTGATAAATAGGACTCAGTAGAACAGTTAATAAAAGCCTGAGAGTTATTTGGTACAGAAATACAACAGTATAAAGCCGCTCAAATGCAGTCTATAGCATTTTTTTTTTTTTCACCATAAGGAAGGCCTTGAAATTCTAACAGTAATTGAAGACAATGCTTTGTTCACCATCAGAACATGGGTGGGGGGCATTTCCCATTTCACGTGAAATCTTTCAGGAAATCTAAGTCTTAGAGTTTGGACACTTTTGCAAACAAACCAAAAATAACAATGCACCACAAATCCCACTCATGCATGCCTATGGCATTTCTACAGAACTCTTCCGTGAACACCATATATCTGGATTCTCACAATAACCATGAGTGTTAGGCTATACAGGCATCATCTCTATTTGGTGATATGAAGCCCAGAGACATCAAAGGATTTACCCAGGCCCCACAGCCCACGGGAAGAAGTTGGCTCTGGAACTCTATGGCCAGTTACCATCCCCAAGATATCAGGGAAAAGCATCTTTGTGATAAACTTTAAACTACTATGGTGTTGTGTTTTATAAAATGGTAACTCATAGTATTTAAAAAAAATTTTTTAATTGAAGGATATTGGATTTACAATGTGTTAACTTATGTGTTATAGCAAAGTTGATTCAGTTATACATATGTAAACTTTATTTTTTGTTTTATAATATCAGGATTTGAAGAACTAAAGAGCCTCTTGATGAAAGTGAAAGAGGAGAGTGAAAAAGTTGGCTTAAAGCTCAACATTCAGAAAACTAAGATCATAGCATCCGGCCCCATCACTTCATGGCAAATAGATGGGGAAACAGTGGAAACAGTGGCTGACTTTATTTTTCTGGGCTCCAAAGTCACTGCAGATGGTGATTGCATCCATGAAATTAAAAGATGCTTGCTCCTTGGGAGGAAAGTTATGACCAACCTAGACAGCATATTAAAAAGCAGAGACAATTACTTTGCCAACAAAGGTCCATCTAGTCAAGGCTATGGTTTTTTCAGTGGTCATGTATGGATATGAGAGTTGGACTATAAAGAAAGCTGAATGCTGAAGAATTGATGCTTTTGAACTGTGGTGTTGGAGAAGACTCTTGAGAGTCCCTTGGACTGCAAGGAGATCCAACCAGTCAATCCTAAAGGAGATCAGTCCTGGGTATTCATTGGAAGGACTGATGTTGAAGCTGACACTCCGATACTTTGGCCACCTCATGAGAAGAACTGACTCTTTGGAAAAGACCCTGATGCTGGGAAAGATTGAAGGCAGGAGGAGACGTGGACAACAGAGGATGAGATGGCTGGATGGCATCACCAACTCAATGAACATGGGTTTGAGTGGACTCTGAGAGTTGGTGATGGACAGGGAGGCCTGGCGTGCTGTGGTTCATGGGTTCACAAAGAGTGGGACACGACTAAGTGACTGAGCTGAACTGAACTGAATATCAGGATTTATAATCTTCTTTTAATGTCATTTCCTCCCCCTCTCCTTTTTCTTTTTCTGTTATACCACCAGGTATCATGTGGGGTCTTAATTCTCCAACCAGAGATTGAACACATGCACCCCTGGAGTGGAGGTGTAGAGTCTTAACCACTGGACAACTAGGGAAGTCCCTCCTTTTTTTCTGTTAAATAGTAGACAGCAAAGTCTGGTTAATGATAAACTCTGATTACTGGATTACTAGCTTACCAGAAGGGCTTCCCTAGTGGCTCAGCGGTAAAGAATCTGCCTGCCAGTGCAGGAGACGGGAGTTCTACCCTGGGTCAGAGAGATCCTCTGGAGAAAGAAATGGCAATCCACTCCAGTATTCTTGCCTGGGAAATCCCATGGACAGAGGAGCCTGATGGGCTACAGCCCATGGGGTAGAAGAGTTGGACACAACTTGCCAATTAAACCACCACCACCACCACTACTACAAGATTACTAGAATCTTAGCAGCTTAGACTTACAGGGAGATGACTCAAAAGTTATATTGTTCAAACTGGAAATTTTAGAAAGTTAAAGGCAGTATTCTTAATCATTACATTGGGCTGAGATAGACACGAAAACTGTCTACAGAAAGGAGACTGGACGGTTACCCTATCTAAGACAGCTTGTGGAGATTCTATTGCCTTTACCTACATGAGAGAAAAGTCCTCTTTAATCAAACGAGCAGTGTAATTTCTCCAAGGAAAACAGAAGAAAGCATTCCTGAAGAAAGCCTCTTGTTTCCCCCCCACCGCCACTTTCAGAAGTATTAGCTCTGATGCCTATCATGGGCATTGTGTCTAGACTACTTCTGTTGGTTTCCTAGAGTACCTGTAACAGAGGACCACAAAATACATGGATTAAAGTGTAAAGTACAGCAGAAGTGTATTGTTTCACAGATCTGGAGGCTAGATGTCCAAAATTAAGTGGCTGTCTTAGCCACGTTCCACCCGAAGCTTCTAGAGAAGGATCTTTCCTGGCCTCTTTCAGTTCCTGGTGGCCCCAATATTCCTTGGTGTGTGACAGCATCACTTTAATCTTTGCCTTTGTCTTCATATGACCATTTCTGTGTGTCTCTCTCTTCACATGGTATTCTTTTCTTATTAGGACACCAGTCACATTGAATTAGGGCCCACCCTAACAATCTCAGCTCTGATAAAGGTCTGTAGAGTCAAAGCTATGGTTTTTCCAGTAGTTATGTACTGATGTGAGAGTCAGACCATAAAGAAGGCTGAGCACTGAAGAACTGGTACTTTCAAATTGTGATGATAAAGAAGACTCTTGAAAGTCCCTTTGACTGCAAGGCAATCAAACCAGTCAATCCTAAAGGAAATCAACCCTGAATATTCATGAAGGACTGATGCTGAAACTGAAACTCCAATACTTTGGCCACTTGATGCAAAGAGCAGACTCATTGGAAAGGACCCTGATGCTGGGACAGATTGAAGGAAGGAGGAGAAGGGGGCCACAGAGGATGAGATGGTTGGATGGCATCACCGACTCAATGGACATGAGTTTAAGCAACTCCAGGAGATACTGAAGGACAGGGAAGCCTGGAGTGCTGCCTTCCATGGGGTTGCAAAGAACTGGACACAACTCAGTGACTGAATAACAACTAATAACCTCATGTTAACTTAATTACATCTGCAAAAATCTGTTTCCAAATTGGCTCCCACTCACAGGTACTGGAGAAGGCAATGGCAACCCACTCCAGTACTCTTGCCTGGAAAATACCATGGATGGAGAAGCCTGGTAGGCTGCAGTCCATGAGGTCACTAAGAGTAGGACATGACTGAGCGACTTCACTTTGACTTTTCACTTTCATGCACTGGAGATGGAAATGGCAATCCACTCCAGTGTTCTTGCCTGGAGAATCCCAGGGACGGGGGAGCCTGGTGGGCTGCCATATATGGGGTCGCACAGAGTTGGACACAACTGAGGTGACTTAGCAGCAGCAGCAGCAGCAGCAGCAGCACAGGTACTAGGGGTTTAGGACTTCAACATACCTTTTGGGGGACACAGTTTAACCTAGAACTTTATCCTTCTTGAGCCAGAAACTTATTTCTTTTTCTGCTCTTTTTAGCACAGCTTAAATAGGATAGTATTTCAAAAGGAACTTTTGTGAAATTTAAATGGGAAGATAACAGCACTGTTTCCAAAGAACTATTTTCAGTAAAAGCAGTAAAGAGTTCTTTATGTCAAGATAATCAGATTATCAGGGATAATGTCAGAGAGGTTTTCCACACTTGCCACCTGAGCTTCTGTCTGCTTCAAAAATGAGACCTGTGGGAACCATCTTGTTTTTCTAAGACTGGAAGCTCTTGTTCTTTGATAGATCACCCTGTTCAGAGTTAAATCCCAACCTCCCCTAACTAATCCTTTTTATCTCTTTCAAATATTCTTTTCCAACCAAAGACGGCCCACTCAGTGCTGTGGGATGAATCTGTCTAGGTTATCATTCATCGACACATGTAAGTCCAAAGTGAATGATTTTGCTTTTCCTTACCCAGGTTATAAGTGTGTTTTTTTTCTGGAAAATTCTGAGATACTATACTTTGTTTTTTTCCCTCTTTTTATCTCTCTAGTTCCCACACAGAAAAGTCTACATCATAATATTGTAGAACAGTAGGTTCCTTCTTTTTTATTGCGGTTGGGGCTGGTAGCTGTAGTTCAACAAAGGAATTATAAATATATTTATACATACACAATTTTAAGATAACTATATAAGAACATGTTAATGTAATAAAATACAGAATTTTACATTGCTTAGAAGAAGTAAGTAACCTAATTTTTATAGTATAGTCCAACATTTTAAAAAAATTATGATAACGTCAACTCAGGGTGTTCAATATAAAAAGTAATTCCTGTGTATTTTATATATTACATAATAATTTTGGGTTTATAATATTGAGTCTATTTCTCTTATTATCCTCCATCTTTATCATCTTTAGATCCATTTGTTTCTGTCATGGATAATACAATTTCTGTATCATCTCTGGTTTTACTTTCCAACATATAATGTCCATTAATCATTTGTTGCCTGTTATTTTTCTTTCATATGTGACATATCCAGAAAACTACTCTAAAATTTCTCCCTGTTAGCACTGAGTAAATGGATATTATGCCTTTTTTTACATAAAAGTTGAAACCTCTCACATGCTGTAAAACTTTTAGTTATGACAATTTTTTAACATATGGATAATCTTTTGATTATAACCTTTTGATTATATATGGATTTATTTCTTTTTTATTTTTTAAATCTTTATTTGGCTGTGCTTGGTCTTAGTTGCACGTGGGATCTTCGATCTTTGTTGTGACACTTGGTATTGAACCCAGGCCCCCTGCGTTGGGAGCATGGAGTGTTAACCTCTAGACCACCGCTGAAGTCCCAGCCATGGATTTCTTGGTTGGAGTTTCACCTCATCTTTATTGGGTTTACCATACCTACAATGCATCCTTAATTATGTACAATTTGGATTATAAAGTGGGTCTAGAGTTGATAAAATTATACATACATCAATGTCTAGTTTTTGATAGTATACTACAATTATGCAAGTTATTGTCATTGGAGATGTGGGTGAAAGGATATAGGAGAATACTTTGTACTATTTTTTTTTACAAATTATTATGAATCAAATATTTCTATTAAAATTAAGAAAGTGGAATTGGGACTTGAAGGCTCATGTGAAGACATTTGAGTGACTTCTTCTGAATTTGTATATGTTTTATAGCAAAAGTTTTCCAGTTTTACTTATACCTATTTCAATAATAATTTTTTGAATCTCATCTTTATTTTATTGTAGAGATTTAGCTAAGCATTTAACTTAATGTCTGAGGAAGAACTCTATTCTTCCACTAACTAGTACAAGGTAAAAATTAAAGGCTGTAATTATAGTCATAATCACAACTAGCATAAATAGGTTTATAAACAAATGGTACTCAGTATTTAAGTATGGGTCTCCAGTACTTGGTATGCCATGACTTGCTGTAGGAATTCAACTACATTTTTTCTCAAGCTAATATAGAGAAAATTTATCCCACAAGCTTATTACATGCAGGACAGTTAAAAATGCTTCTGTATAATGAGCATAATCATTCGATAGCAGTTCTCTCACACTCCTCTCAGAGATGAGGAAATTAAGGCCTCAAAAGTTTTTTGCTGGCTTGCATGCTCAGCAAAATTGTTGTGCCCGTCTCTTTCTGACCCCATGGGCTGTAGCCTGCCAACCTCTTCTGTCCATGGGATTCTCCAGGCAAGAATACTGGAGTGTGTTGCCATGTCCTCCTCCAGGGGATCTTCCTGGCCCAAGGATCAAACCTGTGCCTCGGGACTGCCTAGAGACATACTGACTTAAAAGCAACACTGAGCTTAGAATAGATTTTCCTAGGCTCTGAGTTCATGAACATTCCCACATTGGGACCCTTTTATGAAGGTCCTGACTGACAGTCTGTGGGACTCGAATTGACTAAATTCGATTTGTAGGTTGGGTGACAACATTAATTTTAGCTTGAGGGAATTTGTAAGTTTTTTTTTGGTGAAAACCATGCTCCTTCTTGCTCGATATTAAAAAACTCTTTAGGTTTGAAGCTTAGACATTCTAGAAAATGCTTCTCATTCCACTGGAAAAAGAATGTTAAGCAGTTTGGAAGTCCTTTGGGTCTCTAATAAATTATTCTGGACTCCTTCCACTGAATAAAAAACTTCAGCAGAGATGAATTGCTTCTTGGCAGGTTTTATTCCCACTTTGTTTTAGTAGGATTTACACTACTGCCTTTTCCGGGCTGTCAATTCTGAGAATTCCCAGAAAGAGAAGGAAATGGGTGAAATATTGGAGAAGTGCATGAAAACGCAAAAACACTTATGTTTGAAAAACAAGATTTTGTTTCTCCCTTCTAAAGGAATTTCATAAAAACCAACAGTTTTATCAAATAACAATATGCAGAACATCTACCAACAACAGCAGGTATACATACATCTTCATATGTATTTTTAACACTGTCTTGACCTGTTTGCACAAGAGTTAAACATCACTGAAAAGTGAAACATCCAGCCTGTTATCCAGAAGTTCACAGAATCTGGGTAGAGAATAGGACAGTTTTTTTTTTTTTTTTTTTTAACCCTGGTTTAACCCTTCTCCTTTCATAAACTAGAGTTGTTGTTTAGTCACTAAGTTCTGTCTGACACTTTTGCGACTCCTTGCACTCTAGCCTGCCAGCCTCCTCTGTCCATGGGATTTCCCAATCAAGAATATTGGGGTGGGTTGCCATTTCCTTCTCTAGGGGATCTGCCTGACCCAGGGATTGAACTCATGTCTCCCTAGTCTCCTCCTTGGTAGGCAGTTTCTTTACCACTGAGCCGCCAGCAAAGCCCCCATAAACTAGCATGCCACCTGTTAAAATGATTCTAGGGAACTGTAGTGAAAGGAAAATTCACAGGCTCTCTAGAAGCAGGACTTCTAAACCAGAGGATATTGAGGTTCATTTGTTATCTCTGAGAAGAGATTGCATTATAAAGATTCCTCAATTATACTTGGTCAGAGAAAAGTAAGCCATTATTTCTCATGAGCTCAAATGTAACTACTATTTTGAGGATTACCTTTTGCATGACTTCTGGTTAATTAGATGCTACACTTAATTTGATGCAATGATTCATCAGTCTAATATTTCCTTTGTAAAAAATTACCTCTGAAATGATAATATTTTCTTACTCAGAAACTCACTCCCACCTTGTAACTTATTTTAAAGATGAGATTGCACACATATTTGTCAGTCTTTTATGAACATAAAATAAAAGTATGCTTAGTAGAATTGGGCTGGAATCTGAAAAACAAAAACTATAATGCTGCTGCTGGAGGGTAGTAATGGGATGGAGGATCTATTAGGTGTTATTCTGTAAAGCTATGTTGTGGCAGAGTGGGGCTGGAGCTGGAGGTTATGCCTTCACAGGTTCTACTGTTCAGTTCAGTTCCTCAGTCGTGTCCGACTCTTTGTGACACCATGAACCACAGCACACCAGGCCTCCCTGTCCATCACCAACTCCTGAAGTCAACCCATACTCATGTCCAGTGAGTTGGTGATGCCATCCAACCATCTCATCTTCTGTTGTCCCTTTCTCCTTCTCCCTTCAATCTTTCCCAACATCAGGGTCTTTTCAAATGAGTCAGCTCTTCGCATCAGGTGGCCAAAATACTGGAGTTTCAGCTTTGACATCAGTCCTTACAATGAACGCCCAGGACTGATTTCACTTAGAATGGACTGGATGGATCTCCTTGCAGTCCAAGGGACTCTCAAGAGTCTTCTCCAACACCACAGTTCATAACCATCGATTCTTCTGTGCTCAGCTCTCTTTATAGTCCAACTCTCACATCTATACATGACCACTGGATAAACCATAGCCTTGATCAGACAGACCTTTGTTGACAAAGTAGTGTCTCTGCTTTTTAATATGCTATCTAGGTTGGTCATAACTTTCCTTCAAAGGAACAAGCGTCTTTTAATTTCATGGCTGCAGTCACCATCTGCAGTGATTTTGGAGCCCAGAAAAATAAAGTCAGCCACTGTTTCCACTGTTTCCCCATCTATTTACCATGAAGTGATGGGACCAGATGCCATAATCTTCGTTTTCTGAATGTTGAGCTTTAGGTCAACTTTTTCACTCTCCTCTTTCACTTTCATCACGAGGCTCTTTAGTTCTTCTTCACATTCTGCCATAAGGGTGGTGTCATCTGCATGTCTGAGGTTATTGATATTGCTCCCAGCAATCTTGATTCCAGCTTGTGCTTCTTCCAGCCAAGTGTTTCTCATGATGTACTCTGCAAAAAAGTTAAATAAACAGGGTGACAATATGCAGCCTTGATGTACTCCTTTTCCTATTTGGAACCAGTCTGTTGTTCCATGTCCTGGTCTAACTGTTGCTTCCTGACCTGCATACAGGTTTCTCTGATGAACTGTGGATGGAGGTTCGTGACATTGTACAGGAGACAGGGATCAAGACCATCCCCAAGAAAAAGAAATGCAAAAAAGAAAAATGGCTGTCTGAGGAGGCCTTACAGTAGCTGGTTGAAAAGAAGAGAAGCAAAAAGCAAAGGAGAAAAGGAAGCATATACCCATTTGAATGCAGAGTTCCAAAGAATAGCAGTGAGAGATAAGAAAGCCTTCCTCAATGATCACTGCAAAGAAATAGAGGAAAACAGTAGAATGGGAAAGACCAGAGATCTCTTCAAGAAAATTAGAGATACCAAGGGAACATTTTATGCAAAGATGGGCTCAATAAAGGAAAGAAATGGTATGGACCTAACAGAAGCAGAAGATATTAAGAAGAGATGGCAAGAATACACAGAAGAACTGTACAAAAACTATCTTCACGACCAAGAGAATCACAATGTTGTGAGCACTCACCTGGAGCCAGACATCCTGGAATGTGAAGTCAAGTGGGATACTTAGGAATTATCACTATGAACAAAGCTAGTAGAGGTGATGGAATTCCAGTTGAGCTATTTCAAATCCTGAAAGAGGATGCTGTGAAAGTGCTGCACTCAATGTGTCAGCAAATTTAGAAAACTCAGCAGTGGCCACAGGACTGGAAAAGGTCAGTTTTCATTCCAATCCCAAAGAAAGGCAATGCCAAAGAATGCTCAAACTACCGCACAATTGCACTCATCTCACATGTTAGTAAAGTAATGCTTAAAATTCTCCAACTTAGGCTTCAGCAATACGCGAACCGTGAACTTCAAAATGTTCAAGCTGGTTTTAGAAAAGGCAGAGGAACCAGAGATCAAATTGCCAACATTTTCTGAATCATGGAAAAAGCAAGAGAGTTCCAGAAAAACATCTATTTCTGCTTTATTGACTATGCCAAAGCTTTTGACTGTGTGGATCACAATAAACTGTAACAAAGCATAACAGAAGAAGATGATGCCATATTTGCTTTGCTTTTGTCTGTTCCTGTCATTCTTATAAGTTACCTATAGTAATGTATCTTTTGTGTTAGTTGCTCAGTCATGTCCGACTCTTTGCGACCCCATGGACTGTAGCCTGCCAGGGTCCTCTGTGCATGGGATTTCCCAGGCTAGAATACTGGAGTGGGTTGCCATTTCCTTTTCCAGGGGAGCTTCCCAATCCAGGGATCAAACCTGAATCTCCCTCATTGCAGGCAGATTCTTTATTGTCTGACCTACCAGGGAATCCCCAATGTATCATTTTCATTGTTGGCATTTAAAATTTTTTTATTGATTGATTTATTAATTTAGTTTTGGCTGTGCTGGGTCTTTGTTGCTGCATGAGCTTTTCTCTAGTTGAGGCAAACAGGGGGCTACTCTTTGTAGCGGCTACTCTTTGTTGTGGTGTTCGGGCTTCTCACTGTGGTGGCTTCTCTTGTTTTGGGAGCACAGGTGCTAGGGCACTCAGGCTTCAGTATCCGTGGCGTGTGAACTCAGTGGTTGTGGCTCCTGGGCTCTGAGGCTCTAGAGTATAGACTCAGTAGTTGTGGTGCACGGGCTCAGCTGCTCCACAGCACGTGGGATCTTCCTGGATCAGCGGTTGTACTTAGGTTCCCTCTATTGGTGGGTGAATTCTTTACCACTGAGTCACTAGGGAAGTCCTAGTTGTTGACATTTTTTTTTTTTTTACAGTACAGATGGAAAAATGGAAATAGTGAAATGAGTAAAGAGTTTGACAAATATAGTCTTCACTCAACAAAGTGTTTAGTACCTAAAAAAAAAAAAAATAGAATGTTATGTATACCTGTGGCAGATTCATTTTGATATATGGCAAAACCAATACAATATTGTAAAGTTAAATGAAAAAAAAAAAAAGACAATAGTACTCTTCTTAGAGTCCAGAAGGCTTTTTCTTAAATTTGTGGAAGTAAAATTTAACAACTGCTAGTTTCACAGGGAACTCTACTCAATGCCCCATGGTGATCTAAAGGGAAAGGAAATAAAAAAAAGGGGATATATTTATACATAATGCTGATTCACTTTGCTGTAGAGTAGAAACTAACACAACATTGTAAAGCAACTACACTCCAATAAAAATTAAAAACTGCTAGTTCCACAAGGACAATCTTGACATGTACCGAGAAAGGTAGTTTTAATTAAAGCTATGATGCTTCATCGTCTGAACTTTGTTTATTGCTTCATGGATCTGATTTATGCAGAGCAGGGGATAAATAAATTCTTAAATGTGAAACATGGGTCAGAAGAATTAGAAGGTAAATTAACTTTAAAGTGTAACCAAGAGCATAAACATATTTGCTTCTGTCTGGAACTAAATATAAAGTTGGTCTCTGCTTATGAAAAAAATAAGCTGTTGCTACATAATGCCAACATATCTACTTGTCTGTCAGCATGAAGCTAGAACCTTCTTGTGTCTGAATAAGGTTGAAACATTTCTAGCTGACTCAGTCCATACATATGATATGAAGACTGCTGGAATTAAAGTAGCACCCATTCATTATGACAGGTTATCTTAATAGCTTTGCAACAAAGCTCGTCCAATTTGATTCTCTGAGATGTTTAAAATGTCAAAACTCACTGGGTTTTATCAAAGGTGACTGCTTGCTTGTTGCCTATGTGTGTGCGCTATCTAAGTCTCAAGCAAAAACTTATATAACTTATATAACACATAAGTTATGTAAAGAAAAATCAACCTATAGGTTATAACCCTAGGTAAAATGTGTGTATGTGTGTATAAAGTAAATGATAAAGCTCAAGAGGTGAGATCTTTTCTACTGCAGACTGTAGGTAAATGCTTTATCCACGGTTCTACTTTGATTTTATTTTAAAATTTTTGTTTATTTATTCATTCATTTTTGATAGTTAAAGCAAAAAATCTATTGTGGAGGGTTACAACATATGTATCAGTATGAGTACTGATATGAAGAACCGACTCATTGGAAAGAACTGACCTTGATACTGGGAAAGATTGAAGGTAAAAGGAGAAGGGGACAGATGATAGAGGATGAGATGGTTGGATGGCATCAATGACTTGATGGACATGAGTTTGAGCAAACTCTGGGAGATAGTGGAGGACAGAGGAGACTGGCACGCTATAGTCCATGGGGTCGCAAAGAGTCACACAGGACTTAGTGACTGAACAACAACAACAGCACAATGTAACATATGAAAATCACAGCACAAAAGAAGGACCGGGGTATAAATGGGCTTGTACCGCTGTGAGATACTTACTTTATCCATGAACTAGTACAGTATTTTTAATTTGTATTTTTTGCAGTTTTTATTGAAGTACAGTTGATTTATGTTTTATTAATTTAAGGTACACAACATGGTAGTTCAGTATTTTTATAGATTATATTCTATTTAAAGTTATCATGGAACACTGCCTGTATTCCCTTTGCTGTACATAACACCCTTGCATCTTATTTATTTTATGGCTAGTAGTCTGTACCCCATGATCCTCTTTCATTATTTTATGTCCCTCCTCTCACCACCCTCTCCACTGGTAACTGCTAGTTTGTTCTGTCTAAGAGTCTGTTTCTGTTTTGTTATTCATTCATGCATTTTATTTTTTTAGATTCCACATAAGGTTCTACCTTGATTTTAGTGTCTCCAGTGTTAGTAGAAATATCTCCAGAATGTCATCTATAAGGCATTCTACTCTGTAAAGCAGAATTTTTCCTTGGTTTCCAAAGTCCTTAAAAGTTCATTCTCAAGACAAGACATAACAAGTGTTGTGAGGAGGTGGAGAAAAGGGAACCCTTATTCACTGTTGGTTGGAATGTAAGATACTATAAAAAATAGTATGGAGGTTCCTCAAAAAATTATAAGTAGTATTACCGTGTATGTGTGTTAGTCAATCAGTTGTGTTTGACTCTTTGCAGTCCCATGAACTGTAGCCCATCAGGCTCCTTTGTCCATGGAATGCACCAGGGAAGAATACTGGAGTGGGTAGCCATTCTTTTCTCCAGGGGATCTTCCTGACCCGAGGAGTGAACCTGGGTCCCCTCCATTGCAGGTGGATTCTTTACCATTTGAGCCACTAGGGAAGCCCCAGAATTAACGTGTGATCCAGCAGTCTTAATTATGGATATATATCCTAAGGGATGAAAACAGGATATTGAAGAGATATTTGTTCACAGCAGCCAAAGTTTGAAATAATCTATGTGTCATCAATGAAGGGATAAAAAAATAAATATATATAACATTCAAGCATATGAGAACATTATTTAGTCATGAGAAGGAAGGAAGTCTTGCCGTTGATACAGCATGAGTGGGATTTGAGGGCATTATACCAAGTGAAATAAGCCAGGCAGAGAAAGACAAATATTGTGAGGTATTACTTATGAGAGAAATCTAAAAAAAAAAAAAAAAAATCAAAGTCATAGAAACAGAGATTAGAAAAATGGTTGGCAGAGCCTGGTGGGTCGGGGAAATAGGGAAGGGTTGGTACAGTGTTACAAAGTTTCAGCTATAAGATGAAGACAGTCTGAGGATCTAGTGTATAAGGGTGACTCTTTGTGCAGATCAAGAAGTTAGAAATGGACTTGGAACAAAGTCCTGGTTCCAAATTGGACAAGGAGTCACCTTGCTTATTTAACCTATATGCAGAGTACATCATGCAAAATGCCAGGCTGGATAAAGCACCAGCTGGAATGAAGATTGCCAGCAGAAATATCAATAACCTCAGATATGCAGATCTCAAAAATGACAGAATGATCTCTGTTCATTTCCAAGGCAAACCATTCAATGTCACAGTAATCCAAGTTTATGCCCCGATCAGTAATGCTGAAGAAGCTGAAGTTGAATGGTTCTATGAAGACCTACAAGACCTTTTAGAACTAACACTCAAGAAAGACGTCCTTTTCATTATAGGGGACTGGAATGCAAAACTAGGAAGTCATGAAATACCTGGAGTAACAGGCAAATTTGGCCTTTGAGTACAGAATGAGGCAGGATAAAAGCTAACAGAGTTTTGCAAAGAGAACACACTGGTCATAGCAAACACCCTCTTCCAACAACACAAGAAAAGTCTCCACACATGGACATCACCAGATGGTCAACACGAAATCAGATTGATTATATTTATTGCAGCCAAAGATGGAGAAGCTCTATACAGTCAGCAGCAAGACTGGGAGCTGACTGTGGCTCAGATCATGAACTCCCTTATTGCCAAATTCAGACTTATTTTGAAGAAAGCAGGGAAAACCACTAGATCATTCAGGTATGACCTAAATCAAATCCCTTATGATTATATAGTGGAAATGAGAAATAGATCAAGGGATTAGATCTGATAGACAGAGTGCTTGAAGAATTATGGAGGGAAGTTCAGGATATTGTACAAGAGGCAGGGATCAAGACCATCCCCAAGAAAAAGAAATGCAAAAGGCAAAGTGGTTGTCTGTAGAGGCCTTACAAATAGCTGTGAAAAGAAGAGAAGTGAAAGGCAAGGAGAAAAGGAAGGATATACCCATTTGAATGCAGAATTCTAAATAATAGCAAGAGAGATAAGCCTTCCTCAGTGGTCAGTGCAAAGAAATAAAGGAAAACAATAGAATGGGAAAGACTAAGGGGACACTTCATGCAAAGATGGGCACAATAAAGGACAGAAATAGTATGGATCTAGCAGAAGCAGAAGATATTAAGAAGAGGTGGCAGGAATACACAGAAGAACTGTACAAAAAAGATCTTCATGACCCAGATAATCACGATGGTGTGATCACTCATCTAAAGCCAGACATTCTGGAATGTGAAGTCAAATGAACCTTAGGAAGCATCACTATGAGCAAAGCTAGTGGAGGTGATGGAATTCCAGTTGAGTTATTTCAAATCTTAAGAGTTGATGCTGTGAAAGTGCTGCACTCAATATGCCAGCAAATTTGGAAAATGCAGCAGTGACCACAGGATTACAAAGGGTCAGTTTTCATTCCAATCCCAAAGAAAGGCAATGCCAAAGAATGCTCAAACTACCACACAGTTGCACTCATCTCACACGCTAGCAAAGTAATGCTCAAAATTCTCCAAGCCAGGCTTCAACAGTATGTGAACGGTGAACTACTAGATGTTCAAGCTGGATTTAGAAAAGGTAGAGGAGCCAGAGATTAAATTGCCAACATCCATTGGATCATTGAAAAAGCGAGAGAGTTCCAGAAAAAACATCTGCTTTATTGACTATGCCAAAGCCTTTGACTGTGTGGATCACAACAAATAGTGGAAGTGACAAACAGATTCAAGGGATTAGATCTGATAGTGCCTGAAGAACTGTGGATGGAGGTTTGTGACATTGTACAGGAGGCAGTGATCAAGACCATCCCCAAGAAAAAGAAATGCAAAAGGCAAAATGGTTGTCTGAGGAGGACTTACACATAGCTAAGAAAAGAAGAGAAGCTAAAGGCAAAGGAGAAAAGAAAAGATACAATCATCTGAATGCAGAGTTCCAAAGAATAGCAAGGAGAGATAAGAAAGCCTTCCTCAGTGATCAAGGCAAAGAAATAAAGAGAAACAATAGAATGGGAAAGACTAGAGATCTATTCAAGAAAATTAGAGATACCAAGGGAACATTTCACGCAAAGATGGGCACATTAAAGGACAGAAATTGTTGGACCTAACGGAAGCAGAAGATATTAAGAAGAGGTGGCAAGAATACACAGAAGGACTGGTCAAGACTGGCAACTTGCTCTTCCTGAGCATACCCAGGGCTGTTCTCCTTACAGAACTGGACTGTTGATCAGTTTTCAGTCCAAGGCCCAAGCCTCTGAGTGATCTTCATCAACATTTGCTGGGTTCCAACTCTTTCTGTTCAAACTTTCCTTTATTCCAATTTAGCTCTTATAGAAAGGTGACCAGCCATCCATCTTGAACTCCTTTATTTAATGTATCCCCACTGGTCACATTTGCTTATTAAAGTGTAGAAAGAATCTGAAGTTTGACTTGAACAAGTCATAGAAATGATGAGCTGCAATGAATCTTTTGAAATTCTTCAGAATGTATTTGATCCAGGGGACCAGGAGACCAAGAGGGGAAGTGCTTCTGGGGTCAGTGGTAGAATTAAAATTAGCACCTAGCTTTCCAGATGTGCAGTTCAGTAATCAAAGGTGTTTTTCTATTTTTGTGTAAGTGCATTCAACTAGTCTTTTCCATTCTGATAAACTCTATTTCTTCTAATGAAATAGAAAATTGAACAAAAGTTTAACTACTTAATGCTAACATATTTGATTTTGTTTTTTTAGGATACAAATTTTATTCAAGTCCTTAGATTTACCTCTTCTTAGAGGCACTGAGCATATCCAGGACATAATTTTGCTTTTGGGAAAATTTCATGGTCTAAAGGTATTGAAATTACATAGATTACTCTTATCACTGTGGAATTTAACATATTTGAACCTTATTCCAGTTTTTTTGTCTTGAGGTGCTCCAACGGGATTTTAGCAGATAGATGTTTTTCAGCAGCACTTTATGGGGGACTTGATTATGCGGAGGTGTGTCCTAGCACTGCAGCCATTGGTATTCTTGGTCCCTCCTGCTAAAATGTCAGTGGTGGTGGTGTTCAAGTCAGGTTCATGGTGACATATGGACACTGTAGCCCGCCAGGCTCCTCTGTCTTGGATTTTTCATCACTTTACTGGAGGTTGTCATTTGCTTTTCTCCAAAACATCTTTGTCCCTAGAGCAACAGTTGTGACAACTCCCCAGATTTCTGCCTATGTTTCCAAATGCTATGGAGGCAGTCTTGCCCAGGAATCACTTTTTGATCCTCAGAGAAGAGCCTAGATGGAAAATCTGGTCTTTTGATCAGATCATTTTCTGGGAGATGCCCTTTAAATATTTCCTCTTTTATGGTGATCATGAGATTAACTCTGTCTATTGAGCCCTGGCAAGCAGTTGATTTGCTTCTAGTATTTATTATTTCACATTTTTCCCTGCCTGGTTCAGATCTCCATTCAGCAGATGAACCTACTCACCAGAGGCAGATCTTCAATCTTGGTCTGCATTTCATTCTTTGATCAAAGAGCTCCAGAGGACAAGAGATTCTTGTCTTGCATCTGGACTTCTATAGCTGCTGGAACTGAGGAATTAAGGAAATGAATGGAGGATGACAGAAGCCAGGTTTCTCACCGGTAAAGTGGGGAGGTTACAGACAAATAGGGAAAGAAGGCTGGAATGATCCATGTGGTAATAGATTAATGGGAGACATTAGTACAAATTCTTATGTAGCTTAATATACATACAGAGGGTTACAGACACAAATAGTTACAGACATGTGTATAGAAACAGACTAGTAAACACATATGTATTTTTTTCACTGTGATGACCTAAAAACAATACGACCCCAGGAGCAATGAGCACACCCAACATCCAGACCTTGATTTCTAATGTTATTGTCCAATAAAAGGCTCTACGATCCTTGGAGAAATATGTTTCAGAAACTGGCAACCAGAAGGTACCTGGGTAGTGACCACCCCCTTCTCCTTTTCCTTCTCCTTCTTAACATCTTTCTGGAGGTATAGTTGGCATACAATAAGCTGTACAAATATGAAATGTGCAATTTGGTAAATATTTATTTTTATATATATATATATACATACACACACATATATATATATATCTGTGAAACCATCAGCCTGATCACATAATGAATATATCTACCACTTCCAAAAATTTACTCATGCCTTTTTATAACATCTTCTCACCCCTTATCTGTACCTCCCTACAGGCAACCACTTATTTACTTTCAATCGCTATAGATTAGTTTGTATTTTCTAGAGCCATATTCAAATGGAATTATGCAGTGTGTATTCTTCCTCCCCACCCCCGGCTTCTTTTATTCAGCAGGATTGTTTTGAGAAAATCAGCCATGTTTTGCATGTATCAACAGTTCGTTCATTTCATTGCTGAGTACTATTCCATTGTATGGGTCATGCCACAATTTATTTATCTATTCACTTGCTGATGTATATCTGGGCTATTTCCAGATGGGGCTCTTTCATATAAAGCTTCATAGAAATGAACATACAAATGAACATGTCTAGAAGTGGAATGGCTGAATGATATGGTGGTGGTGGTTTAGTTGCTAACTCGTGTCTGACTCATATGACCCCATGGACTTTAGCCTGCCAGGCTCCTCTGTCCATGGGATTCTCCAGGCAAGTATATTGGAGTGGGTTGCCATTTTCTTCTCCAAGGGATATTCCTGATCCAGGAATTGAACCTGAGTCTCCTATATTGCAGGCAGATTCTTTACCAACTGAGCTACAATATGGTAGGTATGTGTTTTAATTTTTAAGAAATTGCCAAACTGTTTTCCAAAATGATTGTAACATTTTCATCCCTGCTAGCAGTGTATGAGACTTTCTGCTCCTCCACATCCTTTCTAAAGCTTAAAATCATTATTCACTTTGAATTTTAGTCATTATAATAGATGTACAGTGGTATCTCATTGTGTTATAATGTTAAACCTCTTTTCATGTGTTTATTTGCCATCTGTGTATATTTTTTAGTGAAATGTCTGTTAAGGAAACATTTTGCCTAATTTTAAAAATTGGGTTGTTTGCTTTCTTATTAATAAATTTCTTATAGTAAAAATTGCACATTCTAAATGTAAGTTCTTTATCATGGATAATAGTTTTTTGCTTTTTAAAATATTTTCTCCCAGTATGTGGCTTTTTTTCCCATTACCTTAACAGAATCTTTTGAAGACAGAAGTTTGAACTTCTAATGAAGTCAAATTTGCCAATTTGTTCTTTTATGAATCATGCTTTTGGCTATATATTTAAGAAATTTTTTTGCTGTACAGCAGAAACTAATACAGCATTGTAAAGCAACTGCTGCTGCTAAGTCGCTTCAGTCGTGTCCGACTCTGTGCGACCCCATAGATGGCAGCCCACCAGGCTCCCCTGTCCCCGGGATTCTCCAGGCAGGAACACTGGAGTGGGTTGCCATTTCCTTCTCCAATGTATGAAAGTGAGAAGTGAAAGTGAAGTCGCTCAGTCGTGTCGGACTCTTAGCGACCCCATGGACTGCGGCCTACCAGGCTCCTCTGTCCATGGGATTTTCTAGGCAAGAGTACTGGAGTGGGGTGCCATTGCCTTCTCCATGTAAAGCAACTAGACTCCGATAAAAAGTAATTTAAAAAAGATATATTTGTCTAATGCACAGTCACAGTGTTTTCTCCTAGAGATATTATGGTCTTAAGTTTTACACTTAGGTACACAACTCATTTTAGATTAACTTTTATATATGATATCATGTATGAATCAGTTAATTTTTTTGCATATAAATATCCATTTGTGCAAGCATCATTTGATGAATAGACTGTCTTTTCTCCACTGAATTGCTTTTGTCAAAAATCAGTTGTCCATATTTGTGCAAATCTAATTCTAAACTATTCTAAACTATTCTGTTCCATTGAACAATGCAATACTGCACTGTTTTCATTTCTAAAGCTTTGTAGTAAGTCTTGAAATCAGATAGCCTTAACCCTTCCCCTGTGTCCTTTTCCATGCCTGCTGTTAGCATGGAACTCACTGTATTGCCATTGCTAATAAACACAACTGTTCCTTGGCAGGAAGCATGGCTGACTGATTTTTTAAAATGTAAACTAGATCGTGTTTATGTCATACTGTCTCTCTCCAGTGATGCTAGTCTCTTTGCTTCTACTCCACATACACCAAGCACATTTCCATTTAGGAGACTTTGTAGTCCCCTCCCCACTCTGCCTATAAATTCTTTCCCCCGAGAATCACATGACTTGTTCCTCCTTTTCATTGAGGCCTCTCCAGGTCTCTGGCCCATGCAGCCAAGTGCCTTTTCTGTTTTCTATATCCATCCACCCTGATTTGGTTTTCTTCAGAGCTCTCTTCTCTGACATGGTACATTTTATTATATATTTATTTGTTTCTTTGAAGTTTATTTCCCTTACTAGAGAGTGAAACCTCTGTGAGAGGACTTTTGTCTGCTTTTTTCCTGTTGTTTTCTTTTTTTCTGTGTATCCAGCATAGCGACAGTGACTGGCACATTGTGGATACTTAAAAAATAAGTCTTTGTAACTCATTTATTCCCATTGTAGCTGGTGGATAGGAACATACGTCAAGCAGAGTTAACATAGTAAATCACACTGATATTCTCAGAAAGATCTTCCTGCAAGATTGGCCCTGGGCTGGCATCTGGGAACTTGGCTTTCAAATGGGCTCCCACCACTCCTAGAACTGGTCAGAGTTATTCACTCTGCCTAAACTGTTTGTACAAACAGTATGGTTTATGCTGAACACATGCTTTCCTTTGTGGAAGGAAAATAAAAATTCAGTCGGTATTGCTAAGAGAACTTTCTAAAATGAAGCCAGGAGGCCATTGAAGAAATGTGACTTAAACATGTATCAGCCTGGCTGGAATCTGATCTTTTGGCCACTTATTGTCCTAACAAAGACATCCAGAACATCTGCCAGAAACTCAAGATACTTATCGAACCCTTACCCTAAAATAGCTCATGACAGCCTATCTAGTTATTGGACTTACCTTAAAATAGCTCATGATTCCTAAGGTCAAGTATTTCCTGACTCCTGTCGCAGTCGATCACAGTTCTCACCAGGCAGCTGTAGCACAACCTGGTGACCTGTGTCTTTATAAGCCCCTGACTCCTTCCCTTTCCTGAAACGCTGTTTTGGTTTTATCAGAATCTTGTATCTCCCAAATTGCAATTCTTAAGACCCCAAATAAACTTTTTGCTTATTTACAGCCTTCTGCTTTTTTTTTTTTTTTTTTTTTTGATTGACACCTGGGATTTTGTGATTTTGATACAGGCTAGGCAGAGAGTACCCATGTGACCAGCCCCCAGTCAAAGCCCTGGACTCTCAGGCTCAAATGATTTTCCTGGTAGATGGCATTTCACAGATGTTGTTGTCATTTGATGCTGAAAGAATTAAGCACACTGTTTGTGACTCTGCACAGGAAGATTCTTGGGAGCTCGTGTCTGGTCTCCTCTGTTCACTTCATGCCCCTTTACTCTTTGCTGATTTATTTCATATCTTTTTGTTGTAGTAAATCAGAGTCATGAAAATGACTGTATGCTGAGTATTGTGAGAAGTTCTGCTAGTGAAGCATTGAAGCTGGGGGTGGCCTTAGGGATGCCCAACATAGAAAGGATTATTTTTTAAAAACGAAAATTAAACAAATGGTCAATATTAAGGAGCCTTTCCAGTAAAAGAAGAGCATCCAGTCAGAGACTGGGGCTCAGGAGCACTCTGCAGTCACTGGAGGTCTCTGGAATGCAGGTTAGACTCCAGTCTGAGATGGTTTAGGGGCCTGGAGGAGGCTGGATGATTTTAGCAGTAGTATATATAGTGAGCTTGATTGCTGCCTCCACATTCTACATTGTTAAGAGGATTAAGAGTCTGTTCATATAAAATGAGAGCTTTACTTGTGACCTGTCACTTCAGGAGCTGTATGTGCTAGCTCTGTGCTTAGCACTTACAAGGGAACTTCAAAGTTGGCTTTGCCAGGTGTCTGAGCACTGCATTGTGGATGTGGGGTCTCCATGCCTCCCTCACTGAAAGGCCATGTTTGCACTGGAGTCTGGAGTGGCTGAGTATCATGTTGGGACTAAGGGTACCAGCTGTGAGACCTGGCTAGAGGAGAAGTAGATGTCAGGACAGCCACTCTGGGGTGGAGGAACATTCCAGATGAACAGAAGTCTGGGTCTTTCAGGGGCCTCAACCATTTCAGGAATCAGTATAGGGATTCATATCTTCTCCATTGGTTCTCAGTATCTGTTGCCCCTTCCTCACACTGGGCTCCATGAATGGGCTGTGTCTTCTTCTCTCTTGTTGTTGTTGTTTGGTCACTAAGTTGTGTCTGACTCTTTTGTGACTCCATGGACTGTAGCCCGCCAGCCTCCTCTGTCCATGGATTTTCCCAGGCAAGAATACTGGAGTGGGTTTCCATTCCCAACCCAGGGATTGAACCCAAGTTTTTGCACTGGGAGGAAGATTCTTTACCATTGAGCCAGCTGGGAAGTTCCTATTGAAACTCAGGTGTCATATATAAAATCCTCATATAGACTTATCTAACTTTCAGCATTTCAGGAGGAGGAGGGCGACAGGATCCTGTGTGGTGATGGAGCTGAGTCAGGGAGGGTCAGCTTCACAATTAGATGGCTTGGGGGCCAGGGGCTCTTGGCCTCTCCAAAGTTGTTCTGTGTGGTACTCAGTATTGGCTAGTTCTCTGCTCTCTCTCTTTTCTGCCCTGAAGACTGAGGAATCCTTATGTTGAGATGGAAGAACCATCAGATCCAAGGATTCTGGATCACAGCATTGCTACATGGAAGCCAGACACCCTGGAGATGTTCTTGGTCATGAAATAGTCTTTTGCAAGAGACAAAAATAAACAAAATTTTGATGTGAGATTTTGGAATTTGTTACCCAGCAGAGTCTACCCTAGACTGCCTAAAATACCTGTTGACTCAAGCTTTTCTGCTCCTCATCCTCTCACCCCCTTCACATCACTCTCGCCCCCAAGCCATGCTAACTATCCTATTATGATTCGATTGCCAAATTTTAGCAGTGTTAACCAAGCCTTCCATTAAGCCCCTTCATCATAAAAACCTAAGGAAGAGATTTCATTATAAGAAAAGGTGAAGAGGCCACCCTTTTGTTTAATTAGCATTAAAAACTTTCTAAAATTACAAGTTATATTCTTCTGGTCCTAGGAATGACTGAGCACTTAATTAATCCACAAAGCAGTTGTATTCCTGTGAGTCAGGCAAAGTCCCCAGGAATGTCACCGTGCTACAGAAGGCAGCTTTCTCTCTCTGTCATTTGTCCACATTATTGAGTCATCCATCATCTGTTCACATTACCTGTCCATCATCCATCCAAAGTGGGGAAGAGCTCCATCACAAACTTGGTTCCTCTATTTTAATGTCCTCTTTTTTAGCCCAATTTCCAGGGAGCTCCTTTTCAAATGCTAACAAGAAGAGATTAGCTTTAATAGCCTCTCTCATTAACTGTCTGACCAGAGTAAGAATATGTCTTGAGAGACAGATTTCCCCTTCCACGTGCCTCTGATAACATCAAGGCACTATGCAGGATCTCTAGGTCTGCGAACGACCCCAGAATACAAATTGCTCTTTCAGAGGTATTTGACTCTGTTCCTAGAGTAACTATAATCTCAGCATGTCAGTTTTGACATTTCAGTTAGTATGCATTGTGCATTTTTTATAAGACAGGGAATTATTAATGGTATGGAAGGGGAGACACAGAAATATCACCCAATGTCATTTACATCTGTTCTGTCAAAAGGATGAGCAACAATCCATCATGGAAGGTTTAAGTGCCCTCCTGCCAGGGGTGAAAACAGAGACAACAGGAACAATATTAAACTAGATGACCCCTTAAGGCTCTGTTCACTTTTAGGAGCTATAAATGGTTGTATTTCAGAGCTGGAAGTACCATTTTAGATAATCACTTCATATATGAGGAAACCAAGACCCACTGGGGGTGATGACAACTGTGATGGTGAGGTGGGTCTGGAATCTCCCTTTTCCTTCAACATTTAGTGACTTGGTCACGTACCGTGTGCTAGGCTGGGACTTTTGTTGTTGTTTAGTCCCTAGGTTGTGTCTGATTCTTTTGCAACCCCATGAACTGTAGCCCACCAATCTCCTTTGTCCATCAAATTCTCTAGGCAAGAATACAGGAGTGGGTAGCCATTTCCCACTCCAAAGGATCTTCCTGACAGAAGGATCAAACCCAAGTCTCCTGAATTGCAGGCAGAATCTTTACCACTGAGCCACCAGGGAAACCTAGGCTGCTGCTGCTGCTAAGTCGCTTCAGTTGTGTCCGACTCTGTGCGACCCCATAGACGGCAGCCCACCGGGCTCCCCTGTCCCTGGGATTCTGCAAGCAAGAACACTGGAGTGGGTTGCCATTTCCTTCTCTAATGCATGAAAGTGAGAAGTGAAAGTGAAGTCGCTCAGCCGTATCTGACTCGTAGCGACCCCATGGACTGCAGACCACCAGGCTCCTCCGTCCATGGGAGTTTCCAGGCAGGAGTACTGGAGTGGGGTGCCATCCGTGGTAAAAAACATAATGTTTTTGACCATGTAAGGGCTCATGGCCTAGGTTTTCGTTTGTGTCTCTCCTTACTTCACAACAAATTGTTTCAATTTGGAAGTGCTTTCATTTCTGGACCATTTTTAACTCTGAGATGCAAGAGTGGCCTAATGTTTTTTACACTCAATATTCTTCCCTTAATAAGAATCACTCCTTGGATTTCAGTATTTCCTCTCTACCCAGTGTTATTAATCAAAACAGAAGTTCTTGGGAAGGATAATGTATATATAAAATCCTTAACCCTTTATTGATAATTATTTTTATATCACTTTTATGAATGAGAAAATGAAGCTCAGAGAGCTTAAATTACATGCCCATTTTCCAGTAAATAATATGAATTGAAATCCAATGCACATCTGACTGATTCTAAAGCCCCCACTGTCTTCTTTATAAACTGCTTTAATATTCTAACTCTGCACATTCTTGGGGAATACATTCTAGAAAATCATACTAAATAGAGAATCTGCT
The DNA here is from genome assembly GCF_027580195.1 of Bos mutus. Lineage (NCBI taxonomy): Eukaryota > Metazoa > Chordata > Mammalia > Artiodactyla > Bovidae > Bos > Bos mutus. The sequence continues at coordinate 69,985,386 of NC_091618.1, read as the reverse complement.
TGTTCCCTTAATTTTTTCCCACAGCCTTTTCTTTCTTTCTTTTTTTTTTTAGTTAACTTTGGGGAATAGGTGCAATAAAATGGTAGGGATATTAACTTCTCTCAAGGTAGAAAAGAATGGTTTCAAGGTGAAAGGTCAGGGAGTGTTGGGAGCCTAGGATTCTAAATCTGTGAGTAAGAAGAATAACCAAAGAGGTCAGACTATTTGTTTGAGAACTACCCACAGTGAGTGAATTCTGAATGGCACAATGAGGCTTGTTGCTATGACACCAGATAATTCCATATTCAGTGCAATGGAATCCCCATTTGTGTTCTTAAAAAATTAAAGCAGTTTTATGGATATTAAATGTTTAAGTGGCTCCAGCAGCTAGAAAGAAAAATCGTCTTATGAATAAAACAGGCCAGTGCCTGATTGCTTGCATGAAAAGTATTTGAAAAATGTGTTTGCGGAGTTCGGGGCTTGACAGCTTTTGTTTTATGGTGTGCAGTGATAGGAGGCAGTGGATGAGTGAATATATAGATGATGGTAGGTGAACTACAGAATGTAAAAATTTTGAGAGAGAAAGGAAATTTCTTCAATACATTTTTTGCCTGAGCACTTATTATGAGCTCAACAACATACAGGTCTTCGTGGAGAATGCAGAAATAGCCTCTGGTATAGGTTTTGCTTCATCCTTTTTTCATGTATTAGCTTGGAAGGCATTAACATATTTGGCTATATATCAAATCAACCATGAGGTTCTAATGTGTTAGCACAGTAGATTTTTTTTAAAATGTGGTAAAATTCACGCCTGTTAAGTGTACAGTTCAATGAGTTTTGACAAATCTTTTTATTTGTATATTCACCATTACAATTAAGAGGTATAATGTTTCTATCCCCTAAAAAGTTCCCTTGTGACCCTTTGGGGTTAATCTTTCCCTCCCAGAGACTGACAACTGTTATTCTGATTTTTTATTCCTATTATTTTGTCTTTTCCAGATTATTAATATTATATTAATTGATATTATGCTAACAGTATGTAGATTTTTGTGTCTGCCTCTTTTGACTTAGTGTTATGCTTTTGGAGATTCATTCATTTTTGCATGCATCCCAGGTATTAATACATTTCTGCTTTAGTGCTGAGTAGTGTTCCATTGTATGGAATTGCCACAACATATTTGTCCATTTACTAATTCAATAACATTTGGATTTTTAGCTACTATGAATAAAACTTCCATAGAGAGTCATGTACAGATTTGTATGTGGATGATAAAATAAACATTTCTCACTTATGTAAGTGTTCAGGATAGGTTTTCACAATGGACAAACAGCTTTTTTTCTCCTCCCACTTGGTAACTTGGGAATCTAGGCTTCTTTCGTTTTGTGGATCCCTAACCACCTAGGGCTTTGAACCTCTTTGTTTCCAGCCATTGGAAAGGAAGGGGACCTGCTTCTACTATTCCAACCCAGAAAGGACACACCATAGTCTTGTTTGTGTTCTACTGGTAAGAAGTGGACAAGTGGCCACCCCCAGGATGCAAGGGAGCTGGGAATTTAGTCCCACATTTAGTCCCTTTATATTATGGACAGGGTGCATGGATTTTTGGTGGACTCATAACTGTTGATAACAAAGTTTATTTGTGCAGCAAATATTTATTGAAAGTCTAACAAATACCAAGCACTGAGCTGGGTGCTGGAGATAAACAAGTGACAAAATAAATAAGCAAACCCATCCAAAGCTCAAAAGAAAAAGCCCAGTCCTTAGTATCTTGCGTGTATAGTTTGGTACATTACAGGGAGTTATCATGTGTTTCATTTTCCTGGAAAAAGTTAATAGGAATGAAAGTGCCTAATCAGAAAGAATGGGATATGGAATAGATATGAGAATTATAAAATGGCAGTGGCAGATGAAGGGAACATCATGCCAAGTGGGTCAGGGAAATCTCCCCAGAAGAGATAAGATTCCACCTGAGTTCTTAAGGATGTTAGCAATGTGGGTACAGTAGCAATTTCAAAAGAGATAAATGATCCAAGAAAGGGAGTGGATGGAGTGACATGCCTTGCATATGCCTTGCTGGAGGTGGATAAAGGCCTTTACCCGAATTCTCTGCTTTGCTTAGATGTCCACATACTGACCTTTACGCCCCAGTACAAGGCTCATTTAAGTTGCTTTCTAAGGAATTTCTGTTCGATTTGGCTGTTTTAATAGCTGCTGCTCTGTTTTACTGATGGTAATTGAATGCTTTAAAGTGTAAAATTACATACCCCATGGTGGCAAAGTTTTTCATAAATTGAATAAGTAGCCCTATCGCCTAGTGGGTGTTTCCTAAATATTAATAGCATTTTTTTCTGAACAAATTAAACTAGCAAGAAGAAGGTTACTTTCTTTCCTTTTACAGAGCAGTTTGGAGAGAGATGCTGATAGCAAATTAAACCATTGACTGTTTAAATCTGGAGATTTATTAGTATGGTTGATTTCATATGTCATTTGCTGCTTGGATGTAGTGAGGGAAACAAATCTCTGATAGGTACTTCAAAGAAGATTTAAGACAGAAAATTAGGTGCTTATAAAGTTATTCAAATGGTGGTAGCAGCAGCAGTCTGGGGGTCCATCACAGTAGCTGTGATCTGGAAGTCAGGAAACTGCTGCCCCCAGGACACAGCAGGTGACAGAAAGTGAGCCCTAGAGTTAAGACAGTACCTGCAGCCTCTGAAGAATGCCTCCACCTGTATTGCCTTCTAAATCTCGCAGCAGTTTACCTTGCTCCTAGAATCTATATTTCATCCACATTCTTAGACCTATGGGAGTATCTAGGAAATGTAGATTTTAGTCCACTTGTGATTTAGAGTGAATGTAAAAGAGGTAACATTACTAAGCACCAATTGACAACACTTAATCTAATTATCACACTTATTTTTCTGGTTCCCTCACTTTTGTTTCCTTTTGTGGCAGCTAAACAGAAAATTTTATACAGAAAAACCATAGAAAAAGAGATACTGAAAGCATTATTATTATTCTTAATTTTAAATATGAGAATTCATATTCCTGTCTGATTGCTTTCTTATAAAAGCCAGTATTAAAAGTAAAAACGATCCTTAGTTTTTCATGGGAATATTACATAGTATCAGATTCTGCTTCCTGGACCCACTGGTCTTCTCACACATTGTCTTGGCTGTGCTCCTCGGACAACTTTGTTGCATTTTCCATAAATAATTTTAAGTCAGCAATTGATGAGATACAGATATTGTACTGAAGATGTAGTTGTAAGATGGGGAAGAGGATTCATATTACATTCTATTTACTAAAACTACTTGTTCAATCCTCATGTCTTCCCATCTAAGGTCCTCTTCCCAACCTGCTTTCTCCTTCTCTGGGAAGCTAAGAATCCTCTCTGTTGTGTCAAGAAATGTAGCCACCACCTTCCACTTACCTGTCTACTGCTCAGCAAAACAAAACCTGGACAGTTAGCAGAACTGTCATTATCAATCGTTCCGCATGGCCTTTTGCCAGGAAAGTGGGAAAATCACAGAGGCTTCTTTTTACCTTACAGCCTAAGTGGCTTTTCAAAGTCCTTGTCCAACAAAATAGTATATTCTTATAGCAAAATTCTATCTTAGAAAAATACGTTTTCTCTTTCTTGTTGTAGTTATTATAAAACTTTTTAGCTCTAGAACAGGGGGTCCAGTAGCCAAAATTTTAGAGAAATGATCAAGAGCTGTAATTAATAGTATACTAAAAATAATAATTTTATGGCACAAATCTTTTTAAAGTTTACATTAATTAAATAAGACACTATAAAACTAATTAAAATGTCATTTAACTTAGATACTGTGATATATTTAAAAATTTCAGATTTGAAGCCCTTTTATGTCCCTCATTTAATTTGAACACTGCAATAGTATTATAAATACACAAGTACTATTATTATTTTTTATTGAGAGATGTACAACACGATTCCATATTTGTATGTATTGCAATATGATCACCCTGAAAAGTTAAAGATGTTTTTTTCTGTGGTGAGAACTTGTAAGATTTACTCTCTTGGCAACTTTCAAATATACAGTATAGTAATATTAACTATAGTTGCCATGCTACACAGGTCTTATTTCTTACTAGAATTCTGTGCTTTGGAATAGTGAGTTCTGAGGCTATAAAAATTGTGGCCAACTTATTTCCTTTGTTCACTATGGGGTATTATGAGGCACATTGCATCTATATATTTCTTCTTTATATATCGTATCTGATAGTCCCATCCCCATCCAGTTCCATAAAAATTGTGATAATAAAAATACCCAACTTTGACTGCCTACTTTGTGCTTTTGCTTTATAGACACTGTTGGAATCCTCAAAACATTACAAGCTCATAATACATGACATGTATGTACGTGTGGAGGATTATTCAACTTGCCTAAGAATAGAATTTGTAAATGCTGAAAATACCATTCAAACCCAGAGTTTTTGTTCTTTCTTCTCTATCTTATTTCCTGTATCCTGTAAAACAGAATCCAACCCACAGTGATTCAATTTAATTTAACAAATAATTACTGGATATTAATAACATCTATCTCTTTTCAAAATGAAAATGAAATTTGTTAAATTGTAAAGAATTTCAAGATAGCTACTATAGTCAGTTGCTCAGTTGTGTCTGACTCTCTGCGGCCCCATGGACTGTAGCCTGCCAGCCTCCCCTATCCATGGAATTTCCCAGGCAAGAATACTGAAGTGGGTTGCCATTTCCTCCTCCAGGGGATCTTTCTGATCTAGGGATCAAACTGGCATCTCTTGTGTCTCCTGCATAGGCAGGTGGGTTCTTTACCACTAGCGCCACCTGGAAAGCCCCTAGATAGTTACAGCAGAGTATTAAATTGACCACAGGGTCCTCCTTAGGTGCCCAAGCTCGTCCTGGGTGTTAGCTTGTGTGACCACCATCATACCAGGCTCTGTAGATACAAATACGAGTAAGATACCAACTTCCCGTTTGGGGAGTTTTCAGTTGTTGGGGACTTGGCGGGTGTTTCTTTTTCGGAATTACCTATCAAGTCTGCATTATATTCTCTTGACTGTTCTTGGGGGTGACAAATCTTTTCTTTCTGAGGGGTAAGATTTCCTGAAATAGCCAAACTCACACAGCTATGAGTTTTGCCCATAATTTTGAGAGAGCAGCCTTGGTTGTTAGTAATGGCAACTTTTGGTTCTAAACAAAATGTGACTCTAAGGAAGGAAGCTTGATTTTTTTGTGAGACCTTGATCTAAGACTGGGCATATGTCCAATAAAAAATACTCCGAAAATACTGGCCTTGAGAATCAGGGCACACTCTCAGAATAGGCAGACTGTATTGAAAGTAGTGCTGATTTGATTTCCGCTAATTAGCAATAGAAGTTAAAAATATTATCAGTTTCAGTACCTTAAAGTCACACTTTATATGCTTGAGAGACTGTTTGCCTGGTATTTGTCTTAAAAAAAAAATTTCCCCCTTGTCTGTATGAGTTCTGATATACCAGGCTTTTCTAGAGGCTGGTAATGTTGCAAAGAGACTAGTTCAGGAACGAAGATGAATGCACAGATCTTGTGAAATGATGAAACGATAGACTAGGATAGCATCCGTGAAGTCATTGGACTTTGGAGACTGTCTTTAACAAGGTTGGGGATCAAATGCAACATATTTGGTAACGTGCCTTGCAAAGGGGAGCACCTGATAAATATAAGAAATGGTGTAGCTTCTTCTCGTTTTACAAGGAACAAAAGCACTTCTCTCCCAGCCTGATCATCTGTCTTCCGACTTTACTTTTTAAGGTCAAGTTTTTGTGGGCTGGGTCCTGCTGGACCACTGCTAGGTCTCTTAGTTATAACCTAGCTCCTGTCTTCTCACCACTCCAGAAGAGGAGCCGAGCCCTTTCTTTTCTGGGTGATGAATGGGACCTGCCTAATTCCTTGGCTTCCACACTTTCTTCCTCTGAGTTAGAGACTGGCTGACTTACATTATAGATTGGGTCAGCTATGAACAAGGAGTGTGCTGGGAAAATGAAATGAAGAATGGACTCAGTTATTCTAAGGTTTATTTTCCCAACCAGGCAAGGGAGAACAGTTTCTCTAAATAGGTGGGACCATCATCAGTAGCTTGGGTAGCTGTCAATTTTAGTCATCTGGTGATCCAGGGTCTGTCTTTATACAATTGGAACCTGAGTCTCAGGACAGCCAGGGAATTCCAAAATAATCAATGTCATTCCAGTTATGAGGTTTTCTCTTCTCTCTCGATCTCTTTCACTCTTTAAACAGCACTTTGGTTGAAACAGGTTGTAAATCAAAAGACTGAGACCATCCCTCTGTTTACTTTGTGGATGTGTGTGGATGTGTGTGGATGTGTGTGTGGCTCTGATGTTCATAGTCTGGAATAATGTGCAATTGCTCAATTACTTAGAAGAAAGAAAAATACCTCCCTCAGGTCTTTTTTATTTTTTTCGGCATCAATTTTAGTTTGATTTGTTATTGTTAAGGTATCAGGAAGTCCTGAGGTAAAATGCAGTGTCATCTAATTCAACCATTAACAATTTGAGAATTTTTATTATTTTTTTAAACTAAAATCTTGTCTGCAGTGAGTCTTGCCATCAATTGACAAGCTTCTTCCAAAACAATCTCATATTTGTAAAAATTATTCTTCTATAGCTTCAATCAGTGCTTTAGACTCTTTTTTTTCTTTAAAATCATTTAGTTCAGTATCTTTGGTTTTCAAATTTTTTTATCTTTGTCATGAAAGATTCAAATAACACCAACTTGAAAATCTTGGCTTTGAGGACTTGATTTTTAATAGAAAACCACTGGCTGAATAATCTCCTCCTTTTTCTAGATAAACTGATTTCTTAGGCAACCTTGAGAGTTTCATTTCTCTTTGATTTCCCTTACCAGTTTCAATCTTATCTCTGGATAATCAAATCCCCATAAATGTAAAAGCCTTCTTTTTTGAAGTTGCTGCCATTGAAACCTTGACAGCTTTCTTATCTATGCCCTCAGCAGCTTCCTCAGCCCCTGCTAAGGTCCCATTGAAATGCATCTTTCTTTCTCTCTCTCAATGTGTTTTGATCCAACACATTGTATAATATCTGGAGATATGATAGTTGTATATATTTAACTTGCACTTTTTGAGAGACTGAGTTAACAACCTCACTGATAAGACCTTTATATCAATCAACCAATCAATCAAAATATTTACTTAGCTGCTGGTAAGACTGGGTGCTAAGTCATACATTAGAAATCATGAGGCATGGTCCTTAGCTGTTTTTGAGAAAAAAATTGTGGTGTTGGAGAAGACTCTTGAAAGTTGCTTGAATTGCAAGGAGATCAATTCAGTCAGTCCTAAAGGAAATCAACCTTGAATATTCATTGGAGGGACTGATGCTAAAGCTGAAGGTTCACTACTTTGGCTACCTGATTTGTAGAGCCAACTCACTGGAAAAGACCCTGATGCTAGGAAAGATTGAGGGCAGGAGGAGAAGAGGGCAACAGAAGATGAGATGATTGGATGGCTTCGCTGACTCAATGGACGAGTTTGAGCAAACTCGGGGAGATAGTGAAGGACAGGGAAGCCTGGTGTGCTGCAGTTCATGGGGTTGCAAAGAGTCAGACACAACTTAGTGGCATGGCTGAACAGCATGTACACCGCTAGAGGCTTGAATTACGTCCCCAGAGCTCCAGGGGGAGGAGACTGTTGGCTTCTTTGCATTGCTCTGCTTTGCTTCTGCTGTAGCATCTTCATCCAGTGAGACATTTGTGGTTGTTGGTTCCTCTGTCTATACCGTCAACTCCCCTTTATCTTCGGATATTCAGCAACTAGCACAGTGAAGGGCACCTTCAGTACTTCTGTCTGGATGATTGATGGAGGCAATGCATGTCTAAATGTTCTGTAAGTTCTGTTTCTACCCAGTTCTGAGCCCATACTCACTGTGTAGAGTCCTGTTAAAATGTAGTCCAACATCATCCATGGCAGAGATTAAATTTGTAATTTTCTCTATCTCTTTTTTTTAAACACAGAGGTGGCAGAGATTTTCCTGGGCTGCCTTTAGGTAAAATTATTCTATAACACCAGAGAAGGCAATGGCACCCCACTCCAGTACTCTTGCCTGGAAAGCCCCATGGGTGGAGGAGCCTGGTAGGCTGCAGACCATGGGGTCACGAAGAGTCGAACATGACTGAGCGACTTCACTTGCATTTTTCACTCGCGTGCATTGGAGAAGGAAATGGCAACTCACTCCAGTGTTCTTGCCTGGAGAGTCCCAGGGACGGGGGAGCCTGGTGGGCTGCCGTCTATGGGGTCGCACAGAGTCGGGCACGACTGAAGAGACTTAGCAGCAGCAGCAGCATTCTATGACACCCTTCCTTGCCTCCTTTCCATCCCAAGGTAAATAAACCTATGTTTGATACTTTTTTTTCCTTTGGAGAAATTAAATTTTACTATTCATAAAAGAGGATGGCCTACACTATTTTGGATTTCAGGGACCAAGGGAGTAGTATTCAGATCCTGAGAAGTATACCCAAGGGGATGGTGATTCTTTACCATAGCTGATTCCTGAAGCCATCTGGTTTCTAAGCCTGGTCTGTAGCCCAGGGTGATGACAAGGGACAGTACTGCAGTAACAGTATCACACCAGTGTCCAGGCTTCAAGTGAAGTGGGGCCTCTTCTCACAGTGTTCTGGGGGAATCAATGGCTCCCCTGGCCTGTGCTTTAAGCCTCAGGAATGTCTATGGATTGAAGAAGATGCCTACTGTCTCTGGGCACTTCTTCCATGTCTGAAGTTTGGTGCAGACATCTGTAAATATCCCCAGTTGCTAAGTTGTGGGCTCTGCTTTATCAATGGCCTCTTCATTTACTTGAAGGTACTTCTCATCAATTTCATGTTCTATATATAACTTTGGGTCTGGGGTTTATATTTCTTATTCCATGGGTGAAGAACAATGGTGAGTTTTGAGCTAAAGAAATTAGGTAAATGAAAAAGCCACAGTGATTGTTGCTCAGTTGTATCCAACTCTTTGCGACCCCATGGACTGTAACCCTCCAGGCTCCTCTGTCCATAGAATTCTCCAGGCAAGAATCTTGGAGTGGGTTGCCAAATTCCAGTTAAAATGTGATCACTCTAGGACTTCCCTGGTGGTCCAGTGTTTAAGAATCTGCCTTCCAATCCAGGGGACACAGGTTCAGTCTCTGGTCAGGGAACTAAGATCCCACATGCCTTGGGGCAGCTAAGCCCTCAAGCCACAACTACTGAGCCCATGTGCTACAACTAGAGAGAAACCCCTGTGCTAAAACTAGAGAAGCCTGCAAGCAGCAATGAAGATTCTGCATGCCACGACTAAGACCTGACACAGCCAAATATTTTTAAAAATGTGATCACCTCACTTCAATAGGATTAAAAGAATTTTTTTTCCTACAGGGGAATAAACACGTTTATGAACACAGAAAAGGCACCAGCCTTCACATGCTTCTAACAAAGGGGCTCTTGCCATTAGTATCCATTTTGAAAATGTCTGCTGCCCTGCGATTACTCTCCAACATCTCAGTATTTTCCTCATTTCTTATTCTTCTTATGGTCACATCTACTCATAAGAGAAGGAGGGAAGTTTGTTTCTGTCTCTTGGTTGTTAAAATTTTAAACTGAGGAATCTTTTCTAGGAGTGCCTGTATTTTAACAAGCACAGACCTGTAAACCAAAGAATTAGAGCTCCACGCACGAATTTTAAGTGTTGGCCAGTGAAACCTAAGATATTTTGGGATCATTAGACATTTTTGGTTCTCTCGAAATATCCTGAAATGTGGTGAATCATCTACTCCATCAGAATGATTTGAATTATTGGTGATCAGTGATACTGTTTAAAGCTTTCTTTGATGTCAAAATGCATTTTATAGGGGTTGATGTTAAATATCCTCCATGATATCAACCTCCATAGTATAGAATGTCTTGAAATGGGTCTTTTGGGAAATGGCAACCCTAAATCTTTCATCTTTGTCACGTGCTCAGTGGCTGGAACTGAAGTCTGGAGAGGTCCCCAACATTGCAACCTGATGTTTATGTTTGAATCCAACTTGACTTCATAAAGTCCATGTTGGTTATAGGAAGGGAATACTGGGAGCCCCTCCTTCTGGCTGCTATTTGGATCTCATAGGATAGAGACATTAAATGGCATGAAGGAAGCCAGGATGGAGTAGGAGGAGAAATCCTTAGCTCAATGCTTTAATCAACCCCTCTTTGTCCACTGGACCCACCATCAAAGGTCTGCTCCTTGTCACCTTGTGGGATGTCTCTAGGAGGTTCCAACTGTACCTGTTGAACCTACTCACTTTCTTTGTTTTGTCTTTGTTTATAGACTCTTGCTGGAGATTGGGTTCATCCTAGTTGGACCAGAAGTCTCCAAGTGGCCTTTGATGCATGGAAACTACAATTCCCCACAGCACACCAGCCCAAGCGCCTGGGCCCTCAGCTTGGAGAGAAACTGGGAGCACTGCTTACCCAAATGAAGAAGTCAGATCCAAGGCAGGAAACAGTAAGGTAATTGTAGTACTTTGCTATTGCTGGGTAACATACCAGTTTAGCAGCTTAAATCTATTATCTTGCTTTCTGTGTGTCAGGAGTTAGAGCATGGGTTAGCTGGGTTGTCTTTTCAGGGTATCTCCAGACTTACAGTGTCAGCTGGAGATGCAATCTCATTTAGGCTCAGGATACACTTCAGGGTCACTAGTTGTTGGCATAATCAAAGAATCGAGTCTGTTTTCTCCTTCAAGGCCAGCGGGCAAATCTCTCTGACTTCAAAGAGGGGCCCAGTCTCACTTCTAAAGAGTTCACCTAATAGGGTTATTCCCACCCAGGATAATCTCCCCACTTAAGTTGATTAACTAAAAAAAAAAAAAAAGCCTAATTATATCTGAAAAATTCCTTTTCCTTGTAATGTAGCAATCCCAGGAGGGATTCCATCATACCACATATCCTGCCCATACTCAAAGGCAGGGCCTTATGCAGGGCTCATATGCCAAGGAATTGTGGCTGTCTTAGGAGCCATCTGAACATTCTGCTTATCAAAATGATGACAAGAGTGTGATCCCAGGAGTCAGACAGTCCTGGGTTCAACTTCTGTCCTTGGTCTTTCCTGTCTGTTAAGTAATACTTGTTTTCTGATACCTGACCTATCAAATGAAGATAGTCATATTACTGTGCAATCTTGTAGAGATTTGAGGCAGTTTGTGTAATCATCTAGCACAGGGAGTCCCCCATCAGTAAGGATATTATGATAAGAAGGGAAGATACTGCTCTTGGTCAAGGAGAAGGGGGAGTAGATAAGCAGTAATGCTGATAGTTACGAGCTTAGTTGTTGTGGAAAAGTTTTTGAAGGCCTTTGGAATATTGAACTACATCTGCAAATCCGTGTAAAGAATGGGAATTTACCAAGTAATAACTGGGCAGTTTCACATTTATGTTTTCAATTTGTTCAGCCTAAACCACAAAATTCGAACAAAGATGTGAAAGTCTGGCCCAGACATTGCAAACTTGCAGCATCTGATGATAAGAATAGATAGAAGGAAAATGTTTTTCCTATTTTTGTAATAGAGCTAAATTTTTCTATTTATGAAAGTGATATATGCAAATTATATAATTTGGGAATTATGTATAAATACAAAGAAGATAACCAATATAGGAATTAGTTTGTTTCCTTCCAGTCTTTTCTCCTTGTAAAGTTTATATTATTAGTATCTTTCTATGCATACAGTTGGGCTTCCCTATGGCTCAGTGATAAAGAATCTGCCTGCCAATGCAGAAGACACAAGAGACATGGGTGTGATCCCTGGGTTGGGAAGATCCCTTGGAGAATAAAATGGCAACTCACTCTAGTATTCTTGCCTAGAGAATCCGATGGACAGTGGAGCCTGGCAGACTACAGTCCATAGGGTTGCAAAGAGTTGGACACAACGTAGTCACTAAATAACAACTTGTGTACAATTACACATCCTTGTTATTTGTCTTAACATTAGATCATAAGCAAGTTTCTTTTTTTGACAACTGTCAAAACCATCATTTAAAATGGCTACACCCTTTAGGGGTTGCAATTTTGCATTAGTTTATGTGGCTATTTGATAAATATCTCTCTTTGCCAACTGGAATATAAATTCCATAAGAATATGAACCAAGTCTCTTGTGCATCACTGTTGTATCCCTAGCACCTAATGATACCTGGCACATGGCAGATAAACAATAAGTATTTGTTGAAAGGCTGAAAGAATGAATAAATGACTATATCTTGTGAATGTGTTATAATTTGCTTGCACTCTCTTGTTGTTAAACACTTGTTTCATCATTATAAATGAAGTTGCAGTGAGTACTGCACATAAAGCACTTCCCATGAATAAAATGGTTCTCCAAATGCAATGTACTTTATACTAGTACCCACCCATGAATGCTGTATCATTCCTGTAAGTGTCAAAAAATAGACAAACATCTATAATATTTTTGATGAGAGAATCTGGTCTCATTATGCTCTCTGGGTTTGCTGGTTATAACATAGAACATACTGGCTATTGATTAATAATTGTATCTATAGGTAAGACCCAATGTGGGAATTTTGCAAAGGTGCTGTTTGTTTCCCTGGTGACCCCCAAGAGCTTGGGTGGCATCTGGGTATAGTAAGAGATGTACTTGCAGTTGACAGAATTCTAAAAATGGGTCCCAAGATTCTATGATTAATTTACAGGATCTATGAATATAATGAGCTGTTACTACCAAAATTATGTTGTGTTATAGGGCACGGTTGACTTTAAGATAGATAGATTAAAAGAAAAAGCTAGGGAATGAGATGCCCATAAAGGCTCTGAAAAACTCCTGCATGTTTCTTGGAATTTAGAAAGTCATACACATGTGTAGGGCTATGTGCATGCTCAGAGCTGTGTGAGTGCTGAGAAAGACCTGAGCTAAATGTCCTAAGCTCTCACCTCTGGCTCACCTTGAAGTTCTATATAAATCTGAAATAAAGACTAAGGTAAAGTTGTCAGCTGGCTGGCTGATTGTTAAGATGTGCCCCAACATGCACGCCAAGATTCTAAACAAAGGCTGAGACACCTACTGCTTTCAAGAGTTTAAAGAAATTTCTGTTTAATAATTAGCAACTACTAAGCTAACTGAGCAGACATTTCATTTACCAAATAAAACAGAGAATACAGATTTTATAAAAATAGTTCAGAAAAGTCACTAAACAAACAACAATCAGCAATAATAACAAACTCTGGGAAGGAGGGAGAACAGTTTCCACATATGTTCCATTTTCAACAAAAATTATGAGACATGGAAAGAAACAAGAGTGGATAGCCCAAACAGAGGAAATAAGCACATGATAGAAACGGCCCCTGAGGAAGCCCAGATGGTGGACTAAGTAGATAAAGATTTTAAATCAACTATTTAAAATATATTCAAAATAACTTAAGAATATCATGTTTATGAAATCAAAGAAAATATGAAAGCAATGTTTCACCAAATAAAGACTACCAATAAATATATAAAGGTTATTTAAAAAGAACCAAATAGGAACTGTGGAGCAAAAAAAAAATACAGTAAGTGAAATTTTAAAAAACTTACTAGAAGGGCTTAAAAGCAGGTTTGATAAGGTGGAATAAAGAATCATTGAACTTAAAGACAGGAACTGTCTTTCTGTTCACTTGAGGAACAGAAAGAAAAAGGAAAGAAGAAAAATAATGAACAGAGCCTTAGAGACCTGTGGTGTATTCAAATGTATGAACACACACAATGGGAATCCCAGGAGGGAATACAGCAAGAGGAGTAGAAAGAATACATGAAGAAATAATGGCTGAAATATCCCAAGTTTGTTAAAATAAAAACAAAAACACTTATCCACACATCCAAGAAGCTCAGTGAGCTCCAAGTAAGACAACCTCAAAGAGAGTAACACCTAGACAAAACATAATCAAATTGTTGAAATGCAAAGGCAGAGAGAGTCTTGAAAGCAGCAATAGAGAAGTAACGCATCACTTGCAAGATTAATGTGATTTCTCATCAGAAACCATGGACAGCAGAGGCAGTGGGGTGATGTATTCAATGTGTTCAGAGAATAAGAATGTCAACCAATAAATCCATTGACTATATCCTTCAAAAATAAAGGAGAAATTAAATCATTGTGACATAAACAAATTTGAGAGAATGTTGTATACAAAAATTAATTCAAAAATGGATCAAAGACCTAAGTATAACAGCTAAAATATAAAACAGAAGGAAACACAGGTCTAAAGCGTCATGACCTTGTCTTAGGCAATGGTTTCTTAGCAATCCCACCTAAAGTTCAGGGAACCAGAGAAAAACAGATCAATGAATAGCATCAAGAAAATAGAAAGATATCCCCCAGAATGAAAGAAAATATTTGCGTAAACACACACACAATGGATAATATACTCTTTTTGATATATGATGTAATAAAATATTTATATATAAAAAAAGGAAAAAAAAGGTAAATTACCTAGATGGGCTTTATTTAATCACATGAACCCCTTTAAAAGCAAAATTTTTTTTCTGGTTGGTGGCAGAAGGAAATGAGAAAATGCTATCCTTATCTTCCCTGATATGCAGAATCTTGTGTAAAGATTCAACTGTGAGGCTGAGTCTAGAATTACCTCACAATTGTCTTCTTCTGTTCCTTTGATTTCTTTTTTAAATTAATTTTATTGGAGTTTAGTTGATTTATGATGTGTTCATTTCTACTGCACAGCAAAATGGATCAGTCATACATGTACACATATCCCCTCCCTTTGGGACTTCCTTTCAGTTCAGTTTCCCCACAGTGCATTGAGTAGAGTTCCCAGTGTTGTACAGCATGTTCTCATTAGTTATCTATTTTATGTGCAGGTGTGTTAAGTTGCTTCAGTCGTGTCTCACTCTTTGTGACCCCATGGACTGTAGCCTACCAGGCTCCTCTGTCCATGGGATTCTCCAGGCAAGAATACTGGAGTGGGTTGCCATGCCCTCCTCCAGGGGATCTTCCCAATCCAGGGATCAAACCCACGTCTCCTGCATTTGCAGGTGGGTTCTTTACTGCTAGTGCCACCTGAGAAGCCCCTATCTATTTTGTACATAGTATCAATATTGCATATGTATCAGTCCTAATTCTTCTTGTTCCTTTCTTATTTTAGAAGGACTGATGGATGGATGTAATTAACTGTAATAATTTTAGAACTGTTTTGGCAAATATATCCTCAAAATGTGATTCTGACTGACTGGCTGACAATCTGGAGTCTCCACAGAAAGCCACTTACCAGAGGACTTCACCATTGCTCAAAATCTAACTTTCAGCACCCAACAGACTTGGGAAGCAGCCTTTGTCTCCACACTGGGAGTGGGCGGGAAGAGCAATAACCAGCCTGGTGGAAAATGATGGATGAGCCGCTTATGCAAAGTGTTCATGGGAACAAGGGAAACTTAATTAAAAATGAGAGTTTTGAATTTCGGATGAAGAAAACATTCTAAACACATCATAGCATTAAAACAGTAATAGCAACCAACTAACCAACAACTTAAACAGGTATTTATTAAAAAGGGAGAGAAAAAAGTGAGTGGCCCTTAGACTTTTTTTGTAATGTAAAATGCCAGAGGAAAATAAAGCAATGATTACTGAAGTTCAGTGAAACAGGTTATGACCCCAAATTCTCTCCTTAGCCAGTTATCATTCATTTGAAAGCTACAAAAAAGAATACATGTAAGGCTTGTAAGACTTTAGACTATAGTACTTTTCACATTTTTAAAAAACTAAAAATTTCTTAACAGTAAGGGAAATAAATGAACTAGTCAAAATAAATGGAATAGAACAGGAAAAAAACATAAAGAAATAAGAAGAAAGATTAAAGACAATTTTATAAGTTAGAAAACAGAATACAGTTTATATTAAGTTCTAAAAACTTAATTTTGTAAAAAAGCAACAATATAGACAAAAGATTATGTAATCCAAGTATATTAAAAATACACTAGATTTAGCAATGACTATATAAGGAAATTAAATCAATTGTACAAAAATAATTTTTAAAATACTAGCCCATTAATTTTCAGTTTCATTGAAATATATAATTTTTTGACAAATATCCAAAATTTGACACATAGGATAGAAGTTATCAATATATCAATAACTCTAAAATAAATCTAAAGATTGAAAAAAATAACCCCAGGAAACAGGTCAGGCCTGGGTGGTTTCACTAGTGTTTTATGGTCTTTCAAGAGATACGCAATACTGATATTGTTTAAACTTTCTAGAGCACTGGGGGAAAAAAAGACCCTTGCAATAACTTTATTTTTGTAGGGATAGTGTAAGCCTTGTGGCCAAAACTTGAAAGAGGTAGCATAGGGTAAAAAGAAATGAAAAACTGTGAGTAATTTCTCTTTTATCCATGAAGCAAACATGATGAATAATATATTAGAAATACAAATCCAGCAGTATAGTCAATGAATAATTCACCATGACTAAGTAGAGTTTATTTTAGGAAAGTGAGTATGACACAATATTTGAAAGTCTATTAATATAATTCATGATATTAGTAGGTAAAAGGGGAAACACTATTATCATAATTTCCAAATACGAATTTTATAATAGTTAATATTATGATTAAAAGAACAAAATCTCAGTCTTTAGGAATAGGTATGTCCGTCCTTAACATGTGGGGACTGGGAGCTTGGTCTCAAGTGAACAGACACACCAAAGGCACAGTGGGTTAGATGAGGTCGGATGAAATAAAACAACACTTCCTAATGTCGTCCTTAGACTTCAGCACAGTGTTGGAAATGCTACTTTATGCAAATAGAAGTGAAAATAACAGCAAATGAAAGAAGAATGAAAATTGGAAAGGATAAAGTTATAATTTATAGGAAATATAAAGAGATTAATGGCTTCTGAAAAACCCAATATAATCAACTAAAACCAGCTATTGGACATAATAAGAGTTCAAAAGATTTTAATCTGTGTTTTATTGCATAACAATTAACAACTAGAAAACAAATTAGAAAGCAATTCTGATTTATAGGCACATGGGAAAAAAACACCACCAACAGAACAGCGAATTGCCTGGGTCAAGGCTTAGCGTGTCCTAAAGGCAAAATGGAATTCCACAACGTGGGTGTATCTGGCCTTGGGAAAAGAAAGATCAGTTTCAACTCCAGTTCCTCCCCTTACTAGTGATGTGACCAGTTGACTAAGCTTAATTTCATCCTCTTTAAAGCTAAGAGAATAATATCTCATGGGGTTTTATGAGGGTCGAATGAGACAATGCATCTGAAAACGTTCAATAAAATGCTGGCTTATAGATTATCATTGAGAAAATTTCAAAACTATTGGCACATGATAATAATCCATCCTGGAAAAAGTTAATCATCTGGACAAATTTGTATGCTAAATAAGTATACATAAGTATGTTCTATGTAGTTTTGTTTTAATAGAGAAAATTTAGAAATGACTTAATGTCACAAATAGAGGATTGATGAAATATGCTATTATATAGGTAAGTTATTTAATGTTTACATTCATTTTAAAATATGACATGGTAATACATTCACTGGTAATGTGAAGATTGTCATAATATGTCTGGTGAAAGGATGAGCAAATATAAAATTTCTGATCCTGTTTTGGTGAAAATTCCGTATGTGATCATATGTATTTTATTGTAAAATGAAAACTACAGGGATATACACTAAAATAATAGTAATGCTTCTCTATGGATTTTCAGATTTCAGGCCATTGCTTTTTTTTCTTTGTATTATTTAGGTTTTTCAATAATTCTATAAAGAACATTAATTCCTTGTATTAGTAAAATAGTAAGAAACAGATTGCTTGAGGGCTTCTCTTGCACACTGAAATCACTTGTCAAATCCTACAAGCTGACTCTCTCTCCTGACGGAGTTTAGGTAAAGACTTACCTCTTAGTCTTTTTCCTGATTCACAGTCTTTGGAAAGTTAAAGCTCACCCTTATATGATTGATGCACTTCCGTACCTGTGTCAATATCATCATTCAAGAATTGCTGTGACTTGGGAACCATTGTCTCTTGGATGTGATTTGTGCATCTCAGCTCTCATTGTTCATTCAACAAATATTGACTGTGCATCCGGATATTCTGCCAGATGCTTGGTATGAGCTGTTGGTCCAGGGTCCTAGAGAGATCCAAGAAATAACCCTGTTCTTTCTTGGCTAGGTTTCTGAACCAACTGAGAAATAAGACAAAAGAGAGAGCACATTGAGAAAAAAATGTTTGCTAAAATTGTTCAGGAGACAGCTTATCTGACAATCATTGCAGTCTGAAGAGCAGATATGCTTTACTAGGTCACTGCCTTCCACTGCTTGGGTGCAGAGGGAAGGGTAGAGTCCACATCTCACATGGGCAGCAGTGTGGATGGATTTAAACCTCCGAGTTGAGCTCTGCAGATAAAAGACTCTCTCAGGTGACTTTTTCTGAATAAGGGCGAGGAAGGGAGTGGAGAGAAACCAGGTGTATGATGCTACTTTGATTTTTTCCTATGGAAGGAAAAGGCCAGGGATAGGGACACCCTCCCCAGAGAGGCAATGGTTGTCTAAAAAAGTAAGCTTCTAGCTTCAAAGTCATTCCGCCTATTCCTAACCACTGTTTTTTGGATATTTTCCTGGAATCCCTGTTGGGCAGTATAGATTTTTTCCCCTGGAAGACTGAGTGGAGGCAGAGAGTGCTATCAATTAAATGAACTTTGAGGCCACACTATGCTTACGGCTAAGCATTGATTCCCAGGTCTATTTCTCTTTCCAAATTATGTCTAGCCATATTTTTCGATATAGCCCACCAGAGATACAATAAAATTAAATGACAACATTAAGATACTCCTAATAATAAAATGTCAAGAACATAGAAATGCCCCAAATTGAATATAAACACCCTCCCATTATCCAATTCCTGGGGAGAAATTAGTCCAAAAATTAAATTGCTTTGCAAGTTCAAGTGCAAAGAAATTAAAGGCAGAAATCAAATTTGCTTGCCCTTGTAAATGAAAAGTCTAATGAAAACAAAGTTCTTTCCTATTTTTTATTTTGTTCATTGTTAGCCAAAGGTGGTCTTTTGGGTGGAATTGGGGTGCTTTTAGCAGCTTTCACTGGAATGATTATGATTGCTTCAGGAACTCTGAAGATGAGTTAGTCCAATGCTAAATTTCTGACGAGCCTCACTTTTAAAAGACTTCAAATTGCTTCTATGTGTGCTCAGTCACTAAGTTGTGTCTGACTCTTTGCAACCACATGAACTGCAGCCTGCCAGGCTCCTTTGTCCATGGGATTTTCCAGGCAAGAATACTGAGCAGGTTTCCACCTCATACTCCAGGGGATCTTCCCAACCCAGAGACTGAACCTGTATCTCTTGTGTCTCTTGCATTGTAGATGGATTCTTTACCATTGTGCTACCTGGGAAGCCCAAATTGCTTCAGTTCAGTTCAGTCGCTCAGTCATGTCCAACTCTTTGAAACCCCATGAACTGCAGCACCCCAGGCCTCCCTGTCCATCACCAACTCCCAGAGTCCGCACAAACCCATGTCCATTGAGTCGGTGATGCCATCCAACCATCTCATCCTCTGTCATCCCCTTCTCCTCCTGCCCCCAATCCCTCCCAGCATCAGAGTCTTTTCCAATGAGTCAGCTCTCTGCATCACGTGGCCCAAGTACTGGAGTTTCAGCTTCAACATCAGTCCTTCCAAAGAACACCCAGGACTGATCTCCTTTAGGATGGACTGGTTGGATCTTCTTGCAGTCCAAGGGACTCTCAAGAGTCTTCTCCAACACCACAGTTCAAAAGCATCAATTCTTCAGCGCTCAGCTTTCTTCACAGTCCAACTCTCATATCCATACATGACCAGTGGAAAAACTATAGCCTTGACTAGACGAACCTTTGTTGGCAAAGTAACGTCTCTGCTTTTGAATATGCTGTCTATGTTGGTCATAACGTTCCTTCCAACGAGAAAGCGTCTTTTAATTTCATGGCCACAGTCACCATCTGCAGTAATTTTGGAGCCCAGAAAAATAAAGTCAGCTACTGTTTCCCCATCTATTTGCCATGAAATGATGGGACCAGATGCCATGATCTTCGTTTTCTGAATGTTGAGCTTTAAGCCAACTTTTTCACTCTGTCCTTTCACTTTCATCAAGAGGCTCTTTAGTTCCTCTTCACTTTCTGCCATAAGAGTGGTGTCATCTGCATATCTGAGGTTACTGATAATTGCTTGGACACTGATAATTACTGGTGCTTTTGTCACCTATACCACATTTACAAAACAAGCCAATCCCCAGCTCTAATAGTAGAGTTTCCAGGCAAAGCTTTGTGCATAGAACACAGTACTTAATGCTTCCGAAGTGCACAGCAGAAGCTCAGTGCTTACTGAGAAGATCAACTATAAATCCTAATTTCCCTGGAACTGTCCCAGTATATGTCCTATCCCAAAGTTAGGATCAAATAGCACATTCATTCTCCAAATAATTTGGTTTAAAAAATAAATTATAGGGACTTCCTTGGTGGTCCATTGGTTAAGAATCCACCTAAGATGACAAATATTTCTATATTTTCTCCTCTTTTTCTCTTCTTTGTTGCTTTTGAATGTTCAGTTATTCCAGAACCATTTAACTTACAGGTGAAAGACTCAAGAAAAATGTTATAAATTGAGTAACTTCCCAATAAAACTGAAATCTAGATTACCTTCATCAATAGAATGGTCAGATAATTTATTTTTTAATATTCACTTATTTATTTGGCTGTGTTGGGTCTTAGTTGCAGCAAGTAAGATCTTTCATTGACCTATATGTCTAACCTTATGCCAACACCACATCCTTGCGACTACTGTCACTTTACAGTAAATACTGAAATCAAATAGTATGAGTTTTCTAAATGTGTTCATCTCTTTCAAAGTAGTTTCAGCTCTTTCAGGTCCTTTGTTTTCCTCTGTAATTTTAGAACCTCCTATCTTTGCTTTGTTAATTTCCTTGCTCCCTTTAGTGGACTCCCTGCTCAATGTCACAGAAGCTGGAGTTTGAATTCATCTCCTCCAGCAATGCCAGACAAGGCCTGGTCTTGTGATTTATTGCCTGGAGGAGAGTAACTGTGAACACATGCTCCCTATAGGTAGGCAGCCTCCCAAGAAAGAAAGAGAGAGAGAAGGGCTGGTGTGTAAGTCAAATGGACGGCTAAAATCAAGCCCCAGAATAAGCTGAACCAGGCGTGCTTCCTATTACAACCAGAGCAGAGAGGATTGAATCTTGTTCCAAAAAGAACAGGAGAGAGAAAGGGCCTCAACTGTGCATACTCTTTTACCATTTCTTCCCAAGTGAGTAATCAATCTCCCAAAGGAATGAGAAGGGATGAAGAGAAAATAGGAAGGTAACTGCCATCAATGGAATTGTATTCTCCCCATCAGTGTTGACTTAACCTGTCAGCATTGAGTTGACAGTCTTAGTTTCCATTTCCGTGTTATGAGGGAACCTACTTCTTACCTTTATGTACCTCACGAAACAAAGACATGTGTGTGTGTGTGTGTGTGTGTGTGTTTAGTGAGGGCGTGGTGGGGAAGGAGTTTTTCCTTAAAAAAAAAAAAAATGAAGTTGGTCATGGTTTGTATAAGGCACCTGCAGAGAATTCAGCTGATATCTTCATAAGTCATTGCCATACAGAAGATCTTCATAATTTTTAAGAAGTTGTTTTTTGTTTTTTTTTTCAATAAGGCTTAGTATAAAATACCAAGATTTATTTTGGGGGAAAAAACTTCCTCTTACAAAAGTGATCATGGTAGATTCTTAATCATATCTCAAGTTAGTTTTATTTCTCAAAACATAGTTCTTCCACAAAAATGCCCTCCCTAGTTATTTTTGGTCTCTGGTTTGTTTCTCTTCCATCCCATTGATGCTTTACCATGGAGCTGCAGCTGAACTCCTCTGTGAAGATGCTGACACATGGGCCAAGGGTGCCATCTGTGAGTGCCTGACAGCTGGTCCTCACTTCACTGGATTCTGCACAGGATAAAGCCAATGCTTGCCCTGGACTCTGTCTTCTTGGCCCCAAGAAAGCCTTTTTCTTGTAGGTTTTCCGGAGCTTTTATGAAAGTGGTTCTTTGAATTTCAGAAGTCACCTCTCTTTCATTAAACTATCCACAAACTCTCACCTCTTCCTTAGAGGATAGTTTTCTTGTGCTGCTCTCAACTTCTCCTGTGCTCCCCTCAACAAAATCCCTATTGTGTATGTACTGTTCTTGTCCTGTAGACCCTGGAGAGCTGACAGCCCATGAGTTTCTAAAATAGACTTACTCTTCAGCTTGGATGAGATACTTTGCTATAGTTAATTTCTCTTCTCATCCTATTCTCAAAATAGGGAACAACCAATGAACTTAAAGTATGTTAATTTGTTTACAACTCGCTCTTCTGGAGTAACTCACTCTCACTTAGAATGGGTCCTCAAAAAGGCATTTTGCATTTTAAGCCTCATCATGAACTGAAATGAAAGACCATTTCTTCTTATATTTTTAAGTGGTGCATGGGTACAGCTGCCTGGCAAAAAGCCCTGAAAAGACTCATTCCATT
Source organism: Bos mutus (assembly GCF_027580195.1). Classification (NCBI taxonomy): domain Eukaryota; kingdom Metazoa; phylum Chordata; class Mammalia; order Artiodactyla; family Bovidae; genus Bos; species Bos mutus. The sequence continues at coordinate 69,962,818 of NC_091618.1, read as the reverse complement.
TTGATGTAGGTTTTGACTTCAATTTCTTTCTGAAACATGAGAGGTTTGGTAGAACTCAGATATAGGAAAGGAAAAAGATGACAGCATTTTGGGAGGCGTTTATTATAGATTGAGAAATGATAACCACATTCGATGCTTATTAGGTGCTAGGCACTGATCTAAAATTTATGCATTTATTTTGTTTTCTGTCAGTCCTCCCTGGCTAAAGTGTAAGCTCCATGAGGGCAGAGTTTGCTGTCTTTTACATTTCTTGGTCTATCCCTAGTTTCTAGATCTTGGAGTCACTGAAAAGATAGTTACTGCCTTAGTAAGTCTCTTGTCCCATGCAGTGAGTACTTTGATGATTTGGATGTTACACATGAGTAAACAGGGACTTAATTGGTCATGTAATTTGTCCAAGGCCATGAATTAATGAGTAATACAGCCAAGAATCCAAGGTCTGACTCCTGAGTCCGTGGTTGAAACACTTGTCTACACTATATCTCATCTCTCTCAATCCTGTCAATAACAACTCTGGAGATAGATACTACCCTTACTTTATGGATGAGGAAATTGAAGCCCAGAGAGGTCAAATAGTCTGACTCAGGTCACACAGCTAGTACCTTGGGAAGGTACGTCTTGAACTCACATAATTTTTACCTTAAAGTCCATGCTTTAGAAGTCCAAGACTTCTCCTTGTACTGTGGTATATTGGTGAGAGGCTTTAAAAATTAGTATAATTATGCATTTCATGCTCAAGTTATGATGATATTGAGAATAATGAAAACTCGTTAGTGGCAGAAAACAGAAGCTAAGCATAGCTCAAATCAAGATACAGGATCCTTACTTATGATTCAGGATCCAGATTTCCTGGGGTTCACCTCTTTCCATGTGGTGTCTCAAGTCATAAGGAGGCTGTAAACCTTGCTTGTGTGCTCACCAGCCCTCAGGGCTGAAATATACCTTTTTCTTTCCAGTTAGTGCCACTAAAGACAGATTTGTTTGCTGTCCATTTACCATGATGATGGGTCACTGATCCGAGTCTAGCTAAGAAGGCTGTATGTTAACCAGACAGAGTTGTGAAGGGTACTATAAAAATGATGAGGGAAGCTATGAAGGCACTCTCTGTGCCCTGAAGGTACTAAGGATGAATGCTCTGTATTCTGCTTTTGTGCTCTTGTAGGCATGGGGAGATAAATACCAAGTACTGCACAAATCCACCTGTCCAGATTCCAGCAGACGTAAGCTCTTTAGGGAATATGGTGCTTAAGAAGTTAATAATGTTTAGAAATCTCTGGGTCTGTCAGAATAATGAATGCAGCTAATAAACATTCTAATTAGTTAACCTAGAGAAAAATCTTTGCAACTCTAGAGCGGACATTTTCATATTATCCTGAATGTAAACATTACCTTATCACAGACTGCTGTTTAAATGTTACTCTATATCTTTTCTTAGGTTCAGACACTGTTATTGACTATGCAAAAAGCTGCAGAAAAGACTTAATAAAAAGTGACAGCAGGCAGCTTTCCCTGCCGGCAGAGATTAAGCGCTTAGCTCTTGGCATTTCAATTACCTAAAACTAATGGAATAAATATTTTACAATATTATTGCCTTTTGGGGGGTAAAGCACTCAAAGAGAAAACTATACATGAAATGGATTTTTTTTTCTTAATGAAATAATTGAAAATGGATTTAATATCAGAATCTGATCATTAAAAAAATAAAGATACCAGCATGAAGAGATCAGGACATAATTTCTTGTATGCATGGCCTTCGCCACTGTCATTTTGCCTCCAGCATAACTTTAAAATAATGCCCTCTAACTCTATCCATAAAACCCTTTTAGCTGAGCTCAGATGATTTTATGATGGCATAAATTTATTAGGGTAATTTTTTTTTTTTTAACCATGAGGCTAGTCAAGAATTTCCAGCTTCAGAGAATATTACATTTTAGGTGTCATGGGGTTGAGGTACGATTAAGTTTACTCTTTGACTTGGCTCTCAGTGATCCTGTTTTGTGTTCTTCCTTGTCCCCTGGCTTATTGAAGCCACAAAACACAAAAAAGCAACAGCTGCCTGGGAAATGTGCTTTCTCAATGCAGTGATACTTCTTTATTACCTAGTGCAGAGCCTTCCATGCAAAGATAATAATGGATTTTCTCCACTGATACATAGGGCCGAAAGATAAATCACACACTGCTAATTTCAGTGTTTGATGTCTTTGGAGAGAGGGAAATGGTCTATTTTCCCTTTAGGTATGTCATCATTTTCAGTAAAGTCAATAAAAATAATGTCAAATCTGAATCTGCAAATGACTGGCATATTCTATAATGTCACATCATATCTGATAGGGCCCATTAGTTTATAGTTATTGTTTATAGAATTTATCATAGTGTGTGTGTGTCTAGGAAAGTTTTATGATGGAACTAAAAATTCAAAAATACCTATCATCTTTTAACAGATCTCTTTCCCTATTCAATTGACTCGCCTTGTGCACATGGCATTTTCAATTCAGTTCAGTTCAGTAGCTCAGTCATGTCCAACTCTGCGACACCATGGAATGCAGCATCCCAGGCTTCCCTGTCCATCACCAACTCTCGGAGCTTACTCAAACTCATGTCCATTGAGTCAGTGATGCCATCCAACCATCTCATCCTCTGGCGTCTCCTTCTCCCGCCTTCAATCTTTCCCAGCATCAGGGTCTTTTCTAGTAAGTCAGTTCTTCGCATCCGGTGGCCAAAGTATTGGAGTTTCAACTTCAGCATCAGTCCTTCCAATGAATATTCAGGACTGATTTCCTTTATGGACTGGTTGGATCTCCTTAAAGTCCAAGGGACTCTCAAGAGTCTTCTCCAACACCACAGTTCAAAAATATCAATTCTGTGCTCAGCTTTCTTCACAGTCCAACTCTCACATCCATACATGACCACTGGAAAAACTATAACTTTGACTAGATGGACCTTTGTTGGAAAAGTAATGTCTCTGATGTTTAATATGCTGTCTAGGTTTGTCATAACTTTTCTTACAAGGAGCAAACAACATTTTCAAGGGACATCTGAATAGTCATGGGTTTTATATAGGTTTATATTTGTTATATCAGTGATTTATTGAAATTGCATCTATGTATGGTAAAATATCACTTCAAAGAAGATTCTTGATACTTCATCCATTTTTATTTTTAAATTGAGGATTTATGGATACTGGCCAATATGGATGGAATGAAAACTATCTTTGAAATTAATTATCTGAAAAGATTATTTGATCACTTAGGAAAAATATGTATACTTGAAGAAGAACTTGTTGGACACTGAAAAAATGAGCAAGAAATTCTTGCCAGAGGATTGATTAAATTTTGCCTAAGAATATAGTAAAATTATTATGTAATTTCCGTTCTATAGATTCAAGACAAATGATCCAATTATAGCCCATGTAGATTAGGGAACCTCATAAATTCAGTACCAATATCCAGAACTCTATAACCTAGAATATAACCCCTTTAGCATCTCTGTTGAATTTGCTTTCTAAATCTGTTCATTTCTCTGCAACTTGCCATCTATCAATCTAACCCTACCTGCTATTTTCTAAGTCAGTTGTTGCTCTTCTAGAATAATTTCTCAACTCAATAGCCAAAGTGATCAATTAAAGGTATAAACCCAATCCATTAATTTCCCTTCTCAGACTCTCCAGTTGCCTCCAATTACTACAGAAATTCAATCCCATTCCTTATCATCCTACAAAGCTCTGCCTAATCTGGCTCCTGCGATCTCCAACACCTCAACCCCTAGCACTCTCCATCTCATTGTCTCCAACTATTTTGGACACCGTGTTCACTTTATCTGAAATCCTCCTTCTGCAGACCTTAGAAGATCATCCATCGCTTCTCTGAGTCCTCAGTTCAAGTCACATCTGTCAGTGGTGTTTCCTAACCCACACTATACTTAGCACATTTCTTTAAAGAACTTTTCAATATCTAATATTTTACTTACTGATTTATTTATTATTATACTTCTCCTATGACAAGTCATCTTGTAAAAGTAAGTACCTTGCCAGTCTTATTCTCTATTCTACCTCTAGTTCCTAGAAGAGTTCCTGGTACTCTATTGGTTCTCAATGCATATTCATTGAATGGCCCTAAACTTTCTCCTGAAACTTGGAAGATTTTTATCTATCTGATTACTACAGTACCACCCATTCCTAATTCATATCACTTGAATGTGCTCTTCTTCCCTTTCATGCTGATCTGAACGCTTAACTGGGAAGCATTTTTATCCAATATAGATGGCTAACTACAATTTAAAAAGAGTGATATGTATGAGAACTCTGGTGATATTTAGGATGGATAACATTTTTATTATTTTTAGTGACATGATGAAATAAGAATCCTAAATGTTCTGGATATCCCCAGGTAGCAATTATCTTGTGAACAGGGTACCCCTGATGTGTTTTGATTTCAAAGCTTCACACTGGATTCATGATCACTCACTGGATTCAGGATTTATTACCCTACATTATTTGACAGGTTGATAGGATCAAAATTGTGGCTGAAATTGTGGCCAAGATTCAGTCCCAGCACCATACAAGGGGTAACCCCACTCCAGCTGCAGCTTTATCCTAGGTATACCTCTCCTAATTTATTACTTTTTTCTTATTCATATTAATAACCTAGGGACTTAGGCAGTGAGATGTCTACTTGTTCTTTCTGTAAGGTCAAAGTCAAGACCATCTTTCCAGGACCTCTTTCCTGCTCTTTGCTTAAGGCTCAAATTGCTTCCATTTACTTCCAGAAATGTCCCTCCTATGTGTTTCCAAAATTGGGGAAGTTGGTAGCTTTTACAAGTGATGCTTCTTATTCAGTACTGAATGTGTGAGTTGGAATATTCTAAAAATTGATTGTCTGGGTTCTTAGAAGTTCCAGGAGCTCTGTAATATACAGCAAAAGCACAAATTCTCTGTGAAGATTTTGGAGGAGGAAATGACCTTATGTAGGAGGAAAATGTAGGGGGAAAATGACCTTACACAAGAAGTTCTAGAAAAGAATTCCTAGAACTATATTGATGAGGCATCTGAGAAGAAAGATGATGTTCTACAAATAAGATTTTATTTAACACCCATGGAAAATTTAAAGGTAGTGTTAAAATTATGGAAAAAGTCTTGATGAGAATTTCCTGATAGGTCTCATCATATAGACAGTTTTGCACCAGCTAAATTTATTGACATCTTCACGTATTCTTTAAGACTTCTCTCCAGATTCACTGAATAAGAAGTTCGCCATTTCTGGATGGCTTTATTTACATGATCATCTGGACCTGTGATGTTTCATAGGTGTTCAATACCCAGTTCATGCCAATAGTCTTCTACTTTCCTGTGTTCATATCACACCTCTGAGTTTCATAGGACTTATTAAAATTTCTTGAATGTTTACAAAGGATTCATTGTTATTAAGCATATTTAAACTATCAGTAATCAAATCATCTGCAGCCATGAAATTAAAAGACACTTGCTCCTTGGAAGAAAACCTATGACAAACCTAGACAGCGTATTACAAAGCAGAGACATCACTTTGCCATATAGTCAAAGCTATGGTTTTTCCAGTAGTCATGTATGGATGTCAGAGCTGGACCATAAAGAAGGCTGAGCATTGAAGAATTGATACTTTTGAACTGTGGTGCTAGTGAAGACTCTTGAGAGTCCCTTGGACTGCAAGGAAATCAAACCAGTTAACTCTAAGGGAAATCAACCCTGAATATTCATTAGAAGGACGGATGCTAAAGCTGAAATTCCAGTTCTTTGGCCATGTGATGCGAAGAGCCGACTCATTGGAAAAGACCCTGATGATGCAAAAGATTGAGGGTAGAAGGAGAATGGGGTGACAGAGAATGAGATGGTTGGATGGCAACCCTGATTCAATGGATGTGAGTTTGAGCAAATTCCACGAGATACTGAAAGACAGGGAAGCCTGGGATGTGGCAGTCCATGGAGTTGCAAAGCATTGGACATGACTTAGTGACTGAACAGCAACAAATCAAACCATGAAGTTTTGGAAGAGTGATGAACTAACAGATAAGTGAAATAAAACACAAATTCCATAAAATGTTCCAAAGATATTTGGAAATCTAGCATTTTAAGTGATAAGAAGAAAAAATAGATTATTCAAAAATTAATTATTCAGGAAATCTTGTCAGAAGAAGTAGCTAGACACTGATAAAAGCTAAGGCTTTAAAATCATTCTAGATCAATCGATAGCATAAATGTTAAAATTGTACCATATGCATACTAGATTAAAATATAGATGTTTTAGTTATTTTGAGGCTGAAGAAGAACTTTTTAAAGTATAACATCCCAGGTAGAAACTTGTCACAAAATGATGATAGCCTTGACTCCTTAAAATGATAAACATGTCCTGAAGCAAAGTTTAAAGAGTGAAAAAGTGGGGAAAGTTTGCTTTGTAGATCAGGATTAATATCTCTAAAATGTTTTTTAAAACTCCTATAAAATATTGAGAAAACATTTCTGTCCCCATAGAAAAAACATACAAAGGACACAAAGAGGTAATTCACAATAGAATAAATAAAAATGGCCAAGAAACATGGGAAATATGATGAACATTTCCAATACTCTATAAAAACAATAGCACCCCCCCCACTTACTAAATTTGTGTGTAAAAAAGATTGGTAACACAACACGTAAATAGAACATAGGAAAATGGACACTCTCATACACTGTTAATAGAGTACAAATTAGTACAATATTTCTCAAGGGCTATTTGGCCGAAGGCACCAAAAAGAGAAATTTTGATCCTTTTTGATCTAGCAATTCCACTTCTAGGAAATTGTTTTAAGGGAAAAAGAAGCCAAAAAGGGAAATGATAAACTAGATGTCAGAAAATAAGTGTCTAATAATGATTATTATTGAAGGATCATTAATGAGTGAACATTGCTTGTATTAAAAATACTGACAAAGTAAGAAGACTCATAGTTAGTGAACCTTAATAAGAAAACATTTAACATATGGTGCATATATTTATTTTTGAATAGTAAGAGCCATTGATAAGGGTGCCAGTCTACATTAATTAACATAGCATGATAGTCACAACATAAAATTGAATGAAAAAGTTGTCTCTCCCATGGCATATACAATATGCTACCATTTATTTAAAAATATGCATGTAACATATATGCGATTGATATAACTCATTTTATGAGCTTGTGGTTCAAAAACAAGATGTTATAGCTCCTTTTAAATTCACATACTAGAAAGCTCAAGTCTGGGCTTCCCTGGTGGCTCAATGGTAAAGAATCAGCCTGCCAATGCAGGATACACAGGTTCAATCCCTGATTCAGGAAGGTCCCACATGCTGAGGAGCAACTAAGCCTGTGTACTACAACTAGTGAGCCTGTGCTGTGGAGCCTGGGAACAGCAACTACCAGAGCCAGTGCGCCACACGAAGAGAAACCACTGCAATAAGAAACCCGTGCACTGCAGCTAGAGAAAAGCCTGCCCAGCAACGAAAACCCAGCAGAGCCAAAAAGAAAGAAAGAAAGAAAAGAAATAATAATAATAAAAAGCCTTTTGAATGTCCAAGCCCCCAGTTTGCTTCTGAACTGAAATATCCTTTTTTCTTCCTAGGGTTCCCTCTACCATAATGGTCTCAGCAAACTACCAAGGTTCTTTGTCACACTCATAGGATCAGTTCAGATTAATTTTGGCTTACAGCAAGAGTCAGATCTCAGCTGTGTTTCCTTGAAGCTGAGCACACATCAGATAAATACCACTAAAAACTGGTTCCTTGTCAGGGTCATCTGTTGCCAAACCAAAGACTTGAGGTTGCAACGTTTCCCGCCCCCCCCGCCCCTCGAGTGGCCAACATTATCAGATCCATAGCTGGAGCACATCGTAATTCCCATCAAATCTGACACGACCAAGTCTGAACCTCTATTTCTGGTCACTGCTCCTGGCCCTTCAGCAGAATCCTTCCAGAAAGCCAAAATGTTCTGCTGATGGATGAGGGAAGCATGTTTCCCCTGTCTCAGCTCTGAACACCACCTCAACCTGGACCTTCTCAGCCACTCAGGAGCAAGCCAGGTTTAGTAGATTTCAATGTCCCTAGGCCCTGGACATTTCTACTAAGGGCTTGTTTTTGTATCCCTATAAGGATTTCTTTATAGTGGTCTTATTGGTCTTACTGGATCAAACCAATAGGTTTCATATTTTTCTTTTTTTTTCTTATCTTAAAAAAATAATTTAATCGGAGGCTAATTACTTTAAAATATTGTGGTGGTTTTTGCCATACATTGACAAGAATCAGTCACGGGTATGCATGTGTCCCCCATCCCGAACCTCCCTCCCACCTCCCTCCCCATCCCATCCCTCTGGGTTGTCCCAGTGCTCTGGTTTTGAGTGCCCTGTTTCATGCATCAAACTTAGACTGGTCATCTATTTCACATATGGTAATATACATGTTTCAATGCTATTCTCTCAAATCATCCCACCCTTGCCTTCTCCCACAGAGTTCAAAAGTCTGTTCTTTTTATCTGTGTCTCTTTTGCTGTCCTTAGGGTCGTCATTACTGTCTTTCTAAATTCCATACATATGCATTAGCATACTGTATTGTTGTTTTTCTTTCTGACTTACTTCACTCTGTATACTAGGCTCCAGTGTCATCCATCTCATTAGAACTGATTCAAATGCATGCTTTTTAGTAGCTGAGTAATATTCCATTATGTATATGTACCACTACTTTCTTATCTATTTGTTTGCCGATGGACATCTAGGTTGCTTCCATGTCCTAACTATTGTAAACAGTGCTGTTATGAACATTGGGGTATGCATGTCTCTTTCAATTCTGGTTTCCTCAGTGTATATGCCTCGCAGTGGGATTGCTGGATTTATGACAGTTCTATTTCCAGTTTTTAAAGGAATCTCCACAATGTTCTCCATAGTGGCTGTACAGTTTGCATTCCCACCAAAAATGTAAGAAGTTTCCCTTTTCTCCACACCCTCTCCAGCATTTATTGTTTGTAGATTTTTTGATAGCAGCCATTCTGACAAGCATGAGATGGTACTTCATTGTGGTTTTGATTTGCATTTCTCTGATAATGAGTGATGTTGAGCATCTTTTCATGTGTTTGTTAGCCATCTGTATGTCTTCTTTGGAGAAATGTCTGTTTAGTTCTTTGGCCCATTTTTTGATTGGGTCATTTATTTTTCTGGTTTTGAGCTACATGTTCAGATTAGTTCAGTCACTCATTCATGTCCGGCTCTTTGCGACCCCATGGACTGCAGTACAACAGGCCTTCCTGTCCATCACCAACTCCTGGAGTATACTCAAACTCATGTCCATCCAGTAGGTGATACCATCCAACCATCTCATCCTTTGTTGTCCCCTTCTCCTCCTGGTCTCAATCGTTCCCAGCATCAGGGTCTTTTCAAATGAGTCAGCTCTTCTCAGCAGGTGGCCAAAGTATTGGAGTTTCAGCTTCAACATCAGTCCTTCTAATGAATATTCAGGACTGATTTCCATTAGGATGGACTGGTTGGATCTCCTTGCAGTCAAAGGGACTCTCAAGAGTCTTCTCCAACACCACAGTTCAAAAGCATCAACTCTTTGGCACTCAGGCCTCTTTATAGTCCAACTCTCACATCCATACATGACTACTGGGAAAACCATAGCCTTGACTAAACAGATCTTTGTTGGCAAAGTAATGTCTCTGCTTTGTAATACACTGTCTGGGTTGGTCATAACTTTCCTTCCAAGCAGTAAGTGTCTTTTGATTTCATGGCTACAGTCACCATCTGCAGTGATTTTGGAGCCCCCCCAAAATAAAGTCTGCCACTGTTTCCCCATCTATTTGCCATGAAGTGATGGGACCAGATGCCATGATCTTAGTTTTCTGAATGTTGAGCTTTAAGCCAACATTGTCATTGTCCTCTTTCACTTTCATCAAGAGGCTCTTTAGTTCTTCTTCGCTTTCTGTCATAAGGGTCATGTCATCTGCATATCTGAGTTTATTGATATTTCTCCCAGCAATCTTGATTCTAGCTTGTGCTTCGTCCATCCCAGTGCTTTTCATGATGTACTCTGCATACAAGTTAAATAAGCAGGGTGACAATATACAGCCTTGACGTACTCCTTTTCCTATTTGGAACCAGTCTGTTGTTCCATGTCCAGTTCTAACTGTTGCTTCCTGACCTGCATACAGATTTCTCAAGAGGCAGGTCAGGTGGTGTGGTATTCCCATCTCTTTCAGAATTTTCCACGGTTTATTGTGATACACATAGTCGAAGGCTTTGGCATAGTCAATAAAGCAGAAGTAGACGTTTTCCTGGAACTCTCTTGCTTTTTCGATGATCCAGCAGTTGTTGGCAATTTGATCTCTAGTTCCTCTGCCTTTTTAAAAACCAGCTTAAACATCTGGAAGTTCATGGTTCATATACTGTTGAAGCCTGACTTGGAGAATTTTGAACATTACTTTACTAGCATGTGAGATGAATGCAATTGTGCGGTAGTTTGAGCATTCTTTGGCACTGCCTTTCTTTGGGATTGGAATGAAAACTGACCTTTTCCAGTGGCCTGTGGCCACTGTTGAGTTTTCCAAATTTCCTGGCATATTGAGTGCAGCACTTTCACAACATCATCCTTTAGGATTTGAAATAGTTCAATTGGAATTCCATCACCTCCACTAGTTTTGTTCATAGTGATGCTTTCTAAGGCCCACTTGACTTCACATTCCAGAATGTCAGGCTCTAGGTGAGTGATCACACATGAGCTGCTTGTATATTTTTGAGATTAATTTTTTGTCAGTTGCTTGGTTTGCTATTATTTTCTTCCATTCTGAAGGTGTCTTTTCACTTTGCTTATAGTTTCCTTCATTGTACAAATGCTTTAAGTTTAACTTAGTCCCATTTGTTCATTTTTGCTTTTATTTCCATTACTTTGGGAGGTGAGTCATAGAGGATCTTGCTGTGATTTATGTCAGAGAGTGTTTTGCCTGTTTTCCTCTAGGAATTTTATTGTTTCTGGTCTTTTATTTCTTTTTCTTCTCTGATTGCTGTGGCTAAAACTTACAAAAGTATATTAAATAGTAGTGGTGAGAGTGGGCACCCTTGTCGTGTTCCTGACTTTAGGGGAAATGCTTTCAATTTTTTATCATTCAAGATAATGTTTGCTGTGGGTTTATCATATATGGCTTTTATTATGTTGCGGTATGTTCTTTCTCTGCCTGCTTTCTGGAGAGTTTTTATCTTAAATGGGTGTTGAATTTTGTTGAAGGCTTTCTCTGCATCTATTGATATCATTTTTATCTTTCAATTTGTTATATCAATTTGGTATATCACATTGATTGATTTTTGAATACTGAAGAATCCTTGCATCCCAGGCATAAAGCCCACTTGATTGTTATGTATGATCTTTTTAATATGTTGTTGGATTCTGTATGCTAGAATTTTGTCGAGGATTTTTGCATCTGTGTTCATCAGTGATATTGGCCTGTAGTTTTGTGTGTGTGTGTGTGTGACATCTTTTTCTGGTTTGGTATTAAGGTGATGGTGGCCTCATAGAATAAGTTTGGGAGTTAACCTTCCTCTGTAATTTTATGGAAAAGTTTGAGTAGGATAGGTGTTAGCTCTTCTCTAAATTTTTGATAGAATTCACCTTTGAAGCTATCTGGTCCTGGGCTTTTGTTTGTTGGAGGATTTTTGATTATAGTTTCTATTTCCATGCTTGTGATGGGTCTGTTAAGATTTTCTATTTCTTCCTGGTTCAGTTTTGGATTGTTACACTTTTCTAAGAAGGTGTCCATTTCTTCCAAGTTGTCCATTTTATTGGCATGTATTTGCTGATAGTAGTCTCTTATGATCCTTTATATTTCTGTATTGTCTGTTGTGATTTCTCTATTTTCATGTCTAATTTTGTTGATTTGATTCTTTCTTTTTTTTTTTTTTTCTTGATGAGTCTAGCCAATGATCTATTTCATTTATCTTCTCAAAGAACCAGCTTTTAGTTTTGTTGATTTTTGCTATAGTCTCCTTTGTTTTTCATTTATTTCTGCTCTAATTTTTATGATTTCTTTTCTTCTACTAACCCTGGGATTCTTCATTTCTTCTTTTTCTAGTTGCTTTAGGTATAAAGTTAGGTTATTTATTTTATTTTTCTCTCATTTCTTGAGGTAAGCTTGTATTGCTACGAACCTTCCCCTTTGCTTTTACTGAATCAAATAGGTTTTGGGTTGTTGTATTTTCATTTTCATTTGTTTCTATGCATATTTTGATTTCTTTTTTGATTTCTTCCATGATTTGTTAGTTATTCAGAAGTGTGTTGTTTAGCTTCCATATGTGTGTATTTTTAATAGTTTTTTTTTTTCCTGTAGTTGACATCTAATTTTACTGCATTTTGATCAGAAAAGATGCTTGAAATTATTTCAATTTTTTGAATTTACCAAAGCTAGATTTATGGCCCAGGATGTGATTTATCCTGGAGAATGTTCCATGTGCACTTGAGGAAAAGGTGAAATTCATTGTTTTGGGGTGAAATGTCCTATAGATATCAATTAGGTCTAAGTGGTCCATTATATCATTTAAAGTTTGTGTTTCCTAATTTTCTGTTTGGTTGATCTATCCTTAGGTGTAAGTGGGGTATTAAAGTCTCCCACTCTTATTGTGTTACTGTTCATTTCCCCTTTCACACTTGTTAGCATTTGCCTTACGTATTGAGGTGCTCCTGTGTTGGGTACATATATAATTATAATTGTTATATCTTCTTCTTGGATTGACCCTTTGATCATTATGTAGTGTCCTTCTTTGTCTCTTTTCATGGCCTTTATTTCAAAGTCTGTTTTATCTGATATGAGTGTTGCTATTCCTGCTTTCTTTTGGTCTCCATTTGCACGAAATGTCTTTTTCCAGCCCTTCACTTTCAGTCTGTATGTGTCCCTAGGTTTGAGGTTGGTCTCTTGTAGACAGCATATATAGAGGTCTTGTTTTTGTATCCATTCAGCCAGTCTTTGTCTTTTGGTTGGGGCATTTATTTACATTTAAGATAATTATTGATTAGTATGATCCTGTTGCCATTTATTTTGTTGCTTTGGATTCGAGTTTATAAACCTTTTCTGTGTTTCCTGTCTAGAGAACATCCTTTAGCATTTGTTGAAGAGCTAGTTTTGTGGTGCTGAATTCTCTCAGCTTTTGCTTGTCTGTAAAGCTTTTGATTTCTCCTTCATATTTGAATGAGATCCTTGCTGGGTATAGTAATCTGGGTTGTAGGTTTTTCTCTTTCATCACTTTAAGTATGTCCTGCCATTCCCTTCTGGCCTGAAGAGTTTCTATTGAAAGATCAGCTGTTATCCTTATGGGGAATTCCCTTGTGTGTTATTTGTTGATTTTCTCTTGCTGCTTTTAATATTTGCTCTTTATGTTTCATCTTCATTAGTTTGATTAATATGTGTCTTGGGGTGTTTCACCTTGGGTTTACCTGTTTGGGACTCTCTGGGTTTCTTGAACTTGGGTGGCTATTTCCTTTCCCATTTTAGGGAAGTTTTCGACTATTATCTCCTCAAGCATTTTCTCATGCACTTCTTTTTGTCTTCTTCTGGGACTCATATGATTCAAATGTTGGGGCATTTAACATTGTCCCAGAGGTCTCTGAGGTTGTCTTCATTTCCTTTAACTCTTTTTTTCTGTTTTCCTCACTGCTTCATTTATTCCTACCAGTCTATCTTCCAACTCACTTATCCTATCTTCTGCCTCAGTTATTCTACTCTTGGTTCCCTCCAGAGTGCTTTTTATCTCAGTTATTGTATTATTCACTATTGATTGACTCTTCTTTATTTCTTCTAGGTACTTGTTAAACATTTCTTGAATCTTCTCAATCCTTGCCTCTAGTCTATTTATCTGTAACTCCATTCTGTTTTCAAGATTTTTGATCATCTTTACTATCATTATTCTGAATTCTTTTTCAGGTAGACTCCTTCTCTCCTCCTTTTTTGTTTGGTTTGGTGGGCGTTTATCATGTTCCTTTATCTGCTGAATATTTCTCTGCCTTTTCATTTTGTTTAGATTGTTGTGTTTGGGGTGCCCTTTCTGTAGGCTGGAAGTTCATGGTTCCTCTTATTGTGGAGCCTGCTCCCTGTGGGTGGGGTTGGACGAGTGGCTTGTCAAGGTTTCCTGGTTAGGGGAGCTTGCATCTGTGTTCTGGTGGGTGGAGCTGGATCTCTTCTCTCTGGAGTGCAATGAAGTGTCCAGTAGTGAGTTTTGGGGTGTCTGTGAGTTTGGCATGGCTTTGAGCAGCCTGTCTTTTAATGCTCAGAGCTATGTTTCCTGCTTTGCTGGAGAATTAGTGTGGTATGTCTTCCTCTGAGCCTTTTTGGTTCTTGGGTGGAGCTTGGTTTCAGTGTAAGTATGGAGGCTTTTGGGTGAGCTTTTGTATATTAATGTTCCCTGGAATCAGGAGTTCTCTGATGTTCTCAAGTTTTGAAGTTAAGCCTCCTGCCTCTGGCTTTCAGTCTTATTCTTACAGTAGCCTCAAGACTTCTCCATCCATACAGCACAGATGATAAAACATCTAGGTTAATGGTGAAACAATTCTCCACAGAGAGGGACACCCAGAGAGGTTCACAGAATTACATGGAGAAGAGAAGAGAGAGGAGTGAGATAGAGGTGACGAGGAGGAAAAGAGGGGGAGTGAAAAGGGGAGAGAGCAATCTAGCCAGTAATCAATTCTCTAAGTGCTCTCCACAGTCTGGAACACCCAGAGAGGTTCACAAAGTTGCATAGAGAAGAGAAGGGGGAGGGAAGTTATAGGGGTGACCAGGAGGAGAAGAGGGAGAGTCAAAAGGGTAGAGAGCAATCAAGCCAGTAATCACACCCCTAAGTGAAAACGGATACTGAAGATTAGATTCTTAAAAATACAAAATTAATAACAAATACCAAAAAGCAAAGGTAAAAAATCTAGAGAAGAGGTTAGACTCTCAAAAAAAAAATATTAAAAATACAAAACAAAATCAATCACAAAATTTATTTTATATATGAAATTTGCTTTAAAAATAGGGTCTTTTGGCAAAGTAATCAGATCAGATCAGATCAGTCACTCAGTCAAGTCCGACTCTTTGCCACCCCATGAATCGCAGCACGCCAGGCCTCCCTGTCCATCACCAACTCCCGGAGTTCACTCAGACTCACGTCCATCGAGTCAGTGATACCATCCAGCCATCTCATCCTCTGCCATCCCCTTCTCCTCTTGCCCCCAATCCCTCCCAGCATCAGAGTCTTTTCCAATGAATCAACTCTTCGCATGAGGTAGCCAAAGTACTGGAGTTTCAGCTTTAGCATCATTCCTTCCACAGAAATCCCAGGGCTGATCTCCTTCAGAATGCACTGGTTGGATCTCCTTGCAGTCCAAGGGACTCTCAAGAGTCTTCTCCAACACCACAGTTCAAAAGCATCAATTCTTCGGCGCTTAGCCTTCTTCACAGTCCAACTCTCACATCCATACATGACCACAGGAAAAACCATAGCCTTGACTAGATGAACCTTTGTTGGCAAAGTAATGTCTCTGCTTTTGAATATGCTATCTAGGTTGGTCATAACTTTCCTTCCAAGGAGTAAGCGTCTTTTAATTTCATGCTGCAGTCACCATCTGTAGTGATTTTGGAGCCCAGAAAAATAAAGTCTGACACTGTTTCCACTGTTTCCCCATCTATTTCCCATGAAGTGTTGGGACCGGATGCCATGATCTTCGTTTTCTGAATGTTGAGCTTTAAGCCAAATTTTTCACTCTCCTCTTTCACTTTCATCAAGAGGCTTTTTAGTTCCTCTTCTCTTTCTGCCATAAGGGTGGTGTCATCTGCATATCTGAGGTTATTGATATTTCTCCTGGCAATCTTGACTCCAGCTTGTGCTTCCCCCAGTCCAGCGTTTCTCATGATATACTCTGCATGTAAGTTAAATAAACAGGGTGACAATATACAGCCTTGACGTACTCCTTTTCCTATTTGGAACCAGTCTGTTGTTCCATGTCCAGTTCTAACTGTTGCTTCCTGACCTGCATACAGATTTCTCAAGAGGCAGATCAGGTGGTCTGGTATTCCCATCTCTTTCAGAATTTTCCACAGTTTATTGTGATCCACACAGTCAAAGGCTTTGGCATAGTCAATAAAGCAGAAATAGATGCTTTTCTGGAACTCTCTTGCTTTTTCCATGATCCAGCAGATGTTGGCAATTTGATCTCTGGTTCCTCTGCCTTTTCTAAAACCAGTTTGAACATCAGGAAGATGACGGTTCACATATTGCTGAAGCCTGGCTTGGAGAATTTTGAGCATTACTTTTCTAGCGTGTGAGATGAGTGCAATTGTGCGGTAGTTTGAGCATTCTTTGGCATTGCCTTTTTGAGATTGGAATGAAAACTGCCCTTTTCCAGTCCTGTGGCCACTGCTGAGTTTCCCAAATTTGCTGGCATATTGAGTGGAGCACTTTCACAGCATCATCTTTCAGGATTTGGAATAGCTCAACTAGAATTCCATCACCTCCACTAGCTTTGTTCATAGTGATGCTTTCTAAGGCCCACTTGACTTCACATTCCAGGATGTCTGGCTCTAGGTCAGTGATCACACCATCGTGATTATCTGGGTCATGAAGATCTTTTTTATACAGTTCTTCTGTGTATTCTTGCCATCTCTTCTTAATATCTTCTGCTTCTGTTAGGTCCATACCATTTCTGTCCTTTATCAAGCCCATCTTTGCATGAAATGTTCCTTTGGTATCTCTGATTTTCTTGAAGAGATCCCTAGTCTTTCCCATTCTGTTGTTTTCCTCTATTTCTTTGCATTGATCACTGAAGAAGGCTTTCTTATCTCTCCTTGCTATTCTTTGGAACTCTGCATTCAGATGCTTACATGTTTCCTTTTCTCCTTTGCTTTTCGCTTCTCTTCTTTTCACAGCTATTTGTAAGGCCTCCCCAGACAGCCATTTTGCTCTTTTGCATTTATTTTCCATGGGAATGGTCTTGATCAAAGTGATAGTAGATTATAAAAATGAACATTGAAGGAGTAATAAAGGACTTAAATTTCAAAAAATTAAAAAGTCATAATAGTAAAAATGTATCTAGGAATTTCTCTGGAGCTGTTATGGGCAGTGTGGGGTCAGTTGTTTCAGATAGTTCCTTGTTCCAGCTTGTACTTGTTCTCATGGTCTATGCTGCTGCTGCTAAGTCGCTTCAGTCGTGTCTGACTCTGTGCGACCCCATAGACGGCAGCCCACCAGGCTCCCCTGTCCCTGGGATTCTCCAGGCAAGAACACTGGAGTGGGTTGCCATTTCCTTCTCCAATGCATGAAAGTGAAGTCGCTCAGTCCTTTCCGACTCTTAGCGACCGCATGGACTGCAACCTACCAGGCTCCTCCGTCCCTGGGATTTTTCCAGGCAAGAGTTCTGGAGTGGGATGCCATTGCCTTCTCTGCTCAGGGTCTGTCTATAGGCCCCCTCCAAAACTTAGTCAATATTAACTACGGGGTTTTAATCTGTTGCACCTGTCACTTCCAGAGCAGTTCCCATGTCTTTGTTTATTTTGGCTTCTGTTTGCAAGTCTCTTCAGTGTCTAATTTCTGCCCTGACACAAGCAGGTGAAGGTGGTCACTTATTTAGGCGCACTTGTTCAGTTGTGTTGTTGGGAGGGAGGGACACTGCAAACAAATATCACTGGCATGTGTGGGGAGTGCTCTCAGTGTATGGACCACACTGGGTTTGCCCCAGCTCAAGGCGGAATGTGCTTCAGGGTGCCCTGGCTCCAGGGTGCCCTGGAGGGGTACTGTCCAAAGCGGGCCGGTGTTTCGTACACTTCCCAGGTCTAAGCTGCTCTGGTTGTCGGGTACTCTGCAAGGGCACAGTCTTGGTTGGGTGTGCATTTTGTGCCCTTCTCAGGTCAGAGCAGCTCAGGTGCTTGGCGAGTGTACTGTCCCAGGTGGGCTGTGCATCTTAATCATTTCCCCGGTCCCAGCTGCTAGGTTTCCTAGGTGTGTCGCGAGAGCACTGTCTCAGGTGTGCCATGTGTCTCTGGGGAGCTGATCTCAGGCTGCGACCCCCCTGGCAGATGTCAACCGTCCAGGTTCCCAGGAAGACGTGGTTAGCAACTGGGAGCCTGCTCACAGTTTAGTGGAGGATGCCAAGTTCTGGGCCCGAGATTGCAGCAGCCCCTTTTCTTCTGGCTCTGGCTGTCTCTCTGCCTCTGGCAGCGGGGAAGGGCCTGTATGTAGCTCTCCTTTGGTATTCACTCAATCTTTTGTTCTATGAGTAGGCTAGGCTGCACATTAGAGCCTTTCATGGGAAAGTTCTCTCTTTTTTATTTTTTCCTCTGGCAATCCCACAGTTTTGGTTACTATCTTATGTTAGCTCCCTCAGATTGTCCTCAGGGCATTCAGGCCTGGTTCTTACCCTAAGCATTGATTGTGCAGGCCGCGCCTCCCTGTCCAGCCCCTGTTCGCTGGTGGCTGATGAGCCTCTGGGCTACTTCTTCACTGACAGTTGCAGTTAGGCATCTATTTTGTGTTTGTTTTTGTTTGTTTGTTTGTTTCCTCCGGGTTATGTTGCCCTCTGAGATTCCAAAACTCCCCATGGACCTGTCTGTGAGAGGGTTTCCTACTGTTTGGAAACTTCTCCTCTTTCACAACTCTCTCCCCAGGACAGGTCTTCATCCCTAATTGTTTTGTCTCTTTTTTTGTCTTTTATATTTTGTCCTACATGCTTTCAAAGAGAAAGGGCTGGCTTCCTGGGTGCCTGGTGTCCTCCGCCAGTGTACAGAAGTTGTTTTGTGGAAGTTGCTCAGCATTCAAATGAACTTTTGATGAATATGTGGGGAGAAAGTGATCTCCCTGTCCTATTCCTCTGCTATCTTGGGACTGCCCCCCAGTTTCAATATTTTTCATTCTTAGTGAAAAAAGTTGAATTTTGAAACTTACTCTCCAAAAAGCTCCATTCATAGCATTTCTTCACGTATCTCAGCCATATTCAGACTCTACGTACCATTAGTATGTTTGATAAATAAAAATTTTTAATGAAATATATTCTTGATACTTGTTCCCTTCAATGGGGGATGGGATTGTTGGAAAATAGAAAGGGAGGTATTTAAAGATGCATTTCCCCCCAAATTTCTACTATTTTATTTCTAGATGATAAAATTTCAGGTGATTTGCTTATAATATTTTTTTCTACATTTTAATTTTAAAAATAAGCATGTATAACATTTTAAAAATGAGGATAAAGAAACTATTTAGTTTTAGAAAGTATGAAATTTCTCAAATTCCTTTATGCAAGTGTTTTGATGCAAGAACATAACCAAGTAATTCAGTGTTTCTAGGCCACAGGCAATCCACAAGTAAAATGGAAGGGTATGATGACTTATCTATAGCTAAAAAATGTTTTCCTAACAGAAATAATTCACAACAGTGTCAATATGCCAGGGAATTCAGAGGTAGAACATATTTGAAAGCACTCACTTTCCAGAGGAGGTGGCAGAGTTCTAGAAGATGTAATTGACTTCCTAAAGGTGTGTGTGTGTATGTAGTGCTCAGTTGTATCTGACTCTTTGTGACCCCATGGACTGTAGCCCACTAGGCTCCTCTGTCCATGGGATTTTCCAGGCAAGAATACTGGAGTGGGTAGCCATCCCCTTTTTGAGGGGATCTTCCCAACTCAGGGGTTGAACCCACATCTCCTGTGTTGGCAGGTGGATTCTTTACCACTGAGCCACTTGGGAAGCCCCTTCCTAAATGTAATGAGGGCTTCCCCAATAGCTCAGCAGATAAAGAATCTGTCTGCAATGCAGGAGACATGAGTTAGATCGCTGGGTTGGAAAGATCACCTGGAGAAGCGAATGGCTACCAACTCCAGTATTCTTGCCTGAAAAATCCCATGGCAGAGGAGTCTGGCGGACTGCAATGCATGGGCTCACAAAGAGTCAGATACAACTGAGTGAGTAAGCATACAAAGGTAGTGTAAGTCATCGGGGGAGAGCTGGGACCACACCCCAGTCTTTTGACCCCTCCATTTGAGTGAGACTGCATTCCACCACTCTCTGTGTCTGTATTTTGTTTTTCACTTTAAAAATAAAAAGTTTTTAAGATAGTCTTTAAGGTCTATCTCTGCTTTAAAATTCAATGACCTTTGAAAAAATTAGTGACTCAGAAGACACATGAGACAGCTTGGAATATGTTGGCATCACTAACTGTATTGAGTTATATTATTACATTTATTATAGTTGGATCTACTTCAGAATGAGATCTTTTATTTACTAGTAGCAGAAATGTGTTTTCTTTATTTGTGGAGTTAAAATTTTTGGAAAAAAAATGAGGCCAGTGCCTCACTCTTCAAGAGATCTCTTATCTCCCTCGACTCTGTTAGATGAGGATGGTTGTAGGTTTTCTCATTGCTGTCACTTAGGATGCATTGTAAAGCATATTTTACCTATATTGCTTCAACAAACTTTTCAACGCTCTGAGCAGTCATTAGCTCATTCCGCTCTTTTGCTTACCTGTCCTTTTCTACCCTCATTACTTAAGACCATGTGCAACTGAGATGGCTTGATATGTCTGGTGTTAGACAACTGAGATTTGTCTGGAATACTCTTTGTGTTTCACTCATATGCTCTCCAGGACCTTCTTTTCATGATTTGTTGGGGGCATTCTTTTGATCTGTAACTTTCATCAAAAGTCATTCAAGCTCTGTTTCATCTCCATATTGGATCTCTCATGCATATCATTATATCATAATATTAAAACATATCATCTAAACTTTTCAAAAACAAAAATTTTAAGAATCATCCCCCACAGTATTAGGATTGGAACTCAGAAGGCAGGCCTCAAGAGGAAGTGCCTAACATGGCTTGGATGGGATTGGTGACCCTATTAGAATTCAGACATAGTCAAATCTGGATTCCAATCCTATATTCCATCCTCCTCCATCACTCTTTCCACCCTATCCCACTTCTTCCTTTAAATTATTTATTAACTTAACAATGTTTCAATTATATGAAAATTATTAGAATAAATGTGAATTCCTCTACAAAGGGTAATCCACATGCCGACTCCTCTCTTTAGTTGTAGCCATTAACATTTTTGATGAGTGTCTTAGTAGACATTTTTCTATTTATCTCATATGTATACACATATTAGATGTAGATTAAATATATAGATATGGGTATAGATATAGATATGGACTTAGATATATAGATATGGAAGGGCTTCCCAGGTGGCTCAGTGATAATCAGCCTGCCAATGCAGGAGACATGGGTTCAATCCTGGGGTCAGGAGGATCCCCTAGAGAAGGAAATGGCAACCCACTCCAGTATTCTTGCCTGGGAAATCTCATGGACAGAAGAGCCTGGCAGGCTACAGTCCATGGGGTCACAAAAGACTCAGACATGACTTAGCAACTAAAAGAACAACAAACATGTAGATATGGATGTAAATTCACATAGTTTTGCATTTTACAGTAAGGTGGATTGTGATATATGTATAATTATCTGACTTTTTAAAAATTTAATAAGCCCTGGATGTGTTTTTGGGTAAGTAGCTGTAGATCTATTTATTCTTTTGAATTTATCCATTATATAAGTGTACCATAATATATTCAGGGCTTCTCTGGTGACTCAGAAGTAAAGAATCTGCCTGCAATGCAGGAACCACAGGAGATGTGGGTTTGATTCCTGAGTCTGGAAGGTCCCCTGGGGGAGAGCATGCAGCCTGCTTCAGTATTCTTGCCCGGAGAATTCCATGAACAGAGGAGATTGGAGGGCTATAGTCCATGGGTCACAAAGAGTTGTACACAACTGAAGTGACTTTACATAAACCATTATATATTTACTATTATCCTAATAATGGATATTATTGCTAATATTATTAATTACTAAAATATATATTCAGCCTTTTTTTCAAATTTCTTTGTAAAAACAATGCTACAGTAGTATCCTTTAAGGCCACCTGCAAGTATTTCTGTACACTGTGTTGATTCAGATTCACAATCCTCATCAGGTTTGCTTGGCCATGGTTTATTGTTAGATGCTGCTGAGCAACCTTCCAGTTAGCCTGGTGTTAAGGAACTAAAAAGCCTCTTGATGAAAGTGAAAGTGGAGAGTGAAAAAGTTGGCTTAAAGCTCAACATTCAGAAAACGAAGATCATGGCATCCGGTCCCATCACTTCATGGGAAATAGATGGGGAAACAGTGTCAGACTTTATTTTTTTTGGGCTTCAAAATCAATGCAGATGGTGACTGCAGCCATAAAATTAAAACACACTTACTCCTTGGAAGGAAAGTTATGACCACCTAGATAGCATATTCAAAAGCAGAGACATTGCTTTGCCAACAAAGGTCCACCTAGTCAAGGCTATGGTTTTTCCTGTGGTCATGTATGGATGTGAGAGTTGGACTGTGAAGAAGGCTGAGTGCTGAAGAATTGATGCTTTTGAACTGTGGTGTTGGAGAAGACTCTTGAGAGTCCCTTGGACTGCAAGGAGATCCAACCAGTCCATTCTGAAGGAGATCAGCCCTGGGGTTTCTGTGGAAGGAATGATGCTAAAGCTGAAACTCCAGTACTTTGGCCACCTCATGCAAAGAGTTGACTCATTGGAAAAGACTCTGATGCTGGGAGGGATTGGGGGCAGGAGGGGAAGGGGATAACAGAGGATGAGATGGCTTGATGGCATCACTGACTTGATGGACGTGGGTCTGGGTGATTTCCGGGAGTTGGTGATGGACAGGGAGGCCTGGCATGCTGCGATTCATGGGGTCGCAAAGAGTTGGACATGACTGAGTGACTGAACTGAACTGAACTGAACCATATTCTCATAGGCCCCAGAGGGAAGCCTTGATCAATGACAAACAGAAGACATTGGGAAGCTTGTGGATAAATTATTTTCCTTCCTTCTATCTGATGGGTTGTTGCCAGATGTAGTGTTTAAATGTGCCCTCTTAAGAGATGTGCTGTGACTGAGCGACCAGTGTGCGTTCTGCTAAGGCTGTGCAGTGGCCAGATTCATAATTCACCATTTTATATTTGCTTTCCCTCTTTATTTGCCTCATTTTCTTTTTTCTCTAGTCTAACTTTCTTGGGATTGTATGCCTAATGAAACATTAAATGTCTATTTTGCCTCAGGTTTGTATTATAGAAAATTTGGGCTTAAAAAATGTTGTTGTTGTTCAATTGCTCAGTTGTGTCCAACTCTTTGCAACCCCATGGATACAGCATGCCAGGCTTCCCTGTCCCTCACTATCTCCTCAAGTTTGTTCAAACTCATGTCCATTGAGTCAGTGATGCCATCTATCCATCTCATCCTATGTTGCCCCCTTCTCCTCCTGCCCTCAATCTTTCCCAGCATCAGGGTCTTTTCCAATGAGTCAACTCTTTGCATCAGATGGCCAAAGTATTGGAGATTTAGCTTCAGCAACAGTCTTTGCAATGAATATTCAGGGTTGGTTTCCTTTAGTATGGACTGGTTTGATCTCCTTTAGTCCAAGAGACTCTCAAGAGTCTTCTCCAGGACCATGGTTTGAAACCATCAATTCTTTGGTGCTCAGCCTTGCTTGTGGTCCAACTCTCACATCTGTACACCACTATTGGAAAAACCATAGCTTTGACCGTGTGGATCTTTGTCGGCAAAGTGATATCTCTGCTTTTTAATATGGTGTCTAGGTTTGTCATAACTTTTCTTCCAAGGAGCACGTGTCTCTTTATTTCATGGCTGCAGTCACCATCCAGTGATTTTGGAGCCCAGGAAAGTACAATTACACTAAAAAAAAAAAAAAATTACACCACCCTACCTTTTAATCAGATATATAGTTGCAAATATATATCTATTTTTGTTTTCATTAATTGTTCATACTTACATCATAAGAAGAGCTATGTTGATATGTACATGTATATATATATATTATATTATAAAGTAAGATATTCCTTTTTGAGCATTCAATAGCGGTAAAGAACCTCTCTGAGTGTATGTTCAGGTGCAATGAAATCCTTTAAGTGATGAGTTCTAGTGCTTTAATTTTGTAGCTAAATAAAACAAAGCCTGAATTAGTTCTTTATTCTTCTCTGAATTACACTATAAAACTGTTACTGCTCTCCACAGAAGCCATCTTTCAGAAAATATGAAGTTGCTGAACAGAGCATCATTAAGGCACCCTAGATTACATTTTTTTTAATGTTGGAAAGATAGTTGGTAGCATAAACTTTCATAACTTCATGATGCAGAGAGAACTTGATTAGCCTTTTCGCCAAGGTTTAGCCTACTGTGCAGAGGGGAGAAGGAATTCAAGGATATTTTAATCTTATTTTGTGTTCCAGGGTGACGTGGGTGTAGGCAAGGGGAGAAATGGTTAGAGTCTGAGATAAATAAAAACTGTCAAAACCTGGGCAACTGAAGCCTATCTCTGACTTGTCATCTCTTCATGGTGTTCTCAGGACCAGTAATCATAATCCTAACCCACATTTGTAGTTTCTGATCTAGGAGGGGCTAACAGTCCCTCTGTGAATATATTTTCAAATGTGTACGTGTTATTCAAAATACTTCATTTACTGTGAGAATGTTGGGAACAGCAGATAACCCTTAAATTACAGATCTGAATCTATAGTGTGATGTTCTCGGTCACGCATATCCTTGTATACTCATCCTGTGTCTGCATGCAAATGGGGAGAGAGATTCATACAGGGGATTCTGACTGCACTGTTAATGAAGCCCAACTTTTTATTTTTTCATCTGTTACTCTGTGACTGTTTTTCTGAGTTGGCCTCACCTTCAGAACCCTGAAACTTAGTTGGGCACAGGGCAGAAGGAAGAGCATGGATTCTCTGCAGAGTCTCCAAGGGAGATTTCCTTAGATCAGGAGAGTAGGTGGATATATAGGAATTATATTGGCTTTTCATATTTGCTTAATCTGAAAAATGGATGTGGCACTTTAATGAACTCCTGAAAAGAGTACACTCGGCCAACCATAAATGCAGGGTCTCAACAAAGGTGTAGGAGGATGCAGGGGGTTTAATGGAGTGGAAATATGTCAACAATGTTTCTAGTTGCCAGGAAACCAGATACACCTGTGTTGGCTTAGAATGAGGTCTGCGAGGATTTGTAAACTGGAAACCTCATTTGAATTCTAACTAGATTAAAGGCATTGATGGACCCAGGCCAGTTTACCCTGTAGTTGGGAGAACTGGGGCTCTCTTGCGTAGTTACCTACTGAAAAATATGCTCTTGCATTGCTTTACTGATGAAAAAGAAATTTTTAACTAACTGCTGTCATCTGGAAACCATGTCTTGAATTCAGAGAGTTGCCACTTCTCAAATTGCAGCTTCCTGCTGGTGACTTACATGCCAGGTCAGAGGGCAAAAAGAGAAAGCTAAAAATGCAAACTGTACCCTTTCCATGATTCAGTGTTTTCTCTGACCACTTCATATTTCTGAAATAAAGACTTTATAGTAAAATCTTAAGAAAATGTCTTCATTTTTCTCAAAATAATTCATGCACAAGTTTACAGAAAGTAGAATGAAATATAATATTCCTTATAATGGTGAAGATAACATTCTTCAAAGTCTTAGTGTCCATGAATCATTCTGGAATGATTATATATGGTGGGTAACTTGAATATATGTATTTTCAGTACTCTATTTTAGGAAATGTGATAAGTTCAGTTCAGTCGCTCAGTCGTGTCTGACTCTTTGCGACCCCATGAATTGCAGCACGCCAGGCCTCCCTGTCCATCACCAACTCCCGGAGTTCACTCAGACTCACGTCCATTGAGTCAGTGATGCCATCCAGCCATCTCATCCTCTGTCGTCCCCTTCTCCTCCTGCCCCCAATCCCTCCCAGCATCAGAGTCTTTTCCAATGAGTCAGCTTTTCGCATGAGGTGGCCAAAGTACTGGAGTTTCAGCTTCAGCATCATTCCCCAAAGAAATCCCAGGGCTGATCTCCTTCAGAATGCACTGGTTGGATCTCCTTGCAGTCCAAGGGACTCTCAAGAGTCTTCTCCAACACCACAGTTCAAAAGCATCAGTTCTTTGGCGCTCAGGCTTCTTCACAGTCCAACTCTCACATCCATACATGACCACAGGAAAAACCATAGCCTTGACTAGAAATGTGATAAAGATGCTGCTAATTGTTTGACACTTACGTAGGGGTCTATGTATGTTTTTCCTTTGAAGCTCTGAACAATTAAATCTTGTAGAAATGGTTCTGTGCCACTTTTAATGCCTAGGTCTTAGGAGACTATCAACTTCTACATACTGTCTTCTAGAATACTTACACTTGGAATCCAGTATCGATGCGGTGAAAAAACTCAATTACCCCAGTGTAGAAGTCCATGTATAAAAGAACTAAGACCCTCAACTGATGGTATTCCCTGACTTTCCAGACAACAGCCAGCACTTACTTGCAATTGTTTGAATGAGCCATCACTGAAGTGGATACCTAACATCCACATGAACTGCCCCAGCTAATTCCATGCAGAGGAAAAGCACTGCCCAGCCAAGCCATGGCCAAAGTCCTGATCCACAAAATTGTGAGATATAATAAAACAGTGGCTGATTAAAGTCACTGGACTTGGAGGTAATTCATTATGCAGCAAAAGCTAGCCAGAACAGAAATTTTGGCATAGGGATGATTAAGAGACCTGGTTTCAAATTTTGGCTCTAACATTTAATACCTATGTGATTTTGGAGATAGTTATTAAGCCCTTCAAGGGCTACTCAGGTGACTCAGGGGTAAAGAATCTGCCTGCCAATGCAGGAGATGCGGATTCGATCCCTGGGTCAGGAAGATCCCCTGGAGAAGGAAATGGCACCCCACTCCAGTATTCTTGCCTGGAAAATCCCATGGATGGAGGAACTCGGTGGGCTACAGTCCATGGGGTCACAAAAGAGTTAGATACAACTTAGTAACTAAGCAACAACAAAATTAAGCCCTTCTCAGCCTTAGTTTCCTTATCTGTAAAATGGCAATAATAATATATGTTTTAAAAACCAAGATAAGCATTAAGGCTATAATATGTAAATTGACTATTGCATTTCCTGAAAAATGATAGTAACTCCAAATGGAAGCCATTGTTTGTTATTCATCAAACATTTAGCCCACTCCTCTGCACCTTCTTCTTCCTAAGCAGTTTTTCAGATTAGGGTATTGCCAAAGGAAACACCATTTTCAAAAATTGGTTTAGCAAGGTGATCAAAGCTTTAAAATGTTCTTATATCTTTCATCAGGTAATTCTATTTTATGAGTCTATTCTAAGGAAATATTCCTAAATACTGACCATAATAAATCCCTTCATGAAATACGATGCTTTTATAATACTCTGATCTCTGCACAGAGAAGTCTCTTGATTTCATCACTGTGTTATCTAGACATAAACCAAAGTTTTCAGCAATGGCTGAAACTCACTTCAAGTTGAAACCATCCCCAACATCATAACTTAGAAAATATTAACAACACTGGAATCAAGATTGCCAGGAGAAATGTCATTAACCTCAGATATGCAGATGACACCATACTTATGGCAGAAAGTGAAGAAGAACTAAAGAGTCTCTTGATGAAATTGAAAGAAGAGACTGAAAAAGTTGGCTTAAAATTCAATATTCAGAATGCTAAGATCATGGCATCCAGTTCCATCACTTCATGGCAAGTAGAAGGGGAAACAATGGAAACCATCATAGACTTTATTTTGGGGGGCTCCAAAATCACTGCAGATGGTGACTGCAGCCATGAAATTAAAAGGTGCTTGGAAGCAAAGCAAAAACGCCCTTGGAAGAAAAGTTATGACCAACCTAGACAGTGTATGACGTTACTTTGCCAACAAAGGTCTGTCTAGTCAAAGCTATGGTTTTTCCAGTAGTCATGTATGGATGTGAGAGTTGGACTATAAAGAAAGCTGAGCACCAAAGAATTGATGCTTTTGAACTGTGGTGTTGGAGAAGACTCTTGAGAGTCCCTTGGACTGCAAGGAGATATAACCAGTGCATTCTGAAGGAGATCAGCCCTGGGATTTCTTTGGAAGGAATGATGCTGAAGCTGAAACTCCAATACTTTGGCCTCATGTGAAGAGTTGACTCATTTGAAAAGACCCTGATGCTGGAAGGGATTGGGGGCGGGAGAAGGGGACAACAGAGGATGAGATGGTTGGATGGCATCACGGACTCAATGGACATGAGTTCGAGTAGGCTCCAGGAGTTGGTGAGGGACAGGGAGGCCTGGCATGCTGCAGCCCATGGGGTTGCAAAGAGTCAGACATGACTGAGCAACTGAACCAAACTGATTAGGTTGAGTACATACACTATCAGATCAGATCAGTTGCCCAGTGGTGTCCGACTCTTTGCGACCCCATGAATCTCCCCAATGGACCTCCCTGTCCATCACCAACTCCCGGAGTTCACTCAGACTCACGTCCATTGAGTCAGTGATGCCATCCAGCCATCTCATCCTCTGTCGTCCGCTTCTCCTCTTGCCCCCAATCCCTCCCAGCATCAGAGTCTTTTCCAATGAATCAATTCTTCGCATGAGGTGGCCAAAGTACTGGAGTTTCAGCTTTAGCATCATTCCTTCCACAGAAATCCCAGGGCTGATCTCCTTCAGAATGCACTGGTTTGATCTCCTTGCAGTCCAAGGGACTCTCAAGAGTCTTCTCCAACACCACAGTTCAAAAGCATCAATTCTTCAGCGCTCAGCCTTCACAGTCCAACTCTCACATTCATACATGACCACAGGAAAAACCATAGCCTTGACTAGACGAACCTTTGTTGGCAAAGTAATGTCTCTGCTTTTGAATATGCTCTTTAGGTTGGTCATAACTTTCCTTCCAAGGAGTAAGTGTCTTTTAATTTCATGGCTGCAGTTACCATCTGTAGTGATTTTGGAGCCCAGAAAAATAAAGTCTGACACTGTTTCCACTGTTTCCCCATCTATTTCCCATGAAGTGGTGGGACCGGATGCCATGATCTTTGTTTTCTGAATGTTGAGCTTTAAGCCAAATTTTTCACTCTCCACTTTCACTTTCATCATGAGGCTTTTTAGTTCCTCTTCTCTTTCTGCCATAAGGGTGGTGTCATCTGCATATCTGAGGTTATTGATATTTCTCCCGGCAATCTTGATTCCAGCTTGTGTTTCTTCCAGTTCAGCATTTCTCATGATGTACTCTGAATATAAGTTAAATAAACAGGGTGACAGTATACAGCCTTGACATACTCCTTTTCCTATTTGGAACCAGTCTGTTGTGCTAGTGGTAAAGAACCCATCTGTCAATGCAGAAGATATAAAAGATGCCTGTTTGATCCATGAGTCAGGAAGATACCCTGGAGGAAGGCACGGTCACTCCAGTATTCTTGCCTGGAGAATGCCATGGACAGTGGAGCCTGGTGGGCTATGGTCTGTAGGGTCACAAAGAGTTGAACAAGACTGAAATGACTTAGCATGTGTACACACATAATTCAGTAAGGAAGTGTAACTTTTAAGAAGTGTCTTTCATTCAACAAATATTTATTGAATACCAACAAAATGATAGATTCTGGGTAAGTTCCTAAGAGAACAGAGATGAAACCACAGCCTCTAATTTTTCCTAGAGAGACTCATGAGGGGTCATTTTGGCCCGAGTCAGTCCTGCTTCTCATGCATTCCATAAGTGTCTGTCTACCTCTATGCCTGGAATTGTCACAGTCTTTTTACTCAGAACCATCTTCCCCATGTTACCAGTCAAGGTGGAGGTGATAGTCACTCAGTCATGTCCGACTCTTTGTGACCACATGGACTTTAGTCTGCCAGGCTCCTCTGTCCATGGAATTCTCCAGGCAATAATACTGGAGTGGCTTGTCATTCCCCTCTCCATTTGCCAGTCAAAGCATGATTCAATTAGAGCTCTCCCTCCTCCAAGCAGTCTTCCCTGGATCTGAGCTACACATTTTCTAGCTCCAGTGTATCCCCATGGTGCTGGCTTCTTGCAGTGCTCACTCTCTACTCATCCCTAGTTATTCTGTGTAGTTAGTTTTCTTTTTAAGTAACTGTATATTATTTTCAAAACTAGATAAACTTTTTATTAATCTCAAATATAATATTTCTTATGTGTACCTGATACCTGCATATCTTATTAAAATACATATTCTTATTCAGTAGGTTTGGGGTGAAATCCTGGATTCTTCATAGATTCTAAGAGGTAAAGAGAAAAAAATGATTTCAAGGGAAAATGTGCCAGGTGGGTTATGACATTTTGCTTTTGATACCTTACAATATAAAGTTGCCCAGAAGACAGTTCTTCATAGACATAGATGCCAAACTCCCAGGTGATGTCCTTGCTGCTTGGACCTAAGACCACACTTTGAGTCACAATAGCAAGGATGGTGAGAACAGGGACCAGCATATTACTCTGTTTTTCCAACACTTTGGGCAGTGCCTGGGATAAGGGGAAAGTGTTCAGTAAATGTTTCTGGTGGGGAAAAATAAAGGAAGAATACGAACTTTGGGACAATACTGACCTAGGTTACAGTATCAATTCCACTACTAATTGCTGTGAATGATCATGGACATTTAGTTATTTATAAAACAACTTTTTTGGATTTTTGTGATGTCAGAATTAAGTTATATATTTTAAAATACTTGGCATAGTAGTAATCTGTAGCAAGACACTGACAAATAATATTACCTGTTAATGATGATATAGGAAAATTTTACTTTTCCAAACTCAAGAAGATTTCTTCAGTGGTATGATTCTTGGTTTTGTACAGAAGCAAATAACTTAGAGGGAAATTAAATGAAAGTGAAAGTGCTGGTCGCTCAGTTGTTTCTGACTCTTTGCCACCCCATGGACTGTAGCAGCCAGGCTCCTCTGTCCGTGGAATTCCCCAGGCAAGAATACTGCAGTGGCTTGCCAATCCCTTCTTCAGGTAATTTTTACTTTATTTGTAAAGATAATTGCATTTCTAATTTATCAGTTCTAACATATATTCCAAGAGATACAAGAAAAAAATCAAGACAAATGAAAATATGCCAGATGGGTTACCACATGTTATTTCTAGTCGCTCACAATGTAGAGTTGCCTAGAAGAAAATCAAAGCTAATCAATAATACCAAAGGAGAAAACAATGTCACTGTCATCTTCTTACTACTCTGGTTCGTACCCAGCCTTTTTGGCAGAGATAGTGTCTAGGTCTTCTCCAGATGAAGCCCTGGCAAAGGCCCTCATTAGGATGACTCAGAGGGTGAATATTGAGAGGGTTGACATGAAGCATTTGGTGCTCAGCTAATTGAATTGGAAAGGGAATTGCATGTTGAAGAAATTCCTAAGCTGCACTTGAATCTGCTCCACTCACCCACTGGTGGAAACAGTGGTTACAGTACCCCCCAGATTCAGACAGTTTGTATTGCAAGTGAGGGAGTAACTCACTTCATGTCTTTCTTGCATGAATTGTATTTCAGAGCAGGAAAACAATTAGTGAAGGAAAGTTATTTTTTTTAATTCATAGCTTAAAAATGAGAAGAAATGATAGAAACAGAAAACCACATTTACAACCTTAATGGATCTAGATGATGGTCATCAATATTTGGTAAAACCATTAGATAAGAAATGTTAGATGTGAAACTTAATAATAGATGGATCAGGCTGACATGACCTGAATTCACTAATTAGTCTTTCCATCACCAAAGGAGGGAAAAATAGGACATACTTTTATTTTGATGCAAGGCAATAGAAAGTGTACATAAATGTTACAATAAACTGTTGACAAAAGAAATAACCCATAATTGATCAGACCTCTTGATCTAACTCCCAGTTTACTGAAAAATAGAGGAGATGGAGGCCATGTTAAATGATATTAAGATACTTTAATCAGTAAAATCCAGTATTCTGTAAGACAAATGATTTATTTTTTTCAAATAGTAAATACCAAAAAAAAAAAAAGAATTGTTATATATTAAAAGGGACTTCAGTTCAGTTCAGTTCAGTTGCTCAGTCATGTCTGACTCTTGCGACCCCATGAACTGCAGCACGCCATGCCTCCCTGTCCCTCACCAACTCCCGGAGTTCACCTAAACTCATGTGTATTGAGTTGGTGATGCCATCCAGCCATCTCATCCTCTGTCATCCCCTTTTCCTCCTTCCCCCAATCTCTCCCAGCATCAAGGTCTTTTAGAGTTTTGCCAAGAGAATGCACAAGTCATAGCAAACACCCTCTTCCAACAACACAAGAGAAGACTCTACACATGGACATCACCAGATGGTCAACAACAAAATCAGATTGATTATACTCTTTGCAGCCAAAGATGGAGAAGCTCTATACAGCCAGCAAAAGAAGACCGGGAGCTGACTGTGGCTCAGATCATGAACTCCTTATTGCCAAATTCAGACTCAAATTGAAGAAAGTAGGGAAAACCACTAGACCATTCAGGTATGACCTAAATCAAATCCCTTATGATTATACAGTGGAAGTGAGAAATAGATTTAAGGGACTAGATCTGGTAGAGAACCTGATGAACTATGGATGGAGGTTCGTGACATTGTACAGGAAACAGGGATCAAGACCATCCCCATGGAAAAGAAATGAAAAAAAAAAAAAAAAGGGACTTATACTCACACAATCTAAATATAATATATGAGGACTTTCCTGGTGGTCCAGTGGTTAAAACTTTACCTTCCAATACAGGGAGTGCAAGCTCAGTCCCTGGTTGGGCAGCTAAGATCCCGTATGCCTTGTGACTAAAAAACCAAAACATAAAACAGAAGTAATATTGTAACAAATTCAATAAAGACTTAAAAAGTGGTCCACATCAAAAACAAATCTTAAAAATTAAATGCAATGTATGAAACTTGTTTGGATTGTTACTCAAATAAATTTTAAAAATATTTTTAAATATTCAGGAACATAGAACTTGAGGTAGGTATTAAAATATTACAAGGAATTATTGCTAATCTCATGATGGTGTTATTGGAGTCACATTTTTAAAAGTCCTTACCTGTTGAGATGTCTCCTGGAGTATTTCTTGATAAAAGAACCCCATCTTTACTAGGAAGAGGAAACAGCGACACTCAAATTCAGAGAAGCGAAGTATTTCACTGGATAAATTAGCAAAAAATTGAAGTATTTGTATTGTCAAGTGTAACAAAAGTGAGAGTAAATGAAAATTCGTATATTTTGTAGAGGTTTAAAGAGTAGGGCATTTTAAGCAGCATCTTGGCAATATTTGCCAAAGTTCAGGTTGCATGTCCTCAATTTTAAGAATTCAGGGAATTTCCAGAATTCTTCTTCCAGCTTTGTGAATCAGTAGATCTATATGGAAGCTCCACCTCCTGCTATAGATCTGACTGGACTTGGTTCCTAATTCATATTCAGGCTCAGGACTGTCCCATGTTTTTAACTTTTGTTATCAATAAATATATATTTTTAAGTATTTTAGAAATAGTACTGAAGGTTCCCATAAGCACTTCTCTCACAGTTAATCCTATTTTAATAACATATTTGTATAATACATTTGTTATAATTAATGAAAAATTGATTCACTGCTATTAGCTGAAGTCTATAGATAATTTAGATTTCCTTGGTTTTTACCTAGTGTTCATTCTCTGTTCCAGGATACTGTCTGGGATACCAGAGATTTAGTTGTTGTGTCTCTTTAGGGTCTTCTGGGACTGTAGTTTTGAGGAGTACTGGGCAGGAATAATGAAGGATGCCCTTCTATTAAATTTTTTTCTTGTGTGTTTCTAATGGTTAGCTTCAGGTTATGGCTTTTGGGGAAGAAATTCAGAGAAACAAATTTCGATTTCATTCTTGCTTAAATTGTTTCAGCTTTGGCTGTTGTGCCCTTTAATGTACTGCCGTTGGAGTGTGTGTATATTTTCTTTGAGCACTTTCTTACTTTCTGGGCTACAAGATGCTCCAGACTCATTTTGTATATTTCCTGCCCTCGTCCTAGGACCAGCCATCTCTCCAATAATCCCTGGTTCCTTATTGGAAAATGATTTTAGAAACGAATATTTGGGTGGTAAGTGTGCTCATTTCTACTGTAGTATTATTTCTTCTAGGCTTTCTCAGCTGACAGAGCAAAAATATATCTGTGTATATCCTTATACCTGTAAATATTTTTTTATGCAAAAAACTATACCTATGTTAAGTTAGACATGAGTTCTTACTGAGGTTTCCAATTCTAATCCATACCACACAGATCATTCTAGCTAGTTACCCTTACTAATCTGTAACCTTCCAAAAGTAAGAAACTTGGCTCTCATCATCCACCATCTATTTACTTAATTCTTCATTTTCAGTGGATCTGTATAGCAGTATTAGAATTATTAATCCCTATCTTATGCTGCTGCTGCTAAGTCACTTCAGTCGTGTCCGACTCTGTGCAACACCATAGACAGCAGCCCACCAGGCTCCCCCATCCCTGGGATTCTCCAGGCAAGGACACTGGAGTGGGTTGCCATTTTCTTCTCCAATACATGAAAGTGAAAAGTGAAAGTGAAGTCGCTCAGTCGTATCCAACTCTTAGTAACCCCATGGACTGCAGCCTACCAGGCTCCTCCGTCCAAGGGATTTTCCAGGCAAGAGTACTGTAGTGGGGTGCCATTGCCTTCTCCGCCTATCTTAAGGGAAACAGTTTTATCAACTTAACTCTACACTGACTATATTCAGTTCCTTTTGCACTTTCTTAAAGATTCCATTAATTCTCAAAGTCCCTTAGGTCAATACACTTTCCCTACCCTCTTTGCTAGGTAGCCAAGTAGTACAGAATCTGCCTGCCAATGCAGGAGGTATAAGTTCGATCCCTAGGTCAGGAAGATCCCCTGCAGAAGGAAATGTCATCTCACTCCAGTATTTTGTCCTGAAAAATCCCATGGACAGAGGAGCCTGGCGGGCTACAGTCCATGGGGTCACAAAGAGTTGGACATGACTGAGCATGCATGCATCCTCTTCATTGAACCTGTTTCATATATTTTAAATACAATTAGATTCTCTTCTCATGGTCTGCATTGTTTATTAGAATCCTCTAAACTCCCAAATGATTTTTTTTAAGTTTGCATTTATTAAGGTGCATTCTTTGTGTTGTAAATTCTCATGTAGTGCTAGTGGTAAAGAATTCATTTGCTAATGCAAGAGATGAAGGTTTGATCCCTGAGCCAGGAAGATCCCCTGAAGTAGGAAATTGCAACCCACTTCAGTATTCTTCCCTGGAAAATTCCATGGAAAGAGGAGCCTGTTGCGGGGGTGGGGGGTGGGGTGTGGGGTGGGGGCGTGGTGGCTATAGTCCATGGGATTGCAAAGAATTGGACATGATTGCACACACACACCACACACATGGGTTTTGATAAGAGTATGGTGTCATGTACCTCCATCAGTTGTGATTGTTTAGTCCGTAAGTCACATCCAATTCTATTACGACCCCATGGTAAAATACCCCATGCTCCAGCTATTCATCCTTCTTTTCCTCTCTGTAGCATCAGTCGAACTTTTTACTTTATGTTTTTTCCTTTTCCAGAATGTCATATAAATGGAATGCTATTGTTTATAACCTTCTGGAGGGGCTTCCCTTACTTAGCAATATGCATTTAAGGTTCCGTTATGTCTTTGTAGCCTGAAGGGTTGTTTCTTTATATCACTGAATAGTATTTCATTGTATGATATACCACCGTGTATTTCTATAGTCACCTATTGAAGAATATCTTGTTTTCAGTTTTTGGTGAAAGGATAAAACCACTCTAAACTTTCATATGCAGGATTTTGTGTTGACATATACTCAGCCCATCTGAATAAGCAACTAGGAGCACAAATGCTGGATTGTAGGATAAAACTACGTTTAAAAGAAACTGTCAAACTTCCATCCAGAGCGGCTTTAGCATTTTGTATTTCTACCTGCAATTAATTGTATTCCTAATGCCCTCTATTCTTGCCAACATTTGGTATTGTTTTTCAAATCTTAGCTACTTTAATAGGTGTATAGGTATATCCATTCCCTTGTCCAGTGGACCACTTTTTGTTGGAACACTCCACCTTGACCTGAACGTCTTGGGTGGCCCTATACAGGGCATGGCTTAGTTTCATTGAATTAGACGAGGCTGTGGTCCATATGATTAGATTGGCTAGTTTTTTGTGATTGTGGTTTCAGTGTGTCTACCCTCTGATGCCCTCTCAGCACCTACCATCTTAGTGGGGTTTCTCTTACCCTGGACATGGGATATCTCTTCACAGCTGCTCCAGCAAAGCGCAGCCACTGTTCCTTACCTTGGATGTAGGGTATCTCTTCACTGCTGCTGCATCTGACCTTGGACATGGGGTATCTCTGGAGAAGGGAAGGGCAAAGCACTTCAGTATTCTTGCCTTGAGAAAACCATGAACAGTACGAAAAGGCAAAAAGATAGGACACTGAAAGAGGAACTCCCAATGTACTACTGGAGATCAGTGGAGAAATAACTCCAGAAAGAATGAAGGGACGGAGCCAAACGTGCTACTGGAGATCAGTGGAAAAATAACTCCAGAAAGAATGAAGGCACGGAGCCAAAGCAAAAACAAAACCCAGTTGTGGATGTGACTGGTGATAGAAATAAGGTCTGATGCTGTAAAGAGCAATATTCCATAGGAACCTGGAATGTTAGGTCAATGAATCAAGGCAAATTGGAAGTAGTCAAACAGGAGATGGCAAGAGTGAATGTCAACATTCTAGGAATCAGGGAACTAAAATGGACTGGAATGGGTGAATTTAATTCAGATGGCCATTATATCCATGATTGTGGGCAGGAATCCCTTGGAAGAAATGGAATAGCCATCATAGTCAACAAAAGAGTCCGAAATGCAGTACTTGGATGCAATCTCAAAAATGACAGAATGATCTCTGTTCGTTTCCAAGGCAAGTCATTCAATATCACAGTAATCCAAGCCTATGCCCCAACCAGTAACACTGAAGAAGCTGAAGTTGAACGGTTCTATGAAGACCTATGAGACCTTTTAGAACTAGCACCCAAAAAAGACATCCTTTACATTACTGGGGATTGGAATGCAAAAGTAGGAAGTCAAGAAACACCTGGAGTAACAGGCACATTTGGCCTTGGAGTACAGAATGAAGCAGAGCAAAGGCTAATAAGTTTTGCCAAAAGAACACACTGGTTATAGCAAACACCCTCTTCCAACAACACAAGAGAAGACTATACACATGGCCATCACAGATGGCCAACACCAAAATCAGGTTGATTATGTTCTTTGCAGCCGAAGATGGAGAAGCTCTATACAGTCAGCAAAAACAAGACCAGGAGCAGACTATGGCTCAGACCATGAACTTATTGCCAAATTCAGACTTAAATTGATGAAAGTAGGGAAAACCACTAAACCATTCAGGTATGACCTAAATCAAATCCCTTATGATTATACAGTGGAAGTGAGGAATAGATTTAAGGGACTAGATCTGATAGACAGAGTGCCTGATGAACTATGGACGGAGGTTCATGACATTGTACAGAAGACAGAGATCAAGACCATCCCCAAGAAAAAGAAATGCAAAAAAAAGCAAAATGGCTATCTGAGGAGGGCTTACAAATAGCTGTGAAAAGAAGAGAAGCGAAAAGCGAAGGAGAAAAGGAACGATATACCCATTTGAATGCAGAGTTCTAAAGAATAGCAAGGAGAGATAAGAAAGCCTTCCTCACTGATCAATGCAAAGAAATAGAGGAAAATAATAGAATGGGAAAGACTAGAGATCTCTTCCGGAGAAGGAAATGGCAACCCACTCCAGTGTTCTTGCCTGGAGAATCCCAGGGATGGGGGAGCCTGGTGGGCTGCCATCTATGGGGCCGCACAGAGTCGGACATGACTGAAGTGACTTAGCAGCAGCAGCAGAGATCTCTTCAAGATGATTAGAGATATCAAGGGAACATTTCATGCAAAGATGGGGACAATAAAGGACAAAAATGGTATGGACCTGACAGAAGCAGAAGATATTAAGAAGAGGTGGCAAGGATACACAGAAGAACTGTACAAAAAAGATCTTTATGACCCAGATAATCATGATGGTGTGATCAGTCACCTAGAGTCAGACATCTTAGAATGTGAAGTGAAGTAGGCCTTAGAAGCAATGCTATGAACAAAGCTAGTGGAGATGATGGAATTCCAGTTGAGCTACTTCAAATCCTAAAAGATGATGCTGTGAAAGTGCTGCACTCAGTAGGCATGCAAATTTGGAAAACTCAGCAGTGGCCACAGAACAGACCACAGTTTTCATTCCAATCCAAAGAAAGGCAATGCCAAAGAATACTCAAACTACCACACAATTGTACTCATCTCACACGCTAGTAATGTAATGCTGAAAATTCTCCAAGCCAGGCTTCAACAGTACATGAACCATGAATTTCCAGATGTATAAGCCGGTTTTACAAAAGGCAGAGGAACCAGAGATCGAATTGCCAACATCTGCTGGATCATGTAAAAAGCAAGAGAGTTCCAGAAAAACATCTATTTCTGCTTTATTGACTATGCCAAAGCCTTTGTGTGGATCACCACGAACTGTGGAAAATTCTTTAAGAGATGGGAATACCAGACCACCTGACCTGCCTCCTGAGAAATCTGTATGCAGGTCAGGAAGTAACACTTAGAACTGGACATGGAAGAACAGACTGGTTCCAAATCGGGAAAGTAGTATGTCAAGGCTATATATTGTCACCCTACTTATTTAATTTATATGCCTAGTACATTATGAGAAATGTTGGGCTGGATGAAACACAAGGGATCAAGATTGCTGGGAGAAATATCAATAACCTCAGATATGCAGATGACACCACTCTTATGGCAGAAAGTGAAGAAGAACTAAAGAGCTTCTTTATGAAAGTGAAAGAGGAGAGTGAAAAAGTTGGCTTAAAACTCAACATTAAGAAAACTAAGATCATGGCATCCAGTCCCATCACTTCGTAGCAAATAGATGGGGAAACAGTGGCTGACTATTTTTTTGGGCTCCAAAATCACTGCAGATGGTGACTGCAGCCATGAAATTAAAAGACGCTTACTCCTTGGAAGGAAAGTTATGCACCAACCTAGACAGCATTTTAAAAAGCAGAGATATTACTTAGTCAACAAAGGTCTGTCTAGTCAAGGCTATGGTTTTTCCAGTGGTCATGTATGGATGTAAGAGTTGGACTATAAAGAAGGCTGAGCGCTGAAGAACTGATGCTTTTGAACTGTGGTGTTGGAGAAGACTCTTGAGAGTCCCTTGGACTGCAAGGAGGTCCAACCAGTCCATTCTAAAGGAGATCAGTCCTGGGTGTTCTTTAAGGACTGATGTTGAAGCTGAAACTCCAATACTTTGGCCACCTGATGCAAAGAGCTGACTCATTTGAAAAGACCCTGATGCTAGGAAAGATTGAGGGCAGGAGGAGAAGGGGACGACAGAACATGAGACGGTTGGATGGCATCACCGACTCGATGAACATGAGTTTGGGCAAACTCCAGGAGTTGGTGATGGACAGGGAAGCCTGGCATGCTGTGGTTCATGGGGTTTCAAAGAGTCTTACAAGACTGTGCCACTGAACTGAACTGAACTGAGGCGTATCCATTGTTTTAATTTTCATTTTTAAATGGCAATTTATATTAAAATTTTTCAGTGCTTATTTACCATCTGTGTATTTTCCTGAGGTGTTTGTTCAGATAACTTGCTCTTTTTAAAATTGGGGTATTTTCTTATTAATGAGTATTAAGTGTTCTTTGTATATTCTGAATACAAGTCCTTTGTTAGGTAAATGTTTTGAATTTTTTTCACCTGGTCTGTGACTCATCCTTTCAGTCTCTAAACATTCATTTTAATTTTAATCTGGGGCTACAGAATAGAGATGATTAGCTATGTTATTCTTCTAACAGCAGTGGCAGTGCCTGGAAAGAACAATCAACCTCACAATCTTATTAGAATCCTCTAATTTTGTCCTTTGATAACATTGCATTAAGCAGAGAAAGTCACATGGTCAAATTTTGCATTAATGACATAGAATAGAATATAAAGATGGTAGATGGGAAAGAATGAATAATCTTAAGAATAATATAATTGATCACCCTATCCATGAAACTGCAGTGGCTTTCGATTACTTTATTTTGTGTCTTATTTAATATTGAACATTTCTTCAATCTTTCTGAAAGATCCTAATGTGAAAAAGCAATAAATTCTATATTTCTTTCTTTTGCATAATTTTACTTCCCAGACATTGTTCGTGTTGATCAATGTTGCATAAGTAAGAGCTCATCTAATAATTCTGTTTTGAGTGCAATTCAGTGAATAAAGCTGGTTTCTCTCCATTACCTTGTCAACGTTTACATGTAGCTCTGTTCTGTAATAATTTTTTACAATTACCTAACAATATTATAATGGATTGGTTGCTTATTACCAGTTTTTTTTTTGTTTAATGACTTCTCCAGTTATTCTGTTTATCAAACTTATTCCATAAAGTGGCCTAGGTCTTCTATATTTGAACATGTCTGCTTTTTTTCTACTGGAAAAACAACTTAGTCGAATGTATCTTTTTAGGTCATACAGTCTTGCCTTGATAACTGTAGCAGTTGCTTCACCGTCATTATAATTGTTATGGTGGTTTATTAATATTATTTTCATGTTCTACTTTAAAAATTAAAACTTTATAGAAAAGCAAAGTTTAGACTGTCTTCCCAATCCCAGTACATTTTTCAAAGGCAATCAATGATATCATCTTTTATGTTATCATTCAAGACCATTTTAATGTCGTTTATGTGTGTATATATACATATATATATAATATATATATATATATATATTCCATTTTGTTTTAACATTTAACATCACTATGGAAAGCTCTGAAAAATTTGATTTTTGAGCAGAAGTAACTCTTTTTTTTTTTTTTCCGAGTTTTCCTGATATCCTCTTGCCCTTAGGAATCTTTTTCTTTTTAACTTTTAATTTTATAGTTGATTAAAAATATTGTGTTAGTTTCAGACATACAGCAAAGTGATTCAGTTATATCTATATATGTATCTATTATTTCTCAAATTCTTTTTCCACGTAGGTTGTTGCATTATAGTGAGTTGAGTTCCATGTGCTATATATTATGTCCTTTATAGCACAGGGACTCTTTAATCTTTGAAGTTAGGTAATGTCTTTAAAAGTGTGTATTTCACTGTTAATTATTCTATGCCATTTTCTGGAACATTTTACACACACATGCATACACGCAGTAGAAGAAAATTGTTCCAATACATGACAGAAGAAAAACTTTCTGAAAAAAATTATGTATTCAAATTCATTTGTAGTTTGGAAAAACGTCTCTTTTACTGTATCTTTGATTGTTTTTTTCTTCCATTGTTTTGACTTTACTTCAAGAAGGTCTAATATATCTCCTTGTTTTCACATATATCACTCTCCCCTTAATTATTATAAATTATTTTTCCAATTTTATTTTTCTCAGTTTGGTTATCTAGTTTTCTGGAAGTTTTTAGCAGTTATTTCTACTTTATACTCTTTATAACTTGTTTTCATTTCCTTGATAGTTTTATTTTCCACTTCTGAGATGTCAGTTTACTATTCATTTTGTATTTCTTTTTATATTTTAATTTGTTTTGTATTATTATAATTCATACTTTTCTTTTTATATTTGTTTTCTTTTATATACACTCAGATTTCAAAGAAGTTATGCTTTCTAAAATTTATTTGATATCATAGATATTTTTCTTTTTGTTTTTGACTGTGCTGGGGCTTCACGGTGATGTGTAGGCTTCTCTATTTGTAGCTCATGGGCTTTGTTGCCCCATAACATTGGGATCTTAGTTCACCAACCAGGGATCAAACCCACATCTTCTGCATTGGAAGGTGGATTCTTAACCACTGGATCGCCAAAGACATCCCATAGTCACTTTTTATATCTACATTGCTGCTACTGCTACTGCTGCTAAGTCGCTTCAGTCATGTCTGACTCTGTGTGACCCCTTAGATGGCAGCCCACCAGGCTCCACCATCCCTGGGATTCTCCAGGCAAGAACACTGGAGTGGGTTGCCATTTCCTTCTCCAATATCTACATTAAAGATTTATTTTCTCCTTTATGTTATTATATATTTTCCATATGATATCATAGTCTTTTATATGCTTTCCTTCCTTCCTCCTGGTATTATCCTGAAGAGTAGTTTTATTTGCTTTATGTTTGTTGTATTATATTCCTTCTTTTGGTGTTTTTGTCTGTGCTAGATCCTAATTGATTGTGAATTATATTTATATAGGCTTTTGGGACTAGCTTTTGTCTAGAACATATCTGACAAGGGGCTGGGGAGTGAACCAGCAGAGAGGGCAGTTTAAATTCACAAATATTGTTTCCAAACACCTTCTCACCAACTCTGCTATTTATTTTGCTCCAATAATATGGGTGTTCTGCACTCTTAAAATGTTACTGGCACCCCTCTGAGGAAGTAAGAAATCTCTGTGCCAAATGGCTGAGTTCTGTAGGTCGTAAGTCTCACACTCTCCTTATTATCTAAAGTGTTTATTTTTCTCCAGCTGACTGTTATAAACAGCTGAAAAGCAGAAAACCTGCCCAGTCGCACCAGAAGGTGACTCTTTGAGCAGATAGCATGTGAGCGCTTTTCTGCATCATCCCGTCTTAACCCTCAGTGGAGCAAGAATTCAGTGTTGTATCAATAGCCTCTCAAACTCTTGAACTTGTCCTAAATAAGAGAAGTGTACATTGGGATCTTTAAAAACTTGCTACATAATATGGAAAACTTTTGTCAGGTTAGAACATAAAGGCACATATTATGCCTTTGTGTTTCATTTATTTGATACAATTAACATGGGTTGTGGATATTTTATAATTTCAATGAAAATGGGATTCACTCCCCACCCCCTTCTTGTCTGTTTTATTGTGTTGATTTTGCTTAATGGTAAATGTTTCTTTATACCACTATTTTTAACCAGGTGTCTCTTTAGGTTTTATTAACATTCAGTTTTCTAAATTTTAGAAGTTAAAAGAATTCTACATAAGAAACTTGGAATGAATGTTAAACCACAGATATAAATCAATAAGTAAGGTGATCCATTACCCACTTCCTAGAGATAATAGGGCTTATCAGATAACTTTTAATATTTCAGCATCCCCATAAGCTATAAAAAGCCCTGTACTTGTGGAAACCTGCTGTTTAGCACCAGGGGCTCAACTCCTTGCTCTGTGATGACCTGGGGGTGGGGTGGAGGGAGGTTCAAGAGGGAGGGGATATATGTTTACATATAGCTGATTCCTATTGTTGTACAGCAGAAACTAACACAACATTGTAAAGGAATTATACCCCAATAAAAAAAAAGGAAAAAAAAAAAAGATTTACAACAACAAAAATCCTTGTAAATTGAAGGCATGTTTAATTTGCTTTAACCAAATATCTAAGTGTTCACCTGAAGACAACAGAAACACAAAATATAGTCTCAAACATAGTTTCAAAGGTGATTAGTTAATTGATAAATCAAGAAAAACTGGTCTGAACCTAGTAGTTATAAGAAAATTGCTAATAACAACAGAAAAATGAACAGCTAAGAAAGTTAAAAAGTGGTTGCCTCAGATACAGGATAGGAGAAATAAGGAGAGGTTAGGCAGAAGACTTGCTTTTTTATCCTAAACTTTTCTATATTATTTGATTTTTAACCATGTTGGTGAGTTCCTTGGATGAGATAAAAATCATTCATTAAAAATAAAGATTCAAAATAAATTAGATGTTAGTGAAAATAGGCTTTTAAAAACATTTTGTTAAATGTTTCTCTTATCACAGACTTTAGATCTTAAATATTAAATTAAGGTATGTAGTAGAGTTTGAATATG
This sequence comes from Bos mutus, assembly GCF_027580195.1. Classification (NCBI taxonomy): domain Eukaryota; kingdom Metazoa; phylum Chordata; class Mammalia; order Artiodactyla; family Bovidae; genus Bos; species Bos mutus. The sequence goes on along the minus strand of NC_091618.1, from coordinate 69,919,053 downwards.
GAATAATGCTCAGATCTCTATTTTGCTTATGCATTTTAACATCAGAATTTCTCAGCACCTGTTGATACACTGTTCTATATTTCCTAGTTCATTTTGACCCGCTGTGTTCTAGATCACATATCTCAGATCTATGTCATTGGTTAAGTACATACATTTATTGTTAAAGTCATATACATTTCATTTTCTATTTCTCATAGAGCCTGTTTGGAGAGCACTAAAACCATCCTTTATATCTGGTGGGTGTCCTTGTCTCTAGATTCTAACACTAGGTTTTTCTGGGTCTTCTACCACTTCTCTCAACAGTCCATAGTCAAGCACCTCCCTTGCCATGGTTCTAGTCACCCAGATGGAGGACTCCTGATTTTGAAAAGAAAATAAAGCAGCGACAAGTGACATACTTTCCAGTCTGGGGAAGTAATATACTTCCCAAGTTTTGAGACTCCTGGGAGCAAATTTTCTTCATCTACACATATGTGCATGCATGGTGAGCCGCTCAGTCATGTCTGACTCTTCACAACCCCGTAGACTGTAGCCCACCAGGCTCCTCAGTCTGTGGATTTTCCAATCAAGAATACTGGAGAGGGTTGTCATTTCCTACTCCAGGGGATCTTCCCAACCCAGGGATAGAAACCCTGCATCTCCAGCATCTTTTATGTTGGCAGGCAAATTCTTTACCACTGTCACCACCTGGAAAGTCCTCATCTACACAAACGGAACATCAAATTGGGTAATTGGTGAGGTCTGTTAGGAATGTGGGGCTTCTCTAGTGGCTCTGCAGTAAAGAATCTGCCTACAATGCAGGAGACACATGTTTGATCTCTGAGTTGGGAAGACCCCCTGGATTGGCTTAGAGTATGCTGATAAGCATCCCTGTTGGCTCAGCAGTAAAGAATCCACCTGCAATGCAGAAGATGCCAGAGACTCAGGTTCGATTCCTGGGTTAGAAAGATAGCCTGGAGGAGGACTTGGCAACCCACTCATGCCTAGAGAATGCCATGGACAGAGGAGGCTGGCAGGCTGCATGCTGTAAGGTCCCACAGAGTTGGAATGGCTGAAGGGACTAAGCAGCAGCAGCATTAGCAGAATAGTATAGAGTGCAAAACAAAATGTAACATAAATGCCATGAGTTTTTGCTTTGTTTTGTTTCGTTTTGCTTTTGGAACCCTTTGAACTTAGGATACTGATTGGCATCATATGCTAATGAGCTTCCCTGCTGGCTCAGTGGTAAAGAATCCATCTGCAATGCAGGAGATGCAGGAGACTTGGGTTTGTTCCTTGGGTTGGGAAGATACCCTGGAGAAGGACTTGGCAACTCACTCCAGTATTCTTGACTGGAGAATCCCATAGACAGAGGAGGCTGGTGGGCTACAGTTTGTGGGGTCACAAAGAGCTGGACATGACAGAGCACAGTCTCCTTTACTATTCTGCTTGGTCTTCTCATGAACTGTCTGAGGTGGGCACAAGACGGATGATTACTCCCATTTAGCAGATGGGATAACTGAGGCAAAGATGGATCACATAATATGCCCAATGCCAGGCAGCAGATTTTCACAGAGGTAGGATTGGAATTCTAGGTTCCTGATATGTTGGCAATCTCTCCTGTCTGCTTACATGGCTGCTTCTCTAATTCATCCAAACAGGTGACTCAGAGGAGGAGGTATATATCAAGGCCCTGCAATAGAACTTGGCAGGGAATAGGTGCTCTGTAAATGGTGGCTGCCCCTTTACTTTTAGCCACTCCTTTCCAACACCACTCTGGAATGCAGGCCCTTATAGGATGGGATTTTCCTCCATGATCCCTGCAGTGAAACAGAATTTTTTAAAAATGGACCTACTTATAGGATGAACTTACTCTATGTGGGAAAATGCAGGCTATGGATGAAGTCTGCAAAATTTTGCAGCTGAGGCTAGCAAAACTACCCCATTCTTATTTTGCTAGCTTTTTGCTCTTAGGTTTCATATCTTCCTACTTACTAATGTTCTCATCAAATATATGCAAACGACTTATGACTATTAGCATTGATGCTGGCAAAATGTAAGTTTTGTCTTCCTAAGTAAATGAGAGAACTCCAGCCAGCATTTGCATTACTTGAGCCTTTTATTTATTATTTTTTCATCACCTTCCAGTTGTGCATTCTCTCCATGTATGCCAGAGATTTGTTTTATTTTCATTTTTTCCCTCAATTATTTTATGTTGGCTTTGAGGCTCGGGAGTCATAACACAATTGCATGATTAATTTTGTTCCTCTGTTACAATGGAGTTTTCATGAAATTAACTATGCCATTTCCTTCTCAGTAATGTCCTCTGATGAATATTTTATTTTTCTCAATTGCTATGTGGCTGGCATTGCTTGATATTTTGTGGTACCTTTTCAAATAACAAGATGCTTCTGAGACCTTTCAGAGCCTCTTCTGTAGCAGAATGGAGCTCTGTGCCTTAATAGGAAAGCCAGAGATCAGTTAAAGGAACTCTTCCCTCTAAGAGCACAGTAAATGCCTAATATGGGAGCCCACAGGGTATGAATAAGATTCACCTGACCTCCCAAAGGCTGTATATCAGAAATCATCATGGCATCACCAGAGAAAGGGAAATAAATGCATCCCATCATGGAGATATGTTATGGACCAACCTAGTTCCATGACCTTGACTACTAAGAACTGCAAGGGCTTTCTGTTTTTCCATAAGCACAGAGTTGGCTCTAGAATATTCACCATAAAACCTCCTCTGGCAACTCCAAGGGTTGTGTTGTTGTTGTGTAGTCAATAAGTCATGTCTGACTCTTTTGCAACCCTATGGACTGTAGCAAGCAAGGCTCCTCTGTTCATGGAATTTTCCAGGCAAGAATACTGGAGTGGGTTAGCATTTTCTTCACCAGGGGATCTTTCTGATCCAGGGATCGAACCCACATCTCCTGCTTGGTAGGTGAATTCTTTACCACTGAGCTACCGGGAAAGCCCCCTAAGGGCTGTGTGATTGAGTGAAAGTCGCTTAGTTGTGTCCAACTCTTTATGACCTCATGGTCTATAGACCGCTGGATTCTTCTGTCCATGGAATTCTCCACTGAGAATTTTTCTGAGATGGACATAAGTTCAGCAACAAGAAAGACCCCACTGAAAGAGTGATCAGAGCAAGTACAAGGCAAAAGAAAGGAAAAAAAAAAAAAAATGGAGCAGCTACTAATGGGCAGACACTCCTTAGTGTTTTAAAAAATATCTCATTGTCAAAATTACCTTGCAATTGGGTTATGAACCCCATTATAAATATGAGGCCTCTGGCACTCAGAGAGGTTAAGTAACTTGTCTAAGGGGCCCAGTGTCTGGCATTTAAATATTTGCTGATTCAGTAATGAATTAATGAATGTTAATGCTGCCAATGCAGGGGATCAATAATGGGAGCTCCTCTTATCTCTATTTCAGAGGAATAAATATTCCCTGTGGCAGAGGGATGACTTAGCAAGTGACATGGGAGCTTATTAAATGAAGTTACTGGCATGAAGTGCTGAGAGGATAAGGGTACTGTGTCCTTCTGTCCCAGCTGTGTGCTCTGTAGTCTCATCTACAAGATTGGAAGCGCATGGCTCTGTCTACCTTCCTTTCCACCCCAGCCCTGCTTTGCCAAGGAGCCTTTAGGAAGCTCTGGGCATTCTCCTGAGATATATAATAGGATGTAATTATACATAATTCTGTATGTGGCCAAGGACTGGGGACAGGAATCAAGGTCCTAAGTATTTCTCCCTTTGGGTGCATTGAAGGTAAGGGAAGTTAAAGAATTGGAAACTTCAAAGCTGGGCAATAAACGTGGGTTTCATATGTAAATGACAGAGGATGTGCCTGGAAGTCCTGCTTAGAAGTGCTCATTTCCTTTGCAAGTCCTGTTTCTACTAAACCTTGTGGTTTTTCAAATTGTGCTGAGAGCAAATTCCACATCCCCTTTGAAATTATTTGGTTTCTGCACTCAAAACTGGTCTGAAGGGCAAACTGCTGAAAAAGCTTCTTTCCCCTTGAATTAAACGCTCTCGGGCAGGGGGGAAAGAGTGTGAGATTGTTGTGCCTGCTTGAAAGCACGCCAGGTATCGCCAGCATCCATATCAAAGCCTCCAGTGCCCATGGTGACATCAATAATAAATCACGAGTTTCTTGCAGATTTTCAACTAAGCAGTATTGCTTTTCCTGTGGTTAGGTCAGTTCCAGTGTGTTTGGCGCTAGCATTTCAGGTATGTCCTGCCAAAACGAATGCAAAGTAATTAGCAGCAGGCAATGCTTTTGCTTTGCTCACCAGAAGTAGTCTTTTAACCTAAGCAGAATCGAGTTTTCATGTGAATCTTGGTTGTGAAAAATCTCTCCTTTCTGAGGATTACTAACCAAGCCAGGTAACTGCTAGGTGGTCTTGAGATCTTTTCTCTGATATTGATGGACCCATGTTAGACCGAACTGGTGACAGCAACTGGAATAGGCACATAAGGAAGAGGGTTGGGTGGGCCTCATGTATCTGCCAGGCAGAGGATAGCTAAAAAAGAGCTCCTTCTGGTTTCTCTCTGTCTCCACTGCCCTTCCACAGTCTAAGCCATGGTCAGCTCTCGTCTGACCATTGCAGAAACCTCCTAACTATTCCTTTTGCTTCCACTCCCAACCTGCTCCAATTTAGCAAGCCAAGGTGAGCTGCTGCTTTTTTTTTTTTTTGCCTAATATTTATCTGTTTAGCTGTGCTAGGTCTTAGTTGCAGCATGTGGGATCTTCCATCTTCGTTGTGGTATGCAGAATCTTTAGTTGTGGCATTCGAACTCTTAATTGCCGCATGTGGGATCTAGTCCCCTGACCAGAGATCAAACCTGAACCCCCTGCATAGGGAGCATGGAGTCTTAGCCACTGGGCCACCAGGGAATTCCCTAGGTGAGCTTCTTAAACAAAAGCCAATCTGGACAATTTACTCCTCTGGTTGAAAACTTTCAAAGGTTTACAGTTCCACTTGGCATAATTCCAAAACTCTACCCCAGTTGACTGGTCCTACAGGTCCCTGGTCTCATGTCTGTTGCTCTCACCTCCTTCCTGTGCCCTGGTGGGGCTGGACTTCTGTCAAGTCCCTGCACCCAGAGTTCTCACCCCTTCACAGAACTTCTCACACCTTCTCACCTCTGCACTCTCTGCTTCCCTCACTTTGTCAGTTTCACCTCTACAAATCCATCAAGTCTCATTTCAAAGTTGGTTCCTCAGAAAGTCTTCTCTGACTGTAAAATAAATGTCAGTCCTTATAGGGGAAGTGGCCAAGATGGCAGAGCAGGAAGGCCCAGAATTATCCTTCTCCCACAGGCATGTCAACATGACAACTGTTTACAGAGCAACTGCCTATGAGGACAATCTGAAGACTAGCAGAGAATATTTTCCACAACTAAGGATATGAAGAAGGAATTGCGACAAGATGGGTAGGAGGGTAAAGACGTCGTATAGTCAGGACCCACACCCCAGGAGTAGGTGACCCCCAAATGGAAGTAGGTGACCCCCAAATGACCCCCAAGTGATAATCGCTATCACAGAGGTCATCCCCAAGCAGCAGAGGGTCTAAGCTCCAAATTGGGCTCCCAGGGTTCTGAAAAAGAAACTTAGACCTCAGGATGTCTGGCTTTGAAAACCAGCAGGGCTTACATTGAGGAGAGCTACAGGAAATAGACAGCCTGCTCTTAAAGAGTGTGTGCAGAATCTCATGTGCTTTGAGTCCCAGCAAAGAGGCAGTAGTGTCAAAGGAACCTGGATCAGACCCACTTTCTGAACTTAGCGAGCCTCCTAAGAGGCAGGAGGAAACTGGAAATGGAAACATTAGCAGCAGGCATTTTTGGAAGCCCGTTCTGCCATGGTGACACTGGGAAGCCCCATTTTGGAATCCACCTTGGTGGCTCAGTAGTAAAGAATCCATGTGCCAATGCAGAAGACATGAAAAACATAGGTTCGATCCCTGGGTCAAGAAGATCCCCTGGAGTAGGAAGTGGCAACCCACTCCAGTATTCTTGCCTGGAAAATCCTGAGGATAGAAGAGCTTGGCAGACTATCCAAGGGGTCACACAGAGTTGGACATGACTGATACGACTTGGCACATATTCTCGTCTATTAGTGCCAGTGGCTTACTTTATCACCAGTACTGTGCCTCGAGTCATGAAGGGTCTGGGTCCACCCACCAGTAGATTGGCAGTAGCTGCCACACCTCCCTAGGCCACACAGCCAACCATATGAAAAGCTTATGCCACTTACAGCAGGCCTGTGCTTATCACGCAAGGCAAGGCCTGGCAGCCAACTAGAACCTAGGGACCAGGCATGCCTACCAGAATATGCACAATATGCAGGTTTCTCAAAGAAATACCATATGATCCAGCAATTTCATTTCTGAGTATTTGCCTAAAAAGAAGCCAAAGCACTAATTAGAAAAGATATATTCATCTCAGTGTTCATTGCAACATTACTTACAATAGCCAAGATATGAAAGGAATACAAGTCTTTATCAACAGATTAATGGATTAAGAAGATGTGGTGTATATACACAATGGAACATTATTCAGCCGCAAGCAATGAAATCTTCCCATTTGTAACAACATGGATGGATCTACAAGGTATTAGCTAAATAAGTCAGACAGAGAAAGGCAAATACCATAGATCCCACCTGTATGTGAAATCAAAAACAAAACAAAGCAAATAAAACAAATGAAAACAGACATGAAATAAGTAGGTGGTTTCTAGAGTGGAGAAGGCAATGGCACCCCACTCTAGTACTCTTGCCTGGAAAATCCCAAGGATGGAGGAGCCTGGTGGGCTGCAGTCCATGGTGTTGCTGAGAGTCGGACACGACTGAGCGAGTTCACTCTCACTTTTCACTTTCATGTACTGGAGAGGGCAATGGCAACCCACTCCAGTGTTCTTGCCTGGAGAATCCCAGGGATGGCGGAGCCTGGTGGGCTGCTGTCTATGGGGTTGCACAGAGTCGGACACGACTGAAGCAACTTAGCAGCAGCAGAGGGGCAGGGGATGAGTGTGGGTGAAACAGGAGGAAGGGATCCAAAGATACATACCTTCAGTAACAAATTAAGTCATGGGATGCAATATGCAGCAGAAGGAATATGGTCAACAATGAAGTAATAAGTTTGTATGGAGCCAGATGTTTACTAGACTTCCCTGGTGATCATTCATCATCTATGTAAATGTCAGATCACTATGGAGTACACCTAAAACACACAATATTGTGTATCAACTATATAGATCAATGAAAAAAATATTCTCATGCTGTTTCTTATATTTTCCTTTCATAGAACTTAAGCCTGAGGCTGTTAGTGTGTATTTTATATATGTCATTATATCTATATCTGTCTTTCTTCCCACTGATTTATAAACTCAGTTAAGCAGGGATCAAGTCTGTTTTATATTCTTAGCACTTAACAGTGCCTGACACATAAGAATTACTATTTATTGAATGAATAAAAAATTGGTTTCTTCCATAATTGAAAAAGACACATGTACCCCAATGTTCATTGAATGCTATTTACAATCACCTGGACACGGAGGCAAGCCTAGATGAATGGATAAATAAGTTATGGTACATATATACAATGGAACGTTATTAAGCCTTAAAAAAGGTACACATTTGAGTCAGTTCTTATGAGGCGGATGAACCTAGAGCTTATTATACAGAATGAAGTAAGCCAGAAAGAGAAAGTCAAATATCGTCTATTAATTCATATATATAGGATCTAGAAAGATGGTACTGATGAACCTATTTGCAAGGCAGCAATTGAGATGTAGATAAAGAGAATAGACAGCGGGGGAAGGAGAAGATGGGATAAATTGAGACATTGAGTAGCATTGAAACATACATTACCATATGTAAAATAGTCAGTGGGAATTTACTGTATGATGCAGGGAGCTCAGACCTGGTGCTCTGTGACATCCTGGAGGGGTGGAATGGGGTGGGGGAGATGGGAGGGAGGTTCATGTGGTAGGGAACATGTGTATACCTATTGCTGATTCATGTTGATGTATTGCAGAAACCAACACAACATTGTAAAGCAATTATCCGCCAATTAAAAATAAATTTAAAAAAATTGGTTTCTTGTGCCATTGTCAAGTTGACTTGCTTTCATGTTAAAAACCACTATATAGGATGCCTGGTTTCAACCCTCACATCAGTGGGCACAGCCTTGCCTGATTCTTGTATTAACTGGCTTCACCATGTTGGTCTTGGTGGGCATACTGCCCATACCAGCCCTGTTGGCATCTGCTCCCTCTCCTGATCCAAGCTGAACCCTTGGAACCTGACATAATACCACTTGATCAAAATATGTTTCTTGATTGTTCCAACCTCTTTGGCAGTGTTTTGAGCCCTTGCTCAAAGCTTGTTTTCAAAATCCTTATATTTTTAAGTTGCAGCCTCTTGACAGATCTCCCTGAGGAGTATTTGTAATTCTATAGCACCATGAGAGTCAACCTAAGCCTCACTCAACTTCTTATCTTGGCTTATGTGAGCAGGAAGTCCTAGTACAAATATTTATAAAGAAATCTCCATTGAAAACATTCTGGTTGTTGCAATTTACAGGAAGTCAAGCTTTTGGGATTCCTCAAAGTCATAAAGCTTAAGATTGTAAATGATACACTTTGGGGATGAAATTATAAATAGAAGTGTGATGCATATGCATTGGTCATTGAAGAAGGCCTTCTTATCTCTCCTTGCTATTCTCTGGAACACTGCATTCAGTTGGATATCTTTCCCTTTAGCCTTTCACTTCTCTTTTCTCAGCTATTTGTAAAGCCTCCTCAGACAATCACTTTACCTTCTCGCAATTCTTTTTCTTTGGGATGGTTTTGATCACTGCCTCCTGTACAATGTTATGAACCTCTATCTATAGTTCTTCAGGCACTCTATCTACCAGATCTAATCCCTTGAATCTATTTGTTACCTCCACTGTATAATCATGAGGGATTTGATTTAGGTCATACTTGAATCGCCTAGTGGTTTTCCCTTCTTTCTTCGATTTAAGCCTGAATTTTGCAATAAGGAGCTGATGATCAGAGCCACAGTCAGCTCCAGGTCTTATTTTTACTGACTGTATACAGCTTCTCCATGTTTGACTGCAAAGAATATAATCAATCTGATTTTGGTGTTGACTATTTAGTGATGTCCATGTAGTTTTCTCTTGTGTTGTTGGAAAAGAATGTTTTCTATGATTAGTGTGCTCTCTTGACAAACCTCTGTTATATTCCAATTAGGCATTCATCTAACATTCCTCTTACCCCTACCCCTTGCTAGGAGTCAAAGAAGTTCTTTTTTCGGAGTTCTCATTCCAAATTTTGTGAAAATTTAAATTGTCTTACCCTTGACTCTCTGCACTTCTCACTTGAATCTGACCCTCTGCAAGAGCCTGGCTCCATTTATTTATTCCTGAGGTATCTTGAAAATATTGCAGTATGTTTAATACCTACACCACCAGATATACTGCTTTTGTGGCAAAGAATTCATCTTAATTTATCGTGAGGGAAAGGGCAATGACACAGCACGTTCAAGAATGCTACTTCAATCCCCTTTTCATTTTTTTGAACAAAACAGTCCTCAGCCTCTCATTAGTAAATGTTATGTGCCTGTTAGGAAAAAGCTTCCTGACTCTAATTTATCTGGTGGCATTTTCTATCACAGTAAACAAAATATTAGTGAAAGGTTGAGCCTGCTTCTGCCTTTCCCTTTGCCAATTTATAAAATAAACATTTACTGATTTGGTCATTTAGAGTTTAAACTATTGAACTGAAGACAGATGTTCTTTGAACAAAGATTGAAAGGAGGAGACTGATCAGAAATTCTCACAAGGCTGGAACTTAAAACATTGATAATTACAGCTTCTCTTATCTGTCACCAGAGCCTGTGGGTAGAAAATATGGCTCTAGATTTTCTGAAGATGTTACGGTGTACACTGGCTAATGGGCTTTGCAAACCTTTTTCTTATATGTTCTTCCACGGAATTAAAAGGAAAATCATTTCTGAGTTTAGCTTTGTAAACTGAACTTTGTCCAAACAGTCTCTCAAACTGATGTATAACTGAATATATAAGTTCCTGTTCATTTTGGGGAGTCAGCAAGCCCTATGAAAACAAACCAACTCAAACAATATCAGTACCACCCCAAAAGATATGACAATGAAACAAAATTCTTCTTTTTAAAAAAAATTGCATGGAAAAGGAAATGTGATTTTTTGGGGGAAATAATGGTGCAGCAGATGGGATTGTTTTTTTCTCTGGTCAACCTCTGATGGCATTGAGAATATAAATGGAAGTATAGGATGGATGTGTGGCAGTTTTCTTCAGGCATGAGAGTCGTACTAAGAACCATTTGTGATTGGAAAGGTGGACTGCACACAGTGTGACCGAAGACATGGCTTTGTGCTTTACCCTCACCGGCTACCAAAGACAAAAGTCCAATATCAGCACAACACAAAAATACTCTTGGTGCCTAATATTACACCATAAAGATCCATTACTTTGGGAAAATCAAAATTTTTGGTAGCCATCTTGGTTTAAAATGTTTTCCCTAAAAAGTCACAAATAAGATATGTAGAGGTTGGGGATGGAGATGAAGATATGGAGAAAAAGAGAGGCTAGCCTATAATCATATTAGCTGTGTTTGGGATAGGCAGGGTCAGAAAGAACAAAAATGGACCATACTAGTGAGTAGCATTCCCTAGCGGTGAGTTGGGGGACAAGAATACACCAATCACAAGGCAACCTTCTCCCTGGTTTAATCAAAACCAAGGTCAGCTGTGGCTTTGCTTGTAACTCATCTGGTAAATAATCCTCCTGCAATGCACGAGACCCTGGTTTGGTTCCTGGGTCAGGAAGTTCCACTGGAGAAGGTATAGGCTACCGACTCTGGTATTCTTGGGCTTCCCTGGTGGCTGAGACAGTAAAGAATCTGCCTGCAATGAGGGAGAACTGGGTTCGATCCCTGGATTAGGAAGATCCTCTGGAGAGGGGAATGGCTACCCACTCCAGTATTCTGGCCTGGAGAATCCCATTGACAGAGGAACCTGGCGGGCTACAGTCCATGGGGTCGCAAAGAGTCAGACACAACGAATGACTTTCACAAGACCATCTGTCTGGGTGGGACAGAAATTTACTTAGTGAAATAGTACTTTCCACTGAAGCCAAGGAGTTCTTAGGGACATTTTCTGACTTTCTGTCCAACACCTCCAGAGCAGTCTAAGAGGCACAGTGGGAAGAGAGTGGTGCAGTTAGATAATAGACCACAAAAGGCTTAATGCCTGCATGCAGCACTGTCTGAACTAGCCAGAGAGAGAGAGAAAGGACAATTTGGAAAGAAAAGGTTCATCCCAGGAACTAAGACAAAAGGGCAAGTTATAGTGAGTTCTTCCCTTCTCCCTGCTCTTCCTCCTTTTACTCCTATGAATGTTTACAGAAAATTACAGTTCTGCTCTGTATTTTGAGAGAGAATATAAATCTACTGCCTCCCAACATGTCACAGCCACCATTTGCCACTGCCAACCACCTATGGATTTCCTATAAGCAGGGTTCATTCATTGTGAAAATTAGATAATTGAAACAATCTATCTGCTTCAGGCTGCTGGCTTCAGGGGTGACGCTTGCCTGTTGCTATGACAAGTAATTTTCAGAGTGAAATTTTAGGCACAATAACTCACTGAACAATACCCTGTTGCCCTGTTCTGTTTATCAGGAAGGCAAGACCTTTTTAAGGATAAAATTATTTATTTGCTTATATTTATTGGCCACTGGATATGATAAAGCAACATCCTGCCAATTAGTATTCTAGCCAGTCCTGTTTTTCTGCCTTATGATCATCTTCCATGCTGAAAAGGAAGATTTGATAAAAGAGTAAAATTCTGTTGACGGTGGTCCTCTGGGATTCCTCAGTCATATCTTCTAGACGGTGAGATATTGATTATAGTACAGATCCTGATGGGATGAAATCAGAGGAACTGAGAAATCCATAGTTCATGTTGCTTCACAAATATGCATGTGGCATCTTTATCCAGGGATTAATTATAATTTTGTATATTCTAGTCATAAAGAAACATCTTTTAAAAAAATCAAGTATACTTGATTTACGATGTTGTGTTAGCCATGCTGTACAGCAAAGTGATTCAGCTATATATATATATATATACACATATATACATTATTTTTAAAATATTCTTTCCACTATGGTTTATCATAGGATATTGAACCTGGTTCCCTGTGCTGTACAGTAGGACCTTGTCTGTCCACTGTTTATCTACCAGTTTGCATCTGCTAGCCCCAGCCTCTTGCACTCCATCCCTCTCGCAAGCCCCTCTTCCTTGGCAACCACAAGTCTGTTTTCTGTGTCTGTGAGTCTGTTTCTGATTCACAGGTATGTTCATTTGTGTCATATTTCAGATTCCACATAGAAGTGATATCAAATGGTATTTGTATTTTCAGAAGAGAGAGTCTTCAAAGGAGCATGACACCGGCATGGAACATTTTCTCTGTGGTTTTATAGGATTAAAAGCAGTCAGCAAAGTCAAAAAGGTCAAAAGAGGGCATAAGCTCTGAGAGAGCTGGGACTTCTGCTGGTTTTGATCTCTGCCTTGTCCTCATTGCCTGGAAGGGTTCAAGGTCCAGCAGGTGCACATGTAGATATTTTCTGAACAGGTAAGTGAATGAATTGCTTTTCCCCACTTCACTTCAGACACATTACATTCTAATGTGCCTCCCCCTTTAACTTTGCATCAAAACCTGCTCTTACAAATCTATCCCCGTTTAAATGCAAGTCCTTACAACCTACTCCATGAAAAGAGCACTATAGATCCACATGAGTTGGAGAAATTTTGTGTGGTCGATTCTGCTATTGGTGATTGAAAATATTCTTGGGAATACCAGAGGCACCTTCTCCTGTAGCTAAAAAATTTGAATAACTTTGACTTAAATTTTCCTAAACTTTATTCTTTCATTTCATTTGGCATATATTAACTGCGTATCTGTTATTTGCTAGGAAATGATCTAGACATAGGAAGCAACTATAGAATTTACATTTTGGTGGGCAAGGCACAAATTAATGAAGTATTTTGTCTAACCAAATGGTGGTAAGTGCAATGAAGAAAAAGAAAAATAAGGCAAGAGCGGTAGGGAGGACTGTGACGGGGGGTTACAATTTTAAGTTGAGTGGTTATCACTGAGGAGAGGTTAGAGCAAAGACCTGAAACAGGTGAAGAGGTGAGACACTGTGGGGAAAGGTTTTCCAAGTAGTGGAAGCAGCAAGTGTGAAGGTCCTGAGGATATCTGCATGTCTGGAATGCGTGAGGAAACGCGAGGGCCAGGGCTGCTGGGTGAATCTAGGGTGGGAAGAGCAGTAAGAGGAAGGGTCATGGGGGTGAAAGGCGTGGGGGTGAGGGTCAGGTTATGTAGATCATGCGTGTGTGCTAAGTTGCTTAGTTGTGCCATTGGATTCTCTAGGCGAGAATACTGGGATGGGTTGCCATGCCTTCCTCCAGGGGATCTTGCCAACCCAGGGATTGAACCCACGTCTCTTATTTTCCCTGCCTTGGAAGGTAGGTTCTTTATCACTACTGCCTCCTGAGAAGCCTTATGTAGAGCATGTCTAACTACAAAAGTGCTTTACTGTTTTTTAAATACCGTCTCTGTGTCTCCTCACACACAGTTAAACACAACCACACACACAACTTTAAGAAAAGAAAAAGGAAAAAAAAATCAAGACTTGTTTCCTCATGAGTAAAATGAGGAAAATAATAGTGCCCTCATTTAAAAATAAGATACACCTTTTATAGAATTGTGGGTATTTAATTAATGTTCAATAAATGTTAAATCTCTGCCTTCTTTCCCCAAAACCATGTTGTCTGCCCACTCTACTGTCACTTATAGTAATAAGTAGTGAGCATGAAGTGCAGAATCCAAGGGACAGAGCAAGCACTGAAACTGAATAGATTAAAACTCAAACCTCAGTGAATTCAATACAGCAGATTTCACTAATGAAGTAGATGAGAGAAATGCAGAGATTCCATATGAGAGGATGAAGAAAATAGACTGGGAAACAGGGATAAGGATTCTGGGCTGTAAACGTAGATGATGGGTGCAAACAGTGAGAAAGGCACTGGTATCTACCAGAGGGGTTTCTTGGAAGAGTGAATACTGGATGGTTTCTGGGGGGTAAATGGGAGGATGAACGGGCCTTTCTGACAACCCACGTTAAAGACTAACAGACATCCTGGGTTGGACACATGGAAGTGTATAGATTCTAATAAAAGATTGGCCAATCACTGAGAGTTTCTATTTCCCTACATCATAACCAAGCACATGACATTATCACAGCTTGTTTATCTAATGAGTAGAAATATTTTCCACTGATGTTTACTCTGTGTTTCCCCAATTAGACTGTCATTGAACTTCTTGTCATATGTTTGTTGGAAATTAAGGTTAAATTCTTTTAATTCACTGACATTCATTGAGATTACTTATATTCATGTAATGTGTTCATTTATTTCCATGTTGCCTTACTAATGGTTATGAATATTGTTGCCAGCTTTTGGTATTACTAGCACTGTTTCAATGAATAATCTCCTACCCATGTCATACTTATTTAGGTTTGTTTATTGGATAAATTCCCACAAGTAAATCACTGAATCAAAAGTATATGTATTTATAATAATTAGTGGGAGATATATTTAAATCGTTTAATCATTGTATAATATAATACAAGAACATATTGAAAGAAAGAAAGTGAAAGTGTTAGTCGCTCAGTCATGTCTGACTCTTTGTGACCCCATGGACTGTAGCCTGCCAGGTTCCTCTGTCCATGGAACTCTCCAGGCAAGAATACTGGAGTGGGTAGCCATTCCCCTCTCCAGGGGATCTTCCTGACCCAGAAAAGAACATATAATAATCTTTGAAAAGATCAAGGGAGTAAATTACAAAAAGTAAGTCTTTAATCAGCTTCTTCCCTCTAACCACCCAGTTCCTTTTCCTGGAGGCAAATATTGCTACCGGCTTACAAAGAATCCTTCAGAAATATTCCATGTATATATAAGCAACTCTGAATAGGAACATTCCTTTTTAGGCAGATCTGTGCTTTCTTTTACATTGAAGTTTGTAGAAAAGAGATAGCTCTTGCCAGGACATTGATTAAAACAAAGACAACAGGCTTTGATGTAAGCGTTCTGATTGGAACATATTTCTTTATTGTCTTGTCATTTAGTCTTAGCCATACACTGTCACCATGATGGATGCCACCAATAAAAGTGATCGTTCCTTTAATTTTAGTATGCTTAACACTTCACTCTGGAGGAAAAACTGGCTGTAAATATGGGGCCCTGCACTGTTCCTGGCCACAAATTTTGGAACTTGCTTCCATCTGGATTGATTACTCTCTACAGCTGGCGCATAGCAGTTACACTGGGATCCCTCTTCCCCCTCATCCTCCTGGTTCTCCTTGCTTCTCTCTTGTGTTGCTTTATTTCTTTTGTCCCATAAAGTATTCTTTCCTAATTTATTTCTTCATTTTGGGGAAAAATATCTCCTCATAACTTTCAATGAAGGATATGTGTGGGAGGCTAATAGCTTAAGAACTGATTGATTTGAAAATATTTTCAGTGTATTCTTACTCATAACAGGTATTGCCTGGGTACTGAATTCTGTGTTGGAAGTTGTTTTTCTTCAGAACTCTGAAGGCATTTGGTACAGATTTCAGTGTTGCTTTTCAGAAATCTGAAAACTCATTTCTTCTAACTGGGTGAGTTAAATATCTTCTAACATGTTGAAATGGTAATGAGTAAACAGCTTTTTTGAATTTCTGCCTCTGTATTTGACATGAGTGTATGACAACCCTGTTCACACCCAGAGTCTGGACATTTAGAAAGAGCCCAAGCTTAGGATTCCCACCACAAACTCTGCCATTGCTTTCCTCAGGGTATCTTTTAAAATAATCACTTATAGTTGAGCCAATAAAAAGTGACCTGTCAGTCTCTCAATTAATCCCCCCATTCACTCCCACCATGGCCATACCTCTATTCTCTATGTCTGCATCTCTATTCCTGCCTTGCAAATAGGTTCATCTGTACATTTTTCTAGATTCCACATATATGTGTTAATATACGATATTTGTTTTTCTCTTTCTGACTTACTTCACTCTGTATGACAGACTCTAGGTCCAGGTTCTAGAAATGACCCAATTTAATTCCTTTTTATGGCCAAGTAATGTTCCATTATATATATGTACCACATCTTCTTTATCCACCCTGTTGATGGACATTTAGTTTGCCTCCATGCCCTGGCTACTATATGTAAAATATATAGCTAGTGGGAACCTGCTGTATAGCACAGGGAGCTCAGCTCGGTGCTCTGTGATGACTTAGAGGGGTGGGATGGAGGCATGCGAGGGAAGTCCAAGAGGGAGGGGATGTATATACACATATAGCTGATCCAGTTCATTGTGCAGCAGAAACTAACACAATATTATAAAGCAACTGTACCCCAACTAAAAGAAAAAGACTCCTGACCCAACCACCTTATAAATAATAGGTGCTTAGCACCCTGCATCTCCTGCTTTCTCATGAGCTGAGAAGGGATTCCCCTTCCCCCAGCTCATTGTGTCCCCCCCCTCCTCTTTGTGAAATCTATAACTAATAAATCTTTGACTTAGGTCATTTGTGTGAGTGTTCTATGTCTTCAATCAACACAACTCCTGAGTTTTCACTTCTCTGAGGTAGGAGCTCAGAGGCCAAGGTAGCTACCTGCTGACCAATGTGGGTGGCTTGTACCTCCTCATTCAGCAGGTTATAATCTAAATATTCTTAATACACCATCAACTGGTCCTCCACACACCAACGAAGTGAATTTTTACAGTGTTATGCCTTGGTCTATTACTGTGCATTTTGCTGGATTCTTGCAGGAATTTTCAACGTGGAAACTGTTCTGTAGTTTTGAGAAGTTTTCATGCCCTGGTTTAACCTGATTCTTCCTTTCCGTTTCCTCTCTTTTCTCTTCCAGAAACTCTTTTAATTTCAAGTTGTTCTTCTAGGTTAAGTCTTCAGTTTTCTTATCTTTACTTTAAATTTTTCATCTGTTTGTGCTCTATTTCCTAAAGATTTCTTCAAGTATATATTTTATCTTTTACTAAAATTTTTTTTGAATTTTATTTTATTTTAAACTTTACAAATTGTATTAGTTTTGCCAAATATAAAAATGAATCTGCCACAGGTATACATGTGTTCCCCATCCTGAACCCTCCTCCCTCCTCCCTCCCCATACCATCCCTCTGGGTCGTCCCAGTGTACTAGCCCCAAGCCTCCAGTATCGTGCATCGAACCTGGACTGGCAACTCGTTTCATACATGATATTATACATGTTTCAATGCCATTCTCCCAAGTCTTCCCACCCTCTCCCTCTGCAACTGAGTCCATAAGACTGTTCTATACATCAGTGTCTCTTTTGCTGTCTTGTACACAGGGTTATTGTTAGCATCTTTCTAAATTCCATAACATGCTTTTGATTTATGTGCGCTGAGTTGCTTCAGTTGTGTCCACCCTTTGCGACCTATGAACTCACCAGACTCCTCTGTCCATAGGATTCTCCAGGCAAGAATACTGGAGTGGGTTTCCATGCCCTCCTCCAGGGGAACTTCCTAACACTGGGATCTAATTGGAGTCTCCTGAGGCTCTTGTATTGCAGATGGACTCTTTACCACTGGGCCACTGGGGAAGCCCTTTAATATATGAGTTGCTTTAATTTATTCTATGGATTTTCTTTCTTAGAATATCCTGTTCTTAATTCATTGATGGAATATTTACTAATATTACTCCTTGACATTTTAAAAATATCATTTTAAGTTTTTTTTTTTTTATTTCAACAAGTTTCTTCTCCATCCCCTTTAATTCCTTTATTATCTTTTAATTGTGTTGTTTTTATTTTTTATATTAGAGTCTTTCTTTAGGTTTCAAACAATCCAGATTTGACTGCTCATGACTAACGATTAGGGCCTAGAAATCTATCGGAAGCTCTGAGAGTGTTGTTAAGCTCCTCTTGGAGCTTCATTATAAGGCAATACTGATCAGCTTCAGTAATGCTGAAGAAGCTGAAGTTGAACAGTTCTATGAAGACCTACAAGACCTTTTAGAACTAACACCCAAAAAAGATGTCCTTTTCATTATAGGCACTGCTGCCGCTAAGTCACTACAGTCGTGTCTGACTCTGTGTGACCCCATAGACGGAAGCCCACCAGGCTCTCCCGTCCCTGGGATTCTCCAGGCAAGAACACTGGAGTGGGTTGCCATTTCCTTCTCCAATGCATGAAAGTGAAAAGTGAAAGGGAAGTCGCTCAGTCGTGTCCGAATCATAGTGACCCCATAGACTGCAGCCTACCAGTCTCCTCTGTCCATGGGATTTTCCAGGCAAGAGTACTGGAGTGGGGTGCCATTGCCTTCTCCGCATTATAGGGGACTGGAATGCAAAACTAGAAAGTCAAGAAATACCTGGAGTAATAGGCAAATTTGGTCTTGGGGTACAGAATGAAGCAGGGCAAAGGCTAATAGAGTTTTGCCAAAAGAACACTCTGGTCATAGGAAACACCCTCTTCCAACAAGATAAGAGAAGACTCTACACATGGACATCACCAGATAGCCAACACTGAATCAGATTGATTATATCTTTTGCTGCCAAAGATGGAGAAGGTCTATAAAGATAGCAAAAACAAGACTGGGAGCTGACTGTGGCTCAGGTCGTGAACTCTTTATTGCCAAATTCAGACTTAAACTGAAGAAAGTAGGGAAAACCACTAGACCATTCAGTATGACCTAAATCATATCCCTTATGACTATACAGTGGAAATGAGAAACAGATTTAAGGGACTAGATCTGATAGACAGAGTGCCTGATGAACTATGGAAGAAAGTTCATGACATAGTATAGGAGACAGGGATCAAGACCGTCTCCAATAAAAAGAAATGCAAAAAAGCAAAATGGCTGTCTGAGGAGGCCTTACAAATAGCTGTGAAAAGAAGGGAAGTGAAAAGCAAAGGAGAAAAGTAAAGATATATCCATTTGAATGCAGAGTTCCAAAGAATAGCAAGGAGAGATAAGAAAGCCTTCCTCAATGATCATTGCAAAGAAATAGAGGAAAACAATAGAATGGGAAAGACTAGAGATCTCTTCAAGAAAATTAGAGATACCAAGGGGACATTTCATGCAAAGATGAGCTCAATAAAGGACACAAATGGTATGGACCTAACAGAAACAGAAGGTATTAAGAGGATGTGGCAAGAATACACAGAAGAACTATACAAAAAAGATCTTTACGACCAAGATAATCATGATGGTGTGATCAGTCACCTAGAGCCAGACATCCTGGAATGTGAAGTCAAGCAGACCTTTGGAAGCATCACTATGAACAAAGCTAGTGGAGGTGATGGAATGCCAGTTGAGCTACTTCACATCCTAAAAGATGATGCTGTGAAAGTGCTGCACTCAATATGCCAGCAAATATGGAAAACTCAACAGTTGCCACAGGACTGGAAAAGGTCAGTGTTCATTCCAATCCCAAAGAAAGGCAATGCCAAAGAATGCTCAAACTATTGCACAATTGCAGTCATCTCATACACTAGCAAAGTAATGCTCAAAATTTTCCAAGCCAGGCTTCAACAATACATGAACCGTGAACTTCCTGATGTTCAAGCTGGTTTTAGAAAAGGCAGAGGAACCAGAGATCAAATTGCCAACATCTGCTGGGTAATCACAAAAGCAAGAGAGTTCCAGAAAAACATCTATTTCTGCTTTATTGACTATGCCAAAGCCTTTGTGTGGATCACCACGAACTGTGGAAAATTCTTTAAGAGATGGGAATACCAGACTACCTGATGTACCTTCTTGAGAAACCTATATGCAGGTCAGGAAGCAACAGTTAGAACTGGACAGGGAACTACAGACTGGTTCCAAATAGGAAAAGGAGTATATCAAGACTGTATATTTTCACCCTGCTTATTTAACTTATATACAGAGTACATCATGAGAAACGCTGGACTGGATGAAGCACAATCTGGAATCAAGATTGCAAGGAGAAATATTAATAACCTCAGATATGACATCACTCTTATGGCAGAAAGCGAAGAAGAACTAAAGAGCCTTTTGATGAAAGTGAAAGAGGAGAGTAAAAAAGTTGGCTTAAAACTCTGCATTCAGAAAACTAAGATCATGGCATCCAGCCCCATCACTTCATGGCAAATAGATGAGGAGACAGTGGAAACAGTGACAGACTTTATTTTTGGGGGCTCCAAAATCACTGCAGACAGTGCCTACAGCCATGAAATTAAAAGACACTTACTCCTTGAAAGGAAAGTTATGACCAACCTAGACAGCATATTAAAAAGCAGAGACATTACTTTGCCAACAAATGTCCATCTAGTCAAAGCTATGGTTTTTCCAGTGGTCATGTATGGATGTGAGAGTTGGACTATAAAGAAAGTTGAACACTGAAGAATTGATGCCTTTGAACTGTGGTGTTGGAAAAGACTCTTGAGAGTCCCTTGGACTGCAAGGAGATCCAACCAGTCCATCCTAAAGGAGATCAGTCCTGGGTGTTCATTGGACGGACTGATGTTGAAGCTGAAACTCCAATACTTTGGCCACCTGAGGAGAAGGTCTGACTCATTTGAAAAGACCCTGATGCTGGGAAAGATTGAAGGCAGGAGGAGAAGGGGACAACAGAGGATGGGATGGTTGGATGGCATCACCGACTTGACAGGGAGGCCTGGCATGCTGTGGTTCATGGGGTCGTGATAGTCGGACATGACTGAGCGACTGAACTGAACTGAACTGCTGGGCTTTTTGCAAGAGAATCCCCAAAGTTTGGTCCATTTATTAATTTGTTTTTTGGTGACTGTGGTTCTGGTTATTCTTCAGAGAAGAATCTTCTGATTTCTGCCTAGGGGATAGATGGCTGGCTGTTGCTTTTCAGCAGTAAGATGAGGCCCAAGTTGGGCAATTTCAGTACTGAGCATTCAGCATGTATGCATTTCTTTCATCCCCATGCTTTCCACGGATAATCTCTGTGATAGGCTGACAGGATAATAACTCAGGCAGGGTTTCTATGCTGAAGTTGAGGAGAATGTCTTAGAAAATCTGTTTGCTCTTATGGCCTTTAACTGATTGGATGAAGTCCATGCATAGGAACAGCAATATGTTTATTCACAGTCTACTGATTTAAATATTGATCATATCTATAATATCTTCATAGCAGCATCTAGATGGGTCTTGTTGTTTAGTTGCTCAGTTGTGTCTAACTTTGCAAGCCCATGGACTGCAGCATGCCAGGCTTTCCTGTCCTTTACTATCTCCCAGAGTTTGCCCAAACTCATGTCCATTGAGTTGGTGATGCCATCCAACCATCTTGTCCTCTGTCATCCCCTTCTCCTCCTGCCTTCAATCTTTCCTAGCATCAGGATCTTTCCTTTTTTTTTAATTTTAAATTTTATTTTATTTTTAAACTTTACAATATTGTATTAGTTTTGCCCAACACTGAAATGAATCCGCCACAGGTATACCCGTGCTCCCCATCCTGAACCCTCCTCCCTCCTCCCTCCCCATACCCTCCCTCTGGGCCATCCCAGTGCACCAGCCCCAAGCATCCAGCATTGTGCATCGAACCTGGACTGGCAACTCGTCTCATACATGATATTACACATGTTTCAATGCTATTCTCCCAAATCTCCCCAACCTCTCCCTCTCCCACAGAGTCCACAAGACTGATCTATACATCAGTGTCCCTTTTGCTATCTCGTACACAGGGTTATTGTTACCATCTTTCTAAATTCCATATATATGCGTTAGTATACTGTATTGGTGTTTTTCTTTCTGGCTTACTTCACTCTGTATAATAGGTTCCAGTTTCATCCACCTCATTAGAACTGATTCAAATGTATTCTTTTTAATGGCTGAGTAATACTCCATTGTGTATATGTACCACAGCTTTCTTATCCATTCATCTGCTGTAACAGAGGATCTTTTCTAATGAGTGGGTTCTTCGCATCAGGTGGCCAAAGTATTGTCACTTCAGCATCAGTCCTTCCAATTCAGGATTGATTTCCTTTAGGATTGACTAGTTTGATCTCCTTGCAGTCCAAGATATTCTAAAGAGTCTTCTCTAAAAGGATATTTAACTGAAAACCTGGGTACCATAGCTTAGCCAAGTTGACACAAAAATTAGCCAGCACACACTTTTATTCTTTTCATAGTAAAAATAATCTTTAAATTTCTACTTGGTTTGTGGAAGGAGAATCACAACCAGAGTTGGGGATGAGATCTAGAAATATAGGTGATTGTACTTTGAGTTGATTTTATCAAATCTTCCTCATTTTTTTTTGTGCCCTTCTATCTCATTTTCAATTTCATAGATATCTGGTATTACCACTTCCTAGGCCCTTTGAGGATTACCTAGTATAAATTAGGTTGATTCCTTACTTTCTTCACTCTAAGCTTAAAATTTTGTTGTCGCCCACCAGGCTCCACCGTCCCTGGGATTCTCCAGGCAAGAACACTGGAGTGGGTTGCCATTTCCTTCTCCAGTGCATGAAAGTGAAAAGTGAAAGTGAAGTTGCTCAGTCATGTCCAACTTTCTCGACCCCATGGACTGCAGCCTACCAGGCTCCTCCATCCATGGGATTTTCCAGGCAAGAGTACTGGAGTGGACTGCCATAGCCTTCTCCGTAGCAGACTTAGCAGGCCCTTTGAGGATTACCTAGTATAAATTAGGTTGATTGCTTACTTTCTTCACTCTAAGCTTAAAATTTTGTTGTCTTTCATCAGTTTGTTTTCCAGATTTCAAAATGTTTTGCTTTTGCGCCTTCTCCTGCCCTCATTGTCTTTGTGGTTCCATATCTTTTTATCCTTTAAATTTACAGAGGTGTTATGGCATGAATATTTGTGTCCCCCACCATTCATATTTTGGAGCCCTAATCCTTAATGTGATGATATTTGGAGGTGGAACTTAGTGAGATAATTAGGTTTTGATGAGGGCATTAGGGTGGGACCTTCATTCTTGCTTTAGTGTCCTTATAAGAAGAGAAAGAGAGACCAGGGCACACAGACTGTCTCCCTGTCTTAGTCCTGTAAGGACACAGCATGAAGGTGGTTGTCTGAATACCAGAAAGAAGGTGCTTACCAGGAACCAAATCTACCAGAATCTGTATATTTGACTTTCTACCCTCCAGAACTGTAAGAAATAAATGTATGTTGTTTAAGCCACGCAGTCTATGGTATTGTGTTACAGCAGCTCAGGTGTTACAGCAGCTCAGGCTGACTGATGCAGATTTTGGTACTGAAAAGCAGGATGCTGCTGTAACAAATAATTAAAAATGTAAAAGTAGCCTTAGAGCTGGATAATGGGCAGTGTCTGGAAGAACTGTGACAGGCAAGATGAAATAGATGGTAAGGGCAATTCTGGTGAAGCCCAGGAGGTAAATGAGAAACATGTTATTGGACAATGGAGAAAAGGAGATCCACCTCATAAATTGGCAAATGACTTTGTTGAGCTGTGTTCTAGGGTTTGTGGAAGGTAAACCTTGTAAGTGAGGAAGTTGGATGTTTTATCTGAGATATCTAAGCAAAGCATTGAAGGACTGGCTTGGTTACTCCTGCTTGTAGTAAAGTCTGAAAGAGAGAAATGAAATTGTTAAATAAAGTGAAATTAGAACTTAGATACTTGGAAAATTCTCAGCTTATTTGTATTGTGAAAATTGAGAAAGCTTGTTCCAAAATGAACACTAAGGGTGGCTGAGCATGGTTTGAAAAAGACGTTATCATGAGTGTGAACCATGGATCTGATCAGTCACCATAGATCTGATTAGCCATATGGATCTAATTAGCCATGGATCTAACCAGCAGAAACAGCGCCAGTACAAATTGAGAGGAGATGAGACAAAATGAAGGAAGGTTGTCAGATTTCTTAGATCCTACAGAGCCAGGCATAGATTTGATTGACCATGAATATGCCCTATTCTCTAAGAGAAGGAACAAATAACCTCAGTGGCAAATCAGACCATCAGGGGGATGCCTCTTTAGTTTCAAATGGGAGACCATTGCTTCAGTTTCAACAAGCTGGACAGTGGTGATCAGAGCTTTGGGGAAGCCATTTCCACTCAGCAGAGCCACAGAAATGAGACCGGGGACTCCAGTGGGTCTGAAAGGCTGATCATTTACCTAAGTAGGATTATTCTCCAGGCTTAAGATCATATGATATTAGTTTTGATAGGTTCTGGACTTACTTGGTAGTCATCACCTCTTTCTTCTTTTCAACTTTTCCCTTTTAGAATGAAAATGTCTGTTCTACATCTGTCCCACCACTGTACTTTGGAAGCAGGTAACTTGTCTGGTTTCACAGGTTCACAGCAAATTTTATCTCAGATGAATTGTACTTTGATTCTTACCCACAATTAATCTAGAAGATATTTAGATGAGACTTTGAACTTTAAAATTGATATGAGTTAAGAAGTTTGGGCTTTGGGGATAGATAATATATTTTGGATGAAAGGATATGAATTTTGGATGGCCAGAAGCAGAATGTTATGGGCTTACTGTGTGTGTGTGTCTCCCATAAATCTGTATGTTGAAGCCCTAATCCTCAATATGATGATATTTGAAGATGGGGCCATTGGGAGATAACTGGGTTTGAATGAGGTCCTTAAGGTGGGGCCTTAGGATGGGATTAGTGTCCTTATAACAATAAGAGAGACCTGAACCTTCCTTCCTCTCCACTGTGTGAGGAGACATTGAGAGCATGGCTGATTAGGCCAGGGAGAGAACTGTCATCAAGAATGAAATCTTGACCTTGGACTTCCCAGCCTCCAGAACTGTGAGAAATAAATTCTTCTGTTAAACTGTCTATAATATTTTGTAAAAGCAGCCCACATTAACTAATATGGAGGGTGTAACCTGGAACTTCCTTGATATGTCCCTATTTGCACAGGAGGAGAAATTGGGTAATATCTAGAGCATAAGATACTATTGAGAAAAGAAAGATAAAATGTAGTTAGAATAGAGGGTTATGGATGGTCTAGGGGAAGCGTGAAGACCAACGGTATCTTTTAGGTCATGGAAAAGAGCAGTAAGGGATCTTTTGTGGAAAATCTCACTTGCCTCAGCATTTGACTTGTTAGCACTCCTAAGTGCTTCTAGGGAATGCTCAAAACGTTTAGAACACTGAGAAAGACAGGATATGTTCTGCTGTGAATGAGCATGTACCAGAGAAGATTCCATTGCCATTTTAAAGAGAGAGCAGATAAATTTAAAATGGGATTGTTTGGTGTAAGCCTTATGGTGGGTAATGAATGGTATGGCATGTGATCTCACAGCTCCTTGTGGCATATATTTAAGTATGGTACTTGCAGATGACCTTTTACAGAGGTAAATTGCATATAAGGGGCTATAAGTGCCACATTTAATAATGCTTCAGAGACATTAGGAAAAAGTAACAGTTATTATTTGGGGATAAGGTCCCATTATTAACGTTCAGGTGCTGCTGAGCAGCAAATCCAGCTTCAACAACAGATGTCTCCTTCTGAAGCTTTAAGAATGGATCTGGGGTGGCAGAACTATACTCAATAAGTTAAGGGTTGGGGAGTAGAAAAAATAACCACGGGGAAAAAATGAACATAATATAACCACCCCCTCCCCCCAGAAAAAATAACCAAGGAGAGGAAAATGCTTCAAGTATGAAAATCTAAATGGTTCACTCTGGAAAATAATATTGACCCATTATTTTATGGAGAAGAGGCAGTCTTTGAGCAGTAATGGGATATAATGGGATCCTAGCTTTTACCTGAGTTGTCCATTTCCAGTCTTCTCTATCATGCATTCTGACGGTATTTTTTTTTTCTGGGTATTTGTTGTTTGTGTATGTGTGCTTAGTTGCTTCAGTCATGTCTGACTTTTTGCAACCCCATGGTCTGTAGCCACCAGGCTGCTCTGTTCAAGGGATTCTCAAGGCAAGAATACTGGAGTGAATTGCCATGCCCTCCTCCAGGGGTTCTTCCCAACCTGGGGATCAAACTCATGTCTGCCTGCATCTCCTGCATTGTAGGTGGATTCTTTACCCACCTGGGAAGCCCCTCTGCTGTTTAGGTTATCTTATATAGCTGCTAAATTAAAATAACACTCTCATAATATTTAATAGTAGTGAAAGACCCTTCAAATGGCTTTTTATCTACCTGCAGAAAGAAGTGGAAACTCCTTGATCTAGTAATCAAGACTATTTATATGTATAAGGTGGATGTTCCAACATGACTCTTTCCTTCCCTGACTCCTTACTTTCAGGGTATCTTGCTTACAGCAGATTGATGTTCTTTCTGCCTGTTAATATATTGTGCTTATTCATAATTTCCTGCTTTTGTTGTGATATTCTACCCTTCCCCTTGAGTTACTGTAGTTCAGAGATCAGAAAATTTTGTCTGTTAATGGGCAGATAATAAATATTTTCAGCTTTGTGGGCCATATGCTCTCTGTTGAAATACTTAATTCAAGTCTGCTGTTGTTGAATAAAAGCAGCCACAGATGACATGCAAACAAATGGGTATGAGGGGAGGGACCGAGAAAGTGACACAGATGGATCCTGAAATTTCAAATCCAGAAATGACATGCATGTCTCCTGTACATCTGGAGAACGAGAAAATATCGAAATCAAGATAGGTAAGAAAGGTTCAGAACAACCCCATCCCATCCCAGCACTATTTAATCAAGAGAGAAACACTAAATCCCAGCCTCTCCCTGGAGAGTGAAGGGTTTGGGCCACATATACTACTGTTCAAATACTACTGTTCAGTCACTCAGTCATGTATGACTCTTTGTGGCCCCATGGACTGCAACACACCAGGCTTCCCTGTCCTTCGCCATCGCCTGGAGTTTTTTCAAATTCATGTCCATTAAATCATTGATGCCATCCAACCATCTCATCCTTTGTTGCTCCCTTCTATTCCTGCCCTCAATCTTTCCCAGCATCAGGGTCTTTTCAAATGAGTCAGTGCTTCTCATGAGGTGGCCAAAGTATTGGAGTTTCAGCTTCAGCATCAGTCCTTCCAATAAAGGATGGACTGGTTGGATCTCCTTACACTCCAAGGGACTCACAAGAATCATCTCCAATACCATAGTTCAAAAACATCAATTCTTCAATGCTCAGCTTTCTTTACAGTCCAACTCTCACATCCATACATGACTACTGGAAAAACCATAACTTTGACTAGACCGGGACTTTGTTGGCAAAGTAATGTTTCTGCCATTTTAATATGCTGTCTAGGTTGGTCAAACTTTTCTTCAAAGGAGTAAGCGTCTTTTCATTTCATGGCTGCGGTCACCATCTGCAGTGATTTTGGAGCCCCCCAAAATAAAGTCTGTCACTGTTTCCACTGTTTCCCCATCTATTTGCCATGAAGTGATGGGACCTGATGCCACGATCTAAGTTTTCTGAATGTTGAGCTTTAAGCCAAATTTTTCGCTCTCCTCTTTCACTTTCATCAAGAGGCTCTTTAGTTCTCCTTTGTTTTCTGCCATAAGGGTTTTGTCATCTGTGTATCTGAGGTTATTGATACTTCTCCCAGCAATCTTGATTCCAGCTTGTGCTTCAGACCAGCGTTTCTTGTGATGTACTCTGCATACATGTTAAATAAGCAGGGTGACAATGCATACCCTTGACGTAGTCCTTTTCCTATTTGGAACCAGTGTTCTGTTGTTCCATGTCCAGTTCTAACTGTTGCTTCCTGACCTGCATATAGATTTCTCAAGAGGCACATCAGATGATCTGGTATTCCTATCTCTTTCAGAATTTTTCACAGTTTGTTGTGATCCATGTAGTCAAAGGCTTTGGCATAGTTGATAAAGCAGAAGTAGATGTTTTTCTGGAACTCTCTTGCTTTTTCGATGATCCAGCGGATGTTGGCAATTTGATCTATGGTTCCTCTGCCTTTTCTAAAACCAGCTTGAACATCTGGAAGTTCACAGCTCACATACTGTTGAAACCTGGCTTGGAGAATTTTGAATATTACTTTACTAGTGCGTGAGATGAGTGCAGTTGTGCAGTAGTTTGAGCATTCTTTGGCATTGCCTTTCTTTGGGATTGGAATGAAAACTGCCCTTTTCCAGTCCTGTGGCCACTGCTGAGTTTTCCATATTTGCTGGCATATTGAGTGCAGCACTTTCACAGCGTCATCTTTCAAGATTTGAAATAGCTCAACTGGCATTCCATCACCTCCACTAGCTTTCTTCGTAGTGATGCTTCCTAAGGCTCACCTGACTTCACATTCCAGGATGTCTGGCTCTAGGTGACTGATCACACCATCATGATTATCTGGGTCATAAAGATCTTTTTTGTGTAGTTCTTCTATGTATTCTTGACACCTCTTCTTAATATCTTCTGCTTCTGTTAGGTCCATACCATTTGTGTCCTTTATTGAGCTCATCTTTGCATGAAATGTCCCCTTGGTATCTCTAATTTTCTTGAAGAGATCTCTAGTCTTTCCCATTCTATTGTTTTCCTCTATTTCTTTGCACTGATTACTGAGGTAGGCTTCCTTATCTCCTTGCTATTCTTTGGAACTCTGCATTCAAATGAGTATATCTTTCCTTTTCTCCTTTGCTTTTACTTCTCTTCTTTTCCGAGCTATTTGTAAGGTCTCCTCAAACAATCATTTTGCCTTTTTGCATTTCCTTTTCTTAGAGATGGTTTTGATTGCTGCCTCCTGTACAAAGTCATGAATCTCCCTCCATAGCTCTTCAGGCATTCTGTCTATGAGATTTAATCCCTTGATTCTATTTCTCACTTCCACTGTATGATCGTAAGAGATTTAATTTAGGTCATACCTGACTGATCTAGTGGTTTTCCCTACTTTCTTCAATTTAAGTCTGAATTTGACAATAAGGAGTTCATGATCTGAGCCACAGTCCACTCCCAGTCTTGTTTTTACTGACTGTATAGAGCTTCTCCATCTTTGGCTGCAAAGAATATAATCAATCTGTTTTTAGTGTTGACCATCTAGTGATGTTCATATGTAGAGTCTTCTCTTGTGTTGTTGGAAGAGGATGTTTGCTATGACTAGTGTGTTCTCTTGGCAAAACTCTATTAGCCTTTGCCCTGCTTCATTCTGTACTCCAAGGCCAAATTTGCCTGTTACTCCATATGTTTCTTGACTTCCTAGTTTTGCATTCCAGTCCCCTATAATTAAAAGGACATCCTTTTGGGGTGTTAGTTCTAAAAGGTTTTGTAGGTCTTTCATAGAACTGTTCAACTTCAGCTTCTTTCAGCATTACTTGTCAGCACATAGACTTGGATTACCATGATATTGAATGGTTTGCCTTGGAAATGAACAGAGATCATTCTGTTGTTTTTGAGACTGCATTCAAGTACTGCTTTGAACTCTTTTGTTGACTATGATGGCTACTCCATTTCTTCTAAAGGAGTCTGCCCACAGTAGTAGATATAATGATTATCTGAGTTAAATTCACCCATTCCAGTCCATTTTAGTTTGCTGATTCCTAAAATGTAGACTCTCACTCTTGCCATCTCCTATTTGACCACTTTCAATTTGCCTTGATTTATGAACCTAACATTCCAGGTTCCTATGCAATATTGCTTTTTATAGTATCGAACTTTACTTCCATCATCAGTCAGATCCACAACTGGGTGTTGCTTTTGCTTTGGCTCCGTCTCTTCATTCTTTCTGGAGTTATTTCTCCACTGATCTCCAGTAGCATATTGGGCACCTACTGACCTGCTGAGTTCATCTTTCAGTGTCCTATCTTTTTGCCTTTTCATACTATACACGGGGTTCTCAAGGCAAGAACACTGAAGTGGTTTGCCATTCCCTTCTCCACTGGACCACGTTTTATCAGAACTCTCCACCATGACCCATCCGTCTTGGGTGGCCCTATATGTCAGGCTCATTGAGTTAGAGAAGGCTGTGTTCCATGTGATCAGATTGGTTCAGTTCAGTTCAGTTCAGTTGCTCAGTCGTCTCCACCTCTTTGTGACCCCATGGACTGCAGCACGCCAGGCCTCCCTGTCCATCACCAATTCCCAGAGTTTGCTCAAACTCATGCCCATTGAGTTCATGATATCATCCAACCATCTCATCCTCTGTCATCCCCTTCTCCTCCCACCTTCAATCTTTCCCAGCATCAGGGTCTTTTCAAATGGCTCAGAGGGTAAAGCGTCTGTCTGCAGTACGGGAGACCTGGATTCGATCCCTGGGTTGGGAAGATCCTCTGGAGAAGGAAATGGCAACCCACTCCAGTACTCTTGCCTGGAAAATTCCATGGACTGAGGAGCTTGGTAGGCTACAGTCCTCAAGGTCGCAAAGAATCGGACATGAATGAGTGACTTCACTTTCTTTTTCTTTCAGCTCTTTGCATCAGGTATCCAAAGTATTAAAGTTGCAGCTTCAACATCAGTCCTTCCAATGAATATACAGGACTGATTTCCTTTAGGATGGACTGGTTGGATCTCCTTGCAGTCCAAGGGACTCTCAAGAGTCAGTTTTCTGTGATTGTGGTGTTCAGTCATTCTGCCCTCTGTTGGAGAAGGATAAGAGGCTTAGGGAAGCTTCCTGAGGAGGAACTAACTGAGGGGGAAACTGGGTCTTGTTCTGATGGGCGGGCCCATACTCAGTAAATCTTTAACCCAATTTTCTGTTGATGGGTGGGGCTGTGTTCTGTCCATGTTATTTACCTGTGAACTATGGATGGAGGTTCCTGACATTATACAGGAGACAGGGATCAAAACCATCCCCATGGAAAAGAAATGCAAAAGAGCAAAATGGCTGTCTGAGGAGGCCTTACAAATAGCTGTGAAAAGAAGAGAAGCTAAAAGCAAAGGAGAAAAGGAAAGATATAAACATCTGAATGCAGAGTTCCAAAGAATAGCAAGGAAAGATAAGAAAGCCTTCCTCAGTGATCAATGCAAAGAAATAGAGGAAAACAACAGAATGGGAAAGACTAGAGATCAGTTCAAAAAAATTAGAGATACCAAGGGAATATTTCATGCAAAGATGGCCTTGATAAAGGACAGAAATGGTATGGACCTAACAGAAGCAGAAGATAGTAAGAAGAGGTGGTATGAATACACAGAAGAACTGTACAAAAAAGATCTTCACAACCAAGATAATCATGATGGTGTGATCAGTCACCTAGAGCCAGACATCCTGGAATGTGAAGTCAAGTGGGCCTTAGAAAGCATCACTACGTACAAAGCTAGTGGAGGTGATGGAATTCCAGTTGAGCTATTTCAAATCCTGAAAGATGATGCTGTGAAAGTGCTGCACTCAAAATGCCAGCAAATTTGGTAAACTCAGCAGTGGCCACAGGACTGGAAAAGGTCAGTTTTCATTCCAATCCCAAAGAAAGACAATGCCAAAGAATGGTCAAACTACCACACAATTACACTCATCTCACATGCTATTAAAGTAATGCTCAAAATTCTCCAAGCCAGGCTTCAGCCACACGTGAACCGTGAACTTCCAGATGTTCAAGCTGGTTTTAGAAAAGGCAGAGGAACCAGAGATCAAATTGTCAACATCCGCTGGATCATCGAAAAAGCAAGAGAGTTCCAGAAAAACATCTATTTCTGCTTTATTGACTATGCCAAAGCCTTTGACTGTGTGGATCACAATAAACTGTGGAACATTCTGAAAGAGATGGGAATACCAGACCACCTGATCTGCCTCTTGAGAAACCTATATGCAGGTCAGGAAGCAACAGTTAGAACTGGACATGAAACAACAGAACAGACTGGTTCCAAATAGGAAAAGGAGTCTGTCAAGGCTGTATATTGTCACCCTGCTTATTTAACTTATATTCAGAGTACATCATGAGAAACGCTGGACTGGAAGAAGCACAAGCTGGAATCAAGATTGCTGGGAGAAATATCAATAACCTCAGACATGGAGATGACACCACCCTTATGGCAGAAAGTGAAGAGTAACTAAAAAGCCTCATGATGAAAGTGAAAGTGGAGAGTGAAAAAGTTGGCTTAAAGCTCAACATTCAGAAAACGAAGATCATGGCATCTGGTCCCATCACTTCATGGGAAATAGACGGGGAAACAGTGGAAACAGCATCAGACTTTATTTTTTTGGGCTCCAAAATCACTGCAGATGGTTATTGCAGCCATGAAATTAAAAGACGCTTACTCCTTTGAAGGAAAGTTATGACCAACCTAGATAGCATATTCAAAAGCAGAGACATTACTTTGCCAACAAAGGTCCATCTAATCAAGGCTATGGTTTTTCCAGTGGTCATATATAGATGTGAGAGTTGGACTGTGA
Organism: Bos mutus; assembly: GCF_027580195.1. Taxonomy (NCBI): domain Eukaryota; kingdom Metazoa; phylum Chordata; class Mammalia; order Artiodactyla; family Bovidae; genus Bos; species Bos mutus. The sequence goes on along the minus strand of NC_091618.1, from coordinate 69,886,740 downwards.
AGAAGGCTGAGCGCCAAAGAATTGATGCTTTTGAACTGTGGTGTTGGAGAAGACTCTTGAGAGTCCCTTGGACTGCAAGGAGATCCAACCAGTCCATTCTGAAGGAGATCAGCCCTGGGTGTTCTTTGGAAGGAATGATGCTGAAGCTGAAACTCCAGTACTTTGTCCACCTCATGCGAAGAGTTGACTCATTGGAAAGCACTCTGATGCTGGGAGGGATTGGGGGCAGGAGGAGAAGGGGACAACAGAGGATGAGATGGCTGGATGGCATCACTGACTCGATGGATGTGAGTGTGAGTGAACTCTGGGAGTTGATGATGGACAGGGAGGCCTGGCGTGCTGTGATTTATGGGGTTGCAGAGAGTTGGACACAACTGAGTTCTGAACTGAACTGAACTGAAACTATGGTGGTGGAGAAGGTAGTGGCAACCCATTCCAGTGTTCTTGCCTGGAGAGAACCAGGGACAAGGGTGCCTGGTGGGTTGCCGTCTATGGGGTCGCACAGAGTCGCACACGACTGAAGTGACTTAGCATCAGCAAACTATATTGGAGGTAATGAAGGTAATGGTGACCTCCTTCAAAAGGTCCCATGCACGCACTGCTACACTTAGTGCCCCCAACCCTGCCGCAGGCCAGCACTGACCCACACCTCCACCGGAGACTGCTGGACACTCATGGGCAAGTCTGGGTCAGTCACTTTTGGGGTCACTGCTCCCTTCTCCTGGGTGTTGGTGTGCACAAAGTTCTATTTGTGCCCTCCAAGAGTCTGTTTCCCCAGTCCTGTGTAAGTTCTGGTGACTCTACAGTGGGGTTAATGGTGACCTCTTTCAGGAGGGCTTATGCCATATCCAGGTCTGCTGCACTCAAAGCTCCTGCCCCTGTAGCAGTCCACTGCTGACCTGTACCTCCACAGGAGACACTCAAACACAGTTCCGTGTCAGTCTCTGTGGGGTCTCTCAGTCCTGGGGTGCACAGGGTTTGCTTGAGCCCTTTGAGTGTCTCCGGTGTGTATGGGGTTTGATTCTAAACACAATTTCTCCCTCTTACCATCTTTCCAGGGTTTCTTCTTTGCCCTTAGACATGGGGTATCTCCTCAAAGTCACTCCATTGCCACACAGCAGCAAGAAAAAATAAGAAAGGACTCAAATAAAATCAGAAACAAATGAGGAAGCATTAGAACTGATAACACAGATGTACAAAAGGTCGTAAGAAACTACTACAAACAATGATGAACCACCCAATTAAATAGCCTAGAATAAATGGATAAATTTTTAGAAACAAAATTTACCAAAACTAAATCATGAAGAAATATAAAATCTGAACAGACCTATTACTTTTAGGGAGATTGAATGACTAATCTACAACCTGCCAACAAAGAAAATTCCAGAACCAGATGAATTTAATGCTGAATTCTACCAAACATTTAAAGAATTAATACAAATTCTTCCCAAGTCTTCCCCAAAAAACATAAGAACAAAAAACCATAATGAGACCAGCATTACCCTGATAACAAAACCAGACAAGGAAATAATAAGAAAGGAAAGCTCCAGTCCAGTACCCTAGATAAATATAGATGCAGAAGTCCTCAACAAAATGTTAGCAAAACAAATTTAAAAGTACATTAAAGGACTGTTATAGTGCACTTAAGTGGGATTTATTCTAGGGATGTGATGTAACAATGGTTCAGCATCCACAAATCAATATGTGATATACCACATTAATAAAACTAAAGGTAGAAATTATTTGATCATCTCAGTAGATGCAGAAAAAGAGTTTGACAAAAGTCAACATCTTTTAATGGTAAAAGCTCTCAATAAACTAAGTATAGAAGGAATGTATGTACCTCAACATAATAAATGCCATATCTGACAAGCCTATAGCTAATACCATACTTAATAGTGAAAAGGAAAAAGCTTTTTCTCTAGGATCAGAAACAAGACAAAGATGCTCATTCTCACCACTATTATTAAACATAGTACTTACTGGAAATCCTAGCCAGAGCAATTAGGCAAGAAAAAGAAATAAAAGTCATCTAAATCAGAAAGGAAGAAGTAAAATAATCTCTGTTTAGAAATGGCATGATATTATATATAGAAACTTTAAAGACTCCAACAAAAATGTACTATTAGAGCTAATAAACATTTTCGATAAATTTTCAGGGTATCAATGGGTACCAGCTTTCAGTTATAAGATGAATAAAGTCTGAGAACCTATGATTTAGAGACTATCGCCAATAATATTGTGCTGTGTAACTGACATTTGATAAGACAGTAGAACTTAGTGTTCTCATTTAATAAAAGGGGGGTAAATATGTTCGGTGATAAACATTTTAATTAACTTAATGGTGGAAATCCTTTCACATGCATAAGTACATCAAATCATGATGTTGCAAACTTTAAATATTTTACAGTTTTGTCAATTATATCTCAGTTGAGCTGAGAAAAACAAAAAGTCTCAAATGTGTGCGACCTGATTTGGTCCTTGGGTGTAGTTTACTTACTGCTGATCTAGCCTCCTGAATCCTACTGTCAAAGAAGCCAGGCAAAAAACACAGCATCTTGTATGACTTCATTTGTATGAAAGGTTCAGAACTGGTTCCATTAATGCAAGCCCCATATTCTCTTAAGACCATCCTCGATGCATCTCCTTTTGTCTTCAAAGGCACCAAGATTTTCACCTCTTTGTCTTTATGGTTTCTGGTCAGAGTTAGCCTGCTTAGAGTGTGCTTCTCCTACCTTTTCAGGGTTTTTTTCTCTCTCGGTTTCCCAGTCTCATGTCAGAAGCTGAACCAGAACTGGAAATGACATGGATGTTTTTGCTTGTTTGGTTTGTTTCCTATGTCAAGCTGAATCAGATATAAATAAATTTAACAGCTACAATCACTGTCCCCCATCCATGTTCTTAGTTCTCAGCTCAACATTCTTTTCTTGTATCAGACACTGAGAGACAAAGAAATAGTGTCCAGGAGTTTCCCAGGTCTGACCCAGAGATCAAGTCCAGGATGGAGTTGGAGAAAAGTTCAGATAGAAAAATTCTCTTCCTTTATCCTCTTTCAGCTAAACAAAAAGCAGCAAAAATAAAATAAAGTAAAATAAACATGAACTACACAAGAAAACCCTTACCAAATCTAATTTTAAGCTAACACTTTTTTTTTTCTCTTTTTCCCCTGCTTTCCTCTGTCACTCGAGAACTATAATGCTTGAGTTAATGGTTTTTATTGGCCAAGAGTAATGATCATGGATGCATTTAGGCAAACCTGGATTCTCTGTGATTCTGGGATTCTAACAAAATAGGCTTATATTTCTCTGTCTTGGTTCTCATATGCTTATGTGATATCCTGAGTATTTTGACTCAGGAAGTGGCAAATGTTATGATTGCTGGGTGAGACTTTAGAGGTGAGTGGTTATTGCTTGGGAAATCTTACCTATATGTTCTTCCATTTAGAAAGTTCTCTGTGAAAACTTACAGAAAAAAAAAAGCATACACACCCACGAAATTTAAAAACATAAAGTGTAAACATATGAGAGTCAAAGTGATTTATTCATCACTTTAGCTATTAGATAAAGCATGAATGTGAAATTAGCAAATTAGATTGATATCTCATCTGGTTAGTAACATAGTATTAATAGCTCAGTCAGGTCCATTAATTATTTTTACGCCCCATATGACTAGATCTTGTTTATAAGATGGCCTCTGAGGGAGGGAAATGTGGAGCCATTCATTACCATCAGGCAGAGACTCTGTGACTTTTTAAGTACCGAATAGAGTCTATGAGCCACGTTAACATCTGATCAGTAGAGTTTCAGGTCATAATTAAAGTCACTGAAATAGTGTGTGCTCTACAAGTTGGACAGCCTGTTATAATGATAGCACAAGGCATCAGAACCCCTCATCTGACTTCCTCCTGGGGGTTTTCTATCAAAACTCCCACCTGCTTCCTCACTTTTTATCATATTATTACTCAGAAAAATGAGTGACCTGAGGTAAAGCCTTTTGAATTTTCATTAAAAATAATAAAAAAAAATCAGTATGAAAGAAAAAATAATCACTATCTTGCCAGTAATTCCTCTCTCAGTTTTTCTTTCTTAAAAGGAATATGAATAATTTGGGAGATGTGGACTGATTATGTTATATTGGGATTTAAATTTTAAAATTAGAATTTTAATATTAAATTATTTCCATTGAAGCCATATGGAATTGCTATTTTTAACAGTCGAAAAGAGTACAAATTCCAGTAATTTCATTTAATCCAACTTAGTAATGAGAATAGTATTCATTGATTTTCCCTCTGTCAGTTATTCTGCTGTGTAAAATCTTTATTTTCTTATTAATCCTTATATTAATCATGTGAATAGTGCTAGTAGGTCTCCATCAGGTCCTCCCCACCCCTACTTCTATCAAAGTCACATTAAATGGACCTTGAGAGGCTAACAGGTTTTCAAGACCAATTCCCTATCTCACCCCCAACCCTGCACTTTCTATCAGATTGCCTCATCTAGACTTGTTTTTTATAGAAACTTGTGCAATCATACTCTTAATTTATAGGCATTGGCATCATCATATACTTTTTTAAAACCAGTTTTTAAAATTGAGGTAAAGTTAATTTACAATGTTGTATTAATTGCAGGTGTATGGCAAGTAATTAAGTTACTATTTTTATTATATATTTTTGCCATCATCACTCTGAAGAATTTCTTTTTAAGTGTTAAATAAAGGTCCTCATAACCTGAACAGCCTTGGAGCCATGGTCGAGAGCTCCTTTATTAGCTCTGGCTGCTGCTGCATGCTTTATCGTGGTCAAAAGTAGATGCTGTAATTAGGCCTCCACTTGCCAGCTTGCTTAGATCAGCTGGGGACATTAAAAATCAGCCAAGGCCTGAAAGCAATCAGAGTGAAATTGGATGAAACTTCTAATGATATCTTCAAACAGAATGTTTCCCAGAAGTCACCATTTTCAGACTAGCCAGGTTTGGAAACCTAGGCTTAACTATTTAGAATGAACATGTATATCACATCCTTTGCAGGAATGGACCTAAAACAAGCCTGATTCTTGGACCTCTTAAGAGATTCTGGACATTTGAAAAAGATCTTGGATTCATCTGGTTAAGTGAACAGTGGGGTGGGTTTATAGCAGTTCTTTGCATTTGGCCAATAGGCAGACTGAACAGGAATCTGCAGATGAAGACAAAAATGGAAAAACGAATATGGGGATTGGATAGGAGAGTATAAAGAATCCCTTCCCCTCCGCACCCCACCAACACCATAAGAGGTAGTTGTGAGCTCTGTGCACTTGGTGAAATATTCACTCTGTGTATGATCCAGAGCCTGTACCTCACAGGAGATTTGCACACCTGGAGCACTTGTGCCCTCATTTGGGAGCATGCTGTGTTGTTCAAAGTAATTATCTCCATCAGTTTACGTATGCCAGTTTATAAAGAATATTTGCATCTTTAACTGTGACTGTTCATGTCCTTTCATCAATCATGTCCCACAGTCCTGTTGTGATAACCATGCACCTGTACTTCTCAGGTCATACCAGGTAATATCCCATAAAAGGAAAGGAGTAACAAGAAATATTAATAGTATTATAATAATGATGGTAAAGTTGGATATGTCACCTCTGCCTATTTCTGCAAATCTCTATCGATCCAAGGTAAGGTCTCAAGATTCTTGCTAATATCCTGCAGAAGTCTTTTACAAAGCTGGTTCTTCAGTCTCCAGATGTATTTAATCTATTTCCTTGTCCTCTGTCTTCTTAATGCCCACTTTATTTATCAGCACTTGTTTTGTTATTCTGTTTGATAGGCCTTTGTTTTTAGGCTTTTAAATGTTTCTGGAAAGCCCTGCCCATTTTGCTTGGCCTGAATGGTTTGAGTCTCTTTCATAGTGCTTTGTTTTAGGCAACTGAGTCACAAAACATAGAGCTTCTAGGACGGGGGTGAAGCAACTCAGCATGTGAATCAAGATGTATGCGTGCATGCATGCTCAGTTGCTCAGTAATGTCCAACTCTTTTGCACCCCCATGGTCTATAGCCTTCAGGCTCCACTGTCCATGGAATTTTCCAGGCAAGAATACTGGAGTGGGTTCCCATTTCTTACTCCAGAGGATCTTCCTGACCTTCATCTCCTGTGTCTCCTGAGCCGGGTTTAAATCCTGCCCCAGTTATGTTCCAACTCCCTTCTTCAAATCCCTAGGTTTCCCTTTTACCCTCTTCCACATCTTGTCATGACCCTCTGCCAGTAGTGCAGGTCAGTAGGATTTCCTTGTTACACCTAATGTGTCCCTTCCCTCCTTCCTTGTTTAATTGTGTTCAGTGGCTCAGTGAGGGAGGGCTCCCATATACCTTTATGTCCTCAAATTCCCTTTCAACCAGGATTTCAACAGAGCATGAGGAGTTTTGAGGTGCAGTTGCAACGAGAAAAAAATTAAAGGTGCTTGTAGAATTGACTTTCACAAGATTCCATGCAAAAAAAATCTGCCTTTTTCAATTACTATATGTTAGATTTCCAGGCAAATTACTCATTTCTTAGGAAATGAAGGACTGCCTTTTGGTAGGACTTCAGAAATTACATTTTGGTAGGACCTCAGAAATTACTCTAGTTTCCAGGAAGAAATTCCTGAAGGCCTGAACTAACAGCTTACCATGAACCACACTCCAAAACTTTAATTCTGAGATATAATGTTATATACTTTAAAAAACTCTCTCTCTGTTGACTAGTACTTGGGCCCCTCCTGACCAACAATGTGGAGAAATAAAATACATTAAAAAAAAATGCAGATCATCTTCTTTTCCTCAGTCTTGTTTTTAAGCACCGCATCTTCCTCTGATACTTTGTGCTCATTCCAAGACATTTTCAAAGCCTTGTGATGTTTCCTGGCCCTGACCCTCCTGTGTCCTTTTGTGACCCACAAAAAAAATCTAATTCACATTAAAATATATTGAAGACAAATAACATACCCAGATATCAGGAAGTTATTATAAAATTGAATCAAAACAAATATTAATAGATAAGCATAAAATAAACTCAGATCTTATAGTCTTAAAGGGATTAATGTATGATTTTGATTTTAAGTGCCCTGAAAAGATTATTATTAGATGCATTAATGACAATTTTCCCAATATTGGACACTAGTGTGTTTGCTTGATTTTGTTGCACATGTCCTAGACAGACCTTTTAAAAAGCAAAACAATGTATTATTGATGTAACTGGAAATATACCAACTGAAGAACCTATTTCTGAGAGGTCAGAATTCTTGAGAACAAGTTTCTTTGAAAAACAAAATTGTGCTAGGGAGGAGAGATGTCACATCCTCTTGAATTTTTGTACTCAGATATAAATTGACTGATCTAAATATAGGAAAAGGTAGTTTGTAAATTGAAAATGCATTAGCACTTTTTACTCCCATTCCCATGGGACTGCATTGTTTGAGAGAAATGTGTCTGGGGCTGTGTTTTGTTTGATCTGGAAGGAACTTGAAGACTGAAGGGCAGAGTTGGTTCTACTTTGATTATTGTAATGCCAATATATTTTTATTCAGTGCAAGCTTGGTGACTTCTAGTCAGAAGGGAGGTGTACTTGTTTAACGAAAGATTTTCTGGATGAAGGATGGAACATATGGCAACCTCAGGTTTTCTGTCCTATTCTGAAATAAATGTAAAAATACGTGTTTGCCTTTCTAGGATGCAATATTGATTTTATGTATTCAGATGCATTTTAGAGAAGACCCTCCAAATGTCAATGGACTTGCAGAATGCATCACATCTTAATGTGGGGTAACACTAGCAGTTGGGATGAAAACTAGATGGGCTTACAAAAAGGCCAAACAAGGGGACTTTGTGACTCTGAAGGCTTATTTGTTGTTATTGTAGTTGAAGGAGATGCAATTTGATCTGAGCTAATGACACATTCTAGTCCTATGAATCTGTACATATCTTTTGGTTTCCTCTGAAAATGAATTAAAGCTTCCCAACACAAAATAAAAATTAAAAAGATTCTGAAGTTTCTCAGGGAAAAAGAATTATATAATTTCAAGACTGGAAGGAGAAAGAGGAGAAGAACATTGATTAGACAGATACCTAGCATAGATCGGGCATGGCAACTCACTCCAGTATTCTTGCCTGGACAATCCCCATGGACAAAGGAGCCTGGCGTGCTACAGTCCAAGAGGTCGTAAAGAGATAGACATGACTGAGCAACTAAGAACAACATAGCATAGATCAGGAACAAGTTATGTGCTCAGAACCAATTATTATATTTAATTCTCACAACTACTTTGTCAGCTCCATGTTATTATCCTTATTCTCCTTATGAGCCTGGAGGTCAGAGTAGCCTTCTCCAAGTCATAGAGATAAGAAGCATGTAAGAAAACCCTTAATTCCTTACTAGCTATTTGTGTCAAATAGAGCATAGAGATAAGTCAAACTTCCAGGCTTAGGTTGAAACAGGACTGCATCTGCTTTGACTTTCCCATTTGAAAAAACCCACTGGGCTTTTATGGGCAAAGAGATGAGTCATTGGTATCATGCTTGCATGTGGTTTCCCTAAGTGGCCGCTCCATAGGATAAAGCTACCAATGGGATCCCTCCCCTTTAGTTAAGTTCATTAACCTTGTCTATTATGTTAGTCCCAGTTTATGGCCTCTTGGTGGGGTCCTGGTTCCCTGTGTAGCTCTTCCCCCATCTACTCTCCAAACTATTGTAAGGTCATCATTCTGCTTGTTCCCAAGTACCTCAAATTTAGAGTTAATAATATCTTGAGCCTTTGCCCAAGAACTTCTAACACCTGAATATTGAATTTCCCATCATCCAAACCTACCATGCAAGAACATCTCCAGGAATTAATTCCCTTTGGAAACTAAGACCATTTGTGTTTGAATTCTCTAACCTTTGGAAATTTTTTTATTTATATCAAGCTCAAATATATCGAGCTACTTCTGGCTAGTCCTAGTTCTCTGAAAATTTAACTGATTTTTTTTTCAAAGATTAACAGCAAGTCCTCATCCAGCAAAAGTTGAGAAGAGTTTGTTGAGTCAAGTTCCCAGGCTTAGACTGACATTCATTCATTCAAAATATACTTTTGAGTTACTATTAGCTGCCAGCTACAGTTGTAATTGCTCGGTATACATCAGTGGACAGAAACCATGAGGAATAAGTCTAATTCCTATTCCATAATAAAGGTTTCAAATCTTTGAAGTCAGTTATCTTTTTTCCATTGAGCCACCTCAGGCTTACAGGCTTAATCTATCAAGTTCTTTGTATATAGGATATGATGTCACCAGCCTTTATAGGGAGCCTCCTTAGAAATGAGGGCCAAAAGAAAGTGGGCCACATTATTTTACTCTTCATCACACACCCTTCAGTTCAGTTCAGTTCAGTCACTCAGTCGTGTCCATCTCTTTGCGACCCCATGAATCGCAGCACGCCAGGCCTTCCTGTCCATCACCATCTCCCGGAGTTCACTCAAATTCATGTCCATCGAGTCGGTGATGCCATCTAGCCATCTCATCCGCTGTCGTCCCCTTCTCCTCTTGCCCGCAATTCCTCCTAGCATCAGAGTCTTTTCCAATGAGTCAACTCTTCACATGAGGTGGCCAAAGTACTGGAGTTTCAGCTTTAGCATCATTCCTTCCAAAGAAATCCCAGGGCTGATCTCCTTCAGAATGGACTGGTTGGATCTCCTTACAGTCCAAGGGACTCTCAAGAGTCTTCTCCAACACCACAGTTCAAAAGCATTAATTCTTCAGCACTCAGCTTCCTTCACACACCCTTAATGTCTAACAAATAGTAATACTCAATAAATAATTGTTAAAGATAATATGAATGCATCTTGCTTATTTCTCAAACTCTTCTAATTTGGGCTAGAATTAGTACTGAATCTCCTTGAGCCAGAATCTATGAATTTACTCCCTGAATAATGATAGAAATCCATTTTCAGTATGGGATAAGATTAATCACAAGTGTTGTTTTAAGGAAACTACACAAAATAAAAGTATAAGTGGATGATTCAGGTCAAAGGTAGGCATTGAAATAAAGAATAAGCTTACAACCATAGGCAAGTAAGAGATCTTGGAACCACCGAAAGTGAGGACCACAGCACATCAAAAAATGGTTGTGGATTTTTGGAACTTTAGCTTTATTTGTCCAAGTAAAGAATTTCCCAGAAGAGCAAACCCTATTATAAAGGATTTTATTATTATCAGCAGTGTATCTTGAACTGTAGCTCTCACTAGCAGAACCCACCATTTTTTGCATGAATATATTTAAAATAATTATTTGTTATCTTCTTTGAACTCCTAGCATGTAGTGCTAATGACGATTAACTTGTTAACTTCCTCTTGTACTGTCCTTTGGCATCTCTTAAAATATTACACTGTTGCATGTTTTGTGTTATTTTACTTCTTTTTTCTCTTTAACTAAAGTTAATTTTGTAAGAAGCATAATGTTTTTCACTTTTTTATGGGTCTCATAAAGTCTATAAGAACATTGTTGTATTAGTCAGACTGGGCCAAAATGCTACAACAGATATATCCACAGACATATAAAGGCTGAAAGGCAATTTAACTTATATCTTATTCATTTAACCAAGCCAGGTGTTCTTGTTTATAAACATTGTGAATTCAGGCCTAGTAACTTTCACTACCTGCTTCCTCCCTCCCCAGAACATTGTTGCCTCCTACGTCAAGCTTGTAAAAAGCTCAAAGAGCTTAGCTGAGCCACATCCCATTCTTAAAACTTGGTTCCCAAATGCAAATATAATTTCCAGTCAATGTTATTGGAGAGTTGAGTCACAGAGGCACAGGTGACGGGGGAGGTAGTCCTTTCCTGAGCAGCCACTTTCTAGACGCAAGATCTATAGTCTAGAAAGTAAAAATGGATTCTGATGGACAGCTAGCTGTCTCTGTTAAGCACAAAGTGGTTTAACAAATATTTGTTGATGTACTTATATCAGCAGTAAAGGTTAAATTGCTTTTATTTCTTCTTGGAACAGCGCCATTACATGCCCCTTAGAAATTTTAGAAAATTCTGCAGTAGTGTGCACTAGATTATGCATTTCTTCAACAATGATTTGAAAGATTGCTGATGTTTATCTAGGGAGATGTGAAGCAATTTAATATTATTAATTGCTAACAAACGGATAAGATTTACATGAATTGTCAAAGCTTAAAGCTCCAAATAATCATTCTTCACACAGGAAAATTTATTATGCCATTATGCTTATTTCTATCAGGGTTCCTATAGTGCAATTGCTGTTCGCTATTAAATTTTTATTGCACATTTAATTTATCTTTCCCTCTAGTGGGGAAATGTATTAGAGAATTCATTTGACACCAGTATCATCTCCCCTTCTCTTTTTCTCACTCTGCTTGCCCTGAAATAGATAGGAGTATATTTGTATCTTGGTATTAATTATACAAAAGCTTAGGAGGACAATGCTTGCTGCTGCCTGAGGGGAATTATCCAGCTAGAATTAGCTTTATGGAAAAGCAAGTGGACTTCCATTATAAATATCCATTTTCAGTGGTTTATAAAGAGTACTGGAAAACATCCATTTATAAGTTAAAGCTTGCTTTTCATCGATTAAAATAGGAAGTAATTTTGGTTTCCAAATATTAAAGGCTTGTAAAAGGTTGAGGTTGGGGGCTCTTTCATTTATAAGGTGCTATATTGAAAATGAGGTTTTATATTTCTGAAGGTAGAACTTTTATGTGCAAAGATTAACAATCTTGTTCTTTGCACCTCTTCCTACCCCACGAGTTACATATAGTTGAATCAAGAGAAAAACAATGATACAAGATACATAAACCACCTTTTTTCATCATCAATGCCTTTTTCTTAACAGGGCCTAATTCAGTAGAAACACCCTAGGCCTTGGTACAATACAATCATTCTCTTGACTTTTGGAAAGATTTCTAGCTTTTCTTGGGCCTGATTCACCAAGACAGAAGTCAACTTGTCTTATTGATTGATCTGAAGGTTCGGTCTCTCACGGGATTTGATAACATACTGCAACTATATTTTTTGCACATTGAACAACTACTGCAGTTTTGTTTTTGCTTTGAGTAGGAGGCTGGACATGACAAAATGTTTGTGATCCCATTTCTAGAGCCTAAGAGAGGTTAAATATTTGTTCCTTTGAGTCAATACAACTGTAAAGCTTGCAGATCTCAGAAGGGAATGCAGAGCTGTCCTCTCTGTGGCAGGAAGAGTCTCTGAACCCTCCAGACTGGTGGTTCTGATTTCAGTGTGCCTTCATCCCACCCCACTGGAGCATGTTTTCCCTTGGTCATGCTGTTTAATCTATATACATTCCCAGGTGGTGCTAGTGGTCAAGAATCCACCTGTCAATGTAGGAGACACAAGTGATGCTGTTTTGATCCCTGGGTGGGAAAGATCCTTTGGAGTAGGAAATGGCAACCCACCCCAGTATTCTTGCCTGGAGAATTCCATGGACAGAGGAGCCTGGTGGGCTACCATCCGTGGGGTCACAAATAGTCAGACACGACTGAGCGATTGAGCACAGCAGACACATTTGCCAAATGACTATATTTACTTCCTCATAGATGTTGACATTAATGTCCTGGAGAACAGCATAATTAGTGCTCCAGAAGAAATAGCACTTAAATCTGACAGTTACAAGGTTTAGGTACTGGACAGTAGCTTGAGGCTTAACAGCTTCTGAGTAATTTTTCCATCTTTCCTTTACTACCTGAAAGTATCAGCTAGTGGAGAAAGACTGAGAAACCCACCAAAGCCAAGCTGCCTTTTCCGTTCATCTTCTGAGGGTCGTTTTCTGAAACCTCATACATTATGTTCAGCCTGACATGCCATCTAGTGGGACTTCCACTTTGGTCATGATGTACTCTTGCAACCCTACTCTTTGGAGTCTTTCTGGCAGCCTCAGAACCACCTGGGACAAACTTTTTTTTCTGATATTTCTGTTTATATAATTGGGTAGAATGCCAGGGCTTGGCATCATTGGCTAACCAGCACACAATGCTTAGTAGTTGTTCAAGAAGTTGTGTCCGTGTTCCTTAACCCTTTGACTAATCTGTTGCAGAGACTTAGGGGACCCATCTGACAACCCTTTTCCATGAACTGATTCTCTAACTCCCTCCTGCAAGATCCCTCCAGACACACACACACACTCACTCACCCTCAACTGGTCTTGACACTGTTGACTGGCCACAAGTGACTGGAGCCTACTCAAACTGGTCTCAGATGAAGGAAATGATTGAAGAATAGAAGAGGTTACAGAGGTGGAGGAAGTGGCAAGTCACTGAGACTGCTCCTTCCATCTCTCACTGGCTCCTAGGAACTCCCGTCTCAGACTTTCTCTATATATTGCCTTCATTTTCTTAGTTTTTCTCTGCAGAACAACTTTCTCTCTCAAACTCCCCTTTTCTGCTTCCCAATTAGTTTCCTTGTCAGTAACTTGGTTTGCATGGTTCTGACTCCAACTCTGACTCTTGAGGAATATTTGGTTTAATTACACACCGCCAACTGCCTTCAGTCTTCATGTACTTTTGTTGACATTCTTAAGTTTAGTAAGTGCCAAGAATCTGTAGCCTCTCGACTGACAGTCTTCTGTAGTCAGAATCAGTTAAAGATAGTTGAAATTCTGAAACCTCATTGTGTCATTTACTAGAACTAGGTGACTTGCTTTATGATATCATTTTAAATCATCAGTAGTTTCATTATATGAGGATTTATTAAAGAAAAAATAACAGGAACCACAGGGAAATCTGAGAGGTTTTTCCAAATATTTTCAGGTAGAAATGAAATAAAGAAGGAATTTTTCTCTGTTTTCTTATGTCCTGAAAATTTTCCTGGGTAGACTCTAATTTATATTCCAAATTTAAGTTGGCAATACAATTTGTATAATAGAAAATTACTTTTTTTCTCCTTTACTAAATAAATGTTGAATAAACTTCTAAGAATATTGGTTTGAAGACTATTCAATGATAAATCTGCACAGGGTAACTGTATTTGTCAGGCTGGCCATGGTTGTGTCTAGCACTCAGAGCAAGTTCTGACCCACATTATCTCTAAATGCCATATTTAGGAATTGGCCCAGTTTCCTGTGTAAGGGATTTTAACCCTGGCTGCCCTGAACTTTTGGCTGTGTGTCTCCCCAGGTCAAGGAGAGCCTTGAGTAGAAGAGAAGCTATCAAAGAAGAGGGGTGGGAGAAAGGGGAGAGGCTGGAGCTGACCAGCCTTTGTCTCTGCCAGGATGACAACTGTCCCCCTGGACTGAGCAGAGGCTGCTCCTTTGCCAGGCTCGTCTACGCTTTAGTTTGATTTCTTCCCAGCATGTCACTTCCCTGCAGAGTCGCGGATTGCCTCTCTGATTTGGTTTGGCAGCATTAATCTAAAGAACATGTTGCAGCTTCCCTGGTGGTCCAGTGGTTGAGACTCTGCTGTTCCACTGGAGGCAAATAACCATGTCTTGGCCAGGGATCTAAGACCCTATGTGCCACATAGCTCAGTCAAAAGAGAAAAATTAAAGGACACGTTTAATGGCCTGGGCATGGTTACTTGCATGCTTTTGTTTTGTTTTGATGGTAGCTGCTGACCTCTGTTAACACCGGGAGGCCTCGAGTCTGCTAAAGCTTTGCTTCTGCTTGGAGCCCAGAATCTCTTCCCAGATGCTTGATGTTTGCAGTTGCTGCCCTCCAGACACCGTGCTCTTAAAGGTGTTCTAATTCAGGGCCCCTGCTTGCTGTCAGAATGAATGCCTGTGATGGAGAAGGGAAGGTGGCAACTGCTCCAGACAAGCTGTCTCCTGTCCTAATTCATCGCTGCCTCGTGGGGTCAGGCTTCTCTGCTCCCCAGGGCAGCCGGTCTCTAGGCGGGGGGTATCACACTAGTGATGGATTGCAGTGTCTGGGAACTCCTGGCTGGAGCTGCTGTCCACTGCGCTGAGAGCTACTGGCAGCAGAGGAGGCAGAGCGAGCAAAGAGTTCCCCTGAGAAGCCGTGCACATTTTTTCCTCAAGAGTTGGTGTCACTTGCCATTAGTGTCGACGGTGCGTGGCCACGGGCCTTCGCTTCTCCTGACTTCCCTGGTGTCAAGGGCTACCCAGGCTCTTCTCCAGGTGATAGTTCAGACTGGCAGTTCTGATGTTCTCTTTGATTCCTCCCGGCCCCACGGACTTAATACCCTCAGGCTCTCTCATTTCCTCTGGCATTGCATTACATTCTGGACAACATTCTCCCCTTAGCCAAGGCCTCTTTGTCTCACCCAGCAAAGACTGGAAAACAACAGTAGGGGGGCCGGTAAGAGGAGACTTCTGTGTAAAAAGCAAATCTCCACACTTCATTTGGAGATGACTCTGCAACAAGGCATTTTCCCTAAGGGAAGTAGATCAAAGCATTGTCACTTTGACACATTTCTTTCTCTGATGATTTGCATGGTGGTTTTCTGAGGTCCAGTTCTTATCACTTGTTCAGTTCAGTTCAGTTCAGTCTCCCCCTAACTTGAAACATTTTAGATTGGAAGTTGAATAAAGAAAAACAAAATGAAACTGAATGCAGATTTCAGCCACCCTATAGGGTTCATATTGTCTCATCTCCCTGAAACCAGCTACTGACACCTTTTTCTCTGATACCCACAGATCCTACCTTTGTGCTGTGAAACATGTGGCTTAAATTATTACATAGCTATAGGTCTATTTCTAGGTCTTTAGGACTTTTAATACTGCGTGAAACTTTTTTTCCTCTAAATTGGGGTGTAATGGCTTTGGGGGCAGAGGCCGTATTTTATCTGGAATAACCTGAGAACGGCGTGGATTGAGTCTTGAGTGGTTTTTCCCAAATTCAATTACAAACTCTGAAGTAAGCATGAGAAAAGGCATATTATTGTAACATCATTGATGTTATGAAAAGCATTATTGACTTATTTATGTCTCCAAATCATTGTAGAAAGTGATTTGAGAAATTTTATTTCTCTCTGTCTTTATGCCTATAAGAGGGTTTTTTTTTTTAAGGTGAGGAAATGTCAGCAAAAGGAAGATGAAATTAGGAAAATAAGATAAATAGAAAGTTTGATAATATATAATGAATATCAAAAGACACTATTCCCCTGCTGGAGATGAGTCACAAATTTAGTTGCAAATTTATCAGCAACCAAAACAAAGGGAAATACAATCTGTTACAAACATTATGAAGCCCATAAAATGAAAGCTTAAGTAAAAACACAGAATGCCTGCTGTTTATGGTTCTGAGACACCAATACCTAAAACTCAATGATTCCTGAGAAGGGCCACTGATGCTATTATTGCCAACACTTTGTCATTGCCAACATTTTCAAAAACAGGCAAGTTTTTCAGCATCCCCCCAGCACATGATAGCTGGGGGTTTAGTAGACGTGTTAATAGTAGCTCATAGTTAAATAGATGTTGTTCCATGACACTTCAAAACAGTTCATCATGCAGTAGTATTTTTCTTGCTGAAACCAAGGGAACAAAAATTTTGTGTGGTTTGTATATCAATAAGCATTGGTAATCAACCCAGTGGAGGGCAGGTGTGACAAACTATTAATATCACTAAAGTTATGGTTGTGTACTTGAATAGAAGGTCATAAAATCTCCCCCAGGAGGAAGCCTGAATATTTGTATAAATAGTTAAGCAGGGAAAGTATCTCATTTGAAAGAACTGCCGTGAAATTATTATGTAAATGTTCATGACCGTGTGTTCCATACTAGCAAATTAAAAAAAAAAAAGTGGAAAAATATTATGCATAACTGCAGATCTAGAATCAAGGAAAAGAATTAAGAGTAGAAAATGTTTGTTAGAGACTTCCCTGTCCAGTGGCTGAGACTCTGGGTTCCCAGTGCAGAGGTCTCATGTTTGATCCCTGGTCAGAGAACTAGATCTCATCTGCTGGAAGTGAAAAAAAAAAAAAAAAATCCTGCATGCCTCAGTGAAGATCTAAGATCTCACTTGCTGTAACTAAGACCCAGAGCAGACAAATAAATAAAATAAATTTTAAAAAGAACATGTTGGTTAATGATTCTCTGTGAACCCACACTTTTAGGAAATTGGATTGATAGTCTTGTTCATTTTGTCTGTTATAGTATCTCTGCAGTGACAGTGCTGCGTGGTCTCATAAGCTTTCTGAATCTGGAGAGCTAGAGAGGAAAGTGCATAACTTGGAGAATATTTACTAAATTGTGGTGGGTGAAGGGAAATAAAGTACTTGCTAAAGAAAAGAGGGATAAAGGCTGATGAGAGGAGAGAAGAAAGGACCAGAAAAGAAAGAAGAGAACTGGGCAAGGAGAAAAGAAAAAGAGGGAATGGGATGGACACAAGGAGGAGTAGAGAGAGAGGAAATGGGGAAGAAAAAAGACATTCTAAATAAACCTCAAACAGTGGCCAGCAACTTGACTTTCATGCAAAAAGCTGTCAAGAGTAAAGTTTCCTCTTGAGTGCACAGAAGGTAAAGAGAAATGAAAGGGACTTTTCCTTTCCTCTCCCCATCAATCTTCTTCCTGCTTGTAGGTTATCTCACGCCCCACTGCTATAGTGGCTCACGGCAAGTGGTGGACAGTCCCTCCAGAGGGAGAGCAAGAGACACACAAGAGTTTGTGTTCCAGAGCACTGGAGACAGGGTCCAAAGGGGTTGGGTTATGCAAGGCCTTGCAAATGCCAATACAGAGTATGGATTTTGCTTCATAGTCTGGATGGCAGCATTGCAGGGTTTTACAAAGGTGAACAGTGAGATCAGAGTTTCAATTTAGAAATATTCCTCTGGCAGCATTACAGAGCACAGAATTGAGGGCACTTGCTCAATTCTGTCTCCAAATACTTTGAGATGAGCCCTCTGATTCCTGGCATTTCACACCACCTTGAAGTGGTGAGGATTCTTGCATTGTCCGTTGTTTTTCTAAGAATTCCCTTATAAAAGGTCAAAGTACACCAAAGACCAATAGGCCAGGCTCCTTTTTCTGAAGCAGGATTTCAGATCAGCCTGCCATATCTGAAGCTTCCAAATCCCAGTTGAATTGTTTGCTTGAATCCAGGAATGTGGAAGCTGTGGATATAGGAAGGGAGTAGGGGTGACTCTACTATGTTATTTTACACGAGGGATCAGAGCACCCACAGATTTGGGTATGGGAGGTGGAGGGAGGTCCTGGAACCAATCCCCACTGGATACTGAGGGGTGATTGTGTAATAAGTCATTTCCTCCTCGAAAACCATCTTACACTTCTCATTCCTAGTAGAAAGGTTCCTCATTAGTCCATGTCTAAGTACTCCTCACTTGGATGTTACCCTGTCTTCAAGGTGCTTAAAGTTCATCTTTCTCTAAATTCTCTTCTCTAGGAAAATGGGGGTAATTATTCCCTAAATAGACTCATAATATTGATGTTGTTTCTCTTCTTAGGATTCCTTCTCCACTTTTCTCTTTTGATCCAATAAATACCCAAATTTTAAATCCATATCAAATGTTTTCATCACTAAGGAGGCAAAATAAATTACAAAAAACCTGGTCTCTAAAAGCAAATGTGTCTGGGTTCAATTCTAGATTTTTTGTCAGCGAACAGGTAGTACAATGTCCCAGCCAGGATGTGGACTTTGATACAGTTGAAATCCAGAATATTTCCATCACCATGAGGATCTCATGTTACTATTTTATAGGCTACATTTACTTTCTTCTCTTTCCCCTCCTTGACCTGGGAATCAGTTATCTGTATTTCTATAATTTTGTGTTTTTAAAATGTTATTTAAATGGAATTATTTAGTATGCAACTTTTGAGATTAGATTTTTTTTTACTCAGCATAATTCTCTAGAGATTCTTCCAGATTATTGCATGTAGCAATAGATCATTCATTTTCACTTCTGAATTATATATTCCATGGTATGAATGTAGCATAGTCTGGTTAACTTTTCACCCACTGAAGGATGTATGAACTGTTTCAGTTTTGTCTGTTACAGGTATGACTGCTATGAACATTCTTGCACAGGTTTTTGCCTGAATGTATATCTTCATATCTCTGGGAGAAATAGCCAAGAATGCAGTTGCTGGATTGTATGATAGTTGCTTGATTTTTGTTGTTGGTTTAAGAAACAGCCAAGCTCATTTTCATAGTGATTGTATTATTTTTCATTTTTATCAACAATATATGAGTGATTCCATTTCTAAATATCCTCACTAGCATTCAGTGTTGTCACTGCTTTTTATTTTAGCCATTCTGATAGGTTTATATTGAGATCTCATGGTAGTTTTAATTTGCATTTGGTGGATAGCTAATGGCACCCCACTCCAGTACTCTTGCCTGGAAAATCCCATGGACGGAGGAGCCTGGTAGGCTGCAGTCCATGGGGTCGCTAAGAGTCAGACACGACTGAGCGACTTCACTTTCACTTTTCACTTTCCTGCATTGGAGAAGGAAATGGCAACCCACTCCAGTGTTCTTGCCTGAAGAATCCCAGGGATGGGGGAGCCTGGTGGGCTGCCATCTATGGGGTCTCACAGAGTCGGACATGACTGAAGCGACTTAGCAGTAGCAGTAGCAAAGGTGTTGAACATCTTCTCATGTGCTTATTTTCTAGCTATATATTCTCCATGGTGAGATGTATCTCTATGTCTTTTGGTCTTTTGCCTGTTTTCTAATTGGTTGCTTTTTTTGGTTGAATTTTCCTCATATATTCTAGTCCATTATCACGTATGTGGTTTACAGATATTTTCTCCCATTCTGTAACTTGTTTTTTTTCATCTTTTTAACAAGCTCTTTCCCAGAGCAAAGTGGTTTTTTTTTTTTTTTGAAGAACTCCTAATTTACAATTTTTCCCTTTTATCAATTGTCATTTTGGTGTGAAGTCTAAGAACTAGCCCTAGGTCCTGAAGCTCCTGAAGATGTTCTCTTATGTTTCCTTAAAAAAGTTTTGTTAGCTTTGAGTTTTATATTGGTTCGTGATCTACTTTGAATTAGCTTTTCTATAAGAGGTGATACTTAAGGTGAGGTCTGGTTTTTTTTTTTTTCCTTTGATGTCCAATTGTTCCAGCACCATTTGTTGAAAAGGCCATCCTTTGTCCATTAAATTACTTTTGTACATTTGTCAAAAATCATTTGGGTGTATTTGTGTGCGTCATTTTATGAGTTCTCTATTCTGTTTCATTGATCTATGTGTCTATTCCTCCATCAATGCCTTGGAGTCTTGGTAACTGGAACTCTGTAATAACTATTGAAATAAAGTAGACTGATTATTCAGAGAAGGCAATGGCAACCCACTCCAGTACTCTTGCCTGGAAAATCCCATGGATGGAGGAGCTTGGTAGGCTGCAGTCCATGGGGTCACTACGAGTCGGACACGACTGAGAGACTTCACTTTCAGTTTTCACTTTCATGCATTGGAGAAGGAAATGGCAACCCACTCCAATGTTCTTGCCTGGAGAATCCCGGGGACGGGGGAGCCTCATGGGCTGCCATCTATGGGGTCACACAGAGTTGGACATGACTGAAGTGACTTAGCAGCAGCAGCAACAGCAGACTGATTATTACCACTTTATTCTTATTTGTCATATTGTTTTAGCTATTCTAGTTCCTATACCATTCTATATAAATTATAAAATAATCTTGTCCATATCTATAACAATCTTGTTAATATTTTGGTTGTGTGCTAAATCACTAAGTTGTGTCCAACTCTTTGGTGACCCCATAGATTGTAGCCAGCCAGGCTCCTCTGTCCATGGGATTTTCCAGGCAAGAATATTGGAGTGGGTTGCAATTTCCTCCTCCAGAATATTTTGACTGAAATTACAGTAAACCTAAATGCCAGTTTGGGAAAAATGGATATCACTACTTTGCTAAATCTTCTAATCCATGACCATGATTCTTCACTTATTTTTATATTTTTTGATTTTTTCCATTAGCAGTGTATTGTTTTTAATCTGTAAGTCATATTAATGTTTTGATCTACTTATATCTAAATCATTGTTTTTGAATGATTATAAATGTTATTGTCCTTTAAATTTTGTTTTCTACATGCTAGCTTTCACTATATAGAAATGCAGTTGATTCTTGTGTATTGATCTTGTATTTCATGAGCTTGCTGAACTTACTAGGAGGTTTTTTAGGGAAAGATTCCTTGGGATTTTCTAGAGAAGCAATTATGCCATCCCCAAATAGGCACAGTTTTACTTCTTCATTTCCAGTCTGAATGCTTTTTATTTCTTTCCTGGTTTTATTGCCCTGGCTAGAACTTATAGCATTATGTCAAATAAGAGTGATGAGAACAGATATACCTGCCTTGGTCATGATCTAAGGGAAAATGTTGAATAATTCAGTCTTTCACAATTATACATAATGTTAGTTGTAAGTTCTCTGTAGATTCCTCTGTAGCTGAGGCAGTTCTCTATGTCTTGTTTTTTTCTTTCTTCTTTTTTTAATCATCAGTGGGTGTTGCAGACTAAATACAAGTAGGAGATGCTTCGGAGGAAAGCATCTTTCTGTCTGAAAGAGGTCCAAGAAAGTTTACCAAGGTTTGCAATTCAGAAGGTAAAGACAAGTGGGATGTGGCTTCACAACAGTGGACTTGAAGATTAATATATAGAACCTTGAAATTGGCATACTTCATTCATGCCTGGTGTTCATAGTTGAGGCAACTCTGGCATTTCCCTTTTCTGGAAATCTTTCTCCACTGGCCAAATGGCCTGCATCCTACCCTTTCACAATGAAGCTATTTCTGTTGACCCATGGTATATGTTGGGCTTCCTCAGTCACTCAGCAGTAAACAATCTGCCTTGCAATGCAGGAGATGTGGGGGACACGGTTTTGATCCTTGGGTCAAGAAGTTCCCCTGGAGGAGAAAATGGCAATCCACTCTGATATTCTTGCCTGGAAAATCCCATGGACAGAGGAGCCTGGTGGGCTACAGTCCATGGGGTCACAGAGTCGAACATGACTGAGTGACTGCTGGATGTTGACTTTGTCATCTGTGAACAGAAATCACAGATGGAAGACAAGTGAAGAAAACTCAAAGCCTGAAAGAAAAAGGGGATGGGACTTTAGAAGATCCTATAAAGCAACTAAATTCTTCTTTCACAGAGTATATTTAACAAATAATATCAAATATTGAAGAATCAAGCAATAAGAGAATTAGCATTTGCATTGAATATATATACATATAGATAGATATATATAAATATGTACTAAAAACTAGAAAAACAAAACTGAAATAATTAAAAATTATTACTGTTAGAGTCTTGAGATAGGGGTAAGTTGGGATGATGAGATGTTACTTTTGATTAAAAATCCTTTTGTTGTAAATTGAAACTAATATCATAAATTAGCTATACTTCAATAAAAAGAAAAGAATGTGTATTATTGATGCCAGAAATTACAAGTATGTATTATGTCTTTAAAAGAGTCATTGCCCATCATTTTGTTGCTTATGTATTTGAAGGTAATAAGACTACTACTTAAAAATATCCTCTGATATTAATTTTATAAAAAAGATTTGCTTTGGATAAAACTAAATATTTAAACTGCAAAACAAATTTATAAACAAATGAAAAGGATGCCAGAAGGAAACATAGTTTAATTTCTCTAATTTTTAAAGTTTGTAGATAAACCTTTGTAAGGGGAGCATTTAACAAAATATCTGGCATGTAATAGATGCTCAGAGAGCATTTGTTGAATGAATTGAAGTTGTGAGCTAGTTATTTAAAAAGTTCTAAACTTTCCCCCTCTCATCCATATATTTCTTTGTTTTTGTTTAAATAATTTAGAACTTCTGACCTGGATTTCTGTTTGTATTTTTATTAGTCTATTTTATTTACATCTTTTAAACTCAGCGGTTAATTCATTTTAGTGATCATAGCCCATTCTTTTAAAACCATAATAAAAAAACAGTGTCTTCATTCTGGAGTTTAATTCAAAATTAAAACAGTTTAATTTTGAATAACTTTTCCATTGGCTGGTCTACATGTTTCAATAATTTTCTCAGAAATGATATTTGGGTATTAGACTTCTTATACTCATATACATATAAGGAAGTATAAATAGATATTTGAGTATTAGATAGCTGAGTATTTTTAGATTTGTACAAAAAAGGTCTTCATGACCCACATAATCACGATGGTGTGATCTCTCACCTAGAGCCAGACATCCTGGAATGTGAAGTAAAGTGGGCCTTAGGAAGCATCACTACAAACAAAGCTAATGGAGTTGATGGAATTCCACTTGAGCTATTTCAAATCCTGAAAGATAAGGCTGTGAAAGTGCTGCACTCAATATGCCAGCAAATTTATAATATTTGGCAGTGGCCACAGGACTGGAAAAGGTCAGTTTTCATTCCAATCCCCAAGAAAGGCAATGCCAAACAATGCTCAAACTACTGCACAATTGCACTCATCTCACATGCTAGTAAAGTAATGCTTAAAATTCTCCAAGCCAGGCTTCAGCAATATGTGAACTGTGAACTTCCAGATATTCAAGCTGGTTTTAGAAAAGGTAGAGGAACCAGAGACCAAATTGCCAACATCTGCTGGATCATTGAAAAAGCAAGAGTTCCAGAAAAACATCAATTTCTACTTTATTGCCTATGCCAAAGGCTTTGACTATGTGGATCACAATAAATTGTGGAAAATTCTGAAAGAGATGGGAATACCAGACCACCTGACCTGCCTCTTGAGAAACCTATATGCAGGTCAGGAAGCAACAGTTAGAACTGTACATGGAAAAACAGAGTGGTTCCAAATAGGAAAAGGAGTCTGTCAAGGCTGTATATTGTCACCCTGCTTGTTTAACTTATATGCAGAGTACATCATGAGAAACGCTGGGCTGGAGGAAGCACAAGCTGGAATCAAGATTGCTGGGAGAAATATGCAGATGACTCCACCCTTATGGCAGAAAGTGAAGAAGAACTAAAGAGCCTCTTGACGAAAGTGAAAGTGGAGAGTGAAAAAGTTGGCTTAAAGCTCAACATTCAGAAAACTAAGATCATGGCCTCTGGTCCCATCACTTCATGGCAAATAGATGAGGAAACAGTGGAAACAGTGTCAGAGTTTATTTTTTTGGGCTCCAAAATCACTGCAGATGGTGATTGCAGCCATGAAATTAAAAGACGCTTACTCCTTGGAAGGAAAGTTATGACCAACCTAGATAGCATATTAAAAAGCAGAGAATTACTTTATCAACAAAGGTTCGTCTAGTCAAGGCTATGGTTTTTCCAGTTGTCATGTATGGATGTGAGAGTTGGACTATAAAGAAAGCTGAGTGCAGAAGAATTGATGCTTTTGAACTGTGGTGTTGGAGAAGACTCTTGAGTGTCCCTTGGACTGCAAGGAGATCCAACCAGTCCATCCTAAAGGAGATCAGTCCTGGGTGTTCATTGGAAGGACTGATGCTGAAGCTGAAACTCCAGTACTTTAGCACCTGATGCAAAGAGCTGACTAATTTGAAAAGACCCTGTTGCTGGGAAAGATTGAAGGCAGGAGAAGAAGGGGATGACAGAGGATGAGATGGTTTGGATGGCATCACTGACTTGATGGACATGGGTTTGGGTAAACTCTGGGGGTTGGTGATGGACAGGGAGGACTGGGGTTGCAAAGAGTCTGACACGACTGAGTGACTGAACTGAACTGAACACTCATATCTATATCTATTTATATATATAAAATATTTGTGGTATTTCCATACAAATGGCAGTTGGATGAATATCTTTGTTTAACAGCTTTTTGCCTAAATCTCTGTACTGTCTTTTTATTTTCATGTTATATAAGGGCAATCTGCCTTTAGCTAGAATATGGTTGTTTTATGCTTTCCCTGTTGATCCTTGGATACTTGTTGGGTTCTTTCTCTAGATTTGAAATTTAAAACTTTTATCAAGAAGTCTATTTTCATTAAAATTTTCAAATTCTTTGTGAGCACCTTTTGATTTGCCAAAATGAGGTAGGACAAATCCCAAATTGAGTATCACCAGCTGTTCATCTTCTCAGTTTGGAAGTGTCTTGTTTTTCCTTTTAAGAGAAAGAGTATTTTTGGATAAGTGAAAGTGGCTTTCAAATATACTAAGGTTTGTATAGAATCATCATGTCAGTGAAGGATATAAACCCCATAGCTATGTTATATTACTGTGGCTTATCAACAGGATAGCTTTTCCTTTAGTTAACTACCCATATGAGAAGCCAGTACATACAGAATCACTGTGGTTTCTAGTCCATGAAATGTGTTCACGGCATGCCCAAGGAATTGGATAATATGTCAGGAAGTGGAAAAGAAAGAAAAAACCAAAAACCTTATGTACAGTTTAACAGGACTGTACATAGTTGAAAACTCTTTTAGTCTGAGTGTCCCTGAGAGTTTTGGTACTTTTGGAGTATCTTTCTGCCTTTCATTGAGTAAAAAATAAATTCAACAAAGGCAGAGATAATACCCACTAATTGTCTGCAGCCCACGTAGTGAGATACATCCATATACTCAATTGGTTTTGACTGACAGATGTGCTAATCATTCACTTGGATAGGTATTATTGAAGAATGTCCCAGCTTGAAGCCAAGCTGCATTTACCTAAGTCGTTATGTCTAAGTCGCATATATTTCAGGCTCATTTTGAAATGTCATGTGGATAGATACGTTGAGCCTTGTGGCCTTTTATTATGAAATTCCTATGACTTTGCTACTCACAGTATGATTTGAGGACCAACAACATCGAGATCACCTGGGAGCGTGTTAACAATGTAGAATCACATGTTCTGCGTGTGTGCATGCTCAAGTTTTATGTCCGACTCTTTGTGACTGCATAGACTGTAACCCACCAGGCTCTGCTGGCCATGGGATTTTCCAGGCAAGAATACTGGAGTTGGTTGTCATTTCCTTCTCCAGGGGATCTTGCCGACCCAGGGATTGAACCCGCTCTCCTGTATTGGCAGGCAGGTTCTGTACCACTGAGCCACCCTCATATTCTACTGGATTAGAAACTACACATTACATTTTGACAATCAGTGTTCTTAGAGTTTCCTAAAGCAAATGCATCCTAAAAAAAGAACTGAAGTATGCACAGACTGTTGCCCAAACTCATGGGTTGGATTTGATGAGCTTGATCGTTTTAACTGGGGGAAGCTAAAATCTGCGTGGGCTTTGAGTTCAGCCATCTTCTGCAGCTTTGACTCCTATGAGAGATAGCTCCTGAGTTCTTGGCTGTGCAAAGATACCCATAACATTGGCATTGGCGGACACTCTGGCATCAGTGCTGGGCATCATCTGCATAGCTGCTGCTCTTGGCTTTGTAGCAACAAGAAGCTTCAACCTGGTGAGCTGAACGAGCAGAGAGGAAAAGTGCTGTCAGCTTCCTTTTGCCAAGAAGGCTAGTTTTTGGAGCCCCATCTCTCTACCTCAGAGAAAACGGAGCCATCAGATGGTTGGCCTGTCATTTACAAAATTGCTTTTATCTGCATCCATTCTTTCCTTATGTTCTGTCCTGATTTCATGACTTTTTGCTTTCTTAAGGATCACATGCTGTTATCCATCCCCTTAATCTCATGTATCTTTAATTCCTCTGGAAATACTGATCTTGAATTAACTTTTAAATCTATATTTCTCTTAAAACAATAGTTCCTTTGATTTACCTTCTGTACTATTAGGCTCTCTTTCTCCTTTTAAAAAAAATTAAGTGCTTTTATTATTTTCAAGTGGGCCAGGAGTATTTTTTTCCTTGTAATGTTATTTTTTCTTTAATGTATTTATGTTTTTTCCCCAGCTTTATTGAAATTGTAATTGTAACATAACAATGTGTAAGCTTAAGGT
Organism: Bos mutus; assembly: GCF_027580195.1. NCBI lineage: Eukaryota > Metazoa > Chordata > Mammalia > Artiodactyla > Bovidae > Bos > Bos mutus. Next base: position 69,859,992 of record NC_091618.1, on the reverse strand, counting down.
GTACAGTGTAGTGATTTGATATATTTGTTATTTTTAAAGATATCCTTCTTAAAAAGTTATTGCAACTATTACTTTTATTTCTTTATCTTTCATTTATTGTCATTGATTTTTAAGGCTGTGGTATATACTCTAATGTATAAAAATTGAAAAATAATTATGCATGAATGACTAAATAATGTAATTTTTACTGTTTTTCAGTTTTAGAAGAATAGAATAATGTTGTATGTAAATCTTATATACATATCTTACTTATTTTACTCATGTGTATGAGATTCATCCATAATGTTAGTTGTAGCTAATTGTTCATTTTTACTACTGTATAATGTTTTATTTTATGAATATATCACAGTTCACTTATCCATTCTTCTCTAAATGGACATTTGACCTGCTTCTAGTTTATAGCTATTATGAATAATGTTTCTATTAACATATCTGTACAAATATCTAGGCACACATTTTTGTAAGAGTTGCTATACGGTATATTCCTGGGGTGGAATTGCTGGGTCATAAATACATATCTTTAATTTACTAGATAATACTAAATGTTTTCCTTTTCATTAACTATATTTAGTGTGTTCCTTTTCTCAGTATCCTCACCAACAGTTGATAGTGTCAGACATTTTACCCTTTCCCAAGATAGTGAGTGTGTAATGCTATTTCATTGTAGTTTTAGTATTTATTATCCTGATTACACATGAAACTATGCTTTTGATGTATGTTGACTAGTTAAAGTCTTTCTATATAAGTGATTATTCAATCTCAGTACAGTTGTTACTCAGTCATGTCTAACTCTTTGTGACCCCATGGACTGCAGCACACCAGGCTTCCCTGTCCATCACCACTCCTAGAGCTTGCTCAAACTCATGTTCATAGAGTTGGTGATGCTATCCAAGCATCTCATCCTCTGTCATACCCTTCTCCTCCTGCCTTCAATCTTTCTCAGCCACAGGGTCTTTTCCGGTGACTCAGTTCTTCACATCAGTTGGCCAAAGTACTGGAGATTCAGCTTCAGCATCAGTCCTTCCAATGAATATTCAGGACTGATTTCCTTTAGAGTTGGCTGGTTTGTTCTCTTTGCAGTCAAAGGGACTCTCAAGAGTCTTCTGAAACACTACAGTTCAAAAGGATCAATTCTTTGGCACTTAGCTTTCTTTATAGTCCAACTCTCACATCCATACATGACTACTGGAAAAACAATAGCTTTGACTAGATGGACCTTCATCGGTAAAGTAATATCTCTGCTTTCTAATATGCTGTCTAGGTTTGTCATAGCTTTTCTTCCAGGGAACAAACATCTTTTAATTTCATGGCTGCAGTCACCATCTGCAGTGATTTGGGAACCCAAGGAAAGAAAGTCTGTGACTACTTCCATGTTTCCCCATCTATTTGCCATGAATTTTAGTTTTTTGAATGTTGAGTTTTAAGTCAGCTTTTGAACTCTCCTCTTTCACCTTCATCAAGAGCCTCTTTAGTTCCTCTTCACTTTCTGCCATAATGGTGGGGTCATCTGTATATCTGAGGTTATTGATATTTCTCCCGGCAATCTTGATTCCAGCTTGTGGTTCATCCAGTCCAGCAATTTTGCATGATGTACTCCGCATATAAGTTAAATAAGCAAGGTGACAATATACAGCCTTGACATACCCCTTTCTCAATTTGTAACCAGTTTGTTGTTCCATATCCAGTTCTAACTGTTGCTTCCTGACCTGCATACAGATTTGTTAGGAAGTAGGTAAGGTGATCTGGTATTCCCATCTCTAAGAATATTCCACAGTTTGTTGTGATCCACACAGTCAAAGGCGTTAGCATAGTCAATGAGGTGGAAGTAGATGTTTTTTGGAATTCTCTTGCTTTTTCTATGATCCAGTGGATATTGGCAATTTGATCTCTAGTTTCTCTCCCTTTTCTAAATTCAGAACATCTGGAAGTTCTTGGTTCATGTACTGTTAAAGCCTGGCTTGGAGAATTTGAGCATTACTTTGCTAGCATGTGAGATGAATGCAATTGTGTGGTAGTTTGAACATTCTTTGGCATTGCCTTTCTTTGGGATTGGAATGAAAATTGACCTTTTCCAGTTCTGTGGCCACTACTGAGTTTTCAAATTTGCTGGCATACTGAGCACAGCACTTTTGCAGCATCATCTTTTAGGATTTGAAATAGCTCAGCTGGAATTCCATCACCTTCACGAGCTTTGTTCATAGTGATACTTCCTAAGGCCCACTTGACTTCACATTCTAGCACGTCTGGCTCTAGGTGAGTGAGCACACCATTGTGGTTATCTGGGTCATGAAGATCTTTTTTGTACAGTTCTTCTGTGTATTCTTGCCACCTCTTCTTAATATCTTCTGCATCTGTTAGGTCCATACCATTTTTGTCCTTTACTGTGCCCATCTTTTCATGAAATATTCCCTTGGTATCTATATTTTTCCCATTCTGTTGTTTTCCTCTATTTCTTTGTATTGATCACTGAGGAAGGCTTTCTTATGTCTCCTTGCTTTTCTTTGGAACTCTGCATTCAGATGGATATATCTTTCCTTTTCTCCTTTGCCTTTAACTTTTCTTTTTTCAGCTATTTGTAAGGCTTTCTCAGACAACAATTTTGCCTTTTTGCATTTCTTCTTCTTGGGAATGGTTTTGATCACTGTCTCCTGTACAATATTACAAACCTCTGTCCATAGTTCTTCAGACACTCTATCATATCTTATCCCTTGAAACTATTATTCAATCTATTTTCCCATTAAAAATGGATGGCTTATTTCTTATTAATATATAGAAATCTTTTTTATAGTAATTTTTTACTGCAAATACCTTTTACCAATCTGAACTTGTATTGAATACAGTATATTTGCAAACAAATTTTAACATTAATGCAGTTGAAAGTTTTCATTTATGGATAGTACTTTTTGTGTCTTATTAAGGAATTATTTTTAACTAGAACTTCTGAAGAATTATCTTTAAAAAAATCCTTATGACTTTTCCTTTTAAATTTAAATCTTTAAACTACCTGAACTTGATGGTTGTGTATGTATGAGGAAATAATAGTTCATCTTAATTTCCTTCTGTGTGAATATCCAATTATCTAAGAATTATTTCTTGTAATGCTGTCATTTTTCCCTTTCACAATGACATCTCTGTCATATATCCAGTATCTATTATGAATAAGTCTATTCTCTGCCCTTTATTTGTCTATCCATTCTTACCATAGTTTAAAAATAATTCTAACATACAGTAGAGAAAGCCCTTCCAACTTATTTTTCTTCTTTAAAAGTGTCTTGGTTATTTTCTGTCTCCTTGTATGAAGTTGGCCAAAATGTTTGTTTGGTTTGTAAGGTGTTGTTTGTAAGGTGTTATGGAAAAAATAGAATGAACTTTCTGGCCAACCTAATACTTCAATATATTTTAGAATATACTGTTCAAATTTTGTAAAAGTAATCTGACAAGCATATTGGATGGGACTGAATTAAATCTATAAATCAATTTGAATATAATTGACATTTTTAATGATGTTTCAATCTATTAATATCTCTCTCAATACATTTCAGCAAAGCTTATGTATGCATGCTATGCGTGCTTACTCACTTCAGTCATGTCCAACTCTCTGCGACCCCATGGACTATGGCCCACCAGGCTCCTCTGTCCATGAGATTCTCCAGGCAAGAGTACTGGGGTGGGTTGCCATTTCCTTCTCCCAAGCTTATGTGTATATATATGCAAATACTTATATTAATATGTTAATGCAGTTTACATATATGAATATATGTATATATAAATATATATTAAAGGTACTACACATATATATTTAGCATGTTTTTACATTTGATGCTATTGTCAATGGTATCTTCTTTAAAATTTTATTTTCTGGTGATTTGTTCTAAATTCTAAATAAAGCTGTTTTCATAAACTGATTTGGTATTCAGCGCGACTGAACAAAGAGAAGAAATACAGCTCCACCCACCAGAACACCGACACAAGCTTCCCTAACCAGGAAACCTTGACAAGCCACCTGTACAAACCCACACACAGCGAGGAAACGCCACAATAAAGAGAACTCCACAAACTGCCAGAATACAGAAAGGATTCCCAAACTCAGCAATTTAAACAAGATGAAGAGACAGAGGAATACCCAGCAGATAAAGGAACAGGATAAATGCCCACCAAACCAAACAAAAGAGGAAGAGATAGGGAATCTACCTGATAAAGAATTCCAAATAATGATAGTGAAATTGATCCAAAATCTTGAAATTAAAATGGAATCACAGATAAATAGCCTGGAGACAAGGATTGAGAAGATGCAAGAAAGGTTTAACAAGGACCTAGAAGAAATAAAAAGAGTCAATATATAATGAATAATGCAATAAATGAAATTAAAAACACTCTGGAGGTAACAAATAGTAGAATAACAGAGGCAGAAGATAGGATTAGTGAATTAGAAGATAGAATGGTAGAAATAAATGAATCAGAGAGGATAAAAGAAAAACGAATTAAAAGAAATGAGGACAATCTCAGAGACCTCCAGGACAATATTAAACGTTACAACATTGAATCATAGGGGTCCCAGAAGAAGAAGACAAAAAGAAAGACCATGAGAAAATACTTGAGGAGATAATAGTTGAAAACTTCCTAAAATGGGGAAGGAAATAATCACCCAATCCAAGAAACCCAGAGAGTCCCAAACAGGATAAACCCAAGGCGAAACACCCCAAGACACATATTAATTAAATTAACAAAGATCAAACACAAAGAACAAATATTAAAAGCAGCAAGGGAAAAACAACAAATAACACACAAGGGAATTCCCATAAGGATAACAGCTGATCTTTCAATAGAAACTCTTCAAGCCAGGAGGGAATGGCAAGACATACTTAAAATGATGAAAGAAAATAACCTACAGCCCAGATTATTGTACCCAGCAAGGATCTCATTCAAGTATGAAGGAGAAATCAAAAGCTTTTCAGACAAGCAAAAGCTGAGAGAATTCTGCACCACCAAACCAGCTCTCCAACAAATACTAAAGGATATTCTCTAGACAGGAAACACAAAAATGGTGTATAAACTCGAACCCAAAACAATAAAGTAAATGGCAACGGGATCATACTTATCAGTAATTACCTTAAACGTAAATGGGTTGAATGCCCCAACCAAAAAGACAAAGACTGGCTGAATGGATACAAAAACAAGACCCTACATATGTTGTCTACAAGAGACCCACCTCAAAACAGGGGACACATACAGACTGAAAGTGAAGGGCTGGAAAAAGATTTTCCATGCAAATTGGGACCAAAAGAAAGCAGGAGTCACAATACTCGTATCAGATAAATTAGACTTTAAAACAAAGGCTGTGAAAAAGAGACAAAGAAGGTCACTACATAATGATCAAAGGATCAATCCAAGAAGAAGATATAACAATTATAAATATATATGCACCCAACATGGGAGCACCATAGTATGTAAGACAAATGCTAACAAGTATGAAAGGAGAAATTAACAATAACACAATAATAGTGGGAGACTTTAATACCCCACTCACACCTATGGATAGATCAACTAAACAGAAAATTAACAAGGAAACACAAACTTTAAACGATACAATAGACCAGTTAGACCTAATTGATAGCTATAGGACATTTCATCCCCCCAAAAAAAAGACTGCTCACTATGGCAATTATTGAAGCTGACTTAGGGTGACATAGAGGCTCATTTCCCTTTACCCTTCTGAGTTCTTAGCTGAGGATCTCTGTAAGAAATGACAGAATAGCAGGACAAAATCAAACAGAAGTTTATTAACATAAAAAAAAATAAAATAAAATAAAAAGGAAGCAAATTCTAACACAGATTACAACATAGATAGACCTTGAAAAAAAAATAAATAAACCAGTTTTTTTGATAGATTAATGAGTTTGCTTTGTTAACACTTTAAGATATTTGCATAAATATTAATTAGTAAAAATTATCTGCAACTTTTCTTCTTACACTGTTCTTGTACTTTCATATCCAATCTATGCTGGCCCCAGAAAATGAGTTGAGAAGTGCTCCCCACTTTCTCTACTTTTTCATTCCTCTTCTCTACTTACTATGTAAACATTTAAATTATTTTTTAAAGAATTTATAGATTTCCATGGCTAGTCACTTATTATGGCTTGAGTTTTCGGAGAAAATTTTGAATATTACTGACTCATTCACTTTAATGGCTATAGGGCTGTTGAAATTTTAAAATCCTTCTTGGTTTTGTTTGGTTAAGTTATCTTTTTCTTGAACTGTGTACATTTGTTGTATTTTAAAAAAATATTCACATAAGGGTGATTTAATATCCTCTTATCATCCATTTAATGTTTTGAGCATCTGAGATGATATTTCTTTCTCCATTCCTTGTGTTGACTAATTGTGCCTCTTCTCTGTTTTTTCCTGTAAGCTTTACTGGTCATTTAAAATTTTTTTATTAATCTTTTATAAAGACTTGATCATCTCTATTGACTGTCTGCTTTCATCAATAATTTCTAGTCAAATTTTTATTATTTTCTTCTATAACTTTTATCAGTTTAGTGTGCTTTCCTTTTTCTCGTTTTTTTGCAATGATATCGCAGATTGGATTCACTTGACTCATACACTGAGATGAAGTTTGTAGTGCGAAATGGGAAAAAGTAGAATGAGAGCAGAAGCAGTGCCAAACTGTGACGCAGGCTCTGTAAGCCTGAGCCAACTTGGTGGGGAGCTCTAGAGCAAATATTGTCCTTCAGAGTACTGTCTTTGAATATAGTGTTGGAGTTTCAACATTGGGCTGTTCTGGTCAACCCCTACTTCACCTAGGTATTAGATGTGGGCCTGGCCTTATGGTTGGTAAGGGCTCTCTGCAGCTGAGGTGGACCCTACAGGAGCTGACAGATGAAGACTGTCTGCTGACTGTTTTCCTCACAGCTGGACAGCAAGTCCTTCTTTAAAGAATGATCTGTGTCAGAAGGATGTATGTTAGTTTTCACACATTATTATTAAATCTGTACATTTCCTCCAATTTCTACATTATTTGTAGCACACATGTTTTGCTGTGTAGTATCTTTTTTTTTGTTACTAGTCAACAAAAAGGCTTCCCTGGTGGCTCAGATGGTAGAGAATTTGCCTGCAATGCAGGAGACCTGGGTTTAATCCCTGGGTTGGGAAGATCCCCTCGAGGAGGGCTTGGCAATCCACTCCAGTATTCTTGCCTAGGAGAATCCCCATGGACAAAGGAGCTTAGGGGGCTACAGTCCATGGGGTTGCAAAGAATCAGACATGACTGAGTGACTAAGCACACACATATTCAATAAAAGTTCATTAAAATTTTTTAAATTATGATTTTTCCTTTGACATATTGGTATAACAAGAGGTATTTAATTTCCAAAGTATATAGTGTTTTTATTAGTTACTTTTGTTTTGATATTAAATTTAATTATAATGTGGTTATAAATATAATCTGTATTATTTCATTCCTTTAAAATTTGAGACTTAAATATGTCCCAATATTAGCTGTTTTTGTCAATGATGTGCTTAAAATGAATGTGTATTCTGTAGCTGTTAGGTATTTCATACTTTAGATAGATAAGATAAGCCTACTTATCTATCTGCTAGTGATTCCTATTGATTCCTTTCCTTACTTTCCTTTAAAATCATATCCTTTGGAGTGTTGAGTCACTGAAGCCTTCAGTTTGGATATGAGAGTGAGGGAGAATGGGGTTTGTGGTCAATGGAATCTATTGCCATGTGGTACTGTGAGGGGGGAAGATCTGTATGGATCTCTGTGGAGGATGGAGAAAACAAATTCCTGAAGAAAGGGATTTTTCAGTATATGAGAAAGAAGAGAACAAAGTAGGAGAGAGATAGGAGTGCTTGGAGGGCAAACTCTGCTTTCTTCTTTCTGGAAAACATGTTTTTCAGCCATGTAACAACTGTGAACTTTTATTTGGCAATAATTTTGTTAAAATAGTGTTTCCAACTTGGGACACCCTTCAAAAACTATGAGGCAATTATTCAAAAAACAGCTAAAGTATTAAAGTATCTGAAATACTTTTTCAGCCCCATCTTTTGCTGAACTAGTAACAATAATTCACTTGCTGGGTGGATTTTCCTCCCAATGTTTTCCCCGTGCTTTCACTCTGCCTGTGTTCCTGCATCCCTCCTTCAATTCCACCATCTTCAGGAGGGAAGAGAAAAGCAGAAAGAGGAAAACAGGGAGTATTTCTGACTTTAGGAAATCTGAGATCACTTCAGGTAAAGGTGAAATATTTGGGAGAAGTGGACTTTGAGAAGAGTAGAACTTTTCCCACATAGAAAATTTTTCCAGCTTGGAAGAAGGTAGGAGCAGGAGAGATAGTGAGAGAAGAGTTTGGTGGGTCTCAGAGAGAAGGTTTTGCTTATTGTTCCTCTGATAGTAATTTGGGAGGGACAAAACCCTACTACTTGGAGAGGTTCTGTATTTTCTTCAGGCAACAATATCCTAGAAAGGGGATGGCTACTAGGCATGGCAAACTGGAGTATAGATCTTCTCACATAAATTTTCTAGCCAGGGCACAGAACTACCAGATAATCCATAGAACTAAGAAGTTCTGATGTGAATTTGAATGGTATCAGCAGTGACCTGTGGAGAAGGCAATGGCACCCCACTCCAGTACTCTTGCCTGGAAAATCCTATGGATGGAAGAGCCCGGTGGGCTGCAGTCCATGGGGTCGCTAAGAGTCCGATACGACGGAGCGACTTCACTTTCACTTTTCACTTTCATGCATTGGAGAAGGAAATGGCAACCCACTCCAGTGTTCTTGCCTGGAGAATCCCAGGGACAAGGGAGCCTAGTGGGCTGCCGTCTATGGGGTCGCACAGAGTCGGACAGGACTGAAGCGACTTAGCAGCAGCAGCAACAGCAGCAGCAGCAGCAGCAGTGACCTGAGGGCAAAAATGCAGCTATTTCAGTGTAGACAAGTGGAACACATGCCCCTAACCAACTTGTACCTCAGAGCTACACGAATGGTGCCCCAAAATGAAAGCAACCCTGTGGAGATAACAGAGACCCCAAATTAACTGAGATTAGGCTTCCATCACAAAAGATGATTAGAAGCTCAAAATACAATTTACAAGCACACATACACCACTGTTTTTAAAAGACATTTACACACATGTCTATTGATTTTACATCCTCATTTTACTTACTCCTTACAATAACCTAGATAGCAATGTTTTATATTCATCTCATAAATAGGAAACTGGGAGCTAAAGAACTTAAAGAGCTTGCTAAAATTTGAACTTAGAAATGTCTGATACTTTACTTCTTGTTTTTTAATTACTGTGTGCCTGCCTATTTCTAACCAGCTCCACTCTCTTTATACCCCCATTCTGGTCACCTAATCCCACAATGTAGTTATCATTGGAATGGTAAGTGTTTTCTCCGAGTCATACAGCTATTGGGAACATAAGTGACTATTTGGCAGAATTACTTATTCTTTAATGTAAAAATTTGAAAATTATCAGTTAATTATTATCAAGCATCCATTCCACATAAAGCATTATGTTATGGGTCTAAGATTATATGAGTTTAAGAAATCAAAGATTAGGGGAATACAGTCTTTTGTTCCAAAGGAAATTTAATTGAGCAGTGGGGTTGGAGAGAGAGATATATGTACACACACAGGTGACAATTAGTGGGGTGGATGTGGAATTCATCACCTTTAGGGCTGCCCTATACAGTGGAAGTGAGAAATAGATTTAAGGGCCTAGATCTGATAGATAGAGTGCCTGGTGAACTATGGAATAAGGTTCATGACATTGTACAGAGACAGGGATCAAGACCATCCCCATGGAAAAGAAATGCAAAAAAGCAAAATGGCTGTCTGGGAAGGCCTTACAAATAGCTGTGAAAAGAAGAGACGCTAGAAGCACAGGAGAAAAGGAAAGATATAAACATCTGAATGCAGAGTTCCAAAGATTAGCAAGAAGAGATAAGAAAGCCTTCTTCAGCGATCAATGCAAAGAAATAGAGGAAAACAACAGAATGGGAAAGACTAGAGATCTCTTCAAGAAAATCAGAGATACCAAAGGAACGTTTCATGCAAAGATGGGCTCGATAAAGGACAGAAATGGTATGGACCTAACAGAAGCAGAAGATATTAAGAAGAGATGGCAAGAATACACAGAAGAACTGTACAAAAAAGATCTTCACAACCCAGGTAATCACCATGGTGTGATCACTGACCTAGAGCCAGACATCCTGGAATGTGAAGTAAAGTGGGCCTTAAAAAGCATCACTACTAACAAAGCTAGTGGAGGTGATAGAATTCCAGTTGAGCTATTCCAAATTCTGAAAGATGATGCTGTGAAAGTGCTGCCCTCAATATGCCAGCAAATTTGGAAAACTCAGCAGTGGCCACAGGACTGGAAAAGGGCAGTTTTCATTCCAATCCCAAAGAAAGGCAATGCCAAAGAATGCTCAAACTACCGCACAATTGCACTCATCTCACATGCTAGTAAAGTAATGCTCAAAATTCTTCAAGCCAGGCTTCAGCAATATATGAACCGTGAACTTCCTGATGTTCAAGCTGGTTTTAGAAAAGGCAGAGGAACCAGAGATCAAATTGCCAACATCCACTGGATCATGGAAAAAGCAAGAGAGTTCCAGAAAAACATCTATTTCTGCTTTATTGACTATGCCAAAGCCTTTGACTGTGTGGATCACAATAAACTCTGGAAAATTCTGAAAGAGATGGGAATACCAGACCAGCTGATCTGCCTCTTGAGAAATCTGTATGCAGGTCAGGAAGCTACAGTTAGAACTGGACATGGAACAACAGACTGGTTCCAAATAGGAAAAGGAGTACATCAAGGCTGTATATTGTCACCCTGTTTATTTAACTTCTATGCAGAGTACATCATGAGAAACACTGGACTGGAAGAAGCACAAGCTGGAATCAAGATTGCCAGGAGAAATATCAATAACCTCAGATATGCGGATGACACCACCCTTATGGCAGGAAGTGAAGAGGAACTAAAGAGCCTCTTGATGAAAGTGAAAGTGGAGAGTGAAAAAGTTGGCTTAAAGCTCAACATTCAGAAAACAAAGATCATGGCATCCGGTCCCATCACTTCATGGCAAATAGATGGGGAAACAGTGGAAACAGTGGCAGACTTTATTTTTCTGGGCTCCAAAATCACTGCAGATGGTGACTGCAGCCATGAAATTAAAAGACACATACTCCTTGGAAGGAAAGTTATGACCAACCTAGATAGCATATTCAAAAGCAGAGACGTTACTTTGCCAACAAAGGTCCGTCTAGTCAAGGCTATGGTTTTTCCAGTGGTCATGTATGGATGTGAGAGTTGGACTGTGAAGAAAGCTGAGTGCCAAAGAATTGATGCTTTTGAACTGTGGTGTTGGAGAAGACTCTTGAGAGTCCCTTGGACTGCAAGGAGATCCAACCAGTCCATTCTGAAGGAGATCAGCCCTGGGATTTCTTTGGAAAGAATGATGCTAAAGCTGAAACTCCAGTACTTTGGCCACCTCATGTGAAGAGTTGACTCATTGGAAAAGACTCTGATGCTAGGAGGCATTGGGGGCAAGAGGAGAAGGGGACGACAGAGGATGAGATGGCTGGATGGCATCACTGACTCGATGGATGTGAGTCTGAGTGAACTCCGGGAGTTGGTGATGGACAGGGAGGCCTGGTGTGCTGTGATTCATGGGGTCGCAAAGAGTCGGACACGACTGAGCGACTGATCTGATCTGATCTTATCTCAGGGCTGCCCAAGGAGATGGCTGGTGCCATGTTTCAAAGTTCTGTTACAGAAGTGCAGTGTATCACAGAGAATTTCATTGGAGTGTGAAGAGAGAAGGTGGGGGGGGGAGCTGTTTTAAATTTGATGTAGGGGCCTGTTTTAAATTTATTATAATTAGATTGATTCTAGAATATGGTGAGTGAATGCACATGCAGAATCTGAAGGAGATAACCATATTTTGTAATAGTTTCTTAAAATCATAGTCCAAGATTCCAGGAAGAAGCTTTGACATTTCAGGGCAGCCCATAAGAGGAGAGAACAGGACCTCACTGTTAGACACTCATTAAACTATGTATGAAGAGCAAGAAAGGACCTTCAGAAATCCTGAGTTAGGGACACAGAGCTTAAACTGCAGAGCATCTGGGCTCTCGAATTTCCTCTCTGGTTGCATCATTGTTCTTTATTGACTGTTTTATAAACTCACATTATCTCAGCTTGGTTAAGGACAGCAGTCTTTAATCCTGGTAGAACAGATAAGGACTATTAAACCCTGAGCCTGCTCTCTGAGACAGATTATGGGGCCACCTTCCTCAGCATCATACTAATGTTATGGATTCTGTCAACACTCATCCTGTTCAGAGGGTGTTAGGACATCCAGTGTAACCTTCATGCCCCTCTCAGATCTATGTTTCTTAAACTCTGAATAAGATGATCAGTTTGATTCTTATAGAGGTAGATTTGAGATCAGACTCTGTGAAGTGAAGGAGGGTGAACGCAGATTTGTGAAGATTTCCTTGATTCTTCAATTAGAGAATTCCTTTCTCTGGGACCCTGCAGGGCTTTATGTTTTATTTTCTGTGATTGGCCTTATCACAGCCTGATCTCTATTACGTGTACTTGTTGGAGGGTACAACAACCCAGTACTAACTACTCAATTCTGATTTCAGCACTGTTTCTTTTCAAAATTCCCCTCCTTGACTCCATGCCATTTAGTAGGACTACCAATTACAATACAGGATTGGGTGTAAGATCCTGGCTTGACCAATCAGACTACATCATTATCTTGGGCTCAGTGATTGGCTCATGGATGAAATAATGGTCTTAGAGTGACCAATCAGAGCTCTTCCCCGAAATTTTTTCATATATAGATACAAAGGAGATAGTCTTTCCCCTTGGATGTAAACTGGAAGAGTTTGACTGTAAAGCTAGTTCTGTTTATTCCCCCTAACTTACAGAGAGGTCTAAGGGGAATAGAGCCTAAATACAATCTTAAGCCAAGTGAGAGAAATATTGAGATTCAGAATTGTTATGCTATTTGAATTTTTAGATGCAGTCTTTCCTGAGGCCAACTTCTCTTTATTCTTAGAATCTTATTTGCTAATGTAATTCCTTATTTTAAACTTAAACTAGAATATGAGTTCCTTGAGTGAGGGCATGGGTTTTATTTTTGTTTCTCTGCTCTAATTCTAAATGCCTAGAACAGTGCCTGTCACATAGAAGGCACTCAGTTAATAGTTATTTAATGAATATTTCCAGTGGAATGAAGCTGACAAAGCACACTGTAAATATCTTTCCCACTATTTTACGGAATTCTTGAGAAAAACCCAGAGAGCAATTACCATAGTGTTGTGGGAATTGAAGCTAGTTTCTTGGGATGTGGCATAAATTTGCTGTTGTTCTGTAAATCTTTTATTTTAAAATATAATGCACAGGAAAAGTGCATAAAAAATAAATAAACAAATGCAATGGATGAGCTAAAAAGTGAAACCTGTGAATTACCACATAGGTCAAGAAATAAAACATGGTCAGCATTCCAGAAGCTCCCCATATGTTCACTTTGGAATATCTTCAAATCTCTTTACCTGCTAGAGGTAACTGCTATGCTCAATTTTATCATAATCATTTTCTTGCTTTGCTTTATAATTTTAGCACCAATATATGCCTCCCTTGACAGTGCTGTTTATTTTGTGTTTTGTAAACCTAATCTAAATAAATGATATATTGTACTTAAGTATTTTTTGTGTTGTGCTTTTTTATTCATATGTCTATATGATTTATCTGAGTTGATGCACATTGTTTTATTTATCTTAATTTCTATATTTTATAAATATAGCATATTATCATATATAGTAGCATATTCTTATATATATGTACATACTTTTTATAAATACAGTAATTTTTCCTTGGTTTTGGCTATAAAATCTATGCCACAATTAAAGTTATTTTGCCTGTATCCTGGTGCCTGGGTGCCCATGGTTCCTATGATATGTTTACCACCTAGGAGTGAAATTGCTGAGTCACAGTGTATGCCTGTTTGTAGTTTTAGCAGACAATGCTTTATATTGTCACCAAATATTAGGCTTTCTCAGATTTTTATTTTTGCCAATTTGATGTACATATACTTGTAGATCTCTGTAGTTTTCATTTGTATTTCCCTGCTTACTAAAAGGTTGCTCTTATTTTATTTATCTTTTGACCATTTGAATTTTCTCTTTTACAAAATGCTCAGTTAAGACTTCAAACTACTGTTTTTATTGACTTGTCCAACTTTTTATCAATTTGTAGTTCTTTGTGTAATCTGGATACAAGTTCTTTAATAGTGATGCAGTTAAAAGTATTTTTTCACATTCTGTGGCTTATATTTTTTACTTTATGTTTTAATGAATAGATGTTTTACATTTATTATTGTCAAATACATCAGTATTTTTCCTTTGAGGTCCTTCTGTAAATTTTCCCTAAAGTGACACACCAACATTTTTGTCATGTTGATAGAAGCAGTCCCTAAGCACAACCCATGGTTAAGGGGAGAGGAATTAGTCTTCACCTTTTCAAAGGAGGGATCTCAAAGAATATTTAGACATCTCTTAAAATCATTAAATGTACCAAAATTAGGTGAATTTTTTTAGAGAAAGGGGACTAGTATATATTCAAGTGAGAAAAAGAAATCACAGATGCTGGAGAGAGGAGAGATCCAAATACTTATGGTTTATCTTTCATAGGTATTATCTTTGCCTTTAGTGCCCCAGATCTTGGAGGGCAGAGGCTGTGTCTATCAGAGATGGACACTTACTTGGTATCTATTAAAGATTTACTTGTCATAAAGGATTCCCCAATTCCTGACCAAATTTCTATGATAGTGGTAGTTCTTTCAGTTGATCTGATATTGATTGCCCTGATCTAAATGCTGAATTTAGGGTCAGATCTTAACTAATAGGCTAACCAAAAAAAATAATTTCAGGTCAAATCAGACTACAGTCAGAATTATTAGAAGCCCCTATTGCTTTGCCTTTAGCCATTTACTGCTCCCCCAAGATTTCTCTCCTGTTTCTTCCCTTTGAAATTTAATCATCTTATTTTCTTATTCTCATTCAATCTGTCATATTTGGAAGATCTATCAAAATTAATTCATTTGAAGATGAATGGAGACTTACTCATGATGGAGACTTACTCTTAATATTAGTAGTTTAATAGAAAAATAATTATATCTAGGGGGTTTTCTTTGCATTTTAAAAGTATATTTTGAAGACACAAAGCTTTAATCTAACATAACGCCTTTCCTGCAAGTACAGTAACAGAGTGTCCATTTATTCCTACACTTGTTAATGTCCAAAGAGTTAGAAGAAATGCCATTAGAAGACATGAGCTATTGTATTTATGGGCAAGGATCTGCCATCTAACTGTGTTCTGCTTTGCCTGCTATACTCATTTGCCCTTGAATTTATCCAAACCCAAAACGCCAGCATATTTGGCTCTGCATTTATATTTTCATGCAGTCTGTGATTTTCCTTCTCGTTCCAATTAGCCACTGCTCTAATCAATTTAATCCATCTCTGACAGCAAGCCATATTTTCCTACCTTGTTGATGAGCATGTCATGTGGAACAAAGTCAGAAGCCTCCCTGAAGTCAAAATATATTATGTCTGTCCCTTCCTCCCTACATACAAGGTCTGCCACTCTGTCAGAGGAGGCAATTGAATTGGTCTAACATGATTTGTTGGTCACAAAGTCATGCTGCTTATTACCCATCATTCTAAGCCCTTCCATGTACTTGCAAATTGATTAGGCATCTTGATCTTGTGGTTAATGTACTTTTTGTCATTGTTTAGAGCTGGGGACACACCAGTGCAATCTTGGGCTACTGTGAGCATGCATTTACTATCTAGCCTTTGTTCCTTAAAGATAAGGAGCTCATTTGCTTTTACAACTCAGAAATTTTCAAAAAAGAAAAGTTACTGCTCCCAAGGACTCCTGGGATATTTTACTAGTAACCTAGCATTGGTATGAAGAATTAAAAGAAATTATGTTTTCCATTCTTATCAATGGGAAAGGCAAATATTTATTAAATGTCTGGTATGTGAAAGACACTTTACTGCTAGGTTGTGTGAGAGTACAATGATATTTAAGATGGTCTGAAATCTTGTATAGGAAACATGAACACGTTGAAAAATAATCGACAATGGTATTTTGTGTGGAGAAGAGGGAAAAGAAAGACCATAAAACTATTTAGTAGGTTGTATGTTACAAGTTATCAGGTTCTCTTTATGCCTGATTGTCCAGTTATTTTAAATAGCGACTCACAAATATTATTTGTATATTTTTTTAGAATTGAGTTTGAGTTATTTTTGAATTGACTGCTTCCTGAATTTATTATTTTCTTACATCCTCAAAATTTTTGGTAGCAGTGAAGTTGATTTCTTTCTCATTGTCATTACATATATTTCCTATTTTTCTTTATCTTTCTATCTTTTTGCCTTTTTACCTTTTGTCTCTCTATCAACTTCATTTTTGTGTCCAGTTATGGGCTTGTAGGTATGTTCTTCCAAGATGAGGGAATTTTTTCAAGATTGTTGATCATAGGGTCTCTTAGGAACTCACACTGTACTGTTCCAAGAAAGGCTTGATAATACCAATGGTCACTATCAACAAAATATTCAAATACAGGTCTATATATTTACATTTATAGAAATATAACACTTTATGAAGAAACATAATTGGCAAAAATTTAGTGACCACCTTTGTTTTTATCAATTTAATATACAATTTAGAATTGGAATATTAAGTTAAATTAAAAGATACTTGCTCCTTGGAAGAAAAGCTATGAGAAACCTAGACAACATATTAAAAAACAGAGACATCGCTTTGCCAACTAAGGTCTGTTCAGTCAAAGCTATGATTTTTCTGGTAGTCATATATGGATGTGAGAGTTGGACCATAAAGAAGGGTGAAAGCCAAAGAATTGATGCTTTCAAACTGTGGTGATGGAGAAGACTCTGGAGAGTCCCTTGGACTGCAAGGAGGTCAAACTAGTCTATCCTAAAAGAAATCAACCCTGACCTGAATATTCATTGGAAGAATTGATGCTAAAGCTGAAGCTCCAATACTTGGGCCACCTGATGCGAAGAACTGACTCATTGGAAAAGACTCTGATGCTGGGAAAGACTGAGGCCAGAAGGAGAAGAGGGTGACAGAGCAGGAGATGGTTAGGTGACATCATCAGCTCAATGGATGTGAGTTTGAGCAAGCTCCGGGAGACAGTGGAAGACAGGGAAGCCTGGCATTCTGCAATTCATGGAGTCACAAAGAGTTGGACACAACTTAGTGGCTGAACAATAAAAACAATTAAGTTACAAATGTCTTAGGACAGACCAGAACATTTTTTATTATACCTGACTATTATCAACCAATTTATCAACTATATTTATTAAATAAACTTTAAGGAAATATCTTCTATATCACTTATGGATAGGATTTCTGCCTTTTAAACTTCTCAAATCTTGTGAGTTGGAGAAAAGGATATCAGATAATATTACATAATTATTGTTAGTATGAGGATAGTATTAAGTAGGGAATTAGTTTTGGGAGAAGGATGCTGATCTACTCAGGGATGAAGTGTGGTGGTATGTGTAAATTACTTTGAAATATACATATATATGCATATACATATAATACATGAAGTCTCAAATCTTAGGTCCAGAGCAGCTTTTTGTAAATTTTTGCCCCCTGCTTTTTCTTATCACTGCATTATATGACTTTACTATACCACAATCTCCTTTAGTTTTTCACTTATATGTCATTGGTTTGCTTCCTGCTATGATCTCTAATTAATTTTTCCAGTGTATTGCAGGGGCATCTCAATTGCATATCATAATGTCCCATTAATGTTTTAATATTATTGTTTTTATTTCTTATTTTATTATTGGAATACAATTGCTTTACCATGTTGTGTTAGTTTCTCGTTTACAAAAACATGAATCAGCTATACATATAGGTATATCCCCTCTCCCTTGAGGCTCCCTCCCCCTCATCCCACCTCTAGGTCATCACAGAACACGGAATCAAGCTCTAGAAGGGGAGGGTGGGATGAATTGGGAGAGAAGCCTTGATCCATTTATATTTTAAGCCTCACATTGTTCTTTAGTCTTACTCCTCTCTCTGCAACCAATGAAAAGTAAAATGAGGCACGGGAACTCCTGAGTTTGCTTTGAAAACTGTGATCCATTTATGTTCCTCCACTTTCTGCTTTTTTCTTCCTTTAAGCTGTGACAATAAATATTTGGTGAACAAACAAAACCAATACAATATTGTAAAGTAATTAACCTCCAATTAAAATAAATAAATTTATATTAAAAAATAATAAAGATCTACTCTTAGCAACCTTCAAAAAAAAATCAGTAGATGGATGCTTCCAACAGACAGGTGATCCTCAAGACAAGTTTATTAAATTCATCACGTGCTGCTGCTGCTGCTAAGTCGCTTCAGTCCTGTCCGACTCTGTGCAATCCCATAGACGGCAGCCCAACAGGCTCCCCGGTCCCTGGGATTCTCCAGGAAAGAACACTGGAGTGGGTTGCCATGTCCTTCTCCAATGCATGAAAGTGAAAAGTGAAAGTGACGTCGCTCAGTCATGTCTGACTCTTAGCGACCCCATGGACTGTAGCCCACCAGGCTCCTCTGTCCATGGGATTCTCCAGGCAAGAGTACTGGAGTGGGGTGCCATTGCCTTCTCCGAATTCATCATGTAGGTATTTAAAAATCAGCCAGAGTCCCTCCTTGCTAGAGACATCTTGTAAAAGGCTTTCTTGAAAACAACTTATGTTTTCTCCAAACATAAAAGGATAGAACATTTTAAAAGAAAGTCATATTGTGATGCAACATGGCTCTTTCCTTGGCATAAGCAACATTTCCTGGAGGGTAAAGGGTTAAAGCTAATCTAACAGCATTGCAATTTTATTTCAATAAAGCAAAATCAATTAGTATGATGCATACTGCTGAAATCAAAGTAAATGCTAGCATGGTGTAATTGCACAAAAATGTCTGTGAAAAAAGAATGCAGATCAATAATTGATCATCTTTCATTTAAATTTTTTATTCTCTGTCAGTAAGGATGCAGACTAGAGGGAGTGAAGACTTTTAAAACTCTTTATTTGAAGTGTGCAATGCCTGGATAAAAGCAAGCTTCTTCCAAACATAGTTCTCTTGCCCTCTCATCATTTTAAATCTGTGAATGTGAGGCGCAAAGGCTCAACTTTTGAAATACATTAAAAACAGCAATTACAAAAAAGAGGAAACTCAAGTTAATTAAGGGGAAGTATGGGATAGACTATAAACTTACTGCATAAAACACATAAAATATAATTTTTCTGACTTATTTGTTGAGAATTTTGTAGCAGGTTAAGGATACAGAAACTTTGAACCGAAAAAGTGAAAGTGTTAGTCACTCAGTGTCCAGCTCTGTGACACCGTGGACTGTAGCTCGCCAGGTTGCTCTGTCCATGGGATTTCCCAGGCAAGAATAGTGGAGTAGGTTGCCATTTCCTACTCCAGGGGATCATCTCCATCCAGGGATCAAACTTGGGTCTCCTGCATTGTATGCAGATTCTTTGCCATCTGAGCTTTAGAGGTCTTTTAACTTGACTTTCTTTTTGGACTTTTAAGTAATGACTGGCCATCTTGTCTTCAGATGCTAGGAGGCTTCTGCAGTATGAAGGTTAGACATTTCTACTATTGGACAAATTAAATGCTAAGAATTTTTTTAGCTATATTGGACTACATTGGACTATACTATTTCAGTAAATTTTGCTAATGGATCCTGACTTTGTCTTTAAGGGCTGCAAACAATATCTATCAAAGGAAGCATTATATTATAGAAAAGTGAAAGTGAAGTCACTCAGCCATGTCTGACTCTTTGCGACCCCATGGACTGTAGCCTACCAAGCTCCTAGGTCCATGGGATTTTCCAGGCATGAATACTGGAGTGAATTGCCATTTCCTTCTCCAGCGGATCTTCCTTATCCGGTGATCAAACCCAGGTCTCCCGCATTGCAGGCAGACGCTTTACTGACTGAGCTACCAGGGAAGCCCCATATTACAGAAAAGTGGTCGTCAAGAGTGGGCCCTTGGCCACTAGTATCAGCCTCACCAGGGAACTTGTTATAAATGCATTTATCAAGTCCAGCTCAGAAATATTAAATAAAAAATTCTTTGGGTTGGGGCCTATTGTAATCCATGTATTAACAAGTCTTCCAGATAATTCTGAAACATGCTAATTTTTTTTCTAGTTTTGTTTTCCTTTTATATTGGACTATATTTGATTTACAATGTTGTATTAGTTTCAAGTATATAGCAAAGTGATTCAGTTATACACAATCATCTATCTATTCTTTTTCAGATTCTTTTCCCATATAGGTTGTTACAGAGTAGAAAGTAGAATTCCTTATACTATACAGTAGATCCTTATTGATTATCTATTTTGTATATATTTGTTTATTTTAGTCACTTAGTCATGTCTGATTCTTTGCAACCCCATGGACTGTGGCCTGCTAGGCTCCTCTGTCCATGGGATTCTCCAGGCAAGAATACTGGAGTGTGTTGCCATTTCCTTCTCCAGGGGATCTTCCCAATCCAGGGATCAAACCTGGGTCTCCTGCAATGCAGGCAGGTTCTTTACAGTCTGATATAGTAGTGTATATATGAAACATGCTGATGTTTAAGAATTCCTACTTTATCTCTTTTTCTTATGAATTAATGTATCATTCTAGGATGGTTTCTAGAACTGCTGTTAACTTCCTCTGAAAAAGATTTGAATTAAATAAATAACAAAAGTTGTCTAATTTTTTAAAACATTCTAAATCAAGTCTACCAAATTCAATTCAAGAGGTGACAAACTTATATCCTGACTGATCAGACCAAGGAACATGAATAAGAGAATAATTTTCTTTTTTTTTTTTTTTTTTGCAACTTAAGCAAAGTAACTTTTTCTGACTGTTATTAGCACCATGGATCAAAAGTGATTAAAGGGAAAAATTCAAAGCAACATCAACAAGAACAAAACATGGTGAGAATGTTCTTTTTTTTTCCTTTTTCCTTTTTGTAAATTAGGATATACCATTTCTTTTTGTTGCTTTAAGTGTCAGGAAAAGCCTATCCCAATGGCACCCCACTCCAGTGCTCTTGCCTGGAAAATCCTATGGATGGAGGAGCCTGGTAGGTTGCAGTCCACGGGGTCACAAAGAGTCGGACGCGACTGAGCGACTTCACTTTCACTTTTCACTTTCAGGTGACTTCACTTTCACTTTTCACTTTCAGGTATTGGAGAAGGAAATGGCAACCCAGTCCAGTGTTCTTGCTTTGAGAATCCCAGGGACGGGGGAGCCTGGTGGGCTGCCGTCTATGGGGTCGCACAGAGTCGGACACGACTGAAGCGACTTAGCAGCAGCAGCAGCAGTACTAAGTCTAATTAAGATCGTAAGTTACCATTGGAAGAATTGAGATTGGATCTAAAATATCCTTGTTATTCTGAAAATGAGGAAACTCAGTTTTAAAGTGGATCAATTAGCCATCCACAGGGAATTTACAGTGAAATGCATCCACTTATAGCAGATTCTGGACCCCAAACAGTCCATGGATTCCTGATTCTCCAAGCTTTCTCGACCACGTCAGGCCTTTCTCTTCTTATTCTGGATCTATTCTTGTTACCATGGAAGACACGGAAGCAGAGCAGCATGGTGCACACTCTCATGGTTGTGAATGTGTCCTGCCACATCATGGTGCAAATGTAAAATTCCCCAAAGTAAGAGTATAGACAATCCAAAGGACACAGAATTCTCCAGTCTGTTTATTGACCCATAGCCTCCTTCACTCATTTGTTTTCTCCGTTCAATGAGTTATTTAATGAACATTTTCTTAGAACTGATATGTGCCCAGTTTTGAACTGGTAACTGGGGGTATTTTGGATGTTACATAGAGTTGAATGTCACTTCCATGAAGATGAGGACTGGATTTTATACGTATTATAAACTTGAAAGTGATTATGCATTGGCTTCACATGTTAAATTAATATTTATTTGACAGGTTATTGCAGAAAGAACAATAGAAGTAAAGTTTCTATTAAGTGCCCCCTCCCTAGCTAAGACTAGACTGCAGAGCATGAATACAAGCTTCTAGTTCTGAAGGACCAGCGGGGCATTTGGGAGACATTGATGAAGTCAGTGTCTTCACTGGGATGAAAGCATCATTCTTCCAACATTGTAACTTGGGCTCCTTCAATATTTTTGAACTATAGTACCTAAGAGTAATTACACATCTGGATGTTTTTAACTTAATAGAGAAGTTTGAATATTTAAATGCAAGTCCATCCACAGCTTTTAAAATGGCACAGTTTCATTCTTTTTCATGGCTGAGGACTATTTCATTGTAAAAAATATGTATATGTCTGTAACCGATAGAAGAGAAAAAAAAGAACATTCGTGATACTTCCCACAATGATCTTTAGCCTTACAGTAGGAAGACAATGCCATAAACTGGAAATGTGTTTACTATTATGATAGCTATTAAAGAATAGAGTAGAGAGGGCTGCAGAGGCCATTTATTCAAGAAGGATTTACTGAGTACCTACTGTGTACTACATACTGGAGCTAAGTGCAGAGCTTTGGGAGGCTGAGTGGAGGGGAAAAGTGCAGGACTTAACCTAGTCTGGTGTGCAACCATGGACTGTGTATAGGTGTGTGCACACAAGTGTGTGAGATGTGATACATTGTGATGTGGATGGTGTGTACAGGGCCGCATAGGAATGTGCAAGATTACGGGTGATTTGTTTCTCTGTTCAGAGCTTACTTGTGGTTATTATAATGCTTTTAAAAATAAATTTAAACTTCCAGAATGAAAAAAAAAATGTAAGCTCACAGGTGGCGGAAGTATTTGCATGGGAAGAGACTACCAAGATATTTGCTAAGGCTCCTCTTTGCCATGTGGCTTTCTGATTTTCATTGCTGCCTGCTATGTGCTCAGTCGTGTCCTACTCTTTGTGACCCCATGAACTGTAGCTCACCAGGCTCCTCTGTCCATGGAATTTTCCAGGCAAGAATACTGGAGTGGGTTGTTATTTCCTACTCCATTTCATTGCTGTGCACTGCATTTATCTGTAGAATAGTTATCAACAGTCATTTACTGAGCAACTATAATGAACAGGAAATGCTGTGCTTGGAAGGAACAGGGTAAAGGTAAAAACTGTTAACTAAATTAGCTTCCAGGCTTCACCCCTGTGACGGTATCCATCTCTGTTTCCAGGTGATCTGCTCTGATTAGATACACAGTGCTAGATTATGAATGGCAAGTTAAAAAGTTCATGGGACCAGGCAGGTAAAACAAGTGACTGAAGCAGATGTAGGTGCATATGCTGACATTGGAAAGCTGGAGAAGGTTTGCCTGGACAAAAAAAAGCAGTTGTTACAGAACCCAGCTGCCATATATTCTGAATTTTTCAAGAGAAGTTAGGCATACAGATTCTATGTAAAATCATCCATTTTAAAAATATTGTCTCCAACATATAAATCATTGTATCAGCTACACAAAACACAACAGCCCTTGTCTGGACACGGGCTTCAGCTTATAAACTTTGAAGTTAGATGACTCTCAGTTTTCCAGAAAGCAAGTCTTTGGAGGACTACTACCTGGACGAGTGTTCTGGAACTCTGTGGTCTCTCCCAGATACTATAACCAGCTTCTGGTTTCCTAAGAGCTCTTGTGTCTGCTTGATACTGTACAAAGGCTGCTTTGTGAAATTTATGTTCAGTGAGCGTCTTGTTAGGGAATTTGACTTGGCATATGTCTCCTTCCAAACCTCAAATTGTGTTTCTGGCCAGACAATGTTATAATCATGCCCAAGATATCCCCAAATGCTGCAAAAAAATTGTGAGAATCCACTGAGGTTTGAATAGAAATGCTAAGCCTATTGTTATGGATTGAAGTATTCACCATCTCCCATCCAAATAATAAAATGAACAAATTATGCATTTTGAAAGTGCCTGCATGGTCCTGCATTGTAGCGTCAGCTGGATGAGGCCTGCAGTGGGGCTTTCTGCAGCTTCCAGAACCTGTTTTAAAATCATACAAGCTTCATTTATTCTGTGTTTTTTATTATTTCTTTGTGACATCAGTTTAGACTGATTATAAAGATAATCCTCTTCTGCATTACAAAATGCCATTTGTTGAATTTCTCTGGAATGTGTTTCTGGAGTGTTTGACTATGATCATACATGAAGTAATTTTTTCCTTGCTACTTAGTACACACACACACACACACACACACACACACACACACACACACACTCATGTACAAACACACAAAACTTCAAGAAACAATTTTTACTGTTACTACATGAAGTACACTGTGGTATCTTTTTGTTTTTTTATTTTTCTCCTAGACTGCTGCTGCTAAGTCGCTTCAGTCGTGTCCGACTCTGTGAGACCCCATAGACGGCAGCCCACCAGGCTCCCCCGTCCCTGGGATTCTCCAAGCAAGAACACTGGAGTGGGTTGCCATTTCCTTCTCTAATGCATGAAAGTGAAAAGTGAAAGTGAAGTGGCTCAGTCCAACTCTTCGCGACCCCATGGACTGCAGGCTACCAGGCTTCTCTGTCCATGGGATTTTCCAAGACTAGCCAAGTGTAAACTATTCCATTCTATTACATTAATAAATCATTAAAAAGATGTTACAATCCACTAATGAACTGTAACTCACAGTTTTAAAATAATTGTTCTAAAATGTCAGTTTATGATTCTTGCTTGACTTGATTAGTCAAGGTCAATGCTGAATAAATCCTTATAGCCAAAAGAAATCATAGAGGAAGAGAAAGGGCTAGAAGGAAAGAGAGGGATACAGAGAAAAAAGGATGGAAAAAACAATTCCAGTGTATGGTCCCAATTGTTTAGTTAGTCCTTTCATGTATCATTCTAATACCTACCATTAATTGAGCACTAATTAAGCATTAGTTGAGTTCCAGTTGAGATTGGGATTGGAATAAAGAGAATGAATATGGTACCTATGGTGAAATATTTAAGGAAACATGTTATTTTAAATTGTCCAAAGGATGAATCCTAATCAGGTCAATGTACAAATAAACCTGGGACTTTTAACATGGGCAAGAATCAGGATAAAAAAGGAAAATCTATTTCTGTAAAAGGATACAGTATAGGTCATTTCAGGGGTATTAGAATAAGTGTCAGAGAAGGCAATGGCACTCCACTCCAGTACTCTTGCCTGGAAAATCCCATGGACAGAGGAGCCTGGTAGGCTGCAGTACATGGGGTCGCTAAGAGTCAGACACGACTGAGTGACTTCACTTTCACTTTTCACTTTCATGCATTAGAGAAGGAAATGGCAACTCGCTCCAGTGTTCTTGCCTGGAGAATCCCAGGGACGGTGGAACCTGATGGGCTGCCATCTGTGGGGTCGCACAGAGTCAGACACGACTGAAGCGAGTTAGCAGCAGCAGCAGCAGCAGAATAAGTGTAGGTGTTTAGGAGATTTGGTCTGGAATAAGAAGACCCTCTCTGATTCTTGAAAACCTTAAAAGTCTAAATCATACTATGATTTACTTCTCTTTTTGAGATTTGCTGTAAGTAGGTCAGTCTTGGATAATGCTTATGTTTTTGTTGGTGATTATGATGACAAACACAGTAGTATTTATGGTGCCAGGCACTGGAGTAAGCAATCTGCATGCATTAGGTCGTTCAGTAGCTTGTATCTTGGCTCTTCCTTCTCCATCTGGCTGGACTGTTCTCTCACAAGCAGAGAACTCTCCTCCCACTTGGTCCTGCATTCTTCCAAAACTTGCTTCTCTTTTGCTCAGTAAAGACAGGTTGATGTGGACAGAGGGAGTGGAGATGAGATTATGCTTGCTTTCTTTTTGTGGACCACCCATCACCTTCCAGGTTTTGTATAGGGCCCTGTAGGGAAGTAAAAAGCCAGCAGTATGGGTTAAATATGTTCAAAATAGTTCTGAATAAGGAGTGTGGATTATCTGTAAATATCACCCAGTCATTGTTTCTCACTTTGCATCTTTTCTTACCACTTGAGTTGTGGTTTATCAAACACTTTTTCATGTTGCTTCCATGATAGCTTATGTTTCTGCTTCCCCTCTTATCTTTCTACTTCTGTTCCTTCTCAGTTTTTTGTTTGTTTGTCTCCCTCACTTTTTTCCACTTGTTCCTTCTTCTCTCTCTGACCTCTCTGTGTTAGAGAGCCCTGAGCTTAGTTCATGGACCTCTGTTGTTTTACTTCCTAGGGGGCCTTGTCTAGTCTCATTAAGTTAAATACCATGTTATGCTCATGATTCAAAAAATCATATATTTAGCTCATAATTTCCCTCTGAATTCAAGATATATATACATATACCTCTACCTACTTTACATCTGCACTGAGAGGTCCAAAGGGTGCTGTGCAGCAAAGAGATCTGACAATGGAGTTAACACAGCAAGGCTAAGACTGCCGTCCTTAGGAAACTTGGTCTGCAAGGTTGTTCATTGGCTGGCATTTGGGAACCTGACCCTCAGAGTCAGTGTTTCCAGTCGGCAGTTAACCACTGAGACTAGCTCATTGTGTCTAAATTGTGCAAAGAGTGTGGCTTATGCTGAACATGTGCTTTTCTTCCGGAATTCTGGGATTTTGGCGAATGCTTGGCAAAAGATATGAATGTGATCTGTCTCCAATAAAACTGTTGAGTACCGAGTCTCTAGTGAGCTTTCCTCATACACGTATTATACATGTGTTGCCACAATTTGTTGCTGTAAAAACTGAGCCTGTTCTGTGCATCTGCTGGGAGAGGACTCTTACTAAAGTGTTCCTGGTTTCTCTTAACTTCATTCTCTGTGTTTTTTCCTTTTGCTGAATTTGCTTTGCACCCTTTTGCTATAATAAATCTTAGCTTTGAGTCCATGTATATTCTGCATTCTGTTAGCTCTTCCTGTGAATTTTTGAAGTTAGGAATGGTTTTGGGGAATTCCTTAAACAGTCAAACAAAGTTAAATATCTAAAATTGAGCTCTTGATATTCTTAACAATCGATTAACCAAATATAAATGAATAATTAAGCAAGCGTGTAAAAATGATTCCTCCTGTGGCTCATTTTGTAGTCTTCTCTATCTTCGTTAATAGTAATTCCATTCTTCCAAATTACCCAAGCCCAAATTCTTAGCATTCTCTTTTTCATCTGTCTTCCTATCACAGTACACACATGATCCATCAGCCTATCCTGCAACCTCTAAGTTTTAAATGTAACTAGAATTCAATCAGTTCTCACTAACTTTACCATCTGGTGCATGCTACCATGTAACCCCTCCTCTGAACTGATCACTTAGGTTATTCTTAAGAGCATTGTTAAAGCAGTCAGAAAACCCTCTACTGATACTATGTATAAAATGGATAACTAATGAGAACCTCCTGTATAGAACAGGGAGCTCTATACTTAATGCTCGGTGGTGAAATAAGTGGGAAGGAAATCTTAAAAAGAGGGGATATATGTACGTGTATAGCTGATTCACTTTGCTGTACAGTAGAAACTAACACAACATTGTAAAACAACTACACTCCGATAAATATTTTTTAAAGTGCGAATTAAGTTATAGAAATCTTCTGCTCCTGAGCCTCCAACAGTTTCTCAGTAAAAGTCAAAATCCTCAGTATGTTCTTTCCTATCTAAACCACTTAAAGTCTCCACCTCCACATGCACACAAGCACTCGAAGGCTCTCTCCATTGTCAGACCTCTCCAGCCCTGCTCCTCTGCAACCTTGCTCCTCTGCAACCGGCAGGTACTGCCTTGAGGCTCTTTGAGGCTCCTTAATTATTGTTCCTGCTGCCTGAAATGTTCTTCTGCTACTATTCACATGATCAGCTCCACAATTCAAATGTCACTTCTCAGTGAGGACTACTCTGCCTATTCTATCTAAAACTTTACCCCCACCCAGCAGTTTGTATTTTGCCTCCTGCTTTTTATTTACTTTGCTATTTTTAATTTCTAATTTATTGTTATGGACTGAAATGCGTCTCTCCAAAACTCATATGTTGACGACCCAGTTCTCAACGTGAATGTGTTTAGTGATAAGGCCTTTAAAGAGCTCATTAAGGTTAAATGAGGTCATCAGAGTGGGACCCTAAACCAGTCCAACATGACTGGTGTCCTTGGGAGAATTAAGGGTGAGACACTAGACAGGCTCACACATAGAGAACAGGCCGTGTGAGCCAACGACAGGAAGACAGCTGTCCGCAAGGCCAGGAAGAGGGACCTCGGAGAAACCAAATATGCAGACATCTTGATCTTGGACTTCCAGCCTCCAGAATTGTAAGGAAATACAGTTCTGTGATTTTTTTTTAATTAGCACACATATGTGTATATATCTATTTATCTATAAATATATACACATGTATACACATGCACACACACATATATGTATATATACACTAGTTATTTTAGTTATTTATTTTGGATACTCCCTATATCTTTCATTAGAATGGAAGTTTCATTTGAGAAGGAGTTTTTATCTGTTTTATTCATCCCTGGAATTCTCAGTACCTATAAGGAGCCTGAAACAGGAGAGGGGTCAATTACTATTTGTTGAATGAATGAAAAAAAAAAAAAATGGTGAGAAACCAATCCTGATCTCCCCAGCTATTTTTTTCACCTCTGCATTGTTGTAGATGCCCTTGGCAATGTGATTTTGCAGTTCTTCCTTATGAAGAAGTAATATCTGGGACTTTCCTCATGGCTCAGTGACTAAGACTCCACTCTCTCAATGCAAGGGGCCTGCATTTGATCCCTGGTCAGGGAAATAGATCCCATATGCCACAATTGAGTGTGCATACCACAACAAAGACATTTCCTGGCACAGGAAAATAAATAAATAAATATTTAAAAGCAGAAGAAATTTTCCTCATTTCCACAAATAGACTCAAATGAGTCTATTTCTTCATGCATTGAATCTGGACTGACTTTTTGACTTGCTTTGGCCAATAAAATATATCAGTGTGCTAGCTATGAATCTAGGTCTCCAGAGACCTTGTGTGTGTGTTAGTCACTCAGTTGTATCTGACTACTTGCAACCCCATGGACTACAGCCCACCAGGCTCCTCTATCTGTGGAATTCTCCAGGCCACAATACGGGAGTGGGTAGCCTTTCCCTTCTCCAGGGGATCTTCCCAACCCATGGATCAAACCTGGGTCTCCTGCATTGCAGGCAGATTCTTTACTGTCTGAGCCACCAGGAAAGCCCTGGACCTAGATGTACGTTGACCTTATCTGCTTCCATTCCCTTTTTAAAAACAGGCTTCGTAGTGAAAACAAGCCTAAGACATCATATTGGAGTACAAATGACTATGTGGAGGAGAGACAATCACCCTAGCTGAGAACATTTGAGACAAGCCAGTCTCCAGCTGACCACAGACATGCAAGCAAGACTAGGTTAGATTGGCCAAACTCAGCCAAGATCAGCAGAGCTTCTCAGCTGACCAATTGATTAGTGGATAACAGTACACCTAAAAAAAAACAGCAAGGATTTAGAGTTTTAGTTATTGTGGTATTAGAGTGGCAATAGATAACTGTGCATCTGACAGTGACCGCAAGAAGTATTTTCTGTGTCAGAGATGTCTTTTGTCTTTGAAAGGCATCTCAGCTTAAAGGAAAGTTCATTGGCTCTGGAATTAAATCAAATTGGGTTCAAATCCCAGCTCCATCATTCATGGTTAATTAACTTAACCATTTGAGCTTCTCCCCATAATTTGTAAATTAAAGATAGTAATGTGTGTGTCAGAGAAGGCAATGGCACCCCACTCCAGTACTCTTGCCTGGAAAATCCCATGGATGGAGGAGCCTGGAAGGCTACAGTCCTTGGGGTCGCTGAGGGTTGGACACGACTGAGCGACTTCACTTTCACTTTTCACTTTCATGCATTGGAGAAGGAAATGGCAACCCACTCCAGTGTTCTTGCCTGGAGAATCCCAGGGACGGGGAGCCTGGTGGGCTGCCGTCTATGGGGTCACACAGAGTCGGACACGACTGAAGCGAATTAGCAGCAATGTGTGTGTGTGCGTGGTATGTCGCCTCAGTTGTGTCTGACTCTTTGCGACCCCATGGACTAGCCCGCCAGGCTCCTCTGTCCATAGGATTCTCAAGGCAAGAATACAGGAGTGGGTTGCCATGCAGTCCTCCAGGGGATCTTCCTGACCCGGGGACTGAACCTGCATCTCTTGTGTCTCCTGCAGGCAGGTTCTTTACCGCTAGTGCCACCTGGGAAGCCCGAAGATAGGAATACCTGCTTACTGAGCTCCTGTGTGTAGTAAATGAAAAATTCACATCAGACACCTGGCATAAATACTGCTGTTGATCTAAAAAGCATCACCAACTTCCTGTAATAACTACTTATAGATGATTCATATGTACATGAATTTAGTGCTTATAGACACTATTCATATTTTTTCTTATTAGACCCATCAGCCTGATATACATGCTATTGATTATTAAAAACTGTGCTTTCTTTTAGCCATCCTAACTGATATCTCTCAACTTCAAGATTTAATAACCTGGTTCATTTTTATTTCATTTGTACCTTTCATGATCTTATTGACTTAGGCCAAATACCTTCTTAATTTTCTGTTTCTGAACCGAAGAGGCTAATTTCCTAACATCAATATAGGGAAAACTGGACACTCTGATTCAGTACCTTTCACCTGGAAGCTGCAGATATTCCCAGCAACTGTTGGTTACCTTCGCTAAGTCTAAGTGAAATATGGGCTTTCCAAGGCAAGGACAGAGGCCCTTGAACTAGCCATTCAAAGTCCCACAAATCTGCCTGTAAATACTTAGGCAGCTATTTTTGAATATTCCTTTATTTTATGTAGCCTCTTCAGTAAAAGAGAAGTGGGTTAAATTTGATGCAATTTGATGCAGGCTAAATCTAATACCTTGGGCATTAGATTTAGAGAAATACATGCTAAAGAGGAACAGGCTTTAAATTTTTTTTATTTTATTTTTTAACAAGAAGTTAGCTTAAGCACTACTTTTAGGTGAAAGCATTCTGTAACTGACATCATTTTTAAGTGCTCTGTATTGATTAAACACTTTAGCTGGATTTGTAAGTCTGGTCAGAAAATATAAGTTGTAAATCAAGATCCAACTTTTCCTTTGATCCCATTTTAGCTTTCTGTTTCTCCTTTGGGTCAGAGGATGGATAAAAAAATGATGATAACATCTAATAAAATTTTGGAAACGAAAATCCTTTTGATTGGTAATGATTTCTCTCATAGAAAAACTTAAATACAATTTTTTTGAAATGCATGGGCAGGATTCATTGGTACTTGTTTTCACAAGAATAAAATTGATTTTCCCATATTAATTGTTTCAATAAACCATCACTCTTCTAGTCAAGTCATTAAAATTATTCCATCTCAGATGCCTTTTAATCTAAATTATAAACTGTCATTTTAGAAAGAAAACTGGAAAAAGATTAAGATTTCTTGTTTGAAAGCTGGAACTTGATTTCTATTTTATACTTTCCTTGTAGAATTAAAGTTAGGGTCCTAAGGCAGCTTCCATATTTCTGCAGTGTTATTTATTACATGTGCTCTCAGAGAAATCTGAGCGTGTACCTATAAAACCTGCCCCAGTTATGTATAACAAGAATATTCAGTATTTAGAATACAACAGCAAGTTTTATTGTGGCAACAAGGACATTGCAATGATTTGAATTTCTAACTCTCTAGGCCAAACGGACAGTTGAAAAGAGAAATTGATTATCTGGTTGATGTACACAGAAAGCCATTTTGTATGATGATGTTTGGTGCCTGGGTTGCATGGCAGTCTCCATTATTTCTGTCTTCTGGGTCTAGATTTTATAGGCCATTGCTTTCAAGTAATTGAGAATCTATTTTACTAAATATAAGCACCATCCAAAGATGTTCAGTCTCTTAGTCATGTCCGAGTCTTTGCGACCCCATGGACTGCAGCATGCTAAGTTTCCCTGTCCTTCACTATCTCCCAGATTTTGCTCAAACTCATGTCCATTGAGTCAGTGAAGCCATCCTACCATCTCATCTTCTGTCACCTCCCCCTCCTACCCTCTATCTTTCCAAGCATCAGAGTGTTTTCCAATGAATTGGCTCTTTGAATCAGGTGGCCAAAGTATTAGAGTTTTAGAACATAAAAAAAATTTGAATCTATCTTTATAAGTTTCCTCTTTTGAAACTGTGTAAGCCTTCTATATCACACCTGGTCTCAGGACTTAATGAAGCTCAGGTTCTTGATGTCTCATTGCAGAAAGAATTCAGCGAGAAACAAAAGTGATAGGAAAGAAGTGGATTTATTTAGAGAGAAACACATTCCATAGACAGAGTGTGGGCCATCTCAAAAGGTGAGAATAGCCTGGAAATATGGTGTGGTTAATTTTTATGGGCTGGGTAATTTCACAGGCTAATAAGTGTGCACTCCACAGACCTGCCAGTCTGGTACGGGCCCAGCCTCAAGACCAAATAAAGAGCCTGGAGTCAGCAACAGAGACATTAGTAGCTTAATGGATGGGGGGAGCTTGTATGTCTTAAGCCAGGCCCTGGAGTGACACCTCACAGTGTGTGGCAGATGACGGGCAGGACAAGGTAGTAGCCTTCACTCCTAGAAGGAGAGGGGGAGTGCTGGTTAAAGAGGGAATTGACTTTAGGTTGGCTCATGGGTTACCAGGGAAACTAGTAGAGGGGCACACCCTTAGATATACTATCATAGTAGAGATGGTTGTGATCTAAAGCTTAATTAGAGCAATCACTAGTTGGGATGGTTGGGGGGGCAAGTATGTACGTATTTATTGATTAAGCTCTATGATTAAGTGAAGGTCAGTTAGGTGAGTAGGGCATGGGTGAGGCAGGGACTACTAGTTGAGCATGATGTGTACAGAGAGCAAGGAAGTAACCATCTCCAGTGGCCTACCATTAGATAACCACCCACTAAAATTACCAATAGACTGCATGTATTCTTCTTGTTTGGGCTAGTGTTTGTTCCTCTATATGAAGGGAAAGTGCTGTCTTGATGGCAGGTGGTTGGAGCAAGGGATACTTCTGAGTGGAGGAGTAAGTGTGTCAGGGGTGGGAGAAAAGACCCTAGGTGGTCTTCTCGTGTCCCTATTATCCCCTACATTTCTGCTCTGGGGATGATGTTTAAAGAGAACATCAAAGGCAGACCTGATCAATAGAATGGAAAGCTAAAAGTTCTTTAGCGCTTAGGCAGCCTAAGGGAGCTACAAGCTAATGCAAATTCTATTTTATCCCTATCATCTTTCCTCATAGCAGTCATAGGCTCCTTTCTAGCCCATCCACTAATCCCACCTATATACAACATAACTGTAAAGCCCCAAGTGTATCTATAGCTATACCCCAGTTACTCCCACGTTGCAATTTTCTATAGAAAAATGCTTGTCTGATCTTCAACAAGTACCAATCCCAGAGTCAGCTAAAAATATTAAGGTTTATTGCTAATTAGTAGAGCTCAGGTTAGGTGTATGTAGAGAGTGAACAGTAAACAAAGGGGGTTATCCAAAAAATTCCGATTATGTTTATCAGAAAAGGGAAACAGATGGCTTGATTTGGGGAGCACAGAGGGGGGAAAAAGTCCTTATCAAGATCAGAAATGGTTGTTGCTTAAGTATCTTAAAAGTCTTTCTGACAATGACACATGCCATGGTCACATAAATGAGCATACAATTACATAATAAAAATAAGTCTTCCTTTAGCCCTACATTCCAGCAGTAACTACCATCTACTTTCTTGGATATCTTCATCAAGGTTGCCATACATGTTCATGTATCTATCTATCTACCTGTCTGTCTATTTATCTATTCATTTTTCTTTTTACATGTGGTGAACTTACTATTATGTTTTTGCACCTCAGCTCGCACCTACCATAGGAATCAGTCAACAATGCTATTTGCTACTACTACTTGTGGATTTTAGCTATATCTCTCTTTGAATAACCCTTTTTTCTATATCCTAAGAGAGCAATTAGGTGTGTATTGTGTCACTTTTCTCTCAGTTATCTGCCCACCACTGCTGACAATCATGGCATCTGACCCATTATTAGAGTGAACCTTGGCATGATCTAAGGCAGTGGTCTCAACCCTGACTGTGCTTTAGAATCATCTGGGGAACATTTAAAAATTATCAATGCCTGAGCCTTGACACAGGCTAATCAAATTAGAATCTCCAAGAGTAGACCCCAAGCATGGCTGAACTCTTAAAGCTCCTCAACTGATGAAAGTATGCAGTCAGAGTTGAGAACCACAAGCTTCAGCTTGTCAAGACCACTTTAGATCCCCATTCTGCTAGATAGTGCTTTAGCTCTTGTTCCCAGTTTGTATTATGTATTAATTTGAAAAGCATTCCTCCTTATTTCTAGATTCTTGTCACTGACAGAAAAATCTCTCCAATAATTTTTTCCTATTTTTGTTTAGTTGTTTTGTAAAAAATAAAGCTTTTTTTCTCTCTAAAATAAAATATATTAAAAGTTCTGGTCGGTTGATGGCTTAGGGGTTTATTTCATTCTGTACAACTGAGGTTTTAAATATTAAGAAAATCATATGACCTCAAATGACTAATGAGTTTCTGTGGATGTTAAATCAGTTTTGCTTACATTGATTTCTCTTGATCTCTTGCTCTCTCTCGTTGGATATTTCCAGACCAGGTTTCCATCTGTTCACTATTTGCATACATACACATATCTGCATGGCCATCACCCAACCATGATAATGAAATTAATAAAATTTTCATTAGGACTTCAGTTCATGGATCATTTCCTAGGACTAAGGGAGAAACCTGCAGCCTATATTTTCTGTGTTACATAAGGCAGACTTTCTATAGGTGTAGCTATCTAAAGCATATTAAATGTTTAGTATATATATATATATATATTTTTTTTTTTAAGAAGGAGAAGGTATTTTGGCAAAGTGGTTACTGGTGAAGAGCCAAGTAGGTTTAAAGGCTCATATTACCTCTATCTCTGATATCATGGAATAAGTCCCAAAATTACAATACAGCAAGTCCCTACTTTTATAAAATGCTGTTTCTAAAGAGATTCCATTTTAGCAGCATAAAAGTGAGTGTTTAAAAGAAGTATTTTAAGTTAGATTGGTGAGTGGGTAAGGGTGACAGTTGTTCCTAGTTTTGGAGAAGCTACTCAAATTCCTGTCCACACAGTATCGTATGTTCTTTTGGATAAATTGGAAAACATGGTGAGAAGTATGGCAGAGAATAACTGAGACGTGAAAATGGATGAAGTGACTGGGTGCCATGAGGTACCAATAACCTAAATTTGTTTTTAAACACTGATTTACGGGATTTCATTGGTCACTGCAGTTCACCACCCCCACCCCCAATCCCACCGCCCCACCATTTTATTACATTCAAATGATTTGCAATTCAAGGGGGTAGTTTCTTTGGTTGAAGCAGTAGTTCTCAAACCTATCTAACCAACACACCATTTTTATAAGAAACATATTGTGAAGTCCTCTTTATTATTCTAAAATAGTGATATAAACAAGTGTGTAAGTATAATAACCTAACTATATACTAAAAGTATCATTATAATGTCCTAACTCTAATATAAAATATTAAAAAGATTTATGATGAAATACTATATATTCCAACCTATAAATGCTCAGATATGCACAGGAATAAACACTAGGATACATAATAAATAGTCATTACTATGGTCATATTTCTTTTCTTTCTTTTTTAATAATTTAAGTATAATTAATCTACAATATTATGCTAGTTTCAGGTGTACAGCAGTCATTCATTATTTTGTACACTAGGAAATGATCACTGTGATAAATCTGGTTGCCATCTGCTATCATACAAAGTGATTACAGTGTTACTGACTCTATTCTCCATGTTGTACATTTCATCCCTGTAACTCAGTTGTTCTGAGACTGGAAGTTTGTACTTCTGAAACTCCCTCACATATTTCACTCAACTCCCAACCTCCTTTCCCTCTAGCAATCACCTGTTCATTCTCTGTATCTCTGATTCTATTTATGTTTTGATATGTTTGTTCATTTGTTTTTTAGATTCCACATGTAAGTAAAATCATATAGTATTTGTTTTTCTTTGCCTAACTTATTTCACTTTGCATAATACCCTCTAGATATTACCTGAATTCTTATTTACTTAATGTATTTTATAGTTTGACTTTCCTTTTTAATTTAAGTAAATGTACTTTAAAAGAAATATTATATAAGTAGAAAACCAGTATTTGGCACAGTAAAAAGGTAATTATAAAAACAAATGCAATGAAACTACTATATTCTAACCATGAATCGTTGTCTACATAACCTCTTGAGATAAAGCTTACTTTCTTTTGGTTAGTGTTAGTCAATATTGGGAGAAGGCAATGGCACCCCACTCCAGTACTGTTGCCCAGAAAATCCCATGGATGGAGGAGCCTGGTAGGCTGCAGTCCATGGGGTCGCTAAGAGTCAGACACGACTGAGTGACTTCACTTTCACTTTCCACTTTCATGCATTGGAGAAGGAAATGGCAACCCACTCCAGTGTTCTTGCCTGGAGAATCCCATGGACGGAGAAGCCTGGTAGGCTGCAGTCCACAGGGTCGCACAGAGTCAGACACGACTGAAGCAACTTGGCAGCAGGCAGGCAGTCAATATTAGAATGATGTGAAAAGCAGATGAGCATTAGACTGAGACTTTATCATTAACATAATCAGAAATTTTAGAAAATAATTGCAACAATTACTACTCTAGAACTATTCCTTTTCTTACCATTTGTTACATGGATGGTGAGTTAGTATACCTTCATACATCTTCAGCCATCCTGCTTTTTCCTGAGTCCCTCATGGCATTTAAACAATAATCCACATTGGTGTCTCTTCCTAGGTGGATCGATTTATAAGCCCCTCAACTTTGCTGCTAATAGTTTGATTATTTTCTGAAGAATGAATAAACATGGGATTTAGTAATTAAAGGATAGTGAAGGTATTACATTTTATCTGGTTAGCAGTGAGTGAATATTAAATGGATGATTGATTCAGGCTCAGCTGTGTCTATCAACACAGTACTTCAAAAGAATGCTAGGAAAATTCACACAAATAACAAGGAAGGTTAACTCTGTGTTGATTTTAGGTAAGAAATTACAGTCAGGAACCCCCTGACTGGGAAATTGATATGAATAATAACTGTTATAATACCAAATCTCTTAGTGCTCCCAGTTTCAGAGATGTATCCAAAAATACCAACATGATTCAATGTTATTTAATTCCATTTATGGGTACCATACAAATAATCGCATACATCATCAAAATCATCTGTAATATTCTTCATATGTTGAAAACTCTGGTGAGTAAAATTTAAATTCTAAAACACAGAAAGGAGAAATAATTGAGGTATTAGGTTGAACAATTGAGATTTTTGAAGGTCAAATATAGTCAGTTACTGACTATTTAGTATGTTTCAAAAAATACTTGGTAATCATTATGAATTTCTTTGTATATAACCATAGTGCAGTGTGGGTTCTGTTGGGTGGAAAGAAAACCAGACTATGAGTCAGGATCTAGGAATAGGCTCCACCATTAGCAGTGTAATATTGGGTAAATTACTTCTCCTTGGGTAGTGTTCACTCTTGCATGTGGAGAAAATATTAACTAGATTTGTGGTTCCTAAAATATGCATCATTGGCCTCTGTGAGTCTGTGGAGTTAATGAAATATGGTCTTGAGTCTGTGTTCTCATCAAGCATATTTTGCATAAAGAATAACTTATATCTTGCACAATATCTGAGTGCTTCCATGATAAATGAAGTGTGAATCAATACTTGAATTCATAGTAGAATTTTATATTATTACATATTTTATAATTATAAAATAGTAAAATATAATTGTTGCATTTGAAGAATATACCTTTAAAGCTATCATCAGTGTTGAAAGATGTTTTCCTCTGTCAACTAGTAAAGACTAATCTTGAAAAAAAAAAATGCTTTGAGTAAGAAGAGCCAACTAATACTCAAATTAGAGGCAAAGAACAAATCAAGGATGAGGCCATTGGTCTCTTTATTTATTAAGGTGATGCCTAATAAATATTTTCATTTGGGCAAAATGGCTTATGGAATAAAGACTAAGGATATGCTTTTTCATGGAAACTTGATAAATCCCTGTCTAAAATTGTCTTGAGAAAGACAAAGAAGTCAGTTTGAAAAATAATCATGAATGTGGCTCTTGGCATTTGGAGCTGAATGTAATCAAATGAATAAAATACCAATTTGGATTTTGAGAAGGTTAAAATCTCCAGAAGAATCCCCAACTTGGATTACAATTGATTGTGGATATTTAAGACTATGATTGTTAGGGCTTTGAACTTCTACAAATAGAGAATAGACTAAAAACTCCTTTCAGTCTCTTAAGGAAGCTTCATTGTTTCCTCCATTTGGTTTTAAAAACGATAATGGGGAATGAAGTCATGTCCAGAGGGCAGAGTCAAGAACAACATCTT
Source organism: Bos mutus (assembly GCF_027580195.1). Lineage (NCBI taxonomy): Eukaryota > Metazoa > Chordata > Mammalia > Artiodactyla > Bovidae > Bos > Bos mutus. The sequence goes on along the minus strand of NC_091618.1, from coordinate 69,821,461 downwards.
CAGTCTAATCAAAGATCATTCCCCAGCTCATGTGTACTGGGCCTGTACGCATCTCCCCAGTGAGATTTCGGAACTGCTGTAGACTGGTGATTTTCAGTTCAGTTCAGTTGCTCAGTTGTATCCGACTCTTTGTGACCCCATGGACTGCAGCACGCCAGGCCTTCCTGTCCATCACCAACTCCCAGAGTTTACTCAAACTCATGTCTGTTGAGTCGGTAATGCTATCCAACCATCTGATGACTGGTGATTCTGAATGCCTCTAATCCTCCTTTCTGAATGAGACTGTTCATTGTGATACTCTGTCCCTTTTAAATCATTGTCTGTTGAATGTATGAGAGGCATACAACTTGTAGGTTTCCAGATCAAGAGGAACCACATCTAGATTGAACTGTTCATGTTTTCAATAAGTCCCAAAATTTAAGTTTTATACTATAATTATATAAAAATTATGACTTTTTCCAAGGGAGAATTAATGTATTTAGGATATACAAGAGAAGGAATTGTATATTTGTGACTAAAAGAATGGTCTAAGTAGGTTGTGTATTTTCCTCAATTATCTGCTGCTCTCCTGTGAGAGAATTACTCCTTTTGCTTCTTTCAAGTCAGGCTTAGTTATTTGGCTTGCTCTTTTTTTTTTTTTTTTCCTTACTGCCACAAGAATTGCAAACCCAGATAGGACTTCTCCTTGAGCCTGGATCTAAGAAGACGACATGGAATAGAGCTGTGCCCAACCCCCACTGACATTAAATGCAAGCAAGAAATAAACCTTTGTTGTAAAACCATGGAGATTTGGGAGTTATATGCTATTGTAAGTAGCATGATGAAAAGAGTTGAATACCATCACAGAGCTAATGGTAGCAGAGCCTAAACCAAAATAAGAGCTTTTGATTCCCACTTACAGGGTTCTTTTCATGGCATCTCTACTTCATTCACAAGTTGAATATATTTGAATGTTTCAATGGTGGTCACAGTTTTTAAAATACTGTTATTAGGACACACAAGAGTATTAGAATATTAAGATATTTGCACAGCCCATAAACCAAACTTAGGACATGTCCAGACCACAGCCAAGTTAAATAGAACAGGGAAGCAACTGTCGAACTAATTTAACTTCTGATATTCCTTACTCCAGTTATCTAAATATTTAAAGGGGAAAATTTTTCAAAATTATTCGTTTTTTACTCTCTTGGGTTTTAGGCTTACTTAGGTATAGATTCAATCTTAAAATGTTCACTAAAGACAGTGTGAAGGATGATAACTCTCGGAGTAGAACACTAGATTAAAATGGCCTCTTTCTTTTCCCACCTGAGAATTGGTTCCAATAAGATCTGACTAAATTAACTAGAAAATCCTTGCAAATCCTAACTAGAAAATCCTTTGTGGTCCAAAGCCACAGAAAAAAATCATTGTGTGGAACGGTCTTGAGTTATCACACATCACTGCCAACTGCTAAAAGTAATACCCACAGCAGTACCATATTTTAGTGTCTGACTTAGAGATATCATTTAATCACTTTTATCTCACATTTGGATTGTCTCATTTTATGGAACTGCTTTAACCACTTTTTCCTCCCCCTACAAGCTAATGAGCCTAATGTACCACTTTCTGTGTTCTGAGGTAACTGAAACTTAAATATATTCAACCTCAGCTGTCCTTTATTACGGCAGAAGGTCTTTGCTCCACAGCTGAATCTGAAAGCTATTTGAGATGAGACTGTATCTTTATAAGAAACTTGCTGTAGAGAATCTGCCATTTGGCTATGAGAGTGTTTTAGTGCAGCAAAAATGTAGTCACATATATTCATTTTATTTTCCATCATTCCTATTCTATTCTCTTAGTTTAGATTTTTACCCAAATGCATTTTTTCTTTGCTCCTTCATGTTTTAAAATAAAATTTTTAGCAAATTCTATTCAAGAATTCCTAGATGTCAAGAGATCAAAAAATACTTTGTACAAACCACTTTCTAAATGAGAGGAAAAAACAAGGTGGATAAAAGAAAGAAACAAATGAATATTGTGTCTTAAAAACATAAGGAGTTTGCCCTGGTGTTTGAGTATAATTTTTAAAAATTGAGACCCAAATGATGATGGTGAAAAAGACCACAGCACTGAGTTTTAGAAACTCAAGTTCTAGCTTGGGGTTCTCAGCTAGCTGAGAGCATGAGCAGCCACAAATCTTTCCATCTGTTAATTTCTTCATCCACAATTTGAAGCTGTTAAATCAGTATATATTAATACTTTGTTGTTGTTCAATCTCTCAGTCATGTCTGACTCTTTGCAACTCAGCAGGCTTCCCTGTCCTTCACTATCTCCTGGAGTTTGCTCAAACTCATGTCAGTGATGCCATCTAACCATCTCATCCTCTGTTACCCCATTTTCCTCTTGCCCTCAGTCTATCACAGCATTAAGGTGAATTTTTTCTAATGAGTCAGCTCTCCACATCAGGTGGCCAAAGTATTGGAGCTTCAGCTTTCAGCATCAGTCCTTCTAATGAATATTCAGGGTTGATTTCTTTTAGGATTGACTGGTGATTTCCTTGCTGTCCTTAGCTCTGTTTTTATCAGTGATCTTCTTTGATTCTAAAGAAATCATAGGAAGAGGAACTATTTGCTCTAAACAGGGGGTTTATCCAGTGTGTGTACAAAGGCAGATAATCTTGCATCAGTATCAGAGGTACTACTGTTAAAAGTGACTAAAAAATCAAGCATTTCCCTGGTGATCCAGTGGTTAAGACTGTGTTTTTCCAATGCAGGGGGCATGGGTTCAATCTTTTGCAGGGCAGCAGCAAAAAAAAAAAAAAAAAGAGAAGAAAGAAAGAAAGACACAAAAGTGCCGAAAAAATCAAATGATAAAAAAAAATTTTTTTTAGCTACTTTGTAAGAGCAAGGCAATATTCAATCTTCCAAAAGCTGCTGGGAATGCATTGCTAGTTTTATTTTTTAAGAGTTCAGCAACCTTGGGAATCTCTAAAATAACCTTTTCCTGGTTCTGTTTTTATTTTGTTTTTCTCAGACCTTGAATTGTCAGCCACCCAGCATGAAAAGTAAGATTTTTTGAAGGGGGGTAGGGAAAAAAATCCATTCTTTAAAGAAAATACACCCATTCTGAACCTTTCTGAATAAAATGACCTCATGCCTATTGAATTGCCAAGGCACTTAGATAAGAAAGTGTTCTTTTCGCCTGGAGGCAATGTGGTATATTTTGATTTATGTCCTTGACATGTTTTAAAGGTTAAGAAAATGTTCAATGTATTTCTTCTTTTAAAGTTAAGGGAGTCACTTCCTCAAACATGGCTGCTTAATGTTTGACACTCTTTAAAAATAAGTAGAAAGCTGGAACTGAAGGAACAAGGTTCAGTGTTTGCCTGAAGTATAAGGTGCAGAGTTGCTGCTAATGCATATTCAGCATTGTTTGGGGAAATTGAGGCTGTTTTGGAGGATGGAGTGAAGTGAGGGTAGGGAGTGTTTGAAAGGTTGAGTCACTTCTCTTATGACTGTCTCCTAGGAGGCTCTGTATTTTGTTTGACACTCAGGAAATGTAAAATAAGGAGGTAAAAAAAATGTTGTCTAAGCCACAGCTTTATCAGGAATTTGCACCTTTTGCCCATACAAATGAGAGCTGAAAGCTAGAAGAACAAAGAAGATTAAGTGAGAGCCCCGCTAGTGGATTTTAGATCTCTAAAATTTTGAAAGTCAATGATGAGTTTGATTGAATTGTTGTTGTCAAAGTGACTTTCAAGGCACTGATTCTGAGTCCAGTTATAAATATATGTCAAGATAGAAGCTGTGAGCACTAGACCCCACCCTGTCCCCACAAGCTAAGATACTCAAGAGAAACTAAATTTCTTTCATTTTTCCTCTCTGACCCTCAACTTCCCATCCTGTGAAATGAAGATGGTGGACCAAATGATTTTTAGGGTGGATTTTCATATACATATATCCACTCTTAGATTCCTTTCCCATGTAGATCAATACAGAGTATTGAGTAGAGTTCCCTGTGCTATACAGGAGGTCCCTCTCAGGTTTATTTTGGATGCTCATATCCTTTCAGTTCTTTTGACCTCTAGAACTTTCCTGATATCCTATTGTCTCATATTGGGAGAAATGGATTTAATAAGTAGAACTTAATGTGCTACTTTCCAAAGGTATTTCTTTTTTGTCGTCATTGTTGTGTACTTTATGTTTTATTCAACTTTGAACACCACAAAATGTTATCATTATTGATTTATGTCAACATTCATTTAGATGTATCTATACTTGTATCACTTCTTTGCTCTTCTTGTATTTCAAGCTTTTCATTTTTCATCTTGTATTTCAAGTGATCATTTTTCTCCTACCTGAAGGCCATGCTTCTTCAGAATTTCTTTTAATAAGGTGTTGTTTCAAGTTGCAGTTGATCTGAACATATTAAACACTCTAATATAAGCCACTATTATTATTTGAAAATGTTTCATTTATTTTCATATCTCTGTGTGTGTGTGTGTGTGTGTGTATTCTCAGTTGCTTCAGTCGTGTCTGACTCTTTACGACCCTGTGGACTCACCAGGCTCCTCTATCCATGGGATTCTCCAGGTGAGATTACTGGAGTGGGTTGCTATGCCTCCCTCCAGTTCTTATCCACTTACTCTCTTTTACTCCACTAAAAATGTATGTCTTAAGCTGGCAGGAGCTCAAACAATCATTTCCTCATTGTCCATTGTCAGATCAATTGTGTAGCTTATTGGAGAGGCTCATTCAAGATTTTTTTTTTTAAACCATTGCCATAGACCAGGCAACTTAAGGACTTCCCAGGTTGTACTCTTGGTAAAGAACCTGCCTATCAATGCAGGAGAAAAGAGATGGGAATTCAGTCCCTGGGTTGGGAAGATTTCCTGGAGGAGGAAATGGCAACCCATTCTGGTATTCTGGCCTGGAGCATCCCATGGACAGAGGGAACCTGGCGGGCTACAGTTCATAGGGTTGTAAGACATGACTGAAGTGACTTAGCAGGCATGCACACAGGGGCAGCTTAAACATCAGGCACTTACTTCTCACAATTATGAAGGACGGCATCCAAGTCAGGGTGCCAGTAGGGTTGGGTTGGTTTTCTTTTAATTAATTTTGTTTATTTATTATTTTTGGTTGTGCTAGGTCTTCCTTGCTGCATGCAGTCTTTCTCTGGTTGTGGGGAGCTGGGCTACCCTTTGATGCAGTGCTCAGGCTCCTCATTGCTTCTCTTGTTGAAGAGCACAGGCTCTACAGCACATAGCTTCAGTAGTTACAGTACATGTGCTTCAGTAGTTCCCCACACAGACTCAGTGGGCTCTTGGGCTCTAGACACGGGTTCGGTAGTTGTGGCACATGGGCTTTAGTTGCTAAAAGGCATGTGGAATCTTCCCAGATCAAGGATCAAATCCATGCTCCCTGTATTGGCAGGTGGATTCTTACCCACTGTAGTACCAGGAATATCTAATATTGGATGTTTGAATGAATTCATCCATTTACTCACTCATTCTTCATTCTGTACGTGTTAAATGAATGTCCACTGTGGGACAGGCTTTAAGACTACAGAGACAAGTATTTTTATCTCCATACTGATGGGGCTAACTCGCTCATGGTAAGATGATTAAGCAAAGATATAATTGAAGTACAATATGGGAAGTGCTCTATTAGGAGAAATTACTAATAATTCCTGAGAACTGGTGGATACTGAATAGAGAGATGTTTTTGAATAAGGGTCCTCTAGACAACACTTTATATTATTACCTTGTAAGCTGCTGCCAAGTCACTTCAGTCGTGTCCGACTCTGTGCAACCACATAGATGGCAGCCCACCAGGCTCACCCGTCCCTGGGATTCTCCAGGCAAGAACACTAGAGTGGGTTGCCATTTCCTTCTCCAATGCATGAAAGTGAAAAGTGAAAGTGAAGTCACTCAGTCTGTCCGACTCTCAGCGATGCCATGGACTGCAGTCCACCAGGCCCCTCCGTCCATGGGATTTTCCAGACAAGAGTACTGGAGTGGGGTGCCATTGACTTCTCCATACCTTGTAAGATAACCCAATATTTTGGCTTCTGGAAGTGATCTTAGGTAAGTCAATGAGAAGAGTTAAAACTTGGTTATTTAGCTGTCCTTCAGTTCAGTCGCTCAGTCGTGTCCGACTCTTTGCGACCCCATTAATCACAGCATGCTAGGCCTCCCTGTCCATCACCAACTCCCAGAGTTCACTCAGACTCACATCCATCGAGTCAGTGATGCCATCCAGCCATCTCATCCTCTGTCGTCCCCTTTTCCTCCTGCCCCTAATCCCTCCCAGTATCAGAGTCTTTTCCAATGAGTCAACTCTTCGCATGAGGTGGCCAAAGTACTGGAGTTTCCGCTTTATTAGCATCATTCCTTCCAAAGAAATCCCAGGGCTGATCTCCTTCAGAATGGACAGGTTGGATCTCCTTGCAGTCCAAGGGACTCTCAAGAGTCTTCTCCAACACCACAGTTCAAAAGCATCAATTCTTCGGTGCTCAGCTTTCTTCACAGTCCAACTCTCAAATCCATACATGACCACTGGAAAAACCATAGCCTTGACTAGACGGACCTTTGTTGGCAAAGTAATGTCTCTGCTTTTGAATATGCTATCTAGGTTGGTCATAACTTTCCTTCAAAGGAGTAAGCGTCTTTTAATTGCATGGCTGCAATCACCGTCTGCAGTGATTTTGGAGCCCCCCAAAAATAAAGTCTGACACTGTTTCCACCGTTTCCTCATCTATTTCCCATGAAGTGATGGGACCAGATGCCATGATCTTAGTTTTCTGAATGTTGAGCTTTAAGCCAAATTTTTCACTCTCCTCTTTCACTTTCATCAAGAGGCTTTTTAGTTCGTCTTCACTTTCTGCCATAAAGGTGATGTCATCTGCATATCTGAGGTTATTGATATTTCTCCTGGCAATCTTGATTCCAGCTTGTGCTTCTTCCAGCCCAGTGTTTCTCATGATGTACTCTGCTAGAAGTTAAATAAGCAGGGTGACAATACACAGCCTTGATGTACTCCTTTTCCTATGTCCAGTTCTAACTGTTGCTTCCTGACCTTCATATAGGTTTCTCAAGAGGCAGGTCAGGTGGTCTGGTATTCCCATCTCTTTCAGAATTTTCCATAGTTTCTTGTGATCCACACAGTCAAAGGCTTTGGCATAGTCAATAAAACAGAAATAGATGTTTTTCTGGAACTCTCTTGCTTTTTCCATGATTCAGCGGATGTTGGCAGTTTGATCTCTGGTTCCTCTGCCTTTTCTAAAACCAGCTTGAACATCTGGAAGTTCATGGTTCACATATTGCTGAAACCTGGCTTGGAGAATTTTGAGCATTACTTTACTAGTGTGTGAGATGAGTGCAATTGTGTGGTAGTTTGAGCATTCTTTGGCATTGCCTTTATTTGGGATTGGAATGAAAACTGACCTTTTCCAGTCCTGTGGCCACTGCTGAGTTTTCCAGATTTGCTGACACATTGAGTGCAGCACTTTCACAGCATCATCTTTCAGGATTTGGAATAGCTCAACTGGAATTCTATCACCTCCACTAGCTTTGTTAGTAGTGATGCTTTTTAAGGCCCACTTTACTTCACATTCCAGGATGTCTGGCTCTAGGTCAGTGATCACACCATGGTGATTACCTGGGTCATGAAGATCTTTTTTGTACAGTTCTTCTGTATATTTTTGCCACTCTTTCTTAATATCTTCTGCTTCTGTTAGGTCCATACCATTTCTGTCCTTTATTGTGCTCATCTTTGCATGAAATGTTCTCTTGGTATCTCTATTTTTCTTGAAGAGATCTCTAGTCTTTCCCATTCTGTTGTTTTCCTCTATTTCTTTGCATTGATCACTGAGGAAGGCTTTCTTATCTCTTCTTGCTATCCTTTGGAACTCTGCATTCAGATGCTTATATCTTTCCTTTTCTCCTGTGCTTTTCGCTTCTCTTTCATAGCTATTTGTAAGGCCTCCCCAGACAGCCATTTTGCTTTTTTGCATTTCTTTTCCATCGGGATGGTCTTGATCCCTGTCTCCTGTACAATGTCATGAACCTCCGTCCATAGTTCATCAGGCACTCTATCTATCAGATCTAAGCCCTTAAATCTATTTCTCACTTCCACTGTATAATCATAAGGGATTTGATTTAGGTCATACCTGAATGGTCTAGTGTTTTTCCCTACTTTCTTCAATTTAAGTCTGAATTTGGCAATAAGGAGCTCATGATCTGAGCCACAGTCAGCTCCTGGTCTTGCTTTTGCTGACTGTATAGAGCTTCTCCATCTTTGGCTGCAAAGAATATAATCAGTCTGATTTCGGTGTTGACCATCTGGTGATGTCCATGTGTAGAGTCTTCTCTTGTGTTGTTGAAAGAGGGTGTTTGCTATGACCAGTGCGTTCTCTTGGCAATACTCTATTAGCCTTTGCCCTGCTTCATTCCGTATTCCAAGGCCAAATTTGCCTGTTACTCCAGGTATTTCCTGATGTCCAACTTTTGCATTCCAGTCCCCTACAATGAAAAGGACATCTTTTTTCAGTGTTAGTTCTAAAAGGTCTTGTAGGTCTTCACAGAACTGTTCAACTTCAGCTTCTTCAGCGTTACTGGTTGGGGCATAGACTTGGATTACTGTGATATTGAATGGTTTGCCTTGGAAATGAACAGAGATCATTCTGTCATTTTTGAGATTGCATCCAAGTACTGCATTTTGGACTCTTTTGTTGACCATGATGGCTACTCCATTTCTTCTGAGGGATTTCTGCCTGCAGTAGTAGATATAATGGTCATCTGAGTTAAATTCACCCATTCCAGTCCATTTTAGTTCTCTGATTCCTAGAATGTCGATGTTCACTCTTGCTGTCTCCTGTTTGACCACTTTCAATTTGCCTTGATTCATGGACCTGACATTCCAGGTTCCTATGCAATATTGCTCTTTACAGCATCAGACCTTGCTTCTATCACCAGTCACATCCACAGCTGGGTATTGTTTGTGCTTTGGCTCCATCCCTTCATTCTTTCTGGAGTTATTTCTCCACTGATCTCCAGTAGCATATTGGGCCCCTACTGACCTGGGGAGTTCCTCTTTCAGTATCCTATCATTTTGCCTTTTCATACTGTTCATGGGGTTCTCAAGGCAAGAATACTGAGTGGTTTGCCATTCCCTTTTCCAGTGGACCACATTCTGTCAGACCTCTCCAGCATACCCGCCCATCTTGGGTGGCCCCACAGGGCATGGCTTAGTTTCATTGAGTTAGACAAGGCTGTGATCCTAGTGTGATTAGATTGACTAGTTTTCTGTGATTATGGTTTCAGTGTGTCTGCCCTCTGATGCCCTCTTGGAACACCTACTGTCTTACTTGGGTTTCTCTTACCTTGGACATGGGGTATCTCTTCACAGCTGCTCCAACAAAGCGCATCCACTGCTCTTTACCTTGGACTAGGTAGCTGTCCAAGGATGATTTAGCTGTCCTAGATATCATTAAATTTCTATAATGCAGGCAAGGTAAGTTTGTGAATCAACAGGCATATTCCACTGAAACTAATGAATTGGAAAAAAAACCCAAACACCTGGCAAAAAAAGAACTGCTATGTTGAGAGTAGCCACATTGCACTCTATTGATTTAAATGATCGTGGATTGCCATTACTTCAGGTTCTGAAGAAGGCACTTTCAGCTAAGCATGGCCCTACAGAGACAGAACAACATCCTTAAGAGGTTTCCCTTAAGGGCAGAGCACCCTACTGAACTTCCAACAAAAAGACCTTGGAAAGATATTTTAAGTAAGAGGAAGAGGATAGATAGCAGGATGTTAAGAAATAAGCCAAAATTTTGAATAGAAATATTAAATTCTTACTTTTGTACTTTATAGCTGGTAATATTGAGTAGAAGATTTAACCTCTCTGATTTATCTTAAGATATGGATAAGACATTGCTATGACAATTGAAACCATGTACATAAAAGACTTGGTACATAGTAGACCTTACAGCCATTTTATTAATGTTAATAAATTATTTAATTGACAGTGGCAATAAATTGGTATACCAAACATGCAAATTAATATGCAAATCTGTTCATAACCCTTTCTTTGCTCTTATTTTTTTTTATTATAATTTCTGCCTTGTATACTAACAGCTTTCGTTTTCTTAAAAATCAGTGGCTCAGGTAGGCCATGGTAGCAGCTTTGCCTCGTTTATATTTAGGTAAATGTATTGCAACCTACATGGCTTTGTGTGAATGGATTTCAGAAGTCATGGAAAAAGGTCATCAATTGTCAAATCTTATCCTAGAGTGTGACATACATTCACAAGGACAATGACCTCCCTCCTCCTACTTTCCCTCCCTCTCCATTAAAGATAGGGCTTTGATAACACATTCTTCTTGGAAATTTTGTTTTTGTTGTTCTCTTCTACATTTGTCACTCTACCATCTATCCTACACACTCTCCAGACCAAATTAATCAGTTCTCTATGTTTTGTGTTTACATTACTTACATTTACCATAATTTATAGAAACTATCATTTATTATAATATGCAGGTAGATATTAAAATGTTCTAATGCCTGGAAAATCCCATGGACGGAGGAGTCTAGTAGGCTGCAGTCCATGGGGTCGCTAAGAGTCGTGTCACTTCCCCTTTTCCCTTTCATGCATTGGAGAAGGAAATGACAACCCACTCCAGTGTTCTTGCCTGGAGAATCCCAGGGATGGGGAGCCTGGTGAGCTGCCGTCTATGGGGTCACACAGTTGGATACGACTGAAGCGACTTAGCAGCAGCAGCAGCAGCAGCAATGTGAAAAAACGTGCAATTGGTGAGATATGATAAATTCCAAAATAGACCGCAAAGAGGTCTAATCAAAGAGCCTGGAAAGTTTCCAAGTTTGTTGGGCATAAAAAAACAATTTCAGAATTTTTTCTTTGATTTAGCTACCTGGGTTTGGGAAAAGGTGAAGAAATCACGGACTATGTTGTTAGTGGCTGCTGGGAATGAAAGCAAGGGGAATACTTACGTATGAAATGAAGACAGCCATAGCAGAAGAAAAGCATCATTGTATCCAGCTTTGATGAGGACCTCTCTTACAAAGAGAAGACTTACTTTTACTGTTTCAGTATCTTTAAGAAATATGGTTATTTCTGGATTTCCCTGGTGGTGCAGTGGATAAAGATTGGCCTGCCAGTGCAGAGGACTTGGGTTTGATCTGTGGTCTGGGAAGATTCCACATGCAGAGAAGCAACTAACCTCCTGAGCCATGACTACTGAGCTGTGCTCTAGAGCCTGGGAGCTGCAACTGCTGAGCCCATGTGCTGCAACAACCGAGTCTTGTGTGCCAAGAGCCTGTGCTCTGCAACAAGAGAAGCCATCACAATGATAAGCCCACGCACCGCACAGAAGGGTATCCCCCACTCACCACAACTAGAGAAAGCCTGTGCGAAACAACTAAGACACAGTACAGCCAAAAATACATTTTTAAAAATGGTTATTTCCATACTCACCCCTCATATAATTTGTTGGAATATTTTGAACATATAACAATGTGGTTTTAGATGGAAGAATTCCAAAGCATTTAAAACCCAAATGCAAGAATACAGGTTCTCATGCCAATAAATTCATTTTGTGAATAGATGCTAATAATAAATTATAGGTAATTATAAAGCAATTATATAAATTATTAAATGATAATAAGTTAAAGTATTAGTTTATAAAAGGAGAATTATTGCTGAGATTTTGTGGTACCAATGTTAATTACCAAAAGCTGTATTCAGTTCAGTTCAGTTGCTCAGTTGTGTCCGACTGTTTGTGACCCCATGAACCACAGCATGCCAGGCCTCCCTGTCCATCACCATCTCCTGGAGTTTACCCAAACTCATGTCCATTGAGTCGGTGGTGCCATCCAACCATCTCATACTCTGTTGTCCCCTTCTCTTCCTGCCTTCAATCTTTCCCAGCATCAGGGTCTTTTCAAATGAGTCAGCTCTTCGCATCAGGTGGCCAAAGTATTGGAGTTTCAGCTTCAACATCAGTCCTTCCAATGAACACCCAGGACTGATCTCCTTTAGGATGGACTGTATTGGAGTTCAAAAAAAAAAAAAAAAAAAAAAGCTTTATTGACTCACTCTTGAGGTTATTAGGAGTGAGTTACTTGCAAGTTATATCAACCTGCAAACTATTTGTGTTAGATATAAGGTGTTTTTCTGTTTTTTTTTTTTTTTCTCTTTAACTGGAGTATAGTTGCTTTACAATGTTGTATTAGTTTCTAGTACACACTGAAGTTTATCAGCTATATGTGTAATATTGTTTCTGGTGTATGACCTTTTCTTAAAGATGAATTAGGTTAGTTCAACATAGCTTGCTCTTTGTGAACCTGTTATGGTGCCTATTAGTAACTGTTTCTTTGGGCAGAAATCTGGCAGAGGTCATCAGCCATTGCATTAAACTGTCCTCCTAACCACTGCAGAGACCTTTTCCAACTATGAAAACCTGGACCACAATTACTCACCTGTGGGATACTGACACTTCTCATTATTCCATTATTTCTCAAAGATTATATTAAATATGTGCTTTTTGGTCAGTTTTGTATGTTCTTTTAGTTCCCTGGATATAATTATTGAGGGCTTACTCATCTGCATCCTTTTAAACTAACTGATTGCTTTTATACCAGCCAAATTTACCAGAATTTGCCCAAACTCTTTAATCTGCTCTTTATGACCCTCCCAACCCTCAAAACCCAACTTGACATATCTTTCTTTAGTCAGATCTCAAGGAAGCTCCTCCCAAGGAAGATGCATCAGAAATTCCTATACTAATGAATGTTGTTTGATTGAAACTCATCATAAGCTCTCTTAAATCAGGAGTTAAGGTCAAGGAGGGTGGATTTACAACTAGCACTGAACAAGGGAAATTCATATCACTAAAAAGCTTGTTTTAATTAAGCAGAAGTCTTTGTGCTAATGAAGAACACAAATTGAGGACCTCTAGCCAAAAAGCTGATTTATCATAATTAGCATATATCCGTTTTGTAGTCTTCCCTCTGTTTCTGTGCTTATACAATGCTTGCCTGAGAAATGATCATTAAGATACAATTAAAAGGCCTAAATGGGAAAGAAATCCAAAAAAGAGGAGGGTTATCTATACGTACAGCTGATTCACTTTGCTGTACAGAAGAAACTAACACAACATTGTAAAGCAGCTCTACTCCAATAAAATTAATTTTAAAAAAATGTTAAAGATGAATGTGATTTGGAAATTATCCAGGGGAAGGCTGTTTGAGACAAGTGGAGCCACACACGTTACCCATGTGAGAATGCCATTTTGAATTGGATTTTGCCTTTTGAATTTAAAGGTCAAGGGGCCTAGTACAGAGAGCATGGGAAGATGGGCATAAGGTGATACTGAAGACCTGGTTTGGCTGGTGAGGTGTTCATGGAAGAGTGATAATGGCAGGACATGGGACCGAAGAGCAAGGATGCTTGTGGCTTGTGAAGGGCTGTACAAAATGCCAATGGACTTAGATTTTGTCTAAAAATCTTTATAAGCATTAAGCTCCTGAGAAAAGTACTCTTATTTTAGAATAATCACTCTGGGGGTAGCTTGAAGAATGGGAAAGTGGAGAGAAGCTGGATGTGGGAGGATACCAAGGTCAAGACTGTTCACTAGGAAGCAGTTGTAATGGTCCATAAGAAAGATGGGAGGAGTCTGAACCCTGACAATGAGAGAAATCAGGAGTCAGACTTGTGGGGCTAGAGGAAGGTCTGTGTATCAAGGGACATAGCTATGGTTCTTAGCGTAAAAGACTGAAAATAAGTCCCAGAAAAAGAAAAAAGGAGCATGGGGATACTGTTTCCTTCAATTCCTTCTGTTATTTGTATAATATTTTAATTTTACCTCCCAAATTCCTATGCCCACTCATAATGGCACTCACTGGGGCTGTAGTGGTGATCTACACCAGCGCTTCAGTCCAGAATTCTAGTGCACACTGGAATTCACCACTTTCATGGTCACAGTTTAAGGCATAATTGTATTGCATGCCTGGATGGGCACTTTGGCAAAATGGCAAGGGAACATTTTGAGTGGTAGTCTTTTATTACTGCAGAAATAATAGAAGTGACGTGAGCAGAGTGAGTGAGTATAAAAGTGCCCAGATCCAGGAACTGTAAGAAGTAAGTCACCGTAATCTCAGACCACAGATGCTGACTTCCCATGTGGGCTTTCCTGAGAGGACCTGGAACCGGGCTGGTAAAAGCTATGGAGGCAACAAGCAGAGGGCAGATGGTGAGTGCTTGAAGCTTGCTGAGATAATTAGGAGACAGAAGTCTGATTTTACTGATGGTATGATAGTTCTGCAGGAAGAGAAAGAGGTGCCTTTTAGTTAAAAGAACAAAATGCTAGACTTCCCTGTCAGTCCAGTAGTGAAGACTCCATTATTCGATTGCAGAGGGTATGGGTTCGATCCCTGGTTGGGAAAGTAACATCCCACATGCCCTGTGGCCAAAAATAGATAAATAAATAAATAAATAAAATAAAGCCTTCCTTAAAAAAAAAATAATGGAACAAAATACCTTTTTGAAGAGACCAACAGCAGAATTACACTGCTTTTACCTCTTACGGAGCTTCCCAGGTAGTCCTAATGGTAAAGAATCTGCCTACCAATGCAGGAGACACAAGAGATGTGGTTTCGATCCCTGGGTTAGGAAGAAACCCTGGAGAAAGAAGTGGAAACCCACTCCAGTATTCTTGCCTGGAAAATTCCATGGACGCAGGAGCCTAGTGAGCTACAGGCCATGGGGCTGCAAAGAGTCAGACATGACAGTGACTAAGCATATTTACCTATTCTGTCCCCACAAAAGAGTGATATGGAGAAGCACCAAGTGGGTCAAAACTAAGATTTGGACCTAATCCCTCAGCAGCAGACAATCCTTAGGAAAGGAATGGGGGCAGTGCTTGGAACAGGGACCATTTTAAAGCCCATACTTTTGGATCCAGAGAGAGAATTTTTGCAGGTGTTTACATTAAGTAGTTTAGCATCTTTATAATTTGCAATAGTATCTATTATAATTTAGTGTCTTTCCCTATGCTCATACTCTATGATTCTCTGCTTTTCTAGCATATTGATAAAAAGGCATATTATTTTATACATTTACCCCAAAGACCTGTGTCAGGATAGAGACACCTTGGTTGGGCCAAATGCAGTGCTGCCCAGAGGCACTGCATGCAGTGTAATTAGAGATGTCCATACAGGAGAGAAGCCTGGAGCTCAGACCTTTGGAATTGTTTCAGTGCCAAGTACCATGAGACAGCAAATTAGGAACATGTCAATAAATGGAGTGTAAGATGAGCTGAAAGGAATGGTATAGGGTGGACCTGTGAATGAGGTGAAAGTATTATGAACCCTTGCTTGTTAATGTTGGGTGTGTGGAGAGTGGTGGACCTATAGTTTAAAGGCACAGGGCATGTTCAGACAAGAATAGGAAGTTGTCATATTTATCAAGAATAAATGAACATCTGCAGCAGTGATTCTCAAAGTGTGGTTTGGACCAATAGCATCAGCATCACTTGGGAACTTGTTAGAGATGCAGATTATTTGATCTCTCCTCTTATCTATTGAATCAGAGACTGGGGGTGGGAGGTGGGACATACCAATCTGAACATGTTGTAAGGCAGTGTAGAAATGTACACTTGGAAAGTACTGAAGAGGGAAAAGGTAGGTATGGGTTGGGAAAAGTTGAGGTTGCAATATTGTGTTGGTTTCTGCCATTATCAACATGAATCAGCCATAGGTCTATGTATGTCTGGGAGTTCCCAGGTGGCACTAGTGGTAAAGAACCTGCTTACCAATGCAGGAGAAGTAAGAGACGCAGGTTCGATCCCTGGGTTGGGAAGATCTCCTGGAGGAGGGCTTGGTAACCCACTCTGGTATTCTTGCCTGGAGAATCCCATGGACAGAGGAGCCTGGCAGGCTACAAAGAGTCAGAAACAACTGAAGTGACTTAGCACACGTGCCTGTGTATGTCCTCTCCTTCCTGAACCTCCCTCCTCTCCATCCCACCCCTCCAGGTTGTCACAGAGCACTGGCTATGAGCTCCCTGTGTCATACAGCAAATTTCCACTGGCTAACAAAGTCTGTTTTCCTCTAAGGGATATCCATTTTCCTTCTCTTGACTTCATGGCGATGAAAGAGGAGATACAGTTGCAATCTGAACCCCAAAATCTGGGGATTATTGAAGTAGTATAAATCTTCTTTAAGAAATTATCAAGATGGTACCTACTTTGTTATCCCCCCCCATATTCCTAATGCAAAACCTTGATTAATTAAACAACAACAACAACAACAAACCCCTGCGACATTGATTTAGATGTTGCTCAGCCCAACCATCACTAATTAGAAAACTCACCTTGGACATGGAGGCCACAGAATTCTTAGAGGAGGGGCACCTTTTGAATCTCAGCCAAGGAAATCAGTAGCGCCTATCTCTTGTCCCTTAGCCTTTCCAAAAATGTTTAAATAGCTCATGGGGTTTAAGATTTTTTAAAGTACCATTTAAATGGTATTAAATTGGAATATTTTCACCTAGCCCCAAAGACTTAATTTTCAAAAATTCTGCTTGATCATTAGCACAACTGGTGTCCTCATTAATAAGCTGAGCTGCCACCATCCATGTCCTGTTACCTTTGTGCTCTGCTATTTACAAGCTGGTTGCAAAGAGCTCTTGCAAGTCATTGCATTATAATCAATTTGCTTGGCTTTCCTTCTAGATTCATTAAATTGTCTTCAAGGGTGCCCATTAAGTATGCATTTCTCATCAACTAAGTGGTTCAAAATGAAGGCCTTTGAACACTTCTAATTAACTATGTAAAGTTTAGAACAAAGTTAATAGTGACCCAAGAAGACTGGAGTTATAGGCCACAGACTGCCAGCTGCCAAGAAATACAAAATCAAAAATGTAGTTTTTCTTCCCTGAAGATCTCATTGAAAAATTGAGATAAAAGAAAGTCCTGTGTTTACTGTCATTGTCACATTTGTGGCTAGTTATTGTTATTTAGGTTAAATCACTTGCATAAGAAATGTGTTACCTCACTTGGAGAGTAATGACTAGATTTTGCAGGCCCTGTAGACCTTTTTTGAAACTTGGGCCAAGGGAGGTCTTGAATCTTAGAGATTGTTAGAATACTCCAGAGTGGAAAACACTTTTTTCCTCTGGAAGGAAAGCAACCAAAATGAACTCTTACCTAGCCACAGAAACAGAAGGGCCTTAGCAAGACCACTTATAAGGTGTTTGAGGGGCATATTGAGAGAAAGTGGAAGATCCCTCAGAAATGGCCTCTTAGAAGAGTGTGATTTTCAACTTCTTCTGTGCATTGGCATTACTTAGAGAGCCTTGGACAAATGGTTATACCTGGACCTCACCCCAATTAAAGAAAAATCTCTGCCAGTGGTGTAGCCAAGGCATGATTATTGTAAAGAAGAAACTCTTTAGGTGATTTTAATGGGCAGCCAAGGTTAAGAACTACTGTGTTAAAATCTGCCAGTCATCATTCTCTGGTCCCCAAAGAAAAAAAATTGGGGGTCTATTTGGGATAAAAGGATGCCACTTTATTTATTTTTCAGAGCAGCAGTATGAATGATTCAAAAGTCACTTATGTGTTTTGTTGATTGTTGTATTAGATGTTTAAAAATGTCATCCAGTTGAACTTTGCATAAATAATAAAGTTAGTTTCATCCAGATGAATCCTATAAACATTCATTACTAAGCATGACTGTGTATGTTTTGAGGGGATGGAGTCCGCTGATCTTGAAATAGGCCCTCAAAACATAGAGCAGATAGAGTTGAGAGCAAACTCTAAGATACAAATATTTTGATTTTTATAGATTTTCTTTAGTACTTTCAGGCTCTAGAGACTTGATGTGGAAGGACCATGACCCTCACAGGTGAATTAGACAGTGTCTGAAACGTGGCTCATAAAGGCTCTGAGTGGCTTTCAACTGTGGGTCCCAGATACTATATACTACAAGTCCACTGGAATTCCCAAACCTCAGTGATAAAATAAAATCTTTCATATCAGTTCTTCACATACTATAAATGTAAAAAAAAAAAAGTTTCATTCAAGAGTTATAAATTGACAGCTGTCTTGTTTGGCCAGCTTAATGTATTAAACCTTAAACTAGAGACATTCTTTGTGTCAGGGTACTGTGAAACAAGACCCAAACTAGATTCGATGATAATCTTCAGACTCTTTTGGTCGAAGTTGTCTTATGGGATACAGGTCATCCTCACACGTTTTTCTCTTAACAGAGCAAACCGAGCAACATCTCATTCTATGTCACCTCTCAGAAAGTGTCGCTGTTGTTTATCAGTGACTAAGTTGTGTTGGATTCTTTGCAACCGCATGGACTGCAGGCTCCTCTGTCCTCCACTATGTCCTGGAGTTTGCTCAAATTCATGTCCGTTGAGTCTATGATGCTATCTGAACATCTCATTCTCAATGTATTATTACCTTCAAGTTCAGTTCAGTTCAGTTGCTCGGTCGTGTCTGACTCTTTGTGACCCCACGGACCACAGCACGCCAGTTTTAGAAAAGGCAGAGGAACCAGAGATCAAATTGCCAACATACTCTGGATCATCGAAAAAGCAAGAGAGTTCCAGAAAAACATCTATTTCTGCTTTATTGACTATGCCAAAGCCTTTGACTGTGTGGATCACAAGAAACTGTGGAAAATTCTGAAAGAGGTGGGAATACCAGAACACCTGACCTGCCTCTTGAAAAACCTGTATGCAGGTCAGGAAGCAACAGTTAGAACTGGACATGGAACAACAGGTTCCAAACAGGAAAAGGAGTACGTCAAGGCTGTATATTGTCACCCTGCTTATTTAACTTATATGCAGAGTACATCATGAGAAACGCTGGGCTGGAAGAAGCACAAGCTGGAATCAAGATTGCCAGGAGAAATATCAAGAACCTCAGACATGGAGATGAAACCACCCTTATGGCAGAAAGTGAAGAGGAACTAAAGGGCCTCTTGATGAAAGTGAAAGAGGAGAGTGAAAAAGCTGGCTTAAAGCTCAACATTCAGAAAACTAAGATCATGGCATCCGGTCACATCACTTCATGGCAAATAGGGAAACAGTGGCTGACTTTATTTTTTTGGGCTCCAAAATCACTGCAGATGGTGATTGCATCCATGAAATTAAAAGACGCTTACTCCTTGGAAGGAAAGTTATGACCAACCTAGACAGCATATTAAAAAGCAGAGAGATTACTTTGCCAACAAAGGTCCATCTAGTTAAGGCTGTGGTTTTTCCAGTGGTCATGTATGGATGTGAGAGTTGGACTATAAAGAGAGCTGAACACCAACGAATTGATGCTTTTGAACTGTGGTGTTGGAGAAAACTCTTGAGAGTCCCTTGGACTGCAAGGAGATCCAAGCAGTCCATCCTAAAGAAATCAGTCCTACGTGTTCATTGAAAGGACTGATGCTGAAGCTGAAACTCCAATACTTTGGGCACCTGATGTGAAGAACTGACTCATTGTAAAAGACCCTGATGCTGGGAAAGATTGAAGGCAAGAGGAGAAGGGGACGACAGAGGATGAGATGGTTGGATGGCATCACTGACTCAGTGGACATGAATTTGGGTAAACTCCAAGAGTTGGTGATAGACAGGGAATACCTTCAAACATAGATGAATTTCTAAAGACTGAAACAAATTTCTCACTAATAGAGATTTGACAGTGTGGATAACAGAAAAAAAGAATATATTGATTTCTAAATATGTTGATTTAGGCCCAGAGTTCCTAAAACCCTTGTAAATCCCTTAGTGATAAGAACTCGAAACTCTAGGGGTGTCTATTGTTCTAATGACTCTGGGTGGACTCCTGAATGGCTCTTGGATGCTGGCTGAAAGACCAGGACATGTTTGGAAGCCTGGAATTTTCAGCCCTTTCTGCCTACACAATAACTTGTCTAGAGAGGGGAAAAGGGGGGAAATAGAGTTATTTTCATGACTACATGGGGAAGTCTCCATAAAATCCCAATTGTAGGGGGTTCAATAGCTTTCAGGTCAGTGAAAAAATCCATGTATGGGGAAAGTGATAGACCCCCAATTCCTCAGAGGCAGCAGCTCCTGCACTTGTAACCCTCCCAGACCTTGCCCTAAGTATCTGTTCATCTGGATGCTTTATCACATCCTTTGCTGCTGCTACTGCTAAGTCGCTTCAGTCATGTCCAACTCTGTGCGACCCCATAGACGGCAGTCCACCAGGTTCCCCAGTCCCTGGGATTCTCCAGGCAAGAACACTGGAGTGGGTTTCCATTTCCTTCTCCAATGCATGAAAAGTGAAAGTGAAGTCGCTCAGTCGTGTCCGACTCTTTGCGACCCCATGAACTGCAGCCCACCAGGCTTCTCCGTCCATGGGATTTTCCAGGCAAAAGTACTGGAGTGGAGTGCCATCGCCTTCTCCTATCATATCCTTTAACAACTGGTAAATGTGTTTCCCTGAGTTCTGTGAGCCACTCTAGCAAATGAATCAAACCCAAGGAGAGGGTTGTGGCAGTCTGATTTGTAGCCAAGTTGGACAAAAGTTGCGGGTAACCTGGGGACCTACTTCTTATGGTTGGTATCTGAGGTGGGGTGGGAGCAGTCCTATGGGACTTAGGTTTTAACCTGTGAGATCTGAAACTATTTCCAAGTAGATAATGCCAGAACTGAGTTAAACTGTAGGACACCCAGCTAGTGTCATTGGAGACTACTTAGGGAAAACCCCATGCATAGCTGGTGACCAGAAATGTCAGGCATACTCTGTGTGAGCGAGCAGAGACACACAGGAGGACAAGTGTAGGGTTTTTTGATACAGAGGGCATGTTTTACTGTCTTCTATGCCTAAATGTTACTTGTCTCCTCATTTAGGTTATAAACCCCATGTAGAGAAGAACCATGTATGTTTCTTTTATACTTCCCACATTACAGGCGGTATTGCATTAGACATATCATATCATGGTTGGTAAACACATTCGGGGATACTTGGTGCTATTGGAGGACATATATAGGAGTGTGTGTCTCTGTGTTACACATATGGTACATATGCACATGACATATACATATAAGTAAAGGGGGGAACTGAGGGGGAGAACTGAGGGCATTTTATGAGCATAATAATTGTCCTTGCCCTTGACATAAGCATGCCACCAAGGAGCAGAAACAGAACCAGTTTAAACAAATATCACAGATAAAGGAATATGGATATTCTCATTGCATCAGCTGCCCTAACTTCATACACTGACTGCCAGATGGGACATGAGTGCCTTGGACTAATATCTGGTAATAAATATTAGATAAAAAATGAAAACAAAAGCTAGTGAAGGCATTTTCTTTCTTCTTGCTTTAGGCTTTGGTTCAAACTAATTTCACTGTCTTATGTAGCTTCTTATGAAGTAGAATTTTATTTTCTGGGGAATTTCAGACTCTCTCTAGAAGAGCATATTAAACAATTATTCTTATCACTGAAGTCTGCTCTTTGACAGGTATGCTCAGAGGCTAAAGAGAAACACCTTTCCCTGGAGGAAATGGGAAATAAGGCAAAAGAATTCAAGATATAATTCTAATGTATTACAGTCCAGCTATACTAGAAAAAGGTGATGAATAATTCAGAAGAAAATAAAGTACAAATTTGGAACCTTTTGTGAACATACTAGCAATCTTTGAAAAGGAGGTAAGTAGACTTGGAGAGGAATGTAGTTAGATCATGAGGTGTTAGCTTAGAATTCAGTATTATTTTGTCTAAGTAGTTGGTCTTTTTCCAGTCTAGGCTGGGCATGGCTGAAGAGTAGAAGGGTGACCAGATCTGCTGCTGCTAAGTCGCTTCAGTCTTGTCTGACTCTGTGCGACCCCATAGATGGCAGCCCACCAGGCTCCCCGATCCCTGGGATTCTCCAGGCAAGAACACTGGAGTGGGTTGCCATTTCCTTCTCCAATGCATGAAAGTTAAAAGTGAAAATGAAGTCGCTCAGTCGTGTCCGACTCTTAGCGACCCTATGGACTGCAGCCCACCAGGCTCCTCCATCCATGGGATTTTCCAGGCAAGAGTACTGGAGTGGGGTGCCATTGCCTTCTCCGACCAGATCTAGAGTAGTGCAAAGCACATCTCCTTTGTACAGTAATAAGTAGATCTCTGGTTTCTATCTCAGCCTTCGTCATGGTGATATTTACCTAGAGACCTCTGGCATCCTTTGGTGAGATCACATCATCCATTCGCAGAGTTGTCTAAAAACTGACAGATAAATTTAGGGTTGAACAGATAATGACCTTATAACCCCAGCATTAGAGTTTATTTATTTCTTATTTTTGTTCAGGTAGTGCTTTGACAGTCTGTTTTCTAATCAGAATGGTTGCTATTCTAAGTCTGTGAGTGAAAAACCACCTGAGAGATCCTACAAGTATTTATTAAACACCTACTATGTAGCTATCTTTTAACTCATATATCTGTCTAACTCATATATTCTGCCCCTCTTAGGCGTAATTGTCCCACCTCTACCCATATTTCTTTTTATCACCTTTCTCCTCAAATTCAATGCCCTGTGCAAATCTCATCTTACTTTCATTCTCTCGGATTCTTCTCAGTTCATGATGGTTAGGGACTTTCTTGCCTCCCACATTATTAGAACAGTTTGGAATCATTATTGACTGGAAACTCAGTGATTCAGAAAGTTTAATGTTTTAGCTGCCTTCTTAAATCCTAGCATCTATTAGCCAATTAGATATTTGACTTAAGATGCCTTGCCTAAGATGTCTTCAGAAATTATTATCATTTCAAATTCATATTTCAGCTACCATACTATGGCTGCTCAGACAGAATTATTCTCCCAGAATACCCTTGTCATGTAATTCTGTACCAAAATTGTTTGCTCTTAATGAAAATTTAAAGTGACTTGTAAACATTCTGAAAGTCTGTCTAGTGACTTTCTCCTCTGTGGAACATGTCCTTCTAAAGTTGGGAGAGGAGGTTATACAGGAAGGATGAGCAAACAGGCCATCCTTCTATACTAAATCACAGTGAGAGAGAGAAGAAATAAGAGAATAAAAGGCAAGATTAAAATTTAAAGACCCAGTCAAAATAAATGTGGTTTCCTTTGTGTCTTAGAGGAATACCTATCTTGTTGCTATAGGGAAACATCCTCTTGCTATTCTGCTTTTAGAGAAGCCCTCCACTTTCTGATGGGTTGTGCTCTGGAAGCTCATTTACACTTGAATTTTGATGTTTGGTGTCTATAACAGTATTATAAATAACCCTGAGGTCCCCTGGCCTAGCCACATGTGTTCACTGAATTCACAGAGTAGCTGAAATATTGCATATTTGCAGGATATAGAAATCTTCAATGTTTCATTTGAGAATAGTAAATTTAATTAAAGCCAAATTGAGAAATAGCTATAGACTATTTAGAAACTCTAAAAAAATCTTATAAGTGTATTCAGGAGCTTGAAGGTCAAAGATACTTTTCTTATTTTTAGTTATCACATGACTTCACTTTTCTTTGATTCAGGTATTTTTCCACTTCTACTTTTATTTTTATAAGATACTACTAAAACCATTTCTTATTTTTGTTTTGGTTTGAAAGAATGCGAGGGAAGAGAGAAGATACAGAATTGGAAGAGAGATTTTCTATGGTAATTTTAAGGTGTTGGGGAAAAAAGAGATAATTAAAAAGAATAAGACAGATATACAGGAAAAAGAATTCTTGAGATGTCCTTATGTAAACTGACAAGAGGAAAGCAAAAAACTATTTCTGCTATATTGATTTTGCTTTGCATGGTTCTGATATGCATGGATTACAGTTACCATAACAGGTGTTGAATAAGACCAATCCTGAAAATATGGTTCAAATTTCAGTTATCACATTAACTACCATATTAACAGTGAATGATTGAATGTGGAATAAACTTTGCTGGTAGCACAAATCACAAATAAGAGATGCACATCATGATCAGTGACCGATTGTTCACCTCTTTCAAAGTCTGTGGTGATTGGTCCCCACACATATATTATTTAATCTGCTCCCACACAGCAAGGTGTATAGTTGTGCTGCTTCCTTCTCTCCTAGTCGTGAATCCACATGACTTTTTAAAAAAATATAGAATCCAAAGAGAGAACTGGCCAATGAAGATGCAAGTGCAGTAAAGAAAAAGAAAGTGATAATGCTGTAAGAGAGAGTCAAATTGAACATAAATGAAATTACAGGTCAAAGAGCTGACCTTGAGCATGTTGGCATTGCCATCATTTGAGAGAACACTTATGAAGCCAGAGAAACTCAGTGGAGGCAAACTTACTGACATAAAGTGGTTGTGATAAAAAGGAAGAATATATCCTGGAGGAGGTGATTCCAGTAAAAACTTTTTTTTTTTTTTTCCTCAGAGATATTTCATAATAGTGAAAGTGCAAAGGGTAAAATATTGGAAGCTGATCCAAACTTTGAAAGGTATATGACAATTTACCAAGACATAAAAAAGAAGCTTACAGTATATTATAGGTTGCATCTGGAGAAGAATGGAAACACTGTTCAAATAACGCTTGATAAGTTTCTTACAAAGAAATACAGTGCTTTGTGAATTCCACTCTCCCAATTTCTCCCCCTCCCCTTTCCCCCTTGGTAACTAGTTTGTTTTCTATATCTGTGGCTCTGTTCCTGTTTTGTAAATAGGTTTATTTGTACCATTTTTAAAGATTTCGCATATCAGCGATATTGTATGATATTTGTCTATCTCTCTGTGACTTACTATATATAAAATAGATAACTAATAATTACCTACTATATGGTACAGGAAACTTTACTCAGTTCCGTAATTACCTAAACGGGGACAGAATCTAAAAAAGAGGGGATATATGTATATGTACAACTGATTACATTGCTGCATAAAAGAAACTAACACAACATTGTAAATCAACTGTAAATAAAATTAATTAAAAAAGAAATACAATGCTTTAATTCTCAATGTTTCTAAGATTTTTAATTCACATTGTACTAAATATATATTAGCTTTACTACTTTTCATCACTTGATACATTTGTAATTGATAGTAACAGGCTTTTAACATTTTGGCAAAATTTTTTAAGACTTGCAGAACAATTACAGTTTTCACTATTAAAGATTACTCCTCAGAGTATTGGATTCACAATTATTTTTATGGTCCTGGAGTACCATGCGAAATGAGGACTGCCTGCTTTCTTATTAAGAAAAAGACACTTTGAGTCAGACCTTTTACTGCTCACAAATGACATGGTCATATTGGTCTAAGACAGTTTGACTGATAATCTTGAGTAATGTGGGAACCCTTGTGTAGATTTGTCCTGTGGACATAAATAATAGCTGGGTTGGAGATGAAGTCTCTCAGTGAATTCCTCTGTTTTTTAATGCTTTAGCTTTTTTTTTTTTTTTTCCTCACTATCAGCCTGTTAGAATACCTTAGAAGAGCATCTAAAGTAGGACTAGATTTCCCTTGATGTTGTTAAATCAAGATCTTTTTCAAGGTAATTTTGTAGAAGCTATTTAAGTTGTCCCACTAGATAAATACCTGCTGATGACTATTCTATTCACTCACTAATTCCTGAGCTTTTCTTTCCTTGATTGCCTATTTAGTTTGTGTAATTTAACATTTTGATGTCATATTTGTCTTAACATTTCGCTGTTGTTTTCTTCTCACCAGAGGCAAGCAAATAGACAAGGAAGAATGATTTGAGAATCTTTCTACCTTGAAATTGTTGTCCCTTTTTTGTTTCTCTTTGGAAATTAAATAATTTGAAGTGAATAGAAGCGTGAATAAGGGTTGCTGATATAAATTGAATTTGACTTTTGAAATTCAGTGTCAAATCACGTGTTGAAATTTCTCATGAATTCAATAATACAGTTCAACAAACACATATCATATTATACTGTTTTGTTCTTTATAGTGTGCATCACTATTTCAAGTTGGTATTTATAATGACACTTTACTTGCCATTTTTAAAGTCTGGCTTTGTCTGTCTTATTCACATGATCCTAGATCAGAGCCTAGGGCATAGTAAAACATGGGAAAATATTTAGAATAATTATGATATAATGTCAATGTAAATAAATAATAATTAATAACAAAGGAATTAAATGCTAGAGACTATGACACATATTGAGGGTACAGTAATGAACCAAACAGTTCTTGAACTAAAAGAGCTCCAATCTAGTCAGAAGTGAGAGGCATGCATGGAAGGATATACATTGTAATGCAGTAAACAAGAAAAAGCGTTGCATGGCAAAGGAACAGTAGGGAAGAGCAGTTGAGATCAGGTGTGAGCTTGATTTTAAAGGAGGGCCAGGGGCTCACTCAGCAGACAAGGGGGAGGAAAGAGGAAAGAAAATTCCTAAGAAAAGGAAAGAAGCAAGGGCAAAGACAGAAACACAAAAGAACAAGATGTTTCTGGAGAACTACCATTGCCTTGTCATACTGTTGAACATAAAGTGGGAAGTGGAAAATGGTAACAAATGCCACCGAAGCAAAATCAGGGTCAGATCAGGAAAAAGCAAGTCACAGCATCAGCTAGTAATTTCCTAGTTTCTTCTCAAAAAGTGTTCAGCAGGTATTCAGGCATAAAGAGGCAAAAGGCATGGATTTGCAACTATAGTTTAGTTAGGGAGACCTGAGATGAAGCTAAAAATTATAAATAACAATACAAATTAGCATATTCAAAGTATCAAAGGATCTTACCTTTACACTTTGCATACTCTGTTCCCTCTGTTTGACCACTATAATTTCCCTGCCTGGCCTATCTTGATAGCCTAACAATCCATACATCTGCTCCAATACTGCTCTGTTCCTCTCTACTGACCATCACTTAAGTACCTCTGCTATATGGATTCTCACAGCATAATCCCTTAGAACCACATTATCAGTATTGTATGACCCCTGGGTTGGGAAGATCCCCTGGAGGAGGAAATGGCAACCTGCTCCAGTATTCTTGCCTGGAGAGTCCTATGGACAGGAGCCTGGTGGGCTATACAGTCCATGGGGTTGTGAAGAGTCTGACATAGCTGAGCGACTGAGCATGATCACAATGAGCATGAAGGCAACTGTTTTTTGTTAATTTATTTGTTTTATTTGGCTGTGTCAGGTCTTGGTCCGGTGCACAGGATCTTTGTTGTGTCATTCGGGATCATTTGTCGGGTGCATGGATTCTCTAGTTGTGGTGCTTAGACTTAGTTACTTTGTGATATGTGGGGTCTTAGTTCCCCAACCAGGGATTGAACCTGTGTACCCTGCATTGCAAAGCAAATGCTTAACCAGTGAACCACAAAGGGAGTTCTAGCTTTTAGTTATTTTCAGATACCCTAAAACAATAATGTGTTCTAGACATGTTTTTTTTTTCCAACTATTAATATTAAATGTTGTGGCTCAGATCATGGACTCCTTATTGCAAAATTCAGATTTAATTGAAAACAGTGGGGAAAACCACTAGACCATTCGGATATGACCTAAATCAAAAGCCTTATGACTATACAGTGGAAGTGAGAAATAGATTTAAGGGGCTAGATCTAATAGACAGAGTGCCTGATGAACTATGAATGGAAGTTCATGACATTGTACAGGAGGCAGTGATCAAGACCATCCCCAAGAAAAAGAAATGCAAAAAAGCAAAATGACTGTCTGAGGAGGTCTTACAAATAGCTGTGAAAAGAAGAGAAGCGAAAAGCAAAGGAGAAAAGGAAAGATACACCCATTTGAATGCAGAGTTCCAAAGGATAGCAAGGAGAGATAAGAAAGCCTTCCTCAGTGATCAGTGCAAAGAAATAGAGGAAAATAATAAAATGGGAAAGACTAGAGATCTCTTCAAGAAAATTAGAGATACCAAGGGAACATTTCATGCAAAGATGGGCTCAATAAAGGACAGAAATGGTATGGACTTAACAGAAGCAGAAAATATTAAGAAGAGGTGGCAAGAATACACAGAAGAACTGTACAAAAAGATCTTCATGACCCAGATAATCACAATGGTGTGATCACTCACACTCACCTAGAGCCAGACATCCTGGAATGTGAAGTCAAGTGGGCCTTAGGAAGCATCACTGCAAACAAAGGCAGTGGAGGTGATGGAATTCCAGTGGAGCTATTTCAAATCCTGAAAGATGATGCTGTGAAAGTGCTGCACTCAATATGTCAGCAAATTTAGAAAACTCAGCAGTGGCCACAGGACTGGAAAAAGTCAGTTTTCATTCTAATCCCAAAGAAAGGCAATGCCAAAGAATGCTCAAACTACCGCACAATTGCACTCATCTCACACACTAGTAATGCTCAAAATTCTCCAACTTAGGCTTCAGCAATACGTGAACCCTGAAATTCCAGATGTTCAAGGTGGTTTTAGAAAAGGCAGAGGAACCAGAGATCAAATTGTCAACATCCGCTGGATCATTGAAAAAGCAAGAGAGTTCCAGATAAACATCTCTTTCTGCTTTATTGACTATGCCAAAGCCTTTGTGTGGATCACAAGAAACTGTGGAAAATTCTGAAAGAGATGGGAATACCAGACCACCTGGCCTGTCTCCTGAGAAACCTGTATGCAGGTCAGGAAGCAACAGTTAGAACTGGACATGGAACAACAGACTGGTTCTAAATAGGAAAAGGAGTACGTCAAGGCTGTTTATTGTCACCCTGCTTATTTGACTTATATGCAGAGTACATCATGAGAAATGCTGGACTGGAGGAAGCACAGCTGGAATCAAGATTGTCAGGAGAAATATCAATCACCTCAGATATGCAGATGACACCACCCTTATGGCAGAAAGTAAAGAAGAATTAAAGAGCCTCTTGATGAAAGTGAAAGAGGACAATGACAATGTTGGCTTAAAGCTCAACATTCAGAAAATGAAGATCATGGCAAATAGATGGGGAAACAGTGGAAACAGTGGCTGACTTTATTTTGGGGGGCTCCAAAATCACTGCAGATTGTGATTGCAGCCATGAAATTAAAAGACACTTACTCCTTGGAAGGAAAGTTATGACCCGTCTAGATAGCATGTTAAAAAGCAGAAACATAATTTTGTCAACAAAGGTCTATCTAGTCAAGGCTATGGTTTTTCCAGTGGTCATGTATGGATGTGAGAGTTGGACTGTAAAGAAAGCTGAGCACTGAAGAATTGATGCTTTTGAACTGTGGTGTTGGAGAAAACTCCTGAGAGTCCCTTGGACTGCAAGGAGATCCAAGCAGTCCATCCTAAAGGGAATCAGTTCTTGGTGTTCTTTGGGAAGACTAATGTTGAAGGTGAAAATCCAATACTTTGGCACCTGATGTGAAAAGCTGGCTCATTTGAAAAGACCCTGGTGCTGGGAAAGATTGAAGGCTGGAGGAGAAGTGGATGACAGAGGATGAGATGGTTGGATGGCATCACCAACTCAATGGACATGGGTTTGGGTAGACTCCGGCTGTTGGTGATGGACAGGGAGGCCTGGTGTGCTGTGGTTCATGGGGTAGCAAAGAGTCAAACATGACTGAGCAACTGAACTGAATATTAAATGTATGGTCAGTTCTTCTAGGTCAGGGATGCATTTTGATAGTTTCAAAAATGAGGAAGTGACTAACACTGTCCCTTTCTTTTTCAGGGTAACACCATGTATAAAAAGTAGCTTGTGCTAATTTACTCAATATATACTCTCCCTTCAATGGAAAAGACTCTGATGCTGGGAAAGATTGAAGGCGAAAGGAGAAGAGAGCAGCAGAGGATGAGATGCTTAGATAGCATCACTGACATAATGGATACAAATTTTAGCAAATGCTGGGAGATAATGAAGGACAGGGAAGCCTAATATGACGCATTCAATGGGGTCACAAAGAGTTGGACATGATTTAGCAAGTGAATAATAACAACAATTGAGCTAAATTCTGTCAGGCATTAAGCTGAATATATCATATATTAGTTTCCTATAAAAATTTGTCATAACAGATTTTCTTAAACTGAGTGGCTTAAAATAACACAAATTATCTTAAAATTCTAGAGGACAGATATCCAAAGTAGGTCTCACTCAAATAAAATGAAGATGTCAGCCCAACTGCATTCTTTAAAGGCTCTGGGGGAAAACATTTCCTTGACTTTTTCAGTTTCTAGATGCTGCTTTCATTCGTTAGCTCATGGCCCCTTCTTCAAACTGAGCATTACAGCATCTTCAAATTTCTCTCCGGCTCTCATCTTCTTTTCTGCCTCTCTCTTCCACTTTACAGGACACTTGGACTCATTTACATCATTAAAGAGAATCTCTTTAAGCTCAACTTATTAGCAACCCTATCTCCATCTGCAACCTCATTTCCCTCTTGCCATGTGACATACTAGTCATAGTTTCTGGGCATTGAGATATGGACATCTTTAGTTGGGTGCCTTTTTTTTTTTTTTCCGTCTACCATACCTGATAATGTAACTGTCTCTCTGATAGCAAGTGACTCTGAGGGTTATGACTTTCCTGTTCAGTGTCTCTCACTTGCTTTCTCTTTTAGTAGGGACCAGTAGGTTATCTGCAGGAATTCAGAAGAAAGCATCCCTCAGAATGTGTATTTTCTGGAGGAAGGCATCTTTAAGGGAATGAGGTTCCATTTGGGTCTTGAAGGATGAATATTATTGTCATAAAAACAAAGAAGGGATGTGGGCTATCTAAGGAAGGAAGGCAGAGGGAGAAGATGTGGAGAAGAAAGAATGTAAAAGACATGTGTATAGAACTATAAGTAGATTAGTGACAGAAGTTTTTTCCCTAGGTACCAGGGCTTCCAGTAAAGCAGTGATATTGTAGGATGTAAATGACATTTGCAATTACATTGGTATTTCTTCTTCATGGCTGATTGAGCTGCAGTACTGTTGGGGTATAGGAGATGCTAGGGAATGAAAGATAGTCTGACTCAACAACTAAGCCTTATAAGTCCTTGTTTCACTGGGATGTGGTGGGTGGGGAAGGCAAAGTCAGGGAAAGTTTGTCATTAGCTAAAGACTGAATAAAAAGTCTAAAAGGCATTTTTTAGTTAACTTTCTCTCCTTTCTCCAAGTTTCCAGAAGAGTCACCAGATTAACATTCATTGCCAATACCAGCACATCTGTGATCCATGGGACACATGCGACACAAAGGTTAATGCAGAAACTAGCATAGCATTGTTAATAATTATACTCCAATTTTAAAAAATAAAAAAGGAAAAGAAAAAGCTGGATGCAGGCCTGTGGCACCGTGGAGGAGGTAGGTGATCAGAAACCCTTGCCTTTGATGAAGAAAGAGCTTTCAGAAAATTGTCTTTTGAGTAAGAACCCAAGAAATTAGTTGTGGTCTAATCACAGCTTCCCTGGTGGCTCAGAGGTTAAAGCTTCCCTGCCATCTAATGAGCTTCCCTGGTGGCTCAGAGGTTAAAGCATCTGCCTGCAATGTGGGAGATCTGGGTTCGATCCCTGGGTCGGGAAGATCCCCTGGATAAGGAAATGACAACCCGCTCCAGTATTCTTGCCTGGAGAATCCCATGGACGGAGGAGCCTGGTGGGCTACAGTCCAAGGTGTTGCAAAGAGTCGGACATGAATGAATGACTTCACTTCACTTCACTTCTAATCACAGAAGACACATTCCTGCTTCTACTTCCTTTTTCTCTGGTCTCAATTTGACTATGAAAATAGTTTTACAACATCTTCCCCTGCCTTTGTGCTCATTCATTTTCTAGTAGCCAGAGTGATCTTTCTAAACTTTAAATAGGATTATTTTATACCTCATCTTAATACCATTCAAAGACTCCCTTCTATCCTTAGGATAAAGTATAAATTCTTATTTTAAATTTATTTATTTTTTAATTGAAGGATAATTGCTTTACTGAATTTTGTTGTTTCTGTCAAATATCAACATGAATCAGCCATCTCCCTTCCATCCCACCCCTCTAAGTTGATACAGAGCCCCTGTTTGAGTTCCCTGAGACATACAACAAATTCCCATTGGCTATCTATTTTAAGTATGGTAATATAAGTTTCCGTGTTACTCTCTCCCTCTCCTCCCTTTTCCCCATGTCCATGAGTCTGTTCTCTATGTCTGTTTCTCCACTGCTGCCCTGCAAATGAATTCTTTAGTAGTTCTTTCTGTGTATGACCACATCCTTAGCCTCAACTCTTCATTCCTATCATCCACTATCTGCTTGTATATTCCATTAACTGTTGAACATCACCATTCATCCAACAAATATCCATGGAGCATCTGCTTTGTGCCTTTGCCTGAGTGCCTTAATTTAAATAAATTCACCCAAAAAATATCTATTCAGCATCTGCTATGTGCCTTTTCTTGTGCTCCCTAATGCTATAGAATACTTATGCCCTGCCTTTGGTCAGATGAAGACCACTTTGGCCAGAGCCTTGGCTAGGGCCTGACTTAGCCAGAACATACTTCACTCTGTGAACAGGACATTTTCAGAACATTATCTTTAGGACCAACCATGAAGGGGAGAAATAGCATCAGAAAAGCAGATGGCTTGTGTAATTATGTCTGGATCCGTATAACCTCTGCTTTGATACTTCTGGCCATAGTTCAGCCACTGAAGCATGGTTCCAAGTTAGCCACATAGTTCTGTATTAGATCTGTGGATCTGGCTTCTTTTTTCCCTGCTTTAGATTTTGGATCTCTAAACATCTTTCTTCATTTTTTTAAATAAGTCTTGTACAATACTTATAATACTTGTAAATACTCAAAGCACAGAATATCTGATTTCATCCTAATATTTGAATAATAAGAATAATTTCTCTCTCTTCTAAGGGCATTGTGATCATCCTAAATCACTTCACCCCTCTATGTAATAGAGTTTTATTTAGAGTCTAGATAAGAATATGACTGCTCACCTAAGAATAATTTACCAGTGACTTCAAGGTGATATTCTGGCACTGTCATTTCTTAAACAGAGAGAAATAGGAGACTTACTGCTCACCTTTACTGAGCTGAGATCGACAAGTGTCTGCTACCTCATGCCCACAAAGTAGCATTCAGATGCTGCAGCAGTTTGAGCTGGGTAGGATATAGCTACATATAGCTACATTATTATCTGATCAGCTACCTCATTCTGATGATTTGTCTTGGTTTCCATCTTTCAAGATGGATCTCACTGCAGTTTTTATAATCTCCCTTTAACTGCTCATTAATCTAATGTCTCCAGGCTCAGCAATCCTTCAGTAGGTGTGAATTCCTGTGGCATTTTTGTAGATCATCTGGTAATTGGCATGTATGAAGGAAAATTTAAAGTATAGGAGGACTTCCTTTCTCATTAGTCAGATGCTGACTGAATTGGCAGGCTGGATTCTTTCCACGGAGGACACTTGTCCTTTAAGTGCCATCACTATCCTTTCCTGATGCCCGGCTGGATGAAGCACAAGCTAGAGTCAAGATTGCTGGGAGAAATATCAATAACCTCAGAAATATCAATATGCAGATGACACCACCCTTATGGCTGAAAGTGAAGAGGAACTAAAGAGCCTCTTGATTAAACTGAAAAAGAAGAGTGAAAACGTTGGCTTAAAACTGAACATTCAAAAAACTAACATCATGGCATCTGGTCCCGTAACTTCATGGCAAATAGATGGGGAAACAATGGAAACAGTGACAAAGTTTATTTTCTTGGGCTCCAAAATTACTACACATGGTGACTGCAGCCTTGAAATTAAAAGTTGCACCTTGGAAAAAAAAGCTATGGCTAACCTAGGCAGTGTATTAAAAAGCAGAGACATTACTTTGCTGACAAATGTCCGTCTAGTCAAAGCTATGGTTTTTCAAGTAGTCATGTATGGATGTGAGAGTTGGACTATAAAGAAAGCTGAGTGCTGAAGAATTGATGCTTTTGAACTGTGGGGTTGGAGAAGATTCTTGAGAGTCCCTTGGACTGCAAGGAGATCAAACCAGTCAATCCTAAAGGAAATCAGTTCTGAATATTCATTGGAAGGACTGATGTTGAAGCTGAAGCTCCAATATTTTGGCCACCTGATGTGAAGAACTGACTCATTGGAAAAGACCCTGATGCTGGGAAAGATTGAAGGCAGGAGGAGAAGAGAGTGACAGAGGATGAGATGGTTGGATGGCATCACCGACTCGAAGGGCCTCATGAGTCTGAGTAAGCTCTGGGAGTTGGTGATGGACAAGTGCCGGGAACCAGGGTGAGGAACTCCGCCCGTGGCAAAGGTCATGAGGAAGGAGGCTTGGCATACACAAAGGCGGGATCGAACCTCAGGAGTCCCCCTGGAAATTCTTGAGTATCTACCCCCATAACCAGAGTCTGCCTACTTTACTGCTTTGTGCTCTCACCTACACCTCTGACTTTACAGGGGGCTGTCCCCCACCACCATCTCTCTCTCTGAAAAAGAGTTAACTTACAGGTCCAGTTAATAAAGTTCCTGGGCGAGACAAGAGTGTTTTAGTTCACAAACTCCTTTGGAAATTCTCTAGCCTGCCTGAACAGGTTCTTCCGGCCACATGTGATTGTTCACAGCCTCCCAACCGTGAGAGGCACGAGATGTTCTAAACTCTCTAAATACAGATTCCTTTGAGCAGTTAGAAGATTATTAGTATAGTATAGTGGGTTGATTAGAAATTATATCGGTGAAGGGTTTTCATTTATTGGGCCAATGTTTGCTGCTAAGTTTCTATATCCCTTACCTACTGTGTCCCTGGAGTGTATTGATTAATATAATTGGTGTAAAGGAATGTAAGTAGTAGCTTTAATGTTTGTAACCTTGGACCCTTGAGTTAATTCTTTCCTTGTTATAGCCCACCACACCTTTGCCCTATAGGAATGCAACTTTATCTAATGCTTTCGGAGGGTGGCGCCTGACTTTAGAATAATCACCTTTAGAGAAAAATAAGTTTTCTGAAGAAAGGGTCATAAGTGTTAATAGGCCTCCTGGCCAGAAGATGATGTAAATCACCTAAACTTTTGCATATGATAAGTTTGAAAGCCTGGCTTCAACAGGGATCAAGGACTGCTGTCCTTGCATGATTCTACCCCTTCCCCCATTATCCTCTATGCACAACTTAAGGTATAAAAATTACTTTGTAAAATAAAGTGAGGGCCTTGTTCACCAAAGCTTGGTTTCCCTATGTCGTTCTTTCTCTCACTTTCGGGCTGAATTCCCATCTGGACAGTGGAGGCTTGTCAAGCCTACTAATTTTGCCTGGGCTTCTAAGATCTGACCAGGGAGGCCTTAGTGTCTCCTCTCCTTCGGGAGAACGGGAAGATGCCTGTGGCCTACATAGGTGACACAAATTCCTTGTCTTGGAATTTTATTGGTTTTCCACGTAAACCAAGTTATTCAGCCTCTTTTCATCACTGAATTTCTTCGCTGAGCTATCCCTATTTAACCACTCTTTATATCTTTAATTCTATTGTATCCTGATTGCCAATGCTGTCTCCCCTTCGAATTTCCTGGATCCACCGGGGCTGGACCCCGGTAGACAGGGAAGCCTGGTGTGGTGCAGTTCATGGGGTTGTAAAGAGTCAGAAATGACTGGGTGACTGAGCTGTACTGAACTGAGGGTCCTTTCCATAGAAGTTCTTTAGGTATAAGTGAGTGTGAGCAATTCTCTCTCAAACAAGAAAAAGGGAATCACTCAAGTTTCTCTGGGCAGGTTTACTTGAAGTTGGCTTACGTGGGCAGAATTACATCTATCCTTAGCTAGGAGCAAGATCAGTTCCTCCTCATGCACTGAACGTATCTGTAGTAGATGTCTAATTTTTTGCCTGTTTGGAACTCCCTTTCTCTGGGTAATACCAATTTTGAAAGGAGTTACCTGCCACATAATTTTGATACAGGATGATTATACATCCTAAACTCGACATCCAATGCAAACTTTCTTTATACCATTTGAGAGCATATCATGACACTAAAGGACTTCCTAAGTGACTCAGTGGTAAAGAATTTGCCTGCCAAATGCAGGAGATGCAAGAGATGCAGCTTCAATTGCTGGGTTGGGAAGATACCCTGGAGAAGGAAATGACAACCCACTCAGGTATTCTTGCCTAGGAAATCCCATGGACATAGGAGCCTGGTGAGCTACAGTCCATGGGATCACAAGTATTTAGACATGTGACTGAGAGCGAGCATGATGTTAAATAATACCCTTCATTATTAAAAGATGCTGATTGGTTGTTTCTCTTACTGAATGAGCTCCATCAATCACACTACTGAACCTTAGCATAGGGATTTAGATTTTATTAAGTACATGCATTGGGATTTACTTGCTCAGGGTGGGGTGAAAATGAAGCCCAAAGTTGCTAGAAGCCAGCTGGGGATAGCAGACAATAGCAGTGTTGCTAACAGCACCATGACTCAAATGGTCAGATAGATGAATGCAGTATATGTATATATGTAGCAATAGGTTATGAAGATTGTTTTTGGCTATGGATAATTTGAAAGATTTCTAGAATTTTAGGGTAGATTTTTGGCCCAAGCCATTGCAATATAACTTTTATGAGTCTTTTTGTATGTGCAAATAATGGTTGATGTTCTCAAAATGCTGTATTCTGGTAAGCAAAGGCTCCTTTACTGCTGAGTGAAGCTGAATTTTTTGTCCGTGGCCTCCCATATGGAGAACACTGGATAGCTTTTGCATAAATCTTCATTTTTCTTAATGGAGGTTGAATGTGGGCCTTAGGGATCCCTGACCAATTAGGCATCAACTGTTTATAGCATTCTTCTGAATGGAACCCTTGGACTTGAGCTGTGTGGGTCCATAATGAGTTGCAGGTGTTGAGAGGGATTGGCATAGCTCTCCTTAATTACTTGTCACATGGCTAATCTGATGCGGGGGACATCAGTGCCAGGGAGATGTGTTTTAGGCAGTAGTGGTTGGCAGTTTTCTCATCCACAAACTGGAGCAGTTTTTGGGCTAAGAAATTAGAAGATAAAAATGATTAGCATTCTTCTCTTTCCTTATAAATAGTTCTAAGAATATTGATTAGGATCTGACTTAAGTTTGTGAATATAATAAAAATAAGAATGATAAATTCAAAAGAATATAGACTGATATAAGAGACTCCTAAGTTATCCCCATTGGCTGTGTGCCCTTCAGCAATCAATTAAACTTTCCTGAGTCTCAGTTTCTTACTTCATAAAATTGGCATTAAAATATTTAACTTTATAGAGTTTAGCATTAGTGATAACCTAAATGTCAAATCTTGTTTAATGGAGGATGGTGGTTCTCAAAGTGTGCGTCCTGGACCAGCAGCATCAGTATCACTGGAAGCTTTCTTGAGAAGCAATTTTTACTACTCTTGGCTGTCTCCCCAGACCTGTTGAAAAGAAACTCTATCCTTACAATCTGGTGTAACAAGCCCCCCGGGTAATTCTGATAAGGCTAAAGTTTGAGAATTACTAGTGTAAACTTTCAAAATGTAATTGTTAAAATAAGAAAAAGGGAGCTAGGATTCAAAATGTTAAGTAAACACAAGAAGTTGGAAGTTGAAGTCTAATTGCACAAAGGAGGGAGAAGAATTGATGAGCAAGGAAAGACAAGGTAAAATACATCCCAAATGGAGAGTAGGGTTCTAGGCACATAGGTGAATATCTTTGGTAAGACAGTCTTTTGAAACTCATCATGGACTACTGGTCAACCTATGAATACTGTGTTCTGCTTATTTGCTTCATGGCTGGCAGTTGAGTTACTTTCCATTTGTATCTGATTTCTCTCAAATCTGTCAAGTTTTCCTGAGTCTATTATCCCCCGAATAAATAATATTTTGATTGAAATTTGAAGTTTTTGGAATTTAAACATACATTTTTACAATGAATTAAGTTTATAAAGATCCAAATTAAAATAATGCAAATGTTTTATATTAATAGAATCATGACATAACTTATCTCTGAGGGAGAGTAATAGTTATGTAATAACTATAAGCTTTATACACAGCCTTGTTTTTTATGTTTTCAATGAGGACTCTAAATATATCTGACCTATTTAAGAGAAGTTGTAACATGAACAACCTTCTAATATTGACAACAATACATAAGTTTTACATAGCTTTTTACAGTTTCTAATTAACCTCAGCAATCAATGCAAAGAAATAGAGGAAAACAGCAGAATGGGAAAGACTAGAGATCTCTTCAAGAAAATTAGAGATACCAAGGGAACATTTCATGCAAAGATGGGCTCGATAAAGGACAGAAATGGTATGGACCTAACAGAAGCAGAAGATATTAAGAAGAGGTGGCAAGAATACACAGAAGAACTGTTCAAAAAAGATCTTCATGACCAAGATAATCATGAAGGTGTGATCACTCACACTCATCTAGAGCTGGACATCCTGGAATGTGAAGTCAAGTGGGCCTTAGGAAGCATCACTATGAACAAAGCTAGTGGAGGTGATGGAATTCCAGTTGAGCTATTTTAAATCCTGAAATGTGATGCAGTGAAAGTGCTACACTCAATACGTCAGCAAATTTGGAAAACTCAGCAGTGGCCACAGGACTGGAAAAGGTGTTTTCATTCCAATCCCAAATAAAGACAATGCCAAAGAATGCTCAAACTACCACACAATTGCACTCATCTCACATGCTAGTAAAGTAATGCTCAAAATTCTCCAACTTAGGCTTCAGCAATAAGTGAACCGTGAACTTCCAGATGTTCAAGCTGGTTTTAGAAAAAGCAGAGGAACCAGAGATCAAATTGCCAACATTCGCTGGATCATTGAAAAAGCAAGAGAGTTCCAGATAAACATCTCTTTCTGCTTTATTGACTATGCCAAAGCCTTTGTGTGGATCACAAGAAACTGTGGAAAATTCTGAAAGAGATGGGAATACCAGACCACCTGGCCTGCCTCCTGAGAAACCTGTATGCAGGTCAGGAAGCAACAGTTAGAACTGGACATGGAACAACAGACTGGTTCCAAATAGGAAAAGGAGTACGTCAAGGCTGTTTATTGTCACCCTGCTTATTTAACTTATATGCAGAGTACATCATGAGAAACGCTGGGCTGGAGGAAGCACAAGCTGGAATCAAGATTGCTGGGACAAATATCAAGAACCTCAGGTATGCAAATGACACCACCCTTATGGCAGAAAGTGAAGAGGAACTAAAAAGCCTCTTGATGAAAGTGAAAGAAGAGAGTGAAAAAGTTGGCTTAAAGCTCAACATTCAGAAAACGAAGATCATGGCATCTGGTCCCATCAATTCATGGCAAATAGATGGGGAAACGGTGGAAACAGTGGCTGACTTTATTTTTCTGGGCTTCAAAATCACTGCAGATGGTGATTGCAGCCATGAAATTAAAAGATGCTTACTCCTTGGAAGGAAAGTTATGACCAACCTAGACAGCGTATTAAAAAGCAGAAACATTTCTTTGCCAACAAAGGTCGTCTAGTCAAGGCTATGGTTTTTCCAGTGGTCATGTATGGATGTGAGAGTTGGACTATAAAGAAATCTAAGCACAGAAGAATTGATGCTTTTGATCTGTAGTGTTGAAGAAGACTCTTGAGAGTCCCTTGGACTGCAAGGAGATCCAACCAGTCCATCCTAAAGTAAATCAGTCCTGGGTGTTCATTGGAGGGACTGATGTTGAAGCTGAAACTCTACTACTTTGACCACCTGATGCAGAGAGCTGACCCATTTGAAAAGACCCTGATACTGGGAATTATTGAGGGCAGGAGGAGAAGGGGACGACAGAGGATGAGATGATTGGATAGCATCACCGACATGAGTTTGGGTGGACTCTGGGAGTTGGTGAAGGACAGGGAGGCATGGTGTGCTGCAGTTCATGGGGTTGCAATGAGTCAGACACGACAGCTACTGAACTGAACTGAACTGAATATGCCTTTATATTTATTCACTCAATCTACTTTATATCCACAGAGGATCAAAAACGAGTGTGAGTTTTGCAGATGTTGTCACTGTTCAGTAGCTGAGTCATATCTGACTCTCTGCAACCCCATGAACTGCAGCATGCCAGGCTCCCCGACAGGGGAGCTAGTTCCTGGAGTTTGCTCAGACTCATGCCCACTGAGTCATGCCATTCAACCATCTCATCCTCTATCAATCCCTTCTCTTCCTGCCCTGAGACTTTCCCAGCATCAGGGTCCTTTCCAGTGAATCTTTGCATCAGGTGTCAAAGTGTTGGAGCTTCAGCTTCCGCATCATTCCTTCCAATGAATATTCAGGATTGATTTCATTTAGGATTGACTGGTTTGATCTTTTTGCTGCCCAAGGGACTCTTAAGAGTCTTCTATAACACCAAAATTTGAATGCATACGTTCTTTGGTGCTCAGCCTTATTTATAAAGTCTTATTCATAAAACACTGAAGAATGTGAGATCAGCCTTCTTCAGTGTTTTGTGGATATGACTTCATAAATGTGCAAAGTTGATATCACTGGCATTTGGGTATGAATTGAGACTATGAGACATTATGGTCATCGTAAGACCAAGGTTTGCAGCACTTGTGAGGAGGA
The DNA here is from genome assembly GCF_027580195.1 of Bos mutus. Taxonomy (NCBI): domain Eukaryota; kingdom Metazoa; phylum Chordata; class Mammalia; order Artiodactyla; family Bovidae; genus Bos; species Bos mutus. Next base: position 69,781,050 of record NC_091618.1, on the reverse strand, counting down.
GGATGATGGACACCATCTGCCCGGGCTCAGTCTGAGTACATTTCTTCCAGAGTCAGCTGGGGTGCCATGCACAACCTCCTGGAAATGCTCCAACTGTGTAATTATATTCTGCCTCTCAAAATCATGCTTCATCTTTCTAATTGAATAAGGCTACATTTCATCATGCTCATTTTAGATACTTTCTCCTCACATTTCAAGGGTTTAAATAACAGGCATCCATCACAACTCTGGGTATATGAGGAAGAGCAGCTTTCTGGAATTAGGTCTGGCCTCTGGAGGCATCTCCCAGCAATCAGGCTGAGATACCCAACAACAGTTCTGTCTGTCCGCTTCCCCTGTGCTCACAAACACAGTAACCAGCTTCTCCAATATACACAGTCAGAACTCTGGCCTGCAGGGCAGCACCAGCCCGTGGGACCATGACTTGTTGGTTAGGAATTACTTTACCAGACTTTTTTTCAGCTTAATTTAAGAAACTTCATTTAGTTCTTTAGCTGCTTTAAGCAATACTTGTGAAAGAAGAAACTCTATTATATAGCAAAAAAATTTAGTTGATGCTCATAAAATTGCTTTTGTATATTATCCCTTCTCTGTTGCTATGGAAAGAAATTAGAGATTTAGTTCCTCTCATTACTCATTCAATTAATCACCATGAGTCCTATGATATACAAGAAAATGTAGAATATAGAACTATGAGTCCTATATAGAATCTGTCTTTAAGGAATGTGGGATATAATATATAACACTGATAGTCTCGTGGCAAGTCTTCCCTAGAACCACATCGTCCTACAGCATATAAAATTAATGTGCAAGTCAAGATGAAATCACATAAAATCAATGAAGAGGTCAAGAATCTCAAGTGGACTAGGGCCAGGGTAGAAGGCTATAAAGGTGAACCAGAGGATAGAGGTGTTTCTGCTAAACAGTGTGTATTACTGTTAGAATAGATACATTGTCTACTTAAAAGACATTTCTAAGTAAAATGCTTTGAAATAAATTTGAACAAGTCCCAAATCTTAGATGCACATCAATTACAAGTGTAGGGCAGCTGTGAACATTGTGAGGATTGTCCATACACAGCTCCTGAGGGTACCATTCGTATGGATTGTTATGTACCCTGCAATGTACAGCCTCTACAAATGTATGTGAAGATCTATGTGAAACCTTCTGCAAAAAATGTACAAATAGGCTTTCTTTGAAGTGATTACTGATACCCCTTAGTGTAACTATTCACATTGGGATTTGTTTGTGGCCAAAGCAGATTATAGGCAAGTTTTCCAAATACAATGTGACAAAAATTTCTCTAAGATCAGTTTTTATGAAATGCCCCTATTCTTACTTTTAGTTATAGTCTCAGCCTCTCCATTTCTCCAGTTAACCCAACTGGGAAAACTACTTTCAAGGCCTTCCTCCCAAGGTCAATGCTTATGATGTTTTACTTCTTCACCACACATTTTTCTGTTCTATATGACATTCGCTTGTCAGATTTTTCCCTGCTTGAAAACTGTAGAACTAGTTCATACTATAGTATAGTGAAGACATTAGTGTGCTTCATAAATACACCAGATAATGCATATCATTTGAAAAAAGCAGTCTTCTCCAGAAAGAACTTTAATTCACCTGTCCTCACGATGGGATATTTTTTAAAGCAATTTTCTGTTACAGGCTTTGTCTTCTGATTTTTGCTGTTGTTCAGCCTCTAAGTTGTGTCCGACTCCTTGAGACCCCATGGATGGCAATACACCAGGCTTCACTATCTCCCAGAGTTTGCCTGCAAGTTTATGTCCATTGAGTTGGTGATGCCATCCAGCCATCTCATCCTCTGTCGTCCCCTTCTCCTCCTGCCCCCAACCCTCCCAGCATCAGAGTCTTTTCCGATGAGTCAACACTTCGCATGAGGTGGCCAAAGTACTGGAGTTTCAGCTTCAGCATCATTCCTTCCAAAGAAATCCCAGGGCTGATCTCCTTCAGAATGGACTGGTTGGATCTCCTTGCAGTCCAAGGGACTCTCAAGAGTCTTCTCCAACACCACAGTTCAAAAGTATCAATTCTTCGGTGCTCAGCTTTCTTCACAGTCCAACTTTCACCTCCATACATGATCACTGGAAAAACCATAGCTTTGACTAGATGGACCTTTGTTGGCAAAGTAATGTCTCTGTTTTTGAATATGCTGTCTAGGTTGGTCATAACTTTCCTTCAAAGGAGTAAGCGTCTTTTAATTTCATGACTGCAACCACCATCTGCAGTGATTTGGGAGCCCAGAAAAATAAAGTCTGACACTGTTTCCACTGTTTCCCCATCTATTTCCCATGAAGTGATGGGACCAGATGCCATGATCTTAGTTTTCTGAGTGTTGAGTTTTAAGCCAATTTTTTTCATTTTTATAAGCTTTTAATTTTATATTGGAATATAGCTTATGAAGCCCAACAATGCTGTGATAGTTTCAGGTGGACAGCACATGGACTCAGACAAACATATGTATCAATTCTCCCCTAAACTCCCCTCGTATCCAGGCTGCCACATAATATGGAGCAGAGTCCTGTGTGCTATAAAGCAGGTCCTTGTTGGCTATCCATTTTAAACATAGCAGTGAGTACACATCGATCCCAAACTCCCTAACTATCCCCTCCCCCCTCCACCTCCCTGGCAACCATAAGTTTGTTCTCTAAGTCCATCTCACCAGATATCTCTCCTCTTTCACTTTCATCAAGAGGCTTTTTAGTTCCTCTTCACTTTCTGCCATAAAGGTGGTATCATCTGCATATCTGAGGTTCTTGATATTTCTCCCGGCAATCTTGATTTCAGCTTGTGCTTCTTGCAGCCCAGTATTTCTCATGATGGACTCTGCATGTAAGTTAAATAAGCAGGGTGACAATATACAGCCTTGACGTACTCCTTTTCTTATTTGGAACCAGTCTTTTGTTTCATGTCCAGTTCTAACTGTTGCTTCTTGATCTGAATACAGGTTTCTCAAGAGGCAGGTCAGGTGGTCTGATATTCCCGTCTCTTTCAGAATTTTCCACAGTTTCTTGTGATCCACACAGTCAAAGGCTTTGGCATAGTCAAACGTCCTCATGTCCAAGGTAAGAGAAACCCAAGTAAGACTGTAGGTGTTGCGAGAGAGCATCAGAGGGCAGACACACTGAAATCATAATCACAGAAAACTAGCCAATCTGATTACATGGACCAGAGCCTTGTCTAACTCAGTGAAACTAAGTCATGCCTTGTGGGGCCACCCGAGATGGATGGGTCATGGTGAAGAGGTCTGACAGAATGTGGTCCACTGGAGAAGGGAATGGCAAACCACTTCAGTATTCCTGCCTTGAGAACCCCATGAACCGTATGAAAAAGCAAAATGATAGGATACTGAAAAAGGAACTCCCCAGTTCAGTAGGTGCCCAATATGCTACAGGAGATCAGTGGAGAAATGACTCCAGAAAGAATGAAGGGATGGAGCCAAAGCAAAAACAATACCCAGTTGTGGATGTGACTGGTGATAGAAGCAAGGTCTGATGCTGTAAAGAGCAATATTGCATAGGAACCTGGAATGTCAAGTCCACGAATCAAGGCAAATTGGAAGTGGTCAAACAGGAGACAGCAAGAGTGAACGTCAACATTCTAGGAATCAGCGAACTAAAGTGGACTGGAATGGGTAAATCTAACTCAGATGACCATTATATCTACTACTGTGGGCAGGAATCCCTTAGAAGAAATGGAGTAGGCATCATGGACAAAAAAAGAGTCTGAAATTCAGTACTTGGATGCAATCTCAAAAACAACAGAATGATCTCTGTTCATTTCCAAGGCAAACCATTCAATATCGTGGTTATCCACGCCTATGCCCCAACCAGTAACACTGAAGAAGCTGAGGTTGAACAGTTCTATGAAGACCTATAAGACCTTTTAGAACTAACACCCAAAAAAGATGTCCTTTTCATTATAGGGGACTGGAATGCAAAAGTAGGAAGTCAAGAAACACCTGGAGTAACAGGCAAATTTGGCCTTGGATTACAGAATGAAGCAGGGCAAAGGCTAATAGAGTTTTGCCAAGAGAACACACTGTTCATAGCAAACACCCTCTTCCAAAAACACAAGAGAAGACTCTGCACATGGACATCACCAGATGGTCAACACCAAAATCAGATTGATTATATTCTTTGCAGCCAAAAATAGAGAAGCTCTATACAGTCAGCAAAAACAAGACCGGGATCTGACTGTGGCTCAGATCATTAGAACTCCTTATTGCCAAATTCAGACTTAAATTGAAGAAAGTAGGGAAAACCATTAGACCATTCAGGTATGACCTAAATCAAATCCCTTATGATTATACAGTGGAAGTGAGAAATAGATTTAAGAGACTAGATCTGATAGACAGAGTGCCTGATGAACTACGGACGTAGGTTCGTGATATTGTTCAATGCTACCGATTGCTTAATTCCTTCAAAGAAACTGGGTGTTAGAATCATCCGCCAGAGAGAAAAAAATGCATCTGCTGGCTCCTGTATCTCTCTTGTCAAAATTCTCCCCACAGGAAAGTTTATTTCCTCATACTTTTGGACATGCACGTTTGGAGCACAGATAGGGTTCTGTGATGACTTTAGTAGTCAGGGCAGGCAAGAGGTACAGAAGGCAGGGCAAAGAAGTCTGAGCATGTGTGAAGTAGTGGAGCCTGGATGTCAGCGAAGTGAGCAGAGTCTAAAGTGGACCACAAGAGCCATATGATAGTCTCTGTAGTTCTCCTTCTTTTAGAGTTATATTTTCTTAGACATGAGACAAATTAGGAATTAACTTATTATACCATGCAAATATATTTTTCCTCCATCTTTTCTTTGCTTCCTTCCTTTTTTTTCTTTGTATAGAAGAATATATGTCAGTATTTCACATATGCATATGCACAACCCAAATCGTACCAAATGCATTATATGAAAAGTATTCTCTAGTCAAGTTCTACTCCCAAAAGAAACCAGTTTTTAAATATTTTTAAAGAAAAAATGTCTTTACCGATTAAAAAAATGACATGTCAAGTGTTTAAAATTCAAACAACAATGAAAAGGATAACAAAGAAAGTTAAAATATTACTTAAAATTCTGCCACATATAAATTACCATCATATCTGCCACATATAAATTATCATCGTTACCATCTAGATAGTATTCTATAAAGTAATATATAATATAATAATATACATTATACTGAGGTGGAGATAGGTAAATATATAGTTGAAAAATTATAGAGATAAAATTTACTGAACAGGATAAGGCTTATTATATTTTATTAAATTACTACATTTATTTTTTTCTCAGTTTTTATAGATGAAAAAGAAATTGAAATCCAATGGAAAGGATAGCACAAATAAATATGAGGACTTCACAAATAATACTCAAATAAGTATATTATTAACTATAAGAGGTATATTTATCTTAAATATTATATCTCTCTATATATAAAGACAAAATAATGTGAAACCCAGTAAGAATTTAGAGATTATGTTTTTTAAAATTTTACATTGAAATCTTACACTCTACCAATTCTCTTTCTACTGTGAAATATGACAAAATTAGCACTCATATTTTTTCACCATTTTGTCTTTCTTCCAAATTTTTATTGTTATATTATTACTTTTACAATTTCAAGGTTTATAATAATCATAGTCTGTTCAGTAACCATAATTCCCACAGTTATGTAATCTTACCTCTATATTTACTTCTAGGAGTTACATTTTCTGAGTTCTGACATGCTTAGAAACATCTGTTGTCTTTAAGCTTATGGACAAAACAACTTGGATAGGATATTCTTAAATCCCCCTTTTTCCTCTCAGACCTCTGTAGATACTGAGAGGTTTTCTGTATTGACTATTAAACTAAGGCTGCTTAAATCATCTTTTGATTGACTGGATTTGTGAAAAATTTTTTCTAAAGGAGAGTTCTTGGGCACTATTATCTGATCTCTTTTTATTTGAGAATGTTAAATTATTGACTTTAAAGTTAAGGAACATCAGTGACTATTGTTCCCCATGGCCTCCCACCCTAGCCCACTAAATTCGATGCCTTTGTTGTTCAGCAACCCCGTGGACACAGCACAATAGGCTTCCCTGTCCTCCACTATCTTAGAGAATTTGCTCAAGTTCGTGTCTATTGAGTCAGTAAAGCTATCTAACTTCTCTTGCCCTCAATTTTTCCCAGTAATACGGTCTTTTCCAAAGAGTCAGCTCTTTGCGTCATCAGTCCAAAGTATTGCAGTTTGAGCTTCAGCATCAGTCCTTCCAATGAATCAGGGTTGATTTCCTTTAGGATTGACTGACTTGATCTCCTTGCTGTCCAAGGAACTCTCAAGAGACATCTCCAGCACCGTAATTCAATGGTATCAATTTTTTGGTGCTCAGTCATTTTTTTGGTCCAACTCTCACATCCATACATGACTACTAGAAAACCATAGCTTTGACTATGTGGACCTTTGTCAGCAAAGTGATATCTCTGCTTTTTAATATGCTGTCTAGGTTTGTCATAGCTTTCCTTCCAAGCAGCAATCGTCTTAATTTCATGGCTGCAGTCACTGTCTGCAGTGATTTTGGAGCTCATGAAACAAAATCTGTCACTGTTCCCACATTTTACCCATCCGTTAGCAATGAAGTGATGGGACTGGATGCCATGATCTTAGTTTTTGGAATGTTGAGTTTTAAACAGCTTTTTCTACTGTCCTCTTTCGCCCTCATCAAGAGGCTCTTTAGTTCCTCTTCACTTTCTACCATTAGACTGATATCATCTGCATATCTGAGGTTGTTGATATTTCTCCCAGCAATCTTGATTCCAGCTTATGATTCACCCAGCCTGGCATTTTGCATGATGTACTCTGTATATGAGTTAAAAAAACAGGCTGACAATGTACAGCCTTGCTGTACTCCTTACCCAGTTTTGAACCAGTCAGTTTTTCCATGTAATGTTTTAACTGTTGCTTCTTGACTGTATACAGGTTTCTCAGGAAACAGGTAAGGTGGTCTGGTATTCCTATCTTTTTAAGAATTTTCTACAGTTTGTTGTGATAAATGCCTTTATTCTCATTTAAAGAGTTCCTTCAATCTTTCTCTTACAATAATTATATAACTTTGATTATTGATTACCAGATGTTTTCTGGTTATTATATCCTTAATGACCTTCTCATAATAATCCTGCATAGACCATGATATCATCCTCACTTTGTTGATCCAAAAGTTGATGTTAAGAGAAGTGAATAGTTCCCAGAGTTACTGACAAATAGTGGAGCCCTGCTGTGTGTACAGGTCTGTTTCCAGTGTCTCCCCTCTTTATTCCCTGCCATACTGCTTTCTTCTAGATGTATACAGCCTGGAGATGAGCCAGGCATGAGGCAATGTGAGGCATGGTCAGCACAGTGGATGGAAAGGAAGAGAAAGATGATTTGTCTTCTAAATTCTATTACCAGACATGTAAATAAATAGTATTTCCAAAAACTCTCAAATCAAAAGTAAATAATGCTAGTGAAATTGGAGAATATTTCTTAGCACTATGCCCTATGGACAGTATCTTTTCAGGTTGACAGTTTCTTGGAATTCTCATGGCTGGCATAATGTACTTTGCTCTATCATGTTACCATAAAAAAATGTCTTCTGTTTAGGAAAATTAAAGACCCATATTCTCATGTCAGCTCCATTATCTTGAGTCATATTTTATAGATATAATATTTGATATCTGTTGTTATGAACTCTCCTTTGGGATCAGTATTTAAAATATTTCTTTTAAGCCTAATCTATTCATATGACTCCACACCAAACCAAAATCAGTCACCTTCAGTCAAATGGTGAAGTGGTGAGCATCTATGAGCAGAGTTCAGAATAGATAGAAGAATGAATGGTTTGTATATCACACATGAAATATGCAACCCTGGTAGATTGAGGCCATTTCATCACTAATAGTCTGAGGGAAAAGTAGAGATATTAAATTACATAAGGTATAAAAGCTAAAAGAATTTCTTTCTCACTTAGTATATTTAGAGAGGGCCACCCATGTCTTCAGAATGAGGGCAATCTGATAGCGACTAATGATTTTCTCTACCCTCTGTGACCTCCCAGGGCACTTATCCTCTCTATTACCTCTTGACACTTTGTCAATGGGTGGCATTAATTCTTTAATAGATTAATTTCTTACTTACAAACTTCTACTACTACGTATTAGCTCTGGAAGGGGCCATAGTCCACCTTGTTTAGTTCTTGGCACACGAAAGGCTTTCAATAAATATTTGTTAAGTACTGTTATTTCCTGTAAGTCTTGTCTTCTGAGCTAAAATATCAGAGGACAGAGTTCAAAGTTCATCCTCTGAAATGTCCACTGGGCCCAGTAATGCTGAGCAGAAAGTGGGATCTCAATGATGGTTTGTTGTACTGAGCTGAATGAAATCACATGGAATATGAAAGGTTGGCTTCTTGGCTGTGGGTTTTGTGCTTCCATAGTACTTTGTGCATGCCTCTTTTGTAGTCTCCAATGGGATCTGTATTAACTTTTTGTTCCTGTCTCCAGCTGTCTCTCAACATTTTGTATCTTCTGAGAGAAGTATTTATTTGTCTTTTTAAAAATTGAGGTATAGTTGAGTTACAATTGTTTCAGGTGTACAGTATGATTCACTTGTAAATAGATATATATTTCAGATTATTTTCCACTATTGATTATTGTAAATTATTGAGTACAGTTCCCTGTGAAGTCGCTCATTTGTGTCCGACTCTTTGCGACCCCATGGACTGTAGCCTATCAGGCTCCTCCATCCATGGGATTTTCCAGGCAAGAGTGCTGGACTGGATTGCCATTTCCTTCTCCAGAGGATCTTCCTGACCCAGGAATCGAACCCGGGTTCCCACACTGCAGGCAGATGCTTTACCGTCTGAGCCACCAGGGAAGCCCTGTGGCTATATAGTTCCCTGTGGTATATAGCAAATCCTTATTACTTATCTGTTTTATATAGAGTTCAGTTTAGTTCAGTCACTCAGTCGTGTCCGACTCTTTGTGACCCCATGAATCGCAGCACGCCAGGCCTCCCTGTCCATTACCAACTCTGGGAGTTCACCCAGACTCACGTCCATGGAGTCAGTGATGCCATCCAGCCATCTCATCCTCTGTCGTCCCCTTCTCCTCCTGTCCCCAATCCCTCCCCAGTTGGAAAAGCATCAGAGTCTTTTCCAATGAGTCAACTCTTCGCATGAGGTGGCCAAAGTACTGGAGTTTCAGCTTCAGCATCATTCCCTCCAAAGAAATCCCAGGGCTGATATGTAGAGTAGTATCTTTCAATTCCATATTCTAATTTATCCCTTCCCCTCTTTCCCCTTTGGTAACCATATGTTTGTTTACTCTTTCTGTTTTGTATGTGGATTCACTTGTATTATATTTTAGATTCCACATATAAGTGATATAATATATATTTTTCTTTGTCTGATTTCATTTTTAATGATATTTTTTGGGTTATCCATATTGCTCCATACGGCAGTATTTCTTTTTATGGCTGAATAATATTCCAAGGGTCTATGGGCACTTGGGTTGTTTTTATTTCTTGTCTATTTGAAAGTGGTGCTATGAACATTTGTATGCATGTATCTTTTCAAATGAGAGTTTTCATCTTTTTCGGATATATGCCCAGGAGTGGGATTGCTTGTTCATATGGTAGCTCTATTTTTAGTTTCTTAAGGAACCTCTATACTGTTTTCCATAGTGACTGCACCAATTTATATTTCTACCAACAGTGTAGGAGGGTTCCTTTTTGAGAGAAGTATGGATATATTATTCCTTCTGAATAATTTTGGATGTGGCAAATGATGAATAAAGAAAAGGAACTAAAATTCTATTAATTGGCTACTATGCCAGGCATGTGGCTGTGCTATGTGCTTTACATATGTTAATTCAGTTAATCCTCCCAAATCTCGTGAAGTTAGTAATCTAATATTCATTTTATAGTTGGCAACACTAAAACTTGATTGCTTGCCCTAAATTATATATCTAGCAAGGGCCAGACCAGAGATGGAAATTTTATCTTTCCAACTCTAAATCCCTCACTCATTCTTAAAGTGCTGACTCACTTTTGCATTATTTAGTGAGCTAACTAATGGAAACAGCTATGGTAATCTACAAGTAGAGTTCTTCTGTCTACCCCACAGTAAAGTCTAGATACTTAGGGGACTCTCACAAGGGAATCATTTTCACATCAAAGGGATGTGTTTAAGCAATATTGCTTACTCCTATCAAGACTGCTTTTTCAAGTATATCCTTTCGAATGTTAGTAAACTTAGCATCAGATACTGCACAAGAGAAAATTTTTCGTTTTCTCTTTTTTATAGTGAGATGCATGCCAGAAAATTCAACTTAAAATCACTGAAGCTAGCCTACCTCACCCTAGCAGCCCTCAGCCCCAGAGATGAAGTACGGAAAACTTGCAATAACTGGGTTGCCTCCTTTAGAAAGATAAGTCACCTTTGAAAAAAGAGAGTAACTTCCCTCAAAAGGGTAGAAATAAGGCCTCTTGTGTGTGTGCTAAGTTGCTTCAGTTATGTCCAGCTCTTTGCAACTCTATGGACAGTAGCCTGCCAGGCTTCTCTGTACATGAGATTCTCCAGACAAGAATACTGGAGTGGGTTGCCATGCCTTCCTCCAGGGGATCTTCCCAACCCAGGGATCAAACCCCAGTCTATTATCTCTCCTGCATTGGCCACCTGGGAAGCCCAAGGCCTCTTGCAGCCCCTGATAACAAGTCTTAATGACAGAGTTAGTAAGAAGCTTCATTGCTCAGGGAAAGGGGATATCATGAGACTCTTTGGTTTTGGGAATTTAAAAGGAAATTGCATCCCAAGGAGATATGGAGGTGATGGGTGCTTTAATATATCAGCCTTTATTCTTCTTTCCTTTTTTTGTTTTGGCTGTGCTATGTAACATGTGGGATCTTAGGTCCCCAACCAGGAATTGAAACCTGGCATTGGAAGCATGGAGTCTAAACCACTGGACCCTCAGAGAAGTCCCAAATATACCACCTTTAAACTTGATTAGAGCTACTCATGCACACAGACAGTTTTAAGGATATCAATTTCTAGGTAAAGTTGGCTTAAAGCTCAACATTCAGAAAACTAAGATCATGGCATCTGGTCACATCACTTCTCGGCAAATAGATGGGGAAACAGTGGAAACAGTGGCTGACTTTATTTTTCTGGGCTCCAAAATCACTGTGGATGGTGATTGCAGCCATGAAATTAAAAGACGCTTGCTCCTTGAAAGGAAAGTTATGACCAACCTAGACAGCATATTAAAAAGCAGAGACATTACTTTGGTGACCAAGGTCCGTCTAGTCAAGGCTATGGTTTTTCCAGTAGTCATGTATGGATGTGAGAGTTGAACTATAAAGAAAGCTGAGTGCTGAAGGATTGATGTTTTTGAACTGTGGTGTTGGAGAAAACTCTTGAGAGTCCCTTGGACTGCAAGGAGATACATCCTAAGGGAGATCAGTCCTGGGTGTTCATTGGAGGGACTGATGTTTAAGCTGAAACTCCAATACTTTGGCCACCTGATGCGAAGAGCTGACTCATTTGAAAAGACCCTGATGCTGGGAAAGATTGAGGGCAGGAGGAGAAGGGGACGACAGAGGATGAGATGGTTGGATGGCATCACCAACACAATGGACATGGGTTTGGGTGGACTCCGGGAGTTGGTGATGGACAGGGAGGCCTAGCGTACTGCAGTTCATGGGATCACAAAGAGTCGGACATGACTGAGCAACTGAACTGAACTGAATTTGCCTATGTGTATGGATTTTATTTCCTAAAATGTATCCAGCTGAGAACTTACCTATGTTCAGAATAGTACTTTTTCCACTTTATAAGAGAAAGGCATTTTCCTCACCCATCACCCATCCTAAATCTTACAAAAGTACACAGCTTCCAGTTGTCAAAAATAATATAGACATCTAAGGGCGAGATTCCTTTACTAAGTAAGGTACTATAAACTCTTAGGACTTTCAGTCTTTCCTTGTATTAAAAATGCTTATATTAAGATTGATCAACTTGTTAGAAAGAAGGAATTTGAATGGTTTTGGTATTTCCATTTCAGATATATGGTAGAGTGGGATAGTGGGGCTAATTATAATATTTATTTAGTGATTTTCCCTTTTCTACCCTTCAGCTATTGTCAAAGATGCATTCCTCTAAGGCAGAGTCCTGCGGGAGCAAAGAAAAGAGACTGTCATTAAGAAGCACTGAACATGAAAACACTTTTTTCCATGTTTTAGAAGTAAGCATTTCTTTTCAGTTCTTATCAACACTTATTCTTATGATCTGAAATGTGTTGGAAAGAAAAACACCTTCAGACAGCCAAAGAGCTAGATATAGTTTTAAATGATTTGAAATGGGTTCTAAAACTACAAAAAAAACTTAGCTTATATTCAATAAATTCTCTAATGTAGGGATTAAAATAAACCACCTGACCCTTGGCATGCAATTACTATCATGTGACTGCTTTTCCAACTGGCATAGTTGGAGGAAAAGGGCTCACTTTACTTCCTAAAAGCCATTGAACTCTTAACGCACGTGAAAAGTGAAATTGTACGTGTATATCCAGCCTCTAGTTTAGCTGCCAGTGAACCTTGCCTCCTGGCACTTTTTTTTCCCCTGCCCCAGTGCAGTGGGTGGGCTCTGTACATGCATTGGGATATATGTGTATGATTAATACAACAAGAAAGAAGAAAGAAAGAAAGAGTTAGTTGCTGAGTCATGTCTGACTCTTTGCAAAACTTTGGACTGTAGCCCTCCAGGGTCCTCTGTCCATGGGATCGTCCAGGCAAAAATGCTGGAGTGGGTTGCCATTTTCCAGGGGATCTTCTCAACCAGGGATGGAACCCAGGTCTCCTACATTGCAGGCGGATTCTACCAGCTGAACCACCAGGGAAGCCCAAGAATACTGGAGTGGGTAGCCTGTTCCTCCTTCGGGGGATCTTCCCAACTCAGGAATCAAACCAGGGTCTCCCGCATTGGTAGGTGGATTCTTTACCATCTGAGCCATCAGGAAAGCCCCATGGTGGAGTATTCAGTTATAACCCAAGCCAAGCTAATGAAGCACACACAGTATGTATGAGTCTTGGAAACATGGTGCTGAGTGAAATAAGCCAGACACAAAAGCAACCTGATATATTACATCTTGATCAAGTCTGTTCATCAGTGATTCCATTTCTACCACATTCTACCAAAAAAAAAAAAGCAGAGACGAAAACAGATCAGTAGTTGTGAGAGGCTGGGACCACGGAAAGGTTTTTCTGCCAAAGCTCATGAGGGAATGTTTCAGGGTAAAGGAAACATTTTTTACCTACACTGTGCTTTCAAATCAATTTACTAAAATCCTCCCACCTTGTACTTTTTAAAAAGAGACTGAATTTTGTGTGCACTAAAATATCAATAAGCTATGTTTCCAGGAAAATCATTTTCGTTGTTATTATTGAAATGCTGCTGCTGCTGCTGCTAAGTCACTTTAGTCGTGTCCGATTCTGTGCGACCCCATAGACGGCAGCCCACCAGGCTCCCCCGTCCCTGGGATTCTCCAGGCAAGAACACTGGAGTGGGTTGCCATTTCCTTCTCCAATGCATGAAAGTGAAAAGTCAAAGTGAAGCCGCTCAGTCATGTCCGACTCTAGCGACCCCATGGACTGCAGCCCACCAGGCTCCTCCATCCATGGGATTTTCCAGGCAAAAGTACTGGAGTGGGAAATGCTAGTGTAGACCAAAGTGAAAGTGAAAGTCACTCAATCATGATCTACACTTTGCGACCTTGTGGACTATGCAGTCCATTGTATTCTCCAGGCTGGAGTGCTGGAGTGGGTAGCCTTTTCCTTCTCTGGGGTATCTTTCCAGCCCAGGGGTCGAACCCAGGTCTCCCACATTGCAGCTGGAGTCTTTACCAAGCTGAGCTGCCAGGGAAGCCAGTGTAGAGAAATGTGCAGTTAATTATCTGTATGTAGCATTGGACTTTTGAGTGGAGTGCTTCAAACTAAATTTTCCTAGTAGTACTCATGATTCTTAGGGGTTTCTACGTGATGTAGTAGTAAAGAATCTGCCTGCCAGTGCAGCAGACACAAGAGACATGGGTTCGATCCCTGAGTCAGAAAGATCCCTTGGAGAAGGAAATGGCAACCCACTCCAGTATTCTTGCCTGGAGAATTATGTGGACAGTGGAGCCTGATGGGCTACAGTTCATGGGGTCACAAAGAGTCAGACATGACTGAGCATATATAGTATATTTGATAAAATCTATTAATTAATAAAAATACATGATTTATTTCACCTTTGGTATAATGTTAAGGCTTTTTTTTTTATAAAAATGAATAAAATTACAATACTGTTAAATTCTGGACCTGTTGTTTTTTAGTAGTATATTTTTTTTTCATAAAGTATCAAAACTTTTATTAGGAGTCTTAAAATCTAATGAAGTTATTAAAAACACATTACTTTTATCTCTCACATTATCCTAAATTATTGCTATAGGTTTTATATTAATCTTCTAAGTGATCACTAATATATTTTAAATTGAAATTATGGTCTGATATGTGAATTTACTTGAAAGTAGTTTAGCCAACTAGGTTATATGTTAGTTTATTGAATAAAGCTGGGATACACTATTTTATTTACATGAAGTAACTAGACTAAATCAACAATGTCAAGATTTACGTGAAAATATACTTATAACATTTGAAAGCATGAAACTTTGTGCCAAAAATATTGTTTGAAAGATTTAATGAAATTAACGGAAATTAAATTTAAAAAATTTTTCTTAAAACATTAGGTTATACAGGTGCTTGTAAATAAATGAAAGAATAAAAATCATAATCATCTTGATAAAATGAGGTAAGAAAACAGCTTGAGTAGCAAATCCTTTTGAAAGTCCAGTGGTTTTTAATTATTTTTTCAACAGCCAAAGAATAGGATATTGAAACTTCCTCCTATGAGGCAGCTGGATTAATTAGGAAAGAAAAGGAATTTAGCTGTGTTTGCATCCTGTGTTAGGAAAGTGGGAGGTATTTGGTGATATTAAGTAGAGTGAGTTATCGGTTAATCCACTGGCTCTATGGAATAAGGGACTTCTAAATATTCAGGAGTTTTGGTGCCTAAAGAGTTGGACATGACTGAGCGACAGAACAACAAAGACAGCAATAAAATACTTAATAAAGGCGTTAAAGAAAAACACATTTTTTCTGATCTTTGATTCCACAAATATCTTGAACATGAATCGTGCAGTTTGTCCCAAGCTCCGGTGGTGTAGCACTGCGTGTCAGACACAGCCTCAGTCTCTAGAGACCCCCATATGGTGGCAAAGTTAAGGCAATGGCAAAAGTGTAAGTAAGTATGATTATTTAAGGTTGTGGTATTTCCTGTGATGTATGTAATACAAGGAATTAAGGTAAGGATTGACTGGATGAGGATGAAAGGATGACTTCAGCATAGCGAGTCAGAGAAGTTGAAAGCAGGGCTGAGCCCTCTGTGACATGAAATAGCAATGACAGCTTCCAAGTGAAGGTCAAGGAAAGAGCAGGTGCAGAAACTCTTGAGGTCAAGATGAGCTTGGACGCTTAGTCAGCCCTGCATCTTAGATGATAAAAAGTACCTTCCATCTTAATGGTTCTTAACATTCTGCAGACCATCAGATATCTGAGTTTCATAAATTGTCTTAACTGCTCACTCTTCAAGAAGTACTATTTCTAGAATCCTCACTGCCATTACACTATCAAAGTGGAAGTTTTCCCTCCCTTTCTCTCTGCTCTCAAAATTAGATATAAAGAAATAGTTTTATTTTTATTAAAATTTTAAATGGAAATATTAATATATTTGAGCTACAATATTATATTAGTTTCTGGTATATGACATAGTGATTCAATATTTTATAGGTTTTACTCCATTTAAAGTCATTACAAAATAAGGGGCTATAGATTTTGCTGTGTTGTACAATATATAGTCGTTGCCTCTTTATTTAAGCAGAATAGTTTATATCTCTTAATCTTGTTTATCTCGTTCCTCTCCCTTCCTTGTACCCTCTGGTAACCACTGGTTTGTTCTCTGTATCTGTGAGTCTATTTCTACTTTTTTATATATAATCATTTGTTTTAATTTTTAGATTCCACATGTAAGTGGTCACATAGAGTGTGCCTGTCTGACTTATTTCACTAAGCATAATACCTTCTAGATCCATCCATGTTGCTAAAAATGGCAGAATTTCATTCTTTTTATGGCTGAATAATATTCTATTATACATACACACACACACACACACACAAATCTTCTTTATTTTTTTAACTATTTTTGGACACTTAGGTTGCTTCCATGTCTTGACTCTAGTATATAATGCTGCTATGAACATTGAGGTGCATGTATCTTTTTGAATTAGTGTTTATACTATTTCCAGTGGAATTGCTAATGAATTATATGATAGTTCTATTTTTAGTTATTTGAGAAACTTCTGTACTATTTTCCATAGTGGCTGCACCAATTAATATTCACACCAACAATGTAACAGAGTTCCCTTTTATCCACATCCTTGACAACATTCATTATTTGTGTTCTTTTGGATGATAGCCATTCTGACAAGTGTGAGGTGACAGGTAGTTTTGATTTGCATTTCCCTGATGATTTTGGTATTGAAAATCTTTTGTGTGTTTCTTGGCCATCTGTGTGTCTTCTTTGGAAAAATGTCTGTTTGGGTCTTCTGCCCATTGTTTAATCCAGTTGTTCTTTTGATATTGAGTTGTGTGAACTGTTTATATATTTGTATATTACACAAATAATAAAGGACATCAATCCTTTATCAGTCATATTATTTGTAAATATTTTTTCCCATTCAATTGGTTTTATTTTCATTTTGTTGATTATTTCCTTTGTTGTGCAAAAGCTTTTAAGTTTCCTTAGCTGACAGATCAAAAAAATTTTTTGCTATGATTCACGTCAAAGTGTTCTGCCTATTCTCTCTTTTAGGAGTTTTATGGTCTTTAATCCATTTTGAGTTTGTTTTATGGTGTTAGAAAATATTTTTATTTTATTCTTTCACATGTAGCTCCAGTTTTTCCAGCTCCACTGACTGAAGAGTTTGTCTTTTTTCATTGTATATTCTTGCCTCATTTGTCATAGACTAATTGATCATAAATGATGGTTTTATTTCTGGAATTTCTATTCTGTTTTATTTACCTTTGTGACAGTAGCATGCAGTTTTGATTAATGAAGCTTTGTAATACAGTCTGAAGTCAGGGAGCATGATACTTTGAGCTTTGTTCTTTTTTCACAAGATTGTTTCAGTGATTTGGAGCCTTTCGTGGCTCCATATATATTTTAGGATTATTTGTTCTAGTTTGGTGAAAAATGTCATAGTGAATTTTAATAGAGATTGAATTAAATCTGTATATTTCTTTGGGGATTATGGAAATTTTAAGAATATTAATTCTGCCAATCAGAAAACACAGGATATCTTTCTATTTCTTTGAAGAAATACAGCTTTTGTTTTTCTCTGATCATGAAATGATATGTCTGTTGTGAAAATGTTGATGGAAAAATGAAAGGCAGAGTATAATTAAAAAGTTAAAGCTATATCCTGTAGGATATGATGCTGGCAAAAAACTTCACATTAAAGGAACCCTCAGAGATGGTTCATGACATTGAAAATGTAAGTGATAAAATGTAGGTGCCTGATCCAAACTCAGAAGTATGACAATTTGTCAGGGCATAAAAAAATGTTCACTCTGAATTTTAAGTTATAGGACAGGAAAAAGGCAAACAATGCTTAAACTACTTTTAATAAATTTTCTAAATGAAATACTTTAAAAAAAAATTAAAGCTTTGAGGAAAATAATACTGAAATTTGTTGACTAGTACTGAAGAAAATATAATGAAAAGTATAAAGAGAAAAGGAAAAAAATGTGTGGAAGAATTCCAATTTCTGCAATGAATCACTATTAACACTTGTATGAACTTACTTTTTTTCTTTGTAACATTTTCAAAAAACAAACATGCACACACATGCAATTACATATATATGTATATGTATACATATATATGTATATACATACATGTAATATATATGTATATATTATTATAGCATGTGTGTGTATATATATATATATATATATATATATATATATATGGTTTTAGAAAAGGCAGAGGAACCAGAGATCAAATTGCCAACATCTGCTGGATCATCGAAAAAGCAAGAGAGTTCCAGAAAAACATCTATTTCTGTTTTATTGACTATGCCAAAGTCTTTGACTGTGTGGATCACAATAAACTGTGGAAAATTCTGAAAGAGATGGGAATACCAGAACACCTGACCTGCCTCTTGAGAAACCTATATGCAGGTCAGGAAGCAACAGTTAGAACTGGACATGGAACAACAGACTGGTTCCAAATAGGAAAAAGACTACGTCAAGGCTGTATATCGTCACCCTGCTTATTTAACTTATATGCAGAGTACATCATGAGAAATGCTGGGCTGGAGGAAGCACAAGCTGGAATCAAGATTGCTGGGAGAAATATGAATAACCTCAGATATGCAGATGACACCACCCTTATGGCAGAAAGTGAAGAGGAACTAAAAAGCCTCTTGATGAAAGTGAAAGTGGAGAGTGAAAAAGTTGGCTTAAAGCTCAACATTCAGAAAACAAAGATCATGGCATCCGGTCCCATCACTTCATGGGAAATAGATGGGGAAACAGTGGAAACAGTGTCAGACTTTATTTTTCTGGGATCCAAACAGTGTCAGACTTTATTTTTCTGGGATCACTGCAGATGGTGATTGCAGCCATGAAATTAAAAGACACTTACTCCTTGAAAGGAAAGTTATGACCAACCTAGACAGCTTGTTAAAAAGCAGAGACATTACTTTGCCAACAAAGTTCTGTCTAGTCAAGGCTATGGTTTTTCCAGTAGTCATGTATGGATGTGAGAGTTGAACTGTGAAGAAAGCTGAGTGCTGAAGAATTGATGCTTTTGAACTGTGGTGTTGGAGAAGACTCTTGAGAGTCCCTTGGACTGCGAGATCCAACCAGTCCATTCTAAAGGAGATCAGTCCTGGGTGTTCTTTGGAAGGACTGATGGTAAAGCTGAAACTCCAATACTTTGGCCACCTCATGCGAAAAGTTGACTCATTGGAAAAGACTCTGATGCTGGGAGGGATTGGGGGCCAGAGTAAAAGGGGATGACAGAGGATGAGATAGCTGTATAGCATCACCAACTCAATGGACATGAGTCTGAGTGAACTCCGGGAGTTGGTGATGGACAGGGAGGCCTGGCGTGCTGCGATTCATGGGGTTGCAAACAATCGGACACGACTGAGTGACTGAACTGAACTGAACTGATATATATATATATATCACCATATATCACACATTCTGATATATATGTATACACACAGACACACACACACATTAAAATGAACAGTGCTTTCTATTCCTTTAATTTCAGTTCAATACCTAAGTCTTTCTCTATATGTATCTATCTGTCATCTATACCTGTATCTATAATTATTCCTACCTATTTACTTTGCTGTCATCAAACACTCCTAAAGGTGGGAAAAGCCATGACTAACTTATACTATAGGGTCAATAGTTATCTCGAACTGCTTCTGTGATTAGGTCTAATTATAAATACTTACTATTCCTTATTTAAAGCATTAAAAATCTATTTAAAAATATATGCATATATTTATCTACTAATAAAATCAAATATTCATCTTAGAAGACAGCACTTTAACACCTTATGTCACTCTATCCTCACCCAGAATTACCTTTTCATATTAGCCACTGGCACAAGCCTGCCAACACCCTACTGAGCACACGCTACCATCATGGGATGTGGACACTTATAAGTAGAGAGACGTAGGGAATGTGTGATATATGGTCTTTATTTTCTTGACCCACATCTTTCTACTTCCCTAGGAAGACTGAATCTTTTCCTTTTCATCTCCACATATATTTCTTTGATGGCATATATCCCTTATTGCATTTATTTGAGTACCAGAAGTGATTTTCCTATCTAAGAGGCAGGTACAAAACACATCAAATTTCATAATTTTTTTCTTTTTGAATAAAATTATTGACCTGGATCCAAGCCCTTGCTTCAAGGAGTAGAAATTAATTCAGTCTCACTTGTGCCCTCTCCATCATAATACAACTGAAAGTGAAAGTCTCTTAATCATGTCTGTCTCTGTGACTCCATGTACTGTATAGCCTTCCAGGCTCCTCTATCCATAGAAATCTCCAGACCAGAATACTGGAATGGGTAGTTGTTCGCTTCTCCAGGGGATCTTCCCAACCCAGGGATCGAACTCTGGTCTCCCACATTGCAGGCAGATTCTTTACCATCTGAGCCATGAGGGAAGCTGAAGAATACTGGAGTGGGAAGCCAATCCCTTCTCCAGGGGAACTTCTAGACCCAGGGATCGAACTAGGGTCTCCTGCTTTGCAGGCAGATTCTTTACCAGCTGAGCTACCAGGGAATGGGATCCAGCGATTCTGAGAAAGGTGGGAGTACTTTGCCCATGAGAGTCACTCATCTGATCGCCCACCTCACAGGCCCTTTTGAGCTTATCAGAGATGTATGACTCTGTTTCCTTGGTCACTCATGTGGACCTGTCAGTCTTTCATTATGTTCTTACTTTATGGATGTATCATTTCTCACTAAGGTTTTCCTCTGCTTGTGAAAAGAATATTGAGTATCATTCACAGAAAGCCCCCAACTCCCAACCCTGTTCCTTTAGGAAGGTAGAAATAAAGAAACTTCTTTCAACTTAACATCCATAGTGAAAAAACAAGTTAGCATCCTGTGTTTGTTTATGTGTCTGTGTCACTCTACTGCCTAGCTCTGGATTCCTTAAACTAGCCTAGTGCTTGACACATACTTGTATGTCAGCAAATGTAAATGAATTCATTCATTCATTATTGTTTCTGACTTAGAAACAAAGATACATGTTCTATAATTTCCATGTCTTTCCATCACCTATAATTTAGGAATCAAGATCCTATTTCTGGCTCTGCTACTTTGTTCCATCTCTATGGAGAGCGTAAAGTAAGCAAAACCATTGAACATCAATATTTTGACTGAGTAGTTTCTCGGGAGAAGAAGGATGTGAGAACCTGAAATAAAGATCAAAATATCTGGTTACCTCTAAAAAAGAAATACTTTATATATGCTGTATTGCAGCTTTCCACATTCTGGAGGAATTGACTGTTGTAAACTGTTATGTATTACAAACTATTGCTCTAAACCACCACAAGGCAAGCTGAGTCCTGGTGATGGAATGGCTGGTGAGGAGGAGGAATCAACACCATATGGACTAGGAGCAATTTTTAGTGCTTTGTGTTTGCCCCTTGACTAGGCATGGTGAGAGGTAGTTAGCCATCCAAATTAGTGCTTGAGTCTCTGAGAAGATTCACTGATGGTTCTGGGTTCATAGTAATGAGACTCTAGGCATTTTGATCTGGAGGTGGAGGGGCATTGCAGCAGGAACTTCAAGTAGTGATAAGGATCAGCTTAGTTATTTTTGACATCACAGAAAGGTGATTTTGCAGATAGACTGTTTATTACACAAATTGTAATTTAATATTCCAGGTAATAATGTTATAAAATTCAAACACTAGATAAAAAATCCTTTATGTATGTACGTGTTCCTTAACTTCTTTATATTTATAGCAGGGCTTCCCAGGTGGTGCTAGTGCTAAAGAATCTTCCTGTCAGTGTAGGAGATGCAAGAGATGTGGGTTCAATCCCTGGGTCAGAAAGATCTCCTGGAGTAGGAAATGGCAACCTGCTCCAGTATTCTTGCCTGGACAAATGCCATGGACTGAGGAGCCTGGCGGGTACAGGGAATGAAGTCACAAGGAGACAGATACAACTGAGCAACTGAGCACACACACACACATATAGCAACCCTTAAGTGGAACATTTCTGTTTGTTTGAGAAGTCCACTGGGCAAAAACCTTGAAGTGGAAAACAATGAGAAGTGCTAGAGTCATCCATGTGGGACTTACTACCATGAGAGCAAAATTGCTCCTGGGACTTTTGTCCTCACTGTCCCTTTCCATCAATGTTAAAATAGGACAATAAATTACAAGGATATAGACTGGAGGAAGTTCCTATGAGTAAAGAGGTTTAGAGAGTCCTTCTTTCTTTTATTTACATGGTCCAAGTGAGGGAGCTCAGAGTCTACTTACAGAGGTTGAGAGTGCCTGCGAGGAGGAGACATTGGCCTCTTGATCCCTGGCTGAAAGTTTGCTGAGCACAGAGAATCTACTGTGTAGTTTGTGGTAACTGAGCTCTTGGGAGAACCTGGAATGTGTGGCTAGCAGTCTGGAGGAGTTCTGTAGGATGGAGGTGATCAATATGATGACAGGACAAGGAGAGAGCAGACATAGGAAAAAGCCTATACTTCCACAGTCTAGCAAAGCAAGTCAGTTCAGTTCAGTCGCTCAGTCGTATCCGACTCTTTGTGACCCCATGAATCGCAGCACGCCAGGCCTCCCTGTCCATCACAAACTCCCGGGGTTCACTCAGACTCAAGTCCATCGAGTCAGTGATGGCATCCAGCCATCATCATCCTCTGGTGTCCCCTTCTCCTCCTGCCCCCAATCCCTCCCAGCATCAGAGTCTTTTCCAATGAGTCAATCTTCACATGAGGTGGCCAAAGTACTGGAGTTTCAGCTTCAGCATCATTCCTTCCAAAGAAATCCCAGGGCTGATCTCCTTCAGAATGGACTGGTTGGATCTCCTTGCAGTCCAAGGGACTCTCAAGAGTCTTCTCCAACACCACAGTTCAAAAGCATCAATTCTTTGGTTCTCAGCCTTCTTCACAGTCCAACTCTCACATCCATACATGACTACAGGAAAAACCATAGCCTTGACTAGACGGACCTTGTTGGCAAAGTAATGTCTCTGCTTTTGAATATGCTATCTAGGTTGTTCATAACTTTCCTTCCAAGGAGCAAGCGTCTTTTAATTTCATGGCTGCAGTCACCATCTGCAGTGATTTTGCAGCCCCCAAAAATAAAGTCTGACACTGTTTCCACTGTTTCCCCATCTATTTCCCATGAAGTCACGGGACCGGATGCCATGATCATAGTTCTCTGAATGTTGAGCTTTAAGCCAACTTTTTCACTCCCCACTTTCCCGTACAGAATGAATATTCAGAAATTAGGCACAGCTGAAGCCAAATTGGAAGACTTTCCTGCACGAAAAGGCTGCCTGTGGAGCAGTGCAAGAATCCTGCACTTGTGCTGACGTTGAAAGTAATTCACGACATCACTTGATAGTTTTTAGGTAGTCTCTTTATTGACTGGATTTTGCATCCCCTCCAACCCAAACAATATTGGGCTTCCCAGCTGGTACAGTGATAATGAAACTGCAAGCCGATGAAGGAGACACAAGAGACACGGGTTTGCTTCCTAAGTTTGGAAGATCCCTTGGAGGAGGAAATGGCAACACACTCCAATATTCTTGCCTAGAGAATCCCATTGACAGAGGAGCCTTGTGGACTATAGTCCATGGGTCACAAAGAGTCTGAAACAACTAAGCAACTGAGCACACACATACACTATACAACTCTATAATCATCTTGACAGGAATCAAAATGGAGACCTATAATATAGTTTCACATGCCCTATGGCTTAATGCAGATTCTTAATACAGCTTGCTCCTTGGAAGAAAAGCTATGACCAACCTAGACAGCATATTAAAAAGCAGAGACATTACCTTGCCGACAAAGGTCTGTCTAGTCAAAGCTATGATTTTTCCAGTAGTAAAGTATGGACATGAGAGTTGGACTATAAAGAAAGCTGAGCACTGAAGAATTGATGCTTTTGAACTGTGGTGTTGGAGAAGACTCTTGAGAGTCCCTTGGACTGCAAGGAGATCCAACCAGTCCATCCAAAAGGAAATCAGTCCTGAATATTCATTGAAAGGACTGATGCTGAAGCTGAAATTCCACCTTTGTCCACCTGATGGGAAGAACTGGCTCATTGGAAAAGACCGTGATGCTGGGAAAGGTTGAAGGCAGGAGGAGAAGGAGACGACACAGGATGAGATGGTTGGATGGCATCACTGACTGGATGGACATGAGTTTGAGCAAGCTCCAGGAGCTGGTGATGGACAGAGAAGCTTGACATGCTGCAGTCCACGGGGTCACAAAGAATCAGACACGACTGATCAACTGAACTGAACTGAACTGAATACAGCAGCTGATGGAGAGAGACCAACCCATACAAGGAGAGACTGAGAAAAGTTGGGTCTTGAATCCTGTGAACCTCAGGGAAGGAGGCTGCATTTCATAGGAATAGAAGAGTGGATATGAGGCTTGGGGAAAGTAATAGTCTTCAAGACTTTTTTCCAGCCTGATTCCAATGTTCTACTCTAAGAATATACTTTCTAATTGTATATTTTTTGAGGAATTGAGATAGCAATGAATTTGCTACATATTCCTTTATAGTAGATTCATGTTTCTTATCAAGAGCCATATCAACTATTTTTCAGTTTGCTATGCTAAGTCACTTCAGTCATGTCTGACTCTTTGCAGTTCTATGGACTATAACTCAACAGACTCCACTGTCCATGGGATTTCCCAGGCAAGAAAACCTCAATGGGTTGCCATTTCCTCCTCCGGGATTTTTCAGTTTAGTGGTTAAAAAATGTGATTGCTGGAATATGTCAGCATCTCTATAGGTACAGACTGCAAATAACCAAACATTTCTGGCTTCTGATTGGCTAGAAGTAGAGTGTTATTCAATTGTTTTGAATATCCTATTAGTGATGAAAATCATAGGTCTATAAGCTGAAGTGTCCACTCATGACATTAAGTAATTTTGCTTTATATTTTAATAGCACAGACATTTTTATTTAAAAAAATCTGATAGTATCCACTTCAGCAAACTCTGCCCTAAAAATCTTTTTCTCTAGAAAAAAGCTTAAAAATGTATACCTGTATATTGCATAGTTTATGCAAACCACAGCTATGTGAATAAATATGATTGGTTTCATATGCAGTAGAGTGCTTTGCATTATTATGTTAAATTTGAAGGTGTGGAAAGGGAGCTGCAAGCATTCATCAGAGTCTGTCATGGTCCTATGCAAGAGTTCCTTGAAGTAGATCTATTTTTAGGACATTAAGGGAGAAATCTCAGCAGTTAATTGGTTAGTGGAAATAAGATTGTCCAATAAAGGTACTTGTTCGTAGGTACCTAGAGAAACTTTACTGAATTAGAAAACCAGACCAGTTTCACACTCTGCACACTGATTGGTCAAGGCTTTGTTATATATGGCCAAGCATAACTTGAGATTGGGACAGTCTGGACCTAGATGGCTTGTATGATGACATTCTTTCGTGCTGGCAGCCAAAGAAGATTGGGAAAAGAAAGGAACTATTAAACATAAAAAAAGAATTGCAGCAAGCACATAGAAATAGTGAGCAAGCAAGTGATAAAGAAGATATAATTACAAAGGCAAACAAAACTGTAAGACTCTAGCTTAACATCATTGTTCATTTTATCAGTATAAGAGGATTGGTGCCTTCTTCCAGGATAGAGGAGGAAAGTGAGAAGTTCCTTCACTGGGGGCAGTAGCTGGGCTTTTACAGATTTAAAAAGGTTTTTAAGTTTTTCATGCAGAAATATTTATGATATGGAGCCTTTGTTTTGCTTAAAGTTTGGTGATTTTATTAAAGCCATTGTATTAATTAGTAGTGTGTTCAACTACAAAATACAGAAGAGTTGTTAGCTCTAGATGAAAAAGCTAAAGGCATATTTGCCAAACATAATGAGTAGCCTTGCAGTAAAAGTGAAGCAGGGGGGTTTAATAATGGCCTTGGGGACCTGGGCTTCTCTCATATTTCTATTCTACCATCTTGAATTTATTGGCATTTATGCTTATGCATGTTATTTCATGGGCATTGGAAGCTGCCACAACTCCAGGGTCCATGATTGCATTCTAGACTAAAGAACGGGCATTTATAATTGTCAGGCAAAGGAGAAGGGTACTGAAAGTGCAAGTTGTATTAACCAATCTTTAATGCTGGCACATAACCATTCTAACTTCCTGTTGGTTCAGTGGTAAAGAATCTGCCTGTCAATGCGGGAGACACAGGTTCAATCCCTGGGTCAGGAAGATCCCCTGGAGAAGGAAATGGCAACCCACTCCAGTATTCTTGCCTAGGAAATTCCATGGACAGAGGAGCGTTGCGGGCTACACTCCAGGGGGTCACAAAGAGTTGGACATGATTGAGCGACTAAACAACACAACCACAACAATAAGCCATTCTAAGGGTAATTATTATATAGGCACTGATTATATAACACAATATGTTTAAATTATTAATATTTTTCCTCTCCTAAATATAATAATATGAGAACTGGTAGTTTTAGATCTTACTTTCTTTTAACCTAATTTAATTTAGATTCAGCCCAGTTTTTCCCACTTCTGGGTCTATGGCTCTGTAAAAAAATGGTAGGCTGAGTTATATTCAGGCCCAGCAATTAAATTCTATTGTATATGCCAACTCCAGTCAGTTGGACAGACTGCCAAGACTGCCATGTAGAAATGATTCTGAGGTTGCCCTGGGCCCTGACAGGAGAGTGGGCCTTGATATTTGCCATGAGGGAAAATGGGAAAAATGTTTATCGATGGGCTGAGTGTGTCTCTTCTTTTCTACAAAAACTCTTATAGAAAGGAAGGACAAATGGACGGTCAGTGAAACCCATTTCTTTAAGATTAGGAAATTTAACTAGTCTATGGGATATTATAAATTGTATATTATGACTAAGTAAAGTGCAAAATCACTGCAGATGGTGACTGCAGCCATGAAATTAAAAGATGCTTACTCCTTGGAAGGAAAGTTATGACCAACCTAGATAGCATATTGAAAAGCAGAGACACTACTTTGCCAACAAAGGTCCGTCTAGTCAAGACTATGGTTTTTCCAGTGGTCATGTATGGATGTGAGAGTTGGACTATGAAGAAAGCTGAATGCTGAAGAATTGATGCTTTTGAACTGTGGTGTTGGAGAAGACTCTTGAGAGTCTCTTGGACTGCAAGGAGATCCAACCAGTCCATTCTGAAGGAGATCAGCCCTGGGATTTCTTTGGAAGGAATGATGCTAAAGCTGAAACTCCAGTACTTTGGCCACCTCATGGGAAGATTGACTCATTGGAAAAGACTCTGATGCTGGGAGGGATTGGGAGCAGGAGGAAAAGGGGACGACAGAGGATGAGATGGCTGGATGACATCACTGACTCGATGGACGTGAGTCTGAGTGAACTCTGGGCATTGGTGATGGACAGGGAGGCCTGGTGTGCTGCAATTCATGGGGTCGCAAAGAGTGGGACACGACTGAGCAACTGAACTGAACTGAAAGTGCAAATGAGTGAAATTTGCATGTTACATAGGTCAGAAGTTAATCCATCATTCTCATAACTAGTTATCGGTTGGAACAAAGCTTTATGCCCAGAATAGCAACTTTCAATTTACCTACCCAAATGTAGTTTTGCTCAAAATTATCTGTTCATCTAAATGAACATTCATATTCCCTTATATTAATCTACTTGGGCTTTGTTGTTGTTCCATCATCAAGTCGTGCCTGACTCTTTGTGACCCCATGAACTTCAGAACTCCAGGCTTTCCTGTCCCTCACCATCTCCTGGAGTTTGCTCAAGTTCATGTCCATTGAATTGGTAATGCCACTCAACCATCTCATCCTCTGTTGCCCCCTTCTCCTCCTGCCTTCAATCTTTCCCATCATCAGGATCTTTTCCAATGAGTTGGCTCTTTGCATCATGTGGCCAAAGTACTAGAACTTCAGTTTCAGCATCAGCCCTTCCAAAGAGTATATTCAGGGTTGATTACCTTTAAGCTTGACTGGTTTGATATCCTTGCTTTCCAAGGGTCTCTTAAGAATCTTCTCCAGCACAACTACTTGGGCTACCAAAACAAAATATCATAGACTGCATGCTTTCAAAAAAGGAAATTGATTTTCTCATAGTCCTGGAGGCTGGAAAGTCTAAGATCAGGATGCTGGCAAGTTTCCTTCTGAGAACTCCTATCTTGTCTTGCAGGCAGCATCCACCTTACTGTATGCATGTGCAGAGACAAGAGTGAGAGCAAAATATCTTGTGTCTCTTCTTATAAGGACTCAAATCCTACTGTGTCACAGGTCCGCCCTTATGACCTCATCTAACCTTAATTCCCTCCTTATAGGCTTTATCTATTTATAAGGCCTCCCCAGACAGCCATTTTGCTTTTTTGCATTTCGTTTCCATGGGGATGGTCTTGATCCCTATCTCCTGTACAATGTCATGAACCTCAGCCCATAGTTCATCAGGCACTCTATCTATCAGATCTAGGCCCTTAAATCTATTTCTCACTTCCACTGTATAATCATAAGGGATTTGATTTAGGTCATACCTGAATGGTCTAGTGGTTTTCCCTACTTTCTTCAATTTAAGTCTGAATTTGGCAATAAGGAGCTCATGATCTGAGCCACAGTCAGCTCCTGGTCTTGCTTTTGCTGACTGTATAGAGCTTCTCCATCTTTGGGTGCAAAGAATATAATCAGTCTGATTCTGGTGTTGACCATCTGGTGATGTCCATGTGTAGAGTCTTCTCTTGTGTTGTTGGAAGAGGGCGTTTGCTATGACCAGTGCATTCTCTTGGCAGAACTCTATTAGCCTTTACCCTGCTTCATTCTGTATTCCAAGGCCAAATTTGCCTGTTACTCCAGGTGTTTCTTGACTTCCTACTTTTGCATTCCAGTCCCCAATAATGAAAAGGACAACTTTTTTGGATGTTAGTTCTAAAAGGTCTTGTAGGTCTTCATAGAACTGTTCAACTTCAGCTACTTCAGTGTTATTGGTTGGGGCATAGGGGTGGATCACCGTGATATTGAATGATTTGCCTTGGAAACGAACAGAGATCATTGTGTCATTTTTGAGATTGCATCCAAGTACTGTATTTTGGATTCTTTTGTTGACTATGATGGCTACTCCATTTCTTCTAAGCGATTCCTGCCCGCAGTAGTAGATATAATGGTCATCTGAGTTAAATTCACCCATTCCAGTCCATTTTAGTTTGCTGATTCCTAGAATGTCGACGTTCACTCTTGCCATCTCCTGTTTGACCACTTCCAATTTGCCTTGATTCGTGGACCTAACATTCCAGGTTCCTATGCAATATTGCTCTTTACAACATCGGACCTTGCTTCTATCACCAGTCACATCCACAACTGGGTATTGTTTTTGCTCTTGCTCCATCCCTTCATTCTTTCTGGAGTTATTTCTCCACTGATCTCCTGTAGCATATTGGGCACCTACTGACCTGAGGAGTTCCTCTTCTGTGTCCTATCATTTTGCCTTTTCATACTGTTCATGGGGTTCTTGAGGCAAGAATACTGAAGTGATTTGCCATTCCTTTCTCCAGTGGACCACATTCTGTCAGACCTTTCCACCACAAACCATCCATCTTGGGTGGCCCCACAGGGCATGGCTTAGTTTCATTGAGTTAGACAAGGCTGTGGTCCTAGTGTGATTAGATTGACTAGTTTTCTGTGATTATGGTCAGTGTGTCTGAACTCTGATGCCCTCTTGCAACAGCTACCGTCTTACTTGGGTTTCTCTTACTTTGGATGTGGGGTCCAAGTGAAAAGCAAAGGAGAAAAGGAAAGATATAAACATCTGGATGCAGAGCTCCAAAGAATAGCAAGAAGAGATAAGAAAGCCTTCCTCAGTGATCAATGCAAAGAAATAGGTGAAAACAACAGAATGGGAAAGACTAGAGATCTCTTTAAGGAAATTAGAGATACCAAGGGAACATTTCATGCAAAGATGGGCTCGATAAAGGACAGAAATGGTATGGGCCTAACAGAAGCACAAGATGTTAAGAAGAGGTGGCAAGAATACACAGAAGAACTGTACAAAAAAGATCTTCATGGATCAAGATAATCACCATGGTGTGATCACTCACCTAGAGCCAGACATCCTGGAATGTGAAGTCAAGTGGGCCTTAGAAAGCATCACTATGAACAAAGCTAGTGGAGGGGATGGAATTCCAGTTGAGCTATTCCAAATCCTGAAAGATGATGCTGTGAAAGTGCTGCACTCAATATGCCAGCAAATTTAGAAAACTCAGCAGTGGCCACAGGACTGGAAAAGGTCAGTTTTCATTCCAATCCCAAAGAAAGGCAATGCCAAAGAATGCTCAAAGTACTGCACAATTGCACTCATCTCACACGCTAGTAAAGTAATGCTCAAAATTCTCCAAGCCAGGCTTCAACCATCAACTTCCAGTTGTTCAAGCTAGTTTTAGAAAAGGCAGAGGAACCAGAGACCAAATTGCCAACATCCACTGGATCATGGAAAAAGCAAGAGAGTCCCAGAAAAACATCTGTTTCTGCTTTATTGACTATGCCAAAGCCTTTGACTGTGTGGATCACAAGAAACTGTGGAAAATTCTGAAAGAGATGGGAATACCAGAACACCTGACCTGCCTCTTGAGAAACCTATATGCGGGTCAGGAAGCAACAGTTAGAACTGGACATGGAACAACAGACTGGTTCCAAATAGGAAAAAGGCTACGTCAAGGCTGTATATCGTCACCCTGCTTATTTAACTTATATGCAAAGTACATCATGAGAAACGCTGGGCTGGAGGAAGCACAAGCTGGAATCAAGATTGCTGGGAGAAATATGAATAACCTCAGATATGCAGATGACACCACCCTTATGGCAGAAAGTGAAGAGGAACTAAAAAGCTTCTTGATGAAAGTGAAAGTGGAGAGTGAAAAAGTTGGCTTAAAGCTCAAGATTCATAAAACGAAGATCATGGCATCTGGCCCCATTGCTTCATGGGAAATAGATGGGGAAACAATGGAAACAGTGTCAGACTTTATTTTTCTGGGCTCCAAAATCACTGCAGACAGTGACTGCAGCCACGCAATTAAAAGATGCTTACCCCTTGGAAGGAAAGTTATGACCAACCTAGAATGCACATTGAAAAGCAGAGACATTACTTTGCCAACAAAGGTCCGTCTAGTCAAGGCTATGGTTTTTCCAGTGGTCATGTATGGATGTGAGAGTTGGACTGTGAAGAAAGCTGAGTGGCAAAGAATTGATGCTTTTGAACTGTGGTGTTGGAGAAGACTCTTGAGAGTCTCTTGGACTGCAAGGAGATCCAACCAGTCCATTCTGAAGGAGATCAGCCCTGGGATTTCTTTGGAAGGAATGATGCTGAAGCTGAAACTCCAGTACTTTGGCCACCTCATGCGAAGAGTTGACTCATTGGAAAAGACCCTGATGCTGGGAGGGATGGGGGCACGAGGAAGAGGGGATGACAGAGGATGACATGGTTTGACGGCATCACCGACCCAATGGATGTGAGTTTGAGCGAACTCCTGGAGATGGTGATGGACAGGGAGGCTTGGCGTGCTGTGATTCATGGGGTTACAGAGTCGGACACAACTGAATGACTGAACTGAACTGAACTGAACTGAGTCTCTATCTTTAAATAATCACATTAGGGATTAGGGCTTTAACATATGAATTTTAGGGGCCAAAATTCAGTCCATAACATCCCTGTAAGATATAATGACAAGGAAGTTGTAATTTTAAACAGAAAGTGTATTTTTTATTCTAGGTTCAACAAAATACCTTTTGTAGTAATCTCTATCATAAGACATGGTATCCTGTATCTAACAGGTGTTCAAGGTCTTTAGAAAGATTTGTGAAGAAACAAAAAGCAACGCAAATACACTTCTTATTAGTCCTATTTTTGGCCAAATTCATCTTGAGAGGTCACCCAGAATGATAAATATCAGTAGTTCAGAGGTTAAGTTATTTTCCTCCACATAAACATTAGTCAGTGTTATGATTTTTAATTCTTGTTTTAATTAGATATCAGAGAATATTGAAAAATTCCCTCTAATGAGCTTTTTTTTTTTTCTCCTTCATGAGAAGATGAAGTCATGAGAGATGATTAAGTAATAGGGCTTGCCAAGTACGTATCAGATCTTGATCAAGGAAATAGTTCTGAGCTCTTTAATATAATATTTAAAACTGAGGATATAAGCAATCCACATTGATAAACTGATCACTATGAATTAGTAGAAAAAAGTATTGAACTAGAAATTTAGGAGAAAATGTCTCTGGTCTCGTGGGATAAATTCTAAGACCATGATTGGAAGGCAGAAGATCTGAGTTTGAATATATTACCACTTCACTTCTCTGAGTCTCAATTTCTTTGTCCATGAACTAGGACAACCTATTTCTGCCTAAAAGTTTGGGTGTATGAGTATGGATATATTTAGAATTAAGTCAGCCATATTATTGATATGAAATAAATTTGTACGAGGTATGTCCTACGTAAGAAAGTATGTAGTGAACTAATAATTGTAGTTCCAACAAACTTTTAATTTTTGATCAAATGAATGGACACTAAAGAAAGTTCGTTGAATGACTTAAGAGAGTGTTTCATAGACAAGTGACTTACCACTTTATTTCTTTTCCTCTCATATTCAGAGTTTGCCCTATGTGATTTTCCAGCTCTTTTTATGTAAAATATTTTAAGTTAGAATAGGATTCAAATTCATAGTTCTTAAGAGTTGTATGAGGGATCAGCAGTGAAAACCTTACCTTAGGCAGGGCAAGGTTTGTGCAACGGATAAGCCACTAACATTCCAAAAGCATAGGAACGATCTTTTCTTTTCAGATTTCTTTTGTCAAAAGTTACAGAATATAGTTAGTGTATATTTGTTGAAAATGTGAACAAATCCAGCCCTATATAAAAATTTTAAGAATAGAAGAAATTCTTTCTTTCCGCCATTTTTATCTTCGTTCATATCCTGTTTTCTAGGACAAAAGTTTAAGGCATACGTTTTCGTCTCTCTGTCTCATATTCAGAGGAAATGATACATGGGTAAAATATTTTTAATGAATTGTACCATAGTAAGTGCATTTATGATTTATAAAGAGAGTAATAGAAAGTCCCCAAAGAATGACTCTTCATTGTACAACTTGTCATACTATAACACCAAAGTCCCAGTGTTTGGGATTGTGCCTGGTGAATCAGTGCCCAGAATGGCTCATCCTGGCACCCTATAATTATGTCTCACAGATGAAAACATTATCTACATCCATCCTGAGCTGGCTTAATGATAATCAGATGATGTTGCTTCCTCTTTTTTAAACACAAATCTGACTTGAGAGTCCCTTGGACTGCAAGGAGATCCAACCAGTCCATCCTAAAGGAGATCAGTCCTGGGTGTTCATTGGAAGGACTGATGTTGAAGCTGAAACTCCTATACTTTGGCCACCTGATGCGAAGAGCTAACTCATTTGAAAAGATCCTGATGCTGGGAAAGATTGAAGGAGGAGGAGAAGGGGATGACAGAGGATAAGATGGTTAGACAGCATCACCAACTCAATGGACATGAGTCTGGGTAAACTCCGGGAGTTGGTGATGGACAGGGAGGCCTGGCGTGCTGCGGTTCATGGGGTTGCAAAGAGTTGGACACGACTGAGCAACTGAACTGAACTGACTTTAAATAATAAATTTGTTCAACTATCAGTAAGATGGGGTGGATGCCCCTTGGATTGGATATTTGGCATATTTACTAAAACAGAGTAGAGGGGGATTCCTTGACAGTCAGTGGTTAAGATTCCATGCTAACATTGCCAAGGGCCAAGTTTGGTCCCTGGTCAGAGAACTAAGACCCTGCAAAGTATGTGGCCAAAAATAAAAAATAAAGTAACACTTTTAAAAAAGAGCTGAGATCTATAGTGTAGATTTTACTTTTGGGGGGGAAATGTAGACTTTAATCAATGAAAAAAATCCAGTATGTTTCATTATTTTAACACATTTTTTTTTTTTTTGTAGAGATCTATTTCCTGCTTTTGTACGTACAGCTACGGTTTTCTTAAATCATAGCACTTTTAGAAGTTTATGTCCCAACATTATCTGAAGCTGGGCTTCCCAGGTGGCCCTAGTGGTGAAGAGCCCACCTGTCAATGCAGGAGACAGAAGAGACGTGGGTTTGATCCCTAGGTCGGGAAGATCCCCTGGAGGAGGGCAGAGCAACCAACTCCAGTGTTATTGCCTGGAGAATCCCATGGACAGAGGAGCTCGGTGGGATACAGTCCATAGGGTAACAAGGAGTTGGACATGACTAAAATGACTTAGCACACATGCATTATCAGAAGCTGGGGTGACAAATGTTTTAGAGTTTTCAATATGAAATTTTGTGCCTCCTCCTGTTTCTCTTTGCCTTTGGTCGTAGAGGCCTTCACACTTTGCTGCTGGTCATTGAGATTGAAAATGGAGACCTGGGACATGGCTATACATCTTGTATCTTCCTCAAAGCTTCACTTCTAAACATCTTTAATCATCACTTCTATTGACCTTAATCATGTTCTAAAAATTATATAATTTTGAGATTTGAAATCCTCCACAACATTGTTTGCATCTGGATGTGGCACAAGCTTTTTAAGTTCTGGTTTTACTTCTAAATTCATCACTGTGATCCACATTGCTTATTTCTATCAAGAATGTTGCCAGTTTCTATAGATAGCTGAAACACGGTAATTCCTTGCAAGGGTAGGAAAAGGGTAAATGAAGACCAGTTCCTGACATATTCATCCAGGTTATCCTACACAGAAGTGTGTAACCTCACCAGAGCTTATGCCTCCAATTCCCATAACACCGGTTCATTCTGAGTACCTCCCTTGGTCCAAGGATTGTATAATATAAAAGCACTCTAGCTTCTGTAAAAAAGAAAGCAGAGGAGTGATATATTCTTAACAAGCTCAGTTTTGAAAAAAGAGGAGTAGCAAAAAAGGAAAAGGGAGGACAGAATAGATCCACATAGATAGTGGCAGCCTCTATCTAGTTTTGGAAAAGACAGGACTGATATTCAACCAGTATGCATTATCATGAGTCTCCCAGTATTGAAATACTTCTCTACTTGAAGGACATTTCCCTGTGGCTTTGCCTCTGGTGACTGCATCTGTCTGGACAGGAAGAGGTCCGGGGGCAAAGAGAACACCTAGCTAATGTTAGACAAAAGGAAGAGACATTAAACCCATTGTTAAGTTTTTTGACTATTTTCTTCTTGAAAGGGGAAAAACATTCCAGCACCTAGGCTGAGAGGAATGGGACAAGCGGATGGATGTAAAGAAAGAGTAAGAGTAGGTGCTTGTTAGTTATCCATTTAAAATATAACAGTATGTACATGCCCATTCCAGACTGCCAGACTATCCCTTCACTCCATCTTTTCAACAAGTACTTTCTCTATGACACAGGGAACTCTGCTCAGTGTTATGTAGTAATCTGGAGGGGAGGGGAGTTTGGGGGAGAATGGATGCATGTATATATACAGCTGAGTTCCTTCACTGTTCACCTGAAATGAAGCATTGTTCACCTGTTCACAGCATTGTTAATCAGTTATAACCTACTACAAAATCAAATGTTAAAAAGAAAAGGAAGAGAGAAAACCCTAGGGACTGAAGAGCAGGGGCAGGACAAACTGCTACTGCTGAATACATCAGGGTTGCAGAGGCTTCTCTGTGCTGGGAGCAGTGTGGAAATTAAGCTTTGTGGATTAAAATGCTCTGAAACATTCAACCAAAGCTCCCTCTGCAGTTTCCCTGTCCTTGTTAGATAAATTGCAGACACAGACCACAACCAAATCTGTTCTAAAATTTTGTAATCCAACAACAATACTAGTTGAGTAGCTACATTTCTCAACCAGGGCTTATTTATCGGTAGCAGATTTTCAAGTTAAAAGTACCATTATTTGCTGTCTCAAAAAGCCAAAAGACAGCTGAGACAAACTGCAGGATACCTGCCAAAGTGACTGGTGCAGCACTTCAACCAGGTGGGCTGGCATTCAGGCAAAACCATTCATGGAAATCTTAGAGGTTTTCACTCTGTGGTCTTGTGATTGTCTTCTTCCTGCAACTTACCTGCTTTTTGGGGGTCATATCTCAGTGTCAAGGGTCACTAACGCTTTCATTCAACCAACCTAGATTAATCTTCTATCACATGTCAGCACCAAACAATGGTGAGGAGAAAGTGATGCTGGGAAATTCACTCTGATTTGCTGTCCACTGATAAAAGACCTGAATAATGGAGAAGGTTTTGGTGCCAAACAGAACTGGGTTTCGATACTTTCTCTGGAGTTTAGCAGCTCTGATGTTTACAAATCCTCAGGCACATTAACCTCTCAGAGTCTCAAATTATTCATTTGTAAAATGAGTTTTACTTGGCAGATCTTGTATGGTTCCTATAAGTCACATGTACAAAGTGCTGTATGTACTGGGAGATTCATAGTTGTGACACCATGGAAGTTTATTTCATTTTCTGCTATCTTCTAATCAATAGGGAGTCCACATCTGGATATGAAATAGCATGAAGGATGGATTCCTCAACTTTCAAGTTATGTATTTTGGCCAGAGAGAAATTCAAAGACTTGAAATAATTTTTTTAACTCCTATAAGATCTCAATTACCCTGCCATTTGAACAGATTTCTATAGAGGTGAGGATAGGCTGGCATGGAAGTGAAGCAAAGAAAAACCAAATGGCCTGGGCATTTTGCCAGAGAGAAAGAGCAAGAGAGAAAGTGTCTTCTAGACTTTGCCTTTCTTCCTTAGTGTTATTTAATCCTTATAGCTTACTGGAGTTCTCAGGTAGACATTCATTATTGATATCAGGGCTGTTCTTTTTACTCTGCCATTCCCAGTGACACAGAACAACTGAAAATCTGATCACAATATGCTGTTTTAAGTCCACTTTATGTTCCCTATCTCCTTGGCCCCATAAATGCAGAATCAGTGTGTTTTGAGGTTTACTTTGGAGCCCCATCATCTTCTATGTCTTTAGGTATAAAAAAGGTGAACTGCAGACTCTGTATCATTCTGCAGACTTTGTCTGGTGAGCCAAAGATAGTGAAGAGATTTGCCTGGAATCTAAGACCCCTCTTATCCCTGGCTGGGTAGGGGTAGAGATTTTAATCATTGTTTCATTGACCTTAAGTGCCACACCTTCTTGTGGATGAACACAAAGCTTTTATTTTTAAATTTTATTAATTTTTTTTATTGGAATATAGTTGCTTTACATCGTTGTGTTAAGGTTCTACTGCACAGCAAAGTGAATCAGCTATATGTATACATTTATCTCCTTTTTGGATTTCCTTCCCATTTAGGTCACCACAGAGCATTGAGTAGAGTTCCCTGAGTTATACAGTAGGTTCTCATTAGTTATCTATTTTATACACAGTATCAATAGTGTATATGTGTCAATCTCAACCTCCCAATTCATCCCAGCCCCACTTTCCCTCTTGGTATCCACACCTTTGTTCTCTACCTCTGTGTCTGTATTTCTGCTTTGTAAATAAGATCACTTTTAGTTGATACCAGTAACAACTGTCCAAAGTCTTATGCCTTTGTGTGTGTGGGTGCATGTAAAATTCTTATGTTTGAGAAGGCCCCATCATATCAGAACCATATTTTAAAAGATAATTTTACATTTACGAGGGTTTGAGTCCCTATAAACCAGAAGTCAGAGCCACATCCCATATGATTCCCTTGCTATTTTCAAGCACATTTAACATAACGCTTGAGAAGGAGCTTTCAAAAACAATAAACACTAGTCTGTAATGGGGGTTACATTGTTTCTGACATTTCAGCCATATCCTGATGAAAATACTTTATTACTTGATATTACTTGAGTTGCTAGCACAGCTACTTTCTCCATTCTTTCTAGTGTTTTCCTCTTTGGAATTCTCATTGATTTGACACTCTTTCTTAACTTTTTGCTGGTTGACTGCTCCAGTGTTTAAGCTCCTTCTTAAAAAAATTTCTAGAACTTAGTTGGTTATATCTTTCCCTTTCGCCCTTACCTTTTGCTTTTCTTCTTTTCTCAGCTATTTGAAAAGCCTCCTCAAACAACCACTTTGCCTTCTTGCATTTCTTTTTCTTTGGGATGGTTTTGGTCACTGCCTCATGTACAATGTTATGAACCTCCATCCATAGTCCTTCAGGCACTCTGTCTACCAGATCTAAACCCTTGCATCTATTCATCACCTTCACTGTATAATCATAAGGGATTTGATTAAGGTCACACCTGAATGGCCTAATGGTTTTCCCTACTTTCTTCAGTTTAAGCCTGAAGTTTGCAATAAGGAGCTGATGATCTGAGCCATAGTCAGCTCCAAGTCTTGTTTCTTCTGTCTGTATAGAGCTTCTCCATCTTTGGCTGCAAAGAATATAATCAATCTGATTTTGGTATTGACCATCTGGTGATGTCTATGTGTAGAGTCATCTCTTGTGTTGTTGGAAAAAGGTGTTTATCCAGGAAGATGTCTTTTTCTCTTTTACAACACATTTACCTTCTGTTTCTGAATTACAACAGGTAGCTAGAAATTTCCGTTTTTTTTTTCCTATGGAGTTCCTCCTCTGGGGTCCTTGTGTGCTTTCACCATCTCACACTAACATCAGTTGGTGGTGGCGGGTGAGGGGAGGCTCTTAAAAAGAAAACTTTTACATGAATCTCACCTTAGGCCAACTGAATAAGAAGTTTTGGATAAGGGGCTTTCCAGATGATGTTAACATTTAGCCAGAGTTGGCAACAAGTGGGTCATACTTTCAGTTTTTAATTTAATAATTGTTTATGAAGACCTTGTAATGTGTTATCAGTATATCTAAATCCAGTTTTTCAGTGAAAGTGGCCACTACATTTTAGGTCCAAATTACAGATCTCTGATGTGGTTTCTCATATTGCCAACTGGAACATATATCTCTGTTCTCTCTGCAGAGTGCTGGGCTCTAGCCACTGCTCTTGGTCTATGCTCTGCCTGCTCTCACCACACACTCCTCAGCTGCCCTTCATCATGACCAAGGTAGGGGATACTTCAGTGAGCGCCTTTGTCCTCACATAATGTCAGAGTTGTGAGTAATGAAGACCTAATTGAAATAGATAAAGCAATATTGACAAATTAAAGAAAACCTTATGAAACCAAAATAAAGAAGCCTTGTTGGGCCTTACAGCGTCCTGGAATCAGAAACTGGAGAATTGGGAACCATTTTATCCCCCTGAGTTTCTCTGAGTATCCTCCGCTTCCGTTCACATTTTCTTGGGCTTGACAAGGCTCAGCCAGATATGGTTGCCCTAGCCCCGATCCCTACTGTTCAGTTTTTCTGGTTTAAGTTCCCAGTAGACAGTGACTATATTTTCTGCTTTCCAGTTTGAAATCCCATAAAGAGAAACGTGTTTTGTTTGTATGTCTACCTCTATCCTCTTTAGCTCTAACTAGGAGGAATGGGTACCTGGGTTTTTTTGTCCTTGTTAGAGGCTTATGAGGACAAATTTTCTGAGGAGTGAAAACTGGAAGCCAAAGATGGCTGTTTCTGGAAAAATTTTGCACACACACATACACACACACACCCCATGTCCATTATAATATCCATTCATAAAACATGACATGCAGGTGGGGAAACTGAGGTTGAGGATCCGGTATGGCACAGAAACAGCGGCTTTGGCCTTGAGGGGAGAGGACAAGAGACAGAGGCTCTTAAACTGACTTTGCACTCATTGCTGTGTCATCTCAGGCTTCACCCTAACTAGCTGCCTTACTGTCTTTAAATTTCAACTTTCTCATCTATAAACTAGGGGGCTGGATGAGTAGTAGGTTATGCACTTATATAACACCTGACATTATCAAAAAAAAAGAAACCTGAATGAGCCCCATATCTACTTGGCTCCTTACCCTAAATCAGTGATTCTTCTGTTTAACATATATCTTTTAATTCTTTAGTTGGCTATCCTAGGTCTTAGCTGCGACACGCAGGATCTTCACTTTTTGTTGCAGCATGAAGGATCTTTTAGTTGACGCATGTGGGATCTACTTCTCTCACCAGGGATTGAACCTGGGTTCCCCATTTTGGAGTGTGGAGTTTTAGCCACTGGATCACCAGGGAAGTTCCTAAACTAGTAACTCTTAAACATTTTGGTTGAAGAACAAAACTCTTTAATCTTAACATTTTTTTTAACTTGGGAAGCCAAAGAACAATAATTTATTGTTTATAATGTATATATATATATCTATTGATGTGGATTAATTGGAAATTAAAACTGAGATATTTAAAAAAGTAACATTTGTTAATTTGCTGAAGAGACAAAATAACATACCATTATGTATTAATGTAAGTAGCATAATTTTATGAGAAGTTACTGTAATTAAAAATACCTTTTTATTTATCAGGTGGATTTTCTGGAGGCAGCAAAATGAAATTCATGTATTCAGTTTGATATCTTTCTCTGTGTTTGCTCTTCTTTATATTGAAGGGAGACCTGAAATGCCTTAAGCACCTAAATAAGTAGTACGGACATTTCAGGCCACCAGTGAAAATGGAGTAAGAACATGAAGCTCTGGTGACCTTTAAACCCATGCCACACAGGGTGCTGGTCCTCTACGAAGATGGCCTTGGTACTTATCCAAAACCACTCTGGAATTACTGCTGTGGTCTTTTCAACTGGACCCTTATTCTTCTATTATATCTATTTCCCCCCTATTTTGACAAACAGGTCTCCATTTCATTTTACTTCATAGCCAGAGGATTGGACAATTTATTTTCCTTAAAAAAAAAACGGCAGTATAATCAACTTACAATATTAGTTTCAGGTGTATGACGTAGTGATTTTATATCAACAACTCAATTATAAAATGGGCGGAGGACCTGAATAATAGGCATTTCTTTAGTATATCTTTTTAATAAAATTTTTATGGGAGGATAATTGCTTTACAATATTGTGTTTGTTCCTGCCATACATCAATATGAATCAGCCACAGGAATACATATGTCCCCACCCTCCTGAACCCCTGCTTCCATCTCCCACCCCATCCTACCTTCTTTTTGTTTATCCTTGGTCCACTTGTGCTCAATTCTTCTCTGTAGCTCTTTCAACCTTTTGTTACTCTTCTCTAGCCCAGGTCCCCTGCCTCATTTATTCTCAGCAGAATATGCTAACTCCTATTTAGTATAGTATCTGTTCCTGTACTCAAATGCCCATCTTGATACAGAGAAAGACTTGCAACTGACTTCACATGAGCCTCTTTCTTTCTAATATCATTGGAGATAGAAATCTCATCCTCGTATAGAATGATCTTGCCACCAGTAATCTTTACCCCATCCCCTCAGATTTCCTCTGAAAATTGCTGCATTGGTGTTTCCTGTTTCTTTTGACTTCCCTACCTGGCTCTTCATGTCTCAACTTTTACAACTCAACTTATGTGGCACATTCTCCCAGAAGGTTTTTTGTCCACAGAACCTTAGAGGTAGTTGCATCATATTTGACACTACCATTTGACTTTGTCTTCCCCATATTCGAAGGTGAGTTCAATGAAGAGGATTGCTATTTCTCACTTTTGAACTGTCAGTGCCTAGCATATTGTTAGACCATAGTAGGTAAACATTTTCTCTGTCAATCAATGAATGCTTTAACTATTGTGTTGGAAACTGTTAGAGTTCAAGCAGTCCTTGTATAAAAATTTCTCAGTGGGAAACATCATTCTAGGATCTTTTTATGACACAAAAGAAACTAACAGTAATTTTGAGCCAGCTTAGTACCTAATTACAATAAACTTTTATAGAATAAAAGCAAGAATCCTGTAGAAGAACTCGTGGAGTTTTTTTTTTGCAAAATTTAGAACAAAATTCAGCTTCTTTGGTGTTGCTGCACCCTTTTAGCTATTACTGCAGACACTGTATTTTGCTTAAATTTTCTAATAAGCTCAGTACTACATCTGCTGTTTGGTTCCCATGCTGACTCATATCTGATATATTTGTTAGGGGAAGAGGATAGAAAGATTTAGCAATATTTTTAGAGAAAAGAAAAATTTAGTAGTTAATATAGACGTCATGGTTTAATAGTAATAATTTTTATTTATATGGTGCTATTACCTTGTCCACGTACATATTTCTCTTTACAGCTGAGTTTCATAAGAATGGTTTATATTCTCCATGTCTATTTTCTCACCTTTTATTCACCTTTTGACCCACTGAAATCTCATATCTCGTCTATCATTTCACAAAAGTGCTCTGAGCCAAGTTAAATGTGACTTATTTGTTGCTAAACTTAATGAACAGATTTTACCTTATTATTAATTAAATAGCAGTCAATTATCAAACTTCTGTGTACATAGTCTTCACTGAAGTATTTATTTCATGGTGTATGAGGAATTTTGAGTTGTAATCATATCCCTCAAAGAACTTATAGGCAAATTAATGACATAAAAATAATACAGAACTAAGTTACTGAAAAAAATCAGAATGTAGATTAATATCATAAAAGTGGTAAAGATAAAATGTGAGGAGGAAGAGCTCAGCTTTATTTGGGCAAATCAGGAAAAAAAACTAGAGGAAAGAGAGCATCTTAAATAATCATGGAAGGATATGTAGTGATTGGGAATGGCAGGAAGGGGATAATATCAGCATTTTCCAAATCTTTTTGCAGAAGTTCAAGCTTAGTCATTTTAACTTTGATTTTAGGATCCTCCTGGAGTGACACATTGGCCAGGATGGAAGAGGAGTTTTAATTTGGATCCTGTAGTTGTACTTCCCAAAGATTACAAGCATTTAACTTGTTTGAGATTTCTGCTTGGATTTATTATGAAAGACTTGTCTTCTAAACAATAATTTTGTTGAACTAGAACAAAATTTCCATGTGACCACTTTGTTCTTTTACATA
This sequence comes from Bos mutus, assembly GCF_027580195.1. Taxonomy (NCBI): domain Eukaryota; kingdom Metazoa; phylum Chordata; class Mammalia; order Artiodactyla; family Bovidae; genus Bos; species Bos mutus. The sequence goes on along the minus strand of NC_091618.1, from coordinate 69,738,290 downwards.
ATAGGCGAAACACTGAAACACAGGTGTGATGGCATCTCTTTCTTGCTACAAGCATAGAAGTTAGTCACCTGAGTTGAATATCTGTTTACAGTATGAGAGAAAGGGTACAATGTCCTGGAAATCCATGGCTCCACTGTATTTTGTTGGAAGTGTGAGACATGCAGTGGGGTCCAGGTCTGAATGCTTGCCAAAGCTCTCTCTATAATAATAATAACTGCTTTGTTGTGTCCATTGATTATCTGTCTTAAATGTGAACTCCTTGTAGGTCATACAAGTTGGGATAGACCTCAGAACAGGAAGGATTGAGAAAAAGGACAAATGGGTGACCAGGGAGCTGTAGACAAACTTCAAATAGTCAGGTCCTGGAACTTTAGAATAGTAGTGTGGCTTGGGGGACTCCTGTCACTAATAGCTGAACTGGATGAAGAAGTCTGTTTCTGGGTGTCTGGGGAACTATAATACAGTGAGTTTTATGTATGCATCTCTGTCTTTACAGTGATATGTGACTTTGGTCATGGAGAGAATTTATTGAAGGCGTTTGTCAGCAATTGAGAAGCAGAAATTTTTACGCTTACATGAGGAGTTACCTCCAGTGTTTATTTCTATGTATTCTATTTATTCAGGGAAGCATCTGTATATAGAACTGGACATTTCTATGGTACTTTTGGGGTCCCTGTTTGCTGAATTATTTCAACAAGAGAACTAAGGTGAGGAGAGCTACAGAAATCTCTCATGAGGGAATTGTGGCTATTTATTTTGGTATTCTATAAATTTAGGGTTTGGATCATATTTTAAGCTGGCAGTTTTGCAAAGAGAATTATTCTACAAAACATAAATGTCATCATTGAAAATGAAAGCAAAGGACTGAATAACATTAGCAGAGATAATGTTAGGTCTTTTCATTGGTGTGGAACTCTACTTTGGGTAAGAAATAGTTTCTGAGATGTTCATGTTTTTCTCTGGTTGATGAAGGATGGGGGGCTGAAAGCTGTCAAGAGTGTAAGTCAATCTGATATTTGTATTATGTACTTGGATGGCATCAACGACTCGATGGACTTGAGTTTAAGCAAATTCCAGTAGATAGTGAAGGACAGGGAAGCCTGGCATGCTGCAGTCCATGGGGTCCCAAACAGTCAGACGTGACTGACTAAATGAACAACAAAACAGTGACTGTTGTGATGGTTTTTATTGAATAGGGAAATGGGGAGTCAGCTTGAGAGAATCAGTGGCATAGACTAGACAACAATCTTACTTAAGGGTTCTAATCTCTCACATCCATCTGGCTTTAGGCAATACATCCTGTCCTGAATGAGAACAATAAAATGCTTCATTATTTAAATTGGAAGACATTAATACATCAAAAATGTAAGACAAGTGCTTCTCAGATGAGACTGACATACATACATGACTTTCTAAATTACCACCTTCGTAATTTCTTCAACATATTGTTTAGTTGTCATATGATATGACATGATTCTGGACAGGTAGATTGTGGACATATGGGGGCTTCCCTGGCGACTCAGATGGTAAAGAATCTGCCTGCAGTGCAGAAGACCCGGTTCCATCCTTGGGTTGGGAAGACCCCCTGGAGAAGGAAATGGCTGCCCACTCCAGTATTCTTGCCAAGAGAATTCCATGAACAGAGGAGCCTGGCAGGCCACAGGCCATGGGGTGACAAAAGAGTTGGACAGCATTGAGCGACTAATACTTTCACAGTCATATAATAGTTGGCTATATAAAAGAAAAGTAAAGTTTACATATTTATGTTACTTTCCCCCATAAATTTGCATTTTATTGCTACTTGGGAGTTCATAGTACTATCTTGGGTTCTTTCAAGCAGTTCTTGAAATGATTCCTATTGAAAGGATAAAAATTGTGAGTTTCACATACTGTTCTATTAGTGGACTTACCATGCTTAGAAGAATACAAACTGTCTTTTACTGGTATAGCATAATGGATGAGTATGTGTTTTGGAATGTAGGCAGACCTACCTCCTCTGCCACTGACGAATGTCCCTGGCCTTTGTAGTTACCTACCAGCACAGGGAAAATCAAACCACTTACCTCACATTCAACTGTGGTATTTTCCTGCAAACAAAGACTATTATAGGTCTGTGCCCTATTCCTGAAAAACCAGGGCAAAGATTCTGTGAAAGCTCTGTTGATAGCAAGATGTGCAGGATAAGAAAGTTCTGTCTTATATCTACATCATCTCTTCCAAATGAAGAGATATCATAGGCAGCAAAACCTTAAATATGAATGGGCTGGCATCTTGAGATCAGCTGCATATATGGGTTCTGAGTATAGAAGAAAGAGCAGTAAAAAAGCTTGTGGTTTGTCATTAGGGTTGTTCACTTCTGATCCCTCTTTTCTTCAGGCATATACTGGAAGTTTACTTCCTTATTATCTAAACTTCAGTGTGATGTGGACTGGCTTTGGCCACCTTAATGCAAGAAATAATATGTGCTATTCATTATTAGGCAGAAGTTTGAGTGAAAGCATGACTTGCCATGTTTTCTTCCTTCTGCCCTGTTGATTATGGAAGTTCATACCAAGATGACTCTCCATCACCCTGAATTATCTTAATTTGGAAAGAACCTCCCTGCCAATCTTCAATTGACATACAGCATCATGAGAAATTAGCCTTCATTATTTTAAGCCCCTAAAATTTTGAGATTATTTATTATTGCAATATAACCTTGCCTATCTTGACTGATTCGCTGGTTCCTGCTGCTGCTGCTGCCGCTAAGTCGCTTCAGTCATGTCCGACTCTGTGCGACCCCATAGACGGAAGCCCACCAGGCTCCCCTGTCCCTGGGATTCTCCAGGCAAGAACACTGGAGTGGGTTGCCATTTCCTTCTCCAACGCATGAAAGTGAAAGGGAAGTCGCTCAGTCGTGTCCGACTCTTAGTGACCCCATGGACTACAGCCTACCAGGTTCCTCCATCCATGGGATTTTCCAGGCAAGAGTACTGGAGTGGGGTGCCATTACCTTCTCTGTTGCTGGTTCCTAGGAAAGATCAATTCTTAAAGGCCAGAATGAGGCCACTGACATCAACCTGAAAGAATTTAGGAAACAATCTGAAGTTGAGCAGATATAAGAAGCATATTACATTTATGAAGAAAGAAGAAGCAAGCTGAAATTAGGTACCCTTACATTCCAGGCCAATGAAGCTGATGATTTGACATTGCATTCCGATTCTAGCAAGCAATGCAAATCAGTCTGTGGACAGGTAAGCAGAACTCTGGGACATAACAGAGTGGGTGTTAAGATGAGGAGGTGATTTTCTTTATGGTTATTTAGAAACTTGGATTTTCTATGAAAAATGAAAGTGAAAGTGTTAGTCGCTCAGTCTTGTCTGATTCTTGCAACCCCATGGACTGTTGCCCGCCAGGCTCCTCTGTCCATGGAATTCTCCCAGAAAGAATACTGGAGTGGGTAGCCATTCTCTTCTACAGGGAATCTTCCTGACCCAGGGATGGAACCTGGGTTTCCTGCGTTGCAGGTAGATTCTTTACTGTCTGAGCCACCAGGGAAGCCCCTGTAGTGAAATCCAAATATCAAAGAAACAGTTTAACATACTTTTGAATACCATTCTCATTGATAAAGACTTGGTATTGCCTAAGTTTTCAATTAGTAGATCATCACTGTGACCAGCTGGTTAGGAATAGATATAACAGGATATGCACTAAAGAGAGAGAAGGCAGTGACATCATATTTGATAGTAAGATAATATTTTTGCTAAAGGGATATTTGCCTTAGGTCACTTCTAGATTTCCATTTCCCAGATCAAACAATGGCTGTTTAAGGACTATCATGGGTTATATTTTCTAAAATTGGTAGCCATCTTCCTTATTATTTGGTGAGGAGGGTGGAAGGGATTCACCTCTACTTTGCCATGAACTGTGGAATCTGAAAATAGCATATTTTTATATGATTATTGCTAGTGTTAAATTTGAAAGTGGTCTTTTGGATTAAATTTCCTAAAGTTTCTAGTTCACTATGATTCACTGTGTAGTGTTTTCTGAACAGATCTAAACATTAAAAAAAAATCCTACCATGTGAAAAACTTATGAAACTTTATAGCTGTTTTCACACTGAACTTATTTAACCATATATATCCCAATTACAATAATTATATATGAATTTTTATCTTTATTAATCAGTACTAATAGTTTTCTAACACTTGGCTAAATTTTAAAAAATCTCTATTTTTTTCTGGCAGTAATTCCAATTCAACATATTAAGATAGAAGATTTCACAAAATTGTTAAAAATCTATACATTTGAAATAGAAATTTTAAAAAATTACAGTAGTTCCAAATAGGAAAAGGAGTACATCAAGGCTGTATATTGTCACCATGCTTATTTAACTTATATACAGAGTACATCATGAGAAATGCTGGACTGGAAGAAGCACAAGTTGAAATCAAGATTGCTGGGAGAAATATCAGTAACCTCAGATATGCAGATGACACCACCCTTATGGCAGAAAGTGAAGAGGCACTAAAAAGCTTCTTGATGAAAGTGAAAGAGGAGAGGGAAAAATTTGGAGTAAAGCTCCACATTCAGAAAACGAAGATCATGGCATCTGGTCTCATCACTTCATGGGAAATAGATGGGGAGACAGTGGAAACAGTGTCAGACTTTATTTTTCTGGGCTCTAAAATCACTGCAGATGGTGACTACAGCCATGAAATTAAAAGACGCTTACTCCTTGGAAGGAAAGTTATGACCAACCTAGATAGCACATTGAAAAGCAGAGATATTACTTTGCCAAGAAAGGTCCATCTAGTCAAGACTATGGTTTTTACAGTAGTCATGTATGGATGTAAGAGTTGGACTGTGAAGAAGGCTGAGTACCGAAGAATTGATGCTTTTGAACTGTGGTGTTGGAGAAGACTCTTGAGAGTCCCTTGGACTGCAAGGAGATCCAACCAGTCCATCCTAAAGGAGATCAGTCCTGGGTGTTTATTGGAAGGACTGATGCTGAAGCTGAAACTCCAATACTTTGGCCACCTCATGCGAAGAGTTGACTCATTGGAAAAGACCCTGATGCTGGGAGGCATTGGGGGCAGGAGGAAAAAGGGAAGGCAGAGGATGAGATGGCTGGATGGCATCACTGACTCGATGGATAATAGTTTGAGTGAACTCCAGGAGTTGGTGATGGACAGGGAGGCCTGGTGTGCTGCGATTCATGGGGTCACAAAGAGTCGGACATGACTGAGAGACTGAACTGAACTGACTGAACTGAATGGTTTTAATTTTTTTAATTCATTAAAAAAGCAATGTAACTGAAAGGGAAAACTATACCCCAAATGAGACTTCAGTCATATATTTTGTTCAGAGTGATTGATTTTTCTTTGGACTTGATGTTTGATATAGTATAGGCTGGGAGAAATGGAAAGGGAGTGTGTGATATATACTAGTCACCCTTTTCTCTTAATGTGAGCTTTTTTATTTTGTTTGTAAGATTCAGCATTGGAAAAGGATTTAAGGTAGGTCCTGGCCACTTACCTGTAGATGGTAATGCCAGTGTATTTTTTTATATTCTAACTGCCATCTATATGGGGATGGAAGACAGTTTTGAAGAAAGGAGGGAAAGGAGTGGAGTCTTATGTGACTATAGTGGTTAAATTGAGCTTCCCGTGCCTTCTTTGTGGTAAACATGTAAGTGTTGACTCTCTCATTGTCCTTGATTAAGAGTCCTTGAGGTATTGATGGTTATTAACCATACTGTATAGTTCTCCAATGTGGATGAAGAACTCTGTCTGAATTTACACCCTGCCCTTCCAGATGCCTCCATCACCCCCAACTCCCATTCTCCCTGAACTACCTAGATAATTAGGCTCAAAGTTTCCTCAGATATCTAGTTACCAAGTATCATCTAAGAAAGAGGAGCTGTCAACCCTACTTGTATGGGATCATCAATTCTTCAAAGATTATCAACCCTGCTAACTGCATGTTTAAGGGTTTGTGGGTTTGTCCACTGGGTCATACACTTTGTATTGTTTATCACTTCATTAACTTCTTCCCTTCTTTTCATTATTTTCTCCCCTATACTGTATTTGATCTTATTTTTTTACCATTCTTTAACTCCTTGAGATCAGTTAACTTATTAATTGTTAATTTTGTGCCCTTTTGCATTTCTAATATAAACAATTCCTTCTAAATACTGATTTGGCTATATCCCACAAATATATTTAAAAATTATTTTCAAATTCAAAATGTTTGAAAATTTTAACATAAATTCTTTAATTTATGGATTATTAAAACATCCTATGCAATAAAAAATATAATGTAAGCCACAAAGATGGTCAAACTTATGATTTAAAATATTAAACTGTGAATCACAAGATTTCTTGGTCCTTTGGTTGTGCCCAATGTGATGCCTTAATACTGGTACCCCAGATTCTTGGACATGGCCTTGGCCAGTTCCCTATAGGCTCCATCATTTTGCCCAATATTTCATTAATTTCTTTAATACTCCTGCCATGAACCTTTCTGATTTAGTGTCTGATCTTGATTAAGTCAAATCTTTATCTCCAGTGTGCCCAAGAACTATCAGTCTCTGCAACTTGGGCATCTTCACACATCTGTAGACTCCTGTACAGAATATTTAGATCCCCTTTCCATTACAGAAAAAGAAACGTATTTTTAAATCAAGTAGTAATTAAATTATGTCACAAAACTTTTTAGTTTATTTATTTTATACTAGAGAGTTTATCTGTAATGTTCTGGGCCTAGTCATAAAGCTTCTTGAAAGCTTCATGCAGTTTAATTTTATAAACTTGGCATTTCACCAGCAGGATATATTTTTGATGAATAAAAGTGTTGATCTTCAAAAATACATGAGACATACAGACTCAGCCTAGGTCACATCTAATACTTTATAATACATGTTGGAAAATAATTTCCTCCATTAAGTCAACCCTGCTGGATCTCTCACTTCTAATTAGGATAAATTCATCTTAACACTGATGTGACAATTGAGACTGGTGACTCTAGAGAAACTTTTTGTCATAACTATTTACAATATATTTGCCTAGAGTGTTCTTTGGAACAGAAAGGTAACTATGTGGGAAGTTAGACAGGCATGAGTTCAATACTAGTCTGTCCCAAGAAATAAAAACAAATATGGCATCAGGGAAATAGATGGTTAAACATAAAAACAAAAGGAAAAAAGAAACCATTTTCTTGCTTTGGCATGACATCCAATAGCTATTGTATTTGAAAACTTTTCTTATATATCATAGGCTTTCTTCCAGCTTACAGAAGATTCAGTGTCTTGGCTGACTGTTACTGCAGAATTTCTTAAATATGGGTAGAGAATGCCAGTCCTTTACCATACAGATATATAAACCTCCAATCTTAAATTAGGCAACAGGTCCTTTTCAGCATTTACTGATGGTTTGATTTCACACGCTACCCTGAAAGAAGTAAGATTTAGTATCAGAATGAGAATGAATTATGGTTTAAAAAATCAGGAGAGGGATACAGAGAAAAAAAAAAAAGAAGAAAGATTTAGTTCACACTAAAAAAGCATTAACTGGTTAGAATTAGGGGAGTTGAGAATATCCCTTTAAACTGTGGTACTGCAATTGATTTCTGTACGTTTTCTGGTATTCATCCCTTTGAAAAGAGAGTGAGAGCCAAGATCATTGGCTGTACTGTGAAGCTGTCACATCTCAGTACTGAAAAGGTACAGTGCAAGTGAATTGAAACAGTCTTTAGTTTTCTATTCCATATCGCCAGGAGCTTTGAGACTGATGAACCAAGTGAATGCTTTTTTTAGGGCTAAGTGAGATACAGATCCCTCCAATCTGACAGCGTTTCAGCCTCCGGAGTGAGAAAGCAGCAGAAGCAGCAGCAGCAGAAGCAACAGCAGTAGCAACAGCAACAGCAGCAGCCCCAGCTGAAGTCCAGTAAAGGAGAACTGATCTCCAGTTCATCGTGGAACTCCACCTGGGATCGTGCACTGTCCAGGGTCCTGAAACATGAACCAAACTGCCAGCGTGTCCCATCACATCAAGTGTCAGCCCTCGAAAACAATCAAGGTAGGACCCAGGTTTTCTTTCTTCTCTCTGCTTCTGCGAATGTAGATTTATTCATTTACCTCAAACATGTGCATTGGTATGGCAGGGCACTGACAGTGGTGATACCTAGTTGGTTTGAGTTGAATTGAAGGTGGATCTGAGTACTTTTTGGTTCATTTGCATATGTATGTGGGATAGAGAGAGTAGTTTGCACTAAATAACTGTTTTGCCTTGATGACTTTGGCTTTTTTTGACTTAGAATCTATCAACGGTGTATTTCAGAAACAAAGTTTAGTGAGCCTCTAGAAGAGTTTCTGATCTATGTCAGTTTTTCTTGATGGAACTGGTGTAGGCTTTGCAAACTGCTGGAAACATATGATATTAAATTGAATACAGACTTTCTTACAGTGTTTCATTGTCATATGGATTTGGAATTTCTCATTCTTTCCAAAGAAAAGTGCATCCTTCATTTGAGCGTTGAACTGGTAGTTATACTAAAGTGACTATAAAGTGTGTAAAAGAGTTTAGAGGAAGTATAAAAATGTATGTCCTTATATATGCCACCATACAACTCAGAAACAGTAAGGTGATTGGAGACACTGTTTAAGACAGGTGCTTGTTTTAAATTTGAGTCTTTTTCTGACATGGTTAAATGAAAAGGATCAACTCAGAATTTTACTGTTCTGTTTCATTATTATGTCATTTTCCTTGTCTTATTTGGGATGGTCATGAGGACTTATAAATAATCAGGTTTCTACTGAAGAATTTACTCTTATCTTGCCATTTATCTTTATTAGATTACTATCTGTGTAAGTACTTTGCATTTGTGTAGTGGGGAGAGTAATGGGTTCCTCTGGAACTCTTTTATAGAAGAAACTGACAGCCTGATGGATCAAAATTAATTATTGTGGTCTTTAATTTCCATACAATGCATACCTTTTGTTGAGTTTCCAAAATTTGAGAAGACTCATTTTATGATTATACTATTTGGGAGTTATATTTAAGGCCTTTGAAAATACTGCATAGACTGCAATCATAAAAGGAATATAATTTTCAGCAATAAGTCTCTTTCTTGTGAACTTACCTACCTTCTGTCAGAGTCCTCCAGTGATAAATAGACCATAAACTGAACACTTTCTTCCATTTATCTGCAATTATTTTTAAAAGCAATGAAGTCTCCAGGATATATCAAATGATGCATAGACTCCTATCATAATAAACATATAGAATTAACTAAAATAATGAAGAATCCAAATTATCAGGATAATTTATACCATCTCTAATTGCAAAAGTGTAATATTTTTCAGCATTGAATTTTCTGCACTGTGTCCAAGTCTAGACATAAAATGTTGAGCTTTAGGATAAGTTTTTCTCTGCATGTGAGGTTCCCACATATGTCAATTATATGAGTACCATTACTGAAAAATGCCCAAACAGTATATACGATACTTCACATCTGTGATATATAAACTCTAGTGGGAAATACGTGCTGTAGTCTAAAGTGTGGTAGAGTTACAATCTGGCAATCTACCTTTGAGTATGTTTAGAAAACCATAAAATGGCTGGTGGCTTTCTGTTTAAGTGTTTGAGGTCATCGGAATCAAGTGTTTTGTTTGCCCTTTTATGTATTGAATAAGGGCAAGTGAATGCTACTTTCTGGGACTGAAAATCACTTCCCTATTGGTGTTCTGGCATTGACTGCCCTCAGACAAACTGTGGAGACAGAAAAAAAAATGCATCTAGTGTAAGGTTTTGCATCATCTTGCTGATCTTGCAGATGCTGGTTTTTCATTCTAACTGCAGCCATTGAATTGAAGTGAAAAGCATCATGAAAACTGGACAACCCACCACTTAGCAGAGTATTATATTAATGGATTAATGAATCTTGAATTCATTAAGAAATCTTGAATCAAACCTCTGGGTGATTTGGTTAATTGGACAAGTGAAGTTGTTTTGTGCCCCTCCCCCCTTGATATTACTCTGGGGAGCAAAAGATACTTGTGATGTTCCTAAAGTATATATATAGTTACAAGCATTGAACTATTAAGGGAGTAATTACTTGAGTATTTTCCAATTTGCAACAGTAAGTGGAAAAGCTTTCTTACTTCAAATTATATGCTCAATTATGAAACATTTATGGCTTTTGGAATTTATACTAAAATGGCTATCTATATTTAGGTAATGCATTAGCCTATGAACAAAAGGCAGTAAAAACCTAAAGAGAAACCATAAGAGGAGAGGTTTTTGGGAAGTTATGAGATATTGAGGCTCAAAGGACTCTGAACCTCTGGAATCTATTTTGTTTTGTTTACAGCATGGTTTTTCAGAGTTAATTTTTGTTCACTTTTAAAGTTACTATCTGAAACTTTGCAATAAAACTCCCTTATGAAATCTAGCTGGCCTGTAGATAATGATACATGACCCAGTTGGGGCTCTAGAAATATCCAGATACTTAAGAATTTGTAAACTGTTGCACTTTGAAATTCTAAAACCTCTAGGGACTATCCCTGCATAGTTCAGTGTAATAAACCTGTAGGCAGCTGTTCTTCATTGTCAGTATAGTAAATTCTGGCTGTTCCTTCTCTTGATAGTTTAACCATTTCTAAAAAGAAAGCAGTGGAAATGAACAAAAATGAATTGAATTGGCTAAAAATAGCTTTAAAGGCCAAAATGTGTATGTGGAGAAAGAACAAGTGTGTATGTGTGTTTGTGTGTGTGTATTTTTCCCTACTAGAAGTATTTACAAAAACAATGATATGTGCAATGGGTCAAATCTGGCAACTATTGCTAGTGAAAACTATTTGTGGTCATGGTAGTAACAGAGTTGGAGAAAAGGGGATTCGGAGGAGTCAAAATGAGATAAAATGGTCAGCGTTATTCAGGTGCCTGGACATTTGTCTTTGCCATTCTGGCCATTCTCCAACTCAACCAGTCAAGACAGTTTTCCTGATGTGCTTGAGCAGGTGTTTTCTTATAGTCAAAAATGATAAGAGAGAATAGAGCAGAGGAAGTCAAATAATGGTGCTAGGCACGTTCTCAGATCACTTTGGATGGAATGTGGAATACAATGCACTCATAAAGTCCTCTCCCATTTTAGAACTTGCAAAGCAGTAAAGCTTTTCCTAAAATGATTGCAAACCTTACCGTCTGTATAGCAGCACTCTAAAAAGATCTTTCACTGTGAGATTTGTAATGGAAAATTTTCAAAGACTATCTGGGAATGCTAAATACAGATTTAATCTTGGCTTATTATAAATTTGATTTCTAAAGAATTATCCCCACCTTGGGCAACAAACTTGTTTTTTTCTTCCTTATTTTGCCTTCTCTGGACTACACTGAAAGCAAATCAAATCTCCCAGCCAAATCTCTGGACTTGATTTGCCTTTCCCCCCGCAGTGGAAGAGTAAATTTAGAACTTTGCCTAAAAAGTGTGAAAGATTTTAAAAATTCTTTTATATTTTAATATAAATCTAACATCTATATATGTTTAAGGGTAGTAAAAGAAATCCTCCATCCTTCTTTAAAAGTTAGAAGTTGTGCGTAAATTATCTAGGGTTGGTGATTCCCAGGTCAAGAATTATGTATGTTTTATTACGGTAACTTCCAAATGCAGTACACAGTATTACCTTATTTTTCCCATCCATGAGCCTTTCATATCAGTCTCTCTCTTTCCCTTTCCTCTCTCCAAGACTTGCCTGGTTTATTCTACTGATACCTTCAAACCCAGGTTCCTAGTCCTATATAGAAAAGGATCTCAAGGCCTAAAAATCTTAATTTCATTCTATTCCTGCTGGAGTAGCTGAAACATTTTGCAAAATATATTTGAATGAATATTTAGGATTTTCATTGCCTTGGAAGTAGAACATCTATGAACAGGTAAACTCTTTTCATAATTTTGGCTGTCTTTTTATATTGTAATATTAAAATGTTATTATACTAGTAAATACTTTCTCCCCTACTACCTGTAAACCACAGCCCCAGTTTAAATTATGCTATAAGAAACAGGGTATAAAATAAAGTAGGACAGAATGAAAATTTAATGACAAAATTTTTTTGTTGTTAAATCTGTGGACTTAAGGATGTATGTGGTTAGAAAATGATTTCTGTGTTTAGTAAATTGAAAATTTTGGAGTGTGGCATTGTGATGAGTTGGCATGGTTCATCTGGCTTGGAATGGTACCAACTGGCATCTTTATGGTTGTTAATTCCATACCCTGTGCTTCAAGGATGGATACCTCATCTGTATTTCACATGGTACTTGAGTTGGTATTGCAATTTAATCTTAAAGAATATTTCATAATTAAATATCCAAATTATTTGAATTTTTAAAATGTTAAAAATTCAAAAGCATCTAAGAAAAAAATATTAAGTCATCACAATATGAAAAATGTAGCCTCCCAATTTTACTATTTTGTGTAATTCTAAGTGCAAAGATTATAATAGACTTTTGAGTTGTATCTTGTCTTTGAGATCGATTTTGGCCTTAATCCTAAGGACTTTAGTCATAAGGGATAAAAAGAAAGAAAGTTTATTAAATTATGCTCTCAACACAGACTTAGACACACTAAAGGAAAAGTTATCATCTGTATTCAGTGAGCCCTACAGTTCCACTTGGCAAGGAACTTATTTTTTTTCACCATTAGGAGAATGGGTCATTGTCTTAAGTGATCATATTTGAAGAAGCCAGAGGAGAAGACTTACAGAAAATTTGAATGAAATATATTGTGTGTGAGAATTTTTTTCATCACTGTTAGAAATGGTCTACCTCTTTTTAATTATTCTGACACAGCTTCCTCATATGCTTAGACAAAAATCACAGACTATGATAAACACGAATTGGACCACAAGTTAGAAATTCTGTTGATAAGCAATCATAGTCATTTTCAGGTTCAATTTATTGCCAAGTATTTAAATTTTAAAAGATTATAGGATACTTTTTTCTTAAATAAATGTCAATTAAACTGTTTTATAAGAAAGTATTAAGGGGTTTCTATTTTATTTTTAGTAAAGAGTGATGATATTATAATAATTGGCCCATTTTTGTATTTTGCTGGCCTTTTTTCTTAATAAAATAGAAGAAATAGAAAGTTTCTTTTTATTTGTTATTTATGCATTTAAATGGAAACTTCTGCTTCAAAGAAGTATTGTCATAGAATGTTTGAGGTAAATTTGAACGATTGTAGAACATATTTAATATTACTTCATTTTCTAGAAACTTATGGTCAGGTAGTAAAGACATTCTTGATGATACATTTATGATGACAAACCACTATCTGTCACTGAAAAGGTATGGTTCTACAGCTGTAGCACAGAATAAATAAGTTAAAGTAATGCTTCTTAAAGTGGCGTTCCTGAGCCAACAACATCAGCATTCTTGTGAATTTGGTAAAAATGCACATTCTTGGGCCTAATCAATTAGACCTAATCAACCCAGACTTAATCAATTAGAAACTCTGGGAGTAGGATCCAGCAATCTGTCTTTTAACAAGTCCTCTGTGTGCTCAGGTGTGTATTAAAATTTCAGAAACACAGAGATAAATGACTACCAAGACTACCAAATAAAACACATTTGTGCTATGATCCACCTGTAAGATTTGACTGAGTATCACAGATGGAACCTGAAGAACTTCAGAATGATACTCAGGGTCATTAACTAACATGAATTCTATGAGAGCTGAGATCTCATCAGGTTCATCTCTTCTGTTGCACACAGGTCTTATTTGATACAAGGCTATTGCTCACAGGGTTTATTTGATACAAAACCCTGCATACACTAGACATCAAGTATATAATTGCTGGTTATTAAATGATTGATTAAATGATTATTAAATGGGGATGAAATGGCTGAATGGCATAACCGACTCAATGGACATAAGTTTGAGCAAACTCCAGGAGATGGTGAAGGACAGGGAAGCCTGATGTGCTGCAGTCCATGGAGTTGTAAGGAGTTGAACATAGCTTAGCAACTGAACAGCAACAACAAAAGGACTGCTCAGGTCTATCTGCTCTAAGATGAGCTAAGTCAATTTTTAAACTCTTGTTTAATAGGTAATCAGGTTGGAAGCCTTGATGGTCTTTTAAATTCATAGCAAGTTTCTCTAAATGTGTATTTACATTTTCTTTGGCTTTTGATGATTCTGTTTTCTGATTTTGGTTTGAGGTCATCTGATAGTCAACACTTTTTAGTAACTAGGGAGATCCATAGTCACACTAAGCATAAAGTGTGCTAGATAAATGTCTCCCTTTTTTGCCAGCTTCCTATGAAACCTGGCAAAACAGTGGTAGGCAGGAATATCTCTATAGCCTTTCCCTCCTCTTCATGAATGTTCTTTAGCTCTTGGATATAAGCCACATTGGTAGGATATAATTGGCAATAGTATACCAAAATTAATTATCATCTTCAAACCTGACCTCCCATTAACAGACCTAGTATGGTGTTCCAATAGCAGAATTAGATTTAAGCTGGGTGATAAGCTCTAAAATAAAGAAAACTTACCTTCTGAACAGAATTATTTCTTGGAAATTCTTCAGAATTTTGCTTCATTTTTACAGTTTCCACTTAGAAGAAAGATCAAATGTGCACAACCTACCCTACCACCTGTGAATGAAATGTAAGGCAGATTGGTTGGGTTTTCCTTGGGAGTGTCATCCTCAATTTGAGTTCTCACTTCCTCAGTACTACCATGAATCATGTGATCTTAGGGAAGGCAATTAACCCTGTCAGGGCTTTTTTTTTTCCCACTAACAGAGGGCAATAAACTGAAATTACCTCCCCAAACAAAAATGCTATGTAAGTGCTTTGTATTATAATTTGTTCTAGCAGCAATTTTTAAGGGATATGACATTTTCATAGAGAGGTGTATAGTGAGAATCAATTTTTATGACATAAAAGCCGAGAATTTTATTTGCAATTATTATTAACTATAATGATGATAAAACTCATTTTGGAGTCACCAGGGAGCTGAAAAGTATCTTCTAATATTGTAGTAACATCTGCAAGATTTCATCATGAACCTGTACCAGAAAAGTAGGGAGAAAAGGAGATTGAGTTTAAATGCCATCTAAAGGACTGATTAATTTAATAAAAAATGCAGTTACTCATTCTGGTGCTATGCTATAGAAAATGGAAGAGACCGAGGGTGACTGCATGGATTGCACATGTGGGTGAACTGGGGATGTTTCATCATAATATGGATACAGCCTTATTACTACCTCAGGGCTCACTGTTTCCTTTGTCTCATTTATCCTTCCACCCAATGGTCCTTTAAAAAATCCATATTCTCACTTGAAACCTCATACAGAATGTTCTAAGTGAAAGTTCTCAGACTCCCCTAGGCAAACCAGTCATAGTCTCAACTAATCATCTGTGTTCTCACATAATCTTCTCTGTTGTTGTTCAGTCACTAAGTCATGTCTGACTCCTTTATGACCTCATGGACTGTAGTCCACCAGGCTTTTCTGTCTATGGGATTTTCCAGACAAGAATAATGGAGTGGGTACCCATTCCTTTTTCCAGGGGATCTTCCTGAGCCAGGCATCAAATCTGTGTCTCCTGCATTAGCAGGCAGATTCTTTACTATTGAGTCACCAAGGAAGCCCAATCTTCTCTATATCTGATTAATAACAATTCATCCTCTGAGTTATAATTATTTGTCACTATATGTCTCTCCACTAGCTATTAAAGAACTCTTAAAAGGTCTCTGTCTTTTATTTTTGTTAATTCCAATGTTTAGCCCAATATCTGGTGCCTAGCAGGTGCTCAATTAAGATTCTTTGAATGAAAGAATCTTCAAAGAAGACTATAAACTCATTCATCTCAAGAGATGCAGTCTGACTTCTGAGTTCAGAATCATGCTAGTCCTCCTTGATCCTTGAATAATGAATTGTTTTACTTTAAAATATGTAAACAACATTTGGAGGGATGACAAAGGGGCTTCATGTCTTGTGACAACAGATATGCTAATCCTCTTGAGGTTGAGTGGTTTCTCTAAGCCAAAAATAGGTTTTTTATTATGAGTGTCTTTCTACATAAGGGTTAAGGAAAGTCTGTGTCCAAACAGAAACTATCTCTGTCCCTCTTTTGGGCTCTTGTTAGCATAGCAAACACTAGTTGCTGCTGATTTTAATTGATGTGGTTATGTAGGGGGACTATTGACTCTGGCACTTTAGTGAGGCTTTTTCTCATCACAAACCTTAATTTCCAAGATGAATCACTGCTGCTGGATTGAAAAACACCATTTCTCACAACTTTGGATTCCGAGATTTTGGCCTAAAGAAAAATGGACTCCGCTTTATTTTAATGGAAATTAAATAACACAAAAGTATTATTGTATTTAATAGATGGGCCCTTTACTTCAATACATTTTTTGAGACAGTGGAAGAAATAGGGCAGAGAGACTATGCAAGACAGATATTCTTAATCAAGGAAGGGGAGCTATGGTTAAAGTTTTCCTTTATTTATGTCCTCTGAAGGAAATAAAATCCATTGAAAAGACATACTCAAGAAACGTTGACAGTGATTGGTGAACATAGTATGATGTGATGGGTAGAGACCAGGACTCACTGTTTCATTGTTTCAGTCATTCAACATTTAGTTAAGGAGGATTTTAATGTTTAAAAGGGTGATAATGCTTGTTTTTTTTTTTTTTTTTTTTTTTAAATCACAGTCTAGGATGCAAATTAATGCAGTTGCAATCTAAAATGATAACTGCTAGATGAAACACATGTAAGGTTTCAGAGGGGCATTCACAAAGCTCAAAACAGAATTCCACAGAGGAGTTCATAGACTGATAGAAGAAAATATTTCAGACACAGAGAAAACATGTGCAAAAGATGAAGAAGCAAGGCAATACAACTGATATGACAGCATTGCTGAGTTGAAACTGACTATAATGTGCAAATAATTAGAAGGGGTGAAAAATGATGTTGCAAGTATAAAATGGGGGGCTGACAGTGCTATTTTTCAGAATGTGACTGTATCCTGAGGGTGAAGCTTAAGGGCAAAGAGTACAAAGATAAGATCATGAGATTTAAATTCTGTGACCTTGGGAAGCATTCCTGAGGAGTTAGGTAGAAAGTGAAGACTGACACATTCCTCGTCCATCTTTCAGGATAATCCAAGTGTAAGATATTATTAGCCAGACGGGTTACTGAAGGTAAATCTTAATAAGAACAAAAGATTTATTCATTAGTTTGATTTAGTACCACCAACTTTTATGAATGCTAATAATAGCTGGTCTTTAAAGGCTTTAATTTACTGTAACTTTTGAATTCAAAACTGGTAACTTTTGAATTCAAAACTGGTAACTTTTGACTTCCCTGGGAGCTTAGACAGTAAAGCATCTGCCTACAATGCAGTAGACCCGAGTTCAATCACTGGGTCAGGAAAATCCCCTGGAGAAGGAAATGGTAACCCACTCCAGTACTCTTGCCTGGAAAATCCCATGGACGGAGAAGCCTGGTAGGCTATAGTCCATAGGGTCGCAAAGAGTCAGACCCGACTGAGCGACTTCATTTTCACTTTCACTTTTGAATTCAAAAGTCTTTTTTGACTGACAATCGCTGGACTATACCAGAAGCTTTTCTTTAATATCTGAATGTTATATACAGATAATCATTTTCCTGGTATATTGTTTGCTCTTTGTCTTTTCAACAATGCCCACAGACGACCTCTGTTAGGGGCTTCAGACTTTAGTATAAAGAATTCCTGGAAATTTCAGAGGTAGAGGTATGAATATTCTTTTCTTTGTAGTCTTGTAATTACATAAACCGTGTTTTCTTTAATACAGATACCTTAGGTTTCTCAAAGGATTAGCTCCAAGGGTCTATCTTAAAGGCTTACTCCATTTTTCAGAGACGACAGGGAAGATTAAAGTACATTTGATGTGCTACACTTCCACAACCATAAAATCTGAAAGTTTTCTTAGAGATGCTCTTCTGCAGATTCTCACTTTGCAGACAAACAAGCTGAAGGTTAAAAAAGGAAGTTGGATAAAGTGAGTTTTGCCTCTTGCATCATTTTGAACAAGAAGCATGCACACACGCATGTGCACACAAAACCATCCTGCACAATTATCTCATGATAATAATACCGTGAGATGGTTTTGTGTGTGTGTGTGTGTTGGCTATCGTTCTTTGAGGTCTGGGTAAGTTAGAGAATATGAAGGTTTAATTAATCAACGTGCTTTTAGCTGACAGTATCAGAAAACAACAGAAAATTCTAAATGATTGGTTAGAAGAATCAGGAAAAAATAGTAGTTTCACAAAAGGAAAAGTCCCTTGGTAGAGCACTTCAAGAGTTAGGTAACTGGTGTCCAAATAGTGTGTCCTAGGACGCAGGCTCTGTGCACTGTCACACTTTGTCTTTTTCAGACTAGCAGCTTCGGGTCCATAATTGGTATGCAGACCTGAGAGCTGACCACGTTCAGTGGAGAGAGAAGTTTCTTCCTTTGAGTTTCTTTTAAGAAAGTGCCCTACACATATTTCCTGTCAACTTTTGTTGCCTTGAACTGTCTCATGCCAGTTCCTGATCCATGGTGCATGAAGATACGTGTGGCTAAGTTGAGAAAGTATAGGAGGTAGCTAACCAACTAAAAGTGGGGTTCTGTTTAGAAACAGTCAGGGATGTTAGATGGTTTTTAAAGAGAAAAAAATTATGTGCCACAGATCAACAAGAATGATTTTAGAATTTGATGGATATACAATGTACATCATATTGTGAAAGACAGGTAATGCCATGGTCTAAGAACTGTTTCAACAAAGATATAACAAACTAAAACAATATTGTCTCTGATTGCTTCATGACAGAGATATTTTCCATAACTTTGGAGCAAAAAGGTGGGAGGAGAGGGTCCCAGGTTTGTCTCATTCAAGCAGCCTGGTCTCCTTTGATACCAAATGACTGAGTAGCCAATCACTGTGCATTGTGTTTTCATTTTCCACACATCACTGGGCTCATCTCTTTGATGAAGATGAGGTGAAATGGTGATATTCTTTATCAAACAATTTTGATGCTCAAGGCCTACTGCAGTGACCTCTTCTCTGTTAGCTCTAAGGACTTGGAGCCCTTATGCCCTCAGGAGCATTTAAACACCCAAAAGCTTTCAAAGTTGAGAGGTTACATAATAACTAAGGTTAAATGTGCAATTGAAACTGTGGTAGCTGTTTCATGTAAAGACACATCAGAACAAATTCCACTCCCCTTCCCCACAAAATATTTTGGAGGGGCATTTATTACAGGGCAATAAGACTACATGTGAGCACACCAAAAATAATTTTTAGGGGGGTTCTGTACCTCTGGCTTGTAACTCTGGATTGTGATGTTGAAAAATACTGTGGATTTCATTACCAGATGTTGAACACCGATAGACTTATATCTAGAACCCAGGCCGCTCCCTTGATCTCTATCCTCAGATGTTACTCTTTCCTCAGTATTGTCATGTAGATGTCTAATGCTGCTGCTAAGTCGCGTCAGTCGTGTCCGACTCTGTGCGACCCCATAGACGGCAGCCCACCAGGCTCCCCCGTCCCTGGGATTCTCCAGGCAAGAACACTGGAGTGGGTTGCCATTTCCTTCTCCAATGCAGGAAAGTGAAAAGTCAAAGTGAAGTCGCTCAGTCGTGTCCGACTCTTCTCGACCCCATGGACTGTAGCCTACCAGGCTCCTCGTCCATGGGATTCTCCAGGCAAGAGTACTGGAGTGGGGTGCCATTGCCTTCTCCAAGATGTCTAATAGACACTGTAAATTTATTACATGAAAATCAGAACTTTTTTACTTGCTACATACACTTCTTTCACCTAACATCATTACATGGTACCACCATCTTCATTGCAGAGACTCAAACCAAAAGCTTAAATTTTATCTTTTACTCTCTTCTCTTCCAGGCATTCCCGTGGTGTCTCAGATGGTAAAGAAACTGCCTGCAGGGCAGAATAACTGGGTTTGATCCCTGGGTCAGGAAGATTCCCTGGAGAAGGGAATGGCAACCCACTCCAGTATTCTAGCCTGGAGAATTCCGTAAACAGAGGAGCCTGGTGGGCTACAGTCTATGGGGTCACAAAAAGTCAGACATGACTGAGTGACTAACATTTTCACTTTCTCTTCTCTTCAATCCATCATCCAAACTATCAAAAATTCTGCTCATTCTACCTGTTAAATGTATGTCCAGTCTAATTTCCTTTTTCTGCCTCCACCAACAATCACCCAAACTCCGTGTACATGCACATTTCATCTGAATTATGGAAGCTACTTGAGAGAACTCTGGCTTCTCTAAGGTAATGGAGATCTTACCAACATTCTCCACTCTCTAGGTGAGTGATGGTTTTAAAATGCAATGCTAATCATTTGCACACCTGGTTTAGATCTTACCATCACTTTTAGAAAACAGTCTTACCCTGATGATCCTGCACTGAGCTGGCCCCTGTTCTACCCTTTGACCATATGGTGTGCATTCTTTCCCCCGCAACCCTACCCCATGACCCTTCTCCAACAAAAATGGGCCTCCTTTCTGAGGCTAAACCATTGCCAGCTCTTTACCATACCATGGTCTCTGTTCTCATTGTCTAAGAACTTTTTTTTCCTGCCGCTTCCCACAGCACCTTTCTAGTTTCAACTCCAGCCTCTTCTGATGAACTTTGCCCATTTAGGTTGTGTTCACCTCTTTGTTGGTGCTGAAGAAGCTCGTCACCAAGGGTGGTGATTATCTTGTCTTATGACCGTAGTGCTGCCCCCAGAGGCTCCAATTCACAGGGGATTGGGGGACTCTTCCTTCTCTGAAGGCCTTTAATCTTGGTTTTATGCCCTATCACAACCCTTGTAAAAGAGGATTTTATTTTATAAAAGAAACTTCCTGGATTCTAGTTTCCAGTTCTTCCCTGATCACTATGTTAATTCAACAAACATTTAGTGAACATATGTGTTGCGTGTGTTGCACAAATGAGGATACCAAAAGGCACAAGACATAGAACCGTACAGTCTGGCTTCTTTTCTCCTTTCCCTTTGCCTGGGGTGAAGGTGGAGGACATGGAAAATTAAGTCCTAATGACAGTAGAGTGTGAATATTCTCTGGGAAATCAGAGACGTGTGTGTGTACGCTCAGTTGTGTCTGACTCTTCGAGACCCCATAGGCTTTTAGCCTATGAGGCTCTTCTGCCCGTGGAATTTTCCAGGCAAGAATTCTGGAATGGGGTGCCATTTCCTTCTCCAGGGAATCTTCCTGGACCCAGGGATTGAACCTGGGTCTCTTGCATCTCCTGTATCAGCAGGTGGATTCAAATCAGAGATCAGAGAAAGTACACCTTACTCCAACTTGTGTGAAGGAGTGAACTTTGAACTTATAGTTGATGGGCAAGTAATAGTAATCATGGTGGAGAATCTGATAGAAAGGGACGTCTTAGATGGTAGAAGGTGTGAAGGCACCCAGGTAAGGAGAGGCCCACTCCCACCTCCACCGGCAGCGTGTGATCACGGTCATCACTGTCTCATCATTACTGTTGTGAACTGCCCATACCAAGACACACACAGCTCTAGGTGCTTTTACGGGATATCTCTAATTCCCACAGTGGCTATCCATGGAAAGGATTATTATTCTTATTTTATAAATACTCGCCTGACAAGTTTACCCAGACTCCTACAGCTATGCATACGATTGTTTACAGTCTCCCAGCCTCCAGAGGCACGGGAAGCTTAAGATATTCAAATAGCTTAGAGCCTCTCAGAGAGTTAGAAACTGTCAGAATAAGACTAGTAAGGGATTTCATTGATGAGTCAATGTTTGTTGCCAAGTTTTCACATCCCCTGAATTGTATCCTTGAATATGTATTAATTAATATAGTTGGTATGTAGAAAAAATAAGTAGTGACCTTGGTGCTAGTAACTTTAGACCCTTAAGGCAATAAATTCTTTCCTTTGTTGTAAACCCATTACACATCCACCCTATAGGAATGCAATTTTATCTTCGGAAGATGGCGCCAAACCTTAAAATAATTACTCTTAGAGAAAATAAGTTTTTGTTGATAAGTCCTTGTCAAGAGTCATAAAATGTTAATAGGCCTTCTGGCCAGAAGATGATGTAAATCACCTAAACCATTTGTATACGATAAATTTGCAGGAAAGAAACCCTGGTTTTTGATAAGAATCAAAGACTGCTGACTTTGCATCCCCTATTATCCTCTATGTGTAACTTAGGGTATAAAAGCCCCTGTTAAAAATAAAGCTATGGGCCTTGCTCACCAATGCTTGGTCTCCCCATGTCATTCTTCTCCTTAACTTCTGGCTGAAGTCTCCATCTGGAGCGTGGATATCCTCTGCGACCACTTATTTGCCTGGGCTTCTAAGACCCACTCGAGAAGGTGTCTAAGGTGGGGCACCTTCCGCTATTCGAGAGGGCGCCTGCGGCCTCCGTGGTCAGAGCTAACCTGGTGTCACGGGTTATATTGATTTTCCTCGTAAACCAAGCTACTCAGCCTCTTTTCTCCACTGAATTTTCCTACTGAGCTATCCTCATTCTATTACTCTTTATATCTCTAATTACCATTTGAATAGGTCGCCGATGCCATCTCCCCTTCGAATACCCTGGATCAGCCAGGGCTGGTCCCTGGCAATAAATAAGGACATTACTTTGTCCCGAGTTTCCCAGACTGTAAGAAGTGGAGCTCATATTTGAACCCCGTTAGGTTTGTTTCACAGCTCAAGCTGACAGTTTGGATTTCCTGGCTTCTGTTTTAGCACTGTTCTCTCTGCTCTCTCATGCTTCCAAAACCTCTACAGAAGTGTTTGTTATTACCCAGGCTTCTTGGCTGTTTTACGCTTCTAAGTCAAAGTTTCCTGTTTTCCCCACAGGGATGCCCTCTGTCCCTCCTTTTCACCTGCCTTGTAGATAATTCACCTTCTGTTTGAAGCTTGCCTCTTCCTTACTTGCTCCTTCCCAGCCCAGAAAGACTGTTTGCTTTGTGCTCTACTGAACCTGCAGCATACCATCGTCTTTGTGTATATTTATCTTCTTATCCTCTCCCTTCACCCTGTTCCTCATCCTATCTACCCTCCACCACACGTCCTGTCTTTAGCTGGACTGCAGGGTCCTTGAGGCAAAGGCGGTATCTCATTTGTTATTATGACTTTAGTGTTTAGTACCATTCCTGATATGAAGCAAATGCTCAAAAAGGACTTGCTGAATTAATGAATAAGCAGAGGCCATCTAACGTGGCAAATGATATGTCACAGCTTCAGAATATTCTTTCTAATATTTATTTTCCTTTCACTTGATATAGAGTCACATTGCTCTTGTTCTGGGAGAAATGTAAGTCTGAGAAAAGAAACCAATTGTATTTGTGGTTTTTCAAAGACTTTGTCTCCCCCGCCACTGCGTGTGTGTGTGAGAGACACACACACAACATGAGAGTCGAGTTTTAAAAGTGTAAATACTGCTGGAATTGGCTTATTGCTAAGCTCCTTCATTAGTGTTTAGATTAATATATTTTAAAGTCACTGAAAATGTGGAGAAATTATTTTTTTAAGAATGGGATTTTTCATAAGAAGAAAATATTTTCCGAGCACCTATTCTGTGCTAGGAGTTCTTTTACCAACAAATTCATTTATTTTTTAACTCTTTTACCTTCTAGAAAGTAGTGGGAACCTATATTTTAATTAGGTTCTTAGTCAAGCCATCTATATTCAGTATATCTTTTAAATTCCAGGGAAGATATGATCGTTATTCTACCAAAACATATTAAGGAATTAAGGATCTGAGTGAAGAAAAGATAGAACTGAGCCTTCTCCTTAGTCCTGCCTTGATTTCATAGTTCAAGCTCTTTCTGTTATACCATGTGATAATATTACTCATGGAAAACACACCATTTAAGGAGTCTTCATTCTAAAACATATAAGCACTTGATTCTCCATGTAGTCATTTGCATGCTGACAAATTTGTCTTTGCGAAATATCACATTTTCACAGTCACCACCATTTTACATCCTTCTCATGAGAAGGAAATGGTAACCCACTCCAGTATTCTTTCCTGGAGAATCCCATGGGCGGAGGAGCCTGGTGGGCTACAGTCCACAGGGTTGCAAAGAGTCGGACGCGACTGAGTGACTTCATTTCACTTCACTTCACTTCATGTATCACTAATGAATGGGCCTTACCTGGAAATAGCAGAATTGAGAATCCAAGATTCAATCAGGAGAAACAACGTGGAGTCCAAAATGCATGTTTGAAGGGAGCACTGAATAGGACATAACACCGTCAACTACTTTCAAAAGACAGCTTAGGGCCTGGGAGAGAGTGGACATTCAGGAATAAGAACGGGATGAATGGTGATTTTAAGTTCATTTAGACAAATGGTTTCTTACAATTAGAGACCCAGGCAGAGGCATCTGTAGCAGTTTGGACTTAACTAGAGCTAGAATAAGAATATTAGCAACAGCAACCGTGACAGAAAGTGTGTGTTCTAAATATTTGCAAAACATTTTTAGATAACTTCTTACTGGATGTCAACGACAATGCTGTGAAGCAAATACTTATCAGTAGGATATGACAAAATAAAGAAGGGACTATGTGGTGTTGGAATAAGAAAAATAGCAGTATATAATGAAGTATAAATATACCACACAGTTTCATAAATTACAACAGATTTTGGGAAAGCAGCTACTAAGGAGAGTAGTTGTGATTATTAGACAATTATTTGGAACATTTAAAGTACTTGGCAAAATTATTCCTGATCAGCAAAATATTAATAGGTAAAAGTGGCAACTTGTGTTCTAGAGACTGCTGGAATGTGATAGGCTAAGGACAAATGAGGCTCAGACTAAGCTGGGGAAAGATAGCAACAAATACATCCCAGTATACATGCTCTGTTCCTGGCACTGTGGTTAGAGAGCCCAAGTTCTGCTGCTGATGGTACAAGCCCATCAGCAATAAGAAAAGCCAAGAAAGCCAAGGGTGGATATAGAACGCAGTGGTGGAGATGGAGCTGTCCATGTCCTATCCAACTCCATCTTGGGGAAAGATTCAAGAGAGCATTTGGAATGAGTTTGTGGAGTAGACCTAGGAGGATAGTCTTGGGTAAATAAATAAACACTTAAGTTCAGATGATATTAGAGACCATGTCTCTTGTTGTAGTTTCTACCCTGTCAGTCCGTACAAAGAAATTTAAGACTTCCATGTCTACCTGGTCTCATATGATCTTACTTGCTCTAACTCCAGATTTCTCAACCTCAGCACCTTTGACATGTTAGACCAGATTATTCTCTGCTATGAGGACTGAACTGTGCATTGTAGGATGTTTTAACAGCATTCCTGGCCTCTACCTGTCAATAGCACTCTCCCCAGTTATTACCAAGAGGTTTCCAGATAATGCTAAACATTCCCTGGGAAGCAAAATTGTTCCTGGTTGAGAACCACTGGCCTAACTAGTAGCCTTTGCTACAGATAACAGGCCGTGGGGCTGGGAGTAGATGTGGCTCATTCTGGTTTTGTGGCTTTTTTGGATTCAGAGTTACTGTGACACTGTATCCCTGGGCCTTTCTGACACTGAGGATGATTGAGCCACCCAAAGGGCACTCAGAATATTGAATCACTGTCATCTGGGGTTTATAGATGAAGGGATTCAGTCAGAGAGCTAGAGATCTGTCCGCAAGTCACATGGAGGAACTGAAACTTGAAACCCAATCATAACACTCTACATCACATCCCTTTTTTTCTATAGCAAGTGCTTTTTATCCCAGATTTTGCAGATTCCCCCAACTTTAAGTATTGAGGGAAAGGGGAAATAGGTAGGATCTTGGGTTCTCCTTTGTTTCTACCCATCCCTGCTCTTGGCCACAGCAGCGTGACTATCACCATTCTGTGTTGATAATGGTTTATGTTTTTGCTAAAGTAATAAAAGTTAAAATTCTTTGCATTATCCTTTACACAGAGAGAAGCTCAATGATATTTATGTGTTATTGTTTTCAAGAGTAAAGCAAGCTAAGGCTGCAGGGGTATTAAGATTGCTAACCTGCAAGGTGGAAATTTCATAGGGACTGGGACCCAAAAAGGCCATTTCATTATCCATTCTTGATCTTTTTCCAGAAAAAGTCATCTTGTCTCCCTATTTTACTCTTCCAGGCTATCCTGAGCTATTCTGCCAGAGTTTCCTTCTGGCAGAATCTTGAGAAATTTTACCCCATTCTTGAGGATCTAAATTCTCATCCTGCTAACATCTTGCTTGGCAGTCTTCAAATTCTATATGAATCCAGGAATTTCTAACTTCTCATTTTTCGTAAAATAGGGATCATCTCAAGGTGAGAGAAATACAGCTTGACCACTCACATTTCCCTTATCTCTCTGTCGTGATATCTGAAGGTCTACATTTAGAGACTGAATTTGTTAAATAAAGCGGTTGATTTCTCCAGTTATCATTTTTCTTAAAAGCAGATGAACTTGAAAATTCTGACATATGTATATTTTGTCAGCCAAAGACAAACCATCTATTTCGGGAGGCAATATTGCATACTTGTGAATTGTGTGCTTTGGAAAGTGTGCTTTCTCAGTTCATATTCCAGGTTGCCACTTTTAGCAATATTATCTCAGACAAGTTTTTTTATGAATTTTATAAATTTTTATGAATCTCTTTTCCTCATCTGTAAGTTGGAATGATAACGTTTTCTATATTGGAATTGTTGGAATTAAATGAGATAATGTATGTAAGCTTCTCTGATAGCTCAGTTGGTAAAGAATCCACCTGCAGTGTAGGAGACCCTGGTTTGATTCCTGGGTCGGGAAGATCTGCTGGAAAAGGGATAGGCTCCCACTCCACTCCAGTATTCTTGGGCTTCCCTGGTGGCTCAGCGGGTAAAGAATCCACCTGCAATGTGAGAGACCTGGATTCGATTCCTGGGTTGGGAAAATCCCCTGGAGAAGGCAATGGCTACCCACTTCAGTATTCTGGTCTGGAAAATTCCACGGACTGTATAGTCTGTGAGGTCGCAAAGAGTTGAACACAACTGAGCGACATACTTACTGTACATAAAACGTTTAAAAAGTACTAAATAAATAATAGCTAGTTCCACTGTTATTACTACTTTATTCCTGGGGCCATCCTGCATATATGCTATAAATTAAAGAAATAATTGATAAAAATGATATTGGAGGTTATCTTGACAATTTCACAATCTTCTGAGTTATCAGAAAATAGGGGTTATAATGAATAGATCAATAAAGACATAACTACATCAAGGAAAATGATATTAAATGAACTATAATATATTAAATCACCCCAATAATAAATTCATGCTGTATTAAACTAGTTGAGTCCCTGTATTAGACATTTTAAAACATGGTAACTTTTCTTCCTATTATAAACTCAATCTTAATTGAATTTGTAGGCTTCTAAAGAAATTTCTACTGTCTTTGTTTGATGTTTGCTTCCAGAGAACCGAGGATTTCTGAAAGGGTGAATTTTGCCTTATATATTAAAGAGAATTTTAAGGCAGATGTGTTAATATCACTAGTGAAAAAATGAAAAAGTGAAAAAGTGAAAGTGGACATTATATCAAATATTTGATATTTTAAAAAACCTTTAGAAAAACTAGACAATTAACATATTTGCCTAAATAAGTCCTCTGACTATTTTATCATATTCTTAATCTGGATCTTGGAAAGAAAACAGTGTAGTCAAATCACTATTACTTTTACTAATTGAGTAAATGAGAAAAGTATAATGCAGAGCCTAAATAAATGTTTGCAGATTGAATGTTGAAAACTTTTGGTTCTTTATTATCGTTATTTTATTATTGTTATTAACTTGCTTGCTCTGGGTCTTTGCTGTGGCATGAAGGCTCTTTGTTGCAGTGCTTAGGCTTCTCTGGCTGTGGGATGTGGGCTCCAGAGCACATGGACTTAGTTGCATTTAGGATCTTAGTTCTAAAGATCCTGGATTGAACCCACATTCCCTGCATTGGAAGGAGGATTCTTAACCACTGAACCACCAGGGAAGTCCCAAATTTGGCTCTTAATTGTTACCATCCCCTCTACCATGCATGTTCTTACTGTCGTTATGACCTTTCTGTTAGCCAATTAAACACCATCATACAACATGAAACCTGTACCAATGGGTAATGTAACCAATGATCTGGCCATTATTCCAAGACAGATTTTGCTTTAGGAGCCTAAATTATTAATAATCACGTCACTGATTTTATTACCTTGTAGCATATATTACATGTTGCGTGACAATATTTGATGTAAGAAGCAGAATTTATATAGATCTAGAAAGATCCAGGTATAGATCTACTGGCAGAGACTGGTGTCAAAACTTTCTATGGGACCTGGAAGAATCATACAATTTTTCCGTTTTTATTCCCTAGGCTTCCCTGATATGTGCAAAGTCAGTGGCATTGGGTCAGAATCGCTTCTGTATCACAAGAGGTCACAAAACAAGCTCTCTATCATTTCAAAAAGATACAAGCAATTCAGATTAAATAGCAATAGATAATCACTTAGTTTATCACAAAATATTGCCATTCCTATATTTTGCTATGAAATGTCTATGTTAATGTTTTCCCATTTTATGTCACTGAGTGCAAGGCTTTATACCATTACCTTAATATTACTGATTTTTTCTTCTTCTTTTCTTGAGCTGTAGTAAAGAGAGTCACATTGTGCTGTCACCATGACTTACCCCTGCCATTTTTGGCTTTTGTGGCCAGAGTGATGACAGGTTATTCCTTGGTGGACATAAAACCCAGTGGGATTAAAGCCATTCTTATCTCCTGAAATCCTCTTACAAACCATATACCCAGGTATATTAAGTCAAGGAGAACGTCTTCTATTTTCTCCCAAAGATTATTAACAGCAATATGCTGGGATGATAACAGAAATGGACAGGAGAGCAACTAGACTACCTTGTTTTCTGAAAAATCATTCCATTGCAACCCAATACATTTTCAGATGGTTCCTTTTTCTTTTCTAATTCTAAGAGTATATTCTTGTGTCGAATACTTTCTGAGTTAAAAAAATTGGAAACCTACAAGTAAATGGCTCCATGCTAGTAAACCTCCATCCTTTTTTGTATTTTGGTATACTACTGATGGTTTGGGGCTTCTCTGGTGGTTCAGATGGTAAAGAATCTGCCTGCAATGCAGGAGACCTGAGTTTGATCCCTGGGTCAGAAAGATCCTCTGGGGAAGGGAATGGCTACCCATTCTAATATTCTTGCCTGAAGAATCCCATGGACAGAGGAGCATGGTGGGCTACAGTCCATGGGGTTGCAAAGAGTCACACATGACTAACACTTTCACTGATTGTTTACAATCTATACATTTTGCATATCAATTAAGATTAGTTGTCACATCTAGATTTAATTAAACCACTCCTTCTACAAAGGCAGCTCAGTTGTCCAAACTGCAATAATTCTGAATATGTAATAATTTAGATGTGCCTATTATAACCACATAGTTAAAAAGAAAATAACTGCTGGTGAAATTCAAATTTTAAACAGCATTACACATGGTGTACATTTCAACTTCTTATATAAAAGACTTTTTGAAGCTCTCCATATTATGCGGAATGTAGATCCTCTTAGCATTACACTTATCCGTTCATTAAAGACCAGTTGTCTTTTAGGTCCTTCTTGTCTTACTGTCAGTTTCACAGCTTAGTTTGTATTTTTATCTCTATATGAAACTAACACACAACTGCATATTTTTCAATAGACGTCAACCTTTCACTAATTCAAAATGCCTATTTCTTTAATTAATCCAAATTAGAGATTATATTTCTCCCGAAACAAAATGTATCCTTACATCAATTAAATGAGAGTTTTTGATGAAATGTTCCCTAACAGAGAATAAGTAATTGAGATATAATTGTTTGTAAATGAAAAATAAGTGCCACTTTTATGGAGAATGTGAGTTTAATGCAGATGATTTCCATGATTATGATGTGTTTTATGTGGCTTTTTATACAACTATTTTGGAAGCATTCAGAGTACCAGTTGAGGCAAAAGCATCTTAATGTTTGTTTTAGTGTTTGGCAACAAATACTGTCTATAAAATATGTAGTAGTTAATATTAAAAGCTCATGCCAGATTGTAACATAGTTTATTCAGTATATTTAAATGGATCAATTTAAAGCTCCATCTGAATGAGTTCTCATTTAACATTTAGATTTCTTAGGATTTTTGCAGGTGAGCTCTGGTGAAGTCAGGGGGTGTGTATTCTCCCCTGATTGGTGAAGCCTGCAAAGCGAGGACTCTTTATGCACTCACCTAGAGCTCTTTTTTAAGGATGAGCTGGTAGCAAGCACCTTCAGTGTCCATAGGATTTGCTGAGTGAGCAGAACACGAAAAAATTCTCCTTCTGAGCAATCTATGTAGGAGGGAGAAGATGGGGAGAAGATGGTGAGAAATGCCAGGCTTACAAATCTCTCCTTGTCCATTGATTTGCTAGGACAGAACATCTTTCTTTATTGTGGCAGTGTTTTCTCCAGATTGCCTTTTCTCAGCATGTGATTCCTTGCTTCCCTTCCCCAGTTCCCCTCTCCCTCATGCCCCCTCACTTCCATTAATGATAAGGTTCTTTTAAAAGCCAGTAGTACAATTCTTTTTCATGTTGCATCACAGGCTTGAAGAAATAAAATCTAGAATGCTTTAGGAAAGACACAGCTATGTCCTACTGGTGCAAGGGGTCTGTGCCTGGGGAGACAAATCCTGGCTTTTCATTTTGGTCAAATCTACACTTCAGCAAGTTATTCAAAGATTCTAGGATGCAGTTTCCTCATCTCTAAGTTAAAGAATTAGAAACCACATAAGGAAGTACCTGGTATATATTGAATTTGATAGAAGATAACTTCAACCTTTAGCTACAAGAATGGAAACGGGGAAAGAAAGAAGAGGAAGGAAGGATGGAGGGAGATGAGAGCCATGTGGAGGCTGGTGGACAATGAGGATGTAATGAGACCTGGACTTAGTAAGACATGGTGGGCCTCCCTGTAAATGAAAAGGGAGAAACACTGTGATATTCATCCAAATTTATCACTTGAGAAATAACTGGAACAGACTGTGCTGGTGTCAGGAAGAGACTGGAGCAGGGTGATCAAAGCAAACACATGTGGAGCTTTATTAGAATAGAACATTATCCTGCACTGCAAGGCAATTTTCCTCTTTTAAAAATTCTTTTTCATTATAGAATAAATTTATATTTGCAGATAAATTGTAGAGACAGTACTGAGAGTGTTCATGTACCCCAACCCAGTTTCCCTTCTTGTTAACATTTTGCATCACTGTGACCCATTCATCAGAACTAAGGAGCCAATGTCAGTATGTTCTTGTTAGCTAAATTCCATACTTTATTCTGTTTCATTAGTTTTTCCCTAATGTCCTTTCTTCTGTCCCAGAATATTATTCATCATACTGCATAGCACTTAGTCATATGTCTTTTCTTCCAGTCTGTGACAGTTTTTCAAACCCTCCTTGTTTTTGATGACTTAGACAGTTTTGGGGAGGCTCTCGTTTTGAAGAATGTCCCTTAAGTTGGGTTTGTCTGATGTTTTTCTCTTAGTTACACTGGGGTTATGGTTTTGGAGAAGGAAATCTCCAGAATGATTTGCTATTCAGTTCTTATTATACCAAGGGCATGTGCTAACAACATAACTTCTCATTGATGAAGGCAAGTTTGATGACGGCAAGTTTGATGACCTGGCTAAGGGAGTGCGTCAGACTGCTTCATTGTGAACATGCATTCTCCTGCTTCTTCTGACTTTGCTCTTGGCAGCGAGTTACACACAGCCTTCACTTAAGAGATGGGTAGTTCGGCTCCATCTCCTTGAGGGGGAAGTATCTACATAAATTATTTAAAATTATTTTTTTAAATTTACTTATGTATTTATTTTTGGCTGCAGGGTCAGTACTTGTGGCACACAGGCTGAGTTACCCTGTGGCATGTGGGATCTTACAGGACCAGGGTTGAAACCTGCATCCCCAGCATTGGCAGACCGACTAACCACTGGATCTAACCACTGGGCCTGACCACTGGACCACCAAAGAAATTCCTGAAATTCTTTTATTCAGAGATTTATCTCTCTTTCCTTGTTTACTTATTATTCATTTATTTTATATTTTTGAACACATGGATATTTATTTTATATTTGGATTATAATCCAACAGTCCATGGAGTCTCAAAGAGTCAGACACAACTGAGTGACTAACACTTATAATCCAACACATTTTATTGCTAAGATTGCTTTAGCTTTGATCACTGGGAGCACAAGTTTGCTCCTGTGTCCTTTTGACACGCCCTCATCGCTTTGGCTTCTTGATTGTTTCCTTATGTTCTGATGCTCTGTTTCAAGCTGATCTTGTATATCTCATGCTCTAACCACAGAATGAGCCAATTCTCCAAGGCCCCCTGGTTTCTCTTATTGGAGAACAGCAGAAGAAACCAAGATCTGGGTGCTGAGTGTGTTCGTGATGACTGAGATGTTGTTGCTTCTAAGGCTCTCTCAGCAGACAGAGCTAGAAAATATATGTGGCATGCTGACTCATGCATCTATGTGTGAGCTCAGTCATTCAGTTGCATCCAACTCTTGCAACCCCATGGACTGTAGTCCACCAGGCTCCTCTAGCCATGGAATTTTCCAGGCAAGATTACTGGAGCAGGTTGCCATTTCCTTCTACAGGGGGATCTTCCTGGCCCAGGGATTGAACCTGCATCTCCTGTATTGGCAGGCAGATTCTTTACCACTGCACCACCTGGGAAACCCCCATGCATGTACCACATCTATAATTATTTCTGTGTCTCTCTATATGTATCTTTATTTAATATTGAGATGTGAACTGATACAGATATTTCCACCTCTAATACCGTACCATGTGTATCATTCTAGAACCCTTTGTTTATCTGTAATTTTTCACTCCAACAGTGAGAAATCTGACTTCCATCACTGGTCATTTGTGTACCTACTTTTTTTCCCTGGGTTTACATGTATATAAGCTACATGTAAATAAGCTAGGTTTACATGTGTATGTAAACCTTATTTAACTTATATACAGAGTACATCATAAGTAATATTGGACTGGATGAAGCACAAGTTGGAATCAAGATGGCTGGGAGAAATATCAATAACCTTAGATATGCAGATGACACCACCCTTATGGCAGAAACTGAAGAAGAACTAAAGAGCTTCTTGATGAAAATGAAAGAGGAGAGTGAAAAAGTTGGCTTAAAGCTCAACATTCAGAAAACTAAGATCATGGCATCTGGTTCCATCACTTCATGGGAAATAGTTGGGGGAAACAGTGGAAACAGTGGCTGACTTTTTTGGGGGGGCTCCGAAATCACTGCAGATGGTGGCTTCAGCCATGAAATTAAAAGACATTTGCTCCTTGGAAGAAAAGTTATGACCAACCTAGACAGCATATTAAAAACCAGAGACATTACTTTGCCAACAAATGTCCGTCTAGTCAAAGCTATGCTTTTTCAGTAGTCATGTATGGATGTGAGAGTTGGGCTATAAAGAAAGCTGAGTGCCAAAGAATTGATTCTTTTGAACTGTGAGAGTCCCTTGGACAGCAAGGAGATCCAACCAGTCCATCCTAAAGGAAATCAATCCTGAATATTCATTGGAAGGACTGATGCTGAAGCTGGAACTCCAATACTTTGGCCACCTGATGCTAAGAACTGACTCATTTGAAAAGACTCTGATGCTGGGAAAGATTGAAGGCAGGAAGAGAAGGGGACGACAGAGGATGAGATGGTTGGATGGCATCACCAACTCAATGGCCATGAGTTTGAGCAAGCTCTGGGAGTTGGTGATGGACAGGGAAGCCACTGAATACTTTCCAGTAACTTACAAAGTTACTTATGTGGATGCCTTTTTAACCCACACTTTTCAGTGAGGTTACATTGTATTCACTTTTTTATAATAGAGTTAGATTATTTTGTCAAAGTATATATTCCATCCTGGGATCCCCTAGATCAGATCAGTCGCTCAGTCATGTCCGACTCTTTGTGACCCCATGAATTGCAGCACGCCAGGCCTCCCTGTCCATCACCAACTCCCGGAGTTCACTGAGACTCACATCCATCGAGTTGTGATGCCATCCAGCCATCTCATCCTCTGTCATCCCCTTCTCCTCTTGCCCCCAATCCCTCCCAGCATCAGAGGATCCCCTAACCTACTAGTAATTTTTAAAATTTGCCTACATTAACTCTGTTCTGTAAAGTTCTGTCAGTTTTGACAAATTCACAGCATCATGTACCTGCCACTACAGTCCCATGCAAAATATTTTTACCACCTTTAAAAATCTTCTTTTATTCACCTGGTCAATGGTCTTTCTCTCTAATCACTTGCAATCTCTGATAATTTTTGCCTCTACATTTTTCCTTTTCCAGAATGTCATAGTAAGGACTTACAGAGTATGTAGCCTTCTCAAATAGGCTTCTTCCATTTAGTAAGATGCACTTAAAATTTGTCCATATTATATATAGCATGGACTAATAGCTCATTCCATTTTCTATCTGTGGAAATATAGTTCTGTATTTATCCATTTATCTTTTGGAAGACATCTTGGTTGCTTCTAGTTTTTCATGATTTTTTGAGGAAAAAGGCTACCATGAGCATTCACGTGAAGATTTTTCTGTGGACATAAATTCAAGTAAGTTTTCTGAATACCTGTGAGTGAAACTGGTAGGGCATATGGTAAGTCAGTATTTGGCTTTTTAAGAAACTGAAAAACTGTCTTGCAAAATGTCTATACTATTTTACATCCTAACTAGTAAGGAATAAGAATGTTTTACCAGCAATGTTGATATTGTTAGTTTTTTGGATTCTAACCATTCTAACAAGCATGGGATGACATATTGGTGCTTTATGTGCAACTCCCTAATGAAAAATGACATTGAGCACCTTTTCATATGCACACATGTAAGTTGCTTAAGTCACGTCTGACTCTGCTACCCCATGAACTGTAGCCTGCCAGGCTCCTCTGTCCATGGGATTCTCCAGGCAAGAGTATTGGAGTGGGTTGCCATGCCCTCCTTCAACCTTTTCATATACTTATTTGTTATCTGTATATCTTCTCTGGTGAAGTGTTTGTTCAGTTCTTTTGCCCATTTTTAATTGAGTTGTTTGTTTTCTTGTTGAGATTTAATTACTTTTTTGCATACTTTGAATGTAAGTCCTTTATTATATACATAGTTTACAAATATTTACTCACAATCTTTGACTTTTCCTTCTCTTACCTGTGTTCTTCTCAGAGCAAAAGTATTTTTTTGAAATTAAAAAAATTTTTTTGTATCCCCTTTTTATCCACAGCTAGATCTACTTCTATATGGAACTGCTCACAGTAATTTTAGACTACATTATATAAGTTTCTGTTGCTCTGCATACCTGGATATTATATCCAAAAGGACTGCTGTATATGGAGTGGTTTAAATTGTAATCTTGGTTTTCCCAGTTCTGCATGCAGTTATAGCTGTGTCTGTCAAAGCTTCTAAACAAGGCCTCTGGAATCATTGAGAAACCAGGGGAGAGGATCTGGGACTGGAGAAAATGTATCACATTCTCCATTGGAAACAGCAGCCATGGGTAGTGCACTCAGGGAGCTTGGTTCAAATTCTGCTCTTCGTATTTTCTGGTTGTGTGAAATTGTTGAATTTAACTTTTCTGAAATTTGGATTACTCACCTATGAAATTTAGACAATATTATCCACTTGTCTTAAGGTGCTATTGGAAGAAAATATGTATAGTACTTAACACAGGGCCTTGCACAGAGTAAGCACTCAGTACGTATTAGTTCTCACTTTTTATTTTTCCTCTGCTTTGTTTCATATATACATTTTTTCAGCCTCTCCTGATTTGCCCTAGTGGAACTCCTTACTCTATTACTAATTTTCATCCACCATTTTTATTACAACTCAGAATAGGCAACTTTGAGGAGCTTTTCTATTCCTTTATACTGCAAATGGCTCATCTTTTTGAGGAGATTTTCTTGTTTCCAGCAAATGGCTGCTCTTGGTCTTCCTAATATCTATATCATGATTCTTGAACAGGTCAGGGGAGTATTTGTTAAAAAAAAAAACAAAACATCTTCAAGCTCTCCTTTCTCCAACACTCATTTCTAATCTATTATCAAGCTCTGTCAGTTCAACTATATAAAGATTTTCTTCTCTGTTGTTTTCTATTCTGTGATTGGATAGGAAGACTTGATATTAAGTTGATAATTTGATCAAGATTAACCCATAATGGCACCCCACTCCAGTACTCTTGCCTGGAAAATCCCATGGATGGAGGAGCCTGGTAGGCTGCAGTCCACGGGGTCGCGAAGAGTCAGACACGACTGAGCAACGTCACTTTCACTTTTCACTTTCCTGCATTGGAGAAGGAAATGGCAACCCACTCCAGTGTTCTTGCCTGGAGAATCCCAGGGATGGGGGAGCCTGGTGGCTGCCGTCTATGGGGTCACACAGAGTCGGACACGACTGAAGTGACTTAGCAGCAGTAGCAGCAGCAACCCATAACTTTAATGTAATCTTAATAAAGATCCAACTATGAATTCTTATGGACCAAACAAGCTTTTCTTAAAATTTATTTGGGGGAGATTGTATTTGAGGTTAGTTAAGAAATATATCAAAGAATATTTATAGAATATTTTTAGATATTTATAGAATATAAACTATTTATAGAATATTTTTAGAATATAAATTAGGGTTAGGGTTAGGGTTAGAATATTTTATATTCTATAATAAAGAGTCTAATATTGGCTACATGTATTTTGTCAATAGAAAATAATAGTACACAAATATGGGTCATTCATTCATATTTATATGTGCATTTTTGTGTATGTATGTGTATGTTTATATATATACATATGTATACACAGTATTATAAACATATATAAGTATGTATATTTATTATATATATCTATGTGTTTAGTCACTCAGTCATGTCTGACTGTTTGTGACCCCATGGACTGTAGCCTGCCAGGTTTCTCTGTCATGGGGATTCTTCAGGCAAGAACACTGGAGTGAGTTGCCATGCCCTCTTCCAGGGGATCTTCCCAACCCAGGGGTTGAACCCAGGTCTCAGGCATTGCAGGTGGATTCATTACCATCTGAGCCACCAGGGAAGCCTTATATATCTATATCTATATCTATATCTATATCTATATCTATCTATCTACTCATATACACATAGTTTTTCAAGTTATCAGGGAGAGTTTGGACCATACTGAAAGGTTTATACTGCATAATAATTATGAGCACTGGTCCCAGAAACAGACCATCTGGTTTGCCTGGTTTGAGTCCTCACTCTGTCATTTCCCAGCTGTGTGACCTTAGGCTGTAACTTTTTGGGATATTACCTCAGTTTCCTTCTGTGCTAAATGGAAAAAATCTAGTACCTATATCAAAATGTGGTTGTTAAGGTTAAATAAGTTAATGTAGGTAACAAGCTTAGAATAGGCCTTGGCCTTGATCACCTATAGATAGGAACCACTTTTTGGCCAACCCAATACAAAACATAGATTTAAAACTATTGTCTACTTAATTTTTGAAAACTAACACTGTAGCCACTAGTTTATTTCTTGAGATATCAAAAAGTTTAAAATAAAGAGAAAAATTTAAGCTTTATTATGAAAACAGCGGTGAAAGACTCTTTAAAGGGTTATCTTTGTTAACATATCCACAACAAGGATCACAAACTTATTTGCATGGAGGTCCAGTAGGTAATCACTGAAGTAGCCCAGGTGGAGAATACATAAAAATGGAGGCATCACACCCCATATTAAAAAGACAACTGTTTTCCAACTCCATCTGATTACTCATGCAGAATACACTTTTCAAGAGAATCTGAAAATTTTTATTTCTTAATGTTGACAACTAGTTCAATTTTTAAAATATTGTGAGGGACAAAGTATGTCTATGGCTAGTAGCTGGTTCAAACTGTTTGCTTGCCACTGAGACCTAGAATCTTTAGGCTACACTAACCTTTATTCCAGCTTGCATATCCTTCTTATACCTTTTAAAGTGCTACCTAGATAGTACAGCTTAATACTTGTTTTTTGTTGACTCAATTTGATTTTCCTCCTGAGTTTTTTGATTCAAATTAGTCCTTTGAATCATTAATAAACCTCCATTGTAAAGCTGTTTATGTTAAATGTAGGGTGCTATTAGGGATTCTATATAAATCCCTCTAATTGTAACAATCAGATTGTTAAAGCATTCCATCAAGTTGTTTTTCTCATGATATAGATGAGAAAACTAGAAGGCTCAATTACTTTTCTAAGATCAAAGGCTTGCTGCCAGTGTAGACTTGACAGCATTTTGTCTGGGTCTGCCCTTTCAAATGGGCTAGAGTTCAAAATAGGTAATGAAATGTTCAAATCTCTCCAGGGCATAACATTGTCCAGGCATCAGCTAACTGGAGTTGCTGATCACATATTGTCCATCTGGAGAAACTTTTTCTACAGTCATTCTACTGGATGATTTTGTCAGGATTATGGGTTAGCGTGCAGAAAACATAGGTTAAAAGAAGTCTGCTCCTTACAATGGATAGCTTTCCAAATGTTCATTTGTAAATCAGTTATTTGGAACTCAGAATCCATTTCCTTGCACAAACAGTTACAAATGCAGTTATGTTTCCCTTGAGGCTTGTCCACAAAAGGCTATTTAGCCTTAATGTATCTGAAATAGTGTACATTTGCCATGAAAATGTTTAGAAAATAGAACTCTTGTAATTCTAGCAATTAAATAAAAAAGAAAACTGTAAACTTCAATGAGAACTTTAAAATATAGTCTGAATACTGATGGAGGATTTATCCAGAGGAAAATATAGAACTTGGAAAATAATTTTGTTAGGATTTAGGGGGAGTCATTTCTGGACACTACTGAAGCACTTGAAAAACTAATGGAATTATGTGTTTGAAATAGCTGATTTCATTTCATGACCTCTAGGTTTTTGAACACTAATCTTCCCATGATTAAGTGGTATTTCTAGTGTCCATTTTAGTTGACATAAATGACATGAAAGATAATAAAAAAGGAGGAGATAAATGGAGGTGTACTTTTTAATAATGCAGAAGTTGAGAGATACAGCAAGGGAAAGAAACTTATAAACCATGTCTGTGTTTCCATAACCATGAAAGTGGTGAGCATAGCTATAAACTACTGGCAGTGGAAAGAGAGACTCCTTTGACTTCTCATGAGAGAATGCTAAAGTTTGCTGCTGGCAGAGACCTTTCTCTGAGAAACTCCTGAGACTGTTACTGTTTGATTCCATCATCTCAAGGTATCTTGGTCATAAGCCATAAGAAATATAGCAATGATACAGAGTTGAAATCAAGAGTACAAAACACTGTTCAAATGCACTAAATATTTAGGATCCTGAATATTTATTAAACAAGGGAGGGCCTCAACCTCAGTTAGAAATCAACTCAGTATTTGAGTGCTTAGATTTTATCTTCTAATTGTTTAACTTTTGTCCAGGAGTGTGAAAGGTATAAAGTGAAAGTGAAGTCGCTCAGTCATGTCTGACTCTTTGTGACCTCGTGGACTGTAGCCCACCAGGCTCCTCCATCCATGGGATTCTCCAGGCAAGAGTACTGGAGTGGGGTGCCATTTCCTCTCCAGAGGATCTTCCCCACCCAGGGATCAAACCCAGGTCTCCTATATTGCAGGCAGACGCTTTACCGTCTGAGCCACTAGGGAATTTCCCTTTTTTTGTTCTTGCTAGAGTAAAGCAGGGTTCTTCCCTTGACCCTCCCTTCAATATGTCTGCCAAGGTTAATTGGCCAGTCAAGACTGAATTGCTCCAACCACTCTAACTAACAACATAGAAACGTGCAAAGCATTGTCCAGTTGTGGCAGTGAGGGCAGAATGTCCTCAGTGAGCCTACGCTAGGGAATTCTGAACCTAACTTTAAATTCTTGTCTTATGGACTCTGTGGGAGAAGGAGAGGGAGGGAAGATTTGGGAGAATGGCATTGAAACATGTAAAATATCATGTATGAAACGAGATGCCAGTCCAGGTTCGATGCACGATATTGGATGCTTGGGGCTAGTGCACTGGGACGACCCAGAGGGATGGTATGGGGAGGGAGGAGGGAGGAGGGTTCAGGATGGGGAACACATGTATACCTGTGGCGGATTCATTATGATATTTGGCAAAACTAATACAATTATGTAAAGTTTAAAAATAAAATAAAATTAAAAAAAAATTCTTCATCTTCTCTTATTCCTCCTCCCTGCCCCCTACCCCTCCCTGCTTCTTGTGCTTTAAAAAATGACTTGAATTTGAGATTCTGGTGTTCATTAGGACTTCTTATTACAAATTTTACTAATGATAAAATGAATCAATAGTCTTTTGCCTCTGAGAATTACCACATACCCCAAGTGAAAGATTATGTTCTTTTCAAAAAGTGAAATAAAAATCCATTTTTATTCATTTCTCATTTAAAGTTGCAGTTCAAATCACCTTTAAACCAGCAAGAATAGTTAAAATATAGTTTTGAAGAGAAATGTTTTTACTCAAGTGGTTATTTTTTAAAAGTTCAAGATAAAGTTGGAAATAAAGTACTTTTTAAAGTCCTATATTATTCTGTTTGTATATAAATGTATATATTTACTTTGTATTTGACAATTAAAATCAACTGAACTAAAAAGTGTCAAGATTAGAGTTCTAGCAAAAATAGAAGAAATTACAACATATTTGGAAAACATACAAATTTGTCTCAGTCACAATTTGGTTGAGATTCCCAATTATCTTGGTCTAAAGAACCCTAATCTTGCCAGTTTTTAGTTCAGTTGATTTTAATTGCCAGATACAAAGTAAGTATATTTATTTACATACAGACAGAACAATATAGGGCTTTAAAAAATTATCACATAATGCTTCTGGGACCTGAGAATGCTAATTCTTCACTAAGTTTCATGGCTATAGAGATATTTCTTTGGGTGGTGAGAAATGAGAACGAGTATGTTGAAAAGAACTACAATTCCATCTTCACCATGATTCTTTGTTAATTTACTACACATTTGGTTATTCAGTATATGTTGGAGAAGGGAATGGCAACCCACTCCAGTATTCTTGCCTGGAGAATTCCATGCACAGAAGAGCCTGGTAGGTTAAGTCCCTGGGGTCGCAAGGAGCTGGAGATGACTGAGAGACCACCTCTATGTGTTCTAGAACCTTAGCAAAAGCTAGCTATGTTAATATGTGTATTATCCTTTTTCCCGAGCTCTTTAAATGAGGGAAACGTGTTATACTTCTCACACTTTTCTTCTCTATTGATAGAAGTTGGGATCTCTTACAAAAAAGAGGAGTATAAAATGTTTCATACCATTTTCACTTATATACACTGTTCTACTTGCTAATTGCCTTACCCTTTCAAGTTTTATCTCACCATAGAATTTAAGCACGTAGTTGGTTGGGATTTTGCTTTACTGTAATGGTAAACAGTTTGAGTCTTTTCTCACTGTTTAGCACTTTGTAGGAACTGAGTAGTTACTCAATAAATATTTAATAGTTAGCAATTAGTCAAATATGGGAGGGGGATAAGAGAAGGAGAAAGACAACAATATCTTCTGGATTAACTTAAAGCCTCTGAAATCTATACCATTATTTAAAAGCCTAATTATATGTTCTTTGCAGCACATATCATGTTCTTAAGATTTGATATGCTTCCACAGTACTATTAGTTGATGAATAGAAATAAGAATATGATACTGGCAATAAAAGCTATTCTATGGTTATCGTCTTCCCTCCTGGTTAGTGAGAAAATGCTATCAAATCAAAATGGGAAGTAGTTTAAATTTGAGAGATTTGGATCATTTTCCTGGCAAAGTCAAGAGACCATTTGTTTCCTCTAGGCAGTCTAAAAGGTGTTGAAGAATTAGAACAGAGGAAATTCCAACATTGCTGTGCTGTAACATAGATAATCAGAGAGCTAGGAACAAAATTGAACCAACCACCTCCTCAGTATTTCTACCTAACTTCACATCTACAACCTTTTTGTTAGTTCAATTTCAAGAACCAAAAGAAGTAAGGAAAATGAGACATTTTCTTGAGGATAAACAGTATTATTGTTTTAAATTTAGTAGTTAATGAATGTGATATGGATAGATATAAATGAAAAAAAATAGAATGTCAAAAATGATAAGAAAAAAACGATACAGGTTTTAACTCTAAGAATTAGAGATACATTTCTTATCAATTTCAGTACCTTATATATCTCTTATTGTCTGTTTAAATGTTCCCATGCAAAACCTATTTATTGCCAGACCCATTAGAAAAGATTGAGCAGAGATCAACAGGCATATTTTAAGGCCCAGAAAGATTAGAAATTGGAGGTTCAGACAAAGAGGTAAAGTACTGGGGATCAATTAGTGGAGAGCAGAACTATACAAGAAGACAGGGATGCTGTTAGACTAAGATCACAAAGGGTGATTTGTACTACAGATCACGATGAGTAGGATCTGCAACTTGTCAGAGCAGTAACAGAACTGTGGAAAGGAACAAAGCCAGATACTTGTAAAAGTAGTAAGTCAGAATTCATTCAGTCCTAATATTGTGATAGAGGAGAGATTTCAGTGTAACCTGAGTTCAATGCCAAAAAAACAAAAGGTAAGACTTTGAAACGCTGGGTATGTTAGGCAGAATGCAATGGAGGGTGTTCAGAAGGAATTTGATCTTTATGACGAAGCCATCTAGGTTTGTTAATTGGCCCTTATCCAGAGGAAAAACAAACTTCCTGTATCTGTATGATAGGAGATGGTGGTACATGTTGGAGTGTTGAGGACTGGATAAGATAATTGGTGTGAGAAAGGCAGAAATGTAGTGAAAATATGTAGAGTTGTTTATAACAGTGAAAAACTGTGAACCCCCAGATACCGAGCATTAGTGGACTTGTTACATACAACATATTACTCTATTCAGTAGACCCAATACAGTCTTAAATTGATGGTAGCTGTATTATTTTTTAAAAAGGAAAGGTGCTATAAATTATTTCATTGTTCAATGAAATAATCAGTTTTAAAATTAATGTGACACTGAAATTTAGTTGTTAAAATATACATATATATTATGGACACAGAGACACATGAATATATACATACACATTCAAATGAGTACTCATACATATATTCATTTGCCTAGGTAAAAGTCTGAGGATGATTTGTGATTTTGTGTGAATTTCACTATTTTATAATTATTTTTTGTCTAAAAATCTATGCTAATGGTATAGTGACCAAAATAAAAAGAATGAGGAGCATAAAATCACAATTCCCTTTTCTCACCCACTATGGCAACAAAACCTTGGGTGACCACACTGGCCTCTCAGCTGGTTTAGGGCCAGATCAACCCTTTATCTAATTGTGATAACTGGAGAAACTAATAGTGCTTGAAGCTAGAAGCATGGGAACAAGCTTTGGTTGGCCCTTGCTCACTGCAGAGTCTTGCTTGGAGAACCAAGTGAACAGAAGACTCTAGGCTACATTGGAAGAACTCGTCACTGGGCACCCAACCCTCAGATAGAAGGGTAATCGGTTAAACTTCAATTTAAACAAAGAGAGGGAAAAGGGGGTGCATAACCAGTCTGACTTCTGATTTGGAATGAGAATGAGTCCTCCAAGAGGAGGTTCACCCTAAGATGAGGGAAAGACCAAAGGTAAATACTGTGTTTTGCTTCGGGATACAACAATGGTGTTGGTATGGAAGAGAAAAAAACAGTCCAATTGCCCATGTAGTTTTCCCCTCCACTTAGAAGGCATCTCCTTGGTATCTGACAGGGAGAGCAGGAACTCAGGACCTCTCTGAGAGTCTTGGTAGGGGCTGTGTCTCAGAAGGGCCGCAGACCCTAAGGGATGTCTCATCCACACTAGGCCTTTTGAGCGTTAGCAGAAAGAGTGGTTGCCTGGAGGACTTGCCATGGACGGTGCAGGACTTCTGTTTTTTTTGTATTTGTTTCTTTTTTTGTTTGTTTTTAATACAGAAGAATTTACTTCATAGTTAGCAGCAAAATACCACGTTCCAAATGCATTTATTTTGTATACTAAATGGCAACCCACTCCAGTATTCTTGCCTGGAGAATCCCATGGACAGAGGAACCTGGTAGGCTACAGTCCACAGGGTTGCAAAGAGTTGGACACGACTGAGCGACTTCACTTCACTTC
The DNA here is from genome assembly GCF_027580195.1 of Bos mutus. Taxonomy (NCBI): domain Eukaryota; kingdom Metazoa; phylum Chordata; class Mammalia; order Artiodactyla; family Bovidae; genus Bos; species Bos mutus. Next base: position 69,694,113 of record NC_091618.1, on the reverse strand, counting down.
ACAATCCAAATCTAATTTATTTTTTAAAATCTTAAGTTCTTTTAATTTTTTTAAAATTTAATTTAATTTAGTTTTTTAACTTTACAATATTGTATTGGTTTTGCCATATATCAAAATGAATCCGCCACAGGTATACATGTGTTCCCCATCCTGAACCCTCCTCCCTCCTCCCTCCCCATACCATCCCTCTGGGTTGTCCCAGTGCACCAGCCCCAAGCATCCAATATCGTGCATCAAACCTGGACTGGCGACTCGTTTCATATATGATATTATATATGTTTCAATGCCATTCTCCCAAATCATCCCACCCTCTCCCTCTCCCACAGAGTCCAAAAGACTCTTCTATACATCAGTGTCTCTTTTGCTGTCTCGTATACAGGGTTATTGTTACCATCTTTCTAAATTCCAATATATGCGTTAGTATACTGTATTGGTGTTTTTCTTTCTGGCTTACTTCACTCTATATAATAGGCTCCAGTTTAATCCACCTCATTAGAACTGACTCAAATGCATTCTTTTTAATGGCTGAGTAATACTCCATTGTGTATATGTACCACAGCTTTCTTATCCATTCACCTGCTGATGGACATCTAGGTTACTTCCATGTCCTGGCTATTATAAACAGTGTTGTGATGAACATTGGGGTACACGTGTCTCTTTCCCTTCTGGTTTCCTCAGTGTGTATGCCCAGCAGTGGGATTGCTGGGTCATAAGGCAGTTCTATTCCCAGTTTTTTAAGGAATCTCCACACTGTTCTCCATAGTGGCTGTACTAGTTTGCATTCCCACCAAGAGTATAAGAGGGGTTCTTTTAAAATCTTAAGTTCTAAAGAGAAGACAGACTCTAGGTGGAGAGAAAAGTAAGCTTTGCTATTTTCATATTTATACTTCTGAAATTTGTGTTTTGGGGTTATTTATTTTTTCTTAACTTTTACTGTTGTATTGAGATATTGCTGATCAACAATGTTGTGATAGTTTCAGGTGAACAGTGAAGGGACTCAGTCATATAGATACATGTATCCATTCTCCCCCAAACTCTCCTCCTATCTGGGCTGCCACATAACACTGAGCAGAGTTCCATGTGCTGTACAGTAGGTCCTTGTTGGTTATCCATTTAAAGATAGCAGTGTGTACATATTCATTCCAAATTCCCTAACTATCCCTCTCCATCATTGTTCTCCCTGGCTGTTTTGTCTCAAAGATGCCTTGTCAGCTTAAAAAGTCTCAATTTGATAGGGGGAGAAAGGAGTCTGCAACATTCAAGATGAGCATCCCCAGGGACACAGATAGTGCCAGAGTCCAGGCTAATTGGGGTGGTGGTTGCATTCAAGACTCTCTGTGATATGGATTCTTGATCTTTGCAGTAGTTAAAAGAAACAAGGTTAAATAAATAAAGTCAGCCATACAACACAATTCAGCCACCGGCATGCCTACTTATTTTTCTTTTCTTTCTATGACACTGTCAGTTTTTGAAGGAATATTTTTCCGTTGCATTCTTCAGGCCTGGCACAAAGGTGTTTAATAAATAGCTATTGAAAGAATCAATGAGGACAATGTATGATATTTACTGATATCTTACATGTATAAATCAGGCCTCATATTAGTGGTTCGTGGCAGCATTATTTATGCTCAGTTGTTATTGCCATTCACATTCAAAAGAAACAAGTTTGATTTTCCTGCAAATGTACTCTTCAATCTTGGAATTTTTGTTTATCCAGCCTGGTTCTAGCTCTGTCTCTCACTCTATCTCTCTGTCTCTTACTTTGTCTCCCAAGTCGTATGGATTGGAATCATCTTGGAAGATGGTTAAAAATGCAAAATCCACGGCTCTATCATAATTTGTGAATCTAGGATCTGAGTAACTGTATTTTTAATGCCTTTGCAGATGATTTTGATGGATCCTAAAACTTGAGAAACATTGCTAATATGTTTAATTATATTCAAATCATAGTTTTGTATGAAAATGTTATCATCTAGTAACTTTAAAAAAATGCATTGGAGTATAGTTACTTTGCAATATTGTGTTAGTTTCTGCTGAACAGCACAGTGAATCAGCCATATGTGTACATATGTTCTTACTGTTTAGTCACTGAGTTGTACCCGACTCTGACTCCATGGACTGTACCCCAACAAGATCCTCTGTCCATGGGATCTCCCAGGCAAGAATACTGGAATGGGTTGCCATTTCCTTCTCCAAGAGATCTTCCTGATTCAGGGATTGAGTCTGTGTTTCCTACATTGGCAGGCAGCTTCTTTAACACTGAGCCACCAGGGAAGCCCATGTATGCATATATCCCCTCTTTTTTGTATTTCCTTCACATTTAGGTCATCACAGAGCAATGAGTAGAGTTCCATGTTGTTATATAGCAGGTTATCATTCAGTTCAGTTCAGTTCAATCGCTCAGTCATGTCCGACTCTTTGCAACCCCATGAATTGCAGCACTCCAGGCCTCCCTGTCCATCACCAACTCCCGGAGTTCACTCAGACTCACGTCCATCGAGTCAATGATGCCATCCAGCCATCTTATCCTCTGTCATCCCCTTCTCCTCCTGCCCCCAATCCCTCCCAGCATCAGAATCTTTTCCAATGAGTCAACTCTTCTCATGAGGTGGCCAAAGTACTGGAGTTTCAGCTTTAGCATCAATCCTTCCAAAGAAATCCCAGGGCTGATCTTCAGAATGGACTGGTTGGACCTCCTTGCAGTCCAAGAGACTCTCAAGAGTCTTCTCCAACACCACAGTTCAAAAGCATCAATTCTTCGGCACTCAGCCTTCTTCACAGTCCAACTCTCACTATTTTATACATAGTAGTGTGTGTGTGTATATACATATATATATATCAATCCTAATCTCCCAATCCATCCCACCTCCTATTTTCCCCTTGGTGTCCATATGTTTGTTCTCTATATCTATATATCTACTTCGACTTTGCAAATAGGTTTATCTGTAAAATTTTTCTAGATTCTATATATATGAGTTAATAAATTTTTGCTTTTCTGGCTTACTTCACTCTGTATGACAGTCTCTAGATCCATCCATGTCTCTGCAAATTGCACAGTTTTGTTCCTTTTTAGGGCTGAGTAATATTCATTGTATATATGTACCACATCTTCTTTATCTATTCCTCTGTTGATGAACATTTAGGTTGCTTCCATGTCCTGGCTGTTGTAAGTGTCCTAAAATGACTGAACACTGAGGTGTATGTATCTTTTGGAATTATGATTTTCTCTGGGAACTTTATAAAACCAATTTTTATTCCTGAAGATTGCAAAATAAAATAAAGAAGTGAAGTGTGAGGGTGATGGGGTGGTGGATCAATAGGAACTCTGTTTCTTGTCAGGGTAACTTGATAGTGACTATATGTTGGAGTGTATTGATTTTGTTCAAAGAAGTTTTCCTGTTCTTCAGAGTGTTCAGTGAATTTTTTTTTTTTGGCAGACTTCTTTAAGTGTGCTGTTCCAGAAACCTTCAGAGTCATTTAGAAGGGCCAGGGGTCTTTCTATGCATGGGAAATCTTAGGAACTTAAAATCTTTTGGGTGGAAGTAGTTTTCAGTGTACTATTTGCTCCTCCGATATAGTACCACTAAGCACAGGAATGTACTATTTCTGCTTATTGTTTTGAAGCTAAAATATTCTCAGATTCTTGATGTACTTAGTAATCAAGGATTTCATTTTATAATATGTATTTAATAAATCTCTATTCACTTATTAGTCTTAAGTACAGAATGCTAAAGAAAGGATATCTGCAATCACAGAAGCTATTAGGATAATTTACTTTTAATTAACTGGGTATTGTTATAAAGAATATGATATGATAGCAGTCTCTTCAAGCACAAGCAGGCAGGAGAGAGTGCACAGTGGATGAAAGTTGTTGGCAGAACCACCTTTTAATACATTTCTTCTCTGCTAAAAGTGTGAATGGCTCTCAAACTTTTCAGATAGATTATCCATTTGTTGAGGCTGTTTGAACATAGGCCTAAAAGTAAACAAAAATAGATACTGGTTTTGTTTTGAAAACAATGAAATTTGTGTCTTTCTAGTCAAACACACTATAAAAAGTTGTTTTCATCTTTGTGTTTACATGAACTTTGAGTCATGTGACTCTGGTTGCTGGGAATTCAAGCAAAAAGTAGACAGAGAGTGTGTGAGAGGGGAGCTCCTCCATGGCTTGGGTTGGGGTCGTGGATATTGCTTTTTTACCCCCCACAAATCAAGATATAGCAAACATATAGAAATGGGTAGGTAAGTACACAGCTCAATGAACTGTTCAGGAATGTCCACATCTGTATAACTAGAAATAGAACATGACTGGAACCCAGAAGCCACAATATATGTCCTTTTTTTAGGAACTACTTCTCATACAGATAATCATTATCCTGACTTCTAACATACATTAGTTTTCTCTGATTCTTTTATTAAATGGAGTCATATTGAATATATATTTTGCTCAAGATAGTATTTGTGAGGTCAATGTATATTTTTGCATATAGTTGTGGCTTGTTTTTTCCAATTTCTTTATACTGTTACATTTTATGAAATACCACAATGTACAAGTCCTTTCTATCAGTTATGAACAATTGATAGCATCTAAACTTGGACAACTAAAAATAATAATACTACTCAACTTGCTTTATGAGGCCAGTATTGCCTGATGCTCAAATCAGGCAAAGACAGTACAAAAAAGAAAGTTAAAGATCAGTATCCTTCATTGATTTTAGACTTAAAATCTGTATCAAAATATTGAGAAGTTGAATTAAAATTTGTAAGAATAATTATACAGTGTGAACATGTGAGATTTATTCTAGGTGTGAAAGCCTAGTTCAACATTTGAAACTCAATTAATATAATCTATGTTATCAGTGCCTTGCCCACCTGATATGAAGTGCCATCATTGGAAAAGATCTTGATGCTGGGAAAGATTGAAGGAAAAAGGAGAAGAGAATAGCAGAGTATTAAATGGTTGGATAGTATCACTGACTCAATGGATAAGAATATGAGCAAACTCAAGGAGATAGTGAAGGACAGTGAAGCCTGGTGTGCTAAGGCTCATGGAGTCACAAATAGTCGGACATGACTTAGTGACTGAACAACAAACTACAAAGAAGAAAAATTTTATTTTTTTTTAAAAATTATACTACTGTGGGTAGGAATCCCTTAGAAGAAATGGAGTAGCCATTGTAGTCAACAAAAGAGTCCGAAATGCAGTACTGGGATGCAATCTCAAAAATGACAGAATGATCTCTGTTTGTTTCCAAGGCAAACCATTCAATATCACGGTAATCCAAGTCTATGCCCCAACCAGTAATGCTGAAGAAGCTGAAGTTGAACTGTACTATGAAGACCTACAAGACCTTCTACAGCTAACACCCCTAAAAGATGTCCTTTTCATTATAGGGGACTGGAATGCAAAAGTAGGAAGTCAAGCAACACTTGAAGTAACAGGCAAATTTGGCCTTGGAATACAGAATGAATCAGGGCAAAGGCTAATAGAGTTCTGCCGAGAGAATGCACTGGTCATAGCAAACACCCTCTTCCAACAACACAAGAGAAGACTCTACACATGGACATCACCAGATGGTCAACACAGAAATCAGATTGATTATATTTTTTTGCAGGCAAAGATGGAGAAGCTCTATACAGTCAGAAAAAACAAGACTGGGAGCTATTGTGGATCAGATCATGAACTCCTTATTGCCAAATTCAGACTGAAATTGAAGAAAGTGGAGAAAACCACTAGACCATTCATGTGTGACCTAAATCAAATCCCTTATGACTATACAGTGGAAGTGAGAAATAGATTTAAGGGACTAGATCTGATAGACAGACTGCCTGATGAACTACAGATGGAAGTTTGTGACATTGTACAGGAGACAGGAATCAAGACCATCCCCAAGAAAAATAAATGCAAAAAAGCAAAATGGCTGTCTGAGGAGGCCTTACAAATAGCTGTAAAAAGAAGGGAAGTGAAAAGCAAAGGAGAAAAGGAAAGATATACCCATTCGAGTGCAGAGTTCCAAAGAATAGCAAGGTGAGATAAGAAAGCCTTCCTCAGAGATCAATGCAAAGAAATAGAAAAAATAATAGAACGGGAAAGACTAGAGATCTCTTCAAGAAAATTAGAGATACCAAGGGAATGTTTAAAGAAAAGATGGGCACAATAAAGGACAGATGGTAGGGACTTAACAGAAGCAGAAGATATTACGAAGAGTGGCAAGAATACACAGAAGAACTGTACAAAAAGGATCTTCATGACCCCCAGATAATCACGATGGTGTGATCACTCACCTAGACCTAGACATCCTGGAATATGAAGTCAAGTGGGCCTTAGGAAGCATCACTACCAACAAAGCTAGTGGAGGTGATAGAATTCCAGTAGAGCTATTTCAAATCCTGAAAGATGATGCTATGAAAGTGCTGCACTCAATATGCCAGCAAATTTGGAAAACTCACCAGTGGCCTCAGGACTGGAAAAGGTCAGTTTTCATTCCAAGCCCAAAGAAAGGCAATGCCAAAGAATGCTCAAACTACCTCACAATTGCACTCATCTTACATGCTAGCAAATTAATGCTCAAAATTCTCCAAGCCAGGCTTCAGCAATACGTGAACTGTGAACTTCTAGATGTTCAAGCTGGTTTTAGAAAAGGCAGAGGAACCAGAGATCAAGTTGCCAACATCCACTGGATCATGGAAAAAGCAACAGAGTTCCAGAAAAACATCTATTTCTGCTTTATTGACTATGCCAAAGCCTTTGACTATGTGGATCAAAATAAACTGTGGAAAATGCTGAAAGTGATGGGAATACCAGACCACCTGACTTGCCTTCTGAGAAACCTATATACAGGTCAGGAAGCAACAGTTAGAACTGGACATGGAACAACAGACTGGTTGCAAATAGGAAAAGGAATACGTCAAGGCTGTATATTGTCACCCTGCTTATTTAACTTATATGCAGAGTACGTCATGAGAAACACTGGGCTGGAGGAAGCACAAGCTGGAATCAAGATTGGCGGGAGAAATATCAATAACCTCAGATATGCAGATGACACCACCCTTATGGCAGAAAGTGAAGAAGAACTAAAGAGCCTCTTGATTAAAGTGAAAGAGGAGAGTGAAAAAGTTGGCTTAAAGCTCACCATTCAGAAAACTAAGATCATGGCATCCAGTCCCATCACTTCATGCAAACGGATGGGGAAACAGTGGAAACAGTGTCAGACTTTATTTTTTTGGGCTCCAAAATCACTGCAGATGGTGACTGCGGCCATGAAATTAAAAGACGCTTACTCCTTGGAAGGAAAGTTATGACTAACCTAGACGGCATATTAAAAAGCAGAGACATTACTTTGCCAACAAAGGTCTGTTTAGTCAAGGCTATGGTTTTTCCAGTGGTCATGTATGGTGTGAGAGTTGGACTGTGAAGAAAGCTGAGTGCCAAAGAATTGATGCTTATGAGCTGTGATGTTGGAGAAGACTCTTGAGAGTCCCTTGGACTGCAAGGAGATCCAACCAGTCCATCCTGCTGCTGCTGCTGCTACTAAGGAGATCCAACTAGTCCATCCTAAAGGAGATCAATCCTGGGTGTTCTTTGGAAGGACTGATGTTGAAGCTGAAACTCCAATACTTTGGTCATCTTATGTGAAGAGCTGACTCATTTGAAAAGACCCTGATGCTGGGAAATACTGAGAGCAGGAGGAGAAGGGGTCGACAGAGGATGAGATATTGGATGGCATCACCGACTTGATGGACATGGGTTTGGGTGAACTCCGGGAGTTGGTGATGGACAGGGAGGCCTGGCGTTCTGCAGTTCCTGGGGTCACAAAGAGTCAGATATGACTGACTGAACTGAACTGCATTGACCCAGAAAACAATTTGGCAAAATCTAACACCCATATATTGCAAATAATTTCCACAAGTTAGAATAGAAGGTAATGTGATAAAGAGTATCTACAAACCCCCTAAAACAGCATCTTAGTTAGTGATGAAAAACTCAGTGCTTTCCCCTAAGATTGGTAATACAGAAAGAATAACCAGGCTTATTCAAGGTAGTACTGGAACTTCTAGCCACTGCTATAAGGCAAAAACTTAAAAAAAAAAACAAAGAAAAAAGGAAAAAAAGAAGAAGAAAGAAAGGAGGGAAAGGAGAGAAGAAAGAAAACTATGCAGATTGGAAAGAAAATTGTCGTTGTTTGTAAATATGTGATTGCTTACATAGAAAATCTGAAGGGATCTACAAAAAAACTTAAAGAAATAATAAGTGAGGCTAGGAAATCATGGAATGTGAGATCCTAACACCCAAAAGTCAGTTTCTATATACTATTAATGAATATGTAGAAATTGATATTAAAGACACCATACCATTTTCTATCACTCCAAAGAAAATTTAATATATAGGTGTGCACAAAGCAAAACACATGCAAAGTTTGCATGCTGAAAACTATCAAATACTGTTGAAAGAAATAAAGGAAAATTGAGATTAATGTAGATATATATAATTTTCTCAGATTAAAGCGTTCAAAATAATAAAGATGTTAATTTTTCCTAAACTGATCTCTAAGTTTAATGCAATTCTTATTAAAATCCTAGCAAAATTTTATAACACATACAAACACTTATTCTACAATATATATGGAAAGGCCTAAGCTCTGGAATAGCTAAAACAATCTTGAGATAGAAGAATAACATGTAAGGGGTCATTCTATCTGATGTTAAGGCTTACTACATAGCTACAAAAATCAGGAGTGTGGTATTGGCAGGGTAATAGATTTTATTGTTGTTGTTCAGTCATTCAGTCATGTCTGACTCTTTGCGACCCCATGTACTGCAGCATGCCAGGCTTCCCTGTCCTTCACTATCTCCCAGAGCCTGCTCAAACTCGTGTCCACTGAGTCGGTGATGCCATCCAACCATCTCTTCCTCTGTTATTCCCTTCTCCTCCTGCCTTCAATCTTTTCCAGCATCAACATCTTTTCTAATGAGTCAGCCCCTCAAATCAGGTGGACAAAGTATTGGAGCTTCAGCATCAGTCCCTGCAATGAATATTCATTGGAAGTAATAGATACATAGATCAATATATATGGATTGATACATAGACATCTGTTTAGTTCAGTTCAGTCACTCAGTCGTGTCCGACTCTTTGCGACCCCATTAATCACAGCACACCAGGCCTCCCTGTCCATCACCAACTCCCGGAAATTCACTCAGACTCACGTCCATCAAGTCAGTGATGCCATCCAGCCATCTCATCCTGTGTCGTCCCCTTTTCCTCCCGCCCCCAATCCCTCCCAGCATCAGAGTCTTTTCCAATGAGTCAACTCTTCGCATGAGGTGGCCAAAGTACTGGAGTTTTAGCTTTAGCTCATTCCTTCCAAAGAATACCCAGGACTGATCTCCTTCAGAATGGACTGGTTGGATCTCCTTGCAGTCCAAGGGACTCTCAAGAGTCTTCTCCAACACCACAGCTCAAAAGCATCAATTCTTCGGCACTCAGCCTTCTTCACAGTCCAACTCTCACATCCATACATGACCGCTGGAAAAACCATAACCTTGACCAGATGGACTTTTGTTGGCACAGTAACGTCTCTGCTTTTCAATATGCTATCTAGGTTGGTCATAACTTTCCTTCGAAGGAGTAAGCGTCTTTTAATTTCATGGCTGCAGTCACCATCTGCAGTGATTTTGGAGCCCCCCAAAATAAAGTCTGACACTGTTTCCACTGTTAGATACATAAATCAATGTGTATGAATTGATACATAGATACATAGATCAATGTGTATGAGTGATAGATCAATAGATCAATAAAATAAAATAGAAAACCTAGAAAAGGAAATGCACAAATTGCCAAACTGATTTTTTAACAAAGCTGCAAAAAAAACTCAATGAAGGAAAGATTGCCCTTGCAACAAATGATACTTCAGCAATTAGACAATTTGTAAGCAAAAAAAAACAAAAAAAACAAAAATGAAGCTCTCCCTAAATCTCTCATCTTTTATAAAAATTAATTTAAAATGAACTTAAATATAAAACATAAAGCTTTTAGGAGGAAAGAAAAGAGAAAATCTTTAGGATTTAGGGTGAGGAGTTGTTAGATTTCAGACCAAAAATGATCCCTGTAAGGAATAAATGACAAGTTGGGCCTCATCAAAATAGGAAAACAACAACAAAAAAATTGGTTCTAATACTCTGGTGTAAAAGATCAAAAACAAACTACAGACTTGGGAAAAAATTTACAAAGCACATAGCCAACTAGTAACTAGTACCTCTCTAGCATCCAGGTACAAAACGATTCAAATCCACAAAAGAAACAAAGAGGCATTTCAAACAAGAGTATATGCAGAGAACAAATAAACACACTAGAAAATCTTCAACATTATTAGTATGAGTTAAATGCTAATTAAAACCACAATAAAATAACACCATATAGCTATCAGAATGGCTAAAATAAAAATAGAGGCAATGTCAAATGCTGGTAAGGATGAGGAGGAACTGTATCATTGCTGGTGGGAATGTTAAAAGGTATAGCCATACTTTTTGTCAGTTCCTTAAAAACAAAAAGCCCCTTGTGACCCACAATTGTCTCTTGGACCTTTGTCCTGGATACATCACAACCTATGTTCACATACAATGTACATACAAATGTTCTAGCAGCTGTATCCACGATAACCCCTAACTGGAAACAACTCAACAGTTTTCAATAAATGAAGGATTTAATGGTGGTGACTCCATATCCTGAGTCAGAAGCAATTAGAAGAAATGGATGTGCAACACCTTAGATGAATCTCCTGGGAATTATACTTCATCATATAAGTCAATCCCTGAAGGATATATACTGGATGATTCTATTTGCATAACATTTTTTAAATGACAAAATTTCGGAAATGGAGAGCAGATGAGCACCTCTGGGAATAACAGGGGGGAAAGAAGAGGTGGGTGTGGTGATAAATGGTCAGCATGAAGGATACTTGTGTTGATGGAATTGTTTTATATTTTGATTGAATATATGAACCTACACATGATGAAACTGCACAGACCTAAATACACAAACACACCAACACACACACACACTCAAGTACAAGTAAAATAGGAAATCCAAGTGAGGTCAGTGAATTACAACAATGTCAGTATCCTGGTTATGATATTGTTCTATAGTTTTGCAAGACATTTCATGGCAAGAATTGGTTAAAGGGGACATGGGATCTTTCTGTGTTATTTCTTTCAATTACATGTGAATCTACAATTATCTCTAAATAAAGAGTTTAATTTAAAAAGTCACTCTAAATGTTGTAGTACGTATATTTTTTAAAAAAATTAAAAAATGGAGGATAATTACTTTACAATATTGTGATGGTTTCTGCCATACATCGATATGAATCAACCATAGGTATACACATGTCACCTCTACCTTGTCTTTTTAGTGCATATATGTATGTATTTCTGTTGGTTGCACACCTAGGAGTGTAATTACTGGGTTTTAGGGTTCACATATGTTCAGCTCTATTGGATACTGCAAAGCAATTTTGCAAAGTGGCTCTGCCAAATTAAATTCAAAAGCGAGTGAATGTTTGATGTAGGGGAAAGGAGTACTCTTAAGGAAGGGGTCTCTTTGAAGCTTTGTCTGCATACTTCTTACTTCTCCTTTTTCTTTCTATTCTCCAGCGACTAGTTTTGAATTTATCAACAGACTGGGTAGTTTCAAACTATGTTTTACCTGGACCCCCACAGACCCTTTGCAATCTTCTTTCAACCCTCTATAATCCTTTGTGACTTAATAAACTGAAGTATAGTGAATACCTTAAACAGGGGCCCCAAACTACAGCCTCCAGGCCAAATTCAGACCTGTCTTCTATTTTTAAAAATATATGATTTGGGAGAATGGCATTGAAACATATATAATATCATATAAGAAACGAATCGCCAGTCCAGGTTGGATGCAGGATACAGGAAGCTTGGGGCTGGTACACTGGGATGACCCAGAGGGATGCTATGGGGAGGGAGGAGGGTGGGGGGTTCAGGAGTGGGAACACGTGTACGCCCGTGGCGGATTCATGTTGATGTATGGTAAAATCAATACAATATTGTAAAATAATTAGCCTCCAATTAAAATAAAAAAAATATTTATATATATTTGTATAGGAACACAGGCACACACATTTATTTACATATTGTCAATGGCTGCTTTAACTATGCAGTGATTGAGAATTGTGGTAGAAACTTTAGGAGCAGCAAACTCTAAATATTTACTATTTGGCCCTTTATGGAAAAAGTTTGCCTACCTCTTTCTTAAAACATTGCAAAGATCTATCATGGAACATATAAATAGAATTTTATAGTAAATACACACTTTTTTCTAACACTCTTAGGAATTAAATGCAAACATATATTGATAAAGCAAATGGAAATGGTAGAACATACCTAAGCAAAAAACAAAAAAACACAACTTGTTAGCAAATTTCTAACATATTCAACTTTCTTGGAACCGCATTCAAGGCCTATTTGAGGCACTATTTCTCTGCTGAATCTAAGGCAGTGGAAGCACGGAGCATGTATAATGTATAATGGATGCTTCAGAAGGGTGCTGATGAAAAATACGTGGAACCAAACGGTAAACCTCGAGCAGCTGTTGAAATCCACTGCAGCTATTGTGCACAGCTGATAAATAAGTGCTGATAACTAGAACAATATTGGTTTAATGTGTATGCAGCATGTTCAGAGGGGATCATATTTTACAGAAAATTCTGAATATATCTCTTTTTCTTGCTAAGATCTAAACATATATCTGCTGTTTAATTCAGTTTGTTTAACTTTTTTCCCTGTTTCTTATAGAATGCTACTTAAAAAAAAAAAAAACCAAACAGGCCTTTCAAAATAGGCTTTTCACTATAAGCTATGGATTTAACTGAGTCTATTTTTATCTGCTTAAAAAATACAGCAAAGATAGATTTATATGATTTATAAGCTCTGTGAATTCCATCTTAGAAATGAAAATTATGAAAGCCAAACATATCAGTAATCTATTGCTGTGTGACTACCTCAAAACTCTGTGACTTGAAACAATCATTTATTACTTTACATCAGTGAAGTTTGGTGGGGCAGTTCAGGGCTGGGGGTCAGCAGATCTGGGCTGGGTTTGCATGCATCTGCTGTCATGTCTAAACAGATTAGTGGGTGGACCTGATGCCAAGAAAGGAGTGCAAAACAGCCAAGAGTGATATTAGTGAACTATTTTGTTTTGGTAAGAGTCTTGTTTATTGCTATTTCTTTTCTTATTTAAATGTTTCAAACAAGGGACTGTTCAGTTATATTTTGTCAGAGATTACCTGTTATCCACTGCATATTTCATACTTTTATGATTACTGGAAAGCATATTGTTGACTTTGGTTTGAAGATCTGGAAAAACAAACCTTGTGCTTAGTATCCTGGATCTTGAATCTCATAACTTCAGTCACCAGGTTCACTCCTTGAGTCAGCAAACTCCACAAGCATAAATCTACGGCCAAGCAAGGTTAACTCTCTCCATTCACTCTGGGAACTTAGTAAGTGAAAACAAGTTAGTTAAACAAATTATTGTGCTTATAAGTCAATGTAACAAGCAATGTATTTTACTAGTTTTTTTTCATTTTTTTCATAAACATGACACAAGAGTTGGATAAATGGTTTATATGAAATGATAGCTAAGTTGACTGAATATTTTGTTATTGCCAGACCTTGTCTAAATCTAAAGATCTTTAACTGGAAGATATTAAGACCTTTTGATTGGGTCAGTTGGTTTGCTTGTTTTTTCTTTTTTTTTCCTGAACCATTCTTCAATGTGTTGAATCTGATGGGAGGATAGAAGATAAGAGAGAAGGCAAGTTCATTTCTGTTAAAAAAAGAGAGACCTCAGTGGGCCTCTGTTTATATTTCCTTCCTGTATCATTTGGACATGTTTGAAATATGCAATGAGTCTATCCAGCATCTGGATACTACTTTAAAATAAGTGCCATGAACACTTCATAAATAGCAGAATCACTGAACTTTTTTCCCCTTAAAACAGCAAGACGCTAATCAGTAACCATGTACAGCCCTCAGACAATAGGCAGCTTCTGACAGAACAGAACAGTTTACATTTCAAGTACTTTTAGCCTATCGTTTATTACAAGGACCTTGCAGTGAGCAAGAACTTTCAAAAGAAAAAGAAAAAAAAAAAAAAAAACTAAGATTATTTCAGGTTGCTATGTATTAATAATAATTTCTTTTTGATTATTAAAGAAAGGGGATTTTCATTCTTGGGGGATCTTAGATTTCTTTGGAAGCCATGATGGCTGCACATGGAATCCAGTTCTTCTTTGGAAGATTATAAACTAGAGACCCTCACACAGGTTCCGTTACCCAGCACACACCATATTTTAAAGAAGATTCTCATAAACAATTAGTATTTCTACTTTGTCAAAAAATCTGAATATCTACTTCTGGCAAGCAACATATCTGTATTTCTATATTGCAAAATTGTCTGGATCCCTGTAGCAGCACCTTGATTTTGTCACACTCCTGTGACATTAGACCCTGTTGGCCTGGGGACGGTGTCACTCATTACCTTATCCGCCTAGTCCCTGGAGACTTGTGTATCTGAATCATTTGTGTCACTATCAGACTGTTGTTCTTTCTCATTCCTTTCATCCAGGGCAAATACCATGAGGGGCATGGTACTGCAGAACTCAAATGAGTGACTTCAGCATTGGAGCCCATAGTCTCCAATAATGCCATGCCAAGGCTATGAACTTGCCTGATGCCTGATCCCAGCTCAGAGCCTGGATCTAACTTGAAGTGTCCCCAACTACTCTGACTCTCCTGGGATCTCTCAACCCACTCTGTACTTTCAGTTTGATTTATATACTTTGCCTTTAGACTCATGGAACCAAAATAAATCCGAATATGGAAGAAAACTGAGGTGTAGAGATCCTGAGGATGTTCCTGACATGGCCAAGTTCTGAGTGGGGAAGTTAGGCGGTAAGCTTTATTGGTCAATAATCAGTTCCTATAGATTACTTTTAGTTTTAAGATCTTTAATGGCAGGTAGTGAATATTTGTACTTTCTTTTTTCTGCCCCAGGTTTAGCCTACAGCTAGTAACATGGGACCTTACTGTACAGCCTGTGGTCCAAGATCCAGCAGCAATGGCAAAATCTGAGAGCTTGTTAGAAATAAAGACCCTCTGATTCCTCTCCAGATCTCTTGAATCAGAATCTGTATTTCAACAAGACCCCTAGGTGATTCATACAATGCTCATTAGAATTTGAGAGGCACTGCTGTTTACACAGAGAACTCTCAAATAAAAATGGAACATAATATAGGTTGATTACAAAACAATATAGCTAAAAATTCTATGCTTTCATTACAAGCATTTCATGGAGTTCCCTGCTGGCTTCAACACAGAGGAGTATGTGATTTTTCTGTTTTATTCATTGAGCTCCTCCTAAGATTTTGTTTGAAGAAAGGGTTGCAGAGGTTAAAAAAAGTCCATAACAAAGCAAATCACTTTTTATACCTTAATCTGAGTAGAGAAAATAGAGGAATAAGGTGGAATTCTTTTAGGCAAAGTTCTGTAGAGTAAGATAGTAAATTTGAATGATACATTGATGGATACTGAGAGGCACAGCTGGTCACCGTATAGAATTGAAATTATAACTTTAATCTGAAGGAGCTTGCATTATTGTGGTTGTTGTGACATATTTTCTAGAATGATGGGCATTTCTCTTTCTTCTTCCCTTTAGTTGTCTCCCAGCTTTCCTTCTTTTCTTCTCCCTTGCTGTATTTTTGTTGCTGTTGCCCATATCTATACTTGAATCTCAATATCCCACATGTTTCACTGATTTGGTGATTCTGATAATCCAAGATTATCTGGTCTATCAGCACAGAAAAGCATGACTATTTTTGGTTAGAAGTGGGATGCATACCTGAGATGAGAGTTAAATGCCATTGCGTACAGAAGAAGGGTTGGGGCTAGGGTACACCCCGCCTCTCCCATCCTACCTTACTCACACAACACACTCGAAATTAAAAAGGTTGCTTGTACTCTCTGATACCATTTGAGAGAGCTTTGAACTGCCTGGAAGATCCATTAGGGTGACATTTACTCACAAGGTTAGGCACAAAAGAAACAGGATCTTGATATTAATAGGTTGGTTTTTATCCATGTTAAAGTATTCCGGAACCTGAAGTGATCATGGCTAAGCATTCTGGGTACATCCGAATGACTAGGTGAGGGTTTCCAAAAACACATCTTTTATTGTGTGTGGTATTAATAGAACACAGCATTGTACATGACATTCCAATATTTTTCATAACATTTATGGATATTCAGATGCAGCTTATTGAAAGAAATTACCTTTTTTCAGATTATAAGAAAAATAAAATATGAAGCTTTAGGTAGAATATTAAATATTGAATTTGTATAAATATTCACATGAAATGTATTAACTTAATAAATTTCCTTTCAAGAACATAATGCTTTATATCAGGTATTTATGTTTGAAATAGCTGCTAGTGATTTTTGAGGAAGACTGTTTAATGATGATCTCTTTCAGTTCTTTATCATCACAAGTAGATGGGATCCGATATCAGGAGTATGTGTATCACTACTTTCTCCATTTGGCTACAACTCTTTTTCTTGCCATTGACCAAAATTTAATTTCTTTAAATTATACATCAAGGGACTTGTTTCTCTAGTTCTAATGATTTTGATTTGTTCTTTTCTTCCAAGTGAAAATATAATGTTGAAAATACTTGTGGTAATGCATGCATATGGATTTTTGTTGATTTTTTTTTAATATCAGCTATTTTAAAATAATGATGAAAATTTTATTCAAGCACACATAGATACTGTTCTACCAGTATTAAAAATTCTCATTCAGGAGACCAATAAAATTCTTATTAAGCATTTTTGATGAGTTTTCCCCACTTCAGTTTTTCAAAGCTGAGTTATTGTTTTGAATCCATAAGTTTTGTCAGTAAATAATGTAATTTTATATGATTTTTGCAATATATGACTAAATTTATTCTGGTGGTCAAAAATGTGAGAGGAGTAAAGCCACTTTTTTTCTTAGCTTTACTGAGGTATGACAGACAAATAAAAATTGCATTTAAAAAACGTATTTAGATTACACTATATAATATTTTAGATTGATATTTTAGATTGTACTATATGATATTTTAACAGTATACATTATGTTTTATATACATATATTATAAAAATGATTACCACAATTAAATGACAAGTTAATAAATCTACCACTCACATGGTTACCTTTTTGCAATATTTTGTGGTGAGAATACAAGATCTACTTTCTTAGCAAATTTCAAGTACACAATGGTTGTGGTTTAGTTGCTAAGTCGTGTCTGACTGCTGTGATCTCATGGACTGTATCGCGCCAGGCTCCTTTGTTCATGAGATTTTCCAGGCAAGAGTACTGAAGTGGGTTCCCATTTCCTTCTCCAGGGGATCTTGCCAACCCAGGGATCAAACCCAGGCCTCCTGCATTGCAGGCAGACTCCTGCATTGCAGGCCGATTTTTTACCCAATTATCTATGTGGTATTATTAACTATTATTACCAGTTTGAGGCCTCCCTGGTAGATCAGAAGGTAAAGAATCCACTTGCAACGCGGGAGACTGGGCTGGATCCCTGGGTTGGGAAGATGCCCTGGAGGCAGGCATTCAACCCACTCCTGTATTCTTGCCTGGAGAATCGCCATAAACAGAGGAGCCTGGAGGGCTACAGTCTATGGGGTCGCACTCAAGTGACTTAGCACGCACTCACGCAACTTAGATCCATAGAATTTATGTATCTATCACTAGAAATATTTACCCTTTGACCAACACCTTGCTGTTTTCTCACCCCTGCCAACCCCCAGCCCTTGGCAAGCCATCTGGTTCTATGAGTCTGAAATTTGTAGATTTCAAGTATAAGCGAGATCATAGCATTTGTCTTTTCTGTTTGGTGTATGGGCTTCCCTGGTGGCGAGAGAGTAAAGAATCTGCCTGCAATGCAGGAGACCCTGTTTCATCCCTGGGGTGGGAAGAACCCCTGGAGAAAGGAATGGTAACCCACTCCAGTATTCTTTCTGGAGAATTCCATGGACAGAGGAGCCTGGAGGGCTATACTCCACGGGGTCGCCAAAGAGTCTGACTTTATCACTTAGCATAATGTCCTTCAGTTTCACCCATGTTTCACAAATAGCAGGATTTCCTTCCTTTTTGTGATTGAATAATACTCTGTTGTACATATAAACTACAGCTTTTTAATCTATTTATCTGTTGAAAAATGCTCAAGCTGTTTCCATATTGTAAATAATGTTGCGGTGAACGTGACAGTGAAGCTATATCTTTGAGGACTAATTTCATTTTCTTTGCATATATACCCAGAAGTGCAATTGCTAATGGCACCCCACTCCAGTACTCTTGCTTGGAAAATCCCATGGATGGAGGAGCCTGGTGGGCTGCAGTCCATGGGGTCGCTAAGAGTCGGACACGACTGAGCGACTTCACTTTCACTTTTCACTTTCATGCATTGGAGAAGGAAATGGCAACCCACTCCAGTGTTCTTGCCTGGAGAATCCCAGGGACAGGGGAACCTGGTGGGCTGCCATCTATGGGATCGCACAGAGTCGGACAGGACTGACTCGATTTAGCAGCAGCAACAGCATGATAGTTCTAATTTTAATTTTTTGAAGCAAGTTACTTTTTGAAACCAAAATTTAAAAATGCTTTGGATTTAGTGATAATGGTGTGCTCTTACAACTATTAATAGTTTCTTGAGCTCCACCTAATAATATTGTAAAAAAAAAAAACGATATTTTATAGAAAACCATACAGGACAATATTGATTAATATTTTGTCCTTGACCCCACTTACGTTTCAAATATTTTATTGTCTTGGGACTAGGTGCTAGTGCAATTTGTGGCAATTTGTTTAGTAACTTTCTATGCAAATATGTCTTAAGTATTAAAGAAAAGGTATATCAAAGCACAGAAGTAGAAATTTGAGACAATCCTCATGTTGTCTAATTATTCAGGTCAGCTTTTTTCATGCTGAATTATTTGTTTTTCTTATAAATATGATAGCTTCAGCTTTAATTAAAAAAAAAAATTCCTTTTTGGTGAGAAAGCAAATGTCAAGTAAAAATTAAGTCCAGTAAATATAAAGTTCTCCTGGGAGATGAGGATCTTTATAGTTTCACAAAATTGGTTTTCTGGTTGTTGAGCTATTATGTTTAATTTTATTTAATAATGAAAAAAATTTAAATTTTATAAAATGTGACTTTTATTTTTTCTTTTCAGCATTCATTTATTTTTTAAACACATCTTTTTAAAACATTTTCATCACTTTTTAGTTTATAATTCAGTGGCATTAAGTGTATTCACAGTTCTGTGTAACATCACCATTATTCAATTCCAGAACTTTTTAAAATGTGACTTTTACGTGTTCAAGACCCACAGTTTCTTAAATAAACCAACTGAAACTAGTTAGGTCCAATTATATTTATTGGAAATAAAAATTTGTTAAACAAACAATAGTTATTATGAAATTTCCTGAGACTTAGACTGATTTTAAACATCAAAATATAAGATATAAATAACTCAAGAGTTAGAAATCTTGAAAACTAACATTTAAAAAAAAGTCAGTATCTAATAAGAAAAAGTGATAACAACAGCAACCATATGTAACTTCTAGATTAGTGAGAAATCATGAAAGTAAAGCATTAAAGAAATAACAAGAAATGATTTCTATACACTAGAAAAAAGGACAGCCTTATTCTTATAAATAAATTATAGACCAATTAGGGTTATTCCAAAGGAAGATTCGAGGTATTATCCCCATTAAATCATTTACTGAGGTAATAATTACTGAATTCAAAATGTTATACACAAATAGTATTCAAACATCATTTCAGGTCCTCAAATTTTGGAATGGCTGAAAACATGGCTTTAAATTTTTATTATATTTTACAGATTTAGTCATCAATATGTCTCAGCTGAACTGTATCTCATTTGTTGACATTGGCTGAGTAACTTTGGCTTGATGGTGAAGTGACGGAGCAGAGTTTGGGACCACCTGGATTTTCAGCCAGGCTCCACCACAGAGCTGTTATGTGATCTTGGGTCAATTTCTCTGTGCCCCAGTTTCCTTATCTGTAAAATGATGGTAGTGGCAATGACTACTATTAATACATGTTGACTGACATGAGGAATAAATGAGTTTACACATTTATTTCACTTCCAACCAATGCCTAACATAGAACAGGTACTCAGTATTTTTCACTTTTATTACTACTAAAACTAATAATAGTAATAGTAGTGTATGAAAAAGAGACCTGTGATCAAAAGATAGGTATTGAATTAAAGGAATTCCTTAGTGATCAGTAGTTAGGACTCACACTTTCACTGAAGAGGGCCAAGGTTCAATCACTGGTTGGGGAACTAAGATCCTACAAGTCACACAGTGGGGCCAGAAAAAAATTAGGGTGCAATCTATAATTTCTTAATTATAGAATTTTCATGTGTTGATGATATAGTCAGTACGTCGCTGTGATCCCATGGACTGTAGCCCACCAGGCTCCTCTATCCATGGGATTTCCCAGGCAAGGATATTAGAGGGAGTTGCCATTTCCTTCTCCAGGAGATCTTTCTGACACAGGGATTGAACCTGCATCTCCTGCATTGCAGGCAGATTCTTTACCTACTGAGCCACCATCGCTCTTTCTACAAAAAAAAATTAAATTTATTTATTTTTAATTGAAAGATAATTGCTTTACAGTATTGAGTTGGTTTCTGCCAAACATCAACATGAATCAGTCATAGGTATACCTATGCCCCCTCTGTCTTGAACATCCCTCCCTCCTCTACTATAGCTCTTAATAAACCTTTAATTTACATTGTATAATCTATAAGGGGTCTTAATGGCTCAATGGTAAAGAATCCACCTCCCAACGCAGGACACAGGAAACTCACATTCTATCTCTGGGTCAGGAAAATCTCCTGGAGGAGGAAATGACAACCCATTCCATTTTTCTTGCCTGGAAAATCCCATGAACAGAGGAGCCTGGTGGGCTGCAGTCTGTGGGGTCACAAAGAGTCGGACATGGCTGAGCACACACACACTCATACACACACAATCTCTAAGGTAAGGGCATAGTTTATAGTGTTTGCTAAATTTATATAACCATAGAACACTGATTTGGCCCAGAAATCCCAAGGGGACACTGCCCTGCAGAGCACAGTTTGAAAAACAGCCACCTAGTGGCATCTGCAGGACTAAAGGAGCCTCTGCAACATTGTTTCATTAAGCAGATCCTTCCTGAAGCTCAGTCCAGCTCTGATCCACATACCTCCATGTCTGGAACCATAGCCTTGTGCTCTTTGTCAAGGCAGGTTTAGCAGATGGTAAATCATGGTAGACATATAAAACACTTATCGATCATGCTAACTAATTTTGTATCATCTAACACATTAACTCAGTCCCAGATTTTTCTTAGTTCTTTGAAGACGTCTGCCAGTGAGAACATTTGGAACATTTGTTCCTTCAGACACTTTTTGGGTTACATGTGAATATTTCCATCCTATTTGAATGTGTTTTCAAAATAAAGTGTGATCAGAAGCTGCTTGAAATGTTTGACCAGAGTCCAAAATTCCCTTAGATGGCTTTGTGAAATGTCATCCATGCCCAGGTCCCTGATGTATTCATAACGTCCCTGCTGTATCTTTGTTTCCCACACTTTTATTTTTCAGACATCCATTGCATTCTTCTCTCCAGGAAGAAATACAACCAATATTAAACACTGAGATAGTCTCCCTGGGGACCTGCTAATAGCTGCATAGCCTGTGGGACAAGTTCTGCTGTGTCTAACAGCCGTGGTCAGAAGGCAAATGACAGAAGCTTCCTGATCATATCCAGAGGAGCAGAGAGGGCTGCATTCACTGTAGCTTGTGTCCTGGCATCCAATCCTTGTTAATACCAAGTACTCTTAAAGGGAAAATGAAATTCTTTTCTCCCAAATACCATCAATTCCCATTTGTGGGGCATAGCAACTAATCCCTATATGAACGTGTATCTCATTACTGGGCTTCCCAGATGGCTCAGTTGTAATGAATCCACCTGCCAATGCAGGAGACATGAGTTTGATCCCTGGGTTGGGTCAGGAAGATCCCCTGGAGGAGGGCACGGAAACCTACTCCAGTATTCTTGCCTGGGAAATCCCATGGACAGAGGAGCCTGGTGGACTACCATCCATGGGGTCACAAAGAGTTGGACACGACTGAGTGACTGAGGAGTACATCTCATTATCACAGTGCTCAGAAACAGTACATTTTAGCTTCTCATTCAGTCAGTGGCCTGGCAAGAGAACTGTCTTCCCCCCCACCTCCACCTTGGTTTGGGAACAATTATCTGAATTTGGGCGCACATAGGTTTGTTGGACAAGCTCCTGGAGATAGAAACACCACAGACCATACACAGCAAATGATTATTTTTAAAGCAACAATTTGTGCAGTAAAATATACAGGCTCATAAGGGCACATAAACCTGGTTCTGAATAAGCTCCAGCATTTATTTGCAGTATCCTTGAACAAGTTTTATTAACCCTTTAAAGCCTTATTTCTCTCAAATGTAAAATCACCCGTTGTCAGGATTGAAAGAAATAATGCATGTAAAATCCTTAACAAACGTCTGAACACAGTGAAAGTTCAATAAATGTTATTACTACACTATAACTATCTACTAGAGTTTTATTTTTTTATAAAATCACCATGACTTCTCCACCAGAAAATGATTATCAGTGAATGCCTTCTGAATGGTCTCTATTGCAGCAATAGCATTTCAGGACATGTGTTTTCTGGAAGGTTAGTTTCTCAACCTCTGGCCACTTCCTGCTCAGAGAATCGCCTGCTCTCATGGCCCCATTCTGCATTCAGTAAACTCTCCACATTCGCTCTCTGTTTTTGCACACTTCTTGCAAAATGAGCTTCCTCCTGTGAATGAGCTTTGTCCTACTCTTTCTTGCCTTCATAACTGCACAGGGCTCTTTCCAGTTTTGCAGAAACTAAAACAGTTTTGCAGAAAATAAAAGCTTGAGGGAAGGGAGAGGGAGAATAAAACCTCTTAAAGGAGGTTTCCTTGAGAAGGTGCTCGCTTCCAAGAGCTTCAAGGCCATAGTGAATTCGAGGAGACTTGACAGACATTCAGAAAAACACCACTGTGATTTGGGCACAGCCAAGAACAGCTTTGCGGAGGAGGCAAGAGTTAAAGAACTGATAGAATCTGGCCAACTGGAGAAGTGAGAGGGAAGAAGGGAAGGGCGCTGAGGAGTAACAGTTCTATAGAGTATTGGGAAAAGTCTTGGATTGGAAACTTTAATATCCAGGTTTGATTCATTGTTTTTCTTTTCTAACAGTGCAATCTCAGGCAAAATACTTAAAAATTCTAAGCCTTAGTTAATCAATGGTGTAAATGTGGGCTGGTTAACTTATATGCAGAGTACATCAAGTGAAATGCTGGACTGGATGAAGCACAAGATGGAATCAGATTTCTGGGAGAAATATCAATAACCTCAGATATGCAGATGACACCACCCTTATGGCAGAAAGCAAAGAAGAGCTAAAGAACCTCTTCATGAAACTGAAAGAAGACAGTGAAAAAGTTGGCTTAAAACTCAACATTCAGAAAACAAAGATCATGGCATCCGGTCCCACCACTTCATGGCAAATAGATGGGGAAACAGTGGAAACAGAGACAGACTTTATTTTTTTGGTCTCCAAAATCACAGCAGATGGTGACCGCAGCCCTGAAATTAAAAGATGCTTTCTCCTTGGAAGAAAAGTTATGACCAACCTAGACAGCATATTAAAAACCAGAGACATTAATTTGCCAACAAAGATCTGTCTAGTCAAAGCTATGGGTTTTCAGTTGTCATGTATGGATGTGAGAGTTGGACTGTGAAGAAAACTGAGTGCTGAAGAATTGATGCTTTTGAACTGTGGTGTTGGAGAAGACTCTTGAGAGTCCCTTGGACTGCAAGGAGATCCAACCAGTCCATTCTGAAGGAGATCAGCCCTGGGTGTTCTTTGGAAGGAATGATGCTAAAGCTGAAACTCCAGTACTTTGGTCACCTCATGCAAAGAGTTGACTCATTGGAAAAGACTCTGATGCTGGGAGGGATTGGGGGCAGGAGGAAAAGGGGACGACAGAGGATGAGATAGCTGGATGGCATCACCGACTTGATGGACATGAGTTTGAGTGAACTCCTTGAGATGGTGATGGACAGGTAAGGCTGGCATGCTGCAGTCCATGGGGTCACAAAGAGTTGGACACTACTGAGTGGCTGAACTGAACAGATGTGGAACTCAGAAAACTTCTGTGAGAAGGTATTTAATAGACATTAGTTGAACTGAATTTTATAGATGAGAGTTTGGAAGACATATTTATTTGTAAGTTTTAATTTTGATTAATTTTAATTAAAATTTTTGATTAATTTTTCAAGCTGTGAGTGCTTGAAAATGTAGTAGAATCTGGATATAAAATAAGCATCAATTCCAACCCATAATATTAAGCAATTTTCAGGTGTCTACTATGTCCTGGCAAGCTCAAGAACACAGCATTTTGTCCTGTTTCTTACATCTGATTTATATGAAGACTAGTTAAAGGCAATTTCCAGAAACCTACTATCCTGATAGACTTCTGCATACATAATTATTTGCATTTAAAATTATGTTAACATTTTTCTGAGGACCATAAACACACTACTTTTTAAAAGTCCAGTTTTTTTATAATTTGGGGAAAAAATGTAACGAAAGAGTGAAAAATCACAAATAACCTTTTTTTCTGCTTCACATTTTCCTTCATGATGTATTCTTTGAAAAGATCGTTATTAATTGCTGGATATTATTCTAAAGTCTAGACATTGTGTAATTCATTTTGCTGTTCTTTGAATGGTGAACGTTTAGTCTGCACCATTCTCACTGTTGTAGTTAAACCTGCAGTGAATATCTTTGGGTAAAAATCAGTATCCATAGTGACTCTACTTATTTGAACCTTTAAAGAATATATATCCTATATTTATAGGTATAAAACACCAACTTGACCCTCAGTTTGTTGAAAAGAAGTCTTTTCTGTTCATAAAAAGTACCGTTTTCCTTACATGCTTGCAGAACTGGTTCATTTGTATTGGCAACCTAAATGGGACCTAATAAACCAAATATGGCATTTCCTTAGGAAAGTTTTATTGATTTTGCTGAAAAGATTTTACACACTGAAGAAAAAAAATACATCATAAGACCAAAGGATGTTAGTTAAGTTTGGGAAGAATTAATTTTTAGATATTTAATTCTAGAATTTAATTAGATTGCCTTGAAGATAGATGTAGTCAATGCTCTCAGATTGGGTGTTCATGAGACAAAAAGGATTTTCCTAAGAACTGATGAGCAGGCTGATGTCTTTAATTCAGATGCTTTTTTTCCCCCTGAATGTGTCTAGCATTCTTGGAAAATAGTTGAAAAGTCTCAGGGATATAAAATAATGAATAAATGTAAGATTTTGATCATGAATCAGGAAGAATTAATATTTCTTTTAAATAGTTATCAGGTACTTTGTATAGGGTTATATATTTTTAATCTCTATCTTGATTACAAAAAGTTAAGGATATTTGTTACAAATGAATTGGTTTGTGCACTCTTATCCAGAAGACTTCCCTGGTGGCTCAGATGGTAAAGTGTCTGCCTACAGTGCGGGAGACCTGGGTTCGATCTCTGGGTTGGGAAGATCTTCTGGAGAAGGAAATGGCTACCCACTCCAGTACTCTTACCTGGAAAATCTCATGGACAGAAAAGCCTGGTAGGCTACAGTCTGTGGGGTCGCAAAGAGTCGGACATGACTGAGTGACTTTACCTTTCACCTTATTCAGATTATTAGGCTCATCAGGTGAAGCCGATGCAGGAGGCGTAAAAGAGATGAGAGTTTGATCCCTGGGTCAGGAAGCTCCCCTGGAGTAAGAAATGACAACCTACTCCAGTATTCTTGCCTGTAAAGTTCCATGGACAGAATAACCTGGTGGGCTATAGTCAATGTGCCACAAGAGTTAGACACGACTGAGAATCAACATGGAATTAATAAATTATTTATTCAGTGTATTTTTTATTTAATAGGAGCTATCATATCAGAAATTCTTTATTCTTACATGGTGATGTAGTATATAATTTTATTCCCAAAGCTAATTTGCCATTTTAAACCACATTTGTGTGTGTGTCCTGTCGCTTCAGTTGTGTCCAACTCTTTGTGACCCTTTGACTGTAGCCATATCCTCCTTCAAGGGATCTTCTCCACCCAGGGATCTAACCCATGTCTCCTGCACTTCTGGTGTATTCTTTACAGCTGAGCCTCTGGAGAAGTTCAGACTATGTTTATGAAATGTTAAAAGTCCCTAGAAGGGGCTGTGAAATGAACCATTACAGTTAGGTTAGCATTGATCAACTAACCAAAGTACTCTTATTTTCTTATAATTGCCTAACAGTAGCCACAGTGGTAAGCACACACACACACACACAGGTAACTGCAAAATAATAACCTTTGGACCAACATCATTTAATGTTTATATACACATGATCATTTTCTAGAATTCCTAGATACAAATACTTTACATTTCAATAAATTCTTTTCTTCATATAAAATTTAATAGAAGCTGTCTTAAATATAAGGTAAAATTGGTTGCCTTCCAAAGACAATTAACTATGTTAAAAATATCTAGTTAAATACAGTTACTGGCATACACAGTTACAGCTGCAGCATTGAACACACATGGATGTGGCTTTGTGTTAGGGTATGGCCACTGAAACTACAACTTGAGGGGGAGAAATAGTTTCCTCTCTTTGGACATATGTTATCTTTACTTAACAAAGGCTTATCGATCATTGACTGTGTGTCCAGGTGCCATGCTAAGCTCTGGGGATACAGACATGAGTCATACATATGTGATCCTGATATTCCAGAGCCTAGGTTCTGGTGAATAGTAAGATAGTTACACTGCTAATACAAGGGAGAGTAGACAGCTCCTGTTTTCCAGGTCATTTAGTCTCTAGCAGGTCATTTGGTTTCTAGACCTGTATCTCAGCAGTAAAATGGGGATGCAGGAGGACAGATTACATGGAAATATGAGGATTGAATGAGATGTTTTATGTCTGAGGCACAGTGATTGATCTATTAAGGGCACTCAGTAAATGTTGGCCAATGTGATGATGTCACATGATGCTGTTATTTTGAACGTGGGTTTCTGCAGAAGTGCTCTGGGGTGAATGCCATGTGAGATACTTAGTGCACAAAGAGGGGCAGAATATTTTCTGGCCTTTGAATAATGAGAGGGTTGGAAATAGGAGGAGGCTTTTGCTATAATACACTTATTAGTGCAGGCAGAACATCACACCTGGGAAAAGATTCATACCCATCTGGGGAATACAGCCACAGCAGCTAAGAGGAAACAATAAAGACCTGCTGAAAGAACAGCACATACTGACTAGAATGGTCCTGCGTGAAGGGTAGGAAACTAAATGGTATCAGCCTGCTTGAAATTGCTGAGGTAACTAGAGAAAGTCAGCTTTTTTTGGAATCCAAGAAATGGACAGAGGGCAGAGAGGGAAAGGGCAGTGGTTAGTGGAAGTGAGGGATGCTGAAATATATGGAAAACAAAGGAGATACAAGAGTTCAAAGAAGAAAGACTCAGAATTCAGAATGGTTGTTTGCTCAGAAGAGGGTATTACATAGGCAGGGATGGAAGAGAAGGACTTACTTGCTTTTATGCTCTTAGGAATCAATAAAAGGAAATTGAAGCTTATAAAGATAAGGGACTGGCCCAAATCTCTCACCAAGTTTAGATATCTTATATCAGACAAGATGAGATTTATCAAAATGGGAAACATAATGGAATAAACCAGCAGAAGACATTCTTGCTAATTCTGACTTTAAAAGATTAGAGCATTCACTCATTACTATATATATATATATATATATATATATATATATATATATATATATAATGTCTCTGCTTTTAATATGCTGTCTAGGTTGGTCATAGCTTTTCTTCCAAGGACCAAGTGCCTTTTAATTTCATGGCTGCAGTCACCATCTGCAGTGATTTTGGAGCCCCCCAAAATAAAGTCTGTTACTGTTTCCATTGTTTCCCCCATCTCTTTGCCATGAAGTGATGGGACCAGATGCCATGATCTTAGTTTTCTGAATGTTGAGTTTTAAGCCAGCTTTTTCATTCTCCTCTTTCACTTTCATCAAGAGGCTCTTTAGTTCTTCTTTGCTTTCTGCCATAAGGGTAGTGTCATCTGCATATCTAAGGTTATTTTTATTTCTCCTGGTGATCTTGATTCCATCTTGTGCTTCATCCAGTACATCATTTTCATTTGATGTACTCTGCATATAAGTTAAATAAGCAGAGTGACAATAAACAACGTTGATGTACTTCTCTCTGGAATTGGAACCAGTCTGTTGTTCCATGTCCAATTCTAACTGTTGCTTCTTGACCTGCATACAGATTTCTCAAGAGACAGGTTGGGTGATCTGGTATTCTCATCTCTAGAAGAATTTTCCACAGTTTGCTGTGATCCACATAGTCAAAGACTTTCACATAGTCAATAAATCAGAAGTAGGTGTTTTCTGGAACTCTCTTGCTTTTTAAATGATCAAACGGATGTTGGCAATCTGATCTCTGGTTTCGTTGCCTTTTCAAAATCTAGCTTGACAATCTGGAAGTTAATGGTTCAAGTACTATTAAAGCCTGGTTTGGAGAATTTTGAGCATTACTTTAGTAGCATGTGAGATGAGTGCAATTGTGCAGTAGTTTGAACATTCTTTGGCATTGCCTTTCTTTGGGGTTGGAATGAAAACTGACCTTTTCCAGTCCTGTGGCTACCGCTGAGTTTTCCAAATTTGCTGACATATTTAGTGCAGCACTTTCACAGCATCATATTTTAGGATTTGAAAGAGCTCAACTGGAATTTCATTACCTTCAATAGCTTTGTTCATAGTGATGCTTCCTAAGGCCCACTTGACTTCACATTCCAGGATGTCTGGCTCTAGGTGAGTGATCACATCATCGTGGTTATCTGGGTCATAAAGATCTTTTTGTATAGTTTTTCTGTGTATTCTTGCAACCTCTTCTTAATATCTTCTGCTTCTGTTAGGTCCATACTATTTCTGTGTTTTATTGAGCCCATCTTTGCATGGAATGTTCCCTTGGTATCTCTAATTTTCTTGAAGAGATCTCCTCTAGTCTTTCCCATTCTATTGTTTTCCTCTATTTCTTTGCATTGATCACTGAAGATTTGCTTATGTCTGCTTGCTTTTCTTTGGAACCTTTGCATTGAAATGGTATATCTTTCCTTTTCTCTTTTGCCTTTCACTTCTCTTCTTTTTTAAGCTATTTGTTTCTAGTAGAGAGACTTCCTAGGGCTTCCCTGGTAGCTCAGTTGATAAAGGATCTGCATGCCATGCAGGAGACTCCAGTTCAACACCTGGGTTGGGAAGATCTCCTGGAGGAGGGCATGGCAACCCACTCCAGCATTCTTGCCTGGAGAACCCCAATGGACAGAGCAGCCTGGCAAGCTTCAGTCCTAGGGGTTGCAAAGAGTCAGAGATGACTGATCGACTAAGCACATAGAGATTCCCACTAGAAAGTTTAGGAATTCTCTCATGCCTACTGAGCACATCGTGCCTAGTTCTGTGACAACAGTGAATGAAAAAATGCTGGAGGCTTTTTAAATGGAATGGCATAATAGGCATGACTTTTGGGGAAGCTGAAGCTAACAGTGATATTCTGGTTGAATCGACATTTATTGATGCACCTTGTCCAGTTTTTGCAAAAGAAAGGTAAAAAGATCATGGGTATAGAGAAACTGTAGTTCAGGTTTCCTTCAAAATGTTCAAAACTAGCGGTAGAGTGGCTCAAGGTTTGGGTCATGAAAAGGAAAACCTTCCCTTTGGGTTTTCTCATGTAAATCACAGGTAGGTGATGTTGGTCACTGGAGAGGGTTAGTTTTATAACTAAATGGCCTACTTTGTGTAGAGAAGTTTTCTATCAGAGCTTTTGTGAAGCTCTAGATCAAATGGTAATCAGATAATTTGGGAGAATAATAATTAGTTAATCTCATTTTTTAAAGTTTTATTTTTATTGTTGAAATTATAGAAATACTTAAAAATAGATGTGTCAAATTCTTCACGGGTTATTATGCATATATCTTTGCTATACATTCTTGTTGCTCCATAACACACCACTAGCATAACACCATTGTAGTGCTTGTATTTGAACAGGCATTGAATCCTTATTTTACTCTAGGTCCATTAATTCAGAACTCTTTAAAGAGTGCCTATAAGAATTCAACTATATTCAACTCATCTTATCTACCTTTGTGTTTGCCACTCCAGTTGATTAAAGTTTTCTTTTATATCTGAAGGGAACAAATATCTGTAAATATTGCTCTAGCTCTGGAAAACCATTTGTAAACATTTTAAAACATGTAATCTTTCTTCTCCTTATTCACTCACTGCCCATCATCTTAGGAAATATCATCCATGAAAAACTTATTTCTTAGAAAACTCCAGCTATGATAAAATAATGACTTTGGACATCTCACAGTTTGATAACTAAGATACAGAATGTTCTTTTACAAGGAACTGTGAAGGGAGATTTTGTTCTCTGTAAAATATCCCAAAAGAATAGACTTGGCCTCAGGTGTTGGTGTTGAATGTCATCAGTGATAGATCATTAAAAGATGAAGCCAGAAACGATCAACTCAAAAGAATTAGGTAATTTGGCAGCTGGATGATTATCAGTGGATAAGCATCTTGGGTGTCAAGATATATTAAGGGTTGTTAGGTGAAGTAGATGGAGTCACCATTCTAGTGGTTTCCCTATTAGCTGAGAAGCAAATACCAACTCTCTCTCTCTGTGTATGTGTGTGTGTGATATGCAGTTTGTTTGTTTGTTTGTTTTACCTTTTCTCCTTTCAAAAATTCATATTGTCATTTGATAAGTTCTTCCCCTGTTTGGGCAGGACTAATCTTGATATCCCTTGCATCAGTATCATTCAGTGAAAATAGAAACCATATAGATATTTTTTACAAGATAATTTTTATAAGGACACTGGTTAAAGAAACCTTGAAAGACTAGCTCTTACATTCTACCAGACTGATGCCTGCAGAAAACAGCTACCACCTCTGTGATCAAGAGGGTAGATAGGGGAAGGTTTGGTGTTATTAGAAGCAAGAAGCTTGGAGAAAGGAGTCATGAAGTTGAGATCTGAATCTCTGCAGGAAAGAGGTTTTGTTCAGTTGGTGGTACTAAATTATAATAGAAACTCAAAGAAGGAACATTGTAGAACTGGTACCTAGACTTCTAAGCAGATGGATTGCCACCATTTCTCCTGTCTCTGAAGGGGCCCAATGAAGCTGGCTTGAGATGAGCTGAAGAAAGGGAAGAACTGAAGCCAGCTGCTACCATCACAGCAAAGGGTCGTTGTTAGAGTGACACCTGAGGGGCCAATAAGCAAAAACGGAGGAAGCGAGTCTCTTATTTCTCCTCCAGCCTTCTGGCCTCTTAGTGCCCTTGGCAGAGTCTGACATGGAAATGACTGGCAAAGGAGAGAAGATTTGCTGAATCCCAGCCTCAGCATAACCAAGCAGGTATAGAATGGTGGGTGTTGATCTGAGAGACAATAGGTTAATTACAGCAAAAATCTTTTCACCAAGTTTTACTATTACAAAGTATTTCTTACAGAAGTATGTGAGGCCTCTAGCACCATGAATGAACATATATATAAAAGTGGAGTGTCTAAGAATAGGATGAGTGGTAAACTATAAACTAGGATAAAGGAAATGATTTAAGGAGGAAACAAATCTCTCTCTCAACCCATGATGGCTCAAGAAATTTGTTTAGTCCTTCAGAGATATCACCTCATTTAATAATCCTAATAGCCTTTTTTAAGGATGTAGGGTTAGTGCTTTATTACAAATGAAAAAAAAAAAAAAGCATGCTCAGAGGATTTAAGTAATGTCAGCATGCCAGGTTAAGACAGTAGGATGGACTTGTGTGTGTGTGTGTGTGTTCCTGAAAGAGAGCCTCAATATTTATCATTTTAGGCAATTAGGTGGAAGCTGTAAGTAGTTAAAACAGATAGAGAGGACTTCTGGGGGAGAAGTGAAGATAGATCTGACATCTCCTGCCTTTATGGAATAAAAGGTTGTCATCCTGCAGATCAGTTCCTGTGCTGATAATTCAAAATAAATTTCCTGAAATGAGGTCTCCTATAATAATGCTCTATCACTGTGGAACTTTTCTGTTGTCAGTCAAACTTCTGCCAGTGTTCATACAATCCCGTATTCTCTGAAGAGTCAACTCCCACTCAGAATTTCTGACTCATCTCTTGTCACCTGCTCTGGGAAGAGTTTTCTAACTCTTCTCCTTTTGTCCAAACTTTTGAGACCATTAGGCACACTCGTCTATGTTTTTAAGCCTTTGAAAATTTCAGTTATGGCATAAATTAGTCTATTTCTACTCAAAATGGAGAGATGAGAGCAGAAACTATCCATTGGTTATTGCTGGATTTCTAGATGCTAATAGAAACGTGACATACAGCAGGCACTTAGTCAATATTTGTTGACTCCATTGACAGAATTGAAGGATTCATGAGGAACCCTGGTCAAGTTCCTAAATATTTTAATTACCCTATTGAACACATCCTAGGAAAAAATGGCTAAATCAGGCTTACATTTTGTGGGAGTGTAATATACACTTGCCTGTATGATGAACTTTGATGGCAACAAAAGTTCCATGGTATTAAAATGTTTATCTCTGCCATATTCACAACTCCCCGCCACTGAATTATTTGGGTTAAGTTTTTGAAAGCCCTGATAAAATGCCAATTTGAAACAATCATACCAATATACCAAATTAGATGAAAAGGAAGTCACTCAGTCGTGTCCAACTCTTAGCGACCCCATGGACTGCAGCCTACCAGGCTCTGCCATCCGTGGGATTTTCCAGGCAAGAGTACTGGAGTGGGGTGCCATCGCCTTCTCCGGAACTGTATGCTTAAAAATAGTTAAAAAGGAAAATTTTGTTGTGTGTTATTTATCACAGTTTCTAAAAATATTACCTTTTTTTTTTTCTTTTAAAGTTTTTGGCCATGCCACAAAGCATGTGGGCTCTTAGTTCCCCGATCAGGGACTGAACCCTCACCCCCTACAGTGGAAGTGCAAACTCTTAATCACTGGACCCCAGGGAATTCCCACCACCGTTTTCTGAGTATAATCTCATGGATTATTTTGGAGTGGTATCCTCATGGGTTGATGGCACTATTCTTTTTGCCTCTTTCTAGTCTCTAAATTTCATGACGAGCACTACTGCTTTGACAAAAAAAAAAAAAATTTCAACACAAAGCAAAAAGAAAAACCCTTACAAGTCACTTTAAAGACACTATTAAAAAAAGTGGTCCACAACCACTCCAAATCAGGGAGATGCTAGGCCCTCAAGGAAGCAGAGCAGAACCTTAAACAGGGGTGTGCAGGTGAGGTCAAGAAGGCAAGTCCTGGGTGAGCCAGACGAGGCCACCCCTCTGCACAGGCTACCACTCTCCCTGCTCGGGTCAGAGCCTGACCAGATGAGGCCAGGGAACAGAGAACTGGAAGGTGAAAGCGGCCCTCGTGGTCGGCACACTTTCCGCTAGAAGAGAAAGCAAGGTTTGAGTCTCCTAATTTTCTGCTAAATGGAAACCAGAGTTGAATCTTGACAGCTTAACACTAAAGATCTAAGACCTGCCCACTTTGCCTCACAGTTTTATTCAGATAACAAGTACCTCAAAAGAAAAATAGGATATTGATTGGTCTCCAGGATCTAGGAAAAGCGAAAGCAAAACAAAAACAGTTACTCTGAAACATTTTTGGTCTTTGGATTATCCAAGTCCCCAGGAAAGTAATTTGACAGGGAGGGATATTAGGGCAAGGATAAGGGCAGCAAAGGGCCATAATGAATGGTTTGTAACTTAGGGCCACATACAGGGAATTGGAAAGATTTTTCATACGCACCATAACTATGACCAGGGAGTTGGCTTATAGAAAGAGCTGTGGTTACAAGATGATCAGTCATTTAACTTTCTAATGAATGACTTCAGGTCTCCTAACATTTCTTTTCACAGGATTATATAGTAGTTAAGTGTGGGAGGTCTGTACATATATCTAAAAAATATGTTTTACCTTGGCTCTACCGTTTATGAACTTCGTAAACATTTAAGTCTGGTTCTTTAACTTCCATCTGCTTCAGATTTTATATCTTAAAATGAAGACAATGATAGCATTTCCTTCAAAGGGTTATTGTCAACAATAAGGTAATAGTACCTGGGCAGCACTTATCCCGTGGGGACCAGGAAGATCCCCTGGAGAAGGAAATGCAACCCACCCCAGTATCCTTGCCTGGAAAATGCTATAGACAGAGGAGCCTGGCAGGCTACAGTCCATGGGGTTACGAAGAGTTGGACATGACTCAGCAACTAAACCACAACACTTATCCCAGGAGTAATGGTGAATGTTCAGTTAAGGCTTAGAGTTTAGCGTGCTGTGATTATTAATTTCCAGTTCTTGCAGGTACATCCTTCAACCTTGTGTTTTGAATAAAAAAATAGCTTCTCTACTGGTTCAGACTGTAAAGAATCTTCCTGCGATGCAGGAGTTCGATCCCTGCATCAACCTGGATTTGATCCCCAGATGGAGAAGATCTCCTAGAGAAGGGAATGGCTACCCACTCCAGTATTCTTGCCTAGAGAATTTCATGGACAGAGGAGCCTGGCAGGATACAGTCCGTGGGGTCCCAAAGAGTCAGCAGCAACTGAGGGATTAATGCAAAGCTGTATACACACACACACACACACACACACATTTTGAAGTGCTCCCCAGGTGGTGATAGTTGTAAAGAACCTGCCTGACATAAGAAACATGGAATCAATCCCTGGGTTGGGAAGATGCCCTGGAGAAGGGCATGGCAACCCACTCCAGTGTCCTTGCCTAAAGAATCACATAGACAGAGGAGCCTAGGAGACTACGGTCCATTGGGTCACAAAGAGACACAACTTAAGTGACTTAGCACACACACACATACATTTTGAAAGATTCCTAATTCTCAGTATTATGAATGTCTGATTCCAGGGACCTAGGAAATATTCACTAATTTTCCCAAAGCTGCTAAACATCTACCATATTCTAAATGACCTTTATCAAGTGCTGTCCTAGTCTGGGGAGGCAGGGGAGTGACTTGAAGGTGAAATACCCTGTTAGCAATCCCCCAGGTGAATGGAAAATTTAAAATAATATTCTAATGATTCATTGTACATTACTACGCCCCATTAGGTGCCTACATTACATCTTAGGGCACAATCAATATCTGTCATCTTGCTTATGGCTTTGGTGCTAGAGCGGTTCAATTTCATTTTGCTACTCTCATGCCCATGAAGCTGTAGTTCAGGTGTCATACGATAAAATATTGCTCAGAAGTACATATTCACTCCTAAAGCAGAGTGGGAAATAATTGATGAAGAAGGTGTCTTTCCATCTGGTCAAACACCATTAAAGTGAGGATACAATTGATATGAGAAAAAAGTGAAACCAACATTCTAGAAAACTTTTTGGTGAATCCTTATGAGTGTGTGCGTGTGTGTGTGTGTGTCTGTGTGTGTCTGTCTGTCTGTCTGTGTCTGTGTGTATTCTGTTTTCAAAAAAATTCTTTTAAAAGCATTTTTCAGTGTTTAAACTAGATTTCTATATATGAAATGTTAATATAGATAAAGCCAATTTAGGAGTCTATCTATTACATAAGGAGAAGTATTGGTATGTAGACATGTGCCTTCTTTTTGTTAAGAATTTAAAAAAAATATTCAGTTTAAGGCTGTGGCAAAGCTAAAGGGAGATCCCAAAGCAGCCATGCGTAAGTAACACACTGGTTGCCATCTTTCTAAACAAAACTTGTGAGTTAGCTAAATAGCCTATATTTTGAGTTATTTTCTTTCAGAATTGGAATGCAGTTGACTGCTTCTTCTCTTTCTCATGTGAGTGCTTTCCTAGAGACACCTAGAACACACTCCAGTCAAAATATCTCTGCACATTCTACCAAGTGGAAACTCATTTGGATTAAAAGAAGCCCTTACTATGATTCAGACACACTTGAAAGGGTTAAACCCATCATCTGGTGACTCATTCTTCAGTGTGAATTTTTAAAAATGTTAAATGCATGGTTTCTTTCCAAATTGAAATCAGACAGAGAAGTGAATTTTGCTCAAGAGAGAGGCAACAGACCCCCGTTAGGATTTTGGAACACCATGGGACAGGCCGGGCCAGGGTCCCTGTCACAGTGGGGAGTGTTGGGTAGACAGAAGACGACAAGAAAGCGTGTTTATATTTGTGTGTGCATGTGCGTGTGTGTGAAATATAAACAGGACAAAGAGGGCTCTAGAAATAGATGTGTGAGAGCTTCAGCAGTGAATTCAGCTGGCATCGCTCTTATGTTTAAGATTCTGTAGATACTTTTTGCAGTGACTCTGGGAAATCACCAGTAACATGCTGCCTCACACACGTAAACACTCTAAGTGTTCTGACGTGTCCAACTTTATTAAAGGAGGGATGTGCACAATTTAGTACACTTGGTGACATTTATTTGGGGATTAAAAAAAAAAAACTCCTATGACAGTGAGTTTGTTTGACATAGGGCAGGGTTTGTCCTAACTGAAAAAGTGGCTTAATCTGATCGTTCATATCTAATTATGTACTTTATAATCAGAGTTTACTGGCTGGGAGTTTTGGTAGATTGTAGATTATAATAATTCATTTGATTTCTTTTTTTTTTTTGTCATTTGATTTCTTTTAAAATCTTAAGAAATTCAAATAGCTTGACACTGGTTCAATATTATACTTCAGAGGAGGCACTTTTTGAGTTTTAAAATACTGAACTGAGACTCCCTCGATGGAAGATTCACTGATACTAGAGCAAATGCCCTGAGTTTGAGAAAAAGAGGGTACCCTGAAAGGGGGAGAAGGATCTGGAGGCTCAAATAACATATTGTTCTATGAGCATGGCTGCAGGAAAGGAACGAAAAGTGGGTATAAGTAAAGGCAAGTGAAACCATCATATGGAAACATGAATTCTCATTGGAATAGTCTCAGAATGCTACAGGCAATTGTAAACCTTGCTGAGATAAATTGGACTAACCTGTTCTTTTCCTTTATGCTGGATATTGTCAGAGTTTTGCACTATGAAATATAAGACACTAGCAAGGTTTTTTTTAGGAAACAATTATTCATCACTTTCTATTTTTATATAGCTTTAGGGGACTGTAGAATAACCCTAATGTATTTTAGAATGGCTATGAGGAGGAAGAGAGTGACAAGCAGTGAAGAATTTACTTTGATTGTTAGAATAGATATGTTTTAACCAAGTGTAGTAAAGTGAATCCTCTATTTTCTTTGTCATTTGTCACAGACTCAGGTACTGCTCCCTCCTTACTGTCACAGTAAGTAGTTAGAGTCTGTCTTTAACTTAGAACTAGTGTGGTTGTTCTTTATTCTCTGGATTTCTGGCTTCCTCAGTTCAGGCCTAGAAATTAGAATTTTGCTGAAATGTACAGAATTATTCAGTAAACCGCTATTTAATTCTCCTTTCCTTTGCCACTTCCTGTTTATAACTCATTTGTTGTTAGGAGACGAATGTTCTTTAAACATCACTTTGTTTTTTGAGTCGTTTCTTGTTGAAGAACCTTATCAGCATACCATTGCTTCAGGTAATCTGAATTTTCCTTCCCAGATTTCAAAGTCACCCTCAATTTCGTTCTGCTTGATCTCACCTTGATTTCCTGCCCCTCCTCTACTCAAAATGAATGTTTCCTCCCCATTGAAGGCCTTTTCCTCACTGTCACAGATAGTCTTCATTCCATTCCCTTTGTTACTGCTTTTCCCAAGAGCACCTACCCGATCTTTTCCCTGCATAAATTTGAATTTTTAAGTTTCATCTTCATACCTACCTGTGTGATAACAGAATAGGAAACATGCACTGAAACTTGCCAGTGTGCCACTGTTCTAAGCACATGTCATGGATTGTGCTACTTAAGTCTTTAAAAATATTTATTTATTTGGATGCGTTGGGTCTTAGACGCAGCACATGGGATCTTTTGTTGCGATGCATGGGCATTTTGGCTTAGCTGCCCAGAAGCATGTGAGATCATATTTCCCCTACCAGGGATCAAACCCATGTCTCCTGTATTTATAAGGCAGATTCTTAACCACTGAACCACCAGAAAAGTCCCAAGTGCTATTGAATTTTTATAACAACCTTTTAAGTTTGTAAGGTAGTTCTACTTCCCCATTTTACAGATGAGGAAACTGAGGCACAGAGGAGTGACTATCCTAGTAACACAGCTGTTGAGTCACTCAACTGGGATACACTTCCAGGCTGCCTGCCTCCTCATCCTCCTCTCTCTACTGCTGCACCTTCTGCCACCCTCTGCCTCTCCCCTTCCCAGTCTCAACTCTGTCTTCCAGTTCATACTGACCTTCTCCATTATGAACATGTATGGAAGCTGTGTTCAAAGCCATACAGTGCATCATTTCACTTTGCCTGCTTCATGCCTTTATTCCTCTGGGAATTTACATAGCAAGATGTCTTCTTTTTTTTTTTTTTTTTTTTTAGCAAGATGTCTTAAAAAGCATTCCATGCCTCATTTTCAGTTCAGTTCAGTCACTCAGTCGTATCCGACTCTGCGACCCCACGGACTGTAGCAAGCCAGGCCTCCTTGTCCATCACCAACTCCTGGAGCTTACTCAAACTCATGTCCATTGAGTTGGTGATGCCATCCAACCATCTCATCCTCTGTCGTCCCCCTTTCTTCCCGCCTTCAATTTTTCCCAGCATCAGGGTCTTTTCCAATGAGTCCCTTCTTCCTATCAGGTGGCCAAAGTATTGGAGTTTCAGCTTCAGCATCAGTCCTTCCAATGAATATTCAGGACTGATTTCCTTTAGGATGGACTGATTGGATCTCCTTGCTGTCCAAGGGATTCTCAAGTCCTCATTCTACTTTCTTTCTAAAATAGTATAGGGTCCCAGCTCATGGAGGAGCTCATTTAGTACTCTTTTTTCGTTGATAGTGTGAAGGTAATTTTCTTCCTCTTCAATTATAAAATAATTATTTTGCTCTTATAATTCACTCTAATTGTTTAGACCCAGTACCGTCAAGTCTAGGATACACTATGAAGTGTTATAAAGTCCACGCATAGGGTCTACAAAGTGGATCTTAGCTGAAGTGTCAGTTGACCAGCATTGACCATGCTTTCTAAGTTGGGCTCTGAAGGATCTGAATTATCCAGTTTTCATTTGACATTGTTCTGAAAGAATTAAAAAAAAGTACTCATGTAAAAAATCACATCACATGAACCGAAAAATCACAGCATGTGTGATTATATGTATGATATATACAGTCATATATACATACACATACGCTCATATATACTCATGAACATATTCTACATAAAAGGAAACACTATTAAATTACCTTGGATGCTTTTTAAAGGGCATCAGAGAGTGCATGTTTCCAAAAACACAGATATTGCTTAGGGTATTCAATTTCACTTTGTTTTGGCTGATTTTTTTTCCTTTAATCAATGTGATGATCATAGTTTGAGAGCATTTCTGGTTTTAATGTTGGGTTCAGTCTCAAAGGACAGTTGCTGAAATAGAGGCTTGGGAATCAGACAGACTGAATTTGAATCCCATCTTTGACACTGACTAGCTGGGCAAGAAACTTAGTTTATTTGAACAAATACTTGGTATCTAAAACAGGGATAATAACACCTACTCTGTAGGGTTGTTGTGAGAATTCAGTTCAGTAATGCATATAAAGGAACTGCTTAGCATACTTTTTGCCATATGGTAATTGCTTAATAAGTTTTTATTAGTAATAATAATAGATGTTTTAAATGTAGTAATTGATATATGCTGACTCAGCTGAAAAAAGGGCATCTATCATAGAATTTGATAACTGTCTTTCAATCCCTTTCTTTCCTCCCTTCCTTCTGTCTCTTTTTCCTCTTTCTTTATCTTAGCTTTAAAAAAAAAAAAAAAAGCTTTATTGAGGCATAATTTATTCACAACAAAATGCACCCGCTTTTAATGCACAGTATGAAGGGTGTCGGTAATTGTATGCCATCAGGTGAATTCTATCATGTTAAGATGTAAAATATCAACAGTTTGTTGCTGTTGAGTCATTCAGCCATGCCTGACTCTTTGAAACCCCCTGGACTGTAGCCCACTAGGGTCCTCTGTCATGGAATTTCCCAAGCAAGAATACTGCAGTGGGTTGTCATTTTCTTCTCTGGGGGATCTTCCCAACCCACAGATCAAACCTGTGACTTCTGCGTTGGCAGGCAAATTCTTTACCACTGAGCCACCCCAGAAGCCCATAAAATAGCTGCAATGCTCCAAAAAGCTGTTTCACATTTGTTTACAGTCTAACCCCACCCTAACCCCATCACGAACCTCAGGCAAAAAGTAATCTGCTTTCTGTTACTATGATTTTCCCATTTCTAGAATTCTTTATGAGTAGGACCATGCAATATGTAGTCTTTTGCATTTGATCTCTTTCACTTAGCATAATGTTTTTGAGATTCACTCATGTTGTTGGATGTAATAACATTTTATTCATTTATTGCCGAGTGGTGTTCCATAGTATGAATATATCACAAATTGTTTATCCATTCACCAGTCAACAGGCATTAAGGTTGTTTCAGTTGGGGCTTTATGAAGAATATTACTCTAAGCATTTGAAGACAAGACTTCATGTGGACTGACTCCCTCACAGGGCTTAGTGTATCCAGAAAGAGTATACTAGGTCATAATGGAAAGTATAACACACTGTATCAGAATTGGAACATCTTTGTTCTGGCCCTCTATTTGCCTCCAGTGATGCTGGAGGATCATGGTGGTGCTCATAAGGAAGCAGGCATGCCCTTCTTTTTGTCTGACCATTTTTATCCTCTTTGCAGAGTAGTTGCTCCACTGTCCCCCTGAACCTGTTACCCTTACCCCTCTCAGCCATGGTTCATTGAACTGGAGTGGGCACCTGGCTCAAGATGAACCAAATGGATTTTCTCCCCTGAGGTTGTGAAGTCCAGAAATAGGGGCTTTCAGAACAAGTGGCTTTGTTTAATTGATGGTATATGCTTGAATTAGAGGTAAAGTGGACAGGACTGGTATAGCCCATTAGAGTTAAGTACTGAGAAAAGACAGAGAGAAAGAGAATAAGAGAGAGAAAGAGAGATAGGGATGGAGGAAGGGAGGTAGCAGGTAAGCAGTAAGGCACAGAAATAAGAGATTAAGTAGCAAGATGGACCTACAGCTGTTCCTCCCAATTCCAGTGTTCCAAGATGTTGGGTAGTCCTTTCTGGATTTTTTCAGATGCCCAGATAGTACTCCAATGAACAGTCATTTTGGTTTTAATTAGGTGCAATGGGCTTTTGTTTCTGCCATACATCTCAGCCAAATAATCCCCATCTGAGACAAATCATAATTGTTATGAAGATTGACTGAGTTTTAACTATAAACCTATCAACTATAAACCAGACACTTTAATAATAAAGCCTTAATTGCTTTCTGAAATTTTACCACCACAATAACCCTATGAGAAAGGGTTTCCCCCTCCCCCCCCCATATGTTACAATGAAGAAATTGAAATTCAAGGAAATTAAATGGTTTTTACAAGGTTGGAGAATATCAGAGCTAGAGCCTAGATTCTGATCTGCTTTTCTCCAAAGTCTGCTGAAACTAAAGCTCCAGTGCTGAGTCCTCAGTGGTGAAATGATGAAGGTGGCCCAGAGCCCTGTAAAACTCCCCCAGCTTAGTGATCCTG
The DNA here is from genome assembly GCF_027580195.1 of Bos mutus. Classification (NCBI taxonomy): domain Eukaryota; kingdom Metazoa; phylum Chordata; class Mammalia; order Artiodactyla; family Bovidae; genus Bos; species Bos mutus. The sequence continues at coordinate 69,652,170 of NC_091618.1, read as the reverse complement.
CATTGGTATGTCCAAGGAAGGGAATGAAGTAATTGGCAATAAGTGTGTTCCAGTCTATGGACTCCACTTTCTCTGTGAATCTAAATAATGTGCTGATAATGAGGGTAGAGGTAGTATCAGCTGTTTGAAGAAAGGCACTTGTAAATGCTGTAGAATGCTAATTTAGAAATGATGAAAAGATGTGTATGTGAGTATGTGAAGACTATATTTCATATATGTAAAATTTAGAGAAATATAAATATTCCCCTATTGTGTGCCTGCTTGTTTCCTTGTACTTTTGTTTATTTTATGGAGGAAACACATATGATTTTTAAAAACCTAAACATTTTATATCTGTACCTCACTATAAGCAGATGGGGCTTCCCTCATAGCTCACTCAGTAAAGAATTTGCCTGTAGTACAGGAGACCCAGATTCAACCCCTGGGTTGGGAAGATCCCCTGGAGAAGGAAATGGCTACCCACTCCAGTATTCTTGCCTGGAAAATCCCATGGACAGAGAAGCCTGGTGGGCTGCAGTCCATGGGGTAGCAAAGAGTCGGGCACGACTGAGCGACTAACACTTCACTTCACTGCGGCAGTGAAATGAAAATATGCAGTAGCACAGAAAAGAATGGAGGAGGGAAGATGAGGAAGAGGAAAGTCTTCAGCGCTTATGAAGTCACTCACAATTATTCCTCTGACTGGTGTACTTCCAGAGCAGATGGGTGGGATGGGTACAGTGCATGTTTCAGTTGTATTACTTCAATATAAATATACATTTTTTTCCACTAATTGTCTGGCCTTTGACTAATTGCTGGTCTTTTCTCAGCTGGTCTGAAAATGAAGAAAGACCTGGCAAGATTTCTGTAAAAATCAAATGAGTACAAATCTGCTGCCACATAGTAGGTGCTCAGTAAATATTAAATCCTTATCATTACTTCTTATTCTTCATGGAGACTTTCATTAGTTTTCAGCTGTTCTCTGGCACAGATAATCAAAGAAGTGTACAGTGGAGAATATTATTTCATGGACAATAGTGGAGTGACCATTCTATTCTCATTGGCGTGATTAGATACTACTCAATTATACTATTTGTTTATTTATTGTTATTATTTTTTTAACCATACCAAGCAGCACGTGGGATCTTAATTCTAACCAGGGATCAAAGCCCGCCCCCCTGCATTGGGAACAAAGAGTCTTAACCACTGGACCACCAGAGAAGTCCTAAATTAGAGTATTTAGATATTATTTAGAGTATTTAAATAAAAATAGTTCAGGGACTTCTGTGTAGTTATTAATTTAAATTTATCAAAGCTTCTTCTTAGATATGGGTGCCACAGGAGTTGAGTATGTCATTTAAAAGTTTGGACACAAAGAATTTTAAATCTTTCTATAGTTCAGGAATGATAGGTGTGCCTAGATTCTGAGGCTAAGTGAATGATCCCTTCTATGGAAGGTACAGAGGGGGTGGGAGTAGAAACTAGTGATTGAATTTTTTCTTATACCAAAAGTTAAAAAAAAAGATATATATATCCTTTTCTCCAAGATGTGGATATATTTATATATATGAATTTATTTATAGTACATGGTACTTTGCAAAAAATTAATAATTGGTTTCCGCATTAGCCTTAAACATTCTTCTGTACAAAGAGATCTCATAAAATCAATGTGTCTCCAAGAAAATGTTAGTGGGAACTTGGGCCTTGATGAAAACATGCTTATGGAACACAGTAAGAATCAGCAAGTGAGGTGAAAGTAAAAGTCACTCAGTCATGTCCTATTCTTTGCAACTTAATGGACTATACAGTTCATGGAATTCTCCAGGCCAGAATACTGGAGTGGGTAGCCTTTTCCTTCTCCAGGGGATCTTCCCAACCCAGGTACTGAACCCAGGTCTCCTGCATTACAGGTGGATTCTTTACCAGCTAAGCCACAAGCGAAGCAAGGTTGTGCTAAAGACAAAGAGAACTGTCAGAGTAGGCTTTCGACATTTGTCCATGTATTTTTTTTTTTTTATTTTATTTTTAAACTTTACATAATTGTATTAGTTTTGCCAAATATCAAAATGAATCCACCACAGGTATACATGTGTTCCGCATCCTGAACCCTCTTCCCTCCTCCCTCCCCATACCATTCCTCTGGGTCGTCCCAGTGCACTAGCCCCAAGCATCCAGTATTGTGCATTGAACCTGGACTGGCATGTATTCTTGCACTAAAACAGTTTAAAGACATTCAGAAAGGAATGACTGGCTGTTTCTGAAGATAGTCCTCTGAAAGTGCAGCAGAAAAAAATAAGTATATATAACTGTCTAAAGGTGATGTCAGGGAAAACATAAACCTTCGAGTTTATGTCTCAGGACTTAAGTTCAGTTTCTGGAACACTCCCAGACTAATTGAACTCAATTATTGGTATAAACGCTATGTAATGATCGGTAGTAAGTGAAGACAAGGAAGATTAGCCTCCATCAGCTTTTAATGCACATTGGCTCCCAAACCACAAAATAATTCAAAGTTCTGCTGTGAGTTTGATCCACAAAGTGATCCTGAACTAACAAGGGAGCCCAAGTGTGATGGCATTGCCACCGGCACAGGAAGTTTCCTCTAGGCATACACTGTCTGTGAGTTTCAAATTGCTTCTTGCTCTGTATTATTTCCAGACGATAAGCTTTCCATACATTCTCTGCCTTGTTAGAGTGTTTTATTCCATCATCTGCTTTTAAAAGTAGCAATTAAAAGGGTTGTCCATAAAGTTCTCCAGGCACCTGTGGAAATGATGCACATGATTCCTCCCAAGGGATTGCTGTCTTTGAACGTGTCAATGGTGTAGAGATATTTTTATTTGGGAAACAAATATAGAAATGGCAGATCCCAGAGAGAGACTGCTCCCACCTTTTGTTAAACTTTGTCCTTTTGTCCTTTGTAAAACAAAATCCAGATAATCTTATTCTGAGTTAGTGAACCCTGATGTTAGTTTGGTAACCTGGGAAAGGGAAAGGTCTTTCTGTGCAAAACCTACCTGACTCTTTCTTCCTTTAACATTTTGAGTTCTCACTGTTCATAAAGTATCTCCTCCCACCCACGTCATTTCCACACACCTTAGGACTGAACAATTTCATGTCAATTTGTCTCACTGACTTGATGACACAGAAACTGCACCTTATGCTTTTATTCATCCTTTTGGCAGAGACTTCCATGCTTCAGACAAGCCTGACAGTATGCACCAACTGTGGCCTTAGCTCTTGCATCTGTAAAATTGAGAGAATGGCTCAGGATTCGTTGTATTACTGTGTAAGAAAGTATTGACTATGGTCCCAGGAAGGCCACAGGCACTAAGAAAAGTAAATTTCTTCCTCTCTTTGCAGCACAATGTTAGGCACATCCAGCAGTATATTACTTCCCCTTACATATCATAAGTTAGCCAGGGTTTTCAACTTGACACATGACTCTGAGAATATTAATTCTCAACTAGCAAAGCATGCATGTTTTTAGAAGTGGGTTATGAATTCCTCTGGAGACATGCCAACTCTCCAGGTCCTAGAAGCAGGTTTGTCCAGGTGTTGTCCTCAGCATGGGAACAGGAACTGGTTGGTCACACTCCTTGCTGAGTAGTGCCTTCACCTTTACCCACCTTGAGCATCATAATGCAGAGAGGTTGGAGATAGTATAATGTAAACAGCAGGTCACTGAACATTTGCCTTTTCTAGGGGCTGCATCACTGCCTATGATGCCTTGTAAAGTGAAGAAAAAGGAGAAAGAAACCAATATTATTTTGACCAGATAAGATGTGACTCACACACCTTGATCATTTTAGTCAAACACCAAGACAGAAAAACCTGCTACACAGTCTTGTAAATTCTCAGTTAAATACAGTGCCCAAGTGGTAGTTTGACATTACCTGCATTAATTTCAAGTCTTTGCTTGAAGGTGGAAAATGTCAGTTCTCTACATGTTTCTGTTTCCTTGGCATTTATCACTTTTGGGGGGATGTAGTAGGAGAGGGTGCCCACAGCTGTCAGCCAAGTACCTTCAGGGAATTTCCAAGCTGTCATCTCTAGCCAGTGATGGAGATGTTTTCTTCCCTTCCCTGGGTTGAGGGGACAGAGAATGGATATGATTATGACATATACTGAAGCTTCTCTAGGTCTTAATCTCATTATGAATTGCTTAAAGGAAAAGGGTTAAATAAAAAGATAAACTCTTCCCTAAAAAGGTTAGTGATACTTACATTCTATAGGGAAAGGTTGCAGGATCCCTGGCAAAGACTTGGGGTTTGTCTATGTTACTCATTGTCCCTCAGGTCAGATAGGTTGATATAGTAACTGAAAAAAACGCAGTGATTTTTCTAGATGAAATAGCTACAATAACTTTGTATTTTATATTGCCATAGGATGTGTGCTTCTGCTAAGTCACCTCAGTTGTGTCTGACTCTGTGCGACCCCATAGACGGCAGCCCACCAGGCTTCCCCATCCCTAGGATTCTCTAGCCAAGAACACTGGAGTGGGTTGCCATTTCCTTCTCCAATGCATGAAAGTGAAAAGTCAAAGTGAATTCGCTCAGTCATTACTCCAAAATGGAGGCTGGAGAAAAGCTGGTTTAGGGTCTCATAGTATTTTCCCCAATTCCCTACAAAAGTAATAGGAGTTACCAAGTATCATGGCCTTACTCCCAAATAATACTCACTGTATTCACTCATTTCTAGTAATAATGAAAAGCACATTATGCATGGGTAATACTATATAGCATGCTACAGTGTATAGCAGATATTAGATTAAATTGGATTCTAGATACAAGTCTCTTCAAATAATTAGAACTTTTAATGTATGCTCTATGAAGGGAAAGAGCCAAGAGATAAATAAACATGCTTGGAGTGAAGATTTAGCCCTAAGATAGTTTCTGATTTTATTCTAGGATAGGCTTTACAAATGTCTATATAATCAGAGCTATGGTTTTTCCAGTAGTCATGTATAGATGTGAGAGTTGGGCTATAAAGAAAGCTGAGTGCTGAAGAATTGATGCTTTTGAACAGTGGTGTTGGAGAAGACTCTTGAGAGTCGCTTGGACTGCAAGGAGATCCAATCAGTCCATCCTAAAGGAAATCAGTCCTGAAGATTCATTGGAAGGTGTGATGCTGAAGCTCCAATACTTTGGCCACCTGATGTGAAGAACTGACTCATTGGAAAAGACCCTGATGCTGGGAAAGATTGAAGGCAGGAGGAGAAGGGGTCGACAGAGGATGAGTTGGTTGAATGACATCACCGATTCGATGGACATGAGTTTGAGCAAGCTCTGGGAGTTTTTGATGGACAGGGAAGCCTAGCGTGTAGTAGTCCATGGGGTCACAAAGAATTGGACACGACTGAGCGACTTTAACTGAACTGAGGCTTTGCTTTCCAGCATTCTACATTCTACTATACTTTTTCTTTTTTGCATTGGTGTTCAGAGTGAATGTTGAGGCTGATAACCAATGTGTCTTCCCAGAACCCAACTTGTCATATGAGGAGAGAATTTTAGTGTTGGAAGAAGTTTTTAAGGTCCCCAGATTTCCTTTTCAGCACCTCCTCAATGGACATCTAACCTAGTCTCGTGTTCCAACAAGAGCTGACAAGAAGACTAGGGTACCTTAGGAAGGTAGGCAGCTTACTGAAGATTTAATTACCAAAAGAGTGTTTGGTGCAATGCATTCTGATACCATTCTTTTTTTTTCCTAAAAATAAAATGCTGATTTAGATCCAAATAAAAAACTGTTTCCAGATGGATAGGAAATAGTATAGCATGCACCTTGAAAAGTCTAAATTCAAATATCGTATATTCATACGTTTGTTTAGTTAGTTACTATTTGGAATCAGGGGTGGTCTCCAACTAAGAGAAAGTTCAATATGATATAAGAAATAGCTTCAGATCAGATCAGATCAGTCGCTCAGTCGTGTCCGACTCTTTGCGACCCTATGAATCGCAGCACACCGGGCCTCCCTGTCCATCACCAACTCCCGGAGTTCACTCAGACTCACATCCATCGAGTCAGTGATGCCATCCAGCCATCTCATCCTCTGTCATCCCCTTCTCCTCCTGCTCCCAATCCCTCCCAGCATCAGAGTCTTTTCCAATGAGTCAACTCCTCGCATGAGGTGGCCAAAGTACTGGAGTTTCAGCTTTAGCATCATTCCTTCCAAAGAACACCCAGGGCTGATCTCCTTTAGAATGGACTGGTTGGATCTCCTTGCAGTCCAAGGGACTCTCAAGAGTCTTCTCCAACACCACAGTTCAAAAGCATCAATTCTTCGGCGCTCAGCCTTCTTCACAGTCCAACTCTCACATCCATACATGACCACAGGAAAAACCATAGCCTTGACTAGATGAACCTTTGTTGGCAAAGTAATATCTCTGCTTTTGAATATGCTATCTAGGTTGGGCATAACTTTCCTTCCAAGGAGTAAGCGTCTTTTAATTTTATGGCTGCAGTCACCATCTGTAGTGATTTTGGAGCCCAGAAAAATAAAGTCTGACACTGTTTCCACTGTTTCCCCATCTATTTCCCATGAAGTGATGGGACCTGATGCCATGATCTTCATTTTCTGAATGTTGAGCTTTAAGCCAACTTTTTCACTCTCCACTTTCACTTTCACCAAGAGGCTTTTTAGTTCCTCTTCACTTTCTGCCATAAGGGTGGTGTCATCTGCATATCTGAGGTTATTGATATTTCTCCCGGCAATCTTGATTCCAGCTTGTGCTTCTTCCAGCCCAGCGTTTCTCATGATGTACTCTGCATATAAGTTAAATAAACAGATGACAATATACAGCCTTGATGAACTCCTTTTCCTATTTGGAACCAGTCTGTTGTTCTATGTCCAGTTCTAACTGTTGCTTCCTGGCCTGCATACAAATTTCTCAAGAGGCAGATCAGGTGGCCTGGTATTCAGGTATGACCTAAATCAAATCCCTTATGATTATACAGTGGAAGTGATAAATAGATTTAAGGGCCTAGATCTGATAGATAGAGTGCCTCATGAACTATGGAATGAGGTTCGTGACATTGTACAGGAGACAGGGATCAAGACCATGCCCATGGAAAAGAAATGCAAAAAAGCAAAATGGCTGTCTGGGGAGGCCTTACAAATAGCTGTGAAAAGAAGAGAAGCGAAAAGCAAAGGAGAAAAGGAAAGATATAAACATCTGAATGCAGAGTTCCAAAGAATAGCAAGAAGAGATAAGAAAGCCTTCTTCAGTGATCAGTGCAAAGAAATAGAGGAAAACAACAGAATGGGAAAGACTAGGGATCTCTTCAAGAAAATCAGAGATACCAAAGGAACATTTCATGCAAAGATGAGCTCAATAAAGGACAGAAATGGTAGGGACCTAACAGAAGCAGAAGATATTAAGAAGAGTGGCAAGAATACACAGAAGAACTGTACAAAAAAGATCTTTACGACCCAGATAATCATGATGGTGTGATCACTGACCTAGAGCCAGACATCCTGGAATGTGAAGTCAAGTGGGCCTTAGAAAGCATCACTGAGAACAAAGCTAGTGGAGGTGATGGAATTCCAGTTGAGCTATTCCAAATCCTGAAAGATGACGCTGTGAAAGTGCTGCCCTCAATATGCCAGCAAATTTGGAAAACTCAGCAGTGGCCACAGGACTGGAAAAGGTCAGTTTTCATTCCAATCCCAAAGAAAGGCAATGCCAAAGAATGCTCAAAGTACCGCACAATTGCACTCATCTCACACGCTAGTAAAGTAATGCTCAAAATTCTCCAAGCCAGGCTTCAGCAATACGTGAACTGTGAACTTCCTGATGTTCAAGCTGGTGTTAGAAAAGGCAGAGGAACCAGAGATCAAATTGCCAACATCCGATGGATCATAGAAAAAGCAAGAGAGTTCCAGAAATAGCTTGCTGCCTCTTAAAAAAAAATTGAGCTTAATCCACTACCCCATATAACCTCACCCCTCATGTCATCCTGTCATCCTTTTTCTAACTTTAAATATCAAGTATCCCCAGGATATTTAGTTTCCTTAGGGATCTCTCTTAGGGCAGGTACTATAGATGAGATATGAATCCTAGCCACTCTTCCCTGTGTGCTGAGGGTAACTTAGCTCCAAGTCAAAGTCCATGTCTCCCTACAAGTCCCTGTTCATACAGGTGTGTAACTGGTGCTTCTGCAAACATACATTAGAACCACCCAGAAGGCTTGTTAAAATGTACTGCTGGGCCTCTCCTGAGTCTCTGGTTCAGTAGATTTGAGGTGGAATCCAAGAATTGGCATTTTTTAACATATTCACAGATGCTACTGATATTGCTGGTCCCATAACAACACTTGAGAACAACTGTTCTGGTGGTGGGGGGGATCATTTATATGATTCTACTCTGGCAGATGACACCACCCTTATGGCAGAAAGTGAAGAGGAACTAAAAAGCCTCTTGATGAAAGTGAAAGTGGAGAGTGAAAAAGTTGGCTTAAAGCTCAACATTCAGAAAACGAAGATCATGGCGTCCAGTCCCACCACTTCATGGGAAATAGATGGGGAAACAGTGGAAACAGTGTCAGACTTTATTTTTCTGGGCTCCAAAATCACTGCAGATGGTGACTGCAGCCATAAAATTAAAAGACGCTTACTCCTTGGAAGGAAAGTTATGCCCAACCTAGATAGCATATTCAAAAGCAGAGACATTATTTTGCCAACAAAGGTTCATCTAGTCAAGGCTATGGTTTTTCCTGTGGTCATGTATGGATGTGAGAGTTGGGCTGTGAAGAAGGCTGAGCGCTGAAGAATTGATGCTTTTGAACTGTGGTGTTGGAGAAGACTTTTGAGAGTCCCTTGGACTGCAAGGAGATCCAACCAGTCCATTCTAAAGGAGATCAGCCCTGGGTGTTCTTTGGAAGGAATGATGCTAAAGCTGAAACTCCAATACTTTGGCCACCTCATGCAAGGAGTTGACTCATTGGAAAAGACTCATGCTGGGAGGGATTGGGGGCAAGAGGAGAAGGGGATGACAGAGGATGAGATGGCTGGATGGCATCACTGACTCGATGGATGTGAGTCTGAGTGAACTCCAGGAGTTGGTGATGGACAGGGAGGCCTGGCGTGCTGTGATTCATGGGGTCGCAAAGAGTCGGACACTGTTGAGCGACTGATCTGATCTGATATGACTCTGGCTATAGATTATGGGGGTGGTGGAGAACATTGTCCTGTAACAGGCTGCTGCCCAGGCAGAGGCATGTGAGGCACACAGCTTAGGAAATAATGGAGATGGAGTTGAGAATTTCAGATTTAATCTCCAAATCTCAATTAAGGCAAGCAGATTCATTAAGGCAATTTCTCCCCCCTCAAAGTCCATTTTTCCAGCCAGTCCTTCCTACAGTCCTGCCATGATGAGGCTGTGCTGTTGTTTTTTTTTAGCTACTTATACAGCTCTATTAACCTGGTAAAAGGACCAAAGATGATCATTTGGTTCTCAGTACTACTCTTTAGCCTTTGGACAGCAATCAAAAGTATATTTCAAGGAAGGGGAAAATATGTATACCAGTAGAAAAGCCTTGTATCAGACTGGCTCCATACTTATGTTCCCATGGAAACAGGATTATAAGTTCGTGATTTGCTTTTACTTAATGTAGTATTGAGGAAAAATGCCTCTTTTTCATTATTCAAATGCCTCGCCTGTACTTTACCAAATTACAAGAGAGCAATACCAATGTATGTTTCTAAAGAGTTTAAACTCATTTACCACATTAAACTCAGAAGAGAGCACTTTACTTAAAAATGTAAATGGAACAGAACAGTTTTGTGAGAATAAATTATTGGACTTAAAAAAATAATTCTGCTTTTGTGTTCATGAAGTAATGCTATTTTGCACCCAAAGAAGCTAAATCTTTAGGTAGAGTTTCTTATAGGAATTTTTGGAGGCCAAGTCAGGGATTTGCATTCAGATGTTGCAAAGGGTACAAAGACTGTTCTTATGTTGTATTCTCAGTAACTATGATGGGTAAAGATCAATATAATCAATTCTCCATCAGCTTCTTAAAATGTGGCTCTTTTCCCAACTAAATTGAAGGCATTCTATATCCTTGTTACTGATTTAGTGAGAACTTCTTTACATGGAAATTCACTTTAGTTCCCATTGAGGATTTGATACTACAGTTCAGTTAGTTCAGTCACTCAGTCGTGTCTGACTCTTTGTGATCCCATGGACTGTAGCATGCCAGTCCTCCCTGTCTATCACCAGCTCCCTGAGCTTATCCAAACTCATGTCCATTGAGTCAGTGATGCCATCCAACCATCTCATCCTCTGTCGTCCCCTTCTCCTCCTGCCCTCAATCTTTCCCAGCATCAGGGTCTTTTCAAATGAGTCAGTTCTCCTCATCAGGTGGCCAAAGTATTGGAGTTTCAGCTTCAACATCAGTCCTTCCAGTGAACACTCAGGACTGCTTTCCCTTAGGATGGATTGGTTGGATCTCCTTGTAGTCCAAGGGACTCTCAAGAGTCTTCTCCAACACCACAGTTCCAAAGCATCAATTCTTCAGCGCTCAGCTCTATAACTGAGCGCTAAACTCTTACATCCAACATGACTACTGGAAAAACCATAGCCTTTACTAGACGGACCTTTGTTTGCAAAGTAATGTCTCTGGTTTTTAATATGCTGTCAGATTGGTCATAACTTTCCTTCCAAGGAGTAAGTGGCTTTTAATTTCATGGATGCAATCACCATCTGCAGTGATTTTGGAGCCCCCCAAAATAAAGTCAGACACTGTTTCCACTGTTTCCCCATCTATTTCCCATGAAGTGATGGGACCAGATGCCATGATCTTAGTTTTCTGAATGTTGAGCTTTAAGCCAACTTTTTCACTCTCCTCTTTCACTTTCATCAAGAGGCTCTTTAGTTCTTCACTTTCTGTCATAAGGGTGGTGTCATCTGCATATCTGAGATTATTGATATTTCTCCTGGCAATCTTGATTCCAGCTTGTGCTTCATCCAGTCCAGCATTTCACTTGATATACTCTGCATATAAGTTAAATAAGCAGGGTGACAATATACAAGTAATAACCAGACTGTTAGGATTTGAGGAGTATAATCTCTCTTTAAAGGGCCTGTTTCACTGAGTTTATATTGCTGAGGAACCGGCTGTCTTCATGATATAATAAAGACTATAAGAAAGCATGTGAAACATTTAACCTATATTTTTATCACTAATTTTCATAAATGTTTCTAAGGTCCTTATATAAATCCAAATGCTGTCTTAAAATAAAAGCACAGTGTTATTTTTAACCTGCAAATTATTTGATCAGTTGCCTCAGATGTATAGAGTATGACTGCAGGGGAAAGAACCGATAATGGTTGATAGGAAAGCTTGATGCTACCTTACGTAGTGAAGTGAGTTCTTGTTGTTCAGTCGCTAAGTCATGTCCAACTCTTGTGACCCCATGGACTGCGGCACACCAGGTCTCCCTGTCCCTTGCCATCTCTCTGAGTTTTCCCAAGTTCATGTCCATTGAATCAGTGATGACATCCAACCAACTCATCCTCTGTTGCTCTCTTCTCCTGCCTTCAATCTTTCCCAGCATTGAGGTCTTTTCCAATGAGTTGATTTTTCACATCAGGTGGCCAAAGTATTTGAGGTTCAGCTTCAGCATCAGTCCTTCCAGAGAGTATTCATGGTTGATTTCCAAGATTGACTGGTTTGATCACCTTGGTTTCTAAGAGTATCTGAAGAGTCTTCTCCTGCGCCACAATTAGAAAGCATCAGTTCTTCATTGCTCAGCCCTATTTATGGTACAACCCTCACTTCCGTACAAGACTTCCAGAAAGACCATAACCTTGACCGCATGAACCTTTGCCAGCAAAACTATGTCTTTGCTCTTAAATACACAGTCTAGGTTTCCGAGGTGAGTGCTAGGCTTTAAAAGGAAGGCTCAGGGGTTATGAGTCCACAAAAGGAATGTGGAGGACCCCTGAGGGTGAACTTCATATCCTGGGCAATGTTTCTATGGCTTCAGCTTTACATCTTCTGTACTCATTTCATCTGTGGATCCTCCCTCAAATATATATGTGTGTGTGTATATATATACACACACACACATATATATATATATATATTTTTTTTTAAGTCAACATTTTCAAACTTGGTTTTATACTTTCCAAAATAATCAGGCCTGATGTGAGCCATTTTCTGTTTGCATATTAATTCTTTAAGGATCAGTTGGTGGGCCACTTTAAAACAAAAATTTTGCTTCTTTTCTTTACTCTGCTTATTTCCTCTTTGGAGTGTTAAGTGGAGATTAGTCAAGATTGTGAAAAAGGAAGGTCTGAGTGAATTATTTTTAAAGAGGTGGTTTTTAGCTTAGATGAAGTTTCTTTCCAGTACGCTTGTTCATTGTGGGCAATGTGGTTTAGTATAAAGCCTTGCTGGTCCAAGTGTGCTTCTTGGACAAGCAACACTGATGTCACCTAGGAGCAGTTAGGAGTACAGTGTTTCAAGACCCCCTCAGAATCATGGAATTGAACCTGCATTTTAATAAGAGTTCTACGTGATCCACGTGTTCACTAGAATTTGGAAAGCATTGGTGAACAATACTGGCATTGAAGCTGGTTATCCAGATTCTAATCCTTGCTCTGCCACTATCTAGCTATGAAACCCTGTACCAATCAGCTCAGATTTTCAAACTGTGTTCCTTGGAGGTTTATCTGCTCAGCTATGATTACCTGAAGCCTGAGAGGTGAGGTCAAGGGCTCTCCCCTGAGCCCTGAGAAACTCTGGTCTTATTGGCATTTAATCACTGTGTGTGCTAAGTCATTTCTGTCATGTCTGACTCTTTGCGACCCACTGGACTGTAGCCCACCAGGCTTCTCTGTCCATGGGTTTCTCCAGGCAAGAATACTGGGGTGGATTCACATGCCCTCCTCCAGGGTATCTTCCTGACCTAGGGATCAAACCTACGTCTCTTATGTCTTCTGAATTGGCAGATGGGTTCTTTACACTAGTTCCACCTGGGTAGCCTTTTTAGTCACTAGTCCAACATGAGAAAAGATTTGTGAAAGAGATTTGAAGCTTACTCAGAGGAGTTCTATAGTCACTTGTGGAGATAAAGTTTGTATAATTATAACAGTGTTCATTGATATGAAAATTTTAAGGGAAATATCTGTTTATGTACGCTTGTCAGGTACTGAGACCAAAGGTTTAATGCTTCCAGGAGGTTCCATGAGTAGGATAGAGAAACTCAGGTTTCCTGTCACTAAAATTCCCACTATTTATCTCAATTTTAGTCACACAGTGTCCCAACTTTATCCTCTTTGACAATGTAAGAGAATTATTTATAGACTTCATGGGATTGAAAAGCAGAAACATCACTTTGCCAACAAAGATCTGTATAATCAAAGCTATGGTTTTTCCAGTAGTCATGTACGGATGTGAGAGTTAGACCATAAAGAAGGTTGAGCACCGAAGAACTGATGCTTTCAAACTGTGGAGATGGAGAAGACTCTTGAGATAGCAAGGAGACCAAAATAGTCAATCCTAAAGGAAATCAACCCTGAATATTCATTGGAAGGGCTGATGCTGAAGCTCTAGTACTTTGGCTACTTGATGCAAAGAGCCGACTCATTGAAAAAGACCCTGATGCTGGGAAACATTGAGGGCAGGAGGAGAAGGGGATCACAGAGGATGAGATGATTGGATGGCATCACCAACTCAATGGATGAGTTTGAGCAAGCTCTGGGAGATAGTGAAGGACAGGGAAGGCTGGCTTACTCTGAGTGCTGCAGTTCACTGGGTCACAGGGTTGGACACGATTTAGAGACTGGACAACAATAATATGATACAACCTTCTGTTCAATCATTTTTTAGAATCAGCATTGGTTATTTGGTCACCTCTGATCTTAGATCAGGGATCACCAACCCCCAGGCCATAGCCTGGTACAGATCTGTGATCTGTTAGAAAGAGGGCTGCACAGCAGGAAGTGAGTGGCTTGGAGAGTGAGGGAAGCTTCATCTGTATTTACAGCCACTCCCCATGACTCACATTACTACCTGAGCTCTGCCTCCTATCAGATCAGCAGTGGCATAATAAAATGTAATAGACTTAAATTATTCTATTCTGAAACCATCCCCCCAACCTCTCAGTTCATGGATATTGTCTTCCACAAAATTGGTCCCTGGTAACAAAAAGTTGGGGACCACTGCCTTAGATATCAATTGGCTAGTGCCATTCACTTTGCATACATTGATCTAAAAAGGATTCAAAAGTCTGAGACACTGAGTTACATCCTACACTTTGCAAAGCAACTTCCAATTCTATACACCCCAGTGAGAAAAAGAGGGCCAAACTCCCCAGTTCAGTTTCTGTTGACACTTTATCTACAACTGAATCTCAGACTTGGAATAGAGCCACAGTTATAACCATAGTTCCTGATCGGATTCCTCTGCATTCTGCTGATAAAGAGGGTAACTTCATAGCCAGTTGTAAATATGGTTCCTTCTTTCTTCAAAACCACAGCAGATGTTTTTTCCCAATTCATAGTGTGGAGTCATCATCCACTTTTTATTTTTTCCATCTGATAGGTGTATTAGTCTATTACTTAATTATATGTTTCTTGACATATTTCCTCCAAAGAACTCATGTAATGGAAGGATTTGTTTTAGATGTCTACAAACTATATCCTTACTAATTCAAATATGGAATTTACATGAAGTCATCTTACTTTCCCCTTCATGTATTGTGGTCAGGTTATTATAAAAATAGTCACATCTGCAGATCTTCTCAGGAATACATATTCAAACTACAACCACCAAGAAAAAAGAAAGGTCTCCTGAAATAACTGACCAATGTTCTTTTCTTAGAAAAATCAATCTCATCAGTAGCTCATGAAATTCAATTTCCCCGGTCAGGAGCAAAGCAGATAATCATCACTTAATAATATTTATGGATGTGAGAAATGCAGGCTAAATAAAATTGCCCTCTAAAACTATTATCAAATTCCTTAAAACTTTTTTGTTTATCTGAAGGGGATTTATGAAGTGGTGGTAAGTGATTTTTTTTTCTCCTCAGTTTCTATTTGGGCCAAAGTACATCAGAGGTACTCAATAGTTGGTAAATGAATAAGGGGTGAGTAAATGAATAAAGTAAAATACAGATGATCCGTAATTTGTAAATGATGCCTTCCTAGAGGCTGCTTCATAAAGGAAATTGCTGAAAGGCAAAGCACTTACCGCAAGAACGCTGCTGCTTTTGTGTATAAGAAATTTTGGAAATTGACAGCAGACAAAGTAAGAAAGGCCAAAAGTAAATATAGAGTTTCATTAGGTAATAAAAAAAGGAATGTAAATGGTGAAAGAGCAGCAGGATGAAGCATGGGTACATGTATAGAAAGTGGGACTCTGGTTAAAGATGATTATATAAATACGATACTTATTTTTTGAAAGTATTTATTGATGGGAAGAAAAAGAAGCGAAGAAACTTCTTCTCCATAACAGTTTGCCAAAATAGTCGCTTCTTCTCCTAACCTTGAAAAATATTAGAGATTCTCTAATCCTGCTTTGGAGAAGGGAATGACAATCCACTCCAGTATTCTTGACTGGAGAATTCCATGGACAGAGGAGCCTGGCAGGCTATAGCTCATGGGGTTGCAAAAGAGTCAGACACGACTGAGCAATTAATATACCCCCCCCCACACACACACACAAACTTGCTTATCCATATCTTTGGGGGAGAAAAAAACAAACTAACTACAGATTATGAAAGAGAGAATGTGTGAGATATGGGATTTGACTAAGAACCAAGCTGAGCCAAAGATGAGTACTGAAACCTCAGGAGAACCAATCATGAAAGAAAATTGTGGATTATTTGACATAAAACTTTTCTGAGACAATATACCCAAGTGGAAAACCTGGCTTCTCCAGGTCATGCTTTCACCACATCATTCAGCAAATCACTCGTTCAGATAGAAATTTCCTCATTCCAAGAAGCACAAGAAGCAGAAAGAAACTAACATAAGCTCTATAGAGAGGAATATAGAAAACAAAAGGCAAATATGATAACAGGAAAAAAAAGTAAAGAAGAAATTATATAAATATACTTCATATTTTAAGATAAAGTGAATTTAAACTGTTTGAAAAAGGATATTAAGAGAATAATTAAAAGATACACACATATCACATTGAGAGGAAAAACAGGTAGGCAGACCTTAGGAAAGAAATAGAATGGAAGAAGAATATCTGTCAAAAATTGTGACTGCATTAAACACACATGATGTTAAAAGATGTTGAAAATAGCATAGAAAGAAGGTTTGAGACAATCATAGAAAAAATAGAATACAAAATATTAGAAACTAAAATGTGTATAAATAAGTGTATAAATATGGAGGTATGACAAAGGAGATATAAATTCCAATAAAGGATATACAGAAAAGAGAATAATTTAATGCAGAAAAAATTAAAATATCCACTAAAGGAACATTTGCTGAAAACAATTAAAACCTAAATTTTAATGTTAAGAAGAAAAGGCTATTTACATTTTGGGAACAGTTGATGTGAAACATATCCTGGTGAATAAAACCAAATTTCTATGAGAGCTCAGTCCAGAAAACAGGAAGCTGTTCTAAAATTCTTCCTGGTACAATTCAATAACATAACACAGGAGAGAAACTATATAAAGTAAAGAAATTGTTATCCAAGATTTTTATACACAGCCAAATTGTTGGTAAATATAAAGGTCGTATCCCAAAAAAGCCTGGAGGAGGAAATGGCAACCCATTCCAGTATTCTTGCCAGAAAAATCCCAGGGACAGAGGAACCTAGTGGGCTGCAGTCCATGAGGTCGCAAAGAGTTGGACATGACTGACTGAGCATGCATGCATCCCAATGAGAACACAAAGATTATAATATCTATAGTTTTTCTTTAAAAAAAAAAAAAACTGAAACGATGTAAGAACTTAACTGTGCAAGATAAATCAGATAAAATACTTTGATTTAGATAAATCAGTACACTAGTATTGAATCTATTTATATATAATGGCTAAAAATGTATACATTTATACATAGACCTAAAAAATATCTGGGAATTATAATTATAGAAGTAAATATAAATGTTATAAATGTACTGCTATATTTCATATTGTGCTTTAATTTCAAATAATTATATATTCATCAGCAATTGGGAGAAGCAGTGAGTGGGAAGATGCTCTGTCAAAATTGTTCTATTTTGAGCTGCTAGGCATGTCTCTTCTTTATGGAAATACATAAAGAATGTTACTGCTCCCCTATAAGATATGATGGCTATGTGAAAGTGAAAGTTGCTCAGTTGTGTCCAACTCTTTGCACCTCTGTGGACTGTAGCCTACCAGGCTCCTCTGTTCATGGAATTCTTCAGACAAGAATACTGGAGTGGGTTGCCATTCCCTTCTCCAGGGGATCTTCTTGACCCAAGGATCAAACCTGGTCTCCTACACTGCAGGCAGACTCTTAACTGTCTGAATCACCAGGGGAGACTCATGATAGCTATAAAGGCAGGAAAATAACTAAATGAGGAAGAAAGAGAAAGCCATGAAAAACGATTTTTAAGGATTTGGAATATTTGGAGAGAATTGAGCCCTGTGATTGGTCTTTTGGTCTTACATTGGATATTTTAGAAGCAGAGCCTGCTACCAGAATTTGGCCTGATTTATTGAGTGAGTGCTCTTAAGAGGAAGAGTGTAAGAGAAGCAAGACTGGGAAATTAAACAAAGACGTAGTCACAGCTTGAGTCTGGCTTCAATCTGACCCTACATGGAATTCTGGAGCATATACTGAACCACAGACTTGATGCCACCTTGAGGCAGGGCCTGGCTTTTGTACCACTTTTGTCAGTCAGTCCTTGGCTACATAGAGGAAGGGATAAAGAGAGGCATGGCTCTGAGGCTTGGTGGCCTTAGTTCCAGAGAGGGTAATTCTCTGGAAAAAAAAAAAAAAAAAAAAGACAGTTATGGGCTGTTAGCAAACACAGCAGTTCAGGTCTGGGTGCATATGTGCATATGCCTGATGAAGGGCATTTGAGCAGGGTCTCAAGAGTGTCACATGTAGGTATTGATAGCTGTACATGATGTTAGCTCTCCCTGTCACTGATCAGTCCTTTATTGTCTTTTACTATGGCTTATAGATAACAGTCGGAGAAGGCAATGGCACCCCACTCCAATACTCTTGCCTGGAAAATCCATGGACGGAGGAGCCTGGTAGGCTGCAGTCCATGGGGTTGCTAAGAGTCGGACACGACTGAGCAACTTCACTTTTACTTTTCACTTTCCTGCATTGGAGAAGGAAAGGCGACCCACTCCAGTGTTCTTGCCTGGAGAATCCCAGGGACGGGGGAGCCTGGTGGGCTGCCATCTATGGGATCGCACAGAGTCGGACATGACTGAAGTGACTTAGCAGATAGATAACAGTGCCTAGGAGTTGGATTTTACCAAAGAGAGGAGAGGAAAGAACCTCTCTGTGGAGAGAACAGGAAGGGTGGAAAAGGCTAGAAAATGTGCTATTGAACTTTGGGGAAGTGGTCTTAGCATCAGGTTATTTATTCATGATGCCAGAAGTGAAGTCACAAAAAACTCAGATGGTCTCTCTATTAGTCCATTAAGTGTTGCTTGATATCCTCCAGAGTCTACACAGTTCATCCCATCCTCTCCTCCTCACTCTCCTCAATGATCCAACTCAACTGAGGTGCCATATCTCATATCACAGTTTGAAAACTTTTAACTCCCAAGAACAATAGATGAGAAATACGACCACTTGAGGGGGGTGATATTGAAATGGAAAGAAATGGTCTTGGATTAAGACAAGACTAGAAAGAGTCAATTTGAATTTGTCCCTATCTGGGATATACCAATGTCTCTGTAAATGCCTCCCATGTGGCTCAGTGGTAAAAAATGCACCTGCAATGCAAATGCAGGTTGGATCTCGGGGTCAGCAAGATCCCCTGGAGAGGGAAATGGCTCACTCCGTATTCTTGCCTGGAAAGTCCCATGGACAGAGGAGCTTGGTGGGCTACAGTTCATGGGGTCTCATAAGAGTCAGACGGGACTAAACAACAATAATAACGTCTCTGTAACATAAAAACAAAGGAGTTCCATAGTCTCCAGTCTTGAAGAGAGGACTAGAATGTGGCATTTTGCACATTTATTTTACAAGGGGATTCATTGTTGACCATCTCATGGGATCAGCAATTTACAAAAACATTCTTTGACAAATTCTGGTACTTGCAAGGATACTCAGTGATTTTTCAAGAAATATAGGTGAAGATGGCATTTGTGCTATAGCTTAACACTTTCTAAAGAAATGCACAAGATGGATCAGAGAGGAAAGAAAATGTCAGGGAGGCCAGTTAGGGGCTATTTATTCCAATTAAAAATGTAAAAGCCTAAACTAATCTTAGCAGTCATTAATGCAACCTCTCAGGGATCCTAGTACAGGATCCCACATTCCTTATGGAAGAGCCATGGATGCTTCTTTCTTCATGAAGTGCTAATGGAGACTGATGTGCCATTCGAAGCATTAATGGTGCTTTTCTTTGCTTTGGAATCTAAATATCTCTCTGAGAATTATACCCATGGTTTTAATTCTGCTCTTTGAAGTTATGCAGGGTAGTTTATTTGTTCATTCAATAAAAAAAGTTTTCTATGCTAAGTGCTGTCTTAAAAATGAGATTCCAAAGGTAAAGCAGACATGGTCTCAGCTCTCAAGGAGCTTAAAACATAATGAGAGAAAAAAAGACATAAACAATCAGGGTTTTTTTTCAAAGAGAAAAAGAGGGAATTTAGAAAGAGGGCTAAACGACTGGTCTGGCATCCTGAGAGGATGCATGATACCTTCATGGAATCCTTTATACACTGGAGAAAAGCAATCATGTCCTTTCTACCCTTTTGACCTTTTCTTCCTAAATATCCCCCAATGCTTTAACTTGTTCCCATATCACATAACTTCTCAATTCCTTAATCCCATTCCTTCCTTCTCTGGAGATTTTGTTGTTCTCTAGTAATTTTCTTCCAATTGTGTCCTTTCAGAATTGCCCATTGCCTCTGTTGTGCTCTGACAGGCTCATGCATAAGAGCATTGTAGTCAATTGGGAAGGGGCAATATACCTATCTAGCATGTGTGTGTGGAGAGTTTGCTGATCTATTAGCAGTGTTTCATCTTCCCATTTTTAGTTCTACATTATAGGTTAACTCTCTAGAAATCTTATTCCATCTTGTTCCATAATGTACTAGAACAAAAGAATCAGTTCAATTTAGACACACAGATATAGGTGCATTAATTCAAGCATGTTCACATTGTAATAATAAAAATATATTTTTGGGAGAGATTAATGCTTAACCCAGAGAAAAATCCATTTAGGTAAGGATTTTAGGCATCTTAGTGGAAAGTACCTACTTACTGGGACATAAATGGGCAATTTTTAAGAATACTTGAGTCTTTATACATTTGATTGTTGACCTCTCAGGAGACCAGCTGCTAAGAAAAATATTTTTAAAAAGCATGTGTTAAGACTGTAATATAAAAATAACAGCAAATATTGATTCAGTATTACATTGTGCTTAGAAATGTTGCATGTATTATGATCATTCAATTCCAGAACAACCCTATGAGTTATATGCTATTATCTCTACTTAACAGATGAGGAAACTGAGACTTACAGTTGTTGAAGATTGCACGATAGTATGTGAAAGTGACCTTATTTCAGAACCAAGAAGCTTAGATTTGAGTTGTGATTTTATTAGTTTCTATGTGATTTTTGGGTAGTTCATGTCATTACATCAAAAGCTCTTTATCTCTATACCATCTGTAAAATGAAGAAAGTTAACTAAACTTTTTCTCAGGTCTGTTCCTGCTGTATGATTTTATGTTCATCTCCATGAAAGTGTTCTTATTTAGTAAATAGTCAAATCTGAATAAAAGGCAAAATCTTCAGCATCTTATGCCTATATTATTTTTTGGATGCTCAATCATGTCTGACTCTTTGCCACCCCATGGAATATAGCACACCAGGCTTCCCTGTCCCTCACCATCTCCAAGTTACACGCTCAGCTCATGTCCATTGAGTTGGTGATGCCATCCAACTACCTTGCCACATCTCCCTGCCTATACTCTCTTTGACTCTTAAGCAACAGCTGTTCTTTCAAATGTCTTCCTCTATTTTAAGCATGGATAAAGTGCTGAAAAGCATGAGAAATATGAGCATAATACAAAGAAATCAATAAGGTTAGGAATCTTCACACATTTAACTTAATCATGTCTGACACTGAAAACAAAGTCATATTTTATTGCCTAAAAGGAGTGCTCTTTAGCAAACCGGGATAGCAATCTGATTTGTGAACGATGCTTATTCATCATCTGTGGGGCTCTGGTTGGTGTGCCAGCCAAGGGAACACAGCTGACCTAACAAAATACCTTGAGTTGCATCCATCAACATCAGTTGTATTGTGTAAAATCACTGAAGCAAGGGGAGTTTACATTGGTCAACCAGAAAATATGGGTTCCTCCCTTGTCTTCCCTTGTTTCCATTGGCAACTGGGGGAGAGGCTGCACAGTGAAAGCCAAGAGGGTAAATTCTTCTTGTGTTTTTATACAACCTTGTTTTGTTTTAATAATCACTGCTTGGGTTTCTAAAGTTAGGGAGAGAATGGAGAGGATAAAACATCACAAGACAATTTTTTTTCATTTTCATTTTATTTTACTGGAATAGAGTTGCTTTCGGAGAAGGCAATGGCAACCCACTCCAGTACTCTTGTCTGGAAAATCCCATAGATGGAGGAGCCTAGTAGGCTGCGGTCCATGGGGTCGCTGAGAGTCGGACACGACTGAGCGACTTCACTTTCACTTTTCACTTTCCTGCATTGGAGAAGGAAATGGCAACCCACTCCAGTACTCTTGCCGGGAGAATCCCAGGGTCGGCGGAGCCTGGTGGGCTGCCGTCTACGGGATCGCACAGAGTCGGACACGACTGAAGCGACTTAGCAGCAGCAGCAGCAGAGTTGCTTTATACTGCTATGTCAGTTTCAGCTGTACAGCAAAGTTAATCATCCATACATATACATATATCCCCTCTTTTTTTTTGGATTTCCTTCCCATTTTGGTCACAGAAGAGCACTGAGTAGAGTTCCTTGCTCTATACAGTAGGTTCTCATTAGCTATCTATTTTATGCAATTTGAAATTTGCTGCCACAAGAATGATTTATCTGAATGAGGTATAACTATGGCAGTCTAAGATATCCCATGGAAAAGACTTTGTGCCTTTGTGTCTCAGTGATGGGTGGACATGATTTTCAATTATACTGATGAAGTCATCTTTCCCAAGCTATAAATAGCTGTTCCATTTTCTATGACTCTCTCCCTTTGATAGTGTATAATTTGCTTACCCTTTAGAATATTTAGATCCCCTGGAGAAGGAAACGGCAACCCACTCCAGTATTCTTGCCTGGAAAATCCCATGGACAGAGGAGCCTGGTGGGATATACTCCACAGGGTAGCAGAGTTGGACACGACTGAGCGACTTCACTTCACTTAGAATATTTATTTTGAGAAATAGTCCACAGTTGCACTCCCCTTTTTTTAGTTTGAGTTGGGGGCCCTTTTTCAGGGTTTCCTTTGGACTCTGTGATTAGCTCTATCATAGCTCTTAACCATGTGGAATGAGATATAGTTATGGTTGTGAAATCAATCTTTAGATAAAAGTTTATTGATTGTCTACTCTAGGACTAGCTCTGTGTAAAATGTGGGGTCACTAAATCCTGGAAGCAGTTTTTCAACCAGGTGACTTTTCAATTATGTCCTGTTTCTCTCTCAATAAAAAAAAGAAAAAGTTTCTGAAAGCCCAGATGGTTTACGGAATATGATGGCTCAAAACCTATCATGTTCCATCAATCCACCTTTTATCAAAATCTCAATCCAAATGAGAATATTCCCCAATGTCCTACATTGGTACCAAGAGAAGAACTATTGTCTGGGGTGATTGTTTTTGTTTTTTCAGTCATGGTAATTTAATCTCTAAAATATGATCAAGAAGTTGCGTGTATTAGGCTTTCTGATTCTGACATCATGCTGCACAAAGAAATAAAGACATTTGATCCTGGAGCCAGAGGAATTAGATATTAACAGGAATTTTGGAAATATACAGAGTTCCTAGTCAGAAGGTCAAAAATAAGAAATTAATCTCAAGGAGTAAAGAGGTAAAGTGTTCAGAAATGGAAAGTGGAGTATCAGTGTGAAATGAGATTATTTCAGGAGCTTCCTTGAAGATGATCTTGGGAAAGGAAGAACATATCCAGCACCATTGGTCAGTCTCAGCCCAAGGCATGAGCAGTGGAATGGCCACCTCCCATAGTCACACAACCCAGGCACTACACAGATGTAGCTACAGAGTAGATACCAGCTAAGGGATCCATTTGGGTGCTTCTGGAACCCTGTGGAAAGGCAAGTCAGTGAGTGTCACAGGTGATGGGAGAGTTGTTATTGTTCAGTTTCTCAGTCATGTCCACTTTGAGACTCCCATGTACTGCAGCACTCCAGACTTCCCTGTCCTTTACTATCTCACAGAGCTTGCTCAGACTCATGTCCCTTGAGTAGGTGATGCCATCCAACCATCTCATCCTCTGTCAACTCCTTCTCTTCATGCCCTCTATGTTTCCCAGCATCAGGGTCTTTTCCAGTGAGTCGACTCTTCGCATCAGGTTGCCAAAGTATTGGAACTTCAGCATCAGTCCTTCCAATGAATATTCAGAATTGATTTCCTTTAGGATTGACTGTCCCTTGCTGTTCAAGGGACTCTAAAGAGTCTTCTCCAGTACTGCAGTTCAAAAGCATCAATTCGGTGCTCAGCCTTCTTCATGGTCCAACTCTCACATTCGTACATGACTACTGAAAAAACCATAGCTTTGACTATTTGGACCTTTGTTGGCAAAGTGATATCTCTGCTTTTTAATACACTGTCATTTTGTTTAATATCCAATAGGTCACTCAGTGGAAAAGAACCTGTCTACCAGTGCAGGAGACATAAGAAATGTAGGTTTGATCATTGAGTCAGGAAGATCCCCTGGAGGAGGACATGGCAACCCACTCCAGTATTCTTGCCTGGGAAATCCTATGGACAAAGGAGTCCATGGGGTTGCAAAGAGTCAGACACAACTTAGCAACTAAACAAGTCAGTTAGAAGTGCATGGGATGCTGAAGCTCCAATACTTTGGCTGCCTGATTAGAAGATCTGACTCATTGAAAAAGAAAGACCGTGATGCTGGACAAGACTGAAGGCAGCAGGAGAAGGGACAACAGAGGATGAGATGGTTGGATGGCAACACCAACTTGACGGACATGAGTTTGAGCAAGCTCTGGGAGTTGGTGATGGACAGGGAAGCCTGGTGTGCTATAGTCCACGGGGTTGCAAAGAGTTGAACATTAGGAACTGAATTGAACTGGGATGCTATCCTCAGGCAAAATACCTTAGATAATCAACTTTCAGTCACTCTGTGGGAGTATTAGTGCCACAGGGTCTAGCTACTCTTTTCCTGGTTCTAGGTGAGAGAAAAGGCTACCTAAACCTAGCTGGATGATTAAATCAAACTCGGAGATGAAGGCTAACACAGGGAATGTTCTAATACATCCATGTTTTCTCCTCCATCTCCCCATGTAACTGACATCCATGCTCTTCAGGTGGATCTGGATGGGGACACATTGGTAATAGAGCAATATCAGGCAGGGGAAAGATCAGAGTATTTGTCTCCATCCCCTGCCTTGTCAGCTGGTCCCACTTCTTCCTCTGACCCTTCTCAGGCTCTGCTAAACTCTGCTCCCCTTGCCTTCTCAGGCTGAGGGATGCCAATGGCTTGCAACTCCTATTTGGCTCCTTAACTTTGCTCCTATAGGTGTAAATGAATTTCTCGCTACATTTTCTTAATGCAAACTTTATTGAGAAAACCACCTCACTTTTTTTTGTTTGTTTTGTTACAGAACATTGAATGATCCACTATTCCTGTTACACTCATTCTTGCCCACTTCAGACCTTCTCTGTATCACAGCACAGTGATCTTTAAGTGCAAATGTGACCAAGTTGCTTTTTTGATTTAAACTCTTCAAAGACTTCGTGTTGCCCTTTAGAGAAAAGTAACTCAAATATGGTCCCATGGCCTATATGATCCAGCTCCTACCTATGTCTCCTTTTTCACTTTAGCTCACTCATTCACCTCCAGTTTTATATATATATATATAAAGGACCTGTATATTGCCAAGTCCTTGAAATTGCCAAGTGACTTCCTGCTTTGAGCATCTTTCTGAATTCTCTCCTCTCCTCAGAATTTCCTCTCTCTTTTCCTGCCTTTTCCTATCCCTATCTGCAAGTTTACTTTAAGTGTTTGATCACAGGGGAAGGTATTCTTGAAACTTCGTTCCATTTTTGCCAGAGAAATTTTATTCTCCAGTTAATATGACACATTTAGAACATGGGTTTATATGTTTGTCTCAAAGCACTTACCATTGAGACTTCCCTGGTGGTCCAGTGGTTAAGACCTCACTTTCCAATGTAAGAGGTGCAGATTCAATCTCTGGTTGGGGAGCTGAGATCCCACATATCTCATGGCCAAAAAAGCTGAAACATAAAACAGAAAGAATATTGTAACAAATTCAATAAAGACTTAAAAAATGGCCCACCTCAAAAGAATTTGTTTAAAATAAACACTTACCATGGATTATATTTGTATAATTGTTTTATGTAAAATAAGTTTGTATTTGGGGAGAGTGTTTAATGTGTTTGTTTTCATAATTTGATTCATAGAACTTTGCACAATTCATGGCACATGATTGCCATTTTATAAATATCTATTGGGTGCAGAATAATAAAGCAAAGTATCTCTAGCTAAAGCCAACCAGAATGACAAAAATAAAACAAAGGCCATATGAATGAGGCAGTAACAACAGTGAGAGAAGCCTTCTATGATTATTATCTAAATATTCTGTTGTGAGTTAAACTGAAGAGTTGTTTGAGGAGTCTGAGAATAAACATAGCCTATAGTCAAAGAAAAGGGGCTCATTCAAA
The DNA here is from genome assembly GCF_027580195.1 of Bos mutus. Lineage (NCBI taxonomy): Eukaryota > Metazoa > Chordata > Mammalia > Artiodactyla > Bovidae > Bos > Bos mutus. The sequence continues at coordinate 69,626,156 of NC_091618.1, read as the reverse complement.
AACATTTAGCTGCTCTCAGGTCAATGGCAGGTCTTGAATTCCATTTTTCATGAGCGTCCGCAATAAAACCTCAGAGTACAAGCCAATAACTCAACTACTCAAATCCCCTCCAGGGTTTCTTCCAAGTCACTCTGCTGACCTCAGCTCATCATTTTCATATAATGATTGCAGCAGAAGCATCCATGGAAGTTCTGTCTTCAATAAGATAATTAAAAAAAAAAACAATCAAGGGCATACTTATAGTATTAATTTTTAAGTTTTGTAGAATCAACAAAACAAGAAAAATATTCTTTTGAATCACCCAGTTTAGCTGTATGGTGAGAAAACCACTCATGTTCAGTGAAAGCTACTGGAAAATCTGTATTATTCACTTTTTATATAATATGAACATCTGTTCCTGAATAATTTACTCATGTCAGTTAATGAAAAGCAGATACAATTTAATCAAAACCTCATTATAGAAACTCTTTCATTCAGTAATTCTGGGAAGTGGGGGACAAAGATAGTCTATAGGGGAAAAAAGAATACAGCTATACTATGAGAGCAAATTGCCTTCCTGCTATAGATTAGAATGCCTTTTCCTTGATGATACATCCAGTCACTCAATATTTATTGATCTCCTTCTATATTCTAAGCACTGTGCTTGTCACTAGGGCAGGAGCAGGGAGAGGAATAAATAAACTGTGATACTATTAAGCAGCTATACTCCAATAAAATTAATTTAAAAAATAAAGTGTGATACTTACACGGAGAAGGCAACCACATCCTACCTTCCTTCATGCCTCCATTCACTGTTGGAAGCCTTCCCTAAATACTCCTCTCTTCAAGAATCTCTATGAAGACTTCTACAATATACTGCATTTGTCACAAATAACCTCTTTTTTGACAATTATGAGAAAATAAGTATTTACTATATTATGTAAAATACGAGCAAACAGAGGTTCATATAGGATCAGTGGATCCAAATGCAAAGAGCTTTGAAAAATATATGATGTTTATTTTTACTTTTACAGATTATGATATATATTGTATAGTGTGTGAAATGTGTGCACAGTTTATGAATAATAAAACAACCACTTATCCAACCACTACCGAACTTAAAAATTACAATACGGCCAGTGTTTTAGAAGCTTTCTCGATTGCATCTTCTTGTCAACCCTCCAGAAGTACTTTTTAACCTGGACTTTTGTTAATTATTTCTTGCTTCATTTATCATAGTATCGCCAATATAAATATCTGCAAATAAAATGCAGATTATTTTTGAAATTTGAGTAGCTGTGTGAGAAAAGGGCAAATTGCTACTCTTCCTTGAAGGTTCTCAGGAGAGGACAAACAGAACCGAATCTGAGCAATCACTTGGCTTCAACTTTACTGGAGTAAAGGTGACATGAGTCTCCTCTTCAGGGCCTGTGGCAGGATTAAGGTGTAGACAAGGTACTGGACATCCTGTAGGAACATGACCAGGGGAGTTGGTGACTCTGTATTATTTTCTACTCCTGACTGAATTGTGCCCTACCTACAGCTCTCAGGAGTGGATCAAAGAAGACCATTTCTGTGAAGCAAAATGAGTGTCTTCAACTGATCTAGGATGTATGGCAGTTGGAAGAGCATAAAATTTATCAGCACAGTGTCAAGGTAAACCAAGACCAGCTACAAATTAGGATCAGACTTACCTGGGCATTTTATTCTCTTGTAAAAAGTAGAAGGATGGCATTGGCATCCTAGAGATGATAGTCCTTGGGGTGTCTGTCTTTTGGAGTACATTGGTATAAACCCTACTGGTTGTCCTCCAGATCTATTGCACAGCAGTCCTACGGAGGTATTAATTACATGCTTTGATTCTCTCATCCTTTCTCCTGTGTTGGATGACCTATTTTCCATGTCATCTTCTTTTTGGTTTATTTTCTTTCTATCTCTTCTTTTTCTTTCTCTCCTTCTTTTTTTTTTTTGCACAAGGTGGAACTCATATTGCAGTAATTTAATGCAAAAGAATGAGAGGGAAGTATATTTTTTAACCTTGCATGTTCGAAAATATCTTTATTATAGCATCATAGTAATTTCTACTAGATTAGATAGAAATAAATTTCCTTCAGAATGTTATGGGCATTTTTCCAAAGGTGTTTGCTTTCAGAATGATTGTTGAGAAACCTGCAGTCATCTCCAGCCTCTATTCTTTGTCCAAGTTTATTCTTTCCCCCTCTTTTGAAACTTATACAAATTGATCATTCCACTGTGCTGGGCACTCATGCAGTTTTTACATCTAAAAATTCTTGTCATTCATTTCTAGGAGTTTTTCTTTAATTATTTTCTTAATGATTTTCTCCCATCTGTTTTTATTATCTTTTTCCCCCTAGAACATCTATTATTTAGATGTAATCAACCAATTTTCTACTTTTCTATTTAGATCTCTTTTCCTCTAACTTTACAGTATATTCCCTTTACCAAACTTCCAAGCACTCTGCCCCATTCCAGGATACCAACCTGCATTGCCATGAATTGCCTACATTTCCATTCCCTATTAGAACTGTCCTATTTTTCTATTCTGCATGTCCTGTATACTATCTGACACTTAGTAAAATGTTTCCTGCTATGATAATATTTAAATTGAGGGCCACCAACCAAAATCATATATATATATATATATATATTTTTTTTTTTTTCCCTTAAGGGCTATTTTACCCACTTCTATAATTATTTGAGCCATTTTGATTTGACATTCACTTGCTGGTCTGGGACTGAAGTAACATTTTTAAAAAAATTTTTTTTTTGCTAATTAACTCTTTAACCTCTTTGGGCTGCAATTATGTCATTTTTATAGGTATTTGATTAGATTGCTATAATTCAACTCTAAGAATTCTATTTTCTTTATCATCTCTCTGCCCTTTTCTGCCCCTTTCCACACATGTACCCACGTTTCTGGTGTTTCCAAACTAGAGTTTACTCTCAGCAAGCTGTCAGCAACTCCATTCAAGATTTTAGCTAATAATTTCAGATACACTCTCATATGTGTTTGCATTACTAGACTAGACAGAACTTTGGATGTCTGAAAAGTCTGATAAATCCCAAAAGTTGAAGCTTCCTATGGAGGAAGATTTTATAATGCCTGTTGGGTTGTTGGACAAAGATACTCCACCAGGTACCCCTCCCCTCATCATCTAATTGACCTTATAGCTTGTCTTAGGCATATGAATGGGTTGTAAACTATTGTCTCCGATTCCTATTGCTTGTTTCAAAATTTTATGTCAACCAGTGTCCCTGGGGATGAAAACTGTGTAAAAATGATTGACTTGCCTCCCATGAGATCTGAAGAATACAGACTTACTTTAGTGAGCTTATTCAGTCAATAGCAAGCACCTAGAAAGGTAAACTGATTACAGAGATAAAGCAGTTAGGATCTCTTGGGAGAACAGAAATTCGTATGCATTGAGAAAGAAAAAAAAAAATAAGCAGTTGTTTTTTTCTCTAAAGGGAAAACATCTCAGTGGAAAGAGATTGTTCACATTTTCAAGTCAGCAAACTTCCTTCACAGCCACATCATGCATCAAACTGAGAAGGGAGGCTTTTTTTTTTTGGTCCCTGATGTGCACAAGGAAGGTCCCTTGAGATAAATGATCTTGGAGCTAGGCAGATCATACTAGCAATAATAACAACAATGCATCAGTGATTCTCAAATGCATCTGTGAGACAGAGTATGCTTTATAAAGGACACTCACTTCTATTCCATCTCATCTGATCATTATGACAACCCCAGGAGGTACGTACAGTGAGTATTACTATCACTATTTTACACATGAGAATCCTGAGCTGTGGAGGAAATAGGGTTCTTTGTGCAGAACCACAGAGCTAGTTTGTAGCAGCTTTGGAGCCAGAGTCCAGATTTTCTGAGAAATATTGTCACATAAATAGAGTATCTGTACTGCCTGCACACAGAAATGTCCAGGACATGGAGTAAGCCCAAACCTGCCTCTCATTTGGGAGTTCAAGTCAGTGGCTCTGGAGATGTTGAGATTCACCTGGAAGTTCTCAGAAGAGGACAGCAGTGCAAACTGGGAAATTCCTTGGCAGTAGTTTATCAACACCTGTGACCTGTCTTAGCTAGAAGAATCAGTGCCTTTCTTTTCCTATGTTAGCTGCTGGGCTTGTAAATTTACAGAGAGAAATTAAAGATTTGTTTGATGGACTTAGAGGAATTCCAAATAGTTTTACTTCTTTCTTTGTGCAAAGAAGAGCATCAGTGGCCTGGCTTCTGGGGGTATTACCTGGTGTTCTTGATCTGGTATCCAAAGAATCTGCTTATTCTATTGGATGAAAGAAGAGGAAGTGTTGTCAATTTTTAAATTACCATGAACTCCCCTGCATTTTTATCCTATCAGCTTAGAATCCAGGTTCATCAGTTTTGGAGATATAGTACGAATCCTTCATTGAAAAGGGCAGGGAATTGAGATTAAGAAAGCTGAAGGAGTCACCCAAAGTCAAGAGAGTTAGTTAATATCAGAGATGAGACTAGAATCAACAGGCATAATAATAGTTTCTAGCTACCCTTTTCTTAGCATCTACTGTGTCCTTGCTACTGTGATATTTACTTACATATCTGTCACTATATTGACTCTCATGCCTCAAAATTGAAGGCTCTTATTCCCATGTTTTTGTCTGAAATCTGAGTCCTTAACATAACAAATTTATATCTTGTTTTTGCTACAGTCTGGTGTGGATTAGTGGGTGACAGGTGGGGTGGATGGGTGCTCTCTCTTCTTATAGTCACTAAAGACCCAGAATGAGAGAGTTTTCAACTGCCAATAGATGACCCACATGAAGTACACACTTCCATGTTTGCTGGAGTAGGAGGGGGACACACAGAAAACTCTTACCCAGCTCTGTATTTGGGCTCATAAGAGTGTCACATAACTTTGGTTCATGGCTCCTCCACCAAATCAGTCATATGTACCAGTCAATATCCACAGAGTAGCCAGAGTGATGTTTCTAAAATATACATCTTGTTACTTCACAACTCTGATGGAAATACTACTTCATTTCTATCACCTTAAGCTAAAACCAAGCTGTTGCATAATACCTTTGACCTTATTTAATCTGTCCCATTCCATCCTCAGGCCACTATCCACAAACTCATTACTTCATAACATGTGCTGAAAGTCCTTGACTATTTCAAGCACTTCCTTGGCTCAGGATCTTTCTACATGTTCCCTCTTCTCCCTTGTCCCTGTACTTTCCCTCTGCTTGGCTCATTTTCTTGTATTCTTCAAGTTTCAGCATCAGTGTCATCTTTAACCACCTGTAAATTTTCTGTGAAACCAACTGTTGTCATTTCAGGGAGGCTCTTGAAGAGCTCTTGTACCATAGTCCTTTATGTCTCAGTGCAGAGAATTCAGCAAGAGCAAAGTAGTAGATAAGAAGTGATTTATTAGAATAGGATGCTTCTGAGGTTTATAAGTGGGCAGGTGAGGAATGCCATGCCCCCAAAAACTAGTGAGCTGATTTTATAATCAAAGGAAAAGTGGGGAGGGGAGAAGATCTCCTTTGTCTTTCTTGAGTAGACGCCACGTTTTCATCATTAGGTCATTTTCCAGGTTGTGCAGGGGGGTTGTCTTGTCTCTGCATGGCCAAACTAGGTCCACAAATGACTATTTTTAATGTGCGCAGGGAGCATGTCCTAGGGGTCATTAACTTATTGCGTTTACTGGGCAGGATGTGGGTCTCATGCCACCATTGTTTTATTGTTTGGGGGCACGTCCTGTGCTTCTGTTGCATGGTTTTGTTGCTAAGCAAGACTGCTTGGTTTTGTGGTTAAGCAGACCTACTTTCTCAAGTATTCATTAACTTATAGGTCTCCCATGTCTTTCTACTTACAATCCTCTAGTGGGATTAACTATTTAATCACCTATTTCATCCCCTCATTCTGTCCCTACCACCCAATCATAGAGATTGTGGCTGTTTTGTTCTCATTATATATTTAGTATATCATGCAAGACCTGGCAGAAAGAAGATAATAAATATTTGTAAAATGATTACATGCAAGAGTGAATGAACAGATATTGTATGTATCTCACATACAATACTGTCTTCAAAAGCACAGTGATGTAGGCATAGTGGCTAAATCACTTAGGATAGGAACTGTGCATAATAAGTTTTTTAGTAATGTTATTGTGATAATGATGGCTATTTTGTAGGTAATGATAATTTCAGGCATTTCTAACTCATTACCTGCCTACAGCACATTGTCAATGAATAATATATTTTTGTCTGTTTGAATATTAAAGTACACAACAGAAGTGGAAACCTAAGTTTTGACTGATAGAACGTGGAACATATTTTTAAAGGCAGATACCATCAATTCAGCTTTTTTCATAAAAATGATGGAGTGATAATATTTTCAAATAAAAAAGTCAAATATAGTCTGTCAAATGATTTTTGTGTCATTTTCAAGAGTAGAGAAACATCTAATAAGAGGAGTTTTGACACTATTGTATTGACATATCTAGGCCAAGTCGATGGTTTGGAAGGACAATGACATGGAATATATGTAATTAGAACTCTCATGGAAATTCCAAGACAGATGGTTATCACCTAGTTAGAACTAAACAGAATAAAAAGTCATTGGAAGTTTGGTAAGCCTATTTTAAAAGGTTACCAGTGAACAATGCATCAGTCATGGTAAGAATTCTATGTACATACATTTATTTTAAACCTGGAATATTTTGTATAAACTTGATCAAGTTAACAAATCCTCCCTAAAAGCCTTTTGGAAATTCTTTAAGTACTACTCGCCATGATTTTAAAATCACTTAGAGAAGTCATTTCATTGGAATAATTAAAGTAAAACTCATTACTGAGTTTTCTTAGCAATGTAACTTTCAGATGAAGTCATACTAAATATTTCCCTATTACAGCCATCTCCTTAATAACATTTGTCAGCATACATTATACACTAAAATTATTTATGATATTTTATTATTGCTGACTTTGATTTAATTACATTGGAGTTTAAAAGAAAAGGCACATAACCTGAGAGGGTCACAAACACTTGGTTATAGTACAGTTCTGTGAAAGGGCATCTTTCCCCTTGTCTCTGCCTCTGTTTCCACCTGCTTCCCCACTTCTAAAACCAGACATAAAATTGTATTGTGCCATCTATTCTCTATGTGTGTGTGTGTGTGTGTGTGAATAAATGTATAATCTATTCTTAATCCTATCTTCAGAAAATGCTGTGGGCTGTCCTCATAAATTTGCTCCTGAAAATAACAAACCCTCTCAGGCACAAATTAACCCCAATCTGTTTTTTTTTTTTGTTTTTTTTTTGCCCTTGGCCCTGCTGTGCAGCTTATGGAATTTTAATTCCCTGACCAGGGATCGAACCTGGGTCCTCGTCAGTGAGAGCATGGAGTCTTCACCATCGGACCACCAGGGAATTCCCTTTGGTTTTTTAAATACTGCATCTCCTCTAGGTCTTTAAGAGGTGAATATGTCCATCAAGAATGTTTCAAATTAGAACTCAGAACCTTCTGAAAGGAGCTGTTTGCCCATTTGGAGAATACCTTCTCTGGTGGATGATATGACTTCTAATGGAGACTGAGTGACAGTTTCTCCCAACCACTGTATTTTATTTTATTTTTTTTTAATATACAGGAATCTAATAGTCACCTCTTCTAAAACTTAGAATTATCCTTATCCTCCCAGGCCGTGTTTAAGATTTCTGGCTGTCTGGGGCATTGTATCACTTGTGTTCTGCTCAGTGGTTTGTGTGAGGGTGCAGTCAGGTGGTCAGCACTGGGAGGCGGGGGGTGCTGGCCCATCCTCTCTCTTCAGTGACACCCACTCCCTCAGTGGGGAGCCCACTCTGGAGCTACCAGGCACTCCACACACTCCTGGTTCAGACCTACCCTATTTACTAAATGTACTTTCAAGAAAACACATGGCAAATTCCTCCTCTCAATATACAGATACATCATCAGATTTTATATTCCAGCCTTCCTAAGGCATTTGAGTAATTGCAGAACTCTAAACTTTAAGTCAAAAGAATTAATCTTTGTCATTTACAATAAAAAAAAATGAAAACAATTTAAAATACTCATATAGGGAATTAAGTAAATGCCATGCACATGATGTTATGTTGCTGCTGCTGCTAAGTTGCTTCAGTTGTGTCTGACTCTGTGCCACCCCATAGACGGGAGCCCACCAGGCTCCCCTGTCCCTGGGATTCTTCAGGCAAGAACACTGGAGTGGGTTGCCATTTCCTTCTCCAATGCCTGAAAGTGAAAAGTGAAAGTGAAGTCGCTCAGTCGTCTCCGACTGGTAGAGACCCCATGGACTACCACGCACCAGGCTCCTCTGTCCATGAGATTCTCCAGGCAAGAGTACTGGAGTGGGGTGCCATTGACTTCTCCGGATGTTATGTTACTACATATTAAAATTACATTTACATGATGTTTTCACTTTTTAATATAAAATTATAAATATTTTAAACTTGTAGAATTTTAATGGCAAGAAAATGCTTATGTCATGTGTTGAGCAAACAACAGGAAACAGTACAGTAAGATGAAAGCTATTTAAAATATCACAGAAGAGGAGGAGGCAGCGGCGGCGGGCCGGGGGAGGGGTCCGCAGGAAAGAAAAGAGAGCCTATTTGCTGTGGGAAATGGATTGGAAAAGAGAAAGCAGTGGCAGAGCTCTTGGGAGAGTGTTGCAGAAGCCCAGGTCACCTTCTAAGAATCAGGCGTTGGTGGAAGAAGCTCAGGCGACTGTGAGGCCAGAGTGGTGAATGTCACTGTCAAGTCCACAGGAGTCCGGGGAGACGCCCTGAGGGAGAGGGCTGTAAAGATGCGGGCCTGCAATCTTGAGAAGGAGTGCTTTCAAACCGGTGCGCGGGGCCAGCCAGAACCTTGACTGGCCCGGGAATCTGGCCAGAAACCTGAGCGGGAAGGAAAGCAGAGCACCGCGCCATGGACACGAGGCCCCAGGAGAGCAGGAAGGGGCCCCCCGCCCAGGGACATGCCCTCGGCGGTGGGGCTGCTGTTCTCCATGGCCCTCATGAACGTCCTCCTCTACCTCGGCCTCGACCAGCTCTTCATCCGGCCCTGGCGCTCCGCGGAGGACCCTGGCCACTGCCCACCCCCGCTCCCACCCCCCAGCCACTTCAGCTTGGGGCAGATGACCAACTGCTCCCCGCGGCTGCTCTCAGAGCAGCTGAGGGCAGACGTGAGGCAGCTGGAGCATGTCAGGGAAGGAGCCAAGAAAAGAGTGTTTCTGTCCGAGTGGAAGGAACGCAAGGTGGCCCTGTCGAGGCTCACCAGGCTGGAGCTGAGAGACGACTTACTGCACAGGCTGCGAATGCTGCAGGCCCCAAAGAACAAGCACGTGATCACGCTGCTGGGCTACTGCGAGAACGATAACATCATCCTCACAGAGTACCATCCCTCAGGCTCCCTGGGCAACCTGGAGGCCATGCTGAATCTCTCCAAGTACTGCAGCCTGTGGCAGTACAGGCTGCAGCTGGCCCTGGGCAACGTGCCCATCCTTGACTTCCTGTACCCCAGCTCCCTGGGCACGCCGGTCATGTGCAACTCCAGCGACCTGTCCAAGACACTGTCCCAGTACCTGCTGACCGCCAACTTCAGCATCGTACTCAACGACCTGGACACCTTGGCCCTGGTGAACCGCAGCTAGACTTTGGTGAAGTGTGGCCACCAGGAGCTCCGTGGGGACTTCATGGCCCCAGAGCAGCTGTGGCTCTTCGGAGAGGACAACCTTCCAGGACGATCTCATGCCCACCTATGACGAGAAGAGCGATATCTGGAAGATTCCAGACGTCTCCAGTTTCCTTCTGGGGCACATGCAAGGGAACGACGTGGTCCGATTCTACTTGTTTGATATTCACAAGGCATGTAAAATCCAGGAGCTTGCAGAGAGACCCACTGCTCAGAATGTCCTGGACACTTACCAGAATGTTCTGAATCTACTCAGAGACACCTCAACATCTCAGACAAAGAGATGCTGTAAGAGCCAGTATGGTCGTTGAGGAGTGGGAATCAGGGAACAGCTGGAAGAGTTGCACCAGTTTTGCCCTGATGTAAGGTGGCAGAAAGTGAAGAGGAACTAAAAAGCCTCTTGATGAAAGTGAAAGAGGAGAGTGAAAAAGTTGGCTTAAAGCTCAGCATTCAGAAAACAAAAATGGCATCTGGTCCCATCACTTCACGGGAAATAGATGGGGAAACAGTGGAAACAGTGTCAGGCTTTATTTTTTGGGGCTCCAAAATCACTGCAGATGGTGACTGCAGCCATGAAATTAAAAGACGCTTACTCCTTGGAAGAAAAGTTAGGACCAACCTAGATAGCATATTGAAAAGCAGAGACATTACTTTGCCAACAAAGGTCTGTCTAGTCAAGGCTATGGTTTTTCCTGTGGTCATGTATGGATGTGAGAGTTGGACTGTGAAGAAGGCTGAGTGCCGAAGAATTGATGCTTTTGAACTGTGGTGTTGGAGAAGACTCTTGAGAGTCCTTCGGACTGCAAGGAGATCCAACCAATCCATTCTAAAGGAGATCAGCCCTGGGTGTTCTTTGGAAGGAATGATGCTAAAGCTGAAACTCCAGTACTTTGGCCACCTCATGCGAGGAGTTGACTCATTGGAAAAGACTCTGATGCTGGGAGGGATTGGGAGCAGGAGGAAAAGGGGACGCCAGAGGATGAGATGGCTGGATGGCATCACCGACTCGATGGACGTGAGTTTGAGTGAACTCTGGGAGATGGTGATGGACAGGGAGGCCTGGCGTGCTGCGATTCATGGGGTCACAAAGAATTGGACATGACTGAGCGAACTGAACTGAACTGAACTGAACTGAGCGAACTGAACTGAAGTGAAATGAAGGTGTTAGTGGTTCTGCCCCGGGTTCTTCCTCTCCTGACCGCCTGAGGGCTGTTGCCAAGCAAGAGTACATGGGCTTGATGTGAGCCTGGCTGCAAGCGAAGGTGGAGAGAAGCAGTGAGTCTGACCAGTATCTGAAGGAAGTAACAAAATGGAGCTACAAAGAGGTGTTTCTAACAACTAAATCTGTAAGCTTGTAAGAAATGTGTGTAGAGAGGTTTTTAAGTGGCAGTGTGTGGAAGAGACAAGCGGTATTTCTCCCTTTGTCAGGTGAGTATCTGCAGTGTACTTCATGGTACCAAGGAGACATCACTATGTTTCAGGTGGCTGCTCAGGAACAGGTCTGTGTCATCCACGTCTCAGCAAGGTAGCATGCTTTCTAAAACCTTGAGTGGATAAGGAACATTTAAAATATCACGTATGATGGAAATCACATCTCTGTTACTACTGCCTTGGATGGTGCTTGTGAAATTGCTCTTTACCTTCCGGCTGGATATTTATTCTGTATTCAACATTAATTATTGTGAACATTTTACACCAACAGTGTCTGTCGCTCACTCATTACTGGGCAGTGTAGAACCCTTCCACTTGAGTCGCTTGATTGAATACTTCAGAAAGCTCTTTCCTTGGTCCCCATCATCCTCATTTGCAGGGGAGGAAGGATTTGGTGTATATTCGTCATTACCATAAGGAGGTTAAAGCTGGCATTGAGGGAAGAAACGCTGCGCACAGGCGTTTGTCAGCAGAATTACAGAGAGCTGGCCCCACCCCACCTGGCAGTCTCAGACTCAGTGTCTGGGTGGAGTCTTTGCATTTCTCACTGGTTCCCTGGTGATACAGCCAGTGCTGCCAGTCTGGGAACCACATTTTGAGAACCAGTGTCCTTATCTGTCAGGCAGGCAGGCCAGGCAGTAGACACGGAATACGATCAGTATTCTCCTTGTTCTTTCTCCCATGGTGATTGGGTCCTGTGAGTCCTACGGTTGGTCAGAGAATACGCTTGCCCAGAGTATATTAACCGATGCTCTTTGTTATAAACATGCTGCCAGGACCCACTAGGATGGCTGTAATCAAAAGGATGGACAATAACAAATGTCAGCGAGGATGTAGAGAATTGGAACCATCATATGTTGCTGGTAAGAATGTAAAATGGTCCAGCTGCTTTGGGAAACGGTCTGACTGTCCTCAAAAGGTGAAAAGTAGAGTTACCATGATCCAGCAGTTCCACTTCCCAATATTTCCCAATAAGAATTGAAAACATGTCCATAAAAGAAGTTGGACACAAATATTCATAGCAACATTATTCATAATAAACAAAAGATGAAGATAATCCAAATGTCCATATGCTAGTGAATAGATAGAAGAAAACGTGGTCCATCCATAACATTCAGCCATGAAAGGAGTGTATCACTTATGCATGCTTCAACATGGATAGACATACTAAGTGAAAGTAGCCATCACAAAAGACCACATGCCATATGATTCCATTTGTAACTCACAGAAATAGAAAATAAATTAGTGGTTTCACAGGGGCTGGCAGGGGCTTAGAGTTGAAGAATGGGGGGTGCTTGCTAATGGGGATGGGGTTTCTTCAAGGATGATGAAAATTTCCAGAAACGATAATGGTGATGGTTGCACAACTTTGCATATGATGAATAACACTGAACTGTATAAAAGGGGGAAATTTTGTGGTTTGTAAATTATATCTCAATAAAGCTGGAAAAAAATAAAATATCACAGAAAAAGACTGGAAGTGAATATTTGCCTTTGTGTGATGAGACTATGGTTTTTAATTACTGAACTATTCCTTTATGATTTTTGCTGTGAGGAAAGCATAATATAAGTGTAAAAAGAAGAAAGGAACAGATTGCCAATGGGGGATTTTTAAAACCAGTTTCTGCCTCTGTGTGTGTGTGTGTGTGTGTGTGTGTGTATCCAGCTATGTTTATCTATTTCCACCTACACTGTTTATTTCGTAGGAAAGGTTGCAAGTTTTCCACAAGCCATGACTGGGGAAGGTTTGCTTTGCCTTTCCACAAAGTTAGCTCTGGCTAAGGCGCTCAGAGATCTAGACCTGGATTTATTTAAGTCTTACCTCACCAATACATGGAACCCTTTGGATTTCAGCCTCCCTAGCATCCTCTGTATTGCTGAAGAATGCAGTTTCTGGCCCTTTTATCTCTCCACATAGAGGAAAAGGAGCTTTGGCACCAAATTGACTTCAGTTGCAGTGGACTCCACTTATTGCTAGTGGCATGACCCCTGGCTATCTACCTCGGTCAGTAAGCAACGGCTTTCTCATCTGTTAAGTAGTAAAGAACACTGTCTTGTTTTTGTAGGATAAAAATGAGGAGACCCATGTGAAAAAAAACCTTAGCACAAATTCTCAAAAATGGAGAGTCACTTAATTTTTTTTGTCTTATAATTGCACCATGCTTCCAAAATCAGGCATCCTGATAGTGAGGATTTTTTGAAGAGTGGAGCTGGCCTCTCATTTCTTAGGATGGGTTGTTTTTTTTTTTTTTTCCTTAGGAGTCTTTTTGGTTCCACTAAATATGCCCAAACTCTTGAATAAACAAAGTCCCAGCTTTGTTCAAATAAGCCTTGGTTTTTCTCAGGAGATAGTGGGTTTTCTTTTCCAAGTTAATAGAATAAAAAACTTCAAATGTGTTTTCTCCACAAAGACTAACTTAATTCTGCTAGAGGCTTTTTCCATTTCCTGATGGGACCTAAGGAGACCATGACTGTTAATAACAGTACTAATTGTTTAAATCCATTTGTTAGGAAAACAAAGTTCTTATTTTCTTACCATTATCATTTTTTTTGTTGTTGTACGAAAAGAATTAACTTAAATCCCATAGCTCCTCTTGTGGGTTTTTTGTTTTTTTCTTTTTTGCCATCTCTAAGCTTGGTGCCATTTTGTTTCAGTATTAACTACAAATCTCATCTAAAGCCTTTTGAAGGCAGCTTATTTCTATTATTCTCAAGCCCAGTCAAACCTCATATTGATAGCATCCTCAACCTCCCTGAGCCCCTGAGCCAAAGTTGACAAATACGTAGAAGATAGCCTGAGGTAAAAGGTAACTTACTCCATTTCTTTCAAAGTAGATTTATTTCTTCATAGAAATTAGTTGAGAGGACTGTGATTTTTTTCACACTGGTGCTTCACTCTGCCTCCTGACGGTTGAACAATGCTAGATTTTTTTTTTTTTTTTTTTCCTGTCCTTTGGAAATATTGCTCACGGCTCCTGTGGGTTGTAGGAGCAGAGAGTCTACAAAAGATAAGGTCTCAAATCTCTTCAAACACTCCCCCTGCTCACTCTGCTGCCAAGCCATTAAGCAAGGCAAACTCCTCTTCCATATGAGTTGTTAACTTTTATTTGTTCAGTGCTGCTCTTAAATATGGCTTGCCTGAACTCTGTTTCTTTCTGGATTGAGAAGAGACAACCTGGCATCTGCTTTGATTACAGCAGGATCTGATAGTCTCCTGGCCCATCTCAGATGCAGCTTGACATGTAGCCCTTTTGGCCTCACTCATTCATTCATAAATTCATTTTCCCAATCCAAAAAATTTGTTTTAACCACCTAGTATCAACTATTCTAGGTGCTAGAGATATTTTAGTGAATATAGCAAGTAAAAAAAAAAAAAAATTCTTCATCTTTCCTGAGTGTATTATCTTGCGAGGGGAGAGGGTAGAGCATAGGTATACTGTACACATTGCTATATATAGTCTATTTGAAAGTGATAAGTGCTTTGGAAAAACTGTAGAACAGTGACGGACATCAGGAAGTTCAAGTGGAGAAGTTTACAGTGTTAGATAAGATGGTCAGTGTAGAGTCTATTGAGAAATGGCAGATGAGTCAAGGTTTGAAGGAGGTAAAAAAGTGAGGCAGAAACCCATCTGGGGAAAGGATTTTCCTGGCCAGGGCAAAAGTCTTGTGGTGGAAAGAATCAAGATGCACTTATTTAAAAAAATTAATATTTGTGGCAGTATTAATCATTGGGAAGTCAGAGATGAATCGAGTAAGTTTCTTGCTTCCAAGAAGCTTATAAACTGGTATGCTGCTGCTACTAAGTCTCTGCAGTAGTGTCCGACTCTGTGTGACTCCATAGACGGCAGCCCACCAGGATCCCCCGTTCCTGGGATTCTCCAGGCAAGAACACTGGAGTGGGTTGCCATTTCCTTCTCCAACGCATGAAAGTGAAAAGCGAAAGTGAAGTCGCTCAGTCGTGTCCAACTCAGCGACCCCATGGACTGTAGCCTACATGGCTCCTCCATCCATGGGATTTTCCAGGCAAGAATACTGGAGTGGGGTGCCATTGCCTTCTCCCATAAACTGGTATAGGATCCAAAATAGACAATTTCAATATATCATAATTATTGATAAAGCATAAAGCTAAAGATGCTAGGGGTGGTTGAATGCTATAGGAGCATTAGAGAGATTTGAGGAAGGTAACACTTCTAATAGTTTCTCTTTGTGGCATTTTCTAAACAAGATTGGATAGAGTATAGACTAATCAGAGAAAAATATAGTATTTTTCTGATAAGAAGTATTCAAACTAGTAGGTCTGTATAAACCATCCCATTTTTGTAACTTCTCTGATAAAAAATAGTTTACTGAAGGATCTGAGAAATTCTCAGTAAAGAAATGATTTAACTTAGCTTTGTGATCTTCCAAAGGTTATTAGTCAGTGGAATCCCTGGGAAAGTCTTCTCTAAATCAAGCTCCATGTAGACAGTCATTCATGGTATTGTCGGGTCAGACGGCGGGGCAACCTGAGCCTGAGATAAGCGTCAACCTGAATTCAACCCGAATACATTCTATCTTCATTCCTCATTTTCTTCATCCATAAAATGAGAAGTTCTTCCTAAATGGTCTTTGAAAAAATCAGATTGAGTCCATTGAATTCTTTTCTTGGGGCCATATGATAGGCCTGGTATAGCCTGACTTATTCCATAACTGTTATTCCAGAAGTATGCTTTGAGTAGCTACTATGGGCTGTGCAGAGTTCTAGATTCTGATGTTACAACAGTGAAAGCTGTGGACAGTGCCCCTTTGGGGGTATACAGTCTATTAAGGGAGACAGATAATGAAAGTGTAAACATATCTGTAAGGAAATTTCAGGGAGTGATAGGCACCAGGAAGAATCAGCAACAAACCACATGGGAATGGGAGGGAGAGTAACTGGGGATGAGAAAACCTATGTTAGATTAGACAGTGAGGGGAGGGAGCTGAGCTGACACCTGAGAAATAAAAGGAACCAGTCATGCAATATGTGGTCAATCTTCCAGGCATAGGAGAGGATGGATGCAAAAAAAATACCTGTAGTGGAGAGTGATGTGCTTCAAGTTCAGAAAGAAAGTCAGAATAGAAAGAAGGCAGTGGACAGAAGTGAATGGGTTTGCCAGTCAGTGAATAGGTGAGGGTCTATGGGCCACACTTGTGTTTCTGGCAACTACTCAACTCTGTCACTGAAGCCAAAGCAGACACAGAACTTAAAGTAGGGTGTGGTTGTGTTTAGACAAAACCTTATTCACAAAACACACTGGATCAGATACAGAGCCATAGTTTGCAGACTCCTGGGGCAGGACACCAGGCTTTAGGTGATTGATAGTGACCAGATCATGTAGAACCACATAGTGAGAGAATTAGAGGAAGGAGCTTCTGTTTCATTCAAGCATAAGAAGGATTTTCGGAAGATTTTTAGCAATGTAGTAGTGTGACTGGCGGAGAAGGAAATGGCATCTCACCCCAGTATTCTTGCCTGGAGAATCCCGTGGACAAAGGAGCCTGGCGGGCTACATTCCATAAGATTACAAAAGAGCTGGACATGACTTAGAGACCAAGCAACAACAACCAAGGCGACCGGACTATGTTGTAAAAGGCCACACTAACTGCATTTGGTGAATGGATTGTAGAGGAGAGTTCAGGCCAGAATAAAAGGTCATGTGATGGTTATAAAAGAACAAAGAATGCGATATTTGGCCTCAACAAGCCCACCATTTATGTGGACAGACATGGTAGAGAATGAGAACGATTAAATATCAGTGTATGAAAGTCTCTGCAAAGGCTTGCTGAAAAGAATTTCTTTCAGCTTCGTTCCTCATAGTGCTGGTGTGTATTGAGAATCGCTAAGTAGGGACTACAGTGTGTGTGTGTGTGTGTGTGTGTGTGTGTGTGTATAATTTGGTGATTGGTATAATCCTCTTTTATTTTATTTGTACAGAGTAACTCCTTTATGAGATTAGTTTTTATTAGCTTTTATTATAAGATTCATTAGGAAATGTATAGGTTTAACACCGGGGATAAGAAATAAAATGTGAATTGTCTTGAATACCCGACAGTTTAAACTTGTGATACTGTATGTTTCTTCTCTACTGTTTCTACTCTACTCTTTTTAGCCCCTCTCAGTCTTGCTGGTAAGTAGTTCATGGTGACACTTAGTCATTCATTTGTTCATTCATTCACTTATTCATCACATTAAAAAGTATATGCATTGTGCTGGCCAGGTCACTGATCAGATGAGAAAAAAATATATAAATAAATAACTCTTTCTTCTTCACAAGCTTCCAGACACAAAGAGCTACCTTGGAATCTATCGATGACTAAGCAGAGGAGAGACTACCTAAATTCTTGTTGATTAATGGAATAGACTTTAATGCTTAAGAAAGAGTTTAGCCTATATTGTTCAGTTTGATAGCCGCTAACCAAATGTGGCTGTTGAGCCCTTGAAATGTGACCTGCCTGAACTCAGATGTGCTGTGAAATATAAAATATACACTGGATTTTGAAGACTTAATAAAACTAATGAAAAATATTAATAATTCAACAATTTTATTACACAATAAAATGATAGTAGCTCAGATATAAGTTGAAATATATTATAAAATTAATTCCAACCCTTTATTTTAACTTTTTAAAATCTGGCTACTAAAAACATTTAAATTACACATGTGGCTCACATTGTATTTTCAATGTATAGCACTGGTCTAGATTCACTCAGCTGGATGTCTGATTTCATGGCTCCTTGGCTCCTGGAATGCCCGTTTGAATTAGTCTACAATAGACTTCCATTCTGGAACCAGGTAAGGAAATCCTCAGGTTTTAGGGCAACTCAATTATGACAGGTATTTACCCACAGAGAGAGCCCCGATTTCTACCTGACTGGTATACCCCCACACCCATGATGGAAATCATTGAGAAAAAGATGGTTTCATTGAGATCAGCAGCAAATGTTCTAAACTGTCTTGAAAAGTAAAGTGAAAGTGTTGGTCACTCAGTCCTATCCAACCCTTGGCAATCCCATGGACTATAGCCTGCCAGGCTCCTCTGTCCATTGAATCTCCAGGCAAGAATACTGGAGTGGGTAGCCATTCCCTTCTCCAGGGGATCTTCCCAACCCAGGGATTGAACCAGGGTCTCCCACATTTCAGGAAGATTTTTTACCATCTGAGCCACCAAGATTTATCTTATTCTTATTAACTGATTGAGTGCAGGAAATTTAGATATATTTTTTAAAAAAGGTTTTCTTTCTGTGTGATCTCTTGGCAAGGAGACACATTTATGTGACTCTTCATTCTTGTTGCAGGAAAAAAAAAAAGTTTCAAGTTTTTCCGACTCTGTAAATTACATTTTCTCTTCTTCAGCCTCTCCTAGCATTCATTTATCATTCAACGCATGTGAAGCACAGCTGCTGTTTATTTCTGTGAAATAGTTCTGGTCTCACCTGCAAGAAAACTCAGTCCCATCTTGGATTTCTTTGTACTTCAACCCATGGAGCAAATCTTACACATGCAAGAGTCTTGATAAGTGTTTTGTTCCTGTGCTGCCATTTCATTACCTGGACACCTGTGCCTTGTGTTATGTATGAAAAACTCCAAATGAAATTCTACCTTGAGAAGTATCCATGGCTTGCAAATTCACATTGGTGGTCTTTCTTTCTTTCCTGGGGAGGAGTTCTGTTTCTATTCATGAGAGAAAGAATTACTGTTACCCAGTCAGCCAAAGACCCTCTCAGTCAATCTCCCTGCACTGTGCCTGAAGCACTGAAATGTTTTTCCAGTCTGTTGATTTTGAATTTTCCCTTCACCAGTGCTTCCACCTCCAGCAAGAACGGTCAAGTGCATGATTCAATTTTAAAGCGGTTGGTGACTCTGTATCTCCTAAAATTTGCCGCCTTTGCTTGGGTTGTACACTTATTGGAGGCTCAGTGTGCATCTGATGCTGAGACGAGAAGTAGAAATGTTGCCTGGATCAATTTCAGTTTCTTAATTATAAAGGAAAACTGAATATTGTCATTCCTTGGCTAACAAAATGGAGATGTAGGTGGGTTCTAGGATTGAGAAATTAAGAATGGGATCTTTTGGGGTGCTTGCTCATTCTTATCCTTACACTCACATTACATATGAGACATCCTCTGTTGGCTTTTGAAGGCAATGTGATTCCAAGGGATAAACATGGGTTTGGGTTTAAGATTCAGATGTGCTTCAAGTTCTGAGTCCATCAGACACTATCTGTGTGTGGGGCCAGGATCTTGGGTCTACAGGAGTGCAGAGCTCCATCCCAAAGGCACCCTCCTCTTGGGATTTTTGCCCTATAGTTGCCATCTTGGAATTCTTCATCATTTTATCTTTGGCTTTGTGTTTTGTAAGTAAACTCTGCGACTTACTGGCCTTCTAGCCTCCTGCCACTTCCCACCTCCCCAGGGTACTAGTTTGCTACTTCCCTGCTCCTATTCAGTGACTGCTACCTCAATGGCCCAGAGGCAGATGTGGGGAGAACTGAAGTTGAAAGGATATGCCTGATATGCCAGCTCTGCGGCTGAGCCTCAGTTTCCTTGAGGGGTTGCACCTACACCCAGAGATTGCGATGTTAATTAGTAAAAATAAACACTGAGATAGGTCAAGAAAGAGACCACAGAATAAAGGAAATAGCTTTCCCCCTCTACTTTTTGATGAAGGGATCTGCATTTTCATTGGACTTTGCAAACTTTGTAGCTGACTCTGAATGTGACTTTGGGAAAATTCCTTAGCCAATTGATCCTCTGTGTATCAGTCAGGATCACAATTCAATAAGAAAAGCACTGGTAGTGTGTGAGCGTTGGTATTTATGAGTACACATTTGTACACCTGGGGCTTTCCAGGTGGTGCAGTAGTAAAGAATCCTCCTGCCAGTGCAGGAGACCCAAGAGACACAGGTTTGATCCTTGGGTCAAGAAGATCCCCTGGAGTAGAAAATGGCAACCCACTCCTGTATTCTCACCTGGAAAATTCCATGAAAAGAGGAGCCTGATGGGGTCCCAAAGAGTTGGACATGACTGAGTGACTGAGCATGCACACATGTACATGTGCACACGTTTATGAGTACATGTATACACACACACACACATACATACACATATAAATATGGGGGCTTCCCTGGTTGCTCAGATGATAAAGAATCTGCCTGCAATGAGGGAGACCCAGGTTCAATCCCTGGGTTGGGAAGATCCCCTGGAGAAGGGAATGGCTACCCACTCCAGTATTCTTGCCTGGGGAATTCCATGGACAGAAGACCCTGGCAGGAGTTCATGGGGTCACAAAGAATCGGACATGACCAAGTGAATTTCACTACTACTACTACATATAAATATACAGATATATGCATGAGTTTGATACATACATAGATAACAAAGATACTAACCTTTAGGGGTTGTTTGCTTCCCACTGAAGGGGTTAGAAGTGGGCCTCCAGACAGAATATGTCACCTCTTTGGGAGAAGCACAGACAGTCATGCTCAATCAGCTGGGCGAAGGAGCTGGTGACCACCTTCACTGACCCCCTCTCTCCTCCTATCCCCTTATCTCCTATTGGTGTCTTCCTCTTGCAGTCACAGACCAGAATCCACACTGCAGGGACCACTGCGATGTGGTCTGGAGACTGGCCTCCCAGGGCCAAAGCTGGATGGCAGGGGAGGTGAGATGGGGGCAAATGAGGACACCTAGCTGGACTTCAGTAAATTGCTCTGAGGGCTACATGAGATAAAGCGTATGAAATACTGTAACTGTGAAGTGCCGTTGAATCCAGGCAGAGGTCTTTTTTATCCACCTTTGCATGCTTTATCAGTCCAGAGAAGCTGGAACAAGTAAGAATTCACGTAGTGGGGTTTGTAGCCTGAGCAAAGTCTTGCCACAATCTTGATTCTGTCACACCACCATGCTCAGAAGTGGTGATGTTTTATAAGATACAAGCTAAGATTCCACTGACATACTCGCTATTCAGTAATACAGAGATCAAGGTGGTGGGGATTTGGGGGTTCTAATCCTGGCCCTGACATATTTCTGTCAGAAAACTGAACAGGCCACTTACTTCTAATCCTCCCCTTACTCATCTTTGAGATAAGAAGACTAATAGTAGGCTTAGTGTGAGGATCGAGAAATTGCTTTCTTTCTTTTTTCTTAACTTTATTTACTTTGTGGCCACACCACATGACTTATGGGATCTTTTTTCCCCAACCAGGGATCGAACCCAGGCCCTCTGCAGGGAGACCTTGGAGTCATAACCACTGGATGACCAGGGAAGTCCCAAGAAACTGCTTTCATACACATACTTCCTTTCATGAAACAAGGCTGGAGATTCTAGTTTGTTGAATCTCTGAAGTAGTGGGTTGTTTCTCATCACCTACTTCCCTTCTGGAGCTGTGTTTCAAGTGCTGCTGAAAGCATAAAATTGATGGCTGTGACGTCTTTGCATTCTGGGACTTGTGAGCGAAGTGACTCCCAAGATACAGGAGGAAATGACATTGCTTCTCTCCATGCCTGACCATTCTGTGGTACCATGTGCTCGTAATGGAATGCAGAAATACTGAACTCATCTCTCCTGTAGCACGTGTGTGAGAGGTGATTCTCAGAGAGGGAAGTTGCAGTGTGTAGGGTCTCGTTTAGTTTTAGTTAAAGACAGATGTGTCCAAAATACTTTGATATGTGGCTTTAAAAGGGGGCAGGGGAATAGCTATTAAGCAGAAGAACATTAAAATATAGAAACATAAATCAAAGCAAGTAACATTTAATTTTCTCACTGACTAATATCTCGTGTTAGCAGCAGAAGGAGAAGGATTGGGAATGCATTAAGTTCTCATTTGGATCATTTTTTGGCCTCCCCGTAACATTCACTTAGCAATGTACACATGCATAAAAGGGGTGGATGGATTCGGCAGTGGGGAACAAATCATTCTTGTTGGCCCAGATTCACTCACTGACTCTTCATGACAAGGAGGGGATCCACAGCGTGGGATGAAGCTGTGAGCAATGCTTTTGTCCCATCTCTAGGTACTTCGTGTGTTAGCTTGGGAAGAGACGTCTACTTTAAAGCCTCATTTCTAAGCAAACCATTGAAAATGAGTCTGTATAACCAGGGAGTGAGAGGGCTAGGCTGGCTACCATGATACTGGTCCGAGAGAAAACTGGATTCATTCCTGTGCTTGAAATCACTCATGCTACACAAGGGCTCTTAGAGCTGAAAGGGCCAATTAGAGATAATATCCTGGACAGCTCTCATCTTACCAATAGGAAAGCAGTCAGGGAGTGGTGAGGGGTGGAAGGGAAGGCCAAGGATCACAGGAAAACATTTTATCTCCTTTAGAAATGATCACATCACCAAACCTAAAACCTAGAGAAAATCTCTGCCTTTATTCATTCAGTCAGCTCTTCTGTATATTCCACTCTCAGTATCTTTCAGACTCACTGCATTCTGTCCTTTTCAATTGCCGTTGTCTTAGTTTCTGGCCTTCCCCATTGCTCCCTTAAATTACTCCAAGTTTCCACTTCCAGCTTTCTAAAACGCTTGTTCAGAGATTTTACTGTCTAGAGATTAAACCCCTTCAACATCCCTGCCCCATTCTGAAAACAAATTCCAGGTTCTTTAGCATAACACACAAGGAAACCCATGATCAGACTTGTTTTTAAGACTCCAGTCAAACCTCATTATGTATTTGCCAGGTACCATCCTAAGTTTCTTACAAATGTTGGCTCATGTAATGCTCATAACCACCCCAGGAGACATGTGTTATTATTGTCCTTATTTTTCAGATGAGAAAACTGAGGCCAGAGAAGTTAAATTACTTTTTCAAGGTCTTACAGCTAACAAGACTTAGACGAGACATCTGCTTTCAGTCTCTGCCCTTAGTCTGTAGGCCCTGCTGCTGGATCAGCCAGGTCCCTCTCACCTCTAGGGCTATATGCAGGTGATTTCCTCATCCTGAAGCAGTCCTGCTCTTTCCTTATTTGTATATCTTCCATTTATTTATTTTTAATAGACTTTATTTTTAGGATAGTTTTAGATCCAGAATTAAGCAGAGGTACTGATTTCCATATGCTTCCGCCTCCCTACATGCAGAGTCTCCTCCATTATCA
Source organism: Bos mutus (assembly GCF_027580195.1). Taxonomy (NCBI): domain Eukaryota; kingdom Metazoa; phylum Chordata; class Mammalia; order Artiodactyla; family Bovidae; genus Bos; species Bos mutus. Next base: position 69,602,888 of record NC_091618.1, on the reverse strand, counting down.
GCATCCCCACCTACATTGCATGCTAAGTCGCTTCAACTGTGTCTGACTCTCTGCAACCCTATGGACTGTAGCCCGCCAGGCTGCTCTCTTCATGGGATTCTTCAGGCAAGAATACTGCAGTGGGTTGCCACGCCCTCCTCCAGGGGATCTTTCCTACCCAGGGATCGAATCTGTGTCTTTTATATCATCTGCATTGGCAGGAGTGTTCTTTACCACCAGCATCACCTGGGAAACTCACATTGATATTCTTATTATCTGAAGTCTATAGTTTACTTCAGAGTTCACTCTTGGTTTTATACATTTTATGGATTTGGATAAATATATAATGTAATGACATGTATCCATCATTATATTGGGTTGGCCAGAAAGTTCATTCAAGTTTTTCCATAACATCCTATAGAAAAACCAAAAAGAAATTTTTGGCCAATCCAAAAGTATCCTGCAAAAGGTTTCACTGCCCTTAAAGTCCTCTGTGCTCTGCCTGTTTATCCTGCTCTCCCCACTAACCGGGCTTTCCAGGTGATGCTAGTGGTAAAGAACCTGCCTGACAGTTCAGGAGACATGAGAGACACAGGTTAGATCCCTGGGTCAGGAATATCCCCTGGAGGAAGGCACAGCAATCCATGACAGTATTCTTGTCTGGAGAATCCCAAGGACAGAGGAGCCTGGAAGGCTACAGTTCATAGTGTTGCTAAGAGTCGGACACAACTGAAGTGATTTAGCATGCATGCACGCATGCCCCACTAATCCCTGGAAAACACTGTTTTGTTTTGTTTTTTTCAGTGTCTCTAGTTTTGCCTTTTCCAGTTTCACATGGGTGGAATCGTATAGTGTGTAGTCTTTCCACATTGGTTTCTTTCACATAGTAATAAACATTTAAGCATCCTCCTCATCTTTTCATGGCTTGATAGCTCATTTCTTTTTAGTACTGAATAATATTTCGTTGTCTGGTTGTATCACAGTTTATTCATACATTAACTACCGAAGGACATCTTGGTTGCTTCTAATTTTTAGCAATTATGAAAAAAAGCTGCTGTAAATATTTGCATGTAGTTTTTTGTGTGGACATGTATTCAACTGCTGTGGGTAAGTATTCATTATGCTAGATTGTATGAAGAGAGCATATTTTGCAAGAAATTGCCAAACTGACCTCCAAAGTGGCTGTACCAGGCTGTATTTGTGCCAGAAATGTATGGAAAGTTCCTAGTGCTGTACATCCTGGCTTACATCTAGTTTTGTTTGTGTTCTGGATTTTGGTCATTTAATAGGTATGAAAGTGAAAGTGTTAGTCACTCAGTCATAGCTGACTCTTTGCAACCCCATGGGCTGTAGGCCACCAGGCTCCTCTGTCCATAGGATTCTCCAGGCAAGAATACTGGAGTGGTAGCCAAGCCCTTCTCCAGAGGATCTTTCCAACCCAGGGATCAAATCTGGGTTTCCCACATTGCAGGCAGATCGTTTACTGTCTGAACCACTAGAGAAGCCTTATAATAGGTGTAGTAGTATCTTATTATTGTTTTACTAACGCATATATGTGGAATTTAGAAAGATGGTAACGATAACCCTGTATGTGAGACAGCAAAAGAGACACAGATGTATAGAACAGTCTTTTGGACTCTGTGGGAGAGGGCGAGGGTGGAATGATTTGGGAGAATGGCATTGAAACATGTATAATATCATATAAGAAACAAATCGCCAGTCCAGGTTTGATGCAGGATACAGGATGCTTGGGGCTGGTGTAATGAGACGACCCAGAGGGATGGTATGGGGAGGGAGGGGGTTCAGGATGGGGAACACATGTACACCTATGGCGGATTCATGTTGATGTATGGCAAAACCAAGATAATAATGTAAAGTAATTAGCCTCCAATTAAAATAAATAAATTTATATTAAAAAAAATTGTAACCTTGATGACATATGATGTGGAACATCTTTTCATGTGTGTATCTGCTATAGGTATGTCTTTTTTGGTGAAGTATCCTTTAAGGTTTTTTGGTTCATTTTTTTATTAGATTATATATTGTCTTAATTTTTAGAAGTTTTTGTGTGTTTTGAATGATAGCCCCTCATCAGTTGTATCTTTTCCAATATTTTCTCCCAATCTATGGCTTGTCTTCTGTTTATTTTTCAAGACTCATTTCAAGTACCACACAGTCTTTTATAAACCAAGATCCTGACCAAATTGTTGCCATGATACATTATATTAGATTAAAATCCCTGATGAATTTGTCTGTGTCCCCCACCGCCAAGCTGTGTGCTCCTTGAGTTCAGGGAAAATGTCTTTCTTTGTCTCACTTGCATCTGATCCCTGTAGACACTTGAATAGAGAATGTTGTAAATGATCTTTTAATTTTTGGCTGTGACTCCTGCTTGTTAGAGGAATCACTTATTTCTGAGATTCTGTTTATAATAGGGATAAACAAAACACCAGAGAAGGCAATGGCAACCCACTCCAGTACTTTCGCCTGGAAAATCCCATGGACGGAGGAGCCTGGTAGGCTGCAGTCCATGGGGTCGCTAGAGCTGGACATGACTGAGCAACTCCACTTTCATTTTTCACTTTCCTGCATTGGAGAAGGAAATGGCACCCCACTCCAGTGTTCTTGCCTGGAGAATCCCAGGGACGGGGGAGCCTGGTGGGCTGCCGTCTATGGGGTTGCACAGAGTTGGACACAACTGAATCGACTTAGTAGTAGTAGTAGTAGTAGTCCCAGCTGTTAGGTAATAGATAGAGCTCTCTGAGTTGGTCTGATATCTTTGCAATGCCATCTCCCCCACCTCCATCTTTCCTAGGCTCATTTTGCCATGGAGATGCTTGTTATTCAGCAAAGGTCATCCATTTTCTCATTACAATTGCCTCAAAGTCCACTTATTCCATGAAGTTTTCCTCAACTAAGTGGCTTGATTTGGTCTTTGTGTCCTAAAACATACTCTCAGTGTCACCATCTCTGGAACACTCTCCATTTCCCTTTAAAAATTCACTGGGTTTATTTTGCTTATACCCTTCATGAGACCATACACCCTAAGTGGTCAAGGCTATGATTTTTGGTTCTTTACTGTATTTCCAAGTTCAGCAGCAGGACACGTGTTCACCAAATCATAAGCAGGTCTGGGAACTACAGTTAATGAAGAAGAGAGCTCCCTTACTAGGTGCTTTGCTGCCTCCTAGTGTTGTGGCCAGGCTCTGGGCTGTGAGAAGTTCCCTCTGAGCTCCAGCTCTAACAGCAGCCTCCTGGTTGGAGAAAATTGTTGCAGGTAATAGACCCAGAACAGCCGACCGCTGCCGGGCAGTCTTTAGATGCTCCTGTGCTGAAACAAACAGGGGCTTGCATTCTGCCTCCTAGACTTGGTTCCACATGGCAGATCCTGTGCTTTATCCCTCTGCTATTTGTGGATGTCTGTGGTGAGTTTCTAGAGACTTCTTTTCTGATCTCAGACACCTCCCTCCTTCCCTCATTGTTCGTTCCCTGACTTCATTGTTTTGGGGAGGTTTTTTTTTTTTAATTATTAAACATTTTCAGCCTTAAGGCTATAGGGAAGCACATGTTAACATTCAAATACTTTTGAGAAGAATAACACACTTTTTTCCCCCCCGGATACCCAACTTGTCAACACATTTCTAATCCTACCAGGAAAGATTTGAAAGCTACTTGTTCTCAGAGAAGGTAAAATGGGGTTACTTCAGTGGGACGTAAGTCACAAGAAAGGGGGAGCCTGCGTACTTTATAGATTTGCCAGGCATTGCTTTGGTTAAATATCCGCAGAGATGATATGTTGTGGAAGCGGTTTGGGAGCAAATGCTGGGTTCAAACCCCAGCTTCTTTGATTTTTGTCTCTGTGATATGTGTAAATATCTCAGGTCCTCGGTTTTGTTGCCAGTGCAATGGGGGGCAGGGTATGTGAAGACTGAGCGGCAGAGTATATGGAAGGTCAATTAATGGAGGGGTCTGTGTTCTTAAAATGAAAAGAGGGTAGTTTTCCTGGAAATACTGATTCCTATTATACATTTGTTCCTGTATTTTTCAGCTGCCTTTTCTGTGCCCCAATCTTAATCTCATGCAGGGAAGAGATGATATCTTTAATCTACAGATGTGCACAATACCTGGCTCTTAGGGTTTTAACAATGTTCATTGAACACATGGGACCCCTATAACTAAAGATGCTGACACTTTTTGAGTTTTCATTACACTTTTTACAATTCTCAGCCTTTACATATTTTAGAGTTGGAAACTAATTTCCCCCTATATCTGCACCCCAATTAAATAGACTTTCCCCCCATGTGCTACCTTTCTTTTCCTTTTATTTTTTCATTCTTCATGAAAGCATGATCCAGTCTTCATTTCCTCCTGCTGCTTAGACCTCTCACTACCTCTCAATCAAAGCTCCCAGATGCATGTGATGTTCTTTAATTTCACTTATCTTACCTATAATCCCATCAAACCACTCATTCCTTAATAGGCTGTTTGGTGGCTACACAGTTGGAATGACTGTGAATCACATTTCATTTCTGCAAAGATGTCCTTTATCCCAGTTTGCCATGTATATCATTTGTCTTTTCTTCTTACAAGGCTGAGCCAGCTTCTCCCACTGTACCTCCCAAATCAGCTGTTCATTTTCCCTCTGCGATTGTCACTGGTAATTTCCAGGTTAAATCATATAAGTGGAAATTGGATCCACAGCTGGAGTTGAAATGCTGCTCCTTAGACTTATTACCACAGTCTGATCTTGGCTAGATAGAAAAGTTGAAGATGATAGATCTCCTATGCCTACGAATCATGTCATCCATCCAGCAGTAACTAAATTGGGCACTGGTTTTCCCTGGGAGAACAATATTTGTATTTTTCCCCTCTGGGTCTATATCAGGGGAATTCAGGAGAGGTAAGTGGTTTTCAGTAGTTTTTTTTTTTTTTTTTGTCGTTTTATGAGAGATGAATTAGATAAAGTGATAACGTGATGGGGCAATAAATGAATTGTAAACGGCTGACCAGCATTTAGGCTGTCAACTCTCTGAAATTTAGGGAATCCTTTCTCCAAATTACAGACACTTGATTTCTTAGATTCAAACAGTAGAAGTAAGAGAAGATCAAATAATATATTTTTAATTCAGAAAGCACATATTTGAGATTCCATGGTATCAAAGTTTATGCCATACCTTTGACTTAATCAGCATTCATTGACACATATATTTATTATTGCCTATCAGTACACCAAGATTTGGAATACAAGGTCAACAGAATACACAAGATCCCATCCTCATGGAGCCGGCCTTTTAATTAACAAGACATAATAACTAGAAAACAGACGAATTAGATGATTTTCAATGTACTAGGAAGAAAACAAAATAGGAAAATGTTAGACCATCTTGTGTTGGATGGTTGCAGAAACTTCTTATAGGAGGGTTTCTTGTGAGTCCATAATTGCAGAAGGATATTTGAGTAATTTAATGAATCTTGAATTGAGTCCAAGTCTGTCCACATCCCTGTTTCTTTTATGCCCAGCCCATGCTTTCTTCTCTGACCCACTCCAACCCTCAGTAACCATCCTGAGATCAGGAAGCCCAGGGGACTTTCTCCTTAAAATGTCAACAATATCCATTGATGTCTCAATAAAAGGGGCCAGAACTGGCTCACATGTAGAGCATGATGAGAGTTGAATTCTGAGCTGCAAGGGAATCTGGCTTCCAGTGTCTGGTCCACTCAAAGGCTGCATCATCTTGAACAGGTTTGTGCCTTTTCTAGATCTTAGCTCCCCGTGTGTGTGGTCAATTGTATGAAATGCTCTATGAGCTCAGTAAATATTAGGACAATATCCATCTTAAACAAATAGCCCATGTGGGAGAAAAAAGGGACCAGAAGTTGGCATGTAAGAGACTGTGACCCCATGATGCTTTTGACGTGTGGTGTGTGTTGGAGAAGACTCTTGAGAATCCCTTGGACAGCAAGGAGATCAAACCAGTCCATCCTAAAGGAAACCAACCCTGAATATTTATTGGAAGGACTGGTGTTAAAGCTGAAGCTCCATTATTTTGGCTACCTGATATGAAGAGCTGACTCATTAGAAAAGACCCTGATGCTGGGAAAGATTGAAGGAATGAGGAGAAGGGGATGATAGAGAATGATATGGTTGGGTGGCATCACCAACTCAATGGACATGAGTTTGAGAAAGCTCCAGGAGATGATTAAGGACAGGGAAGCCTGGCATGCTGAGGTCCATGGGGTCACAAAGAGTTGGACACAACTGAGCAACTGAGCTGAACTGAAAGTGTCCTCACTGTGATTTGGAACATGGAAGAGGTCAACTCAGAGTAGAAGGGAACACAGACATTGCTTTATGTAAATGGCTTCAGGAAGCTTCAGGTCCAAAATGAGTCTGCCCACTAGAGTCTCATTTCTCTCCCTAGCAAACAAGTCAGCAAGCAGGGTCTAGCTTATGTATTCAGTTATTAACATTATCTTTCTTTCTATTTATCTGCCTCAGAAAGAGTTGAGGGATTGAGAAAAAAATGTCAGTCTCCCATGAATAGAAATGTATCAGTTACATAGAGAAAAAAACAATATAATGTGTATGTACCCCAACTGTGCTTTGTTTCCAGAGGGTCAGTTCTAGATCGTGTGAAAAAAATGAAAGGCAGGAGTGTGGATAATTGCCAAGTATTTGATCTATTTGGGACTCAGTGAAAGTTGCTCAGCTGTGTCCAACTCTTTGTGACCCCATGGACTATAAAGTTCATGGAATTCTCCATGCCAGAATATTGGAGTGAGTAGGCTTTCCGTTCTCCAGGGGATCTTCCCAACCCAGGGATCAAACCCAGGTCTTCCACATTGCAGGCAGATTCTTAACCAGCTGAGCCACAAGGGAAGCCCAAGAATACTGGAGTGGGTAGCCTATCCCTTCTCCAGCGGATCTTCTGGATCCAGGAATGGAACCTAGGTCTCCTGCATTGCAGGTGAATTCTTTACCAACTGAGCTGTCAGGGAAGCATTTGGGATTCATGCAGCCCACAATCATGAGTCTCTTCACTGGAGCCTTATCCTTGAGACAGTTTTTCTGAAGGAACTCTTTACCAGGTCTGCACTGTTGATCTTGATTCTAGTCTTGAATTCTTTTTTCCAAATGTCCATTCTTTTCCCTTTATCCATCCTTCAGCATTTAATATTATTACTAGGGCAACAACATCTCTCTTAGCAATCTCTTCCATATTCCAGTTGGTGAATCTGAAAATTCACAAGCCTTAAAAAAAAAAGAAAATCATGAGCATGGCTAGAAATAAAATGTTGGGAAACTACTTGCTCTTCAGGAGAAACTCAAAATGGTAAACATCTCCATGCAGTGATTATTGACCTTCCAAGTGGACAGTCCATATAAGGACAGAAGACAGAGAATGTGAAGCACACACCCTCAGTGTGACTGTGACTGGCTGAGACGGCTTTGGACATCCTCTGACTGAGCAGTTGATTCACTTTAAGTCAACCAAAAGTGATTTTTAAAACATATGACTATCTCCTATCCTGCTTTCTTCCAGATAAATGGCCTCTCTTTCTGGCCTCAAACACATTAAACTTTTGTTTGGCCTCAGGACCTTTGCACTTTCTTCCTCCTCTCCTCAAATGCTCTGCTCTGAGCCCTATGCGTGGTTGGTGCTTTCTCATCTTTTTGAAGGCCATTAATTCAAAGTCATCCTCTGATTGTGTCTGGACAATCAATTTAAAGCAATCCCACCCCCTGCCACTTTGATTTACTTTATAACATCTATCTCAGTTTGTTTACTTCTTTGTTCATTTGTATATCTCTCCATCAGATTAGAAACTCTTCTGAGGCAGGAATTTCCATCATTCCTGCTGTATGCTGAATGCCCACCACAGTTATGGACACACAGTTGGTGCTCAATACATGCTCATTAAACAAAATGGAAAACGTGAGTGTGTTGGAGAATATTAGATGTTTAAGGATACCTTTCAAATATTTTTGCTGACTTTCTCAACACACTGTCTTCCCATGCTGTGAGATGACTGGGGGAAGAGACCATGTATCCTTTTCCTCATTCCTCTCTGCATCACAGTGTCTAACATAAAATGGATACTTAAGAACTATTTGTGGCATCAATGAGTGATTCAAAATTAATCTGTATTTGGTATTTCAATATAGTCAGAAGTACATCTCATGTCCAGAATAAGCATTTTCCCGTGCATACAGCTTAGAATAGAAGACAGAATAATGTCCTTTACCCCAAAGACGTCCATGCCCTAATCTCTGGAACCTGTGTATAATTACTTGCATACTGCAGGGAATTTTGCATATGTGATTAAGGGGTAAGGATCTCAAGAAATGGAGATTCTCCTGGATGCACATTTAGAACCCATGTAATCGCAAGGGGAGTGAGGGAGGCAGGAAGGTCAGAGAGAGAAGAGATGTGATGGTAGTAGCAGAGGTCAGAATCATGTAATTGCTGATTGGGAACCACAAGAGAAGTAGTGTGGGAGCCAAAAAGGTTGGAAAGGCAAGGAAATGCATTCTCTCTTAGAACCTCCAGGAAGAATGCAGTCTTATCAACACTTGATTTTAGCACAGTGAAATACATTTTGAACGTCTGACCTCCAAAACCATAGAGAATATATTTGTGTTAAGTCACTAAACTTATGATCATTTACACTGCAGCAGTAGAAAACAGATATTCTTATTTTCACATCAAACCCACTCACTCTAGCTTCATCTCTGTCCCCTACTATGTAGATTCCATAACTGACATGTGGTATCTCAAGAAAGGGGATTCTGGATTGTGGGATGGCTTTACTGTCTTTCATGGATTATGAGGAGCTAGATCAGAGGTTTGTGGAAGACCATTAGTGACTAGGGTTGTCAATAAGAGAGGATAGAGCCTACAGGGTGAGAATTTATGTTTTTCCCAGTTTGATGAAGAACACACTTGTTTCTGGAGTATCACAGGTATTGTCATGGATTACCAAGGGGAAAAAAAAATAGAGGAAGGGAGAAAGGAAAGCAAGAAGGAGAAGGTTATGCTTATATTATGTCTTTCTCTGATATATAACCCTGGCTTCTCCAAGTCTGTGCTTACTTTATATACCACACTCAAATGCCATAGGGTGATTTTCTCCATGGTCTCTTTTAATGCTAACCTTATTTTATTCTACCATCACCGGTTTTCTTTTTAGGCTAAACTTTGGTCCCAGTGATTTAGAATTATATGCAGTTAACCTTAGAAGTCATTTAATTAATATTGCAATTGACATTATGAAAGAGCTGTTATTGATGAACCACAGGACATTTCATGTGAGTTGGAAGGAAAAAGTGGACAGTGAAAGAAGAGGAGCATGTGTAGATGAATCCAAAGCTTTCACATGCATCACTAGAGGATATAGTATTATTAACAGAAAAAGCATAATCTCAGGGATGAAAGGAATCACCTAAAATACATGTCAACAAGCTATGGCCCTCCAGTCATAAATAAAGCTTTATGAAAATACAGCCTTGCATATTTATTTACATACTGTCTGTGACTGTCTTTCTGCTCCAAAGGCAGAGTTGAACAGCTATGACAGAGACACTGTGGCCCATAATGCCTAAAGTGTTTCCTGTCTATCCCTTTACAGAGATAGCACTAATACTTGACCTGCTGCTGCTGCTGCTGCTGCTAAGTCGCTTCAGTCGTGTCCGACTCTGTGCGACCCCAAAGACGGCAGCCCACCAGGCTCCCCCATCCCTGGGATTCTCCAGGCAAGAACACTAGAGTGGGTTGCCATTTCCTTCTCCCATGCATGAAAGTGAAAAGTCAAAGAGAAGTCGCTCAGTCGTGTCTGACCTTCGCGACCCCATGGACTGCAGCCTACCAGGCTCTTCCGTCCATGGGATATTCCAGGCAAGAGTACTGGAGTGGGGTGCCATTGCCTTCTCTGATACTTGACCTAGAGGAGCCTAGTACACATTGGTCGGTGTGGTACAGTGTGAAATGCATGAGGACAAATCATAAATCTGTCACTCACTAGGTCTGGGACCACTGGTTGCCCATCAGACCATCTGAGTTTCAGGTCCTCACCAATAAAATAAGGTTAATTCTATCAGAATTTAAAGTCAGTGAGAGCAAGGCCTTAATCTTTTCATTGTGATGCTTCAGTACCTAGCAGGATCATTGGTGCTTTGTTGACATTCAATAGATTCTTCTCAAATAAACTGCTACCTACCTCAAAGGGCTGCTATGCTGTGAGGATTATAAATATTATATGTAAATCATTTAACATATATGTTAAACATATGTTTATTAGCCTAGTAGGCTATAGTCCATGTAGACAAAAAGAGTCGGACATGACTGAGCGACTTCACTTTCACTTAACATATATAACATATATGTTATGTTATAAACCTAAATAAAAATAAATATAAAAACATATATGTTAATTTAATAATAATTTCTGGTATATAGGAGCTCAAACACACAGGCACGAAATATTTAGACATGCATTTTGAGAATATTCAGGTAGCAATGTGTAGTAGTATTCGGATATATGGGAAGTTGAGAAAAAATTTGGACTTGAAAATACAGAAATAAACATAATATATTTAGAGGCAACCAACAAAATCACAAGAAGAGATGGGTTCCTGAGGCTAAGCGACTTGCCTGAGGCAGAATTAGAGTCCTGCTCTTGCTCAGTTGTTAAGTTGTGTCCGTCTCCTTGGGAGAGCTAGACTCTAGCACATCCGGCTCCTCTGTCCATGGGATTTCCTAGGCAAGAATACTAGAGTGTGTTGTTATTTCCTTCTTCAGGGGATCTTCCTGACCCAGGAATGGAACCCACATCTCCTGCATTGGCAAGTGAATTCTTTACCCCTAAGTCACCTGGAAACCCCAGAATTAGGATGTGGTGCATGCTATTCAGGGTTCCCAGGATAGCACATGCCCAGGATCTCCATGACAGGACCTAGGATATCAGATCAATCAGAACTACAGATTTGAGGGAAGGAGTAGATTTAGTCTAGTATCAGGTAGAAAGACATTTGCTGGGAGAAAGATACTCCCTGTAGGACTTTCCTGGTGGTCCACTGGTTAAGAATTCACACTTCCAACGCAGGTGACGTGGGTTTGATCCCTGGTCAGAGAACTAAGATCCGACATGCCATATGACTAAAATAAAATAGATAAAGAATTTTATATATATATATACTGTATAGCACAGAGAATATAAAAATAAAAAGAAGGACACACCCTGTATCTACACAGGCTTACACTGGTCCAGGAGAAGAGAGTAGGGCCCAGTGATGAGTCAGGGCAAGGATCCCACAGTGACGCTCACTTTCACACCCATGTGTTCTCTTTCCCTCTACCATTTCTCTCGAGCCAGTCCTCAGATCACAAAGCATGACTAATTGCATTATATTTCACTAGGTTACAGAAACAGGGTAATTATAGAATGTAGTAATCCTCTAAGGCTTCTAGAAAGGGGAGAAATATATATATATATATGTATATATATATATGTGTATATATGTACATGTGATCCTATGTTAACACAGGCTCTCTGATACCTCCCATAAATGTGTTGAGTGTTGGAAAATATCTGTTTGAATCATCCTAGTTTGCTAATTATCTTCACTGACTCTTTGGTGAGGAGCCTCTCACTTTACTTAATGTTACCATTCACAAGCTGCCCTCCTCCGACACTCTTTTCTTTATGAATAACATCTGTGGTCACACAGCCTTGTATCCCCCCGCCACCCTTCCCTTAATTAAAGGAGGAGATCCTCAGCACCTTTTTTCTCCTGCCTTGGGGTTTCCCTCTTGCCTCAACTAGCTTTGTTTAACTCTTCTGTTCTGGAATATTCTTCACCAGATACTTAGAATCTGCCTCCCTGCCTCTCTAAATGGATGCCTGATTCCTGGGGCTGCAGGACATCTCTTGCCATCCATATGCCATTGGAACAAGAGGAGGGGGGCTTATTTATTTCTTTTTTAAAGAAGAGAAAGAAACACACACACACGCACCTTTTTTTGCTGTAGACATGCTATTCCTTTAACAACTCTTTCTCACATTTGAGACTATGCCTCCCCTTCCAATTAGGGAGAAGAGTTTTCCAGTTTTCTTTTAAAGCAGAAATAAACATTCTTCTTTAGCATCTATTCCCACTTGTGAGACAACTTTTTTCTCTGATTAGAGGGAGGGAATTTCTAAGTCTATTTTAGAGAAGAAATAAATATTCTCCTCCCCAAAATGCATTTTTAGCCAAAATATGCCAGCTGGGGTAGTTTAGAAATTGTATTAGGTTTATCTTTCTTAACTAGCTAAGCTGTATCTGTTACAAATGGCTTCTGACAGAAACTGTTCTAGAAATTTCTGAAACACTGAACTAAGATTTTTGACTACAGACTTAAACTTATTTAATCATATTGTGAGTTATAGACAGAACTAAAAAACTTTCTAATTAGGGGAGCAAAACTCATGTAACCTAGCAAGTGAATGACCTCAACTAGCAGAAGATAAAGTGTTAGCCTTGAAGAGAGCAATATACTCCATTGTTTGGTCCTTACTTTATTGGACTCTGAGGCTCAGCACTGGGTTGCCTTGGGAATTAAGTTATAAATGAATTTGACTAGAGTTACAGGTCCATTTTTAAAATTGAGTCAGCTAAATGATAGAGGAGAGTCTGTTTGGGATTCAGAGAAAATAAACAAATTTCCTTACCTCCACGCTAAGGTGCTTTTCTATTTTGGGAGAAGCCTCTAAATCTTTATACAAAGAACATTTACTGTCATTTGAATGTGTCCCTTCAATTCCAATCTAGCCTGAAAGCCTCTTCCTTCCACCACTCTGCTTTAGCAAATATTTATACCCCAGTCATCTCAAGTCCATTGGACTCCATCACATGTGTGTTTCAATTATTTAAAATCAGGATAGCATCTCCTGGGCAGCTAATGAAGTCTCAATAGATATACATTATTGAAGCATATTATTATTTACTCACCTAATAAATCAAGACTGTTGGGGAAAGTAGATGCAATTGAAGCACTAGGAATGAGAAATAATGATGGCATAGATCATTTTTGAATCACTCTAGCCCATTTTACAGCCTGCAAAATACACTGAATCCCATAAAAGTGACAAATGACACAACATTGTAATAAATTGCTGTAGTGCATGCATTGTGGATTGGAGCTTAGATGCATATTGAAGCTCTCTGTCAAAATGGTGGTTGATGAATTAAGTATTGACATCATACTCTGTAAAAAGGAATTATGTATTTTCCATTTATCTTAATGTATTGTATGACATCATATGGTTAACTATATGTAACCTTTCCAAATTGAGCTGATTTAATATTAAGGAAAAATTGTTGTGAAGGAGCATTTGGTATGTTTGGAATTCTTTATTTCCTTGGTATATTTTTATCTCTTTCAAATGCTCCATGGATGCTTAATCATATTAAATTTTGTTTTTAGTTGAATTCTCAGAAATATGCAATAACATTTGCAGGGCTTCCTAAAAATGAATGCGTTATATCACAATTAACATTACCGTTTCTCTTTCAGATTAAAATGTTTTCATGTTAAGAATACAAAAAAGTTTCGATTAAGTATTAAATATAAATTAACCATCACTCAATTCTGAAGGATGGATTTATACTTCTAAAAAAATGGACCAAGGCATGCATATGCCTTGAATTTATACACATTTCCAAAAATTTAAGTGAAATATCTACGGCTATACTTATTATTGGAAAATAATTGTTAGAGGAATAAGCAAATACAAACAGTATCACGTTAGTCTCTGCTATTTCTTCCCCACCTGAGCAATTTGGCCATTAAATGATTAAGAAGAGGAACACCCCCAAGTCTTGCTTCATTCCTTTCTGAGGAGACAGTTTGGTTTTTCCTGGTTGTGGAGCCCTGGCTTCATTCATTTATTCCTATTTTTAGTTTGCTTTGAAATGGCACACTTGAGAAGATTGGAAACTAAACAAGTTAATCTGGATATTAGCCAGCATGAAAATCTGAGGGACAGAGTGAAGAAATGCAGTGCCTTGGGAATTATCCACTTTTCTCTTTGCCCATTTCACACAATACTTTTCTTCTGCCCTCTCTTCTATGTATGAATCTCTTTGCTGTGTGTGTGTTTTTTTTTTTTTTTTTTGGAGTATAGGTACTTTACAATGTTGTGTTAATTTCTGCCGTACAATGAAGTGAATCAGCTATTTGTATACAAGCATCCCCCCCCTCTTCCAACTCTGCCCATCCCACCCGTTTACATCATCACAAAGCTCCCCCTGTGTTATACAACAGGTTCCCACTAGTTATCTATTTTCCACGTGGTAGTGTATATCTGTCAATCTTGCTCTCTCGATTCGTTCCACCTTACCCTTCCCCCACTGTGTCCCTTCTCTACGTTTGTGTGTTTGCTGTGTTCTTGAAGCCTCTGTCTGTCAGTTTGCTGTTAGGATACAGCTCTCAGGAGATCCACTGTGGGATAAAAGGAGAAACGGTTTGAAATACCAAGACGTGAGGTTTGCCATCAAGTTGTCATATGACTTAAAGTGATTTACCTCTCTGCTTCAGTTTTTCCAAATGTATAAATAGGTTCAGTGCTGCTGTGGAGATTGCATGAGGTATGTGTGCATGCTCAATAGCTCAGTCATATCCAGCTGTGACCCCGGTGGACTGTAGCCTATCAGGCTTCTCTGTCCATGGAATTCTCCATGCAAGAATACTGGAGTGGGTTGCCATCTCCTACTCCAGGAGATCTTCCTGACCCTGGAGTAACCCAGGTCTCTTGCATCTCCTGCACTGACAGGTGGATTCTTTACCACTGCGCCACATAGGAAGCCCTTAAGTGAGGTGACCACAGTTTTGAAGTGATGCTCTGGCGTGAGGTGGTAGCACTTTTTGAGTCTTATCTTTTCAGTTAAAAATGTAAATTCTCTGCTTAAATTCTATCAGCAGGCACCATACACTGAGCCCCATCTCTAGATTATGCGAGGTCACCTTCTATACCACATTAAATTGATTTCCATCATAGCAGAGAAATAAATTTTTTCTTTACTTAACTGATGAAGGAAGTTGCCCACAGAGGTCAAGGTGGGGGGCAGGCGGAGGGGGGCGTTTCATGGTCACTACGACAGTGGATTTGGGCAATAGAGAACTAACATACCCATAGAGGTTTAAAAATGTGTCCAGAATTGCATAACTGGTAAGTGGCATAATTCAGATTTCAACCAAGGCTTGTATCCAGAGCCTGCATTTATAGTCTCTAGGTCATAGGGCTTCATTGAGATGAAAGGGTTGTCCCTGTAGGTTTCTTCTGAAGTCTTAGGAGTTGAGTGGAGAATACACTGTTCAGTACGTACAAAGATTGTCCATATCGTTATTCCATGAACACAACAATCTGCAGTGCCAATTCACTCATTGCATCTCCATCCTGCCACACTCCTCACCCATCCCCGACCGCTTCAAACCTGAGTCCAGCACCTTCATGCTCAGATCTGACCTGTATGACTCCTAAACAATCACAGTAAGGATAAAATATCCTCATGCAATTGAATAGCAACTTACACCATTCAGTATTGCTTAGGAGGACTTGCTTATGTTTAGTTTTTAAAATTTATTTATTTTTAATTGAAGGATAATTGCTTTACAGAATTTTGTTGTTTTCTGTCAAACCTCAGCATGAATCAGCCATAGGTATACGTATACATATATCTCCTCCCTCTTGAACCTCCCTCCCATTTTAAATCTAATACCTTGAGAGTGAGGTACAGAGGGCTGTGGGGTGTCTGTCCCTCTCTCTCTTCACCTGGTCTCTCACCTGCCTTTGTATTCTGCTTATTCTTAAGTGCCCATCTCTGTATCACCAAATCTCTGTCTCTCTCTCCATTCCATCTTTTTCTTGCTTTTGCAGAAGCCAAAGCAAAGCTGTGATGTTTATTGTCACTTGATGTATAAATAGAATTTATGTGTTTTTGCTGTAAGCATCAGAGCAGTAGAAGGTACTACATGTTTCTTAGAAGTCTGAACTAATAAGCACAACTAAGTTGCTTTTTAAAATGTGACATTCAACAGTTTTTTCTCATGTAATACATTAATAATCCTGGCATAAAAAGTACCCCCAAAGAGAGAAGGATGAGTGAGAGTAGAGTAATTTAGGGGCAGAAGCTTGGTTTAGAAGTGTGGCTTGTAACACTGACTGAGAAAGTCGCCTACAGTTACTGAAGATAAATGTGCAGATCTTGGTTTCTAAATCATGTTCTTTTCTACTTGTTATCCATGTAAGGAGGTGGTACAAGACAAATCTTATGAGAGTGAGGAAAAAGCACGTACTTTTCTATTTGCTCTACATTTGAGCTTAAATTGCTGCAGTCATTCCCAGAGGGAATTCTTGAGTAACTTCGAGTTACAAATAAATACTTCCAACTTTGCTTTCCATGAGCTCAGCATTTTCGGCCTCATAAGAGATGCTCTGAACAAGCAAATGTGTTTTTAACTTAGCTCTAAAATATGTCCTGATATGTGGGAGCTATTTTTAAGACAATAGCAAGGACCTGACAGACAGATATTTGCTGGAATGCAAATTGCCTCGTGTCTCTCCAGACCTCAGCCCACAGTGAGCCTCGTCAAGTTGTTATTGTACCCCGGGAAATACGCTTTGCATTGCACTGGGTATCACTGCTCCCCTTAAAGATGTGGCCATTTTAAAGCTGTGTAATGGGGACAAGAAAGTGGGTGACCAAACAAAGAAATAGAGACATAGAAAGAATCCTGAGTGAAAAAAAAAAAAAAAAAAGCTGAAAAATGAAACAAGAACAAGAGAATTAGAAAAGGAGTGTTAATCACACACATTCATATCTATCAAGCAATCATCTATCGATCTATCAATTATCAATTATCCATAATTTATATGTTGCTTATCTATCTATGGATCTCTTCATGGACCTATCCATGGAGGGGGCAGAAAAAAGAATGGCATATTTGAACTAAAACAGATCAAGATAGGAAAACAAATTCTGTGTTTCCTTTGTCAAAGAAGGTGAATCTGAGAAGAAAGTCAAACTGGGATGCACCGTGAGATGGATTACTCCCTAAAGAAAGCTAAAAGCCAGGATTCACACCTCAATTAGTAGGATGCTGAAAAATACATTCCCTTTGTCCTGTCCCCTTGGGGCACCTACCACTCTTCACATTTTCACTGACCATAGCTTGTGGAACACTGCACTGTAATTTTATATTGTCATTGATTTGTTAAAGTTTATTCTATTGAAATACAGTTGATTTATAATGCTGTGTTAATTTCTGCTATTCAACAAAGTGACTCAGCTTATATATATATATATATATATATACACATATACATACGTATATATATTTATATGTATATATATGTGTATATATACATATATATATATTCTTTTCCATGACTGTATGTTCCTTTTCTATTCTTTTCCATTATGGCTTATCACAGGATACTGAATATAATTCCCTGTGCCATACAGTAGGACCTGTTGTTTATCTGTCCTATACTCCCAGTCATTCCCTTCCTCATCCCCCTTTCTCTTGGTAACCATCAGTGTGTTCTGTATGTCCTGTATGAGTCTCTTTCTGTTTTGTAGATATGTTCATTTGTGTTATATTTGAGTGATATTGTATGGCATTTGTCTTTCTCTGTCTGACTTACTTCACTTAGTATTATAATCTCTAGGTCCATCCATATTGTTGCAAATGGTATTACTCATTCTTTTTTATGCCTGAGTAGTATTCCTTTGTGTAACGTACATCTTATTTATCCATTCACCTGCCAGTGGATCTTTAGATTGCTTCTATGTCTTGACTATTGTGAACAGTGCTGCAATGAGTATTGGGTTCATGTATCTTTTCAAATTATAGTTTTATCTGAACATGTGCCTAAGAGTGGGATTGCAGGATCATATGGCAACTGTATTTTTAGTTTTTTGAGGAACCTCCATTGTTGTCATTGATTTCTTTACTCATCTCTTCCTTACTTGAGTACAAGCATTCTTAAATCACCAATACCCTTCACTAGTCCCAGCGTACACTTGGTGCTCCCTAAATCTTTTGGAAATAGAGAGGTAGATGCACTAGAACCAAATTTAGAAGGCAGAAATGAAGGACATTTCTGGGAAACCACAAAGATTATTTTAATGCCAATCACATTTGTATCATCAAATAATATAAAGATGGCACTTGGTCTCACTGACCTGTCCAATAGATTGGCAACTAGCCACAAGTGACTGTTTAAATTTATATTAATGCTAATTAAATAATACTGAACGTTTATTTGCTTAATCACACTATTCACATTTCAAGTGATAAACAGCCACAGGTGCCCATTGGCTATTTTATTGAATAGTACAAATATAGAACATTTTCATTAGCATGGAGAGTTCTATAGGATAGTATTAAAAGAGAAAAAAACATAGTGAAATATTTCAGAAGAAATAAGGAGACATTTTAAAAGAAAAACAAATATATTCTGTGTGTGCTAAAATATGTGTGTGCATGCTCAGTCACTTCAGTCATGTCTGACTCTTTGCAACCCACCAGGCTCCTGTGTCCATGGGATTATCCAGGCAAGAATACTGCAGTGGCCTGCCAGACCCTCCTCCAGGGGATCTTCCTGACCCAGGGATCAAACCTGGGTCTCCTGCACTGCAGGCAGATTCTTTACCACTGAGCCATTTGGGGAAGCCCGTGTGCTAAAATACACCAGGAGAAGAAGAAGGATGGTGAGCAAGACATATGCAGGAAATAGCCCTCATAGAAAAAAAAAAAAAAACAGAAGGAAACACAAGTCTATTTACTTTAGAAAAACTAGGCTAGTCCGACATGCCCTGATTCAAACAGTTTATTAAACCCTACTGACCCTAAAACCCTATATTTTGTGTTTGCTCCTGGCCCCCAGAGCCCTCCTATATAATCACTCCATTCCTGACACCTCAACTCCTGAGCCCTTTTTGCATCATCATACTTCCTAGCTAAGACACCTCTGTGCAAACATCCAGCCCTTCACTTCTTTATGCCTGAGGCTGTGCAGCTAAATGTGAGCAGAGAATAAAGCCCACCACTACTGGTTGCACCTTAAATTCATGATGACTAAACTCCTGTCCCTAACTTGGCCTACAACACTAACAAGCAATCATGCAACATTTCTGTTGGCCGTTCATTCTCCCTCTCCCAGGTGACATTTTATTTTATTTCTTTTATTTTTTTTAAATTTTATTTTATTTTTAAACTTTACAATATTGTATTAGTTTTGCCAAATATCGAAATGAATCCACCACAGGTATACCCGCGTTCCCCATCCTGAACCCTCCTCCCTCCTCCCTCCCCTACCCTCCCTCTGGGTCGTCCCAGTGCACCAGCCCCAAGCATCCAGTACCGTGCATCGAACCTGGACTGGCGACTCATTTCATACATGATATTATACATGTTTCAATGCCATTCTCCCAAATCTCCCCACCCTCTCCCTCTCCCACAGAGTCCATAAGACTGTTCTATACATCAGTGTCTCTTTTGCTGTCTCGTACACAGGGTTATTGTTACCATCTTTCTAAATTCCATATATATGTGTTAGTATACTGTATTGGTGTTTTTCTTTCTGGCTTACTTCACTCTGTATAATAGGTTCCAGTTTTATCCATCTCATTAGAACTGATTCAAATGTATTCTTTTTAATGGCTGAGTAATACTCCATTGTGTATATGTACCACTGCTTTCTTATCCATTCATCACCTGATGGACAAGCAACAAGGTTGCTTCCATGTCCTGGCTATTATAAACAGTGCTGCGATGAACATTGGGGTACACGTGTCTCTTTCCCCTCTGGTTTCCTCAGTGTGTATGCCCAGCAGTGGGATTGCTGGGTCATAAGGCAGTTCTATTTCCAGTTTTTTAAGGAATCTCCACACTGTTCTCCATAGTGGCTGTACTAGTTTGCATTCCCACCAACAGTGTAAGAGAGTTCCCTTTTCTCCACACCCTCTCCAGCATTTATTGCTTGTGGACTTTTGGATCGCAGCCATTCTGACTGGCGTGAAATGGTACCTCACTGTGGTTTTGATTTGCATTTCTCTGATAATAAGTGATGTTGAGCATCTTTTCATGTGTTTGTTAGCCATCTGTATGTCTTCTTTGGAGAAATGTCTATTTAGTTCTTTGGCCCATTTTTTGATTGGGTCATTTATTTTTCTGGAGTTGAGCTGTAGGAGTTGCTTGTATATTTTTGAGATTAGTTGTTTGTCTGTTGCTTCATTTGCTATTATTTTCTCCCATTCTGAAGGCTGCCTTTTCACTTTGCTAATAGTTTCCTTTGTTGTGCAGAAGCTTTTGAGTTTAATTAGGTCCCACTTGTTTATTTTTGCTTTTATTTCCAATATTCTGGGAGGTGGGTCATAGAGGATCCTGCTGTGATGTATGTCGGAGAGTGTTTTGCCTATGTTCTCCTCTAGGAGTTTTATAGTTTCTGGTCTTACATTTAGATCTTTAATCCATTTTGAGTTTATTTTTGTGTAAGGTGTTAGAAAGTGTTCTAGTTTCATTCTTTTACAAGTGGTTGACCAGTTTTCCCAGCACCACTTGTTAAAGAGATTGTCTTTAATCCATTGTATATTCTTGCCTCCTTTGTCAAAGATAAGGTGTCCATATGTGCGTGGATTTATCTCTGGGCTTTCTATTTTGTTCCATTGATCAATATTTCTGTCTTTGTGCCAGTACCATACTGTCTTGATAACTGTGCCTACTCACTGTCCAACACCTCTTCTCTTACCGTCTTACACAGCCTGTGGCCCAGCTTCCTATTTTGCTGGGACACTGCAGACAATAGCAAGAGAATTCCTGCAGCCTTGCACTGTTACACCTACATGCATCCATGTCCTCTTCATGTTGACCCTTACTGGGTGAGGGTGGAATGAGCTGCTCTCTGAGGCCACCTTGCTACCTGACCACTGAGTCTGTTTACTTGTTGCTGCTCAGATTGCTCACTCCAGTAACTGTCCTGTTTCTTCTCTGCACTATCAATTTCTCCCTTCTCTTGCATTATTAGCATCACTATTCTGTAGTTTTTTCCATCTTAAAAAAATCCAATCTTCATCCTTTATCAGTGTTCCTCATAGGACATCTACTTGAAGAAAATTTCTTTTATTTTCTCTCTTTCCTTCCACCACATCTCTCACTGTCTGGTAGTACCAAATTCATCAGGGCTTCCCTTCTGCTACTCTCTTCAAAAGTACCTCATCAAGGATACCAATAACCTCCACAGTGAACTTTAATGACAATTCTTAACCCTTGCCACATTTAATTTGTCAGCAACATTTGGTTCAGTAGATCAATTGCTTCCTTCTTAAAACACTTTATTTCCCCCATTTCAATTCCAGGACACCCCATCTTTTTGGTCTTTTACTTCACTGATTACTCAGTCTCAGTTTCAGTTGTTGGTTTCTCCTTTTCTCTCAAATCTCGTTCTCATGGCTTTCATTACCATCTAGAAGCCAATGACTCTAATACCAACCACCATCTGGTATCTTTCCCCAGTCTCCAACATTCTGCTACCTTCTCTACTCTACTCAAACATCTAAGTCATGTGCCTCAAATGTATTCTTACATCTTCACTCAGTTTATGGCAACTCCTCAAACAGCTGGAGTTATCTGTCCCTTACATCTCACAGACAACTGGTCTGCAAATCCCATTGGCTCTGCCCTCAACAGGGTCCTATGGCCTGAATACTTTTCACCACTCCCACCCCCACCACCTAGGTTGCAGCCAGCCTTATCTCTCACACACATCATTACAAGGTCTTTCTAACAATTCTCCCTGTTTTCACACTTTGTCTCTATGAACAATTCACCCAGCAGCCATAATAGTACTGTTAAAACAAGGTCAGATCGTGGTTCGTGAAATTTCTCTGCTCATTACACCCCAGTGGCTTTCATCTCACACTGCATAAACCAAAATCCTTAGAGTGACCTACAAGACTCTGCAGCATCTTCATCCTTCTCTAGATCCCAATACGCCTGTAATATTATTCTCATCTCATACTTCTCTCCCTTGCACTTTGTACACTTCAGAAAAACTGACACTCTGGTTGTTTCTTAAACTCACTGGGCATACTCTCCACTTAGGGCACTTGTACTTTTTCTTGCCTCTGCCTAGAACATTTATCCCCCAGAGAGTCACATGCCTCAGTCTTTCATCTCAGACATTTATTAAAATGTTGCTTTAGTATGAGGTTCTGAGAGAGAAGAGATCAAGTGTAACTTTTTTTGCAGGTAACTATGGTGAGTACCTTAGGGACATGGATAGCTGCCAAAGAGCTGGGTCTATAGAAAAAGAAAACCATCCAGAAATGGAATTTCCATTTAACACTCATCCCGTAGATTTTAAAAATAAAGGACATCTTAATTGGATGATGAAACATAATAAGCCTGAGATTATTTACATTATATTATAGCATTATATATATGATATATATAATATAAATACTACATATATATATCATATCATGACATTTAAATGGATAACCATTACCACTCAGCTGTCTCCTCCGCATATCACACACAGACACACACATGCACATGTGTGAGAGTAAGGTGAGCCACTCTATTAAAGAGTAGGTAACCTCTCACCTTACAAAAAGAAGCACTATGCTTTGTAAATAATTTTACTAAACTAATGGAATTGGAAATAACCAAATTGTTACTCTTTGGATAAACACCCTGAATTCATCAGCTCATATAGAATTTAAGAAGCTTATTTAGATAAATATGATAACAGTCTGGAACAAATTTGACAAAAAATGATGTGGCCCAGTAGACATTAGGTACTTTGTCTTTTGGAATGAAAATAGATGGTGATATAGGAGTCAAAATAATATCTATTATTCTGTCATAGTGTGTGTTAGTTGCTCAGTCATGTCTGACTTTTTACAACCCTATGAACCCTGCTAGGATCTTCTGTCCCTGGAATTCTCCAGGGAAGAATACTGGAATGGGCTGTCATTCCCTTCTCCAGGGATCTTCCTGACCCAGGGATCTGTAATAATAACCAAAATTAATTCTTCAAAATCTCAAAGAGTTTTTCATGGCCTGAAGAAGATAAATAAATTCCTACTAGAACATGAAAGGTTTAGAAATATAAGAAAAATCATCAGAAGGGCAAGATATCTCCACTGCATTCAATCTTTCCAACTGGTGACATGTGCTAAATTAGATCTAAGCATGAGTTCTCAGGGAAAAGAGTGAAACCACAGTGGAAGATAATATCTCCTGATATTTGAGTTTAATGAAGAAGAAGAAGTACGAAAACAAACATTTGTTGACAGGACACAATGTGGCAGGTATTGTGACAGGCTGTTAAAGTGTGATCATCCTGAAAACTGTGGTGGAGAATGTTCTCTCCTCTTACTGATGAAGAAACTGAACTTCTGTGGTCAAGCTGAGATTAATGTCGCGTTCTGCTAGATACAAAGCCTGTGCTGCTGCTTTCTGCTTTCCTAGAGACTATAAAAAAGAGCTGAAAAGAGAAAAGTGAAAATGATGAAAATTCAAGGAGCAGATAAATGAATTTATATGTTAGGAATTAAGGAGATCTGAGAAAAAATTTAATCAACGAACAATGATGCCAACCTCATATACAGTCATGACTTGTAAGCATTTTAGAGTGTGGAGGAAGAAAATAAAAGAAAGCACTAACAGGGTCATATAATAGAAAGATGATCTAGAAAGATGATCCCGAAAGAAAACTTGTGGCTAATGGAAGACTTCTTTGTAGGTCAGTTCGGGGAACAGGAAGAGTGCAGGACAAAGGAGCAAGGGCAAGGTCAAAAGCTGTCAGAGAGGAGGGGAAATAACCCCAAAGCAGGCCTCTCAGCGAGGAAACCAAGAACATGAAACAATACCTTCAAATGGGAAGCTGTGTTGGGGTTTGCTGACCTAGTTCCTGAATTCTAAAAAAGTTTTGAGAACTTCTGGAAAAATTATTTTCCTCCTAGACCACTATCCGGGGGAGAAAACCAACTCTCATGTGGAAGGAATGCAAAGAATAATTTTCCAAAGAATAGTTCTTGATTGACTGGGTGATTGGGCCAACAGTGATGAGAAAGAGGGTGAACAGACACTGATAGTAACTAAAAAAGGAATTTCAGGGGTTTCCCTGTGGTCCAGTGGTTAAGAATCTGCTTGCCAATGCAGGGGTCACAGGTTTGATCCTTGCTTGGGGAAACTAAGATCCCACATGCTGTGCCGTAACGACTGAGCCTATATGCCACAACTAGGACCTGATGCAGCCCAGTAAATAAAATTTTTTCTTAAGTAGGTAATTTCAGTGTTCCACGAGTTGCCTGCAAGACCAGTGCTGTTCAAACAAAGTGGTTGGAAAGAGATGATCATTTGCTGGGAAATCCCCACTTCTCCAAGGGAAGGAGACATTGAATTGTGATTATTACTTTTGATTATGTAGTAGTGAAAAGTAAATCATGACTAATGCCATGAGATGGTGGAGCAGAAAAACTGATTGTAGAAGCGTGGCATTTTATACCAAGTAGACCCTGACCTGAATACTGAATACATAAATGGGGAAGGAAATGAAAATCTCAAGGTGTTTTTGGGCTGAGGATAGCAGTGTCTAACAAACATCAGACAAAATGGGTCTATTTATCTATCTATATGGAAGGTGATGGTAACTTAATTCACTAGTATGTGCTATTTCCTTCACTTTCATTATTTCTTCTTTACTATTAACTTGGGGGTGTTACACTCATTAAGATTCATGGAAGATTCATGTTTTGTTCAAAATTGCAGTACTCACAGACTCCTAATACTGTAATAGCTAAATGTTGAATTCCAAGTCTGACCAGTTGGCCCACTACGGTCCCTACTCTTTCCACTGGCCCAGACTGCCTTCACAGATGAAGATGTTTAAAGATGGAGACAGTAAAAAGGAAAAGTCCAAGAATATAAAGAATACATGATAACCTAGTAACATATACCTGATGGTTGTGCTTAAAAGCATCGCTGAACATCTTCAGGCTATAGATGAACTGGAATAAAGTAGAAGTTCCTTATGGATGATGTGCTGGTTTACACTTGTATGATGTTTTTAGGAAGAGAGATAAAGGTGCTAGGGAGATGGCAGTGCCAGGGTGACCAAAGTCCTGACAGTAAAGAAATGGCACCTCAATGGGTGTAAGTGAAGAGAATTTTAATGAATGGATTATTTACAAAGGTGTGGGAGGTGTTAAAGAATAATAAAACTCCCAGGGGGCAATAGTGCAAGTACTCCAATTTTTTAAGGGATAAATGTACTGAAGAGTGGCTATTATAGTTGTTTACGTTACTATCACTGTTATTGAAGAGGGAGGGGAGGGAATGGTATTACTGAGCTGTAGCATTAGGAGAAGAGCTGCTGGAAAGAAGCTACAGTCTTAGTAGGAATGCAGCTGCTGTCAAAATCATAGCCTTGCATGGAGGGACCTGGAGATGGCATGCCTCAGTACCTGCATTTCTCTCTGGTCCAACCCTAGGATATCCTGACAGGAGGACAAGAGAGCTTGGGTAAGCACTCCACAGAGTTTTCCCTCTCAGGGCACAGAGCAGAGTGGAGAGAGTGGAGAAGAAATGTGGGGTGGAAAGCCAGAATATTTGATCATGCATAAGTCAGTTGGCACATCTACTCTTCTCAAACCACCCCAAGTAAAACAACACTAGACAAAAACATAGCACCTGCTCTGCAAATGTGGACTCAAGATCTGTCCTTCGGCACAGCTTTCCAACAAAATCACTGCCTCTAAGCCATCCTAATAGAAATTTGTCAGCTACCAGCAGAGAGGGGAAAAGTGCTTTTCCTAGAGAAGAATGAGTAAAGGGAAAACAATGCAAATAGTTGCTTGCCTCAGATAAGAGAAAGTCAGGGGGACAAAGTTGATGGGGATGGCATGGTAAAAGAGATATAAAAATTTAGAGAAATAGCAAGCAAATGGATATTACAGAAGCAAATTTATGGTGTTTTATTAAGAAGAAAGAGACAAAGAAAGAGCTAAGTATTTTTAGTCTCTGGGGCTAGAAAAAGTGGTGTTTATATTTTTTCCCTGGTTTCTTCTCTAGCTTTCAACACTGAGGCAGGAGAAAATGTCTTGGAAAAAGTGATGGGCATTAACTCATTTATACTCACAATAACCTAGTAAGATAAGTTTCCTCATCCTCACTTTATAAATGGTGAAGTTAAATAGCTTGTACAAGAACATATACCTGATAGTGGGTAAAGTTAGAAGTCATCTTCCTTTCTACCAGTTCTCTTGGCCAACAAGCTTTCCTGCAGATAATACTGGGAGGAGATCTCAGCCCAGAATATGGATTGAAAACAGAGTGTGTTGACGTCGTCTATATCACACACCCAAGGAACTAACTGGACACCTCTCCTTTCCCCAAGTTACTCTTGCTTACAGCTGGTTGAAAGAGTTTAGAACATCTGAGTTATTGCTATTGGATGATGAAGGATTTTCTTTGGTATGTTGTCCTAAAGACACATAACCCTACACTCTTAGACATGTCTCCATTCTTAGAGTAATAAGCATGATGGTATTGTATTAATTTGCTGGGGCTGCTGTAAAAATGTACCATGAATAGGGTGGCTTAAACAACAAAGATGCATTATTTTCAGTTCTGTAGGCTAGAAAAGCTAGATAGAGGCATCAGCAGTGTTGATTCTTTCTAAGGGCTGAGAGGGAGAACCTATTTCATGGCTTTCCCCAGTTTCTAGTGATTTGCTGACAATCTTTGGCATTCCTTGACTTTCAGAAGCACAGCCCTGATCGCTGTCTTTGTCTTCATGTGGTGTTTTTTCTCTCTGTGTGCCTATCTCTGTGTCCACATTTCTCCTTTCTGTAAGGATGGGGATCACGTGGGGTTAAGGTCCACTTAATCATGTGACCTTAACTACTTACATAGGCAATGACCATAATTTCAAATAGGGTGACATTCTGAAGTTCTGGGGCTTAGGATTTCAACATATGCATTTATGAGCAATACAGTGCAACTCATAACAGCAACTTATAAATCTGTCAGTGGTTTATAAGAATAATTGGTTCATAGGGCTTCATAAGGTGAAATATCTAGGAAAGAAGATATAAGTAAAAGGAAAACAATGGGCATTTAGAGGATTGCTCATAAGAACTATGAGCATCTGATTCTGTCCAAATGTCCAATAGTTGGCTTTGGTGCCTAAAAGTCAATATATGTATAATGTGCAAATACATTTTAAAATAACCTCTGAGGATCTAGGGCCTCCCTGGTGGCTCAGCTGGTAAAGAATCCTCCCACAATGAGGGAGACCTGGATTCAATCCCTGGGTTGGGAAGATCCCCTGAAGAAGAGAACAGCTACCCACTCCAGTATTCTGACCAGCAGAATTCCATAGACTGTATAATCCATGGGATTGCAAAGAGTTGGACATGACTGAGCCACTTTGACTTTCACTGAGGATCTAATGAGATACCATATGTGATGGCATTTTGCAAGCTGTGTGCTATTCAAATTAAGGCATGAATTTTATTGTCATCACAAGTCTTTATTTGTATAGGTAGCTTCTTTTTATTGTTATATTGAACATTTCTTATTCATATGGTCCATTTCTTTTCACTTCATTAAATCCTGGATTAGTAGCATATACGTCTATTTCCTCTCAGGAAACTGAGCCCTTCCATTTTTTTTTTTTCTGAAATATATTTCCCAACTCTCATTTAAAGGCAAAATCATCTTAACACTGGGTTTGTCAGGTCGACAACTCCAGCTGAAGAGCTCACTAACAAAAGGAACTTAAATTGCCAGCACAGTCAGCACACTGACTGCAAACCAGTTTGCATTGTCATTAATTAGAAACAATGTTATGGACACTCCAGTAAGATTTGGCTGGTATCCCTGGTGACCACTGGCTCCTTCTTTCTCTGGCTGCTAGCATGAAAGTATGAATTGTCCTCTCCAATTGTAACTGGCACCTAGGCTGAGACATATACGATATCCTTCTGTTTCATTATCTCTTTTATTTTGCATAAAATAAAATTACATGTGTTTTGAGTCTGTGTCTAACTCAGAACTCAAATATTAAAGCATTCCTTTTATTTATGTGAAAATGAAAACTGTTTCTGGCATGGGCATCATCATCTCTGCTTTCTTTGACCACTAATTCCCCCTCTTTGTTATTCTCAGATGTAGACACTCTTCCCTGAAGACTAATGATCTACAAGTTAATTCATCCAACCAAAATGTATTGAGCCTCCATCATTTTTTCTTTGTCTTACATGTATTAATAAATGTTAATGTCTTTAAATTTTATTTTCTAAAATTTTTGTTGGAATATAGTTGACTTACAATGCTGTAGTAGTTGCAGGTGTACAGCAAAGTTATTTTTCCATGTAGGCCGTTACAGAGTACTGAGTGGAGTTGCCTGTGCTATACAGCAGGTTCTTATTAGCTATTTTATATATAGTAATGTATATATGTCAATTTCAATCTCCCAAATTATCCCTCCCCCCTTATCCCCAGATAACCATAAGTTTGTCTTCTATGACTACATCTGTGACGCTATTTCTGTTTTGTAAATAAGTTCTTCTGTACCCCTCTTTTTAGTTTCCATGTATAAGCAATATATGATATTTGTCTTTCTGTATCTGACAACTTCACTCAGTATGACAATCTCTAGGTCTATCCTGGTTGCTGCAAATGGCATTATTTTGTTTTCTCCTATGGGTGAGTAATATTCCATTGTATATATGTACCCCATTTTCTTATCCATTCCTCTGTTGATGGATATTTAGGTTGCTTCCATGTCCTGGCTTTTATAAATAGTGCTTCAGTGAACATAGGGGTGCATGTATCTTTTAAAAGTATGGTTTTCTCTGGATATATGCACAGGAGTGGGATTTCTGAGTCATATGGTAGTTCTCTTTTCAGTTTTTTTTTGTTTGTTTGTTTATATATTCATTTATTTTATTTTTGGTTATGCTAGGTCTTCGCTGCTGTATGTGTATATGTTTTCTCTAATTGTAGCAAGCGGGAGCTACACTCTAGTTGCAGTGCACAGGCTCCTCATTGGGGTGGTTTCTCTTGTTTTGGAGCATAGGCTCTAGGGAAAGCAGGCTTCAGTAGTTGCATCTTGAGGGCTCTGGAGCACTAGCTCAGTAGTTGTGGCACATGGGTTTAGTTGTCTCTCGGCACGTGGAATCTTCCTGGAGCAGGGATGGAACTTGTTCAGTTCAGGTCAGTCTCTCAGTTGTGTCCGACTCTTTGTGACCACAAGGACTGCAACACCCAGGCCTCCTTGTCCATCACCAGCTCCCAGACTTCACCCAAACTCATGTTCATTGCGTCGGTGGTGCCATCCAACCATCTTATCCTCTGTCGTCCCCTT
Organism: Bos mutus; assembly: GCF_027580195.1. Lineage (NCBI taxonomy): Eukaryota > Metazoa > Chordata > Mammalia > Artiodactyla > Bovidae > Bos > Bos mutus. Next base: position 69,573,482 of record NC_091618.1, on the reverse strand, counting down.
ATCCTCCTGCCCCCAATCCCTCCCAGCATCAGAGTCTTTTCCAATGAGTCAACTCTTGGCATGAGGTGGCCAAAGTATTGGAGTTTCAGCTTTAGCATCAGTCCTTTCAATGAACACTCAGTACTGATCTCCTTTAGGATGGACTGGTTGGATCTCCTCACAGTCCAAGGGACTCTCAAGAGTCTTCTCCAACACCACAGTTCAAAAGCATCAATTCTTTGGTGCTCAGCCTTCTTCACAGTCCAACTCTCACATCCATATATGACCACTGGGAAAACCACAGCCTTGACTAGACAGACTTTGTTGGCAAAGTAATGTCTCTGGTTTTTAATATGCTGTCTAGGTTGGTCATAACTTTCCTTCCAAGGAGTAAGCGTCTTTTAATTTCATGGCTGCAGTCACCATCTGCAGTGATTTTGGAGCCCAGAAAAATAAAGTCTGTCACTGTGTCCATCATTTCCCCATCTATTTCCTATGAAGTGATGGGACCAGATGCCATGTTCTTAGTTTTCTGAATGCTGAGCTTTAAGCCAACTTTTTCACTCTCCTCTTTCACTTTCATCAAGAGGCTCTTTAGTTCTTCTTCACTTTCTGCCATAAAGGTGGTATTATTTGCATATCTGAGGTTATTGATATTTCTCCCAGCAATCTTGATTCAGGTTGTGCTTCCTCCAGCCCAGCATTTCTCATGATGTGCTCTGCATATAAGTTAAATAAGCCGGGTGACAATATACAGCCTTGGAAAGGAAAGAAAGTGAAGTCACTCAGTCGTGTCCAACTCTTTGCAACCCCAGGGACTGTAGCCTACCAGGCTCCTCTGTCCATGGGATTTTCCAGGCTATAGTACTGGAGTGGATTGCCATTTCCTTCTCCAGCGGATCTTCCCGACCCAGGGATGGAACCCAGGTCTCCTGCATTGTAGACAGATGCTTTACCGTCTGAGCCACCAGGGAAGTCCATATAGCCTTGATGTACTCCTTTTCCTTTTTGGAACCAGTCTGTCGTTCCATGTCCAGTTCTAACTGTTGCTTCCTGATCTGCATATAGATTTCTCAAGAGGCAGGTCAGGTTGTCTGGTATTCCAATCTCTTTTAGAATTTTCCACATTTTATTGTGATTCACACAGTCAGAGGCTTTGGCATAGTCAATAAAACAGAAATAGATGTTTTTCTGGAACTCTCTTGCTTTTTTGATGATCCAGCAGATATTGGCAATTTGATCTCAGGTTCCTCTGCCTTATCTAAAACCAGCTTGAACATCTGGAAGTTCACGGTTCACATATTGCTGAAGCCTGGCTTGGAGAATTTTGAGCATTACTTTACTAGCATGTAAGATGAGTGTAATGATGTCTAACTTACTGGAACGATGGAACCTATGTCCCCTTCATTTTCAGGCAGATTCTTAATCACTGGGCCACCAGGGAAAACTATTTTTAGTTTTTTGTTTTTTTTTTTTTAAGGAAACTCCATACTGTTCTCCATATTTGTTGTACCAGTTTATATTCTGACCAACAGTGTAGGAGAGTTCCCCTTTCTCTACAAACTCTCTAGCATTTATTGTTTGGAGATTTTTTTTGTGTGTGATGATGTTCAGATGCCTATCATTTTTCTTATCGTGTGCTGGGAGCTGTAGCAAAAATGAAGATGCTTGGTAAGTTGAAAACGTGTTGAATTTAAAGTTATTGGTCATTGATAAATGACCAAGCCCACAGGTTTCCATCATGTACTTTACAGTTTTGAGGAGGCATGGATGCGGCATGTGGACTTCCCAGATGGTGCTAATGGTAAAGAACCTGCCTGCCAATGCAGGTAGAGGTGAGAGACACGGGTTTGATCCCTGGGTCGGGAAGATCCCTTAAAGGAGGACATGGAAACCCACTCAAGTATTCTTGCCTGGAGAATCCATGGACAGAGGGGTCTGGCAGTCTGCAAATCATAGGGTTGCACAGAGTCAGACATGACTAAGGCGCCTTGGCACACACACACGGTATGACGTATGCACAGCTGGGCTTAGTGGGCGCCTCTTCCTGGTGAGGGAGAGGATTTGGCTGCTCAGGACCCACAGCTCAGTGGCTTGACTGTTTTCATTTTGCCAGAGCCTTGCCTCTCATCAGCTTTTAATTTCCTGAATTTTATGGGGGGGGGTGGTGGTAATATACTGTCATGGCAATCACTGAAAGTCTTAAAGCATTTCTTTCAAAAATGCCAAATTCCCTCACTCTACATATAATATAATAAAGATTTATAATATAGATTAGGAGTTTAGAAATAAATGCCTTGACATTTTTAGCCCCTCAGAGAATCCTCTTTTTCTTTTTTTTCTCCTAAACTTTCTAGAGAATCTATGGTTTATAACCAACCAAACATCCAATTACTTATCAAGCAGTTATGCAGGAACTGCCATACTAGGAAAGTGACTTAAACAAAATATAAGACCTGGCTGTTATTTTATAGGAGTTTATAAGGAGTTTTCAGGTTTCTTTTCATGGCACCATCACAAGTCAAGAAAGCAGGCGATGATAAGCAACAAATGAATAGTTCCCCATGCACCTTATTCATTACCAGGAACCTTTAGAGCCAGCCCGTACATTTAATCACCACCACAAAGACGCCTTCTTTCCTAGAGCTTTAGAGCTAGGAGTCTCTAAGTGGATCACCTGACAGAGTGAACTTATCAGTTGAGAAACAGGGTGACAAGGACAGAGGCAGCAGTTGCAATTTGAAATGTGAATTTGTATCGTAAAAGGTTTTCATTAGCAAAGATTTTGTGCAATGAAAGGGCAATGTCAGAACTCACCTACTTCCTTCCCTTGTGGATAAGATAACATTTAAGAGCTTTTGAATTTCTTACAAACTTAAAGTTGCTCAAATGGGGCAAAGGGAGGAGATTAAAATCACCTGTGATGACAGAAAGTAGTGTTACCACTGAGGCCTCAATCCTTCTGCCAGTGGAAGCCAATGTATTTTCTCCATTTAAAAGGATTCTCTTCTGGCCCCCACCCTCCCCAGGCATTTGGTTGTGATGGAGTTTGGTTTGACTGATTAATTTTAGTTCTTCTGCTTCACACAAGGTAGACAGTGATGAATTGATATATTAAAGATGTGATTAATGGTTACTTTCTATTCAGTATAATTATCAGGTGGTGGTTTCAAGGAAAAATGCTAGAAAATGAAACTTTTCACTCCAGATAACTATCCACCCTGTCTAGAAAGAAAAATGGGTCTCTGTTTTCAACATATTACTGTAGAGCAAGGCCATGAGAGAGAGAGAGAGAGAGTACACACTGGTTTTGTGAGTTTTGTAGAATAAGATGAATTTGGAGAAGTGTCTGTCTCCAAAGAAATTCTTAGGAAATCTCTGGATAAGAAAGCTTTAAATTTTACCTTAATCCTGAATGATCTTACCAGCTCCATCCTAGTCTTCCCCAATCATTTCTGGCATTTAATCCATTTTAAAGATTGCTTTAGACTAGTATCCCTAAAACACAGCATTAATCATATACATCTTTTCCCAGAAACTGAGGATGACTTCACATTACCATAATAGGAATAACAAAATCATCAAAATGACACCTGACACCCTTTGACAAAGGACAAACACGCTGTTGAAACTGTTGTTCTAATTCCAACCCTCTGCTTTCTCAAGGCTTATTGCCTCCTGGTCATCTCAACTGTCCATGTTATTAAGGGGCCAAGCTTTGCCTTGCCCTTTTTTCCATCTGTTTTTAACTGTAAGGAAAAATTGTACACAGCTCTAATATGACCCAACGGATTATAAAGCTCCATCCATAGAGAACTGTGTATTGTTTGGAGCACTCCGTCTGAATTATCTGATTCTGGAGGGTCTGTATTTCATTGTCAAACAATAAAGATATGATTTATCTCTTTACTCTAGATCAATGAGTCTCAAACAGAAGCCCTGGAAGACCTGTTACCACCCAGATTGCTGGGTTCCACTTCCAGAATTTCTTATTTAGCAGTTGGGGTGAATCTGAGAATCTGCATTTTTAACAAGTTCCCAGGTTACGGTTACCACACTTGGAGAACCATTCCTCTTGGTCAAGTTAATTAGTTCTTCTGAGGGTGGTTCTTTTGTGTAGGCAGTTTTGAGATCTACTAGAAGATTAATCTCATAGGGTCCTCTCTGTTTAGTATAGATTAAGTCAATTTCTTCAGCCTCTTCTTTCCTTATATTACCCTACTTTAACATTTCAATTCTAGTTTCATGTATTGTTTACAATTTCTTATTTAAATGTATGTGCTTGTAATCATTGGAGAAGGCAATGGCACCCCACTCCAGTACTCTTGCCTGGAAAATCCCATGGATGGAGGAGCCTAGTAGGCTGCAGTCCATGGGGTCGCTAAGAGTCGAACACGACTGAGCGACTTCACTTTCACTTTTCACTTTCATGCATTGGAGAAGGAAACGGCAACCCACTCCAGTGTTCTTGCCTGGAGAATCCCAGGGACAGGGGAGCCTGGTGGGCTGCCGTCTATGGGGTCGCACAGAGTCGGACACGACTGAAGTGACTTAGCAGCTTGTAATCATGATTTGAAATAGTGTTTTATAGGTTAGTTTTCAAAAGATGTTTATTTCTTGATGTATTTCATGCTTTGTATTTTTGTTATTAAACTTCTACCAGATAAATAGTGATGCCTGGGTTACAACCTTGTGATCTTTAATATTAGTCTTCCAGAAGCTTAACTAAGAAGATAAAACTCAACAATTTCCACTCAGTTTTATTATTATCCTTTTCGATAGAACTTTTTGTTAAAACATTTGGATACAAAGAAAATTCAACAAAGGATCAGATTTACCTGCTGGGTTTTAGTATATTTATTACACATAGAATAAAATATGTGTATAGTAAGATTTTAAATTGAACTTAGGTATGCCTAACCTGAAATGTAGATGAGTCTGCCTTTTACTAAAGTTTAAAGTCAACCTCTTGCAGAGAAATCTGGGGATATTTAAATGAACTCTTGACTTCTTAAATTGGACTTTTGTGAGGGAGAAGTTGGCAATATTAAAGGTGGGTTTATTATACCATAACTCTTTGAGTCCTTGCTTTGGAGGAGGAAATTATCTGCTATTTTAAATAAATCCAAAACAATGGATCTGCAAAGCTGAATAAAGTCTATTTTCTCTTATATAGGATAGCATATTTCAAAAGATTATGAGATGTGGAATAACCTCCAGATAATATTTGGCTCCCTTCTCATTGATGTTCAACTCTTATGAATCACTGTTTAATATAATTCACCTTCTCCTTCCAGGCTTTTCTTTTATTTCACTATAAAAATGTTTTGAAAGCAAATATTATCCTGAAGTGCACAAATATATAAAAGATATATAAAAGTGCTGGTGGTTTGAGACTTTAAGATATTTGTCTGATAAAGAGACAATAAGGGCAAATACCAAACAAAAACAGAGAAGACAATCATGAAGGAGTCCAGTGAGCATTCTGTATTTATTTACATTGAAAAGCATCAAGTTACCACCTTTGCACTCCCAGTTAGTATTCTGAGTGTACATTTGCTTCTTTTGCCTGTTACTTTAAGTTTGTTTGGACACAAAACCTGAAAAGGAAATGTGTAGGTATGTGTATGTGTATGTATTTTTTTCTTTTCTGGTTAGCCAAAAGAATTCACAGGTAACAGTATATCTTTTCAAACCAAACTTAAATGTAGGCATTACTGAGGGGTAGAATTATACTTTCCCTAGAGTTGACAATATCAGGTCACATGATATTTATTTATTTACATTTTTTAGTTTTTTTTTAAGCTTTGGCTACTTGGATTGTGGGAATTAGTTCCCCAACTAGGGATCAAACCCACACCCCCTCAGATGGAAGTGTAGAGTCTTAACCACTGGACCACCAGGGAAGTACCAATAGTTTTTTTGTTTTTGTTTTTTTCTTTTTAATAGAAAAAATGACCTTTAAAATTGAAAGGTCAATTTTAAATATCTACAATAAGTAGCCAGTGACTTGAGTGAGGAGACTGCATTGAAACTTGTTGTGGCTTGACAGCAAGGCTTTATCTGTTGAATTGAAGAACAGTTTGCTTTTGTGAATGAAAAATGGGAACTCAGCAAAAACACTGAAAGAACCCTGGCCCCAGAGCAAAGACTTGAAGTTTTACAGGATATGGGAGATTCTATAATTCGATGTAAGTCATGCTAGAAGCACCTCAGACCAAACATTTGAACTGAGGAGAAAAATCCTCGGCCTTAGAGTGTGAATAATAGAACTCATATTGGTTTTCTGTTGTTATTGTTGTTTAGTTGCTAAGTTGGGTCTAGCTGTTTGTGACCCCATGGACCATAATTCTATCTACACAGCTGCTTGAAACAATGTGTGTTTAAGAGCTCATAGTTTGGTATTGAATAGCTGGGTTCTCTGTTCAGGGTACACCATGGTTAAAATCAGGATGCTGGCTTCTCTGCAAGGCTCTGGAGAAGAGGCCACATCAAAATCCATTCAGTGCCTGACAGAATCCAGGTTCTTGGGGCTATAGGACTGTCCCTAGTTCCCTGCCATTATCAACACAGGCTGCTCTCAGCTTCTAGAGGGTTCGTGAATTCTATACCCTATGTCTTTCCACCTATCTCACTCCTATTAAATCTCTCATTCTTCTCATCTCTTTGATTCGATAATATCTCTGATCAGTAGACTCAAAATTACTCAAATTTATTACTCAAATGTTAATTCCAGCTCCACCCAGATAATCTTTCAATCTTAAAGTCAATTGTTTGGGGACCTTAATTAGCTCTGCAAAATCCCTTTACAGCAACACCTTGACTAGTGTTAATTGAATAACTAGGAGTAGGCTCCGTTGTGTCCAACTCTTTGAGATCCCGTGGACTGTGTAGTCTACTCCATCCATGGTATTCTCCAGGCAAGATTACTGGAGTGGGTTGCCATTTCCTTCTCCAGGGGATCTTTCCAACCCAGGGATCGAACCCAGGTCTCCTGCATTGCAGGCAGATGCTTTAACCTCTGAGCCACAAACCTTCTTAGGAGTAGGCATAAGTGCATCAAGGGCCATATATATGGGGAACCATTTAGAATTCTGCCTCCCACTGAGATATAAGCTCTCATTCAAGCAAGAGGCAACCCTGTCAAGCTGGCCAGTATCCAGATCAATAAAGCATCACTGTAGAGTGGACATTGATGGACAGATAGAAAATTATACCATTTCAACAGCAATGTGGCGTACCAGTTAGAGACAAAGGCAGTGTTTCCCAACAGAATTGGATTTATTCTTGGCTTTGTGTTCCTTTAAGTTCTGAACACTTTGGGACAGAGTATGCATTCAACCTTTGGGGGAATTCAAAGTTGGTAGGACCTCAAGAGGCAATAGTAGACTCCTTACCAAAAGGACACACAGAAATTTGACAATGTGACTCTACTTGTCATGAAAAAACATGCAGGAGGTCACAGCATTTGAACAATGTTTTGTTGACTTGCTGTACTATTTTCCCCCTTATCTACTCTTGATATTGGTTTTATAATCTATAGGAGGCAACCTAGTATAATGGTTAAGAATATGGTGGGATTTGAAATCCCCACTTCATTTCTTACTGCATGATTTGGGCAAATCAATTAGTTTTCTTATTTATTAAGTTGGGAAACATCATTGTACTGACCATGTAAAGTAGTTGTAAATAGTCAATAAAGTACAGCATGTAAAGGGTTTATAACAGACTTCAGTTAAGTTCTTGATAAATGTTCTCTAAGTTCAGTGTAATTTGTCTGGTTACTAGCCACATAGGTTCTATGGCCATTGCTTGAACTAATTTTTCATCATAGAGAATACAGTCCAAGTGTATTCATTCACTTAATATCCATTTTTAATTCAGTTATCCAATCTATATTTATCAAGTTGCAAACTAAGTAATGGTGATACCAATTTAAATGAGAAATAAATCTCCAGTCCTTGAGAAATTTACAGTCTAGAGATTCTACAGAGAATCATTTGTGCTATCACCCAACTCCATTCTCACTCAGGTTTAAAGAAAATCTTAGAACAAAATTAAGTTTTAAAATGGAGCAATAAAGCAATTTTGTCCTTCCTCTAAAACACTGTAAGCTCTTGGAGTTTAGGGACATATTTTGCACATTTTTGATAGCCTCAGAATTTGGCAAGATGGGGAATCACATACTTAGTGAATTGATTTAAACTAAAAATGTTAGAAACAGATGTGGTCTTCTTTAGGAAAATAAGCAATAATATTTGCCAGTACTAGTTTCTAATGATAAAGTATCATTTTAAATAAGAAACATGTTGATATATTACATCAAGATTATGAGCCTAAAACACATCAGAATGTATCATTATTTACTGCAATCTATGCTTTTATGTAATGCCTCTAAACAAGGCCCCAGATGTTTTAGAAATTGTGCTATTTTAGAACAAATATACTGCTGACTTTCTCTCCTGTTCCTTCTAAAATAATATGGTTCTACTTTTATCTCATTTACAGAACAAATAAAGAGGTCTAGATTTGGTGAGCCAGTAAGTAATACCCATTTTTTAAGAGAAGGTTGATAATCTATCCTAATTGGAGAAGATGACAGATATTTATATACAGAGGTGTTGCTTACAAAATCATTAGCATTTGTGGAAAATCATAACTTACCTATAAGACTAGCAAAAGACAAATGGTTAAGTATAATATAGGACAGTCAAAATGGAATATTAAGTATCCTTTGCAAATGTTTATGAGATTTTTTATTGGTATATAAATAATTTTAAGTGAAAATAAAAGCAGAGTACAAAACACCTGCCACATTTTCAATTATCACAATAATATTTTAATACTTTTTCCTAGGTAGAGAGGCTATTAGTTATTTTGTGTTAGCCAAACCTCACTTTGGAAGAACTGGTATAGTAGTCAGTTGAGTTCTGGTACAGTTTGAAGAATATACTCCCATAGCCATCTGAGAACAGAAAATGACCAGTTAGGGATTTTTATTGTTTACTGTTGTTTTACACTCAGCATCCAACCCATCTCTTTTCTATTGTGTCTTCCTATTCCATAGAAGTAGGAAATCTAAAACTCACATTTCCTATTCTCTCCTGAAGCTATGACTGGATGTGAATTAGAGTCTGCCAGTTAGATATACATCTACGCTGTTTGGAAGTAAGGCAGAGGTCGTTTCCTTTCTTCTTTTGGTTGTTTATGGAAACTGGGGATATAAAATTTTATAGTAGCCCTTTCTAGTGTGCATTCTTTAAATGTTTGTGGGTTTTCAGAGTTGTGGCAGTTTCTTGATCCAAGCATCCGTATAAGTCTGCATCTAAGAGGTGGCTTGTGGCAGAGGAAAGCCCTTTGAATAGGTCAGTTCTACAAAGTTCTGGATCATTCCTGTAGTCCCAGACTATAGACTATTCCTGCTCTGGGCCTCAACCATACTATAAGGGCCTGAAGCTCTTTGTTAACTCTCTTTCTACTAAAATACCAAGGGTGATTTCTATTTTCTGTTCTAAGCCAAGTGAGGACAAAGTTCCAATAAGAATTCAGCAATTAAAGGGATTATTTTACAATTTCAAGTAACTTTATTGATTATACTTTGGCATGTATATGTTTTCAATTCTTTCCCCTTAATAAATGTTAATATTAAGTATATGTAGTATGTAAGTCTACGGGTGTTGGGGAATAGGTAGAGAATGTGTTTGAGTATCATAGAGCTGCACTTATTACAGACTTTGGACTTCCCAGGTGGTGCTAGTGGTAAAGAACCCACCTGCAAAGGCAGGAGACATGAGACCCAGGTTCCATTCCAGGGTTGGGAAGATCCCCTGAAGGAGGGCATGGCAACCCACTCTAGTATTCTTGCCTGGAGATTCCCATGGACATAGGAGCCTGGCAGATTGAAGTCTATCGCAAAGAGTCAGACATGACAGAAGCAACTTAGCATGCATTACAGACTCTAAAAATAATTTTAATTGAGCAGACCAATACATTATATTCAGTGTGTCTTCTGATGATAACATTTTTAGAATGTGAGACTAGTAAAATAATTATAGGAACATATTCTGTAACACTGATGCACTGAGGCACCTCTTCTCTTTCTCTGCTCCTTTCTATTTAGACAGGATGATTAGTCTATTGCTCCCCAGTTACCTTGGCCCAGCTGAGAAACATGCCAGTCTCTGTGAGGTTGGACAGGTCCTACAAATCTGAGTAGCCAGAAATACTATCCTCCTTTTCATGAAAGTCAACAAGCATTTATCAAGTACCTACTGGGTGTCCAATAGGTGCTGAAGACTTGATGATGCTTCAGACAGAATCCTAACTCTTAAAAAACAAACGAAAAACAGAAACTTCTAGGCTCTTGGAGGAGATAGGCACATGAAGTGGTATACTAGTAAATGTTTAACAACTAGCCTTCTGGGAGGAAACAAGTATAATGCAAGCATGGACACAAGCGTATTATAAATACTACTGATTTACAGAAAGCATAGAAAAAAAAGCATAGCAAATAATTTACAAATAATAATGAAATATACAATGCTCTTTACTTTAAATTTTAAATGTGGGGAATGCCTACATTTGTTTTAGGCTGACCTTTTGTATCTACAGCTAACTAATGGTTGCAATTGACAGACTTCCAGAAGAAATAAACAACATCTGTTGTTTCAGTTTATATTAACAAGTAAGATGAAAGGGAAACCACAAAGATGCATGTCAGCACTTCCCTTAATCATCAATGACAGAGAAGCTTTTTTTTTTTTTTGGTCAGTGGATAACAATTTTCAAATCTGAAAGGCTGTTTTCAATTTTTTTGTGTTATTCATAATGCAACATCTAGAAACACAATAAGTTTTAAATTTAATTTGTATTATTAACATTTTGTCAAACATTTTCTTAAGGCTAGAATATCAATGTGACAACATGAAGACCCTGATGTGTAGTATTTGTCAGTTTCCATGGTTTATCAATGTTCCCATCATGGATGATCTCAAACTTCCAACAGGATGTCACTGATCAGAGTGATGGAAAGAGATTCACAGTGGCGTGTCATTTATAGTATATGCAACATACATATAAAATAGAAATAGAGACTTTCAAAGAATATGTGATTGTAAAATGTAGTAAAATATCTAAGAAGCGATGAGCTTTAAGTATTTCTCAATATAGTTTTTAAAATAGCTAATTTAAATGTAATTTTATAGAATTTACTTTTTTTTTATTTTTTAGGGTTTTTTTTTTAATTTATTTATTTTAATTAGAGGCTAATTACTTTACAATATTGTATTGGTTTTGCCATACATGGTATGGGGAGGGAGGTGGAAGGGGGGTTCAGGATTGGGAACACATGTACTTTTTAATAATAGTGTGTTTAACAAGTGGCTCTGAAAGTTTCTTTAAGTTTAAGAATCAGCTCCTATGAGCCTACATGGGCCAATTCTAGCACACAGCTAGATATTTGTCAGGTACTAAAGACAGAGGGGAACACACACAAAATAGTCATCTCTATTGGGAGATGTCAGGAAATAAGTTCTGAAGGATAAATGATTTTGGCATGCAATGAGGAGGTATTCCATGCCAAGGAAGTAGAACGGTTAGTGGCATGAAGCATCAACGTTGGGACCTGCCCAAGTCTCTCATAATTGGAATCAGGTGAGGTCTACAGAGGTCAGATTGAGAGGGAGCTTATAAAACCCAGTGAGGAGTCAGAATATTCTCTTGCTTGTGATCAACAGTTTTTAAAGATGATGTTTCAGACTTGCCTTTTAGAACAATGGTTACAGTGGCAATGTGGAGAATATACAGGATCAGAGGAAAAGTCATAAGACAGGGAGGCAAGTTGCCCCCATCATAGCTGGACCCTCAATGCTGATGTTGATTCTTGTTCAGATCTTCCTTGATTTACAGTAGGATATGTCCCACTAAACCCATTGTAAATTGAAAGTATCATCAGTTGAAAAGCATTTAGCATGCCTAACCTACTGAGTATCATGGCTTCACCTTACCTATCTTGCATCATGCATGTACATGTGCTCAGTCATGTCTGACTCTTTTGTGAGTCAATGGGCTCCAGCCCACTAGGTTCCTCTGTCCTTGGGAGTTCCCAGGCAAGAATCCTGGAGTGGGTTACCATTTCTTCCTGCAAGGGATTGTTCCCACCTAGGAATCGAACCCACATCTCCTGAAGCTCTGGCATTGCAGGTGGATTCTTTACTACTCAGCCACATTAAACATGCTCAGAAAACTTCTATTAGCCTACAGTTGAACAAAATCATCTAACACAAAGGTTATTTTATAATAAAGTATTGAATACTTCATGTAATTTACTGAATGCTATTACTAAAATTGAAAAACAGAATGGTTGTCTGGGTACAGAATGGCTGTAAGTGTATCTGTTGTTTACTTTGAGGTCACATGGCTTAATGGGAGCTGCAGAGAATGTCATAGTGCATATTACTAGCCCAGTAAAAAACCAAACTTCAAAGTACACTTTCTCCTGAATGTGTATGGCCTTTGTCCCTTCATAAACTTGAGAACACCTACTCAAACCTCTATAAGTCGGGTCCCTTTGTACTTGTCTTTGGTCAGCAGCCTATCTTTTCCTTTTAGTGTCTCTTTCAAGTTTGATTATCCCCTCAGCATGCCCCCAATCTAATCCTGAACAAATAAGTTTTTTTTCTGTCTCCCCATCCAGACCAAACTAGTAACAAACTTTTAAAATCTATGATGACTTTAGAGAACTATGACCAAAGAAGTTGTTCACTAAAATATCACTTTGCCTACAGATTAGAAAGATAATTCAACTCAGGCTACATCTGTTGATGTTATTAGGGAAAGTGATCCTAGAGACTTTAAACATACCCCCTCAATGATAATAGTCATGCAGGTAGGCAGTGTTGAGAAACCTAATCAGAGAATGATAGAAAATTTAATTATTTGTGATATATGTAGGGAAAAGTGGGCTTCCCAGGTGGCTTCGTGGTAAAGAATCCACCTGACAATTCAGGATACACAGGAGACGCTAGTTTGATCCCTGGATCAGGAAGATCCCCTGGAGAAGGAAATGACAACCCACTCCAGTATTCTTGCCTGGAGAATTCCATGGACAGAGGAGCCTGGCAGGCTACAGTCCATGGGATCTTAAAGAGTCAGACACAACTGAGCGACTGAGCATTCACACATGTAGGGAAAACTATACTTACCTTTTGTAATAGGATGGGTTTTCTTTTCAGAGTGCCAGGCCCTTGCTTTCTTTATAGACATTGAAACTAGAAGTGAAGGAATTGTGACTTCTGGTGACAGAAAGAGAATGCAAGCAGTGCTGTCTCTGGGATACTTTCCAGATTATGACTTGAGGGTGCTGGGTACTTGTCTGTGCTCAAACATCTGTCCCCTCTTGTTTTCCCTTTATGTGAGGGAATATGCATCATTGGTATTTGGGGAAACTGCTTGGTCACCTGAATTTATTTGGGGCAGATCAGCATTTCTAGATAATTTCTGTGTCTACATGATGTAATGAAAATAAGAAAATCAGGCTTGAGTTGAAAATAACAGAATCCAGTTCTTAGTCTTAATAAAACTATGCTCCCCAGTTGCAAGATTTCATGAGGAATATGGTTCAGAAGCCGAGCAACATTGTAGGAATCAGGTTTGCAGTTGAAACAAACCATCCAACCAACCTTATCAAAAAGCTGTCACTGAGGGAAGGAAAATGGTAAATTATTTTAAAAAGAAAGAGAGATTTGGGACTTCCCTGGCAGTCCAGTGGTTAAGATTCCATGCTTCCACTGCAGGGGGCATGGGCTTGATCCCTGGTCAGGGAACTAACATCCTACATGCCTTACCACCAAAAATAGAAAATAAAAATGAATAAATAAAAATTAAATTTAAAAAAATTTAAAAAGAGAGGCTTGGGGAGCCTATGATGAGGGCACTCAAACAACTGTTACCTCAGGAAGGACATTTTTACCTTAACTATATTCTGTTCTGATTAATCTTAATTATTTTAATGACAGATGGCTTTGATTTTTAGTAATATTTTTGTCATCACAAAAGGTACAAAGCCAACTCAGGTGGTCTGAGGTAAAGGGTGAAGAGAAATAAGTCGTTCATCTAGTGACCTTTCAAATAGTCACAGTTGAGATAGCTCCTAGATGCTGGGGCATGCATTCCAAATGAATCTCAGCGAAAGCCCTTCAGGGTAGAGCAGAGACATTGTAGCCTAAATAAATAGATTTTCTATGGCCCAAGAAGAATCAAGTAGTGCGATGGATGACCTGCATGTCCTCCACGTGATCCTTGATCATTATCTGTACTTTCAACTTGAGTGTGATAAGAGGAGGAGATTTAATCAGTGCATAGGTCCACAACAGTTCACCAAGTGTTGCTATTAGTAGTAAATAAATTCAGAAGAGTCATTTGAGGATGAAACTCCTTGGTATTCTTATGCTGATTTACAAAACTAAGGCATTCTACTACCAGTACTTCAGAAACAGCTCCCAAGTCACTCAGTTTCTCCTCCATTTTTGAGGCATACATATAAAAATCACTTGTGAATCAAACACAGCTTGAAAATGTGCAACTCTTCCTCACTGAACTATTTCTTGAAAATTGTGGAGAAATTTCTACTTTTTATTGGGCCATTTACATGAATTAGGTATTTTTTTTTAATTTTATTTTATTTTTAAACTTTACAATATTGTATTGGTTTTGCCAAATATTGAAATGAATCTATCACAGGTACACATGTGCTCCCCATCCTGAACCCTCCTCCCTCCTCCCTCCCCATACCATCCCTCTGGGTCGTCCCTGTGCACCAGCCCCACGCATCCAGTATTGTGCATCGAACCTGGACTGGCGACTCGTTTCATACATGATATTATACATGTTTCAATGTCATTTTTTATATCTATTTCATATGTGTCTATTCACTCTCCTACAAGCCATTCCATAGCTAGATCTCTCATACTTGTGTCTATTTATGGTGACATTTTGGCGGCCTTTAAGTTTGGGTTGTCTAGAGGAAATGAAAATTTCCAGAGTCTTTGAAAGAAAAAAAATAACTAGGCATCCTTTAAGTTTTTAGAGGCTTGGGTAGCCACTAAATTTACTGTAACAACCTCAAATAAATATAAATATGTGAGCATTGAGATCTCGGTGATAAGAAAAACACATAGATCTTTTTTCCATGAGTGCATCATGAATCTTCATGGATTCCTATTTTAGGGTGTTAATTTTGTAGTAGTGCAAATAACAACACCTATAGTTTGAGTGTTCACTATATGGCAGAAGACATGCTATGCATTTTATACAAATTGTCTCATGTCTTAACTGTTATTCCACAGAGTATTATTATCTCCATTTGCCTTTTCTTCCCCAAATGATAAAATTGAGGCTAAGGGAAGTTGAATAACTTTTCAGAGTCACAATATCAGTCAGTCATGGTTTAATACAAACATACAAAGCTATTAATTTGGGCTTTTAGCCACTTTTCTATGCTATTACCAGGCTCTCTCGAACCTGTGGGTCAAATTATTTCGATGAAATACTTTTCTGAAAATATTTGTTTATTTATTTAGTTAGTTTGGGCTGTGCTGGGTCTTCATTGCTTCAAAGGCTTTCTGTAGTTGCGGTGAGCTGGGGGCTCCTCTTTGATGCAGTGCACAGGCTTCTCACTGCAGTGGCTTCTCTTGCTGCAGGGCACTGGCTCTAGGGCATGTGGGCCTCAGTAGTCATGGCTCTGGGGCTCTAGAGCATAGAGCACAGGCTCAGTAGTGGCACAGGGCTTAGTTTGCCTTGAAGCATGGGGGATGTTCCCAGATCACAGATTCCATGTCTCCTGCATTGGCAGGGGAACTCTTCACCACTGAGCCACCAGAGAAGTCGCTCAATTAATTTTTTTCTTAATACTTTTTGTGTGGACCATTTTTAAAGTCTTTATTGAATTTATTACAACATTGTTGTTGTTCAGTCACTCAGTCGTGTCTGACTGTTTGCAAACTTATGGATTGCAGCGCTCCAGGCTTTCCTGTCCTTCACCATGTCTCAGAGTTTGCTCAAATAATTACAACCTTGGTACAGGCAGACTGAACCTGCACCTCCTGCATTGGAAGGTTAAGTCTTAACCACCAGACTGTCAGGAAAGTCCCCCTCGATGAAATTCTTATTGAACATTTGCTGTATGTAGCCATTGTCCTAGTCGCTGGGATTACAGGGTAATCAGGGCTGCAGTACACGAGTTCATATTCTAGAAAGCAAGTCAGAAAAGTGAACAAATGAATGTAATATAGGACAGTGCATGTAATAAACAGTTGACTACCAGTTAGGACAAGTGGCTCAGTTCAGGCACAGATCAACCTCATATGGTACCAGAATGTTCTCTGTGTTGAACTGGCAAAAAAAGAATGTGGGCACTGATATTCCAGAAAAAAAGGGAAAAGCATTTGCAGCGGCACCTAATGAGGAAATTTCATGGAATAAAAAGAAGAGTAATGCTACTGTCGGACCATGAAGAATACGTAGGGGAT
Organism: Bos mutus; assembly: GCF_027580195.1. Taxonomy (NCBI): domain Eukaryota; kingdom Metazoa; phylum Chordata; class Mammalia; order Artiodactyla; family Bovidae; genus Bos; species Bos mutus. The sequence goes on along the minus strand of NC_091618.1, from coordinate 69,556,977 downwards.
TCCTTTGATGGGGATGAGGCTAGAACATGATTCGGTAACTAAAAAGGAAGAGCCTCATCCTTTAAATGTGCAAGCTTAGATTCACTCCTGTGGCTGTAAAGACTCATATGAGGAATTTTAAACCAGGGAAAGATTAGAACAAGTCATACCCAGAGAAATTATAGGGCAGCTAATTGTTTCCTAAGAAGATATTTTAGTAGTTTTTGTTTTACTGACAAGACTTTCAGTAGAGACTTTTTTTTTTTAGTTAATATCTGTTTAGATATTAGGAATGAAAAGTGCTGTCTGAATTAAAAAAAAATGATGAAGATATTCTGCCTGACTGAAGTTTTTCTTCAACATACCTATTACTTAAATTATGGAAATTTTGCTCCTCCCTAGAAATACCATTTCCTCTGACGCTCTTTTGACTAATTTCCATTCTTCTGTACTACTGGTATTTTCAATCCAGAAGAAAACATTTATATTCTTAAGGAAACCATATATTTACCTCCTTTTGAAGTTCATGGCTCTCAAATTAATCCACTGTTTCCTTCAATGTCTTCTTCACTCATCCTTATTCCCAATTATTACCCAATAGTTAGAGAAGACTCTAGAACTCTAGGCAATGACTCTTTTTTCCAGCTCAGTTCCTACTGTGATTTTTGACACTTCAATATCTTTTTGTACAACCAATACTATATAGTAATCTGAGAGTTTGCAGAGGAAAGTGATACTTCTGACATGGGAATATGGGAGAGTTTCAAGGAAGATATGTCATGTCACTCTGCTCTTGCAAATGTAAGTAAAAGTGTAATGATCAAAAATAAGAAACAGCACAAGTCATGGAACACTGTAAAAAGAATAACAGAGAGGCACAGAAACCTGTGTGATTGAACCACAGATGATAGAAAAAAGGAGCAGTGTAATACAGGGCAAAGAGAGCTGTTTCTACATTTTTGAAGATGTATTATTATTATTACTGGGCTATGATGCTGCTAAGTCACTTCAGTCGTGTCCGACTCTGTGCAACCCCATAGACGGCAGCCCACCAGGCTCCGCCGTCCCTGGGATTCTCCAGGCAAGAACACTGGAGTGGGTTGCCATTTCCTTCTCCAATGCACGAAAGTGAAAAGCAAAAGTGAAGTCGCTCAGTCGTGTCCGACTCTTTGCGACCCCACAGACTACAGCCTACCAGGCTCCTCCGTCCATGGGATTTTCCAGGCAAGAGTACTGGAGTGGGTGGCCATTGCTTTATCTAACTACTGGGGTATAGTTGCTTTAAAATGTTGTGTTGGTCTCTGCTGTACAATGAAGTGAATTCACTATATGTATACATACATCTGCTTCCTCTTGGACTTCCTTTTCACCCCTTTAGGTCACTAAAGAGCACCAAGCTGAGCTCCCTGTGCTATACAACAGGTTTCCACTAGCTATTAATATCTATTGTACACATAGTAATGTATATATGTCGATCTCATTCTCCCAATTCACCCTACCCTCCTCCCTGCCCCATGTCCACAAGTCCCTTCTTTACATCTGCATTTCTATTGCTGTCCTGAAAATAGGTTCATCTGTACTATTTTTCTAGATTCCACATATATGCATTAATATATGATATTTGTTTTTTTTCTTTCTGACTTACTTCACTCTATGGATGGACCTAGAGACTGTCATAGAGTAAACATCTTGTTTTGATATCAAGAGGAATCATGTGGATAGCAGTGGGAGGGGAAGGGTCGAAGATGTTTGAGAAAAGAAATAAAATGATCAAACTCTACTTTAAAGAAATCATCTTTATTTAGGGTGGGAAAGAGGATGGAGAGAAGCATAAGCCCTTTTGTTTTGCCAACCAATATATGACTAAGATTTATCTAAGGAGAGGGAGCATAAAATAGCAGGAGCTCAGTATCTGTAACTGCTCTTCGAGGATGTTAAGTTATTGAATAAGCTTGGATGAATACTCAAATGAACTTGGGAAGGAGTGGCTAGAGAAGAAGGGGAATCAAAGATCTTTTGTATGGGGAAAAGAGTAAAGGGAGTTTGCTAAAAGCACACCCTAAAGGTAGGGAAAAAAAGTCAATAGTGCTAAATGAAGGCTCTAGGTCAAATAAGATATGGGCTAGAGCATAACTACAGTTTTGGTAACATGGGGGTCATTGAAAGTTATAGCCAGTTGTTTGCTTATTTGATTGCCACTTTGAGGGCAAAAATCCAGGTTAAGTTTGGTTAAGTGTACTGCTTCAAAATGGGACAGACATTAGGGGGATTTTATAAGTAATGTTGGTAAAAATCTGGAGGCAGGTGTGAATTCAAATGCTGATTTTCTACAAACTATTTGCAACTTGATTGCCCTGAATCTTAGCTTCCTCACATTAGTTAAGGAAATAATGACCAAGGGTTTATACACAATATGAATGAGATTATGTGAATTATTGAATGATAAGTGCTTTACCTGTGCTTGGATGAAGTCCTCAAAAATGGTGAAAAGTGTAGTTTATTTGAATTTAGAAAATAGTGAAATATTGGAAAAAAGGGTATCAGAGGTAAAAATAGCTTAATAGTGTTTTTAAAAGCTACAGTCATCAAGACACTATGGTACTGGCACAAAGACAGAAATATAGATCAATGGAACAAAATAGAAAGCCCAAAGATAAATCCACGCACCTATGGATACCTTATCTTTGACGAAGAAGGCAAGAATATAAAATGGAGAAAAGACAATCTCTTTAACAAGTGGTTCTGGGAAAACTGGCCAACCACTTGTAAAAGCATGAAACTAGAACACTTTCTAACACCATACATAAAAATAAACTCAAAATGGATTAAAAATCTAAACGTAAGAAACCATAAAACTCCTAGAGGAAAACATAGGCAAAACATTCTATGACATAAATCACAGCAGGATCCTCTATATCCCACCTCCCGGAGTAATGGAAATAAAAGCAAAAATAAACAAATGGAACCTAATTAAACTTAAAAGCTTTTGCAAAACAAAGGAAACTATCAGCAAGGTGAAAAGACAGCCTTCAGAATTGGAGACAATAATAGCAAATGTAGCAACTGACAAAGAATTAATCTCAAAAATATACAAGCAGCTCCTACAGCTCAATTCCAGAAAAATAAACGACCCAATCAAAAAATGGGCCAAAGAACTAAACAGAGATTTCTCCAAAGAAGACATACAGATGGCTAACAAACACATGAAAAAATGCTCAACATCACTCATTATCAGAGAAATGCAAATCAAAACCACAGTGAGGTACCATCTCACACTGGTTAGAATGGCTGTGATCCAAAAGTCTACAAGCAATAAATGCTGGAGAGGGTGCAGAGAAAAGGGAACCCTCTTACACTGTTGGTGGGAATGCAAACTAGTACAGCCACTATGGAGAACAGTGTGGAGATTCCTTAAAAAACTGGAAATAGAACTGCCATACGACCCAGCAATCCCACGGCTGGGCATACACACTGAGGAAACCAGAATTGAAAGAGACACGTGTACCTCAGTGTTCATTGCAGCACTGTTTACAATAGCCAGGACATGGAAGCAACCTAGATGTCCATCAGCAGACGAATGGATAAGAAAGCTGTGGTACATATACACAATGGAATATTACTCAGCTATTAAAAATAATGTGTCTAAATCAGTTCCAATGAGGTGGCTGAAACTGGATCCTATTATACAGAGTGAAGTAAGTCAGAAAGAAAAACACCAATATAGTATACTAATGCATATATATGGAATTTAGAAAGATGGTAATGATGACCCTATATGCAAGACAGCAGAAGAGACACAGATGTAAACAACAGACTTTTGGATGCTGTGGGAGAAGGTGAGGGTGGGATGATTTGAAAGAATAGCATTGAAACATGTATATTATCATATGTGAAATAGATCACCAGTCCAGGTTTGATGCATGAGACAGGGTGCTCAGGGTTGGTGCACTGGGATGACCCTGAGGGATGGGATGGGGAGGGAAATGGGAGGGGGATTCAGGATGTGGAACACATGTACACCCATGGCTGATTTATGTCAATGTATGGCAAAAACCACTACAATATTGTAAAGTAATTAGCCTCCAACTAAAATAAATAAATTAATTTTAAAAATAGAGTTTTTATTACTATTGAAGCATAGTTGATTTACATACAACATTGTGTTAGTTTCAGGTGTACAACAAAGGGATTCAGTTATATATACATACATACATATCTTTTTTAAGATTACTTTCCTTTATAGATTATTACATAGTAGTATAGTCCCCTGTGCTATACTGTTGATCCTTGTTGGTTATCTATTTTAAATGTAGTAGTGTGTATATGTTAATCTCAATCTCCTAATTTATCCCTACCCACTTTCCCCTTTGGTAACCATACATTTTTTGTCTATGTGTGTCTATTTCTGTTTTATATAGGTTCATTTGTAACATTTTTTTAGATTCTATATATAACTGATATATGTTTCTTTATATGATTTACTTCACTTAGTATGATAATCTCTAGGTCCATTCATGTTGCTACAAGTGGCATTATTTCATTCTTTTTATGGCTGAGTAATATTCTATTGTATAAATATACCACATCTTTATCCACTCATCTGTCAATGGACATTTAGGTTGCTTCCATGTCTTAGCTATTGTAAATAGAGCTTCAGTGAATGTTGGGATTCATGTATCTTTTAGAATTACAGTTTTTCCCAGATATATGCCGAGGAGTGGGATTGCAGGGTTGCATCGTAGCTGTGTTTTTAATTTTTTAAAGAAACTTCCATAATCTTTTACACAGTGGTTATATCAATTTATATTCCTACCAATAATGTCAAAGGGTTCCTTTTTCTCCACACCCTCTGCAGCATTTGTTATTTGTAGACATTTTCAAATGGCCATTCTGACTATGTGATATGATACCTCATTGTAGTTTTGATTTGATTTTCTCCAATATTATCAGTGTTGAGCATATTTTCATGTACTTTTTGGCCATCTATATGTCTTTAGCAGACTCATCAAGAAAAAAATAAAGGGAGAGGGTCAAAATCAATAAAATTAGAAGTGAAAAAGGGTAAGTTACAATAGACATGGCAGACATACAAAGGACCATGAGACTGCTCTAAGCAACTATATGCCAAGAAAATGGACAACCTAGAAGAAATGGACAAGTTCTTAGAAAGGTGCAGTCTCCAGAGAATGAACCAAAAAGAAATAGAAAATATGAACACACCAATTACAAGTCCTGAAATTGAACCTGTGATTTTAAAAACTCCCAGCAAACAAACGTTAGGACCAAGTGGCTTCACAGGAAAATTCTACCAAACATTTAGAGAAGAGTTAATACCTATTCTTTTGAAACTACTCCAAAAATTTTCAGAGAAATAGTTTTGTTTTGACAGAGAGTAAACCTGCCATTAAAATAAAAGCAAAAATAAACAAATGGGACCTAATTAACCTTAAAAGCTTCTGCACATCAAAGGAAACTATCAGCAAGGTGAAAAGACAGCCTTCAGAATGGGAGAAAATAATAGCAAATGAAGCAACTGACAAACAACTAATCTCAAAAATATACAAGCAACTCCTCCAGCTCAACTCCAGAAAAATAAATGACCCAATCAAAAAATGGGCAAAAGAACTAAATAAACATTTCTCCAAAGAAGACATACAGATGGCTAACAAACACATGAAAAGATGCTCAACATCACTCATTATCAGAGAAATGCAAATCAAGACCACTATGAGGTACCATTTCACACCAGTCAGAATGGCTGCGATCCAAAAGTCTACAAATAATAAATGTTGGAGAGGGTGTGGAGGAAAGGGAACCCTCTTACACTGTTGGTGGGAATGCAAACTAGTACAGCCACTATGGAGAACAGTGTGGAGATTCCTTAAAAAACTGGAAATAGAAGTGCCTTATGATCCAGCAATCCCACTGCTGGGCATACACACTGAGGAAACCAGAAGGGAAAGAGACACGTGTACCCCAATGTTCATCGCAGCACTGTTTATAATAGCCAGGACATGGAAGCAACCTAGATGTCCATCAGCAGATGAATGGATAAGAAAGCAGTGGTACATATACACAATGGAATATTACTCAGCCATTAAAAAGAATACATTTGAATCAGTTCTAATGAGGTGGATGAAACTGGAGCCTATTATACAGAGTGAAGTAAGCCAGAAGGAAAAACACCAATACAGTATATTAACGCATATATATGGAATTTAGAAAGATGATAACAATAACCCTGTGTACGAGACAGCAAAAATGACACTGATGTATGGAACAGTCTTATGGACTCTGTGGGAGAGGGAGAGGGTGGGAAGATTTGGGACAATGGCATTGAAACATGTAAAATATCATGTATGAAACGAGATGCCAGTCCAGGTTCGATGCACGATACTGGATGCTTGGGGCTAGTGCACTGGGATGACCCAGAGGGATGGTATGGGGAGGGAGGAGGGAGGAGGGTTCAGGATGGGGAGCACATGTATACCTGTGATGGATTCATTTTGATATTTGGCAAAACTAATACAATTATGTAAAGTTTAAAAAAATAAAATAAAATTAAAAAAAATTAAAAAAAAATAATTGGGGAAGTCAGAAGATAATGTGGCTTAAAGGGGATGAATTTGATTTGTGATTTTTTTCCTTTGTAAAATTTGAGATAAAATATACACACAGTAAAATGCACATATATTTTTCAGTTATGCAAGTTTTGACAAATGCTTACTTTTATGTAATTCAAAACCCTTAAAGATATAGGCTACTTCTGCTACTTAAGAAAGTTCCCTCATCTTCCTTTGCAGTCTTTATGTCACTTAGAGGCAACTAGTCTTTGATTTCTACAAACACAGATTATTTTTTCCTATTCTAAAATTTCTGGAGTCAGACAGTACATACATCTTTTTGTCTCTGGCTTCTTTTAGCATGAAGTTTTTGGAATTTATTTATGCAGTTTTTTGCACTGGTACTCTTTTTTAATAGTTTTAAATACATTGAATATACCACAGGTTTCATTCGCTTGTTGTTTTTAAGTCTATCTATTCATGACAGTTTTTTTTGTTTGTTTCCAGCTTTGGGCTATTATGAGTAAAGCTGTCATAAATAGTCTTATAAAGGCTTGCTTTGTAACAAATCTTTACATACCCAAGGCATATGGAAATTTCCCTATTTTTAAAAGAAGCTTTATAGTTAAAATTTTATGCTTATGTTTGTTATTCATCAAAGATTCAATCATTGTGTATAGTTACATTTAGGTGTAAAATCTCATTTTTTTTCTATATGGATACCATGTGCTTCTCATTATAATATATGAAAAGTCTTTTTCTCCATTGAATTTACTCTAAGGTTTTTCTCTCTTTCTTTGATGTTCAGGAAACTGACTATGATGTATCTAGACATCATTTTCTTTATATTTATCCTGAAGAGGTTTTATTCAGCATCTTCCAGGGATTGATTCTTGAAATCAAAATTGGAAAAGAAATCTAACCCACAATTTTTCAAATATTTGTTTTTATTCATGCTTAGTGACAGTGAGCAAGGTGGAAATAGGCAGAAGAATTTTTGTGACAGTTTATATTCCAACAAATAATCACATGGTTTCAAATGTACTCCCAAAGCAGATTACACATTTTACGCATTTAATTATAATCATACTTTCCTCTTATCTGATATGAATATCGTCAATTTATTTTATTTATTTAAATTTTATTATTATTTTTTAATTTTATTTGTTTTTCTTCCGATCTTTTTCTATTCCTTCTGAAACTCCAATTATATATCTGTTAGACTGTATAATGTCCATCAACTCACTTAGGCTCTGTTCATTTTTTAACTTTTTTCTTTTCTTCTATGTTCTTTAATTTTATAATTTATATTTTCCTCTCTTGAGATTCCTTATTCAGTTACCAATTTTCTGTTAAGCTCATAAGACAATTTTACATTTCAGATTTCATATTTTTCAGTTCTAGAATTCCCACTCCCACTGGATTAATTTATATGAACTCCATTGATTTTCTGAAAACCACTATCTGCTCATTCATTATTTTTATCATTTTCAGAATCCTTGAACATATTTATCATAGCTGCTTTAAAGTCCTTCCCTGCTAATTCTAATATCTGTGATTTGTCTAGACCTATCTCTATTAGTTTTTTTTTTCTTTTTCTTTTGAGAGAACCTAAAGAATTTTATTGTCATAGGAATAATAGTGTAAATATTGTCTTGGTTTGACTTGGCACAGTCCTAAGCAATTTGATATGCCTCAGTATCATTAATTTATTCCAATATACTGTTTAATATACTAATGATAATATAATACATCTAGCACAAATTAGTGTAGAATAGAAACCTCAGCTATTAAGCAGGGAGATAGAGAAATATGATTACACTTGATAATGATCAGGGAAATCAAAGAGGCCTGATTACTTGCATTTAAACTCTGCTTTATCTTATTAAACTGAGCCTGCTGAAATTAAAAGTGTAGTACCACATTGAATAAATTCTACTTTGACAGAACTTGTTGAACTTGTTTGTTTAGAAGGGAGGAAGAAGCACAACACTTTAAAAGCATTTCTACCCAAGATAGCTACTCAAGCAAAGAAGATGAAATGCTTTTCTCTGCTCTCTCCCAGTTCCAACTTACCTTTCAAAATTAGACTTTGTGCTGTAGCAAATAACTCAGATTTTCTTCATGGATGGAAACTTTTTTAAAACAGCTAATTATCTTGGAAGGACTTGGCCATTTCTGTGTATCATTTGCTCATTAAGTCATTCAGCATTCACTTCCTAACTGACATGGCTACCCCAGTAACCAGTGTTACAGCTAGAGACATGGTTTGTTCCTTCATAGAGTTTAGACATTAGTTAGTATATTCCTTTATGCTGTTAATTTGACAGTTTTGTAGGTGCCACTGAGTGCTCTAATGCTGCTGCTGCTGCTAAGTCGCTTCAGTCGTGTGCGACTCTATGCGACCCCATAGACGGAAGCCCACTAGGCTCCCCAGTCCCCGGGATTCTCCAGGCAAGAACACTGCAGTGGGTTGCCATTTCCTTCTACAATGCATGAAAGTGAAAAGTGAAAGGGAAGTCGCTCAGTCGTGTTCGACTCTTAGCAATGCCATGGACTGCAGCCTACCAGGCTCCTCTATCCATGGGATTTTCCAGGCAAGAGTACTGGAGTGGGGTGCCATCACCTTCTCTGGAGTGCTCTAATAAGCCACCTTAAATTCCTGACTCAGACCAAAGCTTCTGACAGATGCATCTAGTTCTTACACTCGATGGTCCATAATCTCACAATCTAATGCTTTTTCTGCAAGTAATGAGAATGGAGATAGGATTCTATAAATATCATAGTACTCTAGATGTAGCTTTACAATTGTTTTATCTTGTTTCATAGAGAAAGGGTGGTTCTTACCAGATTATGGTAGTCCACACATATAATAGTGTAGATTCCATTTTCAAGTTTAATGATAGCATAAGCAGTACATTGAAAGACAGCCAATAACATCCATCTCTTTAAATAAGTATCCTGCAGGGCTGAAATAACTTTGGCTTTATTGCTTTTAAACTTCATGAAGACTGGGTTAAGCTCTTGGCTCTGTTATATCTGAGAAATACAGACCTCATTTCATCTGTTACACACTACAGCTGCAGTTTTACTTGGAAAATTGATGAGGGCTTTAAGTTATAAACTTGTGTTGATTCTAATGTAAATAAATGGAATCATTACTTCATCGTTGGGAGTGCCACCAATCCAGACCTTAAAATTAAGGATTATTTTGTTGATTGGAGGAAAATTAAGACAATCAACTTTCAAGGTTTTAATAAATGAGGCTGAGCACTTAAAAATCATTTTCAACCTGGCTTTAAAAGTAAATGACTAGAAAATCAATAGCAATAATACATGCCTCATGGAAATAGAATGGGCTATATTTATTTTTAAAGATGTTTTCTTCTGTTGTTTGGGCTAAGTTTATTAATGTGGAGCATAAAAGTAATCATATAAAATATTAAGTATATTTCAATAGTAGAATACACACTGTATGTTTGGTGGTAGTTAATATAAGTAGTGCTATGAAAGTTGAATTTCCTCCAAAAATTTCAATGATATAGGCTCAGTACATTTAATATGACTTCATGTGTGTGTGTTGGGGAGGTGTCTGTGTGATATGTGTATATATGTGTGTAGGCTTAGTTGGTAAAGAATCTGCCTGCAATGAAGGAGACCAGGGTTTGTTCCCTGGGTCAGGAAGATCCCATGGAGAAGGAAATGGCAACTCACTCCAGTATTCTTGCCTGGAAAATCTCATGGACAGAGAAGCCTGGCAGGCTACAGTCCATGAGGTTGCAAGGATTGGACATGACTTAGCCACTGAACCACCACCAGCGGTTACTAAACTGTAAAATATTAATGGATTGACCTCAGAAACTATCTAAGCTCTTGTCTAAAGCTAGAATATTTGTTATTCCTTCTTTAATCACCACCACCATCATTAACCCAGCTCAGATTCTTTAAGTCTTATTGTGTGCCAGAGAGATGTTGTATTATCTGTATAAAGTAGTTCTCAATAAATGTTTGTGACCCAAATTTTGTGTTATCCCACACCGTGTACCCAGTAGTGATTTGAACAAAATCAGTACCCGGGATGTGTTTTGAACTGTTAACAAATGAAGTCAAATATGGGTTCTCATATACCTCTGGGAACATATATTTTTCAGTCTCTTAGCTATAGAGTGATGTATGGGAGAATAATTTATAAAGTTCATTCACACATCAGTGTGCTCAGGAACACAAACTTGGCTACTCCAAGACAATAGTTTTGATAGTTTTTATTGTTGTTTGCTCATAAATTTGGGCAGATTTGTAAGGTAATTCAGAAATAACGTGAAAAATTCAGGTTTGTATACATATGAGTTTGGAGTGGATTCAAATAAAAATTTAAGCACTAATCTGATGAATATTTAATAAGATACATAACTGTTAGTGTGCTATATTATATGTATGAAAAAAAAAAGTCTGAATAGTATGTCCTAGAGAGTCCTTGTTGTCTATCTTGCCATCCTCAGTTCTTGGTGCCCTGGACAGAGCAGTCACAGGAGTCCTGAGACAGACAAATTTCTGTTCAAAGTGTTATCATAGTAACAAGAAATGATTTTTATTTGTTTCAAGTTTACTACACACTAGATCCTGTACTACATACTTAGCATACATATCTTACTTTATCTTAATAAATACAGATAGTTAGCTGCAATTTTCAGATTAAAGAAGTTCAAAAAATTTGAAAATGAGGGCAACGTAATATAAGAGAAAGAACATGTGATTTGGAATCAGCTAGACACATACAGGAATCAGTTTCAAGTTGTGATTTAACATACTGTGTGATCTGGGGAAAATTACCTAAACTCTCTGCATCCTATATTCTTAAAGCATACCAAAGGATTGCAACTGCATCCCTGTCATGATCATTCACTGTGTATCAGTTAGTTCAGTTCAGTCGCTCAGTCATGTCTGACTCTTTGCGACCCCATGAACTGCAGCACGCCAGGCCTCCCTGTCCATCACCAACTCCCGGAGTTTACCCAAACTCATGCCATCCAACCATCTTATCCTCTGTTGTCCTCTTCTCCTCCTGCCCTCAATCTTTCCCAGCATCAGGGTCTTTTCAAATGAGTCAACTCTTCGCATCAGGTGGCCAAAGTACTGGAGTTTCAGCTTCAATATCAGTCCTTCCAATGGACACTCAGGACTGATCTCCTTTAGGATGGACTGGTTGGATCTCCTTGCAGTCCAAAGGACTCTCAAGAGTCTTCTCCAACACCACAGTTCAAAAGCATCAATTCTTCGGCATGCAGTTTTCTTTATAGTCCCACTCTCACATCCATACATGACCAATGGAAAAACCATAGCCTTCACTAATCTCAAAAATATACAAGCAACTCCTACAGCTCAACTCCAGAAAAATAAACGACCCAATCAAAAAATGGGCCAAAGAACTAAATAGACATTTCTCCAAAGAAGACATACAGATGGCTAACAAATCACTCATTATCAGAGAAATGCAAATCAAAACCACTATGAGGTACCATTTCACACCAGTCAGAATGGCTGCGATCCAAAAGTCTACAAATAATAAATGCTGGAGAGGGTGTGGAGAAAAGGGAACCCTCTTACACTGTTGGTGGGAATGCAAACTAGTACAGCCACTATGGAGAACAGTGTGGAGATTCCTTAAAAAACTGGAAATAGAACTGCCTTATGATCCAGCAATCCCACTGCTGGGCATACACACTGAGGAAACCAGAATTGAAAGAGACATGTGTACCCCAATGTTCATCACAGCACTGTTTATAATAGCCAGGACATGGAAGCAACCTAGATGTCCATCAGCAGATGAATGGATAAGAAAGCTGTGGTACATATACACAATGGAGTATTACTCAGCCATTAAAAAGAATACATTTGAATCACTTCTAATGAAGTGGATGAAACTGGAGCCTATTATACAGAGTGAAGTAAGCCAGAAGGAAAAACATAAATAGAGTATACTAACGCATATATATGGAATTTAGAAAGATGGTAACAATAACCCAGTGTACGAGACAGCAAAAGAGACACTGATATACAGAACAGTCTTATGGACTCTGTGGGAGAGGGAGAGGGTGGGGAGATTTGAGAGAATGACATTGAAACATGTAAAATATCATGGAAGAAACGAGTTGCCAGTCCAGGTTCGATGCACGATACTGGATGCTTGGGGCTAGTGCACTGGGATGACCCAGAGGGATGGTATGGGGAGGGAGGAGGGAGGAGGGTTCAGGATGGGGAACACAAGTATACCTGTGGCGGATTCATTTTGATATTTGGCAAAACTAATACAATTATGTAAAGTTTAAAAATAAAATAAAATTAAAAAAAAAAAAGAAAAACCATAGCCTTGACTAGATGGACCTTTGTTGACAAAGTAATGTCTCCGCTTTTTAATATGCTGTCTGTGTATGTGAAACCCCAAACATAGTACCTAGGACATAGGAGGGCATTTATAAATATTGGTCCCCTCCTTTCTCCATTCCTGGGACCTACCTCTGTAACTGTAATTAATGTTGACCTGGGCAGTGTTCACTCTGGCTTTAGTGCAGAGAAGGGGAACAGTGACCAATGATTCTCTGTATTAGCTTAGAGTAGTTAAGCTCAGTATAGTTAAGTAACCACATTAGGAATATTTGTTGGAAAGACTTAGGCCAGAATACAGATTTTCTATCTTGAACAGACATTTTGTAGAATCAACTTAATACCGTAAAAGTAAGCTCATGGAAAGTCATAAGAGATAGGCAGTCTCCGTTCAATGACAGATAGTCCCTGCTTTTATGACCCCTTGAAGCTGTAGTGATAGCAGTGGAGATCTAATCAAGAGGGTCCCTACCATAGTTGGGTTTCAGAGGCCTGAGCTAGATTGGTCAGGATGGCCAACTACTCTAAGCCAGCAATGTCTAGAGACAAGTACAAACCTGCACAAACGATCAAGACTCAAGAAACTGTATCGCGAAACTGTAGTCATCAAGTAAAAATTCATGAGTGAGGAAAAAGGTAGAAGAACTCATGGTAAAAATAAGATGAATATATTCAAGAATGAAGCAGCCAGTAAGGGACAGATTCTAAAGCAAACAATTAGAGGTCTAATTATTTTGCTAAGAACTGGGCTTGGATCTCTACTCTTCATCTCTAAGCACACTTATTACAATAGAGATTTTCCTCTCATTTGGATGTAAGTTGTCTAGTAAGAGGGTGGCTTGTCTATTTCAAAGCCACTGTTTACCTTGAATAAGGTTTAACTTCATTCAGGTTTCATTCACTTTCTTAAAAATGTTGAAATAACCATTTGGGCAGGAGAGTTAATTTTATAGAGACATTTCACTATAAAAGATATTTAGTATTCAATAAAGCTTGCAGTCCTTTACTTTAATGCTGTATCTTAATATATTGATTCAGGTCTCATTGGAAATCTGAGACACTGGTTCCATGATCTATGCACTTAATAAACCTTTAAATAATGAAACACGATATACTTGAAGGGCCAGCTGTCTTTGTTTCTATTTTATGTTTGCACTTTTATGAGCTTGATGATTAGGATTCTGACTGGCCCTTGGCAACATTGTGGAGTTAGCAAAGGTCTTTCCTCCTGACATCTCTCTCTCTCTCTCTTTTTTTAACCATCTTTGCTACATGTAAGTTCTTTCCTTAGTTGCCTGCTGCTCTCATGCTACTAGGATTTTAGCACCTGCGACCTCCCTGAAAGATTTGCCTGCCCAAGGCCATCTCATCTACCAGACCAGGATTTAACAATATTTTGGGACTCATTTGTTAAGTTTCTGATTTTTTATTTCTTGTAAAGAAAGATCTCACCCATCAACTCGTACATTTGAACCAGTCTAGGGTATAGGAAATAGTGATCTAGAAGAGAAGAACATAGACACAATGCCAGCTGTCTCCCAGAAAACAAACAAATAAAAAATTTCTTACATATAATGAGAAACAAAATTCCCATATTAGCAACACAGTGGGAAGCGTAGCCTCTCTCACTTATTTCTCCTCTTCACATACCTTTCAGGAGGCATGCCACACATTATAAATGTTGTCCCTTTCCAGAGGAGTTCTTTTTAAATTTAAATTTATTTATTTTAATTGGAGGCTAATTACTTTACAATATTTACAATATTGTATTGGTTCTGCCACACATCAACATGAATCCACCACAGGCATACACGTGTTCCCCATCCTGAACCCCCTCCCACCTCCCTCCCCGTACCATCCCTCTGGGTCATCCCAGTGCACCAGTCCCAAGCATCCTGTACTGAATGTTCAATTAAACCTGGACTCTCTCATCTCAGTGTCGTGACTGGAAACTACACAAAGTATTCTCAGGTAATTAAGACTTAGTCTGGCTAAGGAACTCAATCCAGGTAATTTGTTGGAAAGGTGGTGCCATAGTCTACAAATCCTGAGAATGGTCATGGGCTTTTGTGTTTCCCAGCCTGCAACATCCAAGGAAGTGGTCCTAAAATGCAAAGAACCATAATATCTATGGAGTTGCCTTAACAAAGGGACTTCCCAGGTGGGTCTGTGGTAAAGAGTCTTCCAGCTATTCAGGAGATGTGGGTTCAATCACTGAACCAGGAAGATCCCCTGGAGAAGGAAATGACAATAAGCTATAGTATTCTTGCCTGGAATTACAGGAGCCTGGCAAGCTACAGTCCATGGAGTCATAAAGAATCAGACAAGACTTAGTGACTCAGCATGCATGAGTCCTAACAGAATAATGAAGAATAATAACAGAATAACATTAGAATAATGAAGGTTTCATGGGTGGTTTTGATAATGAGGTCTTTTAATTTAAAACCTTCTAAAACTTTGCCTTTCCTGAAAAATATTGAATTGGCCAAAAGTTTCATTTAGATTTTTTCATAACATCCCACCCTAGTATTCTTGCCTGGAAAATCCCATGAACGGGGGAGCCTGGTGTGCTACAGTTCATAGGGTTGCAAAGAGTTGGACACTACTGAGTGACTTCACTTATGGAAAACTCAAACAAACTTTTTCACCAAGTCAGTATGCTGCTACTGCTGCTAAGTCACTTCAGTCATGTCTGACTCTGTGTGACCCCATAGACGGCAGCCCACCAGGCTCCCCTGTCCCTGGGATTCTCCAGGCAAGAACACTGGAGTAGGTTGCGATTTCCTTCTCCAACGCATGAAAGTGAAAAGTGAAAGTGAAGTCGCTCAGTCGTGTCCGACCCTCAGCGACCCCATGAACTGCAGCCTACCAGGCTCCTCCGTCCATAGATTTTCCAGGCAAGAGTACTGGAGTGGGGTGCCATATAAATACCCTAAAATGTATTTAAATACAGAGTTTTATATATTAAAGAACAGAGTTCTCAGCAGCTCTTAAAAGGAGAAAAAATAACCCTTGGAATGACAGGTCCAAGGACTCCCCCAGCTATCCTTGCTTGAAGCAGAAGATAGCAAAAGGGAAAGACAAAGTGTGGACCAAGGAATAAACTGCTCTTTCTGTTTTTATGAATGAATACAGATGAGGGAAGAAACAATTTGTAACTGAAAGGAGAAGCCACATTGTGTATGTTATTGTGTGACAAGAGGGACCTTGGCTGCCTGTTTCTATTAAACTGTCTATCCACGAACCTTAAAGTTTGCCCTCGATGAGAAGAAATTCCAGCTTATTCATGCAATGCCCCCTTGTATATTTCTTATTGTTGTCATCATTAATTCCCTTGCTGAGTTCACTGCCTTTCTGAGCCTCTCTTCATCGTGTCAGTCTGTTGGTCCACAAAATCCTATAAAGCAGCTAACAAGCCAAGAACTCTGCAAGTCACTGGGAGTTCACATGAGCAAGGCACTTTCTACTAAGCAACATAGACCACTCCCAAACACATCGGCCTTGAGTAGGGGAGTATCTTTCCTTCTTTGCCTTGTGTTCTCTTCTCACTGAGAAGGGGCTGTAATGTGATTTCATTTGAATTAGATTCTTAATAGAGACTTCTAAACTCCTCCTATGTGATTCGAACAGTCTGGGTGCCAACTCAACCCATAAACTATTGTTCTTGAACCTGTCATGATCTTTTTTTTCAAGGAAGAATTCTGTCCATCCAGTCCACTAATTGAGGGATTAAGGAAAGACCTTACTCTGTGATAGTTTATGGACCCACAAGCTTGTGAGCTGATTAGATTCTCCAAGGTTTCCATCCACCATCCATCTCATGAGGCTCTCAGCCTTCAATGCAAATAACATCATTTGCTCTAAAACCCAGGTTGTTACTTTGAAACTCTCCCAATAAAAGTATTTATTGGCTCCAAGGGAGCTGGCTTGTGAAGGATCCAAGTGAGGTGATAACCCTTATCCATAGGGGGCTACAATCTTTTGAGCAAATACTCGAGGAACAGTAAGAAACTAATAAAGAATTACCAGGTAGTTTAGATAACTGAAAGTGAAAAAAAAGTGAAAATGCTAATTGCTCAGTTGTATCCAATTCTTTGGGACCCCATGGACTACAGCCCATCAAGCTCCTCCTTCCATAGAATTCTCCAAGCAAGAATACTGGAGTGGGTAGACATTCCCTTCTTCAGGGGATCTTTGTGACCCAGGGATCAAACCCAGGTCTCCAGCATTGCAGGCAGATTATTTATGATCTGAGCCATCAGGAAAGCCCTAGTTGAGATTTAAGTGCTATTTAAATCTTTGCTCAAAGTAGTCATATTTGTTGCTAATATTCTAAGCACAGACTTGTTCCCCAAATTCATAAAAAAGGACCACCCTGCCACCAACAACCATAAATAGTGGCTAGAAAAGACAGATGTAGGAGAGGGGTTAGAAAAGTTAGTGGGGATGACACTCAAGTACATCTTGCAGCTTCAGACATACAAATCAGGATATGTGATCATAATTTATCATGTATTGAATTCTACTTTTAACTCATTTTCGTGAACTATCTAATTTTATCTCCACATCAATTCTAAGACATAAATATTATGTGTCTTAACATAAAGTTACCCAGAATGTAGAATTGAAGAGATTTTATGGACCATTACTTTAATTGAGAAGACAACTCTGGGGACATGAGAGAAGATGCAAGAAAATGAAGCAGAGAAGGAGGAAGCATCAAGATAAGAATGCTTTATCAAAGTGGTCATGACCAAGTATTACAGAATGCTTAATCAACAGTACGGTCCCCCAGGAAGGCATATAACTTGTGTCTCAGAATTTTCTTTGTGGGAGAAGAAGGAGAATGGATTCATCCATTGCTTGTCTGTTTCCAATAATAGTTATTCTAGTCTCTGGTATCTCATAGTCATGACGGCCTGTAGGAAAGCCTCAGTATGGCAGGTAAGAGGCCCACTGTGTGAGCAAGAGGGGGTCTCATAGCCTGTGTCTGTGTGAAGTTGGCCTAAACCCCTTCACGGATACTTGGGCCTGGAAAGTGAGGCTGAGAGGACTTGAAATGATACAAAAATATGCCTAGTTTCTTAATTTTCTTCATTTTATAGGTTCAGAAAGAAAACCAGGTAAAAGTCCAAAGTTAAAATCTAGTAAGTAATAGAGAGGAAAATTTTAAACACAGATTCTCAACTACTTTCTCCAAACTCCCAGTTACTGATAGAAAGACCCCTGTAGGAAATGTTCAGAAATTAACCATTGAGATGACAGAGGCTAAATTTCAGGGTGTCAAGAATAATTTTAGGAAACCCATGAACGAGAAACATTTATCAAGTTACAACAGGACAATGGAATGTAAGAGGCATGTTTTGAACCTGAAAACATTCAACCAGGACAAGGCACCCTTTAATCCCAAATGTCTCTGATGCATTAGAGAGCTGAGCTGAGTGTTGGCATTCTTAAATGCACCTGACCATATTCCAGAAGAAAGAGAAGATGGTGCTTGTATTTGTTAAGTAACCTGCTTTGTGCAAGAGACTGTGCTAAATATCTCAACTGAACACCACTGAAGTAGTAGGTAGTCATGTCTCCATTTTACAGATGACAAAACTGAGGCTCACATAGGGAAAAGAGTACTCTTTCCTTATCCTACATTGTCCCTATTGTGTACATAACAACTGCACATTTGGATTTTCATTGGTATTCATCTTCTATAGTAATAATGTAGAGGAGGAGTGGTAAACCCTGGATGGTCATCACAATAATCTAAGTGAGTGAAGTTGCTCAGTTGTGTCCAACTCTTTGTGACCTCATGGACTGTAGCCTATTAGGCTCCTTCATCCATGGGATTTTCCAGGCAAGAATACTGGAGTGGGTTGCCATTTCCTTCTCCAGGGATCTTCCCCACCCAGGGATCGAAACTGGGTCTCCCGCATTGTAGGCAGACACTTTTACCATCTGAGCCACCAGGGAAGCCAATGATCTAAGAAACTTATTAAAATTATAAGTTCCCCAGGCTCCACCTCAAATCTGCTGCATTAGTCCTTCCATAGCTAGACGACCAGTTATCTGTAATGTGACCACATTTCACAGGGGATCTGATGGGAAGTCAAGGTTGACACTCAAAAGGGTAGTTCCCCCCCCCCAACTGGAGGATAATTGCTTTACAGTGTTGTATTGGTTTCTGCCGTACAACAGTGTAAATCAGCCGTATGTATAGTCTCTCCCTCTTGAGCCTCCTTCCCATCCCACCCCTCTAGGGTAGATGAAAGGAGTGAAATGTTCTTAAACTGCATGAAATAAATATTCAATATTCAGAACAAAGGTTTGAAGAGAAGATAGTCCTGCTCTTCTTTGTACAAATCATATCAGAGGTGTTTTATATTTGGAGTAGCTTCCCAGGTGCCACAGTGGTAAAGAATCTGCCTTCCAGTGAAAAAGGGTTCAATCCCTGGGTTGGGAAGATCCCCTGGAGTAGGAAATGGCAACCGCTCCAGTATTCTTGCCTAGAGGATCCCCTTGACACAGTTTGGCAGGCTCCAGTCCATGGGGTCACAAAGAGTCAGACACAACTGAGCGATGATCACTTTCACTTAGGAAAAAATGTGCCAGGGATCAGGGACTGTGTCCAGTTGACTTAAGACAAAGCCAGAGACAGTCCAAGCACCTGGCTGTTGGGGAAGCCTGATGAGGGTGATTCTCTCATTCACCTTGCACCAACTGACCAACCAACATGCTAACAAGCAAACAGCTTATCCCAGCTGGATCTCTGTGTTCTTAGCAGCAGACAGTCGACACGGCTTCTAAAAGATTCCCTGGTGTTTCACCATCAGTTCCCTCTGTGTCCGGGCTGTACCTCTTCCTCCACTGCCGAGTCGCTAGCTGCCTGAAACTCCCACCACCCTTCCACACACGCAGGCTGTTTTTTTTTCAGCAGGGCAGCTATTTTCTGACATTGGGCACTGAGCCATCATAATCAGATACAATTTCCCGACCACACAATTCCACTCCTTTTGCAGCCTCAGGTATAATTATGAAGGCTGGCCTAGCACCGTCTACTTACCTACACTGTACTTTCCAGGGAGGGATGGCCTCTCATTCTCTATTAAATTTTTTGAAAGTAAACCTGTAGGCACTACAAGGTTCAGGCACCAAGTAGGAATGGGAGTCGGAGTGTCCTTGCTTTGACAGGCATGTGCAACTTTTAATTATCTACTCGTCCAGGATTTACATTTTTTTCATATTGTTAAAAAAAAGCTGAGAATGGTGATGGCCTGATTTCTTGCACACATTGGGAATGGAATTGGTTTAGAATATTGTCTGCGCTTCAGGCACTGTCATTTTTCCCCTTATTGTTCCTTTGTAAAGTTTATTTTTCTCATTCCACGAGTAATACATTCAGAAAATATAGAAAATATAGGAATTCATAAAGATTTACAGTTGATGACTCCATAGCTCTTATTAATATTTGTATACTTTCTATCAAATCTCTTATTCATTCACACACACACAAACAAAATATTTAAGGTTATATTACAGCAGCTTTATATTTTGATTTTTTGGTTTCTATGATGAGAGTAACATTTATTCATGCCATTGAATACACTAAAAATGACTAATTGTTTTATAATATTTCATGTTATGGTCATGCCCTTATTTGTCTCTCCTCATTTTCCTATTGTTGGTTATTGAAATTATTCCCTATCCTTTGCTGATTCCTTATAAATCAACTTATCACCCAAGATAATTGATCAAGTTCATCCCATGTGTAGATGACTATTAATGACAGCACAGTGTGAGGATGGTGCACAGACTTTGGGATCAGAAAAACTTAGATTGAATCCCAGCTCCAACACTAGCTTGGAGAGTTTTCTCATCTGTAAAATGGGGCTCATGCTAACTGCCTGGCTTCTTTTCCTAGTTTTTCTCCCTCCTTTCTCTAGTGCATACCACCCATGTTAGTTACTCTTTATCTCTCACGCTCTTGCTCACACTGCTTCTCCAGCCTTGCAACTGCACACACATGCCTTTCATTTTTAAACTTGATTAATGGTAAGGTCACATCTGAAGAATTCTATACAACGTCTCCCTGCACTTGTTCTGCTTCTCCAGCTCTGATGTGGGTTCGTACCTTTCCCGGAACCTGCTCTTCACATTTCCACCTCCCTTTTTGTCCAGGCCTTCCTCATGTTTGAGAAGTCATCTCCAGCTTAACTCCTGTGGAGGGTTTCCCAGCCCTAAACCCTGATGATTCCATAGCCTGAAACCATATTACTCTAAGTGACAGAGAAGCTCTATCTCAAACTTTCTGAATTTGAATACTTGTGACTTTTTTCCTCATTACTTTTGCCAAAATTTCATTCACATTCATTCTTTCCCTTTTCCTCATTTATGCCTTTAGCTATTTTTTCCAGCTATACATGGTCAGATGATAGGAGTTCCCTTAAATGGCAGTCTATTCCAAATCTGATGTGTCTACAATATCTACTGAGGGAGTATGAATGAATCTGTGAGACTTGATCCATAATATTAAATGACCAACCAACCAACCAACCAAATAGCCTTATAGTACATGGCCACAAAGGGTAGTTGGTAAAATAAACCCCGAGTTCAATTCTCAGCGCAGTCTCTTATGAACTATATGGCCTTCACTGAACCTCTAAGCCATATAATACTCATTTGTTTATATGGAAACAATATCTGCTAATTCATAGAATTGTGCTGATCAAATAAAATGACATCTGATTATTAAAAATATTCTCAGCTCTCTGCTATTTTTATCTAAGAATCACATAAAAGGGTTCTATTGAATCTTGAATATACATCAGCTGTTGTAGTTATTTGATATTCACACCAAAGTAACTAATCACTACAATTACTATTAATAATTAAAGAGAGACTGGGAATCATGGCATTTATCTCCAAATTCAGGCACTGGGCACAGTTTCTGGCACATGTTCTGTTCCCAGAAAACAATGTTGAGTTGAATTTATGGTGGAATAAATTTTAGAGGCTTTTACATTTCATTTTTAAGCATCCAATCCATCCTACACACGTTAGCATTTTTGTATGACAGTGAAAATATTGGAGATAAAAATGATTTGGTTATGGGCCTATGAAAGTGATGTGAAAGATCCAAGAGCCTAGATCAGATTTCAACTTTTCAAAGGAGGAGAAACTATGGACCAAAAACATTCCATGAAATGCTAGCACATAGAGTTTGAGAAGCACAGGGTGGGATTAGAAGCCAAACCTCAGGCTTTGTCTCACTACCTCATACAGGGTTTCTTCATACCTTATAGTGTGCCTCACTTACTCTCATCATTGGAACTTTCTGGATCATTTAAATTTCTATTTATGCATCAGGCTTCCCTGGTGGCTCAGATGGTAAAGCATCTGCCTACAATTCGGGAGACCCAGGTTTGATCCCTGGGTCGGGAAGATCCTCTGGAGAAGGCAATGGCACCCCACTCCAGTACTCTTGCCTTGAAAAATCCCATGGACGGAGGAGCCTGGTAGGCTACACTCTATGGGGTCGCAGAGTCGGACACAACTGGGCGACTTCACTTTCACTTTATGCATCTACCTGCATGCTCAGTCCTGCCCGACTTTTTTGTGATCCCATGGACTGTAGCCCACCAGGCTCCTCTGTTCATGGGATTTTCCAAGCAAGAATACTAGAGTGGGTTGCCGTTTCCTACTCAAGGGAATCTTCCCTCCTATTCCAGGGGCTCTTTCTTGCCCAGGGATTGAAACTGAGTCTCCTGAATGTCCTGTGTTGGTAGATGGATTCTTTACCACTTGGAAATAAATTTAAATTTATATTAGGCATTGATAACCTTTCCAAAGTAATTTCATTGTTGTTATTAATTTTTTCTATTCCCCTCTATCCTCCTATTGAACCCTGCTGCTACTGCTACTGCTGCTAAGTAGATTCAGTTGTGTCCGACTCTGTGCGACCCCATAGATGGCAGCTCACCAGGCTCCCCCATCCCTGGGATTATCCAGGCAAGAACACTGGAGTGGGTTGCCATTTCCTTCTCCGCTATTGAACCCTACACTACTGCAATTCTGAAAGCCTGGTCTTTTTTAAAAAATTAACTTTTTCATATAAGCAAATCATAGTGAATTTTTATGTTATATGTCAAACTTCCTTTTGAATCTGTCTGAAGCCTCTAAGGAATAAATCCCAGGGCAGGAGATCTTGTATCATGCATCTAATTAACCTTTGATTATCTTCCTGACTGCCTCACAGTTCAATACTTGCTTGATTTTTTATTATCCATCTAATTAGTAGGGTTTAAGTGGCTTTTTATGTCAGATTTTATTATATCAGTTTGCTTACACAATTTCAGGATACTGGGGAGTTCCAATATGTTTGTAATCCTTAAGTGCTATGTATCTACTTGCTATTTGTTTGATTTTTCTTTCTATAAAAAGTGCTTTGACCAATTTTTCCCACTAGAGTGTATAAGTAGTCTATGAAATGCCAAATGATGGCAAAAACCTTTCTATTAATTGTGCATAAATTATCAACAGGGCTAGTCAAGTCTAATCAATCATGTCTCTGTCTAATAAGCCTGCAGTGACAGACCTGATATTCTGAAACAAAGGGGGTAGTGAAAAAACCCTCAAAATACTTCAATTTAGGGCAAACTAATGAATATGTACATATTTATGAATTACGTTCTATAGCCATGGGAATGTAATTTGTTACTGAAATCTATGGATTATAATTGTGTCTGTCAATGAATGGGTAGGATTTAACATAACCAGTTAGATGTGCAAATCTTATCCCCTATCACTGATCTTTTATTATTATTATTATTTTTACATGCCAGTTTTATTTCCAAATGAACAGTAAACTTGCTTTCAGTCATATAATTTGCATGTTCATATGTTAGTGTTCTTAGTCAATGAACTTTGTAATTACTGAAAATTAATATGAATACAATTTAAGTTTGTCCTTATAAAACAGTGTGGTTTTCTCTAACATTAACTGTGACTTTAGTTTCCCTTGTGGTCTCAGGTGGCTGAGCAGTGAAGAATCTGCCTGCCAATGCAGGAAACACAGATTCAATCCCTGGGTTTGGAAGATCTCTTGGAGAAGGAGATGACAACCTACTCCAGTATTCTTGCCTGTGAAATCCCATGGACAGATGAGCCTGGCAGGCTACAGTCCATGGAGTTGAAAAAGAGTTGGACATGACCTAGTGACCAAACAACAACAACAATAGTTTCCCTTAGCTTTCCCAAGATCTTATGTTCTTTGTCTCTTTCCCCTTGAATTTAAAATAGAGTGACCAGTTTGACTTATTTCTAGTGCTCTCTCTCTCTTTATATATATATGTGTGTGTGTGTGTATAGATAGATCCTTCTGAGATATAAAAGATCTACTGATTAGCACAGACCTCAATTTATCAATAATAGTCAAAATGTTCAGTGGCAATTGCCTTATATATGGAGACAACCATATGGTACAGAATGAGAGCCATGGAGGCATGCTGTCTGATGCACAGCAAAGGAATCAAAAGTATTGGGTTTCATTCTCTACTCTATCTTTGATTTACTGTTTAGCCTTGGGCTCATCATTCTTCTAAAACCTCTCAGTGTCTTATTCTTTCCATCGAGGTACAAAGATAACTGTACTTGTAAGCTGAGGAAAAGGAAAGTATGCTATTCGTTTCTTTGGATGGAAATTATTTACAAAATTCAAAGGATTACTCTGAAATGTAACCCATCCCACATTTATTGGGCATCTTCCATGTTCTAAAGGGCTTCCCTGATAGCTCAGTTGATAAAGAATCCACCTGCAATTCAGGAGACCCCGGTTCAATTCCTGGGTAGGGAAGATCTACTGGAGAAGGGATAGGCTACCCACTAGAGTATTCTTGGGCTTCCCTTGTGGCTTAGCTGGTAAAGAATTTGCCTGCAGTATGGGAGATCTGGGTATGATCCCTGGGTTGGGAAGATCCCCTGGAGAAGGGAAAGGCTACCCACTCCAATATTCTGGCCTGGAGAATTCCATGGACTGTATAGTCCATGGGGTCGCAAAGACTCAGACATGACTGAGAGGCTTTCACTTTTTCCATGTTCTAAAGATTGTGCTGAGCATCAGGGATACAAAAATAAGTTGGACGTTCCATTGCTGCTCATTAGGTGACAGGAGGTGAAAGAGAGATCTGGATTCAAATTTGTTTGAAAGATTGTCTGGAATCTCATCTTAAATCCAAATGAATTACACTAGAAGGGTAATTGTATGTCTACAAATGGGATTTCCCTGGTGAATCAGTGGTAAAGAATCCAGCTGCCAATGCAGGAGGCATGGATTCGATCCTCAGATTGGGAAGATCCCCTAGGGAAGAAAACAGCAACCCAGTCTAGTATTCTTGCCTGGGAAATCCCATGGGCAGAGGAACCTGGTAGGCTGCTGTCCGTGGGTTCACAAAAGAGTCAGACATGACTTTGTGACTGAAAAAAGACATGACTTTGTGACAAAAAAGTAACAATGATGTCTACTGATACATTGAAGAAAGACAGTGAATAAATAATAATATGTTTATTTTGATAGATGGGATTATTGTTTGCAACTTATTACATTCTATTGTGGAAGAATCACACACTAATTGCCCCTTCCATGTGACTTTGTAGTGTCTCCCGTTGAAGTCAGGAGAGTGTGCATGCCTTTTCCATTGGCTGTGGAATATGGACAGAAGAGTCATTGTGCCAGTTCTAGACTGAAGCTTGAAGGGTCATGGGAAAGTTACTGCCAGGTTGTTTGGATTTTTTACTCTGCTAGGAAAAGACCTTGTTCCCAAGTACCTGTTTCTCTTTAGTCTATGCCAACAACAAAGTAATGTGGACCAGACTTAACTCCATCAAAACTTGGATTCCAGTCCCACCAGCTGATTCCAGTCTAGACCAGCCTAACTTCACATACACCTATGAACAGAAAATAAATGTTGATGTATGCCTTGGAGATTTGGGGTTCATTTGTTACAAAGCATTATCATGATTAAGCAAAGAACTGGCTAATAAAACACAGTTTTTGTAAGCTTGAATTAAATTATTGATTGAGGAAGTAATCATCAATGAATGATAAGGCTATTAAATGAAAAATGGATGGGAAACAGTGTTTGCATGGTATCAGATTATGGGTCCACAGATTTCTTGCTGAGGACAAGAGAACAAACAACTTCAGTGAAGAGATCAAGTTTCCACTACTTTAAGGCAATTTGTCACAAATTATGGGATAACTAGACACCATAATGCATCATATTAGGTGACACATAAACTCTTCAGCATGGCCTAAGTGTTTTTGCCAAAGTTATTAACTTGAATCTAGTAAATCACTATATGCAACTTTCCTTTATCAGGAAATACACAGTATGGAGGTAGAAGTTGAACAACAGCACAGGAAAAATTCAGCACATTACTTTCTACAGGACAAATGACTAGTCTGTCCAACAAACCAATGTTTCAAAAAGAAGAAGTGGGAAAGCAGCAGAAAAAAACAAACGCAGTGTGTGGTTCTAGTGTGTATCCTGGTTTGAAAAACTGAGTTATGAAAAATACTCCAAGACAATTGAGAAAATTTAAATACAGCCTGGCTACTACAGCTTACTCAGAAGTTAGTATTAATATTGCTTAGTTTAATAATAGTATTGTAGTTAGAAAAAGTCTCAACTTTCCAAGATATATACTGAATTATTTAAGGGTTTATAGCTTATATGTGATTAATTGACTTGAAATTACTTCAAAATAGGTGTTACAATTTACATTTACAAAATTTAAATGCCTATTAAATTTGAGGGAAAAAGATAAAGATGTCTATTCTTTATCTAAAAATGATCTATTCCTTTAAAATTTCCATATATTTGAGATTTTTTAAATGGTTAGTGCTATTTTGTGTGCAATTTTTTTTATTGAAGGATAATTGCTTTACAGAATTTTGTTGTTTTCTGTCAAACCTCAACATGAATCAGCCATAGGTATATATATATACATCCCCTCCCTTCTGAACCTCCCTCACATCTAAAATGACAATGCACTTAAGATCCAGTGTAAAAGCATTTAGGATATCATTTTCTATGCAGTCTGGTTCTAAATTTAGTGTTTTTAGTGTTCTCTAATATATTTTATCTGCTTACTGCCTATATCCAAAATAGGTCAGTAAGCTACATGAAGATCAGTATCACATTTCACACTTGTTTTCACTTAGTCAAAGCACTATGAGGCTATTTGCATAAATACATGTTAGCCATTTCATTAAAGATGATACAAAGAACTTTCTTTTCATTATTGCCTATTACATTAGTGACTGTGAATTGCCCTCCTTTGTCCTTATCAGTGGAAGTGTAGTCTATGGTTGCATAGCTTCCTGCCCTAGGATTTAGTTGATTAAATCAGTGTAAACAGTGAACTGCCAATGAAGCCAGTTAACTAGACTGTTAGAGCTAGTTAGAAAACTGCAGCTCTTTGATGTTGCTCTAAGTGTCAGGTGATACAGAGAGCATGGGAACAGATGATATATTTAAACATCAAATGGGGCTGCTCAGTTTCTTCCCCAAGGTCTCTATCATGAGTCATGTATGTTTTGAAAGGAGAAATATGACATCAATATTTCTGTAATAAAAGTCTCCATCACATTAATATCAATTGATTAGTTGTTCCACTTTTAAAAATCCTCTAAATTATCCTATACTTGCCATGTAATTGGCAAGATACTGGAATTGATTGACGGGTATTGTATATGCTTCAAGCATCATTTTTTAAAGGAAATACATTATAATTTAAATACAATGATACTATAAATATTCAACCATCAATGTCAAGTATGCAGGTTTCTCTCAGTACTTATAGCAACACAGAGCTTACAAAAGGGAGATTTTTCTTGAAAAAGATGAAAAGTGGTGGTTATATTTTCTTTCAAAATATTAGTAATGAAAATGATGGTGCAATCCTTCATTTTGAGCCAGCCATGTCCCAGGGAACACATGAGATTTTCTAGGCATATTAATTATAATTTTCTCATTAAAACCCTTCCAGATCAATAAACCATTTCCCTTTTCTTTTCTATAGATGAGAAAACTAAAGTTGAATAGAAAATGATTTCTGAAAGGTCATCAGATACATAATATAAAGCTTAGTCAGACAGAACCTGACTTCAGGTTTCCTTGAATCTAAACAAGTATGTTTCCAAGATAGTTTTTTTTTAAAGGATTTTTAAAAAATAATGGAAAGGGAAGATTTTTACTTTTGGTATGTTTGCAATATTATTGTGTTAGCTAACAATAGTTCTGATGGCAATTAAAGCACAGCAAAAAACAAAAAATTAAGTTATATAGACTGAAACTTCACTTGAAAGACTAAATTTTGTACTGTTTCTGCTGCATTAGGTATATTTAGCTCCAGAGAAATATAATTAGTATAAAATAAAGTGGATTATTGAATACATTCCCTGATAATTCAAGCCAAAAGTAGTACTCTGTATACATGAGATAAAGAGAGTGGGATTATTTTTTCAACTGTCTGCATAAAAGTCACAGTTTCTACATCATTTTTAAAGTATAGATTCAAGCTTGGAAGCTCAGACTTGGGCAATATCAGGAATCACTGATACTGATTAGGAAGAATATAACAAGGAAGCAATGGATCTGAAAAATGGAGGGAAAAGAGTGTTGTGGAATGTTGGCAGGCATTTATTGGTTATCAATATAATTGGCTGAATGGTTTAGATGTTGTAGATAGGAATGAGATAAGAATCTTATGGGAACTGTGAACAGTATGGATTGTGATAAATAACCTGAAAGATTTCAGAATATATGTTTATCCACACGTGGATAATGAGAGCAAATTTGAAGAAAACTAGAAGAAATTAAAATCTCTTGTTGCAGTTTAGAAACAGTTGAAAACATGCAAGTATAGTTAACAGTAAGCATGGTAATGTTTAATACAAGCTCAAATGTATTTTGAAGAATCAGGAAACAATGTGATTTTCAAATAGCTAAATAAAAATGCAAACACAACATCAGGTCTATGGCTGCCAGTTAAGACAATGCTCCAGTATGCTTGTCGGTATATGATTCTTTTAAACCCCATGCAAATACATTTTCTTCAGTTTCTAATTGCAGTCCTTCTGATGGGGCTCAGACTAAAGAATCTTAGGGTGGGGGATCATGCAGACAGCCATGTGGGGATGCCCCATCTACCAGAAGACCAACACCAGCCCCATGCCCCACTGGGCCAATCACATGGGGAGTCTAGTCCACCCTCCAGCGGGCCTGCAACCACTGAGTCAGGCACAGCCTTCCAGCCAAATGGTACAGGGGCCAGTGATGCTTACCAGCATGTCCACAGTAGTTAGCTCAGTCACAACACACGGGCATATACAGCCCACATTGGGGAACCCTAAATCACTTGGCTCTGGTCACAAGAGAGGTGTATGCTGCTGGGTACTACACGGCATTTCCTACATAAGGGTTCTTCACCAAGATCAGGAAACATAACTCACCTACCTAACACATAGAAATAAAACAGAAAATCAGGCCAAATGAGGTGACAGAAGAATATGTTCTAGGTGAAAGGACAAGACAATCTCTGAAAAAGAAGAAAGTGAAGTGGAGATAAGCAGTCTATCTGATAAAGAGTTCAAAGTAATGATCATAAAGATGTTAAATGAACTTGGGAAAAGAATTGGATAAACACAGTGACGATTTCAACACAGTTTGAAAATAAAAAAAGTAAAAACCAAATAGAGTTAGAGAATACAATAACCGAAATTTAAAAAAATAAGAAATTCACAGTAGATTAGGTGATACAGAGATGAGTGAACTGGAAGACAGAATAACGGAAGTCACTCAAACTAAATAGAAAAAAGATAGAAAAACAAAACAGGATAGTTTAAGATCCCTCTGGGATAACATCAGGTATACTAACATTCACTTTACAAAGGTACAAGGAGAAGAGAGAGTGAAAAGGGCCAATAAATTATTTGAAGGAATAATAACTGGAAACTTTTGATACCCGAGAAAGGAAACAGACATCCAGGCCCAGGAATCACAGAGTTCTAAATGAGATTGGCTCAAAGAGGTGTGCACTAAGACACGTTACAATTGAAATGGCAAAAATTATTGATAAAAAGAGAATCTTAAAGGCAGCAGAGGAAAAGCAACTAGTCACGTGCAAGCAGATTCCCATAAGGCTGTCAGCTGACTTTTGAGCAGAAACATTTTAGACAAGTAGGCAGTGGTGTGATATATTTAAAGTGATGAAAGGTAAAAAGAAATATTACAACAAGAATACGCTACCCAGCAGGATTATCATTCAGACTTGAAAAAGAGGTAAGTAGTTTTAAAGACTAGCAAAAGCTAACATAGTTCAGTATCACTAAACTGGCTTTATAAGAAATATTAAAGGAACATCTCTAAGTAGAAAAGACCCAACTATAAATATATATGAAGCTAATATAGGCGCACCTAATACATAAAACAAATATTTAAAAACATAAAGGGAGAAATTGACAGAAATATAAAAATAGTAGGATACTTTAACACCCCATTTACATTAATGGACCGATCAACCAGACAGAAAATCAATAAGGCAACACTGGCTGTAAATAACACATTAGATAAATTGGAATTTTATATACATATTATATATATGTGTGTGTGTGTGTTCTATGTTTGGTCACTCAGTCATGTCTGACTTTCTGTAGCCCCATGGACTGCAGCCTGACAGGCTCCTCTGTTCATGGAATTTTCCAGGCAAGAATACTAGGGTGTGTTGCCACTTCCTACTCCAGGGGATCTTCCCGACCCAGGGATCAAATCTATGTCTCTTGCATTTCCTGCACTGGCAGGCAGATTCTTTACCACTAGCACCAGCTGGGAAGCCATGTATATATGTATACATCTATATATACACACACATATAAATGTAAAACATTATATATGTATATAACATTTCATCCAAAATAACAGAATTCACATTCCTTTCAAGTGCACGTGGAACATTCTCCAGAATACATCACATGCTTTACCATATAGCAAATCCTAGTAAATTTAAGAAGACTGAAATCATATCAAGCATTTATTTTTCTATCCACAGCAGTTTGAAACTAGAAATCAACTACAAGACAAAAACTTCAAAAAACACGAACACAGGGAGTCTAAATACCATGCTACTGTGCATAACCAATGGGTCATATAAAAGAATAAAAATAGAGAATACCTTGAGACAAGTGAAAATGGAAGCACAACTATCTGAAAATCTATGGGACACTGCAAAATTTGTTTTAAGAGGGAAGTTTATAACCGTGCAAGCATATCTCAGAAAATAAGAAACATCTCAAACAATTAACCTGACAAGGAAGCAGAAAAAAGAACAAATAAAACCCAAAATTAGTAGAAGGGAAAAGAAATATAGATCAGAGTGAAAATAAATAGAGACTAAAATTGCAATTAAAAATATCAAGAAACTAAGAGCTGGTTCTTTGAAATATAAATAAAATTAATGAATCCTTAACTGCACTCATCAAAAAAAGAAAGAAAGAAAAGAGAGACATAGAGAGGTCCCAAATAAATAAAACTGAAATGAAAGAGAAGTTATAACTGACACCATAGAAATACAAAGGGTCATAGGTCTATTTACCAATTATTTTAAAATGTCCTATTTTCTAAGTTCAAGTTGGGACTCCTTCTATAATATTTTATATAATTGTATATTTTATATATATGTATACACACACACATACACACACACATGCAATGTTATACAGTAAATTCTTGTTGTTTTTCTATTTTATATATAGTAGTATGTATCTATTAATCCAAAACTCCTAGATTTATTTCCCTCCCCTTTCTCCTTTGGTAACCAAAAGTTTGTTTTCTATGACTGTGAGTCTTGTTTCTACAATATCATATTAAGTTTAGATGTCAATGCACTTATTTTTCTTCTAGACTGTGACATTTCTGTGGCAGAAATTATGTTTTGATAATTTTTCTTCCTTAGTTCTCAGCCGATACTTAAGAAAGTATGTTATATAAATGGAGAAGTCATCAACAGCTATTTATATGAAAAATCTTGAAAGTAAAGATAAAAGATATAACCTCTGCCTTCAAAGATTTTTCAGCGCAGTGGAAGAAAAGCAGCACTTATTCCCAGAAAGGCAAAATAATTGGTTGTGTGCCAAAGAGCAGGACTTTCCTCAAGGTGAGGAAGGAGGCCCTCACCTTGAGGGACAATTTGAGAATCAGTTGGAGTAAGAAATAAGGAAGAAACTCGAGGCAAGGAATATAAAGGAACACAATGGACTTCAGGATGTCATTTTCAGGGAATAACAGTGAGTGACTAGTTTGTCTAAAATGAAACCTCTGAATTAGCATGTAGGAAGATGAGAGTTGAGGTTGCTCTTAGGATGATGCTACAGGCTGTTAATTATGGTCTTATTTAAAATTTTCATTTTCCTCTTCAGAACATTAATTTAACTGATCATCATGGGGTGACGCTATGAGTTTAAACAGTGGAATCTAGTTTTTAATTAGAGGTAAAAATAAACTATTATAGAGTATTTAAAAAGATATGCCAGCCACCACCAAAATCACCTGAAAAAATCCCTTTCTAAATGATAGAGCAAACCCATTTTTTTCTACAGTATCAATTTAGTTCTATGTGTTTTAATGAGCGTATTGAGGTTTCAAAGGAAAGCACTAGGCTAATTAATAAGCAACCTGAAAATTTTAGATTTTGTCCCTGCCCCTCTCATCTACAGCAAAAACCTCTTGTATCTATTCTTACAATGGACTCTTCATCACATCTAAACAATGACTTGGTACCTTGATGGCTTCTGCATGACCTCTTTATTCTCCTGTCTCTATATATCAATGTATATTTTAGAAGCTTTGGACTTGACAATAACTACATGATGTTCCCCAAATTTAGTGGAATTGGTAAAATGAAAACATAATATCTCTACCAAGAGAGTATCAGTGACTGAATTTTATTTTCAGTTTTAAGTCATTATTAAGGTCCCACATAAAGTCAAGCCAAAATGTGGAAACAGAGAAAAAACCCTGTGGGGTTCCAAGAAAAGAGAGATGAACCTGGTCACAACTGTCATCTGATTTGTTCTCCAATAAGAATGAAGCCAATGGAAATATGATTTAAAATGAAATAAGAATCAGCGCAGGATTCACCCAGTTGGATATCAGGCAAATGTTTATTGTATGTAGTGTTCCCAAAGGTAAGGCAATGCCTAATAATTAGGCATTAACTTCTCTAAATCAGACCTAACCCCCCTTTATGTTTTTTACATTTCCAAATAACATAGTAGTAAATCTTATCTTTGCTGTTCTTTATTGTTTTCTCAACTATGTGGGAAGAAGTCTTTTGCCTGCACCGTCTTAGTCAAGTCTCATATTTCCATACAGGTCCTTCTGTAGTAATTTGCCTGAGTTCACACAGATTCTAAATGCTAGATATGGGGCTCAAATCTAGATCTGTTTCCAAAATCTTACCTCATAGTGTTTATTTTGCCTACTAGTAAGTCATTAACTTAAGTATTTACAATTCTAATGTTTTTCCTGAAGGAACTAATCCTACTGCATAGGACAAAATCCACTGGGATCAGAAGGGGTTTTCAAAGGGCATTTGAACCATCCTTAAAGTTTCAGCAGAATGACGCTGAACACCTCTCCCTGTGCGTCTTAAACTTTCCTCTACTCTTTAAGTAAATAAGTAAATCCATAAAGCCTCTTTCATTTTATAGACACTGCTTTCCCCAGTTTATCATTTCAACATTTATTACCTCTTCTGCTTGTGCGTGCTTCCATAGGTATCACCCAGTGTACTCAAAATGTGATTTGACCCCACAGTCAGTCCAAAGATGCAGGGCATCTCTTACTCTGTGAAGAGTGAGTAACTAGTCCCAAGCTGACTGCTGGGGCAGGGTACCAAGAAATGACCTAAGCTCATAAAGAGCTTGAAAATTAGTTGATAAGACAAGGCATTTGCATATCTAACATACAGAGGTGGTATTGCTCGTGTGCCATTAAGTGCTAAATTGTATAACGGATTCTAGTTTACCCAAGATTGCAGAGGGTACAGATGAAAAGACAGGGATAGTGGAAGATGCTTTCCAGGATGGACATATTCTTGGTCTTGAAGAAAGCTAGCTTTTGTTGTGCTTCTACTATTTGGCAAGCAATATGGTATGTGGCAAGTAATTTACTTATTCTTACTCATTTGAGCTTCATAAAATAGGCTTTATTTTCACATTTTACAGAGAAGCAAACTGAAATTCAAAAGAATTTGACTGGCTAAAACCATACTAAGGTTTTGAATTGGACATTGTTCCCGAGTAATCTGAATCGATACTGCTTTTCTCACTACTGTATAGTTGTCTGAATGATTGCTATATCTTATATTTGTTACCCCCAATACATTACCTTTTTGGTAATAGCTCTTTTGTATTTCTTTGGAAGAGACAACCTCACACTCTCAATGCGTGTCCTTCAGGTGGTGCTGGCCTCTTTTCATCAATAATAAGGTTGAGCATATGACCCAAGTATGGACAATCAAAAAAATCAGTTTCCCAGGCTCACAGACTTAGAGAATGAACTTATGGTTCCCAGGGGGGAAAGCTGGGGGAAAGAGATAGGGATGGATATGTACACACAGTTCTATTTAAAGTGGATAACCAGCAAGGACCTACTGAATAGCACATGGAATATGGCTCAATGTTATATGGCAGCCTGCATGGGAAGAGAATTTGGGCGAGAATTGGAACATGTATAATGTATGGTTGAATCTCTTCACTGTTCACCTGAAACTGTCGCAACATTGTGTCTTAATTGGCTATACCCCACACTGGAGAAGGACATGGCAACCCAGTCTAGTATTCTTGCCCGGAAAATCGCATGGACAGAGGAGCCTGGTGGGCTACATATAGAACATGGGGTTGCAAAGCATCGGACATGACTTATTGACTAAAGAACAACTCCAATACAAAATGAGAAGTTTTAAAAAAAGAAAAAAAAAAAAAAAATCAGTTTCCCCAGCCACATTAACTGGTTCTGGTGACATTAAGTAAGTGAAGTCGCTAGGTCGTGTCCGACTCTTTGCGACCGCATAGACTGTAGCCCACCAGGCTCCTCCATCCATGGACTTTTCTAGGCAAGAGTACTGGAGTGGGTTGCCATTTCCTTCAGGGGATCTGACCGACCAGGGGATCGAACCCGGGTCTTCCGCATTGCGGGCAGACAATTTACCGTCTGAGCCACCAGGGAATCCCTTCTGGTGATATTGCTGCTACTGCTACTGCTGCTAAGTCGCCTCAGTCATGTCCGACTCTGTGCGACCCCATAGACGGCAGCCCACCAGGCTCCGCCGTCCCTGGGATTCTCCAGGCAAGAACACTGGAGTGGGTTGCCATTGCCTTCTCCAATGCATGAAAGTGAAACGTGAAAGTGAAGTCGCTCAGTCGTGTCCGACTCTTAGCGACCCCATGGACTGCATCCTTCCAGGCTCCTGCATCCATGGGATTTTCCAGGCGAGAGTACTGGAGTGGGATGCCATTGCCTTCTCCATCTGGTGATATTAGGTACATGTATTGGGATACAAAGGGATACTTTCTCTTAGGGACTGAAGCTCTAAAGATAGGTCATAGATTTCAGTTGCCATCTTGTTACTAAATGTGAGAGGGTATTTGAGAAGTACACCATTAGAAAAGAAAGCAACAAAAAAGATTTGGGCCTCAGAATTTGCTTGCCTGGGCAAGTGTGGATTAGTTTTTTATTTTTGTTTCAACCAATTGAGTTTGAAGTTTTGTTATATAAAATCAAATGAACCCAGACATAAATGGAAGGTATTACAACAGTGGTTGACAATTTTGAGGTGGCAAGATGAAATAAGTTTAGAACAGGGAAAGTGGCATGTTTTAAATAAAGGCATTCAGAATACAGCATAAGGCTGAAACGAGTTGAAGGTGTTGCATAGGAGACATACATCAAGACCCCTTTCATGAGCTTCTCTGCCTCTCACAGCAAACAGTTTGACTGACTTAGGCTGATAGCGTACTGACATTTAAGACAACACAGTAAAAATGTACTGAATGTTAAGATGCACTCTAGAAATAATACCATCTGTGATAAGAAAAGGAAGATGAAACTGTAGTCACACTATCACAAATGGAAAATCTCTTGAGAAATATACTTAAAGAGACATGCAATGTTTTATGTATATTAAAACATTTTCCAAATGATACCATTGCCAGGAGCACCATTGTTCATTTTAAAAGACACATGTGTTCTAAAAATAAAACAGATGATTTAGAAAACACTGTTCAACTGTATTTTGAGGTTGACCGAGATACACTCTCAGTCCTTGCAATTTGAGGTGTTTTATAAAACTGATTTTCAATTGAGATTTTGAGATACCAGGGCTGGTCAAGATCTTTCATGGCCATATTTCACCAAAAAGTAGTGGCAATTAAAAAAAATAAATAAATAAATCTTTTGTAAAACCCCTCACAACAGCAAAAATAGCCAGGCAAATAGTTTGAATAAAGAACTCCATTGCACAGATAATTACTTTTGTTTTCTTCCGAGAAAAGTCAACCACAGTTTCAATCTATCCCAACACATGATCTAAATTAGAAGAGTTTATTCCATCCAATTTTTTTCCTGCTTTATCTAAAAATTACTGTTGAAAAATGGCTTTGCTTTAAATAAATTATTAAAATCTCCAAACCAATCCAAGTCAACAAATATTTACCGAACAATTTCTATGTGCCTTGCACTATTTGGTATTTTTAATACAAAGGAAAACAAAACAAAACAAAACTGATTCAATCCAAGGAAAAGCCTTAGTTTCTTCATCTGCCAAATGGGGATGGTAGTAGTATTTACTTCACAGGATTGTTGGGATAAGTAAATTAATTTAGTATAGATAAAACACTTGGAACAGTGATAAATAAATATTTTGTAAATAGTAGCAGTTATATTCTGTGAATGTATATTCTATGACTATGTCAGTTTGTTATGGGCATGCTGAAAAGGAAGTGAGTATCTCTATCATGGGACTAGGGAAGTCTTCACCAAGAAGGGCTACTTTTAGATAGATCATTAATAGAAGTTCACTAAATGGAAAAGTGTAGGTAGGATTTCTAGGGAAATACTGATGGGCCAAAATTCTCAAGCCTTAGAAGAGCTTGGTAAGTTTTAGGAATGATGAGTAGGCCATATTAGGTCTGAAGGGTGCTTAAATTTCATTCACTGGAGAAAGGGGGATGATTGAAGTTATTTTTTACAGGCTAGTGGCATCATATGGCTTAGTTTCAGAATTGCACGTGAATTATCAGGTAAATATTAGCTATAAGAGTAGCATGATATGGAGTCACAATTGTCTGCTGAAGGGCTGATGCTAGCTGAAACTCTGATACTTTGGCCACTTGATATGAACAACTGACTCATTGGAAAAGACCCTCATGCTGGGAAAGATTGAAGGCAAGAGGAGAAGGGGATGACAGAGGATGAGATGATTGAAAGGAATCACCGACTTGATGGACATTAGTTTGAGCAAGCTCCAGGAGTTGGTGATGGACAGTGAAGCCTGGCGTGCTGCAGTCTATGGGATTGCAAAGAGTCAGACGCAACTGAGCAACTGAACTGAACTGATGCCATTAAATGATTTCTCCTTTTGAAAATGTGACAGGTAATTTTTATCTCAGAGAATTAATTTAAAAAGACATAGACTCCTATGTATATTAAGTATTATGTGGTGCTTTCCTATACACATTGTGACAAGTAAATAAGATACATACATTATAAAAACATTATACAAATATTTACAAATACTTTTATGGAAACATGTATAATATCATATATGAAACGAGTCACCAGTCCAGGTTTGATACATGATACTGGATGCTTGGGGCTGGTGCACTGGGATGACCCAGAGGGATGGTACGGGGAGGGAGGAGGGAGAAGGGTTCAGGATGGGGAACACGTGTATACTTGTGGTGGATTCATGTTGATATATGGCAAAACCAATACAATATTGTAAAGTTAAAAAATAAAAAAAATTAAAAAAAGACAGTGTGTCTTAGTGAATGCTACCTTTAAAAAAAAAGTTGTTAGCCTAATTAAAAATAAAAAATATGAGACTTTGTTGAACTCTTTAACAAGAAGAAATTTTGAGCATAACCAAAATAGAGTAGTATAAAAATAGTATAATGAACTTTCGTCATTTTTCTTCATTGTTAACTCATGCCCATTTTATTTCATCTATACTCCCACTAACTTCCCTTGCTCCCTGGATTAGTTTGAAGCAAATTTCAAAGAAATGGAATTTCATTTGTAAATAATTAAACATGCATCTCTA
Source organism: Bos mutus (assembly GCF_027580195.1). NCBI lineage: Eukaryota > Metazoa > Chordata > Mammalia > Artiodactyla > Bovidae > Bos > Bos mutus. Next base: position 69,518,680 of record NC_091618.1, on the reverse strand, counting down.
AGAGTTAAGAACTCCTTGAGGGGTGGGGGAAGGAAACATATCCCTGTACCTTCATTGTCTATAAAAGATAATTGATAGTAATTCTGTAATATTTTCAAGTATCCAATTTATGCTCACAATTATGTTCAGCTTGTTTTTATCAGGATTCAAATAAGGCATATGTTGTATTTTAAAATTTTTTCTCACATGCTTTTGATTTGATCATCTCTTTCTATTTCTATGCAGTTGTTATTTTGTTGTTGTATGGTTGAAGATACCTGGTTGTATGTGTACTACAGTTTTCCACTTTATAGATTTTGCTTACTGATCTTTGAGGTGTCTCTAGCAGGATCTTCTGACTCCAGTATTTTCTGTCAATTGTTGTTTAGATCTAGCTGTTGTTTAGCTGCTAAGTCATGTCCGACTTGATGCAACCCCATGGACTGCAGCACACCAGACTTCCCTGTCTTTAACTGTTTCCTGGAGTTTGCTTAAACTCATGTCCATTGAGTCAGTGATGCCATCCAACCATCTCATCCTCTGTCATCCCCTCTCCTCCTGCCTTCAGTCTTTCCCAGCATCGGGGCCTTTTCCAATGAGTCAGCTCTTTGAATCTGGTGGTCAAAGTATTGGAGCTCTTCAGCTTCAGCATCAGTCCTTCCCATGAATAATCACAGTAGATTTCCTTTAGGATTGACTTGTTTGATTTCCTTAGATCTAGACGCTGCACCAGATTTAGACATGCCTTTCAGATAGATTGCTTCATAAGCAGTATATTATCGTGAGGTATGTTATGTTGTTTTGCCTCCTATTTTGTGATATCAGCTTTTGGTAACTATTATTTGCAACTTCCTTGAGACCCAGACAATAAAGAATCTAACTGCAGTACAGGAGACCTAGGTTCAATCCCTGGGTTGGGAAGATATCCTGGAGAAGAAATTGGCTACTCACTCCAATATTCTTGCATGGAGAATCCCATGAACAGAGGAGCCTGTCAGGCTGCAGTCCATGGGGGTGTCGCAAAGAGTTGCACATGACTGAGCAACTAATACTTTGACTTTTTCACTTTCATTTACAACTTGTAAAGTGGTAGTAGTTTATTTCTATTATTTCTTCTTTATTTAAGCTGAGATGATTTTATTAAAAGAAACCTCTCCTTATCAACTGTTTAGATACCCTGAGGATAATGGATAAATTAATGCCTGATACTTCTTATTTATCATATTTCAAAGTCATGAGTTGATACCTTAATAGTCTCCAAAGATAATAGCTGGATTTTTTAAAATATCATTATAAACTAATAGGTTGAGAAACATTTGATATGTTTCATACCACTGCACTTGCTAACAGCACTGAGGCTCAGGTTTTCCCACCTTTGGACGGTGAAAGTAAATTCAGGTTGGCACAGCAACACTTTTGAGGGCTTTCTTTCTGCTACTATATGCTGCTCCAGGCTCATCCTATGTCTTTCCTGCTTCAGATCTGGAACTTGCCAGTTCTCCAAGCAGCCCTTGTTCCTTTAGTAGAATTTCTCTAGTGACTAAGATTTAGGAATTAAGAATGCTTAAGGCTTTTAATGTTGGTCATTGTTTCTAGATCACTTCATTGACAGAACAAAAGAGATTTTTAAAATGCATATGAGTTTATATAGAATTCTGATTTACTCTCACTAATCCTTCATTTTCTTACTCCCATGTCAAAAATTCTGCTTCTCACCATGATTGTAGTTACTCATTTGCTTCAACACATACTATATATAAAATCCACACCAGAAAACTACCACCACCAATATGTTTACCCAAAAACAATTTATAATTGATTGTTTTCAAAGTTCATTTTGCCCTTAGGACATATCTCATTACAGATGTACAGCAAAAACACTGTGTTTTATGGTCATTTGGAGTAGTTCTTCTTTCTGTAGTCATGCCAGCAGTTGGATAAGCTATCAGGTTTATCAGTTTCCTTTTACTTTAAAAATGTGTGGATTTATTTTTAAATTTAAATTATATTTTATAATTAGGTAGACTATGAACATGGCTTCAAAAATCAAATCTACAAGCAAAATGTATTAAAAAAATGGGCTACTGAGACTAAGATATGTTGTTTGAGCAGCCTCTTTGCCAGAGGAATTGGAGTGGGGGGTGGTGTTGCTAGATGGATACTTGTTTGAAATTCTATTAATAGTTTTAGAAAAGACATAGGGTTCATCCACCTAGAACCATGTCTCATCTGGGAATCAAAGGAGTTGGCTGGCGAAGACTAGCAACAGGAAAACACTTATGAAAGAGCTGAGATTTCTGTTGCTTAAAAAAAAAAAGACACTAAGATTCAAGTAATATTTTGAAAGGTTTGGAAATTAAATAAAAAATGTCAGTCACAATCTCCTTCTACCTTTGTGGATATTTTATGTATCTGTTTTACAGACTTGACATTGAGAGATTGCCTATTACTTGCCATTTGGCCCTTTTATTTGACCTTCTATCATAAATATTTTCCAGATTGTAGCAAATTCTCCATATTATCATTGCAGTGGCTTCACACTATTCCATCAAGTGGATGGACCTTAATTTGATTAGCTGCTGCACCATTGTAGAACACTTAGGCAGACTCCAATTGTTTTGCTATTCTAATAATCTTGCAGTGAACATATGATGCTTTGTAAAAATAACCTAAGCATTGTCTTCAGCTGTCAGCAGTAACAAGTAATATTTTTGATCATCTGGGTGCTTAATATTTTAGCAGGTCTTGTTCACCAATTAGATGAAATATTTGCCAATTAGAATGTAAAGGAGAACAAACCATTAACTACTTATTTTTAACTAGCTGCCAAGAGAGCAGTTAGAATTCAGTAGTAACTGAAACACTGACCTGAAGTTGCCCTCTGTGACCATGTCAGTCTGTACTCAAGATAGGTTTTCTATGTGTTTCCCTGCTCTGTAAAAAATGTGATTCTCTAACTCTGTCCCCTGGCAGATCATATTTTGTGCTACTTCTCATGCCAGAGAAGTACAATTTAACTAATATTGCTGAATATCTAGGCTTCCATTAGAGTCAACATGCTTCTATAATATCAGCCACACCACTGAACCCCAAGGGACCTCTGTGTTCTTATGTAATAACTTTATAACAAACAAGAAAGTGAATAAAGGGGAATAAGCTAGGGGTGTTTGGGAGATGGAAGTAAGGGTACAGGCAGAAGAAAGTATGGGATAATATGGCTGATTGGGTAGAAGCCAGATACCTCCAAAGAACACTGGGGAGAAGGTTTGCAGTGTTGTAGGATCCTTGAGTGATAAAGCCCTTGGATCCCGCTAAGTGGTATCCAATATGTGATTTAAGTCAGATTTCAGCATTTGTGCAAACTTAGGACTGTTAGGGATCAGAACTAAGAATATCTTGGAAATGGCATTGGTGAAACACACACAGGGCTGTGATGGTGAATGCCTGTCAGAAGACGGGGCATGATGGGTTCAGAGAGTTAGTTCTGGGTAGTTTGAGGGTTATCTGGAATTTGGTGCTTTTCACATCCCTGGAAATGTTGCCATGGTGGATTGGAGCTTGGATTTTGCTCATCACTAGTGAAAGGAATTTTGAAGATTTAAATGAGTTAAGGCAGAGTATAGAGGACTTCCTTAGTGGCTCAGACGATAAAACGTCTGCCTACAATGTGGGAGACCTGGGTTCAATCCCTGGGTCAGGAAGATCTCCTGGAGAAGGAAATGGTAATGCACTCCAGTACCCTTTGCCTGGAAAATCCCATGAACAGAGGAGCCTGGTAGGCTACAGTCCAAGGGTTGCAAAGAGTCGGATGTGACTGAGCAACTTCACTCACTCAAGGCAGAGTATAAAGCTTATTGGTTATGTCTATCATTTAAAGTCAGAGAGGCACTTTTGAGGTTCCAGGGAGTTATAATACAAGTCTGTGACAGGTCACATCAGTTTTTTTTACTTTGGGCCTTTAACTATCATAGATTAAATAAACAACTATGATTTCAGATGTGCAAAAGCTGATTTTTTTTCTAAAATCCAAGACTGGATTTTAGATATTTTATGCTTCTCAGGCTTAATTCCTGTCAGATTAATTTCTTTATAAATTGGAAAAAGGTCTATATTTTGAACTAGATATTCATATGATGCAGGAGTCAGTTTTTCCCCAAAGAGAGTTCCTGCTGAGATTTTAAGTGGGTAGGCTCCTAGTCACATGAAGCATGAAACATCTAATTGTGTGCCATCATTTGATCAGAATATGATTTCATTTAAACTTTTACTAATTTCATTAAGACACAGAGAAAGAAAGGGCGATTTAACTAAAATAATTAACTAGAAATTTTCGTGTGAGATCTTTTGTCAGCCTTAATCATTGACCTGGTCTTTAACAATGTGTATCTTCTTACTGACAGCCCAACTCTTCAACTAAAATTCTCCTTCCTTGAGATCATCTGTGCACCTCCTCTTAAACCATCTGAACTGCAGGGAAAATCTTAGACACAAAGAATAGCAATGATGTTATGATATGTTGAGAGATGAATAATGGGGTGTCCTTCACTAACTCTGGAAGCTCAGGTAACCATCTAATCCTTCTGTGGAGCCATCTCTTAATTCCTCCATGGGAAAGTTGGTGAAATGAAGAGCAGTGAAATTTTGTATTAGAGTATAGCTGATTAAACAGTGTTGCAATGGTTTCAGCTGCACAGCAGAGTGACTCAGCCATACATATACAAGTATCCATTCTCCCCCAAACTCCCATTCCATCCAAGCTGCTACATAGCATTGAGCAGAGTTCTTTGTGCTATACAGTAGGTGCTTCTTGGTTATCCATTTTAAATATAGCAGTGTGTCCATGTCAATCTCCAGATCCCTAACTATCCCATCCCTTGGGTCTTCTTATTTCCTTCTGTTTGTGGCAAATACCACTTTTCACTTTTTCCAAAACCCCTAAGAAGGAAAGCTAATTAAAAAAAAAATTAAGAGTTTACTTAGGATAGTGACTTACAATTCTTTGATAATGGCATACAAATGTATGGTAGGTCTTATCTCCTTCCATGAATTATTTTACATAACTCCTCAGGTGTTTTGGATTTGCAGCCAAATTTGAGAACAACTGGCTGGTGGAAAGAGATGTCACACAGTCATAAGCTCTGGCACTGGCAACACAAAAACTATGCCATCTGAGACCATAAAACCTCACTTCCCTGAATGCACATATCCTCATTTATAAGATAAAAGCTTTACAGTAAAAGGTTACTAATGTTTATTTTTTCTCCCTAACAAGTTCTGTTTCTCTTTCCTCTAAAATCAATCATCAGTCTGCCTCTGTGCTCTTGCTGAATTATGTAATACCCTATCAGTGGTTAACTGGGCCTGATGGATTATAGAAAAATGTTTAGATCATTCAAAATCCAAGTGATAACATATTTGAAAACATGCCTATTATATACTCTTAACAAAGGGTCTAATGAAAGGTTGGTTAAAGTTTTCAAGATACAAAGGACACTTATAAACCAGACACAAAATGGGCTTGAGTCATGAATGGAAAATTTATAAAGAAATGATAATGGATAATACCATTTGAAAAGAAGTTCAATCCTGTTAATAATAAAATAAAACATAATTTATTTGGAAATAATAACAGCATACCATTGTGTGCTGGATCTGATTATACTGGCTAAAGTAGAAGAATGAAGATATTTAGTGGTAGTGAGACTGTGAGGCTTTTGCAGGAATGGTATCAATTATTACAGCCACCGTGAGGGAAAATTCAAGGACATGACATGAACTTAAATTCTTTTTTTTTTTTAATTTTATTTTATTTTTAAACTTTACATAATTGTATTAGTTTTGCCAAACATCAAAATGAATCTGCCACAGGTATACATGTGTTCCCCATCCTGAACCCTCCTCCCTCCTCCCCCCCGCCCATACCATCCCTCTGGGTCATCCCAGTGCACCAGCCCCAAGCATCCAGTATCGTGCATCGAACCTGGACTGGCAACTCGTTTCTTCCATGATATTTTACATGTTTCAATGTCATTCTCCCAAATCTTCCCACCCTCTCCCTCTCCCACAGAGTCCATAAGACTGTTCTGTACATCAGTGTCTCTTTTGCTGTCTCGTACACCGGGTTATTGTTACCATCTTTCTAAATTCCATATATATGCGTTAGTGTACTGTATTTATGTTTTTCCTTCTGGCTTACTTCACTCTGTATAATAGGCTCCAGTTTCATCCACCTCATTAGAACTGATTCAAATGTATTCTTTTTAATGGCTGAGTAATACTCCATTGTGTATATGTACCACAGCTTTCTTATCCATTCATCTGAACTTAAATTCTTAAAAGTGTGCAAACCCACTGAGCCTACATTTCTAAGAAATGTTCAGTTCAGTCACTTAGTCATGTCTGACTCTTTGCAACCCCATGGACAGCAGCACACCAGGCTTCCCTGTCCATCACCAACTCCCAGAGCTTGCTCAAGCTTACGTCCATCGAGTGGTGCCATCCAACCATCTCATTTCATTGGTGATGACATCCAACCATCTCACCCTCTGTCATTCCCTTCTTTCCCAGCATCAGGGTCTTTTCCAATAAGTCGGTTCTTTGCGTGAGGTGGCCACCGTAATGGAGTTTCAGCTTTAGCATCAGTCCTCTCAATGAGTATTCAGGACTGATTTCCTTTAGGATGCACTGGTTTGATCTCCTTGCAGTCCAAGGGACTCTCAAGGTCTTTTCTAATACCACAGTCCAAAAGCATCAATTCTTCAGTGCTCAACTTTCTTTATGAGAGTCCAACTCTCACTAATTTCTAAGAATTAGAGTGAGAAAATAATCAGTCAATATTCAAATATGTTTATACAAGGACATTCATAGTAATATTGTTTTTAATATTCAGAATCTAAAAATAACACCAGTGGTCATCAATGAATAAATTTTAAAATATCCTTTCAAAAGACTTTGACCTTGAAAAAGAATGATGTAGGTATATATTTATCTATAAAAATAGATGTTTGATATACAGCATTGTTAAAATGCTATAAATGATTATATGTACATATGTGTATTACATACATAGGTACATACATAAATAACTTATGAAAGTTGGAAGATTATAAATGAACGTTTGGGCAATAATTCTTTCCGGGTTGATGCTATATTTCTTATTTGATTCTCTGTATTTTATAATTGGGTTCTAAAATTTTAAAGTGTGTTGGTAATTACATTTTTATTAATTCAAAGTTGCTCTAATTTAGGCAAACATGCTAGGAAAGTATGGGGCTTCCCTGGTAGCTCACCTGGTAAAGAATATTCCTGCAATGCAGGAGACCCCAGTACAATCTCTGGGTTGGGAAGATCCCCTGGAGGAGGACATGGCAACCCCCTCCAGTATTCTTGCCTTGAGAATCCCTCTGGACAGAGGAGCCTAGCAGACTATAGTCCAAGGGTCACAAAGAGTTAGACTTGACTAAGCACAGCACAGCACTAGGAAAGTATACTATTTCAAAATGTGCTGATGACTTCTTAAAGGTTTATCTTAAGCTCTTTGAAAGTCTCAGAAAGACCACTGGAACTACTGAATGAGGCAGGAGTTTTTTATTCTGTACAGTTCAGGCCAATATTAACAAACCTAAAATAATCCCAGAATCACATGGTATGCAGCATCTGAGTTGGAAAGTTCAGCTTATTAAATGAAAACATAATGTCCATTTTCCTGTCTCCTCTTCTCATTCCATTTTCATTTGGTCATTGACAATTAAGTGAGAGGAAAATATATTATTATGACAAAGATGTTATTAGGAATCTTCCTGTCTTAGCCTTGCTTTAAGCCAAAGAGAGGCATGTGAGACCAGGTCATCCAAACAGGAATCCCAATAAGGTGAACAAGGGGGACTTCCCTGGTGGTCCAGGGGCCAAGACTCCATGCTCCCAGTGCAGGGTGCCCAGGCTCAACCCCTGATCAGGAGACTAAGTCCCACATGCCACAATTAAAAACTGGAGCAGCCAGATAGATAAGATGGCCAAGAGCCACCTCTGATCTATTAAAGAGGTTTGAGAGGTTAAGAGAATTTGCTGTAGATTGAAACAGGGTTTTTATTTATTTTTGAAAAAAAATTTAAATAAATGAAGCCCATTTTATTCAAGTATTAATTGTTTAAAAAAGTTGAAGTACAGTTGTTGCATTTAAAAAAGTGAAACTACATACTATATTTCTAGCTCGGTAAATAAATGAGTCTGATGTAACAGTTGAGCACTGTACATGCAAGACTGGTAAAGTAAAGAACAATTGGCTTAAAATGAGTGATTATGAAACAAATATGGATTCATCATTTCAGCTACTTTTTTTCCTTCACCATCAGTTGTTCCATCCATTTTATGTTTCTGTGTTTAAAGTTTCAGTGTTTAAATGTCTTTCTTTGCTTCCTTCTTTTCTTCAAGTGCTGTTTTCATTTTTGATCAAAGTAATTAAAGTGTCACGCCTCTTATGGAGCTCCAACTGAAGATGTTGTGAATACACTGGCACAATTCATCATAAACCCTTTGTCAATTCCAAGTTTCTGAAGCATATGGAGCAGAAAACAATCCTTAAAAATAGGGTTTTTAGGGAAGGTTTGGCAGCCTACTGTGTGCTTCCTCTACCAAATCTTTATCCTTCCCTACCATGGAGGAGAGATGGGGGAGCTTTCCCCTAATTTCAAGTCTTAAGAAAGAAGTTTCCATGGGTTTATTTTGAAAACTTCACTTATATTCTCTAGGGCTGAGACACTGGTGCACTGGTATCAAGTTGATGCCTGAAAGAGATTAATAGAAAAGCTAGAGATAGTGGTTGGCTAGTTGCTTTCAAGCAGAATACAGATTTGCTGCAACTAAAACTGGCTTGAATATCCAGAGTGTATCAGGACATTGTTTATGTTTTCCAGAGACTAAATGTGGGCAGGTTAAGGGAGATAAACAAATAAAATGGGGTAGGGGACAAGGAGAGAGAGAGGGATCCAGGAATAAGCTTATAGAAGGCACAAGAAAATCTTAATATAAAGAGGGAGATGTGCTGAATGACAAGGACTGAGGGCTGGGTGAGAATCCAGATGTATTTTCCAGAGAGATGCATTTTCCATCAAGGACAAAATTGCAAACAAGATGTAGGGTTTTTGACAAACCCACATGTGTGCACTCACTGAGTTAACTTTAAAAACTTGACATGTTCAAAGATGTTACCACTCATTGAAAGGCAATCTTTTCTCCACTGCCTCATCCTTATCTCCTGTCTGCTCCCAACCTCTATCCTAGATAAACTGTGAATGAGGGAGGAGTTGAATGGGAAAATGAGAAATAACTATTTCCTTACACTCTCCTTTTTCATGTCTGATGCGAGTCTGAGCAAGAGGAGTGGGGAGGTTTTCACCTTAACATATTAATGCACAGAAAGTTTTGATTACTCTAGCTGTTATCTGAATTAAGTGTGTCTTTGAGACTAAAGTAACTGAAAGACTTTATTATTGGACATTTACCAAAAGCTCACAGGGCCAGCCTGAGTGTTCATACAGTGTCAGAAAGAAGACTAGCACTTAGCCCTCAGTTCTACTCTGGGTATATCTGAAAAAAACAAAAACATAATTTGAAAAAAAAATGCATTTCCCTAATGTTGATAGTAGCATTATTTATAATTGCCAAGTAATGTGAGCAAGTGTTCCATGACAGAATGTAGAAAGATGTGATACGTATATATGAGTGGATATATATGTTAAAAAAGAAGTTATATGATATATGATGTTTGTGTATCTGTGTGTGTGTGAAATGGAATACTATCCAACCATGAAAAGAAGAAAAATTTGTCATTAGCAACAACATGGACAGACTTGGAGGACATTATGCTAAGAGAAATAAGGTGGACCAAAATGACAGATACTGTATGGTATCACATGTATGTGGAATATAAAAAAAAAATAAAACAAACTACTGGACATAGCAAAGACGAAACAGACTCAAAGAGAATAAATTAATGGTTAACAGTGGGGAGAGGGAAGTTAGGAAGGAAAAAATAGGGGTAAAGTATTGAGACATACAAAGGACTATGTATAAAATAAATAAGCCACAAGAATATGTTGTATAACATGAGAAATATAGCCAGTGCTTTATAATAACTATAAATGCAGGGCATCCTTTAAGAAGTGTGACTCATTATGCTGTACTCTTGAAACTTACATAATATTGTTTATAAACTATACCTCAACAAAAATTTGCAATGAATTTTAAAAAGACTAGCAACATTTGCCATATTTTTTCTCTATGTGTTTCCTCTATTTCACTTTTTAATTTAAATAAACTGAAGACATCATGACACTTCCTTTCCAAAAGCATATTATGCTCATTTCCTAAGATTAAAAACAACTACTTCTAAGACCATATTACTACTATCATGAATAAGAAATTAATTATAAATAATTCCATACTATCTAATATCTACTTTGTGTGCAGAGAGAGTTTCCCAAATGTTGCAGGAATGTTTTGCAGCAGTTATGTCTTTTTAAACCTGTATTCAATCTCACTTTATACTTTGGTGATTATATCTCTTTAGTTTCTTTCAGTAGAATATTTTTTTCACTACTTTTTATCACTACATATTTTAAGAATCTAGGATATTATTTTATAGATTGTCTTTCAATCTAGATGTGGCTGATTGTTTCATCTTCCTGCATTTCAATGTTTTCCTCCATTCTCTGTATTTTCTATGAGGTTGGAAGATTAGCTTCAGGTTAACCTAAAAGACCTTTTAGAACTAATACCCAAAAAAGATGTCCTTTTCATTATAGGGGACTGGAATGCAAAAGTAGGAAGTCAAGAAACACCTGGAGTAACAGGCAAATTTGGCTTTGGAATACAGAATGAAACAGGGCAAAGACTAATAGAGTTTTGCCAAGAAAATGCACTGGTCATAACAAACACCCTCTTCCAACAACACAAGAGAAGACTCTATACATGGACATCACCAGATGGTCAACACTGAAATCAGATTGATTATATTCTTTGCAGCCAAAGATGGAGAAGCTCTATACAGTCAGCAAAAACAAGACCAGGAGCTGACTGTAGCTCAGACCATGAACTCCTTATTGCCAAATTCAGACTTAAATTGAAGAAAGTAGGGAAAACCACTAGACCATTCAGGTATGATCTAAATCAAATCCCTTATGATTATACAGTGGAAGTGAGAAATAGATTTAGGGACCTAGATCTGATAAATAGAGTGCCTGATGAACCATGGAATGAGGTTCGTGGCATTGCACAGGAGACAGGGATCAAGACCATCCCCATGGAAAAGAAATGCAAAAAAGCAAAATGGCTGTCTGGGGAGGCCTTACAAATAGCTGTGAAAAGAAGAGAAGCGAAAAGCAAAGGAGAAAAGGAAAGATATAAACATTTGAAGGCAGAGTTCCAAAGAATAGCAAGAAGAGATAAGAAAGCCTTCTTCAGCGATCAATGCAAAGAAAAAGAGGAAAACAACAGAATGGGAAAGACTAGGGATCTCGTCAAGAAAATCAGAGATACCAAAGGAACATTTCATGCAAAGATGGGCTCGATAAAGGACAGATATGGTATGGACCTAACAGAAGCAGAAGATATTAAGAAGAGATGGCAAGAACACACAGAAGAACTGTACAAAAAAGATCTTCATGACCCAGGTAATCATGATGGTGTGATCACTGACCTAGAGCCAGACATCCTGGAATGTGAAGTCAAGTGGGCCTTAGAAAGCATCACTACGAACAAAGCTAATGGAGGTGATGGAATTCTAGTTGAGCTATTTCAAATCCTGAAAGATGCTGCTGTGAAAGTGCTGCACTCAATATGCCAGAAAATTTGGAAAACTCAGCAGTGGCCACAGGACTGGAAAAGGTCAGTTTTCATTCCAATCCCAAAGAAAGGCAATGCCAAAGAATGCTCAAACTACCGCACAATTGCACTCATCTCACATGCTAGTAAAGTAATGCTCAAAATTCTTCAAGCCAGGCTTCAGCAATATGTGAACCGTGAAATTCCTGATGTTCAAGCTGGTTTTAGAAAAGGAAGAGGAACCAGAGATCAAATTGCCAATATCCGCTGGATCATGGAAAAAGCAAGAAATTTCCAAAAAGACATCTATTTCTGCTTTATTGACTATGCCAAAGCCTTTGACTGTGTGGATCACAATAAACTGTGGAAAATTCTGAAAGAGATGGGAATACCAGACCACCTGATCTGCCTCTTGAGAAATTTGTATGCAGGTCAGGAAGCAACAGTTGGAACTGGACATGGAACAACAGACTGGTTCCAAATAGGAAAAGGAGTTCGTCAAGGCTGTATATCGTCACCCTGCTTATTTAACTTATATGCAGAGTACATCATGAGAAATGCTGGACTGGAAGAAACACAAGCTGGAATCAAGATTTCCGGGAGAAATATCAATCACCTCAGATATGCAGATGACACCACCCTTATGGTAGAAAGTGAAGAGGAACTCAAAAGCCTCTTGATGAAAGTGAAAGTGGAGAGTGAAAAAGTTGGTTTAAAGCTCAACATTCAGAAAATGAAGATCATGGAATCTGGTCCCATCACTTCATGGGAAATAGATGGGGAAACAGTGGAAACAGTGTCAGACTTTATTTTTCTGGGCTCCAAAATCACTGCAGATGGTGACTGCAGCCATGAAATTAAAAGACTCTTACTCCTTGGAAGGAAAGTTATGACCAACCTAGATAGCATATTCAAAAGCAGAGACATTACTTTACCAACAAAGGTTCGTCTAGTCAAGGCTATGGTTTTTCCTGTGGTCATGTATGGATGTGAGAGTTGGACTGCGAAGAAGGCTGAACTCTGAAGAACTGATGCTTTTGAACTGTGGTGTTGGAGAAGACTCTTGAGAGTCCCTTGGACTGCAAGGAGATCCAACCAGTCCATTCTGAAGGAGATCAGCCCTGGGATTTCTTTGGAAGGACTGATGCTAAAGCTGAAACTCCAGTACTTTGGCCACCTCATGCGAAGAGTTGACTCATTGGAAAAGACTCTGATGCTGGGAGGGATTGGGGGCAAGAGGAGAAGGGGATACCAGAGGATGAGATGGTTGGATGGCATCACTGACTCAATGGATGTGAGTCTGAGTGAACTCTGGGAGTTGGTGATAGAGAGGGAGGCCTGGCGTGCTGCAATGCATGGTCACAAAGAGTCGGACACGACTGAGCGACTGATCTGATCTGATCTGATCTGAACCGTTTCTTCTTTCTCTCTCTTTCTTTCCTTCTCCCCCTCTCTCTCTATAAGATAAAAGTATAATACACACACACACAGTTTCTGGCACAGAGCTCCTAGAACCCTTTAATTTCCTGAATAATAAGATCACTAGGAACATATCTTGTTCTAATGAGATGACTCTGGGTGAGCTCCAGGATGGTGACTGGTATCAAGCCGTGATGAGAAGCTTGACATGGAGAAGCCCCACTCTGCGTTTTTCACAGAGGGGAGAGGGGCTGGACTAGGAATTAATAATTGATCGTGTCTATGTGAGGGAGCCCCATACAATTCCAGTAGTTGGGTTTCTGAGAGCTTCCAGGTGGGTGAAAACATCTATATGGAGGGTGACACAGCCCAGCTCCATGGAAACAGAAGTTTCTGCATTCAGGATCCTCCCGGACCAAGCCTTATGTATCTCTTCATCTAATTATTTGTATTTGTGTAGTTGCTCAGTCACTCAGTCACTCAGTCATGTCTGACTCTGTGACCCCGTGGACTGTGGCCGGCCAGGCTCCTCTGTCCATGAGATTTCCTAGGCAGGAACACTGGAGTGGATTGCCATTTCTTCCCCCAGGGGATTTTCATCTAATTATTTGTATTCTTTATGTATCCTTTAATAAATTGTAATAAGTTGGTAAATATAAGTTAAATGTTTCCCTGAGTTCTGTGAGCTGCTCTAGAAAATTAATCAGACCTGAGGAGGAAGTCATGGGAAACTTTTTGCGACCCCATGGAATATACAGAATTCTCCATGGAATTCTCCAAGCCAGAATACTGGAGTGGGTAGCCTTTCCCTTCTACAGGGGATCTTCCCAACCCAGGGATGGAACCCAGGTCTCCCACATTGCAGGTGGATTCTTTACCAGCTGAGCTACAAGGGAAGCTCATGGGAAATTTTGATTGTAGCCAAACAGGATTGAAATTCAGAGACATACTGCTTATAATTGACATCTGAAGTAGGGTGGGAGCTGTCTGGTGGGACCGAGACTTTAACCTGTGGTACCTCCACGCAGACAGTGTTCAGTTCAGTTCAATCGCTCAGTCATGTCCGACTCTTTGTGACCCCATGGACTGCAGCACTCCAGGCCTCCCTGTCCATTGCCAACTCCCGGAGTTTACTCAAACTCATGTCCATTGAGTTGGAGTGTTAGAACTGAGTTAACTTTTAGAATATCCATCTAGTGTCAGTTAATTTCTTGCTGGTGTGTGGGAAACGCTTCAGTATTTTATCAGAAGTGTTGGAAGCCAAGTAAGTGTGTGTGATTAGTGGAGGAGGCACTCAAAAAAGAAAAAGAAGGAAAATGTTGGTTTTTCTCTCTGCACAGGAGGTAAACTGAACTGAGTTTTCCCTTTCTCTCTCTCAGAATAGTTCATGTTGGCACTGCGTATTTCTTATTATGCCATGAAAGATTGGCCTACTGTTAGAGATTCTGAATTTAATCACTTGGCTAATATAGTGACTGTTCCACTGTGATGTTCCACTTTCCCTTAGTAATTAGTAAGAAATCCATGAATCCTCTATGTCCCAATTACTTCTCAGTTTATGGTTTTAACATTTATTAGTGATATATTTTGTAATCAATGAGAATGTTATGATTTACAAAATTATAATTTTACGAATACATTTTTCCTTCTAGGCTTAATAGCTAACTTTTTTTTTCTGTTAAAAAAGACTTTTAAAATGTTCTTTCTTTTCCTTTCATTTAAGCATCACTAGACTTAGTGATTTAGGAGCCTAGTAGGCTACAGTCCATGGGGTTGCAAAGAGTCGAACAAGACTGAGCGACTTCACTTTCACTTTTCACTTTCACACATTGGAGAAGGAAATGGCAACCCACTCCAGTGTTCTTGCCTGAAGAATCCCAGGGACAGGGGAGCCTGGTGGGCTGCCGTCTATGGGGTCACACGGAGTCGGACAAGACTGAAGGGACTGAGCAGCAGCAGCAGACTTAGCTATTTTAATTTATATTAATCAGTTCCAATTATTACTGTAGTGATTTTTTTTTTTTTTTTTTGCTGTTACATTTATTGCAAACTTGACAGTGGATGCTCTTTCAAGCTGAAATGACTCATTGTCCGTTTCTGACATAATTCTTATTGATGCTTGATCACTTCCCTGTGACAGGGTGCCTTGTGTTGTGCTGTGTGCTGTGCTCAGTCATGTCTGACACTTTGTGACCCCATGGACTGTAGCCTGCCAGGCCCCTCTGTTCATGGAATTTCCCAGGCAAGAATACTAGAGTGGCTTCCATTTCCTTCTCCAGAGCATCTTCCAGACCCAGGGATTGAACCTGTGTCTCCTGCGTTGGCAGGCAGATTCTTTACCACTGAGCCATCCTTGAAACCTACCAGGGTATCTTAATATTTCCCAAGCCTCAGACCTGAATCAGTCATTTCTCTAAATAGCTCTGGTTCTTTTCTGTGGGAGATGGTAATTAGAAAGCAAAATGTAAGTGCTGTGTGTGCTTGTTGCTATTCAGATATCATTGCTTCTGGCTCCTTTCAGAGACAGAGACAAAAGTGATATTGAAAAGGAAGCTAAGTACTTTGCACTGATATTTCCACTACAAATTCAACTGTATAAATTTTATTTTTTAACTTATTTTATATTCATTTTTTTTTTATGCTGAAAATATTAACTCTTTTTTGTGGGTTTTTATTTTATATTAATGGGTTATAATTTACTTTATCCTAATTGTGTATGTGTGTGTGTGGGGAGCGGGGGAGTTGCTTCCCTGGTGGTTCAGTGGTAAAGAATCTACCTGCCAAAGCCAGAGACGCAGTTTTGATCCCTGGGTCAGGAATATCTCCTGGAGATAGGAATGGCTACCCACTCCAGTATTCTTGCCTGGGAAATCCTATGGACAGGAGAGCCTCGTGAGCTTCAGCCCATGGGGTCACAAAAGAGTTGGACACTACTTAGCAACTAAGCAACAACAACAAATTGTGTGTATGTGTGCATATTATTGGAGAAGGAAATGGCAACCCACTCCAGTGTTCTTGCCTGGAAAGTCCCGGGGACGGCGGAGCCAGGTGGGCTAGTCTCTGGGGTCGCACAGAGTCGGACACCACTGAAGTGACTTAGTGCATATTATTATTAATAATGCATATTATTAAACTTAATAATTAAGTTTAAGTATTAAACTTAACTTAAACTTAATGAATGAAATTTAGATACAACTTCTACTTGTTACATATACTTTGCAAATAGACTTAAGAAAATACCCCACTAAGAAAATACAGAAGTAATACTGTGTTCAACAGCTACTTGAAGCAATTCTTCAATCTACGTGGCTTTATTATCAACTAAATTCTTTTTTATTAATACTTGTGTTGAATTTTAGCATCTGCTACTTTTTATATGATTTTTCAAATATCCTAAACCTTTATATGATTCAATGTTAAAGCAATAAAAACTATATTCTGAGGAAGCACACCCTAATCTGTCCTTCTCACTCCGCTGCCTTTACCCGTTTTCTTTACTTTCTTATTTGTTCATCCCTATTAACCCATCATGGATTGGTTACTGTGGCAAATGATTTATTTGTCTAAATATATTAGGCATAGAGTCATGGAGCCATGAATCAAACTGAGGTATTCTGCCCACAGAGATAGAGCACTCAGCTAGTTAGCAGAGGCCCTAGTGAGGTAATGTTCTGGAAAAAGCACTTGAAAAATTTTTGGGGTTCTATTACTATCTGTGTGACTTTAAACAAGTTCCTTAATGTCTCTGAGCTTCATTTTTACCAGTTATGAATCAGGGACAATAATGCCTACTTTTCAGAAATGTAACAAAGTTTAGAGATAATTTATACAAAATAATCAGCAAATTGCCAGACAAGTAGTATTCACTGAATGTTGTAAATAGTGAACCACAGTAAGCCATACAGAAGAACACTGGCCAATTTTGCTGTAGAGTTCATGAAGTATATTATGCTCTGATTACATGACAATTCTATTTAATAAAATTAAAATTTCCTAACGATTGGTGCAGTTGGATTATTTGGCTCAAAAAAAAAAAAAAAAAAAGCAAGCCTCAAAAATTGGTAGTTAAAAGAATCTCAGAGGATTGTGCTGACATTGCTCCCTTTTACAATATAAAGATTTTAATATTTTAGTGGAAAAGAAAATTCTACTACCATTATAAGATACATAGAAACAGTAAGTAATTTCTGGCTGAAGTCTTATTTACATTTTTTATTAATTTCCTCTTTGTTTTCCTTCTCTGTTTGCAATATGAAATATTTTTATGCTTCTTATGTTTTATCACAGCATTGTTTATAATAGCCAGGACATGGAAGCAACCTAGATGTCCATCAGCAGATGAATGGATAAGAAAGCTGTGGTATATACACACAATGGAGTATTACTCAGCCATTAAAAAGAATACATTTGAATCAGTTCTAATGAGGTGGATGAAACTGGAGCCTATTATACAGAGTGAAGTAAGCCAGAAAGAAAAACACCAATACAGTATACTAACTCATATATATGGAATTTAGAAAAATGGTATGATAACCCTGTATACGAGACAGCAAAAGAGACACTGATGTATAGAACAGTCTTTTGGACTCTGTGGGAAAGGGACAGGGTGGGATGATTTGGGAGAATGGCATTGAAATATGTATAATATCATATATGAAACAAGTCGCCAGTCCAGATTCAAAGCACGATACTGGATGCTTGGGGCTGGTGCACTGGGACGACCCAGAGGGATGGTATGGGGAGGGAGGAGGGAGGACGGTTCAGGATGGGGAACACATGTATGCCTGTGGCGGATTCATTTCGATATATGGCAGAACCAATACAATATTGTAAAGTTTAAAAATAAAATAAAATTAAAAAAAAAAAAGAATTTTCATCCTGTGTTTAACACAAAGAAGTTTGAACCATGCAGAGGTAGAATTTAATTTGTATAAAATCCTCTTACTAGCATAGTCTAATTAAGATACCCATTAAATTCATGTAATGCTAATTTAATTTGGAGGCAAATGTAATTGAGCACTATTGGATTTCTTTTAACATAAAATTAATGCCGTGGACATAAAATGAATGTGTTAATTGGATATTGTTATCAGAAATATTACATGAATAAAAATCATGACTGCTTTATCTTGATGGAAATCATTGTTTTACAGAATGAGACATAGCTTACTAGGTTTACTGGCATAATTTATATGAAGCTATGTGAGGAAAACTGTTAGTGATTGCTTTTCTAAAGACAAAGGTCATTCAATATATTTTTTTTTTCCTGACACTAGTAAATGCCTTGTCCCCTGCCTTAGAGAATTTGTTGGATTGTTGAACTTTATAATGGTAAAGATGAGCACACTGACTTATGTTAAAGCAGCAAATTTCAAACTTTTTGATTTAAAGACTCTTAGCACTCTTACAACTTATCCAGGACTTCAAATGGCTTTCACTGATGTAGGTTTATGCCTGTTACATTTATCACTGGAAATGAAGAATTGAAATTGGAAAACAAAAAAACATTCATTAATTCATTTACAATAAGTTCATATATGTCTATAAAACATATTTCTCAAAACATTCTTAAAAAAGGGGGCATTAGTATACTTTTTCCAAACCTCTCTAAAGTCTAGCTTCATAGAAGAAATTCAGTTTCTACATTCTTTCTCTGCATTAAACATGTTATGATTGTTTGTCTTGGTTGAAATATATGAAAAACATACAGCATTACTCATATATGTAGTTGGAAAGTGAAGGGTATTTTAGTAACCTTTACAGATAATTTGTGGATATTTTTCTTTGATGCAATATCCCAACTCTACAAGTGATGCTTTATTAATAAACAAACAAACAACAACAACAACAAAAACAACAGTTGGAGGGTGGTAGCTGAAATCATTTCAAGGAACTTTTCACACTCAGTTACATTCTAAACATGGTCTTTATTCATGTATGATCTTGTAAATGATCATGCATTTGGTCATTTAAAAAATACTGATTTACTGAGTTATGTGGATCTTCCAGAGGCTGACAGATTTTAATTATAAAATGGAAGAAAATTGCATTTGTTAAATATCACACTGTTCTCATCAGGAAAGTCTTTATAAAAGTACTGGGATGCTATTAATGTCTGGATGGCAGATACATTTTTTCCAGAATTTGAATTTTTCCTTAAAAGCTGTCAGTTGTTTTCTTTGAAATAACAGATTCACTAGCTCTACTAAGTACCCTAGTCTAACAATTATGTTTTCAATAATTCTTTCAAGTGAGAATCATGTTAAATGAGATAAAAGGAGCCAGTTAGTCTTGCAACTCAAAAAATTGCACAACTTCTTTTCTTTGAAATAACCACATATGCTTCAGTATGTAGTAGACTTGTTTTCTATAAACTTCACAGAAGACAATAAACAGACGTGTAATCAAAGGTTGTCAATAAAATGGACAATTATTACAGTTTCAAATACACTGCTGCTGCTGCTGCTAGGTCACTTCAGTCGTGTCCGACTCTGTGTGACCCCATAGACAGCAGCCCACCAGGCTTCCCGTCCCTGGAATTCTCCAGGCAAGAACACTGGAGTGGGTTGCCATTTCCTTCTCCAATGCATGAAAGTGAAAAGTGAAACTGAAGTTGCTTAGTCGTGTCCGACTCTAGCGACCCCATGGACTGCAGCCTACCAGGCTCCTCCGTCCATGGGATTTTCTAGGCAAGAGTACTGGAATGGGGTGCCATTGCCTTCTCCGTTCAAATACACAGATATTCTTAAATACAATTAGAAAATTTCCCTGCAAGTGAGTGGCTTTGAAAAACACAATTACCAGTGCAGTCTGGTGCCATATCTTGACTCAAACTAAGACACCAGTAGTTTTTTTCTTTACCCAGAATTTATTTTACATCATTAATACATATTTTAACACAATGAGAAAGCTAAATAATGTCTTCAAATTACTATGGAACCAGTTTTGAGCTTGAGAACCATCAGAAAGGATATCAGACATCCCAGGGGTCTGTGGACAGTGCTCTAAGAACACTATAGTATGTCTGGATCCCCTTAGAATCAGGGCAGAGATAACATTTACAGTGAAGTTGGGCCCACAGATGTGATGACATCTCCACCATGAGTTCTCTGGGCATCTAGGAACATCAGTCCTTTCCTGTTTCAGGACCTTTTCCTTCTCTCCACTCAAACCTCCACACTTCAACTGCCACCAAATGAATAAATACAACAGAGAACGTCTAAATAAAATACTTTTCCAGATTATTGGAGTGGGTGGGTAAACTGCAATAGATGACAATTTTTTTTTTTTTTTTTAGAACAAGTGAATGCTCTTATGAGTAGATATTCAGATGAAGCTGAATTGAGTGATTGAGTGTACTAGTCTCAGCTCTCTGGAAGTGGTGGACCTCAGGCTATATGCTTTAAAACTTAACACAGGTGTCATCGACTCTGTTTCAAAGAGCTATCTTTAAAAGGACATTGCTACTGACAATTATTGCCAGTTCCAGTATTCCAGGTACCCAGGCCAGGACAGTACAGTTGGGGGTTGCAATGAAAACATATCAAGTAATCCTGCTGTCTTGTTGAGGACTGACTCATTCATTTAAGGTAGAAACGAAGTGTTCTTCAGCCATTAAAACCCGAATCTCAGTCTTTTCTTATTTTCAAAAGACTATTAAAACTACATATTTGCGCTTCTGCTTAGTCCTGTCTGACTCTTTGAGACCTACGGATTTTTTGTATCCTCTCAGGCTTCTTTGCCCATGGGATTTCCCAGGCAAGAATACTGGAGTGGCTTGCTGGTTCCTCCTCCAGACGATCTTCCCGACCCAGGGATTGACCCCACATCTCCTGCATCTCCTGAAATGGCAGACAGATTTTTTTTACCACTGAGGCACTTGGGAAGCCCAGAACTACATATTTCCTAGACATAAATTAGAAATACAAATTACCTTCCATGTTCCTTGAGAACTGTGGGATTAACGTGAGCTTCAGCGGAAGACCAAAAACTTTTATATTCATAGCTCCAAATATATACAACATGCCACCTTTGTTGACTTTTGATATAAGATTTGGGTCAATAACTGTCCAAAAAGATGACCTCACTTCAAAAATTTGGAACATGAGGAAGGGCAGGTGAATAAAAGAATTTGAGAAGTTCAGATCATCAGTGGTAAAAATTTTGCTTTTGCCTCATACTTGGAAATGATGACAAGAGATGAATATAGGTAAAGAACCATTAGCAAATTAATATATATATTGTGGTTTTTATTATTCATTGTTTAAAGAATGTTGTTTTTGTTTGACTAGTTTAGAAAAGGTGTTTGCCAAGGAGTGAAATTTTAATATTTTTTGTAGGTCAAGATCCTTAAACTAGTAAGAAGCTTTTATTTAAAATATTTAGCCTTGAAATAAAAAGCAATCAAACACACAATATTGATAATCATGACTTTCATGGGTTTTGTCACATAGGCGATGATTACTGGGTGAAAGGAAATTTGTACTCGGGCAAACTTCTTGTAACATTAAAGTCATTGAGAAGACCATCTGATCTATTATCTCATTACTATCCTCCAATCAGTACAGGAGTTGGTTAAGCATCAGAGCAAGTTGTCAAGGGAAAGATCAGTGCTTAACAGTCCACAGAAACTGCATTTCAGATTTATTTCATAAAACAACTAAGTAATTGGTTAACTAGCAAAGAACATTTCAGGTCTAAGGTCTCTATTCTGCTTTGGGCTTTTCTAAAGACATTGGATTTTTTTTTCTGTTTTCAATTTATTGCTGTATCCTTGTTTTCCTACTTGGAAAATAATTATAAATTCAAAATATTTTTCCTTGAGGAAAAATGAGATTCTAAATGGATTTGTACTGAAATCAGTTAACATTGGTATAAAAGCATTGCTGAAGGTATTATGATTCAGTCTTCTAAAGATTTTGGACAGTCTTGTTCTCCACTGTTTCTAAGGAATTATGGAAAGAATGAGAATAAATGGCAGAGAGAAATGGGACAAACACCGTGTGGTACTGGACTGTATAGCATAGGACATGGATTCTGCTGTCATTTCTGTCAGAAGAACATAGTGACCATATGTGGATTTTAGAAAAATAACAGGCAAATGATTTCCCATTGATCTGATTTTTTAACCTCTAATTAACTACTTCCTATGATTCAGAAATAACCTGCATGAGCTCCATTGTATGAAGCAGTATCTCTGATTCTTCTATAGTGCATTTGAAGAGAACTAAAGAGGACATGTTCCCCCATGTCCTAATTCAGCAGCCTAGCTTCATCTAAACCCCTAATGACCATTCATTCGTGATCACCATTCTCTGGTACCTTTTATCTCTGTCCCCGCTGTCCCTTCACCTTCAGTGTGACCTCTTTCTCCACTGCATCATGGTCATATATGGTAACTGCGGTCTTGAAGGTGTTTCCACCAGTCAGCCACACAGAGAATAAGGAAAAGAGCTTATCTTTGCAAATCCCTTAGCTCCCTAGCTCTTTTCATCACTTTAACCTTCCTTCTTGGTGTGTCACAGGAGAGAGGGAGGCAGAAGACAAAGTATCAATTCAACTTGATCTTAGAATGATGGAGAAGGAGGTAGTTCTCTTAATATTATTATACCCCAGAAGAGCCAAGCATTGCAAAATCCTCAACTGTCAGGATCAGTGTGGCACTTTCCACACCTCTACCCAGGTCTCTTTCATTCTCTGACTTTAATTTTCTGTCTGTCTTGAAGTGAAAGCCAGAAGAGATTAAACAGGTCATAAGCAACCACTATGTTTCACATAAGTCAGCTTATTTAATTCTCACAACAATCCTAGAAGATAGTTGCTATTATTCTGTTTAATAACAAAATGGTGGCTCAGAGAAGGTAGGTTATGTTCCAAGATTTAATTCCTAGTAATTCTGTCTGAATCCAAATTTTATTTTCATTCTTATTTATATATCACGCTATTTTTCAACTATTATATTTCCTCATTTCTCAATTGCTTTTCAGTGCAGAACTTTCTTTTATTCCCTGATAAGTGACATTGTTCTTGGCCCTGCTTTCCATATTCATGACCAGTAGTGACCTTCCCAGCTGTGTGAGACAATGAAAAGCTTTCTCTTATGGGATTTCCCAGGAGAAAAATCACAAATGGTCCTGTGCACAGAGGCTACCTCCAAATGATCCACAGTTAGCGTAATAGCAGATGAAATGATCTGGTAGAGGCTTCCAAAGTGGGCGCCACTTAAAATTATTTTTAAAAATATTATCCTAAATTTTTAAATGGTCTCAAGGTCTTGCTTTTTAACATGAAGTCAATGACATTTAACTGTTTGATAAGGATTTCTCACCACAGCTAAAGTCTATTTTAAACCAACTAGTATTTGCCAATAAAGAAATGTATAAAGTCCCAATAAAAGCTAACAATTTAAAACTTAGAATAATTCAGTGAAATTAACCATGTAAATGTTCAA
This sequence comes from Bos mutus, assembly GCF_027580195.1. NCBI lineage: Eukaryota > Metazoa > Chordata > Mammalia > Artiodactyla > Bovidae > Bos > Bos mutus. The sequence goes on along the minus strand of NC_091618.1, from coordinate 69,495,012 downwards.
TGAAGCAAATGATTAAAAAAGGAATGGATAAAAAATAAATATTAAAATGTATAAAATTACATTTTGTCTTTTTTGGTACCACTTCTAGGTCATCATTAATTTGTAGTGGCTCGAAAGTACAAAACCGACCTTATCAATCACCAGGTGTAGAAATAAAGTAGATGTCATTTTTTAGTTTAAAAATAACTAAACAGATCCTTTTTTCACTTAAAAAACCTTAATGCATTTTTTTAAAAAGTATTTTTCTCTTAATTATCACAAAATGTGGTTACTTTTTTGGTTCAGGCTAATATTAAGCCTTTGCTTGCTGTGACATCAGACATGGCAGTGCAGCCAGAACCAAAACATTTTTGTAGTTGAGAGTCTAACTATCTTATTGAATGAAGGCAATATTTGGATGTCTATCAAATAATTATATCTATAAATGGAAATTATAAAAATGCTCTCAGAGATCTCTTAGTTTACTGAACTCCTTAACCTTCCAGACCAATTTTATCATTAAGCAGTTGTGACAGGAAGCCAGTTTAGGTAGTATCATCCCCATTTTATAAGAGAGGAAACTCAGGATCAAAAAAGTTGAGTGATTTTCCTAATTCCTCCACTAAAGATTTTGAAGGAACTGAAATTGAGATCCAGATGGATTGACTTCAAAGCCCAAATGTTTTTATTGAGACTGCAACACTTTCCATGAGTTGAATTAAACAAAACCAAATTAAGCCAGTAGCTAAGCCAGTAGCTAAAAGACAAAATAAGTATAATATATTTGCAAGCATGTCTTTTTTACATCACTAAGCAGCTACCAGGTACCAAACCACTCCCAGCATGCACTGTGCAGGCAGGTGAGTAAGATACTGCATGTGCCCTTTGGCTGTAGGCATGTCAGAAGCTATGGAAACCACAGTCAAATAAATGATTGTCATGAGAGCAGCAGGAACACACCAGGGCCACACAGTGAGGAAGTAAAAAGCCTTACCTTCAGGAATCCACCTAGACTAGGAAAAAAGCACTTTCTCTCTTCCAGTGTGTTTCCCAATCAATCAACTATTAATACTTAACACAGATTGAAACCATCACTGCTTTGTTGTAGACACCAACATTTGTGAGCATGAAGCTGGAAACAGAACCCAAATCTCTGGAGTCCAAGTAAGTATTTTGCTTGGATCACCTGTGGATATAATCACAATGAGCTAATCATGTTTTCATATCCCTCTTGATTTATCTTACTTTCAGTGCAGTCAGGAGGCAAACTGGTCACTGAGGGCCTTACATGGGATTTTATACTTCTTCCTGCAAAAGCAATGAGTCTGTGAAGACAAGCTAGAGTAAGAACCACAAGACTTCTAAAGTGTTGTTACTCATCATGTCCAACTCTTTGTGACCCTATGGACTATACAGCCTGCCTCTGTCCATGGAATTCTCCAGGCAAGAATACTGTAGTGGGTAGCCATTCCCTTCTCCAGGGTATCTTCCTGACCCAGAAATAGAATCTGGGTCTCCTGCATTGCAGGAAGATTCTTTACCATCTGAATCACCAGTACTTCTTCCTGCAAAAGCAATGAGGAGTCTGTGAAGACACCATATAATAGGAAACCCAAAACTTCATCTAACTCCATTCTTATTTCAAAACATTGGGTTGGTTCTAAAACACATGAAACTCATGGAAGGAGAGATCCATTCTTTCTTTTTTTGTAATGTTTTTGTGTGTGGTAAAAAACATACTATTTTAACCATATTTAACTGTACATTTGAGTGGTACTAAGTACTTTCACATTGTTGTGAAAACTATCAGTCATCTCCTAAATTTTTCACCTTCCTAGACTGAAACTCCGTCCCATTAAACACGAAGCCCCCATTCCCTGTTCCCACCCTACCCTGGCCCCTGATATCTACCAGGGTACTTTCTGACTATGAATTTGACTAATCTAGGTACATCATATACGTGGAATCAAACAGTATTTCTCTGCAGCTGCTGTATTAAGGTTAACTTAATATATGTCCTACAAACAGATTGCACTTTCTCCCCCCCACCAACTCCCCGTGCTAAACAGTAGGTTCTCATTAGTTATCTATTGTATACATAGTAGTGTAAGTAAGAAAGAGAAAGACCCACGTTTTCTTCATGGTGCTACCATAGGGTACCAATCCTGTTGCTATTCTAAGAGTCCTTACTTCCTAGTTACCACCCTGGAGGGGCCTTTGATCTCCTTGATGATAGTCAGGAGCAAGAATGTACTCCACAATGCCAGCTGACACAGTCCTCAATTGTAAAAATCTGTCATCCACTCTCCCATAAAGCAGTGTCACCTGAACAAATGGGGTGATGTAGACGCGCACTTAGTTTATTCACCCTGGTAATATCTCTGACAGTGTAAGATAGGGCAGGCTGCTACTGTTCCTAAGGCTCTCTCAAACATGTAGGATGCTGATAAGCTTTTTAATTTATGACCCAAGGTGTAGCCTATGTGCACCAACACTTTATCTTTTACTTAAGTCTTCTAAAGCTGCACCATAAGCCTTCCTCCAGGTGAAGTTCACCAAACAATGCATCATTCCTTCTCCGACAACTATTTCTTTCATTTGCTGAGTAGTAAGAAGATCCTCTGTTCTTGGTTGAATTGCCTCTGCATTCTGGCTTTTATTTTTTCTCTTTTGACAGAGCCATATGCTTTACTCGTCTTTTTAGCATCTTGCTTATATCTTACTAACCAAAGCCACTTCTTCTAAACTCATTTGGTATATTCTTTTTTTTTTCTTCTTAAATTGGAGTATAATTGCTTTACAATACTGTGTTAATTTCTGTTGTATAACAGTGTGAATCAGCTACAAGTATATATGTATTCATTTAGTATATTCTATATCAACTTACATTCTATACAGAATTTTTCCCAGCATACATATGTATGTATATAGCTGGCAATTTGCCAACAGTTGTATCCTCCAAATATCCTATTTCACTATAAACAGCACCTCTTCTCCTAATTGTTACCTCTCTTAACTTGGAATCTCAAGTCCCTTGAAGTAGAACCAGTGATTAATTTTTTGCCAATTGGTCTAGGTCAGCAAATCAGTGTTTCCTTGATCATATCAAAGTCTCTCGGTACAGGGCTCTGAGATCAGTAGCTCCTAAAAGCCGTGCAGCAGGAACAATCACTGTAATCTTGGTTAAAACCCAAGGCTTTGAATTTTTAAGAAGGTTTTTAACTCAGATTACACTGGAATGATTCACTTTGATGGAAAGAAGAAGGTACTCTGGCACATGCAAAACCACCAATGAGATGGGTGGAGTATCCTAAATTCCTTCACATCATTTATCACACTTAACTGTATTTTTTGAATCTCATAATTTGGTAAGAGAGGGTCTGTCTCTTATTTTTACTACTTTACCAAATAATTTTTTTCCCCAACATATGTTAGGGCCTTAATTTGCATTGGTAATGACTGGATTTCACTAACAGAAAATAATAGGCTGAAAGGGAGCTTTGTACGTTCACAATGTGGCACAGTGGAAAAGAATGCGCCTGCCAATGCAAGAGATAAAGGAGACACTGGTTGAATCCCTGGATTAGGAAGACACTCTGGAGTAGGAAATGGCAAGCCACTCCAGTATTCTTGCTTGGAAAATACCATGGACAGAGGAACCCGGTGGGCTATAGTCCATAGGGTCGCAAAGAGTTGGGCATGACAAAGTGGCTGAGCACAAGCACGCAAGCTTATAGTTACAGGATCAGAAAGACAGCAAATAAAATGACTGCCCTGTTTTCTATCTACTCAGTCAGGAAGATCTGAAATGATAAAATGAGTAGCATGTCCATGACCTTCAGAGCTACCACTGTGGCTGCACATTAGGCAGTACATCTAATTGAAGTTGCTTATCAAATAATTGTTGCTGATAAATATTGACTGAATAAATGAAGAAGGCAGGCAATTTTTTGAGCCAAGTGTTCTCTCAGTCACATCTACGTGTCTTTTCAGAGGCTGAAAGCATAAACCTGGCTTCACATTAAAGTTACGCGGTTTTTAGGAGCTGTTGATTTCAGTGCCCTGTACCCAGACACTTTGATAAGATGGAGGAAACACTGATTCACTGACTTAGATTTGATTGACAACAAATTAATCACTGGTTCTACTTCAAGGGACTTGAGATTCCAAGTTATGAGAGGTAACAATTAGAAGAGGAGCTCATATTTTAGGAAAATAGGATATCTGGAAAGACACATACAACTCTTGGCAAATCACCAGGTATATACATACATATGTATGCTAGGAAAAATTCTGCATATAATGCAAGTCGATATAGAATATACTAAATGAATACATATATACTTATAGCTGATTCACACTGTTATACAACAGAAATTAACACAGTATTGTAAAGCAATTATACTCCAATTTAAGAAGAAAAAAAAAGAATATACCAAATGAGTTTAGAAGAAGTGGCTTTGGTTAGTAGGATATAAGCAAGATGCTAAAAAGACGAGTAAAGCATATGGCTCTGTCAAAAGGAGAGAAAATAAAAGCCAGAATGCAGAGGCGAATATTCAACCAAGAACAGAGGATCTGCTTACTACTCAGCAAATGAAAGAAATAGGTGTCAGAGAAGGAATGATGCATTGTTTGGTGAACTTCACCTGGAGGAAGGCTTATGATGGAGCTTTAGAAGACTTAAGCAGAAGATAAAGTGTAAGTGCACATAGGCTACACCTTGGGTCATAAATTAAAAAGCTTATCAGCATCCTACATGTTTGAGAGAGCCTTAGGAACAGTAGCAGCCTGCCCTATCTTACACTGTCAGAGATATTACCAGGGTGAATAAACTAAGTGCGCGTCTACATCACCCCATTTGTTCAGGTGACACTGCTTTATGGGAGAGTGGATGACAGATTTTGGCGATTGAGGACTGTGTCAGCTGGCATTGTGGAGTACATTCTTGCTCCTGACTATCATCAAGGAGGTCAAAGGCCCCTCCAGGGTGGTAACTAGGAAGTAAGGACTCTTAGAATAGCAACAAGATCGGTAACCTATGGTAGCACAGTGACAAAAGAGCCAGTCGTTCTCTTTCTGACTCACTCACACTACTATGTATACAATTGATAATTCACAAGAACCTACTGAATAGCACAGCCCTCTTTCTTGAACGTTTCCTCCAGCAGTGATTTTTACACTGGTTATAGCATGAGAACTGAAAGTACATCACAACTCTGATTGGGTGAGCAGCATAATTCTGACTGCAACATTGCTCTGTAAAGTCCCATTAGGAGGTTTCCAGTTTTATTTTCAGGTTGTCTTCTACGTTTATATTTATTATTACTAGTTATTGTGTCTGAGTTTGATGTCCTCACCAGTCCACGGCATAGTATACTCTACTATGTAGGTGCTCCTGGCAGATCCTGGGTGGAAGACCTAGAACTGATCTTCACACTAATGTTCACCAGCAGAGCTCCTAACACAGAAATTCTTCCCTTTCCAAAACCCTATCCCCAGCTGTTAAGGCATCTGTGGAACAAATCAAAGTATCTTCTGTTTTTAATATTAATTTATTTATTTGGCTGTGCTAATCTTAGTTGCATCACACAGGATCTTTGATCCTCATTGTGGCACGTGGGATCTTTGGTTGTGGCACGTGAATTCTTAGTTGTGACATGTGGGATCTACTTCCCTGGTCAGGGGTGGAACCCAGGCCCCCTGCACTAGGAGCATGGGGCTTAGCCACTGGATCACCAGAGAAGTCCCACAAAGTATCTTCTTAATTCAAAAGCCAGGCCTTCTCAGAAAAAGCTGAAGGAATTAAAGGAAGATGGACAACTCTGGTTCTCCATCCCGTCAGAGCCGTGCGTGGGCAGTGGAGTGTCCAGGTGGCCTTTCGTGGCTCAGGACCCTCCAATCAAACCAGGTGTGTTTTCCATCCTCCCTTCCTTTTTCATGTGGACAAGATTAACTGAATGAAAGGACTAAATGGAGAAAACGTACCTAAAATGAGGATCTAGAACAGAAAAACAGGTCAACATGGCAGGAGTATATGAATGAGGAAAGACATTTCACCTGTTTACCTTAGTGGTGAAGTGACTGAAGGCAGACAGTGCAGGATTGAGTCTTGGGGCATTTTTGTAGCTGCTTTCTCTTCTCTGTCTTGGTTAACCATCTCCCTACATTTGTAATTCAGAAGAGCCCCCCAAGAACAACTCAATCTGAAGGATTCTTCCCTAGACATGACTCTATCTCTATATTATCTGTCCCTCAGTTCCCTGCTAAAAGCGATATGGGAAAAGTGCTCAGTAGCTTGCTGCTAAGCTGCTGCTAAGTCACTTCAGGTCATGTCCGACTCTGTGTGACCCCATAGACGGCAGCCATCCAGGCTCCCCCATCCCTGGGATTCTCCAGGCAAGAACACTGGAGTGGGTTGCCATTTCCTTCTCCAGTGCATGAAAGTGAAAAGTGAAAGTGAAGTCGCTCAGTCATGTCCGACTCTTAGCAACCCCATGGACTGCAGCCCACCAGGCTCCTTGGCCCATGGGATTTTCCAGGCAAGAGTACTGGAGTGGGGTGCCATCGCCTTCTAGCTTGGTCGTGTCCAAATCTTTGCAACCCTGAAAACTGTAGCCTGCTAGGTGTCTCTGTCTAAGGGATTTTCCAGGCAAGAGTACTGGAGTACCAGTACTCTTGCCTGGGAAAAGTAGAGTAGAATTTCCTACTCTAGGGGATCTTCCTGACCCAGGGATCAAACCTGTGTCTTGTGCATTGAGGCTTTACCACTGAGCCATGGGGGAAGCCCCAAATGAACAAGATATGGCACTAAAAACTATTCATTTCTACTTAAGCATTAAATATGTTATTTCCCCTGGTGGCTCAGACAGTAAAGAATCTGCCTGCCATGCGGAAGATCTGGGTTCCATCTCTGGGTTGGGAAGATCCACTGGAGAAGAGAATGACAACCCACTCCAGTATTCTTGCCTGGAGAACTCCCATGAACAGAGTAGCCTGAAGGGGTGCAATCCATGGGGGGTCCCAAAGAGTCAGACACGACTGAGCAACTAAGTACATGTCATTTCCCAGCATGCTTTGGATAGACTCCCTTTTAGGAATCTATGTCTGAGTCTTTGAATAAGTCTATTTAGGACCCCAAGGGAATTTTCCTTCATTATATGAAATTAAATTCTGACTCTCTGAAGACTTATAGCCCCCACTTGTGTGTGTGTGTGTGTATGTATGTGTGTTTGTGTATGTGTGATTATTGGTTTTTCACTAGAAGAAATTTATGAAAATATAATAGACTATTAGTGGTAGAAGGGACTATAGAGATTTTTATTCTGAGGTTTATTAAATTCATTTTGGTTTATTAAATTCATTTTGGCAAAGGACCCTTACCTAAAATTGAATCTTACAGATAAATATATAAAATGATGCCATCCTGGCTGGTTGAAGAGAAAAGTAAGTTCTGGTTTCTTGGTCTTTCTTTCAACCTATTACCCTACCTTCCATCAAGTTATCCTTAAAGCTTGTCCCTGAAATTGTACCAGTTCCCGGAAAGATATTGTAAGCAGTATAAACCTAGTGGATGCCTCCTCATTTTATGAAAGAAGAAGCTGAGATTCAAAGCAGAAGAGGCCCTTGCCTAAGTCCTCATACACAGTTAGCTGTGATTCACATACTGGATTCCAAGTGCAGTTCACTTGTATTGGCATGACATCATCTTTCAATTAGCTGTGATCATTGCCTCACAGTATATTTAATAGCATCCCGAAGGAAGCAAGATGAACACATTTCCAAATCAGCAAGGGTCGCTGTGAATAAGAAGAAAGTTCATGGGAAACTTATGGGAGGTGTCTATCTTTATACTCTCCTCTTGCTATCATTTTCTCTGTCTCCGGGGGTCCATTTCCCACTGGTGATCCCTTGGCATGAGCAAAAATCAAATATGTTTAATTTAGATTTTCTTCAGGCTCCTTAACTTGGAATCGGCACATCTTTGTATGCTTACCTCTCCCGCTGTTCTCTGTGTGAAACCAAACTAACCAAGACTGCTGAAAATGCAGAGCCACTTAGTGTCAAGGTATTTCCCTAACGGCTTCAATATTCTTAAAGCGACTAATTTAATTGAAGTTGTAAGGCATCAGATAGTAATGATATCCTTTGGCTATATGCTTAGTGGGTTATATACCTATAATTAAACCTATAATGAAAAGGAAAGTGGAAGTATATTTGGGAAGCAAATCCACTGAATTTCTGTGCAGCAGATAAAAATGTGGCAGCTTCTGTAATGCCTTAACTTTGGTCTTATCCTCAGAGACTCATGAGTCTGGTTGTAGGGTGTAGACATTAGATTAATATTGGCATTGGAAATTCTTGTTAAATTCTAAATTCACACAGTGTTTCTCTAACTGGGGACCCAATTCCTTAGTCACCTGTCTTGGAAAGCTGTGATTGTAATGTGGGCTGCTAACTTTATTTACTGTGATTAATTATTTTTGTATCCTAGACTTATCCCGGCTATATTCTGGGTTCCTTTCTGCTATCCCCATTTTCCTTGAGCTGGCAGTAATTTGCCATGGGATTTTGTACCTCTTTTGACTGTTTCTAAGAATGTTTATGTAGCACACGTTCTTGGAAGACAGAGGTATTATCTTCTTTCAGGCCTGAGGACATTATTATAATGATAATGCCTTCCTTAGGGAAAATGTTGGATGGGGCTGCTTGCAACCTCCATCAAAGATTGAGTGTTTTCTAATCTCAGGGCTCCTCGGCTATAGCACAAACCTACTATATGTGCAGCATCCCCCAGCCCAGCTCTGCATGACCCCCACTCACCCTCCCTATGGAACTGAGGGTCAAAAGCAACCGGTGAAAACATGAAACTCATGCTGCTTCCTGTGCTGTCAGTAGCAGAGTCCTTTGTCTCTGATCTAGGAATCTCTGATCTTTGAGCATCTATGAAACTAGCAAGTTAATCTGTAAATCTCAGATTGGTAAATCTCAAACTCTCCACAGTTAGTGACACTTGGTTTCTACTTTCTGGAAATGTAAATATAAATTACGAATAATTGCTACACAATTTTCACCCCAGATTTCTTCCCCTGTCTCAGGGCTTCAGCCTGTATTTCTGGTATCTTTCCCACTGGGTTACTTCTCTAAGTGTGGCTCCCTCTCTATGTTCACAATGAAATATAAAATTCCTGTAGGCCTATTTCAACTTATATGTCAATTCTAACTATTTGAAAGTGACAGCCTGAATCTGATGACAGAAAGATTCAGAAGTTATGTTTAAGCTCATGATAGAAGGATTGCATGATCCTTAGGACTAGGAAGAAGAAATGGTCTAGATACTCGAAGCCTAAAACTTTTAAGTCAAGACTGGTTTTAGGCTGCCCAATGCTGAATGACATGGAAAATTGGTGAAAAGAGCAGTACGTGCACATAACATGGAGTGAGTGAGTGAGTGAAAGTCATTCAGTTGTGTCCGACTCCTTGCGACCCCATGGACTATATAGTCCATGAAATTCCCCAGGTCAGAATATTGAAGTGGGTAGCCTTTCCCTTCTCCAGCAGATCTTCCCAACCCAGGGATCGAACCCAGGTCTCCTGCATTGCAGGGGTATTCTTTTACCAGCTAAGCCACAGGGAAGCCCAAGAATACTGGAGTGGGTAGCCTTTCCCTTTTCCAGGGGATCTTCCAGACCCAGGAATTGAACTGGGGTCTCCTGCATAGTAGGTGGATTCTTTACCAATTGAGCTATGAGGGAAGCCCAGAGCTATTTATAATCATGGCAAAGCCACTGTCCATCCAAATAGGTAACTACTATGGCTATTTACAGAGGATAAATATGCTGAGTTCTCTATAATCCTTTCCCTGACTCCTCCATGACCAAGCGATTAAAATCCTTCTGACTAGTTTTAAGACTGGAATACAACAGGATATTATGATAGTTAGGTGATCAAGTTCTGTCTCAGTTGTATTATTTTAAAAACACTTCTTGGCTATGTTTTACATGTTCTGTTGAAGAAAACTTTTGGAATAAAACCCTCAAGTTCCACAATCTTGTGTGGCATCAGTGATGCCATCCAGCCATCTCATCCTGTGACACCCTATTACATATTGTGTAATATATAGCAACAATTTGAAAGGAACTACTTTATGGGATTTTCCATTTTGCATTTTAAACTATCCAGAATTCAGTTTTGGACTGGGACTTAGTAGGATTCTAACTTTTATTTTGTATTTCCAAATAGCTACTTTTTCAAATATTACTTATGAAATCTCCTGTTGTTAAGCTAGTTTTATTTTCCTTACTGATTTCTTTCTAATTTTTATTTTTTTATGTTTACACATCTCTAAGAGTTTATGCAGCATTTACAGTTATTACAAAATATTGGCTATTTTCCCTGCATCATACAATACATGCTTGCAGCCTGCCTTACACCTGATCGTTTATGGCTCTCACTCTCCCACTCCCGTAATGCCCCCTCCACTGGCAACCGCTAGTTTGTGCTCTATATCTGTGAGCCTAGTTTTGGTTATATTCACTAGTTTGCTGCATTTGTTTTAGATTTCACATATGAGTGATATGATACAATATTTGTCTTTCTCCGTCTGACTTGTTTCACTTCGCGTAATACTCTCCAAGTCCATCCATGTTGCTGCAAGTGACAAAGTAGTATTTGTTTTTATGGACGAATAGTTAATTCCATTTTATGTGTGTATGTGTGTGTTTGTGTGTCTGTGTGTGCCACATCTTTTTATTCATTCATCTGTTGGACACTTGGGTTGCTTCCATATCTTGGCTATTGTAAATAATGCTAATAAATTGAGGAGCATATATATCTTTTTGAATTAGTGTATTTTTTTTCAGATATACACCCAGGAGTGGAATTGGTTGGGTCATTTGGTAGTTCTTTTTATTTATTTTTTAGAAACTTTCATACTGTTTTCCCAGTGGCTGCACTTTGCACTTCCACCAGCAAAGGACAAGGTTTCCCTCTCCTCTTTTTATTTTATCCTTGCCAGTGTTTGTTATTTGTGTTCTTTTTGATGATAGCCATTCTGATAGGTGTAAGGTGATGCCTCACTGTGATTTTGATTTGCATTTCCCTGATGATCAACAATGTTGAACATCTTTCTTTACTGGTATTTAAGTGATCTCCTGACAAATATAAATTCAGTCTGATTCTGAATTCTCTATGTCATTCCATTGATCTATTTGACTATTTCTTAACTATTGATAATGTCACAAAATTACTAAAGATTTACAGGGTATTATGATAGTTAGGACATGAAGTTCTGCCTCAGTTGTATTACTTTAAAAACTGTTCTTGGCTATGTTTTATATGTTGTTTTTAGGAAAACTTTTGGAATAAGCCCCTAGAGTTCCACAATCTAGTGTCTTGTGCCCTGCAGAACCAGAACATCCCCATGATCAGGAAAATATAGCAGTTGCATTGGCCAGACCTGAGTTCCATTCTATGTGTTATGTGTGAGCACATATCCTGAGATCCAAGGAGAGAATTTTGGTAGATAAAGTGTAGTGTCAGGACGGAAGGGCAGGGAGAAATTAGCATTATGTTAATCAAAGGGTAGAAATGAATATAAAACATCAAAAAATATCAAGTCCCCACTACATTTTATGTACTTAAATGGTTTTTATGGCACTGGGAATCTGCCCAGGGTGTGATACTAAATGGCATACTTTCCTCCAAAAAGGAAGCTATGGTTACAAACAAGAAATGCCACATACTCATAATTAAATTTGTTTTTCAACAGTGCATTTACTGTAGTGACCTTCAAAGTTGTGTTTTAAAATCAAATTTCTATTCTTTCAATTTTTTACTTACTCAGAGCATTCCATTAGTTTACATTAAAAGAAAAGATTTAGAAAGATGGCTGTAAAGTTGGAAGAATCCTATTAAGTATAACCAGAGAGAATTAAATTGGAATTTCAAGGTCACAGGTCCTATTAATCTGTCTCCTGTACAATCAGCCTCACATCATCCTTACAGATGGGCACTCAGACCCTACATCCTAAAGAACTGCTCCATGCAGGTTATGTTGAAGATCCTATGGCTTTTCCTGTCTCGGGCCTTCATACACACTCTTTCCAACACCAACAAATTCCAACAGAATTTCTCTGTCCTCTTCTTTCCCTTTATCTAGCTAACTGCAATGCATACACCAAATATTTTCTTGGTATTTTTAGTAATACCTGGATGGCTTAGAGTGATGTTCAAGATCTTCCAGAGTATGACTACCACCCATTTGTTTTTTCAGTCTACCTCTTAATAAACCACTCTAGTTACTTAAACACCCTCTCCCACTTATTATTTATACTTGTATCAGCTGCATATTTGGCCCCTTTCTATAGACATTCTCTCAGAAGTAATTTTTTTTTTTTTTTTCACTCTTTAATGGATTTTGCTTATCCTTAGTCACCTTCTGACTAGAATTACAGGGATATGAAAGCGTGTGTACTATTGGGGTGTGTGTGCATGTTCAAAGTGTATCTTCCAAGTACATTTTTGTTGCTCCAGGGTAAGGACCAGACTTTATTCATTTGTGTACTTTCTTAGAACTTGGAGTGAGTGGTGATGGGCAGTTTCTCAAACTTTAGCCCTCATCAAAATCATCTGGAGGGCTTTTAAAACAAGCTTGTCAGAGATGGAACCAAAGGATTTTCATTTTAACATTTTGGTGATACAATGCTACCTACTCTGTAACCACACTTTGAAACTATCCTTCTATGACAGTGTTCTCAAATGTGGTTACAAATTAGAATCTCTGGGGAAAGTTAAAAAAAAAAAAAAAAGACTATGCCTGGGCTCCACCCTAGACGAAATAAAATCTCTGTGTGTGTTAGTTGCTCAGTCGTGTCCAACTCTTTGTGACCCCATGGACTATAGCCCTTCAGGCTCCTATGCCCATGGAATTCTCCAGGCAAGAATACTGGAGTGAGTAGTCATGCTCTTCTCCAGGGGATCTTCCAGACCCGGGGATCAAACCTGGGTCTCCCACATTGCAGGCAGATTCTTTACCATCTGAGCCACCAGGGAACTGAGGGTGGGACTTTTCTGATGGAAAAACAAAACAAAAGCGCAACTACTCTAGTGATTTTGTTATTGCTGTTCAGTTGCTCAGTCATGTCTCTTTGTAACCCCATGTACTGCAGCACGCCAGGCTTTCCTGTCCTTCACTGTCTCCCAGAGCTTACTCAAACTCATGTCCACTGAGTCAGTGGTGCCATCCAACCATCTTGTCTTCTGTTGTCCCTTCTCCTCCTCCTTCTATCTTTCCAAGCAACAGAGTCTTTTCCACTGAGTCAGCTCTTTGCATCAGGTGGCCCAAGTATTGGAGCTTCAGCTTCACTATCAGTCCCTCCAATGATATTCAGGACTGATTTCCTTTAGGATTGACTGGTTTGATCTCCTTGCAGTCCAAGGGACTCTCAAGAGTCTTTTCTAATACCACAGTTTAAAAGCATCAATTCTTTGGTGCTCAGCCTTCCTTATGGTCCAACTCTCACATCCATACATGACCACTGGAAAATCCATAGCTTTGACTATATGGACCTTTGTTGGCAAAGTAATGTCTCTGCTTTTTAATATGCTGTCTAGTTTTGTCATAGTTTGTCCCCCCCCTGCCGCCCCCCCCCCCTGCCAAGGAGCAAGCGTCTTTTAATTTCATGGCTGCAGCCACTATCTGCAGTGATTTTGAAGCCCAAGAAAATAAAGTCTGTCACTATTTACATTGTTTCCATATCTATTTGCCATGAAGTGATGGGGCTGGATGCTATGTGATTTTAATTCTGTGCAAATAGCAAGTGAGAATTGAAGTCTTGAATGAGAGAGAGCATGCTTGTTGGGAGGCCAGGCTAAGACCTATGTCATAACCAAATTAGTAAATGGGACTTGGGGGCTGTGTCTCACACTTTAATGTGCCTGAAGTTAAGATGCAGATGGTAAATCCAGGGTGTGTGAGATGCTTCTAATCTAACAAGCTCCCAAATGATTATAATCCATGAACCGCACTCTGATTAGCAATGAGTTCCATGAAGATGTCCATGAAGAAATCTGTTCAGGGAAAGAAAGTGATGAGAAAAGTAGGTGGGAGGATGAGATCAGGAAAGTGAAACAAGGCTGGATGACTCACAGTCAATAAAGCTTTAGGACTTCAAACATGGGGAGGAAGAGGAAGTGCTGCAGGATTTCTCTGCTCAGGAAATTACTTAAAAGCTATAAGTTTAAGCCTTTTCATGAATTTTTTAGAGAAAGCATCCAATCTTGACAAGATTGGCCCAGACTAAGTATGTAATTTCTACCTGATTGAGAAAGCAGACATGTGAGTAAAAAGCCAACGGAGCTTCCAGTGGTTCATCTTAACAGAGTCCCAGAGAGATTTTATTAAAGTCTGTGGGATTTCTCTGTCTTTTTATTTGCCTTAATTTGGAAGGTAATTTTCATTGCAAAATAACAAGATTTCACTTTATTCCCAGGAGCTGGCATTAAATTCATCCTATAGAGTATGTTTAGAGACCAAGATTGTAGGCAAAAATTATCTAAGCAGTAGTTGCACCAGGTTCATTTAAATAAACATATACCCTGCACATATTTCAGCTTTCTCTGGTTGATTTTTACTTGCAAAACACACATCTGAAGGTATGTCATAGTGGATGTCTTGTTTATAGTGCTTTGTTGGACTTCATTCTCTATAAAAGTCAAGTATATTTTCTCTAAATAAGCTCTTCCTGATTCATTTCCATGGAGAATGGAACATTTGAAAGAAATTTAATTCTTTAGAATTTCTAAGAGGTCATGTTCAGAGTTGGGGGGTGGTGGCGAGGTTATATAGTCTTCAGTCTCAGCCTAAGTCCACTGTCCCTGTGGTGGTCACCACCCAAGAATATGTTTCCACATCTTGGAACCTGTGAATATGATCTTATTTGGGGAAAAAAGGATACTTGCAGATACAATGTATTTAAGGATGGGCTTCCCCCATGGCTCAGTTGGTAAAGAAACTGCCTGACAATGCAGGAGACTCAAAACATATGGGTTCAATGCCCTTAGTCAGGAAGATCCCGTGTGGAAGGAAATGGCAACCCCCAATAGTATTCTTTCCTGGAAGACTCCATGGACAGAGGACCCTGGTGGGCTACAATCCGTGGAGCCGCAGAGTCAAACACAACTGAGGATGTGCACACACTCACACACGAGATAAGATTATCCTAGATTACCTGGATAGGTCCTAAATCCAATGCTAAGTGTCTCTGACACAAAAGAGGAGAAGACACAGAGGTGACCAGGTGAAGGTGGAGGCAGACACTGGAGGGATGTAGTCCCAAGTTCAGAAATGCTTGAAGCCACCAAGTATTTTAGAGAGACTGTCCCCTAGAGCCAGTGGAGCATTCTGGCCCTGTGGACACCTTGATTTTTGGATTTCTGCTCTTCAGAACTTTGACAAACTAAGTTCCTGATTTTTTTAAGCCCTCCCTTTTGTGGTGATTTGTTAGGAATGAGTGAAAGTCGCTCAGTTGTGTCTGACTCTTTGCAACCCCATGGAGAGTCCATGGAATTCTCCAGGCCAGAATACTGGAGTGGGTAGGCTTTCCCTTCTCCAGGGGATCTTCCCAACCCAGGTATTGAACCCAGGTCTCCCGCTTTGCAGGCAGATTCTTTACCAGCTGAGCCAATTTGTTGGGGTGGCCCTAGAAAACAACTGCACTACCTAATAACCCAGGAAAGGAAGGAGGAGAAAAAGGAAAGCAAGTGCCCAGGGTCCTCAAAGGTCATTTTGTTTGAACTTTGCTTCAGTGCCTTTGTTGTGCCCTCCAATTGGTCTCTGCCGACAACGGGCTATCAGCAATCTTCAACAAGGCAGAGCTTTTCTGTTTATCCTGATCTTGAATCCAAATACAGATCAGTGAGACCTGAAGGAAGCTAAGGGAATTCTCTGTGGGTTGGTTGTGGGGAGTTGTGTGTTTGTGTGGTTTCAGCCAAAATCTTCAGGTTTAAAGAGACTTCTATGGACTAAATAAAATACTGAGATTTAAAAGAACATTCTCGGTGGGAGTCCCCATACACCAGCCCCTCTTGATGGTGAATGCTGTTACTTTTTCTCTCACAAAATAGGCAGCTAGAAAAGTACTGAATCTCCCAGGGGAATCCATAGCCCTCCGGGTCTGTTTCCAGTAGTCTAGTCTATGTTATTAATGTCAAATAGCACCTCTTCTCACTGGTGTTCAGTATCACTATTGAATCATTAGTTTTTATATTTCCAATATTATTTGGCAATTAATGAAAAATTGATTCCTGTCTGGCCTGTTTTCCTTCCCTGACTATCCCTGACTGCAATTTAGACAAAGACCTGCCACTCTCTTAAACTGTGCTTTACATGAGAGTCTAGGTGTTTCTGTTCCTACTCGGGTTTCCAGGCAGGCAGCCGAACCAGACTGCAGATAAGCTGCCTGAGTATAAATGGCTCACCTAATTATAATTTTTGATTCCTTGCTAAACTTCTATGTGGCTTCAGTAAAAATTATGTTCCCTTTTCGCAGCATGAAAGAGGCAGTTAAGGCAAGAAAAGTGCATTCAGAAGTTTGAAGAGTGCAAATGTCTGATGGGTTGAAAAATGAGATTAACTATTCACTGATTGGATTCCTTTCTCTGTCAAGGTCAATTCTTCTGGAAAAAGTTATGATAGGTCATGGCAGCAAAAAAGTGATAGTATCCTCTTGTTTCTTTTTTGCCTTTCTCCTCCAAGTTTATTCCATTGTCAAATGTAACTTCTTTTCATCAACCTGATACCTGGTATGGAATGGACACTTTTTGGTAACTCTGTTCTTAAAGTATTCAGTTTACATAATTAGGGCTTCCCTGGTGGCTCAGAAGGCAGGTAAACAATCTGCCTACAATGCAGGATACCCAGGTTCTATCACTGCATCAGGAAGATCCCCTGGAAAAGGAAATGACAATTCACTGGAGTATTCTTGCCTCAAGAATTCCATGGACAGAGGAGCCTGGTGGGCTACAGTTGATGGGGTCACAAAGAGTCGGACATGACTGAGCTTATATAATCACTCACTTATATAATTAAGTGTGGTTTTGTGATTATCTTTGACATCCCAAGGTAAGACATTTCATAGAACCTAATTATTTTTTTCCATTGAAAAGATGTTTCAGAGACATAAACTATAGATCAGGATTCATTACAACAGCATCTCATTATTTTTAATGAGCAATTCCATTATTTCTGACTGTGCTGAGAGTGGGACTTAATTTTGTCTGCTTGTTAAAATTTGGTGGTCAGAAACATGAATTCTGGTGAAAGTCTGCATTACAGATTATAAAATGTAAAGACAATCTCATATATTTATCTATGCTTCACAAAACTACTTGATGTAGAAGGTGTGCTTCCTTTGAAGGGATAATTAGATGTGTTGTAATTCAGTGTTATTTACATGTCTTCGAAATTCCTCTGAAAAATGGGTAATTTTTAGTAAACATTCTCAGTACTTGAATCTACTGAACTAGCTAAAATTTTCAATTTCAGAAATGTTGGTCAAATCATCTGATAACTCTAAAGACTTGATCCCCATTTTCTTCCTGACTTTTAGGATGCATCTGTTGTTAAAATGTAGGTGGGTGATGAGTTTGTTCAAACATTTTTTGGAACATGATTGATGGAATGTAAAGAAAAGGGGGTCATGTATTTTTAGAGCAAAGAATGATTTTAGGAAAATAAAAAAAAGAGGAGAAAAAGAGAAAATAAAGTTTGCATACATTATTACAGATATGCATGGTTTCAGTTCAGTTCAGTTCAGTTCATTTCAGTCGCTCAGTCGTGTTCAACTCTTTGCGACCCCATGAATCGCAGCATGCCAGGCCTCCCTGTCCATCACCAACTCCCGGAGTTCACTCAGACTCATGTCCATCGAGTCAGTGATGCCATCCAGCCATCTCATCCTCTGTCGTCCCCTTCTCCTCCTGCCTCCAGTCCCTCCCAGCATCAGAGTCTTTTCCAATGAGTCAACTCTTCGCATGAGGTGGCCAAAGTACTGGAGTTTCAGCTTTAGCATCATTCCTTCCAAAGAAATCCCAGGGCTGATCTCCTTCAGAATGGACTGGTTGAATCTCCTTGCAGTCCAAGAGTCTTCTCCAACACCACAGTTCAAAAGTGTCAGTTCTTCAGCACTCAGCCTTCTTCACAGTCCAACTCTCACATCCATACATGACCACTGGAAAAACCATAGCCTTGACTAGATGGACCTTTGTTGGCAAAGTAATGTCTCTGCTTTTGAATATGCTACCTAGGTTGGTCATAACTTTCCTTCCAAGGAGTAAGCGTCTTTTAATTTCGTGGCTGCAGTCACCATCTGTAGTCATTTTGGAGCCCAGAAAAATAAAGTCTGACACTGTTTCCACTGTTTCCCCATCTATTTCCGATGAAGTGATGGGACCAGATGCCATGATCTTCATTTTCTGAATGTTGAGCTTTAGGCCAACTTTTTCACTCTCCTCTTTCACCTTCATCAAGAGGCGTTTTAGTTCCTCTTCACTTTCTGTCATAAGGGTGGTGTCATCTGCATATCTGAGGTTATTGATATTTCTCCCGGCATGGAAGTAAACTCTTGTTTACTTCCAATACCAGCTGTCTTATTTTCAAAAGGAGGAAGAGACACCCAAACATAATTAAACACCTGTTATGTAGTGTTTTGCTTGATGAGAGGGATATATAGTAAGTAAGGCAAAATTTCTGTTGAAGACTGTAGAGTGTGCTTGTGTGTGTATGTGTGTGGTGGTGGGGTCAGGTACATAAAAGAACGGTGAGGAATGAGTAGATGAGAAAGTAGTGGTCAAACCAAGTTCAGAGAACAAAAAAAAAAAAAAAAAAAAAAATCAAATATGTAAGCATCATTTTTATCTCCAAATCTTAGGGGTAGAGCATTGGAAAAAGGACTCTGCTTATGGAAGATCACAAACCTGGGCTCATAGGGCATCTGAAGAACACATAAACTTGGTGTTAGTAGGCTCCAAACCTAGAAGGTTCAAGTGTAGGTTCAATCTCTGACATTACTTTGCCAACAAAGGTCCGTCTAGTCAAGGCTATGGTTTTTCCTGTGGTCATGTATGGATGTGAGAGTTGGACTGTGAAGAAGGCTGAGCGCTGAAGAACTGACACTTTTGAACTGTGGTGTTGGAGAAGACTCTTGAGAGTCCCTTGGACTGCAAGGAGATCCAACCAGTCCATTCTGAAGGAGATCAGCCCTGGGTGTTCTTTGGAAGGAATGATGCTAAAGCTGAAACTCCAGTACTTTGGCCACCTCATGCGAAGAGTTGACTCATTGGAAAAGACTCTGATGCTGGGAGGGACTGGAGGCAGGAGGAGAAGGGGACGACAGAGGATGAGATGGCTGGATGGCATCACTGACTCGATGGACATGAGTCTGAGTGAACTCCGGGAGTTGGTGATGGACAGGGAGGCCTGGCATGCTGCGATTCATGGGGTCGCAAAGAGTTGGAAACGACTGAGCAACTGAACTGAACTAAACTGAAAAATGAATGGATTTTGTTAGCTTTAAACTCAATCTGGAATGGCCAGAAATAGGCATGTCCCCCCTTAATATGTTTTAAATGACAACCTTTTAGTGCACCCTTTTCAAAATAGTCATAATTTAGCTTGATAACCTAAAATTAAAATATTAGTCATTAGTTGGTATTATTTGAATTGTAATACTTGTTTAAACAAATCCAGCTTGTCAAAACTATATACTAATTATTTTCAATGTTTTTTTCTCTATAATTTAAAATCATAAGGTAGAAATAATTTTGTTCTTTATACCTAGTTTAAGAATAACCCATTGTGTGAAGGCAAGGTGTAATTATTATTCAACATATTTATTTTTGCCAATAACATGTAACTAAATTTGTTAGTTTCTTTGTGTGATACATGAGACCAACTCATTAAGCAATGCCTGGATCAGATATGTTAGCAACTGGAGCATTGTTTAAACTTGTTGGTGTTTTATAAATTCAAGTATAATTTATTCATATATGATCACTGTTGGCTTTACAACTCATGTGTGTATTTATCTCTAAACATTCTTTAAACTTTGTTGTGTGCAAGATATCAAACTAACTTCTGTAAGATGAATCAGGATTCCATTTCTTCCTATAATAAAGTTTCAATCATTAATATGCATATATACATATATGACTATACTTCAGTTCAGTTCACTTGTTCAGTTCTGTCCAACTCCTTGCGACTCCTTGAATCACAGCACGCCAGTCCTCCCTGTCCATCACCAACTCCTGGAGTCCACCCAAACCCATGTCTCTTGAGTTGGTGATACCATCCAACCATCTCATCCTCTGTCGTACCCATCTCCTCCTTCCCTCAATCTTTCCCAGCATCAAGGTCTTTTTAAATGAGTCAGCTCTTTGCATGAGGTGGCCAAAGTATTGGAGTTTCAGCTTCAACATCAGTCCTACCAATGAACAACCAGGCCTGATCTCCTTTAGGATGGACTGGTTGGATCTCCTTGCAGTCCAAGGGACTCTCAAGAGTCCTTTCCAACACCACAGTTCAAAAGCAGCAATTCTTCTGTGCTCAGCTTTCTTTATAGTTCAACTCTCACATCCATACGTGAGCACTGGAAAAACCATAGCCTTGACTAGATGGACCTTTGTTGACAAAGTAATGTCTCTGCTTTTGAATATGCTATCTAGGTTGGTCATAAGTTTCCTTCCAAGGAGTAAGCATCTTTTAATTGCATGGCTGCAATCATCATCTGCAGTGATTTTGGAGCCTAGAAAAATAAAGTCAGCCACTGTCTCCCCATCTATTTCCCATGAAGTGATGGGACTGGATGCCATGATCTTAGTTTTCTGAATGTTGAGATTTAAGCCAACTTTTTCACTCTCCTCTTTCACTTTCATCAAGAGACTCTTTAGTATTTCTTCACTTTCTGCCATAAGAGTGGTGTCATCTGCATATCTGAGGTTATTGATATTTCTCCTGGCAAGTAGAGAACTTATAAAAAGTAAAAATAAATAAAATTAAAAAATAAGATGATCAGACTTGTGTAACAAATATAAAAGGAAAAATTGAGCATCACTCTCCAAATGTGGGCTTCCCTGATGCTGCTGCTGCTAAGTCACATCAGTCGTGTCCAATTCTATGCCGCCCCATAGATGGCAACCCACCAGGCCTCCATCCCTGGGATTCTCCAGGCAAGAATACTGGAGTGGGTTGCTATTTCCTTCTCCAGTGCATGAAAGTTAAAAGTGAAAGTGAAGTTGCTCAGTCGTGTCCGACTCTTCGCCACCCCATGGACTGTAGCCTACCAGGCTTCTCGATCCACGGGATTACCCAGGCAAGAGTACTGGAGTGGGTTGCCATTGCTTTCTCTGCTTCCCTGATGGCTCAGATGGTAAAGAATCTGCCTTAATGCAGGAAACCAGGGTTTGATTCCTGGGTGGAAAAGATCTCATAGAGAAGGGAATGGATACCCATTCCCATATTCTTGCCTGGAGAATTCCATGGACAGAGGAGCTTGGTGGGCTATAGTCCATGGGGTCACATAGAGTCAGACACTACTAAGTGACTAGTACTTGGGGCTTCCCTGGTAGCTCAGTGGTAAAGAACCCACTTGACAATGCAGGAGACCTGGGTTTGATCCCTGGGTCAAGAAGATCCCCTGGAGAAGGGAATGGCAACCCACTCCAGTATTCTTAACTGGAGAATTCCATGGACAGCGGAGCCTGGAGGGAATACAGTCCATGGGGGCATGAAGAGCTGGACACAACTGAGCGACTAATACTTTTTCACTGTAATTGTATCTCATAATTTGTGCCGTGTATACCCTATGTTGGTACCTGCTATGGAGTGAAATTATTTTAACTTCTAGAAGGTCAACAAAGCCTGTTTGGTGTCAGGCATATTGGACTGTCTCAGCCTACACAATACATATAACATGAGGATCTCGGAGTTCCTGTCAGATAAATAAATATGAGAAGGGACTATGGATAGTTTAAATTCCCTAGTAAATAAAAACTTAAAACACAAAATTCAAAAGTGAATGTTCCAATGAATTGTAAGAAGGCTGATGGAAGAATCCCCTCACCAGGGACTGTTGCCTGATCTCTGCAGTGGCTGTACATGTCCTGACATGTTAGGGATGATGCCTCACTTCTGACTTTTAAAAAAATCCCTATACCAAGCCAGGTAATGGGGTATGGTATCAGACCTAGCTATTTTGAAACTGTTTTCTGAGTTGGCCAAATATTTATAAATAGTTCAAAAACCAATCATCCAGGAGTGTGTCTATTGTTTCCTGAAGCAGTACTATCTTTATTAAATATAATCAATTTGGGAGCCGTAGTGGATTGAATTATATCACCCGAAATGATATGCTATAGTCATAACTTCTAGTACCTCTGAACGTGACCTTTCTTGGTAATAGGGATTTTTCAGATGCACTTAACTAAGAATAAGATTATACTGGATTAAGGTGGGCCCTTAACTGGTATCCTTATAAAGATGGGAGATACACATCCAGAGGGAAAAAGGCCATGTGAAAACCAAAGAAGATATTGGAATAATGCAGCTATAAGCCAAGAAACACCAAGTATTGCCAGCAACCACCAGAAGCCAGGAAAGAAGCATGAAACAGATTATCTGTCACAGCCTTCAGAAAGAACATTGCCCCACCGACACCTTGGTTTCTGACTTCTTGTCTCCAGATCTGTAAGAAGAGTTCTGTTCTTTTAATTCTCTCAGTTTTTGGTACCTTTTTACAGCAGGCTTAGAAAACAGGGGCACAAAGAAGTGGGGAAGGAAATGGTGACCCAAATTCAGTTTCTTGCCTGACCACTAACTCCAATAAATGGATACTGATGTTAAGAGATTTTATATCCAATGTGCTTGGTATTAACAGCCTGCTTATGTCAGCTTGGGGAACATATGATACTGTTTTCTATAAAAATCAGGCTTGCTCAGATCTTCTGGAAAGGGATACCCATGGGAATACTCTGTTTTACTAAAAATCAGTGACCACATGGGAGACCCAGTATCATGTACTACCCCTGACCTTCAGCTTGAGACAAGATACCGGCTGAGATCTTGGACCTGAGATGCTAGGGAAATTTACTCAGTATCTAGTATGGCTTAGCCAAGTGTTTCCTAGAAAGTGCAGGGAACTTAGAGACATAGGCCTAAATTTGATTATTTACTTCTTAACTTTTTAAAAAATGACCTTGTACTTGCTGAGGAAACTGTCTATACCTCATCAGTAATAGGAGGGTTTTGTAGGAGGTGAATTTAATGTCCTTTTCAATACTATGATTCAATGATTTGGTAAATGAATAATTTTCCTGAAATACTTTTAAATACTGATGCAATTGGAATTAGCAGTTTACTCACCTGTAAACTGCCTTTTAAATAATTTTAATTAGTTCTTGTTCAATTATGAAGTTTATTTTATTACTATTTTGTTATAAATGAACTGCACCTCTTTCTCTTAGATGACTTTACTAAGAATAAAGGAAAAGGAAGTAATCTGAATTGCAAATTTCTAGCCCATCAAATATGAAATGAATATTTAAAGATGAACAATAAAATTAGGCTACATTTTTTTGAAAATGTTTCTGCTTGCTAAATTCAGAATTATACAGCCACGACCTTTAAAATAAAATACAGAGTTTTGAATAAATGCTGTAGCTGCAGATTATAGTTTCTGGAGAATTCTGCCCCAAGTGATATATGCCCATTCATCTTTCCTTTAAAGGAAAAAAAAGTCTTTCTCTTTAAGTCAGATGAGTATTCTAGAATGCTAAAATAATGCAAATGGCTCCTAGTCTTCCATGATAATATGGATTCTCCCTCAAAGGTTTATAATCTTTGATGCCCAATCATGCTTGACTTGGCATTTGAAAATTGTCTAGTGGATTTGCATCAGAACATGATTAACTAGGGGGAGTCTGTAAAGAACTTTGAGCTGTTCTATTTTTATTTCTTTTCAGATTGCATGCTGTACTGAGTAGTCTATCCACAGCGGAATCAAAAGAAATGGGGCATAAGGTTCCCATAGCAAACTTTGATTTTGCTTGAGATATTATAATGCATATACATAGTATACATGACAATTACTCCACAAGTTGGAACATGCATTAATGTTATGGAAACATTAATGGAAAATAACCTGAATTTTGTAATATAAAAGTTTGGGGGTGTTATCACATACATTGTATAATAAGGCGGAAAGGCAGCCATGTTCCTGGAAGTTTCACTGCCTCACCCACATTCATTAGCTAAGTAACTGAGGGCTCCTTCTTTTCTTTCTGTGGTATACTTTATTCTACTGCCTCAGATATAGTGCAAATCCATCTACATTGTAACAAAAATAAGAGAGAGGTGCAGGACATTTATAATCTACTGTAGACTCTGACACTCAACAGTGTTTGCCTAGTACTTTAAAATACATGTACACAGTAATAAGAGTTTTGCTAGGTATATTCAGTATGAGAACATCTCCCACTAAACGAAACAATGACACGGTAATGAAGATTCCTGCTGTATAGAGTCCAGTGGTTAACAAAGGAACTTCATTGTTTAGAGCTTTGGTTCTCTAGAGCCACACTACCTGGATTTACCTGGCTCTGCCACTTACTAGCTGTGTGACCTTGAACAATTCACTTCATCTCTCTGTAGATATAATGCCGTAAAAGTACAATGGGAATGATAAGAGGACTTTCCTCTGAGGAGTGAGCTAATACATGCAAGGCACTTAGACTAGTACCCTTAATATAATAGAACTTGATAAATTATAGCTGTTATTATTAATGAGAGTTTAAAAATGGGTAACTAGAAGGGAAATTTTGGGGAAGGAGTAAAAGTATGCATCATCCACAAACATCCTAAGGAGCTATTGTATAAAATTATACAATTGGATCTTGTAGTTGGAATAATTTTAGATTTGGGTGCCAAG
Source organism: Bos mutus (assembly GCF_027580195.1). Classification (NCBI taxonomy): domain Eukaryota; kingdom Metazoa; phylum Chordata; class Mammalia; order Artiodactyla; family Bovidae; genus Bos; species Bos mutus. Next base: position 69,470,053 of record NC_091618.1, on the reverse strand, counting down.
TTTGAGTTTCTTGTTTTGTCTGACCAATCCAGAGCATGATAACTTGAATTTTGATTACCTGTATTGCACTCACAGCTAGCCCTTCTAGAGCTGCTCTGTGGAACTCAGGCAGCATACAGAAGTTGAATTTTGAACTCCATTTATTCCCTCTTAGTGAATAAGCATGTGGATAAATATAAAGCTAGAAGGAGGGTCATCGCCACATTGAGAGACTCAAGAGTAGAGTACAGTAGGACATGGTCATCTCATTGGTAGTACCTGTAACTCTGGCCACAGTTGGGGAAGGAGAAGGACAGTAGCATAGGTTGAACAATGGATGGTATGGGTGCTGCAGAAGGGGGTCTGGAGTCCCCTGAAATAGCAGAGGTCTCCTGTCAACTCGTAAGTACTTTGTATCCTAACCTAGTGGTCAAGGAAAATGTGTGCGGAAAAGTACGTTGAAATGTTATCACGTTTTTTTCAGTTGTATTTTCTGATAGTTTTATTGGAGTATAGTTGCTTTAGTTGCACAACGCTGTGTTAGTTTTTGCTGTATAATGAAGTGAATCAGTTGTGTGTATACATATATCCCCTCCCTCTTGAGCCTCCCCCATCACCTGCCCCCCGCGCCCCCGCCATCTTACCCGTCTAGGTCATCACAGAGCACTGAGCCGAGCTCCTTGCGCTATATAGCAGGTTCCCACTAGTTCTCTATTTTACACATGGTAGTTTATGTACATCTATCCAAATCTACCAACTCATCCCTCCCTCTACTCCATCCCATGGCCACACATCCATTTTCTATGTTTGTGTCTCTATTCCTGCCCTAGGTTCGTCTGTGCTGTTTTGCCCCTTCAAACCTAGCCTTGTGAATGGATCCCAGCAAGCAGAAGAACCACCACCAACAAGGCTGTTGTTCTCTCGCTTGCGATATGATAGTGGGGTGTCATCCTTGAACCACCTACCCAATAGCTTGGTCAAGTGCAGCCTCATGACCTCCTTGCCTTCCTTCACTGATACATAACCTCAGCAGAAAGAAAAATGAACTTGTTGTTTTCATGCACTATTTTCTTCTTTATCATTTTTTGCTTTCCAAACTGCCCGTGGCTGCTGCAAAAGACAGTATGACTCTTTGTAGATGTGAACCTGCTGTGTTTGTTACTACTTTCTGTATCTGAGTAAAAGTGGAGGTGATCTTTGCCTTCTTTACATGTGTCAAAAAAGGAAGGGCAGCTTTTGGGATGCCAGGGCTAAAATTGTGTAAGACAAACCTTATGAAAAATCTTTCCTATCACCTGATTAAGGGAATTAATTTGGAAGTTGTCTAAATAATAAGGACACTGATACTCTTATTTTGAGCTGCAATTCCTAGAAACCCAAGCCCTATGATCACAGGTGATTCCAAGAGAATGAGCTTCTTTTAGTGGAGAAGAATCAGAGAGACAAAGGCATTACAGGAGCCGTGTGGCCCAGCCACCCTCACGCACTACAGTCATTCTACAGTCCATGGGTTCGTAAAGAGTCAGACATGACTGAGCACACACACACGTTCATATAGTAATACATTTTTAAATGTATTATGTTATATATACATAAGTGTATGAGTAAATGTATAAATACAAAATATAAATAAATGTATAAATGGGGTACAAAGTTTGGGGAAATTACTTTTGCTTTAGTATCCTAAGTAAAATAATGTAAACGCACAGTTCTGGACATGGAAGATTCTATATATCACTAAGTTTGAGCATAATGAGAGATCTTAACATACAGTTATCAGAACAGAACATTTGCTGTTGTTGTTCAGTCACCAAGTCATGTCTGCCTCTTTGCTACCCTATGGACTGCAGCATGCCAGCCTTCCCTGTCCCTCACCATTTCCCAAAATTTGCCCAAGTTCATGTCCATTGAATCGGTGATGCCATCCAAGCGTCTCATCCTCTGTTGCCCCTTCTCCTCCCGCCCTCCATCTTTCCCAACATCAGGGTCTTTTCCACTGAGTCAGCTGTTTGTATCAGGTGTGTTTTATCTTCAGGATTTAGACTTCTATTCATCACTGAGCATCATCATTAAAGTCTAATAGCTATCTCCCTTGTATTTCTATTCCTAATGCATAACCTAATGCTAGACACATATTAGGCATTTAGTATTTTTTATTAATACAAGTGAGCAAATGAATACAGGAATATAAAATTAGTGTTCTATTTATAAAAACTTTTCAGTGAGCAGATTAAAAATGAAAAAGTAAAAAAATCCAAACATATTGTAATTTTCTATTATACTTGATTTCTAAAGTTGGTATTATTTGACTTCTAGCAGAAAGAATACAAGGAGTTCCCTGTAGCTCAATGGTGAATAATCTGTCTGTGATGCAGGAGACCAAGGTTTGATCCTTGGGTTAGGAAGATCCTATGGAAAAGGGAATGGCAATCCACTCCAGTATTCTTGCCTGGAGAATTCCATGGACAGAGAAGCCTGACGGGCTACAGTTTGTGGGGTCGCAAAGAGTCAGACACGACTGAGAGACTAACACACAGAAAGAATACCTAAATGAAGAAAATGTAACATTATCTCCTTTTAGCAGAGCTGCTCAGCTGCTCAGTTCTTTTGAATGTGAAAACCTAGACCCACCTGTAGAAGTCATAAGATGTGTGATCAGCAAAAACCCAGTGTGTTCCATTTTTATCTAGAGGAGAATTTAGAACCTGGGCTCTCAACTGTCCTCAGATATGTTAGAATTAAATAAACAAGCATATTTTCAACCTCTAAAGTTGTATGTATGCTGAAAGACTGTGGAAGCTAGACAGAACCAGAGTCAGAATTGGAAGCATCTTGTTTTTTATTGAGTTATAAAAGTGAAAGTATTAGTCACTTAATCATGTCTGACTCTTTGCAACCCCTTGGACTGTAGCCCTCCAGGCTCCTCTGTCCATGGAATTTTCCAATCAAGAGTATTGGAGTGGATTGCCATTCCCTTCTCCTTCACAAATGTGAAAACTGAGGTTGAAAGGGGGCAGTCACATAATATATCTACACAACAGAGTACTCTTGCAGTTATTAAAGTAATAAAGAAGACTGAAGTTCATCACAGAAAAAGGCATTTACCAGAGGAAGCAAAAAATAAAGCACTGTTTTGTATACACTTTAACTACAAGTACACAAAATTATGCTCATAAAAAATAAGTATGTTTTTTTCTATTTTCAAGCATTCTTCTATGTAGGAGTTAGCAATCATTTTTCATAAAGGTCCAGATAAGGTATTTCAGCTTTGTATTCAAGAAGTCCCATACTCTGCCTTTGTAGCATGAAACTAACCATAGGCATTAATAAATGCTTTGGCATGGCTGTGCATGTGGTCATGTAAATAAGGCATGATTGGATTTGGTTCAACAGTCATAGTTCAACCGCCTATACATCATTCTTTCAGCAAATGTTTATTTATTAAACAAATGTTATGTTCCAGGCAGTTATATACTTAAATACAAACGTGAATAAGATCTGATCCTCACAGCCAACTATGTCTTTGTCCACACTATGGTCATTGCCTATGTTTTAATTAAAAAGTCATCTGTGAATTATTTTTCTCTTTATGTTGTTGACATCTTTCTCATTCATATAACGTGAAGGGCAAGCTTCTTCTTCCAATGTGCCTTAAGAACTTAGGGAAGGGGGAAATGCAAATGAGTCAGGTATGTTTGAGCCTCTATGAATAACAATTTCCTACTGAATATAAATTCCCCTCATAATATGGGGTTAATATTATCACTTAGCTTTGCAAAGGAAGAAGGGAACTCAGTGTTTATGTTGAAATTTGCTTTCAAAGACAATAGAGTCAGTGGATTATGGAATCCTTGTGATCCTTTATGGAATATTCATGCTTGGCAAATCCCATTCTGTGTACTATTATTGCTCAAAGACAGCTCAGGGGATATTGAGTAAATGCTGCTGGGGAGGAGATAAGACTTCAAAAAAGAAGAGCGCAAACAGAAATGCACACTTTTACAAAGAGCTGTATTGTGTGAGTGCTAATAAGAATGCAATCTAAGTTTAATCAGGAGGCCTTGTACAAGTAGGGTGAGTACAAATCGGAAACATCCTAATGGCTTTGCCAGAGGATGTTCTACACACTGGAACTTTGACAAAAATTCTTATCATATAATGTGAGTTTAGAAAATATTCAATGAGTATACACTGATAATCTCTTGTGTCCTTAACCCAGTGACCTCTTAAAGTTGGAGGGAGGGAAAAAATACTTTTTTTGCTTAGGAGATGGTCCAGTGGGAATTTAGAAATATAATTTATACTGAAATCAGAAAGATAAAAATAAATACCATATGATATCATGATATGTGAAATCTAAACTAGGACTCAAGTTAACTTATCTACAAAATGGAAACAGAGTCACAGACACAGACAACAGACTTGTCATTGCCAAGGGGGAGGAGAAGTAGGGAAAGATGGATTGGGAATGTGGGATGAGCAGATGCAAACTATTATATGTAAAATGGGTGGACAGCAAGAGCCTACTGTATCGCACAGGAGTTTACTCAGTATCCGGTGATAAACTATAATGGGAATGGACATGAAAAAGAATGTATATATGTATAACTGAGTCACTTTGATATATATAGAAGAAATTAACACTATATTTCAAATCAACTACACTTCAGTAAAATAAATTTTAAAAAAGAAATATAGCTTATAGAATGCTGATCATGACTTTCCTTTGCCCCACACAGAAATTTTGCTAGTTCTCCAGTTAAGATGAAACTGGGAGATGGAGGGGGAAAAAAAAAAAAAAAAAAACCTCAAAAATCCTTCCCATCCCACATGAAATAATCCAAAAAAATGTACAATATATTAGAGAAATACCTGTACTTAGAGGCACAACTGATTCTCAAAAGACAGGCAAGCTTAAAAGCCCTTCAAAGAGATTTAAGAGAGGGTTCAACCTGCTGGTCCTATGAAGCTAGATGTACATTTCTCCTCCTTAATGGTTTATACTTGCCATCTTGTCTAATTCTCACATTGACAAGTTTATCTTTGGTCAGGGAACCCCTCCCTAGTCAGAGCTCACCACTCACTTTACAGTGTTACTTCTTTCTTTTTTTTTATTTTATTTTATTTTTAAACTTTACAGTATTGTATTAGTTTTGCCAAATATCAAAATGAATCCGCCACAGGTATACCTGCGTTCCCCATCCTGAACCCTCCTCCCTCCTCCCTCCCCTACCCTCCCTCTGGGTTGTCCCAGTGCACCAGCCCCAAGCATCCAGTACCACAGTGTTATTTCTAAGGAGCAATGCAAAGAAAGGAAATCTGAGCTTAATCATAAGCTTCCAGATTTGTGACCTCGGACGTGTCACTAAATATCGCTATATCTTGCTTTATCTCTAATAGTGGATAAAAACCATGCCTACTTTATAGAGTTCCTAGAGAAAAGAAAGGTAAAACGCTTGAATTACCTGACAATATCTTTTCATAAAAATTAGGAATTATTAATAAGAATGTAAATATCAATAAAATATATATTCATAAGTGGCAGTTTAAGTAACAATTCTGTCCTTATGCTTAATCTGAAATGAATTTCCATCCCTTCCCTGAATAGTAGAAGGCTAATAAAACCCATGGCATCTGGTCCCATCACTTCATGGGAAATAGATGGGGAAACAGTGGAAACAGCGTCAGACTTTATTTTTGGGGGCTCCAAAATCACTGCAGATGGTGACTGCAGCCATGAAATTAAAAGACGCTTACTCCTTGGAAGGAAACTTATGACCAACCTAGATAGCATATTCAAAAGCAGAGACATTACTTTGCCAACAAAGGTTCGTCTAGTCAAGGCTATGGTTTTTCCTGTGGTCATGTATGGATGTGAGAGTTGGACTGTGAAGAAGGCTGAGTGCTGAAGAATTGATGCTTTTGAACTGTGGTGTTGGAGAAGACTCTTGAGAGTCTCTTGGACTGCAAGGAGATCCAACCAGTCCATTCTGAAGGAGATCAGCCCTGGGATTTCTTTGGAAGGAATGATGCTAAAGCTGAAACTCCAATACTTTGGCCACCTCATGCGAAGAGTTGACTCATTGGAAAAGACTCTGATGCTGGGAGGGATTGGGGGCAAGAGGAGAAGGGGACGACAGAGGAGGAGATGGCTGGATGGCATCACTGACTCGATGGACATGAGTCTGAGTGAACTCCGGGAGTTGGTGATGGACAGGGAAGCCTGGCATGCTGCGATTCATGGGGTCACAAAGAGTTGGACACGACTGAGTGACTGAACTGAATAAAACTGTGTGTGCAAGCATGGTCAGTCATATCTGCCTCTTTGTGATCCTATGGACTGTAGCCCGCCAAGCTCCTCTGGCCACGGGATTCTCCAGGCAAGAATACTGGAGTTGGTTGCCATGCTGTCCAACAGGGGATCTTCCCAACCCAGGGATCAAACCCACATCTCTTATGTCTTCTGCATTGGCAGACAGGTTCTTTACCACTAGTGCCACCTGGGAAGCCCCAACATCCATTCAGTGTTATTTAAAATCCTGGTGGCTCAGATGGTAAAGAATCTGCCTGCATGTGGGAGACCCGAGTTCCATCCTTGGGGTGGGAAGATCTCCTGGAGAAGGGAATGGCAACCCACTCTAGTATTCTTGCCTAGAGAATCCCCATGTACAGAGGAGTCTGGTGGGCTACAGTCCATGGGGTCACACAGAGTCAGACACGACTGAGTGACTAATACACACAATTATCATAAGACATGTTGAAAAAAATACATTGTTAAAAATAGTTGAGGTGGCACTACTTTATGGTCATAACTGTTATGCCAATTATTTATAATAGTTGCCATTTTAATTCAGATTAACATATGATATTAAAAATTTCATAGGCCCCAATGTGACAGTTGAACTTCTAGTAACATAGCTTGAGCCAAGAACAGTATCAAAAGTTATTTTGATTATAGTAATGATTTTTTTTAAATGTATATGTGAAAAGCTGTTAGTACACACACGTAGGACCAGTTGTCCATCCTATAGTAATTGGTGTCTCTCTCTGTATATGTGTTTCTAGAAAATTGATAATAAATATGTTGTTTCTAAAGAGGTCTTTGGGTGGAGACTATTGATTTATGTCAATAAAGGAGTTACATCTATTTGCAGAAACTTTGTCTCTTTCAGATCATCAGAAACTTTGTCTCATTATAGATCATCAGGTTCAGTGCTGGGTTGATACCACTCCAATAACAAACAGCAATTTCAACATGAAAGATATTATGAAATAGTTTCTTCTTTTCTATTTACTCCCTGCATGAGAGAACAATTCAGGTGTTTAAAATAATATATTTAAAATTATTTAGTAATTTGCCATTTAGGCCACCTTCAAACTAACATCAATAATTTTGGTCAGTGAAGCTGACTTTTTCCCATAAAAGGGTCATTTAAAAAAATTGTAAAGAACATAGTGTACATTGGGAGAAAAATAAGCTTAAATCCTCTCCTTTTGACTACACTGCTGCTACTGCTGCTAAGTCGCATCAGTCGTGTCCAACTCTGTGCGACCCCATAGACGGCAGCCCACCAGGCTCCCCGGTCCCTGGGATTCTCCAGGCAAGAACACTGGAGTGGGTTGCCATTTCCTTCTCCATTGCGTGAAAGTGAAAAGTGAAAGTGAAGTCGCTCAGCAGCGTCTGACTCCTAGCGACCCCATGGACTGCAGCCTACCAGGCTCCTCCATCCATGGGATTTTCCAGGCAAGAGTACTGGAGTGGCTTGCCATTGCCTTCTCCGTTGACTACACTAGGCTTCTTCTAATCAGACACCCCATTTAATGTCTTCAAAATTTAGAGAGTGTCTTTAAGCAAAAAATACACACACACCAACATAGAAAGCATGTCTTATTTCTGTTTCAAAGGAAAGTTGTATTTACCTTATTACCTATCATCATAATACCTGTCTGAATTGTTGTTGCAAATCATTCATCACCTTAGAAGTAAATAATTTTCTTGATGTGTTGTAGGAAAAAGACATCAATACAGAGAATGATGACGGTGTGATTATAGTAATTATCACATGAAACACGGGTACTTACTACCATTTATTTCTGTTCTAATTCATTATAGAGGTAGTAAAAGTCACATTAGGGAAAATATACAGGATGAGCTAACATTAAGGAATTTTTGTTCATAGAAAATGAGAAGAATAAAAGGCTTTGAAGTAAATTTGATTTTTAATTTTTGCCTAGCTATTCTCCAGAGTAAATTTTAATTACCTATATATTATGGTTTTGAGAGAGATGAAAATAACTGTCAATTGGCAACAGTATTATAAATAATCATCTAAAAAATGAGAAAATAAGACAATATATATTTAAAATATTCCATTTTTTTCCAAAATTTAGAGTTATCATTGTCTATTCGAAACCATTAACACTAAAATCAAAAGGTCAAGAATCCATCCAAAAACAGACAAAAAAACTCCCAAGACACCAAAAGAGCCTAGTTCTATGGAAGGCATTATCAAAAATGCAAGCAGATACAGAATGTGGCTCTCTTCTTAATGTGGAACCCAAGTTTATCAATTATGTGAAGAACTGATTCTGGATGACTAACCAGGAGACTAGTCAAAATCTCTAGCGGTAGAGGAAGTCTCTTAAAGGAAGTATTTTAAGCAGTAGAAATGTTCCATCTTACTTCATTTCTGTAAAGTTGATATATGGCTGCCCTTTTTATTATACAGAGTGAGAACTTTCCCTAATGTCTGATCAATGTTTTCGAGGTTTGATTGGCAGGCAAGACTGTGTTGTCCGAAGTGCTTGTTTAGTTTTTAGAGATGGGACTCTACCCTTTGCTTGCTTTTAAGTAAGTATGAAATAGTAGTCCACACTGCTATTTTAGTCAGACAAATGGAAATGGTGGGGAGACAACAATATATACATGAAATAAACTCAGTATTTTAATAAAGACAGAAAGAAATCAATTCTTTGAGGTTTAATTAACTTGCTTAATGGTATGTGTGTGTTTGGTGTGTATCAAAAATGGGGTTAGTAATGCTCACCATATAAGAATATAATGGAGATTAAATATCTCACTTGCCTAAAATGTATGAGATCAAATCATAGGGGACTGATTTTTTTTTTTAAACAGGTCAAAAACAGATCTCAGCTATTTCATATGCACTTTTATAGTAGGTGTATGATAAATATTTTAAGAGATAAAGCAGAAATGAGAAACAAAGGAAGTTGTAAAGAAAAAAAGAATATATAAGATATTAGAATTTTGTCCAATAAAAGCATTGTCCTGCTCAATTACTGTTCACCACTTGAGCTGATGACTTAGACAACAAAAATTAATATTCCTGAAATTTGACCTAAGGCATTGAAATCCCTAGAGATGCCTTCTAAACTGTGCAATATATTTACTAAAATTTAAGTGTGTAATGGGTATTAGTATTTTATAATCCTTTGAAAGTGCTAATTCATTCAGACTATATTTTGAGGACCACAGAAGAAGAAAATTATTTTGTAGGTAGCTAACTAATTAAAAAAAGTAATACATTCCTTTCATTAAAAGATTCTAACCAAACTGAACTTTAAAATAGCTGTGTATGAAGAACACATGTATATAAATCAGATCACACCGGACAGCCTGTTCTGAAGAATGAATTTCAAACAAACATTTATCCCACGGATTCCTTTCCATTGATTTCAAAGAGAGCTATTTAATCTCTTATTTTCATATATGATAATTCTACGGATGAGTCAAAATAAACTAATCAATCTCTCATTTTCGACTTTCATGAACAATGCAGCTATGAATATTTTGTGTATGTGTACACACACATATATATAAATGTTTGAATTTACATATATTTTATATATTTATATATGGTACATATATTTATACACACTCATCAATTATATATTCAAGCAGAAATATTCTTTTCATATACGGATAAGTTTTTATATATGATGAAAACTTAGGATTGAAAATGCCAGGCCAATGAGACATTTTATTTCGGTTAGCCAGATACAGCTAAATTGGTTTTAAAGGTGTTATGTTTAATTATACTTTCTCCAAAACAGTGTCTTTTATCCATATATTTACAAAAAGCTTCATAAATCATTTCTGGAGTATTTGTAAGTTTCACTTGTGAAAGAAAGTTTTTTAATTTGTAGTAATTGAATATTAAGGAGATTAATCATCTTTCAGATCAGATCAGATCAGATCAGTCGCTCAGTCGTGTCCGACTCTTTGCGACCCCATGAATCGCAGCACTCGAGGCCTCCCTGTCCATCACCAACTCCCGGAGTTCACTCAGACTCATGTCCATCGAGTCAGTGATGCCATCCAGCCATCTCATCCTCTGTCGTCCCCTTTTCCTCCTGTCCCCAATCCCTCTCAGCATCAGTATTTTCCAATGAGTCAACTCTTCGCATGAGGTGGCCAAAGTACTGGAGTTTCAGCTTTAGCATCATTCCTTTCAAAGAAATCCCAGGGCTGATCTCCTTCAGAATGGACTGGTTGGATCTCCTTGCAGTCCAAGGGACTCTCAAGAGTTTTCTCCAACACCACAGTTCAAAAGCATCAATTCTTCGGCGCTCAGCCTTTTTCACAGTCCAACTCTCACATCCATACATGACCATAGGAAAAACCATAGCCTTGACTAGACAGACCTTTGTTGGCAAAGTAATGTCTCTGCTTTTGAATATGCTATCTAGGTTGGTCATAACTTTCCTTCCAAGGAGTAAGCATCTTTTAATTTCATGGCTGCAGTCACCATCTGTAGTGATTTTGGAGCCCAGAAAAATAAAGTCTGACACTGTTTCCACTGTCTCCCCATCTATTTCCCATGAAGTGATGGGACTGGATGCTATGATCTTCATTTTCTGAATGTTGAGCTTTAAGCCAACTTTTTCATTCTCCACTTTCACTTTCATCAAGAGGCTTTTGAGTTCCTCTTCACTTTCTGCCATAAGGGTGGTGTCATCTGCATATCTGAGGTGATTGATATTTCTCCTGGCAATCTTGATTCCAGCTTGTGTTTCTTCCAGTCCAGCGTTTCTCATGATGTACTCTGCATATAAATTAAATAAACAGGGTGATAATATACAGCCTTGACGAACTCCTTTTCCTATTTGGAACCAGTCTGTTGTTCCATGTCCAGTTCTAACTGTTGCGTCCTGACCTGCACACAAATTTTTCAAGAGGCAGATCAGGTGGTCTGGTATTCTCATCTCTTTCAGAATTTCCCACAGTTTCTTGTGATCCACACAGTCAAAGGCTTTGGCATAGTCAATAAAGCAGAAATAGATGTCTTTCTGGAACTCTCTTGCTTTTTCCATGATCCAGTGGATGTTGGCAATTTGGTCTCTGGTGCCTTTGCCTTTTCTAAAACCAGCTTGCACATCAGGAAGTTCACGGTTCACATATGCTGAAGTCTGGCTTGGAGAATTTTGAGCATTACTTTACTAGTGTGTGAGATGAGTGCAATTGTGTGGTAGTTTGAGCATTCTTTGGCATTGCTTTTCTTTGGGATTGGAATGAAAACTGACCTTTTCCAGTCCTGTGGCTACTGCTGAGTTTTCCAAATTTGCTGGCATATTCAGTGCAACACTTTCACAGCATCATCTTTCAGGATTTGGAATAGCTCAACTGGAATTCCATCACCTCCATTAGCTTTGTTCGTAGTGATGCTTTCTAAGGCCCACTTGACTTCGCATTCCAGTATGTCTGGCTCTAGGTCAGTGATCACACCATTGTGATTATCTGGGTTGTGAAAATCTTTTTTTGTACAGTTCTTCTGTATATTCTTGCCATCTCTTCTTAATATCTTCTGCTTCTGTTAGGTCCATACCATTTCTGTCCTTTATCGAGCCCATCTTTGCATGAAATGTTCCTTTGGTATCTCTGATTTTCTTGACGAGATCCCTAGTCTTTCGCATTCTGTTGTTTTCCTCTATTTCTTTGCATTGATCGCTGAAGAAGGCTTTCTTATCTCTTCTTGCTATTCTTTGGAACTCTGCATTCAGATGTTTATATTTTTCCTTTTCTCCTTTGCTTTTTGCTTCTCTTCTTTTCACAGCTTTAGGTGCATTTATTGCCTTTTAAACTTTTTGTCAATATTTTCTCTACATATTTTTTGGCTCATCTTTCTGTTGGGTTGTAAGGAATCTGTTAACTTTTAAAATATATTTTTCTGTCAATGTGACCCAAAAAATATTCATTTTTGTTGTTTCCTTTCTCTGTACTGCTTTTTATTATGCCAGCACTTGAAAATTTTATGTAGTGAAATCTGTCAATATTTTTAAAGATTTATAACACACACACACACATATATATGTCCTTTCACTTTCTAATATTTTATGTATGTCTTTATATTTAAATCTTTGTTCTTTCTGGAATTTATTTTATTGAAGTCAGTGAACATGGTTTATTTATTACCTAATGGCTAAAAGTTCACACCAAAAGTTAGTGAACAATATACTTTCCCCTTGTCAGTTTGAAGTATTTGCTTTTTTATAGTCTAATTGTCCTTATGTCTTGAGTATATTTAAACTTTGAAAATGTATTTTCCAATAATATATTCTAGTCTTGCACTTACATCATTCTATTGTGATTTTGATTGTTTTACTGTATGTTTCACTATTTTTTCCTGTGCAATTCTCCTGACTATTGAAATTTTCTTCTTCTAGTTACATTTTAAAATATTTCGACACATTACAAACTTAACACAGAAAGAGAGACAGACAAACGTTTGCAAACACATTGGAATTTTCATTGACCATACACTAAATGTATTGATTAGGGAGAACTGGTGTGATATAAAATTGAATTTCTATATCCAAGAACCATACCATTTATTTATACCTTCTTGCTTTGGCAGAGTTTTGCTAATTTATTTATATGTATTTTGCATAGTTTACATAAAGTGATTTTCTAGATTTATTTTTGCTATTGCTATTGAGTGGGATATTTTTTAAACTGCTTTTTCCTAGTCTGTTATTATTTGATTAGTATAAAAATATTTTTATGTTGATTTTTAATTTTGCTGCTATTTTGAAATTCTGTAGTATTTCTAATTTCTAATAACTTTTTAAGTGGCCTCTCCTAGGGTTTTCATTTTTGCTATTATTTTCAACATATTATGCATTAAATACTTTATATCTTTATTTAATGACATTATCAAATAATTCCAGAATAACATCAGGAAAAGCAGATAACTGTAACTTAAACCTAACTTTGATGGCACGACTTTTAGATTTCACCAGTAAACAGAATATATATGGACTGGTAGAATGTGTTATATGTGTTTTATGAAGATACACAATTCATCAACTCCTTATTTCTTACATTTAAAGAAACTAGTAAGCATTTATTACAATTTCCATATGCATTTTTCCCATAACATTTAGGGGATAATAACCAAATTTCTAATTAAATTACTGATGTACCTCTAATGGTTAAATTCTACTGTTCTTTTAATATATTGCTGAAATTAACTTGCTAATATTGTTTAGAATTTTTGAACATATTCATGAGGAAGGGGGAGATATTTATAATTTTCTTCCTGAATCCTACCTTCTTTTCTTAATGGTATTATTATGATTTTGTAAGAAAGAATAAATATTTCTCTGTAAATATAGCAAAGATTTCCAACCCTGGCTGCACATTAGAATTTTGAAAACCATGAACATTTAAAAATTACTGAAACCTTTGGAGAAGGAAATGGCAACCCACTCCAGTGTTCTTGCCTGGAGAATCCCAGGGATGGGGAGCCTGGTGGGCTGCCGTTTATGGGGTTGCACAGAGTCAGACACGACTGAAGTGACTTAGCATAGCATAGTCTTTTTCCTAGAATGCAATTGGTCTTTCATGCTTAGATTTACTCTCTCTAATAACAAATGTACTATCCCTCAAGAGCTTCTTCCTCACTGTTCTTATGTTCTATTTCCCTGTTCATATTACAAAGTTCCCTCCCATTGGGGCTCAGAATTCATCACTCAAGGACAACCTTCTCACCCAGTCATTGTTCCTCTGTTCCCAAGCTAGCCTCCAGGGGTTCTAACAAAGCCCCTATTTTGGGGTAGGGTCAGGAAAACCAAGCTCTTGCATAACTCACAACTTCCCTTATTCTGGCAAAGCACTGTCATTTGGTTAAGAGCCAACTTCAGATTTTTAGAAAAAGCGTAGCCAAATAAACACACCACCCATTTGTGTATTCACATCCCCACATGCTCTAAAGTTCTCCACCAAACTCACATCTTACTGTTCTCACTCTACATTTTGTTACTGCATCGTACTATGCGTTGTGGCACACAGGGTGCAACATGAATTGACGTCACTACGTTCTCAGCCACTTCACTGACCACGTCATAGTCCTTCTGACTGACTCACTTTCTCTGTGCTTTCGCACACTTCTCATTTCCCAACCCTATTTACCTCTGTAATGAATGAAATAAAATACACTCCCCATTTCTACACACGACTCATGAATATTCCAAATTTATGTAAACAGATTCTGTTAATCTGAGGTTCTTATCATCTGCTAACCATCTCTAACCTCCTCTCTTCACTGGAATTTACCATGCAGCCACTTCTCCACATAATTCACTGAATATTATCTACAATATTATCACTGAATAATATCTACAATGACCTTGTAGATTGTTTCCTTCTTTCATGGCAAGCCTTAATCCCGTTCTGTGTGTTACCTCATCGTAAAAGCCACCATTCAATTTGATCTCCTAAAGAAAGGCAAAAAGATATAATACTGAAAGATGAACTCCCCAGATCAGTAGGTGCCCAATAAGCTACTGGAGAAGAGTGGAGAAATAACTCCAGAAAGAATTAAGAGATAGAGCCAAAGTGAAAACAACACCCAGTTGTAGATGTGACTGGTGATGGAAGTAAAGTCTGATGCTGTAAAGAGCAATATTGCATAGGAACCTGGAATGTTAGGTCCATGAATGAAGATATATTAGAAGTGGTCAAACAGGAGATGGCAAGACTGAACATCGACATTTTAGCAATCAGTGAACTAAAATGGACTGGAATGGGTGAATTTAATTCAGATGACCATTATATCTCCTACTGTGGGCAAGAATCCCTTAGAACAAATGGAGTAGCCCTCATAGTCAACAAAAAAAGTCTGAAATGCCGTACTTGGGTGCAATCTCAAAAATGACAGAATGATCTCTTTTCGTTTTCAAGGCAAACCATTCAATATCACAGTAATCCAGTCTATGCCCCAACCACTAATGCTAAAGAAGCTGAAGTTGAATGGTTCTATGAAGACCTACAAGCCATTCTATAACTAACAGGCAAAAAAGACGTCCTTTTCATCAAAGAGAACTGGAATGCAAAAGAAGGAAATCAAGAGATACCTGTAGTAACAGGCAAGTTTGGCCTTGGAGTACAGAATGAAACAGGGCAAAGGCTAATAGAGTTTTGCCAAGAGAATGCACTGGTCATAGCAAACACCCTCTTCCAACAACATAAGAGACAACTCTACACATAGACATCACCAGATGGTCAATACCAAAATCAGATTAATTATATTCCTTGCAGCCAAATACGGAGAAGCATTATACAGTCAGCAAAAACGACCAGGAGGTGACTGTGGCTCAGATCATGAACTCCTTATTGCCAAATTCAGACTGAAATTGAAGAAAGTAGGGAAAACCACTAGACCATTCAGGTATGACCTACATCAAATCCCTTACAGTTATACAGTGGAAGTGACAAATAGATTCAAGGGATTAGATCTGATAGAGTGCCTGAAGAACTATGGATGGAAGTTCGTGACATTGTACAGCAGGCAGTGATCAGGATGATCCCCAAGAAAAAGAAATGCAAAAAGGCAAAATGGTTGTGTGAGGAGGCCTTACAAATAACTGAGAAAAGAAGAGAAGTGAAAGGTAAAGGAGAAAAGGAAAGATACACCCATTTGAATGCAGAGTCCCAAAGAATAACAAGGAGAGATAAGAAAGCCTTCCTCAGTGATCAATGCAAAGAAATAGAGGCAAAAAATAGATTGGAAAAGACTAGAGCCCTCTTCAAGAACATCAGAGATACCAAGGGAAAATTTCATGCAAAGAGGGGTACAATAAAGGACAGAAATTGTGGGACCTAACAGAAGCAGAAAATATTAAGAAGTGGTAAGAATACACAGCAGAACTGTACAAAAAAGATCTTCATGACCCAGATAACCATGATCATGTGATCATTCACCTAGAGCCAGACATCCTGGAAGGCAAAGTCAAGTGGACCTTAGAAAGCATGACTATGAACAAAGCTAGTGGAGGTGATGGAATTCCAGCTGATCTATTTCAGATCCTAAAAGTTGATGCTGTTTAAGTGCTGCATTCAATATGCCAGCAAATTTGGAAAACTCAAAAGTGGACATAGGACTGGAAAAGGTCAGTTTTCATTCCAATCCCAAAGAAAGGCCGTGCTGAAGAATGTTCAAACTACCGCACAATTGCAGTCATCTCACATACTAGCAAACTAATGCTCAAAATTCTCCAAGCCAGGCTTCAACAGTATGTGAACTGAGAACTTCCAGATGTTCAAGCTGGATTTAGAAAAGGCAGAGGAACTAGAGATCAAATTGCCAACATCCATTGGGTCATAAAAAAGCAAGAGAGTTCCTGAAAAACATCTTATTCTGCTTTATTGATTACACCAAAGACTTTGACTGTGTAGATCATAACAAATTGTGGAAAATTCCCCAAGAGTTGGGAATACCAGACCACCTTACCTGACTCCTGAGAAATTTGTATGTAGGTCAAGAAGCAACAGTTAGAACCAGACATAGGACAACAGGCTGGTTCCAAATTGGGAAAGGAGTATGTCAAGGCTGTATGTTGTCACCCTGCTTATTTAACTTCTATGCAGAGTACATCATGCAAAACGCTGGGTTAGATGAAGCACAAGCTGGAATCAAAATTGCCAGGAGAAATATTAGTAACCTCAGATATGCAGATGACACCACCTTTATGGCAGAAAGTGAATAGGAACTAAAGAGGCTCCTGATGAAAGTGAAAGAGGAGAGTGAAAATGCTGGCTTAAAACTCCACATTCAAAAAACGAAGATCATAGCATCCTGTCCCATCAGTTCATGGCAAATAGATGGGAAAACAATGAAAACAATGACAGACTTTATTTTCTTGGGCTTCAAAATCACTGCACATGGTGATTGCAGCCATGAAATTAAAAGACACCTACACCTTAGAAGAAAAGCTATGACCAACCTACACTGTATACTAAAAAGCAGAGACATTACTTTACCCACAAAAGTCCATCTAGTCAAAGCTATGGTTTTTCCAGTAGTCATGTATGACTGTGAGAGTTGGACTGTAAAGAAAACTGATCACTGAAGAATTGATGCTTTTTTTTTTTATAGCATAAGTTGCATTGACTTTTTTACTAGAGAATTTTACTAGGTCTTTGTCACTCAAGTTTTCATCTGCTTTATAATCGATAAACCTTGAACCACTTTTCTAATACTTTTACTATAATGTGGTACCACCTCAGCCCTACCTTAGTAATATTTTTACCTATGTCAAAAATCTTTTTCCAACTAACTAAAACTTATGTACAAAAAGATTGCTTGTAAATATGCATGTAAATAGTTCTGTTAATAACCCACTGTTTTACATTTGGTACATCTGTGTCTGCTAATTCAATTAGCTTTCTCACTTTTTGGCTTGTTTGTTTGGTCTGGATTAAAATTAGACTTTAAAAATAAAATTTAAATAGTTTTGTTTCCTCTAAGTTTTTGGAGTAGTATCCTGGAATTCTAAAGAATTTCTGTTGAATTTTTTTACATGACATCATAAAATTAAGATTTGAAATCAAACTACTAGGATAGAAGATATTCAATGTCTGTTGAAATGAGTTTCAATAAACATTCACATGTACTTGGAAAAACTAGCAATTATGAAATGTAAACTGTTAGTGTTCTTATTGTAAAAGGCAAGTATATATGTAATTGGGGTTTTTGAAATTTGTAATAGAATTTTTTTCAAAATGGTGGCTAATGTGGTGGCTATTGCCTCAATCTGAAGTTCTCTGAAGGTTGTGCTCACTGAATGAATCTCAGGGATGAGGGGAAGGGCGTGTAGGAAAAAGGCTGGACGAAAAAAAAAAAAGAATTGATGCTTTTGAACTATGGTGCTAGAGAAGACCTCTTGAGAGTCCCTTGGACTGCAAGGACATCAAACCAGTCCATCCTAAAGGAAATCAGTCCTGAATATTCATTGGAAGGACTGATGCTGAAGCTGAAACTCCAATACTTTGGCCACTTGATTAGAAGAACTGACTCATTTGAAAAAACCCTGATGCTGGGAAAGATTGAAGGCAGGAGGAGAAGGGGAAATCAGAGGTTGAGATGGTTGGATGGCATCACCAACTTGATGGGCATGAGTTTGAGCAAGCTCCGGGAGTTGGTGATGGATAGGGAAGCCTGGCGTGCTGTCGTTCATGGGGTCACAAAAAGTCTGAAATGACTGAGTCACTGAACTGAACTGATTGGTCCTGTTTCCAAAACTTATACTGCATTCAACCCTTTCTCACTGTCTGTCCTACCAACATGCTCATTCTGGTTACCACTGTGTCACACCCAGACTACTGCAATAGTCTCTTATTCGTCTACTAGCTTCATTTTTGGTCCTTTCCTTTTCTTAGAGACTAAGTCAGATGATATCATAATCTTTTTGTTACCCTTTATTGGGTTTCTGTTGCTTCAGAAATTCAACCTGCCATTGGCTTCCTGTTCCTAAACTCTTGTATAATCTATTCCCTGCATACCTCTTTGTTCCTATTTCCATCTTAATAACTACACTTCAGTAATAACTACATGGGTCTTTTTATCTTCTTCTTCTTTTTTAAGATGTCAAGCTTAGTCCAGCTTTGGGATGTTATTCTTTTTATTCCTCCTGCCTAGTCTTCTCTCAGATCTCTCTGTTTGCCTCTTTTGCATTATTTAGATTCTAGCTCAAATGCCTTCTTCTGTTGAAGTACTCACCAACCACCCTCTGTCCAACAAGTCGTTTTGTTTTCCTACATAGCTTTAATTGTATAAAAAACATATTTTTTTCTTGTTTGCATATTTAGTTTACATGCTTTCACTATGCCTCCCACTAGACCATAAGGTCCATGAAAACAAGAATGTTTTCTGCCTCATCTGTCATAATATACTCAGCCTTAGAAGAATGCTCAGAATGTCGAAGACTCTCTTTAAATACTTGCTACAGAAAGAAAATGAGAAAGAAAAACTAGTTCCAAGAGCCACTTTTTTCTCCCTATCATTTGTCCTTTTTTCCTTCACTCCTGTCAGTAGTTCAGACTCTCTTGTTCTTCATTTCACTTTTTGTCCCCCATACAGGATCACCTGAGACATGACTGTTTTCACCCTTTGGCAAACACCCGAGATTAATCCAGAATTCTGTTATCTCCTGCCTGTAGCTAACCTGCAGAGCACTGCTGAGGAAATCCATGTGGTTGCATCGTGCTCATACGATTGCACTATAATATACACCTTGCATCTACATCTACTCCTTTTCATCTTGCCCTCCTGCTATGATGGAAAAGGTGCTCTCCCTTCTATATCAGAATAATACCTTTACTCTTTTCTGAATCTCATTTTCTCTAGTCTTCTTCAGAGCTCTTTGCTTTTGGGTATCCCCTTTCTCAGCTGTTCCTTCTCAGCTGGCTACCCTGAAACATTTGAATTTGCTTAGATCTCTATCATTGCTTATCCCTACTTTTTCAGAACTGTACTGCTGTCTATTTTCATTCACTCCCCATGTTTCTCTACCTTGCACAAAGCAGTTGCCCCACAGGATTATGTTTATCATATAGTTCTCCTTGTATGAAAACTCTCTGATGTGTCTGCATCTATTGAATAAAGTCCGAATCTTTCTCCTGTCCTCCACTTACTACATGCAAACATTTTTTCTTCCATTCATTCTTTCTCCCTATTTCTCTGCCTAACATTTTTCTTCCTTCTATTCATTTACTCAATGATGCCACTGTCTTTCATGGAATTACTACTCATATTTGAAATTAATCAATCAAGATTAACTAGAGGCATTCTCTTTGGGGCTAAAAAAAAAAAAAAAAAGGCAAACATAGCAATCAAATCCAGAGTCTCATTTAGTCGCCACCTCTAACCTTTAATCCACCCTTTCAAGAGGCATTGCTGCTGCTGCTGCTGCTGCTGCTGCTAAGTCTCTTCAGTCGTATCCGACTCTGTGTGACCCCATAGACGGCAGCCCACCAGGCCCCGCCGTCCCTGGGATTCTCCAGGCAAGAACACTGCATTAATTGTTATCAAATAGTGTGATTCCTTCATTTACATGTTCACAAGAAATCACTTGGTATGATTTATGTTGCATTTTGTTCTCCCTTTTTACTTAAAGTGAATTCTTATGCAAGGGTTGTTCAGCAGATTGCTTCCCACCCCCCGACACCCAAAAAAGAGAAAGAGAGAGCTTAGAGTTATTATATTGGTAAGTGTAAATCTAATCTTTTTAACAGTTACATAGTATTCAACAGTGTCTTGTAAAATAGCTTATTTAATTATTCCTCCACAAATGGGCATTCTTATTTTTTCTTTATTTTTAATTTGTTTGCTATTTATTTTTCTGACCCAGTGAATGTTATATTTAGCTCCAGGGCATATGTCATGTAGTTGTCTTGGGTAGATATGCTGAAGTGTAATTTCATTGACACGGGGTGTACAGAATTTAAAGTTAACAGACACTACCAAATTGTCCTCCATATTCCCTATATTAATTTAAACTTTTACCATCATCATATGAGAGCTATTTCTGCACATTCTTAATTGCTTGAAATTGGTTTTCCTAGATTTGTAAAATTGCCATTCTGATAAGTAATTTTTTTAATAAAAATATGTCTTATATAAAGATTTTCATGTTTGGGTTACTGTAAAGGTAAAACATTTTGATATTTTATTGGTGATTTACATTCCATATTCTATCAGAAGACCTTTTATATCCTTTGCTTTTTAAAATTGAACTGTCTTGTCTTTTTAAATTATTGATAAGAATTTTTAATTATTTTAGATAATAATCTTATCATTTTGTGATTGTTCGGTTGCTCAGTCATGTCCAACTCTGTGACCCCATAGACTGAAGCATGCCAGGCTTTTCTGTCCTTCACCATCTCCTGGAGTTTGTTCATAATCATGTCCATTGAGTCGGTGATGCCATCCAACCATCTCATTATCTGTTGTCCCCTTCTCCTTCTGCCTTCAATCTTTCCCAGCATTGGGGTCTTTTCCAAAGAGTCAGTCCTTTGCATCAGGTGGCCAAAGATTTGGAGTTTCAGCTTCAGTATCAGTCCTTCCAATGAATATTCAGGATTGATTTCCTTTAGGATTGACTGGTTTGATCTCCTTGTAGTCCAATGAACTCTCAAGGGTCTTCTGTAGCACCACAGTTTGAAGGCATCAATTCATTGGCATTTAGCCATTTTTATTGTCCAACTCTCTGTAAATGAGGAAAACACATAGCTCTGACTATACAGAGCTTTGTAGGCAAAATAATGTCTCTGCTTTTTAATACACTATCTAGGTTTGTCATAGCTTTTCTTCCAAGGAGCAAGTATCTTTTAATTTCATAGCTTCAGTGGTTTTGGATCACATGAAAATAAAGTCACGGTTTCCATTGTTTCCCCATCTATTTTCCATGAAGCAGTGATACTATATGCCATGATCTTAGTTTTTTGAATGTTGGGTTCGTTTTTTGTGGGTTTTTTTTGAGTTTTTTTAATTTATCTTTTTATTGAAGGATAATTGCTTTACAAAATTTTGTTGTTTTCTATCAAATCTCAAAATGATTCAGCCATAGGTATACCTATATCCTCTCCCTTTTGAACCTCCCTCCCATCTCTTCCCATCCCACCTCTCTAGATTGATACAGAGCCCTTGTCTGAGTTCCCTGAGACATACAGCAAATTCCCATTAGCTATCTATTTTACATATGGTAATGTAAGTTTCCAGGTTACTCTTTCCATACATCTCACCCTCTCCTCCCCTCTCCCCATGTCCATAAGTCTATTCTCTATGTCTGTTTCTCCATTGCTGCCCTGTAAATAAATTCTTTAGTACCATTTTTCTAGATTCTGTAAATATGCGTTGGAATATGATATTTATCTTTCTCTTTCTGACTCACTTCATTCTGTATAATAGGTTCTAGGTTCATCTATCTCATCAGAACTGACTCAAAGGTGTTCCTTTTTTATGGCCAAGTAATATTCCATTGTGTATATGTACCATGCCTTCTTTATCCATTCATCTGTTGATGGACATATAGGTTGCTTTCATGTTCCAGCTATTGTAAATAGTGCTGCGGTGAACAATGGAATACATGTGTCTTTTTCAATTTTGGTTTCCTCAGGGTATATGCCTAGGAGTGGGATTCCTGGGTCATAGGTGGTTTTATTCCTAGTTTTTTTAAGGAATCTCCATACCATCTTCCATAGTGGCTGTATCAATTTATATTCCCACCAACAATGCAAGAGCATTCCCTTTTCTCCACACTCTCTCCAGCATTTATTGTTTGTAGACTTTTCGATGATGTCCACTCTGACTAGTGTAAGATGATATCTCATTTTAATTCTGATCTACATTTCTCTAACAATGAGTGATGTTGAGCATCTTTACATGTGTTTGTTAGCCATCTGTATGTCTTCTTTGGAGAAATTTCTGTTGAGGTCTTTCCCCCACTTTTTGATTGGATTGTTTGTTTTCTGGCATTGAGTTATATGAGCTGCTTGTATATTTTGGAAATTAATCCTTTGTCAGTTGTTTAATTTGCTATTATTTTCTCCCATTCTTAGGTTGTCTTTTCACCTTGCTTATAGTTTCCTTTGCTGTGTAAAAGCTTTTAAGTTTAATCATGTCCCACTTGTTTACTTTTGTTTTTATTTCCATTACTGTAGAAGGTGGGTCATAGAGAATCTTGCTTTGATTTATGTCTAGTGTTCTGCCTATGTTTTCCTCTAAGGGTTTTGTAGTTTCTGGTCTTACATTTAGGTCTTTAATCCACTTTGAGTTTATCTTCATGTATAGTGTTAGGACGTGTTCAATTTCATTCTTTTACACGTAGCTGTCCAGTTTTCCCAGCACCATTTATTGAGGAGGCTGTCTTTGCCCCATTGTATATTCTTGCCTTCTTTGTCAAAAATAAGGCACCCATAGGTTCATGCGTTTATTTCTGGGCTTTCTATCTTGTTCCATTGATCTATATTTCTGTTTTTGTGCCAGTACCATACTGTCTTGATGACTGCAGCTTTATATTATAATCTGAAGTCAGAAAAGTTGATTCCTCCAGCTCCATTCTTCTTTCTCAAGACTGCATTGGCTATTCAGGGTCTTTTGTGTTTCTATATGAATTGTGAAATTTTTTGTTCTAGTTCTGTGAAAAATGCCATTGGTAATTTGATAGACCCCTCATAGAATCTATAGATTGCATTTGGTAGTATAGTCATTTTCACAATATTGATTCTTCCTACCCGGGAACAAATGTTGAGTTTTAAGCCAGCTTTTTCACTCTCCTCTTTCACCTTTATCAAGAGGCTCTTTAGTTCCTCTTTGCTTTCTGCCATAAGGGTGGTGTCATCTGCATATCTGAAGTTATTGATATTTCTCCCCATGATCTTGATTCCACTGTGTGCTTCATCCAGCCTGGCATTTCACATGATGTACTCTGCATATAAGTTAAATAAGCAGGGTGACAATATACAGCCTTGACGAACTCCTTTCCCAATTTGGAACCAGTCTGTTGTCCATGTCAGGTTCTAACTGTTGCTTTTTGACCTGTATACAGGTTTCTCAGGAGGCAGATAAGGCGATCTGGAATTCCCATCTCTTTAAGAATTTTCCACAGTTTGTTGTGGTCTACACAGTCAAAGGATTTAGTGTAGTCAGTGAAGCAGAAATAGTTGTTTTTCTGAAATTCTCTTGCGTTTTCTGTGATCCAACTGTTTCTCACTTAACGTTAACCATATTCCTGTGTCACTCACATTTACCATATATTTTCTAATATGGATATTGTCTTCTGAATTGAAAAACTTTGTCTACTCTTAAAGGCATACATTCATTTTTCTATGATTTTCTTTAACATCTATTTATAGGATTTGGGGAAGAATATGTATTTCAGAAATTTGAATGTCAATTTTTTCTTTACAGTTTTTTTTGTGTGTGTATTTCTGTACCAGCTTTATAAAGATATAATTGAATTATATAATTGTATAAGTTTAAGGTGTACAATAGCAGAGACATTACTTTGCCAACAAAGGTCCATCTAGTCAAGGCTATGGTTTTTCCAGTGGTCATGTATGAATGTGAAAGTTGGACTGTGAAGAAAGCTGAGCACCGAAGAATTGATGCTTTTGAACTGTGGTGTTGAAGAAGACGCTTGAGAGTCCCTTGGGCTGCGAGGAGATCCAACCAGTCCATTCTAAAGGAGATCAGTCCTGGGTGTTCTTTGGAAGGACTGATGCTAAAGCTGAAACTCTAACACTTTGGTGACTTCATGCGAAGAGTTGACTCATTGGAAAAGACTCTGATGCTGGGAGGGATTGGGGACAGGAGGAGAAGGGGACGACAGAGGATGAGATGGCTGGATGGCATCACCGACTCAATGGGCATGAGTTTGGGTGAACTCTGGGAGTTGGTGATAGTGAGGCCTGGCATGCTGCAATTCATGGGGTCGCAAAGAGTCTGACACAACTGAGTGACTGAACTGAACTGAAGGTGTACAATGTGATGATTTGACATACATATATGTCATAAAATGATTACTACAATAAGGACAGTTAACATAGCCATCTTTTCACATAACTATTTTTTTTTGTAGTGAGATTTATTTAAGATTTACTCTCTTAATAACTTTATTCTTTTTAATTTAATTTTATTTATTTATTTATTTGCACACCCTCTCCAGCATTTATTGTTTGTAACCAATACAATATTGTAAAGTAAAAAAAAAAAAAAATCTTAATAACTTTCAAGTATGTAATACAATATTGTCAGTAGTCATCACTTAGTCCTTAGAACTTATTCATCTTAAAACTGGAAGTTCGTACCCTTTGACCAACATTTCATTTCCCTAGAAATCACTGTTGTACCCTCTGTTTCTTTAAAATCACTGTTTTGTTAGATTCCACACATAAGATCATAAGATGTTTGTCTTAGTCTCACTTATTTCACTTAGGATGATGCTGTCAAGGTGCATTCATCTGTCTCAAATGGCTTGATTTCTTTCCTTTTATGACTAAATATTTTATTATATGTATATTATTTATCATTTTAGCCACTGATAGACACATAGGTAGTTTCCATGTCTTCTCTGTTGTGATAAACACTACGATGAACACTGGAGTGTTTACCTCTCTTCAAGATAATGACTTCATATCCTTCAGACATGCCTAGAATAATGGGATTGCTGGATAATACAGTAATTGCTTTTTAAATTTTTTTTGAGGAAATATAGTATATCACATTTATTGATTGGTATACGTCAACCATCCTTGAATGCCACAGCTAAACCCTACTTGATCATGGTTGTATGATCGTTTTAATGTGCTATTTAATTCTGTCTATTAGTATTTGTTGAGAATTTTGCATATATATTTATCAGAAGTATTGGCCTGTAATTTTCTTAGAGATGCTCATCTAATTTTGGAACCAGGGTAATGTTAGTTTTTTTAAATGAGTTTTGGAGTATTCTGTCCTCTTCAATATTTTGGAAGAGTTTGAAAAGGGTTAACACTAATTCTTCTTTAAATGTTTGGCAGAATTCACCAGGGAAATACTCTGGTCCCTGGCTTTTCTTTTAGATGAAGTTTTTAATAATTGTTTTAATCTCCTTTGTTTTTATTGATCTTTTAGACTTTTTATTTCTTTATAATTCTGTCTTGGTCACTTGTATGTTTCTAGGAAGTTATCTGAATCTTTTGGATTGTACAGTTTATAGGCATATGATTTTTCATAGTAACCTCTTATAATTCTTTGCATTTTTTTAGTGTCAGTTGATACGTCACCTGTCTCATTTCTGATTTTATTTATTTGAGTCTTCTCTCTTGGTTATTCTGGCTAAAAGTTTGTGAATTTTCTTTATTTAAATTTTTTTTTGATTTGTTGATTTTTTTTCTATTGTCTTTCCAGTCTCTATTTCATTTATTTCTCCTCTACTATTCAGTTCAGTTCACTTCAGTTCAGTCACTCAGTCATGTCCGACTCTTTGTGACCCCATGAATCACACCACGCCAGGCCTCCCTGTCCATCACCAACTCCTGGAGTTCACTCAGACTCACGTTCATCGAGTCAGTGATGCCATCCAGCCATCTCATCCTCTGTCGTCCCCTTCTCCTCCTGCCCCCAATCCTCCCAGCATCAGAGTCTTTTCCAATGAGTCGACTCTTCGCATGAGGTGGCCAAAGTATTGGAGTTTCAGCTTTAGCATCATTCCTTCCAAAGAAATCCCAGGGCTGATCTCCTTCAGAATGGACTGGTTGGATCTCCTTGCAGTCCAAGGGACTTTCAAGAGTCTTTTCCAACACCACAGTTCAAAAGCATCAATTCTTTGGAGCTCAGCTTTCTTCACAATCCAACTCTCACATCCATACATGACCACTGGAAAAACCATAGCCTTGATTAGACGAACCTTTGTTTGCAAAGTAATGTCTCTGCTTTTGAATATGGTATCTAGGTTGGTCATAACTTTCCTTCCAAGAAGTAAGCATCTTTTAATTTCATGGCTGCAGTCACCATCTGCAGTGATTTTTAATATTTAGTGTTTTCTAACTTTTACTATATTTGGGCTTAGATTATTCTTTTTTCCTATATATTATGGTATAAAATTATTTATTTCAGATTTTACTTTTCTCTAAATGTTAGTGTTTACTGCTATAAATTTATCCTTTAGAACTACTTTCATGCATTCCATAAGTTGTGATATATTTATTTCTATTTTTATTTGTATTGATACTTCATTTCACTTTTGATTCTTCTTTGGCCCCCTGGTTGTTAAAAACTATGTTGTTTAATTTCCATGTACTTGTTTAATTTCCACGTACTTGTTTAATTTCCATGTACTTCCAACAACAATTATGTTGTCTAAGTTCCATATTCCCACTTGTCCCCTGTTACTAATTTCTAGCTTCATACCACTGTTGGCAATAATGATACCTGATGTGATTTCAGTTCTTCTTAAATATTTTAAGACTTGCTTTGTGGTCCAACATAGGACCTATCCTGGAAAATGTTCTATGTTCACTTGAGGAGAATGTGTATTCTGGTACTGTTGCATGGAGTGTTTTATGACTATTTGTTAGGCTCATTTGGTCTGCAGCGTTATTCAAGTCCATTGCATCCTTTCTCATTTTCTGTTTAAATAATTTATCTGATGTGGAGAATAGAGTATTGAAATCCCCTGTGGGGTTTCAATCCCCCATGGGGTATTGTTGTCTATATTTTTTTTTTCCTTTGTTAATCGCTCAGTCATGTCTAACTCTTGGTGACCCCATGAACTGTAGCCTGCCAGGTTCCTCTGTCCATGGAATTCTCCAGGAAAGAATACTGGAGTGGGTTGCTGTTCCCTTCTGCAGGAGGTCTTCCTGACCCACAGACTGATCCCAAGCCTCATGCACTGTGGGCAGACTTTTTAACATCTGAGCCACCAGGGAAGCCTTTTTTTTTTTCCTTGAAGTTTTGTTAATGCTTCCTCTAAAAATTCAGATGCTCCTATGTTGGGAACATTTATATTTATAATTTTTATATTCTTTTAATTATTTGATCTTTTATCACAGTAAAGTGACTTTTATTTTTTTTCTTATGACTGAATTGGACTGAAAGTCTATTTTTTCTGAAAGATGGTTAACCACTTCTGCCTTCTTTTGGTTATCATTTTCATGGGATATTTTTTTCCCATACCTTCTCTTTCAGCTTACGTTTGTCCTTAAAACTAAAATGACTTTTTGATATTTTTTAATAAGGAGCACACCATTGGCTGTTGTTTTTATTCCTTCTGTTAATATGTCTTTTAATTGGAAAGTTTAATCCATTTATTTTAAAGTGATTATCAATATGCAAGAGCTTATTGCTATTTGGTTCATTTTCTTATGAGGAATTTTCTTAATTTCTTTATTTTTTCTTTCTTATTTTCTTCTTTTGTGATTTTTTAATGGTGTTTATGCTTTAATTCCTTCCTTTAACTATTGATTTATCTACTCTAGGTTTATTCTTTGTGGTTACCATGAGACTTACATAAAACATCTTATAAAAACAGCAGTCTGTTTTAAGTTGATAACATCTTCAATCACATACAAAAATTTTACATTTACTTCTCATTGTACATTTTATTCTATTGCTGTTATATACTTTACGTCTTTTTATATTATTCATTCATGAACAAATTATTTTAGCTACAGCTATTTTTGAAAATTTTTAACACTTGTACTAGAGATAAAAGTGCTTTATACATCATGATTACAATACTAGGGTTTTCATAATTTGACTATGTATTTTTTCATTGATTTTTATACTTGCATATATTTTCATGTTGTTACTTAGTGTCATTCTATTTCAACTAGAAGAACCTCCTTTATCATTTAAGTAGGTCTAGTGATGATCAACTCCCTTAGCTTTTGTTTGTTAGAATGTCTTTATCTCTTCTTCATTTATGATGTAAAATTTTTACTTTATATAATATTCTTTGTTGGCAGGATTTTTTATTCTTTAAGCACTTTGACTATATCATCCTACTTCCTCCTGGCCTGTGAGAAATATGTTGATAGTCTAATTGTGGGTCCTTTTTATCTAATGAGTTATTATTTTCTGTTGCTGCTTTCGAAATTCTCTTTGTCACTGTCTTGTGTTTGCCTTTTACCATTTTGATGATAGTATATTTTACGGCAATCTTTTTTGTGTTGATCTTGCTTGGAGTTCTTTAAACTTTCCACACCAGAATCTCTATCTCTTATCTAAGATATGGGAAGATTTCAGCAATTATTTTCTTCTTCTTTTTTTTTTTTTTAGCAATTATTTCTTTAGTTTCCTACCCCATTCTGTCTTTTCTTTCTGAGACTCCCATGATGCAGATGTTCAATTGTGTGATGTCCTGTAATTCATGTAAGCTTTCTCCATTTGTATTTTTCCATTCTGTTTCTTGTGAGCAAAATGATTTTCAAATGATCTGTCTTCAAATTTTTGTTGATTTCCACTCCCATGCATGACTCAGTTCAGTTCAGTCGCTCAGTCATGTCCGACTCTTTGCAACCCCATGAATTGCAGCACGCCTGTCCATCACCAACTCCCAGAGTCTGCCCAAACCCATGTCCATTGAGTCGGTGATGCCATCCAACCATCTCATCCTCTGTCGTACCTTTCTCTTCCTGCCTTCAATCTTTCCCAGGATCAGGGGCTTTTCCAATGAATCAGCTCTTTGCATCAGGTGGCCAAAGTATTGGAATTTTAGTTTCAACATCAGTCCTTCCAATGAACACCCAGGCCTGATCTCCTTTAGGATAGACTGGTTGGATCTCCTTGCAGTCCAAGGGACTCTCAAGAGTCTTCTCTAGCACCACAGTTCAAAAGCGTCAATTCTTTGGTGCTCAGCCTTCTTTATAGTCCAAGTCTCACATCCATACATGACCACTGCAAAAACCATAGCCTTGACTAGACGGACCTTTGTTGTCCATCTCTGCTTTTTAATATGCTGTCTAGGTTGGTCATAACTTTACTTCCAAGGAGCAAGCGTCTTTTAATTTCATGGCTGCAATCACCATCAACAGTGATTCTGGAGCCCAGAAAAATAAAGTTAGCCACTGTTTCCCCATCTATTTGCCATGAAGTGATGGGACCAGATGCCATGATCTTAGTTTTCTGAATGTTAAGCTTTAAGCCAACTTTTTCACTCTCCTCTTTTACTTTCATCATGAGGCTCTTTAGTTCCTCTTCACTTTCTGCCATAAGGGTGGTGTCATCTGCATATCTGAGGTTATTAGATCTGTTGTTGAAGCTCTATACTGAATTTTTCATGTCTCTTGTTGTGCTCTTCAGCTCCAGAATTTGTTTTTACCTTTTTTCTTATGATTTATGCTTCTTTATTAAATTGTTCAGTTTGTTCATGCATTGTTTTCCTGACTTTCTTTAGTTGTTTGTGTTCTCTTGAATTCACTGAGTTTCTTTGAGATGATTATTTTGAAATCTTTGTTAGGCAAATCATAGTTCTCCATTTATTTGGGGTCATTTACTGGAGCTTTATTAGTTACCTATGATAGTGTCCTGTTTACTTGATTCTTTATGATTCATGTAGTCTGTGTATTTGGATGAGAAAATATCTTTTTCTGTCTTTAAAGACTTGTTTCAGCAGGTAAATATCTTCTCCCACTGGTTCCCTAGGCTGATGCGATTTTTAGTCATGCTAGGTTGAAGGCTGTCCCTGGGGCTGCAGTGGGGTCCACAGTTGGTATGTTTGTTACCAAGAGTTCAGGTGGATGGTTCGGTAGGGTGGCACTTGGGCAAGTTTCTATTTCAGAGTCCAGAGTTGGGTATTCAGTCAGTGGACATACTGCCAGGTGTGGGAATGGGGGTAGCTCCTAGAAGATCCCTGGGAGGATTCCTGCCCAGTCCCTGGATGGATCTTTGAAAAGGATGGCCCTGGAACATGGCTGAAATGGACTGTAACAGCCCCAGGAATATTTCAGTATCCACAGCCAAGACTGAGGTGGACAGTGGAGGCACAGGGGTTCCCGGGTGGGCTGGATTTCTCCATGACTGTCTGTGGAGAGACTGAAACTGAATATATGGGCCTTTTTGGCTCCTTTGAAGTACAGACATGAGTGTTTCCCTCTGAGTCCCTTTGCCAACAGGACTGCTCACAGATTGTGTCTGAGAGGGGCTTGAACTGAACACAGGGCCCTTCTAGATCTCTGGGGTTGCAAATGCTAGGTTCCTGGGTTGGCAGATCTACTGGCAGACTTTGACTGTGAGGGGGTTAGCATTGAGGATGGAGTGCTTTCAGGGTCACAGGTGGGAGTGTCTCTTTCCAGGTCCCTGTCCCAGCAGAAATGTTCACAGACTGAAGCTGGGACAGGCTGGAGCCTTTTCAGAATCTACAATATGACTGTGTTTGTCAGGCTTACCTTCTCAGGCTACTGGGTAGTAGCCAAGAGAGACTGAAGCTGGGTCCACTTTAGGGTCTACAGCTGGGACCAAGTTCCCAAGTTCTGTATGCCTGCTACCCAACACACCCATGGGTGAGTGTGACTCCTCCTAGGTGCCTTCACATATGGTGCTTGTGTCAGGTCCAAGACAAATGGGGCTGTAACCAAGTTCTCAGGGGGTACGGGACAATTTCTGAGTGTGTGTATCACATGTATATTCAACCATGGTCAGCAAGCCAGCCATCAGGGTACAAGCATTCCTCCTCAAAATTCTTGGTCTTGAACTTTACTGTGAAAGTGAGTTGAAAGTGAGAATCATTCAGTCGTGTCTGACTCTTTGTGACCATGAATGTAGCCTGCCCGGCTCCTCTGTCCTTGGAATTCTCCAGTCAAGAATACTGGAGTGGGTAGCCATTCCTTTCTCCAGGGGAACATCCTGACCCAGGGCTCGAACCCTGGTGTCTTGCATTGCAGGCATGATTCTTTACTATCTGAGCCAGCCACCAGGGAAACCCTAGGTTTTCACAATTGCCTACCTGGATCCCAAAGCTCCCAGGAAGACACTTTTGTATGTGGATGGATGCCAAATTATTGACATTCATAGGGGATACATCTTATTTGATACTTCTCTGAAGTCACTCTAATTTCGTGTATTTTTGTGCATGGTTAGTGAAACCATTCAAGCTTATTTTTATTTTCCAAAGATACCTTATTGTTTCAATATCATTTATAGAAAATTAGATCCTTTTTGTAATTCACATTTATTGTGATTGTGGCTCACATTCAAATAAGAGACAAAAAAAGCACTTGGGAAAAAACAAGGTTAATGGAAATGATATACTTATACTTATTTTCTAGAATACATCTTTTCTCTGTCATTCTTTCTCTATTCCTCCCTATCTCTCCCTCCCAGTTTCCCAACAAAGAAGTATTTGATAGATAAATTAGACAATGGTTCTTTGCATGAGTGACTTGTTTGCACTGATACTCAGTGATTGCATATTTGTCAACACTTTCTGATTACGTTACATTTGTAAAATTCGAAATCACATACTCAATCCTCACTTCAGGAGATAACAAATGAAAAATGAGGCAAGGAAATGGGAAGAATGCTGTGCTGATTGCTTTCTAGAAGACTCAATTTGTAAGCTAGTGGGAATGCATATCTTTCCCAGTTGACCTTTCTTGCTACACTCTCTGCACTCCTTTTCTTCTAACACAAAAATTATCATGGGGATTTGTGTGAGATTATTTGATTCTCAGAACTGCATATGTTACTTTGTGGAATTTATAGCGGCTTCCCACAAAAATTTATTGGGACTTGTTGTTAAATGCTCTGTGAAATGTCTCCACACTCTAACAGTTAATACTCTCTCCTCCATGTGCAGTTTCCTTTTTGATTAAACTTAATCCTGACACTTGGGTATTCCTAACAGTGATGTCAAGGAAGATGGGATCAGCCTTTCCTGGTGTTCTAGCTCCAGCAACATCCTTCCAGCTCCAGAAACATCTTCCTATTGCGTTACCTACTATTCAGTGAATTATTAGCCATCTGCTATGGGCTTAGTGCTGTAATTTAAGTATTGTATCAGATGGGTACAAAGGGTAAGACGATCGATGTTAAACTTTCTCTTCCTTGGCATGCCATTTAATTTGTTTGACATATTACACCTTGTAAGTTCTTGTGTGTCAACATACCCTCTCTACCCCAAACCTAACTTGCACAACACTCCACTCTATGGTATGTTGTCGATTTAAACCCTTGTCCCTTCCATAACTCGATACAGTGTTTGGGATGGACATACAGTTTCTAACTCACGTATTGATTCAGATTGACAGCTAATGGTAACCGACTGCACTAGAAAAATCCTGATGCCTTTCAGTTGCAACTTTTCAAACAGGGAAGATTTGATTTCTATTTTTGTTATCATTTCCTAGTATCATAAAAACTCTGCTTTTCATACATACAACATTTTTCCATTCTTTGAAATATACTCTTTTAGCTATAATAAGTCTAGATGGTATATTTAAAATCCACATTAAAAGCAAGTTCATTAATAACTTTGTTGTGTATCAATACTAGAACCAATGAATGGCTGAATTTGAACTTCTTAAATCTTAGTTATTTTCCATTATAACA
This sequence comes from Bos mutus, assembly GCF_027580195.1. NCBI lineage: Eukaryota > Metazoa > Chordata > Mammalia > Artiodactyla > Bovidae > Bos > Bos mutus. The sequence continues at coordinate 69,436,745 of NC_091618.1, read as the reverse complement.
TGTCAAGAGACAAGGAACCTTGATGAATTAGATTTACTAAACTGAGAATAGAAGGTGTCTTGTTTTCATTTGAACTTATACTTGAAAGTCTTTTAATTTTCTAATAATTGAAGTTTTTAATGGAATATATTAGAAAATTTGAGAAACACAGAAAACATTTTTAAATGGAAGAAAAGTGAGTTTTAACATTCTATCATACTGACTAAAATTTTTTGCATACATTGTTGCATTTTTTGTTATATATTGTTCCTATAATGTAATTAAAATTGTACTGAATAAATAATGCATATCCTATTTGTTTCACCTATAATTAAAACATAAACACTCTCTGATATTTGAAAACTATTCATAACATTATTTTTATGGGTTCATAATTTTTCATCAACTGAACATGTTTATTTTACTTAAGCATACCTAATACCATGTATTTTCATTAATTTCCCATATTTACTACAATTAACAATGCCTTCATAAATGAAGAAATGTGTTTTACACTCTTTTATTTTACTACAAGTTACATTCTCAGAGCAAAACAAAATTTATTTTAAGGTTGTTACTAAACAACTTCTTTTTAAATAAACAAGGGAATATAACAGATACATCTGTGAACTGTAGGTTTTCAAATTTATTTTCCTAAATAAATGAGTCTTATAGGGTGGTGGCAATGAAGATCCCATCTTGATAGGTTACATGTTTTTAAGTGGCTTTACATTGACCATGATTCTGGGCTAGATGCACGTTTGGGATCTCTCATTTTGAAAAATACTACAGGGAAGAGAAAAATATAGAAGCATTTTTGTTTTTATAAGGTAGTTGATCCAGTTTTAAAATGCAGCATCAAACTTCAGACTATATATTGTATAGTGTGTTTATTGAAATTCCTTCCAGAAAAACAATGAAACTAAAAATTATGAATTTATTCATTTAACTTTATAAACTTTAGGTTACATTTGTATGCTTATTGGAAATTGACAAAAAATTCAGTTTTTCAGCCTAATATTCTAAGTTCCAAGTTGTGTAACCCTTCCCTTGATGGATGGTATTTGTAGCATGTTCATAACAAGGGTGACTTTTTACAGAAATCTTTCAGTACATCAACAGTTTTGCCAAAGGCCCCTCCTCATGTTTTGAAATTCAAATTATTTTCCTTTGAATTGTCTTTTCATAATTCCCCCATGTCAGTTTCCTGCTCTATTCTTGCTACCTTGTCTGGCTCTGTCAGAACGTTTTTTGTCAATGGCTTTGCATGTGGTTCTTCAACATCACTTTTATAAAATCCTGGATCATTTGAGAAACAAGAAGTTCCTGATTCAACCCAGTTGTACTTGTACTTTAAACATTACACACACACCATAGAATTGAAAGAGATACGTGTCAGTGAGAAGAAGGGGAAGTGTTTGAATAGAAATTAATTAGATAAATTTTCAGTTTAATTAGCTATATTTTTGCCCTATGAATACTAACCAATATCATGACCGTAGGATTGAGGCTAATGAACGTTTGACTATAAAAGTCCACATGTGGGTTCTGGCTCTTATGTTTGATCTGTCCATCCAACCTAGTGTTGGAGTTTACATTTCCCAATCAGGAAATTCTCTACACTCACCATCAGGCTGAGCTCTATTGAAAACAATGATTCTCAATTGGCTTCACATTAATATTACATGAGGAGCATTTAATGCCAATGCTCAAACCATACTCAGATAAACCAAATTAAAATTTCTGGTGATAGGACCCAGTCATTAGCATTTTAAACGTTCTTTTTAAAAGGGGAATACGAATATGTATTTCCCATCATCTATACTCTCAATGCCTAAGAATTCTGAATAACTGTGTTTGGGTATTTGGTGCCTGGGAATCTACATTTTAAAATAGTCCTTATATGATTGTGATACAAGTGGTATTGGAAAACATCTTCAGATAATTCTGATCCACATAGACAGATAGTGGTGTATAAGGAGGTAGATTCATCTCATCTTGGAGATGACAATACTTAATTTTCAGTTAATATCTTCAAACACTTATTTTCAACTCTTCATAACACAATAACTACTTCTGTATGTAACTACTAAGACTACTTAACATACTACTTTACCTGTTTAATTGTAAGCATTATTAGTTATAATGAATTTCATTTCAACCAATCAAATATTGGTGCATTGGTATGTGATTTTTATATATTGGTGCTTCTACAACTTGGTTGAGCATCCAGTAGTCTGAGCTTCTCACTAAAATTTTCATTACGATTCTGATTCAATGAGGCCTAACATTCAACGTTTATAACAAGCTTCCAATTTTTGCTAATGCTGCTAAACTTTGGACTAAAATTTGAGTCAGTAGGCACCAGGCTAAGATATATATATATTTCTAAGAGGACCACAGGATGGATTATTCTCTTGAAACTGACCCTTTATAATCTGCCTATAATTAAATGCAATTGAAAAATATATTTTTTCTACTATTCATGAATGATTTTCTATGGACAGAGCACTTTAAATATGAAATATCAAATACCTGACCTTATTTATTATACCTACTTAACTGAGGCTCAGAGCGAAAAATTACTTTGCCCAAGGCCACAGAGCGTGAAGGAAGACCACCTTCCTTTGATCCGGAGTCTAGAATCTTATTGCTGAACAATGTCCTTCTCTGGCTCATCTGCTCCCTACTTCCTGAGTTTTTGTTTTTTATTTTTTTGTAATGATTGAAGATGAATATTTGGGCTTCATCACAAGCAATATATTGCACCTTGAAGATGGCTGTCCACACAAGACTGTTAGTTAATAATATCACACATCAGTTCAGTTCAGTTCAGTCATTCAGTCGTGTCCGACTCTTTGTGACCCTATGAATCAGCATGCCAGGCTTCCCTGTCTATCACCAACTCCCGGAGTCTACTCAAACTCATGTCCATCGAGTTGGTGATGCCATCCAATCATCTCATCCTCTGTCATCCCCTTCTCCTCCTGCCCCCAACCCCTCCCAGCATCAGAGTCTTTTCCAATGAGTCAACTCTTTGCATGAGGTGGCCAAAGTATTGGAGTTTCAGCTTTAGCATCAGTCTTTCCAATGAACACCCAGGACTGATCTCCTTTAGGATGGACTGGTTGGACCTCCTTGCAGTCCAAGGGACTCTCAAGAGTCTACAAAAGTGTGATATTGGAGTGGGTAGTCATTTCCTCTCCACGGGATCTTCCCAATTCAGGAATCGAACCCAGGTCTCCTGCATTGCAGGTGGATTCTTTACCAGCTGAGCTACCAGGGAAGCCCCATAATACACATAAATACATAATACATGCAATTGTTATTGCACATTTGGGTAGTACCTCCCTCCTGTACTCAAGTCCTTTTATTCTCACTGGATTTGGAATTCTTATCAGCAATGTGACATTGTACTCACCTTTAGTTTTGGATAAAAAATAGGAAAAATAGGTGATTAGTTATTTGGACGCTAAAACAGATCTTACAGTATGGATCTAATGGAAAAAATAGCTAATACAAATTGATCTCTTAAACTGTGCAACTTACTTCATGCATAGATTATCCCATTCAGTCCTCACAAGCCACATAATTCTCATCTACATTTTACAGATCCAGAAACTGAAAATCAAGGGTTCAAACCTTGTCTTCTGATAACAGCTGCTAAATGATGAAGGCAATGTTTGGCTTCTTAGTGAATCAATATAGTTAAAGGAATGTGGTATTTGTTTCTATGTAAACTGCAGATAACAATTCCAAATGCATTAGATGAATTTGTAATATATTGTGCTAAGATAGATCTGTTTTTATTTCAGAACAAATGAAAGCATGTTTAATCTGATGATCACTGCAATAACTCTAGCCTAATTGAGATTCATGAGAGTGTTTATTTATGCGAGGAAGATAAAATAACATTTTTGCAAAAGGCACACCCAACCACCAGTATTTTTGTATGTGATTTATAAAGTGAAAGCTTCCTAAAATGAAATATATAGAGTGTTTTATTTCTTGTATTTAACATTTGTAATAACCCATAACATGATAAGTGAATAAGGTTATATTGACTAGGATTTTACTGCAGTCAGTCTTTGTTTTACTTTTTAAACTCTGATGCCTGAGAGTAAGAATTAAACAAATGGTTTAATTACACTTCCAATTGTACAATTCGTTTTCAGTTCCAACTAGTAGCCATGAAGATTTAAATAAAAGAGCAGAATATTTCAGCACATTTGCCATGTATTTCCAAAGGAGTTATATGTTCTAACTATAGGAAACTTTTGCAACTTTCCTATTCCTGGCTCACCTTCCTTCACCAACTAAGGATGGATTAGTTTACAAAGATCTGGCCTCCAGCATGTATGCTGGTGGGTGGTACTTTCTCTTCCCTTTTCCTCCTCCTCACTTTTGTTTAATTTCTGCTTGCATATTGAAATGATTATTTACAAAAGTTCTCTTGATATAAACCCTCAAGGGCAGTATCTTTTTTTAAGTATTTGAAATGTTGGCATAACACAATGATGAGCATTCAATAAGCTCAGTAAATATTTATGGAATTAAAAAGTATCAAATACTCTTGCAGAACATTGATTGAATATTATTAACAAACTCTCTAATTCGAGCTAGGTACTTAGCTCAATAGTAAATAGTAAAAGGAAATTTTTCTTTTATTCTCTACTTTTGTTCTCAAATATCTCATCATGATGCTATGATTTCTAAAGAAATTAACTCTGCAGAATAAAAGTCATTTTAAGGTAATTCCTTGTATTTTTCTCTTGGATATATCTCTTTAAAAGGAGTCTTTTCTCAGCAGGTTTTTGCCAACTAGCAATCCATTTGTGTTCTCAACTTGAGACCTGCCTTTGCTTTAGAGTACAGATTTTCTGAATAGCAGTGGCCATACTAATATTGTACACAGAGGTGGCATGTGGTTTTCAAACAAGGTCTGATTACACCCCAGTGGTTCATGAAACTGTAATGCAGGGCAATTGTTTCAAAACATTTTATTTGTGAACACCTCAAATGAGATTTCTAAATTTTATTTGCTTGGAGCCCTGATTGAAATACAGGAGGTGGAGCTGAGAACACTTGTTATAATGGGAAAACACACGTTAGCTTATACTGCAGAGAACACTTCCTGGGAGAACCATAAAGGGTCTGTGAAATTATTCTTTCTCTACCTAGTATGCTAGTAGAATAATTGTTTTCTAAAAGACCCTATTGTAATTGCAATGGTGCTAACTGGTATTCTTTAGGTCTCTTTAGTTTATATTATAGTGTTTACTTAGGACTAAACATTAGAGGACTCTTGGGCCAGAGAAGCAATCCAGGATGTGAGCTGCCTGCATCTTTTGTCTAGTTAGCTTTCTAGAGAGCTTAAAAAAATAAATAAATACAAATAAGGCTTATTCTATACTAGGAAGAATCTGCTTTTTAAAGAGAAAGGATCTGGAATCAAACCACAGCTACCCCAGATACTAGATGTATGAAAACGAAAATGAAAGTTGCTCAGTTGTGTTCTACTCTTTGCGACCCCATGGACTATACAGTCCATGGAATTCTGCAGACCAGAATACTGGAGTGGGTAGCCTTTCCCTTCTCCAGGGATCTTCCCAAACCAGGGATAGAACCCAGGGCTCCTGCATTGCAGGCAGATTCTTTACCAACTGAGCCATAAGGGAAGCCCAAAAATCCTGGAGTGGGTAGCCTATCCCTTCTCCAGTGGATCTTCCCAACCCAGGAATCCACCCGGGGTCTCCTGCATTGCAGGCAGATTCTTTACTAACTGAGCCATCAGGGAAGCCCATACTAGCTGTATGTCATTAGGTAATTTTTACAAACCGTTTGGATCCCTGTTTACCTATCTGTAAATTGGAGATAATAGTAGTTCATTAAGGGCTTATAAAGATTTAAAAATGTATACACTGAAAACAACCTACCCATACCTGACACACTGAAATAGTAATACACATAATTTATTCATCTATGGCCAAACACAATATGCCATTGATGTGCATGCATGCTAAGTTGCTTCAGTCATGTCCGACTCTTTGTGACCCCGTGGACTGTTTCCCGCCATGCACCTCTGTCCATAGGATATCGCAGGCAAGAATATTGGAGTGAGTTGCCATGCCCTCTTCCAGGGGATCTTCCTGATCCAGGGAGAGAACCAATGTCTTTTATGTCTCCTGCATTGGCCGGCAGGCTCTTTAAACACTGAGCAACCTGGGAAGCCCATTGGTGGTATGGTATTAAGGGATATTTCCTGCAAATCATTGCCAAAGTTAGATTAAATATAAAGTCCTAAATGTTCCTACTACAGAAATCTTTTGCATCTTTTTAATTAAGAAATACTCAATTTTGACAGATATAAGTGATCAGGAATTTCTGATGCATTTTAACACTTAGATTATAAATCAGGGGTAAGTGAACTTTGTCTATAAAGGACCACAGATAGAAAGTTATTTTGGACTTTGTGAGTCATATGGTCATGGACTCAATTACTCAACTCTGCCATTATAATAGTATAAGAGCAGACTGCTGCTGCTGCTGCTGCTAAGTCGCTTCAGTCGTGTCCGACTCTGTGCGACCCCATAGACGGCAGCCCACCAGGCTCCGCCATCCCTGGGATTCTCCAGGCAAGTACACTGGAGTGGGTTGCCATTTCCTTCTCCATAAGAGCAGACTAGATACTATCTAAACAAATGAGCATAGCCTAAACTCCAAATTTGGCCTATTACCCCTGCAATATATTAGGTAATAGAGGCAGTAATTACAGATTATTAGATAGTATTGCAAAAATGAAAACACTGTTTACCAATAGGTTGGTGAGGGTGTGTGTGTGTGTGTGTCTGTTTCATTTCTGAGAGTGTGGGAGTGAAGAATAAGCTGTCAATCCCACTTCCAATGACGATTAAAAACAGGAGGAATTTAGATAATGTATTATAAATTACTTATTTGGAGATATGTCTGCTAGAATACAGTTTTAAGAAAAATTATGACATTTAATGATTCTCCAACTGATTGCAAGTATGCTTCAAAATCTAATATTGTGCTTAAAATTTTTAAGAACTGAGAAGTCAAATTTCTGTCTATTATAGTGTCTTTCATGGAGTAAGGGCTGGATATAGGAAAAAAAATCTACGCTTCACAACATGATTCTTGAGAGGTACTTTATTTTAAAATGGGCAACTCTCTTAGGATATCTAAAATGGGATATAATTGGTGGACATCAATTTGCAGAGTCTTATGTAGAATACATCTGTTGGCATAAACATGCTTTATATTTTCATGGATTTATCTCTTGAGTTTTCTGTATTTGAGGACATCTTCTAAATAATGTAACATCACTGTCCAGGCAAAAAAAAAATATTATGAATAGTATCTGCATTTAAAACAAGGGAGAGTGCTAACATGCTGGTTTTAGTAAAAATGCATTTGATGTTTCTGCTGCTGATTTCCCCTCTGGAAAATTTGTGCAATATTATTTGTGATTTTTATGATTTTGTAATCATAAAAAAAAAAAATCTAGAGTTGTTGGGTTTTTTTTTTTTTTTTGCTTTTTTGATATCTTAAATGTTTATTATCAAAACACTGTATTCAAGTTTATATACCTGGGTTCTGTACTATAAGAACTGCAAGAGTAGACTGAAATAATGAGTTCTCTTATTACTCTTGTTTCACATTGTTCATTTTGTCTTAGATATATAAATTTATTCCCTAAATTCTTGCTTGTTAAAAATTATGTTTTGCCTTTCTTTTTGAAAAATTTATTGTATATCTCATCAAGCTGTATAATAAGTAGTTTTTTTATTTTTATTCAATAAATAAATGTGTTATAAAAATGAATAAAAATGTGTGTTAAAATGTTAGTGCAAATCTGCTGTCTAGAGGGGTTATATGTGTGTGTGTTGGTCGCTCAGTCATGCCCAACTCCTTGCCACCCCATAAACTACAGCCTGCCAGGCTCTTCTGTCCATGGAATTCTCCAGGCAAGAATACTGGGAGGGGGTAGCCATTCCCTTCTCTGGGGGATGTGCCTGACCCAGGGATCAAACCCAGGGCTCCTGCATTGCAGGCAGATTCTTTACTGTCTGAGCCACCAGGTAAACCCATTTAGGGGTTACATGAATGCAATGAAATAATTCTCCCTAAGTATAGAGTATAAAAGTATAAGATACTAATGAATATAGTCCAGAAAAAAATGAAGCAAATTGACTTTTTTTAATCTCTTAAATCCATCCTCTTCAAGGTTATTTATGTAGGTTATTCAAATTTACATTTGTGAGCCATTCAATCCACCTAATTTTCATTAAGGGCTTCCCAGGTGGTGCAGTGATAAAGAACCCACCTGCAGTGTGGGAGACACAAGAGACAAAGGTTTGATCCCTGGGTTGGGAAGGTCCCCTGGAGTAGGAAATAGCAACCTGTTCCAGCATTCTTGCCTGGAAAATTCCATGGACAGAGGAGCCCGGCAGGCTATAGTCCATTGGGTAGCAAAGAGCTGAAGACTACTGAGTGCCTGAGCACACATACACATTTTTGTTAAACTAAAATTATTGTCCATGCATTATCTTTGGCCTTAGAGAAAGTCAAATATGACTAAGACATGGTCCTGGCATTAGAGGAACTTACTAGGAGAGGAGATGAATTCTGACTACTATTAATACATAGTAGGGGCTTCCCAGGGGGTGCTACTGATTAACAGCCTGCCTGCCAATGCAGGAGACAAAAGAAATGCAAGTTTGATGCCTGGGTCAGGAAGATCCCCTGGCAGAGGGCGTGGTAACCCATTCTAGTATTCTTGCCCAGAGAATCCTATGGACAGAGGAGCCTGGCGGACTTCAGTCCATAGTGTCTCAAAGAGTCAGACATGACTAAAGCAATTTAACAGCAGCAATACCAATACGTGGTAGAGTCTTTTCATATAAGAAGCTATTCCATGTTTTCTAATTCTAGGACTCAGTCTCTTTCCATATTGCCCATAGTATAAGTTACATTCCATATTGTTCTATACTTAGATCATAATATTTGTTATGAATCAAGCTATTTCTCTCCCAAATGCCCATCTCAACCCCGCTCCAATTATTTCAGTCCTACCTGAATTATTTTGATCCTACTCAATTTATAACTCCCAGTTTAACTATTTCTTCTCAGAAGTCTTTATCCAATGTTCAGTCAGATCTGCCAACCATGTTGCTTTCTTTGAATTTCTCTCAGTTCAGTTCAGTTCAGTCGCTCAGTCGTGTCCGACTCTTTGCGACCCCATGAATCGCAGCACGCCAGGCCAATCAGAATATCTCTGATACAGCTTAAAAAAAAATCATTATGCTGCCTAGTGCAGTCCATTGCTAGTTTAAAGTATGGATAGCAACTACCTTACCAACAGTTCTAATTTATTTTGATTCTTCCCACTAAGACTCTGGGGCTTCCCTGATGGCTCAGATAGTAAAGCACCTGCCTGCAATGTAGGAGACCTGGGTTCGATCCCTGGGTCAGGAAGATCCCCTGGAGAAGGAAATGGCAACCCACTCCAGCATTCTTGCCTGGAAAATCCCATGGTCAGAGTAGCCTCATAAGTTACAGTCCATGGGGTCGCAAAGAGTCGGACACAACTAAGAGACTTCACTTCACTTCACTAAGACTCTGACATTAGTAGGAATTTGGTCACTGTAATGGCTTTCAAATTCTATTTGTTTTTGCTTATGGGTATGGTAACATCTTTTCCTCTGATGCTCTACCCTTAAAATGTTGCTAATCATCTATTTCATGGAGATCAGATGGAGTCCTAAATTTATATGAGGAACAAAACAACAATTACTTTCCAATAGTTCACCCAATAATACCCAGTTCAGAGATGTTTATTGCTCTAGTTATGTTCCTGATTTTTAAAAGGTCCTTTACAATATTTAGCACTGCCCCCAACCCCAATAATAAATGGAGGCTTTGTGTGGACTGACTTAATTATGCAACAATAGGGAATATCTGTGCGTTAACAAAAAATAAATACTTTAAAAGAATGCATTTTATGAAGTCTCTAGTAGATTAGAGTAGAGTGAGTGTGACTTGATGTTAGAGTTTTAAAATTGCTTTGGGAAGAGGACAGCCTGTTTTTATTTCTTTGTCATCTAACACTGTTATTATGTGAGAAAATTAATTTGCTGTGTTTTATGTTCCTGTTATAATCTATGCTGTGTGACAGAGCTGTGGATTCTGTTGTAATGATAAGGAGAGATAAATAGCACTACAGTGCTTAGGAAGATGGCTTTATTTCCAACTGTGGACAGCCTGGGAAATTTAGCAAATGGTTGACTTGGTTTTTGAGTGGTGACAAGCTTAGAAGAGATGAATTAAAGGATTATCAATTGTCTAGTCCCATTTCTTCAGTGAACACACTGAAAACTAAGGCTCAAGTCCTAGACCTTATTGTACTCATTTCCAGAATGGTTAACTTGGCATTATTTCCTAGAGCAATCAACAGGACTCTTAGACTGTTTCTCTCTCTCTCTCTGCTTTCTTTTTCTCTCTCTTATTCTCACTCTTACTGTCTTTCCTTCTCTCTCTCTAAAGAGTGAGATCCCTTCAGAATTGTTCTTCCATCAAGCCAAATCCAAATCATTCTTCATCTTCAAACCAGCGTTCACCTTTTAAGAATTCAGGTGCCAGCTGGAGCTTGGAAACATGGTTTTAAGAGACTCCAATGCTGAGATTCTATGGTTCCATTATCTTTTAGTTTATCTTGATCTTGATCATTTTTGTCTTTTAAATTCAATAATACTTCCAGTATGCCATAGTCACTATCAACTGTTTAATTGTAAACTGTTATTTTCTTGTGCTTTGCTTTAGCTTAGTCTCAGATGTTTAACAAACAACCAATTCTAAATGATAGTTGTCAGCTTATTACTATTATATTATCGTTAGGCTTTCACATAGTATTAGATAAGCCCTTAAAATTAGGTATCCTTTTTGTCTTACTTTTTTAAGATAAAAACTTATGTAGGTGTTTAATTTGGGTCACTTTAACCTGCCTTATGATACCATCTTCCCAGGGGATAGTTAAATGGATAGATGGATATATAGACAGACAGATAAATATTAATAATTAGATAGATCTTGTAGAAATTCCTGAAGTGCATAAGTATATATATTTATATATATATATATTATATATATATATAATAATTAGATAGATCTTGTAGAAATTCTGAAGTGCAAAAAGTATATATATTTATATATATATTTATATATATATATATATAGTGTGCTCAGTTGCATCTGTCATGTCTGATTCTTTTTGACTCTATGAACTGTAACCTGCCGGCCTCCTCTGTCTATGAGATTCTCCAAACAAGAATACTAGAATGGGTTGCTGTGCCCTCCTCCAGGGGATCTTCCCAACCCAAGAATCAAATGCTCATTTCTTATGTTTCCTGCATTTGCAGGAACCGCTGTACCACTGGTGCCACCTGAAGAGCCTGTGTATGCTATGCCCTACCTCTATTCAAGCTTGTAGTAAAACCATCTTCACTGTCCAGACTATGTATAACTAATCTCAATCTTTTAATCAAGTTTTCCATTTGGTAAACTAAAAGACCCTTTTTTCTAAGATTTTGTTAAATCACTACAATAGCTAACGCTTATTGGTAGCTAACTTATTGAGTGTGTCTTATGGACTGAAAATGCTGATAAGCACGATTATATATACTCTTTATCCTCAAATCTCAAATGCTCTTTATTGAGGTACAATATTTTTTCCCATTTGTTAGATGAGGAAACTGAGATTTTGAAACATTAAAATGTGACTCAGTGGGACCCCATGGACTATACAGTCCATGGTATTCTCCAGGCCAGAATACTAGAGTGGGTAGCCTTTCCCTTCTCCAGGGGATCTTCCCAACCCAGAGATCGAACCCAGGTCTCCCTCATTGCAGGAGGATCCTTTACCATCTGAGCTACAAGGGAAGCCCAGGAATACTGGAGTGGGTAGCCTCTCCATTCTCCAGTGGATCTTCCCAACCCAGGAATCCAACTGGGGTCTCCTACATTGCAGGTGGATTCTTTACCAACTGTGCTATGAGGGAAGCCTGTAATATAGTCTCCCTATCTTATTTTCTCCTTTATTTCTTTTGTTTCATCCATTCAACAAATACTTATTTAGTCCCTATCATGGACCAGGTACTGTGCTAAACACTAGGAATATAGGAGTGGGCAAAAAACAGAAGTTATTCTTATTTTCATAGAGCTATTTAAAGTAATGATAGAAATAAAATCCTTACCCAGGTCCGCCCCAATCCAGCAACGAACCCTTCAACTTCAATACTCAGTGTGTCTCTTTTTCATTTTTTTTTCCTTCGGTATCACAAAAATGTATTAGGGACAGTGAGTATGAGATAAGTTCTAACACAGTGTCTGGTTTACTGACTTCCTTCTGCTCTCTGATGACAATGAAACTCTTCTTCTGTCCTGGACTTCCTGCCCCTGCCCCTGGCCTGCAGAAAATCCAGAACATTGACCCATTGTAGTAGTGACATCCTGTCTTTCAAAATTTCTCTCCTAGAGCTCACATATCTTCTCACTTTTCAAAGTCCTCTCTTCAAAGCCACCCATCTAGGTAAGAGGTGGCCAGCGCCTGATTCTATATCATGGCAAAAATATAAAATATACATGGCAAAAATACAAAATTTATCTGTATAGTACATGGAGAGAAACACCAAAGCTATGTGTAGCCTGTGATGATAGATTCAAGGGTTCAGCTGCCCCAGACCTTTCCTGGCAGAAAGAATCCATCCTTGTCTCAGAATCCTGTGAGCCATCCATAACAGTCCAGGTAGGGAAGATTTTTTTAGCTATTTCCAGCCTAGGTTGACTTTAATGGATTTTATTTTTCAGGTGACTCTAAGTCAAGCCCCATAGGAGTTGGAAGTCAAGTGGCCCCTCCTGTCAGTTACTTAGGGTGAGAACTTTCTCTTTCACCCTCTGACCACTTTACCAGGAAGGGAAATTAAAGGATCTGATTTCACTCTGCCTCTACTTCACTGTGGCTCCCAGTGGGACATGTTTCTATGATATTCAAAGGTTAGAAAGAAGTGGATCCTGCAGTTCAGAGAGAAGTAGAAAAGGCAGTGGCAAAGGCAAAGACAAAAGGGTGAAGACAGGATGAGGTTAGCACATGAAAGTGTTTTCTTTCTCTCTTGGGCTGGTTTCACAATGCAGACACACCAGGGTGGCTGTCTTCTTCAGTACTTTGTTAAAGGTCTCTGATTGGGTTAGAAACTTGACTGTACTAAGAGACATCAAACATCCAGCAAGTCTTTGGTCTTACTCAACAGTTGGGTCCCATGTTTCTGTTCTCCCATTCACCACATTTTTCCAGAGAAATCTAGTTTGCTTCCAACACTCAGTTACCTATTCCACAAAGGAAAGAGGTCGGTGGATGAAAAACCATACTCGCAAAAGAGCAAAGAGAACCTACTCTCTCTTTTATTATGAGACACCTGTGCTGGAATATTTAATTCGTGTGCATAGGTGTGTTTTTTACTAATTTTTGTTTTCATCATATTGAATATTGTGTTTGTAAAGCTGAGCAGGTTCTGCTTAAAGAAGTCCACAGAAACCCATTAAATGACCATGGTTAATTGTCATTGAATTCTTAACTGTTCAGTGAACATCTTCTAACTAAAAAGGATGTACCTGCCTAAGTCAATAAGAATTTTTCACTGGTTAAATTGAAAGAGCATATTTTATTTTTGTTTTTACATGAATTTTCTGCCTGGTCTGCCAGATCAGTATTCCCTTTTTTCAGTTATCCTCATTTTCCTCCTTCTAAATCTCTGATTGTCCTTTCTCAAACTCTCTCTTGCGTCCCTCATCCTCTGTTTAGTTCTGAAGTATTATTACCCACTAACTTCCTTCTTCATATTACCTCTTGACTCTGCCTATTTGCCTGCTGATTTCCCCAGTCTCGTATCTCACAAGATAAAACCAAGATTTGGATGCTAAGCCACTTCCTGTGCTGCCATAACTTTACTTATTGACCCAAAAATTGCTGACTGGTCACTGCTCTCTTAGGTTCCTCCTGTCCCTGTTTTGCTAATAATTAACAGTTAACTTTTGCCTTTAAAAGTAAAACATAGAACTAAGATCTATTTTTCACCAATAGAAGCTTCACTCTTTAGGCTGGTACTAAAGGCTCCCAAATTCTATCTCTTGACCATGAGACAATTCTTTGGAACTCCAGACTACCTATCTGCTTGCTAGGATTTCCCATTGGAAAGCTATGTTCTTTCCAGTAGTCATGCACAGATGTGAAAGTAGGACCATACAAAGGCTGAGTGCTGAAGAATCAGTGCTTTCGGATTGTGGTGCTGGAAAAGACTCTTGAGAGTCCCTTGGACTGCAAGGAGATCAAATCAGTCATTCTTAAAGGAAATCAACCCTGAATATTCATTGGAAGGACTGACACTGAAGCTGAAGCTCCAATACTTTGGCTGCCTGATGTGAAGAGCCAACTCATTGGAAAAAACCCTCGTGCTAGGAAAGATTGAAGGCAGGAGGAGAAGGGGGCGACAGAGGATGAGATGGTTGAATGATATTACTGATTCAATGGACATGAATTTGAGCAAGCTCCAGGAGATGGTGAAGGACAGGGAAGCCTGGAATGCTGCATTCCATGAGGTTGCAAAGAGTCAGACACAACTGAGCGACTGAACAACAACAAAATCAAATGTGCAAAATTAAATCCATCCTTTCTTCTATGAAGACATGCAATTTCTTACTCTTATCCAAAATCCTAGGTTTCGATGAAAGTGATAGTGTTTGTTGCTCAGTCGTGTCTGACTCTTTGCAATTCCAAGGGACTGTAGCCTGCCAGGCTCCTCTATCCATGGAATTCTCCAGACAAGAACACTAGAGTGGGTAGCCATTCTCTTATCCATGGGATCTTCCCAACCCAGGGATCAAACCCATGTCTCCTGCATTGGATGCAGATTCTTTACCATCTGAATGATCAGGGAACTAGATTTGGGTAGTAAGGCAGAATTAATGATTGGCCAAAATCCCTGAGAACTGGCTATTTCATTTGAAGGTACTATAATCTCTTTCAGATAAAGCATATGACAGAATATTATAACTTCCTCATTATCACCCCATTTCACCTCCAACCACCCCATTTTTCTGGTTGTTGTCATGTCCCAAACATCTGCCACTTCTTCTGCGTGGTCTCTGCAGCACCCGTACTAAGCTGTTCTACAACCACACCTGGGAATATGCAGTCTCTCATCTTCACAGAATGTTCTTTCTTCTCTTGTCTATTTATTCTAATCTGTCACAACTTCAAATTCCAGTTAAAGTATTTTTCGACAATAAAACTTTTTTTTCTAAATATGCCTAAAATGAGTTCTTTTCTCTCCTTGAACACCCAAAGATGATAAATTTAGTACTTTATCATACAGTATTTTATGCAACCCTCTGTTCCTATGGATGAGTCATATCACCTCAAAGAAATTCAGAGGAAAAACCACATTATGTAATTCTATTTTATTTTCAACAGAACTCAGTTTAAGGTTCAATAGTAATTCTCTCATTCTGTTTTAATGCATCTGTCAGGAATCATTTATTGTATACATATTATTTTCCTGATATTATAAGAAGACTTTGTTATAGAAATATTAGAAACATGATACTCAAACTTAGGGTGTTTACAGTTTAGTGGGTGGGATTGAGAATGGATTGGGAAAATATCATAAAACAAAAATGCTGGCTGTATTCACAGACTACTAAGAGAATCCTGAGGTGCCTATATAAATGAGAAAGGACGATCTTGGAAGGCTTTGTAGAAGAGGTGGTATTTGATCTAGAATGTAAAAGGCTAATAGGGGCTAGTCAAGTGAGAAGACGGTGGGTGGGACCCAGTATGCAGAAAGTCACAGCAGCACACTGCATTAAAAGATCTACACACTATTTTGCAGAATCAGAGTGATGTTTCTCCTCTACTTTTTCTACCTCAATGCACCTGAGGATTAGAAATTAGATTCCCTTTTGCTGCCCGGTGCGATGACTCACGCAGTAGTGATTCATCTAAGAGAGGCAGAGAAAGCTATAATCTTTTGCAGGAAATAAAACAAAATCATCAAGGCTGTGCTTGGTTGAAAAAGCCTCCTGGGGGTTCCAATGCTTGATCCTAGGAAATACTGCTTTCCCCTTCTACTTGAGAATCACAAGGCTAAATGACTGGATTGGTGAGTAAAGTTGGGGGGAAATGTTGGACTTATGATGAGCTGCTCATATTCGGGCACAGAAAGTGAACAAGCTCTAGTCTCTTCGTCTGAATAATTCACAGTCCAGGTGAACTGACAAGTGCATATGGAAAGATAAGACATGTGACAGAACTGGTCACAGGGTGTTAAGGGTCAAACAGGAGAAATCACATAAGGCTTCCAACAGGCAGTAATGCTTGGGCTGAGTTTAACAAAGGATGCTATACCATTATCAACAGAAGTAAAGAAAGAGAATCCTAGGAGCACATGTGTTCTTCTTTAGCTACCAGAAACCTGGATGGTCTTTGAATCATCAAAAACATATTCGGATTTCCTTCCCATTTATGTCACTGCAGACCACTGAGTATAGTTTTCTGTGCTATATGTTAGGTTCTCATTAGTTATCTGTTTTATGAAAGTGTGTAAGTATTAGTGGCTCAGTCCTGTCTGATTCCTTGTGACCCCATGGACTATAGGCCACCAGGCTAAGGCTCCTCTGTCTATGGAATTCTCCAGGCAAGAATACTGGAGTGGGTAGCCATTTACTTTTCCAGGGGATCTTCCCAACCTAGGGATCAAACCCTGGGTCCTTTGCATTGCAGTCAGATTCATTACCATCTGAGCCACCAGAGAAGCCCCTATCTATATATATGCCAATCCCAACAAATACAAAAAAGAGGGGATATATGTATCATTGTTTAGTTGCTAAGTCGCATCCACTTTTTGTGACCACATGGTCTGTAGCCCCCCAGGCTCCTCTTTTCGTGGTGTTTCCCAGGCAAGAATACTGGAGTGGGTTACCATTTCCTTCTCCAGGGGATCTTCCCAGCCCAGGGACTGAATCCATGTCCCCTGCACTGGCAGGTGGATTCTTTACCACTGAGCCACCAGGGAAGCCCTGATATATGTATACTTATAGTTGATTCACTTTGCTGCACAGAGGAAACTGATGCAACATTGTAAAGCAACTCAATTCCAATACAAAATAATTTAAAAAGAAAAAAAGAGCATATTCTGATAAGTTAAATTCAGAATTTCTTTGCTGAAAAACCTGAAGCCATCAATTCAACTCTGTCTTATCCTAGTTGATTTGCTAAACTATATATGTATGCTAAATACAGTTTTGAAAAAAATTGAGGGAGGCTAAGAAAGCTACAGGGTGCTGATGGGAACAGAAAGGAATAAAGGATCATGTCTAGGAATTTGGATGTTTCTTAAGTTGAAGTTTTTTTCCCTCATAATTTTGACTTGGACCAGCTTTACCTTTGGTTAAAATAAAAACAGTGATGGAAAGGGATATCTCATTATAATATTATCAGCCTGGAGTGCCTGTGTTTGATATAGATGATCTAATTATCTTTAGCAAAGAATAGTACTGTAAGAGTAAGGACTCTGGGTAAATCAGTTGTTGGTGGTGATGGGGTAGAGTACAGGCTTTGGGGAAGGGTTGAAGGAAGAGGATGTCCTGGCCAGCCAGGAATAGCCAGTGATATTGACCACCTGGGACCAAGATAAAAGAGAAGTGAATTAAGCAAAATTTACCCTCATCTACCTTAGTGTTCCAGAGAATTGACACTAAGACACGGACAAAAGTAAATTGGTGTGAAAAACTATGATTGTTTACATGTGCCATGTGCAGGCCTGAATTTTTAAAGGAATGGAATAGTGAGCAGTTAGGAAGTGCAAAAATAGCTCAGATATTTTTTTTCTAATATTGGACATCCTGAATCATATTGGAATCCCCTAGTAACAATCAAGAAGAGTTACCTTAGTTTCATAACCGATGGCATTGATTTCAACACTAAATTGTTTCAATCCTCTTGCAACATGTTGAAATTTAGAAAATTTTTTGCATTTTTGCATTATTTATAAGTCAATATTTAGATGGGTTTATTTTCTACTAGCATCTTAATATGTAAAATATTTATATAACATACTTGTAATGGAATGGCATTTATGTAGAAGGTATCTGTCCTCCCGTAAATTTACCTAAATTTCCCATAAATGAGGATGCCTCTTCCTAAGATGTCATTAACATTCCAGGCTAATACTTATTCCTCAGTTCATCTTTGTTTTGGGGATTTTTTGTTTGTTTATTTCCTTTTCTAAATTTTTTTATAGTTTGTTTTTTTTCAATTCCTGAGTTATCTTCAAATTTTTCAGGAGATCTTTTATAATTTACATGCCAAAACTACTTCTAATGCTTATAGATAATGTTTTCTGCTTCAACATCAGTTTACTTATTCATTTAGTTTTTAAGAGTTTTATACGATTTTTAAAGGTTACTTTTCATTAACAGTTATTACAAAATATTGACCATATTCCCCGCGTTGTACAACACATCCTTGAAGCTTATGTTAAACTCAGCAGTTTGTGCCTCCCACTTCCCCACTCCTAAGGCGCCACTGGTAACCCCTAGTTTGTTCTCTATATCTGTGAGTCTGCTTCTTATTGTAATATTTCATAGATAACATTTAAAGAAATGTTAAATGTTAAAATCATAAAATGTTAAAATTATAACATTTACCACATTGTTTAGAAATTCTGAGTGTGTTTGTATTCCTATATGTGTGTCTGGGTATGATAAAGTCAAAAAAATTATATTCTAAAATAAAGGCAATATTGTTATTATTATTATTATTTTGATCTTCCTCTTAGTGCTGAGTTCAATAAAGGAGTATTAGAAGCATTTCAAGCAATGAAACATGCACTTTGTAGTTAGAGATTCTACTTACAATCTGTGCAACTTTGGGGAAATTGCCTTTCTTTGAACTCAGCTTGTTAATTTTTAAAATGAGAATAATAAAAGCACCCTCCTCATAGGAAGATTTGAGCATTAAGAGAATTATGAATATAAAACACATCATGGGGCCAAACACATGGTATGACTTCAAGGAATTTTGTTTCATTGTTTATAAGCCACATATTTTCTCCCTATATTTTAATATCTCTGTAGATGAGAACTGTCTTACCATTTTTGGTGTCTTATAGGTAATTTTGGGCTTCCCTGGTAGCTCAGTGGTAAAGACTGCTAATGCAGGACATGTGGATTCAGTCCCTGGGTCAGGAAGACTCCCTAGTGAAGGAAATGGTAACCCACTCCAGTATTCTTGCCTGGAAAGTTCCATGTATGGATGAGCTTGGTGGGCTATACTTCATGGGTTCACAAAAGAATCAAACATGGCTTAGTGACTAAACAACAACAGTAGCTAATCTTACAGTTGATGAATCATAGTTTGATCATTTAAATACACGATTAATGTTTGAAACAAAACATTTAGTTAAAAATTTTAGAAATAAACACTATGGAGTTAGATACCAACTATCACATTGGGTATAATTTGCAGTAAAGAATAACATGAGAAGTTTGCAAATTAGGATGAAATGAATACATATTCTCTCCATTTTGAGTTTATTCATTTATTTATGCCACAAACATTTGTTTGTTGAATTGATAACCACATGCCAGGTTTTGTATAGGTTAAACACCTAAAAGATTAGGGAAACTAATCTTTATATTCAAAGATCTAGCAGATGTCTCATGGAAGTCAGCAAAACTATATAAATACAGTATCAGATATAATTGCCTAAGCTAAGAGTTTACATAGCAAAAGGATCTAACTCATACAGAAGGAGAGGAAGAGGAAAAACATAATAGAAGACGTGATTCCTGAATTCTTAATAGGCTAGTAGAGCAGGTCAGACAAAAGATGAGGGGAGTATATTCTAGGATGAGGAAACATTAAAAGGAACTTGAAGGAGGAAGAGAAAGTGGTCTTTCTGGCTTAGGAAACTACATGATGTTTAACTTCAATGAAGTGTTTGAGAGAGGAACAAAAATCAAAGCGAGAAAAGGAAGAAGACTGAACTCACTCATGAGAACCCTGCATAATCATACAGATATACTGGGACTCAGGATTTCAATGTAAATATTCTGGGTTTCAACAGCAGAGGTGGTATAATCATAGTTTTATTTCCAAAATATTTCTCAGAATGTATTAAAGCTGACAAAGTTGAAGACAAGTAGAATAGTTAGGAACTTATTGGAATAATTTTTAGTACTGGTATTGGGGATCCAGTAGGATGAGGAGATTTGAGAGATCATTAAAGGAGATGGAAACTATGGGAATTAGTGATTAACTGATTGTGAAATAAAGACAGAAGTCAAGTTTGGATGAGCCCATTTCAGTTCTTTGGACTAGTTTATACACCCTTTGTATCAGTAATGGTGATGGGTTCATAATGAACATTAGGTAAACAATTGTACCTTGACTGAGGATTCATTTCTCTAGAAATTCTTTATGTATTTCATAGATAGATGACCATAGTGAATAAATATAATTATCAAGAAAAATAATATCCCTGAGTCAACATTTTAGAAATATTCAGTTGTCTAGAGTGGTTTTCCTAGTTGTCTTTTTTCATAACAACATGGTAGCTTACAATATAACGTGACACCAAGAAATAGCAAAATAAAATAGATCTTTGAAATGGTTCTTTTTTTTTCTCTCTTGCCATATTCTCAACAGCATTTCTCTGATTTAATTCTTTGATGGTTCCAGGGAGAATTACATTTCAAATTCCATAATTGCACAGGAGAATTGGAGTCTTGTAAAAATTTAGAGTATTCTATTGAAAGGCAGCTTTTTTATCAGCTGAATTGTGATGCACCCAAAGACATAGTTTAGAGCATTGTAAAAGAACTCTTTTTAATATAACTACTTTCCCTTGAAAACATGTAGCACTCCCTTATTTAATATGACCATATTAACTCCTATTGACTAGTATTTGTTGAAAGTCTTATAGTATGGTATTTAGGGTATTGAACTAGTAGAAAATATACATGAACTTTATCAGTTTTCATTTTCCTTTTACAAACCACAAAAAATATTGTGACATTTTATGACATTTGATAGGTATTTAAAATCTGTCATTGTGGCTGTTCAGTGAACCATCAAATACAAGTGTAACAGGATGACTGTGCTTCCACGATGAGAAATGGATATGAGAAGCAATGAAATCTGCATCCTATAATATGTGCCCATTTTCCATCAATGTCTTGCTCCTGACTCTCTGCCAAGCTCATTATCCCCTCTGTGCCCAAATTTGCCCATATGAAAAGCTAGGACAAAAGGAAAAATAAATTAATACTGGCCTCCAAAATGATCTGAAATCTAGGTGTGGAAGATCTTATACTATTTTAAAGACTGGTTTTTAACTGCTGTCCTCATACACTAACTACACTGTTCTGTGGAAGGGTAGCTGAGAGACTGATGAAATAGTCCTTTTCACACCTTTCATCCATAAAGAAGGTTCTTTTATTTGGAGCTGAAGCTATTATATCTTGAGCCTATGGCTGTTTGGCACTTTTAATGATGGAAATTTTAAAAGTGAAATAGCAAGTAATGCGTGAAAATGTCCTCTGGGAATGTTATTTTATTACTATATGTCTCTTATCATTTAGAACACTAGATATAATATGAAACCTTCAGTCAAAAACAGTTTTGTTGTGTGGCTGGTTGGCAAAGAATCAAATAACAAGTACTGAAAAGAAAATAATGCTTAACTTACTTACGGTGTGTGTGTGTGTGTTTGTATCAGGGAGCCACAAGCCAAGTTGAAAGGGTGAATAAAAACATCATCAGAGGAGAGGCAAAAGTCATTTGGTGTGAAAAAGCAGTGTGGTGTCATGAGCAGCTTTGGAATGTAGCAAGCTAGGGTTTGGACCGTGGTTCTCCCAGTGTTTTATTAATTTATGTGTTAATTTCTTCTATGAAAAAAATACATGCTTATACTAATAAACTCACAGGATCACTGCAAATGCCATTATTTCATTCTTTTATGGCTGAATAATATTCCACTGCATATATGTACATCTTCTCTATCTAGTCCCCCATTGATGGACATCTATGCTTCCATGTCCTGGCTATTGTCCTGTATTGTATTCATTGCTGCAATGAACACTGAAATGCATATATCCTATTGAGTTATGATTTTCTTCAGATATGCCCAGGAGTGGGGTTGCTGGATCATATGGTAGCTAAATCTTCAGTTTTTTAAGGAACCTCCATACTGTTCCCCATAGTGGCTGTACCAATTTGCATTCCCACCAACAGTATAGGAGGGTTCCCTTTCCTCCACACCTTCTCCAGCATTTATTGCTGTAGATTTTTTGATGATGGGCATTCTAACAGTGTGAGGGGCCACCTCTTTCTTAATACACACTTTGGTACTTTAGGGGTTCTTCTACTTTCTTTTTTTGCTCCAGATAGGCAATCCATACATATATGAATTGTGACAGCTTTCTGTCTCTCTCCCTTCCTCCATAAATATATATACACACACACATACATACACACATATACATATATATACCTATACACACACACACGCATATATATATACACACACATACATTGTTGTCCCCCCTTATCCCCTGTTTGCATTCTGTAGTTTCAGTTTTGTGAGGTCAACCACAATTTGAAAATATTAACTGGAAAATTCCAGAAATAAATAATTCATAAATTTAAATTTTGTACCATTCTGAATAGTGTGATGAGAAATTTCACCATTGACATCCTTATGCCTGGATGATCTAGGATCACCCAAAGTAGATGATCATTCTTCTGACTGTTATCAGAAGTTCAGTCATAGCCTAAGGCTATGTCAAGTACCTCTGTCATTCACCTCATTTCATCTCATCACGCAGGCATTTTATCATCTCGAATAATCACAAGATGAAGACAGATGAGTACAGCTCAAGTTATTTCATGAGAGAGAGAGAGACTACATTTATACAACTTTTATTGCAGTATACTGTTAAAATATTTCATTTGATTATCAGTTATTGTTAATTTCTTACTGTGCCTAATTTATAAATTAAACTTTATTATCAGTTTAGTTCAGTTGCTCAGTCCTGTCCAACTCTTTGCGACCCCATGAATCGCAGCACGCCAGGCCTCCCTGTCCATCATCAACTCCCGGAGTTCACTCAGACTTATGTCCATCGAGTCAGTGATGCCTTCCAGCCATCTCATCCTCTGTCATCCCCTTCTCCTCCTGCCCCCAATCCCTCCCAGCATCAGAGTCTTTTCCAATGAGTCAACTCTTCGCATGAGGTGGCCAAAGTACTGGAGTTTCAGCTTTAGCATCAGTCCTTCCAAAGAACACCCAGGGCTGATCTCCTTCAGAATGGACTGGTTGGATCTCCTTGCAGTCCAAGGGACTCTCAAGCGTCTTCTCCAACACCACAGTTCAAAAGCATCAATTCTTCGGAGCTCAGCCTTCTTCACAGTCCAACTCTCACATCCATACATGACCACTGGAAAAACCATAGTCTTGACTAGACAGACTTTGTTGGCAAAGTAATGTCTCTGCTTTTGAATATGCTATCTAGGTTGGTCATAACTTTCCTTCCAAGGAGTAAGCCTCTTTTAATTTCATGGCTGCAGTCACCATCTGCAGTGATTTTGGAGCCCCAAAAAATAAAGTCTGACACTGTTTCCACTGTTTCCCCATCTATTTGCCATGAAGTGATGGGACCAGATGCCATGATCTTCATTTTCTGAATGTGGAGCTTTAAGCCAACTTTTTCACTCTCCACTTTCACTTTCATCAAGAGGCTTTTTAGTTCCTCTTCACTTTCTGCCATAAGGGTGGTGTCATCTGCATATCTGAGGTTATTGATATTTCTCCTGGCAATCTTGATTCCAGCTTGTGCTTCTTCCAGCCCAGCATTTCTCATGATGTACTCTGCATATAAGTTACCTAAAGCCCTTCAGTAGATCCCTAACATATAAAGCAAGAATTCCTACCCTGCACTTATGGGTTCTTATAAGTTCCATGTGTCTCTGAACACACTGCAAACACTATGATGGTAGACTGAAGTTTTTACCTCCCCATATCTACATTCCTATTAGGGAATTTTCTAACTTTTTCTGGATGTGATGGCACATATTTAAGTATGAAGAAGAAAATCTTAGCAGTCCTTGAGAGGCAGAATAAAGAGGCAGAGGCTGTTAACATAATCTCTAGAGTTTGGGTGGTTTTTTTTTTTTTGATAATCAACATATAACATTACATAAGCTTGAGATATATAAAGTGTTATTTTGATACATTTACAAATTGCAATATGATTACTACAGTAGTGCTAAATGACACCTTTATCACATCACATCATTATCATGTCTTTTTTTGTGTGTTGGAAACAATTAAGATCTAGTCTCTTAGTACTTTGAACTTTATTATACAGTATTGTTGATTATAATCACTACATTGTGCTTTAGATCTACAGAAATTTTCTGTCTACCAGTTGCAAATTGATAGTGATGTTTTAAAAAGAAATTAATATTAGCGAAAGGAAGATTTATTTATTAAGACAAGCAAATACAACAACTGAGGAAAGACAGGGCCTGGAAGCCTCCTGATGCTTTACCAGCTCCATCAAGGAGGATGGAATCAGTACACAAGAACAGAGACTACACGGTGTGAGAGGTGCAGAGGAAACAAGGGAGAGACAGAAGGAAGCAATAGGAAGCAAAGTGGTGTGCTCGACTCTCTGTGGACAGAAAGAGAGTATATATCATTTTTGCTATGCATTATTTAGGGTGCTGTTAGATACCACCAATAAACATTGAGTTTAGATTTTTAAATTAATTTTTAAATTGCAGTATAATGCTTTATATTGTTGTGTTAGTTGTTTCTGACAACGTGAATCAGCTATATGCACACATATATCCCCTCCTTCTGGAGCCTCCCACCTCCTAACCCTGATCCCACTCCTCTAGGTCATCACAGAGCACCGAGCCAAGCTTCCTGTGCTGTAGAGCAGCTTCCCAATAGCTATCTGTTTTATACATGGTAGTGAATTCAGATCTATTTAACCATATAAGGGACTTAGTGGTCACCATACAAGCAGTGGTGGCAGGTGAACTTCAGAGCTATATTGATTCTGTGACTCAGAAGTGTCAGTAAGAACCATGTTTCTTTCCACCTCTTCATTCCACTTGCTATGGCATAGACTGAATTCTAAAGCCTGGTTCCCCATCATGGTCACAGAATATGGCTAGTAGTAACTCCTGCAGCTGCTCTGCCCTGAACCATATAGATAAAGAGAGAAAAGTTCTGCAATTTGCTTCTGGAAGTCCTCCCAGAAAAATCAAGGATCTTTGTTTCCCAGAAGCCTTCCAGCCAGCCTTTTCAGTAAATTGCTTGGTTAAATATGTGTTTTGTACCCTTCCCTAAATCAATAACTGTGGTCAAAGGGTAGACTTTGGATGATTAGTTTAAGCTGGAACCACATGCCATACCCCTAGAGCCTAAAGACTAAGTCTATTTCTCTCAAAACATCTTTATGTTATAGGTGGAGGTGTGGCCGTTGAAATGAAAACTGAGCAAGTCTCCAAAAGAAAACAAACAAACAAAGCTGTTGATATTGGAGAACCAGTAACCACCTCCATTACTATTTTATCCTGTGGAGACTCCTTGTGCTAGTCTCATAAACTAAAAGTATTTCCCCCTCTCCCACTGAGGGTTCTATTTCCATCTTTCCCAGTATTCAGGATATTCTATAAAAATGTGTGTGTATATCTTTTTCCAAACAGAAGCTGCAAAACTTTCATTGAAACTGAAAGAAAATTGTGATCTCAAAATGTGGAGAATTGCTGAAATTTAAGTAAAATTTCTAGAAAAGCCAGTTCTCACTTCGAATGTTTCTTAAAGTTATCCACACCACCAATACAAGAACAACTTCATCCTTTCCCTTCGTCATCCAGGGCCATTCTATGCATCAGGTTCTTTGACCATGTTGTTATTTCCTCATCTATCTCTTCTCACCTCATCTCTGCTTTTAAGCATGACATTAAGTGTTAAGTACAACCTTTCCAGTGGAGGTTTTCTTTATTGCTCTGTATCTGTGAACAGAGTTGATCCATTGCATTTGTACCCTAAATGCCTCATGTCAGTAAGTACATATTCTACTCCAGTGGTATTCCTTATGTGCACATCCTACTCCCAAATGGGATCATAAGCAATTTAAGCTCAAGATTTGTGTCTCTCTTATTCTTCTGTAGATTAGCTCTCCTGCCTTATAAAACCCTTGTTCAGTGAACAAACAGCCATCGCAGGCTTAGTTGTCATCAAAGTCATAACAGAAGATACGCAGGAGTGTTGTGATACCTCACTATTACTATTGTTAACATCAGAAAGCGTTTTCTCATTCCTCAACTAAGACTTAGGTACAGGTGGCTAAGATGATATAGAATCTGCCTGCAGTGTAGCAGACTGGGGTTTGATCCCTGGGTCAGGAAGATTCCCTAGAGAAGGAAATGGCTACCCACTCCAGTATTCTTGCCTGGAAAATCCCATGGACAGGAGAGCCTGGGGGGCTATAGTCTGTAGGGTCGCAAAGAGTCAGACATGACTGAACAACCAACAAACTGTAAGACATTAGGGTAAAAATAGGAGCTTCCCGGGTGGCTCGGTGACAAAGAATCTGCCTGCCAATGCAGGAGACTCAGGTTTGATTCCTGGGTCGGAAGATCCTCTGGAGAAGGAAATGGCAACCCACTCCAGTATTCTTGCCTAGGAAATCCCATGGACAGAGGAGCATGGTGGACTACAGTCCATGGGGTCGCAAAAGAGTCGAACAGGACTCAGTGACTAAACAACAACAAAGGTAAAAATGGAGCTTTGGATAAATGATGGAATCCTGTTTAACTATTTAAGATCTTGTGAATTTACACAGTATACCCCTAAATCTACATAACGAACATCAGTCTGAAAGTTGACATTTATTGAGTGCTTTCTGTATAGTGGGCACTGTGATAAGTGCTCTACAGACATTATTTCATTTGATGCTTTCAAAATCTCAGCAAGTGGATATTATGATTCTTTCCATTTTATTTGTAAAAATTGTTGACAGAGAATATATGAACATTACCTGTAAGTAGAGGAGACAGGATGTGAATTCAGATCTCTTTAGCTAAAATTAAACCCTTCCCTGATGTCTCAGATGATTTGATCCCTGAATCAGAAATATCCCTTGGAGAAGGAAATGGTAACTGAAGGAAATTCTCCAGTATTCTTGCCTGGAGAATTTCATGGACAGAGAAGCCTGATGGGCTACAGTCCATGGAGTCTCAGAGTCAGACACTACTGAGTAACGAACACTTTCACTTTATTTCACTTAAGATTAGTTAAATATCATGCTTCAAGGCTCTTTGTGTGCCAGCTCACTTATTATTAAATGTTTTTTTAAAATCTTTCAACAATTCTTCATTTTAGGAATCATTAGCAATGGCAACCCACTCCAGTACTCTTGCCTGGAAAATCCCATGGATGGGGAGCCTGGTAGGCTGCAGTCCATGGGGCCGCACAGAGTCGGAGACGACTGAGCGACTTCACTTTCACTTTTCATTTTCATGCATTGGAGAAGGAAATGGCAACCCACTCCAGTGTTCTTGCCTTGAGAATCCCAGGGACAGGGGAGCCTGGTGGGCTGCCATCTATGGGGTTGCACAGAGCTGGACACGACTGAAGCGACTTAGCAGCAGCAGCAGCATTCTCATTTTAAATGTGGGGAAACACAGGTTTAAAGAAGATAACAAAATATTCCAAAGAGCAAAATCTTAAAAAGATAGAGCTACTCTTGAACACTAATGCACTTGACTCCTGAGTGCATGCAGGTACTTTTCAATCAGAACCCTGAAAAATAGAGTACTAGATACATCCAAGGAACTGTTTGATATTATGCCTGGAAAGCTGAGGCTGTGATAAAAAGAAGTCCCTCTCTTGCAGGGATTTATAGCTCTGTCAAGATGGCAAAATAGACTTTTATAAAATCTTAGAGTTGAAATGGCAATTTGAGGACATCTACAAAAATAATGTGAAAAGTTAAATGCCAATGAAAACTGTCAATGACAATTCAGTACAAGCCTAGAAAGATACCTCTGGATAGAAGGGATTAATTTTCTCTTGGACGAATAATTATAAACATGGGCACTTGGGGAAGAGGTATTTGAACTCAGGCTTCACTCGTGTTGAAGAAATCATTCCTCTGAAATTTTGTAAGTAGCTTTACTGGGATGTAATGTGATGGCCAGTTTCTTTGAGAATCAATCCCAATGGACTGTAAGTTATTTGAGTACAGGTAAGAACCATGTATTGTATTTTTGTTCCCGGAACTTTATCCAATTTGTAGTACTTAGTAGGTATTCAATAAAGATTTATGGTGCAA
Source organism: Bos mutus (assembly GCF_027580195.1). NCBI lineage: Eukaryota > Metazoa > Chordata > Mammalia > Artiodactyla > Bovidae > Bos > Bos mutus. Next base: position 69,408,281 of record NC_091618.1, on the reverse strand, counting down.
ATTTACCATCATTCCAACCATGAGAGTATAGTCAATAAAACCATCATGGAGGAAACAAATTTTGAAGTCAGAAAAAGTTACTGGTAGGTTATGATGATATGGAAAGGTGTACCCATAGGATGAAATGAGCCACTCTTGGTGTCAGAGGAGAATCTCAGTGGGTGCTCTTTGCTCTCAGCATCTTCCTGGTCCACTGGAGGTCCCCTGTGTGACCACCTGAGAGAGACTCTGCAAATAAGGCACAAGCACCAGAGATTGTCACAGGGGAGAGGAAGAAGCCTGGGTTCTCGAGGGTCTCATCACAGCTCCAGGGTTGCTATGAGACCCCCTAGAAAGTACCCTTCAAGAATCATCAAGCCTCATTTTTTTTTCTGAGCAGATTAATTATGTGATACTAGACAAGCCATTTGATTTCTGTGCTCTTCAAATTATTAGATAGTAAAATAGGCATTATTATATAGTGTAAGATATTTGGCTTTGATCTTGAATGGCCACATCTTACCCTGTTTCCTAACATACTTGGCTTCTGTTCCCCTGGGTCATGTGACAACTTCAAGACAAATGTCTTTTTCCTTGTTAATTGGAACTGTGCCTTTATACTCTCCTGTCATATTTAAGTCTGGTGACATTACCTGCTCACATGTGAGCCATAGGACTCCTTCTGGTATTTAACAGACTGGAATACCCTGATTCATCTCATATTTCCTTGGACCCATCCTGAATTCTCTCTCCCTAAGAGTAGGATGTATCTCTGGGATGACATCCTCAGACCAATCAGTTGCATGAATGGATAGAAAATAAGTCAATCTAAAGGAAACCTCTAGAAATGCTAAACTGAGAAGATGGAATCTTGGGATTTCCCTGGTGGTGCAGTTGTTAAGACTCTATGCTTCCAATGCAAGGGGCTTGGGTTTGATTCTTGGTTGGGGGCTAAGATCCAGTATGCTGTACAGCACAGCAGAAAAGAAAAAGATAGAGTCTCTTATATCTGTGCTCTTCTTAACACAGTCTCTATTGTCTTTATACCTTTAGCAATTTGGAGCCTGTTTTGCCTTGGACTATATCTAAGTCACTCTGCAACGGGGTGAGTAGGGTGAGAAAAGGGGATAAGGATATGCACTGGTTGAGAGATGAGCTTCTTCTGGAAGCTGAAGTTTCACACACAACTAATACAATATTGTAAAGTTTAAAAAAAAAAAAGTTCTATGATGCAAATTCTCAACCTGTTCACTGTATAAAAAAAAAAATGTCATTGTATTGGTGATGAGATCAAATGAGTAAAATACATGTGAAATCACTTTGAAAAAACACTATGCAGAAAACTGTGTTAGAGGTAGATGGTTTTATTAATATGGGGGGATTTACATTAAAGAATCATTTCTAAATCAAACAAACAAAAAGCATATCTAAATCTCTTTCTCTTTAAGAGCTATTATCCTCATTCTGGAGCAAATGAATCATTAAAAAAAACAAACATAAAATCATAAATAGATGTACAGAGCTGCTAAACATGCATTAGATCACAACTGTGACTTTACAATACATCTTAATAAAAAGAGTAAATTACCTTTCATTTTCACAGACATAAGTTTTTTTTCTAGGCTTGCCCAAGTGGATTGATATACTTGTTTGATTGTGATTTTCATTCACCTTTATGTTAAAATGAATGGAAGAGAAAAGGTCAAGTTTATTCAGAAAATTGTTAGCTATGCTTGGGAGAAAGTAATTCAGCATATGTGATTTTAATCAATTTTCATTTATTGTTAAAGTTCATAGAAAGTTTAGCTTGATATCCATGGGAAATGGAAATGGTGATTGGCTTTATAGGCACAATAAATTTACCTGAACCTAAAGTCCTCTAGACAATATTGTTAATAAAGCTTATTTGTTTGGTTCCAAAAAATAGGAATGTTTAAATTAGAAGAGCTGCTTGCTTAGATGCTGGGTTAATAGGAGCATTTTCAATTATCAATCTTCATTATTTACAATGCCAAGAGGGAAAATTGACTTGGTCACACTGTCTGGGCTGTGAATCAGAGTAGTTACATAATATCTGGGGACCAGCCACAGGGGAGAGAACTTGGAGGTAGGAGATCCCAAAAGAGGGATTTTGGCCATTTGCCTACTGCTGTCCCAGGCTGGGGCTCCACTACAATTTTTTCCAGATTTTCAGTTAACTCCCCATGTAGTGCTGGAGAATGTGAGGGCAAAGCTTGGTCCTTTTAAGATGTAACGAGGATTAGGGATAAGGTGACACTCAGAATGGGCTTCCCTGATAGCTCAGCAGGTAAAGAATCCACCTGCAATGTAGAAGACACAGGTAACACAGGTTTGATTCCTGGGTTGGGAAGATTCCCTGGAGAAGGAAATGGCAACCCACTCCAGTATTCTTGCCTGTAGGATCCCATGGACAGAGGATCCTTGGGGGCTACAGTTCAAAGGTTCGCAAAGAGTAGGACACAACTGATGACTAATACAGCACAGACACTCAGAATGATATATTTAAGAAAATAATTCATGTCCATAAATATAAAATAAAGGTGAGAATAACACATATATGTGGAATCTAGAAAAATGATACCGATGAACCTATTTTCTAAGACAGGAATAGAGACACAGACCTAGAAAGTGACATGTGTACACAGAAGGGGAAGGGGAAGGTGGGACGAATTGGGAACTTGGGCTTGACATATATATACTACAATGTGTAAGACAGATAGCTAGAAGGGGCCTGCTATAAAGCATGGGAAACTCAGCTCTGTGCTCTGTGCTCTGTGCTGACCTAGAGAGGTGGAATGGGGGTGAGGTGGGTGGGAAGTCTAAGAGAGGGGATATAGGTATACATATGGCTAATTCACTTCATTGTACAGCAAAAACTAACACAACATTGTGAAGCAAGTACATTCTAATAAAATAAATAAATTATTTAAAAAGATGCGATTAGGTACTGGAGCTCTAATAGTACTGGTGATTGATAGAGAATCCAAAACGGAGATGATCAGTGTGACCTGGAAAAGTACATGTACTTTTCTATTTCGCTGGCTGGACACTAATACATCCTTTAAATTAGAAGTAAATAGGTGATCATTATTGAATTATTATACTTTACCACTTAGTTGCATGGTGTTTCATATCTGCCTATGATTTCATTTTCAGCCAAGTTATTTTCTATACATTTTTCCCCTTTGCCTTAGGAAATTGCCAGGAATTAATTTCATTTTTTGATGTCCTAGAGGGATATTATAAGAAAAAAGATAGAATTGATTGATAAAACAAAATCCAAATTTATAATTGGAGAGTTGCAGATAAATCTATATGATAGAGATAGGTCCTAATAAGATTTTTTCCCTCATTTCCTTTTTGCAGAGAGATCCCTGAAAGCCATTATCTTTAATAGGAAAATTTTATTTATTATCGTTTAAAGGTTTGGAGGATGAGAGCTTGAAGGGGAAATTGAGAAGATGAGATTAGGAAAAGATTTCATGCAGGCAAAGAAAGATATATAAAATAAACCACAGTATGGGCTTTGCATATGCAAATGAAACATCTGACCTATTTCCTGAAGGCTTCATTCTTCTGAGCTTTGCCAGTAATGGTTTTATTGATAAATCCATTCTTTCTCCCTGACAAAACTTACCCTTTGATATGTACTCGGAATTCAAAGAGTGAACTATTGGGTGGGTTGTGTTAAGAACAGGAGTTCAAAAAGCACAGTGGGCATAGACCAAATCTAGCCCACTGACTTTTATAAATAAAGTTTTATTAGCACATAGCTGTGTTCATTCATTTGCCAACTGTCTGTAGCTGATTTCATGTTGCAAAGACAGAGTTAAGTACTTATAATAGAGACAGTGTGACCTGTGTTAACTGAAAAAAAAAGGAGAACCTAAAAGTTGAGACTTGTTTTAATTGGCAGACAAAACGACAAAACTGAGGACTTAAGCCCAGCATGCAGCCTCTCAGATATCTCTAAGAGGTAAGGGAGGAGCCAGGATATGTAGAAGATTTTGCAACACAATGTCAACTTAAAAAAGATGTACAACTTGAGAGTTTTGAGTTAAGTTTTATTTGGGGCAAAATGAGGACTGCAACCTAGGAGGCAGCATCTCAGATAGCTCTGAGAGACTTCTCCAAAGTGGCAGTGGGGGAAGGTCAATATATAAGGTTTTGGTGAAGGAGGAGTTCAATACCATTAAGCACTCATTTTACAAAAGGGTTTTTTGTTAGTCATGAAGCTCTGATGTCATCGTGAAGGGATTTAGTTCTTCTCTAGATATGAGGAGATGTAAGGATTGAGATCATTAAATCTGTTCTTAAAAATATCCAAAGGAGAAAAGGAAAGATATACTCATTTGAATGCAGAGTACCAAAGAATCAGAAGGAGAAATAAGAAAGCCTTCCTCAGTGAACAATGCAAAGAAATAGAGGGAAACAATAGGAATGGGAAAGACTAGAGATCTCTTCAAAAAAATTAGAGATATCAAGGGAACATTTCATGCAAGGATGGGCACAATAAAGGACAGAAACGGTATGGACCTAACAGAAGCAGAAGATATTAAGAAGAGGTGGCAAGAATACACAGAAGAATTATACAAAAAAGATCTTCACAACCCAGATAATGAGGATCATATGATCACTCACCTAGAGCCAGACATCCTGGAATGTGAAATCAAGTGGGTCTTAGGAAGCATCACTAGGAACAAAGCTAGTGGAGGTGATGAAATTCCAGTTAAGGTATTTCAAATCTCAAAAGATGATGCTGTGAAAGTGCTGCACTCAATATGCCAGAAAATTTGGAAAACTCAGCAGTGGCCACAGGACTGGAAAAGGTCAGTTTTCATTCCAATCCCAAAGAAAGGCAATGTCAAAGAATGTTCAAACTACTGCACAATTGCACTCATCTCACACGCTAGTAAAGTAATGCTCAAGATTCTCCAAGCCAGGCTTCAACAGTACATAAATCATGAACTTCCAGATGTTCAAGCTAGATTTAGAAAAGGCAGAAGAACCAGAGATCAAATTGCCAACATCTGCTGGATCATTGAAACAGCAAAAGAATTCCAGAAAAACATCTATTTCTGCTTTATTGACTATGCAAAAGCCTTTGACTGTGGACCACAACAAAGTGTGGAAAATTCTGAAAGAGATGGGAATACCAGACCACCTGATGGGCCTCTTGAGAAATCTGTATGCAACGTTTAGAACTGGACATGGAACAACAGACTGGTTCCAAATAGGAAAAGGAGTACATCAAGGCTGTATATTGTCACCATGCTTATTTAACTTACATGCAGAGTACATCATGAGAAACGCTGGGCTGGAAGAAGCACAAGCTGGAATCAAGACTGCTGGGAGAAATATCAATAACCTCAGGTATGCAGATGACACCACCCTTATGGCAGAAAGTGAAGAGGAACTAAAAAGCCTCTTGATGAAAGTGAAAGAGGAGAGTGAAAAAGTTGGCTTAAAACTCAACATTCAGAAAACTAAGATCATGGCATCTGGTCCTATCACTTAATGGCAAATAGATGGGGAAACAATGGAAACAGTGTCAGACTTTATTTGGGGGGGCTCCAAAATCACTGCAGATGGTGACTGCAGCCATGAAATTAAAAGATGCTTGCTCCTTGGAAGAAAAGTTATGACCCACCTAGGCAGCATATTCAAAAGCAGAGACATTACTTTGCCAACAAAGTTCCATCTAGTCAAAGCTATGGTTTTGCCAGTAGTCATGTATGGATGTGAGAGTTGGACCATAAAGAATCTGAGCACCAAAGAATTGATTCTTTTGAACTGTGGTGTTGGAGAAGACTCTTGAGAGTCCCTTGGACAGCAAATAGATCCAACCAGTTCATCCTAAAGGAAATCAGTCCTGAATATTCTTTGGAAGGACTAATGCTGAAGCTGAAACTCCAATACTTTGTTCACTTGATGGGAAGAACTGACTCATTTGAAAAGACCCTAATTCTGGGTAATATTGAAGGCAGGAGGAGAAAGAGATGACAGAGGATGAGATGGTTGGATGGCATCACTGACTCAATGGACATGAGTTTGAGTAAACCCTGAGAGTTGGCGATGGACAGGGAGGCCTGGCGTGCTGCAGTCTGTGGGGTCACAAAGTCAGACACGACTGAGCAACTGAACTGAACTGAACTGAAAAACATCCAACTATCTAAAGATCTGTCCGACCAGATTCCCTGGAGCTCAGAGTGCCTCATTCCATCCTGAACTCCCTCAGGAGTTGTTGAAGGTCAACAGCTTTATCTGCAAGGGATTCAGTCTCTGTATATGCATAATAAAAGCATAGATAAGAAATAGTCAATGCAGTTAAGGAATTCATCAGGTTGAAGGAGAAAAATTATACCTGCACACTTAGATAAGACAAGGGAGTAAAATGACAGCTAGCAGAGATGCAGAAAGGGACTGCTGCAGAAGAGAAAGAAATTGCTTCCAGCTAAGATAGAAGACTAACACCAGGGATAAAGATTTTACTTTTTTGTTTTCAAACAAAGAAGGCTTAAGACCTCCTGGGCAAACAAAGAAACAAACAAAAACCAAAGGATCTGACACTGTTACTTGTGCTTTAAGTTCAGTTTGTTGAACCTTACATACTTCCAAGGAAAGCAGGATAAAGAATAATTAAAACCAAGGAAAAGCAATTTTGGACATTCACCAATTCATTCACTGATTTACTCATCAGTATTTGACTGCCCTCTCTTCCAGACACTGTACTATGATAAACATGGTAGAGAAGATTCCTTCTCCCGAAAGCTTATATTTATTTATTTTTCATTGAAGGATAATTGCTTCACAGAGTTGTGTTTGTTTCTGCTGTACAACAATGCAAATCAGGCATAAGTATATACGTATTGTTGTTGTTTTAGTCCCTAAATTGTGTCCAACTCTTTGTGACTCCATGGACTATAGCCTGCCAGGCTCCTTTGTACATGGGATTACCCAGGCAAGAATACTGGAGTGGGTTGCCATTTCCTTTTCCAGAGGATCTTTCCAACTCAGGGATTGAACTCGCATCTCCTATACTGGCAGGTGGATTCTTTACCACTGAGCTACCAAGAAAGCCCAAGTGTATACATATATTCCCTTCCTTTTGAGCCTCTTTCTCTGGTATTATACATATCCTTAGCTCAGCAGACTGGCAAGTATTTTCATATGAATCCAGTGGGAGTGATCTCTGGTGGTCTCGGCCTGAAACGGCCTTTCCTGCAGTGGCTTGAAGTGGGGTTTGGTTTCCCAGCCAGAGATTGAGTCTGGGTCAGGGTGATGAGAGCACTGAGTCCTAACCACTAGACCAGTGGTCACTGAGAAGGACCCTGGCCCTTTGGCTTTGCAGAAAAGAAAATAATTTCCACAAAGACAGGAAGTAGTGAAACAAGTAAAGTATTTTTAGGAGGGATAAGAGTACAGTACATGTGGAGAAATACATGGGCATACTCAGAGGGAGAGTCCCTGAGTTACACCCTTGTGGCAGTTTGAATTACTTTTACAGGGCATTTCTTCCAGGTTTCCTTTAGCCAATCCTTTTAATTTGCCTGGTTCACAGACCATATCTGGTATATCTCAAGATCCTCCCATGTGTGTGAACACACCTCTTAGCCAAGGTGGATTCTACCGAAAAGGCATTTGGGTAGAACATCCTTTGGCATCACTTCCCTTGGCATCACTTCCCTTGGCCCCACTTCCCTTGAACTTCCAAGGAACCTTTCTGTGCATGTGTGGTGAGGGAGGTTTCTGACTTGGAGAATGAGAAATATGTGGTCTGGGCAGGGCCCAGTCTCCTCTCTTAATTGTCTTGCTATTCTCTTCCTGGAGTTTGGTCCACAGGGAATGACTCTCCAATCGCTTTACCCTGGGTTGTGACGGGTGGAAGGTAGGAGGGTTGGAGGGTGGGAGACACCTGTCTCCTGCTTTAGAGGCTTTAGTGAAAGTCATTCAGTCATGTCTGACTCTTTGTGACCCCATTGACTGTAGGCTAGCAGGCTACTCTGTCCATGGGGATTCTCCAGGCCAAAATACTGGAGTGAGTAGCTGTTCCTTTCTCCAGGGGATCTTTCCAATCCAAGCTATCGAACCCAGGTCTCCTGCATTTCAGGAGGATTATTTTCTGTCTGAGCCATCAGGGAAGTGCTAGAAGCTTTAGGGGGATCTTCAGATCAAGGCACAAGGAGAATATACAATAGTGTTGATAATCAGGAAAGCTGAAGACGGGTTCAGGATTTAAATTGCCTAGGGTTGCACTACACTGTGCTGTGTCAAGCTATATGAACTTCAGAAAGTTAAGAATACCTGTGTCTCACAGTCTTCATCTTTAAAGTGGAGATGATAAGAGAAACTGTCATAAGATTGTTATAAGGGCTAAAAGAAGGCATGTTTGCAAAGTGCTTAGAATGGTGAGTGCATAGCATGTAGTGAGTGATCTGTGGGATTTATTAACAGGAGAACCAACCAGTTTGCTTGTTCTCTGAAACTGCCCATATTTTGGTTATTTTATTTTTATATTTTGGGACCTTTCTGATGGGACAAGTGAACAAATCTGAGAGAGGTGTTTGGTCTTTATATTTTTAAGTGAAAGTACTCAAGGGTTAGAAAATCAAGCTAGCATGAAGTTATAATTGAATTAGCATTCTCTGCTTTCGCTACTTCATTGGGAATAATTCACTCCGTGTATGCAAGTCTGCTGCTTTTAAAGTTCTCAAAATGTTTTTTTGGGAAATATGTAATTTTCCATTGAAACATGAAAAATAGCAAAACCAAATCAACTTCATCTAACATGTACTAAATGGCTCCTATATACCAGTCATAGATGTTGGTTTCAAATAATTATTAGCTCTTTTTATTACTTGTAGAAATTCCATAAAGCTAATGTTTGTATCCCCAATTTTCAAATGAGAAGGCACAGGTGTGCAGATAGCTAAGGGTATATTTCCAAGTCACATGTAAGGTATGACGTGGAACAAGGAGTCCTTCCTAGAAAAACTTGACTCCAAATTGTGTCGTCTTTCTCTTATGTGTAGTGGGCTCAAGGACACATGAACTAAAAAGGTATCATTTGGAATACCTAACATGTTTTCTTTCAAAAACAGGGTGTTAGTAAGTCAAATCATATTTTTCCATGATTTATCATCATATAAACATTACATATTTACTTTAAAATTTTTGAAAAATTCAGAGAACTATGAAGTTCTTTTAAGAAGAACTACAAAGAACTATTGAAGAATATACCTCAGCCAAAATCCTATCCACTGGAAATATCCATTATTAATATGTATTAATATAGTTTTAAGCTTTTTCTTTTTATACAGACACACAAACTTCTAACTGGTTTATTACTTTTTTATATCTTAATTCAAAATTTTAAGTTTAATGTTATTGAATTTTATGTATAACTATTTAAAAATTATTTTAATATCTGCATAGTATATTTGTATCTATGCTGCTGCTGCTGCTAAGTCGCTTCAGTCATGTCCAACTCTGTGCGACTCCATAGATGGCAGCCCACCAGACTCCCCTGTCCTTGAGATTCTCCAGGCAAGAACACTGGAGTGGGTTGCCATTTCCTTCTCCAGTGCATGAAAGTGAAAAGTAAAAGTGAAGTTGCTCAGTCGTGTCCAACCCTCAGAGACCCCATGGACTGCAGGCTTCCAGGCTCCTTCCTCCATGGGATTTTCCAGGCAAGAGTAGTGGAGTAGGGTGCCACATAGTATAAACATTTAACCAGATGCTTTGAATGCTTTCAATAATAGTTTAATTAAATTTTGGTGTGGTATTTGACCTTCTGATTGCTACTTTTTACAATAAATACTTAGAATGATTGGCTTAGAGGATAAAAATATTTTAAGATTACTGATCTGTATAGACAAATCACCTTCTAGAAAGACAACAATTAAATCAATGCCAATTTTGCCAATGCCCTATTTAAACACAGAAAAATCTATAGAGTTTTGCCACCTTGATCCTTAAGAATTTTATTAATTTTCAGGTTATGCTTGGTACTGAATTGAAAAATACAAAAATATCTAGGACTGCATGCCACCCACCTTCTAAAAGTATTTAATCCAAGATAGAGTTATACAATTAATAAATAGTTGCTTAGTACCTATCATTTCCAAAAAGAAGCTGAAAATGTTAAAGGTAGGTGCTGAAGGGAAAAATAGTAGGTTTGTAGGTTTTGTATGTGTATGTGTGTGTGCATCTTGGGGGAAGGTAATGATATAGACCATTCCCAGAGATTTCCTAAAATCTTTTAAAATCTATGGATATGATAAACATCCAAAATATATTGGTATTTCAAAGTAGAATAGTAGCCAGTATTTTTGTGGGGAAGAGGGAGAGGATAGTTCATTTCCTAAAACACAGAAGCTAATTTCAAAGCAATGTTTCACAATTTTATGCTTCATTAAGTTAATACTTAGACCTAGGAAATAGATAATCATGTTCTGGATAATGTAACCATGATACCCCAGCCAGAACTGATATTAGAGGTGGGCCTTGGACTTCATGACACTCAAAATAGACAAGAAGAGAAGACCAGAGAGTAATTCAGTCATCTTGATGATTGAGCCAAAACAACTAAAAGCCCAAAAAATGCCATTAAGGAAGAACTGATGAGCTTTCTTCATGCAGAGGCCTTGCTTAGCCCCTGGAAAGTTCTTGAACTGTATTCTAGTATTTATATAGTTCAGGCCTATTTGGGGTTTGGTTCTTTTTCTGAGGATAATTTTAAGATTTTATCTGTGTTTCTTTGAGATCTAGATTATGGCAAATCTCCATTATTTGGAATGGTATTACCTCCATTATTTGATGCAGCCTGAGTAAGCCTCTATTGCTTGTTATAAAAGTAAAATAATAGAGCAAAATGATTTCTAAAGGTTTGAAATAGCAAGCTTTTCCATAATCCATGTGCCATCAGTAGTAATCAGGAAAAAATAACAAAGAGACAAAAATACAGCAACTAAGAATAAAGAAGATAAAAATATTGTTCTTATTCCATAAAAGTAACAGTCTTTCTGGAAAGACAGAGGTCATATGTCAAAATCCTTTTCAATTTAAAAATTATGAGAATTAATATTATAGTACATCGTCTAGCCTCTGCCAGTCTAGTTCCTGAGAACCAAGTAGAGATATGAAAACAGAAAAAAAAAATATATATATATATATATATATATACATACACACACACACACATATTTATAGGACTATAAATCTTTCTGTTATCTGTGAGCAGAAAGTGGCTCTATGAAAGGGATCACAAGAGACAATGATCCCACTTGAAATTAAGACAGCAATTAAGCACCAAAATAATGATGATAATTGAGAAGAAAATGTTCTCCAGTGGAAAATTCTCAGTAATTCAATTTGTATTGGTATAAATAATCTTTCCCAACTTTCTTTTGAATGATATATAGTCTCTTAATGGCCATGTTGTCTGTGGGATAAAAATTAATGCTTTATTCATTGAAGAGGTTCAAACAAGAAAGGATCATCTTCTTTGGTTGAGAGTACAAAAATACTTCAATATTTATATATTTAAGAGATTTTTCACCATATTTCTTTGAAATATATTAGAATGTCTCATGAAAGACAAATATTCTACTCTGCCAGCAAAATATTTTAAAACTTTAACTATTAATTATCTGACAAATGTTAGAACCCAGAAACCACATGTTTATACTCAATCTTTTAGTATAAAAAATGCATGTTAAAAATTAAAATTAAAACTGATTTAGAGTTAAGCTTTTATTAATTAGAAGGCATTAAACAAAATTTTATTAATTTAGTAAATTGCTTTATTCTGATATAAAAATAGTGAACATATACAATCACATATACAGATGCACACATATGAATATCTAGAAAGTAGTTCAAGATGCCTCCAGATTACCAACTAATTAGTAGAGATGTCTGATTGTCATATTGAATTCAGTACACATTAAAAAAAGTGTGCTGATATTAGCAAAAATTCCTAATGAAAATGATTGTCTTTAAAAAACAATAAAATCACTTAAGATTCAAATTAAAATTTTGGTTTTATCACTCAGTTAATCTCCAAAATGTTTAAGGAAAGAAGCTGAAGTTAAAACTATTGCTTGATGCTACAACTGACAAGGGCTTAATTTCCTAAATGTACAAACAGCTTATATAACTCAATAATAACAACAAAAACTAACCAATCAAAAAAAAAAAAATGGGCAGAAGACTTAAACAGATTTTTCTACAAAGAAGACTTACAGATGGCCAACAAGCACATGAAAAGATGCTCAATATCATTAATTATTAGAGAAATGCAAGTCAAAAGTACAATGAGGTATCACTGGTCAGAATAAACAACATTAAAAAGTCTACAAATAATAAATGCTGGAAAGGGAGTGGAGAAAAAAGAAACCTCCTACACTGTTGGTGGGAATGTAAATTGGTATAGCCACTAGGGAAAACAGTATGGAAGGTCCTTAAAAAAAAAATAGAGTTGCCATATAATACAGAAGTCCCACTCCTGGGCATATATCTGGACAAAACTATAATTTGAAATGATACATGTACTCCTATGTTCATAGCAATGCTATTTACAATAAATTGCCAAGACATGAAAACAACCAAAATATCCATCTGCAGATAAATGGAAAAAGAAGATGCGGTATACATATATTATATGTGTGTGTATATATATATATATATAATGGAATACAGATATATAATGGAATATATATATTATATATGTTTATATATATATATATACTAGAATACTATTCAATCATAACAATATTGGAATAATGTCATTTGCAGCAATATGAATGGACCTAGAGATTATCATACTAAGTGAAGAAAGTCATAAACAGAAAAACAAATACCATATGATATCACATATGTTGAATCTAAAATATGACACAAAGGAACTTATTTATGAAACAGAAACAGATGTACAGACAGAGAGAACAGATTTATGATTGCCAAGGCAAAGGGGTAAGAGGGTAAGGGAGGGATGGATTTGGGATTAACAAATGCCAACTAGTGTGTGTACGTGTGTGTGTGTGTGTGTGTATTTATAACTGAATCACTGACTACTTTATGCCAGAAACTAAAATAACATTGTAAATCATCAATACTTCAATAAAATAAATTTTAAAGAAAGCTCCTTGTAATTGTACAACAAAGTGTGTTTGACATAAGAACCAATGTTTTGGTTATGTGTGATGATGAAGGGATTTTATTTGATGTAAGCAGTAAATACAGTCAACATGAAGATATGGAACCAGAATGAATCCTGGTGACACAATGGGTTATCACCTCTTAACCTTCCACACCTAAATGCAAGACAACAATCTTGACATCCTAAATTGTCTTTCCTCATCCAACTGAACTTTATCTGTACACCAAACTCTACATAGAAAATAGGACTTGGAAAAATATACAATGTATATAAGTAGGACTATGGACCACACCTCAGTTACGCAGCCATTTCAGCTAACTGGGATATTCTTCCTCTTGAGCATTCTGATTAAGCAATATCTTACTGAATAAAAATTAAATTGTAATCTTGATTATATTCCAAACTGGCTTAATCTTCTGTATTTGAAAGGTAATCGTATAAAGTGGATCATGTATAAGGCATCTGAAAATTATAGTATTTTAGAAGTGTGAGGATCCACTAGTTAGGGAAGGGTGAAAAGTAGCATTATTAATACCATTTTATAGGAGATCCAATATACTGTATTGAACAGACTTGCAGAAAATAAAAGCTACATGTTTATTCAAATATAAGGCACATTTAAAAACACAAAAACATAATAACCATCACCTGTCAGCTGAGAAAGGAGAAGGCAATGGCACCCCACTCCAGTACTCTTGCCTGGAAAACCCCATGGATGGAGGAGCCTGGTAGGCTGCAATCCATGTGGTCGCTACGAGTCAGACAGGACTGAGCGACTTCACTTTCACTTTTCACTTTCATGCATTGGAGAGGGCAATGGCAACCCACTCCAGTGTTCTTGCCTGGAGAATCCCAGGGACAGGAACCTGGTAGGCTGACGTCTATGGGGTCGCACAGAGTCGGACACGACTGAAGCGACTTAGCAGCAGCAGTCAGCTGAGAAACAGAAAAGAGGTTGCAACAGCTGGCCTAGGCCTGTGTTAAAGAGCCATGCCTGGAGGGCTCATCCAATCATCAATACATTTAATTTTCCTTGTAGAACCACAGACAGCTATATCCTAACTTATGTTTATATTCTTAACTTTCCACTAAGCTCTCTTTTTAAAAAAATCATTAGGAGACTACATTGCAATGAAAAGTTATTGCATATGAAGTAGGCAGAATGCCTCATGCTGAGCAGAGCAGTTACAGGCAGTAGAAATTGCTTGACCCTTCAGAGTAAGTCTGAGAATTCTCACAGACCATTTTAGGATTGATCCATGTGTCGTAAAAGACTATCACTTAGGCATAAACCATCTATTTGCCAAAAGCATCTTGCTGCTATTCTGGAAAAGCTATTTAAACTTTTAGAAAGATATAATTTAATCAAAGAAAATAAGTGAAAGTAAGGTTAAGCAAATAGAAAATGAAGATGAAAGTCTATTATTGCTACTTTACACTATCAATTCTAAAGGGCTGAACAAGTTAAGATCTTGAGTTTGGGGAATAAAAGATTTCCTCTATGACACTTTACTGAAAATAAAAGGGTAGTCTATGTAATGAGTGTCATAATAAGTTAGCTAAAAAAGTGTGTTTTTTCCCCTTCTACAACCTTCTCTTTCCCAAAGATATTATAAAATTCATGGTAAATTTTACATTAACTGGAAATTTAGAATTAAAGAAAATAGTGATTTATGACAAAAATGGAACTAAAAATTCAGAGCTATATCTTTACAGCAACATGGATGGATTTAGAGATTGTCATACTGAGTGAGTACATCAGACAGAGAAAGACAAGCATCATATGATACCACTTCTAGGCAGAATGTAAAAAATGGTACAATCAACTTATTTAGAAAACAGAAATAGAGTCACAGACGTAGGAAACAGACCTATATTTACCAGGGGGGAAAGGGAGGAGAGAGGGATAAATTGAAAGATTAGGACCGACATACACACACTACTATATATAAGATAGAGAAATAATAAAGACCTACTGTATAGCACAGGAAACTCTATTTGGTACTTTGTAATGACTTATAGTGTACTGTTTGTTCTCTTTACTTCCTTGGTGGCTCGGAAGGTGAAGAATCTGCCTGCAATGAAGGAGACACAGGTTTAATCCCTGGGTTGGGAAGATCCCCTGGAGAAGGAAATAGTTACCCACTCCAGTATTCTTGCCAGGAGAATTCCATGGACAGAGGAGCCTGGTGGGCTACAGCTCACAGGGTTGCAAAAGAGTTGGATATATACAATATAAACAATATAATACAATATGAAGACTTACACTGTTCAGTCACTGAGTCATGTCTGACTCTTTCCAACCCCATGAACTGCAGCATGCCAGTCTTCCTTATCCTCTAGTTATCCTCTAGTATCCTGAAGTTACTCAAACTCATGTCCATTGAGTCAGTGATGCCATCCAGCCATCTCATCCTCTGTCCCTCGCTTCTCCTCTTGCCCTCAGTTTTTCCCAGCATCAGGGTCTTTTCCAATGAGTTTGCTCTTCACATCAGGTGGCCAAAGTATTGGAGCTCAGTTTCAGCATCAGTAGGAAACAAACCTTAAAAAAGAGTGGGTATATGTTTACAAATAACTGATTCACTATGTTGTACAGCAGAACGTACAAAACACTGTGGATCAATTATACTCCAATAAAAATTTTTAAACAAATAATACAATTAAAAAGGAGCCTACAATTTCACAGGAAAATGAAAGTCAGTGGTTTTCACATATTAAAGTGAAAGTGTTAGTCAGTCATGTCCCACTCTTTGCAGTCCCATGGACTGTAGCACACCAGGCCCTTCTATCCATGGGATTTTAAGCTTGCATCAAAATAGTATCACTACCTCTTGATTTTCCTTTTGTTGTTCACATTATGTACATCTGCATGCCTTCAGTGTTCAACATGGTAGCCACTAGTCAGGTGGAACTGTACATTTAAATTAAATGAAAGTAAAATTTCAGTTCCTCTGCTGCACTAGCTGCATTTCAAGTGTGCAATTAGCCTGTGTGGCTAGAAGCTGCTGTATTAGACAAGATAAGACAGTTTCATCATCACAGAAACTTTTACTGGATGGGGCTGCAGTTCAGTTAAAATCTCTTCCAGGGTTCTTGGATGCTATTTAAAATGAATATTGAGGAAAATGATCTTGCCTCAGGTTGTAATCAGTAAATGTAGACATTTGCATACTGAATGTGTAAGGTGAGCCAGTCATAGAATTTTATAGCTCTGAGGACCCTGGGAGGTAATTTACTATAACTCCTCTTATTTTACTGTTGTGGAAACTGAAGTGTAAAGAGCTTAAGTGTTCTGTGTAATGTCACCTAGGATTTTGTGAGAAGGTTAGGCATCAGTGTTGGTAGTGACACACATTCACAAATTTTGAAATAAAGCGTATAAAATGAAACCTTGCACTGAAATTAGGTCACGTTCCCATGTGAGCAGACTCAACCTGGCTAATGTGTCCCCTAGAAACCAAATTCAGAATTTCAGTCTGAGAACTGCTGATTTATTATTTTCATCCAGTCATTCTAACTACTCCAGCATTTGTTCATTCAATCAAGAATGCCCTCTAAATAAGGTGTGGTGGTCGTTCAGTCATTAAGGCATGTCGGACTCTCTGCGACCCATGGACTACACCACGTAAGGCCTCCCTGTCCTTCACAATCTCCCAAAGTTTGCTCAAACTCATGTCCATTGAGTCAGTGATGCCAACCAACCATCTCATCTTCTGTTGTCCCCTTCTCCTTCTGCCCTCAATCTTTCCCAGCATCAGGATCTTTTCCAGTGAGTTGGCTCTTCACATCAGGTGGCCAAAGTATTGGAGCTTCAGCTTCAGCATCAGTCCTTCCAATGAATAATCAGGGTTTATTTCCTTTAGGATTGACTGGTTTGATCTCCTTGATGTCCAAGGGACTCTTAGAGTCTTTTTCAGGACCACAATTCAAAAGCATCCATTCTTTGGCACTCAGCCTTCCTTATGGTCCAACTCTCACAACTGTGCATGACTACTGGAAAAGCCATAGCTTTGACTACACAGACCTACTTTATTCAGCTTTAGCCAAACACTTTACTTTTGTGAAGTGTCTGTTTAGACTTATTACTAGTTTGGGTTGAGCATTACAGAAGGAAAGGTAGTGATGAAAGAGACAACAAAATTCCAGCCTAGCTATTTCTTCTATACATGTTTCCTCATTCAGCTTGATACTGCAATATCAGGCAATTTTGCATTTAAATCTCACATTAACATTTACTAGCATCATCATGCTTAGTAGGTTTGGGCTGCTAGAACAAAATACCACAGTCTGAGTGGCTTATAAGTAACAGCCTCACAGTTTGGGAGGTTGAAAATCTGAAATCAAGGTGCCGGCATGATCAGGTGAGGACTCTCTTCCTGGTCACAGACTTATTGCATCTTCATGTGGTGGAAGGGGCTAGGGAGTTCTGTAGAATCTCATTCAAGAGGGCTCCTCCCTTATGACCTAGGAACCTCCTAAAGGCCCTACTTATTCTTACCGTCACTTTTGAAGAGTAGCAGTTCAGCACATGGCTTTTGGCAGGGGGCATGAACATTCAGACCATATCAATGGCCTTGCACAAGATTAGGCATATTCGTTACTGTGCCTGCTTGCTCCTTTACTGCATTAGACTCTCGGGTCCTTGCTTCTGCTAACTCATACTGTCCGTATTCACTGCTTCTCCAGTGTCTTTAACCAGGGCACAGGCGAATAGGTGTATATATAGGTGAAGACCTCATCCAATCAGGAAGCAGACCCATAGGTGGGCCTATGACATATGACTTGCATGACCTAGTTCATAACAATAATACCAGGTATATGGTATTTTGAAATTTTCAATGAGGATGGTAAGAGACAAGATTGGTTAGTAGCAAGAGGAATAGCCATAACTGAGGGTTGCTGAAATGCAGAGAGGATTGGTGAATGATTTTGAGCTGCATGTAAGCAGATGATAAAGCATTCAGAAACTGAAAGCAGAGAAAGTTGGTCAATTGTAGGGCATGAAGAACAGGCACATGGAGAGAGATTAGAAAAATGCAGAGGCTACTTTAGAGAAGCAGAAAGTTGCTCATGGGATACAGGGCAGCCCTTGAGCAGCTATGAATTCTTAATAAGGCCCAACTCTACTTTGTTTGAAGTTTGTTTTCCTGGGGAAATTTCCTAAGTTTCCTGTGTGAACTCTGAATCTCTTCATTTGTTTTTTCCTTTTAGTTGTTTTAATTTGAAGTAATTTATTAATTTCCTGAAATTTGCAATCAAAAGCATTCCTATCTCAATCTGGGGTAATACCAATTCCAATAGCCTGTTGTAAGGATAAAAAGGAGATTAAATATGACATCCCCTACAAACTCAGTAATTCTTTAAGGTAGTTTATTCTGTTTCAAAGAAATGAGATTAAATCAAAGAAGTTTTTCCCCTAAAATTAATTAAAAAAAAATAGTTTAGGATTGAGGTAACATTAGAGTTTTCCAAAATTTCCAATTAGTCTTCTACAGTTTCCAGCAACCGTTACAAATTGTGCCCAGAGTCCATGTGCTAATAGACAGAAACCATCAGAAAGTGTGAATTTTGCACCACTTATTTGGTAGAGATAACTATTGTCTAGCTACATCTGATTCTCCTCTAGTTTTTGGATATATCAAATATTTCATTTTAGAGACCCTTGCTCAATACCATATTATTAGTTCCAACCAATTTACACATCTTTTCTGAGCAAGGGTCATAGCTAGCCCTGACAAACAAGCAGCTCTCTTTACCTGTCTCAGAGATTCCAAAAGGCACATGTGGGGATGATGAAGCCACAAGATGGAAAACTGCAGAAGTCTATAAAGTCATGTGTTAGAAGAAAATTATGCTGTGAAAAAGAACTACCCTGGCAAGCTGCCCAAATTGCAGCAGAATTGTATAAGCAAGGAATACTTTTAAAGGCTAAACCCACTGTTGGGGTTACCTGTTACACAGCACAAACCATCCTATTCAGCTATAATAGTTTGCAGTGTCCTAGGTGAGGTTGTTCCTGTTTTTCCTTGTACTCTGATTTCTTCATGCGTATACTAAAAGTTAGACTAGATTGTCTCCAGTGGGCATATGTTCATTCCATAATTCTTCTCTGATGTCTGCCCTATTTATCTTCTGTATTCACTGAGAAGATGCTCTGAAAAGGAACAAGGGCCTTCCTAATACATTCTTATAAACAAAATATATTGATGTCAAAGCTGACAGCTTCCAAACCAGATCTTGCTGTTTCTGAATCCGGCATTTGGAATGATGTCAATTTTAATTTTTAATTTGGGTATGTGCAAGTTTGTGTCTTTTTCAGTTGGAGATATTTGAATAGACTTGGTCTCCTCTTGTGTTGCCAGTATTTGAAAGCACAATTGTGAGAATGCAGAGAACTGTAACTGACTGAACAAATCTGCTAGTTTCAATATGGCTCTTCTTAGCCTGTTTTTCTCCATCACCCAGTGTGAATCTTGCCTCTGGTATCCTTGGCTAGGACTCTGGTTCTACTGGTAAACCTTGCCCAGAGGTGCCTAAGACAGGCATTGCCTTGACTTACAGAAGCATGCTTATATTATAATGAACAAATTTGGTCTTTATAAGGAAGGACTTACTAATTCCTTCCCACTCAATAGCACCTGATAATCCCAGAGACAAACTAAAGAACAAAATATCACCTTGGAAATCCAGTAACTCTCAGTTTAGAAAACAAGAGTGGGATGGAGAGAATATCCAATGATCTGAATCCAGAACAAGTTAAAGCTCTGTTTTGGAATCTGTCACTACTTACCTGGGTGCCTTTTTGGCAAGTTACTTAATTTCTCTAAACCTCAGCTCTCTCTCTCTAAAAATGGGTTAATAGCAACTACTTCACAGTATAGCTGAGAAAGTAAAATAAGACAGCTTATGCAAAGCACAAAGAACAATGCATGGTTCCATGTGCACATGTTGCTCAGTTGCTTCAGTCATGTCTGACTCTGCAGCCCCATGGACTGTAGCCTGTCAGGCTTCTTTGTCCATGGGATTCTCCAGGCAGGAATACTGGAGTCGGTTGCTATGCCCACCTCCAGAGGATCTTCCTGACCCAGGGATCAAACCCACATCGCCTGCATCTCCTACATTGGTAGGCAGATTCTTTACCCACAGAGCTATCTGGGAAGCCTGAGGTATCGATAACTACAAATGCTGTTTCTCTCATTTCTCTTATACAAGGAAGCTAAGGTGATACTATAGATGGTACTTCACCAAGAGAAAGATACTTCACCTAGATAGAACTGTAGAATGAGGATATCCTAAAGACTCTGAACATGGAGAGGAGCAGCCTGAAGGATATATTGCTCTGGATTAGCACTGCAGCATTTTTAACAAGAATAATAATTAAAAATTCTTACATTGGCAAGATGATACTTGCAGATGCTTCTCAATTGCATTTTAAGGAGAGGAGAACTCAGGATCTGAGTGATGGAAAGAATATCACCCCATTTTAAACACAGGCCTTGCGGAGGCTGGAAACTTTTTGATTATTTAACTAGTTAGTAGCCTAACAAAAAGGAAAACCCAGGTTTTAAAACAATTGAGTAAGTAGACAATGCCTACCATGAAGGCCTTCTTTTTTCTAGGAACTGTGTCATGTTGACTAGAAGGTACACAGAGAGTGAATGCACATCAGATGAGGAAGAAAATTAAACAACCAATTTCAGGCCAGTATGATATATGCCATACTGGAGATAAGAAATGTTTGTTAGTCAAACTCAGACAATGGGTGATTAAATCAGGGGTGGGTGTGTTTTGTATGTGTGTTTGTGGGACACAAGTGGAAAACCAGCAAGTCTTCCTGGCAAAGATATCCTCTAGTTCTTTAGGCTAATTTTAATGTTAGGCAGCTTCCTACACCACGTGGGCAGGGTTTCTGACCATCAAATCTGCAAGATCCACAAGACAACATTCTTACTTCAAAGCTTAGAATTCCTTTGAACCTTTCAAGTTTTTTTTCATTTTCAAGAGAACTTTTTAAAATTCAAGTTCCTGGCACATGTTTAATCTTATCAGCTGGCACCTTTTGGGGGGATTATCGACCCTTGCTGGAGGCTTGGAGGTAGGGAGTTAAGAAAAAGGCTTAAGGAAGGGAATGGTGATATTTGAAGAGATGGGGCTTCCCTGGTGGCTCAGATAGTAAATAATTTGTCTACGATGCAGGACACCCAAGTTTGATCCTTGGGTCAGGAATATTCCCTGGAGAAGGGAATGGCTACCCACTCCTGTATTCTTGCCTGGAGAATTCCATGGACAGAGGAGTCTGGTGAGCTACAGTCCATGGAGTCACAAAGAGTTGGCATGACTGACAGACTAACACCTTCACTTTCCAGCACCAAAAACAAGCTGCATTGACTTCTTTGTTTTTGGACCAAGGCTAGACAAGGCTTCTGTCAATCAATTCAGTGAACCTTTGGTTCCATTCAACCCTGCTGGTTCCAAAATATAAAGTGAAAAAAAATAAAGAGTCATCAGCTCAGAGTAAGGTGGCCCAGAGGATTGAAGCACATAATCTACTTTCCTGTTTGATGGTGGTCATGGTTGAAGGCTTGTGGGGCAATGACTGTGTCTCATTGATCCTAGTTGAGAAGCGGGACCTGATCTCACCACTCCTCCCCCTTTGATCTCACCACACCTTTCTTTTCTTTGACTGCTTTTTCATTTGTTCTTTTCTCCATCTTTTCCAAATAGAAATTTACAAAGCCTCAGGAAGAGAACTACAAGCACATTTACAGTAGGCATTAGTTAATGACTTAATATGTTATGTCTAAATAAATGAATTGCTAATGACTACACTTCTCACAGCAATAATGGTAGTTATTTGCATACTAGAATCAACAGACTTTAGCCCATAGACAATTCTTCCTCTGAATATTCATATAGAAGGATAGGCCAACAAAAGTGATGAATCTAGACAGTGTAAGGGGATCATGGCCATAGAGCATGAGAAATACAGGATGTACTCTCTACATGGGTTGACACATGGCTCTACTTTCTACCAAGTCATATAAGTTGGAAAGCCAAGCTATCTCTAACTCCCCAATCACCTCATTTGTCCACATTCAGACTTGTCCTAAGTCCTTTCGATTTTCATTTTGAATCTTTCTTGTATCCATTTCCCACTCCTTTCCATCCTCACAGCTTCTGTTTTACGTCAAGCTCTCTCCTGCTCAAACTAGTAGAACAGTCTCCTATGTGATCTCCCTGTCTCCCATATCGCCACCCTCCACCCTCCCACCCCTTTAGATGCTTCCACACAATTTCCAGGATTCAAAGACCACATCTAGTGATGCCGCTGCTCTTTCAATAGTTCTACATCTTCAATAGAAGAGAGTCTGAGCTCATCTCCATGACTTCTAAAGCTTTTGATGATAGGGTGATTGGATGATGATACAGATAGTAAAGATGGCTAACATTACCTGAGCATTACCATATGCTCAGGTATCAGTGCAGTATACTGCACTAGATGTTTTGATGTGTGTTACTTAACTTATCCTTTAATATATTCTGGGCTATATATGATCTATCTTTTAAAGAAGAACAAACTACTTCCAAGGTTTGTTTGTTTGGCTAGTAGAGGCTGGAGAAGAGATTTTATGCAAAGTCAGTCATTCTTCAGAGTATGTGCTTATAACTACTATGTAACACTTTTTGCTTCTCCTAAACCAACATGACAAATAAGAAGAGAGTCTTTTTATCTTTTAGGACATCAGTGCATAATTAAATAAATGTGGTTTCAGAAAAATTCTATAGAATACAGTTCATTAGGGAAAAGCTAAGCTAACCAGCCAGGTAGTTCAGAAGAGCCAAAAATTTCTTAAATCAATATTCAGGCCCCCAGGGCAATAAGTATGAGAGAGTGGTTTGTGCTTTTTAATACTCAGTTCTTCAACTTTTTATAAGATTCACACTTTCATCTATTTTGGATGATATTTTCAACCCCTCCTTTGCAGGCCAAATGCAGTTTCTAAAAGTCAGTGGTAAATAAACATCTTAAGTTTGACTTGGTGGCACTGCCTTCTAATCAGCAGTTGTATTTCATCATTATTTCTACTTTTGTCTAAATGAAAATATTTGTTTCCTCAACTACAGGAAAATTTTACTTTGCTTTATTTTTGGCTCTGAATTATTTTTAATTTCAATTATAGACAAATGGAAAATGAGTATAGTGAGACATTTTTGTTTCAGAAACAACAATGGAAATCATTATACCTCTGAATGGCAATGCTTTGTACTGTTTTCAATAGCCAAGACATGGAAACAACTTAAAAGTCTGTTGACAGATGAATGGAGAAAGAAGATGTGGTATATATGTGTGTGTGTGTGTGTGTGTGTGTGTGTATATATATATAATGGAATATTACTCAGCCATTAAAAAGAATGAAATAATGTCATTTGCAGCAACATGGATGGACCTAGAAATTATCATATTAAGTAAAGAAAGTCAGAAAGAGAAAGACAAATACCCTGTAATATCAGTTATCTGTGGAATCTAAAATATGGCACAAATGAACATATCTATGAAACAGAAATAGACTCACAGATCTAGAGAACAGACTTGTGGTTGCCATGGTTGGGGGGGTTAGGGATGGACTGGGGGTTTGGGATTAGCAGATGCAAGCTATTATGTATAATATGGATAAAGAGCAAGGTCCTACTGAATCACACAGGAAGCTTATTAAATATCTTGTGATAAATCAGAATGGAAAAGAATATGAAAAAGAATATATATACATACATAGATATATATATGTATATATAAATAACTGAGTCACTTTACTGTGCAATACAGCAGAAATTAAAACAATTATAAATCAACTAAACTTCAATAAAATTTTTTAAAATAGTCATATTTTAGCCACAACTGGACACACTTTGGGTCTTCCCTGATGGCTCAGTGGTAAAGAATTCCTCTGTAATGAGGAGATAAGAGTTTGATTCCTGGGTTGGTAAGATCCCCTGGAGGAGAGCATGGCAACACACTCCAGTATTCTTGCCTGGAGAATCCCATGGACAGAAGAGCCTAATAGGCTACAGTCCATAGGGTTGCAAAGAGTCAGACACAACTGAAGTGACTGAGCATGCATGCACACTTTAGATGCAAGCAGATCACCTGTGTTTCGAATTATAAAAAGAAAAATTCAAGAGTATGTTCGTATTCCTGGAAATAGTTCATGTAAAAATGTGCTCAAAGAACAAAGTATGTTGAGTATCCCCTAATGTCATAAGCTCTGGAAATGAAAGCCCTCTTTTTAGCATATAAAAATATGATTTGAATAATGTGTAGCCTAACTTTATGTGTGTTTTCAGAAAGACATGGAGAAGGCAATGGCACCCCACTCCAGTACTCTTGCATGGAAAATCCCATGGATGGAGGAGCCTGGTAGGCTACAGTCCATGGGGTCGCTAAGAGTCAGACACGACTGAGCGACTTCACTTTCACTTTTCACTTTCATGCATTGGAGAAGGAAATGGCAACCCACTCCAGTGTTCTTGCCTGGAGAATCCCAGGGACGGGGAAGCCTGGTGGGCTGCCGTCTATGGGGTCGCACAGAGTCGGACACGACTGAAGTGACTTAGCATAGCATCAGAAAGACATTATTTCTTATTGCAGAGGACATATGTGATGTTCTTGGCTAGAAAGCCAAGAGGAAGAGGAAGGGATTCAAGTGTGTGAACCCCCATTTTCCCAGCATCATCCTTTTTATTTGCTTACTGAGAGAAACTGTTTTTCATTCCTAATAGCAACAGTGAGCTTTTGGCCAGGTGCTTGCTTTGCTACAGAGCTGGTAGGCAGGATCCTCTCTAGGGAAGACTGATTACACGGGAATCTGGGAAACAGGTGGATGGCTAGGATTGTTGGTAGAAACCAGCCTTCAAGGCCAGCAGTATCAGCAAATAGAAGCTTAGCCTGCCTCTAGTGACAAGGTCTTCAGGGACTCTTCCTCTGGGCTGTGTTTGTAGCTGGGAACATCAATCTCCCTCCCGTCCAGGAGCTTATTAACATTCTGAATATCACTTTCAATTAAATTTCTCGAATGCTCATTTAGTTTCTATTTAATAAGGCTGGATTAGATGTCATGTATGATCCAGCAGGTTGTTTTTAAAAGATAAAATTAAAAGGAGCTCTGGAACAAGTTAAGTAGCAAGCATGTTCCTATGCCAACATGGTGCCCAAACCACTGGCCACAGTTGGCTTTGCAAATGGACACGGGTCATTTTTTAAAGTATTTTTCCTAATGGAGAATTTCAACCAAATATTCACTGTTAGGAAAACCAGGACATTATTTCCTGATGGTTGCACAAATTCTATCAACTTTTTTAGTCCAAATTTTTCAGGGCTTCTGTAGTAGAGTCCTCCTACCGGTAGGGGGCAGAAGTAGCTGTAAGATGATACAGCAGATAGAATGTTAACTCTGACCACCTGATTTTTTGAAGTGATAATGCTAATAAAAAATAATTGCAGTAAGAATTGCTATGTATCATCTATTATCTGTCTATCACGGTGGCCAGCACTTCAAGTAAAACACTCATCTATGTTTTCTTTCTTTTTTTTTTTGGTATTTCAAATTTTTAGGTGTACTTTGTTTGATTGAAGTACAGATGATTCACAATATTATATTAGTTTCAAGTATACAACATAGTGATTCAATATTTTTATATATTATAATTCATCTAAGGTTATAATAAAATACTGGCTATATTCCCTTTGCTGTACAGTATATTCCTATAGCTTGTTTATTTTAGATATAATAGTTTGTACAACTACCTTTGTTTTTCACCTACTCTCTTCATTCTTACCACTGGTAACAACTAGTCTGGTTTCTATATCTGAGTCTGTACTATATTTATTCATTTGTTTTATTTTTTAGATTCCACATATAAATGATAACATGCAGAATTTGTTTTGCTCTGTTTGACTTATTTTCATAAGTATGATAACTTCTAGGTCCATTCATGTTGTTACAAATGGCAGAATTTCACATTTTTTACAGCTGAATAATATTCATAATATACATGTGTATGTATACCTACATACATATACAATGGAATATTATTCAGCTGTAAAAAAATGTGTATTGGAGAAGGAAATGGCAACCCACTCCAGTGTTCTTGCCTGGAGAATCCCAGGGACGGGGGAGCCTGGTGGGCTGCCATCTGTGGGGTCGCACAGAGTTGGACACGACTGAAGCGACTTAGCAGCAGCAGGAGCATACATGTGTATATATACTCTTTCTTCATCCATTCATCATAGAAATGCAATTCAAAGCCACAATGAGACACCTCACACCTATCAAAATGGTTATCATCAAAAGTCAACAAATAATAAATGTTGGCAAAGATATAGAGAAAAGGGAATATTTGTATACTCTTGTTGGAAAAGTAAATTGATGCAGCCACTCTGGAATATGGTATGGGGGTTCTTCAATAAACCAAAAATATAGCTGTCATATGATTTAACAATTTTACTCCTGGGCATATATCCAAAGAAAACAAAACCCCTAATTTCAAAAGATTAAAACCCTCATTTAATCAGCAAGCCAATGCTAAGAGCAAAGTCTAACATCCAGTGCCGTTGGTGAAACTGAGACATGGAGTTTAATTTGCCCATCACCAAAGAAAGAGTTTGTGCTAATAGAGAAGTGTCAGTTTTATAAGTAGGAGTCACTCTTGATCTTCAGTCTCCTCATTTCCCTCTTCTCCACTCTCTTCTTAAAAGTCTGACACCACAATGTGGAGCAGGCTCAGCCCTCAGTGGTTTCTTGATAGACTTAGTGGCTAACAGGAAACTAACATAGAGGAGTGGTGAGTTAGGAGGCAGGTGGGAAGGAAGATCAGGGTCCCTTGATCCCACTGGAAGATTCATAAGGAGAAGAAGCAGGACCTCAGAACTTTCCCTTCAAGGACGTGTGTTTATACTGTACCTATAGTCCTAACCCTGGACACTGGAAGAGTTTTGAAAGCTCCAGGGCTTTTGAATCAAAACCTAGTCTAAGCCCCACCGATGCCTTTTTTTAGTTAGTGAACCCAGGCATATGTGTTCATGCTTTGTCGTGTCTGACTCCTTGCAACCCCATGGACTGTAGCCCACCAGATTCCTCTGCCCATGGAATTTTTCAGGCAAGAATCCTGGAGTGGGTTGCCATTTCCTCCCACAGGAGATCTTCCCAACCCAGGGATCAAACCCTCATCTCCTATGTCTCTTGCATTGCAGGTGGATTCTTTATCTGCTGAGCTGGCAAGGAAGCCTAGGAGGGCTACTTTGTCCTGGCCCTCAGCTATTTCTAAGACATGGCTTTTCTCCCACCTGGTTAGGACATCTTGACACTTGGTCACAGGTATAGGCATATAACCCAGGCTTGGTCAGTCACCGTGTCCCGTTACCTTCACCAAAAATGGTCCAGAGATAGCCTTTTCAATCTTGTCCTCTAGGCCTGTCTAAAGAAGTGGGCTGTGTTTTAAGGCACTCTATCTCTAAATATGCATTACCTTGGGTTAGCATTTGACCTTTTTATATGTGGTTAAAGTCATGGCATTGGATTAGATTAGGTTTTCTTTACTTTCAATAGCTTTAATAGGTTATTACTCTATCTGAAGGAAAATACATTCCCAGTTTTTATTCAGTACAGTTGGGTTCTATAAAATATCAGACATGGGAGGAGGCATTTGGGGCCACAGTCTCTGTTAGGTGGCTATGAATAGCTAAAACAAAAGGACTTAAAAAAAATGTTTTACAAAAAGACTTTGTGTGCTGGATTTGGAGTTCTTTTTTGAAATAGTTTTTGGAAACAAACCCACTTACAAGAAATTTTGTAATCTTCAGTATTTTCCTTTGGCATGTGATTCCAGACCCGTCAAGGGAGGGGAGTTTCAGTGGGATATAGTTTATAAAATATGGAGGGGCTGTAATTACAGCACAAAGGTTTTGCATAGAAATGTGCTAACAGGAAACAAAAGAGGCGTTTAAAATAAGAACCCAAGGGAGGAAAAGGATTCATGAAGAAAATACTGCTGAAATAAACACTTGCTGAGTATAGAATTCATTCAAAGAGCAAAACTTTTTAATGTATGTTTTCAACTGAAAATCAGAAGGTGGCAGCACTGCTTACTGAATGACTCAGATGACAGCTCCAAGGAATAATAGTGAGAATAAGGCATTTTATAGTTTATAAGCAGCAGCTGGTAGTTTTTTGCTAAAAATGAAATGATGATTGGTAAAATGCACCCCTGAAAACTCCAAGAATCTTTGGGGATTTGAAACAGTGACCCAGTATTCACCTCCAAGGACACAGTGAAATCAGAAGCTTAAGAGAACAAAGAAGGAGGCTCTGGATGGTTTTTGGCCTTTGATTAAATTTCTTTCCATCAGAAATAAAAAATAAATGTGCAAAGTATGGACCCAGACCTGCAGCATCAAGATCACCTGGTGATTTGTAAGAAATGCTATTTTTCCATCCCTGTTTCAGACCTACTGACTAGAAGTTCTATGTGTAGGGTCCAAAAATCTGGGTTTTCTAAGCCTTCTAGGTGATTCTGGGGCACATTCAACTTTGTGAAATGAAGGTATTGGTGTTCAGACTACTGTTATTAGTCATAATTCAAAATGTGGAGCAAGTCTTCAAACAACACCTTGTTGTAAGATTTACAAATTATGTGGTCTTATGTAGCTTTAAGCCATACATAAGTTTGAATGGTGACTCAGATGGTAAAGAATCCACCTGCAATGCAGGAAA
Source organism: Bos mutus (assembly GCF_027580195.1). NCBI lineage: Eukaryota > Metazoa > Chordata > Mammalia > Artiodactyla > Bovidae > Bos > Bos mutus. The sequence goes on along the minus strand of NC_091618.1, from coordinate 69,379,352 downwards.
TGCCAGTTTGAGCCCTGGCTCAGGACGATCCCTTGGAGAAGGGAATGGCAACCCACTCCAGTATTCCTGCTTGGAGAATCCCATGGACAGAGGAGCCTCATGGGCTACAGTCCATGGGATTGCAAAGAAGTGGACATGACTGAGCGACTAACACTTTCACTTTTCACAAGTTTGAATAATAAGATTGGGTAAAAAAGGGTAACCTGAAAGAACGTAATCCCATAAAAATGGACTTGAACAATCAGTGAGAAATTTAGAAAGAAATGAGGTTTTTCCCTTACATCATTTGAATTTCTGCCTACTTGCCAGTAACACAGAAATCTTCAGAAAACTAACTATGTTTAAAGTAATTTTCTCTATCAAAAATGCTTGCAACTTATTCCTCAATACAATGAGAAGGGAAATTTTGAAAATAATGTTTCATTGTTCTCAGAGAGAACAAATGAATAACAAAAATGTAATGAAAGCTGACCATTCAAAAAAAAAAACACAAAGCTGATGGTAAAAAGTCAGTTACACTTAAAAAGCATAAAGACTCTGAGAAGTAATTTCTGCCTTTTTAATAAGCATCGACTGAAATATAGTTCAGAGAAATTCATTACTGTTTTATTAACTAATTGTGTGGTTTTACAATGGATGGTGGATAATGGGAACATTATGCCATTAGATATAATAACGCAACCGCAGAGAAGGCCACAGACAAAACCCCCAAAGCTGTGGCTCGCCACCTCAGGGGGCCTCATTGAGGGATAGTCTTCTGGTGTGGCCACAGATTTCCAAAGTTCCATCTTAACTTGGCAAATCCATGAAGTCCATGGTGTCCAGACCTGATCAGTCCCTCAGAGATGGTCTCTTTGTAACCAAATCCACCAGAGACTCACATCCGTATTGCCTACTGTGCCTTTTTTTTTTTTTTTCAGTTTGTATGTGCAGCAGAAGTAAAAAGCCAGTCAGAGACTCTGTTAGGTGACCCATATGTACATACATAGTCTTCTTGGTGAGTCCCAATGGAGAGTTAAGTTAAAATTAGAAATGTGCTTGGTGAACACAATATCAGATCATAAGAAATCAGCTGGAATTTTATTATTCAAATGCCCTCATCTCCACCATGAAGATAGATTGTCAGACAAATCTGTTCTTCGGGTTTTTGAGTTGTAATATTATTACGTCTGAGCAGAAATTGTTCTGTTTCTCTGATTGGTGTTTTTTATGTTCTTATGCTAAATTTCTCCCCTCGGTCAACACTTTTTTGAGATGCTTTTTTGAGATATCTTAATATCATTTCTTAGAATTTAGTTAGGACAGTCAAGTTTCCAAGAATATCTTCATCTATTTATGTATATTCTTATATAATTTTCAGGAGTACTGTATTACAGTTTGATATCTGTGTACACTATACCACCCATTACCATACAGATGACCTCCTTCATCCTTTTCACCCATCCCCCAACTCCCTTCTCCTCCAGTAACCACTAGTCTGACCTCTGTATCTGTGACTTTGTTTTTGTTAAATAAATTTTCTATCTATGTATATGTATAATCTATATATAATCTATTGTATAGATTCCACATATGAGTGAAATCATGGAGTATTTGTCATCTTGTCCTTTGTCTGTTTTGTCACTTATTAACATAACTATGGGATTCCTTGGTGGCTCAGTGGTCAAGAATCTGTCAGCCAATGCAGGAAATGCTGGTTCGATCCCTGGGTCAGGAAGATCCCCCTGCAGAAGGAAATGGCAACCTACTCCAGTATCCTTGCCTGGGAAATTCCATGGAGAGAGGAGCCTGGAGGCCTACAGTCCTTGGGGTTGCAAAAGGGTTGGACACGACTTAGTGACTAAACAACAAACAGCACTATAGTTCTACTTTTCCTAAGAATAGCTGCCATGGTTAAATGTTCTTTAGTGCCAGAATCTTGGCATGCCAGAGTACTTGGTCCTAGAGCTCCTGAATTTTACATTCCAACTGAGAAAGCAGCGAGTGTAACTGACGACCACAATTCAGTTGTGCGGGTCATGCAGTGAGGACACAGAGAGTGGGCCATGGCACCTAAGAGGGACAGCTGAACTTTTTAAAAATTAATTAATTAATTTGGCTGCATCAGCAGCTTCATTGTGTCATGCAGGATCCTTCGTTGCAGTGCATGGGCTCTCTAGTTGTGGCGTGCAGGATTTGGGATCTTAGTTCCCCCATGGGATCTAACCCACATCCCCTCCACTGCAAGATGGGTTCTTAACTACTGGACCACCAAGGAAGTCCCAAGGGACAGCTGATCTTAATACTGAGGTCAGGGAAGCCTCCTTCATGGAAGCAGTCCCTACAGAGTCCTAGGATAAGGGAATAGGAGAGAGAAGGTGACGGTTTGAGGCAAAGTCAGTGGCAGATGTTCAACTTCAAAAGGAAGAAAGAACACAAAACATTCAATGAATCATGTGAATTAATATGGCTCCTGCACAAAATAGAGAGACTAGGGAGAGTGAGACAGGGAAAGATCATATTAGAGGTTTAAGCTGGAGCCGGATCAAGAAGGATTTTGTTTACATTATCAAAATTCATTATTTACATTTATGATGAGTCAATTAATGGTTTTAAGTAGAAGAGTGTCTCAATATAATCTGTATTCAGAAAGCTCATCCTGGCTACAGGATATACTATGGATTGAAAGAGGCAAAGCTTGAAGGAAAAGTGTCTTAACTTTTTTTGTGTTGGTTATGTTTCACTATAGTCCTAAATAATAGCTAATAATAAGTTTATATCTGCCAAGCATTTTACAGCAGTTCTACTTAATCTTCATAATAATGCTTTAAGGTAGATTAGATCAGTATTGCCCTAATTACTCTTAAGAAGTTGAATAACTTGCCCAAGATTGCACAGATGATAAGTATTGCCATCAGAATATAAACTCAGTTTGGACTGTTACCTGCTGGGCCACTGCCTCCACCCTAGAGGAGAAAATGGCAGCTGGAAAGCAGATAAGGCCATGCATTTGAGAGCCATGAAAATACTAGGAAGGGCAGGTCTTGGTGACTGCTTGAAGGTAGAAGATAGGCGGTGGGGTGGGGTAAGGGAGATAGTATTAAGAAGCATTAAGGTTGACTAGGATCACTAAACGTTTTGCTCCCAACTTCAGTTGGACCTTCTTCAGTTGGACAATTTTATCATTGTTTTCTGACCACACCTCTTCTGCATCAAAACAACCATTTCAAACCTTCTCCATTCTTCTTAAAACACTGAGCTGTTACATCTTGCCTCATTCTCAGTGGTTGTTTACAATTCCTACTTGTTTCTTGGATCTTTGGCTAAGACTTTGTCCTTCTTTTTTTGTCAGGTCCAAATTAATTAACTGGTTCTTTATTGAAATATTCAGAATATAATAAGAAGAGATGGAAGTCACCGAAAAACAAGATGTCTTTATTTCCTACTAGTAAACATACCAAATAAAAGCACCTATTTCTAGCCATGGTTTTTCAGCCTTTTGCCAGAGAGGTTTTGTTCTTTTGTTTCAAATATCTGAGCTGATAAGACTTCCAGCCTCAGGAGGGATAGATAGACAATGGAAAAACAAGTGTATCCACAGTAGAACCTTGTAGATATGATGTGGTCACTTCTTTTTTCCAGAAATTGCAAAAGGCTATTTGAGCTTATCCTCTATATATTTTAGGTAATTGACAGTAATGACATCCAGTAATAACTTTTATTTTCTCTTTTAAGGCCAGAAGGGCTAGCTTTTATTCTTTTCCCAACAGAATTGCTATAGAGTAGCAAATATCATTATTCCAGAGAAAGATCTGGGTGCTTCCAATTCCTTTCACAGGCAGAACTTTTGTAAATTATTAAATACATGGATAAAATGGACAAAGCCTTGTGGTACTACATTTTAGGAATGCTAGTTGATTTAGCTAACCGCTTCTCAGATGCAGGAAGAATTATCATAGGAAAATGCCTAAGAAGGTCTTTGAAAATATTGAACCTTCCACTTTTTGCTATTATGTGGAACAAATGGAAATACTAATCTTTGTGGCATGGCACACGCATTGCTTTGCTAGAGCTGTCATAATGTTATAACAAAATGTCTGTGTGGCTTAAAAAACAGGAATATATGTTCTCAAATTGTGGAGGATGGAAGTCCAAGATCAATGTCAGCTGGTATGGTTTCTTCCATGGCCACTCTCCTTGGCCTGTAGATGGCTGTCTTCTCCTTTTGTCCTCACATCGTCTCTTCTTTGTGAATTCCCATCCTTGGTACCTCTGTATTTTCTCATAAGGACACTAGTCAGATTGGATTAGGACCCACCCTAAGAGTCTCTTTCAATATCACAGTAATCCAAGTCTATACCCTAACCAGTAATGCTGAAGAAGCTGAAGTTGAATGGTTCTATGAAGACCTACAAGACCTTTTAGAACTAACACCCAAAAAAGATGTCCTTTTCATTATAGGGGACTGGAATGCAAAAGTAGGAAATCAAGAAACACCTGGAGTAACAGGCAAATTTGGCCTTGGAATACGGAACGAAGCAGGGCAAACACTAATAGAATTTTGCCAAGAGAACACCCTGGTCATAGCAAACACCCTCTTCCAACAACACAAGAGAAGACTCTACACATGAACATCACCAGATGGGCAACACCGAAATCAGAGTGATTATGTTCTTTGCAGCCAAAGATGGAGAACCTCTATACAGTCAGCAAAAACAAGACGGGAGCTGACTGTGGCTCAGATCATGAACTCCTTATTGCCAAATTCAGACTGAAATTGAAGTAGGGAAAACCACTAGACCATTCAGGTATGACCTAAATCAAATTCCTTATGATTATACAGTGGAAGTGAGAAATAGACTTAAGGGACTAGATCTGATAGATAGAGTGCCTGATGAACTATAGACTGAGGTTCGTGACATTGTACAGAAAACAGGGATCGAGACCATCCCCATGGAAAAAAAAATGCAAAAAAGCAAAATGGCTGTCTGGGGAGGGCTTACAAATAGCTGTGAAAAGAAGAGAAGTGAAAAGCAAAGGAGAAAAGGAAGGATATAAGAATCTGAATGCAGAGTTCCAAAGAATATCAAGGAGAGATAAGAAAGCCTTCCTCAGCGATCAGTGCAAAGAAATAAAGGAAAACAACAGAATGGGAAAGACTAGAGATCTCTTCAAGAAAATTAGAGATACCAAGGGAACATTTCATGCAAAGATGGGCTCGATAAAGGAGAGAAATGGCATGGACCTAACAGAAGCAGAAGATATTAAGAAGAGGTGCCAAGAATATACAGAAGAACTGTACAAAAAGATCTTCATGACCAAAATAATCACGATGGTGTGATCACTCACCTAGAGCCAGACATCCTGGAATGTGAAGTCAAGTGGGCCTTAGGAAGCATCACTATGAACAAAGCTAGTGGAGGTGATGGAATTCCAGTGGAGCTATTTCAAATCCTGGAAGATGATGCTGTGAAAGTGCTACACTCAATATGCCAGCAAATTTGGAAAACTCAGCCGTGGCCACAGGACTGGAAAAGGTCAGTTTTCATTCCAATCCCAAAGAAAGGCAATGCCAAAGAATGCTCAAACTACTGCACAATTGCACTCATCTCACATGCTAGTAAAGTAAGGCTCAAAATTCTCCAAGCCAGGCTTCAGCAGTATGTGAACCATGAACTTCCAGATGTTCAAGCTGGTTTTAGAAAAGGCAGAGGAACCAGAGATCAAATTGCCAACATCCGCTGGATCATCGAAAAAGCAAGAGAGTTCCAGAAAAACATCTATTTCTGCTTTATTAACTATGCCAAAGCCTTTGACTGTGTGGATCACAGTAAACTGTGGAAAATTCTGAAAGAGATGAGCATGCCAGACCACCTGACCTGCCTCTTGAGAAACCTATATGCAGGTCAGGAAGCAACAGTTAGAATTGGACAACAGACTGGTTCCAAATAGGGAAAGGAGTAAGTCAAAAGGAGTATGCTGTATATTGTCACCCTGCTTATTTAACTTATATGCAGAGTACATCATGAGAAATGCTGGGCTGGAAGAAGCACAAGCTGGAATCAAGATTGCCGGGAGAAATATCAATAACCTCAGATATGCAGATGGCACCACCCTTATGGCAGAAAGTGAAGAGGAACTAAAAAGCCTCTTGATGAAAGTGAAATAGGAGAGTGAAAAAGTTGGCTTAAAGCTCAACATTCAGAAAATGAAGATCATGGTATCTGGTCCCATCACTTCATGGAAGGTAGATGGGGAAACAGTGGAAACAGTGTCAGACTTTATTTTTGGGGGCTCCAAAATCACTGCAGATGGTGATTGCAGCCATGACTCTTACTCCTTAGAAGGAAAGTTATGACCAACCTAGATAGCATATTGAAAAGCAGAGACATTACTTTGCCAACAAAGGTCCGTCTAGTCAAGGCTATGCTTTTTCCAGTGGTCATGTATAGATGTGAAAGTTGGACTGTGAAGAAAGCTGAGCACTGAAGAATTGATGCTTTTGAACTGTGTTGTTGGAGAAGACTCTTGAGAGTCCTTTGACTGCAAGGAGATCCAACCAGTCCATTCTAAAGGAGATCAGTCCTGGGTGTTCTTTGGAAAGACTGATGCTAAAGCTGAAACTCCAGTACTTTGGCCACCTCATGCAAAGAGTTGACTCATTGGAAAAGACTCTGATACTGGGAGGGATTGGGGGCAGGAGGAGAAGGGGATAACAGGATGAAATGGTTGGATGGCATCACCGACTCGATGGACATGTGTTTAGCTGAACTCCAGGAACTGGTGATGGTCAGGGAGGCCTGGCGTGCTGTAATTCATGGGGTCGCAAAGAGTCAGACACGACTGAGCAACTGAACTGAAGTGAACTAAAAGTCTTATTTTAACTTAAGTGAAAGTGAAGTTGCTCAGTTGTGTCTGACTGTTTGCGATCACAAGGAACTGTAGCCTACCAGGCTCCTACATTCATGGGATTTTCCTGGCAAGAGTACTAGAGTGCATTGCCATTTCCTTTTCCAGAGGACCTTCCCAACCCAGGGATCAAACCCGAGTCTCCCGCATTGCAGGCAGATGCTTTACCATATGAGCCACCGGGGAAGCCCCATTTTAACTTAATTACCCCTTTAATGGCCCTATCTCCAAGTAGAGTCACATTCTGAGGTATTAGAGCTTAATGTTTGAACATACAGATTTTGAAAAGACACAATTCAGTCCATCATCGTATTTATTTTTATTGTTATCCCCCAAAAAAGGAATCCCTGATGGTTCAATGGTAAAGAATCTGCCTACAATATAAGAGACCACCTGCAATTCAGGAGACACACGTTTGATCCTTGGGTCGGAAAGATCCTCTGGAGAAGTAAATGGCAACCCACTCCATATTCTTTCCTGGGAAATCCCATGGACAGAGGAGTTTGGTGGGCTACAGTCCCTGGGTCACAAGATTTGGACACAACTTAGCGACTAACCCACCACCACCATCCAAAAACACCATGAAAAGAAAGAATCCAGGAAAAAAAAAAAAAAAAAAAATATATATATATATATTTATAGAACTATTACAATAATGACATTCAGTTTGATCACATTTCCAAGCTTGGAGTCCAGAGAGTTTTTAGTGCTTGCAAAAAGCAGGAGTGAATTTTTTTCTGGGCTAGCCCTATTTTAGAATCCTTAGAATAAGCAAGGATCCAGAAGTTTCAAGATGCCAAAAAATGTGAAATTCTTTCAATTTTCACTTTCTTCCTTCTTTATTCTAGGAGATAATAAACATACTGATTATCATCGATGTGGGTTGCATCCTTCTGCTTATGAGAGGTTTTATTATTATTATTAATGTTCAATCAAATCAGCTTTTCATGAGAGCTACAGAAGATTTTGCTTATAAATAGGCATCATCATCATCAAAAAGAAAAATATCCTGGCTGTTTCATAATCTTTCATGACACTTTCCAAGATGAACTCTACAGACATGTGAGTTGCCAAATAAAAAAATCTGAATTTCTGAGAAAGAAGCACACAAATCTTGCTCAAAAGCTACAGTTTGTTAATTATTTATTCATAAGATAGGTAAGAAATCTTTAACCAGGGAGTTTATTAGGACCTCTTAGGACTCCCAGGTGGCTCAATGGTAAAGAATCCACCTGCCAATGCAGGGACTGCAGGAAATGTGGGTTTGATCCCTGGGTTGGCAAGATTCCCTGGAGGAGGGTATGGCAAACCACTCCATTATTCCTGTTTGTATAATCCTATGGATGGAGGAGCCTGGTGAGCTACAGTTCATGGGGTTGCAAAGAGTTGGACTGAAGTGACTGAGCATGCATGCATGCAGGACTTTAAAAGGAAATTTTGTCAATGTTTACCCCACATATATAACTACCTCCCAAAACTTTTCTAGTTCTACTTACATATTTCTTTCTCCACTACAAGTGTGGGAAGTAACCACTTAGGTCCTTCTCAAGTTTTTTTCAACTATTCCCCCAACTCCACTGTCTTCTGTTTCCTCTAGGATTTTGTATTTTCAACTATCTCCTCTCTAAGTAGAATCACATGCATCACTCCACTGGTTTCCTCTTCCTACCTGAAGCATGCTTATGCCTTCTCCAAATTACATAATGCAATAAGTCTATCTACATGTCTGACTAAATTTTGAATATTTCAAGTGCAAATTATATTTTCCTGTGTCTCCACTGCCTAATATGGTCTTTTATTTTTGCTCCTCAGTAAATACTTGATGCATGAATGAATGAACAAATGAATGAGTGAATGAATTAATGAGCATTTTATGGGGCAAAACATCCAGGCAAAGTTGAATAGTCAGTTGAACATGTTTTAATGGTGCCAATTAATTGGATACTATTAATATTTAGAAAAATAAAATGAATTTTAATGTCTGATCTCCTGAAGGACAAAGTCTTTAACACCAGAGAAATTTGTAATTATATTGATAATGAATTTTCCAAAAACAGCCAAGATGATAATTTGAGCCAAGCTTACTCTCCCCTTCGTTTCACCTGGGCAGAAGTGGGGACTTAACTGATTTGCAAAGAGCATTCAATTTTTCTCTTGTTTTTGGCTAGCATGATGTTAATACATGGTGCAAACTTAGAAAATAAAGCCTAAACATTTTAATGTAGTTTATATATATATATATATTTCTGTTCAGCTAGATTCATGTCATAGTTTAGAAGCAGTCTGGCTTTGAGAGACTCTCCCAGAATTCTCAGGATTATATTTAACAATATCCAAGTAGATGAAGGACTTCCTTTGGTGGCTCAGATGGTAAAGAATCCATTTGCAATGCAGGAGACCCAGGTTCAATCCTTGGATTGGGAAGATCCCTTGGAGAAGGGAATGGCTACCCATTTCAGTATTCTTGCCTAGAGAATTCCATGGACAGATTGCCTGGTGGGCTGCAGTCCATTGGGTCACAAAGAGTCGGACACAACTGACTTTCACTCTCACTTATAATTTTAGGCTGCTGCTGCTGCTAAGTTGCTTCAGTTGTGTCCGACTCTGTGCAACCCCATAGGCGGCAGCCCACCAGGCTCCCCTGTCCTTGGGATTCTCCAGGCAAGAATACTGGAGTGGGTTGCCATTTCCTTCTCTAATGCATGAAAGTGAAAAGTGAAAGTGAAGTCACTCGTCATGCCCGGCTCTTAGCAACCCCATGGACTGCAGCCTATCAGGCTTCTCCATCCATGGGATTTTCCAGGCAAGAGTACTGGAGTGGGGTGCCATTGCCTTCTCCGATTTTAGGCTGGAAGACTATCTATTGAGTCAATCTTTCAATCATGAAGTGTTTGCTGAGCTCTCACTAAAGGCACAGTTACTATGTTAAGTAATACAGAGAACATGGAAATGTGTATGAATGTACCTTTCCTAACTGTTTCCATCTTCATTGATTAACAAGAGCAAGAAATGTGAATTAAATTGGAAAGAGTAGAAAAGAAATGGTTATGATCTTTAGGAATTGTTGCAGACTGAAAAAAATGAAGCAAAAGAATATTATTTTCTGACCAAGTAGACTAGGACAGGTGTTTAAATATGCTAGATGTTAGTTTTTTCCTGCTTATCTAACTCAACTCATTGGCATTTACTCAGACAAGTCTCCACAGAGCAGGGAGAATTCATAAGACCTTGTCCTCACCTAACCTAAATGGAAAGACTTGAGTTGTGGTCTCAACTTGAGAATATGCATAGGCATCTCCTCCATCAGTCTGGTCCCAGAAGACATCTTTCAGTTTAGTATACATTTTTAAGGAAGGATGCAGTGGTCTGTGAAAATGCTAACATTTCTGCAGTGGAGAGAAATCCGCCTGACAGATAAACATCCCTCCAGCCTTTCTCAATCCTTATTTGTAAAGGAAACTTGATGGAAAAGGAAATCTGTAAGACTTCAAGGAGAAACAGTGGAGAGATAGAATCAATAGGAGTCATCCTTATTCCCATCTCAGGAAATCTGAGATCAGTGTTCTTATTTCAGCAGGCTGGCATCCAAGAAACTCACATGGTTACTGCAATTACTGAAGCCCCAAAGGACAGTGTGGGGCAATGCTAAAGGCTTGAGACAAGGAATCAGGTGACATGGGTTCTGCTTTCAGCTCTATCAAGGACTAGCTTTATGACCTTGGGCAAGACACTTAAGCCTGTGTCCTTAGCTATATGACACAGATTACTTTATTCAGCTGGAAAAGTTTGTGTGAGGATAGAATGACATAAAATATATAAAAACACTCAACACAGTACTTGGCACATAATAAAAGTGAAAACAGGAATCATAACTAAATACTTTTTCTCATGTATGAGAAGCTGCCTGCCTGGATGGTTGTAAGAAAAGGCTGGGAAGCCCCTTACCCACTGCTCTCACTCTCATTGCTTGGTACATCCTTAAAACACATAGCTTCCCAGCTGATTGCTTAAATGTTTAAATAAGGGTTTTTGTTGTTTAGTCCCTAAGTCATGCCTGACCCTTTGTGACCCCATGGACTGTAGTCTGCCAGGCTCCTCTGTCCATGGAACTCTCCAGGCAAGAATACTGGAGTGGGTGGCCATTCCCTTCTCCAGGGGATCTCCCCGACCCAGAGATCAAACCCAAGTCTCCTACTTTGACAGGTGGATTCTCTACCACTGAGACACCAGGGAAGCTTCAATAAAGGACAAAGTATTCCACCACTAGTGGAAAAAGCAGAAGACTGGGAAGAGTATGGTTATACAGCACAGGCTTAAAAGAGGAGCTTGAGCAAATGACCTGTGCTAGAATCCCTGTCCAATTACTACCAAGCTGTGCAGAATTAGGAGTGAGTTCTTCTTCTTTTTTTTTTAAATTTATTTGACTGATCCCTGCCTTAGTTACAGCAGATGGGATTCTTAGTTTCAGCATTCAAACTCATAGTTTCAGTGTGCGGGATGCGGTTCCCTGGCCAGGGATTGAATCCTTGTCCCCTGCACTGGGAACAAGGAGTCTTAGCCACCAGACCACCAGGAAATTCCCAAGTTCACTTTCCTCCAACCTCAGTTTCCTTATCCGTAAAATGAAGAGGGTAGAAATGTCAGGTAGATCATTTGAGATGGACTAAGATTGGTAAGAAAAAGGATGGGTAGCTCCCATTGACCCCTTTTGTGGCTGCTATGCCCATGAACCACACTTTCACAATGTCTAATGGGGAGGCATGGACTCATTAATGCTTGTGTTAATTTCCCCGAATCTCTCCACTAGTCCTTTTTCTCTTCTCTTCAAGTCTGGTCTTTCCTCCACATATGTAAGATGCTCAGAAACCCAAGAGCTCACCCCTGAAGCCCTCAGCTATGCCAACGCAAGACAGATCTACGTTTATCCTATCCTTACAAATACAGCTTCCTCTCCAACTTATCCCCTGTTTAGTTTCCCTGTTTCCTAATTTGAGGTTTTCAGGATCTCAATGTGTCAGCATGATTAAAATATCAAAGTAACTTAATCCTTTGTTGACGTCTGATAAATGGTTGTCACGCTATAAAAGTTTTGTGTATGTTGGGAAAATAAACATTCATCAAAATAAAGGTGTTTTCATAGGAGAAATTCTTTGACAAATTTGGATGTAAGAGTCTGTTTCCTAACAACCCCTTCATTCCCTTTTCCACCAGTTCATAAATCCTTTTAAGAATAAGAGAAGTCATTATTTATCCAAGTGACACAAATGATTAATTGTATGAATAACAACTGAAAGTCAAGGTTAATCTCTGTTCTTAAAATGACAACATAGTATATATCTATCTGTTTTACCGGCCAGGTATTCATTTACCTTCCTTTAGTGAAAATACTTTGGAGAAGGTAATGGCACCCCACTCCAGTACTCTTGCCTGGAAAATCCCACGGACGGAGGAGCCTGATAGGCTGCAGTCCATGCGGTCGCTAAGAGTCGGACACGACTGAGCGACTTGACTTTCACTTTTCACTTTCATGCATTGGGGAAGGAAATGGCAACCCACTCCAGTGTTCTTGCCTGGAGAATCCCAGGGACGGGTGAGCCTGGTGGGCTGCTGTCTATGGGGTCGCACAGAGTCGGACACGACTGAAGCGACTTAGGAGCAGCAGCAGTGAACATACTTAGGCTTCACTGGTGGCTCAGCAGTAAAGAATCCACCTACAAATGTAGATGTGAAGTCAATCCTTGGGTCAGGAAGATTCCCCTGAAGAAGGAAATGGCAAGCTACTCCGGTATTCTTGCTTGGAAAATCCCAGGGACAGAGGAGCCTGGTGGGCTACATACATGGGGTTGCAAAAGAGTCAGGCACAACTTAGTGACTAAACAACAATGACAACATGGTGAAGAAACTTAGGTTGTCTTTTGGGGATTTTCTCCAGTGCCTGAAGTCTTATTGAGACTGTCAAACTAAGATCCTACATTCTTTGGATAAGGCATGGGAGGAGCTAACTCAGACTATCTCATCTCAAAATAATATATGTGTATTGAGCCAAAATGGCACCAGGTTGTTTAACCTTTGTGAAGGCTTGGATGTACATCTCTTCTTGATGCCCAGATACTAAGCAATATCATGTTCCTGTCCTTTCTATGATCACATTGTTCAACAGATCCTCTGATTCTGTGGGCTACCTTCTTCCCTCCAGTAAATTTATTTTTCACCCTTAAACTGGGATGCATTTCCATGTTTACAACCAAATAAGTTAAATGATAGATTTAAGGAAATTGAAGCATATTTTTGAAGGCATCATGTTAGAAGCAGAGATAGACTATATCAATGGGTTTGCCATACATTAACCAGATAATCATGATGGTGTGATCACTCACCTAGAGCCAGACACCATGGAATGTGAAGTCAAGTGGGCCTTAGGAAGCATCACTACGAACAAAGCTAGTGGAGGAGGTGATGGAATTCCAGTTGAGCTATTTCAAATCCTGGAATATGATGCTGTGAAAGTGCTGCACTCAATATGCCAGCAAATTTGGAAAACTCAGCAGTGGCTTCAGCAATACGTGAACTGTGAAATTCCAGATGTTCAAGCTGGTTTTAGAAAAGGTAGAGGAACCAGAGATCAAATTGCCAACATCTGTTAGATCATCGAAAAAGCAAGAGAGTTCCAGAAAAACATCTATTTCTGCTTTATTGTCTAAGACAAAGCCTTTGACCATGTGGATCACAAGAAACTGTGGAAAATTCTGAAAGAGATGGGAATACCAGACCACCTGACCTGCCTCTTGAGAAACCCATATGCAGGTCAGGAAGCAACAGTTAGAATTGGACATGGAATGACAGACTGGTTCCAAATAGGCAAAGGAGTACGTCAAGGCTTTACATTGTCACCCTGCTTATTTAACTTATATGCAGAGTCCATCATGAGAAACGCTGGGCTGGAGGAAGCACAAGCTGGAATCAAGATTGTCAGGAGAAATCTCAATAACCTCAGATATGCAGATGACATCACCCTTATGGCAGAAAGTGAAGAACTAAAGAGCCTCTTGATGAACGTGAGAGAAGAGAGTGAAAAGTTGGCTTATGGAACAAAATAGAAAGCCCAGAGATAAATCCACGCACATATGGACACCTTATCTTTGACAAAGGAGGCAAGAATATACAATGGATTAAAGACAATCTCTTTAACAAGTGGTGCTGGGAAAACTGGTCAACCACTTGTAAAACAATGAAACTAGAACACTTTCTAACACCATACACAAAAATAAACTCAAAATGGATTAAAGATCTCAACGTAAGACCAGAAACTATAAAACTCCTAGAGGAGAACATAGGCAAAACACTCTCTGACATACATCACAGCAGGATCTTCTATGACCCACCTCCCAGAATATTGGAAATAAAAGCAAAAATAAACAAATGGGACCTAATTAAACTTAAAAGCTTCTGCACAACAAAGGAAACTATTAGCAAGGTGAAAAAGCAGCCTTCAGAATGGGAGAAAATAATAGCAAATGAAGCAACCGACAAACAACTAATCTCAAAAATATATAAGCAACTCCTACAGCTCAACTCCAGAAAAATAAATGACTCAATCAAAAAATGGGCCAAAGAACTAAATAGACATTTCTCCAAAGAAGACATACAGATGGCTAACAAACACATGAAAAGATGCTCAACATCACTCATTATCAGAGAAATGCAAATCAAAACCACTATGAGGTACCATTTCACGCCAGTCAGAATGGCTGCAATCCATAAGTCTACAAGCAATAAATGCTGGAGAGGGTGTGGAGAAAAGGGAACTCTCTTACACTGTTGGTGGGAATGCAAACTAGTACAGCCACTATGGAGAACAGTGTGGAGATTCCTTAAAAAACTGGAAATAGAACTGCCTTATGACCCAGCAATCCCACTCCTGGGCATACACACTGAGGAAACCAGAAGGGAAAGAGACACGTGTACCCCAATGTTCATCACAGCACTGTTTATAATAGCCAGGACATGGAAGCAACCTAGATGCCCATCAGCAGATGAATGGATAAGAAAGCTGTGGTACATATACACAATGGAGTATTACTTAGCCATTAAAAAGAATACATTTGAATCAGTTCTAATGAGGTGGATGAAACTGGAGCCTATTATACAGAGTGAAGTAAGCCAGAAAGAAAAACACCAATACAGTATACTAATGCATATATATGGAATTTAGAAAGATGGTAACAATAAACCCTGTGTACGAGACAGCAAAAGAGACACCGATGTATAGATCAGTCTTATGGACTCTGTGGGAGAGGGAGAGGGTGGGGAGATTTGGGAGAATAGCATTGAAACATGTATAATATCATGTATGAAATGAGTCGCCAGTCCAGGTTCGATGCACGGTACTGGATGCTTGGGGCTGGTGCACTGGGACGACCCAGAGGGAGGGTAGGGGAGGGAGGAGGGAGGAGGGATCAGGATGGGGAACGCGGGTATACCTGTGGTGGATTCATTTCGATATTTGGCAAAACTAATACAATATTGTAAAGTTTAAAAATAAAATAAAATTAAAAAAAAAAAAAAGCTTAACATTCAGAAAACTAAGATCATGGCATCTGGTCCCATCACTTCACGGCAAATAGATGGGGACACAGTGGAAACAGTGGCTGACTTTATTTTTCTGGGCTCCAAAATCACTACAGATGGTGATTACAGCCATGAAACTAAAAGACATTTACTCCTAGAAGGAAAGTTATGACCAACCTAGCATATTCAAAAGCAGAGACATTACTTTGCCAACAAAGGTCCGTCTAGTCAAGGCTATGGTTTTTCCAGTGGTCATGTATGGATATAAGAGTTGGACTATAAAGAAAGCTGAGCGCTGAAGAATTGATGCTTTCGAACTGTGGTGTTGGAGAAGACTCTTGAGAGTCCCTTGGACTACACGGAGATCCAACCAGTCCATCAAAAGGAGATCAGGCCTGGGTGTTCATTGGAAGGACTGATATTGAAGCTGAAACTCCAATACTTTGGCCACCTGATGCAAAGAGCTGACTCATTTGAAAAGACTCTGATGCTGGGAAAGATTGAGGGGAGGAGGAGAAGGGGACGACAGAGGATGAGATGGTTGGATGGCATCACCGACTCGATGGACATGGGTTTGGGTAGACTCTGGGAGTTGGTGATGGACAGGGAGGCCTGACATGCTGGAGTTCATGGAGTCACAAAGAGTTGGACATGACTGAGCAACTGAACTGAACTGAATTAGAATCTGTATTAAAGGAACAATCAAGTTTTTTTTCCAAAAATTTGATCCTAGGTCAGCTATTTAAACATAAGGTTCATTTCCGTCATGAGCTAGTTCTGCATATGACTTCATGACACTATGGAATCTGGTCATCTTCCATAATTTAAATTTTAAGAAGTTCAGAGTTTCAAATAAAAAAAAAAAAAAATCGTTCAGAGTTCCAAATTAAAAGGTTAATTTGCCAAGGTATATCTGGACACCAAGTGTTTTATATAGTGGGACATTTTAATCATTACCATAATTCTATAAGGTGATCTCATCTTTATTTTTATGTTATGAAGAACTTGAGTTCAAATAGGCAAGAATTATTGAGCTTATAAATAGAGGATTTGGATAGGAATCCAATTTTCTTAGATCATAAAGCCTGCACTTGCCTGTCTAACAGAAGCTACTTCCAGGCATCTGTGGCCTTTTTTACCTGATTGTAGTAGAAGAGAGGAGTATCTGTGGTTATCAGAAGAAATAATAATAATCTGAGTCCTTCTCCATAATTATTTTTGTAGTCCAGTCCAAGGTGACTTCTGGGCAGTAGCAAAGGCCAGGAAAAAAATGGAGGTAAAGAGCAGGATTGTCATTAAAGGCTGTAAGAAACAGTGTCAAGGGGAAAGGTCTTTACTACGGTGTCTTACTTAAAATTTCTGAAGGACAGTCCAGCCTGTTCCTCACATTGGCCTATGAGATCAGGAAAAAGTGGGTAGAAATGTCTACATTTTTTTTTTATGTTTAATTGTGGACCCGCCCCCCGCCCCCACAAATATATATAAAGAGTTTGTTGAAATCACAATTCCCAATACCTGTGAATGAGACCTTATTGGAAAATAGAGTCTTTGCAGGCACAATCAAGTTCACCTTGATTAGGATGTACCTGAATCAAACATGACTCATTTCCTTATGGAAAGAGGAGAACACCAGGGTAAGAGAGAGACACATGGGGGGAAGATGGCCATGTGAAGACAGAGGCAGAGATGGGAGTTATGCTGCCCCAAGCCAAGGACCACCAGAAAGAGAAAGAGACAAGGAATGACCCACTCCCAGAGGCCTGAGAAAAGCCTGGCCCTGCAGACACCTTGATTTTGGACATCTCACCTCCAGAATCATGAGAGAATAAATTTCTGTTGTTTTAATTACTTAGTCTGTACTTCTTTGTTGCAGCAGCCTTAGGAAACTGATACACTCCTTGTTAGCATTCCTTTCTCATCCATTATTAATTCTGTGCCTCTCTCTGTACCTACTGAAGTATTAAAGAAGGGTCTGACATACAAGCAGCCAAGGACAAAGGGAAAGCAAAGAAAAAGAAATATAGCCACCTCCAAGGGGTAAGTTTCTTTTGGCTCTTGAAATAATATCTGGAACCCAACTTAGTCCATCCAATGACACACAAATCAAAATAAGCATGCAACTTCTTCAAGCTGATTTTTTTTTTTTAACTTGCTCTTTCAGTGTCTATGCCAAAGTATGATGCATCAAAAATGGGTGAGTTAATATTGCCTAAGACCTCAGCATATTTGATTTTAGAAACATGGCCAAACTCAACCAATGTTTATAGATGGTTTCTAGGATACTTACTAGTGATTCCCTATCCTTCTTCAGGAAAAGAGCAACTACATGTTGTGAGTCTTTAGACGAACAGGAGAGGACCACAACAAAGTGGAATTTGCTTTAACATTTAACAGTTTTTAAAATATCTAAACCTACAAATTGCATGAAAATGGGAAAAGTTAATTTGTAAACTTAAGAATAGGGCTAAAGGAAGGCAAGAGGGGATTTTTAAATCTTGGGAAAAAAACTATTTTAGTAATAATCCGGTAGAACACTGTGGAGTATGTTGTAGTTTTCATCAGTAGTTCTATTCCTGTCTCTTTTTTCCTGAAAAAATACATCCAATAGCAACACATCATAATTCTGAGCAAGGAGATGTCCTAAAAGCATAAATACAATCATTACAACTTCTATAAGTAAAAAGAAGCAAGATCTATTTCAAATTCCACAAACTGTAAATCCTGTAAAAGTGTATTGAGAGACGGTCCAGTGTAGAAGCTAAGAGCTCAGGCTCCGAAGATTTGGGTGTCAGCCCTAACATCAACTAGTCATGTGATCCCTCTGTGTCCACTTCCTTATCTATAAAATAAATACTATGCCATCCATTTTGTTTGTGCATTTATAAAAATGTAGCTGTAAGGGTTAAATTGTTTAATACTTATGTGTTAAACATAAAGTTTGTACTACATAGTATGTGCTTGGTAAATAATAGCTTTTGATAGTCATGTCTCCTATAATAGGATCACATTCTAGGCCTTGGCAGTGGTGATGACAGAATTTTGATCTTGTCCTCAGGTTGTTTAATACTGAAGGTAATAAGTAATCTATGCAAGACACAAAGTTTTAGACTACAGGTGGAGGAAAGTCTGCCTCTGTCCAAGGGGAACCTAGGATGCTTCCTGAAGATTATAGGATTTGAAATGATCCTGAAGCAAACTGACATTTAACCAGAATTTAGGATCCATAAAGGGACTGACATAATTCCATTACAGAACGGTGTGAAGATTATGGGTTGACTTGTCATAGGATACACAGAGATCAATTATTGGATGTGCACATAGTTAGACAAGTCTAATGACAGTCATGCCTTGCTTCCAAGTCTGAAGATTATCTCTATATGCAACAGAGAGTCATAGAAAATGTTTGGACAGAGTGACAAGATCACCCGCAAAAACGTCAGTAGACTATATTGGAGACATGGGAGGTTACAGAAAGAGAGACCCATTGTTGAAAATAGAGCATCTGTTTTCAACAATCAAAAGAGACAAAATCAATGAAGACTGAATTGTAGTTGAATTAGCTGTTGGAAGAAGTCATTATTTGCAAGTATCAGTAGTGGGAATGGCCTAGGATGGCATGTAGTGATAAGGAAAGGGACATTCTGTGCAGAAGTGGGAGAAAATGTTCAATAGAACTATCTACACTGGAAAATAAATTTAGAATAGAAGCAGTTGTGCAGAGAATGCAGGCTAAGAAAAGATTTTTCATGTAGGAAAGGGATCAGCAAACGGTCTATTTGCCAAATCCTGTCTGATGCTTGTTTCTGTAGAGTTATTTTGGAAGAGTCACTCTCATCATTTTGTCTCTGTTGTTGTTTTTGTACTACAAAGGCAGAGTTGTGTAGCTCAGCTCCAAAACCTGAAATAGTCACTCTCTGGACCTTTACAGAAAACATTTGCTGAGCCCTCTTTGAGATTATCTAATATCGAGGTAAATTTCAGAAATGGAGTTAGTTCACCTAGCTATTACTTCCTGGGGTGTTTCTGAAATCTCAAAGACTTGAATTAGAGGCTTGGGAATTTGCACTTTTAAAAGAAAAATGTGGAGGGAGGATACATTTGCTTCCTACCAGCGTTTTCTACTTTCTGGACCAAAGACTGCCACATAAAAATACACAATAATGGATTTGATTTTGTTCTGCTAGGGAGAGGAAAAGGAAAGGAACACATGAAAATATGATTTTAATTCAATCACAGAATGTTTTAATCAAATCTGAACTCTAGTCTGTGTAGGTGAATACATATAGAATATTTTTGTGACTGCCCTTTTGTTGTTGTTCAGTCGTTAAGTCATGTCTGAGTCTTTGTGACCCCATGGACGGCAGCACACCAGGCTCCCCTGTCCTTCACTATCTCCCAGAGTTTGCTAAACTTCATGTCCATTGAGTCAGTGATGCCATCCAACCATCTCATCCTCTGCTACCTGCTTTCTCCTTTTGCATTCAATCTTTCCTAGCATCAGGGTCTTTTCCAGTGAGTTGGCTCTTTGCAACAGGTGGCCAAAGAACTGGAACTTCAACTTCAGCAACAGGCTGCCCTTTAGGAAATTTAAAATCCCCATAAGTCTATATATGGAAAACAAATGAAAGCAATAGAAGGCAATATTGACTCTATGGTAGGAGAATGAATGTGAAGATTAACTTCTATTTTTCTTTCCTGCTCTCCCTTTTTCTTTATAGTTAGCAGCAAAAGCAAGTATCCACAGAAACTAAATCATGTTTTGGAAATCAGGGCATTTAAAATCAGAATCCTGAAATGGGTTTTTTTCTTGAACTCTCAGAAGATGTGGCAACAGTGGGCTTGCTGACATAGCTATTCAGGCAGCCCCTGGAATTGGTTGGTAGCCATCTCAGCTCTTCACTGCGAAAAATGCTTTTCTGTTCACGCAGTTCCTACCATTCCTTCTTGTCTCTTGCTGAGCCAGCCCCACTTATTTATATTACCCATTGGTCTGTCAAAGCCAGTGATTGCAATCCATGGTTAAGAAACACTTTGGATTTCTCATTGGTGACTAGCAGACGTGAAGGGAGCCCCCCCACCCCCAAAATGTGCTGCTGTCAGGTCTTTGAGTGCTTCTGTCCTATCTCCCTAACCCTCCCTTTATCTTTACTTGTCTTTATTTCTCTCCCTTTTTCTCCATCAGCAAGAAAGCGACCAGAGAGAACCGGACCACGGTCTCTCCTCCCCAGTCTCTATTTCTTTTTTCTTTTCCTCATTCTCATTCTATTTTCTCTTGTTCTGATCCTTACCCAAATGTCTTGTGAAATGTCAATAAAAATAACCATGGTGACAACATAGCTCAATAGATGTCCCCAGGGGTTCAAAGAGCAGAGTCCTCTTTGGCTTTATCCACTGGGTTCTCTTTCTGCTGAGCCAAGGATATTGAATTCACTCATTCATTTGCTTGACCCCATTATCAGTCTTTCTTTTTTTTCTTCCTTCCTTTGCTCCTAGGGCAGAAAAATTGATCTCTCTCTCTATATATATAAACACACACACACACATTTTTTTTATATATATATATATATATATATATATATATATATATATATATACCTCTCTGGTGGCTCAGCAGTAAAGAATCCACCTGTAATGCAGGAGACACTGGAGATATGAGTTTGATCCCTGTGTCAGGAAGATCTCCTGGAGGAGAACATGGCAACCCACCCCAGTATTCTTGCCTGGAGAATCCCTATAGACAGAGGAGCCTGGCAGGCTGTAGTCCATGGGGTCACAAAAGAATCGGACACGACTTAGTGACTAAACAACAACAGCAACATACACATATATGCTTAACAATTTAAAAAGGGAATTTAAAAGTTAGTCAAAGAAATGAGAGAACTAAAGCCCCAAATAGATAAATGACCTTCCCATTAATACAGAATTTAGCCATGAACCATCTCTCCTCAGGAGAGAGAAGCCTGTGGAGCCCAACTTGTTGTTTCTGAAGCCTGGGCTGGTTGCTGAGAAGATGACAAATGCTTCCAGAAAGCTGTGGAGGGTGGTCATGAGAGTGACACTAGAGATGCTGGCCAGAGCTTCTTCCAACTTCCTCTGTATTTGAAGAGCAAATCCTGAAGGAGCCAGGAGAGACATTTCTGTTTATAAATTTAAATAAGGAATCAAAGCAAACTACTTGAAGAGTTTTCCAATGACAAAACAAAAATGGGAATGTGTATTAGATTCCCAAGAAAAGGACCCTTACATTTCTCCAGCTGCTTCATGCCCCTCATCATTTAAGCAGAAAAATGGGTAAAAGTCAGTAAAGAAAAGCTGAACTCACCAATAAAACATTGTTCCTGAAACTCAAGTTTAAACATAGGAGAGACTTCTTAGGCTAATAACAATATGTGTGTGCTTATTTTACAATAAGGAATTCATGATCTGAGCCACAGTCAGCTCCCTGTCTTGTTTTTGCTGACTGTATAGAGCTTCTCTGTCTTTGGCTGCAAAGAATATAATCAATCTGATTTCAGTATTGACCATCTGGTGATGTCCATGTGTAGAGTTTTCTCTTGTGTTGTTGGAAGATGGTGTTTGCTATGACCAGTGTGTTCCCTTGGCAAAACTCTGTTAGCCTTTGCCATGCTTCATTTTGTACTCTAAGGCCAAATTTGCCTGTTACTCCAGGTATCTCTTGACTTCCTACTTTTGCATTCTAGTACCATATGATGAAAAGGACATCTCTTTTGGGTGTTAGTTTTAGAAGGTCTTGGTAGGTCTTCATAGAACCATTCAACTTCAACTTCTTCAGCATTACTGGTTGGGGCATAGGTTTGGATTACTGTGATACCAAATGGATTATCTTGGAAATGAACAGACATCATTCTATCATTTTTTGAGACTGCACGCAAGTACTGTATTGCATACTCTTTTGTTGACTATGAAGTCTACTCCATTTCTTCTAAAGGATTCTTGCTCTCAGTAGTAGATATAATGATCATCTGAATTAAATTCACCCATTCCAGTCCTTTTTAGTTCACTGATTCCTAAAATGTCGATGATAACTCTTGCCATGTCCTTATTGCAAAATTCAGACTTAAAGAAAGGAGGGAAAATCACTAGACCATTCAGGTATGACCTAAATCAAATCCCTTATGATTATACAGTGGAAGTGACAAATAGATTCAAAGGATTAGAACTGATAGAGTGCTTGAAGAACTATGGATGGAGGTTCATGACATTGTACAGGAGGCAGTGATCAAGACCATCCCCAAGAAAAAGAAACGCAAAAAGGAAAAATGGTTGTCTGAGGAGGCCTTACAGCTAAGGAAAGAAGATAAGCTAAAGGCAAAGGAGAAAAGGAAATATAAACCCATTTGAATGCAGAATTCCAAACAATAGCCAAGGAGAAATAAGAAAGCCTTCCTCAGTGATCAATGCAAAGAAATAAAGGAAAACAACAGAATGGGAAAGACTAGAGATCTCTTCAAGAAAACTAGAGATACCAAGGGAAGATTTCATGCAAAAATGGGCACAATAAAGGACAGAAACAGTCTGGGCCTACCAAAAGCAGAAGATATTAAGAAGAGGTGGCAAGCATACACAGAAGAATTATACAAAAAAGATCTTCATGACCCAGATAATCATGATGGTGTGACCACTCACCTAGAGCCTAACATCCTGGAATGCAAAGTGAAGTGGGCCTTACAAAGAATCACTACGAATAAAGCTAGGGGAGGTGATAGAATTCCAGTTGAGCTATTTCAAATCCTAAAAGATGATGCTGTGAATGTGCTGCACTCAATATGCCAGCAAATTTGGAAACCTCAGCAGTACCCACAGGACTGGAAAAGTTCAGTTTCATTCTAATCCCAAAGAAAAATGATGCCAAAGAATCTTATAACTACAGCACAATTGCACTCATCTCACACGCAAGCAAATTAATGCTCAAAATTCTCCAAGCCAGGCTTCAACAGTATGTGAACTGTGAACTTCCAGATGTTCAAGCTGGATTTAGAAAAGGTAGAAGAACCAGAGATGAAATTGCCAACATCCGTTGGATCATCGAGAAAGCAAGAGTTCCAGAAAAACATCTATTTCTGCTTTACTGACTATGCCAAAGCCTTTGACTGTGTGGATCACAACAGACTATGGAAAATTCTTCAAGAGATGGGAGTACCAGACCACCTGACCTGCCTCCTGAGAAATCTGCATGCAGGTCAAGAAGCAACTGTTAGAACCAAACATGGAAAAAGACACTTGTTCCAAATTGGGAAAGGAGTATGTCAAGGCTGTATATTGTCACCCTGTTTATTTAACTTATATGCCGAGTAAATCATGCAAAATGCCAGGCTGGATGAAGCACAAACTGGAATCAAGATTGCTGGGAGAAATGTTAATAACCTCAGATATGCAAATGACACCACCCTTATGGCAGAAAGTAAAGAAGAACTAAAGAGCCTCTTGATGAAAGTGAAAGAGGAGAGTGAAAAAGCTGGCTTAAAACTCAATATTAAAAAAACAAAGATCATGGCATCCAGTCCCTTCACTTCATGGCAAATAGATGGGGAAACAGTGGAAACAGTGTCAGACTTTATTTTCCTGGGCTCCAAAATCACTGCAGATGGTGACTGCAGCCATGAAATTAAAAGATGCTTGCTCCTTGGAAGAAAAGCTATGATAGCATATTAAAAAGCATAAACATTACTTTGGTGACAAATGTCCTTCTAGTCAGAGCTATGGTTTTTTCAGTAGTCATGTATGGATGTGAGAGTTGGACCATAAAGAGGGCTGAGCACGAAAGAATTGATGCTTTTGAACCATGGTGTTGGAGAAGACTCTTGAGAGCCCCTTGGACCATAAGGACATCAAACCAGTCAATCCTAAAGGGAATCAGTACTGAATCTTCATTGAAATGATTGATGCTAAAGCTGAAACTCCAATACTTTGGCTACCTGATGTGAAGAACTGACTCCTTGGTAAAGACCCTAATGCTAGGAAAGATTGAAGGCAGAGGAGAACAGGATAATAGAGGATGATATATTTGGGTGGCATCCCCAACACAATGGACATGAGTTTGAGCAAGCTCTGGGAGTTGGTGATGGACAGTTGCTGCAGTCCGTGAGGTTGCAAAGAGTGGACACGACTGAGCAACTAAACTGAACTGAACTGATATGTTTTTATATATGTACCATGTGCTCAGTCCTCTCTGAGCCTTGTGTTGCCATGGACTGTAGACCACCAGAGTCCTCTGTTCATGGGATTTTCCAGGCAAGAATAGTGGAGTGGGTTTCCATTTCCTCCTCCAGGGGATGTTCCCAATCCAGGGATTGAACCCATATCTCCTGTGCATGTATATATATTCTTTTTTAACCTGTTTTTTTTTTTAAATTTTTGTTAAAGTATAGTTTATTTACAAGATTGTATTACTTTCTGCTGTACAGCAAAGTGAATCAGTTGTACATATACACATATCCACTCTTTTTAAGATTCTTTTCCCATATAATTCATTACAATGTATTGAGTAGAGTTCCCCGTGTTGTACAGTAGGTCCTTATTAGTTATCTACTTTATGAGATTGACATATACACACTACTATATATGAAACAGTTAATAGGTGTATATATTCTAAGTGAGAATGCATTATAAATAACATATAGTTAGTTCTAATACCATATGATCCAGGAATTCAAAATTCTGGGTATTTTTCTGAAGGAAACAGAAACATTAATTTGAAAAGATACATGAATTCCTATGTTCATAGCAGCATTATTTACAGTAACCAAGATATGGAAGCAACCTAAGTGCCCACTGATATTTGGATGGATAAAGAAGATGTAATACACACACACACACACACACACACTCACACACAATGGGATATTACTTAGCCATGGAAAAGATTAAGTCCTTGATGTAAGACAAGGTGGATGAACCTAGAGGGTATTATGCTAAGTAAAATGAATCAAACAAAAGAGGCAAATTCCATATGATGTCATTTATATGTGGAATCTAAAAATCAAAACAAATGAACAAATATAATAGAAACAAACTCATAGATACAGTGAACAAACAAGTAATTGCCAGAGGGGAGGGGCTCAGGAACGAGTGAAATAGTGAGGAACATTAAGAAACAATTAAGAATGAAATGAAAGAGTCACTGAGATGAAATGTACAGCATGGGAAATATAGTCAATAATATTATCAAATCATTATTGTATGGTGACATAGGATAACTAGACTTATCATGCTGTTCATTCTGTGATGTTTAGAAATATGAAACCACTGTGCTGTGCGCCTGGACTACTGATGTTGTAGGTCAGCTGTGCTAAACACAGGGACTTCCTGGCAGTTCAGCGGTTAAGACTCTGTGCTCCCACTGCAGGGGGTATAGGTTCTATCCCTGGTTGGGGAACTAAGATCCCACATGTTGCAAGGTGTGCAAGAATCATCTTATGGACTCTGTGGGAGAGGGAGAGGGTGGGAAGATTTGGGAGAATGGCATTGAAACATGTGAAATATCATGTATGAAACGAGATGCCAGTCCAGGTTCGATGCACGATACTGGATGCTTGGGGCTGGTGCGCTGGGACGACCCAGAGGGATGGTATGGGGAGGGAGGAGGGAGGAGGGAGGAGGGTTCAGGATGGGGAACACATGTATACCTGTGGCGGATTCATTTTGATATTTGGCAAAACTAATACAATTATGTAAAGTTTAAAAATAAAATAAAATTAAAAGCTTTGCAAAAAAAATAATTTTTTAAAAGATAGTAATTGCTTTTTTAAGTATAAAAAATATTAAATAGTTCTGCATGCATTGCTATGTCATCATAACGTAAAGGTTAAGTGAAGGAGTGATCCTGATTTCTTTCATTAAACAACTGAGATACAAATACAAGAACAGTGGTGGGAGGGTGGTAAGAACATTTTTTACCATCCCTATTCCCTGGCATTTGGATGTTAGTCACACACACCCGGTATTATTCCTTTAAGATGCATCTTACCTGACAACTTTCCTTTAAGAATAATAAACTATGTCCTTTACTAGTAAGAATGCTTCTTTGGCCTGTCTTTGTTTTTATCAGTCCTTTATCCTTAGTAAGGGTGATAAGTATGAGATCCTTTATTTAAGAGCTGTTGAAAGGAATTTTAGACACAAATACTGTACTTTTTAAATATGAATGTACCAAAGTCACCTACAATGTACATTTTCCGTCACTCAGCTGCATTCAGTTGTGTGGATATAGAAGTACTTGTCATTTGCAGCCTCATAGCAAGTATTAGCATACAGGTTATGTGTAGCATTTTTAATTTCTAGAATATATGGACAGAGCTACAAAAAGTATATGAGTGCATTTTAAAAAATGATTCGAAGGCAAAAGCCTATAAAACCATTGCTAGGTCAAGAAATAGAACATTTGGGGGAATGTAGAATGCTTTATGAGCTTGCATGCATCCTTGTGCAAGTTGGTTCTCTTCTCTCTGGATCACTGCAACTGCACACTTTCCAGCCTCACACGTTTTTAGTTCTGGTCCTGACTAATACAGTTGCACTTGGTTTTTCCACTGTTACCGAAAATTCTTACTTTGACTTTGCTTTCCTATTACAGCTTTGCTAGGAAGCCTTTTTCCCCACGCAAACCCTGGACTATCTCCTTTAGCTAATGCATCTCCTGGAGAATTTGCTCTAAACCAGTGCCACTCAAATTATGGTCCATCAGTGCTGAGCTGTAAACTGTTAGTTACTGCCCTGCTATGAAATTGAGTAGAGAGATTGAGAGTAAGCTTTTAAAATATTTATGTCAGTTTGTCAAAGAAATTTTATGATTCTTGAATCTAGTAATAAAAAAAATGGGTCTTGCATTTTATATGCCATTTTTATTTCATTTTTCTAGAAATTCTTTTTTTATACTATTTTAAAAAAGTATATATCCATGAAAAATTGGAAGGAAAACAAAACGGAACAATCAAAAAGTTGGCCCTTCACCGAGATAGTTTGGGAAGTAGAGCTAGAAAGGGACCGAAAGTGCTTGGAAAACACTTTTCATCTAGGGGATCCTGTGAAAAATGAATATCTTGGACATTTAAAATTCTCCAATTTGGACAATAAGAATTTTCCAATCTGAGCAGAAGACCTTGATGTTCAAACCTTGTTTTCTTTGAGAACTCAGCTTCCAGAAAGAATGGATTGGCTTGTTTTTACTAGTGTCTTCTTTGCCTCAAGATCACCAACCCGTTAGTGGTGGTAAAGAACTATAAGATTTCTGCTGATGGATAAACAAGGACACTGGTCTCAGCTCTGTTTTTAATAGCAAACATATTAAAGATACATAAACACCAAAGAATAAGAAATTAATATACTAAACTATGGTAAATAACAATGATGGCACATCTTCAGCCAAACAACATACTTGTGGTAAATGAATCCTTATTTGGCATGAATGCTTTCCATATTGTTGTTCTAGGGAAAGAAAATAAGGTACAAAGAAGTATATTTAGTATGACACATTTTAGTAAAGAAAACATGTAGAAAGAAACATACGTAAAATTGTTCTCAATAATTATACTTCATGGTAAAATTATTGTTATTTTTTTCTTTATGCTTTTCTGTATTTTGTATCAAAAATGCGTTTTATTTTTTCATTTTGGCTTAAAGTGTTTTAAAGAAATTGGGTGAGTAGAGCCGCTCAGTCTTTTCTGACTCTTTATAACCCCGTGGACTGCATCAAGCCAGGTTTCCCTGTCCTTCACCGTTCCCAGAGCTTACTCAAACCCATGTCCATCGAGCTGGTGATGCCATCCAGCCATCTCATCCTCTGCCGTCCTCTTCTCCTCCTGCCTTCAATCTTTCCCAGCATCAGGGTCTTTTTCAAAGAGTCGGCTCTTTTCATCAGGTGGCCAAAGTATTGGAGTTTCAGGTTCAGCAACAGTCCTTTCAGCGAATATTCAGGACTGATTTCCTTTAGGTTTGATGTCCTTGCAGTCCAAGGGACTCTCAAGTGTTCTCCAGTGCCTAGGTTCAAAAGCATCAACTCTTTGGCACTCAGCCTTCTTTATGGTCCAACTCACATCCATACATGACAAAAAACATAATTTTGACTATACAGACCTTTGTTGGCAAAGTAATGTCTCTGCTTGTTAATATGCCATCTAAGTTTGTCAGAGATGTTCTTCCAAAAAGCAAGCATTTGTTTTTTGTTTTTTTAATTTCATGGCTGCAGTCACCATCTGCAGTGATTTTGGAGCCCAAGAAAATAAAGTCTTTCACTGTTTCCATTGTTTCCCCATTTATATGCCATAAAGTGATGGGACCAGATGCCATGATCTTAGATTTTTGAATATTGAGTTTTAAACTAGCTTTTTTCTCTCTCTTCTTTCACCTTCATCAAGAGGCTCCTCAGTTCTTTGCTTTCTGCCAAAATGGTGGTGTCATCTTCATATCTGAGGTTATTGATATTTCTCCCAACAATCTTGATTCCAGCTTGTGCTTCATCCAGCCCAGCATTTCTTATGAGGTACTCTGCATGTAAGTTAAATAAACAGACTGACAATATACAGCTTTGATGTACTCCTTTCCCAATGTTGAACAAGTCTGTTGTTCCATGTCTGGTTCTAATTGTTGCTTCTTGACCTGCATACAGGTTTCTCAAGAGGCAGGTAAGGTGGTCTGGTATTCCCATCTCTTCAAGAATTTCCCACAGTTTGTTGTGATCCACACAGTCAAAGGCTTTAGTGTAGTCAATGAAGCAGAAGTAATCAACATCGAGTCCCATTACTTCATGGCAAATAGGTGGGGAAACAATGGAAACAGTGACAGACTTTTATTTTCTTAGACTCCAGAATCACTGCAGATGGTTACTGCAGCCATGAAATTAAAAGATGCTTGCTCCTTGGAAGAAACGCTCTGGCAAACCTAGACAGCACATTAAAAGCAAAGACATTACTTTGCCGACAAAGGTCTGTATAGTTAAAGCTATAGCTTTTCCAGTAGTCATGTATGGATGTGAGCTGGATCATAAAGAATACTGAGCCCTGAAGAACTGATGCTTTTGAACTGCGGTATTGGAGAAGACTCTTGAGAGTCCCTTGGACTACAAGGAGATGAAACCAGTCAATTCTAAAGGAAATCAATCCTGAGTATTCATTGGAAGGACTGATGCTGAAGCTGAAGTTCCAATACTGCTGCGAAGAACTGACTTACTAGAAGAGACCTTGATACTGGGAAAGACTGAAGGCAGGAGGAGAAAGGGATGACAGAAGATGAGATGGTTGGATGGCATCACCGACTCAATGGACATGAGTTTGAGTAAATTCCGGGAGATGGTGAAGGACAGGAATGCCTGGCATGCTGCAGTCCATGGGATCACAAAGAATCGGACAGGACTGAGTGACTGAATTGACTGAATGGGAGTATATAAAAAATCAAATAGTCCACGATACAGGTATGATGAAGGCAAAGTGCTGGGAGGGCTCAAAGAAGAAGAGAAAAATAATCTATGCAATGACAGCAGAATTTTGGAAACTTTCTAAAAAAGAAAAAGATTGGTCACCACCTCAGACCAGATGAATAAGTATTTTAGAGGGACAGCCAGGCATTAATGGTTTTAATACTTTCCCAGGTGATTCCAATGAGCCATCAGGTTTCAGAGCTGTTAGGGCCAAGGCCAGTTCACCAGTTCCATCAAATTAGTAGAAGGTGTATTATTCTAGAGCACAAACTTATACTGTGAATAAGGGATTCCCTTCCCACAAAAGCACTTTCTCCCCTCAGTGCTAGTGCCATAAGGCTGAGGATTATTTGTGTGCGATGACAAGTTTTGGAAACACTGATTGAAATAATCTTAACATTCTGACTGTTAAAAGCTAATTATTTAATGAGATAAAGCTATGATCTGGAAGTTGAATAGAGTGATTGCTTTTGGGTCCACAGAGCTGCAGCTAAGTCAGTCCTCCTGGAAATGTTAATTAGCACCAAACAAAGAACAATGGAGGATGTTTGCTCTCTCCCTTGGAGACCAAGATCAGGACAAGTCATTTTGCATATGAGCAGAATGTAGGAATGGCCAAGAGATTTAAATAAGGGATTTTAATAGGTTTCCTCCCACTGGGAGAGACACTTCTGATTATCTATGACCTATACCAATTATCATGATTCTCCCTACTGGCTGACCATAATTTTAATAACTAATCAAATGCAGCCTGAAGGTTCTGTGAAATGCCACATATGAACAAGCACTTTTGCTCATTACAAAGCTAGTACTTGCTATCTGACCTTTTCCCAATTTCTCCGACTGCTTATTCACACTCCAGCCACATGCTTAAATGCTCAACGTTGATTTGGTCCTTATTGATCCTAGGCTGCTACCTGTTTGGGCTGAGAAATGACCTTCTGTGGACATCTAGGGAGGTCTGCCCGGCTGTGAAAAGAATTCCAAAAGAAGCTGGGTTGAAAATGTAATTCAAATCTTAAAAAGTAGCTAGTGGAGGTTCATGCAGTGGATTAAGACACAGTAATTCCCTGGTGGTGTTCTAGGCCCAAGCAAGGGCCTAACACAGCAGGGTTGAGTGATGAGCCAGCAGGAGGTAGAGGGAACAACCAGATAGAAACAGGTGCCCCATGATCCCAGCCTTATGCCAGCCTCACTCCTCAGTTTGTAGCTTCAATATTTGCACTTAGGCCAAAAACCACATTAAAATCCTGATCACTTCTCCTGTTCCATGATTTGGCATTTGCATCCTGGATTTTATACCATTGCTTCTAAAACCTTCATGCACTTTCCAGTCATCTAGGGGTTTGCTTAAAATGCAGAGGATTGGTAGGTCACGAGGTCTGGGATGGGGCTTGAGATTTGACTTTCTAACAAGCTTTCAGATGATGACTGTACCATTGTGCCAGGCCATGCCAGGAGGAGTGAGGCCCCAGCAGTGGTTTTCAAACATGAGCATGCATTCAAACTATTATACCTGGCAGGTTTGTTAAAACTCAGGCTGCTGTATCCTACTTCCAGAATTTGTGATTCAGTAGTCTGGGGTAGGGCCAGGGATTTACCTTTTTAAAACATTCCCAAAGGATGCTAATGTTTGGGATGCACATGTGGAAACCAGTACCTTAGCCTGTGCTGCTCACAGCTGAATTCAGCTGTGACTGAAGGCTGAGTGGCCACGCCTTCCCCAATAGGTGTGCTGGTCCCCCCTCCTCTGTTAGCAGTTTCAGAGATGTCAATGGACAAATAAGAATCTTCTTACTATTTAGCTATCTGTCATATGAGATGAGCAAAACTGTACTATAGTTTGAACATTCATTGGCATTGCACTTCTTTGGGATTGAAATGAAAACTGACCTTTTCCAGTCTTGTGGTCATTGCTTAGTTTTCCAAGTTTACTGATGGATTGAGTGCAGCACTTTAGCAGTATCATCTTTTAGGATTTGAAATGGCTCAGCTGTAATTCCATCACCTCCACTAGCTTGTTCAAAGCAATGCTTCCTAAGGCCCATTTGACTTCACACTCTAGGATGTCTGGCTCTAGGTGAGTGACCACACCACCATGGTTATCCGGGTCATTAAGACTTTTTAGGTACAGTTCTTCTGTGTATTCTTGCCACCTCTTCTTTATCTCTTCTGCAATGTAGAAAGAAAAAGGAAAGCCTCTCAGCCTTTTAGATACAGAAAGAGGGAAGAAAACAAAAACTGAGCAAAGCAATATAAAATCATGCAACCACTCTGATTAGAACCTGGATGAAAAAACTGATGGATGGCATGTCCCTGGCTACAGTCAACTCTCAGTCTTTGCCATCAGTTCCCGCACTACAGTCATCCTTATGCCCACTTGTACCTGCCTTCAGGTGCACGCACAAGGTGCATAGATTCCTTACTTGCTGTAAACAGAGTCTAAAGAGACAGGACTCAAGAGCCTGTCCACAGCAGGGCTTTTCATCCTATTCCAGGCCTCACAATCCTCTAGAGTACTGGTTCCCAACCTTTTTGACACCAGGGACCAGTTTCATGGAAGACAGTTTTCCACGGACCAGGGTGCAGGTGGGAGATGGTTTGGGAATAATTCAGGTGCATTACATTTGTTGTTCAACTTATTTCTTATTGAATGCCACTGCTGATCTGACAGGAGGTATGGGTCCATGGCTGGAGAAGGTTGGGGACCCCTGCTCTATAGGGATGTTAAAGCATAGATTGTTGGTCTGAGGTAGGGACTGAGAACTTGCATTTTTACAAAGTTCCCCGATGTTACAAAAGCTGCTAATCCCCAACCACACCTGGAAAACCACTGTTTTAAGGGATAAAATTAAAGGGCATCCGTATGCCCCACCACCTCCGGCGCCAAGTCGCTTCAGTCATGTCCAACTCTGTGCGACCCCATAGACGGCAGCCCGCCAGGCTCCCCCATCCCTGGGATTCTCCAAGCAAGAACACTGGAGTGGGTTGCCATTTCCTTCTCCAATGCATGAGAGTGAAACGTGAAAGTGAAGTCCCTCAGTCATGTCCGACTCTTAGCAACCCCATGGACTGCAGCCTACCAGGCTCCTCCGTCCATGGGATTTTCCAGGCAAGAGTAGTGGAATGGGGTGCCAGTGCCATCTCCGAGTCTATGTCCATACCACCCTAAATGTGCCCAATCTCATCCATCTCAGAAGAAAAGACAGGAAAGAAAATTAGAATATTACTTTTACTGGTGAAACTGATATTGAAGGATATGATATAGGTGTCAGTCAACTATGGTTTTCTTAAGGTTTTCTGAGCCCCAGAATTAGACAGATGTGTGCATTCATTCACAGGCTGTGTTAAACTCCAGAAGCATCCCCTGATGGGGATGTGCCTCTGGAGAACCAATCCTGTGGAGAAGCAGAGTAGGATGCATGTTCCCTACAGACAACTGGCTTCTGAAGAAGATGAAAGGAGGGACAGTGAGGGGTAAGCCAGCTAAGTTTCTTCTGTCAAGCCCATCAATCAGGTAAATCAGTCTTCACTCCCAAGGAAATCAGGAAATGAGGACATTGAAAAGAACCAAGGATGATGAGCTAATTAGATGTTGTTCCTGTTGTTTAGTCGCTAGGTCGTGTCCAACTCTATGACCCCATGGACTACAGCCTGCAAGGCTTCTCTGTCTGTGGGGTTTCCCAGGCAAGAACCCTAAACTGGGTTGCCATTTTCTTCTCCAGGGGATCTTCCCTACCCAGGGATTGAACCCATGTTTCTTGCATTAGCAGGCAGATTCTTTACCACTGAGCCACCATGGAAGCCCCGTTAATTAGTAATCCTCCTTGAAAAGACAGTAAGGCTTAAGTTTGCCAACCCACTCTCACCTCAAACACTAGGCTAACATTCCCCTCACTGTGAGTGACTAATTAAATGACTAAATTGAGTCAAATTCTTTCCTACTTTAGGCTACTTAGGTAACCTCTCTGAGCCTCAGTTTTACATCTACATGGGGAAAAAATAAATCAAATCTCCAAAGATGATCATAAAACCTAAATAAGATATTACTTTACATCATATAAGGAGTCTCTCACAGCAATTTTCCTTCTCTTCCTTCCTTTTTCATCCCTTAGCCTTGTGACATAATACAATGAAATATTGGGTTGGCAACAAAACATTGTTTGGCTTTTTCCATAAGATATTACAGAAAAACTGAAATGAATGTTTTGATCAACCCAGTATTTCATATTGTACTTGGTTGGCCTTGAAGACCTTGTAATCTTGAGGAAAAGGGCATAAATATGAAAATGTTAAATACAGTATAAAGCAATGTATAGATGGACTAAAAAGATATTATAATGAGGACTACAGGAAGTATGAACCGATTAGTGGAACACAGCACATTACTTTCTCAGTTCAAGATTTTTAAAAAAATGCTTACATGCTCACACAATTATATGTGCTATTGGAAGTCAAGTGGGCCTTAGAAAGCATAACTATGAACAAAGATAGTGGAGGTGATGGAATTCCAGTTGAGCTATTTCAAATCCTGGAAGATGATGCTGTGAAAGTGCTACACTCAATATGCCAGCAAATTTGGAAAACTCAGCAGTGGCCACAGGACTGGAAAAGGTCAGTTTTCATTCCAATCCTAAAGAAAGGCAATGCCAAAGAATGCTCAAACTACCACACAATTGCACTCATCTCACCCGCTAGTAAAGTAATGCTCAAAATTCTCCAAGCCAGGCTTCAGCAATACGTGAACCGTGAACTTTCAGATGTTCAAGCTGGTTTTAGAAAAGGCAGAGGAACAAGAGATCAAATTGCCAACATCTGCTGGATCATTGAAAAAGCAAGAGTGTTCCAGAAAAACATCTATTTCTGCTTTATTGACTATGCCAAAGCCTTTGACTGTGTGGATCACAACAGATTGTGGAAAATTCTGAAAGAGATGGGAATACAAGACCACCTGACCTGCCTCTTGAGAAACCTATATGCAGGTCAGGAAGCAACAGTTAGAAAACTAATACAATTATGTAAAGTTTAAAAATAAAATAAAATTTAAAAATAAAAAAATAAAAAGAACTGGACATGGAACAACAGACTGGTCCAAATA
Organism: Bos mutus; assembly: GCF_027580195.1. Classification (NCBI taxonomy): domain Eukaryota; kingdom Metazoa; phylum Chordata; class Mammalia; order Artiodactyla; family Bovidae; genus Bos; species Bos mutus. Next base: position 69,344,367 of record NC_091618.1, on the reverse strand, counting down.
GGAAAAGGAGTACGTCAAGGCTGTATATTTTCACCCTGCTTATTTAACTTATATTCAGAGTACATCATGAGAAATGCTGGGCTGGAGGAAGCACAAGCTGGAATCAAGACTGCCAGGAGAAATCTCAATAACCTCAGATATGCAGATGACACCTTATGGCCGAAGGTGAAGAGGAACTAAAAAGCCTCTTGATGAAAGAGAAAGAGGAGAGTGAAAAGGTTGGCTTAAAGCTCCACATTCAGAAAATGAAGATCATGGCATCTGGTCCCATCACTGCATGGGAAATAGATGGGGAAACAGTGGAAACAGTGTCAGACTTTATTTCAGGGGGCTCCAAAATCACTGCAGATGGTGATTGCAGCCATGACGCTTACTCCTTGGAAGGAAAGTTATGACCAACCTAGACAGCATATTGAAAAGCAGAGACATTACTTTGCCAACAAAGATCCGTCTAGTCAAGGCTATGGTTTTTCCAGTGGTCATGTGTGGATGTGAAAGTTGGACTGTGAAGAAAGCTGAGTGCCAAAGAATTGATGCTTTTAAACTGTGGTGTTGGAGAAGACTCTTGGGAGTCCTTTGGACTGCAAGGAGATCCAACCAGTCCATTCTAAAGGAGATCAGTCCTGAGTGTTCTTTGGAAGGACTGATGCTAAAGCTGAAACTCCAATACTTTGGCCACCTCATGTGAAGAGTTGACTCATTGGAAAAGACTCTGATGCTGGGAGGGATTGGGGGCAGGAGGAGAAGGGGATGACAGAGGATGAGATGGTTGGATGGTATCACCGACTCGATGGACATGAGTTTGGGTGAACTCCGGCAGTTGGTGATGGACAGGGAGGCCTGGCGTGCTGTAATTCATGGGGTCGCAAAGAGTCGGACACGACTGAGCAAGTGAACTGAACTGAACTGAAGTTGTTTCAGTCATGTCCAACTCTGTAACCACTTGGACTGCAGCCCATCAGACTCCTCCATCCATGGGATTCTCCAGGCAAGAATACTGGAGTGGGTTGTCATGCCCTTCTCCAGAGGATCTTCCTGACCCAGGGATCAAGCCCATGTCTCTTGTCTGCTGTGTTGGCAGGCGGGTTCTTCACCACTAGTGCCACTATAGAAAGGGAAGGAAGTAGAGCTGCCGGTAGTGGTTTCACTGGAGAATCATGCGTTTGGTTGGCTCCAGAAGGAAAGACAGGTAGTGAATAGGTCGAGAGGGGAAGGACATTTTTAGGGATGGTGAAGAACACGGGCAGAGGCTTAGCAGAAAAGGTCAAGGGCCAGTGAGACGCGCAGCCAGATTTGGATGGGTGAGCATTTGTTCTGTTCACAACCCATTCCAGTTTTGAGTCGGTCACCAGACTTAACAGGCCCCCACCTCAAGTGTTTTTTTATATCCATTGCCCATTCAGGTTGCCAGCATCTAGAGTACAAGTAGCGGTAATTTCTCAGCCTTTCATATATAATGGCTTGGTTGATTTGAATGTCAGGGCGACTCTTATTTAAAGTCTGGAGAGGAAACAGTCCCTTCTCAGCTTGAGCATAGTTATTTTCTTTCTTTAAATCATTGATTCTCAACCTTGGCTACACAGAAAAATCACCCAGAAGCATTCCAAATAATAGAAATCCCTTGGCTTTACCCCAAATCAATGAAATTCAAATCTCAGAGGGTGGAGCCTAGAATCTGTATTTTTTTTAAAAGCTCCCTAGATGATTCAAATTTGCAGCCTGTATTAGAAAAGTCTGCTTGAGGCCAAGGTAGCCTGCTCCCTTTATAGAGATGGCATTTCTCTCATTGATTTTTCTTGGGACTGATTTTGAAACAATTAACAGCAATTAACCAGACTGTCAGCATCCTATAAATAAGAACAATATCTTTACAGGATTATAAAATAAAGTAACAAATGAAAGCATGTTTTTCAAATATAAACTGGGATTCTGATTTGGTACAAAATAAATGGTTCAACAAACAAAGTGACTTTATATTTAAATGAATGGCTAAATTTCATGTTAGAAATTATACAAGTTATTTTGCAAAAAAAGGGATTAGGTATACAGGAAAAAAAAACTTAGAAACATCGACTTGACTATTTGAGTATGGATTGGGTCATTTAATGCAGATTGATCTTTTTGTAAATGTTAAGTAGCTCACTAATTGCATATTTCTGTTGCTAAAGCATTCAGTTCAGTTCAGTTCAGTTGCTCAGTCTTGTCCGACTCTGCGACCCCATGAATTGCAGCACACCAGGCCTCCCTGTCCATCACCAACTCCTGGAGTTTACCCAAACTCATGTCCATCCAGTCGGTGATGCCATCCAGCCATCTCATCCTCTGTTGTCCCCTTCTCCTCCTGCAAGCATTACATTGTTTAAATAAATATACTGGAGAAAGCTTATTTGAGTTAGCAGGACTGGAAAATGAATCTGTATTAGTGTCCAGGCTCTTTTCTTCCATTCATTCACTTCTTTACTCATTCATTCATTCCACAAATACTGATTGGATCCCCTCCTGTGGGGTACCTAACATTGGGCTAGGAAATGGTTATAATATTTGTGGTCTGGCTTTTGACCTCTTGATACTTATAATCTAATGGAAAAAAAGATTGTCAATAAGAAAACAAATGGTAGTTTCCAGTAAAGGCAATGAAGTAAACAAATAATATTTAGTCACTGGATAAAACTGTGTGTGCGTGTGTGTGTGTGTGTGTGTGTGTGTGTGTGTGTGTGGAGGAGGGGATTCCCCAGTGTGATAGACTCTCAATGTCCTCTCCACTCTTGTAAGCCAAGACGGCGAGGCAAGGTGGAGACAATTGTCAGACAAGGGGAGCTGTGAAGCAGAGGGTGATGAGCAAGGAAAGCTTAGGATGCTCAAGGGTCTGAAGAAATACACATCCCAAACATGCATCAGTAATATTTCTTATATTTTCCAGCTGTATTCTTTAAGTGTTTTATGTGCCTTTTCCCACCTTCCAGCACTGATTGACATTTATATTATTCAGTATTTTCCATGTGGCAGGAGTTAAGATAGGTTGTGAAGATGCAAGGAGGAAAGAAAAAAATTGGTAGGGAAAAAAATTATGATATAGGAGAGGCATTACATATACAAAATGAAGTTATGTTGGTTCAGAAAAAGGCAAAGGAAGGTGTCTAGCATTACTTGGGGATCTGGAGGATTAGAAAGGCATCTATCATCTATGAAAAGGGCCTTGGAGACTCTGGGAAATCACAGTCATGATCCAAGATTTTCTGGTTAGCAACAGTTGATGTTGAAGACGAGAAGCATTTAAATTGAAAAAAAAATTTTTAAGAAAATTGGAGAACCAACTCAGTTCAGCTCTCAATATGTGTCACCCAATGTGAGCGTTTCTAAAATAGTTTATAATCAAGAGAGATTTCATAGTGGTTCTCAGCTCTGCTGCATGTTAGAGTAACCTGAGGAGATTCATCAAAGCCCTGGGGCTAAGATCCAGGAACACAGTCTTGTAAATGTGAATTTCTATGGGGTGGGCGCAGGGAAGACCCTGGGTATTTAAGAAAGATTATGGTGACTTCCCCGACAGTCCAGTGGTTGAGACTTTGACTTCAAATGCAGGGGGTGCGGGTTCGATCCCTGGTCAGGGAGTTAAGATCTCATATGCCTTGCGGCCAAATAAACCAAAACATAAAACAGTATCAATATTGTAATACATTCAATAGAGACTTTAAGATACTAACAAAGGAAAAAGAAAATTAGGAATCACCATCCCTGACCTCACAAGGCTTCAGTCTTCGTAAAGTGTCAACCCACTGTGTCAATAACAGCAAGAACACAATGTCTCCAGCAAACAAACTTTTCCTTAACAACTTCCATCTTTAATCCTCAGATGTTCAGAAATTTCTAAGCATATTCTCTTGAAATCATTTTCCTTGCCTGAAACACCATTTTTTTCCCCTAACTTGAAAAAAAATTCTACTCATCCTTTAAGAATCAATTCAAATATTATCTCTTAAGTAAAACATTTACTCATACTCCTAGGAAAAATTAATTATTCCTTGGCAAACAGTATGAGGAAACTTCTGTTGAAGTACCTCTCACACTGGCCATCATGTGCTGATTTTACATTTCAGATTATAACTTCTCAAGGGCTTAGTCTCATTAAAATGTCTAGCACCTGGCCTGGTGTCCACAGTATATTAAGTCTTGACTACACAGAGGAAGGAAAAAGGAAGGGGAAAAGGGAGGAGGGGAGAAGGACATGAGTAAATAAGAATGTGTAAACTAGTTTGCACAGTTTGAAAAAGTTGGCTTAAAACTCAACATTCAAAAAACAAAGATCATGGCATCTTATCCCATCACTTCATGGCAAATAGATGGGGAAACAATGGAAACAGTGAGAGACTTTATTTTCTTGGGCTCCAAAATCACTGCAGATGGTGACTGCAGCCATGAAATCAAAAGACACTTGCTCCTTGAAAGAAAAGCTCTAACAAACCTAGACAGCATATTACAAAGGAGAGACATTACTTTGCCGACAAAGTTCTGTCTAGTCAAAGCTATGGTTTTTCCAGTAGTCATGTATGGCTGTGAGAGTTGGACTATAAAGAAAGCTAAGCACTGAAGAACTTATGCTTTTGAACTGTGGTGTTGGAAAAGACTCTTGAGAGTCCCTTGGACTGCAAGGACATCAAACCAGTCAATACTGAAGGAAGTCAGTCCTGAATATTCATTGGAAGGACTGATGCTGAACCTGAAATTCCATAATACTTTGGCCACCTGATGCGAAGAACTGACTCATTTGAAAAGACCCTGGTGCTGGGAAAGATTAAAGGCAGGAGGAGAAGGAGATGAGAGAGGATGAGATGGTGGGATGGAATCACCGACTCTAAGGACATGCGTTTAAGAAAGCTCAAGGAGTTAGGAGTTTGTGATGGACAAGGAAGCCTGGTGTGCTGTGGTCCATGGAGTGGCAAAGAGTCGCACACGACTGAGCGACTGAATTGAAACTTGTTTGCACACGGAGATGTCTTTGGCAGCCAGAGGTGTTCAAGTACCAGTAACTTCAGAGAAAGGGAAAAAAAGAGACTTTACTATTTATTTATAATAGTATGAGTGCTTTCAACATTTTAATTTATAACTTGGTCTCTTTAGATTTTGAATGCTTTCTTCAAATAAACTCTTACTAGATGACCCAAGATATAGGATGGAATTGTGTGGCTTTCAAAGTGTGGTCCCCAGATCCACAGCATCTAGGAACTTGATCAATATACAAATTCTCCCCAAAAAAACCCAGATCTATTATATCAGCAGACCTGGAACTGGAACCCAGCACAAGCTTTTCCTGATGTTGCTGTTGTGTGCTCAGAACCACAGGCATAGATACAAGTGGAATTATTTTGGCTGAAACATGAGTGGTCAGTATATGACAATCCATGACAACCCCGACGCCCTAGCCAAGCCAGATACCCTCAGTACAGTTCTGTGAGGACCTTCTGTCTGGGGTCCCCAGGTTCTCATAAAATAAAATCTAACAAATTTGCCTCAAAGGTTTAGGTGGCCGTCTGTGTTCCAGAATTCTTTGGTTCTAGATTTCTCATGGTTCTCTGTATGTGTACTTCAAAAGGATTTATTTCTATTGATTAGTTTTAGATCCAGAGTTTTGCCAGTTCACAGATCAACATATACAATAATTCCCAGAACTTTTGTCTTAAAAAGAAAAGAAAACAAAACAAACAAAAAAAACAGGTAAAGCAGTTACCAGTTGGATATGTGCAGCAAGTTCAACCCTGAACACTTTTTTTTTTAGAGGCTTAATAAAATATGTATTTATTGATCATAACAAAACCCAATATAGATATTTATGGATAGGTAGTTTTTTGATCACTCTCTTCCAGTTAGTGACACAGGGATCCATATTCTTTTCATCTTGTCATGTATTGGTCTTCTGCACATGTCTTCACGATTTCACATCCTAGAAGGGAGTTTATTCAATTCTCATTTGTTTAAGGATGCAACTGAAATCTCTTCTTCCTGATAAATCCAGGAGCCACAGGGTCTGTTAGTCTCTTGCGTGTTGGTGGGTCAGGTGTGTGCAAAGGGCTTGGCTGGGTTCCTCTCTGATCCCTGGGGCCTCCTCTGGAGTAGCAGGGGCTGGAGAAACCTCTTCCATGGTGGTTTCACTTACATACCTGCAGCCTCTGTACTTCTTGTATCTTACCAAACATTGAGTCCCATTATCCATAGCCTCTCAATATGGTTTGGGTTTCTCAAGGTGCAGTGGGTTGAAGAATCTCACTTCTTAATGGAAGCTGCTTTTTAACAGCCAGTATTCCCAGAGAGAAGGAGCAAAACCTGGCAATCCTCTGTACAAGTAGGTCAAGAAGTAACTCTGAACACTTTCTACCAAACAATTTCTTCATGGCATTGTAACCTTCAAGACTGGCCATTCACCCTTCTGCAGGTGCTAGACACAGCCTATGCTGAGCAGATCCTCAAGCTACCATTCCGATAAATCACATATGAGACAGCTGAAGTCCTTATTCTGAGAAGCAGTCCAATCTGAGAGTTTTTCCTCCTCTACTTGAGAATTCATAGCTGTGTTAATTTAGCTTCCCTCCTCATTACATAGCTTCTGAGTAAGTTATATAGTAATGATGAATGATAAATCAGATGGCCAGACCTATATTACTCATGACATTTTAATAGTATTAATCTAGGATAGCTTTTAATTGTCCATTCTACAGTCTTTAATGCTAACAAGATATAGATGTTTCCATTATTCTAATTGTATTTCAAATAAATGTATGAGCTCACATTTTCCCTCCAACCCTGTAAAAAAAAAATAAGGCTAAATTAGAGATGTCTCTATGCATGAAAAATAGATTATTTTATAGCAAAACCTTGATTAATCACAGTGGAAAATAGCAGGAACCTCAATTAACTGCACGCTGTCTGCACTTAGCTTGTCAGAAAATGATATTAAGGATAGAAAAAAAAAGTGTCATCGTGAAAAATTTTTAAAAATTCAAAAAACATTTAAAGTAACCTATGGCTTCCATATTCTAGTCTAGTTAAGTGAAAATTGATGTTTAGATAACCTTGTGGTCCAGCAAGATTTTGAGTTATAAAACAAAAAGTAAGTTATTTTCAAAGGCTCCATTTGCAGGACAAGAAATGGACTAATGCATGTTCAAAGGATTTTCACCAGCACTATTGAGACAAATCGGGCTAATTTTGAAGTTATCGAAAAGACTACTTTCCAAGTGCTGTATTTAATCTACTTTTATTACAGTAACTGCACATATTGATCATATTTAAGAGAAAGAGAAAGCTGCCCAGAAGAGTGAAATTTACATGTAATTGATGCTTTCCATATTAAGTACCAAAACATCTGTATACTAAACATTTTGGTTGTGATCAAACTGTTTGTCTTCTGATTAAACAGGACAATGACAGTCTTCAGATATTCCTAATGGCATTAATATCATTCATAAGAGCACAGTTAATATTGTAGAAATTAGGCTGTAAAACATTCTCATCCTCAGACAGTAAAATTCAGTATTTGTTTCTACACTAAATAGTGCTGGAATGCTGCTGCTGCTAAGTCGCTTCAGTTGTGTCTGACTCTGTGCGATCCCATAGCGGGCAGCCCACCAGGCTCCCCCATCCCTGGGATTCTCCAAGCAAGAACACTGGAGTGGGTTGCCATTTCCTTCTCCAATGCATGAAAGTGAAAAGTGAAAGTGAAGTCACTCGGTCGGTATCTGACTCTTAGCGACCCCATGGACTGCAGCCTACCAGGCTGGTCCATCCATAGGATTTTCCAGGCAAGAGTACTGGAGTGGGTTGCCGTTGCCTTCTCCAGTGCTGGAATAGTTGTTTCATATTTTAAATATTAAAATATTTATAGTTGTTTAATAGTTTAAATATTCAGGAAAAAAAACCACACACATAGAAAGCTGTTTAATCTTTGCTTCCTGCTGTCTCAGAGTCCACTATGGTCTGCAGTAAGCCTTTCTACAGAGTTATTTGAGAAAGTGGCTCTGCTTGTCCTGCTTCACAGTGAGAAGGTTGTGGGGACAAGGCAAGTAATTTGGGCCAGAAAAACAGAGCACAAATTTATATATGTTTAGGTAGGAGTGTCAGAGGCCAGGGAAATGAGTTGAGATCAAGAGCACAAAATGAGATCTCAAAAGGCTGGAAAATTAGACAGCACCTGGGGAATTGCCAAGAACTGGAGGGTCAGGACAAAGTGAAAAGTCAAAGTGCCAGGCAAAATAGTTAGCAAGTAGGAGATTTATGGAAATGGAAACAGATGGAAAAGTTTGAACAGGAGAAACAATATTCGAAACCAGATATAAAGAAAAGGACACCAACAGAGAAGCACTTGTTACATGTTAGCTTCAGCATTCATTATTTTTAAATCCTGCATCCACCCACTTCTCACCCTCTGCGCCACCACCACCTCTAACCTGAGCTATGGATCTCTTCCCTAAAGTCTCCTACTACCTAAGTCTCTCTAACTGGTGTACCTGTGCAGAAGATGCTGTTGTTGGCCCACTCAGATTCTCTCTACCAGGCATTTGTGCCCACCCCCAACAGCTGTGAGCATCTGCCAAGCACCCTTTCCCTAAGAATGGTCCTCAGCATATAGGGAAATGCCTGGACGAGGGCACCTCCCCTCTGAATGTACCCTATAGCCAATATCTACTTGACACATACAAGAGGCCAGCTCCCTTGCCTTGAGGTGAGATAAATCCGTGATGCTATGCACACTCTAGTGGGTCAAGTCTTCCTTGAGTTTCTAATCTGGCAGTATTCCAGTTTCCTCAGTTCCTTAGTTCCTTATAGGTTGGTTTTTTTTTTTTTTTTCTGGGCTCTCTCCCATTTACTCAAGTTGCTCTTTCTCATGCTCTGCTTCTGGGAAACCTGAAGTATTGATGAGATACACCAACAGCACAAGTAAATACGTAAAGCTGTTTAACTTGATATAATGCCATGATTTGCAAAATTGTATTTTTAATTTCATTTTGGAGAGGAGAAATTTCATATTTCTTCTCATTTCATATCATTAAAATGAATGCGATTTGTATTAAAAAGGAAAAATGGACACGACCCAATTTCTGACTTAATATAGGTGGAATATTACCTTGCTTCTTACTGTGTGTATTTGGAAAACATGTGAGGAACTCTCTGAAAATGAACAAGAATATAAAACTGACAAAAAGAAGATATTTGGAGAACAATTTTTTAAGAGGTAAAGCAGGGGAAGTAATGATTCTTGTTGGCTACTTTGGCTTAATTGGGTATATATATGCATAAATAGTCATAGTACTTCCTCTTTTCTGTTATTGTTTTCCCTGTGCTGCAGCTGAAAACATTGAGGCTCATATGACATTAGAAACTTTCTGAAGATCACTTAACTAGTATGTTTAGCTAGATCGTTTAACTAGTAAGTTGTCTTTTGAACCAAGATATCTGATTCCAGGCCTTTTTTCCTGATCCTCCACTAATGTAAGAATTGATGCTTTTGAACTGAGGTGTTGGAGAAGACTCTTGAGAGTCCATCCTAAAGGAGGTCAGGCCTGGGTGTTCATTGGAAGGACTGATGTTGAAACTGAAACTCCAATGCTTTGGCCACCTGATGAGAAGAGCTGACTCATTTGAAAAGACCCTGATGCTGGGAAAGATTGAGGGCAGGAGGAGAAGGGGATGACAGAGGATGAGATGGTTGGATGGCATCACCGACTCAATGGACATGGGTTTGTGTGGACTCTGGGAGTTGGTGATGGACAGGGAGGCCTGGCGTGCTGCAGTTCATGGGGTTGCAAAGAGTCAGATATGACTGAGTGACTGAACTGAACTGAATCAATGTAATTCCCTGGAGAAGGAAATAGCAATCCACTCCAGTGTTCTTACCTAAAAAATTCCATGGACAGAGGAGCCTGGTGAGCTACGGTCCATGGGGTCTCAAAGAGTCAGACACAACAATTGAGTGACTGAGCATGCATACCTGTATAGATTACTATGATAGCCACTGATGTATATCAAAGGGAAGTTTAAGGAGCAGTAATTAGGCAGGAAAAAAAAAAAGAAGATGGGGAATTTTAGTGATTTAAGTGGATTTGAAAAATATTACACATTACAGCCCTGTTGGGAGACAATTCTCCCTGAATTGCTCATGTTTTTATAACAGTCCTCTGAGCCAAAGCATTTTAAGAATTTAAGAATGTAAATTGAAGAATGTTTGTATAAGGAGACATCCCAGGATAGTAAAGCAGAAATGCTCCCTCCACTCTCTGGAGAGACTTGCTTGTATTCCTGAGTAATAAAGATAATGCCTCTCTCGGTAGGGGAGATAGATGAGTTTGTCAACTGCCTTCTTAGAACATGGGATTTCCTGAGCTCAATTTTCCACAGATGTGACACAGATTCATGGGCCCTCCATGTACCTGTTATCCATGGAACTTAAGAGCCTAGGGGAGCTGAGGAAAGCATGGACATCATGTGCCTGCTGTTATGGGAATACTAAACTGTCTCATCCATTTGAGCTTGTTGTCTCCTTACTCACCAAGTCTGAGGAAGTCTACAAGCCCACCCAGCAGCTTCTCACCAGATTGCTGCTTTGGAACCATGTGACCACTTGGCAATACTCCATATAAACTCATTAAAAAAAAAGGGGGCTTCCCACGTACATCAGCAGTAAAGAATCTGCCTGCCACTGCAGGAGATGCAGGTTTCATCCCTGGGTCAAGAAGATACCCTGGAGAAGGAAATGGCAACCCCCTCCAGTATTCTTGCCTGGGAAACCCCTTGGACGGAGAAGCCTGGTGGGCTACAGTCTATGGGTAGCAAAGAGTCGGACATGACTGAGTGTCTGAGCACACAAGAAGTCTAACAAGCACACACATTCATTTTCTGTTTTACCTATTGGGATGAGTTTTCCTCTCTTACCTGTTGGCAACCTTGCAGCAACAGAACAGCAGTTAGTAGAGCTGGTTTCAGGCTCAGAAACAACACTGTGCTACCTGCTACTTTCTCTGTCTCCCTTGAAGGCTGATTCTCCTCTTTCCAAGTGCAAACAGAAGCATTCATGTGGCAGATGCTACGCCTTCTCTGAGTCACTGCTTTCATTTGCTTTCCCCATATCAGCCACCTTCCTAGCTTTAATTACATGGCTTGGCACACTCTTGAAGTAAGGATAAATTCATAACACAGAGTTTTCTCCTCTTAAACAGCAGCTCAAGAGGAAACCCTAAACATTAGATCAAGAATCCACCTGCACGTCTCTGCTTCTACATCTTTTCTTCTGCGTACTCTAATTGCTATGCAGTCTTAGCTAACTTCCAAAAGAAAATCTGACTTTCTTCTCCTCTCGTTGCATTCCTCAGTATAATGGGATAAACAACTAAGAAGCTGAAATAATGTGATGTGAACTCTTCTCAAAGCCCGTCTGAGAATTCTGCAAGAGGAACTATCAAGTAATAAAAAAGAACTCAGCTGGAAATATACATTGGAAAAATAAATTGGAAGATGGCTTTAAATGCTTTTGAGCAGTCCCAAGGAATATAAAAGGAAGCAGAATAAAGAAAATGATAAACAAAACTTTCAGGGCTGACTCAATAAGTAGCTCTTAAAATAGCTGTGAGTTTTCCCTCCTAACACCCTGCAGGCTGCCAATAACCAGACAGACAAATCGAACAATTAGATGCTATGAGGCAGCATCCAAATAGATCCACAACACAACATTCTGAGTGGAGCCTAAACTATTCTCTGAATAAAAATGTTACCATGTGCAAGAGATTATTTCTGACCTGGATAGAATAGTAGAAGAACTCTGCAAAATATTTTCCTTTATTGAGCATCTCTGATGTGTCTGATGGTCTGATATATACTAAAGATGCTGAGATGTGGGACATAAACTTTTCCAAAATCTAGAGGAGGAAACATATGAGTAGAGTAGTTTAGAAAATACTTTTTTGTAAGGGTTATTAAATCAATATAAGAGTGTGCTATTGGGAGATCAGGGAAAAAGGCAATTCACTCAGATATGGCCTGAGTTCTGATGTGAGCCTTTCTGGATTAATAGAAATTTTCCAGGTAAAAAATTTCAGAGCATAGAGGTTCTAGGAAGATGAAGTGGTAAGTTCAAGGGCACCAGGCTATGAAAGGGCTGTTGCTTTTGGAGTTACTGCAAGCTGATCAGTCTGAAGTATTGAAAACATATGAGGACAGATTGAGAAATGAATCTGGAGATCAGGAAGAGGTAAAATCATGAAAGGTCTTTTGTGTGATGCTAAGGGACTTGGATTTCATCCTGAGAGTGAAGAAGAAACCACTGACATGATTTATAGTCAGGCTGTAAGGTCTCTTTCTTTCTTTTTCTCCTTTTCCCCCCCTCTTTTGGCCTTCAAGGGGCTCTAACTTTGGTTAGTTGAAAGGCCAATTCAGAATTTATAGGTCAAAGTATGCACTTCCAATAAAATAAGTTCCAAAGTTAGATGAATTCTTTTCTGGATGTACTGTGTCTGTTGTCATTTGTTGTTTTGTTGCTAAATCGTGTCCAACTCTTTGCTACCCCCATGGACAGAGTAGCCTGGAAGGCTACAGTCCATGGGATTTGCCAGGTAAGAATGCTGGAATGAGTTGCTATTTCCTCCTCTAGGGGATCTTTCTGACCCAGGAATTGAACCTGTGTCCCTGCATTGGCCAGTGGATTCTGTTACCACTGAGCCACCAGGGAAGCCTATTGTTTCTATATCCTGATCTAATTCATGTTTTTCTCCATATTTAAATTATGTTTCTAGAAGTAAGGATCATAGTTTTATATTTTACAAAGATGTTAACAAACTAATGAAAGAAGACATCATGATCAATTACATATGCTAATATGTTTCAATCAGGAGAAATCTGGTAGTATTAATAAATAATCTTGAAAACCAAAGGATTGTTTTTAATTGGCACATTTATATGCCACAAATCTCAGTGGCAATGGGAATGGGAAAGAGAAGGCTGATATCTAAGAATTTGGCATATGTAAACTTCAGCCTTATGCAAAGTAGTGAATTTCAGCCGAGCTGGAGTATGCAGCGCTGGTAACTCCTTCCTTCATTCTCTATCTCCTGTAGATTATTTTTCCAGGTGTCTCTGCATCGTCATTTCTCTGATAAGACCTTGGATCTTGCAATTTGAGTCCAGTGTAGTTTATATCATCTCCATAGACCTGATTTTTTGCAGAAAGACATGAATATATATTTTTTAACCTGGAACACTCCACAGAGCACATCAGATACTAAAAACTGTTTGTGAGGATCAAAGACCTGCATCTTTATGCAACTCCTTTTGGTAAATACTACTTAAATAGTCACTTGGGTGTCTCAAACTGTATTACTAAATGGTGCTGCAGTCAACATCAAAAACTGGAAGGACAGTTTTCATTTAATCTGAAAAACTGCATATTTTGATATTATTTATACTGCTGTGCTTGACATATCTCACTGTGTTTTTCATTTTCTTGCAATTTCCAGCCTCTTAAATTGCTTTTTTTTTTTTTTTTTTTTATCATGGTTCTATTACATTCAGATTTCTTTCTAGTCGAGTTACTCCGAGGGAAAAATAAGACCCAGTTTTGATCTGAATTTTACTAGCATTGAGATTCAGCCATACAATTAAAAAATGTAAAGTTTGTTCCTAGTGAGGAAAAATAACTTTTTCAGACCTTTTATAGAACTGAATCTATAGCACTGCTTAAACTTGTCACTCAAATGATGTGTACAGATCAGTAGATCACAAGTACTTGCGTTTCTGTTTATGATGTAAAGCTTTATTTAATTAATGCTATTTGTCCCCAGGAAGGCCAATCGTGCATCAAAATTACCAAAATAAATATAAAGAAGATTATATTTACTTTGCCTTAAAATATATTGTTGCTACATATGAATAACATTTTGGTATATTAAGAAAGGAAACAACAATTAAATAAATCATCAATTAGATAGAGTTGGAAAGTATTCCAATCTGAAAACTATCAATGCAATTCTTTTACTTAAATTTTCAATTTATGTGTATAATTATAGAGAAGAACAGACTTCATTATACTGAATAAATAAGCAAGAATATTGAAAGAAAAAATATGCTATATTCTGTGACCCTGAGGGGTTTAGGCTTTAGTATGTAACAAATACTCTGTCTAGATTGCAGAGGTATAATTCTAGCCCTTGAATCAACATAGTTTCAAATGATTGGTCTATACTGGGTCAGTATTTCAATCAGGAATCACCAACTCTATACATTAAAAATGTCAGTGGCCTGTAACATGGCACATTTTCAGTTTTTTCTTTTGATTTTTATTGTTTCACAGGTAAGTTAACCTCTGACTACCATCAGCTTTTAAAAAATGATACTTTACAGTTTTGATCTATTTTTATCATATAACAATTTTATTGTTGTTATGGTAAAATAATGTAGATATGTGTGTTGGGTAGTATGTATGGAATTTTGATGTTAAATAATTATAGCTTCACTCAGTTTTTTGAAGGGAAGTTTACTAAGACTGTTTGAATGTGATCCTGATACACCCCCAAGAAGTTATGAATTGAGTCATTTATATACATTTTTATTAACTTATTCCTTTGTTCATTTATTAAGTACATGTTATGTGAATACCAAAGCACTACTAAGGGAGAATGATAACAAATATGGGAGATGGAGTCAAGGCCATATACTTCTGAAAATCCGCTATTAGAGCTAATAAAAATCTTAGCTTAATTTGACAAACATATGTTTTACTACATTTCTAAAATTTCAAGAGAAAAAGGGAATTCTCCAGTGGCCTAAACATGTCCATACCAACAATAATCAGTTAAAACTTTAAAATAATAATAATAATGTTAAGAAGTTTAGAAACTCTAGTTTACTTTATGGTATTTATAAGTGTTGAGTTTAGTAAACTAGCATGGGGGTCTCACTTACAATGCTGGAGGTGAAACTGAGGCAGTTGCCCTTATTTCAAACCCTCGAAGAGGGCTAATGTGATCACAGGTCAGGGCCCTCTGGTGGCCTCAGGAGCAATCCAAGTCCCCCCTGGAAGAAATCTCTATTTTTGGCTCTCAGGAATCCCACAGATTAGATTTAACCAAATCTGAGTTCACAGCATAAAGCAAAGTAATCAACACTGAAGATATAAACCACCACAACTGAAAGACTTACAGTAATAAACAACACATATAGATTTCCATGGATTAAACTTGTATATATAAACATTATTTTCCATTATGGTTTATCATAGGATATTGAGTATAGTTCTCTGTGCTACACAGTAGGACCTTGTTATTTATCCATTCTATACATGAAAGCTTACATACACACCAGGGGGTTGCAAAGAGCGAGATACAGCTGAGTGACTGAGCACACATACACTCTAATGCCAACCTCCCACTTCATATTTTTCCCAACCCATTTCCATCTTGGCGACTGTGAGTCTATTCTCCACATCCATGATCCTATTTCTGTTTCATAGATAGATTTATTTGTGTCATATTTTAGATTTCATGTATAAGTGATATCATATGGTATTTGTCTTTCTATTTCTGACTGACTTCATTTAGTATGATAGTCTCAAGTTGCATCCATGTTGCTGCAAATGGCATCATTTTGTTCTTTTATATGGCCGAGTAGTGGTCCATTGCTATGGGGTCGCACAGAGTCGAACAGGACTGAAGTGACTTAGCAGCAGCAGCATGTGTATATATCATCTTTATCCATTCATCTATTGATGCATATTTAACGTTGCCTCAATGTCTTTGCTATTGTGAATAGTGTTGCTATGAACATTGGGCTGCATGTATTTTTTTGAATTATAGTTTTATCTAGATATATGTCTAAGACTGGGATTTCTGGATCAAATGGCAATTTTATTTTTAGTTTTCTAAGGAACCACTATACTTTTTCCCACAGTAGCTGCACCAACTTACATTATCCCCACAAAAATATAGCTGCTGCTGCTGCTGAGTCTCTTCAGTCGTGTCTGACTCTGTGCGACCCCATAGACAGCAGCCCACCAGGCTGCCCCGTCCCTGGGATTCTCCAGGCAAGAGTATTGGAGTGGGTTGCCATTTCCCTAAAATGCCTCATCTTTTAAACAGGGAAACTAATACTGCTCATCCCTCCATAAAATTGTTTTAAGGCTCAAGTTGAAAAGGACGTATTCTGCAAGAGAAAGCATGGTGGGCACAAGTTGCTAAGCTTTATTTTGATGCTTTTGCTGTCAGAGAAAATTAGTATTACTTGTAGGATCCTGTGAACAGAACATAGGTCAAATTTTATGTCACTAATAATTTTCAGTAGCTCAAATGTGTTCCCATTACTAGAGTATGATTCATTTGAATAGTAACCAATAGAAATATAAATACCCATGTAAAAGAATGCATATTTCCTCATATGAAAATATATGCATCAGCATGCATGCATACACACACATAGCGGGTTAAGGAAACATAAACTCTTGATCTTCCAACTCTACATGCAATTAAGAGATTGGAAAAGAGAAACTGATTGAGATTAAAATGTCAAGAGTTCTTCTGATGAACTAATCGGAAAATAAGGATTTAGATCTTCAGCCTAAGGAGTTAGCTCACTGGAGCCCAGCAGGTTACAATCCATGGGGTGGCAGAGTCTGACATGAATGGGCACACACACAGACAGACACAGACCTTTGAATTAGACCAAAACAACCATCTGATCTCAATGGTAGGTGATGCTAGAAAATTGCAGTTCTCTCTAAGAGGAGCAAAGCCTTTCACCACACTTAGAGAACAGTGGCCTGTCGGTTAGCATCTTACTTCTAAAAGGCAGAGTGCAAAAATATCTAAACACCCAAGCCAGGTTTCTTCCCCTAAAGTCAGCAAGTCCTATGGAAAGCATTTTTCCTTCCCTGGGGAGGAGTGAGTGAGAAGGAAGAAAGAAAAAGAGCCAGAGTGACTCTGGTGCAGTGGTTTTAGCTGAGGGGGTCTCACACTTCTAGGAGGTTCTGTCATAGTAGAGAAAAGGGAGGTGATATAGATTATGGAAGGAAAAAAATCTCAACAATATTATTGTATGACAATGTTAATTTATTTTTAGGGATGACATTACATTTTGAATTAGAATAAGACTGTACATAAAGGATAGTAGTAATGATTCAAGGACAGATAAGAGATACGAGGCACATTGTTTACACAATGTTGATGAGAGTGTGGATTGATTCCAATTTGTGCAGAAGAAAATTAGCCGTATATTTGAAACCAACAACAAAAAAAAGGTTTCCCCTTGATTTAGTAATTTCATGTAAAGGAATGTAATTTACATCTAACAAGTAAACAGTAAAGAAAGACATAATACTTGCCTGAGTGGAAGTGAGTGCATGCTCAGTCTCTAAGTCATGCCTGACTCTTTGCGACTCCCTGGACTGTATTCTGCCAGAATCCTCTGTCTGTTGGATTTTCCAGGCAAAAGTACTGGAGTGGGTTGCCGTTCCCTTCTTCAGGGGATCTTTCTGACCCAGGGATTGAACCTGAGTCTCCTGACTGTCCTACATTGGCAGATGGATAGTACTTGCAAGTTTGTGTAGTTGAGAGGAGAGAGTCTGTACATTAGACAAGATAGGAAAATATTTTCATTAAAGTTTAATTTGGGCCTTAAATAGCAATGCCATCTTTTGCTCTGAATTTCTTTTGCAACCTGAGTCATGCTTATAGAAATTTTTCTGTTTGCCTGTTTTCCCACTTGTAGGTCATTTTCCTACATGTAGCAATCGGGTTTTAAAGAACTACTCACATATCAAAAAAATCTGAAAGAAAAATTCTGTCTCAGCTTTGTCTCCTTGATGGGATTTAGCAAGAAAAAGTTATAAAATAAAATGAAAAAAAAATCACTGTAAAGGGGAAACTGTTTTAGTGTCAGGTGTACTAGAGAACTTTGGATATCAATGTTAAGTTTCATTTATGTAGTCTTCTAAACACTTATGGACGATGTTGTAATTGTGGCTTGTGTCATTCTTCAGGGCTAATTCATCTAGAATATGTTGAGAAAAAAAAATCTGGGAGCATCAATAACTGACGAAAATCAAACTTGAACTTTGTCAGAGAATTGGCTCCTCATGCCTTAGATGTTAACCAAGGGGAAGCTGACAACTTGTTACAACCAGAACTTGTTGCAATGAAGATTTTGGCTGTGGGCCACATTAGTCCAACTGCAGGAGTGTGCAGAGTGCTGATTCAAGCCATGTTCAGATACGCATCAGTCCCTCCCCAGAAGTAAATCCTTGCTCACCTGGACTGAACCACCTGAACACACTTCATTGTTTTGTCTGTCTGGTTCATTGTCTTCTTCCTCATTCAGCACTGAGGGTCACCAGAGCATTCATCCTCATGAGAATAAATGACTTAAGAAACACAAGGTCAATATGTGGCTGCTGCTTCAAAGAATGCAATAGAATTCATGAAGATGCTATCTTGAATTAAAAAACAAAAAAGGTATTTCTGAAAGGATCTCCATATATATTTAATAACAGCACTCATATGTCAGTAAAGGAAAGGAAACAGCTTCCTAGCACAGGGGGAAACCCACTTGTTTAATGCCTGCCACTTGACCTTCTCAGTTGAAATAGGAAGTACAGCATGTGATTTTTAATCCCTCGAATATTTCTAAGAATTGTATAATTCCATAGACATGCATAATTTTAATTTTATTTAAGGCTAATAAAATATTAAACATGTCTAATTAAAAAAATATGTAAGTCCCATGGTCTAAGCATATAGCACATAAGAAATACTTGTGATATTTCCAAGGAAGCAGATTACTTTTTATAATAGCCTCATCCTCAGGCCACTATAGAAGTGTTAAAGATCGTGTTCAAGTAAAATTAACTCTAGAAGAGAACTCTTCCTCCTGAGGTCTGAATAGTTAATCTTACTTGATGATTATCATTGACCTTCTGTAGTGGCCTGGGGATAAAAGTACTGTAGGAAGTAATCTGCTTCCTTGGAAATTTCTCCTGGTAGAACTTTTTTTTTCTCCCCAATTCTCATATTACATCAAGATTTTTCTAATTTTCTTTGCTGGGAGGTAAAATTATCTTTTAGAGTAGAGGACCATAAAAACATTATAGTATCAATATGTTATCCCCACGTCTTTGTCTCTTTCTCTCATTTATTATGCTTTCTTTAATATTTTTAAATATTTTAATATTTTACTTAGGCTTTTATCAGACAGAGGAATTCATATATCCTGGCTGGTAAACAATTATGTCATTCTCATTGACATAATTAGAGGTTTCCCTGTAAATATTGTACTCTGTAGATTAATTTTACTATCTATGTGTGTGTTTCTCGAGTTTTCCACCTTATTTTAAGTGAAATCAAACGTTATTGTTCTGATTCAATCTCATTTTAAGAGTCAGGGTAGACCAGAGCTTTAGGAACATCTCAAGATGGCTAATCATACATTGCTTTCCTCATTACTTTTTTGATAAAAAAATGTATAGCAGAAACCAACACAATATCACAATATTGTACAGCAATTACCCTTCAACTAAAGTTTTTTCTTTTTTTGGTTGTGCTACACAGCTTGTGGGGATTTTAGTTCCCTGACCAGGAATCAAACCCTGGTCCCTGCAGTGAAAGCACTGAGTCCTTACTGGATCACCAGGGAATTTCCTCCTCATCAATTCTTAAGCACCTTTTAGGCTATATTCTAAGATGCTAGAACAAGGTGGCTCCACTAGTCTTTTTATGTATGTTCTACTATACCAGCATCAACTGAATGTGAGCAAATACCTAAATGATAGAACTTGATTATTGTATCAAAACTTTGGGCTTCCCTGGTGACTCAGTGGTAAAGAATCCACCTGTTAGTGCAGGAGACATATGTTCAATCCCTAGGTCAGGAAGATCCCCTTGGAGAAGAAAATGGCAACCCACTCCAGTTATTCTTGCCTGGGAAATCCCATGGACAGAGGAGCCTGGCAGGTTATAATCCATGGCATCACGAAAGAGTTGGACATGACTTAGCAACTAAACAACAATGACAATCAGAACTTTAGGTATGAGATCAATACCTGGATAAGTTGCTTGAACTCTCTAAGCCTGCATGTTCTTAGCTATAAAATGAGATTAACAACACCTGTCTCATAGGATTCTAGTAATACTTATATTAGAACATATGGTGAATGAAGCCAGACAGAAGACTGTATACTGTATAATTTCTTCAAGAATGTGACATTCCTGAAAAGGCAAAACCTTAGGCACAGATCAGATATATGGTTGCCAGTGACTTGCAGTATAGATAGGAAGTTCATAGAAAGGAGACAAGCAAAAGTTGGCAGTGATATATTTGTTGTCTGTCTCAGTTGTCATGGTGGTTGCAGAACTGTACACATTTGTCAAAACTCATCATGGTCTTTTACTTTATGTAAATTATAGCTCAATAAACCTGATTTTTTTTCTAAATGAACATATGTAATGGATTTTGCACTTAATGCAGGATCAATAAACATTAGTTCTTTCTACACCCTCTCCCCAAAGGAGCTAAGCATAACACATCTTAAATTAATGTCCTTTATCTTGCAAAGTATAATTGGAAACCAAAGCAAGCATTTGCATTCCTAGCACATTTCTAAGGCCTTTGCATTTCCATAAAAAAGCAATATAGACTTGTGATCTGATTTTAGGAATTTGAACTTACCAAAGTCCCTTGAAAATCACTACAAAGCCTAGCTATAAGATGTACTGAAATCCATATACAAATAACTCATAGAGTGATTCATACAGATACAATCCCCATTTTTTATTGCTTGTTCTTTAAATAGTCATCTGCCAGTGCACCAAAAAAAAAAAAAAAAAAGTCAAATGAAAATTGAACATCAGTAACTCAGTGACTAAAAAGTATCAAGTATTTATATTTATTCATTAAACACACCCACTGTGGGTCATATTCTGTGCCAGGAATGAGAGTTCCAAGGATGATTAAATAGAATTTCTCTCTTCAAGAAGTTCATACTTTATAATGATCAAGAGACAAGTGTGATGAAATTGACACTCTTACCTGAGCCCTGAATAGATTCTAGGCAAGCAAATGTTCTTCAAGAATTGCATTCTATAACCAGTCTTTGCATAATAGTAAGTGGAGCCTTGGGGCTTTGCTTTTATTACCATGTTTGTTAAAGAGCAACATATTTGGACTTCTGATAGGGAAAAATGAGAGAAAGCAATTTCAAAGCATGCTTCCTTATTAGAGAAATAAATTGAATAAAGAGATAGGAGGTTTGGGGAAATTGTGTTATAGTCAAATAGTTTTAAGGAAAATAAATTTGTACCCTAATACCAGCTCACATTTTTTACAAGAAAATTTAAAATATGTTTATAAAATACTGAACATAGTTTTAAAATTTAGAGAATAATATGAAGCAAAATATGACATTGTTTATCATGATTGCAAATAATGATACATGCTCTCTAAGTTCATTGAGATGTTCACCAATAGCCTGTTAATGAATTAGCAATAGTAATAACCAAGTAATATCAGTAACAGACTTCTCAGGTGGCTCAGTGGTAAAGAAGCCACCTGCCAATGCAGGAGACACAGATTCATTCCCTGGGCTGGGAAGATCCCCTGGAAAAAGAAATGACAAACCACTCCAGTATTCTTGGCTGGGAAATCCCATGGATAGAGGAGCTTGGTGGGCTACAGTCCATAGGGTCACAGAGAGTCAGAGACAACTGAACGACTATGCACACATGCAATACACACAAATGACATCAGTAATAGAAGAGAATTTTTAAAATATAGCAGAAGCCCTACAGAGGTTAGCTTATTTTCCTGAAGCATGAAATGCAACTACTTCTTTGATGTAATGCTAACCTATCTCTTAAATTTATCTCCTATTAATTATGGGTCCAGATCCTGTTTCAAACTCTTCATATTACATAATTTAATTCTATCTGCATTCTTTCATAATAGTTACTGCTATTATTTCCATTTCAGGGATGAGAAATCTGAAGCTTAGATAGGTCAAGTGACTTAACTAAAGTGACACAACCAGTAAGTAGGAGAGGTGGAATTTGAATTCAGTCAATCTGGGTCCTGATCCTTACCCTTGCTTACGTAAGATACAATAATAAGTTAATAGCATGAATAGAGACATGACTAGTGGGCAGACACTATATATGCAGCATCATGTTTAGTCTTCAGAGTAACTTTATAATCTATGTATTATTATAGTCCCAATTTTATACATGCAGCACCTAAAATCTACAACATGTCCAAAGAAAGATTAGTAGTAAGTGGCATATACCAGGAGTATATGCCTCTAGGATCTAAGCATAGAAGCTATTGCTCAAGAAATCTTCCTTCTTCATACCAGTCTCCATATAATGTTGCTTGAGCTGAGCTTACACTGGGTGGGTTTCAGGTAGAATAAAAGTTCTAGCAGGCAGAAAAGGCTTGATAAGTCTTTATTCTCTAAATATTATTAATATGAACTCTTAGAACTCATTCCAAGTATTGGGTTGACCAAAGAGTTAGTTCATGGTTTCTGTAAGCTATTAGCCAAACCAATATATAGCATGTTTTATTAGAAAGATGAAGACAGAAGATATTCATATTTCCAACAATTAGAATCCCAGCATGCTTTGTTTAACCTTTTGAATTACAATCAATAAGCATACCATCAGTTCAATACAATTCATAAATATTGGGGACCTCCAGTCTATCAGGCACTGTTCTAGGCTCTGGCAACAAAAATGAAAAAAGGCACCCTAGATCTCAAGGAACTACCACTTTGGATAAAAAACAGAGGCAGCTATGCAAATAAATGCACATTGTTAGTAATAAATGCACAAAGACATATGTAAATTATCCAAAGGAAATAAAATTCCCTGTGATTGGATGCATGATACAGGAAAGAATGGGCATTAGAGGAGAAGGGATGAGGAATGTTTTCCCAGAGGGGTTGACAGATGAGATGAGTTTTAACGATATGAAGGCAAACACACTGACTTTAGATATGGCTGTAAATATAGATAAAGAGTTAAAGTTTCAGAGCAAAAATTAGCTGTAGCTATATCTTAGTTGTCACAGAGTTCATCTAATGGAGTGAATGTCTAGATAGCAGTTAGAGCTTGGAAAGTCCTCTGTGATCTGATGCCTGACTTACTTCTCCTTATTTGGCAACTCTTCCTGTTGCACCCTGGGTAAACAATCACACCATGCAGGTCACATTTTGAGCACACCACTCCTTCTGCTTGAATGATCTTTGCTGCTTATGTGGAGGAAGGAAAAAAACCCACTCTCAACTTAAAGTTGGAGAACTTCAAGTATCTTGTCAAAGAAAATTTCCTTGACTTTCATCCCTCCAATAATTGATCATTCTTTCCCTTGTGATGGCTCTGTTTCTAGTACACACTTTCATTACAGCAATCATTACCCAATCTTATGTAACTTTCTTAAATTGAATGCCTGTCTTCCTTAATTCCTTGGGAACTGGCACTGGATCTGAATTAGCACTGCCAGTGGTGTGATGGAGTTGGCATACATAATCTTGGGAGAACTGATTATTATATATACAAGAATTCTATGAGCTATTTTTTAAATCTTTTTCAGCTTGAAATCATCTATGGTGGGAGTATTTATATCTCAGAAACTGGCAAACACTACAAAACACAACCTTTTTTTTTTCACTAGAGCTTCAGTTTACTAGCAATCAATAACTATTTCATGGGTCTTACCTGTGATGATAAAAAGGAAAATGTTCAATAATGTTTGTTGGGTAAATAAAATACTTTATATTAGAGCAAGTTTTAAAGTGATGCATTCAAGTTTCAATGATTTATATTAAGCAAAGTTAGTGCAAAAATATAAGACTGATGAGTAGTTGAGAGGCATATGTGTAGAGAAATCTCTCTGGGCACAGTGAGTCTGAAAAAGAAATTTAAGTCATCAGGGAGGAGACAGAGTGATAATTATAGAAGACATTGTAGTAGCCAAAAAGACTCTTTAAAGATCAGATTTCACATAACTTCTAAAAAGCTAGGTGTAATATCTTCTACCATCAAAATTTTGTGAAAGCAAAATATTACATATATATATATAAATATAATATTTTATAAATTGTAGTATATAACTGTACTGTATTATTGGATTAAAAACAATTAATACAGGTCATAAAATATGTTAAGATGTTCTTTGTTTCAGAAGCAAAAGGAACACACTCTCTGGGAATTGGGTAAATTGTATTATTTCTGATGACCATATTCTCATCTACTTTTTGAAATACTTCATAATGTTAAAAATCAACAAGCCATGTTTAAGCTCTATAATTCTATGCCATAGGCAGCACTGTGCTAGAAATGGCTGCACTCATCCTGTTCTAGCTTTCCCTAGGACTTCTCATGGGTTTGCATCATACATATCATGGCTATTAGAAACAGACATCTCTAATGAGCTTCCTGTCTTAGCTGTTCGGGCTGCTATAATTAAAATAACATAGACCAGGTGGCTTACACAGCACTTATTTCATAGCTCTGATGCCTGGGAAGTCATGATCAAGGTGCCAGTAGACTGTGTGTCTGGTGAAATCCCCTTCTTCCTGGTGCAAAGACAACTGTCTTCTCACTGTGTGTTCACATGGCAGATAGAGTGAGAGAGCTTCCTGGGGTTTCTTTATAAGGGTGCTTGCTAATTCCTTTCCAAGCTCCACCCTCACTTCCTAAACATCTCCCCAAAGCCCAACCTCCAAATACTATCACAGATTTCTACACCAGAATTTAGGAAGGGGAGGTGGTGGTGAAGAGACAAATACTCAGTCTGTAGCATTCTACCTTTCTTGGTGGCTCAGTGGTGAAGAATCCTCCTGGCAATGTAAGGGACATGGGTTCAATTCCTGGTCCAGGAAGATCCTGCATGCCGTGGAGCAACTAAGTAGTTGTGCCACAACCACTGAGTCTGGGCTCTAGAGCCCAGGAGCTGCAACTATTGAGCCCATGTACCACAACTACTAACAAATCAGAGAAAACTAATCAAACTGATCACATGGAACACAGCCTTGTCCAATTCAATGAAACTATGGGCCATGCTGTGTAGAGTCACCCAAGATGGATGCTCATAGGGGAAAGTTCTGACAAAACGTGGTCCACTGGAGAAGGGAATGGTAAACCACTTCAGTTTTCTTGCCTTGAGAACTTCATGAACAGTATGAAAAGGCAAAAAGATATGACACTGAAAGATGAATTCCCCAGGTCGGTAGGTGCCCAATGTGCTACTTGAAAAGAGTAGAGAAATAACTCCAGAAAGAATGAAGGGATGGAGCCAAAGCAAAAATAATGCCCAGCTGTGGATGTAACTGGTGATGGAAGTAAAGTCTGATGCTGTAAAGAACAATATTGCATAGGAACCTGGAATGTTAGGTCCATGAATCAAGGTAAATTGGAAGTGGTCAAACAGGAGATGGCAAGAGTGAACATCGACATTTTAGGAATCAATGAAATAAAATGGACTGGAATGGGCTAATTTTATTCAGATGACCATTATGCCTACTACTGTGGGTAAGAAGCCCTTAGAAGAAATGGAGTGGCCCAAACAGTCAACAAAAGAATCCGAAATGCAGTACTAGGGTGCAATCTCAAAAACGAAAGAATGATCTCTGTTTGTTTCCAAGGCAAATCATTCAATATCACAATAATCCAAGTCTATGCCCCAACCAGTAACAATGAAGAAGCTGAAGTTGAAAGGTTCAATGAAGACCTGCAAAGACCTTCTAGAACTAACAACCAAAGATGTCCTTTTCATCATAGGGGACTGGATGCAAAAGGAGGAAGTCAAGAGATACCTGGAGTAACAGGCAAGTTTGGCTTTTGAGTACAAAATGAGGCGGGGCAAAGGCTAATAGAGTTTTGCCAAGAAAACTCACTGGTCATAGCAAACACCTTCTTCCAACAACACAAGAGATGACTCTACATGTGGACATCAGCAGATGATCAATACCGAAATCAGATTGATTATATTCTTTGCAGTCAAAGATGGAGAAGCTCTGTACAGTCAGCAAAAACAAGACCGGGAGCTGAC
Source organism: Bos mutus (assembly GCF_027580195.1). NCBI lineage: Eukaryota > Metazoa > Chordata > Mammalia > Artiodactyla > Bovidae > Bos > Bos mutus. Next base: position 69,318,306 of record NC_091618.1, on the reverse strand, counting down.
TGTGGCTCAGATCATGAACTCCTTAATGCAAAATTCAGACTTAAATTGAAGAAAAGAGGGGAAACCACTAGACCATTCAGGTATGACCTAAATCAAATCACTTATGATTCTACAGTGGAAGTAACAAATATATTCAAGGGATTAGATCTAATAGAGTGCCTGAAGAACTATGGATGGAGGTTCCTGACATTATATAGGAGGCAGTGATCAAGACCATCCCCAAGAAAAAGAATTTCAAAAAGTCAAAATGGTTGTCTGAGGAGGCCTTACAAATAGCTGAGAATAGAGAAGCAAAAGGGAAAGAAGAAAAGGAAAGATAAATGCATTTGAATGCAGAGTTCCAAAGAATAGCAAGGAGAGATAAGAAACCCTTCCTCAGTGATCAGTGCAAAGAAATAGAGGAAAACAATAGAATGGGAAAGACTAGAGATCTCTTCAAGAAAATCAGAGATACCAAGGGAATATTTCAAGCAAAGATGGGCACACTTAAGGACAGAAATAGTATGGACCTAGCAGAAACAGTAGATATTAAGAGGTGGCAAGAATACATGGAAGATTATACAAAAAACATCTTCATGGCCCAGATAACCATGATAGTGTGATCACTCACCTAGAGCCAGACATTCTGGAATGCAAAGTCAAGTGGGCCTTAGGAAGTATCACTACAAACAAAGCTAGTGGAGGTGATGGAATTCCAGTTTAGCTATTTCAAATCCTAAAAGATGGTGCTGTGAAAGTGCTGCACTCAATATGCCAGCAAATTTGGAAAAACTCAGCAGTGGCCACAGGAATGGAAAGGACAGTTTTTATCCTAATCCCAAAGAAAGGCAATGCAAAGAATGTTCAGACTACCGCACAACTGCACTCATCTCATATGCTAGCAAAGAAATGCTCAAAATTCTCCAAGCCAGGCTTCAACAGTATGTGAACTGAGAACTTCCAGATGTTCAAGCTGGATTTAGAAACGGCAGAGGAACCAGAGATCAAATTGCCAACATCTGTTGGATCATCAAAAAAGCAAGAGAATTCCAGAAAACCATCTACTTCTGCTTTATTTACTATGCCAAAACCTTTGACTATGTGCATCACAACAGACTGTGGAAAATTCTTCAAGAGATAGGAATACCAGACCACCTTACCTGTCTCCTGAGAAATATGTATGCAGGTCATGAAGCAACAGACACGAAACAACAGACTGGTTCTGAATTGGGAAAGAAGTAGGTCAAAGCTGTATATTGTCACCCTGTTTACTTAACTTACATGCAGAGTACATCATGCGAAATGCCAGGCTGGATGAAGCACAAACTGGAATCAAGATTGTTTGGAGAAATATCAATAACCTCAGATATGCAGATGACACCACTCTAATTGCAGAAAGTAAAGAGGAACTAAAAAGCCTTTTGATGAAAGTGATTGAGGAGGGTGAAAAAGTTGCTCAAAACTCAACATTCAGAAAAAGAAGATCATGGCATCTGGTCCCATCACTTCATGACAAATAGATGGAGCAACAGTGGAAACAGTGATAGACATTGTTTTCTTGGGCTCCAAAATCACTGCATAGATGGTGACTTCAGTCATGATATTAAAAGGCACTTGGTCCTTGGAAGAAAAGCTATGACCAACCTAGACAGCATATTAAAAAGGAGAGATAACTTTGCCAACAAAGGTCCACCTAGTCAAGGCTATGCTTTTTCCACTAGTCATGTATGAATGTGAGAGTTGGACTATAAAGAAGGATGAGTGCCGTAGAATTGATGCTTTTGAACTGTTGTGCTGCAGAAGACTCTTGAGAGTCCCTTGGACTGCAAGGAGATCAAACCAGTCAATCCTGAAGGAAATCAACCCTGAATATTTATTGGAAGGACTGATGCTGAAGCTCAAATTCTTTGGCCACCTGATGCAAAGTACTGACTCATTGGAAAAGACCCTGATGCTGGGAAAGACTGAAGGCAGGAAGAGAAGGGGATGACAAGGATGCGATGGTTTTATAGCATCACTGACTTGATGGACATGAGTTTGTGTAAGCTCCGGGAGTTGGTGATTAACAGGGAAGCCTGGCGTGCTGCAGTCCATGGGGTCACAAAGAGTCTGACATGACTGAGCGACTGAACTGAACTGACCATTGTAGTCCTGGTTTCTAAAAGTTCATATTCTTCTCACATGCAAAATATATCATTCCAACTTAACAGACCCAAAGTCTTTTCCTATTCTACCTCAACTTTGAAGTGTAATCTTGGGACTTCCCTGGCAGTCCAGTGGTTAAGAGTCCAAACTTCCAATGCAGGGCTTTCAGGCTTGATCCCTCCTTGGCTGGGGAACTAACATCCCACATGTCCTGCTGCACAGACAAAAGATTTAAAAAAAGTCTAAGCTCAGAGTTTCGTCCAAGGACTTCTCTGATGGCTCAGTGGTAAAGAATCCACCTTTCAGTGCAGAAGACACTGGGTTCGATATCTGGTCCAGAAAGATCCCACATGCCCTGGAATAACTAAGTCCATGCACCACAACTGTTGAGCCTGTGCTTTGGAGCCCAGGAACCACAACTCACATCACAACTGCTGAAGCCTGTGCACCCTAGAGCCCATGCTCTGCCACAAGAGAAGCCACTACAATGAGAAACCTGTGCACCACACCTGGAGAGTAGCCCCTTCTCACTGCAACTAGAGAAGTCTGCACAGTGGTGAAGACCAAACACAGTCAAAACTTAATTAATTAAAAAACCATATTAAAAGTCTCATGTAAACATCATTTAAATCAGATATGGATGAAACTCAATGTATAATTCATCCCAAGGCTAATTCATCTCTAACTGTGAATTTCTAAAACCACATGAGTTATGTGGTTCTAAAATATAATTTATATATTATAAAGTATAATAGTGGGAGATGCATAGCATACACACTTCCATTCCAAAAGAGAAAAGAAACAACAAAAGGGGCAAAGGGCTCTAAATTGAAAACCTAAGAGGGCAAACAAAATTTAACCCTAATGCTTCAGAGTAACTCTTTTGACCTGATGGCCTGAGCACCAAAAAACTGATGCTTTCAAATTGTGGTGCTGGAGAAGACTCTTGAGAATCCTTTTCAACTGCAAAGAGATCAAACCAGTCAATCCTCAAGGAAATCAACCCTGAATATTCATTGGAAGGACTGATGCTGAAACTCAAGCTCCAATACTTTGACCACCAATTTGAAGAGCTGACTCATTGGAAAATATCCTGATGCTGGATATCGATGCCTGATACTGACAGCAGGAGGAGAATGGGGTGACTGAGCATGAGATGGTTGGATGACATCATTGACTCAATGGACATGAATTTGAGGAAACTCTGGGAGATGGTGAAGGACAGGGAAGCCTGGAGTGCTGCAGTCCATGGAGGTGCAAATAGCTGGACACAACTTGGTGACTAAACAGTAAGGTTTAAGTCCTAATCTCAAATCTACTGTCAGTAATAAATATAAGGCCAAAAGCAGTAAATATTTAAATGACAACTTTACATCTCTTGAATGCAGTATAATATCCTGGCTATATGGCTGTTATTGTTGTTTACTTGCTAAGTCACGTCCAACTCTTGCAACTCTGTGGACTATATGTAACCTGTCAGGCTCTTCTGGGGTTTTCCAGGCAAGAACACCAGAATGGGTTGCCGTTTCCTTCTCCAGGGGATCTTCCCAATACAGGAATTGAACCTGCATTTCCCACTTTGGCAGGCAGATTCTTTACTGCTGAGCCAGCAAGGAAGTCCAGGTTATATAGTGAGGACCTCATTAAACAAAAATGCTTTATCTTGTTTCAACATGTTTTGTAGTAACGTCTGTCAAGTGACATACACACAAAGAGCTCCCTGCCCTTTAAGTAGACTCAGGCACACCCACATATTGGTAACAGTTTCTGCCTAAATTTTTTTTAAGTTTATTTCTATTTGGCTGCATTGGGTCTTAGTTAAGATGTGTGGAATCTAGTTCCCTGACCAGGTATTGAACCCAGGCTTCCTGCACTGGTAGCACAGAATTTTGGCCCCTGAACTACCAGGAAAGTCCCCTGCCTAAAAAATATAGAGTAATGGTAAACCTTGGACTTTAGGGTTAATATCTGAATATCTGAATTTGAATTTTTTTCTTTTATTATTCATATTTTTTGGGTTTTTATTAGGAATAATAGTGTTTATCCTGAGTATGTTTGAGAGTAAGACTATTTAAGTGAATACATTACTTATAAAGATGATAAATTCAATAATATATTATTCATATCATCATAATATTTAATATTTAGGAACTATGTTTGCAACTGTGGACTGTCTTATTCTTGGGTTCAGCAGATTGCAGTGGATTTTCTAAATGCAAAACATTAAAGTGTATTATATATTTAAAAACTTCAGCTTATTAAAATATAAATGTCACTAATCATGAATGGAAACTCCACATTGATATAATATAATTGAATCAGATAAATCATTTTCAAAACTATCCAGTACATGACCTTAGTTGCAGTGGATAAATCTATAACAACCCCAAGTTTTGGTGTCTTAATGCAGTAAAGATTTATTTCCTATTCATGTTATAGTGAATTTATGTTGAGTAGAGAGGGAGGTTGTTTCTGCTCCACACAGTTATTCAGGGTTCCAGGCTTATTTTGTTTATGACTTTGTTAAGCTTTAGAGTCTTGGAATGTTCCTCTGAATCTGCGTTAATCAAATTGGGAGGCGAAAAAAGAAATCTTGAAAGATGGCATGGGAGAACACATTAGCCCAAGTCTGGAGGAGGTATATTACACTTGCATGAAAATTCCATTTCTCTAAACAAGATCACATGCCAGCATTTAATCCCAAAGGAAAGTGGAACAAACAGCTCACCTGCAGGTGACGGATAAAATGAAATATGAGTCTTGTCATTTTCTGCCTCATTGTTCTAGCATATTAAAACCAATTATGACTTTAATTGAATAAAAGACAATGCACAATTTAATAGCATCACACTCAAGGTATTTATAAAAATAATGTATAATCTATTCTCCCCTTTCTTAAACATGTTACTGTAAAAATTAGCAACACCTTGCTTAATTCAGTGGCAGACAACAGCTGTCTTGGATTCCATGCATATGCCTGGCCTCTATCTCCAGTCCAGTGGAATTGATACTTCAGGGCTTGGGACACACAGTATTGCAGAATCCAGATTTCCTGTTGTAACCAGGATGATGGTCTTCTAATTAGTATAAACCTCTGTGGAATTTCTAGACAAGACTTGACCTTCTTTCCTGAGTGTGCAAATGACACCTAAATATTCATGTAAGTCCAGGAACAAGATTAAGCTAAGTACTCACAAGAAAAGTCATTTAGAAAACCAGACTCTTATGAAGATCACTCTCTATGTACAGATACAAACATGGACATATGATGTTCCATGATCCATGACTTTGAGTTAAAGAAAGAGCCTTTCCCTGGAAGCTGTCCAAGGTTCTAAACAGCTTCTAATTAGTTATATTACGTCTAAGGTACCAGAGGGCTCTTTTTTTTTATTTATTTATTTTTTAAGAATCTATTGCTTTCATATTTTAAAAAATTTAAATTCATAACTGAATCCTTATAAACTTATTGCTAAGTTTGACACTTTTCAATCTGATATCAGTTCACTCTCTATATCACATCATAAGCCTAACTTGACCTTACCTTTCATTTGATTCCACGGCCTGTTTGTGGTATGCCATGGCCTGTGACAACTCCACCATTATCGTATTCTGACACTAAGGATGCCCAGAGTTGCACTAAATCATCTGATAGAACTTTGAGAATCTTCCTGTACTGTTATCTCATCAGGAGCCACTCACATCATAGTTATCAAGAATTCCCAAACTGTTTTTTCATGAGGATAATGTGAAAAAGAGGAAAGAAGGAAGGATAGAAGAAGGAAGAGGGGGAAGAAAGACCATCCTTGCCTAACTCACATATATAATGCGTATATGACTCATACAAATCTGATGATACTATTGTGATAATGTAGAGTGTTTTTTTCATTTAACTCCATTAATAATTACTATGGCTTTGCTTTGAGAAAACAGGCAAGTGATGAATTGTACTTTATTTTTCCCCCCTCTGAAACTTTTTATATGTGAACTGTATGTTCTTTGGAAAATTAAAAAAAAAAAAAAAAAAAAAACTAGTTAGTCAAAATTAGCACTAACTTGTGTGGATCACAATAAACTGTGGAAAATTCTGAAAGAGATGGGAATACAAGACCACCTAACCTGCCTCTTGAGAAACCTATATGCAGGTCAGGAAGCAACAGTTAGAACTGGACATGGAACAACAGACTGGTTCCAAATAGGAAAAGGAGTATGTCAAGGCTGTATATTGTCACCCTGCTTATTTAACTTCTATGCAGAATACATCATGAGAAACGCTGGGCTGGAAGAAGCACAAGCTGGAATCAAGATTGCCGGGAGAAATATCAATAACCTCAGATATTCAGATGACACCACCCTTATGGCAGAAAGTGAAGAGGAACTAAAAAGCCTCTGTGAAGGTGAAAGAGGAGAGTGAAAAGGTTGGCTTAAAGCTCCACATTCAGAAAATGAAGATCATGGCATCCGGTTCCATCACTTCATGGGAGGTAGATGGGGAAGCAGTGGAAACAGTGTCAGACTTTATTTCAGGGGGCTCCAAAATCACTGCAGATGGTGACTGCAGCCATGAAATTAAAAGATGCTTACTCCTTGGAAGGAAAGTTATGACCAACCTAGATAGAATACTGAAAAGCAGAGACATTACTTTGCCAACAAAGGTCCGTCTAGTCAAGGTTATGGTTTTTCCAGTGGTCATGTATGGATGTGAGAGTTGGACTGTGAAGAAAGCTGAGCACCGAAGAATTGATGCTTTTGAACTGTGGTGTTGGGGAAGACTCTTGAGAGTCCCTTGGACTGCAAGGAGATCCAACCAGTCCATTCTAAAGGAGATCAGCCCTGGGATTTCTTTGGAAGGAATGATGCTGAAGCTGAAACTCCAGTACTTTGGCCACCTCATGCGAAGAGTTGACTCATTGGAAAAGACTCTGATGCTGGGAGTGATTGGGGGCAGGAGGAGAAGGGGACGACAGAGGATGAGATGGCTGGATGGCATAACCGACTCGATGGATGTAAGTTTGAGTGAACTCCGGGAGTTGGTGATGGACAGGGAGGCCTGGCGTGCTGCGATTCAAGGGGTTGCAAAGAGTCGGACACGACTGAGCAACTGAACTGAACTGAACTGAAGTACCAATCTAATTTCAGAAGTCTGAACCATTTTTTAATGCCTTAGGGCAGTGGTCCCCAACCTTTTTGGCACCAGGTTCCATAGAGTGGGGGTGGTTTGGGGATGATTTAAATGCATTACATTTATTGTCCCCTTTATTTCTATTATTTTACATCAGCTCCACCTCTGATCATCAGATCATCAGGGACCCTGGAGGTTGGGGACCCCAGCCTTAGGGTACAGGAGAGAATTTGGATTTAAAAATATACTAAAAGATACTGTGTTTATACTTAAAACAAAATTTAGCCAGTTATAATTACCATTAAATTTTCAGTATTCAACTACTGTTACCTTAACAGATCATTACATTACAAATATATTTATTTAAGATTCTACATTCCTCAAGAAAGATGCTTTCAAACGGCATTATTGAAATTTTTGTTAAATTGTATTTACATAGGATGTCTCAAATGTTTGCCGAACTGCTTGGTTAAGTTACTGACATAAGAGTTTAAATTAGTAGACTACCTAATTAAATTATTTTAATAAACTTTTATTTTGATGTTATTGTGAATGAAAATTTTGCATATGTTTATAATGGATATTAGACTTTCTAAGTCAAGAATATTTCAGTTCTTAGATTCTCACAATGTGCTATATATTAGTATTTAAAATATAGCTTAAAAAATGAAAAAAACATGAGTAAATAAGAAATAACATTTTACAGAGAGGGCATCATAATGCCAAAAGCCTTCCATTTAACCAGTGAAACCTCTCTACACATACAGTTTAGAGGCAAAACATTCTGTTTTTTCTAAATCTCCTTGTCACCTCACTGTTTATCCATTTGCCACATAGACCATCAGAAAAGCTCAACAGAGGCAGGTTGTTTTTAGCTGCGAATTTCCAAGTACTTGAACATTTCCAACTGAATTCAAAATGCTGTTAAAAGTGTCAGTAAGTGATTATCCATAGATTGTGGGACTCATGATTTAATATTTATTTATGCATTTATTCATTATTTTTGTGCAAAGGGACATGGATACAACCCACTCTTTGTGACACATAGTGCAGGCATATGAAGATTCATCGATAGCAATTTCAGAGCAGATGATACAGAAGCTCATATTGTTTTTCCATAGAGAGATGTGCTGGACCCAGCAGAGCTTGACATGCTAGGAAAAGCACCTGGGTAGAGAGAACCCCATCACTGTGATAGTCAACATATCTAGAAACAGGGAAGTAGGCATAGCTCAGTAAATATATAATAATGAGAGAATTCTGATAGAGAAATTAATCTTGTTTATAAAGGGTTAGATCTCAAGGGCTCAGCCTCTGACATCTGATTGATCATCCATTGACTTATCTCAGATTGACAGAGCCAGCTGATCCAAGAAATCCACTGAAATCTACTAGAAACCTACTGAAATTGAGACAAGAATAAGTGTCCAGGGAGAGCCAGCCACATTTACTCTCCTTACCTGCCTCTTCCATAATCCCATGCCACTTTCTTAATAAGAATATTTATGTGTTATATATATTGTATATTGTTTTTACAAGGCACATTTAATTTCCTTAGGCTTCCCTGATAGCTCAGTTTGTGAAGAATCCGCCTGCAATGCTGGAGACCCCGGTTCAATTCATGGGTCGGGAAGATTCAGTGGAGAAGGGATAGGCTACCCACTCCAGTATTCTTGGGCTTCCCTTTTGGCTCAGCTGGTCAAGAAATTGCCTGCAATGTGGGAGACCTGGGTTCGATCCCTGGGTTGGGAAGATTCCATGGAGAAGGGAAAGGCTACCCACTCCAGTATTCTGGCCTGGAGAATTCTATGGACTGTATAGTCCATGGGGTTGCAAAGAGTCAGACAGAACTAAGCCATTTTCACTTTCACTTTAATTTCCTATGATACTTTTTATTTTTAAATCCCCTTCACAGATGCATCATTGTATTTTATTTTTAGAATATTCCACTAAACGTAGTCCAAAATAGATATTACCCTGGTGTAACTGAGGAAACAAAATAAAGTGACCCCAAATCATTCAGTTTTTCAAAGTCAACTCATGAAGCTGAGCTTCTGTGTCCTGCAGAACAGTGTGTATAGGTTTGTGCTGGAGAGGGAAATGGCAACCCACTCCAGTATGCTTGCCTGAAAAAATCCTATGGACAGAGGAGCCTGGCAGGCTACAGTCCATAAGGTCGCAGAGTCAGATACGTCTGAAGTGACTTAGCATGCACGCATGCATGTGTGTATGTGCATGTGTTCTACACTTTCCATGGAGTTTTAATACTAATTATGAGCATTACTAGTATTCTCTTTTTGTTTTGTAGATGAGAGATGAAGGTCAAAATGTATATCTGTGTGTATATAGTTATATACACTTACCTTTGGTTTATATTTATATTTTCATTTGATTCTTGCAAAAAAAAAGTTGTTCAGAGTGAATAGTCCATAGAATTAAAATATTGGGTTGATAGAATATGAAGGCATTCATTTGAGTGGGGGAGAAAAATAATGTTGTGAAGGAACATGGAAATCAAATGGTCAATTGAGTGTAGTTGCTATCAAGACCAGATTAACATCTCTTTTCATTTTATTGTCATATTTCCAGAGTCTTCAGCACCATGGTAAACAGATTATGCAAAAGTAAGTTTAATTAAGTGGGTAGTGACTATAGTAGCATTTTATGTTAACTGCATCTGTAAAGTAAATGAGAGTAATTTCAGTCATTTCAAATAAACTTGTTTCAGTGATTTCACACAACGCATTCCACACAGTGGAGTGGGAAGAGCACAGAGTGGGAATCAGTGAACCTCGGTTTGAAAATACAGCTCAGCTTTCTAGTCTGAGGAAGGAATGTAGTTCTCCTCTTTCATTTCTACCAGTCAGTGTCTTTATAATGATTGAATGAGACAACACTGATAAGCTATGTTAATCCAAAAAGATAAATTATTTCTATTACAAGGAAAATTAAAGTACAGATTGGAAACAAAAAGGATCCATGAGCAAAATCATTAGAATTAAAAGCAAGTTTAGTAAGGATTTAAAGAAATTTAATGTTATAACATAAAGGCTATATTAAAGCATCTGAAAGTAAACAAGATTTGAAAAGTCCCCTAATTCAGTTATTGAAAGTATAAAATTGCATCTAAGAAAAAAATGTAATAACAGAGTTAATTTAAAAAGGGAAGGTGTTTAAGAGAACTCATTTATAAAACAATTATAAAGCACACCAAAATGACAACCAAAACAAACATTTCAGAACTAAAATCCACCCACCAAAAATTCATCGTTAAAATACAAAGGCAATGATTTTTGTTCTTTCATTAATTCAACAAATATAGATTGAGAACAGGTATAATGAGTCAGTTGAAATAATTTGCCTGCTGTTATGAAACTTAATTTTATGGAGAGAGGAAACAGTTATTAAATAGCTAAACATGTAAGCATTAAATATGCATGTTTGGTATTTCTTCTTAACTTAACATACTCCTCAAGCCCCTTGTTACTCTAGTCCCTGCTGTAGTGACCAGTTGTGGGAAGACTTCTATGAGTTACTTTCAAGTGCTGACTGACAGAACCTTGCCCTTGTATCGCGTCAGAGGAAGGGAGATGATGCTTGTGGGAACGCCCGTGACCAGCGGTGATCTGGAGCTGATGTGGAAATTCTGAGATGTATTAGACCACGGTTCTCAGAAGACCCACTGGGATCAGAGGTTCCTATAGTGACAGCCAACCTGGTAATGTAGTACTAGTTAAGCTTGCTTTCCTATCCTCGCCGACTCCCTCTTCTATCTTCTAAGTTCTAACTCACTTTACAGAAAAGAATCATCGGGGATTAAAGAGCTTAAGTATCAGTAATATACTCAAGGTTACCCTGGAACACCATCACCCGCCTTAACTATCTTCAGAAATGTAAGCCAGTTTTAAAAAATTTTCTTCTGTCACCTCTTCTTAAAGCTGCCCTCCCATCTCCCTCCCCTCCAGTCACTTCGAGAGACTCCTGACTCTTCATGTGATGATTTCAGCAGTGTTTACTTTTTATAACCTGCTCAAGCATAGTCAGATGGAACAATATTATTCTAGAGGGTACAACTTTGATCCAAAGGAGCTAATATCTAATGGTAGAATTCTAAGCATCTTCAATCCTGAAACTTGTCAGATCTTTCTTTCCCCAAATCCATAATCACAGTATGTAAGTGGCCAATCAGGTAATTCCACAAAGGAACTCCCTAGTAATAAAACCTCCTTGGTCATAAAAAAAATTAAGAATAATAGTCACTCCCATCTTGGACTGGTTTCAAGTACATCAGTAGAACAACTTATAGAACTGTCATACTGTAGGGAAAATTGCAGAAAGCAGTGTTTCCAGTCATTTGCTAACTGAGCCAGAAGTTATAACGGCATGCCAAATTAGACTGAGCTGTAAAAGGAAGATATTCACATTATTCTTCTCTGCCTTTACAATGTGCATAAAAAGCTGGAAAAGCCTGTAATTTTTTGAAGGGAGGGGATACTTACTAAATTTTTTCAAGTTTTTTCCACCCTGGATGTTGCGTTTTGACTTCATTTGTTTTGTAGCTGGTGATCCTCTAGGTCAGGGGTCCCCAACATTTTTTGGCACCAGGGACCAGTTTCATGGAAGACAATTTTTCCACATACGGGGAGGGGGCTGCTTTCTGGATGTTTTCAGCACACTACATTTTTTGTTCACTTTATATCATTATTAATCAGCTCCACCTCATCTCATTAGGCATTAGATCCTGGAGGTTGGGGACCCCTACTCTAGGTAAAGTGGGGTTCATCTCCTGCCTGGTCACTGAATGACTGAATAAAGTACACAACTGAACTTTATACCCACACCTCATTTCTCCCCATGTCGTCATGTTTTTGAGAGCTGTGGCTTTTATGTTGTTTAATCACCAAGTCGTGTCTGACTCTTTTGAGACCCATGGACTGTAGCCCGCCAGGTTCCTCTGTTCATGGGATTTCCCAGGCAAGAACACTGGAAAGGGTTACCATTTCCTTCTCCAAGGGATATTCCCAATCCAGGGATCAAACTCATGTCTCCTGCATTGGCAGGCAGATTCTTTACCACTGAGCTACCAAGAGTGCCCCATGGGTTTTAAGCATTCATAAAAACAGAGAGCATGTGGCTCAATTGGCAGTGCAAAGAAAATAGGGTAATGTTTTTTTCTTTGCCCTGAAGTCTATTTTACCAAGTTGCTGCCTGATCTGAGGCAAGGAAAGGCTGGCTGGTCATTGTAGGCGTCTTTATCACGTAAGCTGCTGCTGGCACCTCTGTCCTAAGTCCTACTGTTCCCTATTGAGAGGCTGATGCCCTATGTAACCCTTCATTTTCCGCCATGGAAAGGGCCTGTTCAATGTAACTCAGGACGGTCACTGAGAAATGGGAATGTTAGATCCTATCTTGGAGCCACAAGAATTGCACAGACAAGAACAGCTCCTTGGGCTTCCCAGATGAAGTTAGTGCTAAAGAACCCACCTGCCAGTGCAGGAGACTTAAGAGACACAGGTTCTATCCCTGGGTTGGGAAGATTCCCTGGAGGAGGGAATGGCAACCCACTCCAGTATTCTTGCCTAAAGAATTCCATGGACAGAGAAACCTGGTGGGTTACCGTCCATAGGGTTACAAAAAGTCGGACACGACTGAGGCAATTTAACACACACGAACAGCTCCTTAAGTTGGAAAACCTGAAATATAGGTCCCAGTTTAGCAGTATTTGTGTCCCCAATTCCCAACACTTGTACTCAGAAGTGTCCCCTGAGAATTTACTCTAGAAGCAGTTTCTAAAGCTCAGAAAGTTCAACAATGAGTTAAATGGAGTCCTGCCCTTGGGAGATTAGTGTCTACAGAGTTAAAGACTTCCTAGGCTGGATTTGAACTTCAGAATGCATTTTGCTTTATAATACCATTAGATTGGGGTCTAGTTTTTCCATGTTAACCTATAAAAGTTGCTTTAAACTATAAAGAAATTAAATAAACCACTACAGGGAATTTAGGTCTAAATTCCAGATTCTGACAGCAATAATAAGGTGGAAGAAAGTAATTTCATTTTCTTTTGCTGAACTCTAGGCCAAGATTTAAAAATGATAGTTTGTCTCAGTTCACAAAGGTCCACATTTCTTTTACCTACCTCCTTCCTTCTTTTTATGCTAATATCCTTATAAGCATAAAATAAGGTGCTCTTATTTGGAGAGGTAAGAGTGGTAGATTCCTAGTATTAAATCACTGTCCCTCTTTCTAGGAAAGCTTCCGTTCTCACAGAGTTGCTAGTCCCACCTGCATTTTAGGGGGAACATAAGCTAAGTTCAATCACCCTATAATATGAATGGCTGATCTTAAATATAAGTCATCCTTCATTTAATTTTTTACCTTGATGATTCTCAAACTTGTGTTTGGTGCTTCAGACCTCTTTAAAAGGAAGCACATTTTCAAGGACTCCTGATAATACATCTGTGCACTCTCAACAGTAAGAGGTAAGTGGTTGGAGAAACATTTCTCTGCTTCAGTGATTCTCAAGGTGAAAGAGGGAGGAGCAACCTGCCCAGATGGCAAGGCAGGTTGAAACTGGGCCAGAGTGTATTTTGAAAAGAATTAAAGTGATCTTGAAGTGTATCATTATGTTTAGAAAATGAAAAAAAAAGTAAACTTTATTTTAAAAAATCATTGAAAATGCATGTTAAAAAATACAGTAATTCCCAGGCAGGGAAATCCTCTAGATGTTTGATTGTATGAAAATTGATGCAAACCAGTGTTGAGCAGCCCTCTGGTTACTGGTAATTTAGTTCATATCAAAGTGAAATGAAACCATAGAACATTAGAAGAACCAAACAGAAGGGTGGTGTTTTGGTCAAGAAAGCCCTTGGGTCAATTCTGGCTGGAACTTTGCAGAAAGTTGAAATGCATGTGCTGTCCATCTTTTCACAGCTTCTCCTCTCAATGCCTTTAAACATACAAAAGAAGCATTCCAGACCACTATGTGGTGGCTGGGGCAGTTTTCAGCAGTACATTGAAATATCTTTGTGCCAGGCATAGTTCTAGGAATCGCAGATGCATCCTATTCTCTCATGTGGCTTACAGATGAAAAGCAGTGTCAGAAGATGATATGTACTGTGAAACTGGGGCTTTTCTGGTGGCTCAGTCAGTAAAGAATCAGTAAAGAATCCACCTGCAATGCAGGAGACTGCCTGCAATACAGGAGTCCCTGGTCTGATCCCTAGGTTGGGAAGTTCCCCTGGAAAAAGAAATGGCAGTCCACTTCAGCATTCTTGCCTGGAAAATTCCATGGACAGAGGAGCCTAGTGGGCTACAGTCCATGGAGTCACAAAGAGTCAGACACGACTGAGTGACTAAATCACCACAACCATTGTGAGATTAACTAGAGGTTAAAAAAAAAAAAGTGATATAATAGAAAATGACTAAGGGAGAGTAGGAGTTATTTTTGTTTGTTAATGGTTGGGAAACTCTAAGGAGGTGACATATGAGCCTTGGAAAGAACAAGAGGGAGAAGGTGCCTGATAGAGTGAAGTGCAAGCACAAAGCCATAGGGGCAGGAATAAGTTGACCTGTTCTAGACACAGAAGAAAGCTCTGTGATTGATGGAGAGTGAAGAAGACAGAGGCAAACCTGGAGCCTCTAGAGCCCTGTAGATCCCAGTAAGGAATCTTCTTTTTTTTTTTTTCAAATGCAATGAGATGCCAGGGGTGAGTGACAAGCGTTTACTACTTTAGAGCACTCCCTTTGTAATAAACTCACCCTTCCCTGGTGGCTCAGACAGTAAAAAATCTGCCTGCAATGCAGGAAACCTGGGTTTGATCCCTGAGTTAGGAAGATCCCCTGAAGAAAGGAGTGGATACCCACTCCAGTATTCTTGCCTGGAGAATTCCATGGACAGAGGAGACTGGTGGGGGCTACAGTCCATGCTGTCAAAGAGAGTAGGACATAACTGAGCAAATAACACTTTCACTTTTGTAATAAATTAAATGCTCACATATCACTGACTGCTCAAATACGATATGAATTCCTTGAGAAAACACATGTCTGGGGAATAGGACTGCCTTTGTGCTCCCTAAAGTAGGGAAGCCAATGGCAAACCCAGCTTTACTTTTTGGGCCACTGTCACCACATCGCCATTTGCCTGCTTGAGCTCCTTTGTGCATGAGCCTCTGAGGCTTCTGAGGTTGCAAATTCTCTCCCTATTTAGTATGCAGACTGCATTTTTTCTGAACTATCTTGTAGGCTACCTGCTTTGCTGTGATCTCCTTTTGGAGGATCTTAATGGATTTTAAGAGAGTGTTAAGTCTCTGCTTTGTTAAGCCTTATTCCTATCCTCAAATTATCTTAATTCATTACCTTCTTGCTATGATAGTTTAATTGAGTGTAGGATATAAAGCTAATTTATTTCACATTTTGGCTTTTAATACTTTTCACTTTCTTTATTGAAAAAGTAATTACTGAATTCCAATACAATAACTGGAAATTACTTTTTCTAATAACACATATTATCATGTCACCATCTGCAGAAAATAGTCTGAAGTACCCTCAACTGTGGGTTACTGGAACTGAGCTTCAAATTGTTAATGCAAAGAAAAAAAATTGCTAATTTGTTATCTCAACACTGGCCTCTTTATTTATTTATTTTGAAATTACACATTTGACCATGTTCATTGAGAGAAAAATTATAAAATACAGAAAAGAAAAAAGTAAAAATAAACTCAACACTCAGATATAAGTACTATTGACATTTAGTTGGAAGTCTCCCATATATGTTTTTTACATGTATATATGTATATTATATATTTCAAAGGCATGCTGCTGCTGCTGCTAAGTCGCTTCAGTCGTGTCTGACTCTGTGCAACCCCATAGACTGCAGCCCACCAGGCTCCACCACCCCTGGGATTCTCCAGGCAAGAACACTGGAATGGTTTGCCATTTCCTTCTCCAATGCATGAAAGTGAAATCACTCAGTCGTGTCTGACTCTTCGAGACCCCATGGACTGCAGCCCACCAGGCTCCTCCATCCATGGGATTGTCCAGGCAAGAGTACTGGAGTGGGTTGCCATTGCCTTCTCCTCAATGGCATACTGCTGCTGCTGCTGCTAAGTCGCTTCAGTCGTGTCCAACTCTGTGCGACCCCATAAACGGCAGCCCACGAGGCTCTGCCGTCCCTGGGATTCTCCAGACAAGAACACTAGAGTGGGTTGCCATTTCCTTCTCCAATGCATGAAAGTGAAAAGTGAAAGGGAAGTCACTCAGTCGTGTTCGACTCTTAGAGACCCCATGGACTGCAGCCCACCAGGCTCCTCCGTCCGTGGGATTCTCCAGGCAAGAGTACTGGAGTGGGGTGCCAATGCCTTCTCCACAATGGCATGCTAGTATTCTATTATTTTTATGTACTATATTATTGCTTATCCACCTGCCAATGCAAGAGACACAGGTTCCATCCCTGAGTCAGGAAGATCCCCTGGAGAAAAAATGGCAATCCCTTCCAGTATTCTTGCCTAGGAAAACCCATGGACAGAGGAGCTTTGCAGGTTACAGTCCATGGGATCACAAAAGAGTCAGACACAACTTCTTGACTAAACAACAACAATGTACATACATTACATTTGCACCTTTGCCTAAAATTTCTTTAGGATAAATTCTCAGTGATTGAATTGGTGGGCATGGAAATGGGCATGAACGTTTCTAATGCATTTAATATAGGTTTCCAGATTATCTTCAGTTCAGTTCAGTTCAGTCACCCAGTAGTGTCCGACTCTTTGCGACCCCATGGACTGTAGCGTGCCAGGCTTCCCTCTCCATCACCAACTCCTGGAGCTTGTTCAAACTCATGTCCATAGAGTCGGTGATGCCATCCAGCCATCTCATCCTCTGTCATCCCCTCTCTTCCTGCCTTCAATCTTTCCAAGAATCAGAGTGTTTTCCAAGGAGTTAGTTCTTCCCATCGGGTGGCCAAAGTATTACTGAGTTTCAGCCTCAGCATCAGTCCTTCTAATGAATGTTCAGGACTGATTTCCTTTAGGATGGACTTGTTGGATCTCCATGCAGTCCAAAGGACTCTCAAGAGTCTTCTCCAACACCACAGTTTAAAAGCATCCCTTCTTTGGTGCTCACCTTTCTTTATAGTCCAACTCTCACATCCATACATGACTATTGGAAAAACCATAGCTTTGACTAGACATACTTTTGTTGACAATGTACTGTCTCTGATTTTTAATATTCTGTCTAGGTTGGTCATAGCTTTTCTTCCAAGGAGTAAGCATCTTTTAATTTCATGGCTGTAGTCACCATCTGCAGTGATTTTGGAGCCCCCCAAAATAAAGCCTGTCACTGTTTCCATTGTTTCCCCATCTATTTGCCATGATGCTATTAGAGAAGAGTGGAGAAATAATTCCAGAAAGAATGAGGAAACAGAGCCAAGGTGAAAAGAATGCCTAGTTGAGGATGTGACTGGTGATGGAAGTAAAGTCTGATGCTGTAAAGAACAGTATTGCATAGGAACCTGGAATGTTAGGTCCATGAATCAAGGTAAATTAGAAGTGGTCAAACAGGAGATGGCAAGAGTGAACATCGACATGTTAGGAATCAGTGAACTAAAATGGACTGTAATGGGTGAATTTAATTCAGATGATCATTATATCTACTACTGTGGGCAAGAATCCCTTAGAAGAAATGGAATAACCCTCATAGTCAACAAGAGAGTCTGAAATGCAGTTCTTGGGTGCAATTTCAAAAATGACCAAATGATCTCTGTTCATTTCCAAGGCAAGCCAAATTCTCTTATATTTGTTTAAATACCAAGTATATATAATGTTGCTCATATCATCAGCAATACTGAATATTATTCTTTTATAGGAAACCTTATTGGTAAAGACAAAAATATTTTCATTTGCATTTTCTTAGCTTATTAAAAGAGTTGAGCATTTTCATTTTTTTTTCCACCCCCTTGGCTCTTTAATCTTTTTTTACTGATATCTCTCTACAGACTGCCATGGACCTGTGCATTTTGGTCCATTAACGAAGTATTTACAGGCAGGGTCCTCCCTAAGGATAAGAAAGTGGACTAAGTAAGCACCATGGGATACGAAGATAAACTGTGGAGGTCAGAGGGAATTCACCATTATATGTTTAGAAAATTAGCTGGGTGCAATTCAAGGGTCACTACAAACCGACCAGCTGATAATACAGATTTCACCAAGCTCTTGTCTAAAAGCCCCTCAGAGATTTTCTGAAAACAGAATTTTTACTAGGTTAGAATATCTATTAGAATATCTATCATTGGGCAGATATTAGATAACATTAGAATATCTACCTGGGTTAAGAGCCATCAAGTACAGATATTTGAGAATAGTTTATCTGAGAAACCCATAAACATTCATGATTTTCTACTCAAAAGGAAAGACCTGGAAGTCTTCACTGTCTTACTAGAATAACAGAGAAATACATTTTTGCCTGACTAGAGCTTTACATGGAGAAGGAAATGGCAACCCACTCCAGTGTTCTTGCCTGGAGAATCCCAGGGACTGGGGAGCCTGGTGGGCTGCTGTCTGTGGGGTTGCATAGAGTTGGACATGATTGAAGTGACTTAGCAGCAGCAGCAGAGCTTTACAAAGTTTAAACGGAGGAAGGACAAGGAAGAGTATGGCCTTTTTTTACTGAGCAAAATAAGAAAACATTTGTATGCTGGGATTTAGTGTCATGAACTCATCCACAGATGAAAGCCCTCAGTTCCTCTCACATAGTCAAGCCAATCACCATGGATGGAGGGGAGATCAATTTTAGACTTGCCGAGAACCTTGTTTCTCAAAGTCAGATTGCTTGGTCAGCAGCATGGCATCACCTAGAAGCTTGTGACTAAACTCAGAATCTCTGGACGTGCCCCAGGTCTGTGGATTCAAAATCTGCATTCTAACAAGATCCTCAGTGCATCCATAGGTATCTCAAAGTGTGAGAAGATTTGGGAGATAAAATTTGTGGAGCTTGGGAGTAGGTAAGACAGGGAAAGTGAGGGTGACCCAGGAAAAAGAAGGCCTCCAGTTTTAGTATTCCTGGTTTTTGTTGTTCAGTCACTAATTTGTGCTTTGCAACCCTATGGACTGCAGCATGATAGGCTTCCCTGTCCTTCACCATCTCCTGGAGCTTGCTCAAACTCATGTCCATTTCAAATGTAGCACATATGCCAGCCACCAACTTTACTTATTATTATGCTTATTATAGTTGTCATCATCTTTGTTGTCTGTCAAGTAATTGGACTATTAAAAACAACTTTACATATTGGAAAAAAATCCTGTGTTGACAAGGGTGTGGTATGATTATATAGTCCACCTTAGTTACTGACAAGAAAAGAATGAGAAAAAAAGAAAAAGTTGTCACTTTTAAAAAGCTCGGCGGCAACAGAATATCCCACATCAGCACTTAGTGTATATGCTTGCAATTAAAGCCATGGTGTGGAATTCCTGATTACTCAGCTTTTGCAAATTGAAGAGATAATAAATAGCACAGAAAGGAAAATGGTTACTTCTTCAAAGATGTATAGAAACAAACATCTAATTTTCATGTTATGTTTGTTTAATTAGGTAATTTACTGTAGCATATATCAGACAAAGGTATAGATAACAGGAGGTCCATTTTCTCCTTATGTCATTTTATGAGTATTAATTTATATTGCAAGAGAGACTTGCTGATTCTCACATGACGCTGGTGATTGAAATTTACAGACAAAAGACATAAGCATGAGTACAGAATATAAGGTGAGAGAAGGAGAGGAGAAAACATTTTATTTAAGAACAAAAATTAACATGAAGAGGCCTGAAAGCTGCTTTGGCACAGTAGCAAATTCATGTCCTGGAAGTAAAGCAATCTAAACTCAAGAGTGAGCTCACACAAGAGAGCAAGCAAAGGAGTCTTTTTTCTTTTCCTTTTTTTTTTAATATAGCAGTGCATACATGTCCATCCCAAACTCCCTAACTATCCTTTCCCCTATTCTTCCCCACTGGTTACTGTAAGTTCTTTATCTAAGCCTATGAGTCTGTTTCAGTACAAAGGAGTGTTATGTGTGTAATGTAACCTCTCTGGGAATCCTTTATGCCATCTCTGAATTGAGAAACTGGAATTCTCCAAACCACCTCAGAAACAGTGAAGTCCAAGGACTTCCCTGGCAATCCAGTGGTTGGAACTTTACACTTCCACTGCACGGGTCATGAGTTTGATCCCTGGTCAGGGAACTAAGATCCTACATGCAGCTTGGTGCAGCCAAAACTAAACAAAACGAAAAAAGAAACAATGAAGCCCAATATTGTTGTATTTTGTTTTGGAGTCAGTTCAGTTCAGTTCAGTAGCTCAGTTGTGTTTGACTCTTTCCGACCCCATAGACTGTAGCATGCTAGGCCTCCTTGTCCATCACCAACTCCTGGAGTTTACCCAAACTGATGTCCATTGAGTTGGTGATGCCATCCAACCATCTCATCCTCTGTTGTCCCCTTCTCCTCCTGCTTTCAATCTTTCCCAGCATCATTGTCTTTACAAATGAGTCAGTTCTTCAGGTAGCCAAAGATTTGGAGTTTCAGCTTCAACATCAGGCCTTCCAATGACTATTCAAAGACGGATTTCCTTTAGGATGGACTGGTTAGATCTCCTTGCAGTCCAAGGGACTCTCAAGAGTCTTCTCCAAAACCACAATTCAAAAGCATCAATTCTTTGGTGCTCAGCTTTCAAACCCAACCCTCAGATCCATACATGACTACTGGAAAAGCCAAAGCCTTGACTAGATGAACTTTTGTTGGCCAAGTAATGTCTCTGCTTTTTAATATGCTGTCTAGGTTTATCATAACTTTTCTTCCAAGGAGCAAGCATCTTTTAATTTCATGGCTGCAGTCATCATCTGCACTGATTTTGGAGCCAAAAAAAATAAAGTCTGCCACTGTTTCCACTGTTTCCCCATCTATTTGCCATGAAGTGATGGGACCAGATGCCATGATCTTAGTTGTCTGAATGTTGAGCTTTAAGCCAACTTTTTCACTCTCCTCTTTCACTTTCATCAAGAGGCTCTTTAGTTCTTTTTTACTTTCTGCCATATGGGTGTTGTCATCTGCATATCTAAGTTTACTGATGTTTCTCCCAGCAATCTTGATTCCAGCTTGTGCTTCCTGCAGCCCAGGGTTTCTCATGATGTACTCTACGTATAAGTTAAATAAGCAGGGTGACAATATACAGCCTTGACCTATTCCTTTCCCTATTTGGAACCAGTCCATTGTTCCATGTCCACTTCTAACTGTTGCTTCCTGACCTGTATACAGGTTTCTCAAGAGGCAGGTCAGGTGGTCTGGTATTCCCATCTCTTTCGGAATTTTCCAGTTTGTGGTGATCCACACAGTCAAAGGCTTCAGCATAGTCAATAAAGCAGAAGTAGATGTTTTTCTGGAACTCTCTTGCTTTTTCGTTGATCCAACAGATGTTGGCAACTTGATCTCTGGTTCCTCTGCCTTTTCTAAAACCTGCTTGAACATCTGGAAGTTCACGATTTGTGTATTGTTGAAGCCTGGCTTGGAGAATTTTGAGCATTACTTTACTAGCGTGTGAGATGAGTACAATTGTGTGGTAGTTTGAGTATTCTTTGGTTTTGGAGTCAGGACAATTATAATCTGGTTTGTCCACTGAACTAACTCTATGAAAATGACCAAAATACCATCTTTGCATATTAACAAATGAATGCTAGACCCCAAATAAAGTCAGTAGTGCTCCAATTATTTTCTAGAAGGGTGACATTGTCACTTATGCTGGGAGAAGAAAATGAAGAGAGGAAAGAAGCACAGCCTTGGGCCTCCCTATTTTTTGTTCTTCAGCTCCTCTGTTTTTTTACTTTTTACTTGGACTTCCAAGTGAGAGTTTGTTTGATAATAGTATTACACTGAGGGAAGGGGTTGAAAACTGCAGTATCTATTTCAATATCTTATGCAAAAAATACCCCAGGGCCTCAACTCTCTTGAACATGCCCACTACCTGTCTTTTTTGAAGAGAAGTCAATGACATCACAGCTTAGGTTAATGACCAATGAATATGGTCAGTGGGGAATAAAAAAGGACTGTTAGAAGTCAGGTGGAGGAAAACACTAGAAACTTGCTACAACATTCAAATATACCTAGATGTCAGGCATATTTACTGCAACATACAAAAGGGTTTATTTCGTATTACAATTCAGTATTATAACTAGAAAACAATTCCTCTGATAACATACTAAATTCTTGCTACCTAAATACTGCATCATTGAATTAATAGTTTCACTTTCAACTAACATTGATGATACCCAATCAGGTCTCCCATTCATCCTGCTTCTGTTGACTTTTAATGAGATTTAAATGTCAGTGAAATAAATGGACAAGTTT
Source organism: Bos mutus (assembly GCF_027580195.1). Taxonomy (NCBI): domain Eukaryota; kingdom Metazoa; phylum Chordata; class Mammalia; order Artiodactyla; family Bovidae; genus Bos; species Bos mutus. The sequence continues at coordinate 69,295,677 of NC_091618.1, read as the reverse complement.
AAATTGATAAAAGCTATTTCTCTGCATTTTTGGCAACCTTGCATTTATTGGTACTTGAGATCTAATCTCAGTTTACACTTTGTTTTCATTATATACTATGAAAGAAGAGCTATGGTTATGAAATTTAAATAAATGACCAATCAAATCTTTAGGAAGCTACTTATAAGAGTACAGTTCATGCAGAACTATTTGGACTTGATTCACATTAGCAACTAGCACAGAGAGGGGTTAATGACAGAGATGGTGAAATGACTCATCAATAAGGCACCACTCTGAAGTGTGCCCACCTTGAAAAGTTATACACGGTCCAATGAATTAGGAATCTACCACATTTCTCTTTAAAGTTGTCATCTATATACAAAATCAGATGTTCCCCAAGGGAAACAGTTAACATCATCGTGTAGAAAAAGGGTTAACCTAGCAGGCCTGTGTCTGCTTACAAGGGTAACCTTTGTTCAGCACCTTGAAATGTAGATTTTAAGATGGCTAGATGGGGAAACAGTGTCAGACTTTATTTTTCTGGGCTCCAAAATCACTGCAGATGGTGACTGCAGCCATGAAATTAAAAGACGCTTACTCCTTGGAAGGAAAGTTATGACCAACCTAGACAGCATATTCAAAAGCAGAGACATTACTTTGCCAACAAAGGTTCATCTAGTCAAGGCTATGGTTTTTCCTATGGTCATGTATGGATGTGAGAGTTGGACTGTGAAGAAGGCTGAGCACCGAAGAATTGATGCTTTTGAACTGTGGTGCTGGAGAAGACTCTTGGGAGTCCCTTGGACTGCAAGGAGATCCAACCAGTCCATTCTGAAGGAGATGAGCCCTGGGATTTCTTTGGAAGGAATGATGCTAAAGCTGAAACTCCAGTACTTTGGCCACCTCATGCGAAGAGTCGACTTATTGGAAAAGACTCTGATGCTGGGAGGGATTGGGGGCAAGAGGAGAAGGGGACGACAGAGAATGAGATGGCTGGATGGCATCACTGACTCGATGGATGTGAGTCTCAGTGAACTCCAGAAGTTGGTGATGGACAGGGAGGCCTGGCATGCTGCGATTCATGAGGTCACAAAGAGTCGGACACGACTGAACGACTGATCTGATCTGATTCCCTGGTAAGAACAGCTCACTGCACTTAGATTGTTTATGCAAACAATATGGTTTATGTTGAGCACCTGCTTTCTTTCTGGGTGTCTGGAATTTATGGGGATGCTATGTAGACAGTGCCTATTGACCAGCCCCCAGTAAAAACCCCAGGACCTGAGTCTCTAAAAAGATTCCCTGGGAGGTAACATTTTTAACACTTGACATCATAAATCATTGCTGAAAGAATTAAGTGTGTCCTGTGTGACTCCGTAGGGTTCTCAGGTGATGCTAGTGGTAAAGAACATACATACCAATGAAGGAGACATGGGTTTGATCCCTAGGTTGAGAAGATTCCCTAGAGGAAGGCATAGCAACCCACTCCAGTATTCTTGCCTGGAGGATCCCATGGACAGAGGAGCCTGGAGGGCTACAATCTATGGGGTCGAAAAGAGTCAGACACAACTGAGTGAGTTTTCACTTTCACTTTAACTAGACAAAAGATTATTCAATACTCAAAAAAAAGATTATGATCTCAGGTACCACCTCCCTTTTTCCAGTAATTCCATGTCATTGGGTGAGAAATGGGAGGAAAATATTTCATAATAGGACATATAAAGCAATCCACACTCTCCTGGACTACATTTATAAACACATTCTCAGTTCCAAGTCCAAATTACAGTTTTTAATTACCTTTTTATTGGCATCATTAAACATTATTTGGCTTCAGAATGATGAAATGGATTAATTACATGTCAAAAAATGATAGTGCAAGTCTTAAGTACATTGCTTGAGGCATAGATCACTATTAATAATCTGGAGTCAAGTAAACTATTCATTAATATTCTTATTCCTATGATACTGTCAGAGGATGGTGTACACCACTCAATTAATGTATCTTTTACTTGCCTGGTCCTGATTTGAAAATGTCTTTTTAATTTATTTCTCAAAAATTGTTTCAGTGTTTATGGATTTAATAAAAATTGAATTTATGATTATTAAAATATAGTTTTTCTTCCCTGGGGTTATAAGCCTTTTATCCAGATTTTTTTTTTTGCCACATTCCATGGCATGTGAAATTCTAGCTCCCCAACCAGGGATTAAACCCATACCACCTACAGTAGAAGCATGGAGTCTTAACCACTGGACAGCCAAGGAAAGCTCCCTCTAGATTTCTGAGTGAACCCCTGAGAGTACGATAATGAATTGTAGTCTAAATGTGATAGAAGTCCTTTGTCCTTGTGTTAATTTAAGCAGAATTCACTGTTTTAAATTTGCAAGTGTTGTGGAGGGGAAAATTTCCCCCTTTACCCCTCTTGAGTTCTTGTGGCTGGACTAATAACAAGAGAAAAAGAAACAAATATTAATTCCTATGCATGGAGGTCTTATAAAAATGGAACTTAAGAAATGGCCAAAGCATATCACTTTTTATATTTTTAGACAAAGAAACAGTAAGTTTGGAACTGACAGGATGAAGAAACTTAGGCTTTGGATGCTTAGTTAGTGAGGGATCTAGATGGAGTTTGGGATTTGGGTAGTAAATTAAAGAAATACCAAGGAGAGTTTATATAGGTTTCTTGGCCCAGAATTTCCTGTCTCTGGTGATAAAGTTGTACTGCTGCTTCCAGTTGCAGGGAGTGTACTTTTCATGTGAGAGATTTATTTCCCACTTTCAGAAGGACAGAGAGGAGAATCAAAGCATCCTTCTTGCACTGACTGTTTATTAAGTAACTTTATTCAAACCAAACGAGTCATTACACTGTTGAGGCACATTTTGGGAAGACCTACTCTGGCCCACAGTGCAAGTGTACCATTCATTATATGCCCACTGCAGACATTTTACATACATACCCCAATATTAGCAATTTACCCTTCAGATTTAGAAAAAGTACTTTTGACTGTTATAAACATAAATGCCTGTTTCCTGTATACAAGTGATAGATTTCTTTGTGACTACTTATAATTCAGCAATTGGGCCAAACTGACTTGAGGTGGCGGAGAAGGCAATGGCACCCCACTCCAGTACTCTTGCCTGGAAAATCCCATGGACGGAGAAGCCTGGAGGGCTGCAGTCCACGGGGTCGCTGAGGGTCGGACATGACTGAGTGACTTCACTTTCACTTTGCACTTTCATGCATTGGAGAAGGAAATGGCAACCCACTCCAGTGTTCTTGCCTGGAGAATCCCAGGGACGGGGGAGCCTGGTGGGCTGCTGTCTATGGGGTCGCACAGAGTCGGACACGACTGAAGTGACTTAGCTGCAGTAGCAGCAGCAGACTTGAGGTGGAATTCTCTGGCCAACAAAATGCAATATCTTTTTCAATGTGTAAATGATGGACCAGAGCTTCTGGGAAGTTACTTTCTGAAAGTTAATAACCCTTATCTTGATAGAAGCTGTAGTGGTGGCAGAAATAAGCTAACGCTTTAGTTGGTTTGATCATAGGAGCCTATTTGAAGAGATACATATAATTCTTTGCTCTTGTTCAGTCACTTAGTTGTGTCCAACTCTTTGCGACCCCATGGACTACAGCATGCCAAGCTTCCTTGTCCTTCACTGTCTCCCAGAGTGTTCAAACTCAAGTCCATTGAGTCAGTGATATCATCCATCCATCTCCTCCTCTGTCACCCTCTTCTTCTCTTGCTTTCAATCTTTCTCAGCATCAGGGTCTTTTCCAATGAGTCTGCTCTTCACATGAAGCAGCTAAAATATTGGAGCTTCAGCTTCAGCATCAGTCCTTCCAATGAATATTCAGGGTTGATTTCCTTTAGGATTGACTGGCTTGATCTTGCAATCCAAGAGACTCTCAAGAGTCTTCTCCAATACCACAGTTCGAAAGTATCAGTTCTTCAGCACTCAGCCTTCTTTGTGGTCCAACTCTGACATGTTCACATGAATAAGGCTGCTGGAAAAATCATAGCTTTGACTATACGGGCCTTTGTTGGCAAAGGTCTGCTTTTTAATATACTGTCTAGGTTTGTCATAGCTTTTCTTCCAAGGAGTAAGCATTTCTTAATTTCATGGCTGTGGTCACCATCCACAGTGATTTTGGAGCCCAAGAAAATAAAATCTGTCACTGTTTCCACTTTTCCTCCCATCTATTTGCCATGAAGTGATGGGACCAGATGCCATGAGCTTAGTTTTTTGAGCACTGAGTTTTAAGAAAGTTTAGTTTTAAGCTAAATAATCCCAATACCTAAAATCATAAAACAAAATGAGAAGCAAAAAGCCAGTTAATATTAGTTTGCTGTGACCCTAACATGCCACCGAGAATACCAAACTAACAACAGACTCCGGAGCTGAACCCCAGTTCTTTAATCAATTTTAATTTTCACGATTAATGTACCACCAGGGACACAGTAGTCCCCATTCTTTTCCCAGGGGTTCCAAGGTGAGAGAGCCATTTCTGAGCCCACTAGCTAATGTCTAGTGGTAACATTCTCCTTACATGGGTCATGGCCTCTCCTTAGGACGAATTACCTTGTGAGGCTGGTGGGTGGTATATTGCCAAGAACATAGGGCCCCGGGCATCAGAGTTTCTGGGTTTAAATATTAGTTCTATTATTTACTTCCTAGTAATCTTGAAAAAGCTACTAAACTATTCTAAACCTAAATTCCATTTTTAAAATTGATGTCATCATTCCCAGGTAATATTGTAATATTTAACTTAAAAATATTTAAATTAAATATATTTAAGTCTTTTAAAATTTAAATGAATACTCATGCCAGAAAATAAAAGAGCAGTCAAGAAACACATACATAAATATATAAAAAATAGGAACCAACCTAAACTGGGTTCCCAAGACAAAAGCTGGAACCATTTGAGCAACAAAATTAGTAATATCACACTAGATTACAATCCAAGTCTAAAATAAATAGACCTGAGTTCATACTGATACAAGCAAAAGTTCATAAATAGATAGATGAGGAGAAAATGATAAATCACCCTTACAAGAGGATTCCAAACAACAACATACGTACTGTCTACTCCAGGAAGTGGAATGTGATTCCCACACCTCACTCTTCCTTGGGTGGGGCCTAGATTAGTGATTCACGTCCAAAGAATATAAAAAAAATCGAGGGGTAGTATTTTTATAGTGGGCAAATCAAGCAGCTACTACTGTAGTCAAAGTGATCAAGGTTAATATCACTAGTATATGTCATACTGGTATCATGTAGTCTCTGATGTGATGGGGAGAAGGAAGAAGATGACCTTTATGATATGCTTCCTCCACAAACCCATGGGGGTTTCCCAGGTGGCACTAGTAGTAGAGAACCCACCTGCCAATGCAGGAGACATGAGAAGCATGGTTTGATCCCTGTGTCAGGAAGATCCCCTGGAGGAGAGCATGGCAACCCACTCCAGTATTCTTGCCTAGAGAATCCCATGGACAGAGGAGCCTGGTGGGCTACAGTCCATAGGGTCACAAAGAGCTGGACACAAATGAAATGATTTAGCACGCATGCACAAACCCATGACCTAAAGTCCAATCACAAGAAAAACACCAGACAAACCCAAATGGACAAACTGTCTACAAAATATCTGACCAGTATTCTTCAACGTGCCAAAGTCTTAAAAACCAAGGTAAGACTAAGAAATTGTCATAGACCAGTGGCATCTCAATAGATGTGATGACTGAACAAAAGATGGTATTCTGGATGGGATCTTAGAACAGGAAAAAGAATCATTAGTGTAAAAACAGTGAAATATGAATTGAATCTGAAGTTTAGTTAAAATAATGTACTGATGTTACTTTCTTAGTTTTGACAAATGTATAAAAACTATTAGCATTATGAGACCTAGGTAGGTGTTATATAGGAAATCTGTACAATTTTGATAATTTTTCTGTAAATCTAAATTTGTTTCAAAATTAAAATTTTAAGTAGGAGATGGAGGAGGAGGAAGACAAGGAGGAAAAGAAGTGGCAGAACAGAAGTCAGTTATTTAATTCTCCTTTTCATTCATATTGAGAATGAAGATTCTCAGACACACTTTGTGATTGCATTTATGTCAAAGTCAAGAACAAGCAGTGCTATATGGTGGAAGGCTACAAGGTAGGAAGGCTATTAGCCTTCAGGAGGGTGAAAGGGACCAGAAGTGGGCATGAAGAGACCACCAGAGTTCTGAAAACTTCCTGTTGGTTGCTGAGAGGTAGTAACATGGATATATGTGCTTGTTTTGTGAAAATTCATCTAATAGGAAAATTCATCTAAAAATAAGGATATATTTGCTTTTCTGTCTATATATTATACTTGAATTGTTTTTTAAGTTTATACTGAAGGATAAATGGAAGAAGGAAATGGAGAGTTCAAGTTCAGAGTTCACTTAAAGATTGGACAATCTCTCTCTTCTAAGTTTCATTCAGTTCAGTCGCTCAGTCGTGTCCCACTCTTGTGACCTTATGAACGCCGGGTCTCCCTGTCCATCAACTCCCGGAGTCCACCCAAACCCATGTCCATCGAGTCGGCAATGCCATCCAACCATCTCATCCTCTGTTGTCCCCTTCTCCTCCTGCCCTCAATCTTTCCCAGCATCAGGGTCTTTTCAAATGAGTCAGCTCGTTCGCATGAGGTGGCCAAAGTATTGGAGTTTTAGCTTCAACATCAGTCTTCCAATGAACACCCAGGCCTGATCTCCTCTAGGATGGACTGGTTGGATCTTCTTGCAGTCCAAGGGACTCTCAAGAGTTTTCTCCAACACCACAGTTCAAAAGCATCCATTCTTTGGTGCTCAGCTTTCTTTCTAGTCTAACTCTCACATCCATACATGACCACTGGAAAAACCATAGCCTTGATTAGACGGACCTTTGTTGGCAAAGTAATGTCTCTGCTTTTCAATATGTTGTCTAGTTTGGTCATAACTTTCCTTCCAAGGAGTAAGCGTCTTTTAATTTCATGGCTGCAATCACCATCTGCAGTGATTTTGGAGCCCAGAAAAATAAAGTCTGACACTGCTTCCACTGTTTCCCCATCTATTTGCCATGAAGTGATGGGACCAGATGCCATGATCTTAGTTGTCTGAATGTTGAGCTTTAAGCCAACATTTTCACTCTCCTCTTTCACTTTCATCAAGAGGCTCTTTGGTTCTTCTTCACTTTCTAGCATAAGGGTGGTGTCATCTGCATATCTGAGGTTATTGATATTTCTCCCGGCAATCTTAATTCCAGCTTGAGCTTCCTCCAGCCCAAGGTTTCTCATGATATACTCTGCATTGTGGTTATTCATAAGTCCATCTGTTACTGACCAGGGCTTTTGGCCTTCCCCAATCAATAGAAATTGATAAGTGGCCAAACAAGAAATTTGGGCAAGGCTTGATTGGGGTTCCTGCCACTGCAGAGGGAAGCAGAAAGCAAGTTAACAGTTTCCCTTGCTCACTGCAGAATAGGGGCGAGCTGGTTCCTTATGTGGGTTTAGAATAGGGATGTAGAATAGCCTGTAGGGTTTAGAGGGATTGCTTAGATAGTCTGCCCACCCCCTTCGGGGCTGTGTGCAGGGGGCATGCACACATGTACTCTGCATTTGTTCTCGACACCCTGTTTCTGCGCCAGGTTCTTCAGAAGCTGCAGTTTAGGTTTTTTTTTTTTCGATTTTTGTATCTCATTGACCATAATTTGCCCAACTGCACATGCCTGTAGTTATTTTTAGTCCCTTACAGTTTCTTTGCTGTTCAAGGAGTTGTCCAGGTTGCAAGCATTGCTGCAAAGGATCTGAGGTCCCAGGTCCCAGCCTGTCTCACAAGCTCTGCTCAGGTTCTCAGGGTTTTATAACACAGCTGTGCATGCTGCCTTTCAAATCCTGATAGAAAACAGAATTTACAGTGAAATCACCTAATTCACTGTATCATACCTCACTCAGCCACTGACAGTCTCTTCTGATCACCTCAGGTAACAGTAGAGCACAGTATTTAGACAAGACCCACACAGAGGCAATAAAGACACAGTTCCTAGTAACTCATGCCAAGCCCACCTGCATGGATCATATATGTTTTCTTTCAAGCCTCAGTTATTTTAGAATTCTTAATCTTAGACTGGGAAAAATAAGAGAAAAGGGACTTGCCCTTTTCTGAGCAATTCAATTAGAGAATGGAGTACTCATTTTTAATGTAATCTGAAGTTTTCTGAGCTTGGTCTGTAAGTAGTGGTTGCTGCTGCTGCTAAGTCGCTTCAGTCATGTCTGACTCTGTGGGACCCCATAGACGGCAGCCCACCAGGCTCCCCCGTCCCTGGGATTCTCCAGGCAAGAACACTGGAGTGGGTTGCCATTTCCTTCCCCAGTGCATAAAAGTGAAAAGTGAAAGTGAAGTCTCTCAGTCGTGTCTGACTCCTAGTGACCCCACGGACTGCAGCCTACTATGCTCCTCTGTCCATGGGATTTGCCAAGCAAGAGTACTGGAGTGGGTTGCCATTGCCTTCTCCGGTAAGTAGTGGTAGGCAGCTATAAAATATTGCTACTATGCCAGGAAAAACGTGGAAGTAATTTTTGACTGAAAGGTACTACTCACTTAGAGCAGACTCTCCCACGAGAAATACTTTTCAAGAAGCTTTAAAATAAACTGAAAAAAGAAGTAGGAAAAAAAAAAGTGGGTGGAAGAGAGGGAATGGAGGAAGAGTCAGCAAAGGAGCAGGTTTCCATTTGAAATTTAAATTGGCAGCTGGCACTATTTGAATCATTCTGCATTTAATATAATTTGAATGGGATAGATGATAGTCTTGCATTTTCAAGAGGCAAAGCAAAACCTTGAAAATGAAGAAGGTACAAACTTGTTATTTTGCTCAGCTCAATTTGATACACTTCCTTTCACTATGTTTAGAAGAAAATGAGGTGTAGGTATTTTATTTGTTTACTTCTTGTCGGCGCAATATGCAGACGATGCGACTGCATACCACATCACACATGGCTCTAAACTATTAAGTGAATTATGAAATAAGCTATAAAGGTATATTGCACAACACAGGGAATATAGTAAATATTTTATAATAGCTATAAATGGAATATAACCTCTAAAAATTACACTTGTAATTTATATAATATTATATAGCTATTGCTGTTGTTCAGTTGTGTAGTCGTGTCCAAATTTTTGCGACCCCATGGACTGGGGCATACCAGGCTTCCCTGTCTCTCACCATCTCCCAGTGTTGGCCCAAGTTTATGTTCGTTGCATTAGTGATGCTGTCCAGTTGTCTGATCCTCTGACACCCTCTTCTCCTTCTGACTTTGATCTTTCCCAGCATCAGGGATTTTTTTCAGTGAGTCATCTGTTATCATCAGATGACCAAAATACTGGAGTTTCAACTTAAGCATCAGTCCTTCCAGTGAATATTCAGGGTTGATCTCCCTTAAGATTGAGTGGTTTGCTCTCCTGGCTGTCCAAAGTACTTTCAGGAGTCTTCTCCAGCACCACAGTTTGAAGGCATCAGTTCTTTGGCATTCTGCCTTCTTTATGGTCCAGCTTTCACAACCATATGTGCCCACTGTGGAGACCATAACCTTGACTCTACCAGCAAAGTGATATCTCTGCTTTTCAACACACTGTCTGTGTTTGTCCTTGCTTTCCTGCCAAGAAGTAATCGTCTTCTCATTTCATGACCGCAGTCACCATCCTCAGGTATTTTGAAGCCCAAGAAGAGGAAATCTGTCACTACTTCCACCTTTTCCCCTTCTATTTGCTGTGCAGTAATGGAGCCTGATGCCATGATATTAGTTTTTTTTAATAGTTAGTCTTAAGCCAGGTATTAGTTTTATTTTTAATAGTTAGTCTTAAGCCAGCTCTTTCACTCTCTTCCTTCACCCTCATCAAGAGACTCGTTAGTTCCTCTTCGCTTTCTGCCATTAGAATAGTATCATCCTCATTGCTGAGTTGTTGATGTTTCTCCCACCTATCTTGATTCCTCTTAGAGTAACTCATCCAGCCCCGCATTTCTCATGATGTGCTCAGGGTACAGGTTAAACAAACAGGGTGACAGCAGATAGCCCTGACATACTCTTTTCTTGATCTTGAACCAATCAGTTTTTCCATACAGGGTTCTAACTGTTGCTTCTTGATCTGCATACAGGTTTCTCAGGAGACAGGTAAGATGGTCTGGTAGTCCCATCTCTCTAAGAGCTTTCCACAGTTTGTTATGATCTACACAGTCAAAGGCTTTAGTGTAGTCAATGAAACAGAGAGAGATGTTTTCCTGAAATTCTCTTGCTTTGTCTGTAATCCAGTGAATGTTGGCAATTTAATCTCTAGTTCCTCCTCCTTTTCTAAACCTAGCTTGGACATTTGGAAATTCTTGATTCACATAATGCTAAAGCCCAGAATGCCAGATTTTAAACATGACCTTACTAGCATGGAAGATGAGTGCAATAGTCCAATGGTTAGCATATTCTTTAGTACTACCCTTCTTGGAAATTGGGATGAGGATTGATCTTTTCCAGTCCTGTGGTTACTGCTGGGTCTTCCAGATTTGTCGACATAATGAAAGAAAAACCTTGATGGCATCCTCCTTTAGGGATTTGAATAGTTCTGTTGGAATTTCATCACATCCACTAGTTTTATTAACAGCAGTGTTTCTTAAGGCCCGCTTAACTTCGCAGTCCATAATATCTGGCTCTGGGTGACTAACCACACCATTGTAGTAATTTGATTCATTAAGATCTTTTTTATACAATTCTTCCATGTATTATTTCCACCTGTTATTGATTTCTTTAGCATCTACTAGGTCTCTACCATTTTTATCCTTTATTGTGTCCATCTTTGGACAGAATCCTCCCTTGATGTTTCCAATTTTCCTGAAGAGTTCTCTAGTCTTTCCCCTTTTTGTTGTTTTCTTCTATTATTAAACACTATACTTCAATTAAAAAATATATAAAAGTAACTTATGTATTATAAAAAAACTGAAATTACCGAAACAATGGGCCAAAAACAAAACTTTGAGCTTGTGATTGATTTCAAGGAAATATCTGTTATATAGATATTGAACTGGGCTTAAAAGACAGTCATTAATAATAAAAGACATCATACTAGTAAAGGTTAATCATCTAAGAATGATATGCAGAAAAGAAAATTTAATTATTAATAACATAAAAATATGTAAATTACATTTTATAAATCTAAAAGAATGTGCTTTATTTCACCAGAACACTAATTTTGTACACTTAGTAAGTTAACATTCTGAAAACACACATCACGCCCAAGGAATATTAAAATTAGAATGGGAAGTAGAAAACAAGCAGATGGTAGTAAAAGTATCTTATACACACACATTCCAACAGACATATGAAAGCACATTCAATGTCTTTGACCCTGCATACACTTCTTGTCATGTCAGCAATGATAAAAAGGAACTAATAGTTTTTGTCCTTCTAGAGAGAAGAGGAATTTTGCCTCTATGATCACATTTTATCCTTATGATACTGAGGGTATGTGTTGCCGTTCCAGTTTTATACATGCAGTAACTGAAGCTTGAAAAAATAAGAAAATTTAAGCCCAGGCTAAAGAAAGCATTAGAATTTGAGCCAGACTTTATGTGATCCAGAAGCTACTACTTATGGACACCATTTTACTGACCCTCTGTTTTCCTAGTGACTACCAGTGAAAATGCAGCTATTAGAAAAAATACCTCAGGGGAATTTTGGTACTTGCTTAGGGCACCGGGAAGAAAATGGAGAGTTTTTAATTGTATTCTTTATCTGAAAAAGCATTAGGATGGATACAGAAGATAAAGTGAAAGTGAAAGTCACTCAGTTGTGTCCGAATCTTTGCAACCCCCGTGAATTCCGTACAATCCACGGGATTCTCCAGGCCAGAATACTGGAGTGGGTAGCCGTTCCCTTCTCCAGGGGATCTTCCCAACCCAGGGATTGAACCCAGGTTTCCCGCATTGCAGGTGGATTCTTTAAAAGCTGAGCCACCAGGGAAGCCCAAGAATAATGGAGTGAGTAGCCTATCCCTTCTCCAGTGGACCTTCCCCACCCAGGAATCAAACTGGGGTCTCCTGCATTGCAGGCAGATTCTTTACCATCTGAGCTACCAGGTAAGCCCTGTAGCTTGCCAGGCTCCTTTGTCTATGGACTTTCCTAGGCAAGAATACTGGAGTGGATTGCCGTTTCCCTCTCCGGGGGATCTCCCCACCTAGAGACTGAACCTGATCTCCTGCATTGTAGGCAGAAACATCACCATTTGAGCCATCAGGGAAGGATATAGAAGTTAAAGAAAACAAGCAAATACAAAGTGATACTAGGGTGCACTCTTGACCCTAAAAGAGTGGGCACTGCAGGGCATCAGGTTGGAATCCCAGTGCTCTCCTTCCTTCAGGGGTATTGTTAGGATGTAAAGAGAAACACAAACCTTAAATCATCCTACTGGCAGCTTGGAGTCTAACTCTGTACCACTATTACTGTGAGTTTGCACTCAATATCTATTTTCAGTTTGTCAATGTTTGAAGTGGAAGAGAGAGTGTCTGCATCATTGGGATTTGTTGAGTATTAAATAAGGTAATCCATATAAAGAACTAAATGTAGCACTTGGGTGGAACTAATGGTAAAGAATATGCCTGCCAATGCAGGAAACTCGAATTTAATACCTGGGTTGGGAAGATCCCCTGGAGAAGGAAATCGCAACTCATTCCAGTGTTCTTGCCTGGGAAATCCCATGGACAGAGGAGCCTGGCAGCCTACAGTCCATGGGGTTGCAAAGGCTGGGACACAGCTAAGCACACAAAGTAGCACCTGGACTACATTAGGCATTTAAATGTTATTTCTTCTCATTTCATAAACTTTCTCTTTCATAGAACAAAGGAAACTGATAGCAAAGGATTGGTTAATTTGCACTTCTGTGGCAAAGAATCGCCAAATCCAACTAATTATTCAGCATCATATGAATTGAGTGTATAGATCTTGCGTCTATTCTTTGTTTTTCTTATCCAGATGCTTGGTTCCATGTACGTGATGTTACTTGTTGCTTAAGGACCAAAAACTGAAATATTCAAAGTGGAGTTGCTTGTTCATGTCTGGAGTTCACTCAGTTTTCCCCTAATTCTAGGTATAATGTGGCGTTAGAAATAGAGAATAAATAAGCTCAATAATCAGGCCAGGATTACTCACTTCTCTTTTAAGGTGTCAGCCTGGCGAATATTTACATAAATATTTTATGTAAGGTCAACAAGAAGTGAAAGACTATAAATTATCAAGTAACCAATATCTTAAATACATAAACTGAGAATATAAGCAGGCATGAGGTCTAGGAAGGGTGTTTTCACAGTTGTGCATAATTTAAAAGGAGAGGGGAAGTATAAATATAGCTAATAAGAGCTGAAGGTATTTAAACTTTTAAAATATTTAAATGCAGTTTGATTACATACCCAAACAACTTTTTCTGCCCCGTCGTCTGGCACAACTAAATATAACCTTGTGTTCTGGTATATCAGAGATGTTATCTACTCAATAGATAATTAGCCTCTTGTATTAAAATGAAATGGATAAATATCACCTCATTAGTAGCATTGTACCCAAACTATTACCCACTCTCCTCATAATCTGGAATCATCCACAGAACATTTAGAAATCTAGTATCCAAAATGGAATATCCAAGACTGAGTTTCAGGGCTATTGAGTGTCATGGGTCAATAATAAGAAGTGACTGCACCTGGATTTCTGATCAATGGGCTCTGAAAGGAAATTAAAAGACTTTGGGACTGGGGAATTTGCTGGTTGTCTCATTTTTACTTTCTGTGCATTGTCCCTTGCACATTAAACAGTTGTGTTTTCACCAAGGAGATGATGAGTGTTGAATCTTAGTTCTTTCCTTTCAAATGAGTCCATCATTCTATCAAAGGCAAGTTATAAGACCATAATCCAATTATTCTAAGCACCAGCCATCATTGGGTTCAAATGTACTCACATTAATATAAATGCTCTGCTTATAGAAGGCACTCAGAATCTAAGATAGGACAATTATCCTCCATCTCAAATTCTGTTGCCTCCTTTTTAGTGAACAATGAAATGTATGACAGCTCTTAACATTTGAGTGATTTTAATATTTTCCCTAGATTTTCCAGGAGTCACCAAGAAAATGAGTCAGAGAAAGACAAATATCATATGATATTACTTTCATGAAGAATTTAAAGAAAAAAAGATACAAATGACCGTATTTACAAAACAGAAACAGATCAACATACAGAAAATTAACTCATGATTATCAGAGAGGAAGGGTGAGGAAGAGGGATAAATTGGGAGTTTGGGGTTGACATATTCACACTGCTATATTTTAAATAGATAATCAATAAGGACCTACTGTATAGCGCAGGGAACACTGCTCAGTACTCTAATAATCTAAGCAAGAAAAGAATTTGAAACAGAATAGATACATGTATATGTATAATTGAATCACACTTGAAACTAACAAAACATTGTTAATCAATTTTGTGTGTGTGTGTTAATTTGCTTCAGTTGTGTCTGACTCAGTTGTGTCTGACTCAGTCGTGTCCAATTCTTTGCAACCCTATAGACTGTAGCTCCAATACAAATTAAAAGTTTTAAAAATGAAGTAATTGCAAGTTTAGAAAAACAAAGGAAAGAATATCTCCAGTCAATTGATTCCCCATCTCCCTGTCTTTCTCTGTATTTCCAGAAGACGCAAGGTCATTGTTTCTGAAGTGCAATGCATTCTGCTACTTTCTCTTCTGGGCATAGTAGTATCCTTTAATGTCATTCTGGTGCCCAGGGGATCAACACAGTATTATAATAGGTACTTTGGGGTAATGCGATTGAGTCTTGGGTAACTCCTCCCCTTACCTGAACTCTTCTCAATACCTGTCTCCTGTAGCAGATGCTTCCATCAGACACATACAAAATCTAACAGGAACAAACTCCTACAGTTCCCACTCTAGCCCTTCTCTCATATATCTGTCAAAACCGGATAAGTTAGGGACTTGCCTGATGGTCCAGTGGTTAAGAATCTGCCTGCCAATGCAGGGGACTTGGGTTCAATCCCTGGACTGAAAACTAAGATCCCACATGCCCTGGGGCAACTGAGCACATGTGCTGAAACTGCTGAAACCCCTGTGCCCTAGAGCTCATGCTCTGAGATAAGAGAAGCCACTGCAACGAGAAGCCCAAGTATCACAACTAGAGAGGAACCCCTGCATACAACTAGAGAAAGATGTCACACAGCAACAAAGAGCCCATGCACCTCGGCAAAGACCCAGTACAGCCAAAAAAAAAAAAAGTGGCTAAGTTGTCCAATCCCAATCCTGATGCTCAACTTTATCCAACTCTGCAACCCCATGTCTGTAGCCTGCCAGACTCCATTGTCCATGGGATTTTTCCAGGCATGAATACTGGAGTGGGTTGTCATTTCCTTTTCCAGGGGATTTTACTGATCCAGGGATCGAACCCATATCTCCTGTGTCTCTTGCACTGGGAGTCAGATTCTTTATCACTACATTACCTAAGTTATGCTGTGCTGTGCTTAGTCTCTCAGTCGTGTTTGACTCTTTACGACCACATGGACTGCAGCCCGCCAGGCTCCTCTGTCCATGGGGATTCTCCAGGCAAGAATAAAGGAGTGGCTTGCCATACCCCCATCCAGGGGATCTTCCCAACCCAGGAATTGAACCCAGGTCTCCCACATTGCAGGTGGATTCTTTACCATCTGAGCCCCGGCTCAGTTAGGCTACTTCCAAATCTCAGTGACTTAAAATCATCATGTTCCCTTGTTTCACCTATTAGATGTCTATCACAGGTCGGGAAGGGAACTTTGCTTATAGGAGGCACTCAGAAACTAAAACGGATGATTATCCTCCCCCTCAAATTCTGCAGCCTCCTTTTCAGTGAATAGTCAAATGCTTCACCAGAGAGTGACATACGTCACTTTCGTTTACAACTTACTTGCCGCAAGTGTCATGTGATCCTTCTTGGGAGACATAGAATCCTGCCGAGTGCCTGATGGAAGGAGAACCGTCACTATTTGATGAACAGCACTACCAACTTGTAAATGGGCTCAAAATCAGGCTGAGTGAGGACTGTTGAAAGTCTGTTGCCTGTGTTATTCGCCACTATTGCCACGTGCTTCTCCAAACCTCTGCCCGGGCACCTCTACAGCAGATTACTCCTTTTGCAAGAATAAACAAAATCACCCATCCATCTCAGAAAATCAATTAATGCAAAAAGACATCTTCAGAGTGTCCCTGTGCTCTAGGTTCGCTGACTAATCTAATTTGGACTCCGCTCAGAGACCTGAGTACAGCGCAGCCCAGTTTCTGAAAGATGTTCACATTACAAGCTATTCTAAAAGCTGATTTTACTCACAAAAATCTTTAAGATTAAAGTAAGCCCATTTGATAGTATGAAGATAAATCACATAAAGGTTATATGATTTAATGGTAAAGTGTAGTTTATAATTTTTGAGTTCAGGCATAACCATCCTTTTCTTTCTAAATCATCTTAATTCCTTCTCAAAAATCAGAATAAGTAGAATTATACCCTAGAGACTATAGAATTTTTTAAATTATATTCCCTTCTTTTTATAATAACTAGAAATGATGGATAGACATTTGAGTAGAAGAATTTGTTCTTAAATCTTAATGAATTATCATAAGGTCTTATTTGCTTGATAAACTTAGTAAGTGATCTACAGACTTTTAAATTTATGGATTTACTAATCCCAAAAGCACATATCAAAAATACTAGGCATACTATGATAAAATGAAATGCAACTCAGTAATACTAAAGTGAATAATAATCTCAGTTAATCATAATCCAAATACTGTAGTCAAAAATATATCATCTGTTCGACTCTCTCCTCTTTTGTACTCTCCTTGCCTCTTCTAATCCAGCAGGATATTTTATTCCAAAATATATCAAACCAACCTCCTCTCATCATCTGCACAGCTAGTCCAAGTCTCCAGCATCCTTCTCATGGAGTACAGAAGCAGCCTTGTCATTTATTTTTCTGTCTCCACACTTGCTTACTGGAGTCATTTTTCACCTAGAAGACAAAATTTTTAAACACTTTTTTATTATGCAGCAAAATGTACATGGGCTTCCCAGGTGGCACTAGTGGTAGAAGTAGGAGACTCGGGTTTGATCCCTGGGTCAGGAAGATCCCCTAGAGGAGGACATGGCAACCTACTTCAGTATTCTTGCCTGGAGAATCCTCATAGACAGAGAAGCCTGGCCGGCTACAGTCCATAAGGTTGCACAGAGTCAGACACGACTGAAGCAACTTAGCACACATGTATGCCCATAATGCATAAACAGAAAAGTGCATAAACACAGGATTTAACCAATTATTTTAAAACAAATACTTCTATAGTTATCAATGTGATTAAGAAACAGAACCTTACTGGGACTTCCCTGTGGTCCAGTGGCTAAGACTCCCTCCATGCTCCTAATGCAGGGAGCCTGGGTTCTCTTTCTGATCAGGAGCTAGATTCCACATGCTGCAACTAAAAACGAGCCTGCTAGGACTTCCCTGGTGGTCCAGTGGTTAAGACTCTGCACCCAAATGCAGGGGGCACATGTTCAACCCCTGTTCAGGAGCTATGATCCTGTGTGCAGCACAACCCCACTCCCCCAAAACAAAAGGATCCTGCCGCGATGAAGACCTGGCCCAGCCAAATACATAAATACACATTATCTGGATCCAGCATCAGAGCTTATCCGTGATTAAAACCACTTTTCTCACCCTTAAATGTAATATTTATTTTGAATTTAGGCAATCACTTCCTTGCTTTGCTTTATATGCCTCCTCAAATAGGATATACATTTTCTAACTTCTTTTTGAATTTTGTACAAATAGAACCATATAATTTGTATTGTTTTTATATCTAGCTTTTTAAATAATGTATTTATACATGTTGCTTGCATGTGTTTGTGGTTTTGCCAATGTTCTCTTCTGCTAACAAATCACTCCCATTGGTACTCCAGAGTGGTATAAAACAAACAGCTATTTTATTATGCTTATAGATTCTGTGGGTCAGGAATTTGTACAAGGCATAGCTTGGAGACTTCTCTCTGGCACATAATGTTGGGGTCTCAGCTTAAGAGACTCTAATGTCTAGGGACTGAAATCAACTGGAGGCTTCTTTACTTGTCTGCCTCAGCTAATATAATAAAGGTCAGATTGCCTATGAGTCCTTCCTAACAGCATGGTGGTATCAGGGTAGACAGCTTTTTTTACATGGCAACTCAGGACTCTGAATGTTCCAGCAGCTCTAGGCAGAAATGCATGCCATTTTCTGACCTAGACTCTCAAGACATTTGGCATTTTCATTCAATTCTGTTGGTCAGAATTGCTACAAGCTCAACTAGATTCAAAGAAAGGATACATGGGCCCTACCTCTTGATAAGAAATGTCAAGTAATTTCTTGCCATGTTTTAACACAATAGTATTCCATTGTATAAATGCTTTAGTTACATATTCTATTCTTAACAGATACTGAGATTGTTTCCATTTAGGACTGTTACGAACAATGCTCCTGTTAACATTCTTGAGTATATATTCTGGTACATGTCAGCATGCATTTCTGGAAGACATACATATAGAAATAGAATTTCTGGGTCTTGGGGTGCACAATATTCAACTTTACTAGATACTGTCAATGTGTTTCTTGGTGATAAAGAAGCTGCCTGCAATGCAGGAGACTGTCATCAATCCCTTGGTCAAGAAGGTCCCCTGGAGAAAGAAACAGCAACCCACTGCAGTATTCTTGCCTGGAGAATTCCATGGACAGAGGAGCCTGGCGGGCTACAGTCCACACACACATAGCAGTTTGCATTGGTCCCAAGTAGGAACTCTTGCCAACATAGAATGGTCTCTTTAAAATGTAATACTTTTGCTTAATACCTTACAGAGATTCCAACGGCACTCAACACAAAAAGTAAACGCTTTGTCATGGCTCAGAAGGCCGTGATTTGTTCTCTGCACATTTCTGTGACATTTTCACCTAGTACAGGACCTTGCCATAAAGCTCCACCCCCACTGGCCTTCTTCCTAATCCAACAACAAGACAAACTCATTTCCTACGTAGGATCATTGCACCTGCTCGTTCCTGTGCCTGAAAACTAATAATCCCCAGTTCAAGTATCTATTCCTCAGAGAATACTTTTCTGACCACCAATCCAAACTGCTTCCCATTCCCCATTCCTAATTTCTCTCCCTCTAACAATTCTGTTTTCATGAGATCACATATCATCATACAAAATCATCTTTATGTATGTATTTGCTTATTTTTTAAATCTCTTACCACAGTGACTTGAAGTGTGTAGAAGACTGTTTTTTAATGAATGCATTATTTTCTACAGTTATTTAAATATTTGAACAAATTTGCCAAGGCATTTGAAAACAGGAGTATTTTTCTTATATATTTATTTATGTTTAGTACAGCACTTGAGTAAATTTGGGTAATATTGATTATTTTTTAAAAATCTGGCTAAAATGAATGTTGAAATTGAATGAAATCTCATAGTCTGGATTGGTTTTTGAAATTTTGAATTGGCTACGCTGAGTCTGGGCTTCCCTGGTGGCTCAGTGGTAAAGAATCCGCCTGCCAATGCAGGAGATGCAGGAAGATGTGGGTTCAATTCCTGGGTCAGGAAGATCCCCTGGAGTAGGAAATGGCAACCCACTCCAGTATTCTTGCCTGGGAAATCCCATGGACAGAGGAGCCTGGAGGGCTGCAGCCCATGGGGTTGCATAAGAGTCAGACGCTGATTTAGTGATTAAAACAACAAACAACCCTGGGTCTGAGGGACCAGTTAGCACAATGTCCATTCCTGAGTGTAAAAAGGCAGTTTAAAGGATAAAACCCACTGGACTGCCTTCATTATTAATTTTTCTCTTTTAATTTCTTCAGTTTCTTTCCATTGTCTCTCCTTCTACCCTTTAATAGGTAATAGACTCAGGCCTCTGTTGTAGGCTATTGAGATGCTAAAATGTGACTCCAGTATTTTTGAAACTGTGAAAAATGTAGCGGATGCTAGAAACACTGTCTTTTCAATGCAGCCAGCAGCTCTTTGTTTTGCACAGAGTGGAAAATTAAAAAAAAAAGATTTGGGTGCAAATTGTCCCTTTCTTTATGACCATCTCATGAGTGGGTCAATTAATTGTGTGAATTTAAAACATATGATATGGAGATAGTTGGGGAGCCATGGATGAAGAAATTAAACTTTTCAGAAGAAGGATTAAAACAGTCATCTTAGTTGAAGGCAGTCACATCTCAGCTGATTGTCCTTTCAGGGAGGTGACTCTTAAGCTTTAGCTGCATTGGGCTTGTTAATACACATATCAGTGGTCCCAGAGTTCACTCAGTAGGTTGGAGGGAAATGGGACCTGTTGAACAAGCTCTGAGCTGATGCATGTGTTGCTGGTCTGGGTGCCACACTCGACAGTCACTGCTTCCTGTTCTTTTTCCCTGAAGTATCTGAATTCTTGCTCTTTTATCCTCCTTCAAGATTCCAAATGATATGCAAATCATTCAGTTTTAACCCCAGCCACTATATCTTTGGGTACAACTCTTATATTTCTAAGTGATGAGTTCAGTTCAGTTCAGTAGCTCAGTCGTGTCCAACTCTTTGTGACCCCATGAATCACAGCACGCCAGGCCTCCCTGTCCATCACCAACTCCCAGAGTTCATTCAAACTTACATCCATAGAGTCGGTGATGCCATCCAGCCATCTCATCCTCTGTCGTCCCCTTCTTCTTCTGCCCCCAATCCCTCCCAGCATCAGAGTCTTTTCCAATGAGTCAACTCTTCACATAAGGTGTCCAAAGTATTGTAGTTTCAGCTTCAGCATCAGCCCTTCCAATGAACACCCAGGACTGATCTCCTTTATGATGGACTGGTTGGATCTCCTTGCAGTCCAAGGGACTCTCAAGAGTCTTCTCTAACACCACAGTTCAAAAGCATCAATTCTTCAGTGCTCAGCTTTCTTCACAGTCCAATTCTCACATCCATACATGACCACTGGAAAAACCATAGCCTTGATTAGATGGATCTTTGTTGGCCAAGTAATGTCTCTGCTTTTCAATATACTATCTAGGTTGGTCATAACTTTCCTTCCAAGGAGTAAGCGTCTTTTAATTTCATGGGTGCAGTCACAATCTGCAGTGATTTTGGAGCCCAAAAATATAAAGTCTGACACTGTTTCCACTGTTTCCCCATCTATTTCCCATGAAGTGCCAGGATCAGATGCCATATTAGTTTTCTGAATGTTGAGCTTTAAGCCAACTTTTTCACTCTCCTCTTTCACTGTCATCAAGAGGCTTTTGAGTTCCTCTTCACTTTCTGCCATAAGGGTGGTGTCATCTGCATATCTGAGGTTATTCATATGTCTCTTGGCAATCTTGGTTCTAGCTTGTGCTTCATCCAATCCAGAGTTTCTCATGATGTACTCTGCATATAAGTTAAATAAGCAGGGTGACAGTATACAGCCTTGACATACTCCTTTTCCTATTTGGAACCAGTCCGTTGTTCCATGTCCAGTTCTAACTGTTGCTTCCTGACCTGCATACAGGTTTCTCAAGAGGCAGGTCAGGTGGCCTAGTATTCCCATCTCTTTCAGAATTTTCCACAGTTTATTGTGATCCACACAGTCAAAGGCTTTGGCATAGTCAATAAAGCAGAAATAGATGTTTTTCTGGAACTCTCTAGCTTTTTCCATGATCCAGCGGATGTTGGCAATTTGATCTCTGGTTCCTCTGCCTTTTCTAAAACCAGCTTGAACATCTAGAATTTCACGGTTCACATATTGCCGAAGCCTGGCTTGGAGAATTTTGAGCATTACTTTACTAGCGTGTGAGATGAGTGCAATTGTGATGAGTAGACATTTCTAACTGGATAAGATCTCAACAGTTCAGACTTGTTGACCTTGGGAACATCCCCTCAAATGGAGATTCATCCCCTTTTAGTATTTTAGTAAATAGTTGCCCTTATTTCTCACGTTATGCAGATTTAAATCTTTTGCCACTTCTTTTACTTCTTGGTCTTTACTTTTTGTTTATATAAATATGAAGAGTGATTTCAAGCTACAGTCACTGTTACTGATGACAGATTTATCCCTGTGGACAAAACACTATATCAGCTCCTTCTGAATTCTGGTGGGCTATCCAAGAACTTCCTGAAGGAGTCTGAAAGTGAAACAGAGATTCCTAAGCCCCAACCCTGGTTTACAATTTTGAATTATAAATTGTGAGGATGATGCCCAAGAGTCAGCATTTTATAAAATAGACCTTGAGCTAACCTTTGCAAAACACTAATTTAGACTGTTGTATAAGGTGTTTCAAGGCCAGTTCCTTAAGTCTGGTGTACTCCAAGCCTTTTCAACCTTTAAGGAATAAGTCAAAAGTCATATTTTCTAACAATATCTGTATTTCTAGCTCTCCTTTATCCAGGATTCCCTTGGCGTGTGTGCAAATAGATGTTAGTTTTATGTTGCATTGGTGTTATTTTCTTTATTCCCTGCTGATACTCACTTTGGAACTCTGCATGCAAAAAAACATGGATAATGATGTGACACAGAGAAGGGTCCTCACCTTGGGTTTCACTCTGAGCCTCTCCTGCTAGCATTCTTCAAGTTTGTCACAGTAGTTTATTCAAATAATTGATCTTATCTTTATTGTCAATGAAATGAGCCCAGAGGTTTTCCCCAGAAGACTTTTCTGATAACACAGAAGCACAAGAGAAAGGGCATCATGTTAAAAATAGAATAAATAACATTTCCCAGGCAAAACGATTGTCCCTGCTTGTTATGTCTTTCAAAACCCTGGGTTTCTCCTTTGGAAAAATTATTTCCTGGAAATTTCTTCTAAGGCAGAACCAACAGTGAGGAAAACTAGTCAGTGTTTTGCATCATATTGTGGAGTTTTATGACACAAAAGAAGCTGGGGGAGCATCTCTGTCTCTCCTCCTCAACAACAACAACAAAACAGCATCTTATATTCAGACTTCAATTGGTCACAGTGGGGGAAACATAAAGTCTATAAATGATGCAATTTAGTCAATGAAGTAAAACATTTCAAAAGCCTAAATTAATGTGGGAAAGGAGGAGATATTTCAGGGAATGAATGACTAGGGAGCTAATGAGATGCTTCTTTAGAACACCAATTGCCCCATTTCTGCACACATTTTTCTTATTCCAGACTTTCTTTCCACCAACACTACAGCCACCACCACTTCCATCATTACATCACTTCTACCACCTCCACTGCGCCACCACATCATCATCATCACGACCACCGCCATCATCACCTCCAAAACCATCACCTCCATTTCCATCATCATCAGCATCACCTTCATCACCATCACTTCCACTGTCATCAGCTACACCATCATCACCTTCACCATCATCACCTCCACCATGGCAAAAACTTTTAATTTCTATTTTACACCATCACTGTTCACCCCACTACTCCTACTCCATCAACCTCAGCTTTCCACTTACCTCCTGTTCACTTCCTGTGCTCTCTTATGAGAAACAGATTTCATTAACACTTATAATTTAAGTGTTGGATGAGGTCTGAACCATGTGTTTTCTTCAACTGTGTGAAAGAGATCCAATTTTTTTCTAAACTCATATGAATGATCCAGAATTCTCATTTTTGTCACGTCAGGCTTTTAAGAATAAAAGTTCTCAATAGAAGAGAACATTCTGAGGTCTAGCATCTCTGCTCTGACTTTTCAGCCCCTGTGGGAACTGTTCTGGGTACCTCCCAGCTTTGCCCTGAATTCCTCTCTGTTGATTTCCAAATGGAAATCAGACCTGTTTAAAAACAAATCAAAGCCTCTGTGGAGGACCAGAATCAAAGGATGCTTCTTTGGCCTAGAGCTAAGACCTACATTCAATTTTTAAATGTTTTATAGGAAAATATAGGGAAGCTGGTGGCTCAGAGGTAAAGAATCCGCCTGCAGTGCTGGAGACACAAGAGATGCCAGTTTGATCCCTGGGTCTGGAAGATACCCTGAAGAAGGAAATGGCAACCAGTATACTTGCTCAGAAAATCCCATGGATGGAGGAGCCTAGCAGGCTACAGTCCATAGGGCTGTAAAGAGTCAGTCAGACACAACTGAGTGACTAAACACAGACAAAATCTGGTCCACTGGAGAAGGGAATGGCAAACCACTTCAGGATTCTTGCCTTGAGAACCCCATGAACAGTATGAAAAGGCAAAAAGATAGAGCACTGAAAGATGAACTCCCCAGGTTGGTAGGTGCCCAATATGCTACTGGAGATCAGTGGAGAACTAACTCCAGAAAGAATGAAGAGATGGAGCCAAAGCAAAACCAACACCCAGTTGCGGATGTGACTGGTGATACAAGCAAAGTCCAGTGCTGTAAAGAGCAATATTGCATAGTAACGTGGAGTGTTAGGTCCATGAATCAAGGCAAATTGGAAGTGGTCAAACAGGAGATGGCAAGAGTAAACATTGAAATTTTAGGAATCAGCGAACTAAAATGGACTGGAAAGGGTGAATTTAACTCAGATGACCATTATATCTACTACTGTGGGCAAGAATCCCTTAGAAGAAATGCAGTAGACATCACAGTCAACAAAAGAGCCTGAAATGCAGTACTTGGATGCAATCTCAAAAACGACAGAATGATCTCTGTTTATTTACAAAGCAAACCATTCAATATCATGGTAATCCAAGTCTATGCCCCAACCACTAATGCTGAAGAAGCTGAAGTTGAATGGTTCTATGAAGACCTACAAGACCTTTTAGAACTAACACCCAAAAAAGATGTCCTTTTCATTTTAGGGGACTGGAATGCAAAAGTAGGAAGTCAAGAGATACCTGGAGTAACAGGCAAATTTGGCCTTGGAATACGGAATGAAGCAGGGCGAAAGCTAATAGAGTTTTGCCAAGAGAACACACTGGTCATAGCAAACACCCTCTTCCAAGAACACAAGAGTAGACTCTACACATGGACATCAGCAGATGGTCAACACCAAAATCAGACTGATTATATTCTTTGCAGCCAAAGATTGAGAAGCCCTGTACAGTCAGCAAAAACAAGACTGGGAGCTAACTGTGGCTCAGATCATGAATTCCCTGTTGCCAAATTCAGACTTAAATTGAAGAAAGTAGGGAAACAACTAGACCATTCAGGTATGACCTAAATCAAATCCCTTATGACTATACAGTGGAAGTGAGAAATAAATTTAAGGGACTAGATCTGATAGACAGAGTGCCTGGTGAAGTATGGACAGAGGTTGAGAAACTGTACAGGAGACAAGGATCAAGACCATCCCCAAGAAAAAGAAATGCAAAAGCAAAATGGCTGTCTGAGGAGGTCTTACAAACAGCTGTGAAAAGAAGAGAAGCTAAAAGCAAAGGAGCAAAGGATATACCCATTTGAATGCAGAGTTCCAAAGAATAGCAAAGAAAGATAAGAAAGCCTTCATCAGTGATCAGTGCAAAGAAATAGAGGCACAACAGACTGGTTCCAAATAGGAAAAAGGAGTACGTCAAGGCTGTATATTATCACCCTGCTTATTTAACTTATATGCATACTACATCATGAGCAACACTGGGCTGGATGAAGCACAAGCTGGAGTCAAGATTGCCAGGAGAAATATCAATAACCTCAGATATGCAGATGACACCACCCTTATGGCAGAAAGTGAAGACGAACTAAAGACTGTCTTGATGAAAGAGAAAGAGGAGAGTGAAAAAGCTGGCTTAAAATTCAACATTCAATCCCACTGCTGGGCATACACACTGAGGAAACCAGAAGGGAAAGAGACACGTGTACCCCAATGTTCATCGCAGCACTGTTTATAATAGCCAGGACATGGAAGCAACCTAGATGTCCATCAGCAGATGAATGGATAAGAAAGCTGTGGTACATATACACAATGGAGTATTACTCAGTCATTAAAAAGAATACATTTGAATCAGTTCTAATGAGGTGGATGAAACTGGAGCCTATTATACAGAGTGAAGTAAGCCAGAAGGAAAAACACCAATACAGTATACTAACGCATATATATGGAATTTAGAAAGATGATAACAATAACCCTGTGTACGAGACAGCAAAAGTGACGCTGATGTATGGAACAGTCTTATGGACTCTGGGAGAGGGAGAGGGTGGGAAGATTTGGGAGAATGGCATTGAAACATGTAAAATATCATGTATGAAACGAGATGCCAGTCCAGGTTCAATGCACGATACTGGATGCTTGGGGCTAGTGCACTGGGACGACCCAGAGGGATGGTATGGGGGAGGAGGAGGAGGAGGGTTCAGGATGGGGAGCACATGTATACCTATGATGGATTCATTTTGATATTTGGCAAAACTAATACAATTATGTAAAGTTTAAAAATAAAATAAAATTAAAAAAAAATTCAACATTCAGAAAACTAATATCATGGCATCTGGTCCCATTGCTTCATGGCAAATAGATGGGGAAACAGTGGCTGACTTTATTTCTGGGGGCTCCAAAATCACTATAGATGGTGACTGCAGCCATGAAATTAAAAGATGCTTACTCCTTGGAAGGAAAGTTATGACATACCTAGATAGCATATTCAAAAGCAGAGACATTACTTTTCCAACAAATGTCTGTCTAGTCAAGGCTATGGTTTTTCCATAGTCATGTATGGATATGAGAG
Organism: Bos mutus; assembly: GCF_027580195.1. NCBI lineage: Eukaryota > Metazoa > Chordata > Mammalia > Artiodactyla > Bovidae > Bos > Bos mutus. The sequence goes on along the minus strand of NC_091618.1, from coordinate 69,268,998 downwards.
TTGGACTATAAAGAAAGATGAGCACCGAAGAATTGATGCTTTTGAACTGTGGTGTTGGAAAAGACTCTTGAGAGTCCCTTGGACTGCAAGGAGATCCAACCAGTCCATCCTAAGGGAGATCAGTCTGAGTGTTCATTGGAAGGACTGACGTTGAAGCTGAAACTCCAATACTTTGGCCACCTCATGCGAAGAGCTGACTCATTTGAAAAGACCTGATGCTGGGAAGGATTGAGGGCAGGAGAAGAAGGGGATGACAGAGGATGAGATGGTTGGATGGCATCACTGACTCAGTGGACATCAGTTTGGGTAAACTCCAGGAGTTGGTGATAGATAGGGAGGCCTGGTGTGCTGCAGTCCATGAGGTCACAAAGAGTTGGACACGACTGAGCGACTGAACTGAACTGAATAGAAAAACTTGTAAATCTAAATATTCTATTTGACTGTTGTTTACAGAAGCCAAAGTTCAGCTCCAAGAAAAATTGAAGTTAGAAAGCTTCAAGTCCTTGGCTTGTTATCTTTTAAAAGCTTCAGTTTTTCTTGACACAATTCTTTTTCTCAAGAATTAAAAGTCATAAATACATGCAGCATCAATGTCTTTGTTTCCCATTCCTACAATCTCCTCCACTCTCACTTGCACTCGCACAAACTTTAGGGGTTTTTCATTTATTTTTAGATCTTTTTTTTACTGGCACCCCACTCCAGTACTCTTGCCTGGAAAATCCCATGGATGGAGGAGCCTGGTAGGCTGCAGTCCATAGGGTCACTGAGGGTCGGACACGACTGAGCGAGTTCACTTTCACTTTTCACTTTCATGCATTGGAGAAGGAAATGGCAACCCACTCCAGTGTTCTTGCCTGGAGAATCCCAAGGACGGGGGAGCCTGGTGGGCTGCTGTCTATGGGGTCGCACAAAGTCAGACACGACTGAAGTGACTTAGCAGTAGCAGTAGCAGTTACTGTTGTAAACATTCTAAGATGTAAAACCAGGTGACTGTCACAAAAACAAAATGAAAAGTTCACAGCTCTTACCCTCACGAATGCAATTGTATTTTGGAAGTTACATAGGCCAGGTTTGGGGCTTCCCAGGTGGCTCATCTGGTAAAGAATCCTGTGCAATGCAGGAGACCCTGTTTCAATTCCTGGATCAGGAAGATCCCCTGGAGAAGAGATAGGCTACTCACTCCAGTATTCTTGGGCTTCCCTGGTGGCTCAGATGGTAAAGAATCCACCTGCAATGTGGAGACCTGGGTTTGATCCCTGGGTTGGGGAGATCCCCTGGAGGAAGGCATGGCAACCCACTCTAGTATTCTTGCCTGGAGAATCCCCATGAACAGAGGAGCCTGGTGGGCTGCAGTCCATGGCATCCCATAAGAGTCAGACAGGACTCAGCAACTAAGCACAGCACAGCACAGGCCAGATTTTCAGTTTACAAAACAAAGCAATACAGTGCATGCTTTGCTGATGCCCCAGGACACAATGCCACATGTTTTCTGGTTTCTTTAGGATCATCAGAGCACTGGGGTAAAGTTCTGTACATGCAGCATACAGTCTATTACTCATGCACCAGTGGGCCTCATGAAAACTTAGGTTCATACAAAAAGCTCCTCATCTGAGTTCTTCCTACTGCATGTGTCATAATCATGATTCAGGTAGTTTAGATATGGACCACAACAATCCCTGAAAGAATTTTACCTGTGGACTTCTTAGAACAAACAGAAAGGTGCCTTGATAATGAGTGAAGAAACACTCTTCAAGGAGAATGATATACAACTTACTACAAAGGATCATGACCCCCCCCCCCCAAAAAAAAGGTGCACCTATGCAAAGGAAGAAATTATGCAAACTAGTCGTATTTGATTATAAGTCCTAGCCAAAAGCAGACTAAATACATGAACACTAATGAGCTGGTGTCTCAAAGTTTCATTTGCCTAATCTGTAAAATGGGAATGAAAATTCCTAAATTATAGACAATTATTTGCATAGTTCTTGGATCTATACCTAGTACATACTTAGTATCTCTACATACTTTGGGTTCTGCTATGAGTCTTGGGTACCTCCTCAAAAATACCATGCCTGAGAAAATAGATATAATATTACAGGTTGGTTCTGTTGTAGTGTATGATCTGTTCTATTTATTTTTAGCTTCAAAACCCTTATGATTTATTCTAGTTTTAAGTTTTTGTGGAAGGCATGGATGAGTGATACTGTAATACTCCAGGTCTCTAATTCAAGCATTTTTGTCATCAATATATTTGGAAGAGACATTATGATTGTAGGAGTCACAGTATTCTTTGCTAAAAGCTCCAAGGTGGGGAGGGTGAGGAAGCCACTTTTTGTTAGAGTGAAAACTGAACATGTCATCCTCATCAGGAATATGACTGTCATGACACTTCCTGTGTATTACTATTAAATATTCACAGTGGTAAAGAACCCCCCTGCCAATGCAGAAGATGCAGGTGCAATCCCTGGCTTGGGAAGATCCCATGGAGAAGAAAATGGCAACCCACTCCAGTAACTTGCCTGGAGAATACCATGGACAGAGGAGCCTGGCTGGCTACAGTCTGTGGGGTTACAAAGAATCAAATACAGCTGAGTAACTGAGCGCAGTACAACACATTTCCCTAGCAAAATATCTGGGGAGGCGGGAATCATGCTTAATAACATCCTGCTAAATATTGTGAGGAAGAACTAAAGAGCATCTTGATGAAAGTGAAAGAGGAGAGTGAAAAAGTTGGCTTTTAAAGCTCAACGTTCAGAAAATGAAGATCATGGCATCTGGTCCCATCACTTCATGGCAAATAGATGGGGAAACAGTGTCAGACTTTATTTTTCTGGGCTCCAAAATCACTGCAGATGGTGAGTGCAGCCATGAAATTAAAACACTTACTCCTTGGAAGGAAAGTTATGACCAAACTAGACAGCATATTAAAAAGCAGAGACATTGCTTTGCAAAAAAGGTCCATCTAGTCAAGGCTATGGTTTTTCCTGTGGTCATGTATGGATGTGAGAGTTGGACTATAAAGAAAGCTGAGCACCAAAGAATTGATGCTTTTGAACTGTGTTGTTGGAGAAGACTCCTGAGAGTCCCTTGGGCTGCAAGGAGATCCAACCAGTCCATCTTAAAGGAGATCAGTCCTGGGTGTTTATTGGAGGGACTGATGTTGAAGCTGAAACTCCAGTACTTTGGCCACCTGACGTGGAGAGCTAACTCATTTGAAAAGACCCTGATGCTGGGAAAGACTGAGGGCAGGAGGAGAAGGGATGAGGATGAGATGGTTGGATGGCATCATGGACACAATGGACATGGGTTTGGGTGGACTCCAGGAGTTGGTGATGGACAGGGAGGCCTTGCATGCTGCAGTTCATGGGGTTGCAAAGAGTTGGACACAACTGAGTGACTGAACTGAACTGAAATATTGTGAGACTTACATGCATAAATACACACACATACACACACATGTACACATGTACAGATCAAGCTGATCATTAACTCAGTAACTGTCTATTCTAAAACTCTACTCATTTTCTTATTTTGGTGAATCATATGATTGATAATTGTTGAGTGCTTTTCTGCATCACTACTTTGGTAGACACTATGATGAATAAGCTTCCCTTGTGGCTCAGCTGGTAAAGAATCTGTCTGCAATACGGGAGACCTGGGTTTGATCCCTGGATTGGGAAGATCCCCTGGAGAAGGGAAAGGCTACCCACTCCAGTATTCTGGCCTACAGAATTCCATGGACTATATTGTCCATGGGGTCACAAATATTCAGAAACAACTGAGCGACTTTCACTTTACTTCAAGAATAAAGAAAAATTACAAGGCATGGTCCTTTTTTTAAAGATCTTAGAGAGTTTTGCAGGGAGCAAAACAGAATCATCTAACACTGATTGAGGACAAGACATGATTTGGATGGTGCTTCTTTTCAGTGATGTGAGCTTTCAGCAGATTTGAGGGGTTTAAAGTATTATTTTATTTGGAAAAGAGAATTAATGATGTGTGAAGTCTTTTCTATATTCAAATTGGGAAACTGGTTTAGAGTTTTTTAGCTTTCTTCTGGTTATATCCTTTCCCTTCACCCCTCTTTTTTCCAGCTTTTTTCCAGAATTTCCAGATATTTTTACCCCTCTAGAACAGCACTGTACAATGCCACATATGTAATATGTTATTAATTTTTTTCTAATAAGTATGTTTAAAAAATAATAAAACTAAGCAAGCGGAGTTCATTTTAATGATGTATTTTATTTAAATCAATATATCCAAAATAAGATCATTTTAGCATGCTGCACTGCCTTTCATGTGTTCAGCAGTCACCTGTAGCGAGTGGCCACACTGTTGGATAGGGCAACTCTAGAGAATCCCCCGGAGAAGCCAATGGCACCCCACTCCAGTACTCTTGCCTGGAAAATCCCATGGATGGAGAAGCCTGGAAGGCTGCAGTCCATGGGGTCGCTAAGGGTCGAACACGACTTCACTTTCACTTTCATTTTTCACTTTCATGCATTGGAGAAGGAAATGGCAACCCACTCCAGTGTTCTTGCCTGGAGAATCCCAGGGACAGGGGAGCCTGGTGGGCTGCTGTCTATGGGGTTGCACAGAGTCAGACACGACTGAAGCGACTTAGCAGCAGCAGCAGCAGAGAATTATCACCCACAACCTCAAGGGATCTGAATATCACCATATACCATATTACATATAATTCTGATTTCCTCGATAGAGGTTTGGCTTTGTGGCCACAGGAGGGACATGCCCCCGTCAAGGGCCATCCTCTTTTCTTATACTTCCCTTGTTTGTTCACAGTGGTCCAGGTGAGAATGCTGTCATAGTTCTGACCCTTCATTCCTTCCTTCATTTCTGCCTCACTTTCTTAATCCCTTCCTCTCCCCTTTCCCATTCCTCCTGAGAGAGTCATTTCCTAGGCAGGTTGATAAGTCTATGGGTCCCCAAGGAGAGAGGGGTCTGGAATTCTCAAGGAGGAAGAAAGGACAAACTTTCTTTTTTCCTTTACATTCCTTAGGATTATGTATCCTGCCTGAGGACAGTGTCTGGATTACACCTGCCTAATCATGCTATCTTAAAATGTAAATTATGGGAGTAGGTCTGGTCTTTACAAGGATTCAGTTCAGTTCAGTCGCTCAGTCATGTCCGACTCTTTGCAACCCCATGAATCGCAGCACACCAGGCCTCCCTGTCCATCACCAACTCCTGGAGTTCACTCAAACTCACGTTCATCAAGTCAGTGATGCCATCCAGCCATCTCATCCTCTGGCGTCCCCTTCTCCTCCTGTCCCCAATCCCTCCCAGCATCAGAGTCTTTTCCAATGAGTCAACTCTTCGCATGAGGTAGCCAGAGTACTGGAGTTTCAGCCTTAGCATCAGTCCTTCCAAAGAACACCCAGGACTGCTGTCCTTTAGGATGGACTGGTTGGATCTCCTTGCAGTCCAAGGGACTCTCAAGAGTCTTCTCCAACACCACAGTTCAGAAGCATCAATTCTTTGGCGCTCAGCTTTCTTCACAGTCCAATTCTCACATCCATACATGACCACTGGAAAACCCATAGCCTTGACTAGACGGATCTTTGTTGGCAAAGTAATGTCTCTGCTTTTGAATATGCTATCTAGGTTGGTCATAACTTTCCTTCCAAGGAGTAAGCATCTTTTAATTTCATGGCTGCAGTCACCATCTGCAGTGACTTTGGAGCCCAGAAAAATAAAGTCTGACACTGCTTCCACCGTTTTCCCATCTATTTCCCATAGAGTGATGGGACCAGATGCCATGATCTTCATTTTCTGAACACTGAGCTTTAAGCCAGCTTTTTCATTCTCCTCTTTCACTTTCATCAAGAGGCTTTTGAGTTCCTCTTCACTTTCTGCCATAAGGGTAATGTCATCTGCATATCTGAGGTTATTCATATTTCTCCCAGCAATCTTGATTCCAGCTTGTGCTTCTTCCAGCCCAGCGTTTCTCATGATGTACTCTGCATAAAAGTTAAATAAGCAGGATGACAGTACACAGTCTTGATGTACTCCTTTTCCTATTTGGAACCAGTCTGTTGTTCCATGTCCAGTTCTAACTGTTGCTTCCTGACCTGCATATAGGTTTCTCAAGAGGCAGGTCAGGTGGTCTGGTATTCCTATCTCTTTCAGCATTTTCCATAGTTTATTTTGATCCACACAGTCAAAGGCTTTGGCATAGTCAATAAAGCAGAAATAGATGTTTTTCTGGAACACTCTTGCTTTTTTGATGATCCAGCAGATGTTGGCAATTTGATCTCTGGTTCCTCTGCCTTTTCTAAAACCAGCTTGAACATCAGGAAGTTCACGGTTCATGTATTGCTGAAGCCTGTCTTGGAGAATTTTGAACATTACTTTACTAGCATGTGAGATGAGTGCAATTGTGCGGTAGTTTGAACATTCTTTGGCATTGCCTTTCTTTGGGATTGGAATGAAAACTGGCCTTTTCCAGTCCTGTGGCCACTGTGAGTTTTCCAAATTTGCTGGCATATTGAGTGCAACACTTTCACAGCATCATATTTCAGGATTTGAAATAGCTCCACTGGAATTCCATCACCTCCACTAGCTTTGTTCGTAGTGATGCTTTCTAAGGCCCACTTAACTTCACATTCCAGGATGTCTGGCTCTAGGTGAGTGATCACACTATCATGATTATCTTGGTCGTGAAGATGTTTTTTGTACAGTTCTTCTGTGTATTCTTGCCACCTCTTCTTAATATCTTCTGCTTCTGTTAGGTCCATACCATTTCTCTCCTTTATCGAGTCCATCTTTGCATGAAATGTTCCCTTGGTATGTCTAATTTTCCTGAAGAGATATCTGGTCTTCCCATTCTGTTGTTTTCCTCTATTTCTTTGCATTGATCACTGAGGAAGGCTTTCTTATCTCTTCTTGCTATTCTTTGGGACTCTGCATTCAGATGCTTATATCTTTCCTTTTCTCCTTTGCTTTTTACTTCTCTTCTTTTCACAGCTATTTGTAAGGCATCCTCAGACAGCCATTTTGCTTTTTTGCATTTCTTTTCCATGGGGATGGTCTTGATCCCTGTCTCCTGTACAATGTCACGAACTTCAGTCCATAGTTCATCAGGCACTGTATCTATCAGATCTAGTCCCTTAAATCTATTTCTCACTTCCACTGTATAATCATAAGGGATTTTATTTAGGTCATACCTGAATGGTCTAGTGTCAGCAAAAACAAGACCAGGAGATGACTGTGGCTCAGATCATGAGCTCCTTATTGCCGAATTCAGGCTTAAATTACAAGGATTATATAACAATAATGTATCCAGCCTGAAAGCAGTCTCTGGATTAAACCTTCAGGCTAATTCTGTTATCTTAAAATGTAAATTGTGCGAGTAGGTCTGGTGAGATCTTTACAACCTCCAGACATTCTTTGGATTCATTGGAGAGTATATAACTCCATTGCTAACACTAGCAAGGGGGTACTCTTTCTACCCCCTTCTGATAGCTAAGTCAGAAGCTTTCTCCATCTCCTTTATACTTTAATAAAACTTTATTACACAAAAGCTCTGAGTGATCAAGCCTTGTCTCTGGCCCTGGATTGAATTCTTCTCCTCTGGAGGCCAAGGATCCTGGCATCTTTGAGTGATTCAGTAACAACCTTTCACTCCCTCTCACCATCCCTCCCTTCTTCCGTCCCTCCCTCTGTTTCTTCCTTCCTTCTTTCCTTGCTTTATTTCTTCCTCCTTTCTTCCTTCTCCAGTTCATGCTACTGATTTCCAGCTGAAGAAGAGGCAGAGCCTCAGAGGAATCAGCACAGGGTTTTATGCCCGAGCTTTGGCACAGAACATCCAGAGAAACCTGTGGGAGTTTCAGTAAGATCATAGATGAGGGAGAGAGGAAAGCCATGGCAGAAGAAGGTGGCAAGTCTGAAGAGAAGCATCCTCCCGCCCTTCTGTCCCTCTCACTTCAGTGCTCAATTAATATGATCTGCCAGATCCCATTTCCCCATGTGGGTATGGTGCTGGCAGGTGGTAGGGTCAGAGAGTCAAGAGAAGAGAAACAGCCTGATTTGGGCATTTTCAATTAGACCACACAGTTTTACTCACATTTTGCATACAAGTTCAGACTCAAGCAAAATTCTATTTTGGTGTTCAATCTGGAATGATTTGCATCTAAGACATTCTCAGCATCTAAAGCTTGCCAGGGACCTGAGCCAGGGCCTGGGGATACAAGGAAAGGTAGGAGCTGGTCCCTGTTCTCAAGGGTATCTGTCACACACTGGCCAGGAAGTCCGGGGTTGTCATCAAACTGAAACTTTTCCAAAGACATCTGTGTTCAGGACAGAAAAGCTGCAATTATTCATGCCTTATTTTTATATGAATGTAGTGCACTTCTTTTACTTTTCACTTTCATACATTGGAGAAGGAAATGGCAACCCACTCCAGTGTTCTTGCCTGGAGAATCCCAGGGACAGGGGAGCCTGGTGGGCTGCCGTCTATGGGGTCACACAGAGTTGGACACGACTGAAGTGACTTAGCAGCAGCAGCAGTGCACTTCTTTAATTGCTCTTCAGAATTGTTAGTACCTAAATGAACAAATTGAATGGGAACAGTTATTCTGTGACCTAGGCAGAGCTGCAGAATGGTTGACCTTTTAATAGTGGAATTTCAGGCATCACTTAACATACAGAAGATACATTCAGGGGGACAGGCTGTATTTCTACTCCCCCAATTATATCATTATTATATATGCACACCATTGAGCTATAGAGGCTTGGAAATCAAATGTCCCTTATTTCTCAGGCAGTCACCACCCTATTGGATTTGGGCAGGTCTTAGCTCAGTCACTTGCTCTTTGATCTCTGAACACTCACCTAAATTCTCTTAGTTTTACTTTTTTTTCCTCTAAAATGAGACCAATTATTTTATCTATATAGATATATATTAGTAGGAAATAATAAAAATCTGTATTTGAAACCACATCTCCTAGAAGGTATTTACGGCAAAAGTAAACATAGTTCACTTCACTCTCAGATACAAATTTTTAAAAAATCTTCATTCCCCATGTAGAATGAAAACAATCTGCTTATTATGGTCTTGACTATACACCCTCCAGACATTCTCTCCCTCCACTCTTTATCTCACATGCTACAATCCAGTCACATGGACCTCCAAGTAGGTTCCCGTCTTAAAGCCCTTGCATTAGCCCTTCTTTATCTTTGGAATGTTCTTCCCCAGGACTAAATTCAACAGACTTTGACTGTAGAAGGTCAGATGGTAAGTATTTTCACCTTTGGAATCTGTGTGGTCTCTGTAGCAACTACCCAGTCCTGCCATTGTAGCAGGGAAGCAGCCTTAGAACACAAACCAAACAGCCTGATTCTGCTCCTCTCTTCCAATAAAGCTACTGTATTTGCAGAAGATGAGCTGCATTGGGTGCACAGGTCACCATAGTCTGCTGAATCCTGCCCTAGACCTTTCCAGGTCTGGCTTTTTCTTGTCATCTGGGTTTCAGAATGAGTGGGATCTGATGCCTTTCTTGCCACCCTATGGAAAGTCTCTCTGATCCCTCTCTTGATTACATTGCCCTGTTTTATTTCCTTCTCTGCATGCATTTATTTTTTTAAACTAAGTTATTCATTTGTTTATTGATTTATCGTACACATTCTTTTCTCGTACCCCCCATAGTTCTAGTTTCCAGCACAAAGACTAGAACAGGTAGTGGGAAGTACCCAAGAAATGTTTGTTTGTTTGTTTTTTAACACATGTGAATAAGTAATTGACCTGAAGGAATACAATTCCAGATGGTAAATCCCAAATTTTAGTGATAGGAAACCAAGATCCTTTGAGAGATCAAAGATCTTGAGAGACCCAAGATCAGGGATTCCTACAGATTATGAATCCCTCCACATAATCCTTTTCACAGATAAGACTTCTAAAAAGCCACAAGTTTCACCTATGTGAAACAAAATAATTTTGTTCTTATTGTATCTGGGCACAATATAAACTGAATATCACATTTTATTCCATTTGGCTATAAAATAAATGCACTGGACTTTGGACATCATAGTCCAAATCAAAGAAATGAGTCATTCTAGCTCATTAGCAGGCTGTGTGTGCTGAAATGGTTTTGATGATGGCTTTTGAAGGCAGCTTTTCTTGGACTTCCCTGGTGGCTCAGATGGTAAGGTGTCTATCTACAATGCGGGAGACCTGGGTTCGATCCCTGGGTTGGGAAGAGTCCCTGGAAAAGGAAATGGTAACCCACTCCAGTACTCTTGCCTAGAAAATCGCATGGACGGAGGAGCCTGGTGTCCATGGGGTCGCAAAGAGTCAGACACAACTGAGAGACTTCACTTTCACTTTCCTTGGAGAAGGAAATGGCAACCCACTCCAGTATTCTTGCCTGGAGAATCCTGTGAACAGAGGACGCTGGTGGGCTGCCATCTATGGGGTCACACAGAGTTGGTCGGACACAACTGAAATGACTTAGCATTTAATAAGACAAGACAGTGTACTATCTGCCTGTGCTACCAAACAGCTTTCTCAGTTGAATGTCAGTTGCATGGCTTTCCAGTGAATATTGAGGACCCTAGCAGCCTTTGCCTTCTCTGCCGTCAAGAATAATTACGGTAATGGGAAACAGAATAGATATATGGTGAGAGTGGCCTATCAGTTAGTGTCCTGGAAAGAAACAAAGGACTGATACAAAAGGTTTAACTAAAACATATTTAAGGAAACTATAACAGTATTACGTACAGAGGTGAAGACAAAGGTGAGGAAGCCATCTTAGAAATTTGAGGTATTTGGGGATTAGCAACAGTTGAAGTCATTCCAACCCTTTGACCAGAAGAAAATACAGAATAAAATTATTTTGCCAGAGTCCAATGAAAGCAGGGACCTGGGGGGAGAAACCAGCCAACAAGAGCTCTTGCCATAATCAGACATATGGCTTTTGCAAGAACATCAGTGGGATTTCTCTATTTTCACTTTGCCAAATTCAACAGAAAGCCAGGGGGCAAAAGAACCACCATATACAGTCAAGAGAACCAGGTTTCCTGAACACCAAATAGGACTGAGTACATCTTGCATTGGGAGAACAAATGGAAAATAACAAGAATAGAAGGTAAGCCAGGTGACAAGAGGTTGCCTCTTGGAAATCAACATTTACTCTCTGATTTTATTTGCTCTTCAACATGTGAATGCAACAGAAAATAAGGATAAAAGAAGCTATTGGGGTATGCATTTTTAATACTTGAGGAAGTCGGTCAGAACAGTGCTAGGATTACTGGCAGGGTTTATCCAACTCAAGCCAATCTGTGTGAAGGCAACCTGAGTCTTGAGGGATTAAAAAAATATCTTTCTACTCTGATGCCAGAGGAAGAAACCTCCAGAACTAAATCTAATCTTTTGCCTGCAAAGAAGAAACCATAGAGTAAAATCCTCCATCACCAAGACAACACAATTATCCTTATTGCCAAAAACAGAAAAGAGAAGGATTTCTAACATAGCCCTGTTAATGAAGGTTAATCACGTGTAGGCATTATTTCCCTTTTTTGTTGTTTGTATTTTTGGACCACTGTCAAGTAAAATGAAGTCTCTGTTTATTCTGCCAAAACAAGAATGGCAAAACCAGGTCCTATTACAAGTCATATTACAGATCTTCAAAATAAGCCCCTTAGGCTGGGCTCTCTTAACACAAGTTCATTTTGCTTTCATATCTACTAGAGTGAATACAGATTAGATGCTGATCTATGTCTTTTACAGACTGTGTGCTTGTCTATAGCATAAACACCATGCTATTCCTGAGTCTTTTCTACCATGTCTTTGCACCCAGGCTTACCAACCACCATTATTATGTCAATGTCTTTACTTAATACTTGAAAGTATGTTTTGCATATTTTGCACCAAATTTCTTTAAAAGACTACGTTTTGAACTCCTATCAAGTTATAAATCTGATTTCTCCAAAAGACTAGCTGCTTCTGGAATTGATTTGAGTGACATGTTGCCTAACCTTCTTGCAAAGTCTTGGTCCAAAAGGCTGTTGGAGCGACAGGAATGAAATGCTGAACTTTTCCTTAGGAGACTTCAGCTTTTGAATATAAAAGTGTTTATCCTTCCTGATTTTTATAATTGTCTTCAGGTGATGCAAGCAACTTGTTTTGTAAATCCCTCATCATCAATGTATTATGTGCTTTCTTAAAGAGAAATTTAGATGAAAATAGAATCTATATGAAATAATTTCAGTAGCTGTCTATTTGTAATTCCAGCTGACTTCAATGTTATTCTGGCTTAGCAGCTAACTCTGTGACCTTAGACAAGCCACTTACCCTCTGTGGTCCTCAGTTTTCTCATCTATAAAATGAAAAGGATGGGCTAAGAGGTCCCTAAAGCCCTTTATAACACTAACAGACTGTGATTATGAGTCTATGTTATCCCTGGAAATATCATGAAAAATAAAATTGATTGAGTTGAAAATGGTCCAACAGTTACAAGAAAATATTTGACATTGTAATCATGAACTCACACCAGTTAGTCTTTTTGGTTCTTTAATTTGGGAAGCAGATGCTTGATTGCTTGTTTAAAGCCTGTGTAAAAAGCCCAGCCCAGCCTTGCAAAAGCTCAAAATATTCTTAAGTAGGGATGTCAGTTACATAATTTTCTAGACCTGGCAGTTTGGATGAAATTAACCCACCGCATATTTGAAAGCCTTTTCCTTTTGTGAGCATCTAGTGTGTTTGCTCTTGCTTTTCTCTTGGGTATCCATTTGTTATCAAAACCAGAAGCACTGTGTGGCATCGCAATTGAAATTCAGTGTCAGCAGAGGTTACATTTGTACATTTTCCGGAAAAGGAACAACTATTGTCATGGGAGAGGATTAATGTGTGGCCATTTAGGACCCTTATTATAATCTTTTCTTTAAGAATGAGAGATTGGAATGTTAATGCATTCAAAAATCTATGATTATAAAGGTATACTATATTGCTTTGACCTTTTCAACATTTGGTAATTTTGATTGAGTGGCTGTTCTGAGATTTAAAAAAAAAAAAATCTCTATTACTCTGTGGGAAAGAGGACGGACGGCTAGCCAGATTTTGAAAATACATTCATCCTGAAACAAGAGTAGGAAGATTTAGTTCAATGTGCCAGAGACACTGATGGGTGTTTTCTGTAACTTTTCTCATGGAATCCTCACAGAGTCACTTATGAGATAGTATTATGAAACAAATTTTATTTATTTAATTTATTATTTATTTATCTGATTGTGTCAGGTCTTAGTTGTGGCACCTGGGGTCCTCATCGTGTCACGTGGGACCTTGCACTGTGGCACACAGATTCTCTAGTTGTGGCCCATAGGCTCCACAGCATGCACGTTTCAGCAGTTACAGCGCACAGGCTTAGTTTTTCTGCAGCATGTAGTGTCTCAGTTTCTCCACCAGGTATCAAATCCATGTCCCCCTCCTTTACAGTTCAGATTCTTAACACTGGAACACCAGGAAGTCCCAGGTCATTAAGTTTTGAAAGTTTTAAATATATTTAGCATGCAGTAAGTAAACACAAGTGTGTGTGCATGTTCAGTCGTGTCTGACTCTTTGGGACCCTATGGACCGCAGCCCATGGAATTTTCCAGGCAAGAATACTGGAGTGGGTTGCCATTTCCTACTCTAGGGGATCTTCCTGACCCAGGGATCGAACCCAGGTCTCTTGTGTCTCCTGCATTGGCAGGCAGATTCTTTACCACTGTGCCACCTGGGAAGCTAAACAGAAGTGGCTATCCTAAAATCTTTTTATATTCTACATGGGACTATGAGCTCTGATACCTTTCCTTGATGGCTCAGTGGTAAAGAATATGTCTGCCAATGCAGAAGACATGGGTTTGATCCTTGTGGTGGGAAGATCCCCTGGGGAAGGAAATTGTAATCCACTCGGGTATTCTTGCCTGGGCAATCCCATGGACAGAGGAGCCTGGTTACAGTCCATGGGGTTGCAAAAGAGTTGGATACAACCTAGTGACTAAACAACAAGTATGCTAAGGTGTTTCAGTAGTGAAATGATTCTCCTATTATAGTAGAATCCATGGGATTCTCCAGACCAGAGTACTGGAATGGGTTGCCATTTCCTCCTCCAGGGGATCTTCCCCACCCAGGGATTGAACCCATACTGCTAGTGCCACCTGTGAAGTGATATCAGATATTCTTCTGTGCCTAAAGATAGACTGATAACAAAGCCCAAGTCTCTGTCCCGAAGGAAGTGATGGCTGGGAGTGTATCAATTCAGGGTTAAGGGAAAACATAGGGGATGATGAGGTACCCAGAGAAGAGCAATCTGTGGGCATTAGTACACTAGAACCTAACCCTTCTGCCCAGATCTTTGTGGAGAAGGGCATAAAATAGTGTTACTGAAGCAGTAAAAGGTAAATAAGTGAATGAGGGGCTAGCTAGTAAGAGAAATATTTCTGGAGGACTCAACTACTTCTAAAAGTGAAATACTATGACCTGAAGTGAAGAAGGAGGAAATCTCTCATTTTTGTCCTCTGTTCTCTTGATAAGGACTCCCATTAACTGAGTAAAACCAGATACCACCTATCACAAAGACTCAAGCTGCAAAGGTCAGACTCTGGTGACTCAGAGAACGGTAAGAAATGAGGGCAAATTAACTGGGAGGTGGGGTGGGAAAAGCCATGTAGGATCACAAGATGGCTTTCCAAAACAAAGGGATAATGTTTTCAAAGGTAAAATTCTTCCTCCAGTTCTTTCAAAACAGAGTAGCTGCCTGTAGTTTTTAATTGATTTCTTTTCCCAGCTTCCACACATCAAAACTCTCCATGGAGTTTTAGCTACAGCCTGTGGAAAGCTGAGGGGGTAAAATGGTGCTAGGGATAATAGGATAAACTCAAATCAATCCATGTTTATGACCTAGGTGTTAAGAATGAGAAATGAAAGAAATATTGTCCTTCTTCATTTTTGTGTAGAAATTTTAATCCTACACTCTTCTTCAATTACTGAGATAATAGCATATAACTGATGATGAATTCATAGATAGAACCAGGGGCTGTGTGCCTTTGAAAGATTGAGAGAAAGACACATAATATTGATAGTCCATCAAACCGAAGATGAGATTTCCAAATGACAATGGCAATGAGGCTTCTTTATTGGCTTCAGCCTTGATTCAGTTCTATAGAAGGCACAGAAATAAATACACGATTCCCTTAAGTGCAGTTTAGTCAAGAGCTGACTCTGTGACATTTTCAGACAGCTTTCAGAGTCAATGCATTCAGTAAGCTTTGGTCTTTCTAGACATTTGATAAACTGTAGTTTTATGTTAGTTTTTAAAATTTCTTTTTATTTTAATTTAATAATTAATTAATATAAAGGAACTTACTTAGAATACTAGTCAAAGAAAAGAATATTAGGAAATTATTCATTGCTAGGAAGATTCTGGAAATACATCAATAGGTTATAAAGTGAATCATTGTGTAAGGAATCTTGACTTTTAACATTCATAAAGTTAAATGCCAGAGAAATATGTAAAAATGCTTTATTTAATAACATTTCAGAAGATCAGGAGAAAATAGCTTTATAAGATAGCTTTTTGTCTTCTCTCATAGAGATTCTGTTGTAGATAAAGAAGAGGCATATTCCAATTATAAGCAAAGTGAAATCTTGGTATATCCTCTGGCAAATAGATTTAGGAGTAGGTTTTAGTTTGATTCGCTCAACAAGTATTAATTGAGAATCTTCTCTATGCAGTTAACTCATGCAATAGAAGATATAAAAGTTATCATAAAATCAAAGATAGACAGATGAAGAGGAATGCAGTTCTCAGAAACTTCAGAGGGGCACATTTTCTGCTGGGAACTTTGGTAACCTCATCTGTTGCCATAAAAATGTCTTCCCAGCAGGTTCCCAGAAGTGACTGACTATGTGTCTCTCACTCCAAAGTCTTTTATCCAGGAATATAATTCGTTTAACATTTAATACCAGGGACTTCCTTTCAGGTAGAAAATGCCATGAAAGAGGGAAGTACTGGGAACCAGGAAGGGAATAATGGAAATGTTAAGAGGGATCCATTTAGCTGGATTTGCCTTTGATATGAATTGTATGCCTGCAAGTTCTATTTCCTTTACTTTCATGTTCTGACTGACTGAGTCATTGGCCAACTGAGACCCAGAGTGACCACACAACCAAAGATACTAATTTCAGTTTTGTATATAGTAGTCCTGGTGTTTTCTTGGGAGATGGAATATTTACTGAATATAGAGATAAGTTATATTATCTCTTTTCATCTCTACAGCATTGTTTTCCTCTCAGCTTATGCATAAATGAAAGGCATGCTTAGTTATTTGTGGCCTAAAATAAGCATTCATTGAAGCATTCTGTGAATTTTATGTTCTCACCCTCCCAAATGTAATCTGGTATTTGAGATGATTATATATATGCAGTTTAATGGGCTTCCCTGGTGGCTCAGCTGGTAAAGAATCCGCCTGCAATGTGGGAGACCTGGGTTCGATCCCTGGGTTGGGAAGATCCCACGGAGAAGGGAAAGGCTACCCACTCCAGTATTCTGGCCTGGAGAATTCCATGGACTGTATATATAATTTGCCTTTTTTAAAGGAGTGGTGAACTGAAGCAATGGATATTCAGTTCAGTGACCTTGAAGTATGTAGTGACAAGTATAAATAGCTGGCATATGACTCTGGATAGCCTAAACAGTGGAAGATATAAGGAAGGTAACAATAGTAAAACTGCTATCATTTCTGCTGGTGAGAAAAGATGACTCACAGTATAGCAACAGAATTATCATGGTGTGTCTTTTATGTATAAAGCTGTTTTGGCTTCAGATTAAAAGTTACTCTTTTATCTCAAAAAAAAAAAAAAAAAAGATATGAACACCTTCCAGTTGCCACAGTAATTCAAACAAATTCAGAACATTTGGAAACAAGCAGATCAAAATTCTTACTTGGAAGTAGAAAAACCACACATTTAACAGATAAATATCTGTTGGCTAGCATTATTGCAGCATATAGAAGTTACAGAGTGAAAGTTATGCAGTAATTAAGAAGAGAGGTTGCAAAGGCTACAGTAGTTGTAACAAGAACTTAGTGTTTGAAGTCTTAACCTTGGGAAATTGCAGCCAAGAGACTGAGTTTCTCCAAGCGGCAACACATGTGATCAAGTATGGTTACTTCCATCTCGGAAAAATAAATTCAATGAACCAAGCTCATAAAACAAGTGAATTAGGTTTGGCTAATATGTAATAAAAACAATTTATTTAGTTACAGCAGTGATAAATGATGTTTCAGAGCTTTTAATAGGCATGTGAATTGTTACAATAAAGGTAAATATGTAGAAGGGCACATATTTAATAGCCTAGGAGGTATTTTTTCCTGAAGGAATAAGTGCTTTTATATAATTTGGAAAATGTTTTATAGGATGCATATCTAATTCACATAAGCTCTAACTGGTTAGCATTATGGTTCCTGGAAGGGACAGGCTAGATAAATGGCATCCTTTCCAGAAATGTATTTTAACATGTTTGATGCACATAATGAGCAAGTTAAATTGAATTGACTGGACTCTCAGTTCAGTTCAATCTCTCAGTCATGTCCAACTCTCTGCGACCCCATGGACTGCAGCACGCCAGGCTTCCCTGCCCATCACCAACTCCTGGAGCTTGCTCAAACTCATGTTCAGCTCTAAATAATACCAAAAGCTCAGGCTTTGAATACCAGCGCTGTATTGAATCTCAGTTCCAGGTGAAGTAGAAAAGAACAACTTTATTGCTTTGCCAGGTAAAGGGAGACACAGTGGGCTCCTGCCTTCAGGACTGTCTATCCCAATCTAGGGGACTTTGGTGAGGAGTTTTATGGTAATGGTTCAAGCATGGGTAGATTAGGGTCTATACAGGGACTACTTTAATAGGGCCTCCGGTTATCCTCTTGATGAACTTATTCCTTTAATTGCCCTCAGATGGTCTCCTCTGGTATGAAGAATGCTGACATCTTCCATTTGCTGGGTTTTAATTCCATAAGCTCATATGGTAAAGAATCCACCTGCAATGTAGGAGACCGAGGTTCGATCCCTGGGATGGGAAGATCTCCTGGAGAAAGGAATGGCAACACACTCCAGTATTCTTGGCTAGAGAATTCCATGGACAGAGACAGGCTATAGTTTACGGGGTTGCAAAGAGTCAGACTGAAGCAATTTAGCACAAAATTCTATAAAGAGCTTAAGGATATTGTTCTGTATGTCCCCTGAAGCAGAACCAAGACCCTGCCCAAGGCTGCACTATTGTTTCCTGGTTGGCCCCTCCCTTCACTCTGCTTCCCTTCTCTTCCTGGATTAGCAACTATTCTAATCTGCCCTTTGGAATTCAGAGAAGTTCACAGAGGCTGAAGTCTGTTGCCTATGAAAAAACAGAGGACATGGAAAGGCTTTTGTACCCAGCTGAAACCATTAACTTCAGACTGGGACTTGAACCCATGTTCAGTTCAGTTCAGTTCAGTCTCTCAGTCGTGTCTGACTCTTTGCAACCACATGGATTGCAGCACTGCAGGCTTCCCTGTCCATTACCAACTCCTGGAACTTGCTTAAACTCATGTCCATCGAGTCAGTGATGCCATCCAACCATCTGCTGGGGCTCAAACCCAGCCAAAACCCTGGTAACTGTTTTCAAGACCAAATGAAGCTCAGGTTCTTGATGTCTCATCACAGAAAGAATTCAGTTAGAGACAAAGTGATAGGTAAGGAATGGATTTATTCAGATTCAAAGAGAAGTGCACTCCACAGACAGAGTGTGGGCCATTGCAGAGGGCAGTGCAGCTGCAAAATGTGGCATGGTTAGTTTTTATGGGCTGGGTAATTTCATTTCATTTAAGCAACAGTTAGAACTGGACATGGAACAACAGACTGGTTCCAAATAGGAAAAGGAGTTTGTCAAGGCTGTATATTGTCACCCGGCTTATTTAACTTAAATGCAGAGTACATTGTGAGAAACACTGGACTGGAAGAAACACAAGCTGGAATCAAGATTGCCAGGAGAAATATCAGTAACCTCAGATATGCAGATGACACCATCCTTATGGCAGAAAGTGAAGAGGAACTAAAAAGCCTCTTGGTGAAAGTGAAAGAGGAGAGTGAAAAAGTTGGCTTAAAGCTCAACATTCAGAAAACTAAGATCATGACATCCAGTCCCATCACTTCATGGGAAATAGATGGGGAAACAGTGGAAACAGCGTCAGACTTTTTCTGGGCTCCAAAATCACTGCAGATGGTGACTGCATCCATGAAATTAAAAGATGCTTACTCCTTGGAAGGAAAGTTATGTCCAACCTAGATAGCATATTCAAAAGCAGAGACATTACTTTGCCAACAAAGGTCCGGCTAGTCAAGGCTGGACTAACCACAAGGAAAAACAACAAGTTTTTCTTGTGGTCATGTATGGATGTGAGAGTTGGACTCTAAAGAAGGCTGAGTGCCAAAGAATTGATGCTTTTGAACTGTGGTGTTGGAGAAGACTCTTGAGAGTCCTTTGGACTGCAAGGAGATCCAATCAGTCCATTCTGAAGGAGATCAGCCCTGGGATTTCTTTGGAAGGAATGATGCTAAAGCTGAAACTCCAGTACTTTGGCCACCTCGTGTGAAGAGTTGACTCATTGGAAGAGACTCTGATGCTGGGAGGGATTGGGGGCAAGACGAGAAGGGGACAACAGAGGATGAGATGGCTGGATGGCATCACTGACTCGATGGACATGAGTCTGAGTGAACTCCGGGAGTTGGTGATGGACAGGAAGGCCTGGCATGCTGTGATTCATGGGGTCGCAAAGAGTCAGACATGACTGAGTGACTGAACTGAACTGAACTGAATTTCATTTGATAGTGATTGGGAGGACTATTTCAACTGTTTTTGGGAAGGGTGGAGATTTCCAGGAATTGGGTCATCGTGCACTCCTTGGTCTTTTGACAGTGCCTTGGAATAGTCATGGTGCTCTGGGTGTGTCATTTAGCTTGCTGATTGAGGATGAAGGTCTAGTTGAAGTTGACTTATCTTCCATCTTGGACCCATTTGATTCTAATTGGTTTATTTTGTATCCTTGGTCTATGTCATTCTTTCAAAAGTTGTGCCCTGTCCCTTTCCCTCCTATTTTAATTCCATGATGATCTCATAGCATGCAATGATTTCTTGAGTAATCATAAACTTAAACAGTGGTCTCTCTAGATTCTCTAGGTTTTCCTCTAATCCTCTACTGAGACTTCTACAGCTATCTATGTGACTATCCAATTCTATTCCTAGTTTCAGGAGCCCCACAGGGTCCTGTTTGGTTTCAGAAATGTGGAAATTTGATCTTCACTGAACTGAGTTAAACACATTTATAAAGTAAATAAATATAAATGTTCAGTCATCAAAGTTGGAACTATGGGAAAATGGCAGAGAACAGAAAGATGACCAGAATGTGATCATCTAGAGAGGAGTATATCCTAACTGTTATGGAATTTGACCACTGTAACCATAATCAATGCCAATCAGGTTATAGGAGAAGTTTTGTGCACATGATCAGTAATATTCCAATTACTGATGCCCCACAAAGAGAAAGGTTGCTATAGATACCGACTAGTCTATGGATGTACCAAAGAAACAGGGCACTAGCTTGGTGATCATGGTGATGAAGACAGCTACAATTGCAGCTCCATATCTAATTAAGGCTAAATGAAGGCCATCAGCTGGTTAATTATTGTCTATATCCATTGTGTGTGTGTGTGTGAGCGTGCACTCAGCAGTGTCTGACTCTCTGTAGCCCCATGGACTGTAGCCAGGATCCTCCCCCCTTGGAAATTTCCAGGCAAGAATACAAGAGTGTGACACCATTTCCTATTCAGGGGATCTTCCCAATCCAGGGATGGAACCTGAGTCTCCCGTGTCTCCTGCTTTGGCAGGCAGATTCTTTATCACTAGTGCCACCTGGGAAGTCCTAAGACTCCTTGGTGGCTCAGATGGTAAAGAATCTGCCTGTAGTGCAGGAGATCCAGCTTCAGTCTTTGGCTCAGAAGATCCCCTGGCCAAGTGAATGGCTACACACTCCAGTATTTTTGCCTGGAGAATTCCTTGGACAGAGGAGCCTGGCAGGCTACAGCCCTTGGGGTTGCAAAGAGTGGGGCACAACTGAGCGACTGACATTTTCATACACTTTTCATGCCTACCATACCTGGATTGTAAGTGAAGTGAAGTGAAGTCACTCAGTCGTATCCGACTCTTTGCGACCTCATGGACTGTAGCCTATCAGGCTCCTCCGTCCATGGGATTTTACAGGCAACAGTGCTGGAGTGGATTGCCATTTCCTTCTCCAGGGGATCTTCCCGACCCAGGAATCGAACCCGGGTCTTCCACATTGCGGGCAGACGCTTTACCGTCTGAGCCACCAGTCTATTCAAAAGTTAATTATTAATTTAATTTGTATGAGTCTAGTCCACTAAGGTCTTTAGCATATTAACAGTTTTGTTTTGTATAAAAGATACATAGCTATTTGAAGAGGGGAGTCAGGGGTGCATAGAACAAGCATAGCTGATGACTGATAACATTTTGATTTTCTGCTGAACCTTTCTGCTTTTCAAAGGTCAATGCACAACTTTACATCCCTTTTCTAGCTATAGTGCTTTCAGTTATGAAAAATAAATTTTACCTTGCAAGTCACCATTTCCTTATTTCACAATAATAAAAAGCAGATATTTACTCACTCATACAATGGTTTTGTTTTTTTCATTATGTAGAAAAAAAGCCACCTTTATTTACTTATTCATCTTTTTTTTTTATTGTCACAGTCAAAATGAAATTTAGTTTTTCCGTTTACTTTGACATTTCAATGTCTATGTGCTGTTTCTGAGAAAAAACAAGTGGCATAATTCTGTGCGTAATTCTTTCAAAGACAAAGGAGAGAAAACATGGAACATAGTGTAAATTTCATCCTTTGAGAATGGTCAGATATTCTCAAAAGGCTAGTTGTGTAGAAATGTTTGATTTAAGAGAAACAGACCATAAATTTAACAAATAATGGTATAATTCCACATAAGATTAATGATAATTAAATTTTAATAACGTCTTTCTGTCCTTGTTACTTAAAGAAACATATAGTGTTATCAGTTCAGTTCAGTCACTCAGTCATGTCGACTCTTTGCAACCCTGTGGACTGGGGCACGCCAGTCCTCCCTGTCCATCACCAACTCCCAGAGTTTACCAAGACTCATGTCCATTGAGTTGGTAGTGCCATCCAACCATCTCATCCTCTGTCACACCTTCTCCTCCTGCCTTCAATCTTTCCCTGAGTCAGGGTCTTTTCAGATGAGTCAGTTCTTTGCATCAGGTGGCCAAAGTATTGGACTTTCAGCTTCAGTATCAGTCCTTCCAATGAATATTCAGGACTGATTTCCTTTAGAATAGACTGGTTGGATCTCCTTGCAGTCCAAGGGAGTCTCAAGAGTTGTCTACAACACCACAGTTCAAAAGCATCAATTCTTTGGTGCTCAGCTTTCTTTATATTCCAACTCTCACAGCCATACATGACTACTGAAGAAACCATAACTTTGATTAGATGGAACTTTGTTGGCAAAGTAATGTCTCTGTTTTTTTAATATGCTATCTAGGTTGATCATATCTTTCCTTCCAAGAAGCAAGTGTCTTTTAATTTCATGGCTGCAGTCACCATATGCAGTGATTTAGGAGCCCCCCAAAATAAAGTCTCCCACTGTTCCCGTTGTTTTCCATCTATTTTCCATGAAGTGATGGGACCAGATGCCATGATTTTAGTTTTCTGCATGTTCAGTTTTAAGCCAACTCTTTCACTCTCCTCTTTCACTTTCATCAAGAGGCTGTTTAGTTCTTCTTCACTTTCTGCCCTAGTTTTATAATTATATACAATATATAAAATGATACAATTTTAGATAGTTAAAAAGTAATTTGAGACATTAGAAATTAAAAAGGCTTCCCTGATGGCTCAGATGGTAAAGAATCTGACTTCAAAGCAGAAGAGCCGGGCTTAATCCTTGGATTGGGATGATCCCTTGCAGAAGGGAATGGCTGTCCATGCCCGTATTCTTCTTCTTCTTCTTCTTTTTTTTTTTTTTTCAGTGTTCTTGTCTGAGGAATTCTTTGGTCAGAGTAGCCTGGAGAGTTTATCTGAGCAAATTTATTTTAATCAGGCAGCATCAAATTTACTAGATACAAAAGAACTCCAAGAAGCTACATGAAATGAAAGACTTTTGTAGGCAGAAGGGAACAGGAACAAGGAAATTATACTTGGCAAAAAAGTGGGTTGTCTATTGCAAGATTACTTTTCTTTAGGGGATGGCAGGGGTCTATCAGTCAGATTACCTAAGTAGAGCTGATCAGGAGAACCCTGAATGATTAGTTTAAGATTCTTTTTCTGGGAGTGCCTAAATAATCAAGTTAAGTCTCTCTTTGGTGGGGTGGAGTTTAGGATGAATGACTTTATTTTGGGTCTATTGTCTTATTTCTAGTAACCTTTATATTCATATATACCTACACTGAACACATATTTATACATGCACACAAACAGGGAGTCAGTCTACCAACTTGTTTGTGTTGGGAATACAAAGTTGTAGTGATTTTTTTCTCTCAAAGATCTTGCAGTTTAGATGGAAGTAACTTAAAATACAAATAAGATTGCCTTCCATGGGCAAGGCACTCAATGAATATTTGTAGAATAAATAAATACATAAAACAGCACAAATACAAAGCAGATTTACTGACTGGTGAGCAGAAACATGAAACACACTAGAGAGTTCAAGAGGTTCAATGAAAAAAATGAAAGAAGGCTTAAGACTGACAAAACTATTGAAGTTTTCACAGGGAAGCCATTGAAATGTTTTAGGTCCAGCAGGATAGCATCCCATGGGGTGGAATGTATTTGTGTAGGTTGGGACAGGGAGGATGAGCAGAGAGGGAGAAAGAAGAGAGTTTTGTTTTGTTTTGTTTTTTTAAGAGAGAAAGAAAATGAGCAGATAAGCCAGGGCATAGGAAATTTTGTGCAATAGAATGAAAAAAGCACATTTAAGAGAAAGCAAAAACTAGACTTAAGATACTTGTACTTAGGGAAATCAGAATCTAAAAATGAATATATCTAAGGTCTCCAATAGAAATAGACTCATTACTAATGAATATAGCAATTTACACATTGACATATGGGACATCAAGATAGATGTCTTCTTAAATAGAGAACTATATTTCATTTGCTTCACAGTTTTTAATATTTTAAAATAGCTGAATTATTCCTTCACATTTTCTAAAACTTATTAAAAATATTAGAATAACAACTATGTGTTTCCTCAATAAAAACATCCATCCATCTCAGAAACCATATAATCCCTTCTTCCTTTCCATACTTCTATTTCCAAGCAGTCAGGTTGAGTTCAAGCTATTACTACAGTCTATCTTGAATCTACTCTTTATCATCTTTTATTTTAATTGTAGTCGATTTCTATGTTGATACAGTTTCAGGCATACAGCAAAGTGATATATATATATATATATCTCAAAGTGATATATATATATATATAACATAATATATATGTATATATCACATGATATATTTATATATAACACATGTTATAGTATGTGGCTCAGATGGTACAGAATCTGCCTGCAATGCGGGAGACCTGAGTTCCATCCCTGGCTTGGGAAGATCCCCTGGATAAGGGAATGGCTACACACGCCAGTATTCTTGCCTGGAGAGTTCCATGGACAGAGGAGCCTTGTGGGCTACAGTCCATGGGATAGCAAAGAATCGAACAAGACTGAAAAATTAACACACACACACGTGTGTGTGTGTATAAATGATCAATAAATCATTTATTCAGTCATGTCTGACTCTTTGTGACCCCATGGACTGCAGCATGCCAGGCTTCCCTGTCCATCACCAACTCCCGGAGCTTGCTCAAACTCATGTCCATCGAGTTGGTGATGCCATCCAACCACCTCAGCCTCTGTTGTCCCCTTCGCCTCCTGCCTTCAATCTTTCCTAGCATCAGCATCTTTTCCAATGAGTCAGTTCTTGGCATCAGGTGGCCAAAGTATTGGAGTTTCAGCTTTAGCATCAATCCTTCCAATGAACACCTAGGACTGATCTCCTTTAGAATGGACTGGTTGGATCTCCTTGCAGTCCAAGTGACTCTCAAGAGTCTTCTCTAACACCATAGTTCAAAAGCATCAATTCTTCAGCGCTCAGCTTTCTTCACAGTCCAACTCTCACATCCATACGTGACTACTGGAAAAACCACAGCTTTGACTAGACAGACCTTTGTTGGCAAAGAAATGTCTCTGCATCTTAATATGCTGTCTAGGTTGGTCATATCTTTTCTTCCAAGGAGTATGTGCCTTTTAATTTCATGTCTGCATTCACCATCTGCAATGATTTTGGAGCCCCCAGAAATAAAGTCTGTCACTGTTCCCATTGTTTCCCATCTATTTCCCATGAAGTGATGGGACTGGATGTCATGATCTTAGTGTTCTGAATGTTGAATTTTAAGCCAACTTGTTCACTCTCCTCTTTCAATTACATCAAGAGGCTCGTTAGTTTTTCTTCACTTTTTGCCATATGGGTGTTGTCATCTGTATATCTGGGGTTATTGATGTTTTTCCCAGCAATCTTGATTCCAGCTTGTGCTTCCTCCAGCCCAGCATTTCGCATGATGTACTCTGTATATAAGTTAAATAAGCAGGGTGACAATATACAGCCTTAACCTACTCCTTTCCCTATTTGAAACCAGTCTGTTGTTCCATGTCTGGTTCTAACTGTTGCTTCTTGACCTACATACAGATCTCAGGAGGCAGGTCAAGTGGTCTCGTATTCCCGTCTCTTTAAGAATTTTCCACAGTCTGTGTGATCCCCACAGTCAAAGGCTTTGGCATAGTCAGTAAAGCAGAAGTAGATGTTTTTCTGGAACTTTCTTGCTCTTCTATGATCCAATGGATGTTGGCAATTTGATCTCTGGTTCCTCTGCCTTTTCTAAATCCAGTTTGAACATCTGGAAGTTCCCAGTTTATGTACTGAAGAAGCCTCGCTTGAAGTATTTTGAGCATTACTCTGCTAGCGTGTGAGATGAGTGCAATTGAACAGTAGTTTGAATATTCTTTGAATTGGGCTCCAAAATCACTGCAGATGGTGACTGCAGCCATGCAATTAAAAGACGCTTACTCCTTGGAAGGAAAGTTATGACCAACCTAGATAGCATGTTCAAAAGCAGAGACATTACTTTTCCAACAAAGGTCCATGTAGTCAAGGCTATGGTTTTTCCAGTGGTCATGTATGGATGTGAGAGTTGGTGTGTGAAGGAAGCTGAGCACCGAAGAATTGATGCTTTTGAACTGTGGTGTTGGAGAAGATTCTTGAGAGTCCCTTGGACTGCAAGGAGATCCAACCAGTCCATTCTAAAGGAGATCAGTCCTGGGTGTTCTTTGGAAGGAATGATGCTAAAGCTGAAACTCCAGTACTTTGGCCACCTCATATGAAGAGTTGACTCAGGAAAAGACTTTGATGCTGGGAGGGATTGGGGGCAGGAGGAGAAGGGGACGACAGAGGATGAGATTGCTGGATGGCATTACTTACTTGATGAACGTGAGTTTGAGTGAACTCCAGGAGTTGGTGATGGACAGGGAGGCCTGGCGTGCTGTAATTTATGGGGTTGCAAAGAGTTGGACATGACTGAGTGACTGAACTGAACTGAACTGAACTGAACAACTTTCACTTTCACTTTGAATGGTCTAGTGGTTTTCCCTACTTTCTTCAATTTAAGTCTAAATTTGGCAATAAGAAGTTCATGATCTGAGCCACAATCAGCTCCTGGTCTTGTTTTTGCTTACTGTATAGAACTTCTCCATCTTTGGCTTCAAAGGATATAATCAATCTGATTTCAGTATTGACCACTTGGTGATGTCCATGTGTAGAGTCTTCTCTTGTGTTGTTGGAAGAGGGTGTTTGCTATGACCATTGCATTCTCTTGGCAATACTCTCTTAGCCTTTGCCCTGCTTCATTTTGTATAATATGTGTATAGACCACATATTATATACGTATATATATATATGTATATACTTTTCAGATCTTTTCCCTCCTAAGTTATAAAATATCAAATATAGTTCAGTATAGTTCCCTGTGCTATACAGCAAGTGCTTGTTGCTTATGTATTTTTTATATAGTAATATGTTCATGTTAATCCTAAACTCCTAATTTACACCCCTATTCTTCCCTTTGTCAACCATAAATTTGTTTTCTGTGTTTGTTGGACCTAGAGATTATCATACTCAGTTAAGTAAGCCAGACAGAAAAAGACAAATACCGTGTGATACTATTTATGTGTGGAATCTTAAAAAAAAAAAAAAAAAAAGATACAAATGAACTTACTTACAAAACAGTTGTAGACTCATGTTCTTCTCCCCCTGTTTTTGGCCTAATAATTGCCACCTCTCACTGCCTTTGACTGCCATTCTCTCCTGGGATGTCACCTGAAAAGGCTTCTTTTGTGATCTCTTGGCCCAGCCAAGTCTCCTACCTCCCATTTAATTTTCAAAACCTTATCAGAATTTTCCTTATAAGTGCTGATATGACTACATAATGTCCCATGTTATAAGCCGTTAGTCATCCTTTATTGCCCAGAAGATAATGCCAAACTCTCTAATATGGTATTTATAACCGTCATAATGTGGCTATCCATCACCTTACTTACAGTCTTTTCCATTCATTTATCCCATTTATACTGAGATTCAGTCAACCCGCTTTGCATTTCACAAATATTCCTTGTGATTTCTAACCTCTAAGCTGTTTTGTCATGCTTTCTACTTAGAATATTCATCCTTGTTTCCTTCTTTCATCTGAAAAATTCCTACTCACCTCTTAGGACTCAAATAAAATATCATATACTATTTAGTCACTCATTGGAAAATATTATAGCCTCTTAGCTTTTTTAAAACTTTTTTTATGTGCCACTTACTACACTGAATTATTTACATTAATGTGTCTCCTCCCTTCTTGTTATACCCAGCACACATAATGTCTAGCACATAGTATATTTTTGTTAACTGCTGAATGGGATTGTTTTAAAATTTAGGCAGATATAAGCACCTCTTAGTTTTTAATGTTTATTTATTTATTTGGCTATACCAGATCTTAGTTGCAGCATGTGGGATCTTTAGATGTGGCATGCAAAATCTTTAGTTGTAGCATGAGAACTCTTAGTTATAGCCTGTGGAAACTAGTTACCTGACCAGGGATTGAAATGTGGACCACTGAATTGGGAGAGCAGACTCTTAACCACTGCATCACCAGGGAAGTCCACCTCTTCTTATTTTTTAAGACCACTTTCATCCTTTGTCAATTTCTTCATCCTAATGGATATTTTCCTATGTCTTTGCCACATACAGAGAAAATTTGATTCAAAGACTTCTTTATTGGGTCTAATAGAGAATCATTATTACTGTGTTAACATAGAAACAAATTTTAAAAATTTGTGACATTAAATAGGAAGCTGATTTGAGCATTAAATCTTTTAGACTGCATTAACCAAAAGTGTTAATCAATTTTAAATTTATAGTCAATTTATCATTAAAAAAATCGATAGCAAATATTGCTTAAGCCACTTTTTTGTGTTAGGAGATCTGCAGAGCTTTTAATGAAATGTTTTATTTTCCAACTTGCAGTGGAAAATTTAGAAATCTGTGAAATGACTTTTTTGCTATATTTTACCAGGAAATCAGAAACATTTTATTAAAAATAGATATATCAATGAAAACATATTTTATATGATAATAAAAGAATAGGGAAAATTTAAAGTATGAATGTTATCATTGTAACACTCCTTTGTTTCTACTTTCTCAAATTTTTATACTAACAGTTCTTCAATAGAATGTACCTTTAAATAGTTCTGTTTAGAACAGGTTCATTTATTTGTGTTCCATACTTCACCATAGGAGTTGTTTGTAATATATTTTTGGAATGAGAAACTGGTCAAATATCCATCAGTTCAGTATTTCACATTTATGAACAAAGCCACCAAATTGAAAATTAGCTTTGTGTGCTTCATAACCTAGGACCAACTCAGAAATATAAGAAAGCAAATAATTATGACCCAATTAACAGAAGCTATGTTTATTTTTTGTGGCAGAGAAGAGTTATCTAAGTTTTAATTATAGGCACTGAGTGTTTCTAGACAAAACTGTCTGCCTGAAGTGTTTTAGCAATGAAAGATTAGTTGGAAAACCTTGGTTTGCCCAAAAATCATGATGTAAAAAAAGACATAAGATGTAAAGAGTTAGATAGTCTTCACATAATTTGCAAAACCTTAAGCTCATCAAAGGAAGAAATCAAAATTCTATCTAATAGAACTGGAAATTAAGTTGTAAGGAAGTAAAATTTCTCTAAAATATCACACTGACACTTCAAATGCTTTATCAGCAAGAAGACTTTTAAAAAGACTGTGTCAAGATAAAGTTTGATTTTCCCTTTCTCTTAAAATTAAAAAAAAAAACCTAAATATACATGTTATTTTGCATGCATGTGTGCACGTGTGCTGAGTTACTTCAGTCATGTCTGATTCTTTGCGACCCTATGGACTGTAGCCCACCAAGCTCCTTTGTCCATGGAATTCTTCAGGCAAGAATACTGGAGTGGGTTGCCATGCTCTCCTTCAGGGGATCTTCCCAACTCAAGGACTGAACCCCAGTCTCTTATGTCTCCTACATTGGCAGGTGGGTTCTTGACCACCAGCACCACCTGGGACCAAGGTAAAAAGTAAGAGACTCCCTTGTTGATGCTGTCGGACCTAGTCCCCCTTCTTTCACCTTTTCTAAACACATATTATACTTAAAATGTTATTTTTTAAGACTTTAATTATTTCAGGACCTCATTTTGGATTCATTTAAATTAGTGGCATCCTTTGCTTAAATTTGTTTTCAATGACTTTTTCCCCATTTTTTCTCACTTTTCAGACCTGAGTTGGTCTTAGGTTATGAAACACTCAAAACAGACCATGGGAGACCACTTTGAAATAGATTTTTCTTTCATAATTAAAATTGTCACATGAAAGTATATTCTTAAACAGAGAATAACTTTTTCAGAACGTGATAAGAGTAAAATCTTCAAAATGAACTGCATCACCTATCATTGCTGAAGTATCTAAAAAAATACACTAGAAAAGGTATTTCCAGGTGTTTTCCCACTTACTGCTTAGAGTTAAAGCTAATCTTTTATAATAAACATCATCCAACAATAGCTAACATTTTTTTCCTTTAGTTTGTGAGTCTGCCCAAGAGTAATGTGACTTTAGATACACAATCCTAAAATACATTTACCCTTAACTTAGAGATACCATTTTAGATATAAAATCTTTTGTCAAAATTGTAAAGTACTCTCATATATAACTTAAAGTAAAAGAGCTAATATTATTTTTCTTAATGACAAATATATCTATGAACTCAAGAAAATATTGAAGTTAATATTATAATCCAATGTATGAGTGGATCGATGAATGGATAAACAGAGAGTGATCTGGAGAGTTCTGAAATGCTATGTCTATATATTTCTTGCCAAAAAAAGGTGGCATGAATTAAGACTACCTAAGCATATTTCCATTTTCTAAGAAATTTCAAGTGATGTAAATCTTTTACTTTGAATAACTATGATTGCCATAAAGTTAGACTTAGTACATATATACTGTGTATATGGGTATATATATGTGCATGTGTGTGTGTGTGTGTGCACTCACACACACATACACACAATGATTTATAATCTTGGGAAATATGATATTTTATTTTCATTTTGGTTAAAATAAGTAAAATTAACATATTCAAAGCTATAGACACAGGAAGACTATTTCTTAGACATTTATGAAAATCTTGGCATTCTATTCCTCCAGCTTGATTTTTCTATGGCATATTCACTTAGCATAATTTTCCATAAATCTTGTAATAATAGATATAAGACTTACTACTCTAGTGAAAGAAACAGTAGATATCCTTTGTAGAAGAGATAATCTATGATGCAATAGTTGTGTTTATACACTCAAAATAAGTTTTTTATTTTTAACTACTTAAAGCTAAGGAAGTACCTACTTGCCTAAAAATTTTGACTTTTTTCAGTTAAGTGATCTACCTATATTCCAAGGTTTATCTCATTACATTCTTTCTCTTGAACACCAAAACATTTTTATTTAGCAATGAACCCTCATCCACCCCCCAAATAAGAACAGTTTGAAAGCAATGAGCATAGTTCTTTCTCTTCCAGAGATACAGGTAGAAAGTGTGTAATAACATGAAGTATACTGTGACATGGTAATTTGAGGCATTGAACTTGAGTGGCTTATACTATGCTCTTCAGAGTCTGGCAGCTCTAGGTTTACATCCCAGTGCTGTCAGCTGAGCTGTCTAAGCCCCTGTTTTGATACCAGCACATGTGACCACTATTTCTTATCTCATTACAGTGCTGTGAGGATTACATGAAATACGCTGCTTCATATAGTGCATTTATCTCAAAACCTGACACATGATAAATACCCAATAAATAGCATATATAGATAGAGCAACTGATGGACAGGGATTGATAGAATCACAAATCTGCTTTTGTCTTATGCAAGTGCACAAGCAAGAAATTTGTGTATTATGTGGTACTGATTTTCCCCTTTATATAGGTGACCCCAAACTAATTTGTCAAAGCACAATGATTAACTTGAAGAAGGGTTGGTAGGAGGTGTATGTATATAAATATAAAAACATATATACACGCACATACATATAGATGAGTAGATATAGAAATATTTGTACATGTGTACATATGTTCATTGATTTTTTCACATTCATTTTTAATTGAATCATATTAATGAAAAGATAAATATGTGCTTGTTTTATTACTCACTTGTTAGCTCTTGCCAGAGCATTCTGGTTTTCTAGTGACAGGCTGATCATTTTCTCCATAAATCCATCTAATCCAATCAGTCCTAGAGTGATTCATGCAAGTTCTCAATTGAGGTTACAAACTTGTTTCCTGGTCCCTAAGCTTTAGTGAACAGAGAGTAAGAACAGATTTACTCACCAAGAGTAAAAGTAAACTCCAAAGCGATTTGTGAAAATCCTTGTCAATCTGGCAAATGCAAATACCTGTGAAGTCCCCAGGCTTCCCTGGTGGCTCAGTGGTAAAGAATCCACCTGCAATGCAGGAGACCTGGGTTCGATTACTGGGCCAGGAAGATCTCCTGGAGAAGTGAATGGCCACCCACTCCAGTATTCTTGCCTGGAATATTCCAAGGACAGAGGACCCTGGCAGGCTATAGTCTGTGGGGTCACAAAGAGTTGGACATGACTGAATTACTTATACTGTCACACACACTGTCAAGTCCCCAGTAGACTATTAAGCTCTAGGAGAAAAACAAGGCCCTACTGTATAGCAGATGCAACTATATTCATTATCCTGTGATAAACTGTATGAAAAATATAACAAAAATATATCAAAATATATATCAACTGAATAATGTTGCTGTATAGTAGAAATTATTACAGCACTGTTGTTGTTTAATAATTTAAACAGGCTAAGTCAGACAGGCTAAGTCCTGTCTGACTCTTTTGCGATTCCATAGACTATATAGCCCACCAGGCTGTTCTGTCCATGGGACTTTCCAGGCAAGAATACTGGAGTGGATTGCCATTGCCTCCTCCAGGGGATCTTTCTGAGCCAGAGATCAAACCCATGTCTCCTGTACTGCAAGCAGATTCTTTACCATTAAGCTACCTGGGAAGCTCATAAAAATCAATTAAATGAATAAAATTTTAAAAATATATATCTAGGAGAAAATCTGTGGCCCCATCTCATCACAGTTTATAATCCTATCAGAGGGAAAGAGAATAAAATAGAGAATTCTTTCTATGTATATACATATATGTATATATATATTCTTTTCCATTATGATTTATCACAGAATACTGAATATAGTTCCCTGCATTATATGTATAACTGAATCACTTTTCTGTATAGCAGTAATTAATACAACATTGTAAATCAACTATACTTCAGTAGAAAATAAAAATAAGTAATAGAGAATACAAATAATTAGTACTCAATTGTCTGGTGAAAGCATATAACCAGAAATCCCTTTATTTTAAATCTAGATAACTGAGAGGATCCTATTGTTGAGTGACAAGTAGTTTTATCCTCTTTCAACTTTTATCCCCTTTTCTTGGTTAAAATGAAACAGATCTGTTATCAGTCACCTGTGGCTTTGGGTGATACCTTGGCTCTTTCCTGGAACGCTCTCCTTCCAGCCCACCCCTAACTCTCTTTCAAGCCTCTGTAATTCCATGAAGTCCACCCAAATTATTCTTGCTCTAATAAAGAATTCCTGATTCCCTGCCTTGAAATGATCCCTTTCTCCTCACATTCCATAGCACTTCAGGCTTTATTTGTGATACATGGTACATTCTGTATAGTTAATTCATAATTACAGTTATATTATAGTTGTCCAGTCATCCTTCTTGAGGGCAAGGTTCTTCTCTTATGCCCCATAACAGTTAGCAGAGACCTGGAGATAAGCAGTCAAAAAATATTGGTGAACCCATAAGCACATATCAAGAATTTGGGCATTTCAATCTGGAATGTTAAACATTTTGACTAGACTTGTATCATAAAAGTCTCACTTTTCTATCAAAAGAAGTATAAATCTCGAAAAACAAGTGGAGAAAATAGAGGAGCAGCTAAGTAGCTATGTAAGATGAGAGCATGAGAGTAAGGAGAGTTAGTCAAATGAGAGTAATCTATTCTATGGCAACAATAAACCATTAAACCTCATGGCAATTAATATTATTTCTCACATGATCCACCACACATGTTATTGAAGGAGATGATTTTACCATTACATGTGTGCCCTGTGCTTAGTTGTGTCCAGCTCTTTGAGACCTCATGGACTGTAGCCCACCAGGCTCCTCTGTCCATGGGATTCTCCAGGCAAGAATACTGGAGTGGGTTGCCATTCCCTTCTCCAGGGAATCTTCCCAACCCAGAGATCCAACCCATGTCTCCTGCACTGGCATGTGGATTCTTTATCACTAGTGCACCTGGGATACCACCCCCCCTTTTTTTTTTTATACCATAAATAATGCTTATTTTCCTAATCTCTGATGTCAGTTTCCTCATCCCCCACTGAACAGCCCCTAAAACAGCACCCCACCCAGTGTAGGTTTTGGGTAAAATAGCAGCCCACTTAAGGTCAGTTCAGTTCAGTTCAGTTGCTCAGTCATGTCTGATTCTTTGAGACCCCAGGAAGCACGCCAGGCTTCCCTGTCCATCACCAACTCCCGGAGCTTGCTCAAACTCATGTTCATCGAGTCGGTGATGCCATCCAACAATCTCATCCTCTGTCGACCCCTTCTCTTTCTGCCTTCAATCTTTCCCAGCATCAGGGTCTTTTCCAATGAATCGGCTATTTGCATCAGGTGGCCAAAGTATTGGAATTTCACCTTCAGCAGCAGTCCTTCCAATGAATATTCAGGACTGATTTCCTTTAAGATTGACTGGTTTGATCTCCTTGCAGTCCAAGGGACTCTCAAGAGTCTTCTCCAACATCACAGTTCAAAAGCATCAATTCTTCTGTGCTCAGATTTTTTTAATGGTCCAGCTGTCACATCCATACATGACTACTGGAAAAACCATAGCTTTGACTAGATGGACTTTGGTGGCAAAGTGATGTCTCTGCATATTAATATGCTTTCTAGGTTGGTCATAGCTTTTCTTCCAAGGAGCAAGCGTCTTTTAATTTCACGGCTGCAGTTACTATCTGCAGTGATTTTGGAGCCACAAAAAATAAAGTCTTTCACTGTTTCCATTGTTTCCCTATCTATTTGCCATGAAGTGATGGGACTGGATGCCATGATCTTGCGTGTTTTAATGTTGAATTTTAAGCCAGCTTTTTCACTCCCCTTCACTTTCATCAAGAGGCTCTTCAGTTTCTCTTCACTTTCTGCCATAAGGGTGGTGTCATCTGAGTATTTGAGGTTATTGTTATTTCTCCTGGCAATCTTGATTCCAGCTGTGTTTCATCTAATCTGGAATTTCACATGCTGTACTCTGCATATAAGTTACATAAGCAGGGTGACAATATACAGCCTTGAGATACTCCTTTCCTAGTTTGGAACCAGTATGTTGTTCCATGTTTGGTTCTAACTGTTGCTTCATGACTTACATACAGATTTCTCAGGAGGCAGGTAAGGTGGTCTGGTATTCCTATCTCTTGAAGAATTTTCCACAGTCTGTTGCATTCCCCAAAGTCAAGGCTTTGGCGTCATCAATGAAGCAGAAGTAGATGTTTTTCTGGAATTCTCTTGTTTTTTTCTATGATCCAGCAGATGTTGGCAATATGATCTCTGGTTCCTTTGCCTTTTCTAAATCCAGCTTGAACATCTGGAAGTTCACAGTTCACATACTATTGAACCCTGGATAGGAGAATTTTGGTCAATTTATGTTTTAAGATCAATTTAGAATAAACAGTGCTGTGGTAACAGATGCTAAAATCTCACTGGCATAACAAATTAAAGGATAAATTTTACTTATGTAAGTCCAATGTGAATGAGTCAATGGAGCTTCTTCTCTACCTTGTGGCTTCACCATCTGCAACATGTATGCTTAAGCTCTCCACACTGGAAATAAGACAGCAGAAAGACCACATGGGTACTTTTAAAGCCAGACCTCTAGGTGGCCATAGCTCTCCCACCAAATTCATTGGCATGCACTCAGTCACACGCATCCTGACTTCAAGGAAAGCAAGGAGATATTTGGAAATCTGCTGAGCAATAATAGTATCCACAACAAAATTCTATAATGACATTGAACTTCACCTATTTCCTAAGACAAGGCTAATATTCAAAATTACTGAAAGGTTCCCACAACACCTTTCCAAGATTACGTTTTTTGTCAGTCCTGTAAATCCTAAAGGTGTATTTCAGGGATGACCATTCAGTGTTCTTGTGTCTGATCCCAGCAGATTTCTTCTGGTTCCTGGAACCTTGTATGATTCATCCATGCATTTTGCTCCACCCCTCTCCATATTACAGATCTCCCTGGGCGTGGGTTAACTCTTCCCCATCTGGTACATCCTTAGCCTTTCCTTAGGTTCTTTTATATAGGTATAATTTTACATTTTAGCAAATACTTTGAGGATATTTTTGTTATTGTTAATTATAGTTCATGTAATTAACCACATTTTATATATAAAACTATACTCTGTTTTTTCTAATATTATGATATATATTTTAATGATTTAATATGATCTCAATTCTGATAATAAAGTTTTGATAAGTATACTATTAAAAATCATCCTTATTAACAGAAATACTTCATCTCACTGCAATTTAAATTGCTGCTTACCTTATCTTAGCGAGTATATCTGCGATGGCAAAATTGTATAGTTTGTGTTGCCACATGGGGGATATCTAGGTGAATGACAATTAAATACATTGTATTAAAATATGATGTGGGAGAGATGAATTTAAGTTGGAAAATAGCTTCCTTGTGATCTTAGTTTTAACATTCCTATCCACAGAAGTCTATAATAGATCCCACAGAAAGTAATATCAACTTAAGTGACTTCAGGGAAACACACACATATGTAGTATCTCCATGAGTTATTTTGTGTATCAAATTTTATTAGCACTCATCAACAAAAGTTGTTAGGAAAAAATATTATGGTCATTTGAAAAATAATTGTTGTTCATTCAGAGTGAGAATAATACTATGAATAAAGTGAACTCTGCCAATTTAGTGATTTATGTTAAGCAACCAAAGATTTTCCCTTTATGTTTTTTTAAAGAAACTTTGATACTTATCAACTGTCATACATACTAACTTTCTTTTAAAGCTACTTTATTCTGCTTTCATCTGCAATTTTGTTGCCAAAATTGCCCCTTTTCTTTCCACTCACCTTTATTCTCTCCTCTTTGTAAGTAGCTAAATTGAGAGAAAATCAATTTCAGAACAGTGAAGCCAAAGGGGAGAAATTTTAAAGACTCAAAGTCCTTACTTTGAGTAAATATTTCAGAAACATGAAAAGCTGTAAAATTCTGATCAATCTAAGAAGACTCAGAGAAGATACAGGATTTTAAAAATTATTTTTAATAAACTCTTCAGTAACATTGCATATTCAAGACCCATAATAGAAAAAAAAAAAAAAATTGGGGCAATTTTATGCATGACAAGAGAGATATGCTGGTCTACACAGCATTTCAGGAAATGTGGTTCACTCCATGTTTATGTAAAGCTAAATTCAGAGTAATATCTCTCTCCTTACAGGAATTCACATTAACTCTATTAAACAGTAAAGCAATGTAAGTAAGCCAGTACTCAGTGGCAGTTTTGAGGAAATCTTTTAAAAATATTCATAAGGCATACTTATCTTGTGAGCTGGCCCTTAAAGAGCAATTAGGGATTAACTGGATGGATGGAAGCTGTTTGTTTTGGTTTGGATTGATTTGGTTTTCCCAACAGGAAAGATTAGTAAGAACAATTTTTGAAAGGAAGGAAGAATACAATCTACAACAAGAGAAGATTAAGGAAATCTTTTGCTCAAATAAGAGACATGCATACAGAGGACCAGAGGAGTTACGTTTGGCCAGTTATTAGGACAGGTTGTAGAACTGAATTCACAGTACTGGGAATCAAACCCAAGGTTTTCTGATTCTGACCCATACTCTTTTCACTACATTTCTCTGCAGCTAACTAAATAGATTTCAAATTTTAAAATACACTCAAATCCTCCAAACATACTCCCTTTTCATCTTATTTAAAATGAGGAAACAAGTGAAAAGAAAATCTCCTTTAAAATTCCAACACTCAAAGTCTTCTGCTTAATACATTTATTCAAAAAGAGTCATCATCCTATTTAGTTAGAGGTTGCCTATTGTCTTCCATCCTCTAACTGTGTTTGATGCCAGAAGTCACAGAGTATTTATGCTCTGTGGTTGTTTTTTCTCTCACTAATCAACATAAGGGAAAGGAATTTTATTGTCACACTATTAAACAACTTCTTTGACAAGTTTGTGGCTTTAGTGTGATTTTTCATAAGTCTCGCATGTGACTCACTTAATTATGACTAGAATTCTGGGCAGATGGACTTTTCTGAGCCATATTTGCATCTGCGCCAAGGGCATGTAAAATCAGCCTTACATATGCAAAATATATTAAACTAAACAAGTTATTCTAGCGAAGTGGAAGCTGCTAGGGATAGGGTATATGTCATGTTTATTTCTGTATCTCACACTGAGCCTAATCCAGGACCACACAGTAGAGATTTAATAATAAGTTTTGAATATATACTGTTTTCTAAACCACATGGTATTTAAGTAACTGTTTACCATGAAACAATAACTATTAACAAGTTACCTATCAAGAAGGGAAAAATGATCAAAATAATTGTGTAACTAAATTAAACTTGACATTTTTCCCCTTCATATTGGTTTGTAGATATATTATCAGATTAAATACAATTTAGATTCAAGCAAACTTAACTTTGGCAAGTTGGATTATTGACCATGTAAAGTTGGTAGCCAAAATAATAGTAATAATAATAGATACCAAGTAAGACCAGGTAATCTAGGCAATATAGTGGGGTTCATTTCAGAGGTTTAGAGTTACCTTGTGACCTGAGGCAGACATCCATAGGATGCAATCAACTTGAGCATGATCTGGTTAATGATTGCCTTCAGGAGATTGGATTCAGAAATTGATACTAATTTATTTCAAATGGAGGTTCAGTGTGAAAGTTAGGGATGAGGAATGGATTGATATAGAGCCAAGCTATAATTGGCATCTCTCCTGGGAAGATAAGTACTAGTTTGGGTTCAGAGTCCGTTTCTAGGATTGAAGAAAAATTAGAATGTTAGACCAGTTAACAGCTCTACAAGGAACCAAGAATCAAAGTGAAAATTCAATCCTATTGAACCAGCACAGATTGTAAACATGGAAAGCCATGAATAGGAGGTACAGAGAAATCTAGGAATTTGCTGTGGTGTGTCAGTTCAGGTTCTGTCAGAGGATAAAGGAATCTTGGATAAGTGGAGAAAATTAGAGAAGAAGCCCAGCCCAAGGTGAGGCACACCAAGGTAAAAGGAGTATGACGTCACTCCAAGACTGACTCAGTGATGAGGGAAAAGACAGCTAACTAATTTCCACAAGCTTCACATACAAACTGAACTAGAACTAGAATGATTATATAATTTATTTTCTATACCAGTTTACCTTTGAGAGTAGCAGAAGGCACTGTAATGATTATTCCAGAACCACATATGAAAGCTTGAGTTTTCTTGGGCAGACCAGGACATAATGTCACTTTAAATATAATAGAGTGGATAGAAGATACTGGAAATTGAGTTTCACAGACTTTTCTGAGAGGAGTGGATGGAAGGATATATGAGAAACTGCATTATTTTGGCAACAATGATATTTTGTCTACAAGTAAGGATTCTTTAGTCTTCCTTTTCAGAAAGCACCAATGAGTAGACTGGATGCAGTGGAGCTAATGACACTCTGCCAGTGATGTCCTGGATATTTGTAGTGAGCCCATAGAAGGAAAGCTGGCAGGAAACTCTTCATGTCCATATCCTTTGGGGCTTCTGAATTAATCATGAATTAGATGGCCAGGAAATGAGTGAATGAGCCTATAGGAGAAGAAAGAGATTACTTAGGATGGAGAGGAATCACTCATGAAACCAATGTACGTAGATCAGGATACGACAGATGAAGGTCTTTCCTTACCCAAGACAGTCTCTGAAGTGACTGTGCAAGAACGTATTTATTTTTCATGTCTTAAGGATGCACATTTAAGTCAATGGCATTTGTGGAACTTTCTCTCACTGCTCACCAATCCCATACCTGGGTAAAAGTATCGTTTTAATTTTATTATTTATCTTATTTACTGAAAGATTCATAGAAACTCAGAAACTTATGTTTCCAAGCAATATGTTCAGTTCAGTCACTCAGTCGTGTCTGACTCTTTGTGACCCCATAGACTGCAGCACACCAGGCTTCCCTGTTCATCACCAAATCCCAGAGCTTGCTCCAACTCATTGTTCGTCAAGTCGGTGATGTCATCCAACCATCTCATCCTCTGTCATCCCCTTCTCCTCCTACTTTCAATCTATCCCAGCATCAGGGTCTTTTCAAATGAGTCAGTTCTTTGCATCAGATGGCCAAAGTATTGGAGCTTCAGCTTCAGCATCAGCCCTTCCAATGAATATTCAGAACTGATTTCCTTTAGGATGGACTGGTTTGATCTCCTTGCAGCCCAAGGGACTGTCAAGAGTCTTCTCTAATACCACAATTCAAAGCATTGATTCTTTGGCTCTCAGCTTTCTTTATAGTCCAACTCTCACATCCATACATGACTACTGGAAAAACCAAAGCTTTGACTATATGGACCTTTGTCAGTAAAGTAATGTCTCTGCTTTTTAATATACTAAGTTTGTCATAGCTTTTCTTCCAAGGAGCAAGCGTCTTTTAATTTCATGGCTTCAGTCACCATATGCAGTGATTTTGGAGCCCAAGAAAATAAAGCAATATGGAAGGCTGCTTTAAAAAATAACTAGAAATGCTGAATAAAATATCACAAATGTTCTTTAAATGCAATTCTAAACTACTAGAAAGTAAAGACAGTCCTTAAAGACAAAAGAAAAGAAACAATTGAAAATCTGAGACACAGAATGACTGCTGACCAGACCTAGAGCAAGAGAAAGGAGAGACACTAGTAAAAATTAGAGGTACTTTGTAATAGGGTACAGTTGACAAAATCTGCCCAGGAGAATAAGGATGTCTGGATGGGGATGAAAACAAAAATTTGGGCACAAAGTTGTTTGAGGCTCATGCCATTGGTACTGAACCCAAGTTCATGCTCCTGATGCACAGATAAGACAAAATGTTAGAGTTTGGAGCAGAGAAAGGGTTATTGCAGGGCCAAGTAAGGAGATGGGTGACTCATGCTCAAAAACCCTGAGCTCTCTGATGGTTTTGGAGGGAAAGTTTTTATAGGCTTCTGGAGAGGGCTGCAGTGTATGTGCTTTCTTCCCAGTAAGGTGTCAGGATGGTGCTCCAGGAATCTTGTGCTCAGCCTGAAGTTGCCATCCTCCACCTGGGTGGCAGCC
Organism: Bos mutus; assembly: GCF_027580195.1. Lineage (NCBI taxonomy): Eukaryota > Metazoa > Chordata > Mammalia > Artiodactyla > Bovidae > Bos > Bos mutus. The sequence goes on along the minus strand of NC_091618.1, from coordinate 69,227,853 downwards.
TCATTTCCCACAAAAAAACTCAAAGATATCATTATAGGCATTCCTTGAAGAGGAACCAGGACCCTGCTACAAGGTTGCACTATCATTTTTTGACTGCTCCTCCCTTGCTTCCACATCTCCTCCTTTCCCTAATTAGCAACTATTTGAATCAACTCATGTAAGGTTGTGGGGGCTGAATGAAGCCTATTTCCTACAAGCAAGAAATGGAGGACACAGAAAGGATTTGAACCAGGGAGAGCCTAACAGATTCCTGCTTGGAGTCACCATGAATATGCCCTCACCACATTTATGCTTTTAATTTCCACCAGCTCCTTTTATGTTCTGAACTGCTCAAGATGATAGATGAATGTTAAGGTAATCCCAGGCTGGTAATACCCACATGTGCAACTCTGTACTATAGCCTACCGGGCTCTGTCCATGGAATTCTCCAGGCAAGGACACTGGAGTGGGTTTCCATTTCCTTCTCTGGGGGATCTTCCCCACCCAAGGATCGAACCTGGGTGTCTTGCATTGCAGGTGGAGCCTTTATTATATGAGGCACCAGGGGATACCCACTTGACACTTGGCATCACCGATGCAATGGGCGTGAAATTGGGCAAACTTTGGGAGATGGTGAGGCATAGGGAGGCCTGGTGTGCTGCCATCCATGGGGTTGCAAAAGTTGGAAACAACTAGGCAACTGAACAACAACAACACATATTCCTCATGTTACTATCACTGGTCTTCTGTAGAAATAAATGTGCAGCCTCAGGAACGTTTTATAAATTGCTATTTTAATTCCGGTTTGAATCCTTGTCCTTTTTTTCACAATGATGAATAAGGTTTTTGACTCCATGCCTTCCTGTTCTATGATTGTTCAACAAAATAAAGATAATTTAGGAGTGGACAGAGGATGCAGGGGTTTCCTGAACAAATACAAAGTCATTTTCTATCCACTGCTTATTTTTAGAATGTGTCCTTAAATTTCAGTGTTTGTGATTATCATTGGCAAAGCTTATCTATATTGACCTTTACTATCCTTTTTAACATCTTAAAAGCTTCAATCATATCTCTGCTCTTCAATACTTTTTCTTCAACTATTGTAATCTCAGTTTTCTAGCTCTCCAAAATAATATAACCTCCTTTCTCATTTGTCATTCTGCTCCAGTCAATCCTTTCTGCCTCCTCAATGTCTTTCCTGCAACATTATTCCTTTCCCTACAGAGGGAGATTGTCTCAAATGGTAAGTCACTGAGTGTATTTAATCAGCCACCATTACAGTGTCTGGCTTCCCAAGACATGTTTGTAGCCTATTTCATAAATTTATTGTTCTTAAAAGCAAACCTAATTTTGCAATGAAACTACCCAATCTCCTTTTCATCAAAAACCAGGGTAAAATATGTCTTTGGTGTAAACAATCCTGTTCAGCTACTTTGAACTAATTGGGATTGGTTTCCACTGTAGGTTCTTTAAAATCATTCCTTTGTACTTCTTAGAGCAGGTATCACTTTGATCCCCCTATGTTGCCCCTTCTCCTCTATTTCTTCTCTATTTTGTCATTCCTTTACTTGTTAGAGTGGCCACATTCCTGTAACTTAAAGTTGACTGTTTCCCACTGCCCCTGATAAACTGCACATAATAATCTTTGTGCAGTGCTTATGTGTTTTACACTTGATTCTTAGTACAACTGTGTGAAGGAGGCAGCATGGCTACTCTGCCCCTAAAGAGGAAGCTTCATCACGGGCTGAATGTTTTGCCCAAGAACAGATAATAGTTTACACAAGAGCCAAAATGAAAGGCCAGATGCTCCCACTCCCAGTTTTCCCACTAAACTAATAACTTGAAAACTAGAGATATTTTTGACATCTGAGTCTAGTAAGGGGGTATCAATAGGTCCTTGGTAAGGCTGAGAGATTACCTTCTGGAGACTACAGTATAGGCTAGATTTGCATATATTTACATAATCGTGTCAAAGGCCCCACTATTCATGTACATTTCAAGATTAAATGTAGTGAAGCTACTGAGGTGTATACGATTCTCCCAAGAACTGCCTTTGGCAGTGCCCAAGAACATTTCTCATTTTCTGAAACAAATGATTCCATTTCTACTTTCTCTATGATCCTCCTTTATCAACCTTCCTTTCTTTTTCCTCCAAGCTTCAGTGATATATGCTATCAATTTATATATTTATACATTTAAGTTGAATACTTACACAAGATAAAGTACATAAATTCCAGGAAAGAAGTGGTATAAAATTAATATTGAATAGAGCCAGGGGTTGGAGGGAGTAAAGGAGGAAGAGAGCATTACCTAAGTTACTCACCAAAGTCTGTTCTAGATGTATATCATCCGCTTTCTCAGTAAACCCATTCTCTTGTAACACTCCTCACAATGCAGTAATATTTTACTCATTTTACAAGAATCAAAAAGAAACTCTGAAGAGTAAATTGAGTAGTTAGTAAATTAAAGGAAGATGTCTGATTCCAAAATCAATGCCATTCCCACCATATCAAACTTAATGGGATAAAGCATCTCCACTGACATCATCTTAAGGGCCTTATAGACATCTGGAATAGTCAACCAAAGCATATTAGGCTCCTCCCATGGGGGGATGCTGAGAAGAGCAACACAGAGTCTTCCTAATCAAAAAACCTACCAATTTTCTGATTAGGAAAACAAGGATAGCAGATACTAAATGATGAATAAACACTGCCTAACAGCTGAACAATGTGCATACACGGGAACAGGAAATATACAAGATCTTCCATTTTCTGTACAGTCCACTCAATTTTGCTGTGAAATTAAACTGCTCTAAAAATAAAGTTTATTCACTTTAAAAGAAAAAAAATCAGGCAGAGCTGAGGATTCCTTGAAATTTTTATAGTTCCCAGGATATGGTCTTATTGGAATCACTAATCCAACCCAATGCATAGAAAACATCACTGTGAGGCAAAGAGAACCACCAAGAACAGACCTGAGGTCTAAGCAATTTTTAATAGCAGTTTGGTTGTTTTTCAGCAACTTTTGTGTCAGTGGGTTCTCTCAGAGTGTTGCCTCACTCAGCTGGATGGTATATGAACCACAGAATGAATTGCAGCAGCTTGGCAGGTTGACATCTGCAAAAGGTGTGAAGAAATATCATTGGGTTGTCAAGAGGTGTGAAAAATCTAGCCATCAGAATATTGCCCATCACTTCTAAATGGACACTTTTTCAAGAAGCATGTTTCCTTTCTTGTTTCTCACTCTCTCTCGTGGCAGGGCTAATGTCTAATAGTTTAAGGTGTCAGAAGAAGCAGACTCCATCTGAACCTGTTTATTTTCCTGGCTGAGACTTTGAAGAATAGACCATGAGGAGCCTGGGGAGATAACTGTTTTTTTTTTTTAATCATCACGTCTTTCTTCTGACTCACTGCAGATATTTTTTTCCCATAGAAATACATTTTTATATATTGAATCTCACTGAGAATAAATTTAAGAAAAAGATGGCACTAACATAAAACCAAGCTAGGGGCCATCACAGCTCAATGTTTTATTATTAATTTCAGTATAAGATATTATTGGCATACATACCTCTAGTGGTATATTAATAAAATCAATCATTATTTTGCAAAAAAATTTTAATATACTTACCTTGAATTAGGGCAAAGAACCTGTCTCATTCCTATGATATATTATATTAAAAAATCAAAATATCAGGCCTTGACATTCAAGTTGTTTTTATGAATTTAAATATGCTGATTAATTACTCAACAAATACCGTAGGAGAAGGCTGGGAGGATCTACTTGATTACAAAGTATCAGAATATGAATCTTTAAAAACATATTTTATTATTCTTATTCTTACTTTATTCATTTTTATTTTTTGGCTGTGCCCTCAAGGCATGTGGGATCTTAGTTCCCAGCAGGTATTGAACCTGTGCCCCTGGCATTGGAAGGCAGATTGTCAACCACTTGACCACCAGGGAAGTCCCAGCATCTTTAAGAAACAAAAAAAATCATCTTTGAAATGCAAAAACAGATCTGAAAGTCCACTACAGAATAATATGCAAGAAACTTAATTGTCTCCCTATCTCTTCTTTTGTGCAATTTAGAACCAAACTGATAAAGTGCACTTTTACTGTTTGCTAAATAAAAGCTCCACACTTGGATTCTGATTTTTCTGTTTTAAGCTCAAAATTCAACATGGCCTAAGTTTTTATCTTCTGACTCCATCTTTGCAACCAGCTCAAACCTGACCATGGTTGAGACCTCATGAGCGCTGCCTGATTTAATCAAGCCCCACATTCTCCATCCATAGACTGCAGTTTCAGAGCTGTCCATAAACACATGAAAGAGAAAAAAAAAAATCTTCACTGAACACCCTCAAGACTTCTGGCTAAATTGTCTTCAAATTGTGCTTGTTGGAGTGGTCAAGATGAAGAAAGGGACTTATAACAACTTCTGTTCATATGGTCAGACATTTGGGTCGGATTGTCATCAGTTCAGTTCAGTTCAGTTCAGTCAGTCATGTCCGACTCTTTGTGACCCCATGGACTGCCGCATGCCAGGCTTCCCTGTCCATCACCAACTTAATTCTTTCTAGAAAACAAAGTCTGATTGTGCAATTCCTTGCCTAATTTTTTTCATTAGCACTGCTACCCTTGCTTATTTTCTAGACCTTCATATGGTATAGTCCTTTGTTACTTTCAGGACCTTGCATCTTGATGGACACTATCTCAAACTCTGCTCCATGCATATTAATTTCTAACCACTCTGTTATCTACACTGGTAAGCCCAGTCCATTCTTGTCCATTTACGATAAGTGACAGCGCGGGGATGATGTCTGACTTTCTTAAGCTACGTCCATCTCCTTCCTCCTTGTGTCTCAATGGTTATCTTTGATCTCTGAATCCATGGCCATTTAGTTTGAAAATTCTTTAAGAAAAGGGACACATTCTTAGTCATCTCTGTGATTCCAATACCTAGGACAGTGCCTAACAACATTGAGGTGATGGATAAATATTTGCCAAAAGACTTCCCTAGTAAATGAACAAGCAAAGAAGCAATTGATCTATAGAAAATAAATATTATGTGAGTGCAACCAGAGACACCCTTTTGCATAAATGAAATAAGCAAGTATCTCCGTTACTTACATTGTGTGATTTTTAATAGTCTTGGTAAAAGTTCATCTGCATAAAAGTTGTCTCCTAATGGGCCTTGCTATAATAATCACTCCTTTTTGTAAAGGTGTTGGTTTTAATAAATAAAATGCACAAAATAGATGGTAGGCCAATGCCATAGTTGTGGAAAGAACACTGAACCATGATTCAGGTAACAGGGTAAACCAACATTGCCTATATCCACTAATATTAGTAACTAATAATACTATAATAATAATAACACCACCACCTGTGATTCTGAAAGCTCAACTTCTGTGCATCAGTGCTGAATGGAACCTCAGAGATAATTTTTGATGAAGTAGAAAAGAATAGCTTTATTGCTTTGCATACAAAGTGAGGTACAGTGGGCTCCTGCCCTCAAAAACTATTTGTCCTAACCCAGGAGGATTTGATGAGGAGTTTTAAAGTAACAGTTCAAGGGTGGAGTTTCTGATAAGATTAGGGTGCCCTGCAGGGCCTGTACTCATTGTACTCATCTAATCTGGTGTCAGGTAATCTTCTTGATGAGCTTCCCTGGTTCCTTTAATGGAGCCTCAGATGGTTTTTGGCTGTTCCTCCCTTGCTTAGAACCATTTGGAAGTTAGGGAGGCTGGAGTCTGTTCTCTACGGAAAACAAGGAACAGAAATGTTTCTGTCCCCAGGAACCCCACAGGGTCCTGCTCCATACCACTAACAGCAACAGTAGCTGCATCTGAAAGAGTTTAAAGACAATGAGAGGGAAATTGATAGGTGTGATAAAGTCAGTCTCAAACTACTTGATTTCACTTATGCAACCAGAAAGTGTCAGACCTGAGAAATAGTCTTATATGTCTAGAACATTAAAAAACCATTGAGAATCAAGACATCTGATCTTGCATGCAGGAGATGTCAGGGGGCAGCACCAATTTGGGATTTTCAAAGGATAGCCCAAGTCCATAGAACAGAACCTAGGGTGACTTGACCAAAAGATAGGAGATGACAAGTAAGCCTACCATCCATCCATTGTTCATGGAGAATAAATTTTCCCATAAAAGGGAAAATCACTCACTTGTGTCCAATTCTTTGTGACTCCATGGACTGTACAGTCCATGGAGTTCTCCAGGCCAGAATACTGGAGTGGATAGCTTTTACCCACTTCAATATTCTTGGACTTCCCTGGTGGCTCAGCTGGTAAAGAATCTGCCTGCAGTGCAGGAGACCTGGGTTCGATCCCTGGGTTGGTAAGATCCCCTTGAGAAGGGAAAGGCTACCCACTCCAGTATTCTGGCCTGAAGAATTCCATGGACTGTATAGTCCATGGGGTTGCAAAGAGTGGGACATGACTGAGTGGCTTTCAATTTGTGATTCAACAGGGAAAATTTTCCCACAAGAAATTGAAAATCATTGTCAGGTACTGTGCATGGAAATGAGGTCATATTTACTCTATACTAGTTAAAGCCAAGAATACGATATCAATAGGATCCAAAATTCATGAAGCCCTTGAGGTTCTAGCGAGGGAAGTGTAAACTGTTCTACAGAGACACTTTCACAATCCAGGATACATAGTACTCAAAGTGCAAATAAACCAACTCCAACCAAAAATGAGTTCCAGTAAAAATTACAGTCCCCTTGAGGAAATAAGTAACAATAAGGGAGAGTCAGAAGATAAGACAGACGGGAAAATGTTGCCCCAAGGACTATATATTAAGGAACATTGTTATTTGACATTCCAAATTTTTGCGATTCAAGTACATGGGGTCACATAGATATCACCAGGATCTTCACAGATGACCACCTTGGTGGGAGGTTGAAGAAACAGGTCACGGTGATAAATACCATGCAACAATGACTACATAAGTCTAGTCTTCCTGTGTTTTATTGATTTGAGAGAATTGAGATTTGTGTTTTAGGGAAAAGGAATTTAAAGGTCAGGGAGGTTTTAGACCAAAAGTGCCTACGAATTAGTGACCTCAAAGATATTTTACAGGTTGACTTCAAAGATAGTAGCTGTAGGACGCTGGACCCAGTGAAAGTCTCTTGGTACCAATATTATGTTGCCCAGTTGGCCTTGAATTGGTTGGTCTGTCTCTGGTCTGATTCCTCACATACACATTTACACAGATCATCAAGGTTTTATTGATTGATTCCCCAGGACCTCATGCTCTTTGAAATTATCACTCTGGATCTCTGTGTTTGCTTTGCTGTCTTCCCTCAGGTCTTATGCATGTGGGGTGGGGCAAGAGGGTTTATAAACACTTTTACTTAAACTTGCTTCTTAAAAGAGATCTATGTTCCACAGAAAATTGGATATCAAAACATAAATATTTTTCCTACTATCAGTAGCCAAAAGGTAGTTCAGGAACAACAATCTGTGTAGTCACAATGTGCCCCAAATAATCTGGGTAACATACACTTTTTCTCTTACTATTCTTGGCCCTGATCCCAGGCACTTTTTATTTTTAGGGGGCCAGTTACCTTATTCTAACAGTCTTGAAAAAAATTATATCAATATTCACCTAAAAATAAGAGATGCATAAAAAGGCATTTAAAAGAACATTCTTTCTTTTAACAGAATAGAATTCCTTAATATGAACAATAAATATTAGGAATTAAAAATTACTGCTGATTCTTTTTTTTTTTAAGTTGCACTGCTTGATACAAATTTTTTTTTAAATCATAATCACATGTCTTAATGAAAAGGCATTTTGTTATTCCCAGTAATAATTCATTAATCTTATGTTGGTAAAAGTCTCAATTCAGATATTGGAGACTAGAGCTAGAAGACAGAGATGGGGAAAAAATTTGTGGAAGATGCTCAAGATGTTTCTCCTAAATTTCTGCTTTCAGACTTGAGAATTGGAATTCTGTTTCTCTCAAACAATACTGTGTTCAGAAGGAAAAAATATACAATCTGGAGGGCCCCTGTATGGAGACTCACATGCCAGATCTTTCATATTCCTGTTTATTGCATTTAGTCTTAAGGATTGTTTTCCCTGCACTGTAAGCAGAGATGTTATGTTAGTGTATTTTTTCCATAATTTTTAAAATTTCTTTGGAAACCTTCCAGAGACTGTTTTGTTTAGAATGCTTTGTTAGAAAGGAACTTATACCATTTATAACACTTTGAATCAGAAATGTTTATGTGATGTGAGTGAATTCTCTAGACAGAATTTTATGTAACTGTTTCATTTTGATTTAGTACCTTGACTCATTCTTCCCTCATTATTTTTTTATTATAGAGAGGATAAAAGGCAGGTGAAAGGAAGATCAAAAGCTAATTAAAAGTAATCAAAAATTTTTCTTTTGAACATTTCTTTCTGACAGCAATTTTAGCTCCTATCATTTGTAGCATTTTTAAAATCAATGTTTGGAAAATTATTACCCTGATCCTTATTCAAGGTTTAATGATTTTCTTATAGATATTGTTAGATGGGAATTTGTGTGTTATTGAAGACAAGGCTAATATGATTAACAGCTACCATGTACTGAATACTTATTCTGAAGCACGAAGTACTATGGAAGTGTATTCAGCCTATAGTTTACTTAACCCTCAGTGCAACACTGTGATTCTTAATATCCTCTGTCAACAGGATACTAATTTACATTAGGTACATTGGGTTACTAATTTCATGCACTCGACAAGATGTTGAACACCAAATATGTGCCAGCCAAACACTGTGCTAAATTTTAGGAGTTAAAGTAAAAAGAGGTAAAAGTATTCCTATTCTTAACATTATCAGTTTATTGCCATAGTAATAACAAACAATTTAGGTATTTTAAAATAGCCATGTTGTTTGGTAAACAAAGATAGGTCTCAGTTACACAGTAATTTACATAATTCGATATTTAGGCTCAAAACCTACATTGCATGTGTGCATGCTAAGTTGCGTCAGTCATGTCTGATTCTTTGCAAACCGATGGACTGCAGCCTGCCAGGCTCCTCTGTCCATGGGATTTTCCAGGCAAGAATACTGGAGTGAGTTGCCATGCCCTTCTCCAGGGGATCTTTCTGGCCCAAGGATCAAACCCTTATCTGTTATGTCTACTGCACTGGCAGGCAGGTTCTTTAACACTAGTGCCACCTGGGAAGCCCCAAACCTACATTAATGACCCTTTAATGCAATGGTTTTAAAACTATGTAGGTCATAAACCTCAGGAAAAGTGCATCCATGTCCCTACAGTGCACATGCCTGTGACTAACACAATTGTACATACAATGTCAAGAGACTTGGGGACAGCTGGAATGCCATCTGGGTACTCTTACAGTTCCCGGGTGGCTGGAAAGAAGTTCTGCGAGAAATGAGAGTTGTGCATGCAACCTCTCTCAAGGAAGCAACTGTAGAAGCTTCAGGGACAGCTCTGAAGTGCCTTTGCTCCTTTCTTTTTTTGATGTAGACCATGTTTAACGTCTTTGTTGAATTTGTTACAATATTGCTTCTGGTTTTTGATGTTTTTTGGACATATGGGATCTTTTCTCCCCAACCAGGGATTGAACCTGCACACCCTGCATTGGAAGGCGAAGTCTTAACCCACTGGACTTCCAGGGAAGTCCTGCCTTTGCTCCTTTCTTTGCCCACTACTGGGGCCAGCCAGCATTCAGATCATCATTATGGCTCATTTTCATCATCATTTACCTCTTTGCTGGCCCTATTGCTCCCATTTTCTCCTTTTTCTATTTGAATATCTAAATTGCTGCTGGAGTTATTTTCATGCAAATCTGATCTTGTCACCTGCTCTCTTAAAACCGTTCAATGGCTCTAAATGACCAACGGGGTGAAATACAAGCTCCTAACCATGGTGGGCACAGGAATTTATGATCTGAACACCACTAACCCTTGCAGCCTCATTTTCCCCAATCATCATCCCACCCCGGCTGTCTCTCAAACATGTTGTGCCTGTTTTTTACTGAAAAACTTTATTGCTGTTGCATCCTTTCTTTTAGTAAAACCCATCTCTGTGTTGAACTTCTAGTTACTCATTTAGTCTCCAGAGCATCGTTCAACATCTCTTCTCTGGCCCTTCTTGAAGCTAGAGCTCCTGTTCTCTCTTTTCAAGACAGCTCCTGTAACGCTGTGGTTATAATCATCCCTGAATCAGTAAGCTGGAGCTGCTTTTGATTACAAATTTTTCCTGCTGATGTTTCTATTCCAAGCATGTCTTTCAGTACCTGGTGCCATAAAAGAACACAATAAATATTTGTATAATGAATAGATATAACCAAGGGTCTCTGTCTGAAAAAAAATCCAGATGTTTACTTTAGCTCCCCAATATGCTATGCTTCTTGCTACTTCTATAAAGTAACATCCAATCACTTAGAAAATTGTATGTATATATATACATGTTGAGATATATATATATATATATATGCATCCATATTGTGTGTGTGTATGTGTGTGTGTGCACTAAGAATTCCAAACACTTGTACCCGTTACATTTTGATTAGGTGAACTTCTTTCTGGACTTAAGATAACTATCCACTACACTTCCCAGGTGGCACAGTGGTAGAGAATCTACTTGCCAGTGCAGGAGACACAAGAGATGCGGTTTGAATCTCTGGGTCAAGAAGATCCCTTGAAGTAGGAAATGGCAACCCACTCATGTATTCTTGCCTGGAAAATTCCATGAACAGTGAGCTACAGTTCACAGGGTCACAAAGAGTCGGACACGACTGAGTGACTGAGCATGCACACTCGCACACACACACACTTAAAAGTAAGGTATACCTAACTAAAAACACCAGATAAATAAATCTTCATGGTATGGTTCTATGTAAATGAAGTTTATAAATAGGCAAAGCTAATCTATGGTGAAAAAGGTCAGAATAGTGGTTATTTTAAGAGTTTAGTGGTGTCTGCTAAGGGGCATGTGATGCCTTCTGGGGTATTGGAAATGTTCTCTAATTTGATGTATATGGTAGTTACCTAGATGTAAACATATGTGAAAATTCATCAAACTGCCAATGAAATACTGCTACCACTATGACTGCTGCTGCTAAGCCGCTTCAGTCGTGTCCGACTCTGCGACCCCATAGACGGCAGCCTACCAGGCTCCCCCGTCCCTGGGATGACTACTAGTATTGACTTTAAAAGTAAGGCTGGCTTTAAGACTAGGTAAGTCAGCTATATGTGTACATACATACCCTCCCTCTTGGATATCCCTCTCACCCCTCCATCCAGCCCCTCTGTGTCATCACAGAGCACCGAGCTGAGCTCCCTGTGCTGTGCTGCAGACTCCCACTAGCTCTCTATTTCACACGTGGAGAGTGTATTTTACATAGGGGAGTACACATGTTAACTCCAATCTCCAAATAATGTCCCCTCCGCCTCACTATGTTCACATGTCCATTCTCTATGTCTGTTGTGATAGTGGTAAAATAGGTTAAAACTATGTCCGTATACCGAATGCTCTGATCTTCTACCACTCAAGAGTAGGGCCTGATTTCCCTCCATTTAAGTGTAGGTTGCCCTAGTGACCTGCTTCTTTGAATAGAAAAAGCCAGTGAGAAATGATAACGTGCAATTTCAGAGTCTCAGTTATACTAAGGCAGTGAAGATTCTGTCTCATTACCTCCCTTTGGAATCACTCGCTGTGGACAAAGCCAGCTGCCTTATTGTGAAGGGCTCTCTGGAGTGGGTCTTCTTGGGAGGAGTAGAGACCTCCCTAGATCGTGCTGGGAAGTGAAGCAGTCTTCCGACCACCACCTAAATGAGCTGAAACATAGCTCATTTAGCCCAGGGCAAGACTTCAGATGTCTATAGCCTTTGCTAATATCTTACCTGAGACCTTCTCAGAGACCCTGAGCCAGGACCACCCATTTAAGCCATTCTTGGATTCCTGACCCCAGGAACTCTATAAGATAATAAAACATTGTTTTATTTTCAGCTACTACATTTTGAGATAATTATTTATCATGAATTAATGATTTATTTTGAGATCATTAATTATGCAGCAATAGATAACCAATGGGGTTGCACAGAGTAGGAAATGACTGAAGCAACTTAGCAGCAGCAGATAACGAATATCTATTGGAAAACTAAGGCCCAAAGTGTGTGGCTTGTATTCCTCACCCAGGGAGACTGTGTAATCAGGATTAAAACCTAGATTCCTTTCTGATGTTACCACATCCTGGAGCTGTTGTGATTCCTAGAAGAGAGATTTTTGTACAGCATTTAAAACAATTTTGACACACAGTAAATTGTCCACAATGTTAGCTTTTTATTTATCTCTCACTATTGACTTCTACTAATTATAATCCAATATGAAATAAATGTTAGAGTTTATATCTTCACTTAACTCAACTGCCATTAAATATTTTGCATAGAAAAGTGGGTAAAGAGATCTTCCACCCACTGTGCACTGATTGAATGGGTACTAATGGAAAACATAAAGCACCTCTGGCAGAGAGCCTTGTTGATTCTCAAAAGCTTCAAGAAGCTTTACAATCTCAGAGGAACAAGTGTTATAGTCAGAGGGCAGATATGACCTTGAGTGGCAAAGAAACAAGGTTTCGAGAAGCTCTCAACAAAGAAAAGCTTCTCCTCTCCTTTATTGTGGAAATAGTAAAGACTTCAAGGATAGGGCTCTTGAGTATTGCTATTGAGTCGTCAAAAAGTAGAATTAGGTATTGGCTTACGCACAGAGGTATCAGACATATGACATCTTCATTTCTTTTATGTTCTTCAATTCATCATTGAAAAACATTCATATTTTGCCTTATTTAATTTGGGGAGCAGAAGTTTGGGATTGAATATTTGATTATTTCACAATGGGAGAGTTTATACATGTATGCCTTTTTATAAACCTTATCTAATCCACAAATAATTTGCAAAATTATTATTTTGCAGAAAATATTATTGTGCAAAAAGATTGTTTGTGTGAAATCACTGGCCTACTTCTACTTTTTTAACTTCACAAAGAGGAGAAAATATGAATGGTATCTATTGATATTGCAATACAGCAAATTCCTTTTCTATTTCAGGTAGATCCAATTTGACATGGGATCAAGAAGAGAAAATGGCAGGAAGGAAAAGAATAAGGGAGCGGGAAGAGAGGAAAAGGGAAAACTGGGAATAGAGGAAGGAAAGAAAGAAAGGAGAGAGAGAGTTACACAAAGAATATTATAATAAATTGGAATAACAATGATCTCACTGTAGAACATTTTTGAGAACACTGTTTGACATAAGACAGGTGCACATTAAAGAGATCTTTTTGGTATAATAGATGTTACTGAAGTTGAAATCTTAGAACCTCCCCAAAACTGTATGTTTAGAACACAGAAACAAACAATAAAGAGGACACGCACTTCTTAAAGGGAAATTAACTTATACATGTTTATTCAAATTTAAATTTCTATTTTAGAGTTGTTTCTATACAGCCCCCTAGTGACAGTTTTGGAAAATGGCATGGCAACCCATTCCAGTATTCTTGCCTGGAGAATCCCATGGACAGAGGAGCCTGGCGGGCTACAGTTCATGGGGTCACAAAGAGTCTAACACTACTGAAGCAACTTAGCACACACGCATTCAGTGACAGTTTGAATTGTTAAGTTTTATTTATTAAAACCTCAGATGTTTGAGTTTTTAAATGCCATTATCAAAAAGATAAGGGATAACATGATGGTGAGGATTGGAAGGAAAGGAGCCCTGTGTACTCTTTGTGGGATTATAAATTGATACTATTGAAAATCATATAAATAATCCTCAAAAATTTAAAAATGTAACTACCATATGATCCAGCAATTCCATTTCTGGCAATGTATCCAAGGAAAAGAAAAATAAACTCAAAAAGATATCTGCACCTTCATGTTCATAGAAACATCATTTATAATAGCAAAGACATGGAAACAACCTAAATACCATTGCTGGATGAATGGATAAAGAAGTTGTTTTATATATAAATAAAACACATACAGTGGAATATCATTCAGCCATAAAAATCCATGGAAATTCCGTCATTTACAACATGGATGGACCTTGAGAATATTATTCTTAGTGAAATAAGTCAGAGAAAAACAAATATAGTCAGCACCTTGTAATGACAGATTTCCCGTTCAGAGGAACAACTGTGAGGGACTAAAGTATACTTGAATTTTGGTATCCATGAGGGTTAGGGAGGGCTTCCAGATGGTGCAGTTGGTAAAGAATCTGCATGCCAATGTAGGAGATGCAAGACATGTGAGTTTGATCCCTGGGTCGGGAAAATCCCCTGGAGAAGGAAATGGCAACCCACTCTGGTATTCTTGCCTGGAGAATCCCGTGGACAGAGGAGTCTGGTAGGCTTCAGTCCATGGTATAGCAAAGAGTCAAACAAGACTTAGGGTCAGGGAACCAGTCCCCTATGGATATGTACTGATTACACTTAAATGTGGAATCAAAATAATAATAATAATAATAAAGGCAAAGTCAAAGAAAAAAAAGAATAAAATTGCAGTTACCAAAGTTCAGAGGGAGGGGGAAAGGAGTTGAAGAAGATGGCCCAAAAGTTTTTTTATAAACTTCCATTTATAAAAAAAAAAAAAATATTAAGGCTATAATGTGCAACATGATAGCTACAGTTAAATTGCTGTGTATATATGAACACTGCTATATTTATAATGATATGTACGACAGTTATTAAGGAAGTGTAAATCCTACAAGTTCTCTTCACAAGGAAATGTTTTTCTTTTTATTGTAACTAACTATATGAGATGATGGATGTTCACTAGACTTATTGTGGTCATCATTTCATGATGACCATTATGAGCCATTATGATTTACAGATGAAGTTTCCACATGATATTGTCAATTATATCTCAACAAAACTGGGGGGAAAGGTTAACTATTGATAGCCTATATACGAACACACCTTCCCTTACTGTATAACAATGTTATAATTATATAAACATCATAATGTTTTTGTGTTTCTTTCACATGGAGACCAAGGTGGTCCTGTTATCTAGTGTGCATGTGCCATGCAAAGTTGAGTAGAGACAAATAGGGGTTCCTATGCCAGCAAATCAGCATTCTAGACCGTATAAATAATTTATAAGAGAAAATTTGTTAAGTCCCGTAAGTCTATGAAATTTATGAATTCTATTTTTTTGGACAACTTTATTTTTTTAGTAGCTTATTTTAGTACAGAATCCTGGATGGGATACCTGCTATCTTTGATCTGAAATAAATACACTCCAGACAATGTCTTGAATACTAGTGTTGCAAATTGTTTTTGACAAGGGTCACATTTTCAGGCATTCCTGCAGCTAGAATAAATGTCACAGAACGAGCTATTAATATTTTCTTTTAATTTTCAAATTATTTGTATCCTAAATATATAAAATCTTCTATTAAAACAGCAAGAAAAAGGCAAAAAAAAAAAAGGAAAGAAGAAAACTAGGAAGGGGTTTGAATACTTCAACAGGCATTTTATATAAGAAAATATTGAAATGGCAAATGTATTAAAAGGAGCTCAACTTTATTAGTTATTAGTGAAATACAAATTAAAAAACCATAAGATATCACTGCATATTCACTAGATATGGCTGACTTCTTAAAGCAGTTGAAAATAACAAGTGCTATTGAGGATTCTCCAATGGCTCAGCACAAAAAGAATCCACCTGCAATACAGAAGACATAAAAGACATGGATTCGATTCCTGGGTCAGGGAAGATCCCCTGGAGTAAGAAGCGGCAACACACTCCAGTATCCTTGTCTGGAAACGCCCATGGGCAGAGGAGCCTGGCGAACTCTTGTCTGTGGTGTTGCAAAAGGTCGGACATGACTGAACCACTGAGCATAAACAAACAAAAACTGAGGACTCAGAGAAACAGGAACTCTCATAATATGTTGGTAAAAGGATTAATGGGAAGAAATTCCTTTAAAAGTTGTCTTGCAACATTTCCTATAATCAAATACATACATACTCTTGATCAGCTAATTTCACCCTAAATTTGTATAGATTAGGATGTCTCAATAATGTCATCAGACAAGTAGGAAGATTTTCAGAGAAGCATTGTTTGGAAATGGCTAAAACCTGGAAATACTTCAAATATTTATCAAAAGCATAAATACTCATTAAAATAAGATACTATTTAGTAATGAAAATTAGTGAACCACTGCTATACACAACTTAGACCTCAGAAGTGTAATAATTTGTGAATAAGCTAAATTTTAAAAAAGACATAGTTGCACAAATTTCTACATTGTAGGAATTTCAAATACATGCAAAATTTGCCTCTGGTATTAAAAATAAAAATTGTTATGACATCTGTATTGGCAGGGAGGATGCAGGAGAGTTTATTCTATTTTTATCCAAGTGGTGGTTATATGAATGTGTTCAGTGTGTGATAACCCACCTGGCTATTCACTTGTCATCTATACATTTTTCTGTACTTCAAACTATAAAACTCAGTAGACAATGATAGTAATAACAGTAGTAATGACTACTATTTTTGAATGCCTTATGCCTATCTATTATAATAAATATAACAGCAGTTAATTCTTACAAATATTTTGCTAGATACGTATTATTCCCTTTTGTAAGTAAAGGTACTGAGGGTCAGATATAACCATCTTGAATTTCCTGGAGCTAGAAGTTCACAGAACCAGAATTTTAGCCTAGGTTCATCTGAATCTAAAGCCTACAATTTTTCTTTCTATATTGCCTGATGTTCAGTAAAGTTTAGTCTCTAATTCATCCAATAGGACTTCTAGATTGATACAAGATCCACTTATACATTATATAAAAATATCACATCCTTATCTTTAGCCTAGAAAAGAAAAATGCCCCTGGTTATTTTTGTTTGTTTGTTGTGTGGGTGTAGGAAGGATACTACCTTCCCACCCCAATAGGAAAGTTTTGAGGCCATTTCCTTACTTGCTGGTTGGCCTACGGCACACTTGACCTTACTAATCAGCAGGAACCTGTATCCCCTGGAAATGCTTTGCATGTAGCTTTCCTGTATCCTGTGGCCCAGCCTCTTTGGATGGATGCTTAGGCAGCTTGCCAGCTGGGTTGTTTTCCTTCTGTTTCTTTTTCTTTTTGTCTTTTCATTTCTTGTCCTTCTTTTTTGGATGTTGGCTCAGGGCTTCCTAGTTGCTCAGATGGTAAAGGGTCTGCCTGCAATGTGGGAGACCTGGATTCGATCCCTGGGTCAGGAAGATCCCCTGAAGAAGGGAATGGCAACCCACTCCAATATTTTTGGCCTGGAGAATCCCATTGGACAGAGGAGCCTTGTGGGCTACAGTCCATGGGGTCACAAAGAGTTGGACATGACTCAGTGACTAACACAATTTCCAAGCTCTGGAGTTAATTTCTTTGCCTCCATACAACCACCCCAAGCCCTGGAAATCTTCCTTGGGCTTTTCCAGTAGGGAATTTTGGGTAAAAATTAGTGGTAGTGCTCACATTATGAAGACTCACAGGTAAGAAGAAGAAGTTAGCTGGGGAAAAAAATCATAAGATGCCCAGCTGAGCTAGGTCCATAAAGAAACTTAGAGATGCCCTTAGTTAAATCGTCATTCACTGGGTAATTTAGTAACTTGGCTTGGTAACTCCTTCCTGAGCATTTGCAAGGCAGGAATGGGGTGGGGAGCAATACCCACCTCTAGTCCATAAGACCTTCAGAAAATTACTGGGTTTTTTGAACCTCAGTTTTCTCATATAAAAACTTGGGATATATACATAAAACTCATAGCTCTATGACAACTTAATGAGGCAAACTATGTAAATGTACTTTGCATTTACATAATTAGAAAACTCTGATAATTAGAAAACCTGGCTTCCCTAGTGGCTCAGAGGGTAAAGAATCTGCCTGCAAGGCAGGAGACCCAGGTTCAATCCCCAGATTGGGAAGATCTTCTGGAGGAGGAAATGGCAACCCATTCCCCTATTCTTGCCTGGAGAATTCCATGGATAGAGGAGCCAGGCAGGCTACCATCCATGAGATCACAAAGAGTTGGACATGACTGAATGACTGACATACACACTTTGCATTTACATAATTAGACAACTGAAAACATAAGAGTTAAGTTAATATTATTATTTGGGACTTCCTCTGTTGGCTCAGGAGTAAAGAATCCATCTGCTAAGCAGGAGATGGGGATTTGATCCGTCCCTGGTTCAGGAAGATCTCCTGGAGAAGGAAATGGCAACCCTCTCCAGTATTCTTGCCTGGAAAAGTCTATGGACAGAGGAGCCCAGAGAGCTATGGTCCATGGGGTCGCAAAAGAGTTGGACACAGCTTCAGTTCACTTCAGTTGCTCAGTTGTGTCCTACTCTTTGCGACCCCATGAACCACAGCACGCCAGGCCTCCCTGTCCATCACCAACTCCTGGAGTCTACCCAAACCCATGTCCATTGTGTTGGTGATGCCATCTCACCGTCTCATCTTCTGTTGTCCCCTTCTCCTCCTGCCCTCAATCTTTCCCAGCATCAGGGTCTTTTCAAATGAGTCAGCTCTTTGCATGAGGTGGCCAAAGTATTGGAATTTCAGCTTCAGCATCAGTCCTTCCAAAGAACACCCAGGACTGATCTCCTTTAGGATGATTAACAAAAACAACAAATATTATTATTTAGTTTTTAAATCCAGCCTATCCCTGAAATTTTTTTAAGTCCTATCCCTGAAATTCTAGGATATAATGATACATTTTAAAGACCTTTTGTATCTTCACTTGTTTTCCTCTTTTATTATTTTTAAAAATAATCATTTGGGGTGTTCTGTGTTTCCATGAGTTAATTCACCATAATCTGTCAAATGAAGTTGACTACATGATCTGTAGTCCAATAGATTACTAATTAAATGTAATTAAATGTATATCAGTTGTATTGGGGTTGAGCATTTCCTTTAAAAAAGCTTGCAAAAATGGCAGTATCCTTTGTGCTTCACTTAGGCCAGTAATTGAAACTTGTTGCTGAAACTGCCTGTTTAAATTCTAAAAATGATCAGATTATTTTATTAGTGTTACAACTGAGTTCCAGCTAAGATTTTAATAAGATGTAAAATAATACTAGAATTATTATTGTGCCTTCTACTCATAGGATGGTTATAATGGACTCTGTGGGTGCTATTTTTTTCTTTATCAAAACAACCCTTCCAAGGTACTATTTAATATCCCCATTTTACACAAGTGGAGAATTTTGGAAACCCGCCCAAGGGAATTTAGAAAACTGGATAGCTTCTAAAAGGCAGAGTTCGGATTTATAGTGAGTTTGTGTGACTCCAGATTCTTTTTCTCTTGTCCCCACATAGAGTCTAAGAAGCCCACCCTTTGTTTGTTCAAAATTTCAACAGGAATAGTATCTGAAGATGCAATTTATATTTGTACAATTTGAAATAACTGATTGATCAATGAATTATTTAGTGAATCAGTAAGTTATTAAATGTATATGACCACACCATGTAATTTTTTTTACAAATGTTATTACATTTTACTTAATTGAAAATAGGTTCAAATTTATATCCTAATAACCAATTTGTTTCAACAGATTATGCAAGAGAAGAAATAATCAATCTAGTTATTTGATTTTAAAATAGCAGTGATATATTTGATTTGAAATAGAACTATATTCTAAAACTTATACAGTACTTTTTTTGCAGAGCTCACGTGTGTGTGTGTGTGTGAATGTGTGTGTGTGCGTGTGAATGTGTGTGTGTGAATGTGTGTGTGTGTGTGAATGTGTGTGTGTGTGTGTGAATGTGTGTGTGTGTGTGTGAATGTGTGTGTGAATGTGTGTGAGTGTGTGTGTGTGTGAATGTGTGTGAATGTGTGTGTGTGTGAATGTGTTTGTGTGAATGTGTGAATGTGTGTGTGAATGTGTGTGTGTGTGAATGTGTGTGTGTGTGAATGTGTGTGTGTGTGTGTCCCTGTGGTTCTCTGTGTCTGCTGTCTCTCTTTTTATCCATCTATCCACTTAACTAGACTCTCTGTCTCACAAGTGATTTGGAGCATTTTTCACTTCTCTTTCAGTTGTTTTGACATAACCTTATTGATTTTGAACTGAATTCCTGGCATTTATTTATTGTTTTGTTATCAGTTACCAAAATTTCAGGGGTCGTCTATACCAGGGCTTCTAAAATATTTTAGATATTGATACAAATGAATCATCTGGGGATCTTGTTAAATGCAGCTCCTGAGTCAGTTTGCCTCGGCTGGGGTTTCTGCATGTCTACAAAAACTCTATGTGATGCCTCTCCTGGTGTCCTTGGACCACTCTGACAAGCAAGGGTCTGTGTAAACCACATTACATAACAAACTGATTCATTGGAAAGAACTTTTGAATTGGTTGTTGAGAATCCTCACTTCTCATCCCATCCTTCATAGGAATTAACTGCATGAGTTGATCAAGTCACAGCTTCTCTAATGTGGCTGTATGACCCCATGATTGTCCCTACCTTGGTCACCTTTCATGCGCTGACATAAAATCGTAGTATTAACCATAATACTACTACTAGTTACACTACCTTACTGGGTACTTGCCATATGCCAAGCCTTGTGTTCCCAGTTATATGTATGTTATCTTACTTTTACCTTCATAAAAACACAACAGAATAAAGATTTCAAATTTTAACTTTGGCTGTATAATAAAATGAGGAAGATAGGCTTTATTATTTGGTGAAAAAAATGATTGAATATTTTCTTTTTACTTTAGCCTACCTTTCTGTTTCTCACTATTGTTTCTACTTCATTTATGGTAATGCAGGCTCATGATTCAAAATTCAAAGTGCATTAAATAGTATCTGATGAAAAGTATCCTTCTAGGTCCTTTCTCTGAGCCACTAGCTTTTCCTCCCCGGAGGCAACAAATATTTGACTTGTAAATTCTTCCTGAGATGTCTTATGCTTGTATAAGCAGAGCTTTTTTCTTGGTTTTTCTTATTAATTCATTGTATTTAAAATTTTCTACATGAGGAGATAGGAGTTAAACCCAGGACTCTATGAATCAAAAGCCCATTGCTTTCAAACTGTACAACATACCGTCTTACCAGTGCACAATTTGAGTATAAATATTTTATTGCAAAAGCAAAAGCTTGAAGTCCAAAGAGTATCCCTGACTTGAACTACATTACTACCTTAGATCCTGCATTGCAGGGAATCACAGCTCTGCTGGAGCCAGGTGCAGGCTCCATCCCTCCCTTGTCAGCACACTTTTCTTGACCAGATCCCCACATTCACGTGTCACACAGAGCCTTCAAGAGCAGATGTTACCACACTCAAAGATGCAGTTTCCCCACCATCATGTGATGGGGGTACCCAACTTTGAATATTTCATGATACTCAATAGTCCATAGTCAGTAGTCCATACCATGAAGACTATGCCAAACACTTGGAAGTTCTTTTCTCACTAAAGTTAAGACTATGATTCTCAACTAATTGAAAAACACCAGTAATGTTTTCTAAACAAAACAAACAACTTTAAAAATTCAATTCAGTTTCCCAACAAATAAATAAAAGGTTATTATGAGTGCTAATTTATTTTTTACTTACATGTCAGAGACACTCAGTGAGTAAGTTTAAACAAGATGACTCTTGAACTAAATCTAGCAACAGTTTGAATGCAGTAACCATGGAAACATACGCCAGATAAGGTTGAATGAAAAAGCTGGTAGACTGGCTTGTCCAGCTAGTAGAGTCAGTGGCTTATTTACCCCATACTTCGGCAAGTTTGATACCCCTCAATAAGCAGGGTCTGCTTTTCATGGCTCTTATTTTTTCTAATGTAGACTATTCTAGAAAAATAGCTAAGTAACTCTGGGCAAGTTTCTTAATGACCACCTTCCTGTGGTCCTTCTTTTTATCATCTATTCAATATGATGTTTGAACCAGGTTGCTATAGTTTGTTTTGAAGATATACAAAGTTTGCTCTTTGATATGTAGAGATAGGACTTCAAAAAAAAAAAAAAAGTAGAGATACTAGGAAGTAAGGTATCCTGAAAGGATAGAGACTGTATTTTCCCTCAAAAGCAAAACAACTGGCTGATGATTTTTAAAATCAATTAGTGCAAATAGTTTTACATACATGATAAAAACCAAAGGTTTGGTTAATATTTCCTTCCAAACCCAATGACCTTTGAGTCTGTGAAAAATACCTGCAAATCCAAATTCCACTACTCATTTCAAAATTTCTTCTCTCCATATAGTATCATTGTAAACAGTAGCACCAGATGTATAGATCGCAAAGTCCAAAAGAATAAAGGTGAAACAAATAGACTTTGAAAACTCTGCAGGTACAACTTCATTTGGAAAGCTATCACATACAACTGAGTGAAAAAAAAAAAAAAAGGACAAATAACTCACTGCTCATGTAAGATAAAAAGTACCTCTTTCTCCACCATGAGATGATGGAATTGCATTTTGCTATTTTCTCCCGGATGTTAGAACAGTGTGATACCATATTGGCAACGTATATGCTAGCAGAGTGGAAAAACCTAAATCTTACACTCGGGAAGCAGATGCTGACAACACTTTTGGCAGATGGACTGTGATTTTCTCCCCTGTGAAATCAAACATTCCAATTAATATGGTTCTCTGATTTGAGGGACAATTATAAAGAGAAAAAGAAGCTACATGAGATGCAGACAGAAAAGTGAAACAAACAAAAAAAAAGCAAAAGGGAGAGGTAAAGACAGGCGAGAAAAAATATATCAGAAATAAATGTGAAAGCTATAAAGCACCCATTCAGCTGGGAAAGCAGAATGGGAGAAATATAGGTGAAGATGACTGAACAGGAACAATGTAGAAGAATCAGTGGTATTCAGCAAACATCAAGTGGTGATGCATGAAGTTTATTTACTCTTTGTAATAAATTTCTCACTGCACTGGCTGCTTTAAGCTCAATCATTTGGTAGGAGTATATGTTGAGAATGTTTATTTTAGGACAAAAAAAAAACAACAAGCCAGTTTTTATTTTATAGATTCGTTGTGTTCCCTCATCCAGCATATAAGAATTAAACACCTCACATGTGCCAAAGAGACTGTGGCTGGATTTGTAGTAGGTAGATTTACCAGTGATCCTGAGTGTATGTGTGCACACACACACACTGGTAAAGACATCTAAAAACCATCTCAAAGTCTCAGTTTTCCAAGTTAACTAAAAGTTTTCAGTGTGCGATGTGTTCCCTTGAAACAGGTATTCCTTACCTTCAGGACTGTGCTAAATCGCTTCAATCATATCTGACTCTTTGTGATCCTGTGGATTGTAGCCCTCCAGGCTCTTCTGTGCTTGGGATTCTCCAGGTAAGAATACTGGAGTGGGTTGCCATTTCCTTCTACAGGTGATCTTCCCAATCCAGGGACCAACTCTCAGTTTATCCATCTTCCTCGAAAAATGACAAGGGATGGGTTAGCCAAAATCTGACTCCTCATGAGGGTGTTGGGTTGTTCTGTTGTCATCTTGGTTATGCCGGGAACTACATTTCTGAAGTTTCCTTTTCTGTATGGGTTCCTTTGGGCTATCCTGGTGGCTCAGTGGTAAAGAATCCACCTGTGTTATAGGAGACACAGGTTTGATGGGTTTGATCCCTGGGTTAAGATCCCCTGGAGGAAGAAATAGCAACTGACTCCAGTATTCTTGCTTGAAAAATTCCATGGACAGAGGAGCCTGGTGGGCTACAGTCCATGGGGTTGCAAAAGAGTCAGACACGACTTAGTGACTAAACAACAGCAATGGTTTCCTTTTATCTCAAGTGTTATAGTCAATTGAAAATAAATCTGCATGGAGCTGGGGGAGGTGAAGTTCTGAAGATCACCTTTAGTTAGTGGTGACGACAGGGAGGTGCTGGCTGTTTCTGGTTTATCTTCACTCTTCCCTTATCCACTCCCAGCTATTCTTCTCCTTTACCATGCTGGCTAAACAGTCATGGATCTCAGTTCCAACACTAGAAGCATGGCTGAAAAACTCACAAAGCAGCTAAACTCCTCATAAATTTCTCCAACAGTACCTTTCACAAGAATACTGCAAGCTCCGAATGACTTGTTAAACATGACCAAGGTTGGTTATTGATTTTGCATCCTTATTTGGACTTTTACCTCCCCATCTCCTCCTATGATGGTATAAGATCTAATTATTAAAATGCCTAATTTCATAGGTGGATCTGCTTTCCCAAATTAACCCTGATGAATACAGATAGGGTGGCCTACATTGCTATATGATTTGAGACAGGACAAAATTGAATTGAAATTCAATTACTTTAGACACTGAAAGTCAGTGGCTATGGTTGAGGACACCACAGTGGCATTTCCATTTATTGGTTTCTAATTAAAAGGATAAAATATTATTTTTTAGCAATACAATCCTCCCTCCCATACCATTATCCTTGTGCCTGCCCTTTGCATAAGTAAGGGGAAAATGTGGATGAAATGATAAACTGATAAAATCTGATAAACTGTTTGAGGGCAGGGGATGGATTTCACAGTCACATTTACCTTGTGTAGCTTATTTCTCATCTAGAGAATGGCAGTTTAGTTAATTGAAGAATTTGTGTGTGTGTGTGTGTGTGTGTGCATTCAGGGGATAATTTTGGGACAGAGATAAAATGCTAAGACAATAGAGGACACTGAAAATCCTGTTTTAGAAAAATAGACTAAACAGAAAGGAAGAGATAATGCAAGAAGAAAAATATAAAGGAAGAACAGAAAATCCAATAAAGATTTCCTTTCAGTTGCTTGCAGTATTCTATACCATTTAAACTCTTTCATTTTCCTATGGAAGCCAATAAAATTGATGTGTCTCACTCTCACACAGTATAGGTTTACTTTATCAATGTGACATCTGCAATGAACACACCAATGGTTAAACAGTTGCTGGACGCTTATTTTCCAGGCAGTGCTCTAGCAGGGTGAATAGAATGCTGACCAAGAACCACATCCTTCAATCATCAAGACTAAGGTAAGGACACCGTTAGCAACTCACATTTCAGGCATAAAACGTGGGTTAGTAGAAGAAACAGTGAAGATTATCAAGAGAGTGCACACAGCCTCACAAGTTCTTAAAGTCCCCTGGGACATGTGCTTGAATTCCTCATGGCCAGACACCCAGATACTCCATGGATTGTGCTTCTGAAGAGGAAACTCATCCTTGTACTGCTTTACTTATTGATAGGGAGCTTGGGAAGAGTCAGGGAGCAGGCAGCCAACCAAAGGTGTAGGTACAGGAACCATGTGGCCTGGGAAACACCTTGCTGGGAGGAGCACTATCCAGGATTTGGACCTCCAGTTTGTGGAGGATGTGCATACCCTTGCAGTATTAGCTATGAGCCTTAAAGCTGCTGATCCAGCTTGTTGCTAAAAGAGAGAGATGTGGTCAGAGGGGACATTCATTACAAAGGACTTGTGCTCTTCCATAGGTCTTTTCTAAGAAATTACTCACTTGAATCATTAGGGTATAGAAGTGAATTACTGCTAGCAATCAGAGAACTCATAAGATCATTGGATATTATTGTTTATCCAACAGGATTCATAGAGTAAAATGAGTGAAATCAAGCCTAGGGCCCAAGTGGATATATCTTACTCTATTTTTAGCCCTTCAAATATAAAAATCCAAAGATTGGGATAAAGATGTTAACACTAGCAGGAACTCTTGGAACAAATTCAAGGAGATTCACTCAAGTTAAAGTTGAAGTGGTAGTTTATGATGTCCAACTTCATAGAGACCCTTCTCCTAGGTGATTAAATCCTCTTTATTCATCACTGCGGTTTAGCTTAGGCACCATCTAGACAAATGTCCTGGAGGAGGGCATGGCAACACACTCCAGTATTCTTGCCTGGAGAATCTTATGGACAGAGAAGCCTGGCTGGCAGGCTATAGTCCACAGGGTCACAAAGAGCGGGAGACAACCAAAGTGTCTTAACACTCACACAGGCAAAGACAAGTGGCATGAGAGGACATTTACAATTCAGTTCAGTTCGGTTCAGTCGCTCAGTTGTGTCTGACTCTTTGCGACCCCATGAACTGCAGCACACCAGGCCTCCCTGTCCATCACCAACTCCCAGAGTCCACCCAAACCCACATCCATTGAGTCGGTGATGCCATCCAACCATCTCATCCTATGTTGTCCCCTTCTCCTCCTGCCCTCAATCTTTCCCAGTATCAGGGTCTTTTCCAATGAGTCAGCTCTTTGCATCAGGTGGCCAAAGTATTGGAGTTTCAGCTTCAACATCAGTCCTTCCAATGAACACCCAGGCCTGATCTCCTTTAGGATGGACTGGTAGGATCTCCTTGCAGTCCAAGGGACTCTCAAGAGTCTTCTCCAACACCACAGTTCAAAAGCATCTATTTTTCTTATACTGCATATTCATTTTGCCAAAGTAGAGGTTATAGCAATATACCATTTTATGCAGATCTGTACCTCATGTAAAACATGCAGTAAATGAATGACTAAAATGCACTGAAAATTCCTGTTTAAGTGGCAACTACTTAGTACTAAATTTAAAATCCATTACCTTGGAGAAGCACTTTTCCATGTCTCAAAATGAGATTATCAGTGTCTCATATTCTCTTTCTCTCTCTCTCGCAGATACACATTTGAATAGCTTATTTATTAATCTTATTTATGCATGTTTTTGCTCCTGTATATTGGGAAGCATCTGACACACCTGATGGTGGTTTAGTCACTAAGTCGTGTCTGACTCTTTGCAACCTCATGGACTGTAGGCCAAGATTCCTCTGTCCCTGGGATTTCCCAGGCAAGGATACACTCCTTGAGGGGATCTTGCCCACCCAGGGATTGAACCCATGTCTCCTGCATTGCAGGCAGATTCTATACCACTGTGCCACCTGTGAAGCCCCTAACACACCTAATACATTTCATTTTTTAAAGTAAATTCCTTATGCATATCAATTGAAAATTAAAAGGCAGGTCTCTAAATTTGTTTTCCTATATGTAACCTCTTGCCCTAATTCTTAGAGAACATTTCTGGAAGTTTTTACTTGGCAGGCAACTGATCATCCTAAGAAGTAATGTGCAAAGTATTTTTTTTTCTATAAAAAAGAAGCATTTCTTTCTAGTGTGAATGGTCATTCTTAGAAATAATAAAATCTGGAAAAATATACAAAGGACAGTAATTCACCCTAGACTTGTGGAGTGGGGATAGAAACTTTTTCTACCTATTCTAATTGTAAGCAAAAGTTACCGAATATCTGATACTATGGAAACAGTGACAGATGCTATTAAAGTTGTGCTGTGGTTATTAAATTATATTTTCATGTGGAGGACCTTATACACCCCGGGAGAGTGCAGTTTTGCTGCAGGAGTCTCAGAAGCAGGGTGAGCATTAAGCCCTGAATATCTTAGTTATCCATACTAATTGGTCTGAAAATGACAGTAATGTAAAAATCTCAGGGTCAGAGATCTGCATTATTTACTGTGGAACAAGCTTTCAATTCTTTAAGTAGAATGAAGGGATAAATATTTGCTGCATGACTCGCTTGCAGAAAAGGTGAGATAAATTCATTTAAAAAATCTGTTACAAAGACTGACTGAAAACTGATGGTCTGCTTTACACATTAGGACTTAAAATGCAGGACACAATAATGGGAAAGGCATTCTTAATCTCTTCACTGTTATTTAATTTAACGTGTTGAGCAACAAGTTCATTAATCATTTCATATTAATATTCAAGTGAGAAAGAAGATGCTAGAACACGTTCTATTCCAAATAGAAATTCCATTTGGCTGGGTGTTGTCTTAGGCATGATGGGGAGGAAACAGGAAGGGAGATTAACTTTCTGATATACTTATTTCTGCTTCATTATTCTGAAGTCTCTTCTCAGCCATTAGGAAAACTTCACCGTGTGTAAAGCCAATCTTGACATCTGCCCAGTTCTAATAAATAAAACCTCTTATTTCATAAGTTTACATTTGTTTATTCACTATATAATCACCCTTATAAATCATGGCCAAGGAAGAATAATCATTAATTCCATCCTTGATTTTCACTCACCTTTGGGGTAGCTCATGAGAAAGGTAAAAGAAAATGATTTATTGAGATCTTGAGCTGGGCTTGGTACTTACTTTTTAATATTCTTTTCTAATAAGTTAGTGTACACATGAAAAATCCCCTATGTTCTATATACTCAATGCAAAGTAATTTTATGTAGAAAATGTAATATAAGAAAGGCACTATGTGATTTACAGTATTTAGGTTGCCTGTTGAAAGATTAAATAGATTGTGATTAGTAAATATGAGTTTTATGAAATATTAATGATAATATGTTGAAAGCCTTAGAAACTCAGTCTTATTTAATTCTCACAATGACCCTTGGAAGTAAATCATTTTATCCCCATTTAATAGTCAAGGCAGCTGAGATTTAGAAATGTTAAGTAACTTACCCAAGGTCACACAATGAAAAGCAAAATTGAAAGCCTGTACTTTTGTCAGATATGCAAGAAATGGAAGTGGCTTCTTCAGTATATTGATCACCCAGCATTTAGTAGCCTCGGACCTAAAGAAAGGAGAAAACCTGCACTGCTACAAGTCTAGGACTTTCCCTTGACCTCTGTGGTTATAAAGAGGAGCCTTGCATAAGTGCATATAGGCTCAGTCATAGCTGAATGAATGAAGCTGAAGCTCTTGTACTTTGGCCACCTGATGCAAAGAGTCAACTCAATGGAAAAGACCCAGCTCATTGGAAAAGACCCTGATGCTGGGAAAGATTGAAAGCAAAAAGAGAAAGGAGGCAGAGGATGAGATGGTTAGATAGTATCACTGACTCAAAGGACATGAATTTGAGCAAACTCTGGGAGATGGTGGAAGACATATGAGCCTGCTTTGCTGCAGTCCATGGGGTCACAAAGAGTCAAACATGACTGAGCGACTGAACAACAACAGCAATAACAACATAGCTCAAACTTAATCGTACATATGCCAGCTTTATACTCTATCGGTTTGTTAATTTCACTGGGTTAGGGGAGGTTGTCACTGGTTTTCTCCTTGACCTGATATGCAACTGTCATTCATTTCCACAAGGCATCTTTTGTTCTGTATTTGGGGAAAAGACATAGAAAATGAAATGCAGGAGCCCTTCAATTTCTTTCCTTTCGTCAAGGTCTTTTTTTACTTCTGACTGAAATCAAAATGACTTGTTTCTCCAGATCTTGGTGCCATCTTCAAAACAAACGGATTCTTGGGGTAGCTCAGCATATAATTAGAAATCTGGGATACATGGTCTCTTTAGCTCCTTCCTGCTTCTCATTTCCATCACAGAAGATTCTCACCTTTTGAATGATCTCATTCAATACAATTTGTGTGGTGGGAACTGTTTAATTACCCTTTCTGGAACCCTATGTTCCAAAACCTCTTTCTAGTTTCCAAAAGATAACACAATCAAAACTGGACTTATTGGATTTTAAACATCTTTCTGAATCCCTTCTTTTTAAGAACACAAATACCAGTTATGCTTTTTAGCTTCTTTTGCCCTCCGGGCAGAAAATGTCATCCAATTATGTTGCTACAAGTTTCCTTATGCCTCTTTCCTTATAAGTTAGAATCTCATTAGATTTTATGAAAAGTTTCAGTAATATGCAGCGTGTTGCAATTATGAGCTTTGGCATCTGTCTTAATATGATCTTGCACAAACTTTGAGAGTATTTGTTTATGGTGGTATGTCTCATTATACAGCTTGCTGTAACTGAAACTGTTTTTATGCCTACACCATGTCATGGAATGAAGGAAGGCTCTCCTGACAGATAGCTCTTTTCCCTTCTGAAGAAGTTCAAGAGCACAGCAGGATGCTGCTCATGGCATCCGAAGGAAAATGAGGTCAGAGGGTCACCAGTAAAGACCTTTGCATCTGGTTCTCTCAGGCTTCACATCTGACCTTCAGCTCCCCAGGCTCAGAAACTCAGTCTTCTTGGGAGTATCCTGGACTTGATTAGACCTAAACAGTGATTCAAATCAACACATTGAATAAAATGATATTCAAAACAAAAACGGCCAGGTATTAAGCAGCAATTGCATGGATTACTGTCAGAGAAAATTGATCTCTTAGTCAATATGCTCTAGTTAAAGCCACATTATGGTCAAAAGTTGCTTAGTAGCAAAAAAAATGAATTTGTTATGAAGAATATTCAAGAACCTCAAGGTGTAATAGGCTGATGTATTTATCTAAAGAACTATGTGCTAATCAGGCTGTACAGACTGAGTTTGACTAGGGTTCCTTCTTCCAGGCACTGCTTGAATGGTGCCAGGATTTGACTCTGTCTCCTTACTATTCTCATGTTCATGAATTAACCAATTCATTTTTCTGATAGACACTTGATTTTTTTTTTTTTTCTTTAAAAAAAGAGCTTTGGATGTGGTCATAGATAAATATGGCTAACCTTCGGTTCAGTTCAGTTCATTTCAGTTGCTCAGTTGTGTCTGACTCTTTGAGACCCCATGACTGCAGCACGCCAGGCCTCCCTGTCCATCACCAGCTCCCGGAGTCCACCCAAACCCATGTCCATTGAATCGGTGATGCCATCCAACCATCTCATCCTTTGTCATCCTCTTCTTCTCCCACCTTCAATCTTTCCCAGCATCAGGGTCTTTTCAAATGAGTCAGTTCTTTGCATCAGGTGGCCAAAGTATTGGAGTTTCAGCTTCAACATCAGTCCTTCCAATGAACACTCAGGACTGATCACCTTTAGAATGGACTGGTTGGATCTCCTTTCAGTCCAAGAGACTCTAAAGAGTCTTCTCCAACACCACAGTTCAAAAGCTTCCATCTTCAGCACTCAGCTTTCTCTACAGTCCAACTCTAACCTTGAGACCTAATATTTTAAGAGATTTTTGTAAGAAGGACCACTATATCTTAAGGTGATTCTGACCTCATCCATAAGGTACTGATTTGTAGTTTAATCCTTTCAGGGCAATCTTATTTTCTGCACTGAACCACCTTCACCTTCAATTTAGTTCGTGACGGAGTACTGGAAATGGTCAGTTTATTATATATGAGTCATGTGACCAGCTTCAAGAGACCGGGAATAAGGCAAAGACTCATACATGCTACGGGCAGAAAATGACAGAACATCTAGCTTCTTATTAAATTTAGCTGCTTTCTAGGATCCAAGGTAGATCTGGGAGGTAACTACCCTAGAAAAGCCCCCAAACCAAAAATTTCCTGGATCTTACAGGAAGTTCCAAGGCATTTGATTTAGGATTCAAAATAAACATTTGAATGTTATTAACAGGGCAGATAAGGCTCCTGTAAGGGGTCAGGGACTTGGATTTACTATGTAAATAGATGTAAGCTGAAAGGCATTGTTAAATGAATCTTGAGCAGTGTTTATAATCATGAGTTTTAGAATCAGCCAGAGCTGCCCCTGAAATGTTTTAGCTGTGTGAATTTGGTTAACAACATGTCTAAGAGTCTCTATTTCCTCACTTACAAAACTGCAGAAATAATACTGTTTACCTCACTCACTAGGAGGGCTAGGAGGGTTAAAGAAGATAGTTTGTGAAAAATTTTATCAGTGCCTGCACCATAGAGAACACTAGGTAAATGAAAGCTCAGGTTATATTTACTAGATTTAGGTGTTGGTTTTATTTTATTTGAGAAGGATTGTCAATCAATGCCTTAAAATGAACACTGTGCTTCATTTATAGAATAAGTATATGCAATAGGGAATGAATGTGGGCATTTATTGGACTATGAGAAGCTATATGTAAAATCTATATTTAATTTAAAATCCAAGCATATTTTCTTAACTGATATGCAATACTAGCTGTAACAAACACGTATGCCTTAGAGATGAACTAGTTCAGAGTACAGGCGCTAGAGACCAGACGCCTGGGTTTCATCCTGGCTTCTTTCCCCACTAGCTATCTAGACATGGTCATTTTGGATACCATCCTTGTAAGCACAAAATAAGAATAATGGGGGCTTCCCTTTGTGCTCAGCTGGTAAAAAATCTACCGGCAATGTGGGAGACCTGGGTTCTATCCCTGGGTTGGGAAGATCACCAGGAGAAGGAAAGGCTACCCACTCCAGTATTCTGGCCTGGAGAAGTCTATGGACTGTATAGTCCATGGGATTGCAAAGAGTTGGACATAACTGAGCAACTTAAAAAAAAAAAGTAGGAATAATGATTTTAATTTTCTAACGGTGTGAGAACTGAATGAATTAGCTATAAACATCACAAAGAATACCTGGACCATAATGAACATTCCATAAGGGAGCTTATTATCACACAGTTGATCTTAGTTAGCCAAGACAATATGTAGATACCAGTTTTTACTATAAATTGGTCTCCCATTATGCCTTCTACTCTAAAATCTCATTTTCTCCTCTATTCAAAGCAGATTTACTCATCATATTTCTGCAGTTTCCTTGAAACTTTTCCAAGTTGGCTTTTCATATAAGACCATATAGGCAGAGAAGCAGTCAAGTATGAACTCAGTCTCTGAGATGCAATCTCTAACACATCTTTGCCACTATAGGAACCTACTTTTCTGTCTAAAGAGTAAAAAAGAAAGGAGGAGGAGTGAGAAAGAACAAGCAAACAAATGGAAAATCATCACGTTCTAGGGCTGATAATTAGCTGTTAATATTTCGGTGGGTTCACTAGTTGGTAGCAGTGGGGGAAGCTGCAGCAATATGCATGCTATTCATTCATTCAACAAAAATGTGCTGATTACCTTCCAGAGCCTGTATTAGCTGTCTGGTGAATGATAGATAAAAGCCACTGTCTTACCCCTGGAGATGTTCCAAGCCAGAGAGGGTCACCAACTGTGTTCATTTGCTAGGGCTGCCATAAGAAATTGTCACAAATTGTGAAGCTTCAAAAACAGAAATTTATGGTCTCACAATTCTAGATGATATAAGCCAAGGTCAAGGTGTCTGCAAGTTTAGGTTCTTCTGAGGCCTCTCTCCTTGATGTGTAGAGTTCTGTCTGTGTCTTCACATGGTCTTCTCTCTATACCTGTCTGTGTCCAGACTTCTCTTTCTTGTAAAGACACCAGCCATGTTGAATCAGGGCCCATCCTAATGATCTCATTTTAACTTGAAAGAAAGTGAAAGTGAAAGTCGCTCACTCATGCCCACTCCTTGTGACCCTCCAAGGTCAGAATACTGGAGTGGGTAGCCTATCCCTTCTCCAGGAGGTCTTCCCAACCCAGGGGTCAAACCCAGGTCTCCCTCATTGCAGGTGGATTCTTTACTGGCTGAGCCACAAGGGAAGCCCAAGAATACTGGAGTGGGTTGCCTATCCCTTCTCCAGTGGATCCTCCTGACCCAGGAATCCAACCAGAGTCTCCTGCATTGCAGGTGGATTCTTTACCAACTGAGCTATGAGGGAAGACTCATTTTAACTTAATTGCCTCTTTAAACAACTTTTCTCTCAATACAGTCATATTCTGAAGTACTTGGGGTTAGTACTTCCATAAATGAATTTTTAGAGGATACAAATCAGTCTCTAACACTGACTAATATATGAGGAAGAGGGGTAGTGGGAACTGGGGAAGGAGAAGGTGGGGAAGGATAGAAACTCTAGAACCTTCTGCCAGCTCCTCACTTTGAGGGGCACTTGCAGAGCCCAGGTGGTCCCCAGGTCACCACACAGGCCAGTCTCTCCTCCCACTTCCAGAATTTTCTTCTACAGATTAAAAGGATTGACTGTCCTGACTCTCATCCTTCTTCACCTATTGCTTTTAGAGAGTGAGTTAGCCCTGGGTTTTTTCTAGCTGCAGAAAGATAGTGTGTTCTTATATATCTTCTCCCCAGTCATCAGAAGAAGGCACATGGCTGTTTGGAGGTTTTTAACCACAGAGGAAAAGACAGGTAGAAAGTCACAGTTACATAAAACAGCCAGAGTGTAATTCATTCTTGATGTATGTAAAAGTCAAAATGGAGGTTAACTCAAATTTAAAGTTTCTTGGTTCTTCCTCTAATCTTGGACACATTTCTCAACCAAGATCACTGTCACCCTGGACACATGATTTTTGTTCTTTGAGGTGTAAATGTAGCATAGTTTCTAACTTTGCTTCAATATATCATTAGGTCCTATTAAATTTCTGATCATGAGCAAACTTCTCAAAGCCTTAATTTACTTTTCAGTAAAATGGTTATCATAATATTGTATCTTTTTAGTTTTTTTGTGAGAAGTAAATTATATAATGCATGAAAAATACTGAATATAAAATTCAATCAGAAAAAGAAGATTCAATTAATTCTCTTATTTTAGAACAGAACACACAAAAGTGATCTATATACAGATATGAATATTGGAAAAGTTTGTAATTTAAAAATTTTACTCCATATAGTAACAGAACATTTCATTTGGGGACAAAATTGTATTATTTGCACAATAGAAGCTATAGAAAGTAAGAAAATAGAAGGAAAACATTTTAAAATTTATTTTTCTTTGCATTAAAATATTGTGTTGGTTTCTGCCGTACATCACCATGAATCAGCCATAGGTATACATATGTCCCCTCCCTCTTTAACCTCCCTCTCACCTCCCACCCCATCCCACCTCTAAACTCTTGACTAGAGTAAGTATTCAAAAAGTTTATGAGACTTTAAAAGGTGAAGATGTCTTTGTAGGGGGTGAATGTTATAAAATCGCAAAAAAAAAGTGATAATTATCATAACAGAGGATGGTTTTCATTTTTGCTAAAAATGGACTTCAAGGGTCGAGTAAAGAGAGTTTTTAAGAATAACGAAACAGTTTTATAAACTTATGGAACTAATGCGAAGTTCATTTTTAGTGCAGATGAAATGCCTGTTTTAAATACATTTTCTCTTACCACAGGACATCCGTGAGCATATTTTCCTGGACGTATATC
This sequence comes from Bos mutus, assembly GCF_027580195.1. Classification (NCBI taxonomy): domain Eukaryota; kingdom Metazoa; phylum Chordata; class Mammalia; order Artiodactyla; family Bovidae; genus Bos; species Bos mutus. The sequence continues at coordinate 69,193,020 of NC_091618.1, read as the reverse complement.
TGGGAACAGGGAGAGGGAATGAGACCTTTAGTGCAGTTTAGTAGCTTAATAAGGTTTGTTGTGGAACTTGCTGATTAAATGTGAAACTTCAGAGAACAGAGGCAACATTTCCATAGGATCATAAAGAAAACTAATGGAATTAAATCCACTCTCCTTTTCTATTCTTTTTTCTTTCCTTCATTTTTATTTTTTCTTCCTCTTCCCTTCCTTCCTTCCACTCTTCCACACCCATCTGCTTTTATTTGTCTTTCATGTATTGCCTTATGGAAGATGATAAATATATGGCTTCCCTAGTTGTGATCATTGATGTGCCTTCGAAGGAAGTTGGTATTTATTGTCTAGCTTTTCATATTTGGATCATGTCAAAAAATTACATCAGCCTACCAAGCCACCTCATGCGAAGAGTTGACTCATTGGAAAAGACTCTGATGCTGGGAGGGATTGGGGGCAGGAGGAGAAGGGGACAACAGAGGATGAGATGGCTGGATGGCATCACTGACTCGACGGACCTGAGTCTGAGTGAACTCCGGGAGTTGGTGATGGACAGGGAGGCCTGGCCTGCTGTGATTCATGGGGTCGCAAAGAGTCGGACACGAGTGAGCGACTGATCTGATCTGATCTGACCAAGCTCTTCACCTTCTTTGGAGAATTTGCTAGCATTAGGCCCTTCAGAAAAAAAAAAAGATTTTATCATTCCTTATAACAGGGAAAGAATATTGATGAAACAATGACAAAGAAACTCAAGATGTTGTGAAAACTCTAAACTGCCCCCATTTTTTCCAAAGTGTGCTATATACATCAGGAATAAGAGAGATTAAAGTTGACAGGAGCGTCCTAAGGAAGATTTAATTAAGGAAGCAGAGTTACTTTGAACATTGAAAGATAAAGAAGTTAATCCATCATTGTTGTTGTTGTTTTAGTCGCTAAGTCATTTCTGACTCTGTGACCCCATGGCCTGTAGCCTGCTAGGCTCCTCTGTCCATGAGATTCTCCAGGCAAGGATACTGGAGTGGGTTACCATTTCCTTCTCCAAACCCATCATAAGTAAACTCTTAAGAACTAACATTTACTAAGTTCTTTCTATACGCCTAGAACTGTACTCAGCATTCATTTTTAAATTTTGAAAATCACAGCACCTCTCTGATACATATTCTACCACTATCAATATTTCACAGGTGAGGAAATGAAGCTTAGTACTATCAGCTAGTCCAGTGCCACACAGCTTGGAAATGGAGGAACAGGCTTTTAACTTGGACACTCTGACTCTGGAACATCTATCACTAACCGCTCCTTTGTAGTACTAGTGAGAAGGCAGGCGATTTCTTTGCTATTCAGATATGCCAGATCAAACAGCCCCCAATATCACATCTTTATAAAACAAGATTCACAAGAACAAAAGCATTGAGACATAATTAGCCTGTAGTCAGTGTATTAAGTCTTCCACGAGAGTATTGTTAGGGTGATTGCTTTATATAAATGGGGATTTTGTAGTTTGCTTTAATAAATACTAATTCTCAATGACTTTTAGTCAGAAAAAGTACTAGTCAAAGTTTTGAAGAGAGGAGGATGAGAGGAAGGGATAGTTAGGGAGTTTGAGACTGACATGTACACACTGCTGTATTTAAAATGGGTAACCAACAAGGACCTAACTGTATAGCACAGGGAACTCTGGCCAATGTTATGTGGCAGTCTGGATGGAAGGGGAATTTGGGGGAAAATGGATACATGTATGTATATGTCTGAGTTCTTCTGCTGTCTACCTGAAATTATCACAACAGTGTTAACCAGCTATATTCCAATATAAAATAAAAAGTTTTTAAAAAGTTTTGGGAGTTTTTATTTGTGCCAGTGATATGATGTTTTTCTTCAATACTCATTGATGTATTAGACATTTATTGTGACTCTCCATTGGGCGGGGCATTCATTCTAAAGAAAGGAGACAGAGAGACGGGTAAGACACAGATTCTAGTTAAAAAATCACAGCCTCTTTGGAGAATAGACACATAAATGCATAAATCATTACATAGTATAGTGAATGCCATAATGCAAATTACTAGATTTTTTTTTCTGACTTTAGCTTATTGCAGACCTAAAACTAATATCTTTGTTTTGGCTTTGACTTGGAATAAATCTTACTTTGCCTCCTGAGACTGTGAAAGCTCTGTTGAGAAACTAATAAGTATAGCCCAAATTCTCCACAGTCTGCTAGATGAGAAATAACAAATTTTGAGAAAAAGAAAAGGAGTAAGGTAGTGAAGCTTACTAGAACTTAATTCAAATATTCCAAGAAAAATTCAAGCTCTGGTTATCTAAATAAGCAGGCGAAGACAGTTAAGAAATTAGCATAAGTTAAATAATGAAACATTCATAATTACACAATTGAATTATTAAAATCCTTGGCACAAACACATTTCTGTGTCATATGCTATTTTATTATTGTTAGTAGAAGGAGTCATGTATAATTTAAAGGGATACTTTAATTAGAATATCAATTATCTTTAAATATATATATAAAATAAAAAATAGACAAGGGTACCTTTAAAGCTATAAGTTTTAGCATCACTGTATATCTAGTGGAATATGACATTTTAGAATGACATTTCAGAAGTTCCAATATACTTATATATTTCAAATTTTTATACAGTGGAGTGTCTTGGTCATTTTTTTAGGCTTTTGATAGTATATTCAGTATTTTTGCAAACTACAGACAAAGTAAATGACTGTTCACATATTTGACAAGGAATTTATAAAGAAAAATATGAGTGATATAAAATACAGAATATAGTATAATGAAAAGGCACAGCAAATACTTTCCATTTTATATACTCATCTTTCTCAATTTCTATAACCACCTTCCAGGGTATTATGTGATATTGGGAGACAGATGAATTGACAAGATATAGTGAAAGGGATTTTCATTCCTGACATCACCAGCAAAGCAGGAAAATCCACAGATCAGAGCAGACAAGTCAGAAAACCCTTTGCTTTGTTCAACAGGCTTCCATTCACAAGCAGCTCTGTGGTTTCTAGGTGAGCCTCGCTCAGCCTGGAGCTTTCCTTTTATTATGGGAGTCAGTGGAGCAGTGGGACAAGCTCTCTGAACTCCACGGGGTTTGGATTTTAACTGTGGCTCTGCCTTTTATTAGCCTTGAGATTTTTAACAATGTTTCATCCTTGTTTTATAAAATGTGAAAGATGATATGCATTTCCTATCATGGTTGTAAGGATTAAACTAGATGATACATGTCATCACAGGGTTTTTGTTCTACTTTGCCAGTTAATCAAGCCCCCAGCTAGGTATCCTTGGACCCTCAACTTTCGTCAATGCTCTTATAATCCATTGGAAAGTCTAGTTAACTTTGCCTCCAGAACAAACCTTGAATCTCTTCACTTTTCTTCATCTTCCCTTACATCCTCTAGATCAATTATTAACACTGGAAGTCAGGGTCAGCTACATAATTTGCAGGGCCCTGTATAAAATGAAACTGTGGAGTCCCTTGTCCAAAATAGCAAATACTATTTTGAAAAATATGACACTAAAAATATTAAAGTATAAAGCTTTTTCCCTGCAGTCTTTTTTTTTGCCCTGGTGTTAATTTTCTATATGTCTTTTTAGTAATGAAAAATTAAAATATTAAATTATTAGTATAAATTTTGCCATTTGTCTTTATATTGCACAAAGCCATTTTTTAAAAACAAAAACAAAAAAAACATTTAACTCATCTGTAGAATTACCAAAATTATGCAATTAGTATTTTATAACTTGTGCATGTATATGTATTTTATTCTTACCAGGACAGTAGAAATGCCCATAACTAACAACTATTTTTATTTTACTTCCTCTTACTACTTGAATGTGCACATTCTAAATTAATTCTGATTAAGAAAGAAGAGAAAGAAAAAGGAATCAATGATTGTATTTTTTCTTTCACTATCCTTCAACGTCATTATTTTTTTTTTTTTCCAATTTTATTTTATTTTTAAACTTTACATAATTGTATTAGTTTTGCCAAATATCAAAATGAATCCGCCACAGGTATACATGTGTTCCCCATCCCGAACCCTCCTCCCTCCTCCCTCCCCCATACCATCCTCTGGGCCGTCCCAGTGCACCAGCCCCAAGCATCCAGCATCGTGCATCGAACCTGGACTGGCAACTTGTTTCCTACATGATATTTTACATGTTTCATTGCCATTCTCCCAAATCTTCCCACCCTCTCCCTCTCCCACAGAGTCCATAAGACTGTTCTATACATCAGTGTCTCTTTTGCTGTCTCGTACACCGGGTTATTGTTACCATCTTTCTAAATTCCATATATGTGCGTTAGTATACTGTATTTATGTTTTCAAATACACAGTTGGCTAATACAGAGGAATAACAGGAGTAAGAAGGGACAGATTTATAAGGATCCTTAGTTGCATTAGAAAGAAATTGCCTTCCTTCTGCATTTAAAACAACTGGAAAGTGTGGTCACTGGAAATGGAAAGTGCTACCACTGAGGCTTTCAGGCCCTGCTTATTCAATTGTGTATATAACATGGGTTATTTTCTACTTACTTTGAGTCTCACTGGAACTTCACAGATCATGGATCCATCATATATCTGTGCTCATCAGATACAGCAAACCCTATGTACGGATGGGCCAGTAATGAATGTGGGACATCACGGAGCAAACTTCCTCTACTTAAGGGCATACTTTATTGTCTCAATAGACTTCACTCACAATTCGTAAGTTCAAAGATAAAATTATTAAGAATTTCAAGACATTGACACCAGGGCAATGTATCTAATGTGGTTTCCTTCTCAGTATGGGTGGGTGGGATCCTCTGAAATTTCACAGGTCATAAGCTAATGAGGTTAACCCTGTTAACATTGGATAGTTCTTTCTATGGGTGTTGCTGTATGCCTTGCAGGATGGTTGGTCCTGCATCGTTGGTCTCTACCCACTAGATGCTAATAGCAACGTCCCCCTTCCCACTGGGGGGGCGGAATATATATATATTGAGATTTTTAACAATGTTTCATCCTTGTTTTATAAAATGTGAAAGATGATATGCATTTCCTATCATGGTTGTAAGGATTAAACTAGATGATACATGTCATCACAGGGTTTTTGTTCTACTTTGCCAGTTAATCAAGCCCCCAATATATATATATATATATTCCGCCCCAGTGGGAAGGGGTCGTTGCTATTAGCATCTAGTGGGTAGAGACCAACGATGCAGGACCAACCATCCTGCAAGGCATACAGCAACACCCATATATATATATATATATGGTTACCAGGGGGAAGGGTGGGGAGGAGGGATAGATTGGAAGTTTAGGATTGACATGTATACACTTCTATATTTAAAATGGGTTTCCCTGGTGGCTTAATGGTAAAGAATTCACCTTCCAAGGCAAGAGATGAGGGTTCAATCCTTGGGTCAAAAAGATCCCCTGGAAAAGGAAATGGCAGTCCATTCCAGTATTCTTGCCCAGGAAATCCCATGGACAGGGGAGCCTGATGAGCTACAGTTCATGGGGTCACAAAAGAGTTGGACAGAATTTAGTGTCTAAGCAACAACAAATATTTAAAATAGATAACAAACAAGGGCCTACTCCATAGCCCAGGGAAAAGTCTGTAATAATCTAAATGGGAAAGGAACTTGAGAGAAGAATAGATACATGTATAACTGAATCACTTTGCTGCACACCTGAAACTAACACAACATTGTTAATCAACTGTACCCCTCTATAAGATAAATAATAATAATAATAAAAAAAACTTTAGACATCGCAAATGTCTCCTAAGGAAAGATACCTCTCTCTCCCATGGAAAACCACGGCTGTAGATCAAATCTTGTCTCTTGCTTAGTCTATAGCTTGACTCCCTAACCAGCCTTCCTGGCTCCCAAGATTTTCATTCCACATTTCATCCTCTACATGCCAGAATGATCTTTAAAAAGACCTTGTCATTCTTCTGCTTAAAGCACTCCAGTGCCCACTACTCCCCCACACACCTCCCCTCACATGCAGCATAGACACATACAGCCAATACAACCATCCCTACATATTTACTAAAAATCCAATCACCTTATTCTGTCTCAAAAAGTTCTTTGACGTACTTTCCCCAGATACCTTTCCTTCTTCATGTGCCTCTAATTCCATTTTCCTGCTGCCCTCAGCCTTATCAGCCTTCTTTAAGTTTTTCAACATGCCAAACTTGTCCATACATCAGGACTTTTATACCAGCCTGAGCCTATGCCAGAATGCTCTCTACTGTTCTCTGTGTTGCTGACTCCTTCTTGTGTTTCTGAATTTAAAAATGACTTCCTCAGAGTGGATTTTTTTTTTTTTTTTTTTTTTACTGTGTCACACAGCATGTGGGATCTTAGTTGCCCAACCAGGGACAGAACCCACAACCCCTATATTGGAAGCATGGAGTCTCAACCACTGGGCCACCAAGGGAGTCCTAATGTGAGCTTTCTTGACCATCAAAATAATGTAGCCATCCAGTCACATTCTATAATAACACTGCATTTCTATTTTCTGTACAACTCTTCTATTACTTTTTTTTGCTTTATTATTTATGTTTATTTATTTGCTTCATTGTTTATGTGAAAGAAATGGCAACCAACTGAAGTATTCTTGCCTGAAAAATTCTATGGACAGAAGAGCCCATCAGGCTACAGTCCATGGGATTGCAAAGAGTTGGACACAACTGAGCTACTGAGCACATCTATTTGTTGTATTTTTCTTCATACTCCCTCAATGGGGCCACAGAGCAAGAGCTCAAGAAACTGTTGCTGAATGTCTGTGGAATGAGTACAAGGCCTGTAATTACTAGGCGTTGAAAATATGAAATATGCAAAGGTCATAATATCTCTTCTCTCTCTTCTTCCACTACATGATTGAGGCTCACTGCTTTCAAATTTAAACACAAACATGTCCCAGAATCCCTTTCTATTCAACAGGCCATGACAGCCATTCTTTGTAGGTTTTATTAATCACTCTGAAGGCTGCCTTATTTCACCTTTGTAGCACGTATGTACGTATGTGTCTGACTCTTTGCAACCCCACGGACTGTAGCCCACCAGGCTCCTCTGTCTATGGGATTTGCCAGGCAAGAATACTGGAGTGGGCTGCCATGACCTTCTCCAGGGGATCTTCTCAACCCAGAGATCAGAGGTCTCCTGCTTTGTGAGTGGTTCCTTTACCATATGAGGTCCTGGAGAAATCTGCACAGCTCAGGAGCAGGGAAGCTACTCTACCCTGTCCCCAACACTAAATTCAATACACCACTGAATACAACACAGGAAAATCAGCTAACATTTGTGTTTAGAGACATTTTTGTTATTGGTGTGGCAAAGAAAAAATATGTGGCAGAGAGACAGGAAATTGGAGCTCAAATTCTAGGTTTTGCCATTTAATAACCACTATCATTTGTGCCAACTCACTCTCCGGCTTTCACCTTTTCATCTTTAAACATGGGCTCAGTTCAGTTCAGTCACTCAGTAGCGTTTGACTCTTTGCAACCCCATGAACCACAGCACGCCAGTCCTCCCTGTCCATCACCAGCTTCCGGAGTTCACTCAAACTCATGTCCATTGAGTTGGTGATGCCATACAACCAGCTCATCCTCTGTCGTTCCCTTCTCCTCCTGCCTTCAATCTTTCCCAACACCAGGGTCTTTTCAAATGAGTCAGCTCTTTCCATCAGGTGGCCAAAATACTGGAGTTTCAGCTTTAATATCAGTCCTTCCAATGAACACCCAGGACTGATTTCCCTTGGGATGGACTGGTAGGATCTCCTTGCAGTCCAAGGGACTCTCAAGAGTCTTCTCCAACACCACAGTTCAAAAGCATCAACTCTTTGGCACTTAGCTTTCTTTATAGTCCAACTCTCACATCCATACATGACCACTGGAAAAACCATAGCCTTCAGTAGACAGACCTTTGTTGGCAAAGTAATGTCTCTGTTTTTTAATATGCTATCTAGGTTGGTCATTACTTTCCTTCCAAGGAGTAAGCGTCTTTTAATTCCATGGCTGCAATCACCATCTGCAGTGACTTTGGAGCCCCAAAAAATAAAGTCAGCCACTGTTTCCACTGTTTCCCCATCTATTTGCCACGAAGTGATAAGACCAGATGCTATGATCTTAGTTTTCTGAATGTTGAGCTTTAAGCCAACTTTTTCACTCTCCTCTTTCACTTTTATCAAGAGGTTCTTCAGTTCCTCTTCACTTTCTGCCATAAGGGTGGTGTCATCTGCATATCTGAGGTTATTGATATTTTTCCTGGCAATCTTGATTCCAGCTTGTGCTTCCTCCAGCCCAGTGTTTCTCATGATGTACTCTGCATAGAAGTTAAATAAGCAGGGTGACAATATACAGCCTTGACGTGCTCCTTTTCCTATTTGGAACCAGTCTGTTGTTCCATGTCCAGTTCTAACTGTTGCTTCCTGACCTGCATATAGGTTTCTCAAGAGGCAGGTCAGGTGGTCTGGTATTCCCATCTCTTTCAGAATTTTCCACAGTTTGTTGTGATCCACACAGTCAAAGGTTTTGGCATAGTCAGTAAAGCAGAAGTAGATGTTTTTCCGGAACTCTTTTGCTTTCTTGATGATCCAGCAGATGTTGGCAATTTGATCTCTGGTTCCTCTACCTTTTCTAAAACCAGCTTGAACATCTGGAAGTTCACAGTTCATGTATTCCTGAAGCCTGGCCTGGAGAATTTTGAGCATTACTTTACTAGTGTGTGAGATGAGTGCAATTATGTAATAGTTTGAGCATTCTTTGGCATTGCCTTTCTTTGGGATTGGAATGAAAACTGACCTTTTCCAGTCCTATGGCCACTGCTGAGGTTTCCAAATTTGCTTCCCTATTGAGTGCAGCACTTTCACAGCATCATCTTTTAGGATTTGAAATAGCTCAACTGGAATTCCATCACCTCCACTAGCTAAATCTTTACAATTTTGCAAGTTCAAAAATTTTATAGAATTTTAAATGCTTATAAGGATTGTTTTAGAGTAAAAAATTTACAAAATTATCAAGAAGATGTTATAATAGGTAAATAAAAAGAAATATTTTCCAATAATATATTTGTTGTATAAAATTCACTAGAGATGACATATAATCTTCTTTAAAAATTGAAACTTTGAGAAGTCTGTCAAAGAATGTGTACCCCAAACTTAAACATTAATTATACTACATCAGAGTTAAAGCAATAAAAATCACCTCCTTTTTAATGGCCACATCCTTAAGAAAGACTATTTTGGAAAGGACTGGTCTTGCTAAAGTAAACTCTGAAAATTAGACAAAACTTTGTCTCCAATACAGTTTTTCCCAGTTTCTGTGTGTGGAGGGGAAGGGGGGTTTATATACAAACAGATTCCTTCAAGCCTTAATGAAGACAAGATGCAGTGCTTGCCCTTGGCAAAACTGTGGTTGACCATTCATCTTGGTGGCATTCTGTCAATTCTCCATCACCCCAGTATACCTTCCACTCACCCACCATCAATTTCTGCTTTTCCGCTGAGGGAAAAGATTTATAATTGTCAAAAGCCAGGCAGCCTCTTCAAGGTGCTGCAGGGCCATAGCTATGATGTTAGTTGGGGCCAAGAAGGACAGGAAGTGGTTGGCATTATTTGGCAGTTTGCCCTTCTGGTCATCACACTCTCTTGCCCCCTTACTTGACTGTACATCTGGTTCTGTTTTGTTATCAACATCCTGCTGATATGAAAACCCTGTAAAAGGCTTTTGTTGAGTCCTCACAAATACCTATGATTATCTGTTGCAGTCTCCCTCCCTTCTGCCTCCTTGGTCATCAAGGTAACTGACTACTGTTTGTGGGTTATTGATGGGGCCAGCAATGCCCCCATTTGCTGTGCTTTCTGTTTGCCAAGTTTCCTGGATATTTGTCATATTAGATTCATGACTTTAGAGCTGGACAGCAGTTTAGGGTTCATTTTTCCAAAGCCTTACCCACTGCAGAAATTCCCTCTTTTGTATTCAAAAGATAATCCATCTTACAGTTTCTACTTGAAACACATTCAGTGACAGTGAGCTCACTAGTTTTTTCAGGCAGTTCATTCTACCGTTAGACACATCTAATTGGCAGAAAGTAGCTTCTGATCCTGACTCACACTAAAACTCTGACTTCTACTCACTGATCCCATTTCTAACACATTTGAAACTACACAAAATAACCGCCCCCCACCCCCTCCATCAGTGACAGATTAGCTATCATGTTCTCTTAAATCAGGGGTTCAAAACTTGTGTTGTGCAACCTGAATGAAATTCATAATTATACTTTGGCTTATATAATGATGTCCCTACTCTGTTTTAAATTTTAATTGACTTATTTTTATGTAGATATCATCTTATTTTGCTTCATATGTCAGTTATTTTTTAAAATGTTCTACAAATATTAACACATTTACTACTCCTAGTAGCCCTATGAGGTAGAGTTGCACTTTTTTGTAAGTCTATTATAATCCCCTTTTTAATAATGGGAAAACTGAGGCACAGAATTCAAGGCAATAGTGGAGCTGGGATTCAAACCCAGGCAGCCTGGCTTTAGAGTCCATGCTCTTCTTACACAGGATGCTATGCTGCACCCTTTAAAATATTAAAATATTATGGAGTAATCTGTATTTCTGCCTCCTCTTGAAATATGAAGTGTTTTCATTATACTAAGTTCACAGTCCCATAGGCAAAAAAGCACAAGAAATGAGATCCAGCCTCCACATTTAGATGGGGAAAGAGATGTTCAATTTGCCTCAATTTTAAACCATTCTCCTTTTTTTTGTTTTCTTGTGAGGTTTTTGGACAGTTAATTTTTTTTAACTTATTCATTCAACTATTAGGCTATAGTTGATTTACAATCCTGTGTTAGTTTCAAGTATATACCAAAGTGATTCAGTTACGCATATATCCATTCTTTTTCAGGTTCTTTTCCCATATAAGTTATTACAGAATATCGAGTAGAGTTCTCTGTACAGTAGATCCTTCTTAATTATCTATTTTATATATAGTAGTGTGTATATGTTACTGTCAAGGTCCTAATTGATCTCTCCCCTACTTCATGTTTCCCCTTTGGTAATCATAAATTTGTTTCCAAAATCTGTGAGTCTGTTATGTTTTGTAAATATGTTCACTCAGATAATTTTTAAAATTAGATTCTACATATGAGTGACATCATATGATATTTGTCTTTCTCTGACTTACTTCACCTAGAACGGTAAACTCTAGTTGTGTCCAAATTGCATCCATGTGGCTGCAGATCACATTATTTCATTATTTTTATGTCTGAGTAATATTTCATTGCATATATGTACTGCATCTTTATTCATTCATCTGTTGATATCCATATAGGTTGTTTCCAGATCTTGGCTATTGTAAATAGCATTGCAGTAAGCACTTGGAAACATGTATCTTCTCAGATTTTGGGTTTATCTAGAAGGCAATGGCACCCCACTCCACTACTCTTGCCTGGAAAATCCCATGGACGGAGGAGCCTGGTAGGCTGCAGTCCATGGGGTCGCGAAGAGTCCGATGCGACTGAGCGACTTCACTTTCACTTTTCACTTTCATGCATTGGAGAAGGAAATGGCAACCTGCTCCAGTGTTCTTGCCTGGAGAATCCCAGGGACAGTGGAGCCTAACGGGCTGCCGTCTATGGGGTCGCGCAGAGTCGGACACGACTGAAGCGACTTAGCAGCAGCAGCAGTTATGTGTCTAGGAGTGAGATTGCTGTACCTAATGGTAGTTCTATTTTTAGTTTTTTAAAGAACTTCCATATTGTTTTCCATCCTGATTGTTAAATTGTTTCTATATTCTCTACCCTACCCACTTGTTGATGCTTTCTATTTTCTCAAATTATTTATGACATTGGAGGCAAACTTTATCTTTTCTGTGTCATTTTTTTTCCTTCAATCATTTTTTGTGGGTTCAGAATTCAAAGTTCTTGGATGAAGAGAGACAGTTCCTTAGACAAGGATAGATTTGGGAAGCCCAGTTGTATTTCCTTTTTGTGTGCTTATATGAGATGTCTTAAGGAGAAAAAAAAAAGCTGCCCTGATAATATAACAGCTTATAAAGATCATGGTATGTGCAAGAATTTGAGGCTGTAAAAACTGAAAATGTTTGAATGTATTTTAATAGTGTCAGTGATTTGAGAGCCGTGTTGGGAACATGGCACTGTCAGTGTGAAAAAGATTACTGGCTAGACTTCCATCCCAGACAGGATCTATTCTTTTGTGCCATTGAATACATGTCTTTGCCACTGAGAATAATGAAAAAAAGAGTGAAGTGTGCCTTTAGAAATATTAGATGAAGAAATGACTAAGTCACATGTAAAATCAGCAATCAAACATGTGAATGACCACTGAATATTTACAAAACAACAGTGAACTAAAGTGGAGGGAGGATCAAAAATGTCCTTGTTTAAATATAGACAATTTTCAGAATAATATAAAACAACTTTAACCTTATGAGTACATTATGATTTTGCTTAGGTAATTCTAGAAAAGAAACTAGATATTTATATATGATGGATTTATCTGTGAAACTTGCTTTCACATTTTCTTCTTCCTTTGATTCATATAACATTTTACATAGGTAGAATATGCACCTTCATTTTCTTATTTGTGTTTTGCTTTACCCTCATTTCCCTATGACCACAGTATTGCCATGAATACAAAGCAATCCAGCCATCTGAAGTCAGGCTCATGAAATTCTTCCAGGTCAAGGTTTCTTTCTGCTTTCCCTAAACTTCATGATGAATATAAGTTTATTAATACCCTTCATTTCTCAAACCTCTTTGGTCTAAATCTTTGATTCACTTCTTTAGCTCATTTAAATGAAAATTCTGTATTTTGACTCTTTGCATTGGACACTCTTTTGATGTTCACATCAGATATTAAACCCAGGTTGCAGTTTTTCTTAGCATCAAGACCCAAAGCCCAAGGCCTCAGTTTCAGTTTAACAAGGTACAGAACCTGTGTCTCCTGCGCGGGCAGGCAAATTCTTTACCACTGAGCTACCAGGGAAGCCCACAGGTCAGACAGCTTTAAAGAAAATCAAACAAGTTAAGTGATCTGACCATGATCAGTAATATGATGGAGTATTTATGATTATAATTGTAGTACTGAAGTTTGGCTACAAGTAAGAGAAAACTGAAAATTATAGTAACTTAAACATGAGAGAAATGTCCAGGGCTTATTTGTTCTATAGTTAGGGTTAGGGAGCTGGGCTCCTTCTGCTTTATGGTTCCATTATCCCTATACCCATTCCCAAAGTTACTTCAGGGTCCCAGATGGCAACTGGAGCTCCAGCCATTTCATCTGTACTCTGGGCTTATAGAACAGAAGAAAGAATCAAGAAGGCAAAGCCTTCTCTACCTAACAGCTTTTCTGAAGCTTTGCAGTCATACTGAGTTTGAATCCTGGCTCCGTCAGCTATGTGTCCTCAGGTTAAATATTTAATCTTTGTGAGCCTTGCATTCCATACCTGTAAAATCAGAATATGGATTTACTGACTAATGGGGGTTTTATAACATTTAAATTAAATTGATCAATTTAAGGTATATAAAATTAACTGTCTGACTCAGAAAATTATCATAATCATTGTCATTAATGAAATTACTGTTGTAATTATGATTCTTCCTAGGTGACTAACCTTATCTAATAATCTAAAATTGCCTTAAACCCTGAATGTTTTGTATTGTCATCTCTGTTCTTTGTATGTTACTTACCATGTATTTATGTGGTAAAGTACCTGTAAAGTACCTGCTAACAAGTTTTAAAAAATCAGATTCATTCTTTTCATATCTTTTAATGCCTAGGTTGTTCTTTTTCCTCCTTTTTTTGTATGTATTTCCAAGTATTATTGTCTTAACTGTCTCCCTATCCCTATTTGCTCACATGTATCTTTGACCCAAGGTGAAAATTTAAAGAGAGAAGCATTACAACATCAATATCTACTTGTCCATATTTAATAGTGAGTTATCTGGAAAGAGTAGGTGTTTGGTTGTCTGTATATCCCACCCACTTCATGCTTGTGCCCAGATGACAAAATAAAATGAAGATAACATTGCTAAGAAACTTTAAGGACAAAGAAAAAAAAAAGTAGATGTTTTTCATAAATTAATCAATAGACTTCAGAACAGGAAACAGCTTTGAGATGATTTTCAAATGATTTAGGCAGACCATTTGCCAAGTGGGAAAAATATCACTCAACATGATTGATTAGAGAATCCACTTAAGACAAGTAAACTCATCTGTTTGTAGACAGAATCCAAAAGATCCATTGTATACCCATTCCCATAAAGACAAAATATACTTGGTCAATTAGTCTTTCATTTGTAGCATATAGCCTGGCATTTCCACGTGGAAGGAATGGAATTTACCAGGAGGATGCATCATTCTGTTTCCTAGGAATTAGTGGCAATTTGGCAAATAATGTTTTTGTCTAGATTGTGAAAGTCACTGAGTTGTGTCCGACTCTTTGCGACCCCATGGACTATACATAGAAGACTGTATAAGACAACATAAAAGAAGACTCTACTCATGGACATCACCAGATGGTCAATACCGAAATCAGATTGATTGTATTCTTTGCATCTATACAGTCAGCAAAAACAAGACTGGGAACTGACTGTGGCTTAGATCATGAACTGCTTATTGCCAAATTCACTTAAATTGAAGAAAGTAGGGAAAACCACTAGCCCATTCAGGTATGACCTAAATCAAATCCCTTACAATTATGCAGTGGAAGTGACAAATAGATTCAAGGGATTAGATATGATAGACAGAGTGCCTGAAGAACTATGGATGGAGGTTCGTGACATTGTACAGGAGATAGGAATCAAGACCATCCCCAAGAACAGGAAATGCAAAAAGGCAAAATGGTTGTCTGAGGAGGCCTTACAAATAGCTGTGAAAAGAAAAGAAGTGAAAAACAAAATAGAAAAGGAAAGATATACCCATTTGAATGCAAAGTTGCAAAGAATAGCAAGGAGAGATAAGAAACCCTCCCTCAGTGATCAGTGCAAAGAAATAGAGAAAAACAATAGAATGGGAAAGACTAGAGATCTCTTCAAGAAAATTAGAGATATCAAGAGAACATTTCATGCAAAGATGGGCATGATAAAGGACAGAAATGGTATGGACCTAACAGAAGCAGAAGATATTAAGAAGAGGTGGCAAGAATACACAGAAGAATTGTACAAAAAAGATCTTTATGACACAGATAATCATGATGGTGTGATCACTCACCTAGAGCCATACAAGCCGGAATACAATATCAAGTGGGCCTTAGGAAGCATCACTATGCACAGAGCTAGTGTAGGTGATGAAATTCCAGCTGAGCTATTTTAAATCCTAAGAGATGATGCTGTGAAAGTGCTGCACTCAATATGCCAGCAAATTTGGAAAACTCAGCAGTGGCCACAGGACTGGAATAGGTCAGTTTTCATTCCAGTCCCAAAGAAGGGCAATGCCAAAGAATGCTCAAGCTACCACAAAATTGCTCTCATCTCACACACTAGTAAAGTAATGCTCAAAATTTTCCAAGCCAGGCTTCTTTAGTACGTGAACCGTGAAATTCCAGATGTTCAACCTGGTTTTAGAAAAGGCAGAGGAACCAGAGATCAAATTGCCAACATCCACTGGATTATTGAAAAAGCAAGAGAGTTCCAGAAAAACATCTATTTCTGCTTTATTGACTATGCCAAAGCCTTTGACTGTGTGGATCACAATAAACTGTGGAAAATTCTGAAAGAGATGGGAATATCAGAACACCTGACCTGCCTCTTGAGAAATCTGTATGCAGGTCAAGAAGCAACAGTTATAACTGGACATGGAACAACAGACTGGTTCCAAATAGGAAAAGGAGTATGTTAAGGCTGTATATTGTCACCCTGCTTATTTAACTTCTATGCAGAGTACATCATGAGAAACACTGGGCTGGAAGAAGCACAAGATAGAACCAAGATTGCTGGGAGAAATATCAATAACCTTAGACATGCAGATGCTGCTGCTGCTGCTAAGTCCCTTCAGTCGTGTCTGACTCTGTGCGACCCCATAGACAGCAGCCCATCAGGCTCCCCCATCCCTGGGATTCTCCAGGCAAGAATGGATTGCCATTTCCTTCTCCAATGGGTGAAATTGAAAAGTGAAAGTGAAGTCGCTCAGTCGTGTCCGTCTCCTAGCGACCCCGTGGACTGCAGCCTACCAGGCTTCTCCATCCACGGGATTTTCTAGGCAAGAGTACTGGAGTGGCTTGCCATTGCCTTCTCTGAGATATGCAGATGACACCACCCTTATGGCAGAAAGCAAAGAACTATAGTACCTCTTGGTGAAAATGAAAGAGGAGAGTGAAAAAGTTGGTTTAAAGTTTACCATTCAGAAAACTAAGATCATGGCATCTGGTCCCATCACTTCATGGCAAATAGGTGAGAAACAGTGGAACCAGTGGCAGACTTTATTTTTTGGGGCTCCTAAATCACTGTAGATAGTGACTGCAGCCATGAGATTAAAAGATGCTTGCTCCTTGGAAGAAAAGTTATGACCCACCTAGATAGCAGGTTCAAAAGCAGAGACATTACTTTGCCAACAAAGGTCCTTCTAGTCAAGGCTATGGTTTTTCCAGTAGTCATGTATGGATGTGAGAGTTGGACTGTGAAGAAGTCTGAGCGCCGAAGAATTGATGCTTTTGAGCTGTGGTGTTGGAGAAGACTCTTGAGAGTCCCTTGGACTGCAAGGAGATCCAACCAGTCCATCATAAAGGAAACCAGTCCTGAATGTTTATTGGAAGGGATAATGCTGAAGTGGAAACTCTAATACTTTGGCCAGCTGATGGGAGAATTGACTCATTTGAGGAGGCCCTGATACTGGGAAAGATTGGAGGCGGGAGGAGAAGGGGACAACAGAGGATGAGATGGTTGGATGGCATCACTGACTCAATTGACATGGGTTTGAATAAACTCTGGGAGTTGGTGATGGACAGGGAAGCCTGGTGTGCTTCAGTCCATGGGGTGGCAAAGGTTTGGACATGACTGAGCGACTGAATGGAACTGAACTGAACTATGCAGGCCCCGGAATTTTCAAGGCCAGAATACTGAAGTGGGTAGCTGTACCCTTCTCCAGGGGATCTTCCTAACCCAGGGATTAAACACTGAATTATTTATATCCTTTGTGTTTGAAAGATGACTGGAATAGTAGATGAGTTTATAGGTAAATTGTTTTATCAATTGTTTCCATATTTGTCTCTTTCCCTACTTCTTCTCTGACCATCAAACTGAAGTTAAGATAAATTTTCTGATCATTAACCACCGTAGAGGCAAGGCAGTGAACTAAATGTTTTATAAGATAGCATTCCTGCCCTCAAGGACTTTACTATCTAGCGATGATTAATGCTTGTATTTCACTAGTTTTCTGCTCAATAAACTGTCTGCTCTTACTACTGTTCTTATTATCATCATCTCATGATTTCCTCCTTTCTCTTTAGCATTCCATTACAAACCTATCTGACCAATTTATCTAACTCTTCAAAGTATTTAGCCAGCAGTCTCTAAGGGAATATTAAGAGTGGAAAAGAGTGAAAACGGCATCTTTATATTTGCAATGTACCTTTTCTTTCAAATTATGCAAAGCCAGTTCGCATAATTCTCGGATGATTTCAAAGTAAAAATGGGAAAGCTGCTGTGTTAGTGGGAAAAAGAAATCAGACCTCATTTCATAGGTTGTAACTCACAGCTTCCATGGGAGTGCATGGGTGGGAGGGTGCCTTTGTGATGGTTGAAATATCTGACAGGAAAAAAGAAACAAAAACAGAAATTGGAGTTTGGAATTGATTTAAAAGGGTAAGTGACTCAAGAGGCCTTTCAAATAGTTTTTCTTAAAAGTGTTAGTGGAATAAAATGACCATGTCCTGTTTTGGCAGGAGGTTTGCTACCCTGTGTATTTCTCTGCTGCCCTTAGGACACAGGGATCTCTTTCTACTTTTCTACATGCTTTTTCTTTCTTTTTCTTTTCTTTTTTGAATGTGGACAATTTATAAACCCTTCATTGAATATGTTACAATACTGCTTCTGTTTTATCTTTTGTTTTTTTGGCCATGATGTGTGGGATCTTAGCTCCCCAACCAGGGATCGAACCTGTGCTCCCTGCATTGAAAAGCAATCTTAACCCCTGAACTGCCAGGGAAGTCGTGGGATATCTTGAAATAGGCAGAAGAGGCCATACTCAGTAACTTAGAAAATTTGGCACTAATAAAGATGAAGATGATTGTATATAATAGGATTTCAGGATTTTAGCAACCCCAGTTTAGATAACAAATGCCAGCACATAAAGTGTTTTATGACGTATAATATAAGGGATTATACTTATTCCCCGAGGAGCTTTTTCATCTCCATTTTACCTACTCTTAGGATCTGTACTGAATGACTGAAGTAGTTGGAGCTGTGAAATTTGATTCCTTCTAAACACTAAGGGGAAAAAGTTGAATAAATCTGCATAAAAGACATCCATAACATGAAATTGAGAAGCTTAACTTCCTTGTTAATCATTGCTTTGTGCTGTTTGCAAAACAACCACCAAATTTGGCCTTAGACAAAATAAAGAATATTGCCTCATTAACAAATTTGGCAATACTATAGTGACAGTAATCACATTTTTATTCTACTTTCATATTCAAGACTTCAAAGAAGCTTAAAAAATGTTCATTAATGAAGCAGGTTGCTACATGCCAAGGAGCTGCATCAGCACTGTCATATATAATTTTGTGAGCATTATCTAGGAGGGCAGAGTTTAGTTTCAACTGCAGGAAATACACATACACACACACACACACACACACACACAAATGCCAGATGAGATTAATGAAATTGGCCTCTTAAAAATAAATAAGTTCCTCAATAAAAGGGGGAAAGCATCCTACAGCGCAGTTTGTTGTTTGGATTTTAAGTGCTATGGTCAGTCGTTAATGAGCAATAGTATTTAAATAACTTTCCAAAGACTGGATTTTCACTGAATACAATTATATAAGATATCAAGAAAGTAATACCACGTTGACTAAGTTTTTCAAACTTATTCAAAAAAATAAATGAGTCAAGTACATCAAAGGGTTCACTTGTAAAAGATGAATGAGAGGGACAAATCAGTTTCAAAACCAAGGACGATGTTAATGTTGTAGAATTACAGGCAATTCATATTGAAAGGGGTACAAAAATGAGACAATCAGCAGCTCTGGTTTCTTAAGATTTAAGCAAAGAATCAGACTGAAGAGAAGTGTGCACTAGTAGCCCTCTGAAGTTCATTCCTTGCTTATCTTTGTGATGTTGGGGTGACCTCAATTCTGACACAGCTTTTATTTACTTCATTAACCTTAGTTTTACTTTACATTTGATCTTCTTTTGTGTTGGAGATGGAGCCGGTATGACCTAGGTTTCCTAGGTGGTGCTAGTGGTAAAGAACCAACCTGCCAATGCAGGAGATGTAACAGACGTGGGTTCAATCCCCGGGTGAGGAAGATCCCCTGGCAGAGGACATGGCAACCCACTCCAGTATTCTTGCCTGGAGAATTCCACAGATAGAGGAGCCTGGCAGGCTACAGTGCATAGGGTCACAAAGAGTCTGTCACGACTGAAGTGACTTAGTACATTAGCATGCATGAACTGTATATTTTGTGGAAGTTTGTGTTTCTGTAATTATAGACATATATCCTAGAAAGTAATTTATTTTTACTTTTAAAATTAAATCGGAAATCTCACTATAGAGGAAAAGGAGTGGCTACAATGTTATTGATGAGATGCAATTGCTTCCCTGGTGGCTCAGATAGTAAAGAATCCACCTGAAATGCAGGAGACTGGGTTCAGTCCCTGGGTCATGGCTAAATTAATTTATAGAGATTACAAAATCCGTCCTTTGGCCACTGAATATTAATTTTTCCATAAGATATTTCAGAAAAGCCCCAGGGATCTTTTTGGCTAACCCAGTATATCACGGGTCATTCAGGGAATATTCCTTCTTCAGAAAAACTCAGAGAGATACCAGAGTGCCTTCATAGTATGTTAATAGTCAATAGCACATAAACTGAGAACAAACAATTGAGTTGGTATATATACATCCAAAGACTGACCACCGTAATAGGTCATGGTGTCCAAAAACTTTATCAGGCATATGGCCCACTCTTGTCCCTGTAACAAGTACGTGTATTTATACATGTTTGCTTTAAAAGTGTATTTACCATTTTTTTCCATTCAAAATTTAGAGTCATTTAGAAATATTATGTATAATAAAATGAAATTAAATAATTCATATAATGAGATGAAATAAGTAAAATAATATTAAAAGGACCATACATGAAAATCAAGATTAGGAAAATATGAACTATAGTAAAAAGCTAAGTAGAAGAAAGGAGAATATATAAAACTCATTCAAGAGTGTCAAACCCACACAGTTGCTGGAGCTTGCTTTCCTGATGGATGGAGCTAAAAGAAAGGAATGAGCCAATCTAAGTCTTCCCTTTAAGTATAGAAAGATGAAATAGCTATTGTTCCAGTTAATAAACTTTTAAATGTGCTGCTTAGTTCTAAAATGCTAAATTTTATTTTCACATACTCTTTGAGACAAGGAAGGAAAGTTCTTACTTCCCAAACTGTAAGTAAAAAAAAAAAAAATATAGGCATAGAAAAAATGAGATGCCAGATTCAGAATCATACAATTACTTACAGAAAGTTTTGAATTCAAGACCAAGTTTACTGGCTTCTGATCAAGTATACTTTTCCCAACATCCTGGGTTGAGATGTTCCCTGCTTGAGGACTAGATGAAGAACAGCTACACATTCTCTAGGATTGAAAGTGAAAGTGAAGTCACTTAGTCGTGTCCAACTCTTTGTGACCCTACACTCCATGGACTGTAGGCCACCAGGCTCCCCCATCCATGGGATTTCCCAGGCCAGAATATTGGAGTGTGGGTTGCCATTTCCTTCTCCAGGGGATCTTCCGGACCCAGGGATCAAACTCAGGTCTTCTTGCATTGCGGGCAGATGCTTTAACCTCTGAGCCACCAGGGAAGCCCAGTTAGAAGAGCCTAATTTTGCTTCCCAAGGGTCAAGGGATATGGAAACAAGTAAATATACAAAAACGTGTATTTGTATTTCTTATAGACTACACTCACTATATCCCTCGTAGTAAACAGAGGGTAGTAGGTGCTCAAAAGTATTGGCTGATTAATTAAATGTAATTTCCCCCAATAGCATCCATAATTTCCAATACAAATCAGTAGAGTTAATATTATGAAAGGGCATAACTGTTTCCTTGAGTGACTAGAGTTTCATTCTAACTAGGAGTAAATATGAATAAACAGATTGCTATTTGTTTAAACACCCTCATTTCAGTTCCTCTGGGCATGACCTAACTCATTTTACTAGATTTCTTTCAATACAAAAGTCAAATCCTCCCTTATTTACTTGATCAATGATAGAGCATTCCTAAGACCAGTATTTTGCCGGAAAATGTAAAGTAGATATATATCAACAATGGCCTGGGATTATAAAGCAGCTGGGTTGGGAATATACCCTGGAAAAGGAAATGATAACCCACTCCAGTATTCTTGCCTGGGAAATCCTATGGACAGCGGAGCCCGACAGGGTGCAGTCAAAAGTGTCACAAAGGGTCGGAAATGACTGAGCATGGGTGGATCAATGGAACATCAAATGATGTCTGAAGATTTTCCAAAAGCCAGCCTGATTTCACCTGGCTGGAGACAGGGTCTCAGATGCCCTTATTCACATGTTTAGTATTTGGTTGGAATAATGGGAGCCACTGGAGCTCCATGTTTCAAACATCTAACAGATTAGGCTTCTTTACATGGCAATTGGATACCAAAAATAATCTAGAGAGTAAAACTCAAAAAGTAAAATAGTTCCAAGTATTCTACAAGCCTCTGCATGAATAACATTTACTAATAAGAGGAATTAGAATGGTTGGGGCTTTTTTTTTTTTTTTTTGCAGCCTTCTGCAATATTAGCCTGGTTGCAGATTTTTCTATTTATCTTGTAAAATACAAATGAGTTATCAAATTGACTCGGCTCTTTTTCCTGTTAGCATATTAGAGATATCTTATAAATCAGATGGATAAGATTGCATCCCTTTTAGGACACAGCACTAGGTGATTGTCATTGCTGTTTAGTTGCTAAGTCGTGTCTGATTCTTTTGCAACCCCAGGGACTGTAGCCTGCCAGACTTCTCTGTCCATGGGATTTCCCAGGCAAGAATGCTGAAATGGATTGCCATTTTCTTCGCCATGGGATCTTCCCCACCCAGGAACTGAATCTATATCTCCTGGATGGTAGATGGATTCCTTACCAGTGAGCCACCAGGGAAGCCCTGCACTAGATGAGAAGAGAGTGTTAAAAAGGGGCCCTCCATGAGTCAATTAGTTTTGTATACATGGTGGTCTCCTTGACTAGATCATGAGATCGCTGTCAATGTTTTAAAATTTTTTTACATCTGGGACAGATTTTGTAGAAGAGAAACTCTATTGCTGCTCACTCTTCTTTTAAACTGGAAGACCATTGTTCATAGAAGAAGCAAAGCTACAGAAGGTTGGCAACCCAGTGCTACTGCTAGACTGGGGTAGATGCTGGGGTCAACAGGATGAGTGGTGGTCCCTTCACTCATATTTTTAACATTTATTAGGTGTGAGAAGAAGTGATTTTCTATTTGAAAATCTTTACTTTTATTAAAATATAAGGATTTATTGAGCATACTCAGTGTAAAGTGACCTTTTAACTTATTTGAGTTTGCCTTCATTTTATTCTTTCCATTGCTCATAAATTGCTATTATTCATCGCTGATGCTCTAGACAGTCTTGAGACACTTAAATCTTTTATAAAAAATTGAGGAGGTGTAAAAAACACATTCAAAAGTATGTTCTAGATGAAGACCATAGAGGGTTATGGTTTAGCATGTGGAATATGAAGCTGACTCCTTAGTTGTAGTCTAAGCTCTTCCACTTGCTATCTGTGTCACACAAGCAAATTATTTAACATTTTTAAGCATCAGATTCCTCCTGTGAAAAACAGGGATGGTAATTTTAACCTCAAATCACTGAAATAAGAATTAAAGGAAATAATGTATAAATAGTTCTTAACATATTCCTAGTACTCAATACATTAGAGCTATTATATTTAGTGTTATTCATAATGTTCTGGGCATTATAAAGTTACATTTCTTTAAGTATATAAGTCTAATGAAATTACTTTTGCTTGTGGACAAAAAATAGCACTGAGAGAATCTAATGATATTTGCATAAGAATGTGGCCATTTAAGGCTTCCCTGGTGGCTCACTGGTAAAGAATCTGCCTACCATTGCAGGAGTCTTGGGTTCATTCCCCGATCTGGGAAGATCTCACATGCCAGAGAACAATTAGGCCCATGCATCACAAATATTGAGCCTGTGGCCTAGAACTTGGAGTCAAAACCACTGAGCCCATGTGCCACAACTATTGAAGTCTGCAAGCCCTGGAGGCTATGCTCTGCAACAAGAGAAATCACTGCAGTGAGAAGCCTGCATACGACTAGAGAGCAGCCCTGCTTGCCGCAACTGGAGCAACAAAGACCCAACACAGCTATAAATAAATAAATTTGTTAATTTAATTAAATTAAAAAAAAAGAATGTGAGCATTTATTCTTTAAAGTCTATAAGAAAATATTCAGGAGCGTTATTTGTAATACCTGAATAAATATGTTTCTGAGGCTCTTTTGAAATTCAGACACCTGCCTTCAGTTTTTTGGGTATTTTTGTACTCTTTGAAAGAGAAGTTCAGGAGTTCCCTGATGGCTTAGTGGTTAGGATTCTGGGCTTTCCCTGCCATGGCCTGGGTTCAGTCCCTGATTGGGAACATGAGATCCCACAAGCTGTACAGTGTGGCAAAAATAAATAAATAAATAAAATTAAATAAGGTAAAGAGAAGAGAAGCTTCACATTTACAACAAAATTGGGAAGGAGGTAGAGAGATTTCCGATATAGCACCTGTCCATCACTCATCAGAAAGTTACTTTTTTTTTTTTTTTTACTAAAGATAAATCTATATTAATACATCATAATCACCCAAAGTTCATAGTTTACCTTAGAGTTCATTGTTGATGTTCTATATTCATTTTATTTGGACAAATATATAATAACCTTTATCCACCATTATAATAGCACACAGAGCATTTTCATAGCCCTAAAAATCCAGTAGTCATGCATGTACGTGAGAGCTGGACCATAAAGAAGGCTGAGAATCAAAGAAAGAATAGATGCTTTTGAATTGTGGTGCTGGAGAAGACTCTTGAGACTTGGACAGCAAGACAGTCAATCTTAAAGGAAATCAATCCAGAATATTCACTGAAAGGACTGATGCTGAAGCTGAAGCTCCAATACTTTGGCCAACTGATTGAAGAGCTGACTCATTGGAAAAGACCCTGATGCTGGGAAAGATTGAAGGCAGGAGGAGAAGGGGACGACAGAGGATGAGATGGTTGGACAGCATTACCAGCTCAATGGACATGAGATTGAGCAAGCTTTGGGACATGGTGAAAGGACAGGGAAGCCTGGCGTGCTGAAGCTTATAGGGGCACAAAGAGTCAGACATGGCTGAGTGACTGAACAACAACAACAAAAATCCTCTGTGCTGTCCTTATTAATCCCTTCCCCTCTCATTCCTGGCAACCAGTAATCTTTTATATTGTCTCCATAGTTTTGCCTTTTCCAAAAGGTCATGTAGTTAACTTTATACAGTATGTAGTCTTTTCAGATAAGTTTCTTTCACTTAGTAATATCCATTTAAGGTTTCTCCATGGTTTTGTATGGCTTGATAGCTTATTTCTTTTCAGAAAGTAAAAAGTGAAAGTGCTAGTCACTCAATTGTGTGTGACTATTTTTGACCCCATGGACTGTAGCTCACCAGGCCCCTCTGTTTATAATTTTCCAAGAAAGAATACTGGAGTGGGTAGCTATTCCCTTCTACCAGACAGTAGCCCATTTCTTTTCAGGGTGAATACTATTCCATTGTTTGGATGCTGCTACTGCTGCTGCTGCTAAGTCGCTTCAGTCATGTCCGACTCTGTGCGACCCCATAGATGGCAGCCCACAAGGCTCCCCTGTCCCTGGGATTCTCCAGGCAAGAACACTGGAGTGGGTTGCCATTTCCTTCTCCAATGCATGAAAGTGAAAAGTTAAAGTGAAGTTGTTCAGTCGTGTCCGTCTCGTAGCGACCCCATGGACTGCAGCCTACCAAGCTCCTCCGTCCATGGGATTTTCCAGGCAAAAGTACTGGAGTAGGGTGCCATTGCCTTCTCCATTGTTTGGAAGCACCACTGTTTAAATATCCATTCATCTACTGAGGGACACCTTAGTTATTTCTAAGTTTTGGCAGTTATGAGTAAAGCTACTATGAACATCCATGTGCAGGTTTTTTTGGAGGACCTAAGTTTTCAACTTCTTTGAATAAATAGAAAGGGAAATAAATGGTAAGACTATGTTTAGTTTTGTAAAAAACTCCAATCTGTCTTCCAAAGTGGTTGTACCATTTTGCAGTCCAACCAGCAGTAAGAAATTTCCACATCCTCACAAGCATTTGATGTCAATGTTCCAAATCAAGATTTGGACATTCTAGTAGGTGTGTGGTGGTATCTCACTGTTGTTTTGACTTACATTTCCTGATGATATTTGATGAGCAACATCTTTTCATGTGTTTATTTGCCATCTGTATATTTTCTTCAGTGAGATATTTGTCTCTTAAGGTATTTGCCCCATTTTTTAATCAGGTTGTTTTATTATTGTGGAGTTTAAAAGGTCTTTGTGTATGTTGGATAGCAGTTGTCTATCAGATGTATCTTTTGCAAATATTTTCTTCCAGTATGTGGCTTCTCTTATTCTCTTATATTGTTTTTCACAGAACAGACATTTTAATTTTAATAAAGTTCAGTTTATCAATTATTTCTTTCATGGATTATGGATCTTTCTTTCTTTCATGGATCTTTTGTGTTGCATCAAAAAAGACATCACCATTCCCAAGGTCATCTAGGTTTTCCTTTCTGTCATCTTCTAGGAGTTTTGCAATTTGTGTTTCATATTTAAATTCGGATCCATTTTGATTTAATTTTCAAGAAGGGTGTAGGTTTGTGTCTAGACACTTTTATCTTTTTATAGTGGATGCCCAGTTGTTCCACTACCATTTGTTGAAGAGACTGTCTTTGTTCCATTGTATTACCCTTGCTTCTTTGTCAAATATCAGTTGACTGTATTTGTGTAGGTCTATTTCTGAGCTCTCGCTTCTGTTCCATTGATCTATTTGTCTATTCTTTCTCCAATACCACACTGTCACACTTCTTAATTACTGTAACCTTTTAGTGAGTCTTGAAGTCAGACCATGTCAGTCCACCAATTTTGTTCTTCTTCTTTAACCTCTCTTCAATTTTAACTCTTTTTCATGTTTCATGAGTAAAAAAAGCTATTCATCCTAGACATCCTTTTTTTTTTTCAAATATAACACCAGAAGTAAAACATTTTTTCTAAACTCTTGATACTTTATCCTACAAAAAATTGAAACTCAGGCTGTCATTGTAATCTTGCCTACAAGTAGATTAACTTTCTCATGCAATCTATCTGCATAGTAGCTTATACTCTAAAAAATATGATCTATAAGTCAAGGTAATCTTGTCTGACAGTGATTGTAAAAATATGTGTCTATTGAAGATATAGGCTTACTATTATATCTGCATTAGTATCTGGCGTTGACAAATTTTTACATATTACACTATTTACACAAGTCATCAAAAGTCTGAATGTATATATTTTATCTACAGGTATAAAATGTCCTCCATGGATTCCTAGTGACTAAAATTTAGACTACTCAAATAAACTCAAGGGAAAGAGCTATAAACTTAATTAAAAGTATATTGCTCTAGTATTATATCCTTTTAAAATATGTTCACTTTATTTTCAGGGCACCATTTGAATGCATTTTTTTCCCTAGTTTTCCAATTTTAAAACTATCCAATTATTGAATGATTTAAAACTCCATAAGAGCAAGATTCATGTCTTATACTGAAAAGACCCTACAAGTCTTGGAGTTCATTTTATATCTTGTCTTTCAACATTTGTGCCATCCTAGATGGCACTTCCTCTAAAGTTGAAATTTTTCATCTGTAAAATGGTGATAATTATATGTATTTCAGAGAATCTTCTAAGGATGACAGCATCCAAATCAAGGGACTATCACAAATGTTATTGTCTTTCCTATATTACTATTTGGAGGAAAATATTGCATACGACCCAGCAATCCCACTGCTGGGCATACACACAGAGGAAACCAGAATTGAAAGAGACACGTGTACCCCGGTGTTCATCACAGCACTGTTTATAATAGCCAGGACATGGAAGCAACCTAGATGTCCATCAGCAGATGAATGGATAAGAAAGCTGTGGTACATATACATAATGGAGTATTACTCAGCCATTAAAAAGAATACATTTGAATCAGTTCTAATGAGGTGGATGAAACTGGAGCTTATTATACAGAGTGAAGTAAGTCAGAAAGAAAAACACTGATACAATATATTAACACATATATATGGAATTTAGAAAGATGGTAATGATGGCCCTACACGCAAGACAGCAAAAGAGACACAGATGTAAAGAACAGACTTTTGGACTCTGTGGGAGAAGGTGAGCGTGGAATGATTTGAGAGAAAAGCGTTGAAAATATGTATATTACCATATGTGAAATAGATTGCCAGTCCAAGTTTGATGCATGAGACAGGCACTCAGGGCCAGTGAACTGGGACGACCCTGAGGGATGGGATGGGGGTGAGTTGAGAGGGGGATTCAAGATGGGGGACATATGTACACCCATGGCTGATTCATGTGAATGTATGGCAAAAAACATCACAAGTAATTAGCCTCTAATTATAAAGTAATTAGCTTCCAATTAAAATAAAAATTAATTTACCAAAAAAAAAAAAAAAAAAAAGAAAGAAAGCATAGGTGTTGGTGTCAGGGAAAACTTGAGTTTGAGTGATAGCTCATGTGACGTACTAGTGACCTGACTTTGTATGTGTCACTTATACCATGTGACTAGGCCTCTCATCTAAAAAAATGAGTATCATAATAGTTATCTCTGTATTTGGTAAGACTTGATACCAGGGTTCAGCACAGATTGGCATCCTCTAATTCTTTTGAGCTTAGTTTTCCAGAACAAAGTAGAACCCATCAAATGTGTTAATTGATTGATCCTCATATCTTTGAATACATCATTAAAAATACTAACTAAGCTGTTAGATTGTAGTAGATAAAAGAAGATACACTCAATGGAGATGTTGACACAAAGTGACAAGCCTCAAAACTGTTCACAGATCTGTATAATGATTAAAATCAAAGAAAATATTACTTTGAAAACTAAGTTTGGTAACTATATTTAACAGAAAGCAAAAGATGATCAAGGAAGTTCTAGTTAACAAAAAGAATTTAAAGTTGAAATTAATTTGTAGCTAGAACATGAAACTAATTTTGAGAGTGATTAGAACAGTCTTATGGACTCTGTGGGAGAGGGAGAGGGTGGGAAGATTTGGGAGAATGACATTGAAACATGTAAAATATCATGTATGAAATGAGATGCCAGTCCAGGTTCAATGCATGATACTGGATGCTTGGGGCTAGAGCACTGGGACGACCCAGAGGGATGGTATGGGGCGGGAGGAGGGAGGAGGGTTCAGGATGGGGAACACATGTATACCTGTGGCAGATTCATTTTGATATTTGGCAAAACTAATACAATTATGTAAAGTTTAAAAATAAAAATTAAAAGAAAAAAAAAAGAGAAAATGAGAAAAAAAAAAACATGAAAAAAAAAAAAAGATTGGATTGAGGTCCTCTAGATGGAACTTAAAGAGTGATAGTTTCCCTGCTTATAGAAATTATTGTTACTCTTATATATTAAAGCATTTCCTTCTGTAATGATGTACTGATAAACTTAAAAGATCTTTCTTCCTTGCAGTAAAACTCACACAGGATCCCCATGCCTGTCTTCTCAATTCCTTCTAAGAATAATAGAGGTGTCATCATGAGAAATTCCATCAGAGATAACTTTACCCAGAATCTTTTTATTTACATGGTAGGCTGTACAATCAGCCCAACTTTGGGAAAATCTGCTTCTGGAGTTATCTCATATCCTTGTTAAGTGCTGAATTGTGTCCCCCTAAAATTCTTATGTTTAAGCCTCAGTATCAGTACCTTACAATGTGACATACTTGAAGATAGGGTCTTTAAAGAAGTAATATGAAGTCCATTGGACTGCAAGGAGGTCAGACCAGTCAATCCTAAAGGAAATCAACCCTGAATATTCATTGGAAGGATTGATGCTGAAGTTGAACCTCCAATACTTTGGCTACCAAGGGCTGACTCATTGGAAAAGACCCTGATGCTGGAAAAGACTGAAGACAAAAGGAGAAGAGGGCAGCAGAAGATGAGATGGTTAGATAGTATTATCAACTCAATGGACATGAGTTTGAGCAAACTCTGGGCAGTAGCGTAGGACAGAGGAGTTTGGTGTGCTGCAGTCCATGGGGTCACAAAGAGTTAGACATGACTTGGCAACGGAAGACCATGAAGTGATTAGGGTGGACTCTAATCCAATGTATTGGTGTTCTTATAAGAAGAGAAGATGGGGACACAAAACACACTCAAAGTGAAATTATGTGATGCTATCAGAGAAGGAAGTTCATCTACAAGTCACGGAGAGAGGCCTCAGAAGAAATCAAACCTGCTGACCCTTGATCTCAGACTTCCAGATTTCAGAATTGTGATAAAATTAATTTTTGTTGTTTAATACCCCAGGCTGTGGTTTATAACTGCCCTAGTAAATTAATACATTCCTGATCATACTATTTCTAGTGCTGGATTTATAAAAATTCCCTTTATTATATAATTCCCTAATCTATTCAATCTGAAAAGTGATCTTCAGATCTGTATTTGCATGACTCTAAGTAAATTTTAACTTTTTTCACACATTTTTACATATTTGTTGCTAATAATAAAATTATGACTTGAACTTAGGACCACAGCAGTATCAGCTTTATTCATAATGTAAATTTCAGACTTCAATATACAAAAAAAAAGAAAATTTAATATACATGTAATATTGCAAGCAGTTAAATTTGTAGGGCAGTTTTATAGGGATGTTCTTTTTATCTTCCTGCATAGCAATTGAGTTTTTATGAAAAGCCCAAAGAAAATTATTGTCAAAAAAAATTGTTTTCTCAACTTGTCTCTATAGAAGTCCAAAATATTCATGTTAAAACTGATCAGTGAAGTCATCATAATGTTGCTTTCAGACATGTGGAAATTTGAGAGATGATTGTCAAAATTGTTCCACTTTTTATTCATGTTTTGCGTTCTAAAGTAAGAATGACAAATATTTTAATTGAAAGGCATTTGGCAAAAGAGAAATACACACTCTATACATTTTATTGTGTCTGTTTCAATGTCCTTAAAGTCAGCATTCATTTGCAAAGGTCAAGTTCTCCATGCCCATCCTGAAAAGACTATGGACACAATTTTACCAGAGCTTATTGGGCTGATGTTGCTACAGTCCCTTTGTCATCAGGTCCAGACATACACGTGAACATACCATGTCTTCCTCACTCGATTTCACAGTCTAGTGGAGAGGCAAACATGCTCTAATATTATTTGTTACAATATGTGTGAAGAAAGGCATTTGTATATTGATCTAGTTTGTTGATCAGAATCTATCAGCTTCCAGCCTTCTCTGATAACTTTGCATAACCTCCCCTTTGTGTATGTGTCCCAATCCTCTCTTTTTATAAGAACATCAATAACGTTGGATTAGGGTCCCCCCTAATCATTTCACTTTTTTGTTCAGTTGTTGTTGATCAGAGTTTGTCAACAAGCTAGAATTGATCTCAGGTCAACTTATGCATTAGCCAGTAGTCAAATGGATTGGAGGAATGGACACATTTTCCATGTGATTTTATGTGCTTACAAGGCAAAGAGAAAGCATGTTTTACAAGATACAAGATATAGGTGAGAAAAGGCAATTTGGTCATAAAAGGCACAAAAAGCAGTACTGAGGGAAAATGGAGATAGGAAATAAAGTATGATGCACTCTTCCTCACCCCCTCAACATGAGAGTAGAGAGGAGGAGCCTTGGGAAGAGAGAGTTTAAAATGGAATACCCACAACGGACAAAAATTGAAGTTTGGTTCATATGCAGAATAGCCCTCAATATCTCCAAACCAATTTCTCAAAAAATTTAAAAAATAAACCACAATTATAGTAGCTAGAAAAACCAGTGTCATAGCCAGCATTTGGATGTTTATCAACACCATTCATTCCTGAAGCATGTATTGGATGCCTACTATGTTCCAAATTCAACGGCAAGTTCAATCAAAGTTGGAGCCAAGTAAGCATTGACAATGCATATCAACTTAGAAATAGCAATATCTTAATTTCTCCTATTGAATGAGTATATTCCATGTGTAGCACACTGTGGCAGGGAACAGTATGGACAAATGTTTTTATCCTGCTCAAGAGAACACAGCAAGTTATAGCTGGTGCTTGTTTCCAACTGTCAGGAGTTTTGGAAAATCACATCCTGATGAAAGATGCTATTGTGTAAAATCAAAATTAATATTTTTAAAAGAGACAGAGGGAAAAATAAGTCCTCGACAAATTCCAAGGCCTAAAGAACTGCTCATCCCAACTAATTCTGTATAAAGAATATCTGTTAAGAGTGGTTTGATGCCAAGTGTTCAAATAATATTGTGATAGTGACACAGCTGAGCATGGAGAGAGCTGTGTCATGAGCAGGAGATATTCCAAGGATATGTTAAAGGAGAAGTTCAAGGGAAAAAAAAGGCACTATAGGGTCACAGAATAAGCTTTGTCATAAATTAGGTGACAAATGCTGTTTGCCACGTGTACTTAATATGCAATTAGAAACCTAATTCTGTTTCTCTTTACCTCTCAAGGCTATTACAAGTTTGATGTGGCACACAAGTGTTAAAGTACCTTAAAAATGTTAAACACCAGATAAAAGGCAAGGCTTTTTCTTAAAAGTTAAGCTTAACTGCATTGAGAAATGCCACAAGTAAACAACCATGCAGAAGGGTTGTCTTCAAGTATGTGGCTATGGGGAATGAAGCAAGGGTGGAACATTAGTCTGAATTGTGCTCACATCAAAGCCATTGCCACCAGCAGTGCTCTTATCAAAAAGGAGTATAATCAGTCATTAGCAAACAATTTCAAATCACGGCAAGAAAACCATGTGACCTTGCTAAAGAGTCATTTTGCGACTCCTTTAAATGCATTTTTTCCTGGTGGATGATTAAATAGGCTGTTAATCTCTTTTTAGCTGTGAGTGATTGAAGGACATTGAGTCAAAATGACAATTTAGACAAGAGGAAATCTGTACTTATCTTTCAATATCATATGATATGTTAAATGATGATTTATACCCCAGTCCTTCTTGGCAGGATGTACCTCCTGCTGAGGATGTCTTTCAATCTATAAAAATAACATGTGCCTTTTTGTCTGGAGCTAGCATCAGCTCTGCATGAGGCATAATCCATACCCTCCTTTAAAACTAGATCCTACCATTTCTCTGGGCTGGAAACTAAGTCCAGATGGTCAGAGGTGGCTGGGAGACTTCCCCTACAATTAGTGTCTTAAAATTTTCATATTCATTTAACAAATATTCATTAATCACCAACTTGCTTTGCTAAGTACTATGGACCACCCACCATGATAAACCTCAAGTGGATCAGACAGCATAAGGAAAATAGCTCATATATATCAGTTGTTGTTGTTTAGTTGCTGAGTCATGTCTGACTCTTTTGCAACCTCATGGACTATATAGTCCACCAGGCTCCTCTTTTCATGGGATTTCCCAGGCAAGAATATTGGAGTGGGTTGCCATTTCCTTCTCCAGGGGATCTTCCAACCCAGGGATCCAACCCACATTTCCTGCTTGACAGGCAGATTCTTTACTACTGAGCCATCTGGGAAGCCCTGTGAATATCAGTATATTTAGTTAATATTTGTGTTTAAGCATCTGACCCTGCTACCCTGCCAATCTTCCCTTACCCTGCAACCAAGTCCTGACACACACATACCTTGAATGTAGCCAACTAGGCTTAATATACCAATTACCCCAGAGGGAAGTTCTCAAAGGAGAACGAAAGAGTGAAATGCTCAGTTCTTGAATTAAATGATACGATCCATGGAGTTATTAGACAAAAAGAAAGGAAAAAAGTGTGTGTTCCAATGTATTATCTTTTAACCAAAACTAGACAAAGGATCTGGAGGCTGAGGGTCAGAATGTTACCGCGGACCATACAAACCAGTATGGACTCAATAAGGACAGCCTTTTGAGCTCTGGCTCCAGGAGCACAGTACAGAAAACCAAGGAGAAAACCTCATGTCTTCATGCAGATAAACTCTGTGCCTTTCCGGAGACAGTGAATCATATTAGTTGTCCTCTTCCTTGCCATTTGATGAAGATTGCCAACCAACCACAGCAGATAGCCCCTTGGATGGTTCAGGCCCTCAACCCTATCACTTTACCTTTCCCATGTAGACAAGCCTTCTTTCAAAAAACCAGGACAGAGAATGGAGTCCTTTAAACCAAGAGAAATGGCAGTGACAGGCAGGAAAAAGTTTCCACAACTAGGCAAGATGGGGTTTAGAGAGCAAACTAAAGGTCTTCCCCTGAGCTATAGCAATGGTAAAACCAATGCCCATTGGACATAAATATTTTCTTAAGTGTATTCCATGAAATGCAGATGTAAGATAAAGCATCCTCATGATTAAAAATGATGAATTTCTTAGTTAAGCTTTCAAACACTTTATATTCTAAATGCCTCCTTGAATGTCTTAGGATTCCAAGCAATGCTGACTAGGAAAACTGACAATTTTCTAAATTTAAATGATCATAACTTAAAAAAAAAAAAACTCTACTCTCACAGTACACTAATGCTTTATGTAATGCAGTTTGCAAAACACATACTCATCGTCATACCATGCATTATATGTATCTAAAATAATAAACTTGAGAATAATGTGAACCTTAACAGAGATACCTATCAAATGTTACAGAGGTTCAGTTCAGTCACTCAGTCGTGTCCTACTCTTTGCGACCCCATGAATCGCAGCACGCCAGGCCTCCCTGTCCATCACCAACTCCCGGAGTTCACCCAAACTTATGTGCATCGAGTCGGTGATGCCATCCAGCCATCTCATCCTCTGTCATCCCCTTCTCCTCCTGCCCTCAACCCCTCCCAGCATCAGAGTCTTTTCCAATGAGTCAACTCTTCGCATGAGGTGGCCAAAGTACTGAAGTTTCAGCTTTAGCATTATTCCTTCCAAAGAAATCCCAGGGCTGATCTCCTTCAGAATGGACTGGTTGGATCTCCTTGCAGTCCAAGGGACTCTCAAGAGTCTTCTCCAACACCACAGTTCAAAAGCATCAATTCTTCGGTGCTCAGCCTTCTTCACAGTCCAACTCTCACATCCATACATGACCACAGGAAAAACCATAGCCTTGACTAGATGAACCTTTGTTGGCAAAGTAATGTCTCTGCTTTTGAATATGCTTTCTAGGTTGGTCATAACTTTCCTTCCAAGGAGTAAGCGTCTTTTAATTTCATGGCTGCAGTCACCATCTGCAGTCTCATTCCAACCAAGGTAGTTAGGGAAGGTGTCAGGAATGTGGCATTTAGACTTGGTCTTGAAAATCAGGCAGCTTTTCAACATTTGGAGGTGTATGGGGGCAGAGAGAAGTTATCCTAGGATGAGGAAAGAGCAACACAGTTACATACATGGGAAAGAGAAACAGCAGGGGCAACAGTAAATCTCATCTTGGCTACAGAATGGTAAACTTGGAGTAACAGAAACATCAAGGTGAAAGAGGATGGTTGAGACCAAAACAGAATCGTGGCTTCCAGAATAAGAAGTTGAGTAGAAAACCCCACTCTAAGTTTATAAGCAAATTAGTAACTGTTTTAAAAACTTAAACTTCATTTCAAAAAATTAACATATTAATGATAAAAATATTCTCATATTGTGTTCATATAATATAAAGCCAACGCTGCAGTTAAAATTGTGAAACAAAAATGGAGCTATCTTTAGTACTGCCCTTTGCTCTTGCCCCACTCCAGTTTTTTTGCCTGGGAAATCCCACGGACAGAGAAGCCTGGCGGGCTACAGTCCATGGGGTCACAGGAGTCGGACACGACTGAGCGACTGAACCAACCATCCATTTGCTCCTGCTCTGTACAAGCACACCTGGGTGAACTCTGGCTCTGACCACCTACTCATTTGGCTCCCTGCCACATAAGAATCTACACTATCTCATTACATTCCTCCACAAATATCTCCCATTTTCCTCACCTCTCTCTGCTATTCTCAATACACCTCTCTACTTTTCGGTCATTCCACATATTTTAAAATTCCATGAGAGAAGACTGTCTAGCTGGTACATCTTACTTAATAATAACTGAGTTTTAGGTAATAAGTGCTGTTACATGCCTTTTTTTTTTTTTTGGCATATGGTTTTGTTATTCTTAGAGGACCTCTTCATGAATATTTCCACTGTGCAGAAGAAAAAATGAAAAAGTCAGAGTACTTTGTTCAGTGTAATGTGGAGATTACAACCCATACCTACCAGATTACAAATGCTGTGCACACTTTTTAATATTCTGAGAATATTTTACATCTAGCTTTCCAGAAACAGTGTTGTTTAATCCTTCAGTCACTCTAAAGAAAACAACAATAGAGTTTAAAGAAGGGTAAGGATGTAAATTCAGCCTTGAAAAATCCAGAGGCCATCAAATATTGGCCTATTCCCTCCATGCAAAAGACCACTCTGCTAATAACTTTGGAATTGGCTAACTTTAAATCTACTTTATTGACCAGTATCCACTGAAAAAGATTACATATTCTATTTTTTGTCAAAAGTATGTTTATGACAAGGGCTGCCCAAGTGGTGCTAGTGGTAAAGAACCTGCCTGCCGATGTAAGAGATGTGGGTTAGATACCTGGGTCAGGAAGATCCCCTGGAGAAGGGCATGGCAACCCACTCCAGTATTCTTGCCTGGGAAATCCCATGGACAGAGGAGCCTGGTGAGCTACAGTCCACAGGGTCACAAAGAGTCATACACCACTGAAGTGACTTAGCATGGCACAGCATATATTTATGACATACCCCCATACTAGAGCAACAGGATAGTAACTGCAGTGGTTGCTTTACAGTTACACTCAACACATGTAATTTTTATTTTTAATTTTTTGATGTGGATCATTTTTAAAGTGTATTGAATTTTTTATATTGTTGCTTGTCTTGTGTTTTGATTTTTTGCCACAATGCATGTGGGATCTTAGCTCCCTGACCAGGGGTTGAACCTGCATCCCCTGCATTGGAAGGTGAATTCTTAATCACCTGTCAGGGAAGCCCCAGCACATATAATTTTTCTGAACTGTTATTTAACATATTGTTTTTTTTAGTAACTGACTTTATATGTTTATCAAAGTTTACTTAATAAGAAATGAAACGTTTAAAACCTACCACCAAATACTAGAATAAACTTACTAATAAAATATTTTTACATATCAAATTATTTTTTAAAAGCCTGAGTTAGAACCTAATAGAAAGATATAAAAAGACAATAAATGATTAAGTAATAATATGCAAAAGATGGGAAAGTACATAGTTTATCACAAAGAGAGATTCAATATAGAAAAGAACTAGCATGATGCCAATTAAGTAAAAGAAAAAATTCAGTTGTTTCTTGCTGCACTTATTAGAAATATGACAACTAGGTAAGCTACTTAAACTCTGTAACTGTTTCCTAATCTACAAAAAGAGACAATAATGGTTCTTACTTTATATATAGTTGTTGAGAAGTTAAAACTATTTAATTATAAAGGATAGAGGAAGTATTTAATATGCAGTACAAGCTACATAAGTATTGTCTACTCTCATTATTACTAAAAGACCTGAAAACGAGGGCTATGAATATTTAGCAAATTGTTTGAAAAGTAAAATAATGAAGTATGAGTGCCAAAGTATTAAACATGTGCAAAATTCACAATCAGTGGAGACTTTTGCAAATGTGATTGGCCATTTATGGTAATGAAGTCACTATGGTAATACATAGGAACTCATCAACTCCCTCCCTCTTCTCTATGGGAACACAGAACATTTTTTTCTCAACTCTACTGCAGTTGGGTGAAGCCATGTGACTGACTTCCGGCCAATGGAATATGAACAGGTGATTTGTATGCTATTTCTAAATGTAAAATGTCAAACTCCCTAACAAAATTCTCTGTGCTTTTTCATTCTTCTTAAACCAGACAGATGCCAAATGATTGAGCTGAAGATTTTACTGACTTTGGAAAACTAAAGGAAGTCAGGATCCCATAATGTAATGGAGTAAATAGCTGCCATTCCTCAACCTGGCATCGAAAATGATGGATTGTATTATAAAACAGGAACGTTTATTGTTTTAAGCCACTTAGAGGTTGAAGTTGTTTCCCAAAAGAGTTTGCCTACTGAAACTGACACAGTAAGAAAAAATTATTCAAACAGGAATTAGAACACTTAAGTCCAAACTATATTTCTAATATTTATTAGCTGTGTAACTTTGGGCAATTTATTTAAACTCTTTAATCTTTCTTTTAGTTGCTGCAAAACTCCCATTATAAAAGTTATGAGTTAGCATGCAATTATAGAGCTTGGAAAAGTAGGGACCCTATAAATGATAGTTAAATCTAGATTTAACAGCAACTTAGTCAATATTTACACAGCACTGAGGTGTCTATACTACATAGAACAATTGGTTAAATCACATTTTTTATAATAATACATCTATTAAGTTGGTGGAAGCTTTTCATTTCAATCTTATGTATTGATTTCAGATCTGTACAACTCTCAAATTGCTTTCTTCATATACATGGCATTAACATTTTGAAGAAAAGACAGTGTTTTCTTCCTGATGTCTCTGCACCAATTTGTCCAATCTCATCTCTAATAGAGTAGCCTGTATTTAATATGCACAACAACTGCAAGTCATTAATTCTCTTAGTCTCTTCTAAGTCAATTCTCTGGGTGCAGACTAGAATCTTAATGTCGTTTTGGTAGTCAGGAATCTCATCTAATTTATTAAATCAAGAGAGGTGTGACACAGGAAAAATGTGTATTAACTGTTTAGATGAATATTCTTTTTTTTTCAGGGATAGATTTTCTTTTCAAAACCATCATAAACAAATAGCTACCCAAGGAAGGCTATGCATAGTAGTTTAATCAATATAAATTCTACATATGATTATACTTGTTATGCATGCATACATTTTGCAGCTAGTTGTCATCTATTTTCTAGAGTCAGCTAGATGGTGGTTAAAAGCAAGTTTAGTTTATTTTCCATTTTAAACTTTTTATTGAGAAATAAAATATACAACCAGAAAAAAATGCATTAAACATTGATGTAAAGCTTAATAGTTTGCTATTAAATAAGCTGTTGTGAAACTTCTACATAGAACAAGAAATACAATGGCACCTCAGAGTGATGTGCCCCTCCTCAGGGAAAATCTTCCCTCTCCCCTAGATGAAATCCAGCTCTTAACTTTCATGGTAATGAACTCTTCATTTTCAGTATACTTTTACCACCAAATTAAGCATCCTTAAACACCATAGTTTAATCTTTATAGATTTTTGAAGCTTATATTATGGAATCATCACTATTAAGTTTTTCTGATTTTTTTTCTTTAACTCAAGAATATATTTATGAAATTAATCCATGTTAATCAATATGGGCATACTTCAGTCATTTTTATTGCTGGAGAAGTCACAATTTTTATATCTGTTTTACTCTTGATGGCCATTTGTTGTTGTTGTTCTTGTTCAGTCACTAAATCATGTCCGACTCTTCACAATCCCATGGGCTGCAGCATACCAGGCTTCCATGTCCCTCACCATCTCCCTCACCAAGTTCATGTCCATTGAATCAGTGATGCCATCCACCTGTCTCATCCTCTATCGCCCTCTTCTCCTTCTGCCTTCAATCTTTCCCAGAATCAGTGTTTTTTCCGATGAGGAAAGCTATGACAAACCTACACAGTGTGTTAAAAAAGCAAAGACATCACTTTGCCAACAAAGGTCTGTATAGTCAAGGCTATGGTCTTTCTAGTAGTCATGTATGGATGCACATTTTGGGTTGTTTCAATTTTTAGCTCTTACAGTTCTGTTGCCATTAATATTTTGTACATAGCTCCTTGTGGCCATGTGTATGCCTTCTATTAGGTATATTCCTCAGAGAAGGCAATGGCACCCCACTCCAGTGTTCTTGCCTGGAAAATCCCATGGACGAAGGAGCCTGGTAGGCTGCAGTCCATGGGGTCGCTAAGAGTCAGACATGACTGAGCGACTTCACTTTCACTTTTCACTTTCCTTCATTGGAGAAGGAAATGGCAACCCACTCCAGTGTTGTTGCCTGGAGAATCCCAGGGACGGGGGAGCCTGGTGGGCTGCCATCTATGGGGTAGCACAGAGTCAGACACGACTGAAGCGACTTAGCAGCAGCAGCAGCAGGTATATTCCTAGAAGTAGGATTTCTAGGTCAGAAGTCTGTAATTTATATCCCTACCAATAGATTATGAGAACTCCGATGACTCCCCTTCCTAGCCAGCACATGGTGTTATCAGTCTTTTGAATTTGGCAGTCCAGTGAGTGTTCTGTGTGTACTTTTCATTATCACTTGACTGAGTATTGATGAAATTGATCAGATTTTTGCCTGTGTGTTAACAGTTTAGAATTTCTCATTTGTGAAGGATCTATTCAAGTTTTTGCTTTTTTTCAATTAGGTGGCTGATCTTTCTCTTCATATATTTGTACCACTGCTATATCTATTCTGGATGTCATCTTTTGATCATTTATATGTTGAAAACATTTATTTCTCATTCTGTGTAATTATCTTTTCATTCCTCCATGTTTCATTTGATCAACAAATTCTCTTTTTTTTTTTTTTGTCTCTACCACATGGCTTATAGGATCTTAATCCTTGACCAGGGATTGAGCCCAGGCCATAGCAGTGAAAGCACCAAACCCTAACCACTAGACCACCAGGGAACTCCCAGAAGTCCTTCATTTTACTGTATAATTTATCAACCTTTTTTTTTTTTATGGCTGTTGCTTTTTGAGATCTGTTGAAGATGTCTTTTTCAGACAAGAAAGTAGAAAATTTGTTCTCCTATGTAATCTGGAAATTTTGTAGGAAAAGTGCCTTTTAAATTTAGGCCTATATTACTCTTAAAATTGATTAATTATATGATGGGATGTAGTTGTCAAATTTAATTTTTGCAGATGGATAGCCAATTGTTCCTAAACCATTAATTGAAAAGGACTATCTTATTGCCACTGCTCTACAATGCCACCTTTGTCATAAATCAAGTGTGTCTACAATGAAATGATGTGCTTCTAGACTATAACTGTTCAGTAGTCTCTTTTCAGTCTTTGTACCAATACCACATTTGCTTGATCACCATTGCTTTAAAATAAATCTTGATATGAAGTTGAGAAACTCCTATGTTCTTCTTTTTAAAAGAGTCTTTGCTATTACTGGCCTTTCATTTTCCTGTGAACTTCAAAATCAGCTTTGTTAAATTACACTCCATTTCCAGAGGAAAAAAGCATGCTTCTGTTTTAAATCAGACTGCATAAATATCTACATGAATTTGTGGAGAATTGTGATCTTTATATTAAGCCATCTAATCAATGAATGTGTGTTATGTACTGAATTGTGTCTCCTCAAAATTCTCATGTTGAAGCCCTAAGCTTCAATGTGACCATATTTGAAGATAGAGTCTTTAGGTGATTATTAAGATTAAATTAGATCATAAGAGTGGGCCCTAGTTCAATGAGATCATGACCTTTTAAGAAGGAGAAAGCAATTTGTCTTCACCTACATGTACTGCAGAAAGGCCATGAGAAGAAAACACTGTGAGAAGGTAGCCTTATGCAAGCCAAGACAAGAGGCTTCAGAATGAAATCTACCTTGTTGGCAACTTGATCTTTGACTTTCCAGCTTCCAGAACTGTGAAGAATAAATTTCTCTTGTTTAAAGCAGCCAGTCTGTGAGATATATATATATATATATATATATATATATATATATATATATGTATATATGCATGTCTGAGCTGAGTAAGAGCTTCCTTGGTGGTTCAGATGATAAAGAATCTGCCTACAATGAAGGAGACCTAGTTTCAGTCAAGAAGGTCAAGAAGATCCTTTGGAGAAGGGAGTGGCTACCCAATCCAATACTGGAGAATTCCATGGACAGAGGAGCCCAGTGGCATTGCAAAGAGTTAGACATGACTGAATGACTAACACTTTCACTTACAAGCTGACTAACAGATTTTGGTGCCAGAATTGGGATGCTGCTGTAACAAATATCTAAACATATGGAAGTGGCTTTGGAACTGGGTAATGGGTGGCAGCTGGAGGAGTTTTGAGGTGCATGCTAGAAATATGGATGTTAAAATCCATTCTGATGGGATCTCAAGTGGAAATGAGGAACACATTATTGGAGACTGGAAGAGAGGTACTTTTTGTTATAAAGTGGCAAAGAACTTGGATAAATTGTTTGAGTTCTAGTGTCTGGTGGAAGGTAGAACTTAAAAGCATTGAAAATGGCTTTTTAGCTGAGGAGATTTCTAAACAGAGTATTGAAGGAGCAGTTTGCTTTTCTTGACTGCTTATAGTAAAATGCTAGGAGAGATTATTTGAAAAAGAAATTGTAAAGCAGAACAGAATCAGAACTTGAAGATTTGAAAAATTCTCAGCCTATCTGTATTGAAAAAAATGAAGAAGCCTGTTCTGAAGACAACATTAAAGGTATGTCTAGGTGGCTATTTGCTCAGTTGTGTCAATCTCTTTGTGACCCCCATGGACTGTAGTCTTCCAGGCTCCTCTGTCCATGGGATTTTCTAGCAAGAATCCACCCCATCGGAGTGGGGTGCCATTTCCCTCTCCAGGGGAACTTCCCGACCCAGGGATAGAACCCAGGTCTCCTGCATAGCAGGCATGGCTAGACTGTCATTCAATAAAGAATGTATTGGATTACATGAGCTGAAATACAGCCCTTTCAATTGAAGGGGATGGAGATGAGAGGACATGAGGGCAGAGTTAAACTCCTTAGAGTTGACAGGACTAGCTGATATAGCTATTTGATATGAAGTGTGCATTCTTTAAGATGCGGGGAAGTGACCTCAGAGGTGATCAGATGTCATGTGGGCTATCCCCTCAGTTTTAACAGACCAGATGACTTTTTCCTGGAGTCTTGGAGATCAGATCACTCAACAGACTCAGAGGTTCCTATTCCCAGATATATGAAATCTTTATCTTGTTATATATGATATGTGTAGTGAAATCTTGGGGCTTCTCACGTGGTACAGTGGTAAAGAATCTACCTGCCAATGCAGGAGGCACAAGAGACACAGGTTCAATTCCTGGGTAGGAAAGATCCCCTGGAGAAGGGAATGGCAACCCACTCCAGTATTCTTGTCTGGAGAATGCCATGGGCAGAGGCTCCTGGTGGACTACAGTCCATGGGGTTGCAAAGAGTCAGACATGACTAAGTAATTGAGACATACAGTAAAATCTTATTTCTTATTACTGGAATATGGAACTGGAATATTTTGTTGACTTTGTGTTCAGCAACCTTGCCCAACTCTATTATTAATAAATCACATAATTTATCTGAGGTTGTCTTATGTTTTATACCCAAATAATTTGGTCATCTTATAATAGCAACTGGTTTCATTTTTATTTCATTAAATTTTGAAAAAAAGTAAGTAATGATAGATTTTCTTTAAATATAAGACTTTAATATTTCATCAAGCATATTTCTTTTTGCAAAAACATGTATAAAGTCATTTTATATTTTTAAACAGCTTTATTGATATATAATTCACCTACTCTTTAATTCACACATTTAACATGTAAAATTTGATGTTTTTTAATAGATTCATAGAATTAGAAACCATCAAAGTAATCTAATTTTAGAACAATTTTAGGATTCCCCAAAGATATCCATTACCATTAGAAGTCATTTCCCTTCCCACCCTAGGGAACTATCTATCCAAATTCTATAACTACAGATTTGCCTACTCTGGACATTTCTTTTAAATAAAATCATATAATATTATATTTTTTATGATTAGCTTTTCACTTAGCATAATGTTTTCAATGCTTATCCATTTTGTAGCAAATATCACTACTTCATTCCTTCCATTTATTGCTGAATAATATTCCACTTTATGGATGGACCAAATTCATTTATACATTTATCCATGGCAGGTGTCTGGGTTGATTCCATTCTGGCTAGTTTGATTTTTATTACTTTGAATGTTTGTGTACAAGTTATTTATAAAGATACAGGTTTTCATTTTTTGGGGTACATAACAAAGGAACATATTTTGGGGTCCTATAAGAGCTCTCCTGGAGAAGGAAATGGCAACTCACTCCAGTACTCTTGCCTGGAAAATCGCATGGATGGAGGAGCCTGGTAGGCTACAGCTTATGGGGTTGCAAAGAGCTAGACACAACTGAGCAACTTCACTTCACTTCCTAAGAGCTATATGGTTTTGAAAACCTGCCAAGCCACTTTCCAAAGAAGCTGGACCAGTTTGCCTTCCCTCCAGTGTGCAAATTTTTCTACACTATCACCAGCACTTGCTATTCTCTGTCTTTTGTACTTTAAGCGTCCTGGAAATTGTGAAATTATATGTTGCCATGGTCTTGATACAAGCTTTTTTAATGACTAATGATTTTGAGCATATATTGAGATATCGTATACCTTTGTTGGAGAAATGTCTATGCAGATACTTTGCATGAGGTATCACATCTTTACTTCTTTGGTAGAAGTATACACATCTTTATTTTGGTTTATTTTGGTCCATTCCTAACTCTTTTATTTTTTTGATGCTGTTTTAAAAATATTTATTTTCATCTTGTATTGTTTATCTTAGCCTATAGGTATAGATTGTTTTAAATATTGATCT
This sequence comes from Bos mutus, assembly GCF_027580195.1. Taxonomy (NCBI): domain Eukaryota; kingdom Metazoa; phylum Chordata; class Mammalia; order Artiodactyla; family Bovidae; genus Bos; species Bos mutus. The sequence goes on along the minus strand of NC_091618.1, from coordinate 69,148,913 downwards.
TGTATCCTCCAACTTCATTAAATTTGTTTATTATTAATAGTTCCAATAGGTTTTAGTGGATTTAGTAGGATTTTCTATTTATAAGATTATGGCGTCTTCAGTACAGCATTTATTCCTTCCTTTCCTATTTCATTGCCTCTCATTTTGTTTTTTGCCATATTATTCTCATTAGATCCTCCAATACAATTTTGGAAAACAGTAGTGAAAAATGGACATCTCTGTCTTGTTCTTGATATTGAAAAAGCAGTCACTCCTTCACAATTTAAGTATAATATATTAGCTAGGATTTTTTTTTTTTTTTTTTTAGGCAACCTCAGATGCCTTTAGGTTCACTTCTGTTTACAGTTTATTGATTATGTTTGTTAGGGAAAGACGTTGAGTTTTGTCAGATTATTTTCTTCTACCTGTTGACACAATCATATGGTTTTAGTCCTTTTATGTCGTTACATTAGTTGACTTTTGGCTGCATCCCTGGGGTAAATCCCACTTGTTGAAATTAGTCAAATAATGATATTTTGCTCAGGATTTTGTATACACATTTGTAACTGAATTTGGTTAAATGATTCTTGTCATAGTTTAGTATTAAATTTATGTTACCATCAAGTCCTTTTTTATTTCTTTTTACAATTTCTTGGATGATATTTGTGATTGCAGTATTATTCCTTTTTTTAATTTTTGAAAGAATTCTCTAGTACTGCTATTTTGGCCTGAAGTTCTCTTGAAAAAAGCTTTTTTAATTAATGTATTTAGTTGTCTTCAATAGTTTGCTACTCTTTACTATGTCCAGTTATGTTTCTAGGAATAGGTCCATCCCACCTACATTATCAAACGTACCTTTTAAATTTTAAAAATTTCTTAGTGTAAAGCTATTTTCTTAGTGAAATATATTGTAGGAAAGCAGATCTCTGTGAAAATCTGGTTTCAGTCATCAAGAGAACTTAGAAAATTTGATTTCTCTTTTTGGCCCTCAATTTCCTAATCACTAATGTGTGGAGAAGTAATAATACCTACCACATTTCTGGTGGAATGTTGTCTATCTGAAAGACCCCTAGTGATACAGATTACCTAAAATTCTAGAAAAAATTTAAATAATTCTTGAGCTGGAAGGAAAGTCAGACAAATCCTCAAGCATCCTCAGACATCAGGAATAGACAGCTAGCTTTGATCTGGAGCATCCTGTGGTGCAGGTGGTAAAGAATCCGCCTGCCAATGAAGGAAAAATAAGAGATGCAGGTTCCATCCCTGGGTCAGGAAGATCTCTTGGAGGAGGAAATGGCAATCCACTCCAGGATTCTTGCCTGGAAAAGCCCAGGGACAGAGGAGCCTGGCAGGCTACAGTCCATAAGACTGCAAAGAGTCAGACATGACTTAGCAACTAAGTATAGCTGTATAGACATAACCTAAGAAAGTACTGACCACTGACTTTAGAGAAAGTAAGACATATTAACTATGATTTGTTTCTATGAAAACTGAAACAATTTATTTTGCCTGGTATTCCTGAAACCCTTTGTACGTCTATTGAAATTTCAACATTTACAATGGGCTTGAGTCATGTTATTTTTCTTGGCAGAGGTAATTTAAATATATTTTTATTTGTTGCCTGTTTGAGATGGTACAAGGCTCTGTTTTGCTTACAGCAACTCTTTAGATTTACTAAAAGCCTCTAAGTAAACTGCCCTTTATTCTGGAATTAATATTTTATTGTTATTCTTAGCAGAGAACATCTGCTTTGCATCTCTGCATTTTTTATCATTTTGTCAATTACTATAGTAGTCTTCAAAGAGCCATATTTTCCTTCCTTGAAAATTGGTAATTTCTTTAAAAGTTGAAAGTATTCATCAAATCCTTTGCTTTTGAGCATGCTCTTACCTATTTGCAGAATTTTAAATCTGGAAGAAACCTCACAAATCATGTGGTTTAGCCTCCTCATTTTACATCTGCTAAATGTGAATGATGAAGCTATTTCTTCAAGGTGACACAGTCTTTCAGGGGCATATCCAAAGTTAAAGCACTATTTCTCATTTCCAACTCAATGTTTCTATTACATTATTTTCTTTTTTTTACTGGTCTATTTGTTGTCATAAGTCACTTATTTTGCATCTAAAGTTGTGCTGTGTGATATGATGGGACACAAAAGAAAAGAAATAAATGATAAATAGATGAAAGATAGAGAGTAGATAGAGAATAGATCATAGATTTTAGAACGATAGGAAATAAATACATAGATGATAGATAATAGATACATACATATATACATAGTAGATAGATAAAGAATGATAGATGACCCTTTGATTTGGAAATTCTAAAAAAGTTTGCACCTAAGAAATCTCTACAAACAGACTTTAAATATTTATCCTTTAAAATATAATGGTTCAAGTTAAAAAAATCTAATATTATATAGGACTTAAATGTTAGTAAGTTTATTCAACATTGTTTTGTTTTCTAAGGTAATCTAGAAAAATCATTTCTTCTAACTTCTCTCCTTCATGGGCTTTAAGAAGTGTATAGTTTTTTTGTTGTTATTCTGTAACATTCAAATGTGGCTACTATGCAAACTGTAGATAAGCATTTTGCATTTTTGGATATATATCTCATTCAGGAGATATTAAGCTCTTATAAATCAAAGAAGATCTTTAATATGTTCTCTGTTCTTTCAAGTGACTAGTATACATCCAAGCACACGTATGTCAAATAAATGTTTGAAATTATAGACTTACCTTTGACTTCCACTTATAGAAAATTCTCACCTTTGAGTTAAATTTTCAGATATTTGTATGTTCTCTATTTCACTTGAATTTATCTTTTTAAAAATTGTCTTGGATGTTCTCCCTGCATCAAGGTGACAAGTAATAACCTCCAAAAGGACATGCAGTCTGTTTTTGAATGATTTTCTGTGGATGACCCCAGTGAATTCATTCATCCATCTATTCTATTATTCAGTAGAAATTTATGAAATACACACTCTCTGCCAGGTATGATGCTGAACACTAAGAATCAAACACTAAATAAGTCAAAAAAGATCTCTCTCCTCCTGGATCATAGTGGGAAAATAAACAGTAAGCAAATAACACACAGAACAACTGAACCATCATCGTGAAGTTTATAAACTGGGTATTTGATGCAGATTATAGAAGAATGGTAGCAGCAACTTTGGATAAGATGCTCTGGAATGTCCTCTCTAGGGCAATACCATTATCCTGAGGTCAAAATGAAAAGCCAGCCCTGCCAGAGTCTGCATGGGCAATCCCAGCAGAAGGGCTGTCAATGCCAATGGCACTGGGGAATAAGCCTAGTGGTCAAGAACTAAAAGAAGGTTAGATTACACTGGACTCTGTGGGCTGTGGGAAGTAGGTTGTACTTTCTCTTAATACAATGGGCAACCTCTGAAGTGTTTCAAGCAGTGAGTGACAGTGAGATTAATGTTCATATAAATCAAGCTTGCCGCTCTCTTTGGAAATTGGATGGGAGAAGACAACATGCAAGCAGGGATATGACTTAGGAGGCTATGGGAGAAGGCTTAGTAAGGGATGGTGATAACTTCAAATAGGTATGGGGCTGTAGGAAGAATATTTTGTGTTCCTGCATGTTGGGACTTTCTGATCAAGTTTTATTAAAACTTGGGAACTGACGTTGAGGGGTGGGGGAAGCAAGTTTTAGAAGTTAAATTATGAGTGATTAGATACTGATATACCATCCAGAAAGATTTACCTCCTAGGAGGTATGATTTACTTTGTAAGGGGAGGGGCGGATAAAGCCCTGGGACCATGGAGATAACCCATTGTTATAAAGTTGGGTAAGTTTGTCTTCCGTTTTGGGGATATATTTACATTCCAAGAAATAAGAACCAAGGATCTTTTCCACGTTGAATTTGTTTATAAAGGAAGCAAAATGTTTATCTCTAACTCACACGACAGGGGTCAAGACAGTTCTCACTCTTATATCCAGATTCACATATTCAGGATGTTCACATACTAGAAAAATCCTGTAGACAACCAGATCTATAAGAATTGGAACAACAAAAAAAATACAGTGCAGTTATTTCTATGAATGTGTGTGATAAATAACAACCAATCTGCCTGTGTTCCAGGAAACCTCATGTTTTCATTCAGGATATTAATAAATATAAATATTTAAAAACTTAGCACTAGGTTCATGGAGATCAAGAAAAATAGATGGACTGGAAATGTATCTTAAAGGAAAACCAGCATTTCTGATGATTAAATGAGGGTTGGAGAAGGAAAGGGAGGAGTCAAGGATGACTCCAAGTTTTATTAAAGTAACAGAATGATGAGTAGCATTTATTTATCGAGATGAGGACCAGTGAACAGGGCTAGGTTGTAGGCTAAGTAATAAAATTATATTTGGGCCAGTTTAAGTGTGAGATACCTATAAGGCATAAAAAGTAGTTGTCAAATTACATAGTTGGACATGCACATCTATGGCTAGGAAAAAATAACATTATGTTGTAGTTTTAAGAAAATTTGAAATCGTACAGACATTCTCTAATCTAACAGAAGCCCTCAGTTATTCACAAGCAGGTTATGCTTCATGAAACAGTTTAGTGATGACTTCAGCAGCTTCATGTGACCAGAGAGATCTGAAAGAATAAGCAGAATTCCATAGATTAACCCACAGACTAGTGTTTTGCCTTTGAAGCTGCTAGATTAGAAAAATGGGTATCTTCTATAGTTCTGTAATTCTATCAGTCTATTTAATTTTATGGATTTCTCATTACTGAATGCAGGTTGGTAATTCCAGTTACAACTATATTTATAATCTTCCTATAAGGTGAGATCCAACCCATTTGACTTTCTTCTTAACAAGATTTAATACAGCCACATCTTGCAAAACTCATCAGCTTTCATTAAACTACTGCTTTAAATCAAACCAATCTAAAATTCACTGTTTTTAGATACTATTACTAGACTTCTGCTGGTTGACTGGCATAGTGTGGTGGTTTGTATTTGATTCCTTGTGTAGTTGCTGTCAGATCTTTTTTGGGCTGGAATCACCTGATGACATCTTAAATCACATTTTCAGTGAGCTGGGATGGTGTGATATTGTGAGGTAAAGAAAAAATAAATATATATTTAGTCTTTGTCCCAGATTTTGACAAAGAACTCCTAAAACTCTTAGAATCCTCTGAGAAGTACAATCAAGGTATCTTTTGTTATGTTAATGAAGAGACTTTAGGAAAGCACCTAATGATGGGGACTGGTTGCCTGAAGAACAATCACATGATTAGAGGGTTGACATTGTCAGTCCTAGCTCCCACCTCATCCTACCCCACCCCCACCTCTGGGGAGGGAAGAAGGGCTGGAGGCTGAATCGGTCAACAATGACCACTGATTTAATTAAACACGCATATGTATGTTGTTCAGTCACTCAGTTGTGTCCAGCTCTTTGTGACCCAATGAACTGCAACACACCAGGCATATGTATGAAACCTCCGTAAGAACCCCAAAGTACTAGATTTGGATAGCTTCCAGATTGGTGAGCACGTGAAGATTAGGGCAGAGTGCTGTGCTCAGATAGTATGGAAGTCCTTGCCCTTCCCCCATACTTTGCCTGATGCATATATTTCACATGGCATTTCCTGAGTTATATTCTTTCATAATAATAAACCAGTAGTAGGGGAAGTAAATTGTTTCTCTGAGTTCTGTGATTACAGTAACAAATTAATGCAGAGGTGATTGTTGGAAGTTCCAATCTGTAGCCAGTCAGTCAGAAGCATAGGTGAGGATCTGAGCTTGCATTTGGCATCTGAAGTTGAGAGGAAGGTAGTCTTGTAGGTTGCTGTTGTTCGTTTGCTAAGTCGTGTTCAACTCTGCAACCCCATGGACTGCAGCAGGCCAGGCTTCCCTGTCCTTCACTATCTCCTAGAGTTTTCTCAAATTCAAGTCTAGTGAGTCAGTGATGCCATCCAACTATCTCATCCTCTTGCCCCCTTCTCCTTTTGCCTTCAATCTTTCTCACCCTCAGGGTCTTTTCCATTGAGTTGGTTCTTCATATCAGGTGGCCAAAGTATTGGAGCTTCAGCTTCAGCATCAGTCCTTCTAATGAATATTCAGGGTTGATTTTCTTTAGGATTGACTGGTTTGACCTCCTTGGAGTCCAAGGGACTCTCAAGAGTCTTCTCCAGCACCACAATTCAAAAACCTCAATGCTTTGGTGCTCAGGATTCTTTATGATCCAACTCCCACACCTGTACCTGACCACTGGAAAAACCATAGCTTTGACTATATGAACCTTTGTCAGAAAAGTGATTCTACCTCCAGACAGTGTCAAAATTGAGTTGAATCATAAGACACCCAACTAGTGTCAGAGAATGGCTTGAATGCACAAGGGAAAACCCTCACACATTGGGATTGGTGACCAGAATCCTAGAAGGCTAAAAGAGATGGTGCTAGTTAGGCGTCTCTCCACATAGCCTTTTCATATCTTTATGATGGGCTTCCTAACAGCTTGGAAATATCAGGATAGGGACTTCATGGCAGCTAGCTTTTCTCAGAGTACATTGTTCAAAAGACCATGAGGGAGATGACTATGTTTCTTTCTATCTAATCACAGGAGTTACACTGTATTCATTTCACAGTGTTTGATTGTTTGAAACAGTCATAGAACAGCCCAGATTCAAGGGATTGGATTAATTGACTCCATCTCTCTCAGTGGCAGAAAGGCTTGCTTATATAAGTATTGGAGAGGATCCATAACATTTGTCTTAGCAACAATCTACCCCAGCACCTTGAGTACAGCCTGCTTTGAGTGGAGCATATTATTGCTTACCAACTTTCAGACCTCAGTAAGGGATGCCAACAAGATTCAATAGTGAGCTGGTATTAATAATTAGAGCAGAGGTTCTAAAGTAACAGTTTGTAATTCTTCTGCTCTCACTCACCTCTGACATATTGTCCTTACAAGTACTAAGAGTCACAATGAAATATAACGCAGGGATCAAAAGGAACAAAACTGGGCCATTTGTAGAGACATGGGTGGACCCAGAGACTGTCATACAGAGTGAAGTAAATCAGAAAAAGAAAAACAAATATCAATTATTAAGGCATATATGCAGAATCTAGAAAAATGGTACTGATAAACCTGTGTGCAGGGCAGAAATAGAAATGCAGGACTAGAGAACAGAGGTGTGGACACAGGAGGGGAGGTGAGGGTGAGACAGGGAGGTGAGGGTGAGACAAATTGAGAGAGTAGCATTGCCATATATATACTATCATATGTAAAACAGATAGCTAGTGGGGAGCTACTGTGTAGCACAGGAAGCTTAGCTCGGTGCTCTGTGGTGACCTAGAGGGGTGGAGTGGAGGTAGGGGTGGAAGGGAGGCTCACGAGGGAGGAGATCTGGGTATACATATAGCTGATTCACTTTGTTGTACAGCAGAACTAATACAATATTGTAAATATATTAAAACACAAACATACACACACACACAAAAAACAAGTACTAAGCAGCTAGCATATCTGATGGCTTTCTACTTTGGCTGTGCCTTCTCCCATCTTCATGTATACTATCTCACATGGTCACAAGAACTGCAAACTAACATATTTATATTTTTTGCCTCACTCCATTTTATTTTCTCACATCTCAGGGCATGTGAAGCACATGGCACAGAAGCCCTCCTGTCTACTATAGAACAGTGATCTTTACACTGTGGTCTGTGTATTCATCCAGGAACAGAAACCCATGATGACACAGAAGACTTTTCTTTAGTGTTTCTGAACCAATAGTTTTAAGGAACTTCATGTCTATATCCTCAATTTTTAGGTCTGATTTTTGTTAGATTTTATCAACTTGAAAATAAACCAGCATACAAAATATTTTTCTCCCAATTATTAAAAATAAAAAAACAAATAAACAATAAACAGGCAAATAAAACTTTTCACCCATATAGTAAACATGACTGTGATGTTGTGAAATCATCCCTGGGTTGTAAAACTCACCAGTGTATAAAACAAAAGTGAAATTGAAATCCTGGCCAAGGAAAGTATATTTTAATATTTAATTTGGGCAACATAAATTCATCAGGTTTCCTGTCTTTTCCCATCTTGAATATTTCCTAGAGGGAGGGATGAAGCTTGTTATTAGAGAAATATTTTGGCCTATTTGGGGATGCAAGGAAATCATAGAGCTGAAGCTGAAGTTAGTGAAGCAGATTCTTTGAAATGTAGTTGGAATGCTTTGAAGGACTATCACATTTTTCAAAGTACATAGTGTGAAACACAAGTAAACCTTATTCATAGGGCTTCCCTGGTGGCTCAGACGGTACACAATCTGCCTGCAATGTGGTCCTCTGCAGAAGGGAATGGCAACCCGCTCCAGTATTCTTGTCTGGGAAATTCCATGGACAGAGGAGCCCGCTGGGTTACAGTCCATGGGGTTGCAAAGTCAGACATGACTGAGTGACTAAACACACACAAAACTTCTACATAATATATTTCAGATTATGTGTTTAATTCAAAACACAGTTGAAATATATTTTATCACATTGTGAAAAAATTATCCATATGATTTTATTTTATAATGGTTTCCAGCTGCTATTAATTATATTTTAATTTAAATTCAGTTGAAAATATATAGGTGTAACTTGAAAATGTGTAGGGATTTCATAGTTTAACAAATTATTTTAGGGATCATATGAGTAAAGTGAATTGACTACCTTTGCTTTATTCTCTATCATTTTCTTTATGAGGTGTTGTTGAATGATTTTCTATTAGTTTGACTTTGCCTCTGAAGTTTGGGGATCATGTATCTTTATCACACTGTATCCTACAGTGCTCCACATTTTGTACACATTCAATGAATGCATTATATATATGTATGAATGAATGGATAAATGAACCAAAGCACAGGTATGTATGATGCAGTGGTCTTTTCCTTATTTAATCTGATCCACATACTCCAGGAATTTTCTTTTACCTTATAATATCTTTATTTAATAGTAGAAGATAGGTTTTATGTTTTATTTTGTTTGTTTTTTAACTTTTTAGTTTATGTTGGAGTATAGCCAATTAACAATGTTGTCATAGTTTTAGCTGGACAGAACTCCATGAATTTTTGAAATTTATGATAATGCTGTTATCCATTTTCCAAAGTGTTAGATGTAATAGCTGAACTGTGTGTATGCTACATGTTATTTGATTTACTATGTGATGTTTTAATAAAAGCTTTATTGAGATATGACTTACATAGAATAAGTTAGCCTTTTTAATTTTCAGTGTAAAATTCAGTGGTTTTTAATGTATTCATGGACTTGTATGATTATTACAAACAATTTTATAATATTTCAGCACCCTAACAAGAAACCCCACACCCAGTAGCAGTCACTTCTTTTACCCTACATAAACACTAATATATTTCTATACCTTTACCTATTTTGGACATTTTATATAAATGGAATCATACAATATGTCATCCTTTGTGATAGGCTTCCTTCATTCGGTATAGTATTTTCAAGATTCATTTTTTAAAAATTTACTTCATTTTTTAAACGTTGCTGAGTAATATCTTATTGAACAGACATACCTCATTCTGTTTATCTATCCCTCCACTGATGGGCATTTGGATTGCTTCTACATTTTTGGCTATTATAAATAAGCTTCTATGAGCATTTATGTACAAATTTAATATAGCTATAGGTTTTTATTTCTCTTAGGCATATCTTAGGGGTCAGAATCATTTGGTCATATGGTAACTCTGTGCTTAACACCTGAACAGACTGCTAGCTGTTTTCCAAAATGGCTGTACTATTTTGCAATCCTGCTAGCAATGTTATGAGGGTCCCATTTTTTCCACACCCTCACCAAAACTTATCATCTTCCTTTTTGATTATGACAATCCTAGTGGATTTGTGGCTTTGATTTGTATTTCCCTAATAATTAGTGATGCTGAGTATCCTTTCCTGTTCTTATTGTCCCTATTGTTACCTTCTTTGGCGAAATAAGTGCCTAGTCAAATCCTTTACTAATTTTTACAATTTTGACTATATGACTTTATATTCAGGTATGACAGTCACTTGTTATAAATCACTGGTCAGTTGTATGATTTGTAAACATATTCTTCCATTCTTTGGAGTGTTTTTAATTTCTTAGTGGTTTAGTTTATAGCATAATTTTTTAAAATTTGGATATAGTCCAAATTGGACTTCCCAGGTGGGGCTAGTGGTAAAGAACCCACCTGCCAATGTAGGAGACATAAGAGATACAGTTTTGATATTTAGGTCAGGAAGATCCCCTGGAGGAGGGCATGGCAACCCACTCCAGTATTCTTACCTGGAGAATCCCATGGACAGAGGAGCCTGGTGGGCTATAGTCCGTAGGGTCTCCAAGAGTTGGACACAACTGAAGCGACTGAGCACATATTCACAGCCCAAATTATCTATTTTCCTATCATCACGTATGCTTTTGGTGTCATATCTAAGAACATCATTTGATTTTTGATTAGCCTTATTGAAAATCAATATAAACCACTGCCGTCCTAATTCATTTGCTCTGTGTGGCTCTCTTCACTTACAATGTGAATCCTGTAGACTTCCCCAGACCTTTAGTTGGAACTGCGTAGTGTTTGCTCTAAAACAAGCCCAAGTCTTTGACAGAGCTGGGCTATACAGAATTCCCTTTCCCGTTGTTCAATTGAGAAAAACTTTGCAAAAGGATTTTTGTTGAAAGAAAAGAAAGAAAGAGTAAATGCATAAGAGAGAAGAAGCAACTTAGAAGATAAAAACTAAGAGTCTCACCAAGTAAAGAATATTTAAGATAAAACCCAGGAACATTAGAGAGTATAATATTTGAGAAAAAGAAGCCAGGTTAGTCTGATGAAGGAGACACCAGCTACTTTGAGGAGTGGCAGTCTCCCTTATTTTCTATCCTTGGAATGGGATGTTCAATTGACCAAATGCATTCCAACACCTCAGGAAAACCAAAGACAAGACAACAACAACAAAATAAAGCACCAGAAGTGAAATTAATTGTAATCATTTTGTAACTGAGCAGATCCTATGGTGCCTTCCCGGAACAGAATCCTCCCTCCCAGATCAGACCCCTCCCTCATATCCTCTGCTTTAGTTCCTCTCCGAAGTACCTAAATAATAGTATCTAATGCACACTTCCATATTGGTTTTACAGATGCTAAAACGCCTACCAAATGAAAGAAATTACTTAATGACCATGAACATATAGCCCCCAGACCTACTGGCACCTATGGATGGATGATGTTGCCCACCGTGACACTGCCCTGTTACTTTCTCATCAGCCAGTCAGAAAATTGTGCATAATTGATCTCCTATCTTGTGACCCATCCCCCCTCACCTGGTCTTTAAAAATGCTTTGTTGACACCCATGGGGAAATTTAGGTTTTTGAGTACTAGCTATCCCAGGCCTCTTCTACAGTATCCTACGATTACTGCTGCACTTTCCTTCACCATAGCCTGGTATCAGTAGATTAGCCTTACTGCTTGCAAGCAAGTAGACCTGAGTTTGTTTTGGTAGCAGTTTGGTTCTGAAAAGTTGTGCTTCTCAGACTTCAATGTGTATAGGGTCACTTGTTAAATTTCCAGGTTCTGATTTAGCAGGTAGGGGCTTGAAAGTCTTCATTTTAACAAGCTACACCTGATGTTGATGCTTCACGATCACACCTTGCCTTTCAAGCTATAACAGGCAGAGGAGAACAAAGAGTTAATTCACTTCTTCAGAAGGAAAGGAAGTTTCGCTCTTCAATCAGGCTCTGTTTATCAAGATGCTTTTTTCTGCATGTGTTCAGATTTAAAGGTCAGATCTGTTTTCTTCTCAGCAGCTGCGTGGGAATTGCTCATCTTGCAGTTCTTGTATGGGGTTTGATTACCTAAGTGGACCAAAAAGATGCAGAATAGCTTGGAGAAAAACTCTTTCAATAACGTCCAACACTCAAGGGTTCAAACCAACTCTTAAAGACAAGCTTGCAGAGGCAACTGTGGATGACATCTCTGGTCCACTTGAGGAATGAGAGCTACAAACTCCTCAGGTGTGTGGGTGTGGGTTTGTGTGTGTGTATGTGGGAGGGTGGGTAGGTAGATTTTAGCCCCTACCACAAGTACTAAAGCTGTCTCAAGAGAGAAGGCTGTCTTCAAAGGTGTCACTGAAAGCATCCACAGGTAATCTAAAGCCCCACTGTAAAAATCAAAAAAGTCTGTGTTGCATAACTACTCAGGCAGACAGCCTGAAAAACTGCCCTGAATGTCTAACATAGACTAAGCACATAGTTGATGTCCTGAGGACAGAGCTTAACAAGTTTATACTCTCACAAGTACACAGCTTGGTGGGCAGACTGACAATTATCTAGACAATTGCTACATGGTCATTAGGTAGTAAACAGAGTTACACAGATTGAAGAGATATCCAACTCAGCCTCTGGAGGCAGAAAGCTCAGGAATAATTTCTCAGATATGATGCGTGAGTTTGACCCTTCCTTTCTCACTTTCCTGCCAAGTGCCTTTATGCAGCCCAAGAACTCTCCTACCAAGAAGAGAGGGCCTGAGGAAACTCTTTTACCTCGTATTGATAGGAGCATATCCTCTGTTACTTGGTCTGATAACCTGCACTTCTAAAAATTTTTATTATTGCAAAATTAAAGAATGAATTAATAATTATTACATCACCTGTTAGGAAGTGGGGGATATTTAGGGGTGAGAGGGTCTAAACTAGAATCCTTAAAAATCACACCACTGGGAAGACTACTGACATTTATCAGAAGCCAGAACAGTCTAGGAAAACCCTTCCCTGGAGCAAGAGGTCTCCTCCAGGTTGAGCTCATTTACCTGACCTGACTTTGGATTTTGGGTTAGAAACATGCATCAGGGAAATGTTAACAGGCTGCTGCCCTGTCTGACTACAAAAGAACAATTGGAAGACGTGACAGGTACTTTCCTCCTCGGGAGAAAAAGGTAAACCGTGTGTTTCCTGCATGGACTCCCTGGCAGATAATTTCATGTGGAATTGTGCCCTGGAGGAAACAGGTGAACCCTTGATCACTAAGGTCAGGACTGAAAGATAAAGTGGTCTAGAAGCAAAGTCTGGTGGGTGCTTAAGTGGCACCAAGTCGTGGAATGATTTTCATCTTCAGCATCAGGAAGATGAATTTCTAAGTAGCATCCCGGGCTAAAGTGTGAATATATGAATGCAATATGCCATGGGATGCTGGATTAGCAGCCCTGAAAACTGAAGGTGTCTCCCTCAGGACTGGGAAGCTGGGCAGCAGGAAAGGGAGTTTGACTGAAGTAGAAGAAATAGGGGTTATAATCAGATAGACTGAGTTTAGAAATCTGCTACAGTTTTTGTTAAGTCTGTGACTTGGGTAGTAACTTAACCTAGCTGCATGCCAGGGTCTCATGTGAAAAAAGAATTATCTGCACCAGTTAGAGATATTCAATAAAATACCAGACACCCAGTTCAATTTGAATTTCAAATAAATAACAAGTAATTATTTCAATATAAGTATGTCCCCAACATTGCATGGGGGCATAGTTACACTAAAATCTATCTGTTGTTTGTCTGAAATTCATAAGAACACTTTGTCATTTTATTTGTTAAATCTGAAAACTTGAGAATCAGTGAGAGTAGAAAGTCAATGCTACTTTCTCATTTTGAATCCTTGGTCATTAGTGATAAACTCAATTTCCAGCCTGTCTTCCCTTCCAGGAGGTCAAGGATAAGACTAAAATTTCCAACCTTTTAACCATGGGGCTAGCTCCACTAGCAACCAGCCCCCAATCTTAGGTGACCCAAGGCTTTCCAAAAGTCACCTCATTAATATAGCAAAAGACAACTTGATCCTTCTCTACACTTTGGAAATTCCAAGGGCTTTTAGAAGCTATGTTCCAGAAAGGGAGCAAAGGCCAAATATATACTTCTTCTTATAAATCACAAAATCACAGTATAACACACGAACCATTCTTACTCACCCTGGACAACACTTTAGCAGCTACATGTCACCAAGAGCTCCACTGATGGGAAATGAAGAGTACAACAGTCCAAGTCAGTGTTTGCAGGACAGTATTGAGAATCTAAACTGTATTATGAGCTGAACACAGAATTCAAAATAACTGGGCAGGTACAAGAAAGTCTAACAGGGCTTAACATTCCCTGCTAAAAAAGGCACAAAATACAAATATTATGGAGAACTGACTAACCTTGCTGGAATTGAATGCATAGAAATATGAAGGCAATAAAACAACATCAACAACAAAAGCTATCAAAAGGTGAGGACTACACAACAGAAAATAGCCATGCATGCATTCTTGCTAAGTTGCTTCTGTGGTGTCTGACTCTTCGCAAACCTAGGGACTGTAGCTTGCCAGGCTCCTCTGTTCATGGAATTTTCCAGGCAAGAATCCTGTAGTTGGCTGCAAGATTCACTATTTTTTCATAGAATTGTCTTTCCACGTTAGTGTCACTTAAAGTTGAGTAATTCCTCACAAGCACTATAATTGGACTTTGGTCCCAGACTGAAAACATAGGCAAATTTAGTCATTTGCAAATAATTTGTTGATCAGAAATAATTATCTAAGTTGTTTAATATTTATCGAAGTTGTGTGTGTGTGTGTTTTCAAGTCCAAACTCTAGACCAACTGTCTTAAAAATTTCCAAATAATATGTCCTGGCATCTGTATTTTAAATGGTGAATCTCATGAAGTAGCAAATCTGGGAACCTCTGGGCTAGATATTAGAAGCATCTAGGGGGTTTATTTAAAAACACCAATATTTCAGAATCTATGAGGGTGAAGTTCTCCTGGCACAACTCTTTTCTAAAAACTCCATGAGTGTTTTTAATGGACAGTCAAGGCTGAGAACCACAATCAGTGAAAACAGGGAGATTGGCATAAAATCTGATCATGTATGTTTCCTCCATAGGGAATGCAGGAAGAGGACTCAAAATAATATGATTTGCAACTCAATCCTGATAAGTAATAAATAATGATTTTTGAAAAATTAGAAGTACTTAAAAGTATAGAAAAGTAAAGTCACACAATAGAACAACATTCGTCCTACCCAATTTCTCAGATAGACAGATAGAAAATCTTGCTCTATTGGATATTAGTAACAAAATTAATTTTTATATTTGCATACTATTTTAATATACCTTTTTCTACTAATATAAAGTATATATATTTTTTCATATTCTTATATGTTTTAAAATGAAATTTTAAGGAATGTCAGTCAGACACAGCTGAGCAACTGAGCATTCACTCATGTCCACTAATGAGTGTAAGAAATTATTAAGCTGAAATTTTTTGTTTACATATGTGTTCTCAATATAAGTTCAGTTCAGTTCAGTTCAGTGGCTCAGTCAGGTCCAACTCTTTGTGACCCCATGGACTGCAGCACGCCAGGCTTCCCTGTCCATCACCAACTCCCAGAGCTTGCTCAAACTCATGTCCATCAAGTTGGTGATGCCATCCAACCATCTCATCCTCTGTTGTCCCCTTCTCCTCCTGCTTTCAATCTTTCCCAACATCAGGGTCTTTTCCAGTGAGTCAGTTCTTTGCATCAAGTGGCCAAAGTATTGGAGTTTCAGCTTCAGCATGAGTCCTTCCAATGAATATTCAGGACTGATTTCCTTTAGGATAGACTGGTTGGATCTCCTTGCAGTCCAAAGGACTCTCAAGAGTCTTCTCCAACACCACAGTCATAAGCATCAAATCTTTGGCACTCAGCTTTCTTTATAGTCCAACTCTCACATCCATACATGACTACTGGAAAAACCACAGCTTTGACTAGACAGACCTTTGTCAGCAAAGTATAATATAAGTTATACTACCATAATTTATATAAATATAAATTATGCCACCACAAATATACAGAAAACTTTGCACACACTACTGATCATCTTCCAGTAGTGAAAGAGCTTACCTTTTTTATATAGTGTACGTAACCTCTTTTTCTATAACATGATAAAACATGTGAATTTTTCCCCAAGTAACTGGAAATGTTTTCTGAGTTAAAGGGTAATTGGGCTTCCCTGGTGGCTCAGACGGTAAAGCGTCTGCCTGCAATGCATGAGACCCAGGTTCGATCCCTGGGTCGGGAAGATCCTCTGGAGAAGGAAATGGCAACACACTCCAGTATTCTTGCCTGGAAAATCTCATGGATGGAGCCTGGTAGGCTACAGTGCATGGGGTCACAAAGAGTCGGACACGACTGAGTGACTTCACTTCACTTCATAGGATTTTGAATTTTTCTTCAGAAATATAATAGCAACTTACCAAAGTGCAAGAAATTATCTGTGTCCATTGCTTGAATTAATATAATGATTTATAAATATATTTAACGTCTGTACATAGTTGTTATAATTTGTATGGTTCAGGAATAATGACTTTGAAAGTTTTTTAGTCTAGTCATTCCTTCTGAGAAATTCCTATTTATACTTTGCCCCACTTTTTTTTGGTGGTATTTTAACTAGGTAATTTCTATGAGATCTTCATAATGGTAAATATTCAGTTTATCTTTCTTTTTTTTACTCTCATCATGTTTTTCCCTCTTATGCTTCTACATTTTTTTATGATTTAAAGTAAAAGACCTTATTTAGTCACAGCTATCAATCATTTCTTTTGAGATTCTTGACTTAGACACCATACTTGCTATTCTCACTCCACATTCAAATAGTTATTATTCATTTATTTTTTAATTCTCATGTGGCTTCACATATAGAATATGATTTTTCTATGCGTGTCTGTGTGTATTCATAAATAGATGTGGGTACGTGTATGTAGATCTCTTAAATCTTGTAGAATATGTTGCAATAAATTAACGTGAAACCTTCTTGTTCATTTCTAAAAATAATTATCCATTTCCCTAACTATCAATATAAAAATAATTTTAGTTATATTAATGTGTGTACTACATTTATCATTCACTGAATGTTTCTACACTTGTGTTTTCCCTCCATTTTCTACTTTATGTAATTGCTCTGTCAGTCTATTCTAACATGAATTTCACACTGTTTGAATGATTTCAATTTCTTAATGCACGTGAGTACCGTTAAGCACAAACTCTGCCCTATTACTCTTTTATAATAAATTTAAGCAATTTATGCTAAACTTCAGATGCTACTTGCAAAGAAAATAAATACATATGTATGGAATCTAGAAAAATTGTGTAGATGAACCTAATTCTAGGACAGGAATAGAGAGGCCAACATAGGGAACAAACATGTGGATATGGAGGCGAGAGAGACAATGCGAAGGTTAGAACTGACATATACACTACCATGTGTAAAGCAGATAGCTAGCTGGAGCCTGCTATATAGCTCAGCTTGGTGCTCTGTGATGACCTAGATGTGGGGGACAGGGAGGTGGTTGTTAGGAGGGAGGTGAGAGGGAGATCCAAGAGGGAGGGGATGCATGTATAGGTATAGCTGATTCACTTCATTGTACAGCAGACACTAGCACAACACTGTAAAGAAATTATACTCCAATTTAAAAGAAAAGAAAAGGTGAACCCAATATAGAAAAAATCCACAAAAAATTTCAACTCATATCCAACAATATTTAACCTAATTCAGATTTTCCTTTTAATTCTCCTACTCACATTATATAAACACCTTGGAACTTGTGTTTAGTTATCTTAGGATAAATTCTGTGATTTCATCCATTTTTCACCTTCTCTACTTAAGAGGTAACAGTTAACTTTACAAAATACTTTATATCTACAGAACTATTGACCTAAAACAAATAGATTGCTAGTTATTTCCTCGGGGTTGGGGGGGGAGTAGTTTATTCAGCATCAATAGATGTTTGTTATTAAGAGTCTGAAACTATAGTGAATCAGGTGCAAGTCTCCACGTGGTAATGGAATAGAAATTTGGGAGGGCTTGAGTAAACAAGAGTCCTGATGCTGGGAAAGACTGAAGGCAGGAGAAGAAGGGGATGACAGACGATGAGATGATTGGATGGCATCACTGACTCAATGGACATGAGTCTGAGTAAACTCCGGGAGTTGGTGATGGACAGGGAGGCCTGGCGTGCTGCAGTCCATGGGGTCACAAAGAGTCAGATACGACTGAGCAACCGAACTGAACTGAATGGCTTTTCATTGGCTGAGTTATCAGG
The DNA here is from genome assembly GCF_027580195.1 of Bos mutus. NCBI lineage: Eukaryota > Metazoa > Chordata > Mammalia > Artiodactyla > Bovidae > Bos > Bos mutus. The sequence goes on along the minus strand of NC_091618.1, from coordinate 69,130,821 downwards.
AAAGAAGAGGAGTCTTTCTTCTTCCTGTTGGACTCTGCTGTGGGCATGGGGTGTGAGAGCTCCCCCTTCTGGTGCTCCAATTCTCTTTAAAGTTTCTATTTAGTAATTTTTTACATCTCCTACTAGATATTCGGCAGGCTTCCCAGGTGGTGCTAGTGATAAAGAATCCACCTGCCATTTCAAGAGACACAAGAGACATGAGTTCAATCCCTGGCTTGGGAAGATCCCCTGGAGAAGAGAATGGCAACGCACTCCAGTATTCTCATCTGTAAAAACCCATGGACAGAGTGTTCGAGAAGACTCTTGAGAATCCCTTGGACAGTAAGGAGAACAAACCAGTCAATCCTAAAGGAAATCAACACTGAATATTCATTGGAAGGATTGATGCTAAAGCTGACACTCCAATACTTTGGCCACCTGATGAGAAGAGCTGAATCATTGGAAAAGACCCTGAAGCTGGGAAAGATTGAAGGCAAAAGGAGAAGAGGGCAGCTGACTCAATGGATGTGAATCTGAGCAAACTCCAGGAGACAGTGAAGTACAGGGAAGCCTGACATGTTGCAGTCTGTGCGGTCACAAAGAGTCAGACACGATTTAGTAACTGAACAACAAACAGATACATTAGTGGTCTCTGGTTGCCACAACAAAATATCACAGGCTGGACAGCTTAAAATAATAGCAGTTTGTTTTGTCAATTTCTGGAGGCTGGAAGTCCAAGATCAGGCTGGCAAAATGGTTAGTTTCTGGTGAGAATTCTCTTCCTGGTTATAAAATTCCACCTTCCAGCTGGGCCTCACATGGTATTTCCACAGTGGGTGTGCATGGAGAGACAGTGAGGAAGCTCTCTGGTATCTTTTCTTACAACGAACTAATTCTATAATATCAGGACCCCAAATAATGATCTCATTTCTCATTGTTTCCTTGGAGGCCCTGCCTCCAAACACAGCCACACTGGAGGTTCTGAACTCCATGTGGGAATGTAGGGGGAAGCACAAACCTTCAGGCCATAATGCCAGATAAGTCTTAATAAAATATGAATTTAAAATCAATTTAAAATATAAATCAGTATTTTATTTTTTATATAGTGTGTAATTCATAGCAAAGTTTTTCTGGAATGCATTGTTTCACAAATCGAAGCATGTGGGTCTATGGTGGATCATGTAATATATATACTCAAGTATTCTCATTGGCATCCACAGTAAAAGACTCACCAGTGGTCTCCTGGCATTTAATTATTCACCTCGCTTGTGTGTTCTGACAATTTACCTAAGCTTATTTTAATCCCTGGCATTTGGACAAACATTCATAACATCAGTATAAACAATTATTTCTGAAATGCCTTCCTTCTAGTAGCATGAATAATCAAAAGGATGCACAATCTAATTCTGTCCTCTTAGGATCAAGCCTGCAACTATTACACTGTGAAATTCTCAGAAATTGTTCTCTTCCACCAAAAAGCTTAAACTGCTCTTTGGCACACAACTCCTTGGATAGTCTGACTATCTTGCAATGTTCCAGTTGATACAGTAATCAGTTAGAAGCTAGATACATGTTTTATTATAAGAGCAAACAGAGTACATCTGCTTTACGGATCAGAGAGAGAGACATATACAAGATTTGACAGCTGTAGACTACTACAGACTGACGCAAAATGAAAATTTTTGTGAGAGAAGTTAGTGTTGTGGCAGTCAGTTTGCATCTAAATATCATAATTTCCAAAAGGGACCACTCTAAAAAAAGTGAGATTTTAATAAGATGCTAACATGTTTGCATTGGTTCAGTGAATAGTTACTCAGTCCTGTCCGACTCTTTGTTACCCTAAGAACTGCAGCACACGAGGCCTCCCTGTCCATCACCAACTCCCGGAGTTCACTCAAACTCACGTCCATCAAGTCAGTGATGCCATCCAGACATCTCATCCTCTGTCGCCCCCTTCTCCTCCTGCCCCCAATCCCTCCCAGCATCAGAGTCTTTTCCAATGAGTCAACTCTTTGCATGAGGTGGCCAAAGTACTGGAGTTTCAGTGTTAGCATTATTCCTTCCAAAGAACACCCAGGATTGATCTCCTTTAGAATGGACTGGTTGGATCTCCTTGCAGCCCAAGGGACTCTCAAGAGTCTTCTCCAACACCACAGTTCAAAAGCATCAATTCTTCGGCGCTCAGCTTTCTTCACAGTCCAACTCTCACATCCATACGTGACCACTGGAAAAACCATAGCCTTGACTAGACGAACCTTTGTTGGCAAAGTAATGTCTCTGCTTTTGAGTATGCTATCTAGGTTGGTCATAACTTTTCTTCCAAGGAGTAAGCGTCTTTTAATTTCATGGCTGCAGTCACCATCTGCAGTGGTTTTTGGAGCCCCCCAAAATAAAGTCTGACACTGTTTCGACTGTTTCCCCATCTATTTGCCATGAAGTGATGGGACCAGGTGCCATGATCTTCGTTTTCTGAATGTTGAGCTATAAGCCAACACTTTTCACTCTCCTCTTTCACTTTCATCCAGAGGCTTTTTAGTTCCTCTTCACTTTCTGCCATAAGGGTGGTGTCATCTGCATACCTGAGGTTATTGATATTTCTCCTGGCAATCTTGATTCCAGCTTGTGCTTCTTCCATCCCAGCATTTCTCATGATGAACCCTGCATAGAAGTTAAATAAGCAGGGTGACAATATACAGCCTTGACGTACTCTTTTTCCTATTTGGAACCAGTCTGTTGTTCCATGTCCAGTTCTAACTGTTGCTTCCTGACCTGCATACAGGTTTCTCAAGAGGCAGGTCAGGTGGTCTGGTATTCCCATCTCTTTCAGAATTTTCCACAGTTTGTTGTGATCCACACAGTCAAAGGCTTTGGCATAGTCAATAAAGCAGAAATAGATGTTTTTCTGGAACTCTCTTGCTTATTCGATGATCCAGCGGATGTTGGCAATTTGATCTCTGGTTCCTCTGCCTTTTCTAAAACCAGCTTGAACATCTGGAGGTTGATGGTTCACGTATTGCTGAAGCCTGGCTTGGAGAATTTTGAACATTACTTACTAGCGTGTGAGATGAGTGCAATTGTGCGGTAGTTTGAGCATTCTTTGGCAGCATAGCACACCCCAGATCAAGGTATGAAACTTTGTCTTTACCTTGTGTTAAAGGAATATCAATTAGGTAGAAAAGAAATTAAAATGTCAGGCCTTGATAGTATAGCATTAAATGATAAACTGAACTGCCAAGACAGCAAAGCCATTATGTTAACAGTATTGTACATTACTATGACTTGTGTTTACTTCTGTGCCACACACATTTTATTCTGCCTGCGCCTTCTAGTTTCTGGCCTCTTAACATGATTAAAAGCTGTAATTTTTACTTAAATATATCTCCTAAGTCACTAATTATGTTCTCTAAACTCTTACATTCTTATTCATGTTACCATTGCTTGTATTTTACAATAGGACTATTGTCAAGTCAACAATCTAGCTGTAATGCCCAGGCAAGGCCACGCATTCTCGATGCTAAATTACATTACTAAATATTTTTTCTTGGAACTTGTTTTATTGACCACTTGTAAAAGATTTAATTGTGAAGGTGCTAAATGAGAGTCCAAAGAATGTGGTCCTTTTTCTTAAGCAAATTTGCAGCTGTTTTGCTTTAAAGCATGAAATGATGCCTGTGGTGTGTGTGGTATCAAAGAATACCAAGAAACTACTCAACTCTCTATAGGTGGCACACGTCTTAGTAACAATTCTGTTTGTGAACTGTCCACTCTCAGGGTATTAGCTGAAAGGTTCAAATTTTCTTTAATGACTCATAGTTCCTGTTTTCTTTTGCTGCAATTAGATATCACTCAGTTCTAAAATCTAATCAGTTACCCACAGTTCCCTTTCTGTGAGCTATTGCTTTTTATTCCATAAGTGAACCAGATGTTCCCAGGAAATTAGTTATTCATTGATTATTGCAAGTTAGGAAATGGATTGTTTTCTAGATATTATAGTGCAGGGGATACACTAGTCATAAGCATAAAAATTATATTATTTAAAATGTCTACACTATTTCATGATTCTCCAGATAATTCTTGACCTTTGTATTATAGGGAGACCATGGTTCAGTGGTCCTAAGATTGCTGTATTGTCTGGCAGCACATGCTACATTTTTGAGATTAAATCAATATTATGAAATCACACTCTTAGCAATTGACAGCCCCTGGAGGAGGAAATGGCAATCCACTCCAGTATTCTTGCCTGGAGAATCCCATGGACAGTGGAGCCTAGTGGGCTACAGTCTATGGGGTCACAAAGAGTCGGACATGACTTACCAACTAAGCACAGCACAATAATTGAAAAAAGCTGTCATTTGCTTTCCATCTATACCAATAATAGACTCAATATTGAAAGAGCACTTCCTTAGCTGCCATTAATTATTAGGCTGCCATTAATTATAATTATTAGTGTAATTATATGTGTGCATTCGTCACTCCTATGATGACTTCTATGAAGGGACTTGAGTGTGAGACATGACAGAATTTCAGACATACAAAAAGGCTTTGGGAACAAAATGGAGTCAAGATAGAGAAATGTAGTTTAGGTGAGCTTATTTCTGGACATTTTATCAGATCAAAGTTTATGATCTTGCTACACCATTGTTAAATATTTTGATCAATTCAGTTGGCCAGTTTCATATGGGAAGAAAGTTTGGAGAACTGGAACATGGAGAAATGTGACAAATATTTTAATTAAATGAATTAATTATATTTAAAAATTGTTGTTTTGCTAATTGATACACCTCTACAGTCACCTTAGGCTCTCCTGCTACGGTCAACTTTCTCTCTTACGTCCCAATCCCAGCATTATTTTTCACAAACATTTCTAAATTAATTGATTAATTATGATGCTCATGCAGCTTCAACATCTATTCTTCTTGTAATCTCTCTTATTATGAAGTATTTGAGAATATTATATCCTGGTCTATGTATTGTAAATTATATATGCTAAAGAACAAGGCCTTATGGGCATTGATTTTGAAACATCGAGTAAGTCATGTTTTCTAAAACTTAGGAAGATAATCGAATTAAATTGAAGTGATTATTTTCTTTCTCTCTTCGTTAAACTTTTTTTTTCTGAATACAATTTAAATCATGAATTTATTGAAAATATAGACATTCTGGAAAATATTTTAAAACTCAGTCATCACTTCAGAGAAAATCATCTCTAAGGTGTTCCTATATTTCTTTTCATCATTTAAAAACAATTATTGAGACTATAATATGTAGAAAATTTTCTCACTGCAGTAACATAAAACTTTATATCATAAATATTTTCCCATGCTAGTATTTTGCTTTCAAAATAAGATGTAACTTATATCTTATAAGTATATTGCTTTCAACATAAGATATAACTACACAATATTCCATGTGTTAGTGTGCTACAGCTTGTTTATTTATGTATTATCATGATATAGTTCTATAATAAGCATCTTAGGATAAAATAATTTTTGTTAATTTCAATTTCTATGTAATATGTTTTTGAACAGAATATTATGTGTTTGTACAGTAAAAACATTCTTGGAAACAGAATGACACTTGCTTCCCCTAGGCTTATAAGTTTAGGAAAAAGTATTTTCTTTGGTATTATTGGCAATGTAATTTATAATTACCTTTCTCAACACTATACTATTAATATTAATAATGTGATTCACTTTCACACCAGTATCATGATATGTCAGAGAAGGCAATGGTAACCCACTCCAGTACTTTTGCCTGGAAAATCCCATGGATGGAGGAGTCTGGTGGGCTGCAGTCCATGGGGTCACTGAGAGTTGGACATAACTGAGCGACTTCACTTTCACTTTTCACTTTCATGCATTGGAGAAGGAAATGGCAACCCACTCCAGTGTTCTTGCCTGGAATCCCAGGGACGGGGGAGCCTGGTGGGCTGCCGTCTATGGGGTCGCACAAAGTCGGACACGACTGAAGTGACGCATCAGCAGCAGCAGCAGCATCCATCATGATACGTGTATATGAATTCTAATTCCACTTCAATTTTACCTGCTTTGGACAGCTTGTTTAAGTTTAAAGGAGAATGATAGTATTCCTTTTCATAAGTATTCAATAAGATATCACTGAATTTGCTCCATATATCTCAGTTTTTAATCAATTATTATTTACACACTACTTTTAACCTACACTTTAAGCATTCCTTTCCCCAGTAAGTCTTTTAAATTTTTACCCAACCACAGGAAATATATGACACAATACTTGGTACCAGGAATCATTTATCTCATTACCTGAAGCTTTCTTGAGCTTTAAGTCAGCACCAGTAGATGCTCCTCTTTCTACTGGAAACATTTCATATATACTGACTACCACTGTAGAAGCAGTCAGTTTTTTACCATGTGCTATACACACACCATCTTGTTTAGGCTTCAACACTGCACAATAAATGTTGATGCTTTAGGAAACTTAATAACTACTAAATATTTTGTTAGATTTCTTTTTTTTTTTGTAATATTCTTATCCAATTTTCAAATCAAGGGTCTATTAATTTACTCAGATGAATTCAAGAATTTACTCCATTTGTAAAATTGTCTCCATACTGTTAATAGAATGAATTGACTTGGTTGATTTTTGAGTGTTAAACCAACTTTAAATTCCTGGAATAAATCCATGTTTTATTAAACTTTTCATATACTGATAGACTTAATTTGCTAATATTTGGGTGTTTCGCTTTATTTCATTTATATCTATATTAGCAAGATATAGAGGATGATTTTTTTCATTTTTTAAGGGTCTTATCAGGGATTTGTTTTAGACTTTCTCTGGCCTTATCAACTGTGTTTGAAAATGTACCTTCCTCTTCCTTTTGCTTGTCAGGTTTATGTAGAATTGCTATTACTTCTTCCTTAGATACTTAGACTAATTCTCCAATAAAGCCTTATGAACATGTAATTTTCTTACTGGGAAGATGTTTAAAGGTGAATCAGATTTCTTAAACAAATCTAATAATATTCAGGTTCTTTATTTCTTGTGCCAGTACATTTCATCTAAATATTCAAATATTGTGTAATGTGGTTTTTATCTGTTTAATCATTTTTTGGGAGTGTCAAAATATGGTGAACTTTAATAATAATTCTACTTTTACTTCACAAGTTGCTCTACATAGTGATCTGAATATATTTTCATTATTATTCTTCCTTTTTAGTTTACTTTTTCCAGCTTATTGAGAAATAAAACTATTGAGAAATATTTATAATTAATTATAATTATGTTTTAATATAATTATATAATATAATATATAATTAATAGTATATTAATTATAATTATATATTTAATTATAATTTATAATTATAACTATTAAATAGTTATAATTGAGAAATATAGCTATTTAGTTATGTAAAAATAACTAAATAAAATTATTGAGAGATAATTGACATACATAATTGTAAAAATTTAAAACATAGAGTATTATGGTTTGATTTACATATATTGTGAAATGATTACCATAGCAGCTTCAGCTGACATTCATCTCATATAGATACAACAAAAAGAAAAGAAATTTTAAAAGAAATAAGGAAAAAATTCTTATGATGATAACTCAAGATTTATTCTCTTAGTTGTTCTTTCAGTTTAGTTCAGTTCAGTAGCTCAGTCCTGTCCGACTCTTTGTGACCCCATGAATCGCAGCACGCCAGGCCTCCCTGTCTATCACCATCTCCCGGAGTTCACTCAAACTCATGTCCATCGAGTCAGTGATGCCATCCAGCCATCTTATCCTCTGTCATCCCCTTTTCCTCCTGCTCCCAATCCCTCCCAGCATCAGAGTCTTTTCCAATGAGTCAACTCTTCGCATGAGGTGGCCAAAGTACTGGAGTTTCAGCTTTAGCATCATTCCTTCCAAAGAACACGTGGGACTGATCTCCTTCAGAATGGACTGGTTGGATCTCCTTGCAGTCCAAGGGACTCTCAAGAGTCTTCTCCAACACCACAGTTCAAAAGCATCAATTCTTCGGCGCTCAGCTTTCTTCACAGTCCAACTCTCACATCCATACATGACCACAGGAAAAACCATAGCCTTGACTAGACGGACCTTTGTTGGCAAAATAATGTCTCTGCTTTTGAATATGCTATCTAGGTTGGTCATAACTTTCCTTCCAAGGAGTAAGCGTCTTTTAATTTCATGGTTGCAGTCACCATCTGCAGTGATATTGGAGCCCCCCAAAATAAAGTCTGACACTGTTTGCACTGTTTCCCCATCTATTTCTTAATTGTCTCTTAATTGTTTTTTCTCTTTATTGCTTTCCATTGTAGCTATACCTATTTACAGTCCTACCTTCAATGCATAGGAATTTCCTTTTTTCTATATATATATATCTCCTGTCTTTTTGATGACAGCCATCTTAACAGTCATGAGATGATACATCATTGTGGTGCAATTTAGATTTCCCTAATGACAAACAATGTTGAGCATCTTTGTTATGTTCCCATTGACCTTTTGCATATTTTCTTTGGAGAAATGTCTATACAGGTCCTTTGCCCATTTTTCAGTTGCATTATTTTGTTGTTGTTTGAGTTGCATGAGATTTCATATATTTTGGACATTAACCTCTTATCAGATAAATGCTAATTTTTCCCCCATCTCATAGATTATTTTCACTTTGTTGATTCTTTTGTTTTGCACAGAAATGTCTTACTTTGTTGTAGTCCTACTGTTTGTTTTTTACTGTGTTGTTATACTTTAAGGTGTCACATCTAAAATATCATTACCAAGACCCATATTAAAGAGGTTTATTCTTATGTTTTCTTATAGAAGTTTCATGATTTAAGGTCTAAAATTTAAGTCTTTAATTGATTTGGAGGTAATTTTTGTGAGTGATGTGAGTAATGGGTCTAATTTCATTCTTTTATATATAAATATTCAATTATCCCAGCACCATTTATAGAAAAGACTAACTTTTACCTGTTGAATATTCTTGACTCCCTTGTAGAATACTAATATTAGTTGACCATATATGCTTTGGATTATTTCTGTGCTTTCAATTCCATTCCATTGGTCAGTTTTATTCTTGCTTTTAAATGCCAGTACCAAACTGCTTTGTATAGTACCAAACTGTTTTTATAGTATAGCTTGAAATCAGGAAGCATGATGCTTCTTGTATTCTTTTTTTTCCTCATGATTTCTTTGACTATTCAGAAATATTTGTTCTATATAAATTACAAAAGTTTCTCACACTGCTGTAAAAAAAAAAATGCCATTGGAGTCTTGGTAAGGCTTGCATGGAACCTATGGATGTCTTTTTATAGTGCTGACATTTTAACAATATTAATTCTTCCAATCCATGAACATTAGAAGTCTTTCTATTTATTTTTGTCTTTGATTTTTTTCATCAATGAATTGTAGTTTTCAAAAAAACCTTTTGCCTCTTTATTTAAATTTGTTCTGAGAATTTTATTGTTTTTGATGCTTTTATAAATGAGATCAGTTTATTTCTTTTTCAGAAAAAGTGATATTCATGTATAGAAAAGCTACCATGTTTATGTATTAGTTTTGTATCCTACAAATACTGAATTCATTGATTAGATCTAACAATTTTTTTATAGAATCTTTAGGGTTTCTGTATATAAAAATCATGTTATCTTCAAATAGAGACAATTTTTTTCTTTCTTTCCAGTTCTGACATCTATTGTTTATGAGTGGTGAAAGTGGGTATCCTTGTCTTATTGCTAATTGTAGAGGAAAAGCTTTCAAACTTTCACAATTGAGTATGATGTAAACTGTGGGCTTGTCACATATGGACTTTATTATGTTGAGATATGTTCTTTATATGCCTAATTTATTAAGGTTTTTTTTTATCATAAATGTATTTTGGATTTTGTTAATTGTTTTTTCCTGCATCTTTTGAGATGATCATATGACTCTTTTCTTCTCTTCTATTAATGTGACATATCACATTGATTGATTTCTGTAGGTTGAACCATTCTTGCATTTCATGGGTGAATTCCTACTGATTATGGTGTAAGATCTTTATTTACATGCTATAAAATTTGGTTTACAAGTATTTTATTGAGATTTTTAAATATATATTCATCAGAGATATTGGGCTATAGATTTATTTTCTAGTAGCTTTTGTTTTGTTTTCATATGAGGATAATGCTGCTATCATAAAATGAGTTTGGGAATACTCTTTTCTTTGATATTTTGCATAGTTTGAGAAGGATTGGTGTTAATTCGTCTTTAAATGTTTGGTAAAATTCACCAGTAAAGCCATCTGCCCCTAGGCTTTTTTCTTCATTGGGAGACTTATAATTATTGATTCAGTCTCCTTACTAGTGATTGGCCTGTTCAGCTTTTCTATTTCTTCCTGATTCAGTCTTGGTGAGTTGGATGTTTCTAAGAAGTTTTCCATTTCTTCTAGGTTGTCTAGTTTGATGGCATATGGTTGTTCATGTAATCTATACCCCTTTGAATTTCTATAGTATCCTGTGTAGAGTGTTTCTGTGTAATGTCTCTTTTTACATTTATAATTTTGATTTGGGTCTTTTCTCTTTTTTCTTTGATTAGGTAAATGTTTGTGAATTTTATCTTTTCAGAGATATGCCTGAAAGCTAACTTATTAGAAAGCTAACTAATTCTTAGCTTTTGTTTTCCTTCATAAAAAGTTGATAACTTAAAATTATCTGCCATAATAATGAACTGATATAAATTTTTTCTCCAATCAATGTATTTCTTGGTGATATTATTTCAGTAGATCTTTTATAAAATTTTCTGAGAGCCAGTTTCTATATTTGTGAGTTTGGATTTCAGTTCTATTATAATTATATATTTATATTTATGTGAGTTTATTTATATTTATGTGAATTGTACATTATGAGTATGAATTATGCATATTCATATTTATGTGCATTCATTTCAAGTATTATATTTTATATGCTGTGCTATTATCTCATTTTTATTTTCTTTATATTTTGTTGATTAAAACAAATTTTCCTCAGTTTCAATTTACATATTTTGTTTTCATTATCCTGCTTTTTTTTCTCAGCTTTTATAGGCCCACACACACATTTGTTTATTTTTCCTAATCTGTTTGTAAACATATCATTTATCTCATCTGTATATCTTTATCTATAGATAGATGAAAATATCTATCTGTTTACCTGTCTATCTTTCATCATTTTTCCTCCAAATGAAAACAAGTTTTTTGCATTTTTCACGATTTATTCTTCTTCTGCCTGCCATTCTTATCCCCAAACAAGTCTTATTGGGTATCATCTTTTCATCATTTCTTTGATTAACATTAAAATTTCATAAGTTATTTAATTTTTTCATATTCTCCATGTTTCTTTGCTTTTCACTGCTGTTACTTCTTTAAAAATTCTTTCAAAGAGGATTTTAATGAGATGAAGTTTCTGAGCCTATGTTACTGAGAAAACTTTCTTATTCTGTAAAAATAATAATTCTGATAGACATATACTTTTGTTCAAAGCCTCTTCGTTTTCCTGACATGTACTTCTTTGTAGCTGTAATCTTTATTTCTCAGGAAGTTTTTAGAATTTTCTTTTGGCTTTGGATATTATTAAGTTTAATTTTGTATGTTTCAAGTATTTTCCCCTCCAACCTCTTATCTTTTTGGTTCAGTATTATTAGAAAAGCAAAATTCAGCTGAGTAAATTATAAAGATCTTATTGGCTTTATTCAGTGATTCATGGGCAGCATTCTATCCAGCAGATAGAAAGGAGAGCTGAGGAGCTGTACAAGATGAAATATTTTAAACACAGAAGGGAGCAAGGCAAGGAAGTTATAATAGCAAAAAGCAGATTTGCTGTGGCAAGGTCACTTTCCTTTAGAGGATGGCAGGGGTCCGTCAGGCAGATTACCCCTCTAGTGATACCTGATTGACTGACTTAAGATTCCATTTCTATGAGAGGTCAAAACTATAATTAACTCTTGGTTTGGTGATGTGAGGCTTAGCTAAAGTGACTCCATTTTGTATTATTTTGTCTTTTTTTTTAAACATATGAACCCCTTTAAACTGATGTCTTAATCCTAATTTTTTTAAATCAGTCATTATTTCTTCAAATATTATTTTTTTTAGTTTTTCTCTCATGAGATCTTATTAAATAAATATTAACATTTCTATTCATATCCTTCATATCTCTTACCTTACATTTTCTCTCATTATTTTTATTTCTTTATCCCTGCCTTCTGGAAGAGTCATTGGACATCATTTTTCAGCTTACTAGTTTGTTCTTTAGTTGAGTCCATCTGGCTACTTATGCTTTATTTTAGTAATTTTAGTATTTCTTTTCATATTTAATGCTTCTTTTTTTTTCTTTAAAATTGTTTTATATTTCTAATACACTTCTAGTATTGCTCCTTCTCTCAATGAGGATATTTATAATGCTTCTGGTGACTTTAGGAAGAGAGTTGAAACACTTCAAGACAGAGAACTTGACATAGCAAAATGTGAGTTGAACTATTTACATTTTCCCCCCTCTATCCATTATAGACAGTCTTTTCCCTCTGGATTTTTTTTTTTTCAATTACACTATCAAGTACTGTTTTTCTTTCTCTAGAAAGAGAAAGTTTTGCCAGAGGCATGCCTGGCATACCTATCACTGTTGTTAATCACTTCCCTCCCCAGGTAGGCTCTAGACTTTCTCAAACTGGAGTATTTATCAGACATGCCTGGTAGTCTTGTTAAAACATAAGTTATTGACACAACCCACAGAGGTTTTGAGTCACAAAGGCCCAAATTATGGGGGCCTGTATGTTTGCATCTTAATGTCTTACCCCAAATTCTCAGGTTTGATTTGGGCTAGTCCTACTATTTTTATTTCTGTTTTGCTTTCTCTTTTTCAATCCTAATGATAGATACATTGGTTCACTAAGTACAATGGTGAGCTGGGGATAGGGAGGAAATATTGTGAGAATTCTTCCCCATCCACAACTCTAGACCACTGGGTAATTTCTGCCGTGTTCATACTCAGCTATTTTTAATCTCCCCAAAGGGCTTTAAACAGTTTTAGTGTTAGTGTCTGTACGTGCGTACTAAGTTGCTTCAGTTGTGTCCAACTCTCTGCCACCCTATGGATTGTAGCCTGCCAGGCTCCTCTGTCCATGGGATTCTCCAGCCAAAAATACTGGAGTATGTTGTCATACTCTCCTCCAGGGGATCTTCTTGCTCTAGGGATAGAATCTGTGTCTCATGTCTCCTGCATTGGTAGGTGGGCTCTTTACCACTGGTGCCACCTTGGGAGCCCAATGATATTGTCCATGATTCATAAAATTCCCTTTTTGTGCCTTCTTCCTTTCTAGTAGACTTCAGGATAGTGAACCAGTAATGTATATTGGCTCATCGTCTTTTCAGAAATCTGAAGGTTAACTGTGTTGTTGTTCAGTTGCTCAGTTGTATCTGACTCTTTGCGACCTCATGGACTGCAGCTTACCTGTCCTTAACTAACTCCCAAGGTTTGCTCAAACTCATGTCCATTGAATCAGTGATGCCATCCAACCATCTCATCCTCTGTTGTCCCCTTCTCCTACCTTCAAACTTTCCCAGCATCAGGGGCTTTTCCAATGAGTCCACTCTTCACATCAGATGGCCAAAGTATTGGCGCTTCAGCTTCAGCATCAGTTCTTCCAATGAATATTCAAGGTTTGTCATAGCTTTTCTGCCAAGGAGTAAGTGTCTTTTAATTTCATGGCTGTAGTCACCATCTGCAGCGATTTGGGAGCCCAAGAAAATTAAGTCTGTCACTGTTTCCATTGTTTCCTCCTCTATTTGCTGTGAAGTGATGGGACCGGATGCCATGATCTTTGTTTTTGGAATGTTGAGCTTTAAACTAACTTTTTCACTCTTTTCTTTCACCTTCATCAAGAGATTCTTTAGTTCACTTTCTGCCACTAGGGTGGTGTCATCTGCATATCTGAAGTTATTGATATTTCTCCTTGCAATCTTGATTCCAGCTTATGTTTCACCCAGCCTGGCATGTTGCATTATATAACTACATTTAAGTTAAATAAGCAGGGTGACAAAATACAGCCTTGTCATTATTTTCCCAATTTTGAACCAGTCCATTGTTCCATATCCAGTTCTAACTGTTGTTTCTTGACCTGCATACAGGTTTCTCAGGAGGCAGTTAAGGTGGTCTGGTATTCCCATCTCTTTAAGAATTTTCTACAGTTTGTTGTGATCCACACTATCACAAGATTTCATGTAGTCAATGAAGCAAACATAGATGTTTTTCTGGAATTCCCTTGCTCTTTCTATGATCCAGCAGCTGTTAGCAATTTGATCTCTGGTTTCTCTCTGCCTTTTCTAAACCCCTTGTATATCTGGAAGTTCTCGATTCATGTGCTGTTGAAGCCCAACTTGAAGGATTTTGAGCATAACCTTGCTAGCATGTGAAATGAGCACAGTTTTGCGGTAGTTTGAATATTCTTTGTCATTGTCTTTCTTTCAGATTGTAATGAAAATTGAGCTTTTCCAATCCTATACCCACTGCTGAATTTTCCAAATTTGCTGCCATATCGAGTGCAGCACTTTAAGACATCACTTTTAGGATTTAAATAGCTCAGCTGGAATTCCATCACCTCCACTAGCTTTGTTCATAGTAACGTTTCCTAAGGCCCACTTGATTTCACACTGCATGATGTCTGACTCTAGGTGAATGATCACACCATTGTAGTTATCTGTGTCATTCAGAAAGTTATTGTAATATTTAAAAAATCCTGAAAAAGTTATTGAACACTATGTTTATATATCCATATACAATTCAATCACTTTGATAACCACTTAAATTTAAAATAACCTTTCTTAGCTGTCTATAGCTAACCTAATGTATCAGAAATTCAACTCTGTCTTGTCTCCATGAAACAATGTAGTTCAGTGATATTATTTCTTTCAAAGACCTTAGAAGCCTTTTGTCATTAAGGTCAAATTGCCATGATAACTGTTTTATGTGAGCAGAGAAGTGATGTTTTGAATACAGTTATTTGAATAATTTTTAGATTCTAACATCTGTGCTATTTAGAAAACCTCTGAGTTTTCTATTTATGCAATGTACATAAAGCATCCCATTTATTTATTTAGTTTCTGAAGAGGCAATACTAACAAAAGAAAGGTATATTTTTCCAGATCCTGAAAAAAATTGCCAAATCACAACCCTATTTTGTGATAGGGTTTCAAAAAAAAACGGAATCTTTTCAAAGACTGGAAAACAAATGACATGGAAAAACAATATATGACAATGAGACAGATGTGAGCTTATATCTGGTAATGAAAGTCCATAGACTGCTTATTTGGTGGGTTGGACTAACATTTACATTTACATCAATTCTATGGATTATAAGGAGAGCATCTCTTGTTGGGATGACAATGACAAGATACAATGCTAGAATGAAATCTAATTGTTATTAGCTATTGCACTGGAATGTCAATGAGGGGCTGCTTTGTTTGAAAGCTGGCATTGGCAAAGTTATCAAATTGGTTGGTTCATTAGGGAATACAGTGCATTAGTGAGCTATTCAGCCTTACTGAGCATATATATTAAAAAGCATGCCTTTGTAATTTTCCAACACCATAAATCAAGGTAAGATTTAGTATTCAACACTTACAGGAAGGGGCAATTGTTTATTTTGCAAGATTTAGTTCAAGTAAGCTAACCCTCCAAACATATTTGGGCTAACTTTTTATTTTCATAATTTACTTTATACTATTGTCATGTTTACTATGTTTGGTTCTTGCACAGAAAGTGTATAAGGAATGTGAACATGGTAACTGAGTGATGAAAAGGCAACCCTTGCAGATGTGAGTTTCCTGTGTGCTTAATAAATAAACTATACTTTGTTGACTTTTAATTATATATGCTTAAAAAGTGATTGTAATCAGCCAAACTTGGCATTTATTTCCCAGGGTGTTTATATGAGTAATTACTCTAGACTACTAGAAGTAAATCTAAATATTGTAAAATGCCCCAAAGCTGGAGTGAAGACGAAGCTTTTTAATAATGAAAGAACAGAATTTTTTAAATAATAAAATAAAAATTTTATTTTGTTATACTATTCCAGCTCAAAGATCTTCTTCTTTGATCAACTCTTCTTTGATCTTTCCTATCTGATTTGATATCACTCATTTGATTTTTTTTCTTTCCTTTACATTTGTTGGAGCTCTTAACTCATTTGGCTTACATCTAGACTTTTTCATATACTTGTCTCCTTTTCAGTTTTCCAGTTAAGAGTAGGAAGTATGGCATTCTCTCTTTCTTAAAAGAATATTATCTTCTCTTTCCCCTCATTACACTTACAGACATTTAAAAATCTCAAAATACTTTGTAAGTAAATTAACACTTGCCAGAACGTAGTCGCTAAGTCTTTTGACTTTTTGCCACCCAATGGACTGGAGCCCAGCACGCTCCTCTGTCCATCGGGATTCTCCAGGCAAGAATACTGGAGTGGGTTGCCATGCCCTCCTACAGGAGATCTTCCCAACCGAGAGATCAAACAGAGAGATTGAACCAATGTCTCCTGTGTTACTGGTGGATTCTTAGCAACAATTTAAAACTGTATTCCTTAAATATTAACTTACATAAGTCATTTACTATGATTAGACATATAAACTTATTAGTTAGCCAAACTAATATACTATATATAAATATACATATATAAGACTAATATATATACTATATATTATATAATACTAATATATATACTAATATAATATATGCAATAAACTGTGGGAAATTCTGAAGGAGATGGGAATACCAGACCACCTGACCTGCCTCTTGAGAAACTTGTATGCAGGTCAGGAAGCAACAGTTAGAACTGGACATGGAATAACAGACTGGTTCCAAATAGGAAAAGGAGTACATCAAGGCTGTATATTGTCACCCTGCTTATTTAACTTATATGCAGAGTACATCATGAGAAACACTGGGCTGGAGGAAGCACAAGCTGGAATCAAGATTGCCAGGAGAAATATCAATAACCTCATATATGCAGATTATACCACCCTTATGGCAGAAAGTAAAGAAGAACTAAAGAGCCTCTTGATTAAAGTGAAAGTGGAGAGTGAAAAAGTTGGCTTAAAGCTCAACATTCAGAAAACGAAGATCATGGCTTCCAGTCCCATCGCTTCATGGCAAATAGATGGGGAAACAGTGGAAACAGTGGCTGACTTTATTTTGGGGGCTCCAAAATCACTGCAGATGGTGATTGCAGCCATGAAATTAAAAGATGCTTATTCCTTGGAAGTAAAGTTCTGACCAACCTAGACAGCATATTAAAAAGCAGAGACATTACTTTGTTAACAAAGGTCCATCTAGTGAAGGCTTTGGTTTTTCCAGTGGTCATGTATGGATGTGAGAGTTGGACTATAAAGAAAGCTGAGCACAGAATTGATGCTTTTGAACTGTGGTGTTGGAGAAGACTCTTCAGAGCCCCTTGGACTGCCAGGAGATCCAACCAGTCCATCCTAAAGGAGATCAGTCCTGGGTGTTCATTGGAAGGACTGATGTTGAAGCTGAAACTCCAATAGTTTGGCCATCTGATTCGAAGAGCTGACTTATTTGAAAAGACCCAGATGCTGGGAAAGATTTAGGGCAGGAGAAGGGGATGACAGAGGATGAGATGTTTGGATGGCATCACTGACTTAATGGACATGGGTTTGGTTAGACTCCGGCAGTTGATGATGGACAGGGAGGCCTGGCATGCTGTGATTTATGGGATCTCAAAGAGTCGGACGGGAGAAGGCAATGGCACCCCACTCCAGTACTGTT
Source organism: Bos mutus (assembly GCF_027580195.1). Lineage (NCBI taxonomy): Eukaryota > Metazoa > Chordata > Mammalia > Artiodactyla > Bovidae > Bos > Bos mutus. The sequence continues at coordinate 69,113,076 of NC_091618.1, read as the reverse complement.
GCCCGGAAAATCCCATGGATGGAGGAGCCTGGTAGGCTGCAGTCCATGGGGTCGCACAGAGTCGGACATGACTGAAGCGACTTGGCAGCAAAGAGTCGGACACGACTGAGCAACTGAACTGAACTTAACTGAACTGTGGTATTGGAGAAGACTCTTGAGAGTCTCTTGGACTGCAAGGAGATCCAACCAGTCCATCCTAAAGGAAATGAATCCTGAACATTCACTGGAAGGACGGATGCTGAAGCTGAAGCTCCAATACTTTGGCCACCTGATGCAAAGAACTGACTCATTTGAAAAGACCCTGATGCTGGGAAAGATTGAAGGTGGGAGGGGAAGGGGATGACAGAGAATGAGATGGTTGGATGGTATTACTGACGTGATGGACATGAATTTAAGTAGACTCTGGGAGTTGGTAATAGATAGGGAAGCCTGGCATGCTACAGTCCGTGGGGTCACAAGGAGTTGGACACAATAAGTGACTGAACTGAACTGACCACAGTTTATTTTTCCACTTACCAATTGATGGATATTTGAGGTTGTTTCCAATTTTTGTTATAAATAATGCTACTATAAAATTTATGTGTAAGTTTTATTTTTATATATGATTTCATTTCTCTTGGTTATATACCTAAGAATTGCTGAGTCTTATGGGAACTTTGCATTTAGCATTTGAGGAATTGTTAACTGTTTTACAGACTGGCTGCTACATTATAGATATCCCCACTGACTATACATAAGGATTTCATTTTCTCCACATCTCATATCAACACATACTCTTCTATTTCTTTTTATTAGTAGTAGTAGTATAACAATGGAGAAGGCAATGGCACCCCACTCCAGTACTCTTGCCTGGAAAATCCCATGGACGGAGGAGCCTGGTAGGCTGCAGTCCATGGGGTTGCGAACAGTCGGACACGACTGAGCGACTTCATTTTCACTTTTCACTTTCATGCATTGGAGAAGGAAATGGCAACCCACTCCAGTTTTCTTGCCTGGAGAATCCCAGGGACGGGGGAGCCTGGTGGGTTGCCATCTATGGGGTCACACAGAGTCGGACATGACTGAAGTGACTTAGCAGCAGTAGCAGCAGTATAACAATTCTAAGGATTATATGGTGGTGTGCCCTCATGGCTTTGATGTGAATTTCCCTGATTACTGTGTTAGTTGCTCACATGTCTGACTCTTTGCAACCCCATCTTTGTAGCCCTCCAGGCTCCTCTGTCCATGAAATTCTCCAGGCAAGAATGATGCAGTGTGTAGCCATTCCCTTCTCTAAGGGAATGGCTTACTGACCCAGGGATCAAACCTGGGTCTCCTGCATTACAGGTGGATTCTTTACCATTTGAGCCATCAAGGAAGGCCCCCTAATAATGATATCAAATAATTGTCTTGTGCTATTGGCCATTTTTTCATCTTCCTTAAAGAAAGGACTATTCAGATCTTTTGCTCATTTTAAAATCAGATGATTTATCTTTTTGTTGTCGAGTTGCAAGACCATCAGTGAGGTTTCTGCAGCCAATTTAAACCATGGTTATCATTTTGTATAACATGCATACCCCATTTCTAATTAGTAATAATAATAATAAGCAGGCCTCTCCTGCTAAGAAATGTTCATCATCAATTGCTAATACTACTATTTGAAGATGTACAAAACTCCACCTCCTATCAAACTGCCAGCTGATATTTTAGTGCCTTCCAAAAGGCAAGGTAATTATTGCTAATGAATTTTTATTCTGAAATAGAAGGAAATTGAAAACAAAGATGTGTTACTATGGCTCTCATTAACAAGGCCTATTTCCAAAGAAATGTTTGCAATGGATGATAGAGGGGTGTGCACTTAGTATACCTCCAGTGTCTCTGGCTATGCAGAGTGCATTTTGTCCACATACTCTTTTGTTAGATGGGATATGACAAGTTATCTGTGGGTGTAACTGATGGAAAACTTAGATATTAGAATTTTCTTTACAAAGTTAATATTTTTTACAGTTGTTAATGTTACTCATTTAAGAAAATGTAAACAGTTTTATCATGGATTTATTCCAAATAAATAGCAGAACTATGAGAAACCTAAAATATTATTTTGCATTTTTATTGTAGCTTATACAGGTAGAATCACATTATCTAGCATCAAGACCATTTAAATGAAAAACCAGTTGCAGTTAAAATAACACTCTGAACAGTGGTGCTGGGTTATATCCCTAGAGTTTCTGCACCAGTGAAATCCCATCTTACAAAAATACTGTGTGATATCGACTCACTGGACATTCATTGTAATGGAATGTTGGTTACATAACCAATGTGAATTGTAATCTTCTGTCACATGGATGCATGTTGAAGTCCTGGTGACTTTGAGAAAGATTCTATATATGATAGCTGATCAAAGTACTGGCCATACAACTCAGATAAGTTCACTGGGTAGCAATGGTTGATATCCTATCAAAAATGACAAGAATAAATTCTATTTAAAGTTTTGTCTAGATTTAAGCAGACAGTATAAAAATGCCAGAAAATATGTGAGATCTGCCAAGCAATGACCTTCTATGTACTCTTATATGGAGAAGGGCATGGCACCCCACTCCAGTACTCTTGCCTGGAAAATCCCATGGACGGAGGAGCCTGGTAGGCTGCAGTCCATGGAGTTTGCGAACAGTCGGACACGACTAATCGACTTCACTTTCACTTTTCACATTCATGCATTGGAGAAGGAAATGGCAACCTACTCTAGTGTTCTTGCCTGGAGAATCCCAGGGATGGGGGAGACTGGTGGGCTGCCATCTATGGGGTCACACAAAGTCGGACACAACTGAAGTAACTTAGCAGTAGCAGTAGCAGCAGTACTCTTGTAATACCTTATCAAATGTAATCAGAATACTTATCACATTCTATTTGTATCTTTGTATTTTGTAGTATGTTTGTGTTTTGCTAAAACCTAAGAAATTATCAAGGGTATGGGATATGTGGTTTATTTTCATTTTTCCAGGACCTACTGTCTGACATATAAAAGATAATTCTAGTTCATGAATTGACTACTAAGCCTCCTATTTTTAGAGGGGCTGCTGCTGCTGCTAATGCTATTCCTACTACTTTAATAATAACATATAATAATAATAAGGGGTTTCCAGGTGGCATAGTGGTAAAGAATGCATCTGACAATGCAGGAGACACAAGAGAAACAGGTTCAACCCCTGGGTCAGGAAGATCCTCAGCAATAGGAAATGGGAACCTGCTCCAGTATTCTTGCCTGGAAAATTCCATGGAGAGAAGAGATTGGTAGTCTACAATCCATGGGGTCATAAAGAGTCAGACACAACTGAGTGACTGAGCACACACATAATAATACTACTATCAATAACACTTTAATATTACTTTATTATTAAAGTAGTAATATTTAGTATTTAATAATTTTGAGTGCTAATTTTATGTTATGATCTTTGTACTTTATCTCATTTCATACTCACATGTATGTATATATAATATCAGTACTCTTGTTATCATAATTAATAAAAAAAAGAGGAAGCCAGAGAAAATAATGCTAGAAAGAGGTAAAATATTCTCAAGGTAGATTTTTTTGTTTATTTTCATGTTTATTTATTGGTCTGTTCATGTGCTTTACATATACAGTTTATAATTTCTTCAGGAAATGTGGAGGTAAGGATTTAGGACCTAGTATATGTTCAAGAATAAGTTATAGTTAGTGAGACCTGACTACATGGGAAATTACTCTATACCTCATGTGTCACTATAAAAAGAAGGGGAATGCTAATTTTCACTCAAGTGTCTATAAAGAAAGATCATGACTTCTTTTATTTGCCTTTCTTCTCCAAAACCACATTACAAAGCTTGTCCAGAATGAATACTCACTAAATATTATTGATAGGCAGTTTACCTGCCACACATTGTCTTGTTAAGCGAATCATAATGAAAATGCTTTGGGTTATGATGTCTGCCCTTTGAGAGAGAATTTAAAGTAACCACAGCCAATCTCAGCCTGCTGGAGATATGAATCTCTTGGCACCTGTTAGCATAATCTACTTAAGGAAGAGACATAAACATGGAGTGAAAGACCTATAGCATGATTTCCTGGGCAATATTGTTGAGCGCCAATTTAGATCAGTTGGGTTTCTCAAAATTATTATTTCAAAGCCTCAGCTGAATCCTTCTGACGCTGAATGTATTTTATAGAGACAATGTATTTCCATAACTTGCAAAATCTTTAATGTAAGATTTATATATCTTCAGCAAGATGGATGAGAATAATTACTTTGAGTCTTGTTAAGTTCCTTTGAGCAATCCTGTTACAAATTTGTATAGTAGAAAGAATTAAAATGTCACAAGATATATTTCTGTGTAACAACCCTAGCATTTAAAAACATTCTTAAGCATGGTATTTTTTTAAACAAAATCTATGGATTATCTTTGCATATATCTACACTTGAGGATAGTATGCTGCTGCTGCTGCTAAGTCACTTCAGTCATGTCCGACCCTGTGCGACCCCATAGACAGTAGCCCACCAGGCTCCCCTGTCCCTGGGATTCTCCAGGCAAGAACACTGGAGTGGGTTGCCATTTCCTTCTCCAATGAAGGAAAGTGAAAAGTGAGAGTGAAGTCGCTCAGTCCTGTTCGACTCCTAGCGACCCCATGGACTGCAGCCCACCAGGCTCCTCCATCCATGGGATTTTCCAGGCAAAAGTACTGGAGTGGGGTGCCATCGCCTTCTCTGGAGGATAGTATAGTTTTCGTGAAATTGTTACTTGACATCTGGTAATATGGAGATCCATATTTTAGGTTCATTTTAAGTGTGATTATTTTATATAGAGGCCAACCTTTTACCACAGCCTTGAGGACACTGTCATTTTAAACAAAGGTGAAATCATGCCATCAGTCTCCAGACAAACTTGACAGGAAATGATGCAATTTTCAGTATCTGGCAAAAGGAATGCAATTCAAATAGCATGTTCTATTAACTGTTAGTGAGCTCACTTTTTCACTTGTAAAAGAGAAAGTTTTATATCAAAGAAGGGCTATTTTTAAGTGAGATCCTTCTCTAATAAAAATGCTTGGATTTACATGCCACGAAAGAGGTACAGGTTCCATAATACAGCATGACTGTATTTACATTAGGGAAAGCAATTAGAGACAGATGTCTTTTAGGTGCTTCACTGAATATATGGATGCTGGTTGAGCTATTATCTTTGGAAATATATAATTTGTTATTCCTGATGTCAGTCTCACTTCACTTTAACTTCAAAGTTCATTCACTGGGTCCTTGCACAGTTATTATCTTAACCACTAGTGCCACCTGGGAAGTCCTGTTAAGCACCAATCATGTCTCAAACACTGATTGAGGTTCTGAGGGTGAAACAGCAACAACAACAAAAACAAAGATCCCTGCCCTCCTATTTTCTAGCAAGGGACTCAAGACAAACAGGTGAATCATGATCCAACATTTGACCTTGCCTTCAAGTGATGTAAACAGACACTGATGAAGCACTTCGAACAGAGGAGTGATTCACTGTGACTTGATTCTAAAAGGGATTCTCCAGCTGCTTTGTGGAATGCAGATGGAAGGAGAAACAAGGAGGCTACTGCAGTAATTCAGGTGAAGATAAAATGGTGCCTTCGACTGGGATGATAAAAGTGCAAGTGGTGAGAAGCAAATCAGGTTACTCATGTACTTTGAAAGTAGAGATAATAAATCTCAGTGTGGATCAAGACCAATTATGCAAAGAATCAATGGAGAAATATGCTTGCATCATTTTTAACTTGCTTGATAGAAAACATTAAATTTTTTCAGTATGGATTATTTTATCTAATAAGACAAATATCAAGCTATGCATTCTACATGATGAGCGTCAGGTAGCCTGGAGATATGTATGTTTTCATTTGCTTTCTTCAGCTTACATCTAACTGTTTCAGGTTGGCAGAACAAGCACAACTTTGCATGTGGCTTCACAGATTACAGCCATTTTTGCTCATTAGCAGGATAATGTTTTGAGTCCTGAATAGAGAACATATATATTTTTAAAACATAAGCATATTTTGGGAAAGCACATTTGTCTTTTCAAATAAAGAAAAAATGGCCAAGATTATTGTGCTGGTTAAGACTAGGTTTGTTTCAGGTTAGATTTCTTTGTGGTCTAAAGATTCTGTTGTAAGTATATGCAATGCGTTACTGTACAAGATTGTTCAAGAATACTCAGGTAACTCACAGGTATTCATGGTGCATACACAAAAAGAAAGACAAACTCAACATATTTCTGCCACTGCAGAGGTGAAACGGTGTTTCATTACATAGTTCCCCTAAGGATAAGGGCCCAGGAGCATGCAAGGTTAGATGTTGAGCAGAAGAGGGAAAGGCTCCTCAAGATTTACTTTGACTCTTGACATTGGAGTTGTAAGAAAGTGAGTGACAACTATTTACACGATTTGTCCAAAGAGAAAGGATTTGTTTTGCCCATGATGGTGTAAAAGTAACAAAGTAGTAGCATCTCATATATTAACAAAACATTTATGTCAAATGTCATTTTCATAAATTCATCCATCCATTCATTCTTCTTCTGAAAGAAAGAACTAAAGAAAATAATTCTGGTTCAAAGCAGTAGTCTCATTAAAGAATAATTCAACTTTAGAACATGAATAAAATTTCATATGACATTTATTATTTCAGTAGAATCAGGTTTATAATACAAAATAATTTTATTATGATGTTTTGTATTTTATAAAATATTTTATATTTATAATATAAACAGTTTATAAACTCTTTATAATGCAGTTGGACCACTCAGTGTTTAATCAGAGAAGCAGAACCATGAAGAGTTTTGATCTTTATCTAATATATACACAATATATCCATACATATATATTATATATATGGATATATAAAGGGTGTATATGAAATATATATGGAGTCTATATTTGAATCTCCATATAATGTGTATATACACACACCTGCAGAAACTGGAGTCCTTTATGAAAACCTAAGCTCAAACCTTTTCTGGGAGTCCAGAAAATTAAAGAAAGATTCAGGAGAAAGTGGGAAAGTTGTGACACAATCTGGGACCTCTGAATCTTAGCTGCAGTGTTTGTATCTGGCAAGCAAGAGAATGCTAGGAAACTATAAGGGACTAAAAATAAGCGCACGTGTGGGCAATTGGGGCAAATTATTAACAACAAATATGCAAAAAGACCAAAAACCCAACTACCACTTCTGAGGAGCTGGGAGCAAAAGAGGAATACTGGGCATGATCCTTGCAAACAGCACCACTAAGCGGGTGGGCAGACCACCTAACCCACCCCTCTGGTCTGTGTCTGGGCCAGCCCCTTTGTTTTTTGCTGTTCAGTAGCTAAGTCCTGTCTGACTCTTTGCAAACCCAAGGGCTATAGCCTGCCAGGCTCCTCTGTCCATGCGATTTCCCAGGTAAGAATACTGGAGTGATTTGCTATTTCCTTCTCCAGGGGATCTTCCCGACCCAGGGATTGAACCCGTCTCTTCTTTTCCACTGTGCCACCTGGGAAGCCCAGACCAGCCCCAGCCCTAACCCATATAAGGAACCAGCTTGCCACTCCCCCTCAGAGAGTGAGCAAAGGAACCTGTTGTTTTCACTCCCTCCTGCTGCAGCACCAATCCCAATAAAGCCTCGTCTGAATTTCTAGTCTGGTCTCCTATCAATTTATGCTGATTAAAAAGTCCAAGAACCAGGTCGCTAGCAGTTTCAGATCCAGTTGCTCCCTCCCACCAATGAGGTGAGCCACTGAGGTCAGCGACATCATGCATGACCTGCAGTGTGGCTACTCCTTCACTCCTGCTCCCCAGTCTCCCAGCAACATTTCTCAGGTGACCCCTTCTAACTGAAAATATACAAGAAAGAATTCTGGAAAACATAGTTCAGCCTAGCCACACATATATGGTGTTTGGGCTTGTAGGACAAAGAACAGAAAAATTAGGCTCCATCACAGCCCTGCCACTAAATGTAGAATTTGCCTAGAGTCATATAAACACTCTGTGCTTATTGCCATAATCTGTAAAATCTGGTTAATAATGCATAGTTGTGAAGACTAAAGTAGATGCTGTGTGTTAAGCACATTAAAACAGTGTCTGATTCTGACAAGTAGAAACACTGATTTTATTTATTCATTCCCTATTAAAAAGCAACTGACATAATTTATTGCTTGGTTAACTTTTTAATAGTAGAATAATATTCTTTTCCAAACAGTGTATAAGCTGGAGTTAAAATATTCCTGTGACTTCTAAAATATCTCAGTTAAAAATGAGTTTTTTCTTAGTTAAAACATCAAATGAGAATTTTTCAAAGTATTAATAATATCCAAATAATTTTAGTAAATAGTTTTAAAAATAACAGCCTAGAAGCCTTTGAAACAATCCAGATTTATCATCTCTTTTGAAGAAAAAAGAAGATAATTTGTTGTGAGAAAAATGTCTAAGGAAAAAATTCAAAACCCCCAGATCCAATCATTAGACTGAATATACAAGAAGAGGGGAAAAAAAAAAAAAGCGTTTATGACACACATGCAAGCAGAGATGTAAAGTTTATATGGGGCACTAAAACACCACATTATAGATTCCCTTGTCTCCATAACCAGGCTGACGCTCTGGGCCAATGTAAATACTCTGTTATTAAAGATCCTGATGCAACAAAAACCCTCCATTTCTCACCGTGGCTGCCTCAGCAGGAGTTGCTGCTGCTGCTAAGTCACTTCAGTCGTGTCCAACTCTGTGCGACCCCATAGACGGCAGCCCACCAGGCTCCCCCATCCCTGGGATTCTCCAGGCAAGAACACTGGAGTGGGTTGCCATTTCCTTCTCCAATGAAGGAAAGTGAAAAGTGAAAGTGAAGTCGCTCAGTCGTGTCCGACCCTCAGCGATCCCATGGACTGCAGCCTACCAGGCTCCTCCGTCCATGGGATTTTCCAGGCAAGAGTACTGGAGTGGGGTGCCATTGCCTTCTCCGCAGCAGGAGTTGAGCTGAGCTTAAATGTCTATAGGACTGACCTAAGGCTTTCAAAAAAGCAGTGAGGAGGTGACTTCACTCAGGCAGTCTGCTCACGAGGGTTTCCTGAAGTTCAAACCTCATGGACTCTGAAGAGCCCTACAGATGTGTAAGTTGTAAAATAGAGACTCAGCATAGCTAAATCAGGGCAGAAGTTTTCAGAGGTAAAATCTGCAGATAGCTCTTTGTCTTAGTCTGTTTGGGCTGCTATAACAAAATATTGCAGACTGGGTAGCTAACATATAGCAAGAGATCTATTTCTCTTAATTCTGGAGGCTGAGAAGTCCAAGATCAAGGTGCTGAAAGATTCTGTGCCTGGTGAAGACCTGCTTCCTGATTCATAGATGGCTTTTTGCTGAGTTCCATGCTCCATGGAACAGAGAAGATAGAGTGTGAGAGAGAGAATGGGCCAGAACAGTATGACTGCCAGACTGCACTGGGGACCCAGTGGAAGTCAGTACTGGTAAAGTTAAAGTACCCTCATTATAAGCATCACTGCTTTGTGCTTTTCTGAAATGCAGAAAACATATGGTCAGGGGACTGGGTTTAACCAAGAGGTTTTTTTAATATCAAAATAAGTACAATGATATATTCAATAATTTGTAATAACCTATAATGGAAAATAACCTAATGCATACATATATGTTGGAGAAGGAAATGGCAACCCAGTCCAGTATTCTTGCCTGGAGAATCCCCATGGACAGAGGAGCCTGGTGGGCTACAGTCCATGGGGTCACAAAGAGTCAGACACAACTGAGTGACTAAGCACATAAATATATGTATACATACATATATAATATATATGTAACTGAATCACTTTGATTTGCATCTGAAGCTAAAACAATATTGCAAATCAGCTATAAAAATTCAAAGTACCTAATTTACATGTAATTATGCATGCATGTAGTCCTTGGTATTAATTAGGAAATACACTTTCAACATTATAGCTCATATATTTGATTTAGCATTAATTTTCATTCAATATATTTATGCTGTAATATAGTCTGAGGATTAATAAAGTAACATTTGCAAAGTAAAAGATAAAGTACAATGAAATGTGGGGTTGGGGGCAAGGCAGTGAGAGTGTATGCAAAGGTGTGGTTATGACTACATGATAATCATTTAAGCAAGATTTAAAAAATGAGAATCGAAAGGAGTGAGGGGTGAAATAAAGAATAATGAAAAGCTGAAAATGTTGTACACTCCTGTGAGATAGGATGCTTGTTTTCAAAGCTCCTAACTGGACCTATGACCCACTAGTCTTAGTTATTCTATCTGCTAAAACATCTTCAGCTTTTTATTGCCACTGTGTTATTCCAAGTTATCATTATTATTCCTGGGCATTTTCCTTGCCTCTAATCTAGTAGTAATCAAGGGATTTCCTGAAGTTCAAATCCTGAGGATCCCACAGAGCCCTAGACCAGCAGGGCTCATAGACCAAGAGCATACGTATCACTTGGAAGCTTAATAGACATGCAAATTCTTGGACCTTCTCTTAGGCACACTGACTAAGCATCTTTAGGAGTGGGGCTCCCATGATTCTTTATACACATAACATGACTGTATATTGTCACCCTGCTCATTTAACTTATATGCAGAGTATATCATGAGAAATGCCAGGCTGGATGAAGCCCAAGCTGGAATTAAGATTGTCAGGAGAAATACAATAACCTCAGATATGCAGATGACACTACCCTTATGGCAGAAAGCGAAGAAAAACTAAAGAGCTTCTTGAGGAAGTGAAAGAGAAGAGTGAAAATGTTGGTTTAAAACTCAACACTCATAAAACTAAGATCATGGCATCTGGTCCCATTACTTCATGGCAAATAGATGGGGAAACAATGGAACCAGTGACAGACTTTATTTTGGGGGGCTCCAAAATCACTGCAGATGGAGACTGCAGCCATGCAATTAAAGACACTTGCTCCTTGGAAGAAAAGCTATGACCAATCTAGATAGCCTATTAAAAAGCAGAGACATTACTTTGCCAACAAAGGTCCATCTAGTCAAAGCTATGGCTTTTCCAGTAGTCATGTATGGATGTGAGAGTTGGACTATAAAGAAAGTTGAGTGCTGAAGAATTGATGCTTTTGAACTGTCGTATTGAGCAAGACTCTTGAGAGTCCTTTGGACTGCAAGGAGACGAAGCCAGTAAATCGTAAAGAAAATCAACCCTGAATATTCATTGGAAGGACAGATGCTGAAACTCCAATATTTTGGCCACTTGATGTGAAGAGCTGACTCATTTGAAAAGACCCTGATGCTGGGAAGGATTGAAGGTGGGAGGAGAAGGGGATGACAGAGGATGAGATGGTTGGGTGGCATCACCTACTTGATGGACATGAGTTTGAGTAAACTCCAGGAATTGGTGATGGACAGGGAAGCCTGGAGTGCTGCAGTCCATGGGGTCACAAAGAGTTGAACATGACTGAGGGACTGAACTGACTGTCCTTTTAGAAAATCTGAGAGAGAGATTTTGCAATGCTGCTTCCTTTCTACACCTTGATCCAAAATTCTTTGGTCCCTAAAGCTGTACTGATCTAACAAAAAGTGAAGTAATGAGAGAGAGAGAACAAGATGGTGGAGGAGTAGGTGGACATGGATTACATCTTTCTCGATGGATACATCAGCAATACTCGCTCAGACACAGAAGTGCATGCAGGATACCAGTTGAAAGCAGAAAGGAGTACCTGACCAGTGAAAAAGAATATATAGAACCATGCAAAACTCAGTATGATGAAGGAACTAGGGGGAAAGGCAGGATTGTTTGTAGGACTGAACCTGCCCTTGGCAGGTGGGAGAACTGAAGCAGGGTCCCCACATTGGGGCAATTATCTGAGTCAGAGGAGAAACATTTAAGGCTGAGAGTGAAACAGCTGATCTGTGGCAGCCTAAATGGAATGACAATCAGACAGTTCTTGCCACAGCCATACATACCTCAGACAGGAACGCTGGTCCCCTATAAGGCGTAGTGACTGGGAGCTGAAGTTTAGGGATTGTGGAGCCATCCCAGAGAGACAGATTGAGAGGATGTGAGAGAGAAGATTGTGGTGGGAAATGCCCGTAGAGGAAACCCAGGCAGCCATGGAACCAAGGCGATACTGCTGAGTCACACATAGGGGGTGGAGCCATCACCATAGCTTCTTTCTCCCCACACAGCCAGTATTGGCAGCTGAACATTAGAGAGGCTGGCCCATCAAATGCCTGACATACTAAACTACAGAGTAGGATCCCACCCGGGGTGCCCCTTTAAGTGCCTGATATGCGGATCTACAGAGTAGGACTCCAGCCAGGGGGGGCCCTCTATGTGCCTGACACACCAAACCACAGATAAGGACCCAAGTCAAGGGAGCCCTTTAAGTCCCTGAATGGGTGGAGCTACAGAGAAAGACTGGTCAAAGAGGTCTTCTGATTGCCATCTACAACAGCCTTGAAAGAAGACTCTGATAGGGCCATAACTCCTGCAGTGGAGGCAGTCCGTGTCCCTGCACACTTGGTACCACCAGGGTCCCAGCAAGCCAAGCAGCTGTGCCACCTTCATGCTCAACTCACACTGGGGCAGAGCTGTCACAGGCAAAAAAACTCTTGGGTCTGTCCATGTGGTCGTGTCCAACTCTTTGCGACCATGTGGACTGTGGCCTGGCAGGCTACTCTGTCAGGGAGCCGGGCTCTCCAGGCAAGAATACTGGAACATATTGGCCAGTACTGGTTTCCATATCCTTCTAGAGCACTATATTTCCTGCTGCTCTAGCCACCAACTCCCTTGAGTAACTAGTGCTGCCAGAACCACTGTGACCCAAGCAACTGCACCACCTCCACACCTGGCCCTCACAGGGGCAAACCCAAGTCCTCCAGGGCAGCCTCATGAGCAAACCCCAGTGGACAACCCACATGTAGAGGTGGAAATAAAACCACAGTTGAAACCCAGGGGCAGTGTAGCTAAGGAAGAAGACTCAAAATCTTTCCACCAGCTGTACAAGCTGCAGATTAAATCCACATCATCAACTAGGAAGACTCTGTTTTTATGGAATATATAAAAGGTCATTGAGTGCTCCCACAAAAGAAATGCATGAGTTCTGATAGCCGTGGACACTGGAGGCAAGAACACACAGGAGTAGGACTAGATAAGAATCTGAGCTACCCCCACAGCTGATCCAAAGATTAGCACAGTGTTGGAGGGCATCCTAAGGAGGTAAGGTGGACTGTGACTCCCCGCGAGGGAAATGACTCTAACAGCAGTGACTCAAGAAAAACATTTATTATTCTTATGTTTTGACTTGTTCTGTAGATTCTTTTGGATTTTTTTTTTTTTTTTTTTCCTCTCTGTTGTAGTTGTTGATTTTATTGGCACTATGAAATCCAATTAAGCTTTTAACCCTTCCCCCCCCAGTCACATTTTTTTATTGTTGTTATAAACTTCTGCCTCTATGTTGGACTTTTGCAGTTCTGTGGAGTTTTTTTTTTTTTTTGCCCTCTTTTTTAATTTTACTTTTTTTCTTTTTAAACCTATTATTATTTTTTGTACATTTATTCCTTTGTTTGCTTTTCCTCCTGTTATTTTCCCATTGCAGTAATCTTTAACATATATATGTCTTCTTCATCTACCTCTACTTAACTTTACATATTTATTCTTTTTTTCTTTCCTTTCTCTTCTTTCTTCTCAACACATTTGTTAGTTTTATTTTCATTGCTTTATTCTCCAATTGGCAGCTTGCTTTCGTTTTGTTTTCCAGTTTTTGCTTTAGTTAGATTTGTCCTGGCAGATATAATTTTTGTTTCCTTTGTTTACCAAGTCAATCTATTGTACTTTATTTTTGTTGGGCTGTTTTGATTGTACTTATGGGTGTATAGGTATATGTGTATATTCAGTCACAATTTTTATTGTTATAAACCTCTGCCTCTACGTTGGGGTTTTTGCAATTCTGAGTTTTCCTTTTTTTTTTTCTTTCTTCTTCCATTTATTTTATTTTCTCTTTTTATAATTTTAATTTTTAATTTTTTAAAATCCATTATATTTTTTCTATGTTTACTTGTTTTTTTGCCTTTCCTACTGTTTTTTCCCCCTTGCAGTTAATCTTTCATGTATATAAATCTTCTTCATCTACCTCTGTTTAACTTTGCATATTTATTCTTTTTTTCTTTTCTTTCATCTCAATATATTTGCCAGTTTTGTTTTCATTGTTTTATTCTTGACTTGGCATCTTGCTTTAGTTTTGTTTTCCAGTTTGTGCTTTAGTTAGTCTTGTTCTTAAGAGGTAAATATAATTTTTGATATCCATTGTTTGCTGGGTCAATCTACTGTACTTTATTTTTGTTGGACTATTTTCACTTTGCTCATGGGTATATATGTATATGTGTATATTCTATTATTTTGATTATTATTTGCCTGATTTTGTAAACTGCCTTTTGTCTGGGGTTCATCTTTTGTTCTCATTTTTGGATATTTGTTTTAATCTCACTAAATACCATAAGAAACCACCTGTGGAATCTTTGTTCCTGACCAGAGATCAAGCCCTGAGCCCTTGGAGTGCGAGCACTGATTCCAAGACCCTAGACCACCAGAGAACTACCCGAGGCAGTATCAAATAGTGAGAACTCATACAAATGAAACCACTTGAATACAAGACCTAGCATCACCCAACCACTAGTAGCACCCTGGCAAGGACTCCTTATATAAACAACAAACAAAAACAAAGTACAAACCCAATCATCAGCAGACAGGATTACCATGTCACTCAGCCTTGACCACCAGAGGAAAAGCAAACAAACAAAAACCAAGAACTCAGCACAAATCCCACCCTATAAGAAGCTTACACAAGCCACTAGGCCAACCTTAGGAGGGCAGAAACCAAAAGGAATAAAGAATTCAACCTTCTTTCAAGGAAATAATTCAATTTTCCTTGAAGCCTTGGAAAAGAAGAACTGAAACACAGTAAATTAGGAAAAAAATAATAATAATGAAAAGGCAGAGAAATACTACACAAATGAAGGAACAAACTAGAAACACAGAAGTCCAAATAAATGAAGAGGAAATAGGCAAACTACCTGAAAAAGAATTCATAGTAATGATAGTAAAGATGGTCAAAAACCTTGAAAACAAGTGAAGACATGCAAGAATCAATTAACAAAGACCTAGAAGAATTAAAGAATAAACATACAGAGACAAACAAC
The DNA here is from genome assembly GCF_027580195.1 of Bos mutus. Lineage (NCBI taxonomy): Eukaryota > Metazoa > Chordata > Mammalia > Artiodactyla > Bovidae > Bos > Bos mutus. The sequence goes on along the minus strand of NC_091618.1, from coordinate 69,097,896 downwards.
ACAATTAATGAAATTACAAATACTCTAGAAGGAATCAATAGCAGAATATCTGAAGCAGAAGAGTGAATCAGTGAGCTGCAAGATAAAATGGTGGAAATAAATTCTGAAGAGCAGAATAAAGTAAAAAGACTGTAAAGAATTGAAGATAGTCTCAGAGACCCCTGGGACAGTATCAAATGTATCAACATTTGAATTATAGGTGTCCCAGAATAAGAAGAGAAAAAGAAAGGTTATGAGAAAATTTTTGAAGAGATTGTAGTTCAAAATTTCCCCAACGTGGAAAAGCAAATAGTCAATCAGGTCCAAGAGGCACAAAGAGTCCCAAACAGGATAAACACAAGGAGAAACATGCCAAGACACATACTAATCAAAATAACAAAGACTAAACACAAAGACTATAAAAAGCAGCAAGGGAGAAGCAACAAGTAACATACAAGGGAAACCTCATACATTTAACAGCTGATCTTTCAGCAGAAACTCTGCAGGCCAAAAGGGAATGGCAGGATATATTTAAAGTACTGAAAGGGGAAAAAAAATCTACAACCAAGATTACTGTACCCAGCAAGAATCTCATTCAAAATTGATAAAAAGCTTTTCAGACAAGCAAAAGTTAAGAGAATTCAGTATCACCAAATCAGCTTTATAACAAATGTTAAATGGACTTATATAGTCAAGAAATACAAGAAAAGCAAAAAGATCTAAAAAATCAACCCCAAACAATTAAGAAAATGGCAATAGGAACATATATATAAATAATTACTTTAAATGTAAATGGATTAATGCTCCAAGCAAAAGACACAGACTGGCTGAATGGATACAAAAACAAGACCCATATATATGTTGTCTACAAGAAACCTACTTTAGACCTAAAGACACATATAGACTGAAAGTGAGAGGATGGAAAAATATATTCCATGCAAATGTGAAGCAAAAGAAAGCTTGAGTAGCAATCCTATCAGACAAAATAGACCTTAAAATAAAGATTACAAGAGATAAGGAAGGACACTACATAATGGTCAAGGGATCAATCCAACAGGAAGACATAACAATTGTAAATATCTATGCACCCAACATAGGAGCACCTCAGTACATAAGACAAACAGTAACAGACTTAAAAAAAAAGAAATTGACAGTAACGCTATAATAGTAGGAGACATTAACACCCCCCCCACACACACCAATGGACAGATCATCAAAACAGATTATTAATAAGGAAACACAAGTCTTAAATGATACATTAGATAAGATGGATCTCATTGATATCTTCAGGACATTCCATCCAAATGCAGAAGAACACACCTTCTTTTCAAGTGCACATGGAATATTCTTCAGAATAGACCACATCTGGGGCACAAATCAAACCTCAGTAAATTTAAGAAGATTGAAATCATATCAAGCACCTTCTCCAACCACAATGCTATGAGACTAGATATCAATTACAAAAAAAAAAAAACTGTAAGAAACACAAAAATATGGAGATTAAACAACACATTTCTAAATAGCCAATAGAGTACTAAAGAAATCAAAAGGGAAGTCAAAAAAATTCTAGAAACAAATGGCAATGAAAACATGACAACTTTAAACCTATGGGATGCAGCAAAAGCAGTTCTAAAGGGGAAGGTTGTAGTGATACAATCCTACCTCAAGAATCAAGAAAAAACATCAAATAGACAACCTAACTTTACACCTAAAACAACTGGAAAAAGAAGAACCAAAAACCCCCAAAATTAGTAGAAGGAAAGAAATCATAAAGATCTGAGCAGAAATAAATTTTTTAAATGAAAGAAACAATAGTAAAGTTTAATAAAACTAAAAGCTGGTTCTATGAGAAGATAAAAATTGACAAACCTTTAGACAAACTCTTCAAGAAAAAAAAGAGAAGAATCAAATCAACAAAATTAGAAATGAAAAAGGAGAGGTTACAACAGACAATGCAGAAATACAAAGGATTATAACAGACTACTATGAACAACTATATGGCAATAAAATAAATAACCTGGAAGAAATGGACAGATTCTTAGAAAAGTTCAATCTTCCAAGACTGAACCAGGAAGAAATAGAAATTATGAACAATCCAATTACAAGCACAAAAAACTGAAGCTGTGATCAAAATCTCCCAAAAAGCAAAAGACCAGGACCAGATGGCTTCACAGGAGAATTCTACCAAACATTTAGAGAAGAGCCATTTCCTATCCTTCTAAATCACTTTCAAAAAATTGCAGAGGAAGGAACACTTCCAAACTCATTCTACAAAGCCACCATTACCCTGATACCAAAACCAAACAAAGACAACACACAAAAAAGAAAACTACAGGCCAATATCACTGATGAACATAGATGCAAAAATTCTCAACAAAATTTTAGCAAACAGAATTCAGCAACACATCAAAAAGCTCATACACAATAATCTAGTTGAGTTTATTCCAGGGATGTAAGGATTCTTCAATATATACATATCAATCAATGTGATACACCATATTAACAAATCGAAAGATAAAACCCACATGATCATCTCAATAGATGCAGAAAATGCCTTTGACAAAATTCAGCACCCCTTTATGGTTAAAACTCTTCAAAAAATGGGCATAGAAGGAACCTACCTCAACATAGTAAAGGCCATATATGATAAGCTACAGCAAACATTATTCTCAATGGTGAAAAACTGAAAGCATTCACCTTAAGATCAGGAACAAGACAAAGGTGTTCACTTTTGCCACTATTAATCAGCATAGTTCTGGAAATCCTAGCTACAGCAATCAGAGAAGAAAAAAAAAAATAAAAGGAATCCAGATTGGAAAAGAAGAAGTAAAGCTCTCATTGTTCGCAGATGACATGATATTATACATAGAAAACCCTAAAGATAGTATCAGAAAATTACTGGAGCTAATCAGTGAATTTAGCAAAGTTTCAGGATACAAAATCAATACACAGAAATCACTCACATTTCTATATACTAACAATGAAAAATCAGAAAGATAAATTAAAGAATCAATCCCATTCACATTGCAACAAAAAGAATTAAATATCTAGGAATAAACTTACCTAAGGAGACAAAAGAACTGTACACATAAAATTATAAGATACTAATGAAAGAAATCAAAGACAACATAAATAGAGCAATATTCCATGTTCCTGGATAGGAAGAATCAATACTGTAAAAATGACTATAATACCAAATTCAATCTATAGATTCAATGTGATTCCTATTACATTACCAATGGCATTTTTCACAGAACTAGAACAAAAAATTTCACAATTCATATGGAAACACAAAAGACCCCAAGTAGCCAAAACAGTCTTGAGAAAGAAGAATGAAGCTGGAGGAATCAACCTTCCTGACTTCAGATTATACTGCAAAGCTACAGTCATCAAGACAGTATGGTACTGGCACAAAAACAGAAATACAGACCAATGGAACAAGATAGAAAGCCCAGAAATAAACCCATGCATCTATGGGTACCTTATTTTTGACAAAGGAGGCAAGAAAATACAATGGGGCAAAGACAACCTGAAGAACTAAAGAGCCTCTTGATGAAAGTGAAAGAGGAGAGCGAAAAAGTTGGCTTACAGCTCAACATTCAGAAAACTGAGATTATGGCATCCAGTCCCATAACTTCATGGGAAATAGATGGGGTAACGGTGGAAACAGTGGCTGACTTTATTTTGGGGGGGCTCCAAAATAACTGCAGATAGTGATTTCAGCCATGAAATTAAAAGACGCTTACTCCTTGGACGGAAAATTATGACCAATCTAGACAACATATTAAAAAGCAGAGACATTACTTTGTCAAAAAAGTTCTGTTTCATCAAGGCTATGGTTTTTCCAGTAGTCATGTACGGATGTGAGAGTTGGACTATAAAGAAAGCTGAGCACTGAAGAATTGATGCTTTTCAACTGTGGTGTTGGAGTCCCTTGGACTGCAAGGAGATCCAACCAGTCCATCCTAAAGGAGATTAGTCCTGGGTGTTCATTGGAAGGACTGATGTTGAAGCTGAAACTCCAATATTTTGGCTACCTGATGTGACGAGCTGACTCATTTGAAAAGACCCTGATATTGGGAAAGATTGAAGGCAGGAATAGAAGGGGACAACAGAGGATAAGATGGTTGGATGGCATCACCGACTCAATGGACATGGGTTTGGGTAAACTCCAGGAGTTGGTGATGGACAGGGAGGCCTGGCATGCTGCAGTCCTTGGGGTTGCAATGAGTTGGACATGACTGAGTGACTGAACTGAACTGAAAGACAATCTCTTCAATAAATGGTCCTGGGAAAACTGGACAGCTACATGTAAATGAATGAAATTAGAACACTATGGATTAATGACCTAAATGTAAGACCAGAAATTATAAAACTCTTAGAGGAAAACATAGGCAGAACACTCGATGACATAAATCAAAGCAAGATCTTCTATGACCCACCTCCTAGAGTAATAGAAATAAAAAGAAAAGTAAACAAATGGGACCTGATTAAAATTAAAAGCTTTCTCAGAATGGGAGAAAGTAATAGAAAATGAAACAACTGACAGGATTACTTTCCATAATATACAAACAGCTCATACAACTCAATACCAGAAAAACAAACAAGCCAATCAAAAAGTGGGGAAAAGACCTAAACAGACATTTCTCCTAAGAAGACGTACAGATGGCTAGCAAACACATGAAAAGATGCTCAACATCACTCATTATTAGAGAAATGCGAATCAGAACTACAATGAAATATTACCTCACACCCGTGAGGACGGCCATCATCAAAGTGTCTACAAATAATAAATGCTGGAGAGGGTGTGGAGAAAAGGGAACACTCTTGCACTGTTGGTGGGAATGTAAATTGACTCAGCCACTATGGATGGTGGTATGGAGATTTCTTTAAAAATTTGGAATAAAAGCACCTGTGACCCAGCAATCTCACTCCTAGGCATATACCCTGAGGAAACCAAAATTGAAAACGTTGCATGTATCCCATTGTTCATTGCAGCACTGTTTACAGTAGCTAGAATATGGAAGCAATATAGATGTCCATTAACAGATGAATGGATAAAGAAGGTGTGGTACATATACACAATGGAATATTACTCAGCCATAAAAAGGAACATGTTTGAGTCAGTTCTAATGATGTGGATAAACCTAGAACCTATTATACAGAGTGAAGTAAGTCAGAAAGAGAAAGATAAACATTTTATTCTAACGCATATATATGGAATCTAGAAAAATGATACTGAAGAATTTATTTACAGGACAACAATGGAGAAACAACATAGAGAATAGACTTATGGACATGGGGAGAGGGGAGGAGAGGGTGAGATGTATGGAAAGAGTAACATGGAAACTTACATTACCATATGTAAAATAGATATTGAATGAGAATTTTCTTTATGGATCAGGAAACTCAAACAGGGGCTTTGTAATCAACCTAGAGGGGTGGGATGGGGAAGGAAACAGGAGGGAGGGTCAAAAGGGAGGGGATATATGTATTCCTATGGCTGATTCATGTTGAAGTTTGACAGAAAACAGCAAAATTCTGTATTGATTATCCTTCAATAGAAAATAAATTTTTAAAAAACTAATAAAAAATGAAGCAATGAGAAGAAAGTAAAAAAGTGAGGATGTTAGAAGTTTTGGAATAATTGAAAGTAGCATGATAAACTCAGCAGTTGTTTGAATCATTGCCTTGATAGGCAATGTTCTCCAATAAAAATCTCAGTAATTGGTTCTATATCTTTACTCTCTAACATTGTAGCCACTAACAAAATGTGCCATTTAAGTACTTGAAATGTGACTAAAATAACTGAAGAGCCGAGTTATTCTATTCTATTTAAATTAATTTAAATCCAAATCTAAATATCCTATGTGGCTAGTGTCTACCATATTGGAGAGCTCAACTGATGGTTCTCACATTTTAGAATGCATACAAATCTGCATGAATTCCTGGGCTCCAAAATCCATGATTATTGTCCAGTTGATCTGGGATATGGCCAGTGATGCTGATGCTGCCAACTCAGGTTACCATACTTAGAAAAGCACTGCCTTAGATGACAAAGCTTTCTTTACAGATTGAGGATACATCATTCATAAAACTGTCATAGGGAAAGTACCTGTTGGTATTGTAGAGAGATTCTCAAGAAACTCTGAACATAGCATCTAGTAAAAGACAAAACACTACTCTTTGTTCTTTACTCATAGAAAATAATCACCTTGACTGTTCCCCAGCCCTTTCAATTTTTACCTGGTGTCCTGTGATAACAGAGTCTCAGTCGTCCATATCCTGGTTTGAGTCTTAGAAGACTTTAAAATAAAGAACTGGGAAAAAAAAGAAAATAAAAATTTGAAAACTGGTAGAAAGAACTGGTGGAATCTGTCATGTAATTAAAAATTCCTAAATGAGACATCCAGAATAACTGTTCTCATCATCTTGATTCTTTTTCCCCATGTATATTGTCAACAATTTAATAGAATCAAATAAAGGAATTTCCCACTTGTCAATAATTGAAAAAATAAGGTTTATATATATATATATATATATATAAATATATATATAAATGTGCCAAGAATTGATGCTTTTGAACTGTGGTGTTGGAGAAGACTCTTGAGAGTCCCTTGGACTGCAAGGAGATCCAACCAGTCCATTCTAAAGGAGATCAGCCCTGGGTGTTCTTTGGAAGGAATGATTCTAAAGCTGAAACTCCAGTACTTTGGCCACCTCATGCGAAGAGTTGACTCATTGGAAAAGACTCTGATGCTGGGAGGGATTGGGGGCAAGAGGAGAAGGGGACAACAGAGGATGAGATGGCTGGATGGCATCACCGACTTGATGGGCGTGAGTCTGAGTGAACTCCGGGAGTTGGTGATGGACAGGGAGGCCTGGCGTGCTGCAGTTCATGGGGTCCCAAAGAGTCGGACACGACTGAGCGACTGAACTGAACCGAAATGATTCCTCCATTATTTGTTATGTCATTTTATCAATAATAAAAGGCAAATCTTTTGCAAATGGTGAATTTTTCATTTTGTACATGCCCATCATTATCAACAATGTAGAGACTTCCTTCCCTCACATCTACCCTTATACACTGTTGACATTTCCATATTGCTGGACTATGTAATTCAGTATGGTTTATTTCACACAATTCAGGACATTTTGTCACATTCATACATGGAGAAATACATATCCCTGTATTTCCTAGATAAATAAAATTAATAGCATTTTATTCCACTGAAATAATCTTATCAGGTATTTTTATTGGTCCAACTGATTATCATTTTTGAAAAATTAGCTGCAGTTTGGAACCATTTTTCAGTCATGTTTTGCACAGATTCACTTCAGCTCTAATATTTAAGGTGAGAAATTCCTCTATCTGACTATTAAACTGTTAAAATGCATATGAGGAAAAAGAATCAAGATGATGAGAGCAGTTATTCTGAATGTTTCATTTAGGAATTTTTATTTTTAATTATGTGACAGATTCCATAAGTTCTTTCTGCCAGTTTTAATATTTCTCAACACCTGTGTTCCCTGATGGCTCAGAGGGTAAGTAATCTGCCTGCAAGGCAGGATATCTGGGTTCAATTCCTGGGTTGAGAAGATATCCTGGAGGAGGAAATGGCAACCCACTACAGTATTCTTGCCTGGAGAATTCCATGGACAGAGGAGCCTGGTGGGCTGCAGTCCATGGGATCACAAACAGTCACACATGACTGAGTGACTAAGACACACACAGCACCTGCATTATTATTCTATTTCCTATCATGTTTGTTATTATTATATCTGAGTTTATTGTTTAGTAGGCTTTCCTTATTTTACTGATGGATTTGTACTCTATTATCTTACATTTCTGTCACTAGTTGAGTGAAGATACTTGATATTTAGTAGTGATTACTTAGCATACTTAATAATCAATTCAGTTCAGTTCAGTCACTCAGTCACGTCCAACTCTTTGCGACCCTATGGACTGCAGCACGCCAGGCTTCCCTGTCCATCACCACCTCCCAGAGCTTGTTCAAACTCACGTTGATTGAGTCAATGACGCCATCTGTCATCTCTTCCTCTGTCATCCCCTTCTCCTCCTGCCTTCAATCTTTCCCAGAATCAGGGTCTTTTATTATGAGTCAGTTCTTCACATCAGGTGGCCAAAGGGTTGGCATTTCACCTTCAGCATCAGTCCTTCCAGTGAATGTTCAGGACTGATTTCCTTCAGGATGGACTGGTTGGATCTCCTTGCAGTCCAAGAGACTCTCAAGAGTCTTCTCCAACACCATGGTTCAAAATTATCAATTCTTCAGCACTCAACTTTCTTTATAGTCCAACTCTCACATCCATACATGACTACTGGAAAAGCCATAGCTTTGACTAGATGGACATTTGTTGGCAGAATAATGTCTCTGCTTCTTAATATGCTTCCTAGTTTGATCATAGCTTTTCTTCCACGGAGTAAGCATCTTTTAATTTCATGGCTGCAGTCACTATCTGCAGTGATTTTGGAGCCTCCCCAAAATATAAAGTCTGTCACTGTTTCCACTGTTTCCCCATCTATTTGCCATGAAGTGATGAGACTGGATGCCATGATCTTAGTTTTCTGAATGTTGAATTTTAAGCCAATTTTTTTCACTCTCCTCTTTCACTTTCATCAAAAGGCTCTTTAGTTTTTCTTTGCTTTCTGCCATAAGGGTGGTGTCATCTGCATATCTGAGGTTATTGGTGCTTCACCAGGCAATCTTGATTCCAGTTTGTGCTTCATCCAGCCTGGCATTTTGCATGATATACTCTACATATAAGTTAAATGAGCAGGGTGACAATATACAGCCTTGACCTAGTCCTTTCCCAATTTGGAACAGTCTGTTATTCCATATCTGGTTCTAACTCTAGCTTCTTGACCTGCATACAAATTTCTCAGGAGGCAGGTCAGGTAGTCTGATATTCCAACTCTAAGAATTTTCCACAGTTTGTTGTGATTCACACAGTCAAAGGCCTTGGCATAGGCATTAAATCAGAAGTAGCTGTTTTTTTTCTGGAACTCTCTTGCTTTTTCAATTATCCAATGAATGTTTGCAATTTGATCTGTGTTTCTTCTGCCTTTTCTAAATCCAACTTGAGCATCTGGAAGCTCATGGTTCATGTACTTTTGAAGCCTGGCTTGGAGAATTTTAAGCATTACTTTGCTAGCATGTGAGATGAGTGCAATTGTGCAGTAATTTGAACATTCTTTGGCATTGCTTTTCTCTGGGATTAGAATGAAAACTGACCTTTTCCAATCCTGTGGCCTCTGCTGGTTTTTCCAAATTTGCTGGCATTTTGAGTACAGCACTTTCACAGCATCATCTTTTAGGATTTGAAATAGCTCAGCTGGAATTCCATCACCTCCACTAGCTTTGTGTGTAGTGATGCTTCCTAAGGCCCACTTGACTTCGCATTCCAGGATGTCTGGCTCTAGGTAAGTGATCACACCATCATGGTTATCTGGGTCATGAAGATCTTTTTTGTATATTTCTTCTGTGTATTCTTGCCACCTCTTCTTAATATCTTCTACTTCTTTAGGTCCAGACCATTTCTGTCTTTTATTGTGCCCATCTTTGCATGAAATGTCCTCTTGGTATCTCTAATTTTCTTGAAGAGATCTCTCGTCTTTCCCATTCTATTATTTTCCTCTATTTTTTTTTTTTTTTTTTTGGAGAGATAATGTTGATTTTTTTTTAATTTAAATTTATTTATTTTAATTAGAAGCTACTTTACAGTGATCATTGAGGAAGGCTTTCTTATCTCTCCTTGCTATTCTTTGAAACTCTGCACAAAATGGGCATATCTTTCCTTTCCTCCTTTGCCTTTTATTTCTTTTCTCAGCTATTTGTAAGGCCTCCTCAGACAACCATTTTGCCTTTTTGCATTTCTTTTTCTTGGGGATGGTCTTGATCATTGCTTCCAGTACAATGTCACGAATCTCCGTCCATAGTTCTTCAGGGACTCTGTCTATCAGATCTAATCCCTTGAAGCTATTTATGCATTACTTAATAATGTGTAATTATTATTGATATTTAACTTCATAATTTGAAATTTTTTTATTACCAAAAATGGGAAAGGCAATGGCAACCCACTCCAGTACTCTTGCCTAGAAAATCCCATGGACGGAGAGCCTGGTAGGCTGCAGTCCATGGGGTTGTGAAGAGTCAGACACGACTGAGCAACTTCACTTTCACTTTTTACTTTCATGCATTGGAGAAGGAAATGGCAACCCACTCCATTGTTCTTGCCTGAAGAAGCCCAGGGACAGAGGAGCCTGGTGGGCTGCCATCTATGGGGCCGCACAGAGTTGGACACGTTTGAAATGACTTAGCAGGAGCAGCAGCAGCAGTATTACCAAAAATATACTTTTAGCCCTGAAAGGAGTCATCAGGTGAGATTTAAGACTCATTCTAAATTTTTGATGCATGAAATACTAAAAGGAATAAATGATAAATGATAAAAATTTGTTAGCTACATTCATAAATATATTAGGTAATAGTGGCAAAGGATCCCTTAAAACTTACAAAATACAATTTTAAATATATCAACTTTGTATTTATATATACTTCTTTTATGATACAGGCAGGCACAATCAAACATTAATTTGTTGCCCTCTGGCATCAATGGTTTCTCCCCTAAAAAATTTTTTCAGCTTCTGTAGTCTTTCGTAATTACTTTATACCACCTAATGAGTTTTTGTTTGTATGTGTTAAATCTCCATTGATGAACTATAATGAGATTATAGCATCTCCCTTAGGGTTTTTTGTTTGTTTTTTAAGTAACTTTATTTCCTTCCCTTCTATCATCTTTCTTGATACTTCAATCAGACCACCCTTCTGAGGGCAGTGAGGTCAGTGTGTGCCTATATGTCTGTTTTATTGCTTTTTCCTCAGTATCTAGGAAAGCACATGGAAGCAAAATGGGAAGAATAACATTATATGAATAATGTAATAATATTATAAACCTGATCTTAGTTATCTTTTAATAATTAGTATGTTTATAAATCTTATGCCTTCTAGTAATATCTATAAATGATTCACAGTACATATTGAATATCACTGATAAATTACATTGATACAGTTAAATTACACTGACACTGAAAATTTGATTAAGAGACATTATTCCATAGTTACCATGATTCCATAAATAAATATCAGGGACAAGTGATGAATTTGCAAAAATTATTTGTAACCTATGTAAAATACAAAAGAGAAAAAGCCACACTTCATAAGGAGCTCCTAGAATTTGAAAAGTACAAAAGGATGATATAAAAAAAAAAGAGTATGAATAGGAAAATTTCTAAAACAGAAATTCAAAATGGCTCAAATTCAATAAATAAATGCAAGTCTTAACAGTGATGACATGGCAGTTTTTAACTAAATTTGACAAAATGTAAAGATAAATAATATTTAGTGTTTCAGAAAGTATGAGCTGACAGGTAGTATCATGTATTACTGATAAGAGAATAAATTGTCCCAACCATTTCAGAGAATAAATTGTCTATATTTCTCAAAAATTTAAATGCTCAAATTCATTAAATGATTAATTCTACTTCTAAGACTCAGTTTTATAAAAACCTTCACTGACACAAATATTTTGTGCAAATGGCCCCTGAAACACTGTATGTAATAGTAAAATACAAGAAACAACATCATCGTCATTCTTTGGTAAAATGCATTATGTAAAATCAATAGAATGCATTACTTGCAGCCATTAAAAATAACCTTATGATCCAGCAATCCCACTGCTGGGCATACACACTGAGGAAACCAGAACTGAAAGAGACACGTGTACCCCAATGTTCATCGAAGCACTGTTTATAATAGCCAAGACATGGAAGCAACCTAGATGTCCATCATCAGATGAGTGGATAAGAAAGCTGTGGTACATGTACACAATGGAGTATTACTCAGCCATTAAAAAGAATACATTTGAATCAGTTCTAATGAGGTTGATGAAACTGGAGCCTATTATACAGAGGGAAGTAAGCCAGAAAGAAAAATACCAATACAGTATACTAACGCATATATATGGAATTTAGAAAGATGGTAACAATAACCCTGTATACGATACAGCAAAAGAGACACTGATGTATAGAATAGTCTTATGGACTCTGTGGGAGAGGGAGAGGGTGTGATGATTTGGGAGAATGGCATTGAAACATGTATAATATCATATATGAAACGAGTCGCCAGTCCTGGTTCAATGCACGATACTGGATTCTTGGGGCTGGTGCACTGGGACGACCCAGAGGGATGGTATGGGGAGGGAGGAGGGAGGAGGGTTCAGGATGGGGAACACATGTATACCTGTGGCAGATTCATGTTGATATATGGCAAAACCAATACAATATTGTAAAGTTAAAAAATAAAGTAAAATAAATTTAAAAAAATAAAAAACATCATAAGCTGTTAAAAAAAAGAAAATTTCTGTGAAAATTTATCTTTTACTGAGAAAAGCAAGTTGAAAGACAACAGATCTAGTTATAATTCTTTTTTTTAACAGAAAAGATGTATTATATATACATATACATCACACACAGATATATACATATAAACTCATTTATTTTTATAAGTGTAAGCTCTAAAATTCTTCACTTCAAATTGTCAACTGTGATAATACTTGAGAGGAAACTTTCCTTCTTCATTCTCTGTTCTTTGGTTGGCCTAATAATCAAATTGACATAAAAGTGACTAACAAGAGAAAAAAAATTAATTTTATGTGTACTGGAATCCTAAAGGTATGAAGTTCACAGACAGTCAAGCAGTTGAGACATATATGGCATCCTGAGCTAAGGTGAAGGGGAGAAAGACAATTCACGGGAAAGAATGTTATATGTTTGGTAAACAAATATTTGCCATGCCCTGCAAATAAGTCTTCCAAATGTAAAAAGTTCTCTCTGGTAATAGCTCTCTCCTGCTACAGGCCCTCTGTGTAAGTTATTTTAGGCAGTTAAGAGAGAAGTTAATTATCAACCTCTTCTTCAGTCTATTAGGCCTTGATTGCCGTCATCTCAAAATAACTCAAAGTGGTATTCCACTTTGGGGTCATATATTCTGCTCCTCCTAGATAACCTCTGGAAATTGGAACAGGTAGCTAAGTGAGAGACTTATTTATCATTTTCTATTTATTCATTGATTTCTAGATTTATTTTTTTAACAATGAGCTTCTTTTATATTTGCAATTTTTAATTTAGCTTAATGCCAATAACATTTTATATTCATAAAAGTTAAGTGAAAGTGTTAGTCACTCCAACTCTGTGAGACCCTATGGACTATAGCCCACCAGGGTCTTTTGTCCATGGGATTCTCCAGGCAAGAAGACTGGAATGGGTTGTCATTTCCTTCTCCAGGGGATCTTCCCTACCCGGGGATTGAATCCGGGTCTCCAGCACTGCAAACAAGTTTTCTACTGTCTGAGCCACCAGGGAAGCCCATAGTGTAGAGCAATATATTATTCTTATTGTCTTTTATTTAAAAAAAAATTAAATAAATGCAGTTTTTATCGAAACCTATAATGTCATTTTTTTATTGTTGTAGTAACTGAATAACATTGGCAGTCAAATTGATTTTAGTTGTCATATTTAAAAAACTTTCAATGATATGAAGCATGTTTTTCTTTGCAGGGGATGGTAATGTATTAATGTAATTTATTATTGTTTCTTTAAGCATTGTAACTAAAATAAATTTTAATTAATGCCAGTGTAGACTATTAACATTTTCTATTGCTTATTTTGATCAGTTACATCAATTTATCTTAGATAATCTTCAACCTTTCTTCCTTAATATACATTTATAATTATCTATAAAAATTTCATTGGCCCAGAACCAATAAATTGTGATAAAATCCTTTATTACTTTCCTCCGGTACTAATCTCACACAGTTTATTGTTGAAGCAGTAGCAATGGTTTAAGTAAAACAGTGATTAATTAAAAGTATAAGCCCTTTTTTAAAATTAATGAAGCTTTATGAAAATAACAAAATATTAAAGAAGATCAAAACTATTTCTTTGCTTCAAATAGAATTTTTCAAATTACGCTTTCAAATCTGAATGACCATTTGTATTACTCAAGCATTATTATCCTAGTAAGATACAATTTCTATGTATTAACTATCCTCTAGTGATTTTAGGTTTGATATCAAAACCCATTTTCTTTGAAACAATATTAATGGTGTTCATTAATATGTTCAGAGCTAATGGTGCATTATGAATTTGATTATTAATTTTGTGTTTGTCTTAAGTGAATGCAAAATTGGAAATGAAGAGAATGCTAATGTTCTTCACTGTTGCAGAAATGTCCTTTTCAGGAATCAGAGTTGTTAGATGATCCAATTTCTCCCTAGAAAGATTTAATTAGTTACAGTTTTTGAAAAGTTTGACATACTCCCTAGATGCTTTATATTTAAGACTATTTTATAATTAAATGTAATTTTACAAAAGCTCTTCTTGCTTCTGAAGTATTAATGGATCTTGAATTAAAAATCATAAAACAATACTAACTGGTGAATATTTCTTGAATCTTGACTTATAATAAGCAGTTGGCATATGCACATCCTCACTGAAACGTAAGACAATTTTACTGGTGAATACAATTTTCTATTTAAAAGTTTTTATGCTAATATAATATAATTGGTTCCATTAAGTCATTATAATATAAAATGCATTCCCCTATGGTCATTTTAGCCTTCACACATAGTTAAAGGCTTTCATTAGCTTTATAAAATGGAGTGCTGTCAAAGAATTTTACTATTGGGTAAGGTACTGCCCAGTAGATTGAATAACTAAAAAATTGAAGAAAAAGCCAAATAATGCTAAAAACAGATAACTCTTATATTGAGTTCAGGTCAGTCATACACTTTTAAAATTGTTTCATTTGTATTAAATCTTTTAATTCTCATCATAATCTAGGAGTTTGATCCTATTATTATGCCCATATTAGAGTTAAAGAAACTGAGGCCCAGAGAGGCGAGGTAATTTACCCAATGCCATACCAATAATAAGGAATAAACCTAGTATTTGAGCCCAGATAGTATAGGTCAACAAGCCATCCTCTGACTTAACCATTAAGCTACACGACCTCTCTAAAGCAGTGAGCTTTGGGTAACAGAAATAGGTACTTGGAAGCAAGCAACATATAAAGCTGCTGACACAGACATAAGATTTCGTAACTTTAATTTTCTACCATAAACCCATTTGCCAGTCCGTGGAAGTTCTGGTATCTCTACTTATTTCATACTTTAATAGTCCACACCAATAAATCTGATTTGGTTCTATTTTGCTGCTACTCATTGTTTGACTATAAAAAAGATATAGTTGGTTGCTTCTAAACTCTTGCCAGACAATTAATGCACAAAAGGATAAGCTTTCTCATCAAAAATCACTGGTGCTTAGCCTCATTTTTCTCATCCTTTTCCTAGAATATGTGTATTTCATTTAAATACAAACCCTAGGTTGTGGCATGGGGTAAGCCTGGTGCACATTTGGGTAGCTGCCTTTGGTTCAAAAAGTCAGACTGAACGAGGAAGAATATTACCTAAAGCAAGTGCAGTTTGTAGCACATTTGAGCAAAAAGTGGAAAAAAAAAAAAAAGGAAAAGAAATTGTCATAGTTGCAAGTCCATAGATCACGTCAATCCCACAGGCATGTTAAGAATGAAGTTAGGAAAATTACTAGTAAAAAACCCAAAATTCATAAATAAAAATATGTGTTAATTGTAAAAAAAGACATCCTAATGATAAGTAATACCAAATCCATTTTTAAAAGCTTTAGTATCATCCAATGAATGTATTTTTCTGCTAATATTTTTTCAGTGAATGAAAGTGCTCAGTAGTTTTACTTGTGTCCAACTCTTTGTGACCCTATGCACCTTAGTCTGTCGGGTTCCTCTGTCCATGGAATTTTCTTGGCAAGAATATTGGAGTGAGTTACCATTTCCTCCTCCAGAGGATCTTCCCAACACAGGGAGTGTGAATCCTTGTCTTCTATGTCCTTGCATTGCAGGTGGATTCTTTACTGCTGAGCCACCACGGAAGCCCCAAACGGAAAATAAAAGGGTGAAAAAGGGAAAAAACAAAACAAAAATATTCAGGCACCATGGTTCTTGTCAGAAATCTAGCATTATCTTAGTTTCTTCTTTTCCTTCATTTCCCTACTCTACCATCAGGATCATTTAGAGAGCCCTGAGTTTCACCATGAAAATGAAGTTAGAATGAAACCACTTTTCTCAATTTCCCTTCCTCTAGCCTCCTAGTTTGGAGAAGGCAATGGCGTCCCACTCTAGTACTCTTGCCTGGAAAATCCCATGGACAGAGGAGCCTAGAAGGCTGCAGTCCATGGGGTCATGTTTGACACTCAGCAACCCCATGGACTGCAGCCTACCAGGCTCCTCCTTCCATGGGATTTTCCAGGCAAGAGTACTGGAGTGGGGTGCCATTGCCTTCTCTTCTTACCTAGACCCCTGCCAGGGTACCTGCTGTGTGTGAGTTTCCAAGCTTCCATTGTGGCCCTCCCTCAAACCCTGCCCCATGACACACTCTGGAGGATTTTAAATTAGAAATGAGACCCTATCACTCTCCTGCTTACATCTTATTTTAGTGAAAAAAAAAAAAAAAAGAGTGTTTTTGCATAAGACTTAGAATAAAATCTAAATTCCTTTTCAAAGCTCAGTAACTAAATAATTTTGTCTTTCTCTAATCCAATATCATTTTTTCTTTCATCCTCTCCTCACCCCACCCTTAGTTATTTCCAGTTATACTGTTCTCCTATCAGACCCTACACTCTTGTCTCAGGGCTTGGCACATTTCCCCCTTTCTATCTGAAATGTTCTTCCTAAGCTCTTTGAATGCCTGGCTGGGTGCCACTTGGATCTCCATTTAATATCACCTTCTCAGAGAAAACTTAGTTGTACAGCTGTTTAAAAAATGGACCTTAAATTACATATCACACCACCCTGTTTATGTTCTTCATTAGTAATTGTAAACAGTCTAAATTATCTTGCTTACTTATTTAATTATATACATGTTGTCTGTTCCATTAGACTGTAAACCTTACCAGAGAAGGGGGGTCATTCTGCTTCCTTTAGACTGTGCAGAATAAAAAGTCTGGAATATAGTAGGCATGTGATAAATTTCAACTGAACGAATGAAATTGATGGTGAATTAGGTCAAGGGAAAGAGCCCAGGACTGAGACAATGGATGATGAACATGTTCTTTGTAGGTTTGTTAGAATAGAAAGACAGGCTGGAGGAAATCACATTGAAACTAGCCCCCTCAAATGTAGTAAATGAAAAGAACATAGTAAAAGAATGATTTATATATATATATATGTGTGTGTGTATATATATATATATATATATATATAAAACCTATATATATATGAGTTTCCCAGGTAGCTCAGCTGGTAAAGAATCTACCTGCAATGCAGGAGACCCTTGTTCAATTCCTGGGTTGGGAAGTTTCCCTGGAGAAGGGATAGACTACCCACTCCAGTATCCTTGTGCTTCCCTGGTGGCTCATATGGTAAAGAATCTGCTTGCAATGTGGGGGTCCTTGCTTTGATCCCTGGGTTGGGAAGATCCCCTGGATGAGGGCATTACAACCCACTCCAGTATTCCTGCCTGGAGAATCTCCATGGACAGAGGAGCCTGGCAGGCTACAGTCCATGGGGTAGCAATGTATATATATATATATATACACACACACACACACACACACACACACGTATTTGTATATATATTTAAATAATATATACATATATATCTGTACATATATAAAATAAAACAGCATATGTATTTATAGTTTTATCCTTTCATTAAAATGCATTGTATTTGTCTTCAAATTTAATCATAACATGGTAATAATTAAAATAGGAAAATAGATTTATAAAATTAGTTGGAAAGATAAATACCTACACTCCTGAGTGTTCAGAAGTTGAAAGTTTTAAATAGGATGCTTTGATCCTCAGTGTCAGATTAACTAAAGATATGCTCTGTGATGGGGCTGTCAAATTACATAACTAAGTAGCCTTTGTATTTGAAATGCTTGCATGTAATTCATGTATCACTGTTTGAGATAATAAACCTGCAGAAGCATTTGAAATAATTTTGATTAAAAGTTATTTAGAGTTGAAGAAACTGAGGCCCAGAGAGGCTAGGTAATTTACCCAGTGCCATACAGATGATTGAGCCTAGATAGTATTGGTCAACAACCCATTGTTGGTTTTGTCTTCCTGTCTTTTTGGAAGTTAAAATGATTGAATAGTAAAATAGGACAATTTAATAAATGTCATATTTACTCTTTATTTTCTTTTAATTTAAAGTCCAGTAAACCCATTCCAGGAATCCTTAAAGGCATCAAAATCTGTAATAAATTCTATTATTTGTAAGTGTAGGTGTTCTTTTCAATTGGTTTGGCCTTGAGTTTATGGTAATTGTCACAAAACTTAATTAAGGGTTAGCAAGCTTTTAAGAAGGCGGTCATTTCATTCTTGTTCTTCCCAGAATTCTCAACAATGTAATTTTCACCCCCTTCCCTGAGGTTCTATCTCATAAACCCTTTCTGGATATAATTATGTATGAGTGTAAGAATCTTTGCAAATTACTCCCAGAGCATGAGTGTGATTTTAAATGCCACAACCAATCAGATCTAGAGAGCAAGTTATTTAATAAATACTAATCTGTAAAAATAATGAAATTGTCACTTATTTAATAGCAGAAAGGTAAATAATATGAATAAATAGCATAATTAAGTAGTAAGAAGTAATGAGACTCTGGGCTTTTAAGAATATCTGCAAGTCTAAAGATTACTTTTACAAATGTGTTGCTGTAGGATAGATTTTCTAACTGCCATTAAGGGTTTTTTGAAAAAAAATTACATGTCAAAAACTCATTGAAGTGTACACTTCTTTGGGTAAATTTTGTGGTATGCAAATTATACTTCAGTAAACCTGCTAGAAAGGTTATCTACCAGAATATTTTTCTCTACTGCACATGTTTAACATTTTTCACTCCATGTCAGAGACACTCCTTTCTATACTCATCATACCTTTCACTTCACAACTTTCTCCTGAACCCGTTTCATCACTTGTTTTAAGTAATTTTTCTGGAGCCTTACACTTGATATAACCTCTCTACTAATGGAAAAGGTTTTCTAAACTGTAACTTTGTATAACTTTACTTCCTTATTTCTCTTTTCTCTATCCTCTCATTTCTTCTCCTTTCTTCTTTCCATTTTCTATTATTTTATTTTTTTGGTATATAATTTATTCTTTTCCTAGGAATGCTTGGAGAAGGCAATGGCAGCCCACTCCAGTACTCTTGCCAGGAAAATCCCATGGACAGGGGAGTCTGGTAGGCTGCTGTCTATGGGGTCCCATAGAGTCGGACACAACTGAGTGACTTCACTTTCACTTTTCACTTTTCATGCATTGGAGAAGGAAATGGCAACCCACTCCAGTGTTCTTGCCTGGAGAATCCCAGGGAGGGCAGAGCCTGGTGGGCTGCTGTCTCTGGGGTCGCACAGAGCCGGATACAACTGAAGCGCCTTAGCAGCAGCAGGAATACTATCCTTTTTAAGGTACATAAGCTGTGAAAGGCTGTACTTTGAAGTAGCCCTAACTTTGGAAATTAGAGTTAGTAAGCACTTTCTTATGCTGAGATTAGTAAGAATTGCCATTATTCTTACTCATGTATAAAGATCAACAAATATCTTGAGTCTTATTGGATCTCACACTATTAGTCCAAAACTATTTTTCTTCTCACTTATCTTATTGAAATATAGTTGACATAACTTTGTATTAATTTCTGCTGTTCAGCAAAGTGATTCAGTTATACATATACATATTCAGTTATACATGTATAACTTAAAAAAAAAAAAAACAAAGATCTTTCTACTTATGTAGAAAGATCCACAAATATCTTGGACCTTATTGGGTTGTATCTCATAGTACTAGTCCAAGAATATTTTTCTTTTTTTTTTCATTTATTTTATTAAAGTATAGTTGATTTACAATGTTGTGCTAATTTCTGCTGTACAGCAAATAACTGAATATGTATGAATATGAGCACTGAAGAATTGATGTTTTTAAACTGTGGTGTTAGAGAAGACTCTTGAGAGTCCCTTGGACTGCGAGATCAAACTAGTCAATCCTAAAGGAAATCAGTCCTGAACATTCGTTGGAAGGACTGATACTGAGGCTGAAACTCCATAATACTTGGTCACCTGCTGTGAAGAACTGACTCACTGGAAAAGACCCTGATGCTGGGAAAGACTGAAGGCAGAGGAGAAGGGAAGACAGGATGAGATGGTCGGATGGCGTCATTGACTTGATGGACACGAGTTTGAATGGGCTCCAGGAGTTGGTGATGGACAGGGCAGCCTGGCAGGCTGCAGTCCATGGGTTCGCAGAATTGGACACAACCAAGTGACTGAAATAACTGATGTATATTTATATGTATATACATTCTTTTCACATTAATTTCCATTACTATTTATCACAGGATATTGAATATAGTTCCCTGTGCTGCACAGTAGGACCTTGTTGTTTATCTATTCTGTATACAGTAGTTTCCAAGGCTATGTCTTTTGATTGCAGAGGCTGAGTCTTAATTATTTTCACAGACACCTCCCATAATTGAATGTCTGAAGTGGTCCCCCAAATATTACTAACCAAATTTTATAAAATGAACAGTTACAGAGCAGTTTTTTTTTTTTTTTAATAGTTGCAGGTGTTCATAACCCTGTCTTTTATCCAGTTCTATAGCTAAGGAGTCATGCATCTGTGGTATCAAATGGCCTTTTTGTGTATAATATTAGTTAGTATCTTTGTCCCTTTACCAAGATGAGAAAATAAGCTGAGTGTATATATGTAAGTGAAAGGAGATGTCAAAAGGTCGAGAGTGTCTATTCTTCTAGTACCTTAGTTCCAGATACTTCAGGACCTTATATTACAAACTATCATTTTTTTCCTCATAGATGCTTATTTCTTCTAGGCATGCATTCATACTCAAAAATGCTTGCTTGTTAATTAAAAAAAAATTCTTTCCTTTGCCTCTCAACCCATAATTCTCTTTTATTTTCTTTATCAATAACATACCATCAATATTATATATTAGTACACTTGCTCATCTATCAGCTTTAATATTTTTTTCATCATTCTTATGAAACTTCTTATGAAAAGGTCACATTGACTTCTTAATGATTAAATTAACTGTATTGTTTATAATCATACATTCTATCTACCAGAATATTTCTCACCTTTTGTTTGAAATGAGTAAATACTTAGAATTTATAATAACTGAGATACAGCTAAAATCTCTGTGACATTTTCAGACATTTTCATTCTCAATGGCAAGCAAACTTTAGCCTGAGTTGACAGTGAATTAGTAAATTCAAATCCAAAGATATTTATTAACCACCTGCTACATAAAAGGTATAGTAGAAATAAAATAGTAAACCAATAAGCCAAATAGTGTTTTCCCTAGAAAGATTATTATACAGTGGTAAAAACAAACATAAACTAAATTACATTACAAACCAAACTGTGATGATAGAAGGCAAGGAGTTTTGTGTTAGAGGGAAAGATTATTCTGACTGGGAGGATTGAAGGATGTTTTGTATTTATTTTTCTCCTTTTTTAAAAACATTATTGAGTTTTGAGTTAATCGCATTTCTTAGTTTATGAAACATTATTGGTATAGATCTGTGCAAAACAATCACACTTTATTTATTCCTTGTAAATAAACTCTCCACTGAGGAAAATTTTATAAAAGAGATCATATATGACTTGGACCTGGGTGGATGGATTGGAGGTCCACAGTCATAAGAAATATAGTATGCTCCAAAAGAGAGAAGGAGAATGCAGGAGCTAAGAATTGAACCTATTAAGTCATTGATTTCCTTAAGTCTGAGGAAGTGATGATGAATGTGTCTGGAAAGATTATCATAGCAACATGGTAAAGGAATTAGTATCTTCTGTTAAAACAACCAATAACATCATCAAAGAATTTTGAGCAGATGAATAAGTAGATCAGATCCTCATGAGGTCATTCTAACAGAGGTATAGAAAATCTATTTGAGAAACTGAGCTAGGGAGGTTAGTTTGTAGGTGATTCATTATTGCATTCATAGTCACCATTACAATCTAACGTAGTGTTTCCCACTGGTACAGTGTTCCAAATGAAGCAGAGCTCTGCATGCAAGTAATCCTTTCTCACATGCTGATCCTATAGGCTTTATATTAAAATTCTTTTAATAGTCCTTATGGTTTCCCTATAAACATTTAGCACCATTGGAGTTTTTGGTTGCCTTCACAAATAGAAGAGCAAGTTTACCTGTTTATTCATTCCTAAATAATAATGACAGGTCAAGTTGTAGAGTGGAAGGTTCAACTTCCTGAACTTGCCATATATCTTCTGTTACTTGTTTCCCTTCTTCCTCCTCCTATCTCTCACCACCTTTTTCCTTCTCTTCCTCCTTGTCCCTTTCACTTCATCATTCTCATCATCACTAGTAATGTGCTTCTCCGGTATTTGATTTTTTGTAAATGGTATTCTTTCTTTCTTTCTCTGAATTAGCTGCTATCAAGGTGAATAGTTAAACAAACCTGCATTAATTATTAATACTCCTTGTACCAAAGCTAGTTTTCTTTTGTTTCACAATTGAAACAGACTGAAGTCTTATAAAAAGAAACAGCTTCTTTCATGTAGAACTAACACATTCATGGACATATAATCAAAATTTGGATATGGCAACAATGCAGTTTTCAACACAGTCATATAAAGAAACTGGAAACAAGGAGAAACTAAATCTTCTGTGCTGATATTCTATTAAAATTCAAATTGATATGTAAGAAAAAAATCATTTGAATACATGTGACTATCTATATATTTATCTACCTACCTAACATCTGTTTCCACCCTCTATCTATCATTTCACTGCCTTCCTGACATTAAATTTGTTTGTGTTCTCCAGTTTCCTTTTTTCTATTTGTTAAATTTATTGACAGCTGAAATTTGGGGCTTGAATTTGCTCTGATTTCTTTGTTATTCTAAATACAATATTTTTATGCCCAACAGTTACCCAGTAATCCCTTCCCCGTTCAAGTATTTAAAGCAATATTCTTTTTACTTTTTCCTCTTGGCATTTTTCTATGAGAGAGTTTTGACTACTTTCAATTTGAGAATCTCTCTGGTCATAGCTCAGACACCACTTTGAAGTTAACATCTTTTTTTTTTTTTTTCTGAAGAGAGTTTCAAATTCTTCCTCATATTATTTGACCTCAGATCAGCCTTCAATAATGCATTAAGTTTTGCTTTTCCTTATACTACTTCTGCTGATACTCCACTGCTGTTTTTCTTGCTCTGTGGGGACTCAAACTTTTAGTTATTCTCAAAATGGTTTTAGTAGGCTTTTATTAGCACTTAACATTTATAAACAACAAACTAATGGCACTTCACGTACTAGACAATGAATGTTCTGTACATTGAAAAATACATTTTTTAGAGGATAAACTTTAAAAAAATATTTATCTGGTGTGCTGGGTTCTTAGTTTCAGCATGTGGGATCTAGTTCCCTAACTAGGGATCAAACCCAGGGCAAGTGTGGAGTCTTAGCTACTAGATGACCAGGGGAGTCCCTGAAGGATAAACTTTCACAATATCTCTAATAAGTGCATATCAGTTAAGACCAAATCTTGGTTATACAAAATGTTTATATTTAGAAATATTTAGATTATTTACATACTTTTCAGAATATTTGATATTTTAATCAGTAAATGTAGACTTGGTTGTGCTGCAGAAAAATATCAACCTCCAAATATGAATGTCATAAAGCTAGAAAATGTTACTTCCCTCTCAAGTCTTCTGTAGACTTGGCCAATTGTCCAGGGTGGTGTGTTCTCAGCTGTGGTTCAATAGTCCAAACTCTATGATCATCAAGAAAGGAGTGGAGAGTTCTAGGTACTCACAGCAATTATTTAAGTCATTAGCTTACAAATGAAAAAAGTTACTTCTCTTGAAAAGCCATGAGCCAAAATCATTTACAGGTTTTCACTTAGTAAAAGGTAAAAAAGAGCAAGGAAGAATAATTTCCTGAATAGCCACAGAAATTGAGAATCAGATATGGGTGATGACTAGAAATTTCTACCACCTTATTCAATGGACCTCTTAGTGCTAACACTGTATTAGCTTTGTTTGACCCCATGGCTACAAACCTCAGGGCGTAGATTGAATTATTAGCAAGTATTAAGGGTAAAAGAGAGAAAATTTAGTATGGCTGAAGCACTCCAGACTTGATGAACTTAAATAAATGTTATGGGACTAGGAAAATAAAGAGGATGTACTAACTGGCAGACAGAAATCATTTTGAGAGCTTTTCGGTGATAAGCCTGAGAAGAATAGAGAAAAAGGTAGCAGATGGGAGAAATTATATGGAGGCTTAGTAATAATTATTAAAAACACCAAAAGATAATATCTGAATCAGCATATCTTCAGGCAAGTCCAAGATGGGTAGGGACCTAACTAGAGCAGAAACGAGGAGTGGGCTGTAGAGGTTTCCAGGAACAGACCACCAGCACCTGTGTGGAATGGAAACCAGGCCAGGCATAACAGTTATACCCAACCAAAATCAATGGTCAGAAAACTGAGTCAGGCTTCATGGGGCTATTGCAAAAGCTGAGGTAAATACCAAATTGTGGTTGAGGAAATAAAGTGTCCAAGAGAAGGGACTTTTTAAGGTCTTCCTAGGGGCACTGTGAGAGGTGGACTGTGAAGAAAGTTGAGTGCTGAAGAATTGATGCTTTTTAACTGTGGTGTTGGAGAAGACTCTTGAAAGTCCCTTGGACTGCAAGGAGATCCAACCAGTCCATTCTGAAGGAGATCAGCCCTGGGATTTCTTTGGAAGGAATGATGCTAAAGCTGAAACTCCAGTACGTTGGCCACCTCATGCGAAGAGTTGATTCATTGGAAAAAACTCTGATGCTGGGAGGGATTGGGGGCAGGAGGAGAAGGGGATGACAGAGGATGAGATGGCTGGATGACATCACTGACTCGATGGACATGAGTCTGAGTGAACTCCGGGAGTTGGTGATGGACAGGGAAGCCTGGCATGCTGTGATTCATGGGGTTGCAAAGAGTCGGACACGACTGAGCGACTGAACAGAACTGAACTGAACTGAGGGGCACTGTGAGTGTTCAAAGTGAATATACATTCTTCTGCACATCTGCTTACACTTTATCAGGCTTTTCTTGTTTATAGTCAATAGAATTTTAGGCATCTGCCTGGTTCACAAAGATAGCCACCCCTGACTTCCTGTTAGAGCTCCCCAATGGAAACTTGTTGAACCTAAGATACATTAATGTCAGCCTCCTACAGAGAACATCTACAAACTCCTGCTGCAGTGGTTTCTGGACCCAACCTAGATCCTGTCTGGTGCTGGTCTTTAACCCTTACTCTCATTTATTACTTCCAATCAGTCCTTTGAGTTTATGTTAAACAGAAGGTGTCTCTGTTGCTTGCAACCAAAGAATACATTTAAGACTGCCCTCCAGGCCCCACAAACGAGTAAGATTTCTGCACCCAGGTAACTGAGAAGCATCTAAATAAATAGCAGGTTTCAGATTCTAACCTAAACAGCAGATCCAAGAGACATTTATAGGATGTGTTCCCTGGTGGCTCAGACAGTAAGGAATCTGCCTGCAATTCAGGAAACACAGGTTCAGTCCCTGGGTCCGGAAGATCCCCTAGAGAAGAAAACGGCAGCCCACTCCAGTATTTTTGCCTGGAGAATTCCATGGACAGAGGAGCCTGGCAGGCTATAGTCTATGGAGTGACAAAGAGTCGAACACGACTGAGAGACTGCTACTTTCACTGTCAGGACTTAACTGATTTCATGGGGTATGTATGTGTGCACACGTGCGTGCATGCTCAGTCGTGTCCAACTCTTTGCAACCCCATGGACTATAGTCTCTCAGGCTCCTGTGTCCATGGATTTTCCAATCTAGAATACTAGAGTGGATTGCCATTTCCTCCTCCAGGGGATTTTCCTGAACCAGGGATTGAACTGGCCTCTGTGGCATCTCCTACATTGGCAGGTGGATTCTTTACCACTGAATTACCAGGAAAGCCCAATTTTGTTGGGGATACAATTTAAAAAACAATCTAAAAAGAATTTTAAAATTGAGGGCATCAGAAGAATGTGATATCATCAATAACTACAGAGCCTTAGCCTGTGAACTACTTGTGGATAGTCCGCAGCATCCACGCATGAATACTTTATTTACTGCATAAACTCAGGTCTTGACAATTTCACAAAGCAAACAGGGTATCTGGCTCCTTTCCCTTTCCTGTGTTTATTTTTCTCCTGGTCAGTATTCCAAGCACATTCAGCTGTTAGCAGTTCTCCAGATATATCACACTGTTTAATATGCAAGTATTTGTGCCCAAGCTATTTCTCTCTTGGTGTATCTTTTTCTCCCTTATTGGAATGTTTTTCTGTCCTTTGTTTGTACTTTACTTCTTAGATAAGTTGTCACTCTGTTACAACACAGTGAAAACTCAGAAATCAACACCAAGAACAACTGAAGAAATAATTGCTCTTCACTGTTTTCCTACAGTTCCTGGAATCTTCTCCTAATATTCTATCTGTCAAATTTCAGTCTACCATTTAGAATGCCAGTTCTCCACAGTGAGATCCTAGAAGCAGGGCTGTGACTTACTCTGCAATGCATCCATGATGTTTGTTACAAATATTTGCATAATACTTTCAAAAAAAATTGTTGTATGGATGACTGAATAAATCAATAAACTACCCTTGAAGTTTCTGTGATAACGTACACAAATTTTTTTAAACCTTTAAAAAATCAAGTTTAAATAAAATCAGTTAACTGAAAATGGTACTGTCCTGTTAGATTTAGGCTATAAATTCAGTGTAGATATTGGATGGTTTCTTATTGTGTATTTATATAATGTGATTAATCCTTTAACATATATCCATTTATTTTTGAAAGTGACAGTGTTAGTCACTCAGTCATGTTCGACTCTTTGTGACACCGTGGACTGTAGCCCACCAGGCTCCTCTATCCATGGGGGATTCTCCAGGCAACAACATTGGAGTAGGTTGCCCTTTCCTTCTCCAGGGGATCTTCCCAACCCAGGGATCGAATCCAGGGATCGAACCCAGGTGTCCTGCATTGCAGGTGAATTCTTTACCATTTGAGCCATCAGGGAAACAAAACAAAACTAAACTTTATCCTATGCTTATGATTTGAACAGAAAAAATTTGCAAATTTTCAAATCCTATGCAAATTTGCAAATAATTCATAATATCTCTCTTTGAAGGTTGTGTGACCATCTGGGTGCACATTTTGTGTGTGTGCATATGTGGGCATGTGGGTTTATACACGTGAGTGGATTTTAAGAACCAGTTGTGAAACACAGTGAAATCCAAATTGACTCTCCAAACGTTTCCATGACAATGGAATCATCAGTCTCACCATTTCCTCCTTGATGAGCCTTATCCCTCATGCCTGTCCTCTTAGGTATTACTCCACGTTCCTGATCCATACCTTTATTCCTTTGTCTCTCTGTTAAGTTTACTCTTAGTGGGACTAATTTAGCCTTTATTTTAGGAGAGTGATTTTACTTTCGTTAAGCCAAGCTAGAAAATCCAATTCTAAAGTTTTTGATTTTTGTTGTTCATTTATGTTTTTGTTCCACTTTTACATAATCTAGTGGTTAGCATATATGTATGCAACATAAAAGGACGCTTGAAATGCACTTGAAAAAGTGCATTAAAACTCTCGGTAGAAGGTGCATATGGTACATGTAGTTATTCTTTAGATTAGCATAGTAATCTCAATTACAGGAGAAAATTACCTAGGGAAAAATCTTTTATATGTATTTTTTATTTAAAATGACCATGATCAGAACTAAATCTCAAAAATACTATGAAGTAGAATTTATATTAAACACTTCCATGGTTGCTTTTTTACATCCATCCCTCCCCTTTCACGCAACTAATGCCCTCTGGGTATATCACTCCTCCATCCCTCCCTCTCTACTCTATCACAAATCTACTCTAAAGAGAATTACCCATCGTGCAAATGGACATTTTGCAGGTGCATTCTTCAGAGTCTGGCTCCCAATTTCCTGAGATCCTCAGCTGTCACTCTTCAGCACTCATGCTATCCTTGCCACCCATGTCTATACTTAATAAACTGTCATAAGCTATTCCTATAGTTCCATTTGCACATTATGCTCTTTCTGGCTTCCACATATTCTGAATATCTGAAATGCCATTATCTTCCTTGGAGGCCTGACAAATGACCATTTGTCTTTAAATCTCTGATCCTCTGTAATTACCTGCTCCCGAAAGACTCTTCTAGTGACATGGTGATTATACAAGTTGAATTACGTATATTTGTCTACCTTATTAATTCTGATACTCTACTTAGCACAGTACATTTATTTCTGAATACAGTTTTTGTGTTAGACTGAAAAAGTGCTAGGTTGAAATGCATTCTGCCTCTCTGTTTCCTTTTGCAATCTCACTTTGTAGTATCTGCTCAACAGATTTTGAGCTTTACCAATCTACTCTGGCCAATGTAGTGTTAACAAATATAATGCAAGTGGATGCCTGAAATGCACTTGCACACCTAGGCTTACTATTGCCATAAGAACCTGCCCAGGCTAGTGTGTTGGAGGATGAAGGACACATGGAGCAGACTGGGGTTGTCCCAGTTATCTCAGCCGTGGTCATTTCTCACCAACTGATATCCAGCAGAACAGCAGATACACTCCTTATACAACATTATTGTGGCAAACATAACCAATATGATTGCTTAGACTCCGCTCTAAATACTAGGGAGTGAGAACACCATGCTTTGATTAATTCTGTTTCTTTCATATGCAGAGTAGTAGCTGACCTAATATGTCTCGGTTGTATTGAATTTGATAAAAGCTATCATTTTCCTTTTCTCAAAGGAAGTGCTGGTATATCTTATTTCTAATAAGTAAATTTAAAAAACTTATGCAGATGACTAATTCACCTACCACTACAGTCAGTCTTAAGCTTGTCAAAGAGAGTACATATTTTTCCTGAGTGGTCTTCATGTAATGTTCTGAATTTCTCTAAAAATGATTGTGGTTAGGGCAGGATGGGGAAACAAATTTTGGAAACATGTGTTCCTTTTTCATCTTTCGTCTAGTGAACATATTAGGCTTTGTCCAATTTCAGTGTAAACTGCATGCATAAATTGTCTCTCCTGTTTCATGAACTAGATAAGATACTTTTTCATAGTTACAATAAAAAATTACTAGTAAATTTATAATTCTGGCAGGTTTAACCAAATAGGTAAATCTCTCACTTTCATATAAATAATAAAGACCATACCCTCAGAATCTGAATGCAGAAAAATTAGGAATTCTAGGATTTAAGCTCTTTGGAAAGATTGCTCAGACCCTCTACACAAAGGACTTCCCTTTCAAGCTTTGAAAGAATCAATCTATGTAAAGATATTTCTCTAAGCTGCTAGTGCAAAGGTAATAAACATCAAGCTTACAGATGGGTGTGGAAACTGAATGGCTTTGCTTTTCTTCAGGGATTTAATTTATTTTTAATATCACAGGTGACTTGAGGCAAGGTGTAATCATCTGTCACTCTTCAGTTAAATATTCTGAAATATTCTTTGATCTTCCTACCTGTAAATCACATTCTACTTTCTTTGCTGTAGAATGCAGTGTATAGATATAATAATGACATTATAAATTGCTCAAGAGGGTGGGGAGTATATTCATTTAAAAGATGATTGAGAGACAAAATACATGCAGACATCAACTCAGACATGCCCCCCCACTTTTTTATACTTTTTCTTCTTTTCTGACTTCAGTCACCAGAAAATAGAAACTATGAAATGCAGGCTGAAGACAATTTTAATTTAATTTAGAAGACATCAGATATTTTCTTTTTGGCTGGCTTTATATTCTAGGCAATACTGGCACTTTAAATCTATAACTCTATGATTTGAATCTACAGGTTTAAATATTCAGGTTATCAATTGGACAGAAAAATTGAAGTTTTCTAGAAGTATATACTGCCTTAATAATAATTTTATTTGTAGTAATACATTTTAGTTCACAACAAAATTCCTAAGAGAATCAACGGGTATAGTTTACAATACTAGTTTATGTTAGGAAAAGAAATAGATGGAACAATAGTTTTTGTTACTCCAGTGTAAATGGATACATGTATTTCCCCTAGCCAATGTTAAATAGTTTATAAGAAATTTAAATACTGTCAAAAGATGTCAACTCTCTTGGATAAAGGTCATGTATGGGAAACATTTTGAGAAATATCCCTTTGCAAAAATTCTAACATTATGATTATAACAACACCCACATTTATAGGTATTTTATAAAGAACCAAGAACTGGTAAAACAACACACAAAGCAAGTCAATATGAAAACAGTCTTGGTTAAAAAAATCATAAATTCTGGAGATGGGTATGGTGGAAAGGAAGAAAGGCTTCTACTAACATGAGAGAAGAGAGATGAAGAGAAAAGGGAGAGTGATCTTTGTGTGCTTTCAATCTTGAAGGTAAAAGAATCTGGAATTAGGTATCACCCTGCTGAATTATTTTAAATGACAGGGTTCCTTGTAATGTTAAACCTTTCTTCCTTTATCTAATAGAAACAATAATCACTGACACAGAAAATTCTAAGTTTTGAATGGGTTCAGAAGCTCATTTATGAGAGTTTACCAGAAAGAATTGTAATGCTTATCCAAACCAACAAAACTTTATAAGAAGAGTGAAACAGCTTTTAATTTCCAATGTTTGATACCAATAAGCTGAAACTGAGTTATCTATATACAATGAGCCTAAAAAAATTCATCAGTTTGGTCAAGTTCTGGCTCAGGAAAGGAGCCACATTACATGGTTTTATCAAGTCCTTCCTTTGAGAATGACTATTTATTATTTATATGCCTGACTATGACATAATTTGGAAACCAGAAATAAGACACACTCTGGTATCTCCATTCCTCACATTATTTTATGGAATATATTTGAGAGTCTAGTAGGCAAAGACTGCCCCAACTGAGTAGAAATTATTTAATACAAAAGCAACATTATCACCAATCTAGAGATTACAGCCTCTAGTGCTCATATAAGTCAGTAGGCAGGTTCATAAAGCAAACCAAAATTTATTGTCTTTCATAGGTGTCTTATCTTAAAAATACTTAGCTTTGAGATAGTATTGTGTTTTGTTCTGGTTTTGTTTTGTTTTGTTTTGTGAGCTTTTCAAGAACTTTACAAGGCAGTACTTAATGCATATAAAATTTATAAATATTTTACAGATGAGAAAACTAAGGCTGGTTAGTTGGTTGCCTTGACCAAGATAAGAAGTTGTTCTCTAGTATAACACCAAGGCTCTATTAAATAACGGCCTTCCTCTTCTGTTATCAGTATGTAATTAGATAGAACATTGAGAACATTGTTTGCCAAAATCTTTAATGGTAGATTGCAAGACAGTCATGAACTAATTCTCAGCAAAAGACACAGTTTCCAGTTCTTTTTCAAAACAGTACCCCTACAACATTTTATATGGAGAGTGGGCTAATTGCCAGGGCATACACTAGAATATAGTATATACTGTGCCCATTGGAGGCATTCATGGTATTTTGGCGTTATTTTCTAATAAATATCTTTCTTGCATTTAAATTCTATCCTAATATTTATATTATAAGAATTTAAAAAATGAATATATTAAAAGACATAAACTGAAAGTGAAGTTGCTCAGTTGTGTCCAACTCTTAGTGACCCCATGGACACCAGGCTCCTCCATCCATGGGATTTTCTATGCAAGAGTACTGGAGTGGTTTGCCGTTTCCTTCTCCAGGGACTCTTCCCGACCCAGGGGTTGAACCCAGGTCTCCCGCATTGTAAACGTTTTACCATCTGAGCCATCAGGGAAGTCCAAAAGATATAAGACTTTCAAAATAACTTAATTTGTACTTTTGATGGCTTATTTCTCTGAATACTACCAACTCTATTTCCTGATTCTTCCCCTTTTGGTACATTGCTCCAAACTCATCAAAAACATGTTAGTCTCTGGGTTAAATGGAATCTCTTCCTGCACTGAGCATCATGCTTTTAGTCACAAGTTTAAAAAAAAAAAATGTGAAAGCTAATTAGTAGTGCAGAATACAGTAATACCCCGGGGCAACGAACAGTAGGTAGTTATTACCACGGACCTAGAGATTACAGGTCCCTGCTGATCCCATTTTCCTTCCTACCCTCCTATCGTCTTCCCATTCTGTCCATTGGCTGAAACCAGTCGGAAACCAGTGGACCAGAGGTCCTAACAATACATCTGTAAGTGTAGCTATCTAGGGTACAGAATTAAGGCGACAGGGTGAAAAGTGATTAAGAGGTACAAACAAGAAATTCAATAGATTACAGCTCATATGAATGTTTTGTGTTTTTATTACTTCATATTTAGTTATGTCCTCCAACAATTCTAAATAAGACAGGCACTCATTTTATAATTGGGTAGTAAAACATTTTTTATTGATACTTATGCTGAATTAAGCATAGACACTCAGAGGAAGGCTGAATTCCACACAATCTCCACATCTCACCAGCTCCCCAACCAAACCCATTCAACACATACATATCTCCTGGTAAAGACTGTGCCTGCCAATGCAGGAGACAGAAGAGACACAGGTTCAATCTCTGGTTTGTGAAGATCCCCTGGAGGAGGGCATGGCAACCTACTCCAGTATTCTTGCCTGAAGAATACCATGGACAGAGGAGCCTCAGTTAAGTTCAGTCTCTCAGTTGTGTCCAACTCTTTGGGACCCCATGAATTGCAGCACGCCAGGCCTCCCTGTCCATCACCATCTCCCGGAGTTCACTCAAACTCACATCCATTGAGTCAGTGATGCCATCCAGCCATTTCATCCTCTGTCGCCCCCTTCTCCTCCTGCCCCCAATCCCTCCCAGCATCAGTCTTTTCCAATGAGTCAACCCTTCACATGAGGTGGCCAAAGTACTGGAGTTTCAGCTTTAGCATCATTCCTTCCAAAGAACACCCAGGGCTGATCTCCTTTAGAATGAACTAGTTGGATCGCCTTGCAGTCCAAGGGACTCTCAAGAGTCTTCTCCAACACCACAGTTCAAAAGCATCAATTCTTTGGCGCTCAGCTTTCTTCACAGTCCAACTCCCACATCCATACATAACTACTGGAAAAACCATAGCCTTGACTAGACGGACCTTTGTTGGCAAAGTAATGTCTCTGCTTTTCAATATCCTATCTAGGTTGGTCATAACTTTCCTTCCAAATCTGGCAGGTTACAATTCACAGGGTCACAAAGAGTCACACACAGCTGAAGCAATTTAGCACGCACCCATACATCTCTCATCTTTTTATCTCTTCTTGCAGAACAACTTCTTTGCTTTACAGTAAACTTGAATTCTGGTCCCAGCTCTGCCAAATTGTTCAATGACCATGAGTAAGCCACTTAGGCTTCAATTCCCTCTTCTGTACAAAGAACAATCTTCTTTCAGTAAAAAGAAACCAGAGTTTACTGAAACCAGAGTTCACTAGGTTTAAATCCTAGCTCAGTCTCTCTACTGCTTCATAGGAACACAGTAGTGTAAATCACTGAGCCTCGGTTTCCTCATCTATTAAAAAAGTTATTATCATCCTTGTGTTAGTTTCCTATTACTGCTGTAAAACAGTTCCCACAAATTAAGTGACCAAAACAATGCAAATGTTGTCAAAGGTCAGAAGTCCAATACATGTCTCAACAGGCTAAAATCCATGTGATGGCAAGAATTCTTCCCTTTATAGAGGCTCTAGGGGAGAAGCCACTTCCTATCTACTTGCAGTTCTTGGTGGGAATCCTTCCATGCAGTTGTAGAACTGATGTCTCCATTTCCTTGCTATGTCACTTTGGAAGGCTCCTGGAGATCTCTCTCTGGTCCTAACACATAATCCCCTATGTCTCAGAACCAGCAACAGAAATTCTGCTCAAGCTACCATTTCTCAGACCTTTCTTCTATTGTCTCATCTGTCTCTTGGACTGCAACTGAGAAAAGTTCTCTACTTTTAAGTGTTCATGTGATTACTTTGGGTCTACCTGGATAACCCAGGATCATTCCATCATCTCAATACCTTGAACTTTTGTTATGTAATATAGTAACTAATCTAGGGATCAGGATGCAGACACCTTTTGAGGAGTCATTATTCTGGCTACCTCAGTTCTGAATTTATTACATTTTTTTATAAGGATTAAATGAGATAATGCATGTAAAGCATTCAACATAGTGCTTTGCAAAAAATAGATTTTTAATAAGTTGAAACTGTGACAGTACATGTAATATTGTGAGTAGGAAAGCAGTTAGTTACTTACACAATATAATTTCAAGAAGGTGAAGTGTTTTATTTAGTTTTTTATCTGACACATCTCACCCTTTGTCCAGGGCTTGAAATATCACCAAAAGTCATGTTTTCCTTTAGGTTCTGGAATAACTAAGCACTGAAGCATACATTTTATAAAGTGTGAGAAAGTCAGTTGTGCTGAAAGGATGCTACAGTCTCCATTAGAGCAGAGATCATTTTGCTTACTGTTATACCCTCAGTGTTTATAAAAGTAGCATGACTTACACGGAAGCAACCTAAATGTCCATCCACAGAGGAATGGGTAAAGAAGATGTGGTACACATACACAGTGAAATATTACTCAGCCATAAAAAGGAATAGAACTACCATTTGCAGAGATATGAATGGACCTAGAGGCTGTCATACAGAGTGAAGTAAGTCAGGAAGAGAAAAACAAGTATCACTTAATATCACTTATATGTGACTTAATATCACTTATATGTGGAATCTAGAAAAACAATACAGATGAACTTATTTCCAAAGAAGAAATGAGACACAGACATAGAGAATGAACATATGGATAACAAGGTGGGAAGAGGAGGTGAAAGAAATTGGGAAATTAGGATTGACATATAACACATATACCCCCTTTTTTGGATCCCTTTCCCATTTAGGTCACCACAGAGCATTGCATACAGTTTTCTCTACTCAATGTAGGTTATCATTATGAGAATCCAAAAAAGGGGGTATATGTGTATGTATTGCTGATTCACTTTGCTGTATAGCAGAAACTGACACATTATAAAGCAACTATACTCAAATAAAAAATGTTTTAAAGGAGTGAAACAAATATTTATTGAAAAAAAAATGAATGAATTTGTGTGTGAATGAATAAGTGGGGAGAGCAAGCTTGAGAGAATAGATGTGCTGCTAGGAGAGAGAGTCAGGCTTCAACAATACAGGCACTGCTTCTTCTAGAAGCACTCATCTCTCTCCCAAATTACTTCCAAGAGTCTCTCTCAGTTCTTCTGAATTGAATTCCTTGCCAATCCATTCCTGATTTTACAACTGGAATGAAATGCCTTTAGTCAAAGCTCATTACTCACAAACCTGATTAAATTCCAAGTGGTGTTTCTTTTTTTCTGTTGAATAAAACCAAGTTCCTGCAACACCCTCAGAAAACTGGTCCCAGTCACCACCTTCTTCATGCTCCACTCGGCAGCTGCCCCCAAAATTTACTCTTCCCTTGCTCACCTGTGTAAGTTACATACTACATAACCTGAGGCCTTTGTTCATATCAGTTCCTCTGCTTTATAGACTCATATCTCCATCTCAAGATATCCTTTTCTGACATCTTGTTTTGGTTTTAGTACTCAACACAGCTGCCAAATCCTCCACGTTCCCTCCCCCAATGGGGAGGGATTTCTTTCTCCTTTTAGAAAGAAATACTATTCTAAAATCAGATTTTTTTTTTTGCAATTTTAAATTTTTTTATTTTTATGCTATTTTAAAGGTTATTTTCCATTTACAGTTATTACAAAACATTTACTCTATTCCTAGTGTTCTAAGATATATCCTTGAGCCTATCTGACATCCAATAGTTTGTACCTCCCTTTGCTCCACCCCTATATTGCCTCCCCTCCCCACTGGTAACCATTAGTT
This sequence comes from Bos mutus, assembly GCF_027580195.1. NCBI lineage: Eukaryota > Metazoa > Chordata > Mammalia > Artiodactyla > Bovidae > Bos > Bos mutus. Next base: position 69,061,864 of record NC_091618.1, on the reverse strand, counting down.
TGTTATTTACATCCATGAGTGTGCTATCTTGCTATAGTCATTAGTTTGTTGTATTTTTTTTTATTTATTTAGACTGTGTTGGCTCTTAGTTGAGTCATGCAGGATCCTCATGGCAGCACATGAACTCTCTAGTTGTGGCACTTGGGTTCCAGAATGTGTGGGCTCAGTAGTTGTGTCACATGGGCTCAGTTGCTCCACAGCAAGCAAGATCTAAGTTCCCCAGTCAGGGACCCAACCTGCATCCTCTGGATCGCAAGGGGGATTCTTAACCATTGGACCACCAGGGAAGTCCCTAGTTTGTTTTACTTTTAGATTCCACATATACAGAGTGAAGTAAGTAAGAAAGACAATTATCATACATTAACTCCGGTGTTCTTGCCTGGAGAGTCCCAGGGACAGCGGAGCCTGGTGGGCTGCCGTCTATGGGGTCGAACAGAGTCGGACACGACTGAAGCGACTTAGCAGCAACAGCAGCAGCAGCAGCAACGCATATATATGGAATCTAGAAAGATAGTGCTGACCATCCTACTTGTAAGACAGCAAAGGGGACACAGACATTTTGGACACACTGGAGGAAGGAGAGTGTGGGATAATACGAGAGAATAGCACTGAAACATGTACATTACCGTACATGAAATAGGTAGCCAGTGGGAGTTCAGTATATGATACAGGGAACCCAAAGCCAGTGCTCTGTGACAACCTAGAGGGCTGGGAAGGGGAGAGAGGACGGGGGTTCAAGAGAGAGGGGGCTATGTATACCTAATGACGATTCATGTTGATGTATGGCAAAAGCTATCACAATATTGTAAAGTAATTCAGATCAGATCAGATCAGTCGCTCAGTCATGTCTGACTCTTTACGACCCCATATCCTCTAACTAAAAAAAATATTTAAAAAATAGATTCCACATATAAGTGATTCATATAGTACATATCTTTTTCTGTCTGAAATATTTCATTTAACATAATGCCCTGAAAGTCCGTCCATGTTTCTGCAGATGATGAAATTTCATTTTTTTTATGGCTGAATAGTGTTCCATTGTATATAGGTACTTCTTGATTTATTCACCTGTCAGTGGACATTTAAAGGTTGCTTCCATATCTTGGCAATTATAAATTATGCTGCTATGAACACTGGGGTGTATATACCTTTTTGAATTAATAGTCTTGTTTTTTCCAGATTTTTTTTTTCTATTTATCAACAAAGGTCCGTCTAGTCAAGGCTATGGTTTTTCCAGTGGTCATGTATGGATGTGAGAGTTGGACTATAAAGAAAGCTAAGTGCTGAAGAGTTGATGCTTTTGAACTGTGGTGTTGGAGAAGACTTGAGAGTCCCTTGGACTGCCAGGAGATCCAACCAATCCATCCTAAAGGAGATGGGTCCTGGGGGTTCATTGAAAGGACTGATATTGAAACTGAAACTCCAATACTTTGGCCACCTGATGCGAAGAGCTGATTCATTTGAAAAGACCCTGATGCTGGGAAAGATTGAGGGCAGAAGGATGCCGAGGTCCAGCCCCGGCTGATCCAGGGTATTCAAAGGAGAGACGGCCTAGGCGACTATTTATATGCTAATTAGAGATATAAGAGTAATAGAATGAGGATAGCTTAGTAGGAAAATTCAGTGGAGAAAAGAGGCTGAGTAGCTTGGTTTACGCGGAAAATCAATATAACCCGTGACACCAGGTTAGCTCTGACCACGGAGGCCGCAGGCGCCCTCTCGAATAGCAGAAGGTGCCCCACCTTAGACACCTTCTCTAGTGGGTCTTAGAAGCCCAGGCAAATAAATGGTCGCAGAGGATATCCACGCTCCAGATGGAGACTTCAGCCAGAATGTGAAAAAAAAGAATGACACGGGGAGACCAAGCGTTGGTGAGCAAGGCCCGTGGCTTTATTTTTAACACGGGCTTATATACCCTAAGTTACACATACAGGATAATAGGGGATGCAGTCAGCAGTCTTTGATTCTTATCAAAAACTAGGGTTTCTTTCCTGCAAATTTATCATATACAAATGGTTTAGGTGATTTACATCATCTTCTGGCCAGAAGGCCTATTAACATTTTATGACTCTTGACAAGGACTTATCAACAAAGACTTATTTTCTCTAAGAGTAATTATTTTAAGGTTTGGCGCCATCTTTGGAAGATAAAATTGCATTCGTATAGGGCGGATGTGTAATGGGTTTACAACAAAGGAAAGAATTTATTACCTTAAGGGTCTAAAGTTACTAACACCAAGGCCACTACTTATTTTTTCTACATACCAACTATATTAATTAATACATATTCAAGGATACAATACAGGGGATGTGAAAACTTGGCAACAAGCATTAGCTCATCAATGAAATCCTTTACTAGTTTATTCTGACAGTTTCTAACTCTCTGAGAGGTTCTAAGCTATTTGAATATCTTAAGCTTCCCGTGCCTCTCAAGGCTGGGAGACTGTAAACAATCATATGCATAGCTGTAGGAGTCTGGGTAAACTTGTCAGGCGAGTTAGAGAGCCATCTGAGGGGTTTGGATTTAAACACTCCTAATTGCCCAGGAACTTTATTAATTGGAGCTGTAAGTTAACTCTCTGACAGAGAGAGTGAGATGGTGGTAGGGGACAGCCCCCAGTAAAGTCAGAGGTGAGAGCACAAAGCAACAAAGTAGGCAGACTCTGGTTTTTGGGGGTAGATGCTCGAAAATACCCGGGGGGACTCCTGAGGCTCAATCCCGCCTTTGCGTATGCCGAGCCTCCTTCCTCATGACCTTTGTCACGAGTGGAATGCCTCACCGGCTCCCGGCAGGAGGAGAAGGGGATGACAGAGGATGAGATGGTTGGATAGCATCACTGACTCAATGGACATGGGTTTAGGTGGACTCTGGGAGTGGGTGATGGACAGGGAGGCCTTGCGTGCTGTGGTTCATGGGATTGCAAAGAGTTGGACACGACTGATCAACTGAATTGACTGAATTGATTGAATGATCATTAAGTGTGTCTGAAAAAAAATTAAGAGTTTAATCTTATCTTTCCATTGTTATGGTTTATGGGCAGATAAGATTGACCTTAAAACGTTTGTTAGGTAGCCTGGTCTAAAATGAACCATCTTCAAAAAGGATCAGAACAAAGGATGGGAATGAGTGTGGTTGGTGGTACGCAGTGAGTGGCACCAGAGTTCACAGTCTGCTTTGCATGTGTTTCTACACAGAAATGGGACCAAAGTTGCCAGGACATGTCTCAGATTATAATCTCAAGAGCTTAGCCAAGAGCCACATCCTCCAGGAAGCTCCCCTAACACCTGAATTCCAGTGTAGTTTTGTAATCCGGTTTGGGTGCTCCTCTAGCACCCTCTGTGTAGCTTTTCCCTATCTTAAAGGATGCTGTATGTATTTACTTGGCCCTCTCGCCTATCAACTCCTTTCAGGGACAAATCTTTTGTTGTTGTTGTGGTTGTTGTTTTTCATATTCCCTTTGTTCCTTTGAACTGTCTAAACAAAAAGTGAGCTAAAAATAACCAAGCTACAGATACCCCACTTTGCATAAACAGACATTAAGAAAGACTGACATTAAAAGTATAAGAACTTAAAGGGCACTTTTCTTCTTTGAGATTACATACTGGTGTTCCAGTATGTAAAGATAGCACACTGAAAGATGAACTGCACAGGTGGGTAGGTGCCCAATATGCTACTGGAGATCAGTGGAATGAAGGGATGGAGCCAAAGCAAAAACAACACCCAGTTGTGGATGGGACTAGTGATAGAAGCAAGATTCGATGCTGTAAAGAGCAATATTGCATGGTAACCTGGAATGTTAGGTCCATGAATCAGGGCAAATTGGAGGTGGTTAAACAGGATGGCAAGAGTGAACATCGACATTCTAAGAATCAGTGAACTAAGATGGCCTCGAATGGGTGAATTTAACTCAGATGACCATTATATCTACTACTGTGGGCAGGAATCCCTTAGAAGAAATGGAGTAGCTATCACGGTCAACAAAAGAGTCCGAAATGCAGTACTTGGATGCAATCTCAAAAATGACAGAATGATCTCTATTCATTTCCAAGACAAACCATTCAATATCACAGTATTGCAAGTCTATGCCCCGACCAGTAACACTGAAGAAGCTGAAGTCGAATAGTTCTAAGAAGACCTACAAGGCCTTCTAGAACTAACACCCCAAAAAATGTCTTTTTCATTTTAGGGGACTGGAATGCAAAAGTAGGAAGTTAAGAGACACCTGGAGTAACAAGCAAATTTGGCCTTGGAGTACAAGATGAAGCAGGTCAAAGGCTAACAGAGTTTTACCAAGAGAACGCACTTGGCAAACACCCTCTTCCAACAACACAAGAAAAGACTCTACACATGGACATCACCAGATGATCAACATCGAAACCAGATTGATTATATTCTTTGCAGCCAAAGATGGAAAAGCTCTATACAGTCAGCAAAAAAAAGACTGGGAGCTGACTGTGGCTCAGATCATGAACTCCTTATTGCCAAATTAACACTTAAATTGAAGAAAGTGGGGAAAACCACTAGACCATTCAGATATGACCTAAATCAAATCCCTTATGACTGTACAATGGAAGTGAGAAATAGATTTAAGGGACTAGATCTGGAGTACCTGAAGAACTATGGACAGATTTCTTGACAATGTACAGGGGACAGGAATCAAGACCATCCCCAAGAAAAAGAAATGCAAAATGGCTATCTGAGGAGGCCTTATAAATACCTGTGGAAATAAGAGAAGTGAAAAGAAAAGGAGAAAAGGAAAGATATACCAATTTGAATGCAGAGTTCCAAGGAATAGCAAGGAGAGATAAGAAAGCCTTCCTCAGCGATCAATGCAAAGAAAGAGGAAAACAATAGAATGGGAAAGACTAGAGATCTCTTCAAGAAAATTAGAGATACCAAGGGAACATTTCATGCAAAGATGGGCTCAATAAAGGACAGAAATGGTATGGACCTAACAGAACCAGAAGATATTAAGAAGAGGTGGCAAGAATACACAGAACTGTACAAAAAACATCTTCATGATCCAGATAGTCACGATGGTGTGATCACCCACACTCACCTAGAGCCAGACATCCTGGAATGGAAGCCAAGTGGGCCTTAGGAAGCATCATTATGCACAAAGCTAGTGGAGGTGATGGAATTCCAGTTGAGCTCTTTCAAATCCTAAAAAATGATACTGTGGAAGTGCTGCACTCAATATGCCAGCGAATTTGGAAAACTCAGCAGTGGCCACAGGACTGGAAAAGATCAGTTTTCATTCCAATATCAAAGAAAGGCAATGCCAAAGAATGCTAAAACTACTGCACATTGCACTCATCTCACATGCTAGTAAACTAATGTTCAAAATTCTCCAAGCCAGGCTTCAGCAATATATGAACCATGAACTTTCGGATGCTCAAGCTGGCTTTAGAGAAGGCAGAGGAACCAGAGATCAAATTGTCAACATCCACTGGATAATCTAGGAACCAAGAGAGTTCCAGAAAAACATCTACTTCTGCTTTATTAACTATGCCAAAGCCTTTGACTGTATGGATCACAATAAACTGTGGAAAATTCTGAAAGAGTTGAGAATACCAGAACACCTGACCTGCCTCTTGAGAAACCTATATGCAGGTCAGGAAGCAACAGTTAGAACTGGACATGCAACAACAGATTGGTTCCAAATAGGAAAAGGAGTATGTCAAGGCTATGTATTGTTACCCTGCTTATTTAACTTATATGCAGAGTACATCATGAGAAACACTGGGCTGCAGGAAGCACAGACTGGAATAAAGATTGCCAGGAGAAATATCAATAACCTCAGATATGCAGATGATACCACCCTTATGGCAGAAAGTGAAGAAGAACTAAAGAGCGTCTTGATGAAAGTGAAAGAGGAGAGTGAAAAAGTTGGCTTAAAGCTCAACATTCAGAAACTAAGATCATGGCATCCAGTCCCATCACTTCATGGCAGATAGATGGGGAAACAGTGGAAACAGTGTCAGACTTTATTTTTCTGGGCTCCAAAATCACTGCAGATGGTAATTGCTGTCATGAAATTAAAAGACGCTTACTCCTTGGAAGGAACGTTATGACCAATCTAGACAGCATATTGAAAAGCAGAGCCACTACTTTGCAAACAAAGGTCCTTCCAGTCAAGGCTATGGTTTTTCCAGAGGTCATGTATGGATGCGAGAGTTGGACTATAGAAAGCTGAGCACCAAAGAATTGATGCTTTTGAACTGTGGTGTTGGAGAAGACTCTTGAGAGTCCCTTGGACTGCAAGGAGATACAACCAGTCCATACTAAAAGAGATCAGTCCTGGGTATTCATTGGAAGGACAGATGTTGAATCTGAACCTCCAATACTTTGGCGACCTGATTCAGAGAGCTGACTCATTTGAAAAGACCCCAATGCTGGGAAAGATTGAGGGCAGGAGGAGAAGGGGATGGCAGAGGATGAGTGGTTGGATGGCATCCCTGACTCAATGAACATGGGTTTGGGTGGACTGGGAGTTGGTAATGGACAGGGAGGCCTGGTGTGCTGCGATTCATGGGGTCACAAAGAGTCAGACATGACTGAACGACTGAACTGAACTGAACTGAACTGGTGTTCCCACCATACAGGAGTGAAGAAAAAGTGGCAAAGATAAGTTTATCTATCCTGTATTGCAATTTTGTGAGACACCCACTAGCTGTGCTTAACCTCCAGCTTAAGAATCTGCCTGAAATGTGGGAGGCCTGGGTTAGATCTCTGGGTTGGGAAGATCCCCTGGAGAAGGGAAAGGCGACACACTCCAGTATTCTGGCCTGGAGACTACCATGGACTGTATTATCCATGGGGTCTCAAAGAGTCAGACACTAACTGAGTGACTTTCACTTTCACCCACTCCAGTATTCTTGCCTGGAGAATTCCATGGACAGAGGAGCCTTGTGGGCTCCAGTCCATGGTGTCACAAAGACACGACTGAGCAATTAACACACACACACACAAGAGGGGAAAAAAGAGTCTAGTAACAAATGCTTCTTCTCTCCTCTCTCCCAGGATTCAGCACTATTTCCATTGATGAGAAAACCCAGAAAGACTACTGTTAAATCAGCAAATTTGATAGCCAGTGTTAGGAAACATTTTCTAGAAAACATGATATGATCTAAGGTTGTGAGATCCTTGAATGCTGATAATGATTCTTGTTCCTCTCTGTTGCCCCAGGGCCTAACCTATGCCTGGTAAATATTCTGGGCTTAGGTATTCTCATTTGCCAAATAACATTAATATCTAACTCACAGAATTGTGACAGGATTATATAACAGCTAAGAAGTTTTATTTAAGTATTAGTTTCATATGATATGCATGTAGCTCCTGAAATTTATTTTTAAGCTATAAATTCACAAATGAGTAAATGTAAATACACAATTAATCCATGAAATGATTCTTCAAACTACCAGCCAGAAAAATGTAAATTAACAACAAATATGAGATAATATTTCTGTCCTTCAGATTGTCAAATTTTCTGAAGGTTGATATCATCTAGTCTGTTAAAAAGTTATATCCCAGCCAGGTATTTATTTCTGGTGGGAACAGTATTGCAATATTTTTTAAAAGTAGGCAGGTCTTCCAAAATTTTCTTTGAAGATTTTGATACTTAACATTTTAAAATATGTAAGAAATTATCATCATGAGAAGTCAGAATTGTGTTGGATTTTCTTACATATCTCTATTGTTAGTTTTGTTTTCATTTAAATTACATATTTGGCAATAAGGGAAATTATTAGATTTTCAATGCTTAAAGTCTAAGATTTTTTAGTTTTGGGTAAAATATTAGTTGCTATAACCTGGCAATATCAGTTATCATTATAAAATATTTATTTTCCCCTGAAATCCCAACTGAAAAACTATTTTATGGCAATACAAGCAAAAATAAATCATTTTACATAAATTCATTTGCTGCAGTGTTATTCAAAGACAAAAATCCAAAATCAGACATATTTCATCAATAATTAAAAGCTGATAAATTAAAGTAGGTACTTCTATTTTTTAAAATAAGAGAATACACGAGCATTAACCTGGAGAGTTGCCTATAGTATGCAAGTGAGGGAAATGGAAAAGTAAAAGAAAGGTAACAAATTGCAGAGTAATATAAATGGTAAAATCACATTTAAAGAAATACAAATTGTATATATATGGTGAGTGTTTAAATAAATAGAGATAGGTCTGGAAATTATATACTGTATCAAAGTTCTAATTTGGATTACTTCAGTGGGTAAGCCTACAACCAGAACATTAGAAATAATAACTTAAAAGTTCAATTATGTTATATTTTCCAATTTCAAAAGAGTATATAACTTTTTGACTTAAAAAATCTAAGAAAGTTTAAAAATGAACTTTAAAATGTTAAAACTTGCTATAGGTGGAAATACTGACTGAAATGCAGAATGAGAAAAATCTTGAGGGTGACATAAATGTTCTTTATCTTGATTGTGCTAGAAGTTACATGACTTTATATATTTGGCAAAACTTATCAAATTGTACCTTTAAAATGGGTGTATTTATTATATACATGTACACATATTATGTTTCAATAATTTTGAAAATGAAATGGTGAGGAGTTATAGGTTTTATTTTCTTTAATCCTCGACCTCTGTACTCACAAGTACTTCCAAGAGTGGTTGAAAGAGTTGTTTTCTTGGCTTGAACTGTTTCTGTGCTGGAAATAGAATAAACCCAAGGATATAGCATTTTTAATTACTCTTTTTATTAATTCAATCCAATTCCATGAGGAAATGCTACATATGTACTTATGTTTGCATGTATTTTTTCTGTAATTATTTTAAACAATAAGTATTTTTGGAGTTAATTAGGCTCCTTTTTCTCCTTGATCATCCCTAAGCTCTGAATCAAATTTCCAGCTGAAACAAATTGAATCTAGTTACGTTATAGTCTTCACGCTTGTGTTTCCTCTTGTAACTTCTCCATCTCCTCTATTCAAGAACCTAATGTTGAGCCCCATATATAATTTGGTTTCTCGTATTTTTACATATGTATTATTTATGTGCTTTCTGAAAAATAAATTGCCTAAAATAATTTGTAGAAAAATAAGGGCGTTCTCAGTCATGTCCAACGCTGTGGCCTCATGGACTGCAGCCAGCCAGGCTTTTCTGTCCATGGGATTCTCCAGGCAGAAATAGTGGAATGGGTTGCCATTTCCTCCTCCAGAGGATCCTCCTGACCCAGGGATGGAACCTCATGTCTCCTAAGTCTCCTGCATTGGCAGGCAAGATTCTTTACCACTGAGCCACCTGGGAAAAATAAGGGAACACAATTTGAAAATCAAATTTGTCAGGCTTTAATTTAGTGCTTGTTGTACATCTAGGACTGCTTGGGACATAGAAAGAAATAGGCACCCACACACAAATTAGGAGACATAAATCCTAGAGCTGAGAATTTGTATTATCAACATTTTTTTCTTTTTCGAGAATTAACAACTCTGGGGCCGGGGAGGAGCATTTGAGTCGGGGGAGGGAGCGACTTTTGAAAGAACTGTATTCTGTAATGTAGAAAAGAAAAAGAAAAATACTTAATTCTTTCAGGAGATTTTTTAGTACATAGAGTTAGGAATAGTTTGTATCTTTTATATTGGTTCCTTTTGTCATTACAGTAAATAGCCTCAGATGCTTATAACCCACCCTGCTGCTCATAAAACTGGTTTGATCTGTGTTTATCACTTGCTCTATGAGTAGTTCTTCATTTCTGTTGCGACCATGATTATAAAATATTCTATTATGACAGGTCTTAAATGCACACTAGCACTATAAAATAGTATCTTTGGTAGGTATTTAAACAATTTTAATGTTGAGGCAAAAATAAGTAAAATTCCCTCCTGTATGCTGAATGTTCCTAAAAACATTTAAAAACTCAAACCCTCACATCTAAAAATATCCCCAATTTTTCTGGCCTTATTCAGGCTTATGAGTTATCCCAAAACCACTCAAAGCATTGCCATTATATAGAGAGAAAATAAGGCATAGTCACTATAACAAGTATCCATACTCCACTATACTTTGTTTCAGAGTTGAGAAAATTAATACACATTTCAGATCTTAGTTTTGTGACATATTTGACTTTGGAGGAGCAAGACAATAAGTGGAATCTATCAAACTTTGAGATCCATTAAGTTGTCATACTCTACCTCTCACATTTTCTTTACAGCTAACATTCTTTGTATTAGCAATAAAAATGTTATTTCTATTTATATTCAAAATCTGACTTTCTTCATTTTCAATGCTATCAGCATTTAAATAAGTAACATTAGATTTTGACTTATTCTGAAGAAGTTTTAAAGTGCCATTATGAAGTGAATTTTGTGAAAGCTTTAATTTGGAAGTTAAATATTTAATGGAATATGGAGAGTTTTAGAACAGTTACATCATTTATGTAATATGAGTAACTCACAAAAAAATTCAAAGCATACATAATTCTCAAAATAGGCACAAATAATTTTTTTAAATAAATACTTTATATTCATGTAGATATTTATCAATACTTTCTCATTATGTAGGAATTAGTGAATAAATGTACAACAAATTTTTATAGCAATTATAGACCTTGTTAAAACCAGACCTGTTTCATTATTATAACAATATTTATTATTATTATATCTTATTCATCTATTCATGAATTCAACAAATATTTGCTTTGTCCTTATTATGTGTATGGGCCTGTGTTAAATGCTGATAGTATGATACTTAACAAGGTTAGTTTTGGCTTTTTAATTTTAAAGAAAAGAAAAATTTTAAAGAAGAGAAAAATTGTATATTAAAAACAAGAAAAATTGTATTTTAAAGAAAATAGAATTTTATTTAAAAAATAAAATAGATCCTTATTTTAAAGAAAAGAAAATAGAATTCTATTTTAAAGAAAGTAACATATACATTTAGGATATACTATGATGTTTACTCAGATACTGAGTTACAGGTCTTCCAAAACTTTCCACTTTATCTATCTTCAGTTTACCCTATACTTGATTTGTTAAAATAAAATGTCTTTGACTATTTTTGTGTTTTCCTTGCTGATTTTGTCACTCGTGGCTGATTCTACAAGTTATATTCTGCATATAACTTCATGACTTGCATAAATCCTATTTTAAAATTTCCATGTCCAACCAAGTCACGGTAATTCTGAAACCTAAGCACCAAGCTTGTAATCGATGTGGTGACACACTGTGGAAATGTGTACACATGAATGTAACAACAGAATCAAGTTTTAATTTATTCCTGCTGGTAGATAATAATAGGAAGTCAAGCAGACTGATGTGCGATAGCTATTTATCCAGCCGTGCATTGTTTGTGAGTAAGCACAATGCATGAGACCTTCTTTGTGCCTCATTAAATAAGTTAATTACATAAATCAGGGAAAATTTTTAGAAAATATGGGTATAATTTTAAAGATAAATGATGCATTTTTCATTGCTGAGAATAAAAACAGATGTGACCATGCCCAGGTGTCAGTCATGAAACATTACCATTCTTTAGTATCTAATGTGAATGAGAAATTAAAAGGTCAAATGAATAATATACTGCTATTTGTAGAACATGGTCACCAATATAAATGTCTGCCTAATTAAAATAAGTCTAAGGGGCTTCAATGCCATGATAAGAATTAAAAATGAGATGCATATAATTTCTATAAATTGCATTAAAAGACTTTTTCAACAGAAGCTCCCCAAATCCATCATTTAGTCAATGAAAAATCCATTAATACATTTAGTGTATTTATTTAGGTAAACTGGACATGCCTAAATCCTTTTATTTGTCCAGCCTCTCAGTGTTCCACATGCCTTCTACTATTATAAAGGGTAGTAGCCAGACAAGAGAGGCAACACCTGAAAAACCAATGGAGAGAAAGGATTAAATGGAGAGGAACATATAGAAATGATCATTACAAGGTGCATCATTAAGGCAGTGTCTCTAGAGGCAAATATGGGCCTTAATTCATGGATATGTTATTTTTTTCACTTCCAATCAGTTCAAAATATTTTCAAATTTCTCTTTTGATTCCTTGTTTGATTAACAGATTATTTAGACATATATTATTTAGTTTCAAATATTTAGGAATTTTTCTGCAAATATTGTTACTCGTTTCTAATTTAATTCCATCAAGGTCAGAGAACATGTATGTTGTTAAATTAGATTTACTGAGATTTGTTTTGTGGTTCAGAATGTGGTCTATCTTGGTAAATGTTTTGTGTAGACTTGAAGAGAATGTGCATTCTGCTTTTGAACAGTATTCAGAAGGCAATGGCACCCCACTCCAGCACTCTTGCCTGGAAAATCCCATGGACGGAGGAGCCTGGTGGGCTGCAGTCCATGGGGTGGCAAAGAGTTGGACACGACTGAGCGACTTCACTTTCACTTTTCACTTTCATGCATTGGAGAAGGAAATGGCAACCCACTCCTGTGTTCTTGCCTGGAGAATCCCAGGGACGGGAGAGCCTGGTGGACTGCCGTCTACGGGGTCGCACAGAGTCGGACACAACTGAAGCGACTTAGCAGCAGCAGCAGCGGCTACAAATGAAAATTTGGGCATTTTGATTGATAATGTTATTGACATCTTTTATATTCTTACTATTTTTTTCTCTCTGTTCTGTCAACTATTGAAAGTCTTGAAATTTCTAACTTTTCAATGTGTTTTTGATAATTCAATTTGAACAGTTAACTGCCTTTTACAGAAAATTAAATAATAAAAAAAGACTTTATATTTGCTTGCATAGGTTTTTTTTTTTTTTTTTTTTGATTTTTTTCATTCTTTTGGGCAGATCCAATTTTTCCACTGGCATCATTTTTCTTCTGCCTGAGGGCTTCCTCTAGTATACCTTCTAGTATAAATCTATAGGTTATTAAATTCAGCTTTGATATTTGTTCAAGATTCTTTTTATTTCACCTTAAAATTTTAAAATATCTTTCACTTTATCTAGAACTCTTTTTCTCTTCTGTCAATGTTTTAAAGGTATTACCCAGCTGCTGTCTGACTTTCATTGTTTCTGCTGAGAGGTTGGCTATTATTCTTAGCTTTGTTCCACAGTATCGTATTGTTTGATTGCTTTTAAGATTTTATACTTATCAATGGTTTTAAACAATTTAGTTACAACATGCCTTCGTATAGTTTTATTCATACTTTTTCTTTTTGAAGTACTTTGAATCTATTGGATTTGTGAGTTTACAGGTTTCATCAAATTTGGAAAAGTTTTGGCCATTTATTTCTTTAAATGCTTTTTCCATATCCACCCTTCTATCCATCAAAGATTTAAATTTATGTATATGTGGTTACTTTTTGTCACGGTTCACTGATACTCTGCTAATTCTTTTCCCTAATATTTTCCTCTCTGTACTTCATTTTGGGTAGTCTCAATTTATTTGTCTTTATATTCACAGATCTATTTCTCTATAGTGTTAATCTGTTTCTAATCCTATCCAGTGTTTTTCATCTCAAATATTGTTTTAATACCCTTGCATGCTATTTTATCATGGTATCATTGCTGGGAATGTTTAAACTAATTTTTTCCTCCTTATGAGTCATTATTTTCCTGCTTCTTTGAACGTCTTATACTTTTTATTAGATGTCAGAAATTGTGAATTTTATCTGTTCGGGGTGCTGGATATTTTTCATTCATGTAAATGTGATCAAGTTTTGTCCTGAGATGCAGTTAATCTTATGTGGAAATCATTTAATCATTTTGACCCTTGCTTTTAAGCTGTGTTCAACAGACCAGAACAGTTTATTCTAGATGTAAGTTTGCCCCATTATAGAAACAAAAGCCTCTGAGTACTCAGTCAATGCCCTCTATATTATGAGGAGGACTTTTTGTTTCATTTTGTTTCCCTTAACTCAGTTTCTTCAGCTGAAAACTTCCCCTGAAGATCTCTAGAGTGTTCTGTTTATACAACCCTCACCTTTTCAACACTTTGTCATTCAAACTCATGCAGCCTTGGCTTTCCCTGGATTTCAACAACTATCTTTATCTATTCACGGAGACCTCAGGGTTCCGCCCAATTTGTCTTCTTTGTGCCATGTCTTGTAGTCTCTCTCAAAGGTAAGCTCAGGCAATCTTAGGACTTGATTTACATTTTTCCAAATCACTATTCTTGATTGCCTAGTATTCAATGTCCTAAAAAAATGTTATTTCATAAAGATTGCCTGATTTCCTTTTGTGGTTTTGCCTGGTTTTGGTTTCTGCTTTTAATTGTTTCAGGCATGATGGTAAATCTGCTTCCTGTAACTCAAATTTATCCAGAGGTGGATATCTGGATTCTTTGTAATTTCATATTTACATTAGTCTACATTTTAGTTCCTTAGGCAGGGTTTAGTTAAGAATATCATTTTCCAAAATGAGAGTCAATATATAAGATTTATTCTCTAATATTTAATTAGGATAATTTTTCAGACTATAGCCTCACTATTTTGGGGATTCCATTATCAATAAAAATTTTTGACATATAGTCCCTAACTGGAGACTGCTTAGACGTAAAGAAACTGCTGTTTATTTTTTTTTCCACTTAGAAATTTCTTATTTGAGAACAGTATAAACACCGTGGACCAAACTACTTACATGGTCAAAAGTTCAAAATTTCTTTTTCTCCAGAAGAGTATGTCCAAAGATCATTGACTTAGAAAAATCAGTTCAGTTCAGTTCAGTTGCTCAGTCGTGTCCAACTCTGCGAACCCATATACTGCAGTACGCCAGGCTTCCCTGTCCATCACCAACTCCCTGAGCTTGCTCAAATTCATATCCATCAAGTCAGTTGTGCCATTCCGCCATCTCATCCTCTGTCATCCCCTTCTCCTTCTGTCTTCAGTCTTTCCCAGCATCAGGGTCTTTTCCAATGAGTCAGTTCTTCATATCAGCTTCAGCATCAGTCCTTCCAATGAAGATTCAGAACTGATTTCCTTTAGGATTGACTGGTTGGATCTCCTTGCAGTTCAAGGGACTCTCAAGAGTCTTCTCCAACACCACAGTTCAAAAGCATCAATTCTTCAGCACTCAGCTTTCTTTATGGCCCAATTCTCACACTCATACATGACTACTGGAAAACCCATATCTTTGACAATACAGACCTTTGTTGGCAAAGTAATGTCTCTGCTTTTTAATATACTGTCTATGGTTTGTCACAGCTTTTCTTCCAAGGAGCAAGGTCTTTTAACTTCATGGCTGCATTCACCATCTGCAGTGATTTTGGAGCCCAAGAAAATAAAGGCTCTCACTGTTTCCAGTGTCTCCCCATCTGTTTTCCATGAAGTGATGGGACCAGATGCCATGATCTTCATTTTTTAAATGCTGTTTTAAGCCAATTTTTTCACTCTTCTCTTTCACTTTCATCAAGATACTCTTTAGATCTTCTTTGCTTTCTCCCATGAAGGTGGTATCATCTGCATATCTGAGGTTATTGATATTTCTCCCAGCATATTGATTCCAACTTGCTCTTCATCCAGTCAGGAATTTCACATGATGTACTCTGCATATAAGTTGGAGAAGGAAATGGCAACCCACTCCAGTACTTTTGTCTTGAAAATCCCATGGACAGAGGAGCTTGGTGCAGGCTACTGTCCATGGGGTCGCAAAGAGTCGGGCATGACTGAGCGACTTCACCAAAAAAAAAACCCAAAAAACTCTGCATTTAAGTTAAATAAGCAGGTGACAATATACAGCCTTGACATACTTCTTTCCCAATTTGGAACCAGTCTGTTGTTTCATGTCCAATTCTCTGTTGCTTCTTGGCCTGGATACAGATTTCTCAGGAGTCAGGTAAGATGGTCTGGTATTCCCATCTCGTTAAGAATTTTCCACTGTTTGTTGTGATTCACACAGTCAAAGGCTTTGGCATAGCAAATAATTCAGAAGTAGATGATTTTTTGGAATTCTCTAGTTTTTTGTATGAGCCAATGTATGTTGGTGATTAGATCTCTGGTTCCTCTGCCTTTTCTAAATCCAGCTTGAACATTTGGAAGTTCTTGGTTCCCATACTGTTGAAGCCTCACTTGGAGAATTTCGAGCATTGTTTTGCTAGTGTGTGAGATAAGTGCAATTGTGCTATAGTTTGAACTTTCTTTGGCATTTCCTTTTTTGGGATTGGAATGAAAACTGATCTTTTCCAGTCCTGTGCCAATGCTGTGTTTTCCAAATTTGCTGGCATATTGAGTGCAGCTCTTTAATAGCATCATCTTTTAGGATTTGAACTAGCTCAGCTGGAATTCCATCATCTCTACTAGCTTTGTGTGTAATGATGCTTCCCAAGGCCTGCTTGAAAAGTCACTTAGGGAGAATAATTTCTCCTGCAATTTAATGTTTATTTGAAGAAAGGGAAAAATAGAAATAACAAACTCTGGACAGTATGTGACATCACAGAACTGACTGCTCTATCTTTGTTAATACCTAATACTTATAAGATGTTCGACTGGCTTTTCAAGCACATGAATAGAGTTTGGTTGGTGTAATTGTGTCCAATCAGAATGCATTTGCCATCTAACTAATTAATATTTGTCTCATCTCTGTTGATGTGTAAGGAGTTAGACTAGGAGACTTTCAAGATCATTCATTCATTGCTTTCTCTAAACAGGGGCTGTTCTTCTGCATGCAGATTACATATTAAGTATATGCAGTTTTATAGATGACTAGAATGCTAATAAAAGAAACAAATAGAGAAGGTAAGAATTTGTTGTTTATCCTTTTCTCCAATGATTTCATGGAAGTGCAAACCTTTACAAAAGCTCTCAAAGCTACTTTAAGAATGGTTTCTTACAATGTGAACAATGCAGCTTTTGGCAGTTTAGCATTTCTAACCTTGCTGTCTGACTTGAGGGAAGATCTTTTCTCTTACTTTTTGTCAGGTTTTGCACCTGAAATATAGCCATAATATGCTTTGCTCTTCTATGGACTACATAAGTTAGCTGTAAAATTCAATTTGAAAAACACTACCTATTACAATCATAATATACAACCTCAGTGACATGTGTCATTGCTGAATTATTCTCTTGCAAATGCTTGCTGTAATGGTAAAATGCAAAGTTTGAGTCTATCTTAGATAATTTTATTATAGTCAGATAGAACAAATAACTCTTTGATGTAGTCTGCATGAGAATGAGAGTAATGTGGTTAAAAAATTAAATACATAGGCAATATTAGTTAACAATAGAAGGGAAATATCTTGGAATCTATTTTTCTTAGCAAAGGGTGGAGGCCTTTTCAAATCATATTAGCTCTGAAAATTGCCTTTATTCCTATTAAAATACCAAGAGTATCCATACAGCAAGGCAGAGATCATGCAAAGCTGAGAAATCATTCCCATGGTATATCATTGAATTTGGAATTTTGCAGAAGGATGAAGTAAAATCCTGAGATTTTAATATTATACATTTCTGTGTAGATATTAAAAATTTATATGATTCTCTAAGTGTGTATATTGAACCATTGCATAGACAAAGACTAAAAAAATCTCTGAAACATAGTATTTGTGATTGGTGTGATTCAGAATAAGAAGATATTTCCCTTAGCAACAAATAACTGTGTTAATATTCCATAAATATGATATATGTCCATCCATCAATACGTACTTATGTTGTTTTCATATTTTGTCAGTTGTAAGTAATAGTGCAATAAATAGAGGGGTGCATGTATCTTTCTGAATTAGCATTTTAGTATTCTTCAGCTAAATACTTAGAAATGAAATAGTTGGATCACATGTGAGTTCTATTCTTAATATTTGATGAATCTCTATACTGCTTCCCACAGGGGATGTACCAGTTTACATTCCCACCAAAAGTGTATGAGGGTTCTTTTTTTCCATATCCTCTTCCACATTTGTTATTTTTTGCCTTTTTGATAACAGTTATTTTAATAGGTGTGAAGTAGTATCTTATTGTGGGTTTTTATTTGCATTTCCCTGACACTTAGTGTTGTTAAACATTTTTTAGTGCCTGTTGGCCATCTGTTTGTCAGAAAATGTCTTCTTTTAAAATTTGAGTTGTTTTTTTGTTGTTGTTGAATTGTATGAGCTCTATACATACTTTGAATATTAACCCCTTATCAGATATGTGACTTGCAAATATATTGACCATTTGGTAGGTTGTCATTTCATTTTGCTGATGGTTTCCTTTGCTGTTCAAAAGCTTCTTAGTTTTATGTAGTCCTATTTGATTACTTTTGCTTTTGTTTCTCTGCATGAGAAGCTATCTCCAGAAAGATATTACCAAGACCCATGTAAAAGGGCATACTGTCTATGTTTTCTTCTTAAAGTTTTATAGTTTTATGTCTTACATTCAAGTTTTTAATCCATTTTGAGTTAATTTGTGTGTATGGTATAAGATAGTGGTCTAGTTTTAATCCTTTGCATGTGGCTGTTCAGTTTTCCTAATTCCATCTATCTTTTCACTATTGTATGTTCTTCATTCCTTTGATATAAATTAATTATCCATATATGTGTGGGTTTATTTCTGGGCTCTCAATTCTGTTCCATTGATCTACATGTCTATATTTCTGCCAGTACCATGCTATTTTGATTACTGTATCTTTGTAGTATAATTTGAAATCAGGGTAGTGATACTTCCCACTGTGTTCTTCTTTCTTAGGATTACTTTGGTTATGTTGGGTCTTCTGAGGTTCCATACAAATTATAGGACTTTTTTGTTCTATTTTATATTTTAAAAATCTCTGGGGATTTTGATAGGGATTACATTTAATCTATACATTGCTTCAGATAATGTAATCATTTTGACAATATTAACTCTTCCAATCCATGAGCACACAATGTCTTTCCATTTCTTTTATTCAATTTATTTCAACAATGTCATTGTTTTCAGTGTACAGGTCTTATGCCTTTTTGGTTAAATTGCATTACAGATTCATTTTGTTGCTATTTTAAATAGAATTGTTTTCTTAATTTCTTTTTTTTTTTACTAGTTCACTGTTGGTGGATAGAAACAACTGATTTTGAAATTGACTTTTTGCGTTATACAACTTTCTATGTTCATTATTATTAGATTTTTTTTTTTTTTTTGGTAAAGTCTTTAGGGTTTTCTATAAATAAAATCTTGTCATCTGCATATGGTGACAATTTTACTTCTCTTCCAATTTGGATGACTTTTTTTTTCATTACCTAGTTGTTTGGCCAGAACTTGTTGATTAAGAGTGATAAGAGTGGATATCCTTGTCTTATCCCTGATCTTAGAGAGGTAGCTTTCAGTTTTCACCATTTAGTATTATGTTAGTTGTAGCTTTGTTATATATAACTTTTATTGTGTTGAGGTACATTCCTTCTATACCCAGTTTATTGAGAATTTTTATCATAAATAGTTAATTACAAATTTTCTTAATAGTTATACCTTATTACTTTGTTTTTACTCTTTTGAATAAAATTTTTACTTCTACTGGACATGGAACAACAGACTGGTTCCAAACAGGAAAAGGAGTACATCAAGGCTGTATATTGTCACCCTGCTTATTTAACTAATATGCAGTGTACATCATAAAAAATGCTGGGCTGGAAGAAGCACAAGCTGGAATCAAGACTGCTGGAAGAAATATCAATAACCTCAGATATGCAGATGACACCACCCTTATGGCAGAAAGTTAAGAGGAACTAAAAGCCTCTTGATGAAAGTGTAAGAGGAGAGTGAAAAAGTTGTCTTAAAACTCAACATTCAGAAAACGAAGATCATGGCATCTGGTCCCATCACTTCATGGGAAATAGATGGGTAAACAGTGTCAGACTTTATTTTTTTTGGGCTCCAAAATCACTGCAGATGGTGACTGCAGCCATGAAATTAAAAGATGCTTACTCCTTGGAAAGAAAGTTATGACCAACCTAGACAGCATATTGAAAAGCAGAGACATTACTTTGCCAACAAAAGTCCGTCTAGTCAAGGCTATGGTTTTTCCAGTGCTCATGTATAGATGTGAGAGTTGGACTGTGAAGAAAGCTGAGCACCGAAGAATTGATGCTTTTGAACTGTGGTATTGAAGAAGACTCTTGAGAGTCCCTTGGACTGCAAGGAAATTCAACCAGTCCATTCTAAAGGAGATCAGTCCTGGGTGTTCATTGGAAGGACTGATGCTAAAGCTGAAACTCCAGTACTTTGGCCACCTCTTGCGAAGAGTTGACTCATTGGAAAAGACTCTGATGCTGGGAGGGATTGGGGGCAGGAGGAGAAGGGGACGACAGAGTATGAGATGTCTGGATGGCATTACCAACTCGATGGACATGAGTTTTGGTGAACTCCGGGAGTTGGTGGTGGACAGGGAGGCCTGGTGCACTGCAATTCATGGGGTTGCAAAGAGTCGGACACAACTGAGTGACTGAACTGAACTGAATGAAAAACTAGAAGACAATTAAGGAAAGATATCATCATCATCATCATCAAAATTTATCATGGAAAATCTTTGCAAACTCACATATATTACATACATGTGCATGTGACTTTTTTTTGGCTTTTCATCCAGATTCTCAAATTTCAGATGAATTTCTGGCTTATTTATTCACTTTTATTCTTTGATTTATAAAATTAATATACATTTAATAGCCACTAAGTTCCAGGGGATATTGTAAGCAAGAAAAATTAGTGGCAAATAAACTGCCCTTAGGAGGTTTGTGTTTCTTGTTCTGTGATTTTTAAAGTGTAGTCCTTAGAAGTGTCTTAGATATTTGTTAACTCTGAATATATCTTATGTCACCCCAAATATTTCTGTATATGGGTTTCCGAAGTCTATATTTTAAACATACATCCTCATTGATTCTTTCGTTCTTGTTAAAAAATTTTTCTTTTTTGTAGTATAGTTACTTTACACTACTGTATTAGTTTCTGCTCTATAACAAACTGAATCAGCCTTATGTGTATATATATCACCTCTTTTTTAATTTCCTTCACATTTAGGTCACCAGAGAGTACCAAGTAGAGTTCCCTGTGCTATATAGTATGTTCTTATTAGTCATCTATTTTACACATAGTATAAAATATATATATGTTTAATTGTATGCATATATATTTATATGTATATAAATAAATAAATATGTATATGTATATATGTGTCAATGCCAATCTCTCAATTCATTCCACACCCCATGTTCTGGTTTGTATCCATACATTTGTTCTTTACATCTGTGTTGTTCTTTAAAATTTGCACACTGAACTATTGCATTTCAGCATTTCCCATTTTTAGTATTTCCCATTCCCATGCCTCCTGAGTCTGCATCTTAACTTGTCATCGAAGTCTTTTTCTACTTTAAAGTCTGAGAAGGATTGATGTGATCTCTATGATCTCTGAAGCCAATTTTGTGATATAGGTATGTTATGTGACCAAAGAGTGATGTAGGAGAGACCAATAAAAATGTCCTCTGGAACTTGAATTTTACTGTTGAAAAATTTACTTGAATTTTATTCTATTCAGAGAAGGCAATGGCACCCCACTCCAGTACTCTTGCTTGGAAAATCCCATGGATGGAGGAGGCTGGTAGGCTGCAGTCCATGGGATTGCTGAGGGTCGGATACGATTGAGTGACTTCACTTTCCCTTTTCACTTTCCTGCATTGGAGAAGGAAATGGCAACCCACTCCAGTGTTCTTGCCTGGAGAATCCCAGGGACGGGGGAGCCTGGTGGGCTGCCGTCTATGGAGTCACACAGAGTCGGACACGACTGAAGCGACTTGGCAGCAGCAGCAGCAGCATTATTCTATTTTTAACATTTCTCAGTTGAATCTATTTACTACACTTTGATTGGGTTTCTTTGTTTGTTAAGTTCCAATTGACACTGATATAAAGAATACTGATGTACCACTTGGGTTGATCAGTTACTCTCTGAATACTCTCTGCATCAGCCTGATGCAAGGGCATATGGACAATGAATATATTGACTAGACTGAAGGTCTGTATTACAAAAGTAAGAGAAACCACAGATGTAAAGTTAGTACAACCTGTCTTCAATCATCCATTCATTTATATTATTCAGCAAATGTTTATTAAACTTTTCCTATGTGCCAGGGATTAAATAGCATCTAAATTTTAAGAACAACAAATAATTCTATAAATATCAGTGATTCTTTTTAACTGTCACATGTGTTATCAAATTTAATTGTTACAGTCCTATAATGGAGGAATTGTGATCTCTCATCTTACAAATCAAGAAACAGAAAGGTAGAGTAACTTGCTTGAAGTCACCCAGCTATAATAAATTTTATTGGGAACTTGAATCCATCTCTTTCCTCAGGGCCCTCCCTTTTCGACTGCTATGCTGTATTACTGAGTAAGATGCTAGGAATTAGCTCATGAAAGTGATTAGTTAGACAAAAAGTGAAAAAAAAAAGTTTGCTATATTTGAGGCATACTGGAGTTTCAGTGGAAGCACAGAAGAAGTAAGAATTCATGGGGGGTATAGAGAAAAAGATGTACTAAAAGAAGCAATATGAATAGTGGTAATCAAAAAGAGCATACAGACCTTGAAACTTGAGAGTTTCTGAATATGGAATTAAAAGAGTTTCAAAATACAAAATAAAAAAATAAACAATTTATTGAATCTACCTGTAGGAGTCAGAGAAGGCCAGGAGATCGTTCCCTTGTATAAACATAAAGATGGAGGAACAGACTTCTGGACATCAGTTCAATTCAGTTCAGTCGCTTAGTCATACCCGACTCTTTGCAGCCCCATGGACTGCAGCACGCCAGGCCCCCGTTCATCAGCAACTCCCAGAGTTTACTCAAACTCATATCCATTGAGTCAGTGATGCCATCCAACCATCTCATCCTCTGTAATCCCCTTTTCCTCCAGCCTTCAATCTTTCCCAGCATCCGGGTCTTTTCCAGTCAGTCAGTCTTTAGCATCAGGTGGCCAAAGTATTGGAGTTTCAGCTTCAACATCAGTCCTTCCAGTGAACACCCAGGGCTGATCTCCTTCAGAATGGACTGGTTGGATCTCCTTGCAGTCCAAGGGACTCTCAAGAGTCTTCTCCAACACCGAAGCTCAAAAGCATCAATTCTTCCAGGCTCAGCTTTCTTTGGAGACCAACTCTCACATTCGTACATAACTACTGGAAAAATCATAGCTTTGACTAGACACACCTTTGTTGGCAAAGTAATGTCTCTGCTTTTTAATATGCTGTCTAGGTTTATCATAACTTTTCTTCCAAGGAGCAAGCATTGTTTAATTTCGTGGCCACAGTCACCATCTGCAATGATTTTGGAGCCCCAGAAAATAAAGTCTGTCATCGTTTCCACTGTTTCTCCATCTATTTTCCATGAAGTGATGGGATCAGATGCCATGATTTTTGTTTTCTGAATGTTGAGTTTTAAACCAACGTTTTCATTCTCCTCTTTCACTTTCTTCAAGAGGGTCTTTAGTTCTTCTTCACTTTCTGTCATAACAGTGATGTCATCTGTATATCTGAGGTTATTGATATTTCTCCTGGCAATCTTGATTCCAGCTTGTGCTTCATCCAGCACAGCGTTTCTCATGATGTACTCTGTATATAAGTTAAATAAGCAGGATGACGATGTACAGCCTTGACGTAGTCCTTTCCCTATTTGGAACCAGTCTGTTGTTCCATGTCCAATTTTAATTGTTGCTGCCTAACCTGCAGCAACAGGTTTCTCAAGAGGCATTCCCATCTCTTAAAGAATTTATAAAGTTTATTGTGATCCACACAGTCAAAGGCTTTGGCATAGTCAATAAAGCAGAAGTAGATGTTTTTCTGGAACTCTCTTGCTTTTTCAATGATCCAGCAGATGTTGGCAATTTGATCTCCGGTTCTTTTGCTTTTTCTAAATCCAACTTAAACATCTGGAAGTGAATGGTTCACATACTGTTGAAGCCTGGCTTGGAGAATTTTGAGCATTACTTGTTAGCGTGTGAGATGAGTGCAATTGTGCAGTAGTTTGAGCATTCTTTGGCATTGCCTTTCTTTGAGATTGAAATGAAAACTGACATTTTTCAGTCCTGTGGCCATGGCTGAGTTTTCCAAATTTGCTGACCTAGTGAGTGCAGCACTTTCAAAGCGTTATCTTTTAGGATTTGAAGTAGCTCAACTGGAATTCCATCTTCTCCCCTAGCTTTTTGCATAGTGATGCTTCTTCCCACTTGACCTCACCCAGGATGTCTGGCTCTAGGTGAGTGATCACACCATCATGATTATCTGGGTCATGAAGATCTTTTTTGTATAGTCTTCGGTGTATTCTTGCCACCTCTTCTTAATATATTCTGCTTAATATCTTCTTATTAATATCTTCTGCTTCTCTTAGGTCCATGCCATTTCTGTCTCTTATGGTGCCCTTCTTTGCCTGAAGTGTTCCCTGCTGCTAAGTCGCTTCAGTCGTGTCTGACTCTGTGCTACCCCATAGACGGCAGCCCACCAGGCTCCCCTGTCCCTGGGATTTTCCAGGCAAGAACACTGGAGTGGGTTGCCATTTCCTTCTCCAATGCATGAAAGTGAAAACTGAAAGTGAAGTCACTCAGTCGTATCCGACTCCTAGCGACCTCATGGACTGCAGCCTTCCAGGCTCCTCCATCCATGGGATTTTCCAGGCAAGAGTACTGGAGTGGGTTGCCATTGTCTTCTCCTAGGTATCTCTAATTTTCTTGAAGAGATCTCTAGTCTTTCCCATTCTATTGTTTTCCTCTATTTCTTTGCACTGATCCCTGAGGAAGGCTTTCTTATCTCTTCTTGCTATTCTTTGGAACTCTGAATTCAGATGGTTTTATCTTTCCTTTTCTCCTTTGCCTTTCACTTCTTTTCTATTCACAGCTATTTGTAAGGCCTCCTCAGACAACCATTTTGCCTTTTTGCATTTCTTTTCCTTGGAGAAGATCTTGATCACTGCCTCCTGTACAATGTCACGAACCTCCTTCCATAGTTCTTAAGGCACTCTAACAGATCTAATCCCTTGAATCTATTTGTCACTTCCACTGTATAATCATATGAGATTTGATTTAGGTCATACCTGAATGCTCTAGTGGTTTTCCCTACTTTCTTCAATTTAAGTCCAAATCTGGCAATAAGGAGTTCATGATCTGAGCCACAGTCAGCTCCAAGTCTTGTTTTTGCTGACTGTATAGAACTTCTCCTTCTTTGTCTGCAAAGAATACAATCAATCTGATTTCAGTATTGAGCATCTGGTGATGTCCATGTGTAGAGTCTTCTCTTGTGTTGTTGGAAGAGGGTGTTTGTATAACCAATGTGTTCTCTTGGCAAAACTCTATTAGCCTTTGTCCTGCTTCATTCTGTACTCTAAGGCCAAATTTGCCTGTTACCTAGGTATTTCTTGACATCCTACTTTTGCATTCCCATTCTCTATAATGAAAAGGACATCTTTTGGGGGTGTTAGTTCTAGAAGGCCTTGTAAGTCTTCATAGAACTGTTCCAACTTCAGCTTCTTCAGCGTTACTGGTTGGGGCATAGACTTAGATTACTGTGATATTGAATGGTTTGCCTTGCAAACAAACGGAGATCATTCTGTCATTTTTGAGATTGCATCCAAGTACTGCATCTCGGACTTTTTTGCTGCTATGATGGCTACTCCATTTCTTCTAAGGGATTCCTGCCCACATATTCTGGACATATGGGATAGTATGTTGTTGTTTATTTCCTCCGTCATGTCTGACTCTTTACTGACCCCATGGACTGTAGCCTGTCAGGCTGCTCTGTCTGTGTGATTTCCCAAGCAAGAACACTTGTGGTGTTGGTTTAGTTGCTAAGTCATGTCCAACTCTTGCAACCCCATGTACTGTAGCCTGCCCAGCTCCTCTGTGCATGGGATTCTCCAGGCAAGAACACTGGAGTGGATTGCTATTTCCTTCTCTGGAGATCTTTTCAACTCAGGGATTAAATGCTCATCTCTTGTATTGCAGACAGACCCTTTACCACTTAATCACCAGGTAAACCTCATGGAACAGTATGTACAACAGCACAAAACATTAGACAACACACCGTGTTTAGGCAACTAAAAATTCCTCAGTTTTGCTGAAATGTAAGTTTTGAGGTAGGAGAGAAGTGAGAAATGATGGACAAAATAGGAAAGAGATATATACTGAAGATAATTGTATGTCATGCCAAGAATTTCAGATTTATCCTAAAGAAGATACAAATCTATTGAATAGTTTTAAAACAGATAAATCATTAGATTTCACTTCAGAGAAATTAATTTTTAAAGAATGGAAATGAATGCTGTAATGTTTTAGATAATAATAAATGTAAGTGTTCTGTTATTGCACTTTTTAGTCTTCTGGGAAATACATAAAAGGAACAGCAGTGTTGCTGAGAGAGCCGTAAGTATTCTGGCCCCAGGAAAAGGTGAGCATAACATGATTTCTTATACCAGA
Source organism: Bos mutus (assembly GCF_027580195.1). Taxonomy (NCBI): domain Eukaryota; kingdom Metazoa; phylum Chordata; class Mammalia; order Artiodactyla; family Bovidae; genus Bos; species Bos mutus. Next base: position 69,035,538 of record NC_091618.1, on the reverse strand, counting down.
GGGCAAGACCTTCCCAGCAGATTTTTGACCTGGTAAATTATGTGTGCACACTTTTTTCCCCCATGAGTTAGTGAATTGAGTTGTTATTCTTGTAGGTCAGGATCTTTAAAAACTATTTTGTGTTTACTTTCATAAGCATGATTACTTTATAAGCCATCATTTTTGGGGATAATGCCTAGGTTGTTAGGTACTTTGGGATCTTAGAAGCTACATATTTTTGGACACAATAATTAATGGTGCAGGACTCTACTGAGGTACAAATGTATATATCCATCAGCAAATGTCTACAGGGCAATTTTCAATCAATGCCTTACTAACAATACTAATTTCTAATCATAAAACTTTATCTGACAAAGCCATCTGACTAGCTGTTCAAAGATCATACAAATATCAATAGAGATGATGCTAGAATCCTATTTATTCATTAGGTTCATTCAAACCACACGCACATAGATCTTCTTTCAGAAAAATTAATACTTTTAAAGGTTTCAATTTCAACCTGATTTAAACATGTACTAACTTATAATTGACTAATTTTCTTTCGTTTTAAATTGCATAAATTTAGTCACAATTTCCAGTATAAGCCAAGGTGAAAGGAGACAACTTTACCAATGCCCCGGTCATAGCTATAGCAGATAGTCATTCTTTGTTTTTAGTATTCTGTGATCACCTGGCAAATGGAATAAAATAAATAACTGATGCAATCCTTTCCATTAAGTAAATTTCAAGGAATACTGCTTCTGCTCCCACTGATGTGATTTCCAGTATCTGGCACTTGTACCATGTATAACAAATAATCATTGGCTTTTTAACTTTGAGTTTGGCCTGGCATTCACCCAAGAGTGAAAGGTTTTTCATCATTCTTCCTCACCATGAGATGTCGCTTATGTGATAGGATAAAACAGAGACCATCTCTAGTTCATTGATATTTATGACCTTAGGATATGAACTTAGGGATCCCTGCTCTATGCATTATTAAGCCATACTCTTTATACATTTTTCATAGGAACAGTGGTGTTTTTTGTTTTCCTAGCTGTTTCCTTACTTCCCCTCTTTTTCCATCACAGTGGAACTCCATCACTCTCTTTCTTCCAAACAGTATATCTTTCTAGGTCACACCCTTGCTGCCTCAAGAATTTTAACGAGAGTTATAAATCTATGGTGTCCACATACCTGGAAATCTCTTGCTGACCTTATCTTTCATCATTTTTGCATGAGGATCTGTTATGACTTTGAGTAATGGTGTGTTTTAAGAAAATACATATTATATAAATAGGTTGTGCCCTATGTTACACAATGAGGATGCCATGAGCCTGCTGGCCTTCTGTCAACAGGCCATTCTCTTGCTTGCTGGTTTTCCATCAGTGGAGTTTCTGTTATGAATCTCCCACCTCCTGTTTTCATAATTAAGCTGTGTTTTTCTTGCTGTCACATTACTTCTCTTTCGATCAAGAACATATGATTTAGCTAAAAAAGCATTTATTTATTTTAGTGTGGCATTAGCTTTATTTTTAAAAATCTTTTCCATAAATTTTTATTTTATCAGAGCATAATTCCTTTACAGTGTTATGTTAATTTCTATTGTACAATGAAGTGAATCAGTTATGTGTGTGTGTATATATATATATATATATCCCCTGCCTCCCACCCCATCCCCATCCCACCCTACTAGGTCATCACAGAGCACCAAGCTAAGCTTCCTATACTTTATAGCAGGTTCCAACTAGTTATCTATATTACACATGGTGGTAAATGTGTCAATCCTAAGAAAGAGACCCACAAAACAAGCCCCCAAAAATTAAAAATTAAGAAAATGGTAATGGGAACATACATATCAATACTTATCTTTAATGTAAATGGATTAAATGTTCCAACTGAAAGACACAAACTGGCTGAAAGAACATTTAAAGTCAAGAAAAGGCAGATTTGAATTCTGGATTGGTCATCTACCTGCAAAGTGATTCAACATTCCCAATCTGTGAAATAGATAAAATAAAGCTAACTTCAGATGATTGCTATAAGTTTTAAGTTATGCAATACAAGTAAAATGCTAATATTTTAGCTGTCCTAGAATAAATTCTCATACACACCTAGGGTTGTTGCTACTGTAATATTCTGAACACAATTTACTCTTGACTATTGATACATGGGATGTGGAATTGAAACATTTCTTTATTTTGAAACTCTTGTGACAGATAAGAAAAGTAAGGCATAGAAATGATGTTGCTCAAAGAGCAGGGGGTAAAAATAGAATACTTAGAATTGATACTTCAATTCCAAATCACGCCATAGTTTATTTTACTACATTTTCCCCATTAATACTTTCCTACCAATAATATTGTTCCTCTTCTCACATCATAGCATGTATTTGTAGATCACTTTTAATTTGAACCTAATAATCAAGGACTCTGTCTAGTTCACTAGAATCTAATGTTTCATGTGAAACCTTTGGAATTTGTCATATTTTTCATGTTAAACAATTTCATAATTCCAGTAGTGTATTTCAGTAATGACATACACAACATTATTTCACTGAGGGAGAAGACAAAGCAAATTTCCCTGGCTCAATGCACTGAAATACATTTAAGCCTTGCTAGCCAAAATAATTAAAATATTTTGTTTAAGGCATTCTGAGTACCAACTACTTTTTGAGTCTCTGATGAGTACTTCATGGCCTAACAGAGAAACAAAATATTGTGTTGATTTTTTTTTCCTCCTTAAAACATAATATTATGTTGCATGATTGGTTCAGCCAATATAAATATTAGAAAAAGAGGTATAATCATTTGAATCTTATAGAGATTGCATTTAGTTGAAAACTCAGTTGATTGGATTTAAATAAACTTACTTTCCAAGAAACCTGTATGCAGGTCAGGAAGCAACAGTTAGAACTGGACATGGGACAACAGACTGGTTCCAAATAGGAAAAGGAGTACGTCAAGGCTGTATATTGTCACCCTGCTTATTTAACTTATATGCAGAGTACATCATGAGAAACGCTGGGCTGGAGGAAGCACAAGCTGGAATCAAGATTGCCGGGAGAAATATCAATAACCTCAGATATTCAGATGACACCACCCATATGGCAGAAAGTGAAGAAGAACTAAAAAGCCTCTTGATGAAAGTGAAAGAGGAGAGTGAAAACGTTGACTTAAAGCTCAACATTCAGAAAACTAAGATCATGGCATCCGGTCCCATCACTTCATGGCAAATAGATGGGGAAACAGTGGAAACAGTGTCAGACTTTATTTTTTTGGGCTCCAAAGTCACTGCAGATGGTGACTGCAGCCATGAAATTAAAAGACGCTTACTCGTTGGAAGGAAAGTTATGACCAACCTAGATAGCATATTAAAAAGCAGAGACATTACTTTGCTAACAAAGGTCTGTCTAGTGAAGGCTATGGTTTTTCCAGTGGTCAGTATGGATGTGAGAATTGGACTGTGAAGAAAGCTGAGCACCAAAGAATTGATGCTTTTGAACTGTGGTGTTGGAGAAGACTCATGAGAATCCCTTGGATTGCAAGGAGATCCAACCAGTCCATCCTAAAGGAGATAAGTCCTGAGTGTTCATTGGAAGGATGAACACTGATAATGATGTTGAAGCTGTAACTCCAATACTTTGGCCACCTGATTTCAGAGAGCTGACTCATTGGAAAAGACCCTGATGCTGGGAAAGATTGAGGTCAGGAGGAGAAGGGAACGACAGAGGATGAGATGGTTGGATGGCATCACCGACTCAGTGCACACAGGTTTGGGTAGACTCCGGCAGTTGGTGATGGACAGGAAGGCCTGGCATGCTGTGGTTCATGGGGTCACAAAAGTCAGACACACCTGAGCAACTGAATTGAACTGACTTTCCAAGATCACAAAATTTGAGAGACTTCACACTTTTGTTGTTGTTCAGTTGCTAAGTCATGTCTAACTCTTTGTGACCCCATGGACTGCAGCACACCAGGCTTCTTTGTCCTTCACTATCTCCCAGAGATTGCACAAACTCATGTCCATTGAGTCACCCACTTCTTTTGTTGACTTCTTTGACTTTTGTTGACAAAGCATAACTTTTCTTCCAAGGAGCAAGCATCTTTTTATTTTGTGGCTGCAGTCACCATCCACAGTGATTTTGGAGCCCAAGAATATAAAATTTGCTACTGTTTCCACTTTTTACCCACCTATTTGCCATGAAGTGATGGGACCATATGCCATGATCTTAATTTTTTGAATGTCAGCTTTTTCACTCTCTTCTTTCAACCTCATCAAGAGGTTCTTTAGTTCTTATTCAATTTTCACTCTTAGACTGGTATTATCTACATATCTGAGGTTGTTGATATTTCTCTTGGCAAACTTGAATCCAGTTTGTGATTCATTCAGCCCAGCATTTCACATGATGTACTTTGTATAGAAGTTAAATAAGCAGGGTTACTGTACACAGCCTTGTCATACTCCTTTCCCAATTTTGAGCTAGTCAATTGTTCCATGCTGGTTCTAACTGTGGCTTACAGGTTTCTCAGGAGGCAGGTGAGGTGTTCTGATATTCCCATAAGTTTAAGAATTTTCCATGGTTTGTTGTGCTCCACACAATCAGAGGCTTTAGCATAGTTAATGAATTAAAAGTAAATATTTTCCTGGAATTCCCTTGCTTTTTCTATGATCCAACGGATATTGGTGATTTGATCTCTGGTTCCTCTGCCTTTTATAAATCCAGCTTGTACATCTGGAAGTTCTCAGTTCACATACTGTTGAAGCCTAACTTGAAGGATTTTGAGCATCACAGTTTTGCTAAACTGTTATTTGTAAGAGTGTTTAACACAATATGAAGACAAATAGATATTAAATTATGTAGCTATTCATTGAAAATGTCTTCTTCCATAGAAAGCACACTAAAGTTCATAGCTTTAAGTTTCTAATACTTATTATATCTGACTACAAAAGATAACACAGTGAATTCTTGATTATTCTGGGATTGACTTGGTATGTTAATCAGGTTCTTGATTTTCTCTTCTCTCTCCTTGCTGCATGCTCCATGGTCACATAAGTATTCACTAGCAACTCAATTAGAATGAAGGAAAAAAACTAAGAAAATACAAATTTAGATAGTATCCTTTTATTATTGAATTATCCTTTTAATTTAAAAAGTATAGAGGAAACATCTAAAGCATCAGATTTTATTTAAAGTTTTTAGATTATCTATATGTTTAATATACCTTTCCCTGTTTAATATATCAAAACATTTCCTCTTCACTAGTTCTATGGTATTCAAAGATATATTTTGGCCAGGTGAAAAATGAGTACAGATGATAATTTTGGTTTATCAATTCTGTTGGTTCATGGGGAATTTCTGTTTTGTTTCATTTTGTCTGTTTTACTAATTGGATGAATGATTTTCTCAAGTTTGTGTATACTCAGAAGAGACATTCAGCATTTAAAGACTGCAAGTGTGTGTGTGTTTTTCTTAATGTTAAATAAATTTAAACTATTGCTTTGAATTGGCCAGTTGTTTTCATGTAGAAGCAATAGACATTTTTGTTAAGATTTTTAAAAAACAACAACTTAAGTTTCTAGAAATCAATCACAGTGTAGGAAATTGAAAATTGTCTCCATCTGTGAAACCATCATTTCCACAAGTGATAATGTTTTAAACAATGCAGCTTTGGTTTCAAAGTATATAAATTCTTATCTAGTGAAATAAAGGTAACTACTCCAAATCATGCCACTTGAATTCTCAGAAACTGTAAAGCTTAACTAGATTCCTACTCTTCACACCCCATGGGCATTTTTAATAAGTCACATAATGTGATTCTAGGCTAGGGTGGGGGAATAAACTAGGAATCTCTCTCTAGAGGATGCTTATGTATATTACACATAATTAGGTTGTTTCTGTGAAATCATCCTAAATCATAGTGGGTGATGCAGTTTGTAATTTTCAACTGCAGGAGCCATCTTAGTTTGCAACTTAGTTTAGTTTGGAAGCATATAGTATATAGGTGATATCCATCAAATACTTTGTAAACTGAAGACCAAAATATTCAGTTGTCAAAAATAGAGAAGGGTATATACAATTATAATTAATTTAAACATACAGTAACACTATATTAATAGAAAAAAGGATTATTTTTACCATTCTTATAATCTTTGCATAAATTTACTACATATGAATTTTTATTACTTTTGTTTATACTTTGTTCCTATCTCATGTATTCTTTTAAAAAAAAAAAAATCAGAATTGCCATTTTAAAATATTATTAGATTCAAATGTGTGGCTCTATTTAGTATTTTAATTTTGTTTTCATTTTATAAGCTCCATCAGCAAAATGCCATTTGGTATGTTTTAAACATGAACCATATCTTCATTTAATCTGGTTGATATTTAGAAAACAAAGCTGAAGAGATATCCCTCTACACTATTTTTTAATCATTTGTTATTTACTAGCATTTGAGAATTTATAATTTTAATATTAGTAACATGTGTGTATATCATTCCATTGAAAAATTAATCTTTGATTCAGAAAGCATGTTGAAAGAAAGCTTTATTAAATTATGAATGCACTGAATAGATAGGTGACTTTCATGTCAATGTTGAAAAAATCAAATATTTTACCATCCTCGTGATTCTTCCAAGCAGTTATCTGATTTCTACTAATATATTTACACTATACCCTTTTAAATCCATTTATAATGTCATTGCTGCTCTTTGCCAGCAATATTGAGTGTTAATTAAAATTTCACTGTATCGATCATGATGACATTGTGATTGAAAAAATACTGTGTATTCAGTCTAATCTTAGTTTCTCAACTTCAGAAAATATGTCTATAATCATATTTTCATTAGTAAGAATTATTTCCAGCCAAATTTTAAATACTTCTCTTTCATTCTTTTAAATCAGTAAAACTTTCATATTTTTCCTCCTTTCTTGTTTTAAATGTTGTAAAGTAACAATTATCATGTGATTCATATACACATGTTAAAATGTTAAAAACGGGCAGCAATCTTGACATCTGAGCAATAAATAATGAAAGAATGCTAGACATTAAAAGAAGCACTCATTTGTATCTTTCAAATAAGATAGAATAAGAAATGAACACTTATTAAGGACAGTTTCTAAAATTAGAAAATCTCAAAGTAATACATATTATAGATATCAGAAACTAAAGAAAAGCTAAAATATTTCTTACTGAGCTGCACTTACTACAAAGATCACCTACCAGCCCCCAGTAAATTCCTGTATTCTCAAACTACTTCCCACTTGATCACCCAAATCTGACTTCTTGTTCACCAGATAAAATTTGGAAAATAGCAACATTGTCTTTATGAAAAATTAGTCCACAAAATAAGAATAAATAGAACTTGTTCATCTTGATAAAGGACATTTGTTGAAAACCCACAGCTAACTTCATACTAATGGTAAAAGATTGAAAGCTCTTACACTGACATCAGGAATAAGCCAAAGGTGTCTGCTCTTATCATTTTTTTCAAAATTTTCTGGAAACTCTGCCAGAGCAATCAGGCAAGGGAAATAAATAAAAGGCATACATCTTGAAAAATAAGAAGCAAAACTATCTCTATTCACAGATGACATGATCTTATATATAGAAAAAAATAAAATAAAATAAAATCTCAAATAACCCAAGAATACCTATTGGAGCTAATGAGTTTAGCAAAATTTCAGAACATGATATTAATATACAAAAACTCAGTTGTATTTCTATACACTTTGAATAAATAATTTAAAATGAAACTGAGAAAACAGTTTCATACATAATACCATCACAAAGAATAAAGCACTTATGAATAAATTTAACCAAGGAAGTGAAAACATATACCGTTAAAGTGAAAGTATTAGTCACTCAGTCATGTCTGACTCTTTGCAAACCCCTGTGGCCAGCTAAGCTCTTCTGCCCATGGAGTTCTCCAGGCAAGAATACTGGAGTGGGTTGCCATTTCCTTCTCCAGGGGATCTTCCCAACCCAGAAATTGAACCCTGGTCTCATGCATTGCAGGCAGACTTTACTCTCTGAGCCACTAGGACAGCATGGCATAAAAACAGATATATACATCAATGAGACTGAAATGAAAGCTCAGAAATAAATCCATATATCTATGGCTAATTGATTTTCAACAAGATGCCAAGACCACTGAATGGGAAAGAGTAATTTTTTTTAATAAAAGAAAGTGCTGAGACAACTTGATATCCACAAGATAAAGAATGGGTTTAGATCCTTATCTCCTATCACAAGTAAAAATTAACTCAAAATAGATCAAAGTCGTAAATGTAAGACCTAAATCTATAAAAATCTGTGAAGGAAACAGCTGTAAATTTTAGTGTACTTTGCAGTGGTTTCTTAATTATGACATCAGAGCATAAGCAACAAATGAAAAAATAAGCTAAACAAATTTAAAATATATATATTTCAAAGGATGTTATCAAGAAAGTAAAAAAAAACAACTCATAAAATGAGAGATAATATTTGCAAATAGTATATCTGATAAGGGTCTAGTATCCAGAATATATAAAGAACTCTCACAACTCAGCACCAGAAGATAAAATTGAAAAATTTGCAATTGATCTGAATAGATATTTCTCCAAAGAAGACATACAAGTGACGAATAAACACATAAAAAGATGCTCAGCACCATAGTCATTGCTCCTGCTGCTGCTGCTAAGTCGCTTCAGTTGTGTCCCACTCTGTGCGACCCCATAGACGGCAGCCCACCAGGCTCCCCCAACCCTGGGATTCTCCCGGCAAGAACACTGGAGTGGGTTGCCATTTCCTTCTCCAATGCATGAAAGTGAAAAGGGAAATGCAAATCAAAACTGCAGTGAGATACTTCACATCCACTAGAATGACTATAAGAAACAAAATGAGAAATCACAGATGTCACTAAAAAGTGAAGAAACAGGGATCCTTGTACATTGTTGTTAGTAGTGTAAAGTGATGTGACCACTGTGGAGAAGGTTGACAGTTCATCCAAAACAGAGTTATCATATGACCAGCTATTCCACTCGTAGGTGTAACTAAGAGAATTGAAAATACATATTTGCACAAAATGTATAAATTAATGTTCATAGCAATGTTATTCACAACAGGCAAAAGATGGAAACAACACAAAATTCCACTGACTAGGGAAGAGGGTAAATAATATGTGATATATCTATGCAATGGAATATTATTTAGCTATTAAAAAAAAACAGCACTCATATACTCATGAAACCTGAAACATTATGCTAAGTGAGAGAAATCAGACACAAAAGGCTATATAAGATTCCATTAATATGAAATTTCCAGAATAAACAGACATTTATGTCATAAAGACAAATTATATTAATTGTTGCCAGGGCCTGGGGACTGTGGAGAATTGATGGTGACTGCTTAAAGATTATTGCTTTTCTTTGGCGGGTGATGAAAATGTTCTAGAATTAGAGAGTGGTGATCACTGAACAATATTGTGATTTTACTGAACCTGACCTAATTGTTAAAATGGTAAATTTTATCTCATTTTTTAAAAAAGTTAAATAAGAATTTTTTATAGACATTTTCAAAATGAATACAAATATGGAAATTGGAGTGTATCTCATGGCCTACTGAAAACATTTCAGTTTGATTGAATGAAAACACCATTATTTTAGACTTTTCCTCTGAAATTTGTAGCATGTTATATTAGAGTTCCAATATGTGTTTGTAGAGGTTTCCCTGGTGGCTCAGATTAGTAAAGAATCTGCCTGCAATGCAGGAGACCCAGGTTTGATCCCTGGGTTGGGAAGATCCCCTGGAGAATGGAATATTCTTGCTTGGAGAATTCCATGGACAGAGGAGCCTGGTGAGCTATAGTCCATGGGGTTGAAAAGAGTTGGACACGACTAAGCGACAAACACTTTCCCTTCCATGTGTTTATAGAATATAGAAGAGTATGTTATCTTTCCTACTAGACTATATGCACCTTGAGGGCAGAAACTAAGTTTTTGTTTAATTTAGTTTTACTGTTCATAGCTAACTTAGTCAGTTATAACTGATGGACATATCAATACGTAGTTGTTGAATGACTTAATCAATTAATATCCTGGCTTAGAAGAAGGAAATTAATGTGTTATCAATGGTGATATATTGCCTAATTCTTGCCTTTATATCCAAGTATTTAAGAAAAAAAAATGATTTCTCATCCTAGCTACAAATAGGATGGAGCAGCCATCATCACATGTTAGTTTCATGGAGATCATTCAATTGATGAACGAAATACTGAAATGTGAGTTAATTTTCTGGTACATTACCATATATAAAATTGCAATTTTCTGAAAACTTATGTAATATGATCAGTTATTATCTTTGGTTTCAGTACTAAATGCTTTGTGGCCCCTCAAAGACCTGAAATAATGTAAAAGAAGATGAGAAGTGATCCACTTCCTACTCACTGAGAATTTCAAGCCATTATCTAGTTGCCACTGATGAAAGTTATACTTGACTCTTGCTTCCTAACTGCAATTTTTAAAAGAGTAAGTCTGTTGAACTCAGATCTAGCCTCGTTTACAAACATGGTGCTTCATTGAAAGTAACACCGTGAACTGTGGCTTCAATAATATTCTTGGGGGAAAATGTACTATTAGGTTCATTGTTGTAGTTTCTTGTAGCAACCTAAGTTAAACTAAAGTTTAACTGAACAACTAAAGTTAAAATTCACTTTCTTAGCTTGCTCTTGGTGTATAATATTCTCTGGGCTTCCTAGGTGGCTCAGACAGTAAAGAATCTGCCTGTAATGCTGGAGACCCAGATTCAATCTCTGGGTCCGGAAGATCCCCTGGAGAAGGGAATGGCTACCCATTCCAGTATTCTTGCCTGGAGAATTTCATGAATAAAGGAGACTTATGGGTTACAGTCCATGGGGTCTTGAAGAGTCTGACATGACTGAGCGGCTAAAACACAGACACACATCATACTTTCTATATACAATTTCTTTTGAAAAATTCCATGTGTTTCGTTTCCACTTTTACTGTATTTCTTTGTTATTCTATTTCGGCATTCTTTCTGAATTGCCCACTCTCCTTCAATAACAATGCTACTATTTATTTTTGTGGCGCTTGAAATAAAACTTTGCTATTGGTCTACCTCTTCTGCTGTTTGTTGGCCAGCTTGTCTTCTTTAAGTGAATACAGATTTTATTAAAACAAAATAGATGACACAAACTACTAATGTTTAGACTATTCCAAGACCCTGTATGCTGTGCTTTTCATTGCTCTCTTGAATTCCCATGCTATTTGTTCTGGTTTGAATCTATTTTTTTATAAGTTGTTGTTCAGTCACTAAGTCATGTCTGACTCTTTGTGACCCCATAAACTGTAGCACACCAGGCTTCCCTGTCCTTCACAATCTCCCTGAGTTTGCTCAAACTCCTGTCATTTGAATCAGTGATGCCATCCAACCATCTTATGCTCTGTCACTCCCTTTTCCTCCTGCCTTCAAACTTTCCCTGCATCAGGTCTTTTCCCATGAGTCAGCTCTTCACATCAAGTGGCCAAGTATTGGAGCTTCAGCTTCAGTATCAGTCCTTACAATGAGTATTCAGCATTGATTTCCTTTAGTATTGTCTGGTTTGATCCCCTTGCTGTTCAAGGGACTATCAAGGGACTTCTCCAACACCACAGTTCAGAAGCATCAATTCTTGGGCTTTCAGTCTTCTTTATGGTCCAAATCTCACATCCACATGTGCCTACTGGAAAGTCCATAGCTCGACTGGATTTTGTCAGCAAAGTGATGTCTCTGCTTTTTAATATACTGTCCAGGTTTCTCATAAGTTTTCTTCCAAGGAGCAAGCATCTTTTAATTTTGTGGCTGCAGTCATCATCCACAGTGATTTTGAAGCCCAAGAAAATAAAGTCTGTCACTGCTTCCATTTTTTTTATATAAGTTGTAGAACCATGCAATTCAACATAGGAGGTGATATAAATAAAACTTACTCAAAAACTACTACTTAATATTCTTGGTTGTTTTGAAACTTATTATAAGTGATAAATATAACAGAATTCCTAATAACTTATCAATGTAATGATCAGAAAAAAATGGCTTTTTTTTCAGTGATGATGGAAATCACTTTGACAAAATACTTGGTACCAGCTAAACAACAAGCTGAGAACCACTTGAACGGGTAACTTTTAAAAAACTTCAAACTTGAAACACTATTAATCTCCTAAGTTCATAATTTTTATACTAAATATCAAAAATAAAATGGGCATTTGATTAGCATACTATCTCCAAATGTTTATTTTCTGCCAGCTGTCAAGGAGTAATTTGAAGGTGACTCTTTACAATTATTTTTAGAACTGGCATAATTTTTCTGCACTGACTTCTAGAATGGACGATTGAGTGCATCTTGATGCACCCAAGACACTGTAAGGGAAATTTTACTCATAATTGCATATTTTAATATTTTACTTTCATAAATATTTGCTATTATTTGGGCTTTTCCTGTCATATAAAATGTAGGGATTTGTTGGTATAGTACTAGAAATGTATCATATTAGACTCACTCTTTTAAGAAGTAATGCAGCATTTAACATACATAAAATTTATAAAACATAAAATGAATAGCCATATCCACTGCCCAGTTTACTAAATAAAAGATTCAGTTCAGTTCAGTTCAGTTCAGTTACTCAGTCGTGTCCGACTCTTTGTGACCCCATGAATCGCAGCACGCCAGGCCTCCCTGTCCATCACCAACTCCCGGAGTTCACTCAAATTCATGTCCATTGGGTCGGTGATGCCATCCAGCCATCTCATCCTCTGTCGTCCCCTTCTCCTCCTGCTCTCAATCTTTCCCAGCATCAGAGTCTTTTCCAATGAGTCAACTCTTCGCATGAGGTGGCCAAAGTATTGGAGTTTCAGCTTTAGCATCATTCCTTCCAATGAACACCCAGGACTGATCTCTTTTAGGATGGATTGGTTGGATCTCCTTGCAGTCCAAGGGACTCGCAAGAGTCTTCTCTAACACCACAGTTCAAAAGCATCAATTCTTTGGTCCTCAGCTTCCTTGACAGGCCAACTCTCACATCCATACATAATCACTGGAAAAACCATAGCCTTGACTAGATGGACTTTTGTTGGCAAAGTAATGTCTCTGCTTTTGAGTATGCTATCTAGGTTGGTCATAACTTTCCTTCTAAGGAGTAAGTATCTTTTAATTTCACGGCTTCAAGCACCATCTGCAGTGATTTTGGAGCCCTAAAAAAGAAAGTCTGGCACAGTTTCCACTGTTTCCCCATCTATCTGCCATGAAGTGATGGGACCAGATGCCATGATCTTAGTTTTCTGAATGGTGAGCTTTAAGCCAACTTTTTCACTCTCCTCTTTCACTTTTATCAAGAGGCTCTTTAGTTCCTCTTCACTTTCTGCCATAAGGGTGGTGTCATCTGCATATCTGAGGTTATTGATATTTCTCCCGTCAATCTTGATTCCAGCTTGTGCTTCTTCCAGCCCAGCATTTCTCATGATGTACTCTGCATATAAGTTAAGGAAGCAGGGTGACAATATACAGCCTTGACGTACTCCTTTTCCTATTTGGAATCAGTCTGTTGTTCCATGTCCAGTTCTAACTGTTCTGACCTGCATATAGGTTTCTCAAGAGGCAGGTCAGGTAGTCTCTTATTCCCATCTCTTTCAGAATTTTCCAGTTTATTGTGATCCACACAGTCAAAGGCTTTGGCATAGTCGATAAAGCAGAAATAGATGTTTTTCTGGAACTCTCTTGCTTTTTCCATGATCCAGCGGATATTGGCAATTGGATCTCTGGTTCCTCTGCCTTTTCTAAAACCATCTTGAACATCTGGAAGTTCACGGTTCATGTATTGCTGAAGCCTGGCTTGGAGAATTTTGAGCATTACTTTACTAGCATGTGAGATGAGTGCAATTGTGCGGTAGTTTGAGCATTCTTTGGCATTGCCTTTCTTTGGGATTGGAATGAAAACTGACCTTTTCCAGTCCTGTGGCCACTGCTGAGTTTTCCAAATTTGCTGGCATATTGAGTGCAGCACTTTCACAGCATCATCTTCCAGGATTTGAAATAGCTCAACTGGAATTCCATCACCTCCACTAGCTTTGTTCATAGTGATGCTTTCTAAGGCCCACTTGACTTCACATTCCAGGATGTCTGGCTCTAGGTGAGTGATTACACCATCGTGATTATCTGGGTCATGAAGATCTTTTTTGTACAGTTCTTCTGTGTATTCTTGCCACCTCTTCTTAATATCTTCTGCTTATGTTAGGTCCATACCATTTCTGCCCTTTATCGAGCCCATCTTTGCATGAAATGTTCCCTTGGTATCTCTAATTTTCTTAAAGAGATCTCTAGTCTTTCCCATTCTGTTGTTTTCCTCTATTTCTTTGCATTGATCGCTGAGGAAGGTTTTCTTATCTCTCCTTGCTATTCTTTGGAACTCTGCATTCAGATGCTTATTTCTTTCCTTTTCTCCTTTGCTTTTCACTTCTCTTCTTTTCACAGCTATTTGTAAGGCCTCCTCAGACAGCCATGTTGCTTTTTTGCGTTTCTTTTCCATAGGGATGATCTTGATCCCTGTCTCCTTTATAATGTCATGAACCTCATTCCATAGTTCATCAGGCACTCTATCTATCAGATCTAGTCCCTTAAATCTATTTCTCACTTCCACTGTATAGTCATAAGGGATTTGATTTAGGTCATACTTGAATGGTTTAGTGGTTTTCCCTACTTTCTTCAATTTAAGTCTGAATTTGGCAATAAGGAATTCATGGTCTGGGTCACAGCCAGCTCCTAGTCTTGTTTTTGCTGACTGTATAGAGCTTCTCCCTCTTTGGCTGTAAGAAGATAATCAGTCTGATTTCAGTGTTGACCATCTGGTGATGTCCACATGTAGAGTCTTCTCTTGTGTTATTGGAAGAGGGTGTTTGCTATGACCAGTGCATTCTCTTCAAATCTCTTTGTTTCTTGCTTCCTGAGCATCTCTTTCAGAAGTAAATATGATTTTGTATATGACTGTCTTGAATTTCCCTATGTTTACCATATATATATATACTTACCATACATATTTATTTACCATATATGTGTGTGTGTATATATATATATATATATATATATATATATATATATATATATATTCACGGACTTCCCTAGTAGCTCAGATGGTAAAGAATCTGCCTGCAGTGCAGAGACCTGGGTTTGATCCCTGGGTTGGGAAGACCCCCTGGAGAAGGAAATGGCTACCCACTTTAGTATTCTTGCCTAGAGAATCCCATGGACAGAGGAGCCTGGCAGTCTACAGTCCCTGGAGTCACAAAATGTCAGACACAACTGAGTGAATTTCACTTCACTTCACTTCATATATACACACACACAACAGCCTGGGTTTGGAGAGTGAGGCATATAGGCTACAATTTACAGAAAGAATGTATGTGTCAAGGGCACTATGGTGTGGAGCTCAGCATCAGCAGAATAGATCTGAGTTTTTAATCAATATACTGTTTTGTCCAGAGTCTGAAAAACATGAGTCATTGAGGAGCCCCATGGTTCTCAGTTCCTCGGTTACTATGAACCATGAAAATTAAGTTCAATGCTGCATATCTTCTCTCTCTAAAGAGCCCAAACTGGGGGAGAAGGAGTGGGACATCAAGGCAGAAAACAGTGAATGGGAGGAAAAAGAGGATCGGGGGAACTGAGTGAGGGTGTCTACTCAGAGTCCTGCCTGTCTTTCCAACAGCCCTGCTCACTGAAAGTGTCCTTCACCTCTTTGCACAGCAAAATTACCCAAAACAATTTATAACTAAGAATAGGGGATGTATTTTCCTTTCTTTTTTTGCCACTATGGTAGCTAAAATTATGCATCCACAAATGAAACCAGATCAATAATAGAAACCACTTCATTCACAAGCTTCATTTTCTCAATGCAACTTTCAGAGAGCCACCCCCAAAACAGCAACAACAGCAACAAAATTATATCTTCTTTAAATGTTTCCTATCAGATCTGAAAAAATTGTGTTTGTTTTGGTTTGGGGTTTTTTGCTATTTTTTATTTTTTTAATTTTGGAATGATTTTTATAACTCAAGTTACTGTTCCTCAGCTGCACTAGACATGAGAAAAAAGAAATACACCACCTTATCCTAAAAGCAGTGCACCATGACACCCCCCTCACCCACTCCGTGTACCAATCTACGTGCTCTGCTGTTTGAGATGAGAGTAGAGTTTTCATTGCAAAATATTCCTCCTTCTTATATTTGTTATAATTGTGAATGGAAAAGTTATAAAAACAAAGCCTTACATTGAACTAAGGTTTTATGAAAAGTGAAAATCACTCAGTTGTGTCTGACTCTTTGCAATTCAGTGGACTATACAGTCCATGGAATTCTCCAGACCAGAATATTGGAGTGGGTAGCCTTTCTCTTCTCCAGGGGATCTTCCCAACCCAGGGATCAAAACCAGGTCTCCTGAATTGCACGTGGATTCTTTACCACCAAAGCCACAAGGGAAGCCAAGAATACTGCTTTTTCACATTCAACATTTCGACTACAAAAATAGACAGATGGACCAGACCCATTTATGAGATAAGATAACCAGGAGTGAGTGACTTCCTAGGACAATGTAGACCTGCTGTTTTTACTAGGTGAAATTACCTTTCTGTGGAAGAATACAGAAGAGGCAGTGTTTTACTCTGTTTATTTATTTTAGTTTTTTTTTAAAAATGTGCATGTGTGTGATTCAGTAGTGGTTTGGTGGCTAAGATGCTGCACTCCCAATGCACGGGACCTGGGTTCATCCCTGACCAGGGAATCAGATCTCACATACCACAGCAAAGATTCTGTGTGCTACAACTAAGGCTTAGCACAGCCAAATAAATATTTTTTTTTAATAAAAATAAATTGAAAATGTGCATGTGATCTCAAAGAATAAAACAGCAAGAATGCAATGATGTATTAAATTATTCACTTTTGGACTTCAAAGAGTTTCTGTAGACAATAACCTCATAAATCAATAGGTAATGGGCATAAATAAGAGTCATAGAATTTAAGAGCTGGACAGAGCTCTTGAGATCATTCAGGAAAACCCCTCCCAAGGGATTATACTAGTTCCAATGGCTCTGAGAAAACAAGCCCTATGACAGACCTCCTAGTCTGATCTAGGTTTGAGATTTGGTAAGGATTTTCATTTGAACTCAGGGAAAGCTTACTTTCTCTTTGGTTTATCTACAAAGCAGCTAATAAGCAGTGAGAAAACTGAACAGTAGTTATGAATGTTTTGGGTCTTAAATTTCTTGCTGTGATCACATTGGGATAATGGTCTCTTATGTGCACCTGCTCTAAAGGACTTAGGAGATTCCTTATTTTGTTCAGTCAGGCTTTCTATGGGCAGACTTATTCATGACCGAACACAAGAAATAAGCCTGGCTCTGTGAGAACATCCCCTCAGGGGCATCACAGTGTTTTGTCTGCCAGTTTGGGAAATGTAATAGTCAGTCTTTCTTCTACAGCTTACATGTTGAAATCAAGGCTGGGTTTGCATCTTAAAGTGGAAAGAAACATGCGCTTTCAAGACCTTCAACACCTACTGCTCTGTTAGCAGTCTTTTTGTTTCCTGGAGACAAGAAAGCCATCTCTTAAGTTTCCAACTCTTTGTACTATGTTTTTAGTCTGAAGCTGCACAGAGAAAGTCAGCAATCTTTTCAGCAAGACAAACTTTCAAATACTTCAGTGAATTACCTCCCTTTCACAACTACTCCCAGGCTTGGTCTTCATCTTTGTTTTTCTAGCTCCAAAGTCTTTTTTTAACCTTTATTTTGTATTGTGTCTAGCTGATCAACAATGTTGTGATAGTTTCCAGTGAACAGCAAAGTGACTCAGCCACACATATCCACGTATCCATTCTCCTTCAAACTCCCCTCACATCCAGTCTAGCTCCCAAATTCTGTTCTATCTCTTCCTAACAGATAGATCCTTTTGGGTTTGTGTGCTGTCATCAAAACATTCTCTAATGTGTCATATCCAGTTTTAAAATGTATCATGCGTGCTAAGTCACTTGAGTCTTGTCCAACTCTGTGCGACCCTGTGGATTTTAGCCTGTGAGGCTCCTCCGTCCATGGAATTTCTAGGCAAGAATACTGGAGTTGGTTGTCATGCCCTCCTTCAGGGGATCTTCCTTACCGAGGGATTGAATCCGTGTCTCTTTTGTCTCCCACATTGGCAGGAAGGTTGTTTACCATTAACATCAGGTGGGAAGCCCTTTAAAATGTAAATCTCCTAACAGATCCCAGCCGAGCCCCAGTCATTTGCTACTAGGGATTCATTCATATCTCTACTGTCAATCATCCGCTGATTGTCATTTAAAGTAAATGACATTTAAAGTAAATTAAAATCATTTAAATTAAACGATTAATTGTTATTTAATCATTTAAAGATGATAACAAAAAAGGGAAGGACGAGAGGAAAGAAGGAAAGAAGTTAGGAAGAGAGGGAAAGATGGGGAAGAGACAAAGGAGAGAGAGAAGGAGGAAAGGGAGGGAGGCAAAGAAAAATAATCCACCACCCAAATAAGAAAAGGATTCTGAGGTGCTCTGTTAAGTCATACCAGCTTTTCCCTTATCTTGTTTTCTAAGTTCTCACAAACTATTTGATAAATACTGCAGTTATAATATTTATTGTTTGCCTATATAATATCCATTCTCTTTTTTCTAATAAATGTGCCTTAATTTCCTAATGGATCTATGCTCCCTCACTTCCAGGAAAAGTGGTTTGGGAGAGCTCTGTCTAGCATGGACTTTAGTAGAGTATGTGAGATTCTGGCCTGAACAATCAAAGCACTCTAGTCCCATGACCACTGTTTCAGATATGGGTATTTGACCCATACAGGGCCACAGAACTAACCTCAGAAGTTTTATGAAAAATACCAGAAAATAAATTATATTTCAACATAATTTGGGAAGAAAGCTTGGCTGCTAGAGGCTCCAGGAGGAAAAAGAAGCCAAGGTTAAAAAAAAAAAAAAAAGAATCAGGAGATGGAAAGACCTTCTTGATAACTTGGAAGTATAGGGCACACCACCATGCTGCAAGTCAGTTATACTGTGAACTTTTCAGTTACTGACACTTTTTGTTTAAGCCACGTTCAGGTGGGCTTCTTTTATTTGTCACAGAAAGAGACATGATGAATAACATCTATTTTCTAAAAGTAGATAATCAAATTTTACCAGAGTTTTCAAAATCAATTGTTTCTAATTAAAAGCATAAGAATCATGTGTGCATTTATTTTTTAATTCTTACCCTTAATGTAATTTATTAATTGTATAATTATTTTATTTAGCAGCTCTTTCCTCTAATGTTATAAGCTACATGAGAGCAAGAAACACAGTATAAGGCAACCTATTTGTCTGGTACAACACCAGGCATTCAATTTCTAGTACCGTACAGTAAATACTAAGATAGATAAATGAGACATATAGGTAGAGATAGATGATAGACGTTATTAAATGTATATTCTGTCAACTCCCCCATCCTCTGCAGTTCAGCATTTGGTGACATATGCTTTGGGAACTCATTCACAACACTTTCTATTATTCTAACAGCTTTCCCTTTCCGATCACATGCTCTCTGAAAATCTATTTCTCCCTTCTGACTTCATCCTTGTACTAGCTAAAAAATGTTCCTCTTATGCTAGTAATAAGCTTATTCAGAGAGATGCCACTCACATTCTTTAAACCTAGAAAAT
This sequence comes from Bos mutus, assembly GCF_027580195.1. Classification (NCBI taxonomy): domain Eukaryota; kingdom Metazoa; phylum Chordata; class Mammalia; order Artiodactyla; family Bovidae; genus Bos; species Bos mutus. The sequence goes on along the minus strand of NC_091618.1, from coordinate 69,015,835 downwards.
GTTCCTGGTAATATAGAGATGGTGCTCATCCCATGTGGAAGAATAGATATAGTATTTAAACAACCATACATTTTTATCATACCTTTGAGGGTCCATGCTTTCTGCTGCATCTCAAGATGAATTAGAAATTCCTTGTGATGCCTTGGCTGGGACCAGGTGGTGCTAGTGGTAAAGAATCTGCCTGCCAATTCAGAGACGAAAGAGAGGTGGGTTTAATCCCTAGGTCAAGAAGATCCCCTGGAGTAGGAAATGGCAACCCACTCCAGTATTCTTGCCTGGAAAATCCCATGGACAGAGGAACCTGGCAGTCTACAGTCCAGGATATTACAGAGTTAGACATGATTGAGTACATATGCTTTTTTGTGATGCCTTACTCCATTTCAAACAATCAGAATCTTTTTGGTTATGTTGGAGACCTTTTTAAGACTCTTAAATTTTCATTTGTCTCCTCCCTAGCCATTATAGATACAAGACTATGAATTAACATCAATTAACAATATTGTCAAAGGCCAACAAACATTATCCAACCTCATAAAAATAACAGAAGCACAAACACAGAGACTTCCCTTCTATTTAAGTACTTATTTAAGAAGTATCTAACCTTTGCAAGAACTTCTGGAAAAGCTTTTATGTTTTATCTATTTGCATTGAAAATTCATAAATAAACGTAGATGAAAATGGTTCGTTTACTTCTCAACTGTGCCCAAATTAGCCAAATGTCTTTTGAAGCTGATGACTTCCAGTTGTTTTGTGCAAATGGACAAGTGACTTCCACTTTATGGGGCTGGGGAGAGCATTATAGTGGTAGCTAATAATGCAGTTTAGGCAACAATTTACACAAATAACACATTGATTAACTTCTATGTAAGAGCTAAGCCATTTTCAATTTGTAACCATAGACTTACACTGATTTCAAACTTGAGAAATTTAAAAATGGATGCTAATTACATAAAACACACAGTGTCCATAAAGAAAAAGAAAGCAATAATGATGATGATAGTAATGATGATAGCTAGATAGCACTTACATAATTGATTTTTAGATTTACAAGGGACCCTTGTAAATGCTTTATACAAATTAATCCATTTAATATTCTCAAATACCATTTGAGACAGGTAGTATGATTATCCTAGATGAGAACTGAGAACAACATTATGCAGATTAGGTGGGAAATATTAACTGCCAAGGGTCTCAGACGAGACTGAATACAGCATGTTGGAGAACCCAAAAGAAGATCAGATGTTCATAATTAACTTTAACATGATATTTTATAATTTGTTTTCATTTTCTCTCTAGTACAGAGTTGTTATTAAGTATATAAAATTTCCAAGCAAGAGAATATTTGTTATTGTTATTGGTTTATTTTTGACTGTTCCTTTTTAACTTTACTTTCGAAATGTTTTGTTCAGGGAATGTGACCTTCCATTACATAATCTGTTCTGATTGTATTTGTGAAAATTTTAAATATTCTTTCCTGAGTATTTGGAGAAAAAATGTATTAAGAGTGCAGCATTCTCTCTCTCTGTGTACATATACAGTATATGTATACTACATATGCATATATATTAAATAAAATTGTGCATTTGAATTTTACAATTCCTCTTTATTTTGAATCTAGTATCATCATCAAAATTGTTTGGAATGAAGTATCTTAAAGGTTCTAACACTTAGGGATCAGTACATTTCTCCTTGTATTTCTATCAGCTTAGTTTTATATGTGTAGCTTGATAATATATTTCAGGCATAGAAGGTTTCATGACTTTACTTAAACCAATAAAGTGTATTTTTAGCTTGTCCCATTCATCAATCTGTTTTCTGCTATTATAATTAGCTCCACAGTGTTGGTACAATGTGTGACTTTTGTTATTAAAATTTGCCCTATATATTGATATATTTTCTATTATTATCACACTTTATGTTATCATAGTTTTCACTCACTCATATATGGAATATAGCTAGATTTAGGATTGTGGTTAACTTGGTTTCTTTCTTTTGTCATTTATTTATTTATTTATTTTATTATTTCTTGACTGCCTTCCTGCCTGATGCTGAAGATTTTGTTTATAATGAGGAAATAAAACTTGTGTTTATTGTACTTACTTAGTATTCCTTAGGTTGGAGTCCCCAGAAAGGAGAGCCAGAGGCAGGGAGCAGAGTAAAGTCAAGTGGAGAGAAAAAGGGAGAGTCAATAGAGAATATTTATGGAGCTGATGGTTGACCTTCAGAACCACCCTTCCAGAAAATGGTGTGAATCAGAACAGTATGGTCTCGGGAGAACAGGGTGGGAATTTATCCACTCACTCCTATTGCTCACTACTCAAAATTCTGGCTGATGGGATGTTAATTCTTCCTTGCCCTGTATTCTGGCTGCACATGGATGGGAACTGAGCAAAAATCCTTAGCTACCTGCACTTATCTGTGAAAGACGAAATGCTGGGAACAGGAGGCATGAATGAGGCATGAGGCAAGAGTGTTCACATGCAAAGCAGACACACCTGAAGAGGTTGTTGCATGTCTACTCAGAGTCAGTCTTCGCAGAGGTGGTTGGGAGAAGAGCAGGTGAATCTGAGAAGGTGAATGAATGGTGCATACGAGGTTTTTAGTATGGTCTTCAGTCTAATATCTGTTTGTTTAAAATCTCATTTTAATTCATCAAATTGTCTTTTCTCATTTTTTTTCTAGTTTTTATTTAATTTTATTTTAAAGATTTTATTAAAGTATAGTTGATTTACAATATTGTTAGTTTTAGGTACACAATAAAGTGAATCATTTATATGTATACATATATCCATTCTTTTTTAGATTCTTCTCCCATATAGGTAATTACAAAGTATTGAGTTCTCTGTGCTCTACAGTAGGTCCTTTTTAGTTATTTTATATATAGTAGTGTGCATATGTCAATCCTAATCTCCCAATTTATCCGTCCCCTCTTCCTCCCTGGTAACCATAAGTTTGTTTTCTACATCTATTATTTTATTTATTTATGTTTTGTAAATTAGTTCATATGTACCATTTTTTTTAAGATTCACAAATAAGCAATATCACACTATATTCATCTTTCTCTGTCTGACTTATCACTCAGTATGATTATCTTTAGGTCCATCCATGTTACTGCAAAGCATTATATATCATATGCTTAATAGTTACAACTGTTTAATAGTTATAACCATTTAATATACACATTCATAGAATAATGTTTAGTATCTATTTAGAAAATGAACATAACATACTTTCACTTTCCTATGTGCTCCATCTGCACCAGTTATCCTGTGTTGACATTCTCAAGGTTTAATTGAGTATTAATAAAATTTTTGCAATATTTCTGCATTATCTCATGATAACCATTACATATTTGTTTTCTGCATTAATGGGGAAAAATCTATTTTTGAGTTCACTGTTTTCTTTTATAGCTATATCCACTTCTCAATTCAACCCATCAAGTGAGTTTTCTATTTATTTTATTTCAACTGGAAATTAAAACCTTAAAGTAAACTCTTTTAAATGGCAACTGCCTTGCATAAACTGAGAAGAGTTGAGACAGGAGAGGTCCATCTACTCTAATAATTATGGTGATGCATGGCTAGGTGACCTCTCCTGTGCTTAGCATCCATTGACTCTGATTATGGGGGTCCCCTAGAGTGCTACCATATTAGCACAGGATTGATACAGAAGTCTGGAGCTCTGTTTTCTTATGTTTGTTTTATTATCTTCATAGTTCTTTCTAATCTCCTTTCTAAATTCCAGGGATTCCTCAAAATATCTGGTTTGCTAACAGCATTCTTCAGTTTTTGGTGCTTATTTGAAGATGTACACACACATGCTCACATGTGTGTGTGTTTGTGTTCGTAGTCTCTTTTCCCAGTGGCACCCTCTCCCTATCTCCTACCTCTTTCTCTCCTCCATTCTGCTTTTGCTCTCAGAATTTTTCTCATTATATAGAATTTGGAATAATAGAGTAGAACTGTATACTCAGTATATTCTGGTTCAATCTCCAGTACATTTTCTAATTAACTATATGCTTTTATTTTGTTACTCTTAGTTTTCATTAAAACATGTTTTTTTTTAAAATGCAAGCTGGATAATTGGGTTAGTATATCTGAGTGTATTTAGTAGATGAAGGTGTGTTAGTTGCTCTATCGTGTCCAACTCTTTGAGACCCCATGAACTATAGCCTCTGTCCATGGAATTCTCCAGGCAAGCATACTGGAGTGGGTGGTAGTAGTAGTAGTAGTAGTAGTAGTAGTAGTAGTAAATAAAAGTCACTAAGTCATGTCTGACTCTTGTGACCCCATGTAGCCTGCCAGGCTCCTCTGTCTATGGGATTCTCCAGGCAAGAATACTGGAGTGGGTAGCCATTCCCTTCTCCAGGGGATCTTCAACGGAGGATCAAACCCAGGTCTCCCACATTGCAGGCAAATTCTTTACCATCTGAGCCACTAGGCCAGCATGATTTAGTGGATAATCTTTTTAATTTTCAGCTGGTAAAGAATCCCCCTGTAATGTGGGAGACCTGGGTTTGAACTCTGGGTTGGGAAGATCCCCTAGAGAAGGGAAAGGCTACCCCCTCCAGTATTCTTGCCAGGAGAATTCCATGGACTGACTATACAGTCCGTATGGGGTTGCAAAGAATCGGACATGACTGAGTGACTTTCACTTTCACTTTTTAAATTTTAAACTATGTTAACCTTAGCATTTGCCCAGATACTGCCTGCCACCCTCCATTCTGCCCAGTTCCTGAATCAAAGTAATGCTTAAGTGATACATTAATAAACAGCAAAGTATTTGAACTTACCATCTTTTTAAATTATGTGACTTGATAAATTGCATGTTACTGCTTAAGATAAACATTAAAAACATTTAACATTGTAGGTTAAACTGTATTAGTCTAATCTAGAAGCCACATCACAAGTGAATATGTATTAATTTATAAATATAAATGTCTAACTCTGTCAATCATCTTACAGATTATACAGTTAGGATTGAATACCAGTTGTAATTTTTGTCACACACAAGGCTTCATATATGAGAGAAATACAAATAAAAATATGAAAGGAACTAATATGATTATTTGCACAATGTAAATATAGAAATAGAGCATGCTTTAGGGATCTTAAGGGATCTTGGGATCCATTACATTCCACAGTTGTTCTAAAATTATAGTGTCTCTCAAATTTTGAAAGCTAGAAGTTACCTTCAACTTAAAGCAAATTATAACGGCAAAATGTTACAATAACATATGGCACTAAGAATGGATTCTAAATGGCCACCTGTTCCTAATATCTATAATTGCAACAGATAATTATTGGGAACCTGCTGCTCAGCACTGTGTTAGCCACTAAGAGTTTGAAGATGATTAAAAGGACAAAATAACAACCCAGTACAATTCTTATTGTTGCCTTTCTCAAAAATGTTATCAAATTGAGGAGTAATAGTAGTAGTTTTGTTATTTTGTTAAACATCAGACTTCCAAATCTAAGTAAAATAAGAAACTGTCAGGGAATTGCTTGGTGGTCCAGAGGTTACAATTCTGAGCTCTCACTCCTGAGGTCCTAGGGTGCAGTCCCTGGTGGCCAAGACCGTAAAGAGTCTGCCTGCAATTCAGGAGACCTGGGTTCAGTCCCTGTGTTTGGGAAGATCCCCTGAGGAAGAGAATGGCAACCCACTCCAGTATTCTTGCCTGGAGAATTTCACGGACAGGAGTGCCTGGCGTTACAGTTCATGGGGTTGCAAAGAGTGGGACAAGACTGAGTGACCAACACACACACACACACACACACACACACACACACACACACACACACGGAACTAAGATCCTGCAAATAATGCATCATGGCCAAAAAAAAAAAAAAAGATTCCAACCAGGTCCAGGAATCTTAGGGATCTGTGAAAGTCATAAAGAGTATCCTCCAAACTATTCAGTCATTTCCTTACAAAAATCAGTGTTTTACTTTTAATATCTTTGATGAGATCACAAAGACTAAAGGATCAGTACTTCCTTGCTTTTGTTGGAAATGAATGAACTCAATCTTTACCCAGTTTAGCACAGAAATAAGGTGGTAAATGAAACTGATAAGGTTTGATGACACAGATCCAGATTCTAATTCTTGTGTCTTATCACACCCTGGTGAATTTAGGCAAATTACCTCCTTGAAAAGGAGTACATCAAGGCTGTATATTGTCACCCTGCTTATTTAACTTATATGCAGAGTACATCATGAGAAACGCTGGGCTGGAAGAAGCACAAGCTGGAATCAAGATAGCTGGGAGAAATATCAATAACCTCAGATATGCAGATGACACCACCCTTATGGCAGAAAGTGAAGAGGAACTAAAAAGCCTCTCGGTGAAAGTGAAAGATGATAGTGAAAAAGTTGGCTTAAAGCTCAACATTCAGAAAACTAAGATCATGGCATCTGGTCCCATCACTTCATGGGAAATAGATGGGGAAACAGTGGAAACAGTGGCTGACTTTACTTTTGGGGGCTCCAAAGTCACTGCAGATGGTGATTGCAGCCATGAAATTAAAAGACACTTACTCCTTGGAAGGAAAGTTATGACCAACCTAGATAGCATATTCAAAAGCAGAGACATTACTTTGCCAACAAAGGTCCATCTAGTGAAGGCTATGGTTTTTCCAGTGGTCATGTATGGATGTGAGAGTTGGACTGTGAAGAAAGCTGAGTGCCGAAGAATTGATGTATAGTGCTCAAATTTAAATAAAACAAGATTGAACTTAATACCCTGGTAAATAGATATGTATCATCATAATCTATTAATATGTGTAAGCTCTAAAATAAACAAATACAATGAAACCCCACAGGCTCATATAAGTATAATAAGAAATATATTATGTGGTGATAAGTGATCATACATCATGCAAACGTGGCATTGCATGTATCTTTGTGTTTAGGAATATGCTTGCCAGCTATGCCACACTAGTCATCACTTCTTAACATATTCTGGTCTTAAATAGCACACAGATAAAACTAAAAAGAATTAGCCCTATCTTTGATCAATGTTCAGAACAAATATATGGCAGAGAATTATTATACAGCACACTTTTTCCAGAGGGCAATAGATTATTCACTACCATGTCAAATCATATAATTCAGCCTATTTAGATATGATAGATTACAGTAAAAAAGCATTATTTTAATAATGAGTGTAAAATAGTGTTAACTCTAATCAATCAGACATTTGTTAGCATGCTAACAACCTGATTACTGTAGTATCGGCTACCAAACAGGTAAGAGTATATGCTTATAAAAAGATAACAACATTGATTACAGTATATGGGTTCACTTATTCTAGGAACAATAAGTATAAAGATAAGTGTAGAAATAATAATTTGTTAATTAAATGTGTTTTAAAATCACAGTTGCTGACACTGGCTGCTTCTTTTCACCTCTCTGAATTTTAAATAAAAAGTGCCTTAAATAACTTAGAATTTTCTGCAATTCATTTATCAGTGCACTTAGCCTTCACCTAATAAAAATGCATTATTTGGCTTCAGCATGAAATTTCCCAGATAGTCCAAGGCAAATCTGCCAAATCTATGCCAATACTTTTCTAAGTATTTTGCAAATTAATCTTTAGAAAGGATGAAAGCTTACTTTCTTAACTTTGCAATTAAATGAATATTTTCTCTTCATAAACAGAACTTAATGAACCAATGTTTATGTAATTGTCTGTTTGCCAATTAAACACTTATCCTAGAACTTATAACTACCCTTCTTCGTCAAGGAGTCAGCAATAGAAAATTCTTTCTTTTCTGTCTTTTTTTTTAGTAACCTTTCTTCTGCCAACTTTTCCCTTATTCTTCCTCCTAACTGTTTTTGCTCATCCTCTTTGCTTTTTACTCCTTGCTTTTTCCATTTCTCCACCCTGCTCCACTTCCAGTGGAGTAGAAAGTGAGGAAATAGTGATATCTCATAAACAGCTAAGTGGGGAACAGCAGGTGAAGGTGTAGATCAGGCAGGAGAGGGAAGCCACGATCATAAAGCTTGATCGCCTTGGTTTAAAACATTTAGAAGCTGAGATGGAGGAATTTTCCTGGCCCAGAATCTGGGAACTAAAAAAAAAATTTCCATTAGATTTTTCTCAAATGAAGAGAAGATTACATGTTCAGATGGTTCAATGTCATTGGCAGTGATGCTGAGGAAAAGCCAGAGAGCGAAGAGCTAAAAAAAAAATAGGGGCAAACTGTCTAGTTGTGCACAGGAGAGAAGTTGAGCCCAAAGTTGAGATAATGAGAGTGAATTTGAAAGAGACAGAGACTATCGAAGGAATACAACATTAAAAGAATCCCTGGAGGAGTCAGCAATCAGTTGCAGAAAGGACAGAAGTGAGTCACAGATTAGCAATGGAATGAATGCACATTTATGCGTTCTTTCCTAGCTCCTTTCCTGAAAAGCACATATATCACCGGATGGTTATCTGAACAAGAGCCCCGCTGAAGAGGGTGACAATCAGCCTAAGCCAAGCAGACAAGTAACTCTGCTACAGGGAATAGCCCTAGAAACAGGTTTTATGATTTAGCATAGATATGTCTTTTTTCTTAAAAGAAACAATCTCAGCTTATATTTTATTCATAGAAGCCATTCTTTACTCTATTGCCTTGAGTGATTTTGGCGGTGAGTAGATGTGAGAGTAGTAGCTTTAAATTCACCCGTGCCCTTGAAACAGCAGTGTGCAGTACATTCAGCATTGTTACCCTGTCGCTCTTCTGCCTGCTTTGTGGGCCTGTTATGAAACTCCTCTTTTCAGAAAATTGTATTCTGGTGCTATTATTGAATTAACATTTTACTTAAATACACACACACACACACACATATCTCTGAGAGACCATGTAAATAATCCAAGGACAGCAAAAAGGCATACTCTCTAGGAAAAATTTTTAAAATGTCTAAAATGCCCTGCTTACCTTAGTTTCAAGGGAGATGCAAGGACCTGTTATTGAGGCTGACCAGGTGACTCAGTGGTAGAGAATCCGCCTGCCACTGCAGGAGATGCATGTTCAGTCCCTGGGCTGGGAAGATCCCTGGAGGAGGAATGGCAACCCATTCCAATAGTCTTGCCTGGAAAATCCCATGGACAGAGGAGCCAAAAGGGCTACAGTCCATGGGGTATCAAAAGAGTCAGGCACAACCTACCGGCTGAACAACAACCACCTTAGTTTCAAGGGAGATGCAGGGACTTATTAATAATGAGTGGACATATATACTAAGTAGAAAGTCAAAGTATATATTTTCTTTCAGATAGAAACAGAAAGCATGATATTCCTGATTCTGCTTCCCACATTAAAGAATAATTATTTTCTGTATAAAACATAATGTTTATTTGTACACTGAATTTTAAAAGTTGTGATACATTTCTAAAAAAAAGTATGTGAGCTGTGCATCCTAACGTTAGCTGCACATTGGAATCCTCTGGAGAATGTAAGAATACTGAAAACAGAATTCCACCCTGAGAAATTCTGATTTGTAAAACTCTCCCTAGTCAATCTCATACATAGCCAAGATGGAAATCACTATATTAGGGCCTGCCTGTGGTTTAAAAAGTAATTTCTCTCCTACCAACATAACAATAAAATAGGATGTTGGAGGAAAGTTCCTTCTGAACTTTGTATGTGAAATCAATCTCATTCAATTTACAATTCTGTCACTGGATGATCCTGGTAATGAGTTGACCTGAGTCATCCCTTCATTGAAAGAACACAGTGTAGAAAGAGGAACAAGAACACTGGAATCAGGGATTTCCATGGGTGCTGGCCCAGCCATTTGTGGAGCTGCTGAGATGCTTTGAAAATGACTAAATCTCTGTTAATGTCAGTTTCCCCACCAATAAAGTAGAAGTGATTAAAATATATACTTAACAGCCCAGAAGCTGTTTATTTTTTTCACATATTTACCTTTTTATTTTTTGATGAGAACTCTCTAAGCAAATTTGAATTATACAATACAATACAATGCTATCAGCCCTTCAAGGGTCACTAAATCAACCCTGAATATTCATTGGAAGGACTGATGCTGAAGCTGAAGCTCCAATACTTTGGCTACCTGATATGAAGAGCTGACTTGTTAGAAAAGACCCTGATGCTGGGAAAGACTGATGGCAGGAGGAAAAGAGGGCTGCAGAGGATAAGATGGCTGGAAGGCATCACTGATTCAATGGACATGAACTTGGGCAAACTCCAGGAGATGATGAGGGATAGGGAGGCCTAGAATACTGCAGTTCATGGGATTGCAAAGAGTTGCACCCAACTTGGCAACTGAACAACAAAGTTATTAACTCTAGTGACCATGTTATACATTAGATCCTAAGATCTTACTGATCTTATACCTAAAATTTATACCCCTCCTTATTTCATCCACCTCCTGCCCCTGGCAACCATTTTCTAACCTCTGTTTCTATGAGTTTGGTATTTTTTTTTACAAAAAATTTCCACATATAAGTGATACTATTCATTACTTGTCATTCTCTCTCTGACTTATTTCACTTAGCATAATACCCTCAAATTTCACCAAACATTTTCTTGTTTTGAATTCCACACAGAATTGTCAGGTATGTACTTGGAAATTACGACATCATTGTTAAGTTTCACCCAACTCTTTGCAATTGGCAGGAGTATCTTCTTTTTCATGGTGCAACAATATTCCATCACATATGTGTACCACATGTTTATTCATTTATCTGTGATGGACACTTAGATTGTTTCTATATCTTGGGTACTGTGAATAATGCGGCTATGAGCATGGGAGTACAGATACGAGAAGCTGTTTAAATTAAATGAAATAATATGTATAAAACTTGTCACATTGGAAATAATCAGCATGCAATTCCCTTTTCCTTTACTACTGAATTGTAACCTTTCATATGCTCTGGTCCTACTTTAGGATAAAATAGGCAAAATCAAGTGAAGGTCATCAAAATCAAGTCTATCTATTTATTGCCTTGTCAACAACTCTGTGGAGACTGGTACGAGGTACTTTTAAGTTTTAAGGAAGAGAAATGATTTTTTTTAAAATAAAACACACACAAAGCAGATATTTTTCTCTTAATATATACTGTTTAACTTAAAATAGTTGGTTATGAGAACTACGAGGTTATTACAAAGACAATGCTGCTGATGCTAAAAATAAATTCATACGCATACATGTGAAATTGTTTCTCGGAATTTAGGGCACATACGGAAGGATGACAATATAATGCAAGTACAGAGTCCTGGAGATGTGGACCTGAGACAACAAGCTAGTTTCCTAACTCCCTGGTTTACCTTTCAGTGGGCTTTTCAGGTGGTGTTAGTGGTGAAGAACCCGCCTACCAATGCAGGAGACCTAAGAGACATGGGTTTGATCATTAGGTTGGGAAGACACCCTGGAGAAGGGCATGGCACCCCATTCCAGTACTCTTGCCTGGAAAATCCCATGGACGGAAGATCCTGGTAGGCTGCAGTCCATGGGGTCACCAAGAGTTGGACATGACTGAGCGACTTCACTTTCACTTCACTTTCATGCATTGGAGCAGGAAATGGCAACCCACTCTAGTGCTCTTGCATGGAGAATCCCAGGGATGGGGGAGCCTGGTGGGCTGCCGTCTCTGGGGTCGCACAGAGTGGGACATGACTGAAGCGACTTAGCAGCAGCAGCAGCAGCAGAAGTGACTTAGCACACACATACCTTTTAGTGGAAAATATATTTTGATGCAGATGGGAAGGAAGCAAATGTGGACATGGCAGGTAATGGAGGTTATCCAGGTGAGAGAGACGACAGACCCTGGACCAGCATGGGTGATGGGAACAGAGAACAGATGGTTTGTATGAACTCTTTGGAAGACAGAACCAACAGGATCTTCATACAAGGAGTATTTACCTCTAAACTACCTTTGTTATTATTATTATTTTTTTAATTTTAGCTGTGCTGAGTCTTTGTTGCGGCGCACAAGCTTTCTCTAGGTGTGGCACACAGGCTCAGTTGTTTTGCAGAATGTGGGGTTCCTGACCAGAGGTCTAACCTGCATCCCCTGCATTAGAAGGCAAAGTCTTAGCCACCAGCGGAGTCCCTATTTATGTACTATTTTACAGTTAAAATCAATAGGATTTGAAAGAGAAGTTTATGGGTGATAACTATATACCAGACTTAAGCAGTCACATAAATGATGCTACTATTTGATAAAATTGGGTATACTAAACAAATCTCTCATTTGGGATGAAAGATCATATTCCAAACACTTTGTGTTTGAAATTTGTTTGAAGTATCCAAGATGAGACGCCAGATTAACAGTTGGGAGATGTCTCAGACCCATAAAGGAGAGATATGGGAAGCAGATAGATACCTATGGGTCATCGATTTTAGATGGTAAGACAGCAAATGAAGTGATGAGTACAGGGGATGATATTGAGATAAAGCACCTGGTGAAAAGAGTGTACACGTTGGTGTTAAGGGCTTCCTGTGATAACACTGACTGCCAGTCATGCCAGTGCTTTGTGTACAATAGCGTGCATGTGTGCTCAGTCGTGTCTGACTCTTTGTGACCCCATGGATGATAGTCTGCTCACCAGGCTTCTCTGTCTATGGAATTTTCCAGGCAAGAATACTGGAGTGGGTTGCCATTTCCTCCTCCAGCAAATCTTCCCAACTCAAGTATAGAACTTGAGTCTCCTGAGTTTCCTGTATTGGCAGACTGATTACTGTACATAAGAGGGAAAGGGGGAAGCCCCTTATGTACAATAGCAGAATTTAACTCATACGTCCTCTTTCTTAGAACTTGTCTGCAAGTGAAAACAAAGCTGCTCTTCAAGAAATGTTGCATATTCAGTTGACCTTGAACAACATGGGTTTGAACTACACAAGTCCACTTATATTTGGATTTTTTTGACAGTAGATACCACAGTACTACATGATCCAAGGTTGGTTCAATCCAAGAATTTGAAAGTGTGAATACAGAAAAGTCCTGGGTATAGAGGAACTGCACACATGGAGGGCCAACTATAAATTATACACAGACTTTGACTGCAGGGGTTTGGTGCCCCACATTATTCAAAAGTCCACTGACTTGGAAGTCTTCAAAAGACAACCAAATTTTCCAAATGGCCCTTAGATACAGCCATTGTATAGAATGACCAAGTAAAAATCTCAGACTGAGAATTATAAAGATTGGTTATTTCTGTTTAGAATCCTGTCCAGAATCCCAAGATTCTTTTTTCTGTTGTTCAGTTGTTAAGTCATGTCTGACTCTCTGCAACCCTATGGACTGCAGCATGCCAGGCTTCCCTGTCCTTCACTATCTCCTAGTGTTTGCTCAAATTCTTGTCCATTGAGTCAGTGATGCTATTTAACCATCTCATCTTCTGCTGCCTCCTTCTCCTTTTGCTTTTAATCTTTCCCAACATCAGGGTCTTTTCCAGTGTGTCAGCTCTTCACATCAGGTGGCCAAAGTATTGGAGCTTCAGCTTTAGCATCAGTTCTTCCAATGAATATTCAGGGTTAATTTCCTTTAGGAGTGACTGGTTTGATATTCTTGCAGTTCAAGGGACTCTCAAGAGTCTTCTCCAACAGCACAGTTCAAAAGCATCAGTTCTTTGGTGCTCAGCCTTCTTGATGGTCCAACTCTCACATTCATACATGACTACTGGAAAAACCCTAACTTTGACTATATGGACCTTTGTCAACAAAGGATTGTCCCTGCTTTTTAATGTATTGTCTAGATTTGGCATAGTTTTTCTTCCAAGGAGCAAATGTCTTTTAATTTCATGGCTGCAGTCACTGTCTACAATGATTTTGGAGCCCAAGAAAATAAAATTTGTCACTATTTCTACTTTTTCCCCTTCTATTTGCTGTGAAATGATGGGACTGGATGTCTAGATCTTAGTTTTTTGAATGTTGGATTTTAAGCTAGCTTTTCACTCTCCTCTTTCACCCTCATCAAGAGGCTCTTTAGTTTCTCTTTGCTTTCTAACATTAGGGTGGTATCATCTGCATATCTGAATTTGTTGATACTTCTCTTGGCAATTTTGATCAAGCTTGTTATTCATCCAGCCCAGCATTTTGCATGATATATCTGCATAAAAGTTAAATAAACAGGCTGACAATATATAGCCTTGTCTTACTCCTGTCCCATTTTTGAACCAGTTGTTCTATGTCCACTTCTATGTGTTGCTTCTTGACCTGCATACAAGTTTCTCAGGAGCCAGTAAGGTGGTCTAGTATTCCCATCTCTTTAAGAATTTTCCACAATTTGTTGTGATCCACACAAAGGCTTTCTTTTTAAGTCCCTGAAGAAATAGTTATCCGTTGAGGGTTTGCCAAATAGTCTCTTTAAGAAAATTATTTTCATGGGCATCAGCTGTAGTCTGTGATCTAAAATTTAATTAGGAATTCTAAATCTCTCTTGAGTCTCTAATAATCAGTGACTATAAAGACATTTGCAGCTCACTAGTTCTGCCTATCTTACTACAGAGAAAGGAGTGAGAAAGCTCCAATGAAGGATTTTTCCTGTGTTAGGTAACTCCCTCCCTTCCATAATGTAGAGAAACATCTACTTTTTAGTTAACATTCTATTTCTATCCACCTTAGGTGGAATGGTTGAATTCTTACTATTTGAAAACAGTGAATAATTTAAAACTCTAACAAGTAAAATTTAGTCCACCTGTTCTTAAATGCAATCTCACCTTCCAGGGTCAGGTATGCTTTGATAATTTGGGTTCCTAACAGAGTGGAGGAAGCAATTAAGAGCTTTGCTTTTGTAAATCATGTTTTGTATTCAGAATCAAAAGACCAGGTTTTCCTAGCCCGCCCAGTGCACAGGATGTACTGTGAACTGAATACAGTGGGAACAGAGAACTGTCTTCACTTCCCTAAATCCTCATCTTCCTTTATGAAAGTTTTGTCTTTTTTGTTGTTTCTCTTGTTATTGGACTTTTGATTTTATTGTGGGCTATTTCAGGCATTCGAGTAAGAATAAAGTGATATAAAAAAAGCATTATAGTCAACATTAGGGGTCATTAAAGATTAAATTAGGAAACAATTGTTTCTGATTTTTTTAAGAAGCTGAACATTACAAAGAGTTGAAGTTCCTTTTTGTCCTCTTCACCTGTATCATTTCATGCCCTTTCTCCTTCAATTTCACTATCCAAAGGTCAGTGCTCTTAAAAGAAAGGTTTTTGTTTGTTGGTAATGACTGAAGGTCTCCTGGACCCTTACCAGTTTCTGTACAGAGAGGAAATCAGAGAATGTACTAAATCTATAGAAACTGACCCTGTATATGTTAAAACCATAACCATTTTGATACATATTATACTCTACACGCTCAGTAGATAGTGAGGTATTCAAAAACTTACATATGTGGTTTGCAGTTTTTGTTACCTTTTTGAATAGTATTATATTGCATGTAAAATTTTACACTTGTTCTTTTTTTTACTGAAGTATAATTGTGTTACAATACCATGTTAGTTTCTGCTGTACAACGAAGTGAATCAACTGTATGCATATGTATATCCCCTCCCTCTTATACCTCCCCCCTTCCCTCCTCTACCCCACCCATCTAGGTCATCTCAGAGCACCAAACTGAACTCCCAGTGTACGCCTGGCTCTTAATATTTCATTTTTGAGTTTTATCTATGTTAGTAGCAGTAACTGTAATTAATATCAACTGGGGTTGGTACACACTACTCCAAAATATGACACCTTGGCATATTGAATATTTTAAGCTGAAGGAGTTTGAGAAAATAGCAGAGGCAGGAAGGTCACTCTGACTTCCCCTCCTTCCCCTGAAACCTTCTGATTCCTGGAGAAAAGGAGCATCTTTTTCTCCAAAGACAAGGTGTTGAGCAGAATCTGAACAAACTTTAAGGCTTTACTAAGTTTCCCCCCAGTTTATTCCACCTGCCTCATGTTCTTTGACCTATCATATTTCTCTATGACTGTCAGCTCTTCACCAAGTATGCCATACTCACCATTTCTTTGACGCTTTGTTTCCTTGTGTAGGTTCCTATGTCAAGTGAAAACTATATTAAATAAATATGTAAGCTTTTCTTTTATTAGTCTGTCTTTATCAGTTTAATTTTCAGACCCAGCTAGGAAGTCTAAGATGGTCAAGGAAAACTTTTAGCTCCCCTACAGTAATATTCCATTTACAGTAATATTATAGTAATACTCTAAGGTATTATTCCATGTTCCCATAGATGAATGTGAGGTTGTTTATAGTTCTAGTATTATAAAAAAAATGAATCACTAAGCATTATTGTTCTGGTACATGCCTTCTTGTGTTTATACGTGAAAGTTTTACATATAAGATATTTATTGTTTGTTATATATTATAACATTGTTAACTTTATGTCATATTGCTAAATTGCCTTCTGAATTGGTCTTAAAAATATACATTCCCGGTAATAGTGGGAGGCCTCATTTCTTCATTTTTTGCTAACACCTAGTATTTTATTTTTTGTGTGTTGGCTCAATTTTATCTCAGACTTCTGGGATTAAGTCCATGAAAAATCTTGGTACTGCCACCATTTTCATGGGTATCCTCTCCATAAACACTACCAGCTCCTTGATTCTTTTCAGATGAACAATTCTTAAACAGTTATAATACAGTGAGCCAAATACTTTGTATACTTATTAGCTGTTGTAATCTAATATATAACTATCCCTAATCAAAACAACAGGAGTAAAACTTTCCATCTGTTATATTCACCGTATATTAGCTAAATGGTGACAATTAGAATAAATGTAATTCTGATTTAATAATGAAAAGTAAGAGGATAACCCAGTCATTGATGAGACCACACCAGATTCACCATGAACTTCAAGTTGCTGTTGTTGTTTAGAGTAAGATACTCAAAATTACATTCCTGCTTCAGTCACATACATGGTATCTTACCCCACTGGTAAACTAGGAAATCGGTCAAGGTACCAAATCCTTTTTTAGCTCCCTATATTCCCTATTTAAAATAAGTTTATTATGATTTTTGAATTAAAAAGAATATATTAACAATTTTTCCAAGCACCTTAGTTAATCTTTCTAAAGGATTTTTCATATGTGTGGCCTTAATAAAGTCACATTAGCTTTCACCTTTTTAACCTAACTTGGGCTTCCATGGTGGCTCAGACTGCAAAAAATCTGCCAGCCATGCAGGAGATCTGGGTTCAATCCCTGAGTCAGGAAAATCCCCTGGAGAAAGGAATGGCTACCCACTCCAGTATCCTTGCCTGGAGAATTTCATGGGCAGAGCAGCCTGGAGGTTTACAGTCTATGGGGTAGCAGAGTTGAACATATCTGGGCAACTAACTCTTTCACTTTGTCATACTAGGGTCCCACAGTTTGGTGACCTGCCCAAACACACTGACCATGAAGAACAATCTAAATGATCAAGATTTTGTTGCCCCACTTATTTATTCTACATCTCACCTACTTCTCTATTATTTCAGGACTTTACTTCTTGATAACAAATCTGGGAAACTAATTAACCAGTACCAACAGTGGGTTAATGTCCTAGAAAATATTTACCCTAGAAAGTAGTTTTTAAGTCTCTCAAAATATTAGTCTATAAGCCTCAAACTAAGCTTATCAAATGTAGAAGGGGAACAAAAATAATATTAGACTCCAGCTTATTTTAACTCACTTAGGTACCCTTAAGAAAACTCCCATTTGATCATCCACCTGCCTCAATAAGGCCTGAGACAATCATACTCACCATTTAAATTCAAAGCCATAAGCATAGCATGCTAATGGAACCAAGGCAAATAAGTAGGTAGCAGTTTATTTTTAATGGCTATTAAATATTGTTAAATTGTAATGAAACGTTTAAGAAAATATATGTGATATTCAAATGAACACCAAATGATTTCATTTCACACTAGTCAATATTAAATTAACTCCATATTACATGAAAATGTTGTACTTCACTGAAATAAGCAATAAAAGAAAATTATGCTCTAACCCACAAACATGTTATGGTTGGAAATTTGTTATTAAAAAAGAATAGGGCTAATATTGTAGAACTATTTTAAAGTCATTTATTTTTTAAATAATTAAGGGAAAATAACCACACCGGTAGTTCCATTATGTGTTTTAAATCAATGAATCAATGAAATGCACTAAAATGTTGGCAGGCATAAACAAATTGCTGTTGTACCATCCAAGGCCTACTAAAAGTTATGTAAGTAGTATAACAAAAATCTAAAAAACATAACATTTAACATTGAAAGTGAAATGAAACTGTTCATAGCTGTCCAGTCGTGTCTGACTCTTTGTGACCCCAGGCTCGTCAGTCCATGGAATTCTTCAGGCAAGAATACTGGAGTGGAGCCATTCCCTTCTCCGAGGTTCTTCTCAATGTTTCAAATTTGAAAGTTGAAATAATTAACTAAAAGAATTAATAACCTAAACAGCCATGAATGTGTAATATACACATGTAATTGGTCAACTGATATGAATATTTAAATTGTTGCAAATTATGGAGTTGAATAAAAAAGGTCCTTTTGCCTTTATACCAACTCTCATTATTTCCACATATTCATCCAAATTAAATATGCGTTTAGGAACTTCCCTGGTGATCCAGTGGTAAGACTGTGTCTTCCAATGGAGGGGGTGAAGGTTTGATCCCTGGTTAGGGGGCTCAGATCCACATAACCCATGGCCAAAATAAAACAAAACATAAAAAAAAACAGAAACAACATTGTAATAAATTGAATACTTTAAAAATACTCCACATCAAAAAATCTTCAAAAAAGATGTATTTAAATATTATAGATAAAATAATAAAGTCATAGTAAAATGCTCAGAGTAACAATAATAATTAATATACAATAATATTTTGATTAATTTCACCTCATGCTGCTGCTGCTTCTGCTAAGTAGCTTCAGTCGTGTCCGACTCTGTGCAACCCCATAGACGGCAGCCCACCAGGCTTCCCCGTCCCTGGGATTCTCAGGCAAGAACACTGGAGTAGGTTGCCATTTCCTTCTCCAATGCAGGAAAGTGAAAAGTGAAAGTGAAGTCGTTCAGTCATGTCCGACTCTTCTCGACCCCATGGACTGCAGCCCACCAGGCTCCTCCGTCCATGGGATTTTCTAGGCAAAAGTACCGGAGTGGAGTGCCATTGCTAATCATACTCAAAAGATATTTATGGGTTGTTTGATTAATGGGTGATTTTAACTTAGATTTAATCTATGATAAACTGAAAGTGATTCAGTTTGGGTGGGATTTTTTTTATTGTTCTTGTTATCATTTTTGCTTCATACACCAATTCATTAAAATACACACACACTTAATTGAGTGCCTACTCTACAACATGCTGGGACACAGAAATAAGAGATCCTCCAGGACATCACAGCTTCATGTGACAAGCAAGAATGCACTGTGTGGCCTGCCTGCCATGGCACACTAGCAAAACACTATGGGATCTCAAAGGTGTGTGTGTGTGTGTTGAATTTGGGGCACCATCATTTTGTGGAGGAAGCATTATCTGGATTGAGAAAAGACTAGCATTTGACAGCTACACAAAGTGGGGATGAAGAGGGCAGTAAAAACAGCCTGGGTAATCACATAGAAGTAGCCAGAACATCATTCTCAGGAGACCACGGTCCTTAATTGAAGTGATGAGACAAGCTTAGACAGAGTGGGAGAGAAGTGGCTAAAGAGAAAAATCAAACACTGAATCAACAAAGGCCCTTGTGTCATTTTAAGGAACTGGAGCTTGATAACCAGACAGAGAGCATTCTGTGTTGAAGAATCCACCTGCCAGTACGTGAGATGCTGATTTGATCCCTAGGTCAGGAAGACCCCCTGGGAGAAGGAAATGGCAACCCACTCCAGCATTCTTAACTGGGAAAACCTATGGACAGAGGAGCCTGGCCGGCTGCAGTCCATGGGGTCTTGAAAGAGTGGGACACTCTGCAACTAAACAACAACAATCAGACAAAGAAGTCCTTAAAACACTTAAACAGGGAAATGGCATTGTCAGATTTTCACTTCATATAGCTCACCCCAGTTGCCTCATTGTTGGTGAATACTTCCTACAATTAGAAAAGTGGACACAAAAAGAAACTGTGTAATAATCTCCCTTTACCCCTGGCTGTGGAGGGAGGAGTCAGAGTCCCCACAAAACATGGAGTACTGACCTTATTATAGTTTGACTCATGTTAAACTGCAACAGTAAGGAACGGATGCAAATTTACTTAGTCCTTTGCTTCCCCCTCAGCTTGGAGGTAAACTCAAAGAGCTCAGGAATAGAGCTGCAAGTTTACTTTGTTGTTCAATAGCTCAGTCGTGTCTGACTCTTTGCAACACCGTAGACGTCAGCAGATCAGGCTTCCCTGCCCTTCACTATATCCCAAAGTTTGCTTCAATTTATGTCTATTGAGTTGGTGATGCCATTCAACCATCTCATCATCCTCTGTCATCCTCTTATTTAACTTAGGGATTTAACAACAAACTATAGCCAACTTCCTATATCCAGCCCACTCTCTGTTTCTATAAACAGAGTTTGATTGAAACTCAGTCACGTTCTCATTCTTTTATGCATTTTCTATGGTTCATTTTGCACCATGACACTAGAATACTCACAAAAGAGAGCGCAGAATGTGCAAAGCTTACAATATTTACACTCTGGAGCCTGTGTAGGAAAAAAATGCCAATCCCTGATTTCAGAGATCACTCAGTCCCCAAGATGTATTTTTTCCACAGAGTTCTATCTTCTTTGCTCTTTATTCTTATACTTCAGACATATCTGGGATCATTTTCCTTCTGCCTGAAGTCCAACTTTTAGATTTTTTTCTATGAAAGTCTGCCATGCTGACTGTTCTTAGCCTTGTTTGATTGAAAACATCTTTTTTCACCAACAGTCACAAAATGTTTTACACATTAAAGAGATGATTCTTCTATCATACTTGGTTGCTGTTAAGAAGTCAACTGTCAGTCTAACTATTGCTCCTTTGAAGATAATCTTTCTGTTTTGTTTGCCTCTGGCTTCTCTTAAGATTTTTCTCTTAGCCTTTTTTTTTCCTTCTAAAGTTTCAATGTAATGCAGTTAGTTGCAAGATTCTCTTTAATTATCCTGTGTGGGATCTGTGGGATTCTTGAATCTGCAGATTACTGTATTTCAGAATAAAAAAAAAGAAAAAGTCAACCACCACTCTTAAGTTTTATTTGCTCTTCCACCACCTCTTTATCTTTCTCTAGAACTCTGATGACATATCCAAATCTTGTTGGGTTCATCCATGGTTATGTCTCCTTTGGTCTTTTTGGATAGAACTATAGAGAATTCTTTTCAACCTATCTTCATACAAACCAAGTCTGTCTTCAGCTCTCCTTGTGTGTCTTTAAGTCTCCTCACAGATAATTTAATTTCTAATATGTATTTTTCTAGAAGTTTTATTTCTTTTAAAACCTGCTTTGTCACTCTTTATTGTACCAAGCCCTCTAGGGATATCTTTAAATTGATTGTTCTTTTATTTAAATAAGGTCAGCATAAGTGTTTTATGGTGGTGGTGGTTTAGTTGCTCAGTTCTGTCCAACTCTTTACAACCTCATGGAATGTAGCCTGCCAGGCTCCTCTGTCTGTGAGATTTTTCCAGGCAAAAATACTAGAGTGAGCTGCCTTTTCCATCTCCAGGGGATCATCCTGACCCAGGAATTGAACCCATGTCTCCTGCATTGCAGGCAGTTTCTTATGCTGAGCCACCAGAGAAGCCCTATAACTGTTTTATAGTTGGTGTCTAATTATCTTAACATCTTATGTCTGCATTTTACTGTGCTTCTGGTTTCTTTTTCCACGTTTTCTACATATCTTCATAGAGTCTAGCATGTATATGCATCTAGTGATCATTTTTGGTGGGATAAGCATTCTATATGAAAAACTATTTTAGGGCTAATTTGACAAACAACTTTTCAAAGACAAAGTCTGTCACTGCATCAGGTCAAGATTTGATCCAGATAATTCAGTACATGACTATAATTATTCCCAGAATCTGCCATTTCTCCTTCACCTTCAACTCTTGGCCTAAGAGTAAATTCTTTAGGGTCTTGGCTTACCAAGAACAAAGAGTCCTATTCAACTTCTCAGTTTAGTTGAATTCTAGCCTTTGATTTTAGTCCCATTCTCAGAAGGCAACTGCCAAGAAGTTAGATACCTTCAGGGCAAAGTCAGTTTCTGTGCTGGCATAAATCTCTGGGTTTTCATTATTCCTTCATTTTGGTCTGGTAATTGCTTACTGTCCTGTTGTCTGTGTGATGCTCTTTTGTGATATTTTATCCAGCTTTTCTAGTTTTCAGCAGGAGGGTACCCGCCAATAGCCTGGCCCTCCAATTACTAGGAACAAGAAGTCTTTTAAATTACATTTTAAAGGTGAGGATATTAGTTTAAATGAGACATTAATTTTCTGCTAAAGGAGACCACTTACTCTGTTGCCTTGGTGAAGCAGAGGAAGTGTCTCAATTTTTTTTTTTAAGTGCTTCACAGGTTTAAAGGACTATAGAAGACTGTGCTCTTTTTTGCTCCGACATTAAAAAGGCTCATGTTAAAATAACTACTCGAGGTCATTTTTGTCCATAAAGGGCTGTGGCTCTGGCAGATATCCAGAATTCCAAGAATGTTTTGCTGATGCCAATGGTAGACTGAGAAAAGGGCAATTCACTGCAGCTTCTTCCATCAAGTGTAGAGTCTGTTTTTTCTACCCTTTGAATTTGAGCTGTTTTCCATCTTACTCTTGTAGGTACAATGCTACAGAAAGGATGTTCTCCATGTTCTGAGCAGAGCTTTAATAATCTTTGAGTACATCCACTCTTACTTCTGGAACCCTGTGAACTTCACTTGAGCAAGTCAGTGACAGACTCCTGGAGGATTTGAGACCACGTGGAAAGATGCCCCACTTACTCTAGCTGGGGGAACTCCCAGTTGACCACTGACCCATGAGCAAGCTCACCTTGAGTCATCTTGAATCAGATGACCTTGGGTCATCTGAGATCAATCAGATCTGCCCCAGACTAAAAAAATTCAACCGAACCTAGTCACCTTGCCAGCCCAGGGATTTATGAGTTGAATATCTGGTTGTTTTCTTAAGCTACTAAATCTAGAAGAGATTTTGTTTGTAGGAAAAGCAAACTCACATAGCTTTGTAACCGATATATTACTTAATTAAAAGTATTCTTTTAAAATCACTAATAAGCTCTCAATAGTCAAATCAATGAGCCTTTTTCTGTTCTTATCTAACAAGACCATTTTAAAGCATCTAAGAATCTTGATTATTTTAAAATGTGTACTCTCTTGATTTCTGTGACACCATAACCTCTTGCTTCTACTAGAACTTCTATACTGTCCTTTCTTCATTTCTTTGATGAATTTCATTATTTTTGTTGTTCTGTTTTTGTTTTTTTCTACAAGTGTTAGCATTTACTAGGCTTCAGTCTTCTTCCTACTTCTCCACCCACAAATTCCCTTTTTAGCTCTCTTCAGTTTTTCTTTCAATGACCATTGGAATGGTTATGATAAACTGTATCTTCATTAAAAACAAAAAAACAAAAAAAAAACCTCTTCCTGCATTACAAACTTATGTAATCTCACAGCTGACTGTGCGTTATCTGTCCCCAGGCCCTAAGATTTAACATAACCCAAATTGTATAATCATGTTCTTTTCTTCTGTCTGATGATTGACTGGCTGGCTCTCCCTCATTTCAGACAGTGTCACCACCCGGCATCCAGCAAGCTGCTTGAGAAATCTCAGCATAATACTGAACTCTGCTAGACTCCATCCTCCTCATTATATCTGTGTCCTCTACTCCTACTGCATTTCCCCAGTTCAAGCCCTCCTTTGCTTTCTCTTGAAATGCTAATAGCATCTTGATGAATCTTCCTAACCTTGTTCATCTTTCTTAAATAGCCATCTTAAACTCATCTGCCAAAATAAGTTATTAAAAACAAACAAATAAAAAATAACTTTTAGAGGCTTAGCATTTACTGTAAGAGATTTGGAAAATCATAAGCACATATGCTACAACAATTATTTTCTCTGCCTCTGACAGTCATCACTATGTGATTTCTGCATTATTTTCATGTTATGCCTAGAATCCAACTTCACACAGATGGCCATTACTAGTGGATAAGAGATAGCTTTAAGGCTGAAATCTACTTGCCTTGGATTGTCAAAGATAAAACTGGATACTCGCCAGAGTGGTAAAAAAAATTTTGATCGGTGAAATATTACTGCAATAGATAGTGTTACAAGAGCTGAACTCAATTTTTATTGTACAGAAGTCACTGGGCATTTTAAAGGAAAAGGAAGAAGTGTAATTAGAGGCTCAGTAGAATTAGGGAAATGAAAACTTAAAAAAAAAGTGGTCAGTGTAAATGCCAATTGGGCCAGCTGTGTCTGTTAGATGGCAAATATGGAAGTTAGGATTTTATCCTCCCATGGAGACTGGGAGACTGAGGTAACATCACATTTTAAAGGAATGACTTTCAAGTCCTTGAGAAAGATACTGTTGAATTGTAGCAGATACATGTATATCTCGAAGGGATAGAGGAAAGAGTCGAAACTGAAAGTCCTTTTCAGCAAATGCTCTAAGAAAAAGATTTTTAGGGACAAATTTCACATGTTGTCTGGGGCCTTGAATTTATTCCAACAGGCACTTTACAGGAGGCTAGAGTCATTCAAGGGATGAGGTATTGAGTTCTATGTTTACTGTAGGAGGAGGAGAGTGGACAAAAGCATTTTTGTTGAGAGTCTATAGTTTTTATAGACCTAGTCTGAGATCTAGTCACTAAGAGGGCTCAGAGGAGGCTGGCTAGAGTTTGGTCAAGGAGAGAATCTTTGTCAGGATTAACGTCTATATGCCATAACATTATATTGTAAGAATAGGGTATTCATTCAGTAAAGACTTAATGATTGTTCCAGTTAATTGTATTTTGTTGTTGTTTAGTCGCTAAGTCGTGTCCGACTCTTTTGCAACACAATGGACTGTAGCCTGCCAGTCTCCTCTGTCCATGGGATTTCCCAGGCAAGAGTACTGTATTGGGTTGTGATGTCCTTCTCCAGAGGATCTTCCTGACCCAGGTTTCGGACTTGCATCTATTGCTGCATAGCAAATAACTCTTAAGTGCAATGGCCTATAGCCACAATAATAATTTACTTCACAAACAAATTATAGTTTGGGCAGAGCTCAGAGGGGAGCTCATCTCTACTCCATACAGCAGTAACCAGGGCAGCTCAACTGAGGCTAGAAGCTCTACTTCCAAAATGGGTCATTCACACGATTGGCAATATAGTGCTGACTGTGTAGTCTGGGATCTCAGCAGTAGGCAAGGAGTTTGTATTTCTCTCTATTTGAGTCTCTGCATCAGGCTGCTTGGGCTTTCTCATAATGTGGCAGCTAGATTTTAAGAGTGAGGGTTCTGAGAAAACCAGGCCATAAAACAAGTTTTAGGACAAAATCTGGAAAGTTCTAGAAGGTCACTTTCATCATATTTTATTGGCCAAGTGTTAAGGCCAACCCTGATTCAAGAGGAAGGCATTCTACCTGTTGGGGAGAAGAATGTCAAAGAATGTGTGACTGTTTTTCTTCCACTATGCTGAGTGCTTGAATGAATGGAGTCGATGCAAGATTCTTTATTAGCTGTCCCCTGTCTATGTCTTCTGGATTTTTTTTTTTTTTTCATTTCTCTTAAACATATTGTGTAAAAATAAGCAAAGAAAAATCTAAAAACGTATTTCCATTCTCTTAAATACTCCTTTCTTTTCCTCTGTTTCTCTATTGATGCTGTATCCTCAACAGAGAATGTCCATCCATTCTCCTACTATTTGCTTCCTATATAACTACATCTCTTTTAATAGTCAACTAAATTTTCTTTCAGGTATTTTTTCATGAAAGCATTCTAGATTCTCTTCCTTTGTGATTATGTCAAATCCTATATGAATCCTTCTAAATATAACTGCATGCAGTTTTGAAGATTTTTTATAATGTATCCATTCATCTCATTAGAACTCTGAAGTCAAGTATTACATTTTAAATGTCTTTGTATTTCTAATATTTAGTACATCTCCTAACAATTGTATCCATACAGTGGTTTTAAAATAAAGGACACTTAAAACAATGACCTCTCTAAACTCCAACAAAACTTGTGGACTCAAAACATCTGAGAATGGGTCATTCAGCTAGGAATTATGATTCCAAAATAACTAAGGGCTCTAGGCAACATTTTTCCTTCCCTCCGAGAAATTCTCAAGGAGTCCAGCTCTCTGAAGACAAGTGTTGTTTGACAAGTTTGTGAAATCAAGTTCACTGCTCTCTCAAATTCTGCCTGGTACTATGATTACAGTGCCTCAGCAGCTTGAATTTCCTGGGCAAGAGTACACTATGCTGTAATAATTCAGAAGCTGTTTTTTTGTTCTTGAAACATATGGTGCTAGCTCAGATTTATCTTGGGAAAAGCTGGTCAGGAAGAGAAACTGCTGAAGAGCTGAAATCTCTCCCAACAGCTAAGGAAACGATGGAGTGACACTGGCGTCCTTCCTTGGAGAGCTCAGGCTCTCTGCCAGTTTGTGGTCCATATCCTGAACCCAAGAGCTGCTTCAGGTCTAATAATGATTGCCTCGAGTTGCATAGGACTGATATTACCCCAAAGGGCTCATAGTTTCGAGCATGCTTAAATGAACTCAGCTAGAAAACAGAGCCTCAGAAAAATGGATTAGCACTGCTAAGAAAAGAGTTTATTTTTATTCTTCCTACTTACAAAGTTACAAGTTGACTTGTTCACAAAGAATTCTGGTTTTGCTCCACATTGATGTTCAGCTGGGTGCAACCATTATTCTGGGAGAACACATAGAACAGAATGTGGTAATAGAGAAAATGCTGTTATTGGCTTATCTCTTATAGAGAAGTTTGCAATGGGGCTGAGACCACCTGAAATGAATAACATCCTGAATGTTCAATCTATATCATCCTGTGATTTATTACTTCATTATAATAGACTGAATTTGAGTCAATAGTTTGCTCAGGAATTAGAAAAATATCTTACTTGATTTGTTTTGTGTGCTCTTTTGAAATATTTGCTTCATCAAGTAATCCTTTACCCCACTCTCCCTCCCCTAGCCTCCTCTCCTCTCCTCTTCTTTTATTCTCTTTTTCTACATATACATGTGTGTGTGTTTGTATAAATTAAATACATACTTATATATGTAAACATAAATATACACTGTTTGCATATATGCATATTAAGTGTTAAGTCTGGTTGAATGACTACAATTGAACTTATGATTTGAATATTGTACACACATTCCTTCCAGACAGAAGACTAAAGGTTAGTTTCCTAGCATTAAGGAGAGAAAGATAGGTTAGTAAACATATGGACACTATGTGCCCAGGGAAAATGTTTTTAGAAAAATAATGGCATTAGTAAAAGGCATAGAGAAAGCTGGAGACAACACCAAATTAAAAAAAGGACAAAAGGCCTCTGCTAATTTTTTGTCTGGAGGAATAGTGTTCTATGAATCTTGCATCTTCAGTAATAAGAATGGATTAACAATGGAGAACAGCTGGAATAAGAAAATATTCTGATTAAATATTTAATATTTTAAATAGGTTTATTCTAATAAAGGTAGATTATATTTAACCAAATAGGTCAACCAAGTAAAGACTAGTTTTTAATCAATCATAATACTAATTTGTACTTGGCTTCTTAGGGGATGCATGTTCTTCATGGAATACTCTGATTTCTTCTCTAATACAGTTTTCCATGTGTGTGTGTGGGTGGGTGTGGGTGTTCATTCATTTTATTATGATGACTAAACACCTGTCATTTGTTGGAACAGGATAAACATTTTCCTATAAATATTGGTAGGTTTAGAAAACTTTATTTCAGAAAGAATAAAAGTGATCATTTCAGCTTAGTTTTTTCCAAATCATAATAAATTAATCTGAATAAATGATTTTGTAGTACCATTTTAGTAAAAAAAAAAAAAGTTAAAAAGAAACTTTCTAAAAAATAATACTTCACAAAAGCCAGATTTCAAATTGAAAAATCAGAGATAGATAAAATCTGAATATTTGGTCATCTGAATATTTGTCATCAAGACATAGGTTAGGAAATCTCAAAGTTCCCCACTTACCCAAAAAAAGTTCCTCACCCCTTCAAAAAAATTTGTTTCTCCAAAAAAATTGAATCAGCTTTCCTAGCCCTGGCTCATTATAATGCTTTATTTACATTTTATAGAATGTTTTATAAACAGTTAAAATATCTGACCTTATCTCAGATAAATAAATGTATTGTTCACATGTTACACGCATTTACACCCTTCCCCCCACAGGCTATCTTCCAAGCTACGCTTTCAACTCCAGAGAACAAGCACTGCAGGGTGTGTGGCCTGTTCTAA
Organism: Bos mutus; assembly: GCF_027580195.1. Lineage (NCBI taxonomy): Eukaryota > Metazoa > Chordata > Mammalia > Artiodactyla > Bovidae > Bos > Bos mutus. The sequence goes on along the minus strand of NC_091618.1, from coordinate 68,987,471 downwards.
TTCCAGTCACAGGACAAATGTTCTCAGCCAATAAGCACTTTGTGTTCCAAGTTGAGTGCATTCTTTATTTATTTTGCTGTACTCTCTTGTGGTGCCTCCATTTATTTTATTTTATGGTAAACAGTTTTCATCCACAATGGTTAAGAGAAACAATCTGTCAAACACAAACACCTAGCTGAATATGCTAGTATTAAAAGAACAGTGTTATGATGGCCGTGTGTAACTACAAGGAATGGTTGAAGGAAGAGATGAATATCAAAGATTGGTAGAAATATTTTAATGGTTTTATGGGCATCAAAAAATATCCCTCAATCAATTACAAATCACAGTGGTCCTTAAATTCAAGCATGCCTCAGAATTACATAGTAGTCTGGTTAACTACAGATTGCTGGCCCCACCTTCAGAGGTTCTGTTCCATAAGTCTAGGGTAGGGCTTGAAAAGGCTCATCTCTAACAAATTCCCAGGTGATTCTGATGCTATAAGTTGGGGAGCACACTTTGAGAACCATTCTTCTAGAGTAACACCTAAAGGGTTCTTCAATCTGGATTTATCATAATTACTAAAATATTATTTGAGAATTGTTTGAAAAAAAAAATGGTGCTACTTACACAACTTCCACAGAAAGAATAAAAAATAACTAGCTCTATATATCGGAGAAGACAATGGCAACCCACTCCAGTGTTCTTGCCTGGAGAATCCCAGGGACAGGGGAGCCTGGTGGGCTGCCGTCTATGGGGTCTCACAGAGTCGGACACGACTGAAGCGACTTAGCAGCAGCAGCAGCTCTCTATATATAGTTGTTTATAGTTGCTTTTATATAGCTGTTTTATATATACAGTTGTTTATAGTTATTTTAAAATATATAATTGTTTTATTATAATAAAATATAAATAAAATATAAAATACATATCATAAGCCCACTTGGACTTCCCCAGTGCTCAGTGGTAAAGAATGCACCTGAAATGCAGGAGATGCAAGTTTGATCCCTGGGTCAGCAAGATGCCCTGGAAGAGGGTACGGCAACCCTTCCAGTTGGAAAATCCCATGGACACAGGAGCCTGGTGGGCTACAGTCTATGGGGTCACAAAGAGTCAGACGCAACTGAAGCAACTGAGCACAAGAAATGGCAATCCACTCCAGTACTATTGCCTGGAAAATCCCATGGACAGAGGAGCTTGGTAGGCTACAGTCCATGGGGTCGCAAAGAGTCAGACACGACTGAGTGACTTCACATATTAATTCCACATTCTTTTTCTGCTAGGCAATTAGTGAAATATTGAGTAATACTTTAGCCAAATTTAACTAAGGGAAAAACTTGGTTCTGGCATAATCTGAACCTTCAGACACAGTAGACTTCTACTTTTTTTTTACTGCCTTCCCATTTTGGCTACTCACCCCCAGAGTAACATCCTGGAAAACGGTCATCATCTAAACCTGCTTTATCTATTACTTCTTAAATTCTATGTCACCTTCTTACAACCTCCTCGAAGTTTACAGACTCTGATTGCCTCCTTTTGATTTTTTTTTCCTCTTTTTTCTCAGTTTTTCAGTTCATTCTCTTCCTCCTTCTTTTTCTTTGAACACATCTGCACCTCAAAACCAATCACCACAACCATGAAGAAATGGCCATTATTTTTCTACCATTGCTTTCTTTGCATCCTATTTGGCCAAAATAATCCAACCTAATCATCATTTCCCCTTTGCTTTGCACATTATTCATCATCATTAGACAAATTAAAGGTAAAAGAACCTGTATATTTGCAGCTGAAATTTTGTGAATGCCAGTATTAGTTGGACAGTAGTCATACACGTCCCTATTAGTCTTCTCTGCTGTTTTCACAGTCTGTATTTCAGATTCTCATCACTGAAGTCTCTTCTGACCATCTTCTCCATCACACTTTGGGAAAAAAAAAAAAACAACTTACCTTCCATATAATAGTAGCCACAAGTCAGTTTTTCCCTACGACTTCCTTCACCCTTCCCTATGCTGATGCTTATGCCCTCGGTTATCTGTGCCTAATTCTTTGCTTTCCACTTCTGAGGAAAACAAGAGCAAAAGCAAGAACCAGCATATGGGTAGTGTCAGATAAATACCCTATTTCCCTTTATATTGAATATTTCTTACCACCAGCATGCATGTGTGCTCAGTCATGTCCAACTCTTTGTGACCCCATGGACTATGTAGCTCACTAGGCTCATCTGTCCATGGGATTTTCCAGGCAAGAATACTGGAGCAGGTTACCACTTCCTACTACAGGGGGTCTTCTAGACCCACAGATCAAACACAGTTTTCTTGAGTCTCCTGCATTGGCAGGTGGGTTCTTTACCACTCGGAAGCCCTTCTCACCACCAAAACAATGCCTTAAATCTTTGGAAACAAAGCCGCTCTATTATATGCTGCTCTTCCATTTATTTTTAAAAACAAAACCAAAAACTCATTCTATTCAAATTATTTCTTTCCCAGCTTCTTGTCTCCTAAACTAGCTTGCGAGTTTTTTTTTTTTTTTTTATTCCCTGTGAGTCCTACTCTTTACCTCCATCTTGTCTCCAACAGTTAACTTAGTACCAGATGCATTGCAGGGGCTACTCAGTCAATGAGCCAATGGGTCATTTCTCTGTTTTCATTGTCTCATCTCTGCCAATCCTCACTTTGTGCTCCTTAGTTATTTCCCGTTAGTTTTCTCATCTTGGCAATGATGTTTTTATTATCTGTCATTTGCTTACCCATTTGCCAAACGTTTACACCTTTAAAAATATATATATATATATATATATATATATATATATATATATATATGAGACATAAGAGCACAAAGAAGAGTCTCACTCCCTCAAAGGCAACCTTTGCTTGTATTTGTTAAATGATATTCTAAATACAGCTCCATGCATACTTAAATGCACAGTCTCTGGGTCTTTTACTGGTTTCTTTTCTTTATTATTTCTATTTCAATGGGGTTGGTGGCATGGTAGTAAACTGTACCTGGAGCAGCTATCAACCATGACTAGAATGGAGATTAAAGTCAGGGGTGGCAGGGCTTATCTTGGAACAATTCTGTGCCCATTTGTTGTTTCAAATATCTTCTCATAAAACCTGCTATGTCTTCAAACTTAGGAGCATCCCTCTCTTTCTAGCAATGAGGTCATGTGATATGATCAGATGGTCACTGCTTCCCTTCCCTTCTGGTTATCTATGTCCAACCATCTCCTGTACTAAGAAACAGGATTGAAGACAGAAAGATGGCACACTGGCAGGATCCAATTTTCAGACTGCTTTCTCCTGTTTTGCCCTGTAGATTGGGGTCTGCACAGGGCCACTCTCCCTTCCTCCCTCGCAGCATGCACCCTTCTACACCTTGTCAACAGTGTCCATGGCACTCTGCTAGGGTCTCCTATACACTGAAATCACTTAAGCAGCCCAGGGTGTGTCTGCTGTACCCACATTTTTTTAAAATAAAGAAACTGAACTACAGAAAGCTTAAATAATTTGCTCTATTTCATCACACTGCTAGGTGGGGGAAGCTCTCTGTTTAACTCCAGTCTTGTCTATATTCTTGAACACTTTCCAAAATCATACCAAGTAACTCACTTTCCAAACAATTTGTGTCCATTATCATGTGATTCACACATTATCACCTCATTAATTTGTTCATTTTATTGCTCATTTCCAGAATGGTCTTGCTGCTTTTTTTAAACATAAAACATCCCAGCCAGTCTTAAAGAGCCAGTTTATAGCTTGACTTGCATCCTGTCCTTCCCCTGATTGTCCTAGTAGAAAGTAATATTTTTTCTATTACACTCAGGTGTGTTTTTGTCTAACATTTGTTTTAATTGAAGTATAGTTGATTTGGAGAAGGAAATAGCAACCCACTCCAGTATTCTTGCCTGGGAAATCCCATGGACAGAGGAGCCTGGCAGGCTACAGTCCATGGGGTCACAAAGAGTCAGATACGACTTAGCAACTAAACCACCACCACCATAGTTGATTTACAATGTTCTGTTATTAATGATAGTTAATAGTTTCAGGTGTACAGAAAAGTGATTTTATATATATATATAATTTTTCATATTCCTTGCCCTTATGAGTTATTACAATTTATTGAGTAGAGTTCTTCTGTTCTATACAGTAGGTCCTTTCTGATTACCTTTTTTGTGTATGGTAGTATGCATATGTGAATCCCAGACTCCTAATTTTTCCCTGCTCGTATCCTTCTGCTTTGGTAACCATAAATTTGTTTTCTATGGCTATACTTATTTATAATGAATCAATTCTTGTTAGAAATACAAGCATCACCTTAGATCTCAGAATTGTACTTTGTATTTCTCTCCCTATCTGGTATAAAACTATTTTATTTTTGTTTTCAATACTTGGTTTCGATAAATAGTGTGAAGAGTGGAGGTAAAATCAAATGAAAAAATAATGTAGCAGTTATTGTAAGAAGACTAAAGACTGAAGTCCTAGCATTTATTAGCTGTGTAATATCAGAAAATGCGACTGGGGCCCCTGGACCTTATTATTGTCATCAAGAAGAATGATAGTAATGATAAAACTACATGTTTTACCTTTTGTTGAGTTTTTAAGAGGGAATCACATACATTAATAGATATGGAAGTGTTTTATAAATCATAGAGTGCTGTGTAACGGCATTTTATTGTTGCTAATAAAAAACAGTCGATTGGTTATTTAATTGACTATTAGGAAGGAATACAGTGCACAGCAAAAAAAGAAAGAAAGAAAGAAAGAAAAACAAAGAAAGAAAGCTGAGACTGTGATCTTAAAATACAATTGTAGAAATTGTTGATGCTGTCTTTCCTGTAGCTGAAGTTACCTGATTCTGCCTTGCTTTAGGGCTTTTTCACTACCTCTTAAGATAAAAGACTAGAAGACAAATCCAGAAAAAATGCATAGCTAGGCAAAAAGTCTAGCTGGAACTCAACGAAGCAAACCGAGATAAGTAAAGATCCACCTTGAGGTGGGGTAGAAGATATGTAATAATTGTTAAAGTGACTAACTACACAAAGAAAGAGAGTTGCTTTAAAGTTGCTTAAAAACGCAGGAAATATGGATGCTCCTATTGAATCTGCCTGTAATGCAGGAGACCCAAGTTTGATCCCTGGGTTGAGAAGATCCCCTAGAGAAGGGAATGACAACCCACTCCAGTATTCTTGCTTGGAAAATCCTATGGACAGAGGAGCCTGGCAACCATGGGGTTGCAAGGAGTCACACACAACTGAGCAACTCGCACACACACACACACACACACCCATTGAATCAGCTTAACTGAGTCACATACACATAATTATCTGTATCGCAAAGCAATATTGTAAATATCAGCAATGAGTTGTAAAGATTATATCACAGTGAATGACTATACTATCCTTTGTATTATTACCCACCAATTACAAAAGACAGGTAAAATTAAATTTAAAAAGAAATTCTCTATGTTTAATCCAGACATTAAATTGTTATAAAAATTTTATTTATTTTACTTTGGAGGGAAGCTGAATTTGGAGAAATAACAATAATTTGATGTTACATAATGTCTAGGAAACAGTGTGTACATAACAAATATTTTTTGAGTCACTCTGTGAATGGTAGCCACTGGTGTATAAGGTAAATAGTATTTCTGGGTGAAAAGGCTGAAACAATGATTCTTTTGGCCCATAAGTGCTGGGATATTACTTACATACAGCAAGTTCCCTACATACACACCTTCAAGTTGCAATATTTCAAAGATGTGAATGTGCAGTCTTCAGCAACTTAGTGATGCTCATTGAGAAGCTAAAGCTAGATCTGCAAGGAGTAGGCTTCACTGAACTCCTTGCTGTGCAACATGAGGAGCTTACTAATGAAGACCTGATGGAACCGGAGGTCCAGAGAAGGGTAAAGAGAGACAAGAGGAAGAAGTAACTGAAGAATCAAAGAGATTTATGACTCAGGAAAAGGCAAAGGGATTTTCTTTATTTGAGGAGTCACTGTTGGTTTGTGAGGCCAGGCCTCAAATGTAGAATGGTACACAAAAGTTGCAGCAGTGGTTCAGAATGCAATCCAGTGCTGCCGTGTCATCTACGATGAGAAAAAAAGAGCTATGACCCAGTCATCATTGGATCAGAGGGTAGATATAATCCAACCAGGAACCACCACCTGTACCGTCAGGCATGAGTGAAATTGTAGCCTGCCCTCCATTACCTACTGCTAGAGATCCTACCGTCAGGCATGAGTGAAATTGTAGCCTGCCCTCCATTACCTACTGCTAGAGATCCTTCAGCTCTACCATCTCCCACCTCCTCTCCTTCCTCCAGTCAGTAACTCTTCTTGCCTCTTCACTTGATGCCAGCCCTTGGAGGCCAGCTGTTGTACTGTATACTGTACTTTTCAGGTACTGTACTGTAAGATTTAAAATATTTTATTTATCTTTGGTGCTTATTTGTTCTTTATTTGTGTGAGAAGTATTATAAACTTATTATGTTGCTGCTGCTGCTAAGTCACTTCAGTCGTGTCCGACTCTGTGCGACCCCATAGATGGCAGCCCACCAGGCTCCCCCGTCCCTGGGATTCTCCAGGTAAGAAAACTGGAGTGGGTTGCCATTTCCTTCTCCAATGCAGGAAAGTGAAAAGTGAAAGTGAAGTCGCTCAGTCGTGTCCGACTCTTAGCAACCCCATGGACTGCAGGCTACCAGGCTCCTCCTTTCATGGGATTTTCCAGGCAAGAGTACTGGAGTGGGGTGCCATTGCCTTCTCCTATAAATTTATTATAGTACTGTCCTATATAGCCAATTGTGTTACCTGAGTACCTAGATTAACTTTGTTGAACTTATGAAAAACTGGACCTACAAATGTTCTCTAGGAACAGAACTTGTTTGTATCTAGAGGTCTTTCTGTATTTAAAAAGAAAAAATAACTCTTAACCAAAAATAATTTTTAAAAAATTAAAATTTGGGAAAATGCATAAAATGTCACCTAATATTTTCATTGTTCCACTAAATGAATTTGTTTTAATTTGTAAGACAGTAATTATTGCATCTTGTCTCTGTGAAGACATATTTGTGAACAATTTTAAGTAAATCCTTTTTTCCTTTTAAATTTTCTAACAGTGGAGAAAATATTTTTTGTCCCTGAAATATGCGGTTAAAAATTATGAAATTGGATGGATAATTTATGGATAAAAATTATCATATATGTCATGGTGTGATTCCTTTAAAACTTAGTGGAAGGCTTTTAAAACTCACCTACTGTTTTGTAAGGGTATCAAGAATTAATATCTTTGAGGGTTTCAGAGGTGGCTCTAGTGGTGAAGAACATGCCTGCCAATTTAGGAAACAGAAGAGATGTGGGTTCAGTCCTTGGGCTGGGAGGATCCCCCATAGAAAGAAATGGCATCACACTCCAGTGTTTTTGCCTGGAAAATTCCATGGAAAGAGGAGCCTCGTGGGCTATCGTTCATGGATTGTAAAGAGTCAGACACAACTGAGCACATGCACACAAGCGCATGCACACACACACACACACACACACATAGAGTAACTTTGAGGTATGGAGTAGTGAATGATGGAGTTTATGTTTTTGTTAAGTGTAAAGGGAAAAACATTCACACAGTAACTGCTGTTTATATAGTAGGTTCACAGTTACCTAATATACCAGCGTGCCAATTAAAATCGAGAACATGTCATTAAATAGGCTTATTCTATTCAGAGTTAAAAACATGACAGCAGCCAACCTTTATTGTTAGGCTTTACTGCAACAAAAGTTCTTTGGATGCTACTGCATTTCTAGTGTTAATTGACTGAAAGTGATAAAAGAAGTCAAATATCTAGACAGGGCTATATATTTCGGGAGATAAAAAAAAATTACTTTCTTACTTTCAGTAAAATCTCTCATTGATCACAAGAAGCAAATGTCAGTCCCCAGTTCTCTAACTTACAACTATAATGCATAAAAATGTACTACTTGAATCAGTTCAGTTGCTCAGCCATGTCTGACTCTTTGCAACCCCATGAACCACAGAACACCATGCCTCCCTGTCCATCACCAACTCCCGGAGTTTACCCAAACTCATGTCCATTGAGTCGGTGATGTCATCCAACCATCTCATCTTCTGTCGTCGCCTTCTCCTCCTGCTCTCAATCTTTACCAGCATCAGGGTCTTTTCAAATGAGTCAGGTCTTTGCATCAGGTATTGCACCAAAGTATTGGAGTTTCAGTTTCAACATCAGTCCTTCCAAAGAACACCCAGGACTGATCTCCTTTAGGATGGACTGGTTGGATCTCCTCGCAGTCCAAGGGACTCTCAAGAGTCTTCTCCAACACCACAGTTCAAAAGCATCAATTCTTCAACTCTCAGCCTTCTTTATAGTCCAACTCTCACATCCATACATGACCACTGGAAAAACCATAGCCTTGACTAGATGGACCTTTGTTGACATAGTACTGTCTCTGCTTTTGAATATGCTATCTAGGTTGGTCATAACTTTCCTTCCAAGGAGTAAGCGTCTTTTAATTTCATGGCTGCAATCACTATCTGCAGTGATTTTGGAGCACACTAAAATAAAGTCAACCACTGTTTCCACTGTTTCTCCATGTATTTGCCATGAAGTGACAGGACTCGATGCCATGATCTTAGTTTTCTGAATATTAAGTTTTAAGCCAACTTTTTCACTATTGTCTTTCAATTTCATAAAGAGGCTCTTTAATTCTTCACTTTCTGCCATAAGGCCACCCTTATGTCATCTGCATATCTGAGGTTGTTGATATTTCTTTTTTTTTTCTAAGTGGTTTATTTTTATTTTATTTTATTTAACTTTACAATATTGTATTGGTTTTGCCATATATCAAAATGAATCTGCCACAGGTATACATGTGTTCTCCATTCTGAACCCTCCTCCCTCCTCCCTCCCCATACCATCCCTCTGGGTCGTCCCAGTGCACCAGCCCCAAGCATCCAGTATCGTGCATCGAACCTGGACTGGCGACTCATTTCATTTTTGATATTATACATATTTCCCGGCAATCTTGATTCCAGCTTGTGCCTCTTCCAGCCCAGCGTTTCTCATGATGTACTCTGCAATAAGTTAAATAAGCAGGGTGACAATATACAGCCTTGACGTATTCCTTTTCCTATTTCAATGGAATGCATAAATGAGATATAAAGGTGATATTCTATGAGTAAAATGAAAAGGTCATACTAAACTGTGTACTTCTTGTCTTACTAATATTTACATTCTGTGGACTTAGCATAACATCTATTTTGAAATAGAAGCTCCTTGAGTATTTATTGAAGTTAACATAGTTTGATTATCTAAATTTAAATGTAGTTGAATTACATAAGCAACTAATTTAGCTTAAGTAGTTTTACTTAGCTGACAAAGATAGTGACAAAGATAGCATTAAGATGGACAAACAAATAAGTATACAAGAGTTTTGCAAGCAATTTTTGGAAAAGATGAGGTAGTAAATATTTTGAATTTAGGGTATCAAAATCGAGGATATTATGTAGTATTTATAAACTTATTTTTAAATGTCTATAAATACATTTAAAATATAAATATTGTATGTGAAAGTGAAGTCATTTAGTCATGTTCAACTCTTTGTGACCCCCATGGACTATAGCCTACCAGACCCCTCCATCCATGGAGTTCTCCACGCAAGAGTACTGGGGTGGGTTGCCATTTCCTTCTCCAGGGGATCTTTCTGGCCCAGGGATTGAACCTGGGTCTCTGGCATTGTAGGCAGACACTTTATCATCTGAGCCACCAGGGAAGTACTAAATATTGTATGTACTATAATATAAACATAGAAATATAAAAAAACATTCCTAACTCATAGACAATACAAAAACAGGCACAGAGCATATTTGGTTCATGAGTCCTGCTGTGCTGATCCCAGAAGGAGACCTTGTACAATAAATTTGAAGATTTTATTCACAAATTTGACCTAAATGTTTCTGTAGATTTTGTCCTTCATAATGAAGATTTACATACAAAATGGTAGTGTAGTGATAGATTGCAATCAATCTCTTGTGAATTTGGAGTCAACAGTTGTAGTGACTGGTTTAATTGTGTCTTTATTTTGCCACATATGTTAGCATGATGTGGGTAATAGGGCTTAGATAAGTATGGATATTCTACTGAAGATGACATCATCAGGAGAAAAAAATCAATGGGGTTTAAAGTACACCTTAGAAAAAGGATGTGCTATGGGAAAGGGAAAATATTCTTCCTGGCAGAAGGAGGATGTTCATATCCAAATGGGCTTTGGGAGCTATGTGAGGCTCGGTTAGTTGCTTAGGGGTATGTCAGGATGTTGTCCTTGAGATCCACCTTTTGACATAAGAACATCTGCATTGGAAATATTAAACATAAGTGCTATCTATTTATGAAACTGTGCTCTCCTTTGCCAGAAGGAATTCTACACCTCTAACATGATAAAACATGCAATCAAACATGCATGTGTGATGGAAATTAAATTTAACCAATTAATTTATCTACTTTAAACAAGATTTGACTGTGGTCCATTAGTGTTGCCTTTTTAAAGGAGCCATGGGTCATTTTCCAAACTGTAAATTCTTACATGTAGCACCTTTGAGTAGCATCATAGTAAAATTTAAGAAAATCTGAAAAATTATGAAGAAGGGCAAAGCTCTTAACCTTTATGAGTCTGTGTCCTCATGTATCAGGTGAAGAGATTTGATCTAATGAATGCTAATAATCTACTTTTTAAATTCCAGGAAGGTATGAATTTTCTAAATATCTAACATGCAAAACTACTCACTGAATCACCTAAGGTACAAAAATCTACTCATATGAACTATTTTAACACCTAGACCATACTTCCCAAACTGTGTGTCAGAGTGCTCTGGGACACTACAGTGAACTCACAGAGACATCTGTCAGACACTACGCAAACTCCTGGATAGATGTGGTCAATTTCAACTCATTCTTTTAATCCTGTCACATCTTTCAGGAACTAACTTTATGGTAGTTGCTGTGACAAACATAGTTCCATGTGAAAATCAATGTGAAACAGGAAATGAGAATGGTAGTGAACAGTCTAATTTCAAGGTTTGAGAAGTTTCACAATGACCAAGAGATTGAAAGCACATACATGATTATTCACATTCATTTTAGACATTTTAGGCTTCCCAAGTGGTACTAGTGGTAAAGAACCCTCCTACCAGCTTAGGAGACATAAGAGACACCAGTTCAGTTTCTGGGTTGGGAAGATCCCCTGGAGGAGGGCATGGCAACCCACTCCAGTATTCTTGCCTGGAGAATCCAATGGACAGAGGAGCCTGGTGAGCTACAGTCCATAGCGTCGTGTCACGATACCTTTGAGGGACTTAGCATGCATGCACACTTGCACATGGTAAAAGAATGTTAGATATTTCATTTGTCCTAGTAGCATCATGAAAATATTACTAAGTGTGCTGTGAACCAGGAAAGTTTGGAAACTGCTGAGATGACGTAGAAGTCATTTATGGGTCATGTGTTTCTAGTGCATTCGATTTTTCTAAAGCTAGTAATCTAAATATTGAGTATATCTGTCATACTAATTGTGATTCAAAAACTTGATCATACTCACTTTCAATCTATAGTTCTCCAACCGCAATCCTACATTGACTTAAACTACTCCTAACCCTTGAGAAATAAGGGTTCTCAGAAATAAGGGTGCATACCTAAAACACAATTTTTACATAATATGATGGTAATAGTGGGGTGGAAAGAGGATGGAATTTTAGTTATATTCAGGAGATACTACATTCTTTAAAATATTTTTACTATTATGCCATATTTCCATGTTTTCCTATGATACAATGAGAATTTAAATGTGATGAATCGTGGGTAGAAAAAAAGTGAGCCGTAGGGAACGGAACAGACCCTCTACAGGAAACTGTTATAGAGAAGTCATATTAGTGAATATAATTCCTGGTCAGGAGGTCAGTAAAATGAGAAAACAGATGTGCTCGGGGAGTAGATAGTCCTTGACATGATGGTATAGGCAATCTTTTCAAGAAAAGGGAACAGTCAGATTTCGCTTAATGTTATTAAAGGCAAGACTGAGCTTCCAGCTGAAGAAAAACTTAACATCATAAATCACTGTACCTGGTGTACAAGGGAAATGAAACTCAGCCTAAATTAAAACATGGACCAAAATAACAAACATGAAAAACAAAAAGAAGAGCCGTTGCTTTTCTAAGTGAACATAGAAAATATTTTTTCAGCTGCATAATGAAATGCAATGGACAGGTGCAAAGACACAGAACATAGTAAGCCACAGAAACAGATAAATTAGGAGTCTTGGATGAGCAGATTTATATGCAAGTGTAACTGAATCACTTTGCCGTACATCAGAAACTAATACAACATTATAAATCAACTATACTTCAATAAAGAAAAAGGAAAGAAAATGAAATCAACATGAGCAGAAAGGCTGGTGTTTAAAAAATTGACCTTAACTGTGTGCAGGAAGAGTCAGAGGAGCCCCACAGCAGGTAAATATCTAGGGCATTAATAAGAGTAAATGCAGTCCAGTGAGATCCCAGGAAATGTTAATATAAACAGAGCTCCCAAATTCAAGTGCAAAATGAACAGGATGGGCAGCGAGAATGAATGGACATGAGTTGCGTGAAACGCAGTGGACTAGAGCATGTTACTTGGTCAATCTCCAGCTTTTTGGAAGATTTTCAAGTGGGAAAGAGGTACCATTATTGTCAGATTTTCTAACTTTATATAAGCCAGATATTGGATTTTTATATGAAATCTACTAATCTTAATATATTGACAGAAAATTAAAAATAAAAATTTAAAGAACATAGCGATCAAATAAACACATGAAGACCAAAGAGAAATTTTGGTTTTGCATTTCTTTTGCCAAAAGTCTTCACCAAAATGAGTATGTAAAGATTCATTTGTTATCTGATACACAGGTTTTTTTATTACACAAAATACATTGTATGTGTGTGTCTAGAGAGAGAGAGAAAGAAAGAGAGAGAGAGAATGACTACAGTTACCAGCTCATCATTAATACTTACTGTCTTAGTCTGTTAGGGCTGCTATAACAACATACCACAAACTGGGTGGTTTATAAACAACAGAAATTTATGTCTCACAGTTTTGCAAGCTTTTTGCAGTTTTGCAGCACAATCAGCTTCTGACATGGGCCCCCTTCTGAGATATATTCTGCCAACATTTTGCTCTGTCCTCGCATGATGGGAGTGCTTCCTAGGTGGTGCAGTGGTAAAGAATTTGCCTGCCAAAGTAGGAAACAAGACACGCAGGTTCAGTCCCTAGATCAGCAAGATCCACTAGAGGAGGGCATGGCAACCCACTCCAGTAATTCTTGCCTGGAAAGCTCCATGGACAGAGGAGCCTGGCAGGCTACAGTCCATGAGGTCGCAAAGAACTGGACACAACTGAGCACAAACGCATATGGTGAGAGGAATAAAGGAATCCATGGGGTCTGACTTATAAAGAATCCACCCCAATCATCTAATCACCTCACAAAGTTCTTGTCTCCTAACATTATCACATTAGGCATTAGGATTTCAACATATGAATTTTGAGGGAACATGGATTCAGACCATAGCACTTAGGAGGTTTTGGTTTTCAAAATGTCTTCCACACATTTAGAGAGATATCAGTTTCACAGCTGACTGTGGACCTGGGCCAACTCTTGTGACTTAATCAAATCAAACTGCATTTAAATTGAATCCTTTTCTAAAGAAATGGTATATTTTCCCTTTAAACCCATTCCTAATATTACTTTAAATGTAATTTTTCAGAAAATTAGAAAAAGAAACAAAAATCTGAGGATATTACCAAGCAAACATAGAGTTTAGAAAGATCTATTTGATTACTTGGTTTAGAAGCAACTTTTCCATACAACTATATTCATCAATAACCCCAAGGTGACTGATCTATTAGAGGCCTGCATAAATAACAGTAGAGAATGACAAAGCTATTAATCAATAGTTTAGTTATTATCAAAAGTTATTAATCAAAAGTTTAGTTATTCTCAACATATTCTATATAGGAAGATAGGATAAAATTCCAGAGAGTAATGAAAACTTTCTACCATAAATATTTGTATAAATTTTCATAGGTTTGTAAGTGCTGGTAAGCCTTTTTATCTGGAACATTTCACTTCCTAAAATTGCCAGGCAATTTGCTACCAATATAATCAACCGTATATATAAAAGTAATACATTGCAAAAAAAAATGCATGGGCATAAATTCCACCAAGTTTTATTTAATACCCCTTTCAACTGTGATTTCCTAATCTTCCCCAAAGAAATACAGTCAAGTCCTACAATTCACTAAAACTTGATTGTCTCATAATTTATTTTGATCATTATAATTTGATGACTATGATATTCCAAATTTAGGACTCTGCTACCTTCCAGATTCTGGTTTTGCTTTTTTAGAACACTGCCTTGACAGAACCTTAAGGAAAAAAAAAAAGACTCTAGTCTTCTTAAGGATGAGAAACCAAGTGGGAGAGGTTCTAGCCAATGGTGAGCACTCAGAACTAACAAGGGGAGTGAGGCTTCCTTGGACCATCTATCCCCTTAGGAGCAATGAACTGACTGCTAGAATTAGAGATCTGAGGGAAGACCTGCAGAAGAGCTAACCAAATGAACTGAGCCCAAATTGCCAACCCTAGGGATTGGGAGCTAGTAAATGACTATTTTTTCTATGAAGTTTCAGGATGGTTAGTTACACAGCAGAAGTAAAACAATGTGTACTAATCAGGGGTCAGCAAATTTTTCTGAAGAAACCAAAAATCAGGAATATTTTTAGGCTTGTGAGTCATACAGTTCCTTACACAACCACTCAACTCTGCTCTTGTAAAACAAAAGCAGCCATAAACATGTAAACATATGAGCATGACTGTGTTCTAATAAAACTTTATTTACAAAAAGAGGTGGCTATTACACAAGTACTTATAGTTTGCCCAGCTCTGATATATATGTATTTGTATGTACACATTGAATATGTGTGCTTATATGCTCTCAAGTGGTCCATGAATATATGAAGTCTTTCATGATTAGTGTTAAAATAGAAGAGTAGATACTTAAGTGCAGAATGGAGAGAAGGAAGACAATAGGCAGATTAGAGACAGTTTGGATCAAAAAGAATGAAGACCACTAGTCAAAGTGAATAGGTTAATAAGTTCATTGTATATATACTTATTACATGTATACTTCTATCAGTTCAGTTCAGTTCAGTCACTCAGTCGTGTCTGACTCTTTGTGACCCTATGAACTGCAGCACACCAGGTCTCCCTGTCCATCACCAACTCCTGGAGTTTACCCAAACTCATGTCCATTGAGTTGGTGATGGAATCCAACCATCTCATCCTCTGTCATCCCCTTCTCCTCCTGCCCTCAGTCTTTCCCAGAATCAGGGTCTTTTCCAATGAGTCAGCTCTTTGCATCATGTGGCCAAAGTACTGGAGTTTCAGCTTCAACATCAGTCCTTCCAAAGAATACCCAGGACTGATCTCCTTTAGGATGGACTGATTGGATCTCCTTGCAGTCCAAGGGACTCTCAAGAGTATTCTCCAACACCACAGTTCAAAAGCATCAATTCTTTGGTGCTCAGCTTTCTTCACAGTCCAACTCTCACATCCATACATGACTACTGGAAAAAACATAGCCTTGACTAGATGGACCTTTGTTGGCAAAGTAATGTCTCTGCTTTTGAATATGCTATCTAGGTTGGTCATAACTTTCCTTCCAAAGAGTAAGCATCTTTTAATTTCATGGCTGCAATATATATGTATGGATTTATAAATATTATACAATATTTATGGAAAATACAAAAGGTAAAGTATTTATATGTATATTTTATCTATATGTATAATATATATTGTTATATATACTAAAATACTTTTTTGTATTTCTATATATGTGTATTTATAAATATATGTGTGTACATGTACCTAATAATATCATTTTCTCTAAGAAATATTGCTAGCAAATTCATTCTTCATCTGTGTCAATGGCTCATTTCAGATATGATAGATATCTAGTTATATTACTCTGAAACTTGTGTTTTGGAAAATAAATCAATGAATGTCCATTTTAAACCTATTTCTCAAGTTTAAACTCATTTCCTTGGTGCTCTCTCTTAAATAGTAATAAAAGGTTTTGCTCAAGCTGAGCCTGCCTAATCTAGACATTACACTCTTGTGAAAATAACCATTTTGATAATAAGGAGATAACCAGACTGCTAGAGATTCAACCGGGACAGTTATGTTACTGTGTGGCTGATATTCAATCAGCCACATTATTAAGACCCAAGATACTGTAACAAATGTTTAATATACTATAAGGTGATACTAGTAATAATCTATAGTGCAGTGAGCAAAGACTTTCAAAAAAATATTTTCCACTTAAATGTTTTTCTAACTTCATGTTAAAGATTGTGTCTGTGATCCTAGTTAAAGATCAAATCTTTAAAATATAGGTACTTTAGATCTGTATTTGTATTGAATTTGAATGTGAAGATCTTTGCTAGAATGCTTTGAAAGAGATTAGAAATATTGATTCTCATTTAAGTACTCTTAGATCACCAAAATCTCACTAATGAAGAATTTCTTTAGATAATGACCCTTATTGGCTAGTTAACAAACTATCCCATGAACATGTAATACATTAATCCCTCAAACATGGCCTGAAATCTCTAAATGAGATATTCTGTGGACAGGCACCACAAATGGCACCCCCTCTCAAAGCTGACGGTGGTTGTTTAGTGGTGGTGGTGGTTTAGTCGCTAAGTCATGCCCAACTCTTGCAACCCCATGGACTGTAGCCCACCAGTCTCCTCTGTCCATGGGATTCTTCAGGCAAGAATACTGGAGTGGGTTGCCATTTCTTTCTCCAGGGGATCTCTAGGGGATCTGCTGCAATGCAGGCAGCTCTTGCATTGCAGGCAGGTTCTTTACAGCTGAGCCACGACAGCACCCCTCCCACCACCCCACTCCACCACCCACCCACCACCATCTATACAAACATCATAATGCAAGCCTCAGCCTTGGCTCTTCTGCTTTTGCCATGCTGCCCGCCCTGGACCCCGCATCTGCCAAGTATATGACTAAGTTTATGGAAGTTTTGGCAATACAATTCTTTCAGAAACTTAGTAGGCATATTACCTATTTTATCCCTGTCATGTTGTAACCACATGTAAAGTTTTTTGTAGACATGCTTCCTTTTTTTTTTTTTTAATTGGAGGATAATTGCTTTAAAAGGTTGTGTTGATTTCTGCTGTATAACAACATGGCTTCCCTGGTGGCTCAGAGGGAAAAGCGTCTACCCACAATGTGGGAGAACTGGGTTCAATCCCTGGGTCAGGAAGGTCCCCTGAAGAAAGAAGTGGCAACCCACTCCAGTATTCTTGCCTGGAGAATCCCATGGACAGAGGAGCCTGGTAGACTATAGTCCACGGTGTCACAAAGAGTCAGACACGACTGAACGACTTCACTTTCTTTTTTCTATCAACCATAAGTGTACATATATCCCCTCTCTCTTACTTCTCACCACCCCCACGTGTTTCTTAAACCTGATTGATTTCTATAATTGTTTGCCTTCATACATTATATCTCAGTTAATTGTGGTGATTTGGGGACTTTCTGGCATGACAGTTTTGAGTGAGATGGCCACAGCCTTAATAGGATCTTTGCTTCAGGGCTGTATATGAATTGTCCTATATCATTCTATTTTTTTTTTCCTCTTAGCAGTTACTGTTAGTGGACTAAACAAAAGCTTTGATAACCATTTGGCACTCTCAAATTTGGACTCTTTAATTTATTTTGATTTATTTTAGCAATTATTTCCCAGACAAACATTTTATTATATTACTATCTCAATACACATAATTACTCTTATCTTTCAAAGCATTTTATTGAGAGCTACAGGCTCAGGAGCCCTACTTCTCAATCTGTCTACTTCCTAAATCACTATTGACAACAATTTTACCTGATGGTTTACAACTGCATAACATGGGTCTCCATTCAAACTGCTTCCAGTATCAGTGACTTCCTTGCATGCTGCCCAGCCACTAAGCCAGTGCAGCATGTATAGTTATTGTGTACTGTGCTTAGTCACTCAGTCATGTCCAACTATTCTCCACCTCATGGACTGTAGCCTGCCAGGCTCCACTATCCATGGAGTCCATGGGGTTTCTCCAGGAAACAATATTGGAGTGGGTTGCCAAGCCCTTCTTTAGGGCATCTTCCCAACCCAGGGATCAAATCCAGATCTCCTACATTGCAGATCAATTCTTTACCATCTGAGCCATCAGGAAAGCCCTTTAGATAAAACAGGGCCTTATTTTCTGATACCAAAATCTCACTATCAGAAATAAGTGAATTCACTATGAGTAAGTAAGTACCCGACATTCAAAAAACTAAGATTATGGCATCCAGTCCCATAACTTCATGGCAAATAGATGGGGAAACAATGGAAATAGTAACAGACTTTATTTTCTTCGGCTCAAAATCATGCAGATGGTAACTGCAGCCATAAAATTAAAAGACACTTGCTCCTTGGAAGAAAAGCTATGACCAACCTAGACAGCATATTAAAAAGTAGAGACATTACTTTGCCAACAAAGGTCCATCTAGTCAAAGCTATGGTTTTTCCAGTAGTCATGTATGGATGTGAGAGGTGAACTATAAAGAAAATTGAGCACCAAAGAATTGATGCTTTTGAACTGTGGTGTTAGAGAAGACTCTTGAGAGTCCCTTGGACTTCAAGGAGATCAAACCAGTCAATCCTAAAGGAAATCAGTTCTGAATATTCATTGGAAGGACTGATGCTCAAGCTGAAGCTCCAAAACTTCAGCCACCTGATGCGAAGAACTGTCTCATTGGAAAAGACTCTGATGCCAGGAAAGATTGAAGGCAGGAGGAGAAGGGGATGACAGAGGATGAGATGGTTGGATGGTATCACTGATTCGATGGACATGAGTTTGAGCAAGCTCTGGGAGTTGGTGATGGACAGGGAAGCCTGGTGTGCTGGCAGTCCATGGGGTCACAAAGAGCTGGACACGACTGAGTGACTAAACTGAAATAAGTACTTTGTTTTGCTCTGTTTCCCAGCAAAGACTGTTTGTAGACCTAAATAAATGTCTTGCAAATATTTTACATGACCGTAATATGAGATTTTGCAGCTGTATACATATGCACACATACATACAGTAGCCATCCTTTGAAACAATATATATGATCTTCTTGGGTCTTCACACTAAGTGAAGTCTCATCAATGTGATTAAGAGGTAGTCTTTTTTTGTATTTCTTTGCCAATAACTCAGTAAGAGGCCAATGCTTTCCAATATTTTTACATAATATCAAAAATGTCTGATTAAGCAAAAAATTTATTTAATTTTATCTTTTGTTAGGGAAAAAAAAAAGTCTATTTTATAAAATGATTATCTAAATTTCCAGTCATGAGGAAAGAATCTAATTTGCCAAAAATGACTCAGAATTAATTTTATATTTTACCATTTGTCCTTAGCACCCACTCAGGCCTGTGTGTACCTCTCTACTGATTGTGCTTTCTTGTAATTTTTCTCTTAGAGAGCTACTTTGTGATTGTAAAAATCCACACAAGTCAACACACCAGAATAGTTACAGATAATTAATTAGGCTCTATTAAGTTAATTTCAATCCTAGAAAAACAAAAGTTTATATTTTCTAACAATGTATGTGCTGAAATTGAGGACAGTCATCTGGTGAATCATTCATTCTTTTGTTTGTTTTTTCTAACCTCACAAATTTTCAGTGATTATATTGAAAAATACTCAGGCAAAGACTCCAAATAAAGAAATTAAAATTCTCAGAAGAGATATTATAAACAGATGGTAACATAAAGGTTAAAACCTTTGTGGTTTAAAAAATCAATAATTAAGTTTTATTTTTTAGTGTGACTTAGATCTTTAAAGCACAGATCAGATTGATTACTGACATAATCCAGTTTTTTAAACTCCTTTTTTATAGTCTAAAGACATGAGCATACATATATAATTTCAATCACCCAAAGCTATTTTGGCATCAGTGTGATAGCCTACTGTACTTCTGCAAATTACTTTATCTCCTTTACTGCTGTGCGATTCTTCCTGTCAATGCCGTGTCTCTGATAATGTCACTTCGAACAGTGATTGTGTGAATGCTTGGAATCACTGATAATTTCCACAGACAGCATCTTGTAGTAAAGTAGTAAGGGAATGTTTTTCTATTCTGTGTAAGTGTCTTACAGTGACTGATTTCTTACAAGACGGCTTTCTTGGCATCCAATGCAAGGACTCTCATCCCAGGACAGAACTGTATGCACAAATTAGAAATGGATGAAAAAATGTCTTAAAATAGAACTGCATTGGAAAAATGCATTCTTTCTTAACAAACTCCTGAACTTCTATAATCCCTAGTTAACAAGGTTATCATAATTCCAGACAGAGAATTTTCTGAAGTAATAAACATGTAAATGTCTTTCATCTTGATAATTTTTATATTACTTCATTGAATATTATAGCTTGAAAAGAACAGAAATTTCTTTCCATATAAACTAACAACTAGACGATCCATTGCCTAGTCTAATTGTTTACAAAGTTAAATTTCTCTAAAATAATAAAATTCTAAGTTTAAAAACAAAATACTAAGATAAAGGGGGAACAAGGAGGTTGATGGGAAGTATAATAAATAGAGAGCAATAAAAAGGATTTTGGACTGGTTACAGATTTTATTTACTTTTATTTCATTTGATTTCTAAGTGCTATATCAACCATGTTTTATATGGTTAACTATGTCAAATAGCTAGAAACCTTGTCTATATGTTTAAAACAAGGCCCATAATATTAGAAAGATACTGATTTAACAATGACTCAGATTAGCTAGACAGAGGGATAAATAGATAGGTAGATAGATGATAGACAAGCATCGTATATATATATATACCAAAGCAAACATTTTATATGTGTATATACACTGCAGCATCTTTTTCAGTTTTAGTCAAATGCTCTTATGCATTACTATTTGATCATAAACTCAAAATGTACTCTAAAATGCTAATTTCTAGAAAATATAATGCCTGAGGCAATTTTACAGAACTTGTGATTTGTGTCATTACAGTCCTACTTATTATAATTTCAAAAGATTTATAGAACACTTCTAGTCAGTCTTTTTAAGAAAACCTAAACAGTGGCCATGTATGGATGTGCGAGTTGGACTGTGAAGAAAGCTGAGCGACAAAGAATTGATGCTTTTGAGCTGTGGTGCGGGAGAAGACTCTTGAGAGTCCTTTGGACTGCAAGGACATCAAACCAGTCCATTCTGAAGGAGATCAGCCCTGGGTGTTCTTTGGAGGTAATGATGCTAAAGCTGAAGCTGCAGTACTTTTGCCACCTCATGCGAAGAGTTGACTCATTGGAAGAGTTGACTCAGGGTGATACAATCCCTCTGATGCTGGGAGGGATTGAGGGCAGGAGGAAAAGGGGACGACAGAGGATGAGATGACTGGATGGCATCACCGACTTGATGGACGTGAGTTTGAGTGAACTCTGGGAGTTGGTGATGGACAGGGAGGCCTGGTGTGCTGCAATTCATGGGGTTGCAAAGAGTCAGACATGACTGAGCGACTGAACTGAACTGAACTGAAACATGAAAAATTTAAAATAAGCATTCTCTCTTTTTAAAAGACATGGGAATACCAGATCACCTGACCTGCCTCTTGAGAAACCTATATGCAGGTTAGGAAGCAACAGTTAGAACTGGACATGGAACAACAGACTGGTTCCAAATAGGAAAAGGAGTTCGTCAAGGCTGTATATTGTCACCCAGCTTATTTAACGTATATGCAGAGTACATCATAAGAAATGCTGGGCTGGAAGAAGCACAAGCTGGAATCAAGATTGCCAGGAGAAATATCAATAACCTCAGATATGCAGATGACACCACCCTTATGGCACAAAGTGAAGAGGAACTAAAAAGCCTCTTGATGAAAGTGAAAGGAGAGAGTGAAAAAATTGGGTTAAAGCTCAACATTCATAAAACTAAGACCATGGTATCTGGTTCCATAACTTTATGGCAAATAGATGGGGAAACAGTGGAAACAGTGTCAGACTTTGGGGGCTCCAAAATAACTGCAGATGGTGATTGCAGCCATGAAATTAAAAGACGCTTACTCCTTGGAAGGAAAGTTATGACCAACTTAGATAGAATATTCAAAAGCAGAGACATTACTTTGCCGACAAAGGTCCGTCTAGTCAAGGCTATGGTTTTTCCAGTGGTCAGGTATGGATGTGAGAGTTGGACTGTGAAGAAGGCTGAGTGCCGAAGAATTGATGCTTTTGAACTGTGGTGTTGGAGAAGACTCTTGAGAGTCCCTTGGACTGCAAGGAGATCCAACCAGTCCATTCTGAAGGAGATCAGCCCTGGGATTTCTTTGGAAGGAATGATGCTAAAGCTGAAACTCCAGTACTTTGGCCACCTCATGCGAAGAGTTAACTCATTGGAAAAGACTCTGATGCTGGAGGGATTGGGGCAGGAGGAGAAGGGGACGATAGAGGATGAGATGGCTGGATGGCATCACTGACTCGATGGATGTGAGTCTCAGTGAACTCCGGGAGTTGGTGATGGACAGGGAGCCCTGGCGTGCTGTGATTCATGGGGTCACAGAGTCAGACACGACTGAGCAACTGAACTGAACTGAATCTGATCATACACGATAACATTGATTTACCCATTGTTTTTTATGCTGCTAGTTTTCTCTTTCACCAAGTTGTTTCTCGGGGTGATACATAGGCCCTTGTGAATATTATTCCTGGAAAAAATAATCTAACCACTCCCAATACATGTGTATCTTAACTAATGCAGATAAAATATGCAGAAGGAAATTGCAGATTTCTGAACCTGGAGTAGGATCAATGGGTCATAGTATTATAGACTAGAGTTTTTCAAACTTAGATATCAACAGAGTCTTGGAGGGTAATAAAAATGGATTAAACAGGTAGGTATAATCTTGTAGACTGTAATGAACATAGGAACCGATGTCCCCTCAAAAAGAGCCAATATCTACAAATGTCAGGCAATTGTTTTCTTGCTGAAATCTGGACTATATAGTACAGCTGGCGAAAAAGGCAGAAATTCATTTTTTGTATGTCAAGTTTCAATTCAGTGTAGTTATCTAATTCAAATTATTGAACAATATACACATCATACAAAACACATCTCTGAGAACTGTCAACAGTCAGTTTTAACACTATGTACATATCATTTGTCGAAATAACAAACTTTTTATAACAAAAATAAGTATGCAACATTTTTAATTGAATTTTAATATTTTTTTCAACACCAGTCAGTCATGACTCCTATCATTTCTTATTATCTCATAACTGTCAACTTTTAAAATTTATTTACTTTGGGGACTATGAATACTCTTGATATTATAACTATCAAAATTCTTATGACAATATCTGTGTGACCACTCATCAGTGGAAAAGAAGGTGGGTGCATAGTTGGGATGGGAATGAAAAGTTTAGGAAATTGTTTGCTAGGTTGTAACAGGGAAGTTTCTTGGTGGCTTATATAGTAAAAAATCTGCCTGCAATGCAGGAGACTTAGGTTTATTCCTGGGTCAGGAAGATCCCCTGAAAAGGAAGTGGCAACCCACCCCAGTATTCTTTCCTAGGAAATCCCATGGACAGAGGAGCCTGGCAAGCTACAGTCCATGGGGTTGCAAGAATCGGACATGACTTAGCAACTAAACCACCACCACCACCATTGGGGAGCTGAGGCAATTTCTCTTCCTTATCAAGCATGGCACCTCTTTATCTATTCGGGCGTCTCTAGCTATATGGGGGAAGAAAACATGAATTTATGTCTCTAAGGTGTTTTAAAATAGCAACAGAATTCTAACCTAAAATATTAGTCCAGGAAATTAAAAAAAAAAAAAAAAGAATTGAAGCCATGTCCAAAATTTAGCCTGAGACTTTAAAAATGTTGAAGGTATTAAAGCTGCAGAACAGGCAAATGAAAAATTGCTATAAAATTATTGTAACAAGAATTCACCTACTGCTGGAACTATTTTTCCTTCCTCAATTCTCCCCAGTTCACCTCTAACACCACACAGGCTCTGCTCCTGGTTAACTTATGGAAAAAATTAAGATGGTTTCAGGATGGGAAAAAACATACTCAGGGTAAATCCTGACATGGCTACAAAAGGTAAGCTCTCTACGGAAAACCATGTTCTTGCCTTCTATCTGTTCCACCTCTGCTCCCTTGAACTAACCGTGTTAATGATGAGCCATTTCTCAGTCACTGAGACTGTTCTTGGAGAAAAGTTGGTTCTCTTATACCCAGATCTTTAGGAGGTAGTCCTAAGCAAAGGTTCTATACCTCAGGCAATGCATCTCATCACGCTTGCTTCTCATTTAGAGTCACTCACTCCAGTAAATGATGCCTTAGCCATTTTAATACTCAGCTGGCATGTCAATTGTCCCATGCTGACAAATGCATAGATGTCAGTAATTGAGCAGCCTTTTTTTTTTTCCTGCCTCTGGCCCAAGGGCCCAAACAAACCTACTTAGAAGGCTGTGAATATTAGCAACTTTTGAAATCACTGAATAAAATATCTTCACTTTTTTATTCAGTTATATATTTACAATGTATATTCCACATATACATTGGAATACATACATAACTAGTTTTGTTTCTTATTAAAATTATATTTTAGGTTAAGTGCAATATTTTGATTCTGTTCTAAATGGCAGAGAGAGCAAGACATTGGCATTCATTTTTTTTGTTGTTCATTTTGCTTATGCTATTATGATGTTAATTAAAAAAATCTGGATCTAGATGAAGAGAAACTTTATTTGAAAACATTATTACTAAGGAACTGGGGGGATGGACTTTTACGGTAGGAAGAAGGAGGTTAATGCAATAGGAAGAACATAACCATGTGATCTACCAGCTTCTCAACAGCTAGTGGGCAATATTCTTCTCTTCGTAAGGAGGATTAAACAAAGCTAACAAAAAACAAGGTTTGAGGAAGTGAATGTGCAAGGATGAGATAGAAGGATCATAAATCAGAGACTGTTTTATGTTGCCATCTGACTATTCTCAAGATGGGAACTTAAAGAGGGGTTGTATACAAGCTCGGGCTAAGGATGGATCAAAATGCATGAGCCTGGGAGAAGCAGAGGAACTTAACCAGAGTTTGGTTACAAGCATTTTGTTTGGATTAATCAGTGGGGACTCAACAGGTAATCTGATCATCTGTAAGGCAAAGAATGAGAATGTAGAGGATCTGTCTCTGACCTTGTCAGAAGTAAAGAAGAAGAACATCTATAGTCTTAACTGAATCATATGGGAAGGGTTGGTTCATTGCAACAATCCTCTTCCTCAAAACAAAGGCATGGAAAGATTGCTTAACCATTGCTACTTCCCAGAATCACAGGACTCAGATACAACTCAGCATTGACATTCAAAATTTCATACTGAAGTACAAAGATAAAGTTTAAAGTAATTTAATCTTGAGAAACTAGAATCTACTTTAATTCCTCGTAATGACTGAGTAATATTCCATTGTATATATGTACCACATCTTCTTTATCCATTCATCTGTCATTGGGCATTTAGGTTGCTTCCATGTCCTGCATATTGTGAATAGTGCTGAAATGAACATTGGGATGCATGAATCATTTCAAATTTTGGTTTCCTCCAAATATATGCCCAGGAGCGGGATTAATGGATTATGTGGTAAATCTATTTTTAGTTTTGATATTTTTTAAGAAGCCTTCAATCTGTTCTCCAAAGTGGCTGTATCAATTTACAATCCCACCAACATTGCAAAAAGGTTCCCTTCTCTCCACACCCTCTCCAGCATTTATTATTTGCAGATTCCTTCATGATGGCCATTTGATACATTCTGATTATAGTTTATGATTTGCATTTCTCTAATAATTAATGTTGAGCATCTTTTCATGTGCCTCTTGGCCAAATGTATGTCACTGTAAACCAATTATACTCCAATAAAAAAACAAATGAATGTTCTTGGAGGAATGTTCTGTCATAGTTTATGAAGATAACCATACCTTCAGGGCAGTGGTTATCAGCTGGCAATTATCCCTTCATCCCCTTCCCCTGCAGACACCTGGAAATATTTTTGATTGTCCAAATGGAAGTATGGATGCTACTGGCATTCAGTGGGTAGAAGCCAGTTTTTCAGTCACTCAGTTATGTCCAACACTTTGCCACCCCATAGACTCCAGCACACCAGGCTTCCCTGTCCATCACCAATTACTGGAGTTTGCTCAAACTCATGTCCATCGAGTAAATGATGACATTCAACAATCTCATCCTCTGTCGTCCCCTTCTCCTCCTGCCCTCAATCTTTCCCAGCATCAGGGCCTTTTCTAATGGATCATTTCTTCCAATCAGGTGGCCAAAGTATTGGAGCTTCAGCTTCAGCGTCAGTCCTTCCAGTGAATATTCAGGGTTGATTTCTGCTAGGATTCACTTGTTTGATCCCCTTGAAATCTAAGGGACTCTCAAGAGCCTTTTCCAACACCACAGTTAAAAAGCATCAATTCTTTGGTGCTCAGCTTTCTTTATGGTCCAATTCTCACATCCATACATGACTACTGGAAAAACCATAGCTTTGACCGTATGGACCTCTATCAGCAAAGTAATGTCCCTGCTTTTTAATACGCTGTCTAGGTTTGTCATAGCTTTTCTTCCAAGGAACAAGCGTCTTTTAATTTCATGGCTGCAATCACCATCTGCAGTGATTTTGGAGGCCAAAAAAATAAAGTCAGCCACTGTTTCCACTGTTTCCCTATCTATTTGCCATGAAGTGATGGGACCAGATGCCATGATCTTCGTTTTCTGAATGTTGAGTTTTAAGCCAACTTTTTCACTCTCCTTTCACTTTCATCAAGAAGCTCTTCAGTTCCTCTTCGCTTCCTGCCATAAGGGTGGTGTCATCTGTATATCTGGGGTTGTTGATATTTCTCCCAGCAATCTTGATTGCGGTTTGTGCTTCATCCAGTCCGACATTTCATATGATATACTCTGCATATAGTTAGATAAGCAGGGTGACAATATACAGCCTTGATGTAGTCCTTCCCCGATTTGGAACCAGTCTGTTGTTACATGTCTAGGTCTAACTGTTGCTTCTTGACTTGCATACAGATTTCTCAGGAAGCAGGTCAGGTGGGCTGGCATTCCCATCTCTTGAAGAGTTTTCCAGTTTGTTGTGATCCACACAATCAAAGGTTTTAGCATAGTCAGTAAAGCAGAAGTAGATGTTTTTCTGAAATTCTCTTGCTTTTTCTATGATCCAATGGATTTTGGCAATTTGATCTCTGGTTCCTCTGCCTTTACTAAATCCAGCTTGAACATCTGGATGTTCATCGTTCACAGACTGTTGAAGCCTCACTTGGAGAATTTTGAGCATTAGTTTGCTAGCTTATGAGATGAGTGTAATTGTTGGTAGTTTGAACATTCTTTGGCATGATACCAAAATTAGATTGATTATATTCTTTGCAGCCAAAGATGGAGAAGCTCTATACAGTCAGCAAAAACAAGACCAGGAGCTGACTGTGGCTCAGATCATGAACTCCTTATTGCAAAATTCAGACTGAAATTGAAGAAAGTAGGGAAAACCACTAGACCAATCAGATATGACCTAAATCAAATCAAAACTGAATTTGGGTATTGGCCACCTGGTGATATCTATGTGTAGAGTCATCTCTTGTGTTGTTTGCTATGACCAGTGCATTCTCTTGGCAAAACCCTGTTAGCCTTTGCCCTGCTTCATTTTGTACTCCAAGGCCAAACCTGCCTATTACTCCAGGTATCACTTGACTTCCTACTTCCTACTAACAGAAGCCAGGGATGCTATTAAATATCCTATAGTACACAGGACAACTCCACAGGAAAGATTTATCTATACCAAACTTTCAATACTGTTGAGGTTCAGAAATTCTGCTTAAGGGAAAAAAAAAATTGATAACTGTGTAATTCTCTGCCATTGTCTGGCTGTGTAGACTCTCAGAAGTCAGTTACCTAGTCTGAGCCCCAGTTTCCTTATATGTTACCTAGGAGCAATGCTGTTTATTTCATAGGGATTGTTGGGAAGACCTGGGAAATAAAAGTCAGATAGAAAATATTAATTACTTATTTCCCAATTTTCCTTTCATATACTTTTATCCATTTCTCACATTGGCTTCTCCAAACTAACTTTTGGTTATCACCCATGTCCCAGTGGTTGGACAGAGATGCTAACTCAAGAATCTGGGGTTGAAGTAACAGAGAACAGAACTCGAATACCACCAGGATTAGCTTTCTGAACATAGGCAAAGCGACAAACTTATTCCCTCTATGTTTCAGTTTCCTTAACTGTCAAAAGGATAAAAAGACATTTTCCCTTACCTGTCTCGGGGATGAAAATAAATAAGTTAATAGGGAAAGCAATCAGCTTGCCCAGAAGAAGTGATCAATAAATGATTTTTGCTTCAACAAGATGTGAAAGCACTTTCAGAAGTTATGAGCATTATCTAAATTGAGGGATTTAAGTGGCCATTAAAATTTATTTCACTATAATTTATTTACCAGTCTTGTGATCATAAGGGTGCTCTTTAATTTTTTAGTTTTATTTTAAATTAAATAACTATCTACAAAAAATCTAAAACTATGTATGGATAAATCTCAAATTAAGAGTATAAAATTCCTCATATACTCAGATCTGTTTCTACTCTGGATACTTTTCGTAATTTTTGAGTTTTATTTCTTTGGGTAGTTTCCTTTGTATTGTTGTTCAGTTGCTCAGTCATGTTTGACTCTTTGCAACCCATGGACTGCAGCAGGCCAGGCTTTCCTATCCTTCACTATCTCCCAGAGTTTGCTCAAACTCATGTCCATTGGTTCAATGATGTTATCCAACTATCTCATCCTCTGTCACCGCCTTCTCCTCCTGCCCTCAATTTTTCCCAGTGTCAGGCTATTTTCCAATGAGTGGGCTCTTCGCATCAGGTGGCCAAAATATGGGGGCTTCAGCTTCAGCATTAGTCCTTCCAATGAATATTCAGGGTAAATTTCCTTTTGGATTGACTGGTTTGATTTCCTTGCTGTCCAAGGGACTCTCAAGAGTCTTCTCCCACACCATAGTTTTGAGAGCATCAATTCTTGGGCACTCAGCCTTCTTTATGGTCCAACTCTCACATCTGTACATGACTACTGGAAAAAATCATAGCTTTGACTACAGACCTTTGTGGGCAAAGTGATATCTCTGGTTTTGAATATGCTATCTAGGTTTGTCATGGCTTTTCTTCCAAGGAGAAAATTTCTTTTAATATCATGGCTGTGGTCACCATCTTCAGTGATTAGAATAAATATTTTGATTTTTAATGATTTATTAATTTTAGACAGAATTATGTGATTCCACTCTTCAAAAGATTAATCATATAGTGACTTACCTAACTATATATGTCTCTTTTCCTTCCTGTGCTAAAGTTTACTGTTTATGCTATTATTTTAATGTTTCAAAGTTTATAAACTTCACACTTGATATGTAACTTGTTGTATTCCAATTTTACTTTGGGTTAATTCCAAAAATTTAAGTGAAATTTAAAAGCATCAAAAGCATCAATTCTTTGGTGCTCAGCCTTCTTCACAGTCCAACTCTCACATCCATACATGACCACAGGAAAAACCATAGCCTTGACTAGACGGAGCTTTGTTGGCAAAGTGAGGGGGGTTACAAAAAAAAAAAAAAAAAAACAGGATTGGGGAAAAGGAAAGGCTGGGCTGTGAAACATGACAAAGTCCTCAACTTATCCCAGGAGAAGCTCTAGAGCTAAGATGCCACTTTAGAATTGTCCCAAACTGGGTCAAAGGAGAAGGCATTGGTGTGGGTTACAGCAAGGAAGGGGCATGATGTTGGGTATGATTGGTTGTTCCCATCAACAGGAAAGTTTGGGTGGTGGGTGGGGAGGGAATCAGCTGCCCACTATCAGCCACCCCACCAGTAATTCCAGTAGCTGCGGGAACTCAGGCTCCAGACCTGAAAGGGGTGACAATGAGGCAGGGAGGAATGTGGACAGCACAGAGTGGAATCCAAAACTGTCCCCAAGGAGTTATTTCTCATATGAGATCCTGAAACATTTGAAAATTTGGATTTGTCTTTTTCTTTATGCTTTCCTGGTAATTCGTCTGAGTAGATATTCTTTTCCTCAGGTTGTCTATTTTATCATCTTCTTAGCACACAGTTTGGATAAGTAAGTCTGCCAACCAGATACTTACTATAAGCTGTAGCTGTATCCTTTTTCTCTCTATGGAAGACTGAGGAATTTCTCTTCATCCTTGAAGTTCTGAAATCTCTCAGGATATGGATCCTCTTCAATTCCAATCAGTGTTTCTGTCTATGATACAAGGCTGTATCTTTTCTTTAGATAAAGAAAATATTTTTATTTATGTATTTCATTGTTTCTTTCCATTTGTAAGCCCAGTTCTTTTCATCTGCAACACTTATTCAATAAGACCTAGAATCCTGGATCTACCATAGAAGGAATCTGTCCTCTGATTATACTTGTCTTTGCCTTTTGTTTTTTTTTGTCTTCTGGGACATTTATTCAATTTTTATCTTTCAGATATTCAGCTAGAATCTGAGCTTTATTTATTTTACTTTTCATTCTATATGCTGACTTTAAAAATATCTAGGTACTTTCTTTGTCTAGTAATATTCCTTTCTTTGGACAGCAATCTCTTTTATAAATGAAATAAATGCTTGTTTTTCTCTGAATATGCTAAATCTATTTTGTAGATGTTCTTTTCTTCTGTACATCATTTCTATTTCTTCCAAGTTGGCTCTATGTTTCTTTACCCTGGTGTTTGCTTTAATGTTTTGCTCACATATTTGGCAATTCATGGTTCATTGTTTCATGAATAAAAACAAACCTAATTTGACTAGTAAAGGTTGTTTTCATAGGTATACTCTGAAAATACATTTAAATCTGTCTCTCTAAGTCACTAAGTTATGCATGCATGGTGTGTGTGTATCACTGTGGACTAAATTTTATATATATATATATATGAATGTATGTATATTTAATATGTAATTGTATGTATTTATACTAAATATATATAATAGTTTGCATATATTGTATATATTGATATATATTATATATGCTTTATTTTATCTTTTGTTTTATGTATTTTGTGTTTATAGGATATATATTACAAATATTTAATGTATTATTATATATAAGTAATACATATATATACACACTATGTATATGTGTCCTTTTTTATGTAAAATGTAAGTGACCTGAATGTTTTTTGACCATCAGTTCAGTTCAGTTCAGTCACTCAGTCGTCTCTGACTCTTCGCGGCCCCATGAATCACAGCACACCAGGTCTCCCTGTCCATCACCAACTCCAGGAGTTCACTCAAACTCACATCCATCGAGTTGGTGATGCCATCCAGTCATCTCATCCTCTGTCGTCCCCTTCTCCTCCTGCCCCCAGTCCCTCCCAGCATCAGAGTTTTTGCCAATGAGTCAACTCTTCACATGAGGTGGCCAAAGTATTGGAGTTTCAGCTTTAGCATCATTCTTTCTAAAGAACACCCAGGACTGATCTCCTTTAGGATGGACTGGTTGGATCTCCTTGCAGTCCAAGGGACTCTCAAGAGTCTTCTCCAACACCACAGTTCAAAAGAATCAATTCTTCGGCTCTCAGCCTTCTTAACAGTCCAACTCTCATATCCATACATGACCACTGGAAAAACCATAGCCTTGACTAGACAGACCTTTGTTGGCAAAGTAATGTCTCTGCTTTTGAATATGCTATCTAGGTTGGTCATAACTTTCCTTCCAAGGAGTAAGCATCTTTTAATTTCATAGACATCTCTATTAGCCTCAAATTCTCATTACTTTCAATATTTTCATAAGATATTTTTGGTCATATTTTCTGCTCTTTTCTTTCCATCAGCATCCTAGTTTTTACTCCTTAGCTCCAATCCCACTCCTTGGTCCCAGGGAAATACATATAATCTGATTAGTTATCAATCAAATGTAATTAAGTCATTCTCATTAACGTCGTGGTAGTTTAGTTGCTAAATCGTGTCCGACTCTTGCGACCCATGAAATATAGCCTGCCAGGCTGTTAGTTCATGGGATCCTCCAGGCAAGAATACCAGAGTGGGTTGCCACTTCCTTCTCCAGGGCATCTTCCCTACCCAGGAATGAAACCTGTGTCTGTTAAATCTACCTATACTGGCAGGCGGGTCCTTTACCACTAGTACTAGAATGTGAACTAAATCATACACATCTACCTTTTCTGCCTCTGTACTTGTTCTACATCTTCTCTATTTCCAAGGTGCTTTTGTATAGGTGAAAGAGCCACTGTGTGCCACAGTTTTCAGACCTGGCCATCTGATACTCATCTTCTCTCTACTTCCTTTATTGATGTCACAGTCTGAGGGTGATAAGTTCTTAAGGTAAAGGCTTCTGGAAACATATAAGGTCCCACATTTGTTGTTGTTCAGTCACTCAGTCATGTCCCACTCTTTGTGACCACATGTATTGCAGCATGCCAGGCCTCCCTGTCCATCACCAGCTCCTGGAGTTTACTCACACTCATGTCCATTGAGTCGGTGATGCCATCCAACCATCTAGTAGTCTGCCTTCCATTTCTCCTCTTGCCTTCGATCTTTCCCAGTATCAAGGTCTTTTCTAATGAGTTGTCTCTTTGCATCAGGTGGCCAAAGTATTGGAAAGAAAGAAAGTCAAGTCACTCAGTCGTGTCTGACTCTTTGTGAACCCATAGACTGTAGACTACCAGACTCCTCCGTCCATGGGATTTTCCAGGCAAGAATACTGGAGTGGGTTGCCATCTCCTTCTCCAGGGGATCTTCCCAACCCAGGGATCAAACCCAGGTCTCCTGCATTGTAGGCAGACGCTTAACTGTCTGAGCCACCAGGGAAGCCATGTGGCGGTCCCACATAGGCTACTCCAAACTAGATGCTAGCAGAGCTGCTTACTAAGAGATCAGGCTTTCATGCAGCCCTTACAATTGTGTTTTGGTTCTCTATAGCTATTATTATTCCTGTTGTATATTGTCCTACTGAAATCACAGGCAAAAAAGTATAAAGGGCAAGCATTTGATTTAATGAAAACATCACCCTAAATCCTAACAGTACCCATTCATACATTCTCCTATGTCTACATGAATCCATTTAAAAATTATAAATATTTATGAAGTGCTTAGTCACTCAGTCATGTCCAACTCTTTGTGACCCTTTGGACTATAGCCCATCAGGGTCCTCTGTCCATGGGATTTTTCAGGTAACAATACTGTAGAGGGTTGCCATTTCCTAATCCAATTTATGAAGAATAAAACCTATCTATCAATCAGCATCCACCACTGATTTTTTTCTCAGAGGATTATATTCACAAGGGCCAACAGACCCCCCGACCTTTGCTCCCCAACCTGCTCAGGAGACTGTTTTTTAATGGTAATTCCATTGATTTCACTCCAACTAGGTAAAAATAAAAGAACATTTCAATACAAGTGAATATTTTTATGCTGAGAACATTGATGAAAATCTAATATAAATAATAACATTTCCTTCACATAATCTTTGCATTTTATCTAACATTAGCAACTACAACTAGAATTAGTAACATTACTTTTGACATGCCACTCTCCTTATTGGAGGAGGTCACTGAGAGGACATGACTGCTGGTTGACCCTTGGAGCTGGACTTGGGCAATGGGAAGAACCTTTCCTCCTCTCCTGTCTTTAGAAAATACCTTCTCTTTCTCTAGGAGCTACCTCAAAGATGCCAGCCCTGAGGGAGTCATATGCTAATAAAACCATGACTGTATACATGACAACCCCATTAAAGCCTCTACATAAACTCTTAAAACTGTAGTAAGCAGATGTGGTGATCTATTTGTCTTGAGGTCACCCAAGACAGTGGCTCAATGGGTAAAGACTCCACCTGCAATTCAGGAGACACAGTAGGTGTCTTCCCTGGGTTGGGAAGACCCCTGGGGGAAGAAATGGCAACATACTCCAGTATGCTTGCTTGAAAAATCCAATGGACAGAGGGCTTGGTGGGCTACCGTCCGTGGGTCGCAAACAGTTGAACACGACTGAGCAACTAAGCACATGCACACAAAACCAAGACTCATGTAAATTCCCTTGCTTATAAAAGTTGCCACCGACCAGCCTGGAGTGGTCTGCCTCTTTCTTTGGTCTCTCCTTGCTCACTGTGTATGGGGGTCAATTTTGAATTTCACCTGGGGAATTCCTGGGATTTAGGAAATCACTTCTGATTATGACATACCAATGTGTTTCTACTCCTGTACTTAGGAGTGTAGCATTAATGTATTGGCATAGATTATTAATTCCTTGATTTAAGTAGAAAACTCAAATAAAGGAAGTGGAATATAGATGCTTTGTTAAGAGTGAAGAGGATCCAAAGCATTTCATTACCTGCAAAGGCTACACTTGCCTATGTGTATGGTGGTGTGTGTGAGCTGGGGATCTGCATGGAGGGAGATTTGAAGGAGACGGTATGGAAAATTGGCCTTTCTTCATAATTTTTTCAGGAGCTTTTGTTGCTCCCCAGAGGGACTGTGTTAAGAGATAGTGAAACTGTATCACATTGTTTTAGTAAATGACAGAGCTCTGGGAAAAGGGTAAATGACCGAAGACAGAAAGGTGTGAGGTGACTTGCTTGGGCTTCAGAGTCTGTCACTCTGTTGCTGAGGCAACCATTGCTAGCAGAGAAATAAGATCCATGGTTACCTTTCTGGTGGTGTTGAGTTGTTGGGGAAAATATTAGCAAAGAATTTGGATCATTTGTTCCCAGGAGACCCATTTGAATCATCGAAGCTTAGTGTCATTTGTCTGTATCTCTTTCAAGTATGCATTCCACATATCAATTTGCTTAAATGGTGGGTGCACATGCCAAATCTAATTATCCCTTATCTCACAGAGTCATTAATCATTTCTATCCATTATTCATTGTCTACCGATAGCTACTCCAATCTTTAGTACATGAAACTTCAATACGTATTAGAATAACATGTTTGTAAGTGGCATTTTTCCCTGAAATGCACTGCATGGCATTTCTTAGTTAGATGAAATATTTTGGGCATGAAAACCGGTGGTGTGTTTTATGTCTAATAATCTATAAAAATAATAAAATAAAAACAGGATGTTAGAGACAATTGTGAAGCTGCTAATACTTATTCATTATAATGTTCATTAGCATGGTAAAGTGAAAATATTATGCAATCTAAATAGCATCCAAGAATCTCAAAACACATTGAAAAGAAATTATAACTTATCAAAAGCATCATGGGTGAATGATGTGATGAGGATACTTTCCTAGCTAAAAATTTTAAAATTACGTGAAACTAGGGTTAGCTATGGGCTTCCCAGGTAGTACTAGTGGTAAAGAACATGCCTGCCAATGCAGGAGACACAGGAGACTCGGTTCAGTCCCTGGGTTGGGGAGATCTCCTGGAGGAGGGCATGGCAACCCACTCCAATATTCTTGCCTGGAGAATCCCATGGACAAAGGAGTGTGGTGAGCTATGGTCCATAGCTCAGGGTTGCAAAGATTCAGACATGACTGAAGTGACTTCACATGCAGGATTAGCTATAGCATTCTCTAGCTGTTGAGTATCTTCAATTGCTGTGTACAATCATTATTGCCCCATATGCATTTTGACTCTCTATTTTCCTCCAAAATATTTGAGTGGTACTGAAATAGATGTGAACAATGGTCAAGTTCAAAACATTTTTTTCAGACACTAAGTCTATTGCACAGCAGAGATTTAAACTCAGATTTCATGACTGCAACTATAGGTATTTCATCCATAGATAGGGATGTAGCCAAATGTGTTCAGTGCCTCCTACATAACCAGTTACTATATATAGTGCCAGTACATATTATTTTCACTATTGGGAAGGCTAATTGTTTATATATACTATCTATATTTCCACCTGTAACATCTATCAGCTGTCTTTCTATCAACCTATCTATATCTATCTATTGTGAAGGTAATCAAAGTTCAACAAGGTTAAGTGTCTTGCCCAAGTTTCCTAGATAACAAATGAATCTGCCAAGATTTGGATCCTAGTCTGTCATATTTAAATTGTAATTTGCATGTTGCCAAACCCCTCTACCTTTTTTTTTTAGTTTCATATAATGATGAGGAAGTAAAAAATAACATTTTCTTTATACTATAATGTTAACTTAATGTTAAATGTCAAAGATTCCACCCAGAGTAGCTTAATTCATCCAATTCACTTATTTTAAAAGTGTGAAAATGATGGTTCAACAAAGGTTACTGCTTTACATATTTATACCATTATTGTTACTGTTTCTTAACTTGTTATCTTGTTAATATTTTTACTACATCTCACACTTTCTTCTTGAGCTGCTCATAACTGGAATATCATGTCTTATTTTTCTTTTATTTCATTTTTTCTCTCCTTCTAGCAAAGATCTACATATATAAGATTGAACTCAAAACTTTTGTCTTCCATAAATTCTTGGCAAATTTCTAACACATAAAATGTTGTCTGTTGGAACTAAGCATATATACAGTATAATTAACCTTTTCTTACTGTGGCTTATTATTTATCCCTCCTTGTAATCATCTTTTTGTTTCTTTCTTTTTTGCTGAGACAGAAAATTTTTATCACATGTGTTAATATTTATTTTTACTTGAAGAACAGAGTCACAGACAGAAAAACAAGCTGTTAATAGGTATTCGTAGAGTTCAGTGGTCTAGCATAACACCAGGTACATAGTAGGTGATTCAGTGGGCTTGGCAGGTGGCACAGTGGTAAAGAATCTGCCACTGCAGCAGGCACAAGAGATGTGAATTCGATCCCTGGGTCAAAAAGATCTCCTAGAGGAGGAAATGGCAACCCATGCCAGTATTCTTGCCTGGAAATTCCATGGACAGAGGAGCCTGGTGTGCTATAGTCCATGGGGTCACAAAGAGTCAGACACAACCAAGCACATGCATATACAGGTGGTTCAAAAAGGACATGTCATTATCTTTCAAATGCCAACTTTTGGTACAGTAAACTATCAATCACTTTTTACATAAATGCCTTGCATGGTTGATTGGGTTTCCCTGGTGGTTCAGAAGGTTAAGAACATGCCTGCCAATGCAGGAGATGGGAGTTTGATTTGCAGGTTGGGAAGATCCCCTGGAGAAGGGAATGGCAACCCACTCCAGTATTCCTGCCTGGAGAAATCCATAGACAGAGGAGCTTAGTGGGCTATAGTCCATCAGGTCACAAAGGGCGTCACAAAGGGGTCATGCTGTGACTGTGTCACAGTCACACAACTGAGGGATTAAATCACTTGGATGGTTATACTACATTTTTGTCATTTAGGGACTATTTGTTTTTGTTTGGTTTTCTGATTTTTTTTTTTTTTTTTTAGTTATCTTTAGAGGTTAGGTGATACCTAACCACTTCCCTCCCCCCACAACAGAATACTATTCTTATTAGAAGTTCCTAATACAGGCAATTCCAGAATGCAAAGTGTGATAGAACACATCTGGGAAGGTGAGAAATTGAAACCATAGTTTGGGGGTAATACATTGCATCACCGTTATCCTTGCAGCCTTCAGGTCTTCTGTGCCACCCTCTCCATTAAACCATTTAATGTGCAAGATCTTCATTTGTTTCACAATTTTTACCAGATTTTTCTGCTTTTACTAGATTCTCCAGCACCCAAATCCCTGGTTTCCTGTAGGCCTTAAGAAAAAATATAGAGAGAGAAAAGGGCAAGTGTGGGTATGGGGTAAGACAGGGACAGAGAAGGGCCACCAGAGGAGGAGAGAGGGAACTGTTTGGCCAAACCACTCATCCTTTTAAAGACATGTTCATCTACTGTCTCACCAGCTGGGCAAAGAGTGCTGTGAGAGAAACTTGTCCACTTTCTTGTAGCTCTTCATGCTTTCCAGTGTATTGACTTTGCCAAAGTGTGCACTCAATCAGTATTTGGTCATTGATTGATGTTTAGTCATGACAGAGGGCAAATCGTTTGGTCTAGTTCATTGACGAGGTACAGCAAGTCAAATCATGTGAACTTTTATCATTGAAAAGGGAAAAGAGAATTACAGAAGTTGGAAATTCACTGCCCACTACCATGGAGGTAGAAATCAAAATAAGCAATTTTTCCCACCAGCTTTTCCCTTTGTGTGCTTCTAGGCCAATAAACTCAGTATTTTAACATGAATTGCCTAAAACTAACTGCAAGTGTCTATATTTCAAAATGTGTCTCTATTTCACCTTTGAAGCATTGACTTGTCTATCAATCCCTGAAAAGCTTCTGTAAGATCAACATAGCTGAAGACTGACCCAATCATGTTGAAGACATTTGTGGACACATGCCATAAAAAGGAATGAAATTGTGCCATTTGCAGAGATGTGGATAGACCTAGAGTCCATCAGAGTGAAGTAAGTCCGGAAGAGAAAGTGTGAAAGTGTTAGTCAGTTGTGTCCAACTCTTTGTGATCCTGTGGACTCTAGCCTGACAAACTTCTCTGTCCATGGGATTTCCCAGACAAGAATACTGGAATGAGTTTCCATTCCCTTCTCCAGGAGATCTTCACAATCCAGGGATGGAACCTGGATTTCCTACATTGCAGGCAGATTCTTTACTATGTGAGCCACCAGGGAAGCTCCAAAAGAGAAAAACAAATATCACATAATAGTGCTTATTTATGGAATCTAGAAAAATGTTACAGATAAACTGCTTTGCAAAGCAGAAATAGAGACACAGATGTAGAGAACAAACTTATGGATATGAAGGGGAGAAAGGGAAGGTGGGATGAACTGGGAGATTGAGATTGATCTGATCTGATGCATAAAATAGATAACTAATGAGAACCTACCGTATAGCACAGCAAACTCTATTCAGTGCTCCATGGTGACCTAAATGGGAAGAAAATCTATAAAAGAGGGAATATATGTATACATGTAACTGATTCACTAACATAACATGTAAAATAAATACACTCCAATAAAATTAAAAAAAAAACACATATAAAGACCCTCAAATAAATAAATATGTATGTACAATTAGGCAAGGGAGATTAACAGAGGGAAAAATAATTCAGATGCCCTGTTGTATTTGATCCTCTCATTCATGTACTTATTGCCTCAAGTACCTTCAGAGTAACCGTTTGGGGGACAAAGTGGGAAAACATGGAGAGACAAAACACTGGAGTATTCAGTAAACTTGATTCCCAAGTGCAGGAATAATTTAGGGTATCATTTCAGAGTAACTTCCACCTTAGCAAAAGCTTTCTTCACTAGATTTGTTGCTTCTCTGGAATAGGTTGCTGATTTGATAAATGGGTACCCCTTTACTCAAGCCCCAAACCTGAATGGTACCCTTTATCCTTTTCTGTCCCCCACCTACTACATCCATTCAACTACCAATTGTTGTTTATTCTGTCCCCTAAGTAGTCCTTGATTTTTTCTACTTCTCTCCAATCTGCTATTATCACAATAGTCTGAACCAACAATATCTCTCACCTAGACAATTAACTCCTTCAAGCTAATTTCCATCCCTTTCTACAATCAAATAAAATACAGAGGTTAAGACTGCAAGCTTTCAACTCAGACTGCTCACTGGTCAGCTTTGTGACACTGGGCAAGTTGCTAAAGCTTTTTATAAAGTGGAAATGTTTTCCACCTCACTGAGTTGTTATGAATATTAATATCTGAATACATGTAACATCCCTAAAGAGATCTAGTGTATAGGAGGTTCTTAGTATTATACTCAGCAGATCTAGTGATATATAAAATGAATAGCTGATCATCCCCTTTTCCAGCTTAAAACCATTTAATGACTTCACATTATTTTTAGAATAAAGTCCAAAATTCTTAATATGGCTTCAAATGAGTTTCCTTGACTTGGCCCTATACATATCTCCAGCCACATCTTTGCCATTCCTGTGTTCATTATTTCATCTTCAACAGCACTGGTTTAATTCACATTTCTTAGACATTCAGGACTCATTTTGATCTAAACCTTCACATGCACAGCTTTCTTTTACCTTCCTTTAGCTGGATCTTCTCTCATTTTCCCTTAAATTCTGATGTTCTTTCAGAATCAAACTTAAATAACACCTCCTTGGAGATTTGGGCTTCCCTGGTGGCTCAGCTGGTAAAGAATCCACTTGCAATTTGGAAGACCTGGGTTCAATCCCTAGATTGGGAAGATCCCCTGGAGAAGGGAATGGCTACCCATACCAGTATTCTGGCCTGGAGAATTCCATAGACTATATAGTCCATGGGGTTGCAAAGAGTCGAATACGACTGAGTGACTGTCATTTTCACTTTGGAGATATTTATTAAGTGACATTATTGTATGAGTACTCAAAACTAGATCAAATCCCCCTCTATATGCAATTTCATAATGTCTAGAATTAAAACTAGCTATTTGTGTAGTTATATGTTTTGTTCTTTTCTATCATGTAAATTTGATTACATTAAGCTTGTAGTGAAACAGGCAATATCTATTAACCAGTGAAGACACTGCTGCTGCTGCTAAGTCGCTTCAGTCATGTCCGACTCTGTGCGACCCCATAGACCGCAGCCCATCAGGCTCCCCCGTCCCTGGGATTCTCCAGGCAAGAACACTGGAGTGGGTTGCCATTTCCTTCTCCAATGCATGAAAGTGAAAAGTGAAAGTGAAATCGCTCAGTCGTGTCTGACTCTTAGCGACCCCATGGACCGCAACCTACCAGGCTCCTCCCTCCATGGGATTTTCCAGGCAAGAGTACTGGAGTGGGGTGCCATTGCCTTCTCCGTGAAGACACTGTCACTAATCTAAAACAGTGCCTATCTAGCTGTTTAGCAAATTCTTTAATTCTTAATCGATCAGTCAATCAAAGGCTTAGAAGAATAACTGTAGAGTTACTCTAATTCTGTTCTTTGATTCTCTAGAGGCTTCATCCTGGATCTACTTACCAGAAGGAGAGCCAGAGATGCCTTAGATAATTCATCCTAATCTCCCATTTTATAGATAAACCCATCAATTCAATGAAGCAATATGAAAGGCTGTCTCCACTTTTCTCCTGTCAAAAGTTCGACTGCTTCCCTATCTACTGTCACTATGGAAAAATTCCCAAATATTAACCTGGACATTAGTAGAGATTAGTTGGCCAATTTATAAAGCTGTGTATTGTTGAGTCCAAAATTTAAATGGTAAAACTGAGATCAGTAAAATACTGTAATAAAAAAAATATTGAGACCATAAACAAATATCCCCTCTACCTCATCATAATGTTCTATTTAAAATCATTCTTGAGCATAAAATATAAACTGTGATAGATATTGTTAAAGATTTCTTAAATTACTTCTATTAATAAACAGAAAAAGGTGTGATAATGGATAAAAACTTGAATCTTGACAGATGCCTTAAAATCTGACTGTTCTTATTCTTGCCAGTGTGGAAAAAGAAATATATTTTCAATATGAAAGAACTCAAACATATAAAATACAAACTTGAAAA
The DNA here is from genome assembly GCF_027580195.1 of Bos mutus. NCBI lineage: Eukaryota > Metazoa > Chordata > Mammalia > Artiodactyla > Bovidae > Bos > Bos mutus. The sequence goes on along the minus strand of NC_091618.1, from coordinate 68,945,908 downwards.
TCAGAAAAATTGTAAGTTAATTACAAGATTTAAAAATATATTTTATTTCTCTGTTTCTTTAATTAGTGAGCCACTTAAGGGCAATGGATCCACAAATTGACTTTTTAAAATATTTCAATTAGACTTGCAAAAAGTCATATTATTAGGATCAATAAAGGGTACTTATTTCACAACTGGAATTACATCTACTTACAATGACCAGATACAAAGTTTTGTTGAAAGAGTTTCATTTGTTGAGCATTTCTGTTTTAGAGCATTTCTGTTTTATATAATTGTATCTTAGTCTACAGCATCACTGCTATTGACTAAAATTATATGGCACTTCATACATTTCAAGTTATTTTGTGTTTTCTGTGCTCAGGCAATCTTGACTGAATATGAATTCTTTTTGTCAACCTGGAGTAGTTGAAGTATATTTATTTAAAAGCAATACTAATGATATAAATAGACGTAAGAAAGGTATCACCTGAATAGGCATTTTCAGGTAAAAGAAACGTTTATATTTGAAGTGGAGGAGACATAGTATATATTTACGAGTTGTTTTTTACACATAAATTTCAATGTTGTTTTAGTTCTTCTTCAGACGCTCTCGCTCTTGTTCCTTTTCCTATGTCACAGACATTTATACTCCTCTTTTCTCAACGTAACCTTTCCCTGATTACAGGCATTGTGCTAATTACTCACTGTGATTCCAAGGTTGCACACAGCCAGCTTTGTTCTCACTTCTGCAGAGACACACAGCTGCATCCATATTCAGTAGGGAGTTCTTGAAAATAACCTAAGTGGCACTTGGGAATAGATCTTCCTCCAGTGAGTAAATACCTATTCAAATAAACAAAATATACATTCAGTTAGCATATTTATGAAATGTTACACTTTCCAAATGAGTCTTTTTACAATGAAAGATTCATCATATGCTAATACAATTGTAAATATTGTGCCAGGTCATATCTAAAGATACAAAAGTCTAAATGCCTATTACCCTAGGTCTTCAAGATTTTTCTGCCAGAGACAATACACGATAGTAGCACTTTGTCACTGCAAAGAACCAGGAAGTTTGTTGCTGTAGCTTTGTTTTGTTTGGTGGAAGTATATCAGCAAAAGACACCAACCGTAGAGTCCTGAGTGTGTTTTGTTTCCCTAAATAGAATTCTGATTCTCTTGTTAAAATAATTTAATTAGTTCCTACTTAAAAAAAAAATCAGAAAATATTATATAAGTACTGGATTTCTGTTTTCTTTTGAAAACCATGAAGATCTTCCAACTCTGAGCCCCATCTCTGTCCCAAAGCAGTGACCACTGTCCAATAGCTCAGCTAGTAAAGAATCTGTCTGCAATGCAGGAGACTCTGGTTCAATCCCTGGGTCCGAAAGTTCCTCTGGAGAAGGGATAGGCTACCCATTCCCATATTCTTCGGTTTCGCTTGTGGCTCAGTAGGTAAAGAATCTGCCTGCAATGTGACAGACCTGAGTTTAATCCTTGGTTGGGAAGAGGAGGGCATGGCAACCCACTCCAGTATTCTTGCCTGGAGAATCCCCGTGGACATAGAAACCTGGCGGGCTACAGTCCATGGGGTCACAAAGATTCTGAGATGACTGAGCAACTAAGCACAGCTCAGCACACAGGGATCTTTCTATCCTCAGAGGGAGGAGGGTTCTATTGTTTTCCTAATGTTAGTTAAAAGATATTTTTTCTTATATCTCTTTTTCCATCAAGTGTGGTAAAATTAAAAATGGACCAAGATGCTAGTATGTTTCAAATAAATGGAGAGCAATATATGGAGCCAGTATATTTCTTCATGGAAGCAACAAACATTCCATATATTTAATTTGTAGCAGTGTCTGCATGAAAGATTGCATCTTCAACACCTCGCCAGTCTCCCCTCTTGCACACATTTATATTAACTTACTTGCCTCTTAGGAGTTGTGTTTACAGCCACTATGACATAGTGTGAGCTGACTTTTGCAAAATGAGTGTGTGAACATGTGTACACTTAGGGAAAATTGGCGAAGGATACTCCCGATGTCAACTGCACTATTTCTGGTCTATGGGGTTGTGAGTGATTTTGACTTTACTCTGCTTCCCTTTTTTATATTATGAGTTTTTCACTGTATACTTGTGTTATTTTTAAAAAAACAGAAACAACAGTAATTTTTTCTTTCTTTCTTTTTTTTAATTAAAGAAATGGTTTGGTCAGAATGCTAAACACCCATTCCCCATTTGTTCCCCTCTGGATGCAATTAACGCATATTTCAATCTTTATAGAACCTAACCCCAAATGCAAGGATCTTTATAATCAACCTTGCCAAATTGATTTTCACTCAATCAAAAACCTCATCTCCAGGCATATTGATTTTCTCATTGTCGTTTAAACACACCTGAACCATGAACTGTTTTCCTCCTCTCCATTTTTATTTATTCTGTTAACCCTCTCAACTTGCATCCCAACCCAGAATATCTTATTTTGTCAATGCTCAAAATACTCACATCATTCAATGCCAGCTCAAAATCCTCATTAATGCCTCCCTAGATTTCTGAAGTGATCTCCCTAATTGCAATTGTACTAAACCAATTATAGCAGACAGCTTAATTTTACAATAATATTCCCTTATTTGTCCTCTGAGGAATACTAAGTCCTTGAGATATTAGCAACTTTTATAATATAAAAACCCAGTGGTTTAAAAACAAAACCAAATCTTTAGAAACTTTGGTTTCTTAAACGAAATTAATGAGATTTATTAACTACAGTGCTGCTGCTGCTAAGTCACTTCAGTCCTGTTCGACACTGTGTGACCCCATAGATGGCAGCCACCAGGCTCCCCCATCCCTGGGATTCTCCAGGCAAGAACATTGGAGTGGATTGCCATTTCCTTCTCCAATGCATGAAAGTGAAAAGTGCAAGTGAAGTCACTCAGTCGTGTCCGACTCTTAGCGACCCCATGGACTGCAGCCTACCAGGCTCCTCCATCCATGGGATTTTCCAGGCAAGAGTACTGGAGTGGGGTGCCATTGCCTTCTCCGAACTACAGTGCTAAGAATCATTAAATTTAAAATAAGAGAACCATTAAAATATGCATGCTCTCCTATTTATGTTGAAGACAAGAAGTTTTAAGATATGGTATTTTACAAACTCTTATCAGCATCAAACTCCTTTTTATGGTCTATATTTTTTGTAGAATTTCTCAGAATACTGTTCTGCAGAAGACAGTTTGTGTGGTGCTAGTTTATTCTGTAGTTCTATGTTTATGCTTTTCTTCCAAATCAGCTAGAAAATCTCTAAAGACACTGAACTTGAATTTGAGCTCTTAACAATATTTTTGTGCCTCAGAGTTCTTGGACAGTTATGAGCATATGGTAGGTACACAAAAACCACAGGGAGATGAGAACAGCCCTAAAGATGCATTGGCTATTAGCTGAGACAGAGGAGTAACAGCAAAGGGAAAGGAATGGGGCCAGGGGTGGGGCCATGCCTAAAAGAGCATTAGCTAATCTCTGAACATCTAACTTTTTCTCTTTGTGACACTTATTCTTTGTGACTATCCTGTCTGGATCAAATACTTTCAAACCCATGCTTCATGTGACTCCATTGCAAAGAGGAAAAAGAATAAAGAGATAGGGTCACTTCCATTCAAGGTGCAGCCTCATTTTTCCCTCTCCTGTTGGCAAATTGATGGGAACTTGACACCTGACATATCTTCTTTTAAAATGAATGTAGGGAAGGTGGATGATAATGTACTGATTTTTTTTTTTCAGTTTCAAAATGAATGGCACAGTGAAAATCCTTCATGAAGTCTTGATCCAAAGAAATTAATTCAAAGAAATATTTGAGCTGTCTACCTACCATCTCTAACAGATTTTGACCATTTATTTCTGAGCATGTTTATTTCTGAAGTACATACATGTCTATTAATTAATTAACATTCTTCTTGTTTATGTTTTCTTGTACATCTCATAATATCCTTAAACTGCCCAAGACTGGACTTAAGGTGCCTTGTTCCATGTTCTGCAAAGGAGAGGTATATGAATATTGAGCATTTAGTATGGTCTTAATGAATACATGAACTATTCATAAAATGCATTCCTATTGTTCCTCTTTGCCATGTTTAACCATTCTGTTTCCTGTCTTTTGTCAAACTATGTCCTTATTTTGCATGTATTCTGATTACACCCAAAAACCCATTCTCCTCAGTCTTCATTTCTCTCTGTCCTTATTTCTCAAATAGTCACAGAACTAGTAGCATTATCACCTGACAACTTGTTCAAAATACAGAATTTTAGATCCAACCCAGGCATAGTGAATCAGAATACACATATAAACAAAATCTCTTGGTAATTCTTATGGCTGCTCCTGAACATTTGAGAAGCTATATTCTAAATGTCTTCTGAATTCCCACTGTGGTCTCAGGTACTTAGCTTACAGACTCCTTTCTTTCTCACTTTCTGTTATTGCAGGAATTTCACCAATTTTTCTTTCTCTCTCTTTTTTTTTTTTTTTTTTTTTAGCAAGTCAGCTGGCTTAGGAATCTCTAAACCATCTTCACAATCTATCTTCTATCTTTTCAAAACTCTCCTATCTGTACATCCTTCACTCTTACTCCAAAGATAAACATTTCATTGAACCTGCCTTCCTCATAGTTAATTGAATCAGGTAGAATTTCCTTCTTCAAGATTCTCTGAAGAGGAGATCGCTCCATTTTTTAGGCATTCTGCAGGCCACTGTCTGCTTTTCTGCTCCATAACTCTCCTTAAACTCCTTCAACTCACAATTACATAAAATTTCTGAAGGTATGGAGCATTTCCCAAACTTCAGTTGATGTCAAAACTTTCTTTTCCCTCAACTTCTGTGGCATAGTCCTTTCCTGATTCTGCAAAGACTCAGATCTCTCGTTCTCATTTTCCTACATCTGCTTTCTTAATAAATATACTGTCTACAGTCATCTCTCTTCAGTTTCACTCATTTATCTCCCTACACAATTTCTGTAGGTGACATTACCTACCCTCAAGGTTTGAACTACCAAATTCAGTGCTACTGACTCTTTGTATCTCTGGCCTTGCCTTCTCCTGGGCTCCATGCCTTTCTTTGCCTGTTAGATAGCTCTCCTTGTCCATATGCCCCCAATTAAACTAATTTTCTCCTCCCTTTTTGCATTCTCTGTTCCTTAGCTGGGTTGGTAGAATTGAAATGCCCTTCTCAACTCCTCTTTTCCTTTACCCTCCATGTCCAATCATCTCTTAGTTCTGTCAGTTCCACTGTCTTAATCACTTTCAAATCTATCTTGTCTCTCTTATCACATTGTTACTGACTCAGTCCAACATTTCTTCATTATTTCTTCCTTACACTGTTATAATTGTCTCCTAATAGATTTTTTTGCTCCTCATCTGCTGAGCTCCTTCTAGTTAATCTTTCTCACTTCCTCTAAAGTGAAAAAACTTCTTTCCTCAAACTGGAGTCAGCTTAGTGGGTTTCTCCTTGTGCTTAGTTGCTCAGTCGTGTCTGACTCTTTGCAACCCTTTGGACTATAGCCTGTCAGGCTCCTCTGTCCATGGAGATTCTCCAGGCAGGAATACTAGAGTGGGTTGCCATCCCCTCCTTCAGGGGATTGTCCCGAGCCAGGGACTGAACCCAGGTCTTCCACATTGCAGGAGGATTCTTTACCATCTGAGCCACCAGGGAAGCCTGGGTTTCTCCTTGCATGTTCACAAAAAGCAAGTAAGGTCTCCTGAGGTCACAACCTGAAAGGGACAGGAAGGTAGATGAACAACCCAAGTGAGGCGTGGTTTCTTAGGCAACATTTCTTTCTAGTAACTATGTATAAATGAAAATAAGGAAAAGGTTTAAATTGATTCTGGGTCGAGAATATGATTACAAATTGCTTTTAAGACTTCTTATCTTAGCCTTTAGTGAGTTGTTCTTAAATAAGCCCTACTAATTGCCCATCCATGTTTCATAGATGTGCATCATTTTCCTCATTTATATCTTTGACTTACCTAAAAACACAGCTCAGGAATGACCTTCTCTCATTTCCAGATTCTTCACTCTCAATTTCCTTTTTCTTTTCCCCAAACTACGTCTTCTGAAAGGGAGACTGGAAATTCAAATCTTACGGTTTGAATTCATGGGCTAGGATCAGGAAAAAAAGGAATTATTCCAGGGGTTTGTGAAAGATTCCAAAATCTGAACAGAGGAAAACCTCAAAAATCACCAATTTATGAACCAAAGAGGGAGATGATAATTACTGAAAATATCTTTCATGATATCAGCACCAAAGCTAAATTCTATGAAATGTACAATCCAAGATGATGGAAGACAAGAGAGGGTACAGGTGGAAAAGTCTTTGGCAAATACCTGTAATTACTGTGAGACATTGTACGGAAGGGGACCACTGCTTGGGACTAGCATTGACATTGAAGTACTTGGTTGGTGCAGAAGTCAGCCTGCCATGTTTACAAGACCAGGACTTGGTACACACCTTCCCTCAGAGCCTTGCTATGTGGAGGAAATGCCTTTCATTTCCACCGTATGCCTTGTTCTGCATTAGAAATGTGAGAAAGCCTGATCTAAATGAGGATGACAGAGAATCTCCAGATTAATAATAAGGGTGATAGCAATTCCAGGCAGAGGGCCTGGAATATTCCTGCAATGAGGAACTATCTTATTTAAATCTGTGTTCCCAGGATCTGTCATATAGTAGGCCCTCTAAATGCATTAATATGTGAGTCTGCAATTAGAAAGTCACAAACATAAGATAAATGCTGAAGCCAAACAAATGACCACGGAGTTTAAACAAATAGAACAAAACTGAAACTCATTTAAATTTGTCTATACATACTATTCTGGTATTCATTTGGTTGGCAGGGCTTCCATGGATTAAAAATATTCCCCAATTGGATGCCATTTAATAAACAGGAAAATTTCTAAATGTAACTGTGAACTACATGACCAATAGAAGATTAAGTAGTCCAACCTGAAGTTTCTTAACTACTTGAACTATAATAAAAACTTTCCATCTATTCATACCATTAGATAATCAGATATTTTGAATCCACACCTATTAAACCCTCCATGTGGGTATATTTGGGACATGTTCAAAACAGCATCTGAGTCAGAATTACTAGAAGTCTTATTAAAGAGTCCCAGTATCATTTCCACAGAAACAAATGTGCAAGTATGTTACTTCCTGTGTATTCAAATACAGAAATTAACAAACCACTCATTCTTTATTTTGCTTCCCTCAATGCCAACATGTAAATGGTAAGTTCATATGTGAAAAGTGGTGTTAATGGATAATCCTTAAAAATACAGATTAACAAGGGAAATTTCTCTTTAGGGACTTAAAGATCAGGGAACTGAATTAACATTGAGTTCTTACTGGATTCCAAGGCATTTAGATAGGTTGTCTCATTTGATCTTCACAAAAACTCTAAGTAACTGTTATCAATAGGAAACAAATGAGAAACAATGAGTGAAAATACCAGCGACTTCAGTTCAGTTCAGTTCAGTCCCTCAGTCATGTCCGACTCTTTGTGACCCCATGAATCACAGCAGGTCAGGCCTCCCTGTCCATCACCAACTCCCGGAGTTCACTCAAACTCACATACATCGAGTCGGTGATGCCATCCAGCCATCTCATCCTCTGTTGTCCCCTTCTCCTCCTGCCCCCAATCCCTCCCAGCATCAGAGTCTTTTCCAATGAGTCAACTCTTCGCATGAGGTGGCCAAACTACTGGAGTTTCAGCTTTAGCATCATTCCTTCCGAAGAAATCCCAGGGCTGATCTCCTTCAGAATGGACTGGTTGGACCTCCTTGCAGTCCAAGGGACTCTCAAGAGTCTTCTCCAACACCACAGTTCAAAAGCATCAATTCTTTGGCGCTCAGCTTTCTTCACTTTCCAACTCTCACATCCATACATGACCACTGGAAACACCATAGCCTTGACTAGATGACCTTTGTTGGCAACGTAATGTCTCTGCTTTTGAATATGCTATCTAGGTTGGTCATAACTTTCCTTCCAAGGAGTAAGCATCTTTTAATTTCATGGCTGCAGTCACCATCTGCAGTGATTTTGAAGCCCCCAAAAATAAGGTCTGACACTGTTTCCACTTCTTAATGCCAAGAACTTTAATAGGCATGTGGGTATCTAGTATCTAAAGCTCATTTTGCTGTTGAGGACTACTGCTGAGTTGATTGGTGACTTGCTTACAGAAATGCTACTCTTAAGTGGTAAAGTGGGGCGTATGAAGATTTTCTTACTAATTTCAAGGCTTGAGTTGCTTTTATTATAAGCACCTACAATCCTTAAAATAGGTTAAGGCCATTTGGGAAACAGTGAACTGAACTACTTATTTATCTGTCATTTAATCAAATCCATCTGCTTAAATGCCTGCCTGCTATTTTGTATTTGTCCACAATGCCTAGCATTGCATTCTGCCATACTTGACAACCAGTAAATGCTTGCTGAATTGATGGATGATCTTTTGTGTTCTGTTAAAGAACACTCATCAAACTCCAGGAACTGTTTGTCTTTGTGTTAATAAACAACTGGTTATGATGAACCTTTTAAAGAAAATTAAATTATTCTCCTCCAAAAACACACACATTTAGTAAACATGAGAATTTTATTACTTGGGGATATGTTTTTGAGGGTATTGATTTTAAACTCAGTTAAATCGCTAGAAGGCAATGGCACCCCACTCCAGTACTCTTGCCTGGAAAATCCCATGGATGGAGGAGCCTGGTGGGCTGCAGTCCATGGGATCACGAGGAGTTGGACACGACTGAGCGACTTCCCTTTCACTTTTCACTTTCATGCATTGGAGGAGGAAATGGCAACCCACTCCAGTGTTCTTGCCTGGAGAATCCCAGGGATGGAGGAGCCTGGTGGGCTGCCGTCTATGGGATCACACAGAGTCGGACACGACTGAAGTGACTTAGAAAGCAAGCAAGCAAATGGCTAGAAGAATGGGAATAGGATTGAAAAAATTTTCTTTATGAGCCATATCTAATAATAACTGTTTGATATGTAGATTTAAGTACAAATTCACAGAAATCCTTATCAAATAACTGATATACTGCCTTATGCTTGAGTGTACAATAAAATATCTCTTAATAGATCATTTAATGTGTATGCTACATCTATATGTTAAGTATATACACTTACCCTAAGTATATGTAACAATTTAAGCCTTATCCTCTGGACATAAAGAAAGGAGATGATATGTATTTTGTCTGCTCTGCATTTGGCAACTGGCTGGAGAGTATGCATCCTTCCTAATACTGATGTTCAAAATAGTCATATGAAACATATATTACTATTATTGCATTTAGATGGAGAAACTAAGTCAGGAAGACTTAGTTGCCCAACTCACACATCTTATTTAGAGTTTAAACCTACCTGTCTGATTTCAAAGTCTTTGTCTATTGTACTTATGGCACACTAATCCCAGTAATTCAAAATACAAGGAAGACATAGTGATGCAAATAGAGCCTTCATCCAAAAGGATCAGAATAAAAGGGTAATGGATAATAAAATATTTACAATATCTGTAGGGTCAAAGATAAGTGCATTTTTGGAAAAAAATAAGAATGACTGGAAGGAAACACACCACAATGTGAACAGTGGTTTCATTACATTACATTTTGTTATTGTAGTAATGGAAAAATTTAAACTCATAATAAGGCAGGATGAGGGCATTGTAGGACAAGACTTCATATCAAATTAAAAGAGAATTATGGGAGAGGAGCCTTGTGAAGTTATCCAGAAGCTTGGGCAGGGAGAAGGGAAGTTCCAAGCTTCTACTCTGAATAACCACAGACAAGAGCACTTAGCACTTCTTCGTGAAATTACACTTTCATTTCAAACCCAGGATAAGAGCAGTAGTCATGGTTGGGTGAGAGTGTTGAGGAAAAGAACAGTGATGAAGTCTTCTACTTATCACACAGGCAGGAAGGTCCCAGGCTGACTAGACAATCAGTATGCTAGATGCTGGAGACAGTGGGTGAAGTCATGTCAGGAGGCCCCACATGCTCCTTTGACATGTGACAAATGGTCCTACTCCTTGAGCTGTTGCAGGAAGGGGGACTCCTCCCAGGTCCTGAGAGTGGGCTCTTGTCTAATGCTCAGAAATGAATTGTCTGAAGAGACACACATGCTGACAAAGCAAGAGACTTTATTGGGAAGGGGTGCAAGGGGGAAGGCAGTAAGGTAAGGGAACCTAGAAGTACTGCTCTGACACATGACTGGCAATCTCAGGTTTTATGGTGATGGGGTTAGTTTTCAGTTGCCTCTGGCCAATCACTCTGACTCAAGGTGTGATGGTGCACACATCACTCAGCCAAGATGGAGTCCAGTGAGGTAGACTCTGGGAAGTTGCTAGGAGGACTGGAGTTTCCTCTCTCCTTTGACCTTTCCCAAATTCTTCTGATTGGTGGTGGCTTGTTGCTTCCACATTCCTTGCCAGGACCTCCTATTTAAGATAACTGTGAAAAATTCTTCAAGAGATGGGAATACCAGACCACCTGATCTGCCTCTTGAGAAATGTGTATGCAGGTCAGGAAGCAACAGTTAGAACTGGACATGGAACAACAGACTGGTTCCAAATAGGAAAAGGAGTTCATCAAGGCTGTATATTGTCACCCTGCTTATTTAACATATATGCAGAGTACATCATGAGAAACGCTGGACTGGAAGAAACACAAGCTGGAATCAAGATTGCCGGGAGAAATATCAATAACCTCAGATATGCAGATGACACCACTCTTATGGCAGAAAGTGAAGAGGAACTCAAAAGCCTCTTGATGAAAGTGAAAGTGGAGAGTTAAAAAGTTGGCTTAAAGCTCAACATTCAGAAAACGAAGATCATGGCATCTGGTCCCACTATTTCATGGGAAATAGATGGGGAAACAGTGGAAACAGTGTCAGACTTTATTTTTCTGGGCTCCAAAATCACTACAGATGGTGACTGCAGCCATGAAATTAAAAGACGCTTACTCCTTGGAAGGAAAGTTATGACCAACCTAGATAGCATATTCAAAAGCAGAGACATTACTTTGCCAACAAAGGTCTGTCTAGTCAAGGCTATGGTTTTTCCAGTGGTCATGTATGGATGTGAGAGTTGGACTGTGAAGAAGGCTGAGCGCCAAAGAATTGATTCTTTTGAACTGTGGTGTTGGAGAAGACTCTTGAGAGTCCCTTGGACTGCAAGGAGATTCAACCAGTCCATTCTGAAGAAGATCAGCCCTGGATTTCTTTGGAAGGAATGATGCTAAAGCTGAAACTCCAGTACTTTGGCCACTTCATGCGAAGAGTTGACTCATTGGAAAAGACTCTGATGCTGGGAGGGATTGGGGCAGGAGGAGAAGGGGACGACAGAGGATGAGATGGCTTGATGGCATCACTGACTCGATGGATGTGAGTTTGAGTGGACTCCGGGAGTTGGTGATGGACAGGGAGGCCTGATGTGCTGCGATTCATGGGGTTGCAAAGAGTCGGACACGACTGAGCGACTGATCTGATCTGATGTGATGTAAATAGTTACTGTCAGGACTGGCCAGGGACGATGGATTCAGTCAGTGATTCCCCTACACAATTCCTTTACAGATCCCCTGAGAGGAGGTGTTCAGGCTACCTCTCACTGTATTCATGTGTCTTTTCCCTGCAGTGCTCCTGACGAAGCACTCTGGAGATTGTGGAGAGAAGAGTAGACTGGTAATGAGAGAAAATAGAACTTTGTTGTTTTTATTCTTCCTTCTACACAGCTTTTACTGCTTCCTTTTCCCCTTCCTTCATTTCTCCCTTCCTTCCAAATATGTGCATCCTGCAAGAATTTCCACTTACCACCCCATATACTGGTCAGGTGTGGAGAATGTATTGACTATGGCTTTCTTTAACAATAATACAAAACTCATCTATTTTATTAAAAAACAAAACAAAACTCGGGTCTTATATTTCATTTTTAATGCCCCCAAAGAAAAGAAGTCACTAGCATCTTAAGAGTGCTGCTATATCAAATGCTGGTGGTGGTTTAGTCACTAAGTCATGTCTGACTCTTATGACCCCATGGACAGTAGCCTGCCAGACTCCTCTGTCCATGGGATTCTCCAGGCAAGAATACGGGAGTGGGTTGCCATTTCCTTCTCCAGCTACACCAAGTAGCCTACCCCTTAAAACTGTTTATGATTTTAAAACTGGACATTTTAAAGCTTGGAGAAATCATTTCTGGTCCCCAGTCAATGAACTTTTCTCTCATCTCCTAAGGAGGCTGACCTTAATGAGCTAAACGAGGGTCCTTTTAGTTCTAGTTTATGTGAGTAGTGATACCGAGCCACCAACCTAGCACAGAAGATAACTTCCTGTGAGTCTTTGAGGCTGGGTGTTCAATCTTTCACGTTTTAAGCACAAACCCAGACCATTCTGCAAAAAGATTTCTTGACTTCCACTTCAAAAATCAAAGGCAAGTTTTCTCACGGTTGTTGATTTTTATGCCATAAACGAATGTACAGGAAAGTCACAAAGCTTTTCTCTTTACCTTGGGCAGTCAAGCTTGCTAATTTGACCTCCTACTGTCATTCAGAATCTTCCACCAGGAGAATTTTTTTAAGAAGCAAGAAGCTGAGCACTTAGGCATGGAAGATTGTTTTAATTATTTATTTTTATGGAATGGAAAGAACTGAAAGAAAAAAAAAGAGGTATCTTGTGTCTTTGAGGAATCTTTCATGGATGAGAAACTTTAGGGTACAAAACAACAGCTTTTCTCAGTTTATCCTGAAAATAAAAAAATAATGTGAACACAAATCACAATGCAACAAAAACTCTGAGGTGAATTCTATACATGTCCAGATCCCTCTAAGCATACCTATGTGTGTTAGATTATCTCGGAGAGAAATTGTGTTGGAGTTTATGACAGGAAAAGTGCACCTGTGTGAGTTCTGTCTTACTATTTCTGTGATAATGTAGATATTCGATGAAGATATTTAGAACAAATGACAATGTTTTTCCAGTTTTATGTATTCTCATAGTATTTACAGAGACACATCAACTGGATAGAGTTGCAGCTATGAGCAAGAAAGTAAGGCCATAATATTTCACAAATTATTCCCCCTAAAAGCTCATGTATATATTCTCAAGAGATGTCCTCAGGCACTGAGTCAGAACCAATATATTTTTATGTTATGACCTATTCTACCATACATGGCTATCTCGTGTCTCAGGTCTAAACAGATTAAAAGAGAAAATGCTGCTAGCAATCGGCAAAGACAAAACATGCAGAGGGATAGATGGGAAAACCACAAAGCAGACACAGAGATTTACAGAGTCAAAAAATGAGGGACACCTATTTTAGGAGAAAACAGCTACAATAATAATCTTTGGGAGCGTGGCACAGAAATGTATGTCTGAATGTTGACTGAAGTCATCATATTTAAAACCCCCAGTATAAGTAGAGAACCACGTAATAATTCTAGAAATCTGTCCATCCAAAATTGACTTTTAAATATTTTCACTTAAAAAGATTTCCTTTACCAATGATGGAGGATACATTTGGTCTGAGATTCAGTTAAACTCAGTGTTTTTAGCATTAGGTGCAGGGGTTGGCTTCTCCCTTACATGGCCCAAATGACTTCATTTTCTTTAAAACAGAGCCAGAACAGTTAGCATGCATGCAAGCCATGGGGTGGGTGGGAAGAAGAGATACTTTGTGCTAATGGAAAATTAGCTCAATAACTCAAAGAGCATATCTGGCATCACTTTTGTATGTGAGAGACATCTATTTGGGTTTTCATTTTCTGATAGGCAGTGATAGAATTACAACTAATACAATAAATAAATAGAGCTTTAAGAAGTACAACAAAAACATCCCAACCCTGGCCAGTGATTTGATTTGCTCCGGCACATCTATTGACTGAGCCATGTGGCAGGGAACCAGGGTTTCCACACAGCAGTGGGTGGAGCCATGAATCAGGCAAGCCTCTTAGCAGAGAGGCTCATGGGAAAGTGCAAGATGAGGCAGTACTGCGACTGGCTGACTGCCCAGGCTGCAGAGGCTCTCAGCACAGGACAGGAAACGAGGGCTCCATACCGCTTTGTCCAGCCTGTTGGGCCAGGCCAGGTGTGGAAGGGATCTGGGTCCATCATCAAGCAAGGAATATCAAGCAGCAGGTGGGCCAGGCAAGGGAGGGAATCAGTCTCTAGTTCAGAAGACACCAATGAGCGTTGTAGTTTTAGGAGAAGTTCATTCACAGTAAAAGGAAAGGGGCACTAGATGAGGTGGAAAATTTCCCCAATGGAAAAGATATTGATGGGACTCCAAGTAAGATGGCCAGTCAAGGGACTAGAATTCTAGGTAGATAAAATCTAGGTAGATAAAAGCAAGGTATAGAGAAGACTGTGATTTAGAGACTATACCAACTACATTCCAGGCACAACTGTGCTGTTAGACTATTAGACAAAGAACCAATTCAAGGTTCTGCTTAACTATGGGACTTAGGCTGCCAACACTTTCCATAATATCACATGTGGCTAGGCTAGACTTATGCTGAGAAATGAGGGTGACCAGTATAGAGGTTGGGATTCCCTGCTGGCTCAGATGATAATTTGCCTGCAATGAAGGAGACTAGGGTTTGATCCCTGGGTGGGGAAGATTCCTTGCAGAAAGGAATGGCTACCCACTCCAGTATTTTACCATGGGCAGAGAAACCTGACAGTCTATATAGTCCATGATGTTCAAAGTTTAAGAACAAAAATGTAGAGGATATAATGTAGGGACTGGCAGAGGCACTGGTGTGCATCACACTGCTCAGATAAAGCTTATAAATCTGGACCAAAAAAAGGGTTTTATTCTAATTTGCTTTTCCAAAAGTTATATACATAAATGGTTGCCTTGCTTCATTTTTCCTCTACATGGGGAACAGGGGTGGCTATCTGGAGAAAAAAAAAAAGGCTTATCAAAAAATTTTTAGTACCCTATTGAACACATCACTGCATTTTAATCTGGGACAGCGGGTGGAAAATGGCATCTGGTTAATCAGATGTTTCTAGATTATTTGATGATATAACTTAACTCTGTTGATGATGAAATGAAAAACTGCATGTCTTCCCTAGAGCAGCATTATAAAGCATTCTGCTTGGTACTTAAAATTGATTGTGCATTATATTGGTTAAAGAGTGACATTTTGAAAATAAAATTAAGGCTGGTTTGCATTTGTGTTGAAAAAGTTGTGCATCCATTTAATACGAATATTATTTTTCTTCTAGAACACATTTGTAGTTTGCATTTAAAATAACTCAATGTTTTTACTCAATATTGTTTTAAAAATAAGATGAATATGGATATAATCATTCATAAGGAAAATAACTCTTATGAGTGAGATTGGTTGCTATATATTTCCTTGGAAAAATAAAATGCAAATATATATTTTATTAATGATAGCATAAGCAATACCATAGTAAAAATACCAAAGTGGTTTAATTTTTTTAATTGAAAGTCTTTATAAAGCAGTAGGAAGCATTATATATTATTACCTTTTACATCTAGAGTTACATTTAGAGATGCTATCGGAATCCTGGATCAATATCTGTTTATTATGATTTAAGCTCCATGACTTTGTTGCATTATGTTTAATTTGTGTGTATTTCCTTGATTCACAACCTACAGTAAATTCTTATTACTTAGATCTGGGCAAAATGTCTTTAAAATTATCCATAACTTCCAGGTAGTAGAAAAAAATGAATTTCATATTGATGGTAAAGGAAAACAAACTGCTACCCATGTGTGATGCACATAGATTTATTATCTAAATAAGTCTTGAATTCCTCCTTCAAATATGATTGGGAGTTATATTCTTTCTAGAAAATTTCATTTTCCAAGGGTGCATTTGCAAAGATATCAGAGCAGCAATTAAAATAGCAAATAGTCCAGCAATTATAACAGAGAATTTGAAAATATTTGCAAAAAAAAAAACTATCTTATTTAACTTAGGGTATATTACATGATATTTGAAAAGGGACTCAGGAGACTTGGTGTTCATAATTTTAATCACATAAGTGAAAAAATATATTGCTGTTATAAAATTTGTGTTATAAGATGATGTCAGAGACAAAAATAATAGGGAAGTTCAAAGATTGTGTTTTCAATTTTTAAGTGATTTAGGGTAAATCATCAAAGGACTCTAGGAAGACAGTCTCAATTTCTCTCTCTTTCTCACACACCTTAAAAGCCTCACATTTTAAAAGGCCAGGCAAATACTGTACTAAAAGTCAGTGAGTGAAATATATAGTAAGCATCTGATTGTAAATCTAGCCATAATCATCTAGAAAGATAGTTATAAAATGGACATTTTGGGCCGAGTATCAAAGATTTAATAAATTAAGCTTTGTCAAGCAAGAGAAGGAATTGAGTTTCAAAGCAGCCTAGAGGGGGAAAAGTAAGAATGGAAAGATACATCTAGGGTCTAACTGAGTAGTATTTAATTGAAAGACACATCTGAGAAAACAATAAACAAGATCTTGAGAGTATTTTGTTATAAAATAGAATGATGATTCCGTGGTAACGATGCATTGATCAATCTCTGACCAGCAGGAGAGTGAGCTTGGCCAGTGAACTGGCTCTAATGTGAACCTCTTTGTCCCATACAAATGGTTCTAGGCCAGAAAATCTAAGCTCAAGGACACTGGATCCCACTGGAGAGCTCAGAGCATTTGTACATCAAACTACGTATTTATTGTGTTAGTCCTTAGTCATGTCCGACTCTGAGACGCCATGGATTGTAGCCCACCACGCTTCTTGATCCATGGAATTCTCCAAGCAAGAATACTGCAGTGGGTAGCCATTCCTTTCTTCAGGGGATCTTTCCAACCCAGAGATCAAACCTGGGTCTTCTGCATTGCAGGCAGCTTCTTCACTGAGTTACCAGTGAAGCCTAATATGTATTTATCAAATGCCATGTAAGAAGCAGACCCTATGCTGGGTACCTAGGGCATGGGCACGAACAAAAGAGACAAAGGCCTTAAGGGAGGGTATTTTAGGGAAGTTAGTCAGGAAAGATCTTCCTAGGATAGCAGCACTTGATAGAGACTTGAAGGAAGTGGAAAGTGAGCATCATGGGTTTTAGAAGTGTGTTCCCTGTGAAGGAAACAGCAGAGACTCTCAGGTCCTGTTTAAGGACCAGAGAAGTGGTCAGTGAAGCTGCAGGAGTAGGAGCAGGGGAAGAATGATGGGAGAAGATAGATTGGAGGTAGTGACAGCAAAGGGGCCAGTTCAACGAGAGCCTTTGAGCCACTGTGAAATCTGGCTTTTGTCTCAGTAAGGTCATTGAACAAATTTGAGTAAAAGAGGCTGCTCTGAAGACATTGAAGGGAAGCAAGGGTGTAGGAGGGATATGAGCAAGCTTTAACAATCATCCAGATAAAAGATTTTAATAGCTTGAACCAAGTTTCTAGCAGTGGAGGTACTAAGATGTGACTGAACCCAGGATCACTCAGCAGGATTTGCTGCTGTAGTGGATATGGTGTGTGAGAGGAAAGAGAAGTGAAGAGAGGAGTAATTGATGACTCCAGGTTTTCTAATACAAGTAATCAGAAGGATGGACATGCCATTTACTGCAATACTTTATATTATGAGAGGGAGATAAATAGAGTTTTGGGCATGACCATTTTGAGGTGTCTACTGGACATTCAAGCACAAAGGAGAAGTTGAAGTATTTATCTTTGAAAGTAGAAAATAAATGGAATAGAGGAATATTGTAATATTACCAGATAGCCCTAAGGATCCACCAGGGATTATGAATTTCCCCAAGGGATTCTAATGTTAGTCAAGAATGAATACTGTTGGATAGGACAAGAAGGCATAGATATTCCATTAAGTTATTAAGGCTATCAAAATCCCTTGGCAATATATTGCACTCTGCACATTGTTTTTTGGGCATGGGAGTGGGGACTGGAAACTGAGTGGCTTTGAAAAGTTCCTTAATTGATTCCATAGATCGTTCTCAACATGGAAATCACTAACATAAATCAGAAGAAAATATTTTTTCTAGTTTCTTTCAGGAGCATTCTCAAATTAACATCTGTAAACTTGACATTTATGAAGGAGGCAAACGAAAATTCCAAAAGGCATGTTATGTCCCAAACACTGTATTTGCTGCTTTATGCATATTATCTTTTTTAAATTAAAAATTTAATTGGAGTATAATTGCTTTACAATATTGTTTTAGTTCCTGCTGTACAATACCGTTTAAGTCAGCTATATGTATACATATATCCCCTCCCTCTTGAACCTCCCTACCATTCCCCCCAACCCACTCCTCTAGGTCGTATTATCTTAATTGATCCTTCCAGCACACTGTTGAGATGGAGACTCAATTTGTAGAGATGAAGAAAAAAGGTTAAGGTATTTCACCTAGGTAACAGGGATAGGGAGAAGGCAATGGCACCCCACTCCTGTACTCTTGCCTGGAAAATCCCATGGATGGAGGAGTCTGATAGGCTGCAGTCCATGGGGTCGCTAAGAGTTGAACACGACTGAGCGACTTCACTTTCACTTTTAACTTTCATGCATTGGAGAAGGAAATGGCAACCCACTCCAGTGTTCTTGCCTGGAGAATCCCAGGGATGGGGGAGCCTGGTGGGCTGCTGTCTATGGGGTCGCACAGAGTCGGACATGACTGAAGCGACTTAGCAGCAGCAACAGGGATAGAGGTAAGATTTTGCCTTCAGTTTAGTCACTCAGTCATGTCCAGCTCTTTGTGACCCAATGGATTGCAGCATGCCAGGCTTCCCTGTCCAACACCAACTCCCAGAGCTTACTCAAACTCATGTCCATCAAGTCGGTGATGACATCCAACCATCTCATCCTCTGTCATCCCCTTCTCTTCCTGCCTTCATTCTTTACTAGCATCAGGGTCTTTTCTGAGTCAGTTCTTCACATCAGGTGGCCAAAGTATTGAGTTTCAGCTTCAGCATCAGTCCTTCCAATCAATATTCATGACTGATTTCCTTTAGGAAGGACTGGTTGGATCTCTATGTAGTTGAAGGGACTCTCAAGAGTCTTTTCCAACACCACAGTTCAAAAGCATCAATTATTTGGTGCTCAGCTTTCTTTATAGTCCAACTCTCACATCCATACATGACTACTGGAAAAACCATAACTTTGACTAGACGGACCTTTGTTAGCAAAGTAATGTCTCTGCTTTTTAATATGCTGTCTAGGTTGGTCATAGCTTTTCTTCCAAGGAGCAAGCGTCTTTTAATATCATGGCTGCAGTCACCATGTGCAGTGATTTTAAAGGCCAAAAAAATAAAGTCTGTCACTGTTTCCATTGTTTCCCCAACTATTTGCCATGAAGTGATGGGACCAGATGCCATGATCTTCATTTTCTGAATGTTGAGTTTTAAGCCAGCTTTTTCACTCTCCTATTTCACTTTCATCAAGAGGCTCTTTAGTTCTTCTTCACTTTCTTCCAAAAGGGTGATGTCATCTGTATAACTGAGGTTATAGATATTTCTCCTGGCAATCTTAATTTCAGCTTGTGGTTCATCCAGCCTGGCATTTCGCATGATGTACTCTGCATATGAGTTAAATAAGCAGGGTGACAATATACAGTCATTTCTACCTGAAGAAGTTGAAAGACGTTTCCAAGTGTTTGTTATAAGGCAGAGGTTTAATAACTTGTTTAAGTGCATACTGTCTATACAGTGATGTCCTTAGTGGTAAAGAATCCACCTGCCAATGCAGGAGATTCAAGCAATGTGGGTTCAATCCCCAGGTTGGGAAGATCCCCTGGAAGAGGGAATGGCAACCTACTCCAGTATTCTTGCTTGGACAGAGGATCCTGGTGGGCTACAGCCCATGTGGTCAGAAAGAATCAGACAGGGCTGAGTGACTGAGAACACACATACACCTCTATACAGTGATATGTTAGATTCTGGAAACACTTAAAGACTGTAAGTGTCATGAAGATTGAGTGTGCTGGATGCTGGTGTGTTCTTGTATTCTTTTATTCATCCAACTTTTATTTAGAGTTTATGATGGGTAAGGAGCTAAATAACACATAGCCTTGTTCTCAAGGATTTCCTATGCTATTAAGAAAGTCAGATAATAGTGCACTGTTTCTGCTTTAAAGGCTTTGTTCCTCTTGCCTATTTAATATTCATCAACTGCCTATAATCCTTGGCTTTGCAGAAATTATTTACTGCTTTCTGCAGTGATCAGTTAATCAAGCAGGGTCACAAAGGGGATCAAGCAAGGGTGGTAGAAATCTAGATCCTGGAATTCAGTAAAAGTCTCTGCTAGCTAGAGCCCAAGGTTCTAAATACAAAATTAGAGGCTGGGACACAGCAGTGTGTGCTGATAGGTAACCTGAACCTAGCAGATGAGCCACCAGGAGGGAGACCAGGTGGAAGCCAACACTGCTGGTTTCAGTAAAGGCAGAACAAGGTTGGAAATTCCAGGTCAGAAGGTCAACTGTTTCGAAGAGAAGGGTATTGCTGAAACATATGAATGAAAAAGCAGAGTTCAGAATCTCTACCTCCATTATGGATCTGCTTAGGTATCAGACTTTTTGGAGTAGGCTTTACTACTTTTTCCACACTCAGGGAAAGAGGAATGAATGTTCGATGGGTGTACTGACTGTCACTAGCAGGAAGAATCAGAGCTGCAGCCCCCCAGGTCCCTAGCTACATGAGTTCCTTGAGAGTCCCTGGTCTACTTCAGTAGAGGAACAACAGGCAGAGGGCTGCATACTTATTAGGACAGTCTTTTGCTGGGAAGATCCTCTGGAGAAGGGAACAGCTACCCACTTCAGTATTCTGGCCTGGAGAATTCCATGAGCAGAAGACCCTGGCAGACTACAGTCCATGGGATCTCAAAGAGTTGGATACAACCGAGCAATTTTCATTTCACCTTGCTGGAAAAGGGAATAGCAACCCACTCTGGTATTCTTGTCTGGAAAATTCCATGGACAGAGGAACCTGGTGTGCTGCAGTCCATGGGGTCACAAAGAGTCAGACGTGACTGAGAGACTGAATTGAACTGAACTGAACTGAGCGACTAACACTTTTTCCTTTTTCACTTTCTTTTGCTAGCACATAGCTGGGCAGATAACTCCTTTCAGAAACTAGAGGTTGAGACATTAATTCTGAAACTAAAGAATAAGACAACTAGAAGAGGTGGTTTATTAAGATTATTAAACCAACAGCAGCAATGACACTTCCCAGCCTAAGCTGCTATTTAAGGCATTATAAGATGCCTGCATAGACAGACTTGCTCAACAGACCTGAAAGAGTAATAAAATACGAGGTGAAGTAAAGGCAGAGAATGAATGGATTTGATCAGTGAACAGAGCACTATCCAAGTTACAGAACAGTTTCCACAAGGTTACAAATTCTAAAGGCAGGGAAAGTGCAATAGGTTTAAAATGCACTGGAATCCTAAATATGTCAAATGCACTGTAGAGTCCAATAGACTTGATCCTGCTGGGGATGGTCATACCTCAATAGGGTTTAGTCTTCTGAACTTCACATCACTCATTTGATCTGAGGGCGTAAAAGTGTGTGGCATTGCAGAATAAGCACAATTTTGAACAATCTTCCCAGATACCCAAAGGTCCCAAGCACATTTTATTCTGTTCTTTTATCACACAACAAGTAAAGGGCAGAGGACAGAGAGACTGTCAAATGCTTCCTCTGACAATCCAGAAATTCCTTCAGCAGATCTTTACAAGCCTCGGGCAGATGGTCTTTGCTTCTCGGCAGCCTGGTTCCAGATTCATTTCACAATTTATCAAGCAAAGTAGTGGAAGAAAACACAGAAAAACTTTAGGCTGAGACCCTCTCTTTTGCATGACACCAGAGGGCTGTGTACAACCTGGGGTAGAATCACTTGGTGTATTTACTAACATTTAAAAGAGTACAAGTTTTTAATATAAAACTGATTGGTTCACTCAATTATTGTAAGGAGATGAGGAACTCATTAAAATGCTGGCCAAACCCAACCACAATTCTGGGACCTGGGGACTCAAATATTTTCTTAAAAATACCAGTGTGAAGGAAATGAGCATTATTACCCTGGAAGCAGTGAACCCCACTCTGAGACAAGAATACCCCACTCTGACCCATACTTCTAGTTGTTGGGGCAACCACTTTCCCTCTTTCTATGATTTTTCTTTACTATACATTGCATGTTATTCTTTGACCATTCTCATATGGATGGACTACTCCCTTCCCATGCAAAAGTTAGGATTCAGAACAAGGAGTCACTTAGCTCTTGTTATGTAGAATGGTTAAGAGTCCACAACCGCGACTTTTGAAAACTTGAATTTTCAGCCTGGGTCAGCTCTCCTATCTGGCCTTTTTATTAAAAGCTTGGAGAATTTATATGTGGTTTTTTTAAAGCAAATTTTGACTCTATGTATAGAAGAAGAGGAAAGAGAAACATGCAGTTGTTGAGTATGTGTTACACAAATATTAATTAAGTCAATGGAATCAATGAAAAAGATACTATTTTTCAACTCATCTACATCTTTACTAATTTTTTTGGGGGGGGGTCTAGTTCAATCAGTTGCTAAGAGAGGATTGGTAAAATCTTCAACTCGAATTTTATTTCTTCCTTAATAGAGGAGACATTATTAGAGGTTGAATTGTGTTCCCTCAAAATTCATAGTTTAAAGTCTTAGCCCCCAGTATCTCAGAATGTGACTGTAGTTGGAGACAGGGCCTTTAAAGAGATTATCAAGGTAAAATTAGGTCAGATGGGTGGCCTCTAATCCAATATTACTAGTATCCTCACAAGAAGAGGAGATGAGAAGGCTGCTGTTTGCAGGTCAAGAAACAAGCCCTCCGAAGGAATCAAACCTGCTGTCACCTTGATCTTGGGCTTCTAGCCTTCAGAAATGTGAGAAAAATTTTCTCACTATGGTTTAAATCACCCAAGTAGCATAATTTTGTTACAAAAGCCCTTACAAATATAACCATATATAAGTTTATAGTAGCTATGCCTTCGGTAAATTAAAACTCTATCAATATAAAATATCCCTCGACATCTCTGATAGTATATATTGTGTTAAATTCTATTTTTAGTTCAGTTGCTCAGTCATATTGGATTCTTTGTGACCCCATGGACTGCAGCATGCCAGGCTTCCCTGTCCATCACCAACTCCCGGAGCTTACACAAACTCATGTCCATCGAGTCGGGGATGCCATTCAACCATCTCATCCTCTGTTGTCCCCTTCTCCTCCTGCCTTCAATCTTTACTAGCATCAGGGTCTTTTCCAATTAGTCAGATCTTCACATCAGGTGGTCAAAGTACTGGAGTTTCAGCTTCAGCATCAGTCCTTCCAATGAATATTTATGACTGATTTCCTTTAGGAAGGACTGGTTGGATCTCCTTGTAGTCGAAGGGACTCTTAAGAGTCTTCTCCAACACCACAGCTAGAAAGCATTATTCTTTGGCACTCAGCTTTCTTTATAGTCCAACTCTCACATCCATACATGGCCACTGAAAAACCATAACTTTGACTAGATGGACTTTGTTGGCAAAGTAATGTCTCTGCATTTTAATATTTTGTCTAGGTTGGCCATAGCTTTTCTTCCAAGGAGCAAGTGCCTTTTAATATCATGGCTGCAGTCACCATCTGCAGTGATTTTGAAGGCCAAAAAAATAAAGTCTGTCACTGTTTCCATTGTTTCCCCATCTATTTGCCATGAAGTGATAGGACCAGATGCCATGATCTTCATTTTCTGAATGTTGAGTTTTAAGCCAACTTTTTCACTCTCCCTTTTTCACTTTCATCAAGAGACTCTTTACTTCTTTTTCACTTTCTTCCAGAAGGGTGATGTCATCTGCATATCTGAGGTTACTGATTTCTCCAAACAATCTTGATTCCAGCTTGTGCTTCATCCAGCCTGGCAGTTCACATGACATACTCTGCATACAATTTAAATAAGCAGGGTGACAATATACAGCCTTGAAGAACTCCTTTCCCAATTTGGAACCAGTCTGTTCCATGTCCAGTTCTAACTGTTGCTTCTTGATCTGCATACAGATTTCTCAAGAGAGGTCAGGTGTTCCGGTATTCCCATCTCTTGAAGAATTTTCCATAGTTTGTTGTGATCCAGAGAGTCAAAGGCTTTGGCATAGTCAATAAAGCAGAAGTAGATGTTTTTCTGGAACTCTCTTGCTTTTTTGATGATCCAGTGAATGTTGGCAATTTTATCTCTGGTTCCTCTGTCTTTTCTAAATCCAGCTTGAACATCTGGAAGTTCATGGTTCACGTACTGTTGAAGTCTGGCTTGGAGAATTTTGAGCATTGCTTTGCTAGCATGTGAGATGAGAGTAATTGTGTGGTAGTTTGAGCATTCTTTGGCATTGCCTTTCTTTGGGATTGGAATGAAAACTGACCTTTTCCAGTCCTGTGGCCACTGCTAGAGGTTTCCAAATTTGCTGGCATATTGAGTGAAGCACTTTCACAGCATTATCTTTTAACATTTGAAATAGCTCAACTGGAATCCCATCACCTCCACTAGCTTTGTTCTTAGTGATGCTTCCTAAGGCCCAATTGACTTCACATTCCAGGATGTCTGCTTCTAGGTGAGTGATCACATCATCGTGGTTATCTGGGTCATTAAGATCTCTTTTGTTAGTTCTTCTGTGTATTCTTGTCACCTCTTCTTAATATCTTCTTATTCTGTTAGGTGCATACCATTTCTGTCCTTTATTGTACCCATCTTTGCTGAAATACCATGTTCCCTTGGTATCTCTAATTTTCTTGAAGAGATTTTCTAGTCTTTCCCATTCTATTGTTTTCCTCTATTTCTTTGGATTGATCACTGAGTTCAACAGGAAGTGAACTCTTTTATCTGATATTAATTCTGGCACTCCAATCTTCTTATGCTAACTGTTAACTTTCAACCTGTTTGTATCTTTATATTTAAAGTATATCTTTAATAAACATAAAATAGTTAGGTATTTGTTTTGCTGAAGGTTTTCACTTTCAACTCAGGTTCAGAGGATTTGTTAACAAAATAAGCCACTTGTTGTATACAAATAAATAATACAAACATTTATTAGAGAATTATCTAGTTAACTTATACTAGCATTAGAAGAGAAGAGAAATAGAGACAGCAGAGGATACATCACCAAACTGGGTTTTGACCAATATCCAGACTCTAACAGTGCTGGGAAGTAAGGTGACATAGCACATCTGGAGTCCCAATTGGGAGAAGATTCCAGGCAGAGAGGCAGCTCCATGGGTAGACTTCAGAAACTTCAAAGATTGCAGTTTGGGGTTCCCATTTACAATCCCAGGAAGCAAACTGATATCATCATCAATCTGTGAGCAAATAGCACCTCTGGTTTCATGTTAATGTTGTTAGTTTTGCCTTGTAAAACTTGGAATGTTGTTAAGCCTGGGGCTACCCTTCAGGGGTTCAACAGTCTCAGGACTATCTTTTTTTTTTTTTTTTTTTTTTTAAATTTTTAAACTTTACATAATTGTATTAGTTTTGCCAAATATCAAAATGAATCCATCACAGGTATACATGTGCTCCCCATCCTGAACCCTCCTCCTCCTCCCTCCCCATACCATCCCTCTGGGTCGTCCCAGTGCACTAGCCCCAAGCATCCAGTATCGTGCATTGAACCTGGACTGGCATCTCGTTTCATACATGATATTTTACATGTTTCAAAGCCATTCTCCCAAATCTTCCCACCGTCTCCCTCTCCCACAGAGTTACTATCTTATCTATGGTTCAAGCAAGTCTTGCACTGCAAGCAGGCAGTCACTCACAGTCATTCATAGTCAGGGCAGTGTCCAGGCAGGTTACAATCAGGTTACAGGTTACAATCAGAGGCCTGTTCTGCTTTGTCTCTGAAGTCTAAACAAGACTATTTATTTAATTTCTGTAAAAGTATTTTAAAAATCCATTTTGACTATATCAGCCTTTTAAGCAAAAGGTTTAGTCCATTTACATCTACTGCAATTATTGACATAGTTATTTACCATTTTCTTTTATCCTCAAGATATCACTTTTTTATTTCTGTTTCTTTTTATGCTAAGTAACTTATTTATTATATTCTAGAATTCTGGACATTATATAATGAAGACCCTGGAGTCTGTTTTGTTCCTCCAAAGAATCCTGATATCTTGTTTGTTTATGAAGCAGATAAATTGATTGGACTCAAACTGCAAATTCTGTTTTTGTTTTTTGTTTTTTTTTGGTAGAAGCCCAAAATTCAGTTAAGTTCTTCAATTCTTAGGTCATCTATTTGGAGTATTCTCTAAATGTCTATAGTTCATGGGTCAGCCAGAAAATTAAGCAGCATCTTTAAATGCTGTTTTACCTGCTTTGCAAGGTATAAGCTGAAGTCTGCCCTTAGATTAGATGCTCTGGAATGAAAAACTCACTCAGTGCTGCTCCCTTCTTCCAAGTGTTGATTTCCTTTCAAAATGTGTCTTTTTCTTTTTTTTCCCCTAATCTCCTTCCTTTAGCTATGTTTTTCATAACTATTTTTGCAGTGGTTATAGTTACTGTTTTGGGGAAGAGTGGTCCAATGGAAGCTCATTTAAGAAGTAATTTAAAATAAAGTTTGGAAAAGTGCATGGGAGAAGGAAAGAAGAAAGAGGAAGAGGAAAAAGGAAAGAAGAGAGAGATTTCCAACAAACAGTGGGCAAATGGGAAAGACCTACAGGAAGGCACCTGAGATCCAGTCCATTAGATTAAATGACATGAAGAGACAGAATAACCATTTCATGTGGACCTGAGAGAAAAGTGAGAAGGGCTAGTGGGAAAGGAAGAACCCCAGACACTAGTAAGAGTTATGTGAGAAACACACACAGGAATGACTTCTAATAATAAAGCCCTTATGTAGTATAGTGTCCTCCCTTTGAGTGTAGGCAGAACCCATGGCTTGTTTCTAACAGATGGAATATGGCAAAGGTGATGGGATCTCACTCCCTTATTTATGTTCCATGATATGAGATGCCTGGTGGACAAACCAGAGTGAGATGCTCTCCTCCTGACCGTGAAGAAGCAAATGGCAGTGCTGTAAACTGCCTATGTCACATGGCAGAAACTATATGTGAATGGCTTCTAGGAACTGAGAGCAGTCTTCAAACAAGAATCAGTTAGTAATGGATGTTCTCTTTCATATGTATTTTTGTTGTTGTTATTGTTGTTCAGTTGCAAAGACTCTGTGACCCCATGGGCTGTAGCATGCCTGGCTTCCTTGTCCTCCACTACCTCCTGGACTTTCCTCAAATTCATGTCCATTTAGTCGGTGATGCTATCTAAACATCTTATCTTCTGCTCCCCTTCTCCTTTTGCCTTCGATCTTTCCTGCCATCAGGGTTTATTTCCAGTGAGTCAGTTCTTTGCATCAGGTAGCCAAAGTACTGGAGCGTCAGCTTCATACAGCTACAAGGAAATAAACTCGACTGCAAAGTGACTGAGCTCAGAAGTAGACTGTTCTCCAGTCCCAGTTCTAGATGAGAACACAGTCCAGAAAAAAATCTTAATTTTTGCACTGTTAGATCCTAAGCTGAAGACCCAGCTAAATCATGCCACATGGAAACTTGTGAGGTAATGGACAAGTTTGTAGTAATTTGTCAGCAACATAGAAAACGAATACAGGGTGTAAGCCAAAAAGCACTGCTTTTCCAAGTTGAGTATCTCAAATGAAATCAGAAAAATGGTATCTGTTCAAGACATTCAGGAATAGGAGGAAGAGGGCACACATCAGAGGGACTAAGTAACACTGACTCTGACTCAAGATTATAATGGCACATTACCAATGGAAACTCTGAAAGTGACCTCAGTCAGAGGCGGTGATTGGGAAAATTCAGTTATAACAGGGAGTCAAGAATTAGAGTGACTGAGCTTGGTCACCTTGAGGCCAACATGATTACACTGGCATGGATTAGAACTTTCAGGGGAAAATAATTGTAATAAAAAAGAAAACTTGACTGTATATAAGAAAAGAAAAGGAGTGAAAGTCCACTACAAGAAACTCAAGACATTGACTACTACTACCTAAGAGCTGTGCTAATATTTGGAAGGACTATTGTACACTGGGACTTCCATGGTGACTCAGATGGTAAAGACTCTACCTGCAATGCAGGAGACCCAGGTTCAATCCCTGGGTTGGCAAGACCCCGTGGAGAACAGCAACCCACTCCAATATTATTGCCTGGAGAATTCCATGGACAGAGGAACCTATTGGGCTAGAGTCCATGGGGTCTCAGAGAGTCAGACTTTCACTTTCACTGGTATACTAGAAATTTTGCTGATTTCATAGATCAGCATTGACCAAGAGAAATATAATGTGAGCCATATATATAATTTTTAAAAATTTAGTAGTCACACTTGAAAAGTAAAAAGGAAGATGTGAAATTAATTTTAATATTAGATTGTATTGAATCCAACATATTATTTCATTTAGTATTAAATATAAAATGTGTTAATGAGAATAAGATAGCTTCCTTTTTTTTTTTCTACTAAGTCTTCAAAATCTAGTTGTATATTTTTCACCTAGAGCATTGTGTTCATTCAAAACAAGTGTTATTTTTTCAATGTCATATTTTCACATTTAAGCACTCAAATAACAACTACATTTTTGTCTGTTTTATTTTGCTTTGTAATTATTGATTTTATTTTTAAAAGCAGTTTTAAGATTACAGAAAATGTGAGTGAAAAGTACAGAGATTTCTCATATACCCCTCACCTGTCCCATATACACTGTTTCCTTATTATTAATATTTTACTTTAATGTGGTATATTTGTTACAATTAATAGGCCAATATTCATATATTATTATCAACTAACTGCCATAGTTGGCATTAGGGTACTTTCTTTGTGTTGTATATACGATAGACTTTGATAAAAGTATAATGACATATATCCACTGTTGCAATATGATACAGAATAGTCTTATTGTCTTAAAAATCCCTGTTGCCCACCTATTTGTTCCTCTGTCTGTCCTCCCCTGAACTCCTAACAGTCACTGATAGTTTTTGCCTTTTCCAGAATGTCACATAATTAGAATTACATGGTATATAGACTTTTCAGATTAGCCTATTTCACTTAGCAATGTGCATTTAAGTTTCCTCAATACGTTTTCATGGCTTGATAGGTCATTTCATCATTGAATAATATTCCATTGTATGTATATACCACGGTTTATATCCATTTGCCTAAAGAACGGCATGCTGGCTGTTTGCAAGTCTGGGCAATTATGAATAAAGCTTCTCTAAATATTTGGTGCTGGAGAAGGAAATGGCAACCCACTCCAGTATTCTTGCCTGGAGAATCCCAGGGACAGAGGAGCCTAGTGGGCTGCCGTCTATGGGGTTGCACAGAGTCAGACACGACTGAAGCGACTTAGCAGCAGCAGCAAATATTTGGTGCAGGTTTTTGTGTGGACAAAAGTGTTCAACTCATTTGGGTAAATAGCAAGATATGTGATTGATGGATTACATGGTAAGAGTATGTTTAGTTTTGTTAAGAAATTGTCAAGCCAACCCCCAGAGTGGTTGTGCCGTTTTGTGTTCCTACCAGCAATGAATGAGAGTTCCTATCGCTCCACATTCTCACCAGCTTTTGGGGCCAGTGTTTTGGATATTCGCTATTCTAATATGTATGTAGTGCTATCTCACTGTTTTAATTTGTAATTCTCTAATATCACATGATGTAAAGAACACCTACATTTTAACAACCATTAATACCACCACTACCACTACTTACTAACACTTAATTATCACTTCCTATGTACTAGACCAAGCACTTTTCACATACTTTCTCACAACATCATGAATCAGATCCTATTATTTTTAGGCATTTTTGCAGAAAAAACAAACTGAAGTTTAGAGAAGTTAAGTACTTTCTAGTTAATGGTTTCTCTGACTCCAAATCTCATCTCTTAACTACTAGTATCTTTTTCTTTCTCTCTCGAAGTGTGATCCTAGAATCTCTTACTTCAGAATCAACTAGGATGTTGATAAAAACTCATACTCCCAAACACTCTCCTGACACTATCATGGGGAAAAAAATGGCAACCCACTCCTGTCTTCCTGCCTGGAAAATTCCATGGACAGAAGAGCCTGGAGGGCTACAGTCTGTGGGGTCACAAAGAGTTGGACACAACTGAGTGACTGAGCACATAGACATTACTCTATTATATCAAAATCTTCACAATGAGTATCTGGAGAGGGAGATGCTGATTTATATCCAAG
The DNA here is from genome assembly GCF_027580195.1 of Bos mutus. Lineage (NCBI taxonomy): Eukaryota > Metazoa > Chordata > Mammalia > Artiodactyla > Bovidae > Bos > Bos mutus. The sequence continues at coordinate 68,915,693 of NC_091618.1, read as the reverse complement.
ACTGACAATCACTACACACTATACTATCATATAAGGATTATTTAAAATCTAAGTAGAAGTTGTGATATTTTGTTGTACTTGATTCATGTATTTCTCTTTGAATCATATTTGTAAAATATAATTATTTATATAAAATAAACTATACTGGAAACAGTGAGAGAATAACTTCAATGTAAGTCAATAAGTGGTTCACTGTGTCTCCTCATTAGAGAATACATAAACAGTTTTCCCCACATATATCCAAGCTTATATCGGAAAATATCTACCAAAGATTCTTATTATTAGTACATGCACTTGAGTGCAGATTATAAAATATAGGAGCTCTCACCTAGATACGGATTCTTAAATAATATATCTGAATGAGGAATAGAATAAAATTGATAGTTTTATAATAAGGAAGCATAGCTGTAATTCTAATAAGAGGGAAAAAAAAAGTCCATTGAATAAATCTTAGGTATCCCTCTGTGCTAGATAAATTGGACAAAATCATACAAAATACTCCTAGTGTTATGATAGATTTGTCTAACTATATGTCTGTATACCCTTTTATATTGGGTATATATATATATATATACCTATAAATATGCATATATATGGGACTTCCGCAGTGACTCAGTAGTAAAGAATCCACATGTAAATGCAGGAGATGCAGGCTCGATGCCTGGGTTGGGAAGATCCCTTAGAGAAGGAAGTGGCACCCAGTCCAGTATTCCTGCCTGGGAAATCCCATGGACAGAGGAGCATGGTGGACTACAGTCCATGAGGTTGCAAAAGGAGTCAGACATGACTTAGCAACTAAACAATAACAACAATGCATGTATATATATATATATATATGTGTGTGTGTGTGTGTGTGTGTGTGTAAAGTTTATAGTATATTTTAAACATCAACTCAGGCCAAGCAAAAATCAACAAAACAGAAAGTCTATAAAAACTTATGAATTAAATTAAATAGATATGTATTCCTTCTGACTTTTGACCCAAGACATTATTAAGGATATTCTCAATGGGATTACCTGTATTCAAATCCTCGTTATGCCTCTAAATAGGTTTGGAACATTGGATATTGAAAGACTTGGTTTACATCATTCTAAATGGAGGTAGAGATATATCTACACTGTAGAGTTGTTGCATTAAAACCATTAGAGAGTGCCTGAATCACATTAAGCAGTCAATAAATGTGAGTTATTATCTTAACTATTATTATTATTCACAGGAAAAATTCAAAAATGGGAAGGGACTTGATAGAGTAGTAGAGTGGAAAGAGGCTCGAATGCCAGTGTGGTACCTAATGGTATCAGGAAGTAAATGGTATGTGACGGATGCACAATGTAGAAATTAAGCACTCTAGGAATGGAAAACAGAAGAACTCACTTTTCACAGGAATGGGCACGGATGGTTTCTTCAAGAAACCTAAATGAGTTTGCAGTTGTCTTTAGGTGGAGAAAATGTGCATTGAAGGGAGATTGCTTTCAGGGATATACAAATTCAGAGATTTTAGCACTTCACAAACGGAAGAACCTCAGTTGGACCCTCAGACAGAGCCCACTGTGCCAAGATTTGGAATGTAGGCAGAGAGAGATTCAAGATAGGTGCTACAGAAGAAAGAAGCTCAGCTCCAAGTGAGAAGAAGGCATCTTTCTAGCACTAACTGAAGCTCACCTTGAGTAGCACTGCACAGCCTTGTACAGCTAGAAAACTGCAGACAGGACAAAAGAACCCTTTAGAGAAGATGCCCCTGAAGACAGAAGAGAAGAGGCATAGCTACAGGAAGCCACCAATCCTGCCAAGAAGAGCATTAACTGTTCTCTATCACACAGCCTGTGTACTTCTGCTATCAATAAGAATGAGTGGGCTCGGACTGGGCCTCATTGTTTTACCATGAAATCTGGAATTGAGCAAAAGAGTCAATCTCCCATTTTCTACATGGTGTTAGACCGAAGCTCAGTTGACACAGCATTTAACAATATGCAAATGAGTCAATGGCCTTGAGTTAATGGTCTTGCAAGGAAGATCCCAAAGAGGATGCCCAGCAAAAGATAAAACTCCTTTCTCCTTACAACTTCTTTTGTCTATCTCCTTGTTGATCTCAGTATTTGCTACCTTGAGGAGTTCTAAAAGCATAAACAAGGTTAGCTTTCCATTTTCAAAGCCATAAACCATTTTGGAAAGTCAGGAGCAATTCTGTAGCTGTACATACATTGAAGAGAGAGCATGACACTGAGCATAGAGCTTTACCATCACTCAAAACAATTTGGAAGGGATTATTCTAAAATGCAGTACCTATCTTTTATTTTCCATTTTTTTAATAGACACTTTTTATTGTTTACTAAGAGCCAAGAACTCTATTAGGCATTTTTTAAACTGCTGTTTTAAAACAAAATACAAACACATGAAATCACAGAAAATTACTATAAAGCAAATACTAAAACACTATTATTTTAACCGAGCTTCCCAGGTGGCACTAGTGGTAAAGAACCATCTACGAGTGCAGGAGATGTAAGACACCTGGGTTTGATCCCTGGTTTGGGAAGATCCCCTGGAGAAAGGAATGGCTACCCACTTCAGTATTCTTGCCTGGAGAATCCCATGGACAGAGGAACCTTTAGGGCTACAATCTATAGAGTCACAAAGAGTTGGACACAACTGAAGTGATGTAGCATGCACACATTATTTTAACTACCACCTACATCAATGAATAAAACATTGCTAGATATCTAGAAACCTCTCCCTCCAAAAGAAGCTCTGTCCTCTCCCTCCAAAATTAAGCACTGTTCTGACTTTTACAGTAATCCTTTCCTTATGTTTTTTTACAGTTTATCCCTTAAATGTGCATCCTAAGGCACTGTAACCTAGTCATCAGTTTTCAAGTTGATATGTTTTTTTTTAACTCCATTTTAATCGTCATCCCTTTCTCCTCCCACCACCAATTGCCTCCTTTTCTCTTTTTAAAAATGTATCTTTTTTTCTCGAGTTTGCTCTAGATTAGAGTTGCTAATTGCATATTCATGATGCAGCTTTTCAGGTTTTCTTTTCTGTATTGTGGGATACAGGACCCTTCTCAGACACAACTTTGCTGTTTTGGGTAAGACTATTGATGGTGCTGCGTTCGTTTATCAGGAGACACAACAACAGTGACTAAAGGCTTAACACATCAAAGACTGATGCTTAACATGTCAATCCATCCATAAATATCTAATAAAAATTAGAGATTCCAAAATGGTAACATTCTAGCTCTATTCAATGTTTTTGTACATTAACTCTAATAGTTTTATGGATAAGGAGATGCTTCCTCTCATCTACAATTTGGTTACCCAGTGGTACAGTTCCAAAAAAGGCAGAATTAATGTTTGATTCTTTTCCTTCATCTAGTTTTCATGAGAACAAACTGGTTTCCTATCAACCTCAGAAGGGGACCAATTAAGATTTAAATGTATCTGGTGGATTCCCATCCACCGTAATTTCTATCCTTACCAAAGTTCAACATTTTCTTTGGCTCAGTAGAGGCATTTTAATGCTCCCTTTTAATTCCCCTTAACATTTTCACTTTGATGCACTGGAGAGGGAAATGGCAACCCACTCCAGTGTTCTTGCCTGGAGAATCCCAGGGATGGGGGAGCCTGGTGGGCTACCGTCTATGAGGTCGCACAGAGTCGGACACGACTGAAGCGACTTAGCAGCAAAAGCCCCAGCAGCAACATTATCCTAATAGTCTTTGAACCTGTTCATGCTGCTGCTGCTGCTGCTGCTAAGTCGCTTCAGTCGTGTCCGACTCTGTGCGATCCCATAGATGGCAGCCCATCAGGCGCCCCCGTCCCTGGGATTCTCCAGGCAAGAATATTGGAGTGGGTTGCCATTTCCTTCTCCAATGCATGAAAGTGAAAGTGAATAGTCTTTGAACCTTTCTATGCTAGTTTATGTCAAAATGTTTCAGGTTTATCTGGTACACTGCTTATTCCAGATACAGTGCATCTATTTCTATAAAAAGCCCCGGTTTCCTTTATGATGACAATCTGGCTGTAGGTGATAACTGTTGCTACTAGGGTTGCTAGTTCTAGCAAATAAAAATAAAGGACACTATGTTACATTTCAATTTTAAATAAACAACGAATACATTGTCCCAAAATCTACACAGGACAACTTGTACTAAAAAGTATTTGTTGCTTATCTGAAATCAAATTTAAATGGACAGCCTATATTTTATCTGACAACTGATTACAACTAGGCAGGTCATCTCTAGACAGTATTAGTCCAGGTCCTCTGAGAAGCAGATATGATTAGCTATGCAAGAGAGTTATGGGAGGAAATCATTATGAGGAAACAAAGCCAAGGGTTTGAAAAGACAGGGAGCCCTCAGAGGGTGATGCAGGCTTGACTTCTGTGAAAGGCAGGGAGATGAAAGGAGAGTAAGAGAACCAGAGTCTCAAATTACAGTTCAGTTCAATACACATAAATATTTACAAATATATACATATCCCTGGTTCACATGTTATTTCCTTAAATATCTTAAATGTGTAGATTTATTTTCCCCTTAAGATAAAGTATTATTGTGGAAAAATCGAATGATAATATTAGTTAATTTTAAGTATTTTTTTGCCTACATGCCCTTCCAATTTTCTTCCTTTAAAACCTCTTAATTTTACATGGTGTTGATTGTGCTGTTAATAATCTCAGGCACATTATGTGATTTTTGAAAAAGTAGTTAAATTTTTTTTTCAATGTCATGATATTTTCTTAAATCATTGTTTTCAATGTTTCTTCTCCCTCCCATCTTGATTTGTTTTCCCACTAAGGAACTCCCATAATCTGTATGTTGGATCTTCCTTTGTGTCTGCAGTATTTATGGCTTTCTTTTGGATATGTTTATTTCTTTCTTCACTTCTTTTGGTTTTTTATCATTTTTCTCTTCCCACTTTGATTTTCCTTAGAAAGTAAATATTTAACTCTTTGCAGATCGTTTATTCTCTGTCATAATACTTAACACTGTCATTGCACCTTGAAGATAATCATAAGTATATGTCAATGATCAAGTATGAAAAAGTTTTATATTCCAGTAACTTTATTTATAAAATAGGAAGTGAGCTGCAAACTATAGTTTGCCAATCCTTGGTCTATTGGGATATTATTCTCCTTCTTTCTTGCAGGAAGTTTGTTTTAAAGGGAAACGTTTAAGTGAACTTTTAGATTGTTAGAAGTTCAGACAGGTTTTCTAACTTCAAATAAATCTTTTTTGTTTTCCTGTAGTGCTTAAAAAAACATAATAGCTTGTGCTCTTAGATTTCCCAGACCTGTTCACCTTTTGTCCATATTTTCTCTTTCCTTCATCTCTATTATTTTTATTCTGCTCAATTTTTATTCCACTTCTAGTAATTTTTCCTCAGTGTGTGGTCCTGTGTTGGAAAGAAGCCTTGGAAGGTCAATTTCAAAAGTTCAAAGGATCTAGGCTGCTTTAGCTACCTTAGACTTTGACATTGGCTTGTTAAAAGCTATGAAGTTAAGAACTATGAAGCTGTGAAGTGTTTGAGATTTTACAAGGCTTACAAGTTAACAAGTTAACCTACCAGTTTTATGGATATTTTCAAAAAGTATGAGACTCTTGAGTCAGAGACAAAGAATTTTACTACTTATAGCAAAGAGTATGAAAGTGAAAGTCGCTCAGTCCTGTCCAACTCTTTGCTACCCCATGGACTATGCAGTCCATGGAATTCTCCAGACTAAAATACTGGAGTAGGTAGCCATTTCCTTCTCCAGGGGATCTTCCCAACCCAGGGATAAAACCCAGGTTTCCCACATTTCAGGAGCATAAACATCATCATATTCTATTTGTGCAAGCTCTCCTTGTCCCCAGGTCCCATGGAGGTGAGTGATTGGACCCAGATGAATGTTGGTTTATACAGTGGGTTACAGATGAGGAGGAACCCTGAGCTTAAGAAAGTCAAACCTTTTTCAGTGAGAAGTAAGGCGGCTCTTTGCCTTTGTTCCAGAGGAAGACCATGCTCCCTCTTTCCAGGATAATTGCTGTACAAATATACTTTAAAAAATACTCAAGAATAAAAGACCATTTCTTGTTAGTAAGGCCTGCAGAAATGGGAGAGATCAACTGGAAATTGATTCCCTGCAGAATCCCTTTCACTCACTATTGAAATGAACAAAACCTCTCCCAGTTATTTTTATACTGATCCACGGTGCTTTCTCGTGAATACCATCCACTGACTATTTTTTGGTTTTTTTCCTTGAATATTTTGGGATTGTAGGTATGTCATTTGCCCTACTGCTTCCCTCTGCTTTCTCTAGATACCATGGGCACTCAGGCTGCGTGGCTTCTGGTATTTACAGATTAGTAGAGGTGTTTTATTGAATGGATTTGTTGTAAATGTTGTGCTTCTGGTTTTGATGTCTAGTTCTCATCTAGCCTAAACCCATGCGGACATCACTGCAGTCCATCTTCCCAAAATAACCCTATCTTTTTTAAAGAAAGTATGCCAAGCAGATTTTCCTTTTTTTTTTTTTTTAATTCTCATTTTGGACACCAACTTTACTCTGCTATGATATGGTTATACTCTGTGATCGTACTGAGTTGCTGTGGGGTGTTTGACCTTTTCTCCCTCCTCCCAACACTAAATGGTACTAAGTTTTTCTATCATTTTAACTGCAGGTCCAGTCTTTTTCTTTTCTGTTTACAAGATTACAGACTACATATTTTCCCATCTTGCTATTACTTATGTATCTCTGCTGCTGCTGCTGCTAAGTCGCAGTCGTGTCTGACTCTGTGCAACCCCATAGACGGCAGCCCACCAGGCCCCACCGTCCCTGGGATTCTCCAGGCAAGAACACTGAAGTGGGTTGGCATTTCCTCCTCCAATGCATGAAAGTGAAAAGTGAAAGTGAAGGCGCTCAGTCGTGTCCGACTCTTAGTGACCCCATGGACTGCAGCCTACCAGGCTCCTCAGTCCATGGGATTTTCCAGGCAAGAGTACTGGAGTGGGGTGCCATTGCCTTCTCACCCTACAGTAATTCCTGTTACCCTCTTTTTGAATATCTTACCCAAAGACTAGTAAATCAGACAAATAAACTTGTTTAAAACGTGTGCAGAGGTTGCAAAGGAAAAAGAAAAATGCTCTGAGTTTGGGCATAATTCTAGAAGATTCTGTTGACCTTGTGGTAGTTTTGGCATTATATGGACAGGCTATAGAAATTTAAACTGTGTGAAGATGACAAACCTTTGTGTTCAGTTCAATATAAGTTTACCTAGTATGGCTCCTCCTCCCTCAAATTCAGTATAAGATTTATATACAAGGTGGGAAATAGATGACCATAGGAGCTGCATTGCCAATATAACTCTTATGTCCAAATTCATTTTTTCCTATGAGTTCTCAGTACTAGAGGTTCAGTATTTTACAGCACATACTGTCTGCTCATGAGCAGTGGAAAATTTCAAGTTTATTTGGCTTTCACTTAATGTTTTGTAACTCAGCAATATCTGGCAAGCCTTTACCGACATCCAGCCTCAGCAGATCAGAGGATTATGAAGATTACATAATTGCTACTGCTAAGCCACTTCAGTCGTGTCCGACTCTGGGCGACCCCATAGACAGCAGTCCACCAGGCTCCCCCGTCCTTGGGATTCTCCAGGCAAGAACACCCTAGTAGGTTGCCATTTCCTTCTCCAATGCATGAAAGTGAAAAGTGAAAGTTAAGTCACTCAGTCGTGTCTGACTCCTAGCAACCCCATGGACTGCAGCCTACCAGGCTCCTCCATGGGATTTTCCAGGCAAGGGTACTGGAGTGGGGTGCCATTGCCTTCTCCGGATTACATAATTCCTACATGTTAAATAGAAAAACGTAAAATATTCTGAGACAATAGTAAGATAGAAAAAAGATATTTTCTTTGGATGATGCTGCTCAATAAATTATATGAAAATAAGTTCATAGGAGATTGTGAGAGAGCTTAATATTGAAATGGTAAGGAGAAGAATTATTTTTTTTCAAAGTATATTTCATCCACGACTTCTTTTACTTAAGCAAGGAGACTGATATCGATCCTCATCCACAACCCCTGCACACACATAAACTGTACCTCTGTGCCCAGTAAGCTTTTCTGCCCCCCATACAAATTACAGTTTAGTAGAAAAGGTAAAATGTCTTTTGTGGCAATTAGAATGCTGAGCAAGCTAATGTAGAATAAAGGCATAAATTGTGTAGTGAGGTATACACTAGAAGACATGTTAATGAAGAGTGTCTCTTTGAACTTGACTTAGGAAAGGATGTGAGAGGAGCTTAGCCCTAATCAATCAATTACAGTTGAGAAGATGGACAAATGAGTGGATCGCTTCTCCACAAGTAGGAGTAGGGAACCACAAAAGAGACTTCCATCCATCCTATGAGGCTATTTTGATGTCCTATCAATAGGATTAAATGCTCATATGAATACTACTGACTCAAAAAAAACGGCCAATTAATTGCTATTTCTCTAGTCATTGGTTTGTATAAACTGTGATATTTGTTAGTGATTTTCTCCACCTCCTCCACTGATGCATGTAGTTAATTGTTAAGCGCAAAATGATAAACATTACAAGAAAATACAGATAATTGATAGTAATTGAAAAATATCAAATATAACTCAACTAGAGAAGAATAAGGAAATTAAAATTTTAAGTATGCTTTCTAAAATTATGTGAATACATACTATAGAATCAATGGCAGGTGCTATACTTAATACCTAACCAAAAGGAATTAAAGTATTTCACAATTCTTATGAAAACATTAATAAGAATATAAAAGACTTAATATACTTGGATAACCCTAATAATAATAGTGTTAGAATGCCTCTTTTGGTTTTCCCTCTTTCTTTTTCTTTTCTCACTTCTCCTTAATCTCTTCTTCATCTTTCTCCTTTTTTGATTTGAATAAAGATACATGAAGCTAGTAAATATTTAGAATCGTAGGATAGACATCAAGAGACTCAGTTATCTTCCCAAATAGATACAGATGACGGATAGATAGATGAATACAAGGATATAAGAAGTAATCTATATCAATAGCAAACAACTCATCTAGGTTAATATGTTAAACAGCGTTAAACAGTGTTCAGTAATAAGAGATGTATTTTATGTGCCTCATTTCAATAGAGGTCACATCCCAAGATGCCCTGAACTATATTTGCAAAATCTAAACATAGAACTCTGGGACGAAAGGACTGGCTGGGAATCCAAAGACTTGGCCTCAATTTTCTTTGGAGATGGTAGAAGGAAAGTTGCCAGTGGTAGAAACTCAGTGGGTAGAGAAGAATGCCAGGGGCCCTTTAATGCTAGTGGATGGTCTGGAGCCTTCTCATTTGAATCTGAGACTAGACTATCTTTAGTTTTCAAGAGGAAAATTCATGAGGGAGTGTGAATCTAGCACGAAATCCTTAAAAATACACTGAGCATGGTGAAATTGTTAAAAACAGAAAAGAAAAGAAAGTAGGAATTCTCTCTGAAATTAGTCAAGATCTCAAGTTTTATCTTTCAATTTATAAAAGATTTCTCTGAAAGAGAAATGCTCTTTTTGCTGTTCTGGGAATTATATAAGGAAAGGAGTCAGGTAACCACTATGAAGTCTGAGTGTAGAAGTAATAATGTACTTTCCAAGAACAAAGATAAAGAGGTTAGTTTGAATCATTAGAAAATCTAATCCTGTTTAGGAAGTCAGAAATATCAGAGATATCAGGTTCATAGACACATTACCTGAAAAGAACAAATAGTATGCCAATGTTTCTGAGTACTTTTCCACATCTGACAATCCTTCTGTCATTTGCGGACAACATCTGATTCAGGAAACATGATTTCATTTCTGAAGAAATAGGAAGATAAGGAAATAATTATCACAAAAAAAAGGAAGGTATTTTACATTAGTTCAGTTCAGTTCAGTTCAGTTCATTCACTCAGTCGTGTCCAACTCTTTGCGACCCCATGAATCGCAGCACACCAGGCCTCCCTGTCCATCACCAATTCCCGGAGTTCACTCAGACTCATGTCCATCGAGTCAGTGATGCCATCCAGCCATCTCATCCTCTGTCGTCCCCTTCTCCTCCTGCCCCCAATCCCTCCCAGCATCAGGGTCTTTTCCAATGAGTCAACTCTTCGCATGAGGTGGCCAAAGTACTGGAGTTTCAGCTTTAGCATCATTCCTTCCAAAGAACATCCAGGGCTGATCTCCTTTAGAATGGACTGGTTGAAAAAAAAAAACAATGGACTGGTTGGATCTCCCTTCAGTCCAATTACTCTTAAAAATCAAATAAACACAAACCCCTTGTAAAGCAAGGATACTGAAGTGAGTAGCCATTCCCTTCTCAAGGGGATCTTCCTGACCCAGGGATCAAACCTGGGTCTCCTGCAGGCAGATTCTCCACTGTCTGAACCATCAGGGAAGTGTAAAGAATCTAGTAGGTAAAAATAACAGGTAATTGCCCCCACATTCTAGATGTTTTGGTGTTGTGATTCAGCTATACATTGGAGCGAAAATATTAAATGGGAAAATCATGTTCACTGCTTTCCTGTCTGAATACTCATGTATGTCACAGAAGGACTGTTGGGGATAAAGATTAGAGGTGTTTTAATGTAACAACCAAGAGGACTGTACAGTCCTGGTCTCAGTGCCAATGAGAAGTTTGTTAATATCTTCCTGTCTCCAGTGAGCAACAAGAATGACTGTCAGGATATTGCAACTCTGTCTGCTTCCACCAGAGATCATAATTGGGCTATGAATTTTTACAACAAGAAAGTCTTCACATCATAGACAGAGACTAACAAGTTTAGTTAAATTAATGCCCACAGCATCTCAGAACAGGATGAGCTCTGTACATGGGTGTCACTCAAATATGTAGTGACACTACTTCTTTTTCTTTCTTTTTTTATTAAAACATCTTTGTGATAGTTTACTGGTTAGAGCTTCTGTTAATAATATATGTCTTATTTCTGAGGATTGCTCAGCATCCTGGTCTTCTGCCCAGTGACATGATATGCACTTCGGGGAATTCAAGAAGCCAATTGAGGTGAATAGAGGTGATTTATAAATCGAAAGCAAATGATAGTAGAAGATGTGAACCAAAGCTATTTCTTGATCTGCGAAAAGCTAATTGGGCACATTTCAGGCTAGGTCTCAAAGGCGCAGCTCATGAACTCTGTCTTCCTGATGTTGTGCTCATTACAGACACTCAATAGAGAACTGGCTAATGCTAGAGAAATCCCCATCAAAGTGGCCTTAACGTGACACTGCAGATTTACTTCTGGAAAGAGAGAGAAGCAAAAAGAAGGGAGAGATTCCAGGCAACCAGCCATTACAGAGTCCTATTTGCCTTAAGTAATTGATCTGAAACTGAAGAGTTTGTCTCTAAAGGCTCTCTGGGCTTCACACATCCTCAAGGGACTTTGTCTTCCTCTAACTTTTCAGGGTTTAGCCAGCCTTTATTTGTTACTATTGTTGTCAGAGGAAATGTGGGATTTTATAACCTTTGATATGGAAGACTGAATATAGCACACATGATCTAAATATTCTGGAAAAATCCATTTTTGCCACTAATGCTTAAAAATGTTAATGTTAATCTTCAATGAATTTAATTATCTAAATCTCATGGCCTATGCTCAGTCATGTTAATCATTCTAGATAAAATGAAATGTATGAGTTGGTATCATACTTTTAAAGAATCAAATATCAAGGAAAGAAAGACACTGCAAATGTTCACAATGTCGTATGTGAGAAAATTTGGGGGTGACTTGGAAAACTTAAATCAATATATTGAGGAAGCAGCTTAGTGAGTTATGTTTACATGGGAACCTGTAAGTAGGATTTGAGTCAGTAAAATTTTTCCAAAGCGAATAGAGGAGTCTGAATTCTAGAAATTTTCCTGAATAATATGGCCACATGTTGCAAGATTTGGATATTTATAACCCCAAATAGGAGAGATTTTGGTGGACAATCTCTTCAGTTTTTGCAGTTTTAAGACCCTGATTCCATTCCACAAAAACTGTAGGAAAACTTCCTTTATCATTGCCTGACTGTTATAAAATGAATGCTTGTCCATGAGTTAGCTCATTAAATATATGAAAAAGCTACTGAGAAATACTGTATAAATCTCTACAAAACTCTCCTTAATAAATCTTTGTTTTTTAGAGATGATACACTATAAAGAAATGAATTTTAATTTTCTGAATTCTAAAAATAGTATCAAGACAAGAATTGTCAGTGTACACACATGTGTAACTAGAGAGCCGGGGGAAGTTTGGTGGATATTAAGGGTCTTTTGTGAAGTAATTTACTTACCTATTGATTTTTTGTGTTATTTTTGTAAATACTTGTCTAAGATTTAAAAGTATGTAATGTAAACATTTTAACATTTCAATGATACATGTTTGCTCCATAAAATTAATATATTGTCATAGAAATTTATAGAGAAAGATGAGATCTTAGTGGTCGTGTGCTCTAAAGATTTTAATTATACCAGGTAAGGAAGCAGATCCATAAGTGACTTTCAGTTCAGTCACTCAGTCATGTCCGACTCTTTTCGACCCCATGGACTGCAGCATGCCAGGCTTCCCTGTCCATCACCAACTCCAAGAGCCTACTCAAACTCGTGTCCATCGTGTCAGTGATGCCATCCAATCATCTCATCCTCTGTAGTCCCCTTCTCCTCCTGCCTTCAATCTTTCCCAGCATCAGGGTCTTTTCCAATGAGTCAGTTCTTCGCATCAGGTAGCCAAAGTATTGGAGTTTCTCTTCCAATGAACATTCAGGACTCATTTCCTTTAGGATGGACTGGTTGGATCTCCTTGCTGAACAAGGGATTCTCAAGAGTCTTCTCTAACACCACAGCTCAAAAGCATCAATTCTTTGGCGCTCAGCTTTCTTTATAGTCCAACTCTCACATCCATTCATGACTACTGGAAAAACCATAACTTTGACTAGATGGACCTTTGTTGGCAAAGTAATGTCTCTGCTTTTTAATATGCTGTCTAGGTTGATCATAGCTTTTCTTCCAAGGAGCAAGTGTCTTTTAATATCACGGCTGCAGTCACCAACTGCAATGATTTTGAAGGCCAAAAAAATGTCTGTCACTGTTTCCATTGTTTCCCCATCTATTTGCCATGAAGTGATGGGACCGGGTGCCATGATCTTCATTTTCTGAATGTTGAGTTTTAAGCCAACTTTTCCACTCTCCTGTTTCACTTTCATCAAGAGGCTTTTTAATTCTTCGCTTTCTGTAATAAGGGTGGTGTCATCTGCATATCTGAGGTTATTGATATTTCTCCCAGCAATCTTGATTTCAGCTTGTGCTTCATCCAGCCTGGCATTTCACATGTTGTACTCTGCATATAAGTTAAATAAGCAGGGTAACAATATACAGTCTTGATGTACTTCTTTCCCAATTTGGAACCAGTCTGTTGTTCCATGTCCAGTTCTAACTGTAGCTTTCTTGACCTGCATACAGATTTCTCAGGAGGCAGGTCAGGTGGTCTGGTATTCCCATCTCTTTAAGAATTACTTCTGCCCATACCTCCATGCATGAACTAGGGCATGAGACTAGGGTAAGAACTACAATACGATCACACCTAGTCTGGTACAGGTCCTTTTGTCTACACTGCACTAGCTTTACATCTAATCGTGTGGTTTTAAAACTTTGTAGATGTTTGATTGTAAATCAGTGTTTTATGTCTTTATACGATAATATAATCAGAAACCATACAACACTCAGCTTCAGACATTCTCTCAGAATATAAGCCTTTTTTTCCCCTTGACCAGTGGAATTTTTCCTTCAATAAAGAATAAAGTAGAAAATCCTATGTTGTAATTCAAGGACATCACATTTCAAAAAAATAGAGTATGTAAGTTGGAGACATTAGTTTACCTGTGCTGTGGTTAGTCATGTCTTTTCAACTCCCTTGAGTGTAGTAGCCTGCCAGGCTCCTCTGTTGGTGGGAATTCTCTAGGCAAGAATATTGGAGTGGGTTGCCATGCAAGGTGGATCTTCCCAACCTAGGGGATCAAATCCAGGTCTCCTGCATTGCTGGCATATTCTCTATTGTCTGAGCCACCAGGGAAGCCCAGTTTATCTGTGATTAAGTTTTAATTAATGCCCTTAACTTAGATCCCAACAGCTGTAAAATAATCCTCTTAGCTTAGACAAAATAAGGACCCACCAAAAAGACAAAGACTCAAATTAAATCAAAGAAGCTTTCCTTTAAAAAATGATATATGCACACAAATACACATACACGAAACATACAACTTATGTCTTGAATTGTGACCCAAGTGGATTTTATAGTGAATACTGATAATGGATGCAAATTGAACAGCTTAATTCAATCAAATAAGTAATCTTAAGTAGAATGAAGATAACTGCCTTGTCCTATGTGGCAGAAATCTTTGTATATAACTAAATTCCTGCAAGTCAGTTGTTCAATATAGAACCAAATGCAAAGGATGACACATTGAAATAATGAACAGAAGAGCAAAATATAAAGACAAAAACACTTTTTGAATAATAGAGCTCCCTTTCTCCCAAAACGTTATATGTAAGGGAAAATCTGTATTGTCAGTTTTAATGGCTAAATTGCCCAATAGCTATTTTACTACTGTTTCATTTAAAATTTTTGTTTTGTACTTTTACAACTAGCACAATTATTCCTATGAAAATGGTCCAACACACTATAATAGGCCACTCATAATATGTACTTCATTACCTGTTTTTTAAAAGCCAGTTTTCTCTCCATCCAAATACTACCTTTTTCTGTAGAGAAAGTCATTTTATTCTCTAATCTACTCAAATCTGGTGAACCTGGCTGTCTTAAAAAAAAAAAAAAAAAAAAAAGAAAAAGCATATCTTAAAGGCACTATTGCTACAATTAATGCTTAGGATAAGTGTGACAATCCATACCTTAGGAACTAACAAGGCAGGATAAAAACGTTTTTTTATCCTACAACATTCCCTCAGCTGTGTGTATGTATGTGTGCCTGCGCGCTCAAGTGTTGACTATTTGCTGCGACACCATGGACTGTAGCCTGCCGGGCTGCTCTGTCCGTGGAATTTTCAAGCAAGAATTCTGGAGCAGGTCTCCATTTCCTACTCCAGAGGATCTCCCCCCACCAGGGATCAAACCCAGGGTCATCTCTTGAGTTTGCTAGGAGGTGGCTTGTTCTTGGACTAAGTAACTCAGAAAAGGATGGAGTTTGTCCTTAGCTAATAAAACATGAGTCAAGGCGACTCCTCTCTCCTCCCCCACGCATTTTCTAGGTCCCTTCTGCCGAAACCTCACAACTTGTGTTCTGAATCCAGTAATACCAGATAGTTGACTCCTCTCTTCCAGTCTCTGGCAAGAAATCTCCAACAACCAGTGCTTGAGACTCACGGGCTGCTTGTTGCCCATCTGCTCTGGGCGGGTCCTTTCTACTATCCCGGGAAATCCGCGTGCTAGCGCATTTGGATGAAACTGGAGGACTTTGTTTTCTTATACCCACAAGGATTCGGCTCCAAAAAGCTACATTGACTCATTGTTTTGTATCCATGCTCCAGGCTCCCAGTACTCACTAAAACGTAAACTTTGAAAGGGAGAGAAAGTTGTGTTGAGGAAGGGAACGGTGTAAACGGACTGAAAATTTGAGGATTTTTCTTCGTGTCCAGAGACAGAGAGAAAAAAGTAGGAGTACCAGAGTATCATTATTTTAATTCAACCTTTAGGAATTCCACTGGCATTATTAACCAACTAGCCGGGGGCTAAAGGATCCCTGTCTATTGACTCAAATCAGAAGACCGGTCGTAATCAGTCTACGACAACCTCTTCGGTCCCGATAGGTGTTGGTGCCCGGGATGGGGCTCTCGACCGACAGTACCCCTCTGCCCCCTGGCTTCTCGGAGCGCTGGAGCATGCCCAGTGACAGCGCAGGAGCCACCGAGGGCTTTGCAAGCGCGCACTCCGCTTCTCCGGGTTTTAGCAGGAGCCCGCGGGGGGCGGGAGGGGGTGAGGGGACCCGCGGAGCTGGGCAGCCTCCGCCGCGCGTGTGGGGAGCTCGCGCCAGGCGCAGTGCTCTCGCCCGCTTTGCAGTTGCTCCAGAGATGCTGGCGCGCGGCTCCCGGCTGCTCCACCTGGCGCGCTGAGCTCTGCGCGGGGAGCCCCCGGGGGCTGGCGGGGGGCGCAGACTGCGGTAGAAGGCGAGCCGGGCTCCTCCGGGACTGCGAGACAACGCTCCAGCACTGTCAGGTGCCGCTCTCCAGCCGCTCGCCGCTCCGCTAACTTGTCACTTGGTGGTGTCCGCTCTCCAGGGCTGTCTACGCTTTGGGGTGGTGGGGTGGTGGTGGGGGGCGGGGGGAGTGGGGAGTTAGAGGGTCTGCGGTGGCCGAAGGAGGGATCCTGCGAGGGGGAGCTTGCCTGGTGCCGCTCCTCTTCCCCTCCCCATCGCTCCCCTCCCCCCACCCCGTCGCTGCCGCTTTGCCTTCCGCCAATTCGGAGAGCATCGGGAGCCTGTGACATGCAATCCCTGCCAAGTGACGGTCCCCGAGTCTGAAGTGCCCGCGAGGAAGTGAGCGCCAACACGGGCCGCGGGCGATGACAGCCATGAAGCAGGAGCAACAGCCCACCCCAGGGGCCAGGGCGAGCCAGGCGCAGCCGGCGGACCAGGTGAGAGTTGGCAGCTGCGGCCAGGCCCTCCCAGGAAGGGAGACTCCAACCCGCGCTTCCCCCGCCCCTCCTCCAGGGCTCAGCTCCCACGCCTCCTTCTCCCCACCCACCCCCGCCCCAGTTCCAGGCTCTCCTCAGCTCATCCATGGACTCTGCACGAAGTTAGAGCCTCCGAGTGCGCTCCGGGGCCGGGCGAGAGGATGCGCAAGGTGGAGAGCCGCGGGGGAAGGGGGCAGAGAGGTAAAGGAGGGGTGGCCTGGGCAACCCCTCGGGCCGGCCCCCGACGGAGGGGAGGTGGCCGGGGCCAAGAAATGGGGACCTCTTGGCTCCTATTGAAGCACGTTGGAGGAATTGCTGCTCTCTTGGAGGCTTCCACTTGCTGGGTTCGAACCCTGTTTTCACGTAGCTGAGACCAAAGCTTACCCGAGTAGGCAGATGACCTTTAGGCCATCAGAGTACTTCCTTTCCTTTCTGTTTTCCTTTGAGGAGACCGGGACGGGGGTGGGGGTGAGGGACGCAAAATGGGGGAAGAGGGTGTACCACGCATCTGTTGTCTGCTTGGAACCGAGCTTGGAGCAAAAAGGCATGATTAGGTGGAACTGGGAAGATAGTGGCTTTAGTGATTTGTTGAGTCCAGATGTGTTGTTTCTGCAGAAATGAGGGGGTGCGCTGTGCTGGCTGAGGGTAATTTTAGTCCGTTTTCTGTCTTTCCTCTCTGGTCACCCCGTTTTGTTTCGGTCTTTAGGAATCTGTAGCATAACCATACGGTGAATCTCCATCTCGTCTCTGTCCCTGGGTTGGGGTGACTCGTGAGTTCGGTGTCGTCTTTTCCCAAAGTTGGAGGGTCGGGAGCGCCGAGGTGCCCTGGCCGAGAGGAGGGAGGCTGTCACGTTTACTCATTTAGAGAGTCTGAACCAAGAGGGTTGTACTTAGGTCTGCGGATAACCACGGAGCTGGAGGATGGAGGCGCCGGGGTCCAGAGGTGGTCTCTCTGCCCCGAGCGCACTATTGAAGGCCTCTCAAAGCATTTCTGGCGGAGACACTTCGAGCTCATTGCTAGAAGTGGATGAAGGGGGTGCAAACAGCGAGGCTACAGTAGGGCTCAGCTCTTCGCATATTTTAAGCATTGAGGAGTTAGTGAAGGGGAGCTGTCCGCTCAGAGTGGTGGGAGGCAGAGGGGGCGACTCTAGGGCTGCCGTTATTAATGTTCTAGTCCTGGCTGTCGCTCCTGGCTAGTGGCCTCTCTTTCGCCCTTCCCCCACCCTTCTCATTTTGCTCACATATGTTTCACATAGGTGGTGAGGATTACTCAGACTTAAAGCCCCCTCCCTTTACTGAGATGGATGTTGCAGTTTTTATAAAGCACTTGTTTTCTTAAACCATTCTTTTTGCTCCTTACCCTGAGAAAAGTATGAAAATATTAAAACATGTATATAACCTGTCCTTTCTCCTTGTATCTCTTTTCCCTGCTCCCTCCAGCACACATCACAAGGTAGCAACGGGTTATCTGATTATAAAAATAATTTCAGGAGAGGAGCATGGATTTAACATCCTCTTTCAGGCTGACAGCTCTTAAATTTCATTAATAAGCCACTGAGCCTCTCTACTGCACTTGGAATGATACTACCAATAAGAATGATTAGTCAGGTGAGAGTTTCCACATGAAATCTTTACTCACTAACCTGTGACACCAGCTGGTTACTTGAGGCTCTGCAAACAGTTCAGTGATGGTGGAGGTGGGGAGGAAGAAGCAGAGGATACAGAAGCTGAAAATGTTTATGTAAATAGTGGACAAGCTGTATATCCACAGCAAAGCCTTTTTTCAGAACTAATCTGGTACTTAAAATTCACATGAAGACAGAGCCTCAAGCTTGAATCTGTTGTTAGTGTGCATTTTTGCTTATGCCACTTCAAATAGTCAGGGAGTGGCCATTTGTAGAACTCTTGTTTTAATTGAGTTTTTTTAAGTGCCTTTCTGAGCACTGACATGATTTTACAATGTCAATGGTATGCATATTACACTTGAGCTAAAATGAAAGAGATTGATTTCTCAAGGGAAAGGAAAGGAAGACTGAAATATACATGGCAGCATCCCACTGGGAGTTTTCTAGGCAATCCCAGAATATACCTATGTGTAGTCTATTCTTTGTCTAAAGCTTGACATACAAAATGATGAGCAGATGATGTGGACAATTGCTGTGATGGCTTAAACTATTTCTTTTAAGAGTCTAGGTTTTTTATTAATAGTATTAGTCATTGTGATTTAATTCTGCAGTTGTTAGGTAACTCTCATGTGGCCCCAGATATAATACCTCCATATAGACAAGATCGATTGTTCAAGTTTCTGTGATATTTCTGGGAAAAAAAAAAGATTCACAAAATTAAAAATGTAGCTTTATGAAATCCTACTTAATGGTTTAATAGGAGGCGTGTTCCAGTAAGTCACTTGCTAGGTGTTGATTTTGAGTGATTTAAGCTTTTGAATATTGCCAGAAAGGTCTTTTGCTTTTTGTGGCAGTGATTATTATGAAACCTCAAAGATGCCTTGTCCAGAGGCCATCAAATACCCATTTCCAAGAACAGCATCATGGAAGACCAGAGTCTTTCTTCTCCGTGAGATGATTATGAACCACATAATTTAATTGTTGTTGTGGCCTTTTAGAGAGTTCGACATCCCTATTTCACCTTATCTACTACTGTCTTCTAGCGTAGGGTGCCATGACCAGAGGTAGCCCCTCCTCTGGGAGCAGATGCAACAAGAGTAACAGGGACTGCATATTTTTATTACTGTTCTGAATCATTGGAGATATTTTCATCATCTCAGTAGTCTTGCCTTTAAAGCTTCATTGATTAAATAAATGTTTACAACAGTTACTTCTGTTGTTTTTATAACACTCCACATTTACAAAATGTCTAAAAATAAATGCTTAGCTGTGGGTAGAAGCAGTCATTCCCACTTAACGTAATCAATATCCATTTTACATCAGGGAATACATAATCTTGAGTGGCTAGTTGTAACTTATTATTAGATTTGGAAATCACTTCCTGTGTGCTTGCCATGTGCTGAGTACTGTCCTCTGGGTTGATAAGGTAACACTCACTGAATGCATTTTCCTACTTGATCCTCAAAGCTGACAATTTTTAAGTTAGGTCTTGTTATTATTCCTAGTTTAGGGATGAGAACAGAGAATTCTCTCAAGTAACTAAACAACTTGGTCAACCTTGTCTTCATAAGTGGTACAGATGAGACATAGTCCTAGTCTATGGCAGTTAAAAAAATAAGCTCTTTTAACTCTAAAGCTCCATCTTCTAACCTTTACACAGTTACAGTTCAACACCCTTCTACTGGCATAATGCAGAAGAATTGCAAATATTACATATGCATGTGTATAAATTTACCTTGAATATAAAATAGGTAAAGATTTTGTTTAACTCTTCAACTGTAAATGTAAATAATAAATCTTGAAATTAAAAAATTAGGTTAGTATCTCTTAAAATAATATAAAACCAGATATATCCTGATAAGTACATAGGAACTTAAAAAAAATATTTCTATCATTTGCCCTTGGTAGTGGTAAGACTTTCGAGGCTTCTTAAACATACCTTTTATAGTTAGACCTGGTTTAGAATTTGCTCAAGTTGCCACCAGGTGGCACCCTTCTGCTGAGTCCAATGGGTAAAAATATTTCCTAAAATGTTTGATGGGTCTCTCAGCTCCAAAAAACCAAACCCAACAACAAAAAAGCAAACAAACAAACAAAAAAATTAAACAAGAAAAAAAACTATAACCTTATTTCCTGAAGTATGACTAAAAAGTGTATTTTTATAAACAACTGTTTGGCTGCAGAGGCAGCATTAGTTATGCATAAAAAATCAACAACAACAGTAAAACTCATTCTAGTAGAAATCCACTCTCTTACTCTCTTACATAACAGCCTATTAATGAAATAGTTCATGAACAAAATTGGGGTTAAATAGATAATACGTAAAATGCCTTTTGTAAAATATTAGGGTACTTTTGACTTTTAGGTGATATTAACCTAAAGTTTTCACAAAGAAATTAGGATCCAGTATTTTTACTTCCACTTTGGTCAACAAACCTGATTAAAAATTTCAAATGAATACTTAATGAATTCATAAAAAAGTTATTCTTCCCTAATACATAAATATGTCATAATTTAGTTTATATTGTTTTTAACACAGAACGTCAAAGAAAGCTTTTAGAAATCATGTTAAGAAACTTTAACAGAAAATGTATTACTTCTCAACATTCAATATAAAATACATAGTATCTTATTGGTGGAAGAATTCTGTATCATTTGGTTATAAAAGACATTTGATACAGGTGCTATGTAGAAGTTTTTATAACTTGTTGTTCAGTCACCAAGTTATATCTGACTCTTTGTGACCCCATGGACTGCAGCATGCCAGGCCTCTCTATCTCTCACCATCTCCCGGAGTTTGCCCAAGTTCATGTCCATTGAATCAATGATGCCATCCATAACTTAGGAGATATATACATCCTAAAGTGAAAGAAAAAGTGAAGTTGCTCAGTCGTGTCCGACTCTTTGCGACCCCATGGACACCAGGCTCTTCCGTCCATGGGATTTTCTAGGCAAGAGTACTGGAGTGGGTTGCCATTTCCTTCTCCAGGGAATCTTCCTGACCCAGGGATCGAACCCAGGTCTCCCACATTGTAGACAGAAGCTTTACCATCTGATCCACCAGGGAAGTCCTATCATCCCTTAATTTCTTATTACATATATTATATATATATGTCTTACTGCAAATATGTACAACATTTTATCTGCTGAGTTTAGAACACACCACAAAACGTTCCTTGCTTATAAGCTTCTGATCTCTCTGTTTATTTGAAAGACTGAGCATATTGCACATTTAAGAAAGATTAAAGTATATAAAAACAAGTTAAATAAAATTGTATTATTAAATATTAATGCTGCATTATCTTATGAAGAGCATTATATTGGAAACAAAACACTAGAACCAATTTCTCCAAGTCTAAGTAAAATTAAAATTATTTTCAAACTTTGGTTTCTTGGACCATTTATGATTATATTATGTTTTAGACTTTTAGTACTTATAGACACATTTTAAATTTATTTATAGGGTATCATGTAGCATGCATGGCATGCTGAGTTCCTTCAGCTGTGTCCAACTCTTTGTGACCCTGTGGACTGACTATAGCCCTCCAGGCTCCTATGTCCATGGGATTCTCCAGGCAAGAATACTGGAGTGGGTTGCCATGTGCTCCTCCAGGGGACCTTCCCAACCCAGGGATTGAACCTAAATCTTGTATCTCCTGCATTGTGGGCTGGTTCTTTACCATTAGCACTGCCACAAAGCTAGGATGCTGCAACTAGGACTGTGAGTTTTTGTGCCATCAACCGGAGTATTTATTTACCACTATCTATATATTATGCACTGGAAAGCTCAGATTCAAATTCATATCTCAGCTCTGATAGTCATTGCTGTGTTTTGGGTAGCAAGATAAGTCATTTTCTGTATTTCATCTGTGAATGGAGGTGGCTATAGATCCTATACCTGATTGTTGTAAGGACTGAATGAAATAATAAGTAAAAGCTTTTGAAAAATGCTTATCTCATACAAAGTGCTTTCATTACATGTATAGTTTGGGAACAGGAACCCAGGGAGGAAGAAACTTAGAGGATCATTGAGTCATGTACAGCTGCTATATCATTTTAGTATTTTCCAGAATATTGCATTAATTAGTACACATATGTATGTGATTACATATGAGTTTTCACATGCATAAAAATATTTTAATGATATAGTAAATATTACTGAGTTAGGCATTGAGTTGGCAGAAATGCAGACTTTACAATATTTCATAACATCCTTATTTCCACTCAATGAAAACTCACTTCTCTACCAAAATTGAAAAAGACACATGTACCCAAATTTTCATTGCAGCTCTGTTAACAATACCCAGGACACGGAAGCAACCTATATGTCTATTGACAGATGAATGGATAAAGAAGCTATGGTACATATATACAATGGAATATTACTCAGCCATAAAAAGGAACACATTTGAGTCAGTCCTAATGAAGTGGATGAACCTAGAGCCTATTATACAGAATGAAGTAAGTCAGAAAGAGAAATCAATTATTGTATATTAGTGCATATATATAGAATCTAGAAAGAGGGTACTGATGAACATATTTGCAAGGCAGCAGTGGAGACACAGACATTGAGAACAGACTTATGAACATGGCTTGGGTGGGGTGGGCTGTATAGAGTTACATACATTACCATATGTATAATAGATAGCCAGTGGGAATGTGCTGTATGAATCAGGAAACTCAAACCAGGACTCAGTAATAACCTAGAGGAGTGGGATGGGGAGGGAGGTAGAAGGTATGTTCAATTGGGAGGGGACATGGGTAAACCTATGGCTGATTCATGTTGATGTTTGGTAGAAACCAATGCAATACTATAAGGCAGTTATCCTTCAAATAAAATTAAACAAACAAAAATTTTAAAAAGCCTCACTTCTTTACTGTCCTACTCTTTAAGAGGCCATGCTAAAAGTAAACATTGGTTAAGTCTCACTGCTGCTGCTGCTGCTGCTGCTGCTGCTAAGTCACTTCAGTCGTGTCCGACTCTGCGCGACCCCATAGATGGCAGCCCACCAGGCTCCTCCATCCCTGGGATTCTCCAGGCAAGAACACTGGAGTGGATTGCCATTTCCTTCTCCAAGGAATTAGCTGCTGAACATGCATATTGTTTTCAATGTACTTATATTGGTAATAAGCATGGAGAAAGAGAAAAGAGGGGTGTGGCTTACAGAAATATCTCAGGAGATGAGATTTTAGTTTTGGAACAGGAAAATGTGCATCGCAAGTGGAGTCCCCTGAGGAGCCCAGGGTGGGTGTGCCTACTATCATTGGGAGTGAGACTAAGTAACCCAGTATTGGGCTCAGATAATTTGAAATATTTTTACACATACTTTTTTTTTTTTTAACAGCTATTCCATTGCAATATTTAAATATACACAACATTTTTGATGTCTGACTATTAAAGTTACCTCCATGTATTTTCATACTTGCTGAGTGACTCTGTGGGTTCTAATCAAGTTAATATCTTACTGAAACATTTTAATGGGGATATGTACTAAAATATGTGTCAACCAGGAAAGGGTGGAGCTCTCCCTACTTGAAGACCTCTAAAAGCTCCAAAAGAGCAAAAATAAATAGTGGAGGAAACATAAACTTCTTCATAAACACATCTTCATATAAAGTTAGAAATACTTCAGTGAAAAGTGTATGCTGCCTCTCCTTCAGAAGTCATATAGTTCAGTACTGATTATTTCCAGCTCAGTCTTGTGTAAAAATTTGTACTTGACCTGGTCTACAAGCTTTTTGGCAATAGCCAACCTCTGTTTACTTTTCTCCATCCAGACAACACATGTTTTCCAAGGCTTTTAAAATGTGTATATACCATTCCCCTACCTGGTAGATATTCTTTTTTTTTTTTTTTTTAATATTCTTATCATTTATTATGTATTCACTAAAAGAAGGCTTGTCATTTCCAGGGTAAGAGAGGAAGCTGGGGAGTAGGCTCAGTAGGGAGAATGGGACATTTAAGAGAGACTTCATCTATTATTCATTCATTTTCCTTAAACTGCCCTAAATTCCTAAGGTTTCAGACATACTTGTATGTTATGGTAAATATAACACCCAGCCGCCAGACCAAATGCAGAAAACTGGCTTCTATCTGAAGCTGATAGAAAAAACATTTTATTTCAAACTGTAATTGATGTTAACAGCACTCTTGGTAATGTCTTCTACATAATAGAAAATTATTTTCATTTTCTTTTCAAGTTTGTTCATCCCATGGTTTATTTCAGAATTGTTAAAGCATTAATAATTTTTAAACCAATTTGCAGATAATGTGCTTTTTCCCACTAACCAGAACAGCATCTTCTGCAATATATTTTGGAATTGCCAAATGATTCTCAGATTAATTATATTTTGGAGAAGAAGGTGACATTATGTAGGGTTGAAAACAGAGTCCAACAATTTCAGACTGAATCTTTCTTTTGCCATTTGCTGTGCAATGTAGAGCAAATGATTTAACCCCTCTGAAACCTGTTCTTCTCTTTAAAGGAAGGGGATGGGGAGAAAGCGGCAAGGATTAGTGACAATCCATGTGAAGAGGCTTGTTTAACTTCTGTCCCAGGGTAAAACTTAGGGCATATTGGGTTGGCCAGAAAGTTTGTTCAGGTTTTCTGGTAACAGCTTATGGAAAAGCCTAAATGAACTTTGCTGGTCAACTCCATATTTTTATTCTTATTGTCACTATGTGTCTAAATTATCTGAGAAGATTATTGTGTTTTTTTGCAAGGGTAATTTTGTATTTACATTAATGAAAATACTAAACTTGATGAAAGTGAAAGAGGAGAGTGAAAAAGTTGGCTTAAAGCTCATCATTCAGAAAACGAAGATCATGGCATCTGGTCCCATCACTTCATGGGAAATAGATGGGGAAACAGTGGAAACAGTGTCAGACTTTATTTTTTTGGGCTCCAAAGTCACTGCAGATGATGACCGTAGCCATGAAATTAAAAGACGCTTACTCCTTGGAAGGAAAGTTATGTCCAACCTAGATAGCATATTGAAAAGCAGAGACATCACTTTGCCAACAAAGGTCCGTATAGTCAAGGCTATGTTTTTTCCTGTGGTCATGTATGGATATGAGAGTTGGACTGTGAAGAAGGCTGAGTGCCGAAGAATTGATGCTTTTGAACTGTGGTGTTGGAGAAGACTCTTGAGAGTCCCTTGGACTGCAAGGAGATCCAACCAGTCCATTCTGAAGGAGATCAGCCCTGGGATTTCTTTGGAAGCAATGATGCTAAAGCTGAAACTCCAGTACTTTGGCCACCTCATGCGAAGAGTTGACTCATTGGAAAAGACTCTGATGCTGGGAGGGATTGAGGGCAGGAGGAAAAGGGGACGACAGAGGATGAGATGGCTGGATAGCATCACTGACTCGATGGATGTGAGTCTGAGTGAACTCCGGGAGTTGGTGATGGACAGGGAGGCCTAGCGTGCTGCAATTCATGGGGTCGCAAAGAGTCGGACACGACTGAGCAACTGAACTGAACTGAACTGAAGCATATGTGTGTGTGTGTGTGTGTGTGTGTGTGTGTGTACATTACCATGGGCTTCCCAGGTGGCTCATGGGTAAAGAATCCACCTGCAATGCAGGAGGTGTGGATTTGATTCCTAGGTAGGGAAGATCACCTGGAAGAGGGAATGGCAACCTATTCCATTGCCTGGAGAATCCCATGGACAGAAGAGCTTGGTGGGCTCTGTTCCATAGGGTCGTACACACACTCACACAAATGATCTTAATATGCTAAGTAATTACAGTTGATTTATTATAAGGCATTCAGTAAAAATTTATAACAACCTGACTGATTTGTACTATTTTCAGCTGCTAAACTGTTTAGGATCTTCTTCGAAGTGATCATGGTTTAATATTCTCTTTCCAGAAGTTTGGTTTCCAGAAATGACTGAATTTCCTTAGAAATTCTTTGCATGTGGGAACTGATGATATGTTGAGTTGAAATTTAAGAAAAGTGCATAATCAAAACTGACTTCAGATCTGGGAGAGCCAAATCAAGTCATCTATATATTCTCCAGCCAAGTTGTATGTTATCTGACTTGAATATTATTGTAATTTATCATACTTATCGATTTTTCTCAGGTCAGTGCAAAAACCTATGTGTCAGGTTACAAGACAGCAAATGAAGAAAAGTGAGGAAACAAGCCATTTTTATTATCTTTATCCCCAACCCCCTTTTAAGATCTAAATACAGATTCGATTTTTTTCTTCTGTATGAAAGTCTCTGCTCTGAAAACCTAAATATGACAAATCTGAGGTATATTTTTGAGAACCTGAATAGAAAGCTCTCCTGCAATTTATTTTCAAATAATGGGCCAGAGAGACCACTCAAAGTTGCATTAATAAGGCTTATACAAGGTAGAAACAGGCCTTTTCTGTTATTGATATGTGATTTTAGTTTTTGCAAGAGTAATGGAGTAAGTGAAAATTCTGGTACTCATGATTCCATTAATCACATCTCACCTCCAGGAAAAGTTTTAATATGTGTTAATGAATGCAAGACATGGATTTTTTTTTTTTTTTCATTTCACGTATTTTGAAACAAATGCTAGAACTTTCTTTTTTTTTTAACAAAACAACCCTTTAAATCAGTGTTTTATGAACTTGCATAATGATTCTTCTCACTTAGACACATAATACAGGATTAGGAATCAAGATACCTTTGGAATAGAGGTCAAAACTATCTTTTCACAAAGAAAAATCTGAAATTCATGAAGAATGTCTCAAATGTAGAAATAGGTCATTTGTTTGGCTATGTTGCCATGTAATTTACATTTCCTGGGATTTATGAATTTATGAATAGATTTTCTATCTACTCCATTAGCTTTTAGAGATTTTAAGGGAAAAGACTATGCATTTCACTGTTTTGTTTCCTCTTAGAATACTATAAAGAGTGTTTTTAAGATATAAAGAAAGCATATTTTGAAGGTATCTTCATAAAGTTGTTCCTTTTCCCTGATCCTATGAATTAAGTGGTTTTCATTTCTTGACAAGTCATGTTGGCAGTGATAGATAGGTGTGAATTGAACCTGGAGCTGAAATGAAGAGACTCACCCTCATATTATTATTGCAAATGGGATTTACCCAACATTAGTGCCAGAGTGGCATTATGGGTGGTTTCTTTTGCATCTGTCACTCCTTACAAATGTCTGTTTGCACACAGAATCAGAGCTTGTTATGTTACAGGATGGTCCCTTTGATTTCCTGTGTTTCCCTTTGCATCTGTGCCATCTCTAAATCCAAATCCAGTTTTTTCTGCCTTTCTGTATTTCTGAGATCCAGTTTCTTTCCAAGACTAATTCCTTGAGTCTAGACAACTGCAATGTCCATAGTGACCTTGCTTTTCCAGATTCTTCCATCAAATAGCCATAAAGTCATCGATGATAACATTTTGAGAAACTCTCCTTGTCTTTGTTTTCAAATCAGGAGACAGTCAATGTAGAGGTGAGTGTCCTGTTTCAGATCACACCATTGGTTAGAATCGGAAGCAATACTTGATTTGGGGTCTTTCACTTATGTGCATTTTTCATGTGTCATGCCACCAGAGTCAGCTATTGATATAGAGTCTCTGGTGATTTTTTGGTGGCACAGACACCTTCCTTAGCATTTGACATCAGAGTAAAATTTTTTTTTTAATTAGTGTTCTTAAAGGCTTTGAATCTGTAGGTAAAACTCTTTGGTATTTCTTGGTTTCTCCATTGTGATGTGCTGGTTCTAGGCCAGTGGTCTTTAGACTCTTGGCACCTGGCCACAAAACCATGGAACCATATAAGCATCTTCTCCAACTAGCTGTGGCAAGAGAGCACCTCAATGCCATAAAGCCATCATGAAAATAATCTGCGAGGTGCACTGTTCCAAGGAAATGATAGCAACTCTCACCATACGTGAAGACATGGGCATTCTTAGACCTCTCCTCTTCTCCTCAGCATAAAAGGGGACCCATTGATCTTTACACTCAGCACTTGAAATTGCAATTCAATGATGAATAGACAAGTGATTGGATGAGTCCCTTCTTGTGAATGGAGGGATGCACCCAGGTGCTCTAGAAAGCATCAAGGTGAATTTTAGAGCTTTCTCTGGAAGTTAGTAGAAATAACAGGCTTCTGATTTGCTGGAGTTCTTTGAAAACAGAACCATTTCTAGAGGATGTAGTAATTTTGTCAGTGTCCCACGTTTCAGTACTAGATCAGAGGAACTTTTATATGCTAAATATATAGGAAGTAGTTTTGACATGTGAACTACTTTGAACCAGTTTGACAAGTAGTTTTGTGTGAACATTTACACAAAATTCTTGTTAGTGGAAAGAACAATGGCTTTCTATTCATTTGATGATGTCATGCATGCTTATCTTTGTGACCCCATGACTATAGCCCACCAGGCTCCTCTGTCCATGGGATTCTCCAGGCAGGAAAACTACAGCAGGTTGCCATTTCCTCCTCCAGGGGATCTTCCCAACCCAGGGATAGAACCCACACCTCTCCTGCATTAGCAGGTGGGTTCTTTACCACAGAGCCATCTGGGAAGTTACAACCTCAGTTTAAACTCTACTAACTAGTTTGAGCAAGTTACCTAGTCTCTTTCTGAATTTAATATTTCATCTGAAATGGTATGATGCTTACCTTGCTGAATTGTTCTGAAGATTAGCAATGAGATAGGTTTATTAATCAGGGGATGATGAAAATGACTGTGCTTGTATTGTTGTTAATGTATATTGGGTACTGGAGAAGACTCTTGAGAGTTCCTTGGACAGCAAGGAGATCAAACCAGTCCATCCTAAAGGAAGTCAGCTCTGAATATTCATTGGAAGGATGGGTGCTGAAGCTCCAATACTTTGGCCACCTGATGTGAAAAGCCAACTCTTTGGAAAAGATCCTGATGCTGGAAAAGATTGAGGGCAGGAGGAGAAGGGGGTGACAGAGGATGAGATGGTTGGATGGCATCATCGACTCAATGGACATGACTGAGAGTAAACTCCGGGAGACAGAGGAGGACAGGGAAGCCTGGTGTGCTGCAGTTTATGGTGTCACAAAGAGTTGGACATGACTGAGTGTTGAACAACAACAACTACCAGAGAAAGGCAAAGGGATGGGGCGTCAGGCTTCCGATGGACTGGAGGCTCTGGCTTCATCTTTTTTCTCTGTTACTTTGACTAAACTTCAGAGCACATTTAATATTGAGACTTTTTTTTTTTTGACATGGAGACTATATGGGTTCAACTTGGCTCCAAAGCAAAGATGGATTAGGTGTTGGTTAGTAAAATATCCATTTATTTTTAGATTCTTTATAAATGCAGAAAAATCAACAATGTTTGCATTCTGAAGGTGGAGAACTGAGTATGGATTTGCCTTTCCTGATTTTTTCCCCTCCATTCCATGGTTAAAAATCCTACTCATACTTATGATACATTCTACATTTGGAATGCTGTTTCATTCCTATTCAGAGCTGAGAGCTGTAATGGCGAATCTAAAAAAACTAATATAGAATCACAGATGGTGCAAATATTTGAAAATAGGTAAATACAATCTAGGATTAGCTGTTTGGGCTCAGAAATGTCAGCTTCGTATTGCTTATTGGTCACACAAGACAGTTTTAGCTAAGGGGAAATCCAGGACAAAAGCATCATGGTATAAAATTTCTGGTTTGGAGCTATGCAGTATAACAAGCCCATGATTATTACATAAACTCCAGAATGAGTCTCTATGTAGCTAGAAAAGGTGTTTTAGACAGGTCACAAAGTACCAAGAGGTTATATATATGATAAAAATTAAGTAAATATAATAGCATGGAACTGCTATCATTAATATCTGCTAAATTACATTTAAAGCCAATTTTTGAGGAGAAAATATCCATTCTTATAGAAATGCTGCAGTTTCACAGTACATGACCTGAGCATGGGAACTACTAGATTGCCAGCATAAAATCTGTAGATGGTAGTTATTAGTAGTAAGTGCTGTGTGTCCCTATTTCTGACTGAGAGTTTTAAGCAATATAATTTGTTTTTCTTTCACTTTTTTCCCCTATTACAGATAAGATTCTTTTAAAAGTTTCTTAGAATTAACTATGGTGATTGTGTTACCTGATTAACTGACAAGACAACTGAGAATGATATAGGCTAACTTGTTAAAGGTTGTAACCACTGATGAATTTAGAAACCAGAGTAGTTTAGTAATTAGAGGTCCTCTCTTCCAGTTTGGGAGTTGGTAGGTGACTCACTCAATCATGGGATCATAGAAGCCATGTCTGGTTGTCTGTGTTGTTGTCAGATGAAGTAAAAGAGGGTGAGAATTAATGGGAAGGTTCCAGCTGGTTTAGGTTTTTTTCTTTTACTTAAAATTTTTTTTTCTAGGCAGTAAGTTTAATAAGATTAAATCTATTATATATTGATCCTATCTGGAAGCATCAAAGAGCAGGTGGACATGAGTGTAATGGTTGGGTGAAACCTCGATTTTCTGCTATTTTTTATTTCTCAGATGAAGTGACAGAGAATGGAAAGATAGATTGTAGATTGTATACGATCTGTAAAGCAGCACTGATCCCTATCAAGTAAGAAATCCTGGCTTCTCATATAAGTGTATAGGGAACATATGTCAAGGATTTAACTTATTAATAAAGAAACCATCAAGATGGGAAAGCTGGTTTGAAAAACATGTGAGGAAGAGACTTGAAATAAATGATGTACAAAATCTGCAAACTTAGATCCAAAACTGGTTAATATTCAAAAGGGCATTTAAATTATAACCTTGGTGGTTATCTTTTATAGCAGACAGAATTTTTTTGCCACTTACCTATCTTCTACAAGTAACATCTAATAATTACTTTGGATCCATGTTGAGAGTAAATTTTAAGTCTAAGAAAGATACATTCTCCTAGAGTTGTATAATCCTTATGTGGGTTGATTAGAAATGCCGTGGTCTAACACTATAAAGATGGACACATTTCCAAATTCTCTAAAATCTTAACATCCTCAACCTCACAAAAATGATGCAGTCCAGGTCTACAGTTGATGTTTCAACCAACTTCTTAAGCAATTTTATGATAGCTTTTTACAAGCCCTTTGGAGCTTGAATGTCAGACCTGATTCATCAACAGCAAAGTTCTGGAATGCAGCCAGTCATCCAGTGCTGTTTGTCAGGTTGTCCCAACAGATTGGTCCAGGTGTTTTTGAAGGATGGGAGAGAACAGTTTGATAATTTCAAATAGCTCTCTGTGGAGAAGGTGAAGTATTTAATAGAATAATTGCACACAGGGAGGTGAAAAGCCATTCTTGAGGATTTAGCGAAATAAAGTTCAGATCAAGATCCAAGAGACATGTGTCCAATCCCTGGGTTTGGAAGATCCCCTGGAAGAAGAAACTAGCAACCCACTCAAGTATTCTTGCCTGGGAAATCCCATGGACAGAGGGATCTGGTGGGCTACAGTCCATAGGGTCATGAGAGTCGGACACGACTGAGTGACTAAACAACAAACAAACAAGTTGCATAATAGTAGTGGTTCTTAGAAAATGGCTGCTTTCAGAGCTGCCCTTTGGAGGTGAGGGATACCATAAGCACTCCCACAGTCTGATTTAAGATGTATCCTAAGTTTTGCTTCTCTTGGCACTCACTTTCCTGACTGCAAGTCCAGGGGTAGCTCATCTCATCTGTCTGCAGATATCTGACTGAATTCCACCATGATTCCCTTTGGCCTTTTAACTTTAGGACTGAGTAGACGGTGGTCATGATATATGTCTAACTGCATTGATTTGAAATTCCATGGTAACTTGGTATGCTCTTCCTTGAGAACTGATATTTGGGCCAAGAGGAAATGAGGCCTTTATGAAAGTGAAGCAGTAGGGGTGGGAGAAAATAAACATAGATATGGGATTGAGAATCTCAGGAGGGGATGATCCTCTGCACATGGGGCCAGACACTTCCCTTAACTAACCCTCAGTTTTCTTATCTGAGTGAAAAAAAAAAAAAAGATTTAAATTTAGATGAGTATTTTTGTATTATGTACAAAATATGTATGAGTATATTTGTATTATGTATCATCTGCATATCTCAGGTTATTGTTATTTCTCCCATCAGTCTTGATTCCAGCCTGAATCTGTGCTTCATCCAGCCTGGCATTTTTCATGATGTACTCTGCATAGAAGTTAAATAAGCAAGGTGACACTATACATCCTGAACATACTCCTTTCCCAGTCTGGAACCAGTCTGTTGTTCCATGTCTGGTACTAACTGTTGCTTCCTGACCTGCATGCAGGTTTCTCAGGAGGCAGGTAAGGTGGTCTGATATTCCCATCTCTTTAAGAATTTTCCACAGTTTGTTGTGATCCACAAAGACTTTAGCATAGTCAATGAAGCAGAAGTAGATGCTTCTCTGAAACTCTCTTGCTTTTTCTGTGATCCAACATATATTGGCAATTTGAACTCTGGTTCCTCTGCCTTTTCTAAATCCAGCTTGAACATCTGGAAGTTCTCAGTTCACTGAGAAGCCTAGCTTGGAGAGTTTTGAACATTACTTTGCTAGTGTGTGAAATGAGTGCAATTGTGTGGTAGCATTTTTTGGCATTGCCTATTTTTGGGATTGGAATGAAAACTGACCTTTTCCAGTCCTGTGGGCACTGCTGAGTTTTCCAAATTTGCTGGCATATTGAGTGCAGCATTTTCACAGCATCATCTTTTAGAATTTGAAATAGCTCAGTTGAAATTCCATCACCTCCACTAGCTTTGTCTGTAGTGATGTTTCCTAAGGCCCACTTGACTTTCCACTCCAGGATGTTTAGCTCTAGGTGAGTGATCACATCATCGTGGTTATCTGGGTCATTAAGATCTCTTTTGTATAGTTCTTCTGTGTATTCTTGCCACCTCTTCTTAATATCTTCTGCTTCTATTAGGTCCATACCATTTCTGTCCTTTATTGTGCCCTTCTTTGTATGAAATGTTCCCTTGGTGTCTCTAATTTTGGTTTCTATTTCCTTCTCCAAGAGATCTCTAGTCTTTCCCATTCTATTGTTTTCCTCTGTTTCTTTGTATTGTTCACTTAGGAAGTCTTTCTTATCTCTCCTTGTTATTCTTTGGAACTCTGCATTCAAATGGGTATATCTTTCTTTTTCTCCTTTGTCCTTTGCTTCTCCTCTTTTCTCAGCTATTTGTAAGGCTCCCTCCTACAATCATTTTGCCTTTTTGAATTTCTTTTTTTGGGGGATGGTCTTGATCACAGCCTCCTATACAGTGTTATGAACCCCCATCCATAGTGCTTCAGGCACTATGTCTATCACATCTAATCCCTTGAATCTATTTGTCACTTCTCCTTTATAATTGGTAAGGAATTTGTTTTCGGTCATACCTGAATGGCCTAGTGGTTTTCCCTACTTTCTTCAATGTAAGTCTGAATTTGGCAATAAGAAGTTGATGATATAACAAAGTTACAAAGTAAATTTAGAATTATAAAAGGAAAATAGTTTTAGTAATAAAATTATTGGCATTTTTATTATCACTGACAGAGGGTAAAGTTTTGAATACTATTCATAAATGCCATGCAGTGGTCAAGTGCCTATATCTCATTTTATCCTCACCATAACTCTATGTGATAGGTATTACTTTTATTCCAGTTTTGCGTATGAGAAGCTACGGTTTGGAAGGTGAAGAGATTTCCAAGGTAGCACAGCTAGTAATTAGGGAAGCTATCTTTTGGTCACATACAATCATATATATTATAATAAGTATCAGGTGTTTCCTTTATCAAAATGAGGCCATAATTTGCTGTGTGTGGTTGATCAGCACATCATATTTGATTTTTTTACACAGAAAATAGTAGTACTAGTAATTTTACTGGAAATTAACAGTAATAATCCCCTTTAGAACTCTGCAAGTTTGTACCATCATCCTTATGTTAAAAATGGGGAAATTGTGAGATCGAGTGGTAAAGTAGTTAGACTAGGGCCACATACCATAATTCTATGTCATAGATACTACTTTTATTCTAGTTTTGCAAATGAGAAGCTGCAGTTTGGAGGATTAGAAGATTTCCAAGAACCAGAGTGGCAGAACAGAAATCTGAATCCTCACCATCTGCCTCTGGAGCCCTTGCTCTTGAGTCCTCTACTACACAGTTCCCGAAGTGTTTAGTGCATACCTATTGTGTGTGAGGCAATGTGATAAGAGCATGGCTCCCGTCTTCTGTATGTCCATGACAAATGAAGTTTACTTTGAAATTATTAACCATGAGTAACTTCATGTTTACTCAAATATTTTAAGAAAAATGTTTCTCCCATGTCCAAATGTGTTCTTCAGTTTGTGTGACATATGAAACCAGCTTTAAAATTAGACGTAGCTAATTTTAGTGTCTTTCACATGGTATCTTATGTCTACTTATTTATTAGTGAAAAATGATGAGAACTAAAGGATATAGGGTGTATCTGTAAACTTCATCATGTAGAAGAACTTAAGATTGCCTTGCCAGTGTCTCACAATAACCTTGAGCGACACATGGGCTTCACTATTTTAATGAATGAAAAGGTGAATGCTTTCACACTAGTTATTCAGCAACCTAAGTGTCAGATCTAAGCCTGATTTTGCAACACTCTCATGTAATTTTGTTTAGTTCAATGACCAATATTAACTGAATCTTTTTATATTTCCTGACTTTAAATACAACAATCTTCATTAATTTCTGAATAACATAATCAGGTGGTTCAAACATCAAAATTGGTATACATAGAGTGAGAAATCTCCCTCCTGCAGTTATTCCCCAGCTACTGAGTTTCTAATTCTATTATTTTCTAAATAGATAATCACTATTAATGTTTACATTTTTTTCTGTTCTTTGTTCTGGAGACATTTGTTGTATGTAAAACCTACTCAGTTTCTTTAGCTACCTCCCTTTCTATATAAATGTTAGCATATGTCGATTTAAAATGTGTGATATTTTAATTGTTTTGATAAATATCTGGATATTATTAAAATAGGCTAACAGTTGACTTCTTTGACACATTTACTCTTTTATTCATTATGAATTAGAGCTCTTTGTGTCCACTAAACCCATAGCCAGTTTTGGTGCCTGTGTGTGCCTGTGCACTTGTATGCATGTGGAAGAACTGTGCTCTTGGGACATTGCCTGAATATAGTACATTCCCACTAAACACCTGAGAAATTGTCTAGTGGAGCACACAGTAGCATAAACTCTAAAGGCAAATAGCCAGTATGCTTTTCTAATCAGCCACACATAGTAAGTCATTTCCTATTGCTTAGATCACTTGTGAGAGTGTTAGTCTCTCAGTCACGTCTGACTCTTTTGTGGCCCCACGGACTGTAGCCTGCCAGCCTCCTCTGTCCCCGGAATTCTCCAGGCAAGAATACTGGAGTGGGTTGCCACGCCCTCCTCCAGGAGATCTTCCCAACCCAGGAATTGAACCTGAGTATCCTGTATTACAGGCAAATTCTTTACTGTCTGAACCACCAGAGAAGTTTAATATTATTTAAATATTTAATAAATCATTTAACCTCAATTTAATAAAAGAAAGCAATTGATGGTTTATTAGGATGTGTTTGACTGTATGTGACCAAAAAGATATTTTCTCTACTTACTAGCTGTAATACTTTGGGAATCTTAACCTTTCTGAACCTCAGCTTCTCATTTGTAAAACTGGAATTAAGGTATGCAATTTGTTGACATTTACTTCACTGCTGTGTACATCTATGTATATATATATATTTAGCTTTATAACCTTGGTCTGTATATGTTAATTAGATTATTCTAATGGATTAAAAAGAGAATAGCATCCTTCTCATCTCAAGCATTAGACTTAGGAATAAGTGCCAACTGTTGCATATTCTAAAACTTTGCAGGGAATTTTTGAGCACTTCCCAGTGGATAGATAAAAAGGAAAGGGACATCTACTGTCATTTATTAAAGACAGATTTATACTCAATAAGTTACTTAGGGTAAGGAAATAAGACAAACTTTAGAAATGTTAATATAGCATTTTAAAAGTACCATGAGTTTTCTGTAACAATAAGAAAGATTTTATATCACTAGATGAATGAATGGTGTTGTGAAGCATAAAGTCTGCTTGTAGACAGGACCCAACACTGTGAAAATATCATTTCCTGTAATTTTATTACGTGGTATGGAGACTTTCAGTATGTGATGATGAATATATGTCATGCTTGCATTTTTGTGTATCCTGGGGGGTTTAAACTAATTTGTAAAATGGGAAGCATCTCTTTTAAGAGTATACTATACTTGATATTCATTAAAATGCTAAAATTATTTGCTTAGCCTAAAAATGCTGTATGTTGTTCTCAGCCACTGTTGACTTATTCTCCTAGTGAAGAAGAAAGAATAACCATAGTTTAGGGAGAGATGGAAGACCTTGTCCTTTTCAGAATCTTTTTTTTTTTTTTAATTACTAAAATAAATGATAAATTCTTATGTCCCTACAACCTTATATAGTGAAGTAGGTGAGAACCATTTCAAACCCACAAAATCTATTCAGTCAAAACATTCCCCTCTGTTCCACCAAGTAGTATTGAAAATTATTAACAAAAACACCAGGAAGAAAAATAGCAGTGATGAAATATTTTATTGATCCATTAAGGATGACCAGGTCTCCAAGGCTGTAGTCACTTTCACAAGGGGATGTTTTAGTTAAACTATTCTTAACAACAGGGAAAGAAAAGTTTTAAAAATTTCTTTTAAAATTCCATAAAGGTTACAGAGCTATTTAAAATCAAATAACTCCTTTTCTCAAAAAATTTTAAAGAAAAATCAATTTTTTACAATGCACTTCCTGAATTATGGTAGAGCATACTTGGTGGCAGGTAATCTTTAAACATTAGGTGAAAACATTTCATTTCTAATGGTTCTGGGAAGTCAGGCCACTAAATGGGAAGCAGTTATTAGAATCTGAAACAGGCAGTAATCCTTGATGTCCTGCTTGGGATATTAGGAGAAAGTGGGTACGGTTTAAGAGGTACATTGATGGAAATAGAGGTTTTATAATTCATTTTTCTTGATCTCTAAATAACCTAATCAGAAAACATATATGAAGCAATACCAGAAGAATTCCTGATTTCATACGAAGGGAATGAATATGACTTAAAATAAATCTTAATGTGTTAACTACTACATTTTTATACACAAAGACTGGGTAGCAGTATCATTTGATTTTATCATGAGGAATCAACCCTGTTGTGCATTTTAATTCAGCATCTCTTAAGTTAGTCTTTTGCTTTTCCAAATTAACCTGGAAATCTTAGGTCAGAATATTAGAGTGGGTAGCCTTTCCCTTTTTAAAAAATTTGGAGGCTAATTACAATATTGTAGTGGTTTTTGCCATATATTGACATGAAGCAGCCATGGGTGTACATGTGTTCCCCATCCTGAACCCCGCCTTCACCTCCCTTCCCATCCCATCCCTCAGGGTTATCCCAGTGCACCATCCCTGAGCACCCTGTCTTATGCATTGAACCTGGACTGGTGATTTGTTTCACATATGATAATATATATGTTTCAGTGCTATTCTCTCAAATCATCCCACCCTCGCCTTCTCCCACAGAGTCCAAAAGACTGTTCTTTACATCTGTGTCTCTTTTGCTGTCTCACATATAGGGTCATCATTACCATCTTTCTAAATTCCATATATATGCGTTAGTATACTGTAGATTGGTGTTTTTCTTTCTGACTTACTTCACTCTGTGTAACAGGCTCCAGTTTCATCCACCTCATTAGAAGTGACTTAAATGTGTTCTTTTTTAATGGCTGAGTAATATTCCATTATGTATATGTACCACACTTTCTTATCCATTCATCTTCCAAGGGACATCTAGGTTGCTTCCATGTCCTGGCTATTGTAAACAGTGCTGCGATGAACATTGGGGTACACATGTCTCTTTCAATTCTGATTTCCTTGGTGTGTATCCAGCAGTGGGATTGCTGGGTTATATGGCAGTTCTATTTCCAGTTTTTTGAGAAATCTCCACACTGTTCGCCATAGTGGCTGTACTAGTTTGCATTCCCACCAACAGTGTAAGCGGGTTCCCTTTTCTCCACACCCTCTCCAGCATTTATTGTTTGTAGACTTTTTGATAGCAGACATTCTGACTGGTGTGAGATGGTACCTCATTGTGGTTTTGATCTGCATTTCTCTGATAATGAGTGATGTTGAGCATCTTTTCATGTGTTTTTTAGCCATCTGTATGTCTTCTTTGGAGAAATGTCTGTTTAGTTCTTTGTCCCATTTTTTGATTGGGTTGCTTATTTTTCTGGAATTGAGCTACACGAGCTGCTTGTATATTTTTGAGATTAATTCTTTGTCAGTTGCTTCATTTGCTATTATTTTCTCCCATTCTGAAGGCAGTCTTTTCACCTTGCTTATAGTTTCCTTCATTGTGCAAAAGCTTTTAAGTTTAATTAGGTCCCATTTGTTTATTTTTACTTTTATTTCCATTACTCATAGAGGATCCTGCTGTGATTTATGTCAGAGAGTGTTTTGCCAATGTTTTCGTCTAGTAGTTTTATAGTTTCTGGTCTTACATTTAGATCTTTAATCCATTTTGAGTTTACTTTTGTGTATGGTGTTAGAAAGTGTTCTAGTTTCATTCTCTTACAAGTGGTTGACCAGTTTTCCCAGCACCACTTGTTAAAGAGATTGTCTTTTCTCCATTGTATATTCTTGCCTCCTTTGTCAAAGATAAGGTGTCCTTAGGTGTGTGGATTTATCTCTGGGCTCTCTATTTTGTTCCATTGATCTATATTTCTGTCTTTGTGCCACTACCATACTGTCTTGATGACTGTAGCTTTGTAGTATAGTCTGAAGTCAGGCAGGTTGATTCCTCCATTTCCATTCTTCTTTCTTGAGATTGCTTTGGCTATTAGAGGTTTTTTTGTATTTCCATACAAATTGTGAGCTTATTTGTTCTAGTTCTCTGAAAAATACTGTTGGTAGTTTGATAGGGATTGCATTGAATCTATAGATTGCTTTGAGTTGTATACTTATTTTCACTATATTGATTCTTCCGATCCATGAACATCTATTTCTCCATCTATTTGTGTCCTCTTTGATTTCTTTCATCAGTGTTTTATAGTTTTCTATATATAGGTCTTTTGTTTCTTTAAGTAGATATATTCCTAAGTATTTTATTCTTTTCATTGCAGTGGTGAATGGAATTGTTTCTTTAGTTTCTCTTTCTGTTTTCTCATTGTTAGTGTATAGGAATGCAAGGGGTTTCTGTATGTTAATTTTATATACTGCAACTTTACTATATTCATTGTTTAGCTCTAGTAATTTTCTGGTGGAGTCTTTAGGGTTTTCTATGTAGAGGATTATGTCATCTGCAAACAGTGAGAGTTTTACTTCTTTTCCAATCTGGATTTCTTTTATTTCTTTTTTTCTCTGATTACTATGGCTAAAACTTCCAAAACCATGTTGAATAGTAGTGGTGAGAGTGGGCATTGTTCTCTTATTCCTGACTTTAGGGGACTTTGTTTCAATTTTTTACCATTGAGGATAATGTTTGCTGTGGGTTTATCATATATGGCTTTTATTATGTTGAGGTATGTTCCTTCTATACCTGCTTTCTGGAGGGTTTTTATCATAAATGGATGTTGGATTTTGTCAAAGGCTTTCTCTGCATCTATTGAGATAACCATATAGTTTTTATCTTTCAATTTGTTAATGTGGTGTATCACATTGATTTACAGATATTGAAGAATCCTTGCATCCCTGGGATAAAGCCCACTTGGTCATGATGTATGATTTTTTTAATATATTGTTGGATTCTGTTTGCTAGAATTTTGTTAAGGATTTTTGCATCTATGTTCATCAGTGATATTGGCCTGTAGTTTTCTTTTTTTGTGGCATCTTTGTCTGGTTTTAATATTAGGGTGATAGCCTTTCTCTTCTCCAGGGGATCTTCCCATCCCAGGGATTGAACCCAGGTCTTCTGAATTGCAGGTGGATTCTTTACCAGGTGAGCCACAAGGGGAGCCCAATTTTAGATCAGATAATATAAATACAGTGAGACAGAGCAGTGTATCAGGATTCTCTTGATCCCAGGATATTGGTGTGTTAGGTGACACACCAAACCCTCTGTTTGCCTAACAACCAATAGAGTCTCAGGACATACCTCATGGATGAATTTTAAGTGTTACTCCTGGCAAAATCTAACTTTATCATCCTATCAATAGAAATTCATGTGTATATATACATCTAGACAACCAGGATTATGCTCAAAAAAAGCTATTCTGAATGGGGAAGTTTCTGCCTATTCTTTCAGTGCATGCGTGCGTGCTCAGTTGTGTCTGACTCTTTGCCACCATGGATTCTAGCCTACCAGGTTCCTCTGTCCATGGAATTTTCCAGACAAGAATACTGGAGTGGGTTGTTGTTTCCTCCTCCAGAAGGTCTTCTTGACCCTCATCACCTGTGTCTCCTGCATTGATAGATATATTCTTTACCACTGAGCTGCATGGGAATTAAGTGTTTACTTTGGAAGCACTGAGGGTAACCTCAGACATTCTTCCTTAAAATAACTTACCTTCCTGCTTCTGCTTTTTTTCTTTTTTTCCTTCCTTCTTTTCATTCTTTTTAAACTAAAGAGACAGGAAGTAATACAGAAGTAAATAAAAGTCTATCACTTTATGGCAACCCACTCCAGTATTCTTGCCTGGAGAATCCCATGGACAGAGGAGCCAGGCAAGCTACAGTCTATGGGATCTCAAGAGTCAGACACAACTGAGTGACCAAAGACACACAGCACACAATGTAGTTCTATGTAGAGAATGTCACTATAGTTGTGAGTGTATGTGTGTGCAGGTACAGATAAATAATGGAAACATCTCACCTTTGTTTTGATTTGTGAATACAGAACATTTCAATGCCATATTCTAACATGAAACTGCTTTACATCAAGACCTTTGAGGCACATCTGTTCTTTTTATCTTGGACCCTGAAAAATAATTTTTGGATAAGCATTTTGTTTCAAGATACTTGAAATGAGCAACAGTAATTTCTTTAAGTCACAAAGGAAAGTCTGGTGAATTATGGTGCTAACCTGGTAGCTGCCTCAGGCCAGACAACTAACAGGGAGGGACCACAGCCCAACTCATCAGCAGAGAAAAAGTTTAAAGCTTTACTGAGCATATACTGAGAATACACAGAAGAGCTATACCAAAAAGATCCTCCTGACCCAGATAACCACGATGGTGTGATCACTCACCTAGAGCCAGACATCTTGGAATGTGAAGTCAAGCGGGCCTTAGGAAGCATGACTACGAACAAAGCTAGTGGAGGTGATTGAATTCCAGTTTAGCTATTTCAAATGCTAAAAGATGATGCTGCGGTAGTGCTGCATTCAATATGCCAGCAAATTTGGAAACCTCAGCAGTAGTCACAGGACTGGAAAAGGTCAGTTTTCATCCCAATCCCAAAGAAAGGCAATGCCAAAGAATGTTTAAACTACCACAGAGTTTCATTCATCTCACATGCTAGTAAAGTAATGCTCAAAATTCTCCAAGCCAGGGTTCAACAGTACATGAACTGTGAACTTCCATATGTTCAGACTGGATTTAGAAAAGGCAGAAGAACCAGAGTTCAAATTGCCAACATACATTGGATCATTGAAAAAGCAAGAGAGTCCAGAAAAACATCTACTTCTGCTGTATTGACTATGCCAAAGCCTTTGGCTGTGTGGATAACAGCAAACTGTGGAAAATTCTTCAAGAGATGGCAACACCAAATCAGCTGACCTGCCTCCTAAGGTATCTGTATGCAGGTCAAGAAGCAACAGTTAGAACTGGACATGGAACAACAGACTGGTTCCAAATCTCTAAAGGACTATGTCAAGGCTATATATTGTCACCCTGCTTGTTTAACTTATATGCAGAGTACATCATGAAAAATGCCAGACTGGATGAAGCACAAGCTGGAATATAGATTGCTGTGAGAAATATCAATATCCTCAGATATGCAGATGACACCACCATTATGGAAGAAAGTGAAGAAGAACTAAAGAGCCTATTGATGAAAGTGAAAGAGGAGAGTGAAAAAGTTGACTTAAAATTAAACATTCAGAAAATGAAGATCATGGCATCTGATCCATCACTTCATGACAAATATTGTTTCCAGGGGAAACAATGGAAAGAGTGACAGACTTTGTTGTTTTGGCCTCCAAAATAACTGCAGATGGTGACTGAAGCCGTGAAATTAAAAGATGCTCACTCCTTGGAAGAAAAGCTATGACCAACCTAGATAGGATATTAAAAAGTAGAGACATTACTTTGCCAACAAAGGTCCGTCGAGTCAAAATTATGTTTTTCCCGTAATCATGTATGGATGTGATATTTGAACTATAAAGAAAGCTGAGCACCGAAGCATTGATACTTTTGAACTGTGGTGTTGAAGAAGACTCTTGAAAGTCCCTTGGACTGCAAGGAGATCCAACCAGTCCATCCTAAAGGAAATCAGTCAGGAATATTCATTGGAAGGACTGATGTTGAAGCTGAAACTTCAATACTTTGGCCACCTGATGCTAAGAAATGACTCACTAGAAAAGACTGTGATTCTGGGAAAGATTGAAGGCAGGAAGAGAAGGAAACGACAGAGGATGAAATGATTGGAAGGCATCACTGATTCAATGGACATGAGTTTGAGTGGGATCTGGCAGTTGGTCATGGACAGGGAAGCCTGGTGTGCTGCAGACCATGGGGTCCCAAAGAGTCGGACATGACTGAGCGACTGAACTAAACTGACTGAGCATAACCCTGCCCTCCAGGGCAAGACTCAGTTTTCCCCACAGTCAGTCCCTCCCATCAGGAAGCTTGCACAACCGTCTTGTCCTCATCCATCAGAGGGCAAACAGAAGAATCAAGAAGTACAGTCCTATGGCTTCCAGGATGAAAATCATATTCATAGAAATCTAATGAAAATGGTCTCATGGATCACAGCCTTGTGTAACTCAGTGCAGCTATGAGTCAGACCTTGCAGGCCCACCCAGAATGGATGGGTCATGGTGAAGAGTTCTGACAATATGTGGTCCACTGGAGAAGGGAATGGCAAACCGCTTCAGTATTCTTGCCTCAAAAACCTGGAATTATTCTGAAGTTGTCTTAGGCAGATTCTGTTTTTTGTTTTTTTCTCATAACCCATTGCTCAATCACTTGGTGGCTTAAAATAAAAACTACTTTATTTCTCATAATTTTGTTGTTTGTTTATCCTAGCAGGAATGGGTGACAGCTCTCCAGTTCCCTGCAGTGTCACTAACTCTACTAGGAGCGAGGCTACGTGAAAGGGCCAAGGAGGTGTCACTCGTGTGGCTGGTATCTTGGGACATGTTCACATGGCCTTTATCTTTCACCACAGTTAGCTTGTCCTTTGTGCCAGTTAGTTGTCTTCCAAGAGGGAACATTTCAAGCAGTGAAGGCAGAAATTGCAGATCTCTTAATAATCAACCTTGGAAGTTATAGAGCTTCTCTTCTGCCACTTTCTGTTGGTTAAAGCAAGATATAGGGTCAACCCAAATAACAAAGAGGGAAAAATACTTTATTAGAGATGTGTAAAGAATTTGCAAGCATCTTAAAACTACCAAGACTCAAATAATGTTGGTAAAAACAGAACTATATCTGAGCATAAACGCTATATGAGCATGTGAAGAATTTAAAGGTGTTTAAATGATGAAAAATATTGTAAGAATGAAAATGATCCCATGAAATACAGAGAACAAACTGGTGGTTGGGGAAGGGAACAGGTGAGGGAAATAAGGAGGTA
Organism: Bos mutus; assembly: GCF_027580195.1. Classification (NCBI taxonomy): domain Eukaryota; kingdom Metazoa; phylum Chordata; class Mammalia; order Artiodactyla; family Bovidae; genus Bos; species Bos mutus. Next base: position 68,871,623 of record NC_091618.1, on the reverse strand, counting down.
CAACCTTCCAGTAGCAAAATAAATGAGTCATGGGTATGAATGTAAAATGTGGGGAAAATAGAGACATACTGTTTTTTAGTTGTGACTTTTTTTAACTTTGTATTTTATGTTAGAGTATAGTTGATTAACAATGTTGCAATAGTTTCAGGTATTCAGCAAAGGGATTTAGTTATGCATATACATTTATCTATTCTTTTTCAAGTTCTTTTCCCATTTAGGTTGTTACATTATGTTGAACAGAGTTTCCTGTGCTACACAGTAGGTCCTTGTTGGTTTTCTATTTTAATGTAGCAATGTGTAACTGTCCATTCAAACTCTCTTAACTATACCTTCCCCTCACTTTTCTCCCCTGGTTATCATAATTTCCTTCTCTAAATCTATGAGTCTGTTTCTGTTTTGTAAGTAAGTTCACTTGTATCCTTTCTTTTTCGATTCCCTTTATAAGCAGTATCATGTGATATTCCTTTGTCTGATTTACTTCATTGAGTATGACAATCTCTAGGTTCATCCATATAGTTGCAAATGACATTATTGCAGTCTTCTTAGTGGCTGAGTAATATCGCATTGCATATATGTGCCACATCTCCATTATCCATTTCTCTGTTGATGGACATATAGGTTGCTTCCATATCTTGGCTACTGTAAACAGTGCTGCAGTGAACACGGGGGTGCATATATACTTTCAGACTGTGTTTTTCCCTGGATATATGCCCAGGAATGGGATTGCAGGATCCTGTGATAGCTCCATTTTTAGTTTTTTAAGGCACCTCATACTGTTCTCCATAATGACTGAACCAATTTACATTCCCACCAACAGTATAGGAGGGTTCCCTTCTCTCAACACCCTCTCCAGAATTTATTGTTTGTGGATTTTTTTATGATGGCCAGTTTGACTGGTGTGAGGTGACATCTCATTGTAGTTTTGATTTGCATTTCTTTAACATTTTTTCATGTGCCCCTTGTCCATTTGTATGTTTTCTTTGAAGAAATGTCTATTTGGGTCTTCTGCCCATCTTTTGATTCAGTTTTTTTGTACTGTTTTTGTATGGTGGTGGTGATGGTTTAGTCATGTCCAACTTTTGCGACCCTGTGGATAGTAGCCCTCCAGGCTTCTCTGTCCATGGGATTCTCCAGGCAAGAATACTGAAGTGGGTTGCCATTTCCTTCTCCATTTGTATGGTCACTGACAGTAATCAGGTTTATCATGGTGATCATTTTGTAATGTATGAAAATATCAAATCACTATTGTACACTTGAATCTAAGTTGATTGTAGTTCAATTTTTTTAAAAATTCATAATACCACTTAATATTTAAGGGTTGGGTATCAGACTAAGAATTTGAAGAGATGCTTCAGTGTTAATAAAAATTTTTTAAAAAGTGATATCATGGCGTCAATGCTATGCTTGGCCATAATCTATCCATGTGAGCCTCTTTAGAATGTGGAGGCAAGTTGTAATTAACAGAAAACAATCCTTCAAATGTAGTGATGCTTAAAAAGACACAAATTTATTATTTTCACTTAAACATAGAATTATATGTAAAGCAATCACATTTATCAAGGTATAGTCAAGAAATATATTTATTTGGAAATAAAGTTAATCTACTATTTCATTGAAAATTTCATATGTTCTAAATAAACTTTTAACTTCAGAGAAATTATGACCATCTAGAATAATTTGGTGCCAAGAAGTAAAATATATATCTAGACTTCTGAGAAGGTGTACATTTTAAAGAATGTGACAACATTGTACATATAAGTTGGTTGTTATGGCTGCAAGGGTACTTTAATTCTGAGATATAATTACTTTAATGAATTCTGCCACTGTGAAATATTTTATCTGGTCACATTTCATGCTGGAAGAAGCAGCTAAGCTGGGATCGATGGAATTCCAAAGATTTCACATGGAGTGAGCTTTTTCAGATAGGGGAAAATGATCCAAGAACAAAATCTTTGGGGTTCTCAGGAATATCATTCATTGTAAAATATTTTTAAAAATTATTCCTGTCACTCTTAGACCTTAATAGTACTTGAAAATTATCCTGTTCTCGGTGGTGTTGCCTAAAAGTGCACTTCAGTGCTAGTCAGATACCCCTCTCCATGGTGTACATCCCTAGATATGGTGCCTTCCTTCTTTATTTACCCATGGATCAAGCAAGAGCTGTTAACTAAGGGAGAAGGTGGGAAGGCCATCTCAGAAGACCCTTATGTAATCTGAGTGATGGAAAGTTGCTTTTCTGTGCTCTCCCCTCCTCCACACTACCTGTTCTACTTGGAATACTGCTTCATATTTGCATCTTCCCTCACTTTTAGGGGAGATGGGAATGTAGAAACCAAGTAGTAAACTTACCACCTGAGAAGAGTAGTGTGGCTTGTTCCACAGGGATCACAGGCTGCCAAGAGTCCTTTTTGGAATGTGAAAAATTGTGTGTGCACACACACACCCAGTGAAGGAAAATGTGAAAATTTGCACACATGTGTGCATACACACACACAGTGAAGGAAAAGTAATAAGTTGCTTGGAGATTTCTCTTGGCACAATAACCTAAGTTGTGCAAAAGTATCTCTGACTACATTTTAAGCAACTCTCTCTTACTCAGAGCAGAAAAGAACATAAAGTAATATTATCCACTGCTGTAATAAAATGTTTTGGTACCTCAAAATGCCACATAAAGATTCTTTTATTTCTTAGAGATGGGTACTTCCGTTTATACTCCAAATTCTATGAAAAAAGCCCTATTCTTTTTTAATTGAATAAACATTTATTGAGTATCTATTATATGTCAAACATTATACTATTCCTAAACTTACAAAGTCAACCATCTAGTGGAACTTTATGTAGACACAATGATGCTACTGATGATTATTGCAGTGAGGTGCCCATGGTAATGATGGAGATGAAAATCGAGCACAAATAGGAAATTACTAAGTATCCCTGAATATCTGTAGAGATTTGCTCTTCAAAGTTTCACCTCAAAAACTCTTTTTACTTTGATTTGCTACCCTTTTATGTTGACTCTGACTTGCAGTCCTCGGGAATAAAGCTATATGTGACATTTTAAGCATTCTCTCTTGTTGGTTTCAGCTAAGTGCTCTCTAGCTACAATCTTTTAGAATCTTTTACTCCATCCTGTTTTGTGTTTACCTGTTAACTGGTCTCTCTCCAAACAGCCACATCTCTTAAGGGCAGAGACTGGGATTTGTTAATTTTGAATCATCAAATATAAAGTTTCAAAAAATTGTTGTGAGATTTGCGTTTGTGGCAGAAATGATTTGAAGAGAAAGAAGTTTGGCATTTAGATGAAGAGGTAATCTTTATTAAGCTGGTTAGTGTTTATCATAGCTCCCAATTTGTGGATCACTTTAAGGGTACTAGGGCCGGTGAAGCCTTGGTGAACTTGTTTTGACAGATGCGATGATCATTTAGCCTTTTGTTATATAATCTCACAGGAAAAGTTCAGAGTGAGATGATGTACAGCAGAAGGACAAGAACTCCAAAAGCTTAAAAACTCCAAAGATTAAAAGAGTGTTAAAGAAACTTGGAAGAACAAAGTCTGGGAGAAACAGAATCCAGAGGGTACGGGGCTTACAGGGGGTTGTGTTGAAAACTTTCTGTGTGACCAGGTGACCAAGAGCACAAGCTAAACTGACAGGTGAGTTAATTACATTAGTTTGAACTTCAAATCTAATCAGTATCTTGGGGTTTGAAGTCCAGATAGGGGGAGGGAATAGGCAACTCAATGACTTTCTGAATAAGCAATTGAAAGAGTTTATAAAACCTAATAATAAGAATAGTGACCCCAAGGGCAGGACCACTATTCCTGAGGAATGTCAAGAATCAAAAAGGGGACTTCCCTGGTGGTCTAGTGGTTAAGACTTCACCTTCCAATATAGGGGGTGCAGGTTCAATCTCTGATTGGGGAACTAAGACTGTAAATATCTAGTGGCCAAAAAACCAAAACATGAAACAGAAGAATATTGTAATAGATTTAACAAAGACTTAAAAAAAAATAGTCCACATCAAAAATAAGAAACAAAAAAAAAAAACCTTAAAAAAAATAAGTAAAAAAGGAAGCAGTACTTTAAACTCATGTCCAATCATCAGAATGATGTAGCCTTTGGCTATTATTATCATTATGGTTATTATTACTGTCATCATCATCATTATTATTTTGCCATAACTTGGTATATCAGGAGGAATTCTTGTGCTTCCTGATAAGAATTAACTGTGCAGCTGAGCTGACTAGGCTGGGTTGCATTGGCTAGAGTAGAAGAAGATATTACAAAAAGAAGGAGAAAGGAGAGAAAAATGTGAACATCTGTGGATGATATATGTAAAGTTCTTCCATTTCTTGAACTTTATAAGATGATGGCAGCAGGAACTTGACAAGAGTAACATTCTCTTTGGAGGTTGCCCTCCATGGATGCTCCCATTTATCACAACTTATAGACGTCGTATGTGGGAGAGTTACTTTAGACAAAGCCAAACCAGCTGTAATTAATGGCTCAGGCCAATACTGGGTCTTTGCAACAGGTGACAGCAAGTTGCCTGAAGTAGTTACAATGAAAGAGAATAATCTGGTGGAAGCTATTATCCTAAGTAATATATTTTATACAAAACAGAGTTAAGGAAAATGAATAACAGTATTTAATAATGCACAATATGAAGTCAAAGAGAATTTTGAAAACCTTAAAAAATGCTTTATTGCTAAGTTCCACCATTGCTAGAGAAAAATTAAATTTTATATAGTAGTCTTTTGTTGTATGTTAGTAAAATATTGAAATAAAGGAGGAAAATAATATTGCTTGAAATTTTTATTTTTAGAATTGGATCAGGATTATACAATGAGGTGTATCGCAGCTTGTTTATAACTTTTGAATTCTGAACTTGTATAAACACTGGAACATTGTTTGAAAGGATCTCATGCTTAGAACTCACAGCAGGTTAACTGGCTTGTTCCTATGGCCTGCTTTTATAGATACATTTGTTGTTATTTTTCAGCTTTTAGATTATAAGTATACAACGAATTGCAGGAACTTCTGACCTGCTTGAAAAGCTTTGGAGGCTGAACTGCATTGTATTAATGAGTGAGAAGTTAAAGCCAAGAATTTAAATTTTTCAGCACTCATTAACATAAATGTAGAACATTTCACCAGAGAAATGAATGCAATGACAAAAGTTTTAAAGTATTACAAGAGTCTGAACTAAAAAAGAACTCATGAAATATTAACTCACCATTTTACGAAATTCATTTTGCAGAATAATTATTGCTAGAGTCCTAAAAAATGTTGGAGAGTTTCAAAAATTAAAAAAAAAGTATGTAAAAGTCAAGTTTTTAGCGATAAATATTTTAAATTTACATCAATTTATACTAAGCTTCAAGTTTTTTTTAATTTCTGAAGAAAATTACATTAAGAATGCATGGAGTATTTTAGAGTTATGACTAACAAACCAAGAAGAAAATAACATAAATATAGCTATTTAATGTTATCTAATTGGGCATAGATGGATGTGACTCTAATTCAGTGTAGCAGAAACTCCAGGAAGCTATTTTAACAAAAGGATATAGTCCAGACAATATTACATATGCAGGTCACCATATTTAGAGGTAATTACTGTAATTATAAACCTATTAGTATAGATTGTAATGCACGTATGTTCATTATAGGAATTCTCCAGGAATTGGAGTTCTCTAGGAATTGAGTCTTCTCTAGTGAAAAATATTAAAATTATTTTCAAGAATAAAGCTGATTACAGTATAATGGAGCAACTCCCCACCACCTTTACCTCACAATAAATGCACCCCATATTATTGTATTGGTTATGAATTTCACAGAATTCTTTAATTGGTTGAATTTCCCAAAAGTCTATTATATTAACTTAATTCCTTATAACTCTTTGGCAGGTAAGGAATAAGTTTCTTTTATTTCTTCCTCTATTCTCTCTCTCTTACTGCTCAGTAATTCCATTGTTTTATTCTCTTCTTCATTCTTGGTCTTAGTTCTTTTTGCTTGTAAACTTGGTTTAGAGAAAATAGAGTGCTCTTTATATGCTTGGGGTACCAGATGCACACAGATGAACCTTATACACCAGGAACTGTACTCATCACTGAAGTCATAGTTTTGAAGAAGATGATAGAGCTCTCAGAGCCTAAAGTGAAGTAAAGGCAGAGACAGACAAGCACACAGTGGTTTGGTGAAGGTAGCAGAGTGTGCAGTGAACGCTACAGGCATCTTGTAAGAGTCTTGCTCAGCTCATCCTTCAGTGTGGTAGTGGAAGGGAGTCAAAGAAGACTTTCCAGAAAAGATGACCTTTGACCTGAGACTTGAAACATGAGCAGAGACAGGATAAGAACGAGGGATGGTAATCACTTCAAGAAGGCAGTGTGATGCATGAATTGTATAGGTCCTAATCATTGTTACTTATGGAGAAATTACAAGCAATTGTGTATGACTGTCCATAAATTTCAAGGAAGTGGTATGTGATGAGGTTGGGGGATGGAGGAGGCTTGTCCTAGGAATCATTGTCTTTATAGGGTATTCCTTTGGGCTTCCCTGGTGGCTCAGCAGTAAAGAATCCACTTGCTATTGTTGGAGAAGTGGGTTAGATCAGGAAGATTCCCTGGAGAAGGAATGGTAGCCCACTACAGTATTCTTGCCTGGGTAATCCCATAAACAGAGAAGCCTGTGGGCTACGGCGTATGGAGTCACAAAGAGTTGGATATGACTTAGTGACTGCTGCTGCTAAATCGCTTCAGTCGTGTCCGACTCTGTGCGACCCCATAGACGGAAGACCATCAGGCTCCCCCGTCCCTGGGATTCTCCAGGCAAGAACACTGGAGTGGCTTGACATTTCCTTCTCTAAGACTTAGTGACTAAGCAACAACAGCAAATAGGATATTCATAGCAGCTTGGGCTATTCCCTAGCAAATGAGGAGACTGTTGGAGGACTTCAAGCAGGTGACACTCAAGGCCAATTTTATATGTTTCATTTGGTAGTTTTATATGTTTCATTTCTATGTAGGATGGACTTAGAGTAGTAATACTCTCCAGTGAACAGTCTATCAATAAGTGCAGATGAGATAAAGCACCTGAGCTAAAATTGTGGTTATAAGGAAAGAACAAAGTAAAAAGTTTGAAAATATAGTTTCAGTTTATCAGGCCTTGGGAGTCAAGTAGGATGATGATACATCTTCAGGGATGTATATTTAAGTATGGAACCTCTTTGAGGGAATATCATGAGTTCAGAATGCCTCACAGGTTTTTCAGTTTGTTGGCTCAGGGACGTGGTGGGAAGACTCGTAGAATACATAAGGAGAAACAAGTCCAACTGAGAAGTTAGTTTTTGGTATATGAAGTTTGAGATACTTTTGGACATTGTTGATCTGAGATTAAGTCTTAAAAAAGGAAAGTAGATATAAATTTGGAAGTCATCACTATATGTAATATATAATATATTATATATATATATAATATATTTTTCTGAAATTCCCTTGTTTTCTCTATAATCCAGCAAATATTGGCAATTTGATCTCTAGTTAATCTTCCTTTTCTAGACCCAGCTTGGAAGTCTGGAGGTTCTTGGTTCACATAATGCTGAAGCCTAGCATGCAAGATTTTAAGCATGACCTTACTAGCATGGGAGATGAGTGCCATTGTCCAATGGTTAGCACATTCTTTGGTGCTACCCTTCTTGGGAACTGGAATGAGGACTGACCTTTTCTAGTCCACCAGGGAAGGGTGGATCTTCCCTGTACCTCAGATGGTAAAGGATCTGTCTGTGATACAAGAGACCCAGGTTTGACCACTGGGTTGGGAAGATCTCTGGAGAAGGGAATGGCAATCCACTCCAGTATTCTTGCCTGGAGAATCCCATGGACAGAGGAGTCTGGCAGGCTACAGTTCGTAGGGTCGCATAGAGTTGGACACGACTGAGTGACTAACACTACTAGTCCTGTGGCCTTTTTTGTGTCTTCCAGATTTGCTGACATAATGAATGCAAAACCTTGATGGCGTCATCCTTTAGGGATTTTAATAATTCTGCTGGAATTTCATCACATCCACTAGCTTTATTAACAGCAGTGCTTCTTAAGGTCCATTTGACTTCACACTCCAGAATGTCTGGCTCTGGGTGACTAATCACACCATCATAGTGATCCGGTTCCTTAAGATCTTTTTATGCAGTTCTTTCATATTTTCTTTCCATCTCTTCTTGATCTCTTCAGCATCTACTAGGACTCGACCATTTTTATCCTTTATTGTGCTCATCTTTGGTCAGATGCTCCCTTGATGTTTCCAGTTTTCCTGAAGAGGTCTCTAGTCTTTCCCCTCTTGTTGTTTTCTTCTGTTACTAAACCGTGTTCATTGGAGAAGGCCTTCTTGTCTCTTTCATTGACCACACCAAAGCCTTTGACTGTGTGGATCATGACAAACTGTGGAAAGCAGTTAGAGAGATGGGAATACCAGACCATCTTACCAGTCTCCTGAGAAACCTGTATGTTGGTCAAGAAGCAGCAGTTAGAACCACGAGGAAGAGCATATGGGAAGTAAAACTTCAAAAGAGTTTTGCTGAGCAGGGAAGGAGTAAGACTAACAAGAGTAGAAGAATCATGGAATTCAGCAGGTTTTCTTGTTTCTTAAGTTTTATTTTGTATCACTTATTTGATTTCTCTTCTTATTTTTTAGGACAGCAGGAACTGAAAAATGTTTATAGACTACAGGGAAAGAACCAGTTGAGGCTAAGATGGAAACAATGGGAGGAAAGGGGATTATTAAGGAAGTGGTGTCTTGGGTATATGTCAGGTAACTGGATCTTTCTGTGTAAAGAAAAGCTTGGGCTAATATCTATTATGACTATTCGAATTTCATTGAATTTAACTAAAAAGAACCATGACTTGAGTAATTTTAAGCCTACAGAATTACATTAAGATAACAGGTAGTGTTTCAGAAAATTCATGCCCATTCAGAAAATTCATGGATGAGGTCATAAAACATAGGAAATCTGAGAAAGGTCAATAATAGAAAATGGGTAGAAAACAGAAATGCAAATACTTTCTAACTGTGCATAAGAGGCTCATATTTTCTCCTAAAAAAAGAAACTCAAATTGAAATTATACTGCAGTACCAATTTTCACCATTCTGATTGGCAGCAATACAAAAGTTTGGTAATATATACTGTTGTTGAGGCTCTCAGACTTGCTGGTAGAAATGCAAAATGGTACAATTTTATATGGAGACAAATTTGGCACTATTTAGTACAACTAGATGTACTCTTGCCCTTTGACTCAGCAATCACACTTTTAGAAATCAGTTTCAAAATATATTGGCAAAATATAGAAAAACAGAAAGTACAAACAAGGCAATTCATTGTAAGTCTATAATAGCCAAACACTGGAAGCAGCCCAAATTTCCTTTAATAGTATTGTGATACATCTATACCAATGCAGTACTTTGTAGTTATAAAAATGATTGATATATTTCTATTCACTATTACCATCATTATATATATGTTAAATATACACACACATTAGAGAAAAACATATACGCACTCACAATGTAGAGAGAAGTATGTATGTATTATATACTCTCATTTTCCCAAGAGGATCAATCTGCATATTCTTAGATAAATGGTACAAAATATAATTGTGTACACACACACACACTTATCTGTTTATACTTACAAATATAAACCTAGAAAGATAGACATAACCCTATAAATATTTTTCCCTGTTACAGGAAGAGGGCAATGATGTGACAGTGACAGAAAGAGAAGTATATTTTTCTTTGAAAATACATAATCTTGTAGAAGTGTTTTTGAATCTCTGTAAATACATAGTTTAAATTATGACAAACTAAATTAACAAAGGCATCTCTAAATATTAAAAATAAAACATACTAACATATCTAAATATGCATCCAGAAAGAAGCTATTCCAAGTGACTTTAAAAAGCAGCAATCTGAATATTATATGCCTAGTGGAATATCCTTAGATTAAAAAAATTTTCAGGAAAATAATTGTTTATAATTGTCATATTTTTTGAGTATTGTTATTATTTTTCTGAGACTCAGTGTGTGTGATATGAGCAAGATATCATGATCTCTGATGTATGGATATGAAAACTGAGAAGTTCAGAGAAGTTTGTAAACTTATCAAATGTAACATATTAGACAAACTGACCTTCAGGACTTTCTCACCAGGACATTCTAGGCTCTTCCTTGCTGCTAATGTAAGAGCCTGAAGTGATTTTCTTTCTCCCTTTTTTTCCCTAGGCATTTTTAAAATATATGAATAAATATAACATTTTTATTGGTGTATAGTTGATTTATGATTTTTTTTTAGTTTCTGCTGTGTAGCAAATGAATCAGTTATACAAACATATATATCCAGTATTTATTTTTTTAGATTTTCTTCTCATATTGATCATTACAGACTGAGTATTGAATAGCATGCCCTGTGCTTTTCAGTAGGTTCTTATATATATTAACTATCTATATATAGTTATCTATATTAACTCTATATATATCAGTTCAGTTCAGTTCAGTTCAGTCACTGAGTCGTGTCCGAATCTTTGCTACCCCATGAATTGCAGCATGCCAGGCCTGCCTGTCCATCACCACCTCCCGGAGTTCACTCAGACTCAACGTCCATCGAGTCAGTGATGCCATCCAGACATCTCATCCTCTGTCATCCCCTTCTCCTCCTGCCCCCAATCCCTGCCAGCATCAGAGTCTTTTCCAATGAGTCAACTCTTCGCATGAAGTGGCCAAAGTACTGGAGTTTCAGCTTTAGCATCCTTCCTTCCAAAGAAATCCCAGGGCTGATCTCCTTCAGAATGGACTGGTTGGATCTCCTTGCAGTCCAAGGGACTCTCAAGAGTCTTCTCCAACACCACAGTTCAAAAGCATCAGTTCTTCAGCACTCAGTTTTCTTCACAGTCCAACTCTCACATCCAAACATGGCCACAGGAAAAACCATAGCCTTGACTAGACGGACCTTTGTTGGCAAAGTAATGTCTGCTTTTGAATATGCTATCTAGGTTGGTCATAACTTTCCTTCCAAGGAGTAAGCGTCTTTTAATTTCATGGCTACGGTCATCATCTGCAGTGATTTTGGAGCCCCCCAAAATAAAGTCTGACACTGTTTCCACTGTTTCCCCATCTATTTCCCATGAAGTGATGAGACCAGATGCCATGATCTTCGTTTTCTGAATGTTGAGCTTTAAGCCAACTTTTTCACTCTCCTCTTTCACTTTCATCAAGAGGCTTTTTAGTTCCTCTTCACTTTCTGCCATAAGGGTGGTGTCATCTGCATATCTGAGGTTATTGATATTTTTCCTGGCAATCTTGATTCCAGCTTGTGCTTCTTCCAGCCCAGCATTTCTCATGATGTACTCTGCATGTAAGTTAAATAAGCAGGGTGACAATATACAGCCTTGATGTACTCCTTTTCCTATTTGAAACCAGTCTGTTGTCCCATGTCCAGTTCTAACTGTTGCTTCCTGACCTGCATATAGGTTTCTCAAGAGGCAGGTCAGGTGGTCTGGGATTCCCATCTCTTTCAGAATTTTCCACAGTTTATTGTGATCCACACAGTCAAAGGCTTTGGCATAGTCAATAAAGCAGGAATAGATGTCTTTCTGGAACTCTCTTGCTTTTTCCATGATCCAGCGGATGTTGGCAATTTGATCTCTGGTTCTTCTGCCTTTTCTAAAACCAGCTTGAGCATCTGGAAGTTCACGGTTCACGTACTGCTGAAGCCTGGCTTAGAGAATTTTGAGCATTACTTTACTAGCATGTGAGATGAGTACAGTTGTGTGGTAGTTTGAGCATTCTTTGGCATTGCCTTTCTATTTCTGCTTTATTGACTAACCCTTATGGCAGAAAGTGAAGAGGAACTAAACAGCGTCTTGATGAAAGTGAAAGTGGAGAGTGAAAAGGTTGGCTTAAAGCTCAACATTCAGAAAACTAAGATCATGGCATCTGGTCCCATCACTTCATGGGAAATAGATGGGGAAACGGTGGAAAGTGTCAGACTTTATTTTTTTGGGCTCCAAAATCACTGCAGATGGTGACTGCAGCCATGAAATTAAAAGACGCTTACTCCTTGGAAGGAAAGTTATGACCAACCTAGATAGCATATTCAAAAGCAGACATTACTTTGCCAACAAAGGTCCGTCTAGTCAAGGCTATGGTTTTTCCTGTGGCCATGTTTGGATGTGAGAGTTGGACTGTGAAGAAAACTGAGTGCTGAAGAACTGATGCTTTTGAACTGTGGTGTTGGAGAAGACTCTTGAGAGTCCCTTGGACTGCAAGGAGATCCAACCAGTCCATTCTGAAGGAGATCAGCCCTGGGATTTCTTTGGAAGGAATGATGCTAAAGCTGAAACTCCAGTACTTTGGCTACCTCATGCGAAGAGTTGACTCATTGGAAAAGACTCTGATGCTGGGAGGGATTGGGAGCAGGTGGAAAAGGGGATGACAGAGGATGAGATGTCTGGATGGCATCACTGACTGGATGGACATGAGTTTGAGTGAACTCTGGGAGTTGGTGATGGACAGGCAGGCCTGGTGTGCTGTGATTCATGGGGTCGCAAAGAGTCGGACATGACTGAGCAACTGAACTGAACTGATCTGAAATATCTATATATCTTGTTAAGTATCTATATATAGTTGTGTGTATATGTCAATTTTGAGCCTTTGTTGCTTGCTCCCTTTACAATAGGCTGTGAACACATGCTATAATCTAGATGGTAGGGGTTAGAATGAGCATTGGTGTGTGAAGTTGAATACATTAATACAAGATGTTCAGTACCATAGCAAGTTCTCAGTGTTGTATATTCTTGTGCAGATGCAGTCTTCCAGGTCCCCTCAGGAAGACAAAAAAAAAAAAGGTGCTTCCCTGGTGGCTCTGGTGCAAGAAATGTGGGTTTAATCGCTGGTCGGGAAGGATTCCATATGCTGTGGAGCGGCTGAGCCTGTGTGCCACTGCTGTTGAGTCTGTGTTCTAGGGCCCATGCACAGCAAGGAAGAGTGACCCCATTTCACTGCAACTGGAGAAGGGCCATAACAGCAGTGAAGATCCAGCATGGCCAAAAATACATAACTAAACAGAATTATTAAAAAAAAAAAAAAGTCTTTCTGAAGGAGCTTTTGCTGTACTGTGCATAGGAAAAGAATTGCATTGGTCAGACTCCTAGGGTTGCATTTTGCCTGTCTGATAAATCTATATTGGGACACTGATGCAGATTTGGGGGTATATTTTGGGCATTTAACACATGTTAATTATCATCACTGACTGGGCAGACTTATTTGAAGAAACAACATGTGATTAGAAGATGAGGGGTGCTCTGTAATTCAAAAGCCTATTTCGCACTCATGAGACTTTGTTGGGGATACTAATTCTGACTCCTGGTGGCTTTCAAGGAAGATTTATCTTTAAGATCATATGATCATTGTCCCTCTCCTATTTTATCATTGTTGTGTACTCTTAAAGATGTTAGGATTAAATGTTTTTTATGTTCTAATATGATGAAAAAAGGGCTTTCCCAATGGATCAGCGGGTGAAGACTCGCCTGCAGTGCAGGAGATACAGGAGACATGGGTTTGTTCCCGGATCAGGAAGATCACCTGGAGGAGCTCCTGGCAACCCATGCCAGTATTCTTGCCTGGAGAATCCCATGGGTTTAGATGCCTGGTGGGCTATAGTCCAAAAGGTCACAGAGTCAGACACAACTGAGCAACTAAGCATGCATGCATGATGAAAAAGACCCCTCCCCCCAAAAAGCACACACAACTGTAGAGATGAATATTCTGTTGGGTTTGCAACTCTGGAAGAAGAGACTTCTTTTTCCTGTTTGTCTCTCAAAAGTGTGAATATATTTCTGGATATTACTTTGAGCTTGTGCTTTAAAATCTACCCAGTTATTTACTTCTTCCCCCAAGGAGTCTGCACACATTCACATTCTCATGTCTACTTATGTTAATGTCTTTATGCCATTGTTCTGTCATAATAAATATTGCTTTGGCTACACATACCTGTAAATTATTATGATATATTTTGATCCTGAGAGTTGGATAACGATTAAAACTTGTGGGACCTCAGCTTATTCATTTAGAAGTGGTAGAAGTTTTTATTGCTTTGTCAGAATTCTTAACAGCTGCCTCTCCCTTAGTTTCATCCCACAGTAATCCTTCCTTAATGGCTCTTGTGGGGTATTTTGTGGCATTTCATTCTTAACAAACAAGTAACTCTTCAGTGGGCACTCTAATTTTCTCTCACTTCTCTTCCACGTTGACTGGTGTACCAACACACAGTATATTACTTACTTTATTACTTCCAGTTTGGTGAAAAAGTGGATTTGACATGACAACCAAATATTTAATGGAACAGAAGTGTAGAGGAAGAACACGTCTTAAAAGAAATATAAGAAGCAGTATTTCATGTCAATCTGAGGTGTTTTCAGCATTGAGGAAAAAAATATGTGCCATTGAAGTGCAATTTTTTCAGAGACAAGAGTTCATTTTATTTATTAATTGTGGACAATCCATAAAGCACAGCAGTATTTTCCCAGAGCTTTCCCCCTGTGGTTTTCTAATTTATTTGAAATGTAGAAAAGAAAAATTTCAGCTGGGGCAGTAGAATTAAAGTTCAACTTAAATATATTTGATCACTGGGGCATATTCTTCCCTCAGATGACAAATGTTTAACAGAATATATTAACATCTGCCTTGCTTGACTCTTGAATCTGTGTGCCTCTCCTACTGGGGCTTATTATGCTGACAGTGGCCTACTAGGTTAGTTATTCTCTATTTTGTGAAAGAATATTTTTTAAATTATTACTATCAGATTATATTTTTAGTAAATTGAGATTTCAGTTTTCTATTTCAAAATATAATATTGTTAGAGTTGTGTTAATCCATGATAGCTAAAACTGATGCTACATTAAAATGTGTATATATGAATATGTGTATGTGTGTGTGCTAAGTTGCTTCAATCGTGTCTGACTTTTTGCAGTCCTATGGACTAAGCCTGTCAGGCTCCTCTGTCCATGGAATTCTCCAGGCAAGAATACTGGAGTGGGTTGTCATGCCCTCCCTCAGGGGATCTTCCCAACCCAGGGATTGAACCTGATTCTCTTATGTCTCCTGCATTAGCTGGCGGTTCTTTACCACTAATGCCACCTGGGAAGCATACATATATGTAAGCTACCCTTTCAATGGGTAGCTATCCCTAGGAAAGATAACTTTTCTAAAGGATCAACTTTAACATTTATTATTCTATAAGCAAAATCATGGTCAAGACCTCTGATCATATTTTCTTGGGGACTCTTAAGGCATTCATGAATCATTACTGAGTTCTCTGTTTGCACTTCTCACTTTGCTAGAGCATAAGAAGGTGTGAGTACGGTGTGTGTAGGGCAGCTGTCCTGAAGGAGCTTATCAGAGAACAATTGGAGGACAAAGCACAATAAAGTCAAAACATTAGGTTTAATATAACCACAAACTATGATGAAATATATGGAGCTGAAAAGAGAAGAGCTTCCTATTGGGAGTTGCTTTATTATAATATTGGAAATTAAGTCACATCTTAAGATATGGATGGATAGGCTTAGTCCGGTCGTGGTGAGATGATGGATGATGCTGGTAAATAAGTATGACATGGGCAAATATTTAATCACAGAGTACCAGGGAAACAGAGAAGACTGGAATAAATGGAGTTGCAAATATGGACTCATAAACTTACCTTCAGCAATTGTCAAGATACCACTGGTGGAAGCTGGTCAACTTCATGCATTTTGGCCACAGTAATTTAGTTAAGAATCCAGATTGTAGGGTAAGAGATCTTATTGGCTATATTCTTCAGAGGTTAATATATCATTTTCTGTACTGCATTTAAAGCACACTATAAACCCTAATAGAAGACTTGCTTCATAGCCAAAATCTGGGATGTTGGTAAATCTTGGCCATAAAATTTAAGAGTTGGCTTATTTCATATCCTGTTTTAATGAAGCTGCAGGATCATTGGGGTCTTGAATTATGTTTAACAAAATGAATATACTGTGGCATTTGTAGTTGGTGTGATTCAGAATTCACTTGGGTAAAGTGCATGTGTCTATACTCTTTAGGATCCTATTACTAACTTTTGTAGTAGTCTGCCAAGTGTGATTTTATTAATTTGTGTTATACCTATAGTCATGATAAATGCTCTTAATTCCCCATGATATGTACTAGGTTATATATTAATATACAGTGATTTTCACTTTGAAATATTTGTTGAGATTTGCTGATTAATATAGTATATTTCCTTTAAAACTCTTATGTATTTGTCATTCAGTGTAATTTCTCATTAAAATTTAGTGATCCTATCAACATTATTTTCTTGGAAATGATTCATATAACTGCATCAAGATTAATAAAAATAGGTTTGTCCATCCTAAATCATTAGGCTAAGACTTAAATGAGTGATCCTTAGGTTAAAATCTTGCAAGTTTTCCTCATCTCACTAAGAGTAAAAGCCAAAGTTCTTTTCATGATTTACAAGCACCCATGTTCCCTGATAGCTCAGTTTGTAAAGAATCTGCCTGTAATACAGGAGACCCCATTTCTATTCCTGGGTTGGGAAGATCCACTGGAGAAGGGATACGCTACACACTCCAGAATTCTTGGACTTCCCTTGTGGCTCAGATGGTAAAGAATCCACCTGCAATGCGGGAGACCTGGGTTTAATCCCTGCGTTGGGAAGATCCCCTGGAGAAGGGAAAGGCTACCCACTCCAGTATTCTGGCCTAGAGAATTCCATGGATTATACTCCATGGGGTTTCAGAGGGTCAGATATGACTGAGCGACTTTCACTTTCAGTCATTGAGCACCTTGATACTTGTCTGAACTCATCTCCTCAAACTCCCTCTTACTCATAGCATTCAGCTTGTGGTACTGCTGTGGATTGTTGTGAGGGCACCAAATGAAATGTGTGTGTGTGTGTGTAATTGTGTACTCTCCCAGTTGGAGGTTTTACCCCTTAGTGTAACTATCTGATTCTGTATGTGCACCCTGAAATTTCCGCTGTCCCCAGTCATGCCTTTGCCTATGCTGTTCCATTAGTCTAGAATTAGTTTCTCTAAAATATCTTCAGGGAAAACTCCCTCAAATTCTCAAAGACCTTGATCAAATTAGTTCTTAATGAATCTTTTCCTACAAGGATTTTTTAAAAGTTGCACCACTTTTCTTCTAAGCAGTCTTTTTCTTCACAACACTTGCCACTTTCTAATATGCTATATTATTTTTGCTTACTCTCTTTGTTGTCTATATCCCTTCCTCACACATAGAACATAAATTCAGAGAGAATAAGGCATTTTTTTGCTTGCTTTTACTAGAGAATCTCCAGCACCTAATTCAGTCTGGTGTGGAGTGTCTAATAAATATGCATTAAATAAAGACTAGAATCTTCATCTAAATGCAAGTCTACCATTATTATCACTTCAAAACAAATAGATCTTATGGTGAAAAAGGATGAAACAGGTCTTAGCTTTTCTTCTAATCAGAAGCCATTATCATACTTGAAACATTAAATGGAACCAAATTTCTATTTCTTTCTATTTGCATCTCCAGACAACATTTACAATCTATCTAGAAACATGCCAGAGACTAATTACAATGACATAGATAATAATATTATAGTAGTAATGGCAATAATCCTAGCTAACACTTTTTAAAAATATTAAATCTCAGGCATAATTTTTATTAATTTTCCCCAATTTTATTATTATTGACATACAGTACTGTGTAAGTTTAAGGTATACAGCATAATGATTTGACATATACATTATGAAATGATTGCCAAAATAAGTTAATTTTTTATTTCTATTTATTAATTTTTTGTCTGTGTTCTGTGGCATCTTGGTTCCCTGACCAGGGATCGAACCCACACCCTCTGCATTGGAAGCATGGAGTCTTAACCACTGGACCACCAGGGAAGTCCCACTCAATAAGTTTATTGAACATTCATCATCTTGTATAGATACAAGATTGAAGAAATAGAAAAAAACTTTCCCCAGTGATAAGAACTCCTAGGATTTACTCTTTTAACAATTTTAATATACAACACACTGCAGATCAATTACATGTTGTAGTACTTATTTATCTCATGACACTAAGTTTGTATCTTTTGACTGCCTTTATTCAGTTATTTCTTTCCCTACTTTCTGGCTCTGGGAACCAAAAATTTGATATCTTTTTCTTGGAGTTTGCTTGTTTTTGAAGTATAATTGACCTGCAACACTATATTAGTTTTTTTATACAGCATAGTGATTTGATATTGCTATATATTTCAAAATAATCCCCATGATGTCTAGTTACCATCTGTCAGCAAAGATGTTACAAAATCATTGACTGTATTCCCCACATTGTACATTTTATGGTCGTGACTCACTTGTTTTTCAGCTGGAAGTTTGTACCCCTTTTTCCCCCTCACCCATTTTTCTCCTTCCTTCACCCCCTGCCATCTGGTAACCTGTTGTTTCTTCTCTGTATCTATGATTCTGTTTTTGGGTCATTATGCTTGTTCATTTGTTTTGTTTTATAATTTTATTTTATTTTTCTTGAGGTTGATCTCACAGTTATGAGATGCAAATAAAAGACAGTGATTTTTGCTCATCATTGTTTTGTTATTTAGATTCCACATGTAAGTGAGATCATATAGAATGTGTTTTTCTCTGACTTATTTCATTTAACATAATATTCTCTAGGTCATCTATGTTTTCCCATAATGGAAGACTACATTAATATATGACTAATATTCAATTGTGTGTGTGTGTGTCATATATATACATCACATCTTTGTTCATCTATTAATAGGCACTTAGATTGCTTCCATGTCTTGGCTATTGTAAACAATACTTCAATGAACATGTGAGTAAAGGTCTTCCCATGTGGTGCTAGTCATAAAGAAATCTCCTGCCAATGCAGGAAACATAAGAGCCATGGGTTCAATCCCTGGGTTGGGAAGATCCCCTGGAGGAGGGCATGGCAACCCACTCCAGCATGCTTGTCTGGAGAATCCCAAGGACAAGGAGTCGGGCAGGCTATAGTCCATAGTGTCAGGAAAGAGTTGGAAACAAATGAAGCAACTTTGCACACACACACACGAACATGAGTGCATATATTCTTTTGGAATGAGTGTTTTCATATCTTTGGGTAAATGCCCAGAAGTGGAATCACTGGATTATATGGTAGTTTTATTTTGAATTTTTTGCAAAATCTCCCTAGTGTTTTCCATAATGACTGCGCCATTTAACATTACCATCAATAATGCATGAGGGTTTTCTTTTCTCCATATCCTAGCTGACACTTGTCTTTTGAATAATAACCATTCTAACATGCATGAAGTGATATCTATTGTGGTTTTGATTTGCATTTGCCTGATGATTAGTGGTACTGAGCACCTTTTCATGTGCCTCTTGACCATCTGTGTGTCTTCTTTGGGAAAATGTCTATTCAGATTGTTTTTTTTTTTTTTTGTCTGCCTATTTTTAAATCAGTTTTTTTTTTTTTCTTTTTTGATGTTGTATGCGTTCTTTGTATATTTTGGCTATTAACCCTTGTCAGATATATTATTTGCTTTTCACATTCTGTAGGTTACGTTTTCATTTTTTGGTCATTTCCTTCACTATGCAAAAATGTTTTAGTTTGATGTAGTCCCATTTGTTCATTTTTGCTTTTATTTCCCTTATCTGAGGAGACATATCCAAAAAATATCACTAATACTGATGTCAAAAAGTGTACTTTCCTGTGTTTTCTTCTAGAAGTTTTATGGTTTGAGGTCTTATATTTAAGTCTTTAATCCATTTTGAGTTTATTTTTGTGCATGGTATGAGAAAGTAGTCCAGTTTGAATTATTTTTTGGTTGTAGCTGTTCAGTTTTCCCAACACCATTTATTGAAGAGGCTGTCTTTTCCCTCTTGTATATTCTTGCCTCCTTTGTTGTAGGTTAATCGCCCATACAAATGTGGGTTCATCTCTAGGTATTAGATTTTCTTAAGCTTTCAATATATATATTTTAAAATTTTGCTAAATTTTATATAGATTTTATTAAATTACCTAATAAAAGTGTTAAATTTTTAACAAACATTTTGATTGGCAATGCAGAGCAATATGATGCCTGCATTAAGTATGATGGAAATCAACCACAGAAACTTAAAGTAACTTGTCCAGTGTTAGACAGCTGGTAAGGAATAGATTTCAGATACCAAACAAGGATCTGCCTCAGAGTCCAGGCTTTAACCAATGTGCCAAGACTACTATTAACCACTACTCTGTTTCCTGAAGTCTAGCTGTGGGGGAGTACAGGACTCTTTAACCTCTTTTCTATTTTATTTGTTTATTTATTTATGCTTTTATTTAGTTAGTTGGTAATTTGCATGTATATGTACATATTTTTTTCTACTTGAGATTCATTGGGTATTTGTGTGTGGATTTTATGATAGCTATATCTAGTCTAGAGAATATAAGAGTCGGGTAAATTCTTTTATTTTCTAGGGGGGAATTTATTGGCTTCTAAACACAGGGAATCAAAAACTAATCTAAATAACTATTAAGTTGTTTCCATTTGACATTTCTGTTTTTCTTGTTATATTAAGGGCATCATCTTTATTAGTCATTTGAACTTTTAGGTCTTAGGTTTGAAAGTAGTAAGTACCTGAGAGAAGGTTTTTGTTCACACAGAGCCATGTAACTCTATCTTTATTTTAATATAATACTTTCCCCAAAAGTATTTGAGACGAAATCTGTGCTTCATTTTGGTTTTGACATATCTTGGTTCTTGTATTTGTTTTTTTTTTCTCACCTTTTTGTGTTCATACCCTCTTTTTATTCTTTATCTTTGTTCATTGCACTGTGTAGTTTTAAATTCGTATTTAGACTAAACGATGATTTTAAGAAGGTAGTTCTTGTGTCATGTTCCCTTTTCATTCATTGTCTTCAAGATAGCTTAATATATCTGGCTTAATATATCTGTCTTAAGATAGCTTAATATATCTGGCTTTCATAAGGCATAGTCTATAGACTATATATATGAGTTTGAATATATGTCAAATAGTATGCAAAGCTCTCTACTTGACACTTTAGGGATCAAATACTATCATAACACTCTGTGTTTTAAATGAAGGCAGGTGTTTGACCTCCAATATAGCTGACCTTTAATCAACAGGGAACATATAAAATGTCCCTAGTGTGGAATGATAGTATTTAGATTATACATAAATGAAATCAACTCTCGGTCCCCTTACTATTTCTGTTATTCTACATCAGTTATTGCATCTGAGAAGCAGAGTACTTTCTGTTTCGCTACAGTTCATCTAGTTTGAAGTAAGAAAATTTAAGAGTGCAGCAAAACAAACTGCCTTTTGCAGCCGAACTCTGTCTTCTCTGACAGATGGTTTGGTTGGGCGTCTTTTCCATTCAGAGAAGTGTTATATTTGAAGAATGAAAGCATTGAAAGAGGCCATTTGTTTTATAGAAGCAGGGTTTCAAATAACCATTACCACTGCCAATCTCTACTGTAATTCTTGGTTTTTCACATAGGTGTACAAGAAGCCCTGGGGTGATATTAAACATTCAGGCAATGTTTTTTTTTTTTTTTTCCCCTAAAGTCATTAAGCACCCAGCATTTAATCTTTTCTATATGCAGATTAAAAATGAAGCTTGATTAAATAGCAACAAAGGAAGATTCATTCAGAAAAAATTGCATCATTATTGTTGGTTTCTTTAGTGCAAATAACTAATTTATTATGCAGAAGAATAAGACTTTCTAAGAGTATTATTTCCCCAAGCAGATATAGCACTTGTGAAGGTTATGGAGTATCTGTTTACTCTGCTAACCTAATTCTCTGCCCATGCCTCTTGTCAATGCCTTTTTTCCATTCTGGTATAGAACAATCCACAGCTAGGACTATCCTACTGATTATACTTCAGGCTCTAGATCCTTCCTAAAACTGTTCTCATATATTGGTATCATGACTTGATTATACTGTCTACTTGAATCATTCCACCTAATGGGAACTTGCTTTTATAACAATTTAAAATATTATTGACTTACTTGCTGAATATATTTGCATTTTCCTAAGGATTACAGGGGCTTCCCAGGTGGCTCAGTGGTAGGGAATCTGCCTGCCAAGGCAGGAGACCCAAGAGATGTGATTTTTGATTCCTGTGTGCGAAAGATCCCCTTAAGTAGAAAATGGCAACCCATTCTGATATTCTTGCCTGGGAAATCTCATGGATAGAGGAGACTGGCGGGCCACAGCCCATGGGGTAGCAAAAAATCAGATACGACTTAGCAACTGAGCGTGCATGCACACAATGACTATACAGCCTTGTCCTAAAGAAATAATGCAAATAGAGGGGAAGCAAATGTGCTTGTCATTCATTAAGAAAAAGAGAGAAGCAAGAAAATAATATTTGGGAACAAGAGATATTTCTTTGTTTTTCAATTCTCAGTACTTTGTCCTAG
The DNA here is from genome assembly GCF_027580195.1 of Bos mutus. Classification (NCBI taxonomy): domain Eukaryota; kingdom Metazoa; phylum Chordata; class Mammalia; order Artiodactyla; family Bovidae; genus Bos; species Bos mutus. The sequence continues at coordinate 68,849,120 of NC_091618.1, read as the reverse complement.
TTTAGGTTATCCTATGAGCCCCTTTAAGAAAGTAAATGGCAACTCAGTCACTATAAAATCTAAAAGATTAAAACAGCCCACTTACTTTGAAACCATAAGGTAAAGAATCCTCCTGCAGTGCAGGAGACACAGAAGATGCAGGTTTGATCCCTGGGTTAGGGAGATCCTCTGGAAGGGGAAATGGCATCTCACTCCAGTATTCTTGCCTGTAAAATCCCATGGACAGAGGAGCATGGTGGGCTACAGTCCATGGGGTAGAGTCGGATACAACTGAGGGAGCAAAGAGTCGGACACGACTGAGGGAACACAATCAATCTTTACCCGAACACATCTCACAGTTTTTAGGATATGGAGCCATTTTGCTAGCCACTTTGGGGACAGTTCAGGTTTTAAATATCACTTTTAAGCTAATTCCGTCTTACACTAGAATCTACCAGTTGTGTCTATGTGTGAACAGCAGAGGAGATGAGTCCAAGAAAGGTAATCAAGAATGATTTCCTCACGAGTAGGCTGTTTTTTTTTTTTTTTTTTTTTTTAAGGAGACTATGTTGTCCTTGAGGTGTATGGAAATCTTTCTTTAATTTTAGTTTACTTTGTATGTATCTTTATTTAAAAAAATTTGTTGTTGGAGTATAATTGCTTTACAATGCTGTGATAGTTTCTGCTGTACAGCAAAGTCAATCAGCTATAAGTATGTATACATCCCCTCCCTCTTGGATTCTCCGCGGCCCCCAGTCCCATCTCTCTAGGTCATCACAGAGCAGGGAGCTTGCTATATAGCAGCTTCCCACTAGTTGCATATTTTATGTATAGTGGTGCTTATATGTCTTATAGTGCTGCTCTCTCAATCCGTCCCACCCTCCTTTTCCCCTACTTGTGTCCACAAGTCCGTTCTCTATGTCTGCATCTCTATTCCTGCCCAACAAATAGGTTCATCTGTACCATTTTTCCAGATTCCATATATACGTGTTAATATATGATGTTTGTCTTCCCCTTTCTGACCTCCTTTATTCTGTATGATGGGCTGTAGGTCCAATCTTCTTCTTTATTTTTTTAATCGCTACTCCTTCTGCTCTGGACCTAGTTTCAGCCCCACGTCCTAAATATTGGGCCACAAGAGGAAAGTGATGCCCTGTTGTGTCTTCAGGAGCAATATTTCTGCATATTTAGAATTGCTACCCCATCAGGAAATCTTGAGGTTAAGAACCCTTATTTGAAGGAGGAAAATATTGGGGAATTAGAGACTGAATATCTTTCACTTCCTCATATTAATGTCTTTCTTTAAAATGTAGTGCTCTTATGTCCTGGGATGTGGCTCCTGTATTCTGAAGGTTTCTAAGTTTTATGTTAAATTAGTGCTTGTGCTTTCTCAAAATGCTAATCACCAATATTATTTTACATTTGATCAAAACTCAGCCACAGATACATAATTCATTTCCATTATTTAATTAATTACAAATTCAAGAAATTAGCACTGCTGATTTGAAAGTCAAGCAATTTTCTGTGACCTAGCAGCTTAAAGCACAACCTTCTCTGGTTTATCACTAAATGAAAAATACCTGCTAATTAGGTATGGGAAAATTGTGGTTTGGTGAAATTGAACTTATCTCAATTTCCTGACTAAATGCCCTTGGCATTTTAAGCTCGTCTAATTCAGTTTCCTGATTTTTTTTTTTTTTTTTTTAATTGCTTAGCTTTGGTTTAAATACTTCCAGTGGACCTATTTTCCTCTACTTATTTACTGGAAAGTCTATATATCTAACAGTTGTATTTTTTTGCGAATACTTCATTATTTTAAGTCTAAATTGGATTCCTTATAATTTTACTTGCTTTCATATTTCTCAGAGCAAAATTTTTTTAACATTAGAATGTTACTGTCTAATAACGCTTTCTGTAATGATGAAATGTCATATTATGTCCAATATATAGATGTAGCTATAGACTTTGAAATGTGTCTAATAGGACTGAAAAACTGAATTTTTAATAGAATCTTCTTATTGTTGTTGCTAAGTCACTTCAGTCGTGTCCAACTCTGTGTGACCCCATAGACGGCAGCCCACCAGGCTCCCCCGTCCCTGGGATTCTCCAAGCAAGAACACTGGAGTGGGTTGCCATTTCCTTCTCCAATGCCTGAAAGTGAGAAGTGAAAGTGAAGTCATTCAGTCGTGTCTGACTCTTAGCGACCCCATGGACTGCAGCCTACCGGGCTCATCCATCCATGGGATTTTCCAGGCAAGAGTACTGGAGTGGGGTGCCATTGCCTTCTCCATAGTGACCCCATGGATTGCAGCCTAACAGGCTCCTCTGTCCATGGGATTTTCCAAGCAAGAGTACTGGAGTGGGGTGCCATTGCCTTCTCCATAATAGAATCTTAGCTAAATTAAATTAAAATACCCATTCATGGCTACTGGCTCTAATACTGGATATCAAGAAATATTGTTGTCACCAAGGGCACAGAGTAGAAAATTTTCTCTTGTATATTGCCTCACAGGTAATACACCATGCACACAATTTTCTTTCACAAGCATTTGAGAAAAAATTTTTGGTGTTAATGCTTATTTTGTCACAGAGATAAAGTCATAAGGAAAATCTCAGAATGTGGTCAACTCAAATTAAGAAAATAGGTACACATAATGATCAATCAAGGGTGAGATGGGCAGGGGAGGCATGGAAGCGGGCATAGAGAGGGCAGTAAGACAACCAAAGAGTGGCAGTTACTCAACTGCATTGTCCAGGTTCATGTTTCCTGCAAGAATAGATGAGTCTTCAATATATGAAATAGGGTTGCCTTGCAGTCTATTCTTTAAGTTTTTTTTTTTTTTTGTATTTATCCTTTTTTCCCCAAGTTGTTGCCAGTGTGTGTTATTCAAAAGATCTTTGACATTTCTCAAATCTCTGCTGATGAGTCGACTCTGTTAAGTGTGAAAGAGCCATTAAGGTGAGGAGATGGAGAGTCATGTACATATATACTTGTCTTTTATCTTTTGTACAGTTTTTCTCCATTCTTAATATCAGGGTAAACAGATTGGAGAGAAAGATGCTGAGTTGCATCACATTGGGCAGAGCTGAACTGATCAGAGCTAAGAGTGGTGGCCTTCCAAATTATTAAATTAGTTTACTTTCAGCCTCATTCAACTAGTGTAGTCATTTCCCTGCTCTTAAAAAATAAACACACACACACATAACACCTTGAAGTTGCTGCTTTTATGTTTTTTGGCCTCTACTTTCTCTTTTTGAACCTCTTTGTGACTTACCTCGATCTCCCTGTCCATGCATAGTATTCTTTATATCATACAATATATTTTATTATGTTCATTTCTCATTAAATTTTCCCTTCTCTCTGCCTTACCTAAACTCTTTCCCTGCCTTTAGAAGTTTACCTAATTATCATACTAAAGCAGTTCATACTCAGTTGTGAAGCAGTTCCCCAGGTTAGGAATAATAGAGAAAGTGAGTTATTCAAATGAATGTTTAAATGATGGAATCCTACAGGGGTGGGTGACTCCGAGCTGAGAAGATTTCCCTTGCCTACTATGAGCTGTCTTTTGTCATCCTGATTTGAACTGATTTTAGGGTTTTTGTAAAGAAAAGGAAAGCTAATTAGTGAAATTGTCTTCTGCAGTTAAAATTCCATTATGCCTTGTCTCCCTGTCTCTGCCATAAAGCTATGTATACACTGGTGGCCTCTTAAAACACTAAGTGACCGCTTCTCATTAGGCAAGGTATAAAAACACAAGTAGTAAAGAGGGTGATTTAACTCGCTCCAGGGAAGTCTTCTCTTCACACACATCCAGAACTGGCCACGAGTCAGACACTGGCCTCAGCATTTGTGGAATAAAAACAAAGCCTCTAGCCCCTTGGAGCTGACAGGAGCAATAGGTATGGTGAGGACTGCGTAGATCCAGTGTGTAATTGCAGCAAATTCTATGATAGTAATGGAGAAAAATCTATTGAGCCTTTAGGCGATATAAGCAGCTTAGTCACATAAATTCTAATCTGCCAACAACCCACAAAGCAGATGTTACCACCTACATATTTCAAATGAGGGTCCTGAGGCTCAGAGACGTGGACCCTCTGGGTAAAACCTTTGGCCCTGTCTCTGGCTGCATCCATGCTCACAGGGCAAACGTGTCATGGAAGAAAGAGGAAGCAGCTCATTGTCTTTTGCCTGCCTTCCCTATCGGATAGTGACAACTCCTCCTCTGGGGCACAGTGACTCACTTCAGTGACAGGAATTCAAAAAGGGAAGAAGCAGCTTCTTACTTGTGGAGGAGACTAGTGTACACATTTTCTTGAAAGTGTTAGTTGCTCAGTTGTGTATGACTCTTAGTGACTCCATGGACTGTAGCCTGCCAGGCTCCTCTGTCCAGGGGATTCTCCAGGCAAGAATACTGGAGTGGGTCACCATTCCCTTCTCCAGAGTATCTTCCTGACCCAGGGATCAAACCTCGGTCTCCTGCACTGCAGGCAGATTCTTTACTGTCTGAGCCAAGAGGGAAACCCCATACATTTTCTTATGGGAGCATAAAGTTGCAGAAATGTTTCTTTGTCAACAGGTGACTAGGCTGCTTTCCACATGTGTTAGTGAAGGAACTCTGTTAGTGTGAGTAATGTAGTAGATAACCTTGAGAAACTGACTTCATTTTTAGAAGAATCTTTAAGACCTCAAGTCAGCATTTTCTGATATGTCCTCCACATGTGTTCATTAGCATTCCCTGAACAAGAGTTTCTTGTACAAAGAGGTAGATGTGGTCCATACTTATGGTTCCATGTGGGAGACACTTCCTACCAAATCCTTCTTACTCAGTGCTCTGAGAAGTACTACAGTAGAGAAAATATTGAATTTTGTTTATTTATTTTTTTTTTTTTTTTAAATTTTATTTTATTTAATAATACAAAAAATTTTAATAATAACAAAAAAATTTACAATATTGTATTGGTTTTGCCATATATAAAAATGAATCTGCCACAGGTATACATGTGTTCCCCATCCTGAACCCCCCTCCCACCTCCCTCCCCATACCATCCCTCTGGGTCATCCCAGTGCACCAGCCCTAAGCATCCAGTATCATGCATTGAACCTGGACTGGCGACTCATTTCATATATGATATTATACATATTTCAGTGCCATTCTCCCAAATCATCCCACCCTCTCCCTCTCCCACAGAGTCCAAAAGACTGTTCTATACATCACTCTCTTTTGCTGTCTCGTATACAGGGTTATTGTTACCATCTTTCTAAATTCCATATATATGCATTAGTATACTGTACTGATGTTTTTCTTTCTGGCTTACTTCACTCTGTATAATAGGCTCCAGTTTCATCCACCTCATTAGAACTGATTCAAATGTATTCTTTTTAATGGCTGAGAAATACTCCATTGTGTATATGTACCACTGCTTTCTTATCCATTCATCTGCTGATGGACATCTAGGTTGCTTCCATGTCCTGGCTATTATAAACAGTGCTGCGATGAACATTGGGGTACACGTGTCTCTTTCCCTTCTGGTTTCCTCAGTGTGTATGCCCAGCAGTGGGGTTGCTGGATCATAAGGCAGTTCTATTTCCAGTTTTTTAAGGAATCTCCACACTGTTCTCCATAGTGGCTGTACTAGTTTGCATTCCCACCAACAGTGTAAGAGGGTTCCCTTTTCTCCACACCTTCTCCAGCATTTATTGCTTGTAGACTTTTGGATCGCAGCCATTCTGACTGGCGTGAAATGGTACCTCATAGTGGTTTTGATTTGCATTTCTCTGATAATGAGTGATGTTGAGCATCTTTTCATGTGTTTGTTAGCCATCTGTATGTCTTCTTTGGAGAAATGTCTATTTAGTTCTTTGGCCCATTTTTTGATTGGGTCATTTATTTTTCTGGAATTGAGCTGTAGGAGTTGCTTAAATATTTTTGAGATTAGTTGTTTGTCTGTTGCTTCATTTGCTATTATTTTCTCCCATTCTGAAGGCTGTCTTTTCACCTTGCTTATAGTTTCCTTTTCTTCCCACATTTGACCCTGGAATCATGTTGGTTTCTTTTTCCTCTTCCAAAGTCAATCTATTAACATTTCCGTAGAACATATTTGAAAAATATTTCATTAAATTAAAGGGATAAATGATGTGGAAAATTCAGGCATACTAGTGGGACTAGGGAAACATTTTTTTCAGGGTGTGGGTTGTAGACAACCATTTTGTTATTCAACTAGGTTTACACTTCTGGTGGTACCTGGTACTAAGTGGGTATCCTTATAGTTTTCTACGGTAATAGAACCAATTGGCTTGCATGGATTCTGTAAATGCTAACCAATGTTAAATAATAATGCTAAGATTAAGCATGTGCATCCTGTCTGCTCAGTCTGGATGCAGGACTGTTGTTGCTCTTTAGTTACTAAATTGTGCCCAACTCTTTGCAACCCCATGGACTATAGCCTGCCATGCTCCTCTGTCCATGGGATTCTCCAGGCAAGAATACTGGAGTGGGTTGCCATTTCCTCCTCCAGGGGGGTCTTTCTGACCCTGGGATTGAACCCACATCTCCTCCATTGCGGGTGGATTCTTTACTGCTGAGCCATCAAGGAAGCCCAAATGCAGGATAGTCTCAAAGAATTATGTGATACAGTGGTGCTATCTCTTTAACAGTCTTCAAAGATGTGATCATAAGATCTATAGAACTAGAAAGAAACCATGACTGAACAAATACGACTCTTGGAGATTTTTTTCAACAGCCACCAAGTGTTTTGTTGACTTTTCCAGACTTTTAAAAGTGCTGTAACTTCAACATTCAAACCTCCTTTTTGTGTGCATAATAAACATTTCTGCTCTGTATAATTTTAACTAGACCAAATGATGCTTACACTTTCCAGATACCAGCTGTTGAAGCAGCAACTTTCAAATGATTTTGCAGATTGGCAAACACATTATATCTTTGTGTGTTTTGCAGCTGTCTCTTCAGTGAGCCTTGCTTTGCTTTTTGTGAAGTAACTCATGTACAGTGACAGAAGAGTATTTGTTTTCCTCCAACAGTCTTAGCAATTAGTACTTTTCAAGCTCCAGTTTTCCTTCCATGCAACAGGTACCCTGTACTGTGGACCATTTACAAACCAAGGTAATGATGTGTAGGGTTTTTAAGGGCAATTACTTTACAGAAATAAAGGAGAAAGAAGGAATATGCTTTGTCCTGACATGAATAATTTTAAAATTATTTACTCAACAAATACTCAACACAGTGTCTTTGTGCTGAAGGCACTCTGCTAAGTATTTTACAGCAACTGAACAGTAAATTGTATGAATTAGTTGGATAAAGTGTAAAAGAGAAAGTTGTTCTAAGGAAAAACGAAATTTTAGAGGTGATAGCGCATCACTTTAGTGCAATAGAGGGGAACCCAATGAGGCTAGTGCAAAAAGTCCAAAATGAGAATATCTTAAAGTAAATCTTGGAAGGCAACGGATAGATTGTGGAAGGCCATGTTACAAAGCTTGGAACTGAGCCTGAGCTAATAGAAAGCCTTAGAAGGATTTTTAGCAGGGAGATACCAAGGTCAGATTTGTGTTTCTAGGCAAAGATGCCTTGGTATCGGATGGAGAATAAATTGGAGAGAGTCAAACTGGATGCAGAAAAACCCTAAGGATGTTATTGCCTAGTTAATTAACAATGATTGACAAGAAGGAGGCAGTGGAAATGAAGGATCCCAGTAGTTTTCTTATACATGTCTATTAGCTGATATAGACAGTTGTGAGCTAGAGGATGATAGAATTTTATGTTTATTTTTTTAAATTGACTGTGGCCCAGATTCAGTTCAGTTCAGTTCAGTCTCTCAGTCGTGTCCAACTCTTTGCGACCCCATGAATCGCAGCATGCCAGGCCTCCCTGTCCATCACCAACTCCCAGAGTTCACCCAAACTCATGTCCATCAACTCAGTGATGCCATCCATCCAGATTATGAACTGCTTATTGCCAAATTCAGACTTAAATTGAAGACAGTGGGGAAAACCACTACACCATTCAGGTATGACCTAATCAAATCCCATAGGATTATACAGTGGAAGTAAAAATAGATTCAAGGGATTAGATCTGATAGAGTGCCTGAAGAACTATGGACAGAGGTTCCTGACATTGTACAGGAGACAGGGATCAAGACCATCCCCAAGAAAAATAAATGCAAAAAGGCAAAAAGGTTGTCTGAGGAGGCCTTACAAATAGCTGAGGAAAGAAGAGAAGCTAAAGGTAAAGGAGAAAAGGAAAAATATACCCATTTGAATGCAGAGTTCCAAAGAATAGCAAGGAGAGATAAGAAAGCCTTCCTTAGTGATCAATGCAAATAAATAGAGCAAAACAAGAGAATGGGAAAGACTAGAGATCTCTTCAAGAAAACTGGATATACAAAGGGAGCATTTCATGCAAAGTTGGGCACAATAAAGGACAGAAATGGTATGGACCTAACAGAAGCAGAAGATATTAAGAAGAGGTGGCAAGAATATACAGAAAAACTATACAAAAAAAAAAAAATCTTCATGATGCAGGTAACCTCGATGGTATGATCACTTACCTAGAGCCAGACATCCTGGAATGCAAAATGAAGTGGTCCTTAGGAACCATTACTATGAACAAAGCTAGTAGAGGCGATGGAATTCAAATTGAACTATTTCAAATCCCGAAAGATGATGCTGTGAAAGTGCTGTACTCAATATACCAGCAAATTTGGAAACCTCAGCAGTGGCCACAGGCCTGGAAAAGGTCAGTTTTCATTCTACTCCCAAAGAAGGGCAATGTCAAAGAATGTTCAAACTACCGCACAATTGTACTCATCTCACACACTAGCAAAGTAATGCTCAAAATTCTCCAAGCCAGGCTTCAACAGTATGTGAACTGTGAACTTCCAGATGTTCAAGCTGGATTTAGAAAAGGCAGAGGAACCAGAGATCAAATTGCCAACATCTGCTGGATCATTGAAAAAGCAAGAGAGTTCCAGAAAAAACATCTACTTCTGCTTTATTGACTGTGCCAAAGCCTTTGACTGTGCAAATCACAACAAACGGTGGAAAATTCTTCAAGAGATGGGAATACCAGACCACCTGACCTGCCTCCTGAGAAATCTGTATGCAGGTCAAAAAGCAACAGTTAGACCTGGACATGGAACAACAGACTGGTTCCAAATAGGGAAAGGACTAAGTCAAGGCTGCATATTGTCACCCTGCTTATTTAACTTATATGCAGAGTATACGAAATGCCAGACTGGATGAAGCACAAGCTGGAATCCAGATATTGCTGGGAGAAATATCAGTAACCTCTGATATGCAGATGACACCACCCTTATGGCAGAAAATGAAGATAATCTAAAGAGCCTCTTAATGAAAGTGAAAGAGGAGAGGGGAAAAGTTGGCTTAAAACTCAGCATTCAGAAAACTAAGATCACGGCATCAGGTCCCATCACTTCATGGCAAATAGATGGGAAACAATGGAAATACTGAGAGATTTTTATTTATTTTTGGCTCCAAAATCACTGCAGATGGTGACTGCAGCCATGAAATTAAAAGGCGTTTGCTCCTTGGAAGAAAACCTATGACCAACTTAGACAGCATATTAAAAAGCAGAGACATTACTTTGCCAACAAAGGTCAGTCTAATCAAAGCTCAAAGCTAAGGTTTTCCCAGTAGTCATGTATGGATGTGTTAGTTCAACTATAAAGAAAGCTGAATGCTGAAGAATTGATGCTTTTGAACTGTGGTGTTGGAGAAAACTCTTGAAAGTCCCTTGGACTGCAAGGAGATCCAACCAGTCCATCCTAAAGGAAATCAGTCCTGAATATTCATTGGAAGGACTGATGTTGAAGCTGAAACTCCAATACTTTGGCCACCTGATGCAAAGAACTGACTCTCTAGAAAAGACCCTGATGCTGGGAAAGATTGAAGGCCGGAGGTGAAGGGGATGACAGAGGATAAGATGGTTGGATGACATCACCGGCTAGATGGACATGAGTTTGAGTAGGCTCCAACAGTTGGTGATGGACAGAAAAGCCTGGTGTGCTGAAGTTCATGGGTTCACAAAGAGTCGGACACGACTGAGTGACTGAACTGAATTGAACTGATAGTTGATTTGCAGTATTATATTAGTTTCAGGTGTATAGAATAATAATTCACTATTTTTACAGATTATATTCCATTGAAAGTTATTAGAAGATAATGGCTATCATTCCTTGTGCTATAAAACATAGTCTTGTTGCTTACCTATTTTATACAGAGTAGCTTGTATTTTTTTTTAGCATTTTTATTTATTCATTTATTTGGCTGCACTGGGTGTTGGTTCGGCATGAGGCAACTTTAACTTCAGCATGTGAATTCTTAGTTGCATCACATAGGATCTAGTTCCCTGACCCAGGATTGAACCAGGGCCCCCTGTGTTGGGGTCTTGTCACTGGACCAGGGAAGTCCCAGTAGTTTGTTCTTAATCCCTTACCCCAAACCTCCTTCTCTCCTTTTGTAACCTTAAATTGGTTTTCTGTATCTGTGAGTCTGTTTCTGTTTCATTAAGAGGATGGTAGAATTTTAGATCTAGAAGATTCAGTAATCTAAGCCCTTGGTTTAAAGTGTGAAAACTCAGTCTCAAGGCAATTAAGTCAACTTGTTAAAACTTTTAAAGCTAGTTAGTAGGAAAGCCAGAATCAGAACCCATGTCTCTAGGGAAACTTGCTTTGTATCACCTCTCCATTTTTATTTTATTTTGTATTTTATGACTTTCATTTAGCCTTACCTGCATAGCATTGAGTAAAAGAGTAATTTCTTTCAATAATATTGTGAAATGCTAAAATAAGATCTTGTAACAGAGGGGGAAGATTGAAGGCGGGAGGAGAAGGGGACGACAGAGGATGAAATATGTGGATAGCATCACTGACTCAATGGACATGAGTTTGAGTAAACTCCGGGAGTTGGTGATGAACAAGGAGCCCTGGCATGCTGCAGTCCATGGGGTTGCAAAGAGTCAGACATGACTGAGCAACTGAACTGAACTGAGCAGAGGGGGGACATTTAATGGCAGCTGTCTCTTCCTCTGCCTCTTGCTATTTGACTTTGAGCAATGCATCCATTTACTTCCAATATCTGGTTTATAAGTTTTGACTCAACCAGTCTCACATGTCTCCATCAGTCAGTAAACAAGTATTGATCACCACCCATGCTCCAGGGACTATAATAAGTGCTAGGTGTATATTTTGAGTAAAGCTCTGTCCTTAAAGCTTTGCAGCATAAGGCGAATGCACAGGGCAGCAGGGCATCCAACCCTTCTCTGGGTTCACTCTGACTTCCTGGGAATGAAACTTATTTAAGGGCAGTGCCAGTATCACAGTTTCAGATTGTCTGAAGTGTAAATTTAGGAGTAAATTGACAAAGCTGAAAAAAAATACTGTTCATATTTCATTTTTGTACCTCACCCTTGTGATTAGTTGTAACATATTTATTCTGAAACCCTTTCTGGAATTGGCCTTGTGGATGTCAGATCAATTCTGATCTCAGAGTTGAGTCATTGTAAATGGGTACCATGTTAGATTACTTGGGCCATGTTAGATTACTTGGTTCAGCCCTTGCGCTAGTGGTAATGATAGCAGTGCTTACCTCAAAGGCCTTCCTTAATGAACTTTGACATCCCCATCTTGATCCTAAGGAGACATCCTTACTTTTGAACATATCTCCCAACTTTAAACTGCAGCTCAATTATAAAAGTTAAACATTTTCATCTTAAGAAAAATGTCAATGCTCTCATAAAAATCCACATTCTGTCCAAGAGGCCAAATATGACTCTGTATGGAACACAGGCATGTGGCAGAAGAAGAAACTGTGTACAAAGCTTGTATTCTGTATTCGTTTGCTCATCAATTGTTTTTATTGGATAGATTTGCTTAGCAAAATTTAAGATATGCACACACACTCACATTTGAAATAGTTTATGCTGCTGCTAAGTCACCTCAGTCATGTCCGACTCTGTGCGACCCCATAGATGGCAGCCCACCAGGCTCCCCCGTTCCTGGGATTCTCCAGGCAAGAACATTGGAGTGGGTTGCCATTTCCTTCTCCAATGCATGAAAGTGAAAAGTGAAAATGAAGTCGCTCAGTCGTGTCCGACTCTTTGCGACCCCATGGACTGCAGCCCACCACACTCCTCCGTCCGTGGGATTTTCCAGGCAAGAGTACCTGGAGTGGGGTGCCATTGCCTTCTCCGGAAATAATTTATAGTGAGGTTTAAATGTGAAGTTTTGGTGTGTGAGATTGTGATTCTCTTCTTCAGCTGCATTCTTGTGGGTTTTGTTTTTCTAGCATTTTTTGTTTCTTTGGTATTTTTCTTGTGTTACTTGTCTACTGTGGTTTTTGGGGTTTTTTTTTTGTCCAGTCTAACTTTCTTCTTTTATGCCTTGCTCTAGTCATCTTGCTTTGGCTCTTGTTCATTTCCTGAGTAGGCAAACAAACCTCTGGGAAATGTGGTCTCACAGCTCAGAACAGCAAAGAAAAAATAAATAACACAGTAACTCCAAGGAAGGAACTTTGTTTCCTGGAGATGAATTCGTGCCAAAGCAGATGCAAGAAGCAGCAGCTCTGGCAGGAAAAGGGAAGAACTACAGATGTGTCAAGGTTGTAATTCCCAGCTTTAGTGACACCAATAGCAATGTAGACAAAAAGCACTGCGTTTCCACAATATAGTTATATAGATGCTAAAGATACAGAGAGGGAGATTGAATTAATCTCAGTAGTACAAATAAGACACCTTCAAGACATTTATATTTTAGTGCAGTTGGTTTATTTTGCAAACAAATTCACAACTATCTGAACTGTTGTATGACTAATTCCATTTTTGTGCTGTACTTTTAAGACTAAGGTGTAATGATTTGAATAGAGCTATTTATTAACTTTAGTATAATTTTGCTAAATTTATGAGTGCTTTTTGGAAAGCGAGTCACCTACTTAGTTTCTTTTGGTGATCTTTATGCATTTCACTGTGCTTTTATTTTAGACTATAAAATATTCTGTGAGAATATATTTTTGAAACGAGGATCTATCAGTGGGTCACAAACAGCTTCAATTTGCCAACATATTAAAACTTTTTTTTTTTTTACTAATAAGATCACAGCTATTTTCTTATTCATTTGACATGGAAAATATTTGACTTTCCCTAAGGCAACCTTTTTTATTATCTCCCTTTTTAAAGAAGAACTCAACATTGTTTTTTACATTTGAGTAACATATGTTCAATTGAACAATATAAATGAAACCACAGTCAAATAATTAGACCTCATAAATGGTTTTCTTTAGGTGTTCTTATTTATTCTAAACTTCGAATGGTTATGATATGTCAGCCAGAAAGATCCAGTTTGAATAAGAACAATAAATAATTTGATTTTTTAATGGATGTGTTCTGGAATTTGCCTGAACAGAGAACAGCCTGATGTGGTGATTAAAAGGATGGGCTCTGAAATGTGCCAGCCAAGAGGTCTGCATGCTCCTTCCTGTATGACATTGCTAAATAAGGATAATGATAACAGGCAAGTTGGCCTCTGGCTTCTTTGTAAAATGGCACAAATACCAGTGCCTACGTGAGAAGACAGTTTTGAGACAATGTAAGAAAATCCTTTAGCAGAGTCAAGCCCTAGGAAGTACTGACTAAATTGCCCTTCGTTAATAGTATAATTGGTTCTTCCAGGTGGCACTAGGTAAAGAATATGCCTGCAGTGCAGGAGATGCAAGAGCCGTGGATTCGATGTGGGTTCCATCCCTGGGTTGGGAAGATCCCCTGGAGTAGGAAATGGCCACCTACTCCAATATTCTTGCCTGGAAAATTCCACAGGCAGAGGAGCCTGGCAGGCTACAGTCCATGTGGTCACAAAGAGGCGGACACGACTGAGCACTCTGCAGTAGTATCATTACCATTTCTATAAGCTCTGCTAGTTCTGTTTATGAGATTAGTCATACATCATCCATTGTCAAATCTAAAATGTGACAACAAATTTTAGATTTAATAACATTGGTTGATTTAGCCCATTGAATTATATTCAATATGCAATATGAAATATATATATACACACACACGTATATATAATTCAAATAATTCCTCTTTGTGTTTATTTTCCACCCTTTTGCCTTAGACTATTGACTCTTGAGGGACTTTAATGCTATGTTGTTTCACTTAATATGGCAGTAATATACTAACCATCAGTTGTGTATATCAGAAGCAGTAAAACCAATATGACTTTAGTACATTCATATTTTGAAAAATTTTTTTCATATATTGCTTAGACTCTAAGAAACAAATGATGTTGATACTTGCATGAAATAGAGTGAGAAATGAGCTATTAGGTATTTTCTTTTCTTTTTTTTAGGGTTGATTGTAAGAGGCAGCAAATGCTTTGAGTCTTTGAAATGTTTTCCTATCTCATTTATTACTCTTTTCTTGATTAACAAGTAAGTACTAGTTAAAGCTATTTGATGCTATGGCTGTTTAGCTTTTTACGCAAAAATGGGTCAAAACCATTTGATAAGTGTGCATTTAGCATTATGCAAGAGCACTAACCCAGGATACATGGCTTAGATCTGACCTTCACCTGCAATTACTTATCAATGAAGCTCTGCCCAGGCCATTGTCAAGTACTTGTACATTATCCACATTATCCACAAATTATCTAATTTACAAGTTGAGAGGTTAGTCTTTATCTGTATTACCTTTAAACTAAATACTTATTGTTCCCTTAAGCATGTTAGTAATTTAGAAAACAAGGAGTAAACCTTTTTGCCTGAATCTGTTAGGTCGTAACCCTTCATCACAGGCTCTTTTGAAGATGTGAAGAGGCTTTATATGAAGATGATCAGAGAAGCCTGCTCAATGGGAAAGAATCAACCCTATGTGTATGACATGTAGTAGTGTCTTCCCTCACCAAAGACCTACTCCAGTTATTTAGATCAGAGGTTGCCTTTCATTACCGTAGCCAAAATACTCCCCTTTGATCTGCATCTTCTTAGATTCAACATAAACTTTTATGGCACATATCTTTGAGAAGTCCTTATTGGCATGCAAGGGGTCACTGCATAGTGGAACTTTTAACATATGAAACAAAACAATATTAAAAAATGCTTTAGTTATTTGGCTGCACTCAGTCTTAGCTGTGGCACCTAAGATTTTCCATCTTTAGTTGCTGTATGTTGTATCTTAGTTCTCTGACCAGGGATTGAACCTCACCTCCTCCTTTGAGAGCAAGGAGTCCTAGCCAATGTACCACCAGAGAAGTCTCAAAACAATATTTTTGTGTTTGGTGGAATGATAATCTATGCAACAATATTGTAAAAGCTAGTTTTCTTTAGTTGCTACCTATCTGAAGCACACACATATATGCTAAACTGCCTTTTACTTTGGTATATTTTTATCATAACATATTAATGTATAAATACATATTTGGGCATGTTTGTCCATAAATTCTTAGAGTGACATGTTTATTATTGCATGTTCTGCCTGAAATGAGTTCATGAGTTCAGTACTTGAGAAATGCATGTTATTCACATCAGGTTTATTATATATGGAATTGCAAGAGTTTATTTTACTTCTCTTTCAAGTCCATATAAACAATTTATCTATCTAAGTAGAAAACTGAGACATTCACATGACTAGCCATGCCCACTAATGTTTAGTATTCATCACTCTGTTATCCTTTAAGTGAGTTCTTAAATAGTTCTGTTGAACTATAGGCCCAGTAAGGCCTATAGAATATAGTTGAAGATCTGATCAGCAGTTATAGTGAGAATTTCCGAGAGGAAATTTGGGAAAGTCTTCACTGAGGACTCATTTCAGGTAGCTGGAGTATAATACCCTCCTGGACCTAGAAGGATGCAGTGCATTTTTATTTCACATATTTTGTTTCAAAATCAGTAAGAGATACCTTGGAGTAGGAAGTTGTGTTCCTGACAAGCATTAGTTTAGAAAAGACTGAGATTGTAAACTCAAACATATTATAGACCCACTTTGCCCATCTCTTGCTTATAAGAAACTCTCTGTGCTTTTACCCTGCTTCACTGACCCACAGTGTGAAGAGATCATAAGAGTAATCAATACTCATCCTTAAGGCTTCAGAGTTTGTTTTATATGAGGTCTCCATGGAAGGATCTGTGTTTACTTTATCTGTCTTCATCCTGACTGATCATATACCACTTACCTTTCCTCTTTTCAAACTAAAATCTAATTTTTCTTTCTTTCTTTTTTGAAAATTTGTTACTTAAAATGTCTCCTCTGATATTCTTGTTCTGATATTATTCTTTGATGATTTTAGTAGGAAAGAATAAGGTCTGCATTTTTGTTTGTGAACTCTTCCTGGGTATTCTTTGACATTGTTTTTAGTTGTATGGCTAATATTTATGTTTGCTAACATGCATGTACTTAATCTCAAGTGAATAATAATAATGCATTACAATGTATAACATATCAAGATGATTAGCATATAACTGTTTCCTAAGTACTACAGTGTTTAAGTGTAAGTCTATAGCACTGAAACTACTATTATCTAGTACTTACTAGGATAAGTAGATTTTAGTCATATTTAAGAGCTTAATAAGCTGACTCAGGTCCCTAAAATAGTGTTTGTTATACTGAAATAAGGGCAGAATTTATAGATTGAAAAAATTCAGCAAAAATATTTTAAACAAAAATATTAGGGTAAAATAACTTTTGAAAAAAAGCATTTAGAATTTGGACTTCCATTTTGCAGAGAAATTCTGTGTTTGAGAAGCAATCCTTCCCAACAGGAGTTGGGAAGCAGACTTCAGACTGTAACATAATTTTCTGGCAAGTGTGGCCAGTGGGTTGTAGAGTGCCATGCAAATTGAGAATGGTTGTCGCTGTGGAATGAATGGAGGTTTGGTCTGGGTGCCAAGTGAACGTAAGGAATGAAAGCTACATCCCATGAAGATGGTTTCATGACAACCCTGGCTTTCAGCACATTGATGAAAAGCTTTATTATTCCACTTCTGCTTCAGTTGCAGGCATCCTTTCAGGGGTTAAGCTTACCCAAGAGTATTACCTCATTTCCAAGTCTAAGCATCAGGTCCTGATAAATGGTATGAAATCGTCAAACCCTGTGGATTTTCAATGGCATTTTAAAATCATCTGTATCAACAGAAATGATGTTAAGATACACTGAGTTCATTTTAAATAATTTCTACTTCAGCCTACTTTGAGAGGGGGCAGATAGGGAAATATGAATCAGTATTGTCATGCGATGTGCAATTTCTATACGAAATAGTTAAAGTGTCACTAAACGTGTTTGTCTGGAAGTCGTATGAGTGTCCCAGTCTGTCCTTCCTCCAGACTTCCCCCTTTATTCAAAAACACTCCATGGCCATAATTTGAGCTTGTCTCCTGTCTCTGGGGGGATGTCAGAGGTTTGCCTGATTTTCTGTATCAGCTCATCACTGGCACTGCCGTCCATTCCCTACCTGACTGCATTGTTGCTTTCCTGACAGAATTGTGACCCCTGGCTTCCCTGCGCTCTCAGGTTTCCCATCCACTCAGTCTGACT
This sequence comes from Bos mutus, assembly GCF_027580195.1. Classification (NCBI taxonomy): domain Eukaryota; kingdom Metazoa; phylum Chordata; class Mammalia; order Artiodactyla; family Bovidae; genus Bos; species Bos mutus. Next base: position 68,831,588 of record NC_091618.1, on the reverse strand, counting down.
GAGGGCACACAGCTTGTTTTCCCTGTACTCATCTTGTCTAACTGAGATCACTGTTCTGTGGTTAACGACTATCTGTGTTGTGGACATGATATAATTTGAAAAAGGATAGGGCAAAAATTTTAACCTACTCCATTACCCAGTGGGTTTGGTTTTTAAAGTCTGTGTTTTTATTCTAGATGAGACAATTTATGTTATGATGTGGTAAGAATTTTGTGGATATTTTCACTGTTGGTTATCCAGACTTGCCACAGAACAAAGGTGTTGGTGTAATTCTCTAGGTCTGTCAATATATTATGCTAGTATTAATGTGATGTCAAAGAGTGACTCCTTACAGTATTGCACCAAATAAAGACACATCTTGTTCTGTGCTAATCTCAGCCTACCAATAACCAATGTTGTGGCTGGGCAGGCCCTTGTGGTTCTTATGATTGCAAGACACTCTTCAGCAGTAACATTAGGAAGCTATGAAAAATAAAAGTTTATTATGTATAGGACGTAGAAATTACACGGGCCACACAGTGAGGTTGTGGGTGAAGAGAGAGAGGGCCTATGCCTGCAGTTCAGCTCTTATTGGTGTTAATCAATGGTGGGGACCTAGGGTTTCCACAGGCTCACTCTTTAGTGGAGAAGGGATTGGCAACCCACTCCAGTGTTCTTGCCTGGAGAATCCTGTGGACGGAGGAGCCTGGTGGGCTGCTGTCCGTGGGGTCGCACAGAGTCAGACAGGACTGAAGTGACTTAGCAGCAGCAGCAGCATTCTTTATTGGTGAATTTAAAACACAAAAGTGGAAATTTAAAGCTGGAAGAGAAAAAACAAGTGGCTCAAATGTCAGTTATCAAAATCAGCCTAAATTTGTAAAGCAAAGGAGACTTAGTGAGGGGAGGTAGTCTGAATCTTTATCTAGTGTGTCTGGCAGTGTGCTTTTCTGAGATGACCCTGTTTGAACCAGATGCCCCAGCAATCAAAGCTTAAGTCAGGCACTTGCATTGAAAAAAGGAGAAAACCCAACTTTCAGGACTTACACTGTACATCTTTATTCCCATCTAACAAGAGATCACATGATTTCTTTTGATCATTTTAAAATTTTGAAATTTTTAAGTTCCTTGACCAACGTGATGAGCATTAAGTTGCAATTTTAACTCTGAAAAGAGAAGATGCAATATGATTTTATAAATCTGCAGAGTTCATGAAAAAAACTTTCATTTTAGAATAGGCCAGATGCTATTGTAGCTGATAGATACATGCAAAAATTTAAATCCTCCAAGGTCTATGAAGAGACCACAAAACTTTAAAAATGTCAGTGATTGATTTTATAACTATACATTATCTGATTTAACATAATAAAAACATGCATTAAAATTTTTGAGTTTAACGGCAAGGTACCTTTCAAATTTATACATGCAATCTGTTTGGATTTATTTCTTTATCTGTTCAATAAGTTTCTATTCATCCTCAGTACCTAGTTTACTGAATAAACTTTAGTACTCAGTAAATTTTTAGTAAAATTTAGTAATTTCCCATCTTCTCCCAGATGAGTTATTTTTACTTCAGGGTTTTTACCAAGATACTTCATAATTAGGAGCTAGAAAGAAGTCTCAAACCACTTAGTTTTGATTCCTAGATCTCTCATTACCAGCTGTTGACCTTAGAAAAATTATTTAATAACTTTAAATCTTAATTTTTTTCATCTGCAAAATGATACAAGTGTAGTTGTTTAATAACAGTAACTGGCCCTCCTTATAAATGACATGACAATATAGTAAGCTGCACATAGAGTGTTTGTCATATAAGGTTAATTTAATATTAATTCTGTTTCTGTGATGGTTATTATTATTTATTTAGGACTTTGACATTTTTGTTTAATTTTTTGCTCATTTGACTATTTACCATATTATACGGAGGACTCTTTCCAGACAGAAATAACTTGGTCTGGTTTGGTCTTTCCTCAGTAGGTAACATGTGTCCTAAACATAATAGGTATTTAATTAATTTAAGGTGAATAAAGAAAAAATGCCATTCCTCTACAAAACGCTGCCAGAGGAACTTACTAGACACACATTTCATCTTTCATTCAATGCTACCCATCACCCATCCTAAAGCATCTGATTTCCTATACATGAAAACCAAACTCCCTTGCAAAAAACATCACTGAGGTTGACTTTGGTTACTTTGCCCAGCACTATTCATACTAAACTATTTCATCTGCTAAAGCACACTACTGATTCACATGTCTTCTTGCCTTTGCCTATGATTACTTATGACTAGAATTGTCTCTGCCTTATTTACCTGTCTAACCTACTTAAGGAGATCATCCCTGGGATTTCTTTGAGGGAATGATGCTGAAGCTGAAACTCCAGTACTTTGGCCACCTCATGCGAGGAGATGACTCATTGGAAAAGACCCTGATGCTGGGAGGGATTGGGAGCAGGAGGAGAAGGGGACGACAGAGGATGAGATGGCTGGATGGCATCACCGACTTGATGGACATGAGTTTGAGTGAACTCCGGGAGTTGGTGATGGACAGGGAGGCCTGGTGTGCTGCAATTCATGGGGTCGCAAAGAGTTGGACACGACTGAGCGACTGAACTGAACTGAACTGAACCTACTTACTCCGAGACTCACATCAAGCATCACCCTTTCTCAAGCCTCTGCTAGGTTTAGGTCTACCTTCCATCCTCTGCTTTACTTGTCATATGTCACTTGACCTTTACTGTTATTCATTTTTTTTCTCTCTCGGTCATGTGATTATATTTTTTGTAAGGGCAGGCAAAGTTCCGGTCTTAATAATAAATGTTTTGCCTGAGAGTTTCTTAAAAGGGTCACTAAACATGTACTGAGCTGAACTGAATATGTTATATAGAGTTATACTTTCTCCATTCAGCTTTCTGACTTGCATTCAAAAGGATACCCTTTCTGTTTTTACATTTGCTGGTGTAAAATGTTACTTTGAAGCCCTTATCCCAGCTGTCAAATACAGGTAAAAAAACGAATTCAAGATATAAGTATCTTTGAGGTTTTGGGAAAGGAGAGAAAAAAAGGATTTGGTTGTTCTTGAAGCATGACCTCTAACCTTATATATCTTTCCTGTGACTTTAATCAGTGTGTAGCAAGAAAGTTCTGCTGGATACTTTTTTCTGGAAAAATTGTATTCCCTTACTTATAAATTGTATTTATACCTGGCTTCCTTAGAGCATGACATTTGAATGAAATATGTACCTTATGAAAATTTATTTGTTTTACACTACATGGTTTCCAGCTATGGTACTGGCATATCTTATATTGAAAGCAGTGGTCATGTCTAATGTTGTTAAAAAAAGAAGGTGTCTTTTAATAAACTAAGAAATGCATTGATTTCTTAGAAGTTTTTCTTAAGCTCCTCCCACCAAAAAAAACCCCAAAAAACAAGAGATAACAATTCTGGTCTAGTTTTAATATTTTATTTGGAGACAGTAAGATCTTATTCTGTTTGCATCCATTTGAACCAGACTCTGTGTGTGTGCGTGCGTGCGTACATGCTCAGTCATGTCCAACTCTTTGGAACTCTATGGACTGTAGCCCACCAGGCTTCTCTGTCCATGGAATTTTCCAGGCAAGAATACTGGAGCAGGTTTCTATTTCCTTCTCCAGGGCATCTTCCTAACCCAGGGATCAAACCTGTGTCTCTTGAGTCTCTGCATGGCAGGTGGATTGTTTACCACTCTACCACCTGGAAAGCCCTGAACCAAACTATGTATTTCATATAAACTTTTTCTTTGAGGATGCTGTGAGTAAAATTTTTGACTTACTTTCCATGCCAAGAAGATCCTCTGTAGAGTAATATATACTGGAAATAATTATAATAAAATATGCTTTTGATTTCCCATGTCTAACATTTGAGTCTCTAATGTTTATGAAGTACAAATCAGTTTTGTGGTGATTGTTTTTCTGACCATAATTTAAACAGAAAACACTGCTGAATTAAACTATTTTAATTGAGAGAAAAACAATGTCGATTTTTTTTTTTTTACTAAAGAAAGCCAATATCATATGTTCAAATTGAAGTTCATTTATTTATTGGTCTTAGAAGCATTATTATTACACATTCTGATATACATGATCATTGCCCACCAAAGCACTAGGATCTGTGATTAGTGATAATATGTTGTGCTATGCTTAGTGGTCTATAGCTCACCAGGCTCCTCTGTCAATGGGGATTTTACATTGTCTCTTTTATCAGAGTATCTATGCTAAGTCACTTCGGTCCTGTCTGACTCTGTGCGATCCCATAGACAGGAGCCCACCAGGCTCCCCTGTCCCTGGGATTCTCCAGGCAAGAACACTGGAGTGGGTTGCCATTTCCTTCTCCAGTGCATGAAAGTGAAAAGTGAAAGTGAAGTCGCTCAGTCGTGTCCGACCCTCAGTGACCCCATGGACTACAGCCCTCCAGGCTCCTCCATCCATGAGATTTTCCAGGCAAGAGTACTGGAGTGGGTTGCTATTACCTTCTCCGATCAGAGTATCTAGGGTATTATTATTATTCCCATTTTATGGATGATAAAAAAGGGCACAGAGAGTTCAAAGTAACATAGCTTAAAAAAGTGTTAACGGGTTTTAATTCTTCAGCCTAAGATAATACATATTCATAAAACAGGCTTGTATTTAGCTGTACTTGGTAAAAAGTTGAGTAATTTTGGTTTCTAGACTGTGAAGTGAACTTGAAAATGAGCAACATTATGTTGTATTTATTTCCCCACCATTTATTATGTAATAGGGATGCAGTCAGTTTTTGTATCCTGGTCTTGCATATATGTTCATATTTACTTGGTTTAATATTTCCAGCTCTGGTTCTTAGTACTTTTCCATGTTCATTTTACTTCTGTTTCAAGCCACAAACCACATGCCATTCTTAGTACAGATCTTTCTCTGTCCATGGTCCTGAAGTCAATAAACTATTCCGTAAAGAATAACAATAAAAAGGTTCTCTCTTCATCAACCATCAGATGATTGATGTTTATCATATGTATTACTGAGATATAACCCAGAGAAGTTTGTATTTCTTGAAATATTACCCTATATTGTCAATTTAAAAGTTCTGAAAACTTAGTAACAGGAGAATAAAATGACCTCAAATGTCATTTGTCAAGCCCTGAGAAACAGAAAGTTAAAGAAACTGACCTAATTGAGCTTGGAACCTAGGCTCACAATTAGCTTGAAATTGAGCTTGGAAGAAAGCATAGCTATATTGTTTTATTTCCTTGTCCTTTAATGATGCTACACTGCCTTGTCTCTTACATTAATAAAGAGAAAATTTATCACAGAAGAATGTGAATTGTTGGACTTTTTCCTCAGAATTTATCATCTGTGATCAACAACTAGAAATGTGTGAACCAGTTGGTCCACCTAACTGTGATAGAGTGATGGCAGAGATTATAATAAACACCACCAGTGATTAGCATTTATTGGGTTTTCACTGTGATCTTTACAAGCATCATTCAATTTAATCTTCCCTTCAACCCCATAAGAACTAAAATTATCTGTGTGATGATGGAGATCCTAATACTCAGAGATTTAATTGCCCATTTACCTTGGCATTGTTGCAGGGTAAATGTTTGAAGCCAGGTTTTCTAACACCAAAGTCTATATCCTTAATCACTATTTTATATTGCCAACTTTGTTTCATACACTATTGTATCTATTGGTAGTTGTCAACATTGCAGGCGTTACCACTGCCACAGACTCTTTTTATGAGCTTGTTTGTGACAGTGATAAGAAAAAAATATAGTATATTTCCAATTAGTTATCTTTTGTAGATTTCCCACGTGATCCTATGAAAGACACCTTGGGTTTAGCATTGTTCTAGGGAAAATGCATTCAGGAATAATGATGTTACAAAGTCATCTGTTTGCAAAAGATTATGTGTAGTCTACACATAACCAGTCTTTGATAGGGGAGTAGTATTTCACCAACATAAATGACCTTGAGAAAGCTTTAGACCTGCTTAACTTGAAGTTCATTTAATTTTTATTTCTGAAAGCAAAACACACTATGCTTTTGAAGAATCTTAACAAGTTCAACAGAGAAATATAACAATACTTCACTATTACTATAGCATGCACTCTACTGTGCATTTAACATAATTCCAATTATCATATCCATTCTTCAGAATATGGATCTATTTTTATATATCTATTTCTTAACGAATAGATATAATTTGAGGTAAATGTGAAATACACAGTGCAGTACCTGATTTAGATAGATAGATATTGTGCATTGATTATCTATATCTATATGGATAGATATAGATGGCAGTATCACCTCCCTCAAAGCTCTAGTTATTGAGAATATCCTCTAGCATCTAGCAGCATTGTAAGCTGTTATCAGAAAATGTCAGGAAAGCTTAAATTCAATTTTACATACTCTTCAAGAAGACAGCATATATGCAAAACATCTTGTCGCTTAGAGTATTGCTGTCATTTGTCTCACTTGTAGATTTTGTTGTCATGATACATTGAACAGATTCTGGTAGTGGGTGGGTTAGACTGTCTAAGTATTATTTTCTATCCCAAAATGTTCATTATGCTCTTTTTGGTGCATTTTTATTAAGTAACTTAATTATTTAGAGTTCTAGCTATATATGTCTCATGAGTTGTACATATGGTGAATGTGTGCCAAGCAGTTTTGTTGAATCTGACACATTTCTACAAAGACACTGTGAGAAAAAGAAGTCAATAAGATCTACTTGCATTTTGAGTTAGAAAACCTTCCATTTAGTCATCATGTGGTTCTATTCTTTATTTCCATGAAAATCGTTTGAAACATAGCAAACCCATATTTTTGAATTTGATATCTATACTGTCAGTTTTCCATAGAGCAAAATAAAACTTAACAAGCAGGAACAAGATCTTTGACTGCCATGTAATAATGTGTCAGGTAATCTTATTCAGCTGTGAAATACTTAATACTTTTGAATGGCACTTTACTGAATACTTCTATCTATAACAGAATTTATTAAAATGCTCATTTTGACTACTTATAACAAGTGGATCAATTCAGTATTTCCAATAGTGGTTAAAGAAAGCTCAATTTAATTAAATATCTGTGAGGAGGAAATTGATTTCAGAACAAAAGTCACTATTTCAAATTACTTATTTGGACTTCAGTTTTGCTTGTTGGTGCAGTTCCCTTTGTATAACCAATTATAGTAAGTTAAGCTTTTCATTTGTTATAAGGGATGTGTTCCTGTCTGAAAAACTACAAATTTCAAGTAAATCAAAAGAAAGACAAACCATGGCACCAAGGGATTTACTGTAGACATTGAGGCACATTTCAAGTTTATACTGAAAGCTGGAAGCTCCGTATAAATTGCCATGTTCCTAGGACATTCTTATAGTTCTGGATGCAGGCAGACACTACATCTGGCATTATTTTGACATCAGGACATTTGGATGGGTCGGATCTTCTCAAGATTTCATTTTAAATTGTTTGGAGTTTCTGAAGTACCCATATGCTTCCTTCTTTTTAGGTGACATAAAATAAAATGTTCTGAATAGTCTGAATTATGTGAATATGTAAGATTCTAGAAACTTCATGAAATATAGAAATTATATTTTTCTGAACTGAAGTGGATGAACCTAAAGGCTGTTATACAGAGTGAAGTGAGTCAGAAAAACAAATATCGTATATTAATGCATATATATGGAATCGAGAAAAATGGTACTGAGGAACCTATTTACAGGGCAGGAATGGAGATGCAGATGTAGAGAATGGACTTATGGACACAGCGGGGGAAGGACGTGATTGAGAGAGTGGCACTGACATGTATGGACTACCGTGTGTAAAATAGAGAGCTAATGGAAGTTGCTGTATAATACAGGGAACTCAGCCTGGCGCTCAGAAATGACCTAGACGGGTAGGATGGTGGGGGGCGGGTAACGATGGGAGGGAGGCTCTAGAGGAAGGGGACATATGTATTCCTATGGATGATTCACATTGTTATATGGCAGAAACAAACACATTATAAAGCAATTATTCTCCAATTAAAAATTTAATTTTTTTTTATTTTTCATTTTAATGCAGACTATTTTTAGCAATAAATAATTTGTCAGAGTGAGGTCAGTTTTCAGAATACCTGAAATAAGTTAGAAACATTTACCTTGCATTGGAGAAAGAAATGGCAACCCACTCCAGTGTTCTTGCCTGGAGAATCCCAGGGACGGGGGAGCCTGGTGGGCTGCCATCTATGGGGTCTCACAGAGTCTGACACAACTGAAGCGACTTAGCAGCAGCAGCAGCCACTCCAGTATTCTTGTCTGGAGAATTCCATGGAATTCTCCATGGAAGAGCCTGGCAGGCTACAGTCCATGGGGTCTAAAGAGTCAGACACAGCAGAGCAACTGACACTTTTCACAGGAATATAATGAATCCTTGAGTTGTAATTCATGCTTTTTTGTTCTCTTTTTTTCTTAGGTCAAATTTATTGAGATGTAATTTGCATACAGTATGATTCACTCTTTTTAATAAATAGTTTTGACAACTGTATGCAGTCATATAACTGTTAGCACAATTAAGATACAGAAGTGTTCTCTCAAACTCTTTTGCCCTTAGTCACCCATCCTTGACTGTCAGTCCTTGGTAGGTACTGATATGTTTCTCGTCTCTATAGTTTTGCATTTTGCAGATTTTCATAGAAATAAAGTGATACAATCTGTAGTCTTTAGGGACTGGCTTCTTTTAGTTAATGTATTTGAGATTCTTTTCTGCTGTTGTATGCCTTAGGACTCCATTTCCTTTTATTGCTGAATACCATCCCATTATATAGAGATACCATAGAGTGTTCAGCCATTTTATGCTTTCTTTTTATTTTTCTAGGCAGGGTTTCTGCCATGAACACTTAGCATTCTGTTAGCACTTTGACTAATTATCATTTTATATACATTTATTTTCTTTAAGGCTTTTCAAATGAGCTTTCACAATTTTAGTTTTTGAAAAGCAGGAGCTTTTGGACTTACTATGTTATTTGTAATCATTTATACTTAAATAAGGAGAAGGCAATGGCACCCCACTCCAGTACTCTTGCCTGGAAAATCCCATGGACGGAGGAGCCTGGTGGGCTGTAGTAGCGACCATGAGGTTCGCTAAGTGTCGGACATGACTGAGTGACTTCACTTTCACTTTTCACTTTCATGCATTGGAGAAGGAAATGGCAACCCATTCCAGTGTTCTTGCCTGGAGAATCCCAGGGATGGGGGAGCCTGGTGGGCTACTGTCTATGGGGTCGCACAGAGTTGGACATGATTGAAGCGATTTAGCAGCAGCAGCAGCATACTTAAATAAGCCCTAAGGTAGGAAATGACTGCCCAGTTCAGGATTCTTGTTGGGATAATCCCATGAAACAGAGGAGTCTTGTGGACTATGGTCCATAGAATCACAAAGAATTAGACACGACTGAGCAACTAAGCAGTGAGCAAATACTTAAATAAGCATATATTGTATTTAATAAAAATAAATCATATTATAAAATATTCTATTAAAACCTCAAGATCTGGTAATGATTCATGTTCATACATTTTTGGGGATGCCTTTTTGATATCAAATTAATTGTGAAAAATTTGAACTACAGACACTTATAAAAGAATAAAAGGAGAAAAATCTATAGTGTGCTAACATTGCCTATAGTTTCCTGGAAAATAAATATAATTTTTCTTAATCTCTAATGTCTGTAACCTTACTCTCAAAAATTGAGAACTATTGATTTATACTTAAGTTGGAAGGTTTAAAGTGAAACCTAAATTAGGTAATTTAGTTAACTTAGGGGAAGCAAGCTGAGTCTGTGAAATGTGAATACGAAAAATACTTGAATGTTCAAAATGTTAAAAAAAAAAAGAAAATTGTAATTTATTTTTTGAAATAACCTGTATTCTTCCAGGAGTTCTCTACTATTATTAACCCATATATTTCAAGTAGAGTTAAAGCTCAGTTATTTAAAGTTCTGTAGAAGGCAATGGCACCCCACTCCAGTACTCTTGCCTGGAAAATCCCATGAGCAGAGGAGCCTGGTAGGCTGTAGTAGCGACCATGAGGTTCGCTAAGTGTCGGACATGACTGAGTGACTTCACTTTCACTTTCCACTTTCATGCATTGGAGAATGAAATGGCAACCCATTCCAGTGTTCTTGCCTGGAGAATCCCAGGGATGGGGGAGCCTGGTGGGCTGCCATCTGTGGGGTCGCACAGAGTTGGACATGACTGAAATGACTTAGCAGCAGCAGCAGCAGCAGTAAAAAATAAGCAGTATAGAATTATTGATGGAAAAAATTGCTTACACATAATTAACAATCTAGGTTATGAAGTATGGAAGAATAATTTTAACTTTAATATCTTAAAATAAGAATGTGCATACTCTTTTACCTTTATCTCATTCTAAATACATGAAAATAAAATAACATGCATTCTAGTTATATACATGTATGTTTATCCTATTGCACTGGGCTGGCTGAAAAGTCATTTGTGTTTTTCTATAAGATGTTACAGAAAAATCCAAATGAACATTTTGGCCAACCCAATACATATATTTGTAATCTTTTTTGTTATTGTTATATTCCTCATCTTTTCCTGTGATTTTAAAAAAATTATTGAAATATAGTTGATTTACAATGTTATATTAATTACTACTATACAGCAAAGTGAGTCAGTTATATATATATATTGGGTTGGTATAAAACTTCTTTTGGTTTTTAAGTAAAAATAAAGGGCACATTTTTCATTTTCATCTAAGAATTTTATTGAACATCATATTCATCATTTCATTCCACTACCTTCTCCCATTTTTCAGGCAACTTTATAATTCCATCTCCCCAAAGCTTCTATTTCTTGAGCAAAGAATAGTTCCAAACACCTTTTACAGTTCAGAGAACTGCAATTTTTTCCATTAAGAAAATTTTGTAAAGAAAAAGACATCTGAAGGTGCAATTTCTGGTGAGTACGGTAGGTGAATCATAACTTCCTAGCCAAGCTGTAACAGTTTTTGCCTGATCATCAAAGGAACATGCAGTCTTGTGTTATCCTGATATAAAGTTATTCATTTTTCTATTGACTAATTCTGGGCAGTTTCCATTGAATGCTGCTTTCAGTGTGTCTAATTGGGAACACTACTTGTTGAAATTAGTCATTTGATTTTCTGGAAGGAGCTCATAATAGAGGACTACATTCCAATCCCACTATGTACACAACATCACCTTCTTTGGAGGAAGACCAGCCTTTCGTGTGGTTCACGGTGGTTCATTTCATTCACTTGCCCCACAGTCTCTTCCATTCCACATTATTGTACAGTATCCACTTTTCATCATTCCATAATGTTTTCTTTACATTTCAATAGAGAGTTGCATGTGGAAATATTGTGAAGAAGGTTTTTTTCACTTTAGCTATATGGAACTGACATATAAAAGCGATTAACATAACCAAGCTGGTAAAATGATTTTCAGCACTTGATTTGGATATTTTGAGTATGTCGGCTCTCTCCTGCACAGTGTAACATTGATTGTTGTCAGTGAATGTCTCTAATTGATCACATCAATCACAGAACATACAGTGCACAAATCTTTGTTTATGTTTCAGTTGTGTTTTTATCTTTCTGGAAATAAAAAAGCATATTGTGCTGAAAATGTTGCCTTTTACTTCCATTTTAATATGAAATTGGCTACGCACAAAAATCACCAATTTTTAAATGCATGTTGATATGACAGGTATCACAATACAATCTAACAAAATTGTTTTGAATGAAGTTAAAGTGCTAGTAGAGCGTATTATGGGGATGGGGGGGTGATGAACAGGCTTTCTGGCCAACCCAAATATGTATAATTTTTTGTATAACTTTATGTTATGGTTTATCCCATGATATCAATTGATTATAGTCCCCTGTGCTACCTAGTAGGACCTTCTTGTTTATCCAGTCTATATATTCCAATTTGCATCTCAGACTCCCAGTCCATCCCTCTCCCACCTCCTCTCCCTCTTGGCAACCACCAATGCATCCATGAAAATTTTTAAGTACCCATTTTACATTATGATTTATTTTAATGCTTGAATCTTTTGTATGTTATACCTACATTTAGAATTGAAAGGGATTTAAATCATCTTAGTTGAGGCAGCTCATTTTTCTGGAGAAGAAAGTAATCTCTTGAGTGGTTAGTGAACAGAAAAGTTCCAAAAGGTATGAGATCTCCATGTCAATTCAGGAGAATCTCCCCTATTTTTCATTTCATAGTTAATGGGAAATGAATCCTATCAGAAAGAATTTTCTATACTTCTGTTTGAGACAAACTCTGGGCCCCAACTCTTTTATTCAAGAATTAGAAACATGAAATAAATCTAGTGCCAGCGTACACATCTTCCTGGGGCCCCTTCCTTTCTTCCTCCTCATACTCCTGTGGCCTTCATTCCAGATCAGTTCCATGTCATCTCATGTCAGACTAGTGCTTCTCAAACTTTGGTAAGCATGAAAATTATCTGGAGAGTTAACAATGCACACAGCAGCCTAGCTTGTTCAAACTGGGCTTTAGATTTTCATTAAATTCTACATTTGACAATTGACATTGTCAGTTGACATTGGTTCCTATTAGAGTTTAGAATCGCTGGTTTATAGAGTCCTGCCTGCACTGTTGCAGAAGCGCGCTCTCTGCTTAAATCCAGGGAACATACTTTACCTGGCACAAATGTTCTTAATGCAAGTCCATTGTTGTTGTTGTTTTAAATCTATATCATTGGCACAAAAGTGCATTTCCTGCTCTCAGTCTTGAATTAAATTCAGAGTTATTTCAGATAGAACTTTATTGGGCCTCATCAGGTTTTTCTGGAGAGTGAAAAACACCAAGGTTTTATTTTATGAGCTTTGAATATATTTCAATAACACTGAGCATAGAGAAGGCGGCACTGGGTTGCTAATAGATAACCCCAGTTATCTATTAGCTGCTAATAGCAGCTATTAGCAGCTAATAGATAAGCTAGTCCTTAAAAATGCCAGGTTGTCCTCTTTCTAATTATTTTGCTTACAGTGTTTCACCTGGCCCTCCCTTTTAAATTTGCTCATCAATATGCAGATTTGATTTCACAGGCTCCAAGAAGCCTGTGATTTCCCCAGTGTTTTGTGCTTTCTTCTTCCTCTGAACATGTGTACAGTTGTCATGTAGCCACTGTTATGAAAGGTATTCTGACATGTATGAGTGTCAGTGTGCATTCTCATTATCGTCACACAAGGCAAGGAAATTAATTTTATTCCTTTTCATGATCACTGCACATTACAATCTCCCTAAAATGCATATTGCATGGAGTGAATACACTCATTTTGAGCTCTTAATCTTATGGCATTAATATTTCCTAGTAATCATAGTAACAGCTGCTGTTTATTCCATAGGTAATATACGCCAGCCTTGCTAAGTGTTTTATGTATATTACCATCCTTAGATGTCCTTACAGCCATCACTCTGAGATGTAGGTAGGTTTGTTTATTCAATTTCCCATGTGGAGCAATGTGAGGTTCAGGAAACAAATAATTTAATGTGTTGCAATAGCGGGTAGGGACCATAGCTGCCTCTTAAATATAAACGGTTAGCAGTTTCACTGATAGTGTTCATAATCATCTAATCTTGACTGTATGTATTTATGTATGTGTGTGCTCAGTTGTGTCCAACTCTTTGCAACCCCAGGGACTATAGCCCACCAGCCTCCTCTGTCCATGGGATTGCCCATGCAAGAATACCAGAGTGGGTTGCCATTTCCTTCTCCAGGGGATCTTCCTCGACCCAGGGATCAAATTCATGTCTCCTGTATTGCAGGCGGATTCTTTACCACTGAGCCACCAGGGAAGTCCAATCTTGATTGTAGATTGTTTTTTTTTTTTTTTTAATGGATTCAAAGTGGCAAAGTGAAATAGGTGACTGTCTTGTAATTTAAGGGCTTATAGGGACAGGATTTATTCTGTTATGCAGAATCAAAGATGATCTTTCAGGCAACTTGAAGGTTTGCAATTGTGTTGGAATCAGGCATGCATGCATTTGTGTGATATTTGTTTTCATGCAGTTCAAGTGAGGCTAGATGAGTGGTATTATGTTTTCCAGTAACTGATACCACTGTGCTTTCTGAAAGAAGACAGTCTAATTGCCTGTTTCAAAAACTTTTTGTTATTTAGAGAATTTTATCTACTTTAAAAAAAAAAAAACAACAAACCTGGTTCTTGAATATAGTCCAAAGTAGAGTCCCATGGGCTTCCCTTGTGGCTCAGCTTGTAAAGAATCTACCTGCAATGTGGGAGACCTGGGTTTGATCCCTGGGTTGGGAAAATCCCCTAGAAGAGGGCACAGCAACTCACTCCTGTATTCTTGCTTGGAGAATCCCATGGACAGAGAAAAGTCTGGCAGACTGCAGTCCATAGGGTTGCACAGAGTCCAACATGACTGAAGCATTCAGGCACGTCTGTGTGATTGTCCACCCTTCTTCCTGAAAGTGAAAGTGAAGTCGTGTCTGACTCTTTGCGACGCCGTGGACTGTAGCCTACCAGGCTACTCTGTCCATGGGATTCTCCAGGCAAGAATACTGGAGTGGGTTGCCATTTCCTTCTCCAGGGGATCTTCCTGATCCAGGGATCGATCCCGGGTCTCCCGCATTGCAGGCAGATGCTTTAACCTCTGAGCCAGCAGGTGACCACCTTCTTGGTACAGACCACACTCACCTCCATAGGCATCTTTTGGTTTGGAGAAGTCCACATCCCCATCCTCTGCTCTCTACTTTACCTCCTGGTGTTTCACTTTGAGGGGGATATTTCAATATGAGTTCTCTCTGAGGTTACATTTGATGATTCTTCTTAGAGACTTTGGGTTTCTTTGCATGGAGACTCAGTTTCTGCTGAGAGCAAACCACAACAGAGCCTGTCACAGACAGGAACTCCTCTCCCAGCTTACAGCCCACTGTGGGTGTGCACACGATGTAATCCCCAGGTAACTTCTGTACCACCCTCTGACTCATACAACACTCACTGATCTTTGTCACATCAAATGTGGGGAGAGAGGCTATGCTACTCCCTACCCCCACAACACACCTCATCTCTGTTCTCCAATTTCTCTCCAACCCCAACTGTGTCACTTAGCTTTAAACAGAACATTCTAGATCTTGGAGTGAGTTACCATACCATTCCTTTCATCAGAGGATCTTCCCATCCCAGGGATTGAACCCAGATCTCCCACATTACAGGCAGATTCTTTACCACCTGAGCCACCAGGGAAGCACATTATGAGATATAAAAAGTGAAAGTGAAGTCGCTCAGTTGTGTCCGACTCTGCGACCCTGTGGACTGTAGCCTACCAGGCTACTCTGTCCATGGGATTCTCCAGGCATGAATACTGGAGGGGGTTGCCATTTCCTTCTCCAAGGGATCTTCCTGACCCAGGGATCGAACCCAGGTCTCCTGCATTGCAGTCAGATGCTTTAACCTCTAAGCCACCAAGGAAGCCCATGAGATATAAACTAGTCCTCAAACCAGTAGAAAGATGAATGAGGTAGGAGGGGAAATGCTTTTTATGTCACTTCAATCTTAAAGAAAGGGGAGTGGATTCTCACAAGTGATAGGACGAAGTTGAAGATGTTTTCTTTCAGATTCAGTTGTCCTCTAGTTTTATTATGAGAGTCAGTGTTTATCATTTTTAGGCTTTTAGGCTTCCCTGGTGGCTCAGTCAGTAAAGAATCCCCCTGCAATGTAGTAGACTCTCTGTAATGCAGGAGACCCAGGTTTGATCACTGGGTCAGGAAGATCCCCTGATGAAAGAAATGGCAACCCACTCCAGTATTCTTGCCTGGGAAGTCCCATGGATAGAGGAGCCTGCAGGACTACAGTTCATGGGATCACAAAGAGTTGGATTTGACTTAATGTCTAAACCACCACCACCACCACTTATCATTTTTACCTCCAGCCCACAATAAGAAATACATTTTGCATCATAATCTAGTTTTCTTGTCTCTGTCTTCCTTTCTCTCTTTTTTTCATACCCACACATATACAAACACACACACCCAAAATATATTTTAAAAATCCAGCACTTAGATATACTATTAATGCAGGCCCTGCCCTATAATTTCTTCTTTTCAGTCCAATCAGTCTTCAGGACATTTGTTTCATGGCCTACTAAACTGATTAGATAACCTTCAAATGGATCAAGTCTCACAATTTATAAACACTACTGTAGAAGGTAAAGGGTAATAAACACGTTGCCCTTTCTCTCCTTGATACCACAGACTCTCAGATCAATAGCTAGACCTTCCTAAAATTGGCCTTGAAAATTTTAGAATCTTAATTCTCAACAGCGGTTTTCTCTGCTGTAATTCATACACTACTGGGGAGCATTTGGAGACGAGAGATAAAGCAGTCTCTATGTTGTGCAACTGCTCATTGTGTACACTTTGACCAGAAAACAGATCTGTGTGCGTGCACACACACTCATATTTATCAGACCAGTTTTGTTGTTTTCCTTAAATACAACAATAATACATGCTTTTGTTTAAAAATATTCTGAAATACTTGTTAAATAGTTTCTGTTTTTTTTTTTTTTCCACTCCTGCAGAGTAACAACCATTTCAGGTCATTTTCAGGCCCTACACAATACACATACACCCCCATGCACACATATTTTAGTAATCCTTGCATTTCTGTCAGGGCTTTGCTTATTCTAGAAGTTGATCATCATAGGCAATGTGACCTTGGCATGAGAGTCAGCTTTTGTTCTAAAGTTTAAACCGGCACCTCCCAGTTGCCTGGAAGGGCAAATTTATGATCTCTCTGGGATGAGAACTTGATTTTTAGACTATTAGCTTTTCTTCAGCTTCTCTCTCATTTCCCATGAAAATACTAAGGTTTTTCTTTTTAACTTTTTTTTTTCCTTAGCTTTTATTACACATTTGCTAATTTTATTCTCAGTGTGACCTCTCAGCTATCTACAGGGAAAGGCAAATTGCTCTAGAAAACCTCCACTCAAGGAAGTTCAGAAAATAGACTTCTCTTTGTAAGACTAATATGGTCTGGGAATGGTTTACTGGGGTGCAAAAACACTTGCACATCCCAAGAGAGCAGGAGAGCAGAAATAATGATCTGGATGGTGAAAACAATAATGAAGACTGTGCCTCAATTATTTTTTTCTTTTTTAAGTATTTGTCTTCTAAGGCACTGAGGTATAAATCTAATTTGTGGAAAATAAGAACTGTGGATAGAAGGATACAATCTGGGATACAAACTCATTTAAAACAATATAATTCTATTTTAAAATGAAGTTGCCTTACTTGGTAATTTCAAAGCTGAGCATGTGATGCTATTTCCTGAAGTGCTCTAAATTATCCTAAAGTTGAAATTTGACGCTATTACCCTAAGAAATGCATTTTGTGGGATGGGCTTTGTGCTTGAGTTTGCAGCCTGGGCAATTTCTCACTGAAATGTTTCAATTGCTCTCTAAGCTCCAACCCTAGTTCCTTATCTCATGACTAAAATAGTTTTTTCTTGAATAAGGGTATAGGAAACAACCAGCCAAAATAAAAATTATGTACACTGTCTTGGACACACACTTCAGAGTTCTGTTTCATTGTTCATGATGATGATTGTAACCCTCTATCTAGTACTTTTTGTGTCTGTGCCTGACATTCTCCTGAACATTGTCATTAAATCCTCAAAATGAAACTCTGAGTAGGTACTATCAACTTTTGGTAAAATGAAAAAAAAATGCTTAAGAAGTTTCTTACTAATGTGGCATGGTGGTGGAGCTTTTAACCCATGTCCTCAAGAATATACTCTGGACATGGTTGTTAGGCAGATGTTCTCAAGAACAGTTGCTCTTAGGTATTTAATGGCAGAGTCTTTCCAGACATCTAGCAGGAATTCAGTGGATGTCTTGTTTAGTGTGTTGGTGAAAGTATTAGTCACTCAGACATGTCTGACTCTTTGCGACCCCATGGACTGTAGCCTGCCAGGCTCCTCTGTCCATGGAATTTTCCAGGCAAGAATCCTGGAGTGGGTAGCCATTCCCTTCTCCAGGGGATCTTCTTGACCCAGGGATCAAACCTAATTCTTTAGCATCTGAGCCACCAGGGAAGCCCAGGATGAAAATCAAGGTGATAAGTATTCTCTTTGGTCCTCTTATTACCAAAGAATACTTTTATATTATTAATAAGTTCTTCAAACAAACACCAGGGAGTCTCATGTGTTTTCTTTTTCAGTGGCAGGCATTTTGAACTGATCACAGCATTCATCCTGGTGGAACGAAGTTTGTTTGCAGGATCATTCACAAAACAGCATTCTAGCCAGCCACCACGGATCAATCGTTGATGGCATCAAAATAGACACCATTGATTGGCATAAAAATTGTGCTATTATAGTCTTCTTCCTTCCTATGACCCACCTGTTCTGATGACTGAAAAGACAATTTTGAATTTTTAACTCAAATCCATAAGAGAAAGGTTGATTTGTAAGAGACACTTCTTAGGTGCTATGCAAGTGAAGCTGGACTCATAGGATACATTCTGTTGTGGAGTTAAGTAAGTTGGCTTTCCTTATTAATGAAAACAATTTTAACATTTTGGTGTTTCAGTGAGTTAAAATTTTAAGGAAAGGTTACATTTATACACTAGATTTTGGAATTTGACATGAACAATTTTCACTTAAGATAAGGATCTTAAAAAACCATTGTTTTCCTTGCAGCCACTTAATGTACAGGAGCAGCAACAACAACCACAATAAAAATAAAACTTTTCTGGCTTCTGGGGCTTCTGTGGTGGCTCAGATGGTAGAGAATCTGCCTGCAATGGGAGAGACCAGGGCTTGATCCCTGGGTCTGGAAGATCCCCTGGAGAAGGGAATGGCAACCCACTCCACTATTCTTGCCTGAAGAACTCCCTGGACAGAGGAGCCTGGCAGGCTACAGTCCATGGGGTTGCAAAGAGTTGGGCCCAACTGAGCGACTAATACCTTCACTTCACTTTTCATTTTCTGCTTTCCTTCTGGAAACCTAAGCTCCGTGTTGATAAGCCCTATATATTCAAATGCAATCTTTACAAAAAGCCTTGCAAAATGTTGTTCTACTTTTAAAACAGAATAAAACCAAAAATAACTGTGATTCATCTTTCAGTAACTTGCTCTTCAACAGCACAACTCATAACTGACATATCCTACAGGGAATACCAGGTATGTCTCTCCATGTCTAAATCTTGTGATCTAACAATGAACTGAACGATAGCAGGGACTTGCCATGGTAAATATAAAAAATAAGTACTATTTCTAATATCTCTAAGGCAACTTTTTACAAACTTCATATTTAGATATTTTGCTAAAATGTAATATTTTGGGGTTTCCCAGGTGGCTCAGGGGTAAAGAATCTGCCTGTCAAGCAGGAGACATAGGTTTGATCCCTGGGTCAGAAAGATTCCCTGGAGAAGGAAGTAACCGAATCCAGTATTCTTGGCTGGGAAATCCCATGGACAGAGGAGGCTGGTGGGCTACAATCCATGGGGTCTCAAAAGAATCAGACACTGTTTAACGATTAAACAGCAGCAATATTTTGATTAGCCCTGGTAGCTGCAAGTTTCATAATTTTCTTTCTTTACTCTTTCTCTGAAATAACACAATATGAATAATTTCTAATATCATCAGAATCTTACCTTTGCATAGATTACTGATATAAAATAGCATTGGTATTATTCATAAAATACAGTATATCCTTAGATATTGTGATTTAAATGAATCAGTATTAGTACATCAGTTCTCCTTCCCCTCTACACTGGTCTTAGTGATGTTTGTGCTGGGAATTCTTTAATCATGGCATCATAACGAAAGAGATATATAAGCTGGACTTTTACTGTCAATCCAGCCACTTCCAGTTCCCCTGGACTTTTCATGAGCCTTATTTTTGGCTTTGTGTAAGGCAAAAACTCTTCATACTATGGAGTAGAACTGTACTGATGTGCGTTTAGTCTTCATCTTTGTTCATCATTTGACTTTGATGAAATCAGTCAGTCCTTCTGTGCTTAAGAATTTTACCTTGAATATGTGGATAAATATAAGTCATAGGGTTGTCAAAAAGATTGTCATACACTTATGAGAAATTCCTTGGAAATTGTGTGTTCACTGACTTCTATTACTGTCACAGCAGTTACTTTGAAGATAACTGCTTCAAAGTAGGTAGCACTTGGATGTATAATTTTTAAATAGTTTAAAAAATGAGCCAATATACAGTTGTAAATAAGCTTACGTGGAAATACTTGATAGAAGAATGAATATTAATATCTATTATGTTAATTCTTAATGGTATTTGTTGATTTCTCTACCATCTCACATGAACTTTCTTTACTTTTCAAATAAATTCAAATATTGGTTATATATAGAAAAATATGGGTTTCCCTGGTGGTTCAGCAGTAAAGACTCCACCTGCAGTGAAGGAGATGCAGGTGGGTTTGATCCCTGGGTGGGGAATATCCCTTGGAGGAAGGAATGGCAACCCACTCCAGTATTCTTGCCTGGAGAATTCCATGGACAGAGGAACCTGGCAGGCTACAGTCTGTGGGGTTGCAAAGAGTCAGATATGACTGAGCAAATATCTGTCTGATGTATACACACACACACACTCATGCAGATACAAACACCATAACTATACCATATCATGCCATGCTCAGTTGCTTGATGAAAGTGAAAGAGGAAAGTGAAAAAGTTGGCTTAAAACTCAACATTCAGAAAACTAAGATCATGGCATCTGGTCCCATCACTTCATGGCAAATAGATGGGAAAACAATGGCAACAGTGACAGACTATTTTTTGGGCTCCAAAATCACTGCAGATGGTGACTACAGCCATGAAATTAAAAGACGCTTGCTCCTTGGAAGAAAATTTATGACCAACATAGACAGCATATTAAAAAGCAGAGACATTACTTTACCAACAAAGGTATATCTAGTAAAAGCTATGGTTTTCCCAGTAGTCACATATGGATGTGAGAGTTGGACTATAAAGAAAGCTGAGCACTGAAGAATTAATGCTTTTGAACTGTGGTGTTGGAGAAGACCCTTGAGACTCCCTTGGACTATAAGGAGATCCAACCAGTCCATCCTAAAGGAAATCAGTTCTGAATATTCATTGGAAGGACTGATGCTGAAGCTGAAACTCCAATACTTTGGCCCCCTGATGCAAAGAACCAACTCATTGGAAAAGACCCTGATGCTGGAGAATATTGAAGGCAGAAGGAGAAGGGGATGACAAAGGATGAGATGGTTGGATGGCATCACTGACTCGATGGACATGAGTTTGAGTAGTCTCCAGCAGTTGGTGATGGATAGTGGAGCCTGGCATGCTGTAGTCCATGGGGTCACAAGGAGTCAGACAAGGCTGAGTGACTGAATTGAACTGAACTGATGAAATGTTGCTTGCCAGGCTTCTCTGTCCATGGAATTTTTTAAGCAAGAATACTGCAGTGGGTTTCTTTCCCTTCTCCAGGGGATCTTCCTGACCCAGGGATTTTACCTGGGTATCCCGCATTGCAGGTGGATTCTTTGCCATCTAAGTCACCAGGGAAGCCCTGTGTGTATCTATGTATACTTACATACATACATATATAATGTTCTTTATTCGTAGTGATGCTTTCTAAGGCCCACTTGACTTCACATTCCATGATGTCTGGCTCTAGGTGAGTGATCACACTATCATGATTATCTTGGTTGTGAAGATATTTTTTGTACAGTTACGAACAAAGCTAGTGGAGGTGATGGAATTCCAGTTGAGCTCTTTCAAATCCTGAAAGATGATGCCATGAAAGTGCTGCACTCAATATGCCAGCAAATTTGGAAAACTCAGCAGTGGCCACAGGACTGAAAAAGGTCGGTTTTCATTCCAATCCCAAAGAAAGACAATGCCAAAGAATGCTCAAACTACCACACAATTGCACTCATCTCACACGCTAGTAAAGTAATGCTCAAAATTCTCCAAGCCAGACTTCAGCAATACGTGAACCGTGAACTTCCAGATGTTCAAGCTGGTTTTAGAAAAGGCAGAGGAACCAGAGATCCAATTGCCAGCACCTGCTGGATCATCAAAAAAGCAAGAGAGTTCCAGAAAAACATCTATTTCTGCTTTATTGACTATGCCAAAGCCTTTGACTGTGTAGATAACAATAAACTGTGGAAAATTCTGAAAGAGATGGGAATACCAGACCACCTGATCTGCCTCTTGAGAAATCTGTATGCAGGTCAGGAAGCAACAGTTAGAACTGGACATCGAACAACAGACTGGTTCCAAATAGGAAAAGGAGTTCGTCAAGGCTGTATATTGTCACCCTGCTTATTTAACTTATATGCAGAGTACATCATGAGAAACTCTGGACTGGAAGAAACACAAGCTGGAATCAAGATTGCTGGGAGAAATATCAATAACCTCAGATATGCAGATAACACCACCCTTATGGCAAAAAGTGAAGAGGAGCTAAAAAGCCTCTAGATGAAATTGAAAGAGGAGAGTGAAAAAGTTGGCTTAAAGCTCAACATTCAGAAAATGAAGATCATGGTGTCTGGTCCCATCACTTCTTGGGATATAGATGGGAAAACAGTGGAAATAGTGTCAGACTTTATTTTTTGGGCTCCAAAATAACTGCAGATGGTGATTGCAGCCATGAAATTAAAAGACGCCTACTCCTTGGAAGAAAAGTTATGACCAACCTAGATAGTATATTCAAAAGCAGAGACATTACTTTGCCAACAAAGGTCCATCTAGTCAAAGCTATTGTTTTTCCAGTGGTCATGTATGGATGTGAGAGTTGGACTGTGAAGAAGGCTGAGCACCAAAGAATTGATGCTTTTGAACTGTGGTGTTGGAGAAGACTCTTGAGAGTCCCTTGGACTGCAAGGAGATCCAACCAGTCCATTCTGAAGGAGATCAGCCCTGGGATTTCTTTGGAAGGAATGATGCTTAAGCTGAAACTCCAGTACTTTGGCCACCTCATGTGAAGAGTTAACTCATTGGAAAAGACTCTGATGCTGGGAAGGATTGGGGGCAGGAGGAGAAGGGGACCCCAGAGGATGAGATGGCTGGATGGCATCACTGACTCGATGGACGTGAGTCTGGGTGAACTCCGGGAGTTGGTGATGGACAGGGAGGCCTGGCGTGCTGTGATTCATGGGGTCGCAAAGAGTCGGACACAACTGAGCGACTGAACTGACTGAACTGAATGTTCTTTGTATTCTACTGGGCTTACATTTTGCCTTCCAGTTTGTTGTAGTATAGAAGTTTTGCTAAGTGTTTGCTTTGGCATAATATGAAAATTCATCTTGGCAGCCTCCAGTATTTCTTGTTACCAGCTTCATGACTGGCAATTACAACTATTTTTATTTTAGTTGTGGAAATATCCCACTTTTGGTACTGGTTTGGGTACAAGGTAAATTATGGTATGCACATTAACCCTAGAGACAACATCTCAATGACTGAACATGTAAGAATGGAAGTTCTTCTTAATGTCTAAAAGAAAATGATGCTTAGATTTAATATATATACCTGTTTATATATATTTACATTATATAGTATATAGTTTTATATATATGTATATATATATGCAAAGAATAAGGTTATTTTTCTGTTGTTTCATTTTCTCACATTCTTAAATTATATATTATTTTGTAAGTATTATAATTATAAAGAGGCTTCCCCAGTGGTAAAGAATTTTCCTGCAGTGAGGAGCTGTAGGAGATGAGGGTTTGATCTCTAGGCAATTTGGATAACAGAGAACAGCAGAGTGGAAAGCTCACCATAATCTTTGACTTACTGACAGGTATGAAAGTCAAAGTCTTAGTTGCACAGTCAGGTCCAACTCTCTGTGACCCCATGGGCTGTAGCCCATCAGGCCTCTTTGTCCATGGGATTTCCCAGGCAAGAACACTGGAGTGGGTTGCTGTTTCCTTCTCCAGGGGATATTCCTGACCCAGGGATCAAACCTGGGTTTTCCAGGTTGCTCGCAGATTCTCTACTCTCTGAGCCACAAGGGAGGCCCTAGTGAATGACAGGTATGGAAAACAATTCATATAAATTAAAGGCCATAACCTAGGCAACCACCAAGCACTTGATTTAGCCAAATCTGTATCATAATGTCCTTTGGCCCAGGATGGTGACTTCTTTTTTCCCCTTCATGCTATTTTTAATTTGACCATTTCTCTCCTCATAGCCACCAGAGAATGCTTTTTGACCATTAAGAAATATATGAGTTAGTTGTTTCAAACAATGTCTATGCCTCTTTGAATGAGGATTTGTACAAAATGTAGTTAAATGTATTGGCTGAAATGAATTTTATTTTACAGATAAAAATAGTATAATATGATAATTTAAAATGATATAGTAATAATACATAATGCAATAAATATAATTATGTGTAAATATAAATATGTATAATAATACAATAATGTTATTAATTATATTATTATAGTATTATAATAATATAATAAATATAAAAATGAAAAAGAATATTAGAGTTTGGTAAACTACGTAGAGAATCTGTCTTATCATTATTTTGAAACCCCAAATTATCATTTTGTGTTGTCTGTCGTGTTTTAAGATTGAAGTTTTTTTGTGTGTTGGATATTTACTACTATAGAGATAGTGACAACTTAAAATAAGAATTTAAATACTTATAATGATAAGTAAATCAAAAAACCTTTTGACATTAAAAGGAATTCTGTGATATTTATTTTTGTGTACATTAATATGAGAACTGAAAATAAATGCCCAGCGTTTCTATTAATATATAAATGACTGTAGTATATATACATATATACATGATACAGTGACCTTTAAAGTTACTTCTACAATTGCTATAATTAAGCCATAGTCTTAACAAAATATTTTTTCCAAGATGAAAGGAATATAAAAATGTTTCTGGCATTAAAAAATTGCAATAAAGAAGTTAGAAATCAAAGCCAAAATAAATAGCTTACATAGTGAAAACAGTGCTTTGTCTGTGGTAAATTTTTTGGCTGGGATAATGTAAAATATTTCTTAATTCTTGAAAGTAATTATTGTGAATGCTTCATAAAATGATAGGGTGAGAAAGAAAGCATTTTGTTTAAAAGCTGAAAATATGAATAGAAACATATTGCACAGTAGAGTATCTTAAAATTTTATAACAATTCTGAATAAATATTAATGGTAATAAAAATAAATTATGTACATATATATATATAGTTTTTTCCAATCTGTATCCCAAGACTACCTCTATCTTTACCATTGCTTTCAGATTTATTTTACAGAATTGTAAGCATTCTGTGAGACAACAGAATAGTTGTCATAGTAATACGTGATAGGTTTTCTCTTCTAAAAGTCTGTCACAAAAGGAATGGATTCTTATGTCCTCCTTATAAGTTTCTTAGGGAGACTGACAATGAAATCACTGTATT
The DNA here is from genome assembly GCF_027580195.1 of Bos mutus. Taxonomy (NCBI): domain Eukaryota; kingdom Metazoa; phylum Chordata; class Mammalia; order Artiodactyla; family Bovidae; genus Bos; species Bos mutus. The sequence goes on along the minus strand of NC_091618.1, from coordinate 68,806,169 downwards.
AATTAATTGAATATTAGATCTAAAACTCTATGAACTATTTCAGATACAGTGATAATTTTTTAAATTTAATTTTGCACTGATGTACTTCTGATTAGAAAAACATGGTCATAGTAACTCTTGGCTTAAGCCTTGAAAGAGTTAATGGATCTTTCCAAGTACTTGTCAGCAAAGAATACCATAGACACTGAAATGAGCTAAATGAAGTTGATGAGCAAGTAAAAGGACCTATAGAAGAAAAAAAATGTTAATGCCATAAGCTGAACACTGCATGGGAAATTAATAGGATGAGAACTGAAAAGACGTGATTGATATTACTGCAAAACAGCCAATGGTGTCTGACTTTGAGTTCTTTAGTAGAGTGATAGGATATGGAATCAGATTGCAGGAGTATGGAAATAAGGAGAAACTAAGGGAAAGGTAGTTTGTCCTTTGAAGAAGGTTCTTGATGAAGGAAAGAAGGGAGTAGTGTTTGAAGAGAAAGCATAGTCCTTGTAAAGTCTGTATGCAAAGACAACAAGCCAAAGTGCGGTTTGGTTGTTACCCTTGATCCTATTCTGACTAATGGGGCTTTGCAGCCTCCTTCTATGCCTCGCCATTTAGTTCAGGTTCTTCCCAAGAAGGGTATTACATGGCAAATCATTGTGAATAGCGTGTCTCCTCTGCCAGTTTTCTTTATTCCAGTTCAGGGGATTGTAATGATGTTCTGTACCATTGACTGCAACAAAGGTAACAAAGATGTAAATGTGCCTTCCGCAAAGGTGTGGATGCCCGCTGAATGGCTGATGCCTTTTCCACGAGGAGAAATTTCAGTATAATCCCACTGAAGTCAGTATTTAGATTTGCCTTGTACTTTCAGGCTCTGACAGATTTCTGTAAAACAGCTCTTAGTTTTTATATACTCTTTTATGCTTAAATGCAATTCCCTCTCTCTAGGACTCAGGTATGAGTCCCACAGGAAAAGGGCTGGCACATGTGTGAAATGCCAGACCATGAGGTGTGGTCCATTATTCCTGCAGTCAGATGTGACTCATGGTTTTGAACTACACTTGTGTACTTTCACCCTCTTCTCCTTTATGATTAGATTTTTCACTAGGGGCTTCTCTGACTCCACTTGCAGACTTCTTTATGGGTCAGTCCACTTGTCCATCATGAATATGCAGGAATGAGTGAATTAGTGTGTATACAAATTAGGCTGCCAACTGGGGTGAACTGCTATGTTAGTTATTACAGAGCGAATGGTGAAGTGGGTGGAGTTGAAGTTGTTACTCTTGTTTGACAGTGAATAAGGGTGGGGAGTAGAACAGGAAGGGAACAAAGTCCTAATGATAATGAAAAGAGCAGTACTATCCTAATGAATATTTAAAGAGGAAGTGCATATACAACCTTCTTTATGTGAAATATAATGAATATTAATATCTTAAGTACAAGAGTACAAATCATACTTCTGTTCCTGCACCATGATCTGAGAGGATGAAAAAAAAATATTAGATATATGTTCAAATTAGTTAGAAGACTCAGTAGAAAATCATGATGATGGTCTGGGTGACACTTGGAGTGGGAGACTTTAAAATAGGTGCATAAATATTTTTTGCAGCACATGAATATTATAAAAGACATAATTTGAAAGTAGAAATTCTTACAAAGCATTTTGAAATTTTGGTAATATGTTAATATTTTATTGGGAATTGATCAATAATTGTTGATGTCTTTATATGCTAGGGATTAAACCTAGTAGCTTTTCAACATTTAATATATAAAATGGGCTTCACTTGTGGCTCAGAGGATAGAGAATCCATCTGCAATGGAGGAGACCCAGGTTCCATCCCTGGGTTGGGAAGATCCCTTGGAGAAGGGACTGGATAAAATGTCACAAATAGATGAATCTGATAACTTGTCTTTCCTGTTTAATGAATGTCTTAATATAAAATACACTGTGAGAAATATTAAGTGTTGTAAGAAATAAATTATTAAGGAAGTTCAAGCAGATTATGTCTACATGAAATGATTGGAGAATGTCTTATAAAAGATGACTTTTTACCTGGACCTTAATAATAGGTAGGACTTATGATATATGGCAAAACCAATACAATATTGTAAAATTAAAAAATAAAGTAAATAAATAATAATAGGTAGGACTTAGAAATACAAGGGGAAATATGATGCATTCCAAGTAGAGGAAGCTGCATAGACAAAATGAGAGAAGTCAGTGAGCAGTGAGCACAGGAAGTGGCTTAATTTAAAAATTTTCATTTTATATTATAGATTTACAATATTTTGTTAGTTTCAGATATTCAGCAAAGTGATTCTGTTATACATTTACATATACCTCTTTTTTTGAATTTATTTTCCCATTTAGGTTATTGCATAATTTTGAGTAAAGTTCCCCATACTATACAGTAAGTCCATGTTGGTTATCTATTTTAAATATAGTAGTGTGTATATGTCAATTTCAAACTACTGATTTATCTCTCACCACCACCTTTCCCCTTCAGAAAGCATTGTTTGTTTTTGACATTTGTGAATCTGTTTTGTAAATAAATTATTTTTGTACCATTTTTTTATGTTCAGCATATAAGTGATATCACATAGTATTTGTTTTTCTCTGACCGACTTCATTTAGTTGGATCACCTAATAGGTCAAGTGGTTTATGAGAAATGAGGTTAAAAGTGTAATTAGAGGATACATCATTGCATACAATATTAAGTTTGAGTTGTTTCTTAGAGTATTTTAAGCTGAGTTGTTACATGATCTGGTTTGGAACTTTAGAAATAAGTTCCTGAAAATATCAAGACTTCTGAGTTATATATATTTTAAAGCAACTTCTATAGAAGAAGGATAATTCAAGTCTGTGGACAAACCATCAAAGAAAAAGGAACTTTGCTTTTCTTTCTTAAAGAGCTAGTGGAAGTTAAAAAGGTGAACCTGGTTCCAAGAGAGGAACAATGAATCTCTGGGGTCAGGAATGCTGCTGTGGTTAATGAATAGCTTCATAATAAAGATCAAACAAACAGTCCTTACTGACTGTGCAGGGGTAAAGAATCCACCTGCCAAGTCAGGAGACATGTTGGGAAGATCTTCTGGAGTAGGAAATGGCAACCAACTCTAGTATTCTTGCCTAAAAAATTTCATGGACAGAGGAGCCCGTCACATAGAGTCAGACACAACCGAGCAACTGAACATGCACGCATAATTATCTTGTATTTATTTTTATAATGAGTGATTTACCAGACAGTAAAGAAATCTGTACAGTAGCTGATCAAATACTGAAAAGACCCAGAAATATGATGCGTTTAGCTATTGAATTTACTATTTAAGTATTCCCCAAAGGTATTAAGTTTTTTGCTTCTTCTTACTCACTGGCTTCTCAGTTATTTATGTTAAAATATATTTCATGACCCAGATATTTTCTTATTTACCTTTCTGGCAAGGTCTGAATATACAGGCAAGAGCCCTTTTTTATTCTTTTGTAAAATACATATGCAGAGAGAGACTACAATGTGATAGATCCCATACCACAAATCAGCGAATCTACTGCACACCGACTAATGATACAGCCTCTCTTTTGTGTATTTACCCAGACACAGATCTTGCCTTTTAGTTGTAGAGGTTAAAATTGAAAGTTTGTGTAAGGAGAGAAAGTCATTGATGGGCACATTGGACCATGTAAAAGGTATAAGCAGAATTTAGAAGAAAGGGAGAAGAATTGACCATAGATGTGTGGGTGATGAATGTAGGGAAGTGGGAGTCAGAGTATGAATATGGAAAATTATGAGGCCATGGGTTATGGCAATGATAGCTCCAGCTCACAGGACATTTAATTACACACTCTATTTTGGTTCTTAAAGAAGATTCCCAGAAGAAATTACTGTTGCTATGAGTCAACTTAATAACAGCTTATATTCAAAATTGTGTTTGTATACATAATTATTCAGTTCAGTTTAATGGCTCAGTCGTGTCCGACTCTTTGCAACCCCAGGGATTGCTGCACGCCAGGCTTCCCTGTCCATCACCAACTCCTGGAGCTTGTGGAAACTCACGTCCATCAATCAGTGATGCCCATCTAACCATCCCATCTGTCATCCCCTTCTCCTCCTGCCTTCAGTCTTTCCCAGCATCAGGATATTTTCCAATGAGTCAGTTCTTCATGTCAGGTGGCCAAAGTATTGGAGCTTCAACTTCTTCATCAGTCCTTCCAATGAATATTCAGGACTGATTTCCTTTAGAATAGACTGGTTGGATCTCCTTGCAGTCCAAGGGACTCTCAAGAGTCTTCTCCAACACCACAGTTCAAAAGCATCAATTCTTCGGTGCTCAGCTTTCTTTATAGTCCAACTCTCACATCCATACATGACTATTGGAAAAACCATAGCTTTGACTAGATGGACCATTGTTGGCAAAGTAATGTCTCTGCTTTTCAATATGTTGTCTGGGTCAGTCGTAGCTTTTCATAGATAGTTATTGGCAACTAGCAAAAATCTTCACTGCTTACAAAGTGCTATATGTTCCCACTCTGACCTAGAAAAGTCTTCTCTTATAACTGACTTTTAGAATTATATTAATGAAACAGATCAGATCAGATCAGATCAGTCGCTCAGTCATGTCTGACTCTTTGCAACCCCATGAATCACAGCACACCAGGCCTCCCTATCCATCACCAACTGCTGGAGTTCACTCAGACTCACGTCCATCGAGTCAGTGATGCCATCCAGCCATCTCATCCTCTGTTGTCCCCTTCTCCTCCTGCCCCCAATCCCTCCCAGTATCAGAGTCTTTTCCAATGAGTCATCTCCTCGCATGAGGTGGCCAAAGTACCGGAGTTTCAGCTTCAGCATCATTCCTTCCAAAGAAATCCCGGGGCTGATCTCCTTCAGAATGCACTGGTTGGATCTCCTTGCAGTCCAAGGGACTCTCAAGAGTCTTCTCCAACACCACAATTCAAAAGCATCAATTCTTCGGCGCTCAGCCTTCTTCACAGTCCAAATCTCACATCCATACATGACCACAGGAAAAACCATAGCCTTGACTAGATGAACCTTTGTTGGCAAAGTAATGTCTCTGCTTTTGAATATGCTATCTAGGTGGGTCATAACTTTCCTTCCAAGGAGTAAGTGTCTTTTAATTTCATGGCTACAGTCACCATCTGTAGTGATTTTGGAGCCCAAAAAATAAAGTCTGACACTATTTCCACTGTTTCCCCATCTATTTCCCATGAAGTGGTGGGACCAGATGCCATGATCTTCGTTTTCTGAATGTTGAGCTTCAAGCCAACTTTTTCACTCTCCACTTTCACTTTCATCAAGAGGCTTTTGAGTTCCTCTTTACTTTCTGCCATAAGGGTGGTGTCATCTGCATATCTGAGGTTATTGATATTTCTCCCAGTAGTCTTGATTCCAGCTTGTGCTTCTTCCAGTCCAGCGTTTCTCATGATGTACTCTGCATATAAGTTAAATAAACAGGGTGACAATATACAACCTTGAAGAACTCTTTTTCCTATTTGGAACCAGTTTGTTGTCCCATGTCCAGTTCTAACTGTTGCTTCCTGACCTGCATATAGGTTTCTCAAGAGGCAGGTCAGGTGGTCTGGTATTCCCATCTCTTTCAGAATTTTTCACAGTTTATTGTGATCCACACAGTCAAAGGCTTTGGCATAGTCAATAAAGCAGAAATAGATGTTTTTCTGGAACTCTCTTACTTTTTCGATGATCCGGCAGATGTTGGCAATTTGATCTCTGGTTCCTCTGCCTTTTCTAAAACCAGCTTGAACATCAGGAAGTTCACAGTTCACGTATTGCTGAAGCCTGGCTTGGAGAACTTTGAGCATTACTTTACTAGCGTGTGAGGCCTAGATCTGATAGATAGAGTGCCTGATGAACTATGGAACTGATGCAGATGTATTATTTTTAATGGCTGCAATAATATTCCATGTGTATATGTACCACAGCTTTCTTATCCATTCATCTGCTGATGAACATCTAGGTTGTTTCCATGTCCTGGCTATTATAAACAGTGCTGTGATGAACATTGGGGTACATGTGTCTCTTTCAATTCTGGTTTCCTTAGTGTGTATGCCCATCAGTGCGATTGCTGGGTCATATGGCAGTTCTATTTCCAGTTTTTTAAGGAATCTCCACACTGTTCTCCATAGTGGCTGTTCTAGCTTGCATTCCCACCAACAGTGTAAGAGGGTTCCCTTTTCTGGAGCTTCCCAGGTGGCTCAGTGAATCCACCTGCCAATGCAGGAGACTCAAAAAACGTGGGTTCAATCCCTGGGTCAGAAAGATCCCCTGAAGAAGGAAATAGTTTGACTTGCATCCTGTCCTTCCCCTGATTACCCTGCTGCTGCCACTGCTGCTAAGTCGCTTCAGTCGTGTCCGACTCTGTGCAACCCCATAGACGGCAGCCCGCCAGGCTCCCCTGTCCCTGGGATTCTCCAGGCAAGAACACTGGAGTGGGTTGCCATTTCCTTCTCCAATGCATGAAAGTGAAAAGTGAAAGTGAAGTCACTCAGTTATATCCAACTCACAGCAACCCCATGGACTGCAGCCTACCAGGCTCCTCCACCCATGGGATTTTCCAGGCAAGAGTACTGGAGTGGGGTGCCATTGCCTTCTCTGCCTGATTACCCTAGTAGAAAGTAATACTTCTTCTATTACACTCAGGTGTGTTTATGTCAACCCTTTTTTTTTTTTTTTTTTTAACTATTGAAGTATAGTTGATTTGGAGAAGAAAATAGCAACCCACTCCAGTATTTGTGCCTGGAAAATTCCATGGATAGAGGAGCCTGGCGGGCTACAGTCCGTGGGATGGAAGAGTTGGACACAACTTAGTGACTAAACAACAACAACAATAACTATTTCAAGCATGGTTTCTGTGGAGAAGTATGTATTGAACTTCAGTGAAATGCCAACATCAGTGTGTCCAAACTGTAACTGTCTTGTATGCTATTGGGGAATGTTCCACAAGCTGGGATTGCCATCTCAGAAGTGGGGAGGAGAATGAAAATAAGAGTCAGGCAAGGATCTGGTCCATGAATGTGTTTCATGACTTTTTCTCCTACTGAAGTTATTGTAAGGAAGACAGAAATAATAGCAACTGCAGCATCTACGCAGGGCAGGTTTGTGTACTGCAGGAATCAAAGTACTTGTATCCACTCCTTTAGCTTAGAATCCACAACAATTTGAAACACTTTTCTCCCATTTCCGACAGCTTCACTAAGAAAAGCTCCACAGCTTTCTCTAAGAAAAGTTTTGAGAAGTAGGTGTGATTGGCCCAATTTTATTAATGATGGTTTTAAGGCATATTGAGATTGAGGCTGTCTCTGCTAAACCTAACACCTCTCTTTGCTAAACACAGTTCCTTGCACGTACATACATGCCTCACTCTTCTGCCACCTTTCTAGCTGCCTCCAATGGCTCTATAAATTCAGTCACTAGGGAAGAGTGAGCCTAATAAAATCTGATTAGAAAGTTTTACTTAAACCCTCAGCCCTAAAATCTTAGCTCTACCTCTCTTTAACAAATATCCATGGTGGCTAATTGAAGTGCAAACGTAGAAAAAAAAAAAAAAGAAAGAAAGAAATGAGAAAGTGATGTCTACCAAATGGCAGCGTAAGTATTTCTACTGTGCACTATCGTTCTCCCTTAAACAAGAAAATACCTTCACAGGAGCTAAGGATTGCAGGTGAGGGATTGTAGCGCATGGGTGAAGCATTTTTGTTCAGTTTTCTAAGCCATGTCTGACTGTTTGTGACATGCACTGTAGCATACCAGCCTTCCCTGTACTTCACTATCTCCCAGAGTTTCTCAAACTAAAGACCTTATGTATGACTTGAAACCATGAAACTGCTAGAAGAAAACAAGGGGAAAAAAAGCTTTTAGAGATTGTTATTGACTGTAATTTTCTGGATATGACACCACAAGCCCAAGCAACAGAAGCAAAAGTAAACAAGTGGGACTATACTCAAGTGGCCATTGAGTCACTGGTGTTATCTAACCATATCATCCTTGTCGCCCCCTTCTCCTCTTGCTATTAGTCTTTTCCAGCATCAGGGTCTTTTCCAATGAGTTGGCTCTTTGCATCTGGTGATCAAAGTATTAAAGCTTCAGCATCGGTCCTTCCAATTAATGTTCAGGGTTGATTTCCTTTAGGATTGACTGTTTTGATCTCCTTGCTGTTCAAGGGACTTTTACCAGTCTTCTCCAGCACTATAATTTGAAAGCATGAGTGAAGCATAGAAAGAACAAAAGGTGCATAGAGAAGGGTAGGAAAGATTGATTTGCCTTGCTCCCATCACTTCTCCCCCAAGCCTGAGCAATCCAACCATAGAGACAGGTCTCTGACCCACCTGGGTGTTGGCTAATTCTTATGGCCCTAGTCAGCTCCCATGGCATCAGCAATCAGTGGATTCCTGCTAACACAAGCTTCTGGCACATCTGAGTGGCAGCTAGCTGCCACAGCCCCAGGGTGCGCCTGTGGACACTGGCTCCCAATTTACCCTCAGGAACTCAGGCTCCCCTCCATGCCAACTACCACAGACCTAGGCTTTCAACCCATCTCAGCACCAAGCTAGGTCCCATAGACCCAGCATCTTGACCCAACCCAACAAGAGGCTAGCCCTCATGATTTCTATAAAGCAGGTTGAATCCTACGGACACACCCTTCTGGCCCACTGCATTGCCAGGCCAGTCTCCAGACTGAAATTGGAACCCTGTCTCACATCATTCACAAAATTTAGCTTAAGATGAATTAAAGACCTTATATATGACCTGAAACCATAAAACAACTTGAAGAAAGCAAGGGGAAAACAAGCTTCTTGACATTGTTCTTGACCGTAATTATCTGGATATGACACCACAAGTCCAAGCAACAGAAGCAAAAGTAAACAAACGGGACTATATTCAAACTGAAAATCTTCTGCACAAAAATAGGAACATTGAGTAAAATGAAAAGACAGGCTATGGAAGGAGAGAACGTATTTGCAAATCATGTATTTAATGAGGGATTAGTATCAAAAATTGCATAAGTAACTCCAATGACCCAATGGTAAACAAACAGATAATGCAATTTCTAAAAAATGGACAGAGGACTTGAATGGACTTGAATTTTCCCTCTCTAAAAAACTAACCAAGCATAAAGATAGTGAACAAGTACATGAAGAAATGCTCAACATCACTAATCATCAGGAGAATGAAAATCAAAACTACAATGAGATACCACTTCCCACCTGGCTATTATTAAACAAAGGAGAAATAGCAAGTATTGGTGAGGATGTAGAGAAAAGGGAACCATTGTGCACTGTTGGTGGGAATTTAAATAGTACAGCCACTATGGAAAAAGGAATGGAGGTTCTTCAAAAAGTTAAATATAGAACTACCATATGATGCAGTAATCCTACTTTTGAGTTTATGTTTGGAAAAAAAAAATGAAATCACTGTCTTGAAGGATATCTTCATCTACATGTTCATTGTAGTATTATATGTGATAGCCAAGACATGGAAGTAACCAAAATGTACATTTATGATTAAAAGGATAAAGAAATGTGGAAGTATATGTGTGTGTGTGTGTGTGTGTGTGTTTACATGCAATGGAATATTATTCTGCCATGAAAAGGAAAAGCTTTTGGACAACATGATTTGACCTTGAGAGTGTTGATTTAGGTGAAATAAATCTACACAGAAAGACAAGTACTTTATGTTTTCACTTATAAGCACAGTCTAACAACAGGAACTCATACAACTAAAGAGCAGAATAGTGGGACTGGAGAGTAATGAGGAAATATTGGACAAAGAGCATGAACTTACAGTTATAAGATAAATAAGTTCTGGGGATCTAATCTGTATAGCATAGTCACTGTAATTAACCATTTTCTATTATGTGTTTAACATTTGTTAGGAGACTAGATCTTAAATTGGAAACCTACTCCAGTATTCTTGCCTGGAGAATCCCATGGACAAAGGAGCCTGGTGGGCTACAGTCCATGGGGTCGCAAAGAGTCGGACACGCCTGAGCAACTTCACTTTCTTTCTTTCTATAGTTCCTTTTGGAGAAGGAAATGGCAACCCACTCCAGTGTTCTTGCCTGGAGAATCCCATGGACAGAGGGGCCTGGTGGGGCTGTGGTCTATGGGGTTGCAAAAAGTTGAACACAACTAAGCAACTAACACACACACACACACACACACACAGATCTTAAATATTACCACCACAAAAAGAAATAATAATTATATGATGCCACATAAGTGTTAATCAACTGACTGGAGTAATCTCATAGTTTATATGAGTATAAAGTCAGTGTTGTACACCTTTAACTTATATATGCTATATGTAAATTATAAATATCCCAGTAAAGCTGGGGGAAAAGAAGGAAAAAAAATATTTGAGGAATTAATGGCTGAATACTTCCAAACATGTTAGACAAAATAGAAATACATGAGTTTTTACTGAGAGAAAGAAAGGAAGGAGAGGGGGAAAGAAGGAAGGGGAAAAGGGAGGGAAGGAAGAAAAGGAGAAAGAAATAAGAAAAGAAAGGGAAAGGAAGAAAGAAAAGAAAGAAAAAAGGAAACAAAAGTTTTTCTTTAGAAGGCAAAATACTGTAAGAAAAAGGAATGATATTTTTCAAAAACCAAGGTCTCAGACTGTTAGGAGAAAGCTTAATAAGGAATGGTTATTTACATAATCTCAAAGTATTTTCTTACATAATACTTAATTACAAAGAAAACAAGGCCAACTTTACAGATAATAACTCTGATGATAGACATCACTGTAATCAAGTGATTAATGTTAACATCACCATAATTAGGATAAATGATATAGTCTGCCTTTTGACATAATGCACCAAGAATGATATAGCATCATGCACGTGACATTCCTACCAAATATGTTTAATGTGAATCTAAACATGAGAAAATATTACACGAATGTAGATTGAGAGCATTTCACAAAATAGCCAACCTGTGCTCTTCAAAAATGTCAAGGTCAAGAAAGAAAAAGAAAGGTTGTGAGACTGTTACAGAAATGAAAATGAAAAAGACAAAGGAGATATTACTAAGTTCTAAGCACAATATAAAATTGCATCTTGAACAGGAAAAAATGAGATGGTTGTTATTGGGAAATAGAGGAAGTCTGAATTTTTACTGTGGATTAGGTGATAATTTAACTTTAACACATTTTCTGAATTTTATGAATATATTGTGGATTTTACTTATACTTCAGAAGTATATTTAGAGATGAACAATGACGATCAATGAATGATCAATTGAATCATTCAATCAATGAAAAATATTTACTAGGAAATGGGATAGCATGTGAAAAATATTTACTAGGAAATGGGATAGCATGTGAAAATAATTAATCTATGAAGATTTACATATTTTAAGTCCAGTTGTTTTTCAATATCATTGTTTATTAAATATATATATACACACAGCACATACATATATATGTATATGTACATATCAGATCAGATTCAGATCAGCTGCTCAGTCGTGTCCGACTCTTTGTGACCCCATTAATCGCAGCACGCCAAGCCTTCCTGTCCATCCCATCTCCTGGAGTTCACTAAAACTCACGTCCATCGAGTCGGTGATGTCATCCAGCCATCTCATCCTCTGAGGTCCCCTTCTCCTCCTGCCCCCAATCCCTCCCAGCATCAGAGTCTTTTCTAATAGTCAACTCTTCGCATGAGGTGGCCAAAGTACTGGAGTTTCAGCTTTAGCATCATTCGTTCCAAAGAAATCCCAGGGCTGATCTCCTTCAGAATGGACTGGTTGGATCTCCTTGAGGTCCAAGGGACTCTCAAGAGTCTTCTCCAACACCATAGTTCAAAAGCATCAATTCTGCGGCGCTCAGCCTTCTTCACAGTCCAACTCTCACATCCATACATGACCACAGGAAAAACCATAGCCTTGACTAGATGGACCTTTGTTGGCAACGTAATGTCTCTGCTTTTGAATATGCTATCTAGGTGGGTCATAACTTTCCTTCCAAGGAGTAAGCGTCTTTTAATTTCATGGCTGCAGTCACCATCTGCAGTGATTTTGGAGCCCCCAAAAATAAAGTCTGACACTGTTTCCAGTGTTTCCCCATCTATTTCCCATGAAGCGATGGGACCGGATGCCATGATCTTCGTTTTATGAATGTTGAGCTTCAAGCCAACTTTTTCACTCTCCTCTTTCACTCTCATCAAGAGGCTTTTTAGTTCCTCTTCACTTTCTGCCATAAGGGTGGTATCATCTGCATATCTGAGGTTATTGATATTTCTCCCGGCAATCTTGATTCCAGCTTCTGCTTCTTCCAGCCCAGCATTTCTCATGATGTACTCTGCATATAAGTTAAATAAGCAGGGTGACAATATACAGCCTTGACATACTCCTTTTCCTATTTGGAATCAGTCTGTTGTTCCATATATGTATGTATATGTATATATATATATATATACACACACATATATGTATATGTATGTATATATGTATCTATATATATGCATGCATATATGTATATGTGTAAATATGTGTGTATATAATATGTATATGTGTATATATACATACATTGAATATATATTGAATATATATACACACATATGTATGTATATATCTGAGTGTGTGTATATATATATATATATATATATATATATATATATATATAGAGAGAGAGAGAGAGAGAGACTTCCTGGTGGCTCAGCAGTAAAAATCTGCCTGCAGTTCAGGAGACTCAGGAGACACAGGTTCACTCCTTGAGTCAGGATGATCCCATGGAGAAAGAAATGGGAGCTCACTGCAGTATTCTTGTCTGGGAAATCCCATGGACAGAGGAGCCTGACAGGCTACAATACCTGGGATCACAAAAGAGTTGGACATGACAGCACACAGTCATGCATATACATGCACACACACACACATATGTGTGTATGTATATATATGTGTGTGTGTATATATATATACACACACACATATACCCCATGCAGAACTCATGTGAGGTAGTGAGGGGTCATAAATATAATAGAAATAGTTCTTATATTTGAAGTAATTATAAAGTGATGGACAAGTATATATTAGTAATATGTTCGAAGCTGTTTCTAAGGAATTAGAATTGAGAACATGGGAAAAGAACAGCCTTTGAAAACGTTTTAGATAGATTGTCTTTGGGCAGTCCCATCCTCCCAGTATCAATTCAGTTCAGTTCAGCCGCTCAGTTGTGTCCGACTCTTTGCGACCCCATGAGTCGCAGCACGCCAGGCCTGCCTGTCCATCACCAACTCCCAGAGTTCACTCAGACTCCAGTCCATCGAGTCAGTGATGCCATCCAGCCATCTCAGCCTCTGTCGTCCCCTTTTCCTCCTGCCCCCAATCCCTCCCAGCATCAGAGTCTTTTCCAATGAGTCAGGTCTTCGCACGAGGTGGCCAAAGTTCTGGAGTTTCAGCTTTAGCATAATTCCCTCCAAAGAAATCCCAGGGCTGATCTCCTTCAGAATGCACTGGTTGGATCTCCTTGCAGTCCAAGGGACTCTCAAGAGTCCTCTCCAACACCACAATTCAAAAGCACCAATTCTTCGGCACTCAGCCTTCCTCATAGTCCAACTCTCACATCCATACATGACCACAGGAAAAACCATAGCCTTGACTAGATGGACCTTTGTTGGCAACGTAATGTCTCTGCTTTTGAATATGCTATCTAGGTTGGTCATAACTTTCCTTCCAAGGAGTAAGCGTCTTTTAATTTCATGGCTGCAGTCACCATCTGCAGTGATTTTGGACCCCCAAAAATAAAGTCTGACACTGTTTCCACTGTTTCTCCATCTATTCCCCATGAAGTGATGGGACCGGATGCCATGATCTTCATTTTCTGAATGTTGACCTTTAAGCCAACTTTTTCACTCTCCTCTTTCACTCTCATCAAGAGGCTTTTTAGTTCCTCTTCACTTTCTGCCATAAGGGTGGTGTCATCTGCATATCTGAGGTTATTGATATTTCTCCCAGCAATCTTGATTCCAGCTTGTGTTTCTTCCAGTCCAGCATTTCTCATGATGTACTCTGCATATAAATTAAATAAGCAGGGTGACAATATACAACCTTGACGTACTCCTTTTCCTATTTGGAACCAGTCTGTTGTTCCATGTCCAGTTCTAACTGTTGCTTCCTGACCTGCATACAGATTTCTCAAGAGGCAGACTGAAATCAGATTGATTATGTTCTTTGCAGCCCAAGATGGAGAAGCTCCATACAGTCAACAAAAACAAGACCAGAAGCTGACTGTGGCTCAGATTATGAACTCCTTATTACCAAAATCAGACTTAAATTGAAGAAAGTAGGGAAAATCACTAGACCATTCAGGTATGACCTAAATCAAATCTCTTATGATTATACAGTGGAGGTGAGAAATAGATTTAAGGGCCTAGATATGATAGATAGAGTGCCTGATGAACTACGGAGTGAGGTTCGTGACATTGTACAGGAGACAGGGATCAAGACCATCCCCATGGAAAAGAAATGCAAAAAAGCAAAATGGCTGTCTGGGGAGGCCTTACAAATAGCTGTGAAAAGAAGAGAAGTGAAAAGCAAAGGAGAAAAGAAAAGATATAAGACTCTGAATGCAGAGTTCCAAAGAATAGCAAGAAGAGATAAGAAAGCCTTCCTCAGTGATCAGTGCAAAGAAATAGAGGAAAACAACAGAATGGGAAAGACCAGAGATCTCTTCAAGAAAATTAGAGATACCAAGGGAACATTTCATGCAATGATGGGCTCGATAAAAGGCAGAAATGGTATGGACCTAACAGAAGCAGAAGATATTAAGAAGAGATGGCAAGAATACACAGAAGAACTGTACAAAAAGATCTTCACTACCCAGATAATCACGATGGTGTGATCACTGACCTAAGTCCAGACATCCTGGAATGTGAGGTCCAGTGGACCTTAGAAAGCATCACTACGAACAAAGCTAGTGGAGGTGATGGAATTCCTGTTGAGCTATTCCAAATCCTGAAAGATGATGCTGTGAAAGTGCTGCACTCAATATGCCAGCAAATTTGGAAAACTCAGCAGTGGCCACAGGACTGGAAAAGGTCAGTTTTCATTCCAATCCCAAAGAAAGGCAATGCCAAAGAATGCTCAAACTACCTCACAATTGCACTCATCTCACATGCTAGTAAAGTAACGCTCAAAATTCTCCAAGCCAGGCTTCAGCAATATGTGAACCGTGAACTGCCTGATGTTCAAGCTGGTTTTAGAAAAGGCAGAGGAACCAGAGATCCAATTGCCAACATCTCTGGATCATCGAAAAAGCAAGAGAGTTCCAGAAGAACATTTATTTCTGCTTACCGACTATGCCAAAGCCTTTGACTGTGTGGATCACAATAAACTGTGGAAAATTCTTCAAGAGATGGGAATACCAGACCACCTGATCTGCCCAGTATCAATAAGGAAGCCTATATGGAAAATTGGCATAAGATGATACACATTCTTGACCATATCTAAAATTAAAAAAAAATACCCATGCCTATGAACTTTGCATTGTATCACAAAATAATGATACCCTGAAGCAGACTCCAACAGAATTTCCTCAGACAGACCACATCACCCTATAGATGAAAGAATTAATATGTCTTCCATGTGATTCAGAATTATTATTTTTTTAAATGTACTTAGACTAACAGATACTGTGGTCTGAACTTTGCTTGTAATACTAATTTGTTCAGTAAAAGATTGATTAAAATATGTAGCATTTGGAACTAATCGGTAACAGTTACAGAAAATTCATTTTTCCTCCCTGCAAAAGTCACTTCTTTCAATTATCTTAAGTAATTCCAGTGAATAACTTTTATTTAAATTATTTGGATAATTGCATCTGATCAAAGTTGACCTCTCATGGGCTGTTGACCTATAGGATTATATCTGAAATAATTGCCAAGGTTATTGCTTAGTATAATGCTTGTTTAACTCAGAGATATACATGCCTCACTGTTAACTGTGTTCTAAACCCTTCTCATCTGATTGATCATGATTTATTGAGAGCACCCTTTTTTCTCTGTGTGTTTACTTCAGTTCACATAACCTAAAAGGGTGTGTGTGTGTGTGCAGAGAGTTGGCAGTGGGGGCTCTGTTGGATTTGATGCTAACTTTAGTTGTTGGTCTTATACTTAATCAAGATTTTATTTTAAACTTGATCCGAAGAATAAAAAGTTCAGATTTTTTTTATGGACTCGAGTGAATGTTGCCTAAATTCTTTAAAACTGTACATCTCAATTTACTTCTTAGATGGGTTTAATGCATCTCTTTCCCAATTGTATTCCTTGAAATGAAAAATATCTCTTCTAACCCTCTAGCTGTAGGGAGTTTGCCAAAGACAAAGTTGTTTACAAAGATTTTAATTTCTGACCTATGATTTCAATCTTCTTTTCATCTTAATATAGGTAATGGTAATATGTATGCAATATGTCTCAATATGTCATTCTTATCTGTAAAAAGTGAAAAACTAAAGTAGAAACCCTATCATTTTAAACAGGTGTTTTCTTCTAACTTACATAAAGTTACATAATTTTTTTCTAAGTTATATTGATCAATTCCTATATGTGCACTTTGTTTGCACATATATGTTTGCTTTAATGATATAACTTCAGTTCAGTTCAATTCAGTCTCTCAGTCGTGTCCGACTCTTTGTGACCCCATGAATCACAGCACACCAGGCCTCCCTGTCCATCACCAACTCCCGGAGTTCACTCAGACTCATGTCCATCAAGTCAGCGATGCCATCCAGCCATCGCATCCTCTGTCGTCCCCTTCTCCTCCTGCCCCCAGTCCCTCCCAGCATCAGAGTCTTTTCCGATGAGTCAACTCTTTGCATGAGATGGCCAAAGTACTGAGTTTCAGCTTTAGCATCATTCGTTCCAAAGAAATCCCAGGGCTGATGTCCTTCAGAATGGACTGGTTGGATCTCCTTGCGGTCCAAGGGACTCTCAAGAGTCTTCTCCAACACCACAATTCAAAAGCGTCAATTCTTCAGCGTTCAGCCTTCTTCACAGTCCAACTCTCACATCCATACATGACCACAGGAAAAACCATAGCCTTGACTAGATGGACCTTTGCTGGCAAAGTAATGTCTCTGCTTTTCAATATGTTATCTAGGTTGGTCATAACTTTCCTTCCAAGGAGTAAGCGTCTTTTAATTTCATGGCTGCAGTCACCATCTGCAGTGATTTTGGAACCCCCAAAAATAAAGTCTGACACTGTTTCCACTGTTTCCCCATCTATTCCCCATGAAGTGATGGGACCGGATGCCATGATCTTCTTTTTCTGAATGTTGAGCTTTAAGCCAACTTTTTCACTCTCCACTTTCATCAAGAGGCTTTTTAGTTCCTCTTCACTTTCTGCCATAAGGGTGGTGTCATCTGCATATCTGAGGTTATTGATATTTCTCCCGGCAATCTTGATTCCAGCTTGTGCTTCTTCCAGTCCAGCGTTTCTCATGATGTACTCTGCATATAAGTTAAATAAGCAGGGTGACAATATACAGCCTTGATGAACTCCTTTTCCTATTTGGAACCAGTCTGTTCCATTTCCAGTTCTAACTGTTGCTTCCTGACCTGCATACAGATTTCTCAAGAGGCAGGTCAGGTGGTCTGGTATTCCCATCTCTTTCTGAATTTTCCAGAATGATATAACTTATGCTCTACATAAACCTCTACATGAGGTTTAAAATTATTTTATAGGATATTTTTAAGATAATATTGTCAATGGAATTGATTTTAAAGTATATGAAATACCATGTGTGAAATAGATAGCTAGTGGGAAGCTGCTGTATAGCACAGGGAACTCAGCTCTGTGCTCTGTGATGACCTAGAGAGGTGGAATGGGGTGGGGTGGGAGGGAGGTCCAAGAGGGAGGGGATTATATGTATGCATATAGCTGATTCCCTTCGATGTACAGCAGAGACCAACACAACATTGTAAAGCAATTATACTCAATAAAATATAAAGTTATAGAGAGTTCTAGACGAATTTTCTGTTCAGAGAAGGCAAAATGTGAAAAGATTGAGAACCACATGGGATTTCCATTGAAACTGAAAAATACATAGCCTGACTTCTTTTTCTCTCTATTCTTATTACTACTTCAAATTCTTAAGTAGAAGCAGCTGTCATGAAAATTTGGGCCTGTTTCTTTTTAAAAAGTAAATTTGATTTATTGGTACCAGAAACATCAATAAAACAAAAATACAGTTGACCTTTCTATACAACATGGGTTTGAACTTATACATGGGTTTTTTCCAACAAATATATAGTCCATGATCTGAGATTGGTTGAATCTGCAGATGCAGAACCACTCTTGTAGAGGGCCAACTGTAAAGTTATACATGGATTTAAAACTGTACTGGGGAGTCAAGGCCCCAATCTCCACATTATTCAAGGGTCAAATGCACTTTCAAATTAATTTTATTATTGTCATGGTACACTGAAATAAGATTTATCCTAGTTTATGTATCTGAAATTACTGTATTATGCAAAAGGATTAGAAATGAGAAATTTAAGCAAGTCGACAGTGAAAATGCTGTCAGTAGCTTATATTATTTGAATACTCACTGGCTGCCAGCTGCATGCATTTTTCTCTCAATTTTTATGGCAACCTACTGATGGCAAAACCATTCAGAGTTGAAATAACTGATTTGAAAACAAGAAAGTAAAGACAAGAACTTAGGAATAAATCAAATTTTAAAAATATTTAAACCTCAAAATTCAATTTGGCAAATTAAATCTTCATAAAATTTAATTAATGATGAAATTAAATTCAATATAGAATGTTAATAATAAACATGTACTCAGCATTTTAAATAAGAAATATAAATTTCATTCTACAGAGAGAATGTCTACTTTTACCCATGTACATCACCACTGAAGTTTATGATCAGCCACATTTATCAGAACATAACAAATAACAGTAGTTTAAGTAAAGTTGATACGTATTTCTCTCTCTTATAAAGAATATCTAGAGGTTGGCATTCCCAGGCAGGTATAGGCAGCAGTTATTTCCTGCACCTTGCTTATCTTATTTCCTGCACTTAACACTTATCTCCAACTTGGTGCTGGAATTTCAATCACCATGTCTGTGCTCCAGTTAGCAGAGGGAGGAAAGACTACAAAGGCAGTGTGCTTCAACTATACCTTTTAAAGAGCCTACTCAGAACCATCCTCACAAAACTTTTGCTTACTGTTCACTGTTCAAAGATTTTATCATATGACCACACTTAGTCACAAGAGATTCTAGGAAATACTGATATATAGTCTGTACTTGGACATATTGCTGCCCTAAGAATAATCCTTTTTTCATTTTCTTTTTTTTTAACATGTTAAATATATACAGTTTATCGAATGTCAAATATATTTCAGTAAAGATGTTTAGAAGGAAAAAGCAGGAGAATACACCAAGCAGATATTAACAAGAACAATAATGAAAAGATTATTTCCGGCTATATTACCTGAGACAAAACAAATTCAAAGGCAAAAGTCATCATTAGTGATAAAAGTTAACTGTGTAATGATCAAAGTTCAATGCCTACCAGACATTGTAAGTCTAAGAATATAAACTTGCAAATACATATTGTTAGATATAAAGATATGAAGTTATACACACAGATAGTATCAGAATATCTTTTAGTGCAAATTCCAAGGGATATTGACAAATTCCTCATTTCTGTGGAAATTTTCAATATCTCTCTCTCAGTTATTGGCATGTTAAATACATGTAAAATTAGTGAGGAATAATGAAATTAATATGGTTGATAGAATCAATGTAAATAGACTTACCTGCTCTAAGTATAATTTTGGAGTTGCCAAATAGAAGTCTCAGTCCTGGCCTATTTTCATTCAATATACAGTGATTTAAAAAGTACACATGCACATATACACAAAAACAGTATGTAATGTGATATATATATAATAAATATGTATTTATTAGAAATTTTTATTTATACTTGCTTTAGTATATTCAATAATGGTTATTTATCAGTGAAATATATGACCTCTTTTTTGTAGCTCATAATTTAAATCTATTTTATCTCATAAATGTATACCTTTACAAATAAGTTTTTAAAATAATAATTTTGAAATTTCCAATGTTTATTCACTATTTTCCCCCAGATTAACCCTTCTAGAGTCAGTCACTATTTTTTATAAACTATATATGTTAAATGTTACAGTATTTTCAATTATTTGGTCAATGTCAATGACAGTTTGAAAGTAGGAGATATGTTCAAATCATTCTGCTGATATTATTTGGACTTGCTTTCTTTTGGGGGTGCTTCCATGGTAGCTCAGCTGGTAAAGAATCTGCCTGCAATGTGGGAGACCTGGGTTTGATCCCTGGGTTGGGAAGATCCCCTGGAGAAGGGAAAGGCTACCCACTCTGGTATTCTGGCCTAGAGAATTCCATAGACTATACAGTACATGGGGTCGCAAAGAGTCAGACACAGCTGAGTGACTTTCACTTTCTTTTTTTTTGATATGATAAGGATTGCTTGGGCTTCCCTTATAGCTCAGTTGGTAAAGAATCTTCTGCAATGCAGAAGACCTCAGTTCAATTCCTGGGTGAGGAAGATTCCCTGGAGAAGGGATAGGCTACCTAGTCCACTTAAGTATTCTTGGGCTTCCCTTGTGGCTCAGCTCGTAAAAAGAAACTGCCTGCAATGTGGGAGACCTGGGTTCGATCCCTGGGTTGGGAAGATCCCCTAGAGAAGGAAAAGGCTACCCACTCCGGTATTCTGGCCTGGAGAATTCCATGGACTGTATAGTCCATAGAGTCACAAAGTGTTGGACATGACAGAGACATTCACTTCACTTTCAAGGATTGCTTATTTGTTTACTTTTTTATCATTCCTGAGTCAAGAAACTTGGAGATCATATGAATGTACTTGCTTTTCAGTTAAGGATCAGATGTTCAATTTAAGAAAGGTTAGGGATGAGGTAAATCAGTGTGTTCTAAGATGACTCCATAAATCCAAGACACTGGCCAGGAAAAAGAGAGTATGTTTCTCAAAATCTCAGTAACAACTGCTATTGGCTCCTTGAATGTAAGGTACTGTTGTTCAAGAATGTGTCATAGTTTATAGAACTGTGCATCAATGTCTATACTAATTAGTAATACTGAGTGTTTACTGAGTCAAAAGGGATAGATATATGATTTTAAAAGCCATTTTGTATAGCTGTTATTTAGAATTTTAAATTTTCTTAGTGTGTTCGTCATAATTTACCTTAATTGTAAATGTTCTTTTGAGAAGTAAAGCTAAAATTTGGGGAATGGAAAGTACTTTTAAAATCAGAGCCTCTCCTCGAGTTCGCTAGTTCATTAAATTAGAAATTAAAAGTTGAGGAAACTGACAAGGGAATTGGGGCATACTCTGGAATTACTTTCAAAGCTAAACATGAAAGTAAAACTGTGTCAAAACCATAATTAGTATTTGCCCTTGAATTGTCCTTGTTAACAGAAGTGGAACAGTGGAAAACACTGCATAGAAGCATTGGCTGGAAATAGTGCATTTCATAGCCAATAAATCTCAACCACTTTAGCAGAATATAATTAACAGGAGGGTTTATAATCTCTGTTGCTTAAAAAAAAGCAGAGCACATCTTTTTCTACATTTCTAAATTCTCTCATGGAATCAGCTGAACCTGTGTCTTTCAAGATTTCATTGCTATCCACAGTTAAAAGCTGTATTGGAATTTTTAAACTACTCTAGATAGCCCGGTTTTATTGAGTCTAAAAGGCAGCAGGTCATACTGTTATTTTGGTGGGTCATTTCCACTTTGGCTATTTCTGGTGGGAACCATAGGAGAATTAAAGGAAACCTCTGGTGAAAAAGTAGGGCTAACTGGGTCAGGATTGAAGAGGTTTGCCTTGGAATCATGGTGGATTCTCATTCAGCCTTGAAAATTTTTAAATAGGATAACTTTTCTGTCCCAGCACTTTCTTATAATCTTATTTATCTTTTGACTTTTTTTCTTGTTGGAAGAAAATACATTTGCCACCTATTTCTTGAGTGCACATCTTGGAAAGGACTAGGCCGGGAGTTTATTTGTATGAATTGCTGACATTTTGTGTCTGTTCTAAAATCATCAACAAATGTTTAAATGTTTGGAAAGTAGGTGATTCTCTTGTACTACAGCCAGTGGTTATATAAAGTTTGTCTCATTTCTCTTTTTAACCTTTCCCATATTCTACTCATTATAAGGCATAGGTATTTTACTTATGTCTATATTGCCATGTATTTTGCAACATTTAGTTATATTATTATAACTGTTCAGAGAAGACCCAGACATCCTCCCAGAATATCTCCCATGAAGTTCTACTTATATAAGTAATGGCTATGTTAACTTGACCCCAGACAAACAGTCTTGAAGTATCTTACCCCAGACAAACAGTCTTGAAGTGTCTTATCAGTTTGGGATTTCAGCTATAGGCAGTTGACAAAGGATTAAGGATGAGCTGGCTGAGCAGCCTGCAGAACTAACACTTGGGAAAATCGTCAGGAGAGCTTAAGTGCTTAAGTGCTGAAGTTGAAATAAAACTGTCTTACTGAAACTGATCTGAAAATGCTGAGCAGTAAGGTAGAAACCAGGTGTGAGACAAAGGAACCAAAACAAACAAGTGGGATTGGAATATAGATTAAGAAACTAGAGCCAGGGTACCTTCATTTTGGTGCCTAAATAACATGCGTATGTTTTCTCAAATGGAGAAAGTAGATCTCAGGATCCTCAGTTGATTTCAGTCTTTTTTGAGGAGGGGCGGATTGTAACCTCAGGGGTATAACAGCATTCTCCTCTTTGACCTTCCTTGAAAACTACCCAGAGCAAATCTAAATTTATTAAACACTGTAGTGAGGGAGTAGATCACACTGATGCTCAATAGGGAGAACTCACGGAACTCTATTGAATTTAGGAAGAGTTCAAAGCCAGGAAGATATAAAGAGTTCATATTTTCCCCTGTATATTGGGAAAATGATGACCTATTTGGTCAGAGTTTCAGAGAAAATTGGTGAAGCTGCATTCTTTATTATATTTACTTTTTAATTTTACTTTTAATTGGAGAATAATTACTTTATAATATACTTATGGTTTCTATCATACATTGACATGAATCAGCATAGGCATACCCATGTCCCCTCCCTCCTAAACCTCCCTATCACCTCTTGTCCCATACTATCTGTCAAGGTTGTCATAGACCACTTTTTTTATTATTTAAAATTTTTTTAATTATTATTTTTAAATTATTATTATTTAATTATAATAGTTTTAATGCCATTCTCCCAAATCATCCCCTCCTCCCTCTCCTGCATCATACAGCAAATTCCCACTGGTTATCTCTTTTACATATGGTAATGTTTCATCCTACTCTCTCAAGTTTTCTACCCTCTCCCTCACTCACTGTGACCAAAAGTCAGTTCTTTATGTCTGTATCTCCTTTACTGCCCTGAAAATAGGATAATCAGTACCATCTTTCTAGAGGCCATATATATGTGTTAATGTATGATAATTGTCTTTCTTTTTCTTACTTCACTCTGTATAATAGGCTTTAGGTTTATCCACCTCATTAGAACTGACTCAAATGCATTCCTTTTTATAGCTGAGTAATATTCCAATGTGTATATGTACAACAATTTCTTTATCCATTTATCTGTCAACAGACATCTAGATTGCTTCCATGTCCTAGCTACTGTAAATAGTGCTGCAGTGAACATTGGGGTATATGTCTTTTTCAGTTATGGTTTCCTGAGGGTATGTGCTCGGTAGTGGGATTGCTGGGTCATATGGTAGTTTTCATTGCTAGTTTTTTAAAGAATCTCCATACTTTTCTCCACAATGGCTATATCAATTTGCATCCCCACCAACAGTGCAAGAGAGTTCCTTTTCCTTCACACCCTCTCCAGCATTTATTGTTCATAGATTTTTTGATGAGACTCATTCTGACTGGTATGAGGTGATACTACTAGTTGTACCTGACACTTTGTAACCCCACAAGCTGTAGCCCTTCAAGCTCCTCTGGGATTTCCCAGGCAAGAATGCTGGAATGGGCTGCCATTTCCTTCTCCAGGGGATATTCCTGACTCAGAGATTGAACCTGTGTTTCCTGCATTGGCAGGTGGATTCTTTATCACTGAGCCACCAGGGAAGCCCCATCCATAACACTAGGCCTATAATAAACCATATTCCAATATATGGGTCTGGGACCTATATTCTTTGCTCTGTTTTTCTATATTTATATCTGTAAAGTCACTATAACTTGTAACACTGTTTCCCACCTTATCTTATTCTTTTTTTGACTCAAATAAAATTTGCTAATTCATTGTCATTTGCTCACTCATATGAATATCACAATGATATTTTTCAAATTAAAAAAGAAGTTTCTGAGATTTTGGTAGAAACTTGATCAAGCTGGTGATAAATTATACAGCTTTAAATTTATTTAGACTAGGTTTAAAAGAACAGATAAAGCATTATAATTTTACAAAAAATACTGTGCATTGTTTCAAATTTCTTTCTAAATATATGTGTATGTATATAGCATATATATGTATATATACATATAATTGATATTATTTTTATTTTAAATTCAGTTATATCCTTGTTTCATATTTGTAGAAGTCATTTTGTTTGTCTGCAGACCCTGGAACTGGTTAGAGACTCTGATAGATTTGAGAATTTCTGCTTTGTGTTTTTCTAAATATAAAGAATTTCATTTATAGATAGTGACAGTTTTATTGCTTACTTTATAATCCCCTTACATTTTGTTTCTTTTGCATCTGCTGTGCTGTGCTTAGTTGTTCAGTTGTGTCCGACTCTTTGTGACCCCATGGACTGTAGCCTACCAGGTTCTTCTGTCCATGAGGATTCTCAAGGCAAGAATATTGGAGTTGGTTGTCATGCCCTCCTCCAGGGGTCTTCCTGGCCCAGGAATCGAACCAGGGTCTTCTGCATTGCAGGTAGATTCTTTTATCAGCTGAGCTATCAGGGAAGTCCCTTCTTTTGTGTATGTCTTATTATATAGAAGTGTCAGTAGCTCTCATTCTTATTTATTTCCTGGTCTTGAAGGAAGTGATTTAAGCATTTGCTTTAAATGCTTATCATGTGATAGAAAGCACTTATCATGTTAAAGTTCCAGGACTATTGTATTCAGTGCCCCTGACCCCAGAGCAGGTCACTGTTGATTCACGCCTCTGCTGTAGGTGCCTGACAGCCACGGGCAAGTCTGGCTCAGTCTCTTGTGGGGTCACTGCTCCTTTCTCCTAGGTCCTGGTGCACACAAGGTTTTGTTTGTGCCCATAAAAACTCTGTTTCTCCAGTCCTGTGGAAGTTCTGTAATCAAATTCCACTGGCTTTCAAAGTCGTATTCCCTGGGGGTTCTCAATCCCTTTGCCAGATCTACAGGTTGGGAAATATGTTGTGGGCCCTAGAACTTTCACAACAGTGCGAGAAGTTTTTTGGTATAACTGTTCCCTAGTTTGTGGGTTGTCTGCTTGGTGGCTGTATGGTGGGGCTGATACTCTGTGCCTCCCAGGTCTGCTGCAGCCAGAGCCCCTGTCACCACGGCAGGCCACTGCTGACCTGTCCCTCCACAGGAAACATTCAAATTTGGAAAACTTAACAGTGGCCACATGACAGGAGAAGGTCAGTTTTTCATTCCAATCCCAAAGAAAGGCAGTGCCAAGGAATGTTCAAACTACTGTACAATTGCACTCATCTCACATGCTAATAAAATATTGCTCAAAATTCTCCAAGCAAGACTTCAACAGTATGTGAACAGAGAATTTCCAGATGTTCAAGCTGGATTTAGAAAAGGCAGACGAACCAGAGATCAAATTGCCAGCATCCATTGGATCATAGAAAAAGCAAGAAAATTCCGGAAAAACATCTGCTTCATTGCATATGCTAAAGCCTTTGACTGTGTGGATCACAGGAAACTGTAGAAAATTCTTAAAGAGATGGGAATACCACCTTATCTGCCTCCTGAGAAATCTGTATGTAGGTCTGCTGCTGCTGCTGCTGCCAAGTTGCCCAAGTCGTGTCCAACTCCATGTGACCCCATAGACAGCAGCCCACTGGGCTCCCCCATCCCTGGGATTCTCCAGGCAAGAACACTGGAGTGGGTTGCCATTTCCTTCTCCAATGCATGAAAGTGAAAAGTGAAAGTGAAGTCACTCAGTTGTGTCCGACTCCTAGCAACCCCATGGACTGCAGCCTATCAGGCTCCTCTGTCCATGGGATCCTCCAGGCAAGAGTACTGGAGTGGGGTGACATTGCCTTCTCCGTATATAGGTCTAGAAGGAACAATTAGAACCAGGAATGGAATAATGGACTGGTTCCAAATTGGGAAAGGAGTATGTCAAGGCTGTATATTGTCACCTTGCTTATTTAACTTCTGTTCAGAGTATATCATATGAAATGCCAGGCTGGGTGAAGCACAAGGTAGAATCAAGATTCCCGTGAGAAATATCAATAACCTCAGATATGCAGATGATATACCCCTTATGGCAAAAAGTGAAGAGGAACTGAAGAGCCTCATGATGAAAGTGAACAAGGAGAGTGATAAGCTGGTTTAAAATTCAACATTCAGAAAATGAAGATCCTGGCATCCAGTCCCATCACTGCATGGGAAATAGAGGGGGAAACAGTGGAAACAGTGAGACTATTTTATTGGTCTCCAAAATCACTGCATATGGTGACTGTAGCCATGAAATTAAAAGACACTTCTGGAAGCAAAGCTATGACCGACTTAGCACATTAAAAAGCAGAGACATTACTTTGCTGACAAGGTCCATCTAGTCAAAGCTATGGTTTTTCCAGTAGTCATGTATACATATGAGAGTTAGACCATAAAGAAAGCTAAGTGCTTTTGAAAGAACTGATGCTTTTGAACTGTGGTGTTAGAGAAGACTCTTGAGAGTCCCTTGGACTGCAAGGCAATCAAACCAGTCAATCCTAAAGGAAATTAGTCCTGTATATTCATTGGAAGGACTGATGCTGAAGCTGAAGCTTCAATACTTTAGTCACCTGATGCAAAGGGCTGACTCATTAGAAAAGGCCCTGATGTTGGGAAAGATTGGGGGCAGGAGGAGAAGGGGGTGACAGGGTATGAGATGGTTGGATGGCATCACCGACTCAATGGACATGAGTTTGTGTGAACTCCAGGAGTTCGTGGTGGACAGGGAGGCCTGCTAAGTCACTTCAGTCATGTCCGACTCTGTGCAACCCTATAGATGACAGCCCACCAGGCTCCCCCATCCCTGGGATTCTCCAGGCAAGAACACTGGAGTGGGTTACCATTTCCTTCTCCAATGCATGAAACTGAAAAGTGAAAGTGAAGTCACTCAGTCATGTCCGACTCCTAGAGACCCCATGCACCACAAGCCCACCAGGCTTCTCCGTCCATGGGATTTTCCAGGCAAGAGTACTGGAGTGGGGTGCCATTGCCTTCTCCAACAGGGAGGCCTGGTGTGCTGCAATTCATGGGGTTGCAAAGAGTCAGACACACCTGAGTAACTGAACTGAACTGAACTGTACTGTTGATAGATATTTAGGTTGCTTCCATGTCCTGGCTATTGAAAACAGTGCTGCAGTAAACATTTGGGTGCATGTATCCGATTATGGTTTTCTTCAGATATATGCCAAGGAGTGGGATTGCTGGATCATATAGTAGCTCTCTCTTTAGTTTTTAAGGAAACTTCATAATTATTTTCATAGGGACTATACCAATTTACTTTCCCATCAACAATGTAGAAGAGTTCCCTTCACTCCACACCCTCTCTAGCATTTATTGTTTGTAGACTTGATGATGGCCATTCTGACCAGTGTGAGGTGATTTGACATTGTAGTTTTGAGTGGTATTTCTCTTGTAATTAGTGATATTGAGTATCTTTTCATGTGCTTCTTGTCCATCTGTATGTCTTCTTTGGAGAAATGTCTATTTAGATCTCCTGCCGCTTTTTTAATTTTTTTTTTTTTTATATTAAGCTGCATGAGCTGTTTGTATATTTTGGAGATTGATCCCTTGTCCTTTGCTTTGTTTGCAAATATTTAGTCCCATTCTGAGGGTTATCTTTCTGTCTTGTTTATGGTTTCTTTTGCTGTGCATAAGTTTGTAAGTTTAATTAGGACCCATTTGTTATTTTTGTTGTTATTTTCATTACTGTAGGAGCTGAATCAAAAAGATCTTGCTATGATTTACATCAGAGAGTTTTCTGTTTATGTTTTTCTCTACGAGTTTTATAGTGTCTGGCCTTACATTTAGGTCTTTGATACATTTTGAGTTTGTTTTTGTGCATGGTGTTAGAGTGTGTTCTAATTTCATTCTTTTACATACACCCATCCGGTTTTCCCAGCATCACTTATTCCAAGAGACTTTTTCTCCACTGTATATTCTTGCCTCCTTTGTTATAGGTTAGGTGTCCAGAGGTGCATGGGTTTATCTCTGAACTTTCTATCCTATTCCATTGATCTGTATTTCTGTCTTTGTGGCAAATACTGTCTTGATAGCTATAGATTTGTAGTATAGTCTGAAGTCAGGGAGCCTGATTGCTCCAGCTCTGTTTTTCTTTCTCAAGATCAGTTTGACTATTCAGGGTATTTAGGTTGTTTGTCTTTCCATACAAATTGTAAAACTTCTTGTTCTAATTCTGTAAAAAATGCCCTTGGTGATTTATTATGGATTGCATTGAGTTTGTATGTTTCTAAGAGTAGTATAGTCACTTTCACAATATTGATTCTTCATGTCCAAGAATATGGTATATCACAACATCTGTTTATGCTATCTCTTATTTCTTTCATCAGTGTCATAATGTTTTCTGAGTGTATATCTTTTTCTGCTTTGCTGCTGCTACTGCTGCTAAGTCGCTTCAGTCGTGTCTGACTCCGTGCGACCCCATGGACTGCAGCCTACCAGGCTTCTCCGTCCATGGGATTCTCCAGGCAAGAACACTGGAGTGGGTTGCCATTTCCTTCTCCTTTTCTGCTTTAGGGAGGTTTATTCCTAGGCATTTTATTCTTTTTGATGTGATGCTAAATGGGATTGTTTCTTTGGTTTTTCTTTCAGACGTTTCATTGTTAGTGCATAGGAATACAAAATATATTAATTTTTATCCTGCAAATTTACTGAATTTCTTGACAAGCTCTAATAGTTTTCTGGTAGCATCTTTTCTATGTATAGTATCATATCATCTGTAAATAGTGATAATTTTACTGCTTCTTTAAAATTTGGATTCTTTTTATTTTCTTTTCTCCCATAATTGCTGTGGCTAGGACTTCCAAGTGAACTCTGGGAGTTGGTGATGGACAGGGAGGCCTGGCGTGCTGCGAGTCATGGGGTCGAAAAGAGTCGGACACGACTGAGCGACTGAACTGAACTGAACTGAGGACTTCCAAAACTAGGTTGAATAATAGTGGCTAGAATGAGCATCATTGTCTTGTTTGTGATCTTAGAGAAAATGCTTTCAATTTCTCTTGTTCCTGATCTTAGTTTTTCACAGTTCAGATACTTTCAGTTTTTCACAGTTGAGAATAATGTTTGCTGTAGTTTTGTCATATATGGCCTTCATTATGATGAAGTAAGTTTCTCTCTATGCCCACTTTCTGGAGAGTTAAATCATAAATTTGAGTGTTGAATTCTGTCATAAGCTTTTCTTGCATCTATTAAGATGATCATTTTTTTATTCAATTTGTTAATGTGGTGTATCACACTGATTGATTTATAGATTTTGAAAAATCCTTGCATCCCTGGGATAAACCTACTTGACCATGGTGTCAGTTCAACTCAGTTCAGTCACTCAGTCCTGTCCAGCTCTTTGTGACCCCATGGACTACAGCATGCCGGGCTTTCCTGTCTGTTACCAACTCCTGGAGCCTACTAAAACTTACGTCCATTGATTCAGTGATGTCATCCAACCATCTCATCCTCTGTCGTCCCCTTCTCCGCCCACCTTCAATCTTTCCCAGAATCAGGGTCTTTTAAAAATTAGTCAGTTCTTCGCATCAGGTGGCCAAAGTATTGGAATTACAGCTTCAGCATCAGTCCTTCCAATGAATATTCAGGACTGATTTCCTTTAGGATGAACTGGTTAGACTTCCTTGCTATCCAAGGGACTCTCAAGAGTCTTCTCTAACACCATAGTTCAAAAGTATCAGTTCTTTGGCACTCAGCTTTCTTTATAGTCCAACTCTCACATGAATACATGACTACTGGAAAAACCATACCTTTGACTAGATGGACCTTTGTCAGCAAAGTAATCTCTCTGCTGTTTAATATGCTGTCTAGGTTGGTCATAGCTTTTCTTCCAAGGAGCAAGCGCCTTTTAATTTCATAGCTGTAGTCACCATCTGCAGTGATTTTGGAGACCAAGAAAATAAAGTCTCTCACTGTTTCCATTGTTTCCCCATCTATTTTCCATGAAGTAATGTGACTGGATGCCATGATCTTAGTTTTCTGAATGTTGAGCTTTAAGCCAGCTTTTTCACTCTCCTCTTTCACTTTTATCAAGAGGCTCTTAAGATTTCTTCACTTTCTGCCATAAAGGTGGTATCATTTTGCATATCTGAGGTTATTGATATTTCTCCTTGCAATCTTTATTCCAGCTTGTGCTTCATCCAGCCTGGAATTTTTCATGATGTACTCTGCATATAAGTTAAATAAGCAGGGTGACAATATATGGCCTTGATGTATTCCTTTTCTGATTTGAAACCAGTGTTGTTCCATGTCCAGTTCTAACTGTTGCTTCTTGATCTGCATACAGATTTCTCAGGAGGCAGGTCAAGTGATCTGGTATTTCCATCTCTTTAAGAATTTTCCACAGTTTGTTGTGATCCACACAGTCAAAAGCTTTGGTGTAGTCAATAAAGCAAAAGAGATGTTTTTCTGGAACTCTCTTGCTTTTTTGATGATTCAACGAATGTTGGTAGTTTGATCTCTGGTTCCTCTGTCTTTTCTAAATCCAGCTTAGACATCTGGAAGTTCACGATTCTCCAAGTCTGGCTTGGAGAATTTTGAGCATTACTTCACTAGTGTGGGAGATGTGCGCAATTGTGCGGTAGTCTGAACATTCTTTGGCATTGCCTTTCTTTGGGATTGGAATGAAAACTGACCTTTTCCAGTCCTGTGGCCACTGCTGAGTTTTCCAAATTTGCTGGCATATTGAGTGCAACACTTTCATAGCATCCTCTTTTACAGTTTAAAATAGCTCAAATGTGATTCTGTCACCTCCACTAGCTTTGTTTGTAGTGATGCTTCCTAGGGCCCACTTGACTGCATTCCAGGATGTCTGACTCTAGGTGAGTGATCACAGCATCCTGATACCTGGGTCATGAAGATTTTTTTTGTATAGTTCTGTGTATTCTTGCCACCTCTTCTTAATATCTTCTGCTTCTGTTAGGTCTATACCAGTTCTGTCCTTTATTGTGCCCAGATTTGCATGAAATATTCTCTTGGTATCTTGAAGAGATAATCATCTTGAAGAGATCTCTAGTCTTCCCCATTCAGTTGTTTTCCTCTGTTTCTTTGCATTGATCACTGAGGAAGGCTTTCTTGTCTCTCCTTGCTGTTCTTTGGAACTCTGCATTCAAATGGGTGTATCTTTAGTTTTCTCCTTTGCCTTTAGCTTCTCCTCTTTTCTCAACTGTTTGTAAGGCCTCCTTAGGCAACTATTTTGCCTTTTTGCATTTCTTTTTCTTGGTGATGATCTTGATCACTGCTTCCTGTACAACGTCAAGAACCACCGTCCATAGTTCTTCAGGCACTCTGATTGTGCTGTATGAAACTTTTATTGTGTTTGGGTTTAGTTTGCTAGTATTTTGTTGAGGATTATTATTATTTTTTTAATCTATGTTCATTGCTGTTATTGGCCTGTAATTTTCTTTTTGGTGTGTGATATTTTTGTCTGGTTTTGGTATCAGGGTGATGATGGCTTTGTAGAATGAGTTTGGGAATGTTCCTTCATTTGCAACTTTTTGGAAAAGTTTCAGAAGAGTAAGTGCTGACTCTTTATGTGATAGAATTTGCCTGTGTAGCTGCATCTTTAGGTTATTTAGTTATATACCATCTGTG
This sequence comes from Bos mutus, assembly GCF_027580195.1. Taxonomy (NCBI): domain Eukaryota; kingdom Metazoa; phylum Chordata; class Mammalia; order Artiodactyla; family Bovidae; genus Bos; species Bos mutus. The sequence goes on along the minus strand of NC_091618.1, from coordinate 68,774,109 downwards.
TACCTAGGAATATTTATTACCTGTATGTCTTTTCTGTCTCATAGTATGTGTACAACAGTTTTATTTGGGTTATTTTCTTCCTAGTCATTCATGTTTTTTCTAAGATTTTGCTTTGGATAGTTTTCTTTTCGGTCTTAAGTTTTAGGAATGCCTTTTGAAAATGATTCTGATAATAAAAGCAATACTAATACCTGAGTTTTTAGCATATGTATTCAGTTTCTACTCTCCACCTACAAAAAATCCCCTACAGTCCCCTCCAAAAAGACTCCTTAATGCCTGTGCTTATTCTCATTTTGAAATTCTCTCTTTAATTTTAGAATTATAAATTTTCTTTCTTTGTAACACAATTAGGTATTTCTAAAATACCTAACAAATGAGCTAGCTCACATTTATATGTGTTTTAGCAGGAAAAGGGCACGTATTATTTCAGTGTGTCAATTTGCCCCTAATCAAAAACCCTGAACTATAATTTTTTAAATTCATTGCCATTATAGACCTCTTTGGTTTAGCACCTCATCTTTTGTCATGGATCTCTCTCAATTTCTTCTAGTCTTATTCCATATTTCATTCATGTCACAGTAATTATTTTGTGTCATCATTCCTTTACTCACCACTATTTTATTATTATATATTTTCTGAAAAACCTAAAAAGTCATGGATATAGCTCAGTATTTATGCATTTTGACTATATATTCAGAATATCACATAATCTGATTCAACTATTGATTATGATATATATATATATATATCTAAACATTTTAACAAAGCATTTAAAAAAATACTTATGCTTCTTTCTGTCTCAAACATAGGTCTTTGTCAGTAATTGATATGTTGAAAAATGCAATGTTTAACAAAAATTGCATTAATTAAAAGGCAGATAAATCAATCTTAATATTAAAAGCCTGATGATTCTTAGATAAATTGTGCACTGATAAATTAACGTTAATAGAAGTGCCATATGCCATGCATTTTCTTTTTGCCATACTAGCATCTCTGTATTCACTGCTCTCATTAGTTATTTTTCCCCCAGACCCTCGTAAAGAAGATAAACTCATTATAATACATTGTGTATTAATTCCAAAATTCCATGTATTTCTACAAGGGGGAAATATAAGCCACAATCATGGTACATTTCTTTGGAACCAGCAGAGTAATCCTACATTTATATCTCATTCCCCTTTAAGTAACAGTGTGTAGCTTGAGCCTTCCACAGTAATGTTTAAAAGTGTCAATAAAATATTAGCATTTATTGCCCTCATTCTGGAAATAATAGCTATATCCTAGATCAAATCATCTTATGTCCCTAAATGTAGTTTTTCATCCTACAAATATTGTATAGAGCTTATCTACAACAGAAGTCACACTTCTTTTATCTTACTAATGTGTCCATTTCAGTAAGTAGCCCAGCCTTTGGTCCTGGGCCCAGATTGATCTTTGGGGATATGTTACCCATGGGAGCTATGATTCTTTATCTAGTGAGTGCTTAAGACTCTCATTGTCCTGACTCCTAATCAAGAGTTGTCCTTTTTAAGTATTTGACAATGATATGTGATGTTCTGTCTTTTGAAGATCTTCCCAGGGACAGACTTGGTAGCTTCAAAATGATTACTGATTGTGTTACTTTAATAGTTTTATCCTATTAATAACTGCAATCTGTGAAAGTCTTATTCTTGTTTTTAAAAAGTACATTCCAAAGAGTCATTAATAGAAAGTAGAGTAGAGATACTCATTAATAAGCTAGGAGTTGCTTCATTGGTTTGGCTTTTATTTCCATATGCTTTTCTCATATACTTGTTTTATAGGTTTTTCCCCCTCTGAGACTATGTTCAAAACTTTAATTTTCCTTCAAAAACAGTAGTGCAAAAATTCTATATGTGTTCACACATTCATGTGTGCACACACTCACACACACACACAAGCCCATTATTAAATGCATTAGCTGGCAGCCAATAAATCTATATCCATTTCCATAATTTTGTTGGTTATTATATGTCTGAATTCAAGTAATTATGAATTGCAGTAAGTTGCATTTTAATTCATAATGAGAATGGGAAGTAGTTAAAATGATCTCCATACTAAAGATTCAGTATAATTATAAACAAAGAAGAGTATATGTACCAAGAAAATCATGCTGAAAAACTTAAATTATTGAGGCTGTTCAAGAGTGCTAATGGATATTTTATGATATATTTTTAGGGATTTATGTTACATTATTAATATATTATGGTTTTGAGTTATGACCTATATTAGTTTTTATTAAAATAATGCTCCATAACAAGCCATCAAAAATCTCAAAGCCTAACAACAAATATTTCACTGAAATGACTGTGTATTGCCTGCTGTGGCTATGCTTCACACTACTGGTTAGGTTTGTGTCTCTGTGCATCTCACATTCTGGGATTGATGCTTACTTGAGGAGTAATATTTGCATGGTTTAAGGCAGGATTGCATATACCAACCAAGTCCTACATGTACATCTAAAGCTTGACTGAAAAGATTAATTATATTAGCACACATGCCAACAGTTCAGACAAGTCATTTGCTCACGCTCCAAGTCAGTGAAGAGGACAGGTATATACACATTGTATATTCACCCCATTTTCAGATGGAGAAGGAAGAAAGAATTGTGAACAAATAATACTATGTGCCACATGGAATATGCTTAGTAATATTTGGTAATATTTTGTAGACTTCATGTAACAAATTCAAACTATTCTTCATGAAATATAGCAATGAAGTCATGTATTTTAGGATTATACTGTTTAGACAGATGGTGCTATTTCAGTTCTGTAAGCTATTTAATGTTCATTTGTAGATCATGTATGCATTAAAATATCAAGATTTAATTTCATAGTGTATGTGAAAAGTGGATACCAAATTCTGGACTGTGTAATAAAACTATATAGGAAATGGTCATGAGAAAATCATGAATTTAGAAAACTTCTATTTATGGTTTATATTAAAGGCCCCAGATATTCAGTCTTACACAATGAGGAAAATGGAGCTTTTCTTTCATATTGTTAGGTTCTACAACTTGCTGGTATTACAACTTGCTATAGATGACACTTGAGTTTTTAGATGATTCAAAGATCCTCACTGAAGCATGTGTGCCACATAGTCTTGTGCCAATTTGAGCCATCTCTAGGCTGCATTGCAAATAAAATTTAACTAGCAATTTCACAGTTCCCATTTTTCTCATTCAATACATATTCATTGGTGCTCCCAATGTCTCCATTCTGTTCTTTAGTTTTGGTTTTTCCTTGTATGTTTTTTATTTTTTCTGAATTTAATTCATCTTACTGTCCTAAAGTGACAAATGCTTTCATTATAAGCATTTATTTAATATAGAATTCTGTATTAGATACTCTATATGTAAGTTAGTAGGGAACATGGTCTTCTAGGACAGTGGTTTTCAAATTAAAAAAAAAATAAATTGGTCCTATAAGAAAAAGATATTCATTACAATCCCCTAAACACATACATCCTACTGCTGCTGCTACTAAGTCACTTCAGTCGTGTCCGACTCTGTGTGACCCCATAGATGGCAGCCCACCAGGCTCCCTCGTCCCTGGGATTCTCCAGGCAAGAACACTGGAGTCGGTTGCCATTTCCTTCTCCAATGCATGAAAGTGAAAAGTGAAAGTGAAGTTGCTCGGTTGTGTCCCAACTCTTCGAGACCCCGTGGACTGCGGCCCACCAGGCTCCTCCATCCATGGGATTTTCCAGGCAAGAGTGCTGGAGTGGGGTGCCATTGCATTCTCCAGCATACATCCACATACATATATAAAACAAAAATTTTGTGTAGATAATAGTTACCTTACTGCATGTGATACATTCTGATGTATTCTATTTCACTGGAGTAAGGTCTGGTAGCAACTCACTAAATGTATGTTAGTTCCTCTAATATGTCTCATTTCACTGTAAAATGCTACTTTAAAATTTTTAGGTCCAGCTGGATGTTAGACTTAAGGACAGAGGAGGGGACACTTATGCATTCATACATTCTCTGATATCTGTGTATGTGTATGCTTAGTTGATCAGTTGTGTTCAACTCCTTGCGACCCTATGGACTGTAGCCTGCCAGGCTCCTCTGTCCATGGGATTCTCCAGACAAGGTATACTAGAGTGGGTTGCCATGCCCTCCTCCAGGGGATCTTCCCAACCCAGGGATCAAACCCAGTTATCCCACATTGCAGGCAAATTCTTTATTGTCTGAGCAACCAGGGAATGCATTCATACATTCTCTGGTATCATTAATTGCTAAATAAATGGTACAGATCATAAATACTAAAAGAGTTTGGTAAAGGAGGAAGCTAATCTAATTATAATAGTGATATCAGACCTCATTAAGGATGAAGAGGTGACACTTGGATTGCATATTGGTGTTTCAAAAGGATTAATGTGAAAAAGTATTTTGTTACAGTGGCGTGGTCATCAGGAGGACATATTGTGGGCAGTATGAATTAGATGAGACGGATTGAGATGTAGGGGTTCATTTTGAGAATCTGTGAGAAATAAGCATGCAATGAAAGACTAATTCCAAATTATATCTTTATATGAATGTCAGGCCAAGAATCTTAAAATTTATTCTTTGGGCAATAGGAAGTTTCTTTCAGTTTTTATTTTGGAGACTGGAATAATGTAAAAAGTGTTTAAGAAAGTGAATTTGATGGGTGACATAAAGCATCAACATTTTACTGCTATTGTATTTTTGCAAGTTTCTTTTTTAGATTTTCTGATAAATTCTTTGGTGTTGAAGTTGTTAATTGCTGAACAGGGTTAATCTCTTACACCTTTCTGGGACTTGTTGGCATTTTGACAGGAACTAAATTGGATAGTGTTTTAACACTTGTGAATGTTACTATTGAGAAAGTGTCCATGGGGATCAGATGCATTCACCTCTCATATATTCTATCCTGAGAATTTTATGTGTTCTTAAAAGTGTTACTTTCAGTGTCCACTATGCATTGAATCTGCTCCCTACTATCTAGAGTGGTTTTATCTTTATTAATGATCTTAATTTTTTTGAGGACTGTGATAAGAAGCTTCATATTTCAGAATGATAATAATTTGATCAGCCTTTATGTTCTAAGAAGTTAATTATTAAGAGTACTTAGAAAGACAAAATAGCATGAAATATTAGTGACCATATTAGTGAAACAGGTTGTTGTATCCTCATAAGTTATTTTGCAAAGGATACAAACAAAGAAAGCCCTTTTTTTTTTTTTTTTTTTGCTGGGAGGAGCAGGGAATAAGACTATTTATATTATGTTTGTTTTATTATAGGCAGAAACATGTTCTTCCTTTAAGCTTCTGGTCACTGCCAACGCCAGAGGGCTATTGAATTTTTCTACTTATCAACCCCTGTAGGGTGTTCAAGGCTAAAAACATCTTAAATGCCATATAAGTTAGTTTGAAAACTTTGCTCTGTAGTCTATAAAGATGCAAATATTTATACCATGAGAAAATCAAGGGATGTTTAGAGGATGTATTCCTATACAGTTTAGATTATCATATTGGAAGCAAATCATATTTTCAGTGAGATGTCTTTCCATCCTTATATCAGAAAGGCATGTCTCTGTGCCTTGAGAGAGAATATTTAAAGACATTTCTAATTTCACAAATAGGAATACTTTGGAATAGCCGAGAGTTGTCATTAGGGAGGAAATCTGCTACACATTAGCAAGCACTATTAAGTGTAAAGCTTCCCTGGTGGCTCAGATGGTAAAGAATCTGCCAACAAAGCAGAAGACCTGGATTCGACCCTTAAGTCCCAAAGATCTCCTGGAGGAGGGCATGACAACCCACTCCAGTATTCTTGCTTGGATAATCCCCATGGACAGAGGAGCTGGGCGGGCTACAGTCCATGGGTCGCAAAGAGTCAGACATGACTGAGCGACTAAGCACATTATATGTAAAGGTGATGTCTCAGGCAAATAATGGATCAAATTCTTGAAAAATCAGGGTACCTTCATTATCATGTAACTGAATTTCCACAGTGTTTTTCACCAATCTGTGATGTACTCAAAGAAAACTTTTCTGAATCTCTCTGCTCTTTTCTCCTACCCTCTCTCTTTCACCACCTGTATCTGTCTTTTAATCTTGTCACAGGTGCTTTTCCAGTACTTTCCATCCTCAGGATATTTGCTCATATAATTTCCTCTACTTCATATACTTCTTTTCTTCCTACTGGTAAATATAATTCCTCACCATAAAAATCAGTCTCAAACCACAGAATCTTTAAGATATTTCCCCAGACTTTCATCATATTTAATCTTATGTACCCATTTTCACTGTGACTTGTGTTTTAAAAATTATAGTTCACCTTCATTTTCTTACTTAACAGTAATTTATGTATATCCACTTATTCTTTCCTTAATGTTCTACTGTAGGTCAAGGGCTCACACACATCATAGTCATTGACACAGAAATTTGTAGAGTTGGCAATTAATAGATATTTAGGAGATTTAACATTATTTCTATGCTGTAAATACTTAAAATTATATTTTCCATTTATCTTTCAATTTTCATACTATTGTGGCTTCATTAGATATAATCATAAGGGTAAGACTATTCATCTTCATACCTGCTTTACTTGAACATGTTGTTTTATATGACATAGATGCTTACTAAATGTTATTTGGGAGACAGCATGAATTGTTGTAAAGCTCAATATCTTAAATTCAACGTTGTAACTTGAAAAGTTAACACCATTTTACAGAAAAGTAACTAATGTATTGAGTTCCTATTAAGTTATTGTAGGATACCAGGAGTAAGAATATAGAGCAACTGTATTAGTTATCTATTGCTACATAACAAATTACCCCCAAACTTCTGGCTTAAAACAACAACTAACATTTGTTATCTCACTATTTCTTTGATTAGGAATCTAGAGCCTGATTTAAGTTTTCTCGTGAGGTTGCAGTAAAGCTGTTGACAAGGGCTGCATTCTCATCCGAAGAGAAGGGGAGAATTATTTCCAAATTCACTATTGTAAGCCTCAGTTTCTTTCTGGCTGTGGCCAAGAGCCTGTTCTTGGTTTTTTGGTTTGGTTGTTTGTCCTATAGATTACTCCACAAAACTGCCTCATGATATGACATCGTTTTCCCCAGGTTGAGCAATCAGAGAGACAGACAGATACTGAGCGAGAGAGAGAGAGAGAGAGAGAGAGAAGATGGAAGACCAAGTCTTTTTATAATCTAAATTGGGAGTGACATTCCATCATTTTTGCTACATTTTATTGCTTTAAAGCAAGTCACAAGGTCCAGCCCACATTCAAGGGCATGTGAGACATAAATATAGAAGGGGGATTTTGGGGTCCCATCGTATAGGCTGTCTACCACAATACTTACCCTCTTTTTTCAAACTCAGTTCAGCATACTGAAAATGCCCAAACTCTTTCCCCTATAGTATAATGCTTTCATATCATTTTATTGCTGCTTAAAGGAATTTGCATTTTGCTATGTATAAAGTATCAACAAATTGGTGTTGTACAGCCAATTTTTTTACACTCCATAGAGGAAACTGATTTGTACAACATTAAGAGAGACATTAACTATATTCCATATCTATGAACTGTTACTGACAGTTTTAATACAGCAGGGTATTTTGTAGCTGATAAGGTTTTAGAATAAGGAAATCTTGACAGAAGTTTTGAGTGTATATTCTTTATGCTTTCATACTGTGAAAACTATGCACTCTCCTAAGAAAAGATTTTGAAGTGACACAAGGGATCAGTCTGAAAATTGACTTCTAGAGTCTTTGCTCTGCGGGTTGTAGCATTTTTTTTTTTTTTAAACTATTGAGCACTCTCTTTTTCATGTTTATTTCTTTTTTTTTCTTACTGCTTTAAGAAATGTAGTGACAAAATCTAATTTCTCACAAAAAGAGTAAGCAGTAGAGATACTAGGTACCTTTGAACAGCTGTGATGTCTTCTGAAAATATTTATACATGTGAACTAGAACTTCAAAATCTACCTGACAGCTGAAATATAAATTGTAAACAAAAGCAGGTTTAAATAAGCCATAGGTGAAAAACATTTGAGTAGGAAAGTATGAAAAAAATGGTAAAAACTGCATTATAATTTGATATCTTCAGTAAATAATTAATATTAATAGTGTAGGTTCTTTTTATTAAAATTTGACTGGCAGATGCTTTACCCTCTGAACCACCAGGGAATATTACTTAAAATTTGACAAATAATAACAAAAATCATTAGAAATGTTATTTTTCCAACAAAGGTCCATCTAGTCAAAGCTATGATTTTTCCACTAGCCATGTATGGATGTGACAGTTGGACTATAAAGAAAGCTGAGGACTGAAGAATTGATGCTTTTGACCTGTGGTGTTGGAGAAGACTCTTGAGAGTCCCTTGGACTACAAGGAGATCAAATCAGTCAGTTCTAAAGGAAATCAGTCCTGAATATTCATTGGAAGGACTGATGTTGAAGCTGAAACTCCGATACTTTGGCAACCTGATGCAAAGGACTGGCTCATTGGAAAAGACCCTGATGCTGGGAAATTTGAAGGTGAGAGGAGAAGGGGACAACAGAGAATGAGATGGTTGGATAGCATCACTGACTCAATGGACATGAGTTTGAGCAAGCTCTGAAAGTTGGTGATGGATAGGGAAGCCTGGTGTGCTGCAGTCCATGGGGTCACAAAGAGTTGGACATGACTGAGCGACTAAACTGAACTGTACAAAAATAAAAATAACAAAAATTAAAAATTGGTATTTAATTGTAAAATATGAAGATGACATAATTTTTTTTTAAATTCCATGATTTCCATTTGTGATGAGAACACTTTTATTTAGTCAAATATATGTGAAAATGTTATCTTGATAGACTTTTAAGAGTTTAATAAAAGATACAATCAGTGTAAGAATACATATTCTATCAACTGGTTTTATTCATACACTTTGGGAATAATCTGATAATGATGAAACATGAAAGCACTAACATAATAAAATTGAACAAAAAATCTTCTCAAATAAATTGATGGTACTGTTTCACGGACAGCTGGTATTGTTATAAATCATTCTACTTACATTATCGTAAGTGCTGTCTGTGAAAGGAATCAGCTTCACCACGTAGAATATACAGTAGAAGGTTGCTAACAGGTTGTTAGATGAAGTGAACATTGGATTGTGTCGTAATTGGCATTGTTAGGCTGACAGACATTGTAATGCCTAAATGGGCCTCTTCAGTGTTTTTTCTAGAAAAATAATCCAGCTTGTAAGGCTTGTAGAAATGTTGTAAATGAACAGAAAAACTTTCATTTTGACCTAGAATGTGTGAGTTTATTAAAGGATAAGTATGTCAAGTTTGTGCTAATTTTAACTACCTTTTACCTTGAGCCACTGAAGGGTAAAGAGATTAGAGTCAAGATCATTATGGATGTGAAATGCTTCATGATTCAAATATTTATCTCATATATGTACTCAAATGGTAATAGGAAACAAAAATACCTATCAGATTTTCATTGTGATAGTGAAATATCTAAAAGAGTGAGATTGCTTTGCTGTAATTTACCTTGCTGCTTAGGTTTATTTGGTAAAAATGACCAAACTTTTATTAAAAGCAGTTGTTTTCTTTTATACATATAAGGTGCCATTTTATGATAGATATTGATAGATACATAGGTAGTTAGATATTGATAGATACATAGGTAGTTAGATATTGATAGATACATAGGTAGTTAGATATGGAGAAACAGAGAGAAAACTCCCTTGTATGAAATTTAGCTTTTCCCTTGATTGTTTAGAAATTCTCTTGTTTCCCCATTTAATGTCAATTGGATAGCCAAGAGTGGAGTGTATTTGTTTTCTAAAAGCACATTTTTTTCCATCTTTATTTTTTGTTATTCATTCACTCTAAATATCTGTTTGAATTTACTCTAATACTTTCCTGTCTAACCAAGATTATCTGTACTTTTTATTTTTCACATTTTGTCTGGAGAATTTGCTTTTCATGAGGTCTCACAAACAACTGACATTTATGACTACCTTGGGCTTCCCCAGTGATTCAGACAGTAAAGAATCTCTTTGCGATGCAGGAGATCTGGGTTCAATTCCTGGGTCAGGAAGATCCCCTGGAGAAAGGAATAGCTACTCACTCCAGTATTCTTGCCTGGAGAATTCCATGGACAGGAGTCTGGTGGGTTATAGTCCATGGGATGGCAATGTCAAATATGACTGAGCATATTTTATTTCAAATCAAGTATTTCAGAACAGTACTAGAGATTTGAAATAATGTTTTTAAAAATCATCAAAATGATTGTTGTTTTTTCTGAAGCTAAAGAGCAAACATTGATTGTAAAGATTGAATTTGGAACATAAGGCCAATATGGTAGTTTCCCCAAACTGTTTTGAGTTGAAAACTAGTGTGGTAGTCTTTCAGTAGGATTCCAAGGCCACATAAATTTCAGAATTAGAATTAACGCATTGTAGCTGCCCTGTGAAATGTTTCAGTCTTTACTATGCTCAGATACATCATGCATCTGCTAGCATCTGGGAAAAGTCGTGTAATAAGGTGTGCCAGTTGATTGGTTGGGCAAAGAACTCCCACCTCCCTCTGTGAAGCACCTCAGGGAACCAGTTTTCTTGTGCATACAATTTGAATCCTCAGTTAAAAGTTATTATCTTAGTCAGTCTTACCTTTGGATGATAATCTTATTATAGGTAATTGTATAGTTATGCTTCAAAATAGTCTATCTGTTTTATTTTTAAAGGTGATTTTAAAGCTTTACTGTTATGAACTCTGCTACTTCATGTGGTAATTCTTTAACTCTAGAACCTACAAAATTAAGCCAACTCTGATACTAAAGCCATCACTTCTTTGACCATCACTTTCCCTAATTCTTAAGTGAAATTTGAGATTTGATTTGTTATTATTGCTATAGTGGTATGGCCGGAGTATTTTTTATTTCTTTTTTCTTCTTTTCATTTTTGTTTAATTTGCAGAGAAGTTCTGACACCCTCTGGAACTCTAATGGGAAGAACTGTAGAATGTATCCACTGCCAAAAGAACTAATAAAAAATTTACACACTGGAGGCCTTAGTTAAATGAATTATTCATCAACAACTGTCCATCAGGGCATTAGAAGTTTATGGCAGTATGAGCTGTGGAAAATAGAAAGAAAAATTACCAATCACCAACTCTATAAATGGGAAAATCAGAAATTCAGATTGAATCTGAATTTTAACTTATGCACATAGAAAGACACCATGCAAAATATTGAGAGTGACTGCAAACTTTTTATACACCTCATTATTTAATAAACATGTAATTGGCTGCCAATTAACAGTTGTAGACTCTTTCTTGTTTTTCTGTCCCTTCATCAAGCATAATATTAATAATAGTGGAGAAAAAGCATGTTCTGGTTTCTAGTGTTAACCTTCCTCTTTAAGATTGCTCAGCACTTCAAGCAGGCAAACTGTGTTCCCAGAATAGAATCCTATTTTGGCTTTCTTTTGTATTAGAAACAGTCCATTGCATCTTGACAAGGTGTTTTGAACCAAAGGAAGAGGTCAATGATTTAAACAAGCTTTCGTAAAAGTGTATATAGAGAAAGCTGATTCTTAGCTTTCCAAAATTAATTTTAACAACCACCTGTAATTGAAGGCACTTCACGCAGGGACCTTCACAAAACAGACGTTCAAAAATTGCAAGTTGACCCGTACTGCAGGAGAGTCATTTTGTGCCTTTGAAAAGTTCCCTGGGATAAATCACACAGTGTCTATATTGAGTTCTCTGATTAAATAATAATGTCTCCCAGTCTTTTTCATCCCTCTCTAGCTAGTCATTCATCTATCTATCTGTCTACATATATGTGAATGTGTGTGCATGCTAAGTTGCTTCAGTCATGTCCAGCTCTTTGTGACCCTATGAACTATAGCCCTCCAGGATCGTCTGTCCATGGGATGCTGCAGGCGAGAACACTGGCGTGGGTTGCCATGCCCGTATACACACATATTCAAATATATTTTATATAATTTATCTATTGATGTATATTAATCGGTAAATACTATGGATCCAGCAGTTGTTGAGGGCATGTGACTTAATATACACTTGCAAAAATTTATGAAGAAAATAGTTATTAATATTTTATATATTCTAAGTCATGGCTCAAAGAGTCTAAGGAATTTTTCCATGTTGACCTAGTAAAGGAAAAAGTTACTGTATATGTCATTTTAGTAGCAAATACCAGCCTTTCTCTTTTTTTCTGGATATTATGTAAAAAACGTACAGACAAGTTTCTTCATAAACTCATACCATAAGAACAACTCCTTGGTTTCTATCATATTCTTGGGGACAGAAACATCTTTCTTAAATCTCACCCAGAGATGAATTGCACGCTTATCTTTTTCTGATAATGAATATGTGGGGACACCAATTACAGTTTTTCTTTTCTCTTGGCTTTTAGCATAGTTATTGATAATGAGAAAATACTCAAATGGCAATTTGCCAGTTGGAGAAGAGGGAACAAAAATTTGTAGAACCTGGCCAATCCAAATTTGAAACAATCGCCTTTTAAGAAATGGAGAGTTCACTGTGGTTGCTCATGAATGTTGTCACTTGTATCACTTAAAAGGATAATTTATAAATGGCTGGGGGAGAATCCCAGGCCCAAATATGCTCTCTTCTCTGAAAAGCAGGCAAACACATTTTGAGCTAATTTTATCTGCATTTTTGTCTAAGAAAAAGATGTTTCATAATTCTACGGACAAGTGATTTTGTTTTTTCTAAATATGGGCTTCCTCTAAGAATCTGAAATCGCTCATACTCGGGACAGAACAATCCTGAGCTGAGTGTCCAGGGGGAGACTGTCATGGGAGTTGGCACATTAGTGAGAAAGGAGACATTACTTCAGAGGAACTTAATGATGCCATTTTTTTTTTTCTGGTACTCCAAGGTACAGCCGCCATTAGAGAGATGACTCTGAGAATTCTGTAAGATACTCAATGATATATAATCACCTTTATTGGTGACATTATGAAGCATGAGACATTTTAGCAAGATCATCTTTTGTCAGAGACATGTTTATCATTTCTCTTTCGTTAAGTCAGTGCTAATAAAGTTTCTGATTCACTGCTGTTTTACTCCCAGAACTGCACTAAATAGGATTATTTTCATAAAACTCATGACTTGGGCTTCCCTGGTGGCTCAGTGGTAAAGAATCTGTCTGCCAACGCAGGAGACTCAGGTTTGATCCTTGGTCTGGGAAGATCCCACTTGCTACGGAGAACTAAAGCCTGTGTGCCACAACTAGTGAGCCAGTGCGCTAGAGCCCGGGAGCCACAACTACTGAAGCCCTTGCACACTAGAGCCTGTGTTCTGCAACAAGAGAAGCCACCGCAATGAGAAGCCTGCACAGCACAAGTAGAGAGTAGCCCTCACTTGCTGCAACCAGCAAAAAGCCCATGCAGCAGGGAAGCCCCAGCATAGCCAAAAAAAAAAAAAAAAAGTGACTAAAATGACCTGCTTTTGACCTATGTCCCTCTATTTCTGCGGTGATCCAAAAGATATTTCAGCACAGAAGTACATGCCAACAGAAGTTTAAAGTTTACAATTTTAAAGTCCTGTTTATTTCTTACTTACCCAAAATTCTAAAATGAATTTCTTAAACAATTTCAATAAGATTGAAAATAAAAGCAGTAATATTAAGAAATACAAATTATACTTTGTATAATTTCACTTATAAGTTAGATATTTTTTAAACAAGTCAAGAAGTAAAATCCTAAAGAAATATTTTCCATGTTTTTCCTGTCTCAGAATTGGTGTAAACAACCACTGTAAACTAAAATATAAAATATGTTCTCCATTCTCTACCAGTAAGGGAATCTTGGAGTATCTGCTCTGTGCTTCTTAGAGACCAGCGAAGCTGTGAGCGAGGCAGATAATAAAGTGCAGTGTAATGAATAACTTTATAGAACTTCTAGCCTTTAAGGGCAGTCAGTTTGGAATACTATGCTATCTTTTAGCACAGTGTACTTTTTGATGTCACCCTAGGGATCTGAGAGAATGAGACTGCTACTTAAATCCTGCCAGGTTTTTTTTTTTTTTCTTCTGTACTCAATAGCACTTTCCCTATATTCTATACATGACATTATGTTACAGGAGAAAATGTTTTATAGCAAAGTCATTTGGGCACTTCAGTCACTATGTTCCCTTGGATACTTATAAAGAATAACCAGTTTTATAATAAAAGCCATTCTAGTGATATATGCATACTTTTTTGGATTCCTCCTATTTTTCTTTTAGGAGTTGAAAGTTAATGAAACTATAGCATTTCTTGAGAACAACTTATGTAACTATTTGTTGTTGTTTAGTCTCTAAGTCATGTCTGACTTTTTTGTGACCCTATGGACTGTATAGCTTGTCAGGCTCCTCTTATGGGATTTCCCAGTTGGGAATACTGGAATGGGTAGCCATTTCCTTCTCTAGGGGATCTTTCCGACCCAGGGATTAAACCCACATGTCCAACACCGGCAGGCGGATGCTTTACCACTGAGCCACCAGGGAACCCCTTATGTAACAGTATTCCTTTTAAAATAAGTGTACATTTTTGTTACTCAACATATCACGTAAACCAAATTCTACGTGTTATGTATGAAGTACTGACTTTTAACTTTCTTAAAGTATATGTAATTGAATTTGTAAGTTGTTACAAATTCTTTTCTTCATATCGCCATAAAAAAATTAAGGTTGGCAGAGATATCGATCTTCCCTGGGGGCTCAGATGGTAAAGAATCTGCCTGCAATGCAAGAGAGCTTGGTTTGATCCCTGGGTAAGGAAGATCCCCTGGAGAAGGAAATGACAACCCACTCCAATAGCTCAGTTGGTAAAGAATCTGTCTGCAATGCAGGAGACCTGGGTTTGATTCCTGGGTCATGAAGATCCCCTGGAGAAGGGAATGGCAACCCAGTCCAGTATTCTTGCCTAGAGAACTCCATGGACAGAGGAGCTTGCTGCTGCTGCTGCTGCTAAGTCGCTTCAGTAGTGTCCGACTCTGTGCAGCCCCATAGACGGCAGCCCACCAGGCTCCCCCGTCCCTGGGATTCTCCAGGCAAGAACACTGGAGTGGGTTGCCATTTCCTTCTCCAATCCATTAAAGTGAAAAGTGAAAGTGAAGTCTCTCAGTCGTGTCCGACTCCTCTCAACCCCATGGACTGCAGCCTACCAGGCTCCTCCGTCTATGGGATTTTCTGGGCAAGGGCTGTAGTTCATGGGGTTGCAGAGTCAGCTACGTCTGAGCGAATAACATTTTCACACTTTCCAGTCAACCTCCATTAATGTTGTTGATCTATATTTACAATCAGATGTTTCATTGCTGTACAGTTTGATGAGGTGGTTAAGACCATAGCCTGGGAGACAGGCACGGATGCCAATTCTGTTTCAAGCTTCTCTACTTATGTATAACTTTGGACATTCCACTTTTTCATTCTGAGGCTCAGTTCCCAACTCTTAATGTAGAAATAACACTTTCTTCATAATGTAAAGTTGTAAGAATTCAACTAAATGTCATGATTGCTCCTATGATAAAGTCATTCAGAGCACAGGCTGCCCACTGCTTATGATGTGAAACTGTTTCTTTGTGCTCTGTCTAGAGCCTGAGCTCTTTATTTCTGGAACAGTTATTGATTGTACCACTTACTTATCTATTAAATTCATTGTTATAGATGCCTTTTGAGTCTGGCTCATCAGAAGCTGTTCTTTTTTTTTTTGAACAGCTTTAGAGATAATCTATACACCACATAGTTAATTAGTTTAAAAATAGAATCCAATGTGTTTTACAGAGTCATGCTGCCATCACCATATGAAACTATAGAAGCAGGGCACTCAAAGCTGGTGCTCTGGGACAACCCCGGGGGATGGGATGGGGAGGAAGACGGGAGGGGAATCAGGATGGGGGGCACATGTGCACCTGTGGCTGATTCATGCTGATGTATGGGAAAAAACACCATAATATTGTAAATTAATTATCCTGCAATTAAAATTAATTACTTAAAAAAAAAAAAACCTTAGAAGAAAACACAAGAGTAAATTCTTATCTTGGGTTACACAGTGATTTCTTAGATATGACATCAAAAGCACCAGTGGTAAAATTAAAAAAAAAAAAATAGAATATAGGGAACCCAAAGCTGGTGCTCTGTGACAGTCTAGAGGGATAGGGTGGGGAGGAAAGTGGGAAGGGGCTCTAGGAAGAAGGGGACACATGTATGCCAATGACTGATTCATGCTGATGTAAGACAAAAACCACCACAATATTGTAAAGTAATTATTCTCCAATTAAAATAAATAAATAAAAAATAGATAAGTGGAATTTCATCACAATTAAAACCTTTGTGCTTCTGTGAACCCCACCAGATCAGAAGCCCTTCTTTTGCTATGTGAATGACCCACAGACTTAATTGGTCTGGAAATGGACATTTAACCCATGGTAGTTTGACATAGATTTTCTCATGTAGGAAACTGAAGTAGATACAAGAAAATATCATGAAGGGAATCTCAATTAATCTATTACTTGTAAACTTCAGAAAACTTCATTCATCATGTTTTATTCACTATGTAAAACGAGAAGCCCAAAAGTCAATTAAGAAAGAGAAGGAAAAGTGAGGAGATTTTGATCTAGAATAATGCGCTCAAATTAAAAGACGCTTACACTTTGGAAGAAAAATTATGAAAAACCTAGATAGTATATTGAAAATCAGAGATATTACTTTCCCAACAAAGGTCCATCTAGTCAAGGCTATGGTTTTTCTAGTGGTCATGTATGGATGTGAGAGTTGGACTGTGAAGAAAGCTGAGCACCAAAGAATTGATGCTTTTGAACTGTGGTTTTGGAGAAGACTCTTGAGAGTCCCTTGGACTGAAAGGAGGTCCAACCAGTCCATCCTAAAGGAGATCAGTCCTGGGTGTTCATTGGAGGGACTGATGCTGAAGCTGAAACTCCAATATTTTGGCCACCTCATGCAAAGAGTTGACTCATTGGAAAAGACCCTGATGCTGGGAGCGATTGGGGCTGGAGGAAAAGGGGATGACAGAGGATGAGATGGCTGGATGGCATCACCGACTCGATGGACATGAGTTTGAGTGAAACCCAGGAGGTGGTAATGGATAGGGAGGCCTGGCGTGCTCTGATTCATGGGGTCACAAAGAGTCGGACATGACTGAGTGATTGAACTGAAATGAACTGAATGTGCTCAAAATGTTGCCTGTGAATCAGTACCAGGCCATGAATTGCTTATTACTGGTTTCTACATGATAAGGAGTGTGTGCAGGAATGTCACAGTTCAGTTGGCATTTGCACTTGGTAGCAAGAATTGCCCAATTAAAAGCAAATTATTTGTTATACATTTCTAAAATACTTATTTATTTGACTGTACCTGGTCTTTGGTGCAGCCTGTGGGATTTTTAGTGCACATGTGGGGTCTGGTTCTCTGACCAGGAAAGGGATATAGTCCCCCCTCATTGGGAATATAGTGTCTTAGCCACAGGACTGCACCTTGAATACATTTTACACAATCTTATTAAGGACCAGCTTTTTGTGTGACAGTCTTCTAGATTATTGGGACATAAATCTTTTTTAAAGTATTCCTTGTATCTTTCCTACAATTTTATGTCCAATGGTAGCAGGTTGCTTGCCCTAATCATGCTTAATAAATACTGATTGAATTAGTTGTGGAAAAGTGAATCCAGTTGCAAGTTGAATTTGGAATTATATAAAAAAATGACATGATGAAAGATGTGTCTTTAGGATCAGCAGGCCTGTGTGGAAATAGAAATAATAAATAGTAATGAAGCTGTTATTTCTGTTTTACTAAAATATGGACAAAAAGTTAAAATCTATGTCTTTACTTTTAAGCATTGGTAAAAACAAAGAATGAACATTTATTTATTTAATTTATTAAATGAAAATTTTATTATATATGTGTGTCTGGAAGTCTTAAGTCTAAGGCATAAGAATGCAGGCTTTTCCCAGGAAAACTGTGACTTCTTGAGACATATTTTATAAACCAGCCCATGTTTCTTTAGTCATCTTTTATGATTTCTCACACAGACCAACATTATGTTGATTAGACAGACAGTCATAAAATATCAGTAGTTTCCGTTGGGAAAGTATTTAAATGCAAAGCAAGATGTCACATTTGTTATTATGTATTCCACATATGTTTGGAAATTATCTCTTGAAGATTTCTGTAATTAACCTTGGACAATTAGCCTTTGTTCTTTACTATGTTGAGATATGTTCCCTCTTCGCCTATTTTCTGGAGAGTTTTTATTGTAAACAGGTATTGAATTTTGTCAAAAGATTTTCTGCATCTTTTGAGATGATTATATGGTTTCCATCCTTCAATTTGTTGTGGTGGTGTATCACATTGGTGGATACTGAAAAACACAAAAGCCTTACTGCATCCCTGTTATGAATCCCACTTGCTCATGGCATATGATACTTCTAATATATTGTTGGATTTGGTTTGTTGGTATTTTGTTGAAAACTTTTGTGTCTATGCTCATCAGTAATATTGGCCTGTAATTTTCTTTTTTGTGGTATCTTTGTCTGGTTTTGGTGTCAGGGTGATGGCTTCATAGAATTAGCTCAGAAATGTTCCTTCCTTTTCAATTTTTGGGAATAGTTTCAGATGGATATGTATTCATTCATCTCTCAATATTTGGTAGAATCAGCCTGAGAAGCCATCTAGTCCTGGACTTTTGTTTGTTGTAAATTTCTAAATCACAGATTCAATTATGGTACTTGTAATTGGTGTCTTCATATTTTCTATTTTCCTCATTCAATCTTAGGAGACTGTATCTTTCTAAGACTTTGTACATTTCTTCTAGGTTGTCCATTTTATTGATACATTGCTACTTGCAGTGTTCAAGGTTTGAAAAACTATTTTCTCCACTTAATATGTTATATTATAAATATTCTGCCTCGGATTTGTGAGAGAAAATTTCTATTTTACTCTTGTTTTTCTAAGAAAGGTCCTATGAAGGAGTACCTTAAATATCCTGACCCTATGGCTAATATATTTTTGTTCTCACCTGATTTCTTTCATACTCCTTTAACCATGAGAATTCTATCTTATCTCCAACAAAAGCTATAATTGAAATAACTACATCCATAAATTGGATTTATGGATGTAGTGGAATTCAGCCCCTAAAAACAATATTATACACACTTTTTTGTGTTTGCTTTTTCTCAGCTAGACCATAAACACAGGTTTTAATTTTTTATTTTACTTTTTATGTAGTTGCTTCCAAACAGATTTTCACTACATCCCCTAAACTTAAGTTTTCTTTTACTGTTTTCACTCTTAGAATAAAGTGAAGCTCTTGCGTTATTTCAATAGGAACTGGAAATACATGCTTTAATGAGGCAATTTCTGATTCTGTATCAGAACTGGGTACAATGTGTTTTTTCGTTTCAGAAGTAAAGATAATCCCCTGTTCTTGCTGGTGTGTGTTTCAGAGACTTTTTTTCTTTTGCTTGTTTGTTTCTACTAGTTAGAAATGAGACAGAATTCCCATAGAGTAATTTTATCTGAGACACTACACACTTGAAAACTTCATAGAAAAGGAGGCTTCTTCCTCAGTGGAGCTCATTTGCTAATACATTATTTTCCACATGATCAATGCTGGTTTGAAATGGAATAACCAGTGTATCTGTGCCTCTTGGTAAAATCACAAGTCCACCAGAAAAAGAATACACCTGTAGGAGAAATCCTAGCTTCTTATTTTTAAAAAGTACATATGATCTTACAACTTCTATTGTTTTAATTGCTGTTGAAATTAATGATTTGCCTCTATCAGTGCCTAGCAAGAAATGGTATTCAACAAATGTTAGTTGAGTTAGTGAGTACTTTAGTCCACTTGGGGCTTCTCTTGTGCCTCAGCTGGTAAAGAATTTGCCTGCAGTGTGGGAGACCTGGGTTTGATAGTTGGGTTGGGAACATCCCCTGGAGAAGGGAAAGGCTACCCAGTCCAGTATTCTGGCCTACAGAATTCCATGGACTGTATAATCATGGGGTCACAAAGAGTCAAACACGCCTGAGTGACTTTCACTTTCACTTGGTCCACATAGTATAAGTCATAGGATATAAATATATGTGATCGTTTATCCTCTGATGTATATACACTACTGACACTATGTGTAAAATAGATAACTCACGAGAACCAACTGCATAGCACAGGGAACTCTACTCCATGCTCTGTGGTGACCTAGATGGGAAGGAAATCCAAAAAAGAGATATATGGAAACATACGGCTGATTGACTTTGCTGTACAGCAGAAACTAACACAACATTGTTAAAGTAAATATATTCCAGTAAAAATTAATAACAAGTATACATGATCCTTATTCCAATATCAAAAACACTGGATATCTTAAAATATTATAAAGTTAAATGTGGAAAATTTTTGCTGTGCTTTATGATTATGAAAGCAATAGCTGTTCACAATAAAGTATTCAAAAATATCAAAATGTTTATAGGGTAAGAAGACATTTCAAGAATTCTAGAATTCTAACCCAGGAATAATCTTTAAGTTTATCATTGATTTTGTATTTTTTGTTTAAAATTTAATATTATTATTATGTTTATAAAATGTATATTCTTTACTTTGAGTTGGCAGTGTGGAAGAAGAGAATCCAGTTTTGTACTTTAATACTAAAAAGTTTGTATAAACAAGTGATAACCTAAATAACCTTAGTACTTTAAAAAAGAGATATGAGCCCTGCCAACTTATAATATGTTTTTAATAAATGCATTTAGGACGATAAATACGCATCAAACAGAATTGTGTGACACAGTTATGGTTGGCTTTACTGATGTATTTCCATACAATAAAATCCACCAATTTAAATGCAGTTTGATTAGTTCTGACAAATGTGTAGAACTATTGGCATAATATTGGCATAATAATATCATTTATAAAGCACTTCTATCACTCAAGGATTTCAGGTTTTCTTCTAAAACTTTTACAGTTTATCTATTATTTTTACATCCATAATGCTTCCCAGTTAATATTTTTATGTGATATAAAGTCATGATTATGGATCATTATTTTGCCTGTGGATAACCAATTATGCCAGTATCATTTCAATAAAAGATGATCCTTTTTCCCCTTAAATTCCTTTGGCACTTCTGTTGAAAATCAGTTTGTCATTTATGTGTGAGTTTATTTTTTTTATAACATTCAATTCCATTCACTTATGTATCTATCTTGACCTCAGTGCCATACTGTCTTGATTATTCCAGTTCTAGAACAAGGTAGAAATCAGGTAGTGCAAATTTTCCAGCTCTATTCTCCCTTTTTCATATTAGTTTGACTATCTAGATCTTTTACATTTAAATATCAATTGTAGAATCAGTTTGCAGTATCTAGACAAAAAACCTTCTGAAAATTTGATAGATATTGCATTGAATCTGTAGATCATTATGGGAAGAAATGGTATCTTAATAATATTGTCCTGCAATTGATAAACATGGCCTATATCTCATATATCCCCTTTATTTGATCCTTATTAATTTATCTCAGTGAAAAGTAGTTGTCAATTAATGTCTTGCACATATTTTATTAAATCTATCCTTAAATATTTTATATTTTGATGCTATTGTAACTGGTCAAGGATTGAACCTGCGTCTCTGCGTCTCCTTTATTGGCAGGGAAACCCTATGTATTGTATGTATATATATATATATCTATATATATACACACTTCACATACAGTTGATTTTTAGATAAGTGAATATCTTTTTATTTTGCAAATCTGCTTTTCAGTTCTAGGACTTTGCCCTATATTCTCTGGGATTGATTTTCTGTGTAGACAATTGTGCCATTTGTAAATTCAGTTTTATATTTTCCTTCCTAATATCTGAATGGCTAGTATTACTAATTTCCCCCCAGTGGCTAATATTTGCTTTTGGTTTCTGAAAGTACACTCAAAAGCTATGAAGTCTTTTTCCCTGAATCCCACTCCAAAAAATATTGCAGAGCTATATTTATTACATTTTATACTTATAGTGTCTTACCTATAAAAAAACTTATAGGCAAGGCGCTTTCAGGAGACTAGTTCTTTCATTTTGTACTAAGAGCCATGAGGGTTTGCATCGCAGAGGATCTTATCTAGGAGGTAAACTTCATCAGCAAGTGTAGTATCTCACCAGCTAAGTTTCCTTGAAATATACCAGAACCTAGTTAAATATCAGAAGCTGGATATCCTGTGTTTAGAGATGAAAAATAATATCCAAATTTAAGCTCTGTTTTAAACCAGCAGCAGATATTGAGATGTTTTGGAGTGTAAGTCTCTTCAGTAAGATACCATTCCGGTCTTGTACCTTATTCCCCACTTTGACAGCAGAGCCTTAACTCATTCTTTACATATAGAAAAGCTTTTTGCTCCTCTCCATGCTGGGATAAGGATTATATCTATATGTGCATTTACAATATAATTTGGACATTTGAATATTTTCTAACTTCCAATAAACCCCAATCACATGCCCTTCTTTAATTGGATCCTATATCTGGCAATGATTTTCCTCTTATTTCCTGGTACTAGCTCACTCTTCTTAATTCGAATCTCACTTCTGGTCCTGGCCTCTTTCACAAGTACAAAGATAGTATAGATTTTTATATCATAGGGCTGCCTTGAGCTGATGCAAATCATTCAATTACAGTAGTGTAGATAAGGCGAGGGAATATTTCATGCAAAGACGGGCACAATAAAGGACAGAAATGGTATGGACCTAACAGAAGCAGAAGATATTAAGAAGAGGTGGCAAGAATATACAGAAGAACTAAACAAAAAAGATCTTCATGACCCAGATAACCACAATGGTGTGATTACTCACCTAGAGCCAGACATCCTGGAATGCGAAGTCAAGTGGGCCTTAGGAAGCATCACAAAGAACAAAGCTAGTAGAGGTGATGGAATTCCAGTTGAGCTATTTCACATCCTGAAAGATGATGCTGTGAAAGTCCTGCACTCAATATGCCAGCAAATTTGGAAAACTCAGCCGTGGCCACAGGACTAGAAAAGGTCAGTTTTCATTCCAATCCCAAAGAAAGGCAATGCCAAAGAATGCTCGAACTACAGCACAATTTCACTCATCTCACACATTAGCAAAGTAAGGCTCTAAATTCTCCAAGTCAGGTATCAACAGAATGTGATCCATGAACTTCCAGATGTTCAAGCTGGATTTAGAAAAAGCAAAGGAACCAGAGATCAAATCGCCAACATCTGTTGTATCATCAAAAAAGCAAGAGAGTTCCAGACAAGCATCTGCTGCTGCTGCTAAGTCGCTTCAGTCATGTCCGACTCTGTGCGACCCCATAGACGGCAACCCACCAGGCCCCGTCCCTGGGATTCTCCAGGCAAGAACACTGGAGTGGGTTGCCATTTCCTTTTCCAATGCATGAAAGTGAAAAGTGAAAGTAAAATCACTCAGTCGTGTCCGACTCTTAGCGGCCCTGTGGACTGCAGCCTACCAGGCTCCTCCGTCCATGGGATTTTCCAGGCAAGAGTGCTGGAGTGGGGTGCCATTGCCTTATCCGAGACAAGCATCTACTTCTGATTTATTGCCTATGCCAAAGTCTTTTTGAACATCTGGAAAATTCTTCAAGAGATGGGATTCCAGACCAACTCTCCTGCCTCCTGAGAATTCTGTATGCAGGTCAAGAAAGCAACAGGTAGAACTGGACATGGAAAAACAGACTGGTTCCAAATTGGGAAAGGAGTATGTCGAGGCTGTACACTGTCACTCTGCTTATTTAACTTATATGCATCATGAGAAATGCTTGACCAGATGAAGCACAAGCTAGAATCAAGATTGTTGGGAGAAATATCAATAAGCTCAGATATGCAGATTATACCACCCTTATGGCAGAAAGTGAAGAAGAACTAAAGAGCCTCTTGATGAAAGTGAAAGAGGAGAGTGAAAAGTTAGCTTAAAACTCAACATTCAGAAACTAAGATCATGGCATCCGGTCCCATCACTTCATGGCAAATAGATGGTGAAACAATGGAAATAGAGACTTTATTTTGGGGTACTCCAAAATCACTGCTGATGGTTACTGCAGCCATGAAATTAAAAGACACTTGCTCCTTGGAAGAAAAGTTATGACCAACCTAGACAGCATATTAAACAGCAGAGAGATTACTTTGCCGACAAAGGTCCATCTTGTCAAAGCTATGGTTTTTCCAGTAGTCATGGATGGATGTGAGAGTTGGACTATAAAGAAAGTTGAGCACCAAAAAATTGATGCTTTTTAACTGTGGTGTTGGAGATTACTCTTGGACAGCAAGGAGATCCAACCAGTCCATCCTAAAGGAAATCAATCCTGAATATTCATTGGAAGGACTGATGCTGAAGCTGAAACTCCAATACTTTGGTCACATGATGTGAAGAACTGACTCATTGGAAAAGACCCTGATGCTGGGAAAGATTGAAGGCAGGAAGAGAAGGGGCAACAGAGGGTGAGATTGTTGGATGGCATCACCGACTAATGGACTTGAGTTTGAGCCAGCTCCAGGAGTTAGTGATGGACCGGGAAGCCTGGTGTGCTGCAGTCCATGGGATTGCAAAGAGTCGGACACAACTGAGTGACTAAACTGAACTGAACTAATAAACTTTATAATCAGACTGAAATTAGTGAATGACAAAATCTGTGATACAGAACATTACATTTTTGGATGGACAGTTTTTAAATTCTAGCAATGAGGAAGTGATAACTACCTGCTGAAATTTTATGTTGACTGACTCTCCTCATGCTGTTTTTGTTTTTATTTATTAATTTGGCTGCATCAGTTTCTTAGTTGCCTCACATGGAATCTTCATTGCAGTATGCAGGCTCCAGAGTACATCAGCTCAGTAGTTTCAGTGTGAGGGTTTAGTTGCCCGGCAGCATATGGGATCTTCGTTCCCTGACCAGGGATTGAACCCATGTCCAATGCATTGGCAGGTAAATTCTTAACAACTGGACCACTGGGGAAGTCCCTTTATGCTAACTCTTTTAACTGTGTTTATTATTTACTGTTTTATGTTGGTCACTGTTTTAAGTTCAAATAAGTAGTCACTTTTAATAACTCGTGCTTGTTTATCTTAGATGTGAAGTATATGGTACAATTTTATTAGAGATTTTGACTGATTAATCAATCTAGTTGAACACTAATCGAAGCTTAGTGTTTAAATTCTGTCTGAAGGTGCCATTACTGGATCAGGGAAGGATGGAATAACCAGCCTTGATTTCTGATCAGTCTGACAATCTCTAAAAGTAGAGATACACACCCTGAGTGTGTATGCATATGATATTGAGTTGTGGTTGTCTCTTAATTATAAGCAAAATTACTCTCATTTTCTCCTCAATATCAAAGTTTTCATCAATTTTGAGTAAAGAATTCACAGAAAGAAGGAGAATCTAGATCAATGTGCTGAAAATTTTTGCTTAGTTTCTGTGTAATCATGGCTGTTAACTACCTACACTATTAATTTTTGGTGACACATGAAAATTACTTTCACAATAAGCCTGTTCTTTATAACACCCACATTTGTTTAGCATAGTCGTGTTTCTGTTAAACCCATTGAACAGAGAGAGCCTATCAATTTATCTTTAATGCATTATCTTTTGAAAGCACTGTGAATTCTTTGTTTGTATTCTCTGAGTGGCCTTAGTAAGTTAAAAAAAAAAAAAAAGACCTAATATTTTAACCTGTCAGACCTTTAGGCACTAAGTAATTTTTCCTGCACTATTAATTAATGGTACATGGTATTATCTATGCTGTAAATATGTTAATCAGTTACAATAAAATAGGACATACCAGCTTTTGGCTCAGTGGGAAAGAGAAAGTAAATATATTTTTGTTGTTAGAATAAAACATGTTACACTGTTGCTATAGGAAATAGATGCTTCTGAAATAGGTTCAAGGCAAAGGAAACCTATAAGTTAAAATATATATTTTGTAAACTTGTACCTCTAAAGTATGTTGACAGAAGAAAACCTAACATTTGAGAGTTAAGTTTATTTGGAGATCATACTGAGAATCATATCCCAGAGATGTCCTCTAATATAGCCCTGAGGAACTATTCCAGAGAGGTAAGGAATGACCCAGGTTATATAGGAGTTTTTTTTCTGGGGAAAAAAATGTAACTGGACATCAAAAGATTAATGCTATTCACAAAGAACAGACATCTCAAGTTAATAATTTTAGTACTTTTCTTTGTATGAGAAAGATGCAAGAATTGGGGCTCGTTGAAGTTGTTTCTTAGGTATGCATCTCAGCTATCTAGGGCAAGTATCCAAAGCACAGAATATTTCCTGCTTTTCTCCAGCCTGAATTCCCCCAGCATGTACCTTTGATGGCCAGTTGTAGTGACTAATGACTTGATCCATTACAGAAGTAGGATGTACTTTGGTGCTTGGTCACTCAGTCATGTTGGACTGTAGCCTGCCAGGCTCCTCTGCCCATGGAATCTTCTAGTCAAGTATACCAGAGAGGGTTGCCATTCCCTTCTCCAGAAGATCTTCCCAACCGAGGGATCGAACCTAGGTCTCCTGCACTGCAGGCAGATTCTTTACTGTCTGAGCCATATAGAGCTTTCCTAGAAGTGGGATGGCGGGCACCTTTTTTTGTTTACTAGAATGGCAAGCAACAACATTCCCTGTCCAGGGTACCACACAAAGGAAGAGGCTCCAGTGAGGGAGGAACAATGGGTTTACATGTTAATGTCACATTCAGTTCAGTTCAGTTCAGTCACTCAGTTTTGTCTGACTCTTTGCAACTCCATGGACTGCAGCACGCCAGGCCTCCCTGTCCGTCACCAACTCACAGAGTTTACTCAAACTCATGTCCATTGAGTCGGTGATGCCATCCAATCATCAATGTCACATTAATTTCTACTTTATCCTTTACATCACTTCTCTTTATTCTTATTTCCCTTAAAATGTAGTTTTTCTTCCAAACTATAGCCATAACCCATTTACATAAAATTCTTAGGTTATCAGTGATGTTTCCTACTCATTGTGTTTTAACATCTGAAGTGTGGACTTGTAATTAATTATCACAATATTTAACTTAAATGTTTGTCCATAACATGCTTGGCTCTGTGCTCAGGGCTTAAAACTCATTAACTCATTTAAACCCCACAGCAAAACTCTGAAGTTGTGAATGGAGAGACCAAAGCTTCAGAAATTTAGCCATAACTTTAGATGAATAGCAGAGCGAGTCCTGAGTGCATGTCTTTCTACAGTGACACCCAGTCTCTTAACCACTGCTCTTTCGCATGTCACCTTATTATTGAGTCACTAAGTCATGTCCAACTCTTTGTGACCCCATGGACTGCAACAAACCAGACTCCTCTGTCCTTCATTGTCTCCCAGAGTTGCTCAGATTCGTGTCCATTTAGTCAGTGATGCTGTCTAACTGTGTCATCTTTTGTGCCGTCTTTTCCTTTTGCCTTCAATCTTTTCCAGCATCAGGATCGTTTCCAATGAGTCAGCTGTTTGCATCATGTGGCCAAAGTATTGGAGCTTCAGCTTCAGAATCAGTCCTTCCAATGAATATTCAGGGTTGATTTCCTTTAGGATTGACTGGTTTGATCTCCTTGCAGTCCAAGGGACTCTTAAGAGTTTTCTCCAGTTTTCAGAAAGATAATTAACATCCACTATTTCATAAGCTGAAAGATAGATTACCTATAATATTAGAATTGTGATATCCAAATGCAGATATTAGAGAACATATACTAGAGAATAAAAGTGAAGGTATAGTAGGAGGGATAATTATATATGTCTTGACTTATTTTTAAAATTCTTTGGAACGTGTGCAAGTACACTGGTGACCTTTCTACATAGACCTCCAATGAGGAAAGGTATCCCTTTGTTAGATGAAACCCTTTTCATTTCAAGCATGTAAGCAGTACCACACTTGGTGGATTAAAGATCGATTTATCTCAGCAAGCAAAAAACATTGTCAAATTGGTCAGTCCTCCTTTCTGGCTTTCTCTTTTTTCTAGGAATGGGAAAAAAAAGAGGGCTTTACTTTCTACTGTCTCAGAATCTTGTACCTAAAGCTACAATTGCTACACATAAAACCCAAGAACAATTTGCTTTGTGGTTTCCATATGTAATTACATTATAACTGCTTCTCTTTGCCCTGTAGTCACAGTTGCAATTTGTGATTAAAATATAAATGGAAATAAAGTAATGACCCATTGTAGTTAATGAAGCATTTTCTTTATCTGTAGTTTCTTTATTGCCTTTATTTCTTTTTCACAGGTTAACATATGTATGTTAATTTTTATGCATGCTGTATGCTGAACTTACATTTCCGTATATTATTTAGGGAAACTTTTACATTAGCTCTAATAAATAAACTGTTAAGTTTTAAATCATAGTCTTTACTTAATTTATTTCTATTTGCTCACTTTTTCATTACTCCAGGAAGAAACAGCCTGGTGCTTTATTTTTATAATAAAATTCTCTGAGAAAGAGTTATTATGGGTTTTAACACTGGTGTGAAAACATCATTAAAGTTTACAAAGCAATAACTTTTAAAAACATTTGGAGAGATTTTTGGCTGATGCAATTTTTCTGCTAATATTTTTGCTTCTAGATAAGGGAAACTGGATTTAATTCTTCCTTAGATCCTGTTAGATTTACACAAATTTAACTATATTTCCTTTTATGATACACATGTAGAGTCACATCATTTTCACTTTGAAGTTATTAAATATGATTTATTTTTCTGTGTTAGTGGCCTGTGAAGTTTAAAGTGAAAAAATATACATATGCACGCAGAGGGCTGAATACTGAACCAGTATTGACTCATTCTTCACAATAGCAATTAGAACAGAATTTAAGGAAAGGAATAGAGGATGTGTGTGGAGGAGGGAGATGAGGGTATGGATTAGGGGTGATGAGAGTGAGCAAAGAGAGAGGAGTATAGAGAAGGAGAGAATGAAGTTTATTGTTAAACTCTATAAAAATGCTCATTGTTTCGATGGTCATTTTACTGTTGTTTTTACTATCCATGAAAAATGAATAAGATCACTGAAAAGGTAGCCAGTATCAATGTGATTCTGATAGCAATGGGCTTCCCTCATGGCTCAGCTGGTAAAGAATCTACGTGCAATGCAGGAGACCTGGGTTCTATCCCTGGGTTGGGAAGATCCCCTGGAGAAGGGTTAAGGCTACCCACTGTAGTATTCTGGCCTGGAGAATTCCATGAACTATATATAGTCCATGGGGTTGCCAAGAGTCGAACAAGTCTGAGCGACTTTCACTTTCTTTTTTTCCTTTCCTTTTCTGAGAGCAAAGGAATTATAGTGCCCACATCCTTTTGAAAAAGTTTCCTGAAGTCACATAACACTGATTTGTTACAAACCAGATGGGCAATGGCAGTCTATCAAATTCACATTTCCTGCTTCCGTGTGTACAAGACCTGTCTATATGAGAGTTTGCTAAATTCTTATTGAAATATTCAGAAATACAGCTTCAAGTATGTATTTGTGATCTTGGAGAAATGATGATATTTTTAATAATTGGATTTCTTTACTCTGGAAAGGTGGAAAATATAGGACTATAAATTCAGCATTCATGAAATTATTAGGGATGTGTTTAAACAGAACAAGGGATTAGCAAGTCCCAGTGTGTTCATATCAGAAAATGGAGTAAAGGTAGGATTCATGGAGATTTCAATGAAATTTAAAAGAGATAATTATCAAGGCAAATGAAAAGTACTGGTACCTGATTCATGTGAGATTTGTACATTTTACTCTATGTAAATTTCACCAAAAAAGTTAATGCCATAAATAGCAAGTTAATAATTCTGAAATCTGGGTGCTGGGTACGTAGCTATTCACTTTTCATTTTCTCCAAATTTTCTATATGTTTAAAAATTGTAATAATAAAATATTGGGTAAGAAAGTAAAAGTTCCTAAGACAATGGTAAGAAAATCCAAGTCTATTCTGGTAACAATAGTTGAAAAATAAATTATTTTTTTAAAAAAGCATTTTGATAATCATGACTTTTATAAACAGTACTCTCTGAAGGCCCCAATATTCTTCTGACTTTGTTGGAATCCTGGACTTAATAGCTGTGTGTGTGACCAAGAGTATCCAGTTTTGACATACTTTTGATACAAAAGGAATTGTCATACACAAATATTTGGCAGAAAATTTTCTAAAGTCATATGGTCTACTGCAATGCTTCTGGGCATACAGGACCTATATGTGAAGATTGGCTCAAATCTTACTAAACCATTCAAGAATATAGGTTGAAGCATGTATTTGAGACCTAAACTAAAACAGAGATGAGATCAAAGTTGAAAATAGCCTTGAGAAAGTTGAAAATAGCCTAAACCAAAAGATATCACTGATACAGGATTAGTCAACATTTTTCTAAATTGATACAGTATGTTTTTGGGGAAAGACATTTGTTTTTTCCTTAAGTCATGACACATCAATAATTATGTACATGCAGTAAGTTTGTCTCCGGTTTCTCTAAGACACCCAAATTATTTGGGGTTCAGTTCAGTTCAGTCACTCAGTCATATCTGACTCTTTGCGACCCATGGACTGCAGCATGCCAGGTCTCCCTGTCCATCACCAACTCCTGGAATTTACTCAAACTCATGTACATTGAGTAAGTGATGCCATCCAACCATCTCATCCTCTGTCGTCCCCTTCTCCTGCATTCAATCTTTCCCAACCTCGGGATCTTTTCAAATGAGTCAGTTCTTCGCATCATGTGGTCAAAGTATTGGAGTTTCAGATTCAACATCAGTCCTTCCAATGAACACCCAGGACTGATTTCCTTTAGGATGGACTGGTTCGATCTCCTTGCAGTCCAAGGGACTCTCAAGAGTCTTCTCCAACACCACAGCTCAAAAGCATCAATTCTTCGGCGCTCAGCTTTCTTTATAGGCCAACTCTCACATCCATACATGACTACTGGAAAAACCATAGACTTGACTAGATGGACCTTTGTTGGCAAAGTAATGTCTTTGCTTTTTAATGTGCTGTCTAGGTTTTTTCATAGCTTTCCTTCTAAGGAGCAAGTGTCTTATAATTTCATGGCTGGAGTCACCATCCACAGTGATTTTGGAGCCCAAGAAAATAAAGTCTGACAATGTTTCCATTGTTTCCCCATCTATTTGCATGAAGTGTTGGGACCGGATGCCATGATCTTAGTTTTCTGAATGTTGAGTTTTAAGGCAACTGTTTCACTCTCCCTTTTCACCCTCATCAAGAGGCTGTTTAGTTCCTCTTCACTTTCTGCAATTAGAGTGGTATCATCTATATATCTAAGGTTATTGATATTTCTCCTGGCAATCTGGATTTCAGTTTGTGATTCATCCAGCCTGGCATTTCTGTATACACTGTATATATAATATACAGTGTAAACTGTTTTGATCTTATTTTAGAGCAGCGTTTTTCAAACTTGCTTACTAAATAGTAACAAGGAAGGCTACAGACTGAATATGATTACTTCTTGAAATATCTTTGAAGTTTAAATTATTTGTCTTTACAACATGTTATATAGCTTTTGCTCTCCATGAAAAATCTTGCTTACTTTAAAACATCATATCTTAATATATTCATTAGGTAAAAAACTTGTACACATCAAATGTTCAGGTAGAATGGATTCTCTGTGAATGGATTTTGAATTTACTCTGCATCTTACCATATCTTTGGTCTGCTGCTGGGATCTCCAAAGTGATGTGTAGCAAAATTTGGGGAGCATAGTCTTAGTGGATTACAGATATAATATATTTTTGGTTATTGTTTTACCAAAAGATTGTTTACTGTATCCGCTGAACATGTAGGTATCAAATTGAAGCACTTTCTTTTACTGATGTGAACATTGTCATATTATATATATTAGGCTGGGATGTTGGTAAATACCTTACTGAGAATGATAACTAAATCTATGATATATGTCTACTATGAAAGTTTGAAAGACAAGTGAATACCAAGTTGAACTGTTACTCAGTGAAATCAACTGGTTGCTCTTCATTTCTCATAACACTCCTTTTATTTTGATGGATTCACCTAAAGACAAGATCTGCTACTCAGATTTGGGGAATAGATATACTGATACTTAAAATCATATTAAATGCATCTACCTCTTGGGTGCAGATTCGTATTAAACAACAGCATAGAGACTGGCAAAGAAACCACATTGCTAAGGTATAAATTGATCTAGAAAAATGACCTTGCAGCATGTAGGACTTGGATCAGTTTAGTCAAGCCTTTCTGTCCTTATTGACAGACTTTCAGGGAAGTTAAATGAACATCTAGAAGTTGCTTGGTGAACATGAAACCAGAGCAAGTAAAATTGGTTATAAATTTAAGATACTTGATAATCTTAGCCCTGTATTCTCTTATATGTTCATTTCTTCAATAGGAGTTTTTGTGTCTAGGGGATCACAGTTAATAACTAGGAGAGCACTGCTGTATATTACCTCCTTCTGTTTGCTGAACAACTTCTCTACCTATAACAATCTAGCCAGAATATAGGCCATGTTCCTCTTCACAAACTGGGGCCAGTTCTGTTTCTTATGATTCAACCACAAGAAAGCAATATTTTTCTTTATTCCCTAAATTTACTGTGGTACCATTATGTTGTACAGAAAATCTTCTGGAAAGGGAAGAATAAGGGAAATGTTGAGCTGTTCAGAAACTGTGGAACTTACAGCACACACATCATTAGAGTAATGCATCTAGTAAGAAGAGAGAGGTAGAATGGAGATTTAGAAATGATCTTTTAAAAGGAGAGAAAAAGAAGGTGAGGAGGACAGTTATGGTGGATTCATATATCCTGGGTGATCTTATGAAAGTTCATGTTTAATCATCGAGTCTGAATCAATACAGACATCTGTAAATGTCTGTTTGTGATGAAGGAGCAAGCCCTGGGTTTCATCAAGTACTTTTTTTTTAATATCCTTTATCTTCCTTTTAACAATCAAATTGAGGAAACCAGATAAGGAATTTTTATCATGGAAAATTATAATAAAGAAAATATATTTTACCTTGGGACAAATAATTTGCCAATCTTATATCTTATAAAGAATTAATATTCCAAGTATGTAAGAAACTCATACAACTCTATAGCAAAACCAAAAAAAATCCCAAAATCTGATTGAATAGTGGATAGAGGACCTGAATAGACAGTTTTTCAAAGGAAACATACAAATGGCCAACAGGTACAGGAAAACGTGCTCAACATCCCTAACCATTAGGAGAACAGAAGTGAAAATCAGATTGAGATATTATTTTACACCTATCAGAATGATATCAAAAAAGTCAAGAAATAACAAGTGTTGATGAGGATGTACAGAAATGGGAACACTTGTGCACTTTTGGCGGGAATAAATTAGTACAGCCACAATGGAAAACAGTATGGGGATTCATCACAAAGTGTGAAACAGAAATATAGGATTCAGCAATCCCACTTCTGGGAATATGTGAAAGAACATTAAATCAGGATCTTAAGCAGATATTTACTGAAGCATTAATCTCATTAGCTAAGATATGAATACAACCAGTGTCCATCCATGGATGAACGGATAAAGACGATGGGTATAGTTATGTACATACAATGGAATATTTTTCAGCAATGAGAAAGGAGGAAATCCTGCCATTTTTGACAACATGGATGGACCTTGAGGGCTATGCTGAGTGAGATAAGTCAGAGAGAGAAGGGCAAATACTATATGATATCACTTATGTATGAAATCTAAAGAAGTCAAACTCATAGAAATAAGAGTAGTTACCAGGGGGAGGGCAGAGGAAATGGAGCAATGGTGGTCAGAGTATAAACTTCCAGTTATAAGATGAATAACTTAGAGTTAACAACCATATATTGGACTTTAAAATTGCTAAGAAAGTAGATCTTAAATGTTCTTACAAAAAAGAAATGTAAATTTTATGAGGTGATAGAAGTGTTAATCAGTGCTCCTGTGGCAACTGTTTCACAATACATAAGCGTATCAAATTAGTGCTTGGTATACCTAAATTTTATACAATATTATGTGTCAATTATATTTCAGTAAAGTTGGGGGAAAAGAACTATGCATTTTCTGAAAAGGAAGACCCTCAAAACCACTAGTTGTGTGGCTTCTAAGCCAATCATCCACCCTGCCCCCATTCAATAAATATTTGTTGATTAAAGAAAATAGTCTAGTGGAAGAGACATATAAAACTAGACCATCAGATGTAATTTAAGTGCTACCATCAGGGTAAGCCAAGGTGCCATCATGGAAGGGGGCCTCATGCAAACCTGGGGGCATAAATGCATCATTCTAGAGAGACCAACAAGGCCATCACTATAAGTGAG
Organism: Bos mutus; assembly: GCF_027580195.1. Classification (NCBI taxonomy): domain Eukaryota; kingdom Metazoa; phylum Chordata; class Mammalia; order Artiodactyla; family Bovidae; genus Bos; species Bos mutus. The sequence continues at coordinate 68,739,770 of NC_091618.1, read as the reverse complement.
CATACATTAACCAGGAGGATGATCTCTGGAAAAAAACATGCTTCTAGTTTTAGAGATTTAATTATTTATTTACCAAATATAGGTTGAAGTTTTACTGTGCATGGGGCTCTTAAATTAGTTCTGTGCATACACTGAAAAAAGAAACAAGATCCCTGGAGTTTGTATGCTAGTAGGTAAATTGTGTATATTTTGGATTGTTGTTGTTTAGTTGCTAAGTCATGTCTGACTCTTTTGGATCCCATGGACTATTGCCCACTAGGATCCTCTGTCCATGGAATTTCCCAGGCAAGAAGACTGGAGTGGGTCTCATTTCCTTCTTCAGGAATCAAACCTGGGTCTCCTGCATTGTCAGGAGACCACTGAGCCACCAGGGAAGCCCATATATTTTGGATTAGGTTTTGCAAATTTAAATCTGGGAGAATTATTTTCTCTGCCCTATCCCCATTAGTTTGTTGCTTTTTTGAGGAAGAGAGCCTCCAAAACAGTGCTTACAGCATTTCTTCTTTGAATAACTGTTCTTAAATTTATCTTCAAAAATCTCTTCTATAAAGCGCAACAAAATGAGCAATGATATGGGTCTCTTTTGGTAAGCTTATTACTTGTGACTAGTAACTTAGAATCCTTACATCAATGTTTTTTTTTTTATGAGGAGAGAACTTATGATTGGTTTGAGACATCTATTAAGCATCCTCAAATTCCGAGAATGCTTTTTTTATGCTAATAAATATCACAAGAAAGTGAGTTGATGATGTCTATCATGTGGCCAAAGCAGTGATGGTTTTCCAGAGGGACAGACAGGAGTCGGTTATCTTTTCCTGGTAGGTGGATTGTCACTGCCCATTTCCTCCCCAACACAAACTTAAAGCTGATTGAATTTGTGACCCCATGGACTGTAGACCACAGGGCTCCTGTCCATGGAATTCTCCAGGCAAGAATACTTGGGTGAGTAGCCATTCCCTTCTCCAAGGGATCTTTGCAATCCAGGGATCAAACCTGGGTCCTCTGCATTGCAGGGAAATTTTTTATCACCTGAGCCACCAGGAAAAGCCCTTTATATCTCTGGGAGAATGAAAATATGACATGCAAAACTTAAAAAATATCAAATTTAGATTTAAACTCTCCAGTAATTCTGGCAAAATGAACATTTAGAGCAAACTTCTTTTGAAAGAGATTGGGGGATGGTCAGTTTATAACTAGAGTACTGAGGGGACATTCTGTTGAAGGCTGCAGATACTGACTACTGTATTCACAGACCAGGGGAAAAAAAGACTCTCTTCAGCATATGAATAGAAACATTGACTGGCTTTGAGGCAAGTAATTGCCTTACTCATCCGCACACAAATTTCAGCCAGAGAAGTCCTCATTTAAGCAGAGCACAAATGATGCATGATGCATACTTATGTCGATGAAGTGTAATTTACCTTGGATTTATTTAATTATTCTTGGTCCATGGGGTTTCTGAAAAATATCCAGGATACCACATTACTGCAGGTTTAACTAAAAGGTCCACATCTTTGTTAATTTCTTATTTCTTCATTGCATGATGTGTACGTAGAGTATATATGTGTTAGAATTGGTCATAACCATTACAGGGCAATAGAGAAGTTGAAATAAACACATATTCTTAACATTTCCAATTAAAAGTAGTACAAGAATGTTGATTAACATAGTGAAAATATAATTTATTTCTTTCCTTTTTAAATACCTGTATGATACTTATTAACATTTTAATGGCAAAAGCAATAAAAATAATTAAAAGCACATTTAGTTCCTGTTCTGCTCTATTTCCCTGATTCCTGCTCTTTTTTTTCTTTTCAAGCGAAAGTTGTAAAATTGGTGTTCTAGCTGTAACTGCCTTCTTATGATATTAAATTTCTACGTGTGAAGGAAGAATTAGAAAAATTTTTTCCTACACAAATTCTGTGTTTCAGTTTGGGAAAAAAAAAAGTGGTTATACCTCCATTCTTGCCATTTGAAGGGCAGAATTGAAAATTTTAACAATAAAATGCTTAATTTTCAAAGTTCATTATACTTTTTCAGGGTTAAAAATAATAGATAATAAGTAAATATGTGAAAAAATCAAGCTATGAGCAGTGTCAAATGTGTCTGTTTCTATTTCAACTATTCAATTATTTTCTACTGCTGAGAACCCTGCAGTAGTAAAGAATTCATCTGCCAATGCAGGAGACACAAGAGATGTAATTTCGATCCCTGAGCTGGAAACATCCCTTGGAGAATAAAATGGCAACTCACTCCAGTATTCTTGCCTGGAAAATCCTCTGGACAGAGGAATCTGGCAAGCTACAGTTCATGGGGTCTCAAAGAATAGGACACATCTGAGTGACAGAGCACACACATGTGAGGACCCCAAAGGTTTTTTTACTGAAAGAGAATTGTTCCTCGCCACTGACTCTCCCCTTTGTGTGCCTAACTGAGAAGTGACACTTGTTCCTGAGGAGGCCAGCGATTTCCAGATCCCGCCCAATGCACACAGACTTCCTGGGAAGATTTTTGGCTGGTAATTTGGTGCTAGTGATATAGAAGTCCAGTTAGTTTAAATAAGGAAATCTGGTGAATTGCCAGATTTGTCCCCAGATGCTCAGCAGCAGCTAAAGGTCAGCTGTGTTATAAAGAGCAAATTAATAATGCTGGCTTTGAACTTGGCTTGTAGCTATAGCACCACTTGTTCTTTTCAAGCAGTCTGGCTTTGCCAGTGGTGCTATTTTCTTAACCTTTGTTTGGAATCTTATTTGACTCTTGGACAATGGCAACCTTTAACTAACCACTAGAAAAAGAAGCCTATTAAATATACCTTGTTCAACTGAAGAGTTAACAATGAATAGTTTCTCCCTCAGCCTGAGGTGAACTTTTTCTGTCTTTCACCTATAAGCTCTTCCTGATCCAAGTCTTCTTTAGCTAGGAAAGGGTCAAAATAGATTTGGTCTTTAGTATACCTAATATTTAACACCACTGGGGGGGCGGTCTTCTCTCTGGATTCCTATCACGTTCAACTTCTTACACTACAGTATTAATTTTTTAAGAATATTTTGTGTTATTTTCTTCTATTGTTTAATAATCTGTTGATCTCCCCAACTAGGTTGGCGGATTGTCACTTATTTGAAGGTAATAAACTCATCTGAATTCCTTACAATCCTCCCTCCCTCCCTTCCTTTCTTTCTCCTTCCATCCATCATCCAATATAAGCTGACATCTGTCCTTGCAATAGACTGAAACTTCAAAAATGTATATGCTCATTAAGACTTTGCAAAAGTTTTATAAAACTCTCTGTTTCAAAGGAACTGCTTTTCCTGATTCAATGACAGTTAATACTCATGAACAATTGCATACAATTTTAAAATTTAAATTAGAGATGGTTACAAAATTTAATACAGCCTAAACAGTTTATGAATAGTTTTCACTTGCATGATTTCTTTCAAGGCTCACAGATATCATATGCAAATTGGTAATGTCACTTCTGTTGTATGTGTGAACAAAGCAAAGCTGTTTTATCTAGGAGACAGAAAAATGGAGATGATTTTTGGGAAGTACTGGCTGCATTAGACAGTGTCCAGTGGCATTATTTGGACATAGGCTGCTATTTCTGACTGATGTCTAAGAAAATGAAAGCTAAGCTAAGCTAAGCTTGAGTCAAGCAGGTAAAGTGGGTAGACCAGGTTGCTAGATTTTACTCTTTTCTCTCTCTCTATGACAAATACTCCACTTTAAACATGGATAATCTGTTGTTAAGTTAGTTTTATATCACACTTTGATATAAAAGTAGTTTTATATCTGTTGATATAATAGTACTGAAAATTAAGATTTGAAATTCTGAAAGTAACTGCAAGATAAAGAAAAAGTATTGTCCCACATCCCCCAAGTAGTTTCTTAGTCTATTACATTCATAACATCAGTGAATGTGGGTAGGTCCACCATGTTTCAAAAATTGTGCTGGGCATCACAGATACAATGAGAAATGACTAGCTTCACTGCCATCCTCATAGGCAAGAGGATAGTTTGCTAAAATATTGGAACTTTGGGAAAACTTAATGAAAGATGATGTCTGCAGCCTTCTCAGCTGAAACCACACTCAAAGATGATTGTCTGCCTTGTTGGCTACTCATGCTGACTAATGAATCCCAGAACTTTAGGACTGTTGATCCCAGTTTGTAGATCACTGAGATTCTTTTAGTGGTCTTTAAACAATAAGCATACATTTCCTGAGATGAGCCAACAACTACTCTCCTGGGGTGCCTTTTCTCTTTAGATTACAGAGAGAGATAGCTAGTTCATCTCCTAGTTCTCAAATGGCTGGGATGACTCCCTGGAGATTAAAGACCTTATTCTTTACTCTTAAAGCGTAAAGCTGACCCCAGTCGGGCAGTCCAAATAGTTTGTGAACACTTACTATGTGCCATACCAGTTGTAGGGGATGCAAAGATGAGTATGTAGTGTTTTCACTTGCAGATGAGGTGGAACTCAATTGAGATTGAAGCAAGATTTGGTAGGAAGAAGATAATAAAAGTGACCATTGTGTCTTAGGCACTATCTGTTGGATTCATAATTATGAAATATTAGGTCAATCATATATGTTAATAGAGCTTATAATTATAGAATTTGAATATAAAATCAAGATATACTGATGCCAAAGCTGCTAACCAATAATGTATTCACCAAATTTCACTGAGGTTGAGGTGCATCATTTTAATAGTTTCAGAACTGTATTACTAGGACATAATCTCTATAGTTGAGATTCTCAGCCTTTAGTGTGCACAAGAATCTTCTGAAAGCTTGTTAAAACAAAGATTATTCAGGACCCAGAAACTCAATAAGTCTGTGATGGAGCCGAATAATTTGCATTTGTACTATCTCAGAAGTGACACTACCATTCTTCGAGTAGCACTGACCTCAGGGATGTTCATCTAACTTTAGCAAACAGCAGAATCACTAGGACAGATTTTAAAAGACATTGTTGGACTGGGCCTTCCATGGAGATTCAGCAGGTCCAGAATGAGGCTAAATACTTTTTATTTCAAGCATGCTTTCAGATGATGTTCAGCAGCATCTAAAGGTCAACTTTAGACTCTGCTGGTTCATGGACTGCACTTAGGACTAAGGAACTTTCTAACTAGGTAAATGTAAATAACCTAATAAGAAACTCAATTTGGAGAGATGTAAACCCTTTGACCAAAATAAGTATTTTACCTAACTTGGAATTCTCATGGGAAAAGTAGAAAAAAATTGTGTAAAACTGCATATGTGAATGGCATAAATCTGGGAAGCAGTAAGTCCTTCAAGTGACAAGTGATAGTGATACATGTGAAAGTGAAAGTCACTCAGTTGTGTCCAACTCTTTGTGACTCCATGGACTAAACAGTCCATGGAATTCTCCAGGCTAGAATACTGGAGTGGGTAGCCTTTCTCTTCTCCAGGGGATCTTCCCAACCCAGGGATCAAACCCAGGTCTCCTGCATTGTAGGCAGATTCTATACCAGCTGAGCCACAAGGGAAGAATACTGGGGTGGGTAGCCTATCCCACAAGACAAGAATACTGGAGTGTGTAGCCTATCCCTTCTATAGTGGATCTTCCTGACCCAGAAATTGAACCAGAATCTCCTGCATTGCAGGTGGATTCTTTACCAACTGAGCTATGAGGGAAGTAACAATGATACATGAAAAGATGTTATACATATAGAGGGCAAAGCTAGGCTGCTTGAAAAATACAGTGATGCCTTTAGCTACCTGTTTTCTTAGAGATCAATTTTTTAATAGCTTGTCCATACATTCATTTTAAATATTTAATGTATAAAATTAATTAAAAATCTTTGAATGGTGTAAAATGCCATTAAATGCTATCACTAGAAATTGTGTTCATACAGAGGAAAAATTGGGCCTGAGCCAAGCCTGGGGGAGCTCCACAGTTTAGAGTTAAGTCTAAGAAAAAACTAGTAAATAAAATGGAGAAGTAGCTCATGATGGAGAATAAAAAATTAGGAGAGTGTGGTATCACAGGAAAGACTTTCCTGGGAGGATGTGTTGGTTAATGGTTTAGGTTGCTGCTGAGAATTTATGTAAAATAATGGAAAAATTGACTGTCTGATTTGGCACCATAAAGACCATGAAGTCATCTCATCTAAGTGTCATGTGAAGGCCCATTTGGCCTTCTTACAGAAAGAAGGTATAATGAGAAATTGGGGTCAAAATCTAAATAATTTGTTGATATGTGTGTCCATGGATTTTTTTTGAAATATAATTTTAATTAGTGTTTCTATTGTTATAATATCACATTTTTTATTAGTACAGGTTTATATTACATGTAATATCCAGCATGCATCATTATTTTTCTTTCTTTCTTTTTTTTTTTAAAGCATTCTATCTTCAAATGATTATTTTTCCAGACTAATTCACAGTAATTTTATCAGATCAAGGGAAGAGTTCTTTTAGAGTTTTGTTTTTTGGGGACTGCTTTAAATTTTTAGTTTAATCTAGGAAGATGAACATTTTTTTCCATATTGAATCTTGCTTAAGAGCGATTCAGTGATTCCTACATCCTTCAAGTGATCTTAGATGCCCTACAGCAAAGTTATGTGGTTTTCTTTCTTTGGACACTAAAACTTTCTAAAGTCACTTAATATATCTGCTGCTATCATGTACATTTCTAAATCTGTGGCAAAATATGCATAACATGAAACTTACCACTATAATTTTTAAGTGTGCTACTCTCTTTGGTAATAAGAGTGGTACCACTCTAACTGGTATGAAGTGCATTCATACCATTGTGCAGCCTACATTAACATATATCTTTAGAACTTTCTTGTCTTCTTAACTGAAACTCCATACCCATTAAACAATGACTGCCCACATACAGACAGATATCAAAATGACTCTTACAGTTCCCTCTTTCCTATTTTACATAAATGATAACAATTACATATTTATATTGTGTGTCAATTAACACAGACAATCTTTATCTTTTGTTTTTCAAATTCTATGTGTGTGTGTGTTAGTGGCTCAGTCATGTCTAACTCTGCGAACCCATGCACTATAGCCTGCCAGGTTCCTCTGTCCATGGGGATTCTCCAGGCAAGAATACTGGAGTGGATTGCCATTTCCTTCTCCAGGGAATCTTCCCAACCCAGGGATTGAAGCTGGGTCTCCTGCATTGCAGGCAGATTGTTTTCCATGTGATTGTGGTTTCAGTCTGTCTGCCCTCTGATGCCCTCTCTCAGTGCCTACCATCTTACTTGGTTTTCGCTTACCTTGGATGTGGGTTATCTCTTCACAGCTGCTCCAGCAAAGTGCAGCCTCTGCTGCTTACCTTGGACATGAGGTAGCTCCTCCCTGCCATATGCCCTGACATCGGGGGTGGGGTAGCTCCTCCTGGTCACCACCACTGACCTCGCATGTGGAATAGCTCCTCCCAGCTGCTGCCCCTGACCTCCTGGATGTGGGGTAGCTCCTCACAGCTGCGTTTGTGCACTGTCTTAGCTGCCTGTGCTGTGGAGCCATCCAAGACGGATGGGTCATGGTGGAGAGGTCTGACAGAATGTGGTCCACTGGAGAAGGGAATGGCAAACCCCTTCAGTATCCTTGCCTTGAGAACCCCATGAACAGTATGAAAAGGCAAAAAGATAGGACCCTGAAAGATGAACTCCCCAGGTCGGTAGGTGCCCAGTATACTACTGGAGATCAGTGGAAAAATAACTCCAGAAAGAATGAAGGGATGGAGCCAAAGCAAAAGCAACACCCAGTTGTGTATGGGACTGGTGATAGAAGCAAGGTTAAGTGCTGTAAAAAGCAATATTGCATAGGAACCTGGAATGTTGGGTCCATGAATCAAGGCAAATTGGAAGTGGTCAAACAGATGACAAGAGTGAACGTCGACATTCTAGGAATCAGTGAATGAAGATGGACTGGAATGGGTGAATTTAACTCAGATGACCATTATATCTACTATTGTGAACAGGAATCCCTTAGAAGAAATGGAGTAGCCATGATGGTCAACAAAAGAGTCCAAAATGCAGTACTTGGATGCAATCTCAAAAACGACAGAATGATCTCTGTTCATTTCCAAGGCAAACCATTCGGTATCATGGTAATCCAAGTCTATGTCCTGACTAGTAACGCTGAAGAAGCTGAAGTTGAACACTTTTATGAAGACCTACAAGACCTTTTAGAACTAACACCCCCAAAAGATATCCTTTTCATTATAGGGGCCTGGAATGCAAAAGTAGGAAGTCAAGAAACACCTGGAATAACAGGCAAATTTGGCCTTGGAGTACAGAATGAAGCAGGGCAAAGGCTAATAGAGTTCTGCCAAGAGAACAGACTGGTCATAGCAAACACCCTCTTCCAACAACAAAAGAGAAGATCCTATACATGGACATCACCAGATAGTTGAAGCCAAAATCAGATTGATTATATTCTTTGTAGACAAAGATGGAGAAGCTCTATACAGTGAGCAAAAACAAGACTGGGAGCTGACTGTGGCTCAGATCATGAACTCCTTATTGCCAAATTCAGACTGAAATTGAAGAAAGTGAAGAAAACCACTAGACCATTTAGGTATGACCTAAATCAAATCTCTTATGACTATACAGTGGAAATGAGAAAGAGATTTAAGGGACTAGATCTGATAGTGTGCCTGATGAACTATGGAATGAGGTTCATGACATTATACAGGAGACAGGGATTAAGACCATCCCCAAGAAAAAGAAATGCAAAAAAGCAAAATGGCTGTCTGAGGAGGCCTTACAAATAGCTGTGAAAAAGAAGGGAAACAAAAAGCAAAGGAGAAAAGGAAAGATATACCCATTTGAGTGCAGAGTTCCAAAGAATAGCAAGGAGAGATAAGAAAGCCTTCCTCAGCGATCAATGCAAACAAATAGAGGAAAACAATAGAGTGGGAAAGACTAGAGAACTCTTCAAGAAAATTAGAGATACCAAGGAAACATTTTATGCAAAGATGGGCTCAATAAAGTACAGAAATGGTAAGGACCTAACAGAAGCAGACGATATTAAGAAGAGGTGGCAGGAATACACAGAACTCTACAAAAAAGATCTTCACGACCCACATAATCACAATGATGTGATCCCTCTCCTAGAGCCAGACATCATGGATGTGAAGTCAAGTGGGCCTTAGGAAGCATCACTATGAACAAAGCTAGTGGAGGTGATGAAATTCCAGTTGAACTATTTCAAATCCTGAAAGATGATGCTGTGAAAGTGCTGCACTCAGTATGCCAGCAAATTTGGAAAACTCAGCAGTGGCCACAGGACTGGAAAAGGTCAGTTTTCATTCCAATCCCAAAGAAAGGCAATGCCAAAGAATGCTCAAACTACTGCACAATTGCAGTCATCTTACACTCTAGTAAAGTAATGCTCAAAATTCTCCAAGCCAGGCTTCAGCAATACATGAATCATAAAATTCTAGATATTCAAGCTGGTTTTAGAAAAGGCAGAGGAACCTGAGATCAAATTGCCAACATCTGCTGGATCATCAAAAAGGCATGAGAGTTCCATAAAAACATCTATTTCTGCTTTATTGACTATGCCAAAGCCTTTGACTGTGTGGATCACAATAAACTGTGGAAAATTCTGAAAGAGATGGAAATATCAGACCACCTGACCTGCCTCTTGAGAAATCTGTGTGCAGGTCAGGAAGCAACAGTTAGAACTGGACATGGAACAACAGACTGGTTCCAAATAGGAAAAGGAGTACATCAAGGCTGTATATTGTCACCCTACTTATTTAACTTATATGCAGAGTACATCATGAGAAACGCTGGGCTGGAAGAAGCACAAGCTGGAATCTAGATTGCTGGGAGAAATATCAATAACCTCAGATATGCAGATGACACCACCCTTATGGCAGAAAGTGAAGAAGAACTAAAGAGCCTCCTGATTAAAGTGAAAAAGGAGAGTGAAAAAGTTGGCTTAAAGCTCAACATCAGAAAACTAAGATCATGGCATCCAGTCCCATCACTTCATGGCAAATAGATGGGGAAACAGTGTCAGACTTTATTATTCGGGGCTCCAAAATCACTGTGAATGGTGACTGCAGCCATGAAATTAAGATGCTTACTCCTTGGAGGGAAAGTTATGACCAACCTAGACAGCATATTAAAAAGCAGAGACATTACTTTGCCAACAAAGATCTGTCTAGTCAAGGCTATGGTTTTTCCAGTGGTCAAGTTTAGATGTGGGAGTTAGGCTATAAAGAAAGCTGAGCACTGAAGAATAGATGCTTTTGAACTGTGGTGCTGGAGAAGACTCTTGAGAGTCCCTCAGACTGCAAGGAGATCCAACCAGTCCATCCTAAAGGAAATCAGTCCTGGCTCTTCATTCGAAGGACTGATGTTGGAGCTGAAACTCCAATACTTTGTCCACCTGATACAAAGAGCTGACTCATTGGAAAAGACCCTGATACTGGGAAAGATTGAGGGCAAGAGGAGTAGGAGACGACAGAGTATGAGATGGTTGTATGGCATCACCAACTCAATGGATATGTGTTTGGGTGGACTCCTTGAGTTGGTGATGGACAGGGAAGCCTGGCGTGCTGCGATTCATGGGGTCGCAAAGAGTCGGACACGACTGAGTGACTGAAGTGAACTGAGCTGAATTGTTTACCATGAGTCTCCAGGGATGTCTTCAAATTCTATAAAATTTAAGATAAAGTGTGGAATTGGCAGCCCAAATTACAAAAATACTATTTTTTTGTTTGTCTTCTTATTTACCCTTATGGGTTGCTTTGCGTTTTCATCTGACTTCAAATTATTGTTCTTTTGTTTCAGCTTGAATGACTCCCTTTAGCCTTTGTTGTGGGGCATGTCTAGAGGCATTGAAATCTTTCACCTTTTATTTATCTGGCAATGTCTTAATTTTACCCTCATTTTCAAAGAATGTTTTTGCTGGACATAGATTTTTTGTGGTTGATAGTTTTTTCTTTTAGTCCTTTAAATATATTATCCCACTGTTTCTGGCCTGCAAATTTTCTGCTGAGAAAACCATTGCTATTGCTCATAGAGCATATTTCTAATAGCTGTTTTAAAGTCTCTCTGTAGTAAGTCCAGAACCTGTTATTTTACAGTTAATTTCTAGAGATATATTTTGTTCTCTGACTGGACCATGTTTTCCTTTTTCTTTTTCTGTAAGACTGTGGTCTTTTGTTTAAAACTGGGCATTTGAATAAATAGCCACTTCTTCCAGTCATTAGAGACTGGATTTTTGCAGAGGAAGATGTTCTCTAATCAGTTAAGCAGGAAACTTCAACATATTTTTAGGTTTTTTTTGCATTTGTCTTCCCTAGACCTGTGTGTCCATGCCCCCCACCCTACATTCTTCCTTCCCCACTTCCCACCATTTCCCAGTATATATGGTTCTTTTAAAATGTCTTGATTTCTCTAATGGTTTCACCCTAGCTTTATCTTAAGGTGTTGAGTATTATAGTTTATTTCTAAGCAGATAATCTATTTTCCTCAAATTCTGTTTGTCTACAGACCTCCTGCAGTTTTCATTCACCATGGAAGCCTCTGTGGCCTTCCATGCCTTCGACATGAGATCTAAGCTATTGCTGCTACTTCTTTCAGGCAAGACAGAAACCAGTCTCTCAGGTAGCACACAGATAGGCCGGAGCATGCAAACAATTCCTGCCCATTTCTTCCATCTGAAGAAAGGAACTGGGAATTGAGTCCCTTCCTCCTGAGCGTACCGTACTATGCCAGCGAGGGAAATAGGGCATTCAGACATGCCATGACATATCCCGCCTTTTTAAGTATGGCTTTTTCATGGTTGGATATTTGCTTGGTTGCTACAGATCCTTAGCTGGTTTAGAGTTCCTATAATGCTATTTTAATCAGTCCATTGTTATTTACTTGGTGTTTCCATGAAGGCCTGGAACATCCTAGTCTGCCATCTTGCTGATAGCAGATTTGTTTGTTTGCTTTTTTAATTGATGTTTTACAGTTCTACTTGTGGTTTTGAAGTCTAAACAGGTTCAGAATCTTAGGAGATCTGTCAAACCTATAAATCATATTGTGAAAATATTACTGAAAAACACATTGCTGATAGCTGTCATGTTTGTTTTGTTTCTAATTTAATGGTGATCCATGTAGAAGTGTGTCACAAACAAACATAATTATCAGGGAGTGATGAATGCCAAATTACAATTGGGATAATTGCTACTTCTTTTATAAACAAATTAATGGTGAACAAATAAAACCAAATGAGAATGTTTTTAAAATAATAAAGCAAATAGCAATAAAGACTCTTGCCTTGTATTTCTAATATTTCCAGGTGTTGATGCTGTGGTCTGTAGGTCACACTATGAGTCGCACTAACTCAACACTGCCTCATGTACACTGGTAACATGAAGCTGTAAAATATATCATTTTTAAAAAATATATAACTTGTGTTCATTTACCAAAACTGTGCACTTCACTTGACATAGTCTTTTAATTGGAGATGGATGATAAATTAGAAACTTGTGAATGTCTGCAAGCATAATGGGCAATTTTAAGAAGCGGTAGGTATTATCAGCATTAAATTACAAATTAAGTATGAAAAATAATTTCTACAGTTATATTTTCATTACTAATTTTCATTACTAATATTACCACCAACTCCTGGAGCCTACTCAAACTCATGTCCACTGAGTCAGTGACATATTTATTATATACATTTATATTCTTTTGGGACTTTCCAGGTGGATGAGTGGTAAAGAATCTGCATGCTAATGCAGAAGATGCACGTTTGATCCCTTGGTCAGAAAAATCACCTGGAGAAGGAAATAGCAATCTACTCCAGTATTCTTGCCTGGAAAACCAATGGGCAGAGGAGCCTGGCAGGCTATAGTCCCTGGGGTAGTAAAGGGTCAAAAGTGACTTGGCAATTGAGCATACCCATACATTTATATTCCTTTTTCTTAATTTTTAGAAAGTTGGCTTTGCTGGTTTAGCTTTTTTTACCTTGTTTTGCACAAAGAAATTATATATCAATCAGTACAGTTGCTCAGTCATGTCCAACTCTCAGTGATCCCATGGACTGCAGCAAGCCAGGCCTCCCTGTCCATCACCAGCTCCCGGAGTTTACTCAAACTCATGTCCATCACATCGGTAATGCCATCCAACCATCTCATCCTCTGTTGTCCCCTTCTCCTCCAGCCTTCAATGTTTCCCAGCATCAGGGTCTTTTCAAATGAGTCAGCTCTTCGCGTTAGGTGGCTAATGTATTGGAGTTTTAGCTTCAGCATCAGTCCTTCCAATGAATATTCAGGACTGATTTCCTTCAGGATGGACTGGTTGGATCTCCTTGCAGCCCAAGGGACTCTCAAGAGTCTTCTCCAACTCTACAGTTCAAAAGCACCAATTCTTAGGTGCTCAGCTTTCTTTATAGTCCAACTAACATATCCATACATAACTACTGGGAAAACCATAGCTTTGACGAGATGGACCTTTGTTGGCAAAGTAATGTCTCTGCTTTTCAATATGCTGTCTAGATTGGTCATAACTTTTCTTCCAAGGAGCTAGCATCTTTTAGTTTCATGGCTGTAGTCACCATCTGTAGTGATTTTGGAGCCCCCCAAAAATAAAGTCTGTCACTGTTTCCGTTATTTCCCCATCTGTTTGCCATGAAATGATGGGACCAGATGCCATGATCTTAGTTTTCTGATGTTGAGCTTTAAGCCAACTTTTTCACTCTCCTCTTTCACTTTCATCAAGAGGCTCTTTAGTTCTTCTTCACTTTCTGCCATAAGGGTGGTGTCATCTGCGTTTCTGAGGTTATTGATATTTCTCCCAGCAATCTAGATTCCAGCTTGTGCTTCTTCCAGCCCAGCATTTGTCATGATGTACTCTACATATAAGTTAAATAAGCAGGGTGACAATACACAGCCTTGATGTACTCCTTTTCCTATTTGGAACCAGTCTGTTGTTCCATGTCCAGTTCTAACTGTTGCTTCCTGACCTGCATATAGGTTTCTCAAGAGGCAGGTGGTCTGGTATTCCCATCTCTTTCAGAATTGTCCACAGTTTATTGTGATCCATGCAGTCAAAGGCTTTGGCATAGTCAATAAAGCAGAAATAGATGTTTTTCTGGAACTCTCTTGCTTTTTTGATGATCAAGCGGATGTTGGCAATTTGATCTCTCGTTCCTCTGCCTTTTCTAAAACCAGCTGGAACATCTGGAAGTCCATGGTTCATGCACTGCTGAAGCCTGGCTTGGAGAATTTTGAGCATTAGTTTACTAGTGTATTAGATGAGTGCAATTGTGTGGTAGTTTGAGCATTCTTTGGCATTGCTTTTCTTTGGGATTAGGATGAAAACTGACCTTTTCCAGTCCTGTGGCCACTGCTGAGTTTTCCAAATCTGCTGGCATATTGAGTGCAGCACCTGCACAGCATCATCTTGGCTTTAGACAATTATTATTCTAGACTGTCACATTTGCACTTAATTTTTTAGATAACATAAAAACATTCAAAGGCTTTGTGGAATAAAGTGATGTAAAAGAAACCAAGATTGAGAAATATTATAATGGTAATGAATTTAAGATGGATGAAAAGAGGGAATGAGAGTAAGAGTTCATTAAGTCTGCTTTCCTAAGCAGGGACTTGAAGATGCCTTAGGTAGTGATGGGTCATTTTTAGAGGAGCCTGACATTCTTATGTGTATCTCTTTATGAACACCAGATAAATATTTTTTACTCAAGTATGTTTTACAATTTTTAAAATGGTATATATTTTTTTACTATGCCATTAGGGAAAATATGAATTTATTTGAAAGCATTACAGAATTCAGAAAAGTGTTTATAAAACTGTGAAATTTTCAAATATGTAGAGGCTCAAATTATTCCTTGATTTATTGGTTTATGGACTGCTTCAAGAAATATTTACTTCTAGAACAGCATATTATTGGGTGAGCAGGGTTTCTGAACTTAGACTTTTATGGGTTGGAACTTGAGATATTCTACTCATTAAGAGTGAATGTAATTGTTATTGATCTCTCTAAATCTCATTTTTTGATGTGCAAATTTGTCAAAATAATAGTACCTTTACTTATTTATTGTGAGGATTTTATGAGATTGTGATTATAAAGTGTCTAGTACAGTACCCAAACACATAAGATATCTATTATTTCTGTTAGACAGTGTTTGGTAGACATTATAGTCATATCATGTTCAAAAACCAAAAAACTCACTCTGAAGTCATTTTTCTGGTTATTTGCCTTCAGTTTCAGTTAGTGAATCAAAATCAGAATCAGTAGATATAAAATTGTAATTTCCTCTTGATTCTTTTGAAAGTGAAAGTGAAGTCGCTCAGTCGTGTCTGACTCTTTGCAACCCCATGGGCTGTAGCCTACGGGGCTCCTCTGTCCACAGGATTTTCCAGGCAAGAGTACTGGAATGGGTTGCCATTTCCTTCTCAAGATTCCTTTATTGGACTGAACAGTCGGTTATAATTGCTTACAGTTACTCTTTTTCCCTTTTCCTACACATCCCCTTGAGTTAATAAATGTGGCAGTGCTTGTGATTGTTGGCCAAGATACTCACTTCTTATTGTTTGTTGCCCCTTTTTTCATTGTCTTAGTTCTTGAGATGAGTATTTCACAACTTTTTGCCCATCTTAGCCTTCTTTTCAAGGCTTCCCAGGTGGTGCTAGTGGAAAGAACTTACTTGCCAATGCAGGAGAAGTAAGAGATGTGGGCTTGATCCCTGAGTTGAGTAGATCCCATGGAGAAGAGTATGACAACCCACTCCAGTATTCTTGCCTGGAGATCCCATGGACAGAGAGCCTGGTGGGCTACAGTCCATAGAGTTGCAAAGAGTCAGGGTCTGAAGTGACTTAGCATGCATACACACACAGGGTTCTATTAATACATAGAGCATTGCATCTCTGATCTGTCACTCTTACTTCAGAGTAGTCTTACCTGACTTGTGCATGTGAGCTCGGTTGTGACTGACTCCTTGTAACCTCATGGACTGTGTAGCCCATCAGGCTTCTCTGTCCAGGGAAGAATACTGGGGTAGATTGAACCTGTCTCTCCTGCACTGTCAGATGGATTCTTAACAACTAAGCCACCTGGGAAGCCCTGTGAGTAGTCTTAAGTAGAACCTTCATATGGAAAATAACTGTTCATCACATCGCACAGATTCTAACAAAGAAATTGACCTATCAACCTTCAGTCACATTGCATTCCAGAAAAGTGTTTCTGGTCTGGGACAACTATTACTTGTCTTTTTTTAAATTTATTTTTGGTTGTTCTGGGTCTTTCTTTGCTGCTGCACAGGTTTCTCTCTAGTTGTGGTGAGCGGGGACTGCTCTCTAGTTGTAATGCACAGGCTTCTCATTGCTGTGCCTTCTCTTGTTGTGGAGCATGGGCTCTAGAGCACAGACTCAGTAGTGGTGCCACACCAATTTAGTTGCTCCGTGGTATGTGGGACCTTCTCGGACCAGGGATCAAACCCGTGTGTCCTCCATTGGCAAGCAGATTCTTTACCACTGAGCAACCTGGGAAACTGTATTGTTTGTCTTGATGTTGCTGCTGCTGCTGCTGCTGCTGCTGCTATGTCGCTTTAGTTGTGTCTGACTCTGTGCAACCCCATAGATGGCCTCCCGCCAGGCTCCCCCGTCCCTGGGATTCTCCAGGCAAGAACACTGGAGTGGGTTGTCATTTCCTTCTCCAATGCATGAAAGTGAAAAGTGAAAGTGAAGTCGCTCAGTCGTGTCCATCTCTTAGTGACCCCATGGACTGCAGCCCACCAGGCTCCTCTGCCCATGGGATTTTCCAGGCAAGAGTGCTGGAGTGGGGTGCCATTGCCTTCTCTGCTTAATGTTGTTACTTTAATGCTAATGATTTGATAATCTGCTGTCTCAACTTATATGGAATAAGTTTATAAATGGAAATTCTAACCAAAATGCAGGAGGGGTAGAGGTATTGAACAGTAAGCATTAATAAGCATGAACAAGAGGTGTGGCGTGAACCATTTTAGAAAAAGGAGTGAGATTGACTTCTGCTGGATTTGGTTCATCAGAATGAAAGACAAACCTAAATGTACTGATCTGAGAAGGGGTAAACATTAAGAAAACACCCTCTATGCATGGTTTATTCTAGCATTTATTTAGGACCTAGTTTTTAAGTCCAAAGAGTTTATGGCAGAATTGAGTGCCACTGTCACTATGTGAAAATTGGCTTCAGTGCTTTAAACTGTGAGTCACAATAACCCATTTATAGTTTATCAAATGTTTATATCATATTTTACTTATCTTTTTTAAAGAAAGACTGGGGCTTCTTGGATGATTTGTGTATACACTGTGAACTGGAAACCTTTATGTTTTGTTTCATTTGTCCCCAAATCATTTGACTATTTTTCAATAAAGAAGGTTTTATTGGGAATGGAGTAAAATAAATTGGGAATTGGGGTAGGGAGAAAGAAACAAGAAACTTAGTGTTTTATAAACTTTATTGTAAAGAAAATCTGGCATGTATTTCAAATCAGGGTGGTCTATGCTTTACTTTGGTGAATGATGCTCATATATTTCTAGTCAACAGAATGGAACACAGATCTGAAAATTGTAAAGTTTTACTATGCATATAGTAAAAGATGCTCAAGTTTCTCCTTCTCTGTCAGTCATACCTTCTTGCCAATATTATGCGTGCTGCCCAGGGAGAAGATGTTGTTATCTATTGCTATGGAAGCAATTGTTTAATTTAGTTACTACATCCTCTTGATTTTTATGAGTAGTGGTAAAAGAGGACTTTTTATATTGACTAATGTGCACCGGTCTGCATTGAGGGGGGATTTTGAATTATTTTCCCATCACTAATCTTTTTTTACCCCTTTACCAGTTAAAAAAGTAGTCTATAGTGCTTCAGGAATATTAATATTTAAATCCTCATTGTAGGGTCCATTGTAGCAAGAAAAATGTAAATGGGCACACTTTATTTCCATATTATTTTGCAGAGTATTTTGGCAATCATTCTAGTGTTTATAGTCAATGTATTTTAATGCCATCCACATTTTGGACAGCAGGCATAAAGCTCTGCTGGTTTATCTCTTGGAGAAGTAAGATTGCCCCTCATAAGATAGCCATTTATAATACATGCACCTTTGAATAATTAAATGAGCCACTGAAGAGGAAAAGGATTCTAATCAGTTTTCAAACTGTGATTCTTCCATGCACTGAATCATTCCTTTATGAATACATTTTTCTTGGAACATGTATAATTATGAAACTTCTTTTTTTTCTCTCTCTGTAGGAACTGGGAAGTAACAGCCCTCCACAGAGAAACTGGAAGGGAATTGCTATTGCCCTGCTGGTGATTTTAGTTGTATGCTCACTCATCACTATGTCAGTCATCCTCTTAACCCCAGGTAATCTGTTTTTTTACTCTCTTATGGTGGTATTGTGGATGATAATTTCACATTGAAATATCTAAAGAGGATAATCTTATATGGTATCTTAGGACACATTAACATTGGTTGGAATAAAAAAATGCATAACCAGACATTTTGCAAATGGCACAGTCATTCTGTGGTTTAAATATCATGCAAGATATTTTGGGGACATTGGAATATAAAATATATGTGTGTGTGTGTGTATATATATATATATATATATATATATATGGAATGGAATGCTAAGGAGATCTTTGGTCTCTATTGCTACTGAGAGACTTATTATGATTGTTACTTTAATAAATGTGGAGCATATTTGACTTTTATTGCAAATGGAGATGAGGGAGTAGAGTCTGGAAGTTTCCATATGTAGGAGATAGCTCAACTGTATTGATGGTGGGAAGGGAGGATGTGATGGACAAAGAGATTTAGATCAAAAGAAAATGAGCTAAGCCTCTGAGTATGATACCTCAAATTTCTTCCTCTCTTCTTTCTCTGTTGTTTTTACATTCCTAGTTTCTGTCTAAAGATACTCTCCAAGCTGCTCTTGCATTACTCTTTAAATTTTGTTCTTTATATTAAATGGTTGAATTCTATTATGTAAATTATCAGTATGTTTAATTCTTCACTGGTATTTATTTCAGTACTTGGAATTTTACTGCTCTTTGGTAGGTGCTATTATAGAAGGCAGAGAAAGGCTGCTCACATTTTAAACTCACAAACTGCCTTCCAGGAACAAAAAATTTTGTCATGGTGCTACAACCCATCCAACTAGCTTGCTCAAAGACTGGTCACTGTATAAGGCTCAGCATTATAAAAAATAATCATTTCTTATACCTATAACTAGTCCAAAAATAGATAAAGCTAGTCCAAATTATGCAGTTACAGCCTGTTGTTAAAGACTATGTATTTATAACTTCACTTCCTGTCCCAGTTTTGTTATTTACAAACCCTTTAAAAATGTTGAATTTATCTCCTCATGTACAATATTTGATTAACAAAATGACCTCTTTCACAGGTTCATTTAGTCAACTAATTATTGTGGCTAATTATACAAATTGCAGTATCCATTGTTCCAAATATATAGATTTCCAAAAATTTAGTTCATAGTTTTTATTTAACATATGAAGAGCTGGAGAAAGAATTTGAGGGAATCAGGAAAGAGGAAAGAGGAGGGAAAGAGAATTTTAAACAAAGATAGAAAAAACATTCCTGATAAGAACTGGTTTATCTATCATTCTCCTTAGGAATTTTCTCTTACAGCCTCATTTGTGCATCTGCAAGACAGTGTAATGAATGGTGTGATGGCTATGAGTTGTTGCCAGTTGCCAAGAATCTTTGTTAAAGGAAAATGAGCTTATGTTTGGTGCAGTGTTTCACTTAAACATAGAAATTTTGACATAATTATTAAAAACTGAATGACATGCCTTAACTGCTTCTATTGGTGACTGTTAACCAAATGGAAGAAATTAGTTTCATAAAATGCCTCTGTGTTTCTCCTTAATTTTTTTCTGTCTGAGTCTAGTATCCTTTTCCTAGTTGTTGACTCTTTGAGGCCACAGTGATACTTTGGTGTCTTTGGGATATTGGTATAACAAAGACCTATAGGGTTGGTTACTCACTCTGCAAAACCCTTCCCAACTTGCCCCAGTAATAAAAATACAGGATGGTTGCATTTATTTTGTCATGCACTTATTCATTTATTAAAGCAAGAGTTTACATAAGATACACTTTGGTTTGAATTCTGGATCTAACAGAACTAGTTTTGTGAAATTGGCTAATAGTTAAACATTATATCTACTACTGTGGGCAGGAATCCCTCAGAAGAAATGGAGTAGCCATGATGGTCAACAAAAGAGTCCGAAATGCAGTACTTGGATGCAATCTCAAGAACGACAGAATGATCTCTGTTCATTTCCAAGGCAAACCATTCAATATCACAGTAATCCAAGTCTATGCCCCAACCAGTAACGCTGAAGAAGCTGAAGTTGAACGGTTCTATGAAGACCTACAAGACCTCTTAGAACTAACACCCAAAAAGATGTCCTTTTTATTATAGGGGACTGGAATGCAAAAGTAGGAAGTCAAGAAACACCTGGAGTAACAGGCAACTTTGGCCTTGGAATATGGAATGAAGCAAGGCAAAGACTAATAGAGTTCTGCCAAGAAAATGCCCTGGTCATAATAAACACCCACTTCCAACAACACAAGAGAAGACTCTATACATGGACATCACCAGATGGTCAACACCGAAATCAGATTGATTATATTCTTTGCAGCCAAAGATGGAGAAGCTCTATATAGTCAGCAAAAACAAGACCAGGAGCTGACTGTGGCTCAGACCATGAACTCCTTATTGCCAAATTCAGACTTAAATTGAAGAAAGTAGGGAAAACCACTAGACCATTCAGGTATGACCTAAATCAAATCCCTTATGATTATACAGTGAAAGTGAGAAATAAATTTAAGGGACTAGATCTGATAGATACAGTGCCTGATGAACTATGGAATGAGGTTCGTGACATTGTACAGGAGACAGGGATCAAGGCCATCCCCATGGAAAAGAAATGCAAAAAAGGAAAATGGCTGTCTGGGGAGGCCTTACAAATAGCTGTGAAAAGAAGAGAAGCGAAAAGCAAAGGAGAAAAGGAAAGATATAAGCATCTGAATGCAGAGTTCCAAAGACTAGCAAGAAGAGATAAGAAAGCCTTCTTCAGCAATCAATGCAATGAAATAGAAGAAAACAACAGAATGGGAAAGACTAGGGATCTCTTCAAGGAAATCAGAGATACCAAAGGAACATTTCATGCAAAGATGGGCTCGATATAGGACAGAAATGGTATGGACCTAACAGTAGCAGAAGATATTAAGAAGACATGGCAAGAATACACAGAAGAACTGTACAAAAAAGAGCTTCACAACCCAGATAATTACGATGGTGTGATCACTGACCTAGAGCCAGACATCCTGGAATGTGAATTCAAGTGGGCCTTGGAAAGCATCACTATGAACAAAGCTAGTGGAGGTGGTGGAATTCCAGTAGAGCTATTCCAAATCCTGAAAGATGATGCTGTAAAAGTGCTGCATTCAATATGCCAGCAAATTTGGAAAACTCAGCAGTGGCCACAGGACTGGAAAAGGTCAGTTTTTGCCGGGAGCCAGAGTGAGGACCTCCATCTGTGGCAAAGGTCATGAAGAAGGAGGCTTGACATACACAAAGGCGGGATCGAGCCTCAGGAGTCCCCCTGGAAATTCTCGAGCATCTACCCCCAAAAACCAGAGTCTGCCTACTTTACTGCTTTGTGCTCTCAACTTTGACTTTAGTTGGGGCTGTCCCCCACCACCATCTCGCTCTCTCTGATAAAGAATTAACTTACAGCTCCAGTTAATAAGTTCCTGGGCATTAGGAGTGTTTAAATCCAAACCCCTCAGATAGCTCTCTAACTCGCCTGACAAGTTTACCCGGACTCCTACAGCTATGCATACGATTGTTTACCATCTCCCAGCCTGGAAAGGCAAAGAAATGCCAAAGAATGCTCAAACTACCGCACAGTTCACTCATCTCACACGCTAGTAAAGTAATGCTCAAAATTCTCCAAGTCAGGCTTAAGCAATATGTGAACCGTGAACTTCCTGATGTGCAAGCTGTTTTTAGAAAAGGCAGAGGAACCAGAGATCAAATTGCCAACATCCGCTGGATCATGGAAAAAGCAAGAGAGTTCCAGAAAAACATCTATTTCTGCTTTATTGACTATGCCAAAGCCTTTGACTGTGTGGATCACAATAAACTGTGGAAAATTCTGAAAGAGATGGGAATACCAGACCACCTGACCTGCCTCTTGAGAAACCTATATGCAGGTCAGGAAGCAGCAGTTAGAACTGGACATGGAACAACAGACTGGTTCCAAATAGGAAAAGGAGTACGTCAAGGCTGTATATTGTTACTCTGTTTATTTAACTTATATGCAGAGTACATCATGAGAAACGCTGGACTGGAAGAAGCACAAGCTGGAATCAAGATTGCAGGAAGAAATATCAATAACCTCAGAAATGCAGATGACACCACCCTTATGGCAGAAAGTGAAGAGGAACTAAAAAGCCTCTAGATGAAAGTGAAAGTAGAGAGTGAAAAAGTTGGCTTAAAGCTCAACATTCAGAAAACTAAGATCATGGCATCCGGTCCCATCACTTCATGGGAAATAGATGGGGAAACAGTGGAAACAGTGTCAGACTTTATTTTGTGGGGGCTCCAAAATCACTACAGATGGTGACTGCAGCCATGAAATTAAAAGATGCTTACTCCTTGGAAGGAAAGTTATGACCAACCTAGATAGCATATTCCAAAGCAGAGACATTACATTGCCAACAAAGGTTCATCTAGTCAAGGCTATGGTTTTTCCTGTGGTCATCCTGTGGTCATGTATGGATGTGAGAGTTGGACTGTGAAGAAGGCTGAGTGCCAAAGAATTGATGCTTTTGAACTGTGGTGTTGGAGAAGACTCTTGAGAGTCCCTTGAACTGCAAGGAGATCCAACCAGTCCATTCTGAAGATCAGCCCTTCAATTTCTTTGGAAGGTATGATGCTAAAGCTGAAACTCCAGTACTTTGGCCACCTCATGCGAAGAGTTGACTCATTGGAAAAGACTCTGATGCTGGGAGGGATTGGGGGCAGGAGGAGAAGGGGATGACAGAGGATGAGATGGCTGGATGGCATCACCGACTCGATGGACATGAGTCTGAGTGAACTCCAGGAGTTGGTGATGGACAGGGAGGCCTGGAGTGCTGAGATTCATGGGGTCGCAAAGAGTCAGACACTGAGCGACTGATCTGAACTGATCTGATCTAAACCTTGTCTTTAACTTCACTCATCTGTGTTATGGATGCAACTCATAATGGCAACTTTACATTGTTGTTACTAACCAAGGTTCTTGACTTCATTAATCAATAGAAATTAATAAGAAGCCAGACAAAAAATTCAGGCAAGGCTTTCCTGGGGCCCCTGCTGTAGCAGAGAGGAGCAAAAAACAAGCAACAGGTTCCCTTTCTTGCTCACTTGCTCCCCAAGCGGGACATGCTGGTTCTTTATATGGGGTGACAGTCTCAGGTCCAGGGCTTGGCTCAGAGGGATGACTTAGGTGTTTTGCCCACCCCTTTGGTGGTGCTGTGTGCAGGGGATATGCACAGTACCCTCCTCTTGCTCTTGGTTCTTCAGAAGTGGCAGTTGGGATCTTTTGATCTTTTTGTATTTTGTTGTCAATGGTTTGTCCACACTGGGCATGCACACAGTTATTTTTGGTCCCTTATAGTTTTTTTTTTTTTTTTGCATTTTTTTACTTGAGAAGATGTTGGTCCATGTGTAAGCACTGCAGTAAAGGGTATCGGGTTCCAGGTCTTAGCCTGTCTCAGTGTTACCTCTCAGGGATAAATGAGCTAATAAAATTGAGGTGTTTGGTATAGTGTGTAGAACTACTGCTACCATTTGTTTTATTATTTTTATTGTTAAGTACTTATTGACCACCAGACACAATGCAAAACACCGTTACACGAGGGAGACTGCTAAGAAAAAATATAAAGTCTTTTAGGAGTATAGATCTTCTCTGATTTCAATGTTAAGTTTTGGCATGTGGAAAAATGCTAAATATTTAATCTGGAGTCAGTCTCTCAGTATTCTGTTCATTCATTTATTCATACATCAATAGATGATAATGGAGTTCTTACAACTTTCTAGGTACTATAGTAGTTGGTCTGTCTCCTGCTTTGTATCTTATCTTTATATCTTCCAATCTCCTTTTTCCACAACAACACAGGAGCACAACAACCACACATCCCCAACTCAAAGAAGTGAAGTTTTAATTTCATATGAGATTAATTATACAAGTGGAAGTGGCAATTGTTTTTTACATTAATAATGTACTAAATTTGTTTTCCCTGGAGAAGGAAATGGCAGCCCACTCCAGTATTCTTGCCTGGAGAACTCCATGAACAGAGGAGCCTGGTGGGCTATAGTCCATGGGGTTGCAAAGAGTCAGACACGACTGTGCTAACACACACACACACACACACAAATTTGTTTACCACATGTTCGAATATGTTTGCATTGCACTGTTATTTTTGGCAGGGATGTTATGAAATGAAAAACAGAAGTCAGTATACTAGAGTGGAAAAAGTGTTATTACAGAAACAACCTGTGTTCTATACTCTATAAATTCAGTGTCACCAGAATTGGAAGATTATGCAAACTGATGAAGCAGATAAATGAAATCATGGTGGTTAGGAATTTTGCTTGAGTTGTGAGTAAGCAAATACTATCCTGACTACATGACCATCGTGGTGGGCTCACACCAAACAGCAGGGTGAAATATAAGGTCAGAAGATTTATTAGTTTGTGGCCTGAGTCCTAAGCCTGGAAGTACTCCCATAAGTTATCTAGTCTTGCCTCCCTCATTAGACAGGAAACAAACAAGCAAAAACCAAATAAAACTGAGTTTGTTTGTTTGTTTGTTTTTAACCTCTGGTTCTGAGGGCTAGCATGTTCATTGAGACCATTAGTGTGGACCTTTGATTTCATGCATGTATGCTTGTGTTTATCTGTGACCAGACTAGTGCTCTGATTACACAGAACCTTCCTCTTTTTAACCTCAGCCTTGCTACAACAGACCAGCAAGGGAAAACCTGTGACTGAGGGAATAATGTGCTACACTCCCCTCTAATCTTCACTTTGTTCACAAATATGTCCTGAAGGCTCAGCTTTCTATTAGTCCGTCAGACAGATGGCAACTTTCAACCAGGAAGAGGAATCCACTCAGGAGGGGAAGCTTCTGATGGTGAAATTATTCATCAGGACACCTGACTTTTTAGAATAAAGGACTGACTCTAGAACAATCCATCCAGCAAGGGTGGAGGTCAGAAATCCGTTTGCCTTTTATAGCTCTATGACCTTGGGCAAGTCACTTACCTTCTTTTGTTACTGGGAAGAACAAAATCTGAAAAAAATAAATCCATATTTAATCTGCTTCTTTTGCTTTAACCTTTGTTTTACATTACTTTTGTTCACAAAAAGGATAATGTTTATACATAATATCATGCATCAGCGAACCCTGCCTCTCTGCCTGAATGGTAAACTAAAGTGCCTTTGTTCAGGATCCTGTCCACATGTGGTTGTCCACAGGAAGGTAGGCTTCCCTGGTGGCTCAGAGGTTAAAGCGTCTGCCTGCAGTGCGGGAGACCAGGGTTCGATCCCTGGGTTGGGAAGATGCCCTGGAGAAGGAAATGGCAACCCACTCCAGTATTCTTGCCTGGAGAATCCCATGGAGGGAAGAGCCTGGTAGGCTACAGTCCACAGGGTCCCAAAGAGTCGGACATGACTGAGCTACTTCACTTCACTTCTCCCTGAGGTTACCATTCCAAGAGATATTTGCAAGATTAATGGTCTTTTGACTTTGCTTGCTCACATTCACCCCCCACCCCACCCTGTTCTATAAAAGAACCTGGTATCCAGAACTCGATAAGATGGGTTTTTTTTTTTTTTTTTGGAGTAACAAGTCTGCCTTCCTCTCAGTCGGCCAGCCTTCCAAATAAAGTCTTAATCCTTTCCTCAACACCTCATCCCTTGGTTAATTGACCTGTCATGTAGTGAGGAGAGCCAGATTGGACTCAGTGACCCTGTGATATCAAGTGTTTTGTTGACAAAAGGGGCATCTTTGTTTTGCCAAATTTTGAAGTGATTTCTTGAAGCTCATTACAGTCCTAGTATTTATGATCTAATAAAACAATAGTAATAATAGTGCCTTACTTAGTAACATACTAAATCTGGTAAACTCTCTCACTGACCCTTCCTACATTGGAAATATATTTAATTGTTTTGAGGGGTAGATGGAGGAGAAAGCATACAAGGAATTACCTTGTCTAAGAAATGATTTAGAAACTGTGATTTCAAAATAGGATCACATTTTGCAGGTTAATGCTAAGACATGCAAGCCTATAACCAGAGAAACACATGTTCATTGTAATTTTGGTTTGATTGCAAATTTTATTACAGAAGTAATTCGACACAGGTGTCTTAATTTCCAAGATTGTCAGCAACTTCCCTGTCTTGTGAAAAGAAATCCTAATTATTTTTGAAGAGTGGGTTAACCATTTAAGTGTTTCTTTAATAAGTAACTATTTCTGAAACCAAAACTTTTCATTTTTTTTTCTGATTAAAGGGTATAATTACTTGGATATGTTGATTAAGCCCACATATCTTTTTATTTGCACTGAAGTCACTAATAAAAAAAGAATACCCACATTTATTTTCAGAATAGGTAACAATAAGATCAATAATTTAGCTTCTCAGGTGGTGCTAGCGATAAAGAACTTTCCTTCAGTGCAGGAGACTTAAGAGATGTGGGTTTGATCCCTAGGTTAGGAAGATCCCCTGGAGGGGTTAGACAACCCTCTCCAGAGCTCCTAGAGAATCCCATGTACAGAGAGACCTGG
The DNA here is from genome assembly GCF_027580195.1 of Bos mutus. NCBI lineage: Eukaryota > Metazoa > Chordata > Mammalia > Artiodactyla > Bovidae > Bos > Bos mutus. Next base: position 68,712,905 of record NC_091618.1, on the reverse strand, counting down.
AGGACTATGGTCCATAGGGTTGCAGAGAGTTAGACATGACTGAAGCGACTTAGCAAGCACACAAGATCAATAATTATTCTCTAAAATATATGGGTGCACATTCATGCTTAAAGTCCTGGAAACCAGTTTTAGGTAGCTATACATTTACTCTACAGTCTCATATTTATATTTAATATGCAGAATGACAGTGAACATGGTTAGGAAATGTTTCACACAGGAAATAATTACCCATTTTGACCTGTTTTGAAAAATAGAGAAATGTATTTTATGAATTAGAATGTATTTGGTAGAGAATATTCATCAAGCTCTTCAGTCTTGTTGCCATATTAAAATAACCACTATGGACTGTGTGTATTACACCAGTTCTTCAGCGGCACTGGCCTGTTGCCCTTTGATTAATGTCTGTAATAAGTCAGTGTCAAAACAGGGTCATCAGGTTAATTTACTCTCATGGTTGACTAAAGGAAACATATAAGGTACTGAAATTGTGTCTTCATCATTAGCTCTAGCTCTCACTTTTAGGCAATTTTTTCTCCCTTTAGTTCCTTCTCCAGGTGTGCACCTGGGGTTGATCCTCACAGGTCTATCAGAGTATAAGGTGTAAGATATGAGAACTCTGCTTGATCTAACACAGTAATTTAATAAGGACTGTCCATTTCCATCATATAAATTTACTTATTTTCCCTAAAAGGTATCTCTAATAGTAAGAATTTTACAATAAATTTAGATTCCATTTTGGAGAAAATTTACAGAGGTTGAGATTGCCACTGTGATGCTGATGATAGGTAAATCTTTAATGTCAGATAGGATTTGATCCATGAAGTTAGGCTCAAATAGTTCATTTGAGCCAAAACTTAGAACCAAGGAAGTAGAGGCTACCCAAGAAATATATATAGTCCTATTGTGAAAAATAAACAAAAGAAAAAATTGAAGTTAGCCATTAAGGATGAGTGCCTTTCTTTGAAGAAATACCTACTTATGTATATTTTCCAAAGAGAGTGAACAATCATCTCATTTACTCATCACACACAAATTTAATGGAGTAGTTTTTTAGGTAATAAGTCCGAGGTCAGCAGAATGTGGATGAATTAGGTGCCTAGTTTACAGAGAATATGCAGCAGATAGACTGATTAAATTGACCTTGATATCAGACTGACTTGAGTCCATGTTCTTGCCTTGATGTTCATGTTAGTTGCTTAGTTGTATCTGACTATCTGCAACCCCATGGACTGCAGCCCGCCAGGCTCCTCTGTCCATGGGATTCTCCAGGCAAGAATATAGACTAGGTTGCCATTCCCTTCTCCAAGGGATCTTCCCCACCCTGGGATGAACGTGGGTTTCCCACATTGCAGGCAGATTCTTTACTGTCTGAGCCACCAGGGAAGTTCTCCTTGCCTTGATATGTACCTGCAAATATGGCTTTGTAGCAAAGAATTTGCTCTTTCTATTGTCTTAGACATTAAATTAAAAAAAAAAATGATTTGACCCTTTGAAATGAGGCTTTAAAAAGGTTAATCTGTCCCTCTTTATCAAAAAGATAATTTTCCAGAAAACAGTTGATAAAATTAAGTACCTTATTGGACTAATGACAACTGATTTGTTATTGTTATGCAAAAACTCAAAATGAATTTATTCTAGTTACTATTATGTCCTATGAAAATAATAGCTGCTGGTTATAGTTAGTTAAAATGTCATGTTATATTATGTTCCAAGCAATCACTTGGCAGCTGTAATTTAAAAGGTGTCATTTAAGTATCTGACCTGTGTTTTAAAATGTCAAAGCAACGATTAAAGTCTCCCATTATGCTTTTATGAGGGTGAAATAATATTTTACAGATTTTGAGATTTGCACTACTCAGTTGTAAACATCAACATCAACCAAGATGCAAATTGTTTATTTTATTTTGTTGAATTAAGAAGGGAGATATGTTGTATTGACAGGCATAAGCTAAATTGTCTTTGCTTGTTTTTCCAAGAACAGCACAGATGAACACATTTGAATATGGTATTAACCAGGCATAATCAGGCTGCCAAAGAGAAAACAATGACAGATTTTAACAGTTTCCCCTTAGATAACACGGATTATGGTTGCTTTTCTAATAGATTTATCTCTTAGGTTAAATGGAAAACAATTTTATCTGGCACTAATAAAGTCAGAGTAATGTTTTTTGTCTTTGCTTTATCGTTGCATTTCTATTTTTAAGTCAAATTTGATTTCCTTATTTATTTTCATATTTTTGTGTTGTTCAATCAGATAAGTAATGGATTTAGTTCACATTTTAATATGTTGATTTTAATAAGAGTCAGAGGAGAATTTGTTTTAATAAGTAACATTTATTTATCTGCTTGCTACATGCCAGGTTTTTTTTTTTAATTTTAATTGGAGGCTAATTACTTTACAATATTGTGGTGGTTTTTGCCATACATTCACATGAATCAGCCATGGGTGTACATGTGTTCCCCATCTTGACCCTCCCTCCCACCTCCCTCCCAATGCCATCCCTCAAGGTCATCCCAGTGCACCAGCCCTGAGCCCCCTGTCTCATGCATCGAACCTGGACTGGCAATCTGTTTCACATATGATAATATACATGATTCAGTGCTGTTCTCTCAAATCATCCCACTCTTGCCTTCTCCCCACAGAGTCCAAAAGACTGTTCTATACGTCTGTGTCTCCTTTGCTATTTCGCATATAGGGTCATCATTACCATCTTTCTAAATTCCATATATATGTGTTATTATACTGTATTGATGTTTTTCTTTCTGACTTACTTCACTCTGTATAATAGGCTCCAGTTTCATCCACCTCATTGGAACTTATTCAAATGCATTCTTTTTAATAGCTGAGTAATATTCCATTGTGTATATGCACCACAACTTTCTTATCCATTTGTCTGCCAAGGGACATCTAAGTTGCTTCCATGTGCTGGCTATTGTAAACAGTGCTGTGATGAACACTGGGGTTCACGTGACTCTTTCCATTCTAGTTTCCTCGGTGTGGATGCCCAGCACTGGGATTGCTGGGTCATATGGCAGTTCTATTTCCAGTTTTTAAAGGAGTCTGCACACTTTTCTCCTTAGTGGCTGTTATAGTTTGCATTCCCACCAACAGTGTAAGAGGGTTCCTTTTTCTGCGCATCCTCTCCAGCATTTATTGTTTGTAAACTTTTTGATAGCAGCCATTCTGACTGGTGTGAGATGGTACCTTATTGTGGTTTTGATTTGCATTTCTCTGATAATGAGTAATGTTGAGCATCTTTTCATATGTTGATTAGCCATCTGTATGTCTTCTTTGGAGAAATGTCTGTTTAGTTCTTTGGCCCATTTTTTGATTGGGTCACATATTTTTTTCTGGAATTGAGCTATAGGAGCTGCTTGTATATTTTCAGATTAATTCTTTGTCAGTTGCTTCATTTGCTATTATTTTCCCCCATTCTGAAGGCAGTCTTTTCACCTTGCTTATAGTTTCCTTCATTGTGCAAAAGCTTTTAAGTTTAATTAGGTCCCATTTGTTTATTTTTGCTTTTATTTCCAATATTCTGGGAGGTGGGTCATAGAGGATCCTGCTGTGATTTATGTCAGAGAGTGTTTTGCCAATGTTTTCCTCTAGGAGTTTTATAGTTTCTGATGTTACATTTAGATCTTTAATCCATTTTGAGTTTATTTTTGTGTATGGTGTTAGAAAGTGTTCTAGTTTCATTCTTTTACTAGTGGTTGACCGATTTTCCCAGCACCACTTGTTAAAGAGATTTTTTTCTCCATTGTATATTCTTGCCTCCTTTGTCAAAGATAAGGTGTCCAAGGTGCATGGATTTATCTCTGGGCTTTCTATTTTGTTCCTTTGATCTATGTTTCTGTCTTTGTGCCAGTACCATACGGTCTTGATGACTGTAGTTTTGTAGTATAGCCTGAAGTCAGGCAGGTTGATTCCTCCAGTTCCATTCTTCTTTCTTAAGATTGATTTGGCTATTCAAGGCTTTTTGTATTTTCATACAAATTGTGAAATTATTTGTTCTAGTTCTCTGAAAAATACTGTTGGTAGCTTGATAGGGATTGAATTGAATCTATAGATTGCTTTGGGTAGTATACTCATTTTCACTATATTGATTCTTTCTATCCATGAACATGGTATATTTCTCCAACTATTTGTGTCATCTTTGATTCTTTCATCAGTGTTTCATAGTTTTCTATGTATAGATCTTTTGTTTCTTTAGGTAGATTTATTCCCAAGTTTTTTATTCTTTTTGTTGAAATGCTGAGTGGAATTTTTTCCATAATTTCTTTTTTTGTTTTCTCATTGTTAGTGTATAGGAATGCAAGGGATTTCTGTGTGTTAATTTTATATCCTGAAACCTTACTATATTCATTGATTAGCTCCAGTAATTTTCTGGTGGAGTCTTTAGGGTTTTCTATGTAGAAGATCATGTCATCTACAAACAATGAGTTTTGCTTCTTCTTTTCCAATCTGGATTCCTTTTATTTCTTTTTCTTCTCTGATTGCTGTGGCCAAAACTTCCAAAACTATGTTGAATAGTAGTGGTGAGAGTGGACATTCTTGTCTTGTTCCTGACTTTAGGGGAAATGCTTTCAATTTTTCACCATTGAGGATAATGTTTGCTGTGGGTTTATCATATATGACTTTTATTATTTTGAGATATATTCCTTCTGTGCCTGCTCCAGAAGGAGGGTTTTTATTATAAATGGATGTTGAATTTTGTCAAAGACTTTCTCTGCATCTATTGAGATAATCATATGGTTTTTCTTTTTTAATTTGTTAATGTGCTGTATCACATTGACTGATTTGCAAATATTGAAGAATCCTTGCATACCTGGGATAAAGCCCACTTGTTCATGATGTATGATCTTTTTAATATGTTGTTGGATTCTGTTTGCTAGGATTTTGTTAAGGATTTTTGCATCTATGTTCATCAGTAATATTGGCCTGTAGTTTTCTTTTTTTGTGGCATCTTTGTCTGGTTTTAGTATTAGGGTGATGGTGGCCTCATAGAATGAGTTTGGAAGTTTACCTTCCTCTGCAATTTTCTGGAAGAGTTTGAGTAGGATAGGTGTTAGTTCTTCTCTAAACTTTTGGTAGAATTCAGGTGTGAAGCCATCTGGTCGTGGGTTTTTGTTTGCTGAAAGATTTCTTATTGCACTTTCAATTTCCGTGCTTGTGATGGGTCTTTTAAGATTTTCTATTTCTTCCTGGTTCAGTTTTGGAAAGTTATACTTTTCAAAGAATTTGTCCATTTCTTCCAAATTGTCCATTTTATTGCCATATAGTCGCTGACAGTAGTCTCTTACCATCCTTTGGATTTCTGTGTTGTCTGTTGTGATTTCTCCATTTTAATTTCTAATTTTGTTGATTTGACTCTTCTCCCCTTTTTTCTTGATGAGTCTGGCTAATGGTTTGTCTATTTTATTTATCTTCTCAAAGAACCAGCTTTTAGCTTTGTTGATTTTGGCTATGGTATCCTTTGTTTTTTTGTATTTATTTCTGCCCTAATTTTTATGATTTCTTTCCTTCTACTAACCCTGGGGTGCTTCATTTCTTATTTTTCTAGTTGCTTTAGGTGTAGAGTTACATTATTTATTTGATTTCTCTCCTGTTTCTTCAGGTAAGCTGATATTGCTATGAACCTTCCCCTTAGCACTGCTTTTACTGAATCCCATAGGTTTGGGTTGTTGTGTTTTCATTTTCGTTCATTTCTATGCATATTTTGATTTCTTCTCTGATTTGTTGGTTATTCAGATGTGTGTTGTTTAGTCTCCATATGTTTTTTTTTTTTTTTAATAGCTTTTTTCCTGTAGTTGAAATCTAATCTTACTGCATTGTGATCAGAAAAGATGCTGGAGATGATTTCAATGTTTTTGAATATACCAAGGCTAAATTTATGGCCCAGAATGTGATCTATCTTGGGGAAGGTTCCGTGTGCACTTGAGAAAAAGGTGAAATTCATTGTAATAGGGTGAAATGTCCTTTACATATCACTTAGGTCTAACTAGTCCATTTTATCATTTAAAGTTTGTTTCTTTGCTAATTTTCTGTTTAGTTTATCCATAGGTGTGAGTGGGGTATTAAAGTCTCCCACTATTATTGTGTTACCGTTAATTTCCCCTTTCATACTTGTTCAGTTCAGTTCAGCCACTCAGTCATGTATGACTATTTGCCACCCCATGAAGCACAGCACGCCAGGTCTCCCTGTCCATCACCATCTCCTGGACTTCACCCAAACTCATGTGCATCGAGTCGGTAATGCCATCCAGCCATCTCACCCTCTGTCATCCCCTCCTTCTGCCCCCAATCCCTCCCAGCATCAGGGTCTTTTCCAGTGAGTGAACCCTTCACATGAGGTGGCCAAAGTATTGGAGCCTCAGCTTCAGCAATAGTCCTTCCAATGAATACCCAGGACTGATCTCCTTTAGAATGGACTGGTTGGATCTCCTTGCAGTCCAAAGGACTCTCAAGACTCTTCTCCAACACCACAGTTCAAAACCATCAATTTTTCAGTGCTCAGTATTCCTCAGAATCCAACTCTCACATCTATACATGACCACTGGAAAAATCATAGCCTTGAGTAGACAACCTTTGTTGGCAAAGTAATGTCTCTGCTTTTTATTATGCTATCTAGATTGGTCATAACTTTCCTTCCAAGGAGTAAGTGTCTTTTAATTTCATGGCTTCAGTCACCATCTGCAGTGATTTTGGAGCCCCCCAAAATAAAATCTGACACTGTTTCCACTGTTTCCCCATCTATTTCCCATGAAGTGATGGGACCAGATGCCATGATCTTCATTTTCTGAATGTTGAGCTTTAAGCCAACTTTTTCAGTCTCCTCTTTCACTCTCATGAAGAGGCCTTTTAGTTCCTCTTCACTTTTTGCCATAAGGGTGGTGTCATCTGCATATCTGAGGTTATTGATATTTTTCCCAGTTAATCTTGATTCCAGCTTGTGCTTCTTCCAGCCCAGCGTTTTTCATAATGTACTCTGCATATAAGTTAAATAAGCAGGGTGACAATATACACCCTTGACATACTCCTTTTCCTTTTGGAATGAGTCTGCTGTTCCATGTCCAGTTGTAACTGTTGCTTCCTGACCTGCATATAGGTTTCTCAAGAGGCAGGTCAGGTGGTCTGGTATTATCATCTCTTTCAGAATTTTCCACAGTTTATTGTGATCTATACTGTCAAAGGCTTTGGCATAGTCAATAAAGCAGAAATAGATGTTTTTCTGGAACTCTCTTGCTTTTTTGATTATCAAGCAGATGTTGGCAATTTGATCTCTGGTTCCTCTGCCTTTTCTAAATCCAGCTTAAATATCTAGAAGTTCACGGTTCACATAATGCTGAAGCCTGGCTTGGAGAATTTTGAGCATTACTTTACTAGCATATGAGATAAGTGCAACTTTGTGGTAGTTTGAGCATTCTTTGGCATTGCCTTTCTTTGGGATTGGAATGAAAACTGACCTTTTCCAGTCCTGTGGCCCCTGCTGAGTTTTCCAAATTTGCTGGCATATTGAGTGTAGCACTTTCACAGCATCATCTTTCTGGATTTGAAATAGCTCAAATGGAATTCCGTCACTTCCACTGGCTTTGTTTGTAGTGATGCTTCCTAAGGCCCACTTGACTTCACAGTCCAGGATGTCCAGCTTAGGTTAGTGATCACACCGTTGTGATTATCTGGGTCATGAAAATCTTTTTTGTACGGTTCTGTGTATTCTTGCCACCTCTTCTAAATATCTTCTGCTTCTGTTAGGTCCATACCATTTCTGTCCTTTATCGAGCCCATCTTTGCATGAATATTCTCTTGCTGTCTCTAATTTTCTTGAAGAGATCTCTAGTCTTGCCCATTCTATTGTTTTCCTCTATTTCTTTGCATTGATCGCTGAGGAAGGCTTTCTTGTCTCTCTTTGCCTTTCTTGTCTCTCTTTGCCTTTCTTTGGAACTCTGCATTCAGATGCTTATATCTTTCCTTTTCTCCTTTGCTTTTTGCTTCCCTTTTCAGAGCTATTTGTAAGGCCTCTTCAGACAGCCATTTTGGTGTTTTGCATTTCTTTTCCATGGGGATGGTCTTGATACCTGTCTCCTGTACAATGTCACGAACCTCAGTCTATAGTTCATCAGGCACTTTGTCTATCAGATCTAGTCCCTTAAATCTATTTCTCATTTCCACTGTATAATCATAAAGAATCTGATTTAGGTCATACCTGAATGGTCTAGTGATTTTCCCTACTTTCTTCAATTTAAGTCTGAATTTGACAATAAGGAGTTCATGATCTGAGCCACAGTCAGCTCCTGGTCTTGTTTTTGCTGACTGTATAGAGCTTCCCATTTTTGGCTGCAAAGACTATAATCAATCTGATTTCGGTGTTGACCATCTGGTGATGTCCATGTGTAGAATCTTCTCTTTTGCTTTTGGAAGAGGTTGTTTGCCATGACCAGTGTGTTCTCTTGTCAAAACTCTATTAGCCTTTGCCCTGCTTCATTCTGTGCTCCAAGGCCAAAGTTGCCTGTTACTCCAGGTGTTTCTTGACTTCCTACTTTTGCATTCCAGTCCCCTATAATGAAAAAGACATCTTTTTTGGGTGTTAGTCCTAAAAGGTCTTGTAGATCTTCATAGAACCATTCAACTTCAGCTTCTTCAGCATTACTGGTTGGGGCATAGACTTGGATTACCGTGATATTGAATGGTTTGCCTTGGAAATGAACAGAGATCATTTTGTCGTTTTTGAAATTGCATCCAAGTACTGCGTTTCGGACTCTTTTGTTGACCATCATGGCTACTCCATTTATTCTAAGAGATTCCTGCCCGCAGTAGTAAATATAATGGTCATCTAAATTAAATTCACCCATTCCTGTCCATTTTAGTTCGCTGATTCCTAGAATTTCGATGTTCAGTCTTGCCATCTCTTGCCATCATACTTGTTAGCATTTGCCTTATATATTGCAGTGCTGCTATGTTGGGTGCATGTATATTTACAATTGTTATATATTCTTCTTGGATTGATTCTTTGATCATTATGTAGTGTCCTTCTATGTCTCTCTTCCCGGCCTTTATTTCAAAGTCTATTTTATCTGATATGAATATTGCTACTCCTGCTTTCTTTTCATCTCCATTTGAATGAAATATCTTTTTCCAGCCCTTCACTTTCAGTCTGTACGTGTCCCTAGATTTGAGGTGGGTCTCTTTCAGCCAGCATATATTGGGGTCTTGTTTTTGTATCCATTTAGCCAGTCTTTGTCTTTGGGTTGGGGCATTCAACCCATTTACCTTTAAGGTAATTATTGATAAGTATGATCTTATTGCCCATTTTGTTGTTTTGAGTTTGAGTTTATAAACCTTTTCTGTATTTTCTGTCTAGAGAAAACCCTTTAGCATTAGTTGAAGAGCTGGTTTTGTCGTGCTGAATTCTCTCAGCTTTGGCTTGTCTGTAAAGCTTTTGATTTTTCCTTCATATTTAAATGAGATCCTTGCTGGGTACAGTAATCTGGGTTGTAGGTTTTTCTCTTTCATCACTTTAAGTATGTCCTGCCATTCCCTTCTGGCTTGAAGAGATTTTATTGAAAGATCTGCTGTTATCCTTATCCCCTTGTGAGTTATTTGTTGTTTTTCCCTTGCTACTTTTAATATTTGTTCTTTGTGTTTGATATTTGTTAATTTGATTAGTATGTGTCTTGGGGTGTTGCACCTTGGGTTTATCCTGTTTGGGACTCTCTGGGTTTCTTGGACTTGGGTGGGTATTTCCTTCCCCATTTTAGGGAAGTTTTCAAATATTATCTCCTCAAGTATTTTCTCGTAGCCTTTCTTTTTGTCTTCTTCTTCTGGGACTCCTATGATTCAAATGTTGGGGCATTTAACATTGTCCAGAGGTGTCTGAGATTGTCCTCATTTCCTTTAATTCTTTTTTCTTTTTTCCTCTCTCCATTTATTTGTACTATTCTGTCTTCCACCTCACTTACCCTATCTTCTGCCTCAATTATTCTACTGTTGGTTCCCTCCAGAGTGCTTTTGATCTCAGTTATTGCATTATTCATTGACTCTTTTTTGTTTCTTCTAGGTCCTTATTAAACTTTTCTTGGGCCTTCTCAATCCTTGTCTCCAGATTATTTATCTGTAATTCCATTTTGTTTTCAAGATTTTGAATCATTTTTACTATCATTATTCTGAATTCTTTCTCAGGTAGACTCTACATCCTCCTCTTTGGTTTGGTTTGGTGTGCTTTTATCATGTTCCTATACCTGCTGAATATTTCTCTGCCTTTTCATCTTGTTTAGATTGCTGTGTTTGGGGTGGCCTTTCTGTATGCTGGAAGTTTGTGGTTCTTGTTTATTGTGGAGGTTCCTCCCTGTGGGTGGGGTTGGACGAGTGACTTGTCAAGGTTTCCTGGTTAGGGAAGCTTGCTTTAGTGTTCTGGTGGGTAGAGCTGGATCTCTTCTCTCTGGAGTGCAATGAAGTGTCCAGCAGTGAGTTTTGAGGTTTCATTGGGTTTGGTGTGAGTTTTGGCTGCCTGTATTTTAATGCTCAGGGTTATGTTCCTGTGTTGTTGGGGTGTTATTGGCATGTCTTGCTCTGGAACTTGTTGGCTCCTGGGTGGAGCTTGGTTTCAGTGTAGGTATGAAGGCTTTTAGATGAGCTCTTGTTGATTAATGTTCCCTGGAGTCAGGAGTTTTCTGGTGTTCTCATTTTGGATTTAAGCCTCCTGCCTCTAGCTTTCAGTCTTATTCTTACAGCAGCCTCAAGACTTCTCCCTCCATAAAGCACCTATGATAAAACATCTAGGTTAATGGTGAAAAGATTCTCCACAGTGGGGGACACCCAGAGACGTTCACAGAGTTACATGGAGAAGAGAAGAGGGAGGAGAGATAAAGAGGTGACCAGGAGGAGAAGCATGGGAATCAAAAAAAGAGAGAAAAGTCAAGCCAATAATCAATTCCCTATTTACTCTCAACAGTCTGTAACACTCAGAGAGGTCCACCGAGTCCCATAGAGAAGAGAAGAGGGAGGAAGGAGATAGATGTGACCAGGAGGAGAGGAGAGGGAGTTGAAAGGAGAAACCAGTCTAGACTGTGATCAGTTCCCTAAGTGTTCTCCACAGCCCAGGACACCCAAAGAGATTCACAGAGTTAAGTAGAGAAGAGAAGGGGGAGGGAGGAGATAGAGGTGACCTGGGGGAGAAAAAGGAAAGTCAAAAGGGGAGAGAGCAATCAAGCCAGTAATCACACTGCTAAGTAAAAATGTGTACTGAAGATTGGATTCTTAAAGGGACAGAATTGATAACAAATACCAAAAAGCAAAGATTAAAAATCTAGAGTAGAGGTTAGAGTCTCAGAAATACAATATCAAAAAAAATGCAACAAAATCACAAAAGTTATAAAAAATATATATATATATGAAATTTGCTTTAAAAATAGGGTCTTTTTTTTCAAGGTAATAGTAGGTTTTAAAAATGAAAATTAAAGGAATAATAAAAAGTTAAAATTAAAAAAATAAAAAACATTAAAAAATGATAATAGTAAAATATATCTAGAAATTTCTCTGGAGCTGTTGAGGGCAGTGTAGGGTCGGTTCAGTTTCAGATAGTTCCTTGTTCCAGCTTATACTTCTTCTGAAGGTTTATAGGTCCATTCCAATGTAGCCAATGCTAACTACAAAGTTTTAACCTGTTGCTCTTGTCACTTCCAAAGTGGTTCCCTCTTCTTTGTTTATTTTGGCTTCCTCTGTTTACAAGTCTCTTCAGAATCTAACTTCCACCCTGACAGAAGGGGGTGAAGGTGATCATTTATTTAGGCTCACTTGTTCAATTGTGCTGTGGGGAAGGAGGAAGGCTGCAAAGAAATATCACTGGCATGTAAAGGGAGTGCTCGCAGGGTCTGGGCCACACTGGGTTTGCCCCTGCTTACAGTGTGTGTGCTTTCTAGGTCTACACTGCACAGGCTCCAGGTTGCTCTGCATGGGAACTGTCTAAGGCAGGCCCTGGGTTGCATGCACTTCCCGGGTCTAAGCCATGGAGGTTCAGGTTCTTGGGTACTCCACAAAGGCACAGACTTGGCTAGGCCTGCATTTTGTGCCCTTCCCAGGTCTGAGCAGCTCAGGCGACCAGGTACTTGGTGAGCACACTTCCCAGGTGGGCAGTGTATCTTATCACCTCCCTCATCCCAGCTGTTTGGTTTCCTGGGTGCACAGCGGGAGTGCTGTCTCAAGTGTGCTGTGTATCTCCTCTGGGGAGCATATGTATGGCTGCGACTCTCCTGGCAGATGTCAACTGTCCAGGATCCCAGGAAGACTTGGTTTGCAACTGGGAGCCTGCATGCAGTTTGGTAGAGGATGCAGTCTCTTGGGCTGAACTTGCCCCTTGCCTTCTGGCTCTGACTGTCGCCCGCCTGCCTCCCTGCCTCTGGCGGGGGATGGGCTGTTCTGCAGCTGGCTAGCTCTCCTCTGGTATTTGCTCAGTCCTTCCTTCTGTGAGTGGGCCAGCAGTGCCTTAGGTTAGAGCTTTTCAGGGGAAAGTTCTCTCTCTCTCTTTTTTTTTTTTCTCTCTCTAGCTATCTCACAGTTTGGGTTGCTATCTCATGTTAGCGCCTTCAGATTGCCCTCAGGGCATTCTGGCTCAGTCCTTACCCTAAGCAATGTAGCCCATGTCTCCCTGTTCAGCCCCCGCTTGCTGGTGGCCAATGTGAACATCTAGGCTACTTTGCTGCTGGGAGTTGCCATTAGACACGTAATCTGTGGGTTTTATTTATTTTTTTCCTCCCAGTTATGTTGCCCTCTGAGATTCCAAAACTCCCCACAGACCCACCGGTGAGAGGGTTTCCTGGTGTTTGGAAACTTCTCTTTTATGACTCCCTCCTCGGGACGTCTCCCTCTCCATCTCCAACTCTTTTGTCTCTCTTTTTATCTTTTATATTTTGTCCTACCTCCTTTCGAAGACAACTGACTGCCTTTCTTGGTGCCCGGTGTCCTCCGCCAGAGTTCAGAAGTTGTTTTGTGGTATTTGCTCAGCGTTCAAAGGATCTTTTGATGAATTTGTAGGGCAGAAAGTGGTCTCCCCGTCTTATTCCTCTGCCATCTTAGGACCGCCCCCCCCTCCAGGGGTTTTCTTAAGTACTTTTAATGTACTGATTATTTATGCTCATGCCACTAACATGAAATAGATACTATTAATTTATTTATTCTACATTATTTGACTGAGTCTTGCAAGTTGCAGTAAATTGGCTGTCACACAATTAGAATGTGGGGAAGTTGGGTCTCTACTCCAGGGCTTTTTGGCTCTAGCACTTGTCTTAATCTTGAAATGAAAGTTAAAGTCTATACTGTATCTATGGACTGTATAGGCAAAGATCATATTAGAAAAAAATAGAGAAATGAACTATGCTTTATTCTGAACCTTTATTATTTTTAATAAGTGAATTAATTCTGTGTATTTCTGTAAGGGAATGCAAAGCAAAGAATGAATTAATCTGGAGGTGTGACCAAAAGTAGGTAGGGAGAAATAACAAGTGGTTGATTAAAAAATACACATGTATATTCTCTTTCAGCTATCAAATTTTTTTTCTAAAATCTCAAATAGTCATGATAAAATATAAGTGAACATTTTCTTTCCTAAACTGCATTGTATAAAAAATATTTACATGTCACTGTATAACTTTAACTATGTTGTTGTATTTTTATTTGCTTGTTTCTAATAGAAATATTTACTTTAGGGGTATAATAGCTTGATCTCTGAAAATGAGGGATAAAAATAGTGCTTATGAAGCAGTTTCCTTATGAGAAGGAGTTGCATCCAGTTGCCCCTCCTCCTGGAAAAAAATTAACATAAATTTCCCCCTTGTATTTGTGAAAGGGGTTATTTTAATATGCAGTTATTTACCAGGGACTTCAGCATCCAGTCCTTTGGTTTTGAAGTATAACTGAAGCCACTTCATTCCAGAGTTCATTTATTGGGTATGAGAAGATACAGTATCTGTTAAAAAAAAAAAAAAACAAACAAAGCCCTTAAGTTAAATAGTGTTTTAAACTAAATAATATCATACTCTCTGCCTTTGCTCTGGAAAATGAAATTTTGGCTGGAAAAATTTCAGTGTTTGTTCATTGTTTTGGCTTATTTTTTCACCTCTTATTCCTGGTCTAAGATTGCTCAAATGAATCTTAAGTTCCAGCTAAGAAACCTTTCTAGAGAAAGTGGAATCAGTGAAACTAGACTTGGGAAACATCCTTACTTAAATGGAAAACTGGCCTGTATAAGTGAGTATAATAATTTTACTTTGGCATGGAGAGTAGATCTCTGATCCTAGACTCACAGCCTACTTTGCTTTTTCTGGGATAGCATAGGACGCTTACTCCTTGGAAGGAAAATTATAACCAGCCTAATGAAAAGATGTACCCATTTGAATGCAGAATTCCAAAGAATACCAAGGAGAGATAAGGAAGCCTTCCTCAGTGTTCAGTGCAAAGAAATAGAGGGAAAAAAAATAGAATAGGAAAGACTAGAGATCTCTTCAAGAAAATTAGAGATACCAAGGGAACATTTCATGAAAAGATGGGCTCAATAAAGGACAGAAATAGTATGGATCTAACAGAAGCAGAAGATATTAAAAAGAGGTGGCAAGGATACACAGAAGAACTATACAAAAAAAAATTTTCATGACCCAGATAATCACGATGGTGTAATCACTCACCTAGAGCCAGACATCCTGGAATGTGAAGTCAGTGGGTCTTAGGAAGCATCACTATGAACAAAGCTAGTGGAAGTGATAGAATTCCAGTTGAGCTATTTCAAATCCTGAAAGATGATGCTGTGAAAGTGCTGCACTCAATATGCCAGCAAATTTGGAAAACTCAGCAGTGGCCACAGGTCTGGAAAAGGTCAGTTTTCATTCCAATCCCAAAGCCAATGCCAAAGAATGCTCAAACTACCACAAAATTGCACTCATCTCACACACTAGTAAAGTAATGCTCAAAATTCTCCGAGCCAGGCTTCAGCAATACGTGAACCATGAACTTCCAGGCTTCAGCAATACGTGAACCATGAACTTCCAGATATTCAAGCTGGTTTTAGAAAAGGCAAAGAAACCAGAGATCAAATTGCCAACATCTGCTGGATCATGGAAAAAGCAAGAGAGTTCCAGAAAAACATCTATTTCTGCTTTATTGACTATGTCAAAGCCTTTTTGTGATTTTGTGGATCACAATAAACTGTGGAAAATTCTGAAAGAGATGGGAATACCAGACCACCTCACCTGCCTCTTGAGAAACCTATATGCAGGTCAGGAACAACAGTTAGAACTGGACATGGAACAACAGACTGGTTCCAAAAAGGAAAAGGAGTTCATCAAGGCTGTGTATTGTCACCCTACTATTTAACTTATATGCAGAGTACATCATGAGAAACACTGGGCTGGATGAAGCACAAGCTAGAATGAAGATTGCCGAGAGACATATCAATAACCTCAGATTTGCAAATGACACCACCTTTATGGCAGAAAGTGAAGAGGAACTAACAAGCCTCTTGATGAAAGTGAAAGAAGAGAGTGAAAAAGTTGGCTTAAAGTTCAACATTCAGAAAACGAAGATCATGGCATCTGGTCCCATCACTTCATGGCAAATAGATGGGGAAACAATGGAAACAGTGGCTGACTTAATTTTTTCTGGCTCCAAAATCACTGCAGATGATGATTGCATCCATGAAATTAAAAGATGCTTACTCTTTAGAAAGAAAGTTATCACCAACCTAGACAGCATATTAAAAAGCAGAGACATTACTTTGTCTACAAAGGTCCATCTAGTCAAGGCTATGGTTTTTCCATTAGTCACGTATGGATGTGAGAGTTGATCTATAAAGAAAGTTGAGGGTCGAAGAACTGATGCTTTTGAACTGTGGTGTTGGAGAAGACTCTTGAGAGTCCCTTGGACTGCAAGGAGATCCAACCAGTCCATTCTAAAGGAAATTAGTCCTGGGTGTTCATTGGAAAGACTGATGTTGAAGCTGAGACTCCAATATTTTGGCCATCTTATGCGAAGAGCTGACTCATTTGAAAAGCTCCTGATGTTGGGAAAGACTGAAGGCAGGAGGAGAAGGGGACGACGAAGGATGAGATGGTTGGATGGCATCACCAACTCGATGCACATGAGTTTGGGTAAGCTCTGGGAATTGGTGATGGACAGGGAGGCCTGGCGTGCTGTGATTCATGGGGTGGCAAAGAGTCGGACACGACTGAGCAACTGAACTGACTGAACTGCAACAACATATTAAAAAACAGAGGCGTTACTTTGCCAACAAAGGTCTGTCTAGTCAAGGCTATAGTTTCTCCAGTAATCATGTATCGATGTGAGAGTTGGAGTATAAAGAAAGCTGAACACTGGAGAATTGATGCTTTTGAACTATGGCATTGGAGAAGACTCTGGAGAATCCTTGGACTGCAAAGAGATCCAAGCAGTCCATCCTAAAGGAAATCAGCCTTTAAGGAGGCCTGGCATGCTGCAATCCATGCGGTTGCAAAGAATCGGTCACGACTGAGCACTAAACTGAACTGCACTGATTAGCAATTATACAGTATTAACAAACAAGGCTAAGGATTTTACTTTTCCATATGAGTTTTTCCATATACCATAATATTATCCACTTTCAAGTGAACAGTTTAATGGAATTTAGTATATTGACAATGTATGTAACCACCAAGTCTATTCCAAAATATATTATCACCCAAAAGAAAGCCCAGTGCCCATTAAGAAGTTACTCTTCATTTTCCAGTTGTCCAGATCCTGATGATCACTGGTCTAGCAGTTTCTATCAGTTTACTTATTTTGAATACTTCATGTGAATGGGACCAACCTATACATGTCCATTTTAGTTTGAGTTCTTTCATTTAACATGATATTTTAGAAGTCCATCCACATTGTCACATCCATTCATCCATCCACTGATAGAAATTTGGGATGTTTTCATCATTTGGCTCTTGGGAATAGAGCTGCTATGACCATGTGCTTACATGGATTTTTTTTTTCAATTTTTTTCATTTCAATAATATTATGGGTATACATCCAGGAATACAATTGTGAGATTATGTGTTAATTCATTCATATTTAACTTTTTGAGAAACTACCAGATTATTTTCCACAGCAACCAAACCATCTACATTTCCAACAACAATATATATATGTTCTAGTTTCTCCACATACTCACTAACACTTGTTATTTTCCATTTATTATGTGATCATCATCTGAGAGCTCTGAAGTTGCATCTCTTTTGGTTTTAATTTGAATTTCCTGAATGATTAGTGATGTTGAGCATCTTCTCATATACTTATTGGTCATTTGTATATCTTCTTTGAAGAACTGCCTATTCAAATCTTTTGAACATGTTTTCATCACTTTGTGTGATTTGCTGATGAGTTGTAGCAAAGAGATCCAACCAGTCCATTCTGAAGGAGATCAGCCCTGGGATTTCTTTGGAAGGAATGATGCTAAAGCTGAAACTCCAGTACTTTGGCCACCTCATGCGAAGAGTTGACTCATTGGAAAAGACTCTGATGCTGGGAGGGATTGAGGGCAGGAGGAGAAGGGGACGACAGAGGATGAGATAGCTGGATGGCATCACTGACTCGATGGACGTGAGTCTGAGTGAACTCCGGGAGTTGGTGATGGACAGGGAGGCCTGGCGTGCTGCGATTCATGGGGTCGCAAAGAGTCGGACACGACTGAGTGACTGATCTGATCTGATCTGATTCTAGATATTAATATCTAGCTAGATATATAATTTGCAAATATTTTCTTCTGTAGGTTATCTTTACTTTTGTGACAGTGTCCTTTGATGCATAACGTTTCTTAATTTTTATGCAGTTCACTTTTTCTTTTGTTGCTCATAGTTTTGGTGTCATATCTAAAAATCCATTACTAATACAGAGCCATAAAGATTTACCTGTTTTTTTGGAGGTTTCTGGTTTTCATGTCTATAATTAGAGCTTTGATTGAAATTGAGTTAATTTTTGTATATGGTGTGAGGTAGGTTACAATTTTATTTTTTACATGTGGATGTACATTTCACCTAGAAACATTTGTTGTTTGTTTACCCACTGAATTTTTTTCATCCTTGTTGATTATCATTCACCTTTGTTGATTATATTGGTTTATTTAAGGATTTGCAACTTTAATCAATTGGTCTGTTTCTAACCTTAACCACTATCATATCATGGTTTTGAGTACTTAGTGTTATAATAACTTTTGAAATTAGAAGATATGGGTGCTCCAACTTTGTTTTCTCTTTTATTTTTTCCCCCTACTTGGAGTCTTTTACAATTCCATATGAATCTGAGAATTGTCTTTTCCATTTCTACAACAACAACAAAGGCAGTTGTAATTCTGATGTTGATTGAACTGAATCTGTGGATCACTTTGGATAATATTGCCAACTTAGAAATATTCTTTCAATTATTAAAAACAATTGTCTTTTCTTTTATTTATAGCTATAACTTCTTTCATCAGTGTTTTATAGTTTTAAATGTAAATTCTTTACATCCTTGGTTAAATTTATTCCTATGTATTTTATTTTTTTGCATGTGATTTTAAGTATAATTGACTTCTTATTGCTGGCATAGAGATATACAACTGAATTTTGAGTGTTGGTAAACACTAAATTTACTCATTAACTATAGAAGTTTGTTGTATATTATTTGGGTTTTCTATATATATAGTGGAGAGATATTTGTGTCATTTTTGTGACAGATATTGTGTCAGATATTGTGACATTTATGAATAGACATAATTTTGTGTCTTCATTTCCAGTTTAGCTGTCCTTTATTTCTTCTTCCTGCCAGGCTAGAATTCTGGTTAGAAATTCCAGTACAATTTTGAATAGCAGTGGTGACATTGGCAATCATTTTCTTGTTCCTGATCATGAGGGAAAGCTTTCAACATTGACTACCACTTTAGCTGTCGGTTTTTCATAAAGACCTTATTTCCTGTTGAAGTTTCCTTCCATTCCCAGTTTTTGAAACATTTTTAAAAGAAAAAATAATGAATTTTCTCAAATACTTTTTATTATTAGTTGAGATGAGAATGCTATTTTCCTCCTTTTTTTCTATTAATGCAGTATTACATTGGTTGCCTTTTTTTGATCAGGTTACCTTACATTTTGAAATAATTCTCTTTTTTAATAATTCATAATCCTCTTGATATGCTAAAGAGTATGGTTGGCAATTAAAAAAACAATTCTGCCATCTGATACTAGTATTTCATTGCAGGTTTTTGCATCTATTTTCTTAAGGAATGTTAATATTTTTTTCATGTGTTTTTTTGGCTTAGAATCAGGATATTTCTAACCTTACAGTATGAGTTATTAAGTTTTCCTTCCTCTTTTATCTTTTGGAAGAGCTTGAGAATAATTGGAGCTAATTCTTTCTTAAATATTTGGTAGAATTTGTAAGTAAAGCCATCTGTTCCTGGATTTTTCATGCTGGGTTGTTTTTGGCTATGAATTCAGTCTTTTTATTAGTAATTGATCTGTTCAGGTTTTTTATTTCTTAAGTCAATTTGGTAGTTTGGGTGTTTTTAGAAATATGTCCATTTTATATGTTATTTAAGTTGTTAGCACACAGTTGTTCAAAGTACTCTCTCATGATCCTTTTAAATTCTATAAGATTTTAGTAATGTTCCAAGTTTCATAAGTGACTTATTACTTGCATCTTTCTTTTATATCTTAGTCAACCTAAGTAGAGTTTGATCAATTGTGTTCTTTTCAAAGAACAAACTTTTGCTTTTATTGATTCTTTCTATTGATTTTCTATTCTCTAATTTCATTTATAATCACTCTAATATTTTATTACTGTCTTCTACTAGACTACAGTTAATTTGCTCTTCTTTATCTACTTCTTTACATGCAAAATTAGGTTATTGATTTGAGATATTTCTTTTTTAATGGAGTTGTTTTTCTCTTTTAGTAATACTTCACTGTTTTGAAATGTATTTTCATTTTCATTGTCTCAAAGTATTTCCTAATTTCCCTTGTGATTTCTTCTCTGAAATATTGCTTATTAAAAGTGTTTTGTTTAATATCCTCATACAAGTGATTTTTCCAGTTTTCTTTATGCTATTGATTTTTACTTTTACTCTATCTCATTTAGAGAATATATTTTGAGTAATTACAATATTTTTAAGTTTGTTTAAGCTTGTTTGGTGACCAAACATATGGTGTATCCTGAAGAATGTTCCATGTATTTGAAAAGAATGTATCCTGGTATAGTTGGATGTATATATAGATTAATAGATCAAGGGATTGATGATGCTGATATACTGATTATTTTACTGATATTGATGTATCAAATTGGGGAAGTCAGTATTCATTGTAATGAATAGTCTCTGAAGTCTCTATTCCTTTAGTTTATATACAGTTAGTGTTTTTCAAATATTTCACTGAATGTTAGGAATCAAGAAGTTGGGGCAGGCAGGGGGAAAAAGAAAGAAAAAAAATTTTTTTTTAAAAGAGGGGACAAAATCCACTCTCATTCTTTTCAAATTAGTCCTGTGCTTGGATACTTTTTCAGATCATCTGCATTTCTACTTTAGCCTTCACTTCATGCATGTACTGAGCCTAGAGTTTAGCCAGAGGTGAAAACTCGGGGTCTTTTCAGCTCTTTTTAGAGCGTGCATATGGCTTTCCAAATGCTCCAATATATGCAGGCGTTTTGAATTCATAATTTTCCAGAAAAAGTAATTTTCCAACTTTCCCTCCCAGCTTTTGGTTCTCTGTGTTGTACCTTAACTGTGTCTTTTTCCCCATGTAGCTATAGCCTGTTCATTTGCTTTAAGACATTTTTGAGGAATATTCACTTTGCTGCCCTGAATGTTCTGAACCAGATGTAACAAAAATGAGTGCTTCTATTAGTTAAGACAGTTTAGAGCAGGCAAGCACAGTTCTTTGGGAATAATAACTACTTTTCTCCTTCTAGAATCAGAACCATACTTCAAATGCAGGCACCTGACTCAAAGATTGCCACCAAGACCATGAGGGGAATGGGGGTAATGGCCAATAAAAATGCCACAAACTTTCCTGTTATTTTTGAGTTGCCTTTTTCTTGATTTAGTGTTTCCTTGACTTCTATAAATATTTGACTGTTTTCTAGACTTTTGACAAAGTTTATTCTGACAGTTTTGCTTAGTTTTTTTTTTTTTTTATGTTACGATGGGGAAATTGTGTTTTTGAGCAGCCTACTTTATGTGCATTCATCACTCTAATAACAAATTTTACTGATACAACTTATATGCAACTGGCCTCTGTCATTTTTGATCAACCCAAATTCCTTGTTATATTTGAAACCATCAAGCATAGGTTTTATATCTTTACTATTTGTACAGTTTCCTCCACTTATTTTATGATGCATAATAGTTTACACTATCAGTACAAATAGTTTACACTATCAGTATACTACCAATACAATATTTAGTTTCCACTAAATATTGAGTAGTGACAAATAATGCACTTATTCACTCTTGTATTAAAAATTAGAGAATATCAGAGAAATAGTTCAGGGAAGTTCTTGATGCTGAACATAATAAATAATAATACAACATAGTATAATAATTAAATCTGATGTTGTTACCAAATCAAGAAGCTCTGTATCTGTGGAGACCTAGGATAATACTATAATCTTGTTGTTGTTTAGTCACTTAGTCATGTGTGACTCTTTGTGACCCCATGGACTGCAGCACACTAGGCTTCCCTGTCCTTCACCATCTCCTGGAGCTTGCTCAGACTCATGTCCATTGAGTCAGTGATGCCATCCAACCATCTCGTCCTCTGTTGTCCCCCTTTCCTCCTTCCTTCAGCCTTTTCCAGTATCAGGGACTTTTCCAAGTCAGGTCTTCACATCATGTGGCCAAAATATTGGAGCTTCAGCTTCAGCATCAGTTCTTCCAATGAATATTCAGGATTGATATCCTTTAGGATTGACTAGGTTTCATCTCCTTGCTGTCCAAGGTTTCATCTCCTTGCTGTCCAAGGGGCTCTCAAGAGTCTTCTCCAACACCAAACTTAAAAAGCATCAGTTCTTCAGTGCTCAGCCTTCTTTATGGTGCAACTCTTATATCCATACATGACTAGTGGAAAAGCCATAGCTTTGACTGTATGGATCTTTGTTGGCAAAGTAATGTCTCTGCTTTTTAGTATGCTTTAGGATTGACTAGGTTTCATCTCCTTGCTGTCCAAGGTTTCATCTCCTTGCTGTCCAAGGGCCTCTCAAGAGTCTTCTCCAACACCAAACTTAAAAAGCATCAGTTCTTCAGTGCTCAGCCTTCTTTATGGTGCAACTCTTATATCCATACATGACTAGTGGAAAAACCATAGCTTTGACTGTATGGATCTTTGTTGGCAAAGTAATGTCTCTGCTTTTTAGTATGCTGTATAGGTTCGTCATAGCTTTTCTTTCAAGGAATAAGTATCTTTTAATTTCATGGCTGCAGTCACCATCTGCAGTGATTTTCTAATTAGTCAGGTCTTCATTGACCCATAACCTTAGCAGTTTGAAATGAGGATACAATAGACTTAATAAAATACACAAAAAAGTACACATAGGAGAGCTTAGTGTAGTAAGCTCTCAACAAATCCTTGAAAACACAAAAATTATTTTAGGCATTTGAATTATACCTATATATATTATCTGAATTAGAAATTAAAAAATAATTTCTTAGAATTTTTATGAAATATCTTTTAATTTATTTAAAATGGCAAAATAAGGCTATTAAATGTAAATATACATAATATGTAATGAAAAATATATTTTCAAACTTTGGTGAGAAGAATGTCATTATTTTATGTGTTTGCAAATATTTCACATCTGGCTCAATAGAATTCTGCAGGATTCTTCTATGTATCTTTTGTCAATTCTTTTGCAATAAGTTGCTTTAATTGAAGTATATGAAGGACTTCTGGCCTCATGAAGATACGTAGTTAGAGCCTGAGGAATTTTTTTAATAGCTTTTTCACATAATTGTAGATTCCTTTCCTTGATACTTCTTGAAAACTTGTGGTAGATTCTAAAAAGCTAAGTGATACGTTCTCAATGGTTAGTTGCAGTGTGAAACCTGAAGCCATATCAACAAAATGTCAGTACTCTTTAAAATCCATTGGTCCATCTAGCACTTTAAAAGGATCTTTTACCTATGCATGATTCTCTAACATTATGTATTGGTCATTTGGAAAATATTAGTTCACTGAGTTATACACACCTTCCAAATGTTGGTAGAGTTTATTGCATAGTGTTAAAAAAAACAGTGAATATCACTGCTAGTAAAACTAGAAAATTCTCACTGAAGGAGTATTGGGAAGTGGTCAAATTCAAGGTGGAGAAGACAAATTTTACTCGAAAGCTTGAATTTTATAGTTTGTGGTAAATACAAACAGTTGTGTTTTTTAAGTGAGAGACTCATTTTGTTTATTTTGAAGAAAACATTTGCCTGATACTTAAATCTAAATAATTATAATTTGTTTTCATTCTTTCGACTAGAAATAATGTTCTATGGGAAAAAAAAAAAAAAAAAAGAAACAACGGTTCAGTTCTTAACTCAAGCAACTGCCCACATGCATTTCTTTGGAACAGCTGTCATGTTGCTACGCAGTGGATGTGTTTTGATGGGCCAAGGGTAGGGGATATAACTCCATTTTCACCACACAAATATTAAAAGGATCGCAAGGGTTCAGACTGAATACAATGAATAATTTTTAGAACTGTATTTGGGGAATTCTTCACTGGAATAGAGTTTTTAAAACATTTTTTTTGAGTATCTGTATAAAGAACAGGATGATGACAGTATAGTTTGATGCCATAGTGTTGACTCTCAATTAGATACCTGTAGTTTGGTTTTGCTCCAGGCATGAGAATTTCAACCCAGTGTAAAAGAAAGATGTATCTTAGTATTACAAATGTAGTTTTGACTTTTGGGACTGCTGTCCACTAGTTGTCCATGGATTAAGGACTGCTAACTTCTCCTGTAGAGCCATGTATATCTGGAACAAAAATTTGCTGATGGTGAGATCACTGAAAAAAGTATTCTTGAAGAAGCAACTTAAATTTGGTTATATAAGAGCTCAAAGGCCCAGAGTAGTGCCACATCACTCTAGGGTAAAAAGAAGACTTCATTCTAATGTGTGTGTGTGTGTGTGTGTGTACATGCATGTTTGTGTATATGTATGTGTGAGGTGTGTGTTATGTGTATATATGTATCAGTCTGTAAATGGCCTTTATTTCTCACAATGTGAAAGGCCTTTAGAAAGGAAATTTTTCATATTTATGTTTCCTACTCAAATTCAGGAGATTTAATTTGGGAAAAGTCTCAGAAAGAGGTTTGAGAATGATTAGCACTTTCCATAATTGACTAATTTGACTAATTAAACCTATGAGTAAATCCTAAAGCTCTTGATTTATTTATTCAAGAGATGACAAGTTTGAGGTGGAATTTAATAAATCCTTCAGAACCTAAAAGCCATACGTTATTTGATGAACACTTAGAGTCTCTGCTGAAAATAAGGAGAACGAGTACAAAATATAACAAAACTTAGGGCGTCTTAGAGATGCAAGCTACTTTATATGCCACAGTGCGTGTGTGTGTGTGAGTGCATGTGTGTGTGTGCATGTGTGTGCACACACACGTGTGCATTTGGTATGCTCAATAAAACTATATGAAGAAACCAAATATGTTGACAGCACAGATATTCTAGTTGAAGAGTTTTAACCATGTAATCCTCATCCACCCTTGTCCTTTCTCTGCCCTAAGAGAGTTTGTTAGAGTCTCTAGAACACAACTAGCCATAGTGTAATTAGGTCCAACTCTTTCTCTTCACAAATGAAGAAACTTCTGCCTGAATAGATGGAGTGATCTAGCCAAGGGCACATATACTAAGGGTTTAACTAGGATTAGAATATAACTGCCTAGCTCTGATTACTGTTATTTCAGCATTAATTCTTGTCCCTGTCTGAGTATAGAGAGTGGGAGCATGATCAAAACTGTGTATTGGGAGACTTTGAGAAGATGAATTGATCATAGGAGGCAAATACCTTGTAATCCATTTTTTGATATTTTGTATTCAACATAAATTTCCTGTAACTTCTCCTCGTGGATGGTGAAAAGGGGCAGAATTGGGAGTGACAGCTAAGTAAATATTTAATACCTTCCTTGCTAGCTGTCCTCTTCATTCTATTCCGTATAGACCCAGCATTAGTTATAATTTAATAAATTTCCACATAGTTGAATTTTTAAATGACTTTTTGTAATTAAAATATGGCTTTTTTACATGAAAGCTACATGCTGGAAATATGTGGTACTTGAGAAGGAAAGACAATTCATTGGAAGATAATCTGATTTAGGAAGTAAATTCTTTTTGAGAGGATATATAATTAGACTTTATAAAATATGGGGTTCATCTGAGTTAAAAGTGGTTCTAGATGATAGAATTGATGAGGATAATGGATTGCCTGGCCTCTTTATTCAGGAAACTTTGCTAGTGCCACAACACAATATTAGAGTAGGAAAAGGCAAAAGAAAGAGATAAAGGAAACTCTGGGCATACCAAGAGGAACAAAGGTAATTATCTGGGACTATAAAACAGATGGCCTGCACTGCACTAATTCCTTTTGTTCTTTTGTTCAAATGGATGAATCGGTGTCCAGAATACTAAGTGACAAGCTGCTTCAAGTTTCCTTCATTGACATGGCTGATTTACAATTTATTTGTGTGATCCATATTTTTGACCATCCAAATTCAAAATACCTGAATACTCTTTTGCAAAAAGAGACTTCTGGGACTTCACTGGTGGTTCAGTGGTTAAGAATCTGCCTTGCAATGTAGGGAACACCCGTTCAATCCCTGGTCTGGGAACTAAGATCCCATTTGCTGCAGAGCAACTATGTCCATGCTCTGCAATTACTAAGCCACAAGGAAGGATCCCACATGATTCACAAAGATCCCACATGATGCAACAAAGACCTGACTCATTCAAATAAATTTTTTTAAAAAAGAGACTTTTAAGTAAATTTTACATTTCACTAAATTTTTTCACCTAAAAGGTACAACTCAATACTGTACTTTTGGTAGGTACTTACAAAAACATATTGGTAATATTTGGGCTAAAGGAAGCTATGAAAGAGACAAAAACTCAAGAGGGGAGAAAAACATTTTGTTTTGTGACTTTGAAATTTCAAAATTCAAATTTGCTTTGTACTGACCTATACCTTTTAACATTTTAATAATAATAATGACAGTGGCTAACATTAAATGAGGTGATTACCTTGCCTAATGATTTCCATATACCTCTTCATTTAGTAATAAAAATCAAAGGAGATATAGCTTGTACCAGAACATATCTTGTAATTTTCTTCTGTTTCAATGATACATACTTTTATTCCTCTAATTTACATTCTAAACAGTATATATAGCTAAAGATGATGCTGTGAAAGTGCTGCACTCAATATACCAGCAAATTTGGAAAACTCAGCAGTGGCCACAGGACTGGAAAAAAGCAGTTTTCATTCCAATCCCAAAGAAAGGCAATGCCAAAGAATGCTCAAACTACCGCACAATTGCATTCATCTCACACGCTAGTAAAGTAATGCTCAAATTGTCCAAGCCAGGCTTCAGCAATATGTGAACCGTGAACTTCCAGATATTCAAGCTGGTTTTGGAAAAGGCAGAGGAACCAGAGATCAAATTGCCAACTTCCGCTTCATCATCAAAAAAGCAAGAGAGTTCCAGAAAAACATCTACTTCTGCTTTACTGACTATGCCAAAGCCTTTGACTGTGTGGATCACAATAAACTGTGGAAAGTTCTGAAAGAGATGATAATACTAGACCACCTGACCTGCCTCTTGAGAAACCTATATGCAGTTCAGGAAGCAACAGTTAGAACTGAACATGGAACAACAGACTGGTCCCAAATAGGAAAAGGAGTACGTCAAGGCTGTATATTGTCACCCTGCTTATGTAACTTATATGCAGAGTACATCATGAGAAATGCTGGGCTGCAAGAAGCACAAGCTGGAATCAAGACTGCAGGAAGAAATATCAATAACCTCAGATATGCAGATGACACCACCCTTATGGCAGAAAGTGAAGAGGAACTAAAAAGCCTCTTGATGAAAGTAAAAGAGGAGAGTGAAAAAGTTGGCTAAAAGTTCAACATACAGAAAACTAAGATCATGGCATCTGGTCCCATCACTTCATGGGAAACAGATGGGGAAACAATGGAAACGGTGTCAGACTTTATTTTTTTGGGCTCCAAAATCACTGTAGATGATGATTGCATCCATGAAATTAAAAGATGCTTACTCCTTGGAAGGAAAGTTATGACCAACCTAGATAGCATATTCAAAAGCAGAGACATTACTTTGCCAACAAAGGTCCTTCTAGTCAAGGCTATGGCTTTTCCAGTGGTCATGTGTGGATGTGAGAGTTGGACTGTGAAGAAAGCTAAGCACCGAAGAATTGATGCTTTTGAACTGTGGTGTTGGAGAAGACACTTGAGTGTCCCTTGGACTGCAAGGAGATCCAACCAGTCCATTCTGAAGGAGATCAGCCCTGGGATTTCTTTGGAAGGAATGATGCTAAAGCTGAAACTCCAGTACTTTGGCCACCTCATGCGAAGAGTTGACTCATTGGAAAAGACTCTGATGCTGGGAGGGATTGGGGGCAGGAGGAAAAGGGGATGACAGAGGATGAGATGGCTGGATGGCATCACGGACTCGATGGACGTGAGTTTGAGTGAACTCCAGGAGTTGGTGATGGACAGGGAGGCCTGGCGTGCTGCAATTCATGGAGTCGTAAAGAGTCGGACATGACTGAGTGACTGAACTGAACTGAACTGGAAATGGTAATCCTTTTTTCATTTTCTTGGTGATAAATTAGGAAATATTAAAAAGAATTTGAAATATTGTATATTTCAAGATCTCAAATGACGTATATTTTGACAACATTTAGTATTCTGAGTCACAGTTCAGCATCCTAGTGAAAGAACAGAATAGGAAAATGATGGAAAATCAAAGGAGAATTAGGGCTTTAGTTGTTAAATAGTAAAACAAAAGTTTTAAGTCTGACTAGGAGATTCACAATCAACAAATATTTTGAAAACATATGAAATTTGGTGTGACCGCTATCGTTTGTATTCAGTATTTTCAACTAGTTATATAAGGAGGGGGTGTTACCCTTTCCATGAACTTTAAACAATCAATAATGTTTAAAAACGGAAATGCAGTAGAAGACCAGTCTGTAGCGATGTTAAAGATGGGATATGATAATAAGCTTTAAGAATAAATAAAGATTTAAAGGTAGAGTTGGGAAATATAAGTGGTAGTATACTGGAAATCCAGAGAAGATAGAGAATGCCATGAGCAGAAAGAGTTCTGAATAACTACCTGATTAGACTTTTCTTTTTATTACTTTTTTAATATGACATTATTTCAAATTTAAGATTTACATTAAAAGAAATATTTCTGAACCACTAATATCAAGAGTAAACCTATTAAAATTAACACAGTTTCAGTAGAGAAAACACGTACTGAAAGTCACAAATTAATTTTATTCAGCTTAGTACTGAAGAACTTTCTTTTCTCTTCTAAGATTATACAGCTAACTTATTTCAAAAGGCCATTTAAAAACAAGATTGGAGTTTTGGAAGAAAGCATAGAAATGCCAATAGAAGTCTATGATCATAAATGACAGACTAGTACAGTGAAAAGAACATGGAGTGAATTATTTAATGTCAATTCTGTTTCCTATTCTGTCGCCAAAGATTAATCTTTTAGTTAAGATTCTATGTCTTGTAACAATTTAACAAGTAATTACTGTTTCCAATTCATTAAATACTTGTGATCATTGTTATATTGTGCATCTCTTTGGATCTTTGTGCTCTTATTCATAATTATAATCATAATCATAGGATTCTATTAATATTTGGTCAGCAAATATTCAGCATTTTAATTGCAACTATCAACATATATTAGATTTTAAGACTTTTACACATGTACCCACACTCATATGTATACACACACACATTGCAGAAATGTATTTCGTTACAAAATAACTAGAGATAAGATGTGTTACCCACTACCTTACTAATGGAGGATAAGGTCTATGAAGAGAAGTGAAATTTGCTCAGTCATGTCTGACTCTTTGCAACCCCATGGACTAGTCCATGGAACTCTCCAGGCCAGAATACTGGAGTGGGTAGCCTTTCCCTTCTCCAGGGGATCTTCCCATCCCAGGGTTCAAACCCAGGTCTCCCGCACTGCAGGCAGATTCTTTACCAGGTAAGCCACAAGAGAAGCCCAAGAATACTGGAGTGGGTAGCCTATCCCTTCTCCAGGGGATCTTCCTGACCCAGGAATCTAACTTGGATCTCCTGCATTGCAGGCTGATTCTTTTACCAACTGAGCTATGAGGGAAGCCCCAAGGTCTATGAGATGAATATTAAATTTAAGTAATATATATTTTTTGATATTAGGAAACAGATACTGATATCAGAATTTCTTCCTCTGAGGATTTCTAAGAAAGCAGTTGTGCATGAGGGATCATCTCTCAAAGTTATTTACAATCTAATACCAAT
The DNA here is from genome assembly GCF_027580195.1 of Bos mutus. Taxonomy (NCBI): domain Eukaryota; kingdom Metazoa; phylum Chordata; class Mammalia; order Artiodactyla; family Bovidae; genus Bos; species Bos mutus. The sequence goes on along the minus strand of NC_091618.1, from coordinate 68,683,324 downwards.
TTCCTTCTAAGCTACCTTCTCAGTGTCTAATGTAAGTGATTGCAATGAGTGCGAGCCATGGAATGAATGCAAGCCAGGCTTCTCTGTTTAAGTGCAACAGTGGAGTTAAAATAGAGAGAACATTAATAAAATGTATCAAATAGTCAGGTTTCTCAAGTTGATTCTAACATAAATTATCTTAGAAATCAAGTTGCAATTGAGTTATACGTATTTGCTGATGAGATGTAATAGGTGATGCTACTAATATTAGTACTAAATAGCATGCAACAGTGAGCCGAGGGTAAATGTGGAGTTTCAAGCTGATGTATTATAGACAGTTTCCTAAAGGAAACAAACAAAAGCCTCACTGTTTTGTGAATGCTCTGACACTGCTCTATGTGCGAAAATAGACGGACACTTTCCTGAGCAGGCTGGAATAGAATAGGATGCTAATAAGGTCTGGAGAGGTACACAGAGCAGTTGAATTTCAATAGGAGAAAGGTTCTTGTAGCTATAAAGAAGTAAGAATATTCTCAAAGTTATCTCTATAAAATTGTATATTTAAAAAATTTAATTAACACAATATTAGTGAATAAGGGGCCTCCCAGGTGGTACTAGTGGTAAAGAACCTGCTTGCCAATGCAAGAGGCATAAGAGATGCTTGTTTGATCTCTGGGTAGGGAAGATCCCCTGGAGGAGACCATGGCAACCCACTCCAGTATTCTAGATTGTAGAATCCCATAGACAGAGGAGCCTGGCAGGCTAGAGTCCAGTAGGGTCGCAAAGAGTCAGACAAGACTGAAGCAACTTAGCAGGCACTCATGCAAAGAGAATGAGGAAATAAAATTTATTTTGTGAGTCATTGTAGCTTAGTAATTCAAAGAGATGTAGGCCCCAATTTCAGTCCTGCCTCTTACTGACCACGTGGCCTTTGTCAAAATCTTTAACTTTGCAGAGCTTAAGTTTCTTCTCAAGTGAGTTTACTAATATACAATATGACTTGAGGGAACATCTGGAAGAGAGATGGTAGATTACAAAGGATGGAGACCCCAAAAGACTGTGATGAGATGTGGAGATGAAAGGAGGTAGGGGATAAAAGTCAGGCTCCAAGGTTATTAAAACAGAAGCTTACTTATTCATTATGTGTTGAAAGAAGAAGTCTCTATTCTAGGACTGAAAAATTCAAGAGACCTCAGTGATGGTGCCTCACAGCTAAGGAAAAATTTAAAGAAATGAGCCAAGAATAGAAAAAACAGAAAAGAAATGAAGTACAGAGCTCACTCAGTAATGAATGAAGACAAATAAATTAATCCTTATGTTATATTTGAGTATTGTTTAAATTTTAGATTTCATCACAATAATTTGAATTACTTTGATGAATTGATTTTATAATAAGTTCCAGAGGCAATTGGAGTTAAAAATCCTTACTATTAAAATTATTAAACTATTTCAGATTACCAAAATAAATGAAGTTCAAAATCCTTAATAAAATATTGAAATGTTAAATGATCAATACAATAAAAATGAAAAAAAAGATCATTAGTTTAATTCATTAAAAATGTAAACATTTAAATAAATATTTAACATATTAATCTAGCAGTATAGAAGTAATAATAATTTTCCATGAGCAATTGGATTTTGTTATAGAAATAATGGTGTTAGAATAAGGAAATTTCTTTTAAACAATTTTTATATCAACACATTAAAGGAAAATATTTTTACATAAAGGGCTGTATCATAACATAATTTCAAATAAAAATTTTAAATGTCATAGTAATAAAAACAAATTACTTAAGAATGATAGAGATTCCTTTCCAATAATCTAGAAAATATATTAAATAATGAAATATTAAAGATGCTGCCATAATAGAAGAAAACAACAGGATTGTTATTTTTTCATTATTATTCAACATTGCTTTGACAATGAAGCTAATGAAAGCATTCACTAAAATGAAATAAACATCTTTTAATTAATGGTGCTGGAGCAGTTACTTGTCATGCAATGTGCCCCCAAAATAAAATAAAATATGAATCTCTAATTGTTCCTCATATGATAGACAAAATATATATCTCAAGATCATTTAGGGAGTTATATGTAGAATATAAAACTATGAATCTTTCAGGATACAAGAAAATCTTCAGTGTTATTTGAAACATTCTAAGTCTTGACAGCAAAAGTGTGATTTATAAAATGATAAACTAGACTTCATCAAAACTGAAAAAACAAAAAACAAAATATCTTTTCTTCTGCAATAGTCCCTTTTAAGAGGATGAAAAGAAGCAAGAGAGTTGGAGGAGATTTGAGTTGACATATCAACAAATGATTTGTATCAGAATATAAATACTCTCTAAACTCAACAGTTAGCCAATCCCACAAACAAAGCAATCCAATTAGAAAATGTTCAAATGACATTACCAGACATTTCACTGAAGAGGATATAAATATCACAAATAAGCACATTAAAAGATGTTCATTAGCTCTCAGGGTAATGCAAGTTAAAACCACAATGGCATTCATTATACGCATGTCAGAATAGCTTATTAAAAAAAAAAAATCCTTGCAGGAATGCAGAAAAACTTGATTTTTTTTCTTACAAAAATAAATATGTACCATATGACCCAACAATTGCATATTTTGGTATTTATCCCAAGGAAAGGAACATTTATGTTTACATAAAAACCTATAAATAGTTTTCATAACAACTTTATTGATAGTAGCCCCAGACTACAAATGATAACCCAGATTTCCTTCAACAGATGAACAGTTCAACAAACTGGTACGTTCATGCCTTGGAATATCAGCAAACAGCAAAAAGAAATGGAGTACTGATAGACTCAATGACTAAAGTGGATTTCAAAACAATTATGCTGAGTGAAAAAGGCCAGTCTCAAAATATTACATAATGCATGTTTCCACAACACCCTTGAAATTGCAAAATTATAGAGATGGAAAAGTAGATTAGTGGTTGCCAAAGGTTTCAGAGAGAGGCTATGTGACAAAAGGGCAACACAGGAGATCCTGGTGACAGAACTGTTGTTTGTGTTTTCTGGTGCTCATCATATTTGATACAACTACATAGAAATAAATACGGCCACATATACACACATGTACACAAATGAATACATGCAAAACTGGTGAAATCTGAATAAAGTTGATGGAAGATATCAATTTTTTTTTGTGCTATTGATTATGCAGATATATGTGATTGATGGAAACTGAATGAAGGGTATAAAGGATCTGTCTTTCTGTATTTTTTCTTATAACTGCATGTGATCTGTAATATCTGAAAATTTTATATATCTTTTGTATATGCCTGTGTGTATATATTTTACATATAAGTGTATGTATACATATAAACATATGTATATGTATGTGAAAGTGGAAAGTGTTAGTCACTCTGTCCAACTTTTTGAGACCCCCATGGACTATAGCAAGCCAGGCTCCTCTGTCCATGGGATACTCCAGGTAGGAATACGGGACTGGGTAGCCATTCTCTCCACAGGTTCTTCCCGAACCAAGAATTGAACCCCGGTCTCCTTCATTACAGATTCTTTACCATCTGAGCCACCAGGGAAGCCCATATATATGTATGTGCTGTATGTATGTATGTGCTGTGCTTAGTTGCTCAGTCATGTCTGACTCTGCAACCCCATGGACTGTAGCTCACCAGGCTTCTCTGTCCATGGGGATTCTCCAGGTGGTAATATGGGAATGGGTTGCCATGCCCTCCTCCAGGGAATCTTTCCAACCCAGGGATTGAACCTAGGTCTCTAGCATTGTAGGCAGATTCTTTTACCATCTGAGCCACCAGGGAAGCCCATGTGTATGTAAATATACATGCATACATATATGTATAAATTTAAACTTCATGAAAAGGAAAAAATATTTTCAGATGATGTAACCAAATAAGTAGAAAAAAGATTTCATTTCCATTGGCATTTTAAAGCAAATGTGATATGGTAAATAATGTAATGATTAACTCTATGTGTATATAAAGTTATTTAGATTAAGAATGGGAAATATTCTGTTCACAGTAACAAAACATATGTGAGAGAAAGTTGCTCAGTCGTGTCCGACTCTATGCGACCCCATAGACTATACGGTCCATGGAATTCTCCAGGCCAGAACACTGAAGTGGGTAGCCTTTCTCTTCTCCAGGAGATCTTCCCAACCCAGGAATCGAACCCAGGTCTCCTGCATTGCACGTGGATTCTTTACCAGCTGAGCCACAAGGGAAGCTCAAGAATACTGGAGTGGATAGCCTATCCCTTCTCCAGCAGATCTTCCTGACCCAAGATTACAACCGGGGTCTCCTGCATTGCAGGCAGATTCTTTACCAACTGAGCTATCAGGGAAACCCTAAACAAAACATACATACTTACTAGTAAATACAATAGTAAATACAAAGGATCTATATGAAAAGTAGAAGATGAAACAATTAGTGTACATAAAATATGAGTGAACTAAGTTCTGAAAGAAGAACCTTTATATTACAAAATGTTTAGAGTTTTTCTATTCACTGTGTATATGTTTTGCTATTTTAGTAAGATTTCTCTTTTGGTGGGTTTTAATATGATTTTCAAGCTCATATGAAAGAATGCATGTTTGAGAAATAGTATTTGAAAAACTATTAATACTTGAAAATAAGAATTATATGGTGTGGTGTAATTGCTTTAAAGGTGTTTTTTGTTTGTTTTATATCTGCCTAAAAGATGCAGTAAATAAAATATGTGGAAGTTACCTAGGAGCAAAATTATAGTTAATTTTTCAATTCAGTTGATAAGGATCATTTTTAATATATTGTGTTAGAATAATCTACCCTCCCATTGAAAGTTAGATCCTACCTCCCACTCTTAGCTGTATTAATTTCCTTGGATCAGCTAAATACATGCCTATCAAATAGAGATGATGAAATATAATCATGTAAAAATTGAAAGGATTGGACTGGACAAATTATGGTGCTTTTATATAATCTCAGGAAACTTTACATTGTGAAACTTACCTATAACAAAATCCGGTCTTATTGAGCTATCTCACTGAATAAATATATTTTCTGAAATCCTAATAAAATTAGCTCATTTTATTAAAATCCCAAACTCCTATGACAGAAAATTAATTATAGAATCATGGCTCTTTTTCTTTGTCAAACAAAAAGCACTCGTCCTTCCCGCTAAAATGTTCTCATTCCTTCATTTGTCCATGCCATTCCCTTTCTCTGTATTTTGAAACCTGAAAGTAGTGTCAGCCACTTAGTCATGTCTGATTCTTTGCGACCCCATGAACTGAACCCTGCCAGGCTTCTTTGTCCGTGGGATCCTCCAGGCAAGAATACTGGAGTGGATTGCCATTCCCTTCTCCAGAGGATTTTTCCCCACCCAGGGATCAAACCCAGGTCTCCTGCACTGCAGGCAGATTCTTTACCATATGAGCTACAGGGAAGTTCCACAAAGGAAAGATCCAGAAATGAAACCTGAAAGGCCCAGGTCATTTAACTTTAACATAAAAATGAATAGATTTTATTTTCAAGAGAAATTTTATGTTCATGGTAAAACTGAACAGAAGGTATAGAAATTTCCCTTTTACCTTCACCTGGGTGAAACCTTCTGCACTGTTATTATCCCACCCAAGATATGTTTGCTACAATTGATGAACTTATATTGACATATCATTATCAGCCAAAGTCCGTATTTTACTTTAGGGTTCACTCTTGCTTTTGTACAGTCTATGAATTTGGACAAATGTAAAATTACATGTATCTAGCATTATAACTTTTCATACTGTTTATGGTATTCTCAAGACAAGAATGCTCAAGTGGTTTGCCATTCCCTTCTCTAGTGGACCATGTTTTGTCAGAACTCTCCACCACGACCTGCCTGTCTTGGGTGGCCCTACATGTTATGGCTCATAGTTTCATTGAGTTAGACAAGGATGTGATCCATGTGATCACTTTGGTTAGTTTTCTGTGATATTTTTAGAGTCTTCAATGTTTACATTTTTCAGTGTGTTAAGTAGTTGGAATCATACAGTATTTAGTCTTTTCAAATTGGCCTCTTTCATTTAATAATTTAAGATTCTTCCATGATTTTCATGGTTGATAGTTCATTTCTTTTTATCACTGCATAATATCACAACATCTGGACCACAGTTTATCTGTTCACCTACTGAAGGACATCTTGGTTGCTTCCAAGTTTTAGCAATTATGAATAAAGCTACCATACCCTCCATGTGCAAATTTTTGTGTGGCTGTAAGTTTTCAACTCATTTGGGTAAATACCATAGAACACAATTGTTAGATTATATGCTTAGTTTTATAAGAAACCACCAAACTGTCTTCCAAAGTACCTGTACCATTTTTCATTCCCACCAGCAATAGTTGATATTTGTTCATTTTGTTTTTCACTGAAGTCTTTTCTGATTGTTTTTGCAAGGTATTTTCCTTCCTTTCTTTCTGTTTATACAGCACTCTATATCCTCATTCTGACATCTATCATATTCTTTCTTGCTTTGTGTGAAGCCCTTGGGACATGAAATAGATATGTCTCCTGTACCTTATATTACTTCACTTGACACCTTGAAAATTAAGAGCCCTATTATTTGTTGAATGAATAAGGTAATTTTAAATTTTGTCATATGAGACTGTCAAATGGAGCATTTTGTTTTGCAAATAATTTTATTCTAGGCTTGGATCACATGATTCTCACTAGTTCCACTTGTTATCTATTTTTCAGTTGTTTCTGAGCAATTATTTTGTGGGTTAAATACATGCTTGACTCATATTGAAGGAAATTGCATTTAAAGTTATTGATTTTTTTGCCCCAACTTTTCTACTGGAAGAAACAAAACCTTGCTGCAATAAGTACTGAGCCTTAAAAAAAAAACAATATCTAGTGTTCTTGCCTGGAGAATCCCATGGACGGGGGAGCCTGGAGGGCTGCCGTCTATGGGGTCGCACAGAGTCGGACACGACTGAAGTGACTTAGCAGCAGTAGCAGTAATGATGTTAGCATATATTCTTAAGACTTTATTTTCAACAAGAGTTTAGGTAACAGCTGAAAGGTCACAAAGATGGTTTTATACAGTAAATAAACAATGGCATTGTTTTACAAAGAAAATAAAATATCCCAAACTTGTGTATAGACTTTTTCATCTAAAAACTTGCTTGCTGTGTTTAATTTTGGTGCTTGGGAAATTGTGTTCTTCTATTTCTTAGATTTTGGAATTTAAAGGGAAATACACCTAGTTTATGTGTCAGGGACTTATATGAATGTATACTTTTCATTCATATTCTGGCATTGTATTACTTTTGCAATTTTTGCATTTGACTCCTAGACTCAGTATTTGTTGGATGGTAATTATTTGTTGAAATTTGGCATTTATTCTGTTTATTTGGTGAATTTGGGAAGTTTTATTTATCATATTTGTTTATAACATTTACCTCTTCATCTTTGATATTTATAATGAAACTGTAAATTTATCATTAGAATATGTTGAAGTTATTTTGGAAAATAGTGGGCTGGATTATGGTTAAACAGTGAAAAATGTGTCCTTTGAGGCACAATTCACTGTTTTCATATTATATATCACAACATAAAGTCATGGAACAAACTTCTAAAGCCAAAGAACATTAACATTGCCATTTTATATTGTTATTAACATGTTTTTGAAGCAAAATAGTCCAAATATTATAATTCATTAGTTTTTAAAAGTAACATAAGTGTCTAACCTAAATTTTTTTTTATTTTAGATGAACTCACAAATTCATCAGAAACTAGATTGTCTTTAGAAGACCTCTTCAGGAAAGACTTTGTGCTTCATGATCCAGAGGCTCGGTGGATCAATGGTATGTATGTATGTTCTTATACATCATGTTTATTTCATGTTCTATATGGTGAAAATTAAATAATGGGATTTGTATTAATATTTTAATTGACATTATTCTTCAATGATTTTGTATACCATTTAATCAGAAATGTACACCTTGGCTCTTATGAATAAAAACCTTTTCTTAAGTCTTCAATAAAATCATCCCCCAAACATTACATTGACTGCTCTGTATCTGCTTTTCCCTCATAATCATTAATTATGTGACTTGAAACACATATTATATCTCTAGCATTTCTCTAGGTAATTCTCATTGGTGTAGAAGTATAGATATGGGGAGTCTATATGTAAGTGCTTTAAATTTGACAATCAAGTTAATTTTCTTTTCTCTGTAGTTTTTCTTTTTTAAGTTTAAATGCCACAAACTAAGGAGACTCTAACAAAGCTGAAATGACAGAAAGAGCATGGGAATATATTGCATTTTGCCTTTTTCTGGCTTGGCTAAGAAACCGCCTCAGCTTTCTCTAGGTTATTCCTTATTTTGTTATTTTCAAAAAGTTTTAAAAAACATTTAGATTTTAAATTAATTAATTAACTCATATCACTTAGTGGCTCCAGGGACTTCAGTTTGTCTTTATGGGAGTTTGTGGGGGGAGTTACTGTGTAATCCAGTCATAAGAAATGTGTTGGTGAAAAGTAAATCAGGGGATTCCCTGGTGGTCCAGTGGTAATGACCCCATGTTTCCACTGAAGGTTGCAGAGGCTCTATCCCTGCTTGGGGAACTAAGATCTCACACGCAGCATGATACAGCCAAAAATAAATAAAGAACTAAAAATTGTCTTTTAGAAAAGAAAGAAGGAAATCAAATTTCCATTCCTTGAGTTGTACAATTTGCCTAACCATAGTAATCACTGTGGTTGTTTTTGTTTTGTAGTCTCTAAGTAAAGTAGGACTCTTTTGTGACTCCGTGGGTGGTAGCCCTTCCAGGCTTCTCTGTCCATGGGATTTCCCAGACAAGAATCCTGGAGTGGGTTGTCATTTCTTCCTTTGGGGGATCTTCATGACCCAGGGATTAAACCCATGTCCTGTGTCTCCTGCATTGGCAGGTGGATTCTTTACCACTAGGGACACCTGGGAAGCCCCATCACTGTGGCTTGATAGCTGTTAATCTTTGCCCTTCACTTTGTTTAGACATAATATGTATATATTTTTGCTTTATCTTCAAGGCCTAGATTATTTCAAAGCATAGAGCTTTGCCTTTTTATCTAATAAGTACTGTCTCACAGTCCATCCTTTCTTCTCTAATATCCTAATTAAGTACTTTTATGTCTGCAAATTAAGTGTTAATTTATGGAAGCTATAAAAATAATGTAATTTAATTCACTAGGGCAGGGGCCAAATCATACTTGTTTATCTATCATAGATACAGTTTTTGGAGATTAGCAAGCACTTAAGGTAATTTTTTTTCTTTGAATAAATAAATGAAAGCATTTAATTGAATTTCAGTTTTATTTTTCTATAAACTCGAGTTTCAGTTGAAATTGGTTGCAAGATAAATATCATGCTGATGATATTACAAATAGAGAAAATATGATAGCAATTTTATTAATCTATTTTTGTGTATTTTCATTCTGAATTCTTCATAAACTTTAGTCTTGCCATATTGTTGCCTTTGCATTATGATTATTTCAGATATACAAAACTGTGATTTATTTCAGATGAGTACTATTACTAAATGTTAAGAAGGGATATAATTTTCTAGTATTATTCTAAGTGGATCTCTCACAAACTGTTCTCCTGATGTGCTAATGTAATTTTGCAAGTCATCTTTTTACTTGCTAGCCAGTATTTTCTATTGAAGGAGATGATCAAAAAAAATGTGAGTCATTAAATTTGAAATGCTGAATAATATTCTGTTTTCTTCACCATGATTTTTTAAAATTTTATTTTATTTTTAAACTTTACATAATTGTATTAGTTTTGCCAAATATCAAAATGAATCCGCCACAGGCATACATGTGTTCCCCATCCTGAACCCTCCTCCCTCCTCCCTTTTCTTCACCATGATTTTGATCAAACTGTTAGAAATTTGTGTAGTCTTTTACTTTGGAAAGCAAGAAAAATCATGGGTCTCATCTCCCTTCTCAGGTTAGATTGGGCTATTTTAAAAGTCATTTACTCCTGTGTGTACCTGCACTTCAGTATCGAAGTACCAAAGGACTGGAGGGATGTGTAAGCAGTGAACCGCGTGCTAAATTAGGCCATATTTCAATATCTAGGGCACACATTCTACTCTAATGCTTTACAAGGTATCACAATAGTGTTATTTGGAGCAAGTCATTTTAATCACTTTTTCATAATTTCTTTACCAATCATTGGTAAACTTGATTTTGAGACTATATCCTTGGATAAAGCTGCAATGTTATTATTGTAGTCTAAGTAAAACCTAAAATCAATAATACTTATAAAAGAATTTGACATAAAACAACCCTTTAAACAGGATTAAACAAAATCTAAGCTCTTAGAGGCATGCCGTCTTCATAAATCCTACTGAAGGAATTGATTCACTGTCAGGAGATTGTGTGTGCTGGGTTGCTTTTTGAGCAGGGGAATAGATTTATTTATTTATTTATTTATTATTTATTTATTTATTATTATTATGTCTTCATTTATTCCTGTTATGCAATCCAGATCACCTTTCTGGCAATCACTAGATACTTGGCCTATTTATGTATTCCTCACAAAGCCAGAAAATACAATGGTAACTATGAGTACAATGTGTAACCCTGGCTTCATTGTCACAGATTATGTCTGGATGTAAAATGTGAGCTTCTTTTTGCTAATAATGTTTCACCAGGATTCCAAAGTATATAAGTGGATTATATAGAGTCTAACCTATGCTCATTTGGAAGGAGTCTAACCTATGCTCATTTGCAAACTTTAGTTAATTGTTATTACATATATTACATAATATATATGTAATTATATTACATATATATTATATACATATATATTATATATACATATATATATAATTACATATATATGTAATTATTTAATACATTGCTAGTGAAGGAGACTGAAGGCTTATAGATGACCCTGATATGTGTAGGCTGAAGTGCAGTAATGTCATTCATTATGCTCCTTCACCATTAATATGTATTTGAATGTCAATGCAGCCTTGGATGGGTGCTCATGCTCCTGGTTAGCAGAACATCTGCCTTCCCCTATACCTACTCAGATATCTGAAATCTCCGTTTTTATAGTGTCTTCTTCCTAGTTATGTCACCTTGAGTCCTGGACATCTATCTTCTTTAATGTTATTCATCTCCCACATACATTTGAGGATCAATCCATCATCAAAGAAAAATCTAATATTGAGTGGTTTCTATGCTAGGCTTTGTGCTGGATATTTATGAATGTATTTCATACATAGCATGTAAGTTATAATGGTGAACTCCAGAAAACTAAGGCTAAAGCAAAAAATTTATCCAAAACACAGCTGATAAGAGTTGGAGCCTTCTTTAAATCAATATGTTCAAAGTATAAAGCCTATCTTCTTTCACTGTTTCACTGAGGTGCCATTCCCAATTTTTAACACATACAGTAATTACCTCCTTGATAGCCTCATGGTTACAGATGTCAGTGTGACTAATCCTTCATGTTGAATATTGCAATCATGTCATTTCCCAGGTGTATCCATATAATGGTAACTCATGTGGTCACTAAAAGAAAAATGTATAAGCATATTTATTGATGTGTATGGTAGAAGGAGAAGAGGGCAACAGAAGATGAGATGGTTGGATGGTATCACAAATGCAATGGACATGAACTTGGGCAAACTCCAGGAGATGGTGAGGGACAGGGAATCTTGGCATGCTACAGACCATGGGGTCACAAAGAATCAGATATGACTTGGTGACTAAAAACAGCACGGTATAAAAAGTGAACAAAGATGTCTTTAAAACAGAGTGAATAGTATATGGTTCACACTGTCTCTCCTGTATACCAGTGAAAGTTTACAAATGCCTGGATTTTGACCTGATTTTTTTTTCTTTTTGCATATTCATTTTTTCTAAATTTTATTTAATGAATGTATACATTTATGTGATTTTATAACTAGTTTTTATTTTTTAAATTTTTAATTCAGTTTTTATTTTACAAGTGAATTTTTATTTGCAAGTGGATTTGCAAGTAAAGTTGTGTTTGTCTTAAGTGTACAGCAAAGGAATTTAGTTATGCATATACATATATCCATTCTTTTTTAGATTCTTTTCCTATATAGGTTATTATAGAATATTGACTAGAGTTCCCTGTGTATAGTAGGTCATTGTTGATTACCTGTTTTATATATAGAGGCATGTATATGTTAATCACAGACTGCTTCATAAATAAGAAGTTTCATGGGTCTCTAGACCTCCAGCAGTCTCCTGGCAAATATAACGTTGTAAGGCTCAGCTAAAAATTGTAAAGTTATTTCTCAAAAAAATCAGAGGGACCCCTTTGCCAGTTGAATAAATTTCAAAGTCTTCCCAGTGTATTCCAGGCCTCTCAGAACCAAGCTTGGCCTCTTTCCTACTCCTCTACTGTACATTATGTTTTAGAGATATTGAACTACTTGATATTTTTCATAGGTCTCAAAAGCTCTTTTGACTTGGTACTTTTGTCCACACGGTCTTCTGTACCTGGAATCCCTTCCCCAGTCAGACAGCCTACATTTTTATCCCACTTGAAATCTGATTTCCAGGTGCAAAGACAGTGACTATTCCTTTTCCTGCCATCATAAGGGACATTATCTTCCTGTAAACCCCAGAGGCTGATTCTCTCATATAGAAATTTCTGCCTTGATTATAACATATTTTAACCTACTCTAAGACAGTGCTTCTAAAACTATTATGAAAGACCACTATCTTAAAATTTAATAATTTGTTTTTATTTCCTATTTGGTATGAATCTATATTTTTGAAAAATACAATAAAAAATGAATTACTAGAAAATAAAGTGATAAATAGGCATTTCATATACAGTCTCCAAATTTATCTTCTTATAATCAACCATTCAAAAATTACATTGCAAAAATATAATACATACCACAATAAAAATGGACTCCAAAAAAAGAAATTTCATATCATGCTTTGTTTGAGAGAGGATATACAGGCAACTCATAGAAAGGATTGTTACTGGTAATTTTTGTAATTCCTAAGTCAGAATTAAACAAACAGTGAGAGAAATAGTGGTTATTCACTTTACATGCCAATTCTCAGATTTTGAACAAAAACTAGTATGTCAACAATATTCAGAGGTTTTAATGTAGGAAATGAACTAGCTTCCTTCTTGTTAACTAATCTAGGTTAGATTGACAACACTAATCTCAGGGGATGCTGTGTATCTAGAATATCTCTATTTTTTTTTTTAAATAACATTATTGGTGAGAAGAAATCAGTCTCTAAAATAAGGATGATGGCAATGGAAGTAGAGATCTTATAGCAATTTTAACAATTTTGGGATATTGACTTTAAAGTTTTATACAAAAGGAATCAAATGATACTATATTTTTAAACTCTATCTTCAACTCTTTACCACTAGCTAATGTCAAAATTTATTCTGTAGGTTATAAATCATTTATCCATCAAAAACAGATTTTGGATTTTAAGTACATCTGGGGTATAGTGAAAAGACTACAGTTAAGTCCATAACACATGCTGGGGGTCAGGAGACCCATGAAATTTTTCATGGGAGAAAGCCAAGCTTCTGCTCAGGTATTAATAAATTAGTTCATTTATCATGCATTTGGATCTTGCAATACTGTCAAATTGCTACCAAAGCATCTAAATGCTTATCTTCAGTTAAGCTTACCCCATTGTGGACCAGTGGTCAACAAATTGCAGTTGGGTGAAGTCTAGCAATGTCACTCTAAGAGCAGCTCAGTTCTAAGAGACAATAAACCCTGAGAAATAGGACTTGTGTCACATTGATGTAAAAGTCAACCCATCAATTAGCACATTGCTGGGATCCAACTAGGATTCAAAATAGTTCACTTAGCACAGTGAGATACATTTCCTGGTATATGAAGGTGGGCCCCTTTGGCCCACAATCAGTATATGTTTCTTTATGGTTCTCTTTCTTATGGTGCGCATAGATTTTTTTTTTTTAATCTATACAAAGTTGTCTTTGCCAATATCCATCCCATATATGAGATTTTACGGTGTTTTTTTTTTTTTTTTAATGGCTAGCTGGGATGAGTGATCATGTGTGAGGCTCTGGATATAACTGTGATTTTATTGGACTAATTGTTGGAGCCAGCTGAACTTATCTATCACATGATACTCAAACCTGTTATCTTCAAAATGTGTCGAAGTATGACATATTGAAAATAGGAAAAAGTCCTTAAAAGGAGATTAACCAGATAAAAGAAGATGAAAAAAAATTCAGCTATTTTAAAAAGCTTTCCAAAGCTTGGTTTCTTCATCAATATTTAGGATAATATTTCCTATAGGTAAGAGCACAATGAAAACAAGCTATAGTTTATAAAACACAAAGATAAAAGGTAAATGCAAAAAAATAAGAACACACATATGAAAAGCAAAAATCTGGAACCTAATAAATCTTCAAATAGTAGAGATCCTGACGACAGCTTTTAGAGATGCTCTGGGTAATTAATAATTCTTTAAAATACCTCCAGCAGGCTTATGCTGATAAATTATATTCAAGATTTTTAATATAAAGTAAAAAGCCATTCTTGTAATCTTCATGAAAAATAAAACAAATTGCTGAAATAGTACCAATAATATTTACAGTAATAAGGGAACTCATACTTAGGGAAATCAGACAAAATAATCAGATTTGTTTCTTTGCTTGTTTGGCATTGTTTTAGCATGCAAGGATTTTTGTCCCTCAGTTCAATTTTATTGTGTTGCAGAAAATGGATTTATTTGTGTGCAGGGAGCTAGTTTCACTTCTGACAGCATTGTGACTCCCAGCCCTGAGTCAAAATTTTAACTCTTTCAAAATTTTAACTCTTTCAACTTATTTTTAATTTTTCTCTCTTTTTCTTTTTTTTATATATAACCATCAGCAAAGCTGATATTTTTAAAAGTTAGAGTTGAATTTGTGACTATGAGTTTTTGAGAGTAATTTATATTTTTATTGAAACATAATTTAATTAGTTTATCATGCCTGATATATTTTAAAGTAAGGATGTCAAAGTATCTTGCTATCAAGAGTAGATCACTTCCTGCCAAAATTAAAGTGTGCATGATAATATGTCATTAAAGCATATTTACTTTTATGCATACTGCCAAAAATGTTCTCTTTATTACTATGGGATTTATATGCTCCACATGCTTTCATGAACATTTAAATTAATCTGTATTAAAAACATTAGAAATCAAAAATAAAATTAAAATATTTACTATAAAAATCAAACTGTGGTAATTTTACATACCGGTTGAAAGTATTCCTACTTTTGTTTGAAATTAAAATATAGTTTTTTAAGAAAATATTTTAAAGATTCCAGCTTATGTTAAAGTGATAATATTTATACTAAATGATTTACCCATAAAATCCAGTGTTAACATTTCAGGGGGAAAATATTAGGAAAATAAAATTCCTATGTTTAAATAACACATGGTTTACTTAAGAGTATTTAAAGGGAGTTGAAAATATAAACTGAACTTTAGATTTTGAGAACTAAACTTTCATGTTACATCCTACTTTTTATAGTAGAAAAGTATATTTTGATTTTTTAAAGGGAACAAAAAAGTCTGTGTGAGTGGTAAGAAACATTTATGCTTATATTCATCAAGCATTATTGAATTCCAAAACTACATGCCCTGCACAGTTCTGTATATTCCAGGTGGAACCTGTTGACATTTAGAAGGTTTGCAATAAAACAGATTGTGTACTTACAGTGCATTCCACATAATCATGGTTGGTCTTGGCTTTTTGGCCCAGGAACTGGGTTTCTCAGCACAAATGTAGATTAATATACACTTTGACATCTATTTTTCCCTCAATTTATCCATCTATCCTTTTATCCATTCAAGATATATTTACTGAGAATAGACAAAAATTCTTCTAGATATAGGATGTAAAAATCAATAAACACAGTTTTTTTTGGTCAGGGAAATTATGAATGCATTCCCCATTTTTACAGTATCTATTCTGATATAGAATGTGAAGAAGTAAAATTAGTAATCAAAATACTGTGATTGGAGTAGAAAGTAGAGATAATTGGCGAGTTGCCAGAAATGTTCCGTTCGGACTATGATGAGGTTTGGTTAACATTCTTTTCCCCAGAATCCAAACCACATCTCCATTTTCCACACTTCTGTCCCTGATATGATACAGGAACTCCAGCACATTTTGGTTTTTGAACTCTTTTATTCTCTTTGCCTCTCCTTTACTTGATACAGTTTCCTCTTATATGTGATAGTAGTTATGGCTAATATATACATGAACCACTGACATGTTTAAAAGAAATAAAATATAATTATGGTACCCAGGGAATTCAGAAACTAGATGAAGATAACATGCCTGAAATAATCAGACAACAATTTGATGATAAACTCTTGGGTCATTACTGAGGGGAAAAAAAAAAGAACTGTAAAAGATCAATTTGAGTTAAGAATAACTAGAGTCATTATGGAAAAGGTGAAGTTCAGTCTTAGTGTAGAGGTCAGATGAGCCCAAGACTAGAAAGAGGATGTCCCTGGAACAACAAGGAAGTATTATGACAGGGTCATAGGAATTGGCATAGTGTGTAAACTATCTGTAATGTCCGATGCCTGTGTGTGTGTTTAAAATTAATGGTGAAAAAAGGCAATCAACTCAGATTGGTGTGTATTTAGAATATTAATACTATCATTTTACTATACCTGTTATACTTTGATCTACTTTAGCAGAATCATATTATTAAATTATGATTTTAAAACAGAAGAATTTGAAGTTACTCAGATCATTACCAGCTACATCATTTTCCTTGGAACTAGAATAGGAGTCTCACCTAATGTGTTTATGATACATTCCTGTTTACATTTACTCTTCCACTTTTTTAAGATGTTTCAACATGCCTTAGATATTTGTGTTTCTTTGAAAAACTTTGTTTGGAGGCAGAGTGGGCATTAATTTTGTGTTATACATGAGTAAGTTGAGCCACTGTTTTTTTCTTCACGTCTCCCCAATTCAAAATCAGCACTTAAGTCTGGCCAGAACCCAGGTTTTCCATGTTCAATGTTGGGCAGAATACATCACCGTAGAGAAAATGTCTTCAGTGAACTACTTTTGTATTTTCCTTAAACTAATTTTTAATACTGTTTATAAACTATCAAAAACACATATCTGGCTTAAGGAGACACATATTAAGAGGAAGATTAGTAATAATAAGGGAAGATTTCTTTTGACTCATATCTGACAGTTTGAATTTGAACAGAATTTTTAGGTGATTTTGAGAAAGCATAATCATTTTTGTATCATCAATTGTAACTGTAAAAAAAAAAAAAAAGTCTTGCAAAAAAAGTAAAATAGTGACATTTACACATAAAGCTTTTAATGCAACTTGCTTTGCCTGAGTCATGTTTTGTGCTTGTGTGTATGGAGCGGGGCAGGGGGGTGTGCATTTCTTTCTAAGGCCAGTTTTACTTAATCGTGTTAGTCATGTAGTCAGAGGGGATGGGCCATTGAGACCTTTGGGTAACACACAATCAACTATTCTGCTATGTTATATTGGATAAACAAGTATTAAACACACAGGTACATTTCAGAAAGTCTTTAGTTAGAAGAATTGCTTGAGATAATTTTGTTTAACAGTAAAAGGCTAAGATTCTCTATAGTAATTCATTTCAAGCATGAGCATTTAGTCAACTGAAATGTTCCATCCTGTTCACAGTGGCTTGGTTTCACGTCTGCTCAAAGAGGCACATACAATAGTATATCTAGCATTTTACTTCTATTTCTTTTCAATATTTATCTTTTATTTTTGGTAAATATTAAATACTATTTTTATATAGTCCTGTAGGGCTGCAAAAAGTTTGTAATATATTCTTTCATTAATTTATTTTTAATGTCCATAATATGTTATTTTGAGATTTATCTAATAGGAGCTAGTAACCATGCTTGCATTTTTAACTTATCATACATGATATTTATAGTTCTCTAATTTAAGTGAAGATACATTCATTTTATAAATCAACAAACTGAAGTTTCAAGCAAATGTGGCTTTATCAGGTCCACACAGCTAAAAGGAGGCAGATTCAAGCTTTGAGGTAATATATCGTACTATCAATTTCAGGCAACAATGAGCATAATAACTATAAACAAATTAAAGTTTTAGAAATATAATATTAAGAAAAGATATAACACGTATAGAAAATAGTTTTTAGATGTAAGATTAAGCATAAACTATATAATTAATGTTGGAAAAGTGAAACTTCTCTAATCAATTTATACAAGAACTCTGAAATAAGATGTGCACAGAATTTAATGTGGGATTTAAAATTTAATGTGGCTAGAAAACAGAGTATTACACTGGGATTCAGGAGCCTGGCTCAGTAGCTGAATATTCCCCTTGGGAAGACCTCATCACCATTGCTGTGCTGGACCTCAGGTTCTTCTTGATCAGTGGGTTTGATTGAATAACACAGTCAATTAGATATCAATGAGATGGCACCAGTTTTCTCACTTGGGATTACCCAAGTCTGCATGTGGTTGCACAATTGGCCTTAAAGTAATTGGCAATGTGACTACAATGCATACTTCTGAACTTCCTATTATCTAGTTTAAATGGAAGTTTTATTATTATTATCAGCAGTAGTATTAGACAAATTTTAAAATTCTCTGTTATCACTTTCAAAACTTGATTCTACTCCATATCAGTTTCTAAGAGACTTACCAAATGACACCAGTTAATCTGATAATGCAGTTTACCTTGTCTTGTAAGATGCCAAGATTTTAATCATCAATAATGATAATAGCTTAATGACCTATGCATTTATTTATGAGTTAAAATATTAGTTGTGTCTTGTTTCAAATGAACATTGAGAATTAGGGGCAGTGAAGAAGGTCTGAGAAGGGGATATTCTGATCATGCCATTTATTATACAATTTTTATAATTTAACTTTTTCTGTTATACATAAAAGTGAAAAAAAAATAGTGTAATCAGCCTCTAAGTAATTATGATCAACTTGTGAATGATTACCAACATGCTATGGTAATTATTCAGCCAAGGATACAAATATGAGTGTGAAATACAAAAGACTGGAAAAATGAAAGGAATAAATCTAAATGAAGCAAAAAAGGAGAGTTGTTGTTGGTGATGTGCTAGAGGGGAGGATTGCATGCTGATCTGGAATGCTGATCTTTTATGATCTGGAATGCTGATGGATTCATGATCTGGAATGATCTGCATGCTGATTCCATGGTTCCTGTGCTAATTCTGAATGATATAACATACCTTTAAAAAAAAAAAAAAAACATATATATATATATATATTTATTTATTTATTTATTTTGGATTGTGCTGGGTCTTCATTGCTGCACAGGCTTTTCTCTAGTTGTGGAGACCAAGAGCTACTCTCCAATTGTGGTATGTGGGCCTCTCTTGTTGTAGACCTTGGGCTCTAGAGTGCATGGGCTTCAGAAATTGTGGCACGTGGGGTCATTAGTTGCAGCTCCTGGGCTCTAGAGCACAGGGTCATAGTTATGGCACATGGACTTATTTGCTCCCCAGCATGTGGGATCTACCAAGATCAAGGATCCAACACATGTCTCCTATGGGTTAGATCTCCAGGTAGATTCTTTATCACTGAGCCACCAGGGAAATGGATACATTTATCTTTAAGGGTAAAGGCAAGGAGTTTAAACCAGAATTATGAGTGTGAATTCTTGCAATATGATTGAAAAAATCAGACCTCAAGAAACAAGAAATTGGAGGTGCTATCAGAACCATCATTGGATGCAAAAGGCAATCCTGTTAGTAAGGGGTTTGATTTTTCATGCAGATTTCAGAGTTAACAAAAATGAAAGCCTGTGGGGATGGATGTCTGCTCAACTGAAATATGTTACATGTAACAAGCATAGTCTTCCATCTTTTGATGAGGCTAGTTTAGGTAAAGAGTAGTGATTTCTCCACTGGGCCCCGGTGCCCGGAAACGCAACGGCCCGCACGGCGCGAGGCCGCGGCGCCCCCTGGCGGCCGGCGAACCCCTAACCTCAGCGAGTGCCGGCGATAGGACTCCTCCAAGTGGATCGCACAGAGAAGGCAATGGCACCCCACTCCAGTACTCTTGCCTGGAAAATCCCATGGATGGAGGAGCCTGGTAGGCTGCAGTCCATGGGGTTGCTAAGAGTCGGACACGACTGAGCGACTTCACTTTCACTTTATTAATGTTACAGAGAGGTTGTGTGATCATGTGATAAGGATGCCTTAGTAGGATTCATATAATTGATAGAAAATTGTAAAAGATCTCTGAGTGTAACTTTAGTTCTGAGACTTCATAATTTTTTTTTTCTCCATGTCAACATAAAGTCATGGTATAAACCACTGTTTTAACAGTTCTTTGGTTTAGGAAACCGGTTGGTACTTTGGCCTAAAACCTTAAGGAATTGTGTCAGCTTTCACAGAAATTCCTTTGCTTCTTGTTCCCATACCAGAAACCTCCAGTATATGACATAACAGTGTTTTCTCTTTGTTTTGACTGGCCATATGGAATTTCTGAAACATAATTTAAAAGCTGATCTCACTTTGCACTTTCAGTTGATAACACCTTGGCATACTTCTTTGTGCTGTCAATACCTGTGCCAGTTTTAATGAGCTTGAATATTCATTACTAGAGTTGTGTACTCAAACCATTAACCTGTCACTTCTTTGTTCTTCTAAATAGCATCTGAAAGCAGATAGCTTGCAGCTACCTGGTCCCTGGTGATATTCAATTTGTAAGTGAAAAATTACACACATTAATTAGTTCTATGTGTATATGTTTCCCACTTTTTCCTAGGAGTATGAATGTTCACTAGGTTTTCTGTCATTACCAGTTTTGCTAATTGTTTAATTTTTCTTTTGATGAAGCTAGTTTAAGTAAAAAGTAGTGATTTCTCCATTCCTTATTAATGTTACAGAGAGGTTGGGTGATCACATGATAAGGATGCCTTAGTAGGATTCATATAATGGATAGAAAATTGTAAAAGATCTCTGAGTGTAACTTTAGTTCTGAGACTTCATAATTTTTTTCTCCATGTCAACATAAAGTCATGGTATAAACCCATGACAAAATACTTTTTACATAGCCATTCTTGAGTTTTAATTCCACAAAGATGCTACTATATTCAAAAGATTATAAAAAATATAAACTCTCTTAATAAGAAAAGAGAGTAACACCTCTTGTAGCACCAAGTACTGCATAATCTTTTCTGACTGTTGATTTTAGATGACTATGTTGCTCTCTGAGGTCCTCCCAACCATTGAGGTGGAGAAGCAACCTGTCTATATGTCAGGGCAGAATGCTTGACAAAGAAAAGGTTAGGTCTCCAACAATCGGAACTTTACATCTGTCTCTGGTTGAGCTGGTAGGCAAGTCACTCCACTTCTTTAAGCAGCCAAGTCATTACTCACAAGACTGAGAAGATAATTTGTCTTTCACTTCCTCCTAGAGCCACTGTGAGCATCACCTGGGATGTAAGTTCTCTAAAAATGTTAAATCATGTAAAAAGTTCTGTCTCTGTTCTTATTTACAGAGAGTTGATATTCATTTCACTAAATAGTATGGCCTTCGCCAAGTCAACCAATATGCTTGGCATTACTTTTATCAAAGTACCATAGTGAGAATCACAGCATCTAATTATTACTTGGGTGTTGAGTATGTGCCAGGCAATTGGTTGTTTGTAATGTTCGACTTTATTTAATCCTCACAACAATGCTCTGAATAGTGTTTATGATCTCCGCTTCACTACTGAAGAAACCAAACCCAGAGACCTTAGAAACTATCCCAGGCTCCTATAGCTATTAAGTAGCGGACCTGGGGAGAGATTCCTCAGGTTATAGGATGAGGAGAGATTAAGGGTACAAAGTTTCAGTTATGCAAGATGAATACATTCTGAGGATCTAATGTACAGCAATGTGATGACAGTTAACACTATTGTACTGTTTTTCTAGACATCCGCTAAGACACAAAAGAAAATAAAAGAGAAAACGTTAACTGTGAGGTGAAAAGTGAAAGTGAAAGTTGTATCCGACTCTTTGCAACCCCATGGACTATACAGTCCATGGAATTCTCCAGGTCAGAATACTGGAGTGGGTAGCCATTCCCTTCTCCAGGGGATCTTCCCAACCCAGGGATCGAACCCAGGACTCCCACACTGCAGGTGGATTTTTTAACCAGCTGTCACAAGGGAAGCCCAAGAATACTGGAGTGGGTAGCCTATCCCTTCTCCAGTCGATCTTCCCAACCTAGGAATCAAACTGGAGTCTCCTGCATTGCAGGTAGATTCTTTACCAGGTCAGCTACCGGGAAAGCCCTAACTGTGAGGTCATGGGTGTTAATTAGTTTGTTGTGTTGATTAATACATAGTGTATAAGCATATATAAACCAACTCATAGATATGAGTTTGAGCAAGCTCTGGGAGTTAGTGATGGATAGGGAAGCCTGGCATGCTGCAGTCCATGGGCTCACAAAGAGTCAGACATGACTGAGTGACTGAACTGATATATTAACATCAACTTGTACACCTTAAATATATACAATTTGCATTCACCAATCATGCCTCAATAAAGTTGGGAGAAAAAAAATTAATTACTTAAAATTTAGTCAAAAAAACTGCTTAGATAAGAGTACAGAAGAAAAAGATCATGAAACGTCCTACTTTAATTTTGTGTTTGTTGTGCTACTTTAATTTTGTTTTGTTTTGGCCAAATTTGCTAAACGTCCTGCTATCACTTTCCCTATCTGCTTTGAAATCCCAACTCTTGCTATCATATTTGAGGGCACATTTGTCAGTTCTTATTACTTTTAGTTCCTGTTACTCATTGAATGAGCTGAAAAGCCATGGCATGTGCAACTCTTGTGACCCGATGGAGCCTGCCAGGCTCCTTTGTCCAGTGGGATTTCCCAGGTAAGAATACTAGAATGCCATTTCCTCCTCCAAGGGATCTTCCTGACCCATGGATGACCTGCATCTCCTGTGGCTCCTGCATTGGCAGATTCTTTACTGCTGAGCTACCTGGGAAGCACCACCCCCCATCCCCAACCAACTGAGTGACTTAATGTTTATTAAGTTTATTTAAATATAAATAAATATAAATATTAAACATGAATAAACTTGTTTATTTAAACAATAAAGTTCTTATTGTTTAAAGATCCTATAATTCACTGAATGAGCTGAAAAGCCTTGGTTACACACAGCTGGTATTTGCTCTTACCAAATTACCACTTTCTACTCTCCAAAACTTGCCATACCAAAGAAAAGTGCTCAAACCATGGAAAAGGCACACACTGTTGCATGTTCCCCAGTTGAGTTTATGTCCTCAAACCTTTCTTTTCTATAGCAGAAGTAGAAGCTTCAGTTCTGCTTGAAATTCAACCCTGGCTTTCCTAGTCTTCTCTAGTTTTTGAGAAATCCTCCTGGACTAGTTTATGCTCAGCTGTTTGAGACCTTCACTGGTAAAGTCAGTTTCCTCAAGCAGAAATGTTAAATTTTGTCTGTATTTTCAGATTCCAAAAACAATGTCTTGCATGTAGTTATTTTCACAAATGAATTGGTAATTTGGTGCCACACACAGACCCGCATTTTAATTTGAAAACAGACATAATTGTGAGGGTAGGCTTTAAAATGTTTCCTCACAGATTTAGAAGCAATATATATAATAGAGGACATTATTTCTTCTTTCAGCAATTCAAAGGAAGAAAAGCATTCAGTTTATTTAAAGCTTAACAAAGGAACTAAATTATCTTGATGAACTATTATGACCAGTCATAGTGTGGATTTTGATTACTGATGGGCAAACTCCCATATCAAGTTACACACATTTTAAAAAATGAATATTTTTTTCTCCACAATTGGTGAGACAAGTTGTAAAGACTAGACATATTTGTTTCTGTTGGGATCCCTGAAATATTCATTTTTGTCATGGAATTACACTTGAGTCAAAACCAAATATCTCAAACTAGAGGAACTATGCTAGAATTCAGTACATTGTTGGAGGTCTCCTGCATGCCGGCAGGGCAATATATATTGCTGAATTATTCTCATTATTTAGGGCTTCCCAGGTGATTCAGTGGTAAAAGAATCCACTTGCTAATTCAGGAGATGCAGGTTTGATACCTGGGTTGGGAAGATTCCCTGGGGGGGGGAATGGCAATCCACTCCAGTATTCTTGCCTGGGAAACCCCATGGACAGGAGTCATGGGGTCTCAAAAGAGTTTAAAACTACTTAGTGACTAAATGACAGCAGCAGCAGCATTATCTGTAGTTGCACCATAAAAGACAAATACAAATATGGAAACTTCTAAAATATGAATAATTTGGACCCTTAAAGAGAGTAGTTTTGGGCTACTGGGTAGGTTGGTTCCTTAGAGCTGATTCTTTATACCAAGAACTGAAAATGTCTGCAGATCCATGTAATCAGGCAGAAAATAGGTGAGTTGCTCAAAATATACCATATCTTCATGAGCATCTATTGAGTTTTTATGTTCAGAAATTTTTTTTTTTTTTTTTATATTGGGTTTCTATGTATCAAGTTACTGTTTTTTCTTTGATTTTTCAAACTTTTCATTACACTGGCAATTGATCCAGATAGGCAAAACTGGAAGAGGTTTTAGAAAATCGTTCCTTGGTGTACCATAATATTTGAAAGTGAGAGCAGTGTTGAGTTTATTTTAATTCTATGGGGTCCATCTCAGTGCCTGACACCTTTTTGGTGTTCAGTAATCTTTTAGTTAAATTGTGCATTACCTGCCACCATCCACAGTCATCATACCAAGCCCTGTGTTAGACTTAAGTGAATCTTGTGATAACTGTGGGTTTTCTCAAGGTCATAAAAACACAGAGAGTCATAGTCAAAACCAACCCAGTGATTCTTATTTTTGTTGTGTGCTGTGCTCAGTCGCTCAATCCTGTCTGACTCTTTGCAACCCCATGGACTGTAGCCTGCCAGGCTCTTCTGTCCATGGGGATTCTCCATGCAATAATACTAGAGTGTGTTGCCATACCCTCCTCTAGGGGATCTTCCCAACCCAGGGATGGAACCCAGGTCTCCTGCATTGCAGGCAGATTCTTTACCATCTGAGCCACCAGGAAAACTTTATTATAAATCAGTATTAGTTTATAAATTTATATTCCTGTTATAAATCAGAAATTTTTAGTATAAATCAGTGTTACTATATTACTGGCTTTTCTGACCTCTATAGTAATTTTCTGATTGTAGATTTATTGATTTCATGCAATCTAAAAGGTCGGTTTTAAAGGAAGACACAGTGATTGGTAGAGTTTGCCTGGGGTTTTGCCAAGAAGTGACATTTTGACAACAGAATTATCTGGTTTCTTCCCCCAAAGAGACCCATAATGCTTAAGGTGATTCTTTGCTCTGTCTTTTTTACCTATCATTACACCAGTTATTACTTCCCTCTCTTGACTAAGTTGCATATTTCAAGAGCTCCCCAAATTTACCTTCCACATGACTTTTTTTCCATCTTCATTTAGGCATCAGTTCTGCTAAATGAATACCTCCAATGCTTCTATTGAAATTCTGGCTCTTGAAGGCCTTAACTATATTTATTCTTCATATAATTATCCATTTTATTCTTTACAGTTTGTCTATGGTTATATTTGCCACATACTATCATATTTCATTTTAATTTACTAAACAGATTTATTTTATTTTATTTTTTAACTTTACAATATTGTATTGGTTTTGCCATATATCAACATGAATCCGCCACAGGTATACATGTGTTCCCCATCCTGAACCCTCCTCCTCCTCCCTCTCCGTACCATCCCTCTGGGTCATCCCAGTGCACCAGCCCCAAGCATCCAGTATCGTGCATCGAACCTGGACTGGCGACTCATTTCATATATGATATTATACATGTTTCAGTGCCATTCTCCCAAATCATCCCACCCTCTCCTTCTCCCATACAGTCCAAAAGACTGTTCTATACATCAGTATCTCTTTTGCTGTCTCATATACAGGGTTATTGTTACCATCTTTCTAAATTCCATATATATGCATTAGTATACTGTATTGGTGTTTTTCTTTCTGGCTTACTTCACTCTGTATAATAGGCTCCAGTTTTGTCCACCTCATTAGAACTGATTCAGAAGTATTCTTTTTAATGGCTGAGTAATACTCCATTGTGTATATGTACCACTGCTTTCTTATCCATTCATCTGCTGATGGACATCTAGGTTGCTTCCATGTCCTGGCTATTATAAACAGTGCTGCGATGAACATTGGGGTACACGTGTCTCTTTCCCTTCTGGTTTCCTCAGTGTGTATGCCCAGCAGTGGGATTGCTGGGTCATAAGGCAGTTCTATTTCCAGCTTTTAAAGCAATCTCCACACTGTTCTCCATAGTGGCTGTACTAGTTTGCATTCCCACCAACAGTGTAAGAGGGTTCCCTTTTCTCCACACCCTCTCCTGCATTCATTGCTTGTAGACTTTTGGATCGCAGCCATTCTGACTGGCATGAAATGGTACCTCATAGTGGGTTTGATTTGCATTTCTCTGATAATGAGTGATGTTGAGCATCTTTTCATGTGTTTGTTAGCCATCTGTAGTCTTCTTTGGAGAAATGTCTATTTAGTTCTTTGTCCCATTTTGTGATTGGGTCATTTATTTTTCTAGAATTGAGCTATAGGAGTTGCTTGTATATTTTTGAGATTAGTTGTTTGTCAGTTGCTTCATTTGCTATTATTTTCTCCCATTCTGAAGGCTGTCTTTTCACCTTGCTTATAGTTTCCTTTGTTGTGCAGAAGCTTTTAAGTTTAATTAGGTCCCATTTGTTTATTTTTGCTTTTATTTCCAATATTCTGGGAGGTGGGTCATAGAGGATCCTGCTGTGATGTATGTCAGAGAGTGTTTTGCCTATGTTCTCCTCTAGGAGTTTTATAGTTTCTGGTCTTACGTTTAGATCTTTAATACATTTTTACTTTTTAATTCATTTTAATTTCTTTTTAAGAAAAATATCTAGTCTTCCATAAACAGGTTAGTATCAGCCATTATCTCTCCCTCTCAGTCCCCGAGATTATATTCTGTAAATTTTTTATCATAAACATTGTGTTGTTGCTTATCTTTGGAGTAAAGACTGTCTGTCTAGACTCAGCATTTATTCCTATTGACTCTGCTGGGTCTTCCAACTATCCACATACAGAACAGGTGAAACTGTATCTGCTTTGATACTTTTTAGCATCTAAGCAGACTCCAGCTTAGTGACATCTTATGAAAATGAATATTGCCTCTTTTCCCATCTCTTCAATTCTTGCCCCTCTAATACTTTCCAAGTGAAAGTCGCTTGGTAGTATCTGACTCTTTGCCACCCAATGGACTGTAGCCTGCCAGGCTCCTCTGTTCATGGAATTCTCCAGGCCAGAATACTGGAGTGAGTAGCCTTTCACTTCTCCAGGGGATGTTCCCAACCCAGGGATTGAACCCAGGTCTCCCGCAAAGCAGGCGGATTCATTACCATTGGAACCACCAGGGAAGTCCCTTTCTGACACTTTAAACAGTACTAATGAAAAATATCATGTTGCATTCCCAAGAATCCCCTTTTAGGAAGGTTCGTCTTGCTTGTATTCAAGTCTGTATCTCTTTACTTATAGGACTACAGATTATAAAACCTATGGGCTCCATCAATGTTTTCCCTAGTCCTTCCTATTTCCCAAGTATTTTCTAAAAGCTGACATTCTAATGGATATTGTAAGAATGACATTGTAAGGAGGAGAGATTGAGAAAGTATGGTAAAGCATGTATGATATTTTAAATAGCACCTAAGCAGCAGACTTAATTATCTGGTTAATACACTCACTTGAATTTTAGATCCAAGAGATGGACAATGGTAGCAAATGGGAGCAAAAGAGTCATGTGTGTGCGGGTGTCTGTGTGTGTGTGTTATGTATTCATTTATGACAACATAGCCTGGTGATCCAAATACTGGAGTTTTTAATCCAACTCTTAAGAAGATGATGGAAATTCTTCCCAGTTTCTCAAAGGTTGATGTTTCTATTTTTTAGCGAAGTGTGATAATTGCTAAATACAACTATATTTGTTAAAATGTATAATTTGGTAGTTTCCTAGATGGTGCATTGGTAAAGAATCTGCCTGCCAATGCAAGAGACATAAGGGATGCGGGTTCGATCCTTGGGTTTGCGAAGATCCCCTAGAGAAGGAAATGGCAACCCACTACAGTATTCTTGCCTGGAGAATTCCATGGACAGAAGAGCCTAGTGGGCTATAGCCCAAGGGGTCACAAAGTTTCAGACATGACTGAGCACACACAGTGCTCACACACATAATTTGGTAGAATTTTGGGAGAACATCTGGAAAGTACTGCTAGTAAGATACCATTTCATATGAATAAACTTTGGACATTTTTTACTTTTTAAGTTCTGAATGACATTTATTCTGTTTTGACTTCTTCTAAGGTTGTTCAGATCACCAAAACATTCCTTGTAATTTAAAGGAAATTTAGGATCAATAAATCACTGAAAGTCTGATGAGATGCAGCATCAAAGCAGCTCTATTCACCAGAAAGGAGTTACAATGACTAATTAATAAGCACTAATGAGCTTCTGCATCTTTACATGAGTTATATGCTTGATAATTTTTTATTTTGAAGTTTTAATGAAATTAAAATTCTACACAATAGCTAATAAAGATAGCTTTAATATTTATAAAAACAGAAGATATTTGAGAGACATTTTATTAGAAAACTTGAGATTATCCCATGTCTTGGATTGGATTTTAAGATTTCCAATTGACATCAATTTAGGAATTAAAAAGAAAAAAAGAATACCCATGCCCTAGTTGTGCTTCCATTTCATGTGTAAATTTGGGAACATTCTTAATTTTAGGGATCTCACTTAGTTGAAGGCCGTCGGTGAGTTCAAAATACTGTTTCAGGGGCCTCACAGTAAATTAGAGTTTGTGATCATTATTAAAGAACTCCCTGGACTTCTTACAGCTTTGGTTTTCCATCTCTTTTTGTCTTGAGACTTTGTTCTAACAAAAACACACATGAAAGGAGCGAGAGAGAAGAGACAAAGAAAATAACTCCTCTGAATAAAGTTTAAATCCTGCAGGAGGTCTGGAGTTTGCCAAATGTCTCTCCTTTTTTCCTGGCAGCCCCTGGAGTCCTTTGTGAAAGCTTGAGGGCTTCAAGGAGCACAGGATGGAAACCACAGCACACAGCATGTTTTCAAGATCAAAGGATATATTCGGACACTTGTAGTAAAATGCAAAGTATCCAAATATAATGTTCAGTCTTATTTTACTAGTAATTTATTTCTTTGTAATGTATCTATCCATCATTTTTTCCAATTCATTACTTCTTTTAAAAATCTGAATTAGTATATGATACTTATTATTTTGTAAAATTAATTGGTATTAGAGTATAGCTGATTTACAATGTTATATTAATTTCTGCTGTATAGCAAAATGAATCAGTTACGCATATACATTTAGATTAGTTTCTCATATAGGTCATTACAGAGTACTGAATAGAGTTCCCTGTGCAATACAGTAGGTTATTATTAGTTATCTATTTTACATATAGTAGCGTGTATATGTTCAGTAAGTGTTATGGTGAATTAAGTCCCTAATTTGAATCAAATATGATCAAGAGGGAAGAGAAGAAATATTAATTTTTAAATTAATTTAAAATTTATTATATAAAATTTATTATTAATTTAAATTAATTAAAGCAATTTTAGTGCTTTATGTGATTTAATGCTATGTGGTGTTTTTACTGGAGGTCTCTATGTTATGCATTTGTACAGATATGAGTTTGTGAAAGGCTGTTTTTCTTTTTTCCTTGAAGTACTAAAAGTATTTTCTTTGAGTAAAATTTGAAACCACTGTGGAAATTTATGATATTTACCAACTGCCTTTATATGTTCATATTACTCTATGGTTAGTTTATATCTCATTATTTCTGTGATTGCCAGCTGGTCAAATATATAATTTTATTTGTTTTACTTGCTGATGAAACTGAGCTGTTTTCACTAATTATAACAGTTACTTCGGATAAGCATGTTAGTCACTTAGTCATGTCCAGCTCTTTGCAGCCCCATGGACTCCTGTCCAGGGATTGGGCAGGACAAGCCTGTCAGGCACCTCTGTTTGTGGGATTTCCCAGGAAAGAATATTGGAGTAGGTTATTATTTCCTCCTCCAGGGGATCTTCCCGACCCAGGGATCAAATCTGTAAGCAGATTCTTTACTGTCTGAGTCATCAGGAAGCCCATAATCAAATAAATCAAGGACATGATTGATGAAAAGGAAATGTTCTCAAAAATATTTCAAAAATTGAGATTATTTTATAAACTGATCTATATTTTCACAATAAAGCAGAAAATTGAAGCTGTATTATTGTGAACAGCAACAACAAAACACTTGCCTCAATATAATTTCATGAATTTCTTTTGATTTTTAAAAAATTTTACATGAGTAAATTTCTTGATTTTCTTCTGCAGTTTTGATTACTTAAATATACACATACTGAGTTCATATACATGCCACACCTATGTATGGTTTTGGAAATACAGATGAATGACGATTTATATATTAATTCAAGGGTAAGTTAGAAATGTAGGCAAATAATTTCAGTAAAATGTTTGGGTATCATATGAGGTTAGAAATATACCGAAGACAAAATTTATAGCAGAAGAAATATTGACTTTCTGTGGTGGAACCTTTACAAAAGAAATACAGCTTGTGCAGGGGTTTCAAGAATGAATAGAAATTTCTAAATGAACAAAAATGGGTCAGAGAGTAGTACTGGGTGAGGGAACAATGGTGTCTTTACATGCAGAGATGCAGCCCAAATGCTTTTCTGTTTAATATTTGAGAAATGTCTTGTTTCCATCTTTTATTCTTCAACTGGCTGATTGTTTTACCCAGGACAAATAAATGAAAAACACAAAACTTTCTGTTAGTAGTAATTTTTGTAAATCTATCTGTAATACATACAAAGGTATCTGGAGAAGAAAATGTTTTAGATCAAAGTTTTTAGATTTGACTGTGCAGAAGTTTGGATTCCAAAAACACTCTGTGAAACTGCAGAAGCAGCAACGGCATGAAAAGCTTTTCTGATTCTCTACTTTAACCAGAATAGTCTCACCTTAAACTGGTTTTAATATTGAGGTTCTTCATTTAGGAAAAAAAAAAAAAAACAGCGTTCTATCACAAAAAGTAAATGCACAGGCAAGATATATTTAACTGAAATCCCTTATAGACTTAGACGTGGTCATTTTCTTTTTTCTTTTTTTATATGTTTCAGATGACAGGATAATTGAGAGATTATTTATTGACTTGGAAATTCTCATCCCATGAAATCCATATTTACTTATTTGCAGGTCACTCATTTTTCCCCTGATAATTTTAGAAAATGTCAGGGAAAAAAGACACAGTGATTGATCATATTTGGATAGAGTTAATCCATGAAAAATTAAAACTTGATCTTGAAAACTGTAATGTATAGCAATTTTCAGAGAAAAAGAAAATAGTTAAAGGCATGGGGAAAGAAAACATGGAGCAAAAGCTGCATAGTGTCAAGTATGGACATTCTGGTCCCACTTCTACTATATGTAGAAAAAAATAAACCATAGAAAGTTAAGGTTTAATTCCTATGATAAACCTATACAGCATACTAAAAAAGCAGGGACATAATTTTGTGAAAAATGTCCATCTAGTCAAAGATATAGTTTTTCCAGTAGTCATGTACGGATGTGAGAGTTGGACCATAAAGAAGGCTGAGTGCTGAAGAATGGATGCTTTCAAACTGTTGTGCTGGAGAACTCTTGAGAGTCCCTTGGACAGCAAGGAGATCAAACCAGCCAATCCTAAAGAAAATCAACCCTGAATATTCGTGTGAAGGATTGATGCTGAAGCTGAAGCTCCGACACTTCGGTCAGCTGATGTGAAGAGCCAACTCACTGAAAAAGACCCTGATGCTGGGAAAAATTGAAGGCAGGAGGAGAATGAGGTAATGGAGGATGAGCTGGTTGGATGGCATCATCGACTCAATTGGCATGAGTTTCAGCAAACTCCCCGAGATAGTGAAGGACAGGGAAGCCTGGCATGCTGCAGTCCCTGGGGTCACTGAATCAGACATGACTGAGCAACTGAACAACAACAACCTGATTTTTAAATAAGTATTTTTAAACAAGAAGA
This sequence comes from Bos mutus, assembly GCF_027580195.1. NCBI lineage: Eukaryota > Metazoa > Chordata > Mammalia > Artiodactyla > Bovidae > Bos > Bos mutus. The sequence goes on along the minus strand of NC_091618.1, from coordinate 68,651,145 downwards.
TAAATTTAAATAACAGTACGTGTCTTGGAGCCCTCCACCTGTTTGTATCACATACTGTAAATAAATATGCTTAGGAAATATAAGATAAACCAAGTATAAGAGTGGGCTTCCCTGGTAGCTAGGATAGTAAACAGTCTGCCTGCAATGCAGGAGACCCGAATTCTATCCCCAGGTTGAAAAGATCTCTTGGAGAAGGGAATGGTACCCACTCCAGTATTCTTGCTTGGAGAATTCCATGGATAGAAGAGCCTGGCGAACTACAGTCCATGGGATTGCAATGAGTTGAACACAAATGAGTGACTAACATTTTCACTTTCAGAGTGCATCAGAATCACCTGGAACTATTGTTAGAATACAAATTGCTGGTCCTCATGCCCAGAGTTTCTGATTCCGAGGGTCTGGGTTAAGCCAGAAAATATGCTAGGTGACACTGCTGGTCCCATGACTAACACTTAAGAGAGAAACAGATCATATGAATTTGAATTACTGAAATTCTGTCTTCAGATAAGAAGAAAATAATGATCATATTTCTACCTACAGGGTTGTGGAGGTCTTCTTTATTAAACAAATTTCATAGTTTTGTTTTAGAAATTAAGTTTAGAAAGTTTGCAATAATGACTGTAACAATATCCCTTACTGCTATTTTAACTCAATTTTTAGGTACATAGAGCTTCTTCCTATTAATATTTTCCACAAAATTGATTTATGTTTAATTATAAACAAATTTAACTTATTCTGTATTTTTTTTGCTTTTGTAGTATACTACTCTGGGAATTTAAAATTTTACATTTATATTTTTAAGATGAACTCAATTGAACCTATGTATATCTCTCAAAAATTTTTACCTATAATTTGCATAACTTGAAACCAGATGGCAGAAGTGATTTCTTATATAAACATATGATAATATTTGTAAATTTATCTTTTCAAAAACAGTCAACCAAGACTTTTCATTAAAAGATACGAACCTGAAGTCTTTAAGAAATACCATTTGAAGATTATTGATTTTTAAACCAAGTTTGCCTTATTAAATTTCTCTTCCTTTCCCTAAAAAAAAGTCATTTTATCATTTTCAATATCATTATGTAAAAGTATATTGTAAAAACATTATGTAAAAACACTTTATGAATGTTACTTTTTCCTGAGTATCATTATTTGGGCACACACCCAAACCTACTGATAATGCTGCCATCCTCACAATGCAAGAGAAATATACTGAAGGGAGAATAATTTTGATATCCAAATATTTGAAGAAGTAACATTTGAAAGGGATATAGATTTTGGTTTAGCATAGTGTCAGTGGAGGGAAGTTATAGGAAGACATATTTTATCCTAATGTAAGAGAAAATATCTAAACAGAATGATAGAGCAATTAAATAATTCTCTGATGCACTCTATAAGTGTCTTCAAATTATGAGTGTGTGCTTGTAAGAAATCCTGTACGATAGATTCTGAACAAGTTTGAGTGTTAGAATGGATGCTGTCCTGATTTTTTTATGGTTCTTATAATTTAAGCTAGTTTTTTTTCCTCCTAAAGCTCATTTTCTTTGTTATTTTATTAGCTTTTTAAGTCTTTTTAATATTCATGTAGGTAAGAGTTTAAAATTCCTTGGAGCCTTGCATTCTAAAGATTTTTTTATTAACACATGCAATTTGTTGATCATTTTGTTTAAACCATAGACATAAGTTGAAGAAATGCTATTCTCAACATGAATTATGGAAGGAATACAACTGAAAAAAAAAGAAAGACCTTAAAGAGAAAGAAAAAAATGGGTGCATGTAAGGTCTTTTGGTTTTAAAAATAAGATAGTTTTTGAAAATTGCCATTCTTTGGTTATTTCTTTAGCTTCTAGGTGTCAGTCTAGATGGTGAATGGAAAGATAATCATTACCCTTCAGAGGTAAGAAAATCTCCACAGGTTTTATAGAACTTATTTGATTTCAATAAGCATTAAAAGGTTTTGTAATTTTTGCACTGTCCCACATTCAGTGTAAAGCCAGGATTGATTCTGCTCTGAGCTCAGCAGGATGAAACTCTTAGCAAGTATGAAACTCTCTTAATTGGCCCACATCCTTTCAGTAGGACTATTACTCAGTCAGAGGCCATTATTTGTGATAACCCACTACTGACTTGGCAACTAGACCAGGGAAAAAGGTTGTTAATAACCCCTGCTCAGAGACCAGATTAGTTGACCAGTCCTGGAGTTTATAATCCAGTATATGGAATAAACATATAACCATCACTGCAGTCAGACTACTTTAAGCCCTATACCTGAGGCGGTACAGTATATGAGAACTGAGTGTAGCACTAGGATCAAGCTTGTTTTAAAATCCTAGCTTAGATTTTACTTTGACATTATGCTAATTGTTTAACTTATTTGGGGCACTAGAAATATAAAAACAATCAAGACGTATTATCTGCTTACTTTTAAGGAAATTATTACTAGCATATTTGTTAATGCAGTCAGTTATTGTTATTACACTTTGTAATATCCACTATGTATAATTGTAATGGACTCTGATGGTGCCACACTAGAGATGCTGCATCTTGGAAGCCACAGAAGGATTGCCTGACTACTTAAGGAGGTCAGGACAAGTTTCCTGGAGGAAAGAACAATTGAACTAAAACTAGTAGGAAAAGTAGAATTGATAGCTCTTTAGTAAATATTGTGTGTTTATTTGTGTCAAACACATAATTTCCATAATAGTGAACTAGCTTAGTAGGACAATCCAACGATATAGGAAATCTTATTCCACATGAGAACATAGATGTTTAGGGAGATAATATAAGATCATTATTTACATACAGCATGTTGTAGCTGAGCTCAAAGTCCAAACAAAGTTAATGCTATCAACCTATTTGCAATATTGTGCAGTGTTAGACAAATAGAATAGTGAGTCTTCGCTGTCTTACCTCAAAAAAAAAAAAAAAAAGGATTCTATGAAAACTGATTAGAATGCTACTTGACAGTAGAATGAGGGTGGAAGATCTGAGCATTATTTCAGGGGGACTCCTTCCCATAAAAAACTAGCTGGAGAAACGAGAAATGGGAATAATGTTTCAAAAAAGAATAGTTAGAAAGATAACATAAAATTATGATGGATTTAACACTTTGTATTTTACCAGTAGTGTTTGACTAAAGAAATTCATTAGGTTGTTGAGGGTAAAAGCCTGAAAACAAGGCATTGGGGATGAATGTTGAAAGAAGGAGTAGATGAAGGGAGTAAAGCCCATTCTTGCGAGCCATGAACATGTAATGAACATTTGAAACACATACACCTACACACACACACACACATATATATATATATATATATATGTACATTATATATATATTTCAAACATATATATATATTTTAAAAATGCTTGTTTGTGTGCACACTAACTAGAGACTTTTAAAATAAATCACTTCTCTTTTTACTGATACACCATTTTGTTCTAAAATTGTGATAATCAGATGGAAGTGGGGGTAGGTTGCATTTTGAAGTGTAAATTCTAGATGTGAACATCTTTAAGTATTTTAAAATTTGTCCTCACTGTTAGGAAAAGGTGTGATTTCACAGTATTCTTTGCAAAGAGTAGAAAGACAAAATTTAGAATATTATCAAGGAAGTAGTCTATCACTTTTTTTTTCCTCTCTCTCTCTTTAGCTCTGCTCTTCCAGACTGGCTTTCCAATCTTGAATTTCACTAATAAGCCCTACTGCTTCTAATGATTTCTTTCCACTGCTCTGTCTGTATTTAATTCTTATTATTAGGTCTGCTTTCCCATCTGAATTTGCTTTCAATGGAGAAGAGGTATCAAATATATGTAGGACTATTTCACTGTTAAGCAGAGCTTGATATGAATGTAAAATTAAAAAAATACATAAAATGAAATAGTTTTTGCCTCTGTCTACATTTATCCCCACCCACTCAATTATTATTTTAAAGGAGTCCATGAGAAATAATGGAAGAAATAAAAAGAATGAGGGAAAATATTGGGAAATAAATAATTTAAGTTTTCAGCTTGGGAAACTAGAAAAAGAAAAGCAAATTAAATCCCAAGAAAGTAAAAGCAATACTATGAATTAAAACAGAAATCAATGAATTACAAATAAGAGAATAGGGAAAATCAACAAGCACAAAACAAGTTCTTAAAATGATGAGTAAAATAATAAGCCCCTAGCTAGGCTAACTAGCTAAAAAAGGAGAGAGGAAAATATTTACTAAAAAAGGAAATAAAAGAGGGGTATCATTATGGACACTATGGACATTAAAAGGATAATAAATGAATACAATAACCAACTTTATGCACACAGACTTGATAACCTAGATGAGATACACCAATTCCTTGAGGGAGACAATCTGTCAAAACTCACAGAAGAAGTAGACAATCTGAATAGTTCTATTTAAAAAACTGAATTAATATCTAATAACCTACCAAAATAGAAAGCACCAGGCTTAGATGGTGAATTCTACCTAATTTAAGGAAGAAATTACAGTAAACCAACTCTCTACAGTCTTTTCAGAGGATAAAAGCAGAGAGAATGTTCTAACTTACTCCGAGGCCCACGTTACTCTTATACCAAAACCAGACAAAGACAAAGAAAGAACAAAACCATAAACAAAAATATAGATCCATATTTCTCATGAATATAGATGCAAAAATCCTTAGCAAGCCACATCTAACAAAGTAGAAAAATTATACACTGTGACCAAGTGGGATCTATCCTCAGGTATGCAAAGTTGGTTCAACACTTGAAAATCAATAGGTGCAATCCATCACAGCAAGAGGCTAAAAAGAGATGCAGAACATGATCTGACAAAATCCAACACCATTTAGTAAATCTTTAATACAATTTTCTGTTGATGAGTGGAGCTGTGTTCCCTCCCTGCTATTTGCTATGCTAAGTCACTTCAGTCATGTCCGACTCTGTGCGACCCCACAGACGGCAGCCCACCAGGCTCCCCCATCCCTGGGATTCTCCAGGCAAGAACACTGGAGTGGGTTGCCATTTCCTTCTCCAACCCATGAAAGTGAAAAGTGAAAGTGAAGTTGCTCAGTCGTATCCGACTCCCAGTGACCTCATGGACTGCAGCCCACCAGGCTCCTCCATCCATGGGATTTTCCAGGCAAGAGTACTGGAGTGGGGTGCCATTGCCTTCTCCGCCCTGTGATTTACCTGGGGTCAAACTATGGTGGAGGTAATGAAGATAATGGTAACCTCCTTCAAAAGATCCCATGCATGTACTGCTACACTCAGTACCCCCAAGCCTGCAGCAGGCCACCACTGACCCATGCCTCCTCTGGAGACTCCTGGACAGCAGAAACATTACTTTGCCAACAAAGTTCCATCTGGTCAAGGCTATGGTTTTTCCAGTAGTCATGTATGGATGTGAGAGTTGGACTATAAAGAAAGCATCAATTTTTCAAATGATGCTTTTGAACTGCAATGTTGGAGAAGACTCTTGAGAGTTCCTTGGACTGCAAGGAGATCCAACCAGTCCATCTTAAAGGAAATCAGTCCTGAATATTAACTGGAAGGACTGATGTTGAAACTGAAACCCCAATACTTTGTCCACCTGATGCGAAGAACTGACTCATTTGAAAAGAACCTGATGCTGGGAAAGATTGAGGGCAGGAGGAGAAGGGGATGACAGAGGATAAGATGGTTGGATGGCATTACCAGCTTGATGGACATTAGTTTGAGTAAACTCCAGGAGTTGGTTGTGGACAGGGAGGTCTGATGTGTTGTAGTCCATGGGGTTGCAAAGAATCAGACAAGACTGAGCAACTGAACTGAACTGGCTGAACACTCATTCATGGTAATACTCTCAGTAAACTAGGAATAAAAGGGAATTTTTTAACTAATTTTCCATCTGGAGTAATTAAGATTGACCAAAGAGGTAGGATTGAATTTTAGGATTTATTAAATTTGTTTTTTAAATGTTTGTCATACTGTATGATAATTAATGGTTAGACAATTTATATACCTTATATTCATTACTTAAAATCTCCTAGGAAATTAATTATACTAGGCAAACTTTATTAAAGAGGCATGAATCACTGAAATATTATTAATTAAAAGGATCAAATGAAGATAATAAGACTTCTTTGTTTCTTGTGCTCCAAGTAAAAGTATAAAATTCTATGTTATGGGATAAATTCATTTTTAATATATTTTTGTCAATCAATAAATACTTACTGATTGCATGTTAAGTTCTCAAAAAAAAAGCTATGGGAAAATACAAAAATATGAAAGGCATAGTTTAAAATTTTCAGCTTTAATTGTGAAACTAATATATGTATGTATGTGTATTTATACTTTTATATTCTTTTACGATTGAAAATTCCAAACATGCAAATCAGTGGAGAGAAGAGTAAAACAAAACCTCAGCAATTCCTGGGTCTGTTTGTTTTTGTATACATTCCACACTTTTGCCTGCTTACTTCTGTGTTCTTTGTAATGGGAAGCAGACCCAGTGAGTTAGGATTTGCAACCTTCTCTGTCCTTCTCACCTGATTCTAGCAGTGGGAGACGTAAGGAATGGGACTTGAGGCCCCCAACAGGTTTCTTCTCATCCTTTCATACTCACTAGCTTCACAGAACATGTTAACATGTTGCTTTATTAACCTCATCAACGTTTTTCTTAATTTTAAATAAATAACAACCATCATGCTGTTTTACCCATAAATACCTCAGTAATGCATCTGGAAAAATAAAAACATTATCCTCATGACCAAACTATCATCATAACATCTAACAAAATTAGCAATAATTTCCACACCATTTTTTTTTGCATTTTTTAATAATCTTAACTGTACTTTGTCCTTTATATTTGAATTGTTTGAAACATACTTCAATGAAGATCCCCATATTTTAGTATATCTCATGCAATATTTGGGGCTATTTGTACCAAAAGAGTAATTTTCATTTATCTGAATTTCAAATTTAACTAAATGTTCTATGTTTTTATTTGGTAAATTTAGCAATCATACATCTAATTTGGTTATTATGTTTTTATAGGTTATGAGTGTTTGCCAAGTCTTGGTTCAGTTACCAGTAGTAAATATGATGAGATAGTCAAGGTTGTATGGCACTTATATTATATAAGTAAGGATGCTAATCAAGCAATAAACAATTGGATGAATAAGATCTTGACAAGCACCATAAGAAAAAAAAAAAGTGGTGAATGTGACTGGAAGATGGGGACAAATGCACACTCAGGGAAAATTCCTCTTAGGAAATGACATTGACCTGACTGAAAAATTACAGAAGGCAGCCAGACATGTGCAAATTCTAAGGAAATGTGTTTTTAGAATAGAGGATTGAAGATGTAAACTTTCTGATGTGGGAACAAATGATATATACTTTTGTTTGTTTGTTTTTGTTTTTACTGAAGACTGCAATAAGGTATTTGTTTCTGGACTGTCTTGAATAAATAGGAAAGTATTCTGAGATAAGAGTCGAAGAAGTAGAAAGGCACCATCAGGTAGAAAGACACCATGTTATTTAGAGGATTTTTGTGTCATCAGATGGGCTTCCCTGGTGGCTCTGATGGTAAAGAATCTGCTTGCAATGCAGGAGACCTGAGTTCTATCCCTGGTCAGAAAGACCTCCTAAAGAAGGGAATGGCAACCCACTCCAGTATTCTTGCCTGGAAAATTCCATGGACAGAGGAGCCATGGAATAGCATTTTGGGCTCTATGCTTAAGTATAATGGAGGGCTTTAAAGTAGGAAAACAACAAGAAATTATTTTCTATGGGAAGAGATCATTTTGGCTGCAGAGAACTGTTAGAGGGGAATGGTGAATTTTGGACTAGTTTGCAGGGGGTAATTATGGTAGACTAGCAGGAGGTCTAAGTAGTTCAGGCAGAGTAGCAGTGGAGACAATAGAGGAGGCAGTCTGAAAACCTGGCCTTCCAGGGTGATTCAACCAGCTGTACTTAACCTCTTTCCTTACACTTCTAATAGTCTCATGAGTAAAACACCCACTGTCACCACATCTAAAATGCTATATTGAAATTTCTGATTATGCTATGTTTCCCCTTCCTAGACTTATATACCTCTTCGGGACAGACTAAATGGTTTTTCATAGCATCTTGCTCATATTCAGTGCTCAAATCATATGTGGAGAGGAAATTATTTAATGGGAACTTGTTTCACATTCCATAAATACTTTTTAATGAATGTGGCTCCTGCAGTTCTATTAATTAAAAAGCCAATATATAAGATATATAACTATGGCTGTTATATATGATATATATTATATATGACATTTATATAAAATATATTGCTATATATCAAGCATATGATATGTAATTAAGGCATTATAGAAAATTTAAAGCCTATTTGTTTTTTAACCCTTGAAAGCTAAGTTTGGAAAAATATGTTTGTAAGCCACTTGGGATCATAACAAAAGCAATCAAACACATGTTTTTAACCTCTTAAAGAAAGCCAGATGTAATTTCCTCAATTTTCATGACTATATTGTATGTTTGATATCAGACCTCATTTTTTCTCCTTTTTCATTGAAGGCCAATCCCTGTTATCTTATAATCTGTAATATCTTCACACCTATCAACTTAATGAAATCACTTTTCAAAATGTCACAACTGCATTGTGATAAAAAATGCACCCAACTGCAGCATTCCCCCGCTGCCTGCAGTTAGATGCCCTTACAGTAATATCTCACACACACACATTCTACTGGATTTCAGCTACATGAAATTTACCATATTTCATGAAGCAATATAATGTCCTGGTTCTTTTACAATTATGATTAGTAATTAACCATTTGTGTCATAACTTTAATTTTTATTTACCTTTAACACTTGGGGAAGGAATCATTTCTATTTTGTTAAATTTTCTTTGCCTCAGATGAGCTTGAAGCTTGGAATTCAGCAAGTTTATCATGAATAAGTAACTGACATAATGAACTAAATAGTAGCCTTACTAAACCTAATGATACAAAGTCAACTGTGGTTATCTCCCTAAGGGTGTTGAGGGGGTAGGAGGATGAGAAGAGTTCTGGTTAGAGGTGTACCCATGAATTAAAACAGCCACTGCTAACAAAATTGCACTCACCATATTCTAAGGAAGCTCAACATAATATAATGCATGAGGACTTTGGGACATTTTTGAGAACATTATTCATAAAAGTAGTATTTGATATACAATTATCTTATAGCCTCTGTGTGAATGCTTATTTGTTAACCATGTGAGATTTATAGAATTACCTATCAAGGCTTCTCTGTAATTGACTAGTATTTCATTATTTAGCACAGCTTCTTTGTTGTAAGACAATCTTTAATCTATCCTGTAATTATGTTCTTATCAAATCAAAGCTGGTCTATACCTTATTCCCCACAGGCCATAGAAAAACTTGAGAATTCCTTTGTTATATAAAATCCATCTACATTCAGCAAGATTCTTCTGAAAACCCAGTCCCTCATTTTGTTACATATTTTTGCTTCTCTAGTTCTTACTTCAGTGAATGGAAACTTTTCGATACCGAAAACTATTTGTTATGTAAGTTGAAGGAGGAAAAAGAACTTGAGTTGAAACTAGGGCAAAAGCAACTTTTAAGAGTTTGTGTCTGTGTCTCCATGGACTCTTGTTGAATACACAAAAACACCATGCTGGAGTATAATCACCCCAGGAAATGAAGCTAAGCTGAGACAATCCCCACAAAGGCTGTTTTTAGTCAGTAATAATTATATGTTAACCAACTGGTGTTTTCTGCCAAAGGGTAGATGACATTTCTGTTGATGATAAGTTGCATGTTCTGTAGCTGCATCTTCATAGCACAAACGGCTTTCACTAAATTTCTCAGCAGTGTGGATTAACTGTCAGATGATCTTGCTCTTCTTGTCACTGCTTTCTCTTTTATGCTCTGCTTGATATAAATAGGGGTATCGGACATTTCTCAAATGATCTTTATTGTATCTTTCCTTCCACATATCAGTTGCTCCCTTTAACACTCAAGTTTATTGTTGAAAGAGAAATAAACTGGGTCTCCTCTCCCCTGTCCCTGTTTTTTTTTTTTTTTTAAAGTTTTGATGGTTGATCAAAATGAGAGCACCATTTTTCCTTCCAAAGACTTTATAGGATAATTGATGTGCTAAAATTTCACACACTGTACAAGGTGTATTTTGTTGTTGTTCAGTCCCTAAATCCTGTCTGACTCTTCCAGGACCCCATGGACTATAACCCCCTCAGGCTCCTCTGTCCATGGGGTTTCCCAGGTACGAATACTGGAGTGAGTTGCCATTTCCTTCTCCAGGGGATCAATAAACTGCATATCAAAATTATCTAGATCTCATTAAAAACTAGAATTAAGTTCCTCATTTTAGTAAAGAAGTTGAAATTAGAGATTAGATCATGTGTCTACAGTCTAGAACTAAGTCGCAGGATTATTGACTGCATCCCAGAGTTCTTGTGTCTTTATAATCACTCTCATCTTACATTAGTTATCTTTTCCATCAAAAGGAACACACGCATAAAATATTACTCTTTCTGTCATTGTTTGAAATCCCAGTATTGATTTCATGAGGACCATCAGACAAAAAAAGTATAGTTAAAATGGAAAATAGAGAAGAACCTAGAGGAAGGAGAGCTGCTCAGAAGGCTGATGTATGTGAGTTTTACAAACCCATGAGTGTATTAGTTTCTTTAGGAACCCAGAGTAGAAATCAACATTTACTTAACATGTGACATATAACACCATTATTTTTAATTAGCCTGTTGTATTTGGGAATATTTTACTGATCCAGAGTCTTTTAAAGCATGGATATAAAATAGCAAAATAACGATGAGCTACTAGGACTTCTCCCTGCTTATACTGGAAAAAAAAAAGCAATTTTTAATAATGCCAACAAATATAAGGCTTCCCTCATAGCTCAGTTGGTAAAGAATCTGCCTGCAGTGTAGGAGACCATGGTTAGATTCCTGGATTGGGAAGATCCACTGGAGAAGGGATAGGCTACCCGCTCTGGTATTTTGGGGCTTCCCTTGTGTCTCAGCTAGTAAAGAATCCGCCTGTAATGCGGGAGACCTGGGTTTGATCCCTAGGTTGGGAAGATCTCCTGGAGAAGGGAAAGGCTACTCACTCGAGTATTCTGGCCTGGAGAATTCTATGGACTACACAGTCCATGGGTCACAAAGAGTCACACATGACTGAGCAACCTTCACTTTGACTTTCAATAAATATAAAGGCCTTGCAACTGAATACCTATCAGGTGACCAGTGTAACACCCTTACAGGATCACATTGATCATGGAGAGTGATTATGTTCTGAAATCATTCTATTTCATGACTGCTAAAATAGGCTGTATTCTAGGTACTATGAGAACATTCAGGGTGAATACTGACATCTAGAAGAAAAAGATTTTTGAAATAGTATATGAAATGGCTACGTTCATATGTCAGACAGATCTACCTTTGAGACGAATCTTTAACTTTTTTCCCCAATCCATATCCTTTATTAGTAAATGAATAGATCTAGCTCTGCTTTTGTATAATTGTTGATATTCATTTCTGGTCTGAACCTAAAGGAAAACATAAAAACCTCATGATTGAACCACAGGATGCACACAGGTTTGAGTCCTCATCTTAATAAGTTTAGGAGCTTCATCAACTGTTCTCTCTAAACTAGTTTCCAGGTCTATACAAGTGGAATACCAGCATCTAAACTATGATGTATACTGAAATATGTGTGAGACAATGTGACTTTAGCACATATAAATAGTAAATAATATTTATCATAATTATAAATATATATTTGTAAGTAATTAGTCCAGTGTTCATAGCCTGCCAGGCTTCTCTGTCCATGTAATTCTCCAGGCAAGAATATTGGAGTGAGGTGCCGTTGACTTCTTCAGGGAATCTTCCTGACACAGGGATTGAACTCTCATCTCTTGAGTCTCCTGCACTGCAGGCAGGTTCTTTACCATTTGAGCTAGCAGGGAGGCCAAATAACTTTTTATCATAATTATATATCTGTAAATAATTTAGCCCAATGTTCATTTTATTAAACTGAGGCCAAAATTAAAACAGAAAAAAAATTTTTTTTTCTCCTCTAAGTGAATGAGAGAAAAGTACAAAGGGAGTTGTGGGGGTGATAAATGAGGAAGTCACTGTATTTACAATTGTTGTTTAGTCACTCAGTTGTGTTTGACTCTTTGTGACCCCATGGATGGCAGCACGCCAAGCTTCCCTGTCCTTCACCATCTCCTGGAGCTTGCTCAAACTCATGTCCATTGAGTCAGTGATGCCATCCAACCATCTCATCCTCTGTTATCCCCTTCTCGTCCTGCCTTCAATCTTTCCTAGCATCAGGGTCTTTTCTGATGAGATGGCTCTTCATATCAGGTGGAGCTTCAGCTTCAGCATCAGTCTTTTCAATGAATATTCAGGATTGATTTTCTTTAGGATTGACTGGTTGGATCTCCTTGCAGTCCAAGGGACTCTCAAGAGTGTTCTCCAACACCACAGTTCAAAAACATCAATTCTTCAGTGCTCAGCCTTCTTTGTGGTCCAACGTTCACATCCATACATGACTACTGAAGACCATAGCTTTGTCTCTAAAGACCTTTGTGGGCAAAGTAATGTGTCTGCTTTTTAATATGCTGTGTAGATTTGTCATTAGCTTTTCTTCCAAGGAGGAAGTGTCTTTTAATTTCATGTGTGCCCTCATCATCTGCAGTGATTTTGGAATCCAAGAAAATAAAGTCTGTCACTGTTTGCATTTTTCCCCATCTATTTGCCATGAAGTAATGGGACCGGATGCCATGTCTTAGTTTTTTGAATGTTGAGTTTTAAGCCAGCTTTTTCACTCTCTTCTGTTACCTTCATCAAGATGCTCTTTAGTTTCCCTTTGCTTTCTGCCATAAGGGTGGTGTCATCTGCATATATGAGGTTGTTGATATTTCTCCTGGCAATCTTGATTCCAGCTTGTGTTTCATCCAGCCCAGCATTTCACATAATGTATTCTACATATAACTTAAATAAACAGGGTTATAATATATACAGACTTGATGTAATCCTTTCCCAATTTGGAAGCAGTCTGTTGTTCCACGTCCAGTTCTAACTGTTGCTTTTTGACTTGCATACAGGTTTTGCAGGAGGCAGGTAAGGTGGTTTGGTATCTACAGTACACCAGTTCAGTTCTTCATTTCAATGTAGGTAGATCTTAGTGAATTAATGAGCTAGACAATAAGATTTTCTATTATCAGAACCTGAGTGTCTCAACAGAAATAGTATTGACCCAAAACACCAGGGACCTGTGTTCTCTCAGTAAGTTCTCCCTATATGACTCAGGACCACTCAGCTGGGTATCCACCTTCTCATCTGTATAATAGAGTGCATGTGTGTGCTCATTCATGTCCTACTGTTTGTGAACCCATGAACTATAGCCTGCTAGGCTCCTCAGTCCATGGAATTTTCCAGGCAAGAATATTGGAGCAGGTTGTCAATTCCTTCTCTAGGGGATCTTCCTGACCCAAGGACTGAACTCCCTGTCTGTTGAGTCTCCTGCATTGGCAGACAGGTTCTTTACTACTGTTCCATCTGGGACTGAGTCCTGAAGGTCTTTCTAGACACAGATTTCCATGGTTCTGTGAAAATCCATATTCTCCACTTGTTAACATAAAAAAAAAAATCCTTCCATTTTGTGTTGTCAAATGGGAAATAAATTCAAGGCCTCACATTATAATATCATCTTGGCTAATTTTGCTGTCTTTCCCCTCAAGCCTAGAATTACTGGCAAGCTGTAGCACCACTGAAACTTACTGAGGCTCTAATCTTCAATGACCTTTTGTTTTAAAAGCTGTGCTGGGTTTTATTTTCAATGACTACTTCCTTTTAAAGAGTGGTGGTCACTTTGATATCTCGTTAATAGAAAGGTCAAAAAATTGTCAGTCTTAAGGATTCATAAATTGTTGAGCTGTGCTTTGTTATTTTCCCATTTTCAATTTTTATATTTCCCATACAAAGCTGTGTGCTTTCATTGAAAAAATACATAATTGCACTCATAACTGCAAAATATTACATATAGAGAAAATTTACTTCGGGTTATAGGTGAAAAGAAACTCTATGCCTAGTGAATTTAACCATAAAGGACATTATTTTTAGGACTGTCTATTAGATGAGCAAGCAAGTTACATATCAGACTATTTTAATATAATTTCATTTCAGTGGTCATGATTTAAACTATAGCAAATCCTAACATTTCCATACAGATATATTGTTTTATAGTTTCGTTCTTTATATTTATAGTCACCATTATGTGAGATATTCAGTATAGTGAAAACAGTAGCTACAACTCTAGAATTCTAGTTGCTGCTGGAGTTCCCATGGCAAGGTAAATTGGGACATGAGGAGAAAGGAGCACATTGAATTCATTATTGGTCCATTCAGTTTCTGGGCCTTTGTACGTCTTCAGTAAAAGAAAGAGACAGAGCTTTGGAACTTGTTATTTTTTTTCAATTCGCGGGAGGCAGGCCTTTCTTTGGTCTGGCTTGGTTAAAGGACTTAATATAGTAGCAGATCAGCCTCCCAGATGTGCTCTGTTTCACCTGGTTTTTGAAGACAACAAAATCCAAGCTGAGATGCATGAACTGGAATTGTCCAGGCCACCTCAGTGAAGATAGCGTATTATGGCACTCAAGCCAATGAAACACCATATACTATGTGTAGGGCCATAGCAGAGAGAATATGATTTATTTTAGGACCTGAAAGAAGTTTGTAGTTAATGGTAGGTAGACATAAGGCAGTTAGATGTTAAGAGTTGGGACTGACAGAGGGAAGTGGATTAATTTAGACCATTATACAGAAACTGACTTCCTTAGAATTTTCTCAAATGTATAAAGAAATTCAGAATTCATTTTTAAAGCCATATGGAGACACCTTAGTATTTTAAGTGAAAAGTGACATGATCAAATTTCCATTTTAAAAATTGGAATTACAGTCTTCATATTTCAGAACTTCTGAAGCTGGAGGACAAAAAATGGGGCAGACATTTTAAGTAAGAATACAGTCCTTGCCTCAAAATCACAGTGTTCTTGAAATGTAAGTGGAAGGACTGATGAAACCCACCCAACTGCTCTTTAAATTACTCTTTTGGGAATGTGGAAGATGTTACAATTATTTTTTAATAAAAATGTCACCTTATTATAGGCTGCTATGAGTAAAATGCTTGTGCTTAGTCAGTCAGTCATGTTAGACTCTTTGCAACCTCATGGACTGTAGCCCACCAGGCTCCTCTGTTCATGGAATTCTCCAGGTAACAATACTGAAGTGGGTTGCCATGCCCCTGTCCAGGAGATCTTCCCAAAGCAGGGATTGAACACAGTTCTCTCACATTGCAGGTGGATTCTTTACTGTCTGAACCACTGGGGAAGCTCATGAGTAACATACAAGAGAAAGAAAGAAAAAAAAAGCCCATTAAATGTTACCTCTCCATGAAACTAATGAAATGGTTGAATAATTTATTTGTAAGGCATTTATTCTAGCAAGATACAATTTTCTAATATGAGAGCAAGTTGAAGATTTAAAACAGCTATCAAAATAGTTCATATTGGGTGAAATCATTTTTCCTGAATTACGAGACCATTATAAAATAGGAGTCTAATCAAAGGGGTTGTTCAAAGGTTAACCCTCTATCCAACCCAGGCATCCTTGAACTCTTTAATCAAAGAAACTGTTAAGAAGCCAGAAGAGACTTTCAGACAAGGGTTTGTGTGTGTGTGTGTGTGTGTGTGTGTGTGTGTTTGTAGTTGATTTATAGTGTTGTGTTGATTACTGCTGTACAGCAGTGATTTAGTTACACACATATATTAAGTATGCATATACACATTCTTTTTTCTAATATTATTTCTCATTATGGTTTATCATAGAATATTGACTAGTCCTCTGAGCTATACCGTAAGACCTTTATTGGTGCTTCTGGAATAGCACAAGGGAATAAACACAAGAAACAGGTATCCTTGACTGATCTTCCAGGAGCCAAATTCAGATCTTAAATGGAGTGGGGGTTGGGCAGATCTGAGGGTTTGGGCCAGAGGTGTGCTCTGGGCTGTCCTTTCTCCCTCTTTCCCTTCCTGGGTGCCCTGTGCAAGGATCAGTCACATCACTTCAAGCAGCGTGAACCAGCTCACTACTGCCACCCTAGGAAGATGGAATAGTGGTCGAAATTCCCCTTTTGAGCATGCTGATGCTGGATGTTTTGAGCATGCATGATGCCTGGCTGGTCTTAGCTGCCTTTGTGGTCTCCACTTCCAGTTTCACCAGCTGGTCAGGTGCCTCCTGCTCTGAGTCAGTTTCCTATTTGTTCAGGGAGACACTGTCCACGTGCTACTGTTCTGGCAGGTTCCAACTTATCTCAGTATGAAGTGGAGCAAAACTCAACCCACTGCATGGTATAGTGATGTATAAAGTTTGCATTTACCAGAGACCCCAAACTGAAGGCAACTAAACAGCAGTATTTCTACACTTATGTTACATGCCATTTTCTCTAATATACTAATCCAGGAAAACTTTCTGGCCCATAACCAGGGCTAGCTCCACTGCAACTCCTGAACACTACTCTGCAGGGAAGGCCATGTGGAGAGTCTGGGTTTGGGGGATGGTCACTGGGGCGGAAGGCATGGCTCCTTCCTTTCTGCGCATCTGGCCAGCAGAGGATCACATAACTTTACTGTCCAGGAGCAGAGGAACCACATTAACTCCAGTGGAGATCTCCAATTTCAGTAGGGGATCGCCTCCTATTCTACCCACTGAGACCCCCCTCCCCAGACCCTGCCCGGGCATGATCATGCCGTTCACTCTGGGGCCCTGCCTGCCTGCCACATCCTCCTTCAACAGTATGCACCTCCGAGCTTCCCTGAGGCTGCTTTCTCACTTCCAGAACCCACAGACCAGCGGGTGATCCCAGAGACCCTCCCGTAACTCTTTGGACCCCCAGCCCAGCTCTTTCGCCTTTCACCTACTTAGGTGTGAGGTCCAGCCTGTCCTCCCTGAGGATGCAATCCACATGCTCATCTTATTGCCCTATTCCTCCATGTTGCTGGCAGCAGCCGCAGCTGCATGGGTCACCCCAGGAGTACAGCACTTCTTGTTTCAGCCACCTACTCGCCTGGCCTCTACCTCTCCAGCGCGGCTGCCTGATCGCAGTCTCTGCCCATGGGTGTCTGCCCCTACATCCACTCCCTGGTGGTCCCAGCACTTCCCCGTGGAGGGTGGGCCCTGCCTTCATACCTACCATCTTTAGAGTCAGACTGTCTCAACCCTACTCTTTTGCTTAGGACAGCGCAGATTTTTTTTTTTTTTTCATGCATGTAGGATCTTAGTTCCCTGGCTAGGGATCTAACCTCTAACCCAAGATTCCTGCAGTGGAAACTCTTGGGATCTTAACCACTGGACTGGCAGGGAAGAGATTTTATTTTCCACAGGTCAAATGATTATACACTCCTCCAAATATATTTTTTATAATGTATTCATCTTACTTGGCTGTGGGACTTCCATAAATAATAACAGTAATAATTATCTAGAATTTCCTGCTGGGGCTTCCCTGGTGACTCCACCATAAAGAATCCACCTGTAATGCAGTAGATGCTGGTTGAATCCCTGGGTGGGAAAGATCCCCTGGAGAAGGAAATGGAAACCCACTCTAGTATTCTTGCCTGGAAAATCCCATGGGACAGGGGAGCCTGGTTGGCTACAGTCCATGGGGTTGCAAAGAGTTGGACATAATTCAGCGACTAAACAACAACAACAGAATTCCCTGCTAAGAGTAATGGTATCTGTGTTATCCAAAGTTGAGAGTGAGTGTTGCAAGAGAGTTAAAAATCAAGAATGATTATTTTGACCATAGAGAAATGAATGATTTCTTCCTTCCATCCAGTTGTTTGTCTTCTACTTGTATAGGAAAAAAAAAAAAAGTACTCTCATGTTCTCAAAACTATTCATGTAATAGGACTCTTCCTCTGAATTAATTTGCTAAGGTTGCCACAATCAAATACTACAGACTGGGTGGCTTAAACGAGAGATGATTATGTCCTCATAGTTTTATCATGTCCTCTGAAAGACTTAAATCAGAGTGCTAGCTGACTTTGTTCCTTGAGGACTCTCTTACAGGCTTACAGATGGCTGTTCTCTCCCTATCCCTTTGCACGGCTGTGCCTCTGTGCATATGCTCCTAGGGTCTCATTGTATGTGTCCATATCTCCCCTTCTTGTAAAAACACCAGTTAGAGTAGGTTAAAGCTTACTCTAACAGCATCATTTTAACTTCCAATTTAAAGATCCTATCCCCAAATATAGTCACATTCTGAAATACGAGGGGTTAGAGCCTCAGTGTATGAATTATGGGGGGACATAATTCAGTCCACAATAACTACCAAAAGTTTCACTGACACCTATCAGCTTTTAACTGCTCTGATTTTCCACCCAGGCCCTCCCCTAGGGCTTTATTTTTGTTTTATTTTACTAATTAAAGTATGCTAATTAAATTTACTAATTAAAAATACTGTTTAATAATTAAAGTGTCTTTGCATATCAAATTCATTATCCAATAAAGGTCTATAGCTTTAGTTTCCAGTTCACTAGATCCTACCTAGTACTGACTTTATACCTCAGCTCAAAATTTTCACAAATTCTTTTGTAGGTAAAAATCTTTGCTGGAGATAAAACTCGTGGGTAACTGATAGACACTTTTCCCCTTAATTTTGCATTCTTTTACATTGAATTTTGATTATTCCATATATTTCCATTGTCTGCTTGTCTAGATTTTAGTTGATTTAGGATGAAAATGACATTTTATATTCACTCTATATCTTAATAATGTCCAGTAGAATGTTGTATATATATCATATTCTCAAATGATCCTATTTGATTGAATTTCTGATTAGTGAAGTATGCAGCTACTTCAATCCGTTTATTTTCAATGTTACCTTAATTGGCTTTGTGAATTCCCAGCACTTTCATTCAGCACTTGTCATCTACAGTGCTTGAATGAGCTAACAGTTGCATGCTTTGGGTAGCACTCTAGGCATGAGGGTTACCTCGATGCACTGTAATCCTTGCGTACCTCAATGCACGTCTATTGCCTCATAGACTGCCAAGCTTGATTTTACTGACATGGATGGATGGTTCATTTTTCTTTATGTGTCCTTTCAAGAAGATTAGCCTGCCTGAAAGACAATTATTTCTTTTTAACCAAGGTTATATGAGCATATATAGCTTTTTCGTGATAATCTTAAAAGTTATGGTCACTTTTGAACTATGTTAGGTAAAAGATTCATATTGACTTCCATGAATTATCAATGTTTGTTTTCAGAACACTGGTGGAACAATGTTTAGGAATAAGTTGATATCTGAACTCAGTATCCAGTAACCCATGTCAGTTCCTTTTGTAATTTGTTAAAATGGTAATTCTTTAATCTAACTCTTTCACCTTGGAATAATATACAAAATATCAGTATGCATAAAGGGCTCTTGGAAGTCATTGTTTATTTATTGTTTCTTCTTTTGTGTGTATAGTCATGCACCTAACGAAAGAAATAGCACACAATGTCAACAGCTCCCACTGTGTTAGTCTTTTACTATCCCAACATATGCCCTAATATTTAAAGAGCAATAAAAGTCTGCTGCTTCCACAGTCATTAGCTTTGGTTGTTGCAGTCAATCACCCATAGAAGTCAGAGTCATATTAGTTTTTTTTTTCTTCCTCATTGAACAATCTAGCCATCATTCTCCTTTATCATTAAAGGAAAAATTAACTTAGGAGACTGCCCAGACACTAAAGTGCATTTGCAACATGAGAAAACTCTTATCACTTTACTTGAGGAAAGGTACCTCTGTCCTGTTGAAGGAACAGTAAAAATGAGGTTAACATTATTGATTAATGCATTAGCCTATCTTCTTTAAAGTGGATTGATAGTTTCTAGTTTTAAAATACGTGTTAATTCAAGAAAAGAACTGTATGAGTAGTTTACTGAAATACTTAGATAATTTTAGAGGATATTCACTCTGGTCTCACTGATTTGATTACTTTTGCTTAATCATAATTAGTAATGGAAATAAGATTATTTCAAACCTGATGTATCTGTAAAATCAAGAAGTTAAAGAAAGATATAAGTTGGTCATGTTTGAGCGTCCTTGGTGGGTTATGTAACCTTGAAATAATTTCAGCTAAGTTAGGGAGAGTAATTCGGGAGAAGGCAATGGCACCCCATTCTAGTACTCTTGCCTGGAAAATCCCATGGACGGAGGAGCCTACAGCTACAGTCCATGGGGTCGCTACGAGTCGGACACGACTGAGTGACTTCACTTTCACTTTTCATTTTCATGCATTGGAGAAGGAAATAGCAACCCACTCCAGTGTTCTTGCCGGGAGAATCCCAGGGATGCGGAGCCTGGTGGGCTGCTGCCTACGGGGTCGCACAGAGTCAGACACGACTGAATTGACTTAGCAGCAGCAGCAGCAGCAAGGAGAGTAATTAAATTTTTTTCAATAACCTCATTATGGAGAAAAACTAGAAACATAGGCAATTTTATATTTACTTTATAAGATAAAAGTAAATACTATTTTTAGTTTTATTTCATTTGAACTGAAGCAATTTCATTGATAATAAGTTTTGCATTTCTTCCATCATTCCAGAGTCATAATTATAAGTGAATAATGTTAAATTTCAATTCTTCTGATATTCAGATCAAATTTTTATATTTGTGTTAAATATATATGAATTACAGAACGTGAGTTTGGAAGTGAGCATCTAAATATCATCATGAAAACTATACATAAGTACTCTTATTAAATGTAAGTTGTAGCACTGTGTGATTCACTGGTGAGGCAGGGAGCTAATGTGTTGTCACTCAGGCTCAGCTTCCTCTTTAGTCTCTGACCAGTTGCTGGCCCAGAGTTTTTTTCCTATGCTTTTGGCCAGAACTTTTTGATTATTCAGATTACTCTTCCGCCTCCTTTGAGGTAGGGTTTTCAGAGTCAGTGTTGGCTAGGTCTATCTATATCCCCTCACATGTTTGTTTTCGTAACCAGTGGTCCTTGCTCCTGACCACATGCCTCTCTGATCAGTCGCAGTTTTGTCACCTTAGCACATCGCTGGGTTATTAGTGTGAGTTGATCTCATAGAACAACATCACATAGAACAAATGTTCATGACTGTTTTGTAATTTGATAAAGTGATGAAATTTATGGATATGTCTCTCATAAAGATGTTCTTCACACAAGCAGTTGCATAACATTTCAGGACTGATTGATGACCTTAGAACTCATGGTAAAGAGGTGCCTCTGGATGCATTTCCTTGGATATTTTACTTAAGTGTGATTTTTTTTCTTTCTTTTTTCCCTCGGTTATGTTAAGCTTCTTATTAATAGTAAGGGAAGCCGTGCTTAAAAACTAGATTATTTTTTTATGTATGAATATGTGGCAAAATTTACTGCAACTTATATGATTTATTAAACTAACTCAATCCTGAAGCAATTGCATTATTAAGTAGTTAAAAAATTCATGACATGTCCTTAACACAGTGAGAGTGCCTTGGAGGAGCTCATTCATCCAATAAATATGTGTTTAACAAACTGCTTGAAATGAATCTCTTTTATGGGTTTTTGTAATTATTGTTCTTATTTAAGATTTATATATATGTGTATATATACATATATATATGTATATATACACACACACAGCATAAATAACAGAATTTGTTTTTAACATAGGGTTATGGTTTGTTTCTGAATGCACGTAGTCACAGTCCTTTGCTTGTGAGTATGCAATAAAATGCTTTGTTGCTTCATTAAAGCTACTCAGTAGGCTGTGGTGTTCTAGACATATTCTCTACATGGTGCATAGCTGCCTTTCCATTTTGAGATTTAAAGGAGCACTGCATTGAAAACTTTCTGTGATTTCTTATTCTGTATCAGATGCTGAGCTCTAAGATGCAAATGAAGATCTTAAATTTTAACTTTTCTGAATTTTCAGCCAGATATTTTCAAAACTAAAGGGCTATGTGAAAAAAAAAAAACACCATTTCCTGTGTCATCTTAAAAAGAGGTGGTTCTGCTTATGTCGTATTCTGAGATATATGCAATCAGTGGCAAGCCTTCTCAATAACAGATTGTAAATCTGTTATGACTACAGACACATAGAGAACACAACTGTCTAAGAACTGCAGTTTTCAATTCTTTTAGCACTTAATTATGTTTTAGTTTAGTTCAGTCTCTTAGTTGTGTTCTACTCTTTGTAACCCCATGGACTGCAGCACACCAGGCTTCCCTGTCCATCACCAATGCCCAGAGCTTGTTCAAACTCACGTGCATGGAATCAGTGGTGCTATCCAACCATTTCATCCTGTGTCATCACCTTCTCCTCCCGCCTTCAATCTTTCCCAGCATCAGGGTCTTTTCCAGTGAGTCAGTTCTTCACATCAGGTGGCCAAAGTTTTGGAGTTTTAGCTTCAGCATCAGTCCTTCCAATGAATATTCAGGACTGATTTCCTTTAGGATGAACAGGTTGGATCTCATCGTAGCCCAAGGGTCTTCTCCAACACCACAGTTCAAAAGCATCAATTCTTCAGCTCTCAGCTTTCTTTATGGTCCAACTCTCACATTCATACATGACTACTGGATGGGTCTTTGTTGGCAAAGTAATGTCTCTGCTTTTTAATATGCTGCCTAGGTTGGTCACAGCTTTTCTTCCAAGGAGCAAACGTCTTTTAATTTCATGGCTGCAGTCACCATCTGCAGTGATTTTGGAGCCCCCCCAAAAACAAAGTCTGGCACTGTTTCCATTGTTTCCTCATCTGTTTGCCATGAAGTGATGGGACCGATGTCTTGATCTTAGTTTTTTGAATGTTGAGTTTTAAGCCAACTTTTTCACTTTCCTCTTTCACTTTCATCAAGAGACTCTTCAGTTCCTCTTCACTTTCTGCCATAAGGGTGGTGTCATCTGTGTATCTGAGGTTATTGATATTTCTCCCTGCAATCTTGATTCCAGCTTGTGCTTCATCCAGCCCGGCATTTCTCATGATACACTCTGCATATAAGTTAAATAAGCAGGGTGACAATATACAGCCTTGACATACTCCTTTCCCAATTTCTAATCAGTCTGTTGTTCCATATCTGGTTCTAACTGTTGCTTCTTGATCTGCATACAGATTTCTCAGGAGGCAGGTCACGTGGTCTGGTGTTCCCATCTCTTGAAGAATTTTCCACAGTTTGTTGTGATCCATACAGTCAAAGGCTTTGGGGTAATCAATAAAGAAGAAGTACATGTTTTTCTGGAATTCTCTTGCTTTTTATGTAATCCAATGGATGTTGGCAATTTGATCTCTGGTTCCTCTGCCTTTTCTAAATCCAGCTTACTGCTGCTGCTGCTAAGTTGCTTCAGTCATGTCCAACTCTGTGCCATCCCATAGACAGCAGCCCACCAGGCTCCCCCATCCCTGGGATTCTCCAGGCAAGAACACTGGAGTGGGTTGCCATTTCCTTCTCCAATAAATAAACACCTGGAAGTTCACGGTTCACATATTGCTGAAGCCTGGCTTAGAGAATTTTGAGCATTACTTTACTAGCGTGTGAGATGAGTGCAGTTGTGTGGTGGTTTGACCATTCTTTGGCATTGTCTTTCTTTGGGATTAGAATGAAAACTGACCTTTGCAAGTCCTGTGGCCACTGCTGAGTTTTCCAAATTTGCTGGCATATTTGGTGCAGCATTTTCACAGCATCATCTTTTAGGATTTAAACAGCTCAACTGGAATTCCATCTCCTCCACTAGCTTTGTTCATAGTGATACTTCCTAGGCCCATTTGACTTCACATTCCAGGATGTCTGGCTCTAGGTGAGTGATCACACCATTGTGGTTATCTGGGTCATGGAGATATTTTTTTATAGTTCTATGTATTCTTGCCACCTCTTAATATCTTTTGCTTCTATTAGGTCCATACCATTTCTGTCCTTAGACTTGTGTTATTGCTTAAGCATCATATTTTTTGACTCTGTATTGTGAATTAGTGTTTATTGGTACCGCCTCTTGCCTCATTACTTCTATTTCTACTAGTATCATCATCCCTAAAAATTATAATTTTGTGAATACTCCTACTCTGACTGACGTATAGAAAAGCACTTTATTTTAATCATGTTACACATAAAGAAACTGAGATATAGTCATTTTTAAATGACTTGCACAAAATCACACATACAAAAACTGTATTGGGAAGATAAATTTTTCTTTTCAGTAATCCACATATGTAAACCAAAGACCCAGAATAATAGTAGCCTAAACTACTGCTCAGACTATTACCAGGCCCTTTAATTAAATAAAGCACATTGTTTAGTTATGATTTATAACCTACCTAAACTGTTGGAATAATCTTAAAATTATTCTGTTTTCCAGCTACATTATTTATTTACCTGTGAAAGAATCTTGAAATTTTGCCTTAGAATCAATCCACATACTATATGCAGCAGTTTTATGCATTCATTTACCCTTTATTTTAGAAGTTTTGATATATTAACTTATATGCTTTTTATTTTTTAAAAATGTTATTGGAGTATAGCTGGTTGTCAATGTTTTGTTATCTTTAGGTATACAGCAAAGTGAATCAGTTATGCTTAAAGACCTGTTGATGTATTTGAGTAAAAATATAACTTTAAGACAGGAAAAAAAAATTGTTTCATCATAATTCCACCCAACTCCTCTATAAAAAGTCTCAGATAAGTCTCTTGACTGACTGAATTTACCAAATAAATATGGATGAAAAGAAGTGAATGAATCCCATCCAATAAAGGAATTTCAGATTAATTATTTAAAGAACCTAGAAGTAAATACTCTTATTTAAATTACAATGGACTTTTGCTTATGGCAGCATGAAGATGTTGCCAAATTCTCCCTCCTGTCCCACTCCCCAGATAAGTATAAAATTAAAAGAAAAATGTCAGAAACAACATTTGAAGGTACTGGATACCAACCAAAAGCAGATGAAAGGTTAGTAAGAATTTACTCATAATTAACTCAAGAGCTATAGGTTAGAAGACAGAGTTATCTATGGCTTTTTTTGTCTAAGTTACTTCCATCTTTACTTCACTCCCCAATAGGGTCAACAAAAGCTATTGTTTTAACCATTGACATGAAAGCCACAAGCTCCAAAGTCATAGGGAACTGATTCAGTTTGGAGTTGTCAATGAAAACCTATGGTTTTGGCAGCTAATGTGGGAATTTAGATAGGACAAAATTGGGGAGGAGGGGAAATTTATATATTTGTTAGTCCAGTGTGGTCATCCTGATTGGGATAGACCAGTCTGAAATTTAATTGAAAGATCCTAGAAATCGGCTCCATAGAAAATCTGAGATAAGTTCTTCACGTATCACTGGCTGATGGAAAAGTTTGCATATTTGTCAGGGAAACCTGAGAAGGCTTGAGAAATATGTGATGATGCAGACTTGAGGACTAGCTATAATTCTGAATGTGTTTCCTAAACCACTCACTAATCAACCTGAAGAAGGTTTGCACCTTATGGGAACAATGATTTAGAGCACATCTTCTATCCAAATAATGAGATAACCAATAAACCATAAAGACACGGGGGAGATTATCTTTCCTGGTGGCTCAGAGGGTAAAGCGTCTGCCTGAAATGCTGGAGACCCAAGTTCGATCTCTGGGTCGGGAAGGTCCCCTGGAGAAGGAAATGGCAACCCACTCCAGTATTCTTGCCTGGAAAATCCCATGAACTGAGGAGCCGGTTAGGCTACAGACCATTGGGTCACAAAGAGTCGGACATGACTGAGTGACTTCATTTAAGCATAAACATAATGAGAATAATAATAATGAGAAAAATAAGTAAAGAATCACAGGCTGCTCATCATGGGGGAGACAGATTCTACAATAAGATTAGGAATTTAATTAAAAAAATACAAAACTCACAGGACTATAAAACTTATTTTAGACTTGGTATCGTATGTTCTCAAAAATGTTAAATTTTCACCCCCAAATTATGAGCCATTCAAAGAAACATAAAGGACTGTATCTATGAAAGTTGATTGATAGGACCAGGTGTAAAATTTAACAGGACAAAAAAAAAAAAAGCAGCTATTGTAAATATCTTCAAATTAAAGGAAACTGTATTAAAAAATAAGAGATATAATGGCAGTGAATCCACAAATAAAGAATATCAATAGAGAAATGTAATTATAGTTTTGAAATGAAAATAAAAATTATATTTTTGAAAAGTGAAAATATAGTTTTATATTTGAAATAACTGAAACTAAAACATGATCAATGTATATAATAGTAGATCTAAAGTTGCAGGAAATAATATTCAGAAATTAGATGATAAATATGATTTTTGAAATCTGAATAACAGAGTGAGAAAAAAATTGAAGAAGAGTAGAGACTCTGAAACAGGTGAGACAACATAAAACTGTCAATGTCACAGTAGAAATTATTGGAAAAGCAAGTAGATAAGCAGAGACAATCAGTAACCAAAATTTGTTGTTGTTTTTTAATGGTAGGTAAAAGAGATAAACATTTAATTAGACTGATTGATAAAGAAAGAGAAGAAAAAACTACCAAATTCGGTAATAAAAAAGAGAACTCAGTATAAATTCTTCAGAAATTACAAAAAAACACTATAAGAATAGTATTTGACAATTATAAAAACCCAAGTAAGATGGATACATTAATGAAGGACTGAAATTACCAAAAGTAACTCCAAGGGTTGGGGGGGTAGGCAAATCAAGAGATTTAAGTCAAGTCCAAAAAAAAAAAGGTTATTAATTAGTGCTCTTTCCTCAAAGAAAGCCTTTATGTAGATAATGGATTAATTCTATCAAGCATATACAGGAGAATACCTAATAATGCTTTACAGACTATTTGAGAAAATAGAGAAGGAACACTTTTCAATTTATACTTTGAGGTGATTATCACCCTGACACCAAACCTGACAACAATGTTTCAAGAAAATAAAACTACAGAGAATATCCTTCAGGTACATAGAGAGCAAAATTCTTAATGGGCTGGTAAATTGAATTTGACAACATGTAAAAAGGTTATACAACTTGACCAAGTGGGGTTTACCCCAGGAATTCAAGATTAGTTCATCATTCAAAAAATAAATTATTATAGTCTTTATACAAGTGAGAATCAAATAAACAAGTGAGACTCTCAAATTTTTCTCAGTTGATGCAGAAAAAATTTATTAAATCTAACACAATTATGGTGAAAATTTATCAAGAAACTGTATAGAAGAGAATATCTTCAAATTAATAATGAGCACTTATGAGAAAGCTATTCCTAGTATAAAAGGTGAAAGGATGAATAATTTCACTGTATGATTGGAAAAAATGTAAGAGTATCTAAATTCATCTTTTTTACTCAACGTTGTTAAGGAGTTATACCAATGCAATAAGACAGGAAATAGAAATTAAATACATAAAGTTTAGAAAGGAGAAAATAGAAAGGTTTTTATTTTTAGATGACATGATATTGTATGTAAAAACTCTAAAACATCTACAGAACAATCAGTAATATATAATAAGTTAATTTAGAAAAGTGACAGAATTCAGTCAATATACAAAAAAATAGTTTTTTACATACTAATAATATCTGATAATCTAAAATATGAAATAAAGAAAATCCTATCCACACTTTTAAGAAAAGTTATTTATGAGTATATTTTTAAGAAATATATGTTCTCTTTAGAATAAAAATTGCAGAACATTGTTTTTTTACATTTTAAAATTAAGAATTTTATTTTTAAAAGTAAATTTACTAAATTAAAAATATGAACATTCTAAAAAATGTTATGAATATTGCTAAACTGCATTTTTTTTTCTGTAACTCTCTTGCTTATTTTATTTTATTTTTAAACTTTACAATATTGTATTGGTTCTGCCATATATCGAAATGAATCCGCCACAGGCATACACGTGTTCCCCATCCTGAACCCTCCTCCCTCCTTCCTCCCCATACCATCCCTCTGGGTCATCCCAGTGCACCAGCCCCAAGCATCCAATATCGTGCATCAAACCTGGACTGGCGACTCGTTTCATATATGATATTATACATATTTCAATGCCGTTCTCCCAAATCATCCCACCCTCTCCCTCTCCCACAGAGTCCAAAAGACTGTTCTATACATCAGTGTCTCTTTTGCTGTCTCGTACACCGGGTTATTGTTACCATCTTTCTAAATTCCATATATATGCATTAGTATACTGTATTGGTGTTTTTCTTTCTGGCTTACTTCACTCTGTATAATAGGTTCCACTTTCATCCACCTCATTAGAACTGATTCAAATGTATTCTTTTTAATGGCTGAGAAATACTCCATTGTGTATATGTACCACAGCTTTCTTATCCATTCATCTGCTGATGGACATCTAGGTTCCTTCCATGTCCTGGCTATTATAAACAGTGCTGCGATGAACATTGGGGTACACGTGTCTCTTTCCCTTATGGTTTCCTCAGTGTGTATGCCCAGCAGTGGGATTGCTGGATCATAAGGCAGTTCTATTTCCAGTTTTTTAAAGAATCTCCACACTGTTCTCCATAGTGGCTGTACTAGTTTGCATTCCCACCAACAGTGTAAGAGGCTTCCCTTTTCTCCACATCCTCTCCAGCATTTATTGCTTGTAGACTTTTGGATCGCAGCCATTCTGACTGGTGTGAAATGGTACCTCATAGTGGTTTTGATTTGCATTTCTCTGATAATGAGTGATGTTGAGCATCTTTTCATGTGTTTGTTAGCCATCTGTATGTCTTCTTTGGAGAAATGTCTATTTAGTTCTTTGGCCCATTTTTTGATTGGGTCATTTATTTTTCTGGAGTTGAGCTGTAGGAGTTGCTTGTATATTTTTGAGATTAGTTGTTTGTCAGTTGCTTCATTTGCTATTATTTTCTCCCATTCTGAAGGCTGTCTTTTCACCTTGCTAATAGTGTCCTTTGTTGTGCAGAAGCTTTTAAGTTTAATTAGGTCCCATTTGTTTATTTTTGCTTTTATGTCCAATATTCTGGGAGGTGGGTCATAGAGGATCCTGCTGTGATGTATGTCAGAGAGTGTTTTGCCTATGTTCTCCTCTAGGAGTTTTATAGTTTCTGGTCTTATGTTTAGATATTTAATCCATTTTGAGTTTATTTTTGTGTATGGTATTAGAAAGTGCTCTAGTTTCATTCTTTTACAAGTGGTTGACCAGATTTCCCAGCACCACTTGTTAAAGAGATTGTCTTTAATCCATTGTATATTCTTGTCTCCTTTGTCAAAGATAAGGTGTCCATATGTGCGTGGATTTATCTCTGGGCTTTCTATTTTGTTCCATTGATCTATATTTCTGTCTTTGTGCCAGTACCATACTGTCTTGATGACTGTGGCTTTGTAGTAGAGCCTGAAGTCAGGCAGGTTGATTCCTCCAGTTCCATTCTTCTTTCTCAAGATTGCTTTGGCTATTCAAGGTTTTTTGTATTTCCATACAAATTGTGAAATTATTTGTTCTAGTTCTGTGAAGAGTACCATTGGTAGCTTGATAGGGATTGCATTGAATCTATAAATTGCTTTGGGTAGTATACTCATTTTCACTATATTGATTCTTCCAATCCATGAACATGGTATATTTCTCCATGTATTAGTGTCCTCTTTGATTTCTTTCACCAGTGTTTTATAGTTTTCTATATATAGGTCTTTAGTTTCTTTAGGTAGATATATTCCTAAGTGTTTTATTCTTTCTGTTGCAATGGTGAATGGAATTGTTTCTTTAATTTCTCTTTCTGTTTTCTTATTATTAGTGTATAGGAATGCAAGGGATTTCTGTGTGTTGATTTTATATCCTGCAACTTTACTATAGTCATTGATTAGCTCTAGTAATTTTCTGGGGGAGTCTTTAGGGTTTTCTATGTAGAGGATCATGTCATCTGCAAACAGTGAGAGTTTTACTTCTTCTTTTACAATTTGGATTCCTTTTATTTCTTTTTCTGCTCTGATTGCTGTGGCCAAAATTTCCAAAACTATGTTGACTAGTAATGGTGAAAGTGGGCACCCTTGTCTTGTTCCTGACTTTAGAGGAAATGCTTTCCATTTTTCACCATTGAGGATAATGTTTGCTGTGGGTTTGTCATATATAGCTTTTATTATGTTGAGGTATGTTCCTTCTATTCCTGCTTTCTGGAGAGTTTTTATCATAAATGGGTGTTGAATTTTGTCAAAGGCTTTCTCTGCATCTATTGAGATAATCATATGGTTTTTATTTTTCAGTTTGTTAATGTGGTATATTACATTGATTGATTTGCGGATATTGAAGAATCCTTGCATCCCTGGGATAAAGCCCACTTGGTCATGGTGTATGATCTTTTTAATGTGTTGTTGGATTCTGATTGCTAGAATTTTGTTAAGGATTTTTGCATCTATGTTCATCAGTGATATTGGCCTGTAGTTTTCTTTTTTTGGCATCTTTGTCAGGTTTTGGTATTAGGGTGATGGTGGCCTCATAGAATGAGTTTGGAAGTTTACCTTCCTCTGCAATTTTCTGGAAGAGTTTGACTAGGATAGGTCTTAGCTCTTCTCTAAATTTTTGGTAGAATTCAGCTGTGAAGCTGTCTGGACCTGGGCTTTTGTTTGCTGGAAGATTTTTGATTACAGTTTCAATTTCCCTTCTTGTGATGGGTCTGTTAAGATTTTCTATTTCTTCCTGGTTCAGTTTTGGAAAGTTATACTTTCCTAAGAATTTGTCCATTTTTTCTACGTTGTCCATTTTATTGGCATATAATTGCTGATAGTAGTCTCTTATGATCCTTTGTATTTCTGTGTTGTCTGTTGTGATCTCTCCGTTTTCGTTTCTAATTTTATTGATTTGAATTTTCTCCCTTTGTTTCTTGATGAGTCTGGCTAATGGTTTGTCAATTTTTTTTATCCTTTCAAAAACCCAGCTTTTGGCTTTGTTGATTTTTGCTATGGTCTCTTTTGTTTCTTTTGCATTTAATTTGGCCCTAATTTTTAAAATTTCTTTCCTTCTACTAACCCTGGGGTTCTTCATTTCTTCCTTTTCTAGTTGCTTTAGGTGCAGAGTTAGGTTATTTATTTGACTTTTTTCTTGTTTCTTGAGGTATGCCTGTATTGCTATGAACTTTCCCCTTAGGACTGCCTTTACAGTGTCCCACAGGTTTTGGGTTATTGTGTTTTCATTTTCTTTCATTTCTATGCAAATTTTGATTTATTTTTTGATTTCTTCTGTGATTTGTTGGTTATTCAGCAGCGTGTTGTTCATCCTCCATATGTTGGAATTTTTAATAGTTTTTCTCCTGTTATGGAGATCTAATCTTACTGCATTGTGGTCAGAAAAGCTGCTTGGAATGATTTCAATTGTTTTGAATTTACCAAGGCTAGATTTGTGGCCCAGGATGTGATCTATCCTGGAGAAGGTTCCATGTACACTTGAGAAAAAGGTGAAATTCATTGTTTTGGGATGAAATGTCCTATAGATATCAACTAGGTCTAACTGGTCTATTGTATCGTTTAACGTTTGTGTTTCCTTGTTAATTTTCTGTTTAGTTGATCTATCCATAGGTGTGATAGATATCCTATGGATAAAAGTAATAGTAATAATAGTAATAAAAGTCTCCCACTATTATTGTGTTATTGTTAATTTCTCCTTTCATACTTGTTAGCATTTGCCTTCTATATTGAGGTGCTCCCATGTTGGGTGCATATATATTTATAATTGTTATATCTTCTTCTTGGATTGATCCTTTGATCATTATCTGGTGACCGTCTTTGTCTCTTTTCACAGTCTTTGTTTCAAAGTCTATTTTGTCTGATATGAGTATTGCTACACCTGCTTTCTTTTGGTCTCTATTTGCATGGAAAATCTTTTTCCAGCCCTTCACTTTCAGTCTGTATGTGTCCCCTGTTTTGAGGTGGGTCTCTTGTAGACAACATATGTAGGGGTCTTGTTTTTGTATCCATTCAGCCAGTCTTTGTCTTTTGGTTGGGGCATTCAACCCATTTACGTTTAAGGTAGTTATTGATAAATATGATCCCGTTGCCATTTACTTTATTGTTTTGGGTTTGAATTTATACACAGTTTTTGTGTTTCCTGTCTATAGACTATCCTTTAGTATTTGTTGGACAGCTGGTTTGGTGGTGCTGAATTCTCTCAGCTTTTGCTTGTCTGTAAAGCTTTTGATTTCTCCTTCATATTTGAATGAGATCCTTGCTGGGTACAATAATCTGGGCTGTAGGTTATTTTCTTTCATCACTTTAAGTATGTCTTGCCATTCCCTCCTGGCTTGGAGAGTTTCTATTGAAAGATCAGCTGTTATCCTTATGGGAATTCCCTTGTGTGTTATTTGTTGTTTTTCCCTTGCTGCCTTTAATATTTGTTCTTTGTGTTTGATCTTTGTTAATTTGATTAATATGTGTCTTGGGGTGTTTTTGCCTTGGGTTTTATCCTGTTTGGTACTCTCTGGGTTTCTTGGACTTGAGTGATTATTTCCTTCCCCATTTTAGGGAAGTTTTCAACTATTATCTCCTCAAGTATTTTCTCATGGTCTTTCTTTTTGTCTTCTTCTTCTGGGACCCCTATGATTCGAATGTTGTAGCATTTAATATTGTTCTGGAGTTCTCTGAGATTGTCCTCATTTCTTTTAATTCGTTTTTCTTTTATCCTCTCTGATTCATTTATTTCTACCATTCTATCTTCTAATTCACTAATCCTATCTTCTGCCTCTGTTATTCTACTATTTGTTGCCTCCAGAGTGTTTTTGATTTCATTTATTGCATTATTCATTATATATTGACTCTTTTTTATTTCTTCTAGGTCCTTGTTAAACCTTTCTTGCATCTTCTCAATCCTTGTCTCCAGGCTATTAATCTGTGATTCCATTTTGATTTCAAGATTTTGGATCAATTTCACTATCATTATTCGGAATTCTTTATCAGGTAGATTCCCTATCTCTTTCTCTTTTGTTTGGTTTGGTGGGCTTTTATCCTGTTCCTTTACCTGCTGGGTATTCCTCTGTCTCTTCATCTTGTTTAAATTGCTGAGTTTGGTGTGTCCTTTCTGTATTCTGGCAGTTTGTGGAGTTTTCTTTATTGTGGCGTTTCCTCGCTGTGTGTGGGTTTGTACAGGTGGCTTGTCAAGGTTTCTTGGTTAGGGAAGCTTGTGTCGGTGTTCTGGTGGGTGGAGCTGTATTTCTTATCTCTGGAGTGCAATAAAGTGTCCGGTAATGAGTTATGCGACATCTATGGTTTTGGGGTGACTTTGGGCAGCCTGTATCTTGGAGCTCAGGGCTGTGTTCCTGTGTTGCTGGAAAATTTGCTTGGTATGTCTTGCCCTGGAACTTGTTGGCCCTTGTTGGTGCTTGGTTTCAGTGTAGGTATGGAGGCGTTTGATGAGCTTCTGTCAATTAATGTTTCCTGGAGTCAGGAGTTCCCTGAAGTTAGGGTTTGGACTTATGCCTCCTGCTTCCAGTTATCGGTCTTATTTTTACAGTAGTTTCAAAACTTCTCCTTCTATACAGCACCATTGATAAAACATGTACGTTAAAGATGAAAAGTTTCTCCACCATGATGGCCACCCAGAGAGGTTCACAGTGTTACATGGAGAAGAGAAGAGGGAGGAGGGAGTTACAGCTGACCCGAATGAGATGAGGTGGAATCAATAGAGGAGAGAGCATGCTAGCCAGTAATCATTTCCTTATGTGCACTCCACAATTGGACCGCTCAGGATGTTCACGGAAGTATACAGAGAAGTGGAGGAGGAGGAAGGAGACAGAGGTGGCCAGGAGGATAAAAGGGGGAATGAAAGGAGGGAGACATCTCCAGCCAGTAATCAGTTCCCTAAGTGTTCTCCACTGTCTGGAACACACAGAAATTCACAGAGTTGCATAGAGTAGAGAGGGGTTAGGGAGGAGACACAGGTGACCTGTTGGAGAAAAAGGAGAGTCCAAAGAGGGAGAGAGCAGTTGAGCCAGTAATCTCGCTCACTAGTGAAAAATGCGTACTGAAGATTGGGTTCTTAAAGGTACAAAATTGGTAACAAATACATAAAAGCAAAAATTGAAAATCTAGAGTAGAGTTTGGAATTTCAAAAATACAATGTTAAAGAAAAGAAGAAGGAAAAGAAAGAGAGAAAAACAAACAAACAAACCAAGTCACAAAAATTACAAAGAAAGTATAGGTACAAAATTGATAACAAATACCAAAAAGCAAAAGTTAAACATTTAGAGTAGAGTCTGGAATTTCAAAAATGCAATGTTAAAAAAAAAGAAGAATGAAAAGAAACAAACAAAAACAAACCAAGTTGCAAAAATTATAAAGAAAATATAGGTACAAAATTGATAACAAATACCAAAAAGTAAAAGTTAAAAATCTGAGTCTGGAATTTCAAAAATACAGTGTTAAACAAAATAGAATAAGAAAAATAAAGGGAGAAAAAACATACAAAAACAAACCAAGTCACAAAAATTATAAAGAAAATATAGGTACAAAATTGATAACAAATACCAAAAAGCATAAATTAAAAATCTAGAGTAGAGTTTGGAATTTCAGATATACAATGTTATATAAAAGAAGAAGAGAAAGAAAGAGAGAGAAAAAAGAAATTAAAAAAGTCACAAAAATTATTTAAAATAAATATATATATAGGTATAAAATTGATAACAAATACCAAAAAGCTAAAATTAAAAATCTAGAGTAGAGTTTGGAATTTCAAAAATACAATGTTAAAGAAAAGAAAAAAAAAAAAAACAAGGTCACAAAAATTATAAAACATATATATATCAAGTTTGCTTTTTTTAAAAAAATGGTCTTTTTTTTTTTTTTTTTTTTTGCAAAGTAATAGTAGGTTATAAAAGTGAAAATTAAAGGAATAATAGAGGACTTAAAATTTTTTTAAAAATTAAAAAAAAAGAAAGAAAGAATGATCATAAAATTAGTAAAAATATATCTAGGACTTTCTCTGGTTTTGTTTTGGGTATCGTGGGGTCAGTTCATTTTCGGCTAGTTCCTTGGTCCGACTTATATTTCTCAAGATCTATAGGCCCCTTCCTATGTAGATGGTACTAACCACAGGGTTTTAATCTATTGCCTGTAGCTTCCAAGGCGGTTCCCTCTGTTATAGCTTCTTCTGTTTGCTGGTCTCTTCAGTGTCTGGTTTCCGCCCTGACACAAAGGGGACAGTGGAGGACACTTTTTTTTTTTTTTTTTTTTAGGCTCACTTGTTCAGTCGTGCTGTGGGGAGGGAGGGAGGGATGCTGTAAACAAATAACACTGGCGTGTACTCACAGTGCCTCAGCCACACTGGGTCTGCCCCGGCTCACAGCGCGTGTAGCCTCCCTGCCCACACTGTTCAGGCTCTAGGTTGCTCCGCCGGGAACCATCCGTGGCTGGCCCTGGGCTGCCTGCACCTCCCAGGTCCAAGCCGCTCAGGTTCAGGCACTCGGGTAGTCCAAGCCCGCTCAGGTTCAGGCACTCGGGTAGTCCTCAGAGGTGCAGACTCGGTTGGGCCTGCGTTTTGTGCCCTTCCCAGGTCTGAGCAGCTCAGGTGATGAGGTGTTTGGCGAGAGTGATTGCTGCGACTTATCGCCTCCCTGCCGCTCGGTTATTTAGGTGTGCAACCGGCACCCCTTCTCAGGCGGATGTTGACCGTCCAGACCCCCAAGAAATTTTAGTTAGCAAAGAAGCCTGCTTACAGTTTTGTAGGTAATGTCTCTCTGGGGCTGCAATTGCCCCCTTCCAGCTCTGGCTGCCTATCACCAGAGGGGGACGGTCTGCAGCCGGCTATCTCTGTACAGTCCTTTGTTCTGTGCACGGGCCTGGCGGTGTCTTAGGTTAGGGCTGGCTTTTCGCGTGGTAGATATCCCACAGTCTGGTTTGCTAGCCCAAATTATTTCGCTCAGATAACGCTCAGGGTATTCTGGCCAGATCCTTATTCTAAGCAATGCAGCCCGCGCCGCGCCTCCCTGCCCAGCCCCTGCTTTCTAATGGCGGATGCAGGCGTCTGCGCTGCTGGGGGAGTTACTGTAGGGCTCACAATCTGCAGGTTTTAATTGTTTATTTATTTTTCCTCCCTGTTATGTTGCCCTCTGAGCTTCCAAGGCTTGGCACAGATTCAGCAGTGAGAAAGTTTCCTGGTGTTTGGAAACTTCTCTCTTTTTAAGACTCCCTTCCCAGGATGGAGCTCTGTCCCTCCTTCTTTTGTCTCTTTTTTTGTCTTTTATATTTTTTTCCACCTCCTTTTGAAGACATGGGTTGCTTTTCTGGGTGCTTGATGTCCTCTGCTGGCATTCAGAAGTTGTTTTGTGGAATTTACTCGGCGTTTAAATGTTCTTTTGATGAATTTGTGGGGGAGAAAGTGTTCTCCCCGTCCTACTCCTTCGCCATCTTAGCTCCTCCCCCAGAACATTGTTGAAGATAATAAAGAAGACCTAAATAGGTGAAGATATCTGCCAAGTTATTGAATTAGAAGATTCATTATGTTTCAGATGATGATTATCAGCAAGTTAATTTGTAGATTAAATGCAAATCTTATCAAAACCCCAGCAGGCTTTTTGTTGTGGAAATCAATTTACATGGAAATGCACAGGACATAGAATTAAACAAATAATTTTGGAAAAGGAGAACAAATGTAGAAGATTTATACAATTGATTTTAAAAATTATTGTAAAGCTACATAATACACTGAGATACTAGCATAAAGAAAAAGTTATAGGTCATTGAGAAATTAAATAGGTGTCTAGAAATAAAACTGAATATTTATGGTCAACTTACTTTTGACAAAATTGCCAAGATAATTCAATGGGGGAAAGGATGATGTTTCAACATGTAGTGCTAGAATAATTTTATGTCCTTGCTTTACATAAAAATTAACTTGAAGTGGATTATAGACCTAAATGTAAGAGCCAGAATTTCAAAACTTTCTGCAAATGTCATAGAAGAAACTGTGACCCCAGGAAAAGTGATTTTCTTTTCTTTTTTTTTTTTAAATGGCACCAAAAGCCCAATCAAGAAATTATAAAAATAAAACTACTTCATAATATTAAAAACATTTGCATTTCAAAAAAACATTAAGAATATGAAAGGTAAGCAACTTACTAGAAATAATATTTTCCAATCATATGTCTAAAACTACCTTTATTCAGGGAAAGTGAAAGTCGCTCATTGTGTCCTACTCTTTGCGACTCCATGGACTGTAGTCCATGCAATTCTCCAGGCCAGAATACTGAAGTGGGTAGCCTTTTCCTTCTCCAGGGGATCTTTCCAACCTAGAGATCGAACCCAAGTCTTCCTCGTTGCAGGCAGATTCTTTACCAGCTGAGCCACAAGGGAAGCCCACTTTTATTCATAATATATAAGGAATTTTGACAAATTAATAATTTAGCCAAAATGTTAAAAATATATCAAAATTTTTAAGTCACTTAAGATGATACATGAACAACAAATAAACACATAAAATATACTCAAATTTCTTAGTTATTAGGCAAATACAAATTTTTATCCATATTTGATTTCACCTACCACTTAATGGAATGGTAATAAACAATCAGAATGACAATGTGAAGAGATGGTGAAAATATGGAGAAAATGCAGCTCTCAAACACTTTTGATGAAAGTGTTAAGGACAATATAACCACTTAGGAAAACAGTGTAGCAGTTTCTTAAAATGTTAAACATTTGCTTACCACATGGCCCAGCATTTCCACTCCTAGCCATCTACCTAACAAAATAGAAACAAATGCCCATTTAAAGATCTATATGTTCATGTAACAATACAGTATTCATAAAAACCCCAAACTGGAAACCAGTGGTCATCAACTGGTAAATGGTTAAACAAACCATTACATCAGGAAGTGGAAAGCTTATTATCAGTAATAAGAAAGAAACTATTTCAATATGCAACAACACATATGGACCAAAAAACATTTTGTGAAGTGAAAGAAGCCTATGTATTATATTATTTAGTTTATATTAAATTTCTTTATAAGGCAAAATTATAGAGACAAATATCAGTGTTTCCAGAGGCTGTTTGTGGGATTGACTGGAAATTGATGTAATATTTTGTAGTAATGAAAGTGTTTTAAAACTGGTTTGGGATGATGGTTGGACAACAGTATAAATTTACTAAAACTTCTCAAATTGTACACTCAATGTTATATTATATAATCTATACCTCAGAAAAGGTCTTATGATATTTCATTTCATTTTCTTAAGATTTGTGCATGGCATGTTTGTTATAGCTTAATATAATTTTAGTGAAAAAGTAAATCTTATCTGCTTATTCATAAATACAAATAAGTATTTATATATTGTTGTTTCTGTTGGGTGTCCATTTTCCATGGAAATAAAATTATAAATGTTGGGTAATTTTTCAAATAACCAACAGTTTTGTTTTAGGTCATGATACCATTCATCCCAAGTTTTCTTAGTTCCTGTGGGTTATAATTTTCCTAGTTTCTGTATTATTCCTCAAATGTTTACTTAAAAAAAAAAAAAACAATCGCAGAAACAGCATTACTTTTCAGACATTATATCACATCACACATTTACATGAGCATCTACTGTGAACCATGTGTGATGCTGTGCTTTAGAGATAAAACTGACAAGAAAAAACAAACAAAACAGTATTTTGTTCCATATAAAACCTCATTTTAAGATCCAAATTAGATTGCGAAAAGCATATAAACTGAAAGACTTTGTCAGGGACTGGTAAGGGTTCAGAGCAAAGGGAAAGTTCTTCCTACTTGTATTCGTATTGAATTGACTATTCAGAAAGAGCTGCTGTCTATAAAGATTTATTATAAAGGTTATAAAGATAAAACCTATAAAGATTTTGTTATTACATTGGAAAAAATTAAAAAGACTCATGCTATAATATTTGTATCACTTTAAATCACCCATTAATTACAGTGTAAATTCTAGATTTATGAAGAATAGAACATCTTTAGACAGTTTGACTGAAAAGGGCAGAATTTGAAGAACAGCAACAACAAAACACCCTGTAAATACAGGTCTGTACTTGTAGAGTCACTGAAATTTAAATTTCTTCAGAATTCTTCTCAATGAATGTTTAATTAGCATTTTCATTTGAATAATTAAAGCATTAATGGTACTGGGTTGACAGCAGTTGATTTTTGCAGTGATATGATCCTTTGTAGTGACTCTGGGTGACTATATTAGTTCTCCTTGACACAAGACTAAGCTCTTCTGATCTGTTCATTGAAGTGCAAATACCTGAAATTATTCATCCTTTTGTACTCAATGTATTATTAAGGTTTTCTTCCCACTTACTATTTTTTTAAGCTTATTGTTTGGGAGAAATAGAGATCTTTAACTTTTATAGAGAAGAGAGATGACTTTTCTAATCTGAGTATGTGACCACTTAATGTCAAAAAAAATGTGTGCCTTCACTGTATTATTTAGGCGGATTCAGAGAGTCCCTGTTGTACCAGGGCAAATAGTATTCATGATTGTTTTACTTTTTAATATTAATACCTTAAATGTCTCTCAGTCGTGTCTGACTCTGCAACCCCATGGACTGTAGCCCACCAGGCTGCCCTGTCCATGAGATTTCCCAGGCAGGAATACATTAAGTAATTACCTGTAAAATCCTAATGCCATCAATCATTCTGCCACATATAATTTCTCTTTTCTGGGATGTCTGTGTGTGCCATAGCCAGATATTGTTTTCTGAGGAGTGGTTCCCTACACAGGGACCACCCAGTGTTGTGCCACGAAGCTCTAGCATTTGAAACACAGCTCGGTGGACCAGTGAAGAGTATCTGAGGAAAAGGCAGTTTTCAGTAGATGAGCTAGAAGATCACACAGTAACCTGGCCCACAAAATCTGCTCCACATCTTTATTCTGCTGAATAGTAATTGGCAGCTATTCAGCTACTTTTTCTTTTGCTGTCTGAAATGTAGGAGAAACAGATGCAAGGAGAAACAGAAACAGGAAAAAGTCAGTAAACAGAGACCATGAATCAGAAAATTCATAAAATAGAGTTAAGTAATTGTCAAAAAGCAGAAAATAGTGGCAGAGCCCCCACAATAGTGGGGCACTAGAATAGGTTATCTCTTCACAGTGAGGTTTGAGTAAATTAGATTTCTTTCTTTATATTTTCTCTGTTTTAGGTAGTCTACAATAAGAGAATGTTGCTTTCATGATTAGAACAATATGTACAAATAGCATAAATGCATCTAAAATTTTGAAAAAAATTACTAGCTTGATTTAACTAGATTTTCCTTTGTTTATCATCATGACTCTGCAAAAGCTACTGCATCTGTTCCTTTATGAATGAAATACTGATTGGGCAAACTGAAATATAGTTTCTTACATCTCATATTTAGGCTTCTGTAAAAAAACGTGGTTTCTGAATAAAATGCAGACATAGGTTTCTACTCTGTGTTTCAGCTCAGGGACAGTTTGTGGAGGATGGGGAGTTTCAGCCTGTTAGTCATCAAGTTTAATTCTCCAGCTGTCATTTGAGTCATTTGGCTTTGTCTAAGGAAGATAATTCTATATTTCTCAGTGATTTTTTTTTTCATTGAGATTTCTCTGTCACAGTGGATATCTTCGACATTGTCACTGGAGCCAGAGGAACTTGATATACGCTTCTGATTCAGAGGTCAAGGTGTCAGAGACACAGTTTTGTTTTGTTTTGCCTTTTTCTGAGGAGGAGTCATTAGTTTCTTCCTTTCATTAGTATAAACTAGATTTATGCCAGATCTATTCAGGTGCTACCAGATGATTAATGAGTATATAATCACCATGTCCAAAACTCTATCAGTGTGACATGAGACTTCAGAATCTTGCTTCAAACCTAGACTTTAAAAATAATTTAATCCAACTCTCTAATTGTAGAGATGAGTCAGTGTTGTCTGAGACAAGTGAAGTGACTTGCCACAATTATACAAAAGCGTATGATAGAGCAGATTCTAGATCTGAAGCCTCCTCCTTCTAGCCAGGTGCTTGTTCTGCTGTGCTGTAAGAGAGGTACATTCCGTTTGTCTTTTGTCCCAACATGTACTATATTTCTTGATACAGAGTAGGTGCTCAATTAAAATCTCTTATAGGTATCAGTGAATACTGAGTACATTCTATCACTTATCAGAGATATGCACAATTCATCTATGGAGAAGCTTTTATCTCCACACTATACATTGTTACAGCAATTTTTAAGACTGAGATATATTTAACATCAAATCGCCTTCATTAATATACATGGAATTGTGCCTGGCACTCTGCCAGGATCTGCCCAAAGAAAATAATATAAAATTTGCCTTACCTTTCTAAATATTTAATCTCTCACATAGTCCAGAGAGAGGGAGAGACTTCAAAAAAGTGCTAAGCTCCTGAATTACTAAGGCAAGGCAAGCATCAAACACAAGAATGCAGAGCCACTATTCCCCAGATCAACATCAAGACATAACGCTGTCTTCAGGAAGACCCTGAGAAGGAAAGCACTGCTATTGACCCGAATTTTCCAGATTATCACTGATAAGCCATGTGAGTCAAG
Source organism: Bos mutus (assembly GCF_027580195.1). Taxonomy (NCBI): domain Eukaryota; kingdom Metazoa; phylum Chordata; class Mammalia; order Artiodactyla; family Bovidae; genus Bos; species Bos mutus. The sequence goes on along the minus strand of NC_091618.1, from coordinate 68,609,646 downwards.
ATGCAGACAGATTTTCTGAAGTGCTGTCACCAATATCAACTTTGAGTCTTCCTGTGTCATCTGACCGCTTCATCATTATCTCAGATCTGGGCTTTCCTGGTATCCTTTTCTATTCTTGAACTCTCACTTGGGTCTGGTGATCTATGGTCTTATTATTGATTTACATTTATTATTAGCCTGTCTGCCTAGTAAAAGAGATGTTTAATTCTGCTCACATTTCTCCTCTTGCCTTCCTAACAGGAGTTACACTTTCTTTTCTCTTTGTCATTATTCTTTAAACTTCTGTGTGTCTAGCTGTACTTTGACCAATTTAAAGTACAGAGGCATGGATGTCAAAGATAGATACAGAAACAGCTGTTAAGATGGGGTCTTGGAATTTTTAGTAAAGCTAGGTCTTTTGACATTATTATTTGTTCAACAGTTGTTTCTAAACGGTTGACTTCTAAAGTCCATCCTTATGTTGACCATCCTTTAACCAAGTTCACTGCTTAAAATTAAAATAGAAAGTAGCACAGTCTATATTAATTAAAAGATCCTTTAAGGGATCAAGGCCAAAATCTGGGTAAATGAAATCTTGCCAAGTGCACAGGCCCAGAAATAACTGCACCTTCCTTTAGCAAGAATTCTACAGACTATCACACTCATATATATGACTTTCCCTTAATTTTGTGCTAATATATAAACTGAGGGTCCTGCTTGTCTTTGTAATTACCATTTACATGATATATATGCACATGAAATAGTGGAGTTTGTGTATGTATATGTCAGGATAGGGCTCCTGACCTTGTCACTGGGAAATAAATCTGATTGTGTAGATGGCCTACTTGATATGTTCATGTAAATATATATACATTCATGTTTATTTTAATATCAGAATATTTGAAAATTACAATGAGTTTTTAATATAGTAGCATTCTAATTCTAGGATTGTTGCTATTTCTCTGTACAGCTTCAAAAGTTATCAATACACATATCTGAAAACAAAACTGTCAATTTGAGGTCATTTGTGTTTACTCTCTCTTCTGAGAATATCAGACTAATTAGATTGCTGCTGCTGCTGCTAAGTTGCTTCAGTCGTGTCCGACTCTGTGTGACCCCATAGACGGCAGCCCACCAGGCTCTGCCGTCCCTGGCATTCTCCAGGCAAGAACACTGGAGTGGGTTGCCATTTCCTTCTCCAATGCGTGAGAGAGAAAAGTGAAAGTGAAGTTGCTCAGTCATGTCCGCCTTGTAGCGACCCCATGGACTGCAGCCCACCAGGCTCCTCCGTCCATGGGATTCTCCAGGTGAGAGTACTGGAGTGGTACCCCTAAAAACTGAAATTATATTTTGTTGTTTGCAACTAGTTAATATTACAAAATAAGTTGCCATAGAAAGACTACTCCAGTAGCTATTCAGCAGGCATTTTTCTTAGCCAAGTCATAGAGTGAAGTAAAGAGGTGGGCGTTATGTTGATAGAGTGCAAAAGCTAGTACCAGTTCAGTTCAGTCGCTTAGTTGTGTCTGAGTCTTTGTGACCCCATGGATTGCAGCATGCCAGGCTTCCCTGTCCATCACCAACTCTTGAAGCTTACACAAAGTCATCTCCATTGAGTCGGTGATACCATCCAACCATCTCATCTTCTATTATCCCCTTCTCCTCCTGCCTTCAATCTTTCCCAGAATCAGGGTCTTTTCAAATGAGTCAGTTCTTCACATAAGATGGCCGAAGTACTGGAGTTTCAGCTTCAACATCAGTCCTTCCAATGATTATTCAGGACTGATCTCCTTTAGGATAGACTGCTTGGATCTCCATGCAGTCCAAGGGACTCTCAAGAATCTTCTCCAACACCACAGTTCAAAAGCATCAATTCCTTGGTGCTCAGCTTTCTTTATAGTAGGAGCCCCTTGTGGCTCACACAGTAAAGAGTCTGCCTGCAGTACAGGAGACCTGGGTTCGATCCCTAAGTTGGGAAGATCCCCTGGAGAAGGAAATGGCAACCCACTCCAGTATTCTTGCCTGGAGAATCCCATGGATGGAGGAGCCTAGCACTCACATTCATACATGACTATTATAAAAGCCATAGCTTTGACTAGATGGACTTTTGTTGGCAAAGTAATGTCTCTGCTTTTGAACATGCTGTCTAGGTTGGTCATAACTTTTCTTCCAAGAAGTAAGTGCCTTTTAATTTCATTGCTGCAGTCACCATCTGCAGTGATTTTGGAGCCCAGAAAAATAAAGTCAGCCACTGTTTCCACTGTTTCCCCATCTATTTGCCATGATATGATGGGACCAGATGTCATGATCTTAATTTTCTGAATGTTGAGCTTTAAGCCAACTTTTTCACTCTCCTCTTTCACTTTCATCAAGAGGCTCTTTAGTTCTTCTTTTCTTTCTGCAAGAAGATTAGTGTCATCTGCATATCTGAGGTTATTGATATTTCTTGCAGCAATCCAGCTTGTGATTCATCCAGCACAGCGTTTCTCATGATGTATTCTGCATATAAGTTAAATAATCAGGGTGACAATATACAGCCTTGATGAACTCCTTTTCCTATTTGGAACCAGTCTGTTGTTCCATGTCCAGTTATAACTGTTGCTTCCTGACTTACATACAGAATTCTTAAGAGGCAGGTCAGGTGGTCTGGTATTCCCATCTCTTTCAGAATTTTCCACAGTTTATTGTGATCCACACAGTCAAAGGCTTTGGCATAGTCAATAAAGTATCAGTTCAGTTCAGTTTAGTCACTCAGTCGTGTCTGACTCTTTGTGACCCCATGAATCACAGCATGCCAGGCCTCCCTGTCCATCACCATCTCCCGGAGTTCACTCAAACTCACGTCCATTGAATCAGTGATACCATCCAGCCATCTCATCCTCTGTCATCCCCTTCTCCTCCTGCCCCCAATCCCTCCCAGCATCAGAGTCTTCTCCAATGAGTCAACACTTTGCATGAGGTGGCCAAAGTACTGGAGTTTCAGCTTTAGCATCATTCCTTCTAAAGAAATCCCAGGGCTGATCTCCTTCAGAATGGACTGGTTGGATCTCCTTGCAGTCCATGGAACTCTCGAGAGTCTTCTCCAATGCCACAGTTCAAAAGCATCAATTCTTCGGTGCTCAGCTTTCTTCACAGTCCAACTCTCACATCTATACATGACCACTGTAAAAACCATAGCCTTGACTAGAAGGATCTTTGTTGGCAAAGTAATGTCTCTGCTTTTCAATACACTGTCTAGGTGGGTCATAACTTTCCTTCCAAGGAGTAAGCATCTTTTAATTTCATGGCTGCAGTCACCATCTGCAGTGATTTTGGAGCCCAAAAAAATAAAGTCTGACACTGTTTCCACTGTTTCCCCATCTATTTCCCATGAAGTGATGGGACCGGATGCCATGATCTTCATTTTCTGAATGTTGAGCTTTAAGCCGATTTTTTCACTCTCCTCTTTCACCTTCATCAAGAGGCCTTTTAGTTCCTCTTCACTTATAAATAGATGTTTTTCTGGAATTGTGTTGCTTTTTTGATGAGCCAGTGGATGTTGGAAATTTGATCTCTGGTTCCTCTGCCTTTTCTAAAACGAACTTGAACATCTGGAAGTTCACGGTTTACATATTGTTGAAGCCTGTCTTGGAGAATTTTGAGCATTACTTTACTAGTGTGTGAGATGAGTGTAATTTTGCAGTGGTTTGAGCATTCTTTGGCATTGTCTTTCTTTGGGATTGGAATGAAAGCTGAGACCTTTTCCAGTCCTGTGGCCGCTGTTGCGTTTTCCAAATTTGCTGGCATATTGAGTTTAGCACTTTCACAACATTGTCTTTTAGAATTTGAAATAGCTCAACTGGAATTTCATCCCCTTCACTAGCTTTGTTTGTAGTGATGCTTCCTTCCTAAGGCACACTTGCCTTCACATTCCAGGATGTCTGGCTCTAGTTTAGTGATCACACCATTGTGGTTATCTGGGTCATGAAGATCTTCTTTGTATAGTTCTTCTGTATATTCTTGCCACCTCTTCTTAATATCTCCTGCTTCTGTTAGGTCCATACCATTTCTGTCCCTTATTGAGCCCAACTTTGCATGAAATGTTCCTTTGGTATCTCTAATTTTCTTGAGAAGATCTCTACTCTTTCCCATTATTGTTTTGCTCTATTTCTTTGCCCTGATCACTGAGGACAACTTTCTTATGTCTCCTTACTATGCTTTGGTACTCTGCATTCAAATGGGTATATCTTTCCTTTTCTCCTTTGCCTTTCACTTCTCTTTTTCATAGTTATTTGTAAGGTCTCCTCAGACAACCATTTTAGTTCTTTGCATTTCTTTTTCTTGGGTATGGTCTTGATCCCTGTCTTCTGTGCAATTTCAAGAACCTCTGTCCATAGTTCATCAGCCAGTCTATCAGATCTAGTCCCTTAAATCTATTTCTCACTTCCACTGTATAATCATAAGGGGTTTGATTTAGGCCATACATGAATGGTAGTGGTTTTCCCCACTTTCTTCAATTTAAGTCTCAATTTAGCAATAAAAAACAGTATAGATCCCTGCTTCCCTGGTGTGCAGAGTACACATTGAGATTTTGAAAATAGAGCTAATTAGTGTATTCCTCCCTTTATTCTCATGATTTGCCAGTATTGGTTCCATATCTATTTAGAGTAGAAGACAAATCATATTTAAACTGGCAGCTTCCTCATTGTGTAGCTAATACATATGGATAAGTAAAATTAAAATCATGGCTTAATCTAGCCAAAAGAGGTGCATGGAAAATTGATGGTACCTTCTGGATGATCTTGAACCATACTACTTGGAAGCATTTTCTTACACTTAACATTTCTGTGTCAAGTACTTTACTAACTTAGGTGTATGGTAAAGAAAAGGACATTGGAAAATTTTGTCAAGACATTCATATGCTCAAAATACCATTAATTGATTAACAAATTAATCAATTAAATAAATTCCAGTTCACTTGTATGCCTTCCATGTTGCAAGTTGTTACTAATTCTGAGTTCTGGCTTTATAAGAGATAAACATGATAAGCCATTTATATATGTCCACTGAGAGCTCAAAGTCTTCCTTGTGAATTAGATCAATAAATGGATAATTATAAGGCTATGTTCCATTTTCATGAATAGAAGTTTACACAAGAAGATTGAAATCTTTGAGAGCATTTATAGAATTTAGACGTAGAGAGGATTGTTCAAAGCAAGGAACTACATCAGGTTGGGGGATGGTGGAGTGGGGGTCTTCACTCGTGTAACTGCTTCCTGGTAACATCCTACTGGTACTTTTATCTTAGATCATTTCAGATACTTGTTCTGTAATATTTATACAGGCAGCAAATTCTGTTCTTGTCACTCATGCTTGCTATATAAGACTGATAAAATCTTGTATCACCCTTTTCTATGGGAAATTGATGTTGCAAATTTAAGTGGACTCTGGTAAAAATATTTCAGAGCTCCACAACATAGATCCAAGTCTTTGAATATGAATTTGTTGGTACCATGTATTGTAGGTTGTCAAAGGTCCACTAGAAGAAAGATAAAGTCAGTGAATTCAAACTCCCAAATAATGGGAATATGTTACCTTTTCTGGCTCTTAGGTAGTGGTGTCAACTTGTGTCTAATGTATATTCCTGTATTTTGTGGGAATGGAGTCAATTTGGAGGAGCTTGGGAAAAGATTTGTAGTTTGGAAAAGGAGTAACCTCATATAAATCTTTGTAACAGTTTACTTAAATATTAATAATAAATAATTTACCAATATACTTGATTTAGCAAGCTCTTCTATAAGTAGTATTTCCAGTGCTTAATATATATTAATTTTTTTGATCATTGTAACAACTCTATGATGTACTTTTTATATCATCGCATTTTGTATATAAGAAAATAGAGGCAAAAAGAGGTCAAGATTGTCTAGGACCACAGCTACTAAGTGTCAGAGTCTGGTATTCTCTTCAGCATTGTACTTAATGCCTCTGAATTTATGATGCCCTGCTCTTTCTCTCATCTGGTGCTTGGTGTTTGTTGTAATTATGTTAATTTTTCAGTTGAATCATCTGTGTTTTGCAGGTATTCAGTCATGCTTTCAATATATTTTATACCATTATCTAGAATTTTTCTCTATTATTTTTTTTTGGTTTGTTTTGATCTAATTATGTTGACCAATACCGCCAGAATAATAGTTGTGATAGTAGGCATTTTGCCTAAGTGGAATGCTGCAGTTGTTTCCCGCTATATCTATGATATAGGCTTTGTTCTGCTGCTGCTGCTGCTAAGTCGCTTCAGTTGTGTCTGCCTCTGTGTGACCCCATAGACAGCAGCCCACCAGGCTTCCCCATCCCTGGGATTCTCCAGGCAAGAACGCCGGCGTGGGTTGCCATTTCCTTCTCCAGTGCATGAAAGTGAAAAGTGAAAGTGAAGTCGCTCAGTCGTGTCCGACTCTTAGCGTCCCCATGGACTGCAACCTACCAGGCTCCTCCACCCATGGGATTTTCCAGGCAAGAGTACTGGAGTGGGGTGCCATTGCCTTCTCCTTTGAGTTCTAGCTAGCTAGATTTCATAAAATTAAGTTTCATGTGAGGAAGCAAGTTTGGTAATCCAGGTGAAGAGAAATATTGAGAGTTTGACTCATTTTGAAGGTAGAGTTGATTGCCTGATTATTGGGTTTGGATTTGCAGGGGGTCTTTCTAGGTGGCACAGTTGTTAAAGAACACGTCTGCAACACAGGAGACACAAGAGACATGGGTTTGATCCCTGGGTTGGAAAGATCCCCTGAAGGAGAAAATGGCAACCTATTCCAGTATTCTTGCCTGGAAAAGTCCATGGATAGAGGAGCCTGGCAGGCTATTTAGTCCATGGGGTCATAAAGAGTTGATCAGAACAGAGCACACATTCAAGAAAATTAAACTATTGGTTATACCACTGTAGAGATTATCATTGACCTTGACAAGAGCAGTTTCCATGGGGAAGTAAAGGCATAAGCTTGACTGAAGTGAAACCAAGGAAGAATGAGAAGAGACATTAGAAAGAGTTCTTTCAAGCAATTCAGGTAAGGAACACCCAGAAGAGATGGTAGCTATCGATGAAAGAATATGTAGAATATGTAACTCACTGTTTTTAATGTGTTTTAAAATACATTGTAGCATACTATACACTGATAAGAATTATCTAGGAAAGAGGGAAAGATTGGTGCAACAAAGACAAATGTAATTGATAGACATTTGTCCTTCAGATGAAAAGGATAGAATTTAGGTCTTGAAAGGAGGTATGATCAGAGAGTGGAACAAGGTAGTTGATCCCCAGTCACAAGGAAGACAGAACATAGGAACAGACAGGTGTGCACACAGGGTGCTGAGCACACTTGCATGAAAATAAAGAAGAGGGAAGAGGTATTTGTAGAAGAGAAAAATATGAATTGTCTAAGAGAGTGGAACATGTGTACAATCTAGAAACAGCTATTCCTTCAAAATGATACTTTTCTGTTATCTTCCAGAAAATTGGTGAAATACACTAATCAACAATGACTGTGAATGTATTATAAATAGGGCCCTCTATGGTTGGGCAATGCCCCAGAAATGTATGTTGATGATAGTTTTAGGAAAATCTAGTAAGAGATCATAGTAGTCATTTGCTGAGTGAATGAATATAAAATATAATAGTTGTCTTAAAAAGAAACTTAATGAAATCTAAGATGGATGCTGAAGATTATAAATATATTTTGGTCTTTGAGATATAACAAAATTAGGAGTATAATTAAAAGATAAAGTCTACCATTAGCTTCATGATTTAATGTTTTGCCCACTTTATCACTGTATCCAAATTATTAAAGTAAGCTTTCAAACATTTGCTTTAAAATAGACCATTCTTTTCTATTCTTTATAAATTAAATAGAGTCCATTTTCCCCCCAAATGTATGTGCAGCTTGAATTCTATAGAAAAGAAAGAACTAAAATGCATTTTAAAAATACCTAAGGCCATTAAAACGTCCCCTGGTGATATTTAAAGTGAGAAATAGGGCACTACTTAATTTAAGTAGTATATTAATAATGTGGAAATGGGTTCAATCTTCTCCTCTTGGGGTTCTAGAACTTTCCTCTTGCAGCTGTCTATATCCTTAGATGACATATATTGTTATTAACTGAGAGCTAAAGAATGTCTTACGAAAGTACTTTTTACTCAGGTTAACATACTTCATGTAAAATACCAAGTGCGAGTTATCAGAGGAAGAGGTGAGGTTTTGGTGTTTTTCCAGATTATTGTGGTTCAATTCATAGAAAACCCAAATCCTGTCCTGCTAATCACGACTTCTCCCCACAGAGTTCCTGTACGTGGAAAATCTGTATATTTAGGTATGAAAGTACCAACTTTAACAATAGCCTTGTACATATTTCATCCTCTAGTGCAGATATCTGGACTAAGGATGAATTGGCACAACTGACCTAGACTCAAGGCTTGAAGGAAATTTTCTACTTTCCCTTCTCCTTTATAAGCATGCTTGCAGGAAAGAGAAATATAAATTTTTTGCTTGCAGCAAAGAGAAATTTGAACCAAAAAGAATCCATTTATGTTGATGTCACAGAATAGAGTTGAAGTGGGACTGAAAGAGAAGGGATGGAATGAATCATGGATAGTTGATTACTAAGGCACTATTTTATTTTATCTTAATTTTTATTGGAATATAATTGCTTTACAATGTTGTGTTAGTTTCTGCTGTACAGTCAAGTGAGTCAGTCCTAAATTTACATATATCCCCTCCCTCTTGGACCTCCCTCCCACCCAACACTCTAGGTCACCAGAACACTGAGATGAGCTCATAGCAGCTCAGATGTGCTTTACAGCAGCTTCCCACTAGCTATCTATTTTATAGATGATAGTGTATATATGTCAATCCCATTTTATTGCCCCAAATGCCTTATACTCTCACCAGTGAGATTTACTACTCTTCCTTCACAGAAAGATCTGGAATAAACTGTGTAGAGCCAGGACCACTTTGAGAAGTATACCAGAAGCCAAATGTAATGTTTTGAAGATGTTGAACCTCATCACATTTTGACCTCAATTGGTATTATTTGCGGAATGGCAATTACTTTGGAGGCCATTTACTTTAACTCACTGATAGTATCAGTGAAGTAATGGAAATCCAGAGGGCTTAAATGTCTTGTCCAGAGTTTCAGAGAAATTTAATAGAACCAGCACCAGAATTTGACTCTTCATTTGTGAATTTTTTGATAGATATAGTTCATAGATAAAATCTCTGACTGCTTTCATAGGTTTCAGAAATGTCTGATCAATTGGTGGGAATACACCACTAACAGTCTGTTTCAAAGGAAATACTGAAATGTGTCCTGGGGGATAACTATGCCAAAGATGACTTCTTTATGGTTCCATCCAATAAGTAATACTGAGTTTGATAGACTCTTTTATAAAAGGGGATGGAGTGAGGTTGCAAGGTGGATTATCCAGGCAGCTGAATATCTGCGAGCCCCACTTATTGCTCTGACACACCCAACATGTACTAGAGATCAAAGAACTAGAAACTATGGGTAAAAGAGTGAAGAAATAGTTTTCACTATAGATAGTTTAAAATATAGGGGGTCATAAACTATATTCCTGGCTCTCTGTCAAACAGTTTAATGAAAACAGTAGGATTCTTTCCTCTTTGGCATGAGACATCATGTTGCCTGGACATGTTGTGGGCTCCCCAAAATATAGTGAAGTCATAACTTTGGCTTATCAGGGATGAGGGATTAGAAGCTCTTGAAAGCAACACTGGGAGAAGTCCTCTGAAATAGAAACCTCATCTGAGATCCAAAAAGACGGATTGTTCTAGCTCCTTCCCAGGTATCAATGGCAACAGTGGTGATCCAGAGGCATCAGCAAGAAGCTCTGTGACAGTAGGAATCTTGTGGACAGACACCAGTAGAGGATCAGGGTAGAATAAGTGGAAAAGTATCAGATACCTAAGAAAATATCAAATGACTAGGAGATGACTCAGAGAACCCTAGGATATCAAAACAGCATGTACAAATAGAAGCCAAAAAGAACTAATTGATTTTACTGTTCAGTTCAGTTCAGTTCAGTTGCTCAGTCATGTCCAACTCTTTGCGACCCCATGAATCGCAGCACGCCAGGCCTCCCTGTCCATCACCAACTCCTGGAGTTCACTCAGACTCACGTCCATTGAGTCAGTGATGCCATCCAGCCATCTCATCCTCTGTTGTCCCCTTCTCCTCCTGCCCCCAATCCCTCCCAGCATCAGAGTCTTTTCCAATGAGTCAACTCTTCGCATGAGGTGGCTAAAGTACTGGAGTTTCAGCTTCAGCATCATTCCCTCCAAAGAAATCCCAGGGCTGATCTTCAGAATGGACTGGTTGGATCTCCTTGCAGTCCAAGGGACTCACAAGAGTCTTCTCCAACACCACAGTTCAAAAGCATCAATTCTTCAGCGCTCAGCCTTCTTCACAGTCCAACTCTCACATCCATACATGACCACTGGAAAAACTATAACCTTGACTTTTGGAACCTTTCTCTCTTTGCCCATCTGAAACTGAAACTGGTGGCAAAAACATGGGTCCACAGCTACACCAACTTCAGGAGTCAACATTCACACTTTTATTCTATGATGTAATAACCCATACTGAAAAGTGTTGCTTCTTTTCTCTGTCTCTCTCTAAGTGCATTTAATTTACCAATTATTTATTAAACCACGTTCTTGAAAGGCAGACATGACTCAGATGGTAAAAAATCTGCTTGCAATGAGGGAGACCTGGATTCAATTCCCTGGGTCAGGGACATCCTCTGGAGAAGGAAATGGCAACCCACTCCAATATTCTTTCCTGGAGAATTCAATGGACAGAGGAGCCTGGTGGGCTACCGTCCCTGGGGTTGCAAAGAGTGAGACAAGACTGAGCAGCTAACACTACCGTGTTATCATTAATAGCTTTATACCTATATATATATTTAAAAAATGTCAAACCTGAAAATCATCTTCAGCAACATCAGCTTATTTTTATTAATCCAGTTCAATTAGACTTAGACAAATAGTGAATAATATAGGCGGGAATTCCATAAGGTATTAAATTATATATACATTTATAATTATTAAACCTATTAAAATGTAAGGATGTCAAGTTCAAGGGCTGCTTTCTATTTCAAAATTCCCTTGCAACTATAAACAACTTTATAACCCTCTCCCTCCAAAACCCTGTACAAATTAGGAGATATAAATAGGTTATTCAATTCACTAGGTTTTATTCCTGGAACACATGAGAAGTGACTGCTCTGTTGAGAGACTCTATGGGAGATTCTTTAGCAAACTCAGCTGGATTTGAGGGAGAAAATTGTTAATGCAAAGCTATATAATGAGTTGTGTTACTTTGAGATGAGACCAGTCCTTTGAAGGATCATTTATTTGAGAGGCAGAAAGAAAACTTTCTTAATATTATGAATTGCTATATCGATATTTGATAGTAGAGGCATCATAGGGTACTCAAGTTTGAGTCACTTCTTTTTTATTCCTAACCAATACATTTTGGTATTATTTATTTCAAACAGGGGTATTTGAGAAAGTTATTTCATTTTAGGGGATTTTCTTAGCCTGATGGTTTAGTTAAGAAATCTCTGTGACTATGCCAGTGGTATATTTTTTGTGATAGAAGGTGCATTATTTTGCTAAGCAAATGGCAAAATTAGTTACTTTAGATAAGCAAAACTTGCTGGAAGATTGAAGATGATGAAAGTTATACTGCCCATAGATCTTAATTTTCCATGACTTTCATTCTTTCCCTATGTATTAGACAGCGACTTGAAATATTTTGGGCCAGTCAATTAAGTTCAGTGACTCAGTTATGTCCAGCTCTTTGTGACCCCATGGACTGCAGCATGCCAGGCTACCCTGTCCAAGACCAACTCCCAGAGCTTGTTCAAACTCATGTCCATTGAGTCGGTGATGCCATCCAACCATCTCATCCTCTGTTGCCCCTTTCTTCTCCCACCTTCAATCTTTCCCAGAATCACGGTCTTTTCAAATGAGTCAGTTTTTCGCATCAGGTGGCCAAAGTATTGGAGTTTCAGCTTCAGCATCAGTCCTTCCAATGAATATTCAGGACTGATTTCCTTTAGGAGGGACTGGTTGGATCTCCTTGCAGTCCAAGGAACTCTCAAGAATCTTCTCTAACACCACAGTTCAAAAGCATCAGTTCTTTGGCACTCAGCTTTCTTCATAGTCCAACTCTCACATCCATACATGACCACTGGAAAAACCATAGCTTTGACTAGATGGACCTTTGTCAGCAATGTAATGTCTCTCCTTTTTAATATGCTGTCTAGGTTGGTCATAGCTTTTCTTCCAAGGAGCAAGCGTCTTTTAATTTCATGGCTGCAGTCACCATCTTCAGTGATTTTGGAGTCCAAGAAAATAAAATTTGTCACTGTTTCCATTGTTTCCCCATCTATTTGCCATGAAGTGATGGAACCAGATGCCATGATCTTTGTTTTTTGAATTTTAAGTTTAAGCCAGCTCTTCACGCTCCTCTTTCACTTTCTTCAAAAGGCTCTTTAGTTCCTCTTTGCTTTCTGCCATAAGGGGTGGAGTCATCTGCATATCTGAAGTTATTGATTTTTTTCTCCTGGCAATCTTGATTCCAGCTTCTGCTTCATCCAGTCCTGGGTTTCCCATGATGTACTCTTAATGTAAGTTAAATAAGCAGGGTGACAATATACAGCCTGGACATTTTGGAACCAGCCTGTTGTTCCATGCATGGTTCTAACTGTTGCTTCTTGACCTGCATGCAGATTTCTCAGGAGGCAGGTGAGGTGGTCTGGTATTCCCATGTCTTGAAGAATTTTCCATAGTTTGTTATGATCCACACAGTCAGAGGCTTTGGCATAGTCAATAAAGCAGAAGTAGGTATTTTTCTGGAACTGTCTTGCTTTTTCTATGATCCAATTGGCAATTTGATCTGTGGTTGTTCTGCCTTTTCTGAATCCAATTTGAACATCTGGAAGTTCTTGTTTCAAATACTGTTGAAGCCTAACTTGGAGAATTTTGCCCATTACTTTGCTAGCATGTGAGATGAGTGCAATTGTGTGGTTGTTTGAACATTCTTTGGCATTGCCTTTCTTTGGGATTGGAATGAAAGCTGACCTTTTCCAGTCCTCTGGCCACTGCTGAGTTTTCCAAATTTGCAGGCCTCTGAGTGCAGCACTTTCATAGCATCATCTTTTAGGATTTGAAATAGCTCAGCTGGAATTCCATCACCTCCATTAGCTTTGTTCATAGTGATGCTTTCCAAGGCCCGCTTGACTTTGGACTCCAGGATGTCTGGTTCTAGGTTAGTGATCACACCGTGTTTATCTGGGTCATGAAAATTTTTTTGTATATTTCTACTGTGTATTCTTGCCACCTCTTCTTAATATCTTCTGCTTCTTCAAAGATTTTTAGTAAATAATCACAATTCATATACCTTTTCATTTTTAATGCTATGTAAACTTGGGTTGATAATAGAATAAATAATTTCTAGTGCTCTCAATTGTGATAGTGGTTTAGTTCAGTTAATAAATTAAAACTGTAAAAGTGTGTTCATGTCCCTCTGACATTCTCACTGTCGGGACCATTTGCTCAGATTCATTTATACATGTGAAAACTTTTTAATTATTTACCATTGAGAGAGATAATTATATTCCTGGAAATACCATTTCCCATCTATGTGTGGCCACAGTCCTGAAAATATCCTGAGTTCTCCCTAGAATATTGCTGTTCAACTGAGCTGTAACAGGAGATACAAATTCAAATAAGAAGTTTAAATTGTCTAGTTGTTGTTTGGTTGCTAAGTCATGTTTGACTCTGTTGTGATTCCATGAACTGTAGCCTGCTAGGCTCCTGTGTCCATGGCAATTTCCCAGGCAAGAATACTGGAGTAGGGTGCCATTTCCTTCTCCAGGGGATCTTCCTGACCTAAGGATCAAACTGAATCTCCTGTGTTGGCAGGCAGATTCTTTCCTGATGAGCCACCAGGGAAGCCCCAAATTGTCTACTAGCCACACTGGATTAAAAAAAAAAAGGCAAAATTAATTTTAATAAAGTATGCTACTCAATCCAATATAAATTTAAGCATTTACCTCATGATACCAATATAAGAATTATTAATGATATATTTTAGATTCCTTTAAAAATGTGTTGTAATTTGTACTTATAGAATATTTCAACTCAGACTAACCATGTATGACGCACTCGATAGTAAAATATGGTTAGAATGGCGACACTATTTGCAAAGAGAAACTCTAGGGTATGTTTTTTTATGGATATATAAAACTATTATTTTGTGGAAGCATAATAAGAATTATGACTTTTAAAAATATTAATTAAAAATTCAAATGATACTTGCCGTCTTTTGTATAATATAATGTAAAAAAAAATCAAAGTTTTTTTTTTTTTCCCCCTGTTTTTTAATATGGATATTTTGCTTGTGTACATAGCTCCCCCTGTCTGTGGAAAGTTTCTCCAGAAGAAAATAATTGAAAGGAAAATAATTGTTTTGCCTAGAATAGTAGCAGAGAAAACTGGGAGAAAAAGGATGTTCCAGTGTTACTTAAAGCAAATTTTAGCTTAGGCATCGGTCATCATAACTTGGACGTGAGTTTGAGTGAACTCCAGGAGATGGTGATGGACAGGGAGGCCTGGCGTGCCGCAATTCATGGGGTCGCAAAGAGTCGGACACGACTGAGTGACTGGACTGAACTGAAGGAGTATTTACTGAGAGAAGTGCTATAATGTTACAACTGTGCAACTAATGGCAGTGCCTTGTGGAAATGCTGTCTGAGACTAGTTGATAAACAATATTTGGGAAGTATGATTGCTTTATTATTTGATAACTATGCTCATCAACAAGGAAACTTTATATATTGCCTGTTATATTTGCTTAACATTGTTACGTATTATATTTAACTCATATGAATTAATCTTTAACAAATAAAATGGAAGAAGAGTAGGAGGTTCCAAAGCTTACATCTCCCACAAAAACAGTAATAAATAAACAACTTGAAACTAATGAAAGTAACTCAGGAAAACTCTAGACTACAACAGAGTAGCAACAACCACCCTGGGATCTCAGATATGAGGATGATGGCAAAGAAATGTATATGAAGCAGTTTATCTACATCACTCCATCCTTCCTGAGGGTGGCTCAGTGGTCAAGAATCCACCTGTAATGAAGGAGATGCAGAGACACAGATTCAATCCCTGGCTCAGAAAGATGCCCTGGAGAAGGAAATGGCAACCCACTCAATTATTCTTGCTCAGAAAATTCCATGGACAGAGGAGCCTGATGGGCTGCAGTTCATGAGGTCACAAAAGAGTTGGACACAGCTGAGTGACTAAACAATAGCATCCTCCAGGCCAGAGCATCTTGGTGCCAGGAGAGAGATTCTTGGGGGAATTTCACCCCATGTAATGGGAAAAAGGAGAGTGGGAGAGCCCCAGCAACCAGTGTGGACAGTTGCAGCACGTGCTACTGAGGACTCCCACGGGCCCTGGACCAGAGTTGTCACTGCAGTGAGACCTGCCCCCAGGGGCCCAAATGCTGAGCTCTTTAGGGTTGGGTTGCCATGGTGCCTGGCCCTATCTGGGGCCAGAGCTGCCATTGCTCTATGCCCCTGCCAGGTTCCAGGTTGTGGCTTTGTCCTATCCATATTGGGGCAGCCACTACTGCTCTGACACTCCCACTTCCACAAGTCTAGGATGAAGATTATTGTGAAGATCCACCTGGCTGATTTTCCAGTTTTAGCAGCAGGACCTCTGGGTCCCAACACATGGCTTTACTAGGCCACTGCAGGGGACATGCTACTGCTGTTCTCTCACTGCCCTCTGGGGCCAGAGTGGGGACTTTGACTCACCATATCAGGTCGTGCCACTTTGCACCGTGTACCCTAGGCCCAAGCCACCGGTGTACCCTATCATCCTAGAGCTGCAGTCTGCACTGACGTTGACCCCAACTGAGGAAGATGCATGACTACTATGTGTTGTGTGCTCCTGGGAAATAGACATTGCACCCTTCCCAGATGGCATCCTTCCAACCACCTTCAGGACAGACTGTAACCTTAAAGTCTGTCCACACTGAAGTCAGTCTGAAAAGGCTGAATGAGATGACTCTTTCAAATATACAGATATCCATGCAAAATCATTAGAAATGTGAGAAAACAAGGAGACATGACACCACAAAAAGGATGTGATCATTTTCTACTAACAAACTCCAAAGAAATGGTGATATGTGAGTTATCTGAAAAAAAAACCAAAAAACTCACAGTGATTATTTTAGGGAAGCTCAGAGAGATTTAAGAGAATGGAGATGGACAGCTCAATGAACTTTGAAAAACAATATACGAAAAAAAAAAAAGTTAAGAAAACAGTGATAAACTATATTAAAAATAAGAAAACAAATTCTAGAGCTGAATAATTCAATGAATTAAATTAAAGATACAATAAAGAATTTCAACAATAAACTTAAAGAGGCAGAAGAGAATCTGTGAACTTGAAGACAGATACCTTGATATTATCCAGTTGGAGGAGAAAAAAATATTAGGATGCAAAACAGTGAGGAAAGCCTATGTGAATTATGGGACACCATCAGACAGAAAATATTCACATTATGGGAATATTAAGGATAAAAGAGACAGAAAGGGAAAGAAAACTTCTTTAAAGAAATAATGTCTGAAACTTACCAGATCAGGGAGAGACATATCCTCAAAGAGAACTTAACCAAACTGATTCATCCAAAAAGAACTTAACCAAAACATATTATAATCACGCTGTCAACCATCTAAGACTTTTTGATGGTTGATTTTGATTCTTTTGACTTTTGATTCTTTTCTAAGAATTTTGAAAACACAAAAAATGGCTCATCACACAGAAGGGGATTCTGTTAAGATTATTTTATTGATTTCTCAGTAGCAACCTTGCAGTCTAGGAGAGAGTAAAATGACATATTCAGAGTACCCAAATGGGGAAAAAATGCAAAAACTCAATCAGAAAACTTTGCTAGCCTAAGAAAAAGAGAGATGGCTCAAATTAATAAAATTATAAATTATAAAGGGGGCTATTTCATCATCGTGATACTGAAACCAGACAAGGACATTATAAGACAGGAACATTACAAGCCAATATCCCTTATGAACATGATGTAAAATTCTCAACAAAATACTAGAATACCTTTCAAGAATACATTGAGAGGATCATACAGTGTAATCAAATGAGATTCATCCCTAGAATGCAAGGATGTGTCAATGTATAAAAGTCAGTTATTGTGATACACCACATTAACCAGATAAAGGGTAAATATCATAGATCATTTCAATAGATGCAGAAAAAGCAGTTGGTAAAATTAAACATCTTTGCATAAAACTCTCAACAGATTTGGTAGAACCAATGTTCTTCAACACAGTAAAGACCATACATGACATGCCCACAGCTAACATAATGCTCAGTGGTGAAAAGCTAATGCTGTTGCTGCTGCTGCTAAGTCGCTTCAGTTGTGTCCAACTCTGTGTAACCCCATAGACGGCAGCCCACCAGGCTCCCCCGTCCCTGGGATTCTCCAGGCAAGAACACTGGAGTGGGTTGCCATTTCCTTCTCCAATGCATGAAAGTGAAAAGTGAAAGTGAAGTCACTCAGTCGTGTCCAACTCTTCGTGACCCCAGGGTCTGCAGCCCACCAGGCTCCGTCCATGGGAGTTTCCAGGCAAGAGTACTGGAGTGGGGTGCCATTGCCTTCTCCCAAAAAGCTAATAGCCTTCTTCTAAAATCAGGAATAAGACAAAATGCCTACTCATGCCATTTCTCTTCCACCAAGTACTGGAAGTTCTGCCCATAGCAGTTAGTCAAAAAAAAGGAAAAACAGGAATCCAGATCAAAAATAAGTAAAATTATTTCCATTTGTAGATGATATGATCTATTTAGAACCCCCTATAGACTGCATACACACACACACACACACACACACACACATACATAAGGAAATAGCATTGAGGAAGAAAACTCTCTCATGTATGAAACTGGAGGGCATTATGTTAAGTGAAATTAGCCAGACAGATAAAAACACATACTTTATGGTATTACTTATATGTGTTATTTTTTTAAAGGCAATTTCAAAGGAATAAAGGACAATATTGTGACTGCCAGAGGCTCAGGGAAGGGGTAAAATGAGTGAAGTAGATCAAAGAATAGGGGCTTCTCTGGTAGCTCAGACTGTGAAGAATCTACCTGAAATGCAGGACACTTGGGTTCAATCCCTGGGTCAGGAAGATCCCCTGAGAAAGAATGGCAACCCACTGCAGTATTCTTGCCTGGAGAATCCCATGGACAGGGGAGCCTAGTGGGCTATACAGTCCATGGGGTTGCAAAGAGCCAGACACGACTGAGCAGTTAACACAAAAACAGATTAAAGAGTATAAATTTTCAGTTATAAGAAAAATAAGTTCAGAGGATACAATACACATCATAGTGACTCTAGTTAATAGCATGGTATTATATACTTGAAACCTGCTGAGAAAAGATCTTAAGTCTTTTGCCACACAGAAGAAAAGGTAACTATGTGAGTCGATGGATGTTGTAATTGTAATGTTCTTGGTAATCATTCCACTGTGTATTTATATATCAAACCATCACATCATACAGTTTAAAAATGCACATTTATATCTGTCATTTATTCCCCAATAAGTTTCAAAAAAGTCTATTGTTGTATCTCTTAGAAGTCTGTTTCTTCAAATTATTCCTTTCTTGTCACTTTGTTACTTTTGCTTCAATATGACATATTTTTTTCTAGTAAGATGTGTTTTAAAATAACAAAAAATAAATATAATTAAAATTTAAAATAGTCTAGAATAATATATAATATCTAATAATGTATATGTATATATATGTTAGAGATTCAAAAATGTATTTTAATGAAAAAAAGGAATTGGTTGTAGCTGATTTATACAGTCATCATTCCTTCTCTGCTAAAACTTCTGTGGAAGCTACATCATTTGCTCAGGATTATTTATTCTTGCCTCATAAAATACTGTTGCCTAAAACTAAAGTTTCTCTGCCTTGCATTGCAGTTAGTTTTATTTTTCTTAAAGTGTTGGAAAGAGAAGGGTGGTGGTGAACGAGGCGGGGGATACTTTTATCACCAGTGGCTTGCTACAGGCCACGTTTTTTCCTGGGAGATTTTGACTAGGCTGAGCGCTAAACATGAGAGGGACATGAGTATTTCATCCATACAATTTGAAGTGATATAAAATTTTCAAGAAACTGGAGCAGTTTAAGGCTGATTTAGGATCCAATAGAGAGATCATGGGTATCCATAGCAGAGTGTGCATACTAGAAATACTATTGGGTACTCTGTAAAAGTATGGTTTTCACTTTTTTTGAGCAAAGTGGATGACCTAACATTATAGTTTCTAACATAATTTTAACATGCAAGCTTTTACCTAGCAATACCTCTCCTAGGAGTTTTCAAAATGATATTTCTTACAACATTATTTATAACACTGAAGCAAAACTAAAGTTCTACAGATAAGAAAGTGGCTAAAAATTTAAAGAGTTTCTTAGAATATTTTGCTGCTTTTAAAAAAATGAACTACATGTATATAACAGATGAGATATAGTTCAACCCATTTTTTTAAAATATATATGACTGCCTGATAGGTAGGAGAACTAAAGAGAAAGGTATAAAGGATTAATGAGTGTATAGAAGAAAGAAAGAAAAAATGCAGGGAAAGTAAATTAAGGAGATACATGTTAAACTTTAACTGTGGTTATTTTTGTGAATAAAATTACAGTGAATAAAGGAGGAAATTTTTTCTTTATATTTTTAAGGTTTTTTTCCCTCCAAACTCCTTATATTACTTTTGAAATATGTTACATAAGAAAAACATGTAAATATGCTATTCTTACCTGGGGGCTGTTATTGTGTTTAAAATGAAATTATATTTATTATATACCCCTCACTTTATTTGGGGAAAAAAAAGAACTTGAGCTTTATAAGAAAACATAAAATTTAATAAATTAACATAAATATAGTGTTTGGGGGAAATGATAATATAGGATGTGATCATAAGATAGAGTAGTAATGTGATCTAAAAATGCATAGCATAATGTCTAATAATGCGGTTCCATGCTGTCTGGCATAGAAGAATAGTTCAAAAGACAAGATTTGTTTTATGTACATAATAATAAAAGCCAACTGACACTTCTGTAGTCTCTCCAGGACTTAAAAAACTTGTGCATATTTTACAATTAGAATTCACATTAAGAGACTGCCCGCTCTCCCAGGATCAGATCTTATCTGGCACCTTTGCTTGGTCTATTTTGTCTTAATACATAACCTTCTCCTAAGAAAAGCAAACAAACAATTAGGCTGAGGGCATTAGCAGTGTATGGATGATAATGGAGCAGACATTTATTAACAGACATTTAGAATCTTGAATGATTCATGATTATCACACTCCACTCTAGTGAATAAGACATGCCAATTATTACTGTGTTAACCTTTTTTCATTTTGTGAATATGTATGTGAACAGCCTAGGCCAGGTTCAGAGGAACGTGTGATTGGAAAGGTAAAGGTAGTGCATCTGACAAAGGGTTGAAGGGTTGGGGAGGTCTTTCAAAAAAATAGGGGGAGGGCACAAGAACTGTGTGATATCTGTTTTCAAATACTTAGAAGGAAAATGCAAAGGGGGAAATAAATGAAATGAATTAATAAACTAGGACCTGAATTTGGAGGTTAGAGGGCAGTAGATTTGGGTTTGGAGTCCCTTGGACTACAAGGAGGTCCAACCAGTCCATTCTGAAGGAGATCAGCCCTGGGATTTCTTTGGAAGGAATGATGCTAAAGCTGAAACTCCAGTACTTTGGCCACCTCATGCGAAGAGGTGACTCATTGGAAAAGACTCTGATGCTGGGAGGGATTGGGGGCAAGAGGACAAGGGGACGACAGAGGATGAGACGGCTGGATGGCATCACCGACTCGATGGACGTGAGTCTGGGTGAACTCCGGGAGTTGGTGATGGACAGGGAGGCCTGGCGTGCTGCAATTCATGGAGTTGCAAAGAGTTGGACACGACTGAGTGACTGAACTGACTGACTGACTGAACTGACTAAGAAAAGATTGTCTAAAAGAGTTTATCTTCTCACTGGTGACATTAATTGTTTCAAAAATGATGTTTGCTAGTTAGCTTTGACTGAATTATTACAAGACCAGGGCTTAAATATTGGAAAAGTAACTAAACTAGATCATTTTAAGATTTCTAAAATGTTTCCAGATCTGTGGTCAGTTCTTTTTTTTTTTTATTATTTAGTTATTGAGTGATATGAAACTAACATGAATCATTGTGAAACATGAAACACACACCTAAAACAAAACATAATATTTTTGTTTCTTAATGTAGCACAGGGGAAAATGAGATTATTTAACATTGGAAGAATGAAAATAGTAGCACTGTGATTTCTCTTCATAGATTTTTAGTCTTTGCCAATCAAAGTTTTCAAGTACTTGTTGAATTCAGCTGTTTACCAGAAGTAAGATATTCCAAATAACACAACAACACTAACAAAGAAAAATTAATATATTCTAGGGAAAAAAATTTGTAAATAGTATTCCTTTTACAGCATGTATGAAGAAATAGCTAAATTGGTAATCCCAGGTTTTTGTTTTCTATTGAATTTTCTAACTGAAAAGCCTCGGGCAATCCCTTTTCAAGAATGGTATTCTTTTCATATATAGTTTAATAAACACAGCACAATGCCAAGATCCTTGAAATGGCAGATGAGCAAATTGCTCTGTGTTTTACTGCTCACTCAACTCCTGCATTGGTAGTATTTGACAAGTAGAACTTAAATGGGAGCGCTTTTTAAAATTTGCTCTTTTCCTTAGAGAGGGCAGTTACTCTAAAAACTTACTGAAGTAAGGTGGCATAAATTTCCCTCCTCATTTATTAGGATCCAATCTGCATGTAAACTCTGCCAGGCATATTATACTAGGTTGGTTAAACAGATATGATACTAGCTCTTTAAGAGAATGAAAATCAGATGATATCAAAGTAGAGACACAAAGCTATTATTTATACCAAGACATTGTCATTCTTCATGAACCAATATCTTGCAAAAGAAGAAGAATCTAGGGGTGCTGCAATAAATATTAGATGATCTGTTCTGACCAGAAATCTAAGCAATCAAGCTAAGCATGATAGACTTTTAGGAGCATAGAGAACAAATCTATGAATCTCATTAGGTCAAAGGGAAAGAGGCAAATATATACATCTAGGTGTGATTTAAGGCAATAAGGAGTAAAGGATCCAGGATCAGGGAATATAATAGAGTCAGTGCCTAAAATAGAGTCAGTGCCTTATGAACACATCATGGTATCAGAGTGTCAACAAAAATTTCCTTATATTAGTAGGTATGGATCTAGATTAGGTAACAAAATACAAATGGACTGCAAAAATGAAGTTTGATTCTGAAGTTAAGTAGAGATGGTGCTTCAACTGAGGGACTCTGGAGAGGCTACTCCTCAGCATGTCCCAAAGGCACTATCTATTGAGCCCCAGTATCTGTTACACAAGCCGTTGGGGGTTCTTCTGTCCTTTCTTTTCTCTGTGCCAAGTATCAGACCAATGAAACTGAGAGCACCGGTCAGATATTTAGCAAATTTTCTGGCGGGCTATGAAGTGGATTCCTTGGCACATTTTTCTTTTCTTTTTTTTTTGGATTTTTTTAAAAATTTTATTTTATTTTTAAACTTTACATAATTGTATTAGTTTTGCCAAATATCAAAATGAATCCGCCAAAGGTATACATGTGTTCCCCATCCTGAACCCTCCTCCCTCCTCCCTCCCCATACCATCCCTCTGGGTCGTCCCAGTGCACTAGCCCCAAGCATCCAGTATCGTGCATCGGAACATGGACTGGCATCTCATTTCATACATGATATTTTACATGTTTCAATGCCATTCTCCCAAATCTTCCCACCCTCTCCCTCTCCCACAGAGTCCATAAGACTGTTTTATACATCAGTGTCTCTTTTGCTGTCTCGTACACAGGGTTATTGTTACCATCTTTCTAAATTCCATATATATGTGTTAGTATACTGTATTGGTGTTTTTCCTTCTGGCTTACTTCACTCTGTATAATAGGTTCCAGTTTCATCCACCTCATTAGAACTGATTCAAATGTATTCTTTTTAATGGCTGAGAAATACTCCATTGTGTATATGTACCACTGCTTTCTTATCCATTCATCTGCTGATGGGCATCTAGGTTGCTTCCATGTCCTGGCTATTATAAACAGTGCTGCGATGAACATTGGGGTACACGTGTCTCTTTCCCTTCTGGTTTCCTCAGTGTGTATGCCCAGCAGTGGGATTGCTGGATCATAAGGCAGTTCTATTTCCAGTTTTTTAAGGAATCTCCACACTGTTCTCCATAATGGCTGTACTAGTTTGCATTCCCACCAACAGTGTAAGAGGGTTCCCTTTTCTCCACACCCTCTCCAACATTTATTATTTGTAGACTTTTGGATCACAGCCATTCTGACTGGGGTGAAATGGTACCTCATAGTGGTTGTGATATGCATTTCTCTGATAATGAGTGATGTTGAGCATCTTTTCATGTGTTTGTTAGCCATCTGCATGTCTTCTTTGGAGAAATGTCTATTTAGTTCTTTGGCCCATTTTTTGATTGGGTCATTTATTTTTCTGGAGTTGAGCTGTAGGAGTTGCTTGTATATTTTTGAGATTAGTTGTTTGTCAGTTGCTTCATTTGCTATTATTTTCTCCCATTCTGAAGGCTGTCTTTTCACCTTGCTAATAGTTTCCTTAGATGTGCAGAAGCTTTTAAGGTTAATTAGGTCCCATTTGTTTATTTTTGCTTTTATTTCCAATATTCTGGGAGGTGGGTCATAGAGGATCCTGCTGTGATGTATGTCAGAGAGTGTTTTGCCTATGTTCTCCTCTAGGAGTTTTATAGTTTCTGGTCTTACATTCAGATCTTTAATCCATTTTGAGTTTATTTTTGTGTATGGTGTTAGAAAGTGTTCTAGTTTCATTCTTTTACAAGTGGTTGACCAGATTTCCCAGCACCACTTGTTAAAGAGATTGTCATTAATCCATTGTATATTCTTGCCTCCTTTGTCAAAGATAAGGTGTCCATATGTGCGTGGATTTATCTCTGGGCTTTCTATTTTGTTCCATTGATCTATATTTCTGTCTTTGTGCCCGTACCATACTGTCTTGATAACTGTGGCTTTGTAATAGAGCCTGAAGTCAGATAGGTTGATTCCTCCAGTTCCATTCTTCTTTCTCAAGATAGCTTTGGCTATTCGAGGTTTTTTGTATTTCCATACAAATTGTGAAATTATTTGTTCTAGCTCTGTGAAGAATACCGTTGGTAGCTTGATAGGGATTGCATTGAATCTATAAATTGCTTTGGGTAGTATACTCATTTTCACTATATTGATTCTTCCAATCCATGAACATGGTATATTTCTCCATCTATTAGTGTCCTCTTTGATTTCTTTCACCAGTGTTTTATAGTTTTCAAATCATTCCAAGCATCTTTTCTGACCACAATGCAGTAAGACTAGATCTCAATTACAGGAGAAAAACTATTAAAAATTCCAACATATGGAGGCTGAACAACACACTGCTGAATAACCAACGAATCACAGAAGAAATCAAAAAAGAAATCAAAATTTGCATAGAAACGAATGAAAATGAAAACACAACAACCCAAAACCTGTGGGACACGGTAAAAGCAGTCCTAAGGGGAAATTTCATAGCAGTACAGGCACATCTCAAGAAACAAGAAAAAAGTCAAATAAATAACCTAACTCTACACCTAAAGCAACTAGAAAAGGAAGAAATGAAGAACCCCAGGGTTAGTAGAAGGAAAGAAATCTTAATAATTAGAGCAGAAATAAATGAAAAAGAAACAAAAGAGACCATAGCAAAAATCAACAAAACCAAAAGCTGATTCTTTGAAAGGATAAATAAAATTGACAAACCATTAGCCAGACTCATCAAGAAACAAAGGGAGAAAACTCAAATCAATAAAATTAGAAATGAAAATGGAGAGATCACAACAGACAACACAGAAATACAAAGAACCATAAGAAACTACTATCAACAATTATATGCCAATAAAATGGACAACGTGGAAGAAATGGACAAATTCTTAGGAAAGTACAACTTTCCAAAACTGGACCAGGAAGAAATAGAAAATCTTAACAGACCCATCACAAGCACGGAAATTGAAACTGTAATCAAAAATCTTCCAGCAAACAAAAGCCCAGGTCCAGATGGCTTCACAGCTGAATTCTACCAAAAATTTAGAGAAGAGCTAACACCTATCCTGCTCAAACTCTTCCAGAAAATTGCAGAGGAAGGTAAACTTCCAAAGTCATTCTATGAAGCCACCATCACCCTAATACCAAAACCTGACAAAGATGCCACAAAAAAAGAAAACTACAGGCCAATATCACTGATGAACATAGATGCAAAAATCCTTAACAAAATTCTAGCAATCAGAATCCAACAACACATTAAAAAGATCATACACCATGACCAAGTGGGCTTTATCCCAGGGAT
Organism: Bos mutus; assembly: GCF_027580195.1. Lineage (NCBI taxonomy): Eukaryota > Metazoa > Chordata > Mammalia > Artiodactyla > Bovidae > Bos > Bos mutus. Next base: position 68,584,064 of record NC_091618.1, on the reverse strand, counting down.
GCAAGTATTCTTCAATATCTGCAAATCAATCATTGTAATACACCACATTAACAAATTGAAAAATAAAAACCATATGATTATCTCAATAGATGCAGAGAAAGCCTTTGACAAAATTCAACACCCATTTATGATAAAAACTCTCCAGAAAGCAGGAATAGAATGAACATACCTCAACATAATAAAAGCTATATATGACAAACCCACAGCAAACATTATCCTCAATGGTGAAAAATGGAAAGCATTTCCTCTAAAGTCAGGAACAAGACAAGGGTGCCCACTTTCACCATTACTAGTCAACATAGTTTTGGAAGTTTTGGCCACAGCAATCAGAGCAGAAAAAGAAATAAAAGGAATCCAAATGGAAAAGAAGAAGTAAAACTCTCACTATTTGCAGATGACATGATCTTCTACATAGAAAACCCTAAAGACTCCACCAGAAAATTACTAGAACTAATCAATGACTATAGTAAAGTTGCAGGATATAAAATCAACACACAGAAATCCCTTGCATTCCTATACACTAATAATGAGAAAACAGAAAGAGAAATTAAGGAAACAATTCCATTCACTATTGCAACGGAAAGAATAAAATACTTAGGAATATATCTACCTAAAGAAACTAAAGACCTATATATAGAAAACTATAAAACACTGGCACGTTTTTCCCACTGCTTTTTCCTCCTGTCCTTCAGCTCTCTCCTGGGACTCAAGCCCAGCCAAAACTAATGAAACACAGGCTCTGATGTCTCATTGCAAAAATTCATTGAGAGACCAAGTGATAAGAGGTAGATTTGGTGTGAACCATTGTTGTTGGCAAGGGCTGGGGACATGGAATTAGGCCTGGCTAGGATTTGTCATGGAGAAGGCAACGGCACCCCACTCCAGTACTCTTGCCTGGAGAATCCCATGGATGGAGGAGCCTGGTAGGCTGCAGTCCATAGGGTCGCTATGAGTCAGACACGACTGAGCGACTTCACTTTCACTTTTCACCCTCATGCATTGGAGAAGGAAATGGTGACCCACTCCAGTGTTCTTGCCTGGAAAATCCTGAGGACAGAGGAGCCTGGTGGGCTGCCGTCTCTTGGGTTGCACAGAGTCAGACACAACTGAAGCAACTTAGCAGCAGCAACAGAGATGGTGCTTACCAAAATCTATCTACCTAATGCCAGTGTGATAGAGAAAAATCACAGGACATTCCTTACTCCTCTGTGGGTCTTGACTTCACCATTGTGCTAATGATACTCACTTCTGGTCTCTAACACTTTGGTGGTCTAACCAGCTCACTTTCCTTTATCTGTGACCCAACCTGCACAATGTGCATGCCCTGGGTGTCAGCTGTCCACCCCAGCATTTGCTCTTACTTCTTCTATTTGAATGTAAAAATAGGACAAGTGGGCACTTGTGTCTGCCTAAATATTCATGTGAACTACATTTTGAACACTAGCGTTCTAAATCTCCATTACCGCAGGATGTCTATAAAGTTGGATTTGGAATTTGATTAGAATAATGGCAGAATTATTGCTAATAAGGCAAATAAGCTGTTTTCAAAGCTAAACAGAAAGCCCGTCTACTTTATCTGGGAAAAAATCATGTCAGTAAGCACAATAATCAAAGCTGTATAAATTACACATGCTCTAAATAGGGAAGCAGACAAGGCACTCTTAACCAAAAAAGGGATTTCAGATCATTTTTTTTTTACTCAGTTTTCTACTCTGAAATTCATTGTTACCTATCAATTGCCTTTCCTTAGCCAATGTCAAGTCTATGGACAAGTACACTTAATTATGTTAGCTGGAATGTTCAGCTCCATGGCAGCCCTCATCAGTTCATTGCTCTTTTTTATTTAAGCTGTTACAGACTTTGCTAAAATCTAAAGGAAAGGAGAGGCAATTTCTTCTAGGAAATAATGCCTGAAATTAAATACTTGATTTCCAACAAGAAAGATATATGTAAATATAGAAAGAGTTGGTCTGCTGGTTTTGCGGCAGTCAATCTGAGGGACTTTAACTTTCACCTCCAATATGGGTCTTAGCTTTCTCATCTGTGACATGAGAGGATTAGATTTGCCCATGTGGAGGCCCATTTCTTTCTTTTAGACTAGAGAATTCTCGATGAATAGACCAAATGATTGGCTGACTGGATTTCAATTTTGTATGTTTGAAATAATTTGAATTACGTTTAAGGGGTCTTTGTTTAAAAGGCATATGCAAGTGAACATGTCTGTATGTGTGTGTATCTTTTTGTCAGTACTTATCAACAGGGGGCAGTTGTGCTCCTCAGTGAACATTGAACAATGTCTAGAGACCGTTTCAGAGACCCAGAGATGGCATGTTATGTCTTCTGGTTGGAGAAGCCACAAATACTGCTAAACATCCTATTGTGCACAGTACAGCCCTCCCACAACAAATGGTTTTACAGTCAAAAATATTAACGATGTCAAAGTTGAAAAATCCTACAAGTAGTTATGGCCCAGGTTGACTGCATACCCCATATTTCTGGATATTGTAACAAGTCCAGTTGTGACTTGTCATATAGATTAGACAGAGCAGGATCTTTTCCTGACCCCATAAAGAAAGGATTTCTCAGTTTTGTCTTAAATGCTAGGGATTAGAGGCCAGGTTTATTCTGGTGCTTAAGATTTCACCTTATTGTGAAATTAACAGTCATGATTCGAGAATTCTGTACATGTATTTCTTTTTGGGCTTCCCTTGTAGCTCAGTCAGTAAAGAATCTGCCTGCAGTGCAGGAGACCTGGGTTCGATCCCTAGGTTGGGAAGATCCCCTAGAGAAGGAAACAGCAACCCACTCCAGTATCCTTGCCTGGAAAATCTCATGGATAGAGGAGCTTGATGGACTTCAGTCCATGGGGTCGTAAAGAGTCGGACACAGCTGAGCGACTAATACTTACTTACTTATTTCTTTTTATTATTAGTTGATATATTGTATCCTTCCTAATGTACAATATAAAAAATATTGCAAGGTCTATGAAAGCAATATGTTATCCATTTTTATGTTGTGGTGTTAGTACGTATTAATACAATTGATATTATGGGTTGACCTCTAGGTTTTCTATATATTTATAGCCAACTGAAAACCAATAGATATTTTCATTGATTTCTATAATTTTAATGATTTTTTATATTTAGGTAGAATTGATTTGACTGTGTGTATGTTGAAATAAATATATGCAAAAGCACATCTATAAATAAAATAACTAAATTTTTTATTTCTATGATATCATTACTTCCAATAGCATGATGCTGTTTTTTTATGTGTAGCACAAATTTTTATCTAGCTAAGGTCTATATTTACTAACTTTTTAATATACTATTGATTTCACTTTAAAAACAGATTATCAGGCTAACACATGGTTGTCCTTCACATTAGGTATATCTGCAGGGCCTCAGAAAATGAAAACATTCGGTATTTTGCTCCTATTTCTTTTATTAATTCCATTTATTTCTTTATTCCCTTTAACAAGAGGGCTGGTATTTTCAAAGATTAAGTTATCTAAGTGAGCTTCTCACTAACTTTAATAAAGATTTGTCCTTCATGTACCATTCATCTATCATGACTAACATGCTCCTATCCAAATCTAAATTTTTACCTTATAAGATTTTGTAAGTTTCTGGTTACATGACTCATAGCTTGTCTCTAATAGTCATTTTACATTTCTTTAGATAAATAACATCTATATACTGTGACTCAGTTTCTTCTTTAATAATCTGGTCACAGTTTTCTGTCCAATTTACCCCAGAAATGGTGGCTTAATTAATATTAAGGCACTTCGAGAAATATCTGAGATGCAATAGATGTGGGTTTGATTCCTGGGTTGGGAAGATCCTGAAGAGGAGGGCATGACAACCCAATCCAGTATTCTTGCCTGAAGAATGGACAGAGGAGCCTGGCAGGCTACAGTCCATAGGGTTACAAAGAGTTGGACATTACTGAAGCATTTTAGCACACATACACACATGTACACATGGGTAATGTTGGTAGTATAATTTTTACATGAGATAGCAGTACCAGGAGCAACAAAAACATGAATTTACTGGGGCAAATTAAAAAAAAGCTATGATATAAAAATGTTCCTGGGTTATTTTGCATTCAGATTATGATTCAGCTATAATTGGAAATTTGAATAATTCCTTCAAAAATCTCTATCACCAAAGCTTCTGAAATACAAGCTCACTTCAAGGTCAAGTAAATTATGTCCTTTATTGTTAAAGTTGAGCAAACACCTGCAATGTACCACATATTGAATTATGTCCTGGGAAATACCTGGATGAATCAAATTGGTTTCTTGTCCTCGAGCAGCATCCGGTTCAGGTGAAATGGAGTGACAGACGCAGTAATAGAGTCATGTGCAGCAGGAGTGGAACACGAGGAAGCACAGGTAAACTCTTCTCGGTCGGAGGGCTCAGTATCAGTTCAGACATTTCCTCTACTGTGGCTTGTCTTTAGCCCTCCTACCGAGAAGAGTTTACCTGTGCTTCCTCGTGTTCCACTCCTGCTGTATATGATAAATATTTGGGGGTAATTTTTACTTCAAAGCCGTGGCCTGTTTTGAAGCAAAGACCTTTGGTAAGTGGTGTAGAAACCATCAATGAAGACAGGTATGCTGTTGTTAGTGCTGACTAGACTCTAGAAGAGAGGCATCTGCCAATGGTTTTTGGGCTGTGGGTAACCAAATCATCTTTGTGATCATGCACAGTTTGAAAAGCTGTACAAAAAATCTTTGAACAGTTTCTTGGGATTAGAGATTACACATATGTAAAACAATTTAAATATTTTCTTTATGTTTGATGCTAAATGAATTATTTTTGTTTTCTAAAGGAATGTTTATTTACCAAGAAAATAAGTTTGACTTTTATGTGCGTGCACACACACACACACTTTGGTAAGAGTAAATGTATATTCCATATTTCCAGGAAATATTTAGGAAATTTCAACTATTGTTTTCTTTTCCTTTTAAACTTATCAGTAATATGAATAGAAATGTAACACATTTTAACAATTAATGTTATATTCATTGTGTTTGTTTCTGAACTGTTATGGTGTTTGGAAATGTGTACCTTTTACAACTGCATGTTAAAATTCTTTTCCAAGTGCCTGAGTAAACTTGGTATCAACTTCAAAAATGCAAAGTATTTCTTTCTACTTTATCATATAAAGTGCATAAAATGATATTTTTAGCAGATAAAGACTTTTTGAAGATAATTTAAACTGAGGACATACTCTGCAAGTATAATCTGAAATATGTGGAGCACTGTCTTATTCAGAGTCAAGAATATCAATTTGATTTCAGATTGCAGTCTATTTCTACAGCAGTGTGGCAGAGTGCTTAAGAGCTCAGCCTCTGCCAGTCGATGGACCTAAGTTTGAATTTCTGCCACTATCCTGTGATTAACTGTGTGCTGGCATGGTGCTTAAACTTTCCGATCTTTAGCTGGTCCTTGAGTATTGTTAGGCTAAAAATAATACTTTTTAAAAGGGTTGTTGAGACAGTCTAACAAGAGGGTGTGTGTGTGTGTGTGTGTGTGTGTGTGTGTGTGTATGTGTGTGTGTATGAGCACATGCATGCATACTTTGCAGAGTGGTCAGTAAAGAAGCATTTGATTTAAGGTTAACTGTTATTATTGTATTATTATTTCATTACTATTATTAATATAGTTTTGTGCTGAAATAAATCCCTGGTCCCTCAGACGGTAAAGAATCCAGCTGCAGTGTGGGAGACCTGGGTTCAATCCCTGAATTGGGAAGATCCCCTGGAGAAGAGAATGGCTACCTACTCCAGTATTTTTGCCTGGAGAATTCCATGGACAGAGGAGCCTGGCAAGCTACAGTCCATGGGTCATAAAAGGTTGGACATACCTCAATGACTTTCATATTCATATGCTAACATGCTAATACATTATAAAGTGCTTCCCAGCTGGCTCAATGGTAAAAAATCTACCTGCCAAGCAGGAGACACAGATTCGATCCCTGAGTTGGAAAGATCCCCTGGAGAAGAAAATGTCAACACACTCCTGTATTCTTGCCTGGGAAATTCCATGAACTGAGGAGCCTGGTGGACTATCGTCCATGGGGTCGGAAAGAGTAGGACACGACTTAGTAACTAAACGCATCAACGATGCACTGTAAGGCAGGTTTCTCATTCTCTTTTCCAGATACATACAGATGTCACTTCTTTGAAATGAATATCCAGGATATCCTTGAAGAGAAGGATATGACAAAACAAACATGAAATATGTCCAAGGAGTGTGCAGGGAGGAAGAAGAGTAGTTGCCTCTATTTGAAAAAGTAGGGTCAAACCTTTGTTCACATGACTTTCTCTCTGTGAGACAGCCTACTTCTTTTTGGCTACTCTCTAGGTGTTAATTCCTTTTTTATGACTTTCCTCAGGACCTTTTTGTTGATCAGACCTCTTTTTAACCTTTCATCCTCCTACACCTTCCTTCTATCCCCAGCCTTGTAGAGTGACCACTCCTCCCTTGATTCTACAGTCTGCTATACCTAGTGCATACATGGCATATACTAGATGTGATGTTTAACTGGAGTCTTAAGTATATGCATATCTTCCCTTAATAGGCTGTAAATCCTGCTTATTTTATTTCTATATCCCAGAAATCTAGTAGTTTATCTAGGAATTTCATACAGTTTCTATGTGTGAATGAATGTGACAGATTCTCCGTGTCGTAAGAGGATGGACAGAAGCTGTCTGATTGCTGTAGCATACCAAATATCCTTGGGTTAAAATGATGATCTGTATTGGCTACTATTGAACTATTCCTGCAATTAGATAAATGATGAGAAAGTGTGTCATGATCACGTGCTATGAGCCCAGTGGTCTATTCTGTAATCTTAAAAATCCAATGACATAAATTCATGTGAATTAACTGTAATGAAATACTCCTCTGAAGAAAAGAAGTTGACCTTTCTGAGGAGGAATCCATGACTGTAATTTCAGTACCACAGACAGCAATTCAGGATCCCTTGTTCTATGGTCTTACAGTGGGAATGGACATCTGAATGCTATATTCAGCTAGAGAACATTGTCACTGCAGCATTTGCTTAGACTCCATGGAAAAGGGATGTGGGTGGAAGCAGGAAAAGTAATTTTCTCAGTGAAAGCCTTAGGAATTCTCACGTATTTTGAAACTTAAAAATGAGTCAAGAAACTTAAGGATAGTTTCACAGAAGAAAAATGTGTATAGCAAGTTGATTTTGGCATTGAGAATAGGGTCATGCAGAGTATCAACAGAAAATTTATTTTAGTCTGGTCTTCTCTTTTTTTCCACTGATGACTCCCTGACCGTGATAGTCTTTTATCATCACTCCCATCTTTGTAGAAGTATGGCTTTTTTTTATCTTTCTAAAGCTTACTCCCATCTATTATCATTTTTTTTTGTTCTTTCATTCCTCTGAGTATCCCTCCTCATTGTTATCCATAAGCTTTTCTATTCTTAATCCCTTCTCTTTATTCCTTCTACATACTTAGAATAACCTGCACTTCTTTGACCCTTTTCTCAAGCTTTCCTGTTTTCCCACTTTACCAAAACAATTATAAGCAGCTTGTTTTACTATTTCAATCCTCATTGATTGTCAAGGCTTATCTACAAACCATCCAATCTATCCAAGTGATTTTCAAATCCCACTAATCATCAAAGGCATTTAATCCTATGAAGTTTTAGGCTACATTCATGGAGATTAGATTTTGACAGCTCTGTTTCCAAGAAGGTCTAACTTTATCAAACACATTTGATGATCAGGAAATATATATGCTATCTATTTTTCTAGTTAACCTCTGGCCTCATATCTAATACAGTTTAATTATATTTTGGCTCAATTATTTAATCTTTGTTGATCATTTTTTCTAAGATTTATTAGAAACCCCTTGAATATTAAGGCCATGTATTATATCATTTTATCTAACTATAGATAATAATTAAAGCATTTTAAATTTAGCTAATTTTAAGGAAATAAGCCCTGCATATATATAATATATATATATATATATTTACTGTTTATATCTTTAATTTAGTGGAAGAAAAAGTGAAATTTTAACTTCTAGGATGAGGTACCTAATGACAAGGGATTTGGATGGTATAAATAAGTGAGAAGCAGCCTCACTGATGTAGTTTTGTATCAGCTAAAGAGACATGAGGCTGGGGCAGAAACATCTCTGAAGTTCTACTTCCAAAAGTCATACTTGCTAAGTAATCATCCTGGTATAAAATACAAAAAAATGTTAGTGTGCATGCACACATACAAATATATGCACACAAACGCACATGCACAGAGTAGACTTCTTTTTGCAGTTCTGCTATTATGAATTCCCTTTCCATGATTTTGCTAAATATTAATAGCATCAGTCCTCCAACACTATGGTTCAAGTTTCATTTACTATGGTATATTAGTTGTGTGCAATTTGCAAAACATATATTTTACTGGTAGCTCAGTAGTCCAGAAATCACTATGTAAATAAGAGATTGTATCATGATTCATGACCAATTATGTCCTTTCTTAAGGTCTGTCTGTTTGGTCACTTAACATCTCTTATTTAGTTCATAGACAGACAGCAAAGCATATTTTTATGTCACTTCCTTATCTCAAGTTGATAAGTCCATGTGACATTTTACAAAAATGAGTGAACAAAATAAGAAACTGGCCAGCACAAATAAAAGTACATCAAACAAATTAAAACTGATAATGCTGGGAATGAAATTTGAATGGAATGCAAATACAATAGCTGATGTAAGGAAGTTGATATTGACACCATTCAAGAATACATAGAAAGCCAGAGGAACTTAGTGAAGGGCAAAGTGAAAATGAAAGTCGCTCAGTCATGTCTGATTCTTTGTGATCCCCATGGACAGTAACCTGCCAAGTTCCTCTGTCCATGGAAATCTCCAGGCCAGACTACTGGAGTGGGTAGCTGGTCCCTTTTCCAGGGGATAGTCCCAACCCAGAGATCGAACCCAGATGTCCCACATTACAGGTGAATTCTTTACCATCTCAGCCACCAGGGAAGTCCAAGAATACTGGAGTGGGCAGGCTATTCCTTCTCCAGCAGATCTTCCTGACCCAGGAATCAAACCGGGGTCTCCTGCATTGCAGGTGGAATTTTTACCAACTGGGCTACCAGGGAAGCACAGTGAAAGGGAACCTGTGACCATAAATGAGGGAAGTGATTTTGAAAAAGTGGATGAAGATATCACAGAGGAAGTGATATGCCCTAAAAAACTTCACATTAAAGGAACTCTCAGAGATATTTCATGACATCTCAGGCAAAAAAATAGAAAATGTTAGAAGCATATCTAAACATAAAAAGGAGTATTACAACTCACCATGTTGTTTAAAATATACTTTATTATCATTAATTTATATAATGAGAAAAAATACAAGCATAGTTCAAAATATTCAATAAATTTCTTATAAGAAGCACTTTAAATTTCAATATTCCTAATGTTTTAGATTACATCATACTAAATAAATAATAGTTTTACTACTTCTTTTCATCGCCCCATATATGTATAACCAATGATAAGATAATTTTTTTTAACATTTTGAAAACATTTTTCAAGTGCCATGGAACAATCATAATTTTTCCCATTAAGTTCACTTTGCAATATCAGTCAAAGCTTTCATGAACATTTTTGCAGTCACACATACTATATACAGAAAAAAACTGCTTGAATATTCTTTAAATGAATAATCAAACTTGCCACAAGGTAACGAAAATCCTTTGGACTAGTGAAAAATGCATGTGTTTTTCAGACTATGTATGTTCGTGCAGATCCTAAAGTTTGAGTTTTTATGGGGCAAGAGCATTCTAGAAAAATGGACAAATATGAGAAAAGTACCACAATACAGTGGCTTGAACAAAGGGAATGTTAGTGGGTTAGAAAAAAATGAAGTAAAATATTAAAGGAATGAGGTTCTGGGGCTTGTTTTGTCTATCAGATAAATGTAATTTTTCTTTAAGTTAAAGCATTTGGACCAATGTTATCGTGAGTGACAGTATCATTTTTTTTGTTGATTTTTGAAACACCTTAGGTAACAGATTATGGCAACAAAGATAATTTTTTCAGACATATCAACCAAAAAATCTATTGTGATGCAAAAATAACATGAATATATTGGATGTGGAATGGTGATAAAATTCTGAAATCTTAGTTGATAAGTGACCACTCCACTCCAGTGTTCTTCCCTGGAGAATCCCAGGGACGGGAGCCTGGTGGGCTGCCGTCTATGGGGTCGCACAGAGTTGGACACGACTGAAGCGACTTAGCAGCAACAGCAGCTATGATGACCTGTTGAACATATTCTATATGCCTACCTGTTTTTAGTATTGCATATAAACTTAGAACAGTGGATAAAATTGATGGTATTTGGTTTAAATTTTTGTCTACAGATCTTGCTGTAATAGCTTAGGCATTTGATATGATTAAATGTTTTTGATCTTGAGACAAATGAACTGTAAATTGAATATTTTAATTTCTTGTTCTAAAATGATACTGAATATAACTTACAAAAGCATGTAATAGAATCCTTTGGTGATATAAAGATTAAAGCACTGAATTAAGTCCTAGATTGTTGTTCTTATTTAGAAAATGCCTATTTTAAGATAATCAATGGATTCCTGACCACACTCATCAGTGCTCAAATATTAAATGTAGTCTATCAACCATTTTAAAACACCATTTACTGATGACCATTTAGAGCCTTGGATACAGCAGAGGACAAGGTGGGTAGTAAAGAGACAATAATAAAAAATGGAAATGGCATGAACTAAGACTTGGAAGTTTTAAAAACAAGGAAAGTTAGTTTATCTAATGAGACATTTTCTTGATCTAGTTCTGAAACTTCATTCAATTTGTGTATATGACTATGTTTTGAAGAAAGTATTGGGATTTGTATGAAGTACTTTCAAAATAATCTGTATTCAGATTAATTAACACTTTTGCTACCAAAATAATAATAATAATATATTAATTGTTGATATGAAATTTAGGGTTAATAGTCTATAAAATGAAAGTGAAAAAGTTGACTTAAAACTCAACATTCAGAAAACTAAGATCATGGCATCCGGTCCCATCATTTCATGGCAAATAGATGGGGAAACAGTGGAAACCATGAGAGACTATTTTTTGGGGCTCCAAAAATAGTCCATTTGGGCAGATGGTGACTGCAACCATGAAATTAAAAGAAGCTTGCTCCTTGGAAGAGAAGCTATGACCAACCTAGACAGCATATTAAAAAGCAGAGACATTACTTTGCCAACAAAGGTCCATCTAGTCAAAGCTATGGTTTTCCTAGTGGTCATGTATGGATGTGAAGTTGGACTATAAAGAAAGCTGAGTACTGAAGAACTGATGCTTTTGAACTGTGGTGTTGGAGAAGACTCTGATAGTCCCTTGGATTGCAAGGAGTTCCAATCAGTCCATCCTAAAGGAAATGAGTCCTCAGTACTCATTGGAAGGACTGAAGCTGAAACTCCAAAACTTTGGCCACATGCAAAGAACCAACACATTTGAGAAGACCCTGGTGCTGGGAAAGATTGAAGGCAGGAGGAGAAGGGGACGACAGAGGATGAGACTGTTGGATGGCTTCACCAGTGCTATGGACATGAGTTTGAGTAGTCTCCGGGAATTGGTGATGGACAAGGAAGCCTGATGTTCTGTAGTCCATGGAGTCGCAAAGAGCTGGACATGACTGAGCAACTGAACTGAACGGAACTGAAAATATATTAATTTTATAAAGTAAAGATATATAATAATTCTCAAAAGGAAGCATAGTGTTTCATTGGTGATTAATCATGCGACTACATGAAGGTAAATCAGAATATAATTTATGATAGTTCAGTTAAGTTCAGTCATTCAGTTGTGTCCGACTCTTTGTGATCTCATGAACCACAGAGACCAGGCCTCCCTGTCCATCACCAACTCCCAGAGTTTACCCAAACTCATGTCTGTTGAGTCGGTGATGCCATCCAACCATCTCATCCTCTATCGTCCCCTTCTCCTCTTGCCCTCAATCTTTCCCAGCATCAGGGTCTTCTCAAAAGAATCAGCTCTTCTCATCAGGTGGCCAAAGTACTGGAGTTTCAGCTTCAGCATCAGTCCTTCCAATGAATATTCAGGACTGATCTCCTTTAGGATGGACTGGTTGGATCTTCTTGCAGTCCAAGGAACTCGCAAGAATCTTCTCCAACACCACAGTTCAAAAGCATCAATTCTTTGGTGCTCAGTTTTCTTTATAGTCGAACTCTCACATCCATACATGACTCTGGAAAAACCGAAACCTGACTAGAAGGACATTTGTTGACAAAGTAATGTCTCTGCTTTTCAATATGCTATCTAGGTTGGTCATAACTTTCCTTCCAAGGAGTAAGCGTCTTTTAATTTCATGGCTGCAGTAACCATCAACAGTGATTTTGGCCCAAAAAATAAAGTCTGCCACTGTTTGCACTGTTTCCCCGTCTATTTGCCATGAAGTGACAGGACCAGATGCCATGTTATTAGTTTTCTGAATGTTGAGCTTTAAGCCAACTTTTTCACTCTCCTGTTTCACTTTCATCAAGGGCTCTTTAGTTCTTCTTCACTTTCTGCCATAAGGGTGGTGTCATCTGCATATCTGAGGTTATTGATATTTCTCCCGGCAATCTTGATTACAGCTTGTGCTTCTTCCAGCCCAGAGTTTCTCATGATGTACTCTGTATATAAGTTAAATAAGCAGGGTAACAGTCTATAGCCTTTACATACTCCTTTTCGTATTTGGAACCAGTTTGTTGTTCCATGTCCAGGTCTAACTGTTGCTTCCTGACCTGCATACAGGTTCTGAAGAGGCAGGTCAGGTGGTCTGGTATCCCCTTCTGTTTCAGAATTTTCCACAGTTTATTGTGATCCACACAGTCAAAGGATTTGGCATAGTCAATAAAGCAGAAATAGATGTTTTTCTAGAACTCTCTTGCTTTTTCAGTGATCCAGCGGATGTTAGCAGTTTGATCTCTGGTTCCTCTGCCTTTTCTAAAACCAGATTGAATATCCGGAAGTTCACGGTTCACATATTGCTGCAGCCTGGCTTGGAGAATTTTGAGCATTACTTTACTAGCCTGTGAGATGAGTGCAATTGTGTGATAGCTGGAACATTCTTAGGCATTGCTTTTCTTTGGGATTGGAATGAAATCAGATCTTTTCTGGTCCTGTGGCCACTGCTGAGTTTTCCAATTTGCTGACACATTGAATGCAGCACTTTCACAGCATCTTCTTTTAGTATTTGAAATAGTTCAACTGGAATTCCATCACTTCCACTAGCTTTGTTCGTAGTGATTCTTCCTAAAGCCCACTTGACTTCACATTCCAGGATCTCTGGGTCTAGGTGAGTGGTCACACCATCGTGATTATCTTTGTCATGAAGATCTTTTTTGTATAGTTCTTCTGTGTAGTCTTGCTACCTCTTTTTAATATCTTCTGCTTCTGTTAGGTCCATACCATTTCTTTCCTTTATCGAGCCCATCTTTGCATGAAATATTCCCTTGTTATCCCTAATTTTCTTGAAGAGATCTCTAGTCTTTCCCATTCTATTGTTTTCCTCTATTTCTTTGCATGGATCGCTGAGGAAGGCTTTCTGATCTCTTCTTGTGGTTCTTTGGAACTCCGCATTCAAATGGGTATATCTTTCCTTTTCTCCTTTGCTTTCACTTCTCTTATTTTCACATGCACATCACCAGATTGTCAACACTGAAGTCAGATTGATTATATTCTTTTCAGCCAAAGATGGAGAAGCTCTATACAGTCAGCAAAAACAAGACTGGGAGCTGACTGTGGCTCAGATCATGAACACCTTATTGCCAAATTCAGACTTAAATTGAAGAAAGTGGGGAAAACCACTAGACCATTCAGGTATGACCTAGATCAAATCCTTTATGACTATACAGTGGAAGTGAGGAATAGATTTAAGGGACTAGATCTGATAGACAGAGTGCCTGATGAGCTATGAATGGAGATTCATGACATTGTACAGGAGACAGAGCTCAAAACCATCCCCAAGAAGTAGAAATGCAAAAAAGCAAAATGGCTGTCTGGGGAGGCCTTGTGCTAAGTCACTTCAGTTGTTTCCGACTCTGTGCGACCCCACAGATAGCAGCCCACCAGGCTCCCCCATCCCTGGAATTCTCCAGGCAAGAACACTGGAGTGGGCTGCCATTTCCTTCTCCAGTGCATGAAAGTGAAAAGTGAAAAGTGAAAGTGAAGTCACTCAGTTGTGTCCGATTCTTAGTGACCCCATGGCTTGCAGCCTAACAGGCTCCTCCGTCCATGGGATTTTCCAAGCAAGAGTACTGGAGTGGGGTGCCATTGCCTTCTCCAGGGGAGGCCTTAAATATTGATAATTATGTTTCCTAAAATGCACATATTTTTAGAATTGTAAGAGATGTCAAATATCATTTAATCTTGCCCCCTACATGATTTCGTCTGATGAATAAGTTCTGTGGAAAAGATGTATTTGAATCAACCTCAAATGATGTTAAGACATTCTCTAACACTGATTGAGAATTTTTTCTGTGAATTATTTTTATCTAGTGTGAAGACCAAGTAGCAAACTGAACTCTCTGTTTACTGTGTAGCTCCTTTACAAATGTCAACCACCCTTTGCTTTAACCACTGAGGGAGGGTTCAGCTTTAAAGAAGAAATATGTTTTATCAATTTTATACTTTTCAGGGCATGTTGAAGCTGTGGCCCACCTATATCTCATGCCGACTTCCTTATGGAGCTGCTACTTATTTGTAATACAATATTTATTGGCCCAAGTAGCTGGAATCTGTCTCAGGTCCCCCCTAGAGACTTCATTTCATGATACAGATTTAAAAAACTGGAGTCTATGAAGTCCAAGTGAAGTGAAAGTGATTAAAATAGTTACTTCCCCAGCCACATTAACTGTATAAGTGAAATATGTTAACAGATCATCAGATTGAATCTGAAAGAGCAGAGTTTCATTCCACAAGTGTTAAGCTTGATAAGCACAGCTTTTGTATTATTTTTTTCTACAACAATCTCAGATACAGGTCTCCATGGTGCTTTTAAAAATGGGAAGTGATGCTGGATAGGAAAACAGATGGCAACTTAAATATTCATAATTTGGTGTGCCTTTACCTTAATCATGCAGTAAGCGACAGCTTGCACAACAGTGTGTGAAACATATTAAGAGTATGACTAATATGTTTAAGTTCACTCAGGAGGAAATTGGTGTGAATTTTGAAGGTGATAAATCACTCTCTTGGTGGTATTGTAAAAGCTGTCACTAAAAAATGAACAATAATGGTAGAATGTTTTTGTTGTATCTCAATCTTCATTCAAACAATTTAATTTTTATAATAGGTATTTTAGTTTACTAAGTGTATTCTAGGCATTTCATAGTGCCAAACAAGTGATACGCATGGACATCAAGAATAAAAGTCATATTTATTTTATAGAATCTATTAAAAATATTGTTAAGGCCATTTATATTACTAGGGGTTCAAACTGAAAGAAATAACTTTTACTGTGGATGAAATTTCAAATTAAGCAATAACTATGATAAAAATAGTGGGATCAAGCACATGAAAAGATGTTACACAACACTGCTAATGAAATGCAAATTGAACTACAGTGAAATATTACTTCTCATTAATTAGAATGACCATTATAGAAAATAAACCAAAAGTGGAAAGTAACAAATGTTGTCAAGTATGTGGAGAAATTGGAACCTTTATGCTTTCCTGATGGGAATGTAAAATGTTATAGCCACTGTAATATACAGTATGATGGTTCCTCAAAAAAAAAAAAAGAAGAAGAAGAAGCATAAAATTACCATAAGATCCAGAAATTCCTCTTAAGGTGTGTACTGAAAATAATGGAAAGCAGGCACTCAGGATATATGTACAACGATATTCATAACAGCATTATTCACAGTAGCCAAAAAGAGGTATAACTCAAATATCCATCAGTGGATAAATGGATAAACAAAATGTGGTATACACATGAAATAAAAAATTATTTAACCTTTAAAAAGAATGAAATTCTGATACATGTAACAACATGAACACATTTGAAAACCTTATGCTAACTATAAAGAAAACTGAGCACCAAAGAATTGATCCTTTTGAACTGTGGTGTTGGAGAAGACTATTAAGAGTCCCTTGGACTGCAAGGAGATCCAACCAGTCCATTCTGAAGGAGATCAGCCCTGGGATTTCTTTGGAAGGAATGATGCTAAAGCTGAAACTCCAGTACTTTGGCCACCTCATGCGAAGAGTTGAGTCATTGGAAAAGACTGTGATGATGGGAGGGATTGGGGGCACGAGGAGAAGGGGACAACAGAGGATGAGATGGCTGGATGGCATCACTGACTCGATGGACGTGAGTTTGGGTAAACTCTGGGAGTTGGTGATGGACAGGGAGGCCTGACGTGCTGCGGTTCATGGGGTCACAAAGAGTTGGACACGACTGAGAGACTTGGACATGGAACAACAACTGGTTCTAAATAGGAAAAGAAGTATGTCAAGGCTGTAGACTGTCACCCTGCTTATTTAACTTATATACAGAGTACATCATGAGAAATGCTGGGCTAGAGGAAGCACAAGCTGGAATCAAGATTGCCAAGAGAAATATCAACAACCTCAGATATGCAGATGACACCACCCTTATGGCAGAAAGTGAAGAAGAACTAAAGAGCCTCTTGATGAAAGTGAAAGAGGAGAATGAAAAAGTTGGCTTAAAGCTCAACATTCAGAAAACTAATATCATGGCATCCAGTCCCATCACTTCATGGCAGATAGATGGGGAAGCAGTGCAAACAGTGGCAGACTTTATTTTTTGGGCTCCAAAATCACTGCTGATGGTTACTGCAGCCACAAAATTAAAAGACGCTTACTCCTTGGAAGGAAAGTTATGACTAACCTAGACAGCATATAGAAAAGCAGAGACATTACTTTGTCAACAAATGTCTTCTAGTCAAGGCTATGGTTTTTCCAGAGTCATGTATGGATGTGAGAGTTCGACTGTAAAGAAAACTGAACACCAAAGAATTGATGCTTTTGAACTGTGGTGTTGGAGAAGACTCTTGCGAGTTCCTTGGACTGCAAGGAGATCCAACTAGTCCATCCTGAAGGAGATCAGTCCTGAATATTCCTTGCAAGGACTGATGCTGAAGCTGAAACTCCAGTACTTTGGCCACCTGATATGAAGAACTGACTCACTGGAAAAGTGCTTAATGCTGGGAAAGATTGAGAGCGGGAGGAGAAAAGGATGACAGAGGATGAGATGTTTGGATGGCATCATGGACTCAATGGATAAGTTTGAGTAAGCTCCTGGAATTGGTGATGAACAGGGAAGCCTGGCGTGCTGCAGTTCATGGGGTTGCAAAGAGTTGGACGTGACTGAGTGACTGAACTTAACTGAACTGACCCACTATTGAATTATAGAGTTTCTGGCTTTGATTTTTGTAGTAGTAATTGCATACTCTCCAAAAGACATAGTTTAGGTGCTACTTATCCTAATTTTTCACTTTATAAATTCTTTTGATTATCATTTTTTAATATTAGTAGTATTTCTATGAAATAAACCACTTGCCCTAGTAGAATTTGTACTTAAATAGAAAATGTGTATGTATTTCCATATATTATATGAAAAGTGAATTTTACTAACAAGAAATTTTCTCCCTTAAAGAAAAAATGTTATTTCATTAAGAATTATTAAACTGACATTGTTTTTTCTTTTACACTGGTTTTCAGAAAGTTTGTTGGCATATTCAACTATACAAGCCCTACATAACTTCCTGTATTGGTTTTATTTTTTTCTCCTTTTTTAAAAATTATATTCCTCTTGTATCTGTATTTTCTTCTTTTTAATTTAGTGTTATGAATATTTTATTACTTCACAGTAGTTTTTTATTTCAACTCCAGCAAGATTTTGAGGGAACTGATAAACCCAAATTCAATAAAACAGAACAATAAAGCTAGTCACAATAATAAAATTGGAAAATAAAGAAGATGTAGTGTAAACAACCAAAAGTGTAGTTGAATAATCATGCTGTATGGATCCAGAGACAGGAACACACACTTGCAGCTGAGTTCTTCAGCATGCCGTGGTGTATATGATTTAGATTCAGCAACCTCATGTGGGACTTGAGAGATTTTATTACCTGAAGTCGTGAGGCATAAGTTGGGAAAGAATTTTGCATGTGACCAATATATATGTCCATTTGCAATTCAAAGTCATATAAACTAGTATCTCCTTTAGGAAACTTTTCTACCTCTGTCTGTTCATGCTTAGGATCTGTGATTACTATGCTTTTTCAGGATGACCTATACGTGTGTTAGCAAGGTCGTGTACCTCTGTTATACTCTAGACCTGTTTTTTTTTTTTTTTTTCAATACCTCAGCCACTAGCCACATGTGGCTAGTGAACACTTGAAATGTGACTGTTCCTTGGCTTTGAGTTTCTGAAATCACACATAGTTAATATCAATTTAGACTCCAAATTTGTTTAAGAACTTAGACCCAATAATTTGATTTATCATGGGACACTTTATTTTTTTTAAATCCCTCTTAGCCCCAGATCAAGAAAAGGTTCTTAGTTTCTTGCTCTGGTAAGTAGAGATTTTTTTTTTTCCTCCACTTGGCTTGCACTCCTGTGAAATCATCTATTTAATATAGTAATCTCAGTTCTGCCCTGTATGGACATCAAAATCCAATTCCTTTATCATAACTAGCCCAGTGATCCTGCTCGTACTTATCAGGGCTATTACTAGTCAGACTGGCTGCCTAGTACTCTAGTTTTTTTTTTTCCTTTAAATCTCATAGCTGTTCTATGTCTGTGACTCGCATATGTGTGTATGTGTGCACCCCCACCCCACACACACACATTTCATCCAATCATTCTTGGTGTTATTTTACAAGTGTTGCTGAGTTACCCTAATTCTTGATGTGTTTAATAGTGTTCAGTGTGCAGTGTTCAGTGGGGCATTGCCTAAAATTTTTAAAAGAAGATCAAACTGATGTTTCAGGAAGATTAGTTTGGTTACTCACATGTGAACATGTGAGTAGATTATAAAAAAGAAGACAGTAACTCAAGATGCCTTTTATTTAATGCCTTTGATGATTACTGAGATATATCAAGTTTTAAATTGAACACAAATCTAGAGGAAACATTGATAAATGAAGTCTGTCTTTTATGAATATAAATAGAGTAGTTCCCCTTTGCAACTATATCACAGACATATTTTTTCTAGAGATTTCATAAGTGAAAAAATACAACATGAAAAGATTGAGCAGTTAACAGCTGTAAAAATTATCAATATTTTTCCATCATTTATAGAATAAGTGTTGTCTTGAACAGTTAAACTATATGGCTTTAGTTTTTTTTTTTTTTTCCAACTACAATTTTATTTTTAAACTTTACAAAATTGTATTAGTTTTGCCAAATATCTGAGAATACACAGTTAGAAAGCTAAGGAGAGAAACAACATTGTCTGAATAAGAAGGAAGGTTTTAACAAGAATCAAGCCTATCCATATGGATGGTAAACTATTTTATTTATTTATCCATTTTTATTTTAAATTTTATATTCTGCTGACAAAAAGTCTTTTAAAAATTTAACATTATGTTCTATTAAGTCTTTGATTTGGGTTTAAGTTACAAAGCTTGCCAGGTGGCTCAATGATAAAGAATTTGCCTACCAGTGCAGGAGGTGGAAGAGATGTGGGTTCAATCTCTGTGTCGAGATGATCCCCTAGAGGAATAAAGGCAACCCACTCCTATATTCTTGCTTGGAAAATTCCATGC
This sequence comes from Bos mutus, assembly GCF_027580195.1. Lineage (NCBI taxonomy): Eukaryota > Metazoa > Chordata > Mammalia > Artiodactyla > Bovidae > Bos > Bos mutus. The sequence goes on along the minus strand of NC_091618.1, from coordinate 68,564,238 downwards.
AGAGAAGGAGCCTGGGGGTCACAAAGAGTTGGAGATGACTGAGTGACTGAGTACATACACACACACTACTGAGATACATGATTTTCATTAGTACCAGTGACACACATACTATTTTGTATAATATTGTATAGTATTTTAAATTCTTTAGCATTTTGAATTCTTCAAAGCTTAAAACAAGGCTTAAAACAATCTGATCACATGGACCACAGCCTTGTCTAACTCAGTGAAACTATTAGCCATGCCATGTAGGGCCACCCAAGACGTACAGGTCATGGTAGAGAGGTCTGACAAAATGTGGTACACTGGAGAAGGGAATGGCAAACCACCTCAGTATTCTTGCCTTAGAACCCCATGAACAGTATGAAAAGGCAAAAAGATAGGACACTGAAATATGAACTCCCCAAATTGGTAGGTGCCCAATATGCTACTGGAGATCAATGGAGAAATAACTCCAGAAAGAATGAATAGACAGAGCCAACACAAGAACAGCACCCAGTTGTGGATGTGACTGGTAATAGAAGTAAAGTCCAATGCTTTATAGAGCAATATTGGAGGGGAGGAGCTAAGATGGTGGAGGAGTAGGACGGGGAGAACACTTTCTCCCCAAAAAATTCATCAAAAGAACATTTAAACACTGAGTAAATTCCACAAAACAACTTCTGAATGCTGGCAGAGGACATCAGGCACCCAGAAAAGCAACCCAAGTCTTCGAGAGTAGAGAGAAGAAATACAGCTCCACCCACCAGAACACCGACACAAGTGTCCCTAACCAAGAAACCTTGACAAGCCACCTGTACAAACCCACACACAGCGAGGAAACGCCACAATAAAGAGAACTCCACAAACTGCCAGAATACAGAAAGGACACCCCAAACTCAGCAATTTAAACAAGATGAAGAGACAGAGGAATACCCAGCAGATAAAGGAACAGGATAAATGCCCACCAAACCAAACAAAAGAGGAAGAGATAGGGAATCTACATGATAAAGAATTCCTAATAATGATAGTGAAATTGATCCAAAATCTTGAAATCAAAATGGAATCACAAATAAATAGCCTGGAGACAAAGATGGAGAAGATGCAAGAAAGGTTTAACAAGGACCTAGAAGAAATAAAAGAGAGTCAATATATAATGAATAATGCAATAAATGAAATTAAAAACACTCTGGAGGCAACAAATAGTAGAATAACAGAGGCAGAAGATAGGATTAGTGAATTAGAAGATAGAATGGTAGAAATAAATGAATCAGAGAGGATAAAAGAAAAACGAATTAAAAGAAATGAGGACAATCTCAGAGACCTCCAGGACAATATTAAACGCTACAACATTCGAATCATAGGGGGTCCCAGAAGAAGAAGACAAAAAGAAAGACCATGAGAAAATACTTGAAGAGATAGTAGTTTAAAACTTCCCTAAAATGGGGAAGGAAATAATCACTCAAGTCCAAGAAACCCACAGAGTCCCAAACAGGATAAACCCAAGGCGAAACACCCCAAGACACATATTAATCAAATTAACAAAGATCAAACACAAAGAACAAATATTAAAAGCAGCAAGGGAAAAACAACAAATAACACACAAGGGAATTCCCATAAGGATAACAGCTGATCTTTCAGTAGAAACTCTTCAGGCCAGGAGGGAATGGCAAGACATACTTAAAGTGATGAAAGAAAATAACCTACAGCCCAGATTATTGTACCCAGCAAGGATCTCATTCAAATATGAAGGAGAAATCAAAAGCCTCTCAGACAAGCAAAAGCTGAGAGAGTTCAGCACCACCAAACCACCTCTCCAACAAATACTAAAGGATATTCTCTAGACAGGAAACACAAAAACGGTGTATAAACTCGAACCCAAAACAATAAAGTAAATGGCAACGGGATCATACTTATCAATAATTACCTTAAACGTAAATGGCTTGAATGCACCAACCAAAAGACAAAGACTGGCTGAATGGATACAAAAACAAGACCCCTATACAAGAGACCCACCTCAAAACAGGGGACACATACAGACTGAAAGTGAAGGGCTGGAAAAAGGTTTTCCATGCAAATAGGGACCAAAGGAAAGCAGGAGTAGCAATACTCATATCAGATAAAATAGACTTTAAAACAAAGGCTGTGAAAAGAGACAAAGATGGTCACTACATAATGATCAAAGGATCAATCCAAGAAGAAGATATAACAATTATAAATATATATGCACCCAACACGGGAGCGCCGCAATATGTAAGACAAATGCTAACAAGTATGAAAGGAGAAATTAACAATAACACAGTAATAGTGGGAGACTTTAATACCCCACTCACACCTATGGATAGATCAACTAAACAGAAAATTAACAAGGAAACACAAACATTAAATGATACAATAGACCAGTTAGACCTAATTGATATCTATAGGACATTTCATCCCAAAACAATGAATTTCACCTTTTTCTCAAGTGCACATGGAACCTTCTCCAGGATAGATCACATCCTGGGCCATAAATCTAGCCTTGGTAAATTCAAAAAAATAGAAATCATTCCAAGCATCTTTTCAGACCACAATGCAGGGTAAGATTAGATCTCAATTACAGGAGAAAAACTATTAAAAATTCCAACATATGGAGGCTGAACAACACGCTGCTGAGTAACCAACAAGTCACAGAAGAAATCAAAAAAGAAATCAAAATTTGCATAGAAACTAATGAAAATGAAAACACATGAAAAGATACTCAACATCACTCATTATCAGAGAAATGCAAATCAAAACCACTATGAGGTACCATTTCACACCAGTCAGAATGGCTGCGATCCAAAAGTCTACAAGTAATAAATGCTGGAGAGGGTGTGGAGAAAAGGGAACCCTCTTACACTGTTGGTGGGAATGCAAACTAGTACAGCCACTATGGAGAACAGTGTGGAGATTCCTTAAAAAACTGGAAATAGAACTGCCTTATGATCCAGCAATCCCACTGCTGGGCATACACACTGAGGAAACCAGAAGGGAAAGAGACACGTGTACCCCAATGTTCATCGCAGCACTGTTTATAATAGCCAGGACATGGAAGCAACCTAGATGCCCATCAGCAGATGAATGGATAAGAAAGCTATGGTACATATACACAATGGAGTATTACTCAGCCATTAAAAAGAATACATTTGAATCAGTTCTAATGAGGTGGATGAAACTGGAGCCTATTATACAGAGTGAAGTAAGCCAGAAGGAAAAACACCAATACAGTATACTAATGCATATATATGGAATTTAGAAAGATGATAATAATAACCTGTGTGTACGAGACAGCAAAAGAGACACTGATGTATAGAACAGTCTTATGGACTCTGTGGGAGAGGGAGAGGGTGGGAAGATTTGGGAGAATGGCATTGAAACATGTATAATATCATGCATGAAATGAGTTTCCAGTCCAGGTTCGATGCACGATACTGGATGTTTGGGGCTAGTGCACTGGGACGACCCAGGGGATGGTATGGGGAGGGAGGAGGGTGGAGGGTTCAGGATGGGGAACACATGTATACCAGTGGTGGATTCATTTTGATATTTGGCAAAACTAATACCATTTTGTAAAGTTTAAAAATAAAATAAAAAAAAAGAAAAGAAAACACAGCAACCCAAAACCTGTGGGACACTTTAAAAGCAGTCCTAAGAGGAAAGTTCATAGCAATACAGGCATACCTCAAGAAACAAGAAAAAAAGTCAAATAAATAACCTAAAGCAACTAGAAAAGGAAGAAATGAAGAACCCCAGGGTTAGTAGAAGGAAAGAAATCTTAAAAATTAGAGCAGAAATAAATGCAAAAGAAACAAAAGTGACCATAGCAAAAATCAACAAAGCCAAAAGCTGATTCTTTGAAAGGATAAATAAAATTGACAAACCATTAGCCAGACTCATCAAGAACCAAAGGGAGAAAAATCAAATCAATAAAATTAGAAATGAAAATGGAGAGATCACAACAGACAACACAGAAATACAAAGGATCATAAGAGACTACTATCAACAATTATATGCCAATAAAATGGACAACGAGGAAGAAATGGACAAATTCTTAGAAAAGTACAACTTTCCAAAACTGGACCAGGAAGAAATAGAAAATTTTAACAGACCCATCACAAGCACGGAAATTGAAACTGTAATCAAAAATCTTCCAGCAAACAAAAGCCCAGGTCCAGATGGCTTCACAGCTGAATTCTACCAAAAATTTAGAGAAGAGCTAACACCTATCCTGCTCAAACTCTTCCAGAAAATTGCAGAGGAAGGTAAATTTCCAAACTCATTCTATGAAGCCACCATCACCCTAATACCAAAACCTGACAAAGATCCCACAAAAAAAGAAAACTACAGGCCATGCAAAACTAATACAATATTGTAAAGTTTAAAAATAAAATTAAATTAAAAAAAAAACTACAGGCCAATATCACTGATGAACATAGATGCAAAAATCCTTAACAAAATTCTAGCAATCAGAATCCAACAACACATTAAAAAGATCATACACCGTGACCAAGTGGGCTTTATCCCAGGGATGCAAGGATTCTTCAATATCCACAAATCAATCAATGTAATACACCACATTAACAAATTGAAAAATAAAAACCATATGATTATCTCAATAGATGCAGAGAAAGCCTTTGACAAAATTCAACATCCATTTATGATAAGAACTCTCCAGAAAGCAGGAATAGAAAGAACATACCTCAACATAATAAAAGCTATATATGACAAACCCACAGCAAACACTATCCTCAATGGTGAAAAATGGAAAGCATTTCCTCTAAAGTCAGGAACAAGACAAGGGCGCCCGTTTTCACCATTACTATTCAACATAGTTTTGGAAGTTTTGGCCACAGCAATCAGAGCAGAAAAAGAAATAAAAAGAATCCAAATTGGAAAAGAAGAAGTAAAACTCTCACTGTTTGCAGATGACATGATTCTCTACATAGAAAACCCTAAAGACTCCACCAGAAAATTACTAGAACGAATCAATGACTACAGTAAAGTTTCAGGATATAAAATCAACACACAGAAATCCCTTGCATTCCTATACACTAATAATGAGAAAACAGAAAGAGAAATTAAGGAAACAATTCCATTCACCATTGCAACAGAAAGAATAAAATACTTAGGAATATATCTACCTAAAGAAACTAAAGACCTATATATAGAAAACTATAAAACACTGGTGAAAGAAATCAAAGAGGACACTAATAGATGGAGAAATATACCATGTTCATGGATTGGAAGAATCAATATAGTGAAAATGAGTATACTACCCAAAGCAATTTATAGATTCAATGCAATCCCTATCAAGCTACCAACGGTATTCTTCACAGAGCTAGAACAAATAATTTCACAATTTGTATGGAAATACAAAAAACCTTGAATAGCCAAAGCTATCTTGAGAAAGAAGAATGGAACTGGAGGAATCAACCTACCTGACTTCAGGCTCTATTACAAAGGCACAGTCATCAAGACAGTATGGTACTGGCACAAAGACAGAAAATAGATCAATGGAACAAAATAGAAAGCCCAGAGATAAATCCACGCACATATGGACACCTTATCTTTGACAAAGGAGGCAAGAATATACAATGGATTAAAGACAATCTCTTTAACAAGTGGTGCTGGGGAAACTGGTCAACCACTTGTAAAAGAATGAAACTAGAACACTTTCTAACACCATACACATAAATAAACTAAAAATAGATTAAAGATATCAACGTAAGACCAGAAACTATAAAACTCCTAGAGGAGAACATAGGCAAAACACTCTCCGACATACATCACAGCAGGATCCTCTATGACCCACCTCCCAGAATATTGGAAATAAAAGCAAAAATAAACAAATGGGACCTAATTAACCTTAAAGCTTCTGCACATCTAAGGAAACTATTAGCAAGGTGAAAAGACAGCCTTCAGAATGGGAGAAAATAATAGCAAATGAAGCAACTGACAAACAACTAATCTCAAAAATATACAAGCAACTCCTACAGCTCAACTCCAGAAAAATAAATGACCCAATCAAAAAATGGGCCAAAGAACTAAATAGACATTTCTCCAAAGAAGACATGCAGATGGCTAACAAACACATGAAAAGATGCTCAACATCATTCATTATCAGAGAAATGCAAATCAAAACCACTATGAGGTACCATTTCACCCCAGTCAGAATGGCTGCAATCCAAAACTCTACAAATAATAAATGCTGGAGAGGGTGTGGAGAAAAGGGAACCCTCTTACACTGTTGGTGGGAATGCAAACTAGTACAGCCACTATGGAGAACAGTGTGGAGATTCCTTAAAAAACTGGAAATAGAACTGCCTTATGATCCAGCAATCCCACTGCTGGGCATACACACTGAGGAAACCAGAAGGGAAAGAGACACGTGTACCCCAATGTTCATCGCAGCACTGTTTATAATAGCCAGGACATGGAAGCAACCTAGATGCCCATCAGCAGATGAATGGATAAGAAAGCAGTGGTACATATACACAATGGAGTATTACTCAGCCATTAAAAATAATACATTTGAATCAGTTCTAATGAGGTGGATGAAACTGGAGCCTATTATACAGAGTGAAGTAAGCCAGAAGGAAAAACACCAATACAGTATACTAACGCATATATATGGAATTTAGAAAGATGGTAACAATAACCCTGTGTACGAGACAGCAAAAGAGACACTGATGTATAGATCAGTCTTATGGACTCTATGGGAGATGGAGAGGGTGGGGAGATTTGGGAGAATGGCATTGAAACATGTATAATATCATGTATGAAACGAGTCGCCAGTCCAGGCTCGATGCACGATGCTGGATGCTTGGGGCTGGTGCACTGGGACGACCCAGAGGGAGGGTATGTGGTGGGAGGAGGGTTCAGGATGGGGAACACAGGTATACCTGTGGCGGATTCATTTCGATATTTGGCAAAACTAATACAATATTGTAAAGTTTAAAAATAAAATAAAATAAAAAAAAAAAAAATAAAGAGCAAGATTGCATAGGAACCTGTAATGTAGGTCCATGAATGAAGGCAAATTGGAAGTGGTCAAACAGGAGATGGCAAGAGTGAATGTCAACATTTTAGGAATCAGCAAACTAAAATACTGGAATGGGTGAATTTAACTCAGATGACCATTATATCTACTACTGTTGGCAAGAATCCCTTAGAATAAATGGAGTAGCCATCATCGTCAACAAAATAGTCCAAAATGTAGTACTTGAATGCAATCTCAAAAATGATAGAATGATCTCTATCTGTTTCCAAGGCAAAGCATTCAGTATCACAGTAATCCATTCAATATCACAGCCTATGCCCTGATCAGTAATCCTGAAGAAGCTTAAGTTGAACGGTTCTATGAATACCTCCAAGACCTTCTGGAACTAACACCCAAAAGAGATTTCCTTTTCATTATAGGGGACTGGAATGCAAAAGTAGGAAGTCAAGAAACACCAGGAGTAACAGGCAAATTTGGCCTTGGAGTACAGAATGGGACAGGGCAAAGGCTAATAGAGTTTTGCCAAGAGAATACACTGGTCATAGCAAACACTGTCTTCTAACAACACAAGAGAGGCCTGTATACATGGACATCACCAGATGGTCAATACCAAAATGAGATTGATTATATTCTTTGCAGCCAAAGATGGAGAAGCTTAGCAAAAACAAGACCAGAAGCTGACTGTGGCTCAGATCATGAACTCCTTATTGCCAAATTCAGACTTAAATTGAGGAAAGTAAGGTAAACCACTAGGCCATTCAGGTATGACCTAAATCAAATAAAAAATACAATCAAGTGAAAAATAGATTCAAGAGACTAGATCTGATTGACAGAGTGCCTGAAGAACAGTGGATGGAGGTTTGTGATACTGTACAGGAGACAGGGATCAAGAGCATCCCTAAGAAAAAGAAATGCAAAAAGGCAAAATGGTTCTCTGAGGAGACCTTACAAATAACTGTGAAAAGAAAAGAAGTGAAAGGGAAAGGAGAAAAGGAAAGATATACCCATCTGAATGCAGAGTTCCAAAGAATAGCAAGGAGAGATAAGAAAGCCTTCCTCAGTGATCAGTGCAAAGAAATAGAGGAAAACAATAGAATGGAAAGACGAGAGATCACTTCAAGAAAATTAGAGATACCAAGGGAATATTTCATGCAAAGATGAGCACAAAAAAGGACAGAAATGGTATGGATCTAACAGAAACAGAAGATATTAAGAAGAGGTGGCAAGAATACACAGAAGATTTATACAAAAAAGATCTTCATGACCCAGATAATCACAATGGTATGATCACTCACCTAGAGCCAGACATCCTGGAATGAAAGTCAAGTGGGCCTTAGGAAGCATCACTATGAACAAAGCTAATAGAGGTGATAGAATTCAATTTGAGCTATTTCAAATCCTAAAAGATGATGCTGTGAATGTGCTGCACTGAATATGTCAGCAAATTTGGAAAACTCAGCAGTGGCCACAAACTGGAAAAGGACCGTTCTCATTCCAATCCTAAAGAAAGACAATGCAAAATACTGCTCAAACTACCGCACAATTGCACTCATCTCACACACTAGTAAAGTAATGCTGAAAATTCTCCAAGCCAGGCTTCAGCAATATGTGAACCGTAAACTTCCAGATGTTCAAGCTGGATTTAGAAAAGGCTGAGGAATCAGAGATCAAATTGCCAACATCCATTGGATCATCCAATAAATGAAAGAGTTCAAAAAAAGTCTACTTCTACATTATTGACTATGCCAAAGACTTTGACTGTGTGGATCACAGCAAATTGTGGAGAATTCTTAAAGAGATGGGTATACCAGACCACCTGACTTGCCTCCTGAGAAACCTGTATGCAGGTCAGAAAGCAACAGTTAGAACTGGACATGAAACAACTGACTGGTTCCAAGTGGGAAAAGGAGTACGTCAAGACTGTAGACTGTCACCCTACTTATTTAACTTATATGCAGAGTACATCATGAGAAACAGGGCTAGATGAAGCACAAGCTGGAATCAAGATTGTGAGAGACTTTATTTTTTGGGGCTCCAAAATCACTGCAGACAGTGACTGTAGCCATGAAATTAAAAGATGCCTGCTCCTTGGGAGAAATCTTATGACCAATAGATAGCATATTAAAAAGCAGAGACATTACTTTGCCAACAAAGGTCCATCTAGTCAAAGCTATGGTTTTTCCAGTGGTCATGTATGGATGTGAGAGTTGGACTATAAAGAAAGCTGAATGCAGAAGAATTGATGCTTTTGAACTATGGTTTTAGAGAAGACTCTTGAGAGTCCCTTGGACTGTGAGGAGATCTAACCACTCCCTCCTAAAAGAATTCAGTCCTGAATGTTCATTGGAAGAACTGATGCTGAAGCTGAAACTCCAATACTTTAGCCACCTGATGCAAAGAGCTCACTCATTTGAAAAGACCCTGGTGCTGGGAAAGATTGAAGGTGGGAGGAGAATGGGAAGACAGAGGATGAGATGGTATACTGGATGGCATCACTGAGTCAATGAACATGAGTTTGAGTAAATTCTGGGAGTTGGTGATGGACAGGGAGGCCTGGCGTGGTGCAGTCCATGGGGTCGCAAGGAGTTGGATGGGACTGTGTGACTGAATTGAACTGAAATAGTTGGAGCAGTTTTCGCAGTACTTTCAACCTTCAAAGGCAGAAAGTACACAATTGGTAGTAAAGGCTCCCCTCCCACACTTTTATCTCTTAATGTGAAAAGTCTGTGATTAACAAACATTTTGTTGGTGTTCTCTAAAGAGAATAGTGTTCAAACTCTTAGACTTTGTAACTTTACAGCAATGTTCTTAACACTTGATTTCAAGACATTTTTATTCACTGGAAATTTGAGTGCCTGTTGTGTGAATAAACAGTAATGAACTAAACGGACACTGCCTTTGCTGTAATTGAGTTTAGAATTTGGAAAGGAAGATGGACATTACATTTGTGAATATAGCTATTCTATATCTTACCTAAGGAGAAGCGTGGGATTTTACAATTGGTGTTGTCAAAGTTGTTTAAGTGAAGATGGTGTTTCTCAAGGGGCTTCCCAGGGGGTGCTAGTGGTAAAGAACCCGCCTGCTAGTGCTAGAGACGTGAGACTCGGTTCTATCCCTTGGTTGGGAAGATCCCCTGGTGGAGGGCATAGCAGCCCATTCTAGAATTCTTTCCCAGAGAATCCCATGGACACATGAGCCTGGTGGGCTACAGTCCATAGCATTCCACAGAATCAAACTTGACTGAAGCGACTTATCACACACTGTGTTCCTCAATATGCAGTTCCCAGACAAGCAGTATTAGCAACACCAAGAAACTTGTAAGAAATGTAAATTCTAGGGCTGCACCCGAGACCTGCATGCAGGTTGTCGCTTTAGTAGTGTCTGACCCAGTGTGATGCTATGGACGTTAGCCGGCCAGGCTCATCTGTCCATGGAATCCTCCAGGCAAGAATACTGGAATGGGTTGCCATGCCCTCTTCCAGGGGATCTACCCAACCCAGGGGCCGAACCTACATCTCTTACCTCTCCTGCATTGGCAGGGTTTTTTTTTTTTACCACTAATACCACCTGGGAGAAGGCAATGGCACCCCATTCCAGTACTCTTGCCTGGAAAATCCCATGGACGGAGGAGCCTGGTAGGCTGCAGTCCATGGGGTCGCGAAGACTTGGACATGACTGAGTGACTTCACTTTCACTTTTCACTTTCATGCATTGGAGAAGGAAATGGCAACCCACTCCAATGTTCTTGCCTGGAGAATCCCAGGGACGGGGGAGTCTGGTGGGCTGCCGTCTGTGGGGTCACACAGAGTCGGACACGACTGAAGCGACTTAGCAGCAGCAGCAGTACCACTACCACCACCACCTGGGAAGCCCCCATCTGAGACCTACTGAGTCAGAAAGATTAGGGATGAGTCTAGCAATTGTGGTTTTAACAAATACTCCAGGTGGTTCTAATGGCTGAAGTTTGAGAAGGACTGATCTAGGTCATGATTTCTGAGTGTGGGCACCACTGGTATTTGAGACAGATAATTCTTTGTTGTGTGGGTCTACCTTGTGCATTGTAGCCTGTTTATTAGCACCCCTGGCCTCTAACCAGTAGATGCCAGTGGCATCTCTCAGCCCGTCAACCAAAAATGTCACCAGATATTGTCACCAAGGGACAAATTCTTGTTGCCAGTTCCCCCTCCTCGCATCTCTCCATCTGCTCACATGTTAGATAAAGTTCAAATAACATACTCAGCCCTTTATCTTGTGATCACATAGTGTGTGGTTAAGTGCTCTGAAACAAATGAAATAGGGATTCTACCACATTTATTCAACAAAGAATCCTAAATTAATTTGATCTTAAATATAAACAGAGAGAATCTAAGTTTTGGTCATGCTGGTCTCTCCTTCATCACTTGCTTTCAACTTTTTTCTTTTCGTTTTTAGTTCTTCCCTATTTTGACATCTGTATTTTTCTTATCCTTCTCTTTTTTAAAGTAAGGAGTGGATAAATACTGTTATAGATTAGTTCTGTTTTGACCTTAAATAGTAACTCATTCTGTTTCTCTTCTAAATTTAGCAATTTGATGAATCTCATGTAATTAAAATGAAGTTTATTTTCACATAAATTAGACTGAAGCACCTGCTGTTTCCTAAGACTTTGAACATATAAAAGTAAAGAAAGTGAAGGGTGCAATTTTCATTTTATCTTATATTAGCAAAAAATCAAAATATTCCCACTGTTGATTTATATTGTCTAGAATCCTCAGTCAGTCATAGATTACTTGGGAATTCATTTATTTTCAGGTCATTTAAAAAAAAAATTTACTCATCCATTTTATTGATATTTTAAAAACTTTCCTCAGCCCTGGTTATTGGATAAGAAGATGTTCTAGTTTCTTATGACTTTGAAGCAAACTCCAAAGCCCTAATTTGAGGATATGTTGCCAGAAGTCAAATAGATAAAAGTAGTTGCAGTGAAAAAGCAGAGATCTCTCCTGATCCAGCAGTCATTCATTTTGAAAAGTTCATAAACATGTGCATACTTTCTGAAATTGTTAATAGACCCAGCCCAATTGCATGTTTCTACAAGTTAGTTATGCTAGCAGGCCTATAGCAGGGGTTATAGGAGTTAATTCTCAGTAACATTTGACTGATACTGATAAGGATCGGAGAGGGGTCAAGGATATTTTATCTCCATTATTAACATTCTTGAGCAGGATTATAGTTAATAAGTTGTTTACCATAGATAATGGGGATGATGATGATGGTGATCATAAATAATATGTATAAATAGCTGGAAAAATTTCAGACAGGTTGAATCAAAGATAACATCTTCTGGAATTTTTTTTTTTTTAATAAGTGTTCTTTGTTGATGACTGGAAAAGGCAATGGCAACCCACTCCAGTACTCTTGCCAGGAAAATCTCATGGAAGGAGGAGCCTGGTAGGCTTCAGTCCATGGGTTCTAGAAGAGTTGGACACGACTGAGCGACTTCACTTTCATTTTTCACTTTCATGCATTGGAGAAGGAAATGGCAACCCACTCCAGTGTTCTTGCCTGGAGAATCCCAGGGACAGCTGAGCCTGGTGGGCTGCCATCTATGGGGTTGCACAGAGTCGGACACGACTGAAATGACTTAGCAGCAGCAGCTTTGTTGATGACAATGTAGTGTCATGGAAGGCGGATAGTAGCTGAGTACTAGATAGCCCCAGTACCCTGGGGATCAGGTATACATTATAGAAAGGGAATCACAAATAGAGATGGGGAAGGTGGGGATTGAAGAAAGTGTGGTTGATTGGGGTAGGCCTCATCGTAACCTGAATTTTCGAGGATGCAGCTTGTAACAACCTTTGATGCCCTTAGGCTTACTCACAAAAATAAAATCTTATGTCCCCAGTGAATCCAGAATCAGAAGACAGCTGGATGGTCAGGAACAATCAGAACAGAGACAGAATAAAATGGTGAGTTAAGAACAGGCAGAAATGGGGAACGGCAGGAAAGAGACAGCCAGGATGGCCAGAAACAGCCAGTGAGGCCAGAAACCATCAGGAAACAGAGCTGGAGACAGTCAGGTTCAGACAGCCAGAGCAAAGGGAGCCTGAGCCAGGAGAACTGAAAGTTTTCTGAAGCAGTGTTACCAATTTGACAGCATGCTTTGAGGGTCAATGTGGCCTCAATTGAGCAGAAGCTCTGACTCCACTTGTAATATATTTATTTATGCATAAAGATGTAAGTGCCTCTCAGAAACCAGCAAAGAGATATATAACTATAGGAGGGGTCTGGGTTCAGGGTGGGAGCCTTGGCACAGAGCAGTGGAATGTTTTCTGTGCAACAGGGAGGCAGGGTACCCAAACACCATCCCAAATATTAAATTATTAATTTGCCTTGTAAAAAATCCTTATAAGGTGAAGCACAAGGAAAGGAGGATGGGGAAGCCAAAGACAAGATTTGGGGTGGGGGATGGGGAGGGAAGCTGCCCTCATTGTCCCCAGGCCAAATAAACATGTGGAGGTCCTTCATTTCATGGTAGGGAGTCCACAATTCTCTCCTCCTTTCTCTCTTTTTCCTCCTCCTTGTTTCCCAATCTTTCTTCTGCGTGGCATTTGTTGTTTTGTATCTATAGAATTCACAGGGTAAGAAGGGAGGGTGAGTTCAAGGAGTCAAAAGGCTGATTACTGCCAAGGCATTTGACTTTGTGGACATGTAGGCTTCCACCTTTAGGCAGGGGAAGACAAATGAGCACAAACAAAGGATTATCTGCAGAGATGGCATCAAAGAGGACTTGAACTTGACTGTGTTTCAAAATTGAAGCTATCAGGTTTGGGAATGCATCTTGGCTGGTCTGGAAGAGCAAGGTGATGGTGGTAGGAGCATCTATTTGAAGCCATCTTCCTTAGTGGATACTGTCCCCCACAAACCTCTCACCTTTCACTCTAGAAAAGCCTTCACTTCTCCTCCTCCTGGAATCTCCTCTTGGGTTCTTCTAGGCACAGCATGGGCTGGCAGGCCCAGTTCCACTGCTGTGTTTCAATGAGAGCAGAGGTTGTGAGATGTGTTTGGTAGTGAAATAGATACAGCATCACTCAGGTTTTGGAGGGAAGAGTATAATCCATGTTGCATGGGGAACACTGAGAACACATCTTTGTGCTCAATCGTATCCAACTTCTGTGATGCTGTGGACTGTAGCCTTCCAGGCTCTTCTGTCCATGGAATTTTCCAGGCTAGAATACTGGAGCAGGTTGCCATTTCCTACTCCAGAGGATCTTCTCTGATCCAGGGATTGAACCCATGTCTTCTCTGTCTCCTGCATTGCAGGCAGATTCCCAGAGGTTAGAGCATGTCTGCCATGTGGTTAATCAAATGATTGGTTACTGGGAAGGCAGAGGATAATGACCTGCATTTTTAATGCACAGGACGAGGAGGACAATGAGGGGAAAACTTGAAAAATTCCATTCTTAGGAAGAAGTAAGCAGAATGAAAAGTGAAGCTTCCCCTTAAAGATTCAGGAGGGTAAGGAAAGAAAAAACAAGAAGAATTGGCCCTCTGTGAATAAAATACCATTAAAGAACAAGATGTCAGATTAAAACAGGCCAATGACAACAAGAAAATAAGAACAGCAAGATTGGCTCTGTATTAAAGAAACTGCACAACTATACTTCAATGTAGCATGAAGTGCATGCACCTTTGCACTAAGATGCATAATGAGCTACCCTACCCCTCAAGTATTATCTGCTGTCATTCAGTTCAGTTCAGTCCAGTCGTGTTCGACTCTTTGAGACCCCATGAACTGCAGCACGCCAGGCCTTCCTGTCCATCACCAACTCTCAGAGTTCACCCAAACCCATGTCCATCGAGTTGGTGATGCCATCCAACCATCTCATCCTCTGTTGTCCCCTCCTCTTCCTGCCCTCAATCTTTCCCAGCATCAGGGTCTTTTCAATTGAGTCAGCTCGAAAAGCTAATTCAAGACATAATCCTGATCATAAAGAAACTAGGACCCAATATTTATAAAACTTACTGTGTGAAGAAAAGTATCACCTACTATTGCCAGACAAGAAAAATTCAAGATAAGAAATCATCATCATTAAAAAGGAACCCAATATTCACAAAAATGTATACATGAAGAAATGGCACAGAATGAATATTTATTGAATGAATTCCTCAATTTTTGTTTTAATTCAGAAGCGCTCATGAAAATACATGGGTAAATTTAAAAAATGCTTACTTCATTTCATTCAAGCTCTGCTGAACGGAGGTATCCACAGAGTTGCCTTCTCAGACCACACTTTCTCAAATAATTCTCCCCAATCACTCTCTTCATGGAAAATACCACTACCTGAAGTTTTACTCTATCATTTTTATTGGTATATTTTCTGTCTCTGCTACTAGATTAAAAATACCATGTGGTCAGCAAATTCATTTGCTTTAATTTATCTCTCATATCTAAAATAGTGCTGGCCAAACAGAAGGCACTCAGTAAATAACTGTTGAATGAATAAATGAATGAATGAATCCATTAAATATTTTTGAAGGGATCTGTATACAAACTAAAAATGAAATAGTGAAATGTTCATCAACTTCAATCAGATATTTGAGATGGGTCCAATTTATCTGCTTTGACATGTAAACTTATTGTGACTTTGTTTTAATACTGTAATTTTAACTGTAAATATTTCTAAATGAGTCAGCTAGTACATTTTGGAAAACAGTTGGTGCAATAAGTACTGGGAGAGAGCCATGGGATCAGGCCAATGAAACATTCATTTTACTGTTGGAAATTTTAATAAAACAGTAAGATTATTGATGTTGCTTCTTATTAGTAAGACTTATCAGAGCAGCATATGCTGAGAGGATAAACAAAGATGAGAAGTATAAAGTCTGGTTGATCTTAGTAGTTGAGGTGACTGTGTTAACATTTGAGAAGAAAAACAGTGTTCTCATTTTAACATTCACTGCACTCTTATCACTGATGCTGAACCTGGCATTTCTTACATTTGATGTGGAGTGAGAGTGGTTTGTCTTCAAAACCCTCTTGGCTAGGGCCAGTTGAATTTATCCCTGCATCTGACACATGAATGTCTAACACAACAAAGTGTTCTTGGCTCCATTACATTGAATATCACATTTAGGGAGGTCCTGTGATGAACACATGTCAGTTTCTGTCCTAAATGTTAAAATCAGAATCACCTGTTTAATAGCCACTTGGCGTTAAGCTCCAAGTGGTTGGAGCTTAAGCTCCAATCAGCTACACTGCTGCTGCTACTGGTGCTGCTGCTAAGTCGCTTCAGCTGTGTCCGACTCTGTGCAACCCCGTAGATGGCAGCCCACCAAGCTCCTCTGTCCCTGGGATTCTCCAGGCAACAGTACTGTAGTGGGTTGCCATTTCCTTCTCCAGTCAGCTTCACTGATTCCACTGAATCAGTGGATTCAAAATATTTCCCAAGCTGCTGCAAAGATGTAAGTCATAGACCCTCCATCAGATCCTCAGCATGTTTGTAATAGGAATTTGTAACTGTGGATTATGAGGCAGTCATGGAAGTTACACGAAAATTATCTATATCTTCCCTGGTGGTGCAAGTGGTAAGGAACATGCCTACCATTGCAGGAGATGCAAGAGATGTGCGTTCAATCCTTGGGTCAGGATGATCCCCTGGAGAAGGAAATGGCAACCCACTCTAGTGTTCTTGCTTGGGAAATCCTATAAACAGAGGAGCCTGGTGCGCTGCAGTCCACGGAGTCCCCCCAAAATCTGAGTCCCAACACAACTGAACACACACATGCTTTAAAAACATGCAGGTGCTTATAGTCAAGAAATATGTATGGTAAAATTGATTAAAAAAAGGAACTTTAAGTATGTAATTATCCTTTCATTTTTTAAGATAGAGTAAAATAAAACGCCAGAGGTGTGAATTTATTTTTCTCAAGCCCAAGAATTATTCATTAGCAGAATAAAGACATGAATTGAGGCCTCTTGAATCCCAATTCTTTGGTACTTTCTAATAGGTGCAAAAAATCATCTGAAATCTGATTAAATAAATCTTTCAGCTAAGTTTTGTTACATAAAATTTTGATTTGTAAAAAACATTACAAAACAAAGAAACATTGAAATGTAAGATACAGATATATAAGCCAGTACTCGAGATACAATAAAAAGAAAACTACCAAATAGATTCCAAGGCCAGGATATAGTCAGCATTACTTTTTTTTTTTTTTGTCACTTCTAGTACCTTGTTATTGAGATATCTGAGACAGGCAAAAAGGAGATCAAATATGACATTCACTTGTCCTTCATAGCTCTGAATATTTGCTGTCTAATGTGTAAGCTTTTAGCTGGGAGGGGCTGCTAGCCATTTACTGTCTCTGTGTGTTTGGGAAATTGTGCTGAGCTCTGATGGCGTAGTCATTCCCAAGTCATTCACTCCTATTTGTCTGTCTTTCTTTACTGTACATCTGTGCACATTTAGAGATTTTATTTGCTGTAATATTCAAAATGCAAGATAATAAAATATGAACATAGAATTCTCTAGTATATAAATGTTGTTCCTCACAGAATATCAAATCCTCTGTGATAGGGACCAGTGTTCTTATGGTTGTCTTATTCATGTAGAGGCTGAGGCTTGTAGATTGTAGTTTGACAGAAATGACAAACCGACTAAATGACAAAACATATAACAGGGATTTACAAGGAAATCAGTGATTTTCCTACTGGAGCCCTCATACTCTGTATGTGGGAATATTAAATAATGCAACACAATTTAACAGTTTCTTTAAAAGTTTTTAGGTGACATAGTAAGTATGTGCCCAGGCAAAATGAGACGTGTGTGTGTGTGTATCCTGTACATACATATATACACACGCACACTACAAACCTGTATGAAAATGCTCATTAGAATATTATTTGCATGGGCAAACACTGGAACCAATCCAAAAGTTTATCAACTGGTAAATGAATAAACAAAAGTTGTATATTTGTGTAGTAGAAAACAAATCAACAATAAAAACAACCAAATCCTGATGTATACTACAAAATGAATGAACCTTGAAAATATTGTATGAATCCACTCATATGAAATATTCAGAAGAAAAAAAAAAAAAAAGAAATATCCAGAAGAGACCAATTTACAGATACAAACTGAAGACTCTCTGGTGAGATTGCACCAAATGGGCTCCAGAGAATTTTTAGGGGATGATGAAAATGATCTAAAACTGAATTTTGGTAGTTAATGTCCAACTCTGCAAATTTATTATGACTCTTTGAATTTTGTACTTATAATAGGTATTTTAAAAATATACATTTTACCAAACAAATACAAAGTGGGTGGCAGTGGTGAGGAAGGGAGGGAGAGACAGGGAGACACTCAGAGACTGTTAACAATAGGAGAAGCCATGGGAGCCATTCTAGATGTAATCTAAGGGGATGGCAAACCACTTCAGTATTCTTGCCTTGAGAACCCCATGAACAGTATGAAAAGGCAAAATGATAGGATACTGAAAGAGGAACTCCCCAGGTCAGTAGGTGCCCAATATGCTACTGGAGATCAGTGGAGAAATAACTCCAGAAAGAATGAAGGGATGGAGCCAAAGCAAAAAGAATACCCAGCTGTGGATGTGACTGGTGATAGAACCAAGGTCTGATGCTGTAAAGAGCAATATTGCATAGGAACCTGGAATGTCAGGTCCATGAATCAAGGCAAATTGGAAGTGGTCAAACAAGAGATGGCAAGAGTGAATGTCGACATTCTAGGAATCAGCGAACTAAAATGGACTGAAATGGGTGAATTTAACTCAGATAACCATTATATCCACTACTGCGGGCAGGAATCCCTCAGAAGAAATGGAGTAGCCATCATGGTCAACAAAAGAGTCCAAAATGCAGTACTTGGATGTAATCTCAAAAATGACAGAATGATCTCTGTTCATTTCCAAGGCAAACCATTCAATATCACAGTAATCCAAGTCTATACCCCAACCAGTAATGCTGAAGAAGCTGAAGTTGAACGGTTCTCTGAAGACCTACAAGACATTTTAGAACTAACACCCAAAAAAGATGTCCTTTTCATTATAGGGGACTGGAATGCAAAAGTAGGAAGTCAAGAAACACCTGGAGTAACAGGCAAATTTGGCCTTGGAATAAGGAAGAAAGCAGGGCAAAGACTAATAGAGTTTTGCCAAGAAAATGCACTGGTCATAGCAAACACCCTCTTCCAACCACACAAGAGAAGACTCTACACATGGACATCACCAATGGTCAACACCAAAATCAGATTGATTATATTCTTTGCAGCCAAAGATAGAGAAGCTCTATAGAGTCAACACAAACAAGACCAGGAGCTGACTGTGGCTCAGATCATGAACTCCTTATTACCAAATTCAGACTGAAATTGAAGAAAGTAGGGAAAACCACTAGACCATTCAGGTATGACCTAAATCAAATCCCTTATGATTATACAGTGGAAGTGAGATAGATTTAAGGGCCTAGATCTGATAGGTAGAGTGCCTGATGACTATGAAATGAAATGTGTGACACTGTACAGGAGACAGGGATCAAGACCATCCCCATGGAAAAGAAATGCAAAAAAGCAAAATGGCTGTTTGGGGAGGCCTTACAAATAGCTGTGAAAAGAAGAGAAGCAAAAACCAAAGGAAAAAAGGAAAGATATAAATATCTGAATGCAGAGTTCTGAAGAATAGCAAGAAGAGAAAAGAAAGCCTTCTTCAGAGATCAATGTAAAGAAATAGAGGAAAACAACAGAATGGGAAAGACTAGGGATCTCTTCAAGAAAATTAGAGATACCAAGGGAATATTTCATGCAAAGATGGGCTCGATAAAGGACAGAAATGGTATGGACCTAACAGAAGCAGATGATACTAAGAAGAGGTGGCAAGAATACACAGAAGAACTGTACAAAAAAGATCTTCACGACCCAGATAATCACGATGGTGTGATCACTGACCTAGAGCCAGACATCCTGGAATGTGAAGTCAAGTGGGCCTTAGAAAGCATCACTATGAACAAAGCTAGTGGAGGTGATGGAATTCCAGTTGAGCTATTCCAAATCCTGAAAGATGATGCTGTGAAAGTGCTGCACTCAGTATGCCAGCAAATTTGGAAAACTCAGCAGTGGCCACAGGACTGGAAAGGTCAGTTTTCATTCCAATCCCAAAGAAAGGCAATGCCAAAGAATGCTCAAACTACCACACAATTGCACTCATCTCACACGCTAGTAAAGTAATGCTCAAAATTCTCCAAGCCAGGCTTCAGCAATACATGAACTGTGAACTTCCTGATGTGCAAGCTGGTTTTAGAAAAGGCAGAGGAACCAGAGATCAAATTGCCAACATCCGCTGGATCATGGAAAAAACAAGAGAGTTCCAGAAAAACATCTATTTCTGCTTTATTGACTATGCCAAAGCCTTTGACTGTGTGGATCACAATAAACTGTGGAAAATTCTGAAAGAGATGGGAATACCAGACCACCTGACCTGCCTCTTGAGAAATTTGTATGCAGGTCAGGAAGCAACAGTTAGAACTGGACATGGATCAACAGACTGGTTCCAAATAGGAAAAGGAGTACATCAAGGCTGTATATTGTCACCCTGTTTATTTAACTTATATGCAGAGTATATCATGAGAAATGCTGGACTGGAAGAAACACAAGCTGGAATCAAGATTGCTGGGAGAAATATCAATAACCTCAGATATTCAGATGGCACCACCCTTATGGCTGAAAGAGAAGAGGAACTAAAAAGCCTCTTGATGAAAGTGAAAGTGGAGAGTGAAAAAGTTGGCTTAAAGCTCAACATTCAGAAAACTAAGATCATGGCATCTGGTCCCATCACTTCATGGGATATAGATGGGGAAACAGTGTCAGACTTTATTTTTCTGGGCTCCAAAATCACTGCAGATGGTGACTGCAGCCATAAAATTAAAAGACGCTTATTCCTTATATGTTTGAGACGGATTATGATCTAATCAGAAAACTCAGTCAGCATCTACTGTCATTCCACTTACTTCCCTAGCTAAATAACTAAATTAGAAAATGTGTTAAATCTGATGAGTTCTAGGTAAAAATAATGACCAGTGAGGATCTACTGACTTCCTGTGGACTCACATATTTTTCTAATTTTTAGCCTCACCATGGGTTTCCTCACAGCAGCTGTGTTCATTCCATCAATAAGATCACATTCTTATATTTATAATGTTTTTAAACATTTAACTTTTCTCTCACTAATTTCAACATCTCAATTTTAAAACTACCTAGTGCAACACTATGATTTTTTTAAGGTTTTTTTTTTTTTTTTTTTTTTTTTTGTCTTAGAGAGTGGAAACTAAGATGTCCTCAAAGAAACACAGCATGCCAGTTTTGACAATTTCTAGAATGTTGAGTGAACTCTGGGAGTTGGTGATGGACAGGTGGACAGGGAGTCCTGGCATGCTGCGATTCATGGGGTTGCAAAGAGTCAGACATGATTGAGCGACTGAACTGAACTGAGAATGTTGAGACTTTTGGAGTTACCAGCCATGTTGAAATAAATTATGATACATTGATGTTCAGTACCTCAGTCATGTCTGACTCTGTGCGACCCCATGGACTGCAGTACACCAGGCCTCCCTGTACCTCACAATCTCCTAGAGCCTGTTCAAACTCATGTCCATTGAGTTGGTGATGCCATCCAACCATCTTGTCCTTTGTCCCTTTCTCCTCCTTCCTTCAATTTTTCCAAGCATAAGGGTCTTTTACAATGAGTTGGCTCTTCACATCAGGTGGCCAAAGTATTGGAGCTTCAGTTCAGTTCAGTTTAATTTAGTCGCTCAGTCGTGTCTGACTCTTTGTGACCCCATGGATCGCAGCACTCCAGGCCTCCCTGTCCATCACCAACTCCCAGAGTTCACTCAAACTCATGTGCATTGTCGGTGATGCCATCCAGCCATCTCATCCTCTGTCGTCCCCTTCTCCTCCTGCCCCCAATCCCTCCCAGCATCAGGATCTTTTCCAGTGATTCAACACTTCACATCAGGTGGCCAGAGTACTGGAGTTTCAGCTTCAACATCAGTCCTTCCAATGAACACCCAGAACCAGTCTCCTTTAGGATGGACTGGTTGGATCTCCTTGCAGTCGAAGGGCCTCGCAAGAGTCTTCTCCAACACCACAGTTCAAAAGCATCAATTCTTCAGCTCTCAGCTTTTTTCACAGTCCAACTCTCACATCCATATGGAAAAACCATAGCCTTGACTAGATGAACCTCTGTTGGCAAAGTAATGTCTCTGCTTTTGAATATGCTATCTAGGTTGGTCATAAGTTTCCTTCCAAGGAGTAAGTGTCTTTTAATTTCATGGCTGCAGTCACCATCTGCAGTGATTTTGGAGCCCAAGAAAAGAAAGTCTGACACTGTTTCCACTGTGAGCTTTAGCGTCCTTCCAATGAATATTCAGGGTTGATATGCAAGACTTATAAAAAGGAAAAAAAGTAGTTTTCTTAAGTGAAAAGAGATAAGATCTATTTGTACCATGCATACTTTACATACATGTAGCTAATCTATAAATCTATTAACATGCCTATTTTAATTGAGTATATATAATATGAACCCTCTGCTACTGCTGCTAAGTCGCTTCAGTCGTGTCCGACTCTGTGCGACCCCATAGATGGCAGCCCACCAGGCTCTGCTGTCCCTGGGATTCTCCAGTTAAGAACACTAGAGTGGGTTGCCATTTCCTTCTCCAATGCATGAAAGTGAAAAGTGAAAATGAAGTTGCTCAGTTGTGTCCAACTATTCACGACCCCATGGACTGCAGCCTACCAGGCTCCTCCGTCCATGGGATTTTCTAGGCAAGAGTAGTGGAGTGGGGTGCCATTGCCTTCTCCGTAATGTTAAATATAAAATATTCATACTAAAAATATATGCTCAATATATATATTGCTGGGTTCTTCTCTAATCAATGGAATTTTTACCTAATTTTTGCCTTGATTCTGAAAGTAGAGACAAATAAAGATAGAACCTTCATGGAACATGTGTTCTATGGCAGAGGATCACAATTGACAACTGCCACTGCAAACAGCATTGGTGGCCATCTATGTTAATCTCTCTGAGGCCCCATTGCTGACTTAGGTGGATACATGGTAGACAGTTATCAAAGTTCAGGATGTGTGTGTTTGCCCATTGCTCAGTTGTGTCTGACTCTTTGTGGCCCCATGGACTGTAGCTCGCCAGGCCCCTCTGTCCGTGGAATTTTCTAGGCAAGAATACTGGACTGGGTTGCTATTAGCATGTTAATTTTCCTGGAGTGTTCACCAGCTCTTCCAGTAACCAAGTACCCTCTAGGGATGAAAAAGACAGTTTGAAGAAAGGTGGGCCTCAAAGTACACTGGAAAGAAAAAAATTTTTTGAGGAACAAAAAATGCATGCAATATGAATCCAAATCTAAGGGTATATTTTCAAGTAAATGTTACCAACTTCCAATAACTGAATAATTGGGATTATTTTTAACTTCTTCAAGATTAATTTTAGTCCTACAACTAGAGTTTAAAGAAAAAAATTGGGAAGATATCCATACCATAAGTCCACCCTTAGGTATTATTAACTTGCAAGGCTTACATAAGGAAATACATACTAAACATCTTTATTCAAATCATGGTCCTAGATGATGTGGATATAAAGCAGAGTGGAATATGGAATTTGTACTCAAGATAGAAAATCACATTAAATTTTTTTTTCTCTCTTCTCAGCATATAACCATAAATGAAGTAGTTTTCCTTTTTAAAATTAGTAACTGTGGTATTCATGTGAATATTCAGTGGTGATGAGAAATTCAAATTTTAACTTTATAGGCACTTCCTAGTGACTGATACAATAGGTTTCAGAGGCCCGTTAACTCTACCTGGTGACCACATAAGTAATTCACACTCTGTTGTATGAATGGGTTACATTTTTCATAATGGCCTGAAAATATAAAACCTGTCTTTCTTTCCCAATTAGTTATCCTCTTTTGGCATATAAGTGGAAGAGACATAATGAAGTACCAGAAGTTTTATCTGTTTGAGCTCAAGTAATACTTCCCAAGGTGACATTTCATGGCTAAAGAGGCAGTCTTCTTGGTTTTGTGTTTGAAAACACACTTATTTAGATTGAGATTTAAGATGGTATTTTTATTTCCACAGGAATTTGAAAATGCTTAGCAAACATACACTTGATCATTTCCTTTTACAAATATACTGAGGCTTCTGAATTTCAATAATGAACTCTTCTTTTTGGCCAGTTGCCTGTATATTTATCTATAAAATTAGTATCATTGTGACGAGGTTGTAGTTATATAATTGTTCCCTTACTGTTAGATTCTGGGTCTCTCTCATTTTGCCCTATCAGAATCCTGGGAAGTAGCAGAGAAGGTCACTGCAGGTTCCAGTGAACATCAATTTGACTTCACAACTGCTATGCTTTGTCAACTAAAAGGAAAAAAAAAAAAAGAGTTGGGCACTGTGAGCAGTTGGAGCACCGTCAAATGAATTTGATCAGGAGATATTCCCTGGCCCAGCCAAAGGTTCTTTATACATGGGATTAGTCCCACATGAGAGTGGGGACCTTTCACATAATAAGGTGGGGAAGTGACCATCTCTGATTAAATTTCAGAATTATGGAGAGAGGGGGAGGATAATGGTAGAGTACATTCTGACAACAGATCAAAGGAAATATGAGATTAAATCCAAGAGAAATATATTCCTGAATGCAAACTTAATTGCTTAACCAATTCTTACTGATTAGGGCCTCTGTCTTCTATAACAGGAGCAGGATAAACTGAATAAAAAGAATGTGTCCTTATGCCTTGTCATCACAAAAGCCAGAACTATGCTGAAACATGGTCAGATCAGATCAGATCAGTTGCTCACTCGTGTCCGACTCTTTGCGACCCCATGAATCGCAGCACGCCAGGCCTCCATGTCCATCACCAACTCCCGGAGTTCACTCAGACTCACGTCCATTGAGTCAGTGATGCCATCCAGCCACCTCATCCTCTGTCGTCCCCTTCTTCCTCTTGCCCCCAATCCCTCCCAGCATCAGAGTCTTTTCCAATGAGCCAACTGTTTGCATGAGGGGGCCAAAGTACTGGAGTTTCAGCTTTAGCATCATTCCTTCCAAAGAAATCCCAGGGCTGATCTCCTTCAGAATGGGCTGGTTGGATCTCCTTGCAGTCCAAGGGACTCTCAAGAGTCTTTTCCAACACCACAGTTCA
Organism: Bos mutus; assembly: GCF_027580195.1. Taxonomy (NCBI): domain Eukaryota; kingdom Metazoa; phylum Chordata; class Mammalia; order Artiodactyla; family Bovidae; genus Bos; species Bos mutus. Next base: position 68,539,027 of record NC_091618.1, on the reverse strand, counting down.
AAAGCATCAATTCTTGGCGCTCAGCCTTCTTCACAGTCCAACTCTCACATCCATACATGACCACAGGAAAAACCATAGCCTTGACTAGATGAACCTTTGTTGGCAAAGTAATGTCTCTGCTTTTGAATATGCTATTTAGGTTGGTCATAACTTTCCTTCCAAGGAGTAAGTGTCTTTTAATTTCATGGCTGCAGTAACCATCTGCAGTGATTTTGGAGCCCAGAAAAATAAAGTCTGACACTGTTTCCACTGTTTCCCCATCTATTTCCCATGAAGTGATAGGACCGGATGCCATGATCTTCGTTTTCTGAATGTTGAGCTTTAAGCCAACTTTTTCACTCTCCTCTTTCACTTTCATCAAGAGGCTTTTTAGTTCCTCTTCACTTTCTGCCATAAGGGTGGTGTCATCTGCATATCTGATGTTATTGATATTTCTCCCGGCAATCTTGATTCTAGCTTGTGCTTCTTCCAGTCCAGCGTTTCTCATGATGTACTCTGCATATAAGTTAAATAAACAGGGTGACAGTATACAGCCTTGACGTACTCCTTTTCCTATTTGGAACCAGTCTGTTGTTCCATGTCCAGTTCTTACTGTTGCTTCCTGACCTGCATACAAATTTCTCAAGAGGCAGATCAGGTGGTCTGGTATTCCCATCTCTTTCAGAATTTTCCACAGTTTATTGTGATCCACACGGTCAAAGGCTTTGGCATAGTCAATAAAGCAGAAATAGATGTTTTTCTGGAACTCTCTTGCTTTTTCCATGATCCAGCGGATGTTGGCAATTTGATCTCTGGTTCCTCTGCCTTTTCTAAAATCAGCTTGAACATCAGGAAGTTCATGGTTCACGTATTGCTGAAGCCTGGCTTGGAGAATTTTGAGCATTACTTTACTAGCGTGTGAGATGAGTTCAATTGTATGGTAGTTTGAGCATTCTTTGGCATTGCCTTTCTTTGGGATTGGAATGAAAACTGACCTTTTCCAGTCCTGTGGCCCCTGCTGAGTTTTCCAAATTTGCTGGCATATTGAGTGCAGCACTTTCACAGCATCATCTTTCAGGATTTGGAATAGCTCAACTAGAATTCCATCACCTCTACTAGCTTTGTTCATAGTGATGCTTTCTAAGGCCCATTTGACTTCCCATTCCAGGATGTCTGGCTCTAGGTCAGTGATCACACCATCATGATCATCTGGGTTGTGAAGATCTTTTTTGTACAGTTCTTCTGTGTATTCTTGCCACCTCTTCTTAATATCTTCTGCTTCTGTTAGGTCCATACCATTTCTGTCCTTTATCGAGCCCATCTTTGCATGAAATATTCCCTTGGTATCTCTAATTTTCTTGAAGAGATCCCTAGTCTTTCCCATTCTGTTGTTTTCCTCTATTTCTTTGCATTGATCAGTGAAGAAGGCTTTCTTTTCTCTTCTTGCTATTCTTTGGAACTCTGCATTCAGATATTTATGTCTTTCCTTTTCTCCTTTGCTTTTCGCTTCTTTTCTTTTCACAGCTATTTGTAAGGCCTCCCAGACAGCCATTTTGCTTTTTTGCATTTCTTTTCCATGGGGATGGTCTTGATCCCTGTCTCCTGTATAATGTCACGAACTTCATTCCATAGTTCATGAGGCACTCTATCTATCAGATCTAGGCCCTTAAATCTATTTCTCACTTCCACTGTATAATCATAAGGGATTTGATTTAGGTCATACCTGAATGGTCTAGTAGTAGTATTTATTTTTTTGTTTTGTTTTTCAGTAAAACTTAAAACTTAGTGACTAAAAGTGATCTTTTTGGAGTAGTTGAGATGTTCTGTATCTCAGTTGTGATGGTAGTTGGCTGTTGTTCAGTCACTAAGTCGTGTCCAAACTTTGTGACCCCATAGACTGCAATATACCAGACTTCCCTATCCTTAACTGTCTCCCAGAATTTGCTTAGATTCATGTCCATTGAGGAAATGATGCCATCCAACCATCTTATTCTCTGTCACCACCTTCTTCTGCCTTCAATACTTCCTAGCATTAGGGCCTTTTCCAATGAGTCAGCTCTTCACATCAAGTAGCCAAAGTATTGGAGCTTCAGTTTCAGCATCAGTCCTTCCAATGGATATTCAGGGTTGATTTCTTTTAGTATTGACTAGTTTGATCTCCTGGCAGTCCATGGAACTCTCAAGAATCTTCCCCAGTACCACAATTTGAAACCATCAATTCTTCAGCTCTCAGTCTTCTTTATAGTCCAACTCTCACATCCTATATGTATACTGGAAAAACCATAGCTTTGACTCTGTGTACCTTTGACTGCAAAGTGATGTCTCTGCTTTTTAATATGATGTCTAAGTTTATCATAGTTTTTCTTCAGGGATCAAGCATCTTTTTAATTTCATGGTTGCAGTCACTGTCAGAAGTAACTTTGGAGCCCAAGAAAATAAAGTCTGTCACTCTTTGTACTTTTTCTCCATCTTTTTGCCATGAAGTGAAGGGACCAGATGGCATGAACTTAGCTGTTTAAATATTGAATTTTAAGCCAGTTTTTTCACTCTCTTCTTTGACCTTCATCAGGAGACTCTTTAGTTCCTCTTTGCTTTCTGCCATTAGAGTGGTATCATCTGTATATCTGACATTGTTGATATTTATCCCAGCAATTCAATTCCAGCTTGTGAGTCATCCAGCCCAGCACGTTGCATGATGTACTCTGCATGTAAGTTAAATAAGGAAGGTGACAATATACAGCCTTGATGTACTTCTTTCCCAATTTTGAAACAGTCCGTTGTTCTATGTCCATTTCTAACTGTTTCTTCTTGACCTGCATACAGGTTTTGCAGGAGGCAGATAAGGTGGTCTGGTATTCTCATCTCTTTAAGAATTTTCCACAATTTATTGTGATCCAAGCAATCAAAGGCTTTAGCATACTCAGTGAAGCAGAAGTGGATATTTTTTTCTGGAATTTCCTTGCTTATTCTATGAACCAACATACATTGGCAATTTGATCTCTGGTTCCTCTGCCTTTTCTAAAACCAGCTTGTACATCTGCAAGTTCTTGGTTTATAATGTTGAAGTGTAGCTTGAAATATTTTGAGCATTACCTTGTTAGCATGTGAAATGATGGTAGTCAGTCAGTCAGTTCAGTTGCTCAGTTGTGTCCAACTCTTTACAACCCCATGAACCACAGCACTTCAGGCCTCCCTGTCCATCACCAACTCCCGGAGTTTACCCAAACTCATATCCATTGAGTCGGTGATGCCATCCAACCATCTCATCCTCTGTCGTCCCCTTCTCCTCCTGTCCTCAGTCTTTCCCAGGATCAGGGTCTTTTCAAATGAGTCAGCCCTTTGCATCAGGTGGCAAAGTATTGGCATTTCAGCTTCAACATCAGTCCTTCCAATGTAGTATATACCTATTATATATATATTTGTTAAAACTTATTGACCTAGGCTGTTAAAGTGGGTGAATTTCATTATATATAGATTACGTCCAAAGAAAGCCTATTTCAAAAATTGTAACTTACCTTTCTCTTTCTCACTGATGTGATAGAAATTCTATGTATTATTTGCTTTGAGTAGAGGTATTGCAATAAAGAATATGCAATGCTTCTTTGTGCACCAAGAGATTATGTTCCTTTTGTCTTGATACTCTATTGACCATAGAGTCATTTTCAATCTCACTCCCTGAAATGAAAGTGTTAGTCGCCCAGTCATGTCTAATTCTTTGACCATGGACTATAGACCACCAGGCTCCTCTGTCCATGGAATCCTCCAGGCAAGAATACTGGAGGGGTTGCAATTCCCTTCTTCAGGTGATGTTCCCGACCCAGGAATCAAACTCAGGTCTCCTGCATTGCAGACGGATTCTTTACCATCTGGGCCACAGGAGAAGCCCTCCTCCTCAGCAAACTTCCTTCCCTCTTTCAACTACATAAACAAAAATATACTTTGATAAAGAAATGCCCTTTCCTGTTGGCCTCTCAAACCCCATGGTACTTCAGGATTATTTTTTTTTTTAAGCATTATATCTTTCTACTACTGGAGAAGAGAGGAAAATAGCACCAATATGCTACTGGAGAAGAGTGGAAGAAATAGCTCCAGAACAAATGAAGAAGCTGAGGCAAAGTGGAAGCCACACCCAGGTATAGATGTGTCTTGTGGTAAAGTCCAATGCTATAAAGAACAGTACTGCATAAGAATGTGCAATGTTAGGTCCATGAATCAAGCTAAATTGGAATTGGTCAAACAGAGGATGGCAAGAATGAACATCAACTTTTTAGGAATCAGTGAACTAAAATCACTGGAATGGGCAAATGTAATTCACATGAACATTGTATCTACTATTGTGGGCAAGAATCCCTTACAAGAAATGCAGTAGCCCTTGTAGTCAACAAGAGTCCAAAATGCTGTACTTAGGTACAATCTCACAAATGACGGAATGATCTCTATTCATTTCCAAGGCAAACCATTCAATATCACAGTAATTCAAAACCATGCCCCAACTACTAATGCTGAGGAAGGTGAAGTTGAATGGTTCTATGAAGACCTATAAAACTTTCTAGAACTAACACCAAAAAAAAAAAAAAAGATGTCCTTTTCATCATAAGGGACTGGAATGCAAAAGTAGGAAGTCAAGAGACACCTGGAGTAACAGGCAAGTTTGGCCTTGCAGTACAAAAGGAAGCAGGACAAAGTCTAACATAATTTTGCCAAGCAAACATGCTGGTCATAGCAAACACCCTCTTCCAACCGCACAAGAGACAACTCTAAACATGGACATCACCAATGGTCAATACCCAAATCAGATTGACTGTATTCTTTGCAGAACAAGATGGAAAAGCTCTACACAGACAGCAAAAACAAGACTGGAAGTTGACTGTGGCTCAGATCATGAATTCCTTATTGCCAAATTCAGACTTAAGGAAGGTAGGGAAGACCACTAGGTCATTCAGGTATGACCTAAATCAAATCCCTTACAATTATACAGTCTAGTGACAAATAGATTCAAGGAATTAGATTTGATAAGAGTCCCTGAAGAACTATGGGTGGAGGTTCGTGATATTGTACAGGAGACAGGGATCAATACCATGCCCAAGAAATATAAATGCAGAAAGGCAAAATGGCAGTCCAAGGGGGCTTCACAAATAGCCGAGCAAAGAACAGAAGCAAAAGAAAAAGGGAAACGGAAAGATATACCCATTTGAATGCAGAGTTCCAAAGAATAGCAAAGAGATAAGAAAGCCTTCCTCAGTGATCAATGTAAAGAAATAGAGGAAAACAGTAGAACTGGAAAGACTAGAAATCTCTTCAAGAAAATTAGATACCAAGGGAACATATCATGCAAAGATGGGCACAATAAAGGACAGAAATGAAATGGACCTAACAGAATCAGAAGATATTAAGAAGAGGTGGCAAGAACACACAGAAGAACTATACAATAAAGATCTTAATGAGGCAGATAACCACAATGGTGTGATCACTCACTGAGAGCAGACATTCTAGGGTATGAAGTCAAGTGGACCTTAGGAAGCATAACTATGAACAAAGCTAGTGGAGGTGTGGAATTCCAGCTGAGCTATTTCAAGTCCTAAAAGATGATGCTCTTAAACTGCTACATTGAATTTGCCAGCAAATATGGAAAACTCAGCAGTGGCTGCCTGACTTGAAAAGGTCAGTTTTCATGCCAATCCCAAAGAAGGGCAGTGTCAAAGACTGTTCAAACTACCACAAAATTGCATACATTTCACATGCTAGTAAAGTAATGCTCAAAATTCTCCAAGCCAGGCTTTAACAGTATGTGAACTGAGGACTCCTAGATGTTTAAGCTGGATTTAGAAAAGGCAGAGGTACCAGAGATCAAATTGCCAACATCCATTGGATCATAGGAAAAGCAAGGGAATTCCAGATTTACTTCTGGTTCAATGACTATGTTAAAACCTTTAACTGGGTGGATCACAACAAACTGGAAAATTCTCAAGGAGGTAGGAATACCAGACTACCAACCTGCCTCCTGTGAAATCTGTATGCACATCAAAAAGCAACAGTTAGAACCAGATATAGAATAACAGACTGGTTCAAAATTGGGAAAGGATTTCATCAAGGCTATATATTGTCACCCTTTTTATTTAACTTATATGCAGAGTATATCATTAGAAATGCCAGACTGGATGAAGCACAAGCTGGAATCAAGATTGCAGGCAGAAATATCAGTAACCTCAGATATGCATATGACAACACCCTATGGCAGAAAGCAAGGAGGAACTGAAAATCCTCTTGATTAAGGTGAAAGAAGAGAATGAAAAATCTGACTTAAAACTCAACATTAAAAAAACAAAGATCATGGCATCCGGTCCCATCACTTCATGGCAAATAGATGGGGAAACAATGGAAACAGTGAGCGATTTTATTTTCTTGGGGTCCACAATCACTGCAGATGGTGACTGCAGCCATGAATTTAAAAGATGCTTGCTCCTTGGAAGAAAAGCTATGACCAACCTAGACAGCATATTAAAAAGCAGAGACTTACTTCACTCTGTATAATAGGCTCCAGTTTCATCCACCTCATTAGAACTGAAGGAAAAGCACCAATACAGTATACTAACGCATATATATGGAATTTAGAAAGATGATAACAATAACCCTGTGTACGAGACAGCAAAAGAGACACTGATGTATGGAACAGTCTTATGGACTCTGTGGGAGAGGGAGAGGGTGGGAAGATTTGGGAGAATGGCATTGAAACATATAAAACATCATGTATGAAACGAGATGCCAGTCCAGGTTCAATGCACGATACTGGATGCTTGGGGCTAGTGCACTGGGACGACCCAGAGGGATGGTATGGGGAGGGAGGAGGGAGGAGGGTTCAGGATGGGGAGCACATGTATACCTGTGATGGATTCATTTTGATATTTGGCAAAACTAATACAATTATGTAAAGTTTAAAAATAAAATTAAAAATAAATAAATAAATAAATAAAGAAAAAAAAAGAAAGAATCCTACAAAAAAAAAAAAAAAAAGCAGAGACATCACTTTGCCGACAAATGTCCATCTAGTCAAAGCTGTGGTTTTTCTGGTAGGCATGTACAGATATGACAGTTGGACCGTAAAGAAGGCTGAGCACTGAAGAATTGATGTATTTCATCTGTGGTGTTGGAGATAACTCTTGAGAATCCCTTATATTGCAAGGAGATCAAACCAGTCAATTATAAAGTAAATCTACCCTGAATATTCATTGGAAGGACTGATGCTGAAGCTGAAGCTCAAATACTTTGACTACCTGACTTCTTAGAAAAGACCCTGATGCTGGGAAAATTTGAAAGCAAGAGGAGAAGGGGACAACAGAGGATGAGATTGTTGGATGGTATCACCCACTCAATGGACATGAGTTTGAGTAAGCTCTTGGAGATGGCGAAGGACAGGGAATCCTGGCGTGCTGCAGTCCATGTAGTCGCAAAGTATAGGACACAACTGAGACTGAACAACATTATATCTTTCAGAAATTGAATAGTATTTGGAAATTATCACCTTGTTTTATTTTACTATTTTTCTACTAAAAAATTGAGATTTTTACCATCCACAGAGACACCTCAAACCGCATGTTCAAAGTTAGGTTCAAAACTGTTCTTCACTAAATCTTTCTGCTGTTTTCCAGACTACAGCTATGATACCATCACCTGCCCATCATATAGAACTCCTCCATGATTCCCTTTTTCTGATTCCTTTCTGCACATGGCATCCAGTTTCAATCAGCTCTACCTTCTTACCACTTCTTTGTCTCATTCCCTTATAGTCATCCCCCTATTTCAACCTCAATTCAGACTTCATTCATTGTTTGCCTAGCCTACTGTTTTTTCTATGTATTCTCCTTTAAGTCTTATCTCATCAGTCCATATACCTTGTGCCTATAAGTTCATCATGAACATATGAAATTATGTCTATCTTTTTCTGATTTAATCTTCTTCTCCTGACTTCTCATTGCCTACGTCATTATAACCAAAATTTATTGGTATGACACATAAGGTCCTCCATGATAGAGGCTGTCCACCTCTTCAACACTGATTACAAAACCTTGCCATATTTAATAGTTTGGTCCTGGTATGGACTGAATATTTGTGCTCCTCCAGAATTCATATTTTGAAATCCTAACCTCCAGTGCAATGGCATTAGGAAGTGAGATCTTTGTGTTATGTCATAAGGGTGGGGCCTCATGAATGCAATTAGTGCCCTTGTAAAAATAAACAGGAGAGCTTCTCTTTATGTTTCTGTTTTTTTGCCATGTAAGGATAAACTAAGACAGCCATCTGCAAACTAGGAAGTGGCTTCTCACTATTGGTGATGGCATCTTGAGCATGGATTTCCCAACTTCCAGCACTGAAAAATGTTTGTTGTTTAAGTCATGCAGACTGTTGTAAGGTGTTATAGCATCTTTGCAATCTCAAAGCCATAGTAAGTTGTCTAATTCATTTGTATTGTTGTTTAACCTATTTTATGAATGGCCTTCAAGGTATATTAATTCCAGGCAGGTGGAAATAGTTACAGTGTAGACCACATTTGGAAATTATTAATATTCATCTGAAGGAGAATTTAATGTTTTCTTATCATTTGAAAAGACCCTGATGCTGGGAAATAATGAAGGCAAGGGAAGAAGGGGACAACAGAGGATGAGATGGCTAGATGGCATCACTGAGTCAATGGACATGAGTTTAAGTAAACTCCAGGAGTTGGTGTTGGGCAAAGAGGCCTGGCGTGCTGCAGTCCATGGGGTTGCAAAGAGTGGGATATGAATGAGAGACTGAACTGAACTGAACTGATGAGTCATCATCTCCTGTGTAGTGCAACAACTTTCTTCATTTTGTTCCATTTGTATCTAGTCTATTGCATTACCATATCATGCACTGGATTCAGCTTCCCTTTAGGCAATGCTGACTCCCTTGGTTAAACAGGCTCAGTCTGTCAGCTAGGTCCCTCTTTGGACTCTCACCATAAAATGGCATCTAAGCAAGATTTGATTTCCTAACCTCATGCTTCTGAAATAATATTCATGCATTGTATTACCCTCTGGCATCTCTGGACTCAAGTGCTTTTACCCTGTTCCATGTGGTTTGCTTTCTCTCTGTTGATCTTAATGGTGAGCTCCTAAACTGGTGGAATCCAGACTGGCATCTCTCATTTGCATTGGATAGAAACTAGTGGTGCTCTCTTATCTACTTAGCCTGTGCTTGACTCATGATGGTTTACAGAATCCCTGAATCATGATCTGAATCAGCCTCCATCAGGTCATCACTGTTTAATCTCCAGGCTACTTTGCATGTCCAGTTCTATTCACATTGCTCTCAAATGAGTCAGATGATACCCTGTGACTCCTCTCATTAACCAGAATGATGTGATCAGAACAGGACCAATCATAATGTCTTTGGGGCCAGAACAAGAATAGAAAGGGAAATGCTTTTTCACAATAAATATTTAATTCATAAGTCACGCTGATGGATTGTTAAATAAAATGTAGTTCAATCTGTTACCTTAACAAATATGTGGCCCTGACTATCTGGAAAGTTACATTTGAATTGAGAATTATATGACTCTGGGCTCCTCTTGTGGCTCAGCTGGTAAAGAATCCACCTGCAATGTGAGAGACCTGAGTTCAGTCTCTGGGTTTGGAAGATCCCCTGGAGAAGGGAACGGCTCCCGACTCCAGTATTCTGGCCTGGAGAATTCCAAGGGGTCACAAAGAGTTGGACATGACTCAGCAATGTTCACTTTGTGACTCTTTAGATTTCTGAATCAAAGCTCAGTGGCACAGGAGAACCAGAACCTGGGATCTGTCACATGGCCAACCTATCATCTTAGTGCCTTTAGAGCCTCAGACAAGCATGTGGATACCCCAGCCTGCATGGGGAGAATGTTCACACTCTTCTGGAAACAACTATTTGTCCCCTACTATTTGTCAGTCTCAGCAGTGTCCACCTAGGTGGTTTAATCTATTCTAAAGGAGGAAAGACCCAAGGAATGAACTCTCCTAGGCTCTGGAACAAGGATCCAGTAAAACTTTCTTACAGTCCTGGGCAGGTATGGACTGCACATGGGTATATTACCAATGGATAACTATGGTACACCCTTGGCCATGGAATCCTTGCCCCATGAGTAGGAGTGTGGCTAGAAGGGGGATAGAGTAGCCTAGAGAGTACAGGGGTTAAAGTTGCCTTCATCTATGTGCAGTGTTGATCCATGCACAGTAGTTATCACAATCTCAAGAGGAACAGGTATGTGCTCCTGTGCACCACCTTTATTAAGTACTGTGTTGTCTTCTCTTTAACCATTCTGTGCTCTGGTTATCCTTTACTTGTTCTCAAGAGGACAAGTCACCAATGTAATCTACCAATGTAATCTACAATATGTTTTGGGGTCCATCTTAAAGGAGAAAAGGTTCAAGGAATCTTAAACAAGGAATAGGTATTATTTAATATTCACTGTATCTTTTCTCTGTCATGCGTGTAAAAATTGCACGTGACTCTTTCTAGGTTGAAGTAACATGTATTCATAAATTCAGCAGTTAACTTCTTTAGCTTTGCCAATAGCTCTGTTGATTATTTCTTTAAATAGTATGCTTATCTTATTGTGAAATGTGAACTTTGCAGTAAATCTATATATTAAAATGTGACTAAAAATGAGAACAGATAAAGGAAGTGGGAATGCTACATTTTGAAGGATCTAGTATATTTTTCACACCAAGGGGAACAAAAGTTATTGAAATCAATTGTCCTGTGGCAAAATGTTATTACAGAATGTAAAGGTTAATGACAATAGTTGAATATTCTTGCTCAAGTATGGTAAATTATGTTTTAGGATTTGAGGAAATGCTAAATATATTGAAATAGGAAGTGAGAAATAATAAGTGCAACATTTTTATTATTTAGTTGATATATCTATAGGTTTTGAGTTTGCCTTGAACCAAACACTATGGTTCCCCCATTAGTTTACTTTCTTATTTGCTTTGCTTCTTAAGACACTGATGCCAAATTCCGTTATTGGTAACCATGATTAACCTTATTTTTAAACAATTCACCTTTACTATTTATGTGAAGACTAATTTAAAAGTATGAAAAACATTGTTTGTCATCCATATCAACAAAGTGTTCATTTCCAAATCCCCAATTTAATTATTTTCTTCCTTTAAAAAAAAAGAGTAGACCCATGCATTACAAACTGTGTGGAAATAACAGTCCACGCAGATCTTTATTTATCAGGAAATTTTAAGTTTCTTTAAAATGCATTTTGTATTGTTTAAGATGGGAATTATAATGTGATGTTCCTGAACTTTTAAAATCATGAAACCCATAATTTGGAGTACCAGGTAACATTTTACGGAAGCTAGTATTCTTGAAAATAGAGACTGATATGTTTGGTGGAAACTTCTTACAAACAACATGTCTAGGAATATGAATAATCCCCAAATGATATTAGAAACCTACACTTAATTGATGTATCAATAATAACTTATTTCAGTTTTTGAAGATTGTTGCCAAAACTTCTTACTTATGAAAATGTCCTCTAATAAACCTAATGTAGTCCTATCTGTAGTGTTAATAATTTACAGTAAAATTAAAATTTGAGATGATAGAATAATATAAATAGTATTACATTTGTGAAAAACTGAAAAGGCTATCTATTAAAACTTTAGTTTTTTAAAATCTGACTTTTTAATTATTTGTATAATTAGTAATTTACATGACTCTTGAAACATTATGATACAGCACTAAAACATAGAGATTTTTGTCTAGATATTGAACTAGAAATCTAGTCCAGTGTTGGTTTCTTCACTAAGTATCAGTGTGACTAAGGGCAGGTTAGTGCATCTCTCCAGATTCTAAAATGGTGATAGCATTATCCTCCTAAAAAAGGCTGAGATATTAAAGAAATGACATATATATGGAAAGTACCTGGCCTATAGTGGGAATATTGATTACAATTAACCTCTCTTCTCCATATATTTTCTTAAATTTCAATTATTATCCTGAGGAGGTATCTAGCTTTCATATAAAAGGTTAAAATTTCCTCAGAAACTTGGAAAACCTAGGGGAAATTTAGTATAATGTTAAAGAAGAAAAGCAGAAGTATAGACAGCATTGGTAACAATGAAGAGAAAGCATAATACATACATGCTCAGTCACACATGTGCATAATATGCCCACACAATGCACAAACTAAATCCCACATGAAATAACTCATTCAAAAATCAGCAGGGAATAGACTCTAAAACTTGCTCTTATGTTAGGATATATTGAACTGAACTGCTACATTTTAATACGGCAAACTGAGGGACAGATGACATTTTTAATGAAAAGTTTTATGTCAATGTGAGAATAATGATATTTGAAGTGTTGACTTTTGGCTTCTTAGTAAGGATCATTATATAGAACAATTTGTACCCCAGCAAAGCATTGTGAAACAGAAATTATCACCCTTAGCAGTCAGGAGAGATTACAAATATAAACTGAGATAACAGAGTCAGGGCCTTGTTTGAATGCTATGTTCCAGGTTTGCTAAATGGATGTTGGAAGAATTTGGGCAAAAAAGGAGAATCAAGAAAATTATGTAAAGAAAAGTGAAATATAAATGTATGTCTTTTAAAAAATAATTAGAAAACAGTAAGGAAAGACTAACTTTACTTTCAAATTAAAATTATTCTAAAATAAGGTTTTTTGTGCTTGTTGTTTTTTTTTTTTTTTTAAAGAGCAATTGCCAGGAGTTTTTTTTTTTTTATTGTTGGTCTAACAGAACAAAACCAGGCAGAGAAGTCCCCAAGGAAACACTTAAACACTTCATTGCTGTTTGCCATTTGGTCCTTCATCTTCTAAGCTCTTACTGTATATCCTTTTAAAGATTTAAAACATTTATTTCAATCACAAATGCAATCTAAGTGTGAATAAATAAGTGTATTATCTTTTAAGACCTCCCCCCTTCATGTTCCTTTAAAGAGAAGAGGTGCTAAATGTCTCTTCATAGCCTATTTGGCCATAGTTTTCCCACCTGTGGTTTTAAAAATAGATCTGAAGTCTTTTCCTCATTTCATTAAAGAAATCCTGGGAAAGAAGTCCTATTGATACTGTTGATAGTCTCCAAAATGTAAAGATAGTAACTGGGCTGAAGGCAACTCGGATGGGCCTTCAGCTAACAGAGCATCATTAGGAAGTGGTGCAGAGGCAAATCTTATCAACAAGATACCAGCTCCTTCCACTAAAGCCAGAAGAATGGCACCCATTGCTGCTGACCCAACCATGGCTACTGGTACCTTTCTTGCTGCCATCATGGTTCTTGTGAAAGCATCACTCTTGATGGAGTTCTAGGGATCTTCTTTCTCTCTGACTTGAACCATATTATAATCATTCATGGAAAGCAGACCTCTCCCAACTGCAAAGCTATGTCCAACTGCAGAGCCCTGGTTTTAATAGCTGTCAAACTGCTTCCTAGCCTGTGCTTTACTCCCAGCAGAGAATTGTGAAAACCTTTGCTTTCTTGAAGGATACCACCATCTATGCTTCTCATCTTGAAGTCCCCACTGCAGTCATCCATGATTCTCTAGGGGCAGGGCGGGCCTGCATACTCTTTTATCTTGACTTCGTGGCTAAATAAGTTTTTAAATTCAGTTTAATCTAGGGACATTGTTGATTAAATTTTAGATAACAGTTTGGTATCTGATTGAGATAATGAGAACACAAGACAGATTTACTGATCTCTATTTTGTACTGTGTGAATTTAGAGTATAGTCAATTTAAAGGTCTGCTAGTTAGAAAGTGCTGCCTCTCTATTACTACAATCAAAACCTTTTGGACTTTAATTTTATCTTTTTTTAAAGAATTAAGATCCTTTTAAAAGTTGTTCAATCACAGAATGGAATTATTTTTAAAGAAAAGTTAACTCCTTTAGGTTTTACTTAAAAGATAGATTCTTAAACTCTTAGATATCAGTTAAGATCTGTATATTTTATTGAATATACATGCGTTGGATTAATTAAATTTAAAATGAGACAAATCTAGATTGAAGGGAAAGATACCTCAGTAAGTAGAATTGTTGCAACCTAGTGTCTACTTTTTGGAGAAGGAAATGGCAACCCACTCCAGTATTCTTGCCTATAGAATCCCAGGGATGGGGGAGCCTGGTGGGCTGTCGTCTATGGGGTTGCACAGAGTCGGACACGACTGAAGCGACTTAGCAGCAGCAGCAGCAGTGTATACTTTATGGCTTCCCTGGTGGCTCAGTGGTAAGACTCTGCCTGCCAATGCGGGAGACATGGGTTTGATTCCTGGGTCAGGAAGATCCCCTGGAAAAGGAAATGGCAAGCTACTCCAGTGTTCTTGCCTGGAACATCTCATGGAGAGAGGAGCCTGTTGGGCTGCAGTCCATGGAGTTGCAAAAGAGTCAGATATGACTTAGTGACTAAACAACAACAAACAAGTCTGTACTTTAATTGGGAATTTTCAAAATACAAAATATTTATCACTGCAGCAAGCAAACAAAATCCTTATTTATACAAGTCCTCTTTTCTAAAGAATTTTGAATTTGAATGTCTACTCACAACAAAAAGAGAGGCTTTGCCTTTTGTCCTTTGATATAATGTGGTTATTAGATGTTTGATTTTAAAACATTATAGAAGAATCTTTTGGGGGCAGACATGTTGGTAAATCTGTTTCTGTAGCCAAGAATATGAATAAATCCCAAGCTCTCATCTTGGTGAACTTCATTTATCATCCTGTCACTGCACCATCTTTTTACAGTTTCATCCTGGACCAAGGTTTCATGGCACAGAATAATATTCTGGGCATCAAACCATAGCATATGAACAAGTGGATGGCCCAAATGTTTGAAAGCGTAAATGTGCCTCTCTCACTGGGCACTGGTTGAGAGGGCTGAAGCCCATTAGTTGTAATTGCCATTCAGACTAGAAGAAGAAACTGTGTCCAGATGAGAAAAAATTTCAATGTTTGTGTGGATTTGGATTTTAATAGCGTCTGTCACATTCCATCACTGTTTACTTGAGTTTTTCCCCAATCTGCTCTTCCAGCACTGCATTTCTGCATGCTTCTTTACAGCACTCATTGTTTTCAAAATGTGGTGTGCCATTCTCTCCTTTCCAGTCCAGTAGTTATGTTTGCAATTTAATATTAATAAATGGTCAGTAAAAATATAGATCCCTACAAGCTTAAGTTCTGAAATAATATTGATGATTTAGTGTAATATTTGCTCTATGATCCCATGGACTATAGCCAGTCAGGCTCCTCTGTCCATGGAATTCTCCAGGCAAGAATATGGGAGTATTTCCTTCTCCAGGGCATCTTCCCGACCCAGGGATTGAACTGGGGTCTCTTGCATTGCAGACAGATTCTTTACCATCTGAACCACCAGAGAAGTCCAATATTTATTTACTTTTACATTTTATTTACTTCTAATTTTTTCTTTCCTTTTTGTTCTCACTCATCTGAAGGTGCATCTCAGTCTTAGTTAAAATTTTATTCTTTTCAAAATTAAATATTGGGAATTCTCTGGTGATCCAGTGGTTATCACGCTGCACTTTCACTGCCATGGAGCTGGGTTTGATCCCTGGTTAGGGCCTCCCTGGTAGCTCAGCTGGCAAAGAATCCACCTGCAATGTGGGAGACCTGGGTTCAGTCCCTGGGTTGGGAAGATCCCCTGGAGAAGGGAAAGGCTACCCACTCCAGTATTCTGGCCTGGAGAAACCCATTGACTATATAGTCCATGGGGTCGCAAAGAGTCAGACACGACTAAGCGACTTTCACTTTCCACTTTTCCTCAGGGAACTAAGATCTCACAAGCGTATGATGTGGCCAAAAAACAAACAAACAAATAAAAAGCCCCTAATTAATGTTGATTGTGTTGTTTAATTTCTAAACCCAAAGGAGCCTAAAGTATAAACTTTTTGCATAAAGAAAATACATGGAAGGAAGTTTGTAGTGTTGAGCCATGCTGCTGCTGCTGCTAAATCACTTCAATCGTGTCCAACTCTGCGCGACCCCATTGACGGCAGCCCAACAGGTTCCCCCGTCCCTGGGATTCTCCAGGCAAGAACACTGGAGTGGGTTGCCATTTCCTTCTCCAATGCATGAAAGTGAAAAGTGAAAGTGAAGTCGCTTAGTCGTGTCTGACTCTTAGCGACCCCATGGGCTGCATGCAGCCCACCAGGCTCCTCCGTCCATGAGATTTTCCAGGCAGGAGTACTGGTTGAACCATGAGAGAGTAATAAATATGGTCTGTCAATGACACTGTTCAGAACACTATTGTCTTGGGAGGAAGATCATGCCTTACATAAGGCAAAGCTGCTGGTCTTCCAGTGGCACATTCAACACTGAGATAGGGTGTATCAAAGAGGTAGAGTACAGCAGACTTTGAGAAGTATGTTAATAACACACTATGGAGAAATATTTAGGGTGGGTACCAACTGTGAGACTGGGATGTGTACTTTGGTACTGTCCTTGAATGTTGGCACAGCTGTGCTGTTTGTATCTAGCTATTTAAGACATTGAAGACAAACCAGGGAATCTTACTAGGGAAGGAAACAAAGGATGCAGATCAAAGTTAAAAAAATGATTTCAGGTATTATTGCTGGTTGCTTATAGTTATGGGTTATTCTATCACCAATTTAGAATATACTACCAGTACTTTGGCCACCTCATGCAAAGAGTTGACTCATTGGAAAAGACTCTGATGCTGGGAGGGATTGGGGGCAGGAGGAAAAGGGGACGACAGAGGATGAGATGGTCGGATGGCATCACCGACTCGATATATGTGAGTTTGAGTGAACTCTGGGAGATGGTGATGGACAGGGAGGCCTGATGTGCTGCAATTCATGGGGTCGCAAAGAGTTAGACACGACTGAGCGACTGAACTGAACTGATACATACATACATATATATATATATATTTGTTCATTTCACTTTTTATAATGTTATATCAATATATTAGTCTACCATTATTCCTCCCAGAACAGTCTCCTTTCTTACTACTTTACTGTTCTCATGACATATCACTGTGACTATTGTTAATTAATTAATTAAATAAGGAAGTCCTTAGACTAAAGTGGCTCTAATGTTTTGGATGCCTACTAAGCAAACCAGAGCCTAAGCCAGAATCAATGCACCAAAATCCATAAAAACAAAACTAAAGAACAACTGACCACAAACTGCCTGCTAGGATTTTCCAAATAAGTCAACTGCTTAAGCTATAGACAATCAAATAATAGATTTGTTTTTCTTCTCTGTCTTCTCTATTAAAATAGTTTCCCTAACTTCTGTCAGCAAGGAGCTCCTAAGCATTTTTGGTCTGACATTGTCCAATTTGAGTTGACCCTTAAACAGACATTTGGGAAAAAAAAATAATGTGCTTCAGTTCAGTTCAATCGCTCAGTCGTGTCTGACTCTTTGCCACCCCATGAATCGCAGCACGTCAGGCCTCCCTGTCCATCACCATCTCCCGGATTTCACTCAAACTCATGTCCATCGAGTTGGTGAGGACATTCAGCCATCTCATCCTCTGTCATCCCCTTCTCCTCCTGCTCCCAATCCCTCCCACCATCAGAGTCTTTTCCAATGAGTCAACTCTTAGCATGAGGTGGCCAAAGTACTGGAGTTTCAGCTTTAGTATCATTCCTTCCAAAGGACACCCAGGGCTGATCTCCTTTAGAATGGACTGGTTGGATCTCCTTGCAGTCCAAGGGACTCTCAAGAGTCTTTCCCAACACCACAGTTCAAAAGCATCAATTCTTCAGTGCTCAGCTTTCTTCACAGTCCAACTCTTGCATCCATACATGACCACTGGAAAAACCATAGCCTTGACTAGACGGACCTTTGTTGGCAAAGTAATGTCTCTGCTTTTGAATATGCTATCTAGGTTGGTCATAACTTTCCTTCCAAGGAGTAAGCATCTTTTAATTTCATGGCTGCACTCACCATCTGCAGTGATTTTGGAGCCCCAAAAAATAAAGTCTGACACTGTTTCCACTGTTTCCCCATCTATTTCCCATGAAGTGATGGGACCGGATGCCATGACCTTCATTTTCTGAATGTTGAACTTTAAGCCAACTTTTTCACTCTCCTCTTTCACTTTCATCAAGGGGCTCTTTAGTTCCTCTTCACTTTCTGCCATAAGGGTGGTGTCATCTGCATATCTGAGGTTATTGATATTTCTCCCGTCAATCTTGATTCCAGCTTGTGCTTCTTCCAGCCCAGCATTTCTC
This sequence comes from Bos mutus, assembly GCF_027580195.1. Classification (NCBI taxonomy): domain Eukaryota; kingdom Metazoa; phylum Chordata; class Mammalia; order Artiodactyla; family Bovidae; genus Bos; species Bos mutus. The sequence continues at coordinate 68,520,809 of NC_091618.1, read as the reverse complement.
ATGATGTACTCTGATATAAGTTAAATAAGCAGGGTGACAATACACAGCCTTGACATACTCCTTTTCCTATTTGGAACCAGTCTGTTGTTCCATGTCCAATTCTAACTGTTGCTTCCTGACCTGTATACAGGTTTTTCAAGAGGCAGATCAGGTGGTCTGGTATTCCCATCTCTTGAAGAATTTTCCACAGTTGATTGTGATCCACACAGTCAAAGGCTTTGGCATAGTCAATAACGTAGAAATAGATGTTTTCTGGAACTCTCTTGCTTTTTCGATGATCCAGTGGATGTTGGCCATTTGATCTTTGGTTCCTCTGCCTTTTCTAAAACCAGGTTGAACATCTGGAAATTCATGGTTCACGTATTGCTGAAGCCTGGCTTGGAGAATTTTGAGCATTACTTTACTAGCGTGTGAGATGAGTGCAATTGTGTGGTAGTTTGAGCATTCTTTGGCATTGCGTTTCTTTGGGATTGTAATGAAAACTGACCTTTTCCAGTCCTGTGGCCACTGCTGAGTTTTCCAAATTTGCTGGTGTATTGAGTGCAGCACTTTCACAGCATCATCTTTCAGGATTTGAAATAGCTCAACTGGAATTCCACCACCTCCACTAGCTTTGTTTGTAGTGATGCTTGCTGCTGCTGCTGCTAAGTCGTTTCAGTCATGTCCGACTCTGTGCGATCCCGTAGATGGCTTAGTTTACCTTTTAACACTTCTTATATTTCTAAAACAAGAGGAACCTTTTCCTGAAAACTTCTAACCTTTTCTCTTTCACCTGGAAAGTAGACCTCTCAGACTGATTTTGTTTTATAAATTATAAATGTCTTATGAGTGTTGGTGGCTATCTGATATTGTAATAGAACCCGAGCATTGATATTTATTTTGGTTGGCATGTCCAATTTATGAAATTCAAAATTTATTTTCATAACCTGGCTTACGAAGGGTATATTAAGTGAACACAAATTTTAGAGGCTTGTTGACTTAGTAGACTCAATAATAGAAAAGGACAACTGTCTAGCTATCAATAGCTGTGGGAATTTAGAGTGGGAAAGAAGAAAATATGCCTTTCTCCTTAATAATTCTTTCATTAATACCTTAGTAACCTCCTACATAACATCACTTACTCCCATTTAATTTATTCTCTTTGTATATCTCCTTTGGCTTTCCTAAAACAATACAGTTAATTTTATAGAGGGAATTCCTAAATTCAAGTCCCAGGAAGGGCAGTGCCAAAGAATGTTCAAATTACCACAAATTGTACTCATTCACATGCTAGCAAAGTAATCCTCAAAGTTTTTCAACACTCAGTGTTTTCAAAGGCTTCAACACTGTGTGAAGTGAGAATTCCCAGATATTCAAGCTGGATTAGAAAAGTCAGAGGAACCAGCAATCAAATTGCCAACATCTGTTAGATCATAGAAAAAGCAAGAGAATTCCAAAAAAACCTCTACTTTGGCTTCATTGACTACATTAAAGCCTTTGACTGAGTGGATCACAACAAATTGTGGAAAATTACTTAAGAAATGGGAACACCTGACCACCTTACCTGTCTCCTGAAAAATCTGTATGCAGGTCACGAAGCAACAGTTAGAACTGGACATGGAAAAATGGACTGGTTCAAAATTGGGAAAGGAGTACGTCAAGGCTGTGTATTGTCACCTTGCTTATTTAACTTATATGCAGAATATGTCATGTGAAATGCTAGACTGGATGAAGCACAAGCCAGAATCAAGATTACAGAGGAAAATATCAATAACATTAGGTATACAGATGACACCACCTGTATGGCAGAAAGCAAAGGTGAACTAAAGAGCCTCTTAATGACAGTGAAAAAGGAGAGTGAAAAAGTTGGCTTAAAACTGAAGATTAAAGAAACAATGGGCTTCCCTGGTGGCTCAGATGATAAAGCGTCTGTCTGCAATGCAGGATACCTCAGTTCGATCCCTGGGTTGGGAAGATCTCCTGGAGAAGGAAATCTACACCAGTACTCTTGCCTAGAAAATCCCATGGATGGAGGAGCCTGGAAGGCTACAGTCCATGTGGTCGCAAAGAGTTGGACATGACTGAGCAACTATGTGTGTATATATATATATATATGTGTGTGTGTGTGTGTATGTGTATATATATATATATATATATAGTATAAAGAAACAAAGATCATGGCATCTGGTCCCATCACTTCATGACAAATAGATGGGGAAACAATGGAAACAGTGACAGGCTTTATCTTCTTGAGCTCCAAAATCAGTGCAGATGGTGACTGCGACCATGAAATTAAAAGCCAGTTGCTCCTTGGAAGAAAAGGTATGATGAACCTAGACAACATATTACAAAACAGAGACATTACTTTGCCAACAAAGATCCATCTAGTCAAAGCTATAGTTTTTCCAGTAGTCATTTATGGGTGTAATAGTTGGACTGTAAAGAAGGCCGAGTGATGAAGAACTGATGCTTTTGAACCATGGTGTTGGAGAAGGCTCTTGAGAGTCCCTTGGACTGCAAGGAGATCAAACCAGTCAATCCTAAATGAAATCAGTCCTGAATATTCATTGGAAGGACTTGATGGTGAAGCTGAAGCTCCAGGTCTTTGGCCACCTGATGCTTAGAGCCAACTCATTAGAAAAGACCCTGAAGCTGGAAAAGTTTGAAGGCAGGAAGGCAACAACAGAGGATGAAATGGTTGGATCGCATCACCAACTCAATGGACATGAGTTTGAGCAAGCTTTGGGAGATTGTGAAGGACAGGGAAGCCTGGAGTGCTGCAGTCTATGGGGTCCCAAAGAGGTGGACACGACTGAGTGATTGAACAACAACCTAATGTCATATGTTCTTTAGAATAGTATTGGGCAGTGCAATGACCTGGCTTTTCAGTGTTTCTTCCCACCACCGCCTTCAGGAAGTTTGCAATCTTACACCTTGAAAACCACTTTCAGTTCCTGCAATGGTCGGACTATGGCTAGTTCAAGTTTTATGATTTTATTCATATTGTCTCTATTATCTTCCTATTACAGTGGGACAGTTTTCTAACATTTTTTGAAGCTTTAATGAAACCATAATTTTTTTTTTCTCTTTTAAATTCTTCTTGGAGCTTACTTCTTCTGAAGTAAACTTCTGAGATAGGTGCTCTTTTTATGTGCTTGCTTAATGCTTATGTATTTAATACTAGTTGCCTTTTAGATTTTTTTTGGTTCACTTACTTCTCCCAACAACCCTGTTGAGTAAACAACTGTAATTTTTATCAGCTTCTTCTTATACATAAGGAAACTGAAGCAAAAAAAAAAAGAAAAAAAACCTGCAAAAACTAGTACTTGCCTAATGTCTCACAGCTAAGTGATAGAATGAGTTTTGAAGACAGGTCTAGTATATATACCAGTGCTGTCCAACAAAAATCTGAGTACAAATGTGATTTAATTCATAAATTTTCTAAAGAACACATTGAAAAAGTTAACAGAAACTGGTGAAATTAATTGTATTAATTTATTTTGTTTAATACAGTATATCCCAAATAACATTTTGACATGGAATCAGTATTAAAAATCAATATTAAAAATGAGGTATCATAATTTTTATGCTGTCTTCAAAATGCAGTATATATTTTATAGTTAAAGTATATCCCAATTTGGCCTAGAGTTTTACATTGAATGTGGCTAATTGCTACCTTTAGTCAATACTGAATAGCTTTACTCTTAATCACCGTACTCTTTGTACTGAAATAGTTTTATTTGCCTATATCCCCTACTGAACTCTGAACTAAATGAGTGAGGAAGTTTTGTATTTTTAGTACATAGACTAGGTATTGCATGATATATAATAGAAACATGACTATTTATTGAATTTTGTTGCTGAAGTATATTGTCAAGTTGAAATTTCAAGAGATTCAAAATACTTGATTAAATGCATACATTTGCCACTCTTGAGCAGATCATGAGAGAAAATTGAGAAGATATCCAGGAAAATGGTTGTGTCAGGGACAACAGGATATACTTAAGATTCCATTTTAAGAATATTATTATATTATTATTATTATATATAATAATGTAATATTATAAGATTATCATTATAATATTATTTTATCATGTTTGATAAAATCATGAGTGGAATCATGCTTCATGCATTGTAGATGCCTAATAAATCATTTCTAATTTTATTTTATTATTTTTTTTTTGAGCCAGGGCTAGTAACCTCAACTCCTACAGGTGTTTATTATTTATTTGAAATCCTATCCAACTTGCCATTAGTTTGGACAAGCTGGGACAGTTTCTCAAAATGAACTCCATTATAGTGAAATTGTTCCATCTGTTTTCCCCAAATGAAGGCAGCTTCCCTTGATGCTAGTCAAAGAGTGAGGGCTCCTTGACTCAGAACCAGATGCAAGCTTAATACCAGCCTTCCATTTCAGCTCAATTACATTCTTGGCAGCCTATGAGACTCATGGGGTAAACTTTTTATAACAATTATCAATATCAGCCAATTTTTCAGAATGGGCAAGAATAAACTTCAATAGCTCCAAGATGAGTTTTCAGTGTTCCAAAGGTTCTGTCTGGCTGACTGCCATGGAGAATATTGTAGGAGCGTAAAGAGTGCAGTTTTATGCAACATTCTAGAAAACGGCTAACTTTATGTTTACTTAGATTCCAAAGATTTTATCAAAATAAATTAACTATTTAATGCTCTTTTTTTGGTATAGTTTTTTTGTGTGTGTGAGATAAGGAAAATGACTGTTTTCCTGTGATATTTTATATATGGAACTGCAGCTGTGTGTGTGTGTGTATGAATATTTTCTAGCAATGCTTGGAGACTGGCCTATCATTCACTCTCTCATAAAACTATTGTGGAGCAAAGAGAGAGAGAGCATTCTACTGAAGGGCTATAGGTTCAAAAATAACCTGAAATTTTGAGATTCTCTGTAGACTGGTATATGTTTATTGGGGTTGAAATTTTGTTAGCAGTAGAATTGGAATTCAGGCTAATTTGAAATGATATAAAGTCCTTGAACCCAGGAATGGCTAAATCCTGTCATTATTTAGCATTCTTTTGTCTTATAACATCAGATACATCATTATACAAGGAGCTATTAATTATATTGAGTGTCCATAATCACAAAAGTGAAATTTTTTTTTTAATTATAATAGGGCATCTAGATTTAAGTGAAACTTCCCTTACCTCAGAAATCTAAATTTTAGCACCATGCTGCTCTAAAAATGAAAGCAAATATTTTCTATAAAATAGAAGAGGGTAAGAAGTTATAATTGTCTTCTTGCCTCTGAGCAAGGCTCTAATGGGTTCAACACATGGAAGCAGACATTTTAAAAAGCACCAGAGACCATATGGACTTGGCTTCTTAGGAATTCAACCACAAAGACTCTGGAAGCATAAGAAATAGCAGTACTTCAACAATGACTTTTGAACATAGTGACTTCTCACATAAGTAATTTTTAACTTGATTTATACAACTATGCCGGCATGCATGCTCGGTCATTCAGTCATGTCCAACTCTTTGTGACCCCATGGCCTATAGCCCACCAGGCTCCTCTGTCTTCATAGGATTTTCCAGGCAAGAATACTGGAGTGAGTTGCCATTTCCTTCAACTTTGTATTGCATAAAAGAATATCTTATACAATTACAAAAGTATAAAATTGTATTAAAGGATTTACAATAACCTTTTAATCAATAAGTTTATAATTGACGTAAAAATTCATCAAGTCTGATTTAAAATATTTAATATAAAAAGATAGAGCTAGCTATATTGTCTTTTTAAGTGTTTTCTAGAGAAACAAGGCCAATTTTCTCTTGTCTATCTATCTATCTAGAGAGAAGAAGAAAGAGGGAGGGAAATGGAGGGAGAGAGATAGAGAACAGGGAATACTAGTGGGTCCATTCAGTCTCTGTCTGATGTGCCAAGAACCAGGAGGACTAGTATCTGAGGGCAGGAAAAGAGACACCCCAACTCAAACAAAAAGAGTAAATCCACTCTTCTCTTGCCTTTTTGTTCTGTTTAGAACCTCATTGGACTAGATACTACCCACCTACATTGGTGGTCTTTATTCAGTCTCTCTCAAATGCTAGTCTCTTCCAGAGGCATGCTCATAGACATACAAAGAAATAATGTTCTATTACCTATCTGAGAATCCCTTCACCCAGTCAAGGTAACACATAAAGTGAACTATCTCAAGAATGCACAGAACTTTAATTTCCTTTTTAACATTTCCATTCATTTCTAAAATACATTGTGTTACTATTTAAGTCATAAATGCGGGATGAATAGAAAACACCAGGATCTATCACCCCACCTAGATGATGATTGTATTGACAGAATCAGTCTGATACAACTGTTTTGAAACCTTGGAGTCTATTAAGGCTTGTAACTTCCAGGGGGAGGTTTGGATAGCAAATTATAGATGATATCAGTCAGTTTCAACTCTTAGTGCAGTACCAGCTACCCGTCCCTCACACCTCAAGCTGGGGCAGAAAGCAGTGGATATATTCCAGGAGAATCTTGCAGAAGCTAGAGTGAACAAAAAGGACCATACCTTCTAACTATTAGTGATCAGTGTTCTTATTACTGATTGTTGCTTCTGATCATAGAGGTACAGACAAAGAAGTGGGATCTTTGTTATACCTACCTCTAGTGTTGCAAGCTCCCCTTCTTTTGGCTGAAGTGACTTCTAGTGATATTTAAAAGGCTAGCATCTTCCACCCTTGCCTTTTCTTTTCATTCTTCCCCCCACCCCCTCCATTTTGGTAACCAAACATTGAAGACTGACACCTTCATTCCCAGGGGAAACCACAGTATCAGAAAAGATCTGAAAAATTCATAAGCTTATACATCAATGATCTTCAGCTCAGCTAGCCTACAATAATCAAAAACAAAACAAAACAAAAAAACCCCAGCAAACTCTGGGGAAGGAGGATAATCTAGTTTCCAGAATTATCACAATACTACATTTAAATGAATAATTATCGACAAAAGGTAAAAAGGCATAAAATGGGACAGGGAATTGTGACCTATTCAAAGGTAAATGAAAAGTAAACCTTCAATAACTGTCCCAACAAAGGGACCGTAGTAACTGGTTCTGAAGTAGCCTGGTGGAAGATCGACTAGACAAAGATTTTTAAACAATTTTATACATACTCATACAGCTAATGGAAGACATGGAAAATGTGAAAAAGGTAATATATAAACAAAATATAAATATCAATAAGAAGACAGAAAACATACAAAGAAACAAAAATGAAATTCTGGAGCTGAAAAGTAAAATAATTGAAATGCAAATTTTTTCAACAATATTATCAGCAGATTTCTTACCAGATGAATTGGAGGCCAGAAGGCAGTAGGTGATATATGCAAAGTGCCAAAAAAATTTTTTTAAAGCTCAACCAAAAAGTCAATATCCAGAAAAACCATCCTTCAAAGATGAGAGAGACATTAAGACATCCCCAGGTAAATAAAAGATAAAGGAACACAATAGTGTTAAAATGTTCTGCAATAAATTCTAAAAGAGAGCTATACATGTTGAAATGAATGGACACTAGACTGTAACTCAAAGCTGTAAGAAGAAATAAAGATTTCAATAAAGGTAAATATATAGAAAATTATAAAATCTATAGTTATTGTAGCAATGGTTTGTAACTTCATTTTTTTTTTTTTTTGGTTTTCTACATGATATAGTAGGTTAATACATTTAAAAATAATGTATTAGTCTAAAAGCTAATATTACTGTAAATTGGTTTGTAACTCCACATTTTATTTTCTACATAATTTAAGATACTAATGCATTAAAATAGTTTGTTTTTGGACATACAATATGTAAATATATAATTTTGTGACATCAACAACTAAAAGGAGTAGGAAAGTAAAGCTATATAGAAGCAGCAATTTGTATGTTATTGAAGTTAAGCTAGTATAAATTCATATCGACTGCTACAACTTTAAGGATGCTAAATGTACTCCCCACAGTAACTACAAAGAATTAGCTATAGAATATATGCAAAAGGAAATGAGAAAGATATTTAAATATTTCTCTATAAAATATCAACTAAACACAAAAGAAGATTAATGCAGGAAATGAAGAACAACAAAAATAATGAGCCTCATAGACCACAAATACACACAAAATGACAGGGGTCTTTGCATATCAGTAAAAATGTTATAATTTAAATTAGTAATTAAATGTAAATCAATTAAATTCCTAAAGACAAGATTATCAAATGGATAAAAGTATATAATCAGTAAATTCTATCTATAGGAGACTCACTTTGAATACAAAGACAAGAAGAAGTTAAAGCCAAAAGATAGAAGATATGGCAAATAGTAACCAAAAGAGAGCATCTGTGACTCTACTAATATTTAAAATACACTTTAAATCAAAAAAGTTTGCAAAAGACAACATTATATATTAACAGATGGCTCAATTCAAGAAGATATAACAATTATAAACATTTATACATGTAATAATAATCAAAATATATGAAGCAAAAATAGAATTAAAAGAAATTAGGTATCTCTGCAATAATAACTAGAAACTAGAAGATAAATAAATAGAATACTAGAACAACATAGTCACCCACCTACCTCTAACAGAGAGAACAATCTACCCAAAAATAAGAGAACAGACATTCTATTCAAATGTAGACAGGGCATTTTTCAAAATAGGCCATATGTTAGTTCACAAATTTAATCTCAATGGATTTTAAAATGTAGATGTCATACAAAATATGTTTTTTTTATTTTATTTTTAAACTTTACATAATTGTATTAGTTTTGCCAAATATCAAAATGAATCCGCCACAGGTATACATGTGTTCCCCATCCTGAACCTTCCTCCCTCCTCCCTCCCCATACCATCCCTCTGGGTCGTCCCAGTGCACTAGCCCAGAGCATCCAGTATCGTGCATCGGAACCTGGACTGGCAACTCGTTTCATACATGATGTTTTACATGTTTCAATGCCATTCTCCCAAATCTTCCCACCCTCTCCCTCTCCCAAAGAGTCCATAAGACTGTTCTATACATCAGTGTCTCTTTTGCTGTCTCGTACACCGGGTTATTGTTACCATCTTTCTAAATTCCATATATATGCGTTAGTATACTGTATTGGTGTTTTTCCTTCTGGCTTACTTCACCCTGTATAATAGGCTCCAGTTTCATCCACCTCATTAGAACTGATTCTAATGTTTTCTTTTTAATGGCTGAGTAATACTCATTGTGTATATGTACCACTGCTTTCTTATCCATTCATCTGCTGATGGACATCTAGGTTGCTTCCATGTCCTGGCTATTATAAACAGTGCTGCGATGAACATTGGGGTACACGTGTCTCTTTCAATTCTGGTTTCCTCAGTGTATATGCCCAGCAGTGGGATTGCTGGATCATAAGGTAGTTCTATTTTCAGTTTTTTAAGGAATCTCCACACTGTTCTCCATAGTGGCTGTACTAGTTTGCATTCCCACCAGCAGTGTAAGAGGGTTCCCTTTTCTCCACACCGTCTCCAGCATTTATTGCTTGTAGACTTTTGGATCGCAGCCATTCTGACTGGTGTGAAATGGTACCTCATAGTGGTTTTGATTTGCATTTCTCTGATAATGAGTGATGTTGAGCATCTTTTCATGTGTTTGTTAGCCATCTGTATGTCTTCTTTGGAGAAATGTCTATTTAGTTCTTTGGCCCATTTTTTGATTGGGTCATTTATTTTTCTGGAGTTGAGCTGTAGGAGTTGCTTGTATATTTTTGAGATTAGTTGTTTGTCAGTTGCTTCATTTGCTATTATTTTCTCCCATTCTGAAGGCTGTCTTTTCACCTTGCTAATAGTGTCCTTTGATGTGCAGAAGCTTTTAAGGTTAATTAGGTCCCATTTGTTTATTTTTGCTTTTATTTCCAATATTCTGGGAGGTGGGTCATAGAGGATCCTTCTGTGATGTATGTCAGAGAGTGTTTTGCCTATGTTCTCCTCTAGGAGTTTTATAGTCTCTGGTCTTACGTTGAGATCTTTAATCCATTTTGAGTTTATTTTTGTGTATGGTGTTAGAAAGTGTTCTAGTTTCATTCTTTTACAAGTGGTTGACCAGCACCACTTGTTAAAGAGATTGTCTTTAAACCATTGTATATTCTTGCCTCCTTTGTCAAAGATAAGGTGTCCATATGTGCGTGGATTTATCTCTGGGCTTTCTATTTTGTTCCGTTGATCTATATTTCTGTCTTTGTGCCAGTACCATACTGTCTTGATAACTGTGGCTTTGTAGTAGAGCCTGAAGTCAGGCAGGTTGATTCCTCCAGTTCCATTCTTCTTTCTCAAGATTGCTTTGGCTATTTGAGGTTTTGTGTATTTCCATACAAATTGTGAAATTATTTGTTCTAGCTCTGTGAAGAATACTGTTGGTAGCTTGATAGGGATTGCATTGAATCTATAAATTGCTTTGGGTAGTATACTCATTTTCACTATACTGATTCTTCCAATCCATGAACATGATATATTTCTCCATCTATTAGTGTCCTCTTTGATTTCTTTCACCAGTGTTTTATAGTTTTCTATATATAGGTCTTTAGTTTCTTTAGGTAGATATATTCCTAAGTATTTTATTCTTTCCGTTGCAATGGTGAATGGAATTGTTTCCTTAATTTCTCTTTCTGTTTTCTCATTATTAGTGTATAGGAATGCAAGGGATTTCTGTGTGTTGGTTTTATATCCTGCAACTTTACTATAGGCCAATATCACTGATGAACATAGATGCAAAAATCCTTAACAAAATTCTAGCAATCAGAATCTAACAACACATTAAAAAGATCATACACCATGACCAAGTGGGCTTTATCCCAGGGATGCAAAGATTCTTCAATATCCACAAATCAATCAATGTAATACACCACATTAACAAATTGAAAAATAAAAACCATATGATTATCTCAATAGATGCAGAGAAAGCCTTTGACAAAATTCAACATCCATTTATGATAAAAACTCTCCAGAAAGCAGGAATATAAGGAACATACCTCAACATAATAAAAGCTATATATGACAAACCCACAGCAAACATTATCCTCAATGGTGAAAAATGGAAAGCATTTCCTCTAAAGTCAGGAACAAGACAAGGGTGCCCACTTTCACCATTACTATTCAACATAGTTTTGGAAGTTTTGGCCACAGCAATCAGAGCAGAAAAAGAAATAAAAGGAATCCAAATTGGAAAAGGAGAAGTAAAACTCTCACTATTTGCAGATGACATGATCCTCTACATAGAAAACCCTAAAGACTCCACCAGAAAATTACTAGAACTAATCAATGACTATAGCAAAATATGCTTTGTGATCACAATGGGATAAAGTTAAAAATCAATAACAGAAGAAACACTTTAAAATTCACAAATCTGTGGAAATGAGACAGCACATTCTTAAAAATTAATGGAACAAGGAAGAAATCACAAGGGAAAGTAAAATAAACTTAGATATAAATTAAAATGAGTGTACCTCTAAAATATCTTGGGGACAGTGAAAGCAGTGCTGGGGAGAAATTTATAAATGTCAGCAGTTACATTAAGAAAGAAGAAGGCTTTCAGATCAACATCCTGATTTTGTAACTTAATAAACTGGAAAAAGAAGAAAAAACTAAACCCAAAAAGCTAGAAGGAAGGAGATAATAAAATAACAGAGATAAAATAGATAATATAAAAACTAAAACATTGAAACAAAAATTTATTCTTCAAAAATATCAACAAAATGGACAAATCTTTAAATAGTTGGACTGTTAGAAAGAGAGAAATATAGAGAAAACATTCAAATCTCTAAAATCAAAATGGAGGTGGGGACATTACTAGTGGTTCTACAGAAATAAAAAAGGATTTAAGAGAATAGTGAGAGCATCAACAATTTGGATAATGTACAAATTCCTAGAAAAATAAAACAGTAAGTGATGAAGGAACAAACAAACAAACCAGTAAGAGCAAGCCTGTAACTGGAAATCTCCTAACAAAAGAAACCCTGAATCTAATTGTTTCAATGGTCAATTCTATCAGACTTTAAAGAAGAAATATCATGGAACCTTAAAGCAATTAAAGAAAATATGAATAAATGGAAAGATATACCATATTTAGCAGTTAGAAAACTTGATATTGTTAAGATTTAAGTACTACCCAAAGGGATCTACAGATTCAGTGAAATCCCTATGAAAATTCCAGCAATAACTTTTTTGCAGAATAGAAAACCCCATTTTCAATTTCACATGGAATCAAAGGGACTGTATTTAGCCAAAACGGCCCAGAAAAATGAGAACAAATTTTGAGGACCCAGATTTCCTGATTTCAAAGCTTACTATAAAGCTATGGTAGTCAAAACAGTGTGATACTGGCACAATGACAGACATACATTATAACAATGGAATAAAACAGGGAATCCAGAAATAAACCTTAGCATATTGATCACATGATTTTTGACAACAGTTCTAAGAATATTCATTGGAGAAAGGACTTTTTTTTTCTTTGACAAATGATGCTGAGCGATTGCATATCGCCACACAAAAATAGTGAAGTTGGACATTTACCTAAAAACATATATAAAAATTAACTAAAAATGGAACAATGACTTAAATTGAAAACTTAACGCTTTTAAAAAATCTTGGAAGAAAACAGAGCAGAAAGGCTTCACAACATTGCATTTGCCAATGATTTATGTGTATGCATGTGCGAGTGTGTGTGTGTGTGTGTGTGTGTCTGTAAGACACCAAAATCACAGATAAACAAAAGAAAAAACAGAAAATTTGAGGCTCTTAAAAAAAATTGCTTACATCAAAATACACAAACAATAGAGTAAACGACAGTCCACAGAATTGAAGAAAACATTTGAAAGTCATGTATCTGATAAGGGATATCCAGAAGGTTTAAAGAACTCCTAAAACTCAACCACAAAAGCACCAAACAATATGCCATATAACTTTTTATTTTTATTTTACTGACTGAATTTTAGTTGCCATTTTCTCCCCTTCATATTTCCAAGAAATATGGTAAACACTTGACAAATAGTTGTTTGATTACTCTAACCATACACTAAAAAACTGCATTTTTTTTGTTTTATCAGAATACTTTAATAAGGACACAAATAGTGATTGTTTTCTCTATTATATCTGCATCTGTAAACATAGTCATCTACTAGCTTGTCGTATCTGTGCTTCCAGCTGTGTACCAGGGCAAATGTTATGAGGATGAAATGCAGGTGATTTGGGGCAGGATTTGCAGATGGGGCTCTTATCTGCTTAATGATGTGAAAAATGTCATATTAGGAAGAGGACAGGAAGGTTCATCTTTTTGAAGCAGAAACATTATTTCCAATGCAAGGAATCTCATGTTTTCTAAAAGATCATGGGACACAAAAAAGGTGATATAAAATGCTTATTTTATCTGTAAAATGTTCTCTCTGATTCCTTCACTTCAAACTTGGAGAAACAAAGCAAAGAGACAGTTAACTCTTGTGTTTTGTCAGGCCTAGATCTTTAGCTCTTGTATAAAAGTTAGCAAGCAAACTGCCATCTGTACAAACAGGTGGCTTGAATGATGTAGGGTATTAGAAACAAATCATTTTTGGAAGGATGACAAGGAATAGAAAATTTAAGAAAACCCAGAGTTCCTTTAATAAGATGAGAAATGTGAATCATTGATTGTGTCAGTGTTAGAAGATAAAGTGTGGAAATATTTGTTCAAGAAGTCTCTGCATTGCACACATTTTCCCGTTGTGATTCTGTAATCAGTGTGCTCACCCCAAGGAGCCAATGGAGCAGTTACCCTTGTGCCTTCACAAGAGACTTAACTGAGGTCATCTTAGAAACTGTAGTAGGGAAGATGACTTAATGCCACAACATACCTAAGGTATTGCTCACCCTTGACTTAATTATGACTTCATAGTGATTTTCCTGGCTTCATAATGAAGTTCTTCTTCAAAGCTCAACTTTGTTCTCAGGACTACTTTTATTAAAAAAAAAAAAATCTGTAAAAATTACTGATAAACCAACTAAATACTCTCATAAATCTGTATGTCTAATGTTAAATTTTCAGTTTATTCATGATCTACTATGTGTAGAGCTTGTGTTAATAGAAGTAAGGGTGAGAAGGTTCAAAGTAAAGAAGATGATGAATTACAGATTACAACCAGAACACAGAAACAAACCATTTTTGTTTTGAAGATGATGAAGAGTTTAGCTTTATTTTTGAATAGTTGGAACAAATATCAGGTAAATAGCACATATATTTCTTTTTTATTCCACCAGCAGTTTTACTTTTATAGCCAAAATAAATCTAAAAATGTATTTTTTAAACTTTTTTAGCATTTCAGTCTTCTATTCTTTGGTCTTCTTTACCTTTCTTCTGATTTATTTATTTTAATAAATCCATCAAGGTAAAATTCATATAGCATAAAGTTCACACCTTTAAAGTATACATTTCATTGTCTTTTAATATCTTCATAGAATTATCCAACCATTGCCCCTATCTGTTTCTAAAATATTTTCACTGCCCTTGATACTCATTAGTAGTTATTTCCTCTTTTCTTTTCCCTTTCATCCCTGGCAACCAGTAATCTACTTTCTATTACTATGCCTTTTCCTGTTCAGACATTTCTTATACATTGAATTATGCAATATGTGGGTCTTTTAGAAGAGCTTCTTTCAGTTAGATTGTTTTCAAGCTTCATCCCTCCTGTAGCATGTATCATCCGCTCCCTTATTGACAATGTTCCATTGTATGAATATATCACGTTTTGTTTATCTATTCATTAATTTATCACATTGAGTTGTTTCCACTCATCATTGGCTTTAGACCTTAATATCCTTTTATAGCTTATATTATTCAGTGAGAAATTAACCCTTGTAACTTTTTTATTCTTGCATAGTCCTCATAGAATGTATCTGATGATTATATAAATGCACAAAATGGAAAGATTTAGACATTAATTCAGTGAGACACACAAATACCAACTATATATTCAGTTCTATTCTAAGTAATGTGATAAATAAGAAAATATGAATATTTCCTTTTAGAAGGAGTATCTGTACTTTTTAATGATTAAGCAATATCTGATAAGAATGGAATATAAGTCAAGTAGAGAATTCTTTTTAATGCTAGCCAAATCATCATAATTGGTTTTGGTACCTCCATCATCAACAAAGTCAGGATCACTTATTGGGCATATAACTCTCTACAAAATATTGCAATTTTTTGCATATATCATTCAGATACCTAATTGGGACTTTTTTTTTTCTTACTTCTAATGACAACAGTAAATTGCAGATAACTAATATAACCACTCCAAAAATTAAATACTTGGGAAGTAAAAAAGTCAGTTTTTATCTCAAATCTCTAAACCATACTTCATAAATATATGCATATATGCATGCCTAGAATATATGTGTATATATATATACATATATTCTATGGGATTTCCCAGGCAAGAATACTGGAGTTGGTTGCCATTCCCTTCTCCAGGGGATCTTCCTGACCCAGGGATCAAACCCATGTCTCCTATACTGCAGATGGATTTCTTACCATTGAGCCATCAGGGAAACCCATATATATATAACATACACACATATTTTTATATATTGATATTAATTTCATAGCTGAATAAGATTGTTGAAGGAACAGACCTTGAGCTTACCCATGGTGTTTAACATTCACATTTGGTTAATCATGCTCAGAGTTGGGGTTGAGGTCAGTAGTTTGAGGAAAACAGTTACAGTGATAAAAAGCATCATTACCATCACAGTGGTGTTATACCATTAAATGATTGATTTTAAATAGTATGTTTAGGTTTTATCCTTATTGGAAAGACTAATTTGTAATTCAGTCCATTGTTTGGCAAATCTGAAGTCTCTTAACAACTCAACGGGAGACATAAAACTTTGATGGAGATTTGTGATTCTTCCAGGACATGCATCTACATCTCCTCAGCAGTCTCAGATCAATCTGCTGCCAACATGTTTTTCCCCTCCTCAGTAGAATGCATCCTGGCAAACCCATTCAATCCTCCTGGCCAGCTTCCCCAGTGGGCCACAACAATCTTATGCTTTCAGGCAAAATAATTTTCCTCTAAGGCAAGTGTGACTTAGGAATATGGCAAGGCCCCAAGTAAATTGGAAAATATTCTCAGAATTTTAACAATTACTAAAAATATTTCCTTTTATGGGCCCATTATTCTGCAACCAAGTACCCGTTTTACACACACACATACACACACACACACATACACACTTATAATCAACTGTGCTGCACTTTCCTGCATGATAAAATGTCCTCTTATAGTAAGTTTGGAGAGGCATTGTTTTTGTTGTAAATACCTTCATAAATAAAATGTTTACCTCAATTCATATATACTGTATAGTAGATCTGTTGTCTGTTTCACTTATCCAGACTTGACCCTTTCCTGGCATCCACAAAACAATTTCTCCTTTAAAAAAAAATACATACCCAAACTTCAGTAGAAGTGAACATGAGATTTAGTCCTATGCTTGTTAGTACATCACACACCCCTAACAACCCAAGGCAAGAATGTTTCCCTGGTCCAATGAGGACCAAAGGGGTAATGAATCTCTTATTGAGAATCCTAGAAGAAGAATCTTAATTTTTCCTGTTGGCCTTGAAAGTGAGAGGCAATAGATTTTACTGATATTTGGATCATAAAGGGAAAGCCTATTAGAATGAAGCCATCTGAAAAAGACAGAACAAAACTGTAGTATACTACCCATGCCTAGATGATATCATTTGAGCCTCTGCAGCAATAGAAACCTTGAAGTCACAGACAATACAGGTTTTTTTTTTTTTCTTCTTCTATTTTTTGAGTTAAATCCATTAGGGTTGGGGCTTCCAGTACTTGAAACTGAAATAAGCCTCTACTTTTCTCCCAGTTCCTACCCTGGTGTATAAAATGGTAACAATAAAATATTTCTGTGTTCTTATCTGATGTTTTCTTATAAGAATATAAATTTGTATAAGAGCTGTTTATAATTAGGTAAATATCACCTTTAGGCTTATTACAGAATATAATTAACTCCTTTATACAAGTTGGACTCATCAGTCTTTTTTGTTAATCAATTGAGTTTTTCTAATGAACTTTAACACTATTAAAAAAAAAAAACTAAATATGCTTGAGAAGTTATTTCAAACAAACTTAAAAGCCAGACTTATTGCCCAAGGTTATTGCCTCTTTTTATAAACCTGCCTATAGAATTAATAACAATTTTCTTACATTACTATTCCCAGAGTCTGATTGTCAGAAAGTGAATTTTTAAGCAGTGTTCTAGTTACTTATTTCAGTGTTGTTCAAAGTTGTTTCTGTTAAAAGCAATGCAATACTTCCATTTTACTCCACTAAATTAATTTCCTATTCAATTAAGTCTTACCTTATGGTTCAAATATATGCTTCTTTAGTGCAGTGATCAATTTTAATCTCTAGAGATTTAACTGAAAATGCAGAAATTGATAAAGGTATGTAATTATGCATTTGAAAAGTCACAGCATCTGTTGTTTAGATGTATTAATTAGTTGTACAACAAAAAAATTCGTCAGTGCTATTTTGTGAAACTATGTTCAGGGCTAAAATATCTACATTTACTTTATTGTATTTTAAAATGTTTTTGCTTTTTCTTTTCTTTATTTCCAACTATGATGCCCTAATTTATTTTTCTTTATATAATGTCCATTTGAACTGAAACTATTAAACATTTGAAATAGCCAGTGGAGAATTTTTAATGGTAAGGTATAATGCCTAATTTACAATTTTAAGAGGAGTAAAAGGGATGGAAGGCCTGACTTATGTTGAGATATCAACTACAAGTTTTGTAAGGAAACACATTAAAATTTCAGTTATTTTTCCTTGGTATATTATCATTATACAAATTTTCTGTAATGAGTAAATATTACTTTATAATCAGAAAAGAAGCAAAAAGTTACTGCCTTTAATGTATGTCTTTTTCTTTTGTTATCTTGAGGGTTTTAATAATAAACATGACTGGAAAAACATTTTCATAGGATGAAAATCTGCCTGAGATAAGCTGGCACTAGATAGGGAAAGGTAACAGATCCATCTGTCCATTCAACTGGAAGACCCATTTTAAGATACTGTATCTTGATAAGAAGGACATAACCTTATCAAATATAGTAGAGAGTAAGCATGTTTGTCAGTGGAACAATGTCAGTTGTTAATGGAAATTGACTAAAGTACATGAACTGGTCACACAAGATCCAAGTAGTTAATATATACATATTTAGATATAGACATGTAGATATAGATATTTATATCTAAGTATAAATAGATATCTATCTAATCTACCTATCTATCTGTATATATAAATAGTGGATTTCAGAGCTTTAAATGGCAGTCAGTGTTGTAAGATTCAAGCACAAATTGGATGTGTAGAGTTAATGTTCATTTTGAGTCTCTAATTTACAAGTTTGGTGTAGATTATTTGATTTATTATTGTTAATTAAATGTCACTATGCAATTTGAGACCGTGTTATTAATGATGTTGAAATTAATATTAAAATTAAAACCTTGAGAGAAAAGGAGGAGATGTTTAGAACTGAGGAAGGATAACTTGTAAAGCAGTAACTAAATTGTCTGAAATTTTTCTCTGCTTGTTAGCTCACATATATATATATATATATATATATATATATATACATGAAGCCTATGGATCACAGACAAAGAGAGTTTATTAGTCATAGCAACAGACAAATCATCACAGGGCAATGTGTTGAGAGCCAGATGGTACCTTCTCATACAGTGAGGTGCCTTACAGGAATGGAACCCTGTTAAAAGAAGGCTTTTCTCTTGCATAGAATTGCTAGTGACTGCCCATCCACAAATGTACATTTGGAGGCTGTGGTCAGCACAGTTTATTCTTTCTAGCCTAAGGAAAAATTGAGAGAAGTTTTGTGCTCAGATGCTCAGTCATGTCTGACTGAGACCCCATGGACTGTATCCTACCAGGTTCCTCTGTCCATGGGATTCTTCTGACAAGAATACTAATGTAGGGTGCTGATCCCTCCTTCAGGGCATCTTTCCAACCCAGGGATTGACCCATGTCTCTGATATCTGCTGCATTGGTAGGTGGATTCTTTACCACTAGCACCACCACCAGCCCAGGGGCTGACTAAAACAAAAACAAAATTAGAGAAGAGAGAAGTGATTTAAGTGTTTTCACAGTCTGTTATTTTATCTTTATATTTTTAAGTTTACATGTTACCTTAAAATAAGCTCTATTCTTTGTATGTGTCATCATAGTGTAGACTTCTAAACCTTTCAGATCCTAGCTGTCATTTATATTTCATGTAAGATGCTTGGTGAAGGGAAGACATGAGTCTGTCTTCTTTTTACTTTCAAACTTCAGTAGATGGGACCACTCAAGAGAGATATATGTGTTTGACATTAAGAAAGCTTTGGTAAAGCCGTTGTTATTTTTGAAAATTTTATTTTTTATTAATTTATGTTTTTATTTTTGAAAATTTTAACTGAAGAAAGTTAAAAAACACTTACAAGTGGTATTTATTTGCTGCTGCTGCTAAGTCGCTTCAGTCGTGTCCAACTCTGTGCGACCCCATAGACGGCAGCCCACCAGGCTCCCCCATTCCTGGGATTCTCCAGGCAAGAACACCGGAGTGGGTTGACATTTCCTTCTCCAATGCATGGAAGTCGCTCAGTCATGTCTGACTCTTCGCAACCCCATGGACTGCAGCCCACCAGGCTCCTCCGTCCATGGGATTTTCCAGGCAAGAGTACTGGAGTGGGGTGCCATCGCCTTCTCTGATTTATTTGCTACTGCTGTGCAAACAGACCTTCTAGTAGGAAGACGTATTTTAAATTCTGGAGAGTAGTATTTAAGTTTTCTCTTAGGTGACTATTTTGCAAATAATCTAAAAAATGAAATGATCATATAAGAAATGCTGCTATTCAAATTTTAGCTACAGATCAAAATAACATCATTTAGTTGAGTGGTCATCAATGGTTCCATCTAGTCTGTAAAGGGCTCTTTATCACAGGAAGTGTCATTCATAGGATTGACATTTCCATATGAATTAATGATGATTACTCAGAATTATGACAACATTTAAATTAAGACAGCTTTTATTCTGATTACAAACTTTTAGGAATATAACATTTATTTTTTACATTTGTCTTTATCCTACTTAACAGGAATTCAGATCCAATTTTAAGGTAAATATACCTCTCATGGCAGATTGGGAAACAAAAATTCTTTCATGTGTATAGTTATTTGGGGGATCCAAAAATAATTCTTCTAGTGACATTGCAATGATCAGGGACTAATCTAACATTTATAAATATGGTAAGTAAAGTGAAAGATATGTTCTTTGAATGAAACAAACAACACAGAAGTCATCAGATTTTTCTTTAAAGTTATCAGAGACTAAATGTTTTAGGTTTTGTGAGTCATATAATGTGTGTTGCAGCTACTAAAATCTGCTATTGCAGTGCAAATACAGTTACAATACATAATAAATAATCATGTAAATGAGTAATCATGACTGTGGGGAAAGTTTGGTGCCCCCAAATCTAGACCACATCAACTGCCAGAGTTTATCAAACACTGATCTAGCATACAGAGAAAATATCTCTGTCTGTATCTCTCTGTATAGTTTATATATATTTCAAATATTTCATTTAACATCTTAATTAAATCAGTATCATAGGGCTTATATTGATTAATGTTGACTTCAGTTTAGTTGAGTTCAGTCACTCCGTCGTGTCTAACTCTTTCCACCCCATGAACTGCAGCACGCCAGGCCTCCCTGTCCATCACCGACTCTCAGAGTTCACCCAAACTCATGTCCATTGAGTCAGTGGTGCCATCCAACCATCTCATCCTCTGTCGTCCCTTTCTCCTCCTGCCCTCAATCTTTCCCAGGATCAGGGTCTTTTCAAATGAGTCAGCCCTTCACATCAGGTGGCTAAAATATTGGATCATGAACTCCTTATTGTCAAATTCAGATTAAGTTGAAGAAAGTAGGGAAAACCACTAGACCATTAAGATATGACCTAAATCAAATCCCTTATGATTATACAGTGGAAGTGAGAAATAGATTTAAGGGACTAGATCTGATAGAGTGCCTGATGCACCATGGACAGAGGTTCATGACATTGTACAGGAGACAGGAATTAAGACCATCCCCAAGAAAAAGAAATGCAAAAAAGCAAAATGGCTGTCTGAGGAGGCCTTACAAATAGCTGTGAAAAGAAAAGTGAAAAGCAAAGGAGAAAAGGAAAGATATGCCCATTTTAATGCAGAGTTCCAAAGAATAGCAAGGAAAGATAAGAAAGCCTTCCTCAGCGATCAGTGCAAAGAGATAGAGGAAAACAGTAGAATGGAAAAACGAGAGATCTGTTCAAGAAAATTGGAGATACCAAGGGATCATTTCCTGTGAAAATGGGCTCAATAAAGAACAGAAATGGTGTGGACCTAAAAGAAGCAGAAGATATTAAGAAAAGGTGGCAAGAATACACAGAACTGTACAAAAAAGATCTTCACAACACAGATAATCATGATGGTGTGATCACTCACACTCACCTAGAGCCAGACATCCTGGAATGTGAAGTCAAGTGGGCCTTAGAAAGCATCACTATGAACAAAGCTAGTGGAGGTGATGGAATTACAGTTGAGCTATTTCAAATCCTGAAAGATGATGCTGTGAAAGTGCTTCACTCAATACGTTAGTAAATTTGGAAAACTCATCAGTGGCCACAGAACTGGAAAATGTCAGTTTTCATTCCAATCACAAAGAAAGGCAATGCCAAAGAATGCTCAAACTACCACACAATTGCACCCATCTCACACAGTAGTAAAGTAATGCTCAAAATTCTCCAAGCCAGGCTTCAGCAATACGTGAACCATGAAATTCCAGATGTTCAAGCTGGTTTTAAAAAAGGTCAAGGAACCAGAGATCAAATTGCCAACATCCGCTGGATCATGGAAAAAGGAAGCAAGTTCCAGAAAAACATCTATTTCTGCTTTATTGACTATACCAAAGCCTTTGACTGTGTGGATCACAATAAACTATGGAAAATTCTGAAAGAGATGGGAATACCAGACCACCTGACCTGCCTCTTGAAAAACCTATATGCAGGTCAGGAAGCCACAGTTAGAGCTGGACATGGAACAACAGACTGGTTCCAAATAGGAAAAAGAGTATGTCAAGGATCTATATTGTCACCCTGGTTATTTAACTTCTATGCAGAGTACATCATGAGAAACGCTGGACTGGAAGAAGCACAAGCTGAAATCAAGATTGCTGGGAGAAATATCAACAACCTCAGATATGCAGATGACACCACCCTTATGGCAGAAAGTGAAAAGGAACTAAAGAGCCTCTTGATGAAAGTGAAAGTGGAGAGTGAAAAAGTTGGCTTAAAGCTCAACATTCAGAAAACTAATATCATGGCATCTGGTCCCATCACTTCATGGCAAATAGATGGGGAAACAGTGGAAACAGTGGCTGACTTTATGTTTTTTGGCTCCAAAATCACTATGGATGGTGATTGCAGCCATGAAAGTAAAAGACGCTTACTCCTTGGAAGGAAAGTTATGACCAACCTAGATAGCATGTTGAAAGGCAGAGACATTACTTTGACAACAAAGGTCCATCTAGTCAAGGCTATGGTTTTTCCAGTGGTCATGTATGAATGTGAGAGTTGGACTGTGAAGAAAGCTAAGCTCCAAAGAATTGATGCTTTTGAACTGTGGTGTTGGAGAAGACTCTTGAGAGTCCCTTGGACTGCAAGGAGATCCACCCAGTCCATCCTAAGGAGATCAGTCCTGGGTGTTCATTGGAAGGACTGATGCTGAAGCTGAAACTCCAATACTTTGGCCACCTAATGCGAAGAGCTGACTCACTGGAAAAGACTCTGATGCTGGGAAATATTGACGGCTAGGAGGAAAAGGTGATGATGAGGATGAGATGGTTTGATGGCATCCCTGACTCAATGGACATGGGTTTGGGTGGACTCCGAGAGTTGGTGATGGAAAGGGAGGCCTGGCGTGCTGTGGTTCATGGGGTCACAAAGAGTCAGACACGACTGAATGACTGAACTGAATTGAAAAATAAATTAAATTGAGAAATATTAAAAAGAATATTGTAGTAGAGGGAAAAATTCATTAAGATCCTTCATTGGGATGGATGCCATATTATTCTGCTCTACAGAAATTATAAACTGATGAATATTAGTTCTCTCAAAGTATCACCAAAATAACCTTATGTACATGAAGAAGCAGAGATGAGTTTGTTGCTTACTTGGTAAAGATCACTTTCTTGCCCACTTGAAAGTGGGCAGCATATTCTCCAAACAGAGTGGCAAAGGAGAGGTGTTTTTTATGAGGTTTTGGGGGGATGTGGTTTTACAGGTCTTTCAATAAGTAGTATTGATTAGGACTGGTTGAAGTTTTGTGTTGGAAATGTTGGGGACTAGTGAATTTTAGAAGGTGAGGTCTTGGGAGAAGATCTTGAATAGTAAACAGTCATTTGGTTGAGTTATGTATTGTTCTGAGAAAGAAATGTTTACTTTAGTGAGCATTAGTTGAGTAATCTATTTTTCAAATAAATGGGTTTTCAGAAAGTTCCTGAAAAAAATAAAATGATGAGGGTATTTGCAACCCCATCTTCCTGGCAAGAATGTTATGAAATATTAAAGCCATATTAATGCAGACACTTGAAGAGTAAATTCATGTTAATATACACTGTGGAATATGTGTGTATGCAGTTTCACTTCTGAAAGGAACAAGAGATAGAGTGTTTCTGGAATTTGTAAAGTAACTGAAAACCCAAAATAAACACATTGATATTGAATAAAAATAGATAGTAGAAATATTTGAAAGAAATTATATGATTAAATATTAAATGATTCATGTAGAAGTGCAGAAAAGAGACATACAGAGTAAAGACGTTAGAAGTGCTGAGAATCTAACAATGCTTTGGGAAAGATGAAAATTCTGGACAGGACTTGGTCTTTGAATACTGGATATCATAAGCAAAATAGAGTGGGAGTGAAAAAAGACTTCTGGACAACTCTCAACAATAGATGATTAGGGCTTTTTTTAAAAATAGAGATCAGGAGATAATAAATAGGGAAATATATGCTGAAGCCACTCAGTGAGTAACCTGAGTGCAGTGACTGTTTTCCAAGCATATGAGAGAATTCCAAGTGTTCTTTAGGATGTTATACTATGTTATGGGAATACACTACAGGCATAAAGAACACTGAAAAAACTAAAGCAATCCTCCAAATGAGAGGTCATAAGGCACAATATTAATATAGGAGTTGAAGAGAAAGAGAAGATGTAATGAACTTATATGTGTATATACATATGCATACATACATAAATATATATATATGTCTGCTATGTTTTATGTATCTGCAAGACATGTATGTCATCTAGCATAGAAATGGAAATATAAAGCCAACATACAGGAGAGGTCAGGGCTCAAAAGTTTAAAAAATCAATTTTGGAGGTTTTGAGGTTTCCCAAGTAGCTCAGTGGTCAAGAATCTGCCTGTCAATTCAGGGGCTGTAGGAGACATGATCCCTGGGTCCAGAAAATCCCCTGGAGGAGGAAACGGCAACCCACTCCAGTATTCTTGCCTGGGAAATCACATGCACAGAGGAGCCTGGCCTGCTATGGGATTACAAAGAATGGGATATGACTTAGTGGCTGAGCGAGAAGTAGAAATGACCACTCAGAGAATAGCAATTGGGAAAAAAAGAGCTCAGAGTTGAGCTTTGCAGGGTGTCTTTGTTTAGACAACAACTGTTTGAGTAGAATGTGTAGACTTTTTTTTTTTAATTTTATTTAATTTTTAAACTTTACATAATTGTATTAGTTTTGCCAAATATCAAAATGAATCCACCACAGGTATACATGTGTTCCCCATCCTGAACCTTCCTCCCTCCTCTCTCCCCATACCATCCCTCTGGGTCGTCCCAGTGCACTAGCCCCAAGCGTCCAGTATCTGCATTGAACCTGGACTGGCATCTCGTTTCATACATGATATTTTACATGTTTCAATGCCATTCTCCCAAATCTTCCCACCCTCTCCCTCTCCCATAGAGTCCATAAGACTGTTCTATACATCAGTGTCTCTTTTGCTGTCTCGTTCACAGGGTTATTGTTACCATCTTTCTAAATTTCATATATATGTGTTAGTATACTGTATTGGTGTTTTTCCTTCTGGCTTACTTCACTCTGTATAATAGGCTCCAGTTTCATCCACCTCATTAGAACTGATTCTAATGTATTCTTTTTAATGGCTGAGTAATACTCTATTGTGTATATGTACCACTGCTTTCTTATCCATTCATCTGCTGATGGGCATCTAGGTTGCTTCCATGTCCTGGCTATTATAAACAGTGCTGCGATGAACATTGGGGTACACGTGTGTCTTTCCCTTCTGGTTTCCTCAGTGTGTATGCCCAGCAGTGGGATTGCTGGATCATAAGGCAGTTCTATTTCCAGTTTTTAAAGAATCTCACACTGTTCTCCATAGTGGCTGTACTAGTTTGCATTCCCACCAACAGTGTAAGAGGGTTCCCTTTTCTCCACACCCTCTCCAGCATTTATTATTTGTAGACTTTTGGATCACAGCCATTCTGACTGGTGTGAAATGGTACCTCATAGTGGTTTTGATTTGCATTTCTCTGATAATGAGTGATGTTGAGCATCTTTTCATGTGTTTGTTAGCCATCTGTATGTCTTCTTTGGAGAAATGCCTATTTAGTTCTTTGGCCCATTTTTTGATTGGGTCATTTATTTTTCTGGAGTTGAGCTGTAGGAGTTGCTTATATATTTTTGAGATTAGTTGTTTGTCAGTTGCTTCATTTGCTATTATTTTCTCCCATTCTGAAGGCTGTCTTTTCACCTTGCTAATAATGTCCTTTGATGTGCAGAAGCCTTAAGGTTAATTAGGTCCCATTTGTTTATTTTTGCTTTTATTTCCAATATTCTGGGAGGTGGGTCATAGAGGATCCTTCTGTGATGTATGTCAGAGAGTGTTTTGCCTATGTTCTCCTCTAGGAGTTTTATAGTTTCTGGTCTTACATTGAGATCTTTAATCCATTTTGAGTTTATTTTTGTGTATGGTGTTAGAAAGTGTTCTAGTTTCATTCTTTTACAAGTGGTTGACCAGATTTCCCAGCACCACTTGTTAAAGGTATTGTCTTTAATCCATTGATTATTCTTGCCTCCTTTGTCAAAGATAAGGTGTCCATATGTGCGTGGATTTATCTCTGGGCTTTCTATTTTGTTCCATTGATCTATATTTCTGTCTTTGTGCCAGTACCATACTGTCTTGATAACTGTGGCTTTGTAATAGAGCCTGAAGTCAGGTAGGTTGATTCCTCCAGTTCCAAGAAAGGATTCCAGGCCAAGATAATGGTTCAAAGGCAAAAGAGGATTTAAGAATCCTTCTGCTCATTTTAAGTGTCACACAATGCAAAGTTGAGTAAGGTGGGGATAAGCATGGGGGGAAAGCACATTGGATTTGGTTATCCCAGGTCAGTTTTGATGTTGGCAGCTTGTTATTTGAGGGGAATGAGGGCTGAAACTGCTTCAGAGAGATACGGAGAATTACATGTATGGTGGGCACACAGGCTAAGTCTGAAACCCCTTGTACAGAAGATTTATTGAGGCTTATTTTGAAAGGACAAAAGCCTGGAAAAGAGCAAAGAGCTGAATGATAGTGATTATTATTATTAATTTCTAATATAGAGAAGAAATATATACACCATGAAAAATACAAGTAACTGGCAAGATGTATACCTGTGGCGGATTCATTTTGATATTTGGCAAAACTAATACAATTATGTAAAGTTTAAAAATAAAATAAAATTTAAAAAAAGATATTTAAAATTATGGAACATATTCAATTTGGTTAAAAAACAGCTGTTTTTTTTTTTTTTAGCTTTTGAAATAAGAAAGAGCATCTCTTTCTAGAAGTCTGAGGAAAGAGAAGAATGTATATGGAATGATATTTTGAGGTAGACAAAAAGGACAATAAGCCATTTCTGATGGCCTGAATGTTCACAGGTGAATATATGAAGCTGGGGGTCTTTAAAAAGTGAGGAAAATTTCTACAGATATGAGCAGTGTTTTAGGAGAGATGGTTTAGGGCCTATTGTGTTTCAGTTATGATTAATTCAATAGTCTAGATTTACTATTGATATCTTTAAATAATGATTAAATCTTATTTTGATATTTAACATATTCTTCCTGAATTTATTTGAACAGTTTCAGTGATTATTATTTCATTATTTTGTTTTACTGTTCTTTTTTTCTAATTTTTTCAATTTGATTGAGTGTGAATTAAAAAAAAAAGATGCCATAGAATTTTTCTTTGAGATATGTTAAAAAATAGATTTTTAGGGCAAAAATCACATTTGGATTAAAATGTTTCAAGCCATCAATTTGTCAAGATTTTTTTCCACTTTTTGAAAATTCTCTCCACAGATGGATGATGGATGATAGATTTAATTTTGAAACATTAAAAGCAAATTATCATGTTAAAATTAAATGCATAATTATCAATAATAACATTAAAAAATAAGGTGACTTTATATAGATATTCAGGGAAAGTGAATTTCATCAGCTGTCAACACCCAGAATAACCTGTTATGCGAAGCTGAGTTTATTACCTATTTTAGTCAGGGAGGGCAATATTTTGACTGTCTTAGAATGTCCAGAAGGAGGGATTGGTAGGGTAGGATGGGATGGGGGTTATGTATAGGGCTGGAAATCTAGAAGTGAATTGTTAAGACAGCTCTTCCAGTGTGAGGGTCTGATTGAAGAGGTGTGCATTTCATGATGTAACGGCCTAGGTAGATTGACACTGAGAGACAAATATCTTGAAGTGACTCTTAGAGAAACAGTTACTAATAAGAATTATGGTTGTTCAGTCACTAAGTTGTGTCCAACTCTGTGGCCCCATGGACTGCAACAGACCAGGCCCCTTTATCTCTCACTATCTCCCAGAGTTTGCCCAAGTTCATGTCCATTGAATCTGTGATGCCATCCAACCATCTCATCCTCTGTTGCTCTCTTCTTTTTCTGCCCTCAATCTTTCCCGGTATCAGGGACTGAATTAACAGTTGATAATTTGCTCAGATTTGGGAGCTTATGGCTCAGATACATTACTTTTAAGAAAGTTTCTGAAACAAAATTAACTTTTGTACTAATTTACAGTCTTATATTCATGGGCTAAAACTTGCAAGCTCTAAAAGTAAAATCTTGTGGATGTAGATCCTGACAGTCTGGGTGAATGCAGAGGCCTCAGTTCTAAATTTCAATAGCAATTTGAGAACTGAACTATAATATGAATTGCATTACTACCTGCTTTGTGTGGACTAGGCATAAACTAAAAGCTTACCTTTACCTGAAAGAACTTAAATTTAGGATATAGTACTATTTTTTCCTTTTGCTACAAATTATAGAAAAAGGAATTAGAATGACAAGAATTTGGGGGTGGGGCAGACACAAAAAACACATTCATATAGCTCAGGATGAAAAAGCTAGATAGTGATTCTCTCTTGTCATGTCTTTTCATTTAAAAATAAAAGCATGACTGAATTGAATGTGTCTTCAGGATAATTGACTCTTAACTTTCAATGAGCTGAAAAGGAAGAAAGATTATTTAATCAAAGTACTGTATAGACATGTCTAATACAGTGTTTTAAGAATTTTTCAAGTACACTCACCTTGATCTTCTTGTGTTAAAACACTTTACTCATTGATCTAATTCACTCATATTTCATTACTTAATACTAAAGAAAATATGAGGTGACACTTGTAAAATAAATTCCAGAAAGTAATTTATTAATGCTATAATAGGAGTTTCAAAACTAGGAGATTCCACTAGTGATTATAAATCAAATAGTAAAGTAGCATAAATATGACACCCAGAAGATCAGATTTAAAGACCAGAAAAAAATTAAAGAGAATTAATAAAGGCAGATGTTAGATGCTTTTAAAATAATTCATGCAGAAATCTGTTTCAAATGTTAACCTAGAGAGTTACAGTTAAATTTTAAAAAAGAAAGGTTTCTTCTACTAATACAACACTGGAAGTCCACTAGTAAAATTTGCAGGAGTGCAGATTCAAAGGCATTTATAAACACAAATCTCTACAGATGTTTTTCAAGTCTAAATGATTATCCAATTAATTTACTTTAAAAATATTAAGTGTAGTCTTTATCTTCTCAAACAAGCTCCATTTACTTCTATTCTGATTCTAAGGGAAATATTATAAAAATGAATGTTTCTTCCCCCACCCCAATATAATCCATCACCTGCTGAGGGTTTCCTCTTACAATGAGAGACAATAATGACATGTACTACTTTGTCACTTCCATTGAAGAAGAATCACTGTTCATGCTCTCTGAACTTTTCAGTTCAGTTCAGTTCAGTCGCTCAGTCATGCCCGACTCTTTGCGACCCCATGAATTGCAGCACGCCAGGCCTCCCTGTCCATCACCAACTCCCAGAGTTCACTCAGACTCACGTCCATCGAGTCAGTGATGCCATCCAGCCATCTCATCCTCTGTCGTCCCCTTCTCCTCCTGCCCCCAATCCCTCCCAGCATCAGTCTTTTCCAATGAGTCAACTCTTCGCATGAGGTGGCCAAAGTACTGGAGTTTCAGCTTTAGCATCATTCCTTCCAAAGAAATCCCAGGGCTGATCTCCTTCAGAATGGACTGGTTGGATCTCCTTGCCGTCCAAGGGACGCTCAAGAGTCTTCTCCAACACCACAGTTCAAAAGCATCAATTCTTCAACACTCAGCCTTCTTCACAGTCCAACTCTCACATCCATACATGATTACAGGAAAAACCATAGCCTTGACTAGACGAACCTTTGTTGGCAAAATAATGTCTCTGCTTTTGAATATGCTATCTAGGTTGGACATAACTTTCCTTCCAAGGAGTAAGCGTCTTTTAATTTCATGGCTGCAGTCACCATCTGCAGTGATTTTGGAGCCCCCAAAAATAAAGCCTGACACTGTTTCCACTGTTTCCCCATCTATTTGCCATGAAGTGAGTTTATTGAGGTTGGACTATTGATTCAAGTAAGCATTGATTGAGAGCTATAAGACAGGAGACCAGAGTCAGCTGGCAAGACTGAATGAGTAACACAGGTGACCAGGGTTGCTGTTGAGCCTGTGCCCATAACTATGAGATAGAAAGGAA
This sequence comes from Bos mutus, assembly GCF_027580195.1. Lineage (NCBI taxonomy): Eukaryota > Metazoa > Chordata > Mammalia > Artiodactyla > Bovidae > Bos > Bos mutus. The sequence continues at coordinate 68,490,602 of NC_091618.1, read as the reverse complement.
AAGGAAGAGAGGGAAAGAATATAAATATAAAATATTTATGTGTGTAAAACCTGTTATTTTTTTACATCATGAGAAAGGTCAGCAAGTAAAGTTCATAATGAAAAGAACCTAAATTTTTTGTACGTGATGGAAGAAATTGAGAAGGTGACAGAAGACCTTATTTTAAAGATCTCATATGTTTATCTTTCAGTACATCTAAGTACAGTTCAGATAGTAACTTGGAAATCTTTGTCTCTTCTTCTTCTGTCTTAAAACACTTTGTCTTTTTCTGTGGCCCATGTCTTTCCATCTTTCCCTTTCTGTGTTTTCCAACATGTCCCTGTCCCCATTTGATTGAAGTCAAGAAGAATCATTGACCTCTGTGTCATCCCTGACTCTAGTAGGAGAGTCATATTGGGCTCTTGATCTTCTGAATGAAATGCTGAAGAAAAACAAACTTTATTTTTGCTAGTATTAATTGCTTCTCATCATAACTTCTAGGTGTTACTATTTATAAGGTTGCAATAACTAGAGAACAGTCAGAAAACCTTGCTCTGTCAAAATGTCAGGCATTTGCACATATTCTTGACAATCCAACATGTAGTATTTATTTACTGCCAGTATATGGATGATGACCATTGGGTTATATAAGTTATATGTAACTTATATAACTTTACTTACTGTGAATAATAGGTCCAATCCCTCTCAATATTGCCTTTTTTTTTTCAAGACTGTACGTAGGGTTCAATTCATTTCAGTTCAGTTGCTCAGTCGTGTCCGACTCTTTGCGACCCCATGAATTGCAGCACGCCAGGCCTCCCTGTCCATCACCAACTCCCAGAGTTCACTCAGACTCACGTCCATTGAGTCGGTGATGCCATCCAGCCATCTCATCCTCTGCCGTCCCCTTCTCCTCTTGCCTCCAATCCCTCCCAGCTTCAAAGTCTTTTCCAATGAATCAACTCTTCACATGAGGTGGCCAAAGTACTGCAGTTTCAGCTTTAGCATCATTCCTTCCAAAGAACACCCAGGGCTGATCTCCTTTAGAATGGACTGGTTGGATCTCCTTGCAGTCCAAGGGACTCTCAAGAGTCTTCTCCAACACCACAGTTCAAAAGCATCAATTCTTTGGCGCTCAGTACATAGGGTTAGGGAAGTACATAGGGTTAGGGAAGTGTAATACCATGGAGAAGTTTAGAACAGTAAAACTGAAAAGGAGGTTATGCTCATGCAAAAAAAAAAAAAAGACAAGACTACTTTTGTTTGGGTATCTTTCCTTTTATCTAATTACATATATATGTATATATTATATATAATTTATATATCTTTTATGTGAATATAGATATCTTTCTTTTCTTAACTTCTGAGTACTCTTCCTGGCAATTTTTCTCAAGTTGATATTTTCAGGTGTAGAGTTCTTAAAATGGTTTAATTTCCTGGTTAATGTGGCTGAATTAAACACAAAATTATATAACATTATCAGTTCTCCAAACTAAATGCAGCTATTTAAATTGAGGACAGCATTCTCTTTAAAGTTGACAAAGTGGATACAATGGTTGGCATTGTACCAGTCTCAGAGATTTTGACCTTTGATCAGACAACCCAGGCAAAATATCAGAGGCATAATTCGAATCCCAAGGGAAAAAGAAGTTGAGTAGAAATTGAGTGGTGGCAGTACTGGATACATGAAAAAATTTGCATGAATGTGGTTCATAATGACAGTCTCAGAAATATGTCTAGTTATGTTTCAGGGGCAGCCTCGTTAAAGTTTAACTACATCACTAATCGGTAACAGCTTCAGAAATGGGAGGTGCTTCTCTTTGTCTCTTCTTTCTAAGCTCAGAATGGGCAGCAGGTTGCCCATATTTTAATTACTTTTCATTTGTTGAGCCAAGAATCTCAGTGACCCTCTCACTAACCCTGTTTTCTTTGCACAATAGGCCATAGGCTAGACAGGCTTCCTGATCACTGAAGAGGATTAATATGAGCCAAGTGTAGAGATCTGCTCAGGTTATTAAAGGCTAACAGTCATTGTTCCAATGAGCCTGTTTATTATGTACATTATCTTCTCTATAGCCATTATATTACCTAGTCAATGTGTTTGTCAATTGTTCATATCTTTGTTGTTGCAGATACAGATGTGGTGTATAAAAGCGAGAATGGACATGTCATTAAACTGAATATAGAAACAAATACTACCACATTATTATTGGAAAACACTACTTTTGTAAGTAATGAATAATTAATTACTTTAATCATTTCGGTGTTGTTTAGAATGCTCTCAAAGTATACCTAATGGCCTTTTGTTTTAGCTTCAGTACTTGCAAAACTTTTCAGGTGACGTTCAGTTCAGTTCAGTCGCTCAGTCGTGTCCAACTCTTTGCAACCCTATGAATCGCAGTACACCAGGCCTCCCTGTCCATCACCAACTCCCGGAGTTCACTCAGACTCATGTCCATCGAGTCAGTGATGCCATCCAGCCATCTCATCCTCTGTCGTCCCCTTCTCCTCCTGCCCCCAATCCCTCCCAGCATCAGAGTCTTTTCCAATGAGTCAACTCTTCGCATGAGGTGGCCAAAGTACTGGAGTTTCAGCTTTAGCATCATTCCTTCCAAAGAAATCCCAGGGCTGATCTCCTTCAGAATGGACTGGTTGGATCTCCTTGTAGTCCAAGGGACTCTCAAGAGTCTTCTCCAACACCACAGTTCAAAAGCATCAGTTCTTCGTTAGGGCTAGTATATTATGTCGAATCAGGAGATCTATTGATAGGAAATACTCATGTGACCATTTGCTTTGTTTCTTCCCCATTGATCCTTTTTAGTAAATGAATAAATATTTCTTTTTTTTTTTTATATAAATATTTCTAAGAATATTATTTTTTGAATGAATATTTATTCCAGTATTTTCTATGTCAGTTTAAACATAAAAAGGCCAATTTTTTTAAAAAGTTAGTATAACCCAGATCATTATAACTTTTTCTCTCCATTTACTTCTCATTCTTCCTGACTTGCTTTTAATTGTGATTTTGCAAATCAAGTAGAAGACAGGCTTTGTAAAACTGGCCTTTTGTTGAGGTTGCTGTGTTTTACCTTTATAATTTTGCATTCTGTCAATATCATTCCTCTTCTCCTGAATCATTGTTTGGCCTAGCAATGATCAAATAAACAACTGAATGTATTTTGTTCTTATAAATGTATATGAACTTTGGGGTAAATTAAGACCTCTTTGTTTAGATTTGCATGGAAACCCACCCCAGTATTCTTACCTGAGGAATACACATGGACAGAGGAGCCTGGCGGGCTATAATCCATGGGGTTGCAAAGAGTCAGACATAACATGACTGAGTGACTAAGCACACCATCTTAAGGTTATATTTAGCTGTGATTACCTAATGAGTAAGTGATAGTTAATTAACTATTTCAAATGTTCAAAATCTAGCTATCAAACACCACTGAAAAATAGTATACAGTTATTTGCTTACTGTTTTAGATAAACAAAGGTTCAATGTATTTCCTATTAAATGTGTTAATATGGTATAGACATAGTACAAGGCCTCAGAAGACCTTCTGTACAAGTTAAAGAAATAAGCAAATTATCACATACTTTTTGTATTTATTCCTACTGGTACATTTGCAATAAACATCTGGTCTTCATGTTTATAACAGAGTGGTCAGGTGGAAGAGATGAACTAAAAATTTTGTTGTTTGGTGTTTTTATTTAATAAGAGAGAAGTGGTTGTTGAAATCATGAAGTGATTGCATATGTATATATCTGTTAGACTAAACCAAACAGCTCATGTACTTTAGCAATTAGGCTATTAACTAAATAACAATGACATTTCTGTTTTTAAATGAATCAGTCATTTCACAGATATTAGAAGAACAGGTACTCTGAATGCAATGTGTAATTGTATTAATACTTGTGGAATGCCAAGGAAATATGAAGCATATTTCTCACTTTCTAAAATATGGATTTCCTTGAGGGAGATAATGCTAACATTCCTGAAAAAGCTTAATAAACAGCATGGAACAGTATCTATTATTTATTTTTCCATTTTTAATTAAGTAATATATTTATTTTTTATTTTCGCTGTGCTGGGTCTTTGTTGCCGCTCACAGGCTTTCTCTAGTTGCAGCGAGCAGAGGCTACTCTCTGTTGTAGTGTATGAGCTTCTCACTGTGGTGGCTTCTCTTTTACCAGAGCGTGGGCTCCAGGGTACCGGGCTTTAGTAGCTGCAGTACTCAGGCTCCAGCGCCTGGCCTTAGTTGTTGTGGTTGATACTTGAACTTAGTTTCTCTGTGGCCTGTGTAATCTTCCCAAATGTGGGTTCAAATCCGTGTCCCCTGCATTGGCAGGTGAATTCTTAACCACTGGGCCACCAGGAAAGTCTCTATTGTTTCTTATTTTGGTGGTCCTCTGGGATATTAGAGAAGAGGCTAAGGAATCATTGAGAGATGTTTTAATCAGTGGGAAAGAAGGCATCAGTAGGAAATAGGCCAGGGTGTAGAAAGCAGAAATTGGTAATGATGGCAGCTAATGATTTGCTGATTTAAGTCAATGCAAGTTAATTTCAATAAGACTAGTTTGGAGAAGAAACTTAAATGCATTTTGTATTTTGTTTCCTTTATTATAAAGTAATATTTTTGATGAGGATGGGTATAGGCCTTTAGTGGTCAGGCATTTAAGAATAGACTCTTAATACCTGAATATCTGGTGTGTGACTTTCCCATATTGATCATCCCCTTACACAGGTTAATGAGGTCTTCTAGTTAGGCAGGTAGGTAGTTTAATCACTCAATCATGTCCAACTCTTGCAACCCCATGGACTGTAGCCCAGTAGGCTCCTCTGTCCATGGGATTTCCCAGGCAAGAATACTGACGTGGGTTGCCATTTCCTTCTCCAAACGAGGTCTTCTACTGGTTGTTAATTATCTTTTTTTTTTCCCCCAGAATTTATTCCTTGCTTTATTAGTCTCTTTGGTGCATCAAAAAAGAAACAAAACAAACAAACATTTTTGGTTATTGTTCCCTTCTGCTGTTGGTACTTCATACCAATCCCATCTCATTGTGGTTTTCTCCATGTGCTGATTAATAACATTTTATCATTATGCTTGTATGTTTAATCTTTTAAAAATCCTTTTGAGGTCTTTTTCTACTCTTCTGTAGTTAGTCATGACTCTTAATTACCACTAAGTAATATTTAACAAATATTCAAATTTACTGATCTTCTAAGATTCATAGGATCCCTAAAGACATTTATCTCACAGCACAGATACTTAAGCAATTTATAAGTCCTGGAGGTGTCAGAATTCAACAGAGGAGGGTGAGGATAAGGATTGGAATGTGGCTTATATTTGCAACTAGTTAACTTAGATCTGCAAACAAAAAATACAAATTACCATGATTCCAGATAAATTCAAAGGTACTCATTTAACCATTTCCTCCTCCTAACTCCAAGATAGCATTATTAAACACAGTTGTGTTTTAAAGTGCATACTAGGCTAAGTTCTAGATATATTTTCTCTCTCAGGCTATTCTCTTGGGAAAAAAATCTATCGGAGCATAAAAATTTTATTCATACTGCAGTTTCATTTTTTTTCATTGAACAATTAGTGATACTTTAATTACAATTATAATTAATTGTATTAGATGTCTATAAAAATCTTTGTAATAAAAGTGTACCAAAGCAATTGAAAAAAAAAATTACTTAAAATGTGAAAGCAGAATAGCCTTTTGTTTAATAAGATATATTTTTAAAAAATGTGACTGTCAATTTATTTTAAAAATTAAGATAACACCATACTGTCAGTTCTCTTATATATTTTTTAAATATGAATATGATTAGCTGTGTAATCATATAGAGCAGACACTATGATTAAAAATAATATTGACCCTGACTGTCAAAATAAAACAAAAGCAAATAATTTTTCTGAAATAGTTGTCTTAAGGCATTCTTTTGTTTTGAAGATAGGTAGATTTGTAATGAAAGAAGAAATTAAAGGGTATATAGCTTTTTGAAAAGGAGTTATGTGAAAGAAATGATTTAGCCCCCAAACTGCTCTTAATCATTTCTAAGTGTTTGGAAATGTTATCTCATAAACCCAGAACTATTTCAAACAAAGCTAATTCACAGTGTCATAATTATGAAAACGTTTCATAAGTATTAGCTGTATTCTTTCTATTGTCAATAATTTGAATATTGCCAGTGGTCTTGGCAGAAAACACCAGTATTCATAAATAGTTCTATCAAATCTTTGTTTGACATTAGAAAGGAATTGAAAGCACGATTCCAAGCCATATGCTTAAACATTATTAAGATTTCTTTTTTTAAAGAGACAGCTTATGTACTAATATTGGAAGAGACATGGAATATCTGTAAGATATCTGTAAGCTTTTAAAAATATGCTATTAAAATAGCCTAAAGCAGAGAGGGGAAATTCATATATTTTAATGATTCCAAGGAATGTGACCTGCATATGTTTTGGTCCAGGCTCAGCCTGCAGCAGCTTGAAGCAGGATTTGGTTTCCTGGCCAGAGATTGAAGTCTGACTGTGGCAGTGAGAGTCCTGAATCCTAGCCACTAGACCAGCAGGGACAATTGACAAGGCCCTGGCCCACTGCTGTGTAGAATTGAATTTTCACATAGAAATGGGAAGCAGTGAAACAAGTAAAGTGCGTATTCGAGGAAAATAGTATATGTGGATAGACCTGGGGGAGGCTCAGAGATAGTCACACCCTTGTGGTAGTTTGAATCACTTCAGTTCACTTCAGTTCAGTCACTCCGTCATGTCTGCTCTTTGCGACCCTGTGGGAAGGAGCAAGCCAGGCTTCCCTGTCCATCATCAATTCCCGGAGCTTATTCAAACTCATGTCCATAGAGTCAGTGATGCCATCCAACCATCTCATGCTCTGTTGTCCCCTTTTCCTCCTGCCTTCAATCTTTCCCAACATCAGCATGTTTTCAAATGAGTCAGTTCTTTACATCAGGTGGCCAAAGTATTGGAGTTTCAGCTTCAGGATCAGTCCTTCCAATGAATATTCAAGACTGATTTCCTTTAGGATGGACTGTTTGGATCTCTTTGCAGTCCAAGGGACTCTCAAGAGTCTTCTCCAACACCACAGTTCAAAAGCATCAATTCTTTGGTACTCAGCTTTCTCTATATTCCAACTCTCACATCCATACATGACTACTGGAAAAATCATAGCTTTGACTAGATGGATCTTTGTTGGCAAAGTAATGTCTCTCTCTGCTTTTTAATATGCTATCTTGATTGGTCATAGCTTTTCTTCTAAGGAGCAAGCATCTTTTAATTTCAAGGCTGCAGTTACTATCTGCAGTGATTTTGGAACCCCAAAAAATAAAGTCTGTCTCTGACAGACTTCCATTGTTTCATCTATTTGCCATGTAGTGATTGAACTGGATGTCATGATCTTAGTTTTCTGAATGTTGAGATTTAAGCCTACCTTTCACTCTCCTCTTTCACTTTCATCAAGAGGCTCTTTAGTTCTTCACTTTCTGCCATAAGGGTGGTGTCATCTGCATATCTGAGGTCACTGATATTTCTCCCAATAATCTTGATTCCAGCTTGTGCTTCATCCAGCCTGGTATTTCTCATGATGTACTCTGCTTATAAATTAAATAAGCAGGGTGACAGTACAGAGCCTTGATGTACACCTTTCCCTGTTTGGAACAAGTTTGTTTTTCCATGTCCAGTTCTAACTGTTGCTTCTTGACCTGCCCACAGATTTCTCAGGAGGCAGGTCAGGTGGTCTGGTATTCCCATCTCTTTAAGAATTTTCCACAGTTTGTTGTCATCCAAACAGTCAAAGGCTTTGGTGGTCAGTAAAGCAGAAGTAGATATTTTTCTAGAACTCTCTTGCTTTTTTGATTAATCACTTACACAGGTCATTTCTTCCAGGTTACCTTTGGCCAGTTATCTTGCTTTGTCTGGTTCTGATTCTGTATTGAAGGTCTGTATATGAGGGTCTTCCCATATGTGTGTGCATTTCTCTGCCAAGATGGACACTAGCGAAAAGTCTGTCACTTACTATGGGGTGGTACCCCCTCTATTATGGTTCTTCAAGGAGCTGGTCTTTACACATTCTATGTATTCAGGAATGTCTCTGACTTTGAGAATGAGGAATATGTCATCCTTTATCTCTTATCTGGGCTGGGCTTAGCCTCTCCTCCCTCCTGCTATTTTGGAGTATCTGTCTACAGGCGAGAAACTCCAGCTGCTCAGCCTGGGGCCCATCTATCACCTGCCTCACAACTGTTTATTTATAGATCAATATGAAATAGATTTGACTAGAACCAACAGAAATTTTTGGACTTATCATGCATAGAGATAGCATCAGTTGATTTGCATACCACTGTATTATTTTTGTTTAATATTCACTTATTCTGCCACTGAGCATTTGGGGTAGGAGATAGATACAAATCTTTTTACCACCAAGAAATTAAGGAACTTATTTTCTATCCATGATAGAGTAAAGAGCTACCTGATGAAAAAAAAACAAAAAACAAAAACCAATGTTACAAGCAAATAATTGTTGGATAAAGATAACCAAAATGTCACCTCTTAAGATTTGAAATAAAGTAAAGTTTTTGGAAACTTCTGATCAGCCAGATGGTTTCACATACTGGCTATAATCATGGAAAACTTATTTGTTAAAAGTCTAGCTTCAGGTAAGGCATACAAAGATGGTAGAGTATTAAAACCCTAAGTTCACCTTCTCTCATGGGCATATCAAAGTTACAATTATTTATTGAACAAGCACTGATGAGAGAGACCAGAATCTACTAGAAAAGATCTTCCACAAGAAAGGATATAAAGAAGGAACCACAACAAGACAGGTAGGAAGGGCAGAGTTATAGCATATATTCCAGACCCATTCCTCCAGGAGAATGACCCACAAATGAGAGAATAATTACAAATGCAGAAATTCTTCCCAATGACAAAGGAATCTGAGTCCAACACTGGGCTCTCCAGCCTGGTGGTACTAAAGCAAAAAGTAGAGCCACCAAAATGTATGGGTTTATTTATACATTTATGCAAAACATACGCGTGAAATTCAGAGGAGCTTACTTTAGGAGATCCAGAGGACTGTGGAGCATAGGACTTCACTTACAAAGCGCATACATAGACAAAATCGCAAACATTGTGGGACCCAGGGCAGAAGCAGTAGTTTGAGGGGATCCTAGGTCAGACCTATCTGCTGATCTTTTGAGAGTCTCCTGGAGAGGCAGGAGGCAACTGGAGCTCACTCTGAGGATATAGGTACTGGCAAGAGCCATTTTGGGGAGCTCCTTCTACCAGGTGGATACTGATGCTATCAAAGGACATCTTGGAATCTTCCCTCTAGCTTTTTTAAACAAGACCCTGGCTTGCCCCCACCTACCAGCCCATAGATACCAGTACTGGAACCCCTCAGGACAAGCAACCAGCTGGGCAGGGAGGCAGTCCCACCTACCAGCAGGCAGGCTGCCTTAAGACTTCTTGAGCCCATACCAGCCCTGGAGAGGACCCTGTCCACCACAGGGTCCATGAAGAATACTCATAAATCAGTACACAGGTACTAGATCAACGACCCCCAGGAGGGCCCTGCAGCCAGAGACCATGGGACACTGCTTTATCCATCGGTGGGCATGAATGGTCCCTAGAACCTTCTGGGCCCTGGGCCCTCCCAGCAGCCATCCAGTTCTAACTTTGTGGTCAGCCTCATTCACTAGCAGTTCAACACCAACACCCTAGGACCCAGCTCAGTCTTCCAGCAGATAGCACTAGCCCTTGGACCTGGCTTTATCCATGATGGGTGAGCACTTTGTACTCCTCTGCCAGCTGCCCCACTCTCCAATGACCAGTACCAGCTTTGGGATACCCTAGAACCTGTGGCCAGTCATGTAAGGAACCAGCCTAACCCACCAGCAGGCCAACACTAAATCCAAGAAAGCCAAAAGCCCAAAAGCCATCCGCCTAGAACCTAGCACTGCCCTGGAGTATGCCAGCACTAGCACTGGATTCCACAGCCAGCCACCATGTGACTGGGCTCCACAGTGGCTGTCAGTCTTTTGTACAAGACAGGGGACTGGCAACCAATCATACCAAGGGCTAGCACACTTACCATACTGCCTAAAGTAGGCCACCACGAGAGAAGGACCCACATAGCCCACATAGGGGCACCCCAAGAGCATAGAGCTCCAATGACCAGAGGGGAATGTGCTGCTGAGATGCAGGATGTCTACCTCCTACAAAAGACCACTTCCAAGGCCACTTTTCCAACTTTCCAAGGTCAGGAAACCTAACCAACATACTAGAAAGAGAAACAGCAAATTAGGGAAATGGGCAAAGTAACAGAGGAACAAGTTCTAAACAAAAGAACAAGACAGAACCCCAGAGGAACTGAGTGAAGTGGATAGAGATATATGGTCTAATAGATAAAGAGTTCAAGATAATTACAATAATCAACAAACTTGAGAGAAGAATTGATGAAGAATGAAAAGTTAGACGTTTTAACAGTGTACGAAAGTACTGGATTGGCCAGAATGTTTGGGTTTTTAAGAAAAATGCTATGGGAAAACCCTAACAAACTTTCTGGGTAATCCAATATAAAGAAGAACCAAATAGAGATGAAGAATACAGTACTGAAAAAAAATACACTAAAAGGAATAAACCATAAGTTAAGTGATGCAGAGGAACAGATCAACAAGTAGGAAGACTGAGTAGTGGAAACCACTAAGGATGAAAAGAAAAAAGAAAAAAAAAAGAGATAAAAAAGAAATAAGGACAGTTTAAGAGGCCTCTGGTACAATGTTAAGCATAGTACCATTGATGTTATAGGGGTCCTAAAGAAGAAGAATTAGAGAAAGAGTCAAAGGACAGGTCTGAGGACATGATAGCTTAAAACTTCCGTAACCTGAGAAAGGAATCAGACACCCACATCCAGGAAACACAGTCTCAAACAGGATCAACCCAAAGAGAACCACATTAAGACACACTGAAACTAAAATGGCGAAGTTAAAGAGAGGAATATTAAAAACGGCAGAGGCAAAGAACAAGTTATGTGCATGGCAACTCTTACTAGGCTCTTAGTTATTTCAGCAGAAACTCTGCAGGTAGGAAGGGTGGCAGAATATATTTAAAGTAATAGAAGTGAAAAATCTACAACCAAGGAAACTACCCAGCAACAGTTTCATTCAAACTTGAAGGAGAGATCAAAAATTTTAGACAGCAGAAGTTAGAACTATAGCATCACCAAGCCAGCTTTACAAAAAGTGTTAATGAGACTAATCTAAGTGAAAAAGAAAAGGTCTCAACGAGAAACATGAACATTATGAAAGGAAAAACTTCCTTAGTAAGGCCAAATACACAGTAAATATATTTTGGATATTAACTCCTATCAGTCATGTCATTTGCAAATATTTTCACCCATTCGGTAGATTGCCTTTTCATTTTGTTAGTGCTTTTATTTGGTGTCTGAAAGCTTTTAAGTTTAATTAGGTCCCATTTGTTTATTTTTGCTTTTGTTTCCTTTGCCTGAGGAGACAGATTCCCTAAGAAATATTGATATAATTTCCATCAAAGAAATTATATATCTGCCTATATTTTCTTCCAGGTGGTTATGGGTCTTGCATTGAGGTCTTTAATCCATCTTGAGTTTATGTTTGTATATGGTATGAGGAAATATTCTACTTTCATTCTTTCATATGTAACTGTTTGGTTTTCCCAGCACCACTTATTGAAAAAGCTGTCTTTTCTCCATTGCCTATTCTTGCCTCCTTTGTTGTTGATTAATTGACCATAAGTTTGTGGGTTTCTTTCTGGGCTGTGTATTCCATTCCATGGATGTGTGTGTCTACTTTTGTGTCAGCATATGTTATTTTCATTACTATAGCTTTGTAGTATAGTCTGAAATCAGGGAACTTGGTTATTGCTGCTTTGTATTTTTTTCTCAAGATTGCTTTGGCAATTTGAGGTCTTTTGTAGTTCCATATAAATTATAGGATTATATGTTTTAGTTCTGTGAGAAATGTCATGGATATTCTGATAGGGATTCCATTAAATCTGTAAATTGCTTTGGGTAGTATGGGAATTTTAACAATATTAATTCTTCTGATCCTTGAACATTGGATATTTTTTCATTTCTTTGTATCATTTTCAATTTTCTTTATCAGTGTTTTATACTTTTCACAGTGTAGGTCTTTCAAGTCCTTGGTCAAGTTTTTTTCCTCAGTATTGTATTCTTTTTGATGTGATTTTTAAATGGGATTGCTTTCTTGCTTTCTGTTTCTTTTAGTTCATATTTGTATATAGAAAAGCAACAGATTTCTGTATATTATTCTTATATCCTACAGCCTTACTGCATTTATTTACTAGCTCTAAATTTTTTTGGTGAATATTTCAGGGCTTTCTATATACAGGCTCATGCCATCTGCAAATAGTGACAGTTTTATTCCTTCCATTCCAGTTTGGGCACTTTTTCTTGCCTGATTGATGTGGCTAGGATTTCCAATACTATGTTAATTAGAAGTGAGTGTTGGCATTCTTGTTTTATTCCTGATTTTAGAGGAAAAGCTTTCCAATTTACACTGTTACGTATGATGTGGGTTTGTCATAAATGTCCTTTTTTATGTTGAGGTATGTTCCATTTGGACTTCTCAGGTGGAGCCAATGGTAGAATCTGCCTGCCAACGTAGGAGACTAAAAGATGTCAGTTAACCCCTTGGTTGGGAATATCCCCTGGAGAAAGGCATGGCAACCCCCTCCAGTGTTCTTGCCTGGAGAATCCCATGGATGGAGGAGCCTGGTGGGCTACAGTTTATAGGGTTCGCAAAGAGTCTGAAACAATAGGCACGACTGAAGCAACTGAGCATACAAGCACGCACGTTCCATCTACATATTCTATTCTTACCAAAAGTAATAGTAAATACAAATTCAGTTTATATAGATAATCTTACAGCTTTATATATACTTATATATTTAGTAAAAAAAAAAAAGAAGGCAAATAAATTCACATTGTTAGTTCTGTTTTTTGGGAACAAAGCATTTATTTTTACAATCTCTCATTTAGTGTAATCTTGTTTTTATAGTCATATGGCTTTCTTCTTATTCTTTGTCTCATAATTTATATGTGTTCATTAAATATTAACAATTGATATTTTGTAAAATTAGTATAAAGAATATATTACTTTTAGTCTTCCTCATTGACATTTTAAAGATGACGTAGTGAAAACATGGTTGGAAAATATATACAGTATATTGGCTTATCCAATAAGACGGTCACTAGCCACATATGACTATTTAAAATCTAATAAAGTTAAAAACTCTATTTTTTAGTTACAACAGTCACATTTCAAACATTCAATATCCAAGTGTAATCAGTGGCTACCAATTTGGATAATGCTTATACTGAGCCTTTCCATTATCATAGAAAGTTCTGGTATTATTGTTCAGTTGCTCAGTTGTGTGGACTACAGAACGCCAGGCTTCCCTTGTCCTTCACCATCTCCTGGAGCTTGGTGAAACTCATGTCCCTTGAGTCAGTGATACCATTGAACCATCTCGCCCTCTGTCATCCCCTCTTCACCTGCCTTCAATCTTTCCCAGCATCTAGATCTTTTCTAATGAATCAGCTCTTCATATCAGGTGTCCAAAGTATTGGCTTCAACTTCAGCATCAGTCCTTCCAATGAATATTCAGGATTGATTGGTTTGATCTCCTTGCAGTCCAAGGGACTCTCAAGTGTCTTCTCCAACACCACAGTTCAAAAGCATCAATTCTTCAGCACTCAGCCTTCTTTGTAGTTCAACTCTCACATCCATACATGACTACTGGAAAAACCACATCATTGACTAGATGGATCTTTGTTGGCAAAGTAATGTCTCTGCTTTTTAATATGCTGTCTAGGTTTCTCATAGCTTTTCTTCCGAAGAGCAAGCCTCTTTTAATTTCCTGACTGCAGTAACCATCTGCAGTGATTCTGGAGCCCAAGAAAATAGTCTCTCACTGTTTGCATTGTTTCCCCATCTATTTGCAATAAAGTGATGGGACCGAATGCCATGATCCTCGTTTTCTGAATGTTGCATTTTAAGCCAGCTTTTTCACTCTCCTCTTTTACCTTCATCAAGGTGCTTTTTAGTTCCTCTTCACTTTCTGCCATAAGGGGTGGTTTCATCTGCATTTCTGAAGTTATTAATATTTCTTCCTGCCATCTTGATTCCAGCTTGTGCTTCATTCAGCCTGGCATTTCAAATGATGTACTCTGCATATAAGTTAAATAAGCAGGGTGACAATGCAGCCTTGATGTACTCCTTTCCCAATTTGGAACCAGTCTTTTGTTCTGTCTGGTTCTAACTGTTGCTTCTTGACCTGCATACAGGTTTTGCAGGAGGAAGGTAAGGTGGTCTGATATTCCCATACTTAATAAAGATAAATTTTTCCCTCAATATTACATTTTGAGGGTAGCAATGTATCTATTTGTTCAGTTCAGTTTCTCAGTCATGTTCTACTCTTTGTGATCCCATGGACTGCAGCACGCCAGGCTTCCCTGTCCATCACCAACTCCCAGAGCTTGCTCAAACTCTTGTCCATTGAATCAGTGATGCCATCCAAGATATTTGCACCTATCATAAATTTCTCCAGAAATGTGTCTATGATCTGTACATAAACAATATATCTCAAATATGTATATATTTATGTGTGTAAGTGTTTATTTCCACAGCATGGATGATTACCTTTTTCATCCACTTAATAGTATAAATTGAAGATCTTTTTTTATGATGCCTTTTTTTCCCCTCTGATATGATTTAGTGAGTTCATAGAATTCCCTTGCATAATGTACTACCATATATTCATTTCCTATTATATTCCTGTAAATATACTTGACAGTCATCTTTGAAATATATTTGTGGGCTAAATTCATAGCAGTATGTAAAAAGAAAAGTTTATTTGAAATTTAATAGACAGTATTAAATTGTGGTAAGCAAGTCCACCAATGTTATATGATACTGCCTGTTAATCTACTCTGGCCATCACTAAGTATTGCCAACATGTTAACCATTATCACTTTGGCTGATGAAAAATAGTAATTAATTTTATATGGATTTGTGGTTATTTAATTATGAGTGAGACTGAGCATTATTTTGTCATATGTGCATTGACAATCGATTCATTTTGTCTATGAATTCCTTTTCATAAGTTTTTAAAATTGGGACTTAGAAGTGACACCCATGTGGCAAAACTTTAAATATTTCTACTTACCTTGAATCATACTGGAATGATTCATTCACCACCATCTAGAAAGTTCAGTGAAAGTTTTTTTGTATTACATAGGTCTTATTCAGTTCAATTCAGTTCAGTGGCTCAGTCATGTCCAACTTTTTGTGACCGCATGGATTGCAGCATGCCAGGCTTCCCTGTCCATCACCAACTCCTGGAGCTTACTCAAACTCATGTCTATTGAGTTGGTGATACCATCTAAGCATCTCATCCTCTGCTGTCCTCTTCTCCTCTTGCCTTCAATCTTTCCCAGCATCAGTTTCTTTTCCAAGGACCTGTATCTGTTATTAACTGGTGGAAGAAGGAATGAATCACAAGTATTAGTGAAGGAAGAGCAATGGGAGGATTTGCGAGTAAATGTCTATAATGACCTCATTTAACTTTAAATATTTATTTAACAAAACAATCAGCTGCCCTATAAAGTGTTAGAAGTATATACCTTAATTTTTCTCTCAGTTGTCAAAGTGAAATAAAATTAATACTAAAAAAAGAAATAGGCAAACTGAACACACTCTTCATGCTTTGAGCTTAATGTAACCCTGAAAATGTGTTAAAAAGAAAAAAGAATTGATCTTTGCATTCTATACATTTTGTTAAAAATATTGAAGCTATTAATAAACATTTCTGATAAAGGGGACAATGCAAGAAGTAACATGGATTTTGGTCATTAAAATGCAAAATTAGTAAATGACAATTCATTTTTCTATCTATGCTTATGGCATCCCACTCCAGTACTCTTGCCTGGAGAATCCCATGGGCGGAAGAGCCTGGTAGGCTGCAGTCCATGGGGTCGCGGAGGGTCGGACACGACTGAGCAACTTGACTTTCACTTTTCACTTTCATGCATTGGAGAAGGAAATGGCAACCCACTCCAGTGTTCTTGCCTGGAGAATCCCAGTGACCGGGAGCCTGGTGGGCTGCCGTCTATGGGGTCGCACAGAGTCAGACACGACTGAAGTGACTTAGCAGTGGGTTTTTTTGGTGCATGCATAACAGCTGCTAAGCACAGTTGAGGAGATCCAGAAGTGTTTCCAACTGAGACTATTAGATGATAATAAAAAACTGTTTCTTTAGATCTTGGAATTTAGGCTCAAGACATTGAGCAGGAGGCAGCCTCTAATTGTTCCTTATTGTCATTCCATGGGATTTGCTTTGATTACAGGACATTTTTCTATCCCCAAGTAAGCAGAAAGTTCTGTGTCACCACGGACGTAAATCTGAAATTACTCTTTTCTTTTACTATTGTCCTTTGATTTGGCAGATTAGGGCCATTTATATATCTGCTTATTAAATGGATACTGAAAAAGAAGGAAGTGGAGAATCAACTTATTATGATTCCAGAGCAGGAGGAGAAATAATACATCTGTTAATATACTCAAGAAATACTTTGTTCAAAACTGAAAACCTGAATCTTGTTACTCTTTGGTTTTTCATATGAGTTGCATATTCAGATTCTGCCTCCGAATTGTCATATTCTATGGTTTTTGTTATTTGTATCCTGTATCTATTATAATCTGTGAAGATCATTAGTTAGTTGAAAAATATTAGTGTGTAATTAATATAACAACTCTTCCTATTTAATTGAAAAAATAAGCTAAAAATATAAAAACACAGTTCACAAAAGAAACACAGAAACACATATCATTAATAAATAAATACTTAACATAATTTACAAACAGAAAAAGGATAGTCAAGAAAGAGATAGTATTCTGTACCTATCCCACTGGCAAAGTTTAACTCTGACGTCCCCAAGAATTGAAAAGAATGTGGAAAACAGGGCCTCTTAATCATTGCTGACAGGAGGGTAATTTGTGTTTTTACTTTGGGTAACAGTTTGTCATTTTGTGTGAAGTAAAACATTCACACACCCTACAACCCACGCGTTTCTCACTTTCTATTAATAGGCATTTCTAATAAAGTGAAAAATAAAGAATTACTTTCAGGTTTGGACCATTAAAGTGAAATTTAATGAACAAATGGCAGCTCAACTTTTCAACTAATTCCCTCTGGAAAATATTTTTATATCCTTGGGTTTTTGTTGAATGTCTAACTCAGTTTGGTTATATATATGTTTACCTAAATGACACATTTTTTTAGTCTTAGTTGGTTTTGAACTTTTAATAGAGGCATCAGATGGTCCATGATATTATGCATCCTACTTAAATGTCCTCAGCATTCTGTTACAGATTCATGCATATTTACATTTAGTTGTAGTTCACTGACTTTTATAGGCTATTATATTATTTTATGTTATTTTCCTATTGTTATCTGGTTTGTCATTATTTCTGTAGATTATAACATATTTGCTGTGTATCTGATATTTAAGTTTAACTGGGCATCCTGTGTTTTTACAGGTTAAATCTCTTGTGAACAACACTTAGTTAAGTGAAAGTGAAAGTTGCTCAATTTGTCCGTCTCTTTGGAACCCTGGACTATACAGTCCATGAAAATCTCCAGGCCAGAATACTGGGGTGGGTAGCCTTTCCCTTCTCCAAGGGATCTTCCTAACCCAGGGGTCAAACTCAGGTCTGACAGAAAAGTTATTAGTCTAATTCCATGTATTGAAAGTCTATTAAGATGAAAACAGCAAATAAATGTTACACTATTTATATATTATGATTTTATCAAAGATAGAAAATAAGAGAAAGTAGATATCGAACTTGATATTGTTAAAGAATATACCAGAATACATTAAATCTCAACAAATAATTTTCTTTTTCATTACTAACCTATGTTCTCTTATTTTCTTTGAAATTACTTATGGCAATGCTAAACTAATGATGTCATACCAACTTATAATCATGTCTCAAGAAAATTTAATTTTTACAGCATTAGTATTGTCCTATGTTTTCCTTATATTGAAAGATTTAGCCAAGTTAATTTTTTTATGAAGCAATATTGGTCTTTATATTTTCTTTCTAGAAATGTAAAAATTGCATAGTTTTTGGTAACCATACCCTGGCCTATGTCAGATATGAAATCATTTCACTGACAAAAATACTTGAAATGTCTATATCATATTTTAAAATATTAACTCTATTAACTACAGTTTTCTTTCTAATATTTACCTAATGGAATATTAGCAAAAATTGTACTTAAGTAATTTGCTACTGGAGGAGTCTAATCAACCTATCTTATAAACATTATATTGAATAAATCATATTAGACCATGATTAGGAAAACTTATCCAGAAATCCTAATGTGATATATTATTAGGATTCCATAACTTTTCTATCTACTGTATTTTTAATACAATTAGTATGTTATATTCTTTGCCTGAATATAATAGCATCCATTTAAAAAATACGTTTGAAATATTGTGATTAGGAAATATTAAGACAAGAAGAATGAGAGTAGCACAGCTGACTTCAGAAAAATAATTTGCATATTTTGTAATTTATAGTCTCTCTATACTTTCTCCAGCTTCAGTTCAGTTCAGTTCAGTTCAGTCTCTCAGTCGTGTCCAACTCTTTGCGACCCCATGAGTCGCAGCACGCCAGGCCTCCCTGTCCATCACCAACTCCCAGAGTTCACTCAAACTCACGTCCATCAAGTCGGTGATGCCATCCAGCCATCTCATCCTCTGTCGTCCCCTTTTCCTCTTGCCCCCAATCCCTCCCAGCATCAGTCTTTTCCAATGAGTCAATTCTTTGCATGAGGTGGCCAAAGTACTGGAGTTTCAGCTTTAGCATCATTCCTTCCAAAGAAATCCCAGGGCTGATCTCCTTTAGAATGGACTGGTTGGATCTCCTTGTAGTCCAAAGGACTCTCAAGAGTCTTCTCCAACACCACAGTTCAATTCTCCATCTTAAACTTTCCTAATTTATTGTATTCTTGAGTGGAGGAATACTGACATTCTTTTCTAAGTCACCTAGTTGTCCCTGTTTTATGTTATTAATAGAACTCAGAAACCATTAGCTGTCACCTTCTATCAAAGATAAAATATTGTTTTTTAAATGTTTTAGTGTATGGAATATGATCCAAATCAATAGAGTATTAATTGGCTGTTCATGTTTATTGAGCAATAAAGATATATGTGAGGCATTCTGCATGAGTTAGTAAGTACTGATTTAATAGTCTTAAGAGCTACCTACTGGTGCCATGGCATTTTCGTCATTGAGTATTTTAATAAACTATTCTAGTATCTATAAAATGCAAGTTTCCAAGAAAAAAAGAGTGACCATATTTTATGTTTATACAAGATGAATGTCCTAGATATCACAAAGAAATATAGTTCAAACACTCTTCTAAGTAATTGGGTAGCTAAGAAAAGACAACATTAAAAAATACAATAATGGTCTGATTTTTTTAAATCTTTGCATATAAACACAGTTATGGTGGTAACAAACAATCATGTTTTTATTTAGATCTGCAAGATAGAAGGTAATCTCTTTGCCTCTTCCTTGGTCCTTTTATTTGAAGTTAGGCAGAGAAAGAAAGCCTATCTTTGGTATCACATAATAGATTACAATTTGGTTTGTATTCTTTTCTGCCTTCTCTCAATCCTCTTTCCCTTTTAATCAATGACATAGTAACCATTTCTCTCCTGCCATTCACTTAAGTTCAACTGGCTTTTTGAAATCTTTCCTTATGCTCATTTCACAATCACTTATAGCCTACATTGCCAAAGAAACTTTTTCAAAACATTTGAAAATGTAATATTTTATTTTCTTCTAGAATAAGAGATGACTTTTCAAAGCATTTTCGTCAGTTATTAAAATGATCAGTTTAAAATTAAATTAGATAATTAGGGACATTATAGCCAAATAATTTAACATAAGGGGTATTTGTGTTTATGTGTGTGTAGTCATTTTGGTTGGACGAGGTGAAGAGAGCAGAAAATAAAAAAAGACCATACGGTTCTCAAAGACTTGTTTTCTTGTTTTCATCATTCTATATTTGTTGAAAATGTACTCTTTTACACTCTAAGACTTAGTTGATTCTCCAGCTAAAGTTTTTAGATCAGTATTTTTGTTGTTGTTAAATAGAGATGCCTATGCATATGTTAGGACTTCCCAGATGGCACTACTGGTTTAAGAACCCACTTGTCAATGCAGGAGAGACGTAAGAGACACAGGTTTGATCCCTGGGTCGGAAAGATCCCCTGGAGGAGGGCCTGGCAACCTATTCCAGTGTTCTTGCCTGGAGAATCCCATGGACAGAGGAGCCTGGTAGGCTACAGTCTATAGGGTCACAAAAAGTTGGACACTACTGAAGCAACTTAACACTCATATATTTTATATGAGTGTTAACATAAATATTTTATATATAACACATATTTTATATAACACTTATATATTTTATATTTATATATAACACATATATTTTATATATAAAATATATATATATTTACCACATACATGTTATAAGATCTAAAATAATATTCACCTAAACTGTACAGATCTTATGCATCTGACATTTCTCAGTTTTAAAGTACCCAAGCTTTCTTACCAATTTTTGTTTTATTTTTAATTCAATCTCTGATTCTTCTCCTCTTGATTAGTCTTTTCTCATCCTTAAGTCACACAAATGCATATTTTATATTTTCTGGCACTTCTGACATTTAAGTTTGTGTTTAATGATTTCTTGCCATGATATTCAATATCTGACAACTTGGAATACCATCATTATCTATTTCTATCTCCAGTTATAATGTTTCTGACAAGAATGAATCATTGCAATGGAGCCTCTTAATAGGGGCATTACTGTGGCAATAGATGTAAATTGAGATTCCAAACAACCCAGAAGAGCAATCAGAAACAGTGATCAATGATGAGATGGACTGCACATATAATTATATACATGTGACTCAGATGAATCGCTTGTGCTGAAAAGGACAGAAAAGGCTTAAAGGGGGAGAATTAGAATGATCTTTGTGAGAAATAAAACTCAAATTAGGAGCAGGGAGAGGTGATGCTGTTACAGCAGGTGGGACAGATTGAACAATAATACAATGATAAAACACATTCAAAGAATAAAAGTAATAGTAAACATTACTCAAAATAACTGTATTGTTTCTGATCCACCCATGGTAAAACATGTTGTTTGATAATTTTTTCCTTTAATTTGGGAACTAATTTGCATTGGATGTAACCTTTTATGTAATATTCCATAAAGTCCCAAATATTTCATTTAAATTTCAGGCTTTTGCACAAAAATCTGAAATATCCCCTGTTAGGTTTCCACAGGGATTATAACCACAGCATTATCTAAAATTGATATGTCTAAAATTTTCCTTAAAATATGCCTGTTTTTTGCTTTTTCCCAACTGAGGTTGCAGTAGCAACATTAACCCATGGATTAAAAATGTGAAAACCCGTATTTGTTTTGTAGTTTCTTTCCTTGGTTTTCAAATATAGTCATTAAATTATTTTGTTTTTATCAACCATCTCCCTTGCATATGTCCCCTTCTTTCTATGCTCTTGGCTCTTTCTAAACTTCTTGACATTGCTTATCTGGATGACAATGAGAACCTCTTACCAGATCTAATTGACCTCAAGATATCATTAGAACCAACTCATTTTCTTTTCCACCCAATTGTCAGAGGAATTATTCTAAATTCAAATCTGACTTTATTGCTTCCTTGGCTTTAAATTTCACCATTCATGGATTTAAATTTCACCATTCAGCACTAATCCATGGGGCTGGCCACACCTCTTTTAAAGCTTTGTGCATATTTTTGAAGATTGTTCTCATAATATAGTCTGCAATTTCATATAACTGGAAAACACTGGATTATGAAGTTTTCACTGACTTTACCACCAAGTATATGAAGTGTATACCATTCTTTTTTGTAACTCTCCCAGCATTGCCCCTCTGACCCCCACCTCACCTTTGTCCTTATGGCAGTTATTGCTTTACCAAAATTTAGCAAACTAGTAGCCCCTAGGCAAAATATGGTAGCCATATATATTTCAAAATACTGGGCTATAATTTTAAAATCTTATTGTGAATTATATTAGAACTACTGTATATAATTTCTTAAATGATAATGGTTATTGAAACCAAGGGGCTACTGCCCCTTTAAACAACCTAGTCTAAGGGCTACTTGCCCGCTAGTCCATTTGGCCTCAGTGTATTCAGACATCCCTTTTCTATCACTACACACCCAGTCTTTTAAGTCATTTGGATTTTGGACTCCTGCTGTATCATGGAAAAGCACAGTTCTTATCTTATCCTGCCCAGTATGAGATGGGAAAATTTCCAATGACTTTGTTTTTCAACTTTGTAGCACCTTCAGTGTTTACCATGATGCTCATCTTATTTTGAACGTTCAGTAAGTTAGTTTTGGTACAGTTGAGTGATATACAGAATGAGGTACTACAGAATCTTCCCAAGCTGCCTGAAAGCATGCATTTGTTTCTCAACTTGATCAGATAGATGTCTTGTTTTCATTGTTGTTAAATTAACAACCAGCATATCTGTTTTTCTGTTTCTCTCACCTGGCATGTCTTTAATTGAATGTTCCTAGATGGCAGAGTTCATGCATTTTAATGTTCTTTGTCCAAAAATGCACTAGTAAGCATCACTGCTGAATAATACCAATAAGCACATGTAGAAAATATCTCTGCATCCTTTTATTGCAATAGTAATGAAGTGATTAAATACATAGGTAACAAAATAGCATTATTGACAATAATAAACTTCCTAAAATGCTAATTTGAGGCCTTATCAATTTGAGAGTCAACTGGAACTATATTAATGTCTGTAATTAGGGTCAATATACACCAAGGAGTCTCTGGGGTCTGCTAGGAAGAATTAATCTCCCAGATGCAACAGATGATAACGTAAATGGCTTATGCTAAGAGGGATTTTTTCTGAGATTTCCATGTCCCTTAGCTAAGCAGCAAGAATGTCTGTCTTATACGTGTATCATCAGCAAGTCTCTTTGCAGCACCACCTGTGCACAGCTCTCTAAATTTAGAGAAGTTTCTATAGCTTGGGCCTCTGAAAAGGTATTTGGAATGTTTCCCAGGTTGTGTGCTGCATAAACTTGGAGGCAGTATAGTGATAATTAATAAAGTGCCAGACTAGATAATTGTAGGAACTGTAAAAGATACTAAAATGTTGTTACCAGGGGCTCAGATGCACCTGTGAACGTGTGAAGTTAATTTGTGTGAGCAACATCATATGAGAGTGGATGGGGACAAGGGAGGTGAGATTTTCTTGAATTCAAACTTCAGACAGTGTGGCTCTCTAAAAAAAGAGAGAGAAAGGAGGAACGAGGGAAAGAAGGAGGAAAGAAGGAAAAAGAGAGGGAGAGATGGAGGAAGGGAGGAAGGGAAAGAAGGAGGGTGAGAGGAAGGAAAGAAAGAAGGAATGAAAACAAAAAAGAACCTCCTGTTGGTGCAGGGCTTGTGAAAGGAGTTCCCCCTTCATTCTTTCATGATGTATACTTCTCTGTGACCTTGACAAAAGTTTAAGAACTGTTATAATTAAAGTTATCTTATTCCCATTGGACTGGAATGATGGGTATTGCCCTTTTAACCAATTTTTAAATAACAATGAACCTCCTCATCTGTGTAACAATGCACCTCCTAATACTGCATTCCTGTGAGAGAGAGGACCTTGTGTTCTCTATGTGACTCTGAATTTCATACAGGCTAATATCCATGGTTTCTATGTACACTAAGTTAGTGAAAAAATTAGAATGAGGATACCTTCCTTACAGCTTTGTCATGGAAGGAGTGTTGAGAACTACAGAGTTCAAAGCAATTTCAGAGCTTATAATATGATAGATGATAGCTCTACTAATTGTGATGGTATCTCCTCTGTTGTGATTGTAGTTTGTTGTTATTTTCATTATTATTGAAATGGCTTTTTGAAAAAATGAAAAGCATATCTAGCTGAGAAATGAAAAAAACTATGTTATTTCAACAATTCTGTAGGTGTGTGTGTAAGGGGGTGCTTTCCCCTGGCTCAGCAACTAAAGAATCAGCCTGCAGTGCGGGAGACCAAGGAGATGTGGGCTGGATCCCTGGGTCAGGAAGATACCATGGAGGAGGAAATGGCAACACACTCTAGTATTCTTGCCTGGAGAATCCCATGGACAGAGGAGCCTGGCAGGCTACAGTCCAAAGTGTTGCAGAGTCAGACACCACTGAGTGACTAAGCACAGCACAGACTTACAATTCAATTCTTTCTGATACTAATTACCCAGAGTTAGTGAAAAACCCACAGGTTAAAGACACAGTGACTGCCCCCAATTTGATAATGTGATAGAATGATACAGAAAGAGCTATAGTTATGATCACTGGTTTATTATAAAGAATACAAATGAAAAGCTAGATGAAGAGGTAAATAGGGTAAGTGAAGAAGGGTCCTAAGCACAGACTCTGTCTCAGAGTTGAGACGCATCCTCTTCTGCTACACTGATATGTTTATTATCAAGGAAGCTTCTACAAATCTCATCATTCAGAGGCTTTCACTGAGATTTTGTTAGCTAGGACTGGTTGATTAAATTGCTGGCAATGTGATTAAACTTCATCTCCAGTGCTACCACCCTCCCTGACCTCCAAGTAGGGTTCAAAGTTCTACCCCTCTAATCAGGTGGTTGGTACTTCTGGTGACCAGCCCCCATCCAGAAGCTATCTAGTCACTCTCCCCTCATGGAGTCATCTCATTCAAATCAGATCAGATCAGTCGCTCAGTCGTGTCCGATCTTTGCGACCCCATGAATCGCAGCACGCCAGACCTCCCTGTCCATCACCAACTCCCGGAGTTCACTCAGACTCATGTCCATCGAGTCAGTGATGCCATCCAGCCATCGCATCCTCTGTCATCCCCTTCTCCTCCTGCCCCCGATCCCTCCCAGCATCAGTCTTTTCCAATGAGTCAACTCTTCGCATGAGGTGGCCAAAGTACTGGAGTTTCAGCTTTAGCATCATTCCTTCCAAAGAAATCCCAGGGCTGATCTCCTTTAGAATGGACTGGTTGAATCTCCTTGCAGTCCAAGGGACTCAAGAGTTTTCTCCAACACCATAGTTCAAAAGCATCAATTCTTCAGCACTCAGCCTTCTTCACAGTCCAACTCTCATATCCATACATGACCACTGGAAAAACCATAGCCTTGACTAGACAAACCTTTGTTGGCAAAGTAATGTCTCTGCTTTTGAATATGCTATCTAGGTTGGTCATAAATTTCCTTCCAAGGAGTAAGTGTCTTTTAATTTCATGGCTGCAGTCACCATCTGCAGTGATTTTGTAGCCCAGAAAAATAAAGTCTGACACTGTTTCCTCATCTATTTCCCATAAAGTGATGGGACCGGATGCCATGATCTTCGTTTTCTGAATTTGAGCTTTAAGACAACTTTATCACTCTCCACTTTCACTTTCATCAAGAGGCTTTTTAGTTCCTCTTCACTTTGTGCCATAAGGGTGGTATCATCTGCATATCTGAGGTTATTGATATTTCTCCTGGCAGTCTTGATTCCAGCTTGTGTTTCTTCCAGTCCAGCATTTCTCATGATGTACTCTGCATATAAGTTAAATAAACAGGGTGACAATATACAGCCTTGACATACTCCTTTTCCTATTTGGAACCAGTCTGCTGTTCCATGTCCAGTTCTAACTGTTGCTTCCTGACCTGCATACAAATTTCTCGAGAGGCAGGTCAGGTGGTCTAGTATTCCCATCTCTTTCAGAATTTTCCACAGTTTATTGTGAACCACACAGTCAAAGGCTTTGGCATAGTCAATAAAGCAGAAATAGATGTTTTTCTGGAACTCTCTTGCTTTTTCCATGATCCAGCGGATGTTGGCAATTTGATCTCTGGTTCCTCTGCCTTTTCTAAAACCAGCTTGAACATCAGGAAGTTCACAGTTCACATATTGCTGAAGCTTGGCTTGGAGAATTTTAAGCATTAATTTACTAGCATGTGAGATGAGTGCAGTTGTGCGGTAGTTTGAGCATTCCTTGGCATTGCCTTTCTTTGGGATTGGAATGAAAACTGACCTTTTCCAGTCTTGTGGCCACTGCTGAGTTGTCCAAATTTGCTGGCATATTGAGTGCTGCACTTTCACAGCATCATCTTTCAGAATTTGGAATAGCTCAACTGGAATTCTATCACCTCCACTAGCTTTGTTCGTAGTGATGCTTTCTAAGGCCCACTGGACTTCACATTCCAGGATATATGGCTCTAGGTCAGTGATCACACCATTGTGATTATCTGGGTCATGAAGATCTTTTTTGTACAGTTCTTCTGTGTATTCTTGCCATCTCTTCTTAATATCTTCTGCTTCTGTTAGGTCCATACCATTTCTGTCCTTTATCGAGCTCATCTTTGCGTGAAATGTTCCTTTGGTATCTCTGATTTTCTTGAAGAGATCTCTAGTCTTTCCCATTCTGTTGTTTTCCTCTATTTCTTTGCATTGATCACTGAAGAATGCTTTCTTATCTCTTCTTGCTATTCTTTGGAACTCTGCATTCAGATGTTTATATCTAGTCATCTCATTAACTTTTATTATATATGGTCAAAGTGGAAGTATACTCAAACCCCAAATTTTATCCATTATGATCTAGTATTTTAGTCAAGCAAATCCATCTGCCTAGGCATGTTTCTTGTGACTGTAGTCTCTTGAGTATATTTATATAATCATATATTAAAGTAAGTATACTCAATATATATCCATATATTTGTATCCATATAAACACTATAAATATACACATACATTTTAGTATGTATTTAAATAAAAATTTAGCTATTATTCTCAGGGTTTTTTCTTTAGTTTTATTGTGAATAATATTTTATTTACTCCATTTATCTTTTCTAGTCTTAGTATTGTTTAAACATTCGTGTGTATAATTCAATTATTAATTTTATTACCATTTACTTAAATACATCAACAATTTTTTGGCTTTAATTATTTTTCTGACTTAAATAAATCTTGAATTTTGTGATTAAATTTATTTTTCACTTTGTTATGTTGACT
Source organism: Bos mutus (assembly GCF_027580195.1). Taxonomy (NCBI): domain Eukaryota; kingdom Metazoa; phylum Chordata; class Mammalia; order Artiodactyla; family Bovidae; genus Bos; species Bos mutus. The sequence continues at coordinate 68,463,415 of NC_091618.1, read as the reverse complement.
TTCTTTGTAGGCTTAGAGAACTGCTCACCAATATGTTAAATATGTAATTATATTTTTTTATTTGTATACATTTTGTGTGTAAACATTCATTCTGTTTTACTTGTAACTGTTTATGGTGACAAGTGATCAAAAACCTCTCCTTCTAATGATATCAATAACAAAAGACCCTTCTATCACTCAAGAAATTCCAAGGATTTTATTGTTTAAATCATTTTTAAGAGATTTCAATTATTTATTTATCTGGTGGTGCTGCAGGGTATATGGGTTCTTAGTTTTCCAAACAGATCAAACCCATGCCCACTGCAGAGGAAACCTGGAGTATCAACTATCAGACCACCAGGGAAGTCCCCCAAGCATTTTAGAAGCTCTGTGTCAGGATCCAGGAAAAAAGGCCAACTATATATTTCTATTATACCACAGTTTGCCAAATATTGGTTAGTTTGAGTTTCCTATCCTTTCCAATATGTTGAAAATTTGTAAGTACTAAAACCTTGACTTCATCGTTTTTTTGTTTTTTCTTGGAGAACTGTTGTGGAAACTGCCCTGTATACAATTATTTATACATGTATTTCTCTGCAAAAACCATTAAAAATTAGTTTGCTTAAAATCCATATAGAATTTATTTTTTTGTTTGTATTTTGTAGGCTTTTGATGTGTCAACTCAATTTCCTTGCCTTCTCTAGATTTGAAGTTACATATAAACTCTACTTCAAATAAAACAATTTCCCCACTCTCTATTTATCCTTCACCTTATTTTCAATTCTTTTCAACATCAGATCTATTCAATGGTAAAATTAAGGGCTCAAAATAGAACATTTGTATCATAGTTGTTTATATACCATATAAACACATTTCAAGTTTGTATGAATTTGAAAGTCACTCAGTCGTGTCCGACTCTGCGATCCCATGGACTGTAGCCCACCTGGCTCCTCTGTGCATGGAATTCTCCAGGCAAGAATGCTGAAGTGGGCAGCCATTCCCTTCTCCAAGGGATCTTCCTAATCCAGGGATTGAACCCAGGTCCCCCACATCTAGGAGGACTCTTTACCGTCTAAGCCACCAGGAAGCTGTATATGCCATATATATATATACATACATATATATATATATATATGGTAATCAAGATAATTAAAACATTTGTGTCTAAATCTGCTCCACTCTGGGAGTTTTCTTTAAGGAGATTTTGTCTTTAATATATGTCTTTTCAAAAATATAAATATATAACCAGTGATAAAACTAAAGTGCAAAGACAGAATATCATGACACCACAGAAGGCCACTATTTCTTTTCCTTTTGACTAATCCAGCATGCAAATATAAAAGCATTTTGATTACTTTGAAGAAATTCAATGATGTTTTGCTTTTGTTTCTATAATGAAAATATTAACTTAGTCTATAATGTTAAAATGTAGGGGACATATAGGGCAAATATTTTTCTTAATGAAATGTCTAATATAGGCTCTTCCAAGTTTTTATGTCCATCTGTGTGCATGACTATTTAGACTTAAAGTGTGAATGAGGGTGCTTATTTTACAGTATTATGAGGATAATGGAGATATTTTTAATATTTACATATCTAAATGCTTATTAACCTTTCTATTATTAAACATTTTAAAATAATTGTTTCTTTTTACTTTCAGGTAACCTTCAAAGCATCAAGACATTCAGTTTCACCAGATTTGAAATATGTTCTTCTGGCATATGATGTCAAACAGGTAAAGGAATGAACTTCTTTGCAAAAATGTTTTATTTGTGGTTCACTCAGGTAACAGTTCATAGTTTTTCATGTCATCTACTCAACTAGAGAAAATTTGGCATATCCAATAGCTACTGGTGATTATTGATGACTAAGATGGCACAAGAGAATTTTGGTGATAGTGTCCTTTCTTTCATACCTAGCTAGTAAATTACTGGAGCAATCTGCTAGGTACTGGCTAGATACAAGGCCGTCTCTTTTAGTGGGGAGTGTGGCAGAACTCAGGAAATCCAAAAAATGGTAGCTTTTGATATTCCCACATAAGGCTTAATATCTACTTAACTGTCATATGTATATGTGGATTAAGGAATTTCCTAATAGCTGTTCCCTGAGCTGCAGTGTGTATTGTTGGAGGGGACTGGTGAAAACATTGATTCAGTTTATTGTCAATGGATTCTTTGTTGGTGTTTGAGCATAACCCTACAGTTGCAGAAAATTCTGAAAGTGGGATAAGGCAAAGAATCAATTCTGAATAAATAAAATGTTCTAACTGCAATTAGCATTTCATTATCCCATGTCAGCTCTATAGCACAATTAGAGTAATATGCATGGTTGTGGAGTATCTTATACTTAGATATAATTCGCATTGTTAAAAAGCAAAGTAAATGTTGAGAAGGCCGTTCAGCAGATTGGATTCTTTAGAGAATAAATGATTGGAAATTATTCAAGGAAGTTTTGTGTGGTTTAAGGCAGATAATAAAAATTTATAGACTTAAAGCAGAAAGCTTCATATAATGCATTGAAAGCCTTTGAGCACATGACAGTTTACAGTTCAAAGAACCCTCTCCTTGATGGTTTTAGTCTTTTGAAATATACATATGCTATACTTTTAGACAAGTTTATGTTTCTTATTTAAAAAAAAGTAATTTATACTTCAAAAGGCAAGGAGATTGTAATCAGACATTTTTTTTATGTTAAAAAATTTGACCCTTTTCCTTCACCTTTGTTCTGTGTTCTATTCATTGAAATTTTGAAAACCATTGAGGAAAAATGCTCGTTTCAGAAGCAAAAATAATACAGTGTCCCCAAGTTTTTTAAATAATATTTATCTAAAGAGTTTTAATTAAAATGACTGCTACATAGCTTTCAGTAACTACCATAATTAAAGACATATAGAACTAGCAGAAGGATAAATACACAGATGAATGAAACAGAAAATAGAACTCAAAAACAGACACATCCAAATCTGCCTAACTGACTTTTGACAGAAGTACACAAGCAATTCAGTGACAGAAAGATAGTACTTTCAACAAGTGGTCCTGAAGCAATTGGACATCCATGGGCAAATCAAGCAAGCAAAAGCCCCATAAATACATTGACTTAAGTTTCACATTATGTAAAATCTCAAAATGTATTATGGATTTAAATGTAAAATTTTAATCTATAAAACTTATAGAAAATACATAGCAGAAAATATTTCATATCTATAGCTAGGAGAATTTTCTTAAACTGTATATTAACTGGTCACACTTAGCTACTCTGGAATGTAATATGCAAAATTAGGTTGACTTTGGATACTAGCCAAAATATATCAGAATTATGTGAAAATATACTTAACACCAAAAAGATACCTATAGATCAATCTTAATAACCCCATTTTATATTTTTGCTTAATTTCAGAAAGAATGAAGATATTTTATTGACACAGTCTTTGAAAGTGAGAGGAAGCTCACTTTAATAAGTAAAAAATGATCAAATGAAATTTCATAATCTTCTATACTTCATTCATATATTCTTATTTATTCATCATCTATTAAGTACAAACTCCTGGACTATACATTCTGCAGGGTGTGGCATGTGCACCTATAGGCACACACAAGATTGAAGCTTCTCCTTTAAGAAACACACAGTTACAGGTGATACCACTCAAACACTTATGTCCACATACAGCCTTTGAAGGATGTGTTATAGGCTTGATGATATTAAACAATAGAAAAAATTCCATTCAAGATACTCATGATAGAGAGGGAAGCATGGGTTGGGCTCTCAGAGTCAAATAGGTAAGGATGAATAGAAAAACATTCCAGGTGGGCAGACTACAGGAGGCTTCTTAGAAGCAACATTAAGTCTTTGAGGTATAGCAGTCAATTCAGACTAGCCCAGAGACTGACAATTTAGTGAGGAAAAAGAAATAAACCTGTAAGTTTTTTTGAATCCAAATTAAAGACAATTTAATAGAAACCATGGTGTACCCTGAGATGGCAATTTGGGATCATTGGTTTTAAAGAAATTAAATGCTGTGATTACCTGGTGTATCTGTCAGTGTGTGCACTTACAGATAATGCCCATTAATAGAAAGAGGGAAAAGGTTCATATAAATTCCAACCAACCCAAACACATCCACTCAAATTATTATGGAATGTTTTAATCCCTTTATCTCCCTATATATAAAAAGTAGAGAAACAGAAATTATCATATATAAAACATTGTTTTAGGCAGTTTTGAAACTGTTTTTGAGTGTATCCCCCTTTTCTTGAATTAATATTTTATGGAATCCATTTTTATAAAAGGAGTTTATGAAGGAAAAGATATAACAAAATTTTAACTGAACTGAAATTCATAATAGTTAACAAAATTAACTATATTAAAATGTACAATTCAGGGGTATTTAATACATTCACAATACTGTTCAAACACTCTCTATTTGGTTCCAAAAAATTTTAATCATCCCAAAAGAAAATCTTATTCCCATTAATCAGTAATTCCTCATTCTTCCCTACCCTATGCTCTGATAATCATGAATCTAATTTCTACCTAAGAATTCACTTATTTTGGATATTTTACGTGAATGGAATCATGGAGTATATGACCTTTCATCTTGTTTCTTCCACCTATTTTTTTAGGTTTATCTGAATTATAATATATGTTAATACTTCATTATTTTTATGGTTGAATACTATTTCATTATATGTAGGTACCATGTTTCTTTATCCATTCATCCATGGAAGGTCATTTGGCTTTTTTTCCCTCACCTTTTGACCATTATAAATAGTGCTTCTGTGAACATTTGTGCACAAGAAGTTTTTTGATTACATATTTTTATCTTTGGCGGTAAATATATTGAGGTGTAGAATCACTGGCTAAAATGATAATTCTGTTTATCTTTTTGAGAAACCACTAAACAGCTTTCTAAAGTTGCTGCACCATTTTACATTCATACTGGCAATGTGTAAAATGTACCCATTTGTCTGAGTCCTCACCAGTTGTTGTTATTTTCCATTCTTCTTATTATAGCCATCCTAATTGGTATATCATTGTGGTTTAGGTGTTAACCTCCATAATCAGACTAATGATGTTAAGTGTATTTTAATATGCTTGTGTGCCTTTTGTGGTTTCTTCTTTGGAGAAATGCTTATTCATATCTGTTACCTTTTTTTTTTCTTATTGTAGTTGAGTTTGAGAGCTATTCAGACATTCTAGATAGCAGACCATTATCAAACATAAGGCTTGCAAATATTTTCTTCTACTCAGTATATTGTCTTTTCACTTTTTTGATAATGTCCTTTGGTGTATACATTTAAAAATTATGATGAAGTATGATTTATCTATTTTTTTATCTTATTACACATGCTTTTTGTTACTATGTCTAAGAATACATTGCCAAATTCAAGGTCATGAAATTTTAACCTTAGGATTTCTTCTGAGAGTTTTATAGTTTCATTCCTTATATTTAAGTGGTTGATATATTTCAAATAATTATTTTTGATTGAAATAGGGGTTCAGATAGAAAATATTTTAAGGGTCTTGTTATATATTGAAAAAATGTTTTCCAAATAGTTGTGTGATTTATACTGCCCTTAGGCAATGCATAATCTGCTATATTACCATCTTTACTAACAAAGAACTTTATCTTAAATATGGACTAATTATTAAATTCATAGATTCTATACAGCCTAACTACTAATTGGATGCATTTACACCCACACATACCCACACACATCACACACACATACCCACACACATCACACCTACATTATACACCATCTGTATTAGTTTTATTTTACTATGCAATAAATTACCTGAAACTTAGTGACTTTGAAAAAAAAAAAAAAACTTTTTTCACAGTTGTTTTTGTGTATAAGGAACTGGGGATTGGCTTAGGTGGATGGTTCTTGCTTTAATGATGTTGCAATCAGGTATCAGCTGGGGCTGCAATCATCTGATGGCTTGACTGAGGCTGTAAGATACATAGCCAAGGTAGAGCTCGATTAACTAGTGCTTGCTGATGGCATGAGGCCTCAGGTTTCTCCACATGAAACTCGTTTCAGTGCAACTTGTGTGTCCCCATGATGTGGTACTGGGATTGTCCCAGGGTGAGTAAGCAGAAGATAAAGATGGAAATATCTGTTACTTTCACTTTTTTTTTTTTTTTTTTTTGTCACATGAGTCAGGTCTAATTCAGTGCTGGAAAGGACTACCAGATGATGAGGACTTGGGGAGACCAATTTAGAGGACGGCTAACATAGTCCCCAAATATTTCATATTCATCCTACATGAAGGAAAGTTACATGGCTCAAAATAGCCTGGAGTTAAAATTCCCCTCCAGATCCTCCCCACCATTGTATGCAAAACAAAGAACTCTCTCACCCCTAGAAAGAAAATGGACATTTAGATTGATTAAGCCCAGCTCCCAGCCGGTCTCAGCCTGTGGCAGATCTCCAGAATTCCTTGCCCCAGCCATTTAAGAGATAACTACTTCAAACAACCTTGGAGAAGAACAGACCCTCTTAAGACAGTAGATTTCCACATATGTGCCTATATATACTTACTCTTTTCTTGGGTTAGTGCAGCAGCTCACTACTCTGACTGGTGCCCCTTCTTGCCTCATTAAAGGTGATCTGTCCCTGTAAAGTGTTGGTATCGTTCTTTTTCCGAACCTCTCCTTCTCTAACTCCCTTACCCTACACTACACATGAAGTATACTCAAACCCCCAAATTTTATCCATTATGATCTAGTATTTTAGTCAAGCAAATCCATCTGCCTAGGCATGTTTCTTGTGACTGTAGTCTCTTGAGTATATTTATATAATCATATATTAAAGTAAGTATACTCAATATATATCCATATATTTGTATCCATATAAACACTATAAATATACACATACATTTTAGTATGTATTTAAATAAAAATTTAGCTATTATTCTCAGGGTTTTTCTTTAGTTTTATTGTGAATAATATTTTATTTACTCCATTTATCTTTTCTAGTCTTAGTATTGTTTAAACATTCGTGTGTATAATTCAATTATTAATTTTATTACCATTTACTTAAATACATCAACAATTTTTTGGCTTTAATTATTTTTCTGACTTAAATAAATCTTGAATTTTGTGATTAAATTTATTTTTCACTTTGTTATGTTGACTTTCTTTGTAGGCTTAGAGAACTGCTCACCAATATGTTAAATATGTAATTATATTTTTTTATTTGTGTACATTTTGTGTGTAAACATTCATTCTGTTTTACTTGTAACTGTTTATGGTGACAAGTGATCAAAAACCTCTCCTTCTAATGATATTAATAATGGAAAGACCTATCTTTCTTATCAGTGAACGTGATCAAAACCAATCTTCCCCAAATGGAAAACTCCACAGAGACATTTTCAATGTATTATGAGAAAACCACCCAACACAGTAAACTGTCATGAGTGCTACACACGTCTTCAGTTTTCCCATAACAATACGGAAGAAAGGGAAAATACGAATACTTCTCAGTTAAGTTCAGTCACTCAGTCGTGTCTGACTCTTTGCGACCCCATGGACTGCAGCACACCAGGCTTCCCTGTCCATCACCAACTCCCAGAGCTTACTCAAACTCATGTCCATTGAGTCAGTATTACCATCCAACCATCTCATCCTCTGTCGTCCCCTTCTCTTGCCTTCAATCTTTCCCAGCATCAGGGTCTTTTCCAGTGAGTCAGTTCTTTGTATCATGTGGCCAAATTGTTGGAGTTTCAGCTTCAGCATCAGTCCTTCCAAAGAATATTCAGGATTGATGTTTAGGATAGACTGGTTGGATCTCCTTGCAGTCCAAGGGGCTCTCAAGAGTCTTCTCTAACACCACAGTTCAAAAGCATCGATTCTTTGGTGCTCAGCTTTCTTTATAGTCCAACTCTCACATCCATACATGACTACTGGAAAAACCATAGCTCTGACTAGATGGACCTTTGTTGGTAAAGTAATGTCTTTGATTTTTAATTCTTCTCAAAGTTACTCAAATCTACTATCCTGAAAAATTTCCTGGTGTAGAGAAAAATCTCACATGTTGATAATCCTGCCTCTAGGATTCTGTGAGAGAGTTTCACTGATATACAGGATGTAGCGTTGTTATTTTGGAGTATGGGGGTCTTAATGGGGAGAGCTTATTTAGTTTTCCTTCTCTACTAATGTCCTCAATTGGAGTCAAATGTCAATAATTGAGTGTAGGCCAAATTTAGAAAGTATGTTCTCAGTCAACAACTGAGTCCTTCCGTGTGTCATCTGTTGAAACACTATGTTACTGACTTTGAAATGCTTTATTTAGAGCTTAAGTTGGCATCTAAGCTATGAAGAGTATGATTCTTTCTTAGACTTTTTTTCATGTTAACTTGTACTATTTTAACAGACAATAATTATCCATAGACACAAAGCAACTATGATTAATAATATAGGGTTATGGACACTTTTTTAAGAATCTGTATCAAGAAGATCATGTAAATATAAACCAATAATGTTTTAGTCTTTGCAAAGAAGCCAAAATAATATTCATTTTTGTATCAATGTCAATTTTTATTGAACTTGGGCTAAATCTTTTCCCTTGAGATGCTTGACTATTAATTAACTCAAATATGATAATATGAATGCTAGTTCCAGCATTATTGGCATGGCCAAGAAGTTTGTTTGGGTTTTTCCTAACATCTTACGGAAAAACTCGAACAAACTTTTGAGCCAACCCCTTATTTTACTTCCACAATATCAAAAAGGTAATTTCAACAAAGTAAGAAGTTGCTGGATCATCGAAAAAGCAAGAGAGTTCCAGAAAAACATCTATTTCTGCTTTATTGACTATGCCAAAGCCTTTGACTGTGTGGATCAGAACAAACTGTGGAAAATTCTTCAAGAGATGGGAATACCAGACCACCTGACCTGCCTCTTGAGAAACCTGTATGCAGGTCAGGAAGCAACAGTTAGAACTGGACATGGAACAACAGACTGGTTCCAAATAGGAAAAGGAGTATGTCAAGGCTGTATACTGTCACCCTGCTTATTTAACTTACATGCAGAGTACATCATGAGAAATGCTGGGCTGGAAGAAGCTCAAGGTGGAATCAAGATTGCCAGAAGAAATGTCAATAATCTCAGATATGCAGATGGCACCACCCTGATGGCAGAAAGTGAAGGAAAACTAAAAAGCCTCTTGATGAAATAGAAAGAGGAGAGTGAAAAAGTTGGCTTAAAGCTCAACATTTGGAAAACGAAGATCATGGCATCCGGTCCCATCACTTCATGGGAAATAGATGGCGAAACAGTGGAAACAGTGTCAGACTTTATTTTTTTGGGCTCCAAAATCACTGCAGATGGTGACTGCAGCCATGACATTAAAAGACGCTTACTCCTTGGAAGGAAAGTTATGACCAACCTAGATAGCATATTGAAAAGCAGAGACATTCCTTTACCAACAAAGGTCCATGTAGTCAAGGCTCTGGTTTTTCCAGTGGTCATGTATGGATGTGAGAGTTGGACTGTGAAGAAGGCTGAGCGCCAAAGAATTGATGCTTTTGAACTGTGGTGTTGGAGAAGACTCTTGAGAGTCCCTTGGACTACAAGGAGATCCAACCAGTCCATTCTAAAGGAGATCAGCCCTGGGATTTCTTTGGAAGGAATGATGCTAAAGCTGAAACTCCAGTACTTTGGCCACCTCATGCGAAGAGTTGACTCATTGGAAAAGACTCTGATGCTGGGAGGGATTGGGGGCAGGAGGAGAAGGGGACGACAGAGGATGAGATGGCTGGATGGCATCACTGACTCGATGGGCGTGAGTCTGAGTGAACTCCAGGAGTTGGTGATGGACAGGGAGGCCTGGTGTGCTGCAATTCATGGGGTCGCAAAGAGTCGGATACGACTGAGTGACTGAACTGAACTGAAGAAGTCACTTTTTTTTTTTTTTTTTTCTGACCAGATGAATGTTTCTCATGGTTTGGGCATGTAACATGGTTCCTAGGTCATTATTCTGCACCATAAAATTGGAGAATGTTCTATTCTCATTGTGGTAATCAGTAGGCACATCAAGATGAATGCTGTTTGGCTGTAAGAATTTTACAGTGTGGTAGAGGCTCTATTGAGAAGGCAATGGCACCCCACTCCAGTATTCTTACCTGGAAAATCCCATGGATGAAGAGCCTGGAAAGCTGCAGTTCACTGGATTGCTGAGGGTCGGACACAATTGAGCGACTCTACTTTCACTTTTCACTTTCATGCATTGGAGAAGGAAATGGCAACACACTCCAGTGTTCTTGCCTGGAGAATCTCAGGGACGGGGGAGCCTGGGTGGCTGCTGTCTATGGGGTTGCACAGAATCGGACACAACTGAAGTGACTTAGCAGCAGCAGCAGCAGAGGCTCTAAGATACATATTATACCTATTTATGGAAAAATAGGTAGATAAGTGGGGGAAAGAAGATGAGTCTTACTGTAGGGAGGTAGAGACTGATTTTTTGAGAAGATTGCCCTCTGCACAGGCACATTGGGGTGATCTTATGATCCTTTAGAGTGTTAGGGTTATAGTTATTCCCTTTACCCCTTTCCAAAGGAGAAGTCTACTGGTGATGGTAGAGCTTAAGCTTCAGTGTCCCTGCTGGAGTGCTTTAGTGATGGCAGGGAATCTTTCAGATTGTTTGATTTTTCTCTTTCCCAGAAGGCTTGTCACAACTTGCAGGAACAATCGACCCCTGTAGACATCACAGTTAGTGACCCTATTTACATGTAAACGGACTCCAAAGCAAATCAAACTTATAAATCTTTAGGTAATATTCCTGAAATTCTGGAGAAAATGGCATGGAGTCAGATAATCTTTGACATTTTTTCCTTTTTTTTGAAAAAAGAAGATATTAAACTTGCATAATAAAAGGGAAAATAAAGCTAAAATACGTCATCTCATATATCAGATTATTGAGTTTATCTGGTGCTATTTTTGGAATGCAGCAGTAGTTGAGATAAATGGTATATTTTCTGTGTTATTAGACCAAAGAAAGAGAACTCACTAAATGCTTTTTTCCTTGGCTCATGGCAATCATTATGAACACTGATTACTCTACAGTAACTCAGCAAGAGTTTTCCTGTCTGGTTTCTCACATCTGTGTCCTTGTCTGAAGGATGGGGTACAGAAGAATAAAGAGCCTGGAGAGAAAGACAAATACTGAAAGACAAATAGAGAAAGACAAATGGTATCACTTAAATGTAGAATTTAAATAATGCTACCTTGTAAAAACAGAATACAATGATATTCACCGGGGAATGGCAGATGGGAGAGCAGGAAAGATGTTATTTTAGGAGATAACCTTACAAGGAGTAGTAAGTAAACCCTAGAGATTATAATGCACATATAGACAGTAATATTATATGATAATTATCAAACTTGCTAAGAGACTAAAACTTAATTATTCCAAGGACTAAAAAGAAAGTGTAATTATGTAATGTGATAGAGGTGCTAATCATTGCTACAGTGGCAGTCATATTACAATATATAAACTAACATGTACTCATTAGACTTACACAATGATATATGGAATATATTTCAATTAAAAGAAATGGGTGAATAATATGCTTACACCATCTCTTGTTGGAAGGAATGTCATAGCCTTAGCAGGTTTTCCTTTAATCACTCTTCTTCCTCATTTTTTCCCCCTATTTTTTTGGGCACACCATGCTGCATGCAGGATCTTAGTTGCCCTGACCAAGGACTGACCTATTCTGTGTGCTGTGAAAGCATGGAGTCTTAACCAATGAACCATTAAGGAAGTCCCTTTTCTTCCTTTGATTTCCTACACTCAAGCTAAACTGATCCTAAAAAATAAATTAAAAAACCTGTCATTCTCTGTTTAAAATCTTCCTGAGGCTTTTGGGATAAAGAAGTCATAACACAATGCACAAGGTCCTGCCTGCTGTTTTAACCTCATTTTCCACAACCTACCCACCCCCTATCCCTTGCTCTCCGCACTTCTGGATTTCCTTTATTTCTTCAAATCACCATGCTCCCTCCCATCTTGGGGCTTTCACTACTCTTCTGCCTAGAACAAGTTCCTGTCCCTTTTCTTCATATTGATAATTTTTACTTATTCTTTAGATACCCATTCAATCATGTGTGCCTTAAACATACAGGCTGTTCCAGACCTTCTCTGACTTGATCAATTCAGTTCAGTTCAATTGCTCAGTCGTGTCTGACTCTTTGCAACTCCATGGACTGCAGCATGCCAGGTTTCGCTGTCCATCACCAACTTCCGGAGCTTACTCAAACTCATGTCCATTGAGTAGGTGATGCCATCAAACCATCTCATCCTCTGTCATCTCCTTCTCCTCCCACCTTCAATCTTTCCCAGGATCAGGATCTTTTCAAATGAGTCAGTTCTTTGCATCAGGTGGCCAAAATATTGGAGTGTCAGCTTCAGCATCAGTCCTTCCAGTGAATATTCAAGACTGATTTCTGTTAGGATGGACTGGTTGGATCTCTCTGCTGTTCAAGGGACTCTCAAGAGTCTTCAACACCACAGTTCAAAAGCATCAATTCTTTGGTGCTCAGCTTTCTTTATAGTCCAATTCTCACATCCATACATGACTACTGGAAAAACCATAGCTTTGAAGAGATGGACCTTTTTGGCAAAACATGGCTCTGCTTTTTAACATGCTGTCTAGTTTGGTCATAACTTTTCTTCCAAGGAGCAAGTGTCTTTTAATTTAATGGCTGCAGTCACCATCTGCAGTGATTTTGGAGCCCCCCCCCCAAGATAAATCTATCACTGTTTCCATTGTTTCCCCATCTTTTTGCCATGAAGTGATAGGACCAGATGCCATGATCTTAGTTTTCATGATACTCTTCCTTTCCTTTGCAGAATTTATCACAATTATAAATGTGTCTAAGGGGTTTCCCAGGTGGCTCAGTGGTAAAGAATCTGCCTTCAATGCAGAAGACTTGGGTTTGATCCCTGGATCAGGAAGATCCCCTGGAGAAGGAAATGGCAACCCGCTCCAGTGTTCTTGCTTGGGAAATCTCATGGACCGGGGAGCCTGGCGGGCTACAGTCTATGGGGTCACAAAGGGTCAGACACGACTGAGCGACTGAGAATCATAATTGTGTCTAACACAAAGCTTGACACACTGTTACTCGAGGAAAAAAAAATAAAGAGTGAATAGAAACATAATTTATGAATTAATAAGCCTGAACCTCAAGTAAACTTTTCCTTAAAGTGCTGGGCAAGGGTCAGTTGCACTTCTCTATGCCTTTATGGCATCTGGTATATACTCACATCTCAATATTTCTGTCATTGCATTGAACACATCCATTATGTGTATGTGCCCTTGACTAAACTATAAGACCCTTAAAGTCAAGAATTTCACTTCATTCATTTTAATGCCCATAGAGTTTTCTGAAGTGAATGGCACATAGTAAACAGTCAAGTGTTTGTAAAACTAAAACCGTGATTATCAATCTTGGCTACACATCAGAATCACCTGGAGAGTTTTAAACATTATTGATGGTTAAGTTCTATCCTGCAGAACCCTGATTTAATGGTTTTGGCATAAAGCCCAAACATTGGAATTTTGAAACTCTTCAGGAGATTGTCATGTCAGCCAGGCTTACAGACCACTGATTTTAAGTGAACTGGTGTCTTCCACCTATTGAAGACTTTTCAGATTTCAAACAAAGGAAAGGCAAGAAATAAAAATTAAAATACCTGCTTTTTTGTACTGTGCCTACTCAGTGCCAAAGTCTTTGCCTATATATCTTCATTCCTTACCATTTCTCTTTACAATAGTTGCTATTATTTTATTAATGAAAGTACATACAGAAACAAAGGAAATCCCCAAATTTGCATAATATGACTTAAGATTCATTCTTTGTTTTTCTTCCAGGAACAATAGTTCTCAATATATAGTCCCATAATAGCAGCACCAGAACCTCCTGAAAATTATTAGCAATGTAAATTATTGGGCTCTTCCCAGTCCCACTGAAGCAGAAACTGTGGGTATTGGACCCAAGATCTTGCGGTAACAAGCCCTCCAGGTGATTCTGATAAAGCTCAAGATTCAGAGAGAACTGATTCCTTCAAATTCAAGAGCTCTACTTGAGAAAAGACCTAAGTAGCCAGAGCTTAACCATGTATATGGCAGTGATTTAGAGAAAATATCATTTAAGAAAGTTAATTTGCCATTTTCTCTTTTAGTATTTAGTATTTCTAAATAATGTAATCCTGGATTTAATGTTCAGTTGTTCCCTTCTGATGTTGGCCATTGTTCTGGCATCATTTACTCTTCAAGGTTGATGCTTAATGTTTACTCTGCCATATTATAATTAGGTATGGCTTAGTGGGGAATGCATGGAATTTGGAGGAAAATAGGTGAGTTTATATTCAAATTGAAAATAAAAGTATTAGTCCGTCAGTCATGTCCAGCTCTTTGTGACCCCATGGACTATATAGCCCACCAAACTCCTTTGTCCATGGAATTCTCCAGGCAAGAATACTGGAACGGGTTGCCATTTCCTTCTCCAGGGGATCTTCCTGACCCAGGGATCAAACTGGGGTCTCCTGCATTGCAGGCAGATTTTTACCTTCTGAGCCACCAGGTAAGTCCGGATTATTCATACTTATATTTTATGGACATACGGTGAGGATAGTCTAAGTAAGTTTTACAGCTGAGCATATCTCTATGACTATCACCCAGATTAAGAAGCAAAACATTACTGTGTTCCTTTCCAGTCACCACACACCTCCAGTCACAGTTCAAGCTGTTAACAACCTACATTATTTTAGTTCAATTTTATATATATATATATTTTTTTTCATACAGTATATACTGTTTTGCGTATGTCTTCTTTTACTCACCAGTAGGTTTGTGCAATATATCCATATTATTCGATAGTAGAATAGTACCTGGTTTATTTTCCCAACTACATAGCATTCCACTGCATACATCACTGTTTATACATTTGGACTATAAAAAATTTGTATCTGAAACATAGATTTTTGGTGTTGGATTATGTCTCTGAACACTCCCTTTACTATTTATTCCCTGCCTCTTTTTTAGCACCTATTTCAGAAGGGGATTTTAGTAGATGAAACAAACTTTTGTTGAGTACTCGAACAGTGCCTCTTTATGAGAAGTCTGTCAATTTAAACCTGTCAAAATCCTTGTTCCCTAGTCAGTGATATATTTTACTAAGGTGGGAGACTTAGAGGTGTTAACTAACTGACTTAAATAAGGGTCCCTCTTCCCAGGTGCAGAGCTCACATTCAATCCTGTCTTTCTAGCTCCAGAGCCCCTAGTCTTTTGATCATACTGCCACTTTGTGAGAGTTCTTACATATCTCCGTAGGTTTATTCTACAATCTGTCGTAATTATTTATCAATTCATTTGCAATTATATCTGCTGTATTCTAATTAAGTAATTAGAAAACAAATGGAAATTGTATTTCGTATTAATTACTGGCAATACTTGGGTAGAATTTATTATATTTCTCCAGACTTACTGGTTATGCATTTTATTTTTATATTTCCTTCTTAGAAATTGTTTCTCAAAAATAGTCAACTAAATAAATATGGAATGCATTTGGATACCATTAATTTGAAAATATTCCTGAAGAAAAAAAATTAGTGTTATAAAATATAATTCAGTCTAGATTTTATGAAATTTTGATTATCAGAAAATTTATGGTTAAGAATTATCATTTTGTATATGACATGTCCCATATCAAACAAAGTTATTTTTCCCTCTATTCCAAGTGATGCTAAATCATAAATAGTTTTAACCATTTAAATCAGGTTTTCCTTATATATTATTCCAAGACAAGTGAAAGTATTAGTCCATTCATTATTTAACAATTGCAGTAGTAGGAAAGCCAGTAGTATAATGCATATATAAATATATATTTAACTAAAACAATAAATAATGGAAACAAACATTTAAAAATTGTTTAATATAGTTTTCTTACTGTTTGAATTAATCTTGCACATTCAATAGACTAATAAATACCTAAATTAACTATTTCCTTTAATTGCCAACATCCTTATTATGTCTTATGTTTGGGGTCAGAAACTTTAATTACATTTACTTTCATTTAGGCATAATTAGAACTGTCCTTTATACATAATAGGAGATACCTCTTCATGAAAATAAGCTCTTTCTAAAAAGCAAAGCAAAACAACAACAACAAAAAGGAACAAATCTTTCAAACCATGCCTAACAGAAGGAACAAATCAGTTACACATGTGCTACAGAGACTGTTGACATCTGTCGTTCAAAGTCAGTGCTCTGCAGAAGATCAGTCTTGTATTTCTCTAGTGTTATAGGTATTCACTTTAGTTTATGTTTCTACTAGTCTTGTAGACAAGACCTTCTTTATGATAAATATCTATTGTAATTCACTGTACCATGAATTCGGCATGCACTACTCTCTGAAAAGTAACTCTTCTCTAGGGAATTATCTAATTAAATTCTGAGCCTTAATACTTCAGTGCTTTACAATTATAGACACATATTTAAGAAGTTTATGGGAATGAATGATCTGATCATGGAATTATCTAAGCTATTGATATTCATGCACTTGGGGAGCACTAATATTTCAAATAATCCTATTAATAAGAAACACAGGGAAATCACAGCCTAGGAAAGTGACAGTATTCAAATATATGGAACTTGGAATCCCATGTATTTGGATTCTGAGAGCCTCTGCCTTCCAGTGCCTGTAGAAAGTACCTTCTTGGTTCCATTGTTGCTGCTGTTGCTAAACTGGCCTTTCTAATTAACCTCCTCCTTGCTAAAGAGAGATAATAAGGCATGAAAAAACATTAACATCAATTTTTGATTTTTTCCCTTGCTTGAAAAAGAAGAATCCTAAGAGACAAAAAAAAAAAAAAAAAGAAAGGAAGGCAGTGAGAGAGGGAGGGAAGGTTAGAGGTAGGAAGGAAACCTAACTTTCGGAAGATAGCATTTATAAAACCTCATTTTTGTAGTAGCTATAAATGTATTTATCAGTGTATCATTAATTCAACCACATAGCATTTATTTGACTTTGATTTTGAAAATATAGTATAGTATGTGTGTGCTTAGTCATGCCTGACTCTTTGTGACTTTTTAGACTGTATCCCGCCAGGTTCCTCTGTCCATGGGATTTTCCAAGCAAGAATACTGGAATGGATTTCCATTTCCTCATCCAGGGGATCTTTCCCATCCGGGGATCAAAAGCCCTTCGCCAACATCTGCTGCATTGCAGGCAGCTTCTTTGCCACTGAGCCATTGGGGAAGCCCAAAGTGTAATATAGAGAACCTGAAAATACTGAAATACATGAAGATGATTATAATGTGTATTCAGATCAGTTCAGTCACTCAGTCATGTACAACTCAAGGTGACCTCATGGACTGTAGCACACCAGGCTTCCCTGTCCATCACCAACTCCCAGAGTTGACTCAAACTCATGTCCATTGAGTCGGTGATGCCATAAAACCATCTCATCCTCTCTCATCCCCTTCTCCTCCCGCTTTCAACCTTTCCCAGTATCGGGGTCTTTTCAAATGAGTCAGTTCTTTGCATCAGGTGGCCAGAGTATTGGAGTTTCAGCTTCAGCACCAGTCCTTCCAATGAATGTTCAGGACTGATTTCTGTTAGGATGGACTGGTTGGATCTCTTTGCTGTCCAAGGGCCTCTCAAGAGTCTTCTCCAACACCACACACAGTTCAAAAGTATCAATTCTTTGGTGCTTAGCCTTCTTTATAGTCCAACTCTCACATCCATACATGACTACTGGAAAAACAATAGCTTTAACTAGACAGACCTTTGTTGGCAAAGTAATGTCTCTGCTTTTTAATATGCTGTTTAGGTTGGTCATAACTTTTCTTCCAAGGAGAAAATGTCTTTTCATTTCATGGCTGCAGTCACCATCTGCAGTGATTTTGGAGCCCCCCAAAATAAAGTCTGTCACTGTTTCCACTGTTTCCCCATCTATTTGCCATGCAGTGATGGAACCAGATGCCATGATCTTAGTTTTCTGAACGTTGAGTTTTAAGCCAACTTTTCCCCTCTCCTCTTTCATTTTCATCAAGAGGCTCTTTAGTTCTTCTTCACTTTCTGCCATAAGGATTGTGTCATCTGCATATCTGAGGTTATTGATATTTCTCTTGGCTATCTTGATTCCAGCCTGTGCTTCATCCAGTCCAGTATTTCTCATGATGTACTCTGCATATAAGTTAGATAAGCAGGGTGACGATACACAGCCTTGACATACTTTTTCCCCAATTTGGAACCAGTCTGTTGTTCCATGTTCAGTTATAACTGTTGCTTCCTGACCCACACACAGATTTCTCAGGAGGCAGGTCAGGTTGTATGGTATTCCCATCTCTTTAAGAATATTCCACAGTTTGTTGTGATCCACACAGTAAAAGGCTTTGGCATAGTCAATAAAGCAGATATAGATGTTTTCCTGGAACTCTCTTGCTTTTTCCATGATCCAGCGGATATTGGCAATTTTGATCGTGGGGCCTCTGCCTTTTCTAAATCCAGCTTGAACATCTGGAAGTTCATGGTTCATGTACTGTTAAAGCCTGGCTTGGAGAATTTTGAGCATTACTTTACTAGCGTGTGAGATGAGTGCAATTGTGCAGTAGTTTGAGCAGTATTTGGCATTGCCTTTCTTTGGGATTGAATGAAACTGACCTTTTCCGGTTCTGTGGCAACTGCTGAGTTTTCCAAATTTGCAGGCCTACTGAGTGTAGCACTTTCATAGCATCATCTTTTAGGATTTGAAATAGCTCAGCTGGAATTCCATCACCTCAACTAGGTTTGTTCATAGTTATGCTTCCCAAGGCCCACTTGACTTTGTATCCAGGTTGTCTGGCTCTAGGTGAGTGATCATACCATCGTGATTATCTGGGTCATGAAGATCTCTTTTGTATAGTTCTACTGTGTATTCTTGCCACCTCTTCTTAATATCTTCTGCATCTGTTAGGTTTGTTCATAGTGATGCTTCCCAAGGCCCACTTGACTTTGTATCCAGGTTGTCAGGCTCTAGGTGAGTGATCATACCATCATGATTATCTGGGTCATGAAGATCTCTTTTGTATAGTTCTACTGTGTATTCTTGCCACCTCTTCTTAATATCTTCTGCATCTGTTAGGTCCATACCATTTCTGTCCTTTATTGTGCCCATCTGTGCATGAAAATTTCCCTTGGTATCTCTAATTTCCTTAATGATATCTCTAGTCTTTCCTATTCTATTGTTTTCCTCTATTTCTTTGTATTGATCACTGAGGGCGGCTTTGTTTTCTCTCCTTGCTATTCTTTGGAACTCTACATTGAAATCGGTATATCTTTCCTTTTCTCCTTTGCCTTTTTCTTCTCTTCTTTTCATAGCTATTTGTAAGACCTCCTCAGACAACCATTTTCTGTTTTTGCATTTCTTTTTCTTGGGGATAGTCTTGATCCCTGTCTCATGTACAATATAATGCCTGTATTTACCTCTTTTAGAGAAAACCATTATTAATATATTTATTTATTTCAAGTCTTTTTTGTCATGCATAGATCTTTCTTTCATTTAAACACAATTATTAGAATACCTTGAGAGCTACTGTGTAGACAAAGTTTGTCATACTAAGCATCAAGATTTTGTTCAAGTAACCTAAATTGACTAATTGACTCCAAACCTTTGTGATATAAAACAGTTTTATCTTCATGGATTCTGTGTGTTCTGCAAGGGCTCAGCTGTACTGTTTGTTCCCACTTGCCTTCTCATACGTGATTGCTGTAGGTGTTGGTTGGGGCTGCAGTCAAGTGCAGAGCTGACTGGGGATAGAGGATCTGCTTCCAAGGTGGCTTACTCATGTGATTGAAAGTTAATACTGGCTGTTGACTGACAGCCTCAGTATTTTTCTATGTGGACCTCTCCAAAGGGTTACTTGCTATCTTCATGACATAGTAGCTGAATGGGATATCCAAGGGAGCAAGGTGGAGTCTGCAGTGCCTTTTTGGATCTGGTCTTGAACCAAAAAAGCCTTCAATACCACTATGTTCTGTTGGCCACATAGGGTCAGTTGTGATTTCAGGTGGAGGGAGAGTATTCTAGGGCATGAAAATCAGGAGATGAGAATCATTGTGTGTCATAGATTCTAAGATAAAGAAATTAAATTGCATGAAGGTTTTGGACAGTTTATCATGACACCAGTGTAGCATTAATGGAGATAACATGATGAATGCTCGTGAAGTTAGGTGGCTTTGAAACTGCCTAACTACCAAAAGAGTTATGATTAGTTAGTATTATGTGTGAGCATCTCTGTCAATATATCACAGGCCTATGTTATTCTTATTGTCCCTTCCTATTCATTATGATTAAACCAGTTTTAAATAAATAGATAAAAAATGCTGATAAATGTTTAGAATGAAAGTTGATTTAGTGGACTACAAAATCTAGATTACAGATTGTCTTGATGTGAGAATGCTAACCCAAGGCAACACAGTTACATTTATTAATGGTTAGTGTGAATTTAAGCATGTGTTTATTTAAAAATCTGGTTCTTAAAATAAAGGATTTGGGATAGTAACTGGTATCCTAAGTTGGGTACTTTTATTGATCTTAGACTCAGTGTGGACTTTGACTCTCACATGAATTTTAAAAACATCTATATATTTTTTTGTTTGAATTAATAGAATTAAACTGCCTAGAACTGTGCTTTCCTATATTGTAGCCACTGTCCACAGGTGCTAAATGAGCATCTGAAATGCAGTTAGTCTAAGTTCAGGAGTGCTGTAAGCATAAAATATACATTCCAGATTTTGGAGGCTGAGTTAAAAAAATAAGTAAAACAATAATAATATGTCATGTTCAACATATATAAGATAGCATTTTATATAGAAGTTAAATGCAATGTATTCATGATTTGTAAACATTTTGCTCCTTTTGTTATTAATGGAGCTACAAAAATTAAACTTACTTGTGTAGTACTTGCATTACAGTACTCTTGTTCAGTACTGCACTAGAACACATGAGGTAAATATTCCAGTGTTCTAAGTGCCAGATGTTAACTTGGGATGCTGGGCCCACCTGAAGATCATATGAAAGGGGATAGTCGTGATTCTCAAAGACTTAGAAACTGTTGATATAATGAAGGAATTAGATAAGTAGCTATGAATAGAGAAAACTTGGCAAAATACAGGGAGAATAATATGCATCTTGGGTGTTAAAGGGCTGTCAGAGAGAATAGAAGCTAGATATATTTCTTATTGTAAAACTCAGGCTGGTAGTAACAAATGTCATCAGAAACATTTGACTCAACATAAAGAAGGCCACTCTAACAGTTCCTTGTTCAGTGATACAAGGGCAGGAGTGGGAGGCAGAAAGCCTACTTTCAAATGGTAGATGGATAACTCTGCATTATAGTCACTATAGAAAGAAATCTTGCACAGATGAACTGTGTTGGAAAGTCTTTCATTATTCCAAGAAAAACAACAGCTTTTTCTCTGAAATACATCATACTATAAACATAGGAAGAAAGAGTTGTGTGATTCTTCCACTAATATGTCAAGTTTGAAATCTTGCAGAATATACAGTCCTGGGATTTTATTTCCATAGATGTCAACCAAAAGCAGTAGACATTGCTTTATTTAGCCATATCTATTTTGAAAAGATGAAACATAGAAAAACTTTTCAGAAAAAAAATAACAAAAATCATTCTTACATTTCAAAGTAGAAAATTTCAAGTAAGAAAAAAAATATGAACACATGGAAAGAAATTCAGATATAGGGTTTTCTGATTATATCAAGGGACAACAATGTTATGATTCCTAACTGAGATTTACACTAATTAACTTGTAATTGCTTTTATGTTGCCTATTTTAAAAAGAAAAAAAAACAATTAAAGATTGTGTGTAAGTAAATTAAGCAGCTCAAAGATAGTGTGTGGTATAAGGAGCCTCTTAATTAGCCAAACTGAAAGGACCTAAGCATTTTTGAATAAAGAGGGAGCAGAGAATGAAACTAGAGTAATGAGGCCGTGCATTTTTAAAAGAACTCAGCCAGAAAATGACCAAGACTTACTGTCAAAAAATTGAGACTTCATTTTTAAGAGCACTTTTTTGTTTATGTATAAGATTTAATTCTATGGACAGAGAAGCCTGGTGGGCTACAGTCCGTGGGGTTGCAAAGAGTCGGATACGACTGAGCGACTAACACATACAGAAACACACAATTCAGTGTACCTGAACATAATGAAATGCTGCATAATCATACTTAATTTTACTTATTTGCACTTAATTATGTTCAATACATGTTTTTATACATCTTTCTCCTCTTGTAACTTTGAGATCATTTAAGCCTCTAACTAGACATTAATTTGGAGAAGGAAATGGCAACCCACTCCAGTGTTATTGCCTGGAGAATCCCATGAACAGAGAAGCCTGGTAGGCTGCAGTCCATGGGGTCGCATAGAGTCGGACACGACTGAAGCGACTTAGCAGCAGCAGCAGCGGACCTTAATTGGTGTGACATCCCCAACACCAAGTTCCATGCAGCTGAGCACCATTGTCATTTGTTTCTTGAACAAGTGGATGACTCCACAAGGAGGGGGCAAAAATTCACCTCCCAGGAGGAGAAGACCTACTCTCTGGCTCTTCTGCTTAATAGCCTTCCAAGGCTCTCTATCAAAATAAGAGATACTTTACAAAGATGATGAAAAGTCAGTGCTATTCATGTGAAATTTGATCTTCATAAAAGAGATAAATGAAATAATCAGAGTTCTTCACATCTAATTTTTCATCTTGAGCTAGTTTTTTCACCTATAATTTTACACTTGCATTTATGAATAGTAGCTGATTGACAGTTATTTACTCATTTTTTAAATTTTTGAATAGAAAAATGGTTCTGGCTATTATAATACCAATGCAAAAACATTAACAGTTTTCAATATAGGGTATCACTTTGTCATTATACTTTTCCCTATATATAGAATTGAGGAGCAGATTTTTATCATTTATGTTTACCATTGTATTTCACTATCATGCATAATAACATTCTGTTGCCTTTATATGTAAAATCAGTCATACCTTGAGACCAAAATGGTGATATGTATGTTCATTTACTCTCTCTTATAATTGACACACAAAAGTATTTTTATGTTTATTGGTGTGATACAGAATGGAGGTATATTTGATGCTGTTGCTAGTCATGATGTTAAGAAGGAATAGAAATGTTAAAACTGACTATAATTGAATTATTGCACATTAGAGCTGTACCTATTAATTATTTATTCATAATAGAAAACAAGGTCTTGGTTTTCAGAAAAATGCTCCAAATTACTGTAATTTTCATCAAAAACACAAAGCCCTTTTTCCTGTAGTTGGACATTTAGGTTATTTCAGACTTTCCCTCTATCTAAATAATGTGTAATTATCATCTTTGTACTTAAAACTATGTCCACATTTCTAATAAATCACTGAGTTGGATAATATCAATTTTGTAAGGGTTGTACTTGTTTCTAAGAAGCTCATCTCAAATAACACTTCTATTACCTCTGAATTATCATGTGTTCTTTTAACTTAAACTTTTAGCATTATTAATATTGTTGATGAGAAAATTGAATAAATCATTTAAGAGATTAGATGAAGACCTACTAGATAGAAAATGGCAGAACTGGTATCAGAATCAATAGTCCTGATATTAATCACAATGTTAAGATGGTTTTCCTTGAAGTAAGACGTTCCAGTCATCCAACATAAATTTATTCAACACCTGTTTTTAGAGAGCTTACTCTGTGCCCAGCACTGTTCTACGCATCATGGATACAGCCCTGGATAAAAACAATGAGAATTTCTTGTCCACATGGAGCTTACATACTGAAAGAGAAAGAATAATGAAAATAAATGAATAATTTATATATCATGTTAGATAGTGCTGAGTGCTAGGGGACTTTATTTTTATTTTACTTTTATTTACTTTTATTTTTAAATATAGGTTCACAAGAAATTACAACATAGCACAGAGTCGTGTCTGTACCCATCACCAAGCCTTCTCACTTGGCTATATCTTACATTAACAATCATGCATTCTTAAAGCCAGGAATAGTGTATTTATCAAAAATTATATGATAATATTACTGAGAATTTACCATATTTTGCATACACTCATCTTTTGGCAAGTCCTTGTATGTATTTCTGTTGCATTTTCTCACTTATAACCCATGTCACTACCATAATTAAGATACACATCTGTCACCACAAAGGGAATCTCTTATGCTGCTTCTTTATAGCTATACCCTCCCACCCCTGCCTCTAAACTGTGGTGACCACTGTTCTCCATCTCTATAATTTTAGTATCTCCAGCATGGTATATAAATTGAATCATACAATATACAATATTTTAAAATTGACTTTTAGTTTTTTATTTCAGTATAATGCTCTTAAGGTCTGTATAAATTGCTTTGTGTTTGTTCCCTTTTATTGCCAAGTAGTACACAGAAATGTATGAAGCAGAAAAGATGTATGAAGGAAAAAATGCCATAAGAAGGGTAAAGTTTTCAAGAGCGGTTAGTACAGGTATTCCCAAGGAAATGGCATCTAAGCATATGGTTAAGGATGTGAGCAAAGATGTGAGCAAAGTTAAAGATGTGAGCAAAGCACTCTTGTGCTCTGAAGAAGAGCTTCTTAGATGGAGGGAGTATCGAGACCTTGGTCCTGAGTAAAAGTTTGGAAGAGCAAGGAAACTGCTGGTGGCTAGAGTGGTAGGAGAGAGAATGGCAAGCACGAAAAGATGACATCAAGGCTAACGGGGGGAATCTCTTGATTCTCTGCAGACCCTCCAAAATTAATATAACTGCAATGACCATATAACTCGAGTGATTATATAACAGCTGTGACTCAACAAAAGTTATTTTTAAAAGATGAAAAGAGTGAGAATAAAAACCAGTGCTCTATAATTACAAAATACCTTTTTGTTTAAAGTGTAATTTTATCTTTAAAAAGGATTAACTGAATTTTTTATTCCATTTGTGAATTGTTTGTGCTGATTTTATCAAATTGTTTAAGTGATTTTGTCATTAAGTGGAAGAAACATATATTCTATTTCTTTTCATTATTTATGACCCACTGGTATCTGCAGACCTCATTCAGAGGGCAAAAATTTTTAAGAATTTACTGGAAGAACAGAAATGGCATCTCCTGTGATTCAAAGGGCATTCCATCAAAGTATGGTCTTCATTATAGCAAAATCTCATGGAAGTCAGGGAAAATGAAGGCGAAGTCTTACCAGACACATTCTGTGGTTCTTTGTGGTCATCTCAGATGTCACTCAGTGAACTCACCAGAAAAGCCAGTCCATTTGGAAAGTTGTATGAGCTGAGCCAAGTGTTAGCTTTTACCCATTCAAAGAATAGGAGTCTACTTTGTCTCTTTGACAGTTCTCAAAAGCAGCTCAATAAATGAACAAATTCTGAATTGAACTGGTATTGGGAAGAGCTGGAAATCCTAATCTTTCTTCACAAATATGCTGATAATAAACAATAAACTTCAGGTAAAAACACAGCCACACAAATAGTAGTTCATTCATTTCAGCTAAATACCAGCTTCTCCATGAAAACTTTCTCTCCTTCCTTCTGTACTATGCAGTTAGAAACTTACCTCCTCAGCATGTGATGCTGTATTTCCACCATCAAATATAAGCTCCCTGAGGGCAGATACTATTTTTTTCTTCATTTGTTTTTCCTACCATACCTAAAATGGAGTAAAAAGCAGTAGACACTCTGTAAAGAAAGAATACATTTCTCTTGCATCAAGGAACACAAGTTATGACTTGCAGGTGTGCTTGGAAATATGGCTACTGCTGTAAACAATTCTAGACATTCCTTTAATGAGCATCAATATCTGATTACTATCCCTTCTATAAAACAAGGAATTAAGAGATGAAACCTAACTGGCAAGAACCAATAGGGGAAATTTTTCATTCTGTTTATTTGAGTGCCTGCTGTGCAAGTGACATATTAATATTAAATGTGTTTTTAATAATCACATCATAAAAGGGGAAAGAATTGATTATTTGAAAAAATTAAAAGCATTTACTACCCACTGTGTAGGTAAAGAAAAAAAAAAAGAAAAGAAAACTGAAGAAACAGTAGCTTTCACATGCTTATTTCTCCCCAAAAGTGTGAGATGGTAAAACTGAGAAATAAATTAAAATGTGCTTTTAGGTATTTATAATATTGTGTCATGAAAACAGTAATAAAAATTCCTTTATGAGGTTCATTTATAGGATATTAAATAATCCTTAGAACATTGTCAATATAGTCAGCTTTCTGGGATTACAGGTATTGGTTGTTCTTGTTCTAATTTCTTGTTTTACATTTAAACATCCTGGGCTACCTGCCACACAGGTGTTTATGATTGATATAATGGACGATAAACATTGCTATTTCTGCAGGTTCTTTAGCACTGAGATCAAGTTTTGCATTTACTTTTTATTAATTCCTAGACACTCACATCTTCAAACATTAGGGATGAAAGTGTAATCTCAAAAGAAGCAATAGGAAATACAAGACAACTTGGTCAAAGTTGTAAACTTCATATAGGAAATTATTTGGTATCTGTCCCAGAATTCATTCTAGTGCAAAATTTAACCATACATCCAAAAACTATTTATTCAGCCCTTTTCTCCAATCAAGTGTAGAGCTCTGATTAGAAGTTTTGCAGTCTAGCTCAGTTTAGGTCTGGTTCATTTTATGGATTAGAGCTAAATTAGGCCAAGTATACTCAGACAAGTTCCCACTTAAGGGCAATGTAACATAAGACGTTAAAGCATATGCTGCTTTAAAATTGTAGCCCCACATATAAAGAGGTGCAAAATGTTTCTCATCTGCTGCCAGAGGTGAATTGAAATGGTGGAAATGGACCTAGTGATAGTATGGGACTATTTCCATTTGCTTTATTTCATCTTATATTTTCTATTTGGTAAATAGACCATCCACTGAAGTTTTGTCTTCAGCATTTGTTGCCCAAATTATTTTTTTTTTTTTCCAGGTTAAGAGAGGTGTTCTGGGAGAACAACAAGTTACCAACTTACCAACTGAGAAATTGAGGCCCAGAAAAGTCAAATTACATAAGGCCATATAGTGGCAGAGTTCGATCTAGATATTGGTTCTCTATATTCCAAGGTTTTTTTCCATTGTTCTTCAAAATATTCTGTATAGTTAGGAGAGGGAAAACTTATATTCCCTCCAAAAATGTTTTTAAAAGACACAGGTATCTTAAGCCCTTTCGAATACTAATTATAGATTTCCCATATATCTACTCATTCATTTTCAAGTAATTAAATATAAAGAAATGTGCTAAGAATTAAGAATAAAAATAGTTAAATATAATTCCTGCTTTTTGTTTGACGAGTTCATACTCTAGTGGGCAAATTTGTATAAATGGAAGAATTAAATGTGAATGAGGATTGATCAAGAGCCAAGAAAGTTCAAAATTTCCAGAAAAGAACATCAAAACTCTACCTTCAAGATTGGGTAGGAGTTGTCTAGGATTAAAAAAATAAAGTGGAGAGATGCCTTGAGGCACAGACAGAACCAGAGTTATGAAAGGTCCCAGCTTGTGTACAGAGCAGTGAGATGCTTGGTGTGGTAGAAATGTTGGAAAGTGAAATGTAGAAGTGATTCAGAAGAATTTTATCTGCTTGCTAATTATTGTCAGTCTCTGAATTTAGTGTGTGTGTGTGTGTGTGTGTGTGTGCATCTTCAGCAGTCACTTCAGCTGTGTCAGACTCTTTGAGAGACCCATGTAGAGTAACCCACCAGGCTCCCCTGTCCATGGGATTTTCCCAGAAAGAGTTCTGGAGTGGGTTACAATGCCCTCCTGGTATCTTCCCGACCTCAGGATCAAATCTGCATCTCCTGCATTGCAGGTGAATTTTTTTTTTACCACTGAAAGGTTGCAGCTGTGAACAGTGAATGACACTGGGATTTGTGGCCTCTGGAGTAGAGGAATTCAATCCAGGACCCGAGAGGAGGCTTGATCACTCGGAGCTTTTGTGTAGCAGAGTTTTATTAAAATATCAAAGGGATAGAGAAAGCTTCTTTCATAGACATCAGAAGGGGACAGAAAGAGTGACCCCTTGCTAGTTTATAACAAGTAATTTTATACCTGTTAGCATGCTGCTAGGAGATCCAACCAGTCCATCCTAAAGGAGATCAGTCCTGAGTGTTCATTGGAAGGACTGATGTTGAAGCTGGAACTCCAATACTTCAGCCACCTGATGCGAAGAGCTGACTCATTGGAAAAGACCCTGATGCTGGGAAAGATTGAGGGCAGGAGGAGAAGGGGACAACAGAGGATGAGATGGTTGGATGGCATCACCGACTCAATGGACATGGGTTTGGGTGGACTCCAAGAGTTAGTGATGGACAGGGAAGCCTGGCGGTTCATGGGGTCACAAAGAGTCAGACATGACTGAGCGACTGAACGGAACTGAACTGAAACAGATAAAAGAAACACCTCAAGACTGAGTTGCACCAGGCTCCTCTCCTACAATATATATTTTGAGATAGAATCATCTCAAAGGGGATAGAATCATCTACAAGGGGAATCATCTCTGGCCGTAAAACAATTCTGGCCATAAAACAATTGACATGAATCTTGAAGAAAGGCAGATTTCCAAGCAAATACATCCTTTCATTGACATAGCATAAGGAAATATTTCCATAAGAAAAAACATTGGTTAGCTCAAGGTTCAAGATAAAGTTCAGGCAGATCCAGGTGTCTTCATGATAACACAGGATTAGAAGAAAAAAAAAAAAAGTCTACCACTTACAGTTTATTTCCTTCTGCCACTTGAGAACCTCTGCCCTCCTTCCCAAAGCTGTTAACCCTCTCACCAATGAGCCACTGGAGAAGTCCCCTAAAGTTAAATGTGGTGAAATAAAAGCATGAATTCCCAAATCCTCACTTACAGACTCCAAAGAGCACATGAGTTTTTGATATCAGGCAAAGCTGCCAATTTGTTATCAGAGAGTTTGCCTCTGTGTGGCACCTCTGGGCCTAATGAGCTGGGCAAGATCATAAGAAACTACAGGTTCTCTTTTCCCCTCTCTGACCTAAGATTAGTGGTGAAAGTTGCTATTTTGATCCCCTATCTTCCATGTCCTCATGCTTGGTACTCAGGACTTTTCTAATCCTTCTTAACCTTATTAATAATCTCTTTATTTGGGGGTGGAAAAGGGGGGCAAACAGAAGCTCTGAGCAATCCCTAACTTTAGGAATGTCCCTCTTAGACTTGATTTGGGGCATGGTATAATTTTCTTTGCATTTTCTATTTCTGAGAGGCAGTGACACTGATAGATTTCATCCTCTCCCTTCCCAACTGATCACTAAAATTTCTATCAGAGATAAACAGTCAAGACCTACTTGACTGGATATTTTCAGTCAGATGAACATTTCATTGATTAAAATTTAAATAAGAAAATTGATTAGCAAGTGCTATTCTAACCCAGTATTAAGTATGCATATTTTGTGTATATGTGTATGTTGATATGTATTTTCATTCGTGTAGGTAGACCATTCTGTAGTTATATTTATATTTGCAGCTGTACTCAATCTGGATAAACTAAAATGTAAAATACATTCCTGGTTCCCTTGCAATGGGATAAGAGATGTATTTTCTTCCCTCTCATTTTTTTTCTTTTATTTTATTTTTTAACTTTACAATATTGTATTGGTTTTGCCATATATCAACATGAATCTGCCACAGGTATACATGTGTTCCCCATCCTGAACCCTCCTCCCTCCTCCCTCCCCATACCATCCCTCTGGGTCGTCCCAGTGCACCAGCCCCAAGCATCCAGTATTGTGCATCAAACCTGGACTGGCGACTCGTTTCATATATGATATTATACATATTTCAATGCCATTCTCCCAAATCGTCCCACCCTCTCCCTCTCCCACAGAGTCCATAAGACTGTTCTATACATCAGTGTCTCTTTTGCTGTCTTGTACACAGGGTTATTGTTACCATCTTTCTAAATTCCATATATATGTGTTAGTATACTGTATTGGTGTTTTTCTTTCTGGCTTACTTTATTCTGTATAATAGGCTCCAGTTTCATCCACCTCATTAGAACTGATTCAAATGTATTCTTTTTAATGGCTGAGTAATACTCCATTGTGTATATGTACCACTGCTTTCTTATCCATTCATCTGCTGATGGACATCTAGGTTGCTTCCATGTCCTGGCTATTATAAACAGTGCTGCGATGAACATTGGGGTACACGTGTCTCTTTCAATTCTGGTTTCCTTAGTGTGTATGCACAGCAGTGGGATTGCTGGATCATAGGGCAGTTCTATTTCCAGTTTTTTAAGGAATCTCCACACTGTTCTCCATAGTGGCTGTACTAGTTTGCATTCCCACCAACAGTGTAAGAGGGTTCCCTTTTCTCCACACCCTCTCCAGCATTTATTGCTTGTAGACTTTTGGATCGCAGCCATTCTGACTGGCATGAAATGGTACCTCATAGTGGTTTTGATTTGCATTTCTCTGATAATGAGTGATGTTGAGCATCTTTTCATGTGTTTGTTAGCCATCTGTATGTCTTCTTTGGAGAAATGTCTATTTAGTGCTTTGGCCCATTTTTTGATTGGGTCATTTATTTTTCTGGAATTGAGCTGTAGGAGTTGCTTGTATATTTTTGAGATTAGTTGTTTGTCAGTTGCTTCATTTGCTATTATTTTCTCCCATTCTGAAGGCTGTCTTTTCACCTTGCTTATAGTCTCCTTTGTTGTGCAGAAGCTTTTAAGTTTAATTAGGTCCCATTTGTTTATTTTTGCTTTTATTTCCAATATTCTGGGAGGTGGGTCATAGAGGATCCTGCTGTAATGTACGTCGGAAAGTGTTTTGCCTATGTTCTCCTCTAGGAGTTTTATAGTTTCTGGTCTTACATTTAGATCTTTGATCCATTTTGAGTTTATTTTTGTGTAAGGTGTTAGAAAGTGGTCTAGTTTCATTCCTTTTACAAGTGGTTGACCAGATTTCCAAGCACCACTTGTTAAAGAGACTGTCTTTAAACCATTGTATATTCTTGCCTCCTTTGTCAAAGATAAGGTGTCCATAGGTGTGTGGATTTATCTCTGGGCTTTCTATTTTGTTCCATTGATCTATATTTCCGTCTTTGTGCCAGTACCATACTGTCTTGATGACTGTGGCTTTGTAGTAGAGCCTGAAGTCAGGCAGGTTGATTCCTCCAGTTCCATTCTTCTTTCTCAAGATCGCTTTGGCTATTCAAGGTTTTTTGTATTTCCATACAAATTGTGAAATTATTTGTTCTAGTTCTGTGAAGAATACCGTTGGTAGCTTGATAGGGATTGCATTGAATCTATAAATTGCTTTGGGTAGTATACTCATTTTAACTATATTGATTCTTCCAATCCATGGACATGATATATTTCTCCATCTATTAGTGTTCTCTTTGATTTCTTTCACCAGTGTTTTATAGTTTTCTATATATAGGTCATTAGTTTCTTTAGGTAGATATATTCCTAAGTATTTTATTCTTTCCGTTGCAATGGTGAATGGAATTGTTTCCTTAATTTCTTTATTTTCTCATTATTAGTGTATAGGAATGCAAGGGATTTCTGTGTGTTGATTTTATATGCTGCAACTTCACTATATTCATTGATTAGCTCTAGTAATTTTCTGGTGGAGTCTTTAGGGTTTTTTATGTAGAGGATCATGTCATCTGCAAATAGTGAGAGTTCTACCTCTTCTTTTCCAATTTGGATTCCTTTTATTTCTTTTTCTGCTCTGATTGCTGTGGCCAAAACTTCCAAAACTATGTTGAATAGTAATGGTGAAAGTGGGCACCCTTGTCTTGTTCCTGACTCTAGAGGAAATGCTTTCCGTTTTTCACCATTGAGGCAATGTTTGCTGTGGGTTTATCATATATAGCTTTTATTATGTTGAGGTATGTTCCTTCTATTCCTGCTTTCTGGAGAGTTTTTATCATAAATGGTTGTTGAATTTTGTCAAAGGCTTTCTCTGCATCTATTGAGATAATCATATGGTTTTTATTTTTCAATTTGTTAATGTGGTGTATTACATTGATTGATTTGTGGATATTGAAGAATCCTTGCATCCCTGGGATAAAGCCCACTTGGTCATGGTGTAAGATCTTTTTAATGTGTTGTTGGATTCTGATTGCTAGAATTTTGTTAAGGATTTTTGCATCTATGTTCATCAGTGATATTGGCCTGCAGATTTCTTTTTTTGTGGCATCTTTATCAGGTTTTGGCATTAGGGTGATGGTGGCCTCATAGAATGAGTTTGGAAGTTTATCTTCCTCTTCAATTTTCTGGAAGAGTTTGAGTAGGATAGGTGTCAGCTCTTCTCTAAATTTTTGGTAGAATTCAGCTGTGAAGCCGTCTGGACCTGGGCTTTTGTTTGCTGGAAGATTTCTGGTTACAATTTCAATTTCCATGCTTGTGATGGGTCTGTTAAGATTTTCTATTTCTTCCTGGCCCAGTTTTGGAAAGTTGTACTTTTCTAAGAATTTGTCCATTTTCTCCACGTTGTCCATTTTATTGGCATATAATTGCTGATAGTAGTCTCTTATGATCCTTTGTATTTCTGTGCTGTCTGTTGTGATCTTTCCATTTTCATTTCTAACTTTATTGATTTGATTTTTCTCCCTTTGTTTCTTGATGAGTCTGGCTAATGGTTTGTCAATTTTATTTATCCTTTCAAAGAACCAGCTTTTGGCTTTGTTGATTTTTACTATGGTCTCCTTTGTTTCTTTTGCATTTATTTCTGCCCTAATTTTTAAAATTTCTTTCCTTCTACTAACCCTGGGGTTCTTCATTTCTTCCTTTTCTAGTTGCTTTAGGTGCAGAGTTAGGTTATTTGTTTGACTTTTTTCTTGTTTCTTGAGGTATGCCTGTATTGCTATGAACTTTCCCCTTAGGACTGCTTTTACCGTGTCCCACAGGTTTTGGGTTGTTGTGTTTTCATTTTCATTCGTTTCTATGCAAATTTTGATTTCATTTTTGATTTCTTCTATGATTTGTTGGTTATTCAGCAGCGTGTTGTTCAGCCTCCATATGTTGGAATTTTTAATAGTTTTCTCCTCTAATTGAGATCTAATCTTACTGCATTGTGGTCAGAAAAGATGCTTAGAATGATTTCAATTTTCTTGAATTTACCAAGGCTAGATTTATGGCCCAGGATGTGATCTATCCTGGAGAAGGTTCTGTGTGTGCTTGAGAAAAAGGTGAAATTCATTGTTTTGGGATGAAATGTCCTATAGATATCAATTAGGTCTAACTGGTCTATTATATCGTTCAAAGTTTGTGTTTCCTTGTTAGTTTTCTGTTTAGTTGATCTATCCATAGGTGTGAGTGGGATATTAAAGTCTCCCACTATTATTGTGTTATTGTTAATTTCTCCTTTCATACTTGTTAGCATTT
Source organism: Bos mutus (assembly GCF_027580195.1). Classification (NCBI taxonomy): domain Eukaryota; kingdom Metazoa; phylum Chordata; class Mammalia; order Artiodactyla; family Bovidae; genus Bos; species Bos mutus. The sequence continues at coordinate 68,429,998 of NC_091618.1, read as the reverse complement.
GTCTTACATATTGTGGTGCTCCTATGTTGGGTGCGTATATATTTATAATTGTTATATCTTCTTCTTGGATTGATCCTTTGATCATTATGTAGTGACCTTCTTTGTCTCTTTTCACAGCCTTTGTTTTAAAGTCTATTTTATCTGATATGAGTATTGCTACTCCTTCTTTCTTTTGGTCTCTATTTGCATGGAAAATCTTTTTCCAGCCCTTTACTTTCAGTCTGTATGTGTCCCCTGTTTTGAGGTGGGTCTCTTGTAGACAACATATGTAGGGGTCTTGTTTTTGTATCCATTCAGCCAGTGTTTGTCTTTTGGTTGGGGCATTCAACCCATTTACATTTAAGGTAATTACTGATAAGTATGTTCCCGTTGCCATTTACTTTATTGTTTTGGGTTCGAATTTATACCCCCTTTTTGTGTTTCCTGTCTAGAGAATATCCTTTAGTATTTGTTGGAGAGCTGGTTTGGTGGTGCTGAATTCTCTCAGATTTTGCTTGTCTGTAAAGCTTTTGATTTCTCCTTCATATTTGAATGAGATCCTTGCTGGGTACAATAATCTGGGCTGTAGGTTATTTTCTTTCATCACTTTAAGTATGTCTTGCCATTCCCTCCTGGCTTGGAGAGTTTCTATTGAAAGATCAGCTGTTATCCTTATGGGAATTCCCTTGTGTGTTATTTTTTGTTTTTCCCTTGCTGCCTTTAATATTTGTTCTTTGTGTTTGATCTTTGTTAATTTGATTAATATGTGTCTTGGGGTGTTTCGCCTTGGGTTTATCCTGTTTGGGACTCTCTGGGTTTCTTGGACTTGAGTGATTATTTCCTTCCCCATTTTAGGGAAGTTTTCAACTATTATCTCCTCAAGTATTTTCTCATGGTCTTTCTTCTTGTCTTCTTCTTCTGGGACCCCTATGATTCGAATGTTGTAGTGTTTAATGTTGTCCTGGAGGTCTCTGAGATTGTCCTCATTTCTTTTAATTCGTTTTTCTTTTTTCCTCTGTTTCATTTATTTCTACCATTCTATCTTCTAATTCACTAATCCTATCTTCTGCATCTGTTATTCTACTATTTGTTGCCTCCAGAGTGTTTTTGATCTCATTTATTGCATTATTCATTATATATTGACTCTTTTTTATTTCTTCTAGGTCCTTGTTAAACCTTTCTTGCTTCTTCTCAATCCTTGTCTCCAGGCTATTTATTTGTGATTCCATTTTGATTTCAAGATTTTGGATCAATTTCACTATCATTATTCAGAATTCTTTATCAGGTAGATTCCCTATCTCTTCCTCTTTTGTTTGGTTTGGTGGGCATTTATCCTGTTCCTTTACCTGCTGGGTATTCCTCTGTCTCTTCATCTTGTTTATATTGCTGAATTTGGGGTGTCCTTTCTGTATTCTGGCAGTTTATGGAGTTCTCTTTATTGTGGCGTTTCCTTGCTGTGTGTGGGTTTGTACAGGTGGCTTTTCAAGGTTTCTTGGTTAGGGAAGCTTGTGTCGGTGTTCTGGTGGGTGGAGCTGGATTTCTCCTCTCTGGAGTGCAATGAAGTGTCCAGTAATGAGTTATGAGATGTCTGTGGTTTTGTAGTAACTTTGGGCAGCCTGTATATTGGAGCTCAGGGCTGTGTTCCTGTGTTGCTGGAGAATTTGCTTGGTATGTCTTGTCCTGGAACTTGTTGGCCCTTATGTGGTGCTTGGTTTCAGTTTAGGTATGGAGGCGTGTGATGAGCTCCTGTCTATTAATGTTCTCTGGAGTCAGGAGTTCCCTGGAGTCAGGGTTTGGACTTAAGCCTCCTGCTTCCAGTTATCAGTCTTATTTTTACAGTAGTCTCAAAACTTCTCCTTTTATACAGCACCATTGATAAAACATCTAGATTAAAGATGAAAAGTTTCTCCACCGTGAGGGTCACCCAGAGGGGTTCACAGCATTACATGGGGAAGAGAAGAGGGAGGAGGGAGTTAGAGGTGACCTGAATGAGATGAGGTGGAATCAATAGAGGAGAGAGCGGGCTAGCCAGTAATCACTTCCTTATGTGCACTCCACAACTGGACTGCTCAGAGATGTTCACGGAGTTATACAGAGAAGAGAAGAGGGAGGAAGGAGACAGAGGTGGCCAGGAGGATAAAAGGGGGGAATGAAAAGGAGAGAGACAGATCCAGCCAGTAATCAATTCCCTAAGTGTTCTCCACCATCTAGAACACACAGAAATTCACAGAGTTGGGTAGAGTAGAGAGGGGTTAGGGAGGAGACACAGGCGACCTGGTGGAGAAAAAGGAGAGTCCAAAGTGGGAGAGAGCAGTCAAGCCAGTAATCTCGCTCCCAAGTCAAATATGGGTGCTGAAGATTGAGTTCTTAAAGGTACAAAATTGGTAACAAATACCTAAAAGCAAAAATTAAAAATCTAGAGTAGAGTTTGAAATTTCAAAAATACAATGTTAAAGAAAAGAAGAAGGAAAAGAAAGAGAGAAAAAGAAAAAAAAAAGTAACAAAAATTATAAAGAAAATATAGGTACAAAATTGATAACAAATACCAAAAAGCATAAATTAAAAATCTAGAGTAGAGTTTGGAATTTCAGAAATACAATGTTAAAGAAAAGAAGAAGAGAAAGAAAGAGAAAAAAAAGTCACAAAAATTATATTTAAAAAATAGATACAAAATTGATAACAAATATCAAAAAGCTAAAATTAAAAATCTACAGTAGAGTTTGGAATTTCAAAAAATACAATGTTAAGGAAAAGAAGAAAAAAAAAAGAGAAAAAAAAAAAACAATATCACAAAAATTATAAAATATATATATATTAAGTTTGCTTTTAAAAAAAATAGGTCTTTTTTTTTTGCAAAGTAATAGTAGGTTATAAAAGTGAAAATTAAAGGAGGAATAGAGGACTTAAAAATTTTTTTTAATAAAAAAAAAAAAGAAAGAATGATCGTAAAAATGGTAAAAATATATCTAGGACTTTCTCTGGTATTGTTGTGGGTATTGTGGGGTCAGTTCATTTTCGGCTAGTTCCTTGGTCCGGCTTATATTTCTCAAGATCTATAGGCCCCTTCCTCTGTAGTCGATACTAACCACAGGATTTTAATCTATTGCCTGTCGCTTCCAAGGCGGTTCCCTCTGTTATAGCTTCTTCTGTTTGCTGGTCTCTTCAGTGCCTGATTTCCACCCTGATACAAAGGGGGCGGTGGTGGACACTTTTTTTTTTAGGCTCACTTGTTCAGTCGCGCTGTGGGGAGGGAGGAACGCTGCAAACAAATAACACTGGCGTGTGCTCGCAGTGCCTCAGCCACACTGGGCCTGCCCTCGTTCACAGCGCATGTAGTCTCCTGCCCACACTGCTCAGGCTCTAGGTTGCTCCCTCGGGAACCATCCGTGGCCAGCCCTGTGCTGCCTGCACCTCCCAGGTCCAAGCCGCTCAGGTTCAGGCACTCGGGTAGTCAGTCCTCAGAGGCGCTGACTTGGTTGGGCCTGCGTTTTGTGCTCTTCCCAGGTCCTAGCAGCTCAGGTGATGAGGTGTTTGGCGAGCACAGTTGCTGCGACTTATCACCTCCCCACGGCTCGGTTTTCTGGGTGTACAACCGGCGCACCTTCTCAGGCGGATGTTGACCATCCAGAACCCCAAGAAGTCTTAGTTAGCAAAGAAGCCTTCTTAGAGTTTTGTAGATAATGTCTCTCTGGGGCTGCGATTGCCCCCTTCCGGCTCTGGCTGCCTGTCACCTGAGGGGGATGGTCTGCAGCCAGCTATCTCTGTTCAGTCCTTTGTTCTGTGCGCGGGCCTGGAGGTGTCTTAAGTTAGGGCTGGCTTTTTGCATAGTAGTTATCCCACAGTCTGGTTTTCTAGCCCAAATAAGATCGCTCAGACAGCGCTTGGGGCATTCAGGCCTGATCCTTATTCTCAGCGATGCAGCCCGCGCCTCCCTCCCCAGCCCCCGCCTGCTAATTGTGGATGCAGGTGTCTGCGCTGCTTCTCTGCTGGGGGAGTTACCGCTGGGCTCGTAATACGTGGGTTTTAATTGTTTAATTATTTTTCCTCCCTGTTATGTTGCCCTCTGTGCTTCCAAGGCTCGGCACAGACTCAGCAGTAAGAGTGTTTCCTGGTGTTTGGAAACCTCTCTTTTTAAGACTCCCTTCCTGGGACGGAGCTCTGTCCCTCCCTCTTTTGTCTCTTTTTTTTTGTCTTTTATATTTTTTCCTACCTCCTTTCGAAGACAATGGGTTGCTTTTCTGGGTGCCTGATGTCCTCTGCCGGCATTCAGAAGTTGTTTTGTGGAATTTACTCAGCGTTTAAATGTCCTTTTGATGAATTTGTGGGGGAGAAAGTGGTCTCCCCATCCTATTCCTCCGCCATCTTAGCTCCTCCCCTCTTCCCTCTTATTCATTTGTAGTTATCCATATCATTTTTATTTCCTTTTCAACATTCTTGCATGCATGCATGTTAAGTAAATTCAGTCATGTCCAACTCTTTGTGTTTATGGACTGTAGCCCACCAGTATTCTCTATCCATGGGACTTTTCAGGCAAGAATATTGGAGTGGGTTGCCTTTCCTCCTCCAGAGGACCTTTCCAGCTCAGGAATCAAACTCACATCTCTTATGTCTGCTGAAATGGCAGGTGGGTTCTTTGCCACTAGCTCCAGCTGGCAAGCCCTCACTCCTTATTTGCATGATGGCAGTGGCAACTAACAGGGTTATCTACTCTCATTAAAATGAATTAAAATAATCATTGTGTGATGAAATATAGATGTAGTTGTTACTATTCAGTTACTAAGTTGTATCTGACTCTTTGCAATCCCAGGAACTGCAGTATGCTAGGCTTCCCTGCCCATCACTATCTCGCATAGTTTGCTCAAACTCATGTCCATTGAGTCAGTGATGCAATCCAACCATCTCATCCTTTGTTGCCCGCTTCTCCTCCTACCCTCAGTCTCTCCCAGCATCAGGATCTTTTTCCAATGAGTTGGCTCTTCCCATTATGTGGCCACAGTATTGGAGCTTCAGCATCATTTCTTCTAATGAATAGTCAGGGCTGATTTCCTTCAGTATTGACTGGTTTGATCTTGCTGTCCAAAGGGATTCTCAAATGTCTTCTTCAGTATCACAATTCAAAAACATCAGTTCTTTGGCACTCAGCCTCTTTATGATCCAACTCTCACATCTGTATATGACTACTAGAAAAACCATAATGTTGACTATATGGACCTTTGTCACCAAAGTGATGTCTCTGCTTTTAATATGTCATCTAGGTTTGTAATTGGTTTAGAGATAGAATAAAAATGAAGACACTGATAATTGAACCTCTTAAATAACAATATTGCTTGCATTTAACTCTTTTCTTTGCAGATTGTAAAGGGCTTGAGAGTGTTTTTGAGGAACTGAATGTCTAAATCCTTTGGAAGAGCTGTCAAAGTGGGATAGTGTAGTTAATAGGATGAAAACTTGGGGAAAGACAGACATTTTACCTATTTTATCATGTAGGACTATGGGGCTTTCCTAGCTCCTCTTATTATGTTTGCAGTGTTGCAGTTTCATCACATCTATATGTGATGAACATTAATTATTAGATCTTACTATTAGACCTACTATCTGATGAGCCTGTTGGGAAATGATTATGAAATCCTTGGAAGTTATGACCCTAGCCTTTGAGAACCTTGTAATTTGATATTCTTTCCTTGACTCATTTTTAGATCTGTGTTCTACCCTTATCCCTGATACCAAATGTCACCTCATATCCATTTCCATCTTGATATTGCCTTACAGAAAAACTCTAAGCAAGACATGAATGATAACTTACTCTAAAATTCCCAGTGAGGTCATTCTTCATCTTTCATTTTGTTAAATAATTGGAGAACTATTTTAAAAGCTGTCTGGCTGTAACATATAAAGCCATTTTGGAAGGATGTTTTTGCAGAGTTATAGCACTGAAATCATTTTTATTAGAACTTCAAGATCTTTGAAAAAGTTCCTTTGTACATGAGAATATTTAAGGCTTCTATGATATATTAGTAGCTTATATTAAAAAGAAAGCACAATGCCTTATCTCATTTGCTGTTTCTAAATCTGTTTCATAAGTCTACATCAGATATGCTTTTCTAAAAAGGCTTATAAACGATTTTATTAGGGAAAAATGTTAGAGGAACAGGAGTATTTTATATTTCTTCACATGTAAGAATAGCACTCCCTTAATAGTCTTGGGTAGAAATAGCAGTTTTACTTATTAGAATAAAATCTATTTCTTTTATGTTTCATTGTTCAAATGCATTTTACTTAATACTCCAATTAGACTTGAAAATAGTACTTGAATAAATAAGTCATTTTAACTTTTGCACAATAAAATCTTGATTAGCTAGAAAAAAACTAACAAGAAATATCAATTTACCAGAATTAAATTGTAAGGCAACTGAAAAGTACCTGGAATTTAGAAAACTATATTAGAAAATTTGAGGGAATTGTGCTAAAGGTTATAATCATCTAATCTGATTATTTTGCTTTTTATTGTTTTAAAATCACAATAGATATTTAAGTCTTCTCAGATCATTAAAGCAAGTTTTCTTCTGTTTCTTAGGTTCTTCTTACAAACTAGGAAGTGGAATAAAATTTTCATAGCATAATCAACAAAAAATGAAAGAAAATCTTCTGATGATTCCTTAGTTAACCAGGGTCAACATAACTTCTTTGCTGGCATTGTGTTGAAAATACATACATGGAAAAGTTGATAAGGGGGTTTGTCAAATAGACAAATTAGAACACAAAAGTACAGAAAGACAAAGACTTAACATACAGGGAATATTCTTTAACCTCAGTGTCAAAAAGTCAGTGATGTCATGGAGAGCTTTAGCTACTTCCTCAGCAGATCTCTAATCCCTTTTTTATTCAAACATTAGTGACTCTAAAGAAGACATTATTCCTGGCCTCTAGGAATTTACCATCTAATGACAGAAAGTGGAGGAAGCTAACAGCTGCATAAAGTGCCATATGCACCAAATTTAATTACTAATTAGACACATTTAAAATACTCATCAATAAATGACATAGCCATGGTGGATGTGTCTACAGTATAAACAAATCTGCACTTTAACTACCAATCGCTTGAAAATAGCATTTATTTCCATCTCAGTTACAGTTAGTGTTGCTTGATTCTATGGAAACAAGGCAATATATCTTGTAACTAATTTATAATAGTTATAAAATTATCCTTTTCTTTTACCAAAATATAATATTCCCTCAGTTTTTCTGTTTCTGTTAATAGTATTATTACCCATCTAACTAGCAAACTTGAAGTTCCAGTTATCTTTGTATTCCTATCATCATCAAATCATCCTAATGCTTCTGCATTTCCACTGCAAAGACTTACTAAGGCCTCTTTTAATCCTTTCCTTTGCTATGGTTGTGGTTTAGTAGCTAAGTAATGTTCAATTCTTAGGTTTCCTTAGCTGGGACTCCAGAAATCACTTCCCCACTACTTCCAGATACATACAAATATTAAAGCATTGCTTTGTTTGGATAAATTGATTTCCTGAAAACCTTTTCCTGAAAATGGTCCAGTGCTTTCTGTTGAATAATGTACAAAGAAGTCAACCAGGCATCACGCCAATACAATAAACCCAGATCTGACTTTTTCTGACACTGCTTTCTCTGTCTACATTAATGATCCCTTTGTGCCATAACCATGCATAGTTACACTTTGACCTGTCCCAAACGGTTCACCTTTTCCTTTCTTACTACCTGTGCTCACAGGTGTTGCTCTCTCACCTCCATCACTGTTTATAATACTTTATCTATCCTTTACTCTTTAGTTCAAAGATGTAATCTCCCATGTGTTCTTTCCTTATCCCTTCATTTCAAGATGATCTTTTCTATCCCTGAGATCTTACAAACTTGTCCACTAGTCCTGTGATACTTTATACATATTGACTTCTGTAAGTCAAGGCATCTATATGTCTCTTTGCCCTCATCTATTAATTACATTTCTATAATACCATACTCCTCAGAATGTCTATCATCTTTCACCTGGACTGCTACAGTAGACTCCTGATTGGTCTTCCTACTGCCACGGCCTGCCACTTCCTTTCTTGTTCATTCTCCACCCAGAAACAAGGATGATTTCTTAAACAAAACACAGATATGAGCATGTCAGTCATTAAAATCAGTGAATGACACCACATTAGGATAAACCCCAACCTTTTTGAAGGTTTACAATGATTCATAAACTCTGGATTATGTCTGTATCTCTGGCTTTTTCTTTCTCCACTATCTTTCTTTACTATCTATGCACCAGGGGCATTTGATGAAATGTATTTTTGAGTATATTATACTCCTTCTTACTGCAGACTTTACATATACTAATCTCCCAAATGTAATGCCCTTTCCTACAACACAATCATGTTTGATCCAGGCATGGATGATGTTCAGTACAGCATCCTTTATACATCCTTTGTATAATACACTACTTGATATTTGGAAAGCAAGTCCATCCATTCAGGTTAGGTAGAACCAGTCCCACTCATGAAATGTAGGTCATTGCAGTCATACAAAAGGTGGGAGAGAAAATTTTCTTAGGAAAGTCCAAATGCTATTAAGAAAATGAAATAAAAAGAATAGATTCTAGTTTGGCAACAGTGAAACTCCACTATAGTCAGTGATGGCATGTAAGTATAACCATACATAATTACAGAAACTCTTTACACAGTTGTGAATTACATCAATAGTTGGTTAGATTATGGGATATGAATAAAAAATAAACAAAACCTGTCATCATATATTATATGCATATCCATCCAACAGCTAAAGTTAGCTGACTTGATTCTTTGGCCCAGGTAGAACTTTTCATCCTTATAACATCAATTTCTTTAACATCATTATTGTCATTGCTCCTCAGAAACATTGCTCTGCTCTGACAGCTGTAATGAAATACACGATACATACAAAATGTTCTTGAAACCACACTCAAGGGAATATGCAGAGCACATATCTGAAACAGATGAACAGAGTCCCTAGTGCACTTTACATCACAGAAATATCTACTTCATTTTCTAGCTGCTTTTCATGCAGAAACTGACCCCCATTTTTGTTTATTTCGTGAAGTTCTTACTAACCATCTGCTTAGCCTATGACCTATTTTATTTCTCAAATTTTCAGTTGAAATGAAAATCAACTTTAAAGCTTTTTTAAAGGAATGTGAAAAAGCTAAATATGGGGTTGCAGCTGGTTCAGACTTTCTGTTGAAATTATTATGGCCTGTATAATTTAAGATCTATTTATGTAATTGTCTTGAACCAGGGAAAACAATCAAAGAAAGCTGCATGTTACATCATTTTGTCACAGTCAAATATATTAAAAGAGACATTGTCCTTGTCCTCTTGTTTAAATAATTTAACTCCTAAATAATAATCTTGCTCACCCACAGATGTGTAAGGTTGACCCTCATGGTGTTGGTTGAAATACTGACTTAAAAAGTTCAAAAACAGTTTAGTTGTCAGCATTTGAAACTGGGAAATTGTACATACAAATCCATATTTTTTTTCCTCTTAAAAACTTGGAAGATCTTTCAATATTGTCATATTGGGATGGGATTTCCATGGGCAAATGATGACTGGCCTTCATAGATACCTTATTCTCTTTTGGTTAACCTTGATACTCGTAACTTGTTTGTTTGTTTTCTTTTATTGTGAAGTAAAAGTCACTCAGTCGTGTCCTACTCTTTGCGATTCCATGGACTATACATTCCATGGAATTATCCAGGCCAGAATATTGGGATGGGTAATCTTCCCCTTCTCCAGGGGTCTTCCCAACCCAGGGATCGAACCAAGGTCTCCTGCATTGTAGGCGGATAATGTTGTCTTAATTTCAAGTGTACAACAAAGTGACTCAATTATACACACACACACACATACACACACATATTCTTTTTCAGATTTTTTTTCCTTATAAGCTACTGCATGATATTTTGTATAGTTCCTTGTACGATATAATAGGTTGATTGTCTACTTTATATGTAGTAGTGTGTATATGTTAATCTCAGTCTCCTAATTTATTTGTAACCTCCCCCATTCCCCACCTCTCTCACCTTTGGTAACCACAGATTTGTTTTCTTTTTTTTAACTTTTTTTTTAATATTGGAGTATAGCTGATTAACAATGCTGTGATAATTTTAGGTAGACAGCAAAGGAACTTGGCCATACATGTACATGATTCCATTCTCCTTCAGTTCTTGCGTACTCCACTTATTTATACTATCTGTCAAGCTTTTATAGACATTTCAGAATATAACAATTACTTATCAAAATTAGAATCTTGGAAAGGAGTTGACCAAAATGAACAGTATATGGAGTTCAATATCAAGTAAGATTTGGGCGTCTGTCTTACCCCTGGTGGGCTCCAGTCCATGGGCCACAAGAATCACACATGACAGTGACTAAACCACCACCATGAAATAAGATCAATTTCAAGCTTAAGAACAAATCATTGAAGTGATGAACAAATTATAAAGTGAATAAACTAGAAATGCTTGCAGCTACAAGTGAAAGCAAATCCAAATGCAGTTGGTTAAAAAAAAATATTGTATTAGTTTCATACAAGAAGAGGTCCTAAAGTAGTCAGCTAATGTTATGTGTTCTGTGACTGTACATAACTGGGCTGGCATCTCTAAATGTGATTAACTTTTTCCTCCTGTCTGTCACCTTGTTGTTATATTAATAGAATAGCTACTATAAGAACAGATATCCTATATCTACTCTAGGTAGAGAGGTGAAGGTAATAAAATGGGAAGGGCTATATCAATTCTGTTTGCACCTTTTTATCAATTAAACAAAATATGTCCATGAAATCTCAACTAGCTGACTTTAACTAAGGCAACATCTCTGTTCAAGAGAAAATAAATTATAATGAGTCATCTAGAAAAATCATAATTTATCCCCTTGGGATAACATAGGGTTTGCCCTCCCCAAGATTGTTACCTCCTAGAATTTTCTTAGCACAACATATGGAAATGAGGAGGAGACAGCTGTGTAGACATTGATCAAAATTTGTCACACAAGACTTCTATGCCCCCAATCAATTTCAAAGGACTTCACTATAAATTTTGTCTTGTACTTTAGAAAGGCTCCTTCCAAAATAACCATTGTCTCACACTAACAGAATTATTATCAAACCAATCAATATTTTCTGATAGATGAGGCCACTGAGTTGTTCATTCTGGAGACTTTTAATCTTTTACTCTGGGTTTCAGTTGACCTTGGCAAGTGATACGTATGTTGAGGGAGGTGGAAGATTTTCTAAGGCAGTATAATTTTAGGGGATAACAAATTCAGGGGGCAGAAAAAAAATTTTTAAAGCATCTTTGTTAGAAGTCCTTTGAAATTGATTGGGTGCAAAGAAGTCTTGTGTGACAAATTTTGATCAATATCTACACAGCTGTCTCCTCCTCATTTCCATATTCTGTGCTGCATATTGAATAATCATTGATAAAGTATATTATTAGTTCACAAAATTCAAGATTGTGTTTTCCAGACTGGGATGGTGTTAAAGAATGAATTAAGCAGAAAGAAAAGGTTGGGAAGATATCAAAATTTCTTTATAACTTCTGTCTTTTTAAAACATTTCTATTCCTTTGATTTTAGGCAAGATGAGATTACATAATATATGAAAAAAATCTACTTATACTTTAAATTCCTCTATTTATGGCCTGAAATTTGAAACTAGGTTGACCCAGCTGTGATGAATCAAAAGATGGTAAAGATAATAGAGGACTTAGATCAAAATTTTCATATAGTTATGGTTGTCTGGCTAAGGAATGAATGGATTTAAGGGGAATTCACTATTGCAAAAGCAATTCAGATAAATTTAATGTGAACATTTCCATGTGCACGTTTGAATTATTCATGTTATCCAGATTTTATCAATTTATAAATAAGTATGTAGTCATTTGACTTTCAAAAGCATATCCTGTAGATACCATAGGCTTGATATACTTGATATAAATTATGAAATCACAGGATAACATTACCATGAATTTTTATATTCAAATGCAGACTATCTCTTTTCTCATAGCTCTTCTTCTTACTCATCTAAATAATATGAAGCCAATATAAATTATATTTGTAAGTTGGAATTATCACTGTTTCATGATTAAAAAGTATATAAACATTAATAAATTGTTTTCAAATCTGTAATTGTATACACTTATAGTTCTTCCTCCAGAGAAGGCAATGGCACCCCACTCCAGTACTCTTGCCTGGAGAATCCCATGGACGGAGGAGCCTGGTAGGCTGCAGTCCATGGGGTCGCAAAGAGTCGGACATGACTGAGCGATATCACATTCACTTTTCACTTTCATTCATTGGAGAAGGAAATGGCAACCCACTCCAGTGTTCTTGCCTAGAGAATCTCAGGGACGGGGGAGCCTGGTGAGCTGCCATCTATGGGGTTGCACAGAGTCGGACACGACTGAAGCGACTTAGCAGCAGCAGCAGCAGAAGCGACTTAGCAGTAGCAGTAGCAGCATAGTTCTTCCTCAAAAAATTTATTTTTCATTTTAACTTTGAATGTATAAATAGAATGGCATATTAACATAAAATATTTTGATCATTGAGTATCATACATTTGCAAAAGCTTCATACAAAAAGAAATGAAAGGATCCTAATTGTATGAGGACATTGTTTGAATATATTACTGAGTAAATTGAATTATTTACAAAACAAATGGTGTATTTCACTTTGTACTATGAGCTTTCTAGCAAAATGATCTATTTTAATTCTTTCATATAGACCACCCCATAAGCACATGATTGGGACCGTGCTGGGAAGATGCCCTCTGATGCTCTTTTGGCTCAAAAAATCATGCTTCGGTGTGCTTTTCCTGAGATGATTTTTATATGCCATTCGAACAACTCCCTAAATAACATACTGTGAGCTGAATTATTCAATTTCAGGTGGAGTGAATAGACAGAACCAGATCCAGATTAGTTTCTCTGTTCTATCTCTTTATTTCTCTGTCTCACTCTCTCCCAGACACACATACACACACACATACACACACACACACACACACACACACACACACACACACACACACACACACGTACATGCATGCGCATAACAAAAGAACAGCTTCCTCCATAAATATATTAACCGAAAAACTTTATCTTAGTTTAAGGCCGGTGGTTATTTAGTGTTATTCTCTGCAATTTACTTTGCCCCCTACCTAAAATTTTGACATGACCTTTGGCACAACTTAGGGAGTTAAAATTGCTGAAATTTTTATCAGACATGAGAAAATAGAATTTAAATCATAAATGTGCCCTCACATGAGTTCACCACAACGAAAGCAAATGGTAACAAGAGAATCAAGATTCATTACATTTTCAGTTACATTATCATTTTTCACCACTAAGATAGTCATTTATTATTTTTGAAAAGGACACCATCAAAGATATTATTCCCTAAGCTTACAAGTATAGTAAAGACTAATATTTGTTCTTGGGCAATAGCAATTTGAGCACCTACTATGTGATGGGAAGATGAAATAAATATATTAAATACGTATGTTCCCAGCCCTCAATTACTACATGTATTGGTCAGAGTAGACTCCATCTATACTGCATTCATAAATCAAACCTGATCTCAGACAGTTAATGTAATCTCACACCCCAGAGATAACTGTTACTAATGACTTCCCCAGTGGTTCAGTGGTAAAGAATCCACTTGCAATGCAGGAGATGCAAGTTGGATCCCTGGTCAGGAAAATCCCCTGAGGAAGAAATAGGAACCCACTCCAGTATTCTTGCTGGGAGAAACTGGGACAATCCCACGGACAGAGGAGCCTGGTGGACTACAGTCCACAGGGTTGCAAAAATGTCAGACACAACTGAAAGACTGAGTATGCACAAATGGTTCCTCATGAGTCCTTCCAATCTTCTTTCTTCATAGCAACATACACACTGAAGCACATACAGAGTTTTATACAAAGGAACTAGTATCCGGGAAGCTGTTCTGTAGGAAGCCTTATTTATATTTAACCATTTTTATAAAATATCTTTAAATGAAAAAAACCCATAAATATAGTCTTCTTCTTTTGCATCAAATCATTAAAATCATTTCTTTGGCTTGTATTATAATCTCTGCCTCTTGTTCAAATTTACCTATTTACTGTATAAATCACCCACTACCTATTTGGATTGAATATTCTGTTGGAGTTCTTTCCAGAAACATTCATTTCTAATACAGAGGTATCTCTATCTCTCTCTTCAACTCCTTATGAGTGCTATGAAAAAAAGTCTTAATTCCTGTGCAAATACCCAGATTTTCATGCCTCTGTAACAGAGAGAAGAAAGTGACTGTGATAGGACATCAGTATCTCATTCCTACTGCCCTTATTTTGGTAACTGATGTTTGATACCAACATTAATGAGGGAATTTATACCCAAACTAAAAATCAGAGGCAGAAATAAGTCTTCTTTTCAAAGGCATTGCTTCCTGTCTTATGTTCTGTTCTCTAGAGATTGGGAACACATGATTATGTTCCTTTTTCTTGTCTAAAAACCATACCCCCCTAACTCATTCTTGATCTCTTCCTACTTTCTTACATATTAACACTTAAGGAAATAGTGAATATACTAATGTTTGGAAGCCTGATATGCTGACTTGTGTATGTCATTTTTGTCATGAGTGAATTTGTTTTCAGGGAGTGAGGAGAGGCGCTGGGGTTACCTGGGGAAGATTTTTCTGTAGCTTCTAGTTTCTTCGAATATATTGCCAGAGTATGCACTTATTTCTGTATGTATTTCCAAGACATCATCAGTAGCATGCACTAACTAGTTGTTGTTTTGTTGTTCAGTTGCTAACTCATGCCCAACTCTTTGCAACCTCATGAACTGCAGCATGCCAGGCTTCTCTTTCCTTCACTATATCCTGGAGTTTGCTCAAACTCATGTCCACTGAATAAGTGACACCATTCAGTCATCTTATCCTCATTTTTTCCCCCATTGGAGTGTAATTGTGTTAGTTCCTGCTGTACAATGAAGTGAATCATCTGTAGGTTTACATATATCCCCTCTCTCTTGAACCTGCCTCCCACCCCTCCCCACCCCACCTATCTAGGTCATCACAGAGCAACGAGCTGAGCTTTCTGTGCTTTATAGCAGGTTCCCACTAGCTGTTTTATACGTGTAGGGTGTACATGTCACTTCTAATCCACTTGAGAACCTTCAGAATCTTTCTACATCTTTGAAACAGGAAGAGTTTTTTTGAGTACTAAAAGCATAACTTAAGTTAAAGATTAAGTTAAAAGGTTAACTTCTAGGTTGTTTCTTTAGTATAGTCTTAATTCAGTTGTACAGAAGATAAGAAAACTTCGATTAATTGACTGATACTCTTTAGAGCACTAATATGATCCTGGGAAAGATAAGAAAATTAGCTAGAAGGTGAGAAAGAGGTGTCATTACATTTAAAAATGTGCCTCATTAACAGTGACTGCAATATCAAAATCCGAATTGTGCACCAAATAAAAGTACTATCAGAATCTTTCTGCTCTTAAAAATGGGTTTAATTAGTGCTCACTTTCATGCATTCATTATATATATTCTCATATTGTCTTTTTTAAAAATAAAAATGTAATGCATCCCACAGTCATTTCTACGAGGACATTCTGGCTAAATTAATTTAATCAAGGTGCTAAAATCTATTGTTTTCTCCTTCAAGGTAACAAAAGCACTTTAGAGCTACTTTCAATGCCTGGAATGGGTCAAAATTGATTGAACAGCTTTCTGTTTATACACTATGATGTGTATATACACCACTTTATATACCATGATAAAGTTATAAAATGTACAGCTTACACAGTCTTGTGATAGAAACAATTTTATGCCATTTTCAGGTGAGCATAATAAAATGTGTCATTTGTCCAAGGCCCCAAACACTGGTAAACTCAAGATTCAAACAAATACATTTTTCTGACTGCAATGACCATTGTGTTTTTACCTTACTTAGTAAACCATGAAAATTCATGGCTTTACGATTGCAATTTGGAAGTACTCCAGAAATTCTGTAAACAATATATTGTATTATATTATGAGTTAAACTTCACCATGTTAAGCATATACGTGTATTTATGTGTGTATGTACTTAATTTCTTGATGTATTGAAATGCTGTCAAAAGAGTTCTAGTTACTTCACATTTTTTCAGCATGTCAGTCATGAAGAGGAAAAAAATGAGAGATTTCTGTATAAAGAAATTGAATCATCTTTTACAACATATCACCAAACCAGCTGCTATTTTGATTCTGCATAAGACAATCATAGAATTATCCATCATTGGTTTTTCCATCAAGAACTTTTCCTGTCACCTCTATAGAGATTACCAGGTTAAGGTCTACCTCATTCAGAATCTTCCCTTTTGCTCTAAACCTGACTTCTCACAATTACTCTTCTAAATTCTATAATAACTTCCTTTTCTTGGGGTATAATTTTCTATAATCTGTTGAACTGGATTTAAGATTTGTGCACATATTGTAGAAATACTCAGTGATACCTAGAATATTTTTCTAAGTGTTCTAGAGGGCACAGATCCATCATGGATTATAAAACCTTTGGTGAATAAAAAATGGATCAAGGTCAGACTGGAAAAAAAATGGCCTACTCCTATTTGTCACTGATTCTAAAATGCAAAGGCTTATACTTAGGAAACCATTTTCAGGGGCTGAGAGGTCTCCTGAGATTTTATTTACTGTGAAGTTTTCAATCGTCAACATAAATGCAGAATTAATGCTGCAAAAGAGGAAGCAACATCGTCTAGTGAAAAAGAATGGATTTGGAGATTTAGAAGTCAGATATTATGGGGTTTGTTTTTAATCTCCATCACTTAGTACCTGGGGAATCTTGGACAAGTTTCTTGAAATGATATTATATGTACTTTATAAGATATTATTTTGTATACTTTATATATTTTTATATAAATCAATATATTATATATTGTGTGTGTGTTTATACGTGTGTATGTCTTCAAGGAGCAGACCCAAGATGGAATTAGATATGAAAGAGATTTATTAAGGAAAAACTTGAAAAAGAAAAACATGAAAGATCAGAGGTACAGAGCTCAAATTTGACATTTGTGAAAGTAAAAGGGCAGGGAAGGAAGTGTCTCAGACTATATGGAGGACATAAGGAATTTTCAGACAGGACTATTTTAGCAATCTCTTAAACCAAAGCTGCCCTTCAGAGAATTCTACCTCCTGCAGGAATAGGCTTGCACTTGTACCTTCTTGAGAGCAGCCCTCAGGAACATGTGAAAGTGAAAGTGTTAGTCCCTCAGTCATGTCCAACTCTTTGCAACCCCATTGACTATAGCCCACCAGGCTCCTCTGTCCATGGAATTCTCCAGGCAAGAATACTGGAGTGGGTAGCCATTCGCTACTCCAGAGGATCTTCCCAATCCAGGGGCCAACAGTGCAAACTTGATAGTGATTCCAGCAGATGAGCAGATGGGACTACTCTGAGGGTCTCTTAAGGGAGATCTCAGTGAGTTATGTCCTTGTACTGTGGCATGTGAACTAGAAGTTGCACAGATAATTTTGGAGAATGAGAGACAAAAGCTTTGTACATTATAAAAATGTCTGTCTTTATTGAATAGATTATATGAGTAACTGTTATGAGAATTACCAGTCAGATTTTCAAGTTACATTCAGGGTTTGGCTAAAAATGGTGGTCCTAAACTCAGGTATTATGATTCAATAGAGAGGTAATGGGGTCCCTAAGAGTCGGACACGACTGAGCGACTTCACTTTCACTTCTCACTTTCATGCATTGGAGAAGGAAATGGCAACCCATTCCAGTGTTCTTGCTTGGAGAATCCCAGGGATGGGGGAGCCTGGTGGGCTGCCGTCTATGGGGTCACATAGAGTCAGATATGACTGAAGCGACTTAGCAGCAGCAGCAGCAGAGAAGTAATAAGGAATGTGCAGTGTGTGTGTGTGTGTGTGTGTGTGTGCATGTGTGTTTTCAAACTTTATTTTGTATTTTTTCACAACCATTTTTACTTTTTACAATGTTGTTGTCTATATTCCCCATAATGTATATTTGATTCCTATTAATCATTTACTTTGTAACTGGGAGTTTCTGTCTCTTAATCTCCCTCACACATTTCACTTATACCTCCACCTCCCTCCTAACTGGCAACCACCAGTTTCTCTTTTGTGTATTTGAGTCTGTTATTGATGTTATGTTTGTTCATTTGTCTTGTTTTAGATTCCACATGTAAGTGAAACCATATGGTATTTGTCTATCTCTGTCTGATTTATTTCTTTTAGTGTAATAAAGTCCATACATGTTGTTGCATGGGAAAGGAAATGGCAGCCCACTCCAGTATTCTTGCCTTGAGAATTCCATGGACAGAGGAGCCTGGCAGGCTACAGTCCCTGGGGTTGCAGAGTCATACACAACTGAGCAACTATCACTCACTCACTCATGTTGTAGTCTAATAGTCCATATATATGTACATATACATATATAATATATATCATGTTTTTCTCATTCATCTGTCAAGAAAAACCAGTAATTTCCATATCTTGGCTATTTTAAACAATGCTGCAGTGAACATAAGGGTACATATATCTTTTCCAATTAATGTCTTTGTTATCTTTGAATAATATCCAGAAGTGGAATTGCTAAATCTTTGGTAGTTCTTTTTAATTTAATTTTTTGAGGAAACTCCATTGGCTGTACCAATTTATGTTTTATCTACAGTGTAAAAGTGATCCCCTCTTCACTGACAGTTGTTATGAGTTACCTTTTTTTATATAACAGCAATTCTGATAGGTGTGAGGTGATATCTTATTGTGGTTTCAATTTGCATTTTCCTAAATTATTAGTTATATTGAGATTTTTTTCATGTATCAGTTGGCCATCTGTATATCTTGGAAAAATGTCTGTTAAAGTCCTCAGTTCATTTTTTAATCTTATTTTTTTTGACATTGAGTTATATGAGTTCTTTGTATATTTTGCATCATGTATTAACCTCTTATTGAATATACTGTTTGTAAAATAGATTTTCTCATTCAGCAGGCTACCTTGCAGTTTTGTGATAGCTTTTCTCTCTGTGCCAAAACTTTTAAATT
The DNA here is from genome assembly GCF_027580195.1 of Bos mutus. Lineage (NCBI taxonomy): Eukaryota > Metazoa > Chordata > Mammalia > Artiodactyla > Bovidae > Bos > Bos mutus. The sequence continues at coordinate 68,410,905 of NC_091618.1, read as the reverse complement.
AGATATAGTCCCATTTCCTCATTTTTGGTTTTATTTCTCTTGCCTAAAAAGAGATATCTAAAGAAATATTGCTAAGGCAGATGTCAGAGGATCTTCTGCCTGTGTTTTCTTCTAGAAATTCTACAGTTTCATAAGATGTGTAATCTTTAGTCTATTTTGAATTTAGTTTTGTATGTGGGATGAAAAAGTAGTCCAATGTGATTATTTTGTATGTAGCTGTCCAGTTTTCTCAGCACTATCTGTTAAAGAATCTGTCTTTTCTCCACTGTGTATTTGTGACTCCTTTCTTATAAATTAATGGACCAATAAGTGAGGATTTATTTCTGGGCTTTATTCTGTTCCATTGATATGTATGACTGTTTTTGTGCCAGTACCGTGTTGTTTTGGTTACTGTAGCTTTGTAGTATAGTTTTAAATCAGGAAATGAGATACCTTCACCTTGTTCTTCTTCCCAAGATTCTTTTGACTAGTAGGGGTCTTCTGTGTTTTCATACTATTTTTAGAATATTTATTCTTATTCTGTGAAAAATTGCTATCAGTATCTTGAAAGGGATTGTGCTAAATATATACTTCTTCCAAACCATAAAAATGATGTATCTTTTCATTTGTTTGCATTTTCTTCAATTTCTTTTTTCAGTATACTATAGTTTCCAGAGAAGAGGTCTTTTACTTGGTAATATTTATTTGTAGATATTTTATTCTTTTGTAATAGAATTATAAATGAGATTTCTTTTAAATTTCTTTTTCTAGCAGTTCATTTTTAGTATATATAAACACAACAGATTTTTTAATTTATTAGCCATAGTAGTTGTTTGGTGTCATCTTTGGAATTTTCTATATAGTATCACATCATCTGCAGTCACAGTTTTCCTTTTCCCTTTCTAATTTGGATTCCTTTTATTTCTTTTTATTATCTGATTATTATATCTAGGATTTCCAGTTCTGTGTTACATAGAAATGGGTAAGAGTGGGCATCAGATCAGATCAGATCAGTTGTGTCCAACTCTTTGCGACCCCATGAATCGCAGCATACCAGGCCTCCCTGTCCATCACCAACTCCCGGAGTTCACTCAGACTCACGTCCATCGAGTCAGTGATGCCATCCAGCCATCTCATCCTCTGTCGTCCCCTTCTCCTCCTGCCCCCAATCCCTCCCAGCATCAGAGTCTTTTCCAATGAGTCAACTCTTCGCATGAGGTGGCCAAAGTACTGGAGTTTCAGCTTTAGCATCATTCCTTCCAAAGAACTCCCAGGGCTGATCTCCTTCAGAATGGACTGGTTGGATCTCCTTGCAGTCCAAGGGACTCTCAAGAGTCTTCTCCAACACCACAGTTCAAAAGCATCAATTCTTCGGTGCTTAGCCTTCTTCACAGTCCAACTCTCACATCCATACATGACCACAGGAAGTGGGCATATTTGTCTTATTTTTGACTTTAAGCTTTCCAGTATTGAGTATACATGGTTTTTATTACGTTAAGGTAGATTCCGTCTAAACCCACATTGTTCAGAGTTTTATAATAAATGAATATTGAATTTTGCCAAAGAATTATTTCCATTTATCATCATATAATTTTTATTCTTCAATTTGTAATTGTTGTATATCACATTGGATGATTTGCAGATATTGAAGCATCCTTGTATTCCTGAGATAAATCCTAATTAATCATAATGTATGCTCCATGTAATGTACTGTTAAATTCAGTTTGCTAGTATTTTGTTGAGGATTTGTTTGCATCTATGTTTACCTGCAATCTCTGTGCCTGCAATTTCCTTTTTTGAGGTATCTTTGTCTGTTTTGGGGCAGGGTGAAACTGGTCTCAAAAAGTGATTTCAGAAATAGTCTAAGAACCCTGCAGTTTTATTCTTCACTAATATTTAACTTTTTGATGTATTTTACACCTACTTATAGGTTATTTTGCTTGTTTTATTTTTAAACTTTTCTACTGTCTTTATAAGTAGTTTATTCTACCTTTGCTGTATATTTACCTTGGCTATTGTGAGTTTTTTCTTTTAAAACTTGTATATTTCTAGTTGTGGTGTTTTCCTTCTTACTCAGAGAAGTCTGTTTAACATTTCTTGTTAAAGCTGGTATAGTGATTCTCTACTCTTTTAGCTTTTACTTATCTGTAAAATATTTATCATTCCTTCAAATGTGAATGATAATCTTGCCAGGTAGAGTATTCTTGACTATAGTTTTGTTTTTTTTCATCAATTTAAATATATCTTGCCACTCCATTTTGGACTGCATAGTTTCTTCTGAAAAGTTGATTGATATATAGGAGTTCCCTTGTACTTGTTGCTTTTCTCTTGTTCTTAAGATTCTATCTTCATCTTTAATTTTTGACATTCTAAATTACAGTATGTCTTGGTATAGACTTCTTTGGGTTGATGCTGATGGGGACTCTTTGTGATTCCCAGATCTGGATATCAGGTTCCATTCCCAAGTTAAGGATATTTTTAGCTATTATTTCTTCAAGTAAGTTTTATGCCCCTTTTTCTTTGCCTTCCAGGACCACATAACACAAATGTTCATATGCTTGCTGTCATACCAGAGATCTCTTAAACTATGCTAATAATCCCTTTTTTCTCATTTTTTTTCCTATTCAGTTTGAGTGATTTCCATAACTCTGTATTCCAGTTCACTGATCCATTCTTCCATATCATCTGATTTTCTGTGGATTTCTTCTAGTATTCTTTATTTCCATTATTGTGTTATAATTTGCTTCTGTTTGGTTCTTTATGTTTTCTAATTTTTTGTTAAAATTCTCACTGTGTCCATCTATTCTTCCCTAGAGTTTGCTGAGTATCTTTATGATCATTATCATGAACTTCTTTTTGAGTAAATTGCTTAACTTTATGTCACCTATTTCTTCTTCCAGCGTTTATTTTGTTCCTTCACTTGGAACATATTCCTCTGTAGCCTCATTTTTTCCTTACCTCTCTGTTTTTATTTGTATGTATTAGCTTTGGGGGCCTCTTAATCTTGGGAAAGTTGCCTTGTATAGGATACAGCCTATTGGTCCCAGCAGCACACTCTCACCTGGTCACCAGAACTATATGCTCTAGGAGAAGTTCCCAAAGTAGATTGTGTGATCCTTTCTGTTGTGGCAGAACCAACTAATACAGATGAGCTGGGAAGCAGGGCTTACCTTGATCTGCTTGGCTGCCAGGTCCTGCCTCATACAGTGGCTGCTAGCCCACTCGAGGGTGGGACTGGGTCCCAGCACAGCTGACCTCCAGCCCAGAGAATCCTAGGGCTAGTGTGTGCCAATTGGTAGATGGTCACGGGTCCTGTGACAGCTGGAGATGGGGCTCTGGGATTCCTGGGGCTATTTCTTACTGATTGGTGGGCACATAAGACCCTAGTACTAATAGACTAGTGAGAGAACTCCAAAATGAGAGGATCTTTCCAACATCAGTGTCCTCGTGTTAGAACAAGCTCCACAAAATGGCTGCCAATGACATCTATTTTTGCAGAGGTATGCTATTTACCTCCTATCTCTGAGAGACTCTCCTAAAGAAATGAGTAGGTACGATCTAGGATCTTTACAATTTACTGTCTCCACACTAGATCTTAAGAGAGTGTGAGTTTTTGCATTAGCCCTTCAAGGTTAGCGCCTCTGTTTCCTACAACGTCCTGCCTCTCTTGTATGCAAGCCCCTCTGGCCTTTAAAGCCAGATGTTCTAAGCGTTTGTATTCCTGGTGTAGGACTGCAGGTTGGGAGCCTGATTTGGAGCTCAGAACCGTCACTCCTTGAGGAGAATCTCTACAACTGTCATTATCATCCTGTTGTTTGGTTGTCCACCCAAGAGTGTGGTCCTTGACTTTCTGGTATCTCCACTCCTCTAAGCCATCTCATTGTGGTTCCTTCTTTATCTTTAGTTCTGGGGAAAAAAAAAATTCTGCTAGTCTTTAGGTCATTCTTATCAAGAATTGCTCTGTAAAAATGTAATTTTGGTATGGTTGTGGGAGGATGTGAACACAGAGTCTTCTTACTCCCCCATCTTGGCCACCTCAATGATGTGTATTTTTAACAAATAACCAAAGGATTCTGAAGTTTCTATGCCACAGCCTGAAAAACCCTAAGTCATATAGAATATATAAAACCACAGTGATTATTATATACCCTATTTAAAATTAGAAATGGTTTTATATTTTAAAAATCTACTCTGGGGAATTATTTTCATTTATTCAAAAATTGTATTTTGTATATGATATTATGCAACCAAGGCATAAATAGATTAATAATTTTTATGGAAGTTCACAAGGGAAGTAGAAACTAGCAGCCATTCAAATAACCTCATTTTCCTTTTTTAGCTGCTCTCAGCTACTCCAAATACCAATATCTACTTTAATCATAATGAATCACTGCATTTGTGAATGATGGGTACGTAGTTATGCAAATGAATTGCCCACACTGAGCTAGTTTAGTTGATCAAGCTTTCCAGGTCAAGTAGGGCATTTCCCTAGGTAAGACTGAGAAATGATACTTCCCAAATCTCTTGGAAGATAAAGAGAAAATCATTACAGCATATTATCTATTTGTAATTTCAAGTAGTATTTTTGTCCTTAAACTGTTCCCCAATTATTGGGCAGATTCAATATAGACATTATTTCTTGGAATATTTATTATAATTCTTTTTTGAACTCTATTATTTTCCTGTTGTTCAACTTCACAAAAATGTACTCAAGCGGGATAAGTATTCCAATAGGAATATGAACATTATATGAAAAACAAGCTCAGTATAAATGCAAATTGCTTCATAAAAATATTGTGAAATACTCTAAAAGGGGCTAATTTAATGTGAATAAAACATTTTAAAGTGACTTTTAATGTTAATGCCTATAATTTTTCAATATACTGAAAATAGTAATTAGTGACAAAATTATAATTTTATAACAATACCCTACTTAGTTTGAAAGTACTGAATAAGGTCATTCTTATTTATTTTACATTTTTATTTCTAATTTACAAACTTGAATGAGACTGCCTTCTTGGTGCTTAAGTTAATCTAGTGTAATATAAATGATGCTAAAATGATAGAATGGTACATTAGACTTCACTTTATTTTCCATTAAAGTTAAATTATTAGTTTGTGGCTGATGTTTTTGTTTTTATAACTATGTGAAAAGAATTGTACTTTTATTTTCCAAATGATGTACAACCTAGTAGACAACCATGCCAACCTTACAGCTGCAGTGCTCAAACAGTATCTTGATTTTTTTTTTTTTTTACATATAACAAGATCAAATGAGCAGGATTGGCAGGCCACTTAACAAATATTCAAATTTGTTATAACACGTTAATTTCTTGTGGAAAACATTTTATCAAATTATTTCTAATGTTATTATGAGTTTATGATAGTTCTTTCTTAGAGATGATATCTGCAAAGAATACACTGTTTCATTGTTTTAGAATCCTGACTTTGATCTACTTTTGAGCAGGTATTCATGAATCTGAAAAGAAAAATCTTTTCATATGTATGAACTGGTCATGACTGTCCACTTTAAATTTTCTCTCTTGGGCTTGAGGTCTCTGTTCAAAGAATGCATTGCTGCAGAAGAGTCAACAGTGTCTTCTTGCTTTGTAAAATAATAAGGCAAGCTACCAAATTTCTTGTTGGAAATGTATTTAGTCTTCAAGATGGTGGTGTTGTTGCTAACTACCTAACAGTAGAGCCCTCAGAGATCTAGCCAAGCCACACAGATAATTCTCTTTAATATGCAGGTGGTGTGACCTGCTGAGACCTAGGATTATACCAAAAAAGATCAAGCAAGTTGAGACTATAGCCCACCGGACTCCTCTGTCCATAGGATTTCCCAGGCAAGAATACTAGAGTGTGTTGCCATTTCCTTCTCCATGGGATCTTCCCGATGCAGGGATCAAACCTGTGTCTCCTTCACTGGTAGGCAGATTCCTTCCTGAGCCACCAGAGAAGCCCATCAGGGAGGAGCAGTTATAGAAAGAACACATAAGAAATGAATATTTAAATCATCACTATTAAATTTGTCTTACCATGGCCATTATGACCATTTACTCTTCCATTCTAAAATGAATTGGAATGTTTTTAAACGCATTATCAGGCCCTCTTTGAGTCAGTGATCCTGATATCTCCTGATATGGACACCTCTGTTCATTTAGGTATCATCCCACTCCATACTTCCCAGTGAAGGGAACAGAAGAAAGAGTAAGTTATCAATAGAAGCAGTTCTTTCTGCAACAGAGAATCTATGAGTTCTTTTGTCCTTTTATAATACGAGCCTTAAGGAAACTAGCCATTATTTATATTGAGCTGATAGAATTGCCTGCTGAAATCTCAGGGGTGAATGGAATAATCTACTGCAAAGTTCAGTTCATTTCAGTTCAGTTCAGTCGCTCAGTCATGTCCGACTCTTTGCGACCCCATGGATCCCAGCAAGCCAGGCCTCCCTGTCCATCACCAACTCCCGGAGTTCACTCAGACTCATGTCCATCGAGTCAGTGATGCAATCCAGCCATCTCATCCTCTGTTGTCCCCTTCTCCTCCTGCCATCAATCCCTCCCAGCATCAGAGTCTTTTCCAATGAGTCAACTCTTAGCATGAGGTGGCCAAAGTACTGGAGTTTCAGCTTCAGCATCATTCCCTCCAAAGAAGTCCCAGGGCTGATCTCCTTCAGAATGGACTGGTTGGATCTCCTTGCAGTCCAAGAGACTCTCAAGAGTCTTCTCCAACACCACAGTTCAAAAGCATCAATTCTTCGGCGCCCAGCCTTCTTCACAGTCCAACTCTCACATCTATACATGACCACTGGAAAAACCATAGCCTTGACTAGACGTACCTTTGTTGGCAAAGGAATGTCTCTGCTTTTCAATATGCTATCTAGGTTGGTCATAACTTTCCCTCCAAGGAGTAAGTGTCTTTTAATTCCATTGCTGCAGTCACCAACTGCAGTGATTTTGGAGCCCCCAAAAATAAAGTCTGACACTGTTTCCACTATTTCCCCATCTATTTCCCATGAAGTGATGGGACCGGATGCCATGATCTTCGTTCTCTGAATGTTGAGTTTTAAGCCAACTATTTCACTCTCCTCTTTCACTTTCATCAAGAGGCTTTTTAGTTCCTCTTCACTTTCTGCCATAAGGGTGGTGCCATCTGAATATCTGAGGTTATTGATATTTCTCCTGGCAATCTTGATCTTAGCTTGTGCTTCTTCCAGTCCAGCGTTTCTCATGATGTACTCTGCATATAAGTTAAATAAGCAGGGTGACAATATACAGCCTTGACATACTCCTTTTCCTATTTGGAACCAGTCTGTTGCTCCATGTCCAGTTCTAACTGTTGCTTCCTGACCTGCATATAGGTTTCTCAACAGGCAGGTCAAGTGGTCTGTTATTCCAATCTCTTTCAGAATTTTCCACAGTTTATTGTGATCCACACAGTCAAAGGCTTTGGCATAGTCAATAAAGCAGAAATAGATGCTTTTCTGGAACTCTCTTGCTTTTTCCATGACCCAGCGGTTGTTGGCAATTTGATCTCTGGTTCCTCTGCCTTTTCTAAAACCAGCTTGAACATCTGGAAGTTCTCGGTTCACGTATTGCTGAAGCCTGGCTTGGAGAATTTTGAGCATTACTTTACTAGTGTGTGAGATGAGTGCAATTGTGTGGTAGTTTGAGCATTCTTTGGCATTGCCTTTCTTTGGGATTGGAATGAAAACTGACCTTTTCCAGTCCTGTGGCCACTGCTGAGTTTTCCAAATTTGCAGGCATATTGAGTGCAGCACTTTCACAGCATCATCTTTCAGGATTTGAAATAGCTCAACTGGAATTCCATCACCTCCACTAGCTTTGTTCATAGTGATGCTTTCTAAGGCCCACTGGACTTCACATTCCAGGATATATGTCTCTAGGTCAGTGATCACACCATCGTGATTATCTGGGTTGTGAAGATCTTTTTTGTACAGTTCTTCTGTGTATTCTTGCCATCTCTTCTTAATATCTTCTGCTTCTGTTAGGTCCATACCATTTCTGTCCTTTATCGAGCCCATCTTTGCATGAAATGTCCCCTTGGTATCTCTAATTTTCTTGAAGAGATCTCTAGTCTTTCCCATTCTGTTGTTTTCCTCTATTTCTTTGCATTGATCACTGAGGAAGGTTTTCTTATCTCTTCTTGCTATTCTTTGGAACTCTGCATTCAGATGCTTATATGTTTCCTTTTCTCCTTTGTTTTTTGCTTCTCTTCTTTTCACAGCTATTTGTAAGGCCTCTCCAGACAGCCCATTTTGCTTTTTTGCATTTCTTTTCCATGGGAATGTTCTTGATCCCTGTCTCCTGTACAATGTCACGAATCTCATTCCATAGTTCATCAGGCACTCTATCTACCAGATCTAGGCCCTTAAATCTATTTCTCACTTCCACTGTATAATCATAAGGGATTTGATTTAGGCCATACCTGAATGGTCTAGTGGTTTCCCCTACTTTCTACAATTTAAGTCTGAATTTGGTAATAAGGAGTTCATGGTCTAAACCACAGTCAGCTCCTGGTCTTGTTTTTGTTGACTGTATAGAGCTTCTCCATCTTTGGCTGCAAAGAATATAATCAATCTGATTTTGGTATTGACCATCTGGTGATGTCCATGTGTAGAGTCTTCTCTTGTGTTGTTGGAAGAGGATGTTTGCTATGACCAGTGCATTTTCTTGGCAAAACTCTATTAGTCTTTGCCCTGCTTCATTCCATATTCCAAGGCCAAATTTGCCTGTTACTCCAGGTGTTTCTTGACTTCCTACTTTTGCATTCCAGTCCCCTGTAATGAAAAGGACATCTTTTTTGGGTGTTAGTTCTAAAAGGTCTTGTAGGTCTTCATAGAACTGTTCAAGTTCAGCTTCTTCAGCATTACTGGTTGGGGCATAGACTTGGATTACTGTGATATTGAATGGTTTGCCTTGGAAATGAACAGAGACCATTCTGTTGTTTTTGAGATTGCATCCAAGTACTGCATTTCGGACTCTTTTGTTGACCATGATGGCTACTCCATTTCTTCTGAGGGATTCCTGCCTGCAGTAGTAGATATAATGGTCATCTGAGTTAAATTCACCCATTCCAGTCCATTTCAGTTCGCTGATTCCTAGAATGTTGACATTCAGTCTTGCCATCTCTTGTTTGACCACTTCCAATTTGCCTTGATTCATGGACCTGACACTCCAGGTTCCTATGCAATATTGCTCTTTACAGCACTGGACCTTGCTTCTATCACCCGTCACATCCACGGCTGGGTATTGTTTTTGCTTTGGCTCCATCCCTGCATTCTTTCTGGAGTTATTTCTCCACTGATCTCCAGTAGCATATTGGGCCCCTACTGACCTGGGGAGTTCCTCTTTCAGTATCCTATCATTTTGCCTTTTCATACTGTTCATGGGGTTCTCAAGGCAAGAATACTGAAGTGGTTTGTATTGCCTTCTCCAGTGGACCACATTCTGTCCGATCTCTCCACCATGACCCACCCGTCTTGGGTTGCCCCACGAGCATGGCTTAATTTCATTGAGTTAGACGAGGCTGTGGTCCTAGTCTGATTATATTGACTAGTTTTCTGTGAGTATGGTTTCAGTGCATCTGCCCTCTGATGCTCTCCTGCAACACCTACCATCTTACTTGTTGTTTCTCTTACCTTGGGCATGGGGTATCTCTTCACGGCTGGTCCAGCAAAGCTCAGCCACTGCTCCTTACCTTGGACAAGGGGTATCTCCTCACCGCTGCCCTTCCTGACCTTCAACATGGGATAGCTCCTCTAGGCCCTCCTGCACCCGTGCAGCCACTGCTCCACAATGGTCATATTTACAAATGGCTTTGAGGGAATTTAGGTAATTTTTATGAAAAAGTCATTGTAGCATGTATAAGTAGTATTTAAATTATAAGATAAATTAGATAAATAATTATTTTATGTAAAATAAAGCATTTTTAGAAATAAAATCATCAAAGTACTTGAGATAAAAAAGAACAATTATCTAAAATTTGAACATCAATTTTCCCAATGAAAGAGATTATTCAAATACATACTAATGATCTCATTCTCATCTTTTGAAGTTTTGGGGGACATATTTTGGAAAAAATAAATGTCTATATGTAGAATTTCTTACATTAGCGTTTTAAATGCTCTGAATCAGTATTGCACTTATCAACTTCTGCCAAAAGAAATCAAAATTAAAGGAAACAAAAACTATTCTGTGGTGTCTTTTAGAGTTACCTTTATCTGATTCTCAAAACGGTACTGGTCTTTAAGTGCCTTTCTGGATATATTATTAATTTCTTCCTTTAGAAAATCTGATAATTGTTTGTTGAAATCACAATCCATAAAGGCTCTGTGGGAAGCAATATTTTCTTCCAATCCTCCATGGGTTATAGAGCCAGGAAGCAGAATAGATACTGTATCAGCTCCTCATTACAACTTCAAAATAATTTCCCACTTTTCCTATCTGAGAACCCAGATTTAAAACAAAGCAAGCAAGCAAACAAACAAAAAACTCAAGGCATATAGCTCTACAAATCTCTCTCTTTCTCATAGTCATTATCTACTAACATTATCTACTAATAGTATGCTGAAGCTGCAAAAGATTGAAGGTGGGAGGACAAGGGGATGACAGAGGATGAGATGGTTGGATGGCATCACTGACTCAATGGGCATGAGTCTGAGTAAACCCCGGGAGTTTGTGATGGACAGTGAGGCCTGGCGTGCTGCTGTCCATGGGGTCGCAAAGAGTCAGACATGACTGAGTGACTGAACTGAACTGAACTAGCTATCACTAATTATATTTGCCACTCGCTGCCATTTATTTATGGCTTGAGATTCTGGCTCACTCTTTCTCTTCATCTCTACTATATTCTGCTGCTACTGCTGCTGCTGAGTCGCTTCAGTCGTGTCCAACTCTGTGCGACCCCATAGACAGCAGCCCACTAGGCTCCTCTGTCCCTGTGATTCTCCAGGCAAGAATACTAGAGTGGGTTGCCATTTCCTTCTCCAATGCGTGAAAGTGAAGTCGCTGAGTTGTACCTGACTCTTAGTGACCCCATGGACTGGAGCCTACCAGGCTCCTCCATCCATGGGATTTTCCAGGCAAGAGTACTGGAGTGGGGTGCCATTGCCTTCTCCGCTACTATATTCTACATGACTTCAACATCAAAATGCTCCTAAAGCTTTTATTTGCTTTCAAAATCTTTTTAGTTCAGTTCAGTTCAGTCGCTCAGTCGTGTCCGACTCTTTGCAACCCCATGAATCGCAGCACACCAGGCCTCCCTGTCCATCACCAACTCCCGGAGTTCACCCAAACTCATGTGCATCGAGTTGGTGATGCCATCCAGGCATCTCATCCTCTGTCGTCCCCTTCTCCTCCTGCCCCTAAGCCTTCCCAGCATCAGAGTCTTTTCCAATAAGTCAACTCTTCGCATGAGGTGGCCAAAGTATTGGAGTTTCAGCTTCAGCTTCAGTCCTTCCAGTGAACACCCAGGACTGGTCTCCTTTAGGATGGACTGGTTGGATTTCCTTGCAGTCCAAGGAACTCGCAAGAGTCTTCTCTAGTACCACAGTTCAAAAGCTTCAATTCTAACGCGCTCACAATCTTTTACTCTATGTTAAATCAACTTATCATTTCAAGGCTCAAACACTAAATTTTTTCATTAGCATTACTCATCTGTGATCATTCATAATTCAAAGAATTCTACATCTTAACATTTTTTTACCTTGTTATATTATCCCCACTCTGTTAATTACCTCTATTGCTTTTCATTATCCATCTTCTCCTTCTATTTCTCTTTTTAATTAGCATAGATTTCAAAGCCCAAAATAATATTTGCTTCCTTGCAATCAATCTAAGTTATTTTGTCTCTCTCTTGCTGAGACATAATCATGTGTCAGATCTGGGTTTTAATCATTGCTTTGTTTCAACCTTAAATAAAAAAACCTCCTCAAATGCACACCCATCTCATACAGACCTAATTCAGTTTCTCATTTCATACCTTCTATTTTCTATCAGGCCTTCCCTGGTGGCTCAGACGGTAAAGCATCTGCCTACAATGCGGGAGACCCGGGTCTTTCTAAAATGACTTCTGATCTGAGTAGTCAAATAATTTTCATAAGCTATCAATTTAAACTCATTTGTACTTTTATCATATTCAGGAAGCTGAGGGATCAGAACTAAGGTAATACATTTTTCACAGTAATTAACATATGAAGTCAATTGACTATCTCTATTCCTTCTGACAAATATTTATATATAAATGCATGAAATATTCAACTACCTTTCCTTGAATATATGAATACATATTAGGACTAACTTACTTTAATGAACATTGTGAACAAAACATGAAAAAATAGAACAATCATCTCTTAAACATGTCAATCAATTATCATACTTATATAAATTTTGACATTATGATTGTTTCTGGAGCATGTACTATTTGTATTTCATTATTATGCCTCTCAGCATTTTTACTATTCCTAACTCATTGTAGATATCTTCAATGTATTTATTTGAAATATATATTTTATTTTTCCATTAGGTCTTATAACTGTTAGTTTATGTCAGAGTTCAAGATGAAAAATCTTTAAAAGTCTTATGTTTATTATAAATAACACATCAAATGTCTTCTGATAGTACAAAGCAAAATCCCTCTCAAACCCAAAACAGCAGCTATACAATCACCTGAGAACAAGGAAAGGCAGATAAAAAGAAAAGAGACTCATTTAAGCTTTAAGAACACTCAAAAACTCTAAGTGAAGGGATTAAAAAGATATTTCATGTGAATGGAAGCAAAGAGAGTCAGAGTAGCTACACTTACAACATATAAAATAAACTTTAAGTCAAAAGCTGTAAATAATGACAAAAAAGGGTATTATATAGTGATAAAATTGTAAATTCATCAGGACTATATACAATAATAAATAGATATGTACTCAATATTGGAGGACCTACATATATTAAACATTTATTAACAGATATGTAGGCCAAAATAAATAGCAATATAATAATTATAGGAGATTTTAATATCCCACTCCCAATAATGTATAGATCATTCAGACAATCAATAAGAAAAAAATTAAGAAAATAATGGACTTGAACTATGCTTTAGACCAAATGTACTTAACACACATATACCAGCCATTCCATCAAAAAACAATGGAATACATGTTCTTTTCAACTGCACATGGAACATTCTCTAGTACAGATGACATGTACTAGAGGCTACAAAACAAGAGAGAAAGAAAGTGAAGTCGCTCAGTCATGTCCAACTCTTTGCTACCCCATGGACTGTAGCCTACCAGGCTCCTCTGTCCATGGGATTTTCCAGGCAAGAGTACTGGAGTGGGTTACCATTTCCTTTCTCCAGGAGATCTTCCCAATCTAGGGCTTGAACCTGAGACTCCAGCATTGTACACAGACGCTTTACCATCTGAGCCACCAGGGAAGTCTCTACAAAACAAATGTGAAAAAATTTAATCAGACTGAAAACATACCAGGTATCTCTTCTGACCACAGTGGTATGACACTAGACATCAATAATATAAGAAAAGATTAAAAATTCACAAATATGTGGAAATTAAATAGCAGTATGTATGAACAGCAAATGAGATATCAAAAGAGAAATAAAAATATTGAGACAATTGGAAATGGAAACACAGCATACCAAGCAGACAATTCTGAGAAAGTTTACAAGATAAATGCCTGCCTTAAGAAAAAAAGAAAGATTGCAAATAAACAAATTAATTTTATACCTCAAAGGACTAGGAAAAGAACAAACTTAGCCCAAGTTTAGAAGAAAGAAATAACAAAGATCAGGGCAGAAATAAATGAAATAAAGATTAAGAAACAATAGAAAAGATCAATGAAACTAAGACATTTTATTTTTTAAAGATAGAAGTGACAAACCCTTAGCTAGATTAAAAAGAGAGGGGTTTCAATTAATGCAGTTATAAATTATATAGAAGATATTACACCTGATATCAAAGAAATACAGTGGATCATAAGAAACTATTCTGAACAGCTAGTTCAGTCACTCAGTCGTGTCGGACTCTTTGCAACCCCATGGACTGCAGCACTCCAGACTTCCCTGTCCTTTGCCATCTCCCGGAGCTTGCTCAGACTCGTGTCCATTGAGTCAGTGATGCCATCCAACCATTTCACCTTCTTTCATCTCCTTCTTCTCCTGCCTTCAATCTTTCCCAGCATCAGGGTCTTTTCCAATGAGTCAGTTCTCACATCAGGTAGACAAAGTATAGGAGTTTCAGCTTCAGCATCAGTCCTTCCGGTGAATATTCAGGACTGATTTCTATTAGGATGGACTGGTTGGATCTCCTTGCTGTCCAAGGGACTCTCAAGAGTCTTCTCCAACACCACACACAGTTCAAAAGCATCAATTCTTTGGTGCTCAGCTTTCTTTATAGTCCAACTCTCACATGCATACATGACTACGGATTTTTGTCGGCGAAGTAATGTTTCTGCTTTTCAATATGCTGTCTAGGTTGGTTGTAGCCTTTCCTCTAAGGAGCAAGCGTCTTTTAATTTCATGGCTGCAGTCATCATCTGCAGTGATTTTGGAGCCTAAGAAAATAAAGTCTGTCACTGTTTCCATTGTTTCCCCATCTGTTTGCCATGAAGTGATGGGACCAGATGCCAGGATCTTACTTTTTTGAATGTTGAGTTTTAAGCCAGCTTTTTCACTCCCCTCTTTTACTTTCATCAAGAGGCACTTTAGTTCTTCACTTTTTGCTGTAAGGGTGGTATCCTCTGTGTATCCGTGGTTATTTATATTTCTCACAGCATTCTGGATTCCAGCTTGTGCTTCATCTAGCCTGGCATTTCACATGATGTACTCTGCATAGAAGTTAAATAAGCAGGGTGACAATATACAGCCTTGACATACTTCTTTCCTAATTTGGAACCAGTCTGTTGTTCCATGTCCAGTACTAACTGTTGCTTCTTGACCTGCATGTAGATTTCTCAGAAGGCAGGTAAGGTGGTCTGGTTTCTCCACCTCTTGAAGAATGTTCCACAGTTTGTTGTGATCTACACAGTCAAAGGCTTTGGCATAATCAATAAAGCAGAAGTTGATGTTTTTTCTGGAATTCTCCTGCTTTTTCTATGATCCAATGGATGTTGGCAATTTGACCTCTGGTTCCTCTGTCTGTTCTCTTGTTTCCTTTCTGAACACCTATTCACCAACAAATTTGATGAGTAGAAGAAATGGATGAATTGCTAGAAACATACAACT
Source organism: Bos mutus (assembly GCF_027580195.1). NCBI lineage: Eukaryota > Metazoa > Chordata > Mammalia > Artiodactyla > Bovidae > Bos > Bos mutus. The sequence continues at coordinate 68,395,668 of NC_091618.1, read as the reverse complement.
TATCAAGACTGAATCATGAAATAATAATAAAATATGAACAGACTAGTAACAGGGAAGAAAATAAATCAATAATCAAAAATCTCCAAATAAAAACCTAGAACTGTATAGCTTCACTGGTGAATTTTACCATATATTTAAATAAGAATTAATATCAGTCCTTCTCAAAAACTTACCAAAAAATGAAGAGGAAAGATACCCTTCCAAACCCATCTTATGAGATATTGGATACTATAATAAAACTGCACGTTATTATCCCCCATGAACATAAATGATGTCCTCAACAAAATACTTGCAAACTGAATTCACAAGCACATTAAAAGGATCATTAACCATGATTAGTTGAGATTAATCCCTGTGATTCAAGGATGTTTCAACATATGCACTCAATAGATGTAACATACCATATTAATAGAATGAAGGATAAATAGCATATGATTATTTTAATAGATACAGAAATATTATTTGATAAAATTTAATATTTTTCATGATAACAACTCTCAACAAATTAGGTATAAAAGGAATGTGCCACACATAATAAAGGCCATGTATGATATCCTGACAGTTATCATTATATTCAATGGTGAAAAGTTAAAAACCTTTCTTCTAATATCAGTAACTAGACAAGAATGCCCACTGTCACCATTTCTATTCAGTATTGTGCTAGAAGTCCCAACAGAGCAATTAGGCAAGGCAAAAAAATAATAATAATAATAATAAAAGGCATCAAATTAGAAGAATTGAAACTGTCTATATTTGTAGATTTGTGTGTGTGTGTGTGTGTGCAGCCACTTAGTGGTGTCCAACTCTTTGCGACCCCAGGGATGCAAAGCCTGCCGGGCTTCTTCTATCCATGGAATTTCCCAGGCAATACTAGAGTGGGTTGTCATTTCCTCCTCCAGGGAATCTTCCTGATCCAAGGATCAAACCCACATCTCCTGCTTGGCAGGCAGATACTTTACCACTCAGCCACCTGGGAAGCCCCATTTTCAGATAATATGATATTACATACAGAAAACCCTAAAGACTTAAAAAAAAAAGAAATATCCTGTTCAAATTGATAAATAAATTCAGTAAGTTTATGAGATACAAAATCAACATGCACTATGAGTTTTATTTTTTCTTCATTTACAATAAACCATCTGAGAGACATTAAGAAACCAGTTTCATTTACAATAGCACCAAAAATAATAACATACTTAGAAATGTTTGACCTGAATGCTGCAAACTATAAGACATTGTTGACAGAAATTGAAGACACCAATAAATATAGACATCCTATGCTCTAGGATTGAAAGGAGGACTTTGTGAAAATATCCATACTATATTAAGTGATCTACAAATTCAGTGTAATTCATTTCAAGATCTCAATAACATTTTTCACAGAAGTAGAACCTAAAATTTATATAGTACTATAACAGAATAAATAGCCATAGCAATCTTGAGAAAGAATAGCAAGCTGCAGGCATCATATTTTCTGGTTTCAAATTGAATTATAAAGCTGTAATAATCAAAACAATATTGTACTGATATAAAAGCAGGCACATAGACCAGTGAAACCGAATAGAGAGCCTAGATAGTATTACAGCATATATAGTAAATGAGAGCATATGTATTAAACTAGTTTTTTGACAGAGTTGCCAACAAATAAAAAAAGGATAGTTTCTTCCATAAATGTTATTGGAAAACCTGAATATCCACATGCAAGGATGTGGATGTATTAGGGATGTATTAGGATCCCTGTCCTACAGTACTCACAAAAATAAGCTAGAAATGATCAAATAATTAAATATAATACATGAAACCATAAACTCCTAGAAGGATACACAGTGCAAAAAACTTTGACAAAGGTCTTGGCAATAATATCTTAGATAAAGCACCAAAAGTCCAGACAATATAAACAATTGGGATTATCACATTGAAGAACTTTTGCCAAACAAAGAAAACAGTCAGTAAAATGAAAAGCCAAACTACAGAATAGAAGAAAATATTCACAAACTCGGGGGCTTCCCTGGTGCCTCAGATGGTAAAGAATCTGCCTGCAATGTGGCAGACCTGGTTTCAATCCCTGGTTTGGGAAGATCCCCTGGAGGAGGGCATGGCAACCCACTCCAGTATTCTTGCCTGGAGAATCCCCATGGACAGAGGAGCCTGACAGGCTACGGTACATAGGGTTGCAAAGAGTTTGACACAACCAAGTGACTAAGCACAGCACAATCTCCAAGTTATACAAAAACATCAGGCAATTCAATAGAAACATTTCAAAGTTATACAAAAACATCAGGCAATTCAATAGAAACATGTCAAATTATTATTTTTATTTAACAATGGGTAAAGGACCTGAATAGACATTTTTCTTGAGAAGATATTCAGATGGCCAATAGCCATTGGCAAGTTGCTCAACATCATTAATCAACAGGAGAATGCTAATCGAAACTGCAATGAGATGCCACTTCGCACCTGTTAGGATGGGTATAACAAAAAAACAAGTGAGAAGAAGAGGTGGCAGGATGTGGAAAAAAGGGAACCCTTTTACACTGTTGGTGAGAATGTAAGTTGGTAGAGACACTATGACAAATTATGTATTTTTTTCTCAAAAAATAAAAATAGAACTACCCTATGATCTAGCAGTACTTCTGGGCATATAAGAATCCCCCAGCTTTTCAAGGTTTATGCCACTTTGCTTTTATCAAAGACCTACATTAATATCTGCTTTTGTGAACCTAAAGAAATTAAAAGAGGATTTTTACTTTTATGAGAGAAGGTGATAAGCACAAAAAGCCTTCAGAATTTCTTTTGCTGCTATCTGTTAGAGAGGCATTGTGTACTCTGAATAGTGAAGAGTGGCATTGCTAGTTTCCTTCCCCTGGGACTACACTCAGCATTTCAGCATCAAGCCCTTTACCTCTGAACTGTGTCTCTAAAGTTAGTATGCCTGAGGCAGTGGGTGTGTGTGCATGCATGCGCTCAGTTGTGTCCAACTCTTTGGGACCCCATGGACTATAGCCGGGCAGGCTCCTCTTGTCTGTGGAATTTTCCAGGCAAGAATACTAGAGGGGGTTGCCATTTCCTAGTGTGATTTATCTGGATTTATTGTGTGCATCTCTTAGCAAGACATGTCCTAAAGTAACTGTTCCTTTGTTTAATGTCTTAGGTTTAGGAAAGTTTTCACAGGAACACTCTACTTTTAGATGGGGGTGGCGTTATATATCCAAAGAAAACAAAATCACGCTTGAAAAGATATCTTCACACCTATGTTTATTGCAGCATAATTCACAATAGCCAAGGTTTGAAAACAAGCTAAGTGTCCTCTGACAGATAAATGCATGAATAAGGAAACATGGTGTATTTATACATACACTCTCTCTCTCTCTCTTTCACTGGAATGTTATTCAGCTGTAAGAAAGAAGAAAATACTGCCATTTATGATGACATGATGGACCTTCAGATCATTAAAGTGAAATAAACTAGACAGAGGAAGACAAATACTGTGCGGTATCACTTACATGGGCTTCCTAGATGTCTCAGCAGTAAAGAATTCACCTGCCAATGCAGGAGATGCAGGAGACACGGGTGTGATCCCTGGGTTGAGAAGGTTCCCTGGAGTAAGAAATGGCAACAGCCCCAGTATTCTTGCCTGGAAAATCCCATGGTGGGCTACAGTCTGTAGTGTCTCAAAGAGTCAGAAACCACTGAGCGACTAAGCATGCATCACTTTTATGTTGAATCTAAAAAGCCAAACTCCTAGAAAGGGATAGTAGAACGATGGTTGGAGGACGCTGAGGGTAGTGGAAATGGTGAGATGTTGGTTAAAGGAAACAAACTTCCATTACATTTAATATTTCTGAGTTGTGTGCTTGAGAGTCGCTGAGAGCAGATCTTAAGTAGTCTCACCAGGGAAAATAACTCTGTGAGGTAATTCATATGTTAACTATCTTAATCTTGACATATGAGTATCAAATCATCATATTGTATACTTTAAACACATACAATATGTGTCAATTATCTCTCAAAAATAGAAAAAAAAATTGAAGTAATAAAAAAGAGGATATGATTCTATTTCAAGTATGAAGAGTGATGTAGAAATATGCTGGCATTTTGGCCAGATGGGGGGCTCAAATTTTGTGTCTACCACTTAATGCTTAACATTGTAAAACACATCTTTATGATAATAAAAAAGACAATTTTATATCTAGTAGGCACTTGGATCAAGTTTTTTCTCTCACTTTTCCTACTCCTATCCCTTTGTTCTGAGATAAAATCAAATTCAGAATTAAAATAATGAAATTCTTGAGACATTTTAGCAGAAAATAGCAAATTTCAGGAGACTGTAGCAAAATATCTGAATTATATAAATGAAAGAGAATTTTGTGCCTTGTCCTCATATCAGTGGGAGACTGGGAATGAGATTTTTTTTTCTAAAATCAACTGGTCCAATCAGCAATTCTAAAATGATGAAATAAAGCTACTCTGCTATAGTCAAATTTTTATTTAAATAGTGTTTAATTTTCAAATATTTGCTCTTTCTTCTTGACTTTAGCATCTTCTATACCTCATTCTGAAACTTCTTTTGGCTACTCTTTTGGAACATAAATTGTATTTGTTTAAAAATACAAGGTCTTTAATACTCAATATATCTTCAGTCATGGAAAAACCTTGGACAGAGTAAGTCTATTTAAAAGAGATCTTTAATCATTTTTCACTAAAATTTTATCATATGGATACTTATGTGTGTGTTTTAATCGGCTTTTAAATGTTTTTCTTCTGATTTTATTGAACTTTAGGTTTAGGGAGAGAAAGATGACAGTAAGACACATTTAAATGTAAACTGTTAATAACTGTTAACATAAAAAGAATGTTCTTTCGAATATTTTCTGTATGCAGATACACTTTCACTTGAATACAATCACACTTTATACTAACTTGTACCTAAATTATTTTTTATTATTTGTATATCACAGAGAGGCTTTTATATAAATATACACATATATCATTGTTATTTTTTTCTATGATCTTGTAGTGCTCCAAGATATAAACTTACTGTGACTTATTTCATTAATATTCTTGGAAATTTAGAGGATATAATGATTCAATCAGATGAACTCTTAAGTCATAATGACTCTTTGAACACTGAACTCAGGCACTATCTAGTGTTTCCAATTGTTTTACTCAAAAGAAAATCTTGAGAAGCACATTGTATGGTAAACTGTCATTTTGAAACAGTGTTTCCCACAGTAAAATTATTGACTTCTTTATCTTTTGCAAATTTAGCTTCCAGTTTAAAGAACATTTTTGTATTGATTTGTTTTTTTACTTAGAGAAAAATTGAGTCTTAGTCATGCTAGAGTCAGAAGAACTGGAGTTCTAGAGGCAGATTCCAGACTTAGACTCGGTCTGTGAGGCTTGATTTTGAGAAACTAAGTGTATCACCATTCTGTCTCAAGGGATGATAACCTGAATGTCCTTACTTTGATACCGAATGACCTACTTATTTTCTATGATACTGTGAGGAAAACAATGAAAATACATTATAATCGAAGCATAAAGCAGAAACTTTCTCCTACCCCTTGAAAAGCATGAGGTAGCAAACTCAGAAACTTGTAGTTATATGGATGTATGGGTGCCCTGAAAATAATTTATTTTTTTATATATTTTAAAACTGTTGAATTTGAAATAATTTCAGATTTTAAAAATATTACAAGATTATTTAAAGTAATATTGTAAACCCTTTGCCAAGATTCTTTATATATGTATGCACATATGCACTTTACACATAAACAGAGGCATTTTTTTCCTGAATCATCTGAGAATAAGTGATAATGCCCCTTTAGTCCTAAGTGCATTAATTTTTCATTTTAGGAAAAAGACATTCTTTTAGAAAGCAATAACATGATTATCAAATCAGGGAATTTATATAGATACAGTATTATAAAACCTATTTAAATTTTGCCAGTTGTTCTACAAATGTATTTTTAGGGGGCAGGGGAGAGGGAATCTTGGCCTAGGATCCCATCCAGGATCATGCTTTATTTTTGTCTGTTTTGTCTTCTTTTATCTGGACTATTTCCTTAATCTTTGTGTCTTTTATGGCCTTGGCATTTTTAAGGAGTACAAGTCAATTATTTTATAGATCTTCCTTCATTCGGGTCTGTCTGAGATTTTCTTTGATTGAGTTCAGATGATGTATTTTGGGCAATGACAGCAGGGAGGTGACTTTGTGTCCTTCATGGTGCAACAATTCAGGACCCACACTCTGTCTATTTGTCATTTTAATGGCAGTGGTTACTTTAATCATTGGGTTAAGATAGTGTCACTTTCAAATTTGTAAGTATCAATCATTTTCCACAAGAGAATACTATGGCTTTATATAAATGGCATGTTCTCTATCAAATTTCCCTAATGTCTTAGCATCCATTGCCTTTCTTTCCTGAAACAATTATTACAGTGGTATTTCTAAAATTTTAGTAAACTTTTTTCTTCCATATGTTTCATCTACATTTGAATTCTTCTCTAAGGAAACACTTCCCATTTATCCCCATTCATCTGTTTTATCCTATGGGTTATCCATTAGCATTTATTTTGGTGATCCAATTTTCCAGAGTTTTCCGATAGGATCCACTTCAGGCTGGCGATCAGTAGGTTTGATGATAATGTTGTATCTCTACTAATTTTCTGTATTGATTCAAAACATTTCCATAATTCCATAAACATTTGCTTACTTTTTGTTAGGTGTGTTATTCTAGGCTTATCTTGAATGTTTCCTTCTCCAATTTAAGAATCAATCATTTATCTTGTTTATTTCTTTATATTAAATAGCAATATTTAGGAACCTAAACCTTGGATTTAGGTGTGTTCATTATTACTATAATGACAAATAAGCACATCTGCATACTATGATTATAGATACTTCACTATATCAGTTTCTAATGTTTTATTAATATTCATTATTTTATATTGATATTCCAGTTAATATTACAGGGTTCATTTTAGCCTTCCCTTTTCCTGTGTTCTTACAGTCTTACATAGGGAGAAATTTGGAATCAATTCTCCACAATATATTGAAAGATTTGGTATTTCCTCAGCCTTAAAGTGGGCTTCCCAGGTGGCCCAGTGGTAAAAAATCAGCCTGCCCATGTAAAATACACAAGTTCAATCCCTGGTCGGGAAGATGCTCTAGAGAAGGAAATGGCAACCGGCTCCAGTATCTTTGTCTGGGAAATCCCATGGACAGAAGAGCCTGGAAGACTACAGTACATGGGGTCACAAAGAGTTTGACATGATTTATGATGCAGCCTTAGAGTATGCATAAAATAGTTTTATATTGCTAAATAATGCCATGTGGAAATGAAAATAACTCACTACTCTCTCTCTCTGTATGTATTTTAGACTCCAGATTTCAATAACATGTTTTCTGTATTATTTTTTTATTTATAGAAAAATTGAATCTTAATTGCATTAGAGCGGGAAGAGCTGGAATTCTAGAGGGAGATTCTGTACTTGACCTGTGACACTTGATGTGAGAAACTGAGACTATTTCCCTATTTTCATTCAGACAGATTATTATGAAAAACAACTATAAGCACATATGTCAAATCTCAATTTCAGATATTAAATTATAGTTTTTCTTTCAGAACATCTAGATTATTAATATGAAGTGTGCTTTTTCCCACACTTGTAGATTTTATATATCATTTGTGTATCTTAATTTATATCCAACATTAAAATAATTCTTAAAGTTAAAATTGTACAAAAATATATACTTACGGTGTTCTTACTTCCTCTGTTCCTTTCTATCTATCCTTTCCTAAGCCACCAAACTTCCTTCCAGGTTTAACTCACTTCTTATACATATACACATTAGTTTCTGGTTTATATCTTCAGTGCTGCTTTTTTCAAAAATGCATAGATACAAGTACCTTACCTCTTCCCTTTTGCATGAAGCATAGCGTACCGTAGATACACTTTTGAATTTTTTATTACTTTTGTACCTTTGTATCTTTTGTGCTTCTTATGACTTAATGCAGTATCCTGAGTATCACTCCATATCACACTTCTTAATATCTCAATTATTTTTTTAACTAAATAGTGAGGATGTATGCAAGATTACCCACCTTCTCTCACATAGTGATGTTTGGCTTGTTTTCAATTTTATATATAGGCATTGGGGCTTGATTTCAATTTTTAGCAATTATAAAGACTGCTTCAAGGAGAATTTCTAGATGCTGACTTTCTTGGACAAAGGTAAATGCATGTGAAGTTCTATTAATTAAACGTTGCCAAATTTTCCCTTACAAAGTCAGCATCGATTTGCATTCACAGTAGCAATGTCTGAGAGTGCCCATTTCCCTTGAACTTCACCAAGAGAATGTTAAAAATATGTTTAATTTTTTCCAATAAGATTGGTAAAAAAACTATTTCAGTGTATTTACATTTGCATTCCCCTACCTGGCTTCCCTGGTGGCTCAGAGGTTAAAGTGTCTGCTTGCAATGCAGGAGACCTGGGTTCGATCCCTGTGTCGGGAAGATCCCCTGGAGAAGGAAATGGCAACCCCTCCAGTATTCTTGCCTGGGAAATCCCATGGACAGAGGAGCCTGGCAGGCTACAGTCTATGGGGCCGCAAAGAGTCGGACATGACTGAGTGACTTCACTTTCACTTTTCACTTTCACCTGCACTTGAGACTGAATATTTTCCTTATGTTTAAGAGCTAATTTGGATCTGTTTATGCACTGATTTTGACATTTGCTCAATTTTTATTATACAGTTCATTATTCCAAACCAATTTAGTTGCTAAGAGTATGTGTCTGTTTATGATATTATGTTATTCAGTTCAGTTCAGTTCAGTCACTCAGTGGTGTCCGACTCTTTGCGACCCCATGAACCGCACCACACCAGGCCTCCCTGTCCATCACCAACTCCCGGAGTCCACCCAAACCCATGTCCACTGAGTCGGTGATGCCATCCAACTATTTTATCCTCTGTCGTCCCCTTCTCCTCCTGCCCTCAATCTTTCCCAGAATCAGGGTCTTTTCCAATGAGTCAGTTCTCACATCAGGTGGATAAAGTATTGGAGTTTCAGCTTCAACATCAGGCCTTCCAATGAACACCCAGGACTGATCTCCTTTAGGATGGACTGGTTGGATCTCCTTGCTGTCCAAGGGACTCTCAAGAGTCTTCTCCAACACCACAGTTCAAAAGCATCAATTCTTCAGCGCTCAGCTTTCTTTATAGTCCAACTCTGACATCAATTATTACATGGCCACTGGAAAAACCATAGCCTTAACCAGACGGACCTTTGTTGACAAAGTAATGTCTCTGCTTTTTAATACACTGTCTAGGTTGGTCATAACCTTCCTTCCAAGGAGTAAGTGTCTTTTAATTTCATGGCTGCAATCACCATCTGCAGTGATTTTGGAGCCCAGAAAAATAAAGTCAGCCATTGTTGCCACTGTTTCCCCATCTATTTCCCATGCAGTGATGGGACCGGATGCCATGATCTTCATTTTCTGAATGTTGAGCTTTAAGCCAAATTTTCCACTCTCCTCTTTCACTTCTATCAAGAGGCATTTTAGTTCTTCTTCACTTTCTGCCATAAGGGTGGTGTCATCTGCATATCTGAGGTTATTGGTATTTCTCCCAGCAATCTTGATGCCAGCTTGTGCTTCCTCCAGCCCAGCCTTTCTCATGATGGACTCTGCATAGAAGTTAAATAAGCAGGGTGACAATATACAGCCTTGACGTACTCCTTTCTCTATGTGGAACCAGTCAGTTGTTCCATGTCCAGTTCTAACTGTTGCTTCCTGACTTGCATATAGGTCTCAGGAGGCAGGTCAAGTGGTCTGATATTCCCATCTCTTGAAGAATTTTCCACAGTTCATTGTGATCCACAGTCAAAGGCTTTGGCATAGTCAGTAAAGCAGAAATAGATGTTTTTCTGGAACTCTCTAGCCCTTTCGATGATCCATAGGATGTTGGCAATTTGATCTCTGGTTGCTCTGCCTTTTCTAAAACTGGCTTGAACATTTGGAAGTTCACGGTTCACGTACTGCTGAAGCCTGACTTGGAGAATTTTAAGCATCACTTTACTAGTGTGTGAGGTGAGTGCAATTGTGCAGTAGTTTGAGCATTCTTTGGCATTGCCTTTCTTTGTGATTGGAATGAAAATTGACCTTTTCTAGTCCTGTGGCCACTGCTGAGTTTTCCAAATTTGCAGGCATATTGAGTGCAGCACTTTCACAGCATCATCTTTCAGGATTTGAAATAGCTCAACTGTAATTCCATCACCTCCACTAGCTTTGTTCGTAGTGAAGGCCCACTTGACTTTACATTCCAGGATGTCTGGCCATAGGTCAGTGATCACACCATCGTGATTATCCGGGTTGTGAAAATCTTTTTTGTACAGTTCTATCATAGAAAATATAATGAGACTTGTATTTTATGTATTTATAAATCTAATATGAAATATGGAATATATGATATATATTATATATCAAGTGATTGATATTACATATCAATCATTGAGTAATAGTGTGTATGACCTATGTATATTTAAATACATATTAAATAAATTTATAATATGTAATACATCATACATATGATATATATTTAATATTTATATGATATTATGCATAATAAAATATATGTAAGATATATATTATATCGATTAATCAATTAGCAAGTTTATATATACACATTTATAGTATATATCTTATATATTATATAAACATATAAAATATATATCTAATGTATCTAATGTAATGGTACTGTAATATACTATAATTAGAAAATGTATGATATAATATATTTTACATATTAAATAATATAAACAATAATATATATTATACAGTATACCAATCAATTCATATTATATAATACATCAATCATTTTGTAAGAAGGTGTATATATATTTATACTATATTGTGTTGCCCAAAATATTCGTTTGAGTTTCTAAGATGTGATGGAAAAACCCAAATTAACTTTTTATCCAATCCAATATTTTATATAAATATATAAAATATATATGATATAATATATATTTTTGTATTTATGTGTATGTGATATATTGCATAATAAAGAGCACATATGATATATATAATATACCAATCAGTTGGTAACAATGTATATATATATATATATTTATTTATCATATCATATACATGATCATATATATATCATATAATATAATTTATATGAACATATATATTTATCATACAAATATATATGTGAATATATCATGTATTTACATATATATGTAATATATACTATATTTCACATAAATATATAATATATTCATATTATATCTTTCATATATCATATAACTATAAGATGTAAATATGTTGAATATATGTATTAAATATATATTCATACTATAATATATAGATATTTTGTCATGTGATATAATTTTAAAAAATTTGCACTCAGTTTATCAGTTTGTCTTTGAGTTTGTCTATGACATTTAATATATTTTTAAATCTAGTTTCTGTTCTCAGTGTTTTATTGTTTCTGAACTTTGAACTATAGTTTCAAAACCCTTGTGTACAAACAGGGCAAAAAGATTTTACAGCATTTACATGTTTTCTTGTAATATGGTTTCATTTTTACATTTAAACCTTTAATTTATTAGAACTTGATCAGGTATATATTGTAAGATACAGATCTAATTTAATCCTTTTTGACACTTAGCTATTGTCAATTTATTTATTAAACTATTTATTAAAATGTTATCTTTGCCCAGTTATTTGAGATGTCCCCTTTACTATATACCAAATTTTTATTTAGTATACATTTTGCTGCATGAGGTTTTTGTTTTACCTCTGTTCATTGTTGCCTTACTTTTTATTTTTTAGAGAAGTATAATGCCTAGTTAACTTCTTTGAATAGTTTATCTTTTTCCTTGGCATCAATATTTTAATACTGATACTTAGTATATGTGTGTGTTAGTCACTCAGTCATGTCCAACTCTTTGCAGTCCTATGGACTGTAAACCACCAGGCTCCTCTGTCTATGGGATTCTCCAGGCAAGAATACTGGAGTGGGTTGCTGTGCCCTCTTTCAGGGGATCTTCCCAACCCAGGGATAGAACCCAGGTCTCCTATACTGCAGACAGATTCTTTACCTTCTGAACCATCAGGGAAGCCAGTGGATACTTAGTCTTCCTTAATTCTTTCTCCTGCTTATGCCTGAACAAAGGTCTTTATTTTTTATAGATGTGCTCAAGAAATATCCTGTTCTTTGTACTATATTAGTTATACTGTACAGCAACTATGTGAGGTTTGTACTTGCATTAAACCTAGTATACAAATTAAAAAAAAGGAGAAATCAAGTTATAGAAAGTTGAAGTAATCAATTCATATAGCTAGCAATTTGTGCAACCTGGTTTTAGACTCAGGTCACCGGCTTTCAGAGCCTGAACTCAAAACCAGTAATCTGTATGTTGCATGGAATGAATGAGCATTTTATTGATTTTGAAAATTCCAAGATATATAATCCAGTATCCTAAACTTTAAAATGAGAAGAGTTGCCTAAAAATACAGTAGGTAAATGAGCTATCTGATTTTAACTAAAAAGGCAATGGTATGCTATATTACAAATATTAAATATAATTTGGTAATATAAGGTCTGTCTAGTCAAAAATCTGATTTTTTCCAGTAGTCATGTATGGATGTGAGAGTTGGACTGTAAAGAAAACTGAGTGCCAAAGAATTGATGCTTTTGAACTGCAGTATTAGAGAAGACTCTTGAGAATCCCTTGGACTGCAAGGAGATTCAACCAGTCCACCCTAAAGGAAATCAGTCCTGAATATTCATTAGAAGGACTGATGCTGAAACTGACACTCCAATACTTTGGCCACTTGATGCGAAGAACTGACTCAGTGGAAAAAACCCTGATTCTGGGAAATATTGAGGTTGGAGGAGAAGGGGGTGACAGAGGATGAGAATGTTGGATGGAATCACCAACTCAATGGACATGAGTTTGAGTGAGCTCCAGGAGTTGGTGGTGGACAGGGAAGCCTGGCGTCTGCAGTCCATGGGGTTGCAAAGAGTCAGACATGACTGAGCGACTGAACTGAACTGAATATCAGTAGTTTTAAACATTAATTTATGCTTAATGAGATATACCAAAATATTATCCTTCAAGAGGGAGAGGTAATTATTACAGAATTCATTAATAAGAGATTGAAATGATCTATTTTCAAATATACTTAAATCATGTATACATAACTGAGGAATATGTATATATTATTCAGGACTTGTATGATTCAATAAGAAATGATCAGTAGGAAAGTACACCTGATGAATTTACTTAATGAAAATCATTATACTCAATATGGACCACTGCTAATATGTATTCACAGTCACACCCTTGTACAGACTGTGGACTGCATGAGTACCTTCCCAGGCTAGGGGGCCCTTGCAAAGTCCTCTAATTCAGAAATCAGGGAGAACCTGAAAGATTCAGTTGACAGTGGGCATGATCAAAACCGTATTTATTATTATTAGCTAATTGTAATCACAAATATGAACTAAAATTAATTTAAAATAAAATGGCACTATACCATGTAGGTATAATGGTCATCTGAGTTAAATTCAGTGAAAATGTCTATTTCTGCTTTATTGACTATGCCAAAGCCTTTGACTGTGTGGATCACAATAAACTGTGGAAAATTCTGAAAGAGTTGGGAATACCAGACCACCTGACCTGCCTCTTGAGAAATCTGTATGCAGGTCAGGAAGCAACAGTTAGAACTGGACATGGAACAACAGACTGGTTCTAAATAGGAAAAGGAGTATGTCAAGGCTGTATATTGTCACCCTGCTTATTTAACTTATATGCAGAGTACATCATTTGAAATGCCAGGCTGGATGAAGCACAAGCTGGAATCAAGATTGCAAGAAGAAATATCAATAACCTCAGAGATGCATATGACACCACCCTTATGGCAGCAAGTGAAGAGGAACTAAAAAGCCTCTCGATGAAAGTGAAAGTGGAGAGTGAAAAATTTGGCTTAAAGCTCAACATTCAGAAAATGAAGATCATGGCATCCGGTCCCACCACTTCATGGGAAATAGATGGGTTAACAGTGGAAACTGTCAGACTTTATTTTCTGGGACTCCAAAATCACTGCAGATGGTGACCGCAACCATGAAATTAAAAGACGCTTACTTCCTTGGAAGGAAAGTTACGACCAACCTAGATAGCATATTCAAAAGCAGAGACATTACTTTGCCAACAAAGGTCTGTCAAGTCAAGGCTATGGTTTTTCCAGTGGTCACGTATGGATGTGAGAGTTGGACTGTGAAGAAGGCTGAGCACCGAAGAATTGATGCTTTTGAACTGTGGTGTTGGAGAAGACTCTTGAGAGTCCCTTGGACTGCAAGGAAATCCAACCAGTCCATTCTGAAGGAGATCAGGCCTGGGATTTCTTTGGAAGGAACGATGCTAAAGCTGAAACTCCAGTACTTTGTCCACCTCATGCGAAGAGTTGACTCATTCGAAAAGACCCTGATGCTGGGAAGGATTGGGGGCAGGAGGAGAAGATGACGACAGAGGTGAGATGCCTGGATGGCATCACTGACTCGATGGACATGAGTCTGAGTGAACTCCGGGATTTGGTGATGGACAGGGAGGCCTGGCATGCTGCGATTCATAGGGTTGCAAAGAGTCGGACACGCCTGAGCAACTGAACTGAACTGATACCATGTAGAGGGCTTCCCTGGTGGCTCAGAGGTTAAAGCATCTGCCTGGAATGTGGGAGACCTGGATTTGATCCTTGGGTTGGGAAATTCCCCTGGAGAAGGAAATGGTAACCCACTCCAGTACTCTTGCCTGGAGAATCCCATGGAAGGAGGAGCTTGGTGGGCTACTCCACAGGGTCGCAAAGAGTCGGACATGACTGAGCGATTTCACTTCACTTCACTATACCATGTAGAAGAGAAAATTATTCAAAACTGATTAAAAGATAATCAGAAAATATATTTTCATATCATCAGATTTTATTTTAAGTGAGGTTCATTGCAAGTGAAATTACCTTAATCTTCTGTGTGAAAAAGAACCTGAGGTCTGTGGTCTGAGGAGAAAATTTTACATAATTTTACACTTCCATCATTGTTGTTGCTTTCTGAAGAGTCTGAAGAAAAATCAAGACAACCGGAAAACTGTTTTATCTTTTATTCCTGCTGTTTTCTAATCTTATGAAAGTGACACTCATCATAGGTTAGTTGTTAGAAACTGAAAAATAAATGACATTCTAAGACTGTGTGCAGAAGCAAAATAATCAGGAGACCTTGAAATAATCCCATTAATTCAATATAGTCAAAACAGAGTAAAGGAGGAAAATCCTTAATCCATATTTACCTATACTGGTTCAACAGTTTCAGTGACATACTTGTAAAAAGTCATTCTTTTCTGTGCTAGACATTTTCCTCATGTTTCATCAGGAGCAAAATACTTGATTAGAATGTCTAGCATTAAATATTTTTGTATTTCAAATGAAGTCTATACTTCAGATACAATAGAATGCCCACAGATTTCATGAGAACTTAAAAATGTGTTGTGGGGATTTCCTTATAAAAAATCACCCCCTCCATCCATCATCTTGGTCATCTTCAAATGCATGCCAAATATATGTTCTGAGTTAGTGCTATGGCATAATTATTTTAACTTCCTAAGAGGAAAGTGTTTGTTGCTACATCAATCTGACTCCTTGCGACCCCATGGACTGTAGCCTGCCAAGCTGCTCTGTCCATGGAATTCTCCAGGCAAGAATACTGGAGTGGTTTGCCATTTCCTACTCCAAGGGATCGTCCCAACCCTGGGATCTAACCCAGATATCCTTCACTGCAGGCAGATTCTTTACTGTCTAAGCCATCAGAGATGTCAATTAAAGGAGAAAAGGGCCTTAAAATAAAGTTATTTTGTTAAAAACCTAACTTTAGAAATGCTTTTCTTTTAAATGTATTATTAATTAATCTACTGAAATAGATACAGGCTTCCCAGGTGGTGGTAGTTTTGGTGAAGAATGTGCTTGCCACTGCAGGAGGTGCAGGAGACCTGGGTTCGATTGGGTCAGGAAGATCCTCTGGAGCAGGGTCTGGCAACCCACTCCAGTATTCTTACCTGGAGAGTCCCATGGACGGAGGAGTCTGGCAGGCTAGAGTCCATAGGGTCGCAAAGAGTCAGACCGGACCAAAGCTGCTAGCACACGTGCTAGTGGATACAGAAATGGATACAGTAATTCTGCATGATCAGAGACTGTATATAGTTTGAACAGATAACATTAATGTATGAAAGTAATGTGTATGTTTAATCACTAAATTTTGTCTGATTCTTTGCAATCCCATGGACTGTAGCCCTCTGGGAAGAGTTACTGCTGAGCCACCGGGAAGAAATGTAATAATATGAGACAGTATTGTCCTTCAGGATAGCTATGTCTCATATACCACCTAGCGTCATTCTTTGCTGTTGGTTGACTCACTGACTCCCACCAGTTGAGAGGGCTATTGGTGGGTGTCAGGCACAGTGTGAATCAGGATGTGGAGATGCAGTCAGTCCTTGGCCCCAGGCACCTGCACACCCGCTAAAGGATCCAGGAAGCCA
Organism: Bos mutus; assembly: GCF_027580195.1. Classification (NCBI taxonomy): domain Eukaryota; kingdom Metazoa; phylum Chordata; class Mammalia; order Artiodactyla; family Bovidae; genus Bos; species Bos mutus. The sequence goes on along the minus strand of NC_091618.1, from coordinate 68,379,075 downwards.
GGGCTAACTCCCCTGTGCTTGCTCTCAGCCCAGATCTTTTTACTTAACTCACTAAAATGTAAAATAATTAGACCCACTGAGACCTAAAGTATGAGTCAGTGAGATGCAAAAGCTATCAAAGCATTCAGTCACTTATATCACCTTGAATGTTGGCAGTATCTTTAATCAAATATGCAAAGTGTAGAAATATGTTAGGGCAGCAGACTTAAAATGGACACTTTTACCATGTCAGTGCTCCCCCTTAGTCATGAGGACCCAGCATAAGGAAGTTTAGCTCTCTTTTGTTTCAAAACATCAGGTATAGTTGTTTGTTGCTTTTCCTGATTTTAGAAGCAGTGTTTTCTCACTCTGGAGAACATAAAAATTAGAGAAGATTTAAGAAGAGGAAATTAAAAACTACTCATACCCAAAAAGGAACCTCCTGAACAATTTTTGATGTATTTATCACCGAAATCTTTGTGTGTATCTGCATGTGTGCACATGTGTGTCTGTGTATCTTTTATAGAGAAAAAACATGCATTCCCAAAGGAAATATAGAGTAAATTCTTTTCACCTTTCTAAGCTAAATTGTTAAAGGCCTTTCTTACATTGGAAAATCATAACACTCAATTTAAGTAGAAAGTATTTTACCCAACTATCATCTGAACAAACCAAAGTTGTTTAATTACAGTATTACATATTGTATTCTTTAAAAAGCTTAATGTATTTACAGATCAAAGCATGTAGCATAACACCTGGGTTGCTATAGAGATGCCTAATTTTATCAAGATTTAAAAAATGTAACAGTAAATCCATTTGCTTTGTAAGTATTCTAAAGACTTACCATGAACACTTCTTTCATCAACTGTATATGACAAATACAGGTACAAGATCTTTTATATACCTTTTAATTAGCTCCATTTTCCAATCTTTTAGTTTTCTGATACATTCTGTCTATATTTCCTCACTTTAGAATTATCAGTGAAAAAGTTACATTCTTCAAACTTTTTAAACTTGGCCTGCCAACCTAATAATGTATGTATACATGTGTATTAGGGTTCCTGGTAGCTCACCTGGTGAAGAATCCACCTTCAATGCAGAAGACCCTGGTTTGATTCCTGGGTCAGGAAGATTCCCTGGAGAAGGAATAGGCTACCCACTGCAGTATTCTTGGGCTTCCCTGGTGGCTCAGTCAGTGAAGAATATGCCCGCAATGGAGGAGACCTAGATTTGATCCCTGGCTTGGGAAGAACTCCTGGAGGAGGGCATAACAATTCACTCCAGTATTCTTGCCTAGAGAATCCCCACGGACAGAGAAACCTGGCGGGCTGCAGTCTATGGAGTTGCAAAGAGTCGAAAATGACTGAGTGACTAAGCACACATACACATATGTATATTGTACACACACACACACACATACATATATATATATATATACACACACACACAAATACATATACACATGAGCTGTGCATGCATATGTATTTGTTCGTTCATGTTGTTCAGTTGCTAGGTCATGTCTGATTCTCCCCATGGACTGCAGCATACAAGGCTTCCCTGTCCTTCACTGTCTCCCTAAGTTTGCTCAAACTCATGTCCATTGAGTTGGTGATGCCATTCAACCATCTCATTCTCTGTCGCCCCCTTTTCTTCCTGCTCTCAATCCTTCCCAGCATTGGAGTCTTTCATATCTTTTTTTTTCCCTCTATGTATGTGTGATATAACACTAGCATGAAGAGTCTAAAATTGTTCATGGGACAGAATCAAGGTCATCTGATTACATAAGTCATTATTTAGATTCATTTTTTGTAATTTCATGAGAGTTTGAAGAGAATATTTCTTGGGACCTAAAATGTTAGTATTGCAGTTGTTGATTTAACAGAATCTTTAAGAAATCATTCAGTTATTAATGAAGACCAAAGCTTATTATTCTGTTTTGAACTGTCTTTGAAAAGATGTGGGGTAACTTTGGGTCTTCCAGAAGGTAACTGACTTGGGTAGATAATGACTATTTCATGATGCCACTTGAAGAAAAGTAGTGAAGAAGAAATTGGATCTGTAATAACAGAATTCTGTAATAATAGAATTCCATCTGTAATAACAGTACAGAGAAGATATATTGATTATGGCATAAGATGTATCTAAATGCTTCATTAGAGTCATGAAAAAAGGTTGTCATTATCCTTTGGAGGTACAGCAGAACTCATTAGCCAGGTTCACAAGAAAGCAGAAATTTCAGAATGCTGAAATAAAATTCAAGATAGAGAGTGAGAGAACCTACTAGTGGCAAGTGGGAACTAGACCAGTGGTCAGAGAATGATGGAATCATATCAATGAACAGAGCAATGAAGTGAAGAGCTATAAATACTTACTGCTGAAGTGCTAGCCATGCCTGCATACAGCCTGTATGAAACCCAGGTGTCTGGAGATTTTTGAGCTTCTGTATTTCCAGTGTGATTCCCATTTTCTTATATCTCTGTACATATATTGTAAGAGCTCCTCCCTTTACTTGAGTTAGACTCAGTCTCTACAGCTTGACCCATTGAAGCTTAGTGAAAACTATGTCCTTCTTAATACAACTCATGCTGGGCATTGTAATTTTCTTTAGCTTCTGTAAGCTAATTCAGTCACCAGCGAAGTCATCCACATAATCTAAGAACCTCATAATCATACTTCACTTTCCTCTCCATCTTACCAACTCCCTCTATTCCCCCATCTTCACTCTATCCCCTCTACTGCCACCTAGTTCTCAGGATTAATTAATCCTTTTCCTCCTTAATACTACTCTCTCACCAGGGTAATGTCTCTACTGAACTACTCTGAAAGCATGGAACTACTTCCCTCCCCTCTGTTTTGTTTCCTTATCATCCTCTACATTTTATTTGCTGTGCTGTGCTTAGTCACTCAGTCAGCTCTGACTCTTTGCGATCCCATGGACTGTAGCCTGCCAGGCTCCTCTGTCCATGGGGATTCTCCAGGTAAGAATACTGGAGTGGGCTGCCATGCCCTCTTCCAGGGGATCTTTCCAACCCAGTAATTGAACCCAACTCTCCCACATTGCAGGCAGACTCTTTACTAGCTGAGTTACAAGGGGTAGGATAATCCATATGTGACATGATTAGAGCCTTAGCACAGGCTTCTTGCCTTCCTGTATGAAGTTTTCTGTGAATTGGCTCTCTCTATCTCACTAGACTGTAACTCCTCCAACACCTCCTGCCCTGTTGTCTCCGACTCAAATGCCTGCCCCATCTCTATTTGCTTAGTATCTCCACTTGCTCTTCAACACCTAACTGAACTATCATTGTCTCCCAGAAGATTTCTAAAACACACAGTGGTTAGACCCTCCTCTGAGCTTCCAAAACTGTGATGCCTGTATGTAGCATTGTCCACTGAGTGAACAACTTAATTGTCTGTTTTTTTTTCACAAAGCTATAAGCTTACTGATGCTGAGGACAACTGTTATTACACCCAAATCTGAAACAGCACCCGGAATATGCCAGTGACCAATACATCTTTTCTGAATGTACTTTCCCTGGACCTTGCAATCTCTTGGCTTTAAATGACCTCCTGGGCCCTCTCCCTGCCCATATTAGCCCAGTCTTCTCCATAGAAGGATTGACAGCAGCAGCTTGTTTACCTGCTGTGCCAAACCCAGATTGTGGCCAGTGCTGGGGCTCAGAGGAGCTTAGAAGGAAGCTCCTACAAATAGTTAGAATTCCTTAATGGTTTCCCTGGGAGTTGATTTTCTTAAAATCATCTTCCCATGCTCAGTTTTATCAACTTTACCTTGATTAATCATGCATCTAGAAGAAATCTTCAGTTTCTACTTTGTATCTTTATCCTGTGTTAGAAAAAAAAAATTGCTCTTTTAGAAAGATGTGTTTTGATACTAACAGAAGGGGTTGTACAGCCAGGGTAGAGTGTAATGAAACAACAGGCCCATCAGGGATCAGACTGCATACTTGGACTTTGGGGTAAACATAAATAATAATAATAATAAAACCTTGCTCATGCTTCATTATATTTAGTTTTGATTTTTTGGGATGAAATCTGTCTTGAAGCATCATCATAAGGAAATGAGAGTTTGGTACTGTTTTAGAACTTCAACTTGAAAAGGATTTCAAGTGAGCAGATTCTGAGTCCTCTGGAGACATTTCATAGGCACCATCATTAGTGATAAGTGGAACAGCCCTGTGGGCTCTTTTTCGTTTATAGCCCTTGTTCCTGAAGGATGAAAAGTAGCTTTTCCTTGTACATACAGTAGCTCGAAGCTCACCACTTCCTAAGAAAGTGCCAGCTCTGTGGCTGTATTCAATTTGTGTTCAAAATTGCCTAAAGCAGAATTTCAGACTGTAGCAGCAGGACAGGATCATATCCTTATAATTACCCATGGTTGATGATTGTGATGGGCAGAATAATGGTCCCCCAAAATGTCCACATCCTTATCCCTGGGATTTGTGGATACATTGAATTATAAGGCAAGGGGAATTAAGGCTGGAAATCACTAAATCTTAAAACAGTAAGATTATACTGGATTATGCTGGTGAATCTAGTGTAATCACATAAGTCCTTTAAAGCAGAAGAAGAAGGAAGAAAAGTCACCCAAAAGCCACAAAGATGAAGGGAGGGCATGAGCCAGAGAATGCAAGAAACCTGGAAGCCACTAGAAGCTGCTAAATACCCTCCACTGACAGCCAGCAACACGGACCATAGCTCTATAGCTGCAAAGAGCTCAATTCTGCCAACAATGTGAATAAGTAAGGAAATGGGTTCTTTCCTGGAGCATCCAGAAAGCCTCCCTGCTCACACTTTGATCCGATTCTAGTGAAACGTTTGTCAGACATTTGACCTACCAAACTGTAAGATAATAAATTTGTGTTGTTTTAAGCCCCTATGTTTGTGACAATGTAATATAACAACATAGAAAACTAATACAGTGATCTATTAAACACTTACCCATGGCAGGGACAAAATGCCTTTGAGAAGATTGCAGTTTAATTGTCAGGAAAGATATAAATACATGGGAATTTCCACAGTAATGAAAGAACAAGGCAATATTTTGAGACAGTAATTGTTTTAGTGGCATAAAACAGTGCTTGATAAATTGCCAAATGAATTCTGCTAAGTTTTAAGCAGAGTTTTAATGAAGAGGTCAAAAGAAATGAGGTTCAGATTCATGGTCTCAAGTATGTTCCAAGAGGCTAAGCACAGCTTTGGTAAATAACCTCACAAACTTTGGTTTATTTAATGTGAATTGGTGTTATATCACTAAGTGGAACATTTTATGACACTGAATGTAGGAATTCACAGTATTCAGTTGAAATTTTCAGGAAAATACTGAAAGGAGATTGAATAAGAACCAAGCATGAATGTCTAAGTAGGATTCATTTAGAAAAGGAAAGGAGAGAGAGGCTTTATAGAAGATAACAAACTGATCAATATTTCAAAGTGGACAATGTCTGCTTACCTATGGGACAATTAAGAATAATGCACATTTGCTGAAAAACACCCACAAAATCTGAGTGATAACTCCAGTCCAGGTACACACACAATCACAAACACATACCTCCCTCTCCTGAGCAGTTGGCAATACACAGTTTCTGAAAATGAGACAGAATAAAGAGTAATCTCTCATGTGTTCTCCACTAACCAAACTGAGATAGAGCATAAGTTGTAAGAAATTTAAGAAAAGAAGCCCCAGCATTTTGGTTTCTAATTCCTTTCAAGTTGGGATTCAAAAGGTCACTGAAAGTCAGGAGAAATCCTCAAATAATACCACTCTTCCAGCCAAAGTTGAGACTACTAAAGAACAGGAGATTTTTTTTTTTTTTGGTGGGGTCGGGCGGGTGGGGTGGATCAACACAGCTCTTAGATAAGCCCCGATGTTCCCTCTGTCCCAACAAGGATGATAGCCAAAGCAGTGAGGGCCCCCAACTGTCAGAAACTGTCCTAGCTGCTCACTGATTTCCAGGCCAGAAGAGTTCAGTCATTAGGCAGATACTGTGTCTTCTGTCTCCTCCTACCTGGAGACCCATAGAGCCAAATCCTTCTGAAGCAGGAGGCCCAGGAAAGACATGTAGAGAGAAGACATGGGCGTAATTTGTGTCTTCATTACTGATTAATAATGGAACTTCATGCCAATCAGCAAACTTCTCTAGGCTTTAGTTTCTTCATTTGTAAAATTGCACTGATGATATTAAAGTGCCTATCTCAGAGTAGGCTTTTATGTCCTTTAGTGTGTGTGAGAATTTTAATGAGATCATACAAATCTTTGAAAGTGCTATAAAAATGTTAGTACTGTTGTAGTTATTATTGTATTAGTTCTCTAGGTCTGCCATGACCAAGTACTACAGACTGGGGACTTAAACAATAGGTATTTATTTTCACACAGTTCTGAAGGCTAGATGTCTAAGATCAAAGTGTTGGTGGGGTTGGTTTCTTCCCAGGCCTCTCTCCTTGGCTTGTAGATCATCACATTCTCCCTGTGTCATCACATGGTCTGCCCTCTGTGCCTATATGTATACAAAGGTCCCCTCTATTATAAGGACACACAGTCATACTGGCTTGGGATCTACTCTAATGACTTCATTTACTTCTTTAAAGATTCTGTTACCAAATACAGTCACCTTCTGAGGTACTGGGGGCTAGGGCTTCAACATAGGGGACAGGAGGTAAAACAGTTCAGGTGATAATAATTATTATTTGATGATTATGATTAAAGCCAGTTTAGTGGTTAAAATAATTTTTTTTGTATTATATCAGTTATGAACTTCATCTGTAAAAATAGTGAACACCTCTTTTGGGTCCCTTTGAGGCCTTAAAGTCACAAAGTCACTGCTTCTTAGGGGCAGCAAAAGCTGGCAGCATGGCTCTGTACCTCCTCTTTGCTCAAGTATTCATGCTCTGAATCCAGTGCCTAGGTCTCTGTGGATTTTGTTACTTTTAACAGGAAGTGAAAGTGTTAGTCACTCAGTCCTGTACAACTTTTTGTGATCCCATGGAGGATTCCTCTGTTCATGGAATTCTTCAGGCAAAAATACTGAAGTGAATAGCTATTCCCTTCTCCATGGGATCTTCCTAACCCAGGGATCAAACCCGGGTGTCCTTCAATGCAGACGGATTCTTTACTGTCTGAGCCACCAGGGAACCCCCCTTAACAGGAAAAACTCTCCTCACATTATGGTCTCATAATGTGACCATGAATGTGACTTTCGTGCATCATGAAGGTATTCAGTCCAACTGTAGAAATTTACTCCAAAGACAAAATTAATGTGGAAGCTAACAACTTTTCTGCAACAACTCTAAATTCTCTTCTGGAAAAAAAAAAATGTTGCTAAAATCATCATGCTTAGTTGGCATTTCCTATTGGAGCTTTTCTCCACTAGGCGTAGAGACTGGACTGACTAATTCAGGGTAAAGGGCTATATTCTAGTGTATCCCAAACTCCCAGGGACCTCATTTATATCCACACCTCAGACAAGCAGAGATATGGGCAGTAGGCAACATTTATCCTGGGGAAACTGATCAAAGAAGAGAAGGCACCTGGAAAAAACAAACCAAGGAAACCCACCGACTCAACTATAATTTGAGATGCTAATCGTTCCAGAAGCATATCTTATTGGTTCATTTAATTTGATTTGGGGAGAAATCTTCCACAAGGATTTGGGGATTTTTCAGACCTAAGATACTGACAGAAAAAGCAAAGTTTAATTTACTATATTAGCTGCCTCTGTGGAATCACTTCATCAAGGCTCCTAATAACCAAAGCACCGGCTTTCAAACTTTAATGTCACTAAGAATTATCTAGAGCACTTGTTAAAATGCCACTGGCTCAAAAGATTCTGATTCATCCAGTCATATGGGGGGCCCAGAAATCTCTATTGTCTCATGCTTTCCTTCTCAGAGGCAATTTTTATTTCCCTAACAAATACTTACATAGTGTTTATTACATACCACATACTATTATAAACATTTTATAAGTGTTGAGTGAGTGAGTGAGTGAGTAAAGTCGCTCAGTCGTGTCCGACTCTGAGACCCTGTGGACTGAAGCCCCCCAGGCTCCTCTGTCCATGGGATTCTCCAGGCAAGAATACTGGAGTGGGTTGCCATTTCCTTCTCCAGGGGATCTTCTCGACCCAGGGATCGAACCCAGGTCTCCCACATTGCAGGCAGATGCTTTACCTTCTGAACTGAAGGGTTTAGAGGCTGTCAAATGGACATGACCTATAAAGGCAGTTTTGATGGTTTTACATAGAAATGACCTCTAATGGAAGAGAACACAAATGGGAACTATTTGAGATATATTTCTATGTAAAATGTAGTTTGCACATAATTCAGCATTTTAAATGAGCACTCTGCAACCGAGACCAAATATCAATCATCTCTTGAGGTTTTCTACTATGTACCAACATCAAATCTACATAGGAACAAATGTTACTCCTGCTTTTCTCTTCTATATCAAATGTCCTGATGCCTTTGTGTCTCTCTGGAGAGAGGCCGAGTTTCTGAAGGCGTATTGTTGGCTTCTGATAAAGAAGGCAGAGCACCAAAGAATTGATGCCTTCAAACTGTGGTGCTGGAGAATACTCTTGAGAGTCCCTTGAACACCAAGGAGATCAAACCAGTCAATCCTATAGAAAATCAAGCCCGGATATTCATTGGAAGGACTGATGCCAAAGCTGAAGCTCCAGTACTTTGACCATTTGAGGTGAAGTACCAACTCATTGGAAAATACCCTGATAATGGGAAAGATTGAGGGCAGGAGTAGAAGAGGGCAACAGAGGATGAGATGGTTGGATGGCATCACTGGCTCAATGGACATGAGTCTGAACAAACTCCAGGAGATAATGAAGAACAGAGAAGACTGGTGTGCTGCAGTCCATGGGAAATAGTCAGACAAGACTTAGCAACTGAACAACAAAGCTTCTGATAAGTCACAAAACACTGTAATTTTTTTTGTCTGCATTTTATAAGAGAGGAATGAAGGCAAGTTGTTTACCCAAGGACATAGTGCTAATAAGTGGAAGGGCTGGGATTTGCACCCAGGCAGTTTTGTTCAATAGTCTATGCTCTTGGCTACTATGATATGCTGCCACCTCATCTTGATGCATATTTTCCAGCAGTCAGGGTATGAGAAATGCCACAGTAAAAACTATTCATGCAGATATAACAACTGATCCCATAAAGCAAATGATGTCTGTCAATCATGTATACCTGTTTGGGGAAAAGCAAAACACAAGCATTTGTGGAGTGCCTACTCTGTCAGAAGCTCTGATAACCACACAAACTTTATAGGAGAAATGACTTAGAACATTTTAAATGAAAATACTTTCAAGCCCACTGTGTTTCTCTGGGTCCTAATGAATGATCAGGAAGCAACATAAAAGTTGTTTCCAGATGCCCAAACTGCTGCTGGATGCAATCTCCAGCTCTTCCAACATATAACTTAGGAATTTGCTGGTATTAAATCTTTTTTCTTTTAAAAACAATTTTTATTTGGAAGCAATCTCAATATTACAGAGATATTACAAGAACAAACATTCTGCAAATGATTATCCCTCATATATTCTTTAGCCTGGATCGTTCATTATTAAAAATTTACATAATTAATTCCTTCATGTGTTCAGCTATTCTCTCCCTTTCCTCCCGCCTTCCCTTGGTGCCCTCCCATCTTCCAGCTCTGGAAAATGCACCTGAATGTGGAAGTCTTCAAGACATATTTTTTTGGACAAACATCCATTGGACAAATAAGGAAAAGGAGACCCAAAACAGTTAAATCATTTGACCAAGGTCAAATTTCTGGAAAGTGACAAAGCAAAGATGTATTGTAGATTCCACATTCTTATATAGTGTACATTTAATCATCTGAGAGAAATAAAAGGAGCATGACTGAGGCTCATATTTTTGAGTTTTCAGTGGTGGAGCTTCTGTGTTCTTAGTGGAAAGTTCTTTGGTATCAGTCTTAGGAAAAAGTTTTTGGATACATCTCCTCAAGCAAGGGAAACAACAGCAAAAATAATTAAATGGGATGACATCAGTCTAAAAAGGTTCACACATAAATGTTTCTGTCTTTCTGTGATCACTGGGCTCAGCTCAACTGCAAAAAATAATTTGACTCAAAAATAGTGAGTACTCAGTAGTAGTATGAATAAAGCGCTTTTGTTTTACAGATCTCTATATAATCATCCTAGTATTGTCAGCTGCCTTATGTCATTTTACTTCATAATAGGTCAGTGAATCAGGGCTTATTACCCCCTTACTATGAATGAGGAAATTGAAGCTCAAGGAGTTAGTGATTTCCTCAAGGTCATATAGCAAAAATGTGATTGAGAACTGGTGCCCAGGTTCCTAGTTTCAGACCTGATCTTTGTACTAACAAGCTTCTTGCTCAGCCACACACACTACTAAACTCTGTTATACAAAATAACCTGCTAAGCAGAATTAGCAAACCACTGACCCATACAAAGTTGTAGGTATGAAAACAACAAGATTCTCAGTGGTACCTACAAATGACCATAATCCATGGAGTAAATGCTACTCAGAAATGCTAAAAGACTCTAGGAAGTTGTGCAACTTCATCTTGTCCTTTGAGGATAGGCATTTAGTGGACCTGAATCTTTTTTTTTTTTTGGACCTGAATCTTATTGTGACCCTAGAAACTGGTTTCCTAAGTGACTAAGGGAAATGAATTCAAAGATCAAGCATCTTTTCTGTAGATGTCTCCATTGTGCTCACCACAAAGTACAAGGACTTGAGACAAGACATGGATCTAAAGATTTTCAGTCCACGGAAACAGTAGACTGTTATCATCAGGACTTCCCAGATGGCACAAGTGGTAGAATCCACTTGCCAGTGCTGGAGACACAAGAGACTTGGGTTTGATCCCTGGGTCAGGAAGATCCCCTGGAGAAGGAAGTGGCAACCTGCTCCAGTATTCTTGCCTCAAAAACTCCATGGACAGAGGAGCCTTGCAAGCTATATAGTCTGTTGAGTCACAAAGAATCAGGCATGACTGAGTGACTGAGTATACACACACACACACACACTCACAAACATCATCATTATCATCATCATTAGTGACCAACACAAGTATTTCATATTTCCTAGCAGTTTTAACTTCATAAACTTTGTTAATAGTAATTGACATATTTGAATCTCAATGTAGTGTAGATCAGTAGATATGTAACAATTGTCATATTTCAGTGGAATTCTCAGCAATGTTAGTGATTCAACTAATATCTTGCAGTTAATTTTACTCTCCTGATCCTGAGCCTTTCCTCTTGTCACCAGTCAGCAAAGGGGAAGAAGAAAAAATTGGTACATGCTTGCTTGCTATGCACTATGTAATCAGTTAACACTCATCTTCTCATTCTCCTTGCTTTGTAATTATTTTATCATCTTGCATCTCTGTGAGATGATCAAATATTATAATCTTCATTTTTATGAATGAGAAACTGAGGCTCAGAATGCTTTTCAAATTATTTCTAAATAGAAGAGAAATTTAAGTTCAAAAAGCAAAGAATGGGAAAAAAGTACAGTGAATATTTTCTTTAGGTTTTACATATGTTCCAGGTCACATTCTAAACAAAGTGCTCCCTCTTAAATTTCTCTGTTGTCAAGACTACTAGGAAAATAGTTCCTTTCTAGCCTCTTTAGTATCATTTACTCAGTATTATTTCAGTTCGGTTCAGTTCAGTCGCTCAGTCGTGTCCGACTCTTTGTGACCCCATGAATCGCAGCACGCCAGGCCAGGCCTCCTGTCCATCACCAACTCCCGGAGTTCACTCAAACTCACATCCATCAAGTCAGTGAAGTGATGCCATCCAGCCATCTCATCCTCTGTCATCCCCTTTTCCTCCTGCCCCCAGTCCTTCCCAGCATCAGAGTATTTTCCAATGAGTCAACTCTTCGAATGAGGTGGCCAAAGTACTGGAGTTTCAGCTTCAGCATCATTCCTTCCAAAAAAATCCCAGGGCTGATCTCCTTCACAATGGACTGGTTGGGTCTCTTTGCAGTCCAAGGGACTCTCAAGAGTCTTTTCCAACACTGCAATTCAAAAGCATCAATTCTTTGGCTCTCAGCTTTCTTCACAGTCCAACTCTCACATCCATACATGATCACTGGATGAATATGAGGGATTGTGCTCATTCTCTTCAGTTGTTTCCAACTCTGTGTGACCCTATGGACTGTAGCCTGCCAGACTCCTCTGTCCATGGGATTCTCCAAGGCAAGAATACTGGAGTGGGTTGCCATGCCCTCCTTCAGGGGATCTTTGCAACCCTGGGATCAAACCCATGGTGTGTCCTGCATCTTCTGCATTGCAGTTGAATTTTTTACCCCTGAGCCAGCTGGGAAGCCTGAATCTGAGGGATTACAATGATTAATTTTTAGATAATGTCAGTGCATTCCTGAGAAAATTTTCCAGGAATGATTTGTTAATCTGTTAAGAATATTTGGAAGGAATGATGCTAAAGCTGAAACTCCAGTACTTTGGCCACCTCATGTGAAGAGTTGACTCATTGGAAAAGATTCTGATGCTGGGAGGGATTGGGGGCAGGAGGAGAAGGGGACAATAGAGGATGAGTTGGCTAGATGGCATCACTGACTCGATGGATGTGAGTCTGGGTGAACTCCGGGAGTTGGTGATGGACAGGGAGGCCTGGTGTGCTGCGATTCATGGGGTCGCAAAGAGTCAGACATGACTGAGGGACTGATCTGATCTGATCTATGTTCATGTACTATTAGTTTCTTTGTGTGTGTTAACGTTGTTTGTTTTTATGTCTTTCTTTTTGTTAAATAGTATCAAAGTCATAAGATGAGTTAAGTATTCTTTATTTTATGGAAGAGTTTATGTATAATTGATTTATTTATTTCTTAATTGTTTGGCAGAATTTACCAAAGAAGCCATCTGAACCTGTGATTTTTCTTTTCTTTTATTAGTTGAACTAATAAAAAGTTCAACTTATATGATTAATATAGGACCATCCAGGTTATGTATTTTTTCCTTGAATGAGGTTTTAACATCTGAAGGATGTTTATGATACTGGTGATTTGTAACTTCTCTATTATTAGTTGAATATTTTAATATAAGTATTTTTCAATGAACAAGATTTGTCATTATTTATTTTCTGTACTGTTCACATCTTTTCTTTTTTGTTAATTTGTCTTTTAGCATTACTATGTTCTTTTTCTATTTACTTTGGGTTTACATTGATCTTCTATATCCTCTAGATGATATCTAAAGCTAGAAATTACCCCCAAGTTCCTGACTTCAGGCTTAGTCCATTTTTTAAAATCTTTTTTTTCTTTCATTTTTTTTTTGATTTAATTAAATCTGTTGGTAGGTCTTCAAGTGCACTGATTTTCTCTGTCATTTTTTTTCTACTTGCAAGCTCATCTATGTTTATTTCAATTCTAACATTTCCTTTTATTTTTTTTTGTATTGTCTCTCTTTGTTGAGATTTCGTATTTTCATTCATTATGAAGGCATATTCATTTACCTTATAAAATATAGCAGCTACTTAACCATCCCCATCTGATAATTCTAACTTTGAGCCATCTGCTTGTCACCTGTTGATGATCTTTTACATTAGAATTGAGTCACATTCTTCACCTTCATATGTCTAGATATTTTGGGTTGTGTCCTGGACATTGTGACTGTTATTGTGTATAGACTCTGGATTTTGTTTTGTTTTATTTTCCCAAAGATTTTATATATAGATAGATACAGACATAGATGTAATTTTAGCAGGCAGTTTACTTGTTAAGACCTTAATTTCAGTCCTTCACACCTGCATTGCTTAGTGACTCACATTTTCCTTGTTTGGTCATTTTTATTTGTAATTTGCTTTAATTCTGTTCACCAGCCCCACTCCCCACATGAGTGATTCAGTAATCAACTAGAAACTTGAGCTGAGTTTGTGTATAAATTAAAGTTTAATGTTTCCCTCCTCCAACTCTTTGGCAGCCCTTGTTACCTCAGAGCTTCTCCTAGTTCCTCTGACCAGAAATCTTTTTAGCTATCTCCTCCAAAACTGCGTCTACCCTAAGGATAAAGCACCAATAAAATGGGGATCAACTATGTGCTGGTCACTTTCTCAAAGTTTTAACTTATTTCTTGGAAATTCCATTTTGTCCAGCTTCTAAAGCCCTCAACTAAATCTGCTTTTTGTATTTATCCAGAATTTAAAGCTCTTATTTATGTGAGAAAAGGTTTGTTAGGGGCTTATTTCTCCAATTCAAAAGTATAAACTTCATGTTCAATAAATTTTAATAACTAAAAGAAAGAAGAAATGAATTTTCCCTCATGTGAAAGATGCAGATTTTAATGCATTTTATCAGATTCATTAACATACAGTTTTAAAAAGAACAGTAACAATGGTGATTTTCTGAAATTTGTATTTATATATCAAGCCTTTTAAATGCGTTAGTTGATTTCAATATACGTATTGAAATGCACAGGACTAAAGTGTTCAGATCATCTGTTCTTACACATCATTGGGGAAATGATTTCTGCTTGATTGCCTCTAAAGCAAGGTTCATTCACATTTAATTAGCATAAGAGTAGACCACTTATAACATTAATCCACAAAGCTGAATTTATAATTTGTAAGAGGTGGCAACTTTGAAGTTGACATTTCTTTTATATCAGTGAGATTGCAGCTGCAGATGAAGTACAAATGACGTATTATGCAAAATAAAAATTTAATTATGAGGGGAAACTTGAATATTTCCGTTTGATTAATAATATAAGCAGATACCATCTAATTTAAATTTACACAAAAGCATAACTGCCGTTGAAAAACTGCAGTGTCAATTTAACACTGACACCAATCCAAGTCTCTCCCTAATCTTTCTATATAGGCAAAGCTAGTAGTCATTTGGGTATGAACCAGTCTTTTTAGAATTAATGCCTAGGAAACAGAAAAAAATAAAATTTTATTTTAAGCCCTTCTATTTCATGCTCATTCACTTATTTATCTTGTAAATGTTCATTTTTTGGGGCTTATGGTACTAGAATATTTTTCAATTTGGCTCTAGTTGCCTACTTTTAGAAAAGAAAAGCATTCATTCATTCAAATTCTTTGAGCTGATATTTATGGGAATTGTTCTAGTTTGCCAAAGACACTCTTAATGTGCTGACTAGAACTGAACACAGAACTTACTCAAGTAAATTATGATATATTTCACTTTTATCATTATCTGGATTTCAGAATGATATTAACTTATTGTAAGATTTAATTAGTTGTTGGTTTGTTTTTGTTTTTGGGTTGGTTTTAGCAGTCTTGCTCTTGTGACAGCAGCAATACAAACCACAAAGCTACCAAAGTATATATTGATGACTAAGTTCTAAAACTTTTTCACATTAAATGCTGTTAAGTCTGCATTTATATATATATATAAATAAATTTACCATTTGGCAGTTCTGTCTCCCAAAAGAGGAATCTATAGAGACAAATGAAAGAATCATTACTTGGGTTAATGAGCATTACATAGGGAGATAGAAAGTCTTGTTCTCTACTAGTTGAACAATACTAATTGTATAACTTTGAAACCAGGTTCCCCTAAAACTGAATTCCCTTGCAGAATTTAGGATTAATCTCTATGTCTAAAAGTGTATTATCTTTCTTTTTCCACCCCTGTTGTCCTCAGGATTGAGGAGTATCCAAGGAAAGAGGAAGAGGGTAGGAAGAAAGAAGCAGGAGCTTGTGGGGCCCCTATAAGCTACAAATACCCCTTGTGTCCCCTATTTCTCATTTGTAGAAAAAGGGTTTTTGTCTCCCAGGCCTTTTTCAAGTTCCAAAGAGCAGATTGAAGCAGTTAATGTTTAGAACTAAAGAGTTACAGGACTAAAGAGTAACAGTTCCTTCTGAAGGTTGTAGATAAGAATCTAATGTACATATTTGGGTTGTTCTGCAGAAACTAAGACCCTTACCCAGTGGAGGATACTGACTACATGATGACCACAAGCATTCAAACCCAGACTGGTTGAAATCAGAAAGCTGATGATTGAAATACCCTAAATATTACCCTATTAGCTCACTGCCAACCAGTCAGAAAAAGATCCATGAGCTAAACAGGCGTCCTATGACCCTCCTAACACTGTCTTTAAAATCTTTGCCAAAAAGCCATTGAAGAGTTTGGGTCTTTTGAGCATGAGCTACCCATTCTTGCTTGGTGCACTACAAATAAAGATTGCACTTGCCTCACCACAACCGAGTGTCAGTAGACTGGCTTTGCTGCAAGTCAGGTGAGCAAACCCACATTTAATTTGGCAACAACTTTAGGCAAATCTTTCAACATCCCAAGTTCTCTGTTTCTTCAACTGCTAAATTAGATATATTTTGTATTAAATGATCTTTTAGTTTTGTGTTTCCCCCCAAATTAACATTTCTATGAATAAACTCCTTAAAACATGCAGGGAGTTAACAGTCTTTAGGTAAAAGTCTGTTTGTCAAAAGGATAGAAGACTCAAAGCAATGATGTTTCTCATAATCTCATTTGTATATTTTCTGAGGACTCAGAGATCTATTAGATATGGTATCTGTCTGAAGGAGCTGGCTAATTTTATGGAATGGTGGAGTTATATATAAGAAAACATAATGAATGTTTCAAAAAATGCTACAGGAATGTATGTTTCCAAAGTCAATGTATGTTTTTAACACAGAATCTTATAAAGACCTCTTAATCATATTTATACATCATTAAAAGTTAATTTCATTAACAAGGACCTAGAAGAAATAAAAAAGAGTCAATATATAATGAATAATGCAATAAATGAAATTAAAAACACTCTGGAGCCAACAAATAGTAGAATAACAGAGGCAGAAGATAGGATTAGTGAATTAGAAGATAGAATGGTAGAAATAAATGAATCAGAGAGGATAAAAGAAAAACAAATTAAAAGAAATGAGGACAATCTCAAAAGCTGAGAGAATTTTGCACCACCAAACCAGCTCTCCAACAAATACTAAAGGATATTCTCTAGACAGGAAACACAAAAATGGTGTATAAACTCGAATCCAAAACAATAAAGTAAATGGCAACGGGATCATACTTATTAGTAATTACCTTAAACGTAAATGGGTTGAATGCCCCAACCAAAAGACAAAGACTGGCTGAATGGATACAAAAACAAGACCCCTACATATGTTGTCTACAAGAGACCCACCTCAAAACAGGGGACACATACAGACTGAAAGTGAAGGGCTGGAAAAAGATTTTCCATGCAAATTGGGACCAAAAGAAAGCAGGAGTCACAATACTTGTATCAGATAAATTAGACTTTAAAACAAAGGCTGTGAAAAGAGACAAAGAAGGTCACTACATAATGATCAAAGGATCAATCCAAGTAGAAGATATAACAATTATAAATATATATCCACCCAACATGGGAGCACCGCAGTATGTAAGACAAATCCTAACAAGTATGAAAGGAGAAATTAACAATAACACAATAATAGTGGGAGACTTTAATACCCCACTCACACTTATGGATAGATCAACTAAACAGAAAATTAACAAGGAAAAAAAAAAAAACAACATGTATCTATAAAGCTCACTAAAGCAAAGCACAGTAAAATGAGGTATGGCAATTAAAAAAAAAAAAATCACCACTGAAATCCCATATTGAGCAGGTGATATGCAGGGCAATTTCACATACTTTGTCTTATTTAATCCTAATGGTAGCCCTGTGATAGACATAAAAAAAAAAAAAATGAAAATAAGAGAGGAGAAACTCTATGGGTACCATTTCCCGAACTTGTACTTTCAGCTTGAGGACCCAGTGTGGGAGGAATAGGGCATGGAATTGTTGCAAAGAACCCTTAAATCCTTAGACATGTTGTGCATTTTCTGAGAATGGGAATAAGCATGGTTTTCCACTTCTAGACATACTATTGGATTTATTGTTGATGCAACCAATAAAGTGTGAGCTCATCTAAAAAAAAAAAAAAAAAAGTTAATTTCATCCTTCTGTTTTCCTGGCTATCTGTATTTCTGTTGTCCAGTGAAAGAGATTATTTCATTCAATATCTAAAAGCATTTCCTCAAAAACACTTTTTTTCTTTTTTTAAAAGCTTTTCTACTTGCCCTTTTAAGCCATGTAGGTTTTGTCTTTATTTTTCCTTTCTACTTTTTCATGTGAAGTTGCTGATCTTAAGAGACTGGGATTTTTACAAAAGAAAAGAAGGATCTTCCTTGCAGGCAAATGATCTGTGTGAAAAAAAAAAAATGCATGTGTTTGCAAGGTGAAAGTTCTTCAAGGGAGTCACTCACTGAGCAGCCATGGTCCACACAGATCATGGAATAATAGCTGTGGGGGCTGTGGGGAAGTCAGAACTTACTTTGTAAATTGCTCTAATTTTATCTGCCAGAGTCAATACTCTGAAATAACCACTTAATTAAAAATAGCCACTCACTGGCTATTTTTAATAATAGTGCAATGGATAGACATACACGTTAAATTGGTATATGCTCTCTTATTTCCTTGAAGTAATTTCTGTGATATATAATTATACAACAAGGTTAAGGTTACAATAATTTAAGATACTTTTAAATGATTACTATTAAGATTCTTAATATACATTGATATACTATCTCCCAGGAAGTTGGTACATTTTCTGTTTTACCTGGAATGTTTTTTTTTTCTGTTTTTTTTTTATTGAAATATAGTTGATTTACAGTGTTATGATTACCTGGAATATTTGAGTCATATCTACTTTCCTTCCTTTCAACATTCTAGATATTATCACTTAAGAATGTTTTTAAAAATCCATATAAATTTCCCATATAGTAATTGAATATATCCTGCTGCTACTGCTACTGCTAAGTCACTTCAGTCGTGTCTGACTCTGTGTGACCCCATAGACGGCAACACACCAGGCTCCCCCTTCCCTGGGATTCTCCAGGCAAGAACACTGGAGTGGGTTGCCATTTCCTTCTCCAATGTAGGAAAGTGAATATATCCTATGGGAAAATAAAAGACTAGTTTTGGAACAAAGTTTTCTAGTCAAAATATAGCCTGTCATTTTCTTATACTTCTGTTGGTGACAAGGATACCATGCTATCTGTGAATTGTGACTTAAAAAGGCACAAATAGGAGTCCAGTCTCAACCCTGAGAGTGGCAGTGATCAGGAAAATAGAACAGATCTGTTTTCTCAGGTTTCTCTACTCTCCCCAGTATCTGAAGAGACAGGTAAACTAGGGTGTGGGCTCTTGCTCTTATGTAACATTTGGGCATAACAGAGTTTGCCTGAAAGAACTTCGCCTCCCTTCAGGTCTGTTTATCTTTGGTTTCTTGACAGTTATTTAACATGTCAGCCTAGCAGCAAAGAAAAGGAGAAAAAGTATCAGTCCTGCTATGTGCAATGCTGGCATATTTTTAAAGGTACACTGAGTGCAAAATAAATCTTAACTATTTCAGAACAGTGATATTTTTTCATCAGAATTTGGATCAGTGAGTTTGATCCACTGTCCAAGATGTGTGATAAGCATAAGGCTGATTTTTTTCTGAAAGATAAAATATTATGAAGTGACTTTTTAAAATTGGCAAATACTTATTAAGCAGCACTCTGCAGACTATGCTTGGTGCAGACTCTCTTTGCAAACTTAAACCAAGGTAAACATGTAGGAATTTACTTCTTAAGACATAAGGTGCATTAGCAAATGAATGTTGAATAAGAACAGGCATTTATAAAGATTTAGTTTATAAAGGAAAGAGGAAAATGTATCTTAGGTACAAGCCACAATTTGAATAAACTTTCTTTCAAGCTATTTTATTTGACAATAGCAGCTTAGAAACAGTGCAGTCTTTCAGGATATACAGATGACCTTTGAAATGAATTGATATTGAATGATAAGCCTGCTTGTTTTTGTTAAATGGGGTGATGACAGCTGATTCTCAAGGTTGTCCTTCCGCAGGGTAGCCTGGGACCCTATTTTCAGAATTTAGCAATTTTCTAGTCTTCTCTGTATATCCCTCAGAAACTCCAGTCTCTTGGCATCGATCTTAAAATAATATATCTTATATAAGGACCTGTCCAACTTCTGATTTAAAATCAAGCTGCCTAAGTGTAATCCTCATACCTGTCATTTCTTCTCTGACCCCAGAGGAACTATCTCAACCTAGACTGCTCACCCACTCGTTGAAACATAACAATGCTCTGAGCCTGAACTGGTCACCCACAGTTTTTCTGTTCTATCAAGGTAATTGCTATCATGTTTCACAACCACTGTCTCTTTCACTCAAGGCAATGCCAGTCATATTTATCCTACTTCCTTCACCTTGAATATCACCACCTAAATCCAAGGCTTTTTCATTTTATGACCCTAAACCTGCAAGGATCTCTTAACTATTATCTCGCTTTCTTCCAATGTGCCAATAGCAATAATATCATCCATTGTACTTTTTCATCTGTTCATCTATTTTTTGAAAACATTAAATAAACACCTCTTTCTCACCACATTATCAAAATGCCTTTATGAGACTGTTAAGGTCATTTATAGCTGAAAATCTCCAATTTTATCTTATTCTCATCACAAAAGTGTGGGGAAACATTAATTATCCAACAAATTATGTTCTTTTATTGTATTTTATTCTAATTTTTAAATGCTTGTTATAATTTAATAAATGACTTCATGCATACAGGCATGCTAAATCGCTTCAGTCGTGTCTGACTCTTTGTGACCCTACAGACTGCAGCCCACCAGGCTCCTCTGTCCATGAGACTCTCCGGGCAAGAATACTGGAGTGGGTTGCCATGCCCTCCACCAGGAGATCTTCCCTGACCCAGGGATCAAACCCGTGTCTCCTGCAGTTCCTGCGTTGCAGGCATATTCTCTGCTGCTTAACCCCTGGGGAAGCCCAAAGTGACTTCATGACCCACTGCTAACTTTTTACGTGTTACTTAAAGATGAGTTCTATAAAGTTTTCCATGACTTTACAACAGTGTATGTGAATGGATAGATGATAATGTGACAGAGAAAAGTAATAACCAATATCCACCTACTTTAAAAGACTAGGTCATGGCTAGAATTCTGGAAAATAAAGACATTTTGAAAGTGTGTTCTTGGGCAGATGATAGTTAACCAGGCATTTATTGGATATAGTCTGTGTCTGAGATACCACACATGTTATATCATTTCATGCTGATAAGAAAAATACTAGTTACATTACTTCTCCAGTTTTGAGGTTGAAAAGACTGTGAGTTAGAGAGACTTTGTATTATCAACTAAAATATATTCACAACCTAGGGGTTGAGAGCTGTGTTTTATTTTGCAGACATACTGGGGACTTCAAGACTAGGATACATCATCTCAAATAACACTGAGAAAACTTCTCTGAGAATTCTAGGGAGGAACCATGGTATATAGGAGTTTTGCAACAAAGAACAGTTAGTAGGAACAAAAGATTATTGTTAATAAAAGAAAATTAGGTGTCTCAAGTTAAGGAATTTAGCACTTTTCTATGTATGGGAAGATACAAGACTTTGGGCTTACTGAAATCATCTATCTGGGGCCAGTTTCCTCTGTTTTTACATCCTGAGTTTCCTCAGCTACTAGATGGCAGGTATTTGTTTTATTCCTGAGTTCCCTTGGGGCTTACCAGCTCACTGTAGGTGGTGGCTAAAATCATTGTTGGCTTATTAATATGGCAGACAATATTTTATTCCTCAGTAGGTATCATAGTTTTTCTAAGATGACACAATGTGTGAGCTAAGGGGTCAAAATTTAAATTTAAACTTTGCTATCACCCTATGCTGTCTCCCTAAATGGTGATGGTAAACATTTTCAATAATGCCATTGCCTGTCTAATAAATTCAATTTCTACTTCCTAATCTGCCCAAATTCTTATTAATTTCCAACTCTTAGAATCTAAGACATTTCTACATTTTCTCACAATAGCATTTAACAGTATAATATATATTTCAGTATTTAAAAACTCATTAAGGCATGGGAAATAGTATGTAGTAGCACGTGGATAATTTTCTGCTGATGTTCTGGTGATGTTTCCAAACCAAAGAGTCAGTTATTTCTTGCATTTAAATTTTGTAATCTGAGAGAAAAGACAAAGATGGAGGAAGAGGCAGAAGGAAAAAATGAGAGAAAGAAAGGAGGAAAGAAAGAGAAAAGGCAGAGAAGAAAAGAAGAAGGAAACATGTTTTAATGTCAGCACATAAGTAAAATTTTGGAATCTCTAGTATTAACACTATTCCACTCTCAAATAGCCAGAAGTAAGCAAGCACACAGGGTATCTGTGAAAGTAGATAACAACAGGGAATTCCCTGGCTGTCCAGTAGTTAGTTAGGATTCAGCACCTCCATTGTCATGGAACTGGGTTCAATCACTGGTCAGGGAGCTAAGATCCCACAAGCCATGCAGCATAGCCAGGAAAAAAACCAAAACAGAACAGTAGAATAAACAACAACAAAACTGCACATGGCATTCACTGTCATGTGTTCCATACTCCCAGAATAAAGTCTCACATTTTATTTATTTTCTAATTATCTGCACAGAAATTGAAGTTGGCATGCATGTAATTGAAAATTATGGAAAAATACCTAATTTGGTGTATCATTTCTGAACATTTTTCTTGCCAAGAATCTTTATAAATGTTAGAGAATTTATAATGGATCTGTGACTCACACCTTGTGTCTGAGTCTGTGTCTGTGTCTGTGTCTGTCTCTTAATCCTTTTACTTGTAGGAAATAGGTTGTATATTACTTGACTTGCCATTTATTGAACCCATGGTTTTTAAAAGACTTCTATCCATTTTAGTCATTTAGTGTGACTATGAAGTCCTACAAAATCCAGTGACTTAATGTACCTCATAGTAATTGAATAACCTCCCAAACTGTGAGTTAAACTTTTTGTTTTAACCGAAAACCTCAAATTCCAGTTTTCTTAGGTTATTATTATTTTTTTAAATTTTAGGTAGGTATTTTCTCAATTTTACACTATTTCTGTTTTTCTTATATTCTGATTCTGTTCGTGCTGAGCAGAAATGTATTTTCCTCTCAAATTTAAGTGACTTAATTTGGCACTTGTCCTTAGTTTTCATTTATAGAATTACTTGCAGATGAGAGAAATGAAATAATGAAGAGGGAGAGAAAGCCAACAGAAGAGCAGTTTCTACCTATTTTCAAATCATTTTATGGTCTAGCCATGAATATTCCCATCTTGTGATCAAAACAACTAAAATTTACCCAAATAAATTATTTCAAAAACAGAAATGTCTGCCTTGTGTGTCTTTTAAACTCAGATTAAATCAACATGTATGAAGTACCTACTATGTGATAGATCCATCTTCTCTTTCATCTTCCCAACAATACTCTGATTTACTGATTACATAGGCAATTTACTCTGATTTACATAGGCAATTTACTATGCATACTATATAGACCAGGAACTAAGCTCTGAAGTTAACTGATTAAAAGTCACATAGATTCAAATCCAGATTTCATGATCGAAAAATTCAGTGTCTTTGATTTTTTATATATCTTTAGATGATTTTGCATCTGTCAGATTCATGGTGTAGAGTTGGTAATACAGAGATGTCTAGCTAAAATTTAAAATTGACATACAAGTTAATACAAATGATTTTTAATGAAAAATTTTGTTAAGCATTTTAGTTAACATATTGTTATTAGTGGGCTTCCACTGTGTCTCAGTAGTAACAAATCTGCCAGCCAATGAAGGTGGCACAGGAGACATGGGTTAGATCCCTGGGTTGGGAAGATCTCCTGGAGTAGGAAATGGCAACCCACTCCGGTATTCTGGCCTGGAAAAATCCATGGAAAGAGGAGCCTAGTGGGCTACAGTCCATGTAGTCTCAAAAAGTTGGACTTGACTGAGCAACTGAGAATGCATCCAAACATTGATATTAGCTCACAAAATTAAATTTTCATTGACTAAAAAATAATGGCTTAATAGGTGTATTTTATTTTTTTTAGATTTTACCTTCTCTTTTTTTATTTTATTTTATTTTTTATTTTTAAACTTTACAATATTGTATTTTTAAGCACTGGTAACAATCTGAGATGCCAGTAAGTGAAAGTGGAAGTCACTCAGTTGTGTCCGACTCTTTGTGACCCCATGGACTACACAGTCCTTGGAATTCTCTAAGCCACAATACTGGAATGGGTAACCTCTCCCTTATCCAGGGGATCTTCCCAACCCAGGGATCAAACCCAGGTCTCCTGCATTGTAGGTGGATTCTTTATTAGCTGAGCCACAAGGGAAGCCCAAGAATATTGGAGTGGGTAAACTATCCTTTCCATGCCAACTGAGCTATCAGGGAAGCCCCTGAGATGCCAGTAACAATCTTAATTCCTGAAAGAAAAAAATACTTTTTAAGATTCTACAGGGGAATTTCAAATATTAGAGATTAACTTCTCATATATGTGTTCACAGTTTTTTTTTTTTATAACTGCAAAAAAATAATATATTTAAAGGAAGTTTTTATTAACATCCCAAGCATTATTTTAGCTAAAAGAATAGATTCAAATTGAAACTGTTTAAGTCTAGAAGATAAAACCAAGCTAAAGAAATAATACTGCTTAAAAACATAAGTCAAATGTATTCTTATCTTTTCTTGTCAACTTCATCCTGTGTATCTTGTCACTGGTTACTGATTAATTTCCTTTGAATTGTTTCTCTCACTTTCTTCATGAGAGCTTGATTGCTGGATCTGACAGCAGATCAGATACTCATAAATAGTTGGCTGAAGGATTCTCAATCTGATAGTGGAGAACTTTGAGTTCAAATGAGCTTAGGATTTCCAAAGGAATATCCTGAAGAAGCAAGGGACAAGGGTTCATCTCTGTTCATTAGACTCAGTCCTGCTGTGAAGATATCACAAAAGTCAAAGTTAAAAACAAAGAATGTGAATGCCAGTGTTGATTTCCTGGGCTGATCCTTAAGGAGGTTTTTGGTTTGCACAGTAAGAGGTTGATATAATTGTTCCTATTATAAAGATAGTAACTGTGTACCTTTTTTTTTTTTTTAAGTTCATAAAAACCCATGTTCTTTACCACTTTGGGAAATTAGTGATGAATAGCATATCAGGCAAAAATAAGGAAAAGAATGAAAGAAAGCTTATAATCTCCTTCTTATAACTCAATTGTTACTGTTCAGTTGCTCAGAGCCTGCAGGTTTCCCTATCCTTCACTATCCAACCATATCATCCTCTGTCACCCCCTTCTCCTCTTACCCTCAATCTTTCCCAGCATAAGGGTTTTTCCCAATGAGTCAGCTCTTCACACCAGGTGGCCAAAGTATTGGAGCTTCCACTTCAGCATCAGTCCTTCCAAAGAATATTCAGAGTTGATTTCCTTTAGGACTGACTGGTTTGATCTCCTTGCTGTCCAAGGGACTCTCAAGAGTTTTCTCCAGCACCACAGTTTGAAAGCATCAATTCTTTGGCACTCAGTTTTCTTTATAGTCCACCTCTCACATCCATACATGACAACTGGAAAACCATAGCTTTGATTATATGGACCTTTGTCAACAAAGTCATGTCTCTGCTTTTTAATACACTGTATAGGTTTGTCATAGTTATTCTTTCAAGGAGCAAGCATCTTTTAATTTTGTGGCTGCAATCACTGTCTGCATTGATTTTGGAGCCCCCCCAAAATGAAATTTGACACCATTTCCACATTTGTCCCATTTATTTGCCATGAATTGATAGGAATGGATGTCATGATCTACATTTTTTGAATGTTGAGTTTTAAGCCAGCTTTCCCACTCTCCTCTTTCAATTTCATCTAGCTGCTCTTTAGTTCCACTTTACTTTCTGCCATTAAAGTGCTATCTCAATTAGAACTGGCCAAATGCAGTCCAGTCCTTGACCATCTAAAATTGGGATGACTCTTGATTAGTCTGTGGCTTCCCTGAAAGTATTGAAGAAAGGAGTTCTAGGAAGGAAAACCAAAAATTCACAGAAAAGTTAGCAAAACTAAAGTCTAAAGTTGATTCATGAAATTATATTAGCCCAGATGGGTACTCATTGCTTTTCCATGAGCTCTTCCACCATCTTGTCAATTACTTGAATACTAATGTCAGAGAAGGTATACTTATCATATTTGTAGATATGGTAGACATGACGAATGTACTTAAAAATAACATAAATTCACTCAAATATATTTCAATAGTTTAAAAAATTATATTTTCTCACAAGAGGAAATTTAATGCAAATAGATATGGAAAGTCACATTTAGTAAAAACAAACAAATGAAAGTAAACATATTTACACAAATATACAGGGAGAGATGGTTTTTAACAACTGTTTATGTGAAAAAATATACATAAGGATTTTAATGGATTATCTTTAGCACAACATGAGCCAATATCATGAAGTGGCTGTTAAAAATATTGTCCCATCACTTTCTGTAGTATGTTTCTAAGCCATTTGTAAAAATAAAAGCAGATAGTTCTTCTATGGGCTTCCCTCATAGCTCAGTTGGTAAAGAATCTGCTTGCAATGCTGGAGACCCTGGTTCGATTCCTGGGTTGGGAAGATCCCCTGGAGAAGGGACAGGCTACCCACTCCAGTATTCTTGGGCTTCCCTTGTGGCTCAGCTGGTAAAGAATCTGCCTGCAATGTGGAAGACTTGGGTTCGATCCCTGGGTTGGAAAGATCCTGTGGAGAAGGAAAAGGCTACCTACTCCAGTATTCTTGCCTGGAGAATTCTGTACAGTCTATGGAGTTGCAAAGAGTCGGACACAACTGAGTGCCTTTCACTTTCAATCCTTCCACTACATTGTCCCTTTTTTATGTCCTTTAGAATTTTTTAAAATTTATTTTTAATTGGAACATAATTGCTTTACCAACTCAATGGACATGAATTTGAGCAAACTGTGGGAGATAGTGAAGGACAGGGAAGCCTGGCTTGCTGCAGTCCATGGGGACCCAAAGAATTGGACATGATTTCGGAACTGAACAATTGGTTTATAGTGCTGTGTTGGTTTCTGCCATACAACAATATGAATGAGTCATAAGCTAACATATCTTCCCTCCTTCTTAAACCTCCCTCCCACCACCCGTCTCATCCTACCCCTCTAGGTTGTCACAGAGCAGTAGGTTGGGCTCCCTGTGTTATACAGCAACATTCCATTAACTATCAGTTTTATATATCGTAATGTATGTTTCAATACTACTCGCTCAATTCCTCCCACCCTCTCCTTCCCCCCTCCCACTGTGTCCACAAGTCTGTGTCTCTATTCCTGCCTGCAAATAGGTTAATCAGTACCATTTTTCTAGTTTCCATATATATGCATTTGTTTTTCTCTTTCTGACTTACTTAACTCTGTATAACAGGCTTCTAGGTTCATCCACCTCACTAAAATGACTCAAATTCATTCCTTTTTATGGCTGGGTATTATTTCATTGTATATATGTATCACCCTTTATCATTTGTTATGGCTTAAAGCTCAACATTCAGAAAACGAAGATCATGGCATCTGGTCCCATCACTTCATGGGAAATTGATGGGGAAACAGTGGAAACAGTGTCAGACTTTATTTTGGGGGCTCCAAAATCACTGCAGATGGTGATTGCAGCCATGAAATTAAAAGACGCTTACTCCTTGGAAGAAAAGTTATGACCAACCTAGATAGCATATTCAAAAGCAAAGACATTACTTTGCCAACAAAGGTCCATCTAGTCAAGGCTATGGTTTTCCCTGTGGTCATGTATGGATGTGAGAGCTGGACTGTGAAGACAGCTGAGCGCCAAAGAATTGATGCTTTTGAATTGTGGTGTTGGCGAAGACTCTTGAGAGTCCCTTGGGCTGCAAGGAGATCCAACCAGTCCATTCTAAAGGAGATCAGTCCTGGGTGTTCTTTGGAAGGAATGATGCTAAAGCTGAAGCTCCAGTACTTTGGCCACCTCATGAGAAGAGTTGACTCATTGAAAAAGACTCTGATGCTGGGAGGGATTGGGGGCAGTAGGAAAAGGGGACGACAGAGGATGAGATGGCTGGATGGCATCACCGACTCCATGGACATGAGTTTGAGTGAACTCCGGGAGTTGGTGATGGACAGGGAGGCGTGGCGTGCTGCGATTCATGGGGTCGCAAAGAGTCGGACACGACTGAGTGACCGAACTGAACTGAATATTATTAAAATTTGTTTCTTTACATGTTTAATGTATATCTTTTTACTAGCTTATTAGCTCTCCATATCACATGTTTTATTCACTAATACATGTTTAAACTATGCCTAGTATAGCACTTGGCCCAACATATATTTCTGAATGTCTGAAATATGGTAAATGAGGACACTTCAGTGAGGTGAATGAGGACATGTTCTATATTTTCTTCAATCTAGAAAAGTTGGAGCCCTGGGTATATATGTCTTATATTGCAACTCAGGAAACAGGCTCAGACTCAAAGTGTAGAAACCATGGAGAGATTAATTTAAATTCAACATATTATATTTTAAATATTCTAAAACTTAATGTTGAGGTTTGAAGGAAAACAGCAAAATTCTTTAAACCAATTATCCTTTAATTAAAAAAAAATACTCTAAAACAGAGATATTCCAAAATGGAGTAGCCTAGACTTCTAAGTAAACATGGTAGAATAGAAATATTTGTTTCTCTGGTATTGGAGATGCCAAGTCAGATAAAGGAACAAGTGCTTATGGAACAGGGAGAAAGAGATACTTAGTCTATACCCTGAATGATGACACAGCTCCCACTCTCCTAAACCCTGCCCACTAATTTTACTGTCTCCTGAAAGGATTTGGAAAGCTTTTCTCTGAAAATGGAGAATTCTAAGAGAAAAGATGCATAGATATTGCCGAATAGTTATCACAAATAAGATGAATGTCTGGTTACTCTACAGGAAGAATCACCAATCCTGAAGCTCTGTCTGTGATAATAATGTCCAGTCATCCCTTAGCATCTTTTTTCTTAAATGTTAATGATTCAGTGATGATCAAATAATGGGCATAAGCTTCTAACTGGAAATAAACTAGAGATATAAAATGAAAGCAATAGAGACATTCGGAGAAGTATAAGAACAAAAAACTACCATTAATATCCACAGAGAATTTGTTGTTGTTGTTGTTTTTTGTTGTTGTTAATGAGAGGATGCTGTATTAAGGAGTATGGAAAAGGAAAAACAAGTTTGAAAAATTTTAAAAAATATATATATATATATATATATATACCATGTTCTAAAATTTAATGCAAATTTCATTAAAGTTGAAGATGTTAACATATCTGTAATATATATTATACAATATTATATAATGTATATCTGTGATATATATTATCATATAATATAAAAAGGAAATTAAAACAATTGGATGGCAGTCCATAAAGACCAAGAAGAAAATAATTAAAAAAAAAACAACTGTTTTCAATATATATATATATATATATTTTAAAGATATATATTTCTAGACTGAGTACCAATGGCAATGGGTGAGGGGAAAAAAAGATTCATTCAAAGGCATATTAATATGAAATTTCAGAATGTAGAAGGAAAAGAAAAGTCCATAAAGTTTTACAGAGAAGAAAATAGATTTGGAAATACAGAGGAAGACATAGCAGACAGATTCTTCTCAATGGCAAAGTTATACATTAGAATACACTGGGAATTACTTTCAAAACACAGGGAAAATTATGGGGCTTTATACCTAGTCAATTGAGCATGATGTTAGAATGAGGACATTTTCAGATCTACAGAATCTCAAAACAATGTCTCTCTCAGGAAACTAGTAGGGAATATGTTTCAGGAAAAAATATAAATCAGAAAAATGAAGACATGATATTGGTATCCATAAGTCACAGGATCATTCACAGGAGACATGAAAAGTGAATTATCAGAATGGTAATGGAAAGGTATCCCAGGATGCCATTTTAACATCAGGAAAATGGTAAGCTCTCACACAATGTGTCCAAATTAAAATTAAATTAAAGTAAGTAGATAAACATAAAAGCAAACACTCTGGTAGAACACTAGAACCTACTGTAACATTTACAATCTGTTTGGAAAATTCAGGGTTAAATTAGCTTTCATTATATGCTATGCTATGCTATGCTAAGTCACTTCAATCGTGTCCGACTCTGTGTGACCCCATAGACGGCAGCCCACCAGGCTTCCCTGTCCCTGGCATTCTCCAGGCAAGAACACTGGAGTGGGTTGCCATTTCCTTCTCCAATGCATGAAAGTGAAAAGAGAAAGTGAAGTCGCTCTGTCGTGTCCGACTCTTAGCAACCCCATGGATTGCAGCCTACCAGGCTCATTTGCTTTAATAAAACCAAAATTGTTTCAAGTAAAAAAAGCATGCAGGTAATGGCTCAGCTCTGGATAGTAGAAACAAGCTTAAAGAGAGAGAGAGAGAAGGAAAATAGGAAAAAAGAAACAATAAACAATACTGGCCAGAATAAATTAACGTTAGAAAACATACCTTTTAATAGAACATTGATATTCCTGGGCATGTCAGGAAATTAATCTGCCCACTCGATAATGGTTGCAAATTAGTATCTTAAAGCATGTCTTTTCCCCTACATATCTATATTGTATCAGATCAATGTAACTTGCATTTTCACAGCACAAAGCAAATAGAATTTTAATAAAAACTGGATTGTGTGACTAATACTTTTGAATTTTAGTGCATAAAAAACCTTCATGTAGGAAATGAAAGAGAAAAAAATAACCAAGTCCCTAACTTTTCAGTAGGGGAACCAAATGTAAAATGATTATAGAAAATAGATCATTTTCAAATTAGTATTCCGCACTTCAGAGGAAGAACATATTTTTCTCCTGCATAAATTATGTGGCAACACATTTCAAAAACCCAATCTTAATCTAAGCAATGAACATTTCAAAAAGTAAATTAATATCTTCAAGGGAATGAAATACAGCATGTTAGGGAGCCAACTCCAGCACCACAGTAATTATGGCTTTGCCAACATTTCTGCAAAAAGCCTGATTCTGAAACAGTATTTTCCCTACTTTCCCAGCCTTGTTGATGACAGAGTCTAGTGTTGATCCCAGGCTCTGAATACAAAGCTGACCTGTTTTTTTTTTTTTAACCTTCTTCAAGTGAAACTCATTTATAGCAATTTGGGTTTCTAACTTCTTCTAGAGAAATATGTATGATTCCAGATTTCTCTCATTTGATCTGTTGTAGCTTACAGATGGGAGAAGGAAATGACAACCCACTCCAGTATTCTTGCCTATAAAATCCTGTGGACAGAGGAGCCTGGTGGGCTGCTGTCTATAGGGTCTCACAAAGTTGGACACGAAGAGCAACTTAGCATGCATGCATGCATTGGAGAAGGAAATGGCAACCCACTCCAGTGTTCTTGCCTGGAGAATCCCAGGGATGGAGGAGTCTGGTTGGCTGCTGTCTATGGGGTCACACAGAGTCGGACACAGCTGAAGTGACACAGCAGTAGCAGCAGCAGCAGCAGCAGCTTACAGATATGAGAGTATCATCATATTGAAGAATGATTGAATTTTACAGCTGAATTTGGGGATCATGTTGCTGAAGCCATATCATAACGGGTGGGGTCGGGGCAGGGATCAACTTATAAATGTTTAACAAGTGCTAATCTTGAAGTCAGCATGCGTACTACATTTTCTTGAAGTCAGCATGCGTACTACATTTTCTTTTTTTTTCATTTGTCCATCAGTGGAAATATAGGTTTTTCCATATCTTGGCTCTTGTGAACTATGGGAGTGTAGATAGTTCTTTGAGATCCTGATTGTTGTTATTTTGGGTAAATATTCAGAAGTGGATCATATGGTAAAGAAAATGCAATTATTCAGAATACATTTCTAGGTTCAGTTCAGTTCAGTTCAGTCACTCAGTCATGTCTGACTCTTTGCGACCTCATGAACCGCAGCACACCAGGCCTCCCTGTCCATCACCAACTCCCGGAGTTCACCCAAACCCATGTCCATTCAGTCGGTGATGCCATCCAACCATCTTATCCTCTGTTGTCTCCTTCTCCTCCTGCCCTCAATCTTCCCAGCGTCAGGGACTTTTCAAATGAGTCAGCTCTTTGCATCAGGTGGCCAAAGTATTGGAGTTTCAGCTTCAACGTCAGTCCTTCCAATGAACACCCAGGACTGATCTCCTTTAGGATGGACTGGTAGGATCTCCTTGCAGTCCAAGGGACTCTCAAGAGTCTTCTCCAACACCACAGTTCAAAAGCATCAATTCTTTGGTGCTCAGCTTTCCTATGGTCCAACTCTCACATCCATGCATGACCACTAGAAAAACCATAGCCTTGACTATACAGACCTTTGTTGACAAAGTGATGTCTCTGCTTTTTAATATGCTGTCTAGGTTGGTCATAACTTTCCTTCCAAGGTATACGAGATATATTGCAATATGGAAAGGCAATCATGCCCATTTTTGACACTTTCCAATGGCCCTGGATCAGAGAACTGTATGAAGATTGTGAAAAGTGTCTGTCCAAAATTCATATTTTTATATCTTCATCAGCTTCTCACTATTTGCTTGACTTGACTTCTTTTTAATATGACCAAATTAACATCTTTATGAAGCATAAAATGTTCCAAACAATCTCATTTATAATCAATAAGACCCAGTATTATAAATATTTGGTGATACCTGTCATGATATTTTCCCCTGGACCAAAGATGGAAGCCATTCTGGAAACCAAGAGCATTTAATTAGAATATACCAGTGCTTTCTCTTTCTGTGATGACTATTCTTATGAGTTTCTAGTTGGGAGTATTTGCAGAATTATTTTACAAATATAGTTTGGCTAAGTAACTCCTCATTACATACCTCTGTGAAACCTACTAGAACAACATCATAATTTCATAACTGTAATTTCAGCTACTCATTTCTTCCACATGTATAATGAAGTAGAATGTATCTCTTTAGTTCCCACCAATAAGTTTATATGATGATATCCTCTGCCCAAATGTAGCAACTGGGAAGAAAGTGCTTTGCAGGCAGAAAACCTGGGCTGTAATCTCATATCTGCAAAATACAATTATAACGATCCTGGGAAAGTTACTTAATGTTTCTGTACCTCAGTTTCCTCCTTTGTAAAATGAGATTAATATACCATCTCTTCTAAGGCTATGTATTAATAATATATTCTAACTATATATATATATATATATATATATATATGAAATTATACAAAATTATAAAATAGATACAGTGATATCCCTAACACTGTTAGATGCATTAAAAATGCTGAACACTTGAATTTTTTTATCCCTTTCATAACTTTCTGTTTAATCACAATAACAGTATTGTGACTGGTAATATTAGGAGTAATTTTACCACTAGACAGAGTTAATAAATCAACTGTGTAAAATGGGATATAAAGCAGAGAATGTGTTTCTTTGTTTAATGATTATAACCATGACTGCTACCTGACTTTCATATTTTATTCCTGAGAGGATGCCTATTTATCCAAGACCTAAAAGAAATACATTCTCAGAGTATACTAAATACTCTGGTTATCGAGTGGCTTGTTTCTGTGACTTGATGTTGAAGAAATCTCTAGAACAGCCACATATTTGGATGCTATTTATATATATGTATATATATAGGAAGTGAATCTCCATATGTTGGAAGTTCTTGGCATTGGTATTCTCTCTTTTGCTAATTGGCCTGGTAAGTGTCTTAGTCATAAGTGGAGTTCAAGAAATCTGAATGCTTAGTCAGTGTTCAATAAGCACTCAGAAAAGTATGTGAATGCTAACATTGGAATAATGTGTCTGTGGTTTTGGATTTATATGTGCTGATAGAATATCTTTTGGTGTTCAGGGTATAGAAACCCTTGTGTTAATTTATCATCAGATTAGTTCTGTGTCTGAACGTCCAAAGTGCTTCCAACTTGCTTATCTAATATGGCTACTGCCTCTCCATGGTGTGGAATCTGCACTGTGATTCAGAGTCATCCTCTGCATAGAGCAGGCTCAATATTCCATTGTTCTTGTCCCTACTAACATAAGCCCCCATCTTCAGTGAATCCTTTCCTGACAGCTTGAATAAATACTGCTAAGACACACCCCTTTTCTGAACCTCTTTAATACTTAGAGCCAATACATAATTGTCTCAATTTGTATTCCTGCAAAGGCAGACTCAGGCATGGATTTGAGTAGAAGTAGATTATTGGGGAGATGATCTTAGGAAATCCCATGAGAAAGCAGGACAGTAAAGATATAGCAAAGGGTATATTATCAAGTATCTTAGACTGTGGGCACCTGATTTTAAACCCTCTGAGGAGCTGTGCTTTAGGAAATGGTATTATAATTCGTACCTCAGAAATATTTCCATGCCTGTCCACAGGAGAGATAAGGGTGGACTCAATTCTTGACTTAAAAATGATCTTAAGGACACTTGCTACAAACCACTTCCATGGATGGCTGAAGGGGAGGCCCAAGAGATCCTTGGAGCAGAGCAACAAAAGTATTATCGGATGGAATTCAGGGTGCACACTGAAATGTAAGGGCCAAAGGATAAGGACAGAAAACTGAAAGGTCTACCATCATCACCTTGAGAACTTTTCCCTTATTCAGTTTTAGAATTGGATAGAACTTTAGAGATCAGTTCTCAGCTTACGTCTCTCAATAAAGTTGTGGATTGTGCTTTAGATGCGACAGTTCTTCAATGAATGGAGCCATGTATGCACATGGCTGGACCTGCCCATCTAGTGCCATTCAGGCACCTAGTTACTCAGACTGTACGAATCAACCTTGCAGATTTCCAGGTGCCTTCTGACAGTAGCATGTGTGCATGCTTAGTTGCTCAGTGGAATTGGACTCTTTGCAACTCTATGGACTGTAGCCCGCCAGGCTCCTCTGCCCATGGAGTTTTCCAGGCATGAATACTGGAGTGGGTTGCCATTTCCTCCTCCAGGGGATCTTTATGATCCAGGGATCGAGCCAGTGTTTCCTGGGTCTCCTGCATTGCAAGTGGAATCTTTACCACTGAGCCACTGGTAAGCCTGGACAGTAGCGTGACTGTTGATTAAAAATTTCTCTGACTTCCACAATTCTACAGGGGAAGGAAATCTCTCTTGGAGAGGGTAAGTGACTTCCTTAATGAGGCAACCTGAGTGCATGTCTCCTGCAGTGAGGACCGAGATCATCTCTTAGAGTGAGACCGTGTCAGAGATTATTTTGATACATGGGTAACAGTGAACACATAAAAAGTATAAAATCATATGTGAGTGGGAAACATATTAAATTATTACGTGTACTAGTCAAGTTCAGTTCAGTTCAGTCGCTCAGTTGTGTCCGACTCTTTGTGACCCCATGAATTGCAGCATGCCAAGCCTCCTTGTCCATCACCATCTCCTGGAGTTCACTCAAACTCAGGTCCATCAAGTCGGTGATGCCATCCAGCTATCTCATTCTCTGTCATCCCCTTTTCCTCCTGCCCCCAATCCCTCCCAGCATCAGTCTTTTCCAATGAGTCAACTCTTCACATGAGGTGGCCAAAGTAGCCTTACATTTATTTCCCTGTCTAAATTTTTCTACCTCCTTTCTTAAGTGTGCTGCTGCTGCTGCTGCTGCCAAGTCGCTTCAGTCGTGTCCGACTCTGTGCGATCCGCATAGATGACAGCCCACCAGGCTCCGCCATCCCTGGGGTTTTCTAATTATTATATATGCACAAAAAGACAGAGAAAATCTATTTAAAATTATTGCAATTCAGAACAAATATATACACATTAAAGAGCATGTATTTTGTTGGAACAACCTTGCTATTGTGACTGGTGAAGCTTACGCGATGCCTGCTGTAATCCCAGGATGCTAACACAAACAGGATACTTGTTTACCTGAGTAGCTTCATCTAGCAGAGCACTCTCCAAGAGCTCAGTGTTGTCCAGCTCACTAAGTGGGTAATTTCTTTTGCCATGGATTCTTAAGCAAATGGAATCTAGTTAGAAAAAGGGTGAGATAATGAGAATGAGGGTATTTTAAAACAACATAGCTCTCTTCTTTTAGTATAGATTATATGTCCCTACTCCTGGGGCCTGTGTTATCCATCTCTATTAGACAAGTGCTTCCAGACTCATCACTGCCTCTGAGAAGTGATAGGCTATTGGGTATGTATTTCTTTCTGTCTTTTTTCTTTTTTTTTATGTAAAGTTGATTTACAATGTTATGTAAATTTCTGGTATATATCACAGTGATTCAGATATACATATTTATACATATTCTTTTTCATTGTCTTTTCCATTATGGCTTGTTACAGAATATTGGATATAGTTCCCTGTGTTGTACAGTGGGACCTTGTTATTTATCTATTTTATATATACTAGTTTATATCTGCTAATCCCAAACTCCTAACTTACTTCTCTTCTACCTTCTTCCCATTTTTAAAAGTGGCTGGAGAAAACTAGGAATAAATATAATTTTAAGGGAGGAATTAAGAACATATCAGGATTAGAACATTTAAAAATAAAATTAAATAATTCTGATGTTAAGCAAATGAGGAAAAATGAGAGTAAAAATTTCAGTTTTCCTTTCGTCTGTGAAAAGAAAGAAAATCAAGATTGAAAAGAAATTAGCAGGTTCTGAAATTTATAAAAACTGTCAGGAAAGCAATGAAGAAGTAAATAAATATTTAATAGTAAGTTATAGTTATAAAACTGTTTATATTTTTATTACATCTGAAAATTTGCTAGCCAATTACTATATTAATTCAGTCCACTTAAAACGTGCAATTACATATACACACACTTACACATGCACATTTATTTTTATCTCAGGCTATTTTACTTCTAAAATAGAAATATATGTTTTGAAAAATAAGCATTATTTATTGTGTCTCATTGACTTATTGTAAATTCTAGAATGGCATGAAGTTACAAGTTGCATCACAAGTGACTCCATAGAGTAGATGAATACAAATTCTAGTTACAAGATCATAGAATTACAAAGTAAATGTATTCTCAAATTGCTGTAGTTATGTATGAAAATATTAGCTCAAGCAAAAGGGTAATTGTTAAAGGAGGGTAGAGCAACATGTAATATTAAACAAAAATCTGGAAACCACTGCTTCTTATTGCCAAAGCATATCTGCTTAAGGTTATTGCAATTATTTAGGGGAATTAAGAAAATTAATGCCAAACCTAATGATTTGAAAACATAGTCAATCATGTAATATGGAATGAGAAATTTTATCCTGAATTTCTTTCCTTTCTCTTTGCAGAGAGAATCGAAATGATTATACTAGAGAATTGAGTTTGACTGTACAATTAGAAAAATGTAGCACATGTCAATTAAATAGAAGTGAGAGATACAGGGAATTAATCTTCTTGTCCCAGGGTGTACTTTTTCCTACATTTCTTTTACTCACAATTTTCTACTGCTAACTTTATGCTGTACCATAAAATTTCAAGTTTCTCTTCCTCTAATATTCTTTTTTCTCTCTGTAATGACTTTTTCTGATTAGCTCCATTCATTCTTTGGACTTTAACTCAGATATCACCTACATTAAATAGCCTTCCAAAGTCTAGGTATGTAATCTAGACTTTACTTTTTAATTTATTTTTTTTAATCTAGGTATTTAATTTATACCTGTATGGCAACACCGTTCACTTGTCTTTCAATCTTCCATACCATTTATAGTTCTAAAATTCAGGTATGGACATACTAGTTCCCTGCTTAAAATATTTCATTTGTCCTCAGTATCTATAATAAAAACTCTAATATTCTTAGCATGGCATTGCTTGTACTTCATATCTTCTCACAGTGCTCTCATCCTTTTCATAAAAGATCAATACTCAGTTACAGATTCACTGACAGTTTTCTGAATAGGTGCAGCAGTTTCTAACCTTCCTGCCACTACCCCTGCTGATTCCTCTGTGTGATCCTCTTCTATTCTAGTAACCCGCTCTCCTCTCAAGGCTCAGTCAACCATCACACTGTGAGCTTTCTGCCCACCCAGGCATAGAACTGACTTTCTCAGTGTGCCTGTGTTGCTGACCCTCCCAAGTTAGTCCCCAGAAAGAGTTCTTCTGCTCCATGAGGCACACACCAATAGAAGGAGACCAGATTTGGTTCAGAAGCAAACGAAAGCTTTATTCTTTGATCAAAAAATGGAGAGATGTGAGCTTGCTTTCTAGAGTACACATATTCCACCTGAGAGACTGTGGGCAGGTCTGCTTATAAGGTTCTGTCAGCGGGGAGGGGTGGGGAGAGAGTTCGCGTGAGGTGGGTGCATGTGTGTTGTTCATGCTTCAGATCACAGCATCTCTGTGAGGGCCCACTTCTGCCATCTTGAATTACAGTGCCGTGCACAGCACTTTGCCACATGACCCAGGAGCCGAGATGTCATTTCATACTAGGAACTCCAGTCTGAAGTTCTGGGAGTGAGGCCTCTGCTCATGACCTCCTACGAGCAAGTGAAACAAAACTAAGCACAAGGGGGAAAAAAAATAAAAGTTAGACTTTATTTTATAATCCAGATTCTATTTTTACTCCCCTGTAACTCTTAATGGGCTTTGTCTGTGACACCTGCTTTATTCTGTCTCAATGTCTATCAAAACACGTGTTATCACTTAGTGAATCCAATCATTTCCTATTCTGTCTTTTTTCCAGCAAACCTACTGAAGATAGGGCTTTGTTTTTTGATTTCCAACAACAGATAGAGTGGATACCTGAGAGTTGGTTATTATTTGATTGAATAGATAAATGAGTCAATTGTAAAATGTGGAAAAGATACTGAAATGGGCTCCAGAGTTGAAACTATATTCTTAATAAACCTAAATTAAGGAAGACTTATTCCATGTGTTCAGTTTTTCCCTCCAAGTGAAATAGCTTCACATTCATATATAGCATATTGGAATGTTCTGCCACTGCTGCTTTACAGACGGATGTTCTCATCTCCTGAAATCTTTGCTCACTACCATTGATTTAAGAAGCTCTTCTCCAGGATGACAGCAGTACTACCTGAAAATCAAGTCCTTGCTTACCAAACAGAGCACAGGGCCAGCTTCACATTGAAATACGGTCACCAATTATGTGCTAAACTACTCTCCTTCCTGCTTTCTCTCTTTCCTTTCTGCACACACTCACACATATTTTATATTCCAAAGAATAATGTTAAGTTTCAGTTCAGTCAGTTCAGTCACTCAGTCGTGTCCAACTCTGTGAACCCATGGACTGCAGCACACTTCCCTGTCCATCACCAACTCCCGGAGCTTGCTCAAAT
The DNA here is from genome assembly GCF_027580195.1 of Bos mutus. NCBI lineage: Eukaryota > Metazoa > Chordata > Mammalia > Artiodactyla > Bovidae > Bos > Bos mutus. The sequence goes on along the minus strand of NC_091618.1, from coordinate 68,339,921 downwards.
TCATGTCCATCAAGTCAGTGATGCCATCCAAGCATCTCATCCTCTGTCGTTCCCTCCTCCTCCTGCATTCAATCTTTCCCAGCATCAGGATCTTTTCTAATTAGTCTGTTCTTCGCATCAGGTGAGCAAAGTATTGGAGTTTCAGCTTCAGCATCAGTCTTTCCAATGAATATTCAGGACTGACTTCTTTTAGGATGGACTGGTTGGATTTCCTTGCAGTCCAAGGGACTCTCAAGACTCTTCTCCAATACCACAGTTCAAAAGCATCAATTCTTCAGCACTCAGCTTTCTTTATAGTCCAACTCTCACATCCATACATGACTACTGGAAAAACCATAGCTTTGATTAGATGGACCTTTGCTGGCAAAGTAATATCTCTGGTTTTGAATATGCTGTCTAGGTTGGTAATAGCTTTTCTTCCAAGAAGCAAGCATCTTTTAATCTCATGGCTGCAGTTACCATCTGCAGTGATTTTGGAGCCCGTCAAAATAAAGTCTCTTACTGTTTCCATAGAGTGGATAGCTGTTCCCTTCTCCACATCTTCCCAAACCCAGGGATCGAACCTAGGTCTCAAACATTGCAGGCAGGTTCTTTACCAGCTGAGCCACCAGAGAAGCCCAAGAATACTGGAGTAGATAGCCTATATGTTAAGTTTAATTCTTAGCATACATAAGAATGTTTTAAATAGGTATGATAGTCCTTGACATGGAGCATTTTTAAATATGAGAAAATGGAAGGTGAGCCCCATTAATTTAATAAACACATTTTTTCTTTGATTGTCTATTTCTGAAGGTTGTAAGATTCATGGATGGTAAAACAGGGATTTTAAACATGCAAGGATCATTTCTATAGTGGAATTCTATAATGCAAAATCTACAATGCAAATTTCAGCATGGAAAAGATAATGGGAATATTCCTAATCTCAATATGGTTCCTTAAGTGAACTTAGCACCATATGGAGTGCCATATACTTAGAGTAGCCTGGTAAACACTAGAGATCCATTGACTCTTATTTTTTTCCCTGAATTGGCTCTTTAACAAATATTTTCCTCATATCCTTTTATACCTCTTATATGCATAGCCTTGGCCTTCTTTGGAAGAAAAGAGAATATAATTTATTTGTTTTGAGATATTCTCCTTTATAAAGTTTATTCTATATAAAAATAATCATTGCCAAAGATAATGAATACCTCTGACAATGAGTCATTTCTTTAAGTGTTAGAATATATACATATATATTTTTTGCATTAAGGAGACTTTCATTACATTTCTTTCTTATCTCTATTAAGGGCAAATTAATTTTAACTTTCTTGGATGACCTTTCATGATTTTGCATTCCTCATCTGTGAGTTAAAACAGTACTTTTCAAAGTATAATACAAAAATAACTGACTCTCAAGGATTTCAAGGACAATCAAGTTTAGGAAATGTTAAGTATGTTTTTATAATACCTTTTAGCATTCCCTGGAACTTGTTTAACACAGAACACTTTTTTTGAGAAATACTGACTTAAAGGGACTAGGATCATTTTCAAAAATGTCTCACAAAGGGGAGCCCAATAAAGGAACCAAACATTTTCTTCTATCATTAACTGGAGGCACGGGGCTTTTAAAAAGCTGGTTATAGTCAAATGTAATGTTCTATAGGAAAATGGATTCATTCTTTTTCTGAATCCTTTATCTAATCAGTCCAGACTAACTAGTCAAAGCTATGATTTTTCCAGTAGTCATGTATGGATGTGAGAGTTGGACTATAAAGAAAGCTGAGTGCTGAAGTTTAGATGTTTTAATCAGCATAAGAATCATTCTAATTCTAAAAACCTGTGCACCTTTTACTTCCCTGGTTTCAATGTATATTTTTTAAGAAAGATTAGTTTTGAAAGTGGCAAATCCTGGAGACTGCATCAATGAATTGATCAGTCAGAGTACATCATGCTTAGAATCTAGAGGTTAATCCAGAAAATCACAAAAAGGAGCCAAAGAAGAAAGTGTACAATGAGAATCAAAGGCAATGGCTAACAGATTGCTTCATTGTCAAGGGTGAGGAGAAGGTATTTATTTACATCCAGATATTTTCCTGATTCTTTACTGTCTAATCCACCAGGTGGGGCTAGTGGTAAACAACCTGCTTGCCAGTGCAGGAGACTTAAGAGACACAGGTTTGATCCCTGGGTTGGGAAGATCCCCTGGAGCAGGAAATGGTAACCCCTTCTAGTATTCTTGCCTGGAGAATCCCATAGACAGAGGAGCCTGGTGGGCTACTGTCCATAGGATCACAAAAAGTCCCTCATGACTAAAGTGACTTAGCACATTTTCCTGAATTCATGCCTATGGATTGCCTGAAAAGTAGATCAAAAGTTTTTCATTGATTTTCATGTTCATGCAAGTATGCATTCTCACAAAATACATGGATTCTGAAAGAGCATTCATAACTCAGATTTTAGCAAATTGAATGATTTCACTAGTAAAAGGAGGCCATATGAATCACTTAGTATAGTGGTTGGAAATACTCTGCCCCTTTTTTAAAAATGTGTTTTTAACAGTTTTATTTAGATATAATTTACATGCCATAAAGTTGACTCATTTGGGAAGGAGATTCAAAAGGGAGGAGATATAGGTATACCTATGGCTGATACATGTTGAGGTTTGACAGAAAACAACAAAATTCTGTAAAGCAATTATCCTTCAATAAAAAATGAATTAATAAAATAAAATACACAATGAGTCTATTTTCAGAGCTGGGTATCCATCACTATAAACTAATTTTAGAGCATTTTCATCATTCCTCCAAAGTAGTCCTTAATACATTGGGAATCATTACCCATTTGTTCCACTATTTACCCCTTGACCAGGCCCCATCCATAGACAACAGCTTATGTATTTTATGTCTGTATATATTTGATGATTCTACATATTTCATATAAATGGCATTTTATACTATGTGAACTTTTGTGTCTACTTCTTTCACTTGATATAATGCTTCTGAGGTCTATATGTGTTGTAAGCTGTATAAATACTCTATTTCTTTTTATTGTCTAATAATATTCCATTGCATGGGTATACCACAGTTTATTTACCCATTCATCAGTTCATGTAAATTTGAGTTGTTTCCACTTTTGACCATCAATGCTACTGTTTATGAAAATGTTTTTCAATTTATTTGCTTATTTTGTATATATATTTCCATCCCTCTTTTTAGAATTCTATTGCTGAGGCATATGGTAACTCCCTTTTTAACCTTCTGAGAAACTGCCAGATTGTTTTCCAAAGTGGCTGCAACCATTTTACAATCTCTCAGCAACATATAAGGCTTCCAATTTCTCCATATTGTTGCCAACACTTTTCCAGCTCTTTAAAATGTATTTTAGTGTTCTCAAAAATTATAATTATCGCTTATGCCTTTTTTTTTCTTTCTCATGTTTTCCTTTTTTGAGCAATTCATGGCTGTATCAGTCTCAGAAATACTTTCATAATCTCCTTGAGAGATTTTATCAAATCTCATAGAAACAATCCCCCAAAAGACATTTTTATAGATCACTAATGATATTGAGGAACTCTGATTGTTTGGATAAATAAAAATGTCTTGGAACACAACCACACTCATTCATTTAGTTTTATTTCCTATGGCTGTTTTTGCAGTATAATGGTGAAGTTGAGTAGTTGCAAGAGAATATATAATCTGCAAGGTCTAAAATATTTATATCCAGACCTTTACAGAAGTTTGCCAACCCCTGCTTTATCAAATAAAAAATCACATCCATAACTATGTTTTATTTACATGAGAATTTCTGTATATCAGTGTCCTTAATGATAGAGAAAAAAGTGTATCTAATTGTATATGGAGAGGAAGACTGAAATGACTGGATACACCTATGAACTTGTGGTTAGTGTTAAGTTTCTATTTATTCCTTCACTCATAGTCATTCAGTATGCTTATCAAATATTCATTTATTTCATGTATTTATTAAAGTCTTACTATATTCCTATAGATGCATTAGACTCTGGAGACATTGCAGGAAGGATGGCCAATAGCTCTGCTCTAACCAAGTTCACAATTTATGTAAGACTGCCTTTTACAGAGTGAAAGTGATGAAGAACAGTGGTGACAGAGCATGAGGGAAGATGGGACATGAGAGTGGATAAAGATTAGTGGAAGGGGCTGTTAGAGCAGTATTTCCCAAAGTATGAAAATATTTATCAATGTCGCGAGAGGAAAAAATAAGTATCTCTGATATATTATCTTTGTGTCTGAAGAACCAATTTCTTTTTCTATATAGTGTCTCAGAAACTTTAATATGTAAAATATGCACTGCAATCTCTAGCTGTATTTCCCAGTTTCCCAAGATCACCTTTTAGTTTGACAGAGAATTTTTATAGGAGTTAGACCTCCATGAAACATTTTCTGGGGAAAAAAAAAAAAAGACCTTTGCTATTCAAGAATTGAGTTGAAGATGGAAAAGATTCATAAAAGCTTCTGGAAAGAAAACGAGGTCACACACTCACACCTTTGGTTTTCTAGTACGAGGTTACCTTTCAGATCTTGCAACTTCCCCTTGTGTAGATATTAGGCCTGTAAATTAGTTATGATAATGCCTCTTTCAAAGGGTCTTTGAAGTTTAGATTTTTTCCTTTATTAAATACCTGTCTTTCATTTGAATTTTCTAAAGCACTTTAAGATTACAGAGAAGAAAGTTCAAGGAAAGATAATATAATAGATTATTCTTCCTTCAGCTCTAACACTTTTGAAAGAATTATTTCTTACCTTTCTGTTAAATTGACTTAGATAAATTTTTCAAAGTGAAGTGTTTGGTTCTCAAAAGCTAGCAATATCTTTTCATCCTTTTTTTTTTTTCCTAATATTTTCCTTCTTTGACCAATTCATGCCTGGATAAGTCTCCAAAATACTGTCATAATTCCCTTGCCATTTTTTTTTTTAAATCAAAACCTTCAGAAGCAAATTTCCAAAAAGCAAGAGCAAGCAGCATCAAGAATGTTCAGTTAACCAAGATTAGAAGTGCAGATAGCAAGCAACCTATGAGAACACCTAAACTTCTGCTATGTGCAGCCAGTAACAATTCTGAACCTTGTGAAACTCAAGCTCAGTTACACTGCCATTTAGCACTGTGTACTTGATATGATTAGTTACCTTCCCCTCAGTTTCCTCTTTTGTGTCATCAAGAGACCTAAGGATACGTATCCCAGCCTATTGTGAGTTCCAAGTAGACAGTTGGCATGCAGTACATATAACTGCCAATACAAAAATTGGTATAAAAATGATGAAACATCTGTTAGAACATTTTTTTTTAATTTGGTGAAAACATTATTAGTGCCTTGAGGCAAAATTCATCTGCTATATTGCATCAGAGTTTGTGTAAAATTTGTATCACTTTGTCATGACTTGAAGCTGGAGGGGATTGATAATATGTTGGATAACCAAAGAATGACCATATCATATTGACAGAGGTATGATGCATCTAATTTATTAGATAATAATATTACTATATATATATAATTACTATATATAATATAATATTACTATATATATAATTACTATATATAATATAATATTACTATATATATATAATTACTATATATAATATAATATTACTATAATATTATAGACATAATATTAGAAAATTAAGAAATTGGTAAAAGACCCTTATTTGCATCAAACATAGTCTTACAAAAAGTCTATGAAATGAAAGGGGTGAGTGTAGAAAATACTCATGGGTTTAAAATTACTGTAAGAGCAAAATGAGTTAATGATATGATAAGGAGACACATGTGCCCAAAACAGTCCACTGTAATTATAATTTCCTCAAATAGATAAAGTATCTGCAGCCATAGCGATTTTCGCCCTCCTCAGATTTGGACTTGATTCTTAGAGTGCTGGATTCAGATATAGTCACTCCACTCTGAGGGATAAAGATAAATGCTAATATATTCAAGAAAATTAAGTAGTTGTTGGTGGCAGCTGTTAATAAAAAGATTAAGATATTAGGGGCAGTCATGTAGATTTGAAAATCAAATACAAAATTATATAATTGAAAATAATAAAACCACTTTGCTCCCACAACCCCAGGTGAATTTGCCTTAAAGAGGATCATCCATTTGTGATAGTGATGTGTACTCAAGGTTTGAGCATTAGTTGTAACTTTAAAAGACTAGAAGCATCCTAAGGTTATGGTTGAATAATTTATCTACAGCCACTCAGTGAAATAGTATTTTTCATGAAAAAAGATGAAGTAGTTTTCCATGAACTGATGTGATTTCTAGGATACATAGTGTAAAGAATGAGTACAGAATAATATATAGTATATTATATTATGTAATATATATTTGTATAAATATATTGTGTAATATATAATATATAAATATATTATTATAGTACATAATAATATAATACATAATATATTATGTGATGATATATTACATAACTTTTATGTAACAGATAAGGGAATTAAGAATAATTGATTTTCTCTTTCTTGAGATATCTGTGTATCTAAATATCTGTCTATACTATTTTGGCAAAAAGAAGCAGAGGGCCACTTAATAGAAGCTAATGAAAATAGTTACGTATAAGGAGTAGATGAAAATGAAAGACAGGAAGTAGGAATAAGGGTGTGCCTTCTCTGAAGTTCCTTCATTATATAGTTTGATGTTTGAACTATAAAAATATTTTGTATATCTAAAAAATAAAAATGTAATTTAACCAAATACAAATAAATAAGCCTAACCAAATAGCCAGTTAATAAAACCACACTAAGAAAATAACTTAATTAACTTACACTTAAAATTTAATTAATTTACTAATAAACGTATTAATTAAAATATTTATTTGTTGCAATGTTAGTCATAAAACACATGCTTAGAACTAGATGTATTGTGAAGTCCAAAACCGCTGTACAAATAGGATCTTTTTTGTAGGTTTGTTGTTGGTAGTTATATTGATGAGATAATTCTGAAACAATACTGTGTCTGTAATGCAGGAAAAAATAAATGAGTATGTATATAGATATTGTTGGGAGACAGAAGATATAAACATGGAACAAAATAATGTAGAAGAACACTGCAGTGTAGGATTTTATTAAGAAGTCTTGGTTATAACCACATCACATGTGCGCATGCACACACACACCACATACATATATTTGATATGTCCTTCAAACACAAGCCCTTATTTATCCATCTGGAATCTATCTAACTCTTCTACATTCTAATAATATACTTTCCTCTTGGTTAAAGTATGTCATGATATCATTTTGTGCACCTAATGCTGAGATCATGATTTCTAAAATCTGTTTACTGGACGCATATTAAAAACTAGGAAACTTAAAGAAATGGTTGGTTTCAGGTCTGAACAGGAAAAAACAAAGTAAGTCTTGTACTCAAAGATTAATAGGGTAAGAGAGGGTAGAGATATGGTGTATAGGAAATTCAGATCTCCTAGGTGGCTCATTGGTAAAGAATCTGCCTGTAAATGCAGGAGATGTAGGTTTGATCCCTGGGTCAGGAAGATTCCCTGGAGGAGGAAATGGAAACCCACTCCAATATTCTTACCTAGGAAATCCCATGGACAGAAGAGCCTGGCAGGCTACAATCCATGGAATCGCAAAGATTCAGACATGGCTGAGTGACTGAGCATGGGCACCACATAGGGGATTTATTGATCTAATTTGTAATATATAATATCTGTAAGAAAAATATAGAATGGCATATTAAACTGAAAAAAAATGCATACACGTGTCTGCAGTGATGCAAGAGATAGAGAAGAAAGCATAAAAATAGGGGTCGTCATTCAGTTGCTAAGTTGTGTCCTACTCTTTGCGACCCTGATGGACTGTAGCCCTCCAGGTTCCTCTGTCCATGGGAGTCTCTTTTTTCAATAGAATGACATGTTTTACAAAACAGTTGATCTGGACTTTTCAAAAGATTCAGTAGGAGAAGACTAGGAGAAGTCATTCATTTTAAATGAGAGAAGACTGTAATGGCATAACAGTCTAATACAATATATTAACTTTGTATCATGTATCAAATTATATGTATATATATCAAATTATCTCTCTCTATATATATATATCTATATATATAAAGCTTCCCAGGTAGTGCTAATGGTAAAGAAACTGCCTGCCAACACAGGAGATGTAAGAGACACAGGTTTGATCCCTGGGTTGAAGGATCCCCTGGAGGAGGGCATGGCAACCCACTCCAGTATTCTTGCCTGGAGAATCCCATGGACAGAGGAGCCTGGAAGGTTATAGTCCATAAATTCACAGAGTCAGACATAGCTGAACAACTTAGTATATACACATAAAACATTTATATGACTACTGGTGAATTTTGCGTATAGGTTCTGTGTTGGATAATGTTAAGCTTGATTTTTCTTGGGCATGGTAATTGTGTTATGGTCGTATATTCTGGACAGGCATGTTGAAATGTCATACTATGTGCAATTTAATTTACATTGGTTAACAAAATAGATTTGTGCAAGTGTGTGTGTGGGTGTGGGTGTGTGTTGAGAAACAGATGAAAGAGATATGGCAAAATCTTGATAGTTTTTGAATACAAAGAGTATTTAGGTCTTTGTTTTACTGTTCTTTTAATTTTCCTTCATGTGAAAATCTGAAAATAAAAAATCATAATTAACCTACATTATACTGAAATGTAAGGAGAAGGCAATGGCAACCCATTCCAGTACTCTTGCCTGGAAAATCCCATGGACGGAGGAGCCTGGTAGGCTGCAGTCCATGGGGTCGCGAAGAGTCAGACATGACTGAGCGACTTCACTTTCACTTTCCACTTTCATGCATTGGAGAAGGAAATGGCAACCCACTCCAGTGCTCTTGCACTGGAGAATCCCAGGGACGGGGGAGCCTGGTGGGCTGCCGTCTCTGGGGTTGCACAGAGTCGGACACGACTGAAGCAACTTGGCAGCAGCAGCAGCATACTGAAATGTGAAAACCGATCAATTATTATCAAGAAATAACACAAAGAGGGAGACAGATTTCTATTCCCATGTCATATATAACATAATAAAACTCAAGAAGATGGGATCTTGAAAGATTCTGAAAGAATGACAAACTACAGGAGATGGGTAATTTACTTAAACAGACCTCTCACCAACAACCAATAGAAACCCCAAAAGAGTGGAACAGTATCTTCAGTGAGATGAGACAGATTACAGTTCTGTACCAAGCAATATGTCTTTCATGAGCATGGGTGAAAAGAGATATTTTTAAGCATACAAGCTGAGTTAAGCCAAAATAAATGACTCTCTAAGAAAGAAATTCTAAATATATAATTTAGGCAGAAGGAAAATGGAAAGGCAGAGATGCAAGAAGAAATTATGAGCAATGATAATGGTAAATATGTCATTAAAGCTAAACAAATGATGACTATATAAGACAATAATAATTTGAAATTTTGTGAAGAGAAAAAAATCATCTTAGAAATTAAAAAAAAATAATAACCCTGATGACAAAATTGCCTACAGCTACATGAGTAAAGTGTAGTATAAAATCATCTTTGTATGGTGTGAAAGTGGATAACTTAATTATCCTTGTTAAGTTAAATTAGGATAACTCCTGAAAGGATAGACATAAAGCATAAACACTCAAAACCAGAGGGAAAAAAAAAAAAAAAAAAAAAACTTGAGAAACATGAAAAAATGCAATGCCTGATAGAAAAGTTTGGGCAACAACAAGATTATAAACATTGGAGATTTTAGAAAACCAATACAGTGTAATATTGGGCAAGGATATCTAACAGGTGAAGAAAAATAGCAACACCAAATTGTGGATAAATATTGCTCAATAAGAACTAAGACTGAAAATATTATTGGATTTACTAGTGAGATCAGAAAAATAGCATGTTTCATAGACAAAAGACTGATTAAATTTCTGTTTTCTTGAGGGAAGGGGGTTACTTATCTAAGCCAGGGATAGACAAAGCTCTCACCAACTGACAGCAAAGGTGATGATGCCAGTCAAATCAAACTTGTGTGAAGTCCAATTAAGCCTGAATATTAAAAGTCTTGTGACCACTGCAAATATGGCATTCAGTTGGTATAATTCAAATATAAGAGTGAAGAAATCAAATTGTGTAAAGACAGTGGCATGTAGATTAATATCAAGAACTCTGATTCAGTATTACATTAAATGTAGGATATAGAAGAGAATCTGAAAGTTAATAAAATCTTATTTTTTTAACTCTGAATTCTGAGATCATTTTTCCACTGAATAAGCCTTGTGAAAATCTCTGATGTATGCAGTTTCATATGCTTCTGTAATTTCTCCTATTTTTAATGGGTGCTGCTTTGTGATTCTTTGGAAAGAAAAAGTATCATGAGACTTAGAAATCTATCAGTTGATTGCACATTTCTTGTTCAGTCAAAACTGACTCAGAATTCTAAGTGTACTAACACTGTGCTTGAAGGGTTGATAATGAGTGATTTAATTTTTGAATGTTATATATGATTACAGTCTGGAAGGCTGAACCCTTTTGGTGATGGTCAGTGATGCAGTAAGAAGGTTAACACAATTTGCACTGGTAATTTCTCCCTCATTTGTATATTTCATTCAACCTTGGCCTTTATCTCTAAGGGCAAATAGAAGTGCCTGTACACAGAAGTCCAGAAGAGAATCTGGCTTTTCCTCTTTTAATCCTCGAATTTTAGGGCAAAATGGCAGTTTCCCAGGTGTCTCAGTGGTAAATAATCCGCGTGCCAACCAGGAGACGTGGGTTTAATCCCTGGTTCAGGAAGATCCCCTGAAGAAGGAAATGGCAACCCACTCCAGTATTCTTGCCTGGAAAATCCTATGAACAGAGGAGCCTGGTGGTCTACACTCCATGAAGATAAAAAAGAGTCGAACATGACTGAGCAACTAAACAGCCACAGCAGCAGGCCAAAATGCCAAGTAAAAGTTTTGTGACTACATCAGTACTGATTTCTAGGAATAAAATAGTTTCTAGGAATAAAGGTAATGTGAATATATCAATATTGATTTCTAGGAATAAAATAGGAATGCCTGAAGGACTGTATGTATTTTTCCCCTATAGTTCACACAAAATAACTGGGTAGTCTATTTTTTTTTAAACATGTAAGGTTTCCATCATCCTACAGCATTTCCCTTTGATATCCCCCTCTGGACTGTAAGGACTTTCCTGATAGCTCAGTTGGTAAAGAATCTTCCGGCAATGCAGGAGACCCCTGTTCCATTCTTGGGTTGAGAAGATCTGATGGAGAAGGGATAGGCTACTCACTCCAGTATTCTTGGGCTTCCATTATGGCTCAGCTGGTAAAGAATCTACCTGCAATGCAGGAGACCTGAGTTTGATCCCAGGGTTGGGAAGAACTCCTGGAGAAGGGAAAGTCTACCCACTATGTATTCTGGCCTGGAGAATTCCATGAACTGTATAGTCCATGGGGTCACAAGGAGTCAGACACGCCTGAGCAACTTTCACTTTCACTTTCTGGACTGTAAAATATGAAGGGCATGGACTGCGAGTTGAGCTAGTTTAATGTGTGTTCATCTCATTTCCATCAGTAAAACAGAGCTGCTTAAATCACTGTAGGCATAAGGATTCATTCTAAGAATTATACTCTACATTAATATGGGAGCATCAGATGAGGTGAAAGTCTTTAATGGAGAAACGGAAGATTAGAAAGAGAATCACTAACAGATTTGTCTAAAGCACTGCCCAGGTACACAGGTAAGACCTTGCAGTCGAATAGAAGAAACTGAACAAGTCTACCACCAACCTTCTCTGGTGGTTTAGACTTTAAAACTCTGCCTGTAATGCAGGAGATGTGGATTCAGTCCCTGGCTCAGGTAAATCCCCTGTAGAAGGGAATAACTACCTACTCTGTGGTAAGTGATACCTTACTACTATCCTAAGGTAACCTGAAAGTGGTGTTTTCTGTTTCTCTTCTACCTTTCATACATAAGTGTTCTCTTCTGATCATCTCTAACTGGAACCATAAGGAAAAGGGTATTTTGCAAATGAAAGTACCCATTATTAGCCTGAATAATCAACTCAATGATTGGGAGTGTAAAACAGTAGACAAACTAGGAATAAAGAGATCAATAATAGTTACAGGGAAATAAGCCAGTTGTTATATGCAAGGAGAGCAGACAGGAAAGAAAAGTATCCAGACAGACTTCTTCTGACCTGATGCTTTATGTCATGTAAGTATGTGCAGGTGGCACAATGGTAAAGAATCCACCTGTCAGTGCAAGAGATACAAGAGATGTGGGTTTGATCCTTGGGTCTCGAAGATCCCCTGGGGAAGGAAATGGCTATCTGTTCCAATATTCTTGCCTGGAAAATTCCATGGACAATGGAGCCTGGTGAGCTATAGTCCATAGGGTCACAAAGAGTTGGAGATGACTGAGCACACACACACACACACACACATGCAGCAGTGTGATCTTTTACAACAGTAGAAGATCAAGGAAAAGATTGGTTCCAAATCAGGAAAGGAGTTTGTCAAGGCTGTATATTGTCACCCTGCTTATTTAACTTATATGCAGAGTACATCGTGTGAAATGCCAGGTTGGATGAAGCACAAACTAGAATCTAGATTGCTAGGAGAAATATCAATAACCTCAGATATGCAGATGACACCACCTTATGGCAAAAAGAGAAGAAGAACTAAGGAGCCTCTGGATGAAAGCAAAAAAGGAGAGTGAAAAAGTTGTCTTAAATCTCAACATTCAGAAAACTAAGATCATAGCATACAGTTCCATCACTTCTTGGCAAATAGATGGGGAAACGATGGAAACAGTGACAGACTTTATTTTACTGCACTCCAAAATCACTGCAGATGGTGATTGCAGCCATGAAATTAAAAGACGCTTACTCCTTGGAAGGAAACTTATGACCAACCTAGACAGCATATTAAAAAGCAGAGACATTACTTTGTCAACAAAGGTCCATCTAGTCAAGGCTATGGTTTTTCCAGTAATCATGTATGGATGTGAGAGTTGGACTATAAAGAAAGCTGAGTGCCAAAGAATTGATGCTTTTGAATTGTGGTGCTGGAGAAGACTCTTAAGAGTCCCTTGGACTGCAAGGAGATCTAGCCAGTCCATCCTAAAGGAAATCAGTCCTGAATATTCATGTTGAAGCTGAAACTCCAATACTTTGGTCACCTAATGCAAAGAACTGACTCACTTGAAAAGACCCTGATGCTGGGAAAGAGATGGTGGGAAGAGATGGGGATGAGATGCTTGGATGGTATCACCGACCTGATGGACATGAGTTTGAGTAAGCTCCAGAAGTTGGTGATGGACAGGGAAGCCTGGTGTGCTGCAGTCCATCAGGTCACAAAGAGTCAGACATAACAGAATGGCTGGACTGAACTGATTTATGCTAGGAGCCAAAGTGAAGTGAGACTTACCGCTGAGCTGATAAGGGCTCATAGATGAATGAACATCAAATTTGCTGCAATTTTCTTTTTCCCTTCAAATATAATTAACAGGAAATTAATTTCAGAAAATTTGTGGTACTTGTGAAAAAATGTAGATTTCTAGATATTCCTTATAGACCTAGGAATCGGAATTCTCTGGGGTTTGGATTCAAGAATCTATGCTTTAGCAGTATGCTTAAATGTTTATTCTGTACAATGTAATTTGGAAACTTACACTTGTGGAATGGCTAATTTATGCCAAGCATATGCCAAGTCCTTTAGAGGCACTGTTGTCTTTCCTCACTATAACCAATGACTGAAATAGAGACATAAAAAAATAAATTAAAATTTTAAGAAGCTAACAAATAGAAGAGATATTGCTATTTTTTAGAGAAAAGAAATAATTAAACTAGAGATGGCAAATAAATTATTTGTCACATATCTATTAAGTGATTGAGTCCGTATCCAAATTTAGATCTTTTTGGCTCCAAAGTATGCCCTTGGGATGTTGAATATGATAAAAAGGCCAAGCTCACTGAATCACATACCATCTTGATAAATAAGCATGAGCAAGATTCCTCCAGGAAGAATGAATAATACTGTTCTTGCATTAAGTTATGTCTGAGTGGACTTCTAAAAAAGTCCTGGAGGTTGAGATGCCTCATCCATTCCCCAAACAAGCAAGTAAGTAATAGACAAAGGAAGGGTTTGAGAAAAGACCTTCCAAGAAAAGGAGAATTTCCCACTTGCCCTGTTTCCTGTTTCACCTCCTCCTCCCTTTCTACCAACCTACCACACATGATGAAGAAGTCCTGCATATGACTTATGTCATCTTTGTGTGCCCTTAGCATTGGGGAGCATTCTCATTTCTTCTCAGAAAAAAAAATACATTGTTTAAATGATATTAATTTTATAGTTAATATATAAAAAGAGTCTCTTTACCTATCTTTTTAAAAGCAGTACTGTGGACTCCCTATGGCTGAATTATTTGTATTTTTGAAGGAATAGGTGAGTGTGAGTGAGAAAGCTGTGGAATCAGATTTTAACCTTAGCGGTGAACCTAGCTGTTGCTGTTGAAATGTCACCTGCAATGCCTGTATTCTAATTTAGACTCTGTTATGAAGCATTACCAAGACAACTAAATTGCTGGGTACCTTTTCTAACAATCAGAGGTGGTCCAGTTGTTTTGAATTGTCTTGGGCATCAGATAATTCTTCTCCATGTAAGATATTTTTGTAGGGGCTTATATTTGCACGGAGATGTAAGTTTCAGTCCCTCAACCTTTTTTTTGTTGTTGTTCTATTACTATCATTCACCAAATGATGGTAAAGCTATCTTTCTTCCCATGTCTTGCTGAATTCCTGCTAAGACTGACAAGACAAAAATTTGTAAAATAGCTTTGAAGATATGTAAAATTATGTATATTTTATGGTGTGCACATAGGAAAGCACTCTTCCATCAGCAACAATTTCATTGGTTCCAATATCTCAAATCTGAATGCTTTTTACTATTTCTCTTAGCCCAAGCCATCATGGCTCATTGGCTCACTAATAGGATTCTAAATGGTCTCCTTTTGTTCTGCCTGCTTCAAGAGCCCATTACCTATTCAGAGTAATTGAGATGCTATCCTTTCCTTGCATGAGAATGTATCACTACAAGTCTCACCATGGCTTCAAGGCCTTATGTGGTTTATCCTCACCTGTTTTTTCAGGTCACTTCTCCTACCAGTGTCCCTTTAGTTTTCTATGTCACAGCATCACAAACTTGCTTTTTTATCTTCAAATGTGTCCAGCTCATGCCTATTTTCATCTTTGCTCCTCTCGTTTTGTTCAAATATTACCTCTTCAGAGAAACCTTCAGATCAGATCAGATCAGATCAGTCGCTCATTCGTGTCTGACTCTTTGTGACCCTGTGAATCTCAGCACGCCAGGCCTCCCTGTCCATCATCAACTCCCGGAGTTCACTGAGACTCACGTCCATAGAGTCAGTGATGCCATCCAGCCATCTCATCCTCTGTCGTCCCCTTCTCCTCCTGCCCCCAATCCCTCCCAGCATCAGAGTCTTTTCCAATGAGTCAACTCTTCGCGTGAGGTGGCCAAAGTCCTGGAGTTTCAGCTTTAGCATCATTCCTTCCAAAGAAATCCCAGGGCTGATCTCCTTCAGAATGGACTGGTTGGATGTCCTTGCAGTCCAAGGGACTCTCAAGAGTCTTCTCCAACACCACAGTTCAAAAGCATCAATTCTTCGGCGCTCAGCCTTCTTCACAGTCCAACTCTCACACCCATGCATGACCACAGGAAAAACCATAGCCTTGACTAGATGGACCTTTGTTGGCAAAGTAATGTCTCTGCTTTTGAATATGCTATCTAGGTTGGTCATAACTTTCCTTCCAAGGAGTAAGCGTCTTTTAATTTCATGGCTGCAGTCACCATCTGCAGTGATTTTGGAGCCCAGAAAAATAAAATCTGACACTGTTTCCACTGTTTCCCCATCTATTTCCCATGAAGTGATGGGACCAGATGCAATGATCTTCATTTTCTGAATGTTGAGCTTTAGGCCAACATTTTCCACTCTCCACTTTCACTTTCATCAAGAGGCTTTTGAGTTCCTCTTCACTTTCTGCCATAAGGGTGGTGTCATCTGCATATCTGAGGTTATTGATCTTTCTCCCGGCAATCTTGATTCCAGTTTGTGTTTCTTCCAGTCCAGCGTTTCTCATGATGTACTCTGCATATAAGTTAAAAAAGCAGGGTGACAATATACAGCCTTGATGAACTCCTTTTCCTATTTGGAACGAGTCTGTTGTTCCATGTCCAGTTCTAACTGTTGCTTCCTGACCTGCATACACATTTCTCAAGAGGCAGGTCAAGTGGTCTGGTATTCCCATCTCTTTCAGAATTTTCCACAGTTTATTGTGATCCACACAGTCAAAGGCTTTGGCATAGTCAATAAAGCAGAAATAGATGTTTTTCTGGAACTCTCTTGCTTTTTCTATGATCCAGCGGATGTTGGCAATTTGATCTCTGGTTCCTCTGCCTTTTCTAAAACCAGCTTGAACATCAGGAAGTTCACGGTTCACATATTGCTGAAGCCTGGCTTGGAGAATTTTGAGCAACCTTAAGTCACCCTAAATCAATTAGCCTAAACTCCTTCCCACTCCCACTGTCCTCCTTTATTGTCTTCATAGTACTTCAGTTCAGTTCAGTCGCTCAGTTGTGTCTGAATCCTTGTGACCCCTGCAGTGCGCCAGGCTTCCCTGTCCATCACCAGCTACCAGAGCTTGCTCAAACTCATGTCCATCAAGTCAGTGATATCATCCAACCGTCTCATCTTCTGTCCTCCTCTTCTCCTCCTGCCTTCAATCTTTCCCAGCATCAGGGTCTTTTCAAGTGAGTCAGTTCTTCTCATCAGGTGGCCAAAGTATTGGAGTTTCAGCTTCAACATCAGTGCTTCCAATGAATATTCAGGACTGATTACCTTTAGGATTGACTGATTTGATCTTCTTGCAGTCCAAGGGACTCTCAAGAGTTTTCTCCAACACCACAGTCCAAAAGCATCAATTCTTCTGCACTCAGCTTTCTCTATAATCCAACTCTCACATCCGTACATGAGTACTGGAAAACCCATAGCTTTGACAAGATAGACCTTTTTCGGCAAAGTAATGTCTCTGCTTTTCAGAATGTTGTCTAGGTTTATCATAGCTTTTCTTCCAAGGAGCAAGTGTCTTTTAATTTCATGGCTGAAGTCACCATCTGCTGTGATTTTGGAGCCCCCCAAAAATAATGTCTGTCACTGTTTCCACTTTTCTCCATCTATTTGCCATGAAGTGATGGGACCAGTAATGCTAGTAAAGTAATGCTCAAAATTCTCCAAGCCAGGCTTCAGCAATACGTGAACCGAGAACTTCCTGATGTTCAAGCTGGTTTTAGAAAAGGCCAAGGAACCAGAGATCAAATGGCCAACATCCGATAGATCATAGAAAAAGCAAAAGAGTTCCAGAAAAACATCTATTTCTGCTTTATTGACTATGCCAAAGCCTTTGACTGTGTGGATCACAATAAACTGTGGAAAATTCTGAAAGAGATGGGAATACCAGACCACTTGACCTGCCTCTTGAGAAATGTGTATGCAGGTCAGGAAGCAACAGTTAGAACTGGACATGGAACAACAGACTCGTTCCAAATAGGAAAAGGAGTTCATCAAGGCTGTATATTGTCACCCTGCTTTTTTAACTTATATGCAGAGTACATCATGAGACACGCTGGACTGGAAGAAACACAAACTGGAATCAAGATTGCCGGGAGAAAGATCAATAACCTCAGATATGCAGATGACACCACCCTTATGGCAGAAAGTGAAGAGGAACTCAAAAGCCTCTTGATGAAAGTGAAAGTGGAGAGTGGAAAATGTTGGCCTAAAGCTCAACATTCAGAAAATGAAGATCATTGCATCTGGTCCCATCACTTCATGGGAAATAGATGGGGAAACAGTGGAAACAGTGTCAGATTTTATTTTTCTGGGCTCCAAAATCACTGCAGATGGTGACTGCAGCCATGAAATTAAAAGACGCTTACTCCTTGGAAGGAAAGTTATGACCAACCTAGATAGCATATTCAAAAGCAGAGACATTACTTTGCCAACAAAGGTCCATCTAGTCAAGGCTATGGTTTTTCCTGTGGTCATGCATGGGTGTGAGAGTTGGACTGTGAAGAAGGCTGAGCGCCGAAGAATTGATGCTTTTGAACTGTGGTGTTGGAGAAGACTCTTGAGAGTCCCTTGGACTGCAAGGACATCCAACCAGTCCATTCTGAAGGAGATCAGCCCTGGGATTTCTTTGGAAGGAATGATGCTAAAGCTGAAACTCCAGGACTTTGGCCACCTCACGCGAAGAGTTGACTCATTGGAAAAGACTCTGATGCTGGGAGGGATTGGGGGCAGGAGGAGAAGGGGACGACAGAGGATGAGATGGCTGGATGGCATCACTGACTTGATGGACATATGAGTCTGTGTGAACTCCGGGAGTTGGTGATGGACAGGGAGGCCTGGCGTGCTGCAATTCACAGGGTCACAAAGAGTTGGACACGACTGAGCGACTAAAGTGAACTGAACTGATGGGACCAGATGCCATGATTCTAGTTTTCTGAATGTTGAGCTCTAAGCTAGCTTTTTCATGCTCCTCTTTCATTTTCATCAAGAGGCTCTTTAGTTCTTTACTTTCTGCCATAAGGGTGGTGTCATCTGCATATCTGAGGTTATTGATATTTCTCCCAGCAATCTTGATTCCAGCTTGTGCTTCATCCAGCCCGGCATTTCCCATGATGTACTCTGCATATAAATTAAGTTATGCTTAACTTATGAATTTATGAACTTAAATTCATAGTGCTTAACACTATCTAAATTTATTCACTTACCAGTTTATATATTCATTATTAATTTCCTGCTGCTGCTGTTGCTGCTGCTGCTAAGTTGCTTCAGTCATGTCTGACTCTGGCTCCGCCATCCCTGGGATTCTCCAGGCAAGAACACTGGAGTGGGTTGCCATTTCTTTCTCCAATGCATGAAAGTGAAAAGTGAAAGTGAAGTTGCTCAGTTGTGTCTGACTCCTAGCGACCCCATGGACTGTAGCCTACCAGGCTCCTCCGTCCATGGGATTTTCCAGGCAAGAGTACTGGAGTGGGGTGCCATTGCCTTCTCCGAATTTCCTGCTACTAAAGTGTAAACTCAATAAGAGTAACACCTTTTATCTGTATCCCTAGTTCCTAGAAGAGTGTCTTTCATATTCTGGGTTCAGTGTACAAGCTGAATAAATCAATAAACTAATGGGAGAGACTTGCATGTGTTAAGCTCAGTGACTGGTCAGATTCAGGGAAATTATGGGATGTGGGTGGCTCCAGTGGATACCCTTTTTTATGTCATTCCATGTATCATAGTATCACAAAGCATCATGCTTTTTAGCCACAGAGTCTGAAATAATGAAACAGAGCATACAAGTTGGCTGTGGACTGCTTCTCCCTTAGGGGCATGGAGTAATGAGCAGAAAGTTCATGCACAATTTAAGTTGATCACTTAAAAATAATCCTTTCCAGCACATAGACAAAGGATGAAAAGGGCATCAGTTTCTAAGTCATTGGCTTTTCAGTTGTTAGATAAAATGATTGTAAATATGTTATTTGCAAGTTACATTTATTAAAACTCTAATTAAAAAATATTTTCTGTTTTCAAAATAGACACAAATTTAAATAGAAATGACGCGGTGCCTCATAAATACAATTTGATGATGTTTATTTAATACATAAGATACTGTGATGTTTAGTTGTACAGGTTAACTTGACTGGGACACTGTGCGCAGAAACTTGGTCAAACATTCACATTATTGTGGATATTTCTGTGAAGATATATTTGGTTTTGTTTTGTTTTTTGTTTTGGATGAGATTAATCAGTGGACTTTAAGAAGGTAGAGTGTTCACCATGATGTAGGTAGGCCTCATCCAATCTATTAAAGCCCTAATGGAACAAAAACTGACCTCCTCTGAGCAGGAAATAATTCTGCATGCCAGTTGCCTTTGGACTTCAAATGCATCTCTTCTCTGAGTCCCCAAACAGCCAGTTCATCAGATTTTGGACTTGCCAGGCCTCTAAAATCGTATGAGCCAATTCCTTAAAATAAATATGTCATTAATAGAATGTTGACAAAATAAACACATTTTATCACCATCCTGCTGGTTCTGTTTTTATGGAGAACACTGACTATTACAAATATATTACTGTTATGGGTTTAAAATATACTTTTGAGGAAAATTTACATAACCTGTCCAGATATTTATTTGGTTAATCATTCAGTTAAATATATAGGCTGTATCTGTCACTTCAGAAAGCTTATTAGTACATTGCTATTAAGAATCAAAAGATGATATATAATATCCCATGAAATGTGAATCATTCAAATTATTTAACATAAATTAAAAGAAAATGAAGGAATAAACTCAACTTAGTTCATTTTCTCTGATTCAGCAATTAAAGTCGGTCTTGGCCCTAGCAATAAAATTATCTGAAGAAAAGGTAGAAAGAGCAAGTATGACATTAGTATTCAGTGTAAATGATGGCCATAGTAGGCTAGACTTATATAAGCTGTTATAATACGTAGAACTCATCACTGTAGTTCAAAGTTATGCTCAGCATATTTTTTCTTCTTAATTGCTCAAGACACTCCACTGTGACATTGGCTTCTTTGGCTGCATAGAGAATTTAAAAAATCAACTCATTGTATTTTATGGTTAACATGATTGCTAATAAAGAACAGTAATGGCATGAAAATTTGCAGAGAGACAGTAAAATGGAAAGCTCAAGGACTCCATGTGTGCAAATTGAAAAATACATATTCTGCACAAAAAGATGAAAAGGGAAATAAAGATAAAGCCATGATATGGTGACTTAATTCAAGAGGTAATGTATCTGACTTAGAATATTTGACAATGTTAGGGGCATAGGGCACATATGAAATTATATCAATAGAATTATTCTCCAAGACCCTTTGTAAGTTGCAAGAATTACTGTTAATTATTGATTTTGCTTGCAAATGTGTCTATATTCAGCATACTTCTAGAAAGCTGATCACAAAATTTCATTGTGTTTTGTCCTCATGAAATATCTTAATTCCTGTCCTCAGGTCTTTGTATTTGTTCAATTCATTTCAGTTCAGTGGCTCAGTCATGTCCAACTATTTGCGACCCCATGAACTGCAGCACGTCAGGCCTCCCTGTCCATCACCAACTCCCAGAATTCACCCAAACCCACATCCATCGAGTCAGTGATGCCATCCAGCCATCTCATCCTCTGTTGTCCCCTTCTCCTCCTGCCCCCAATCCCTCCCAGCATCAGAGTCTTTTCCAATGAGTCAACTCTTTGCATGAGGTGGCCAAAGTACTGGAGTTTCAGCTTTAGCATCATTCCTTCCAAAGAAATCCCAGGGCTGATCTCCTTCAGAATGGACTGGTTGGATGTCCTTGCAGTCCAAGGGACTCTCAAGAGTCTTCTCCAACATGACAGTTCAAAAGCATCAATTCTTTGGCGCTCAGCCTTCTTCACAGTCCAACTCTCACATCCATACATGACCACGGGAAAATCCATAGCCTTGACTAGACAGACCTTTGTTGGCAAAGTAATGTCTCTGCTTTTGAATATGCTATCTAGGTTGGTCATAACTTTCCTTCCAAGGAGTAAGTGTCTTTTAATTTCATGGCTGCAGTCACCATCTCCACTGATTTTGGAGCCCAGAAAAATAAAATCTGACACTGTTTCCACTGTTTCCTCATCTATTTCCCATGAAGTGGTGGGACCGGATGCCATGATCTTTGTTTTCTGAATGTTGAGCTTTAAGCCAACTTTTTCCACTCTCCACTTTCACTTTCATCAAGAGGCTTTTTAGTTCCTCTTCACTTTCTGCCATAAGGGTGGTGTCATCTGCATATCTGAGGTTATTGATCTTTCTCCCGGCAATCTTGATTCCAGTTTGTGTTTCTTCCAGTCCAGCGTTTCTCATGATGTACTCTGCATATAAGTTAAAAAAGCAGGGTGACAATATACAGCCTTGACGAACTCCTTTTCCTATTTGGAACCAGTCTGTTGTTTCATGTCCAGTTCTAACTGTTGCTTCCTGACCTGCATACACATTTCTCAAGAGGCAGATCAGGTGGTCTGGTATTCCCATCTCTTTCAGAATTTTCCACAGTTTATTGTGATCCACACAGTCAAAGGCTTTGGCATAGTCAATAAATAGATGTTTTTCTAGAACTCTCTTGCTTTTCAATGATCCATCAGATGTTGGCAATTTGATCTCTGGTTCCTCTGCCTTTTCTAAAACCAGCTTGAACATCTGGAAGTTCATGGTTCATGTATTCCTGAAGCCTGGCTTGGAGAATTTTGAGCATTGCTTTACTAGCATGTGAGATGAGTGCAATTGTGCGGTAGTTTGAGCATTCTTTGGCATTGCTTTTCTTGGTAACTTGGGTAAGGATGTCACTAAGTATGCCCAGTGAAAACTCTTATCACTTTTATCCTATGGTAAGAAGGAAGAGCTTATTTTATGCTGTTACTTTGTATCAGCAGAGACTTAGCCAGGGAGCTCTCTCCCTCCAGTCTAGCTTACTTACCAAGGGAAATAAAAGGTTTCTCACTTAAGGGTGAGAAAAGGATCCATCAGAGCAGGCAGAATGGTGAGCCTTATGATTCCTTTATTTAAAAGTAATCCATTAGAATTTTGGTCTTCCCAGGTGGCTCAGTGGTAAAGAATCCGTGTGCCAACCAGGAGAAGTAGGTTTGACCCATGGGTCAGAAAGATTCTCTGGAGAAGGAAATGGCAACGCACTTTTCTGGGAAATTTCTGGGAAATTCCATGGACAGAGGAGCCTGGCAGGCTGCAATCCATGGAGTCACAAAAGGGTTGGACATGACTTAGCGACTGAACAACAGCAGCAATTAGAACTTTTTGCGACCTAGACTGTCCTAATTAATTTACATTCATTTTACCATGAGAGAGGAGAACATGTATGAGAACTTATTAAAGAGTGAGGTGAGAGTTCACAGATTAATGGAGTAGAGATTCCAACCCAGTTGGAAAGCAAATAATAATTGAAATCATATGGAGGGTCCTCACCATTCATCTTTGTTTTCTTAGCACCTACCAAGTGTTGAATGAGCCAAGTTTAAAAGATTAATGGCTTAGAGACACCAACCCAGTTGGAAAGCAAAGCAGTAATTAAGACCAGGCAGAGGGACTAGCACAGAAGTGTTCATATTGTTATGATTATTCTCCTAAAAATGTATCTTTCCAGCATTGATGGTAAGAGAAGAGTAAAACCTAGAGAGAATTCAATGGCATGGGGAGAGAAGAGAGGAAATGACACAACAGCAAGAATAAGAATATTAATGGCAGGCAATAATGTGTCTTCCCTTGGATGCATTAGTGAATTAAAGTTTAAAATGACCAGAGTGATTTGGTCAAATATTTAATATAAATAAGAGGAATTATTCTTATGTTCCTTATTCTGAGTTCATTAACAACCAAAGGGATTTTAATGGACTTTGACAGAATTAAGTGACAACCAACAAAATAAGATAGGAGTTCATCATGGAGAATATTATATTTTGTGGTAATATTAACTTTGCACAAGACATTTTTGAAACTACAGCTTAAGATTTCCTATATTCATATGTTTTGGTTTTTAAATCTTTATTCCTCCTTCAAAATGTTCTACATATAGAAACATGATGGGCAGGGAGTCATTGATCAATGTCCTATTAATTTTTTCATCCTTTTATATTACCTTTTAAAATACAATTATGATTCTTTTAGACTACTTTAAAATAATCTTTGGGGTTAACAATGTTCTGCTTTCAGTGGTAAAAAAGGAGAGAATTCAATTAAATTTTACATTCCCTCACCACATGGATTCTAAAGTACTATATACTTTATGAACTTACTATGTTTTATGCTCTATACTATTTAATTTGAATGAAA
The DNA here is from genome assembly GCF_027580195.1 of Bos mutus. Taxonomy (NCBI): domain Eukaryota; kingdom Metazoa; phylum Chordata; class Mammalia; order Artiodactyla; family Bovidae; genus Bos; species Bos mutus. The sequence goes on along the minus strand of NC_091618.1, from coordinate 68,315,995 downwards.
CTGTGCCTCATATTTTCAGAGTATATATTCTTTAGTTATTCATATTAGTTCAAATAGTGAGAAAATAAATATATCTCCATTTTTCTTCCTGCACATTGGCTTCTAACCAGTCACAGATTTTCTTTCCAGCCTTAATACTTACAAAAAAGCTGATTGCTATTAATGTCAGCTGGCAAATAACACATTTTCTCCAGTATGGAAGAAATAAAACATATTTTTGTTCACAGTATGTCAAATGTATAAAGTCAGTGAACTTCTGATTTGTTGGCAGAAAGTGAGACTAAAAAGCAACGTTTGATATTCTCTTGTGGTTTCTATTAATTTGTTGGCACAAATAGTTTCTATATTATAAATGATACTCAACTTCTTTGATGGCCTCACTTTAAGATTTTGAACCAAAAGATCTTAACCATATAGAATTTCAGTCACTGGGTGTTTTTTTCAGAGGTATTTGGTACGAGAAAGTACCTTTTATTCACTTCAGCTAGAATCTATGTACTGGATTTCCTATTAATGTAATTATTTCAGGGAACATCTTAACTGAGTAACATTTTATGACATGACAACTTTTATCTCCTCAATCTTGAAAAATATGGGTCACAACAGAGGTACATGCTGGTGTGGGGTGGTGTGGGGTAAGCCACTTGGCATCTTGTAAGGATAATTGTATATTTACTGTTTGTTTAAATAATTAAAGTGTTGATTTGTCAAGATTATGACTATAGTTTCTCTTTTTAATTCATTATACATATTGCTGCCAAAGCGATTATTCTGTCTCATATATTCTGGCTGAAAAAAATATATACAGTATCTCTGTACTATTTTCAGAATTTTTTTTTTCTTCTTAGAAGAGTACACTGGTCCTTTGCATCATTGCCCCTACTTGGCTCCCAGCCTCATCTGCTCTTCTCTCACCATGATGACTCCTGCTCTTAGCAATGGTGGTACAGAGTCATCCTCACAAACTCCCTGCTTTGGGTCATGGACTTCCATTCTAGTGACACCTTAACAAGAAAAGAAAAAGAAAGAAAAGGAAAGAAAGAACTCCTGCACATTTTTGAGGCTCACCTCAAGTATCCCCTCCCCCTTATCTTTCCCAAATCCCCCTGATAGAGAGCCCTATTCTACCATCTATTGTACTGTGTCAACACACAGAAAATTCATCCAATTTTGTAAAGGATTTTCATGGTTTTCATTTTATCTTACAGATGATTTGGAACTTGAGGGTAGGTTCTGAGTCTTGTGTATCTCTGTATCCTCCATCACTTAGCAGTAAATAGTGGTAAAACTTTTCTTTTTTTTTTGAAATAAGGAATGAAGGGACAGCACAAGTTTTTATAAACAAGAGAACAAAACAAGCAAGTCAACAAAACAGTACTGATTCACTCAATCCTATTTGCATAATAGAAGTTGACATCTGAATTAGTCTTTTTAGTTGTTAAATTGGAAGAAAATTAATGATCCTGAAAATGAAAGGTAGGGTGTCACATTATCAGCATTCTTAGAATATAACTAGGAACTTTCATTCCTTCTGTTGTCCTCTTTTTCTTTTCTGCTCTGAATTATCTTCTAACATGGTTCACCCAAGTAGAAAGTTAATTAATTTTTATTAAGCAGTTAAAGGAAGAAAAGTAATTTTCATTTCCTAGTCAAAGAATTGGAAAGAGAGAAACTGATTTCTTAGAAATGACCATCTTAGAGGCCAAAAGTTTGCCTACATATAGCAAGATCAAAAGGATGAATATTATGGGAATATTACATGGGTAATGCAACATGTCTGTCAATGTGGAGAGATATATCTCGACATCAACTTTGATCACATGATGGAGGGAATTTTTGTTGTTGTTTAGTTGCTAAGTTGTATCTGACTCTTATGACCCCATGGATTGTAGCCCATCAGGCTCCTCTGTCAATGAGATTTCCCAGGCAAAAATAATGGAATGGTTTGCCATTTCCTGGGTCAGGGGATCTTCCTGACCCAGGAATTGAACCCACAGATCCTGCCTCATCTCATGCACTGCAGAAAGATTCTTTTCCTCTGGCCCACTGGGGAAGCCCAAGGGATTAGTAGAGAGAAATGGCCTATTCCTTTAATCATATTCTCTAGCTTCCATTTCAGAGAAGGCAATGGCACCCCTCTCTAGTACTCTTGCCTGGAAAATCCCATGGACGGAGGAGCCTAGTAGGCTACAGTCCATGGGGATGTTAAGAGTTGGACACGACTGAGCGACTTCACTTTCACTTTTCACTTTCATGCATTGGAGAAGGAAATGGCAACCCACTCCAGTGTTCTTGCCTGGAGAATCCCAGGGATGGGGGAGCCTGGTGGGCTGCCGTCTGTGGGGTCGCACAGAGTCGGACACAACTGAAGTGCTTAGCAGCAGCAGCAGCAGCTTCCATTTTGCTGTAAAGAGAATGAGTAAATAACTTCCATGGTTGAACAGCTTTTTGTTTCTTATATTTATTTTAATTGGAGGATAATTGCTTTACAATATTGTGGTGGTTTCTGCCGTACATCCACATGAATCAGCCATAAGTATACAGGTGTCCCCTCCCTCAGAAGCCTCCCTCCCACCACCTACCCCATCTCACCCCTCTAGGTTGTCACACAGCACTGGGTTTGAACTCCCTGAGTCATACAGCAAATTCTCACTGCCTGTCTGTTTTACATATGGTAATGTATATGTTTCATGCTACTCTCTCAATTCATCCCACCCTCTTCTTCCCCCACTGTGTCCACAAGTCTTGAACAGATTTTTAAATTTTGCAGATTTTTAATCTTTCTACAAACAAATAGTGGCATACTCTACTCTTCAGGCTAACAGAGTTAAACTGAATTGGATTTCACCATTTCACTAGCTATAACAAGTAATGATCGGTTCTTAAAGCCTCTAAGGAGTACATCAATGACATCTATAGCTTAAGAGCATGCCATAATACTCAGAAATACATAAATTCAAAATCTGGACCCCATAATTGGTTTGTTCCGTGATGTTGGATAATTTAATTTTCATCTTTAAGGCCTGATTGTCTCAGTTATAATATAAAATTGGAGTCTTTTGAGGATATAATGAATAATAAAAATATCTAATATAAACTGAGTACTTAGTACATGCCAGTCTTTTTTCTAGGTGCTTTATACAAATTAATGTATTTAAACAATACTGATAATTTATTATTTATATACAATTATTATACCCATTTTACAGAAGAAGAAACTGAGAACCAAGTAAATGATAAATTATTTGTTAAATTAGGTATATTGCACAGGGCCTGATATGTAGTGAGCAACAACTAACTGGAAATGGATGCTGCTTATTTCTATTATTCATATGTCATTTATATTATACATGTGAAGACAGGTAAGTAGATTGATATGAGAGAGAGAAGAGATTGAGAGAGACAGAGATTCATTGTAAGGAAATTATATTGACACTGAGGAGTCCAACAACTGCAGTCCCCATGCTCAAGACCCAAGGGAGACTACGGTATAGT